>NC_060148.1:68644242-73644242 GCF_021461385.2 Schistocerca piceifrons | reverse complement strand
ATTATTATGGGGCAACATATTATGAGCCCCTACAGCATCGGTATTAATGAAATGAGAGACAATGCACGACTGGGCAGTTCCCAATGCACTGAAAATGAAACACAACTTTTATTGGCGCGGTTGCATTGCTCCTATCATCGTGACTAGAGACGAAATAATTTCATAGCATGTGTGATGTGAAAGTAAAGACTCAGGGACCGATGAATACTGTAACATCAACTCCTCTCCATATCTCGATGTATACCTGCGACACAGTAACCTATGGAACCCAGCTGCCCTCATTTGTTCTATTTCTGTGCGGTTTTGACTGTACTGAAATTTGGCTGAAGTCCTCTATCTAGGTATCTAATACCTGCTGCAAGTTTCCATGTTTGTATTGAGCAGTCAAAACGAACGGTACGGCAAACGCAGATCTCCACATTCAGATGAAATTTTGGAAACCGTTTCTCACTAATCATGTACTTGCATGTTAAACATCAATCGTCTTTGCTAGGCTCAACAAACGTCGACGCCCCGAGCTTCATAATTTTTACACGCATGTTTTCTGCAATCCAGCTGTCCTTGACGAAGCGAACTTATCAGTCTCTGTGTAATATGAACAGGAGACATCAACAAATAGTGCAGAGTACGGATTACTGGCAGACGCCAGTGATGATGTGGTGGAAGGCGAGGAAGGGAATGCGGGTAGATGGATGTTCAAAAGCCTCGTGCGCGGGCAGCTGACTTCTTAAGCGATGAAGATTACGCTCGTTGTGGAAAGAAACGCGAGATGGGCACTGCTGCAAACACATTTCACCAAAAGGCGTTAGGCGTTTAGGCACGGCGATAAAACTTCTCAAAGAGTAAAAACACACTCACACCGCTGTGCACAGTGTTAGGGGGTGTCTTGTCTCCGGCCACTGTTTGCCGTGGCCCTCGCCACTGAGCGAGAGGCTGGTTGTGGCTATTAGCACATTTCCAGGATCGATATCACAGAGTTTGCGTAATAAGACAGAACAGCTATTGGCAGATCGGTTTGCTAAGACGGCCCTATGTACTACGCAGTAGCAGTCCTACTATTTGATAGAATGAGATTTTCACTCTGCAGGGGAGTGTGCACTAATATGAAACTTCCTGGCAGATTAAAACTGTGTGCCGAGTTCGTGTCTCGGTCGGGCACACAGTTTTAATCTGCCAGGAAGCCACTATTTGACGTTCACAGAAACAGACTGAGTACCAGATACGCTTCCCTACGTCATTATTTTACTGAGAAAACGGAGAATCGAACACTAGATAACAATTTTATCATCGCAAATGTCCCGCAGATGGGTTTCTCTCATATTGGGCAATGACTTCGAGATAGTCTCGTAGATATACAAATCGCGCCGATTTGTGGTACAGCTTTGCGATGTCGACTGTCGAAACACGACGGATAGCACGTTTAATAAGAGGAAATAAAAATCACAACTTTGTTTTCTTGGTCATCAAAAAAATTGCGGGTTTGTTTTAACATATAGCAAGAATGTGAAACTGTCTACGGTAGAATTTCGAGATGTGAGACGCTGCAGGAATAATACTAGCATGTTCCCAACAGAGAGCACGTGATCCGTTTGTCGAGGCGAACACAAAGCCACGAGGAGCGTAAAGTTTTGCGCTTGTAGGCCGGTGAGTTAAAACACGATCGGACAGATGTCTACCATTTACACGCTTTCAAAGTGTGTTAATATCTGTACTAACAAAAAGAGTCGTAATAAATGGGGAAAAAAATAATCTGTCCAGAAAAGCGTGATCTTTTTAGTGTACTTAATGTATTATTCTAGTGAGAAGCTAAAAGGCCCTGCTCACTCGATTCCAGGGCTAGCATATGTGGCAGTGCAGAACTGTTCGTAAGGAATGAGACGCCAGTCTGGATGTTAGGACGTCACCATAGGGTATCAGCAAGAGACGCCTGCCGTTGCCTTTAGTTAATGAAGTACCATCCAATAAAATAAAAATAAAAATGAACTGCACAGATACTCACTAAACTCTTGATAGTACGAGATAAAATATTAAAAACTTTATCTTTTCGCGTCGGAATGGAAAATGCCATAACAAGGACAACATATCAAACAGTCAGCTCCTAGAAAACGAGTAAGGCCAGAATAATTACATGTAGGCGACAGAGTTGGAAACGGTTACATACAAACGGCTGAGATGTTTTTAGAGTGTATCGAAGCTAGAGCCAGACGAAAAGTAAGCCCTCGAAATTCCTTAACTTCCTAAAACGACGGAGCTGCTCGGGTGCTGAATGTATTGTCTTAGTGTGGCCAATAATAGACCAAGCTCTGTCGCTTCCAGAATACGTGGAAACAGTAATATTAAACAGTTTTATAGGCTAGCAAATTCGCCTCAAATGCTGGTTTGACGGAGGTGAGTTTTCTGCACTGCTAATGGTGCATTTGCT
This sequence comes from Schistocerca piceifrons, assembly GCF_021461385.2. NCBI lineage: Eukaryota > Metazoa > Arthropoda > Insecta > Orthoptera > Acrididae > Schistocerca > Schistocerca piceifrons. Next base: position 73,641,820 of record NC_060148.1, on the reverse strand, counting down.
TGCCGAGGGCCAAAAAAACACATGAGAAAACGGTGAAGATATTACGAAACCTGAATATGTTTAGGACGACAATGCGAGAAAACAGTAATAAATGTAAATATTCGCTGCAGTGTTTTAGGCAAAATTAATTACGTTATTTATATTCAGGTACAACCAAGGGACATCAGTTCCGTGAACAGACAGGCCGCAGAGATGACAATGTGCGGCAGCGACTTCTACCGCCACGCCGGCTGTTGTCTTAGCGTCGAGGAGCTACAAAGGATCTCCGAGACCTGATAACGTTTCAAGCATGGTGGAAGCAGCGTCGCAGATCGTCACCTTGTTTACCGTTTTAGTGAGTTTGATGGGGGAGGGAACCAAACAGCCAGGTCGTCGGATTAGGGAAGGACGGGGAAGGAAGTCGGCAGTGCCCTTTCAAAGAAACCATCTCGGCATTGACCTGAAGCGATTCAGGGAAATACGGAAAATCTAAATGAGGATGGCCGCATGCGGGTTTTAACCGTGGTCCTCCCGAGTGCGAGTCCAGTGTGCTAACCGGCGCATCACCTCGTTCTGTCTACCGTTTTAAGCACATTCATTTTATCGAGGAATGAGTGCGGAGCTCTTGAGATTGCGGGCAGCACGTCATGCGTAACGGTGCCGGATGACAAAACATCGCTCCAACAACACTGCTTACGTTTCCTCTTTATCACATACGTCAGTGAATGACTTGTAGAAGAGACGTCCGCCTATGTTACTCCACGCCACCCGAACGCCAGCACGGGTTCCACAAAATCGTAAAAGCAGCGTCGGATTCACAATGACACGGTACTGACTTTGAACGCATTTAATCGCGATCGCAGACCGTAGAAATATAGAAGGTTGGGTTTATTTTTCCGTTAATTCTCCGTCTCCTGCGGCCCACAGAGCTTTGTCGCTGCTTCAGCGACTGATTGTTGCTGCTGGCGCTCCACAATATCGGCAGTTCATAACATTCTCGCGAATGATGGCGGTTTTGTGGAGAAAATGAAAAGGGGAAAAAATTATAACATATGCACAATCACCAGTCAAACTTTACGTTTATCCAAGTTGTAAGCGAGTAAACTTTTAAACTGTAAATTACCTCGGTGGGGCATACCTAACTGTATGTAGTCTATATAAACCATAATTTAGAGTTAGGTCTTCTACACACAAACTCGAAAAGGTATCGTTCCGTCCAATCAAAATTACTCGTCGTATTCTTGAATGAAAAATGCTACTGACTTCTACTAATGACTTGTGGTGTCATACTTGCATAACACTTCCACCTTTCGACAGCAAACGATTGTGTACTACTTTACACACTCTGTCCGCACATAAAAGCACTTCAATATTTCGCAGTAGTAATGGGCGAACTATAAAGATTTATCGCTTCTTAATTATCATGTCGGCATTCTCATACGTAATGTGAGCTTCGAGAACTGGTTTGTTAACATGCGGTGGTAACGTTTTATTGCTGTGAAATAGCGGTTAAAACTCGATTGCAGACGTGGAAAGTGAATCGCAAAAGTCGTCGTTCGTTCCAACAGAAACTACCTACCGTATTCATCACTGTGCTTTAACAGAATCCCAGTTACTCCGGAGTGACTCTGGACGTAACTGCCTTCATTTTGTGGCGCCAACGGCAACAATCGACAGCTGATGCTGCGACAGAGCTCTGTGCTCTGCAGTAGACGGAGAATTAACGGAAAGATAAACTCGGCTTCTACATTACTATGATATGCATTTGCGATTAATGTCTGAATGTGCTTACAATCAGTACAGTGTTACTATGCGAATCTGGAAGTGGTTTCGTGATTTTGTGGATCGCGTGCTGGCTTTCCAGAGACGTGGCGGAACATAAGGGGGACAACCTGGCTGGGTGTCATTCAGTGACATACGTGTAACGAACGTATGAACTGAATAACTTATACAGAGCTGTTTGAGCGAGTTTTGCCAGCCAACACCGATATACAGGGCGTGCAGAAACCATTTGACCAAGATTGCAGGGCGGAAGGACAGCATGTAGCATAGGAATTTGTGTATGCCAACTAAAAGTCGTAAATGTATATTTTCAGTGGTGCAGGAACGTAATTGAAATCTGATATACGGAGGTCCTTGTTCAAAATGATAGGTAATTTACAGAAAATGTATACATAAACAGAACGTTCGGACTAACCAGTCGTCACGATGAGAACAAGATAAATTTAAAACATGACCAACACGTCTAGTACTTCTTCAGCAATGAGGACAATCTCATGTCTATGTTTTTTGTTTGGATATATCTCAAAAAGGTCAAAATTAGTGAAAAATGAGGCACCACTTAGTTAACATGCGTATGTACAGAAAATGTTCAGATTGACCACCGTTTTCATGCTGGCATAGTGGTTTATAGATTTAATTGCGACCTGCATTTTCTATACTCAGATTCCTTCATTTGATACTGTCTTCGTCAGACTAGTTTTCCGCGCCCTGTGTATACCAGACGATGCGTTACACTCTGTTGTTCGAATTCTCACGAGTCCAGTACACTTAATCTTTGGTAGAAAGTGCTAAGAACGGCAAAATGGCGGAATGCGTTGGTAGCAATTAGTAACTTTAAAATTCAGTAGACAGTAACTACGTAAAGGGAAATGTGACACTTATAACGAAGCACTACTGAATTAGACGTGAAATACGTTTCTTGATTACAAAAAGTCCTCTAGTAGAGTGGTGGACGCAGAAATGTCGGTCAAGAGTGTCTGTCACGCTATTGTAGGGCAACGCATGAGGCTCCACAGAACAGGTATTAGTGAAAGCAAGCACCGTTGGTCGGTTGCCAAAGCGTTTAAAATTAAAGACGAAATAAATATACCGTCTATGATGTTGAAGTGATGTTTCGGAGCAGCATGAATACGGTGAAATTGATTACTCTTTAGCTCGACATATGTCTACGACACAAGAACGATACTCTATGGAACCAAGTAGCCCCTACTCCTTCTCCTGACCAGAGGCAAACACTATTCTACTTATTAACTGTTTTGATTATACTGAAATGTGGTGAATATTGCTTCTAGCCCTGCATCAAGGTGGGCTAACAGAATCGGATACCTGCTGCGAGTTTCCATATTTGTACTGAGCAGCCAAGACGAACGGCGCGATACAGACGGCGACCTCGCGGGACACAATATTGGGATGACCAAAATTTCGGAAACTACTCTTCTGTAGTCAAGTTTACAGGTTAAACCTTAATCGATTCTACTAGCCGGAACGAACGCCTGCGGTACGTTCCAGGATTCACACGTTTCAGACCCATGGTCTCCGCTGAGCAAAATATAGACAATGAAACGAACTTAGTGGTGTTTTCGTATTGCGAAACGAAGAGGTCAACAAGTAATGTAGAGAACGAATCCCTTACGGACGCCAGTGAAAATATAAGTTGGAAGAGTATGATGAGGTCAGACGTAAGGGGATGTTCAAAAGTCTTATCCAGGCCCACTACATCGTTAGCGGCTCCTCTGTTAACCGACCAGGGTTACGCTGGTTGTCGAAAGAAATGCGAGGCGGGCACTGGTGGAAGGGTTTTGCACCTGAAAAGATTAGGCGTTTAGGGATGGCCAGAAAACTTGTGATAGAGTAATCAATCATTGTTGTGTGATGGAGCCTATGCCCCTAAGCGAGAGGTTGGCTGTGGTTATAAGGACATTTGCAGCATCGATATTGCAGTGTTTCCGTGGTAAGACAGAACTGCTATGGAAGATCGATTTGCAATGACGGCCCTACGTGAAATGTATTAACAGTCCTACTATTTTACTGTCAAAGAGACGATTTGAAAACCTCACGCATGTCCCTAAATATGTATAGTACGAACAAATCAGAGATTCAAACAGTAGATAATAAATGTATGATAACAAATTTCTCGCAGATGTGCTTATCCCACACTGGGGAATGATTTAGAAAGAGTACATAGATATACAAATCGCACTGACTTGTGGGACAACTCTGCGATGCGACACGAGGGACAGCTCATTCAATAACAGGAAATCGAAATGATAACTTTTGTTTCACGTGATAATAAAAAAAAAATTCAGAGTGCTTTAATAAATGGCAGGAATATGGAGGAGGAGGAGGAGATTAGTGTTTAACGTCCCGTCGACAACGAGGTCATTAGAGACGGAGCGCAAGCTCGGGTGAGGGAAGGATGGGGAAGGAAATCGGCCGTGCCCTTTCAAAGGAACCATCCCGGCATTTGCCTGAAGCGATTTAGGGAAATCACGGAAAACCTAAATCAGGATGGCCAGAGACGGGATTGAACCGTCGTCCTCCCGAACGCGAGTCCAATGTGGCAGGAATATGAAGGACACTACGGCAGAATTTCGAGGTCGGCCGAAGGTACGGAAAATAGTGCGAGTCCAAAGTTTTACACTGGCCAACGAGCGGCAAATAACGCATTCAGGCACTGTGAATGAAGCTTTGGTGGCGTTCGATCACGCGACCGGCTCTGCCCAGCAAAAGGACAAAAGAATATGGATGACACAAATTTTTTATTCTAATTTTCTACCGACGTTTGTCTAGAATGTGATCTTTGTTCTCATAGATGCAGTGTGTGAAGGTCCTGGATAGATCTTTTTCTTCAGTTTCCAGTTACTAGTGGAACATGTATAAGCAGAGAAGCAACTACTGGACACATTGCCCCAAGGAAGGAAACAGTTTCTCACACGACGTTTAAATTCCGCATTTTCACAATCGATGCCTGTTGACAAAATACACGTTGATAATACATATATGATTAAAATTTCGCCTTGACTCAAGACGAATCTTTCTAGCCGTTGCAAGTCTTCATAATCTTGGAGCGTAAAAATACGTTACACCTCTTACCACGCATCGCGTGTCATCCAGGTCAGCATAATAAAGCAGAATCAAATACGTTACCTGGCACGGATAAATATGTTTTGACGGTATTTTTTGACGATTTCCATCCGTGTTTTCTTGAAGATTTTCTCACAAAATCTCCTGCCCCTCCTCCTCAGAAGTTTAGGATACCATCAGCTGGAGGCAGCTGTGACAGAAGGCCACCCATGAAATGTGCGGACTGCGAAACAGCAGTGTCCGGATGCATTAAAACAGTGCAACTAGCCAGCGACTAGGAGTGTGATATGGCATGTGGGAATGGTTACGCATCTCGTAAATGGTAGGCGACGCGACGTTCTGCTGTGGGCATATTCGAAAAACTTTTCCCGCTTTCCTTTAGGCCAGGAAACCGCCGTCACTCGCGAGGGAGTGGAACTGCCGACATTTCGGAGCGCCAGCAGCGACAGTCAGCAGCTGAGGCAGTGGCAAAGCTCTGCCGGCCGCAGGGACGGAGAACTCGCGGAAAAATGTATTCAGCTTAACTGCGTATTGAAGAGTGTATTGGGAGAGCAAGCCATGACAAAACTCTACCATCTGGTGAAGAAGATGTATGAGACAGGCGAAATACCCTCAGACTTCAAGAAGAATATAATAATTCCAATCCCAAAGAAAGCAGATGTAGACAGATGTGAAAATTACCGAACTATCAGTTTAATAAGTCACAGCTGCAAAATACTAACGAGAATTCTTTACAGACGAATGGAAAAACTGGTAGAAGCCGACCTCGGCGAAGATCAGTTTGGATTCTGCAGAAATGTTGGAGCACGTGACGTTATACTGACCCTACGACTTATCTTAGAAAATAGATTAAGGAAAGGCAAACCTACATTTCTAGCATTTGTAGACTTAGAGAAAGCTTTTGACAATGTTGACTGGAATACTCTCTTTCAAATTCTAAAGGTGGCAGGGGTAAAATACAGGGAGCGAAATGCTATTTACAATTTGTACAGAAACCAGATGGCGGTTATAAGAGTTGAGGGGCATGAAAGGGAAGCAGTGGTTGGGAAGGGAGTGAGACATGGTTGTAGCCTGTCCCCGATGTTATTCAATCTGTATATTGAGCAAGTAGTGAAGGAAACAAAAGAATAATTCGGAGTAGGTATTAAAATCCATGGAGAAGAAATAAAAACTTTGAGGTTCGCCGATGACATTGTAATTCTGTCAGAGACAGCAAAGTACTTGGAAGAGCACTTGAGCGGAATGGACAGTGTCTTGAAAGGAGAATATAAGATGAATGTCAACAAAAGCTAAACGAGGGTAATGGAATGTAGTCGAATTAAGTCGGGTGATGCTGAGGGAATGAGATTAGAAAATGAGACACTTAAAGTAGTAAAGGAGTTTTGCTATTTAGGGAGCAAAATAACTGATGAAGGTCGAAGTAGAGAAGATATAAAATGTAGACTGGCAATGGCAAGAAAAGCGTTTCTGAAGAAGAGAAATTTGTTAACATCGAGTATAGATTTAAGTGTCAGGGAGTCGTTTCTGAAAGTATTTGTCTGGAGTGTAGCCATGTATGGAAGTAAAAAATGGACGATAAATAGTTTGGACAAGAAGAGGATAGAAGCTTTCGAAATGTGGTGCTACAGAAGAATGCTGAAGATTAGATGGGTAGATCACATAACTAATGAGGAGGTACTCAATAGAATTGGGGAGAAGAGGAATTTGTGGCACAACTTGACAAGAAGAAGGGACCGGTTGGTAGGACATATTCTGAGGCATCACGGGATCACAAATTTAGCATTGGAGGACAGCGTGGAGGGTAAAAATCGTAGAGGGAGAGCAAGAGATGAATACACTAAGCAGATTCAGAAGGACGTAGGTTGCAGTAGGTACTGGGAGATGAAGAAGCTTGCACAGGATAGGGTAGTATGGAGAGCTGCGTGAAACCAGTCTCATGAGTGAAGACCACAACAACAACTTTCTATAATGTTTCGCACTTGTGTTTTAGGCAAAAATATTTAAAGTACTGTTATCAACGCTAAACTGAGGGATGCAAATTTTTTTATTTCATACAAAGGCTTTACATATTCTGCCATCAAAGTGGCCGCACAGATCAGATTTTGCGACAGTAATTACAACCTGGACGGCAGCTGTAGTCCAGAGCAACTCGTCGAATCATTTACATCCCAGTGCGGGGAAACAGAGTCGGAGACATCGGCAGCACGACGACAGTCATACGGTACCCAAAAAATGGGGCGATGGACCTTTATGAAATAATCCTGAACTGCCACTAAAGTTTAACTCGGCATGAACACGGACAGCGTCCGACGCAAAGATTGCCGTGCGAGCAACTCCCTTCCCAGTTGTAACGGAATTCTCGGCCCTCAGGAGGTTTCGCGGCAATTTATAAACACCGCGTCATTTTAGTTGTTCGTTTATCTCGTACTGACGAATGACAGAGGTGTGACGCGGAGAGAAATGCGACTACGATGCTGAGCTGCAGGCTTCTCTTAGCTGCGGCGTAATCGGAGGAGCGCAACACTTCTTATCGTGTTTCCTGTGGATTAGGGAGGACAACACTGTGCTCTTTTATTCTGCAAGTTTTGATATTTACTTCGAAGCATCGTTCTGAACGAAACAAAAGTAGTAGGCGACATTCACTGAAATGTTCAGAGTACCTGTGACGCTACCTATGTAGTCAGGCAGATGAAAGATTCTAACAATGCACAGTAGTTTCGACTCAGTGACTGCGTTTGCCCTAAATGGGACATGGTTTCCTAAGAATTGCATTACATATACGGCGTGTGCCAATTTGTAGTACAGATTCCTAGTAGTATGGGCTTTTCGGACACGTCGAGGAGCGGACACCAAACTTGGTAGAGAACCTTGAAATGATAAATTTCTTCTCTATTGTCATCAAGGCAACTTTCATACTGAGCTGATACGTGGATGGAATGTGTAAGAAATCACAGTACTACTTCGCAGAGGAAGAAGCAAACTTCAACGAAAACTCTTTGGCAACAAAGGCTGTGCGATTCGATTGTCGATGTAGGAAACAAAGCGACGGAAATTTGTGCGTTTGGAACTTGCAATCCCTTTTTTCCTAGCGATCGATTAGATGTACGCCATTTATATGTTTTGATACTATATTAAAGCAGTAGCAGTACACCATTTAGATGCTAAAACTTCATAATAGGCAAATCTTTTGCAATACTAAACGTATCGTCTTAGGGAGAAGACTGTAAGGCCGAGCTCTGTCGAAGGCAGGGGCTGCACATGTGGCGCTGCAGAGTCGGCCGTGATAAACAGGGCGAGTGTGTCCGTGTTGTGACGTCACGGTTGTGTACCACGTAACGAGGCCTGCCGCGATGGGTACAGAACGTGCGTACGTTTTCCAAAGTAGGTGTCTACATCTGCGTATTGTGCGTTTCCCGCGATGGATGGGCGGCAGTGAATTATCAGCACTGCTTACCATGCAAGTGCTTGCAGACCGTCTCAAACACACGTGAAACAAAAGTCGTTACAGTCTGACCAGTGACGGAGCACTGAGTAATGGTTGGACACTCTTCTTTCAAAAGGGAGAATTTTAACCCAACTGGCTCCACAAGCTACGCACCAAACCTGCTTCAGAATCCTTGCATGGGTTGAAAGTAGGGATGCGTGTCGGTCGTCAGCTCTAAAAAGCTACGAATGGCGATGATTTTGAGACGACAGGATGTTGATCTCTAACTCGGTATATTAATGTCTTCCATGAGTGACGTATTCGGTACATCACGCTTCATATCTCGATACTGTGTCGGTATCTGTACTGGATTATGCACGGATCATAGCCTCGTATTCTGTGTAAATTTGGACATCACGGATGTTACTTCTCAGAGCATAATAACACACTTCACACGTACTCCCGATGAAACGGCCAGAAAACTATATGCTTCCCGCCAAACCGATTCTGTAGAAGCGGCCAGCTAATTGAGCCACATTCCAACAAGAACAGGAATTCGTCGTATTACTGTATTCTGTCGTTTGTGAAAATAAAGAATTGTCAGGGCAGTGTCTGGAACGTTTGATGTCGTTTCACGTGGCCAACTGCAATAAGGACAGTTATCGGATTAACACTGCGAATCTTGGGGAAATTAGCTCAACTTCATTACTACGTGTGTGATACTAATACAACAAGGAGATCAGTTGTTGAAATCAGTCCTTGATTCTACCTATAAATACTGCATAATGAAATTTTTATAAATACTGCAACTGCCTTGGTTTCGAACCCCAACACAGTAAGGATAGATGCACGTGCCTTAATATGTGTATCTCTATGGCCTAAGGTATGAAACGTGGTGTGCCGGCCGGAGTGGCCCAGCGGTTCTAGGCGCTACAGTCTGGAACCGCGCGACCGCTACGGTCGCAGGTTCAAATCCTGCCTCGGGCATGGATGTGTGTGGTGTCCTTAGGTTAGTTAGGTTTAAGTAGTTCTAAGTTCTAGGGGACTTATGACCTCAGCAGTTGAGTCCCATAGTGCTCAGAGCCATTTGAATCATTTTGAAACGTGGTGTGTGTCCGCATGCGCCAAAGAGCAGCGTATAACGCAGTCAGGCACCGTAAAATAAAGCCTTGGTGGCTTTCGTTCTCGCGATCATTGCTCTCCGGCGACATGACAGAGTAATATCGCGGACAGAAGATTTTTTGTTTTTTGTTTTTATCGCCTTTCCAGGAAATTAGTTGTGACCTTCACTGCGGTTCTCGTCTTCACATATGCAGTGTGTAAAAGCCGACGATAGATCTTTTTTCTTGTCCGTTACCAGATACGAACGCAATCTGTAGAAACGGAAGGACAACAGCTGGACACATTGTACGAAGTAAAACACGTTCTGACACCGCGATTATAATCCGCGTCGATACGAAACACACGTCGCTGTCAATTTCTTTATTATGTCTTGACAATCGATGGGTGGTGACTACATATCTGCTAATCCTATGTACGTGTCTAAGGTTTCGCCTTGACTCGAGAGGAATTTTTCTAGCCATCATACGTCTTCAAAACCGTGGAGCTCCGTCCCTTATCGCTACGCATACTCCGCACAACGCATATCATGCAAGTGAGCATAATAAAAGTATCACATGCGGTAATTGGCTTGGATAAAAACGTTTCGACGGTATTTTTTGACGATTAGTATACGTGTTTTCCGGAAGATTTACTCACAGAATCTCCTCCTTCTCAGGAGTGTAGGGTAAGATCAGCTGAGACAGAAGGCTATCCATGTAGGTGCGGAGTGCGAAACAGCACACTTCGAATGTATTACAATGGTACAACTGCCAGCGACTAGGTGTGTGATTCACGTGTGGGAATGGGCACGAATCTCGCAATTGGCGGGCAACGCAAGATTCTGCTGTTCCTAAATATTTAAAAATTAAGTCGCTGTGCCAATTAGGGATTCACTATCGTTTCGATGACGAACACTTGCATATATATTTTCCTCCCGTTTTCGTTTATCTTAGAAAACCGCCACTACTCGCGGGAGAGCTAAAATTTACACCGATCCTCGTGGTAGCAGCAACAATCAGTCACTGAGGCAGCGACAAAGCTCTGTCGGCTGCAGGAGACGGAAGACTAGCAGAGACAGAAATTCAGCTTCTACATTACTGCTGTCTACATTTGTGATTAACTTTTAAATTTGCTCACACTCTGTACAGTGTAATTATGAGTATCTGATGCTGGTTTCACGGTTTGTGTGTCGCGTGCCAGCGTTCCAGTGACGTAGCAAAATATAGGTGGACGATCGGCGTGGGAGTCATTGAATGACATATGTGCAGTGTACGTAAAAAATTAAAAATTTAAGCAGTGCTGATTCAGCGAAGTTTGCCATCCCGCATCGTTGTACAGGGTACATAGAAAATACATGATGAAAAGCGTAGCCTGGAAACGCTGCATGAAACACAGAAATTTGAGAATAGCATTTAGGCGTCGTAATTGCACATTTTCGGCGGTACCGGAACGTAATTAAAATCTCACTCACGGGCATCTTGGCACCAAATGATGGTTAATTTACCGAAAATGTATACCTATGAGATGATCGATAAAAATAAATGATTGATTGCAGCGGATACAAGAAGACTTGGTTGCCAAGTGACGTCACACGTCAGTGTGGTCTGCAGCCGTCTCTAAACGCCCCTCAGCCGCTGTCGTCACCATTAAGACGTCACGGAAGACTCAGCTGTCACGACAGCCCTGTGATGACAGACATCTATAGCTACGTCTTTCTACTTTTTTGCTTGTTTATCGTTGTTGCCGAGAAAACTGCCGCATTCATTCACGCAATTTGGTAGGCCTACGTAATTGAGGTTGGAAGTTCACATATGAATTACATGTAGAGGTAATGACAAAATCACTCATGTATCGCAACAGGAAATGCTCTGGCTGGGAATATTGTTTCCTGGGTCATAGCGTGCTAGACACAAGACTACTATCTCACGTGAGCGTTTTGCTCGTTCGTTACGTAAGGAAGATACAACAGTAGGAATAGTAACAGTCAACTTCGTCACGAATTACAGGCTTAATTATGTGTAGCTCATAAGAAATAGTCTGATTCAGTTGTGTGTAAAATGAAATGTGGCAAAGACGATAACTTTTAGTGAGTTTGTCCGTTGCGAGCGTAACTTTAAACTTTGATTTTTTTAATAGATAAAACTCTTTACCTTTTAAAATTGTCGTCGCATTAAACTAAAAAAAAGTGCTGTCTGACTGCTAGCTGCCGCGTTCGTTACTTCTTTCTGTTTTCATTTCTTTAATAGAATCCCAATTACTCCAGTTAAAGTCAGAATCTAACTGCCATCTTTCCGTGGCGCCTACAGCAACAATCGACCGCTGGTGCACCGACAGAGCTCTGTAGTCTGCGAGATATGGAGAATTAACGGAGAGATAAACTCGGCTTCTATATTACTACGATCTGCATTTGCAGAATGTGTATACGTAAACAGAATATTTGAAGAACAGGATAAAATGAAAGTACCACACGTGTATCGGACTTGGCTGACGCACCATGTTTCATTTTTCAATATCTCATAAAAGAGCCAAAATGAATGACGGATAAACAGCCACTTAATTAACATAATTATCTGTAGCAAATGTTCATACCGACCACCGTTGTCATGCTGACTTAGCGCCTTAAATATTCACGTGCGGCCTCTGGCTGCTATATTGAGATTCTTTCATTTGATGCCGTCCTTGTGCCCTACACTTTTGGTCAAATTGTGTTTCCGCACCCTGCATATGCCAGACGAGGCGTGACAGAGGGTTGGTCGAATTCTCTAGAGTCCAGTACACTTAATCTTTGATAGAAAGTGTGAAAAACGGCAAAATGACAAAATGCGTTGGTAGCAATTTGTGACTTAAAAATTCAGTGGATGATAACTATGATACGTTTAAGAAAGGCGCTAAGGAAATAGATGTGAAACACGTTTCTTGATTACAAAATGTCCTCAGGTAAAGTAGTAAATGTACAAGTGTCGTGACAAGCGTATCAGTCTCGCTATTATGGGGCAACACCTGAGACCGCACAGAGTCAATATTAATGAAAGTAAAGACTATGCACCGTCGGTCAACTGCCAAAGCATTGAAAACGAAGCAAAATTTTTAACTGCGTTGGTCACATTGTTACCATCAACGTGAGTAATGGCGGTACTCTTTTTTATCGTCTGTGATTCGGTATTAATGACTCAGAGGCTGTCGAATACGGCGATATTAACTTCTCTTTGTATTTCAATAAACATCTGAAACATGTGGACAACAATCTATGGAACCACGTAGACCTCGACCAGAATTTAATATTTTCTGTGATTTAACACCTAGCCTGGTTACTGAGCAGGTAAGGTGGACGGTACGACAGATTTGACGTTTACACGGGACACAACATTCACAAGACGAAACTGCTTTTCTCTAGTCATGTTTGCATATGAAACGTTAGTCCGAAGAAGCCTCTATTTTGCGAGCTTCATAACATTTACGCTCATAGCCTCTGCAATGCAACTATCCTCGGTACAGCGAACTTTTCGGTGTTTCCCTAATATCGAGAGGAGACATTAACAAATGGTGGAGAGTACGGACTTGTTACGGACGCCAGTGAAAACATGGGGAGCAAGAGGAGGTTGCACATAAACGGATGTTCAAAAGTATCCATGTCCGTTAAAGCGTTGGAAGGTGCTATATTGAGCGACAAAAGTTACGTTTACTCGTGCACGGTTGTGAACCAAGTGTGGATACAGGTTGCGCACTTATTTCTTTTACGGCTCTGTGGTACCCACTATTCAAACACGATAGAGAATGGCCAGCATACTTGACAACAGGTTACAAAAAGGATAACTTTACGTGTTTCCACATTGTCAAGAAGACGAGTACTGGCCTGTTTTTATACACTACCGGAATGTACAGGAGACCACAGGAGCGTTTCCGGAAAGAAGACGTAACAGCGATGTAAACATGTCATCTACTCGGCTCGCGCCATCCTTTTGCACAATCAGCAGACAGAGCGATTAATAATGATATTAGTTGGCATCTGTAGCTAGCAGAGTTGAAACCGGTCGGAAAGACGTCCGCCGTTTGCGTTTTCAAGGTGTATTAAGCGTATAGTAGAGCAAAAATGAGACACATTGAAATGGAAAGAAATTGTTTCTTCAGTACTTTAGTAATAAGAATGTGAGGCCAGGGTCACTAGATTCCAGGCGTGGCGTGTTTGCCAGTGCAGGATCGTCGGTAATGAATGACTCGCGAGTGTCGATGTTGCGACGTCTCCATAGTGTATCAGCAAGAGACGCCCTCCGCAGACCTGAATATGTGTAACACAACTGAAGCGAAGGGAACAGTCAATTCTGGGAAGCGCGCCATATTTCTAACATTTTCCCTCGTTTGCCACTTGCCTCATCTAAGTGTAATACTTTGCCTAGCGTTTTACGTAAAAATATTTTGAGTACTGTTACTAACAAAAAATATAGGAATACAGACAATCTTTTGTATAAGAAAAGGGCTTCACATTTTTCTGTCGTCAGAGGTGCCGCAAAAACCAGATTTCCCAAAAAAAAATTCAATTTGTGCAGCGGCTACTCTACGGAGCAGTTGGTCGAATCATTTGCGCCCGGACGTGGGGGAGCAGCGTCGCAGACGTCGACACCTCGTCTGGCAGCACGGCGACAGTGATGCGGAGCCGAAGTAAAGGAGATGAATCTTTCTAAAGTAATCCCGAACAGATATAAAAGTTTAACTCGACAAGAGCACGGACAGCGTCTGACGCAAGAATGCCGTCGCGAGCCACTCCGTTCCCCGTTGTAACGGAATTTTAGGCGCACAGCTGTTTTCGCAACAGTATATTGTAAACACTGCGTCATTTGAATTGTCCGTTCATCTGATTCTGACGAATTACAGGGCGGTGAACTCGAAGCAACTGCGATTACGATGAGAAGTTGAAGGTTTTTCTTAGCTGTAGATTAATCGGAAGAACGTAACATTTCTTATCGTATCTTCTGTGGATTAGGGGAGACCACACTATGCTGTTTCAGTCTATTCACCTATGCGATGAAATAAAAAGAATTAAACAGATTTACCCCTAGTTCGCAAATGCCTTCATCGCCTCGCTAGTACGGACGACCTCCAGATTCAGCCGTTGACAAAAGTCTGCTACCGACGCTTCCTCCTTTCCCAAACAGAGCAGGACACACAGTGAGAGGTGAATAACGTACAAAGAAATGAACGTTAAATATACTGATATCAGCTGTCTTTTTTTTTCCTTTCTGCTCTCACTATAAAGCTACGGCACAAGAGTAACACACACTGTGTGACGTGGTGGTTGTACGTGCAGGAACGGTAAAGTATAATCTGCCGGAACTAAGAGGTGCTACCAGTTTCTTCTGACGAGAAGAGAAAGTAGCTTCAAATGTTACCAATACTGACTAAACTGAAAGCAGCAAAATACTTCCTCCAGAACCACGTCTTCACTGGCTCCAAAACTTCAATAGCAACTGGAAGTTTCGATGTTTACGTCGAGGCATCGGTCTGAAAGAAACAGAAGTGCCGTAGTATGCATTATTCATGCAAATCTCCTGAGTACAACAGACGCTTTGTTACGCAAAAGTCAGTGTATCAATGACAAATTAAAACTTCTAGTAGTAGACAGTGGTTCTAGTACAGCAACTGTTTCCCGTAATTGGGTCACAGTTTTCAAAGATTACGTACATGTATGACTGGCGCCAGTTTCTACTACAGTCTTCTAGTAAGGACCATTTAAACACGACGGAGAGTGCACAACGCGTTTTGTAGAAGCAGATATTAATGAGTAATTTACTCTGTGTCGTCATCAAGGCAACACTGATATTGATTTGATACGTGGCCGGAATGTATGAGACATCGCAGAACTACTTTGAGGAGGAAGATGCAACTACAACGTTAACACGGAGGAATCTTTTGGAACACTGGACGTATCATCTTGGTCAACAGAGGATAAGGTAGGGGCTGCATATGTGGGTTGTGACAATCTCTCGTAATAAAGAGGACGGGAGTGTATATATTATAACGTCACGGTTGTGTATCATGGAACGCCATGTGTATGGAACATAAGTAAATTTTCCACAGTATGACTACACATCTGCATATGCGTTTCTAGGGCTGGGCTGACAGCGGTGAGCTCCCGCGCTTGCCGACCATCACAAAGACACGTGAAACAAACGTCGTTACAGTTTGCCCACTGACCGATCACTCAGGAATGTTTGGACACTCTTTCAAAAGGGAGAATTTCAACCCAAATGACAACAGCACACGCTACGCGGCAAACATTTCCCAAAATCCTTGGGTTGGATGAAAGCAGGGATGTTGGCTGTGTCGGTCGTCATTTCTGAAGCTCTACGAATGGCGAAAATTTTTGACACGACAGAGCGTTAACCTCTAACCCACTATTATGAATTTACTCTACAAGCAACGTTTTCTTCTTATCTCGATACTGGTTCGTCATTTGTACTAGATAAAGCACAAGTCGTAGGTTTTTATTCCGTGTAAAAATAGGACGTTACGGGTGTCACTTCTTAAAGCATAATGCCACACATGAGACGTAGTCGTGACGAAATGGCCAGAAAACTATATGATTCCCGCCAACCGATTCTGTGGAGGCTTTTTCCATTTCTTTGCCTTCTCAGTGAATTAATTGTTGACTCGAATGCAGTCGTCCTCCTATCATGAGCAGTGTGTAAAGGCATCCGAGGAATCCTTTCTTATCTGTTACCATTTAACACATCGATACAAAGAAATGATGCTGTCAACTTTTTAGTTACGTCATCATAAGCGATCCCCGGAGACAACATATTCGCTAATTCTACGTACACGACTAAGATTTCTCCTTGGCTGTAGAGCAATTTTTCTGTCCATTATACGTCTTCAAATCCATGGAGTGTAAATACGTTCCAGCTCTTACCGTTCCACGTATTCCGCACGACGCGTGTGATCCACGCGAGCGTAATAAAACAGCATCAGTGAGTTATTTGGCTTCGATAAAAACGTTTTGACGGTACTTCTTTACGATTTCATCTACATCTACATTTATACTCCGCAAGCCACCCAACGGTGTGTGGCGGAGGGCACTTTATGTGCCACTGTCATTACCTCCCTTTCCTGTTCCAGTCGCGTATGGTTCGCGGGAAGAACGACTGTCTGAAAGCCTCCGTGCGCGCTCTAATCTTTCTAATTTTACATTCGTGATCTCCTCGGGAGGTATAAGTAGGGGGAAGCAATATATTCGATACCTCATCCAGAAACGCACCCTCTCGAAACCTGGCGAGCAAGCTACACCGCGATGCAGAGCGCCTCTCTTGCAGCGTCTGCCACTCGAGTTTATTAAACATCTCCGTAACGCTATCACGGTTACCAAATAACCCTGTGACGAAACGCGCCGCTCTTCTTTGGATCTTCTCTATCTCCTCCGTCAACCCGATCTGGTACGGATCCCACACTGATGAGCAATACTCAAGTATAGGTCGAACGAGTGTTTTGAAAGCCACCTCCTTTGTTGATGGACTACATTTTCTAAGCACTCTCCCAATGAATCTCAACCTGGTACCCGCCTTACCAACAATTAATTTTATATGATCATTCCACTTCAAATCGTTCCGCACGCATACTCCCAGATATTTTACAGAAGTAACTGCTACCAGTGTTTGTTCCGCTATCATATAATCATACAATAAAGGATCCTTCTTTCTATGTATTCGCAATACATTACATTTGTCTATGTTAAGGGACAGTTGCCACTCCCTGCACCAAGTGCCTATCCGCTGCAGATCTTCCTGCATTTCGCTACAATTTTCTAATGCTGCAACTTCTCTGTATACTACAGCATCATCCGCGAAAAGCCGCATGGAACTTCCGACACTATCTACTAGGTCACTTATATATATTGTGAAAAGTAATGGTCCCATAACACTCCCCTGTGGCACGCCAGAGGTTACTTTAACGACTGTAGACGTCTCTCCATTGATAACAACATGCTGTGTTCTGTTTGATAAAAACTCTTCAATCCAGCCACACAGCTGGTCTGATATTCCGTAGGCTCTTACTTTGTTTATCAGGCGACAGTGCGGAACTGTATCGAACGCCTTCCGGAAGTCAAGAAAAATAGCATCTACCTGGGAACCTGTATCTAATATTTTCTGGGTCTCATGAACAAATAAAGCGAGTTGGGTCTCACACGATCGCTGTTTCCGGAATCCATGTTGATTCGTACATAGTAGATTCTGGGTTTCCAAAAACGACATGATACTCGAGCAAAAAACATGTTCTAAAATTCTACAACAGATCGACGTCAGAGATGTAGGTCTATAGTTTTGCGCATTTGCTCGACGACCCTTCTTGAAGACTGGGACTACCTGTGCTCTTTTCCAATTATTTGGAACCCTCCGTTCCTCTAGAGACTTGCGGTACACGGCTGTTAGAAGGGGGGCAAGTTCTTTCGCGTACTCTGTGTAGAATCGAATTGGTATCCCGTCAGGTCCAGTGGATTTTCCTCTGTTGAGTGATTCCAGTTGCTTTTCTATTCCTTGGACACTTACATGTTTACCGGGAGATTTTTTCACTCAATCGCCTCCTTCTCGGGGGTGTAGGGTAACATCAGCTGGAGGCAGCTGTGACAGAAGGCCATCCACGAATGTACCGGGTACGAAACAGTACAGTCCGGATGCGTTACAGTGGTACAACTGGCCAGCGACTGGGAGTGTGATTCACACGTGGGGAACGACACACACCTACGTGAGTTCTTGCTGTGGGTAGACATGCGTCAAGTAGGGATTCACTCTCATTTCGATGATGAACCCTTGCATCTGAATTTTTCTCCCGTTTTCGCTTATTTCACAAAACCGCCATTACTCGCGGGAGAGTTAAAACCGCCAACATTCCGCGGTGCTGGCAGCAACAATCGGTTTCTGACGCAGCGACAAAGCTCTGTCGGTTGCAGCAGACGGAAAGTTAACAGAAAAATAAATCCAGCTTCTACATTACTACTATATGTATTTGTGACTAACGTCTAAATGTGCTGACAATCAGTACAGAGTAATTATGCAGATCTGATGCTGGTTTGGTGATTTTGTGTTTCGCGTGCTGGCTTTCCAGTGACGCGACGCAATATGGGCGGACGACCGGGGTGGGAGTCACTCAGTGACGTATGTCTAGCGTACGATAAAAGTGAACAATTTAAGCAGTGCTTGTTGAGCAGGGTTTCGCCATCCAGCATCGTTATACAGGCTCCAGAGAAACGATTTGACCAAAGGTGTAGGGCGGAAAGACAGTGTGAAACTTAATAGTTTGGGTACAACAACTCGGGGTCGAAAATTCGTATTTTGGGCGCTACAGGAACGTAATTAAAATCTGACATGTGGACGTCTTTACTCAAAATGAAAGATAATTCACACAAAATGTAAGTGTAATCACAGTCTATGGACTAAGCAGTCTCAGGACGATAACAAGAAAAACTCAAAGCATCACATACACCTGTGTAATACTTAGCCGACGTTCTAGACGACATTTCTTTAGAAATAAAGACAGTCACATGTCCATGTTTTACATTTCAACATGTCTTCAAGAGGACAAAGTAAAGGAAACGTGATCCACCACTTACTTAGCGTTAAGTATGTCGCAGCAAATGTTCAAACTGCCCACCGTTTTCATGCTGGCATAGCGCTATAAATATTCAACAGCCACATCTAGTTCCTATACTCGGATTGGTTTTTTTAATGCTGTCTTTCTGCCCTGCACTTTGGGTCAGACTGTTTTCTCACACACTGTATATGTGAGACAAGACATGGCAGAATGATGGTCAACTTCTCAGGAGTCCATAGAGAGTGCTGGAAACGGCAAAATGACGGAATGCGCTGGTACCGATATATAACCTTAAAATTTAATAGAAAAAATGCGATACGTTTAACCATGTAGCTAGAATGTAAGATGTAAAATACGTTTCTTGATCATAAAAAGTCCTCAACTGAAGTGGTGAACGTATAAATGTCGTGGCAATAGCCTCCGTAACGTTACTATGGAGCAACATATGAGCCCCTGCAGCATCGGTATTCACGAAACGAGAGACAGTGCACCGGTGGTGAGTTCCCAAAGCACTGAAAATAAAACACGATTTTTATCTGTGTTGGTCCCATTGCTCCTATCGTCGTAAGTAAAGTATTTTTACAGCTTCTGTGACGTGGAAGTGATGACAGAGATCGACGAATACCGTCATATCAACTCCCCCCACACGTTAACCTACGGAACCAAGTAGCCCTCATTTCTTCTTCTGATCAGAGGCAAACCACATTCAATCTATTTACGTTTTTAACTGTACTCAAACGTGGTGAATTTTGCCTCTAGTCCTCCGTCAAGGTATCTGACACCTGCTGCGATTTTCCATGTTTGTATTCAGCAGTTAAGATGAACGGTACGACAAAGACGACGACTATACGGGAATCAACATTCAGGTGAGGAAAATTTCGGAAACCACTTTTCTCTAATGATGAGGTTGCATGTTAAACATTAATCGGCTTTGATAGGATGAACAAACGTCGATGTCCAGAGCTTCATAATTTTTACACA
Organism: Schistocerca piceifrons; assembly: GCF_021461385.2. NCBI lineage: Eukaryota > Metazoa > Arthropoda > Insecta > Orthoptera > Acrididae > Schistocerca > Schistocerca piceifrons. The sequence continues at coordinate 73,621,893 of NC_060148.1, read as the reverse complement.
CATCTCTCTGCAATGGAGCTGCCCTTGACGAAGCGAACTTGTCATTTTGTGTAATATGAAGAGGAAACATTAACAAGTAGTGGAGAGTACGGAATCCTGGAAGACGATGTCCAAAAGCCTCGTGCACGGCCACTGAAGCGTAAGTAGCTGATTTATTAAACAATCAGGATTACGCTCGCTGCGGAAAGAAGCGCGAGATGGGCACTGCTGCAAACACATTTCACCAAAAAGCGTTTGGCGTTTACGCACGGTGGCAAAACTACTCAAAGACTGAAGACCCATTCAGACCGCTGTGCACAGAGGGGTGTCTTGTCTCCGGCCACTGTTTGCCGTAGCCCTCGCCACTGAGCGAGAGGCTGGCTGTGGCTATTAGCACATTTCCAGAATCCATATCGCAGTGTTTGCGTGATAAGACAGAACTGATATTGGCAGATCGGTTTGCAAATACTGCCCTACGTACTATGTAGTAGCAGTCCTACTATTTGACGGTATATCGATAATTTTTACTTATGGACCGTCTGACAGCAACTGAATAAAACACAATTTTAGTGCCATACGCGTTTCGCCTTTATTTTCTGCAAGACATCATCAGTGGCAGGTTGCGTGGACAATTTCTTAGATATTACGCTCCTGTTGCATTTTCGGTGTTCTTCTTCTTATGAATGCAAATTTGCGGTTTTTTTCCCACATTCCACAGCACTATGAACTGAACGCTTCTTTCAATGCAATGTTTTGGTTTCTGTTGCCGACTGTCAGACGGTTCATAAGTAAAAATTATCAATATACCGTAATATTACATGCAACTGAGGAAGACAGGACAACAAAAAAATGGTTCAAATGGCTCTGAGCACTATGGGACTTAACTACTGAGGTCATTAGTCCCCTACAACTCAGAACTACTTAAACCTAATTAACCTAAGGACATCACACACATCCATGCCCAAGGCAGGATTCGAACCTGCGACCGTAGCGGTCACGCGGTTCAAAACTGAAGCGCTTAGAACCGCACGGCCACATAGCCGGCCGACAGGACTACAAAAGTTGAAGATGTCTACTATTTGACGTTCACAGAAACGGACTGGGTACCAGATACGCTTCCTAATGTAAGTATATTACGGAGAAATCGAAGATTCGAATACTAGAGAACGATTCTATCATCGCAAATGTCCCGCAGACGTGTTTGTCCCATATTGGGCAATGACTTCGAGAGAGTATCTAGGTACACATATCGCACCGATGTGTGGTACAGCTTTGCGACGCCGTCTGTTGAAACATGACGAATGGCACGTTTAACAAGAGGGTATAAATAATGACAACTTTTATTTTCGTGGTTTTTCAAAAAACATTGCGGAATTGTTTTAATATATACCAAGAATGTGAAACAGACTACGTTAGAATTTTGAAAGCATAAGGAGTATAAGGTTTGCGCTTGTAGCCCGGTGACTTAAAAACGATCGGCCAGACATCCGCCATTTGCACGTTTTCAAAGAGGGTTAACACATACACTAGAAAAAAAAGTGTCGTACTAAACGGAAACAATCACCTCTTCAGAAAATCATGCATCAAGGAAAACATGTCGAGCAGTCAGCCCTTACAGCACAAGTAAGGCCTGAATAAATACATGTAAGCGACAGAGTTGCAAACGGTTACGTACACACCACTGAGATATTTCTAGAGTGTACTAAAGCTAGAGACAAACAAAAAGTATGCTCTTGAAATTCCTTAACTTGCTAAAACGACGGAACTTTTCGAGTGCTAAATGTATTTTCTTAGTGTGGCCAAAACAGACCAAGCAGTGTCGGTTCCAGAATACATAATTTCATAGGCAGCTCTCCAGGTAAGCAAATTTACAGTGGTGAGTTTCCTGCTCTGCTAATGGTGCAATTTGCTTGCCCACGGCCAACAACACGTGTGAAAACAGAGAGGATATTACGAAACCTGAATATGCTTTGGAAGATAATGCGATAAAAGAGTTAGCAATAAATGTAAATATTCGCTGTAGTATTTTAGGTAAAATTAGTTGCGTTATTTATATTGAGGTAAAAGCAAGGTACATCAGTTCCGTGGAAAGGCAGGTCAGGCCGCAAGAGATGGGAACGTAGAGCAGAAGCTTGCACCGGCACCGCGACTACCGTCTTTCCTCGAGAGGCAGCAGAGGATTTCCCCGACTTGGTTGCGATTCAAGCATGGGGGGGAAGCAGCGTCGCAGACATCGACGCCTTCTTTGGCAGCACGGCTGCATCCGGCTGGTGCAGAGAGAGGCGATGGAGAGATTCGTCCGAATCTTGATTTCTTATTCAAATCTAACGCGCCAAACACGCCGAAATCATTTGTATCCAGAATGCCGCTGCGAGACACTCCGTTCCCAGTTGTAACGAAATTTTCGGTGCAGTACTGCTTTCGTGACATTTCAAAAATTCACCTCTTTGCAATTGTTCGTTTATGTACCGCTGAAGAAACGAAAACCTCTGAACTAATTACGATGATGAGTCTACGAAACATTTAGCTTTGGAAAGAGAACGATTATGGAAATTATTGTCAATTATATCAGTTAGTATCATTTCCTGGTGACGAATACGATACGAGTTTTAGCCGCTGTTTCAGAGCAATAAATCATTGTCTCTCCACGTGAACAAATCGGTGCTCGGCACTCACATTATGTATGTGAATGCCAACAAGATAAGTAAGAAGACGTTGAATCTTTATAGGTCGTCCATTACTATTGCGAAAATATTGAAATGCTTTCAAATGCGAACAGAGTGTGTAATATAGGACACAATAGTTTGCTGTAGGGAGGTGGAAGTGTTATGCAAGCATGACGCCACAAGTGATTACTGGAAGTCAGTAGTATTTTTCATTGAAGATTACGATGCATAATTTCGATTGGACAGAATGATAACATTGGCGAGTTTGTATCTGAAAGGCCTAACTCTAAACGTGGGTTTATATAGATTAAATACAGTCATGTGCGCTCCAACGACGTTATTTATCGCTTAAAGGTTTACTCGCTTCTAACTCCGATGAATGTAAAGTTCGACTGATGGCTGTGCATTTACTATGATTTTTCCGTTTTCATTTTCTGCATCAAACCGCCATTATTCGCCAGAAAGTTAAAACTGCCGACATTGTGGAGCGCCAGCACCAGCAATAGGTACCTGAGGCAGCGACAAAGGTCTGTGGGCTGCAGGAGACGCAGAATTAACCGAAAAATAAACTCAGCTTCTATATTTCTACGATCTGCAAGCGCGATTAAAAGTGCCCAACGTCAGTACCGTGTCATTATGCGAATCCGAAGCTGCTTTTACGATTTTGTGTAATCCCTTTTGGGAGTCAGTCAGTGACGCGTGTGAGAAAACGCAAACGTAAGCAGTATTGTTTGGGGGGGGGGGGGGGGTTTCGCATCCTGCAGCGTTACACATTATCAGACATGACACGACAAGGGTGCTGACCGCAGTCTCAATTCTTCGATAAAATGAAAGTGCTTAAAAGCGTAAAATGATGGAATGCTGTGGTAGTGTTTTTTTCCTTCAAAATACAGCAAGAAATCCGGCGTCGGTGACCATGTTTCGGCAGTCGATATGATAGCTCTTACATGACGAACCAGAAGCGGTAGCGGCAGATCGGTTTATGAAAAGCACATTCGTTAGCCGTTTGTAGAACTGTTAAATAACGTTTTATATTTTGTTTGACACAATGAAAGCGATTATTAACATATCGTTACCTTTTCGAAGCTGAAACACAGAGAATCAAATATTTTATTTTTACGCTAAACATTTCTCCTCCGTTCGACATTTATAATTTTCTACAAAAAGATATAACAATTTCCGTGTCCATTACTATATACAAGGTCCTTGGTCGTTGTGTGACAGAATGGAGTCCGTAGACTTTTTTTCGCGCTGTTTATTCCAACGTCTTATTCCTTATATCAAAGGTTAATACGGCAAGTCGCATGCTGCTATCTGTCGGCCAGCGACTACACTGCGTCCTCTGTAACTCCTTCCGCAGTTACCTTCTTCTGCAACACGGGGCGCCATCAGAATGTCTTTCAACAGCGCTCTTTGGGGTGCGAATCACGCACTTCCAACAAATAAAAACAGAACATTCGTACATAAAAATCTCTTGTAGTGGGCAACGAGGGAGGGCTGTAGCCTATTTGTATGAAAGAAGGTAAATTGAGACAACTGTGAGCCGACAAGACTGCCACATCAGAGAAACAGGCAGTTGCGATTTCAAATCCGCCTCCACACAGCACCAGAGAATATCGTATAACGCAGTCAGGAGCCGTAGAATAAATTTCACACTGTTTTCGTTCTCGAGCGAAGCGTTGCTCAGAGCTTTCAAATAAGTAGTAGCATATTAAAAGATGAAATAAGTTTATATTTTGTATTTCTTTTGAAAGAATGTAAATAAATAAAGTTTTTTTTTTTTTCGTCACGTTCCACCACTACCAGGAACATCTTTTCTTTTTTCCTGAGAGGAAAAATATTGATTGCAATGTCTGATGCAAGTATATTCCCTGCGAAGCGTACTTTTCAACTACTTAATATAATACGTGGCGTTAATTTCTCTTTAGTTCTTCAGTGACAGGGCACAATTCCTGGCATGGAGAACAAGAGACATAAGCAGTTAGGTGCGGCGCTGGAAGATACATCATCTGAACGGAGAAAGAGCTAAAGTAACAACCGGCGGCAGTCTTCAGAGAAAGCGGTCGCGAATCAGGTGTTCAGTGCGACGGACTACCTGGCGGATCTTGAAACGGAAAATCTGAACATCAACAGTAGCGGGAGGCAAAGGCCGGGCAAGTTCTGTTACGCAGGAGGAGTATCCAGCAATCTGTGGGCGGCGATATACCACTGTGTGGACAGATTAAAGTTGCGTAACTGGTCAGTGGGGGGGACAGGATACCGGCAGCAGACGCAGCATTATGCTGTGCTCACAGTTTTGGACATTAGTTCGCTGGCTTGAGTAGGGAGAGACTCCAATGTTTCCCTTAACCAGGTACACGGATTGACATGTGTCTTTTTCGTGGAAGATCGGAATTTGCTTATGAATTATAAAGATATGTTGTGCGCCTAATAGTACTAAAGATGTACCCGGTAATAGTGGGACAACTTTGAAATGTACAAGCAAAAGTGCTTGACGTTTACTGAGTGTAGAATGAGGAAAGTCGGCAACAAACGAATAACCAGGCAAAAATTGAATGTAAAATTGTTAATAATCATGCCGCTCGTAAAAAAGTGTTATACAGAGCGTTTAAATTGATTATAGTGATACCGAGAAAATACACTGGTGTTCAAGGGTGAGAAACTATCGAAATGCTGGATAAAGATAAATAAATGATTGGATACAGCCAGACACGTGGCGCGTGCTCTACGGAGACAGGGGTGCGATGTGGCGGCCTCAGCCGCTGTGGCCGCCATTAAGACTTGAGGAACGACTCAGCTGTCACTGCAGCCCTATGATGGCGGAAATCTGTAGCCAAGTCTTAGTATTTTGTTCTTGTTTATCACGGTTGCTCAAAAAACTGAAAGATTTATTCACACTACGCAGTATGTAATTCGGCTCCCCCTGTTACTAAATGTTCAGTTTATAAAGAAAAATATAAATTACATGAAGGGCATTTCTGCTCTGGCTGGAGCAATTGTCTCCTCCACGACTGCATGATAGACGTAACACTTCTATCACGTGTGAGCATTTTCCTCATTCTTTACCTAAGAAAAATACGAGACTAGTAAAATTAATAGTCAACTTCGTCATGAATTACAGGCTCAGTTGTGCGTAGTTCGTAGGGACGTGGCAGGAACGATATCTTTAGTGAGTTTGTCTCAGGTGGACGCAACATAAAACCTGGGTTTCTGTAATTGCTGGTAACTCAATCGCATCACGAACATTATCGTTCAAAATTGTCATCGCATTAAATTAACAGAAACGTACTGTTTGACTGCCAGTTGCCGCATTCGTTACTCCTTCCCGTTTTGATTTCTTTAATAGAATCCCAGTTACTGCGGAGAAAGCCTGAATCTAACTGCCATCATTCCGTGGCGCCAACACCAACAATCGACCGCTGATGAACCGACAGAGCTCTGTGGTCTGCAGGAGACGCAGAATTAACGGAAAGATAAACTCTGCTTCTGCATACTACGATCTGCGTTTGCGATTAATGTCGAGTGTGCTTGCAATCAGTACGGTGTCACCGTGCGAATCTGGTGCTGGTTTGGTGATTTTGTGGATCGCGTGCTGGCTTTCCAGTGACGTGGCGGAATGTAGGCGGTCAACCTGGCTGGGTGTCATTCAGTGAGATATGTGTAGCGTCTGTAAAAAGTGAATAATTTAAGCGGTGCTGACTGAGCGATGTTTGCCATCCAGGAATGTTATACAGGGTGCGGAAAAACAATTTGACCAAAAGTGCAGGGCGGAAAGACAGTACGAATCATAGGAATTTGAGTGCCGCAAGTAAGAGCCGCAAATGCGTAATTTCGGCGCTACAGGAGTGTAATTAAAATCTGACATGGAGACCTCTTTACCCAAAATGAAAGGTAATTTATAGAAAATGTACGGGTGAACACAGTCTTTGGACTAACCAGTCTTCAGGATGAGAAGAAGAAAACTTTAAAACATCACATACACGTTCATCATACTTAGGCGATGTACCACACAATATTTCCTCAGAAATGAAGACAATCGCATGTCCATATTTAATACTTGAAGATGTCTTAAAAAGATCAAAGTAAGTGAAAACTGAGTCACCACTTAATTAAGTAAGCGTGTCGTAGCAAGTGACATAATGATAGTCGAACTCTCACGACTCCATAGAAAGTGCTGGAAACGACAAAATGACGGAATGCGTTGGTAGCGATGTACAACTATAAAATTTATTAGACGGCAAGTACGTGAAAGAAAATGCGAAACGTTTAAGCAAGTAGTAAATGTATAAATGTGGTGAGAAAAGCGTCTGGCACATTATTATGGGGCAACATATTATGAGCCCCTACAGCGTCGGTATTAATGGAACGAGAGAGACAATGCACCATTGGTCAGTTCCCTATGGACTGAAAATGAAACGGAACTTTTAATGGCGTTGTTCGCATTGCTCCTATCATAGAGACGAACTAATTTTATAGTTTCTGTGATGTTGAAGTGATGACTCAGAGACCGATGAATAGTGTGACACCAGCTGCTCTCCGTATCTCGATATATCCCTGCGACACAGTAACCTACGAGACCGAGTTGCCCTGATTTGTTCTCCTGGCAGAGGCGAACTACATTCTATTTATTTACGGTTTTCACTGTACTGAAACGTCCTGAAATTTGCCTCAAGTCCTCCATGTAGGTATCTGATACCCGCAGCAAGTTTCCATGTTTCTACTGAGCAGTCAGGATGAACGATACGACAGAGACGACGACTACACGGGAAACAACATTCAGATAAGGAAAATTTCGGGAACCGTTTTAATCATGTGGTTACATGTTAAACAGTAATCGGTTTTGCTAGAGTGAGCAAACGTCCATGTCCCGAGCTTCATAATTTTTACACGCGTGGTCTCTGCAATGCAGCTGTCCTCGACGAAGCAAACTTATCAGTCTTTGCGTAATACGAGGTGGAGACATTAACAGATGGTTTAGAGTACGGATTCCTGGCAGACGCCAGTGGAGTCGTGATGTGGTGGAGGGTGAAGACGAGATTGGAAGTAGACGAACGTTCAAAAGTCTCGTGCTCGGCCATTGAAGCGTTCACAGCTGATTTCTTGAGCGATCAGGGTTACGCTCGTTGTGGAAAGAAGTGCGAGATGGACACTGCTGCAAACACATTTCACCAAAAAGCTTTGGGCGTTTAGGCACGACGACAAAACTTCTCAAAGACTACAGACCCATCCACACGGCTGTGCAAAGAGTTAGCGGGTGTCTTGTATCCGGCCACTGTTTGCCGGAGCCCTTGCCACTAAGCGAGAGGCTGGCTGTGGTTATAAGCACATTTCCAGGATCGATATCGCAGAGGTTGCGTGATAAGACGGAACTGCTATTAGCAGATCCGTTTGCAGAGACTGCTCTATGTAATAAATAGTAGCTGTCCTACTATTTGACGTTCACAGAAACGGACTGAGTACCAGATATGCTTTCCCACGCAAGTATATTACTGAGAAATCGGAGATTCGAATAGTAGAGAACGATTGTATCATCGCAAATGTCGTGGCAGTTGTGTTTGTCCCATATTGGGCAATCGCTTCGAGAGAGTGTGTAGATATACAAGTCGCGCCCATCTGTCGTACAGCTTTGCGATGTCGACTGTTGAACCGCGACGAATGGTACGTTTAAGAAGAGGAAATAAAAATGACAACATTTGTTTTCGTGGTCATTCAAATAAATCGCGGGATTGTTTTAATATATACCAAGAATGTGGAACCGACTACGGTAGTATTTCGAGATATAAGACTAAAAAATGGCTCTGAGCACTATGGGACTTAACAGCTGCAGTCATCAGTCCCCTAGAACTTAGAACTACTTAAACCTAACTAACCTAAGGACATCACACACATCCATGCCCGAGGCAGGATTCGAACCTGCGACCGTAGCAGTCGCACGGTTCCGGACTGCACGCCTAGAACAGATATAAGACTCTGCAGGAATAAAATCAGCATGTTGGCAACAGACGTCACGTAATCCGTTGGTCGAGACGAACACAAAGCCGTGAGGAGTACAAGTTTTGCGCTTGTAGCCCAGTGAGTAAACACGATCGGACAGATATCCGCCGATTACACGCTTTCCAAGTGTGTTAATACCTGTAGTGAAAGAAAAGTTGTATTAAATGGAAAAAATCGTCTGTCCAGAAATGCATGGCTCTTTTTAGAGTAGTTGCCGTGTTATTCTAGTGAGAAGCAAAAAGGCCGGGCTCACCCGATTTCAGGGCTAGCATATGTGGCAGAGCGCAGCCGTTCATAATGAATGAGACGCGAGTGTGGATGTTATGACGTCACTGTGGTGTACGAGCGAGTAACTCCGGCCGTGGTCTCTAGTTAATGAAGTACTGTCGCAAAGAGACTGCACAGCTACGCACTAAGCTCTCGATAATACGAGATACAGTAATAACAACAACTCATTCTCTATCCATTATCATCGCGACAATTGTAACACTCTTTTAGTGAGTGGCCGAATATGTAAAGGGCCACAGCACCACGTCGCAATGGAAGGTGCCAAATTAAGCAAAACATCTCAAGCAGTCACCTGCTAAAACACAAGTTTAGGCCAGATTAATTATACGTAAGCGACAGAGTTGCAGACGGTAACATAAACACCTCTGAGACGATTTTAGAGTGTATTGAAGCTAGAGCCAAACAAAAAGTATGCCCTTGAAATTCCTTAACTTCCTAAAACGACGGTCTTTTTCGAGTGCTACATGTCTTCTCTTAGTGTGTCCTACAACTGGCCAAGCTGTGTCGGCTCTATAATAGATGTAAACCTTCACAAGTTGCTTTCTCGGTAAGCAAATTTGTCTCCGATGCTGGTTTGACGACGGTGAGTTTCCTGCACTGCTAATGGTGCATTTGATTGCCGGCGGCCACAAACACATGTGAAAACAGTGAGGGTATTAGGAAACCTGAATATGCGTAGGACGATAATGCGAGAAAACAGTTAGTAATAAATGTAAATATTCGCCGTAGTGTTTTGGCAACATTATTTACGTCATGTTTATTCAGGTAAAACCAAGGAACATCTGCTCCGTGAGAAGACAGGCCGCAGAGACGAGAGTGTGCAGCAGTAACTTGTACCGTCACGGCGGCTGCTGCCTTAGCGTTGGGAAGCTGCAGAGGCTCTCCTAGACTCGATAACTTTTAACCCGGGGTGGAAGCAGCGTCGCAGACATCGACACCTTGTTTGGCAGCACGGCTGCAGTCGGCTGGTCCAGAAAGAGGCGACGGAGAGATTCGTCCGACCTTCGGTTTGTTATTCACGGCTAGTCCGGCGAAGAACGCCGAAAGCGAGTGTCAGAGCAATGTCGCTGCGATACACTCCGTTCCCATTTGTAACGGAAGTTTCGGCACGGTTCTAAGTCTCTGTAATTGTTCGTTTACGTATTACTGAAGAAACGAAAGCCTCTGAACTAATTACGATGGTGAGTTTACAAAACATTCAGCTTTACGAAGACAACGGCTATGGAAATTATTCTCTCTTATATAAGTTAATATCATTTTCTAGCGACCAGTATCATGGGTAGTTTCTGTTGGAACGAACGACGACTTTTGCGATTCGGTTTCTACGTCTGCATACGAGTTTCAGCCGCTGTTTCAGAGCGATAAAACATTATCAATCCCTGTTAACAGGGAGCTCACACAACGTTTGTGAATGCCGACATGATGATTAAGCAGTAACAAGACGAAAAATCTTTTTAGCTTGTCAATTACTACTGCGAAAATATTGAAATGCTTTTATATGCGGACAGTGTTTAATATAGCAGACAATCGTTTGCTACAGGGAGGTGGAACTGTCACGCAAGCACGACGCCACAAGTGATTAGTGGAAGTGAGTAGTATTTTTCATTGAGGAATGCGATGCGTAATTTCGATTGGACAGAATGATAAGTTTTGCGAGTTTGTGTGTGGAAGGCCTAACTCTAAATGAGGGCTTAAGTGGACAACATACAGTTATGTGTGCCCCACCGACGATGTTTATCGTTTTAAAGGTTTATCGTTTACATGTAAGGTTTGATTGGTGGTTGTGCATTTACTATAATATCTCCGTTTTCAATTTCTCCATAAAACCGCCATTGTCAGCGAGCAAGTGATAAACTGCCGACATTGTGGAGCGCCAGCAGCAACAATAGGTCGCTGGGGCAGCGACAAAGCTCTGTGGGCTGCAGCAGACGCAGAATTAACGAAAACATAAACTCAGCTTTATCTTTCCACGATCTGCAACCGCGATTAAAAGTGCCCAACGTCAGTACCGTGTCAGTATGCGAATGCGACGCTGGTTTTACGATTTTGTGTAACCCGTGCTGGCGTTCGAGTGGCGTCCCTTTTGGTAGTCAGTCACTGACGTGTGTGAAAAAACGCAAACGTAAGCAGTGGCGGTTGGGGGGGGGGGGGGGGGTTTGTCATCATGCACCGTTACACATTATCAGACATGACACGATAAGGGTGCTGACCGCAGTCTCAATTCTTCGATAAAATGAAAGTGCTTAAAACCGTAAAATGATGGAATGCTGTGGTAGAGTTTTTTTCACTCGAAATACAGCAAGAAATCCGGCACCGGTGACAATGATTCGGGAGTCGATATGACAGCGTTTACATGACGAACCAGAAGCGGTAGCGGCAGTTCGGTTTATGGAAAGCACATTCGTTAGCCGTGTGTAGAACTGTTAAATAACGTTTATATTTTGTTTGACAGAATGGAAGCGATTATTAACATACCGTTACTTTCTCGGAACGGAAACACAAGAGATTCAAAAATATTATTTTTACGCTAAACATTCTCCTCCGTTCGACATTTATAATTTACTATAAAAAGGTATCAGAATTTCAGTGTCCATATTATACACAATGGAGCCCGTAAACATCTTTTTCGCGCTGTGTATTCCGTTTCACCGGCATATTCCCAGTATCAAACCTTAACACGGGAAGTCGCTTGCTGCCATCTGTCGGCCATCGACGACACTGCGTCCTCTGTAACTCCTTTCGCAGTTACCTTCTTCTGCAACACGGGGCGCCATCACAGCGTATACCGCTGATTCCGGTGTGAATCACGCACTTTCAAGAAATAAAAGCAGAACATCCGTACATCGAAATCTCTTGTTCTGGACGACGAGGGAAGGCTGTACCCTATTTGTATGACAGAAGGTAAAATGAGACAACTGTGAGCGGACAAGACTGCCACACCAGAGAAACGGGCAGTTGCGATTTCAAATCCGCCTCTACACAGCACCAGAGAATATCGTATAACGCAGTCAGGAGCCGTAGAATAAATTTCAGATTGTTTTCGTTCTCGAGCGAAGCGTTGGTCAGCACTTTCAAATAAGTAGTAGCATATTAAAACATAAAATAAGTTTATATTTCGTATTTCTTTTGAAAAGAATGGAAATACATAAAGTTTTTTTCGTCACATTCAACACTCCCCTTAGGGGGAAAAAAAATTGATTTCAATGTCAGGTGCAAGTATATTGCCTGCGAAGTGTACTTTTCAACTACTCAAAATAATACGTGGCATTACTTTTTCTTTAGTTCTTCAGTAAAAGGTCACAATTCGTAGCATGGAGTAACAAGAGGCATAAGCAGTTAGGTGCGACGCTGGAAGATAGATTATCTGAATGGAGAAAGAGCCAAATTAACAACCGGCGGCAGTCTATAGAGAAAGCGGTCGCGGATCGCGTGTTGCGAGCCATCGACTGTCTGGCGGATCTTGAAACGGAAAATCTGAACTACATCGACAGCAGCGGGAGGCAAATAGCGGAAAAGTTCTGTTACGTAGGCAGAGTATCCAGAAATCTGTGGGCGGCGATATGGCACCGGGTGGACAGATTAAAATCGGCGTAACTGGTCAGTGGGTGGGACACGTTACTGGAATGCATCTTACAACTGGCAGCAGACGCGAAATGACGTCTGCCTTTTTCGTGGAAGATCAAGTTTTGCACGCAAATCATACAGACGTGTTAAGCACCCAATACTACTAAAGATGTACCTTGTAAAGGCGGGCCAAGTTCAGAGGTGCACGTAACTTGCTTGATGCTGGGTTTGGAATGAGGAAATACGGTAACTAACGACCAAGTACCCGACAAAAATTGAATGTAAAATTGTTAATAATCGTGCCGCTCGTAAAAAAGTATTATACAGAGCGTTTAAATTGATTGTATTGATACCGAGAAAATATACTGGAGTTCAAAGATGTGTAAATATGGAAGTGCTCGATAAAGAGAAACAAGTGATTACATACAGCAAAACACGTCGTGCGTTGTCTTGGAGACAGGGGTGCCTTGTGACGTCACCCCACACTGTGGGCTGCTGCTGCATCTGTGGACGAGCCTCGGCAGCCGTGGCGGCCATTAAGATTTCACGAATGGCTCAGCTGCCACTGCAGCTCGGTGACAGCAGATATCTGTAGCCGAGTCTCAGTAATTTGTGCCCGTTGTTCTTCGTTGGAAAATCGCAGCATTCATTCACACTATGCAGTACTTAACTCGGTTCGCCCTTTTACTAAATATTCAGTTTATACAGTAAAGTATGAACTACATGCAAAGGTAATTGTAAAATCATTCCTATGTCGGAGAAAGAAATGCTCTGGATAGAGGAATTGTTTCCAGGATGATTGCGTGACAGACGCAAGACTGCTTTCTCGTGTGAGCATTGTGCTAATTCTTTACCTAAAAAAAATGCGAGAGTAGAAGTAGTAGTAATAGTCAACTTGGTCATGAATTACAGGCTCAGTTATGTGTAGTTCATTGGAAATAGTACAATTCCGTTGTGTTTAAAATGAAACTTGGCACGGACGATAACTATAGTGAGTTTGTCTGTGGAGGGCCCAACTTAAAACCTGGGTTTCTGTAATTGCTGGTAACGCAGTCGCATCACCAAAGTTATCATTCAAAATTGTCATCGCATTAAACTACCAGAAACGTAGTGTTTGATTCCGAGTTGCCTCATTCGTTACTTCTTTCTGTTTTCATTCCTTTAACAGAATCCCAGGTACTCCGGAGAAACTCTGAATGTTAACTGCCCTCATTCCGTGGCGCCAACAGCAACAATCGACCGCTGATGCAGCGACAGAGCTCTGTGGTCTGCGGGAGACGGAGAATTAACGGAAAGATAAACTCAGCTTCTACATTACTATGATCTGCAATTGCGATTAATGCCCGAATGTGCTTACAACCAGTACAGTGTCACTATGCGAATCTGGTGCTGGTTTCGTGATTTTGTGGATCGCGCGCTGGCTTTCCAGCGACATGGCGGAATATAGGCGGACAAGCTGGCTTGGTGTCATTCAGTGACATATGTGTAACGAACGTATAAAGCGAATAATTGAAACAGTGCTATTTGAGCGAGGTTTGCCATCCAGCAACGTTGTACAGGGCGTGGAGAAACAGTTTGACCAAAAAAGGAGGGCCCAAGGACAGCACGAAACATAGGAATGTGTATATGGTGACTAATAGTCGTAAATCCATATTTTCAGCGCTACGGGAACGTAATTGAAATCTGCCATACTGAGGCCCTTTTTCAAAATGATAGGTATTTTACAGAAAACGTATACATAAACAGAATGTTTGCACTAACCAGACGTCACGACGAGAACAAGATAAATTTCAAGCGTCACAAACACGTGTATCGCATTTAGCTGACGAACGAGACAGTACTTCTTCAGAAATGAGGACAATCACATGCCCATGTTTCTTGTTTGAGTATATTTAAAAAAAGTGAAAAATGAGCCACCACTTAATTAACAGGAGTATGTATAGAGAATGTTCTAACTGACCACCGTTTCCATGCTGCCGTACCGACTTAAATATTTCACTGCGACCTGTATTTTCTATACTCAGATTCCTTCGTTTGGCGCTCTCTTTGTGCCCTACGCTTTTGGTCAAATAGTTTTTCCGCCCTGTATATGCCAGACGATGCGTTACAGAATGTCGTTCGAATTCTCAGGAGTCCAGTACACTTAATCGTTCGTAGGATGTGCTAACAACGGCAAAATGTCAGAATGCGTCGGTAGCGCTTTGTAACTATAGAGTTCAGTAGACAGAAACTATGTAAAAGGAAATGTGACACGTATAACGTGGCACTACGGAATTAGACGTGTAATATGTTTTCTGATTACAAAAAGTTCTCTAGTAGAGCGGTAACCGCATAAATGTCGTGACAAGCGTGTGTGTCACGCTATTATGGAGCAACGTATGAGACCCCACAGAATCGGTATTAGTGAAAGCATGCACCGTTGGTCAGTTGCCAAAGCGTTCAAAATTAAACAGAACACTTAACTGGGTCTATGACATTGGAACTATCGTCGTGAATGAAGACGAAATAAATTTATAGTGTCTGTGATGTGGAAGTGTGGATTCAGAGACTGATGAATACGGTGAAATTAATTTCTCTCTCTCTCTTTTTTTTTTTTTATAAATATCTACGACACTATGCAACCAAGTAGCCACTATTCCTTCTCCTGACCAGAGGACAACACTATTCTACTTATTAACTGTCTTGACAATACTGAAATGTGGTGAATATTGCTTCTAGCCCTCCATCAAGGTGGGCTAACAGAATCGGATACCTGCCGCGAGTTTCCATGTTTGTACTGAGCAGTCAAGATGAAAGGCGCGACAGAGACGGCGACCACGCGGGACACAACATTGGGATGCCCAAAATTTCGGAAACCACTTTTGTGCAGTCATGTTTACATGTTAAACCTTAACCGATTCTACTAGCCGGAACGAACGTCTGCGGTACGTCCCAAGATTCTTATGTATCAGACCCATCTTTTAATGTGCTACTACTTATTTGAAAGCTCTGAGCAACGCTTCGCTCGAGAACGAAAACAGTGTGAAATTTATTCTACGGCTCCTGACTGCGTTATACGATATTCTCTGGTGCTGTGTGGAGGCGGATCGGAAATCGCAACTGCCTGTTTCTCTTATGTGGCAGTCTTGTCGGCTCACAGTTGTCTCAATTTACCTTCTTTCATACAAATAGGCTACAGCCCTCCCTCGTTGCCCACTACAAAAGATTTTTATGTACGAATGTTCTGTTTTTATTTCTTGGAAGTGCGTGATTCGCACCCCAAAGAGCGCTATCGAAAGACGTTCTGATGGTGCCCCGTGTTGCAGAAGAAGGTAACTGCGGAAGGAGTTACAGAGGACGCAGTGTAGTCGCTGGCCGACAGATGGCAGCATGCGACTTGCCGTATTAACCTTTGATATAAGGAATAAGACGTTGAACGGAATAAACAGCGCGCAAAAAATGTCTAGGAGGGCCAATCTGTCACACAACGACCAAGGACCTTGTATATAGTACTGGACACGGAAATTGTTATATCTTTTTGCAGAAAATTATAAATGTCGATCGGAGGAGAAATCTTTAGCGTAAAAATAAAATATTTTATTCTCTGTTTCGGCTTCGAAAAAGTAACGATATGTTAATAATCGCTTTCATTGTGTCAAACGAAATATAAAACGTTATTTAACAGTTGTACAAACGGCTAACGAGTGTGCTTTTCATAAACCGATCTGCCACTACCGCTTCTGGTTCGTCATGTAAACGCTATCATATCGACTGCCGAAACATGGTCACCGATGACGGATTTTTTGCTGTTTTTCGAAGGAAAAAAACACTACCACGGTATTCCATCATTTTACGCTTTTAAGCACTTTCATTTTATCGAAGAATTGAGACTGCGGTCAGCACCCTTGTCGTGTCATGTCTGATAATGTGTAACAGTGCAGGATGACAAAACCCCGCCCAACCGCCACTGCTTACGTTTGCGTTTTTTCACACACGTCAGTGACTGACTACCAAAAGGGATTACACAAAATCGTAAAAGCAGCGTCAGATTCGCATAATGACACGGTACTGACGTTGAGCACTTTTAATCGCGCTTGCAGATCGTAGAAATATAGAAGCTGAGTTTATTTTTCGGTTAATTCTGCGTCTCCTGCAGCCCACAGACCTTTGTCGCTGCCTCAGGTACCTATTGCTGGTGCTGGCGCTCCACAATGTCGGCAGTTTTAACTTTCTCGCGAATAATGGCGGTTTGATGCAGAAAATGAAAACGGAAAAATGATAGTAAATACACAGCCATCAGTCAAACTTTACATTCATCGGACTTAGAAGCGAGTAAACCTTTAAGCGAGTAATAACGTCGGTGGAGTGCACATGACTGTATTTAATCGATATAAACCCACGTTTAGAGTGAGGCCTTTCAGATGCAAACTCGCCAAAGTTATCATTCTGTCAATCGAAATTACGCATCGTGTTCTTCAATGAAAAATACTACTGACTTCCAGTAATCACTTGTGGCGTCATGCTTGCATAACACTTCCACCTCCCTATAGCCAACTATTGTGTGCTATATTACACACTCTGTTCGCATTTAAAAGCATTTCAATATTTTCGCAATAGTAATGGACGAGCTATAAAGATTCAACGTCTTCTTACTTATCTTGTCGGCATTCACATACATAATGTGAGTGCCGGGCACCTTTTTGTTCACATGGAGAGACAATGATTTATTGCTCTGAAACAGCGGCTAAAACTCGTATGCAGACGTGGAAAAGTGACAATCTATCGTATTCGACACTAGGAAATGATGCTAACTGATATAATCGACAATAAGATCGATAATCGTTCCCTTTCCAAAGCTAAGTGTTTCGTAGACTCATCATCGTAATTAGTTCAGAGGTTTTCATTTCTTCAGCAATACGTAAACGAACAATTGCAAAGAGGTGAATTTTTGAAACGTCGCGAAAGCAGTACTGCACCGAAAATTTCGCTACAACTGCGAACGGAGTGTCTCGCAGCGGCATTCTGGATACAAATGCTTTCGGCGTGTTTGGATAATAAATAATAAGAAATCAAGATTCCGACGAATCTCTCCATCGCCTCTCTCTGCTCCAGCCGGCTGCAGCCGTGCTGTCAAAGAAGGCGTCGATGTCTGCGGCGCTGCTTCCCCCCCCCTGCTCGAATCGCAACCAAGTCGGGGAAATCCTCTGCAGCTACTCAAGGACAGGCGGTAGTCGCGGTGCCGGTGCAAGCTTCTGCTCTACGTTCCCATCTCCTGCGGCCTGCCTTTCCACGGAACTGATGTACCTTGGTTTTACCTCAATATAAATAACGCAACTAATTTTACCTAAAATACTACAGCGAATATTTACATATATTGCTAACTGTTTTATCGCATTATCGTCCAAAGCATATTCAGGTTTCGTAATACCCTCTCTGTTTACACACGTGTTGTTGGCCGTGGGCAAGCAAATTGCACCATTAGCAGGGCAGGAAACTCACCACCGTAAAACCAGAGACGAATTTGCTTACCTGGAAAGCTGCCTATGAAATTATATATTCTGGAACCGACACAGCTTGGTCTGTTATTGGCCACACTAAGAAAATACATTTAGCACTCGAAAAGTTCCGTCGTTTTAGGAAGTTAAGGAATTTCAAGAGCATACTTTTTGTTTGTCTCTGGCTTTAGTACACTCTAGAAACATCTCTGTGGTGTGTACGTAACTGTCTGCAACTCTGTCGCTTACATGTGTTTATTCAGGCCTTACTTGTGTTGTAAGGGCTGACTGCTTGACAAGTTTTCCTTGATGCATGATTTTCTGAAGAGGTGACTGTTTCCGTTTAGTACGACACTTTTTTTCCTAGTGTATGTGTTAACCCTCTTTGAAAGCGTGCAAATGGCGGATATCTGGACTATCGGTTTTAAGTCACCGGGCTACAAGCGCAAACCTTAAATTCCTTATGGTTTCGAAATTCTAACGTAGTCTGTTTCACATTCTTGGTATATATTAAAACAATTCCGCAAGGTTTTTTGAAAAACCACGAAAATAAAAGTTGTCATTATTTATACCCTCTTGTTAAACGTGCCATTCGTCGTGTTTCAACAGACGGCGTCGCAAAGCTGTACCACACATCGGTGCGATTTGTATATCTAGATACTCTCTCGAAGTCATTCATTGCCCAATATGGGACAAACACGTCTGCGGACATTTGCGATGATAGAATCGTTCTCTCGTATTCGAATCTTCCATTTCTCCGTAATATACTTACATTAGGAAGCGTATCTGGTACCCAGTCCGTTTCTGTGAACGTGAAATAGTAGACATCTTCAACTTTTATAGACCTGTCTTCCTCAGTTGCGTGTAATATTACGGTATATTGATAATTTTTACTTATGGACCGTCTGACAGTCGCCAGCAGAAACCAAAACATTGCATTGAAACAAGCGTTCAGTTCATAGTGCTGTGGAATGTGGGAAAAAACCGCAAATTCGCATTCGTAAGAAGAAGAACACCGAAAATGCAACAGGAGCGTAATATCTAAGAATTGTCCACGCAACCTGCCACTGATGATGTCTTGCAGAAAATAAAGGAGAAACGCGTATGGCACTAAAATTGTGTTTTATTCAGTTGCTGTCAGACGGTCGTTAAGTAAAAATTATCGATATACCGTCAAATAGTAGGACTGCTACTACATAGTACGTAGGGCAGTATTTGCAAACCGATCTGCCAATAGCAGTTCTGTCTTATCACGCAACCTCTGCGATATCGATCCTGGAAATGTGCTAATAGCCACAGCCAGCCTCTCGCTTAGTGGCGAGGGCTACGGCAAACAGTGGCCGGAGACAAAACACCCCCTGACTTTGTGCACAGCCGTGTGGATGGGTTTGTTGTCTTTGACAAGTTTTGTCGCCGTGCCTAAACGCCTAAAGCTTTTTGGTGAAATGTGTTTGCAGCAGTGCCCATCTCGCACTTCTTTCCACAACGAGCGTAATCCTGATCGCTCAAGAAACCATCTACGAACGCTTCAATGGCCGAGCACCAGACTTTTGAACGTTGCTCTACTTCCAATCTCCTCTTCACCCTCCACCAGATCACGACTCCACTGGCGTCTGCCATGATTCCGTACTCTCCACCATCTGTTAATGTCTCCACCGCGTATTACGCAAAGACTGATAAGTGTGCTTCGTGAAGGACAGCTGCATTGCAGAGACCACGCGTGTAAAAATTATGAAGCTCAGGACATGGACGTTTGCTCACTCTAGCAAAACCGATTACTGTTTAACATGTAACCACATGATTAAAACGGTTTCCGAAATTTTCCTTATCTGAATGTTGTTTCCCGTGTAGTCGTCGTCTCTGTCGTACCGTTCATCCCGACTGCTCAGTACAAACATGGAAACTTGCTGCAGGTATCAGGTACCTATATGGAGGACCTGAGGCAAATTTCACGACATTGCAGTACAGTCAAAACCGTAAATAGAATATAGTTCGCCTCTGCCAGGAGAACAAATCAGGGAAATTTGGTCTCATAGGTTACTGTGTCGCAGGAATATATCGAGATACGGAGAGCAGCTGATATCAGACTATTCATCGGTCTCTGAGTCATCACTTCCACATCACAGAAACTATAAAATTAATTCGTCTCTATGATAGGAGCAATGTGACCAACGCCATTAAAAGTTGTGTTTCATTTTCAGTCCATAGGGAACTGACCAATGGTGCATTGTCTCTCTCGTTCCATTAATACCGACGCTGTAGGGGCTCATAATATGTTGCCGCATAATAATGTGCCAGACGCTTTTCTCACCACATTTATACATTTACCACTTGCTTAAACGTTTCGCATTTTCTTCCACGTACTTGCCGTCTACTAAATTTTATAGTTATATATCGCTACCAACGCATTCCGTCATTTTGTCGTTTCCAGCACTTTCTATGGAGTCGTGAGAGTTCGACTATTATTATGTCACTTGCTACGACACGCTTACTTACTTAAGTGGTGACTCATTTTTCATTTACTTTGACCTTTTTAAGACATCTTCAAGTATTAAATATGGACATGCGATTGTCTTCAGTTCTGAGGAAATATTGTGTGGTACGTCGCCTAAGTATGATGAACGTGTATGTGATGTTTTAAAGTTTTCTTCTTCTCATCCTGAAGACTGCTTAGTCCAAACACTGTGTTCACCCGTACATTTTCTATAAATTACCTTTCATTTTGGGTAAAGAGGTCCCCATGTCAGATTTCAATTACACTCCTGTAGCGCCGAAATTACGCATTTGCGGCTCTTACTTGCGGTACTCAAATTCCTATGATTCGTACTGTCTTTCCGCCCTTCACTTTTGGTCAAATTGATTTTCCGCACCCTGTATAACATTCCTGGATGGCAAACGTCGCTCAGCCAGCACCGCTTAAATTATTCACTTTTTACAGACGCTACACATATCTCACTGAATGACACCCAGCCAGGTTGACCGCCTGCATTCCGCCACGTCACTGGAAAGCCAGCACGCGATCCACAACATCACCAAACCAGCACCAGATTCGCACGGTGACACCTTACTGATTTAAGCACACTCAGAGATTAATCGCAAACGCAGATCGTAGTATGCAGAAGCCGAGTTTGTCTTTGCGTTAACTCTGCGTCTCCTGCAGACCACAGAGCTCTGTCGGTACATCAGCGGTCGATTGTTGGTGTTGGCGCCACGGAATGATGGCAGTAAGATTCAGGCTTTCTCCGCAGTAACTGGGATTCTATTAAAGAAATCAAAACAGGAAGGAGTAACGAAAGCGGCAACTGGCAGTCAAACAGTACGTTTCTGTTAATTTAATGCGATGACAATTTTGAACGATAATGTTCGTGATGCGATTGAGTTACCAGCAATTACAGAAACCCAGGTTTTATGTTGCGTCCACCACAGACAAACTCACTAAAGATATCGTCCCTGCCACGTTCCTACGAACTACGCACAACTGAGCCTGTAATTCATGACGAAGTTGACTACTAATTTTACTAGTCTCGTATTTTTCTTAGGTAAAGAATGAGCAAAATGCTCACACGTGATAGAAGTGTTACGTCTATCATGCAATCGTGGAGGAGACAATTGCTCCAGCCAGAGCAGAAATGCCCTTCATGTAATTTATATTTTTCTTTATAAACTGAACATTCAGTAACAGGGTGAGGCGAATTACATACTGCATAGTGTGAATAAATGTTTCAATTTTTTGAGCAACCGTGATAAACAAGAACAAAATACTAAGACTTGGCCACAGATGTCCGCCATCATAGGGCTGCAGTGACAGCTGAGTCGTTCCTCAAGTCTTAATGGCGGCCACAGCGGCTGAGGCCGCCACATCGCACCCCTGTCTCCGTAGAGCACGCGCCACGTGTCTCGCTGTATCCATTCATTTATTTATCTTTATCGAGCATTTCGATAGTTTCTCACCCTTGAACACCAGTGTATTTTCTCGGTATCACTATAATCAATTTAAACGCTCTGTATAATACTTTTTTACGAGCGGCTTCATTATTAACAATTTTACATTCAATTTTTGTCTGGTTATTCGTTTGTTGCCGACTTTCCTCATTCTGCACTCAGTAAACGTCGAGCATTTTTGCTTGTACGTTTCAAAGTTGCCCCACTATTGCCGGGTACATCTTTAGTAGTATTAGGCGCATAACATATCTTTATAACTCATATGCAATTATTGATCTTCCACGAAAAAGACACATGTCAATCCGTGTACCTGGTTAAGAGAAACATTGGAGTCTCTCCCTACTCAAGCCAGCGAACTAATGTCCAAAACTGTGAGCACAGCATAATGCTGCGTCTGCCGCCAGTTGTCAGACGCATTCCAGTATCCTGTCCCACTCACTGACCAGTTACGCAACTTTAATCTGTCCACACAGTGGTATATCGCCGCCCACAGATTGCTGGATACTCCTCTTGCGTAACAGAACTTGCCCGGCCTTTGCCTCCCGCTACTGATCATGTTCAGATTTTCCGTTTCAAGATCTGCCAGTTAGTCCGTCGCACTCAACACGGTCCGCGACCGCTTTCTCTGAAGACTGCCGCCGGTTGTTACTTTAGCTCTTTCTCCATTCAGATGATGTATCTTCCAGCGCCGCACCTAACTGCTTATGTCTCTTGTTCTCCATGCCAGGAATTGTGCCCTGTCACTGAAGAACTAAAGAGAAATTAACGCCACGTATTATATTAAGTAGTTGAAAAGTACGCTTCGCAGGGAATATACTTGCACCAGACATTGAAATCAATATTTTTCCTCTCAGAAAAAAGAAAAGATGTTCCTGGTAGTGATGGAACGTGACGAAACAAAAACTTTATTTATTTCCATTCTTTTCAAAAAAATACAAAATATAAACTTATTTCATGTTTTAATATGCTACTACTTATTTGAAAGCGCTGAGCAACGCTTCGCTCGAGAACGAAAACAGTCTGAAATTTATTCTACGACAACTGACTGCGTTATACGATATTCTCTGGTGCTGTGTGGAGGCGGATTTGAATTCGAACTGCCTGTTTCTCTGATGTGGCAGTCTTCTCGGCTCACAGTTGTCTCAATTTACCTTCTTTCATACAAATAGGCTACAACCCTCCCTCGTTGCCCACCACACGAGATTTTTATGTACGAATGTTCTGTTTTTATTTCTTGGAAGTGCGTGATTCGCACCCCAAAGACCGCTATCGAAAGACGTTGTGATGGCGCCCCGTGTTGCAGAAGAAGATAACTGCGAAAGGAGTTACAGAGGACGCAGTGTAGTCGATGGCCGACAGATGGCAGCATGCGACTTCCCGTCGTAAGCTTTGATATAAGGAATAGGACGTTGAACGGAATAAACAGCGCGCAAAAAATGTCTACGGGGGCCATTCTGTCACACAACGACCAAGGACCTTGTATATAGTAATGGACACGGAAATTATTATATCTTTTTGCAGAAAATTATAAATGCCGAACGAAGGAGAAATGTTTAGCGTAAAAATAAAATATCTGATTCTCTGTGTTCCTGCTTCGAAAATGTAACGATATGTTAATAATCGCTTTCGTTGTGTCAAACAAAATATAAAACGTTATGTAAAAGTTCTACAAACGGCTAACGAATGTGCTTTTCATAAACCGATCTGCCGCTACCGCTTCTGGTTCGTCATGTAAACGCTATCACATCGTCTGCCGAAACATGGTCACCGATGCCGGATTTCTTGCTGTATTTCGAAGGAAAAAAACACTACCACGGTATTCCATCATTTTACGCTTTTAAGCACTTTCATTTTATCGAAGAATTGAGACTGCGGTCAGCACCCTTGTCGTGTCATGTCTGATAATGTGTAACGCTGCAATATGCGAAACCCCCCCCCCCCCCCCCAAACAATACTGCTTACGTTTGCGTTTTCTCACACGCGTCACTGACTGACTACCAAAAGGGATTACACAAAATCGTAAAAGCAGCTTCGGATTCGCATAATGACACGGTACTGACGTTGGGCACTTTTAATCGCGCTTGCAGACCGTAGAAATATAGAAGTTGAGTTTATTTTTCCTTTAATTCTGCGTCTCCTGCAGCCCACAGGGCATTGTCGCTGCCTCAGTTACCTATTTCTGGTGCTGGCGCTCCACAATGTCGGCAGTTTTAACTTTCTCGCGAATAATGGCGGTTTGATGCAGAAAATGAAAACGAAAAAATGATAGTAAATGCACAGCCAACAGTCAAACTTTACATTCATCGGAGTTAGAAGCGAGTAAACATTTAAGCGATAAATAAAGTCGGTGGAGTGCACATGACTGTATTTAATCTATATAAACCCACGTTTAGAGTTAGGCCTTTCAGATACAAACTCGTCAAAGTTATCATTCTGTCCAATCGAAATTACGCATCGTGTTCTTCAATGAAAAATACTACTGACTTCCAGTAATCACTTGTGGCGTCATGCTTGCATAACACTTCCACCTCCCTACAGCAAACTAACTATTGTGTGCGAAATTACACACTCTGTTCGCATTTGAAAGCATTTCAATACTTTCGCAATAGTAATGGACGAGCTATAAAGATTCAACGTCTTCTTACTTCTTACTTATCTTGTTGGCATTCAGATACATAATGTGAGTGCCGAGCACCGATTTGTTCACATGGAGAGACAATGATTTATTGCTCTGAAACAGCGGCTAAAACTCGTATGCAAACGTGGAAAGTAACAATCTATCGTATTCGTCACCAGGAAATGATACTAACTGATATAATCGACAATAATTTCCATAATCGTTCTCTTTCCAAAGCTAAATGTTTCGTAGACTCATCATCGTAGTTAGTTCAGAGGTTTTCGTTTCTTCAGCAGTACATAAACGAACAATTACAAAGAGGTGAATTTTTGAAATGTCGCGAAAGCAGTACTGCGCCGCAGATTTCGTTACAACTGCGAACGGAGTGTCTCGCAGCGGCATTCTGGATACAAATGATGTCGGCGTGTTTGGCGCGTTAGATGTGAATAAAAAATCAAGATTCGGACGAATCTCTCCATCGCCTCTCTCTGCACCAGCCGGCTGCAGCTGTGCTGCCAAAGAAGGCGTCGATGTCTGCGACGCTGCTTCCCCCCCATGCTTGAATCGCAACCAAGTCGGGGAAATCCTCTGCTGCCTCTCGAGGAAAGACGGTAGTCGCGGTGCCGGTGCAAGCTTCTGCTCTACGTTCCCATCTCTTGCGGCCTGACCTGCCTTTCCACGGAACTGATGTACCTTGGTTTTACCTCAATGTAAATAACGCAACTAATTTTACTTAAAATACTACAGCGAATATTTACATATATTGCTAACTGTTTTATCGCTTTATCGTCCAAAGCATATTCAGGTTTCGTAATACCCTCTCTGTTTACACACGTGTTGTTGGCCGTGGGCAAGCAAATTGCACCATTAGCAGAGCAGGAAACTCACCACTGTAAAACCAGAGACGAATTTGCTTACCTGGAAAGCTGCCTACGAAATTATGTATTCTGGAACCGACACAGCTTGGTCTGTTATTGGCCACACCAAGAAAATACATTTAGCACTAGAAAAGTTCCGTCGTTTTAGGAAGTTAAAGAATTTCAAGAGCATACTTTTTGTTTGTCTCTGGCTTTAGTGCACTCTAGAAACATCTCAGTGGTGTGTACGTAACCGTTTGCAGCTCTGTCGCTTACATGTGTTTATTCAGGCCTTACTTGTGTTGTAAGGGCTGACTGCTTGACATGTTTTCCTTGATGCATGATTTTCTCAAGAGGTGATCGTTTCCGTTTAGTACGGCACTTTTTTTTTCCTAGTATAGATGTTAACCCTCCTTTAAAGCGTGCAAATGGCGGATGTCTGGCCGATCGTTTTTAAGTCACCGGGCTACAAGCGCAAACCTTATACTCCTTATGGTTTCAAAATTCTAACGTAGTCTGTTTCACATTCTTGGTATACATTAAAACAATTCCGCAATGTTTTTTGATAAACCACGAAAATAAAAGTTTTCATTATTTATACCCTCTTGTTAAACGTGCCATTCGTCGTGTTTCAACAGACGGCGTCGCAAAGCTGTACCACACATCGATGCGATTTGTATTCCTAGATACTCTCTCGAAGTCATTGCCCAATATGGGACAAACACGTCTGCGGGACATTTGCGATGATAGAATCGTTCTCTCGTATTCGAATCTTCGATTTCTCCGTAATATACTTACATTAGGAAGCGTATCTGGTACCCAGTCCGTTTCTGTGAACGTCAAATAGTTAACATCTTCAACTTTTTTAGTCCTGTTTTCCTCAGTTGCGTGTAATATTACGGTATATTGATAATTTTTACTTATGGACCGTCTGACTGTCGAGAACAGAAACCAAAACATTGCATTGAAACAAGCGTTCAGTTCATAGTGCTGTGGAATGTGGGAAGAAAACTGCAAATTCGCATTCATAAGAAGAAGAACACCGAAAATGCAACAGGAGCGTAATATGTAAGAAATTGTCCACGCAACCTGCCACTGATGATGTCTTGCAGAAAATAAAGGCGAAACGCGTATGGCACTAAAATTTTGTTTTATTCAGTTGCTGTCAGACGGTCCATAAGTAAAAATTATCAATATACCGTCAAACAGTAGGACTGCTACTACACAATACGTAGGGCAGTATTTGCAAACCGATCTGCTAATAGCAGTTCTGTCTTATCACGCAAGCACTGCGATATGGATCCTGGAAATGTGCTAATAGCCACAGCCAGCCTCTCGCTCAGTGGCGAGGGCTACGGCAAACAGTGGCCGGAGACAAGACACCCCCTAACTCTGTGCACAGCGGTCTGAATGAGTCTTCAGTCTTTGAGTAGTTTTGCCGCCGTGCGTAAACGCCAAACGCTTTTTGGTGAAATGTGTTTGCAGCAGTGCCCATCTCGCGCTTCTTTCCGCAGCGAGCGTAATCCTGATTGTTCAATAAATCAGCTACTTACGCTTCAGTGGCCGTGCACGAGGCTTTTGGACATCCCTTTACGTGCAATCTGCTCCCCATCTTCCCCCATATCACGACTCCACTGCCGTCTGCCAGGACTCCGTACTCTCCACTACTTGTTAATGTTTCCTCTTCGTATTACACAAAATGACAAGTTCGCTTCGTCAATGGCAGCTCCATTGCAGAGAGATGTGTGTAAAAATTATGAAGCTCTGGACATCGACGTTTGTTCATCCTATCAAAGCCGATTAATGTTTAACATGCAACTTCATCATTAGAGAAAAATGGTTTCCGAAATTTTCCTCACCTGAATGTTGTTTCCCGTGTAGTCGTCGTCTTTGTCGTACCGTTCATCTTGACTGCCGAATACAAACATGCAAAATCGCAGCAGGTGTCAGATACCTTGACGGAGGACTAGAGCCAAATTCACCACGTTTGAGTATAGTCAAAAACGTAAATAAATTGAATGTGGTTTGCCTCTGATCAGAAGAAGAAATGAGGGCTACTTGGTTCCATAGGTTAACGTGTGGGGGGAGTTGATATGACGGTATTCGTCGGTCTCTGTCATCACTTCCACGTCACAGAAGCTGTAAAAATACTTTACTTACGATGATAGGAGCAATGGGACCAACACAGTTAAACATCGCGTTTTATTTTCAGTGCTTTGGGAACTGACCACCGGTGCACTGTATCTCGTTTCGTGAATACCGATGCTGCAGGGGCTCATATGTTGCTCCATAGTAACGTCACGGAGGCTATTGCCACGACATTTATACGTTCACCACTTCAGTTGAGGACTTTTTATGATCAAGAAACGTATTTTACATCTTACATTCTAGCTACATGGTTAAACGTATCGAATTTTTTCTATTAAATTTTAAGGATATATATCGGTACCAGCGCATTCCGTCATTTTGCCGTTTCCAGCACTTTCTATGGACTCCTGAGAAGTTGACCATCATTCTGCCATGTCTTGTCTCACATATACAGTGTGTGAGAAAGCAGTCTGACCCAAAGTGTAGGGCAGAAAGACAGCATTAAAAAAACCAATCCGAGTATAGGAACTAGAAGTGGCTGTTGAATATTTATAGCGCTATGCCAGCATGAAAACGGTGGGCAGTTTGAACATTTGCTGAGACATACTTAACGCTAAGTAAGTGGTGGATCACGTTTCCTTTACTTTGCCCTCGTGAAGACATGTTGAAATATAAAACATGGACATGTGATTGTCTTTATTTCAAAGAAATGTTGTCTAGAACGTCGGCTAAGTATTACACAGGTGTATGTGATGCTTTGAGTTTTTCTTGTTATCGTCCTGAGACTGCTTAGTCCATAGACTGTGATTACACTTACATTTTGTGTGAATTATCTTTCATTTTGAGTAAAGACGTCCACATGTCAGATTTTAATTACGTTCCTGTAGCGCCCAAAATACGAATTTTCGACCCCGAGTTGTTGTACTCAAAGTACTAAGTTTCACACTGTCTTTCCGCCCT
Organism: Schistocerca piceifrons; assembly: GCF_021461385.2. NCBI lineage: Eukaryota > Metazoa > Arthropoda > Insecta > Orthoptera > Acrididae > Schistocerca > Schistocerca piceifrons. The sequence continues at coordinate 73,593,464 of NC_060148.1, read as the reverse complement.
ACACCTTTGGTCAAATCGTTTCTCCGGTCCCTGTATAACGATGCTGGATGGCGAAACCCTGCTCAACCAGCACTGCTTAAATTGTTCACTTTTAACGTACGCTACACATACGTCACTGAGTGACTCCCACCCCGATCGCCCGCCCATATTGCGTCGCGTCACTGGAAAGCCAGCACGCGAAACACAAAATCACGAAACCAGCGTCAGATCTGCATAATTACTCTGTACTGATTGTCAGCACATTTAGACGTTAGTGACAAATACATATAGTAGTGATGTAGAAGCTGGATTTATTTTTCTGTTAATTTTCCGTCTGCTGCAACCGACAGAGCTTTGTCGCTGCGTCAGAGACCGATTGTTGCTGCCAGCACCGCGGAATGTTCGCAGTTTTAACTCTCCCGCGAGTAATGGCGGTTTTGTGAAATAAGCGAAAACGGGAGAAAAATTCAGATGCAAGGGTTCATCATCGAAATGAGAGTGAATCCCTACTTGACGCATGTCTACCCACAGCAAGAACTCGCGTAGGTGTGTGTCCTTCCCCACGTGTGAATCACACTCCCAGTCGCTGGCCAGTTCTACCACTGTAACGCATCCGGACTGTACTGTTTCGTACTCGGTACATTCGTGGAAGGCCTTCTGTCACAGCTGCCTCCAGCTGATGTTACGCTACACCCCCGAGAAGGAGGTGATTGAGTGAAAAAATCTCCCGGTAAACATGTAAGTGTCCAAGGAATAGAAAAGCAACTGGAATCACTCAACAGAGGAAAGTCCACTGGACCTGAAGTACGCGAAAGAACTTGCCCCCCTTCTAACAGCCGTGTACCGCAAGTCTCTAGAGGAACGGAGGGTTCCAAATGATTGGAAAAGAGCACAGGTAGTCCCAGTCTTCAAGAAGGGTTGTCGAGCAGATGCGCATAACTATAGAGCTATATCTCTGACGTCGATCTGTTGTAGAATTTTAGAACATGTTTTTTGCTCGAGTATCATGTCGTTTTTGGAAACCCAGAATCTACTATGTACGAATCAACATGGATTCCGGAAACAGCGATCGTGTGAGACCCAAACTCGCTTTATTTGTTCATGAGACCCAGAAAATATTAGATACAGGCTCCCAGGTAGATGCTATTTTTCTTGACTTCCGGAAGGCGTTCGATACAGTTCCGCACTGTCGCCTGATAAAGTAAGAGCCTACGGAATATCAGACCAGCTGTGTGGCTGGATTGAAGAGTTTTTAGCAAACAGAACACAGCATGTTGTTATCAATGGAGAGACGTCTACAGACGTTAAAGTAACCTCTGGCGTGCCACAGGGGAGTGTTATGGGACCATTACTTTTCACAATATATATAAGTGACCTAGTAGATAGTGTCGGAAGTTCCATGCGGCTTTTCGCGGATGATGCTGTAGTATACAGAGAAGTTGCAGCATTAGAAAATTGTAGCGAAATGCAGGAAGATCTGCAGCGGATAGGCACTTGGTGCAGGGAGTGGCAACTGTCCCTTAACATACACAAATGTAATGTATTGCGAATACATAGAAAGAAGGATCCTTTATTGTATGATTATATGATAGCGGAACAAACACTGGTAGCAGTTACTTCTGTAAAATATCTGGGAGTATGCGTGCGGAACGATTTGAAGTGGAATGATCATATAAAATTAATTGTTGGTAAGGCGGGTACAAGGTTGAGATTCATTGGGAGAGTGCTTAGAAAATGTAGTCCATCAACAAAGGAGGTGGCTTTCAAAACACTCGTTCGACCTATACTTGAGTATTGCTCATCAGTGTGGGATCCGTACCAGATCGGGTTGACGGAGGAGATAGAGAAGATCCAAAGAAGAGCGGCGCGTTTCGTCACAGGGTTATTTGGTAACCGTGATAGCGTTACGGAGATGTTTAATAAACTCAAGTGGCAGACTCTGCAAGAGAGGCGCTCTGCATCGCGGTGTAGCTTGCTCGCCAGGTTTCGAGAGGATGCGTTTCTGGATGAGTTATCGAATATATTGCTTCCCCCTACTTATACCTCCCGAGGAGATCACGAATGTAAAATTAGAGAGATTAGAGCGCGCACGGAGGCTTTCAGACAGTCGTTCTTCCCGCGAACCATACGCGACTGGAACAGGAAAGGGAGGTGATGACAGTGGCACATGAAGTGCCCTCCGCCACACACCGTTGGGTGGCTTGCGGAGTATAAATGTAGATGTAGATGTAGATGAAATCGTAAAGAAGTACCGTCAAAACGTTTTTATCGAAGCCAAATAACTCACTGATGCTGTTTTATTACGCTCGCGTGGATCACACGCGTCGTGCGGAATACGTGGAACGGTAAGAGCTGGGACGTATTCACACTCCATGGATTTGAAGACGTATAATGGACAGAAAAATTGCTCTACAGCCAAGGAGAAATCTTAGTCGTGTACGTAGAATTAGCGAATATGTTGTCTCCGGGGATCGCTTATGATGACGTAACTAAAAAGTTGACAGCATCATTTCCTTGTATCGATGTGTTAAATGGTAACAGATAAGAAAGGATTCCTCGGATGCCTTTACACACTGCTCATGATAGGAGGACGACTGCATTCGAGTCAACAATTAATTCACTGAGAAGGCAAAGAAATGGAAAAAGCCTCCACAGAATCGGTTGGCGGGAATCATATAGTTTTCTGGCCATTTCGTCACGACTACGTCTCATGTGTGGCATTATGCTTTAAGAAGTGACATCCGTAACGTCCTATTTTTACACGGAATAAAAACCTACGACTTGTGCTTTATCTAGTACAAATGACGAACCAGTATCGAGATAAGAAGAAAACGTTGCTTGTAGAGTAAATTCATAATAGTGGGTTAGAGATTAACGCTCTGTCGTGTCAAAAATTTTTGCCATTCGTAGAGTTTCAGAAATGACGACCGACACAGCCAACATCCCTGCTTTCATCCAACCCAAGGATTTTGGGAAATGTTTGCCGCGTAGCGTGTGCTGTTGTCATTTGGGTTGAAATTCTCGCTTTTGAAAGAGTGTCCAAACATTCCTGAGTGATCCGTCAGTGGGCAAACTGTAACGACTTTTGTTTCACGTGTCTTTGTGATGGTCGACAAGCGCGGGAGCTCACCGCTGTCAGCCCAGCCCTAGAAACGCATATGCAGATGTGTAGTCATGTTGTTGTTGTTGTTGTTGTGGTCTTCAGTCCTGAGACTGGTTTGATGCAGCTCTCCATGCTACTCTATCCTGTGCAAGCTTTTTCATCTCCCAGTACCTACTGCAACCTACATCCTTCTGAATCTGCTTAGTGTATTCATCTCTTGGTCTCCCTCTACGATTTTTACCCTCCACGCTGCCCTCCAATACTAAATTGGTGATCCCTTGATGCCTCAGAACATGTCCTACCAACCGATCCCTTCTTCTGGTCAAGTTGTGCCACAAACTTCTCTTCTCCCCAATCCTATTCAATACTTCCTCATTAGTTATGTGATCTACCCATCTAATCTTCAGCATTCTTCTGTAGCACCACATTTCGAAAGCTTCTATTCTCTTCTCGTCCAAACTATTTATCGTCCATGTTTCACTTCCATACATGGCTACACTCCATACAAATACTTTCAGAAATGACTTCCTGACACTTAAATCAATACTCGATGTTAACAAATTTCTCTTCTTCAGAAACGCTTTCCTTGCCATTGCTAGCCTACATTTTATATCCTCTCTACTTCGACCGTCATCAGTTATTTTGCTCCCCAAATAGCAAAACTCCTTTACTACTTTAAGTGCCTCATTTCCTAATCTAATTCCCTCAGCATCACCCGACTTAACTAGACTACATTCCATTATCCTTGTTTTGCTTTTGTTGATGTTCATCTTATATCCTCCTTTCAAGACACTGTCCATTCCATTCAACTGCTCTTCCAAGTCCTTTGCTGTCTCTGACAGAATTACAATGTCATCGGCGAACCTCAAAGTTTTTATTTCTTCTCCATGAATTTTAATACCTACTCCGAATTTTTCTTTTGTTTCCTTTGCTGCTTGCTCAATATACAGATTGAACAACATCGGGGAGAGGCTACAACCCTGTCTTACGCCCTTCCCAATCACTGCTTCCCTTTCATGTCCCTCGACTCTTATAACTGCCATCTGGTTTCTGTACAAATTGTAAATAGCCTTTCGCTCCCTGTATTTTACCCCTGCCACCTTTAGAATTTGAAAGAGAGTATTCCAGTCAACATTGTCAAAAGCTTTCTCTAAGTCTACAAATGCTAGAAACGTAGGTTTGCCTTTCCTTAATCTTTCTTCTAAGATAAGTCGTAAGGTGAGTATTGCCTCACGTGTTCCAGTGTTTCTACGGAATCCAAACTGATCTTCCCCGAGGTTGGCTTCTACTAGTTTTTCCATTCGTCTGTAAAGAATTCGTGTTAGTATTTTGCAGCTGTGACTTATTAAGCTGATAGTTCGGTAATTTTCACATCTGTCAACACCTGCTTTCTTCGGGATTGGAATTATTATATTCTTCTTGAAGTCTGAGGGTATTTCACCTGTTTCATACATCTTGCTCACCAGGTGGTAGAGTTTTGTCAGGACTGGCTCTCCCACGGCCGTCAGTAGTTCCAATGGAATATTGTCTACTCCGGGGGCCTTGTTTCGACTCAGGTCTTTCAGTGCTCTGTCAAACTCTTCACGCAGTATCGTATCTCCCATTTCATCTTCATCTACATCCTCTTCCATTTCCATAATATTGTCCACAAGTACATCGCCCTTGTATAGACCCTCAATATACTCCTTCCACCTTTCTGCTTTCCCTTCTTTGCTTAGAACTGGGTTTCCATCTGAGCTCTTGATATTCATACAAGTCGTTCTCTTATCTCCAAAGGTCTCTTTAATTTTCCTGTAGGCGGTATCTATCTTACCCCTAGTGAGATAGGCCTCTACATCCTTACATTTGTCCTCTAGCCATCCCTGCTTAGCCATTTTGCACTTCCTGTCGATCTCATTTTTGAGACGTTTGTATTCCTTTTTGCCTGTTTCACTTACTGCATTTTTATATTTTCTCCTTTCATCAATTAAATTCAATATTTCTTCTGTTACCCAAGGATTTCTACTAGCCCTCGTCTTTCTACCTACTTGATCCTCTGCTGCCTTCACTACTTCATCCCTCAAAGCTACCCATTCTTCTTCTACTGTATTTATTTCCCCCATTCCTGTCAATTGCTCCCTTATGCTCTCCCTGAATCTCTGTACAACCTCTGGTTCTTTTAGTTTATCCAGGTCCCATCTCCTTAAATTCCCACCTTTTTGCAGTTTCTTCAGTTTTAATCTACAGGTCATAACCAATAGATTGTGGTCAGAGTCCACATCTGCCCCTGGAAATGTCTTACAATTTAAAACCTGGTTCTTAAATCTCTGTCTTACCATTATATAATCTATCTGATACCTTTTAGTATCTCCAGGGTTCTTCCATGTATACAACCTTCTTTCATGATTCTTAAACCAAGTGTTAGTTATGATTATGTTGTGCTCTGTGCAAAATTCTACCAGGCGGCTTCCTCTTTCATTTCTGTCCCCCAATCCATATTCACCTACTATGTTTCCTTCTCTCCCTTTTCCTACACTCGAATTCCAGTCACCCATGACTATTAAATTTTCGTCTCCCTTCACAATCTGAATGATTTCTTTTATTTCATCATACATTTCTTCAATTTCTTCGTCATCTGCAGAGCTAGTTGGCATATAAATTTGTACTACTGTAGTAGGTGTGGGCTTTGTATCTATCTTGGCCACAATAATGCGTTCACTATGCTGTTTGTAGTAGCTTACCCGCTTTCCTATTTTCCTATTCATTATTAAACCTACTCCTTCATTACCCCTATTTGATTTTGTGTTTATAACCCTGTAGTCACCTGACCAGAAGTCTTGTTCCTCCTGCCACCGAACTTCGCTAATTCCCACTATATCCAACTTCAACCTATCCATTTCCCTTTTTAAATTTTCTAACCTACCTGCCCGATTAAGGGATCTGACATTCCACGCTCCGATCCGTAGAACGCCAGTTTTCTTTCTCCTGATAACGACATCCTCTTGAGTAGTCCCCGCCCGGAGATCCGAATGGGGGACTATTTTACCTCCGGAATATTTTACCCAAGAGGACGCCATCATCATGTAATCATACAGTAAAGCTGCATGCCCTCGGGAAAAATTACGGCTGTAGTTTCCCCTTGCTTTCAGCCGTTCGCAGTACCAGCACAGCAAGGCCGTTTTGGTTATTGTTACAAGGCCAGATCAGTCAATCATCCAGACTGTTGCCCTTGCAACTACTGAAAAGGCTGCTGCCCCTCTTCAGGAACCACACGTTTGTCTGGCCTCTCAACAGATACCCCTCCATTGTGGTTGCACCTACGGTACGGCTATCTGTATCGCTGAGGCACGCAAGCCTCCCCACCAACGGCAAGGTCCATGGTTCATGGGGGGGGGGGGGGTGTAGTCATACTGTGGAAAATTTACATATGTTCCATACACATGGCGTTCCATGATACACAACCGTGACGTTATAACATCTACACTCCCGTCCTCTTTCTTACGAGAGATTGTCACAACCCACATATGCAGCCCCTACCTTATCCTCTGTTCACCAAGATGATTCGTTCAGTGTTCCAAAAGATTCCTCCGTGTTAACGTTGTAGTTGCATCTTCCTCCGCAAAGTAGTTCTGCGACATCTCACACATTCCGGCCACGTATCAAATCAATATCAGAGTTGCCTTGATGAAGAGTCAGAGTAAATTACTCATTAATATCTGCTTCTACAAAACGCGTTGTGCACTCTCCGTCGTGTTTAAATGGTCCTTACTAGAAGACTGTCGTAGAAACTGGCGCCAGTCATACACGTACGTAATCTTTGAAAACTGTGACCCAATTACGGGAAACACAGTTGCCGTACTAGAACCACTGTCTACTACTAGAAGTTTTAATTTGTCATTGATACACTGACTTTGGCGTAACAAAGCGTCTATTGTACTCAGGAGATTTGCATGAATAATGCATACTACGGCACTTCTGTTTCTTTCAGACCGATGCCTCGACGTAAACATCGAAACTTCCAGTTGCTATTAAAGTTTTGGAGCCGGTGAAGATGTGGTTCTGGAGGAAGTATTTTGCTGGTTTCAGTTTAGTCAGTATTGGTGACATCTGAAGCTACTTTGTCTTCTGGTCAGAAGAAACTGATACCACCTCTTGGTTCCGGCAGATTATACTTTACCGTTCCTGCACGTACAACCACCACGTCACACAGTGTGTGTTACTCTTGTGCCGTAGCTTTATAGTGAGAGCAGAAAGGAAAAAAAAGACAGCTGATATCAGTATATTTAACGAAGTAATTAATTTCTGTGTACGTAATTCACCTCTCGCTGTGTGTCCTGCTCTGTTTGGGAAAGGAGGAAGCGTCGGTAGCAAACTTTTGTCAACGGCTGAATCTGGAGGTCGTCCGTACTAGCGAGGCGATGAAGGCATTTGCGAACTAGGGGTAAATGTGTTTAATTTTTTTTTATTTCATCGCATTGGTGAATAGACTGAATCAGCATAGTGTGGTTTCCCCTAATCCACAGAAGATACGATAAGAAATGTTACGTTCTTGCGGTTAATCTACAGCTAAGAAAAACCTTCAACTTCTCATCGTAATCGCAGTTCCTTCCAGTTCACCGCCCTGTAATTCGTCAGAATCAGATAAACGGACAATTCAAATGACGCAGTGTCTACAATATACTGTTGCGAAAACAGCTGTGCGCCTAAAATTCCGTTACAAAGGGGAACGGAGTGGCTCGCGACGCCATTCTTGCGTCAGACGCTGTCCGTGCTCTTGCCGAGTTAAACTTTTGTATCTGTTCAGGATTACTTTAGAAAGATTCATGTCCTGTCGTCGTGCTGCCAGACGAGGTGTCGACGTCTGCGACGCTGCTCCCCCACGTCCGGACGCAAATGATTCGACCAACTGCCCCGTAGAATAGCCGCTGCACAAATTGAATTTTTTTTTTTGGGAAACCTGATTTTTGCGGCATCTCTGACGACAGAAAAATGTGAAGCCCTTTTCTTATACAAAAGTCTGTATTCCTGTATTTTTTGTTGGTAACAGTACTCTAAATATTTTTACGTAAAACGCTAGGCAAAGTATTACACTTAGATGAGGCAAGTGGCAAACGAGGGAAAATGTTAGAAATATGGCGTGCTTCCCAGACTTGACTGTTCCCTTCGCTTCAGTTGTGTTACACATGTTCAGGTCTGGGGAGGGCGTCTCTTGCTGATACACTGTGGAGACGTCGCAACATCGACACTCGCGAGTCACTCATTACCGACGATCCTGCACTGGCAAACAAGCCACGCCTGTAATCTAGTGACCCTGGCCTCACATTCTTATTACTAAAGTACTGAAGAAACAATTTTTTTCTATTTCAATGTGTCTCATTTTTGCTCTACTATACGCTTAATACACCTTGAAAACTTAACGGCGGACATCTTTCCGACTGGTTTCAACTCTGCTAGCTACAGCTGCCAGCTAATATAATTAATGTGTCTCATTTTTGCTCTACTATACGCTTAATACACCTTGAAAACGTAAACGGCGGACATCTTTCCGACTGGTTTCAACTCTGCTAGCTACAGCTGCCAGCTAATATAATTATTAATCGCTCTGTCTGGTGATTGTGCAAAAGGATCGCGCGAGCCGAGTAGACGACATGTTTACATCGCTGTGACATCTTCTTCCCGGAAGTGGTGCTGTGGTCTCCTGTACATTCCGGTCGTGTATAAAAACAGGCCAGTACCCGTCTTCTTGACAATGTGGAAACACGTAAAGCTATCCTTTTTGTAACCTGTTGTCAAGTATGCTGGCCATTCTCTATCGTGTTTGAATACTTGGTACCACAAAGCCGCAACAGAAATAAGTGCGCAACCTGTATGTACACTTAGTTCACAACCGTGCACCAGTAAACGTAACTTTTGTCGCTCAGTACAGCACCTTCCAACGCTTTAACGGACGTGGATACTTTTGAGCATCCGTTTATGTGCAACCTCCTCCTGCTCCCCATGTTTTCACTGGCGTCCGTAACAAGTCCGTACCCTCCACCATTTGTTAATGTCTCCTCTCGATATTACGGAAACACCGAAAAGTTCGCTGTACCGAGGATAGTTGCAATGCAGAGGCTATGAGCGTAAATGTTATGAAGCTCGCAAAATAGAGGCTTCTTCGGACTAACGTTTCATAAGCAAACATGCCTAGAGAAAAGCAGTTGCCCGAAGTTTCGTCTTGTCAATGTTGTGTCCCGTGTGAACGTCATATCTGTCGCACCGTTCACCTTACCTGCTCAGTAACCAGGCTAGGTGTTAAATCATAGAAAATATTAAATTCTGGTCGAGGTCTACGTGGTTCCATAGATTGTTGTCCACATGTTTCAGATGTTTATTGATATACAAAGAGAAGTTAATATCGCCGTATTCAACAGCCTCTGAGTCATCAATACCGAATCACAGACTATAAAAAAGAGTACCGCCATTACTCACGTTGATGGTAACAATGTGACCAATGCAGTTAAAAATTTTGCTTCGTTTTCAATGCTTTGGCAGTTACTTTCATTAATATTGACTCTGTGCGGTCTCACGTGTTGCCCCATAATAGCGTGACTGATACGCTTGTCACGACACTTGTACATTTACTACTTTACCTGAGGACATTTTGTAATCAAGAAATGTATTTCACATCTATTTTCTAAGCGCCTATGTTAAACGTATCATAGTTATCACCCACTGAATTTTAAAGTTACAAATTGCTACCAACGCATTCCGTCATTTTGCCGTTTTCCACACTTTCCATCAAAGATTAAGTGTACTGGACTCTTGAGAATTCGACCAACCCTCTTGTCACGCCTCGTCTGGCATGTGCAGGGTGCGGAAACACAATTTGACCAAAAGTGTAGGGCACAAGGACGGCATCAAATGAAAGAATCTCAATATGGAAGCCAGAGGCCGCACGTGAATATTTAAGGCGCTAAGTCAGCATGACAACGGTGGTCGGTTTGAACCATTTGCTACAGATAATTATGTTAAGTAAGTGGCTGCTTATCCGTCATTCATTTTGGCTCTTTTATGAGATATTGAAAAATGAAACATGGTGCGTCAGCCAAGTCCGATACACGTGTGATACTTTAAATTTATCCTGTTCTTCAAATATTCTGTTTACGTATACACGTTCTGCAAATGCAGATCGTAGTAATATAGAAGCCGACTTTATCTCTCCGTTAATTCTCCATCTCTCGCAGACCACAGAGCTCTGTTGGTGCATCAGCGGTCGATTGTTGCTGTAGGCGCCACGAAAAGATGGCAGTTAGATTCTGACTTTCTCTAGAGCAACTGGGATTCTATTACAGAAATGAAAACAGAAAGAAGTAACGAACGCGGCAGCCAGCAGTCAGACAGCACTTTTCTTTTAGTTTAATGCGACGACAATTTTAAAAGATAAAGTGTTTTATCTATTAAAAAAATCAAAGTTTAAAGTTACGCTCGCAACAGACAAACTCACTAAACGTTATCGTCCTTGCCACATTTCATTTTACACACAACTGAATCAGACTATTTCTTATGAGCTACACATAATTGATGACGAAGTTGACTGTTACTATTCCTACTGTTGTATCTTCCTTACGTAACGAACGAGCAAAACGCACACATGAGATAGTAGTCTTGTGTCTAGCACGCTATCTCCCAGGAAACAATACCTCCAGCCAGAGCATTTCCTGTTGCCACACATGAATGATTTTGTCATTACCTCTACATGTAATTCATATGTGACCTTCCAAACTGAATTACGTAGGCCTACTACATTGCGTGAATGAATGCGGCAGTTTTCTCGGCAACAACGATAAACGAGCAAAAAAATAGAAAGACTTGGCTATAGATGTCTGCCATCACAGGGCTGTCGTGACAGCTGAGTCTTCCGTGACGTCTTAATGGTGACGACAGCGGCTGAGGGGCGTTTAGAGACGGCAGCAGACCACACTGACGTGTGACGTCACTTGGCAACCAAGTCTTCTTGTATCCGCTGCAATCAATCATTTATTTTTATCGATCATTTCATATGTATACATTTTCGGTAAATTAACCATCATCTGGTGCCAAGATGCCCGTGTGGGAGATTTTAATTACGTTCCGGTACCGCCGAAAATGTGCAAATTGCGACGCCTAAATGCTATTCTCAAATTTCTGTGTTTCATGCAGCCTTTCCAGGCTACGCTTTTCATCATATATTTTCTATGTGCCCTGTACAACGATACGGGCTGGCAAACTTCGCTGAATCAGCACTGCTTAAATTTTTAATGTTTTACATACGCTGCGCATATGTCATTCAATGACTCCCACGCCGATCGTCCACCTATATTTTGCTACGTCACTGGAACGCTAGCACGCGACACACAAACCGTGAAACCAGCATCAGATACTCATAACTACACTGTACAGAGTGTGATCAAATTTAAAAAAGTAGACAGTAGGAATGGAGAAGCTGAATTTCTTTTTCTGCTAGTCTTCCGTCTCCTGCGGCCGACAGAGCTTTGCCAATGGCTCAGCTGCTGACTGTCGCTGCTGGCGCTCCGAAATGTCGCCAGGTCCACTCCCTCGCGAGTGACGGCGGTTTCCTGGCCCAAAGGAAAGCGGGAAAAGTTTTTCGAATATGCCCACAGAAGTACGTCGTGTCGCCTGCCATTTACGAGATGCGTAACCATTCCCACATGTCATAATCACACTCCTAGTCGCTGGCTAGTTGCACTGTTTTAATGCATCCGGACACTGCTATTTCGCAGTCCGCACATTCATGGTTGGCCTTCTGTCACAGCTGCCTCCAGCTGATGGTATGCTAAACTTCTGAGGAGGGGCAGGAGGTTTTGTGAGAAAATCTTCAAGAAAACACGGATGGAAATCGTCAAAAAATACCGCCAAAACATATTCATCCGTGCCAGGTAACGCATTTGATTCTGCTTTATTGTGCTGACCTGGATGACACGCGATGCGTGGTAAGAGGTGTAACGTATTTTTACGCTCCAAGATTATGAAGACTTGCAACGGCTACAAAGATTCGTCTTGAGTCAAGGCGAAATCTTAATCATATATGTATTATCAACGTGTATTTTGTCAACAGGCATCGATTGTGAAAATGTAATAAAAACAGTCGACAATATCATCTGTTTTGTGCCGATGCGGAATTTAAACGCCGTGTGAGAAACTGTTTCCTTCCTCGGGGCAATGTGTCCAGCAGTTGCTTCTCTGCTTATACATGTTCCATTAGTAACTGGCAACTGCAAAAAAAAGATCTGTCAAGGACCTTCACACACTGCATCTATGAGAACAAAGATCACATTCGAGACAAACGGCGGTAGAAAATGAGAATAAAAACTTTGTGTCATCCATATTCTTTTGTCCTGTTGCTGGGCAGAGCCGGTCGCGTGATCGAACGCCACCAAAGCTTCATTCACGGTGCCTGAATGCGTTATTTGCCGCTCGTTGGCCAGTGTAAAACTTTGGACACACACTATTTTCCGTACCCTAGGCCGACCTCGAAATTCTGCCGTAGTGTCCTTCATATTCCTGCCATTTATTAAAACACTCTGACAATTTTTTTTATTATCACGTGAAACAAAAGTTATCATTTTCATTTCCTCTTATTGAATGAGCTGTTCCTCGTGTCGCATCGCAGAGTTGTCCCACAAGTCAGTGCGATTTGTATATCTATGTACTCTTTCTAAATCATTCCCCAGTGTGGGACAAGCACATCTGCGAGAAATTTGCTATCATAGAATTATTGTCTACTGTTTGAATCTCTGATTTGTTGGTAATATACATATTTAGGGATGTGCGTGACGTCTTCAAATCGTCTCTTTGACAGTAAAATAGTAGGACTGTTAATACATTCCACATAGGGCTGTCATTGCAGATCGATCTGCCAATAGCAGTTCTGTCTTATCACGGAAACACTGCAGTTTCGATGCTGCAAATGTCCTTATAACCATAGCCAACCTCCCGCTTAGGGGCATAGGCTCCATCACACAACACTGAGTGATTACTCTATCACAAGTTTTCTGGCCATCCCCAAACGCCTAATCTTTTCAGGTGCAAAACCCTTCCACCAGTGCGCGCCTCGCATTTCTTTCGACAAGGAGCATAATCCTGCTCGGTTAACAGAGGAGCCACTAACGATGTAGTGGGCCTGGATAAGACTTTTGAACATCCCCTTACGTCTGACCTCATCATACTCTTCCAACTTATATTTTCACTGGCGTCCGTAAGGGATTCATACTCTACATTACTTGTTGACCTCTTCGTTTCGCAATACGAAAACACCACTAAGTTCGTTTCATCGTCGAGAGTTGCTCAACGGAGACCATGGGTCTGAAACGTATGAATCTTGGAACGTACCGCAGACGTTCGTTCCGGCTAGTAGAATCGATTAAGGTTTAACATGTAAACATGACTACAGAGAAGTGGTTTCCGAAATTTTGGTCATCCCAATGTTGTGTCCCGCGTGGACGCCGTCTGTGTCGCGCCGTTCGTCTTGACTGCTCAGTACAAACATGGAAACTCGCGGCAGGTATCCGATTCTGTTAGCCCACCTTGACGCAGGGCTAGAAGCAATATTCACCACATTTCAGTATTGTCAAAACAGTTAATAAGTAGAATAGTGTTTGCCTCTGGTCAGGAGAAGGAGTAGGGGCTACTTGGTTCCATAGAGTATCGTTCTTGTGTCGTAGATATATATCGAACTAAGAAAGAGTAATCAATTTGACCGTATTCATGCTGCTCCGAAACATTACTTCAACATCATAGGCGGTATAAATTTATTTCGTCTTTAATTTTAAACGCTTTGGCAACCGGCCAACGGTGCTTGCTTTCACTAATACCTGTTCTGTGGAGCCTCATACGTTGCCCTACAATAGCGTGACAGACACTCTTCTCACGACATTTCTGCGTCCACCACTCTACTAGACGACTTTTTGTAATCAAGAAACGTATTTCACGTCTAATTCAGTAGTGCTTTGTTATAAGTGCCACATTTCCTTTTACGTAGTTACTGTCTACTGAATTTTAAAATTACTAGTCGCTACCAACGTATTCCCGCTATTTTGCCGTTCTTAGCACTTTCTACCAAAGATTAAGTGTACTGGACTCGTGAGAATTCGAACAACACAGTGTAATGCATCGTCTGGCATACACAGGGCGCGGAAAACCAGTCTGACGAAGACAGTATCAAATGAAGGAATCTGAGTATAGAAAACACAGGTCGCAATTAAATCTTTCAACCACTATGCCAGTATGAAAACGGTGGTCAGTTTGAACATTTTCTATACATACTCATGTTAACTAAGTGGTGTCTCATTTTTCACTAATTTTGACCTTTTTGAGATATAACCAAACAAGAAACATGGACATGTGGGTGTCCTCATTCCTGAAGAAGTACTAGACGTGTTAGTGATGTTTTAAATTTATCTTGTTCCCATCGTGACGACTGCTTAGTCCGAACGTTCTGTTTACGTATACATTTTATGTAAATTACCTATCATTTTCAACAAGGACCTCCGTATGTCAGATTTCAATTACGTTCCTGCACCACTGAAAATATACATTTACGACTTTTAGTTGCCATACACAAATTCCTATGCTACATGCTGTCCTTCCGCCCTGCAATCTTGGTCAAATGGTTTCTGCACGCCCTGTATATCGGTGCTGGATGGCAAAACTAGCTCCTACAGCACTGTATAAGTTATTCAGTTCATACGTTCGTTACACGTATGTCACTGAATGACACCCAGCCAGGTTGTCCCCCTTATGTTCCGCCACGTCTCTGGAAAGCCAGCACGCGATCCACAAAATCACGAAACCAGTTCCAGATTCGCATAGTGACACTGTACTGGTTGTAAGCACACTCAGACATTAATCGCAAATGCAGATCATAGTAATGTAGAAGCCGAGTTTATCTTTCCGTTAATTCTCCGTCTACTGCAGACCACAGAGCTCTGTCGCTGCATCAGCGGTCGATTGTTGCTGTTGGCGCCACAGAATGAAGGCAGTTACGTCCAGAGTCACTCCGGAGTAACTGGGATTCTGTTAAAGCAATGAAAACAAAGAAGTGATGAATACGGTAGGTAGTTTCTGTTGGAACGAACGACGACTTTTGCGATTCGCTTTCCACGTCTGCAATCGAGTTTTAACGGCTATTTCACAGCAATAAAACGTTATCACTGCATGTTAACAAACCGGTGCTCGAAGCTCACATTACGTATGAGAATGCCGACATGATAATTACGAAGCGATAAATCTTTATAGTTCGCCCATTACTACTGCGAAATATTGCAGTGCTTTTATGTGCGGACAGGGTGTGTAAAGTAGTACACAATCGTATGCTGTCGAAAGGTGGAGGTGTTATACAAGCAAGACGCCACAAGTCATTAGTAGAAGTCAGTAGCATTTTCCATTGAAGACTACGACGCGTAATTTCGATTGGACAGAACTATACCTTATCGGGTTTGTGTGTAGAAGACCTAACTCTAAATGCTGGTTTATATAGACTACATACAGTTAGCCATGCCCCACCCAGGTAATTTACAGTTTAAAAGTTTACTCGCTTACAACTTGGATAAACGTAAAGTTTCACTGGTGATTGTGCATATGTTATAATTTTTTCCCGTTTTCATTTTCTGCATAAAACCGCCATCATTCGCGAGAATGTTATGAACTGCCGATATTGTGGAGCGCCAGCAGCACCAATCAGTCGCTGACGCAGCGACAAAGCTCTGTGGGCCGCAGGAGACGGAGAATTAACGGAAAAATAAACCCAACCTTCTACATTTCTACGGTCTGCGATCGCGATTAAATGCGTTCAAAGTCAGTACCGTGTCCTTGTGAATCCGACGCTGCTTTTACGATTTTGTGGAACCCGTGCTGGCGTTCGAGTGGCGTGGAGTAACATAGGCGGACGTCTCTTCTACAAGTCATTCACTGACGTATGTGATAAAGAGCAAACGTAAGCAGTGTTGTTGGAGCGATGTTTTGTCATCCGGCACCGTTACACATGACGTGCTGCCCGCAATCTCAAGAGCTCCGCACTCATTCCTCAATAAAATGAATGTGCTTAAAACGGTAGACAGAACGAGCTGATGCACCGGTTAGCACACTGGACTCGCACTCGGGAGGACCACGGTTAAAACCCGCATGCGGCCATCCTCATTTAGATTTTCCGTATTTCCCTGAATCGCTTCAGGTCAATGCCGAGATGGTTTCTTTGAAAGGGCACTGCCGACTTCCTTCCCCGTCCTTCCCTAATCCAACGACCTGGCTGTTTGGTTCCCTCCCCCATCAAACTCACTAAAACGGTAAACAAGGTGACGATGTCTGCGACGCTGCTTCCACCATGCTTGAAACGTTATCAGGTCTCGGAGATCCTTTGTAGCTCCTCGACGCTAAGACAACAGCCGGCGTGCCGGTAGAAGTCGCTGCCGCACCTTGTCATCTCTGCGGCCTGTCTGTTCACGGAACTGATGTCGCTTGGTTGTACCTGAATATAAATAACGTAATTAATTTTGCCTAAAACACTGCAGCGAATATTTACATTTATTACTGTTTTCTCACATTGTCCGAAACATATTCAAGTTTCGTAATATCTTCACTGTTTCCCCATCTGTTTTTTTGGCCCTCGGCAAACAAATGCACCATTAGCAGTGCAGAAAACTCACCGCCGTCAAACCAGCATCTGAGACGAATTTGCTAGCCTAGAAAACTGGTTATTATAGTTTGCAAGTGTTCTGGAACCGACAGAGCTTGGTCTATTATTGGCCACCTTAAGACAATACATTCAGCACCCGAGCAGCTCCGTCGTTGTAGGAAGTTAAGGAATTTCGAGGGCTTACTTTTCGTCTGGCGCTAGCTTCGGTACACTCTAAAAACATCTCAGCCGTTTGTATGTAATCGTTTCCAACTCTGTCGCCTACATATAATTATTCTGGCCTTACTCGTTTTCTAGGAGCTGACTGCTTGATACGTTGTCCTTATTATGGCATTTTCCATTCCGACGCGAAAAGAAAAAGTTTTTATCATTTTCTCTCGTACTATCAAGAGTTTAGTGAGTATCTGTGCAGTTTATTTTTATTTTATTTATTTATTTATTTTGGATAGTACTTCATTAACTAAAGGCAACGGCAGGCGTCTCTTGCTGATACCCTATGGTGACGTCCTAACATCCAGACTCGCGTCTCATTCATTACGAACAGTTCTGCACTGCCACATATGCTAGCCCTGGAATCAAGTGAGCAGGGCCTTTTGGCTTCTCACGAGAATATTACATTAAGTACACTAAAAAGATCACGCTTTTCTGGACAGATTATTTTTTTCCCCATTCAATACGACTCTTTCTTTTAGTATAGATATTAACACACTTTGAAAGCGTGTAAATGGTAGATATCTGTCCGATCGTGTTTAACTCACCTGGCTACAAACGCAAAACATATACTCCTCATGGCTTTGTGTTCGCCTCGACTAACGGATCACGTGATCTCTGTTGGCCACATGCTGGTATTATTCCTGTAGCGTCGTACATCTCGAAATTCTACCGTAGTCGGTTTCACATTCTTGCTATATATCAAAACAACCCCGCAATTATTTTGATGACCACGAAAACCAAAGCTGTCATTTATATTTCCTCTTATTAGACGTGCTATGCTTCGTGTTTCAAGAGTCGACATCGCAAAGCTGTACCACACATTGGCGAGATTTGTATATCTACATACTCTCCTGACGACATTGCCCAATATGGGACAAACACATGTGTGGTGCATTTGCGATAATAAAATTGTTCTCTAGTATTCGAATCTCCGATTTCCCAGTAATTTACTTACGTAGGGAAGCGTATCTGGTACTCAGTCCGTTTCTGTGAACGTCAAACAGAAGGACTGCTACTACGTAGTACGTAGGGCAGTATTTGCAAGCCGATCTGCCAATAGAATTTCTGTCTTATCACGCAAACTCTGCTATATCGATCCTGGAAATGTGCTTATAGCCACAGCCAGCCTCTCGCTTAGTGGGGAGGGCTACGGCAAACAGTGGCCGGAGACAAGACACCCCCTGACTCTGTGCACAGCGGTGTGACTGTGTGTTCACTCTCTGAGAAGTTTTGTCGCAATGTCTAAACGCCTGATACTGTTTGGTGAAATGTGTTTGCAGCAGCGCCCATCTCTCACTTCTTTCCACAACGATCGTAATCCTGATCGCTTAACAAATCTGCTATGAACGCTTCAATGGCCGTGCACGAGACTTTGAACATTCTCCTACTTCCAGTCTCCTCTTCACCACATCATGATTTCACTGGCGTCTGTCAGGAATCCGTACTCTCCACTGTTTGTTAATGTCTCCTCTTATCTTACACAAAGACTGATGAGTTCTCTTCGTCAAGGACAGCTGCATTGCAGAGACCATTTTTGAAAGCAGAGGATAGCGTGACTGCAGGGATTTATCTGTGGCACGCCTCCCGCGAAACCCACGTTCTCACCGTAGTGTCCCGCTCTACATTCGTAGTGCCGCCACCCATTATACTCATTACTCGGAGCGCGATGCCGATTCCCGTAAGAGTTCGGGCACTGTTTGTGCCTCCGCACGGAAGCAGAAGATGGTCCAGTGGCCGGTGAGCCTTAACTACACTCCTGGAAATGGAAAAAAGAACACATTGACACCGGTGTGTCAGACCCACCATACTTGCTCCGGACACTGCGAGAGGGCTGTACAAGCAATGATCACACGCACGGCACAGCGGACACACCAGGAACCGCGGTGTTGGCCGTCGAATGGCGCTTGCTGCGCAGCATTTGTGCACCGCCGCCGTCAGTGTCAGCCAGTTTGCCGTGGCATACGGAGCTCCATCGCAGTCTTTAACACTGGTAGCATGCCGCGACAGCGTGGACGTGAACCGTATGTGCAGTTGACGGACTTTGAGCGAGGGCTCATAGTGGGCATGCGGGAGGCCGGGTGGACGTACCGCCGAATTGCTCGACACGTGGGGCGTGAGGTCTCCACAGTACATCGATGTTGTCGCCAGTGGTCAGCGGAAGGTGCACGTGCCCGTCGACCTGGGACCGGACCGCAGCGACGCACGGATGCACGCCAAGACCGTAGGATCCTACGCAGTGCCGTAGGGGACCGCACCGCCACTTCCCAGCAAATTAGGGACACTGTTGCTCCTGGGGTATCGGCGAGGACCATTCGCAACCGTCTCCATGAAGCTGGGCTACGGTCCCGCACACCGTTAGGCCGTCTTCCGCTCACGCCCCAACATCGTGCAGCCCGCCTCCAGTGGTGTCGCGACAGGCGTGAATGGAGGGACGAATGGAGACGTGGCGTCTTCAGCGATGAGAGTCGCTTCTGCCTTGGTGCCAATGATGGTCGTATGCGTGTTTGGCGCCGTGCAGGTGAGCGCCACAATCAGGACTGCATACGACCGAGGCACACAGGGCCAACACCCGGCATCATGGTGTGGGGAGCGATCTCCTACACTGGCCGTACACCACTGGTGATCGTCGAGGGGACACTGAATAGTGCACGGTACATCCAAACCGTCATCGAACCCATCGTTCTACCATTCCTAGACCGGCAAGGGAACTTGCTGTTCCAACAGGACAATTCACGTCCGCATGTATCCCGTGCCACCCAACGTGCTCTAGAAGGTGTAAGTCAACTACCCTGGCCAGCAAGATCTCCGGATCTGTCCCCCATTGAGCATATTTGGGACTGGATGAAGCGTCGTCTCACGCGGTCTGCACGTCCAGCACGAACGCTGGTCCAACTGAGGCGCCAGGTGGAAATGACATGGCAAGCCGTTCCACAGGACTACATCCAGCATCTCTACGATCGTCTCCATGGGAGAATAGCATCCTGGATTGCTTCGAAAGGTGGATATACACTGTACTAGTGCCGACATTGTGCATGCTCTGTTGCCTGTGTCTATGTGCCTGTGGTTCTGTCAGTGTGATCATGTGATGTATCTGACCCCAGGAATGTGTCAATAACGTTTCCCCTTCCTGGGACAATGAATTCACGGTGTTCTTATTTCAATTTCCAGGAGTATATATATATATATATATATATATATATATATATATATATATACTAAGATGGTATCAGTTCTTTCGGACATCTTAATATATATCGTATATATAAGATTCCCTTTCATACTCAAGCTTCTGTCATTTTCAGTGACTGTAATGCTTGTTTTATACAATCGTAGTAATGTTTTTCCAACAAATACGTACTTTCCCTTACAAATGTTTGCAGTGACAAAGTGTTTTATCGCCTACTAAGTGCCAACACAAGCGGCTCCCACTGCCTCCTGCATCCTCATGCCGTTGACCACTGCCGGTTCTTCGGCCTTTTTGCAGCAGTTTCTCAAGTCGAGGGCGAGAGGGCGCCCTGGACCTCTGCGCCCTCCTCCGCCCTCTTTGGCGAGGCCGACAGTCGGAGCTGCCACCACCACCAAAACTAAACCAAAACGAATGCATCCCACAGTAACAAAAGAAACTAAGCGAAATGGCGAGACGGAAACGGTTCTTCCCAATGCAGTCTTTAGCGTTGGACAAAGCGTAGTGTGCAAAATTCAGCCACACACGTGTAGAAGAGCGGGAAGAATGGGGTAAGAAACAGAGAAAAACCATGAATATCGATAATAATTAATGCCTTTTATAGTACTGTGTTCGAGCATGAGAACTGTTCAAGATTCACGCAAACACTACTGGAGATTTGTTTTTCGAGATGGTCCTCTCGCTTGTTCCAGCGAATGCCTGAGCTGAGGAAAACTCTTGCTTTGTGTGTTACTACATTGTACGCTGCGTCAGGGATTTTTAACGTTGTTTTAAAATCTGTGTGATACTTAACTGAGCGCCTGTGCACGTAACAAACAAATAAAATTGCCTTACTTCTAAAACAGCAGCGATGGAATGCGATACGTTGTTGTCTCTTATGCAAAAAATAAAAATGTGCTAGCTACAGGCTCAGTGGTATGCAATGCCGGGCGCAATACTTTGAAATGTACGTGAAATTCTTTCGGCTGATGAAACATTCACGAAAAATCCAACGTCTTTGAAAAACATATGACTTGGACGCTGCTGGTACTGACTGTCGTGGATTACCAACACAGATTTTTTTGTGAAATTATATTGCAAGTTAACTTTCGCTTTTCAAAACATCTGACGCGTAAAATTACACTTCTCAGAAAAATACACCATATTTACCAATTGAGTCACAAACGACGAGATTTATACAGCAAATATCATCTAACATCACTAAAAAGGTATAAATACAAATCATCTGATTACATACACCTGTGCTAACAAATCTTCGAACCATTAGAAAGGAGAAATATCTAACTAGCCCTTTCATCAAATCAGTTTAACCACATCGTGGGGCTACTCAACAATTACAAACTATCAGTCAACTCATCTACACAAACGCGCTGGCAAAACGAGAGTCATCATAAATATTTAACAGCTTTATCTTGCTTGAGAAAAGACTTGTGCTTACATGTTCTCGTAATTCCTACGTTAATCTTACACTTGGTGGCTTCACAGAGCACACACACCACAAACACTGCCTACTCCATCCTCCTTCCCTCATACACTACTGTGAGCCAAGCGCTCCCTTACTCCCACACTGCAACCTCAGACCAGAAGCAGTAACTTTGGCTCTGCGGTCGCGCAGTCAGCGATCCGCATTATAAGGCAGTCAGAGACATACATCGTTTACAATATACTAGTTTCATTTTAGTTTACGTTAATATTATTATCATATACGGGTGCTACACACAAATGTGCCCCAGTAGACTCCTATCAACATTATCCAGTAGAAAAATGGCTCTGAGCACTATGGGACTTAACATCTGAGGTCATCAGTTCCCTAGAACTTAAAACTACTTAAACCTAAGGACATCACACACATCCATGGCCGAGGCAGGATTCGAACCTGCGATCGTAGCGGTCGCGCGGTTCCAGACTGAAGCGCCTAGAATCTCTCTGCCACAACGGCCGGCTAATCCAGTAGAAACCGGTTATAACGGTGTAGAAGGGACCGAGGGCTTACGGTAACTATAGCCGATTGTCGCACAAATCTATTTTTTCTTTGGTTTTGATAAAAATTTCACGTCTGTAAATTTTAGCTCTCATAGAGCTGACTCTTGAAAGAGCGGCAGAAATACGGTACACCTACAATACTTACAATGCAGTATTTGTGAAGAGAGACTGAAGATGAATTTTCTTACGCTTTTGCAGTATGTAAAGCAAGAAAATGCCACCAAAATGTAAAAACTTTTAATAAGTGAAGAAAGAAGTAGAAACAATGTAAACTGTTTACTCACGTCGAACTTGGACAGTGGAGGAGATACAGTGATGAGCACTTTTAAAACTTGCAGTGAGTGCTGTGTGGCACAGGAGTCAGGAAGGACACACTTCCGCTTCAGTTACTGTTTTATAGAATTTAATCGACAGTACCAAAATGGAAAGACAGTATTCTGTACATAAAATATTGAAAATACTTAACAAACATAATCACAGAATACCAATAACGAATACACTATGACTCCATTTCTGTTTCTTGAAAAAATCACAAACGTTGGGATCTAGTTTTCTATGACCACAGCAAAGTCAGTGTTGTTAACTTTCTTAACCAGTCGCTTTAACTTTAAACGCTGTACAGTAACGCATACTACAATACACTGCCCACTTGTCGTAATTAAAACTGTACCAGAGACAGGCATTTGTTGATATTATTTTGAATGTCTTACCCGAACATTATTTCGAGCAGGTAATTAGGCAACTAAATCGTGAAGCTAACGTCTTAAACCTCCTAGTCACAAAATTCATCGATCAGATAACGGAGCGGAAGGTGTCAGTGATAATAATGCTATGATAGCAACTATGACTACGGATATCTCAAGGAAAGTCAAGAAAGGTCTTAGCAAGAACGAGAAGATACACACTGTAGAATGTGTGTGTAATCAAACATTAGTTCTGTGAACGAAGATGTGGAGCACAAATGGAAAAAAATCAAAACCGTCCTTCAATATGGCTTAGACAAGTATGTTCTGAGCAAGGTGTTAAGGGATGGGAAAGACCCACCGTCGTTTAATTGACGTAGTAGGAAATTGCTACGTGAGGAAAGAGACTTTCATCACGTACTCAAGAGAAGTCAAAATCTTACTGACAAACAGAAACTGAACGAAACGCAAATGAACATCGCAGGGCAATTAGACAGTCGTTTAATGACCTCGACAGTAAAATTTTATCAACCGACTTGAATAAAAGCGCTTATAGGTTTTGGTCCTCCGTACAATCACTAATCGGTTCGAAACCAGTTATTCAGTCACTCAGACACCAGAGAAAACAGGGAAAACAGAGAGACGGCCAAAATACTGAATTCAGTCTTCCGAAATGATTTCACTGCGGAAGATCAGAACACGAGCCCACCTTTCAATCATCGCGCGAACATCGAAATGCTAGGTACAGAGGTAGCTGATCGCTGAACACAAAACGACAGTCACATACAAGGGAAGAACGTCAGGCACAGCCAACCGGTTCATTTTTGACAGGTCCCTTGTGTACCTACAGAAAGTAAGGACTGTAAGATATTTTGGCCCATTGCCTTCAATATTTTGAGAAAATCGCTCTTAAAGTACATGACACTAACCGACTCAAAATTAACTGCATCGGCAGATAATTGTAAACTGAGCATTTTTGATCATTATATATGTTGTCCTAAAACGTGTATTTTTCGAAAAATCAAGAGAAGAAACTTTTACGACTGCCGTTTTTACACGCATGAAGGTAAACATGCTCCAGCGAAAGCGGCGCTAAGCGAGTGACCAAGACACCTGGTTCATGAGCGATGACTCTGTGTTCGATTCCTAGACGGATATTGCGGTTTTTGTTTTTGCGTATGTGGCTTTCTTCGTTTCGGAATTGATTGCAATTGGGGGGAGGGGGGAGGGGGGTTCATAATGTGCGTGAGTCATTAGGGAATAATAGCGGTAAGTGGATTAATTATCTTACACAGTGACAATAGTGGACAAGTGACCTTTTAAGCCGTCCGTAAGAAAACAGGTCCGAAAAGGACTTGTATGTATTCGTCACGAGCAACGACAGTAGCGGCAAAGAGTGAACGCAGATAAGGAACCCACTCTTGTTCGACCGACTCTTGCACCTTGGACCCTTACCAGGTAGGGCTGACAGAAGATCCAACGAAGAGCGGCGCGTTTCGCCACGGGACAGCTAAGTCGGCGAGAGAGCGTTACAGAGATGCGCAACAGGCTCCAGTGGCAGTGGGCACAAGGGAGGCGTTATGCATCACGGGTGGTTTACTGCCGAAATTTGGAAAGAGGATTTACCAGGAAGAGTCGGTCAACATATTACGTATTTCCACATACATATCGCGAAATGAGCACGACGGGAAAATTCTGGAAACTAGAGCCAACACAGAGGCTTAATGACAATCACTCTTTCCAGGCGCCATTCACGAGTGGAACGGCGAAGGGGACATCAGTTAGTGGTACCAGAAATCCCCTCCGCCACACACCATCAGGTGGCTTGCGGAGTATTAATGTAGGTCTGGATATTACAACAAATTCTAAGATACCCCTGCTTTCTGAGTGATTTTTTGGTGGTGAAGGATACTGAGTGCAACATAAGCACTGAACCAAAGAGGGCAGTTGATGGCGTAAGTTCATTGGCTGTAGAGAAGAAACTGATGCTAAATCAAAATAAGACTCAAATTTTACGGTTTCTGGAGAACAACTGAACTAACACTGACATATTGATCAGATGTAATACGCATATCATTACTCAGTCCGACCGAGCGAACTGGCGCAGTGGTTAGACACTGGACTCGCATTCGGGAGGACGACGGTTCAATCCCGCATCCGGCCATCCTGATTTAGGTTTTCCGTGATTTCCCTAAATCATTCCAGGCAAATGCTGGGATGGTTCCTCTGAAAGGGCACGGCCGACTTCCTTCCCTAATCCGATGAGACCGATGACCACGCTGTCTGGTCTCCTTCCCCAAAACAACCAACCAACCAACTCAGTCCGAACAATCCAGATTCATAGGTGGCAAACTGACATAGACAGCGCACGTTCAGTATCTTGTTCTAAAACTTAACACTGGTGTATTTATCACTGGAAGAGTATCTGAAATAAGTGATAGCCCAACACGAGAATTAATCTACATTGCTTACTCTGATCAGCTTATGACTAACAACGTTATATTCTGGTGTAGTTTTTTTCCATTCTCAAAGGCTCTTCTTGGCTCAGAAAACGGCAGTTCGCGCAAAATGTGGCGTAAGTTCACGAAACTGTGGTCGACCCCTGTTCACCGGCCGGGTGGCCGAGCGGTTCTAGGCGCTACAGTCTGGAACCGCGCGACCGCTTCGGTCGCAGGTTCGAATCCTGCCTCGGGCATGGATGTGTGTGATGTCCTTAGGTTAGTTAGGTTTAAGTAGTTCTAAGTTCTAGGGGACTGATGACCTCAGCAGTTAAGTCCCATAGTGCTCAGAGCCATTTGAACCATTTGACCCCTGTTCGAGAGTGTGGGAGCTCCGACGCGGCCCTCTAAATGTATATTTCCACTTCGTCTGTTGTTAACAGCGCGTGGTTTTTCCCCGAGGATGAGCAGCTTTGACTCAGCTGATACAAGACAGAAATCCACCCTGCATTTCGACCGCATCTCCTTGACTCGGGCGTGCAGTATTCTCCATTTTCAGTAAACTGCCGCAAGAATAAACAAATCTCAGCGGGAATTCACGCACTTTCAAGTCTAATCTGAAGAATTTTCATGACTCACTCCTTGTACACTGACGTGACTCCTTGTATAAAAATTAAGCAAGTTCATGTGTTGTACTGTTAACTAATTAGCGGTTTGACATCTGGGTACTATTCGTGGGAATTTTATCTGTTCTTAAGGTTTCAGACTTAGTTTGATGTAGAGACTCGTTCCATCACCGTACAGACTTGCTCCTCAGCCTAGGCGTGTGCAACAAACCAGAAATGCATAACCGACTTCCATAACTTGAACGTAGTGAAGGATTCGCCTTGACTGAGCGATTTCAGTGTTTTTATCCATGAAAAGGCATTACTACAAAATCGTAAGTTTTCAGGAGCGAACGAAAACATTCTGCCAGTGAGTATGTTGAATGTAACAGGACGGGCTCTCCGCTGTTTAAAGAACAGGACGAAATGGATAGTTTGCCATTATTGCAGTTATTAAGATTTGCAATCCATAATGAGTCCAAAATCTTGGAGTAACGTCCTTTTCTTGAATAAGTAACTCATATCCATAGTCAAGTTACGTTTTAGTAGTGTTTTAAATTGTTTCAGGTTTTTACCCATTCATTTTCTCAGTTGTATAACTCTAATCAAAGTTTATAAAATGGATTCATCGATCATTATCATCGATCAAGCAAATGTTGAATGTCTATGTTTTTTCCTGTTAACAGCTAATTGTCCAGTGCAAATATTATGAAAATTAAAAACAACAGACCCTCCTGGAAATAAAGCTTCGAATGTATCATTGTGCAATCCTTCTACGTGCTTGGAAGCCACAACACGTGACCGTAAAGTACTGTGTTCAAAATGCACAAAGAGACATGGTTCAAACGGATAGTACATTCATGACAGTTCACTATTGCTATTTTTATAACATTATGTTGATAATTTCCAACATTAGGTCTCTCTTTTTTTCTGTTCTTTGTATTTTCACTATGTTCCAACTCAATACTTGAATTCGTTTTACATTTCACAACACATGTTCAGAAATAGCAACTATTAAGCTACGAAAGGCGAACCGTAAGATATAATACATTAAGTACTCGGTAGATGGCATGCGAATATGCTCACCATTGAAAGGGCGCTACTCCAGGAGTAAGGCCTTTTGTAAATGACGTCACTCTGAGTCGCAAAGCCCATTTCACTTAAAAATATGTATCTATGTCTATATGATATGTTGCCTTTCGTAACTCATTTTATCAAAATTTGGAGTAAGGCCCCTTCGAAAATGACCTTTACTCTTTTATAGTAAACAAGACAAATCGTGACGTGTCGCAGTTGTCAACAATACATGCCTCTCCTCTTGGCCCATGCCGTAGCCTAGCAACGGTTTGAGTGGAGTGGAAAGGCGAGCAAGACGACTGTTCCTGTCCCCGTTCCCAGATAATCCTTAAAAAACAGAGAAACGCGGCAACAGCACGGAGCAGCGGCAGCAGTAAGACATCTGGTGAGACACCAACCAGCGTCTGGTTTCTGCCAAAGCACGCGCACCGATGCTGATGCATAACATTAATTGTCGATTCTTGTATGTTTAATAAATGTGGAAATCTGCGACACAGAACTTGTGATTAGAGTAATATACTTTGCAAACTAGTCGAGATGATTGTTGATTCTAAACTGTGTAAGGCAGTTTGTGTAGCAGAAACAGTAATTGTATGTATCTTTCAATTACATGAAGATCGGGAGTCTGCAAATTATAAACGCTCCTACAAAGCTGCCACGCCAAGTGGTTTCTTCATTCGCTCATTTGGATAACGCTCGACAAGGTATGTACATATGTACATCGTCGCTGTTTCTTGAAACACACGTCCTCCATGGATCAATCGTAAGAGATAATTTATTTTTACAAACATTTCTGCAGCATTATAGATGAATTTCAGGCAGTAAGTACCGTTTTGGTTCAATTCTAGTGTCCTGTTCCACGCGTGAGCTTTCAAAAGTGACGTCGTGTGTGACGTCATGGGTTTCCAATGCGAAAGATGGAACTGTCCTGTCATTAAGTGTTATCTGTTGTCGTCTTTGTAACGACGCAAACCATGCTGTTTATGGTAAATATGTCACGATTTTCGCGAATGTGGTCAGCCAGTAACCTAATGGCAGAGCTTAATTGTCTGCTAGCGAATCGAGCGAGCAGCAATCGCATTTGTAACATTGGTTCTCGTAAAGTATTTGGCTATGTTTTTCTCAATAAGGCATGATTTCGGGACGCGAGGATCCGCAGCAATCTAAGAGGACAACTTAAAATTGTGCGAATGGAACTTCTAGCAATCAAGCATGTGTATAATCTTGATTATCACGAATATTTTGCTGTATTTTTCTGAAAATGGAACGAGTTATGAGGCGAGGTTATGGAGGAACGTAAGACGACAGCTATATAGTTCAATTATAGTCCTCCAATCAACGGTTCGTAAATTTTGCTGACATTTCATTGTGTATTGTTGCTACTTTTAATATTGTTTTTTGTTTTCGTCTCTGTACTTGAGCTATTTAGGTCAAGTTTATTTTTCGATTCCAAGATTTCTTATTTGCCGCAGTAGTACAGAAGGCAACACCAACAATAGTAATCCTGTAATAAGGAACTGCACGAACCTACTGCAGAAAATAATGAACCTAGGACTCGATATCCAGAATTGAAATGTATAGCTCAATTCTAGTCACCAATTCCAACATTTGTCACTTTTCCGTTGATTTTTCGTTGCCTTTGTAGTACTTTTTCTTTTAGGAATTGTGTGTGAATTTTTCTTTATTTCCTGCTTATCTCGTCCTTAAGTTTCCTATTTTTTTATTACCGAATTTGGCAATTTATAGACTGCTTAGAACCTAAGACAATGGGGCATTATTTTTCTGCTTCGCAGAACTTCTTTATGCATTGGTTATCTGTTCATTTGACATCACACCTCGTAGGCTGTGAGGTTTGTTGACGGATGAGAAATATTCCAGTATTGATCAGTAGCCTGAAATTTTCCCTGTCCTATCTGGTGTATTCTGTGACATTTCGTTTCCTCAAATCATTTCTTGTCTCTTCCCGCCATCTCGTGGTGTTTTTTAGTTTGGAAATGAAATTAAAAATGGTATTCTTTAGCCTGTTGTCACTCATTCTGTAAATATGAGTGTAAAACTTTAATCTCTCTTCCTTATTGCGTCTGTGATTTTTTTCTGTGGTTCTGCACAGCTCTTCATTTCTCCTCTTCGTCAGGTTGTTAGTTTTGTTCTTTTGAGGCCCTGAAGCTTTTCTGCTTTTGCAGCTCTTCTTGTCCACCTCTTGTTCTCAGTGTTAGGCACTCAAATCCCCACAGTGCATCCGGTTTAAGTACTGTAAAGTAGTGTTTAATTTTTGCCTGGAATGATACTGATGTTTTATTATATCGGTTTTGGGTGCGTTTGTTTCCTAATTCCATTTTCCTCGATCTATCTTTATTTGTGGTTTTATCTAACCCATTTCATTGTATCCTTCTCCCAGGTACTCAAACTTATCAACTTTTTTGATGTGTGTTCGTAAATATTTTTCTCTACTGTGTATACGTTCAATATATTGCATTTCAGCCTTTGATACATGTAGTCCGGTTTTAGCTACAATTTTGTACAGTGTTTCTATCATTACCTTTGCATCTATTTTCTCATTAGAAATCATTGCAATTTCGTCAGCAGAAACAACATATGCCACGTCAGATCTTGGTCTTTCTTGTTCTACATGGATTCCTTCGATGTTTTTCTCTTGTAGTTCTTGACCTCTCTCTCATGACCTTGTCTGAGATCACACTGCAGGCAATCGGCGAGAGCCCATAGCCCTGCCGGACTCCTGTTGTAATTGTGAAGCATTCAGAAACTTCACCTAGGAATTTAACTTTAAAAGTTGTGTCTGTAAGTGCCTGTTTGAATGGTTCTGTCAACACCTGCTTGTTCCAGTGTCTGTCTACAGAATCGTTGGCTTTTTTTAAATCAGCGGATGTAACGACTGTGTTCAGGTTCTGCATTTTTGTGATCGTGGGGACTGTTTTCAAGTTAAGAATTTGGCCCGTGCAAAAACTACTTTCCCTCAATCCCGCTTGGTACTCGCCAGTTGTGTCCTCTGCTTGGTCTTCTGTCTTACTCAGCAGAGGCCTCAGTATGGAGCTGGGTAAGTGTGTGTGCCCGTCCTGTCTCCCTTCTTACGTGGCGGATGGATTGTGGCTTGCTTCCAGTCGTCCGGTATTCCTCCTCCCTCCCAGCAGTATCTCGTGACCTCGTAAAAGGTTTCAGCTGCCCACTCCCTCCTAGTTTTCACATCTCAGTCAATATCCCGTCTTCTTCTGGCACCCTGTTGTGTTTTGGCTGCCCAGCGTATTGTTCAAATGGTTCAAATGGCTCTGAGCACTATGGGACTTAACTTCTAAGGTCATCAGTCCCCTAGAACTTAGAACTACTTAAGCCTAACTAACCTAAGGGCATCACACACATCCACGCCCGAGGCAGGATTCGAACCTGCGACCGTAGCGGTGGCGCGGTTGCAGACTGAAGCACCGAGAACCGCTCGGCCACCTCGGCCGGCCGTATTGTTCAGTCTAATGCGGTATAGTGGCTCTGAAGGTGGGTTTTCCTTTCGAGGCTGTCTGGAAATTAGTGGTTGTGTTGGTTCCTCGCAGTTTACAAGATTTTGAAGTATTTTGCTTATAATACAGAGTTGTGTTTGTTGTTGATAATCAGTTTGGCTGTTGAATATCTGAAGTGAAGGCCCACCTGCTTGTTCGCTGTTATTACTTCTTTGAAAGCATTTTAAAATTCCCTTGTATTTTTCTGACTGAAGTCTGTATCGATACGTCTCCTGCACGCTACTATTTATCTCATTTCGCGGTTGTTGCGTTAGATTTTAGTTTGTACCCGCCAAGAACTCCCACTTTTTCGCGATATCCCCTTAGATTCAGTCCCTGTTATTAAGTATTACCGCTATTCCACAATATTACGAGTTTACTGCCAGTGGTATTCTAGTGGATTTTATTAAGGCGGCATATGGTTCTTTCACTTGCTCGCGTAAACTGTGATAATTTATTTGATGCATGTATGCTTTTTTTCTGTTGTTACCTGCTTTCTTATTATCTCAATTCCTTTGCGATGTAACTGGTGGCTATGTAATTAATTGCATGAGCTACAATGCAATTTTATAGTATTTGTGTGCATTATCTTTTTTTCTGTGGTACATTTGTTTTTTTAGGAATAGGCCTCGTTGCCTTCAGATGTCACCTCTAAGTAGCGTCTGTGACTCAGACATGACGTCGGTCAAAGCCAGAGAGAAGAAAAATCTGTGGAGTGAGCAGTGCGTGCTGCGCCTGTTGTCAACATTGAGCTGAAACCGTGACACGATCTCGGGACGACGCTGTTTGCTTAAGGTGAGTTCACGTTCGCCGTCAAGTACATCACGTCACGTCAAAACATTCCACAATGCACTACAAACGGCGGAATTAACACAAGTTGTCAACAGACTGTCATGTCACGTCATGGCTAGTCTAGGTTTCTCGGGAAGAAAGTTTTGATGGCATCGTCGTCTGCTAACATTGTAAATTAACCTATTTTTACCGCACTCACTCGTTTTATAACAGCGGATACTGTGATTTTGTATCTTCGTAATCTTTATTGTTATTATTATGCTTTGTTTTTGTGGCAAATTCCAAATGATGCATGTCGACTTCATTGTTTTTTCTTTCGGATGTTCTTACACGAGCAATGTCAGACATCTGAAAACGAAAAATTATTTAGTTTTTACCATAACAGAACAGATTCCCACTTTCTCGTAGCACAGACAGGTCGACGATCTGAAATGTTTCACTGCTCAGCACTTCATCAAACAAAACTGATGTAGAACACAGGCTATGAAATTTGTTTTGGCCATTAATAACCCTTGTCGTTGTTAGTTCCTCAATTGCGATACTGTGCTCTGAGATGGAACTGACGTGACATGACGTGACGCGCAGTGTGAATACGGGCTGACGTCACCGTGTCGTGACGTGATGCCCGCCCATTCTGCTTATCACAGTGTAAGTAGGCTGTTTATGTTTTCGCTATGTAAGTAGGCTGTTTATGTTTTCTCTATGTAAGTAGGCTGTTTATGTTTTCTCTATGTAAGTAGGCTGTTTATGTTTTCTTATTGGCAACGTTACGTAGCGCTCAATATGAAAATCACTGGCTGTGCTGTGTGCAGTCTGTGTCTGCTTTGCATTGTTGTAATACTCGCCATTGTAGTGTTAGGCAGCTGGCTGTGAACAGCGCGTAGCGTTGCGCAGTTGGAGGTGAGCCGCCAGCAGTGGTGGATGTGGGGAGAGAGATGGCGGAGTTTTGAAATTTGTCATGAACTGCTATATTTATATATGATGATATCAAGGTAAATACATTGTTTGTTCTCTATTAATATCTTTCATTTGCTAACTATCCCTATCAGTAGTTAGTGCCTTCAGTAGTTTGAATCTTTTATTTAGCTGGCAGTAGTGGCGCTCGCTGTATTGCAGTAGCTTGAGCAGCGAAGATTTTGTGAGGTAAGTGATTTGTGAAAGGTATAGTTTAATGCTAGTCAGGGCCATTCTTTTGTAGGGAATTTTGAAAGTCAGATTGCGTTGCGCTAACAAAATATTGTGTGTCAGTTTAAGGTCAGTCGTGTATAATTGTTCAAAGGGGACGTTTCATATGGCGACCCTGCCAGGATACCATTATCTCTACAAGGACTACAGTGGGTCTGCATCTATGATGACCTACCAACGCCATTATTTCTACAAGGACTGCAGTGGGTCTGCACCTCTGGTGGCCCACCAATACCACAATCTCTACCAGGACTCCAGTGGGTCTGCTCTGTGATGACCTACCTACCAATATTCTTCCAAACTTCGAATGACTCTGCTGTGGGTTTGCTCTGTTGTGGCCCATTACCTGTCTGCATGTCGAGAGTCAGCACTGTCTTTCCGTTGGAAGGTCAACACTACTTCTTCAAGACTGCATGGAAATCCACTACTTCTATGTGCATTTTCTTTTACTGCTTGGACTTTGAGAAAAACTCTGCATTTTTACTGTGATGAACAATGTGGACTGTCTTTATGGACTGTGAGAAATTTTGATCTTTTGACCAACATAATATTAATAAGTGTGTGCATTTTATATCTTTGTTACTGTAATTGTGAAAAATTTTTGTCAAATCTGTATTGGCCAGTGCCCAACACCATTTGTAAAAATTTTTGTGGGGAGCATGGGGGCTATGTAAGTAGGCTGTTTATGTTTTCGCTATGTAAGTAGGCTGTTTATGTTTTCTCTATGTAAGTAGGCTGTTTATGTTTTCTCTATGTAAGTAGGCTGTTTATGGTTTCTTATTGGCAACGTTACGTAGCGCTCAATATGAAAATCACTGGCTGTGCTGTGTGCAGTCTGTGTCTGCTTTGCATTGTTGTAATACTCGCCATTGTAGTGTTAGGCAGCTGGCTGTGAACAGCGCGTAGCGTTGCGCAGTTGGAGGTGAGCCGCCAGCAGTGGTGGATGTGGGGAGAGAGATGGCGGAGTTTTGAAATTTGTCATGAACTGCTATATTTATATATGATGATATCAAGGTAAATACATTGTTTGTTCTCTATTAATATCTTTCATTTGCTAACTATCCCTATCAGTAGTTAGTGCCTTCAGTAGTTTGAATCTTTTATTTAGCTGGCAGTAGTGGCGCTCGCTGTATTGCAGTAGCTTGAGCAGCGAAGATTTTGTGAGGTAAGTGATTTGTGAAAGGTATAGTTTAATGCTAGTCAGGGCCATTCTTTTGTAGGGAATTTTGAAAGTCAGATTGCGTTGCGCTAACAAAATATTGTGTGTCAGTTTAAGGTCAGTCGTGTATAATTGTTCAAAGGGGACGTTTCAACAGCTGAGATAACAATTTATTACAGGTACCAAATGCAAACGCTTTGGTGTCTAGAAAACTCCTATCTCAAATACGCAGCAAATACGAAGGGAATCTATCTGTACTAACTACATTGCGAGATTCAAAATTTATGGGATGCTTTATGGACAACCAACCCCACGTCGTCCTGACTGCTCACTCTGAGGTCAAAGCAGAGCGTGAAATCGGGCACTAGAATTTATTCATTATTTTTTTCTGTTTATGTATCATTAAATAAGGTGTCTTTGACGTCTTTGTGCCAATGCAGTTTGCATCCTCAATATCAGTACACTACTGTCACATTATCTTGGCTTCTCATCTCCCTACAACTGAATTAGTAGAGACTGAACGAGTTCGACCTGCTGATAAGTGCATTCATTTCCTTCTCAGCTCTGACACTCAAGCCATTACTTGACTACCTATATGACTGATTTCAAACAAGGTTTTCACAGAGTAACGTTTTGGATCTCCGAACCCCCTCTCTCTGTGTGAGTGTGTGTGTGTGTGTGTGTGTGTGTGTGAGTGTGTGTGTGTGTGTGTGTGTGTGTGTGTTTGTTTTAAATACGTTGTGGAGGTCATGTTCATGTCACTGCTGCTATACTAAAACTGATGTAAATCATAATGTGATTTACAGGATCCTGACTGAGGAGCAGAAGCAGATGCTGGCTGGGAGGCTGATCATTGCTGCGTCTCAGGGTCAGACCGGCCAAGTGCGGGCACTCCTGGATGCGGGGTCGCCAGTCAACGCGACAGACGCCAGTGGCGACACTGCCCTGCATGAAGCAGTGGTGAATGGCCACGAAGAAACTGTCAAGTGCCTGATTGATGCCGGAGCAGGTGTCAACGTCAGGGACTCGGATGGGATGACGCCTCTGCACTGGGCTGCATGTAGAGGTGGCGAGCAGCACATTGTATGGATGCTACTGGCGGCATCAGCGTGTGTAGATGTCCAGGACGACGCGGGGGAGACTCCACTCCATGTGGCTGCCAGATGGGGGTGTGCATATGCAGCAAAGGCACTGCTGCTGGCCGGTGCGAGGAGGGACGTAAGGGGTAACAGTGGGCAGAAGCAGACACGGTACAACTATTTAGCACTCAACAAATCTTGTGATTAAAGACTTTTATCTAAATTCTCCTTGTGTTGCATAAAAATTTGCTATTCCCTTTTTTAAAGTTTGAACACAATACATCTTAAGGACCACACATCAAAGAAATTTTAAGAGGGGGTTGGCGCAAGTTTTAATCTGTATTACTATACAAGGACAAGTCATTGTTAATCACATGATACTCTAATGAATGGTCAGACAGATACTGGACATACATAACATGTAAAGAGGAATAGTTTTTATTAAAAGTCTCTAAAAGCTCTTGTCTGATACACTTCACATTTGCACCTGATACTCTCATCAGCATTTAGTTGGATATATACTATGTACTTCATTCACAATTATAACATATAAATGTTTCTCTAACATTTACAGGGGAAAGGAGGTTACCAAGCATCTCGAAATGTTCTCAATTGATATAGTTCAAAGTTTTACACAATACTTCCATGAACTATTGAATGGACATAGGCTATATACTTTTAATGTATATAACATACAAATATACTTTTAATCTATAAAGGGGACGTGTTGTTGCCAAAAATCTTCAATGTATTACATCAAATATTTACATGATACTCTAACAAACAACCAATTTTAACATATATGATACATAAATATATTTACCAAATACCTGGAAAAGTTCCTGAGTGAATTACTTGAAATTTATGCACAATGCTCTAATGAACATTAAAAGGGGATACTTTGTTACCAAAACCCTCGAAAAGTGCTTGAGCGATTTATTTCGAATTTCTATACTAACCCCTAACAAACATTTTGTCAGGTTTAGGTTACATATTTTTCTAAATGGCAACATGTAGGTTTTCTGTTAAAACCGACTGTGTGAAAGAAAATCGTGTGCTGTACTGTGAAAATGTGTTGTTTCGGTATCTTTCCCACAGTTTGAACTACAATAGGGGGGCGTGTAACCCATTAGACAAATTGTTCCTCCCTTATATATTCTTTCTCTTTATGTATAATTTCAAAGACAAATTGTGTACACAGTATTGTACAGTTTTGTTTTCTTCTTCGCCATCGTTTTTACAGAAACAAGAAACTAGTATTTATGGCTTATCGGCTTATTATTAGGAAAACACTACAGAATCCTTAACTTTGTAATTCTAACCACTCACAAATTAAAACCATGACAAAGACTGTCATTACAGCTACTGTCTTCACAGATCCAGCATGTGAACAGGTGTCTCTAACACACTGTATACCAATGGTCTCAACTAGCGTACATGTTCATTTTAAGTGGCTTCAGTTCCCAATCGAGGTTTTGTTCTCAATAACAATAAACAAGGCTTGAGCTCAGAGAGAGGGGTAAGAGGACAGAGAAGTGGGAATAGACAGGGGGTCGAGGAGGACTTGGAGAGGAGGTCATGCACAAAGGGGGGGGGGAGTGGCAGATGGACAAAGAGAGAGGGAGTAGGAGATGGACAGAGAGAAGAGGGGAAGGAATTTAGGTTATACATCAAATTCCTACTCATATTTAGCAATTAAGAAGTAATGCCATGTCTTCTGGTCAGCTAAGGGAAAAAATAACTTACTTAAAAAATGGTTCAAATGGCTCTGAGCACTATGGGACGTAACTTCTGAGGTCATCAGTCCCCTAGAACGTAAAACTACTTAAACCTAACTAACACATCCATGCCCGAGGCAGGATTCGAACCTGCGACCGTAGCGGTCGCGCGGTTCCAGACTGTAGCGCCTAGAACCGCTCGGCCACTCCGGCTGACTAACTCGCTTCACTCACCTGATATGGATTCATCAGCCAATAAACAAACTGCATTCAGATGCATAGTCCACAGTGTATTCCTTTTTTTTTAAAGAATATCCACTCGATTCGTAGTGTAATCTGAAAACTGTGCTCTGACTTTGCTTCACCTCAATACTCTCATCAGATCCTACTTGTAAATCGTTTAATTACGCAAGCTGAATATCGGCATTGAGTAAACAAGTGGAGGGTTTATTCATCAGTTCCGTAGACTCCCGACGAGTTCACGGAGAAACTACTAATGTATTTCACAGGAAACGGTCACTGTACACATCTGACCAGTCGGTTCTGCCACAGCGATGTGTTTGAGAATCAGCAGCTGGGAATGCGTCTGCACTAAGGCTCTCCGACTGCGTTCGTTTATGTTTGCAATCCTGAGTTCGAATTCTTTATTTATATTTGGGAGTTGGTATGGAGAAAGGCATATATGTATTCTCTTTCCTCGTGGTTTCTCGGCATTAGTGTCTGTATCAGCCAGCTTGCATTGTTATGTGTTTTCGTACAACATACGCGAAGTTTGTATGGTGGCAGTACTCACACATCTGCAGTTAGGAGACAGGTGATGTGCGTTGGCTACTGGAGGGAGACAGGGTGCTGTGTAAAGGTATAATCGCAGGACAGCAATGCCTAAGAAGCCAGCATTCAGATACGCAGTACAGGAATCACACGGACAGTGACACTGAGGTGCTGTGTGTCGTTTACTAGTAAGGCCTCTGCAGATTCTTAATGTCATCACGTCGCTGGAAGAGTCGAATCCTGTTCTGAAGTTTGGCAGATGTTGTACAGGCTTGTCAAATGGAGGTTAACAACCTCCATTTGATGCACAGAAAGTATCTGGGTTAATTCTGCGTAGAGATAAATGGAAGGCCACTTCGCTTGTTTACAAAAATGGTCGCAGCTCATATGTCGTCCGTCTTTTCGCTACAGGAAAAATAGGGATAGCCACCGCTATTTAATTTATAATGCACATGATCAGACTTCCTCTTCTCTGTGTGAATAAAGATTATGCTGCAGTCGCATTGCGACATGATTTCCCAGTGCACCACACTGAATGTAGCACCAAAAACGCCGAGTCTGGGGCTGCGACATGCAGTAAGGTAGCACTATATCAAACACTTGTACGGATAAAGTCTTTCTGTTGCTTCTTTCTTGTACGTTGTGCATAATTTTAGTGAACTACCGTATTAATCACATGTATGTTAGGTAGGGCATAGTGTAACATGGCGTACTCCAGTCTGTCTCTTTCCAAGAATTAATCCCGACTGGCGGGCTCTGCTGGTTAAGCGGATGTGGCATGTTAATTTCAAGAGGTGGCCAGATGCCCTTCCTTCCGCCCCCCCCCCCCCCCCCGCGTGGAATTAGCGCACTAGTGTAATCCGTGGAATAGTGCGAACGTGTTGAGATGTCTGCGAACCGTGTAACTGAGGCGGAACGTGGGAACCAGCCCGGCATTCACCTAGCGGGATGTGGAAAACCGCCTAAAACCACATCCAGGCCGGCCAGCACACCTGTCCTCGTTGTTAATCCGCCGGTTGGATTCGATCCGCGGCCGGCGGGCCTACCCGAGTCTAGGAAGCAGAGCGTCAGCGCACTCGGCTGCCCTGGCGGGTTGAACATGGCGTACTCCACTGCAGAGTGAAAATTCATTCTGACAACATCCTCCACACTGTAGCTAAGCCATGGCTGTGCAATATCGTTTCTTCTAGGAGAGCTAGTCATGCAAGTTTCACAGCAGAGCTGTTAAGTTTGGAAGGTAGGAGATGAGGCACTGGTGGAAGTAAAGCTGTGAGGATGGATCAGGGGTCGTGCTTGGGTAGCTCAGTCAATAGAGACCCAGCCTGAGGACGGCAGGGCACCCACGTTCAACTCTCGGTCCAGCACACAGTTTTAATCTGCCACGCAAGTTTCATACCATTGTTTGACTTGCACTTGCGTTTGCGTGCTGTTTTGCACACAAACTACTTTTATTGTTGAAGTTTTCTAGTGTGAGCTATGGAGTCGTCAGACGATAATGTAACACTACTGTATAAGGGAAACATGCTCAATAGAAAACAGTCGGAACACTAAAAAGCCCAACCAGAGACATAAGAAAGATTATAAATTCATTAGATGCATCCTGTTAGGAGAGAACAGTCTGAAGAACCACAAGCTTTCGTATTTTTTTTTTATTAAAGAGGAACAGCACAATAAATTTTCCTGCAAGTCTACAAAAACAAAAATGTGTAGTGCTGAGTAATTCAAAATTAAAAATTTGTGAAGAAGCTTATCAGTCTCGTGGCCTATGTTCAAATCAGCTGTAGTTACATTATGGGTGTGTCACCGGTTTTATACGCTTTTGATGTCGTAACCAAATACCTCAAAATATTTTTTCCTTCGGTCATGCTATCCCTGCTTTGAATGTTTGCTTGGTTTTTATGTCCCTAATGGTGGTGTTAGGAACAGGCCACTGAAACAGTCCACGAGTCGTAGACCCGCAGTCTCCGTACCTGACTGGGTGTCGTGCTCCTCTCGGTGTCGCCGTGTAACACCGACGCTGCAGTGGTGCTGCTGCTCAGCACCCGTGAACCGTGACACAGCTTCTCCCCTGTGAACTTCAATCCACTGTACTGAACATGCCAAAAGAGACTTTTCTCGTTCCGTTGGAATAACACTCTCACAGAAGTTCATCTCAATGTATTTCCTACAACGTACAACTCTAACTTCTCTTAATGAATCGACTACACGCTATATTCCAGCTGGACGCTCTCATGCGTCAGTCTCACACGAGACCCAAAACAATAGTGTAACAAAAACAGAACATGAGTGCCACGACAGTTCCTCCAGCATCACGGACCTCACGCGCACTCCACGGCTCTTCCTCACAGCCTCACACGGCAAACGACTCCGCCCAGCAGGTAGAGGAGGCGTCCGCGGCCCGCATCGCTGGCAGCACAGTATCGCCACGACCACGATCTGCACAAAGCGTCAGATAAGCCCCCGAAAGTGGAACGCTGCCTGCTTACCAACTACCTTAACCCACGAACGTCTTTCAATGGACAATGACTATCGAGGATGAGCAACATCTCATTCTATGGATGACGTTTCACGCCTTGTGCTCCATCGACAGTGCGGTAAGTTTTGTCAAATAGCCTTATTGAGAGGTTTTATGTGCATTTCACATTTCAGTTACTGTACTTTACTGGCATTATCTTCCTTACGCGTACCTTAATGAAATCTGTGCTTTGCATATGTCACTGCAGGCATCAGGAACTATTTGAGGCACAGAAGCTGGCATAAATTTCTCCAGTTGCAGTGTGTAAATTCTATCTGTTCTTCAGGTTATGTCGCTCATCAGAAATTAGTGTTCCACTTTCAAATTTTCTCATTAGTTGCAACGAGAAGCTAAAGTGTCAAATGAGGTAGTTGCAAGACTTTGGATTAGTGCGAAGGAAGAAGGGAG
This sequence comes from Schistocerca piceifrons, assembly GCF_021461385.2. NCBI lineage: Eukaryota > Metazoa > Arthropoda > Insecta > Orthoptera > Acrididae > Schistocerca > Schistocerca piceifrons. Next base: position 73,553,415 of record NC_060148.1, on the reverse strand, counting down.
CTGCAGTTTAGTGACAAGTGCTGCACACTTGCATAAAAATTGAGACATCCAATAATACATTCTTATTTTCCTATTACATTTAGTTTGCTTGACGTAGAACAACACACCCAGCATGCGGAATAATCCTACGTGAATACCAGAGTTTTATACCAGAGCTGTAACAATTGAGTCAAATCTGTGTGGGAGTCAGTGAAAGTGTATATATATGCTTATTTTATCGTGTTCTCTTCTATTGCCTAGAGTGTATACAAACGTTCACGGATACAAGCAAACAATTGGGAACTGTCAGCAGATGCTTTTACGTTCGTATTTGCTTTCTTACGATCCGGTGTAAGTGGCGCATCAGAAGACCCAATTCGCAGAGTATAAATGTGTAAATGACGACGAGGAGCGATGTTGTAACTGATGACTTAACACTTTTTTAGATACAGCGAGCATAAGAATTACTCGATGGCTCCATTCTGGACCCACCTGCAACGAATGGGACGACTGATGTCAACGTGATGAGTAACACACATTCCCACAAAGTAAGCAGCACTTTATTATTATGTTCCATTATTTATATTTTTAATACCATCGACAATTTTACCTTTAAAGCCACATAACTTGTCACTGCCTACATGTGTCTTCTGCCTTTCCATACGCAAGCTGATGCTATCTGTTACTCGTTCTTCGCCGGCCGTAGTGGCCGAGTGGCTCTAGGCTCTTCAGTCCGGAACCGCGCTGCTGCTACGGTCGCAGGTTCGAATCCTGCCTCGGGCATGGATGTGTCTGATGTCCTTAGGATAGTTGAGTTTAAGCACTTCTAGGTCTAGGGGACTGATGACCTCACATGTTAAGTCCCATAGTGCTTAGAGCCATTTCAACCATTTTGAACTGATCATTAAAAATTAGAGCAAAATGGGAAACATTGAATTAGTACCATTACTGTCTCTCTCTCTCTCTCTATCTCTCTCTCTCTCTATCTATCTATCTATCTCTCTGTCTATCTCTCTCTCTGTCTATCTCTCTCTCTGTCTATGTCTCTCTCTCTCATATGCACACACACACACACACACACACACACACAATATACTCACACTTAAGCAAAGAAACACATTTTCATACATTACAATAAATGAAGAAAATGGCATATCGATCTCCCACTAAAATTGATGATTAAATAACTATATCATCCTCCTGCAAGTTTGTTACATTAAACACATACGTACAATGTACATGAACAGGTTAGCAACGGTGGTACAACATGTAATTTGATATAAAGGTTTTTTGATGCAGGAAAAGAAAAGTTGTTGTTAAGTACTTGGAAGAATATTTTGCATTTGGCTGGATAATCAAATATTTGACACAAACTTCATTAAGGACCTAGCGATTTTTACACTTCCATGCCAATAGATACATTCCTTAATGATATCTCTCGCTAATAACAAGATTGAATTTAGATTTAACTGTGCTATTCACCACCTCAATGTCAGGCTACGGCAATGTTTTCACGGCACTGGAAGACACGGTTATTTCCACATATATACACATAAATTACCAGTGTTCTTGCAAATGTGAAACAAATGCTTAGTGAGACTAGCGAAGTCTTCCTTCATACGCAATCCTGTTGAGATGAGGAGGGGGGGGGGGGGGGGGGGAGGCAGGGAAACACTGCATAAATTTGAAACGCTGGCATTGACAATACAGAAAATATTCCCTTATCAGTACATAAAAATAGATAGTAAAAATCATGCAGGGGAGAACGCACACTGTAACATTCCACCTGATCTTGCTGACATTTCAGTGAAGATCTGCAGTCACAAATTTAATTAAAAGCAATCGAAAAATGTTTACATACAGGTAAACGAAGACAGTTTAAGCTCTGCGATCGTGTACCTAGCAGCAATCCCGTGTCCCATTTATACCCTAATATGGTTCGGTTGATGGTGATACCACTTAACAGATAATAGAATGTGAGCGGCTTACGTTCAGTAGTGAAGGACGACAATGATTTCATCCGTATTGAGCTTCAGTGCGGACTTGCACGAACCATTATTACCTTACAATACTAATCCATAGAGGTTAGAGCCGTTCTGGCAGTTTCCCCACCACGAAAGACTGCTGTCTTCCGTGTCAGTTTTACTTTCTGCCAGACCACTGTTCTCCACGAGAAATGTTCTCAGAAATCAGTAAGACAATGTGCCGAACTGGGACTCAAACCAGGGAGCTATGCCGTTCACAGACAGGTGTTCTACCTACTGAGCTATCCAAGAATGGCTCACAGCCAGTCGTCACAGCCTTACTTTCACCAGTAAATCTCCTACCATTCAAACTCCACATATATCCTCATGTGAAACTTGCAGGACTAGCACTCCTGAAAGATTGCAGAGACTCGGCTCAGCCAAGGCAGGAGATCATTTCGGGAATGAATGTTTCAGTTGGCAGTGGAGTGTTTGGAAATCAGGGGGCACACTAGGCCCTGAATACGGGTCACAGGACGTGGCCGGGTAGCTCAGTTTGTAGAGCATTTGCCAGAGAAATGCAGACGTCCCAGTCTGCACACAGTTTTTTAATCTGCCACAAAGTTCCACATCAGCGCACACTCCACTGCAGCCTGAAAAATTCGCTCTAAGAGCTACATCCACTTCAGTCCATCACACAGCAGCTCCTCAGGGTACCACTCATCAAGCCAGGAGGCCCACTCAGTGTAAACATGTCTGCTCTCTGACTGTCACAACTGAACACCACACTTCACAATGTGATAGTACAAACTGCAAATACCCTGCTGGCCAAAAGTGAAGCAACAGTTGGGTATTTTGCGAGGTTGCATCTATTTTGCCACAAAATAGTGTAAACGGGCGTTAGTAAAATGCAAACAATGTAAAGAACACAGAATGTAAACAACTGGAACATGCATAACCGTAGACAAAAGTGTGCTTCCTCTTCTTACAACTCAATGTATCTCCACACACGCACTGCGACGACCGGTTACTGTGCTCAGCACGGGGTGTGACCACCTCTGGCAGCAGTACAGCCCCGACAACGGCGGGGCGTGCTGTGAGTGATGTTGTCAATCTCTTGTTGAGGCGATAACGCCCACAGTTCCTGCAGAGCTGCTCGCAAGTCCTGCAGAGTGGTTCGTGGATGATGACGCGATGCAACCCGTCTCCCCAGTGCGTCCCAGACACGCTCTATGGGTTTCAAATCGGCAGAGTGAGCAGGCCACGCCATGCACGGTCTCCGATTTCCAAGAAAACGTGAAACGCCTCTGCTCTATGAGGTCGAGCACTGTCGTCCATCAGTACAAAGTCTGGGTCCATCTCTCCTCGCAACAACCGCACATCAGGTCCCGAGATCTCGCCTCGATACCTGGCAGCGGTTAAACCTCGCCAATTCACTGGTACAATTACATGAAGAGGTGTTCGAGTGGTCGCCAGAATCCCTGCCCGGGATCCTCGATATCAGTCTCCTTGCACAGTGTTTGGATTGAGAAATCGTGTTCCACGTTCCCTCTAGATGCGAATGCGTCGAGAATCACTCTGCAGACCAAATGGGGACTCATCTGGGAAAAGAATGTCGGCCCAACTGTTCGACCGCCCAGGTGGCATGTTGACAGCTCCACTCTAGACACTCCAGGTGGAATGTTGACAGCTCCACTGTAGACACTCCCTCCTGTGGAGACGTACCAGAGGTACATGTACAGCAGGTCTCCCACAGTAAAGGCCACTCTACCGAAGCCTATTAAATTGACGTATTGTGATTGTTTCATGTGTTTTTCATTCTGAATTTTGTCAGAATAAATCCAATCGTTATCTTGAACAGAAATTTCATTCTGTAGTTAGGTAGAGCAATCCTTTCATCTGTCACGACATTAATTAAACTTTCGACTGTCAAATTAATTTTTATCAAATTAAATTATTGCAGGTGCCAATTCTTCTCTACTCCACTTGCAGGGTCGATAACAATCAGTCTGCGTTTCTTTTTTTAATCCATATGCGACAGAAAAAGTCGGAGTTAGGAAAGGGGGTCTTAGAGCATCATTTCCATATGCAAATTCTAGCTGAATTTAGTGCTAAACACGCTGCTTATATGGCAGTAATTTGAGTATGGTGCAGTTTACACTAATCTAAGGCAGGACCATACATGCTGCCAGCGAATAGGTTCCAGTAATCAGGTAATGTAGGGGACTGGTTCAAACAACAAACGCTAATGGAGTTGGGTGATGCGCTAGACAACCAATGATATTCCGGCGTTTGGCCTTCAAAGAGATTGGGCTTTTAGTTTTGAAATACACGAGATTGTGAAAGATGTCGGCTGCATTCTTGTAAGTAGTATGAATACTTTATGTTCCATGAGAAACACAAGCTCGACAGAGAGAGGAGTTGTGTTTCTTAGCAATGGACTATTTGTCAGTTGATGCAGAGCTATTACAAAGATTCCTGTCACATTGTTCACAGTTCGTAGTAATTGACGAAAATCATCGAAGGAAACATAAGTGATTTCCAGCGTTTCCCAAGTAATGCTGTTCCTTATCTATATAAACGATTTCGGAGAGAATGGAGGAAGCGTCTGAGGTTGTTTGCAGATGATGCTGTCATTTACCTTCTAGTAAAGTAATCAGAATATCAAAACAAATTGCAAAACTATTTAGAAAAGATACCTGTATGGTGCAAAAGTTGGCAGTTGAACCTAAATAATGAAAAGTGTGAGTTCATCCACATGAGTGCTATAAGGAATCTCCTCTTTCTTATTATGTCTGCGATTGTTCCTATGTTTCTCTGTAGCTTTTAATTTCTCCTCTTCGTCAAGCTGTTACCTTTGTTCTTTTGTGGCTCTGAAGTTTTTCTGCTTTTCCAGTTCTTCTTCTTCACCTCTTGTACTCGGTGTTGGGCATTCAAATGTGCATATTGCATCCGATTTAATTACTGTTGCGTAGCGTTAAGTTTTTGCCTGGAATGATATTGATTTCTTATTATATCAGTTTTCGGTCATTTTGTTTGTTAATTCCGTTTTCCTTGATCTTTCTTTGCTTGTAGTGTTATCTAACCCATTTGATTGTATCCATTCTCTTCGATACTTAAACTTATCAACTCTTTGGACGTTTCCATCTTGTGTTTGTATATATTTTTCTCTATTGTGTTTATGTTCAATGCATTCTGTTTTCGTTTTCGGTATTTGTAGTAAGGTTGGAGATGCAGTTTTGTACAGTGTTCCTATCATTATCTTTGCATCTGTTTTATCCTTAGAAATCATAGCAATATAGTCAGAAAAGAAACAAGATATTCCACGCCAGTTCCTGCCCATTCTACTAGATGGATTCGGTCGATGTTTTTCTCTTGTAGTTCTTTATTCCTCTCTCTCGTGACCTTGTCTGAGATCATACTGAAGAGGATCTGTGAGACGCCGTCGCCCTGCCGAACTCCTGTGCTAATCCTGAAGGCTTCAGAAATTTCCTTAGGAATTTAACTTATGAAGTTGTGTCTGTAAGTGTCTGTTTGACTGACTGTCTGCTGATTTTGTCAGCACCTGCTTCTTCCAGTGTTAAGGATACTGTGCTCTGTTTACAGAACTGTAAGATTTTCTGAAATCAATGAATGTAACGACTGTGTTGAGGTTCTTCATTGTTCTGTGTTTTCAAGTTAAGAATTTGCACTGGGGAAAAACTATTTTTCCTCAACCCCGCTTGGCACTCGCCAGTTGTGCGTTCTGCTTGGTCTTCTGTCTTACTCAGTAGGGAGCTCGGTAGATGTAGGTGCCGCGCGGGATTAGCCGAGCGGTCTCAGGCGCTACAGTCATGGACTGTGCGGCTGGTCCCGGCGGAGGTTCGAGTCCTCCCTCGGGCACAAGTGTCTGTGTGTGTTTGTCCTTAGGATAATTTAGGTTAAGTAGTGTGCAAGCTTAGGGACTGATGACCTTAGCAGTTAAGTCCCATAAGATTTCACACACATTTGAACAACATGTGTGTGTGCCTGTCCTGTCTCCCTTCTTACGTGGCGGATGGATTGTGGCTTGCTTCCAGTCGTCCGGTACTCCTCCTTTCTCCCAGCAGTATTTCGTAACCTCGTAAAAGGTTTCAGCTGCCCGCTCCCTCCTAGTTTTCACATCTCAGCCAATACTCCGTCTTCTCCTGGCGCCCTGTTGTTTATCGGCTGGCCACTGTATTGTTGAGTCTAATGCAGTTATATGACTCTCAAGGCGGGATTTCCTTTAGAGGCTGTCTGAAAGATTGTCATTGTGTTGGTTCCTCGCAGTTTAGAAGGTTGTTGGAGCATTTTGCTAGTAATACAGATTTGTGTTTGTTGTTGGTAGTCAGTTTGCCTTTTGAATCTTTGAAGTACAACTGCTTGTAACCTGTTATTTCTGCTTTGAAAACTTTGTAGAATTCCTTGTGTTGTTCTGTCTGGAGTCTGTATGTATACGTTCCCCATATGTTTCTAATTATGTCATTTTGCCATTGTTGTGTTTGATTTTAAATTGTCCCTGCCCGAAACACCCACTTTCGCATAACGAGCACCAAAACATATACTGAAATTAGTCAACACAGGAATGTAGCGAAACTGAGTGTTGAAACTCCCCGACGAAAGATTCGTAACCCAAAGACTGGAAACTTGCACAGGTCACACCAATACTTACGAAACGCAGTAGGAGTAATCCATCAGTTTACAGGGCCATATTACCAACGTCTATTTGCAGCAGGATTTTGGAACATATATTGTGTTCGAACATTATGAATTATCTCGAAGTCAACACAACTAGTTTTTATTCACACGAAGTATTGAGTGGCATTGACAAGGGATTTCCGATTGATTTCGTCTTTGTGGAGTTCAAGAAGACAGCTGACACTGTATGTCACAAGCGGCTTGTAGTCAAATTGCGTGGTTATGGAATATCGTCACAGGCTGGCCAGTGACTTGATTCGTGATTTCCTGTCACAAAGTTCACAATTCGTATTAATTGGCAATTGATCCTAAATAATGAAAAGTGTGAGGTCATCCACATGAGTGCTAAACGGAATCGGTTAGACTTCGGTTAGACGATAAATCAGTCGAATCTAAAGGCCGGAAATCGAACTAAATACCTAGGAATCACCGTTACGAACAACATAAATTGGAAAGAACACATAGGAAATATTGTGGGGGAGGAGAACCAAAGACTGCGTTTTATTGGCTGAAGATGCAAGAGATCTACTAGAGAGACTGCCTACACTACGGTTGTCCGTCCTCTTCTAGAATACTGCTGTGCAGTGTGGGATCATTACCAGTTAGAATTAACGGACTTCATCGAGAATGTTCAGGAAAAAGCAGCACATTTTGTATTGTCGAGAAATAGGGGAGGGAGTGTCACTGACATGATACAGAATTTGGGGCGGCCATATTTAAAATAAAGGCATGTTTCGTTGCGGCAGAACCTTACCACGAAGTTTCAATTACTAACTTTCTCCTCCGAATGCGAAAGCATTTTTTTTTCGCCGACATCCACAGGGAGAAACGATCATCATCATAAAATAAGGAAATCAGGTCTCGCTCGGAAAGGTACATCTGTTCGTTTCTTCCGCATTCTGTTTCAGACTGGAATAATAGAGGATTATTGTGAAAAATGGTTCGATGAACACTTTGCCAAGCACGTAAGTGCGATTTGCAAACTGTCCATGTAGATGTAAATTACGAGTTTACTAGGAGTGATATTGTAGTGGACTTTAAAGGACATGCGTGGTTCTTTCACTTGCACACGTGAACTGTGATAATTTGTTTCATGCATGTATGATTTTTTATGTTGATACTTTCTTTTTTGTTAGCTCAATTTATTTGCAATATAGCTTATAATTATGTAATTAATCGCATGAGCTGCAATCAAATTTTATTGTATGTATGTATATTATCTGTCTTTTTCGTGATACATTCTTTGGTTTAGGATTGAACCTCATTGCCTTTAGATGTCGCCTCTAAGTAGCATCTGTGAGTCAGATATGACGTCGATCAAAGCCATAGAGTAGAAAGATCTCTGGTGTGAGCATTGCGTGGTGTGCATGTTGTCAACATTAAGCTGAAATTGTCGCATGATCTCGGGATGCCGTCAAGTCTCGTCGTGTGGAAACATTCCACGATGCATTTCAAATGGCGGCATTCAGACAAGTCGTCAACAGACCGTCACGTCACGTCACGTCACGGCAGGTCACGGTTTCCAGGGAATGAAGTGTCGACTGTATCATCATCTGCTATCAGCGTAAGTTAACTCGTTGTATAGTAGTTAGTGGATATTGTGCTTTTGTAACTTTTTACTCTCCATTTTCTTATTGTGCTTGGATTTCGTGGCAAATTGTAAATGTTCGATGCCGACTTGGAGGTTTTTTGCACTGGATGTTCTCACACAAGCTTTGTGAGATATCTGAAAGCAAAAAATTGTTTAGGTTTGGCAATAACAGAAGAGACGCCCACTCACCCATAACATAGAAATGTCGATGTTTTGAGGTGTTGCTTCACGCCTCAGCACTTCAGCAAACAAGACTGATAAAGAACACAAGTTATGAGGTTTGCTTTGGCCATTAGTAACCTTAGTTCCTCAATTGAAATACTGTGAAAATACTGTGAAATACACAGACTAAGCGAATTGACGTTACATGACGTGACAGACGGTGTGAGTACACGCTGACGTGACGGTGCTGCGACGTGATGTCTGCTCATTTTGCTCGTCAAAGCTGAGAGAACAATTTATTCCAAGTATAAAATGCAAGTTTTTATGGTGTCTGCATAACGCCTGTCCCTAATACACAGCACATACGATTGGAACCTATCTGAACTAACAATTTGGCGACATTCAAAATTTATAGGACGTTTTACGCACACACCTATGCCAACCCAAGGATACACAACCACTGTGGCAATGTGTGTCGACAACAGAAAATAAATTCTGTGCATGTGAATCCTCACTCTATGGTCAAAGCGGAGGGTGGAATCGGGCACTAGAATATGTTCACTGTTTTTTTCTGTTTATCATTAAATGAGGCGTCCTTATCATCCTTGTGCCAATGTAATTCGCATCCTTAACACCAGTGCAGTACTCCCATGTTATCTTGGCTCCTCATCTCCCTAGAACTGAATTAGTAGAGACTGCGCGGATTTGAGCTGCCGGTGTGTTGATTCATGTCGCTGTCAACTTTGGCATTCAGGCCATAGGCCTGAAACTGTAATGATCTGCCACATATTGATTACAACGCAAACTATTTTTATGGCAAACTTTTGCAATTTTCTGTACCATGGTATGTATGAAACATGGACATTTTTCTCATTTAAACCAGTAAAGACGTGGGTATTTCTTTCGGCATGATGTCATATTTTTGTGCTACAAACATACTTTTTACACCTTGTGCTCACAGATAACACTGCCCTTCCACAGATGTATTTACAAATGTATTCACAGATAACATAGTTCTTCCAAAGTTGATTGATTTTATGTACCTATGATCTTCCTGTGGACTTGGATTGTCCAACATAGACATGTTATTCATCTTTGGCCACGTCAACCAGTATCTTCCATAGTGTAATTTCAGATCAGATTCATTACACATGTAACTACTGTACTGATGTTCATTCTGTGGCTCGACTGTTTAATGACTGGAAACCATATTTGCTACCTGTCTGTCGTTGACTTGGACCAGTAAGCACTTTCTTGGTGCTGGAACATCCATTTTAGATCTTGACGATGCCTTCACACACACTATGTGGTCAAAAGTATCGGGACACCTGGCTGAAAATGACTTACAAGTTCGTGGCGCCCCCCATCAGCAATGCTGGAATGCAATGTGGTGTTCGATTTGTTATCATCCACAACTCCAAATGGATTACACGCTTTCTCTTTAAAGTACTTTAATCACCACATGGGGTCGCAGTAACCTTGAAAATTAAATTTCAAATGGTCTTGGGAAATCGTAAATTAAAAAAAAAACAGGAGAAAAGTTGTGCATAATTCGGACTAAGCTAGGCAGCACTTACTCAGTCGTATTCCACGCTAAACTCCAGCCGTGACAGAGATCTCGTTCAGACACCGACTTCAGTTCTCCAGTCGCTAGGCTGGAGTGAGAGCGGCACTGTTGCAGGGACGTCGCTAATGAGGAAAATGGAAGAGGAAAAGGGGTTGATTTCGGAATCCCAAAGTGGAAGGAGTGAAGATTAAAGAGAAAGGAAACAGAAATAAACACGGAAACACTATCTAATACAACGTTTCTGGCGATTGACAACCCAGCGTTGGACGCCATTAATTGGAAAGGACCGAAATAACTCTTGGCCCCACCCGATTCTGCCGAAAGCCCGCAGAAATTGACAGGTATGTGGTATTAACGTCGTACAAGAACAGTACATTGCCTCCTGTGCGGCAAACGTTCGTCACAACTAGTATTGCTGTGTTTGGGACAGAATTGTACATTTCGATTTGCAGCTTCAGAGTGAATAATGTAACAGCTTCTGAAGCAGCCTGCTGGACACCCAGTACTTGCCGCCGTCCAGAGCGAAAACTTTCTGAGGCGAATTACCTCTCTAAGTGTGCGTCATCATGGTTTCGTGCAACTTACAGAATCGCGACCTTCGGTCATATGAATAAAACGGAGAATGTACTTTATACTCGAAATTGTGGAGAACATTCCCAGGTTCGCGCGGATAAAGCGAGTCGGAAAATATACTTCACCCGAGAAATTTCTCAGCTTGAGTAAATGAGTGGAAGAAGCCGCTAAAAACAAAGAACATGCTCCTATTTCGTATGAATAAAACTAGAGGGGCGAATCACGAACCGAGAACATTCTCCGTTTTTTGAGGTGTGCTCTGTAGCATACATCGAACTGATTAAGTTTTGATGACGTTAGCTTTTGCACACTTTTTGGTATTAAAGGCAGAGTTTATATTGCCTGGACGGCAAGAAGGTATACGTACCCGAAGAAATACAGAAGAGAGGCACTTCAGAAACTTCTACGAGTTTTCCAATGCAAACATTATTTGCATGGCGAATTTCCTTCCAAAAAATCATGAAAGAAGAGATGAGCGACCTTTCAAAAGAAGTGAAAATTAAAATGTTTTTGTTGCTATTTAGTAGACTCAAGTTTTCACACTGATGTACGAGAAGACTTTGGTATACACACAGCACCTGTGCCGCTGACGTTTCCGGATATTCGTGTCTTCTCACACCGTAAATCTTACACTTCGTTAAGTTCGGAATATAGACGAATCAGAAAAATTAACAGCTGGCTGATTACAAACCTAGCGATCTGCTTCTCGTAACGAACCCCACGGGCGATCGCTTGCGTCCTTGACACGCGAGCACACCATTCTGCGTCGTATTTGAACAAAATTATCTCTTCTTAGAAAACTCGGCCATAGTTCCGGTTTGGAGTCGATGAAAAATTATGTAATTTTAAGATTTCATTCACATAATGTGTTCACCTAACTTCAGTAACAGAAAAGGTTCGTACGAGTCGTATACTCAATACGATCGCAGAAAATGCGTTTTTCCAATTGTCTTTAATCGTCTTAACTATTTGCTGCCGCACATGAAAGTGAAATCTAAACGTAGTGCAACTCTTTACAGAACACACTGACGCCAGTTCCATCTTCGTACACTGAACGGTTTGCCTGTTTGAGCGAGCTGAATGAAGTCTGACGTTACGCGTGACACGGCGGACGACACACACAAGAGAACCTTCTCAGGGAGGTGGGGAGGCAGTGGGAAGGAAACTCTCTCGCCACAGAATACGCTTGCGATTTTTCATTCATGCGAAACTGAAAACTTTCTGAGAGAATATTCTTTTGCTCTGATAATCTTCTCCGGAGAAAGATGTCTTTTTATGTATACGACTCCTAATCCTCACGATTTCTCCCCACGAATGCGAAATCGAAGGGAGTACCCACGACATAAACTAGAGCAATTGTGGCGGGAGGGGGCAGGTCATACTATTCGCAAAGAACTGGGAGTAGGCAAACCAGGCATCATTTCTTGATAGAGAAAACAGAAAACTGGCGACAAACTGCTTTCAATAAACATTTTAAACATAAGAATGCACTCCCGAAAGAATACAATAATTTAAGTTCTTGGATTGGACTCAGATGTTTCTGATACTTTCTTTTTTTTAAAATCTCGCCGTATTCTTTCACGTAGTTTCGGTGTTCGCTCAGCAGGAACAACGCAGCCAGTCTCCCTCGTCTGTCTCGATTCGGTTCTAAGGCAAGTCTTTGCTGGTCGTAGGGTATTGAAGCATCGTTCCATAGCCACCGTTTCCGTGGAATAGTACTCAAAATATTTTGTGCTTCTATAATGCTAGAGAAAAGATTCTTGCCCTAGTGAAACAGAGCAGCGACCTATAAACCACTTAATTTAGAGTCAGAGACACACTTTCTCCTCGATCAGTTGTACTGCGGGTGCAGCTGAATGGCAACGGCCTTAAAACCGTGAAGCTTTTAAAACAACTCGGTGTTTTTATGGAAGTTCACTGCGCTACTTTTGCCCATATTCAGGGGATGTAGCTTGTTCAGAGCAAGCGCTGGAACACTTTCAGGAGAAACTGAATACTTAACGCAGACGGGAGTGATTCGATATACGGTGATACGACCGAACGTCATCAGCACTTCGTCTCAATTTATGTCAAACATTTTCTTTCGAATTTTTACTTACGAGCCGAAAGTCAAAATTTAATTTCTACCTCCGGTCCCCCTGCAGGAGCAGCCTGTGCTTCTACAAGTAATTCCACACTCATCGTGTCTCCTTCACTTAGGTCTGCACTCAGATGGTCGATAACCCATGCCGTGTGTTCACCCACCGACTTACATTGCAGGACATCCACAACGGGTACCACAACTCTAGAGACCTCGCTACTACTATTCTGCGAAGAGAAGATAAACTACACCTACGTTGTCTTTAACATGTGGATAACTGAAAACCACTTTCTGTTACTTGGTAAGTAATTATATCTGATTAACTTTTTACAGATTCATACACGTCATGTAGTAATACGCTTATTCTCCTGTTCTTCATCAGCAGCATAACAAGTACCGCCTGCCTGCCACCATTAACTCTACAGTCGACTGCCTTTCATCTGAAAACAGAACATGCCCTGCTCGAAAGCTGCCTTTGAGATGTAGGGATGTGTCTTTCTTTCTTTAATTTGATAAAAATGATATCTACAAATTCCTATACGAAATGTAGTGCATCTACACAGATGGGTTACTGCTGCTACGATGGCAGCTTATCAACATTTAAGTGAGTTTGAACGTGGTGTTATAGTCGGCGCACCAGCGATGGGACACAGCAACTCCGAGGTAGCGATGAAGTGGGGATTTTACTGGACGACCATTTCAGTGGTGTACCTACAATATCAGGATACAGGAAAACATCAAATCTCCAACGTCGCTGCGGTCCAAAAAACATCCTGCAAGAACAGGAGCATCAACGACTGAAGAGAATCATTCAACGTGACAGAAGTGCAATCCTTCCGCAAATTTCTGCAGATTGCAGTGCTGGGCCATCGACAAGTGTCGGCATGCCAACCACTCATCGAAAAATCATCGTAAAGGTGTTTCGGATCCGAAGGCCCACTCGTGTACCCTTGATGACTGCACGACACAAAGCTTTACGACCGTCAACACCATCACTGGACTGTTGATGATTGGAAACACGTTGGCTGGTCGGACGAATCTCATTCCACATTGTATCGAGTGGATGGACGCGTACGGGTGTGGATACAACCTCATGAATCTGTGGACCCTGAATTTCAGCAGGGGACTGTTCCAGCTGGTGGAGGCGCTGTAATGGTGTAGCTGGAGTGATATGGGACCCGTGACACGTCTAGATACGACCCTGACAGGTGACAAGTACGTAACCATCCTGTCTGATCACCTGCGTCCATTCACGTCCGTTGTGCACAACGACGGATTTTGGGAATTCCAGCAGGACAATGCGACATCCCGCTCGCCCAGAGATGCTACAGAGTGGCTCCAGGAACACTCTTCTGATTTTAAACACTTCCGCCGGCTGTCAAACTTGCAGCATACTGTTCAGAGGAGATCTCCAGCCCCTCTTATTCTTCCGGATTTGTGGACAGCCCTGCAGGATTCATGGTGTCAGTTCCCTCCAGCACTACTTCAGATATTAGGCGAGTCCATACCTCGTCGTGTTGCGGCACTTGTGCATAAAATATGTCGACTTGAACAGCAAATATTAAGTGTGTCTTTAGGGTTACATCTACTCCTTTTCCTGAAACTGCTCCTCTATCTTTATTCTTTTCTAATGGGACTGTAGGGCAAGAATTATTCGGACTGCATTTATTACATGCTGCATAAGTAATCAATGTAACTGGAAATCCTTAGTCAATTCCCGCAGTGAAATTATGTGTCAGTTGGTATCTTTATAATCGCAAGATACACATTCTTTTGTGGCTGTTCTTTTCCCTGCAATAACGTGTCTCTTACATCTTCCAACGTGATAATATGTTCTGTTACTGTGTTCATATTGTAAAAATGTGCAAACTGATTAAATCCTGAACTTAACTACTGATCTACTTAACAAAAACAAAGTGGTCCTCATGTGTTAATGCTCTGGAAGTAATCCTGTTGATGAAATGATCCCTGTCCGTTGACGATTTTCGTAGCAAACAGATCCTGGAATGGAAATACCTCACTTGTTTTGCAAGTAGTGACGACTACTCGCTCATAAATTATTTTGCAGAAAGCTTCGTCCATTTCGTGCTCAGGTGAACGCCAAGTCAAGTTACAAATGTTGTTTACATTGGTGCTCAGGTGTACTCAGAATACGTTACATTTCGTTTGAAAGAAGTGTGCGCAAGTTGAGAAAATGGTCTACTCCATTATTGTCAACTAGCTATAAAGTCATCAATTGAGGGAAATAATTACATTCATTGCTTTATTTTTTATCGTTGTTCTGCACAAAATCTCGTGAGACTTATTGTGATTACGTCGAAGCAATGTCTTTTTCTGCTTTTCATACACGATGCTGTTGGTGTACCCAGCACGCTATGTAGCACATGTTGAAGTGTCTTCCAGCACTCATGACGTTGTAACACCTCTCCAAGTGAAAGCGTCGTATCGTAACTGTGTGGGAGGCGGCTGAGAGCAGACTTGGTGCACTCCGTACGTGTCAGCAACAAACCCAGTGACAACTCAGAGCCAGACCGCTCACAAAAGGTACCTCCATGTTACTTTAACAAAATGTCTGTTAAGTCATCTAAAATCACGGTAATCGATTTGGCATGTCGTGATAAAAAGAAAACTTTCATAATACGTTCAACTTTCTCACAGTGCAGAGAATAACTCTACTCAAGTCTATCAATGTGCTGCTTTGACAAAGTACGTATATTCTGTCACAATACAGTGAAAGAAAATAAAGCCAAGACGTTTATCTAAAACTACGTATGGTAGATTCTCGGATTAAATGACAAAGACTAACAAACATTTGTCACGAATATCGACATTGCAATTTAGGCAGATGTGTCCGTAGTAACATGTCAAACAAAAAAATCATAATCGAAATTTGTTTTACTGTGCTAGAAAAGAAACATTAAAATACAGTAATCATTACATGTATAATGCATTACGAAAATATCAATAGGTAAACATTGTGTTATGCAAGAGTACAATAGTGATTTCTGCAGAGTGCGTGTTTCTATGTACTCAAGTAAATGCGCCGAAGTATACAGGCTAAAGGAAAGGAACAATGTGTTGCTGCATTCTCTGTTGTCTGTCAGTCACAAAAAAAAAAAGATAAAGCAAATGAAAATGTGTCCACAAAACCTTAACCTATGCACGAGCCAGTTACTTATAATTACCCCAAATGCAAAATTTAAGTGTTATCAAGGAGAGTACTTAATATCTATGAACAACTAAAGTCAACGTGCAGAATGAAAATAATTAAGAAATTCTTTTTCCGATGAAGTCGATTAAATGTGGGTGAAAAGTAATGATATTATTCTGTGAATGAGAAGAAAATCGATTAGTGGAAGCAAAGTCACAAATTTCATCAAAGCAAGTAAATCGTAATAAGCGTCTTCAATCCTTCAGGTTGTTATTCCCAAAGAAAAACATGTAAATGTTTGAAAGAAAGTGTTTATCTTCCTGTAAATTCACAGTTTTGTCTTGCCGCTTTGTAACACCTTATCGCAAACCATTAGACATTCCAGAATGAGAGTTTCACTCTGCAGCGGAGTGTGCGCTGATATCAAACTTCCTGGCAGAGTAAAACTGTGTGCCAGACCGAGACTCCAACTCGGGACCTCTGCCTTTCGCGGGCAAGTGCTCTACCATCTGAGCTGCCCAAGCATGACTCACGCCCCGTCCTCACAGCTTTACTTCTGCCAGTACCTCGTCTCCTACTTTCCAAACTTCACAGAAGCTCTCCTGCGAAAGGCAAAGGCACCGAGTTCGAGTCTCGGTCAGGCACGCAGTTTTTATCTGCTGGGGAGTTTCATTAGAAATTCTATTCATCAGAGAAACACATCAAAACACAATCAACAAAGCATGCTCCAAAGGTTAAATCATCACGCAATACCTAATACTCCCAAACATCAGTGTGCCACACTTCATATTATAAATCATAAACATCTGCATAATAATCATGAAAAGTTCGCTATCCTCACTTCCTGTTGTCTCACCATATCTTTGTTGTAAAAATCCATAAGTCATTGCTGCACATGCTCCATCTATAATTAATCCTTAAGTCTTCACATACGACGCAGAGTAAAATTCTTACAGTCAATGAAGAAACCCTGGTTATAGCTCAGGATTAGAGTATCCCAGTGGAAGACGAAGAAATTAAATATCTTCTCCGATAGTTGACAGTACGTGTCGAACCTGTGCAAATATTCATACTCTACCTGTTTTATCAGTACTATCTGGAATCCGTTATCGCATACTTCTGTACGTTAGCCTGTAAGAGAAAATGCAATATGACGCGCAAAATTCGTTGTTATTGTTTCTCACGTTGCTTTTATCTTTTGTGATGCCCTTGTCTTTGGCGAAAGAATGTTTGTCTTCTTTTACGTAACCTTTGTTTTTAAAATGATGTACTGTAACGATCGGGGTCAGATGTTAGAACACGGAATGATATATATATACTCTGTAACAATCATGAAACAGAGAAAATAAACATCCGAAATGGCTTGTGCTGTATGAGATAAAAATGTTATTGTCATGCACACATACATGTCAATGAAACTACGTACAAACGGTTGGCGTCATAGGGAAACAAAGTGTAGTATATCGGTATGGTGTTGTCTTCATGAGGAGTACAAAGTCAAACAATTACACAGTGAACGGTTTTGTATTGGTGATGTGATGAAGACCTGTCGAAGCTTTCGTTCTGAGTGTTTCAAGATGTCCTACGTTCCGAAGTGGGATTCGTCGATTACGAAATGGTCCGTTACAAGGCAATGCAAATTTGTGACACCTGTTCTTTGCTTTACTAAGACAATGGGCGTGTTTAACCAAAAAATTACTGTCCAACTTGAAATTTTTTAGTGTGACTTACCTTCTTTTGTAAGGTTTTCCTCTTCTCAGCTGCCTCTTTTGTATTAACTGTTCCAGTGTCTGTCAGTTTACGATGACGTAGACGCTGTGACTTGGGGAGAGACACAAGTTCTTTTACTTTGTCTGGCTGATTTTTTTCCTTCAAAATTAAATGTGGCGAGAGCAAAGTTGCATCAGTAGGGACAGAATTGGTGGTGATCTGAAAAATCTGTCCAATGGAGTGTGTTGTTTGGTTCATCTGTTGCTGCTTCACGACTGTCTTCCTTGGCTTTGATTGTCTGCGAAACGTCGAAATTTAATCCTTCATCCGCATTGACTGTGGCAAAATACGAGTCAGTTAAAAATGATGTGTACCATTGGTTATTTTTTGTGTATGAAGAAAGCTCTAATCTGTTAATTTCCCATTCGTGTATTGAAATGCTCTGCTGAAAGTGTAATGCACCTTCACAGTCCGAAATGGCATCATGTTCTGTTAAAAACCCATACGCAGCTTAGCTTCAGTTTTTAAAAAGTTGGACGATCCAAAAATCTGCATAAATTGTGTGGCTGTGAACAGCAAATTTTAAGTGTGTGTGAGTGGTTTTTACATCTATTCTTTTCCCCGAAACTGCTCCTCTAACTTTAGTCTTTTGTAATGGGATTGTAGAGCAAGAATTATTCGCATTGCGTTTATTGCCCGCTGCATCACTAATCGATGTAACTGGAGACCCATAGTCAGTCAGTGCGGTGAAATTATGTAAGTCAGTTGGTATGCTTCTAATTGCATGATGCACATTCTTTTGTGGCTGTTCTTTTCCCTGCAATTACGTGTCTCTTATGTGTTCCGACGTGATGATATGTTGTCTTACTGTATTGATACCGTAAAAACTGTAAACTGATTAAAACCTGAACTTTACTATTAATCTCTTTAATAAAAGCAAAGTGGTCCCCGTATGTTAATGGTCTGCAAGTAATGCTGTTCGTGAAATGTTCCCTGTCCGTTGATAATTTTCGTAGCAAAGAGATCCTGAAATGAAAACATCTCACCTCGTAATGTAATTGCTTGGAAACACAGTGCTTGGCTGCTGTCTGCGCTCCAGTTGCAAATTTCTGACTCCAGTTGCTGAGAGCCCAGTGCAATGCTCCAGGCAGCGAGCAAACTGTTTTATACACACCACTGAGTGAGACACTGCTTTGAATAAAAATGGCTTGGACCGAGGATGTCGTGAAATATGCCTTTAGCAAAATGTTTGTACATTATCGGATATATTATTACCCGTATGCAGTTCATATTACAACATTTATTAACATTGTCAAAGGAAGACACCGATACCAAAATCTTACTCTCACAAACGTCAGTGAAATAATTGACAGACATGAAAAAACCCTCACAGTGAAAATGAAACAATCTTTAATGAAAAATCTCAATTTTCTTGATATGGCTGTCTAATTCAACAATGAAACTAATGTAACTAGCGCGACTGCAGTGCCACTAAATAAAAAAATGTTACCTTCATTGCTCTTCATACTCTTTTCTGATATCCTTACACCTCATTTCATTCTGAACCGTTAATCGTATCTCTCTCCTCTGTTTCACAGCATTCAAACACAAAGCACTTTACTTAAACGCAGGTGCTCTTAACTTTACGCCTGCACTGCCCAGAGTCCCCTGCTCGGCGTCTCAACTCACAACTACCCCCCTGACGCTGGAACTCCAGCGCCCCTCTCTCTCCCCGGCAGCGACGACAAACACGTGGACACCCTCCAGCGACGCAGCTGCTCCTCCCTTCTTCCGCTTGGTAGGTAAACAGACCTGGTTAGACACTGTTCATATGGGACACTGCTGCCTCAAATGCTGTCTCCTGTTCCTTACCAGCAGGTTGATGAGCGCCACGTCGCTGCCGCCATTTATTCTGATATCGACAGCATTTTTTTATTTTATTTTTTTTTGCCAAGGAAAGATGCCCTGCCCTGCTCGAAAGGAGGCTTTTACATGAAGAGAAATAAGTACTTCCTTCCAGCACTGGGTAAGTAATTACATGTGGTTAACATGTTTTGATATTACTCTCTGCAACGTCAAAGGCTATTGTCTACACCTTCCTATTTTGAAGTAACGGGGGGTATTCTGCTGTTCTTTATCAGCATTTAGCCTACTCTGCCGATGACTGCATTTTATCTGCAAATGGAAGATGCCCTACTCGAACACTCTTTTTGAGAACATCTTTTTTATAACAAATTACATCTGGTTAACGTTTTAAACATCACATTCTGCTGCCTCAGGTGTTTTCTACAGAGCCCCACATGAATTGTAGTAATAGCACTGTTCTTTTCCAGCAGGTTATGAATGTGTTCTGGCTGCCACCATTTCCTCTGTCAACAACTGTGTTTTATTTGCAAAGTGGAGATGCCCTGCCCAAAAGCACGCTATGAAACGTACAGAAATCAGTACCTCCTCCTTTCATTTGGTCAGTGATTACATCTGGTTTAGACTTTCAATACTACATTCCACATATTGAAAATGTTACAGTTCTCTTGACGACAATGGAAAAGAAAAAAGTTGTTATTTTATCTCACGTCACCAAGACCTCAGTGAGTGTCCCTGCAGTTTCTCTGCTTCAGTCTGTCATCAACTGAAGGCCGCGGCAGGCGCCTCTTGCCGACACACTGTGGTGACGTCATAACACCACCGCCCACACACGCTGGCCCCGCAGTCGAGTGAGCTTGGCCTTGTTGCCTCTCACCGGAACAACAAATCAACACTTTGAAGTCTGGAAACAAACAAACTGAAAGGCATTTACTAAAAAATATCTTAATACACAACTAAATTAAATCACAATTTTTTTATAAATAATTTGTATACGTAATTGGCTTTCGTGTGAAATGGCTCAAAGCATTCTGGCATGCACAGCGCAACATCATACACTGGACAACAGTGTGTTGATTCTTCCCTTTCCCACACTCCATTTTCTTTTTCAACTTTGTCACCACACGCTTTACACCATCTTCACGCCCTCGCTTTGCTCTCAGTTGGAGGAAATTGTTTTCCTAAATGTCGCCCAGTTAGTCTGTCGCCTGCAGTCGAAGGGTCCGCCCATACTTGTTCCTTTCCTGCTATCGTGGCCAGCGTTTCTCCAGTAACACACATGAGTTTATCTGGAGGACATGGTTGCCTGTGCAGCATTTTATACATAATATAACTGCTTACTACCCCCCGAACGAAAATTCTGTAAATAAGTAAGTCGTATCTAGGACTTGCCAACATGTTTTGTATTATTTACAGTCTGGTATGTCACGTGAACGAATTATTTTTTTGAGTGATGTAGTGGCAATTACTAATTATTCTTACAACTTTCAAATAGTTCAAAATGAAATTCACGCTTTACTTCAATCCTGTAGACTACATTTGTAAATAATTTCCGAACACCGGATTTTGCAAGATTCAGCCGCCACTCACTCGAGTTACGGAACAAACGTTTGCGGTTAACCCACAATTTGTAGAGAGCAATGACATCCATATTCATCCACATTATGTGCAGCTGGTTAGAATTTAATTTCCAGTATCCTCTGCGAATTATTTTGGGACTGTGTAGACATTTTGCAATAACAATTACAGTGTCACGGCCGGAGAAGCTGACAGGGGCTGCTTCGTAATCCTGCACAGTTACTCACACCCCGCTGTGGTGTGGAGTCTGTCAGGCCTCGAAGCCGACACTGGCGAGGCGTGCGTGCAGTGAGTGCGTGTGGCGGCGCGCCGCTCAGCTGCGGCTTCCGTGTCCAGACCCGCAGTCAGATTTTGCAGGGCGCCACAGAAGGGTGTCGCGCGTATTGGGACACGGCCGGCGCCATTCCAAAATACCGTCACCAACCCCCACCCCCCTCCCCCCACTTACGTATACGCGCTAGACATTTCAGTATTGGGACACGGCCGGCGCCATTCCAAAATACCGTCACCAACCCCCACCCCCCTCCCCCCACCTACGTATACGCGCTAGACATTTCAGTATTGGGACACGGCCGGCGCCATTCCAAAATACCGTCACCAACCCCCACCCCCCTCCCCCCACCTACGTATACGCGCTAGACATTTCAGTATTGGGACACGGCCGGCGCCATTCCAAAATACCGTCACCAACCCCCACCCCCCTCCCCCCACCTACGTATACGCGCTAGACATTTCAGGATTGGGACACGGCCGGCGCCATTCCAAAATACCGTCACCAACCCCCACCCCCCTCCCCCCACCTACGTATACGCGCTAGACATTTCAGTATTGGGACACGGCCGACGCCATTCCAAAATACCGTCACCAACCCCCACCCCCCTCCCCCCACCTACGTATACGCGCTAGACATTTCAGTATTGGGACACGGCCGGCGCCATTCCAAAATACCGTCACCAACCCCCACCCCCCTCCCCCCACCTACGTATACGCGCTAGACATTTCAGTATTGGGACACGGCCGGCGCCATTCCAAAATACCGTCACCAACCCCCACCCCCCTCCCCCCACCTACGTATACGCGCTAGACATTTCAGTATTGGGACACGGCCGGCGCCATTCCAAAATACCGTCACCAACCCCCACCCCCCTCCACCACCTACGTATACGCGCTAGACATTTCAGTATTGGGACACGGCCGGCGCCATTCCAAAATACCGTCACCAACCCCCACCCCCCTCCCCCCACCTACGTATACGCGCTAGACATTTCAGTATTGGGACACGGCCGGCGCCATTCCAAAATACCGTCACCAACCCCCACCCCCCTCCCCCCACCTACGTATACGCGCTAGACATTTCAGTATTGGGACACGGCCGGCGCCATTCCAAAATACCGTCACCAACCCCCACCCCCCTCCCCCCACCTACGTATACGCGCTAGACATTTCAGTATTGGGACACGGCCGGCGCCATTCCAAAATACTGTCACCAACCCCCACCCCCCTCCCCCCACCTACGTATACGCGCTAGACATTTCAGTATTGGGACACAGCCGGCGCCATTCCAAAATACCGTCACCAACCCCCACCCCCCTCCCCCCACCTACGTATACGCGCTAGACATTTCAGTATTGGGACACGGCCGGCGCCATTCCAAAATACCGTCACCAACCCCCACCCCCCTCCCCCCACCTACGTATACGCGCTAGACATTTCAGTATTGGGACACGGCCGGCGCCATTCCAAAATACCGTCACCAACCCCCACCCCCCTCCCCCCACCTACGTATACGCGCTAGACATTTCAGTATTGGGACACGGCCGGCGCCATTCCAAAATACCGTCACCAACCCCCACCCCCCTCCCCCCACCTACGTATACGCGCTAGACATTTCAGTATTGGGACACGGCCGGCGCCATTCCAAAATACCGTCACCAACCCCCACCCCCCTCCCCCCACCTACGTATACGCGCTAGACATTTCAGTATTGGGATACGGCCGGCGCCATTCCAAAATACCGTCACCAACCCCCACCCCCCTCCCCCCACCTACGTATACGCGCTAGACATTTCAGTATTGGGACACGGCCGGCGCCATTCCAAAATACCGTCACCAACCCCCACCCCCCTCCCCCCACCTACGTATACGCGCTAGACATTTCAGTATTGGGACACGGCCAGCGCCATTCCAAAATACCGTCACCAACCCCCACCCCCCCCTACGAATACGCGCTAGACATGAAATGTTTTCATAACATGTTTTTCCAAAACATCGTTAGTCGACAAGGTCGCACGCAGTGTATCCGGCAAGTGTTGACTCTCTAGTCGTTATTACCGTAGCGGGTTGCGACATAGAGAGAGATGGCGGTGGTGGAAATGGCTGTATCCAATACGATCCCTTAATTGAGTCACATGTTCGACTTCTACCAATAGGATTCAACTATCCTATGACCTCATTGTAGGACATATATAGGTTAAGTTCCGGGACCTCAGTCTTGGTCACTCAGTCAGCGAGAGACTAAGAAGAACAATCATGAAGCACCAGTCGACCTCCAGTGCAGTCACTCAGAACAGGATCAAACGGAAAAGTAAGTATCATATTTCACATTATTCTATCTCGTTCATTATCCTTATTATTCAATGTTTTCACTTATTCGCTAATATCTAATCATTCATCTTCTTTTTTCAACAGAGTCAAACGCAACCATGCTTAGCTCTGCAGACGCGTCCGAACCTGCATCATCATTAGTTTCGTTAACCATCTCATCCGGACCTACACCAGCGACAGCCGACTCATTTGATCCAGTAGCGACCGCGTGGGATCCTGTAGCTCACATGTTGGAGCAGGACAAGGAGTTGCTGCTCTCCGTCCCACTCAGCAACTTGTGTGATGAAGAAGCTCGATCTGCTCACCACACAACGAATTCAACCACTGGTGGTGTTAAAGATCAACTAAATGGTGGTCAGTACTGGATGCCTACATATAAATCATCACAATCGAACACTCTCGTGATAGTGCAACCACCGAGTTTAGATACTGTAAATAAAAAGAATACGTCTAGTGCAGCTACGCTATTCACCACGACATATAATTTAACCTCCAGTGGTTCCAAACGTGTGAACATTGCTATAGACGTCCATCATGTCTGGGGGATCCAAGCTATAATGGAGATTGAAAATATTTCCAAAAGTGTTAAAGTCCCGATTTCAGAGTTCGACTGGGCAGGGATCTGTAATGCAGAGCGCTACATCAATCAACAAATGACCACCGAATATGACCCAACTCATCCCCCACCAGAAATTCGTCTTGCCGATGTCACACTTTCCATTACTACTGTATATGATGACTGCGCCTTATGCATTAAATCAGGTGTCGACAGCGTCTATCTAAGGCATCCATCAGTTATCAAATTATTCAACCTAGACTCCTCTATATGGTTTGCTCTCGAGAGACTGAATCGTTGGGTTCCTAGCATAGAGGCAGCATATAGTGATGTTAAAAACTCTCTACGTGTTAATAATATACATATTGACGATTTTGAGCAGCATCTTCGTTCGCATATGGCCATTAAAACTACAGACATCCAATTGAAATGCGTGTGTCAAAAACCAGAGTACTCAGAGTCACCTATCGGATTGCGTGAGATACGTGCAGAATTTATTGCCAACCAAAGAGAATTATTTGGTATATATTGTACAGGTTCTAAGAAGAAACGTGCAGATTATGATAACACCTCAGAAATAGTACATCCAATGTATGATTTTTAAATAAATAATTTATATTTAATCTTATCTCCTGTTTCTCTTTTATTTCAGACCACCACTCCTATTATAATCAAATTGATCCAATAATTTGTTAATTCTACTCAAATTATGACCATCTTACTCTTCATACATGTGTTCCTCGTGTAGGCAGTATAGCTCAATCGGTTAATTGATCGAACTATACTGGCTACACACAAATATTATTATTATCCTCTCAGTTATATTTTCTATATATGTCAAGTACTTGTTTGTACATGGCTCATTTACTATCATGGCTGGCTGGGTGAAGCACCCTCACCACAAGGACTGTGTTGTCGGTGACTGGTCATGTGAAGATTCAAGTGAAGAGCAGAAGAAGAACAAGAAAAACGGAATTCTCCTTCCCGATAATATAAGAGCAATTATTGTAGGCCCATCCAACTGCGGCAAGACTAATGTCCTCATGACTCTGCTAACTCATGTGCAAGGTGTTCGATTTGAACATGTCTGTCTATTCTCAAAAACACTCTTTCAAGCCAAGTATCAGCTATTGCATGAGATATTTCGAGGTGTAGATGGCGTTACATACACAACATTCAGTGAAAGCTCTGATATCCCCCCACCTGAAGAAACAAAACCAAACACAGTATTCATATTTGACGATGTTGCAGTAGAAAACCAAGACCAAATTCGCAAATATTTCTCTTTCGGTCGCCATATGGGTGCTGATGTATTTTATCTAAGTCAAACATATTCCAGAATCCCCAAACAACTTGTTAGGGATAACGCAAATCTCATTATAGCCTTCAAGCAAGACAATCTTAATTTAAGACACATTTACCAAGCACATGTGGGGACGGATATGTCGTTCAATGATTTCTTAAAGATATGTGCAGACTGTTGGAACCATTCACAGTATGGGTTTCTCGTTATTGATAAAACAAGAAAACTGTATGAGGGTAGATACAGACGAAACTTTCAACAATTTTTGCATATATAACAAGGTAATAGACGTTAACACATCAGTCTACGTCATACCATGGACAAATTCGCGCGTATGTCCACCTCTCAACCTGAGATGATTGGTGTACACAGACAGAACATTCGCTTGTACATGGATGCGAAAATTCAAGCTATGGCTCTTAAAGTTGCAAGTATGCGCAGGGAACTAGAGACCTATTACCAAACCCTTCTGAGAATGGTGAATCAGTTAAATGAGCTAGTTAATCAAGTCAGTAAGAAAGTAACCGACTTAACTGAAAAGG
Source organism: Schistocerca piceifrons (assembly GCF_021461385.2). Taxonomy (NCBI): domain Eukaryota; kingdom Metazoa; phylum Arthropoda; class Insecta; order Orthoptera; family Acrididae; genus Schistocerca; species Schistocerca piceifrons. Next base: position 73,527,494 of record NC_060148.1, on the reverse strand, counting down.
TCGATCATATTCAGAGAAAAATAGATGTAGACCTCATTGTTGTCGATAAGGGTGATCGTGATCATACCAAGAAGCTGAAGAAAATGAATGCATATATAAAGCCTCATGTCGCAGAGACGTCTGATTAGTATACGTTGAGATGTCGACGACCAAACAGAAAGTCATTCAAGCCCGTAAAGCAGTCCGAGAGAAATTATGGTTTCTTAGGTTAGGGTATATTGATCGTCAGCAAACACTAAGAGAGACCTTTAAGCCCGTTACTGAGTCTCTCCGACAGCTCTCACCAAAAACAAAAACGACCCAAAACGACAGTCAAGCCATTGATGAATTCATTATTAGTCACGCACCAGGCCAGATAGATAGAACATTCGGCGTTAGCCCAGGAAGACCATACATGTTGGGCACGCATCCCATAACTGTAACAGAAGACAAAATACAAATAGCTGATAGACAGTTTGATCGAACACCAGGCTTAATGAATCTTATTTTCCTAAGACCAACTAAAAAACCTATAAATTATTCAGTTAGTGATAAGGACACGTACTGTCAAATACTACACATGACTGGTGTACACAAGATCACCAAAAGCCTAACCAACAGGAAGTATAAAACCATTATAAAACCAATACTTGAAGACCAAAACAACAACAACCGTGCCAGCAGCGGAGATGGTATTGACATTGGTCTTAAGACAGTGAACAATCGAGTCCCTCAGTATATATATTATGACGACCCCAACGAACTAATAGATCGACTACGTCTGCTCATGGCATCAGCTGCTGCAGGTAATACAGCTCATTCGAATGAAGTTATCTCCATAATCTCTGAGCTTCGAGAGAGAGGTATCATCGAATAAGTATGGAGACCGTAGTTCGAGAACTACACAAACCAGCACGCAAAACATACCCGCGCAGGCATGTCATAATTAAAGGGATAGATGACTTGTGGCAAGCTGATCTTGTAGATATGCGACAATATTCACATGAGAATAATGGCTTCAAATACATTTTAATTGTTATTGATACATACTCCAAATTTGCATGGGCAGTACCAGTCAAGACAAAAACCGGACCAAATGTCGCTGATGCTTTTGAACGCTTGCTACAGATAGGAACCAATCGATGCCCTGACAATCTCCAAACCGATCATGGTGGTGAGTTCTACAATAGGTACTTCAAGACAGTGATGCAGCGGTATCGAATACATCACTACTCGACATTCACTCACCTGAAGGCAAGTATCGTAGAGCGCTTGAACAGAACAATAAAAGGTAGAATGTGGATGCGGTTTAACCTTCGTGGCTCATACAAATGGACAGATATCCTCCCAGAAATAATTGCTCAATATAATAGAACCAAACATAGCACAATAAAAATGCGGCCAATTGATGTTCGTGATAACACACTCATGGATATGGTATACTTTCACATTAAGATACTGGATCCACGCAAACAGAAATTTAATGTAGGTGATTTGGTGCGTATCTCAAAACAGAAGACCGCATTTGAGAAATCATACCTACCGAACTGGTCAACTGAGATATTTACAGTTTCAAATGTGCAGCGAACGAATCCTAGAACTTATTTATTGAAAGACAGTAAAGGTGAAGAAATTGCAGGCTCCTTCTACACTGAGGAGATGCAGAAGAGCTCACAACCAGATCTTTTTCTCGTGGAGAGAGTCATAAGACGACTTGGAAATAAAGCCTTAGTCAAATGGCTTGGTTTTCCTGCTACACAAAACAGTTGGATTGATGCCAGGGATTTGCTATATAATGAACATTCATTCATCGTCCACAACCACCACAGTAGCCCGACATGCGCGATCGAGGGCACATTAGAGGAGGCGGTGGTGTTCTGGACAAACTACCTTTGGAATTACACATCCCGGGGTATAACTACTGCAGACCTGGGACAAAGCTTCAGCAACGCTTGGCGCGAGGTGATAAGGGAGTGAATCTGCTTGACGAAGCGTGCATGGAACATGACATTGCATATGAAGCAAATAAAGATCTATCAAGTCGTCACATTGCAGACAGGATTTTAGCTGATAAAGCTAAGGCGATACGGAAAAGAAAAGATATTGGTATAGGTCAACGCATCGCGGCATTCGCAGTTGATAAAACCATGCGCGGAAAAATCAAGTTAGGATTAGGAGTGATGAATTTCAAGCGCGTTGTGAACGCTGCACGTCGCGCACTAAACATGAAGAACAAGAAGGGTTGTTTGAAGAAATGTATCCTGACAGCGATGTATGCAGCTAAAAACGCAATGAAGGACAAAGAATCACCAACGAGAAGATCCATTAAAGCACCTCGCATTCTACCAATACCCAAGACATCCGGCGGTTTTATTCCATTTCTCATCCCAGCCCTCTCCGCGCTCTCAGCGGTAGGTTCGCTCGCCGGTGGGGCTGCAGCTATCGCTCGAACAGTCAAGAATGCGCAAAACTCGCAAACCCAGTTAGAAGAGGCGAGAAGACATAACCGCATGATGGAAGCAGCAGTCATTGGAAAAGGCCTATACTTGAAACCGTACAAGAAGGGTCTTGATCTATTCATGAATAAAAAAAAAGCCCAATAGCGGTTCTACCAGATCGACCACTCACAAATACAGACCTTCTTAAGTTTGTTAGACATAAATTCAAGATACCAAGATTCCGTGGTGTGTTTATGAGGGATACATTACCTAAGACTATGTGGAAAACTGGTGAATGCGGTATTGTGAATTTAGATGTTGTCGGAGGTCCTGGCACCCACTGGGTGGCGTACGTTATGAAAGACGCTGGGGTAGTCTACTATTTCGACTCCTTTGGTGGCCTGCAACCACCCGAAGAATTACAGCAATACTTCACTCACAGAAGACATGTGCTATACAATTATCAACGGTATCAGGACTTTAATACATACCTCTGCGGGCATCTTTGCATCATCTTTCTCTTGATGTTCACAAAGAAGAACTAACGTATATAAGCAGGATGTTTAAACCTTCATTCATCAGTTGACGTTCAGATGCAATGTCGTACACTTTGACGTTGAAAGGACGGTCATCTGTATTGCGTGCAAATTACTTCCTACCAATTGATTTGAGTGCAGGTCAATGGAGTGTTGCATTGATTGGACTGGAGACGTACAACAGCATCCCGAATATCACCAACACTAAGAATAAACTGCATCTCGATATTAATGGTGAAAAAGATATTCTTGAAATAGAATCTGGTGCACGCGATATTGAAGATTTAAACGAACTCTTAAAACAGTCTGGAAAAGGTATTGAACTACGTGCAAACATCAATACACTTAAATCTGAAATAAGGACTCTAAATGCAACGATTGACTTTAGCCAGAAACATTCAATAGGACCCCTGCTTGGATTCACAAAAGGGCAGATTTTGAAGAAAGATCCAACTAAATTTTACAAGTCCAATCAGTCTGTGGATATACTCCCAGTCAGCACAATACGTGTCGAGTGTAACATTGCTACGAATTCCTATCTCAACGATACTCATTCACACTATTTACGGATTCTTCCCCTCAGTTGCAGCGGGGTATAAGATTGTTGAGACACCTGCCAATGCAATATACCTTCCAGTGACTGCTCAGACATTGGGCTATTTGGAGCTGCATATTGTGGATCAGAATAATAAACTTGACTTTCGCGGTGAGGAAATCATTATACGATTACATCTAAAACAAGATGGGCTTGCGGTATAAAACAAGTGCACGCAATACACAGCGCGCCACTTCACTACTGAACAGCAAACTGATAACACCTGTGAACTACGAATTTCTTAAATCAGTTGGTCTCAAACCCTGCAATGACGTCATCACTCAATATAACCAATCCAGTAGAGTATGATAGAATTATACGTCAAGAACACTTCTCTCATAAATCTTACGCTTCAACCACGTTTAACAAGAATGATGAAATCAGGATTGTCATACAGCACCAGGACACACTCACTCTTCCGTGCAAGAGTTTCATATATCTCGAAGGGTCATTCAAGAAAACTGATGGCACCGATACAGTGGGATCCAAGCTGACACGCAACGCATTGGCATTCCTCTTCCAAGAGATTCGCTATGAACTGAATGGTTCTGAGATTGATCGTACACGCAATGTTGGTCTAACATCGACCCTTAAAACATACGTCTCGGCATCACCAGCAGATCTGCACAGTTTAGAAAATGCTGGATGGTTCATAGACCATGCGGAGGGTAGAACACCCCAGGAGTACAAGCGATTTACTGCATGCATACCTCTAAAAATACTTATGGGATATTTTGAGGATATGAGACAGATTATTATGAACGCTAAACAGGAACTTATTCTCGTGCGGAGTGCGACAGACAATAACTTGTACATTCAAGGAGCTCAAGAAGAGAATAGGATCACAATCAACAAATTAATATGGAAAATGCCTCACATCAGTGTATCCGATGAGGAACGATTGAAGCTTTTGAAAGTGTTGAATTCAGGTACATTTCTGTCACTGACCTTCCGCTCATGGGAGATCTTTGAGTATCCAGTGTTACTGACCGCGAGCAGACAAACATGGGCTATTAAGACCTCCAGTCATATCGAGACACCCAGATTCATTATACTTGCGTTTCAGACTGATAGAAGAGCAAATACATCAAACGATTCCACCGTGTTCGATAACTGCAAGTTAACTATCGCCAAAGTCTACCTCAATTCAGAATTCTACCCATATGACAATCTACATCTGCAATGGAATGAAAATGTATACAGCCTCGCGTATGACATGTATGCAAGGTTTCGTCCTTCTTACTATGAAATTGCTGAAGGAGAGGGAGGGGGGTGTCTACTGAGTCCTCGTAAGTTGAAAGAGCTTTCACCGATCATTGTAATAGACTGCTCTAAACAGAATGAGATAATCAAGTCTGGACCTATAGACGTTCGAATTGAATTTGAATCATCGACAAATTCCCAGAACACACCGCTGCATATGCATTAGTCCTACACGACAGAATAATCAATTACTCTCCGCTCACAGGTGTTGTGCAACGAGCTGTATAAATGAAAATATGCTGTCCTGTGCATTGATCATTTGACGATGGCAACTCAGCCTGTGAAGATCATTGCAGATGTTCAAGGATTCCATGATGGAGAGCGAAGACAGTTCGTATTTAAGCAAGTTGCTTTTGTGGCTTACACACAAGACGCGGGAATAATTGAAACCTTCTCCGCAAATATTCGATCACCAAGACCGTTCACGCAAGTGAAATCTTGTAAAACATGGACCAGTGCATTGTGGTTAACTAATGTTTATCATGGAATTCACTGGGATGATCCCGGTATACCCTATAAAGATGTGGTGATCGCACTTAAATTATTCGATCACAAGGACACCATCGTTTACGTGAAGGGAAAGGACAAAACCTCCTGGATGCGTCAAATATTTAAATTTGCATCTATTCAAGACCTTGAATGGTACGGATGTCCATCCATCCATCGACTGAAGAACGATTACCAAAAAAGTGCTTTTGTATCTGCATATGAGAATGTTAAATTACTTTTCACTTTTATTAGAAATAAATAATTATTTATAAGATTGAGTGTTTTTTCTTTCTATGACATCCAACGCCCCTAGTATTGTAAGTTTATTCTTTTTATATTGTATATGAAGGGAACTGTCCGAGAGAGACACATACCCCGGCCTTTGACGTGGAATGAGCCTACTGTCATAGTTAGGCGCGGATGCGTCAGATGCCGATCTCACGGCCTCCGTCGAAATCGACAGACACGCGCAGCCGCTGACGCTTGGTAGGGTGTTGCACCAGTTGCCGGCCTCGCGGCCGCTGTGGAAAGCGATGCGTCAGATTACGATCTCTAAAGTATCTGTTGACGTAGGACTGTAAGAGATAGCGCTGCAGTGGGCTGTGTGTGTTCGTGACAACTAGCAGAAGTCCGGCACTTGTGATTAAAAGCAGGAAACCTTATAACTTTATGCATTGCGATGTGGCTGTATGTACGTATTCTGCATACACACATAAATTTATAATATATTTAATAAAAAGAATAATCATTATTAGGGTATCAAATAATAACATTTTTTTAGAAGGAAATAACTGAGTTTATTATTGAATTCAGAATTTAACATTTTTCACATTATATATAAATATGAGTTTACAGATATAAGATTGGTTTTTAACCAAAAATCTGAAATTCCACATCTTTTTAGATAATTTTTTTTAACAATTTTAGATAATTAAGAAATATATATAAGCATTCTTTTCAGATAAATTATATATATAATTTTAAAGCTAATGCAGAGGCACTACCCTATCTTACAAAGTAACTAATATCGCTAATGAAGTTCCACCAGAAAATCAAAGCACTTTTAATTAATACAAAACCTATTTGCTTCAAGTCAATGGCTCTAAACATTTTCGAAAAGAACAACAACAACAAATTGAATATATATTTTTTCCAAGTAAGTCGATTTAAAGATTTTCAACTACAAGAACAAGGTGAACACATATATTTTTCTTTAAACTGGACGTCTAGAAACATTTTCCACTAGAACAAGCAATTTAACATATAGAAAGAATTTAATTAGTGGAACTCACACTTAAAAACTAGTTCTGACTGGGTGGCTAGCGGTAGGTGAAACTTACAAAGTAAAATCTAAGCTCTATAATGACCAGAAGTGATGCATATATTACGTGAGAAAATTTTATTATTTTTTTTGTTCATACAGAAGTTAATTGGCTAAATTTATAGCCTTTTCATATATATATATATATATATATATATATATATATATATATATATATATATATGTATATTTATTTATTAATAATGGTCAGCAATATGTAGATATAAAGACTTTATTTATTATGATTTTCTTTGAAAAAATGATTATATTTACATACACACACACTTAACACAAGTATGGAAGCACGCAAACAGACACGCAACAAAACACTCTCATCAACTATTTACACTATGATAAAAGAGCCATACTATTTCCACGCATAGCCCACATTCGTAACATTCACACGCTTATTCCCTCTCTATCACTCAACCAGAGTACCCCACCACTACTTTCGTTTCAAGTAAATAGTGTGAGTATGGGAGGGTTCCCACCCCATCCTCACAAATGACTTATCGTCATGAGGAGACAGTCCGACTTTAGACTGCAGCACAGTGTACACCTCGTGAGCTCGTGATCGAATGCTAGTTTGTTGAACCATGTGTGGATGAGCGCCTTCAACGCTACGACCGTACAGGCACTGCAAGTAGTCCTCGACCATAAGCGCACGAGACGCGATCCGTCTAACACCCTTTGCCCGTCTCAGAGTGCTCCCGTCTACTGTGCGATGTGCATACATTTTCGATCTCAGTCCCACAAACTCTACAATTGGTAAACCATTCAACTAGTCTTTCATGAGACCGATAACCTTCTTGTTCTGTGGAACAATACCATAAGGATTATTGACCTCATAAGAAGAGGTGTCGAATTCTTTACCATTGCACCTAATTACTTCATATGGATCACAGTTCTTGATCCAGTAGATAAAGCTGTCTGTATCCATATAAAGTAATTTTGGATCTACGAAATGAGGTTTCGCAAACTCATAGTGGAATCGGTACATGTAGAATTTGGAGATATCGAGTATACACATCCCCAAATAGATGGGTTTCATAAACTCTACTGCAGTCTTCGACATCTCCACAGCAACAAAGTTTTCATTGAAGAAGATGGTGGCACGCTTAAAATTTGGCCTGGCTATACATTTTCTCACGCTGTAACGCCCTTCCCATGCGGTTCTAATAATATCGCGTTCATTTCTTACATTTTGCATAGTTTTCCCGAAAATGGAATTATTCATTAATTCATACGTCTTTTTCAAAATCATTACTCGCGACCGCCTTCTTTTCAGTATTTAGTTCAATATACTCCTTCAACCAGGGGGATTGCTTGAAGGAGATAGCCCGGGTGATTTTAATGAGCTCCATTCCTAATCTGAGACACTGCTGGAGGTTACGATAATGAATAATATACCTCTGCTTATCCCCAACAGTGGCCATCAGTTTAGGGATGGTGCTTCCTCGTGGAATTTGTTGCTCTGGACATAACGGCAAGTCTCTCCATGCAAATTATTAGGGTACGCGATGTCTGCCTCAAGCACATACCCTACATCAGAATCGGCTGCAAGACCCATTATCTGTCCACCTAATCCCTTCAATTCGTCTCCAGGCACCCATTGGAACCCGGCAACCGGCAGCGGTTGCTTCATAGCATGCCCATATAAATTGTTAACATCTAAGTACAAAATGTAACTAGAATCAAGGGATGCGTTGTACTCGACACCCATCCGCGGGTTATTTGCCCTGGCGTGTCTGTGAACACATTGACAAAGTCCACCGCGGATCCCTCGCTCAAAAAATAGAAGCATCAGTCGAAAGTTCAATGTTGCAATCCGTTTTTTTGAGCATAGCATCCCAGGACAACCCAGGTGCCGTGTAATAAAAGGCAGGGTCCAGAGAGTACGTGGTCATACATACACTCCGGAACTATTCGAAAATATCTGCAAGCAAACGAACGTCCGTGTCCATGTATAACCTTGCATATTCTCCCAAATTGGGGATGTTGAATTCCTGCCAGACATTAACGGCATGCTCATGATCTGTGATAGTTATGGTATCACCAGTGAGAGTACTGGTAAAAGAAGTTATATCGGGAAGCCTGGTTTCATTGAGTTTTGCCATACTATCAAGATACTCGTACGGGAAAACTCCTTTCCTCGTCGCAAGTTGAAACTTTTCCTCATCGGTAAATGCGGATCGAGTGATATGCATATCATTCCGAGGTAAAGTCTCAACCAGTTTCTGAAGCGAAGTTTGCATAAATCGTAGAGAGTCAAGGAAGCGGAGCGTAATTTTCGGCGTCATTCGTTTTGAAAAAGAAATGTACTTTTCAACACTTTCAGGCAGGATATTGACCTGATCATTCTTCATACCGAACTTAGCCAAGTGCTCAACGAGAAAATGAGCGTCATACCCGCTCAGATTATGAAAAAAGACGGGGATGTATGTAGGTAACATACTTCTAGTTGCATGCATTGTGGGCTGCACCGCGGAACTTACTTGTAAGATGACAATGGTCTCTACGAGGAGTCTCCGCTTTTCTATCTAACACCAGCCCGCAAATATGACAATTAACAGCCTTTTCATACAAGTCATCATTTTCCTTTGATTTGGCCATGGGAATATTGATGCTGTAGAGCTTGTGAACTTGCCAAGAAAGTTTTTCAAGCTCTGTGAGAAGCCAAACCGCCGGGTCGTTCCCTACATAAGACTGATAGCTATTAAGTTTACAATCATATGCGCATACAACTTGGAGCGCAGCCGCATAAGGTACGTGTTTTTGTGTGAAGGTTGTGTGTGAGGCTGAGGGGTTCCCTTCACAACGAGTAATAGGAGCCAGCAAGCATTCAAAATCAGCGTACACAACAAAAGGACAACGCTGCTGGTGGTGAGCATTTTTAAATTTAATGAAGTTATTTTCCTCAGTGGGCATAACAACACGTACCGGGTCCTTGCATGCACAATCTAATAGATGTGTTGCTAATAACTCTTGAGATGAAAAATAATTCAAACACCTTATACAAATATGTTGTTTATGATCATTTTTACTTAACTGGGAGGAAATGAGTCGGGACATGTCTTTGATCCAGACGTAGTGATAATTATCACGTTCGGAGAAGAGCAGCATGTTGACATGGAACTCTTGCTCACCTGCAAATTTTGAGAAATAGAGGGGGCCTACTACTGTATGCTTGTTCTGCTCATCTGACTTGCTTTTCTTCTCCAGGCCATAAACGTGGATCGATATTCCGGTATTCTGAGCCTCGAACTTAGGTATGTCATGGATTCTTAAAGGGAACTCTATTCTGTCAAAGTTATACTGTCTCTTAATATCTTTGACTTTGTAACTGCTGGGACGCTCGGGATGATGTTTGTAATTGTAATTTCTCTCGCAAGCCAGGACTGACCATGCAAAACACGCATTATCATACTTATTTTGAACATTAATGCATGCTTGCTTTTTCTCAATATCTATAGGGAGTTTAATATAACTGGACCCTCCATTCATTGGATCATGGACATGTATATGGATGTCGAGGTGTGGTATACTGCTGAGCGCTTTAGCGGATCCACGTACTTCCATCTCGGAAAATCGGGCCATAATAGCGCTCAAGGTGGATTCTCGATACCACTCAGCAATCGATGTGCTCCGAGAAATAACGCCATTGTCACCCCATATATAATGCAGAGTAGCCGTCTCCGCGTCACTTTGATGTTTAGGGGGGTGACTCAGTTCACAGCATAACACAGCACTGCATTTAAAGGCGTTAAATTCCGGATCTTCTGAGAGTTTGAGGAGCTCGGTCTCCAAGACGGGGAGGCACGCCTCCAAAAACCTTACAGGATCGCGATACCTCCCGCCTGGATTCTCAATTCTGGTGAAAGAGATTCGCCCCTCAAACGCTCTAGCAACTGCTGAGTATTCTAAGGGAGTCATTACGCCGTTATTCTGATCGAATTCATTATCGATAGGACGGGGGAGAGAACTACCGCTAGCCATAAGAAAATTACTATTATTACTGTTGCTACAACTAGGAGTCCACCCAATAGATGAATGGGCTGGTGATGGGTGATCGTAATCACCATTTGCGCGGAGAGGTATACGTCTCGGAACGCATACCTTGCGTGGGCGGCGGCGGCGAGCTGCTGCTTCTAGAGGAGGAGGGGGTGACAGCCGGTTTGAAGGGCCAGGCTGTGGCGACGGCGGACGGGCTGCGCAGCCAAACGGTTGCGACAGCGCTGGGGGAGGAGCTGGCGCGTGTTCTGCATCCATCTCCCGCGAAGCCCTTATAGGGGCTACGCAAGGTGCGGCGTGTCTTTGCGGTTCGGTGCGCCCGAGTCCCGCCCCCGCAACCACCGCTCTAGGAACACGGCCTATGCCGTGTGATATACCTGTAAGATAAATAAGGAAAAAAAATTAATTTAGTGATTTATATTTAAAAGAGCGATAAATAATAACAATAAGAGTAGATAATGGTGGTTATGTGAAGGAATGTTAATGTTCAAAATTATTCACCTTCTCCGCTCTGACTCCATGGTTTGAGCAACTCATTGCCAAAATCAAGTAGATCCTCAAACCACTCAGGTAGGTTGATCTCCTCCTCAAACGGGTCAGGCAGGTTGGTCTCCTCCTCCTCTAAAGACAGTGTCCTGTGTGGCGGGCGCCGTTTGAACGCTACCGCCGCCTCCTTGAACGTTTTGGGTGGTTGAACCGAATGCTGAATTAGGCGCATCTACAAAGAAAAGACCGGCTTATGAGGACTAAATGTATACAATCAGGAAACGGGTATATATTAGAAATTATTTAAGTTTAAGAAGTATGATTGTATTATAAATGTACTTACATTCGAGCTGCGCTTGAGCCCTTTCCATCTCGATCTGATTGTCTAGATCAGCCGTGATTTGCTGGAAGAAATCTAGAAAGATGGAGAAGACTGAATATAATATCGCATATGGAAAGGGAAGTGTGCTTTCAGTTAAGTGATAGAGAAATAAGCGGACCAGCAAATTTAAAAAAAAAAAGGAAAGAAATGAAATATTTACAAAGAGCACTGCACAACGAATATAACAGATACACAACACGTGGAAGCTCTATCTTTATAGCGGATACGGTAAATTAATTATAACACATACAACATGTGGAAAGTCATTCTTTACATAGACATGTCCAAAACGGATATAAGACTTAACACATACACAAACATAGAATCCGTTAAAAGACTTAGTAAATTTTACAGAGAGAGATCGAAAACGGGTATAACACGTAACATACAACACGTGGATGAACAATATTTATAGAGAGCAGTACAAAACAAATGTAACACTTAAAATAAAAGAATCAGGCACCCAAGTTAGAGGTAAAAAAAAGGCGTGGATAAGCAATTTTTATAGAGAGAGAGATTCAAAAGGGTAAAAAACGTAAGCCGGAACACACACAGAACAAGTGGAGGAGCGATCTTTATAGAGAGCATTATATAAGATATGTAGCACTCATACACAGAGTTAAAGGGTGTAGATATCAGAATACTGAAAATGTACTTACCAGGGAATGGAACTTCATCCACTTGAGTACGTTTGCTGCTGCTGCTGTCACTGGCGGTTCGTGATCGTTTCATTTTTACACGTTTAATTACGAAGACGTGACAAGTATTGGATGAATGAAGTATACGAGCAGTGTGAGAGTGAGGTAGGTCGTGCTTTGATTTATATAGGTCCTGCCTAGCGCGTGTATGTATGCGCGGGGTTGCGACATAGAGATGGCGCTAACTCTCTCTATGTCACTACCCGCTACGGTAATACAGACTAGAGAGTCAACACGTGCCGGATACACTGCGTGCGACCTTGTTGTTGTCGACTAACGATGCTTTGGAATGGTGATGGTGTTATGAAAACATTTCATAAGACTGACGTCATGGCCGCCATCATGGATAACGGTATTTTGGAATGGGACCGGCCTTCTTACAATACTAGCAGATGGCAGTTGTAAGAGTCGAGGGACATGAAAGGGAAGCAGTGGTTGGGAAAGGAGTGCGACTGGGTTGTAGCCTCTCCCCAATGCTATTCAATTTGTATACTGAGCAAGCAGTAAAGGAAACAAAAGAAAAAGTCGGAGTAGGCATTAAAATCCATGGAGAAAAAGTAAAAACATTAAGGTTTGCCGATGACATTGTAATTCTGTCAGAGACAGCAAAGGACTTGGAAGAGCAGTTGAACGGAATGGACAGTATCTTGAAAGGATGGTATAAGATGAACATCAACAAAAGCGAAACGAGGATTATGGAATGCAGTCGAATTAAGTCGGGTGATGCTGAGGGAATCCGATTAGGAAATGAGACACTTAAAGTAGTAAATGAGTTTTGCTATTTGGGGAACAAAATAACTGATGATGGTCGAAGTAGAGAGGATTTAAAATGTAGACTGGCAATGGCAAGGAGAGCGTTTCTGAAGAAGAGAAATTTGTTAACATCCAGTATCGATTTAAGTGTTATTTTTATTCAATTAACTGGAAGGAAAGTGATTTTTTAAATTTTTATTCCACTATCACGTTACTTTAATCAGTGTATTAATTGTTTCAGTTGTAATTACTTCTTCTCATCATTCTTTTTCCACATCGAGTACAGATTTAAGTGTGAGGAAGTAGTTTCCCGAAAGTATTTGTATGGAGTGTGGCCATGTATGGAAGTGAAACGTGGACGATAAATATGACAAGAAGAGAATAGAAGCTTTCGAAATGTGGTGCTACAGAAGAATGCTGAAGATTAGATGGGTAGATCACATAACTAATGAGGAGGTACTGAATAGAATTGTCGAGAAGAAGAGTCTGTGGCACAACTTGACTAGAAGAAGGGATCGGTTGCTAGGAGATGTTCTGAGACATCAAGGGATCACCAATTTAGCATTGGAGGGCAGCGTGGAGGGTAAAAATCATAGAGGGAGACCAAGAGATGAATACACTAAGCAGATTCAGAAGGTACTGCAGTAGGTACTGGCAAATGAAGCTTGCACAGGATAGAGTACCATGGAGAGCTGCATCAAACCAGTCTCAGGACTGAAGACTACAACAACAACAACATCCCGAGTTTTCCCACATTATGGATTAAAATGGGCCACCCTGTATATAGGAATAAACGGAGGGAGTGAGTTAGCAACAACTAGACCAGATGAGGCCACAGTGGCATTCGAACTGATGATCCTTACACGATGTAAGGATAGCACGAGGGAAAATACAAACGACTGGAATGCCGGACACTTGCCACACTTGTCCATCCGCCAGGTGGCAATCCCTCAGGTAAGGGACGCCCTTCCTCGTACTACTTCTGTCCGCTTTCAAACTGGCGTCTTCCCATCTTACTCGATGCAACCAGTACGTAAGGGACCTTCTTCTTCGACATCTTGGCCAAATACAGAGCTTCTTTTCCGAAATCGAAATATTTATATCTCTTGGGACATGAAAGCAATTCCGGCTATTATGTCAGTATGTAATTAGTTGTGCCTAGTATAAATACAGATCCCTCTGTCTGTACGGTAGCTTCCTTTTCACGCTTACTGATCGTGATAGAAACAGTCCATCGGCATGGGAGCAACAAGAAAGGAACGATTGAAAGAGAACGTGAATGGACGCTAATAATTTCTTTTTGATCGCTGCATTTGTGCCTACTTTAATTACTACAGGTGGATGCCCAAAAGAAAATAAGGAAAGAAGAAATGGATATGTGAATGTTTGAAAAGAAGAACGACATACTCCATATTAATTTACTCTCTAAAATCCGATATCCCTTGCGGCGAAATCTTAGTTAATAAAGTGTAGCGGGACAATGTTCAAAACATGACAAAGTACGTTCATAAACAGTAATAAGAACGTCTGTGATTGATACGTCATCTAAAGTTGACGTACAATTTTAAAATGTTAGAAATAAGGAAATTTAGTAATACAGTATCCTATGCTTGTAACGTATGTTTTTTTTGTTATGGTTTTAGGGCGCAAAACTGCTAAGGTCATTAGCGCCCGGTCTGTGACTTAGGAAACAGTAAAAAAACAAAAACGGAAACTAGCAGCAATGGGAACGAAAGTCAAAATTGGAGAAACTAAAAACAGAAGGAAGGCTTAAAAATTCACTACAGAAGGGGGTTGGTTGTCCCAAAAAACTTCAAATGACTGACGTCATTTCACTGGCACGAATGAACTCTAGAACGCGATCGGCCGATCGCGTGTCATCTGCTAAAATTGACGATATATCAGGCGACAGCTGTAGACGGGCGCGTAACGGAGTAAAATAGGGGCACTCAAAAGGTGTCTTACCGTCCACAACTGAGAGCAGTGGGGACAGAGTGGGGGAGGATCGCCGCTTAAAAGATGTCTATGGCTAAAAAGACAGTGCCCTATCTGGAGTCTAGTTAAAATTACCTCCTCCCGACGACGCGTTCGGGAGGAAGAGGTCCAAGCACAAGGAAGAGTTTTTACGTCCCGCAATTTATTTTGGGGAAGTGTCGACCAGTGCGCGTGCCATAAATGAACAACACGGCGACATAAAACGCTCCGTAGATCGGCGACGGGAATCGATGGAATAGCTGGCCGAAGAAGAGAGACTGCAGCCTTGGCTGCAATATCGGCCGCCTCATTCCCGCAGATACCAACGTGTCCCGGGAGCCAGAGGAACGCCACCGAGACGCCCCCCAGTTGGAGCAAGCGCAGACAGTCCTGAATCCTGTGGACCAGAGGGTGCACAGGGTAAAGAGCTTGGAGACTGAGGAGAGATCTGAGAGAATCGGAGCAGATAACGTACTGTATCCGCTGATGGCGGCGGATGTAGTGGACAGCCCGGAGAACAGCGTAAAGCTCCGCAGTATAGACCGAACACTGGTCGGGAAGCCGAAAGTGATTTGGGGTGTCGCCAACAACATAGGCACTCCCTACACCTAACGATGTTTTCGAGCCATCGGTGTAAATAAATGTGGCTTCCGTCATTTGTGCACATAGAGCAGCTAATGCCCGACGATAAACAAGTGAAGGGGTACCATCCTTGGGAAATTGACAAATGTCACGGAGCAGGCAGATCCGGGGACGGAGCCAAGGCGGTGCTGTACCCCAAGTTGTCAAGAAGGTTTTAGGGAAGCGGAAGGAAAGAGAATGGAGCAGTTGACGGAAGCGGACTCCCGATGGTAGTAGGGAGGAGGGGCGACCTGCATAACCTACATCAAAGGAGGCATCGAAAAATATGTCATGGGCTGTATTAGCAGGCATGGAAGACAGATGGCTGGCATAACGGCTCAGAAGGACTGCTCGCCGATTGGACAGCGGAGGTTCAGCAGTCTCAGCATAAAGGCTTTCCACAGGGCTGGTGTAAAAAGCTCCAGACACTAAACGTAATCCACGGTGGTGGATAGAGTCGAGACACCGAAGAATAGACGGCCGAGCAGAGGAGTAGACTATGCTTCCATAGTCCAATTTCGAGCGCACTAAGGCGCGATAGAGGCGGAGAAGGACCACTCGGTCCGCTCCCCAGGAGGTACCATTCAGGACACAGAGGGTGTTGAGGGATCGCAGACAGCGAGCCGAAAGATACGAAATGTGGGAGGACCAGCATAGTTTTCTGTCAAACATAAGACCCAAGAATTTAGCGACGTCTGAAAACGGAAGGTTGACAGGTCCTAGATGTAAGGAGGGTGGAAGAAACTCCTTACGTCGCCAAAAATTAACACAAACCGTCTTACTGGGAGAAAAACGGAAGCCGGTTTCGATGCTCCAATAGTGGAGGCGATCGAGACATCCTTGAAGACGTCGTTCAAGAAGGCTGGTCCGTTGAGAGCTGTAGTAGATCGCAAAATCGTCCACAAAGAGGGAGCCCGAGACATCAGGAAGGAGACAATCCATAATTGGATTGATGGCAATGGCAAACAGTACAACACTCAGCACGGAGCCTTGGGGTACCCCGTTTTCTTGGGAGAAAGTACGGGAGAGAGTAGTGTTCACCCGCACCCGAAATGTGCACTCTGCCATAAATTCGCAAAGAAAAAGGGGCAGCCGGCCTCGAAAGCCCCAAGAGAACAGTGTGCGGAGGATACCTGTCCTCCAACACGTATCGTATGCTCTCTCCAGGTCAAAAAATATTGCTACTGTTTGGCGTTTCCGGAGAAAATTATTCATGATATAAGTGGAGAGAGCAACCAGATGGTCAACTGCAGAACGATGCTTTCGGAATCCGCATTGGGCAGGTGTTAAAATACTGCGGGATTCCAGCCACCAAGCTAAACGGTAATTCACCATACGCTCCAAAACCTTACAGACACTACTCGTGAGAGAAATGGGGCGATAGCTAGAGGGGAGATGTTTGTCCTTTCCAGGTTTCGGAACAGGAACGACGACAGCTTCCCGCCATCGTTGGGGAAAAGTACTGTCGGTCCAAATTCGATTATAAAGGCGAAGGAGGTAACGCAGACTATGGGTTGATAAATGCAGCAGCATTTGGACGTGGATACCATCCGGTCCTGGAGCGGAGGAGCGAGAAGAAGAGTGCATGTTGGAGTTCCCGCATGGAGAAAACAGTATTGTAGCTTTCGCGATTTGGAGAGGAGAAAGCAAGAGGTCGCGCTTCCGCTGCACGTTTCTTCGGGAGAAACGCTGGCGGGTAATTGGAAGAGCTCGAAATCCCAGCAAAGTGCTGACCCAATGAGTTACAAATTGCGACGGGGTCCACTAATGTATCATGCGCAACAGTGAGCCCAGAGACCGGGGAGAAACTAGGCGCGCCTGAGAACCGTCGAAGCCGACTCCAAACTTCCGAGGAGGGAGTGAAGGTGTTAAAGGAGCTAATAAAGAATTTCCAGCTTGCCTTCTTGCTATCGCGGATGACGCGACGGCATCGCGCACGGAGCTGCTTATAGCGGATACAGTTGGCTAAAGTAGGATGGTGACAGAAAATGCGAAGAACACGTCGCCGCTCACGTAGTGCGTCACGGCATGCCTCGTTCCACCAAGGAACTGGGGGGCGCCGGGGCAATTCGGAGGTGCGTGGTATTGAACGTTCCGCAGCCGTAAGAATAACGTCGGTAATATGTGTGACCTCATCGTCGACGCTGGGAAAGCGACGGTCATCAAATGTCGCCAGAGACGAAAAAAATGTCCAATCGGCTTGGGCAAACTTCCAGCGTCGCGGGCGCATATATGGCAGTTGAGGCTGCAGTCTGAGGACACATGGAAAGTGGTCACTCGAGTGTGTATCATCAAGGGCGAACCATTCGAAGCGCCGACCTAGCGGAACAGTACCGACCGCAAGGTCCAAATGAGACAAATTTGTCGTGGAGGCAGACAAAAATGTGGGGACCCCAGTGTTGAGGCAAACTAGATCCGCTTGGTGGAAAACGTCTAGCAATATGGAGCCACGTGGACAAGGATGTGGAGATCCCCAAAGCGGGTGGTGGGCATTGAAGTCCCCAACCAGCAAATAGGGGGGTGGAAGCTGACCAAGAAGATGAAGGAGATCAGCTTGTGCCATTGGTGTGGACGATTGAATGTATACAGTACAAAGAGAGAACGTGTATCCGGAAAGGGAAAGACGGACGGCGACAGCTTGGAAGGAAGTGTTTAAGGGGATTGGGTGATAATGGAGAGTATCATGGAGAAGAATCATGAGTCCTCCATGGGCTGGAGAGCCTTCAACAGAGGGGAGATCATATCGGACGTACTGAAAATGAGGGAGAACAAAGCGGTCATGGGGACGCAGCTTTGTTTCCTGAAGACAGAAGATGACCAGCGAGTAGGATCGTAAGAGGATCGACAATTCATCCCGATTGGCTCGAATGCCGCGGATATTCCAGTGGATAATGGACATGGGGTGAACAGAAAATGGAGGAATGTGACCAAAGTTGCTGTCAACTCAAAGACTGCTCGGAGCTAGCGACCGACAGCGTGGAATGGCATTCAGCCGAAGGCAGAAGATCCTGATCCATAGGTTGGTCAGGAGCAGCTCCTGCCACCAGCGATCGGCCGGTTGACCGGCCACCAGCAGTGCGCCTCAGCGACACAGAAGACGGCCGAGGGCGATTTCCGCCAGGTGGTGCTGTAGATGGGACACGCCTTGGCGGAGAAGGAGAGGAACTGGGTTTCTTTGTAGCCTTCTTAGAAGTATGATGTTTAGATGAAGGAGGAACCGATGGTTCACGAGTATGCTCCTTTTTGGAAGGCTTGGTGTCTGACTTTTGGGCTCGAGATTTAGCAGAACCCGATGAAGGGTGAGCCATAGAGTGGGCAGGCGAAAGTGGTGAGGTTGAACGGGCGATCTTTGCGCTGGCCGATCTGACGACCGTGGCACTAAAGGTGAGGTCGCAAGTCTGCGTGGCCGCCTCCTTTGTTGGCCGAGGAGAAGCAAGGACAGTGCTGTGTTTTCCTGTCTGAGGCACGGTGGGCTGGCGACTGGCGAATAATTTTCGAGCAGCAAAGGTCGACACCTTTTCCTTCACTCTTATTTCCTGGATGAGCTTTTCGTCCTTAAAAACGGGGCAATCTCGAGAGGAAGCAGCGTGGTCACCCATACAGTTGATGCAGCGAGGGGATGGAGGTAGACAAGCACCCTCATGGGCATCCTTGCCACACGTAACACATTTGGCCGGATTGGAACAGGACTGGCTGGTGTGATTGAACCGCTGACACCGATAGCAACGCGTAGGGTTTGGGATGTAAGGGCGAACGGAAATTATCTCATAGCCTGCTTTGATTTTCGATGGGAGTTGAACTTTGTCAAATGTCAAGAAGACAGTGCGGGTTGGAATGATGTTCGTGTCAACCCTTTTCATAACTCTATGAACAGCCGTTACGCCCTGGTCAGACAGGTAGTGCTGAATTTCTTCGTCAGACAATCCATCGAGGGAGCGTGTATAAACGACCCCATGCGAGGAATTTAAGGTACGGTGCGGTTCCACCCGGACAGGGAAGGTGTGGAGCAGAGAAGTACGCAGCAATTTTTGCGCCTGGAGGGCACTGACTGTTTCTAACAACAGGGTGCCATTCCGTAATCTGGAACAAGATTTTACAGGACCTGCAATTGCGTCGACACCTTTCTGAATAATGAAAGGGTTGACCGTGGAGAAGTCGTGACCTTCGTCAGACCGAGAAACAACAAGGAACTGTGGCAACGATGGAAGAACTGTCTGTGGCTGAGACTCAGTGAACTTACGTTTGTGAGCAGACATAGTGGAAGGTGAGGAAACCATTGCGGAATAATCCCCCATGATTACCAGCGTCTCCGATGGCGCGCTCCTCCCTTGTGGGGGCCCTAACTGAGGGCACTCCCGCCTTAGGTGATTGTTCACACCTCAGGTCACACCTCCCGACAAACGGACGGAGGCACCAATTGGCACTTTCGGAAGGTATCAGCTCAGGTAATCACCCCTCCCTGGGCCTGGCCGTTACCAGGGGGTACGCACGTGTCGTACCTGTCTACCTGGAGCGGGGAATTACGCGTTACCCCGTCATCGGTTACGCATGGAAGTGCGTGGGTCGGCCTTCAGACACGCACAGGGAGGAAAAAAGAGAAAGGGAAAGGAAAGGAGAGGGGTCTCAAACGCCGCAGCGGAGAAAAATGCAGAGAGAAGCGGGAAGGAAAAGAGAAGGACAGAGGAAGGACGAAGACTTGCAAGCATGGAATTTGTAACAGTTAAGAGCGTCCGTCTCCGGACGTAGGCACAAACCATACTCCCAGAGGGGGAGAAAGGGAAGGAAAGAGCCAGAGGTGAGGGGGGGGGCGAAGATGGGGGAGGGGGAAGGATGAGGAAAGGGAAGGTATGCAGCCCGGAAAGGGAGGAGGGCCACATTAGCTCGGGGTCCCGTGCTCGCTACGCACGTGTCCACAAAAGAGTTGTGAACCCTCTGGGGGGAACGTATGTTGTTCTACATTGTTTAGCTCTGGTATTTACAGGGCCAAAGAGAAAGCATCCTAGGTTTTGGAGGGAGAAGCAGTAATTGTAATGATCTCCACTACAACAGAAACAAGAAGCACAACTTAAGGAAAAATAATGTAATGTGCATTCCAGCTCACAAGCGACATTGAAGCAGGTAGTTCCTGTGACTTAGTTTGGACAAAGGTTATATTCGACAACTGGAATAAATTAATAACTGGCTCTTTTCACCGACCCTCGGTCTCAGATGAAACAGTTGCTGAACATTTCAAAGACAACTGGAGTATCATCGCAAATAGGTACTCTAATCATACAATTATAATTGGCAGTGACTTCAATCTATTTCCCGTATGTTGACAAAAATATATTTTCAGACCCTACTGTAGATAGAAAACAACTTCCATAATTGTTCTAAATGCTTTTTATAAAATTATTTTCAACAATTAGTTTACGAGGCCATTCAAATTGTTAATGGTTACGAAAACACACTTCACTTCTTAGCCACAAATAATCTTGAGCATCACGACGGATACAGGAATTAGTGAACACACAGTTGTAGCGAGGCTTTCTGTCACAAAGAAATTCACCATAACTACAAGCGAAATATATATATATATAAAATCAAGTAAAAATTCGGTTGACGTCTTTCTAAGAGACAGTCTCCAATCCTTCCAAACTATGTAAGTGAAGACCATATGTGGCTTGAGTTCAAAGAAATAGTATCAACAGCACTCAAGAGATTCATAACAAATAAATTAATAACAGACGGAACTGATCCCACAAGGTACACAAAACACGACAAAGCTGCTGCAGGATCACCGAAAAGGCACGTATAATTCAGACGAGCGCAAAATCTCCAAGATGGGCGAATTTTTACTGTGGCTCGAAATTTGGTGCTGATTTCAATGCGAGATGCATCTAATAGTTTCCACAACGAAACTCTCCAGAAATGTGGCGAAAAATCCATAGAGATTCTGGTCCTATGTTAAGAAAAAAGTGGTTCAAATGTCTCTGAGCACTATGGGACTTAACATCTGAGGTCATCAGTCCCCTAGAGCTTAGAACTACTTAAACCTAACTAACCTAAGGACATCCCAAACATCCATGCCTGAGGCAGGATTCGAACCTGCCACCATAGCGGTCGCGCGGTTCCAGACTGAAGCGCCTAGAACCGCTCGGCCACACAGGCTGGCTTAAGAAAACCAGCGGAAGGGTCAGTAAGTGCCTTTACTGCGGGTCGGCGGCGGGCGGGGAGGGGGAGGGGGAGAAGGGACCCAACCCTGCGGAACACGTAAAATCGTGGCAAATGCCCGGCGTGGCAATGTCCGCACACCAAACGACTGTCTGAACGCCTCAGTGCGAGCTCTAATTTCCCGTATCTTCGAGTCGTGATCATTGCTCGGTTTGAAAGTTGGGGGTAATAATATATGCTCTACATCCTCGGCGAACATCCGATTTTGGAATTTAGTGAGCAGCCTCTTCCGTTTAGCGCGTCGTCTATCTGCAAGTGTGTTCCAGGATTTGTAACGCTCTCGGGATGGCTAAACGTGCCAGTCACGAATCTTGCCACTCTTCTTTGGACCTTCTCTGTCTCTTGAGTAAGACCCAACTGGTAAGGCTCCCATACAGACCAAAAATACTAGACTGGACGAACTAAAGTATTGTAAGCGATTTCCTTTGTTGAAGGACTGCATCGCTTTAGGAGTCTACCAATAAACCGCAATCTAGAGTTCGCCTTACCTGTTACTTGTGTAATCTGATCCATTTGAGATCATTTCGAGTAGTCACACCCAGATGCTTGACGGATGTTACAGCATCCAAAGATTGGTCATTTATCTTGCACTGTTATATTAATGGGGATTTTCGCTTTGTTATACGCAGTAGGTTACACTTACTGATATTGAGAGATAACTGCCGTTCATTACACCACACATTTTCTGCAAATCCTCACTGATTTGTTCACAACATTCGTGTGATGCCACTTTCCTGTACACTACAGCTTCACCGGCAAACAATCGAATGCCACTGTCAATACAATCAACCAGATCGTAATTCATTTGAGTCATCTCTTTGTCTCCCTCTACGATTTTTACCCTCCACGCTGCCCTCCAATGCTAAATTTCTGATCCCTTACTGTAACAGAAAAAGAGTATTTCTGAACACTTTCATTTCTAAAATCAGTAGCAGTTATTACAACGAGTAACGCCATGTTGTTCATTGCGCCAACTGTTTTGTAAAAGGTTGACTTTTACACGCCTGTGTTCAGTACGAACTGTTCCCCTGGATTTCTGACTGGCTTTATATCTCGGCAGTAATCATGTTCTGATACCTGAGCCAGAATCGGTGATTCTGGCTCCGTTCTCGCCCGACTACAGTCCGATGATCGGTTCGCGGCTGCAGTCCAGAAACAACTGGCCGAGCGACCGCCGCTTCGATCGCGCGGACTGTGTGGCCCGCAGAAACTTATTTGTTCTTATTTAATAGAATTTTCATGTTCTTCACGAACTGAAACAGCATCTTAGCTTTTCACGCAAATTAAGGCCATGTAAGCATGGGCTTTTCATAATGTATTTCTGACCAAAAAGCTATTCTGGAAGCTGGAGTGCAGAGTTTTTCTTAATCACTCCTTTTGAGTTGCGTAGATATTTGCACAGCAACTTCCATCCTCTAACATATCTTTACATCAAACAGGGGAGCAAAATACCAATTTTCATAAATTTAGCTTTAAAATTTTTTAATGTACCGAAATATTTTATTAAAGATTTTCATGCGCTATTGGACTCTTCGGGGCTGAATTTTCAGCAGCACTGAAACACTTATTTCTTTTATTTTCTGACTGAGGATCTAGATTCCAGTTTTCGCATTTCTACCTTCAACACTTCCTTAATAGCGACGTTTTTCGAAACATCCTACATCCCTGTTTCACCCCCTTAGGGTTGAAATTTCGGGCAATACCTTCCCAGACGACGCGTACAGTGTAAGGTCCGCACCCCCTGGAGACTTCGAGTTCCTCACCTTATCTGACCTGACCCCGTCTAGCAGGGAAGAGGCCAGGAGCGTCCCACACAGCACATCCTACAGCGACTCTTGTTCACGGTCGGTGCAGCAGTGTCCGCAGTCTGTGGTTAGCGTCCCAGGTTCGATTCCCGACAGAGTCGCTAATTTCCTTCTCTCGGGGTCTGGGTGTTTGCGCCGCCCCCGTAACTTCGGGTCATCTCCACCGCCGAGCAGGTCTGCCAAGATGAAGGAAACGTTCTTCTGCCTGAAAACTTCCTGTGGCGTACACATTCTTTACGCGCCAATGTTTTCCGGTTCAGCGTGAAACATCGCTTTCAAACGATATGAAGCACACAAAATGCACCGTCATGAATGTACCTGCATAATCTTAATACGTTACAGTACTCTTTTCCAACACACTTCTCGTGTATCAAATCTAAACCTGAAGCACCAGAAAATTAGTATCGTGATGGGGCATGCAGTGTAACTAAGTAGCCACCTACAGATCCAAACCTGAGACGACTTTGCGGAATGTGGTGGTGGGTACTTTGTTCACCGAAGCCGTTCTTCGCAGCGCCGTGACGTCATTGTTGCTGCTGCTGCCACCGTCGCCCCCCTCCCCCCCCCCAACAGTGTGCTCGCAGCAGCCGGTTTCCACCAGCCTCGCCGCGTGACGTCACCCGCTGACCCTGGACTGGCGACCCGCAGTTATCTGCACTGCGCGGACGCCCGCTTCCTGCCCACAAACCGCTGTTCCGCCGTGCCAGCGCGTCTCCTCGAAGCTTCCAGGCTTGCAGCGAAATGACGACGAAGAGAAAAATCGAGAAACTGCGGCCAATAAAGACGCCTTACCGTGGATCACGCTACCCACGCGCCATTCGTGGGCGGAAGAGGAACCTAAATTTTCCCTGTCTGCTCCCTTGTGCTGCGCCGAGTAAGATGGCCGGAACTGTTATTCTGTGGCGGCTGTTTTTTGCAGTAACCCTTATATATTTGCGCTGGTCACTTTCAACAGTTCCCAGTAAGTGGCTGTTGTCTGCGCTCTGATTCGTTGATGCGGAAGAGACTGACCGGTCGCCGTATTCTGTTTTATACTACAGGAGCACTGGTGCCACATTTGGTGGCTTTGTATTGAACAAAGAGCAAGGAAAAAATCCCTCGAAATCTCTTAGTTAGAGGTACGAATTCTTACAATATAACAGCGCAAAATATCGCTGTATTACGTCATCCCCGCAAGCTTCACTTACTTTAGGTTCAAATACCAAGTTTAATATCTGACGCTTCAAACTAAGCACAGTAAGAAACTAACTACAGTAAGGTCCGCACTGTGGATCACCACACAAAAACTGTCAAGAGTTGACGCCATCGTTTTCTTTAGTCTGAAATATTTCGGTCGAGAAAAGTCACGTTAATAAATCTTTGCGTGAGTTTATAAAAACTGCACCGTTCATCATGTAATGAATATATTTTTAAAGCATCTACATAAAAGAGGCTACAAAGATGGTAGTAATTCTCTTTTAGCCAATTTAGAGACTAACCGTCCATAGATATAATTTTCATGTTTTACGTCCATCTAGGTGGTAACGATTATTCGCATATTTTTATGTAAATAAGTAAAAAGAGGAAATAATTTGTACACGCAATAAGTGTAAAGAAATATGCAATACTAATTTCTGTAAGAGACAAAAAAAAGAGAAACAGCTGTTTGAAACTGACAGATAAGGGGACTGAAATCCCTGATTTGCCCGTCGTCTTGTTTCCTTGGAGTTGGCAAAATTTACACGACAAAAGAAAGAAGGCATGAAGGTCGGGGACATATTTTGATAAACAGTAAGGAGAACGACATTTGCTATCAGCAGATTTTCCCAAGTATTAAGCATTTTAATTGTAAATAAACGAGACGGAATTATTCGTGAGTGGTAACGAAAATTCGTTGTATCAGCTGTGCAACTCAGACAAGCAAAGGTCCTGCAGTGCTTTATAGAGGACGTTACTTCACCTACTGTGGCATTTCGTAACTTGTAATCGCAATTTTACGTACGGAAAGGAACGACGCTTCAGTCATACTATAAGTGAACTAAGGGTAGGTAGGGCGTGAATTACAAGTTAATGAACAACAACACTGATAGCTCACCATACACTAGGTATTTACGCGTTAGAAAGCACTTGTGTATAAATTTCTCAGCATTATTTTGAAAGAAGAATAAAGCCATTGGTGCAGTGGTTTTCCGTACTTGGCTCTCCACATAACGAACTTCTACATCCAATTTTGGAATTCAAACACTTACACTCGACGTATTAACGATACCTGCGTCTTTGTATACGTCAGTTACACGCGGAACTGCATCGGTTACATGTACGTACATAATTAAATTGTGTACCACAGAGGAGTAATATGGGTTCAATAGAAGTAGGCATATACTGATCATTTACGTACATTATCTTTCATTGCTTACGGAAAGATTCCCGACACTAAGGTACACAGTGTATGTACTGGGATTAAAGTCAGCACGTGAAGTGTAACCATGCGCGTTCAGAAAGTACCAGATTCTGTGAATTAAAATTAGGGGCACCAGTGATTAATTGTAAGGGCACAGAAGTACTTTGATAGTTAACATTTCGCGGGTGTTCCTGGAGGCACATTATGTGTACAGATATTACGTACGTTATTGAAATAATTCGTAAATGCAATCTCGTCAACCAGACTAAGAATTTAAAGACTTCTTAGCCTTGTGTAAAATGAGCAAGGGGATCGAGATCATGAGTTGAGCTGCTCAGCACCGTACTGGTGTAGAAACGAAAGACGACGGGTAAAAGGCTAGACAGAGGGTTACCATCAACGATTCACTCGTTTCCAGAATTCGAACTTTTCCGAAGTATTAAGTGGACGAATATGATTGGATGCCATTACGAATTCAGCGCCTTGCCAAAATGCCGACAAGGCAAGACTTTTCATGTGTTGGAACATGCGAGGTATTTGACCAAATGTGGCAGCTGCAAAAAACCGTGTGAGGGTTGAGAGGGGGTTGGGGGGCTGAACGAGATTTTTGTGCGCAGTCCACACAAGTGAACAGCACGCAAAAGCCACGAACTCTGAACACCGCAGCAAAGTGTGTGGAAGACAGTCCACAGGTGAACTGCCTGTTCGTAGTGTCCAACGTGCACGCTATGAACCGAAAGTACAGCTATAGACTGTTCCATCAAGAATATATATAATAGTTGAGTTCTGCAGTGCGATTTGTAACTGATACTCTGTATTTTGGTATCGTTCTGAGCAATGACAAACACTTGTCAGAAAGGATTCTGAGGATGGCTGGTTTTACTGCAAAAATGTTTGAGTACTGGTCCTTTACGTGGGATACTGCTTCACTCTTCCAGATACCCCTTCTGAGAAAACCAACTACTTTTTTGGTAAGTGTACGGCACAGTCACTGCCTGGAGATGCACGATTATTAACAGAAGTGAAGACTAAGCCCCTAACGCCGGGAATTTTGACAACTTTTCTAGCAAGAGGATCAATTTTAGGTCAACATAATAATTCATTCATTTCTGCACTTACACATATAGAACAAAGACGAAATGGAGGGTAACATTTTCTGTCTTACTGACTACCCAACGGACTACCTTGTCCATGCGAAGACTGCACCCCGTGCAACAGCTGCGCTCTGTGGAAAGGCTGCACGCTGTGCGAAGGCTGCGGTCTGTGCAACAGCTGCACTCCTTAGAAAGGCTGCACTCCTTGCATAGGCTGCACTCCTTGCAAAGGCTGCACTAATTGCGAAGGCTGCACCTCTTGCAAAGGCTGCACTCCTTGCAAAGACTGCACTCCTTGCAAAGGCTCTAGTCTTTGCGAAGACTGCTCGCCTTGCGAAGGCTATATTCCCTGCAAAGGCTGCACTCCGTGCAAGGGCTGCACACCTTGCGAAGGCTGTATTCCGTGCGAAGGCTGCACTCTGTGCGAAGGCTGCATTCCTTCCAAATGCTGTACTCCATGCGAAGGCTGCATCCCATGCAAAGGCTGCACTCCATGCAAAGGCTGCACTCCATCCGAAGGCTGCACTTCTTGCGAAGGCTGCCCTCCATGCGAAGGCAGCTCTCCTTGTGAAGGCTGCCCTCTATGCGAAGCCTGCACGCCATGCGAAGGCAACACTCCATGCGAAGGCAGCACACCATGCGAAGGCTGCCCTCCATGCGAAGGCTGCACTCCATGCGAAGGCTGCCGTCCATGCGAAGGCTGCCCTCCATGTGAAAGCTGCCTTGCATGCGAAGGCTGCACTCCATGCAAAGGCTGCACTCCATGCAAACGCTGCACTCCATGCGAAGACTGCACTCCATGCAAAGTCTGCTCTCCATACAAAGGCTGCACTCCTTGTGAAGGCTGCGCTCCTTGCAAAGGCTGCACCCCATGCAAAGGCTGCACTGCTGCGAAGCTTACACTCCAAGCAAGGGTTGCACTCCATGTGAAGGCTGCACTCCATGCGAAGCCTGCACTCCATGCGCAGGATGCACTCCATGAGAAGGCTGCGGACTATGCGAAGGCTGCACGCCATGCGATCGCTGAACCTTGTGTGAGGGCTGCACTCCCAGCGAAGGCTGCACTCTGTGCGAAAGCTTCACTCCTTGCGAAGGCTGCACTCCTTGCAAAGGCAGCACTCCGTGCAAAGGCTGCACACCTCACAAAGAATGCACTCCTTGCAAAGGATGCACTCTGTGCAAAGGCTGCACTGTGTGCGAAGGCTGCACTCCTTGCGAAAGCTGTACTCCATGCAAAGACTGCACCCCATGTGAAGGCTGCACAACATTCGAAGGCTGCACTCCATGCGAAGGCTGCACTCCATGCGAAGGCTGCCGTCCATGCGAAGGCTGCTCTCCATTTGAAGGCTGCCCTCCATGCGAAGGCTGCCCTAGATGTGAAGGCTGCACTCCATTCGCACTCCATGCGAAGGCTGCCCTCCATGTGAAGGCTGCCCTCAATGTGAAGGCTGCCCTCCATGCGAAAACTGCACTCCATGCGAAGCCTGCAGTCCATGCGAAGTCTGCACTTCATGGGAAGACTGCACTCCATGTGAAGTCTGCACTCCATGCAAAGGCTGCATTCCTTGCAAAGCCTGCACTCCTTGCAAAGGCTGCAACAAATGCAAAGGCTGAACTCCTGTGAAGCTTACACTCCAAGCAAAGGCTGCACTCCATGTGAAGGCTGCACTCCATGCGAAGGCTGCACTCCATGCAGAGGCTCCACTCCATGCGAAGGCTGTACTCTGTGCGAAGGCTGTACCCCTTGCGAAGGCTGTAATCCATGCGGAGGCTGCACACCATGCGAAGGCTGTTTTCTTGCGAAGGTTACACTCCAAGCAAAAGCTCCACATTATGTCTAGGCAGCAATCCACGCGAAGGCTACACTCCATGCAAAGGCTGCTCTCCATGCGAAGGCTGTATTCCTTGCGAAGACTGCACTCAATGTAGAGGCTGCACTCCACGTGAAGGCTGCACACTATGCCAGGGCTGCATCGCTTGTGATGGCTGTACTCCATGCGAAGACTGCACACCCATGTGAAGGCTGCACTCTCTGGAACGGCTGCATGCTGTGCGAAGGCTGCGACCTGTGCCAATGCTGCACTCCTTGCGAAGGCTGCACTCCTTGCAAAGGCAGCACTTCTTGTGTAGGCTGCACTACTTGCAAAGGCTGCACTAATTGTGAAGGCTGCACTCCTTGCGAAGGCTGCTCTCCTTGCAAAGACTGCACTCCTTGCAAAGACTGCACTCCTTGCAAAGGCTTTACTCTTTGCGAAGGGTGCTCGCCTCGCGAAGGCTATATTCCCTGCGAAGGCTGCGCTCCGTGTGAGGTCGGCACACCTTGCGAAAGCTGTATTCCGTGTGAAGGCTGCAGTCTGTGTGAAGGCTGCACTCCTTCAGCCGTCTGTACTCTGTGCGAAGGCTGCACCCCATGTGAAGGCTGCACTCCATGCAAAGGTTGCACTCCATCTGAAGGCTGCACTTCTTGCGAAGGCTGCTCTCCATGCGAAGGCAGCTCTCCACGTGAAGCCTGCCCTCCATAAGAGGTCTGCACTCCGTGTGAAGGCTGCACTCCATGCGAAGTCAGCACTCCATGCGAAGGCTGCACTCTATGCGAAGGCTGCCCTCCATGCGAAGGCTGCGCTCCATGTGAAAGCTGCCTTGCATGCCAAGGCTGCACTCCATGCAGAGGCCGCACTCCATGCGAAGGCTGCACTCCATGCGAAGACTGTGCTCCATCCAATGTCTGCACTCCATGGAAAGGCTGCAGTCCTTGCGAAGGCTGCGCTCCTTGAAAAGGCTGGACCCCATGCAAAGGCCGCACTGGTACGAAGCTTACACTCCAAGCAAAGGCTGCACTCCATGGGAAGGCTGCACCCAATGCGAAGGCTGCACTTTATGCAAAGGCTGCACTCCATGCGAAAGCTGCACTCCATGCGAAGCCCGCACTCCGTGCAAAAGCTGCACTCCATGCGAAGCCTGCACTCCGTGTGATGGATGAACTCCATGAGAAGGCTGCAGACTATGCAAGGGCTGCACGCCATGCGATCGCTGCACTCTCTGCAAAGGCTGCACTCAGAGGGAAGGCAGCAGGCCACGTGAATGCTGCACTCCATGTGAAGGCTGCACACCATGCAAAGGGTTCACTCCGTGCGACAGCAGCACTTTGTGTGAAGGCAGCACCCCATGTGATGGCTGCACGCCAAGCCAAGGTTGCACTCCATGCGTAGGCTGCATGCCAAGGCTGCACTCCATGCGAAGGTTGCACCCCATGCGAAGGCCGCACTCCATGCGAAGGCTGCACTCCTTGCAAAGGATTCACTATTTGCGAAGGCTGCGCTCCTTGCGAAGGCTGCACTCTTTGCGAAGGATGCGCACCTTTCGAAGGCTTTACTCCATGCCAAAGCTCCCTGCTTGTGAAGGCTGCACTCCTTGCGATGGGTGCTCTCCATGCAAAACCTTCACAACAAGAGATGGCTGCACTCCTTCGAAGGCTGCACTCCATGCAAAGGCTGCACTCCATGCGAAAGATGCAACCCAATGCGCAGGCTGCTCTCCATTTGAAGACTGCCATCCATGCGAAGGCTGCACTCCATGCGAAGGTTGCATTCCATGCAAAGGCTGCACTCCTTGCAAAGGCTGCACTCCTTGGAAAGAATGCACACCTTGCGTAGGCTGCACTCAGTGCGAAGGCTGCACCCCGTGTGAAGCCTGCACTCTGTGGAAAGGCTGCACTCTGTGCAAAGGATGCACTCCTTGAAAAGACTGCACTCCTCATAAAGAATGCACTCCTTGCAAGAGCTGCACTCTGTGCAAAGGCTGAACTCTGTGCGAAGGCTGCACTCCTTGCGAAGGCTGCACCCCGTGTGAAGCCTGCACTCTGTGGAAAGGCTGCACTCTGTGCAAAGGTTGCAGTCTGTGCGACTGCTGCACTCCTTGTGAAGGCTGCTTTCCTTACTAAGGCTGCACTCCATGCGAGGGTTGCAAACCTTGCGAATGCTGCCTCCTGTGAAGGCTGCACTCCTTGCGAAGGCTGTACTACATGCGAAGCTGCACTCCATGTGAAGGCTGGAATCCATGCAAAGGCTGCACTCCATGTGAAGGCTGCACTCCATGTGAAGGCTGCCCTCCTTGCGATGGCTGCACTCCATGCGCATTCTGCACTCCATGCGAATTCTGCACCCGATGCGAAGGCTGCACTCCATGCGAAGTCTTCACTCCATGTGAAGGCTTCACTCGATGCATAGGCTGCACTCCATGCAAAGGCTCCATTCCATGCAAAGGCTGCACTCCATGCAAAGGCTGCACTCCATGTGAAGGCTGCACTCCATGTGAAGGCTGCACTCCATGCGAAGGCTGCACTCCATGCAAAGGCTGCACTCCTTGCAAATGATCTACTCTTTGCGAAGGCTTTACTCCTTGCCAAGGCAGCCGTCCTTGCAAAGGCTGCACTCCTTACGATGGGTGCACTCCATGCGATAGCTGCAACCCAATGCGAAGGCTGCTCTTCATTTAAAGACTGCCCTCCATACGAAGGCTGCACTCCATGCGAAGGTTGCATTCCATGCAAAGGCTGCACTCCTTGCGAAGGCTGCGCTCCTTGCAAAGGCTGCACTCCTTGCAATGGCTGCACTCATTGGAAAGGCTGCACTCCACGTGAAGGCTGCTCTCCATGTGAAAGCTGCACTCTATGCGAAGGCTGCACTCCTTTCGAGGGCTGCGCTCCTTGTGATGGCTGCACTCCTTACGAAGGCTGCACTCCTTCCAAATGATGCACTCATTGCAAAGGCTGCACTCCACGTGAAGGCTGCACTCCATGCGAAAGTTGTACTCCATCCAAAGGCTGCACTCCATCAGAAGCCTGCAATCCAAGTGAAGGCTGCACTTCTTGTGAAGCTGCAGTCTTTGGAAGGCTGCACTCTTTGCTGAGGCAGCTTTTGTTGCGAAGTCTGTATTCCGTGTGAAGGCTGCACTTCTTGCGAAGTCTGTATTCCGTGTGAAGGCTGCACGCCATGTGAAAGCTGCACTCAGAGCGAAGGCTGCACTCCATGTGAATGCTGCTCTCCATGTGAAGGCTGCACACCGTGCGAAGGGTTCACTCCGTGCGACAGCAGCACTTTGTGTGAAGGCAGCACCCCATGTGATAGCTGCACGCCAAGGCAAGGTTGCACTCCATGCGTAGGCTGCATGCCAAGGCTGCACTCCATACGAAGGCTGCACTCCGTGCAACAGCAACACTTCATCAAAGGCAGCACTCCATGCGAAGACTTCACTCCATGGGAAAGCTGCACTCCATGTGAAGGCTGCACTCCATGCTAAGGCTGCACTACGTGCAACAGCAACACTTCGTCAAAGGCAGCACTCCATGCGAAGGCTTCAATCCATGCAAAGGCTGCATACCATGCGAAGGCTACACTCCATGCGAAGGCTGCACTCCGAGCAAAGGCTGCACTCCGAGCGAAGATTGCACTATGAGCAAAGGTTGCACTCCGAGCGAAGGTTGCACCCCGAGTGAAGGTTGCACTCCATATGAAGACGGCACTCCATGCGAAAACTGCATTTCATGCAGAGGCTGCACCCCATGCAAAGGCTGCATTCAGTGCAAAGGCTGCACTCTGTGCAAAGGCTGCACTCCTTACCAAGGCTGGGCTATTTACGAAGGCGGCACTCCTTGCGAAGATCACACTCCCTGCAAAGGTTGTGTTCCCTGCGAAGGCTGCAATCCATGTGAAGGCTGTACTTTGTTCGAAGGCTGCACTCCCTGCAAAGTCTGCACTTGATGCGAAGGCTGTACTTCATGCGAAGACTTCACTCCGTGCGAAGGCTGCACTCCGAGTGAAGGCTGCACTTCGTGCGAAGACTGCACTCGGTGCGAAGGCTGCTCTCCGTGCGAAGGCTGCACTCTGTTCGAAGGCTACACTCTGTCGGACGGCTGCACTCCACGCGAAGGCTTCAGTCATCTCTGGAGGTATAGTTGATCCTGTTTAATCTCTTTGACAGAGAGGTTTGCGGTGCAAATGCAGTCAGTGATTCCGCAAAGTTTCGTATTTTTCGACTTTGTGCCTCTCTAGTGGAATCACTGGTTGTGTAGAATCTCTTCACAGAAGGGCTTTGTGCTGTGAATGCAGGCCACGAGGCCGCAAATTCTGGTATTTTACCTCTCTGGAAGTATAGTTGATCCTGTTTAATCTCTTTGACACAGAGGTTTGCAGTGCGAATGCAGTCAGCGAGGCAGCAAAGTTTGGTATTTTTTGACTCTGGGCCTCTCTGGTGGAATCACTGGTTGTGTAGAATCTCTTCACAGGAGGGCTTAGTGCTGTGAAAGCGGTCCACGAGGCCGCAAAGGCGTGTATTTTCGAACTTATACCTCTCTGGAGGAGTCGTTGCATCTGTTGAATCTCTTTACTAGAGAGGTTTGCGGTGCGAATGCAGTTAGGGAGGACGCAAAGTTTCGTATTTCTCGACTTTGTGCCTCTCTGGTGGAATCAATGATTGTGTAGAATCTCTTCACAGAAGGGATTAGTGCTGTGAATGCAGTCCATGAGGCCGCAAAATCGGGTATTATCGAATTTGTACCTCTCTGGAGGAATCGTACATCTGTTGAATCTCTTTACTAGAGAGGTTTGCGGTGCGAATGCAGTCAGCGAGGCCGCAAAGTTTGGTAATTTCGTCTCTGTGCCTCTCAGGTGGAATCGCTGGGTGTGTAGAATCTCTTCACAGGAGGGCTTAGTGCTGTGAATGCAGTCCACCAGGCCGCAACCTCTGCTATTTTCGCATTTGTACCTCTGTGGAGGAATCGTGCATCTGTTGAATCTCTTTACCAGAGAGGTTTTCGGTGCGAATGCAGTCAGTGAGGCCGCAAAGTATGGTATTTTGTGACTCTCTGCCTCTCTGGTGGATTCACTGGTTGTGTAGGATCTCTTTACAGGCGGGTTTAGTGCTTTGAAAGTAT
This sequence comes from Schistocerca piceifrons, assembly GCF_021461385.2. Lineage (NCBI taxonomy): Eukaryota > Metazoa > Arthropoda > Insecta > Orthoptera > Acrididae > Schistocerca > Schistocerca piceifrons. The sequence goes on along the minus strand of NC_060148.1, from coordinate 73,493,525 downwards.
TCCACGAGGCCGCAAACTCGGGTATTTTCGAATATGTACCTCTGTGGAGGAATCGTTGCATCAGTTGAATCGCTTTACCAGGGAGGTTTGCGGTGCGAATGCAGTCAGCGGGGCCGCAAAGTTTGGTATATATTTGACTCTGTGCCTCTCTGGTGGAATCGCTGGTTGTGTAGAATCTCTTCACAGGAGGGCTTAGTGCTGTGAATGCAGTCCACGAGGCTGCAAACTCCGGTATTTTTGAATTAGTACCTCTCTGGAGAAATCGTTGCATCTGTGGAATCTCTTTACCAGAGAGATTTGTTGAGCGATTGCTGTCAGCGAGGCCGCAAAGTTCGGAATTTTTCGACTCTGTGCCTCTCTGGTGGATTCACTGGTTGTGTAGAGTCTCTTCACAGGAGGGCTTAGTGCTGTGAATGTAGTCCACGAGGCCGCAACTTCTGCTATTTTCGCATTTTTACCTCTCTGGAGGAATCGTTGCATGTTTTGAATCTCTTACCAAAGAGGTTTGCGATGCGAATGCAGTCAGTGAGGCCGCAAAGTTTGGTATTTTGTGACTCTGTGCCTGTCTGGTGGAATCACTGGTTGTGTAGAATCTCTTCACAGGAGGGCTTTGTGCTGTGAATGCAGTCCACGAGGCCGCAAATTCTGGTATTTGCACCTCTCTGGAGGTATATTTCATCCTGTATAATCTCTTTGACACAGAGGTTTGCGGTGCAAATGAAGTCAATGATGCCGCAAAGTTTCGTATTTTTCGACCTTGTGCCTCTCTGGTGGAATCACTGGTTGTGTAGAATATCTTCACAGGAGGAGTTTGTGCTGTGAATGCAGTCCACGAGGCGGCAAATTCTGCTATTTGTACCACTCTGGAGGTATAGTTTATCCTTTTTTAATTCCTTGACCGAGAGGTTTGGGGTGCAATTGCAGTAAGTGAGGCCGCAAAGTTTGGTATTTTTTGACATTGTGCCTGCGTGGTGGAATCACTGGTTGTGTAGAATCTCCTTACAAAATGGCTTTGTGCTGTGAATCCATTCCACTAGGCCGCAAATTGAGGTATTTGTACCTCTCTGGAGGTATAGTTGATCCTGTATAATCTCTTTGACAGAGAAGTTTGCGCTGCAAATGCAGTCAGTGGGGCCGCAAATTTGGTATTTTTCGACTCTGTGCCTCCCTGGTGGAATCACTGACTGTGTAGTATCTCTTCACAGAAGGGCTTTATGCTGTGTATGCAGTCCACGAGGCCGCAAATTCTGCTATTCGTACCCCTCTGGAGGTATAGTTGATCCTGTATAATCTCTTTGAAGAGAGGTTTGCCGTGCAAATGCAGTCAGTGAGGCCGTAAATTTGATATTCTTCGCCTCTGTGCCTCTCTGGTGGAATCACTGGTTGTGTAGAAACTCTTCACAGAAGGGGTTTGTGCTGTGAATGCAGTCCACGAGGCCGCAAATTCTGGTATTTGTACCTCGCTGGACGTATAGTTGAACCTGTATAATCTCTTTCACAGAGAGGTTTACGGTGCAAATGTAGTCAGTGAGAACGCAAATTTGGTATTTTTTGACTCTGGGCCTCTATGGTGGATCACTTGTTGTGTAGAATCTCTTCACAGAAGGGCTTTGTGCTGTGAATGCAGTTAACGAGGCCACAATTTCTGGTATTTAAACCTCTCTGGAGGAATAGTTGATCCAGCATAATCTCTTTGACAGAGAGGTTTGCGGTGCAAATGCAGTCAGTGAGGCCGTAAATTTGATATTCTTCGCCTCTGTTCCTTTCTGGTGGAATCACTGGTTGTGTAGAATCTCTTCACAGGAGGGCTTAGTGCTGTGAATGCAGTCCACAAGTTCTAGTATTTGTACCTCTCTTTAGGTATAGTTGATCCTGTTTAATCTCTTTGACAGAGAGGTTTATGGTGCAAATGCAGTCAGTGAGGCCGAAAATTTGGTATTTTGTGACTCTCTGAGTCTCCAGTGGTATCACTGGTTGTGTAGAATCTCTTCACAGAAGGGCTTTGTGCTGTGAATGCAGTCTACGAGGCCGCAGATTCTGGTATTTGTACCTTTCTGGAGGTATAGTTGATGCTGTTCAATCTCTTTGACACAGAGCTTCGCAGTGCAAAGGCAGTCAGTGAGGCCGCAAAGTTTCGTATATTTCGACTTTGTGCCTCTCTGGTGGAATCACTGGTTGTGTAGAATCTCTTCACAGGAGGGCTTAGTGCTGTGGATGCAGTCCACAAGGCCGCCAGCTCGATTATTTTCGAATTAGTACCTCTGTGGAGGAATCGTTGCATCTGTTGAACCTCTTTACCAGAGAGGTTTGCGGTGCGAATGAAGTCAGCGAGGCCGCAAAGTATGGTATTTCTCGACTCTGTGCCTCTCTGGTGGAATCACTGGTTGTGTAGAATCTCTTCACAGGATGGCTTAGTGCTGTGAATGCAGTCCACGAGGCCGCAAACTCGGGTATTTTCGAATTTGTACCTCTCTGGAGGAATCGTGCATCTGTTGAATCTCTTTACCAGAGAGGTTTTCGGTGCGAATGCAGTTAGCGAGGCCGCAAAGTTTGGAATTTTTCGTCTCTGTGCCTCTCTGGTGGAATCACTGGCTGTGTAGAATATATTCACAGGAGGGCTTAGTGCTGTGTATGCAGTCCACGAGGCCGCAAATTCTGGTATTTGTACCTCTCTAGGGGTATAGTTGACCCTGTTTAATCTCTTTGACAGAGAGGTATGCGGTGCAAATGCAGTCAGTGAGGCCGTAAAGTTTCGTATTTTACGACTTTTTGCCTCTTTGGTGGAATCACTGGTTGTGTAAAATCTCTTCACAGGAGGGCTTAGTGCTGTGAATGCAGTCCACGAGGCCGCAAACTTGGGTATTTTCGTTTTGTACCTCTCTGGAGGAATCGTTGCATCTGTTGAATCTCTTTACTAGAGAGGTTTGCGGTGCGAATGCAGTCAGCGAGGCCGCAAAGTTTGGTATTTTGTGAATCTGTGCCTCTCTGGTGGAATCACTGGTTGTGTAGAATCTTTTCACAGGAGGGCTTAGTGCAGTGAATGCAGTCCACGAGGCCGCAAACTCGGGTAAATTTGAATTTGTACCTCTGTGGAGGAATCATTGCATCTGTTGAATCCCTTTACCAGAGAGGTTTGCGGTGCGAATGCAGTCAGCGAGGCAGCTAAATTTGGTATTTTTTGACTTTGTGCCTGTGTGGTGGAATCACTGGTTGTGTAGAATCTCTTCACAGGAGGGCTTAGTGCTGTGAATGCATTCCACGAGGCCGCAAATTCAGGTATTTATACCTCTCTGGAGGTATAGTTGATCCTGTTTAATCTCTTTGACAGGGAGGTTTGCGGTGCAAATGCAGTCAGTGAGGCCGCAAAATTTGGTATTTTTCGACTCTGTGCCTCTCTGGTGGAATTACTGGTTGAGTAGAATCTCTTCACAGGAGGGCTTAGTGCTGTGAACGCAGTCCACGTGGCCGCAAATTCTGGTATTTGTACCTATCTGGAGATATAGTTGATCCTGTTTAATCTCTTTGACAGAGAGGTTTGCGGTGCGAATGCAGTCAGCGAGGCCGCAAAGTTTGGTATTTTTTGACTCTGTGCCTCACTGGTGGAATCACTGGTAGTGCAGAATCTCTTCACAGAAGGGCTTTGTGCTGTGAATGCAGTCCACGAGGCAGCATATTCTGGTATTTGTACCTCTCTGGAAGTATAGTTGATCCTGTTTAATCTCTTTGACAGAGAGGTTTGCGTTGCAAATGCAGTCAGTGAGGCCGTAAAGTCTCGTATTTTTCGACTTTGTGCCTCTCTGGTGGAATCACTGGTTGTGTAGAATCTTTTCACAGGAAGGCTTAGTGCTGTGAATGCAGTCCACCAGGCCCCAAATTCTGGTATTTGTACCTCTCTGGAGGTATCGTTGATTCTAATGAATCTCTTTGCCAGAGAGGTTTGCGGTGCGAATGCAGTCAGCGAGTCCGCAAAGTATGGTATTTCTCGACTCTGTGCCTCTCTGGTGGAATCACTGATTGTGTAGAATCTCTTCACAGGATGGCTTAGTGCTGTGAATGCAGTCCACGAGGCCGCAAACTCGGGTATTTTCGAATTTGTACCTCTCTGGAGGAATCGTTGCTTCTGTTGAATCTCTTTACCAGAGAGGTTTGCGGTGCGAATGCAGTCAGCGAGGCCGCAAAGTTTGGTATTTTGTGACTCTGTGCCTCTCTGGTGGAATCACTGGTTGTGTAAAATCTTTTCACAGGAAGGCTTAGTGCTGTGAATGCAGTCCACCAGGCCCCAAATTCTGGTATTTGTACCTCTCTGGAGGTATCGTTGATTCTAATGAAGCTCTTTGCCAGAGAGGTTTGCGGTGCGAATGCAGTCAGCGAGTCCGCAAAGTATGGTATTTCTCGACTCTGTGCCTCTCTGGTGGAATCACTGATTGTGTAGAATCTCTTCACAGGATGGCTTAGTGCTGTGAATGCAGTCCACGAGGACGCAAACTCGGGTATTTTCGAATTTGTACCTCTCTGGAGGAATCGTTGCTTCTGTTGAATCTCTTTACCAGAGAGGTTTGCGGTGCGAATGCAGTCAGCGAGGCCGCAAAGTTTGGTATTTTGTGACTGTGCCTCTCTGGTGGAATCACTGGTTGTGTAGAATCTCTTCACAGGATGGCTTAGTGCTGTGAATGCAGTCCACGAGGCCGCAAACTCGGGTATTTTCGAATTTGTACCTCTCTGGAGGAATCGTTGCTTCTGTTGAATCTCTTTACCAGAGAGGTTTGCGGTGCGAATGCAGTCAGCGAGGCCGCAAAGTTTGGTATTTTGTGACTCTGTGCCTCTCTGGTGGAATCACTGGTTGTGTAGAATCTCTTCACAGGATGGCTTAGTGCTGTGAATGCAGTCCACGAGGCCGCAAACTCGGGTATTTTCGAATTTGTACCTCTCTGGAGGAATCGTTGCTTCTGTTGAATCTCTTTACCAGAGAGGTTTGCGGTGCGAATGCAGTCAGCGAGGCCGCAAAGTTTGGTATTTTGTGACTCTGTGCCTCTCTGGTGGAATCACTGGTTGTGTAGAATCTTTTCACAGGAAGGCTTAGTGCTGTGAATGCAGTCCACCAGGCCCCAAATTCTGGTATTTGTACCTCTCTGGAGGTATCGTTGATTCTAATGAATCTCTTTGCCAGAGAGGTTTGCGGTGCGAATGCAGTCAGCGAGTCCGCAAAGTATGGTATTTCTCGACTCTGTGCCTCTCTGGTGGAATCACTGATTGTGTAGAATCTCTTCACAGGATGGCTTAGTGCTGTGAATGCAGTCCACGAGGCCGCAAACTCGGGTATTTTCGAATTTGTACCTCTCTGGAGGAATCGTTGCTTCTGTTGAATCTCTTTACCAGAGAGGTTTGCGGTGCGAATGCAGTCAGCGAGGCCGCAAAGTTTGGTATTTTGTGACTGTGTGCCTCTCTGGTGGAATCACTGGTTGTGTTGAATCTCTTGACAGGTGGTCTTAGTGCTGTGATTGCAGTCCACGAGGCCGCGAACTCGGGAATTTTCGAATTTGTACTTCTCTGGAGGAATCGTTGAATCTGTTGAATCTCTTTGCCAAAGAGGTTTGCGGTGTGAATGCAGTCAGCGAGGCCGCAAAGTTTGGTATTTTTCGACTTTGTGGGTAAAACGTCCCGAAATGTACCACTTCATTGCTCTCACGGTCCTTGAGAAATTCGAGAAAGTAAAGTGAGGTGTAATATTTTGGTTCCTGCAGAGTTTTACAGCCTTCCAGACGTTCTCTGTTGAAAAACTGTGTTACAAATGAATATAAATGATACTATTCGCATTCCTCGTATATCGCATTCAGAACTATAGCTTAGTGTCCGCTTGGAGCGCTGCTGTCAGGGGTGTATAGAGAGCGGGAAGGAGTGTCGGCAGTGTGTGTGCCGGACTGCGGCGACAGTCACCACGAGGGGAGCAGAGGCGGGGGCCGCCCCCTGCACGCGGATGAGGCGCTTCTGTCTCCAGCTCTGTCTCTCCCTCCCTTCCCCCCACTTTCCCCGTCTCTTTCCATCTGTCTGTCTATCTGTCTAGGTATCTGGAGGACGCAGCATGGTATCTGGGAAGGAGACTTACCAACAGGTGTGGGATTAGCTTGTTGCATGCACTGCTGTCCACGTCGTATGCTAATGACCTTGGAGGCAATGTTAAGAGTCAGGCCACAGTTTGTGCAGATGATACATTGTCTATAATGAAGGAGTGTCTGAAAGAAGCTGTACAATTTTTTTTATCATATCTTCACATGATTTCAAAGTAAAGCAAGATTTGACAAATTGCTTTAAGTGAGCAGAAATGTAAAATCGTGTGAAAGTGGTTCGACGAACACTCTGCCATCCACTTCAGTCTGTTTTGCAGAGAAGTTACGTTCAAAATTGTGCTCTTAAAAACACGCAAAAACGTCGTAGTCTAAGGTTGTTGTAATATTAACGAGTCACTTTTGGAATCAGTCAACTCATACAAAGACATGAGTGTGGCACAGTGAGGTGATATAAAATGGAAGTATCACATAGTCTCAGTTGTAGGTAAACTAGATGGCAGAGTGGACGAGACACTGGATGAATGCGGTGAGTCTACAAGGGAGACAGCTTACGGAACACTCGTGTGGTCCATCCTAGACTATCGCACGAGTGTGTGGGATCCATTATAAAAAGAAATAACAGGGAATATTGAACATGTACAGACAAGGGTAATGCGAATAGACAAAGTAGTGTTTGCGTGAAAGCCTGCTTACAGGAAATTCCAGAGCCAGCAGTGGGTGAGAAGGGCTCAGACGGCGTGGGGACGTGTGCCCAAGTTCTGCGAGGGCTCTCCCACATTCTCCCCCCCTCCCCCCCCCCCCCTCCCCAACCACCCAGTCCTTCCTCCAACACAGCCCACACACCTCTGTGACGTTCGAAAGAATTCTAACTTCCGTCATTAACGCAGTACCAATGCATCAGTAGACTGTTACCGCAGGGGACCTACTGTCGTTGTAGGAAAATAGTTAATTGGAGAAGAAATCTTAATAGTTATGGTTATTACTAATATGTTAATAATAAGACTGCTACGGGAATCCTTCCAATTCAATGAAATTCAAAATCAGGTAAGGTTCACAAATTTTGTTCAGGATATACGCTTCAATGTTTTCATCACTCGACTGTGCTCTGTGTTCACAAGAAATTAACTGAGTTGTAGGTTATAAACACAAAGGGTATACACAAAACATCTTTTCCTCGCTATTTGAAGAGCAAATTCATGAATAGTATCTTCAGAACTCAATTCTGGAACCACGCCGTGTTCTATTGACAACATAGCCGACATGCTGCTTCGGAAATAATTCTTGATGAGATCTGGAGAGCTTGTTTCAGCGGAGGCGACAGTTCCTGGTACGGCTAGCAAAATACTGTGGGCGATGTAAATCCCGTTAAACGGGTTTGCAGCGTCGTTCGAGTATTTCAGTATTAACGTAGGAGTTTTCACGTCATCGGGCGCCATTTCTCTGACCACATTAATTTCTGTCAAGAGAGCTGAAGCAACAATGTCTTTCGAACATTCACAATTTATGTTTACACTTAGCTCTTTCTCAAGGTTTGTAGACAGCATTTTCAATTCTTCGTCCTGTATGTATTTTAAACTGTCTAGAGAAAACAAAAAGTCGAATACTCCGGAATACTTAGCCATTTGGCGAAACCTCTCTTTCAAACTTTTTAACACTGTCTCAACGACAGGGAAGAAAAAATCGATCCTATATGTCTCCTCTGAAGGTTGAGCTCTGCAAACCAAATCGTCACCTTCATAATCAAATTGCTTCGCCTTCTTGCCAGTTCTCCTTTCTCCAAATTTTGGTCAAGCCTGCGAAGTTTCAGTTATCTCTTTCACTGTTAACTGCACATTAACGAAAACTCCTTCGCGGAAATTCCCAATAAACGTAATTAGACTTTCGAGAGATTTAGTTGCTACTTTCACGTCAACGTTTGCTGCTTTAACTGCCTTAATTGTTGCGCTAATGGCAAAGAGAAGACCATACTATACGACAACGCCTACAATAAATTCGAAGCTTTTCAAATCGTTCACAGCAAGCGAGTGAGCTTCGCTCTTTGTTTTCGATTCAACAGCGCTGTCGCTCACCTCACCTCCATACACTTTTGAATACATGAATCGTATCTTTTAAATCTGTCCCTTTCAGGAAAGGTTGGCACTTTGAAATCAACAGGACAGGGAAAAACACTGTATCTTCACACACAGTGCACCCAAAACACGTGAAGTGGGAAAGAACGGCAGGCATATGTTTCAACTGACGACAATAAAACAATCATTCTGTGGGAAACAACCTGCTGACGAGTGGGATGTAATGCTTCATTGTTATCCACAGCAATGAGTAGAAATGGCGCGGACAGGGGCTGAGAAGCAATGAACCGAATATATGCTTGGGCAACAGCCATGTGTTGACAATAAACAGTACTGTAGCGCGTCGGTATCACAAAAACACTGGTTCCCTCGACTCCGGTGCGGGCATAATTTTCTGAGAGGTACTCCAGTGGCCACAGCAGTGTCACAGAGAGCGTAGAATTGAATTAAATTACCTTAAAATTAGTTTCACAAACATGTTACTTTATTTTTTTCAATTTATCTGCAATAACAAAATTAGGGCGACAGTCTTGGTATTACATTCGCATGTTCTGCGCGGGTCCCTGGAAGCGCTGTCCCCTGTGAGGCCCCGTAGCAGACTGCAGTTGGTACCTGCCGGCCTCGCAGCTGTTGGCAGCACTGACTGCGTGCCACAGCCCAGGCGTCTGTCGCATTTGTAGCGAGTCGTGCACAGTGTGACGTTCTGCGTTGGGATTTCGTGCTGCTGTTTCTGCGCCGAGAATTTCTTCTGCTACACCCACACCCTTAATAAGGTAAGGACGACTGTTTTCATGCGTTCCCACAGTATTGAATTATTTTCTTTGTTTTCTTTTGGTTTGTTTCTGCAAAGTCACGGTAGCTGTAAGGTTTCATTTACGTTCACTATGGAGACTATCGCTTATAAAGCAAACCGCGTTCGGTTATTACGCTCTCAAAATACTAACGAATTTCGTATTACAAATCTTGTTATTTTTAAGTCCTACCGACATTCCTATTAATTCTGCTATTCTACGGACATTAGGCATGAGTGAAAAGCATAGGCTCGGACGAGATTTCTACTCGTATTCGCGCCATTTTGTTGAATTTTTTTCCCGAAATATAGGTTCGTATTTGTACACATGTGATCCATAAATTGATTATTCTGCGTGTTAGGAATAACAGAACATAATGACGGAACACTGCTTCTGCAAGTAGATAAGATGCTATGGCAACTTGGACTATTGAGGAATTAAACAATTACTTTACGTCAGGATAGTGCGTAGACCTTGGGAGAGTCTGATCCTATTCCTAATGGCTTGAAATCAAACAAAGCTAGACGCATTTTGACAGTTCGATAGTGGAGAACTGAATCCGGTATTTCCTGAAGCAGTCAGCTCCACGAAAACTGTCGAATTTAGTACAACTAATCTGTTAGCGTCTTTCCCCCAGTCCTGCATTAGCAATCGTCTGCACGTTAAGTCACGAAAATGTGTTTTAGTACACAACACTGTTCCATTTAATTTCTATACTTTCACTTTTTTAGGGTAATGTTTATAGTGACAAGGTAGTCTGTTGGGTAGTCAGTAAGACAGATAATGTTACCCTCCATTTCGTCTTTCTTCTATACGTGTAAGTGGAGAAATTAATGAATTCTTATGTTGACCCAAAATTGATCTTCTTGCTAGAAAAGTTGTCAAAATTCCCGGCGTTAGGGGCTTAGTCTTCACTTCTAATAATCGTTCATCTCCAGGCAGTGACTGTGCAGTACACTTACCAAAAAAGTAGTCGGTTTTCTGCTAAGGGGGTATCTGGATGTGTGAAGCAGTGCCCCACGTAAAGGACCAGTACTCAAACATTTTTGCAGTAAAACCAGCCATCCTCAGAATCTTTTCTGATAAGTGTTTGTTAGTGCTCAGAACGATATCAAAATACAAAGTATCAATTTCAAATCTCACTGCAGAACTCAACTGTTATATATATTCTTGATGGAACAGTCCATAGCTGTACTTTCGGTTCATAGCGTACACGCTGGACACTATGAACAGAGAGTTCCCTGTGGACTGTTTCATCAAAACATAAGTTGGGAGAAACTGAAACCAAACAGGTGCTGCTGAGTAATACTTTATTAGGACAAAGAATTATTCAACTGTTGCGGCTTTAAGAAGAACGCATTGTTACATCTGTACTTGCTTACAGTATGAAGTTTTTTGCTGTTGCGTAGAGAAAGGAATTGTTGTTGTTGTTGTGGTCTTCAGTCCTGAGACTGGTTTGATGCAGCTCTCCATGCTACTCTATCCTGTGCAAGCTTTTTCATCTCCCAGTACCTACTGCAACCTACATCCTTCTGAATCTGCTTAGTGTATTCATCTCTTGGTCTCCCTCTACGATTTTTACCCTCCACGCTGCCCTCCAATACTAAATTGGTGATCCATTGATGCCTCAGAACATGTCCTGCCAACCGATCCCTTCTTCTGGTCAAGTTGTGCCACAAACTTCTCTTCTCCCCAATCCTATTCAATACTTCCTCATTAGTTATGTGATCTACCCATCTAATCTTCAGCATTCTTCTGTAGCACCACATTTCGAAAGCTTCTATTCTCTTCTTGTCCAAACTATTTATCGTCCATGTTTCACTTCCATACATGGCTACACTCCATACGAATACTTTCAGAAATGACTTCCTGACACTTAAATCTATACTGGATGTTAACAAATTTCTCTTCTTCAGAAACGCTTTCCTTGCCATTGCCAGCCTACATTTTATATCCTCTCTACTTCGACCATCATCAGTTATTTTGCTCCCCAAATAGCAAAACTCCTTTACTACTTTAAGTGCCTCATTTCCTAATCTAATTCCCTCAGCATCACCCGACTTAATTAGACTACATTCCATTATCCTTGTTTTGCTTTTGTTGATGTTCATCCTATATCCTCCTTTCAAGACACTGTCCATTCCATTCAACTGCTCTTCCAAGTCCTTTGCTGTCTCTGACAGAATTACAATGTCATCGGCGAACCTCAAAGTTTTTATTTCTTCTCCATGAATTTTAATACCTACTCCGAATTTTTCTTTTGTTTCCTTTACTGCTTGCTCAATATACAGATTGAACAACATCGGGGAGAGGCTACAATCCTGTCTTACTCCCTTCCCAACCACTGCTTCCCTTTCATGTCCCTCGACTCTTATAACTGCCATCTGGTTTCTGTACAAATTGTAAATAGCCTTTCGCTCCCTGTATTTTACCCCTGCCACCTTTAGAATTTGAAAGAGAGTATTCCAGTCAACATTGTCAAAAGCTTTCTCTAAGTCTACAGATGCTAGAAACGTAGGTTTGCCTTTCCTTAATCTTTCTTCTAAGATAAGTCGTAAGGTCAGTATTGCCTCACGTGTTCCAGTGTTTCTACGGAATCCAAACTGATCTTCCCCGAGGTTGGCTTCTACTAGTTTTTCCATTCGTCTGTAAAGAATTCGTGTTAGTAGTAGAGAAAGGAATACACAGTTTATATCACAGCAAGCGGATCTCTTGACATTAATACGTTAAGAGTAATTTCATCGTCTTTTGTGGAAGTAAATGAAAAATAGCAATGCAGGTGGTTGTAGACAAACTTCCACAAAGAGGGGCTGATACGATAGCCACCTCCCTGAAATATGGGTTGTGTTGACAAATTGGTCTGCATCCATAGATACATACATACATTGATCCTTGTTGCATAGCGCATTAATACATTTCGTAATGATGTGGGATGTATCACTTGAACATAAGTTTTCTTTACACAAAATAGTAAATATTTTTATAGTTAATACTTCATGTCTGAAGGTTCATCTATTCAGTAGGAGTTGTCATTCAGAAATACTTTTATTTTCTTTTAAATGTTGTTTAGATATCTGCCGGATTTTTAATGCTATTTGGCAAATGACCAAATATTTTTGTGGCAGCATAATTCACACCTTTTTGTGACAATGTGAGATGTAATCCAGAGTAGTGAAGATCTTCGTTTCTTCTAATGTTGTAGCTATGCACTTTGCTGTTATTTTTGAACTGGGGTGGGTCATTGACAAATGTCATAAATGAATATATGTACATCGAAGGTACTGTGAATATCTCAAGTTCATTAAACAAATGTCCACAAGATGTTCTTCGGTAGGCTCCAGCTGTTAGCCTGATGCTATGAATACTTTTCCTCTTAGTGACGAATTGCCCCCAAATACGATACCATGTGTAAGCAGTGAATGAAAATAGGTATAGTAGGCTAATTTAATGATGTTCATCACCAATATTTTGCAATAACCCCAGTAGCATAAGTAGCTCAACCTAACCATTTCAGCAGATAATTGATGTTTCTTCAAATTCAATTTCTCATCAGTGTACACATCCAGAAATTTTGAATACCCTGCCTTAGCAACAGACTTGCGTTCATAGCCTATATTTATCAATGGTGTTACACCATTTACTGCACAGAATTGCATACACTGTTTTTTCTCAAAATTTAATGAGTGTCCATTTGCAGAGAACCACTTAATAATTTTGTCAAAGACATTATTTACAATTTCCTTGACTGTGATTACTGTACTTGTATCATTAGCAAAAAGAACTAGCTTTGCATCTTCATGAATACAGAGTGGCGAGTCATTAATATATATTGAGAACAGTAAGGGACCCAAGACTGAACTGTGTGGGACACCATTTTTGCAGACAATCTGTAGTGCTAATTTCAGCCTTCTGCATTCTTCCAGTTAAATATGAATTAAACCATTTGTGCACTGTCCCACTCATGCCACAATACTTAAGCTTGTGTAGAAGAAATTCATGATTCACACCATCAAAAGCCTTTGAGAGGTGACAAAATATCCTAATGGGTGATGTTCGGTTATTCAGTGCATTTAATATTTGATTAGTGAAAGTATATTTGTAGCATTTTCTCTTGAAAAGCCTATCTGAAAACCAAATTGACATTTGGTTAGTACTTCATTTTTACAGATACGTGATGCTACTCTTGAATACATTACTTTTTCAAGACTTTTGAATAAAGCTATCAGAAGTGGGACTGGCTGGTAGTTGTTAGCATCAGATCTATCCCCATTTTGGAAATACGGAAGCGTCCGATCCCGCCCATCTGCTTTGACGTCCCAAATATGGCGGAAACGACCATAAACCACGATTCCAATATGGCGCATATAAAGTCGTTACGTACACATTATGAGGACGAAAATACATCGAAAAACAAACACACACACTTTCCACAAAAAGCCTAATGACACTAACGGGACAAATGCGGGAAATGGGGTGTTTTTGGGTGGGGGCAAACTAAATATAAACTAATTTGGACGCCCACCCCCATACGAAACAACACAAAACGGCGAAAAAAACAGACATCACAAAACTCCCCAAATACCACTAAACACAATATGATCTGGAATCAGACACTTCCCTTGACCTATATAGCACAACAGCAGCTCCAGATCCCATAAATTAGGATCAAACCCTTTCCTTGGCCTATATAGCACGAAAAACATCTCCCGATACCAATACCAACATATGCAACCACACATTGGGATCGAACACTTCCCTTGACCTGTGCACTGTTAATTTTATCCGTCATATCCATTCCTGAACAAAAACAACCGATTAATTTTACTAAAATTACCACACGATGTACAGCGAACACTAAATTAACTTTCACACAAAATCGTTAACTCACTGAAACGAATTCCACCACAAACACAGCCGACACTCGAACAATTCTGGATAATGATCAAAAGCAAACTGAGCTCATTGCACCACACAAGCGAAACCCCTGAACATACCACCAGAGAGCACAACAAATCACAACACGACGACATCTACAAACACACCACACTCACAAACCAAACTCCGCGCCGTCGTGACGTCACACACGACACCCTTACGTCACGGGTCAAAGCCGATGCGTGGGATCGGACGCTTCTGCCGACCTCTCATTTTTACGCAGTTTTTGAACAATAACTTATTTCAGTCTATCAGGAAAAATACATATCTGGCTGAGACTCCTACTTATTTGTTGGGATCAAGATTTCAGTACTCCGTAGCACAGCGAGAGGTCTAGGTTGGTGTGGAGTAAGGTGGTATGGCTGTGAGACGGGTAAGACAATGAACGTGAATGCGAAATAAAGGGTGGAGCTACGGGGTTCGTATGTAGCATGTACTTCATCATAAGAGCAAACCAGATGTAAACAAACGCAAGCGGGATGATTGGTCAGCAGCCGTAGCTCTCTTAAACTGGTGGTGTTCCGCTCTTGGAAGTAGGTCCAACTTAAGTGTTCGATAGCTTATTACTATGTCAGTGTGGAAGAACCTTTCAGACATTCTGACGTATTAACAGCCATGAACGTCTATCTTATCGTACTTTACCTACGTAACTTTTATCTTAAATTGTGTACAGTCACAGTGTCTGTAACCAGTACTTGTGCTCTGATTGTCTCGCTGTTCATACGTACCGCGAAAATGGACGACACTGCTTCCTGCTTCGTAGTGAAACACGCGCGTGGAACACCGTTAATGGCGAGAAACAAGGAGTTAATGTTCTTCACAAGATTACAGACAAAAATCAGCTTTTGACTTTTTTCGAGTAGGACTATGTATCAGAAATAAGGGAAGTGTTAACTGTATGCGTGGCGTGATAGACAGGGTCGTAGACTGGCCATCGTGTGTGCCGGCGGGCGGTGGTTCTACGCTCCACGTGGTGCGAAACTTTCTTTGTTTGGTTTGAATACCTAAAGCATTTAAATATGAAAATCATCACATCTACATATACATCTACATGGTTTCTCTGCAATTCACACTTAAGTGCCTGGCAGAGGGTTCATTGAACCATTTTCATACTAATACTATACCATTCCACTCTCGAATGGCGCGTGGGAAAAAGGAACACCTATATCTTTCCGTTCGAGCTCTGATTTCTCTTATTTTAATATAATGATCATTTCTTCCTACGTAGTTGGGTGTCGACAAAATATTTACACATTCGGGAGAGAAAGTTGGAGATTGAAATTTCGTAAATAGGTCTCTCCTCAGTCAAGACTGCCTTTGATTCAGTGACTCTCAGCCCAACTCGGGTATCATATCAGTTACACTCTCAGCCCTGTTTCGCGATAACACGAAATGAGCTGCCCTTCCTTGAACTTTTTCGATGTCCTCCGTCAATCCTACCTGGTAAGGATCCCATACCGCGCAGCAATATTCCAGCAGAGGATGCACAAGGGTGATGTAGGCTGTCTCTTTAGTGATCTGCCAACAAAGCGCAGTCTTTGTTTCGCCTTCCCCACAATATTATCTATGTGGTCATTCCAATTTAAGTTGCTCGTAATTTTAATTCCTATGTATTTAGTCGAATTGACAGCCCTAAGATTTGTGCGATTTATCGTATACCCAAAATTACTCGGATTTCTTTTAGTACCCATGTGGATGACCTCCCACTTTTCTTTGCTTAGTGCGAATTGCCACTTTTCGCACCATACAGAAATCCTCCCTAGGTCATTTTGTAGTTGGAATTGATCGTCTGATGACTTCACTAGACTGTAAATTACAGCGTCATCTGCAAACAATCTAAGGGGGCTGCCCAGATATCTCCTAGATCATTTAGGTAAATCAGGAACAGCAGAGGGCCTGTGACACTACCTTGCGGAACGCCTTATATCACTTCTGTTCTAGTCGATGATTTACCGTCTATCGCCACGAACTGTGACCTCTCTCGGAGAGGAAATCACGAATCCAATCACACAACTGAGACGATACACCATATGCACGCAATTTGATTAATAGTCGCTTGTGAGGAATTACTCCTATTTCCTTTCTTGAATATTGGTGTGACCTTTGCTACTTTCCAGCCTTTAGGAACAGACCCTTCGTCAAGTGAGCGGTTGCATATGATTCATAAGAAAGGCGGTGTTGTCTGCATACTCTGAAAGGAACCTGATTGCTATATCATCTGGACCTGAAGACTTGCCTTAGTAAAGTGATATGAGTTGTTTCGCAACACCTATCTACTTTTGTCACTCACGCTAACAACTGTTCTGGTTTCGAATTCTGGAATATTTACTTTCGTGAAGGAATTACGGAAAACTGTATTTAGTAACTCCGCTTCAGTGGCACCACCATCAGTAACTTCTCCATCGCTATCGCGCAGTGGCGGCGTTGACTGTTTTTTGCCACTGTTTTACTTTACATACGACCAGAATCTCTTTGGGTTTTCTACCATATTTTGAGACCGTATTTCATTGTGGAAACTATTAAAATAAGTTCTGGCCATCGTACTCGGCGCAGCACAAGGACACAGACGGAAAAATTTAAGTTCCTGTTCCGCCCACGAATGGCGCGTGGGTGGGGTGATCCTCGGTAGGGCGTCTGTATTGGCCGCAGTTTCTCGATTTTTCTCGTCGTCGTCGTCGTCATTTCGCTGCAAGCCTGGAAGCTTCGAGGAGACGCGCTGGCACGGCGGAACAGCGGTTTGTGGGCAGGAAGCGGGCGTCCGCGCACTGGAGATAACTGCGAGTCGCCAGTCCAGGGTCAGCGGGTGACGTCACGAGGCGAGGCTGGTGGAAACCGACTGCTGCGAGCACAGTGAAGTGTGGGTGTGGGCGGGGGGGGGGGGGTAGGGGGAAGGGGGGCAGCAGCGAGACTGACGTCACGGCGCAGCGAAGAACGGCTTCGGTGAACAAAGTACCCACCACCACATTCCGCAAAGTCGTGTGAGGTTTGAATCTGTAGGTGGTTACTTAGTTTTACTGCATGCCCCATCACAATATAAATTTTGTGGTGCTTATGTTTAGATTTGGTTGATACTCGAGACCTGTTGGAAAAGAGCACTGTAACGTATTGCGGCTATGTACATGACGGTATACAGTTACATTCATGACGGTGCATTTTGTGTGCTTCATATCGTTTGAAAGCGATGTTTCACGCTGAGCCGGGAAACATTGGCGCGTAACAAATGTGTACGCCACAGGAAGTTTTCAGGCAGAAGAACGTTTCCTTCAACTTGGCCGAGAGAAGGAAATTAGCGACTATGCCAGGAATCGAACCTGGGACGCTAAACACAGACTGCGGACACTGCTGCACCGACCGTGAACACGAGTCTGTCTAGGATACGCTGTGTAGGGCTCACCACCTCTCTTTCCTGCTAGAAGTAGTCAGTGTTTCGAAATTCTTCCGTTCATTACCGCCTTAACAACGTCGCATTTTGTCTCTCTGGGGGGGGGGGGGGGGGATGCGAAGACGTTCTACAAAACAAAAATCTACTCGCATTTTGACCTAGAACATAGGAATTTCTTCTCAGATGGGTCTCTGATAAGAGCCGTGCTGTCCGTTCAACGGAAACAACGATTGTGTTTTGCGGCATGGAATATCCGCTGACAAACTTCGGGGTCACGTTATTCTGTTTACACTTGTTTATAAATGAAATGGCCACGCTAGTACTCCGAATTGTGTAGGAAAATTATATTACAAATCTCCTACTTTCAAAAAGAAATTCATAGCTCAGATCCTCAATAACAGAATTGCGGAATTGTATACAAAGAAAGGTTGGTTAAACGAGAAAGCTTATTAGTTGTATCTTGAAATATCGATGCACTATTCGAAGTCTTAAAATTATCGAATAGATAATGATTTCATTGGTAAACAGAAAGAAGAAATCGCTGCAAGGCATGCGAAAAAACTGTCAAATTTGTCCAACGGTGTTACCAGAGGTAACCAACAAGGATGTTCCAATAATACAGGTTTCACACACACGTTCTGTGAACGTGTTATTAATAAAACTTCTATAATGTTTTCAACAGCTAAGACCCAGTTACTGTCAAAAGCGCTGAAATTCAATATCGCACCTGCGATTAAAGAACCACACGTGGTAGACAATTTCATAGCAGGCCTTAAATTAGGTTTGGAGTGTACCAAAACGCCAAAGAATGTTCAAACGCGGTTAGGCTAAGAATTCTGTGAAATCTTGGAAAATGAATTGTCTGTCGCTCAATCAAAGCATTACGTTATAGACCGGTGAAAAGTATTAATGGTAAACTGGAGAATAATGGCGCCCTAGTTACGAAAGCCGATAAGGGGAACTCGTTAATTATAGCTTCCAAAGCGGAATACATAGAAAAAACAGGCATTTTTCGATCAAAATGGCATTACTTCCATCGAATCAGATCCTACTCAAGCGTTACAGAAAGAGATAAGAACAAGTTTGCAGAAAACCAATAAATTAATAGGAGTGTTTCTAAAGAAATGACTCCTGAATATGAACCCGAAGCCTCCAATACTAACGAGACAATTCAAAGTTCACAAAAACTTCCATCCGATACGTCCGATCGTGGACAGTGCAAATAGTACGTACCACAAGCTGGCTATCTGTTTACATTACAAAATTACGGACAACTTCGCTTTCCAGAAAAATTACTTTCAGAAACTCTGTCGAATGGTAAATGAACTGAATAATGTAATCTGGCATGCCACATCCGAGCTGGCTTCCTTTGATGTTTCCAGCCTCCGTACCAACGTACCTGTAGATCGGACTTGCGCTTCCATAAGAAATTGTCAGATATTGAAATTGATGAGCTCATGAATCTCCTGCGCATTGTTTTGAAATACAATTACTTTTCTTTTAATGACAAAATACACCCACAACCGTACGCGTTAGCATTGGGTAGTCCTCTAGCAGGGATTCTTTCCGATATATTCATGGATACGATAGAATCTCAATTTTTTGTTAATAATATATAGATGGCGGAGAAAATAAAGTTGTATGCCGAGATACGTGGATGATATTCTCTTGGTAATTGACACGTCCCAAGAAGACATAGATCAGATACTTGTACTGTTCAACGATCTCCACGAGAAAATTATTTTTACTCTTGAAAGCGAGTCACCCAGTAGGACGTTGAACTACTTATATCTTACTTTATCTATAGTAGATGATCACATTGAATATGACATAGGTTGAAAAAATGCCACACCTGCCGATTCTGCACACCCGCTGGCGCATAAAATGGCACTTTTTCATTCTAGTATGCATCCGCAGAAGCCTTCGAACACGAACTGGCAAACCCTGAAACAACATCGCGAAATAACGGTTACGAGCTTGAAATAAAGAGACGGCTCTATGACAGGAAAGTAAATAATAATAAAAGTTCCACGTTAGGTTATCATGCCAGAAGTTAGTCCCTTCATAGATAAAGTTTCATATTAAATAGGGCGTCTTCTAAAGAACCCGGGGTTACAGACAATTTTGCCTACTAATAGTAGGCTGCAGAAGAACCCGATTCACACTTTAAAAAAGCCTAAATTGTCATTATCCGGAGTTTACAAGATTGCATGTGGCAACTGTCCGAAAATTTACATCGGCAAAACAGGAAGAGCCTTACTAACGAGATACAAGGAGCCTATCCCTACCAAAGTTGCAGATGACAAGCGTGGTTCGACATACGCTTGAACTCTAGGTGCAAACGGCTCACGCACCCAACCCTCCGAATAATGCTCAGCTCTTGCATTGCGAAGTTCACGTACTACATGACAAAAAATAACCTTCTTAACGACCAGCTGCAGCTGCGAAGCAAAAACTTTTTTGAAGGTGTTCAACCGTTATTCCATCCGCCATAATCGTAGGGAGTAATCAACATGTTTTAGCACTCCCGTTTTGCCGAATAGCTGGGATTATCCGGTATTTCAAACCCGTAGTTATCCACCATGCGGTCAAGTTCGATGTTTAGCTCAAATATGCTAGGTTGGCTTAAAGTAGTAAACGCATTGGTCCCTTCACTTTTGACGTCCAACAAATTATTACAAATGTTAAGACAGTCGCTTTGTCTGTGCTCCTTACTGGACAACGTGTACGTCAATTTCGTTAGCCGCACCTGGTTGTTCATAAAATTTTAAGTTCAGTAGTACACGTTGGTACTAGTGTTAACAGACTGTCGCGCATGCGCTCTCGAGGCTGTGGACAGTACCAGTACAACGTCCGTTGCTGCCGTACTGCGGTCGCGGAGTGGGGCCGTGGCTGTTTCCCGGGTAAGTTATTACAACGTGGCGACGTATTTCTGTATTATAGTTTTTAGTTTCTGACGTTGCCCTGTATGGACAAATCGTAGTTCCTTTTATTCTGAAGATGGTTGGGTTGTCCCAACTGAAACCTAGGTAAATCTAGGTAAACATTGCAACTGAGGCTGTTGTTAATTTCAAATTAATATTTATATAGTTGCTGACAGGGCCGCGAAATGTTGAAAATGTTATAATAACCTCATCTCCTCTTCATTACTGCTCACACATAAGCAGCTTATTTTCTGGAGTTGGGCTTTAAGAGCGTCGTTGGTGGCTGCTCCACACGCCGGGCAGGGCGGCGTGAGGCGCACACAGATTGTCCCTACAGCTGAAAGCAGCGTCGTGCCGTATTCGCGGTGCGCACTAAAGGCTGCCGAAGCTGCCGACACAGACTGCCGCATATCGGCGGCCATATTTGCCTGCACGACATGCAGCCCGTCTTGTTCTCTGGAGTGCGTTAGCTTTTTTTACAAAAATGTGATACCTGGTTTTGGTAGTTATATGCGGACATCAGTTTGGAGAGGTACGGGCACAGACAAATTTCAAAATTACCGATATCGGCTGTGTTTTACGTATAAGGACGACGTCGTTTTGAGATCTCGTGATACCAGAAGACAGGAATGTGCTGCAGGAAGCTCTCGTGCCGACGTCACTCGCTGTTGCAGTTCGCTGCTGAGCTCGGAATAGAAATGAAAGAAAACTACAGGTTCCCCTAGAAACGTCCTTTCGTGCAAGAAATATAACTGCGTCTTTGCAAAAGAAAACGGAAGCTAATCCTACCGCTGATGAAGAAGAGAGCATACTTTTAAACTGGGCCAAGCCATAGCTCCAGTCTCCTACTTAGGCCGTGACAACAGTATTGTGGGAAATCGTAACCCATTAGTCTCCGTCAATGCACGATAATTCCAATTGCATATTCCAGTGTACTCAACGAGATTCTAAATCGAAATACAGTGATACGTAGTTCTGAAATGAATTCAACTCCATGTTTGCAATGTACGTGTTAATTCCATCTCCGGATCACACTTCAGTGCCCTTGAGAGATGCAGACACACTCTTCTCACGATTGCAGCTGTGGTAAACATTACCAAATGGTTTCGCATTCTACGAACCCGGATTGACGTGAGCTGTGGAAGGTTGTGCGGCATTCGGGTTAGAGTTCAGATCCGGCCCAAATTTTCGTGTTTCGCAAACAGCGGCGGTCAGTCCGGAATCGCGAAATTCTAATACAGTACCCAATAAATGTAAAACTTTCCCATCCACACGAACCTACCGTTATATATAGGGATATGTTTGTCAAGCCCTAACAACTTGTATATCGGAAAAAAAATCAGAATAAATGGCGATTTCGTAAGTTTCTCATTACTGTGTCAGATGTTACGCTTGCACATGTTCTGTATAAAGGAGATAACCTACAGTGAATCGTTGCCACTGCCGGGTTGCTTATACTATTGTAAAACTTGCTGACACTTTAGTTTTGTAAAGTACGATGGATGAAGCTTGCGTATCTAGACATGTTGAAATTTCTGCCGTAAGGCGTGGGCGGATACCTTAGCTGGCAAGAGTGAAGCTTCCACGTTAGCATCCTCATGTGGGGCGTAAACGTCTCGACAGCCTGAATACGCGGGTGTGGTTGACGCTTTGCTGATAGGCGCAGAAGCAAATACTCCGGCTGCGAGGCTGAAACACTGAGGAGGCACACAGCCACTGAGAGAGCGAGAGCGAGAGCGTGGTCTGCCACCGGGGAGCGGCCGCCCGCCGCGGCCAGCCCGGGCTCCACAGAGGCCGGGACTTCCCCGGGCAGCTGGCGCAGTGCGGCCACACCCGCGGAAAAAAAGTACCTGTTGCTGTGGGGGAGAGGAGTGTGCGGCAGCAAGGCTGACGCGGCGACGGAGCGCAGAATGGCCTTCGTGCCCCGAGTACCCTCCGCCACACACCGTAAAGTGGCCGGAAGTAGCTGTTCTTTTTATTTTTGGATCGCTCTCCAGCTCAGGACTCATTTTGTACTGCTAGATGAAGAATGTCGTGTCAGAATCAAAGTTTATCGACGAAGCGTGTTCGTCATAAACGATAGTGAAATTCAAATATAGCTGTGTCATTGCTTAAAAGAGCTATTTTTGTTTCAATTAAATCTTGCGGTCGCTTTAGTAGCTTGCTAACTGTTGACTTTGCTTTAGTGACTTCACATTTTTTCAGTAATTACAAAAATGGTTCAAATGGCTCTGTGCACTATGGGACTTAACTTCTGAGGTCATCAGTCCCCTAGAACTTAGAACTACTTAAACCTAACTAACTTAAGGACATCACACACATCCATGCCCGGGGCAGGATTCGAACTTGCGACCGTAGCGGTCGCGCGGTTCCAGACTGTAGCGCCTAGAGCCCCTCGGCCACTCCGGCCGGCTTCAGTAATTACAGTTTTTACGTAATTACAGTAATTACGTAACCCAAAACCTGAAAGACGGTAGACATTGTGCTGCACATTACTTTCTATCCATCTGGTCATTTTACACTTTGCCCATAATTCCTTCACGTCCATCATATCGAAAATAAATGATGCACATTGTCTTAAGATACTAACACCTGCTTAGCTACTCTTTGCATCGTAAATATTCTCCTAGGCTTGGTGAAGGATGTATTGGCTTAAGTAACCATCGCCCCTACGTTGAAATCGTGATCATTAATCCGTGTGTCTATAGTCTAATCAGTTCCCATTCTGTGTGGGTTCTCGAATTAGCGGTTCGAAACAGTTGTCGGAAAATGCGCAGTGGCGTTCTCTCCTGTGTGGTTCCAGTTGCTTTTCTATCACATGGTCGCATCTTTCGATATCCGCCATTCTGATATTCTTCCGATGGTTAAAGCGGAACTAGGACTAACACCGTCAGTGAAACAGTTTTCTGAGAAGACGTTGGGGCCTCTCTGTGTAATCGCCGTTTTTATACCATTGTGCTAAAATGTAATAACTCAGATTCCAAACAAAGTAGGTGCTGACAGGTTTGAATATTACCAAAATAGTATCAGTTTAATAAGTCATGGTGGCAAAATGCTGATACGTAATATCTGCAGAAGCTTGGAAAAACTGGAAGTCGTTGACCTCGGAAAAGATGAGTTTGTGCTGCAGACAATTGTACGGACGTGACAGTAGTGACCCTATGACTCCTGGTAGAAGATACAATTAAGCAAAGACAAACCTGTTTTTATAACGTTTTTAGACTTACGAACACTTGACAATGATGACTGGAATATTCTTTGAGATTGTGAAGGCAGCAGGAGTAAAGAACAGGGAACGAATGGTTCTACGCCACTTGACCAGAACCCAGACAGCGGTTACAAGACTTGGAAGGGAAGGACATGAAAGGGACGCAGTGTTTGAGAAGCGACTGAGACAAGATTATAGCTTATCCCCGATGTTATTCGGTCTTTGCACTGGACACTCGGTAAAAGAAACCAAAGAAAAATGTGGCGAAGAAATTAAAGTTCGTGGAGCAAAATGAATGTTTTGAGGACAAAACGGAATGGACAGTGTCGTGGAAGGAAGATATCATCAAGCGATGCAGTGTAGCCGAATAAAATTAGGCAATGCTGTGGAAATTAATTAGGAAACGACACTAAAAGTAGAAGGGTTTTGCTATTTATTCATAACTGATGAGGAACAAGGTAGAGAGGACATAAAATGCAACCTGGTGTGGCCAAGAAAAGTATCTCTGAAGAAGAGAGAGGTTTCAAATTCCAATATAAATTCAAGTTTTTGCAAGTCTTTTCTTGAAGGTATTCGTCTGGCACGTAGCTTTGTGTGGAAGTGAAATGTGCACGATAATGCGTTAGACAGTAAGGGAATAGTAGGTTTCGGATTGCAGTGCTGCAGAGGAATGCTGAAGAGTTGATGGGTAGATGACGTAGCTAGTAAAATACTGCAGAAAATTTGCGAGAAAAGAAATTCGAGGCACAACCTGACTAGAAGAATGCATCGGTTGATACGGCACAGAGGGATCGCCAATTTAGTAATGGAGGGAAGTATACAAGGGGTAGGGGGAGGGGGGGGCAGCTGGACAGATGGTTTCGACCTATTTGTTGACTTAAAACGGTCGACAGAATTCGACTTGTAAATTCGTTGAATGCCGCACATAAGGCTCACCGTACGCTAATTTAATTCTGCTGTGGGGCTTTGGCCGCGTTTAGTTTTGCAGTTGAGTTGTGTTGCTTTCTAACGCTGATGTGGAACCACAGCCGGTCTTCGCCCTCCCCCACTACTCTGAACGTCACACACACACACACACACACACACACACGCACACACACACGTCTGAAGCGTGTCACACAGGACTCTAGAACTTTTTCCACTGGTGTTCAACACAGCCACCTGTGATGATATTTTCATGCTGACCCCTCAGATAATCTGCCTTTCTTTGTATGCGCATTTACAGCCGTACTCAGTGACGCTGTAAGGTACAGTTACCAGTTTGATGGCTCGCTTCAGAAATTGTTGTGGAACAAAACAGTGCAGTGGTACTTCAAAGGTGATTAATCCGTCATTTATTCAGTATTCTATTTTGGCAAAGTAAATGTTGAGTATCAAGGCACGTCCCTTGGACCTCATACAACCGCTCTCTCGACGAAAGATCCGTAGGTAAAGGCTGGAAAGTCGCACAGGTCACACCAGTATTCAAGAAAGGAAATGGAAGTAATGCCATGAACTACAGACCCATATCACTGGAATTGATTTGCAGTAGAATTTTGGAAATTACACCTTCTTCGACCATGAGTTACCTCAAGGAAAAGATATATTGACACACACATATAACACGGATTGAGAAAAATTTTCTTGTAAAGCACAACTAGCTCTTTATTCACAAGAAGTAATGAGCACTGTTGATAGAGGATCTCAAATTGATCCCATATTTATAAATTTCGAGAAGGCTCTTGACGGTGGCCAAGCGACTGGTAATCAAACTGCGCACCCAGGGAGTACCTTCTCAGTTGTGCGACTGGATTCGTGGTTTCCTCTCACAAAGGTCGCAGTTCGTAGTAATTGAAGGAAAGTCGTGGAGTAAAACAGAAGGTGCATCTTTCGTGCTCCGAGCAAGTGTTCAAGGCGCTCTGCTGTTACTGATCTACGTAAATGCATTAGGAGACAATGCGAGTAACCATTTTAGATAGTATACAAATGATGCTGTCATTTACCGTCTGGTAAGGTCAGCAGAACATTGAAACCAAATGCAGAATGATTTGGAGACGATAACTTGTTGGTGAAAATTGGCAACTGCTCCTAGGTAATGAAAAGTGAGGCCAAATAGAGAACCGACTGTAATTACCATTACGAACAACTTAAATTGGGAAGAACACAAAGAAAATGTTGTGGGGAAGCCGAACCGAAGACTGTGTTTTATTCGCAGAACAGTTAGGTGCAACAGGTCTGTCCGCAGCTCGTGGTCGTGCGGTAGCGTTCTCGCTTCCCACGCCCGGGTTCGATTCCCGGCGGGGTCAGGGATTTTCTCTGCCTCGTGATGACTGGGTGTTGTGTGCTGTCCTTAGGTTAGTTAGGTTGAAGTAGTTCTAAGTTCTAGGGGACTGATGACCATAGATGTTAAGTTCGATAGTGCTCAGAGCCATTTGAACCATTTTTTTCTTGCATGTCTGCTAAAGGGACAGCCTACGCTACGCTTGTCCTGCCTCGCTGGGAGTGTTTGCTGTGCAGTAATGGATGCTGACCAGGTGCGACTGAGTGAGGACATCGAGTGTGTCCAAAGAAGGGCAGCTCGTTTTGTTTTATTGTCGAATGTGGGAGAAAGTGTCACGGATATGATACGCGAGTTGGGCTGGCAATAAGTAAAAGGCCATTTCGTTGCGGTGTCATCTCTTCACGAAATTTCAGTCACGAGGTTTGTCTCGCGAATGCGAGAATATTCTGCCGATCCTCACCTGCACGGAGAGAAATGATCAGGGTAACGAGACAAGTTGTCGTGGGTCGTTTTGAAGGGTCCGCCGTTCTCGCGCGCTGTTGGGAAGTGGAACGGGAAAGAGTTAGTCGGAGGGTAATTCGATGAACCCTCTGCCAGGCTCTTAAGAGCGAATTGCGTGGTACTCATGTAGATGGAGAAAATGTGGTGTGGCTTAAACTAGATGAATACTTCATCTGTATAACTTAGTTTTGTATTGGATGATGAAATACACGTAAGTTTTCGTTACGAAATATCTTTCTTGGTGCCACAGCGCACACAAACTGATTTCGCCATAAGACGAGAAGCGCATATACACTCCTGGAAATTGAAATAAGAACACCGTGAATTCATTGTCCCAGGAAGGGGAAACTTTATTGACACATTCCTGGGGTCAGATACATCACATGATCACACTGAAAGAACCACAGGCACATAGACACAGGCAACAGAGCATGCACAATGTCGGCACTAGTACAGTGTATATCCACCTTTCGCAGCAATGCAGGCTGCTATTCTCCCATGGAGACGATCGTAGAGATGCTGGATGTAGTCCTGTGGAACGGCTTGCCATGCCATTTCCACCTGGCGCCTCAGTTGGACCAGCGTTTGTGCTGGACGTGCAGACCGCGTGAGACGACGCTTCATCCAGTCCCAAACATGCTCAATGGGGGACAGATCCGGAGATCTTGCTGGCCAGGGTAGTTGACTTACACCTTCTAGAGCACGTTGGGTGGCACGGGATACATGCGGACGTGCATTGTCCTGTTGGAACAGCAAGTTCCCTTGCCGGTCTAGGAATGGTAGAACGATGGGTTCGATGACGGTTTGGATGTACCGTGCACTATTCAGTGTCCCCTTGACGATCACCAGTGGTGTACGGCCAGTGTAGGAGATCGCTCCCCACACCATGATGCCGGGTGTTGGCCCTGTGTGCCTCGGTCGTATGCAGTCCTGATTGTGGCGCTCACCTGCACGGCGCCAAACACGCATACGACCATCATTGGCACCAAGGCAGAAGCGACTCTCATCGCTGAAGACGACACGTCTCCATTCGTCCCTCCATTCACGCCTGTCGCGACACCACTGGAGGCGGGCTGCACGATGTTGGGGCGTGAGAGGAAGACGGCCTAACGGTGTGCGGGACCGTAGCCCAGCTTCATGGAGACGGTTGCGAATGGTCCTCGCCGATACCCCAGGAGCAACAGTGTCCCTAATTTGCTGGGAAGTGGCGGTGCGGTCCCCTATGGCACTGCGTAGGATCCTACGGTCTTGGCGTGCATCCGTGCGTCGCTGCGGTCCGGTCGCAGGTCGACGGGCACGTGCACCTTCCGCCGACCACTGGCGACAACATGGATGTACTGTGGAGACCTCACGCCCCACGTGTTGAGCAATTCGGCAGTACGTCCACCCGGCCTCCCGCATGCCCACTATACGCCCTCGCTCAAAGTCCGTCAGCTGCACATACAGTTCACGTCCACGCTGTCGCGGCATGCTACCAGTGTTAAAGACTGCGATGGAGCTCCGTATGCCACGGCAAACTGGCTGACACTGACGGCGGCGGTGCACAAATGCTGCGCAGCTAGCGCCATTCGACGGCCAACACCGCGGTTCCTGGTGTGTCCGCTGTGCCGTGCGTGTGATCATTGCTTGTACAGCCCTCTCGCAGTGTCCGGAGCAAGTATGGTGGGTCTGACACACCGGTGTCAATGTGTTCTTTTTTCCATTTCCAGGAGTGTATATGCCACAGTAGGTGATGTAACGTGCTTTTAAGCGCAGTTGGACCGCTATTACATCGCTGACTTGTACCGATAATATAATTTTTCGTTACCGCTCACGAATGATACAGTCTCTCGTTTATTTACGCTTAAAATTCTGAATACGTACGCAAATCTAGTGATAGCAAATATTGTTGTAGTTACAGTTTATCAAAGTATGGCGCCGATCTTCACGCCTTCTTTCTTTTGTCGTGTAAATAAAACTGCAAACAGACAAGTTAACTGGCAAGTCAGACGCATAATTTGTCTCCTTATTTAAGTTTCAAAAAGCTATTTCTCTTTATCTTTTCCTACTATGAAAATTAGTATTGAATATTTCTTTACACCTATCGCGTGTACAAATTATTTCCTCTTTTTACTTCTCTGCGTAAAAACATCCAAATGATCATTACCGCCTAGGTAGACGTGAATTATGCAAATTGTATCTGTGGACGGTTACTCTCCAATGAGGCCAAAAGAGAATTACTATCATCTTTTTTCTGTGTGGCTCAAGATTAATAATGGAGGAATCCTAAGTACTTAAATGAGAATGAGTCAGCTTACTTATTAATCACATGCTTATTTGATGTTTATTATAGTCACAGCAGTTTATCGTCGCCTATTAACGAGTATCAGGAAAGCTGAATACTCGGACCAACAGCGATGGTGAATAATCACGAAAAGTGCGAGGAGAAACCCGGCGCAGTGCAGTCAGGACTCAGCAGCCGACACGGCGGTCACGTACTGTCCCAAAACGTGTGCAGTCGTCACCCAGGAGCTCTCGAAAGAAGTATAAAAGTGGGTGTGGCAGTGTCCGTTCTCACAGTATGAGATGCAATAGCCAGTCTTTACGTGACGAATGGCGCTGTTTTCATAAGTACATGCAAAACTTTACGATCGTATCCCGTCTACAAGTAATTCCTGTATTGTCCGGAAAAGAGGTGGACGGTGCAAAGCACAGTTTGCAGTTACCCTGCAAAGCAGGGCCTCCGGTGTTAAAACAGGCGCTTACGATCTCAGTCGTGTCGTTACTGAACGGGGCTGAGCGGAGGTAGGCGCAAGCAGAGGACGGAGTTGTTTATTCGGAACGCGGCGTTCTGTCGCGGGAAGCGTTGCGTGTGCTCGCTACGTGGAACAAAATAAGACTACACGAAGCGCGAAGGTCACGGCTTGCAGTGTTCGTTGCTGGTGGTAGGGTCAGGGTGAGGGGGGTCACGTGACGTCAGAGCGGCTGCCCCGCCCCGCCACTCGCTTTCCTACGGCTGGCCGGGGGGGTGGGGGGGCGCGGGGGGGGGGAGCAGCAGGCGGGAGGGAGCCTCCCTCTGTCCTGGAGACAGGGGGCTGGACTGGACTGGAGTGGGACAAAGGAGCAAGTTTTCGTAAGGCGCTTCGCAAAAATCGAAAAGTTTGCAGTGAAAAATAGGGCTCGCTATGATTTTATGTTTGGTGCGTATGAAATGTTCCTCGGTATGAAATTTAGATGGAAGTGAAACATGCGCGATAACTAGTTTGGACAAGAGAATAGAAGCTTTCGAAATGTGGTGTTACAGAAAAATGCTGAAGATAGATGGGTAGATCATATAACTGATGAGGTATTGAATAGGATTGGGGAGAAGTTTGTGGCCCAACTTGACTAGAAGAAGGGATCGGTTGGTGGGACATGTTCTGAGGCATCAAGGGATCACAAATTTAGTATTGGAGGGCAGTGTGGAGGGTAAAAATCGTAGAGGGAGACCAAGAGATGAATACACTAAGCAGATTCAGAAGGATGTAGGTTGCAGTAGGTACTGGAAGATGAAGCAGCTTGCACAGGATAGAGTAGCATGGAGAGCTGCATCAAACCAGTCTTAGGACTGAAGACAACAACAACAACAATGAAATTTAGTTAACAATTTGAATCTTTGTTTAGACTTGTTAGGCGGTCTCGATCTCGAGAAAATGGATCCTGCGTAGCGCGTTCGTTCCCTATCTCTCGCGTGCAGGAATGAAATATTTAGAACGTGCCTCATATCTCATAAACCGCTACAGACACGGAAACGAAGTATTGGCGAATGATCGCACACAAGGAGATTACTTTACCTTTACCGGTTCGTAAACATATCGAACTTTCTTATCTGTGGCGATTCATCTGAAGTTGTGCTTTCTATTTTAGTTAATAGATTCCAACGACTGTAAATCTGTGCGAGTTATCGCAGCTAGCGAAACAAGACATTCCTAGTATGAAAATAAACAGGAAATTTCTTCTCTTATGCTAAAGTGCGCGTCATTTACGATGGCGGCCGAGTTTAGGTTCGTTCTGCGCTTCTGACGTCACAAAACAAGTCAGCCAATTAACAGAGAATGACGCTGCCAGAGTTCGACTGCAGTGCAGAGCACGGACGAGTGTCTTCAGTTTTAGAAACGTTCAGTCATTAATAAAGTAATGGAACAGAAGCAATGTCTTGATAGCAGACTTTCTATAAAATAGTTTGGAAAAAGCATTCTTTATACCAATTGCTTCATATTCTATTGATTAATTACACCAAATAAGCAATAAACCTCCTAATTCAGGCAATAGCAAGGAAATTCTCGCTAACCGCTTTTTCACAATAAAGAACAGCAGTAATTGTTTATTTCCTATTGTTCAAAATGGTTCAAATGGCTCTGAGCACTATGGGTCTTAACTTCTGAGGTCATCAGTCCCCTAGAACTTAGAACTACTTAAACCTAACTAACCTAGGGACATCACACACATCCATGCCTGAGGCAGGATTCGAACCTGCGACCGTAGCGGTCACGCGGTTCCAGGCTGTAGTGCCTATAACCGCTCGGCCACCACGGCCGGCTATTTCCTATTGTACTTCCACGAAACGTGAATAATTCATAGTCATACCAACAGTGTTTGTCTGTATTTTGCGTGATACTTTAAAGTCCTCCAGGAATTATGTTGAATGACGAGCTGCGTTAGCGTAATGGTGAAGGTGCTTGGCTGCTAAGCAAAAGGTTCTGAGTTCAAACCTTGTGCGGTGTTCAATGTTTTCTTTATTTAAAAACAATATCGAAGTGTCTTCATGAATTTCATTCGTTTGAATGTAATTATTTGAAATTTCTAGTGGCAACTAAAATCGACTATACGGAAAGTATGCGCTGTGGACTTTTGCCTCTGCAAACACTTCAAAATTTCGTGCAATGATTTACTACACTTAATCTGCGCAATAACTGCGTTGAACATCGAAACAAAATAGTCAGTTATGGGGGGAAGTTATCAGTGAAGATGTGTTAAAATCAAATTTTTGGGCCAGATAGTTCATGTGAAATCGAATAAGTGTGTCAAAGCAGTGCGAACACCATGTCTGCACAGGCGAGCAGTGCAGTGATGACAAAATCGCGCACAGCGCGGAATGCGGGGAGCACGTGTCTGCAGCAGCGAAAGGGTTAATGCGGCCGTGGCGGCTTTACTTCATAAACTGCGCGCTCCTCCCTAAACGTAAGTTTGCGAACTATACTATACTATGGCGCTGCTTCTCTTGGCGCGTGCAACTGGCAACGAAGCAATCTCCCGCGTCTGGGCGGGCATGCGCGAGCCGCCAAGATAAAAGAATTGAACTATACCACAAGTAGACACAATGAGGTTCTTCGTAAGCTATTGAGCTCTCTGGTCGCCAAATACTTGTTTAATGAGACACTTTCAGAATTCTTTCACAGTAGGTGTTCCAAAAATGAATGTTAAAATTATAGTGTGTCTTGGCAAGAAGTACAATTAAACCGATCAACAAGAGGAATATGACAGTTACTCACAAAATAGTGATGCTTCTTCGAATTAGGAAAGGTTAGCAATTGACACAAAAATAAACCGCCAATGCTGTTGGAATTGTGATTGAATCCCATAACCCATCGTATTTTTAACACTGAGCGACTGGAATGGAAACTTTACAAAGTATTTTATTCCTTTTCTTCATCTGAGTAGTACTAAAATAATGACGAGCGTAGCCGTCGGGCAATACGAGACGCACATGCTATATACTGCTTACTGACTTAACGGCTTGCAAACTGACAATGCGATTCGCGAATGAAACGGTTGTTGCTGAGAAAAGTAAACAGTTGATAGGTGACAACACATTGCTCAGTGAGCTGAGAATAATGCGCGCGACAGGAATACGGCAGCTGGCCGTTTGTGCTTTGTGAGAGGAAGAGATCACGTCGTTCGAAAGACATCGCCATGTAATTAGATCTGCCTTCATTGGCAATACAGTTCAACAAGTTAAATACATCAAATCACCACAGACTTTCACGATACTCGTACTTTCGAAATAATACCGACCACTACTTCATTTGTGTAGACTGTTGTATAATTAGTTTATTAATGCTGTGTGTGTGTGTGTGTGTGTGTGTGTGTGTGTGTGTGTGTGTGTGTGTGAGAGAGAGAGAGAGAGAGAGAGAGAGAGAGAGAGAGAGAGCAGAAGCATAAATGGTCGTGAGTAAGCTATCGTTAAAAGAAATATGTCGTATGTCATAGTCCCGCTTTCCTGTTTGACGATGGCAATTACCTTTTATTTGTTTTTCCTAGTTCTTACGCTTGGAATTGTCGTAATGCATGCGATCTAATGCGTAGGATTTGGGTCTAAGAATGTAGTCGCTGTCATGTTGACGCCAGGTACACTCAGCTGTGTAATGTCCCTGAGCTGTCGAAGTCATTTCTAAAGCTGAAGACAGCGTCGTGTTTTATTTCGAGGCTCGTCTAAATGCGCTCGGACCTGCAGGCACAGAACATCGCCCATCCAGTGACATACCTACTGTTCTATGAAGTGAGTAAGCTTTACTTTGCAGTTGTTGCCGGTAGTAATACCTTGAATTCAGTATAAAGAGCGGCAAAGTAGAGACTACTATTACAATTACATAGCCGCCCAGAACAAGGTTGTAACAGACAAAACTAAATTCCTTTTTCAGGAAGAAGGAAACATTCTGTTGCACACAGGTTTATACCGCGAATGACAAAGTTACAATGAAACAAGTGTACTGACCTCGTTATTTGACTAACAAGCACTTGTAAGGGTCACATGTAGATTAAAAAACAAGTACTTGAAAAATAATCTTGCTCTACATACCTCATCTGGTGATTCTGCCACTATTAACACCTTCTTTGATACCTCTGTACACTACTGGCCATTAAAATTGCTACACCACGAAGATGACGTGCTACAGACGCGAAATTTGACAGGAAGAAGATGCTGTAAAATGCAAATGATAAGCTTTCCAGAGCATTCACACAAGGTTGGCGCCGGTGGCTGACATGAAGAAAGTTTCCAACCGATTTCTCATACACAAACAGCAGTTGACCGGCGTTGCCTGGTGAAACGTTGTTCTGATGCCTCGTGTAAGGAGAAGAAATGCGTACCATCACGTTTCCGACTTTGATAAAGGTCGGATTGTAGCCTGTCACGATTGCGGTTTATCGTATCGCAACATTGCTGCTCGCTTTCGTCGAGATCCAATGACTTTTATCAGAATAGGGAATCGGTGGGTTCAGGAGGGTAATACGGAACGCCGTGCTGGATCCCAACGGCCTCGTATCACTAGCAGTCGAGATGACAGGCATCTTATCCGCATGGCTGTAGCGGATCGTGCAGCCACGTCTCGATCCCTGAGTCAACAGATGGGGACGTTTGCAAGACAACAACCATCTGCACGAACAGTTCGACGACGTTTGCAGCAGCACGGATTATCAGCTCGGAGACTGTGGCTGCGGTTACCCTTGACGCTGCATCCGCAGACAGGAGCGCCTGCGATGGTGTACTCAACGACGAACCTGGGTGCACGAATGGCAAAACGTCATTTGTCGGATGAATCCAGGTTCTGTTTCAGCATCACGATGGTCGCATCCATGTTTGGCGACATCGCGGTGAACGCACATTGGAAGCGTGTATTGGTCATCGCCGTACTGTCGTATCACCCGGCGTGATGGTATGGGGTGGCATTTGTTACAGGTCTCTGTCACCTCTTGTTCGCATTGACGGCACTCTGAACAGTGGACGTCACATTTCAGATGTGTTACGACACGTGGCTCTTCCCTTCATTCGATCCATGTGAAACCCTACATTTCAGCAGGATACTCCACGACCCCATGTTCCAGGTCCTGTACGGGCCTTTCTGCATCCAGAAAATGTTCACTGCTGCCCTGGCCAGCACATTCTCCAGATCTGTCACCGACTGAAAATGTCTGGTCAATGGTGGCCGAGCAACTGGCTCGTCACAATGCGCCAGTCACTACTCTTGATGAACTGTGGTATCGTGTTGAAGCTGCACGGGCAGCTGTACCTGTACACGCCATCCAAGCTTTGTTTGACTCAATGCGCAAGCGTATCAAGGCCGTTATTACGGCCGCAGGCGGTTGTTCTGGGTACTGATTTCTCAGGATCTATGCACTCAAATTGCGTGAAAACATAATCACATGTCAGTTCTAGTATAATATATTTGTCCAATGAATACCCTTTTATCATCTGCATTTCTTCTTTGTGTAGCAATTTTAATGGCCAGTAGTGTACTGTTTTCCAGCAGCCGTGAGTCGTTTACGCTTCACGTAACGCCACCCACACACACGTTGTTTACACTGTTTGCCTCTGTTCGTGTGTTCCTCACAGTCATCTCTGTACTTCCTCCATGTTGAACTTCAGCTGTCAGGTCGTGACAGCCGTAGGTGCTCGTATTTCGATTCTTGCCAAACTGCAACATGACTGCTAGGAAATGTCACTAGAACACGAAAAGAAAATACTTCCGGAGTCGGCTCCCACATCAGGCTATTACATCACATGTTGACATCAAGTTCAAAACAAGAAATGGGTCTGCAATTCTTTATCACGTACGGACCGATGGAAATATGTTTGCCGAACTACAACATGGCGGACGATGCAAAGCACATGAATCGGCAGACACGCTACAGTTCCATACTCAAGAGACCAGACCTCCACAGTCATGTTGTACAGAGGTGACCGGTTTTTGAGTACTGACCGTAATAAGTGTACCGGTACTTGCTGTGTCCGCCATCTTGCGTATGGATACACCCTCGTTCTGTGCAACGCAAACTTGGCAATCTGACGCCAACACAAGAGTTGGTAGACAGTTCCGGTATCCCTACCTTGCGCCAATTACTGTTAGGAACCTTATTCCATGTAAAACCCAACTTCTGTAAAAATGAGGGTTGCAACCTTGTTCTGGGCAACTATTCTATGTGCTCAGTTTAATCTCAGAACGAACGAGTTTTCTCGTTGTTTCGGTGATACCACGAGGCAGCGACATGCAGCTTTGACCTTTATACAGGTCATGTAGGTAGGATAGATTCAGCTTGCTATTAAGTGGCAAAACAGAAACGAGAGAGAAATACGGGTTCCCCCAGGAATGCTTTTTTACGAAACAGATGTTATTGTACGTTAAGAAGTCGAACTATGACAGTGTTGACGATGAAATAGGTAACACAGTTTGGAGTACGTGCTGACTAAAATACCCTCGAATTTCTGGTCCTGCCCTAGAATGCAGCCGATGTAATACTGTAACAATTACCAACGGAGGGGGGACCCTGTCGGTTTCTGATAGTATCACAGCGGACATTAGTGGCAACTAAGATACTGATCTCGACAACATTTCTCTTGATATTATCTTTTCACTCCAGTTACGCTAGCGAATGGCGCGTGGGTAGGGTGATCCTCGGTAAGGCGTCTGTATTGGCCGCAGTTTCTCGATTTTTCTCGTCGTCGCCATTTCGCTGCAAGCCTGGAAGCTTCGAGGAGACGCGCTGGCGCTGCGGAACAGCGGTTTGTGGGCAGGAAGCGGGCGTCCGCGCAGTGCAGACAACTGCGGGTCGCCAGTCCAGGGTCAGCGGGTGACGTCACGCGGCGAGGCTGGTGGAAACCGGCTGCTGCGTGCACAGTGAAGAGGTGTCCGCATCTCGCGGTCTTGCGGTAGCGTTCTCGTTTCCCGCGCACGGGGTCCCGGGTTCGATTCCCAGCGGGAATGTGTTTGTTAGGTGCAGTAGCTGCTGTTAATTTTTTCCAGAGGAAATCAGTTTCTACCATGTAGAACACTCCAGAATGATTGCAGCTTGCCGTACTTCAGACATTTGGTGGGTGATGTGATAAATATAATCGATACCTCTTGACTAGCTTTTTCCACTCAACTGATAAGTCATTCGACGGCTCTTCACTGTTGAGGGATCTGACTTTGAGCCACGAATAGGTTTTAAGCAGTCCTTTAAGGACTGCATGGTTTTCGGAGGTTGGTGGTTTGAGTGGGGAAGCAGAGCCACTTTGCCGGAGGACAGGAGAATCTCGCGCGTGTCTTTTTCAGGAAGGCCGTCCTGGTTTTTAGCCGGGCGACGTGTCTCATATGTTACCTACAATGCAATAGTGTTGCACAATCGCAGTTCCCCGACTAAGTGCATAATGAAACTCATCGTATGTGTCAGTATGGGCACTGACTCTGTTGTCAGTAATTCTGCCCATTGATCACTTTACGATGTCTGCATACAGGGGGAAAAAAAACAAATGACGAAAACTGACGTTTGGTAGACACACAGCCGTCCATTTATGTAGCCTCACAGTTGCATTTGTGTGCGGTGATGACGTGATGACGTTCAGAGGGAGCACATGGCCGTAATAAGGACTGAAAACGCCACACACTATGGGTTTCTTCCAGTATTTAACGACCGTTAAGTTGTAAATGTTCCTTTCAGCTCTGCAGGAAGTTTCAGTACAGTAATGCAAAGTCTATAGTTACCGCAGATGGATGATGTATTGCTCATAATTACGGACTCGTTATGTATTACCCGAGTTGTTTACGTGTGAGAGCAGCAAGGCTCTTATATTTACTGGAGAAACCAATCAGTTACAGTCTTTTAAAAGGTAGTGTGATTCTTCCTCCTCCCAAACTGAGTCTCACTTACCTACACCCTTGAAATGACTGAAGTGCATGGCAGTGGGTACATCCATCGTATCACTTACTAGGAGTTCCTCATGGTCCATTCACGTTCAGGGGTGTGTGAAGAATCATTAAAGTGCCTCTGTGTGTGCAGTAATCAGTCTAAACTTGTCTTCGTGATCTGTGCGAGAGCAATACGAATGGAGTTGTGATGTATACGCAGAGTCAGGATTTGACGTAGAGGTTTGTCTCCTCCAGAAATAACCAGTACTCAGTGCAGTCCTTAGCTCCTCGAAAAGCATGCAGAATGGCAATGTTCTGAGCTGATTTAACAATTGCGGCAATCACTCACCCAGACGCAGTATAGAAACATTCCTATAATGCATATAATGTCTCGTAATCTGCACGAAACACGGCGCGCAATGTTTGTGTACGAAATAAAATGTTCACATGCGAATATCTCCTAAAATAAATCACTCACAAATCTCAGGCTTTCACAAAATATTCAGTACTGTAGTCGCTCTTTGTCAATGGCAACAGAAGCAATAAAACGCGCAAATTTCTTTATTTTGGAATAAATTTGATCAGCGCGATTTAACACAGGCGTTTACCAGAAGATGGTTCCCGAACAACTTAATCGGCTCCTAGATCGGAGGCACAAAGCCATACTCGTACGCACGGGATATGCTTAATTCCTATTGGCTAATATGTTAAACAGCCAATCAGATCATTTCGAGCGCTTGTATACTTCAGGTATTTTTAATGTCAGCCAATCAGATTACTGCAGGTAATTTAGACGAGAAATCACGTAATTCCGAAACTAAATAAAATTTAATGAAGACAAAATTAGATTCCATTCCACAACATAAATTACTTACAAATTTAATACTCAACGCCCCTTCTGGCTGCCTTTTACAAAATCAACCCAAGTCGGGCATACGCCAATAATTCTACTGTTGTACAAGAAACTCTCTCACACATACATTTACTTAATTCCCATAAAATTTCAACGTATGTCCTCAGACCCTGCAAAACACTTAAATAACCAAAACACGATGAAATAATTATTTTCCAAAGTACTTTTTATTTAGTCAGAAATCTGCGGTAATGAAAAGAAAGAAAATTCCAGACAATTAGATCTTGTGGACCTGTACTTCTGGTTGTAGTTTCAGTTGACGCTATACATGAATCCATCACAGTCGTCCCTTAGGTAAAAATTTATATCTTCGAAAGTACTCAAGTTGTTCACTTGAAATCAGCTGTGTCAGCTTGAGAACCAAAATTGTGCTCTCCTCCCAGCTCCGCTTTCGATGTAAGATGACAATTCGTAATAATTAGCTACATTGAAAACCGAGAGTGTGGTTGAAAAAGTGTTCATATAGCTGACATGGCCAGTTTCATCTGGTTGTTTCATTCAACTGACAAAACTGACCGAGTGAATAAACAGTTGATCAGCCACTCACGTCTTGCTACATAAGTGACCTGCCCATCATCCGTGTACTGCTTGCCGTGGAGTGCATCCTTCGTTGGACCAAACAGACGGAAGTCGGAAGCTGCGAGATGCGGGTTGTTCAGCTCTGAGTGATCCACCGGTCACCCTGAATGAGAGCACGTCCCCACATCGCAGGAGTCACAGCCGTCTGCAGCTGACCGACACGTGGAGGTCGGCCAGATATGCACAACCTTGCTGCGACGATGGCGCTGCTAGGCCAGGCGTGGATCACCAGTAAGCTCTTCTGACGCTGACAGACACCTCGCACTACGACTCACGGTGCTTCTGTTCACTGCCAAATCTCCTCATACATTCTGCAAGCGGGTATGAACATCTCCGATGCTCTGGTTTTCATCCGAAAGAAACTGTGACAGCTCTCTGCTTGGGTCGCACCTCCTTTACGGACGCCATTTTGGAGGCTACATACAGTGCTGTCAGCTGATGGAATTCCATGAAGGTGTAGGGGCTGAAGCAGAAATGTTCCTCGATGTCTCACAAAATTTCGCATTTTTCCAACTGAAATTGGCCGAGAAAAAAGTGTAGCGTTGCAGATCGAACGCCCCCGTAGTTTTATGATTAGTTTATAATTAGCTCAGTTGGACGATGATTATGCTTATGTATTTTAATCTGGGTCCTTGATCTTGATGTGGCTAGATTCTTCACAAAGCCTGTCTTCCTCTCAGCATCTGGTAGCAAGAAATGCATGTGTTTGAGAATAGCTCCACTTTAGATTTCTCCCTGAGGTCACTGGAAATGTGTTTAATATCGTTCTCGGCCGAAAACACTAACATGTTATTGCTATCTGAGCTGCACAGTAAGTCGCTACCACAGCCAGGACAGACACACAGCCAAACCAGTTACAGAACTACTGGCCTGCACGTCAACTGGTTCCGAAAATGACGAAGAGATTAAGGAAATGCTATTTGAGAGAAAAGAAATTGGTCAGATCGCTAAGCGAGATGAAAACTTGTGATGGGGCACTCGAAATCGATAGTCGGAATACGAAGTGGAAGAAAAGTTGGAGGAAAAAGAACTGAAGTAAGGGAATGAAAGGAGAAGCTGCCTGGCAGAATTTTGCACAGAGCACAATTTAACCACTGCTAACAGTTTGTTTGAATCATGAAAGACAATTGTGTAAATGTTAGGAGTCAGAATGCACCTCACTATTTGAGACATACTACATAGTCCTAATATTTACTATTATTTGACAAATAAAAATAATGTGCTCGGATGGAACCCTGCTTCTCTCATAATGACTCTGGAAGTTGCTAATGTCCATTCCAATCAGCTGGATATTTATTTCCTGAACCAGATACTACGAGTTGCAATTTTCATTTTAATCAACGACGTGGAAAGAAGTCCCCTCTTAAGAAAAACTAAGAAAGACATTGTTATCTAACAATCTATACAGAGTACGATATATTGTCCTACAAACATTGGATCATGGTTGGTTGTCTATTCAGAAAATACTGTCTGAAAAACTAGTGTTTCGTCGATTATTTGACTATTTCTGGACCAGTTGTTGGTTGATGAAGGCCAGATGCCATCAGATATGTGGAATTGCAGTGGAAAGCCCCATCACATCGAAAACGCCTCTGAGGGGTGGAAGAAAGTGATACATTAATAACAAAAGCTCAGCCAAATTAATATCAAAAGCTCAGCCAAATGTTTACTCATTAATAAAAAACCTTCGAGAGGGCGTCGAGTGCTTTCGCTGATTAATTTCTAATTTGGATGGAAAAAGAATAAAGAAGTCTGCAATTCATACTGATTAGGCGACTGTAAAGATTCCAAATTGATTGCACCGTGAAATCGTTTCTGACTTGTGTGACCCACACACGGAAATTACACTGTAGAAGGAAACATCACCACCATTGGAAATTATGTAAACATTGAAAAGTAGTTTAATGCACGTTGTACTCATTGGAAAGCTAGTAAACAACTTTAATGATGGACGAAATCAGACCACTTCCTCACGGTTTTCCTGGGAAACGACACACCGACAGCTAAATACCTGTTGCAATTTGTGGAACATTCGGTAATGAAGACCGGTAGGGCTACCTTAAAGGTCATGCCTTTCCTAGGGCACCATCACGGCACTCCTATTGAGAGAGACTCTACGAAGAAAAACCTGTGTGGGTGGACAGCAAACAGAAAACCGGTGCAGAAGACACAAATGACAAGCAGCCACATCCACTCATTCGTCCTTCGTCTGCAGACCTGCTGCAGACCACTGCACGGTGTGTGGTCGAACCACTGTTCTCCCGAATGTGAGTCCAGAGTGTCTCACCGCCGCGCCCTGCATATCCAGTCCACTACTTGCATTTCACGCACGTTGCTCTGCCGGTTACATGGCGCAGACACGTACAAAGATAGTGTCTCCAAAATATGCTGAAGGTGATCGGGACCATGGCTCTCTGTCTATACTAATAACTCAGACGCGATCCCGCTCAGTATCTTGGCAAATTTGTGATTACCTAGAAAACCGTTTGAGTGAAAGAATCTGTGAAATCTCAGTGTAAACTACAGTCGCGTTGCGAGTGTCACAATGAAGTAGAATACTACACCACTGATCTCGGGATACATTAAAGATTTATAAGACAATGACGTCTGTTTCTTAGACGAGGAACATGTCGATGTTCGAAGACTGTATGGAAACGTAAACGGCTTTACAGCTTTTACCACTTCGTTTGACATGCAGCAGCACTTCGATGTAGGAAAATACGGTAACAATACCTGTAAACAACAGTAAAAAGTCGTTCATTATGCGATTACAACGCCAGTGTCAAAAGTTTTGAGCCTGTAACATTGAGTGCATAAAAAACGACAAAGCTATATAAAACGGAAACAAGTGTACAACTAACTAATGAGGGATGGGAAAGGAAGACTTGGGTTGGTCGGGTGGCTTCCAGAAGCCTGCAGTGTACGTGTTGGCCTGCGACCCTGCGCTGACCTCCCGCGCTACGCTCTGTACAGCACTGCCTCGGCGTCTCCATCCACGTCGAGCTGGCGTGACAGAAGCCTTGGGACGAATTCTTAGGCCCTCTCCTGGCATCGTAACGGTCCGGCAGGCGTCTTA
Organism: Schistocerca piceifrons; assembly: GCF_021461385.2. NCBI lineage: Eukaryota > Metazoa > Arthropoda > Insecta > Orthoptera > Acrididae > Schistocerca > Schistocerca piceifrons. Next base: position 73,452,200 of record NC_060148.1, on the reverse strand, counting down.
CGCTGGTGGAATGGAGATGCTGATTCGGCACGATTCGAAAAAAGTGGACGCCGTTCTCGCGAAACCCACTTGTCTGAATTTCGGAAACCAGTTTACACTGTAGGGTGTGGAACTATTTCACTGACTCCGTCGTTTGCCCCCTCATACGACCAGGAGAGTAAAGAGTGATGTCGGAGCTGTGATAGAGCTTACATCAGGTTAGCCATGATGTATCTGTCATCTAATAAGTATCCGAACGTTCTGTGGGGCAAAGATGCTATACAAACACGTCCACGCCAAAAGGAGATACAAATATATATTTGTGCGAAAGTTCCACAACACACGTTCTGGAAATGGAGGCAACGAGTTTAATTCCTAAACTGCTCAACCTGGAAATACCTGGGTACACCATAGCTTGCAACAGTAGGATAAAATGGCGACATGATTTATGATTGTATTATGCCGCATTGTTTACCACGGAGGTGGGTGCTGAATCTTTTTCTTAAGAAAGAAGACACAGATATCAGTCTGTTAGAAGAGTTAAACATACTAATGAATTTAGACTCTTACAGTGGTTCAGAACGGTTCAAATGGCTCTGAGCACTATGGGACTTAACATCGGAGGTCATCAGTCCAATAGAACCTAGAACTACTTAAACCTAACTAACCTAACGACATCACACACACCCATGCCGGAGGCAGGATTCTAACCTGCGACCGTAGCAGGCACACGGTTCCGGATTGAAGCGAGTAGAACCGCTCGGCCTCCATGGCCGGTCAAGTTTAATCGTGCCTACCCTGAGACATTCACCGAGGAAACTGATTTCTGCATTACATGTACACTGCTTCTGATGAGGTGTCTCGGATCTGAGGAACCTAAGATAAGGAGGAAGAAAATTTTTCTCAGAGGTGCCATGAGCTTGGATTTAAATATAAGTCCTGTAACTTTAGTGCTGAAAGAAGTTTGTTGCTTTGCCATTATTTTGCTATGACATAAATAAACCATCTTTTGACTGAGAACGCTAACATTTTTAGAAGGTGAAAGCAGTCTATCATAGTACCACGCTGGTAGTTACAAACCTTAGGTGATCACGAAGCAGTACGGACCCTTGTCATTTTAAGGAAACTCGTGACGTTGCAATTGATTTAGGGTGGACAACACTTTCACAGCTGCTGTTTCATACAGGTATGCATGCGCCTCGTACAAGTGTTGAGGGTCTAGTGTGAGGGCTGCTCAGTGGTACTGTGTTTCAGGACCACCCACCATGTCGGCAGTTCCGGAGGTTCAGAACACCACAACCGAGGCCCTGGCCGCCCTGCTAGACGGGGGTGAAGGCTCCCTGGTGACGCTGGTGGCGGGCGAGACGAGGGTGGCGGCTCACAGGGCCGTGTTGGCGGCCGCGAGCCCCGTGTTCGCAGCGATGTTCGCGCACGACATGCTGGAGGCCAGCTGCGGCCAGGTGAGCGTCGACGACGTGGAGGGCCCGGTGCTGAGGCTCCTGGTCGCCTACACGTATACCCTGCAGGCCCCCCAGCTGCCCGACACGGCCGCCCAGCTGCTCTCGGCGGCCGACAAATACGGCTTGTCGGCCCTGAAGGCTGCCTGCGAGCGGCAGCTGATCTCTCAGTTGGCCGTCGAGACCGCAGCGGCGACGGCCGTCAGGGCAGTGAGGCACTCGTGCCCGGACGCCACCAGGGCTGCCGTCGCCTTCATAAAGGACCACCTGCAGGTGATGGCCACGCGGGGCTGGGTGGACGCTGTGCTCGAGTATCCACAAGAAGTCAACGAAGTCATCCGTCAACTCCGTGAGCCACCAGCAGAAGCCAGGTAAGCACGAATCCCTTTTTGGCAGTGCTAGTGTGAATTTGACGTCGTCCTTGCTTTGTTTGTCATGGGTTTCTTTGCTGCCTACGTTGCGTAACACCTTAACTTGATCTACTTACTGATCATCAGTCACGATGCTAAGTCTCTCGCTGTTTTCACTTCTGCTTCTTATCAATTTCGCCTTTCTCTGATTAGACTGTTCATTCCATTCAGCAAACCCTGTAATTCTTCTTCACTGTCACTGAGGGAATCAGTCATCAGCAAATCTTATCATTTCACCCTGACGATTAATTCCACTTCAATCTTTCCATTATTTCCGTCATCGCTTCTTCGGTATATAGATTGAACAGTAGAGGCGAAAGATTACATCCCTGTCTGACACCCTTTTTAACCCGAGTGCTTCGTTCTTGGTCTTCCACTCTTACTTTACCTTCTTGCCTCTTGTACATATTGCAAATTACTCGACTTCTCCTCTGGCTTACCCGTATTTTTCTCAGAATTTCAAACATCTTGCAACATTTGATATTGCGAACGCTTTCGCCAGGACCACAAATCCTCTGAACGTTACGGAACGTCAATTTTCTTTTCCGTTCTCCTGTGTATTATCCTTCTTAGCAACTGGGATGCTTGAGCTGTTAAGCTGATTGTCCGATAATTCTCACACTTCTCTGCTCTTGCGGTCTTCCAATTCGTGCAGATTATATTTCTCTCAAAGTCAGATTGTATATTGCCAGACTCATACATTCTACACACCAGTGAGAATAGACGTTTTGCCACCTCCTCCAATGATTTTAGAACTTGTGATTGAATGTTGTCTATACCTTTGCCTTCTTTTCTTCCATTTTCACGAGAACATCTATACTCATCCGTTCACAGTATCTCACTTTCTGCCATGCCTTTCTATTGATACTGAATCCTACTCCTGTTATCTGCTGCTGTTGCTACTACCCTATTCTCATGTGATCAGAAATCCTTTCCTTTACTTTACTTTACTTTACTTTCCTTTTCTTTCCTTTCCGCGTCACTGACACCCACTACAGCTAGATACGTCCTCAGCATTTCCCTTTTCTTATTTTCTAGCTTCCCAACCACATACAAATTCCTTACTTTCCACATGACGACTCGTAGAATGTTATCCTTTTTTGATTACTCAACTTTTTTCTCATGGTCACCTCCCCCTTGTGCCTCCTCGCCTGGAGGTTTGAATGGGGGACTAGTCTTGCCAATGGAGAGTCTGTACAGCACAGACTTACTGAATCACATGCCTCATTGACGGACGTTATGTATCTTTAAGCAGTGGTTTACATTGCCTTGTGCATTCTCATGTTGTTGATCATTGCCAATTCTTCCTCATTTAGGACCAGTTTCTGACCTCAAGATAAAGTGTGCCCTGAACCTCTGTCGGCCCCTCCGCCCTCTGTGGAAAGGCTGTTGGCTGAAAGAGGGTGACACCTGATGCTGGAAGTCTTCAGACACCAATGCTGATGATTTGTATTAAAAATTCAAGTGATGGTGAGGTTCAAACCTGGGACTGAGGACTTTCCTGATTACTAAAAAAGACGCTACCCCTGGGTGACTGGCCCCAAAGAGCAGGGTATGACTCCCTGAGATATCCAGTAAAGCAGGAGCTATGAGCACTGGGGCTAGTCGTGCACACTGGGGGCAAACAAGAAGAGAATACTCCAGCCAGCACAATAATATTGTCACACTCAAGGCTGTGCCTTACAATCACATTTCCTTCTCGTCTCTGTTCAGCTATCGCCCTGAATATTTTCCGTGCATTCCCTTTAACAAAGCAGACAGGAAATCTCTGCCCCCCTGTCTTTTTTGAAGTTCCCTGTGGCGTTACCAGAGGTTGTCCACGGAATCCTATGAGGTTTCCTGCTACTGGGATACAGCAGATTATATTCGCTGTCCACCTACAGGTGTACGACATATCTCCCACAACGTCAGTATTGATGTGACGTTTTCATCCAGCTATCATTTGTTGCCTCTGTCTCTCGGATACATATGCTTCATACAAGTCTATTTTGTTTCCTTTTCAATTAAAAAAAAATCCATATTCAGTAGACTACAGGTTACTTAACAAGTTGTAAACGTTGTCCATCAGATAAAATTGCATACACTGCGTAACCCATTTTTTTTCTTTTAATGGTGGCCTCTACTGCAAACTGCTCAACACGAAAATTATTGTTTAAGAAACACATCACCACTGCTGTCTTTTCAATGAATCAAATTGTGGAGACATTAAATGCATATATACAGTTCTATTTCCTTTACTCAAATGCAGATTTTGAATATACTCTTGATAACTTTTATAGCATAGCTCTTGTAATTCTTGTCCATCTTCTTCATTCCCTCGGGCTTGTCGATCACCTCTGAATAACATATTCGTACATGTCCACAGAGCATTTCACACGGTGGATTACTGTCGACTGTTGAAGCAGATAGAAACGTGTGGAATAGGTTCCCATGTATGTGAGTGGACCTCAGCTCTTAAGTGACAGAACCCAGTATGTTGTCTTCAGTGGCGAGTGTTCGCCAGAGGCAGGAGTGCTCCACAAAAGGGTGGTGGGACCGCTGTTACTGTCTGTATACATAAATGGTCCGGTGGACAGGTATCTGCAGCTGTTTGGTGATTGTCCCCTGGTGTACAGTAAGATGTCGTCGTTGAGTGAGTGTAGAAGGACACAAGGCGAGTTGGACAAAATTTGTAGTTGGTGTGACGAATGGCAGCCATCTGAAAATGTAGAGAAACGTAAGTTGATGCAGGTGAGTAGGAAAAACAGACATGTAATGTTGAGGTACAGCAGTAGAGGTGTTGCGCTAGACACAGAGGCGTCGCTTAAATGTCTGAGCGAAAGTTCGCAAAGTGATACGAAATGGAACGAGCGTGAGAGGACTGCGGTAGGGAAGGCGGGAGGTCAACTTTAGTTTGTTGGGAGAATTTTAGGAAAGTGTGGTTGGCCTGTAGATGAGGCTGCATGTAGGCCGCTGGTGCGACCTATTCTCGAGTACTGCTAGAGTGTTTGGTGTTCGCAACAGGTATAATTAAAGGAAGACAGCTATAGGACTGAGAGCTGAGCTGATAGATTTGCTACCGGTAGTTTCGAGTGATGCAGAGGTATTGTGCAGAAGCTTCAGGAACTCGAATCGGAATCACTGGAGGGGAGGCGACGTTCTTTTCGAGGAACTCTGTTGAGAAAATTTAGAGAACTGTTTTTTGACGCTGACTGCAGAACAATTCTAGTTCTGGCAATGTACACTTGAGACAAGGCGTGTGAAGATAGGGTGAGAGGCGTTGTCGCTCGTACAGAGGTATACAGGCAGTCGTTTCTCCCTCGCTCTACTTGGGAGCGGAACGGAAAAAGCAGTTGAGAACTTTTTATATGTACCAGTTACTACTATTGTTTCATATGGTTGCTGCTCCACCTACATTGATTATTTTGTTCTGAATGCAGCAGTTTTATTACGTCTGTAGTTTCTAGCTGGTATTTCACTTGTCTTTGGAGCTTCTTACTGGCTCTCTCGCTTGGGATTAGCCTTTAACTTGCATGAGCTGTGGAGAGAGGTTCCCGCGACATTGGTTAAAGTTCAGCAATGCCAGATCTATACAAGTATTTTGATGTTTGTAAGTGAAGATGCGATAATGAATCAACACTGTCTGTTTGTATTTCATACAGACACCTGACTTCTTTGTGCCATGATCTAAATTTATGCACAGCATTAGATACAGGAAATCAGTACTTTTTTGAGACTGGTCTAAAGTTACGGTTTAAGTGTTTCTACTACTACTGAAACAGAAATTTTACTCGAGATCAACATAGTTGGGATACGTTTACAGTTCCGAAGACCTTTTTAACTATAAATGTAAAGTGTTACGCTGCCTGTAGCAGTGTGTAACTTGGTTTGTGTACAGAATTTTCAAAAATTGCAAAAAGTTACACAAAGTTAACATGACTGAGTGTAGCAGTTGTGCAGGATACTGCCTATCACAGACCATATGGTGGCTTTCAAAGTGTGTAAGTAAATGGAAATGAGTGGTTTGAGTGGATGTGTCTTGTGTTGTATGTATGGTTATATGAGCACATGTGACGATTAGTATGCAGCGTGTGTGTGTGTGTGTGTGTGTGTGTGTGTGTGTGTGTGTGTGTGTGTGTGTGTGTGTATCAGGGAGAGTCGTGCTGGTGCCCTTGTTGTATTTCAGACATGTCGACCAACTTATTGTGTACGAAGCAGTGACTTTTATATTTTTTGTCGGTATGTCAGGAAATTTCCATGTTACTGGTCTGAATCACTTAGCTGTCTGGTGAGGAAATTGCATTACAGATACGTTTAGTTTCTAGTGTTTTCTTCCTAAGTGACAGAAGGAATTGGTACCCAGAGAAGGTAGTTTTAGGGGTGTGTTTGAATGTAGATGAAGGATTGGGTGGCAACTGCATGCCGAGGTGAAAGGAGGCGGATCTGTGGAGTGAATTATGAGGAAAACCAAATGAATTTGTTAGGAGATGGAGTGCACCTATTTTTAATGGGAGATGGGTGAAGTTTTTGATTATGGGCTAGTGGTGTGGATCTGTCTGTAATACGCTGGTTAACCCGTATCGCAGAAGCGAGATTTCTAGATTTGTGACTTGTCGCTCGGAAGAAGTGAATTCCGAATTGTTGGCAGTTTTGCGGCTGTGACAGTTTCTTTCATTTGGTGTGTGTGTCTCGATAGTAGAGAGTAAGTGTGTCGATGTTTTGTGCAGGAGCCTTTCTGATGAAGAGCGAGGCAGGAGGCTGATGAGGGCGGCTGAGGAGGGGGCGGTGAAGGAGGTGCGGGCGTTGCTCGCGGCTGGGGCGGACGTGGGGGCGAGGGACGGGGGCGGGTGGACCGCTCTGCACTGCGCTGCACTGAGAGGCCACGCGGCTGTGGTGCGGCTGCTGCTCTCTGCGGCGTCCGACCCCAACGCCAGGACTCAGGGGGGGCTGACGCCGCTGCACTGGGCGGCATACAATGGCAACACAGAAGCGGCGGCTGCGTTGCTGCAGGCCGGAGCCGACAGGGGGGTGAGGGCTGATGACGGGGACACCGCCCTGGACTTAGCCAGGCAGCGAAACCGGCAGCAGCTCGTCAAGATGCTAACACAGCATTAATACGTGCCAGTAGTACTTCATTGTATAGGATATTAAAATAAAAAATTGAAAAAAAAAGATCGCTTTCTCTATTCATTTCTACCTTTTGCAGTCCACACAATTACTCCAGTAACACCACAACTACTGCAACAACAGGAGATATCTGTAAACCAACGTGACAAACCTTCCTTTTCAGAATTCACTCTGTAAAACATTTCACAACCAATTTCTGCAAAAGCTCAGCAACAATTGACAAATACTCCATCATTCATAAACTCCACTTCTCTCTCCCTCTCTTGTGTTTCTCGTCTCACATACAATATTCAAACAGCTTACAAGAATACAGCCGACCTCTCTCACAACCGCCTGTATTTCGAAATGTAAACACCCAGTCTCTTCCAAGAGACAAATGCGAGAATACCGGTTGTTGTGCGTTAATGTTAGTTCTTTGCACCAGTCTCCTACATTACCTAATTACTGCAAACTATTTGCTAGCAGTGTCTATGTTGCTACATCACATCACTGCGAACTGCACCATACTCATATTACTGCCATATAAGCTGTTCAGTTAGAATGTATCTTCACTTGCGACCTCACACTGAATTCACTTCTGTGCGTGCATTGCACAAGTACTTTTCGTGTTTAATTGTAATGTCACATTTGTAGCAGTGCTCACACCACATCATGCTCACACCATCTGCAGGCTTCTTGCCAGCTCACCTTCAAATAAAGAGAATTGAAGAACCACCTAAAATCATTAGACTCCTAAACACCTCCCTTGCTGCTCTTACAGAACAAACTACCATCTCTCAAGGAATTATACTCAATCGCGTGAGACATGCAGCCATCACTGGAATTATCCGGCAGTTTCCCAAAGTACACTTTTGCGTCTCTGTACACGCTTTGGAAGCAGACCACACTTGGAACATTCATTCCCCTGTCTGCTGTGATACAGTTAGACTTGGCGTCCCCGTGCGTGCATGTGTGACCAAAGCGGCAGACTGCATTCTGAACAAGAGCTTCTGTGGCCCTCATGTGGCGGCGTTACACACGGAAGCTCCTCAACATTCTCTGTGAGGAAGCAGCGGCGCCAGGAGACAGTACTGGCTTGGTGAGTGACCTCCACGGCATTGATGAATACTTCAGGCTCTGCCAGTTGATCCTCAACATAAATAAATGTAATATACTGTGCATACACAGGAAAAGGAATCCACTACTGTACAATTACACTGCTGATCACAAATTGCTGGAAACAGTAAGTCACCTACCGTAAAATATCTAGCAGTAACTATCCAGAGCCACCTTGCGTGCAATGACCAAAAATACCAATTGGTAACAAACTGCAGTACATCTTTTCTCAGCGATTCCATAATCACATGTTTTGGGCTCCTAAATCCAAATTTCGTGCTTCCTGCCCTGTAGTATGTGGAGTTCACAACGAAAGCCTCAAAATTTTCCGACTTTTCTCAGATTTTCATTTATTTCACAAAGACTACGTGTTTCTCAAAGTTGAAACCCCAACACAAAATTAAATTGGACAAACTCTTCTACAACATGCAGCAATCAGCAGTGATTTTCTGACGGCGAGTACTGACCGCGCTAGAGCGTCCTAAAAAAACGCTGACTCCCCAAAATTCAGATCGCGCCTAACGCCATTCACCTGTTGCACTCTGCTATTACGGCACTTTGGAACGGTATGGCACACTTCAGTAGACGGAGAACAGCCCAGAACTCCACCTGTGTTCTTCGCATCGTCAAACACAATAGCACTCACGGCAGACATCTGCTGTCCAAACAGACGTCATATATTTTGAAACGTGTTCGCATTTATTTAAACTAGTGCTTGTAAGTGTGTGGTTGGTATCTGAGAAATGGCTAAAATTTATTTTGTTATCGAAATACGTAAATCTCAGTCCAGTGCGACAGAAATGTGTAAAAATTAAATTTTGAACGGAAGTATGCGAAGCACATGTTACACGATGCGAAATCCAGGCTAGCCCGTACAGTGACCAATTCGCCTGCGAGAGCGCAGGTGGTTTTCAATGTAATTTATACATACCATTTGTTTGCAAAACAGATAACTGAAATTAAAATATTGGTCCTGAATACTGTGAATCCTTATCTTCAAACTTGTAAACAATAACTGCAACAGATCTGAAGTCGTGTCTATTGTGCAAATGAAGATAAAATGTAACGCATCCCGCATTGTGTCAAAACTGCTCCAAAATTCACAAGATAACGCCTTTCCGAGATAATTTACCGATCTGGAAAGTCTGAAATGATAATTTCACAGATACATTCTGGTGTGAGGCGGAGGACAGTTTGAGTACCACAGCTTTTCCGGCCTTTTCCTGTTGCAGTAGCGATGCTAGAAATATCTTTGAACTACTCGTCTATTAAGAGCTCTGAATGGAAAGTAAGAAACCCGGAGAACATCTGGCGTGCATTTCCTCGCCATGTTACAGTTTTAGGTGGAACCTTTAACCTGCCACCTCTGCAGTGGGCGACATAGGTGGCTGAGAGCGACGGCAGGGCCAGGGAATCGTGAGAAACTGATCCAAGTGCTTTACTCAAAAACTACCTCGGGCCATTAATCTGAGAAACGAGTCGTGAAGACAGCATCTTAGACTTGCAAGTGACAAATAGACCCGAACTTTTAGAATCTGTTAGGGTAGAACGGGGAATCAGCTATGCCAAGACCGTTACGGTGTTACTGAATACGACCGTAAACATAAATAGAAAATAAGTAGGGAATATTATTGTGCTTAGCAAGAGCGACGAGAAACAGGCTTCAGGTTACCTTTCCTTCCTCTGCAGCACCAACAGCGCGGGTATCAGTGGAAGAAGTTGAAGAGCATTGTGAAATACGCTTCAGACAGATGTGTACCGACCAAATGCGTTTCAAGCCCGGTTTCACAGCGATGAGTTTACAGCACTTGTTTTCGTTTAAGTGCGCGTCTGCGCACGCCAGATCACGAGACAACAAAGAAATTTCCGAGATCCGAATTTCATCGATGAAAATGACGCCAAAGAAACGGTTGTTTCTGGAAAGAGCACCATATCTGTAACATGTTGCATTACTCTCTACGTAACGAAAGCCCGTGTAAACATTCGGTCTTGTCTGTAAGGCAGAAACGCTTACGACACTGTTATTCACGTGCAAACAGCAACAGGTGGCGTCAGACTGCCCGCGCAAACGGCCGGCGCAGTCGCCGAGGGGAAACTCGCAGGTGGGGGAGCGACGCAGAATGCGGGCAGCGAATCCGGCAGAGGGCCGCGCATGCGCAGATGATGTGGCGGGGCGGGAGCAGGCGGTAGGGGCGGTCCGACCACGGCGGCGGAGAAAAGACCGGCCACACGACAGGGGGGCCGAAACTAAGTCAGGACGATCACTTCCCACATAAAATCTGTAATACTGTTTAGCGATTACTGCTCCAGTTGTACTCAACAATTTCAAAGTCGGTGATGATCGCAGACACCGGTGTCCGGCTGCCATTTAATGTCCCAGTATTACAAAGATATTTTCTCTCGCCCTCCCAGCAGTTTCGTAGTTATGTCACAGCACGCTACATCTGTCTAATGGCAATCTACTATGTACTAACACTAAACATTATTTCGATAACAACCTCTGTTAAAATTAGTGCTCTGGATGATTTAATACATGTAATGTTTTATTTTTGCAGCAAGTCTCAATGATAGGTATAGGTACATCCGCTGACTTTCAAGCTGTCATTACTATCGATCCAGAAATCAACAGCGCAACGGCAGTTCTTTTAAGGGATGGGTTTACACCTGAAAACGTCCAACTTTATCCCAGCAGACGTGCAGTTGCATGTTCTGTCGCTGAGACATTCCGCTTAAATATTTACGCGCCATCCGGGACTGACGTTACACATGCACGATCGGACTATTTTTTTTAATCAGGATGTCACACGTCTTTTGGTAAATGTGTGTATGCGAAGCACACGCTACACGATGCGAATTAGAGGCTACTCAGTATATCGAACAATTCGCCTGCGAGAGAGCAGGGCGATTTCAATCTAATTTGTATATGTCATTTGTCTGCAAAACAAATTACTCTGATTAAAATGTTGGCCCTGAATATTGTTCATCTTCATGTTTAGACATCATTTACCTGTTTGAAACATCTAAAATGATATATTTTCACGGATACATTGTGACAGTCACTGTACCTTGCGGTGGACGTGAACATTGATGGTAATTAAATTTGTTGGCCTAGCTGTCCGAACGGAACGCTCCTCTGTTCTGGAACCAGTTACTATTAAGAGAGTGATGGAACTGTCAAAAACGTACGGTACAGGTCCAGCGCGACAGCCGTCTGGAGGCAGAAAGGGTGCCAGCATCACAGAACCAGCAGACGGATTCGATACGCCCGCGCATGCGCAGAAGTACGCCTTCTGCTTCTCGCTCGGGTGGCCACCGGCCAAGTGCAGAGTTTCGTAATGCACACACTTCACGACATCTTTCATTACGCCACCCAGCTCTACAGTTTCAGCACACAGTGCCTCTTGGTGAATAAAACAATGAAGAGTCAAAATGTCTTTCCCGAATTCATCCCTGAGCTTATTTTTCAAACGAGAAGCAAAACCTTGGTGACGCCCGATCATTTGTGGTGCACCGTCTGTCGCTACACAATGGAGCTTATCCCACGGCAAATTCATATTGTCCACTGATTCACAAACAGCTTCAAAAATGTCACGTCCTGTTGCGGTGCAATCGAGTGCTACCACATCCAAGAGTTCTTCAGTTACTTGCAGCTCCATGTCGACACCACGCACAAAGACTGCAAGCTGAGCACAGTCCGATATGCCGGTGCTCTCGTCAAGCGGTAGCGAAAATGCAACAAAGCTCTCCGCCTTTTTCCTGAGCTGTGTCTCTAAATCCGCCGCCATGTCCAGGATTCGACGAGACATTGTTTGCTTCGACAGGCAAACCCCTTCAATTGCCTGCACCTCCATTGGAAACAAACATTCTGCAACTGCTACCATGCACGATTTTACGAGAGGTCCCACCGAAAACGGTTTGCCACTCGTCGCAGTGATGTGAGCGACCCTGTAGCTTGCTCGAATTGCAGATTCAGTAGTGTTTTCTCCGCTCTCATTCACCTGAAAATCATAAACGCATTACAGAACACGAACTATGTTGCATGTTTTGATACCCTCCGTATTACGAATCCGTTTTTAAACATACGTCTACTGGTATGTCGTTCTTAAGCCTGGCTACCAGGTCTCTGCGTGCAACGCCTTCTACCTGACTGTATTTAATTCTGTATATTGTACCTCTTCGCAGAATTAAATACATACAAAACACAGCGGTCGACCATCCCTCTCAATGGATAGAAAGGTATCCTCCAGCAGAGGTACAGGGCTGCCGCGGGTAGTCATGGCTGTCATTGAGCACGGGTTATTACGGCTGCATGCGGCCAGGGGGCAGTGGGTTCGCTTTCCCCCTCCACGCGGGCTCCGAGCTGCCGCAGTGAGCGCTCCGGAGCGCTCCGGCTCCCTGGAGCTCGGTTGGAACAGCCTGGTGTAAAGTGTCTGGTAGCAAAGCTAGAAAAGCAACTGGAGTGTGGGAAAGGAAAGAAACAACACACTGTTGTCCAGCGTGTGATGTTGCGCTGTGCATGCCAGAATGCTTTGAACCATTTCACACGAAAGCCAATTACGTATACAAATTATTTGTAAAAAAATAGTAATTTAATTTAGTTGTGTATTAAGATATTTTCTAGTAAATGTCTTTCAGTTTGTTTGTTTCCAGACTTCAAAGTGTTGATTTGTTGTTCCGGTGAGAGGCAACAAGGCCAGGCTCACTCGATTGCGGGGCCAGCGTGTGTGGCGGTGGTGTTGTGACGTCACCACAGTGTGTCGGCAAGAGGCGCCTGCCGCGGCCTCCAGTTGATGACAGACTGAGGCAGAGAAACTGCAGACACACTCACTGAGGTCTTGGTGACGCGACACAAAATTACAACGTTTTTCTCTTCCATTATCGTCAAGAGAACTAACATTTTCAATATGTGGAAAGTAGTATTGAAAGTCTAAACCAGATGTAATCACTGACCAAATGAAAGGAGGTGGTACTGATTTCTGTACGTTTCATAGCGTGCTTTTGGGCAGGGCATCTCCACTTTGCAAATAAAACACAGTTGTTGACAGAGGAAATGGTGGCAGCCAAAACACATTCATAACATGCTGGAAAAGAACAGTGCTATTACTACAATTCATGTGGGGCTCTGTAGAAAACATTTGAGGCAGCAGAATGTAATGTTTAAAACGTTAACCAGATGTAATTTGTTATAAAAAAGATGTTCTCAAAAAGAGTGTTCGAGTAGGGCATCTTCCATTTGCAGATAAAATGCAGTCATCGGCAGAGTACACTAAATGCTGATAAAGAACAGCAGAATACCCCCCGTTACCACATTCCAAATAGGAAGGTGTAGACAGTAGCCTTTGACGTTGCAGAGAGTAATATCAAAACATGTTAACCACATGTAATTACTTACCCAGTGCTGGAAGGAAGTACTTATTTCTCTTCATTTAAAACCCTCCTTTCGAGCAGGGCAGGGCATCTTTCCTTGGCAAAAAAAAAAAATAATAATAAAATGCAGTCGATATCAGAATAAATGGCGGCAGCGACGTGGCGCTCATTAACCTGCTGGTAAGGAACAGGAGACAGCATTTGAGGCAGCAGGGTCCCGTATGAACAGTGTCTAACCAGGTCTGTTTACCTACCAAGCGGAAGAAGGGAGGAGCAGCTGCGTCGCTGGAAGGTGTCCACGTGTTTGTCGTCGCTGCTGGGGAGAGAGAGGGGCGCTGGAGTTCCAGCGTCAGGGGGGTAGTTGTGAGTTGAGACGCCGAGCAGGGGACTCTGGGCAGTGCAGGCGTAAAGTTAAGAGCACCTGCGTTTAAGTAAAGTGGTTTGTGTTTGAATGCTGTGAAACAGAGGAGAGAGATACGATTAACGGTTCAGAATGAAATGAGGTGTAAGGGTATCAGAAAAGAATATGAAGAGCAATGAAGGTAACATTTTTTTATTTCGTGGCACTGCAGTCGCGCTAGTTACATTAGTTTCATTGTTGAATTAGGCAGCCATATCAAGGAAATTGAGATTTTTCATTAAAGAATGTTTAATTTTCACTCTGAGGGTTTTTTCATGTCTGTCAATAATTTCACTGACGTTTGTGAGAGTAAGATTTTGGTATCGGTGTCTTCCTTTGACAGTGTTAATGTTGTAATATGAAGTGCATACAGGTATTAATATATCTGATAATGTAAAAACATTTTGCTAAAGGCATATTTCACGACATCCTCGGTCCAAGCCATTTTTATTCAAAGCAGTCTCTCACTCAGTGGTGTGTGTAAAACAGTTTGCTCGCTGTCTGGAGCATTGCACTGGGCTCTCAGCAACTGGAGTCAGAAATTTGCAACTGGAGCGCAGAGAGCAGCCAAGCACTGTGTTTCCAAGCAATTACATTACGAGGTGAGATGTTTCCATTTCAGGATCTGTTTGCTACGAAAATTATCAACTGACAGGCACCATTTCACGAACAGCATTACTTGCAGACCATTAACACACGGGGACTACTTTGCTTTTATTAATGAGATTAATAGTAAAGTTCAGGATTTAATCAGTTTACAGTTTTTACGGTATCAGTACAGTAAGACAACATATTATCACGTCGGAAGACACAAGAGACACGTAATTGCAGGGAAAAGAACAGCCACAAAAGAATGTGCATCATGCGATTAGAAGCATACCAACTGACTTACATAATTTCACCACACTGACTGACTATGGATCTCCAGTTACATCGATTAGTGATGCAGCGGGCAATAAACACAATGCGAATAATTCTTGCTCTACAATCCCATTACAAAAGACGAAAGTTAGAGGAGCAGTTTCAGGAAAAAGAGTAGATGTAAAAACCACTCACACACACTTAAAATTTGCTGTTCACAGCCACACAATTTATGCAGATTTTTGGATGGTCCAACTTTTTAAAAACTGAAGCTAAGCTGCGTATGGGTTTTTTAACAGAATATGATGCCATTTCGGACTATGAAGGTGCATTACACTTTAAGCAGAGCATTTCAATACACGAATGGGAAATTAACAGATTAGAGCTTTCTTCATACACAAAAAATAACCAATGGTACACATCATTTTTAACTGACACGAATTTTGCCACAGTCAATGCGGATGAAGGATTAAATTTCGACGTTTCGCAGACAATCAAAGCCAAGGAAGACAGTCGTGAAGCAGCAACAGATGAACCAAACAACACACTCCATTGGACAGATTTTTCAGATCACCACTAATTCTGTCCCTACTGATGCAACTTCGCTCTCGCCACATTTAATTTTGAAGGATAAAAATCAGCCAGACAAAGTAAAAGAACTTGTGTCTCTCCCCAAGTCACAGCGTCTACGTCATCGTAAACTGACACACTGCAAAGTTAATACAAAAGAGGCAGCTGAGAAGAGGAAAACCTTACAACAGAAGGTAAGTCACACTAAAAAATTTCAAGTTGGACAGTAATTTTTTGGTTAAACACGCCCATTGTCTTAGTAAAGCAAAGAACAGGTGTCACAAATTTGCATTGCCTTATAACGGACCATTTCGGAATCGACGAATCCCACTTCGGAACGTAGGACATCTTGAAACACTCAGAACGAAAGCTTCGACAGGTCTTCATCACATCACCAATACAAAACCGTTCACTGTGTAATTGTTTGACTTTGTACACCTCATGAAGACAACACCATACCGATATACTACACTTCGTTTCCCTATGACGCCAACCGTTTGTACGTAGTTTCATTGACATGTATGTGTGCATGACAATAACATTTTTATCTCATACAGCACAAGCCATTTCGGATGTTTATTTTCTCTGTTTCATGATTGTTACAGAGTATATATATCATTCCGTGTTCTAACATCTGACCCCGATCGTTACAGTACATCATTTTAAAAACAAAGGTTACGTAAAAGAAGACAAACATTCTTTCGCCAAAGACAAAGGCATCACAAAAGATAAAAGCAACGTGAGAAACAATAACATCGAATTTTGCGCGTCATAATGCATTTTCTCTTACAGGCTAACGTACAGAAGTATGCGGTAACGGATTCCAGATAGTACTGATAAAACAGGTAGAGTATGAATATTTGCACAGGTTCGACACGTACTGTCAACTATCGGAGAAGATATTTAATTTCTTCGTCTTCCACTGGGATACTCTAATCCTGAGCTATAACCAGGGTTTCTTCATTGACTGTAAGAATTTTACTCTGCGTCGTATGTGAAGACTTAAGGATTAATTATAGATGGAGCATGTGCAGCAATGACTTATGGATTTTTACAACAATGATATGGTGAGACAACAGGAAGTGAGGATAGCGAACTTTTATGATTATTATGCTGATGTTTATGATTTATAATATGAAGTGTGGCACACTGATGTTTGGGAGTATTAGGTATTGCGTGATGATTTAACGTTTGGAGCATGCTTTGTTGATTGTGTTTTGGTGTGTTTCTCTGATGAATAGAATTTCTAATGAAACTCCCCAGCAGATAAAAACTGCGTGCCTGACCGAGACTCGAACTCGGTACCTTTGCCTTTCGCAGGAGAGCTTCTGTGAAGTTTGGAAAGTAGGAGACGAGGTACTGGCGGAAGTGAAGCTGTGAGGACGGGGCGTGAGTCGTGCTTGGGCAGCTCAGATGGTAGAGCACTTGCACGCGAAAGGCAGAGGTCCCGAGTTGGAGTCTCGGTCTGGCACACAGTTTTACTCTGCCAGGAAGTTTGATATCGGCGCACACTCCGCTGCACAGTGAAACTCTCATTCTAGAATGTCTAATGGTTTGCGATAAGGTGTTACAAAGCGGTAAGACAAAACTGTGAATTTACAGCAAGATAAACACTTTCTTTCAAACATTTACATGTTTTTCTTTGGGAATAACAACCTGAAGGATTGAAGACGCTTATTACGATTTACTTGCTTTGATGAAATTTGTGACTTTGCTTCCACTAATCGATTTTCTTCTCATTCACAGAATAATATCATTTATCATTACTTTTCACCCACATTTAATCGACTTCATCGGAAAAAGAATTTCTTAATTATTTTCATTCTGCACGTTGACTTTAGTTGTTCATAGATATTAAGTACTCTCCTTGATAACACTTAAATTTTGCATTTGGGGTAATTATAAGTAACTGGCACGTGCATAGGTTAAGGTTTTGTGGACACATTTTCATTTGCTTTATCTTTTTTTTTTGTGACTGACAGACAACAGAGAATGCAGCAACACATTGTTCCTTTCCTTTAGCCTGTATACTTCGGCGCATTTACTTGAGTACATAGAAACACGCACTCTGCAGAAATCACTATTGTACTCTTGCATAACAACACAATGTTTACCTATTGATATTTTCGTAATGCATTATACATGTAATGATTACTGTATTTTAATGTTTCTTTTCTAGCACAGTAAAACAAATTTCGATTATGATTTTTCTGTTTGACATGTTACTACGGACACATCTGTCTAAATTGCAATGTCGATATTCGTGACAAATGTTTGTTAGTCTTTGTCATTTAATCCGAGAATCTACCATACGTAGTTTTAGATAAACGTCTTGGCTTTATTTTCTTTCACTGTATTGTAACAGAATATACGTACTTTGTCAAAGCAGCACATTGATAGACTTGAGTAGAGTTATTCTCTGCACTGTGAGAAAGTTGAACGTATTATGAAAGTTTTCTTTTTATCACGACATGCCAAATCGATTACCGTGATTTTAGATGACTTAACAGACATTTTGTTAAAGTAACAAGGAGGTACCTTTTGTGAGCGGTCTGGCTCTGAGTTGTCACTGGGTTTGTCACGGACACGTACGGAGTGCACCAAGTCTACTCTCAGCCGCCTCCCAGACAATCACGATACGACGCTTTCACTTGGAGAGGTGTTACAACGTCACGAGTGCTGGAAGACACTCCAACATGTGCTACATAGCGTGCTGGGTACACCAACAGCATCGTGTATGAAAAGCAGAAAAAGACATTGCTTCGACGTAATCACAATAAGTCTCACGAGATTTTGTGCAGAACAACGATAAAAAATAAAGCAATGAATGTAATTATTTCCCTCAATTGATGACTTTATAGCTAGTTGACAATAATGGAGTAGACCATTTTCTCAACTTGCGCACACTTCTTTCAAACGAAATGTAACGTATTCTGAGTACACCTGAGCACCAATGTAAACAACATTTGTAACTTGACTTGGCGTTCGCCTGAGCACGAAATGGACGAAGCTTTCTGCAAAATAATTTATGAGCGAGTAGTCGCCACTACTTGCAAAACAAGTGAGATATTTTCATTTCAGGATCAGTTTGCTACGAAAATCGTCAACGGACAGGGATCATTTCATCAACAGGATTATTTCCAGAGCATTAACACATGAGGACCACTTTGTTTTTGTTAAGTAGATCAGTAGTTAAGTTCAGGATTTAATCAGTTTGCACATTTTTACAATATGAACACAGTAACAGAACGTTTATCACGTTGGAAGATGTAAGAGACACGTTATTGCAGGGAAAAGAACAGCCACAAAAGAATGTGTATCTTGCGATTATAAAGATACCAACTGACACATAATTTCACTGCGGGAATCGACTAAAGATTTCCAGTTACATTGATTACTTATGCAGCATGTAATAAATGCAGTCCGAATAATTCTTGCCCTACAGTCCCATTAGAAAAGAATAAAGATAGAGGAGCAGTTTTAGGAAAAGGAGTAGATGTAACCCTAAAGACACACTTAATATTTGCTGTTCAACTCGACATATTTTATGCACAAGTGCCGCAACACGACGAGGTATGGACTCGCCTAATATCTGAAGTAGTGCTGGAGGGAACTGACACCATGAATCCTGCAGGGCTGTCCACAAATCCGGAAGAATAAGAGGGGCTGGAGATCTCCTCTGAACAGTATGCTGCAAGTTTGACAGCCGGCGGAAGTGTTTAAAATCAGAAGAGTGTTCCTGGAGCCACTCTGTAGCATCTCTGGGCGAGCGGGATGTCGCATTGTCCTGCTGGAATTCCCAAAATCCGTCGTTGTGCACAACGGACGTGAATGGTCGCAGGTGATCAGACAGGATGGTTACGTACTTGTCACCTGTCAGGGTCGTATCTAGACGTGTCACGGGTCCCACATCACTCCAGCTACACCATTACAGCGCCTCCACCAGCTTGAACAGTCCCCTGCTGAAATGCAGGGTCCACAGATTCATGTGGTTGTATCCACACCCGTACACGTCCATCCACTCGATACAATGTGAAACGAGATTCGTCCGGCCAGCCAACGTGTTTCCAATCATCAACAGTCCAGTGATGGTGTTGACGGTCGTAAAGCTTTGTGTCGTGCAGTCATCAAGGGTACACGAGTGGGCCTTCGGATCCGAAACACCTTTTCGATGATTTTTCGAGGAGTGGTTGGCACGCCGACACTTGTCGATGGCCCAGCACTGCAATCTGCAGAAATTTGCGGAAGGGTTGCACTTCTGTCACGTCGAACGATTCTCTTCAGTCGTTGATGCTCCTGTTCTTGCAGGATGTTTTTTAGACCGCAGCGACGTTGGAGATTTGATGTTTTCCTGTATCCTGATATTGTAGGTACACCACTGAAATGGTCGTCCAGTAAAATGCCCACTTCATCGCTACCTCGAAGTTGCTGTGTCCCATCGCTGGTGCGCCGACTATAACACCACGTTCAGACTCACTTAAATGTTGATAAGCTGCCATCGTAGCAGCAGTAACCCATCTGTGTAGATGCACTACATTTCGTATAGGAATTTGTAGATATCATTTTTATCAAATTAAAGAAAGAAAGACACATCCCTACATCTCAAAGGCAGCTTTCGAGCAGGGCATGTTCTGTTTTCAGATGAAAGGCAGTCGACTGTAGAGTTAATGGTGGCAGGCAGGCGGTACTTGTTATGCTGCTGATGAAGGACAGGAGAATAAGCGTATTACTACATGACGTGTATGAATCTGTAAAAAGTTAATCAGATATAATTACTTACCAAGTAACAGAAACTGGTTTTCAGTTATCCACATGTTAAAGACAACGTAGGTGCAGTTTATCTTCTCTTCGCAGAATAGTAGTAGCGAGGTCTCTAGAGTTGTGGTACCCGTTGTGGATGTCCTGCAATGTAAGTCGGTGGGTGAACACACGGCATGGGTTATCGACCATCTGAGTGCAGACCTAAGTGAACGAGACACGATGAGTGTGGAATTACTTGTAGAAGCACAGGCTGCTCCTGCAGGGGGACCGGAGGTAGAAATTAAATTTTGACTTTTGGCTCGTAAGTAAAAATTCGAAAGAAAAAATTTGACATAAATTGAGACGAAGTGCTGATGACGTTCGGTCGTATTACCGTATATCGAATCACTCCCGTCTGCGTTAAGTATTCAGTTTCCCCTGAAAGTGTTCCAGCGCTTGCTCTGAACAAGCTACATCCCCTGAATATGTGCAAAAGTAGCGCACTGAACTTCCATAAAAACACCGAGTTGTTTTAAAAGCTTCACGGTTTTATGGCCATTGCCATTCAGCTGCACCCGCAGTACAACTGATCGAGGAGAAAGTGTGTCTCTGACTCTAAATTAAGTGGTTTATAGGTCGCTGCTCTGTTTCACTAGGGCAAGAATCTTTTCTCTAGCATTATAGAAGCACAAAATATTTTGAGTACTATTCCACGGAAACGGTGGCTATGGAACGATGCTCCAATACCCTACGACCAGCAAAGACTTGGCTTAGAACAGAATCGAGACAGACGAGGGAGACTGGCTGCGTTGTTCCTGCTGAGCGAACACCGAAACTACGTGAAAGAATACGGCGAGATTTAAAAACAGGTGGTATCAGAAACATCTGAGTCCAATCCAAGAACTTAAATTATTGTATTGTTACGCGAATGCATTCTTATGTTTAAAATGTTTATTGAAAGCAGTTTGTCGCCAGTTTTCTGTTTTCTCTATCGAGAAATGATGCCTGGTTTGCCTACTCCCAGTTCTTTGCGAATAGTATGACCTGCCCCCTCCCGCCACAATTGCTCTAGTTTATGTCGTGGGTACGCCCTTCGATTTCGCATTCATGGGGAGAAATCGTGAGGATAAGGAGTCGTATACATAAAAAGACATCTCTCTCCGGAGAAGATTATCAGAGCAAAAGAATATTCTCTCAGAAAGTTTTCAGTTTCGCATGAATGAAAAATCGCAAGCGTATTCTGTGGCGAGAGAGTTTCCTCCCCACCTCCCTGAGAAGGTTCTCTTGTGTGTGCCGTCTGCCGTGTCACGCGTAACGTCAGACTTCATTCAGCTCGCTCAAACAGGCAAACCGTTCAGTGTACGAAGATGGAACTGGCGTCAGTGTGTTGTGGAAGAGTTGCACTACGTTTAGATTTCACTTTCATGTGCGGCAGCAAATAGTTAAGACGATTAAAGACAATTTGGAAAAACGCATTTTCTGCGATCGTATTGAGTATACGACTCGTACGAACCTTTTCTGTTACTGAAGTTAGGTGAACACATTATGTGAATGAAATCTTAAAATTACATCATTTTTCATCGACTCCAAACCGGAACTATGGCCGAGTTTTCTAAGAAGAGATAATTTTGTTCAAATACGACGCAGAATGGTGTGCTCGCGTGTCAAGGTCGCAAGCGATCGCCCGTGGGGTTCGTTACGAGAAACCGATCGCTAGGTTTGTAATCAGCCAGCTGTTAATTTTTCTGATTCGTCTATATTCCAAACTTAACGAAGTGTAAGATTTACGGTGTGAGAAGACATGAATATCCGGAAACGTCAGCGGCATAGGTGTTGTGTGTATACCAAAGTCTTCTCGTACATCAGTGTGAAAACTTGAGTCTACTAAATAGCAACAAAAACATTTTAATTTTCATTTCTTTTGAAAGGTCGCTCATCTCTTCTTTCATGATTTTTTGGAAGGAAATTCGCCATGCAAATAATGTTTTTATTGTAAGGCTCGTAGAAATTTCTACGGTTTCTCTCTTCTGTATTTCTTCGGGTACCTATACCTTCTTGCCTTACAGGCAATATAAACTTTGCCTTTACTACCAAAAAGTCTGTAAAAGCTAACGTCATCAGAACTTACTCAGCTCGATGTTATGCTACAGAGCAGACTTCAAGAAACGGAGAATGTTCTCGGTTCGTGATTCGGTCCTCCAGTTTTATTCATACGAAATCGGAGGATGATGTTTGCTTTTACCGACTCCACCCACTCATTTACTCAAGCTGAGAAATTTCTCGGGTGAAGCATATTCTCCGTCTCGCTTTATTCGTGCGAACCTGGGAATGTTCTCCACAATTTCGAGTATAAAGTACATTCTCCGTTTTATTCATATGACCGAGGGTCGCGATTCTGTAAGTTGCACGAAACCATGACGACGCACACTTAGAGAGGTAATTCGCCTCAGAAAGTTTTCGCTATGGACGGCGGTAAGTACTGGGTGTCCAGCAGGCTGTTTCAAAAACTGTTACATTATTCAATCTGAAGCTGCAAATCGAAATGTACAATTCTGTCCCAAACACAGCAATACTAGTTGTGACGAACGTTTACCCCACAGGAGGCAATGTACTGTTCTTGTACGACGTTAATACCACATACCTGTCAATTTCTGCGGGCTTTCGGCAGAATCGGGTGGAGCCAAACTGGGTTGTCAATCGCCAGAAACGTTGTATTAGATAGTGTTTCCGCGTTTATTTCTGTTTCCTTTCTCTTTAATCTTCCCTCCTCCACTTTGGGATTCTGAGATCGACCCCTTTTCCTCTCCCGTTTTCCTCAGCAGCGACGACCCTGCAACAGTGCCGCTCTCACTCCAGCCTCGCGACTGGAGAACTGAAGTCGGTGTCTGAACGAGATCTCTGTCACGGCTGGAGTTTAGCGTGGAATACGACTGAGTAAGTGCTGCCAAGCTTAGCCCGAATTATGCACAACTTTTCTCCGGTTTTTTTAAATTTACGATTTCCCAAGACCATTTGAAATTTAATTTTCAAGGTTACTGCGACCCCATGTGGTGATTAAAGTACTTTAAAGAGAAAGCGTGTAATCCATTTGGAGTTGTGGATGGTAACAAATCGAACACCACATTGCATTCCAGCATTGCTGATGGGGGGCGCCACGAACTTGTAAGTCATTTTCAGCCAGGTATCGCGATACTTTTGACCACATAGTGTATGTGAAGGCATCGTCAAGATCTAAAATGGATGTTTGAGCATCAAGAAAGTGCTTAATGGTCTAAGTCAACGACAGACAGGCAGCAAATACGGTTTCCAGTCATTAAACAGTCGAGCCACAGAATGAACATCAGTACAGTAGTTACATGTGTAATGAATCTGATCTGAAATTATACTATGGAAGATACTGGTTGACATGGCCAAAGATGAATAACGTGTCTATTTTGGACAATCCAAGTCCACAGGAAGATCGTAGGTACATAAAATCTAACATCTTTGGAAGAACTATGTTATCTGTGAATACATTTATAAATACATCTGTGGAAGGGCAGTGTTATCTGTGAGCACAAGGTGTAAAAAGTATGTTTGTAGCACAAAAATATGACATCATGCCGAAAGAAATACCCACGTCTTTACTGGTTTAAATGAGAAAAATGTCCATGGTTCATACATACCATGGTACAGAAAATTGCGAAAGTTTGCCATAAAAATAGTTTGCGTTGTAATCAATATGTGGCAGATCATTACAGTTTCAGGCCTATGGCCTGAATGCCAAAGTTGACAGCGACGTGAATCAACACACCGGCAGCTCAAATTCGCGCAGTCTCTACTAATTCAGTTCTAGGGAGATGAGGAGCCAAGATAACATGGGAGTACTGCACTGGTGTTAAGGATGCGAATTACATTGGCACAAGGATGATAAGGACGCCTCATTTAATGATAAACAGAAAAAAACAATGAACATATTCTAGTGCCCGATTCCACCCTCCGCTTTGACCATAGAGTGAGGATTCACACGCACAGAATTTATTTTCTGTTGTCGACACACATTGCCACAGTGGTTGTGTATCCTTGGGTTGGCATAGGTGTGTGCGTAAAACGTCCTATAAATTTTGAATGTCGCCAAATTGTTAGTTCAGATAGATTCCAATCGTATGTGCTGTGTATTAGGGACAGGCGTTATGCAGACACCATAACAACTTGCATTTGATACCTGGAATAAATTGTTCTCTCAGCTTTGACGAACAAAATGAGCAGACATCACGTCGCAGCACCGTCACGTCAGCGTGTATTCACACCGTCTGTCACGTCACGTCATGTAACGTCAATTCGCTTAGTCTGTGTCAGAGTACAGTATTTCAGTTGAGGAACTAAGGTTATGAATGGCCAAAGCAAACCTCATAACTTGTGTTCTTGATCAGTCTTGTTTGCTGAAGTGCTGAGGCGTGAAGCAACACCTCAAAACATCGACATTTCTATGTTATGGGTGAGTGCGCGTCTCTTCTGTTATTGCCAAACCTAAACAATTTTTCGCTTTCAGATATCTCACATTGCTTGTGTGAGAACATCCAGTGCAAAAAACCTCCAAGTCGGCATCGAACATTTACAATTTGCCACGAAATCAAAGCACAAAAAGAAAATGAAGAGTAAGAAGTTACAAAAGCACAATATCCACTACTATACAACGAGTTAACTTACGCTGACAGCAGATGATGATACCATCGACACTTCATTCCCTGGAAACCGTGACCTGCCGTGACGTGACGTGACGTGACGTGACGTGACGGTCTTTTGACGACTTGTCTGAATGCCGCCATTTGAAATGCATTGTGGAATGTTTCCACACGACGAGACTTGACGGCATCCCGAGATCATGCGACAATTTCAGTTTAATGTTGACAACATGCACACCACGCAATGCTCACACCAGAGATTTTTCTACTCTATGGCTTTGATCGACGTCATATCTGACTCACAGATGCTACTTAGAGGCGACATCTGAAGGCAATGAGATTCAATCCTAAACCAAAGAATGTATCACGAAAAAGACAGATAATATACACACATACAATAAAATTTGATTGCAGCTCATGCGATTAATTACATAGCTATAAGCTATATTGCAAATAAATTGAGGTAACAAAAAAGAAAGTAACAACATAAAAAAACATACATGCATGAAACAAATTATCACAGTTTACGCGTGCAAGTGAAAGCACCATGCATGCCCTTTAATGTCCACTACAATATAACTCGTAGTAAACTCGTAATTTACATCTACATGGACAGTTTGCAAATCACACTTACGTGCTTGGCAAAGTGTTCATCGAACCACTTTTCACAATAATCTTCTATTATTCCAGTCTGAAACAGAATGCGGAAGAAACGAACAGATGTACCTTTCCGAGCGAGACCTGATTTCCTTATTTTATGATGATGATCGTTTCTCCCTGTGGATGTCGGAGAAAAAAAAATGTTTTCGCATTCGGAGGAGAAAGTTAGTAATTGAAACTTCGTGGTAAGGTTCTGCCGCAACGAAACATGCCTTTATTTTAAATATGGCCGCCCCAAATTCTGTATCATGTCAGTGACACTCCCTCCCCTATTTCTCGACAATACAAAATGTGCTGCTTTTCCCTGAACATTCTCGATGAAGTCTGTTAATTCTACCTGGTAATGATCCCACACTGCACAGCAGTATTGTAGAAGAGGACGGACAACCGCAGTGTAGGCAGTCTCTCTAGTAGATCTGTTGCATCTTCAGCCAATAAAACGCAGTCTTTGGTTCTCCTCCCCCACAATATTTCCTATGTGTTCTTTCCAATTTATGTTGTTCGTAACGGTGATTCCTAGGTATTTAGTTCGATTTCCGGCCTTTAGATTCGACTGATTTATCGTCTAACCGAAGTCTAACCGATTCCGTTTAGCACTCATGTGGATGACCTCACACTTTTCATTATTTAGGATCAATTGCCAATTAATACGAATTGTGAACTGTGTGACAGGAAATCACGAATCAAGTCAGTGGCCAGCCTGTGACGATATTCCATAACCACGCAATTTGACTACAAGCCGCTTGTGACATACAGTGTCAGCTGTCTTCTTGAACTCCACAAAGACGAAATCAATCGGAAATCCCTTGTCAATGCCACTCAATACTTCGTGTGAATAAAAACTAGTTGTGTTGACTTCGAGATAATTCATAATGTTCGAACACAATATATGTTCCAAAATCCTGCTGCAAATAGACGTTGGTAATATGGCCCTGTAAACTGATGGATTACTCCTACTGCGTTTCTTAAGTATTGGTGTGACCTGTGCAAGTTTCCAGTCTTTGGGTTACGAATCTTTCGTCGGGGAGTTTCAACACTCAGTTTCGCTACATTCCTGTGTTGACTAATCTCAGTATATGTTTTGGTGTTCGTTATGCGAAAGTGGGTGTTTCGGGCAGGGACAATTTAAAATCAAACACAACAATGGCAAAATGACATAATTAGAAACATATGGGGAACGTATACATACAGACTCCAGACAGAACAACACAAGGAATTCTAAAAAGTTTTCAAAGCAGAAATAACAGGTTACAAGCAGTTGTACTTCAAAGATTCAAAAGGCAAACTGACTATCAACAACAAACACAACTCTGAATTACTAGCAAAATGCTCCAACAACCTTCTAAACTGCGAGGAACCAACACAAAGACAATCTTTCAGACAGCCTCTAAAGGAAATCCCGCCTTGAGAATCATATAACTGCATTAGACTGAACAATACACTGGCCAGCCGAAAAACAACAGGGCGCCAGAAGAAGACGGAGTATTGGCTGAGATGTGAAAACTAGGAGGGAGCGGGCAGCTGAAACCTTTTACGAGGTTACGAAATACTGCTGGGAGAAAGGAGGAGTACCGGACGACTGGAAGCAAGCCACAATCCATCCGCCACGTAAGAAGGGAGACAGGACAGGCACACACATATGTTGTTCAAATGTGTGTGAAATCTTATGGGACTTAACTGCTAAGGTCATCAGTCCCTAAGCTTACACACTACTTAACCTAAATTATCCTAAGGACAAACACACACACTCGTGCCCGAGGGAGGACTCGAACCTCCGCCGCGACCAGCCGCACAGTCCATGACTGTAGCGCCTGAGACCGCTCGGCTAATCCCGCGCGGCACCCACATCTACCGAGCTCCCTAATGAGTAAGACAGAAGACCAAGCAGAACGCACAACTGGCGAGTACCAAGCGGGGTTGAGGAAAAATAGTTTTTCCCCAGTGCAAATTCTTAACTTGAAAACACAGAACAATGAAGAACCTCAATACAGTCGTTACATTCACTGATTTCAAAAAATCTTACAGTTCTGTAAATAGACAGAGTATCCTTAACACTGGAAGAAGCAGGTGCTGACAAAATCAGCAGACAGTCAGTCAAACAGACACTTACAGACACATCTTCATAAGTTAAATTACTAAGGAAATTTCTGAAGCCTTCAGAAGGAGCACAGGAGTTCGGCAGGGCGACGGCGTCTCACAGATCCTCTTCAGTATGATCTCAGACAAGGTCACGAGAGATAGGAATAAAGAACTACAAGAGAAAAACATCGACCGAATCCTTCTAGTAGATTGGGCAAGAACTGACGTGGAATGTCTTGTTTCTTTTCTGACTATATTGCTATGATTTCTAAGGATAAAACAGATGCAAAGATAATGATAGGAACACTGTACAAAACTGCATCTCCGACCTGACTACAAATACCGAAAACGAAAACAGAATCCATTGAACATAAACACAATAGAGAAAAATATATACAAACACAAGATGGAAACGTCCAAAGAGTTGATACGTTTAAGTATCGAAGAGAATGGATACAATCAAATGGGTTAGATAACACTACAAGCAAAGAAAGATCAAGGAAAACGGAATTAACAAACAAAATGACCGAAAACTGATATAATAAGAAATCAATATCATTCCAGGCAAAAACTTAACGCTACGCAACAGTAATTAAACCGGATGCAATATGCACATTTGAATGCCCAACACCGAGTACAAGAGGTGAAGAAGAAGAACTGGAAAAGCAGAAAAACTTCAGAGCCACAAAAGAACAAAGGTAACAGCTTGACGAAGAGGAGAAATGAAAAGCTACAGAGAAACATAGGAACAATCGCAGACATAATAAGAAAGAGGAGATGAAAGTTTTACGGTCATATTTATAGAATGAATGACAACAGGCTAACGGAGAAAATCTTTAATTTCATTTCGAAATTAAGAAACACCACGAGATGGCTGGAAGAGACAAGAAAGAGCCTGAGAAAACTAAACCTCACAGAAGACACCAGACAGGACAGGGAAAATTTCAGGCTAGTGATCAATACTGTGAAATTTCTTATCCGACAACAAAACTCACAACCTAGGACAGTGATGCCAAATGAACAGAGCCGGCCGGTGTGGCCGAGCGGTTTTGAAGCGCTTGAGTCCGGAATTGCGCGACCGCTACGGTCGCAGGTTCGAATCCTGCCTCGGGCATGGATGTGTGTGATGTCGTTAGGTTGGTTAGGCTCAAGTAGTTCAAAGTTCTAGGGGACCGATGACCTCAGATGTTAAGTCCCAATGTGCACAGAGCCATTTGAACCATTTTTGAACCAAATGGACAGAGGCAGGCCGTCAGCCAATGCATATAGAGATTCTGGGAAGGATACAAATAATGTACCACTGTCTTAGGTTCCAAGCTGTCTATAGTTGACCGAATTCAGTAATAAAAAACTTAGCAAACTTAAGCTGGACACAAGCAGGAAATAAGGAGTAATCAACACAGAATACCTAAAAGAAGCGCTGAAGAGGTAAGGAAAATTCACGAGAAAATGCCAAATGTTGGAACCGATCACGAGAATTGAGCTACATATTTCAGTTCAAGATATCGAGTCCAAGTTTCACTATTTTCAGCGTTTCTGCACTAAGGGAGTGCAGTTCTTTGTTACAGGATTTCTATTCTTGATGTCGCACTCTGTACTACTGCGACAAATAAGAAATTCTGGAATCAACAACTAAACTTGAGGTAGATATCTCATGTGCAGAGACAAGAAATAAAAAATCCTAAAAAGTAATAACAATACACACTTAATGAAATGTCAGGGAAAATAACGCACCGTGCAGTAGAGACCTACAATTTACCTATATAGGCCTAGCTGTCCTCTTAGTCTCCTGCCTAACCTCGCCCTCATAAATCGTGCAGTTTGCGGAAAAATACAGCCGAATATTCGTGGGAATCAAGATTATAAATATGCGAGCTAACCGTTCCATTCGCACCAATTATGCTGTTCTTTCGATTCCTGCCCGACCTCACATTCGGAAATCATATCTTATTGGGAAATAAGTAGCTAAATATTTTATGAAAACCAAGTATGAAAAATACGATTGCTGCTTGATTCACTGGCATCAGTTTAAACTGCGCGCTGAGGTTGCGGTGCTGCCTAACCATACTCTCGGAAATCGCGACATATTTACAACAATCGGCACAGTTTACTTCAGGCACTGAGACAACCACAGATAACATTTAATGGCGGGACACTTTCATCTTTCGCATCGAAGACCGATGATGTCACACACGACGTCGCTAGTCAAAGTTGACGGGTGGAATAGGACACTAGAATTGAACCAAAGTAGTACTTAATGCCTGAAATTCATATCTAGGCTGGTGTAAAATCATGTAAAAATAAATTATGCCTTACGATAGGTCCATGGAGGACGCGTGTTTCAAGAAACCATGGCGATGTGCTAACGTTGTCGAGCATTATCCAAAAGATGGAATGAAGAAAGCACTTGGCATGGTAGCTTTGTAGGAGTATTTATAATCTGCAGACGCCCGATCTTCCTGTAATTAAAAGATACATAAAATTAATCTTTCTCCTACACAGACTGCCTTAGACAGATTCGTATGAATTATCCGCTCGACTGATTTGTAAAATTATATTATTCGTAATATAAGTGCTGTGTCTAAGATCTCCATATTTATTAAACATGCACGAATCGAGAATTAATGTTACGCATGCGCAGGAAGGTGCAGTCATTTCGGTGGCCGTGCTTTGGCAGCGACCACACTCTGCTCGGTGACTCGGCACAGACCGCTGCCGCTGCTCCGTGCTGTTGCCGCATTTCTCTGTCTCTGCAGACTCTGCTGGCAACGGGGACAGCAACAGCCGCCTTGCTCGCCTTTAGACTCAAACCGTTGCTGGGATACGGCGTGGGCCGATGACGAGAGCCGTGTATTGTCGACAACTGCGTCACGTCTTCATTTGTCTTCTTTACTGTAAAGGGGTACAGTTGATTGAACAATCGTTTTTGAAACGACCTTAGTGCAAATTTTGACAAAATGAGTTAAGAGCGGTAACGGATCCTACACACATAGATACATTTTTTTTTTTTTTTTTTGTATGAGAAGATTCCAGATATTGTAAATGTGTTACTGTGACTCGTTATAGCGGCATCATTTATGAAAGGGCTTTACTCCTGGAACAGCGCCCTTTCAATGGTGATCATACTAGCATGCCATCTACCGAATACTTAATGCACTATATCTTTACGTTTCTCTTTCCGTAGTTGAGCCGTTGCTATTTCTGAAGAAGCGTTGTGAAATGTAAAAATGACTCCAAGTATTGTGTTGGAGAGTAGTGACAGTACCAAGAAAGAAATAAAGAAAGAAACAAAAACGTATTGTTGGAAAACATGAGCAGAACGCTGTAAGAACAGCCACAGTAATTTGTCATGAGTACACTAACCCTTTCAGCCATCTTCCTTTATACATTTTGAACACAGTAGTTGCAATCAGATGTGGTTTCTAAACACACACATTCACGACCGATTCCAAAGTTGAGGAATTTTTGAAGGCTGTCGCCCTGTTTCCTGTATCTTTTTGTTTTTCGTATTCTGTGCTGTACTCTACGATAATTCATCATTACTTGGGTACGAATTAGGGTTGCATAGTCTCCTCAGACATAGATAGCGGTTGCATAGAATGTATTGTTACAGTAGAGCAATGCAGGGCAGATGGGGGTCGACTACTCACGTCGCATACGTGACGGAGCAGCAATAAATGCGCTGTGAGTGGCAGCGTTAGGCAAAGTGAGACGCGTACAGCGCGTGTCACGTGACCCGGCACTACAGCGCGACACGCACGAGTGGCGCGGGTGTCCAGAGCATACTGCGACGCGTACACCACGCCTCACACGCGCCGGCTGGCGACGCTCTGCGCTGACAGAACCGAGGCGCGCGCAGCCTGTTATCTTCCTCAAACGATTCTACAGAAACTATTCACCGAAAATGTTTGATTTTTGCCTTACTTGTATCGTTATGTATCAGCTTCGTGGCGAAGTGCACATCATCTCGCTAATGGTCATTCTTATTGTGATGTACACATTTTGGTAAGGCACTACGCAAAATCAAAAAGTTTGCAATGAAAATTAGGGGTCGCTGTGATTTTGCGTTTGCTGAGTATTACACCATATGTTGCTGCGTATGGAATTTAGCTAACATGTAGAATTTTTGTTTAGATTTCTATCTGCCTCCGATCTCGAGCAAATGGATCCCACGTAGTGCGCTCACTCCCGATCTCACGCCCGCGAGAATGAAATACTCACAACATCTCTCGTATCTCATGTCTCGAGACATCGAAACGAAAGTTTGGCGAATGATAGCACACAAGGAGGAGAGTGTTTTGCCAACTCTTAAGCACACGGAACTTTCTTATCTATGGCGATATATCAGTACTTATACTTCCCTTTCTATTTACTTCACTCCAGTGACTGTAATTTTTTAAGAGTTATTAGCAGCTAGCGAAACAAGAGCTTCCTAGTATGAAAACAAACATGAAATTTGTTCTTGTATGTTACTGCAAACAGACACTATGAGGTTTTTTGTAAGCTATTGTTGCTCTGTGATTGCCAATTACTTGTTTAATGAGGCACTCCGTTTCGGAATTCTGTCTCAATAGCTGCTGTGAGATGAGTTTGGCAAATTACACTGTGACAAAGGACGTACAATTAAACCAGTCGCCAAGAGAAATGTGGCCGTTACTCACGAACGGTAATGCTTCTTCGAAGGAGAAAAGGTTAACAATTAACACAAAAATAGATTGCCAATTCTGTTGGAATTTTGGTGGAATTCCAGTAACCCTCAGTCGTTTAATGATCAAGGTAAGAGCATATGGACTATCAGAGCAACTGTGTGATTGGATTGAAGAGTTCCTAGATAACAGAACGCAGGAATGTCATTCTCAATGGAGAGAAGTCTTCTGAAGTAAGAGTGGTTTCAGGTGTGCCGCAAGGGAGTGTCGTAGGACCGTTGCTATTCACAATAAACATAAATGACCTTGTGGATGACATCGGAAGTTCACTGAGGCTTTTTGCAGATGATGCTGTGGTATATCGAGAGGCTGGAACAATGGAAAATTGTACTGAAATGCAGGAGGATCTGCAGCGAATTGACGCATGGTGCAGGGAGTGGCAATTGAATCTCAGTGTAGACCAATGTAATGTGCTGCGAAGATCCCTTATCATTTAGCTACAATATAGCAGGCCAGCAACTGGAAGCAGTTAATTCCATAAATTATCTGGCAATAGGCATTAGGAGTGATTTAAAATGGAATGATCATATAAAGTTGATCGTCGGTAAAGCAGATGCCAGACTGAGATTCATTGGAAGAATCCTAACGAAATGCAGTCAGAAAACAAAGGAAGTACGTTACAGTACGCTTGTTCGCCCACTGCTTGAATACTGCTCAGCAATGTGGGATCCGTACCAGATAGGGTTCATAGAAGAGATAGAGAAGATCCAATGGAGAGTAGCGCGTTTCGTTACAGGATCATTTACTAATCGCGAAAGCGTTACAGAGATGATAGATAAACTACAGTGGAAGACTCTGCAGGAGAGACGCTCAGTAGCTCGGTACGGGCTTTTGTTGAAGTTTCGAGAACATACCTTCACCGAAGAGTCAAGCAGTATATTGCTCCTTCCTACGTATATCTCGCGAAGAGACCATGAGGATAAAATCAGAGAGATTAGAGCCCACACAGAGGCATACCGACAATCCTTTCCACGAACAATACGAGACTGGAATATAAGGGATAACCGATAGAGGCAGCACATGACAGGCATTGAATTCAATTTCTAGTTTCTGTTTGAACGAAAGGAATACATTTACACACGAAATGCACAAGGTGTTACAGGCATAGAGAACAATGACTACGTATACAAGTAATGAAAATCCACATAATTATAAAAAAACCTCAAAAATTAACTATAATACACAGAAATAGAAAGGGCAGTTTTAAAATGCGGGCAGAGGCATGATTTGAGTTGCTTTTCCTTATACAGGAAGATAAAGCTGCTTGGAGTATTAGTGGCATCTACAGTAAAACTTGAGCAGGATAAAAAAATCAAAAGAAGGTACACGTAACCTACAGGGTGGCTGCTATTAAGGTTTCTGCTGCTTGGGCGGGCCGCCACGAGAAAGGAAAGGAGCGACCGGAGGACAAAGACACTTTGCGAAAACATTCGTAGGAGACATCTGGCAGATAGTCCAGAGGGATTCTTGTGGCATGTGGATTACACGAGCTGCAAGACACAATCCGTACCTCCTCTGCGTGACGTCAACCGTAATGTTACCGACGACAGTGACACGAGATCGGAGACATTAGACACAGTTTCCCGAAATTCCTTCAGCAAAGAAGACCAACAAAGTATTCCAGCATTCGAGTCAACAACAATTGACATCCTGAGTAACATGGAATTAGATATCCTTCATGTACCGAAGCAGCTTCAAACACTCAATAAGGACAAGTCTTCCGGTCCACATAGCATGTCATTCAGGTTCCTATCGAGAGTGTGCTGGTATAACAGCTCCGCACTTGAGTCTCTCTACGAATTATCCGTACCAAAAGATATTAAAATACATACAGTCTGTGCCTTTGCACAATCTGAAATTATTCTGTGGAGTGGAGCATATTGTCAAGCAAATGTGATTTGAGTTTGTGTATGGAGTTCATTTCCGTATCTAGATTTGTTTTTCTTCACTCAAGGTTCAAATGGCTCTGGGCACTATGGGACAGAACTGCTGTGGTCATCAGTGACCTAGAACTTAGAAGTACTTAAACCTAACTAACCTAAGGACATCACACACATCCATGCCCGAGGCAGGATTCGAACCTGCGACCGTACCGGTCGCGCGGTTCCAGACTGAAGCGCCTAGAACCGCTCGGCCACCTCGGCCGGCTTCACTCAAGGTTTATTCGGCTGAATAAGTCATCCCTTTCAGTGCAACTAGATGATGGATAGTGTAAGTCATTCCACATCCTACTATTACACTCATGAAGGTTTTTGTTGCTTCCAGACTGTTGCTAATCGCTGATAACAAACTCCCTAAGTGGATAAGTCTACTGTGAAGGTGTTGACAGAATCCTCAACTACGTAGAAAGCTGGCTAAAAGAGCGCTAATCGACGTATGTAAGAAATACTAAATAGTACTACATTGCTAATATTTACTAAATATACTCTTTCAAGCTAAACAACAGTTAAAGGAGGCCGTACTTACAGACGATGTGAGAGTGGTGTTTGAGGAACCCTGATAAACGTTCTGTTTAACTTGCACTGCTCGCAGAGTAGACGCAGAATGCGTGCTCTCCTCTCCTTCAATCCACGCCAAACACAGTACAGAACGATATGCTCCTCCGAGTGAAATGAGGAATAATTTGTTACATTGGGCTCTGTACCGGCATGTATGCTGCTCTGTAGACCTGTGAGCTTCGCTTTACATTCCTGTCACGGCGTCCACATGTGTAGTACTTTACCAGAGCACTTTGCTTTATCGAGACGCATGGTTCATTTATTAATAGCGCGATAGCTACACATGCGACATAACTCTCTACGTAGTTAAAGTCTACATGCACTGTAGACTTAAAATCTCTATCAGTGCATAAGATCGTTTTTTCTTTCATTAATATACCACACCTTGTGTTTACACTTCCAAGTCGTTTCTAGTGGATTCATTTCGCTAAATAATACGCCTAACTTCTGGGGATTGAGTTTGACAGTCGGTGGCGTCACATCGGCCGTGTACTCGCGTTGTGTAATGTTCCTCCCTCGATCTGGGGTGGACCCCCGCAGCACAAAACACTGTCTTCTCCCATACGTCACACTTACGACTTTAAATGACTACCAATCGGGCGTTGTTCAAATGTTGCAAGCACTCGAGTACCCGCGACACAAAAACTGCGAAACAAGCCTCGGACTGGCACAACGCCGCCGTGTTAATTCTGCAGACATTTTGACGTCAGCCGCAGACGCAAAGCTGAGGACGATTTCACTTCCAGGTCCGCTTCCCGTGTCCTGCCAACCACGCAGCTTTCAAGCTGCTCCCGCGCTTGCTTGTTGCTGCTAAAAGTGAATGGAAACGGAAAGAAATAGAAAATTCAGAACTATCAGTCAGACTTCGTTTATTACATTTTCAAACGTGAAATTAACTCTCCCGATCTCGGATATGCCAAAGTCGAAAAAGTTTCCTTTCTTCGCACCCGAAATTATGTTCCGTGTTCTTCACAGAGTACTATTACTGACCTCCATTGGACTGGCACTCAGTACAAAATAAACAACACTGTATCTCAGGCAGTAATTAGAGTTAAATTACGTCAGAGCAATAACAGAAGACAGTTTTACAGTTTCTGGCGATAATATTTACAACGTATCGTTTCATTGTCCATAAGCAACACTTTGCAAAAAAAAAAAAAAAATGGTTGAAATGGCTCTGAGCACTATGGTGGGACTTGACATCTATGGTCATCAGTCCCCTAGAACTTAGAACTACTTAAACCTAACTAACCTAAAGACATCACACACATCGATGCCCGAGGCAGGATTCGAACCTGCGACCGTAGCAGTCGCACGGTTCCGGAATGGAACGGCTAGAACCGCACGGCCGCCGCGGCCGGCCAGTACTTTGCAGTTTGTTGTGATGAACATTGAGCAATAATTTCAAAACGTAGCAGATAAAACGTTCTTCACAGATTTAGGTAGGCTTTTATTTTCTCTTGCTTTCATACAGTTATCCTCTAAGTGAACTAACGGAATATTGTTGCTTATTGTGAAACAGACAGTTGTAGCTACTGAGATACCATGGTGAAAACAGGAACGAACGTAACGTTATATTTAATGAATCTGGCAAACGTAAGAGGACCAAAGCAAAAGTCTGGAATATTTGCAGAGGCATCTGTCGTTATGACTTTGTAGATTTTTCTGTTTTGTCGGTGACAGTGTGGTGAAGACCGATGACATGAATTTCTTTTCTACTGTAACTTTAAGGTATTTTTATAGGTTTAGATTTCCGTTGCACCATTTTAAACTCAGGGATTTTCAACTACGAGGTGAACAATTCTTTTGGCGTTACTTGTGACTGGCCAGGCTGTTTGCTCGTCATCTGTTGGAGACTTGTTTTCATTTTGGAGCTGACCGTTCCTTTACCAGACGGTTGTGTTGTATCTGACAAATACGTAACATCTGTAATGACTGTCCTTATGGTAATGGGAAACAAAATGTCGCTAATAATTAATGCTTTTATTAGGTACTGTAATTAAAGACATTCAGTTTTGATACTATTTCGTGACGCATTGGCATTTGTGACGTGTGGGCCTCCCCGCACACAGTGCCAGAAAGGTGCCGCGGCTGAGGCGCGCCTGCAGAGCCCCTGGCTGCCCCGGAGAGCGGCTGGGGTTTCCCCCGGCAGGGCTGAGCGGTCAGCGGTGGCGGGGCGTACGGCTCTGCGCACTGGCGGGAACCCGACTCGAGGCAGGCGGGCATTCTTAAACACGCTACCAGCTGCAGCTGTTCAGCGACAAACGGCGCAGCAAGTGCGATCACATGAAATAATCACCGCAATGCGCTGCGTCTAATCAAATGTCAACCACAACTGCATCAACAAAAACATACGAGTTAGGTGTTACAGCAAAACTAATAACAATTCAGATATTGAATGCTGTACTCGAGCACCGTCAAACACGTGTCTGGCCAGGCTATTGTCGCAGCCGCCACTGAGCTGCGCTTTACTGACAGCGTCCTCTCACTGAGTGGACGCGTCTGCCATCGGCAGATGGTCTCTCTCCACTGCGACGCACCTCAGGTCGCCCCCAAACACTACGTGTTTGAGGTTTTCTGCCGTAAGGCCGCAGATTTGTAGCCTAAATAACACAGTTCAGGCTGCTTTGCTTTCGGTTCCTAAAGGAGCGAACGGAAAAGTACACTGTCATCTGGTGCAGGACACAACAAACGAGCAGCCTTCAAATTGTGGAAAATATGCTGTACTATGAAAGGGTACAGTACTACCCGACATAGAAAAGGTTTGCCTCGTTCGGGACAGTAATACCCATAGTATAACAACATACTGCGTTGTTCTCGTCAGAACAGCTGTTTTATTGTAACACAACTGTATTCACTACACTCACACCGGTTACTGGTGTAGAAAAAAAGGACAGTTTGTATATTTGCTTATTCGTATGCACACTTCCTTCAAAAATAGATCCCTATATCTAGTTTTGTGATGTTTGAGAAACGAGTGAATGGTTTGTTGCTTGCTGACCACAGATAGTGGATTTAGAACCTGTAATTATCTTTGACACAGTCCTCTGGTCACCTTCGGGAGAGCCAAAGAAGCATTCCAGACCACTGGAGGGCCTGGAGTGTGTGGCTGGCCAGTACGGTAACAGGACCCTCCCCCACTGGTGAGGGAGCGTGGGGTGGCCTGGCGAACGGCCGTGTCCCGGCACTCTGGCGCTGGTTCCCCAAGTTGAAACACCTGTTTTCAGTGCGCTCCGTAGAACCACAGAATACGGGAATGGTATGCGTGTGGAACATTTAACAGCAGCCAGAAACAATGATTTCCCTTTTCAGAATATATATATATAAAAAAACGTTATGGTGGGAGATTCATGTAAAGGAAGGTAGGTAACACTCATGGGGAACTTGGGATTTTTTGCAGTGGGCAATGGTCTCAATGACACCACGTGTGGTAATTTTAAGCTGAGATACTTGCGTGTATAAATTTAAGCTGAGAATAATTAAGAATTTTCTTGTACGGAATTTGAATTGGAAACAAGCACTTCCACATGGTGAGTACTGACTGTTTCAATCTGGCGAAGAGACAATGGAAAACGGATGTGCGTGTGCAAACCTTCACTTGAGGACCCGTGTGTGAGATAATTAACTACTCATGCCACCAAAATAACCATTATTAACTAGATTCGTGTAAAGCAAACTAGAAATTTTGATTGAGAGAGAAAAAGGTTAGTTAACCATTTACCCAGCAACACAATGAGGCTTACAGTGCAGTGGGAGATGAGTATAAATCCTCCAGAGTGTGTGGCAGGTCCGTAGGAAAGGTTTCGTCTGAAATTTAATCCGAAGCTCTCTGACTTATTAATCTGCGTAGAAATTTAGTTGTTGGGAAGATTTGATACGTACAGGCTAAAGTCGGTTGTTCTGTTTTACTTACATGTTTAACCTGTGTAATTTGAATGTAGAAACTTAGTTACAAGTACTGTACCAAAAAGCAATAATTATCCTTGAATAACCTGACCGTTAGTAAATTCTCTAGGTTATTAATCAATCAGTATAGGAGAGTGTGAGAGAGAGAGAGAGAGAAGTAATGGATATCTGTCCCATTCCAGAAAATCCAGAAAGTGCACTATAGTAATAAGGGAAAACAATAAGAGACCACAGGATATTGAAATGCGTACGTAACATCATGTCCATGGGGCAGACAATTCCTTGTTTTCTCCTATGTTTGAATGTATTGAACGAAATTCTTCACCATTGTGGTGGTAGAATTTCAGAAAACAAAAGATGATTGCAGCTGTCCTTGACGATGTGAACTCACCAGACTTTTTGACAAGTAGTGCAGAGTATGCATTCCTTACGGACGCCTGTGAAATCGTGAGGAGCAGATTGCACGTAGAGGGATGTTCAAGAGTCTCGTGCACGGCCAGTGAAGGCTTCGTAGATGATTTATTAAGCGGCCAGGATTACGCTCGTTGTGCAAAGAAGTGCGGGATGGGAAGTGCTGCAAGCATATTACACCAAAAAAAAAAAAAGACTGGGCGTGTAGGGATGGCGACAAAACTTCTCAAAGAGTAAATTGCAATACAATTACGTAGCAAATTAAAAAAAGATGTAATCGTTTCTTTACATGTCAAAGCCAGCTACCGACTAGGGCACCTTCCCTTTGCCGAAAAAATCCAGTCGATGGCAGGATGAACGGTTGAAATCTCAACGCGCTCATTAACCTGACGAAGTAGAGGAGAAGAACCGTGTTATTACATCCCAAATAGGAATCTGGAGATAGTCTTTGACGTAGCAGAATATAATATTAAAATCGTCTACCAGATATACACTCCTGGAAATGGAAAAAAGAACACATTGACACCGGTGTGTCAGACCCACCATACTTGCTCCGGACACTGCGAGAGGACTGTACAAGCAATGATCACACGCACGGCGCAGCGGACACACCAGGAACCGCGGTGTTGGCCGTCGAATGGCGCTAGCTGCGCAGCATTTGTGCACCGCCGCCGTCAGTGTCAGCCAGTTTGCCGTGGCATACGGAGCTCCATCGCAGTCTTTAACACTGGTAGCATGCCGCGACAGCGTGGACGTGAACCGTATGTGCAGTTGACGGACTTTGAGCGAGGGCGTATAGTGGGCATGCGGGAGGCCGGGTGGACGCACCGCCGAATTGCTCAACACGTGGGGCGTGAGGTCTCCACAGTACATCGATGTTGTCGCCAGTGGTCGGCGGAAGGTGCACGTGCCCGTCGACCTGGGACCGGACCGCAGCGACGCACGGATGCACGCCAAGACCGTAGGATCCTACGCAGTACCGTAGGGGACCGCACCGCCACTTCCCAGCAAATTAGGGACACTGTTGCTCCTGGGGTATCGGCGAGGACCATTCGCAACCGTCTCCATGAAGCTGGGCTACGGTCCCGCACACCATTAGGCCGTCATCCGCTCACGGCCCAACATCGTGCAGCCCGCCTCCAGTGGTGTCGCGACAGGCGTGAATGGAGGGACGAATGGAGACGTGTCGTCTTCAGCGATGAGAGTCGCTTCTGCCTTGGTGCCAATGATGGTCGTATGCGTGTTTGGCGCCGTGCAGGTGAGCGCCACAATCGGGAGTGCATACGACCGAGGCACACAGGGCCAACACCCGGCATCATGGTGTGGGGAGCGATCTCCTCCACTGGCCGTACACCACTGGTGATCGTCGAGGGGACACTGAATAGTGCACGGTACATCCAAACCGTCATCGAACCCATCGTTCTACCATTCCTAGACCGGCAAGGGAACTTGCTGTTCCAACAGGACAATGCACGTCCGCATGTATCCCGTGCCACCCAACGTGCTCTAGAAGGTGTAAGTCAACTACCCTGGCCAGCAAGATCTCCGGATCTGTCCCCCATTGAGCATGTTTGGGACTGGATGAAGCGTCGTCTCACGCGGTCTGCACGTCCAGCACGAACGCTGGTCCAACTGAGGCGCCAGGTGGAAATGGCATGGCAAGCCGTTCCACAGGACTACATCCAGCATCTCTACGATCGTCTCCATGGGAGAATAGCAGCCTGGATTGCTGCGAAAGGTGGATATACACTGTACTAGTGCCGACATTGTGCATGCTCTGTTGCCTGTGTCTATGTGCCTGTGGTTCTGTCAGTGTGATCATGTGATGTATCTGACCCCAGGAATGTGTCAATAAAGTTTCCCCTTCCTGGGACAATGAAATCACGGTGTTCTTATTTCAATTTCCAGGAGTGTAATTACTTACCCAAAGATAGAAGGCTCATTTCTCTACATTTAAAAGCCTCCTCTCAAACACGGTATCTTCCCATTGAAAATAAAAGGCAGTCGATGGCAAAGTAAATGGTGGCAGCTAGAATACACTCGTCAACCTGCTGACAAAGAACAGGAGAACAAACCTGTTACTGGACAGGTCTACTGGGAGTTTGTTATTTGCATTTCTGGATTTTGTACGCACTTGCTTAGCGTATGGCTCAGACACTAAGCGACAACTGTTAGTCGCTTATTATTTGCGTGCAGTCTTTGGTCAGAGCAGCTGCGTCGCTGGAAGGTGTCCACGTATTTGTCGTCGCTGCCGGGGAGGGAGAGGGGCGCTGGAGTTCCAGCGTCAGGAGGGTAGTTGTGAGTTAAGACGCCGAGCAGAGGACTCTGGGCAGTGCAGGCGTAAAGTTAAGTGCAGCTGCGTTTAAGTAAAGTGGTTTGTGTGAAACAGAAGAGAAAGATAAGGGTTCACAAGGAAATGAGATGTAAGGATATTAGAAAAGAGTATGAAGGTAACATTTTTTATTTGGTGGCACTGCAGTCAAGCGTAGTTAGATTCATTGTCGAATTAGACGGCCATATCAAGGAAATTGAGGTTTTTTTTTAAAAAGATTGAATGAGTTTCACTGTAACGGTTTCTTCATGTCTGTCAGTTGTTTGTCCCACATTTTTGACAGTGAGTGTTGTTAAGAATATTGCCATTTGTCAATGTTAATGCGTGTTGTAACATGAATATCATACAGTTAATTACATATCAGATAATGTAAAAACAGTTTGTTAAAGGCATATTTCACCTAAGAGCATTTTTATATAAAATCGTGCCGCACTCAGTGGTGTGTATAAAACAGTTTGCTCGCTGTCTGGAGCACTGCACTGGGCTCTCAGCGACTGGAGTCAGAAATTTGCGACTGGAGCGCAGAGAGCAGCAAGGAGCGCGTTTCCAAGAAATTACATTACGAGGTGAGACATTTTCGTTTCAGGACCTGTTTGCTACGAAAATCGCCAACGGACAGGGATCATTTCAACAATAGGATTATTTGCAGATCATTAACGCACGGGGACACTTTGTTTTTATTAAAGAGATTAATAGTAAAGTTCAGGATTTAATCAGTTTGCACATTTTTACTATATGAACACAGTAACCGAGCGTGTTATCCCGTTATTGCAGCAAAAACAACAGGCACAATAGAATGTGTACCATCCGGTTGTAAAGACACCAACTGACTCACATAATTTCAGCGCACTGACTGACTATGGCTCTCCGGTTACATCGATTACTGATGCAGCAGGTAGTAAACGCAATGCGAATAATTCTTGCCCTGCAATCCCATTAGAAAAGACTAAAGTTAGAGGAGCAGTTTCAGGAACAGGAGTAGATGTAAACCTACAGAAACATCTAAAATTTGCTCTTCATGGCGACAGATTTTATACAAATTTTGGGATCGACCCACTTTTAACAAATGAAGTTATGCTAGGCATGGACTCCTTGACAGAACACGAACCGATTTTGGTCTTTTAGGACTCTTCTATTGTACTACGCAACAATAACGAGCAAGTTGCATTACAGTTGCAGCAGAGCATTTCAACGGACGAACAGCATATAAACAAATTACAGCTTTTTTCATACTCGAAGAATACACAGTGGTACACACTATTTTTCACTACCCGTCTTTTGATACTGACACTGGACATGAAGAATTTAATTAGACGTTTCGCAGATAATGGAAGCCAAGGTAGACAATTATGAAGCAGTAACAGAGGAAGACAAACAACACACTGAATGGGACAGACATATTCAGATTTTTCAGGACAGCATTAATTCAATTCCTAGTGATTCAGCTTTGCTCTCGCCACATTTAGTTTTGAAGAATATAAATCGACCAGACAAAATAAAGTCACATTTTTTACGTCATCGTGAACTGATTGAGATTGCAGTTACTAAAATAAAAAAAGCAATTGGGAGGAGGAAAATGCTACAAAAGAAGATAAGTCGCACTAGAAAATTCAGAGTTTGACAAAAAGTTTTAGTTCGAGTATATCCATTATCTTGTGGGGCAAACAAGTGTCAGAAACTTGCACTACTTTATAACGACCGTTTCGGATTCGACGAATTCCACTTCCCAACGTAGTACATCTTGGAACTCTCAGAATGAAAGCTTGGAGAGGTGTTCATCACATCACCAATACAACATCGTCCATTGAACAATTACTTGACTTTCTACTCCTTAATGACGACAACACCACACCTTTATACAGGGGGACTATAATTAAAGTTAAACTTTCAAAACGCTGTCGAAATAACACCACTCGTGAGAATAACGTCGAATTGCAACGTAATATTATAGGAGAAGGTGGGAAACGTATGGCAGAAGAAAAAAACACGTCGCCCTGCAGAAGTTTCGGACACTGAAGGGTTTGAAAAAAGGCGATGACTGCCGTGGGTCTGGAGAAAAAGATTCCGAAATTCGAAAGACGGATTATTTTGGTGTGCAGCCTGGTAGAGGGCGGAAACGATGTCAGATGTTTTGAAAAGCGAAAGTTAACTTGCAATATAATTTCATAAAAAAATCTGTGTTAGTAATCCACGACAGTCAGTACCAGCAGCGTCCAAGTCATATGTTTTTCAAAGACGTTGGATTTTTCGTGAATGTTTTATCAGCCGAGAGAATTTCACGTACATTTCAAAGTATTGCGCCCGGCATTGCATACCACTGAGCCTGTAGCTAGCACATTTTTATTTTTTGCATGAGAGACAACAACGTGTCGCATTCCATCGCTGCTGTTTTAGAAGTAAGGCAATTTTATTTGTTTGTTACGTGCACAGGCGCTCAGTTAAGTATCACACAGATTTTAAAACAACGTTACAAATCCCTGACGCAGCGTACAATGTAGTAACACACAAAGCAAGAGTTTTCCTCAGCTCAGGCATTCGCTGGAACAAGCGAGAGGACCATGTCGAAAAACAAATCTCCAGTAGTGTTTGCGTGAATCATGAACAGTTCTCATGCTCGAACTCAGTACTATAAAAGGCATTAATTATTATCGATATTCATGGTTTTTCTCTGTTTCTTACCCCATTCTTCCCGCTCTTCTACACGTGTGTGGCTGAATTTTGCACACTACGCTTTGTCCAACGCTAAGCATTGCATTGGGAAGAACCGTTTCCGTCTCGCCATTTCGTTTAGTTTATTTTGTATACTGTGGGATGCATTCGTTTTGGTTTAGTTTTGGTGGTGGTGGCAGCTCCGACTGTCGGCTTCGTCAAAGAGGGCGGAGGAGGGCGCAGAGGTCCAGGGCGCCCTCTCGCCCTCGACTTGAGAAACTGCTGCAAAAAGGCCGAAGAACCGGCCGTGGTCAACGGCATGAGGATGCAGGAGGCAGTGGGAGCCGCTTGTGTTGGCACTTAGTAGGCGATCAAACACTTTGTCACTGCAAACATTTGTAAGGGGAAGTACGTATTTGTTGGAAAAACATAACTACGCTTGTATAAAACAAGCATTACAGTCACTGAAAATGACAGAAGCTTGAGTATGAAAGGGAATCTTATATATACAATATATACTAAGATGTCCGAAAGAACAGATACCATCTTAGTATATATATATATATATATATATATATATATATATATATATATATATATATATATACACACTCCTGGAAATTGAAATAAGAACACCGTGAATTCATTGTCCCAGGAAGGGGAAACTTTATTGACACATTCCTGGGGTCAGATACATCACATGATCACACTGACAGAACCACAGGCACATAGACACAGGCAACAGAGCATGCACAATGTCGGCACTAGTACAGTGTATATCCACCTTTCGCAGCAATCCAGGCTGCTATTCTCCCATGGAGACGATCGTAGAGATGCTGGATGTAGTCCTGTGGAACGGCTTGCCATGCCATTTCCACCTGGCGCCTCAGTTGGACCAGCGTTCGTGCTGGACGTGCAGACCGCGTGAGACGACGCTTCATCCAGTCCCAAATATGCTCAATGGGGGACAGATCCGGAGATCTTGCTGGCCAGGGTAGTTGACTTACACCTTCTAGAGCACGTTGGGTGGCACGGGATACATGCGGACGTGCATTGTCCTGTTGGAACAGCAAGTTCCCTTGCCGGTCTAGGAATCGTAGAACGATGG
Organism: Schistocerca piceifrons; assembly: GCF_021461385.2. Classification (NCBI taxonomy): domain Eukaryota; kingdom Metazoa; phylum Arthropoda; class Insecta; order Orthoptera; family Acrididae; genus Schistocerca; species Schistocerca piceifrons. Next base: position 73,407,202 of record NC_060148.1, on the reverse strand, counting down.
GTTCGATGACGGTTTGGATGTACCGTGCACTATTCAGTGTCCCCTCGACGATCACCAGTGGTGTACGGCCAGTGTAGGAGATCGCTCCCCACACCATGATGCCGGGTGTTGGCCCTGTGTGCCTCGGTCGTATGCAGTCCTGATTGTGGCGCTCACCTGCACGGCGCCAAACACGCATACGACCATCGTTGGCACCAAGGCAGAAGCGACTCTCATCGCTGAAGACGACACGTCTCCATTCGTCCTTCCATTCACGCCTGTCGCGACACCACTGGAGGCGGGCTGCACGATGTTGGGGCGTGAGCGGAAGACGGCCTAACGGTGTGCGGGACCGTAGCCCAGCTTCATGGAGACGGTTGCGAATGGTCCTCACCGAACCCCAGGAGCAACAGTGTCCCTAATTTGCTGGGAAGTGGCGGTGCGGTCCCCTACGGCACTGCGTAGGATCCTACGGTCTTGGCGTGCATCCGTGCGTCGCTGCGGTCCGGTCCCAGGTCGACGGGCACGTGCACCTTCCGCCGACCACTGGCGACAACATCGATGTACTGTGGAGACCTCACGCCCCGCGTGTTGAGCAATTCGGCGGTACGTCCACCCGGCCTCCCACATGCCCACTATACGCCCTCGCTCAAAGTCCGTCAACTGCACATACGGTTCACGTCCACGCTATCGCGGCATGCTACCAGTGTTAAAGACTGCGATGGAGCTAGGTATGCCACGGCAAACTGGCTGACACTGACGGCGGCGGTGCACAAATGCTGCGCAGCTAGCGCCATTCGACGGCCAACACCGCGGTTCCTGGTGTGTCCGCTGTGCCGTGCGTGTGATCATTGCTTGTACAGCCCTCTCGCAGTGTCCGGAGCAAGTCTGGTGGGTCTGACACACCGGTGTCAATGTGTTCTTTTTTCCATTTCCAGGAGTGTATGTAAATATTCGCTGTAGTATTTTTGGTAAAATTAGTTGCGGTATTTACATTGAGGTAAAACCAAGGTACATCAGTTCCGTGGAAAGGCAGGTCAGGCCGCAAGAGATGGGAACGTAGAGCAGAAGCTTACACCGGCACCGCGACTACAGTCTTTCCTTGAGGGGCTGCAGAGGATTTCCCCGACTTGGTTGCGATTCAAGCATGGGGGGGAAGCAGCGTCGCAGACATCGACGCCTTCTTTGGCAGCAGAGAGCTGGTGCAGAGAGAGGCGATGGAGAGATTCGTCCGAATCTTAATTTCTTATTCACATCTAACGCGCCAAACACGCCGAAATCATTTGTATCCAGAATGCCGCTGCGAGACACTCCGTTCCCAGTTGTAACGAAATCTGCGGCGCAGTACTGCTTTCGCGACATTTCAAAAATTCACCTCTTTGTAATTGTTCGTTTATGTACTGCTGAAGAAACGAAAACCTCTGAACTAACTACGATGATGAATCTACGAAACATTTAGCTTTGGAAAGAGAACGATTATGGAAATTATTGTCGATTATATCAGTTAGTATCATTTCCTGGTGACGAATACGATAGATTGTTACTTTCCACGTCTGCATACGAGTTCTAGCCGCTGTTTCAGAGCAATAAATCATTGTCTCTCCACGTGAACAAATCGGTGCTCGGCACTCACATTATGTATGTGAATGCCAACAAGATAAGTAAGAAGTAAGAAGACGTTGAATCTTTATAGCTCGTCCATTACTATTGCGAAAGTATTGAAATGCTTTCAAATGCGAACAGAGTGTGTAATTTCGCACACAATAGTTAGTTTGCTGTAGGGAGGTGGAAGTGTTATGCAAGCATGACGCCACAAGTGATTACTGGAAGTCAGTAGTATTTTTCATTGAAGAACACGAAGCGTAATTTCGATTGGACAGAATGATAACTTTGACGAGTTTGTATCTGAAAGGCCTAACTCTAAACGTGGGTTTATATAGATTAAATACAGTCATGTGCACTCCACCGACTTTATTTATCGCTTAAAGGTTTACTCGCTTCTAACTCCGATGAATGTAAAGTTTGACTGATGGCTGTGTATTTACTATCATTTTTCCGTTTTCATTTTCTGCATCAAACCGCCATTATTCGCGAGAAAGTTAAAACTGCCGACATTGTGGAGCGCCAGCACCAGCAATAGGTACCTGAGGCAGCGACAAAGGTCTGTGGGCTGCAGGAGACGCAGAATTAACGGAAAAATAAACTCAGTTTCTATATTTCTACGATCTGCAAGCGCGATTAAAAGTGCCCAACGTCAGTACCGTGTCATTATGCGAATCCGAAGCTGCTTTTACGATTTTGTGTAATCCCTTTTGGTAGTCAGTCAGTGACGCGTGTGAGAAAACGCAAATGTAAACAGTGGTGTTTGGGGGGGGGGGGGGGGGGTTTCGCCATCCTTCACCGTTACACATTATCAGACATGACACGACAAGGGTGCTGACCGCAGTCTCAATTCTTCGATAAAATGAAAGTGCTTAAAAGCGTAAAATGATGGACTGCTGTGGTAGTGTTTTTTTCCTTCGAAATACAGCAAGAAATCCGGCATCGGTGACCATGTTTCGGCAGACGATATGATAGCGTTTACATGACGAACCAGAAGCGGTAGCGGCAGATCGGTTTATGAAAAGCACATTCGTTAGCCGTTTGTAGAACTGTTACATAACGTTTTATATTTTGTTTGACACAACGAAAGCGATTATTAACATATCGTTACATTTTCGAAGCAGGAACACAAAGAATCAGATATTTTATTTTTACGCTAAACATTTCTCCTCCGTTCGGCATTTATAATTTTCTGCAAAAAGATATAATAATTTCCGTGTCCATTACTATATACAAGGTCCTTGGTCGTTGTGTGACAGAATGGCCCCCGTAGACATCTTTTTCGCGCTGTTTATTCCGTTCAACGTCTTATTCCTTATATCAAAGCTTACGACGGGAAGTCGCATGCTGCCATCTGTCGGCCATCGACTACACTGCGTCCTCTGTAACTCCTTTCGCAGTTATCTTCTTCTGCAACACGGGGCGCCATCACAACGTCTTTCGATAGCGGTCTTTGGGGTGCGAATCACGCACTTCCAAGAAATAAAAACAGAACATTCGTACATAAAAATCTCGTGTGGTGGGCAACGAGGGAGGGTTGTAGCCTATTTGTATGAAATAAGGTAAATTGAGACAACTGTGAGCCGAGAAGACTGCCACATCAGAGAAACAGGCAGTTCGAATTCAAATCCGCCTCCACACAGCACCAGAGAATATCGTATAACGCAGTCAGTTGTCGTAGAATAAATTTCAGACTGTTTTCGTTCTCGAGCGAAGCGTTGCTCAGCGCTTTCAAATAAGTAGTAGCATATTAAAACATGAAATAAGTTTATATCTTGTATTTTTTTGAAAAGAATGGAAATAAATAAAGTTTTTGTTTCGTCACGTTCCATCACTACCAGGAACATCTTTTCTTTTTGCCTGAGAGGAAAAATATTGATTTCAATGCCAGGTGCAAGTATATGCGCTGCGAAGCTTACTTTTCAACTACTTAGTATAATAGGTGGCCGAAATTTCTCTTTAGTTCTTGAATGACAGGGCACAATTCCTGGCATGGAGAACAAGAGACATAAGCAGTTAGGTGCGGCGCTGGAAGATACATCATCAGAATGGAGAAAGAGCTAAAGTAACAACCGGCGGCAGTCTTCAGAGAAAGCGGTCGCGAACCGTGTTGAGTGCGACGGACTAACTGGCAGATCTTGAAACGGAAAATCTGAACATCAACAGTAGCGGGAGGCAAAGGCCGGGCAAGTTCTGTTACGCAGGAGGAGTATCCAGCAATCTGTGGGCGGCGATATACCACTGTGTGGACAGATTAAAGTTGCGTAACTGGTCAGTGAGTGGGACAGGATACTGGAATGCGTCTGACAACTGGCGGCAGACGCAGCATTATGCTGTGCTCACAGTTTTGGACATTAGTTCGCAGGCTTGAGTAGGGAGAAACTCCAATGTTTCCCTTAACCAGGTACACGGATTGTCATGTGTCTTTTTCGTGGAAGATCAATACTTGCATATGAATTATAAAGATATGTTATGCGCCTAATACTACTAAAGATGTACCCGGCAATAGCGGGGCAACTTTGAAACGTACAAGCAAAAATGCTCGACGTTTACTGAGTGCAGAATGAGGAAAGTCGGCAACAAACGAATAACCAGGCAAAAATTGAATGTAAAATTGTTAATAATCATGCCGCTCGTAAAAAAGTATTATACAGAGCGTTTAAATTGATTATAGTGATACCGAGAAAATACACTGGTGTTCAAGGGTGAGAAACTATCGAAATGCTCGATAAAGATAAATAAATGATTGGATACAGCGAGACACATCGCGCGTGCTCTACGGAGACAGGGGTGCGATGTGGCGGCCTCAGCCGCTGTGGCCGCCATTAAGACTTGAGGAACGACTCAGCTGTCACTGCAGCCCTATGATGGCGGACATCTGTAGCCAAGTCTTAGTATTTTGTTCTTGTTTATCACGGTTGCTCAAAAAATTGAAACATTTATTCACACTATGCAGTATGTAATTCGCCTCACCCTGTTACTGAATGTTCAGTTTATAAAGAAAAATATAAATTACCTGAAGGGCATTTCTGCTCTGGCTGGAGCAATTGTCTCCTCCACGATTGCATGAGAGACGTAACACTTGTATCACGTGTGAACATTTTGCTCATTCTTTACCTAGGAAAAATACGAGACTAGTAAAATTAATAGTCAACTTCGTCATGAATTACAGGCTCAGTTGTGGGTAGTTCGTAGGAACGTGGCAGGGACGATATCTTTAGTGAGTTTGTCTGTGGTGGACGCAACATAAAACCTGGGTTTCTGTAATTGCTGGTAACTCAATCGCATCACGAACATTATCGTTCAAAATTGTCATCGTATTAAATTAACAGAAACGTACTGTTTGACTGCCAGTTGCCGCTTTCGTTACTCCTTCCTGTTTTGATTTCTTTAATAGAATCCCAGTTACTGCGGAGAAAGCCTGAATCTTACTGCCATCATTCCGTGGCGCCAACACCAACAATCGACCGCTGATGAACCGACAGAGCTCTGTGGTCTGCAGGAGACGCAGAATTAACGGAAAGATAAACTCGGCTTCTGCATACTACGATCTGCGTTTGCGATTAATGTCTGAGTGTGCTTGCAATCAGTAAGGTGTCACCGTGCGAATCTGGTGCTGGTTTGGTGATGTTGTGGATCGCGTGCTGGCTTTCCAGTGACGTGGCGGAATGCAGGCGGTCAACCTGGCTGGGTGTCATTCAGTGAGATATGTGTAGCGTCTCTAAAAAGTGAATAATTTAAGCGGTGCTGGCTGAGCGACGTTTGCCATCCAGGAATGTTATACAGGGTGCGGAAAATCAATTTGACCAAAAGTGAAGGGCGGAAAGACAGTACGAATCATAGGAATTTGAGTACCGCAAGTAAGAGCCGCAAATGCGTAATTTCGGCGCTACAGGAGTGTAATTAAAATCTGACATGGGGACCTCTTTACCCAAAATGAAAGGTAATTTATAGAAAATGTACGGGTGAACACAGTCTTTGGACTAACCAGTCTTCAGGATGAGAAGAAGAAAACTTTAAAACATCACATGCACGTTCATCATACTTAGGCGACGCACCACACAATATTTCCTTAGAAATGAAGACAATCGCATGTCCATATTTAATACTTGAAGATGTCTTAAAAAGGTCAAAGTAAATGAAAAATGAGTCACCACTTAATTAAGTAAGCGTGTCGTAGCAAGTGACATAATGATAGTCGAAGTCTCACGACTCCATAGAAAGTGCTGGAAACGACAAAATGACGGAATGCGTTGGTAGCGATATACAACTATAAAATTTAGTAGACGGCAAGTACGTGAAAGAAAGTGCGAAACGTTTAAGCAAGTAGTAAATGTATAAATGTGGTGAGAAAAGCGTCTGGCACATTATTATGGGGCAACATATTATGAGTCCCTACAGCGTCGGTATTAATGGAACGAGAGAGACAATGCACCATTGGTCAGTTCCCTATGGACTGAAAATGAAACGCAACTTTTAATGGCGTTGGTAGCGTTGCTCCTATCATAGAGACGAATTAATTTTATAGTTTCTGTGATGTGCAAGTGATGACTCAGAGACCGATGAATAGTCTGATATCAGCTGCTCTCCGTATCTCGATATATCCCTGCGACACAGTAACCTATGAGACCAAATTTCCCTGATTTGTTCTCCTGACAGAGGCGAACTATATTCTATTTACGGTTTTGACTGTACTGCAATGTCGTGAAATTTGCCTCAGGTCCTCCATATAGGTACCTGATACCTGCAGCAAGTTTCCATGTTTGTACTGAGCAGTCGGGATGAACGGTACGACAGAGACGACGACTACACGGGAAACAACATTCAGATAAGGAAAATTTCGGAAACCGTTTTAATCATGTGGTTACATGTTAAACAGTAATCGGTTTTGTTAGAGTGAGCAAACGTCCATGTCCCGAGCTTCATAATTTTTACACGCGTGGTCTCTGCAATGCAGCTGTCCTTCACGAAGCAGACTTATCAGTCTTTTCGTAATACGCGGTGGAGACATTAACAGATGGTTTAGAGTACGGATTCCTGGCAGACGCCAGTGGAGTCGTGATGTGGTGGAGGGTGAAGACGAGATTGGAAGTAGAGCAACGTTCAAAAGTCTGGTGCTCGGCCATTGAAGCGTTCGTAGGTGGTTTCTTGAGCGATCAGGATTACGCTCGTTGTGGAAAGAAGTGCGAGGTGGACACTGTTGCAAACACGTTTCACCAAAAACCTTTAGGCGTTTAGGCACGGCGACAAAACTTGTCAAAGACTACAGACCCATCCACACGGCTGTGCAAAGAGTTAGGGGGTGTCTTGTCTCCGGCCACTGTTTGCCGTAGCCCTCGCCACTGAGCGAGAGGCTGGCTGTGGCTATTAGCACATTTCCAGGATCCATATCGCAGTGTTTGCGTGATAAGACGCAACTGCTATTGGCAGATCGGTTTGCAAATACTGCCCTACGTACTATGTAGTAGAAGTCCTACTATTTGACGGTATATTGATAATTTTTACTTAACGACCGTCTGACAGCAACTGAATAAAACACAATTTTAGTGCCATACGCGTTTCTCCTTTATTTTCTGCAAGACATCATCAGTGGCAGGTTGCGTGGACAATTCTTACATATTACGCTCCTCTTGCATTTTCGGTGTTCTTCTTCTTACGAATGCGAATTTGCGGTTTTTTCCCACATTCCACAGCACTATGAACTGAACGCTTGTTTCAATGCAATGTTTTGGTTTCTGCTGGCGACTGTCAGACGGTCCATAAATAAAAATTATCAATACACCGTAATATTACACGCAACTGAGGAAGACAGGTCTATAAAAGTTGAAGATGTCTACTATTTGACGTTCACAGAAACGGACTGGGTACCAGATACGCTTCCTAATGTAAGTATATTACGGAGAAATGGAAGATTCGAATACGAGAGAACGATTCTATCATCGCAAATGTCCCGCAGACGTGTTTGTCCCATATTGGGCAATGAATGACTTCGAGAGAGTATCTAGGTATACAAATCGCACCGATGTGTGGTACAGCTTTGCGACGCCGTCTGTTGAAACACGACGAATGGCACGTTTAACAAGAGGGTAGAAATAATGACAACTTTTATTTTCGTGGTTTTTCAAAAAACATTGCGGAATTGTTTTAATATATACCAAGAATGTGAAACAGACTACGTTAGAATTTCGAAACCATAAGGAATTTAAGGTTTGCGCTTGTAGCCCGGTGACTTAAAACCGATCGTCCAGATATCCGCCATTTGCACGCTTCCAAAGAGGGTTAACACATACACTAGGAAAAAAAGTGTCGTACTAAACGGAAACAATCACCTCTTCAGAAAATCATGCATCAAGGAAAACATGTCAAGCAGTCAGCCCTTACAACACAAGTGAGGCCTCAATAAACACATGTAAGCGACAGAGTTGCAGACGGTTACGTACACACCACTGAGATGTTTCTAGAGTGTGCTGAATATAGAGACAAACAAAAAGTATGCTCTTGAAATTCCTTAACTTCCTAAAACGACGGAACTTTTCGAGTGCTAAATGTATTTTCTTAGTGTGGCCAATAACAGACCAAGCTGTGTCGGTTCCAGAATACATAATTTCATAGGCAGCTTTCCAGGTAAGCAAATTCGTCTCTGGTTTTACGGTGGTGAGTTTCCTGCCCTGCTAATGCTGCAATTTGCTTGCACGCGGCCAACAACACGTGTGAAAACATAGAGGGTATTACGAAACCTGAATATGCTTTGGACGATAATGCGATAAAACAGTTAGCAATATATGTAAATATTCGCTGTAGTATTTTAGGTAAAATTAGTTGCGTTATTTATATTGAGGTAAAACCAAGGTACATCAGTTCCGTGGAAAGGCAGGCCGCAGGAGATGGGAACGTAGAGCAGAAGCTTGCACCGGCACCGCGACTACCGCCTGTCCTTGAGTAGCTGCAGAGGATTTCCCCGACTTGGTTGCGATTCGAGCATGGGGGGGGGAAGCAGCGTCGCAGACATCGATGCCTTCTTTGACTGCACGGCTGCAGCCGGCTGGAGCAGAGAGAGGCGATGGAGAGATTCGTCGGAATCTTGATTTCTTATTATTTATTATCCAAACACGCCGAAAGCATTTGTATCCAGAATGCCGCTGCGAGACACTCCGTTCGCAGTTGTAGCGAAATTTTCGGTGCAGTACTGCTTTCGTGACATTTCAAAAATTCACCTCTTTGTAATTGTTCGTTTACGTATTGCTGAAGAAATGAAAACCTCTGAACTAATTACGATGATGAGTCTACGAAACACTTAGCTTTGGAAAGGGAACGATTATCGATCTTATTGTCGATTATATCAGTTAGTATCATTTCCTAGTGTCGAATACGATAGATTGTCACTTTTCCGCGTCTGCATACGAGTTTTAGCCGCTGTTTCAGAGCAATAAATCATTGTCTCTCCATGTGAACAAAAAGGTGCCCGGCACTCACATTATGTATGTGAATGCCGACAAGATAGGTAAGAAGACGTTGAATCTTTATAGCTCGTCCATTACTATTGCGAAAATATTGAAATGCTTTTAAATGCGAACAGAGTGTGTAATATAGCACGCAATAGTTGGCTATAGGGAGGTGGAAGTGTTATGCAAGCATGACGCCACAAGTGATTACTGGAAGTCAGTAGTATTTTTCATTGAAGAACACGATGCGTAATTTCGATTGGACAGAATGATAACTTTGGCGAGTTTGCATCTGAAAGGCCTAACTCTAAACGTGGGTTTATATAGATTAAATACAGTCATGTGCACTCCACCGACGTTATTACTCGCTTAAAGGTTTACTCGCTTCTAAGTCCGATGAATGTAAAGTTTGACTGATGGCTGTGTATTTACTATCATTTTTCCGTTTTCATTTTCTGCATCAAACCGCCATTATTCGCGAGAAAGTTAAAACTGCCGACATTGTGGAGCGCCAGCACCAGCAATAGGTACCTGAGGCAGCGACAAAGGTCTGTGGGCTGCAGGAGACGCAGAATTAACGGAAAAATAAACTCAGTGTCTATATTTGTACGATCTGCAAGCGCGATTAAAAGTGCTCAACGTCAGTACCGTGTCATTATGCGAATCCGACGCTGCTTTTACGATTTTGTGTAATCCCTTTTGGTAGTCAGTCACTGACGTGTGTGAAAAAACGCAAACGTAAGCAGTGGCGGTTGGGCGGGATTTTGTCATCCTGCACTGTTACACATTATCAGACATGACACGACAAGGGTGCTGACCGCAGTCTCAATTCTTCGATAAAATGAAAGTGCTTAAAAGCGTAAAATGATGGAATACCGTGGTAGTGTTTTTTTCCTTCGAAAAACAGCAAAAAATCCGTCATCGGTGACCATGTTTCGGCAGTCGATATGATAGCGTTTACATGACGAACCAGAAGCGGTAGTGGCAGATCGGTTTATGAAAAGCACACTCGTTAGCCGTTTGTACAACTGTTAAATAACGTTTTATATTTCGTTTGACACAATGAAAGCGATTATTAACATATCGTTACTTTTTCGAAGCGGAAACAGAGAATCAAATATTTTATTTTTACGCTAAAGATTTCTCCTCCGATCGACATTTATAATTTTCTGCAAAAAGATATAACAATTTCCGTGTCCAGTACTATATACAAGGTCCTTGGTCGTTGTGTGACAGATTGGCCCTCGTAGACATTTTTTTCGCGCTGTTTATTCCGTTCAACCTCTTATTCCTTATATCAAAAGTTAAGACGGGAAGTCGCATGCTGCCATCTGTCGGCCATCGACTGCACTGCGTCCTCTGTAACTCCTTTCGCAGTTACCTTCTTCTGCAACACGGGGCGCCATCAGAACGTCTTTCGATAGCGCTCTTTGGGGTGCGAATCACGCACTTCCAAGAAATAAAAACAGAACATTCGTACATAAAAATCTTTTGTAGTGGGCAACGGGGGAGGGCTGTAGCCTATTTGTATGAAAGAAGGTAAATTGAGACAACTGTGAGCCGACAAGACTGCCACACCAGAGAAACAGGCAGTTGCGATTTCCGATCCGCCTCCACACAGCACCAGAGAATATCGTATAACGCAGTCAGGAGCCGTAGAATAAATTTCACACTGTTTTCGTTCTCGAGCGAAGCGTTGCTCAGAGCTTTCAAATAAGTAGTAGCACATGAAAAGATAAAATAAGTTTATATTTTGTATTTGTTTCATCGTCGATAGTTTGCTCAGCGGAGACCATGGGTCTGATACATAAGAATGTTGGGACGTACCGCAGACGTTCGTTCCGGCTAGTAGAATCGGTTAAGGTTTAACATGTAAACATGACTACAGAAAAGTGGTTTCCGAAATTTTGGGCATCCCAATGTTGTGTCCCGCGTGGTCGCCGTCTGTGTCGCGCCTTTCATCTTGACTGCTCAGTACAAACATGGAAACTCGCGGCAGGTATCCGATTCTGTTAGCCCACCTTGATGGAGGGCTAGAAGCAATATTCACCACATTTCAGTATTGTCAAAACAGTTAATAAGTAGAATAGTGTTTGCCTCTGGTCAGGAGAAGGAATAGTGGCTACTTCGTTCCATAGTGTCGTAGATATTTATCGAACAAAAAAAAAATATGGAGGAATTAAATTCACCGTATTCATCACTTTCTGAATCCACACTTCCACATCACAGACACTATAAATTTATTTTGTCTTCATTCAAGACGATAGCTCCAATGTCATAGACCCAGTTAAGTGTTTTGTTTAATTTCGAACGCTTTGGCAACTGAGCAACGTTGCATGCTTTCACTAATACCGATTCTGTGGGGTCTCATACGTTGCTCCATAATAGCGTGACACATATGCTTGTCACTACATTTATGCGGTTACCGCTCCACTAGAGAACTTTTTGTAATCAGAAAACATATTACACGTCTAATTCCGTAGTGCCTCGTTATACGAGTCACATTTCCTTTTACATAGTTACTGTCTACTGAACTCTATAGTTACAAATCGCTACCGACGCATTCTGACATTTTGCCGTTGTTAGCACATCCTACGAACGATTAAGTGCACTGGACTCCTGAGAATTCGAACAACATTCTGTAACGCATCGTCTGGCATATACAGGGCGGAAAAACTATTTGACCAAAAGCGTAGGGCACAAAGAGAGCGCCAAACGAAGGAATCTGAGTATAGAAAATACAGGTCGCAGTTAAATATTTAAGGCGGTACGGCAGCATGGAAACGGTGGTCAGTTAGAACATTCTCTATACATACTACTGTTAATTAAGTGGTGGCTCATTTTTCACTCATTTTCACTTTTTTTAAATATACTCAAACAAGAAACATGGGCATGTGATTGTCCTCATTTCTGAAGAAGTACTGTCTCGTTCGTCAGCTAAATGAGATACACGTGTTTGTGACGCTTGAAATTTATCTTGTTCTCGTCGTGACGTCTGGTTAGTCCAAACATTCTGTTTATGTATACGTTTTCTGTAAAATACCTATCATTTTGAACAAGGGCCTCAGTATGGCAGATTTCAATTACGTTCCCGTAGCGCTGAAAATATGCATTTACGACTCTTAGTTGCCATACACGCATTCCTATGTTTCATGCTGTCCTTCCGCCTTGCACTTTTGTTTCTCCATGCCCTGTATAACGGTGCTAGATGGCAAACCTCGCTCAAATAGCACTGTTTCAATTATTCGCTTTATACGTTCGTTACACATATGTCACTGAATGACACCAAGCCAGCTTGTCCGCCTATATTCCGCCATGTCGCTGGAAAGCCAGCGCGCGATCCACAAAATCACGAAACCAGCACCAGATTCGCATAGTGACGCTGTACTGGTTGTAAGCACATTCGGACATTAATCGCAATTGCAGATCATAGTAATGTAGAAGCTGAGTTTATCTTTCCGTTAATTCTCCGTCTCCCGCAGACCACAGAGCTCTGTCGCTGCATCAGCGGTCGATTGTTGCTGTTGGCGCCACGGAATGAGGGCAGTTAACATTCAGAGTTTCTCCGGAGTACCTGGGATTCTGTTAAAGGAATGAAAACAGAAAGAAGTAACGAATGAGGCAACTCGGAATCAAACAGTACGTTTCTGGGAGTTTGATGCGATGACAATTTTGAATGATAACTTTGGTGATGCGACTGCGTTACCAGCAATTACAGAAACCCAGGTTTTAAGTTGGGCCCTCCACAGACAAACTCACTATAGTTATCGTCCGTGCCAAGTTTCATTTTAAACACAACGGAATTGTACTATTTCCAATGAACTACACATAACTGAGCCTGTAATTCATGACCAAGTTGACTATTACTACTACTTCTACTCTCGCATTTTTTTTAGGTAAAGAATTAGCACAATGCTCACACGAGAAAGCAGTCTTGCGTCTGTCACGCAATCATCCTGGAAACAATTCCTCTATCCAGAGCATTTCTTTCTCCGACATAGGAATGATTTTACATTTACCTTTGCATGTAGTTCATACTTTACTGTATAAACTGAATATTTAGTAAAAGGGCGAACCGAGTTAAGTACTGCATAGTGTGAATGAATGCTGCGATTTTCCAACAAAGAACAACGGGCACAAATTACTGAGACTCGGCTACACATATCTGCCGTCACCGAGCTGCAGTGGCAGCTGAGCCATTCGTGAAATCTTAATGGCGGCCACGGCTGCCGAGACTCGTCTACAGATGTAGCAGCAGCCCACAGTGTGGGGTGACGTCACAAGGCACCCCTGTCTCCAAGACAACGCGCGACGTGTTTTGCTGTATCTAATCACTTGTTTCTCCTTATCGAGCATTTCTATACTTACTCACCTTTGAACTCGAGTATATTTTCTCGGTATCAATACAATCAATTTAAACGCTCTGTATAATACTTTTTTACGAGCGGCGCGATTATTAACAATTTTACATTCAATTTTTGTCGGATACTTGTTCGTTATTTACTGTATTTCCTCATTCTAAACCCAGCGTCAAGCAAGTTACGTGCACCTCTGAAACTTGTCCCGCCTTTACAAGGTACATCTCTAGTAGTATTAGGTGCTTAATACGTCTGTATGATTTGCAAGCAAAACTTGATCTTCCACGAAAAAGGCAGACGTCATTTCGCGTCTGCTGCCAGTTGTAAGATGCATTCCAGTAACGTGTCCCACTCACTGACCAGTTACGCCGATTTTAATCTGTCCACCCGGTGCCATATCGCCGCCCACAGATTTCTGGATACTCTGCCTACGTAACAGAACTTTTCCGCTCTTTGCCTCCCGCTGCTGTCGATGTAGTTCAGATTTTCCGTTTCAAGATCCGCCAGACAGTCGATGGCTCGCAACACGCGATCCGCGACCGCTTTCTCTATAGACTGCCGCCGGTTGTTAATTTGGCTCTTTCTCCATTCAGATAATCTATCTTCCAGCGTCGCACCTAACTGCTTATGCCTCTTGTTACTCCATGCTACGAATTGTGACCTTTTACTGAAGAACTAAAGAAAAAGTAATGCCACGTATTATTTTGAGTAGTTGAAAAGTACACTTCGCAGGCAATATACTTGCACCTGACATTGAAATCAATTTTTTTCCTCTCAGGGGAGTGTTGGAATGTGACGAAAAAAACTTTATGTATTTCCATTCTTTTCAAAAGAAATACGAAATATAAACTTATTTTATGTTTTAATATGCTACTTCTTATTTGAAAGTGCTGACCAACGCTTCACTCGAGAACGAAAACAATCTGAAATTTATTCTACGGCTCCAGACTGCGTTATACGATATTCTCTGGTGCTGTGTGGAGGCGGATCGGAAATCGCAACTGCCTGTTTCTCTGGTGTGGCAGTCTTGTCCACTCACAGTTGTCTCATTTTACCTTCTGTCATACAAATAGGGTACAGCCTTCCCTCGTCGTCCAGAACAAGAGATTTCGATGTACGGATGTTCTGCTTTTATTTCTTGAAAGTGCGTGATTCACACCGGAATCAGCGGTATACGCTGTGATGGCGCCCCGTGTTGCAGAAGAAGGTAACTGCGAAAGGAGTTACAGAGGACGCAGTGTCGTCGATGGCCGACAGATGGCAGCATGCGACTTCCCGTGTTAAGCTTTGATATAGGCAATATGCCGGTGAAACGGAATACACAGCGCGAAAAAGATGCTCCATTGTGTATAATATGGACACTGAAATTCTGATACCTTTTTATAGTAAATTATAAATGTCGAACGGAGGAGAATGTTTAGCGTAGAAATAAAATTTTTGAATCTCTTGTGTTTCCGTTCCGAGAAAGTAACGGTATGTTAATAATCGCTTCCATTCTGTCAAACAAAATATAAACGTTATTTAACAGTTCTACACACGGCTAACGAATGTGCTTTCCATAAACCGAACTGCCGCTACCGCTTCTGGTTCGTCATGTAAACGCTGTCATATCGACTCCCGAATCATTGTCACCGGTGCCGGATTTCTTGCTGTATTTCGAGTGAAAAAAACTCTACCACAGCATTCCATCATTTTACGGTTTTAAGCACTTTCATTTTATCGAAGAATTGAGACTGAGGTCAGCACCCTGGTCATGTCTGATAATGTGTAACAGTGCAGGATGACAAAACCCCGCCCAACCGCCACTGCTTACGTTTGCGTTTTTTCACACACGTCAGTGACTGACTACCAAAAGGGACGCCACTCGAACGCCAGCACGGGTTACACAAAATCGTAAAACCGGCGTCGCATTCGCATACTGACACGGTACTGACGTTGGGCACTTTTAATCGCGGTTGCAGATCGTGGAAAGATAAAGCTGAGTTTATTTTTTCGTTAATTCTGCGTCTGCTGCAGCCCACAGTGCTTTGTCGCTGCACCAGCGACCTATTGTTGCTGCTGGCGCTCCACAATGTCGGCAGTTTATCACTTGCTCGCTGACAATGGCGGTTTTTAGGAGAAAACGAAAACGGGAAAAATGATAGTAAATGCACAACCACCAGTCAAACTTGACATGTAAACGATAAACCTTTAAACGATAAACAACGTCGGTGGGGCACACATAACTGTATGTTGTCCATTTAAACCCTCATTTAGAGTTAGGCCTTCCACACACAAACACGCAAAACTTATCATTCTGTCCAATCGAAATTACGCATCGCATTCCTCAATGAAAAATACTACTCACTTCCACTAATCACTTGTGGCGTCGTGCTTGCGTGAGAGTTCCACCTCCCTGTAGCAAACGATTCTCTGCTATATTAAACACTGTCCGCATATAAAAGCATTTCAATATTTTCGCAATAGTAATTGACGAGCTAAAAAGATTTTTCGTCTTGTTACTGCTTAATTATCATGTCGGCATTCACAAACGTTGTGTGAGCTCCCTATTAACAGGGATTGACAATGTTTTATCGCACTGAAACAACGGCTGAAACTCGTATGCAGACGTAGAAACCGAATCGCAAAAGTCGTCGTTCGCTCCAACAGAAACTACCCATGATACTGGTCGCTAGAAAATGATAGTAACTTATATAAGAGAGAGTAATTTCCATAGCCGTTGTCTTCGTAAAGCTGAATGTTTTGTAAACTCATCATCATAATTAGTTCAGAGGCTTTCGTTTCTTCAGCAATACGTAAACGAACAATTACAGAGACTTGGAACCGTGCCGAAACTTTCGTTGCAAATGGGAACGGAGTGTACCGCAGCTACATTGCCCTGACACTCGCTTTCGGCGTTCTTCGCCGGATTAGCCGCGAATAACAAACCGAAGTTCGGACGAATCTCTCCGTCGCCTCTTTATGGACC
The DNA here is from genome assembly GCF_021461385.2 of Schistocerca piceifrons. Taxonomy (NCBI): domain Eukaryota; kingdom Metazoa; phylum Arthropoda; class Insecta; order Orthoptera; family Acrididae; genus Schistocerca; species Schistocerca piceifrons. Next base: position 73,390,853 of record NC_060148.1, on the reverse strand, counting down.
AGTCGACTACAGCCGTGCTGGGAAACAAGGTGTCGATGTCTGCGACGCTGCTACCACCACGGGTTAAAAGTTATCAAGTCTAGGAGAGCCTCTGCAGCTTCCCAGCAGCCGCCGTGACGGTACAAGTTACTGCTGTACATTCTCGTCTCTGCGGCCTGTCTTCTCACGGAGCAGATGTTCCTTGGTTTTACCTGAATATAAATAACGTAAATAATGTTGCCAAAACACTGCGGCGAATATTCACATTTATTACTAACTGTTTTCTCGCATTATCGTCCTACGCATATTCAGGTTTCCTAATACCCTCACTGTTTTCACATATGTTTGTGGCCGCCGGCAATCAAATGCGCCATTAGCAGTGCAGGAAACTCACCGTCGTCAAACCAGCATCGGAGACAAATTTGCTTACCGAGAAAGCAACTTGTGAAGGTTTGCATCTATTATAGAGCCGACACAGCTTGGCCTGTTGTAGGACACACTAAGAGAAGACATGTAGCACTCGAAAAAGACCGTCGTTTTAGGAAGTTAAGGAATTTCAAGGGCATACTTTTTGTTTGGCTCTAGCTTCAATACACTCTAAAATCGTCTCAGAGGTGTTTATGTTACCGTCTGCAACTCTGTCGCTTACGTATAGTTAATCTGGCCTAAACTTGTGTTTTAGAAGGTGACTGCTTGAGATGTTTTGCTTAATTTGGCACCTTCCATTGCGACGTGGTGCTGTGGCGCTTTACATATTCGGCCACACACTAAAAGAGTGTTACAATTGTCGTGATGATAATGGATAGGGAATGAGTTGTTGTTATTACTGTATCTCGTATGCAACAATCACTCGCTGAGGCAGTGACAAAGAAAGCTCTGTCGGTTGCAGTAGACGAAAAATTAACGAGAAAATAAATTCGACTTATCTATGATTAATATTCCCCACTTCTGTTTCCGACAAAAATATTTTTAGTACTGTTATCAACGCAAAACCGGAGAATACAGACATTTCTATATCATCATAATGCTTTACGTTTTCTGTTATCAGAGAGGCCACACAGATCAGATTTCGGAACAGTAATTTCAATCGAGACAGCGGCGTTTCTCCAGAACATTTCGTCGAATCATTTACGTCCCTACGTGGGGAAACAGCGTCGCAGACATCGACATGTTCCCTGGCAGCACGACGACAGTGATACGGTCCCGAATAATAAAGGCGATGGTCCTGTTTTAAATAATTTCTAACTGCTATTAAAGTTTTAACTCGGTAAGAACACGGACGGCGTCTGACGCAAGAATTCCGTCGCGAGCAACTCCGTTCCCAGCTGTAACGGAATTTTCTGCCCACAGCAGGTTTCGCGGGTTTATTATAAACGCCGCGTCGTTTTAATCGTCCGTTTATATGATACTGACGAACTACCGAGCGGCGAACTGGAAAGAATTGCGATTACGGTGATGAGGTGAAGGCTTTTCTTAGTTGTAGTTTAATCGGGAGAGCGTAAAATTTCTTATCGCGTTTTCTGTGGGTTGAGAGAGACAACCCAATGATCTTTCAGTCTATTCCCGTAAGCGATGAAAGTAAAAAACAGAAAATTTACCCATAGTTGATCAACTCGCTTCATCGCCTAGTTAGTAAGGGCGACCTCATTTCATGGCGTCTCGGGTTTGGAACCGGAGTTTCAGCTGTGGGCAAAAGTTTGCTACCCTTACTAACTAGAGACGCATCCTTACTTCCCAAATAAAGCATTGCATACACAGAGAGCTGAATAACATACACAGAAATCAATGGAAGCAACTTATTTATAATGACGTCATCTTTTTTTTTCTTTGTAGTCTCAGTATATACCTGCACCACAAGACTAACATAGCGTGTTTGACGTTGTAGTCCACATGGAGGAATGATTAAGTATACTCTGTCGGAACACAGAGCCTATAAGTTTCTTAAGAAGAGAAGACAACGTAGCATCATTTGTTAGCAATCGTGATTAGACGGAAAGCTGCTACATATTGTCTCCGGAACCGTATGCATATAAACTCCAAAACAGAAACTGCAATTTTTGATACTTGCTTCGAAGCATCGGTCTGATGCGGTATGCATCATTCACAGAAATGTTCTGAGCACCTGAGTCGCTTTCCTATGTAAACTCAGTATATTAAAGACAAGATTCTAATAGCACACACTAGTTTTACCTTAGCAATTGTGTTTGCCCTAGTTGGGACATGGTTTTCAGTGATTAGGTACATGAACGATGAGTGCCAGTTTGTAGTACAGTTTTCTATTATGGACTTTCCGGACACGTCGGAGAGCGGACACCATACTTGGTACGAACACCTAGTGATGATAAATTTCTTCTCTATTGCCATCAAGGCAACTTTCATACCGATTTGATACGTGGCTGGAATGTGTAAGAAATCGCCGAGGAGGAAGCCAACTGCAACAAAAACCCTTTGACAACAAAGGTTGTACGATTCGATTGTCGGTGGAAAATAAAGTGATGGAAATTTGTGCATTTGGCACTTCTGATCACCGTTTTCATAACGATCGGTTAGATGTACGCCATTTATATGTTTTGAGAGTATATTAAGACAGTAGCAACGCAAAAATTACAGGATTTAAATGGTAAAACTTAATAGTAGGACAAATCTTTTGCAATACTAAGTGTGTCATCGTGAGTAAGAAGACTGTAAGGCCGAGCTCTGTCGATGGTAGGGGCTGTACACGTGGTGCTGCAGAGTCGGTCGTAATAAACAGGACGAATGTGTCCATGTTATGACGTCACGGCTGTGTATCATGGAACGTGGCCGGCCGCGATCAGTACAGAATATGTGTACATTTTCTAAAGTAGGTGTCTACATCTGCACATTATGCGTTTCCCGGGATGGATGGACGGCAGTGAATTATCGGCAGTGCTTAATATGGAAGTGGTTGCAGACTGACATGTGGAACAAAAGTCGTTATAGTTTGCTCAGTCACGGAGCAATGAGGAATGCTTGAACACCCTGTTTCAAAAGAAACAATTTTAGCCCAAATGACTGTACAAACCTGTTTAAAATCCTTGCATGCGTTGAAACTATGGATGCATGTTGGTCGTCAGATCTAAAAGAAATTCTTCACCGCTTGTCGCATCGACTGTTCAACGTGTCACATAAGTGGCCGTAACTTTTCCCTGGCTTCAGCCACAAGCAAAAACTTTTCCACCGCCATCACGCCATTGACGCTAGGATGTGACATAATTTTCAACTTGATACGCCAAAGTCTTCCTCTGTTTGTAGTTTATTCGTACTTGAAAAGAAAGTTACGCTGCTAGAAATTCTTGCAAAAACTGGCAACAGCTGCTTGTTTTTCTTTGTGCGTTGTGTTTTATCGTCACGTCCGCCATATTCAGTGAGAAACACCGGACGACACAGCGTATCGTTGTATAGTCGTGGTGTACTTCAAGAAAGGGAACTCTTCTTTCATCGTTTTAGAGGAATCACACTTTCTTCTCCTCGTATTAAGGGACGCGAGTTAGTTTTACACACGGCAGCCAACAGACAATGGAGCGCACTCAAGTGAGCTCGCCGAAACCTGTGTTGCAACTGCCGCCTGCCTCTCACTGATGTCTGTAACAGTCCGGAGACATCGCGTCGGTGGCATCTGCACGGCTCAGCCCTTCGGAGGTTCGAGTCCTCCCTAGGGCATGGGAGTGTGTGTTCTCCTTAGTGTAAGTTAGTTTAACTTGGATTAAGTAGTGTGCAATCCTAGGGACCGATGACGTCAGCAGTTTAGTCCCATAGGGACCCAACACCACCACGTCGGTTGCATCGACTACGAATGTGTCATATGACCGTGAATAGCAAATGCGTAAGTACGAATACAATCTTGTGTTCGCATCTATCCTCATCCCGTGACGAAAATACAGCGTCTTGGTTCCATTGTTGCGTTCACCAGAAGTGGTATTGGGAAATCGGTTTACGAAATCCGGTTTTGGGAGCCCCATGTAGGAAGGGGGGGGGGGGGGGGTTGTTACCAACTGTATAGCACGGAACGAGATGAACGGACTGTGGCGTGGGTGGACGCAGTCGGTCCGGCAGTGCCGACACGGATGTAGACGCCTCGCACACTCTGCTGCAGCCGTTCCCTCGCATGCCGCGGGCCGAGCTAACACCTTCTGATACACAGGCCTCACGGCGGAACTATGACGTCATCAGCGCTAGGCTGACACCTTCTGCCGCTGCAAGACAGCCTGTGCGCTAGAGCCGATGAACGTGTATTTCTTTCGTGAAACCATAGCAAATTCACTGATCGTTAAATTTGCCCTTTACAGAGAAATTGTGCCGCCCTTGAATGATATCGCGCGCAATGTGGCACACTGATCACAACACAGTGTGATCTCCTTTTGTTGTGTTTAAAATCGTGTGCAAAATCTGACTTACTTGTTAAGAAAAACGTCGCTACAGAAGCCTAGATCCATTAGTCAGTACATGACACTAACGGAGATACTTCGTAACAGTTAACAGACAGGATGACGTAATTATTGTAGTGATCATAAGTTTATTACTGGGGCAAAAATGTAATTCACTGCGGCATGAATGGCTCATCAATGATCGCATAGATATTGGAGATATTGTCACAGTGAGAAGTTTAATTACAAACGCTCATTTAACCAACGCAAAAGCGTGAAATAACTCATTTGCGGTGTACATTCAAGAACATAATGTATAAACCTACTCAAAGAACTGGTTATTTTAACCACTGCTTCTCAGTATATTTATTCCTTAATGCAATTTGTTGCAAACAATATGTCTCTACTTCCAACCAATAGCTCAATACATAGTACCAATACTAGGAATAAGAACAATCTACATAAAGACCTAAAATCACTTACCTTGGTCCAATATTCAGGAATACACATTTTCAGTAAATTACCAGCAACCATTAAAAACTTGATTTAAGATAAAGCACAGGTTGAAAAGCTTCGTGGTAGGTAACTCCTTTTGTACTCTATAGACGAATTTTTTAACAGGGACTGTTAGAATAGCTGAAGTAAAAATGTGTGTTAGATTTAAGCTCTGACAGCGCTTGGCCACAACAGTCAAGATTAGGTAATTTGTGTATGAGATAATTACTAAAAGTGTATAATTATGTTTCGTTCTGACTGTGTACATTCTGTAGAAAATGATTCAAATGGCTCTGAGCACTATGGGACTTAACTTATGAGGTCATCAGTCCCCTAGAACTTAGAACTATTTAATCCTAACTAACCTAAGGACATCACACACATCCATGCCCGAGGCAGTATTCGAACCTGCAGCCGTAGCATTTTGTAGATATTAGCAGTTTCAGTTTATTGTAAAGTATCTGGATATCTTGAAAATCTACTGGCAAAATGATCAGGGAAGTGAGTATTATACACTCCTGGAAATGGAAAAAAGAACACATTGACACCGGTGTGTCAGACCCACCATACTTGCTCCGGACACTGCGAGAGGGCTGTACAAGCAATGATCACACGCACGGCACAGCGGACACACCAGGAACCGCGGTGTTGGCCGTCGAATGGCGCTAGCTGCGCAGAATTTGTGCACCGCCGCCGTCAGTGTCAGCCAGTTTGTCGTGGCATACGGAGCTCCATCGCAGTCTTTAACACTGGTAGCATGCCGCGACAGCGTGGACGTGAACCGTATGTGCAGTTGACGGACTTTGAGCGAGGGCGTATAGTGGGCATGTGGGAGGCCGGGTGGACGTACCGCCGAATTGCTCAACACGTGGGGCGTGAAGTCTCCACAGTACATCGATGTTGTCGCCAGTGGTCGGCGGAAGGTGCACGTGCCCGTCGACCTGGGACCGGACCGCAGCGACGCACGGATGCACGCCAAGACCGTAGGATCCTACGCAGTGCCGTAGGGGACCGCACCGCCACTTCCTACCAAATTAGGGACACTGTTGCTCCTGGGGTATCGGCGAGGACCATTCGCAACCGTCTCCATGAAGCTGGGCTACGGTCCCGCACACCGTTAGGCCGTCTTCCGCTCACGCCCCAACATCGTACAGCCCGCCTCCAGTGGTGTCGTGACAGGCGTGAATGGAGGGACGAATGGAGACGTGTTGTCTTCAGCGATGAGAGTCGCTTCTGCCTTGGTGCCAATGATGGTCGTATACGTGTTTGGCGCCGTGCAGGTGAGCGCCACAATCAGGACTGCATACGACCGAGGCACACAGGGCCAACATCCGGCATCATGGTGTGGGGAGCGATCTCCTACACTGGCCGTACACCACTGGTGATCGTCGAGGGGACACTGAATAGTGCACGGTACATCCAAACCGTCATCGAACCCATCGTTCTACCATTCCTAGACCGGCCAGGGAACTTGCTGTTCCAACAGGACAATGCACGTCCGCATGTATTACGTGCTACCCAACGTGCTCTAGAAGGTGTAAGTCAACTACCCTGGCCAGCAAGATCTCCGGATCTGTCCCCCATTGAGCAAGTTTGGGACTGGATGAAGCGTCGTCTCACGCGGTCTGCACGTCCAGCACGAACGCTGGTCCAACTGAGGTGCCAGGTGGAAATGGCATGGCAAACCGTTCCACAGGACTACATCCAGCATCTCTACGATCGTCTCCATGGGAGAATGGCAGCCTGCATTGCTGCGAAAGGTGGATATACACTGTACTAGTGCCGACATTGTGCATGCTCTGTTGCCTGTGTCTATGTGCCTGTGGTTCTGTCAGTGTGATCATGTGATGTATCTGACCCCAGGAATGTGTCAATAAAGTTTCCCCTTCCTGGGACAATGAATTCACGGTGTTCTTATTTCAATTTCCAGGAGTGTATTAAAGTGTCCTATGTTTTTATGTTATATCTTCTGACATGTCCCACACCCATGAGACTCATATCATCTTTGAGTCTACAGTACAAAAACTGAATCTACTCTAACCTTTAACCCACAAAGCAAAATCAGGGATTTTGTAAGTTTGACACCTTTGTCTGTCTCTCTCATCAAAACTCTCAAATATTTAACAGAATATTCTTGATAATGATATGACATCATTGTAAATAGAATATAGGCCTAATTTTATGCACATTCATTTTAAGCAATGCAGCTACACACATCAAGTAGAGAGAAGTAGGAATTAGGAGAGAATGACAAATGTAAATGTTTGTTAACCTGTCACAAAATTTATTCTAAACTACTTTACAGTTGACAGTTTTCTCTTTTTCATTTTACTGCCAATATGGCTGTCATTATTTTTTTTAACATAATTATTGAGAAATATATTACATGCTACTTTTACTACAGACTGAAGAATTTTGTCATCAGTGTGATCTACCTGACTACAAGAAAATTCCCTTAGGAAAAAATCTTCCCTTTTAATTACATCAACAGCTAATCTTATAACTAGATTTCTCTGGGATGTACATCTCTTGAAGGAGAGCTCATGTTCTCCAGACACCAAGTTTTTAACAATCAAATAAGTGAAAATAACAGCATTGATGACCTCATTATTAGGGCAATACAATCCACCTCTATCTACGTTTCTTAGAAGTCCATAGCTTTCATCACTTTCTATTACTGATAATGTTTTATCAAGCACTAAGTATGTTTTACATGTTTCACACCTCAGCTTCTTAAGAACAGCTCTGGCACAGTATCCTGACAAGTATGTGAAAATAGGCAAGTATTCCTGAACAGACTGAACTTGTTCTTCACTGAAATCCATAATGCTCTGAAAGTTTGATGGTGGTGGTAAGGTAATATCATCTACACAATCAGTTTCAAAAGAATCTAAATCTATGCCAACTTCACCAAGAGCAGAGGATGAAATTTCCAAGGAAAGCAGAGTCTGAATTCTTAGCTTGGATTCAATTTCAAATACCTGTCTCAAAGATACCAAATACTGAGATCCTGCCATTGTTCGATATTTTCCAAATCTTGCTTCTAGAGCATCTGTCTGAACCTTACCTGGCAAAAGATATTTAAAATTCAACTCCTCAGTGCAATACTTGGTCAGTTCTAGAAGGGCATGAGTGGTATGTGATATGGCCAAATGTGTATCACTGGATAATCCAAATGTACTATCAGATACACTCCTGGAAATGGAAAAAAGAACACATTGACACCGGTGTGTCAGACCCACCATACTTGCTCCGGATACTGTGAGAGGGCTGTACAAGCAATGATCACACGCACGGCACAGCGGACACACCAGGAACCGCGGTGTTGGCCGTCGAATGGCGCTAGCTGCGCAGCATTTGTGCACCGCCGCCGTCAGTGTCAGCCAGTTTGCCGTGGCATACGGAGCTCCATCGCTGTCTTTAACACTGGTAGCATGCCGCGACAGCGTGGACGTGAACCGTATGTGCAGTTGACGGACTTTGAACGAGGGCGTATAGTGGGCATGCGGGAGGCCGGGTGGACGTACCGCCGAATTGCTCAACACGTGGGGCGTGAGGTCTCCACAGTACATCGATGTTGTCGCCAGTGGTCGGCGGAAGGTGCACGTGCCCGTCGACCTGGGACCGGACCGCAGCGACGCACGGGTGCACGCCAAGACCATAGGATCCTACGCAGTGCCGTAGGGGACCGCACCGCCACTTCCCAGCAAATTAGGGACACTGTTGCTCCTGGGGTATCGGCGAGGACCATTCGCAACCGTCTCCATGAAGCTGGGCTACGGTCCCGCACACCTTTGGGCCGTCTTCCGCTCACGCCCCAACATCGTGCAGCCCGCCTCCAGTGGTGTCGCGACAGGCGTGAATGGAGGGACGAATGGAGACGTGTCGTCTTCAGCGATGAGAGTCGCTTCTGCCTTGGTGCCAATGATGGTCGTATGCGTGTTTGGCGCTGTGCAGGTGAGCGCCACAATCAGGACTGCATACGACCGAGGCACACAGGGCCAACACCCAGCATCATGGTGTGGGGAGCGATCTCCTACACTGGCCGTACACCACTGGTGATCGTCGAGAGGACACTGAATAGTGCACGGCACATCCAAACCGTCATCGAACCCATCGTTCTACCATTCCTAGACCGGCAAGGTAACTTGCTGTTCCAACAGGACAATGCACGTCCGCCTTTATCCCATGCCACCCAACGTGCTCTAGAAGGTGTAAGTCAACTACCCTGGCCAGCAAGATCTCCGGATCTGTCCCCCATTGAGCATGTTTGGGACTGGATGAAGCGTCGTCTCACGCGGTCTGCACGTCCAGCACGAACGCTGGTCCAACTGAGGCGCCAGGTGAAAATGACATGGCAAGCCGTTCCATAGGACTACATCCAGCATCTCTACGATCGTCTCCATGGGAGAATAGCAGTCTGCATTGCTGCGAAAGGTGGATATACACTGTACTAGTGCCGACATTGTGCATGCTCTGTTGCCTGTGTCTATGTGCCTGTGGTTCTGTCAGTGTGATCATGTGATGTATCTGACCCCAGGAATGTGTCAATAAAGTTTCCCCTTCCTGGGACAATGAATTCACGGTGTTCTTATTTCAATTTCCAGGAGTGTATGTGTTTCCATTTATCCAGCCATGATAGAAATCTTTCTAAATATCTGATATTTTCATTACTTGTGCTCGAGAGTGGTTTCAGCATTGCATCCTTGAAAAGGATATCTTTACCAGGTGAGCTAACATTAACAATGTTCCACCATGTACAAATTAATTTAATGAATTTAGCAGTGCTCTCAAAAGTTTCAATATGATGATGTTCCCCCAAGGCTAGCAAACCTTTGACAGTCATCTCATTGAAAACATTAACTACAAGTTTGACATTCTGTCGCTCCAGGTTACTTGGAAAAAGAGACTTTAAATTAAGCTTATTGGCAAATTTTACTATCTGTGTACACTCTATGTCATGAAGTTTTTTAACTGAAGAGAATCTGGCCATATACAGCTGTGTATTTTCTGAATCTGTTTCAAACTGGGGGTACATAATTGTCTGATCAGGATCTTTTTTATTAATCCAATTGTTTCTGACACATTTTAAAATGTGTCTTCACAGGGGTGTTTGTACACAATTGACAGTTGAGGAGGGGAAGCAAAGAATGACATTGCCCTTCTGTTAACTGAATTGTTGTCACTAACAACACAGACTACCTTAAAACCTATTGCATGCAGTCCGGAAATTGTTTTCTTTATTACAGTGAAAAGTCCTTCACCATTTATATTTTTTACTGGAAGAATGTGGACTACATCTTTATATGAAGACAACAAACCCTGTATCATAAAAACCTGAGCACTAGTTGCCACATTTTTAGAATTGAATGCAGCACCCAAAATGTTACCTCCTGTGAAGTCTAAATAAGGTTTCAAGTGTATTTCATCTAACATTAGTGAAACAACATGATCTGATTCACAAAGAAACTGGAATTTCTGTTTTATATACATCAGAAAATTGCCACCTAGCTGCTCAGCTGCTGGGTTTGTTTGAAAATGTGAACAGATTTTATGCAGGGTATTAGGATGAGGTAGCACAAGATACTGTGTACTTCTTATAAACTTATAAGCATGTGGTGATATTGAAAATAGAATACTACAAAATATAATACAGTCTGTTGAGTATCTGTAATGGCTCTTGTGGACTCCCATTAGATTCAATTGCTCACATAAAAAATTTATTTTGTTACTTTCACTCTCATCAAAATGTTTTGCCATATCTTTCAAATAATCAGTAATGAATAGCAAGTGGTCTTTTCCAGTGCTACCATTGTTTTTCCTAGTAAAGTTCTCCAAGTTATCAATAGTGTTGATTAAGTTGTTTAAATGGTTTATAGTTAAAGGGAACTTTCTTGTACCAAGTTTTGAGATTACACTTTTACCCTCATGTAAATACATGCTCAGGTCAGTAGTCACCACAACAGAACACAAAAGTGTAGGAATACCTTTGACGTCTATTAGAACAAAAGTTATGGAACTTTCTGACTTTATCAGATGCCAGTCATTAGGCAGCTTGATACCCTCTAAACACTTAACAAAACCATTAAAGTCCACAAAATGTCATTCCTGTTCATACTGAGCATGAGTTGCTACACTCGCTGCAATAGCTATTTCTAAGTCTCTATTTTCTAGACGCTTTCGTCTCTCATCTCCACTTTTCCTCGAACAAGAAGCTGACGAAAGATACTTCGGACAGTTAGGCAGAATGGATGGTATGGCTCCTGTTTTAAGGCGAGGTTTTGGAAGTGGCACAGAATATTTCTTCCCTGTGGAACTGTAGAAATATTCACTGTGTTTCAGAATGAGGTCTTCAGTGAAGTGGAGCTCGCAGACCTTGAAATAATGAGAAAATCTTTTATCAGCTACATGTAATAATCCCGAGGGGTACTAATGCTAACACATGGGATTAGTGTCAGTTATCTTCAGATCAAATCGATTATTGTTCACTCGGTATTTCAGGTTAAAAGGCTAAAGCTATTCTTGCATAACTAAATCACAGTTTTCCAGTGACTCAGTAATGTATGTAATGCAGTTGATCTTCTAGAGAAGGGCATCAAGTCAATCGAATTCAGCTGTTAATGAACATCTAAAGAGCGTGCTACTTAAATATGTGATTAGTTGCTCCCGCTCTCTAAATTAAAGAACACACACCCTGAGAAATCTAACTGAATTGTAAAGAACCTGAGCTTACCTTCGAATTCTGTGTAACCTGGAAATTTTCACGATGTATTGCAGATATCCATTTCTGCTGTAGTTCAGTGCTCTTAGGAAAAGAAAACACCGCTACTCGTGGCCCATTTTCGTAATTTCCTCTACAACGTGGAACACAACACTTATACACCATTTCGAACGATTAAATCAAATCTCAGAGTTAAACGGAGATGTAATTTTCGACGAATCAACCACTATACTTTGAAAGTAAACAGAACACAAGTTTTGTTTCCCGGGTAGGTTAGCCAACATAAACACAGAATTTCGAATTGCTTATAAAGGTAAATCCATACAAATTAAGCACAGCATCTCACGGTGCAGATTTCTTATCGCATATTGCTTTGTAAACGGTGCTACTTCTTCTTGCAGTACTTCATATACTAATTTTCAATTAAACGAACAATGTATTCTACCGGTGCCTTTTGTTGCATGGTTGGTATGGCTATTAGATCCAGTTTTGGCCACCAGCAGCGCTAGTTGTAGCAAAATCTGTCTTTCCACCACTGGCCTAGTGAAAGTGACGTCACATGGCCTACTCATCTTGGCTGGGAGGCCTGTATGTTAGAAGGTGTTGGCCGAGCTAGCAACTCAGCCTCATGACGTCATCGTGTTGTTAGTCGGTCGGTGGGGAGGGGGGAGGGAGAAATGGGGCAGCCGCGCGCCCCGGCTGTCTGTGCGGCCCAGCTGTGGCGGAGCGGCCAGGCGTGTGTCGGCGTGCGGCGCAGTCCCGCCTCTCGGCGAGAACACCAGAGACAGGCGAGGCGGGCAGCCGGCCTCCACTGGGGTGCTTGGAAGCTGCGACTGTCGTTTTGCTCGCTTTTGTGTGGTTTGTCGCGTAACTCACGGCGGAACTGCTCGTGTTTAATACATTCTCTTTAACAATTAGGATCGATACGAACATTAGGGATGGCGAATAGTGTGTTAAATTAGCGCGTCGAGTGTTTAATAATTTATTATTTATCGCCTTGTTACAGTCGTTTAATCGCTGATACCTTGAGCGAGAATAACGCGCAACGAACAGAAAATAGCGCCACATTCAGTCGGGCAGTGTTTCGATGTATCAGTGTCGATTCCTGCAGATTTCTCGTACCACAGTTGTTGAAAACGAAAACCACGCGTTCCTGGCTACGTCACTGCAACGAAATAACCAATGTTCGTAGAGGACGCAAGTATGCGAAAACCATCAAACAGTCAGCACTTCGGGCTGAGTGAGTTTCAGTGCGACGCGGCGTTTGTTGCCACTGGTTCCAGCAGCCGTGGTTGTCTGTAATTCTGGACCGCCAGCCGAGAGCGACTGCAGGTTGCCTCTGTTGCGGCTTGCAGTGCTGACAGAAGTTTATTTTTCAACATTTCGCTTAATTTGGCCGAATTTGAACTTCTAAAATGTTGTAAGGTACTCATTCAAAAGTATAACCTGCCGTTAGGGCTTTCACACAATAAGAAAAGTATCACAGTTGTAAATTTGGCGTGTCGCGAGGTAACGGAACGCACGGCGCTGAAATACGCGAACATTATTCACCCAGTATTTGAGCACTTCGCGACTTCGAACACACGCTGAGGATAATTTTAAAGAGTTCCAAAACTTTTTCTCGCTTACACGCTTAACGTCAAATATTACAGACGTTAACTCGTCTGCAAACTAATCAGACGTCCGAAGTTGTTTAGTGCGTAGGCATTCTGAATCCTGTACTCCACTCGTGGCGTTATGCCGACGTGCTTCTGGCGATGAAACGCAGCACTTGCGTTTATTTCAGTATTTTTACAGTTTTCTGGAATTTAGGTTGTGATGCACGAGGGATCTGTTGTTTTCCGCAACCTACCTTAGACTGAGGCGAAGATTTGCTTGGTTGTTGTGAGAATTTATCGTAATGTTTGCGTTTCATGAAATAAAACTTCCTTATTCTTTTTTATCGTTCTGTGACGTGACGTTTCGTTTGTGATTTGCTGATAAAAGAGAAGCGATCACACACCACAATTTTTTTGCTCTATTCAAGTCTGCAGCGGCGGCCGGAGTGGCCGAGCGGCTCTAGGCGCTACAGTCTGCTAGCGCGCGACCGCTGCGGTCGCAGGTTCGAATCCTCCCTCGGGCATGGATGTGTGTGATGTCCTTAGGTTAGTTAGGTTTAAGTAGTTCTAAGTTCTAGCGGACTGATGACCACAGATGTTAAGTCCCATAGTGGTCAGAGCCAGCCATTTCCATTGCAATATTTGCAAGAATCGAGGTAGATTTGTTATTAGTTCCCCTCAGAGCACTGAATCACGTCGGAATTACATTTGTGGAGGCATTTGCTAATTATATTTGACTGAAACCTATAGAAAATATTATTTCGTTTAGGTAGATACTGTTACAGAAGCCTTACCCGTTACTGATGGTAAGTCACTTTTAGGGAATTATCGGTAGCCACTGACGCCAGATTTACCGACACTTTAGCATGATAAAGTACTCAAAATCTTGAAGACTTCTGAAATGTCGTATATCATTTAGACTGCATATCGTCATAAAACGCAACTTTGAGTACCAAAACTATGAAATTGCCAACTTTAACTTCGCAAACACATAGATCAGCACAGCGGCTGTTCAGTTTGCTTGCCGCATCCAATCGCAGCACAGGACGCGTGATGTCACATAAGAGTGACTGTCTTCACACGTGAGGGACAGGATGATTAAATAAAAGTTCCACGAATTTTATGAATAATGCGTAACCCGAAATCTGAGCTCCAACTGGTTCTCACTTTCGTGACACTGAAGTGTGTGTGGTGGTTTCCGTTCTTATACTCGGCTGTCACAAAATGTGCAACGCAATTGATGCACCGAATTGAAGACCTATACAAAACGTCTCGTGTGTAGCGAGATTAGTAGTGCTGAATTGTCGGGAAATGTGACGTTGAAGGATGAAGAGTGGCCGGAGCCAAAACAGTTTCAGAAAAAGGCCGCCATTTAATCGATAATGTGTGGAATTCGCTCTCTGATGCACACATCGATTGCCCATAATTACGGATTAAGATCGCTGTTGACTTACGAATGTGTACAGTGTTTCTGGGTGCTTTTAATTCTTCACGTTTTCTGTCCACCAGCAGAATATTTGACAGTGTGGTGTCTCACACGATACTTGGGCTGGCAGTAACGGTACTGTACCACTGGGTGCTCATAATCTGAAGTTGAGCCACTCACAGGGGTCCAGTGTGGACTGTAACTATTGTATGGTAGCGAAACTTGGTATACTAAAGCCCCCTTGCGGAACCGATTTGCACTGGAAAGAAATTATTTCCGATTTTGGCCACCAAATGGCTCTGTCAACGGAAGAAAGACGTATAGAAATGTTTCCATATGTAATGGATTGGCAACGGAACGTGGGCAGGAAGGGTCAAACAAGTGAGAAAGGCAGAATGTAGGTCTTGTTATTAACCGCCAGGTTCAAATGGTTCAAATGGCTCTGAGCACTATGCGACTTAATTTCTGAGGTCATCAGAACTTAGAACTAATTAAACCTAACTAGCCTAAGGACATCACACACATCCATGCTCGAGGCAGGATTCGAACCTGTGACCGTAGCGGTCGCTCGGTTCCAGACTGTAGCGCCTAGAACCGCACGGCCACATCGGCCTGCTAATTAACCGCCAGCTGCACAATTTGTTCAGTATGAGCACCCAAGACTTCGGTGAGATGTTGTACAGCGATAGATTCGCACCTGGTAACTAAAACCGGAACTGATTTCCTCCGGCGCAAACTGGTTTCGCATTAACGCCTTAGCATACCTGCCAAGTTTCGTTACCATGCGGTTATTACAGACCACAGTGAACTTCGGTGAGTGGCTGCATTTTACTTACGACCACCCGGTACTTCCATGCCTCTGCTGAAGGAAAAAGCGATTCGCCAAAATTTGCCGGCCGAAGTGGCCGTGCGGTTAAAGGCGCTGCAGTCTGGAACCGCAAGACCGCTACGGTCGCAGGTTCGAATCCTGCCTCGGGCATGGATGTTTCTTATGTCCTTAGGTTAGTTAGGTTTAACTAATTCTAAGTTCTAGGGGACTAATAACCTCAGCAGTTGAGTCCCATAGTGCTCAGAGCCATTTGAACCATTTGAACCAAAATTTCGCTGTCGCATTTGTGGCCCATTTGGTCATAAACCATTTAGTAGTTAGCCAGTTAAAAAAAAGTCTGCAGTTGTCTGACTTCCGTCTTGTTTCACCTTTTTGAAGCATCAACACTCCTTAGGTTCTGCAAATACCCGTCTTCCCAGTACAGACAACTGGAGCAGGTCGCAGCTACCGATAGGGGGCGTCGACATTGCCCCGTGGCGTAATGATGTACTCCGTGACGTCATATATACTTACGGATACAACAGAACGCGGTGATGTTTACATGGCTGCTATATTACGTGTTTTTTCTAATATAGGTTGTGGTGGAAAAGTGATGTGTTGCATAGCCCGAGGTCTAGCCTGGGTTGACAGGTTACAGTACGGTTTTCGGTTAGCGGAGCCAAAGAAATGGAGTGTTACAGTAACGATAATTATTGCTGTGTCAGATATTTTATGCACGTTAGATTTCGACGTGTGTTTTTTGTCCGTTTTGATGTCGTCATGGATAGAAACACAGTTGGAACGGCAGGTTCAGTATTTTTCAGCATTGGGCACAGTTCGTAGCTAGTGTAAACAAACGTACGTTTACACCTGTGTGTATGGTGCACAAGACGGACGCAGCCTTCGCACAAAGAGGCATCGGTGCAGCCAGCCTCGTACGCCTGTTGACACGTGGGCGCGGGCAGTCAACACGTCCAAGGCGAATACAGACCTTGCTGTCCCGTCCACGGTTTTGTTTCGTTTGCTCTGTCTTGCCGCGTCGCACTATTAAGTCCCAGTTTTTTGTGTGCTTTCAAATTTACGTTAACCCATTGGCCGAGTGGCCTAAAAAGGAACAAATGGATCTGAAGAATATTATCGTGCATACTTATGACGCGAGTTATCGGTAACTTCTAGTGTGTCTTCTGAGTGATATAATGGATAATCGAGTTGAACTTTTTACTGCTAATGTTATGAGGAAACGTGCTTTCCAATGCAGTGGTAACGCGTATCAATTACTAATGGCCTTTTGAATAACATTCATGTTGATTTGAGACACACTATATAGTGCCTGCTAGCTATCGCTGCATGTTCGAAAACAAACAGCATGAGAAACCAGGCTGTAGTAAAATTATAAAGATTACAGCTTCATTAGAGCAGTCAACCACGAATATGATATGCAAAGTTTATTTACACAAAACCGTTACCGGTTTCCAATTTTCAAAAAAAAGTTGTTAGGTGGCTTTCAAAATCTGATCAGTACTTGCGTTAACCGCCATTTAAAAGAATATTCGTTTCTGTGCAAAATATCAAACCTTCACGATCGGTTTTTGTCTGGAGATGTGAAATTATCGACTAAATTTTCCCATGCAAATGACGTCGGATCTTTGTGTTGGGACACTAGATTACTAGATGAATGGCAACAGTGAAATCAGCTACAGAATCAGTATGCCTTAATTGAAAAATAAACAGGACGCAGGATCATTCGTGAGTGGTAACGAAAATGATGTACATTATCGGTACAAGCCAGTGATATAGTACAGGTCCATCTGCCCTTTAAAGAACGTTAGGTCAGTTACTGTGGCACTTCGTATCTTGTTATCGCTATTTCAGGTAAGGAAAGGAGCCACTCTATTCTATAAGTAAATTGTCAGCAAGACGTGAATTAAAAGTTAATGAATAGCGGCACTGATAGCTCACCATACCTGTTAGAAAACACTATCATACATAAATTTCTCATCATTGTTTTGCAGGAAGAATAAAGCCATTGACGTATTAATTTTTCGTTCTTGAGGCTGCATAGAAAGAAGTTCTAGATTTAATTACGGAATTCAAACACACACTTCCTATTAACGATACCTGTGTCTTGGTCTATGAGTTCGTCAGTCAGGTGTGAAATTGCGTTGGGTTGCATGATCGTACGTAATGAATAGTGTACTGGAAAGGAGTAATAAATGTCGGGAACAAGTAGGCATATACTCACCATTTACGTACATCATCGTTGACTGCTTACGGCAAGATGGCAGATACTAATGTACGCAGTATAAATAGTAGCACTGAAGTCCCTACATAGTTTTGGCAGTATGTGATTAGATAGTACAGAAGTGCTAGTACATTCTGTGAATGAAATATTAGGCGCTGCGCTGATTAATTGGAGATGCACAGAAGTACTTTGATTCTTAACATTATCAGGAGAATCCTTGGAGGCAGGTTTTGTGTGCAAATATTATGTATATTATTAAAAGAATTTGTAAATACAACATTGTCAACCTTTCCGACTAATAATTAAGAGAACTTTAGGCCTCACATGAAAACAACAATGGGATCGAAATCATGAGTTGAGTCGCTCAGTGACCATACCGTCACAGCAACGGAAGACGACACACGAGGCGAAATACAGGGCTACCAATAAATCGTTCACTGGTTTCCAGAACTCTCCATTTTCCGAAATATTTTTCGCCTCAGCGAGTTTAGACTGTGCCGAACAGCTGATCTTACGAATGCAGCGCCTTGTGAAAATGCCGAAAAGGCGAGAGAAGAGTTTTCGTGTGTTGAAATGTGCGGGATGTTTGACCAAATGTTGCAGCTGCGGCCGTGGAGGAGGGTGAGCGAGATTTTTGTACAAAGAAGTCAACAGCAGCGACAAACCGCGAACTCTGAATACCGCAGCAAAGTGTGTGGAAGACCGTTCGTCGGCTGTTACACTTCGAACCGTACCGTCTGCAGCTCGTACAACAATTAAAAGCAGAAGGTTGCGGCCGGCGCCTTCAGATTCCCGCCACAACGGAGGGAGGACTGGAGGATGAACTTCCATGCTGAACCTCCATCCTGATCTTCAGCGACGGAGCAACCTAGAATTTACCTGAAAAACTTAATCTCTGCAATGTGAGTGTGAGCTACTGAAAATCCCCATGAAATTGCGGCGCATGAACCAGATTCGCAGATGATTAATGTTTTCTGTCCAGTGTCACAGACAAAGCTTGAATGGGCTGTTTTTATTCTGTGAAGGAACTACGACGATCCTCAGGACGCCACACTCTCACATGGCGGAGACAAACATTTTCAGATAAATGTAAGGTTGCTTCGATGCTGAATATGAGCATGCAGACGAAATGTCCATCCTCAACCGGTCCGTGCATAGTGGCGCGAATCTGAAGGCGCCGGCCGCGGTGTTTGGAGTTCGCGGCACCCCCCCCCCCCCCCCCCCCCAAACGGTTGCAGCTGCCATATTTGGTCAAATATCCCGCATATTACCACACGAGAAAACTATTCTCTCTCTGGCATTTTGGCAAGGCGCTGCATTGTTAATGTGAGGTGGTCGGCACAGTTTAAACTCGCTGAGTTTGCTGTTATATTCGTGCTCCAATCATATTTGTACAAGCAATATTTCCGAAAATTTAGAGTTCTGGAAACGAGTGAATGATTCATGGCAGCTCTGTATTTCGCCTTCTGTCTGTCGTCTTCCGTTTCTGTAACAGTATGGTCACTGAGCGACTCAACTCATGGTTTCGATCCGCTTGCTGGTTTTATGTTATGCCCAAAGTTAGTTCAATTTTTAGTCAGATCGGTTGACAATATTGTATTTACGAATTCTTTGAATAACGTAGGAATATTTTTACAGATAATCTGCCTCCAAGAACACGCCCGACAATGTTTACAAACAAAATACTTCTGTGCCTTACTATTAATCACAAAAATGGTTCAAATGGCTCTGAGCACTATGGGACTCAACATCTTAGGTCATAAGTCCCCTAGAACTTAGAACTACTTAAACTTAACTAACCTAAGGACATCACACACACCCATGCCTGAGGCAGGATTCGAACCTGCGACCGTAGCAGTCCTGCGGTTCCGGACTGCAGCGCCAGAACTATTAATCACAGCAGCGCCTAATATTTCTTTCACAGAACGTGCTTGTACTTTGCCCTTTCCTGACCTCACAGCGCCGACACTGAAGGTACCGCCTCTGATGCCAGTACTTACACTGTGTACGTTACTGTCCGGAATCTTTGCGTAAGCAATGAACGATTACGTACGTAAATGGTGAGAATATGCCTACTTGTATGGGACCAATAATACTCCTTTCTGTTACACAACTTATGTACGTACAGTCATGCTCAAAAGTATCCGAACGAATCGAATTGCATTACTCCCGATTCGCATGCAATCCGCATAACGCAGCTGTTTAGCAGGTCCTCTAATCGCCCCTCAGTACAGTCGTTTGACTATTGAAAATGGTTCCAACAAGTCACCACTAGGAAACACTGCCCTGTATCGCAGTAACTCAAGATGTAAAGTAATACCACGATACTACAAATATCAGGGAACCCCTTATCATATATAAACTGTCCTTAACGCTTGTAAGCTCACATTTATTACAATAAATGACATACCTCAAATGTTACCACTCTCATTGTTACGTCGGATACGTAATGCACGTAGTAAGTTCGTCATATTCATGATTTTTTCTTCAAAGTAACATACCGTACTTATTATTTAACGCAAAATGACATTAAAAATTTAATTTATTCACGAGCAGCTAGTTCAGAATATCTATGAACTTCAAATGACACGACCAACCGTCCCGTTCTGCATATGGATTCAAACCCCGGTCATGTAGAATAAGCAAAGATTTCGTGACTGACGGAAACTAACAGTCATTCCTGACTAGGCATACAGAGAGTGATATACCTCGATTTTAGACAGTATCAGTTAGCTAATATCAACTATAAATTACATAACGTAAACATTTTTAACGGATGCGGATTCCTACCCAGCAGCTATTGTCCTTGTTAACGAACTACGGGAGATGCTAAATATTGCTTCTTCACATGTAACTTATTAGAAATGCCGTGACGTGAAGCTTTGTGTTGGACTGGGGTTCGAACCCAGAACCTATTCTCAGCAACATTTCTCCTCATACTATTAACCGTCCACTCCTGTTCCGCTCGTGAATGTCGCGTGGCTGGGCCGATCGTCGGCAGGGCCTCTTATATTGGCTGCAATTCCTCAGTTTTTCTCGTCGTGGTCATTTCGCTGTAAGCCTGAAAGGCTCGAGGAGACGCGTTGGCACGCCACTCTTTCAATTACAGGCCACACGTCCTGTGGATACATTCAGTCGAGACCGTTCATAGCGACATCACTTTTAACTACTTACTGGCTATAACATCGAAATCTAATGGTTCTATCTAAACCGTACATGAATGCTGTATTTAGGCTATAACACAGGAATCTAATGGTCCCATCTAAACCCTGTATGAACGCTGTATTTATAAAGTCCCTTAGGACATCTCTTTTTGCGACTTACCGGATAAAACTACGTATTTTTGTTCCATTTTCGGACAAATGTTTTGGCTGTAAGATCCAATGTTAGTTTTTTTTTGTCGCTTATTTGGGGAGGTATCTCTTATTTTCAAACATTCGATTTCTGCAGATTGTTCATTTCAGATCAGGCGTCACAACGAATACATCGTCAAATGCAAAGTGAGTACGTACATCTTACATGCTAAAAGCAAACTAATGTAACAGATTAAGTTAAGTAGGGCAGTATATTGTAGTATGTGTTACTGTACAGCGTGTAGTTCAAGATCGCTAACAAGAGATCAATTTTTTGCATTCACATGATACAATTGTATCGTCAGTTGTTTTTCTAACCATTTCAGGAGTGAAAATTATTTTGATTGATTCAGATACTTCTTTCCCAGCTGTACTTCTTCGCTGAGGTTTATGGGCCAAGTTCGCAGAACCACTTTTACGTAATCTTGGAGCTGCTTCTGGATGCACTCTACCAGAACTTGAAGCATATTGGGAGTGTTGTCGTGTGCATTGTTTCTTCATTGCCCCCCCCCCCCCCCCCGCATCTTCTTTATTTTTATTCTCTTCAGTGTCTGTATAATTCTATTCGAAATCCCTTAACTCTGATACTTGTTCGTCTATTAGATGTTAAGCGAAAATTTCCGCCTCGTTCAGGTCTCTATGACTCATTGTAGAAAATCTTCCTCAAAAGAAACACGTTTGCTCAACTGTGACAAACTGCTAATAATAATGGTTAGTCTATAAATCAACCATGAAAATGAAACTAAGCAACTAGACATTCAACAATGCGCCATCAAACTGGCATTCTGGGTTGCCAAATGAGATTTAGACCGAATTAGAATAGCGGTCGCAGGTGGCGTCAACCCAGTGCAAAATATGCCGTTGGGCACAAAAGTTAGTTGTTATTCCTATTTTCAAAAGTGATGATGGGCGATCTGTTATGTTAAAATGTGTGGATAAAAGTCGTATTTCAAGATCGCTAAAACTCCTCTACTGATTACTAGTTTCAGATCATTGACGAGACCTCTTCAGATCTAAAATACAAAAAGGTAGCATAAAAGAGGGCAACTATAGCATAACACGTTTTATGCTTAAAATTCCATTCACACACAGAAGTAGTAATATTTATTGGTACATATCAGCCACCAGGCATTACACAGCGCCATAATCTGTTGAGCTGAATCGCTCTTGCTGCCATGCACACACTGAAAAATTTTATATACCGTGACAAAAATAATGACATGAAGTGCATTTGGTAAGTCGTGTACAGCTTTAACCTCAGCTAGTGCTTGATTTGTAAAAAAAAGGGGGGGTGGTCAGGTGTGTGTTTCTGCAATTGACCTCTTAAGACGGTATTTTAACGCTTTTCTGCGCATTTCAAAAGTGACAGTACAACATCTTTACTACTAAAAAGATAATGTTCTATCATACCACATCTCAAAATTTGCAGTATCGATCCTTTTTTTTTACCCAAGACCGAGACATCAATGGGGAGTACTTAAGCGTCCCGTCACAAATCAACCACTGAACTTGCCGAAAGTAGGTCGTACTGGATACGCAGAGTGCAACGTCAGCCATACAGGTCCACTGCTCATAATGCCACTATTGTGTGCGAATGCACAGACTGTGACAGAGGTAACTATCACACAGCCCATGTGCGGATGTAGATATGGCCCGTCACTCGCAACGCTGCAGGAACCAGGGAGTGGCTGTACTACGGCCGTCAGGGAACTGGCCGCGCATGTAATGTATATATGTGTGTATGTTTTTATTACACGAAAGCGCCGACTACCAGACGGCGCCGCTAACCATGGAGTGTGTAAGCTCGATTCACAAAAATCTGCTAACGCTATTGACATCAGTTTATGAAGAGGCGGAGTACAGGCGAATTTCACAATGGTATATATTCACTCGTTTTGTTGTGTAAAAGAATCTTTTAGTGATTTCAAAATGTAGGAGAACATAGGATGTTACTTTATTGACGTCATTTTCGTCGCATCAGTTCACCTTGCTACCACATGATGGAATGGAAACAAAAGCAAAGTAAGGATTTGCTCAGAATAGTCCTCTTACATAAAAACTGACACTTTAGCCTCAGAAAACGAAGTAGGGCAAAAGTTCTATAAATAGTAGACAGCATAGTTTGACTATATAAAATTACCTTTTAGGGGAAGCGTTGGTCAAAGTAAAAACGGCACCAGTCATAGTTGTAGAAGTGTGTCTGTACTCTGGTAACCCATTAACAGTGTCAGTGAACTACAACCGACGTGGCACAGTACAGAACCGTTTCACATTGAGATGAGAGTACGGCGTAGATAAACATTCCACGTCTAGATGTGTTTTGACCAGTGTCGTTAGATGTGGCCGGGTTGCTCATCCGGTAACAAGTTAGGGTCAAGGTTCAAGGTTGAAGGCTCATTCAGGACACGAAAGTCTGACCGGTTGACGACTGGGCAGGTAGATCGCCATCGCAAAATAGTGGACTGCCGGCTAGTGATGGGGAGCTCGTGAAAGAGTCGTTCAAATGAACGCTTCACTCCAGTGAAATGTGAACTAACCACTCAATGTCAGTGAACTGGTACTCTATAAACTCTTCACAGATAGCACACTCCACACTTTTCTCTAGTTCACTCACTCTCTTCCCCTTTCCCTCTCCCACTACATCGGCGCTACGTCACTCATCCTCCCTTCCCTTTAGTCCTCCCTCCACTGCCTGTCGACGAATCGCGCGGTGTTTGTGGGGAACGACAGGTTTAGGAGGGGTTGGTGAGGTGAGGGGCGAGGGGAAGGCAGCGTCAGCTGCTTCTTGCAGTGCTGACAACATTACCCCTGACTGTTTGTGCAGTTATACTTCGCGTCTATGGGTAGCCTACCGTTGGCAGCGCTTGCAGACAAATGAATATTAAAGATACAAACGAAGAGGCTGGCTGTGTGAGCACGCACAGCCAATATGAAAGTAAAATGCTTACCTTCTGAGTCTGGAACTGAAGCATCAGTCGAATCCACGCTTGAAAGATAATCGTTCATGTTGGATTGTTTATCTCGTACACATTATTGAAATAATTACACTAAATGTCAATTTAAAGATTGTCCTAATTATACTTTAAAAAATACATATATATTTATGAATAAACATCAATGGATTTGGCGAATGTTCAGAGATTTCCGTTTGATAACATGATTTGTTCCACTTTTTCCTGTCAGGCGATTTCTTCTGTCAGTTATAAGGTGTCCTGCCTTCGAGAACACTCTTTCAGACGGCGTGGAGGTTGCAACAATACACAGTCGTATTTTTCCAAGTTCATAGAGCGAGAGGTATACCGACAGCCTTGTCTCTGTAGCAGGGGCTCTTGAAAATATTTGTCCCCTTCCACTATTGCAGCAGCTCTCGGGTGTCGACTACCCTGCAGCCTGGAAAACACTTCGTCAAATTCGAGCCAGAGACTAGAAGTAGATTCAGTGGTTGGAACTGAGATTGTTGCAGTAGCAGTGGATGTGTTCGTCACAAATTTCTCACAGTGCCTGATCAGGTTTAATTTCACCTTCTCAGCAGAATTTTTATCAGAAAAACCATGTAATTTGAACCGGGGATTAAATGAAGTTGCTTTTGCGAAAATGGAATTTTCCTCTACATTTCGAAACCGTCATTTTAGGTCCTGAGCTAGCTTTTCGGCCATTTGCTGCACATCTACATGAATTCCAGTGTTATTAACAAACCTGCAACACCATTTTTTCAACGAGCGACTAAGGAGTATAACTTTAGAAGCAGTGACAACATTTTCACTTGACCTTTTCTCCTTGCAGTCTTTGAACACTTTCAACAGGTCACAGGCCTGTGTTACCCTTGCAATGTCCTCTGCAGTCAGATTTGGAAGATCCGGATAATTCAGGGTGATAACTGTCATTAGGGAATTCTTAACCTCGATTGTTCTTGGCAGCATATCATAGGTTGAATTCCATCTTGTAACAGTACCCTGTCTTTGTGTCAGAACTGGCTCATTTAACTGTTCCTGCATCATTTTCAGTTTCGTGCAGGCCTGTGAACTTTTTAAAAAAATTGAACAATTTTTTTTTTTTTTGCTTTATTCAGAATGGGTTGAATGTGTGGAAGCCCATTCTGAGCAATTAAATTGATTGTGTGTGCAAAGCAGGGGTTGTGTTTCCAGGCTGTGAGTCTTATAGCTACCACAATATTAGCAGCATTGTAGCTAACAACACACACGACTTTTTCTTGAATGTCCGATTCCCTTGTGACATGTTGCAGTTCTTCGGAGAGTTTTTCTGACGTGTGCCTTTCGTCGTATTTAAAGCACTCTAGGAGGGAAGATGCCAGCTCCAGGTCTTTAACGTAGAGTGCTGTCACCAACAAATAACTCTCATTTGTGGTTGAGGTCCACCCATCAATTGTCAGCACAACCGCTTCCGCAGAATTTATTTTGACTCTTACAATTTCTTCCATCATGGTGTACTGTTGTTGTAGTAGTGTATTTGAAATGGTCTTCCGAGCTGGCATTCTGTAAGCACCATATAGTTTGCCTACAAAACTTTGGAAATGTTTGCTTTCCACTATGTTGAAGGGCAAATAATCCTTTACAACAATCTCCAGAAGTGTGAAATCTATCTCCTGATTTCTTTTGTTCGAAGGAGGTTTCGAAAAATACGTAGGTAATGTCCTGTGTTATTGATGCCTGCTGTCTGATAATGAAGTGATACTGTTATTTTCTGGCACCGACTGCTGTTCGCTTCTGACAATTGCTGGTGTTGGTTCCGGATTGTCCGGGTCATTTGTCCAAGAAATATCGGAAGATGCAGGAGCAGGGGGCGCTAAGCGCCTGACTGACATGACACTGTCGGATGCAGCACTCGAACATGACGCGCTAGGTTAAATGTATTTCCTCCTTTATCTGAAACTCACTTAGAACAACAGCTGCACTTTGATTTCCCATCACCTAAATCGGCGAAGAAACCCCAAATTCCACTGCTTTTACGCGATCGCGAGTTGCTGGCCATGGTATAAGAGAGTGTTGGGACGAGACGACGCCGCCACTCGGCTGATAACCCGAGGAGAGTTCGTCGAGTGACCCCTCGGTTTCCGGGCTCGCGCCCCTCCGCCAGGCCCAACAGACTCAACTGTCTCAGCAAGCTGGAGAGAGCCTTTAATCTCCCCTGCACAGCCGACACAGCTGTAAGACTAGGCGACAGTGGTAAATGGTAGAATGGCGATGTTGAACAGCTGAAAAAAATTTTTTTGTCATAGTCTCTTTCATGGTTTCAGACCACTCTTTCTCACTTCTCTTTCGCGCTGCATCTGTCATTTCCTCACTGACACAAAATTTCCGCTCTAGTTTCCTGTTGCACTTTTTCGCTCTTTGGCCAGCTTGTTTCCCAATTCATTCACAGGACTGCAGACTTCTGATCATTCCAAGATGAGGTGCCACTTCCCCTTGCGCTGTTCTCATTTATGCCCTTATTTATCTAAGATTGCTGTAATTTTTCAGGGAATCCAGCGTAACTGGACTGTCTGTGCATATTTCTCGTGAGTCGTGCTGAGCTTCTGTGCCTATATCTGGAACAAGCAGCATTTTCTAAAATATATTTTCCAGTTCCTAAAATTATTCTCTGTTCCACGGCTCGAAATGCCTCGATAATGTCCACGCGTAGCTCATACATGTGAACAGTCACAGTTACTTTCATCATTTCCACCGGAAGATAGCGATGGACTTGTAGGTATGTGTGCGAACTGAGGAAGTAACTTAATGAACCATGATCGCTGCACCTCAGAACTCTGACGATGCTGAAATGACGGTCGAGCGGAGGATGATTAAACTTTGCTATCAGCACACGAGTAACTGGCCTTTTCCACTACTATAGACACAAAGAACGAAATACAAAAAGACTGACACGTCAAAAAGAGTGAGAGGTAAACTATTTACTGCCCGTTCCACAGTATCGAAAATGAAAAAGTGCTCATACCTCATAAGGTATGCAGTTTAGAACTTCGTTTACTGGACCGTTTCTCTCTGATCGCTCTTTATAGAAGTGTCCTTCTTATTCTACTGAACTGGCTAATGCGCTATATTGCAGTATCAGAGACATTTAAGCTTGCCTCTCCATTACTTAGTACTTAGGTATTCCACTTTTTTGCGTATTGTTTCTTCATGACTAATGTTTCAAACTTCAGTCTACTCTTCACCACTATTAAATTGTGAGCTGAGTCTATAACTGCTCCTGGGTATGCCTACAATCCAATACCTGATTTCGGAACCTCTGCCTGACTGTAACGTAATGTAACTGGAATCCTCCTGTATCTCACGGCCAGCATGTTCTCCAGACATAAACCCTATCGAACATGGCTGGGATAGATTGTAAAGCGCTGTTAATGTGCGACGTGACCCACCAACCACTCTGAGGGATCTACGCCGAATCGCTGTTGACGAGTGGGACAATCTGGACCAACAGTGCCTTGATGAACTTGTGGATAGTATGCCACAATGAAAACAGGCATGCATCATTGCAAGAGGACGTGCTACTGCGTATTAGAGATACCGTTGTGCACAGCAATCTAGACCACCACCTCTGAAGGTCTCGCTGTATGGTGGAACAATATGCAATGTGTGGTTTTCATGACCAATAAAAAGAGCGGAAATTATGTTTATCTTGATCCTATTCCAGGTTTCTGTACAGGTTCTGGATCTCTCGGAACCGAGGTGATGTAATACATTTTGATGCGTGTATCTACAGGCAGATAGGATTTGCAAACCTTTTAGCATCAAATGCTAAGCATTGTCCTAACAGAAAGCCTGAAGGTAGTACTATTGGACCTCCACTTACAAAGTCAATACCGTCTTCAGTTGCTCATATCTCTGTTTTAAGTATGTGGGTATTTGCAAGTAACTTGAACCCTTCTTAAGCTGTTTAAATGTGTGTTTACATCGTCAAAATTTTTTGACACTGTTCCATACTGGCTCTATTCACTCAATGAGTGAATATATTTACTGTATGTATGATTGAGGGTTTGCATAATAGTATGATGTATTTATCATATCTGTAAATATCTTGCATAATATTTGTTTTGCACTGGTGCTCTTTCAATGAAAGACAAATACATATTTTAAAGAACTTTGTTTATTAACGTTTTATACATGCACAAAATAAAAAAAACAATTGTTGACACATTTATTATTCATTTATCTTATATCCCAACATTATTCTTTAAATAATTGGTTTTTTTATGCTATAAATTCTGCTTCCATTGTGTTCAATCCAACAGGAGCAACGGTGTATCTCCGTTCTCTGTCTGTAAACCAGGCTCTACAGTTTCAATATTTATAGGATTATAGTAGCAGCCCTTGATGCTACAAGCATACGTATGTTTACATATTGTTCTAAATCATCTTGTATGCAACATTCACTTACATAACATACAACATCGTTTAGTAACGCTTTCACATATACTTGTCACTGTATTTGTCTGTTGCAATCCGTAGTGCACTGCATAACCAATACAACTTCACGACACTTTTATACAGGTCGATGATGGTTGCCATATTGCTACAGATGTTCATGTGAAGAGGAAGTTGAAAAGGATCGTAGTCTGTTGTCATCAACCTCTCAGTTTGCTTCATCGGCAAACAATGCTTGCCCCAAATCGTATCTGTAAATTGTGTTTTACATTACGACGGACATACTCAGTTTCCACCATAACTTCACACGATCTCATGCTAATCCTACATTTACATGTTTTGAACCATAAGCTAACATGTATGTACTGATAAATAGTAGCATTCTGAAATAAACTGATAATATCATAGAGCTGTATGGTTTATATACCTCTCTGCAGTATAGATGACCTCGAAATCCCAAGACTTAATGCAATAACATGCAAAAATTATATTGCACGACGACAGGACAATTAACACACTTTCTAAGCAGTGACGACATAGTGAAAATGACACTGTGCAACGACTGTCACCGGTAAGTACTATATCAGTATCCACAGCCCAGTTCACTTCAGGATACAGAGACCCAGACCATGGGAGAAGCATAACTAATAAATCATATGTAATTATTTGATGAAATTATGACATACACCTCAGGATCCAGAAGACAGCCCCTGGGTAATTACATATCCTGAAGATTAAGCATGCACATAATCGAATCAGCACGTTTGAGGATAAAGAGATCTCTGGAATTAGCATTAGATTTGATCATCATGTGACGTCACAGCAGCGGGCAGGACATGCAGCTGTCTCAAGCGTGTTGCAACATGTGATCCTGTTTCTGTTATCATAATACTGAGGCCATTGAAACTGGAATATTTAGAAAGTGACATTGAATTGTCTGTAAAAAGAACACTCACCCCATGCTTGAGATAAGCACATCAGCCTTCTCCACTGCTAATCCATTTCAAGATCCTCTACTGATGTCTGGGGAGATCGAATCCTGTCTGCATGAATGGGTCCTTGACTAGAGGCTTGTTGACTATTGACGACGGATTCCACTGAATTTTCCGTAAATGGTTGACAAAGAGAACACAACGAGGTTTTCTGCTGTGTACGATGAGGGTCTCCTTTATTTCAAGTGTTGATGTTCTGCCTGTGGAGCATCTCGATGACTGGCCAGCTGAGGATTCTTCAGAATGTTCTTCCAGACCTTTAGGAGAGCTGATTTCTTAGAGCTGGGGGTGGGATGATGCTGAGAACAGGAAGTCTTAGAGCGATTGTACTCTGAATACATCCCATAATACCTGATTCAGTTGGACAGCTATCTTCTTAGTATGAGCACTATTGATCCTGGTCGAACAGTAATCTTCAGCAACAGAGCACCTATGATAGGGTTAGAGCTATGGATCTCAAAACACGAGCATTAGCTCCCCATAAGATATCACCAAATTTTTAAGACTGTTGTTTCTCGTTTTGAGTTCAGGTGCTACTTGTAAGTCAAGAGTTCTATCTAGCGCTGTTCCTATGTATTATGGTGTAATGCAGTACAACGAGACTTGGTCTCTGAATCTGTCTTCTGGTGTGCACTCTGACTGTCTTCTGCATAGATGTGATGTAGATACAATTATTTTCTGTGGATTTAGGTGGAGCCACTATTTCTTGGTGTATACATCTAAGACTTCCATATCAGTGGATAAAGAGGTTTCAGCATAAGAAAGGTTGAGGATCTGAGCCACCAAGCAAATGTCATCAACATAAATCAATTTTTTTGAAGAGGTCTTTGGTAAGCTGTGCATGTACAGACCAAAGTGGTAGTGGACTCAGAACAGACATTTGAAGTAAACTATCATTTGTTTCAAGTACCTTGCATCTGTCATTGTGAGAATGGATATGAAATGCTCTATTGTTTAGCATGTTGTTAAGTAAGTCCTTAAATTTACGACACAATCGTGAATTTCTAAAGAAGTGCTTCTCACCAAGCAGTGTCGAGAACAGCTGATAGGGCCAAAAAGGCAGCTACACTTACTACTTTCTGCTCATACTCATTTCCGATATAAGTAACTAGAGAGAGTGTCTCTTCCTTAAATTACTTTCGCCTCTTAAACTGGGCTAGCGCATTTATTCTTAACGAAAGAGTGTGTTTCGATTGTTACTATATGTTGAGAGTTGCACTCTGTAACTTCGTTGGTGTAACCAATAGTCTATGGAAAACGTGGTTCATTAGCATGGTATGTTATCATTATTTCTATTTGCTTATTTCTTTAATATCTGAAAACAGTTTACTATTCACATTCACCCGATGGGTACTTTCCAGTTACTTACACCGTTCCAAGATGTACTATTAGATGATGGCTTTCAAGCCTACAGAATTCATAGCCACATTGTATTTACCATGATTGGCATATCATCACGCAATACTACGTAACTTTGTTAAATTTGGTTAAATCTAAGGCAATTCTCTGTTTATTGTTTCTTTTACAAGCTAACATTAGTTGATTGGCAACCAAAACGTGTAATGAATGGTAAAGCAATGTGTTTTCGCGATCAAGGAAATTAAAAGATTTCGTAATTAAGTTTTAATGTTTTAGAAATACATAAGATCACTTAATGCAGCTCCTGATAAGTCAGGTCTTAATAACATGTGATTAATGTCAAGATCATTCATTGACTACTTCAGACTGACTTTGTTAAAGAATGTCTGTTTCTGAGTTGCTCATCCAAATTACAGTCACTGTTGACAGGGGAGAGGTGAAATGAAAATATTTAAGTTTAGTACAAGCAGCAAAGTGACCTAGCAAACGTGTTACTCTTTGAACGGATATGCGCTTAATGGTGTAGTGAGGCTGTTCATCTTTAAACTGAGGCTCTTATTTGGTTTGGACACAGCGTGTAATCCTGGCGGATTGGAGGACGATGTTATTCTTACAGCTGAGTCCTGGCATTCGCCTTAAGAGTGGGTTAAAACCTTCCTTCAAAAAAGCATCACCTGCGATTGTTTGTCGATCGTTATGGCATTTTGTGTCCTGTTACATTGTACCAGTAGTCTTTAAGACTAATGCTTAGGAACTAATCTCTAGTGTGATACGAAGGGATTTGTAACATAACTGTGTAAGTCAGAGGTAAGTGCCATGTTATATAGAAGAAACTGGAGTCATTCTGAATAGTGCAGCGGTCTAAGTCTTTGTATAGTCAATAGCACAGCTACAACATATTTAGAATTTCTGCTGTCATGACATCACATATGTTTTGTTTTTTGCTAATGTAGTTATGTCAGATATATATCTTACTGAATGTAATATTACAGATAGGGAAGTGGTCATAGATGTAAATGAGGTGGGAGATGTAACAGTATGAGATCAAATTTGACAGTATTCTGAAATATCTAAGTCGAAACGAGGCCCAGGGAGTAAACAGTCTTCTGGCAGCATTACAGGCATCCTCGGGAGAGCCGGCCACGGCGGAGCTCTCCCAGGCGTATGAGACAGGCGAAGCACCCACAGACCTTAAGAAGAATGTAATGTTATCAATTCCAAAGAAAGCAGTTGCTGGTAGGTGTGAAAATTACTGAACTATCGGTTTAATAACTCGTCGTTGTAAAATACTAACTCAAATTCTTTACAGAAGAATGAAAAAACTGGTAGACGCCGACCTCAGGGAAGATAAGTTTGGATTCCTGAGAAACGTGGAACATGCGAGGCACAACCTGACCAAATGGAGGGGCGGTTGGTAGGACACGTTCTGAGACGTCGACAGGTAACCAATTTAAACCTAAAGGGAAGTGTGGAGGTTAAAAACCGTAGACAAAGACCGGGTGGTGAATACAGTAAGAGGTCGGATGGATGTGGGCTGCAGTATGTACTTGGAGATGAAGAGGCCTGCAAGCTATACAGTAGAATGGAGAGCTGTTTTTAAAACCAGTCCTGACACTGAGGGGCGCAACAACCTCTCTCTGTGTTATAACATCTTATTTTCCAGTTGGCGTATTTCTTCATTGTTTATAACTGACTGTCAGAGTACCTCTGAAGATGATGTGAGGAATACATATTTACTTAAAGTAGGGGTATTTGAAGATCACAGGTTGGTGCTGAAGAATAGATTTCGTGGATCCACTGTATTTTAACCTACTCGACTTGCTTAGCGATGATTCCTGCATGTTTGTGAATGGGCTGACCTGCTCGTTAATTCTGCCACATGTCGGGCCCTGATAACAGTACGCAGTGTCATCTGTGTACAGGGCTCTTCTTTCGATCCTCGACCTTTAGCGATGTCAGCCGTGTTGTTGGTGTGTAGCAGTGGAGACGTGACTGTCCCACGTGACGTCTCTGCGGCTGGCATAATATTTGTCGAATGGTGATCACCAAGCAGCGCTTGTACTTGCCTGTTTCCAGCAACGTTTTTAGAAACTGCACACTTTGGCATGCGAAGTTCAAAAGTAACGTTTCAAAGAGCAGCCCAGCATGCCACAACCAATGCAAGGCGCGTTCGCTGTCCACGAGAAAGCGTGCTGGCGTCGCGCCTGCCGTGTTGCGTTCAGCCTGCGTCGCTCTGCTGCTCAGTCCTGGGCCCGGGTCACCTGTGCTGTGGTTGCCGCTGAACCCGGCTTGTTCTTGTGCCATTGTGTTGCTCTATTCCTTGAATAACTTTGGTCTGTCTCGAAAGCTTTCCCTGTCACTGAGAGCACGGTAACCTATGATTTGGTGTTGTTTTTTGGTCTTTCGTGTTGGGAAATCATCTTGATTTTAGCTTGCCTCTATTTTAGAGAGACTACTTTCAGTTTCATGGCCGCGATGAAGAAACGTCTGATGTTTTGCGGTTCACAGCATAATAAATGTGAGGTATTCGTTATCTATGCAGCCGCCAAATTTAGTGTAGCTTCAGAATCTGGGTAGTTATGTTGTACGTAGTATATGTTCTAAGATAGAAGTGCCATAGTGATTGATAAAAGGCGGCGAGTCATTTCTGAGTCTTGCGTGATTCAAAATGGCTACAACAAGTTTAATGTCTTTCTTGTTCAATTTTTCAGCAAATATCGCAGATCTAACACTGAGTCTCCTGTTCCTTTAGCTGGGCACAATGAGGGTATATAATTAACGAGATCAGTTGGCGGTTCCTCGGCAGGATACATCGTTGTGGTGTTTTATATGAAAGACTATGAAGCATTTATCTCAGCTTCTACTACGGTCTGGTTTGCGTGACAGATACAGTTCTCTAGATTGATTTCTCTACCTGCTCATGAGGTATGTGCTGCGACTATAATACCAACTTCTTTTTCTCTTACTATGCCTTTAGGGAGTTTGTTTTTAGAGCAGAAACCCAGTGTGTTGACAATGCAGATAGTGGCAATATCTTTCTTATGCTTGAACGTGAAGGTTAATTCTTGTTTCCTGGTGTCTCAGGCTACGTTGGGCATAGGCCTCCTTGTCACTCAATATGGCGATACAGACGTGGATCCGTGTTCGCCAAAGAACGTAGTAGGAGCTTCTTAGAAGCTGCTGTTATTATTTCCCTTCTTTCAAATATCATGTTGGGAAGGGCTGTAGTGAAAGAGTATGTTTTCCGTTTGATTGTTTTCGTGACATTCTTGGACGAAGACCGCGATAGTTTGATCAATGCGCTTAATGTTTTCAGTTTTGTTTGCTGAGATAGGCTGTTTTGGTCTTTCTTTGCAACTGTCATCACTATTAACGTTATCAGTGTTGCAGCTCCTGCATTTTGGTGCTTCTTGTTTCGGGTCTATTTTGTAATTAAAAATTCGATGTGCTCGACTCCGTTCTTCACATTTCAATTTATATCGCAGCTTTTCGTGTCTTATTGGAAAGTGTTGCAATATGGACGTAGCTGTTATTGAGGGGGTAGTGTTTAAATAGTCCAACCTTGTGAGGTACAGAGTGCATTCTGAAATGGTGAACACGTAGCTTGTTAGTTGGTTCTTTGTAACTATAGATGACTGGAAGGAATAGCGGGGAATTTTGATTTAGTTTCCTGGTACCTTTAGGTCCCCTTCAGTTTTTTCGTTTGTTGTATCACGGTCAAAATTGGTTATCACAAAGGCGAGCGTTAGTCTGCGTGGGTTCTCTTTTGCTTAGTGTTTGGCGTGCGGTGTGATTTCTGTTACTCTTGCTTCAGATCGGTAAGTAACTCAAACTGTTCTCTCGGGTTTCGATATCTTATGGGTGTGTTGTGATGTTGGTAAATTTTTTCGGATTTTTTTTGTGAACGACTTGGTGGCCCAGGCAACTGTTTTAGTGCAGGTTACAACGATTTGGCGGTATCTTTGCCACCTTCTTAGTTTATAGTTTATTGTAGGGTTCGCTAAAGTGCCGTACGTTGTGTTAGATGTGCTTTAAGTCCATCTTCATCCAACCTGTTGTAAACCTTGTTCTTCGTGAGATGTATTTGGATGAGTGTAAACTTTTTGTAATTGGAGTACCGTGTTTGTGGCGGCTTTGCTTGTTTACTTCGGATTTCTTGTCTGGGTTTTCGGCGTAGCGTTGCGTTTCTGGAGATCTGCTGGAGACAGAGTTCTCTACTTCAGTCTGGTGCGCTGTAATCTGTTGTTGCATATCGGAAACAGGACGATCCATAGTCCCCACGCCCTGCTTGCGAACGCTCGCAGTCAGCGTTTAATTCTGTGCCTTTAGCCTCGGCAGATGCGAGTTGGTCGTCCCTGTCTCACAGTGTGGCGGTTGTGCAGACTGCCGATCCCAAGTCTGAGTCGCTCTGACAATGCTGCATTTGACGGCAGTGGCGCGAGTTACGCATGATGCACTTTGCAGGGGACATCGTCTGAGTAACATGTGTGCTGTCGAACAACTACGTACATGTAACAACAGTTCAAGCAGTTTCGGCTGCGAGAATGCTTGTCCCCAGATATATCAGAGGAAAGCCCTTAATAGGTATATCGGTTGCAGAAGTTAATGCTTGATACCCCACGACTCAAAGGGTTGTAACAGGTGATTCCCTGACCACCCATATCTGCTCGCTGGTTCGCCTTTTTGAAGACCAGAACGTGACAGCAGCGGCTGTAAGCAGCAGCAGGGAGTGGCCAGTGGTGGGGCTTGCAGTCCTCTGCTGTTCCTGATTGGCTGAAAGGCCCACGTGTAGAAGGATTTCGTGGAGAGGCTCGGAGCTCGGGGAATCGAAAGCTGGCCGTCGGCGCCCGTGTGGCCGACGGGGCGGGTCGCGGGCGCTCTGGAGCGGAGTTCTGTGTCGCGACGCACAGTGTTCTCGAGTTTCCAAACGCGTTCTCGTTTTGCGCGCATCCATTACCGCTTAAGAACTTTCCTGTCGTTATCTGCGAATGTTGAAATAGTAATTAGTAGTGATGGGCTAAACTGCGATTTTCCGATATCAGTGATTTCTGTGAATGCTACTTTTCAGTATCTGTTATTCTTAACTGTGATTTGTCGCAGTTAAGAGTCGCAGTTAAGGAACCTAAGTCGCGTATCCCTCCGCCACTGCTATTTCTGCTACTTCCGCGATTTCTACGACTTCTGCTGCTTCTGCGACTTCTGCGAGACTTCTGCGATTTCTGCTACTTCTGCGATTTCTGTGACTTCTGCTACTTCTGCGATTTCTGCGACGTACCACCGTATGAAAAAGTTACATCCGTCCACACAGAAAATTGCATCTCAACAAACCTGTCATCGGTAAGTATGTTTTACGTTTATTCTTCCGTTGGCTTTAATTTTGTATTAAAGAAACAACTGTGAAAATATTAATAGTGTAATTAATATGTAAGTAGCCGCACAGTACCGTTATAGTTCGTGTTTAGAAAATGAATTCTAACATATTGTTATGTTCATAGGTACCTGAACTACATTTCTGTCACTCAGTAAAGTGATGATTCAAAATATCATTGTCAACAGATCTGAAGAAATTGCCAGTCTTTAGACCGTTTTCGTCAGACGAGAGGTTAGTTTCTAAGCGTTTTGATGGACTTAATTACTTCAGTGAGATCGTTCTTGCGAATGTGATATAGCAAATATTAGCAAATGTGATATAGCAAACATTAGCAATCTACTCTGTCAATTATATTGCTAGTAATTAGTGACAGCAAAAATTGTTTAATAATCCTTGTGTTTTTGCAGACGCAGTTCTGACTGATTACTGGTTGCTGTACATATCTATCCACATCAAGGCTGTTGAGAGAGACTCGTGAAGATTCAAGACAGCTCTTAGAGGATTTGCAGTTTAAAAGTGAAATAATTATGAAATAAGTGTGCGACTGATTAAAGTGTTTTATTGAAGTTGTTGTGCGATTTTAAAGGAATAATAAATGTTAAATACATTGAGTGAATAATAAAAATCTCATTTTCCACATCTTAAGCCGTCCTATACCCGTAATTTTCCGCCACTTATTTATTGGTAAACACTTGTTGGAGAGTGACATGCCGCCCCCCCCCCCCCCCCCCATTCTCCACAATCTTGGTGTGACACTGACCTGTAACATATCCCGAAGTCTACAATATGCATTTTGAGGCTGTTGATATGAAAGTGGGAAGTACAGATCTTCCAGTTAAATCAGCAATAGCTTAAGTGCATTACTTGAAAGTGACACAGGAAAAGCTTACTTATGTAGGTGGTAGTAGTGTCGGCAAAAAGTTCTTGTGTGTGAAGTTGCCATGTAGAACACCAGGTGTAAAACTTTTCTCCCCAGTCTTGAACTGTGTCGGAACAAAAGTGAGGCATTCATATTACTGTTTTCATTTCTCTACACTTATACAGATGTCTGAGTTCTGCTGTGTTAACATTGCAAAGTCCTGTAGGCATGTGGAGTATTAACCAAAACTGTCATATTGGAAGCAGAATCAAACACATTTGTTACGTTACTTGATATTTTCAGGAGAAAAAGGCAATGTTGCTTCTTATTAATATAATACATTCATTCAGAGTCACAGCAGTATTTGACCAACCATAACTGATGCTGAATGTGCATGTCGTCATATAATGTTGTTGTTGTGGTCTTCAGTCCTGAGACTGGTTTGATGCAGCTCTCCATGCTACTCTATCCTGTGCAAGCTTTTTCATCTCCCAGTACCTACTGCAACCTACATCCTTCTGAATCTGCTTAGTGTATTCATCTCTTGGTCTCCCTCTACAATTTTTACCCTCCACGCTGCCCTCCAATACTAAATATAATATGAAGGGCTTATTTCAATAGTGGTACAAGTCCATTACCTACACTTTTCTGTCTATAATGCTTCTGAAATTAGTGATCCAAACAAACATAAATAAAGGTTCATCTCTAGCAAGAAGCCATATGCTTGAATATTTCTGGTATCTCAACTGCAGATTTTTCAGCACTCATTTAACTTTACGACTCTATATCTCAAAATTAACAAAAATGGACTTGTACCACTATTGAAATAAGCCCTTCATATCCACACACAGCACATCGATCTCGTGAGGCACAAGGCTCTCATAACGAAGTACGTACGTCGGTCAACAGATGACACTAGGAAAAGTATGTTAACTGCGCTTTTTAGTTGCTACTTGCGACTCTTAGTTGCGATTTGTCACAGGAATCGCAGTTTGACTCGGTAGCGAATAGCGTAGTATGAACTTTGCTCAACAGATGGCAGTGCTAACTGCGCTTTTTAGTTGCTACTTGCGACTCTTAGTTGCGACTTGTCACGGAAATCGCAGTTAGACTCCATAGCGTACTGCAGAGATGGGCGTAGTACGAACTTTGACCCACAGATGGCACTGTTAACCGCGCTTTCTAGTTGCTACTTGCGACTCTTACAAGGGAACCTCCCCATCGCACCCCCCTCAGATTTAGTTATAAGTTGGCACAGTGGATAGGCCTTGAAAAACTGAACACAGATCAATTGAGAAAACAGGAAGAAGTTGTGCGGAACTGTGAAAAAATAAGCAAAATATACAAACTGAGTAGTTCATGGCAAGATAGGCAACATTAAGAACAATGTGACCGCAGCAGCGCCGTGGTCTCGTGGTAACGTGAGCAGCTGCTGAACGAAAGGTGCTTGGTTCAAATCCTCCATCGAGTGAAATCTTTAATTTTTTATTTTCACTTTATGTGACAAACTCTTACGTTTTCATCACTTTTTTGGAGTGATTATCACATCCACAAGAAAACCTAAATCTGGCAAAGTAGAAGAATCTTTTTACCCATTCGCCAAGTGTACAAGTTAGGTGGGTCGACAACATATTCCTGTCATATGACGCACATGCCGTCACCAGTGTCGTATAGAATATATCAGATGTGTTTTCCTGTGGAGGAATTGGTTGACCTATGACCTTGCGATCAAATGTTTTCGGTTCCGATTGGAGAAGCACGTCCTTTCGTCTACTAATCGCACGGTTTTGCGATGCGGTCGCAAAACACAGACACTAAACTTATTACAGTGAACAGAGACGTCAATGAACGAACGGACAGATAATAACTATGCAAAAATAAAGAAAGTAAAATTTTCGCTCGTGGGAAGACTTGAACCAAGGACCTTTCTTTCTGCAGCTGCTCGCTCTATCACGGGACCACGGCGCTCCTGAGCTCACTTTGTCCGTTATGTTGCATATGTGACCACGACTGATGACCAGTTTGTATATTTTGCTTATTTTTTCACAGTTCCACACAACTTCTTCCTGTTTTCTCAATTGATCTGTGTTCAGCTTATCAAGGCCTATCCACTGTGCCAAGTTATAACTAAAACTGAGGGGGGGTGCGATGGAGAGGTTCCCTTGTTAGTTGCGACTTGTCACGGAAATCGCAGTTAGACTCCATAGCGTACCGCAGAGATGGACGTAGTACGAACTTCGGCCAGCAGATGCCACTGTTAACCGCGCTTTTTAGTTGCTACTTGCGACTCTTAGTTGCGACTTGTCACTGAAATCGCAGAAAGCAGTACTAAATTCGACCAATAGATGGCTCACGTCTTTGAATGTGAAATACTACTTGCGACTGCTAACTGTGACTGAAATCGCAGTTAGATTGTGTAAAGTTGCTACTGTGATATCTGTGACTTCTCAGTCACTGCGATTTCTAACAGATACGCGATTTCCTGCCCACCACTAGTAATTAGTGTGGGCGTTTACGGTGAATTGTAGCTCAGGGAAAACTCGGTGATGTTAGCGAAGTGGTAGTGGTCCTCCGACTCAGACTGACTTGGCTGGGGTAATTGGATAGCGATAATCTCAGTTTGTTATCTAAATTTGGGAGTAATGTTTTTTGAGTGACCGTCTTCCTGTTGAGTTTGAACTGTGTATTTCGTACAGCCAGTCGATAGTAATTTCCTGGGCTTGCCTGTGAATGTTCCCAGTACTGCGGTCGTAACTCGGGATCTTGCCTGGGGGTAAGTAGGTAGCATGAGGGCCGTTAACTACTGGCTTTCGAGCGATGAGGTTCGATACTTTCCAGCGGGTCGAGGCTCCGCTGGCGACCACTGGGTCGGACCGACTTTACGCGTGTACCGGTGGTGCAGGACGCTTGTGTGTGTGGGCCCCGTGTCGGCTCTGGCCGGCACCACCTAAAGAGAAGGCCGCGGCGCGCTCCTGTGACGTCACGCAAAGCGGGCCAGGGTTGGCTTGGCGCTGCGCTGACAGAATCGAGGCGCACGGCCTGCAAGTCTTCGTCAAACGGTTTTACAGAATGTGTTGAGCTGCCGGCGCCCCCTTGCGGGCTGGCGGGCTGCACCCGGCACCTACCTCCCTCGTGGCGCTGCGGCCTTTGGTTCCACTGCGTCCAAACGGAAATCGGGGTTAACACTGCGGCTGCCTGCTAAGTGCGCGATGATGGCTGTACTATCACAATTCACGAAAA
Source organism: Schistocerca piceifrons (assembly GCF_021461385.2). NCBI lineage: Eukaryota > Metazoa > Arthropoda > Insecta > Orthoptera > Acrididae > Schistocerca > Schistocerca piceifrons. The sequence goes on along the minus strand of NC_060148.1, from coordinate 73,350,643 downwards.
TCACTCCACGTAGTACTATTTATCACAGAACTTTCAGTTGGGCTTGATACTAAATTCACACAGACACTCCTTTACTTTGCTCACTCAGGTTTTATTTGAACAAATGGGAGATCGTCTATTGATTACGAATCACAACAATTTCGGCGTACTGTGTGCTTCTAGTGAAGCTACTATGGCACATGTTTTCCAGGACTCACAGTACTGGCACAAGTTTATCCTTCCACAGTACTGTTTCTGTAAATACGCCTTTAAGTAATGTTCTTCCTTGCTCAAGAGTGGCACATGGAACATTAACTTTTAACATCTGCCATAGTACCCTTACAAACCTCTAGCTTAACAAATCACCATCTTGTCTCACAAACCCAATAATGCTAATCTCATATAACTCTGCCATTCGACAATTTGCGTTCACTTCAAGCCACATTTCACACAACAAGTCATGTGTTACTTTATTACTATACCTGTTTGAGTCACTCTATGTAATCGAACCACTAATAAGCTCAACAAGCCCATTTACACTTTCATGCACACACCACTTCAGTCATTGGCCCCTCTCTTTTGATTTTACAAATATCTGAATGTCTCTTGTCATGGTACTTGAATTACAAATCATGTAAAAGTACATCTTTCACACACATATGGAAAATTTCCTTGTTTCAGACATAATGTTATATACTAATATCATACATTATACATTAATAAAACCGACAAACTGCAAAGACAGATCCTCGAAGGAAAACGGAGAAAAAACGTCCTACGAACATGTGTCCAGAAATGCACCATCGCCACGGTAGATGACACTGACGAACGGGAATTCCTCCGACAACGTGCTGCGTTTACCTTGTATATAACAGGCCGTGTGATTAACGCAGCCTATTGTATACACGAAGCATTTCCCAACAATTTTAGTAAATAGTCTCAGTGCATTAGAATAGGTAGACAGGGGCTACCACTCACAAATAAGCACACAGTTATAAATGAAGGAGACGTTAGGAAAGAGAAGTACTGGCTGTACGATATCAGATTTAATGAAATTTGATATTGTCATACTAGGTAGAGTCCATTTTCATTGCTGGGTTTAATGCAGTGTGGTGTGGAGACAGTTATTTGGGAAAAATACTGAAGGAGGCTACAGCGAGGAGTCTGAAAAGGGAGACTGTTCATTGTTTCTCCTGGCCAGATTCCTCTCGGCTGCTGAACACAGCTCTACACCTGCAGGGATGTTGGTTGGGTCCCACCAAAGAAGTATCCTGTTCTTGAGTATGGGGAGCGTCGTTCCATTGCAAACGAAACAGACGAAGAGCACTGGTCCTTGCAGCATCGTAACTAGATGCATATAGTACACAAACTGCGCTATTCCCTGAGCCTGGTGGAACCCAATTCTAATAATAATTCCTGTTCCACTTAATATAATGGCCTTAACTGACATAAAAAGGCATTCCTTCTTTGAGACAAATTTCTTGTTATCAACAATTTCGAGTTGCCGCATGGAGCACCGATTACGTAGGTACATGTATCCAAGCAGTCCGAGACAAACCAAGTTGAATGCCACAGACACTGAAATCCCTGCAAGGACTACTATACGACTGTAGATCAGGTAATATTTACCCGTCTTTTCCAAAGCAGCAGCTGCCACACATACTATACTCCACGGTATAAGCACACACAGCACCTCACGACGGAATAACTGGCTTAGTTCAGCAGGTAGTAGCTGGTCAGGAAGCCTGAGATGGCGAACACAAGAATACATCTGGTAGCAGAATGAGTTCAGCCAGATACAGCTGAGAAGTGTGAGGGCGCTGTCTATCAGCACTGCTGTTGGTAAGTCAGGGACGCCTGCCATACGATACACGACCTCAGAACACAGGATCTGGACTATGCACGTGATCTGAAAGGACAAGAATATCTTTCCAGGCAAATTACGTAACTGGGGAAGATACAAGTATACTCCGGCAGTCGAAAAACGGAAAATTAAATTTACCAGTATAAATGAGATTTCTAAAGGCTTCAAGCTGTCGATTTTAAAATCCTTGTATTTCAAGGTGGCACTGTTTAAACTGTTTTTGTAGTTCAGTGTTTCTTCTGTTAGCTTTTGATAGAGCATCCTGTTAGTACTACGGAATACTCCAAATCCGAAACTAGTGTACGTATAATTATGGGAAGTGTTAATGGAGGAATATTCGCGACACTTTAGCAACAGAATAGCTCTGGAAACAGAGCATATGGCGTCTGTAGCGTTCGACTGCAGACATGATTGATCGTCAGGACTATCGAAATAGCAGCGAGCATCGTGCACTGACTGTATCATACTAAACGGGACGTCCTGACAAATGCTGTACGAGTTGACAGCCATCCAGGCCAGCAGACAGAGGTTGACGTTTATCCTCTGCGTGTAGGCCAGGTAGCTGGTGACGGGTATGTGGGGCGACCTCTGCACCACGTCGTCCCACAGCTGCTCGCGGCACTGCTCGCGCTGCTTCACGGCTTCCAGTGGCAGGTCTTCCAGCGGACACGTGGGGTGGTCCAGGGCGTTCACCAACAGCTGCACGCAGTCAGTGTCCACGGAGAGCGTAGCGTGGCTTCTGTCCTCCAGCTGCCACTCCTCGTCTGCAAGAAAACGACAGCAAGTAGGTGGCGGCCGTACACTGCAGGCAGCTGAATCCAAAGTCTTCTAGGGATGACGAGCCTGAAGTGTTGTTTACCCACACCATACAGGTTCAGTTACCCAGAAGTATGTAAGGCGGCATGTCAACACAAAGTAAGAGTATTAACAACCAGAGATATCATTGTTAATATTCACGTCTATTTCATCTACAGGGTGTCCAAGAAGTCCCTGTATCGCTCTTGACATAGTAAAAATTAGGAAGTAAATAGGTTTTATTGATAGTCCTGCACTGAAGATATTAAAAAAACAATGTTATCAGAATTATATCTTTGTTTCAGCACAGCAGTCTTTGAGTTCCGAATCCATGGACCAACAGTTATCTTGTAAAGGAGAGATTAGTGGAGGATTCGTGGGTGCATGAACATCCGCAGATAGGAAAAACTATGTAAGGTATGATGAGACCATTTGCCTCAGTCCCCCTCGTAAAGTAGCCATGCCTGATTGAGATACATGTCCTGTATTTTCAGGCTGTCTCAGAGACAGACCACATATTGGAAGAAATAAAAGGTGAGAGGAAACGTGTGTCACCCACTCTTAATCAGATGAGCAGTCTCCAATGAAAATCATTTGCAAAAGAGCAGTTGGACTTCAAGCATCTTCTTCACCACACTGAAAAAATGTGAATACGAAAGGATTTAGGCCCATATTTGTTACTGAATTATCTGACAGTAGTGTGGAGCAACGATTTGTAACCTACCGTACTTCGTTGTGGCGACTTGTGCCATGTCTCACTCAAGAGTGTTGTTTACGTATAAATGTGCCATATACCACTGTTTGCTCAGGAAAAATATTGTTTTCTTGTCTAAGGGAAGTACCCATTATCAGCAAGAGTTGGAAAGGAACCTACCTCACCTTATGTGGGTCATTGTCTGATCAGAATACCTGTTAGGACCACATTCTTCTGAAGCTTACATGAATGGGAACTTCTATTTCTCTGTACAACAGAAGTTTTCAGTATCTCAGCTCCATGACAAGGCAATCACGGATCTTGTGTGGTTGTAGAAGGAAGGAGCTTGAGTCTCGTTTCGTTGTTCAGATGTGTGGGTTTCTTAATGAACAACTTATTCTCGGATTCTATTTGGTTCTGCAGCATTTAAAGCCACATTAAAATGGTTATCACGAAATCCCAACATTACCACCTCAACAACCTTTTGAAATTGTCATGACAAACTTTTGATCTTACCACGCAAATAACTGAATATGAAGAATAATAAAGCCTCATGTGGCTCAACGTTGAAAGATTAATGGAAAATTGACACAAGTGTTGAGGAAGTCTTTCTAAGCGGAATTACTAGAACGATCCGCAATAAAGCAAGGGGGACAGCGAGACACATAGATATCTGAGGAAGCTGTGATCGTCCATACACTGATCCGTTGGATACGTATTTTTTTTACATCTAACTACGTCCTATAGAATATACTCTTTTGACTTAACTCCATAGGCGTCTTGTACAAAGAAATAGGATGCAGGCTGAATTCTCGTCTTTGTGATATTTCACTTTCCTCCATGAACTTAGTGACCCCATCACGCAGCGTAAAAAAAAGTGATGGAGCATATTTGTTACCAGTTTGTTTCGTTAGCAAGAGATTGTCGAGAAAAAGCACAACAAAATACAGTAACTGACGATTTTGGAAGTACCTTTACCACAATGAACGATTTGATGTTAATACTCTGTTTGCATACATTCAAAAACACGCAGAAAAATGTAATTACTTCGTCTCACTTGTACCTAGTGTAATGATAGTAATGCAGCAATAAATGCAATTGGGACATATATGCCTCAGCTGCTGAGTGGATGAATGTCGGATTACAACTCCAGAGATTTGGGATTCAGGCATTGCTCCCGAGATTCCTTCTCTCACTTATCTCTTCTTTCACCTCTGACATTGATTTATGGAAATCGAAAATGTTGGAACTGTAGAATTGTTCGGAGACCCAATAATTAACTGTGTCCCACAATTATTAACTCGGTAAGTTAGTTCAGAAGTAGGAAGACGGCGAATGACCACAACCTGCAGTAGGACAGTGGCTCGCGAAGCACTGTGGTGACCAAACCAGGCTTCATCTTCATGACGGCTTTACCTACTGCATTCTGAGAAGTGCTGATGGTCGTTTTCCTCGAGCACTATTCCTGTTCAGAGTACAAATCAAAGGACAATGATACACATGCTACACATCATCCAATGTATACAGGGTGAGTCATCTAACGTTACCGCTGGATATATTTCGTAAACCACATCAAATACTGACGAACCGATTCCACAGACCGAACGTGAGGAGAGGGGCTAGTGTAACTGTTTAATACAAACCATACAAAAATGCACGGAAGTATGTTTTTTTACACAAACCTACGTTTTTTTAAATGGAGCCACGTTAGTTTTGTTAGCACATCTGAACATATAAACAAATATGTAATCAGTGCCGTTTGTTGCATTGTGAAATGTTAATTACATCCGGAGATATTGTAACCTAAAGTTGACACTTGAAACCTCCGACATTCAGTTGCGTCTTGTAACAAACACGGGCCACGGTCGGCGAGCAGCATCTGCAGGGACATGTTTACGATGACGACCGTGTTTACGAGTGTGGCTGTAGTGCACTGTTGTGGTTTGGCCTAGCTGTCGCAGTGTCCGCATGTAGCGCTTGCTGCTATTGTTATTCTGCATTCGTCTCCGCACGCAGACCAACTGTAGTACACCGTGTTACCAGACGTCTGTGATAGTGTAGTGTTGTAGGAACTGTGACCATGGTGTATTCGAACTCTGAAAAGGCGGAGATGATACTCATCTATGGCGAGTGTCGACGAAATGCAGCTGAAGCTTGCAGGGTGTATGCAGAACGGTACCAGGACAGAGAGCATCCAACGTGCTGCACATTGCAAAACATCTACCGCCAACTGTATGCAACAGGTATGGTCGTAGCACGCAAACGGGTCCGCAACAGGCCCATCACAGGAGAAGCGGGTGCAGTTGGTGTGTTAGCTGCTGTTGCCATGAACCCACACATGAGTACACGGGACATTGCGAGGGCCGGTGGACTGAGTCAAAGCAGTGTCATGCGCATACTGCATCGTCACCGCTTTCACCCGTTTCATGTGTCGCTACATCAGCAATTACATGGTGATGACTTTACTCATCGAGTGCAATTCTGTCAATGGGCATTAACAGAGAATGCGTTGAAGTTCTACCTGTTTACCGATGAAGCGGGTTTCAGAAACCACGGGGCAGTGAATCTACGGAAGATGCATTACTGGTCCGTGGGCAGTCCTCACTGGCTCAGACAGGTAGAGCGACAGCGACCGTGGACTGTGAATGTATGGTGCGGAATCATTGGCGACCACCTCATTGGTCCTCACCTCACTGCAGGGGCCCAAACAGCTGCAACATACATCGCGTTTCTACAGAATGATCTGGCAACGTTGTTCGAAAATGTCCCACTGGAACCGCGTCGACGTATGTGGTATCAGCATCATGGCGCACCTGCACATTCCGCAATTAACACTAGGCTGACCCTTGACAGGATGTTCGACGGGCGTTTCATAGGACGTGGAGGACGCATAAATTGGCCAGCCCGTTCTCCTGATCTTACACCTCTGGACTTCTTTCTGTGGGGTACGTTAAAGGAGAATGTGTACCGTGATGCGCTTGCAACCCCAGAGGATATGAAACAACGTATTGTGGCAGCCTGCGGTGACATTACACCAGATGTACTGCGGCGTGTACGACATTCATTACGCCAGAGTTTGCAATTGTGTGCAGCAAATAATGGCCACCACATTGAACATCTACTGGCCTGACATGTCGGGACACTCTCTATTCCACCCCGTAATTGAAAACGGAAACCACGTGTGTACGTGTACCTCACCCCTCATGGTAATGTACATGTGCGTCAGTGAAAAAGACCAATAAAGAGGTGTTAGCATGTGGACGTAATGTGCTGTTCCAGTCTCTTCTGTACCTAAGGTCCATCACCGTTCCCTTTGGATCCCTACGTAATTCGGTGATCTCCAATACACACGATCGAACAGCGGAGGAGTGGTACTCAAGCGTCAACTTTAGGTTACAATATCTCCGGATGTAATTAACATTTTACAATGCAACAAACGGCACTGATTACGTATTTGTTTATATGTTCAGATGTGCTAACAAAACTAACGGGGTTCCATTTAAAAAAAACGTAGGTTTGTGTTAAAAAACATACTTCCGTGCATTTTTTTATGGTTTGTATTAACCAATTACACTAGCCCCTCTCCTCACGTTCGGTCTGTGGAATCGATTCGTCAGTATTTGATCTGGTTTACGAAATATATCCAGCGGTAATGTTAGGTGACTCACCCTGTATAGTTCATTGGCGTGTTGAGCGCAAATGTATACCCAGTAAGACGAATAAGTTCTGAAAGATTCTTATACACCGGCACGTTCTGTGAAAGGCCGAATGCACGACTTTGTCGTAAACACTCCATTTTCTTTGTTATTCATTCCTCTCCCACCACATTATCGTGTGGTGCGCAAGCTTCGGACACTTTGCTGCTCTTCAGCCTATCGAAGTTAGGCCAGTATAGTTTTTATGGGAGAATGAATAAAATGATAGGTTTCAAAAAAATAAAAGACATAGCGTTTCTACATAAACACATGTACATTGAAGTTGATGATGGTGCTATGGTGAAGATAAGGCTCTTGCTTCTGGCAAGTCACTGGCAGTCAGTTCCCAATAACTACTACGAGGGTAATACAGTATGATGCAGGTGCCGGCCAGAAAGGGTGTATGTATTCAAGGTGTTGGAGTGGGCTGGGAAGTATGATAGACAAGTTGATGAGGGTAGAGGGAGGTGTGAGGGAGGGATGACAGTGGTCAGGAGGCTGGAAGCGGGATCATCTACATATTGAAGAGGCGTAGACGATAGGATTATACCTGGTTGGAGGAGTAAGTGTCTACATACTATTCTGGAACAGGAAGAACTAGCCAGCTGAAGTTCCGCTCGAATAGGATACAGAAGGGTGGCAAGTGGAGGGTGGATATGACATGTTGGTATAGGCGCACCAGAAGCCTAGGTATCCAGAGGATAGGCGAGAAAAATTGCTTTTGTTCCCCACGTTTATGGGACGTTTACAATTTGTGACAAAGGTTGCGTCTGAGACTGCAAACATGATACAGAATGCAAGGTGTTCTAAGACTTTAAGGAATGGTAAATTTTTGAGAGTGCTGAGATCCAAGCCATATTGGCGAAAGTAACACTGGGGCCACTAAGGCATTTGGAAAGACGAAGGAAGAAACAAGATCAGGGGTTAACGTCCTGTTGATGAAACAGCTATTAGAGCATAACCCAGAATTGGGAAGAACGGGAAAGCAGGACAGCTGCGTCCATCCATAGGAACCGTCGTGTCATTCACCTTAAGCTGTGTAGGGACATCGCAGAGAAACTAAATATGGTCGAAAATCAAGTTTGGAGCCAACAGCTTACCACAGCATCGCCTCGTTTAGTGGGTTTTACCCAAGTACAGTGGATGGCTGAATGATGGAATCCCCACATTGTCGAGTTTCCTGTCTTTCCTGTTTGTTGTAAGCTGTTATTCCAAGATATGAGAAAGTGAGAGTCCTCTGCCCATGTCAGCAGAGAGGAATGGAGCAGCAGGTCCACCGCCTTACTGCAAGCGCTTATCTTCCTCCACGTAATTGGGCACTGTCCTTGCATTGTGAGAGAACTGTGGCTCGGAGTTATCTGTTGAGTGTACATGACTGTAATGGATGCGTTAAGAGCTTAACATCCACATCTGACACACATGTTGTTGTGTCATGCTTTTAATAAATTTACAAGTAGATAGATGAAACAGTCAATGATCAGAACGCCTTATTGTTTGGAAAGCAATACACTTATCTTTAGCTCCTCGTGGCTGTGGCTGTGTGATCACGTGTGGTATTAATTGGGGTCCAAATACACAGGAGCTGCTGAAAACACTGAGCGGCGTTACAGTGAGAGTCTGCACATGATGAGCACTGAACGTTTACTACAACTGTGCCAAATATGTGTCTGTTGTTGGCCCTCGACTCTCTGTACGTGCATGCTTGGCCTAGGCTTGACTGAGTGACGTTACGCCGACACTGCACTCTGAAGGCAGAAATTCGTCGCTTCTTTGCAGTCGTCATGGAACTGTTGATACCCTCGTAGACAGAACAGAAGTCAGGCTGGACTTTGGCAGAACTCGTACCAGGCACTGGCAGAGCTGGAAATACTTGTCGTGTGTGGCGCCTCGAAGCTACAGGAGGAGTGGCTTACCATTTCTTTCTCATAGGCGGTGGCGATGCTGCTTACGTGTACAGCATCTCTGCGGTGGTCGATTGACGATTTGCTGCAGGCGAGTATCGTCGACACCACATGTGTCACCTTCAACAGTGTCACAGGCATCAGTGTATCATGATACACTGAGGAGAGGTAATGTAATGCAGAACACTGACACGAGGTCTGGTGATGAGAAACTTTATGCTTCAATTCCCCCTCCCATTACTGGGGATATACCAGCAATGCAAATTTCTTCCATCACCTGGATTCGAACCAGCTTACCTTTGAAGAGAATACCACCACACAGTCATGTTTATGTGTGCCATGGTGGAAGTTAGGGAGAGAGAAATGATTGGTGGTATTTATTGTAATAATTCCTTGGGTTTTTAACATAAGTGATTTTGATGTAGTAGAGGCTACACTCAGAGGTGAAGTTATCGAGGCAGATGGAGATATGCTGTTGAGTAAGATTTACAGTGACAAAAGAAGCATGGTGTGCCAGACAAGGAGCTATACAGTAAACATAATTCATTGGGACACCTGGCACTTGCCAGTTTCCTCCCAGAGATCCGAATGTGCGACTATTGCGGAATATTTCGCCAGTCGAGCAGTCATCATACCACTTTTCAATTATAGGCCACATGTCCTGTGGACAGACACCAGTGGTTCCCATTACCTTCTGCATTCTCATGCCTTTCAGCATTGCTGACTCTTCAGGGTTTTAGGAGCAGGGGAAGAAAGTTCCTTGAAGCTCTATCCGCCCATCCATCATTACTGATGATTTTTATTCTAAATTTAAGCAGTAGCGAGGTTTGAACCTGGGTCCCATGACGTTTTGATTAGTATACAAAGACACTACCCTTAAATCATAGGTGAGCCGTGGGATATAAACTTGCATACAGTATGATATCACACAACTTCACTAGAGCTAGTAGGAAATAAGAGTTTTTTAAGGAGGTCGAAAGTAATGGAGTCATGAGCAGCCTCTCACAAGAATATCCTGAAATTGTAAGACGTCGTGGTCTCCTTCATTGGTTACATACTCCGCCCTCACAATCATATTCTGCACATCAAGACGCTTCATTCGAGCCCAAACTCGATAAGATAAAGTCAGTATTGTATGAATTCATGTAAACGATATGCAGATAACTAATAAATCGCAAGTGCGCACTGTGGTTGAAATACTCGAGGCTGGCATACACACATACATTCCAGACTCGACGGTCACAGGAGCTTTTAGCTCGAGAGAGGCCGGTCCCAAGCTATCTACATCGGCCAGTGACCGCCTGTAGAGCAGACAGCGTTAGCCCGAGTGAAAGGACATCCCCGTGTTCGGCTTAAAAGCAAATTCCGCTACATTGTGTGGGAGCGGTTAGCCTATGCATTCTTTACACATAGAACGCAGTTTCAGAGATTTTCACAGGGAGACAGCAAACGCCAAACACTGATACTACAGATTTCCGGATTGGTCACCTTAAACAAAACGTCATTCTCCCATTTTAGAAGAGCAATGCTGATTGGCAGACGATATTTCTGACGCCTTGAGCTGAAGGAGTAATGGAAGAGACCGAAAGATATCCCCCTTCACGTCTGGCGTGCAGAGGGTCCGTTCCGTTGTCGCTCTTGGAGCGAGAACACGTAACGAGAGCGTGCGCGCTCGTACATGTACTCAAAGAGCGAGGAACAACTCTCTCCTCAGTACTTCACTGGGAGAGCACCTCTGTCGAGAGCCAATTGGAGTGCGACTGTATATTGAGTCCTTGCGATTAAGCATTGTTCACTGTGTTGGCCACCACACTTATTGTGTGGTGTGAACGGACTGAGTAATAGTTAAACACCTGCGAGCGAATTTTTGAGTGGCATCGTGGTGGACTGGTTATCTGACCGGTGTACCACGCCAATAGACTAGGGGCAAATAGGAGTCCTTGACTTCATCAAGGTGTAGGGAGAGTTTGATTGGCGAAGGTCAATCCAGATAGAGCGGGAGTTATCTTATTTGTCGGCAGCGAGCGGCGCAGACAGCAGTCATCACAGCTACAGCTCTTCGACCCCCACATTTCCTCCACAACAGTACCATTCACTGCATATCACACGTGACAGTCTCGACTGTACCTAGCAACATTCTAACTGATAATTATTCAAGTTGAATAGGTGCGGCTCTCAGCCATTCTGCCAAGTCAATAACAATCTTAAACTTTGTATAGAAATTTCATTAGCGAATCCTATCCTTAAGAGGTAACTTCACATTCTGAAAAGAACCCACAAATAACGTGTTCAATTCATAACTAAAAGTGCTATTGTGATTTCTCAGAATTTTTGCAAAATAAATAATAATTTTCGTTGCTTTCATGTTTATCTTATACTAACTAGCACTACTCCAGTACCCCACTAGTTACGTAAGAAATTTTGTGAATTTTTGTGTCATTTCCTTACTGTGGACGACTCCAGAAGGTATTTATTGCTGAAAGTTTTTCAGGCATTTCTCTTTAGAGCTTTAGGAGTGTCCGTCTGACTTCTGTAGTAGTGTGGGGGTGGAAATTGTATCTTGCAGGGGATAAAGGGTACATCTCAGATTACTCTGTTGCGCAGAATAACAGAATAACACCAACCCACACACTCACAAAATGTGTGACTTTATAGTCTTGTGTTGTAAATGCTATATTTAATTCGTTTTGTGACGTTATAGACAGGTATTTTAAACTGGGCCCAAGAGATATGGTGGTCGTATTTGTGTGACACTGTATGTAACGAATTGTCGAGCAGTCATTAGATACAGTGAGTATATCTTTAAGATATGAAGCACTGAGTCTGGCTTGTTGAGGTTGTTTGGTAACGTGTGGTTGTTATGGATGAGAGGAGAATGAATCATTTTTCAATAGATTGTTCAGTTAATGGAAAATGGGGCAGTGTTTTTGATCATGTGTATCACCAATCCCAGGGTTTCTGATCTGCAGAATGAGGTGCTGGTATCAGGATATCTCACAAGCATCCATTGGCAATACCATCTGATTGTATGTTGTAGCAATTATCTGTGCTTTGTAGAGTGTAGAGGGACTGGGACTGTGTTACGAAACTGTAACAATTTTCATTAAAGTATAGTTGTAGCATTGAGATAACATGTGAGTGATGAAGACGGTGAGCTCGACTGACGGTGTAGAAAACTGTGGATCTGAACTCAATATCTTTGATGGTGAGGATGGAATGCATGTAGTTGTTGGGATGCGGAATGTAAGTTTAGTGTCGTGAATAATGCGTTTACTTTATATTTATTAGAATTGAGGCTGTGTAGATGATGCAGTTGTGCAAGGATTGTACATTTGGCATATTTAACATGGGTGGTTTTACGAACTTCCAGTATGCTGCTGTAGTTTGGGTCAGCAACTTCAGGTAATCAGTGAACGAAAAACCGTTCCGAGGGTTTGTTCATTCGATGAGTTATCTGCATGCACTGTAACTGTTCATTGCACGTTATTGACATCTTCGGAAATGCCATTTTCGACTATGTTTTGGCGATTTGAAAATGGGTCTCGGTCCGAAACAAATCATCGAATCAATAAAAAATTAAAATTTGCAACTTGGACTGGTCTTGTTTGTAATTGGGATAGGCCAGGTGGTTCTGCGATACTGGGTCAGATAGTCGTCACACTGGAAGTATTTTTGACATCTGTAGCCTTGGATTTGCGATTTAGTTGATTTTACACAATGGCAGTGACAGCAAATCAGGACTCAGTTCCTGATACGTTGGTCTGTTGTGGGCAAGCATCTAGTTCTGCTGGTCAGTGATGCGTAAAACAACCGACAGTAAAGCACCACGGTTTTAATAGTGGCGAGGGCAACTCTTTCAGACAGGGCCGTTGTAGCAGCCTGCTGGATGTCGCAAGCCATCTCCAACATCGCCACGTGCTCAGAAGAGATTCGCACCCGTTTCTTCTTTCCCTCCCCCCCCCTCCCCCCCTCCCTATCTCACCCGAACTGCCACGATCTCTCCGATCTCTCTGGATTTTCACGAGAACTTTCCCCTGAAGATATCTTCAATGTCGGGCTTAAAGTTAGCTTCCAGACAAACGGCTAGTTGTCCACAACTCTGTAAGCTCTTGTCGGTGCTCATTCTTTAATATCTTGTCGCAACTCGCGAGGAATAGAAACATCAACTTCATCTCACACGTTTGTTCTCGGTGTCCATAACAGTTTCAGTCATACTTACAGACTTGCTGCAGACTGCAGCTCAGTCTAGAAACAGATGGGGTAAGAGTCTGCTTGTTTAGTAACTTGCTAACAATGCGTATTTCCGTTTATGTGCCACTATTATTCTTATGAGTGTTTGCACTAAATTATCGACTGCAGCCGAAATTTTGTAAAGACCGTTCTTCGCAGTATTACAGTCCCTGGTTCTAATATACGCATATTCTTATGATAACTTACTTCTTTATGTGTTGTAACCCTTTTCGACCACCGTAGTTTTTTAATTAGTCGGTTTACTACCAATTAGAACCCTGCAAGTTCGATTGCCTGAAGCGGTCACGAGTGACAACGGCAGGCATAAATAACTTTTCCGCTGAGGGAGCACAAGCTCACTGTCCCCCCTTCCTCTCATTTAAATGGAGTTACCCCCTACCGAACAAGAAGCTATCAGACAGTTACAAAGAAAGAAATGAACGATTACAGCTCGTTTCATGTCTGGTGCAACGGTAGATAGATGATCGAGTAAGAGATAAAGTCCAGCAACGAAAGTAAAATAATAAATTTAAAGAATATAGTGATTCGAACAAACAGGTGCGATAGCTGAAAATACAGTGTTTCCTCAGTCCTACTACAGTTCATAGTAGTAACATTTCTAAGGATAATATTAACAGTGTATCTCATACAATTAACTGTTCTGTTACAAATCTAAATATTGTTCGTCAAAGAAAATTAGTAAATACGAACAGTATCGTGCTAGGATCACACATGAGAAATCTAGAACACTACACCAGTTACAGTATTGACAGAAAATTAGCTTGTCTGTAGCCGTTATGTTGCAGAGATCATTCGCCATTTTTAAAAAGCCTTAGACTAGGTCTGAAGAAAACTACATGTGCAGAATTTTAGAGTGTTTATAGAAGATAAGAAGGAACACTTTTTTTATATGAGGCACGTGTCGCACACGTATGAAGGTCTTATCTGCACTGGCGTTCAGAGACGTTGTTCAAAGTGCTGTGGGATGGGCCCTGTTTTAGAGGTGCTGCGTGCCTCCTACGGGAGGGAGACGAGTTGTTCAGTGTGCCAGACACTGGCAGACACCCCAGGTGAGGAGGTTACCTGTTAGGCTGAGGCTGCAAACATTATTTGTGAGACACCCACTTGTTTCGAGTGTGTTACACAATCATTAGCAGCCAGATGGCACTTGAGTAACGTCTCTAAAACATCACACCTGTGACATTTGTGTCACATAAAATTTGTTCTTTTTAATCTTCTCTAAACACTCCAAAATTTTGTGTACGTAGTCTTTTTTTAGTCCCTGCATAATGAAGAAGTCAATAATACATCGAAATGAAGTAGTTAGGTTGTCATAGATCCAGACGGAGAGTTGCCGAGGAATCTAAAAACTGACTTTGGAAAGAGCACCAGAGATCATGCGTGGCGTGCAAAATCACGCAATATCTAAAACTACATGTTCAGAAGGATATTTGAATCTCATTCCTCGAACAACTGAACAGTTGTCAGCGCATAACCGTGAAGTGGCCGGGTCCCAGTATTAAACTTACCTACAATCTTGAAGTCATCTTCGTAGAATGAATAGATGTAGTCAGCTGCATTGTACCAGGAGACACGATGGAAGGCGTACAGTTGGTCAGCGAGGCTGAACATTTGCGACGCCTCTGGCTGCCGCTCCTTGCACAGCGCACTGAAGTCGTCGTCAAAGGAGAGGCTCCACGGCTGATAGCGCAGCAGGCGTTCACTCAACAGCGGCCGCCTGTAGCACACAAGGTGCGAGGTTAAAAGTTGAAAACCTAGCATGTATAGTTTATGCAAGAACGTACAAGTATTCAGAACGGATTTCCACTCAGCAGTGGATTAGAAACTTTCTGGCAGATCAGTACTGTGTTTTACCGCATCGAGATTTCATCTTTAGATTTCAGAGCACTTCAGTGAGATACCGATTGTAACTATTTCTTGCAGGTCATCCACTCCGTTCTGTGGTGCTATACCGTTTTAAGTGGTTTCAGGCACATCAAACAGCAGAGCTTGCCGCAGAATACCTCTTTTTCTTTAAAGAAGAATTTCGTATGCATTGCAAGAGAGTGAACATGTGATATTTATGTTAAAGATATGAATGACTTGTTCAAATTTGTTATAGATGATTTTAGACGCTGACATGTACACATGTCTGTCATGAGCTGAAGCAAAATCTTCCACATTACCACTTGAAAATGGCACAAAACGCCGAAACTGCAATTGTAAAACAATTTTTATAGTCAATGGCGAATATGACGTCCTTAAAAAAATAGACATCGAGCTGGGCTGGCAGGAACCGAGAGCCGCCGTCACAGCCTTACTTCCGCCAGTAGCTCAGCCGCTGCCCTCCAGCCGTCACAGAAGCTCCCCCGCACGGCCGGCGGCACCAGCGCTCCCGGAAGGATGGGCACTGCAGTCACCAGAGGCCCCGGGAGTTGCTTCCTGGGCGAATCCTCACTCTGCAGTGTTGAGTGCAAACGTCGGGGATCCGACCTGCCAGGGAGTTTCCTATCTGCATTAGGTGATGTGACATCTGCGATAATTTTCCGTAAAGACTGTAAGACAGCTGAAAGCAGAACTCTTACAGGAAGATGAGTTCAATGGACAAACGTGAATGTACCGTCAAGCACGTCCACTTATTCAGTCCCTTTGAGCTAATCCAACGGCTAAGGACAGCACTATACGATGACTTAAACTATTTCAAATCCGTCTTTGAAAATACCAAACAGCCGGCCGCGGTGGTCCTCCGGTTCTAGGCGCTGCAGTCCGGAACCGTGGGACTGCTACGGTCGCAGGTTCGAATCTTGCCTCGGGCATGGATGTGTGTGATAGGTTAGTTAGGTTTAAGTAATTCTAAGTTCTAGGGGACTGATGACCTAAGATGTTGAGTCCCATAGTGCTCAGAGCCATTTGAACCATTTGAACCAAATACCAAACATGTGTTTTTATTTCACAATACGTGTTTTGCTTTACTCATTATACCCTTACCAGTTGTGGCATTTTTATAATGTTTCCGCTTACATCCGGCAGTGCGCAGCCCACCATCTCACACTTGTATGCTTCACGTGCAGAAGTACATGTCTGCTGACGTAAAACTTGACAAAATGACGCTTCAGTATTGCATACAAATGTTTGTTTACTTGACTCTGAAGCATTCGCTCGGTCTCGTTTCGTGAGTGGTTGGCGCGGGTCTCTCGTTTGGCTGTGGAAATTATCATACAGAAATTGTTGGCCGTAAAACTCTGTCCTAAGGTCAGTGTTCCATACATCGATTCGATGCATCTGTGTCAGGTACATCTTATCATGAGAATGGAGCCCTCAGGATCGGGTATGAGACAATTTTTTTCCTGATTAATCTACGACTGCATTCCCTATAGCCCATCAACGATGGAAAGTCTCCATACTGCCAGATACAACGCAGAACAATTATTACTCCCTCTACTCCTTGTAGTATGGTCCTTTGTTATCACTGTTTACTTGACAACGACACCAGTGTGTTCAGGCAGAGTTGCATTACGTTTCATTTTGTTTATTTTATGTGCGGCAACAAATTATTAAGACAATTACGTACAGTTTACGAAAATGCATTTTCTTGAGATGTTACCGAATTTACAACATGCGGAAAACTTTTCAGTTATAGAAGTTAGGCGAACATTATGCGAACGAAATCTTAAGATTACATGACTTTTTATCTACTCCAAGCCGGAACTCTGTCAGAGTTCTCTAACACGAGATAATTTTGGTTAAATACGGCGCACAGTGTTCTGCTCGCTTATCAAGTTCGGAAGCGGTCGCGCGCTCTGTTCGTTACGAGAAACAGGTCGCTAGGTTTGTAAGAAACCAGTTATTAATTTTTGTGATCCGCCTACTTATTTATAACGTACCAAACTATAAGACTTATGCTGTCAAAAGACAACATGGTGAACATCTGGAAGTGTCAGTGACACCGTCGTTTGGTGTAGGTCTACACCGAAGCTTTCTCGTACGTTAGTCTGAAAACTTAGGTCTACTAAAAACCAGCAAGAATGTTTTAACTTCTTTTGAAAGGTCGTCCCCTCTTCTTTGGTGATTTTCTGGAGGCAAGTAATGTTCTTATTGTGAAACCCATATAAACTTCTACAGTGTCTCTGTTCAGCATTTTGTTGGGCTACATATATCTTTCATTGCCTTCGAAGCAGCATGAATTCTGCCATTACTGTCAAAAAGTATGTAAAACTTAACCTGAACAGAACTTGTTCAGCTCAAAGAATGCCAAAGAGCTCGTTTCAATGTTTTCCGATTGTGAGAAGCTCCTCTAGTTTTATTCATTCGTCATCGGAGAACATTCTTTGTCTTAAGCAACATCCCTCACCTTTTTACTCACGTTGAGCACATTCTCGGCTGGAGTATATTCTCTGACTCGCTTTACTCATGTTAACCTCAAAATGTCCTCCCCAAATTTCCAGTACAAAGTATATCCTCCGTTTTACTGACACGCCTCACTATACTTCGCCAGCACCTCAGCTCTCACATGGACTCTCCCAGTAGTTCTTCGCCGATCATCTCCCACCCTTCGCCGTCGTCTTCATTGCTTCACCACTCACAGAGAGCCGTAGTCTGGCAGCTCCTTCGCCACTGTCTCCGTCAAATGCTCCACCACCGTCGCCGCCACCTGCGCCACCGTCGACTCCCTCTCCAGCAGCGTCGCTGCCTCTGTCGCCAACACAGTCGCCAGCCCCAAACCGCGGCCCGCCCCATCGCCCCCACCACTGCCGGTGCAGGAAGTTCCAACCACATCCACCACCACTGTAGCTTCGTCACCGCCGTCATAAACTCCTGTCAATGTCCTTATCTACACACAACTGGGGCCACCTATTACACCACAACCCTCATGCATGCACTCATAAGACCAAACAAATTAAATAGAATAGATAAAACCTCGCGATTCCAAATGAAACCAAGCCAAAAATGATTTCACTAAATTCACGGACATGAAACCAATAATTCCTCTCAACTATCGTCCTTTGTATCTACATCTACATACATAATCCGCAAGCCACCGTGCGGTGCGTGGCGGAGGGTACCCTGTTCCACAACTAGTCGTTTCCTTTCCTGTTCGGCTCGCTGACAGAGCGAGGGACAGACGCCTGTCTATATGCCTCCTTAGGAGCCGTTATTCCCCGTATCTTGCCTTCGTGGTCCCTACCAGAAATGTATGCTGGCGTCATTAGGATCGTTGTGCAGCCAGGTTCTCTACACTTTCTCAGTTGTTTTCCTCGAAATGAGTGTCTTCGTCCCTGCTGAGCTCCAGAAGCATATACGTAACACTTCCATGCTGATCGAAACTCGCGTAAGAAATCTAACTGCTCCGCCTGAATTGTTTCGATGCCTTCTTTCAATCCGACCTGGTGCAGATCCCAAACACTCGAGCAATGCTGAACAAGAAGTCGCTCTGGCATCCTAAACGGGGTCTCCCTCACACACGAACCACACTTTCACTAAACTCTCCCAATAAACCGAAGCCGACCGTTGGCGTTCCCTGCCAGAATCCTCACATGTTTATTCCATTTCATCTCGCTTCGCGACATTACGCCCAGATATTTAAACGAAGCGACTGGGGTAAGCAGGATACTTGGAATGCCGTATCCGGATATTACTGGTTCGTTTTTGCTACTCATCCGCTTTCTTCTACAGCAAGAGCCACCTGCCATTCATCATACCAACTAGAAATTATGTCGACGTTATCTTGTGTCAACCTGCAGTCACTCAATTTCGACGCCTTCCATGGGCACTGCTGATGATACCCTTGTCTCTGATGAACACTCGCCGGGATTTTCTCTGCCTCGTGATGGCTGGGTGTTGTGTGATGTCCTTAGGTTAGTTAGGTTTAAGTAGTTCTAAGTTCTAGGGGACTGATGACCTAAGATGTTAAGTCCCATAGTGCTCAGAGCCATTTTGAACACTCGCCGACGACGAAAACATACTATTACTTAAGAAATCTTTGAGCCACACACATATCTGTCAACTTATTCCATATGCTCGTTCTTCCGTTATCACCCCGCAATGGGACACCGTGTCAAATGCTTTCGAGAAATCTAGAAATATGGAATCTGCCTGTTGCCCTTCATCCATAGCTCTCAGTGCATCATGCGAGAAAAGGAAAAGGTGAGTTTCACAGAAGCGATGCTTACCAAAACCGTGTTGGTTTGTGCATATAAGCTCCTTAGTCTGAAGAAAGTTCATTATGTTCGAACTGAGAATATGTTCAAGGATTCTGCAGGAAACAGGTGTTAGGGATATTGGTCTGCAATTTTGTGGGTCCGTTCTTTTACCTTTCTTATACACTAGAGTCACTTGCACTTTTCTGCATTCGCTTGGTTCTTAGCGCTGATCGCAAGATTCGCGGTAAATGCAAGCTAAGTAAGGGGCCAATGCCGCACACTACTCTTTGTAAAACCAAACTGGCATTCCACCTAGGCATTGCCACTTATTTATTTTCAGCTGTTTCTCTACGCCAGCGGTACTCATTACTATGATTTCCATACGGGACTCTGTGCGGCGGTCAAACGACGGCACGTTTGTACCATTCTCCTGCGTGAACGATTTCTTATACGAGGAATTTTTAACTTCGGCCTTCCTTTTGGAATATTCTAGCGCCAAAGCAGACTGGTCAACGTGTGACTGTAATGGAAGCGTTAGATCCGCTTAACGATTTTGCAGAGGACCAAAACTTTTTCCGGTTCTCCTGTGGTAGCTGTTGTATGCTTCGCGCACAGATCTTTTCACAGATGCACGAATCTCTACAAATCTTGCTGTCCTCATTTGCGCGTTCTCTTTTGAACCGAGAATGTAACAGCATTTCGTTCCTCAGCATTTTCCGAATTTTGTTGTTAAAGCACGATGAGTCTTTTCCGCCCTTGATCCACTTAGTAGGCGCATACTTTTCCCGATCACGATTTACAATCTCTTTAAACTTTAGCCATAATTCCTCTACGGCCATAATTCTGGAATTAAATGATTGTATTTTATTGTCTAAGTGAGACGCTGACAACTGCATATCAACTCTCCTAGCGTTCTCGACTGATTTACTGACTTTCGTAACCGTAGTCGCTATGATGACATCATGATCACTAATCCATAGACGTCCCAGTCTATACTCGGTAGGTTAAGGTCACCGCCAGCTAGTGTCGCGTGATCTGGTTATTTATGCAATGCTGATTCTTTGAATGGCTCCACATCTGTCCCAGCGGAGCCGGGTGGGTGGTAAAAACGTCCAACAACTGATATGGTTTCACCTAGTCCTGTTATGTGCGACCACGTAACTTCACTATTGCACTCAAATACAACCTCAGTAAAGAGAATATTTTTTGTCAACTGCAATGAACACTTCCCCTCCTACGGCGTCGAATATGTCTTTCCGATAAACATTCCAAGACTCGCTAAATATCTCAGAGTTTTCTTTACTTTGGGTCTTAGCCAGCTCTCAATTCAAGAATAATTTGAGGCTGAGAACGTTCATGGAGGAGAGCAAATTTGAGAACTATGTTACAAATACTTCGACAGTTGACTGATAAAAGTTTCAGAGTCGAACTGACTTTACTCTGAAAGCTATCTGATTTCCCTAAATGTGTACCAACTGGCGAGTGTTCATGACAGTACCTCAAACTACTGGCTAGCCTGAAACCCCCCATGTGCACTCCACATGTACTCTGCTATCCGATCAGCTGCTTCCTTTGTGTAGTGCACCCCTGTTTTGAAATCTACCCATCTCCGATTTTCAGTTCACCTTCCCAACCACTGTTACCTTCATTCCCACTGCCTGACACAATATCGATAGTTTTATCCCGTCACACTACCTGCCTGTGTCCGTACACAGTGAACCGCTAACCCACTCACAGTTCTGATGACAGATCTGGAGTAGCAAACCAAAAATCCCCACACAATAAACATTGTGGAGTAACAATACCGTTCCTCAAAAACAGCTCCAGTTGGCTACAAATCATGTTCAATCATCCTGCATAATACTTTATCCTGAGTGTGTATTTTACCACCCCGACCGTGATCTGTGCTACTGCCTGTCTCTGTCATCATCCTATAGCACGTAATTTCGTTCCTCACACTGACCACTGCCTCTCCACAGCTGTTTACCCACATCAATTCTCATGATGAACTTAACTGTGGATGTCGGTTGATCACCTTCGTTTCAGAAGACCTAGTCCATTTCCCAGACACACTCATCCCAAAGTGACTCCCCTACCGATCTCTTCAGATATAACTGCAGAAGTCTTTCATCTAATTGATAGCAATCACGACTGAGTCTAATTGCCCATCCTAATCCACGTCTTCCACCTCCATATCTACCCCACAATAAGCCACCTAAAAGAGTCCAACAACACCGCCACAAGACCTGGGGTGCCTGCTGGGAGCTTGCCCATTCCCACACAGGAAGCCACCTGGTCACCCTCCGTAGTGCCAACATATCTCCTACACTACTCCATTCCACGACCCCATATGTCAAACACTCGAGAGACTATTCCGCTTTCCTCCCGCTCGCAACCTCCAGTATTTATGCTCTATGCTACGGACTGATTTAAACACACCAAACACAGGACGAAATATAAGAACGATGGACATCCGCTTCCTGCCCTCATCGCTGTTTAGATTTTTCCTCCATCTATTGAGATGAACATGACTTGTGGCCTCTTTTCCTGACCGACTGGATGCCAGTATCTGGACTAGAGTCGCAACTACACGGTATTACCGTAATTTCTCCCGAAGTGGTTGTTTTTTTTTTTTTTTTTTTTTTTTTTTTTTTTTTTTTTTTTTTTTTTTTGTCACGAATAAGACGAGGACACGAGGACACGCTCACTTTTCGTTTCAGGTTCCACATCATTGTTTCCACAAATTATGAAAGCTTCGGAAGTATCTGTAACCATCAATACTTTCTCTAGTAATTCCAGTAACATCGTTTTTTGTGTCAGTTTTCTCCGCTGGTCTGTTACGCAATACGTGGAACATTTTAAGACACAATACGAATCAAAATATCGAAGGCTAAGCGGAGTCAAAAAACTTTGTAAATCACGAGTTTCTGTAACCATGCCCTTCACTACTGTCTATTAGTGCTAGTTCTTTACTCCAATCTGAATTAAATGATCCCTGTGTTTTCTATAGCTTTAATGAATACTTCCATGGATAAAAGTGAGATAAACTCCAATAAACCATAGTGAGTACGACAGACATTTGAGTGTACACTGGTTTATACCTGAGTATCAAGTGCCCTGGCCCGTCCTTGTCTTCTTCCACCTCGTAGTGCTGTTTGTTGGCTAATTGCATGTCATGTACCCATCCAGTTAATTTCGTGCGCAGCATGTCTTTCACACGTTCCATGTCCTTAATCCAACCGTGGAGTTGCTGATCACTTGCGTGGTTACTCTGAGACACACAGAAAATAGTTCAAATTACTTTCGTAACATCCACAAGCAGCAGCCTGTCTTAGTATACAGTTAAGTGTAGCACTATTACATGACACTGAAATTACTGCCAGCGCATGAGTGTAGTACATTCAGTTTTGTGCAGGCATAAAAACATTAATGCACAGCAGATGCCTAGTGGGGTTTTATTAAATAAATACATTTCTCAAACTGTGACATCAGATAAGAGATGTGCAGATATTTCTTGGTAGTTGACATTACAGACGTCTGAATGTATGAATGTATACTCCCGTGACGATGTATCCAACTGAAATGTTCTGGAGCTGGCAGCAGCGTCGAGTTCCTACGTGTAAAGCCACATGGCGTGGCTGGAACTCTGAGGAGATTCTATTCAAACTTTTGAACGATTTTCGAAAATAGAATGGCCAGACTGTTGACAAATCCGTCAAAATCCTACTCGTTACCAACGCTGTGAGAAACCTGAACACATGTTATGACCTTCTACAAACGCAACGATAGACATCAGCCGCTCCATAGCTGAAACATTATCTGAGTTAATTGCGCACACACGAAATGTCAGTTTGACTCAAAATTTTGTAGCGTTTGTCTGTTGCCTGGCTGATCGCTTTTGCCGAAAATTTGCGTTTGTTGCTCGTCATCTAACACAATGTCGTCTGTATCTGAACACGTCTCGAATATTGCAGGTTTGAAGGAATGTATTGACTGTCCGAGTGTTAAGATCATTTCTTCTGGACCATTTTCGGGTACGAAGTTCACATTTGTGTCACATATTAAGGTCTATGTTACTTTGGCGTTGTAAAAATCGTAAGCTTCTAAGTCAATGCAATAAAGATACGGCCATTTAAATTATATATTTTGATACTCGAAACATCACTCATAAAATCAATATGGTGCTCCCTGTTGATTTAGAAGCATGACATTTTGAAAGAAGCCAGATTTCACAGTGCAAATAAATGAAAAAAATCTTAAAATCCATAATTGGTAACTATATAACTCTAGAAAATACTTTTCGTATTATTTTTTATCAGTCTGTCTATTTATCTGTCCATCTGCTGGGAATCTTTTTCTCTGGATCAGTTCTGGGTATCATGTTCAAATTATGTCACATACAAAGGTATCGGACCCTTGGCGGCGTAAAAACTGTAAGCTTATAACTGACTCCAGTCAACAGATACGGACAGCCGTTTGTGTCTCGTGTTTTGATAATCGAAAACTCACTCATCGAAACCTGTAGGGCGCTCTCCATTGACTTGGAATCATGAGATTTGGCTACAACTAAGTTTTCCGGTGCAAGTAAAGCAAAAAATCTGAAACTAGTTAACTTGTAATTATATCACATAAAAATGTTTTCGATTTGGACATACATTGTATTCATCACCTGTTGAAAGTATAACATACGAACATTACTGCATCCAAAAATAAATTGTATGTTGTATTCATGATTTAGTACGTAAACAGAAATGTGTTATTAAATCTTCTCTCCCTACATACATAAACTAAAGTCCTCTGCTTGCTTGTTCTTGATTGTTTGGGCTGGGCTGAGGAAATAACGTAGAACTTCTGAATCGATCTTGGTATTCCTGGGACCAGTATCTTGCCAGTAAATCTACAAAGTGTCGATAACAGGCAAAAATTATTGGGAATCTCGATTCCGAGGATGGGGAGTTTGTACAGAACCCTTAGTGCGTGAGTCCCTCTCGCACTTTCCCATTCTGTTTTCCTTTTTTCTATCTACCCTAGCATCACCCAGTATGTTGTTCTGGAAGGTGAGTGCTCACCACAGACATGGGTGCCGTCAGGAGTGTCTGAGGGAAGTGGGACAGAACTGCTCTTGTTCTCTGTACGTGGAGTCCCCAATCCTTTTGGGTCACACTGAAACAGGTGACAGTGGTTCCACAATAGATTATATTGAGATAGGGAACCAATACTCGAAAGTGCATATTTGCTGTGTTAAGGACATGCACAGCATACACCACCCAACAACAATGTAGCTCACAGCAATTCTTCAAAGCAACGACTGTCAGTCTGAATGAATGCGTGTATTGCAATGAGGCCTGCAGCTCTTCACACTCTGGCAAAGATCTCGGGTGTCCGTTGTGCACTCGAACAGTAGCAGCTGATAAACCGTGTAGACAGACACCTGACCACCGAACACACAACACCCACGCCACCCATATCGGAGGCCAACAGCAAAGATTCTCAGTCAAGGTATTTTAGGGCATTATCCAACATCATTCCACTTTGATGTTAATGTTTGCAAGCACCTGAAGAATACTCACACTCATTGTAGGACTGGAAAGGGGGGGTCCTCTCTGATGGCCATAGCGATCGCTGGATCTTACAACCCTCGACTTCATTCTCTGAGGTTATGCCAAGATGTAGGTGTACGAAACACCTGTAGATACAGCTGAACACCTGCTTGCCAGGGTCTAAGCTGCCCGTCTCCTGGTACAACATTGTTGCTCACGGGCGAGGCCTCCACGACGAGTGCGGCCGCTTCATGTTTAAAGATGACTAAAGATGTAGCTGTTGTCACACGCGTCGACTCAGTCTGTGTTTCGACAAGTTTCTACACAGTTGTCACTTCCGCCCAGCTGCTCAGAACAATAAAGTGTGACATGTCTTGGAAGACAGTAGCGTGATTGACTCGATTCCACTATCGCAGTAGCCGCCACGATACAGGAATGACCTGTGAGGATATGCTGACATCACTCCGAAACTGTGATCACAGAGAGAGGGTCATGCACGTCAAAGGTCGTGAGGTGGTGGTATGAATGTGGGAAATTTTCAAGAACACTGCCATCCTGAATTTGGAATCGTTCAACTGTATGTCAGTCAGACACCTTAGGCAAGTGTACGGTGGTGGAGAGAAAAACGGATTTACTTGTGTTGCAGATCTGGGCAAATATTATTTTCTTAATAAAATTTTTGTACTTGTTTAGATACTCCCGAGCTCATTTTTTACAGTTCTTTTGTCAGCTACGTTTATTTACCAGGTGACATCTACACTCTTTTTGGAGAACTGTCGAGATGATTTCCCAAGTTTCTGCAATGTGTCACTCAAAACGTAACCGATCAGCAGCTACTTGTAGCCAGCATATTCCATTTCGTGCATTTCTGTCACAGCACAATCCCACTCGTTTAATATGTGGAAGTTCTTCTTCTTACGAGAAATAAACCCATTTGTGCTGCCTTGCGTCCACGCTTGGTAAGTAATGAGAGTAGTAGCAAGTTGAGAGAGGCATGTTCAAATGTGTACCAACACGCTGGGCACTGTCGCATTGCGCTATGTGTAAGTAATGTTAGTGGGGAGAGAAGAAGCGTGATGAACTGCGACTTGAATTGCAGATCAGCGCACGCTGCGTGGCTGAAGGGGTTTGTAAACAGCCCTGCGGAGGGCGACCCGAGTCTTGCTCTCTCTCCGACTGCCAGCCAGCCCTGATATCGGAGTCAAGCGCTCGTGCGGTATGCGTGACGACCATGGTGACTGCAGTCATGGCCACGCACGTTGGTCAACAATGACGACGCCGCACTGTTGTCACTGTTTACCGACGACGGTGTGATGTCATTCATCATGGTCAGCTTGGCTGAGGATGAAAGCAAGTACACATATTTTCTATACTGTTTTTGTTTATACACTACTGGCCATTAAAATTGTTACACCAGAAGATGACGTGCTACAGATGCGAAATTTAACCGACAGGAAGAAGATGCTGTGATATGCAAATGATTAGCTTTTCAGAGCATTCACACAATGTTGGTGTCGGTGGCGACACCTACAACGTGCTGACATGAGGAAATATCCAACAGATTTCTCATACACAAACAGCAGTTGACCGGCGTCGCCTGGTGAAACGTTGTTGTGATGCCTCGTGTAAGGAGGAGAAATGCGTGCCATCACGTCTCCGACTTTGATAAAGGTCGGATTGTAGCCTATCGCGATTGCTGTTTATCGTATCGCGACATTGCTGCTCGTTTTGGTTGAGATCCAATGACTGTTAGCAGACTATTGAAACAGTGGGTTCAGGAAGGTACTACGGAACGCCGTGCTGGATCCAAAGTGCCCCGTATCACTAGCAGTCGAGATGACAGGCATCTTATCCGCATGGCTGTAACGGATCGTGCAGCCACGTCTCGATCCCTGAGTCAACAGATGGGGACGTTTGCAATACAACAACCATCTGCACGTACAGATCGACGACGCTTGCTGCAGACTTGGAGACTGTGGCTGCGGTTACCCTTGACGCTGCATCACAGACAGGAGCGCCTGCTATGGTGTAGTCAACGACGAACCTGGGTGCACGAATGGCAAAACGTCATTTTTTCGGATGAATCCAGGTTCTGTTTAGAGAATCATGATGGTCGCATCCGTGTTTGGCGAC
This sequence comes from Schistocerca piceifrons, assembly GCF_021461385.2. Classification (NCBI taxonomy): domain Eukaryota; kingdom Metazoa; phylum Arthropoda; class Insecta; order Orthoptera; family Acrididae; genus Schistocerca; species Schistocerca piceifrons. Next base: position 73,323,672 of record NC_060148.1, on the reverse strand, counting down.
ATCGCGGTGAACGCACATTGGAAGCGTGTATTCGTAATCGCCATACTGGCGTATCACTCGGCGTGATGGTATGGGGTGCCATTGGTTACACGTCTCGGTCACCTCTTGTTCGCATTGACGGCACTTTGAACAGTGGACGTTACATTTCAGATGTCTTACGACCCGTGGCTCTACCCTCTCTCGGCGAAATCCTACATTTCAGCAGGATAATGCACGACCGCATGTTGCAGGTCCTGTACGGGCCTTTCTGGATACAGAAAATGTTGGACTGCTGCCCTGGCCAGCACATTCTCCAGATCTCTCACCAATTGAAAACGTCTGGTCAATGGTGGCCGAGCAACTGGCTCGTCACAATACGCCAGTCACTACTCTTGATGAACTGTGGTATCGTGTTGAGGCTGCATGGGCAGCTGTACCTGTACACGCCATCAAAGCTCTGTTTGACTCAATGCCCAGACGTATCAAGGCCGTTATTACGGCCAGAGGTGGTTGTTCTGGGTACTCATTTCTCAGGATCTATGCACCCAAATTGCGTGAAAATGTAATCACTGCCTAGAATGTCACTGTCACTCTAGTTCTAGAATAATATAGTTGTCCAATGAATACCCGTTTATCACCTGCATTTCTTCTTGGTGTAGCAATTTTAATGGCTAGTAGTGTAAGTGATTCTTATGGGTTCTACTTCTTCTTTTCTAGGTGTGAGCAGACGTTACTCGCTGTGGGATCTGAACCCAGCAGCTGATAATGATGATGACGATGATGATGATCTCTGGGGAACGACTTCGATTGTTCAGAGGCAGATATCGCTTATTCTACAGTATTAAATTTTTTGTTTGTTATTTTTGGGATGCTCTAGTTTGTAGACGTTCTCAATGCGAACATCGGTGTTTTGACATGAGCACCAGCTACTAGTTCTTTTGCACTTGTGTTTTCGTTTGGGTTTGTCCGTATTCTTTCAGACACATTCCCCTGTCGACGTCATACACCTCCTCTAGTACCCATGCTGGATATGCCCTTAATGACAAACATGCGCACAGATGACGAGTTGCTGGAAGTGTATTCCAGTAATGAACACAACAACAGTTTTACGTGTCAGTTCTCAGAATTTATTATTATTATTATACGAATACGGGTTTTTATTTCTCCTTCCTTAGATACTTATCAACTTCGTCTCTTTCTCCTTCTGGTGTGCAGAGTTATTAGGAGTTCGACGTGTTGTTGAGGGCAAGAGCATTGTCCAAGTTAGGGGGAGAGCTGTCGTGACATCATGGGGTGAGTCGATACCAGAGCGGTCATACTGAGTCACTTTTCTGAGGTGCAGGAAAGGGGGTCGTGTAAGACACTCAGCTGTATGCTCCGCCTTGATTTATGTTCATAAGATTTTGATCAACTTATTGTCAGGTCCAGTTACATCTCTCTTCAGAATTACATATTGCTAAAAAAGGCATGTCCTAATGCCCAGAATCATGATGAGAGGAATTGAAATTGATTTCCATGGTTGCTTCTCGCTAGCGATAGAAATTACCCTAAAAATGCAGGGCATACAGATACACAACAAACACCAGATATCCACTGACGATCTAATTTCTCGTATATGTTGGAAAGCCATAAGGAGAAGACAAACATTAACACACTGTGTGGCACATCGACAAAGAAGTCAAGCGTAAATTAGGTGGTCCCATCTTCTTGTCCATATTAGCTGAGAAACATCCAAAAAGTGTAGACGTGCTTCTAATCTCTGAAGGCGATAAGCAACACAGCGTTTGGGTCAAATGCATGTCCCACCTACGTTCCTCTGAAATGAAAACAGAAAAGGTGCAAGACATTTTTGCTGTGGATGTCTCGTTTACCAAGAGCATGTATCTTGAAAGACCTGATTGACTGCTAGAGCCAGGAAACAATATGTGTGGAAATGCTTATCAAGGATAAACGGTTCTAGAAGTTTAATAATGCCTCCCACCAACACTTCTGTCCCTTCGTCGTTTACGTCGATTTTGAGCGCCTCCTAGCTCCTGTGGTACAGTGTGAACGTGGTGCCTCTGCCTCCCATATCACTGTCACAAAATGATGACTGTGACATATGGCTACCCATCAAGTTCTGTGCACGTATAACTCTAAAATTAAAATCTTATGTCAAGGGAATAGTGCGAGATGGTTGCTCACTGAGCTTGAAAGTCTTGTACGGGACGTTTATAACATTTATAGTGAAAACGTCCTCATGACCAACGTGAAGGAGAATGATGCGCTGTACAAGCAGGTAGCTGATCGTTATACCTGGGGACTGTGACTGGACAGAGGTGAGGAAGCTCCCTGTAGAGGCTGTTGACACGTAACGGGGAAGTCCCAGAGTGCAGCTGACAACCCATGTAACTTTAAGTACTAACTGCCACAGCACACAGCCATCTTTTCCACAATTTAAGTGAGCATGATGCCCACTTTCTAATTCAGCACTTTGACGAGTCTGGGTAGTAGGATGATAAGATCAGTGTCATTGCTGACACCGTTGACAGATACATGCCGCTTCACAGGGGATCACACCACTTCCTGGATTCACAACGCTTCATGCTCATGTCTCTTTAGAAATTTGCTGAACCAACGCGTCCTGAAGATATTCTTAGCAAAGGGAGCCACTTATCTCGATGATGTAGAGTTTCAAGAGTTTCAACTTGTGACGGAGAAGGGGTCATTCCATAGGAATATCTGGATTCTCTAGTAAACTAAGAGGCATTTCCATAATGAATGGAAAGAACGGGCACTTGGTGAATGAACAGCAGGACTTCGGCATCTCTGATTTATCACAACATGTAAAATGGTGAACACCAATGTACATCTGACCGCCAACATCGAGAAGTTCTGTAGCATATGGCTGAGATTTCGTGGGATGCCATGTTAAGAAAGACACAAGCCGGCAGCGAATTCTTGACCAACGTTGACATGCTTGTCTTCCTGGAACATGCGATTCACGAGTTACTTTGCCAACGTGTGCGCAGGTATGCCAAGGCAAATAACTTCCAAATAATCGAGGGGGAGTACACGTTGTCTGACGATTTCAGTATCATCCTTTACCTGGATGTAAACTGTCTCTACAGGCAAACCATGCAACAACGTCTACCATTTGGAGGGTTCTGATGGATGTCCAAAGGGGAAATCACCATACTGAGGAAAGATATCAAATATGTGGCTGCTGATGCTGTTGAGGGATATGTCCTAGAGGTAGAGCTGGACTATCCCACAAGTCTGCATGACAAACATGGTGATTTGCACAGCCTGAAAGACTTTCACGTTCTGGGACTTCAACAGGTGCCTCCTCTAGGGCATTGGCTCTGCACCACAAATGCTTATCAGCAGACCTTTCGACCGAGGTTATATACTGAGGTATATACTGCAATTCCAGCTGGAAGCAGGGGTGTCCTACCACGATCACAAGTGGTTCACTGGGGGGCATAGGTGTGGAAATCTGCTGCACTCAGACTATTTACTGATGCGTCTGGGTGGGTTTATTTGTTAGTAAAAAGGTAAAAGAGTGTTCCACTTGACTGGGTGTGTGTGGAATAGTTTGATGAACTGTTTGTCACAGTTCTGACTGCATGTTTGAGATTATGAATGTTTCATTGCACACTGCGTGCGTCCACGTGTGTGTGTGTGTGTGTGTGTGTGTGTGTGTGTGTGAGAGAGAGAGAGTGAGAGAGAGAGAGAGAGAGAGAGAGAGAGAGAGAGAGACAGAGTATATATTTCGTGTGGAACATGTACAATATGCATCCGTGTAAAGAAAGTATTTTATATGTTTATGGTTCGTGTGTGTGTGAGTGCGTGCGTGTGTGTGTGTGTGTGTGTGTGTGTGTGTGTGTGTGTGTGTGTGTATTGTTTTTGAGCTGCCATTGCTTTTGCTGTTCTAAGTATGTACACACTGAAAACTTCTCTCTCTCTCTCTGGGTTACTAATAAGTGTTTAATAGACGTTGGAAATGAAAAAATTACCTTATTCACAAAAGAATGTGTATATTGTAATGAATCAAATACGAAATAACAAAACTGTTACGTATATAACAAATACGAGAAAAAATGGAAATTAAAAAGCTTTCAGTTGTTTTCACAATACAATTGTTCTTCTTTTTCATATTTTTTGAATGAAATACCTCCTTTATCAGTTTTATATTGATGGCAGGAGCCAGAGAAAAAAGAAATCCTTTTCGAATACAATATTTTTTAAATTTACATATATACACACATGGCCGACCGATTCTAGACGGGATCGCGATTTATCACCTCCAATTCGTATTTGCGTAAGTAGAGCTTTGCGGATGTGCGCCAGGAATACTGCACGCGTTTACGTGTGTGTGTGTGTGTGTGTGTGTGTGTGCGTGCGTGGGACGTGCGTCACGTCCTCGCTGTGACAGCATGCGGTTAGCGGTCAGCGGGCAGCTAACATCCCGTTTGCGGTCTGAGCCGCTTCCCACTTCCGACAGCCCGGCTGTGGGCGTCACAACAACACAGGGCGAGGGAGGCCAGCGAGCGACACGGGCCGAGTCCACACAGTAGGGGGCCCGGCGTACGGACCGACCCAAACTCACTGTAGTGGTGACACGTGGCTGCAGCTGACTCTTACCCGTACGTCGATAAGCAGTATAGAAAACGAAAAATAAAATTCAGAATTTCCCTGGTTGTGCAGGAGCAGTGAATTGGAAGGTGCTGCACACTTTTGTATCGGCACCTTCCAAAACGTTGAATCCGTCGTCCTTGCTATGGCGCCACTGCGCTTTCTGCCATCTAGACCTAATCTATGCCGGCCGTTGTGGCCGAGCGGTTCTAAACCCTTCAGTCTGGAACCGCGTGACTGCTACGGTCGCAGGTTCGAATCCTGCCTCTGGCATGGATGTGTGTCATGTCCTTAGGTTAGTTAGGTTTAAGTAGTTCTAAGTTCTAGGGGACTGATGACCTCAGAAGTTAAGTCCCATAGTGCTCAGAGACATTTGAACTATTCTGACCATACATACATACATACTTGTACACAGTATTATGTGAGAGCCCAGTTACCAGGGGCACAGGGTCAAAATCGTGAGCTGCGTCCTTACCTGGGCCACAGCACGCCCTGCCGTACTACTCTGCAGGGCTGTAGTGAAGAACCACGAGAGGAATTATCTCGAATACGAATACCTCAAGACTGCTGCAGCTGTCTGAAGACTCAAGTTTCATTCAGAAAGCAAAGTGTGTCTTTAAATCGAAACTATCTGTACAACATTGGTTTCACTGAATAACTTTTCGCAATTACACTTTTCCTAAGCAGGTGCAGTGTATCATCAACGAAGCGTAGCTGCACCGCAAATGTAATAAAGAAGTCGTCCTTTAAATGTTCTCGCAAGCTATGAGGTAGTAACTCTACAAAATATTGGATACGTATCAGGTAAATTGCCTTTGCTACAGTGAAATGCATGGATGATGGTAACGAAAACAAGATGCAATGACAGGACATGATACGATGTAGGCAGAAACCATTCTTTAATACGGAACCTGCAACTATCAATCTTTGAAATTACCATCCAGCAAACATCCATAATATTTATAGGAAAAAGATTTAATGTACTCAGAACCTTTACAGTTCACTAAGGTATCGCGTAATTCTCTTCTCAAAGGATCCAAAATGATGCTCACACGATATTTTAGGGACTGGCACGTTGCTACATACGCCACAAAAAGTTACACAAAGACACAGATCATACTGCGTCCTTTTGCTTTCCATGTATACTACTGTCAAAATCCAAACAGTCATAATGCACAGTGGCCATTCTATGTGTTAAGATTGTGTTGTTTGGGGAAGGAGACCAGACAGCGAGGTCATCGGTCTCATCGGATTAGGGAAGGATGGGGAAGGAAGTCGGCCGTGCCCTAAATCAGAATGGCCGGACACGGGATTGAACCGTCGTCCTCCCGAATGCGAGTTCAGTGTATGTGTTAAGACCACATAGCTGTTATTCTCGGTAGTGGAAAATCACTGGTGGTAGTGTTCATAAATCATAGGCAGAGATTTCAGACTCGATAATGGTTCGAGTTAGGCCACGAGACACGTGCAGAGAGGCTAACGACTGAGATGAATGCTCTCAGAAAGCAGCATCCGGTTTCACGTTAGCCTGGCACAGATTTTCATTGGCCTTGACACATTCGCCAGATATTCCGCTTGTGACTGTAGTAGCACAGTGCCTTTAGCAAAGTCACTCGCTGACGCAACACGCGCTAACTGGTGGACCTCAACTGCAGGTTTTCGTTATTGACGCGCGTCCTCTGTGGCTGCGGCGGCTGGGGCATTGCCGTGTCACACGGACAGTGCTGGCTGGCAGTGGTGAGCACAGGGGGCCGCCAATGGCGTCGAGCCACAAGTGTCAGCTGCGCTATCGTCTGGTCATGGAGTCCTGGGAAATGGTCACGTGAATGTTAAGGTGGGAAGTCGTTGAACAGTTGTGTTGAAATGTATGATTTATGTGGTATGTATACAGGTTAATAAGGAGATTTGAAGTTGACGAACCTCTATGTTGAGCAGAAGTAATTTTATAGGCCTTCAATATGGAGTAGAGATTCTTAGGAAGAGAAGATGCTGATGGAGACTTGAAATGCCACACTGAGACTCTAGACCACTCTCCACCACATATGAAGCTAACATGCTTCAGCTTGTAAAGCAGGATTGGGTGCAAAGTTATCTGAATCTGTTAAAGAAGTAGCTAGCGCATACGAGAAAAGAAAGATACAGACGATTTTCTTCGATCTCTAACCATTCCGAGCTTAGCCTCTCTGTATCATAGCCCCAAAAGGCTCACAGAAGTAGAGGTTGGTTCAGAATTCTTCCAGAAGGTTAGTATTAGAACTGGAGAGCCAAAGATAGCTACAGTGTGAAGCAGGTAAACTGAGAAACACTCTCCAAGAACTGGCCAGGTGGTGTGTGTCATTTTCTCACCCTCTGTACGTATAATACAGTTTATAAGAGGAGGAAAAAACTCCACTTACCATACGTTCGAATGCGAGGAGAACCAACAGCTGTGAGGTGTGCGTCGCACCGAGTGAGAGCAGCTGCCCCACGTCCCGCCAGTAGCTGGAGAGGCGTTCCCGGAATACAGCCGCCTGGGCCTGCAGATCTGCACAAGAGGTGAGACGACGGACTGGTGAACAAGCCAGTGCATCAGACTTCTGTAGAAGCACAGCTTTCACTTTCTGCCCCCACAAAGTGTATGCAGGTAGCATTTACCTTTTGAAACTAGTTCAATATACAATGTCAGTAATCGTATGAGTTACAGCACGGACACCTTGACCGGACGTTACAAAGCTCATATTCCAACGACAAATTTAAAGAGCACATCAAGCAAAGAGAGAGGAGTACCATCACCTAACGTAGATCCAGTAATAAAAATTAGCCTAATGGTAGACGTATCAAAATACCTGAAGAAGTGGAAATATACACCTATTTCAAAAATCACCCACACGGCTTGCCCAACAATAAGACAGATTTAAGAAATAAGAGACCTCGAGATAAATTCCAGTCAGTTTTACGTGCTAATAATAGAAAGTAACATAAATGAGAATGTATAGTTTGGCTATTTGACTTTGACATACTGACAAGCATAGGACGTAACGATTTGCACAGAATCGTGTCTATGCTGGTTTTATAATATGAGTAGTCTTTACTATGTTTCCCGTGACTTGTATGATATGTATGGAAATGAGGAAGAATTATGTCCACTCATAAACGTTTTTATATTTAGGATGTATTTATTTTAACATAAGTAATATATTTTAATAATTCAGTAAAAAATTGAATAAGGTGTTTTGCAAGTGTAGCTGAAAAAGCCATTCTCGGCCTAAACTTCCTAAGGAGCATGGAAATGTATGACTACATTTGTACTGGTACAGTACCTTACATATTAACAGTACATTTTACAATTACATGATGATACACATAATGTTCTGTAATGTGTGACATGTATCCCATCACATGTTTTTATCTCTTTTTTTGTACTCCTTTTTCTTTTTATTTGTCCACCAGATCAATTCATGTACGAAAGTTGTTGTGAATGCGATTTATACCTTTGTGATGTTAATGTGGTACAAAGAATACACGTGTGAAATTATATATATATATATATATATGATTATTACTGCCATGTTTTTATGAGCAGCCAAGCTACTGTAAGCCTTTGACGATGGATACCATATGTACTATTACGCACTATCACAATAAAGAAATGTCTTATCTTTTTCTTTACGCCAAATGCTTGTATCGTAAACAGAATGCCAAATTTTGTTAACAAATGTAAACACGATATTAAGATACTCTGGTATAAAACGTTTACTGTGGCATGTACAATCACTGCTAAGTGCAAAGAAGAAACTACTTGTGAATATGTTCCCCACCAACCGCCTCAGATGTGGTATAAACAACATGAACAGTGATTTGAGGAGATTCATGTTAGTGAAGTTAACATCAGTAACAATAAATTTACCTTAAGCCATTGCTATGATCCTTACGCTCATCTAAAGTTGATGTACACTCTGAGTTAGGAGACTCAACATACAGAGACAACAGTGAGATATACACACGTCAGAAGATTTGTAAATTTTGACACCTCCAGTGGCCCGGTGCAAGTGATGTGCTGCTTTTAGCATTTTTTGTAATATAACTGCCTCATGTATGGGCTGATAGTGGCGTTCTATACATGCCATCTGCACTTCACGTTTCGGTTATTGCTGTATACCTGTATAAAGGGCATAGGATCGAAAATGTAGTCGTGAAAACAAATAATGTTACAGTTATTGGCAGACACAACGTCTTTAAGAAAAATACTGCATTATTTTTATGCCTGTGCCAGATTTTTGGCATTTCGTCCTTATGCGAGCTTATTTTCAGTACAGAAAAGACATTGCTAAAGATGGAGAATGATGTGTGTACACGATGTTTATTGCGTTCCTAATGCTATTGGAATTACTCAGCGGCAAATCGCAAAAGAGAAAGTCCAAGGAACGTGCATCTTTATGTCTCTGTAAAAAAACGAATCTTCGGCATGAGGGACTTGAGAGCATCGTACCGACACATTAGACTGGCATCTGGCTGTAGGGCAACGACTGCAGAGTGTATAGCCACGGGTTGGGGTGGAGACAACACAGTGCTGAGAAGTTCACCAGCCATCACAGACAGACCGGTGTAACCTGGGTTGAGGTCTGTGGCTACCACTGACACCACACCACAAGCAGCATAGTGTAGGGCGTTCTGTGGTGTTCAGCGGCGGGAGTCGCTTTTGCCTGTGGCGGTCAGGTCGACGCTGCTCTGTCCTCAGGTGGCCTCGTGAGACGTCACGGGAAGCAGCGGTCGTCGAGATGCCTACCTCTCCAGCCCACAGAAACAAATGGGGGTTAGGAAGACTCGCGATCAAATCATGTGGAAGGCATATGGAACAGTTCTTCGGAATTTCGAAAATTGTTCAGAAATTTGGAAGCCAAATTATTATTCAAACTGGTTCTCCAGATAAACAATCAGTATCTCTTGAAAATATCGTTCACATAGTTCTGTATGTTGCAAGGGCACATAAGTGCGAGGACATCCGCACAATTACCTAAAGCGCTCTCACACTCAAGTTGCTGACAAGAATATGTATATAATAGGAAAAAGTAGATTGAGGAAGTGCTAGATGACGATCAATTTGGTTTTAGGAAAGATAAAGGCATCAGCGAAGGACTTCTCAGTTGGCGATTGATGATTAAAGCGAGACTTAAGGAAAATCTAGGCATGTCCGTAGGATTTGTAGTTAGATAAAAATCGTACGATAATTTAAAATGTTGCAGGATTTCCGAAACTCTAAGGAAAATGGGTGTAACCTCTAGGGAAAGAAGGGTTACGTGCAATTTGCACATCAAACTAGAGGATAAAATAGGAAGACCAATAACAAACAGATTAGGTTAGGAAAGGTAAAAGACATACATCTAATCGCCCCTACGATTCAATCTGTACATCGAAGAAGCAATGACGGAATTAAAAATGGGGTTCAGAAATGGAATTAAAATTCATGTTGAAAGGTTATCAGTGACAGGAATAGCTGATGTCATTGCTGTTCTCAATGGAAGTCAGAGGTAACAGTAGGAGATGTTGAGTAGAATGAACAATCTAATGGGTAGACTCTATGAATTAAGTCTAAACCAAAGAAAGATTAAATTAATGATGTCTAGCAGAAATCAGATCAGTGTTCAACTTGTCAGAATTGTAGACGAGGATCAAGACGAACTGAAAGAATTCTGCTACCTTGAGGACAAAGTAGCCAGCTGAAGTGGCCGTGCGGTTCTAGGCGGTGCATCTGGAACCGCGAGACTGCTACGGTCGCAGGTTAGAATCCTGCCTCGGGCATGGATGTGTGTGATGTCCTTAGGTTAGTTAGGTTTAACTAGTTCTAAGTTTTAGGGGACTAATGACCTCAGAAGTTGAGTCTCATAGTGCTCAGAGCCATTTTAACCAAGGACAAAGTAACTCATAGTGGAAAAATGAAAGAGAACATAAGGAGTAGAGAAGAACATTCAAAGAGGATGTTCACGACCAAACGAAGTCAACTAACATCAACTGTCAGTTTTGTAACAACGAAATCAAACAATCATTGATAAAATTATTTAATAGGATAGATAAAAGAATGGACTCACGAAGCAGCGGCAGAACACACATAGAAACTGTTGTGACTGGCAAGCTTTCGGAGCCAGTGGCTCCTTCTGAAGGTAAAAGGGTTGAAACGGAAGGAAGAAGGGTTAAGGAAAAGGACTGGACAGGTCTAGGAAAAGGGGGAAAAGGGGTAGATTTTGGGAAAGTCACCCAGAACCGCGGTTAAGAGGAGACTTACCGTACAAGATGAGAAGGAATGTTGGGGACCGCATCCAGGGAGCTTAAAGGTGGAAGATAGGGTAATATACAAGACAGAGATTACTGCTAAAACATTGATCTCGAGTTAACAAGAGTGTGTCCTCTTATAATAGCCTTGTAACTGGCAAAACATATTCTATCAAAGGGAGAGCCAGCTGCGAAAAGATACAAGTCATACTCCAGCTACTACGTAAACACTGTTTAGCCTTCTACATAGGCATGACTACCATCACATTATCACTTAGGATGAATGGGCATAGGCTGAGGGTATATACTGGTAACTCACAATATCCTGTTGCAGAGCATGGTCTACAACGTGACAATCGTGACACCAGCGCCTTTTTCACCACCTGGATTCCTCCCCCAGACACCAGTATCTCAGGACTCTGTAGGTGAGAACGAACTCTTCAACGTGTCCTTGGTTCTCGCCATCCAGCTTTTTATCACTGTAACTACTCTTTGATTCACTCCGTTTCAGTTTCCTGCATCTTTCATTGTCATTCCCATCTATTTTTCAGCCCCCCATCCCACCTCTGTTATGTACAATGTGCTTACCTTCTCACTCTTAATAACTTGTGATCAATGTTTTGGCAGTAACCTCTGTCGTGCGTATCATCTTGTCTTAAGCTCTTAGGTTTTCAAATCTCGTCCGATGCAGTCCTCAACAATTAGTCTTCCCCTCCCATCTCGTACAGTAAGTTTCCCCTGACCCACAGTTCTGGGTGACTTTCCCAAAATCTACCCCTTAAGTTTTGAGCACAGTATTCTATGAAAGTGAAACATGAACAGTGGGAAAACAGGGACGGAAGAGAATCGAAGCGTTTGAGATGTGGTGCTAGAGAAGAATGTCGAAAATTAGATGGACTGATAAAAGAAAAAATGATGAGGTTCTCAGCAGAATCGGTGAAGAATGGAACATACCAAACGCTTTGGTAGGAAGATGGGACAGTATTTTGTTCTTGGTCATGAAACCTTATTGTTTCCTCTCGGTTCTTGTACGTATCACCCGTATTTCTTTGCAACTTACTCCCATTTTTCTCAATATTTCGAACATCTTGCAGAAGTTTACATTTCCGGATGCTTTTTCTAGGTCTATAGGGCCGATGAATGTGGCCATTTTATTTTCCAAGTTTAGTTTCTCTCATCAGTCACAATATCAGACGTACCGCCCTCTCATGCTATTAGCCTTCTGACAGTCAAAATGATCGTCATCTATCATATTCTCTATTATCTTTTCCATTCCTCTGTATATATTAGTCCTGTCGACAAATTCCATACATGGGGTGTTATGCTAGTTGTGCGATAGGCCTGCAAGTTTCTGCTCTTATCTTCGTGGTTGTGTCTAATGGTATACCAATAATTCTTGGTTGACACTTTCGCCAATGATTTGCTGATCAATTGCTGTGTTTTTTTCTGTTTCCCAAGGTTTCTTTTCCGTTAGCTCCTTATATCTATCTTTGTTTGTCCAACTTCTGTGATGCCCTTTTCATAGATGTCCATTCCTGTTCAAATGAACTGCCTGTGTGATATTCATCAACATAGCATTTACAGCCCAAGAGAAATTCAGAGGCATTTCATGAATGACCTCCACTTCAGTGTCCCACTGCTTTCCGCATTTATTCTTCCAGACAATTCTCTTAAACTCCTATCCACTCTTCATCGCAATTCAATTGAGATCTGAGCTTATATCTGGCCCTACGGGTGCCACACAATCTACGAACAGGATTTACAAAACGATAGATTTCGACTTCTAGACGTAGATAATCGGAAAATTCTTCCCATAAATACAGAAGTACGAGTATTAACAAGAGCCTCACCACGACGTTACCTCACATGGAACTTTCCTGTGCCTCCATCCTTTTGGAAGCATACCTCCCGTGGGGAAGCGAGAGTTTTCTATAGCTACCGACGGTTGCGAGTTAAAACAAAGAGCGACAGAAGGAGAGAGAAAGCGACTCCCCTCTCTTCCACTCCGCTCCAAGGCCAAACGTCGTGTGCAATCATGACTGTTTGTACTGAAGCCATAATGTTATGTAATTGCAGTACGTGAAGTTTTGATATTTTTATCATTGTGTAATTTGTTAAAAGAAAGGCGAACAAACATGTAAAAGTAATGCATCCACAGTTTGAAACAGTTACACTGTTTTACATCTAAGTCAACTTGAAGATGCAGAGCTACAATTTTTGTAGTATGTGTATTCTGATATAAAGCATAACATGTGGAATTTATGAAACCCCGTACATTAATTTCTGTCATCAGTGATAATACCTGCTACAGTTGCAAAATTGTACATCAGCAGTTGATTTTATCACTGGGATGTGTATCAACAGTTGTGCATGTCCCATCAAGAGAAACGTGTGTTCTTATGTGTCTCCACTGTTGTTGTTGTTGTTGTTGTTGTTGTTGTTGTTAGCAGAAGTAGTATAATTATCACCACCGTAAGCTGCCCGTGTCCTTCACATGTCGTAATGTTGACCCATTGAGATGTCAGGTTATATATAAGAGAGTGCACTAATGCCTTAATTTTATCAGGTGGAATAAACGCATAAATAAGTAAATAAATGTACACAATGTGCCAAATTCCGCTACTTTTTATAACGCACTTTACACTATTTCTAAGGACACGGGCTCTGTCGTTTCTTGCAACTCTTAGTGTCTGTTTTGCTGGGGTTGGCATCGTGTAGTGGATCCCCGTACGCTCTGTAGCATATGGCATTAAAGGTCTAAAAATTTCGTAAAAGTTACAGTACCTTCCTGCACTGTCACTTTTATCGCAACGACAATGAACGAGAGTCTTAAAACGTCACGTGTCTCAGATCTGTGCTGAAGTTTAGTGAGCGAGCAGTCTAGATCGCATCACATCGCATAGTGATTTTTTAATCCGGACCTGTGCGCTACCTTCGTGCTGAGTGCCCTGGGGACGCTCCCAAGACAGCAGCCGTGGTCACAGACCGCGTGGACACGCTCCTGGCTGGACGACCGACCACTCAGCCGTCCTGCCGCATCCCGACATGCCCGCTAAGCCATCCGGTCTCAACCTCACAGCAAATGTCTGGCTCCAGCGTGTGGACAGCAGCGGTCCAAACGTCGCTGCGGTCTGGCGGCTCTACGGGACCTGTTGAGTGACGTCAGCTGAACACGACACAACTGGAGAGACTCGTGGACTCTCTTTGTCGGCCAACTCAGGCCCTTGTCAGGGCTAGAGGCGGTGTGCTCTACTCCTGTGTCAGCATGATGTCTCCTTATCTGACATCGAATGAAATCTGTTCTCAACCTTCATGTTTATTACTTGTAACCTTCCACATAAACATAACTAACTCGACCTTGTTTTGTAAGGAGAAAAAAGTACACTTGCGAGATCTCAACCCTAGATGCCAAACACCCGCTCTCTCTTAAAATAAATGGCCGTACTTAAGGTAATTCTCATTTCAGACGTCTTGAATGCAGAGTTTTTAAAGTTCTGTAGGTGCAGGTTGCCTGCCACTGGCTCCGCCCCACTGCAGCTGCCTGATGCACGAGTGCAGAGTACTGTGCAGCGGGGTGACGTCCAGAGCCCTCAGACCCGCTTCATGTCGCAAGTGTGGGAAGACGTGCGTGGAGCCGGTCACGTCTGCCCCATGTGTTTCGAAACTTTGTTCTTCAAGTAGAACACATGTTATTTAACTTGAAAAACGGGTAAGCAATATGAGCAGATAGTATTTCAATGCCATGCGCATATATGGTTAACACTGTTTAGCAATATTTTAGGACATATTCTGCAGCAGTTTTTTGTAAAACACACGCGCACACACACACACACACACACACACACACACACACACACACACACACACACAGATCTCTGTTACGGGCAGAGGCAAGGTGAAATCTGACAATATTACTTCTTCAAAGGAAGCTTCCTAAACAGTCAGTTCGTGATTTTACGTCTCCGTCGCATTGTGCCAATGAAGTTGTTTGACGAAAATGATCGTGGTGAAAGGGTATCGTCATCATTGTCACCACCATCCTCTCATACAGAATAGTCTAACGTCAATCAACTATTCTTCTCTCCATTTAACGGGTCTTCTCTATGACTGCCGCAACTAAATCGCAAGGTACAAATAGTAGCACAAAGGAACGCTCATAGAGTTTCTTTTGCCTGGTGTACGAGTTAGTCGAATAGCCACATATAACGACGCTTACCGGTCACAACTGTCGCGAGCTTTGACGTTTAAACGTGGCAATTTGACCGTCGCTGTATACTGCTCCTGGAGGTGCCACACTGTCGCTTGTCGGTTCACCGGCACTATAAACGCGAACCTCTTACTCACCGTACCGTACAGTAGTTCGAGCTCCGACAGTGGGCGAACGCAGTGGAGCGTGCCAGAAACAAATGGTACACGAGCGTTAAAAACCTATGTGTTCAGAAGGTCTTAACTGCGTACAGTCATAATCGTGGTGCAAATCTCCGCGCGACATAGACAGCTGGGGCTCACACCTTACAAGTGTGCGTTTTGTATGTGAGACCAGGTTGGTCATCTTCTCTTGTTAGATGCAATCGGTTGTGATTAGGCAACTGTTTCTTTTCTCCAGTGTGATTATTATTTAGTTCTTATGTTTTTATTTCTGTGCACTTTAATTAGAATAGAATTTTCAAATGTAGTGCAACTCCATCACCATGTGTTGATTAACTTCGACGAGAGTTTTTATAGAAAACCTAAATGAGCACATTACATTTTATTTAACAATAACGAACTTCCAAATAATATACTCACCAGGTTTATTCCTCCACTGAAACTGAACATGACGCCACCACTCACAATTCGCCCTGCTGAACGTGGCTCTTGTGACGAGCCGAACAGCATGCGCTGACTGGGACAGGATATGATGCCTCAGATCATCCGTTTGCAGCGTTGTCACGTTCCATTCCATGTTGTTCAACCTTTCAAAATAAAATGGAGTCAGCTTATGTGACAGATGATACTCTGAAACTTGACTGTATTTTGTAGAATAGAATAGTGAAAACTAAACTCAACTTGCCCTTCTCCAGCTTTTACGTTTCCCATTGATAGAGGTCGCCAGCACATTAGAGACGAATCGAGGTGTCAGACAGGAATTCTGGCGTAAATTACGGCTGGTATGCGAGTCTGCTAACATATTCTGGCGAACTGATCAATTCTGACGAAATACAAGAATTCACATACAAACATGCAGCCAGAACTCTGATTGGACAAGCACAGCAGACCGCCTTCAAAGGCATGGAGTGGGTGCTCCCCCACAACATGGCTCACCGTCTGCTCCTTGGCGCCATATTCACAAGCAGCACCTCCACTATAATACCACGTTTTCAAGACGTTGCCATGTCTCTCTTGTGCCATTTGGATGACAAGAAAGACCATACCGCGCTACCTTACTCAGTTGGACTCAATACTTATTGCACCCTGTCTTAGGAATTAGTACCTTCACATCCTTGATAGTGAGATTACTAGGGACAAAATTTGACAGGACATGCAACCCCTAAGTGGGAGCTGTTGTAGCAATGTCATTAAGAGTCAACATGGCTCCTTAACGCTTTAGCAAAATATGCAACAGCTCAATAACCAAGGCAAATTGCAGCGTTGTCTTTTTGTCTGCATTTGCTCCCCAGTTTTTTGCAGGAATGTAGTGCGGTTGATTTAGAATAGTACCAAACGACTTTCACAGGTCCGCGCAGTGCTGCATAAATGACAGTGACAGGTAGAGGGAGACACCAAGGTAATTAAGGAAGTAGCTGCAGGAAATTTTGGTCCTATCCAGGGGCACATATGACTGCCTGTGTGCCTCTGTATCATGGAGGTAGAACTCTGTGGGCTCAGTTCCACTTGTGCTTTGCAGCAGTCTCTATTTTTAAAAGTATTCTCTCTGTTTGGTGTCAACTTGGAGGCTTGTCTACACAGTCAGTAAGTAGCCAGTTCCACTAGATGAATGTGGTCACTAGGCGACCACTACGAACAACAATAAAAAACTACCTAGTACCTTGGAGTGCGAAGAAATTGGCTAACGGGATACGTGAAACGGAATCTGGATCAGTGGAGTGGGATTGTATTCACCGGCGAGCACAGGTTTCGAACGTCGACTGGGACTCGTCGTACAAGGCTGTGTAGGTGACCAGGCACCGGTGCAGGTCTCTATCCATGGGTTCTGCTGCGGGGCGGGACGGTCGTATTTTGGACTGCTATTATGGTAATATCAACAGTAGCAGGAAACAGTACAATGGGAGTAGGATTCTTTAGGAAGGTAGAGCAGAGAGTGTGTTACAGTGAACAGTTCAGTGATACAGTTATGCTTATCACAATCGACAGCAAACCAACACCATGTAGTTCAGATACTACATGCCGACGTCGGAAGCTTAAGATGAAGAGACAGAAAAAAGTATATGAAGGTATTGAAAGGGTAATACAGGAGGTAAAGGGAGATGAAACTCCATTACTCATGGGAGACTGGAAAGCAGTTGTAAGGGAAAACGTGGAAGAAATGGTTACTGGAGAATATGGGGTTGGGGTAGGGAATGAGAGAAAAGAAAGACTCAGTCCTGCAATAAATTTCGAATAGTAATAGCGAATACTCTTAATCGCAAGAGGAGGATGTATAATTGAAAAAGGCTGGGTGATATGGGGAACTACAGGTAGATTGCATCATAGTCCGACAGAGATTCCGAAAAGATATAGTGGATTGTAAGGCATACGCAGGAGCAGATATAGACTCATATCACAATGTACACTCCTGGAAATGGAAAAAAGAGCACATTGACACCGGTGTGTCAGACCCACCATACTTGCTCCGGACACTGCGAGAGGGCTGTACAAGCAATGATCACACGCACGGCACAGTGGACACACCAGGAACCGCGGTGTTGGCCGTCGAATGGCGCTAGCTGCGCAGCATTTGTGCACCGCCGCCGTCAGTGTCAGCCAGTTTGCCGTGGCATACGGAGCTCCATCGCAGTCTTTAACACTGGTAGCATGCCGCGACAGCGTGGACGTGAACCGTATGTGCAGCTGACGGACTTTGAGCGAGGGCGTATAGTGGGCATGCGGGAGGCCGGGTGGACGTACCACCGAATTGCTCAACACGTGGCGCGTGAGGTCTCCACAGTACATCGATGTTGTCGGCAGTGGTCTGCGGAAGGTGCACGTGCCCGTCGACCTGGGACCGGATCGCAGCGACGCACGGATGCACGCCAAGACCGTAGGATCCTACGCAGTGCCGTAGGGGACCGCACCGCCACTTCCCAGCAAATTAGGGACACTGTTGCTCCTGGGGTATCGGCGAGGACCATTCGCAACCGTCTCCATGAAGCTGGGCTACGGTCCCGCACACCGTTAGGCCGTCTTCCGCTCACGCCCCAACATCGTGCAGCCCGCCTCCAGTGGTGTCACGACAAGCGTGAATGGAGGGACGAATGGAGACGTGTCGTCTTCAGCGATGAGAGTCGCTTCTGCCTTGGTGCCAATGATGGTCGTATGCGTGTTTGGCGCCGTGCAGGTGAGCGCCACAATCAGGACTGCATACGAGCGAGGCACAGAGGGCCAACACCCGGCATCATGGTGTGGGGAGCGATCTCCTACACTGGCCGTACACCACTGGTGATCGTCGAGGGGACACTGAATAGTGCATGGTACATCCAAATCGTCATCGAACCCATCGTTCTACCATTCCTAGACCGGCAAGGGAACTTGCTGTTCCAACAGGACAATGCACGTCCGCATGTATCCCGTGCCACCCAACGTGCTCTAGAAGGTGTAAGTCAACTACCCTGGCCAGCAAGATCTCCGGATCTGTCTCCCATTGAGCATGTTTGGGACTGGATGAAGCGTCGTCTCACGCGGTCTGCACGTCCAGCACGAACGCTGGTCCAACTGAGGCGCCAGGTGGAAATGGCATGGCAAGCCGTTCCACAGGACTACATCCAGCATCTCTACGATCGTCTCCATGGGAGAATAGCAGCCTGCATTGCTGCGAAAGTTGGATATACACTGTACTAGTGCCGACATTGTGCATGCTCTGTTGCCTGTGTCTATGTGCCTGTGGTTCTGTCAGTGTGATCATGTGATGTATCTGACCCCAGGAATGTGTCAATAAAGTTTCCCCTTCCTGGGACAATGAATTCACGGTGTTCTTATTTCAATTTCCAGGAGTGTAGTAATGATAAACAGTACGTTGAAGTTTAAAAGATAAGTCAAAAAGAATCGATACGCAAATATGTCAGTTACAGAAGTACTAAGGAATGACGAGATACTCTTGAAGATCTGCAAGGCTATGGATACAGCAACAAGGAATATCGCAGTAGGCAGTCCACTTGAAGAGAAATGGATATCTCTGAAAAGGACAATAATAAAAGTTGGAAAGGAAAACATAGGTACAAAGAAAGTAACTGCGAAGAAACCATGGGAAATAAAAAAAATAACTGAAGTATTTCTTTTATTACCCATGATGAAAGAAGGAAGTTCAAAAATGTTCAGGGAAATTCAGGAATACAGAAATGCAAGTCCTGAGGGACGAAACAGACAGGATGTGTAGGAAAGCTAAGACGAAATGGCTGCCTGAAAAATGTGAAGAAATCGAAAAAGAAATGATTGTTGGAAGGACTGAGTCAGCGCATAAGAAAGTCAAAGCAACCTTGAGTGAAATTGTTAGCAAAGGGTGCTAACATGAAGAGTGCAGTGGGAATTTCACCGTCAAAAAAGGAGGAGGAAGTGGATACATGGAAAGAGTACATTGAAGGCCTCCATTAGGAGAGAAGATTTGCCTGATGTGATAGAAGAAGAAAGAAGAGTCGATTTAGAAGAGATAGGAGATCCAGTAATAGAATCAGAATTTAAAAGAGCTTTGGAGGACAAGATCAAATAAGGCGGAAGGGATAGGTAACTTTCCATCAGGATGTCTAAAATCATTGTGGGGAACTGGCGACAAAGCGACTATTCACGTTGGTGTGTAAACTGTATGAGTCCGCCGACATACCATCTAGCTTTCGGAAAAATATCATCCACACAGTTCCTAAGACTGCAAGAGCTGACAAGTGCGACAATTATCGAACAGTCTGCTTAACAGCTCAGACATCCAAATTTCTGACAAGAATAATATATTGGAGAATGGAAAAGAAAATTGAGGATGAGTTAGATGACTATCAATTTGGCCTTAGGAAAGGTAAATGCAACAGAGAGGCAATTCCGACGTTGCTGTCGCTGATAGAAGCAAGACTGAAGAACGATAAAGTTACGTTTATAGGATTTGTCGACCTGGAAAAGGCGTTGAGCAATGTAAAATGGCGCAACGTGTTAGAACTTCTGAGACAAAGGGGGTTAAGCTGTAGGGAGAGACAGGTAATACACAATATGTACAAAAGCCAAGAGGGAAACAATAAGAGTGGATGACCAAGAATGAAGTGCTCGGATTAAAAAGGATGTGGGCAGGGATGTAGCGTCTCGCCCGTATTTCCAGTATGTACATCGATGAAGCAATGATGGAAATACAAGAAAGGTTCAGGAGTGGGATTAAAATTCAAGGTGAAAGGGTATGAATGATACGATTCGCTGATGACATTGCTATTCTGAAAGTGAAAGTGAAGAAGAATTACATGATGGGCTGAATGGAATGGACAGTCGAATGAGTACAAAATATGGGTTGAGAATAAATCGAAGAAAGACGAAAGGAATTGGAAGTAGGAGAAATGAGAACAGAGATAAACATAACATCAGGATTAATTGTCACGAAGTATATCAAATTAAGGAATTCTACTACCTAGGCAGTAAAATAACCGATGACAGATGGAGCTAGGAGGATATCGAAAGCAGATTTGCACCGGCGAAAAAGGCATTCCTGACTAAGAGAAGTCTATTAGTATCAAACATAGGCCTTAATTTGAGGAATAATTGTCTGAGAATGTACATTTGGAGCAGAGCCTTGAATGGTAGTGAAACATGGACTGTGGGACAACTGGAACAGGAGAGAATCAAAGCATTTGAGATGATGTACTACAGACGAATGCTGAAAAGTAGGTCAACTTACAAAGTAAGGAATGAGGTGGTTCTGCGCAGAATGGAAGAGGAAAGGAATATGTGGAAGGGACAGGATGATAAGACATCTGCTAGGACATCAGGGAATGACTTCCATGGTACGAAATTGGAGAATACATCCAGCAAATAATTGAGGACATAGGTCGCAAGTACTGCTCTGAGGTGAAGAGGCTGGCATAGGAGAGGAATTTGTAGTGGGCCACATCAAACGAATGAGAAGACAGATGACTCAAAAAAAAAAAAAAAAAAAGAATGGGAAGGTCTCTAACGTTTCGTCTCCAAATGCTGGAGACATCTTCAGAGGCTGAAAAGGCAGCAGTTTGAAACTTCTATAAACTCTACAAGCTGAACTGTTTGTTCGGATCCCTGCCACAGTCGGCCTGTGATGTCATCAGACGGCTGCTTAAGAGCGCAGAGTCACGAGTGCGTGCGTTGTCGAGTTTCTGCAGGGGAACACTTGGCGCTGGTTTCTGTATTCAGCACTGAGGCCAGCAACTAGTCTAATTTCACTCATTCTTCTTTCCGTTAAAGTGGCTTTCGTGCTTTGGAATTTGAATGCTCTCTCTGTAAATTCAAGCACAGTAATATTGGTTCTGTATTGCCGATTTATTGCTGTTTCGCAGATGACAACTGCTCTTCTGTTCCTTAAGCCAGAAATGAGTACTTCTGTTTGTAATACACATGTGTGCTTGACTGTGTGTGCAAGACAATTTATAGATTCCTCCTGTGGTAAGTGCTGGCCGTACATTCTTTACAGTGTTCAAAATATTCACGATCCTTCGTAATTGGTATAAACACTGCATCAATACTATGTATTCCTCGTACTCTGATCATGTGAACCATGACTGCTTTTACGAATGGGAGTAAACCTTTGTTTCTTCTTCACGAGAAGCTCCATACCTTTATGGACTTATTGCCCTATTTATCTCTTTCTCATATTAATGATTTCTTCTGAATGTAGTGTTTGAATGGTCGGAGCGTTCCTCCAACTACTCTGGCGACACATTATTTAAGCCAAGCCCACCAATGTTCTCATTACTGCTCTTTTCATTTTGGGACAATGACTGGAATTTTTGTGAATGTATCCACATGTGTGAATGAGGTTTTTGCAAACCTTCTGTGCCTAACATCTGTGGATTTTCTAAGTAGCCCTACATTTTAAAATATTTCAACTTCTTTCTCTTTTTCTATACTGGATTTTATATTGTAACTAATATCATTCGGAAAGTTTAGAAATTCTGTGTTCTTTTTGTCCATGAGGCAATATAACGAAGTATGAGTGTCATAAATATAACAAAACCAACGATAGTGATTTTTCTTGCTGGGCTGATGAGCTGTTCCTTCCAGTTTTACATATAAAACTCCATTGTAACTGTGCTGAGTGTGTTTCCTGTATTGTTGTAATGAATACAGTTTCAGAAAACTGGATGATTCATTCCAGAGCGCCACGAACTGAGCGAAGTCAGTAACGCTTTCGTCCGCCTCAGTTATTCGGCTTCACATCTACTGGCACATCTGTTGAATGTCCTCCTGAGGGACATCGTTCGAAATCATGTCCATCTGGCAGGTTAAGTCATGAAAACCCCGAGATGGTTCGAGTGCCCTGCCCGGTATGCCCCAAACGTTGTCAGTTGGGGAGAGATTTGGCGCCCTTCCTAGTCAAGGTATGTTTGGCGAGCAATAGAAACTATCGCCGGCCGAAGTGGCCGTGCGGTTAAAGGCGCTGCAGTCTGGAACCGCAAGACCGCTACAGTCGCAGGTTCGAATCCTGCCTCGGGCATGGATGTTTGTGATGTTCTTAGGTTAGTTAGGTTTAACTAGTTCTAAGTTCTAGGGGACTAATGACCTCAGCAGTTGAGTCCCATAGTGCTCAGAGCCATTTGAACCATTTAGAAACTATCGCTCTGAGTGTGGGCGGGCATTACCTTGCTGATATGTAAGGCCAGTATGGCTTGCCATGACGGGCAACAAAACTGGACGTGGACATATCGCTCTGCTGTGTGGGTGACTACTAAAGCGGTCCTGCTATGAAAGTGAACGGCACCCCAGACCATCACTCCCGCTTGTTGGGACATGGTGGGCGACAGTCACGTTGATACCCCCCAGTCTCCTAGGCATCTCCAGACACATCGTTGCTGGACATTGGGGCTCAATTAGAAGTGAAGCTCATCATAGAAGACTGTTACAGTCAATGAGATTCACGGCCGAAGTAGAGTCTAGAGATGCCCCAGATGGTCGTAGGATACCAATCTTATTGTCGTCCGCTATATGGTCTGACCACCTGGATTGACGCTCAGGGGTGTCATTTGTCTTCACAGCAAGACCTCTTTGGTTGTCATCTGTGGCACCCTTACAGCACACCAGTTCGCCTATGGTGTTCTACACCCTATTTTGCTGCCCTTCTAGGTTAGCCATCATTGGCTAATTTTTTTCCAAGATAACGCCCACTCACACATAGAGAGAGTTTCTACTATTTGTCTTTGCACTTGCCAAACCCTACCTTGGCCAATAAGTTTGCCAGACCTCTTCCCAATTGAGAATAATTGGAGCAAATAGGCAGGGACCTCCAACCAGGTCGAGATTCTGAGGATCTAACGCACCATTTGGACAAAATATGGCATGATGTTCCTCAGGTGGACATCCAACAACTCTGTCCATCAATGCGAAGCTGAAAAATTGTTGAAGTCAGGATGCATTGCTTACATAAGGACGCATTATTGACTTGCTTAATCTGTGAAGCTTCTCTCTCGAATAAGTCATCCTCTTGTTTGTCTGTTCATGTACAGAACATCTATTAGTTTCTGGACCTTTCAGATAGTTCCTTTTTTTGCCTAAGAGTGTAATTTATATATGTGACATCGTGCTCCCTCTACGATTTTTACCCTCCTCGCTCCCCTCCAATACTAAACTGGTGATCCCTTGATGCCTCAGAATATGTCCTGCCAACCGATCCCTTCTTCTAGTAAGCAGTGATAGAACTTTTAAATAGACTAGTATGTGATGGGCTCAGCATGAAGGAGTCTATTTTTTGCATAAATGAACTAAACCGTTTATATGTCGTTTTTTGCTACAGAGGACTGTAGAAGGCTTGCACAGTGCTTGGCAGCCATGCTTGTCGAACAGTCCATAGCGCTAACAAGTGGTCTTAATGGAATGATGGGTTTGTGAATTTTTGGTACACCACACAATCTTGGTGGGACCAGATCTGATTTAAAAAGACATTTATAGTCTGTGGGAGAAATCGAGGAGGCTTTCACTAGCTGATGCATTTCCCAAAGTATTGCTGTTGGAGTATTGCTTTTGAACTCCCTGTACCTTCCTGGTTGTTATACAACGCCAGTTATACTGCAGTAGGTTCGTTATTTCATTAGCATTGTAGCGTTGCCCTTATCTGCTGGAAGCTCTAGAATACATAAAAATTGAAATCTCGGACAGGTTTCTTTTCACGTTTCGTTGAGGTACTGATGTCTCAGTGCTTATTGCCTCTGGTAGTGTCTCTGGTGGTGCCTCCAGATTTAGGGGACGAAGTCTTTGGCACAGAAATACGCTATGGAACGTGGCCTAATCCCATTAATCAAAATTGACCAGTAGGTTGTATATTAATTATTTATCAGTGCAAGTACATGTGTTAGTGTTTGTAGGAATCACGAAAGAAATGAGGAGTGTAGAAATGGGAGAAATCCTTAGAGAAGGGGTGGCCAAGACATTGGCTCACGGGCGATGCCCGGGCACAAGTGCACTTGGCTCATTATATACATCTCCCCAATTAACGTTTCTTAAGTTTTCTCTGAAGTGCTCAATAAACACTGGGTTGAGCAACCGTACAGTTTTATTTCATGGTTTCTGAACTGTACACCTTGCTGTGTTTTCTAATTTAATCAATTGTACATCATGGGCTGATAATCCATTTATCAATGGGAAAGCATATGTTAGTTTTACACCCTCTTGCTGTACAAATACATAATCTATTAAAGCGCTACTGTCTTGAGCTATATGTGTAGGGAAACTGATAGCTGATTCTATATGTAATTAATAACACTTACACTTTTCCCATCTGAACTGGTTAGAAAGTTTACATAGAAATCATCACAGATTAATAACTTCCTGTTTTTGGCTGATTGACAGCGTAAACTTTTTTATGAGTAGCTCCCAATCTCCTAATGGGGACCTGTACACTGTTGCTACCATCAACACTACATTATCTAGCTGTAGTTTATATGCACAAACTTCAAAGTGCTGATCAATGCAGAATTTGCTTACTTCTCCAGTTTTGTATTTATATCCTTGTTTTTGTAAACGGCAACCACTCCTTTGTCCATGCTATATCTGGAAGTGTAAGAGGCTAAATTATACTAATTTATACTGACACTATCCATCACCACAGTTACATGGTGTTCAGACAAAGTATATCAATCTCATTGTTAGTTGTGAGGTCATCTACACATACTAACAGATCATCTACTTTATTTTTTATTCCCCTGATATTCTGATGAGGTAAGTTGATACTACCCTTAGCTCATCCCTATTTACTGTACATGGAGCTTCTTTTATTCTATTTTTCTTGAGTGTTATCTGTTTGGACTTTGACCTTAACATAAGAAACCTGTCTACCTGGTGCCATTAACCACAGGGGCCACCCTCGTGTGACTGAGGCTCCCCCTTACAGTGTCTGCTAATAGAGAAGCTGACTTATCTTTCCCCTTCCTATTTAGGTGCAGGCCATGCGTAGTGTGTCCTCACCTACCAGTAGTGTCAACAGGAACATGGCGTATGTGAGGTTTTGGCGGTATCTGGAACTTCCCGTTCCTCCACTACTTCTGATAGCAAGCCAGAGTGTTAACACGCCCTACAGCAGTGTTTACGCAGGACCGAACATGGCGCTGAAAGACCTCCACAGACACCACATTTGTGCTGCCAGTTCATGTTCCTGTTTCATCCAAGTCTCTCGCAATAGTACAGCTTGGATTCATACCGCAGGCTGTTTCCTGCTGCCCCAACTGTAATTACCTGATCTCCCTAGCATTTGTTTTCAAAAAACTTGTGACCTGGTACGCTGCACCTAATTCCTCCTGAAGCTCCTGGCCCTGACTGTTAACTAGAAGCAATAATTTTCTTTTCCTATTCTGATTTGGTCCCTACGTGTCTTTTTTTCTTGAAGCTAATATTCTGCTTCAAAATACATTCAACTACATCTGGATGAGGCCCTTCCTCCACTACTTCTGATAGCAAGGCAAACTGATTTACTAACTGAATTTCGAAGTTTTTTCAACAGTTTCCCTTTTTGCTTGTACCTTTCCCCAGCGCCCCGTCCCTGTTTCTTCCCTTGGGCTACATAATTCCAAGTCCGCGTTTTCTAATTCAGCCTTAAGGGCACAAATTCTTGCCTCATGTTCAGTTACTCTTCTGTCCTTTCTACATAACATACGTTGCCATGGAGAGCGTCTTATCTACCCAGTTTCCTCGCCGCTACATTCGCCCCAATAAACCATAACCTACACAGTCTTTACACCCCCGCCTTCAGATTTCTACAGCAAACATCACATTTGCTAGACATGTTTTGACAGAAAAATTTACACAAATGAAGAGCATAACTTGGCACAAGAGCACTGATGTTACGTAATCTGTATTAATACGCAATGAAGCGCTAATGTAAACAAACTTTTCAAAATCTCAAAAACTTTATAAAGCTACGCTTGTAATTCTTTCTAGACCACAACGTATTCTTCAAACTCCGTATTTCCTTTAACACCAGTGATCTTAGGGAACTCGACTGTCTTTGTCAGTATGTGTCCGTTCCAGAAACGCGATTTTCTTTTTAAATGCATCACATGAAGAAAAAGTTAGCTTGCAGTGCATTACTGTGGGCAGTGTGCAGTCAAGTCCAGTTAAAATGTGAAATCTGCTCTAGATTGTACATGTTTTAATTTTCGTTCCTGCATTCCTTTTTCTGTCAAAAAATTAAACGCTTGCTCCAGGTATGTCTCTCGACATAACCTACAAAGTTTGCAGTACGATATGAAGTCTCCATAGGAATCGTTCAGTTTCACTGAAAACCGTTGCAGCTGAAAACGGAAGATGCGTGTGACTTCAGCAATTATACTATGCTTTCTTCCAATTTCGCCATGTGCCAAAGGACTGCAAATTTAGCACAAAGTGCTTTTTGATGTACAAAACAGGGAATCTCGTTTGTCGACATTCGTGATTTTATCCTGTTTCACTGTCAATCAAATCTTTAAACTCTTTCTGCATATTCCAGAATCCGAATCAAGAACAGTTCTCCAGATGAGTAACCTAGAGGCAGATATCGTCCGATTTGTGAGGCAACTTCAATCACTTGATAACAGCAAGTCTTCCGGTCCGTACTGTATACCAATTACGTTTCCTTCAGAGTATGCTGATGCAACAGCTCCATACATAACAACCTTATACAACAGTCCGCTGGGCGAAAGATCCGTATGAAAAGATTGGAAAGCTGCACAGGTTACACCAATATTCAAGAACGGTGGAAGGAGTAATCCAATAAATTACAGGTCCATATTATTAACGTCGATATCCAGTAGGATTTAGGAACATATATTGCGTGTGAGGACTATTTATTACCTCGAAGAAAACGGTCTATTGACACACAGCAAAGACGGATTCAGAAAACATCATTCTTGTGAAGCGCGAAGTGTTGAGTGCTATCGAGAAGCATTTCGAAAAGGCCTTTGACACTGTACCACACAAGCGGCTTCTACTGAAATTGGGTGCTTATGGAATATCACCTAAGTTAGCTAACTGGGTTCGTGGTATCCTGTCAGAGAGGTCACAGTTCCTTATAACTGACAGTCATCGAGTGAAACAGAAGTGATTTCTGGCGTTGCCCAACGTAGTGTTATAAACCCACAGCTGTTCCTTATCTATATAAATGATTTCGTAACAATCTGAGATCCAAAAATGCAAAACGATTTAGAAAATATATCTGTATATTTTGGAAAGTGGCAATTGATCATAGATAATGAAGACCTCCATGTGAGTGCTAAAAGCTATCTGTTAAACTTCGGTTACACGATAAGTCACTAAATCTAAAGCCCGCAGATTGAACTAAAACCCTAGGAATTATAATTACGAGCCACTTAAATTGGGAAGAACACGTAATATTGAGGGGGAGGCTACCCAAAGACTGCGAATCATTAGCAGAATATTTAGAAAATGTAACAGATCTACTAAAGAGACTGGCTGCGCTACGCTTGTATGCCCTCTTTTGGAGTACCGCTGCACAGTGTGGGATCCTCGCCAGATAGGGTTAACGGAGTACATTGAGAAAGTTCAAAGAAGAGCTGCACGTTCTGTATTACCCCGAAATAGGGGAAACAGTGTTACTGACATAATACAGAATTTGGGGTGGACATCAAAAAGCGTTTTTCATTGCGGCAGAATCATCTCACGAAATTTCAGTCACCAACTTTCTCCTTCGAATGCGAAAATATTTTGCTAACGCAGACATACTTAGGGAGAAACGGTCGTCGTAATAAAATAAGGGAAACGGAAGCTGTCAGGGAAAGGTATAGGAATTCGTTTTTCCTCGCACTGTTCGATAATGGAATAATTGAGAATTGTTGTGAAGGTCATTCGATGAACCCTCCGCCAGGCACTTAAGTGTGATCTGCAGCGCATCCGTGTACATGTACATCTAATGTCGTTTCACAGTGGATATGCACTACCTGTAACGTATATGAATTGGGAAACCTCTTCGCTCTCTTCTGTCACTGCCACTCATTTTAAAGAATCGCGACGGTAGACCGCTCGACTGCCTCCTTCGTGCAAACAGCCACTGGCCCAGTGAACCTCCACCGTACCGAGGTCACACAGCGAAGGGGAAACAGCGCTGACAGCGCGAGTCTGCCGAACTCGAGAGACTTGTGCCGGCCGTCATTATGAGCCCCTACCCAGCTGCGGCGAAGTCATCAGTCAACTCCTAAGACGTTACCAGTGGCCACAGGTTGGATGTAAGATGTAATACTTCACGTATGTTCGTTTCATATATTCCAGGAAAAAGATGTCCATTTTTAAAAGTGACAAACAGCAAGCGTGTAAAACACAATGCGTCAGAATAACACATATTACAAGCATAATATTACCAAGGAATACAGCAGTATCAAGAGCCATCAACTCGAGATAATTACAGAGAACACTGCAATATTTTGAGAAATGTCATTAGACCAGCTGATAGTATCAGCTGTGTGAGTAGTATGTACATATCTGAGAATAACATCAAATTACTCTGGTATATAACGAGGACAATGCCAGGCGAGCAGCGGAATCTTCGGTTATCTGTTTACTGAATGTCGTAGTGTGAAGACGTTACTAACGTTTACGGGATTTGCAAAAGTTTAAATAATAAATAATAAAGTCATGTACGTCGAAGGCTTTTGACAATGTTGACTGGAATACTCTCTTTCAAATTCTAAAGGTGGCAGGGGTAAAATACAGGGAGCGAAAAGCTATTTACAATTTGTACAGAAACCAGATGGCAGTTATAAGAGTCGAGGGACATGAAAGGGAAGCAGTGGTTGGGAAGGGAGTAAGACAGGGTTGTAGCCTCTCCCCGATGTTGTTCAATCTGTATATTGAGCAAGCAGTAAAGGAAACAAAAGAAAAATTCGGAGTAGGTATTAAAATTCATGGAGAAGAAATAAAAACTTTGAGGTTTGCCGATGACATTGTAATTCTGTCAGAGACAGCAAAGGACTTGGAAGAGCAGTTGAATGGAATGGACAGTGTCTTGAAAGGAGGATATAAGATGAACATCAACAAAAGCAAAACAAGGATAATGGAATGTAGTCTAATTAAGTCGGGTGATGCTGAGGGAATTAGATTAGGAAATGAGGCACTTAAAGTAGTAAAGGAGTTTTGCTATTTGGGGAGCAAAATAACTG
Organism: Schistocerca piceifrons; assembly: GCF_021461385.2. Taxonomy (NCBI): domain Eukaryota; kingdom Metazoa; phylum Arthropoda; class Insecta; order Orthoptera; family Acrididae; genus Schistocerca; species Schistocerca piceifrons. Next base: position 73,293,844 of record NC_060148.1, on the reverse strand, counting down.
ATGATGGTCGAAGTAGAGAGGATATAAAATGTAGGCTGGCAATGGCAAGGAAAGCGTTTCTGAAGAAGAGAAATTTGTTAACATCCAGTATTGATTTAAGTGTCAGGAAGTCATTTCTGAAAGTATTCGTATGGAGTGTAGCCATGTATGGAAGTGAAACATGGACGATAAATAGTTTGGACAAGAAGAGAATAGAAGCTTTCGAAATGTGGTGCTACAGAAGAATGCTGAAGATTAGATGGGTAGATCACATAACTAATGAGGAAGTATTGAATAGGATTGGGGAGACGAGAAGTTTGTGGCACAACTTGACCAGAAGAAGGGATCGGTTGGTAGGACATGTTCTGAGGCATCAAGGGATCACCAATTTAGTACTGGAGGGCAGCGTGGAGGGTAAAAATCGTAGAGGGAGACCAAGAGATGAATACACTAAGCAGATTCAGAAGGATGTAGGTTGCAGTAGGTACTGGGAGATGAAAAAGCTTGCACAGGATAAAGTAGCATGGAGAGCTGCATCAAACCAGTCTCAGGACTGAAGACCACAACAACAGTACGTCGAAGGAAGTTCAAACTCCTGCACCTCACTCACTCAAATTGCTTGTAACACCATTTTTAATGTGGGCAACTAAAGGTAAAGCTGAAGGATGCAAACTGTAAGGGAATGGAAGCAGTAATTACACAATAAATAAGGGTGCATGTGCTTGAGATCATATATTATTTGGGACAATATATTTTCCTATATCATGTTTTTTCCTGTGCGAAAGTAAATATTCAGTCATAAGGCTGTAAAAATAACATTTTGGTAGTATCTAAATAAACTTCCACTTCCATACTCTGCAAACCGCTGCGAAGTGCGTGGTAGAGGGTTTTTCCGGCAGTAGCACATACTGGACCGTCTCCCCGGCCACTTCGCTCCTGTGCGTCTTGTAATTAGTGTGACCTCGTCTTTGCCGGCCCTACGAGAGCGACAGCCAGGCCTCCGTCTTGTATCCTCAGGTTCTTCGCTTCATACAGCTTCCTGGAATGTTGTGAGTAGGTATTCATCTTGAGGTGATTTCTCTACATGAAATCTCAGTTTTTTTTATCTCGTCTTTGATTTAAGAACAAAAATTTGAAAAGATTCAACCTTGAACAAACACGGTTTCTTCTCTTTTTACCGATACGTATTTCAGCCATATTTCATTATCACCAGCGGGTTTCCTTTATTCTTATGCAGAGTACAGAGTAAAATATCGCATTGGGATACGCATATTTTTGGGAATGTGTTATTTTTGCTTAGAACGTTATAACAGACATGTATACCATAGTAGCACATGCCGTTGTTCATGTAGCTGCACGTCATCTGCAATACCGAGATACCAGCCAAACTGGAAATAGCAGACACGGACATCAGCAACAGCATGTTATTTCCCATGTGATGCTTATCATAGACGAATTAACTGTTGGCTAAAAGTGTACAAAACGCAGACCTTCTAGAAAGCATGAACTAATCTCATCAGACGAAATGCTATGCCTCCACTTAATTGAGCACAGAGGTCGCTTTGGAGGGCCGGATACCGTGCTGCAGGGGAGGAACCAGGCGGTCACGTGACGCTCCACCGTTGACGTCAGCGGTGACGGTGAGGTGACAATCGCGGTGTGTACGTGCCAGTCGGTCGCGTGGGATCAGGGCGGTCAACTGCGTCGAGAAGTGGCAGAAAGGAATTTTTGCATTTCGACATGTCCACGACCACACCACTAGTAAAGTTACACGATCTGTTGGTCTATCAATGTGGGCTGTCCAAGTACCTGCAACGAATGGTGAACCACTCGTAGTGATGTGAGGCAGTGGCGTAAAAAGATCCCAGCCGACAGGGCTGTTGACGAGTGTCACTCCAAGTGACTGGCGATCGGTTTCAAACGAGACGCAAATTGCCAATGCCTGGCAAAGCAGCTCCATCTGAACCAGCTGCCCAGCAATCGTTCGGAAGGCGGCTGCACAGACTCGACATTTGGAGTCGGCGGCCGCCGCTCACACAGACACACACAGCTGCGCGTCTTGAGTGGGCCAAACCACACAGAGACGGACAGTGGCTGGGTGGAGGTGCGTCACGCGAGTCGCGCGATTTCGCCTCTTCTGAAATTATGGAGGTGGCGATGGGACCGACGGCCTATAGAGGATGCAGTTCAAGCCACTGGTGGTTCCATGGTGTCATAGGGGTGTGTCTGTCGCCGCGACTTGGATTCAGTCACCAAGGTTAATGTGTACCTGAACCAGCAAGTTTATTTCAACATTGTCGGTGACGAAGTGTTGCCCTATTTTCTGGACTCTTGCATTGTAGAAGATGACACACACAGTCGTGTTCCCAGGGCTGCGTGCATACACTCCCGGTTTCACGAACACTCGGGCGCCCTACAGCACCTTGAGGCGACCACTTGACAACCCGGTCTCAGAGCCGCAGACGTTGTACGGTATTGTCTGGAACAGCAGCTGAGACGTGGCAGCCGGGATCTGATGCGTCAGTGGGAGGCCTCGGGCAGATGCTGCGTATCTGAAGAAACTTCCGGAACTCTCTTCCCCGCTGAGTTGACGAAGTCTTCGAGGCTAGAGGCGGTAATACCGTGATGCCATTTCATGATCCTTGAAGCAAAAGTTGGCTTGAATGTCACTGTCTTACTATAAGTTAATGATGTATGGGCAGAATGGGAGTCATGCACCAGCTAGTTGTACTTCACAAGTTTATTCGAATCCTTACCTAGGTTTAAACAGATATAAACCTTTCTTCCTTGGAAGATGTAGTAACGTGTGTAAACTTATTGTGTGAAAAGAGAAAACAGGTCATAAAGCTCAGTCAACACTAAAATGACCCATATAAATGCTAACGTATAGTCAGATGGCTTAATGAACAGTAAAGCAAGGTAATAGAGTGAATAAACATCTGACGTGCCACTGGTTGGCTGTACGATTCCTATGGCTTCCATAATTTTACTGTTGCTGACTGCTGCCATGTTAGAGATTTTAATTACGTATATACAGCAAATGTTGTGGAGTATTACTGTAATCTGGTGGTGCAGGGTGTTGGCTCTATAATTGCTTCTTTCGAAAAGTAATTAATTTAGCCACTTGCAGTGTTTATTGTTCACTTTTGAACTAATTTACACCTAACAACGATATCGAGCTACAGCTATTGTCATCCCAAACGACGCTGTACTTTTATTGATTTTTGATAATACGGTTGGGAAATAGGAATATAAATTCAATTTTAGTAAGGCAAGCAGTCTCGATGAAAAGCTTTTATTGTTAGTTACCGCTTTCAGTCTTTGACTGTCATCATCAGATGATTTATTGTCTGCTGTAGCGATATGCGGAGACAGCGAGCGGAGAGAGACGTATGCCACGACGCACATTCCATTGACTGCTCGGTGGAAAGTGTCAACAGAAGAGGCGGCGGCAGAAGGTATTGGCGCGCTTCCTCTTTGGGTCTCACAAATGTGCCCTTATTGACAGGTAGTATCGCACAATAGGAAAAGTAGGTGACAGCATTGAGAATAAATTTAAGGAAAGAATTAGTTGTACGGTTAGTAGTAATGGCGTCGAGTGGTCTACATACCTCGGTACACAGCGGGAGTCAATACAGTCGTCAGCGACCCGGCAGTTGAACTCGTAGAAGAGTTCGGAGGATTCGCGCCACGTGAGGGGGCGGAGCTGCGCCAGGGCGCCGGCGCACCCCCCTCCCTCCTCCGCTCCACCTGCTGGCGGCAGCGACAGTCCGGAGTCCCAGAGGCGGTCTGCCAGGCGCTGCGCAGCTGACCACGCGGGGGGAGGCTGCTCCAGGCTGTCGCACGTTACGAGCTCCGGTGACCAAACTGCAAAACGTTCTTCAGTCACCTCGAGGTCTGCACTCCGACTCACGAGCTTCCAGGGGCTACTCATATGCACATCAGTCCTAGCAGCTACTGAAAGTGAGACACTAAGAGAGCTGCAGCCAACGATAATCGACACTGCGTGATGCTTGCTGCACACTTTTACAAGCAAAAGGCCAACAAGTCAACCGACTGTCAGCACGGCGGCCACTGCTGCGGCTCGCCTTGACGAGGAAGCGGGAAGAGCTGCGCCGACAGTACAACACTGGACACTGTGCCGTCATTCCGTATGAGCCGAAGTTCTGATTCCAGCATCGCTGTGGACGATCCGTGCATCGAGGCCCTGAGCAGAGCGGAGAATGCCACGTTGCACTCTCGCCCATCTCACGGGGAGCCACTCGGTATACAATACGTAACTGGTTACACTGATCGCAGCTGTTACATTTCTGAGTCCTTGAGACAGCTCGCTTGCGATATTTTCGACATCCTTTCAACAAAATAATTTAATGTCGCATGTCAGCCATGCTGTTCTGCCCCAGCTTGACAGAGTTAGCACCGCTACCACAGGAACGTGCGATGTACCTGGCTAGGCGCAGACAGTAACATTTAAGTGAAAATCGCACTTATCGTTAACTGGTTTGATTGGCGATATTGGGAATAAGACAGATGGACCCGTGCCCATAAACCTTTGCAGAACGCCAGAGCAGATACAGTCTTACGTTGGTGTCAGAGGTCAGAGGCTGGTGCGGGGCTGGAGAGGAGACTCCAGGCTGGCCGAGAGGCACCTGGGCTGGAGGCGGCAGGGTGCTCCTGACGCCACCCTTCGCTGGAGCGCCAGCCGGTGGCAGCCTTTCCTGTTGACTTCAGATCTCCAGTCCAGGCTGGGCCGCGAATGGTGACTCCAGGCATTCTGTACTCTCATCCCCTGGAGCGCCGCACACTTAGCCTGTCTCATCACAGTCTACCTGCCAAGTACTGCGTCACAGTCAAATAACTGCAGCCAGAAGAGCTGGAATTCCCAATGATGTAATCGGCATGCCACTCTCCCCTCGCATTAATCTCTGGGATCCGCCTCTGAGCTGTGTTTTCCTCTTAGCTGTAGCCGTGTCTACCCGGGGTATCTCGTTAGGTAAGTAGCAGAGGCGCTGCCATTCGTTGTTCTGTACACTTCCGAGGCAGTAGTTGCACTTCTCTCCCTTTGTCTTGTGTGGGAACGTTCAGCGCTTACGGAGCAGGGAGAAAACAAATGTAATAGCTAAGTACTCATCAAATGTTGAGATCATTTTAGAAATAATCGTACTTAAATTGTCGACCGATATGCGAGTGCGGTTGACATACGGTTCCTCGCCGCAAAAAAAGCAGCAATGAAGGCACTGAGTGACAGAGAGTGGCTTTGCAGTAAAAAGCGCTGATCTGTTCTCGCCTGCCAGAAAGGTTACGGCAGAATCTCTGGACACACAAAAGATATTCTGCCTGCTCATTCCCTCACGAGGGATTCACGTCTTTTTGAGCAAATGCGTGACAAAACCCTCAGTGAATTAGACTGCAAAATGAAGCAAAAGGAAAGAAGAAAGCGTAATGTCTCTGTGAAGGAACAGACGGTCAGCCCGCGCAGCTTCACTCGTCAGATCCGCTTCGCTAAGGGAGTCCAGCTGAGGCTACCTCGGCGGTGAGCTGACCTCGCCGGTAAACATTCTGAAAGTTCCGTACCTGCCCAGTGAGACTGCTAATTCTGAAGACGTCTCTCGCCGTCGGTGTGGCTACCGGGCTGTAAACATACAAACAGCCGCTTCTGATGGGACTGCGGGCAGCTGCTACTGTTAACCGAAAAATCGGGATGCCATTGCGGTATGCCACTTGTAAATAACCACTGCGAACGTTCGAGTAATGCACACCTGATATCAATAAACGTAATTGACTCGTACAGAGGGAAGTCCACGCTCCTGACCCAACACGGAGACCTCCGCCTCGTCGTGTCTGAGGGCCGACTGACTCACTTGGCGCTCTCCGTAACCTGCGATGTATTGTAGAGAGAGCCTGTCCCCGTCAACTGTGCAGCGATACTTGAAGCTTCCCGTACTGGAATAATGCCTCAGTTACTGCCAATGACTGAGGGACTTTCCCTGACAATTTCTGTAACGAAAGGAAACTACTCCTATTGTGATTAAGCGAAGTGTGTTTACGGCCGACTGGCGCGCCTCCTCCACGTACTCCCCGACCTGTGTGTTTGGCTGCAGGCAGGCCGGCCTCCCACGCAGCGGGCCACGGCCCCCACCCCCGCACTGGACGACTCGCGCCGCGGGCCGCTCGCGTTCTCCGGCCGTGGGAACACACTCCAGCCACAGCCTGGAATCTCTATAAGTCTGGAAACTCTATAAGCCCCAGAAAACAGCTGGTTTTATCTAATGAAACAATCGTCTTTCGATTCTGCGTCGTATGAGATCATTTTTTCTGTATCTTTAGTTTTTATCGTGTGATATTTTAACTTGTTCAAATAGCAAGTGTATGTCTGAAAGCATTACCTGGGGTCTGATAACGTTCACTTTCTCTTCTGAACCTCCGTGAGGAAGTTGATGATCGTTCCTTCAGCAGAGAGGAGCGGGGGCAAAGGTGCTACAGATACACTGGCGGAAAAGAAAATCTCAGCACAAAATAAAAATTACTGTAGAGGAATGAGATTGCGGGCGTACATCGCTCTGGATGACACACCTTATAGCTTCGAAGGGAATTATGAAGTACAAAACCCGCTGCCTCAGCTCGAGGTAAAGCAAAGGTGAAAAAGACGAAGTAAGGCATCCTGCAGCTCTTTTAATGTAAATGTTTGTAAAAGTAACATTTGGATTTCCTGGCCAACTCCTACGAATAACCCATTTTATTTTCCGTGTATGCTGTAAGCTACGGGTAAAGACACAAGCCGGACATGCACTTGCATGTCAGATGTGACAGCGTTCGGCGGCCCACATATTGCCCACGATGCTAACACAACACTGGCTGATGATGCCAGCAGGGGGCGGGACGGGAGCTGTCAAATGATGTCGACAGCACGAGGCTACGGAGCTTAGTTGACAAGTAACTCACGACAGTGCTACAGTGCTAGTGCTGTTGTTACAAAGCAGAGCAATGGCAACGATACACAAAGCAAACATTGCGTTATATCTTCAGAAACAGTAACCAAAGTCGAGATTTGATCAGAAAGGAACTCAAGAAATTTCGTTGAGTGAGAAAGAAGTGGCGCATGAGTCAGTGGAATGCGTGGTGTCGTGCGAACAATGTACAAGAGGAGTGCAGTGATGGCGATACCTGCACGGCACTGGAAAGTTGTACTGAAACAGGTGTGCTGTACTTCATCGTCGCTGTCGCACAGAGGGCCGCAGCTCCCGTTTCCAGTCAAACGTAGTGAAGGACAGTCGCTGTCCAAGGAGCGGATACTAAACATAATTACGTACTTGGAAAATCGCAGACAGCATAGCAAAAGAACAATTACGAACATATTTTGAACAAGCCTGCAGAAATAGGACCGTTAGTGTGTAAGGAAAACTACAGACATTCAACGGAGGACAAGGCTCACTTGCGCGTTTCAAGGATGCTCGACATACATTACTGAGATTTCAAAAGAAGCAGTGGATGCTTGCATGACGTCAAACAGTGCTACAGAAGTGTGAGACGTGAGATAATGAAATTTCGAAGAAAACGTCAACTGGACGATGCGCAGCAAACTACAGGATCGACCGAAATATTTGTAGATGAGATAAGTAAATTTACCCCGTCGTTGAGTAAGGAATTTGTTTTCAACTGCAGCCAGTCGGCATATGAAGAGGAAACGTACATGAAAGGGACCCTGGAAATTGGAATTACCAAGAGAGATCAATCAAGATCATCTATTATCAATTCGCATTCGTATACAGTTATGCCGACTGATTAACCAGACGGTAAATTGGCTGGAACGCTATTTATTGCTCTGCGTCCTTCGATTCTTTCTCGTGTGTGTAATTTTGGCAGGGGCCGTAGGGAATATTTACGTCACAGCAAACGAGGGTGGGAGAACAGACGTAAGAGAACTACAGCTGTTGTATGATCACTGCTTTTGGCCAATAGCTCGTCAAAATAGGTGTTTTTTCGTGATTCCTAGGCTGAGCATAGAAATCATACTCCTAAAGAACAAGCTACCGCTCCTGGAAAGTGTGTGACATAGCAGTTCGTACCACCTGGAACCACCAGATGAATAGTACCTCCAGATGTCTGTCTTTTCTGTGCGTATGAAACATATTATAACACTACCTGCAGCAACGCCTTAAAGGACAGGCAGTTTTACGATAAGCTCCACGACAGGCTGTTTCGCATTCGGTTGCACGCCATCACTTTCCTTCAGTTCTCGTCACCCTGTTACACCAATGTCATTTCTATACATATTCCTTAAGAGTGGATACCTAGCTGAGCGTCCTCATAATAAACGTAGTCCTTTACTGCCAGGCAGAAAACGTATAATTTTTAATAACAGCGTATGTAAGCCAAGCCGCCTGTGAGTGTTTGATAAGTGGACTGTGCATAACGTCTTATGAATCCGCACAGCACGAAAGAGCACTTACCGGGACGGTGACAGTACTGCAACCGTAGCACATATTCACCGATACTGAACGCCGGGCGTTTGTCCATGTGCCAGCATAAGCAATCCAGCACCGAGGAGGTCCCGTTTGCTGCAAGCAGAGCTGCCACTGTGGCAATTACGGCCGCCGGCTGCAGTGTCCGCTTTCGACACTGGGGAGCAAACAGAAGCAGTGCGCGCCGCAGGGAGCGCGCGCTCAATATGACGGCGCGCGCAGCGGAAGTCTGCCGCAGGACGGCCAAACCACAGGAAGCGTGGCGTGACGCCTCTCATCCGGGTCACACCCGTATTCCTGTTTGCCTGGTAGCAGTTCACAAAAGTCATCGAGTAAAACGAAAGTGGTATCTGCCCTTCCCCAAGGAAGTGTTGTAGTCATTGTGCTGTTCCTAATCTATAAAAACGATTTAGGAGGCAATCTGAGCAGCCATTGTGTGCAGATGATGCTGTCTTTTAGCATCTAGTAAAGTCATCTGAGGATCAAACCAATAGCAAAATGATTTAGAGAGTGTACCGGTGCGGTGCGTAAAGTGGCACTTGATTCTAAATAATGAAAAGTGTTATGTCATCCACAGGAGAACTAGAAGGAACTCGTTAAATTTCTTTTACTCGATGAGTCACACAAATCGAAAGGGTGCCGTTTCAGCTAAATGCCAAGGTATTACAATTAGGGCCAACTTAAATAGGAACGATCAAATAGAAAATCTTGCAGGGAAGACTTTGTTTTGTTTGCAGAACACCTAGACAAAGCGACAAGCCCACTAAAGAGACTGTCACTTAGTGATGCTAGAAGAACCCTCCGCCACACACCGCCGGGTGTCAGGCGGAGTACTGGTGTAGATGCAGATGTACATCTACAACTCCACACATACTCCGTAAGTCGTAATATGGTGCATGGTGGAAGTTTCCTTGCACCATCACTAGTCATTTTCTTCCCTGTTACGCTCGTAAATACAGAGAGGGAAAAGCGACTCTCTTTATGCCTCCATCATCATCATCAATCGTATGCTATATTAGCAGGTCCTCTGCCTCTCCATTTTCTGCGATCCATTGCCTCCTTCTTACGGCTGCTGTATGTTGTACCGTCCATTATGTCATCCAGTATCTGAAATCTCCTCCTTCCTTTTCCCTTCTACATAACCTTCTACAACTGTTTTTATCAGTCCGTCATTCTTTATTAATATATGCCCAATCCAATTTCTTTTTCTTCTCTTTATTACATCTAGCAACTGTCTTTTGTCTCCCACTCATCTCAATACCTCTTCATTTATTTCTCTGTCCATCCAACTTATTCTTTCCATACTCCGCCATGTCCACATCTCAGAAGCCTCCAGCCTTTCTCAGTCTTTATTCCTCAAAACACATGTTTCAGGCCATACAGAAGAACACTCCATATAAAACATTTTAACTTTTCCTCAGTTCTCTGTCCACACTGCTGCAGAAAACTCTCCTTTTCTTATAAAATTCCTCTTTTACCATTGCTATTCTTGTTTTCATTTCTGCAGTGCACTTCCAGTCGGTGTCTATCCTTCTTCCAAGATACTTAAAATTTAGCACCTGTTCCAATATTTCTCCATTCAGCATAATTTTTATTTCTTTATTTTCTCCTAGTGCCAATACTTTTGTTTTCTTTGTGTTAATATTCATTCCATAATGGCGTCAATGGTGTCCACTAAATCCTGTAATTTTTTTCCCCTGTGGCTAGAAGGACCATGTCATCAGCAAACCTCAAACACCCTACTCTTCTTCAATTTCTACTCCTTTGTCATCTAATGTGCATTGGGCAATCATATTTTCCAAGTAGACATTGAAAACGGTGGGTGATAAGACAGCATCGTTGTCTTAGTCCTTTTCCTAGTCCGATCCAGTTTGTACTTTCTCCTCTCATTTTAAGTGAGGCTTTTTGGTTAAGATATAATGAGTCTTCTGGTTTTCCAGTCCACTCTCTTTTCTCTCATTACAGTCGCCAGCTTGTTCCAAGCCACTTTGTCAAATGCCTTTTCTAGATCGGTGAAGCACATTTGGAGGTCTCTTCCTTTTTCAATAAACCTTTTTCCCAAGAGTCGTAGGAGCCCCACTGCATCTCTGGTGTCCGTATTCCGTCTAAAGCCAAACTGCTCCTCGCCAAGAGTCTCCTCCATTAATTTTTAAAGTCTCTTATTAACTATTCTTAACATCATTTTGGCTGCATGTGAAATGAGGCTGATTGTCCTGTGCTCACTGCATTTCTTGATTCCTTGTTTTTTTTCGGTAATGGAATCATTAGTTTTGTCAGAAAGTCCTCAGGCCATTCACCACTGTCACATATTTTATTCATAAACTCAATATTTTCCTTATTTCATCTTGTTTCTAGCATTTTAATATTTCTCTCCGTATCTGTACCTACTGCTTTACCATTTTTCATTGCAGTTATGCCAGACATTACTGCTTCCATTATGATGATTTGGCCTTCCTTTCTGGTCATCATTTACACTGTTGAGTAATTCAAGTTCCACAGTTTCTGGTTTGCGATCTGTGTCATATGGCTCTTTTAGATATTCTTCCCATCGCTGGAGGACATCGTCACGATCTTTGTACACTACCTCTTCGTCTTTACTCAAAATTTCCATAGTAGGACTTCCTGCTCTGTTTTAAACCCATGTCATAGTCTTTACTCTGTTGTACAGTAAGTCGTATCTTCCCTTCCTGTCCAGTTCTTCGATTGCATTACATTCCTCTTAGCCATTTTTTCCTATCCTGCTCTGTTTCTCTTTTCAGTTCATTATTTAACCTTCGGTACATCTTTCTTGCATATTCAGTGTTCTTGTTTTTAAATTTTCTTCTCTCCTCCACATTCGAAATCATTTCTTGTGTGACCTATCGTTTCTTTTCCGTTTTCCCTTTTACATATCCTATATTTTGCTGTCCTGCTTTAATGATTTCTTCTTTCAGCATATTCCAGTACTCGTTGACATTATCAGGTGGTTCTTTGTCTCTTAATGTGTTTAGAAACTCAAGTGACAGCATTTCTGTAATTTGTTCTTTGTTGGATCTTATCTTCTCTAGATCCCACTTCTTCGCCATGACTCCACAGACACCGAAATTTCTCTGTTAGTGCTCCTTAAGCGAAATGGACGTTGACGCCAGTGAAATCGTTCTGCAGTCAGCTTCTAATGTCGGTTCTCTAAATTTCCTCTATAATTTTCCTAGAAATAATATCGTGTTCGCTACAGGGGTTCCTATTTTCGTTCACAAATCACCTCCATAACACTAGCATGTTGTTCGATCCTGCAGGTAACAACTCTGGCTGCACAGTTAAATTGCTTCGACGTCTTTCCTTAATAAGACCTTGTGCGGTTCGAAAACACTCAAACAGTGCTCAAGAACAGATTGTGCTAGTGTTATATATTCTGTCTTCTACAAATGAACCGTTCTTTCCTAAAATTCTCCTACTCGAAGTCGAGCATTCACCTTCTCCGCTGCACCCTTACATGCTCATTTCATTTCACATTCCTTTGCAACGTCACACCTAGATATTTCATCGACGTGAATGTCAAGCAGCGCGCTGCTAATTCTGTATTCGAATATTTCTACATTTAGATCTAACTATACTTCATCTTACCAACTAGAAATTTTGCTTAAGTCATCTTGTACCCTCCTTCAGTCACTCAACACTTAGACGTCCCTGTACAGCACAGCATCATCAGCTCACCCTGTCTGTCAGATTATGTTCTGCCGCACTCCTGGCGATACCTTTGTCTCTCATGAACACTCGCTGTCGAGTGCAAAGTAAGGGGTTCTGCTATTATGAAATTTGCGTTCCACTCCCATATCTAGAAACCTTTTCTGCGTTCATCCGTTAAGAGACTGCAGTGAGGCACTGTATCACAGGACCACAGTGGACTGCGAGCGAAATCGCTGCCTCAGGATCCGTCAGTACTTTTCTTCCGGTGTCATATTACAGCAGACACATATCTGTACGAGGTGCGGCTAGAAAAAAACCGGACTGATGCTGGAAAAAACATTTATTTACAATTATTTACAATTTCATGTCATCTCCTTCAATGTACTCTCCTTCTCGGTCTCTACACCGCTCCATACGAATTTTCCACTGTTCATAGCAATGCTGCAGATCATTTTCGGTAAGTCCATACATTACTTCCGTCGCTTTTTCTTTTACTGCTTCAACAGTCTCAAATCTAGTTCCTTTCAAAGCTGACTTGACTTTAGGGAAAAGAAAAAAAGTCACAGGGGGTCAAATCAGGTGAGTAGGGTGGATGATCTAAGATGGGAATGTTGTGTTTTGCCAAAAACGTCTTCACTGACAACGCACTGTGAGCTGGGGCATTGTCTTGGTGAAGGATCCACGACTTTTTTCTCCACAAATCGTTCCGTTTTCTCCGTACTCGCTCACGTAGGGTAGCCAGGACGCTAATGTAGTAATGCTGATTCACTGTTTGTCCCTCTGGTACCCAATCAATGTGCACAATTCCTTTGATGTCAAAAAAAAACAATCATCATTGCCTTGAATTTCGATTTTGACATTCGTGCTTTTTTTTGTCGTGGAGAACCAGGAGTTTTCCAATGCATCGATTGGCGTTTAGTTTCGGGATCGTAAGTAAAAAACCACGATTCATCGCAAGTAATAACATTTTGTAAGAAGGTGGGATCACTTTCAATGTTTTCCAGGACGTCAGAACAAATCATTCTTCGGCGTTCCTCCTGTTCAATTGTGAGACACTTTGGAACCATTTTTGAACACACTTTGTTCATGTTGAAACTTTCATGAAGAATCTGCCTAACACTTTCCTTGTCAACTCCTGTTAACTCAGACACTGCTCTGATTGTTAAACGGCGATCTTGTCGAACAAGTTTACCGATTTTTTCAATGTTTGCATCAGTTTTTGCTGACAATGGTCTGCCAGTGCGAGTGTCATCACTGGTGTCTTCGCGGCCATCTTTAAATTGTTTAAACCACTCAAACACTTGTGTTCGCGATAAACAATCATCGCCGTACACTTGTTGTAACATTACAAACGTTTCACTTGCAGATTTTCCTAGTTTGAAACAAAATTTGATGTTAACATGCTGTTCTTTCTGTACACTCAACATTTTCCGACGCACAGACAAAACGTCAACTACTTAAAACAGACGCCACGGGCAGACTGAGTGCAGGAGGCAGATGAAACTCGAGCAGTAGGCGGAGCGAGAGTCACGTGACAGGCCACGCGACTTTCAGCCTTATTGCATTTGTTTTATTGTTTCACCAGTACTAGTCCGGTTTTTTCTAGCCACACCTCGTATGTCGCCTTCCCATCCACTCACCCTTCCCTCCCCTCTCCAATCCCCCTACATTCCCCTCCCCGACACTGTTCTCGCCCAATAAAGATCATTTCAGGTCTGTATAAAGTAGTGAAAGGAACGTCACAAAGTGCAGTCAGCAGGGATGGGCCGAAAAACCAAACATACTCGACAATACGTATGTATTTTTACACCAGGCCAATGAACTCCAGCTGGAATGCAGCAACAAGCCACAGAGTATCTTCCAGATTTATCAGACCTGCGGTCTTTCAACTATTTCACACAGAGATCAGAAGTTCCTCAAGTCGGCAAGTCTCAGTTAAGTAGCAGAAGTGTACTGCTTTTCACCAACACATATACTGTGACTGTTAGTCTATCTAAAAGCGTCAGTGTAGGTCCAGAACCCGACAGTGACTCTGGGATGGCTGTAGAAATAGAAAACTTTCGACGTGTTTTTGGCATCACAGGACTATCTTTGCAGCATGAGGGAGTATACAAAGAAGTAGATGACAACAGAGTGTGGTGCATTACAACCACCAACTGACTTTAAAATGTATGGGAGGAGGGTTTCAACAGTGCATATGTACAGGGAAGCTACGACTGAATCAACTTCAGGGGATATGCGCATTTAAATAAAACTTTCAAGTGTGGGGAATTTGGATGATTTATACTGCACCTTAGCGACTGCTACAGACAGACTGAGGTGCTGGTATCTGAATGTAACAGGAGCAGTGTATAAATGCATGTATTCTCGCTGTACCAGGAGAGCCTATTACTATCGAGTTCAGTGAAGTAGAATTCAGGGATGGTATGTCTACTAACACGTATGTTGAGGCACTTGCTGGACAGAATACTGTACAAGCTGAATTTTTTAGACTCATATGAAGCAACGTCTGGGAAAACATTGCTCTACACAATGAGTATAAAACGTACATATGTAAGTAAAGAAAATAGAAAATAAATTGTTCTTATTGCCTCACTGCGTACCAATCCCCACCAGTGTACTGCACATAAACGTGCGATGAGCCAGTGCTTACTCGGAAGTCTCCAGCACTGGGGGCGAGACGGGGCAGCGGCAGCGGTGCACGTGTCGGCCGGGCAGTGCTGTGGCGAGCTGGCGCCGTGGGCCCCACGTGGCCACTGGCTGGGTGGGGAGCCACCAGCCCGCCTCCAGAGGAGACCTGCAGAGGCGGCGCCGCAGCCAGCAGCCGGCTCCCCACCCAGCCAGCCAGCCACGGCCTCCACAGCAGTGCTGGCGCCGCAGCTGGGGGTGCACGCAGGAGGGCATGAAGTTCATGGTGAGAGTGGCATCATGTAAGCGACAAAGCGTGTCAGGCCATACATTTAGGTTCAAAATGGCTCTGAGCACTATGGGACTTAACATATGAGGTCATCAGTCCCTTAGAACTTAGAGCTACTTAAACCTGACTAACCTAAGGACATCACACACATCCATGCCCGAGGCAGGATTCGAACCTGCGACCGTAGCGGTCGCGCGTTTTCAGACTGTAGCGCCTAGAACCGCTCGGCCACCCCGCCGGCAGCATGTCTCCCCTGTACGGGAATATACACAACGTATGTACGAGTGCAGGGGTAGCAGACACGTGGTTGACGACATATGGAAATCATGGTCTGGTCTTGAAGAAATGCAAGTGAATTTACGCTAACGCGTATGAATTTATGCACCATCTCGCCACATAAGTAGTCTAATGTCAATTAAGTAGGTGGTAGAACACTGGCATTTTTTCCTGGGTTTGTTGGTGAGTTAATGTTTTCATTTTTTCCATTTCTTTCCCTGAGCGACCAGCTCGTACTTCCTGTTCCACTTTCTCCTGAACGTGAATGTTGCGTTCCACGTTCGTTCGAAAAACTAAAGGCAGGTACACACTCTCAGATGAGAACAGCAGACAGTAGAGCGCTGTATCATTTGCAGTTCGATAGAAACAAAACACAGCGACAAAGAAAGAAATTTCTTACCCATTGCGTGATAGTGTAATGACTACTGGAGCGATGAAAATTTATACATTGCCCTGGGTGAGAGCAGTAAGAGGCGGTAGTGTTCTGTCTATGCCAGTGGTACAGACGCTAGTCCCTGCCCCTGTACATATACACACTCACACACACACACACATACACATAGTCAGAAGGTTAAGAGCTGCAAAGATGACAAATTTGTTCTTATTGAGGTAGTGGATAAGTTGCAGAACATAGTCGATGAAGGAGAAGTTCCAAGTGAACCCCACTCTTATTGACAAGAAGATGTACTGGTTATGGAAACATTAGATGCAGCTGGGTTCAGACATCCTGTCCATTCCCTCCAATGTGTTGAACATCCCACCTCAATCATGTGCAAACAGACACACTTTGACTCTAGCCATTCCAAGACCCAGGCAATAGTATAAGACAAACAACCGCTTTTCAAACTCGTAACTACAGCCTTAAGAAACCATCCTATCCAATTTACTAACTTATTAAAATGCACAAGAAGAACCCTAGACTGTACACTAACGTGAAAGATGCACATACAGACCATACAAGGAAAGTGTACAATTCTGTAGCTACTTACTGATCGAACATGAGAATTGCATCCTTCTACTGTACTCCACAACTTCAAACCTGGGAATTGACTTGTCTCATTTTCCAGAGCCTGGAGTGTCGCTGGTATGTTCAATGACGCCCCCTGTGGACATCAAATGAATGACTACTGTCGATTGCCTAGCGCCGTAAGACGATGCTCCAACCCACTGAAACTACATTTTCGTGATATTGACAGAGAACAAGCGAGTAGCGAATTACTATAGAATACATCAGACGTAAATTAACGGTTAAGACAGAGGTGAACGTTGTTGGACACGAATACATTTTAACGAAAATGAGATCTTCGTTAGCATCAGCCAACATGTGTCTGCATATGCTCATACATAACCTAGGGTTTTGTGAATTTAGTCTCTGCACGAGCCTTAACTGATATACGGATCACTGTCTGTTGCTTTTTCAGCAAAACCGTACTGAACATGCAAGTTTTCGAAGGAGGCGGTGAGTTCTGTTCTCGAAGAAAAGGAGGAATGTTTAAAGTTTCAACTCCTCTTGACGTCGAGACCATTCGAGTAGCGACATGGCCTCTCACTACAGAAGAATGAGGGCAGAAATCGACAGTACCCGTATTTAAGGGAAGGCCGCACAGTTTCCTGCAGTGGTTTGGCGAAACCACAAAAAACCTAAATCTGGGATGATGTCTCGTAAATACGGCGCCGACTGTACCACGGCTTTTCCTGTACATTTTTGGTTTCTGTTGGCGTTCCGTGTACGGCCACAGCGTGGGGACGTCAGGCACTCCAGCTGTACACATCACGTAGAACACGCACACAAATGCGCACAAAGTGAGTATCTGCCGAATAATGTTCACAGAAATTTGTTGCCAAAGCATTCGTCTGCCGCATTCTATAGACAAGAATTTCTCAGGAAATCGTGAACAGTTCCAATGCAACACAGTGACCAGAGAATTCTGATTTGCAAATACGACGTCATAAGTTATAGATTCTTCTATGATATTTCTGCATCCGTGGTCCAGGGGTAGTTCCGCATCGAGCGCCGGGTGGGAGGGTCGCCAGTTTACTGCCTCACCACTGTACGCCCATACCTGGACAGCTTTCCCTCGGTGTTTTCGTGGCTTCGTGTGTAACACATCGTCGTGGCCAGAAACTAACAAGAGTTTACTTTGGTCTCTTAGAGTGATGTGACGGGTATACTATGTGAACGCTAGTCCACTCAATATCCTTCACAGAGTTACAGTAGGATCCGTTCAGTGGAGATAGTAGTACAATACAACACTCCTCCCCATCTACAGTTTTGTGTGAACCGCGTTCATACAACATATAATGAGGAAGTAGCGATGTGCTTTCTCATCAGCTAAAGTGGCCACCTATGATCTAATTGCTAGTGGAGGGTATCTGTGTTGAAGTCCTCCTTGGAACAGCGTCGAAATTGGCGTTAGCTGATCTCGTTTCTACGGCCCACGAGATTGTTGCCACGCCTTGGCCAGGTGCAATGGAGCAACAGAGGAAAGCGCATCTACCTGCTCCTGACTTTTCAGTTTGATCTTCGTTGCAGGGTCGTGAAACTGTTGTTAGCAGACTAGCTGTGTCCGCAGTGCAACACAAGAGATGTCGTATACAAGACAGAGAGGAGTTGGGTACATCTACTCCTCACACAGCGCTCCCTGAAGAGAGTCTGTTGTTTGTTATATACTGTAGTGCTGACTCCTGCTCTACTGGTGGGATCGATGGTGCGATAAAGGAAGTTGAGATAGCTGGTGTGTGTCCTAGCATCTTCCAGAAACACACAGGCGTGGGGAAGTCGTTGGGATTTCTGGTGTTGTCTGTTCCGTTAGAGTCACCCTTTCCTACGATCTCTTACCGTCTATTACTCCCATTAAGCCGTTTGGTGGCCAGAATTTCCTCCCTCTTTATCCAGATGTGATGCCTGACTCCTCTCGTGTGCGCCGATCAGAACTGCAAGACAGAGCCTCTGGTTCAAATTGTTTTTCAGATAATCTGGCTAATGTTCAAGAACAACCTACGTACCTGACAGCAGTCGCTCTATTGCCTCGTAATCGCTATAAGCAACGCATCTTCCTTGAGCGGGTGGCAACTTGTAAAAGGAAGAAAATGGGTCCTAGTGCGAAACTAGCTATCAAGTGAATAAAAAAGTGAAATATCCCACAGTGGCTGGTTTTTCGTTGTACAGATACTTTGTTTCTGCCAGTATGTTGCTAAAAACTTCCGTGATTTCGAGACAACGTTGATTTAACAGTACTCGCTCCTAATGACTTATCTAGTGTCATAAACGTAATATTATCAACCAAAGAAAATGAAAAGTAAGAGTTGGTCCGAGTGGATGGACAGACACAACCTCATGAATCCATGGACTCTGCATATCAGCAGGGGACTGTTCAAGATGATGGGTGCTCTGTAATGGTGTGCGGCATGTGCAGTTGGAGTGATATGGGACTTCTGATACGTCGAGATACGACTGTGAGAGGTGACATGTATGTAAGCATCCTGTCTGGTCACCTGCATCCACTCATGTCCATTGTGCATTCTGACGAACTTGGGAAATTCCAGCAGGACAATGCGGCACCCCACACGTCCACAATTGCTACAGAGTGGCTCTAGGAACACTCTTCTGAGTTTAAACACTTCCACTCGCCCCAAACTCCCAGACATGAACATTATTGAGCATATCTGGTATGCCTTTCAACGTGTTGTTCAGAACAGATCGCCAGCCCCTCGTACTATTACGAATTTATGGACAGCCCTGGACGATTCATGGTGTTATTTCCCCCAGAACTCATTCAGACATTAGTCGTTTTGCGGCACTTCTGCGAACTCACGGGGACACTGCACGATATTAGGCCTGTGTACCAGTTTCTTTGATTCTTCAGTGTATAACGTAACAATTCAGAAATTTAATGCGGATGATACAGAAATACCGACGTTTCAATGTATAGCTATGCTGATATTGAACGACAGGAAGAACCTGAACCTGAATGTGGATGTTCAAGGAGTGTACGCCGGCCTACATATGAAGAAACGATCACCATAATAAAATAACGGAAATCAGAGGTCGCACGGAAATATATAAGCGCTGTTTTCTCCACGCGCTATACTGGATTGAAATAACAGACAATTGTGAAGGTGGTTCCATGAACCCTCTTACAGGCACTTAAATGGGATTTGCAGAGTATCCATGTAGATGTAGATGTAGATGTAGATGCTGACTTCTGCTGGAGACCTGGTCAAGTCGGCATGACAGCGGGTATGGAGCAAAATCAGGAGTGCTTGGACTGAGCATACGCAGAAGTAACAGAGGTGGTTGTGGAATTCAAACCGCAGTGTTTGGAAGAAGGACGAAGTTGTTTTCGTGAAATTCTCAAAAAAATGGTTCAAGTGGCTCTCAGCGCTATGGGGCAACATCTAAGGTCATCACTCCCCTAGACTGATAACTATTTCAACCTGCCCGAGGCAGGATTCGAACCAGCGACCGTAGCAGCACCGCGGTTCCGGGCTGAAGCGGCTAGAACAGCTGGGCCACATCGGTTGGCGTGAAATTCTATTACGTAAATTTACAGAAAAGGAATTCGAGGCAAAATGTGCTACATTTACGTTGAAACTATTGCACGTCTCAAGTAGGAACCTCGAGAACGAAGTAAGAGAGATTAATGTGCGTACAATGGTATTTATTCAGTTACACACACTCGCTATATATGGCAAAGAAACAGTAGATACATTCGTTAAGGTTGTTACGAAGTACCATTAACCATGCTGTATTATTCATTGCTCAATCATCAGTGATTGTTTGCTTAATGGTTCCTCTAAAACATGATGTGGTGTCACCGCCAGACACCACACTTGCTAGGTGGTAGCTTAAATCGGCCGCGGTCCATTTAGTACATGTCTGACCCGTGTGTCGCCACTGTGTGATCGCAGACCGAGCGCCACTACAAGGCAGGTCTCGAGATATGGACGAGCACTCGACCCAGTTGTACGGACGACATTGCTAAAGACAATACGGACGAAGCCTTCCTCTCATTTGCCGAGAGACAGTTAGAATAGCCTTCTGCTAAGTCCATGGCTACGACCTAGCAAGGCGTCATTAGCCTTACCTAGTTTGAGAGTTATCGTATAAATGTCTCCAGAAGAACGTTGTAAACCAACAAAGAATAAAGTTAAGTATATTCCAAAGCTACGTATTTTCTTTATAGCAGTCATAACGTATCCTGTTCCAGACTTGACGCCAGTCGGCGTGTGTGTACACATGCCTTTCGGCTCCCTTCTCAGTGTGGCGTAGCAAGCTTGTTACGCCACAACAGATTGGCGACGAGGGAACAGTGTTCTTTCTAATTGCTGACATTTACTTGTGTCATGGCTTCGCCAGATGTACTGTCCGAATTTTATCGCTTGCAGAATCAGCAGACGCAGGCGTTATTGGATGCCCTTGGACAGCTCGTCCAGGGTCAACGTGCCATTCAAACCGATGCGGCAGCCGCCGCTTCACCGCTACCGCAGCCACAACTCGCAGTTGCACCACCTTTTAGGCACTATGATCCAGTGCAAGAATCTTGGACTGAATGGTCCCGACAGTTTGGATTTCATCTAGCCGCCTACAGAATTCAAGGTAATGAGCGGCAGCCGTTTTTGCTTTCTTGTGTCGGTGTGTCCACCTACCGTGTGATAGTGAAATTGTTTCCCCGACGCGACGTAGCAACTCTGTCCTACGACGAAATTTTGTCTGCTTTAGATGCCTATTTCAAAGAAACAGTTAATGTGGTTGCAAAACGGTATACGTTTTTTCGTACAAAACGTACGGCCGGTCAAACTAATAGGGAGTGGGTTGCAACTTTGCAAGGCCTTACTAGGGACTGTGCCTTTGACTGTGACTGTGGCCTTTCTTATTCAGATACAATGGTACGTGATGCAATTGCACAGAACGTTTCTGATGTTCGCATACGGGAGCAAATTTTGAAACTAGTTAATCCCTCCCTTCAACAAGTGATAGACATATTGGATAGACAAGACACACTTGACTGTGCTCAGGAATCTTTTGAAACTTCGCCAGCAGTGTGTAACATTAACCGGCCTGCCGGGCGAGATGCGCGGCCCGGTCACCTGCCCTCGTGCACTTCGACGCAGCTGCCGCAGCGCTCTAAACCAGGTGTGCCGCGCCAGCCCACAAATGCAGTGAAATCATGCCCGCGGTGTGCTACTAGACATTCGCGTGACCATTGCCCGTCACGCCAAGCTATTTGCTTTTTCTGCAATAGGAAAGGACATGTTCAAAGTGTTTGCCAGAAAAAGCTCAGATCAGACAATCACAACCATTCCAGGCCCTTTGCTTCGCGCCGGAATCGAACCAAGGACACTCAGGCTCGTGGACCTTCGCCCATGGACATTCATGGCGTTACTTCCACCCCGTCCAGTGCCACTTTCTCTAACAGTGACTGTGTTTGTCCCACAAAAAGTGTGCGTCGACGTCACCGGAAATCACGTCAATTAGCAAGTGATTCTGTACCAGTGTCTGTTCAAATTGCACAAAACAGTCGATCTTGTCGTCAGCAGTACAATAAACTTTTTGTAGATTTGGACTTTAATGGCAAGGTCATACCATTCCAGCTCGATACCGGAGCTGCAGTTTCTTTGCTCAATCACGACACGTACAAACAACTGGGCAAACCTCTGTTGCATGCCGCAAATGTTCAGTTAAAAAGTTATTCAGGACAGCAGATCCCTGTGTTAGGACAGTGCACTCTTCTTGCAACATACAAGGGACAAACAAAACTTGTGTCATTTTACGTTCTTCGTTCTTCTACTGCAGTGAACTTGTTTGGTTTAGATTTATTTCAGTTGTTTAACATGTCTATCGTAAATCAGGTCCTATCAGTGAATCAGACTGTGCCTTCGGACAGTGTTTCTCGCTTATGTGAAGAATTTGCAGACATTTTTGCACCGGGCTTAGGTTGCGCTAAAAACTATGAAGCACATTTGGAACTGAAAGTCAACGCGCAACCGAAATTTTTCAGAGCGCGTAATGTTCCCCACGCATTGCGTGATGAGGTCGCAAGAACATTAAACGATCTAGAATCACAGGGTGTAATTGAACGTGTGCAAGCTTCTCTCTGGGCCTCACCCTTAGTAACTTTGCCAAAACCTTCCGGAAAATTGAGACTTTGCGTGGACTTCAAGGCCACAGTGAATCCACAAGTAGTGACTGCTACTTTGCCCCGCCCAGAAGATCTTTTTGCTAAACTGTGCCCGGGAAAATATTTTTCAAAGTTGGACCTAGCCGATGCGTACTTGCAAATACCGGTGGACGACGAATCCCAGCGCGTATTGGTGGTTAACACGCATCTTGGATTGTACAGGTTCAAAAGACTGCCATTCGGGTGTGCATCCGCCCCTGCATTGTTTCAGCAATATTTACAAACTATTTGTGCGTCGGTCCCTACTGCAGCAAACTATCTGGACGATATCGTGATCTCCGGACAGACAGAAGAAGATCATCTTGCGAACCTACGAACATTATTTCAGGTCTTGCGACAAAATGGTCTTCGCTTGCGGAAGGACAAATGTGTGTTTTTTGCTCGTGACTTACCATACATGGGCCATGTCATCAATGCCCAAGGCATACATCCGAGTCCAGAGCACCTCCGTGCCATACAAGATTTGCCCTCCCCTCAAAATATGAAGCAGCTACAGAGTGTGTTGGGTAAAATTAACTATTATCATAAATTTGTGCCGCGCGCTTCTTCCATTTCAGCTCCGCTTCATCGCTTACGCCGTAAAGGTGTTCCGTTCGTCTGGACGACGGAATGCGAACGCGCCTTTCGCCAGTTGAAATCGGCGTTGCTTTCTAATACTTGCCTTACGCCATTCGATCCCCAGAAACCCCTTTTGTTGATGGTAGATGCATCGGATTTCGGGATCGGTGCTGTGCTTGCGCACAAAGTTGGCTCGCATGATCGCCCTATTGCGTTTGCGTCCAAATTGCTCTCGTCTGCGCAAAGAAATTATTCCCAGATAGAGAAAGAAGCTTTGGCTCTCGTGTTTGGTGTTACTAAGTTCCATGATTTCTTGTATGGTCGTCACTTTACCATCATCACAGACCACAAACCTTTGACGTCACTTTTTCATCTGAACAAGCCTGTACCTCCGCGTACAGCGCAGAAATTCATTCGCTGGTCTATTTTCCTCTCGCAGTACCGCTACGATATCTTGTATCGGTCCACTTCTAAGCACGGAAACGCCGATGCGTTGTCCCGTTTGCCTGTTGCTGAGGATAAAGCATTCGATTCTTCCGAACTTGCTGGCATGTTCATTGATTCGGAAACCGAAGAAGTGGTCGAATCGTTTCCGATTGATTTTCGTAGTGTAGCTACCGCCACAGCTGCTGACCCTGTCCTTGCTACTGTTTTGCGTTTTGTTGCTACGCAATGGCCTTTGTCAAAGTCTCGGATCGAGGATCTGTTGGTTCGCCGATTTTTTGCTCATAAGGAGAGACTTTTTGTTCGACGTGGTGTTTTGTTGTTGCGTTCTGATAATGATCAGTCCAGAGTCGTGGTCCCACATTCGTTACAGTCCTCTGTTTTATGGCTTCTTCACCAAGGACATTGGGGTATAGTGCGAACGAAACAACTTGCTCGTCAGCACTGTACTTGGTTCGGAATCGATGCTGCGATTACGAATATGTGTTCTTCTTGCATGGCGTGTGTCGAACAACAATCCGCGCCGCCGCGGAAAGTCTTTGCATGGCCAAAAGCCACTTCCCCATGGCAACGCTTGCACATTGATTTTGCTGGTCCGTTCTGGAATGCTCGATGGTTGGTTCTGGTAGATGCCTTCAGTAATTTTCCTTTTGTTGTCCGGATGTCTTCCACGACGTCATCTGCCACCATCCAAGCGTTGTCTGCTATCTTTTGCATTGAAGGTCTTCCGCAGACTATTGTTTCCGACAATGGCCCACAATTCATGTCCGCAGAATTTCAGTCATTCTGCCAGGCCAATGGTATTCAACATCTGACATCCGCGCCATTTTCGCCTCAGTCAAACGGTGCCGCTGAACGATTGGTCCGGACTTTCAAGTCACAGATGTTGAAGTTGAAAGAGTCGCATTCTCGGGAGGACGCGTTGTTGCTCTTCTTGTCCTCGTATCGCTCTCAGCCCCGAGATGGTCGCTCGCCGCCTGAGTTGCTCTATGGTCGTCCTCATCGAACCTTGATGTCTTTGCTGCATCTGCCGCATCAGGTTCCTATGCAGCGGCAGACTTCTGCTTTTGCTCCAGGCGACGTGGTATTCTATCGCAATTATCGAGGTTCACGGCGTTGGCTCGCAGGGCGCATTCTTCGCTGCCTCGGCCGCGCGATGTATTTGGTTTTGGGGGCCTCTGGTGAGGTGCGTCGGCATCTCAATCAGCTGCACCTCTGTCGTCGCACGGGTTCTGCCGCTCCCCGTCTGCTTTCAGCGACGGTGCCGTCCGGTCAGCGCCCTGGGGACCCAACTACTGGCTCGCCTCATCCCCAGGTGTTACCGACGCTGCCTTCCATTTTGCCCCATGGCGACGCGCTGCCGCAGCTTCCGCCGCCGCCGCCGCCTGTTCTCCCGCCGGCGCCGCCCGCAGTGGACGCTTCGCTGCAGCCGCCAAGCTCCTCCATGGGTCACGCGCCGCTGATCGCTTCCCGTGACCAGCTGTCCTCCGCCGAGGAACTCTTGCCCGCTCCGGACCCCATGACGTCATCGCGCGTCGGGTACCCCGACGCAATGGAGGTCGACCCTTCGGCCCCTCCTGTCTCTTTACGGGCGCATACACCGCATGTTGACGTGCACCCTGGACTAGGTTTTCAGGCGTTTCCTAGCTCCCCTCGGACCGAATGGCCGGGTGCGGGTGGCACAGCCTCGCCTGTTGTTAGGCTCCCCACCTCATCGCATACGTCAACATGGGGTCCTCCCCACGGCGGGCGGAAGCCTTATAACACGACCGTTCGCCGATTTGCGGGGGAGGAATGTGGTGTCACCGCCAGACACCACACTTGCTAGGTGGTAGCTTAAATCGGCCGCGATCCATTTAGTACATGTCGAACCCGCGTGTCGCCACTGTGTGATCGCAGACCGAGCGCCACCACAAGGCAGGTCTAGAGATACGGACGAGCACTCGACCCAGTTGTACGGACGACATTGCTAGCGACAATACGGACGAAGCCTTCCTCTCATTTGCCGAGAGACAGTTAGAATAGCCTTCTGCTAAGTCCATGGCTACGACCTAGCAAGGCGTCATTAGCCTTACCTAGTTTGAGAGTTATCGTATAAATGTCTCCAGAAGAACGTTGTAAACCAACAAAGAATACAGTTAAGTATATTCCAAAGCTACGTATTTTCTTTATAGCAGTCATAACGTATCCTGTTCCAGACTTGACGCCAGTCGGCGTGTGTGTACACGTGCCTTTCGGCTCCCTTCTCAGTGTGGCGTAGCAAGCTTGTTACGCCACAACACATGATACTCAAAAGTGAGGTTGCATGTCACTGCCAGTGGATCTGATGGACATCAGAACAACTTGTGCCACTTATCGCAGAAAGCGACGGAAAGGGCGGTGTTCTTGTGGAACATCGTCTCCTACTCACCCAGCAGAGGCAGGACAACACTCTGGACACCTGCAGAGTTCAGTAATTCCTCAGACACAGGAGGATCGTTTCATGTTAAAGTTCCCCAAGCCAGGAGACTGAGAGTGTGTTTGATTTGTTACTTCCGAGGGAACTGTGGTATGTAATGGAGAGTAGTGAAAGTGTATAAATGTCTTGTCCTGTTGAAAGATCACTCCCAAAAGTAGCACAGTAGTACAGCTTGGAGGAATCCAGCACAGTTTAGTGTTCCCTCACAGAACAACATGGGTTATTTTAAGTTACAGTTGGCCACAAAGGATATTTGGAAACTGATCATTTAACCAGTAATACAGGATATGAGGAACATCTGCGCTAGAGCAGCTGTGTGATTCAGAAAGTTAGTCAATAAGAGCTGTCCTGCTGAAACAACACATCCCAGTAAAGTTGTCCAAAAGGCAGCAGACCAGGCTTGTTGTATCTAGCAAATTCTGTGTTTTCCGACCAAACACCACTGGTTATTTTGGCTTATTATTCTGTCCAGCATGAAACGCCAATAAATCAGCCTGTCTGCGTCAGGTGAGCTAAGGAACACCCTGCAGAGGAGATCCGTGTAACACAATAACTGAGTAGATGGGTGTCGTTCTGAGCAAAGGTTAAATCAGCTGGTTTTGTAGGAACAGGTCTGGTGCATCCTGCTCTCTTCTGGGTGCTGTGAACAGGCCTCAGGGGCTACTTTCGGCCACAACTGAACCCGACGTGCAACCTGGATTAGCTCAGATGTCACAACCAGGTTGGTTGAGCTACTTCAGCACGTCTGGAGCTATGAGTGAGGCGCATTGGCGTGCTGGTAGATACCAGTGTTGCAGGGTCAGTGCAGGCTAACGCTTCTTATGTTCTCCACAGTTCAGCGTCTCCTTAACAAACACCAGGCTTCGTTTCACCCTACGATTCCGCACAGCATGATTATTAATCTGGTCTTGCATGTCTTCATGGTGGGACGTTGTGTGTATCACATCAAGTGTGTCACTGTAACACAGCATGGAAGGTGACGTAATGCTGATAATGTACGAACGGCAGCAGAGCAGGCTGGATGCTCCTGCCAACTTCCGTTTTACCTCCACAACCACCACATCTGATCTGCTGTAAACTCATAATATTCACTCTCACCTTTAAAGTTATCTTTCACATCAGACTCTATAACGTTTCCACGTAAAACATGCTTTATAACTATGCAATTACAATTTTATTTATGTATATACAGGCACTGATTACGTCTGTGGGCTCTGAATAATAATAGTATAGAGACAATTATGATATATTTTGTATTTGTAAAGGATTAAGTAGTGGATTTGTGTAATATATCTGTGTCGGCGAGTTCTGAAACCGCCACAGAAAAGAATTAATGAAGAAAAACTCAAAGATTTCATGACAATCAGCCATTTTATAAATAGTAGTGTAAGAATAATATTGTCGTTGTCGTCTTCTTGGAGTCACATAGAGAGGAGGAACCTGTGACGCTATGTTTAACACGTAGGTAGCTTTCATTTGTCAGGATTGTAAGCAGGACGCTATTAGGCGCTGATTATTAAGAATGGTGTGTGAACTTGTTATTCGAGTTTTAAATATAGTTGTCTAATGAGAATTCGTATGGTACTATTAGAAGGCTTGCCTGGTATTTTACACATCTATTTGCGACACTTTCAGCTTTTTAAGTCACGTCCGCGGTGCAGAGCTGAGACACGGCGGAGCGAGCCGCCGCCGCGGCGGATTCAAATCTGATAATAAGGGCAATCATACGGCAATAAGCGGTTAGGTGAAAAGTGCATTTAAAATTATTTCTCACAGCAGTTCGAGATCGGAGTACAAAGCAGCAGATTTTACGTTCTGTTTCACAGGCGGACGCGGGCTGCTAATATTGTAAACTTTAACAGTGTCAGAGTTAAAATACTTTCATGTTTCAAAAGGAAACCTTGCTAAGCAAAAATTATGCGCTAGTAAAAGTTATAGAAAATGGGGCGAATGACTCTGAGCGCTATGGGACTTAATCTCTGAGGTCATCAGTCTCCTAGAACGTAGAACTATTTAAACCTAACTAACCTAAGGACATCACACACATCCATGCCCGAGGCAGGATTCGAACCTGCGACCGTTGCGGTCGCACGGTTCCAGACTGTAGCGCCTAGAACCTCTCGGCCACCACGGCCGGCCAAAAGTTATAGAAAAAACATTTTTTGGTTAATAATGATAGTCTTATGCTCTAGTGTTAGCTATGGCACTGATTAATAATTAATGTTGACGAAAAATCCACTGCAAGGTTTGGGGTTCTTTAAGCATTCCGTACGGTAACTTCATTATTTTTGATAACAGAAATAATATCAGAACATTTTTACGATAACTGTAGCAGAGGTGGATATGTTGTGCAGTCTACTGAGTTACAGTAACAAAACTGTTCATTTAATAAGAAGCCAGTTCCAGTATAATAATAATTAATCTCATTTGTTCGCAACATACAATTAACCAAAGTAAACCAGTGTCTAGAAAAAATAATTGGAGCGCGAAAACTCATGCAATGAATTTTGGCAATAATATCCCACATACTAGCAAAAGTACGGCAACTAACAAATCTGAGCCTGGGGTAGGGGGAGACACAGTAATACGGTGTGACCTCCAGAACTGGAACCTGGGGGAGGAAATCGACATAAAACTGCAGTCTCCGTATGTCCATCTGTGAGTCACTCGACATGAATTTCCAGCTGTTCCATCTCACTTCGTCCTCGAGCCGCGAGTTAACGTCATTCCATTCCAGTCTGGGCATCATACGTGAAATGCAATCAACAGGCAGGGGCAAATAAAAATGCCGCGGACGAATGGATACGATTGGAGGTGAATGTGACGCAGACACCACGTATATGCCGGCCACGTGATGCAGACCAGTGCAGAGCGCAGGGCCAGCTGTGTCAGTGCGAGTGGAGCAGTGCAAAGGAGACGACGGCGCTCACAGAGGAGCAGCGGGTGTCCGTTGTGAAAAGTAACGTCACAAAAAGGCATTGGAATGGTGTGATAAGTTGTTTATCGAGATGTTTAATTGTCTCAAAGTGCCAGCAAGAAACGCCACGCAACGTTCAGTCCAAAAATGGCCTCAGACAGTATCTGTCTTGAACAAGTCAAAAAACATTCTGAAACATGCCTGGACGACAGAAAATGTGAATGGAGCTCACCAGAAAATGCTATAATGTCCTATCAAATCAATCCGATGCCTGTTGCAAAAAACTGGAATGACACGTCGATCATGCTGACGAATATAGCTGGGCCTGCACATGCATTCCTAATGAGTGTCTGTTGTTCGCGCATTAAAACCAGCAGAGTTCCCTTAGTGCCTCCAGTTTTGTGATTGGCTTCTTTATGTCTGACGAAGTCTGGTTTCACCTGAGTGGTTATGTCAACTCACAGAATCACTGGTTCTGTGCAGCGGAGAATCCACATAATTTCCACAAAACACAGCTGCATTATCACAACGATGGGGTTAGGTGTGCATTGTCTGCATACCACGTTATTGGCCCCATCTGCTTTCATCAGAGTCTGACTTCGGGGTATTACATTGCCAACATTTTGAAGTCATTTCTGGCAGCACTAACGTAGGAGGTAAACACCTACAGTTAGTTTCAACAGGATGGAGCAGCTGCCCATACAGCCAGCCAAATCTAGGAGTCATGTGTCTCAGTCTGACCACGACCGTACCTGGTCAGCCATTTCACATGATCTGTCAGTGTGCAATCATTTTGTGTGGGGAGCTCTCATGTCTAGGGTGTGTCGCAACAACCCTCATAGTCTTCAAGGACTGCAGCAGAGCATTTGGGATGAGACTGCAGCAATCCCAGCGGTCCAGCTCCGATCCACATTCAGCTGCTGGCTGACCAGGACCCACAAGTGCCAAGAGGTGGACGGTGGTCACTCGCGACATCTGCTACAGACAGGTCAGTACTGTATTTCCTTCACCCTGCTGTGTTCCTTCGTACCCTGGAACTCTGTCCTCTGGGCCACTTTTATTTGCCCCACCATATAAACTGGCGAGCTATATTGAAGGCTAAATTCATCATCAAGTCTCATCATAAACACATTTATCCTCAGATCATTAGTTTGTAACTCGACAGCATGACATAGCTAGCAATTAAGGAGATGCAACATTGATGATGTGCCACGAAAATTGCTCTGGGCCACAAACTCCGTTACAGCATGCAACTAAGTTTCTGATGATGACGTTCTTATGTCGTATGTTCTCGAAATTCCTTCCATGTTAAATATGAACAAAAAGTTCAAGTTCGCAAGAAATATCTCCAGCGTCGTTATCAAAAACAAGATTACCACTGGGCTACCAGACAAGG
Organism: Schistocerca piceifrons; assembly: GCF_021461385.2. Classification (NCBI taxonomy): domain Eukaryota; kingdom Metazoa; phylum Arthropoda; class Insecta; order Orthoptera; family Acrididae; genus Schistocerca; species Schistocerca piceifrons. Next base: position 73,263,590 of record NC_060148.1, on the reverse strand, counting down.
GGTCGGTGGCGACCCCACCCTGTACGTTGCCGAGCTATCTCGAATGCTGTTTCCTCAAGTTTTGATGTAAATAATTTGGCGCATTACTTTATAGTCTCCTAGGGGTAAGATAATTACCGTCATTCCGGTGAAAGAAAGAGCCCTACATTCCGATGTCTACAGCCTCTTACACAGCAGAAAATGTAAGATATGAATGGCGTGTCGCATTTTTTATTGAAGAAAACATCCATGTCCGTCTTCCGAGAATTACCTGCTCCTTTCTCTTCGTTTGTATTAAATATATTTTAGTTTTCTAACATTCTGTACTTTTTTCGAGTGTTTTTCCGTGGTTTGGTAAACAGTTCCATCATACACAGTGCCGAATACTCGTCACGGCGTAACCAGCGTCCGACAGGCATACGCAGACGTAAAAAGCACCTGCCGTAGAAAACTGCCGTGTCCCTGCACGCCTCACGCGGTTATACACGTCTGTGACGTCACGACATCAGCAGTTGAGACACGCTTATTAGGAGTTAGTCTGACCTAGCACATCCAGGCGGGAGAGGTCGGCCGTACATTCCTTTCACTACATTAATGCCTTGTAAGTGTCCAGAATTATGAAGGGCAAATTCTACATTAGTTTTTTGCCTCCTCAGCGGTATTGTGTTGCGTGGTTCTCGTATTTGTCTGTCTTCTCTGTAGAAGCGGTGGAGATAACTCAGTGCAGTCGCAGAGTGCCGCTGAGGCGGCCTGCGGCAGGGCACACACTTTCCGCTCGTCGCCGCTGATTCTGCATAAAGCCTCGATGCAGCTGACATCAGTACCCCATTCCCACCCGCTTCCTTTCTTACCCCCTCCACCTCAACTTACATATAAAAATACATATTCCTCACACACTGTCAGCCGAACAACGACGAATACAATACTGATATTTTGTTGTTTTAGTCTTCAATACCAGTTTATTTATTTTGCTACTGATTACGTTTACTTCCCAAGTAGATGTAACGTGTCAAATACAAAAATCTGACACAGTTACTTCGGAAGTGAGGGTCACGAATGCGTGCCAGAGGATGGCCTGAGGATGGTAGTGTGTACCGCAACTGGTAGCTGGGAGGCACAATAAACAAACTGCGGCTATAGACTAAAACCAACATTTTCCAAACAAAAATAAGCGCTCATTTTCACCTTCTTGTATCAGTCCACCTCAACATTATTTCACCTCGGTGTGAGGGCGGTTTGGTCGACCTGTTATAAGTAGTCACATAATCGGTTTGATAGTTTATGCTTAACGGACCTGAAAGCATCGACGTACAGTGACTTTTCCTTAGTCACCAATGTATTTGTTTACTGTAACAGACCTGTCCGAGGTGTCTACACAAGTCTCTCGCGCACTTTGGTCCATCCTCCTACGTACTGCGCACTTGGCTGAGGTCTGGGCACCTTTTTTTTTGTTTTTTTGTTTTTGCTTTATTGTGATTTCATTCCCCTGCCCCATATGGGCAGGGGGGAGGGGGGCTGTCAGCGGCACAATCCGCCGTTCTTCAGCCGAGCGACATGACAACGAAAATAAGTAGAAAATGTTACATACATAAGGCGATAAAAAAGGGGAACAAAATTAGACTGGCATGGAGACGTTCACAGGGGACAGTTAAAAAAGTCACCAGGAAGTTAAAAAACACAGTTGGCGATGCTTAAAACACAGAGAAGACACTGAATGGACATGCACAGGTTAAAAGTCGGCCACAGTATTAAAAAAAACTCCAGAACAACACACTTAAAACCCACTTGTAGCACACACGACGAAGAATAAAACTGCCAGGTGGGACCTGCCAGGGGAAAGGTCAGAGCGGATGGAAAAGGAGGGAGAGCAAGGGGCAGCAGGGGAAGCGGCAGGATGAAGAGAATAGGGGTGTCAGCGGGTACATGAAGAGGCCAGGAGATACGTGTGGCGGGAGATGAAGAGAGAAGACAGGGCAGGAGGGAGTGCAGAGACACTGAAAGAGGGTACAAGAGAGGGAGGGAAGTAGGAGGGGGAAGCCGCTCAGGAGGAGGAAGGGGGAGGAGAGGGAGCCCTCAGGAGAAGGCAGGAAGATGGGGTTGGATTTGATAGGAAGAGTAGATGTCAGGGCGAAGCTCATCATCTGGGAGAGGTAGACGGTGGAAGTTGAGATGGAGGGTGTGGAGATGGAGAGATGGTGGGGCACAATGGTAAAGGTGTGGCAACTGGTTGGGGGTGGAGAGGAAGGGAGACACCTGGGGGTGATGGGGATCAAGGCGGTGGACAATACATAGTGTGCGGATGTGTTAAAGGAAAAGAAGAAGGTGGGGGAAGGGGATGAGGTGATAGAGGATGCTCGTGGGGGATAGAAGGCGGATGTGGAAGGCAAGGCGGAGCGCATTCGAGGATTTCGAGGGCTTTATAGAACCGGGGAGGGGCGGAAATCCAAGCTACACTGGCATAACAGGGGATGAGGCGGATCAAGGATTTGTAGGTTTGAAGGATGGTGGAAGGATGCAGACCCCCCGTCCGGCTGGATAGGAGTTTCAGGAGGCGGAGGCGGTTGTGAGGTTTGTTTTGGATGGTAAGGTGATGGGGAGTCCAGGTAAAGTGGCGGTCGATTGTGAGGCCAAGGTATTTGAGGGTAGGAATGAGGTGGATAGGACGGCCATAAATGGTGAGGTAGAAATCATGGAGGCGGAAGGAGTGGGTGGCGCGGACTATGATCATCACCTGGGTCATGGAGGGATTGTACGGAGGAACCACTGGTTGCACCAAGTGGTGAATTGGTCAAGGTTGGTAAGGAGGGTATGCTGGGACTATTGAAGGGTAGGATAACGGGCTAGGAAGGCTGTGTCATCAGCAAACTGGAGAAGATGAACAGGTGGGGAAGGGTTGGTCATATCAGCAGTGTACAGGAGATAGAGAGGGGAAAGGACAGAACCTTGGGGCACACCGGCAGAGGGATAGAAAGTACTGGAGTTGGAAATGTGGATAGTCACATAGGACGGACGATGGGAGAGGAAGGAAGCAACGAGATGGATGAAGTTGATGGGGAGAGCATACATCTGAAGAGGAGCCCGGGATGCCAGACATGGTCATAGGCGTTCTGGAGACCAAGGGAAACAAAGATAGCAGAGCAACGGGAGTTAATTTGGAGGGAAAGGAGATTGGTAAGGTTAAGGGCCTGGTCGTTGGCAGAGAAGGAAGGCCGGAAGCCACATTGGGTAAGGGGAAGGAGGTGGTATTGGTTAAGGTGGCGATGAATATGGTGAGAGAGGATGGCCTCAAAGACCTTACTGAACATGGAGGTGAGGCAGATGGGACGATAGGAAGAGGTATCAGAGGGGGGTTTGTTAGGTTTAGGGAACAGCAGGACATGAGAAGTCTTCCACAGGTCGGGGTAAAATCCAGTGGAGAGGAGGACATTGTAGAAGGTAGCAAGGACAGACAGGAAGGATGTGGGGGATTCCTTGAGGTGGCGGTAGATGACGCCATCATGACCAGGGGCGGTGTTGCGTTTGGAGCAGTCCCGGCGTTTTTTTGTTGTAAGGAGTTTCCAGATGTGTCACTGTAATTGCCGGTGGCGGGTGAGAGTATCCCAGTCACAGGTGCGGAGGAAGGAGCAGTAGAGCTGTGCGGGTGGCCAAATGATCCGCTCTAACTGTCCAGATTGTTCTTCAAAACCGTAGTGAACAATTGTGTCCTGGTGACATGACGCATTGTTGTTTGGGAAGATAAAGTCAATGAATGGCTGCAAATGTTCACCAAATACCCGAGCATAACCATCTATAGCCAATGATTGATTCACCTGGGCCAGAGGACCCAGTCTGTTCCATGGAAGACAGCCCACACCAAGATGGAGCCACCATTTCTATTGGTGGACGGCCGAAATGCCACTCAGCTGCTCGTTTCCATGTTCTTCTGCATACGCTATTACTTTCAGTTTATAGCCCACATCATATGAAAACCTTTTATTTTTTCCATTAAGAAACTATGTGAACACCTGGCTGAAAATGATTCACAAGTTCGTGGCACCCTCCATCGGTAATGCTGGAATTCAATATGGTATTAGCCCTTCCTTAGCCTTGATGACACCTCTCGCAGGCATACGTTCAATCAGGTTCTGGAAAGTTTCTTGGGGAATGGCAGCCCATTCTTCACGAAGTGCTGCACTGAGGAGAGGTATCGATGTTGGTCGGTGAGGCCTGACATGGGCTCCAAAACGTCCCAAAGGTGTTCTATATGAGTTAGGTCAGGAATCTGTGCAGGCCTGTCCGTTACAGAGACGATTTTTTAGTCCAACCACTCCGCCAAAGGCCGTGCATTATGAACAGGTGCTCGACCGTGTTGAAAGATGCGATCACCATCCCCGAATTTCTCTTCAACATTGGGAAGCAAGAAGGTGCTTAAAAGATTAATGTATGCCTGTGCTATGATAGTACCAGGCAAAAGAAGAAGACGTGCAAGCCCCATTCATGGAAAACACGACCGCACCATAACACTACTGCCTCCGAATTTTACTGTTGGCACTACACACGCCGGCCTATGACGTTCACCGGGCATACGCCATGCCCACACCCTGCCATCAGATCGACACATTCTGTACCGTGATTCGTCACTCCATACAGCGTGTTTCCACTGTTCAATCATCCAATGTTTACTTGACAGGATTCGTGGCAGAACAGTCTTCTCTTGATTGTAGTAAATCAGCTGGAGGACGTAGTCGAGAGTTGTTTCCCTGATTCTAAAATTTCAGATGCTACTCAACTGCGTTGAACTGAATGTTTCCAGATCATAAACAATGTGATAGGAGAGAGCCATAACAACGCAGAACGAATTTCCAAGAAAACTGAGACACACTGAATTCAGTGTTCTCGCTGATGAGTCAACAGACGTAGAATATGTTAAAACCTCGTGTGTTCTGGTTTGATATTTTGATAAGGACACAAATAAAACTGACAGTAAATTTCGGAACCTTTGTGAAATTTTAAAACATGGTGAATATAATAAGGTGCAACAAGTAAAAATCTTTATAATAATATAATGCTTCCATTTTCTGAGTACAATGTTTCTCAAAACAATCTTATAAGATTTACCTGTGCTGATTGCAATTATATGATGCGATCAAGCTTAACTGTACAATGTCCTGGACTAATTATACTCAAATGCATATTTCATATTTTCACTTATGTGTCAGTGAAGCTGGTAAATGACTTTCCAAACCTGGCTAGGAATATTTATAACCATTTTAAAGCTAGTGTTAAGTGTCAGGATGTGCTACACACAGGCCTCCATACAGTATAGACGCACTTGCCTTTTAAAGACATGTTTATCCTTTAGTGGGAAGCCACTGACGCAGGAACGCATATTTGCATAACGAGATCGTTGCGGATGTGCGCCAGGAATACTCCAGCTTCTTTCGTGCGTGTGTGTGGGAAGAGCAGGCAAGAGTGCTGGCGTCATATCCCAGCTGTGACCGCAGGCGGCTAGCGGTTTGCGATCAGCTGAAATCCTGTTTGTGCTCCAAACTGAGTCTCGGTTGCGACAGCGCGGCTGTGGGCGTTATAATGCAGGGCGTGGGAGGCCAGCGACACGGACCGGGACCGTACAGTTTGGGGCCCACCGTACGGGCCAACCCAAAACCACTACAGCGGCGACACATGACTGCAGCTAACACTTACCAGTACATTGATAAGCATTACAGAGAATGTAAAATTAACTTCAGAATTTCCATCGTTATGCAAGAGCTGCGAATCCGAAGCCGCTGCACACTTTAGAATCAGCACCTCCCAAAACGTTGAATCCGTCGTCCTTGCCATGACGGTACTGCGTTCCCTGCCCGATAGAGTTCTGACCCTGACACCAACTCATTTCTTTTCCAGGGGTTATGTGAAATACCTATGTCTAAAACCATTACACAACACAAAACGCTCATTTCTGATGCGACAATTCATCCACAGACGCATCTAAATCTATGATACGAAATGTTCTCGCTTACATACTGTCTGTGTCGACAAGGGCTTCATACAAAATATCTATAAAGAATCTAAAATAAATTTGCTCCGTACGGAATATCTACAGCCACTGGTAATCGCTTCATTCTGTTTTATCTGTATACCTTGAGATACAAATATGTAATTTATAAATTTTATATAAGAATATGAAGAAAGACTCAGAAGACTAAAAGTATTCAGCAGACGTCTAGACAACCTTACCCGGCGATTATCAGTGCAAGGGACAATATAGAGAGCCTGTGATACCATCATGTCATTTACGAACCAAGGAAAATATTGGACAGCGTAGGCTACAATACTCCAGTCCCACCTCCACCTCCACTGTTTAGCAGCAAGGCTATGCAAGACTGGGGTGGCGTGCGTGCCTCAGTGATGCAGACAGCCATACTGCAGATGCAACAACGTGGAAGGGGCGTCTGTACAGCAGCCAGACCAACATATGGTTCACAAAGAGGGGGGCAGCCTATTATTTAGTGAAAGGGGACCAGCCGAGATGAGTGTCAGAAGGTCTGGCCCTGCAACATTAGCCCACACGCCCTCCATACGTTGGTGGTATGGGCGGATGATGGCAAGCAGAAAATACATAAGTAGTTGAATGTCAATTAAATAGTTGGTAGGACACTGTCATTTATTCCTGTGTTTGTTTGTGACTCAAGCTTCACATTTTTTTAATTTCTTTCCCTGTGCGACTAGCTCGTACTTCCTGTTCCACTTTCTCCTGAACGTGAATGTGGCGTTCCACGTTCGCTCCAAAAACTAAACGCAAGCACACACTCTCAGATGAGAACAGCAGACAGTAAAGCGGTGTACCATCTGCAGTTCGATAGAAACACAACACACTGACAAAGAAAGAAATAAAGAACTATTTACCTATTGTGTGATAATGCAATGACTACTGTAACGATGAAAATTAATACATTGCGCTGGGTGGGAGCAGCAACAGGCGGTAGTGTTCTGTCTATACCAGTGGTACAGGCACCAGTCCCTCACACTGGACACACACACACACACAGTCACACACACAGACGTAGTCAGAAGGTTAAGAGCTGCAAAGATGACAAATTTGTTCTTATTGAGGTAGTGGATAAGTTGCAGAACATAGTCAATGAAGGAGAAGTTCCAAGTGAACCCTACTCTTAATGACACGAAGATGTACTGTTTATGAAAACACTAGGAGCGGCTGGGTTCAGATATCCTGTCCATTTCCTCCAATGTTTTGACCATCCCACCTCAACCATGCTAACCAGACACACCTTGAATCTAGCCATTCCAAAACCCAGGCAATTGTATAAGACAAACAACCACTTTTCATCCTCATAACTATTGCCTCATGGAAATATGCTATCCAAATTACTAACTCACTAAAATACACGGAACTACGCCTCGACTGTAAAGAAATGTGAAAACTGCAAGTACAAATAATACAATAAAAGTGTACAACAGAAAGATACTTCTGTAGCTACTTACTGACCAAACATGGGAACTGTATCCCTCTACTGTACTCCACACCTCCAAGCCTGGGAATTGACATGTCTCATGTCCAGAACTGGTATTTTCTATGAACGCCCCCTGTGAACATGAAATGAATGACTAGTGTCGAATAATGTTCAGAGAAATTTGTTGACAAAGCATTCATCTGCCGCATTCTATAGACAAGTTGCGTAAATAGTCACTCAGAAATTCGTGAACAGTTCCAGTGCAACACACTGACCAGAGAAATCTGATTTGCAAATACGACGTCATAAGGTATAGATTCTTCTATGATATTTCTGCAGCCGTGGGCCAAGGCTAATTCCGCATCGAGCACCAGGTGGGAGGGTCGCCAGTTTACTGCCTCACCACAGAATGTGCATACCTGGACAGCTTTCCCTCAGCGTTTTCGTGTCCACGAGTGTAACAACAGTTTACTTTGGTCACTTAGAGTGATGTGAGGAGTATACGATGTGAACGCTAGTCCACTCAATATCCTTCACATATAGTAGGATCCGTTCAGTGGAGATGGTAGTAAAGAACACTCCTTCCCAACTGCAGTTTTGTGAGTACCACATTCATACAACATATAATGAGGAAGTAGTGACGTTCTTTCTCATCACCTAAAGTGGCCACCTCTGATCTAATATGCTAGTGGGGGATATTTGTGTCGAAGTCCTCCTTTGAACAGCGTCGAAATTGGTGTTAGCTGATCTCGTTTCTACTGCCCACGAGATTGTTGCCACGTCTTGGCCAGGTGCAGTGGACCAACAGATGAATGCACATCTACCTGCTCCTGACTTTTCAGTTTGAACTTCGTTGCAGGGTCGTGAAACTGTTGTTAGCAGACTGGCTGTGTCCGCAGTGCAACACAAGAGATGTCGTATATAGGACAGAGAGCAGTTGGGTACATCTACTCCTCACACAGCGCTCCCTCTAGTGAGTCTGTTGGTTGTTATATACTGTACTGCTGACTCCTGCTCTACTGGTGGGATCGATGGTGCGAAAAAGGAAGTTGAGATAGCTAGTGTGTGTTCCTAGCATCTTCCATAAACATATAGGCGTGGGGAAGTCGTTGAGATTTCTGGTGCTGCAATGATTAAACAACAGAAAAACTGTGAGGCCTCTAAATTTGTCTGTTCCGTTTAAGTCACCCTTTGCTACGACCTCTTACCGGCTTTCTTCTGTTACTCCCATTAAGCCAATTGGTGGCCAGGATGTCCTCCCTCTTTATCCAGATGTGATGCCTGATTGCTCTCATGCGTGCTGATCAGAATTGCCTCTGGTTCTAAATGTTTTTCAGGTAATCTGTCTAACGTTCAAGAACAACCTACGTACCTGACAGCAGTCGCTCTATTGTCTCATAGTCGCTATAAGTAACGCATCTATCCTCAGCGGGTGGCAACTCGTAAAAGGAAGATAATGGATCCTGGCTCGAAACTAGCTATCAAGTGAATAAAGAAGTGAAATATCCCACATTGTCTGGTTTTTCGTTGTACTGATATTTTGTTTCAGCCAGTATGTTGCTAAAAACGTCCTTAATTTAAGTCGTTTTGTCAGGGTCCTCCAGGAAGCCGAAGAATACCTCGCATCTAATGACTTAACTAGCGTCACAAACTTAGTATTATCAACCAAAGAAAATGAAAGGTAAGAGTTGTATCGAGTGGATGGACGTGTACGGGTATAGAGGCAACCTCATGAATCCGAGGACTCTGCGTGTCAGCAGGGGGCTGTTCATGCTGGTGGAGGCTCTATAGTGGTGTTGGGTGTGTGCCGTTTTTGGCTCCTATGGGACCCCTGATACGTCTAGATTCGACTCTGACAGGTGACACGTATGTAAGAATCCTGTCTGATCACCTCATTCATGTCGATTGTGCATTCCGACGGATTTGGACAATTCCAGCAGGACAATGCGACACCCTACACGTCCACAATTGCTACTGAGTGGCTCCAGGAACACTTTTCTCAGTTTAAACACCTCCACTGGCCCAAAAATCCCAGACACGAACGTTATTGAGCACGTGTGGTGTGCCTTGCAACGTGCTGTTCAGAAGAGATCTCCAGCTGCTCGTACTCTCACAGATTTATCGACAGCCCTGCAGGATTCATGGTGTTATTTCCCTCAGACCTCTTTCAGACATGAGTCGTGTTGCCGCACTTCTGTGAGCTCACGGGGGCCCTACATGATATTAGGCCTACATGATATGCAGATGATACAGAAATACACGACGTTTCAATGTATAACTATGCTGATATTGAACGACAGGAAGACCCTGAACCTGAATGTGGATGTTCAAGGAGTTTACGCCGACCCATATATGAAGACACGATCACCATAATAAAATAAGGGAAATCAGAGGTCGCACGGAAATATATAAGCGTTGTATTTTCCATGCGCTATACTTGATTGAAATAACAGAGAATTGTGAAGGTGGTTCTATGAACCCTCTGACAGGCACTTACATGGCACTTGCAGAGTATCTACGTAAATGTAGATGCAGATGTAGACTGCTGCTGCTGCAGCACCTGGAGACCTGGTCAAGTCGGCATGACAGCGGGTATGGAGAAAAATCAGAAGGAGTGCTAGGACTGAGCATACGCAGAAGTAACAGAGGTGGTTGTGGCATTCAAACCGCAGTGTTTGGCAGAAGGACGAAGTTGTTTTCGTGAAATTCTCAAAAAAATGGTTCAAATGGCTCTCAGCACTATGGGACAACATCTGATGTCATCAGTCCCCTAGACTGATAACTATTTAAACCTAACTAACGTAAAGACATCACACACATCCATGGCCGAGGTAGGATTCGAACCTGCGACCGTAGCAGCACCGCGGTTCCGGGCTGAAGCGGCTAGAACAGCTCGGCCACAGCGGCTGGCGTGAAATTCTATTAGGTAAATTTACAGAAAAGGAATTCGAGGCAAAATGTGCTACATTTACGTTGAAACTATTGCACGTCTCAAGTAGGAACTTCGAGAACGAAGTAAGAGAGATTAATGTGCGTACAATGGTATCTATTCTGTCACACACACTCGCTAAATATGGCAAAGAAACACTAGTTACATTCGTTAAGGTTATTACCAAGTACCATTGACCATACTGTATTATTCATTGATCAATCATTAGTCATAGTTTGCTTAATGGTTACTCTAAAACATGATACTCAAAAATTAGGCTTGCATGTCATTGCCAGTGGAGCTGATGGACATCAGAACAACTTGTGCCATTTATCGCAGAAAGCGAAGGAAAGGGCGGTGTTCTTGTGGAACATCGTCTCCTACTCACCCAGCAGAGGCAGGACAACACTCTGGACACCTGCAGAGTTCAGTAATTCCTCAGACACAGGAGGATCGTGTCATGTTAAAGTTCCCCAAGCCATGCGACTGAGAGTGTATCTGATTTGTCAATTCCAAGGGAACTGTGGTATGTATTGGAGAGTAGTGAAAGTGTATAAATGTCTTGTCCTGTTGAAAGATCACCCCCAAAAGTAGCACAGTAGCACGGCTTGGAAGAATCCACCACAGGACGGAATGGTTTATTTTAATTTACAGTTGGCCACAAAGGATATTTAGAAACTGATCCTTTAACCAGTAACACAATATATGAGAAACATCTGCGTTAGAGCAGCTGTGTGACTCAGAAAGTTGGTCAGTAAGCGCTGTCCTGCTGAAACAACACATCCCAGTATAGTTGTCCAAAAGGCAGCAGACCAGGCTTGTTGTATCTAGCAAATTCTGCGATTCCCGACCAAACACCACTGGTTATTTTGGCTTATGATTCTGTCCTGCATGAAACGCCAATATATCAGTATGTCTGGCTCAGGTGTACTCCTTGGAGAGCAGATCTGTGTAACACAATAACTGAGCAGATGGGTGTCGTCCTGTTCAAAGATTAAATCAGCTGGTTTTGTGGGAATGGAGTTGGAACAGGTCTGGTGTATCTTGCTCTCTTCTGGGTGCCCTGAACAAGCCTCATGGGTTACCTGTGGCTACAACTGAACAAGACACGCTACCTGGATTAGCTCTTAGATGTCACAACCAGGTTTGCTGAGATACTTCAGCACGATTGGATCTATGAGTGAAGTGCATTGCCGTGCTGGTAGATATCAGTGTGGCAGGGTCAGTACAGGCTAACGCTTCGTATGTTCTCCACAGTTCAGCGTCTTCTTAATAAACACCAAGCTTCGTTTGACCATACGTTTCCGCACAGCAGGATATATTAAAGTGGTCTTGCATGTCTCCATGGTGGGGCACAATGAGCATTACGTCGGCTGTATCACTGCAACAGAGTATGGGAGATGAGGTAAAGCTGATAATGTACCAACGGCAACAGGGCTGGCTGCATGCTCCTGCTAACTTCCGTTTTACCTCAACCACCACGATACGTGACTGTCGGTTACAGATACACTAAGTAAGGCTCCTGCTGTCTCATCCACAATCAGTACTTATACATTTTATGATTTGATTCCAAAGACTGATCTTTTATCTCTGTGCCATAAAATCTTAGAAAATTGTGGGAGGGAGAATCAGTTTCAGGTATTATGTTAGCAAAAGCGCGTCGTCTTGCTGAAAGTAAACGTGTTGCAGAATCTTCATCAGAACCGATAGCATGTATACAGCACACTACTGTATCATTTCAACATTAGTCTGGTGCAATTTTAGGTTGTGATTGCGCACAGGGTGGTACTCAGACTTGGTCGGGTATGTAATGAACACGAGAGCAGGGCGTGGAAAGCAGTGAGTACAGTCTCGTACGTTCCAGCGACGTAGTGGAGGAGCAAACAGAATGGACTTTGTTTCATTCTGCGCCATACGGATCCCTCAACAGACGATAAAGCTTGTTTTGGGTTACGTTTGCTTGTGGTGTCCCCTCTATGTTTTGTACATTGTCCAGGAAACTGAATAATCAGCGGAAGGTTGGAGCTGTGTGACATGTTCAGTGAGTGATCGAGCGTTTTGCTGCTGGAAAAACACGTGCCACTTGTGACGCAACACCACAGTATGTAACACAATATTACAGCATTACAAGTGAAATACTTAATTTTGTTCTTTCTTGCCAATATGATTTTTTTAGTTATATATAATCAGTAGCATCTGAAGTTGTACACACGTGCGTGTTCTATAAATGTTTGCATTTTTCGCCATTTGGGTACTGCATGGATATAGTGGGTCGACTATTTTTTGATATAATAGAATGAATTTGTAATGCATATTACTTCATTTTTATGGTTCCAGAGTATATATTACAATAACAAACATCGTAACATCTTTCCTTGACGTTTTGGTTTGACGATTTGTACCGAAATTGCCGAAGATGAATAATTTCGCGAGTTTTATTACAACCTGTAAACTTCACACTTGGCTCCAGCACCACTGTTCTGTACAGTGGGTGTCAGTAGAAATTAATATCCCAGGGGACTATAATTGACGTACATCTGCTCATGGAGGCGAGTACTGGCTGTAATTATTCCATGGCAGCGAAATTTGGTGGATATGCTAATGCATTAATGCGGAAACCACTCTTTTCATGCAAGATGGGACAACAACTCAGGTCGTTGAACCCATGAAAGATCTGCTTAACGCTGCCTCCGGAATTCCGATTTTGCCCACCCGGTGCAAATCAGCTTTACATTGTTTGTATGAGGCTAATATGTAAGCGTAAGATTGGAAATGTCAAACCACTGTCATCTCGATTAACATTTTATTTTCAACATGTTGACATCATTTATTATCTTATAATAACTGTTGCAGTTAAGACAGTTCACTAACGACGAAATATGGACGTCGTTAATCTAGACGCAATTGAAAATGCGACAGAGCCGAAACAGTCTATCGTAAATAAAGATTACTCATTATAAGCAGCTATTCGGTGCATCTGCTCTAATAATCATGTCGTTATCAGACATTCATTATGCTGCTGGCCCTAAGGAAACTAAAAGCAAAACTTCTATCCTTGTTTCTAGCATTCACAGCACCAGAGCTGCACCTGATGGCCAAAACTAGAACTACTTTTTTTTTGCCAGCGTAAATCATTTCTGTGTTAAGGCATTAGAATGTCTACCAACTTTCGTGACCATACGGTAATCACAGCCCACACTGGACCTCTACGAGTAATTACACTGTAATTATAACGACGCTTTACGTTCGTACAGACTATCAGACCAACTGTGTGTCTGGACTGAAGAGTTTCTAGCAAACAGAACACAACATGACACTCTAAACGCAGAGAAACCATCAGACGTTAAAGTAATTTCGAGTATGGTACAAAAGAGTGCTAAATAACTTATTTTTTATCACATAAATGACCTAGTAGATAACGTCAGAATTTCCATGAGATTACCAAGGATGATGCTGTTGTATACAGAGAAGTCGCGAATTCAAACAATTACTGCGAAATGCTGGAAGACCTGGAGAGAATCGACGCCTGGTGCAGGGAGTGGCAGCTGACGCTCAACATAAACGAATGTAGTGTACTGGCAATACGTAAACAGAAAGACTCTTTATCGTATGACGACATGAAAGCGAAACAATAACCGGAAGCAGTTATTTCCGTAATATATCTAGGAGTTATGTTTATGGAGTGATTTGAAGTGGAACAGCACACAAAGCAGTTTTCGGGTGAGGGAGACACCAGAGTGTGACTGGCTGGAAGCCAACGTACTGTTTCCTCCTACATACATCCCGCGAAAAGACCACGAAGATAAAAGTAGAGAGATCTTAACACAGAAGGAGGGTACCTAGTGGTCGCTCTTCCTGCGAATCATACGCGGCTGGAACAGAAAAGGGGGAGGTGCAGCGTTGCGCAAAATACCCTCTGCCACACAGCGCAAGCCGGCCTCTGCAGTATAGCTGTAGATGCAGTTGTAGATGTCACCACTTGTCGCTAACCTTACTAATTTTTCCTGAATATGCAAATCAATTATATCTAAGACTTAAGGTCTAATTAGTACTTTAAAATACACCATGCCCAGTTTCTTGATAGTTAAATAAATAAGGCTATAACTTGCGCTATTACCTTAACTATTTCTTGTCTTTCCCACAGCAAATTTATATCGATTACATCTCCCAGGTAGCAGTTCTAAAGGTCGTACCTTACTACTGTCTCTAGCCCCCTACACAGCCCTGGATATATTACTTGCCATTAGCATCACGCCGTATCTGTGCTCACTTTTAATGTGCCACAGAAGCCTGCACTTTTAATAATGACAATTATAATAAAATACACTACCTGACAAAAAACATTAAATGTCGAGAAGGGGAGGAGAAAACGAATTGAAACTTCAGCGGTAGAGGGAGATAATCGGTGTAACTTCCGTATTTGCAAGATCGAGTCAAATTTACAGGGATATGGGCATATAAGCCCAGTTATCAGTGTGACGTTCCACTGCCTCTGCTGGGATGAGTATCATGGAGTCGCTCTATACCCACCTGGGGCCAGCAGGTGCACAGCTGTTGATGCTGACACTGGGACGAAGCCGGCGTCCGAGGCTGCCCCACACACATTCCGTCAGGGTCAGGGAATACTTCAACACGACACTGCCCGTTCACAGAGACACGTGCAACATGTGGGCGAGCATTGTCCTTCTGGAAAACAGCACCACGATACTGTCACACAAAAGGTAACGCATAAGGACGCAAGTTCTTTCGATTCAATAAGTAAACAGAAGTAAAATTTGTTTCATTTACTTTATCCAATATCAGTACTGCCCTTGATCTGATGGTAACTTAAAAAAAAAACTAATAATATTCACTCTCACCTTTAAAGTTATCTTTCTCATCAGACTCTTGCAACGAATTTTGTCAATAATGCCTCACATAATAGGGAAAGTACGGCAAGTAACAAATCTGTGGCATTGGGTGGGGGCAGACACAGTAATACGGGGCGACCTCCAGATCTGGAACCTGGGGGAAGAAATCGACATAAAACTGCAGTCTCAGTACGTCCATCTCTTTGTCACTTCCAGCTGTTCCATCTCACTTCATCCTCAAGCCGCGAGTTTACGTCATTCCATTCCAGTCTGGGCATCATACGTGAAATGCGAGCAAACCCAGTAATATACAGGCAGGGACAAATAAAAATGGCGCGGACGAATGGATACGATTGGACGTGAACGTGTGCACATAACAACAGCCTGTGACGTATATGCCGGCCATGTGATCCAGACCAGTTAAGAGCGCAGTGCGAGCTGGGTCAGTGCGAGTGGAGCAGTGCAAAGGAGACGACGGTGCTCACAGAAGAGCAGCTGGTGTCCATTGTGGAAAGTTACGTGACCAAAAAGGCGGTGGAATGGTGTGGTCAGTTGTTTATTGAGAACTTTAATAGTGTCAAAGTGCCAGCAAGAAACGCCTCACTAAGCGTAGTCCCAAAGTGGCGTCAGACAGTATCAAAAATATTCTGAAACATGCCCGGACACCTGGAAATGTGATTGTAATGCACAAGAAAATACTTTAATGTTCTAGCAAATTAATCCGCCGTCTGTTGCAAGAGACTGGAATGACACATCGATCATGCTGACGAATATTCTTCCTGTCTCGGCACATGCATCCTTACTGAGTATCTGTTTCTCGCGCATGATAACCAGCTCTCGTTCCTTAGTGCCTCCAGTTTTGTGACTGGATGAGATAACAATGAATGGCTTGGACATGGATCCGTTCTTTATGTCTGACGAAGTGGTTGTCAACTCACAGAATCACAGGTTCTGGGCAGCAGAGAATCCGCACAATTTCCACAACGATGGGGTTGGGTGTGCAGTGTCTGCACGCCACGTGATTGCCCCATCTGCTTTCATCAGGGTCTCACTTTGGGGCGTTATTTTGCCAACATTTTGAAATCATTTCAGGCAGCACTAACGGAGGAGGTAAACACCCACAGTTTGTTTCAACAGGATGGAGCAGCTGCCCATACAGCCATCCAGCTCTAGGAGTCACGTGTGAAAGAGTTGTTAGCGCGGGTCAGCCATTTCACCTGACCTGTCACTGTGCAGTCATTTTGTGTGGGGAGCCCTCAAGTCCAGGGTGTGTCGCAACAACCCTCATAGCCTTCAAGGACTGCAGCAGAGCATTTGAGATGATACTGCAGCAATCCCAGCGGTCCAGCTTCGGTCCACCTTCAGCTGCTGGCTGACCAGGACCCACAAGTGCCAAGAGGTGGACGGTGGTCACTCGTGGTATCTGCCACAGTCTGGTTTGTGCTGTATTTCCTTTCCCCTGCTGTGTTTCTTTTTACCCTGGAACTCCGTTCTGTGGACCACTTTTATTTGCCCCACCATATAAGCTGCTGAACTATCCTGAAGGCTAAATTCTTCATCAAGTCTCATCGTAACGACATTTATCCTCAGATCACTAGTTTGTAGGTCGACAGCATGACATACCTAACAATTAAAGTGATGGAAAGTTGACGATGTGCCACGGAAACTGCTCTGGGCCTCAAACTCCGTTACAACGTGCAACTAAGTTCCTAACGATGACGTTCTTGTGTCATACGTTCTCGACATTCCATCCATGTTCATTTTTGAAAAAAAAAAAATTCCAGTTCACAAGAAATGTCTCCATCGTCGTTTTCAGAAACAACTGACTACCACTGTCCTACCAGACAAGGGGTCGGTGGCTGCCCCACTCTGTACATTGACGTCCTATCTCGAATGCTGTTTCCACAAGTTGTGATGTTAATAATTTGGCTCAAAAATGGTTTAAATAACTTTGAGCATTATGGGACTTAACATCTGAGGTCATCAGTCCCCTACAACTTATAACTACTTGAACCTTACTAACCTAAAGACATCACATACATCCTTGCCCGAGGCAGAATTCGAACCTGCGACCGTAGCGGTCACGCGGTTCCAAACTTAAGCGCCTAGAACCGGTCGGCCAAAGAGGCCGGCAATAATTTGACGAATTCCTTTATCGTCTCCTGGGAATGAGATAATAACCGTCATTCTGGTGAAAGTTATTGCTCTACATTCTGATGTCTACAGCCTCTTACACAGCAGAGAATGTAAGACATGAATGGTGTGTCGCATTTATTTTTATGTAGAACATCTACGTCCGTTTTCTAAGAATTACCTGTTTCTTTCTCTTCATCTGTATTAAATATATTTTAGTTTTCTAACGTTCTTTACTTTTTCCTAGTGTATTTCTGTGGATTGCAAACAGCTGCATCATACACATATTTTTATATTCAGAGGAGAAAGTTGGTGACTGAAATTTTGTGAGAAGTTCTCGCCATAAGAAAAATCATCTTTGTACAAATTACTGGCATCCCAACTCGTAGATCATATCCATGACACTCTCTACTATTTTTCGACAGTACAACACTAACTGCCCTTCATTGAACTTTTACGATGTCTTCCACCAACTCAGTCAGCAGATGGTCCCATACCGCAGAGCAAAATTTCAGAAGATATTGAGGAAGGATGTAAAACTCCCGTCATGGTGGGACGTTAAGCGCCCCCAACCTGTGGCGAAAGCTAAGGGTCCGTGATGGAGGGGAATCTGCGTTGCGAGAAGCACACCTACTGTCTCTCCTGAGCGCGGCAGTTGGGCGAGGGTATGAGGGTAAGTGTAACGACGATTCCGGAACCCTGTGGCTTGGCTGCTGCCGTTCCTCACGTCCTGGACGACGTTAAGAGTCTCCCAACCCAAGGCGAAAGCAAAGGATCCATGGCACAGGGGGAGCGGCGCAAAAGAGACACAACATCTGTCATTTCTGGGTTCTGGGCTGAGTGGCAGTGTAGGGCCGGTGCGGCACGTTGCTGGCCTTGGCTGCGGATTGCTGCACCCGCCCAGCGCTGCTGCTCGCCAGAACACAGGGATGTGCCACCATCTGTGTCTCTGCTGCTGGTGGCCTGGTTTGCTGTCGTGAAATCTTACCCCAAGTCGGCAAGTGTGCCTTGCCACTCCTCTGTCCCCAGGCGTGTTCTGCCAAGCCCACGGGGTGGTAACACAGCCAGGGTTAGGCAAAATGGGTCCACACCCCCGAACGACTGCGTGAGCAGCCCACCACCTGAGTAGGAGTGGGTCGTTGGCCGCAAGGTGGAACCTCAGGCCAGTAGGGGTCGAAAGGCGAGAAGTGCGTCCGCCTCTACAGACTGCGGGCTGTACTTGCCGATGCAGGACGAGTGAAATCGGCGGTGACCAAATTCTGAAGGGACAAGTCTGCTGGTAACAAGGCATTGAACCCGGCAGCTGATGGGTCCTCGGTCTAGAGGCGGGGCTGGCAGTGGAGCTGCAGTTTAGTCCTCCCCGCCCATGCCAGAGGAGTCGGTCCAGGTTAAGAGAAGTGGCTCCCAATCTTTTTCGCTTGCCAAGAAATGATTGATACTGAAGAGACAAGCGATTCTGGTGCGCCCATAAGGGTTTCAATGCTAGCCCATCCCTCGCCACAAGATGGCCTGGTTCAGGCGACGGAGGATAGCATCACGGATAGGCATACAAGGATAACTCAGTTCCTAGATCAAAATTAAAAACGTAAAATTAGTCAGGACGCAGTCTGGGCCATCAAAAATGAGCTGGTGGCATGGGCAATTGTCAATGCCAAGTTAGAAGGCAGATTTGAGGAGCTAGAAGAGGAAAATGAAAGACTAAAAAATCAACTAGTCGAAACATGGGCTGGCGTGGTTGCACAAGCAGGACCAAAGGCCCAGTTAATGGAGGACACCATGGTCAAGGTCTGCAAATGGCCAGACAAGGTAGTCTTTTTAAGACCAATGCCTGGCCAAGATGTTAAGAAATTTCAGGAGATATTCGCCACTACAGTAAATCTGGTCAGAGAAAAAATTAAAATTAATAGAGTTAAGGCAACTAAAAATGTAATCATAGTTGATGTTGATAGAGAGGATGATAAAAACAAGTTATTAGCTGACATGGGCATAAATACCTTTATTAAAGATTTCAAGCTAAGATTGAGGACAAGACCTAGGGACCGAGATGTAGTCCATCGTGTCACGGAGGTCTCAGGGGCCCTGTGGAAGAAACTGACAGCTCTGGAAAAGGATTGCGTAGGGTTCCATGCCATACACGTCAAAAATTACCTCTTGGTATACCTGGTGGTACCTCATTGCCACAATTGCGGAGACATAGATCATATACACAAATACTGTAGCAGGAAGCCTGCATGCTCAAGGTCAAAGCTGAGGACCACTTAAGAAAAAACTACAATAAACCAGGAGTCTGTATACCATGCATGCATAGGGGCAAAAAGACCTGTGGTGCATTTGGTACAAATTGCCCAACATATAAAATGTTGGAATAGCACCTAATTTCCAGAATAGATTATGGCTGATGGTGTCACTGAGACCAGGAGAGCCAAAAAAAGGAAGTCTCTCAGGCTCCTGTTGGTTTCTCCTCCTCCCTCATCTGGGGCCCTACTCAAACTGATGAAGCGGAAAGATATGTTGGGCAACCAGTGGCAGTGGGCTGACCAGACATAATCCAACGCAGCCCAGTATTAGACAACAGCCCACATGCTAGTACAATAAACAGTGCCATGCCCGTACAAGGACTTTCATAACAAACACTACAGGAAACCACTGTTACCAGCATGATGCAGCTGCAGGCAGCACAAAGAGCTATGGGAGCAGACCCAAGAAGAGTGTACCCAAACTTAGAGCTTGACATGCACGTCGTATGCATAGGGTACAAATATGGTAGAAGGGTCACCCTCTCAGCAATGGAGTCTGTGGACAGTATAGAACTCAAGTCGATGAATCACCCCACTGACTTCAGAGTCCTGTGTGAGCTCACTGAAAAGGCTTTTGAAAGACAAGATGAAAGATTTGATTTGGAGGAAATTTAAATACAGTGTGACCTTGCAAACGGACACATTGCGTTAGATTGGAAAAAGACCTGACCTGATTGTAACGTACATACTTACTTTCCATGATGTCAAGTGAAACATTGATTGGACAGATAATAGTCACTAGGTCATTCATGAAGTGCCAAGGGCAGTGGAGGAATGGAGGCTGGATATAATCTGCTTGTAGGAGCCATACTCCCAAGCTGGACAAATCTCCTATATGGCTGCCACTTGGCACGTAATGTACACTGGGGAGGAGCCAAAAGCAGCTATAATTGTAGCAAATAAGGCCTTACAAGTTGCTACCATAGCACAATTATCAAATAGCCTCTGCAACATCGTGGACCTACAATCCCCTGTAGGACTAGTGTACATCAGCAACATGTACTTCCAATATAGAGGTAATTTTGACGACTTCTTGGATCATCTCACTCGAGTCACCACGGCATTGTGGGGGCAAAAGATTATTGTAACCGCCGATATGAATGCCAAATCGCCCCTATGGTAGGGCGACACTAGAGATACAAATGGGGAGAAGGCTGAAAATCATGACCTCAGAACTAGTTGTGGCAAACAGATGAGGGAAGCCCCACACCTATAGAGGTGCAGGTGGATTTGGAAAAAACATAGATGTCATCCTGTCAACACCCAGTTCCATCTGCAACATCGAACTGGAGAGTCCTAGATAAAGTCACAACGACCATAATCTGATTGTGTTTAGCCTTAGTGTCAAGGACTGCCACTGGGACCTGGTGTGGGAGATCCAATACAACTTCAATAACACATATTATAATGCCTAGCTCAGGAGTGCGACATTCATCTGTTGCCTGAGGATGATGAAGACGTTGATAGGTATGCTGAAAAAATGGTGGAGTCTGTAGTTAGAGCAGTGAAACCTGCTGTACCACCCAGGAGGAGAGCCATTGCAGCCTCCCCATTACCATGGACTGCCGAACTACAACGTATGCGCCAGTCTGTGAGACAGACGAGGAAGTATTAACAGCAAAGTGTCGTCTGGCAAGAAAAACAGTTCTGGCTGCAGCGATAAAGGGCAGCCAGAAAGGTCTTCCATAAAGAACTGAGGGGTTTAGGGTTAAAAGCTGGGAAAGATATGTGCTGCACCAACTGGCCACTGCCCATAGGGGAGTCCCCTATAAGTTGGTCAGAGAGACAAAATAAGATCTCTCAAGGTCCTCTCGACAATCAGAGATGGCGGCCCAATGACAGAGTCCTGGCAGGAGTCTGCTGAGGTCCTTCTACTGATTCTGTTACCAGATGATGAGGAGAATGAGGACAATGAGATTCAATGCCATGTCTGTAGGGAACATCATGTAGAGTAGAGCAACAACACCATGGTGCATCCCTTTTAGAAGGAAGAAGTGGCAGTACAAACTAAATCTTTCAGAAGGGGGAAGGCTCCAAAGCCAGATTGCATAGTAGCAGAGGTTGTACAATTCCTCACCCCTCAGCTAATAGGACCTCTGACAGGGCTCTTCAATGAATGCCTAAGGTATGGTAAATTTCCGAAAATTGGGAAAAGGGCAAATTTGGTAATTAGAAAGAATGGAAAAGATAAGGACCATAAGGAAGCCAATTCGTACAGGCCGATATGTCTCCTAGATATCCTGGGGAAATTAATCGAGAAGTTTTTGGCTGATAGTCTGGCGATACACAGGATACTGTGCGGGATGAGTAACAAGCAGTTTAGCTTTTGGCTGGGGCAATAAGTGTGTGACGCAACTGCCCTGGCGGTTGAGGTCTGCAGCTCAGCCCCACGCAAGTATGTGGTAGGCATCATGGTGGACATCAGTGGCGCATTCGACAACCTGTGGTGGCCTTCGCTCTTCTCCCCCTTGTGTGAGAAGGAGTGCTCAGGGCCCCACTGTGGCTCTCTGAGGAGCTGTTAAGAGGACAGGGAGGTTTGGTTATCATTGCCTAGCGGGAAAATAAGTAAAACCATCACGAAGGGTTGCCCATGGATCTGTTCTGGGGACACTCTCTTGGAATCTAAATATAGAACCGCTGCTAGAGAAATTATATCTCAGTTAGGACTTACTAGACGTGACAGCCTACGCAGATGACCTCCTGCTTGTTGGTGGCCATAGCCGTGAAGACCTAGAACCGAAAGTGGAAAAACAATAACATCACTTTTAGAATGGTGCCACGAAGCGAAAATAAGGATTGTACCACACAGATCCACGTATCTATTGTTGAAAGGTAGCCTGATTAGAAATCCAACCATTAGAATGACAGAATCACCAGATCTTCGGCGCGGCGAGGCCAGATATCTATGGGTTGTAATTGATGAAAAGTGGAATTATACATCAGATATAGGCACCATATCTCAATGAGCCCTACAAGTTTTAAACAATCTCATCAACATAGGTCATAAAAGATTCCATCTGAAACCCAATCTCATTAAACTCTATCACAATAGTATTTCAACATCAATAGTAGGATACGGGTGTGGGGTCTGGGCACACAGGCTCACGAGGCCTGCCATGACCGTGAGAAGGGTGCAGAGGAATATGCTGTTACACTCTGTTGGGCATATCGAACTCCTACTCGGGGGGGGGGGGGGCGTGGGACGGTGTTAATGGGGCTGTATCCATTAGACATCAATGTACAGGAGCAGGCAGCGTGGTACTGGATGAACAAAGGAAAGACCAGGGAAATCATGGGGGTACAGTTTGGTGACAAGTTTGCTACCAGAGGAAGGGGGGAGGAGATATGGCAGAAATCATGGGAAAATGAAGAAACGGGGAGAAGGATGTTTCAACTGCTCAGTGATAACAAGGAAAGATTACAGATTGCTTACTTTGAGCCAAATAGAGGACTGCTCCACTTTCTTACAGAGCATGGGCCATATCCGATATACTTACGTCGATTTGGTGAACGGGCTACACCAGCGTGTGAGTGTGGTGTTCGGGACGGCACAGCCGAACATATCATCTATGACTGTCCAACATATGACGACGTAGCGTATGATTTAAGACAACAACCACCGAACAGAGACATCTTCTCCATAATACGACGTGCTGACACCTATCCTAAATAGTTTGGCAAACGAGGTATCACGCAAGATTATGAGGGAATTTATTAGGGACCAAAATAGTCAATAAACAAACCAACAAAGGCTAAGGGGCACCTGCCCAATACCGCCGGCCGTGGGATGGCCGGCCGCCGTTACGACCGAGATCCGCCGCGCTCCAGCATCAGGCAGGCTGGTGTATCAGATCTCATCACCAGTAACAGCACTTCCAATTTGACACTGGGTATTAGAAATATAAGTTAGAATGTAGATGAACTAACAATACCAACAAGATTAGGGACTCCAGCGAAACGCAGTCCTTGGTTCCCTTTCCGACAACGTTTTCTGTAACATCGTTCAAATTCGAATAATTCGTAATTGTGATTCCTAGGTATTTAGTTGAACTGACAGTTTTTATATTTGTGTGATCTATTACGTATCCGGTACGTGAAGGTTTTTTTTTTCTTTTTGTATTCCTGTCCATGACCTAAGTCTGCGCATTGTTTAGAGTCAGTTGTCACTTTTGGCTAAATAAATTGGCATTTGGCAATTGGTTTCGATCTTATGCCAACTTTACTAGAGGGTTAACGGCAGAATAATGTGCAAACACTCTGACAAAGCTGTTCAAATTGTCTCCTAAATCGTTTATACAGATTAGGGACGGCAGACGGTTCATAATCCTTCCCTTTCGTACACCTAATGCGATTTCTCTTTTAGTCGATGACTTTCCGTCAGTTAGTACCCGCTGTGACCCTTCGGCCAGGAAATGACGGATCCAGTGTCACAACTGGGACAAAATTCAATAGTTTCGCAATATGATTACAAGCCGTTTCTGAGGAATGGTATCAAAAGCCTTCTGAATATCTAGAAAGGAACCAGTTTAAAGTCCCTTGTCGATAGCACTCGTTACTACGAATGAGTAAAGAGCTAGGTGTGCCTCAAAAGAACGATATTTACTAAATCGGTGCTGAGTATGTCTCAATAGACCGTTTTCTTCAAGACAATTCAGAATGTTCGAACAGAGTGTATGATCCAAATCTTACCGCAGATCGACGTTACTGGTATGGGAATTACTCGTGTTTCCTTTCGTGACTGTTGGTGTGACGTGTCGAACTTTCCATTCATTAGGGGCCGAGATTTTGTCGGATTAGTGGTTGTAGATGATTTCTAAATATATACCACCATACGCGTAAGGGGACGTGACCGGTATACAATTCGGCCGGGAAAGTTGCCTTTATTAAGTGGTTTAAGTTGCTCCTCTACATCGAGGATATCTACTTCTAACTTACTCAAGTCGGCTTCAGTGGTTGACCGAATTTTGTAATATTTACCGCATTTCGTGACTCCACTTTAGCGGCACTTTGATCAGTAACATAACGACTGTCATCACACTGAGATGGCACTGATTGTGTATTGCCACTGATGTACTTTACATACGACCAGAATCTCTTTGGGTTTTTCTACCAGATGTGTAGGCAAAGCTCCGGAGTGGAAACTATTAAAAGCATCTCACATTAAAGTCCGCGCCAAATTTTGAGTTTTTATAAAACATTGCCAATCTTGGTGATATTCCGTTGTTTTAAGTTTCCCATGCTTTTTTCCTTTCTTCTTGGATAGTGACCTGTTCTGTGCTCAATAGGAGATTAGTACCGTCGCTTATTAATATATTTTGTATAAATCTCTCGATCTGCGGGAAGCTACTAACGCAGGATCGCGATTTCTCGCCTCCAAGTCGTATTTGCGTAAGTGGACCATTGCGGGTGTGCGCCAGGAATACTCGACGCGTTTACGTGTGTGTGTGTGTGTGTGGGAAGTGCGATTGCATGCAGCCAGCAGTCAGCGGGCAGCTAACATCCCGTTTGCGGTCTGAGCAGCTTCCAGTTTCCGAAAGCCCGGCTGTGGGCGTCACTACAACACAGGACGAGGGAGGCCAGCGGGGGACACGGGCCGAGTCCACACAGTAGAGGTGCAGCGCACAGACAAACCCAAACTCACTGCAGTGGTGACACGTTACTGCAGGCGACTTTTGCCGGTACGTCGATAAGCAGTACAGAAAACGAAAAAAAAAAAAAATTCAGAATTTCCATCGTTGTGCAAGAACACCGGATCGGAAGCTGGTGCACGCTTTTCAATCAGCACCCCCACAATACGCTGAATCCGTAGTCCTTGTCATGGAGGCATTGCGTTCTCTGCCACCTAGACCTCTGCGCCTGACACCTAAGGATTTCTTTTCGTGGGGTTATGCGAAATACATAGTGTATGTGTCACATTTGCCGAAAACTATTCGCCTATTTCTGAAGCGACGGTTACTCCACATACGCTTCTAAATGTATCGCGTGACATGCTTTGTCGCTTACATGTTGCACGTGTCATCATGGTCTTCATGCAATCAATCTAAAATAAATTTGCTGTGTTTCGAATAGCTACACCTAATGGTACCCACTTCATTAAGTTTTAACTGTACATCTACAAATACATATGCATAATTCAACAAATTTATATAACAACAAAATGCTAAAGAATAAGGTGAATATTAATGGGATTAAGTAGACATACAGATATCAGAGTAACAAATCTTACCTGGAGATTATCAGTGCAAGGGAGAGCCAGAGAAACTGTCGTACCCCCATGTCATTTGTACACTAAGTAAAATATTCGACGTTGTAAACTAAATTAGTCCAGTCCCGCTTCCACCTGCATTGTTTAGCGAAAACACCGCCGTGGGGTAGCGTGCGTAATTCAGTGATGCAGACAGTCATAGTGTAGATGCAACAACATGGGAGAGACGTCTATGCAGGAGCCAAACCAACATGGGGTTCCCAAGAGAGGCAGCAGCCTATAGTGAATAACGCTGAAGATGGGTACATCAAGTATTTAATGATCAGGTGCTGAATCGAAGTAATGAAACACATAGAAGGAATCATTTGATAGTACATGAACTGAAGTATCAAGGAATAGTGGGTCAGGTAATGGAACGAAGTGCGTGGTACATAAAAAGGGAGGACGCTAAACACTGAATGGTTGGAGTTATCAGGAATTCTTTAGCTACAATGTAAACCATTACTTCTAGATATTAGCATGGCTTAAAATATTGGTTTTCCTCATCAGAATCGACAGCAAACCAACACCTACAACGATAGTTCATGTATACTTGCCGATGTTTCAAGCAGAATATGAAGATATGGAGAACATATATGAGGGTACTGAACGGGTTATTCAGTATGAAAGGGGAGGGGAAACAAAATAGTCATGAGGAACTGGAATTCGGTTGTAGGGGAGGGAGTAGAAGAAAATGTTAAAAGACAATTTGGGGTAGGCAGTAACAATGAGAGAGGACAAAAACTAATGGAGTTGTTCAGTAGATTTCAGGTGGTAATAGCGAAGCCTCTGTTCAGTATTTACGAGTGGTAGGGGTAGGCCTGTACTAGGAAAAGACTCGGAAATATGGGAAAAGTCCAGTTAGATGACATCATGGTCAGGCAGAGATTCCGAAATCAAAAGAGATATCGAATTCAGTACTAGAATCAGATACACGCAGAAGCAATTTAGTAATGACGAAGAGCAGACTGAAGATAACAATTTGGGCAGGAAGAAATAATGCGCTAAGAACTGGGATACAGAAATACTCATGAATAAAGATATATGGTTAAAGATCTCTGAGGCTATAATTACAGCGCCGATAAATAGCTCAGAAGGTAATTCAATTGAGGAGGAATGGACATTTACAAAAAGAGGGACTACACAATTTGGAAAGAGAAATATAGCTAAAAAGAAGGTAATTGAGAGGAAACAGAAAGAAGGTAACAGAAGAAATACTTCAGCTGGCTGACGAAAGGAGGAAGTACAGAAACGTGCTGGCAAAATCAGGAATAAAGTGATACAAGTCATTTAGGAATGAAATAAACAGGTATTGCATGAAAGCTAAAGTGGAATGGCTGCATGAAATGTGATTAAATCGAAAAAGAGATAAATAATTGGCGGAAGGAGTGGCCCAGGCAATAAAAAAGTCAAAACAGCCTTCGGTGAAATTAAAAGGAAGGGCGGTAAAATTACGAGTCCAATGGGAATTCCACTGTTAAATGCAGAGGAGACAGCTGAATACAGTAATAGAATCACAAACAGCTATGGAAGATGTAAGTTTGATCTCCCATTTTTGCCAACTGATCTATTTCAGAATTTCGCTACCAGAATGAAGATGATGGTCTGAGATTGGTGTTTGGAGTAGCAAAACAGAGGATGTAGTTAGACTGAATTTGAAGAAATGTAATTTCCAGGTCGCTGTTCGGTAATCGCTGTATGACGAACGAATGGTTTGAAAAAACTAAGACCTCTTTTTTGAACGATTGGAGGAGCTGCTCATGTAATCTATAAGAAAGAACATTTTATATTAGGAATAAAATCACGCCAGTGTCGGATGAGTACCACATTGAAATGTGGCGTCTTCCCAGATAGATATGCTGAAAATTAAAATTGGCGAGACAGTTAATAATGAAATTAAACATGTGGACTGGAGTACTTAAGTAACTCAAGATAAGCTAGTATATTATAATACCACTACAATTACATTATGGAAGTAGACTGCAGAAAGACAAGGGTGAACACCCAGGTTTTTACTATCTGCTCTAAAAATTTTACGAGGACACAAATAAAATTGAACGTAAATTTTGGAACCTATGCGAAATCTCTAGGCACGGTGATTATGATAAGGTGCAACAAGTAAAATGTTTTATTCTAATCTAATTCTTTCATTTTTTACTACAACTTTCCTGAAAACAATGTTATATGATTTGCTCCTGCTGACTGTAATTATATGAAGCGTCCAAGAATCGCTGCTGCTACTCGGTTAACTGAAAAACTTCCTGAACTAATTATTTCCTAATTCATACTTAACTCTCTTCACAAATGTGCTTGTGAAGCTTGTAAATGTTTTCCCAGAGATTGGGCGACCTAGCTAGGAACATTCATAAACATTTTAAAGCAAGTGTTAGGTGACAGGAGCAACTGCATGAATTTAAAAAGTTTTTAGATATCAAAATTCATAAATTGTTGCATCCATCATAGACAAGATGGCTATCTTTGCAGGGCATGGTAGTGAGAAATTTAGAAGAGTGGAATACGTTGGAGGTGTCTCCTTTGATTCTAAGTACAACAGTGCTCTGCCAGTCAATCGAGGTCCATGTCAACCAGTTTCCAAGCGAACATTTCCTATAATAGCTGCACACAGAGGAGATGTGGAGCTCGGTACCTGTAAGAAAGCCATCGCTCACAGTGGCACATAACGCTGCACGTCTCCAGTGGGCCAAACAGCACAGGAACTGTCCAGAGGCTGACTGCAGTGTGTGTGTGTGGGGGGGGGGGGGGGGGGGAGGTGAGTGCAGTGTGCTCTGAGCGGTCGCGTCTTTCAAATGATGTGACGTGTCAAGGCCACTGACAGTCCAGTGAGTTGTTTAACTCGCCCTGTGTCGAGGGCACTGTTCAGGTTGCAGACGCTTCTGTGACGTTATGATAATGTACCATGAATATCACGAATACGTTTATTTCAACATTCTTGGTGACTAATTCTTGACCTTCATCCTACCCATTCATGACGAGTGTGCTATGGACAGTTACATCTTCCAGGTCTGTACACAAACGATCCTGCTTTTAGGAACCTTCAAGCACTGTATCGCGCCTTGAATGGTTCACTAAGCAAACAGATCCTAATCCTGCAGACCATGCAGGGGTCATTTGGAATACCACATCAAACCAGAAAGATTACAGAATTGGAGTTGAACTCCACGTTGAACTATCTGTTTACTAAGCAACAAGTAAAGGAACAGGAAGAGAAGTTTTGTGAGGAAATGTATGTTCTGGGGCGAGAAGCAAAACCTTTAAGCATTCCGCATGACACAGTTCCGCCAGCAACGCTGAAACTCATGGGACAGCAATAGAACTGAATGGATAATATCTTGAAAACCGGTTGTAAATGATTTTCTAGCAAAGTAAAAGAGTGATAATGGAATGGAATGAAATTAAATGAGGCGCTGCTGAACGAATTAATTTACGAAATTATGTAGGCATGAGTTTTGCTCTATGGGCAAGATGGACGAAACGAAGGGCGACAAAATAAAAAAGAAATAGCACGAAATGAGATTTCAAAGAACGGAAAAGCGTATCTGAATAAGAGGAATATACTACCATTGAATGTAAATAGAAATTTTACGAATTTCTCTCGTAGGTATTTGACTTATGTTGAACAGCAGTGTAAGCAAGAAGGGATCAGATGCTTTTAAAAAGTGGCGCTACAAAATACTGTTGACTATTTAATGCGTAGATCGAGTAACTAATGTGGAAGTACTACATTGACAGGGGAAAAACGGAAACTTAAGCGGTAACTTCCTTAAAAGATTGGTTGGGTTGAGAGGTCACACTGAGACTTCAAGGAATTGTAGAGTTTCTAATGAGGGAATTACTGGAGGTTGAAACTGCAGAGGAGGACCAACGCTCGACTACCGTAAGAATGCTGAAATGGATATCACGGCAGTGGCTGTACAGTAGTGCAAAGGACATACCAGCCGGGAAAGTACAATCAGACCAGTGTCTGTACCACAAACAAGTGTTGACCAGATAAAGTGTGTAGGCGGACAACACGTGTACATGGCCACTGCGTAACAGACTCTAAAGTGCCTGGCAGAGGGTCTGCCGAACCACCTCTAGCCTATTTCTGTACACTTCTGCTCTCGAACATCGTGCATGAGAAATGAAATCCTACCTCCGATTTCTTGTACTTTATTACGATTATCGTTCGTCGCTATGTGGATGGACATCCACAAATTATTTTTATATTCGCAGGAGAAAGTTTTTAACTGAATTTGTCTCGACGCAACGAAAAACATCTTTGTCTGAATTATTGCCACCCCAAACCCGCAGATCATATGCGTGACACTCCTTCCTCTACATCGCGCTGGTACAAAACGAACTGGCTTTGAGCTTATGTTGACTTTCCGTCAGTTATTACGAACTGTGTCGTTTCTGATAGGGATACTCGATTACAGACGAACAACTGGGACGATACTCCATAGGCACGCAATGTGACTACGTCTTTTGTGAGCAACGGTATCAAAAGCCGTGCAGAAATGTGGAAAGGAATCCGTTTAAGGTACCTTGTCGATAGCACTCATTACTTTGAGTGGGTGAAGAGCCGGTAGTGTTTCAGAGGAGCGATATTAACTGACTGAATCGGTGCTGAGTAAGTGATGATAAGCCCGCCCGGCTAGCCGCTCGGTCTAACGTGGACGCGTCAGCGGACTCGGAATGGACCCTGACACAAACTGGTCACGTAATTGAGCCAGCCATGAGATCGAATTTAGCTTCTTGTTTGTTAAAGTGTGCTGGCTCATACGCTTCTGCCTTTGAATATTAATAGGGTTGTATCGGATTTGCGGCTAGCTTCTTCATGTAAATTTTTCTCTCGGTTTTTTGCATGTGTTTAACGTGGCTCCCGTGTGTACTATATGTTTTTTTGAGGAGAACATTTCCATTGAAGGAATTGAAATCCTTGATAATGGTAAATGGATAAGATGAACCTTTCTTCACGTGACCATTCTCCTTTATGCGTCGTCCAGTACGTGACGCACTTTAGATCCATCCGAATTTTTTAAGGAACAGGTGATACATTTCTTACACAAATGTTTGGATACTATTTTGACAGGTGGATGTTCTAACTGTGTGTTGCGTCCTGTAGACCAGTTTCCTAATTTTTATTTCTGTCGGTAGTAGTTCAATTCCAGAATGAGATTTTCACTGTGCAGCGGAGTGTACGCTTATATGAAACTTCCTGGCAGATTAAAACTGAATGCCGGACCGAGAGTCGAACTCGGGACCGAGTTCGAGTCTCGGTCCAGCACAGTTTTAATCTGCCAGGAAGTTTCAGTAGTTAAATTGTCCGTTCTTTGCGTCTGTCAGTATTACTTATTTTGCTGTTTCTTCTAGCAACAGGTGTCACATATTTAGTCTGACAGGACGTGTGAAAGGACTTTGGCTATCGATGCCATCCCCGCCGTCTTCACGGACCACAGTGTAGTGGCTGTCACATTACGTCACGCACGACTGTCGTTGAAAATGTTTTGATTCCGTTGGGTGTTGCATACATCACAGATGGAGATCCTTACCGTATTAAGGTGAACCCAGAAGTGTTGTACCATAGGCTCTGGTCAGCTGCGTGATAAGCCTCCATTTTGGAATGCTGAGTTCAGAGGGAAAACCCTAGGTTCTGACAAGCGTTGATACGACTGTCCGCTGATAGAGCGCGGAAATTTCGGAGCACGCAAGAATTTTACAACTCTCTCTTATGTGGCCTTTAAGAAAGTGCGCATCAGGCTCTGCTACGTATTGCAGACGTCAGGAGTGTAAAGGCGCGATCATTAGGGGTGAAGCGGCGTCAAGTGGGATGGTTGAGGTGGCGTTCCAAACCACGTCCGCTGGGCTGTGGACCAACTGACTCCTCTGTATCATCTGATTCGGCGCCAGACTCGTCTCCCTCATGCGTGTATCACGTCTCTCAAGATCGACGACGGCAATGTTGTGACGGCACAAAAGGACATGCGGCATGCTCTGCACCATTTCTACGTTAGGCTAAATGATGTACCCATTAATTTTTTTTCTTTAAAGTCAGTACCGCCATTAGACTGTTGTTTACTTACAGTGTTACATTTACACTTACACAATCATGATATCGTCTTCAAAGTGCCATAATCACGTGTCTTTTGAAAGTAGGTTAGACAATAACAGTGAAATACATAACAAATGATACGACCATATAAGAATCTGTATATGTAATGCTTACTTACAAGTGTTATAAATTTCCTAAGATGGCATACTGTCGAATTAAAATGCACTATTAGACACAGAGTCGATGGTTCTGGCAGAGCCTACTGCTTTGCTTCAATACTGAGTACACCATCTTGACTGAATGACAGTTGGCTAAGTGTCAAATTGTCTTGGTCAAAGAAATTGGTGTTACAAGCAGGTGACTTTTGTTAATCTTTGGACTCAGTGTCCGGTAGGATAGGAAAGGTTAGGAGCAATTTATTTTCTTTGGTAGCTGTTACACCTTTGCAGTACCTGTTTATCTCAGTATACCATGAAGTTGCCTGCTCATAAACATATACTGTAACAAATCTGTCGATAACATCAGCTGCATCCCTTAATATAGCAGTCCAGTTAGTCATTGATGTTGTTTGAAGTACCCTTTCCTCCCTCTGAGATATACTACTTTAATGAGGAATCAATATACCTCACCCCAAACTTCTGTCAATAACCAAAGGACAAACTGACTGTCTCTATAAAAACTTTAATTTTATTAAATTTATGGAATAAATTTTAGTATCACAACTATTTAACACATAAAATACTATGATACACGAATCCACACAGAGAATATACCGATACACACTTAAGCCATACCTCCACTTTGGACACATCATTCCCACACAATGACCCAACATATGCTATATTTGATCCTAGCTTTAGCATTTAAAAGTGCCCATTTACCATAGGTGTATTTTAATTTAAAAAAAGTCAGTCACTTCGCATTTTTATTCTTATTCCTTTATTAGTTACCTTTTTGTCCCCCCACCCCACTATAATGGCTTCTTCATTTTATTAGTCATTTTATAACCCGCCCCCTATCCATCCTTCTATACCCTCCTCCCTTACATTTACACTCCATATGCCTACAGAAATCAATGAATGATTCACAGTATTCTTGACCTTGTGTTTCTTCTCAATTGTTTATTACCTCTCTAAGAAGTAATTATGATCAATAATGTTACATTTGTCTTTGTTGTTAAGAAATACGAATTAACCCATTTGTTCGGTATTCTGTGTTCACTCAATCCACAGTTCATGTCTCTGTTATTGTGCTGCCTGCGGCTGGGGAGTGCTGATCCGTCTGTCGATGTTGGTCTATTGACGATACTCCATAGGCGCGTAATGTGAGTGCAAGCAGTTTGTGAAGAACGGTATCAAAAGACTCCCAGAACTCTGGAAATTAATCGGTTTAAGATTTCTTGTAGATAGCTCTCGTTACTAAGACTAGGTGTGGTGTGTGGAACATTTCAATCTTTAGGTGCGGACATTTGACCAGCGTCCTCCGTAGTTAATCCAACAGGTATACTTATTAGGTAGTTTCAGTTGCTTCTCTACATCGACGGTGTCTACTGCTAATTTACTCATGTTGGCAGCTGTTGCTGATTCGTATTCTGTAGTATTTACTCCGTCTTATTTGGTGAAGGACTTTCGGAAAACCGTGCTTAGTGACTCCGCCGTAGCGGCACTTTGATTAGTAACATTACCACTGCCATCGTGCAGAGATGGTAGTGATTGTGTCTTGCCACTGGCGTACTTTACATACGACCAGAATCTCTCTTGGTTTGCTGCCAGATATAGAGACAAAGATTCACTGTGGGAAATATTAAAAGCTTCTCACACTGAAGCCTACTCCAAATTTTGAGTTTCTATAAAACATCGCCAGTCTTGGAGATATTGTATTGTTTTAAATTTCTTAACGTTTCCTGTTGTTTCTTCTGCGAAAGTGACCTGTTTTGTGCGCCATGGGAGAGCAGTTTCGTGTCATACTCATCTGTTGTTATAAATCTCTCGAATGCTGTCGATACTAGCTTTTTTTTTTTAATTGAAGTGAAAACCGATCTAAACCTGCATAGGTTTGAAAGCTTATGAAGTCATGACGCTAACGCTTGTCTCCTGTTTTTTTAATAGATATATTTTTCTTTGCTTCTCAGTGATGTTGGGTGTTAAGTTGTTCAGTCTAGCTGCAACAATCCGTGTAAGCGTCATGATGCTCCCAATGTGCTCAGAATTATTTGTTAGTGAATGGTCACTGAATGTTTTCGCAAACGTTGACTCCGGAACCAATTCCTTGAAATAAATTTGGGAAAAAGCATTTAGTGGCTTTTCGGGCAGTATTTTATGCCTATCACCGACTTTAATATGCACTGTCGCAAACATATCGAGGGTAGACTGGAGTCACCACCATTTACAACGGCTATTCGGAGAGTAGGGTGCAATCGGCCGCGAAATGGAAACCACAGTGATAATATAAAGTGTTTTGTTTGTAACAGTTAGCTACGCGATCGCGATACTTCTCTACACACTCGGCACCCCGACTTAGATATTTGTCGTTGCGTTGTACCAACTTTCCGACGTCCTTGTTACAGAAAGCAGCCACCTGTGCTTTCCACCGATTCTCTGAGCTGGTCTGCAGCTCTCTGTCTGTTCCAAGAGGGTGTCCTGAAAGCGAGCAGGTCATATGAGCAGAGATAAAAACTCAGAGGGAATCAAGTCCGGGATGTATGGTGGCCAATCAAAACTGCCCATCCAAAATGCTGCTGGAGCGTCTTCGTTGCCACAGCAGAAGGAAACGCACAACAGGTACGTTAGGCAGGGTTGCATGAAATCAGGCGAAATACAGGGCACGCACCCGTACTTGACAGCAGACACTATATTCGAGTCATTTTTACGTGCTCACTGTGCGGTCAGAACTGGAGAGAGTGACATGACGCGATCGATTACCATACTAGACTCACTGCCAATCACATCCGTGCAAAGCATCATCGGATTTTCTCTGTGCTTTTCATTTTACACCTGATCGGATTTTACTTCCCAAATAGGGCTTTACGTGATTGTGTTAATGGGGTACCTGTCTGACATGAGGATCAAAATTTCCTTGAACCTTTTAAAAACTGTAGATTCTCTATTGGGAGGTCGATGTGAAAATGTATTTTAGGCATAAACTATTAAATGGTATTAGGAGCTTGTGACATATGGCCTTGGTGGCTGTCGATGGTTGTGAGTAGCCATTACACATTACAATTCAGTTTGCGTAAATCACGTGGGCGAGAACAGCACACTAGTCCGCCACAGACAGGTCTCCACACAGTATCGATGCACTTGTCGTTTAAGGACATGTTATGTCTTATTTGTGTAACGAGATCACTGCGGATGTGCGCCAAGAATACTCCACATGCTTACGTGTGTGTGTGGGAAGTGCGGCCACGAGTGCTGGCGTCATATCCTAGCTGTGACCGCAGGCGGTTAGCGATTTGCGTGAGCTGAAATCCTGTTTGTGCTCAAACTGTTCCTAATTTTGACAGCGGGGATGTGAGCGTCATAAGCATTACAGGCAATGTAAAATAAACTTTAGAATTTCCATCGTTGTGCGAGAGCAGAGAATCCAAAGTAGCTCCACATTTTTGAAGCTGCACCTCCCAAAACGATGAATCCGTCGACCTTGCCATGGTGGCGTTGCGTTCTCTGCCTCCTATATCTTTGGGCCTGACACCCAAGGTTTTCTTTTCGTGGGGTCATGCGAAATACCTTGCGTGTACGCCACCTTTGCCGGAAACCATTCCAGAACACAAATCACACATTTCTGCTACGTTTTAACGTACCCCACAGAAAGAAGTCCAGAGGTGTAAGATCAGGAGAATGGGCTCGCCAATTTATGCGTCCTCCACGTCCTATGAATCGCCCGTCGAAAATCCTGTCAAGGGTCAGCCTAGTGTTAATTGCGGAATCTGCAGGTGGGGTACGTTAAAGGAGAATGTGTACCGTGATGTGCCTACAACCCCAGATGATATGAAACAACGTATTGTGGAGCAGGCGGCGACATTACACTAGATGTACTGCGGCGTGTACGACATTCATTACGCCAGAGATTGCAATTGTGTGCAGCAAATGATGGCCACCACATTGAACATATATTGGCCTGACATGTCGGGACACACTCTATTCCACTCCATAATTGAAAGCGGAAACAACGTGTGTATGTGTACCTCACCCCTCATGGTAATGTACATGTGCGTCAGTGAAAAAGACCAATAAAAAATGGTGTTAGCATGTGGACGTAATGTGCTGTTCCAGTCTCTTCTGTACCTAAGGTCCATCACCGTTCCCTTTGAATCCCTACGTAATTCGGTGCTCTCCGATACACACGATCGAACAGCGGAGGAGTGGTACTCAAGCGTCAACTTTAGGTTACAATATCTCCGGATGTAATTAACATTTTATAATGCAACAAACGGCACTGATTACGTATTTGTTTTTATGTTAAGATGTGCTAACAAAAATAAAGGGGTTCCATTTAAAAAAACGTAGGTTTGTGTTGAAAAACATACTTCCGTGCATTTTTTTATGGTTTGTATTAACCAATTACACTAGCCCCTCTCCTCACGTTCGGTCTGTGGAATCGATTCGTCAGTATTTGATGTGGTTTACGAAATATATGCAGCGGTAACGTTAGGTGACTCACCCTTTATAACGTGATACCGTTTCCTTCTTTGTCGTCTCAATATATACCTATGGCACAAGAGTAACATAATCTCCCTGACGTTGTCGTCTACTTCCAACAATGATAACGATAATGTGCCGGGACAAATAGGTGCTAACAGTTTCTTATCACCAATAGACAACGTATATGACACGCTCTCGTACATGGAGTCAGTGTATTAAACAGAAAGTAAAGTTTTTAATAGTAGACAGTAGTTGTACAAGGAAAATCCTATGAATATTAAAATTGGAACTAAGAAAGATAAAATAAACCTAAATTGCTTGGAATTTGCTGATGACCTAGCATTACTAGCTAATAATATTCAGGAAGCCACGAAACAAATAACAAGCTTACAAAATATAGCACAAAAATTAGGACTCCAGATATCATTTGAAAAGACTGAAATAATGGTAACGGATCCACTTGTAATAGATCACATCACAGTGAACAATAGGGAAATTAAAATAGTGAAACAATTTAAATACCTGGGTGAAATTATAACACATAAATTGGACGAGAAACCTGCATGGTGAGCAAGAACTAATAAAATGATAAAAGCTCAAAAACTAACATGGTCTACGTACAATAAAAAATGTCTATCAATTAAAACAAAATTAAAACATTACAAGACGGTGGTTCAACCAGAGGTTACATACGGAAGTGAAACTCTTTTTAAAGTCACCCAGAAAAACAGAATTGACAAAATTTTAAAAGTAGAGAGAAGAATTGCTAGAACATGCATAAATAAGAAATATCAAAAAGCTGGGCAATGGCGGATAGTTCCAAATGAAGTGGTATACAGAGAACTGGAGCCCATCACCGATACTATACGAAAGAAAAGGATCTCTTTTTGTGGTCACATTCTGAGGACACCAGAAACCAGATTATCAAGGAAAATTATTGAGAAACTCTGGAATTTGAAACAACAAGGAGGATGGCTTAAGGAAATAAGAGAGGATATGGAAGAACTGGAAATAACTCTGGATGATTTGCAGAACAAAACGACAAATTTAAAGAAGTTGAGGGACACAGAAATAAGATTTAAACCAAAAATTGACAAACGACATACAATGAAAAGGGTATTTACAGATGAGGAACGACGTAAAGCATCGGAACGAATAAAGAGATACTGGGCCACTCGGAAGGGGAAAATACCAAAGAAGAGGACCAGAAATGATTGACTGAAGTGGTCCAATGAGGCCGTAAAAGCAGAAGAAGAAGAAGAAGACAGTAGTTGTAGCTTAGCAATTGTCATTGCCCTAATTTGGTCATGGTTTTCAAAGATTAGGTTCACTTCAGTTCCTAGTAGTTTTCTATCATGTAGAATTAAAACGCGCACATCACATTCCGCTTGAGTAGCTACTAATGACAGATTTCTCCTCTGTCGTCATGAAGTCTACTCCGGTGCTGCTTAAGTACGAGGCCGGAGGGTGAACGATGTCGCAGTTCTACTTCACGGAGGAAGAAACAACTAGAAAGAAAACACTTTGGCAACAGAGGTTGCGCGATTCGAATGCCGAGCAGAAAATAAAGCGAAGGAAATCCCTACGTTTGTCGCTTGTAAACCGCCCTGTTAGTAACGATCGATTAAATGTACACCATTTAAATGTTTCAATTGCGTATTAGGGCTTGTTCCAGTGAGAAGGGTGTAAGGAAAAGCTCTGTCAATTGTAGGGGCCGCGTATGTGGCGTTGCAGAGTCGGTCGTACTAAACACGAAGACAGCGTCCATCTTATGACGACTCGGCTTTGTATCACACAACGAGATTTGCCGCGCAGTGTGGAATTGTATGTGTAAATGTTCTAAGGTCATCATCTGCAGAGTTAGTTGGCATATAAACTTATACTACTGTAGTAGGCGTGGGCTTCGTGTCTATCTTGGCCCCAATACTGCATTCACTATGCTGTTTGTAGTAGCTTACCCGTACTCCTATTTTTTTTATTCATTATTAAACCTACTCCTGCATTACCCCTATTTGATTTTGTATTTATAACTCTGTATTCACCTGACCAAAAGTCTTGTTCATCCTGCCACCGAACTTCACTAATTCCCACTACATCTAACTTTAACCAATCCAATTTAGTTTTAAGTTAATCTTATGTCTCCTTCAACCGACACAGCATTGTTGCTGTCTCAGCGACTGACTGTTGCTACTAGCACTACATCTCCATACGCGTTTCCGGGGCTGGGTTTACAGCGGTGAGTTGTCGACACTGCTAAAGGTGCGAGTGCTTGCCGACCATCAGAAGCACCCGTGTAACATAAGTGATTACAGTTTGCCCAGTGACGAGGCACCGGGGAAAATTTGGTCACTCTCTTTCAAAAGGGAGAAATTCGAGCTAAATTACTGCACGAGCTATGCAGCCATATATTCCAAAATCCTTGCTTCGATGAAAGTAGGGATGTAGGCTACGTCGGTCGTCAGAACTAAAACTCTACGAAAGGCGAAAATTTTTGACACAACAGAACGTTAATCTCTAACCCAGTATTATGAATTCCCTCTACAAGTAACGTATCCTGGCACATCTTTCTTATCTCGATATTATATCGTTAGCCGTATTCGATTAAGGAGAAGTCATAGCCTTTTATTCCCCGTAAAAATCGTACATTACAGATATTACTTCACAAAGCATAATAAAACACATCACACATACTCCTCAGTAAATGGCCAGAAAACTACGTGCTTCCAGTCAAACCGATATTCGGTCTCCTGTGAAAACGGCCAGCTAAAGGAGCCACAGTCCAACAAGAACAGAAAATCGTCGAATTACTGCAATGCTATCGTTTGTGTAAAAAACGAATTGTCGGGACAGTGTTTGAAACGTTTGCTGTCGTTACACCTGGCCAAACGTAACAAGGATAGTTATCGGACTAATACTGCGACTCTTGTGGAAATTCGGTTAACTGAATTACTACATGTGTGACACTAATACAACGACGAGATCTGTTGTCGAAATCAGTTCTTGATTCCAGGTACAGAGACTACAACTGTCTGATCTATTTGCTTTCAGATACCATCAAGCAGGGATTGAAGCATGCGCCGTCTGTTTCTGCATGTCTATGGTCCATGGCATGAAGGGTGGTGTTTGTCCACAGACGACAACTAGGGGCGTATAACGCAGTCAAGCACCATAAAATAAAGCTTTGGTGGCCTTCGTTCTCGCGATCGCTGCTGCCCAGCGATACGACCGAATAATATCGCTGACACAAGTTACATTTTCTTTTCACCGTCTTTTCAGTGAATTAATTCTCGACTTGCATGCGGTCCTCCTCCATTGTGTAAAGGCCCTCGATGCATCGTTTTTTATCTGTTACCGTTTGAAGAATGCTGTTTATAGAAACAGAGGGAGAACAGCGGGTCACGTTGCCACGAAGTAAAACTGGTTCTCACACTGAGTTTATATTTCGCATCGATACAAAACAGGTGATGCTGTTATCTTTTTTGCTCCCCTCTCTTCTACCTTCTGTACACGGCAGATATGCCCCAACCCCCCCTCCAGTACACCTCTTGCAATATGCTGATGACACCGCATTCCTTGCCCTCGCTCCTACCCTCCACCGGTCCCAATGCCTTCTCCAGCATCACCTTGACCTTCTTGCTGCATGGTGTAACCAGTGGCTCCTGGAACTCAACCCTTCCAAAACCCAGGCCATCATCGTAGGACATACCACTCGCTCCTTCTGGCTCCTGGATTTCTCCCTTACTGTCTGCGCCCGTCCTGTCCGCCTTACCCCCACCCTCACCTACCTTGGCCTCACCACTGACCATCACCTCACCTGGATCCCTCATCTCTGCTCCATCCAATCCAAAGCCCACAACCGCCTCCGACTCCTCAAACCCCTCTCTGGCTGGACGTGGGGGTTGCACCCCTCTACCATCCTCCACACCTACAAATCCTTAATCTGTCCCATCCTATGTTATGCCAGTCCTGCCTGGATATCTGCCCCCCCCCCAAATTCTGTTCCTCCAGATCCTTGAGCGTCATGCACTCTGCCTCGCCTTCCGTATACGCCTCCCATCCCCCACGCGGATCCTCTATGATCTCATTCCTTTCCCCCATCTGCTCCTATTCCTCGAACACATCCGCATCCTCTACACCTCCCGCCATCTTGAACCCCCCACCCCCTGGTTGCTCCTCTCCTCTCCGATCCCTGCCTCCTGCCACGTCTTCACCGTTGTGTCGCCCCTACCCTCCTTCTCTACACCCTACATCTCCTTTCCCAAGGTGGCTTCCATCAACTCCCCCTCCTGGATGATGCCCTGTCTCCCTCCATTTATCCCTCCTATCAACTCTGATCCTCACTCCCCCTCCTTTCCTCTGTCCTTTTCCCGGGCTCCCTCTCCCCCCCTTCCATCCTCTTTCTTCCCCGCCTCCCCTCTCTTTGCCCCCTTCTCTCCCCCAAGTCCTTTTACATTTCCCTCCTCTGCCTCCTCTCATTCCCTCTCGCATCTGCCCTTCTTCCCCTTTATTAGTTCTCTCCCTCCTTGGTTCCCCCCTCCTTTTCGTTTTTTCCTCTCCTCCCTCCTTGTTTTTCCCCCTTCTCCAGGTCCCCCCCCCCCCATCTGCCTTTGGATCGGGAGTGCCATATTTGTGCCGCCATTTTCGTGCAGTGTTTTACGGTGTGTTTTTCCAGTGAGTGTTCTGTGTTGTGTCTTTAGGGAAGTGTAGCGGACAGCCATCATACTGTCGCTGGGTGTGATTTTTTTATCTCTTGCGAACAGAAACCAGACTGTCGCCATGTTTTTTAATTGTGTGTCTATTATGTTACTTGTGTGATTCCTGTTTATTTTATCAACATTGCCAACCCCTTTTGCTTTCTGTTTTAACTTTCCGCATTTTTGCGCCATTTTACACTTTAAATCACCATGTTATCGCCAGTTTTTCCTTGTTTCTTTCTTCTTAATTTTTTTACAAAAAAGTCTGTAGGCTGTAGAGCAGCGTAGTAAGCTGCTGCCAGCCCGCCCCCTTCAGGGGGAATTGAAAATCAATAAAGAAAAAAATTATCTTTTTTGTTGTGTCTAGACAAGCGATAGTTGGTGACAACATATCCGCTAATTCTACATACATGATTAAGATATCGGCTTCAATGGAAAGGGATATTTCTAGCCACTCCAAACATCAAAACCATGGAGTGTGAACACGTTCCCCCTTTCACCGCTTCGCATGTTCTGCACAACGCATGTCATCCAGGTGAGCGTAATAAAACAGTATCAAGTGAGTTAACTGGCTTGGATAAAAACGTTATAAAGGTAGTTTTGACGATTTCTTTACGTGTTTTCCGTAAGGTTTTCTCATGCAATCGCCTCCTTCTCATGTAAGTTAACATCAGCAGGAGGAAGCTGTGTCATAAGGCCATCCATGAATGTGCGGAGTATGAAACAGCACCCTCCGGATCCAGTAAAATGGTACAACTAGCCAGCGACTAGGAGTGTGATTTCCATGTGGGAACGGACACGCATCTCGCAACTGTAGGGATACGTGAGCTCCTCATGTGGGAAGATATAAAAAATTAAGTCGCTGCACCAAGTAGGGATTAACTCTCATTTCAATGATGAACGCTTGCATGTGAATTATTTCTCCGTTTTCATTTACTTCAGAAAACTGCCATTACTCACGGGAAAATTAAAAACTGCCATCATTCCGCGGTGCTAGTAGCAACAGTCAGTCGCTGACACAGCAATAATGCTGTGTCGGTTCAAGGAGACATAAGATTAACTTAAAACTAAATAGGATTGGTTAAAATTAGATATAGTGGGAATTAGTGAAGTTTGGTGGCAGGAGGAACAAGACTTTTGGTCAGGTGAATACAGGGTTATAAATACAAAATCAAATAGGGGTAATGCAGGAGTAGGTATAATAATGAATAAAAAAATAGGAGTACGGGTAAGCTGCTACAAACAGCATAGTAAACGCATTATTGGGGCCAAGATAGACACGAAGCCCACGCCTACTACAGTAGTACAAGCTTATATGCCAACTAGCTCTGCAGATGATGAAGAAATTGTTGAAATGTATAAAGAGATTAAAGAAATTATTCAGGTAGTGAAGGGGGATGAAAATTTAATAGTCATGGGTGACTGGAATTCGAGAGTAGGAAAAGGGAGTGAAGGAAGCATAGTAGGTGAATGTGCAATGGGACTAAGAAATGAAAGAAGAAGCCGCCTGGTAGAATATTGTGCAGAGCATAACTTAATCATAGCTAACACTTGGTTCAAGAATCATGAAAGAAGGTTGTATACATGGAAGTACCCTGGAGATACTAAAAGGTATCAGATAGATTAT
The DNA here is from genome assembly GCF_021461385.2 of Schistocerca piceifrons. Classification (NCBI taxonomy): domain Eukaryota; kingdom Metazoa; phylum Arthropoda; class Insecta; order Orthoptera; family Acrididae; genus Schistocerca; species Schistocerca piceifrons. The sequence goes on along the minus strand of NC_060148.1, from coordinate 73,220,694 downwards.
ATAATGGTAAGACAGAGATTTAGGAACCAGGTTTTAAATTGTAAGACATTTCCAGGTGCAGATGTGGACTCCGACCACAATCTATTGGTTATGAACTGTAGATTAAAACAAGAAACTGCAAGAAGGTGGGAATTTAATGAGATGGGACCTGGATAAACTGAAAGAACCAGAGATTGTACAGAGTTTCAGGGAGACCATAAGGGAACAATTCACAGGAATGGGGGAAAGAAATACAGTAGAAGAAGAATGGGTAGCTTTGAGGGATGAAATAGTGAAGGCAGCAGAGGATCAAATAGGTAAAAAGACGAGGGCTAGTAGAAACCCTTGGGTAACAGAAGAAATATTGAATTTAATTGATGAAAGGAGAAAATATAAAAATGCGGTAAATGAAGCAGGCAAAAAGGAATACAAACGTCTCAAAAATGATATCGACAGGAAGTGCAAAATGGCTAAGCAGGAATGACTAAAGGTCAAATGTAAGGATGTAGAGGCTTATCTCACTAGGGGTAAGATAGATACTGCCTACAGAAAAATTAAAGACACCTTTGGAGAAAAGAGAACCACATGTATGAATATCAAGAGCTCAGATGTAAGCCCAGTTCTAAGCAAAGCAGGGAAAGCAGAAAGGTGGAAGGAGTATATAGAGGGTCTATACAGGAGTGATATACTTGAGGACAATATTATGGAAATGGAAGAGGATGTAGATGAAGATGAAATAGGAGATATGATACTGCGTGAAGAGTTTGATAGAGCACTGAAAGACCTAAGTCGAAACAAGGCCCTGGGAGTAGACAACATTCCATTAGAACTACTGACAACCTTGGTGGAGCCAGTCATGACAAATCTCTACGTCTGGTGAGCATGATGTATGAGACAGGCGAAATACCTTCAGACTTCAAGAAGAATATAATAATACCAATCCCAAAGAAATCAGGTGTTCACAGATGTGAAAATTACCGATCTATCAGTTTAATAAGTCACAGCAGCAAAATACTTTACAGACTAATGGAAAAAATGGTAGAAGTCGACCTCGGGGTAGATCAGTTTGGATTGCATAGAAATGTTGGAACACGTGAGGCAATACTGACCCTACGACTTATCTTAGAAGAAAGATTAAGGAAATGCAAACCTACGTTTCTAGTATTTGTAGACTTAGAGAAAGCTTTTGACAGTGTTGACTGGAATACTCTCTTTCAAATTCGGAAGGTGGCAGGGGTAAAATACAGGGAGCGAGAGGCTATTTACAATTTGTATAGAAACCAGATGGCAGTTACAAGAGTCGAGGGGTGTGAAAGGGAAGCAGTGGTTAAGAAGGGAGTGAGACAGGGTTGTAGCCTATCCCCGATGTTATTTAATTTGTATATTGAGCAAGCAATAGAGGAAACAAAAGAAAAGTTCGGACTAGGTACTAAAATCCATGGAGAAGAAATAAAAACTTTGAGGGTCGGTGATGACATTGTAATTCTGTCAGAGACAGCAAGGGACTTGGAAGAGCAGTTGAACGGAATGGACAGTGTCTTGAAAAGAGGGTATAAGATGAACATCAACGAAAGCAAAACGAGGATAATGGAATGTCGTCGAATTAAGTTGGGTGATGCTGAGGGAATTAGATTAGGAAATGAGACTTTTAAAGTAGTAAAGGAGTTTTGTTATTTGGGGAGCAAAATAACTGATGATGGTCGAAGTAGAGAGGATATAAAATGTAGACTGGCAATGGCAAGAAAAGCGTTTCTGAAGAAGAAAAATTTGTTAACATCGAGTATAAATTTAAATGTCAGGAAGTCGTTTCTTAAAGTATTTGCATGGAGTGTAGCCATGTATGGAAGAATGTGGTGCTACAGAAGAATGATGAAGATTATATGGGTAGATCACATGACTAATGAGGAGGTATTGAATAGAAATGGGGAGAAGAGGAGCTTGTGGCACAACTTGACTAGAAGAAGGGATCGGTTGGTAGGACATGTTCTGAGACATCGAGGGATCACCAATTTAGTATTGGAGGGCAGCGTGGAGGGTAAAAATCGTAACCAAGAGATAAATACACTAAGCAGATTCAGAAGGATGTAGGCTGCAGTAGGTACTGGTAGATGAAGAAGCTTGCACAGGATAGAGTAGCATGGAGAGCTGCATCAAATCAGTCTCACGACTGAAGACCACAACAACAACAACAAAATCAGCTTCTACATTTTTGCTATCGGCTTTTGTGATTAACGTCTAAATGTGCTCACAGTCAGTAGTGTAATTATGCGGGTCAGATGGTGCTTTCGTGATTGTGTGTTTCGCGTGCTGGCTTTGCAGTGACGAATAGCCAGACGACCGGGCTGGAAGTCATTCAGAAATGGTTCAAATGGGTCTGAGCACTGTGGGACTTAACATCTGTGGTCATCAGTCCCCTAGAACTTAGAACTACTTAAACCTAACTAACCTAAGGACAGCACACACATCCATGCCCGAGGCAGGATTCGAACCTGCGACGGTAGCAGTCGCACGGTTCCGGACTGAGCGCCTAGAACCGCTAGACCACCGCGGCCGCTGGAAGTCATTCAATGACGTATGTGTACCGTACGAAAAAAATGTATAATTTAAGCAGTGGTAGTTGAGCAAGGTTTGCCATCCGGCAAAGTTATACAGAGTGCGAAAAATCAATCTGCCCAAAAGAGTAGGGAGGAAAGACAGTATGAATGACATGAATTCGAGTACAGCAACTCGCGGTTACAAATCCATATTTACAGCGCTACAGTAACGCAATTAAGATCTGACATACTGACGTCTTTACTCAAAATGAAAGTTAATTCACAAATAATGTATGCGCAAACACACTCTAACCAGTCTCCAGGATGATATCAAGAAAAGCTTGAAACATCACATACTCAGCTGACGTTCCAGACAGCACTTCTTTAGAAAGAACCACATGTCCATGTTTTATGTTTCAAGATGTCTTAACAAACTCGAAGTAAATAATAATTAAGCGTCCACCTAACTAAGTATGTTGTAACAAAGGTTGAAACAGACTACCACTTTCATGCTGGCATAGCGCTGTAAATATTCTACTGCGACCTCTAGTTCCCATACTCAGATTATTATTATTATTTTTGATGCCGTCTTTCTGCCTACACCTTTGGTCATATTGTTTTCCCGCACACTGCATATCCCAGACAAGATGTTACAGAATGTTGGTCGAATTGTCAGGAGACCATAGAAAGTGCTGGAAACGGCAAAATGACAGAATGCGTTCATGGCGATTTATAGCTTTGAAATTTACCGGATGGTAACTACGTGACAGAAAATGAGATACGTTTAACAAATCTGCTACGATGTAAGATGTAAAATACGTTTCTTCATTACAGAAAGTTATCAGGTGAAGTAGCGAATGTATAAATGTCGTGACAAAAGGGTACGTCCTGTTACTATGGGCAACATATGAGACCCTACAGCATCGGTATTAATGAAGCGAAGGAGTATGCACCGTTGGTCAGTTCTCAAAGCATTGAAAATGAAACACAATTTGTGTTGGTAGCATTGCTGCTGTGATTCTGAGTAAAGACGAAATAATTTTATTCTTTCTGTGATGTGGAAGTGATGACTCAGAGACTGATGCATAGTGTGATATCAACTCCTCAACTCCTCTTTGTATCTGGATATCTATCTGGTATACAGTAACCTAGTGAGTAAGCCTTGTGTGCATAGTAATTCTTGTGCACAATGACTCTTGGACGTGCAGTAACTCTTGTGGATGTAGTAATTCTTGCATGCACAATAATTGTATTCTTGTGTGTGCAGTAACTCTCACGGGTGCAGTAACTCTTGCATGTGCAGTAACTCTTGTGCATGCAGTAAATCATGTACATACAGAAAGTTTTGTGTGTGCTACAACTATTGTGCATGCAGTAACTCTCATACATAGTTACTCTTTTGCATGCCATAACTATAATGCAATCAGTAACTGTTGTGTGTGCAGTATTCTAGCTAGTGTAGCAACCATAGTGTGTGCAGGATCTCTTACATGCACAGTATTTCTAATGGGCAGTGTAGGTCACACTTGTGCAGTAGCTCCTGGATAGACAGTAACTCCTTCATGCACAGTGACTCTTGCATGTACAGTAACTCTCTTTTTTTGCAGCAAATGTGTGTGCAGTAACTGAGGAGCTTGCATTGATTGCTTTGTGTGCTGTAACGCATAAAGAAATAGATGGAGAGGGAGGAGTTAGAAAGAATGGAGGGAGGGTGGGAGGGAGGGCGTGATGGAGGGTGGAAGGGAGGGAGGCAGGGATGGTGGGAAGGAGGGAGGGAGAGGTAGGGAGGAAGGGAGAGAGGGAGAGGAGGTGGGAGATTTGAGAGAGGGAAAGTGACAGAGCACAGAAATAAGGGGAGGAGGAGGGGAGGAGGACGGAAGTACGGTGAGAAGATGGTGGAAGGGTACAGGGCAAAGAGTATAATAGGAAGAGAGGGGCTCAAATTCAAAGATATAGTAGCAACAGCAATTGAGAGATTCACACCTCATAAATTGGTAAGAGATGGAACTGATCCCCCATGGTACACAAAACAGGTCCGAACGCTGTTGCAGAGGCAACAGAAAAAGAATGCGAAGTTCAGAACAACGCGAAATCCCGAAAATTGGCTAAACTTTACAGACGCGCGAAGTTTGGCATGGACTTCAAAGCAAAATGCCTTTAATAGGTTCCACAACGAAACATAGTCTCGAAATTTGCTAGAAAATCCGAAGAAATTCTGGTCGTATGTAAAGCACACAAGCGGCAAGACGCAGTCAATACCTTCGCTGCGCATTGCCGATGGTATTGTTACCGACGACTGTGCTGCTAAATCGGAGTTATTGAACGCAGTTTTCCGAAATTCCTTCACCAGGGAAGATAAATGGAATTTTCCATAATTTGAAACAGGAACAGCTGCTAGCATTATAACTTAGGGGTTGCGAAGCAACTCAAATCGCTTGATACGGGCAAGTCTTTAGGTCCAGATTGTATACCGATTAGGTTCCTTTCAGATTACCCTGATACAATAGCTCCCTACTTAGCAATCGTATACAACCGCTCGCTCACCGATAGATCTGTACCTACAGATTGGAAAATTGCGCAGGTCGCACCAGTGTTTAAGGAGGGTAGTAGGAGTAATCCATCGAACTACAGACCTATACCATTGACGTCGGTTTGCAGTGGGGTTCTGGAGCATATACTGTATTCAAACATTATGAATCACCTCGAAGGGAACGATCTATTGATACGTAATCAGCATGGTTTCAGAAAACATCGTTCTTGTGCAATGCAGCTAGCTCTTTATTCGCACGAAGTAATGGCCGCTATCGTCGGGGGATCTCAGGTTGATTCCGTATTTCTAGACTTGCGGAAGCTTTTGACACCATTCCTCATAAGCGACTTCTAATCAAGCAGCGGTCCTATGGGGTATCGTCTCAGTTGTGCGACTGGATTCGTGATTTCCTGTCAGGAAGGTCGCAGTTCGTAGTAATAGACGGCAAATCATCGAGTAAAACTGAAGTGATATCAGGTGTTCCCCAGGGAAGCGTCCTGGGACCTCTGCTGTTCCTGATATATGTAAATGACTTGGGTGACGATCTGAGCAGTTCTCTTAGTTTGTTCGCAGATGATGCTGTAATTTACCGTCTAGTAAGGTCATCCAAAGACCAGTATCAGTTGCAAAGCGATTTAGAAAAGATTGCTGTATGGTGTGGCAGGTGGCAGTTGACGCTAAATAACGAAAAGTGTGAGGTGATCCACATGAGTTCTAAAAGAAATCCGTTGGAATTCGATTACTCGATAAATTGTACAATTCTCAAGGCTGTCAATGCAACTAAGTACCTGGGTGTTAAAATTACGAACAACTTCAGTTGGGAAGAATACATAGATAATATTGTGGGGAAGGCGAGACAAAGGTTGCGTTTCATTGGAAGGACACTTAGAAGATGCAACAAGTCCACTAAAGAGACAGCTTACACTACACTCGTTCGTCCTGTGTTAGAATGTTGCTGCGTGGTGTGGGATCCTTACCAGGTGGGATTGACGGAGGACATCGAAAGGGTGCAAAAAAGGGCAGCTCGTTTTGTATTATCACGTAAAAGGGGAGAGAGTGTGGCAGATATGATATGCGAGTTGGGATGGAAGTCATTAAAGCAAAGACGTTTTTCGTCGCGGCGATATCTATTTACGAAATTTCAGTCACCAACTTTCTCTTCGGAATGCGAAAATATTTTGTGGAGCCCAACCAACATAGGTAGGAATGATCATCAAAATAACATAAGAGAAATCAGAGCTCGAACACAAAGGTTTAGGTGTTTGTCTTTCCCGCGCGCTGTTCGGGAGTGGAATGGTAGAGAGATTGTGTGATTGTGGTTCGATGAACCCTCTGCCAAGCACTTAAATGTGAATTGCACAATAATCATGTAGATGTAGATGTAGATGTAGAGGAGGGCATGGGCGAGGAAAAGAAGCAGGAAGAAAGATGGGGGACTGAATGGAGGGATATAGAGAAAAAAACAACCAAATGCATTTTATACCGTATTTCCTTTCTGTTGTTTATAATAACTAGGGAGGGAGTGTGTATATATATATATATATATATATATATATATATATATATATATATATGTATATATACTACTACTACTACTCTCCATTAGTTGGGAAACTTGGAAACACCTAGTAATTATAGACAACAGAAAGAAAAAACAGTATAAAAATTCATTTTGTTGTTTTGCAAATGTTTATTAAGCTCAAATAATACACAGGAAGGTGCAACCATTAAATTTTCGTTTCCTCAAATTAGCCACCGTTTGGTTTCATCACTGCCTTGCACACTCTCAGCATGTGCTGCATCAGTTTTACCAAGATTTCAGTTGGAATTAATCTCCATTCTTTCTGTAGGAACCCCCACAATTGTGATCCACTCATGATTTCCCATTTTAGGCTCCTCCTGTCCAATTCATCCCATAGCAGTTCGATTGCATTACAATCAGGGGATTGTGGTGGCATTTCCATATTTTTCAATATTTTATGAACCCATAGAGACTTCACATAGTTCTGACACAAGCGAGACGTATGTTTTGGGTCGTTGTGTTGCTGGAAGTTAAGCCCTTGCACAGACACAAACCAGATGTCTTAGCATGTCGCTGCTAAATGGCATGATGATCCTTTTGGTTCATTTTTTCCATCTATTTTCACCAAATATCCGACTTCATTCCCTCCATAGGATCCCCATACCATCACAGAACCCCCTCCATGCCTTACAGTTGGAATTACGCACTGTGGATTCAAGCATTCATGGGGTAAATGGCTTAAAAACTGACGGAATTTACTTCCGAATATTTGGAACTTGGATTCATCAGTCAGTAAGACTCTTTCCCAATCCTTCGCTGTCCAATGTTGGGGTGTCTTAGCCCACCGAAGCCTTTTCTTCTTGTTAACATGGCGCAACAGTGGTTTCCTTGTTGCTACATAACCTTGTCAACTGCCAGTCGTCGCCTCACTGTGGACTCACCCACTGGAGTATCTCTCGTTACGTTTATTCAGTAGTCAATTCAGGGACAGTTTCTAATCTGTTACGTTTACTGGTCACTACCAAATACTTTCCTTGGCGTTCTAATATCTTCCTGGGTGCTCGTGAGCGAGGACGATCTCCATAGGAGCCTGTTTCTTGACGCTGGTGTATGGTTTTGACAACTCCAGTGATGGAAATCATCAGTTTGTTTGCTATTTGTCGGACACGATCGACATCTTGGTGGAATGTGATAATCATTACCCGTTATTCATAAGGTTCAAATGGCTCTGAGCACTATGGGACTTAAATTCTAACGTCATCAGTCCCCTAGAACTTAGAACTACTTAAACCTAACTAACCTAAGGACATCACACACATCCATGCCCGAGGCAGGATTCGAACCTGCGACCATAGCCATCGTGCGCGTACAGACTGTAACGCGTAGAACCGCTCGGTCACTCCGGCTCATAAGGAATCTGACACTTTGTGGTCATTTTCAATTACTTTCGCAGCGTGTTATACCTTTATGCAAACACATCTACAAGTGAACAGAAATATAAAGAACGTACCTCTGCATAGCCATGCGGTCTACTCGCACCACCTGGCGTGTTTAGTAGGACTGCTTCGACAGGTAACGTTGGTTTACATAAATAGGAACGATACTAGTATGTTCCAAAATGTATGTATTTGTACAATGATTAAGTGTACAATACTGTACATGTCATTATTAACCGTTATTTGAGCTTGCTTTTCCGTATTCTAACAAATAACTCACATAGTGTTTATATATATTTTATATAGTGTAAATAATAATATGTTTACTATAATTGCGATCACGCAAACATGTTTTTCAAGCAATTAAATGGAGACTGATGAGGAGCAAACAAACACTAATTCTCTGGTGATACGAAAGTATGATCTTCCATGAAGTTGGGAGACATCGATTAATACAGTGTTGACACCAAGTTGTAGAATAGGAACTGTGCCAAACTGCAAACTGCTATCTGTCACAACACCAACAGAAATTTACAGATCAAACACGCACAAATCGCCGTAGATTGCAGCATTACAATATCTAACCACAAGCACTGCTGTGTGACGCCAGTGGAGAAGTTTTCAGAAGAGAATAGATGGTAAGCAATTTGCTCTAATGTGGGATGTGAGCGAGAGGTGTACCAGCCCCACTAGGTATGCCTAATGCATTGTGCATCCAACAGTGCACGTGAGATACCAGCCCCGCTAGATGTGCCTAATGGCATTGTTTGTCCAACAGTGTGTTTGACATACTAGCGCTGCTAGATATGCCTAATGGTGTTGTGTGTCCAACAGTCTGCATGACATACCAGTCCTTCTAGATACGCCTAATGGTGTTGTGTGTCCAACAGTGCAAGTGACATACCAGCCCTGCTAGATACGCCTAATGGCATTGTTTGTCCAACAATGAGCACCATATACCAGCCATGCCATATATGCGTAATAGACGTGACTGCTACTGTCGCAGTTTCGAATCCTGCCTCGGGCATGGATGTGTGTGATGTCCTTAGGTTAGTTAGGTTTAAGTAGTTCTAAGTTCTAGGGGACTTATGACCACAGATGTTGAGTCCCATAGTGCTCAGAGCCATTTATGCGTAATAGAGTTTTGCAGCCGACAGTATGTGTGTGGCAGGATGTGTGGTGGTCCCTCTGGCCTTCAGAGTGTGTATATTGTGCTGCCTACTCATAATTGCACTCCATGCTACCCAGCACAGGAAGTGTTCCTTTCATGGATTCTGGAGTTGTCATGCGACTTGTCCCCTGTGCTCTGCTTGATACCAGCCCCCTAACAATGTGATCACCAAAAGCAACTGACTGCGAGAGAAACTCATGTCTCAAACACCTCGCACCTACTGCACTTCACAACACACTCTCAACTCTACGTTACATTCCTTAGAGACTATTCACCACAACTTTTAATGACAAAGTATACGATGTGCCAACACTCGGCTTTTTGTGTCTTCTATAATTGCAAGCTAATAACTTTCCGTTATTTGCCTTAATGTGAACACTTGATTCTATCCATGTCTCATTCTTCTAGATCAACAGAAAGCACACTACTGGCGTCGATGGCGCGTCTCTTCGTGTTTTAAAACATGTAAAATAAGTGGCAGTCACATCTGATTGACTTCACTTAGGAGCACGAAACTCTTACACCACCAACAGACCATCAATCTCAGTTTGTGACATAAATTTGAACTTGACACACCAAATTGTTCCAGGGAAAAACGGTTCATAAAACGGACACGCAAACCAAATAACTGATGAAAAAGTGAGAGAAAAGATTTTTTTTGTGTTAGATAATTAACTAAACATCTGTCCATATTTGTCAGCTGAGGCAAACCATACAGTGATAACAGAATGATGCAGACAAGAGTATTGGGACAACCTGCATTCTGTGCCACTTTCCATTGTTGCCAGATGTATCGAAGATGGCGGCGATGACGTCATCCAAGATGGTGGCTGTGATGTCATCAAAGATGGCGGATTTGGGTGGGAACTTTGAATTTTGGTGAGAAGAAGGTCAACTGGGCTACCCGCACTAACATAACCCCCCGAAAAATGGGGGGAAGTTCAGATTCCAACAGGATAACGAACACATCACACCACAGTTATCTATACTAACCTAAGAAAATGGCAGGAAGATAGGTCACTTGGGCTACCTCCACTATCCTACATCAACCGACCACCACCTCTTCCTAGGAACTTGTGGGGAGTGGACTCGACCTGTGCTTGATGTAAGTCTTTATTATTTTGCAAGCACTATTTTATTTAAACAATTAGAGGCACTACCACAATCCAGTGTGGTCGCCAGGGTGTCCAGGCTTCATCTCACCTAGTCACAGTAGCACCACCAGAGGGTGCTGTCATCCTCCTGTATTGTAATCGAAGATGGTGGGAGGGAATGGAGGGAAACAATGGGGTCACCATGAAGTCTGGAGTCCAACTGATCTAGTACACAGTACCACCGCCAGAGGGCGCTATAATACATGCCATAATCCAAGATGACCACCATGATGATGCAAGTACCGTTATCCAAGATGGCGGGAAACAGTGTGTCCACCACAAGGTCTGGGTCTAGTACACAGTACCACCACCAGGGTGTGTTGTCATACATTTTATGATGTAATCCAAGATGATGGTCTGGGGGGGGGGGGGGAATGGTGGGAAAAGGGCTCTGTCTGAGCTGTACATAAGTTTCTATTTTGCAGAAAGTGTGTCCATCACAAGATCTAGAGTTCAACTGACCTAGTACACAGTACTGCCACCAGAGAGTGCTGTCAAACCATGCACAGGTGCCCTCAAACATGAGGCAGCGACATCCTTTTCATACTTGACACCTAAAGAATTCCTCCCGAAAATAAGTGATCACCTAGACACTGTTGCTGACATGACCTGATGGGAGTGAAGACCTATTTGCACAGTGAAGACACCCCAGGGGCGCATGCACCTCCACACCGCCATGAGTCACCACCAGATGCAAGCCAGTGTGACCCATCACTCCCTCACTGCTGCTGCCTACACTGACAGGGTGAAAGTTTCGAATATTTTCGAGTATACAGTTAGAGTTCTCCAAGTATTATACTAACATCACAGAACTCCAGCATGCACTCATGCCATTCCCATATGCAAGACACTTCTGGGTAGCAAACGTGTTTTCCCATTACTGATGCGATACCTGAGGATACTAACGTCACCATATAGCACAGGGTGCATTGTTCCTAGCACGACTTGTGAGATGCATGTAACCATGCTTAACCACCCAGCATGACTGATGCAATGCCGTGAAGTGCGCATGCGTAGCTACAAACCATCACAAGCGCATCTAACAAGGTTCTCAGTGTTATACTGAGGTCACATGCCTATGCAAAATAACAGCCAGGTCGACCTCTCGGAAATTGTATAGTGTCCCAGAAAGAGTTAATGCTCGCTTTCTTGATGTCCCAGCTTGTACGCACGAAAAGTCTTGCCCTAACTGAACCTGTTTACTAAAATAACACAGCATAACGTCGAATGCGGTTTTCTTCGTGGTCCTAACATGGCACCCCAACAATTATGTCTTACCCTTCCTGCTTTCAACATACACAAACGTTCTCACCGCTGTGTAGAGATTCCTATATCCCAGCAAAAAGGATGTAAATAAATAGAGAACTATGGTTAGCTCTTATCGAATTTACACTGTGAATTACTGATGCTGCAGGTGTGGAAGCACCCTCTACCTTTTTTTCTTTCTTTCTGCAGACCAGACTTTCAGCAGTTATTTTACACAGATCGCTATATTGCACCAGCTATTAAATCTTACAAACTACCCTACATATCGTCAAATATGGAAACACACTTATTCAATTACACTGCTCTCCCACAGAGGACAGGACCTTGAATATTAGAATGTGAAACCGACCCAAAACCCATTAATATATCACAGTGTACCCTACATATTGTCAAATACAGAAAGATTCCTACTCAATTACACTGCCCTCCCACCCAGGACAGGAGCTTGAATATTAGAACGTGGAGCCAATTTCCAACCCATCAATATATCACTGCATACTGTGTCGATGTAGTAAACATACAATTCCTATCCTGCACATACAAAAATCGCCCCTTTTACATCATTCGTACATGTAACGTGAAGTCAAACAGCACAGTACATACATCTACATCTACATCCATACTCCGTAAGCCACCTCACGGTGTGTGGCGGAGGGTATCTTGAGTACCTCTATCTGTTCTCCCTTCTATTCCAGTCTCGTATTGTTCGTGGAAAGAAGGATTGTCGGTATGCCTCTGTGGGCTCTAATCTCCCTGATTTTATCCTCATGGTCTCTTCGCAAGATATACGTAGGAGGCAGCAATATACTACTTGACTCCTTGGTGAAGGTATGTTCTCGAAACTTCAACAAAAGCCCGTACTGAGCTATTGAGCGTCTCTCCTGCAGAGTCTTCCACTGGAGTTTATCTATCATCTCTGTAACGCTTTCGCGATTGCTAAATGATCCTGTAACAAAGTGCGCTGCTCTCCATTGGATCTTCTCTATCTCTTCTATCAACCCTATCTGGTACAGATCCCACACTGCTGAGCAGTATTCAAGCAGTGGGCGAACAAGTGTACTGTAACCTACTTCCTTTGTTTTCGGATTGCATTTCCTTAGGATTCTTCCAATGAATCTCAGTATGGCATCTGACGATCAACTTTATATGATCATTCCATTTTAAATCACTCTTAATGCGTACTCCCAGATAATTTATGGAATTAACTGATTCCAGTTGCTGACCTGCTATATTGTAGCTAAATGATAAGGGATCTTTCTTTCTATGTATTCGCAGCACATTACACTTGTCTATATTGAGATTCTATTGCCATTCCCTGCACCATGCGTCAATTCACTGCAGATCCTCCTGCATTTCAGTACAATTTTCCATTGTTACAACCTCTCGATGTACCACAGCATCATCCGCAAAAAGCCGTAGTGAGCTTCCGATGTCATCCACAAGGTCATTTATGTATATTGTGAATAGCAACGATCCTACGCCACTCCCCTGCGGCACACCTGAAATCACTCTTACTTCGGAAGACTTCTCTCCATTGAGAATGACATGCTGCGTTCTGTTATGTAGGAACTCTTCAATCCATTCACACAATTGGCCTGATAGTCCATATGTTCTTACTTTGTTCATTAAACGACTGTGGGGAACAGTATCGAACGCCTTGCGGAAGTCAAGAAACACGGCATCTACCTGGGAACCAGTGCCTATGGTCCTCTGAGTCTCGTGGACGAATAGCGCGAGCTGGGTTACACACGATCGTCTTTTTCGAAACCCATGCTGATTCCCACAGAGTAGATTTCTAGTCTCCAGAAAAGTTATTATACTCGAACATAATATGTGTTCCAAAATTCTACTAGTGATAGACGTTAGAGATATAGGTCTATAGTGCAATACATCCGTTCGACGTCCCTTCTTGAAAATGGGGATGACCTGTGCCCTTTTCCAATCCTTTGGAACGCTACGCTCTTCTAGAGACATACGGTACACCGCTGCAAGAAGGGGGACAAGTTCCTTCGCGTACTCTGTGTAAAATTGAACTGGTATCCCATTAGGTCCAGCGGCCTTTCCTCATTTGAGCGATTTTGTTTCTCTATCCCTCTGTCGTCTATTTCGTTGTCATCTGTGCGACAATCTAGAGAAGGAACTACAGTGCAGTCTTCCTCTGTGAAACAGCTTTGGAAAAAGACATTTAGTATTTCGGCCTTTAGTCTGTCATCCTCTGTTTCAGCACCATTTTGGTCACAGAGTGTCTGGACTTTTGTTTTGATCCACCTACCGCTTTGACATAAGACCAAAATTTCTTAGGATTTTCTGCCAAGTCAGTACATAGAACTTTAATTTCGAATTCATTGAACGTCTCTCGCATAGCCCTCCTCACACTACATTTCGCTTCGCGTAATTTTTGTTTGTCTGCAAGGCTTTGGCTATGTTTATGTTTGCTGTGAAGTTCCCTTTACTTCCGCAGCAGTTTTCTAACTCGATTGATGTACCACGGTGGCTCTTTTCCATCTCTTACGATCTCGCTTGGCACATACTCGTCTAACACATATTGTACGATGGTTTTGGACTTTGTCCACTGATCCTCAACACTATCTGTACTTGAGACAAAACTTTTGTGTTGAGCCATCAGGTACTCTGAAATCTGCTTTTTGTCACTTTTCCTAAACACAAAAATCTTCCTACCTTTTATAATATTTTTATTTATGGCTGAAATCATCGATGCAGTAACCGCTTTATGATCGCTGATTCCCTGTTCTGCGTTAACTGTTTCAAATAGTTCGGGTCTGTTTGTCGCCAGAAGTCTAATATGTTATCGCCACGAGTTGGTTCTCTATTTAACTGCTCAAGGTAGTTTTCAGATAAGCACTTTAAAAATTTACACTGGATTCTTTGCCCCTGCCATCCGTTATGAACGTTTGAGTCTCCCAGTCTATATCCGGCCAGTTAAAAACTCCATCCAGAACTATAACATGGTGGGGAAATCTACTCGAAATATTTCAAATAACTTCCGGGAATTCAGCCAGGTAACACTTTCAGCGACCGCCGATATTTCGGCGGGAGAACACCCCGCCATTTTCAAGGCAAACTGCAACGGACAGGCGGCGTACATGCAAATTTAATACCTCGGTTCTCGGAAAGAAGTAGGAAAGATAACACAAACACACAGACACACACACACACACACACACACACACACACACACACACTGAACACTAGTGCCACCAAAGATGACCAAAGTCAGAGCTATCGATAGTGAGACTATGAATTTACAAGTGAGGCAGCATTGACTCTGTTCCTCTGTTTTTTGACAAGGGAGAGAGCCGGATTCCAAACAGAGTTTAAACAGAAACCTCCATCCCTGTTAACGAGGTTGCTCACAAATTTAATCTCAACTGCCTCCCTAGACGTGCATGCCAATATCTCGGTGTTATTATATAACATGGGGTGACCAGTATCCAAGCAATGTTCGGCAATAGCAGATCTATTTGGCTGCTGTAATCGTGTGTGCCGTTTATGCTCAGTACATCTGTCCTCCACGGTCCTGATAATTTGACCAATATATGCCATGCCGCAGCTACAAGGAATACGATATACACCCGCCTTACGTAGTCCAAGATCATTCTCAACGGAACTCAAAAGTGCTCTAATTTTAGATGGAGGTCGGAAAACACATTTCACATCGTATTTCCGTAAAATACGACCGATCTTATTGAACGTGTTTCCTACGTAAGGCAAAAAGGCAGTAGACTTAGGTGTTGACTCAGAATTATAATCAATCACCCGATGTACAGTTGGTCGATAGCGCAACGCACGTTCAATCTGTCTATCACTATAACCATTTTGACGAAATGTAACTTCAAGATGGGACAGCTCAGCTGGCAAAGTCTCAGCGTCAGAAACGACATGTGCCCTGTGTACCAAGGTACGAAGTACCCCTTCACGCTGAGCCGAATGGTGACAACTATTAGCTTGTAAGTACAAGTCGGTGTGAGTACGTTTCCTGTAGACTGCATGTCCCAATGATGGGTCATCCTTCCTCCTAACCAACACGTCGAGAAAGGGAAGGCAACCATCCTCTTCCACCTCCATCGTAAAACAGAGGAACAGAGTCAATGCTGCCTCACCAGCGAATTCATAGTCTCACTATCGATAGCTCTGACTTTGGTCATCTTTGGTGGCACTAGTGTTCAGTGTGTGTGTGTGTGTGTGTGTGTGTGTGTGTTATCTTTCCTGCTTCTGTCCGAGAACCGAGGTATTAAATTTGCATGTACGCCGCCTGTCCGTTGCAGTTTGCCTTGAAAATGGCGGGGTGTTCTCCCGCCGAAATATCGGCGGTCGCTGAAAGTGTTACCTGGCTGAATTCCCGGAAGTTATTTGAAAGTTGTATACGCCAGGAAAAACTCATGTCTACTCGAAATATTTTGCAAATTATCCTTCAGGTGCTCAGCCACAACAGCTGCTGAGTCAGGGGGCCTATAGAGACATCCAATTACCATGTCTGAGCCTGCTTTAATCGTGACCTTCACCCAAATTATTTCACATTTCGGATCTCTGTCAATTTCCTTCCACACTATTGCACTTCTTATCGCTGTAAACAGGCCTCCCCCTTCACTGTCCAGCCTGTCTCTGCGGTATACATTCCTATCTGAGTTTAGAATATACTCGTGGCACTAGATATTTACCGTCAGGTTGACTGTCATCCACTCCCAACGGGTGACCAGAGTACCCTCAGAGGACCGAAGTCACTGTCAGAACTGTTCTACAAATAAGGGCTTGTTTCCCCCACGACACAAACGCATTACTGTCTGTGATCCAGATCTTCATGCTTGCTTCTTTTTCTACACCCAACTCCAGACTCTGGGATTACAAGAACACATGTATTTTAGCATGGTTCGCCATAATATAATACAGTAGAGCGTCGATTATCCGAACGTCGGTCAACCGAACGACCGCTTAACCGAACTGTGTACTCGCTCGCACCTGTTACTCTCCATCATCCCCTACACTCCCAAACCAAGTTTCCCACAGTAGTCGCCGCACTGGGCCACCGCTGGAGGAACATTGCTTCTAATGGGGCCTTCACGAGGCGCTGCTGACCGGCCGAGCCGCTAGTCGCTGTGTTTCAACAATCAGCACACTTCTGTCGGCTCGGCACTGTCAGTAGAAGTAGCGGCAGTATCAAAGCTGTTCACAGCAGCAGCTGCGCCAGCTTGGAGTTGAGGCGTGCCGCTCCGCGCAGTTTGAAGGATTGGGCGCCTCCAAAAAGAGCAAACGGTCACCTTCTGTTCTCTGTTACGACCACTTGTGTGCTACTGCGTGAAGACGTGAACTTGACGATACAAAATGCTTAAACGTAAACGTGTTGTCTTTTCTATGAGGGACAAGTACGAGATTATTAAACCACTTTATCCAAAGAGTACAAGGTGGGGAAGTCGACAATTACGGATATAAAAAAACAAAAGACGAGCATAGCAAATTTAATAGCTATGCTTGATGCTACTGATGGATCAACAAGCCGTAAAACTATGAAGCTCGCCACTTACACAGATCTAGACGATGCTGTTTACAAGTGGTTTACACAAAAGAGATCGGAAGGAGAACCTATCTCAGGTCCCATTCTGTGTGAGAAGGCAATGCAGTTCAACGAAAAACTTGGAGGGCCTTCGAACTTTAAAGCGAGCACGGGCTGCTTAAAACGCTTCAAGTCAAGAAAGGACATTCGTGAGCTTACAATACAGGGAGAAAAAATGTCGGCTGATTCTTCAGCAGCTGATTCTTTCAAAGTCAAACTAAGGGACGTATTAAGGGAAGAAGATTACGCTCTCGAAAACGTTTACAATGCTGACGAAACTGGACTTAACTGGAAAGCTTTACCAAGAAAAACTCTTGTTTCATCTGATGAATTAGCAGCACTTGGTCCTAAAGGACCGTATTACAGCTTTGGCTTCTGCTAATGCTACTGGAAGTCACCGACTACCTATGTGCGTCATTGGTAAAAGTAAGAAACCACGTTGTTTCATCCACGTTAATATGTCAGCCTTGCCTGTTGTGTACACCTCACAAAAGAGTGCCTGGATGTATAGTACGGTTTTTATGAAGTGGTTTCTGGACGTTTTCGTACCCTCTGTAAAAGCTCATCAGCTAAAGAATGGGAAGAGGGAGGAAACACTACCTCTCCTTGACAATGCACCAACTCATCCGTCATGTGATATTTTAAACGAAAAAGACGAGGTCATAAAGATAATATTTCTTCCACCTAACGTAACCTCCTTATTACAGCCCATGGATCAAGGCGTTATTGAGACGATATTACAAGAAAGAATTGTTGCGTAAGTTATTGTTACAAAGAGAAGAGGATGGAGAAGAAAGTCTCTTAAGAAATCATAAGAATATTGACTTGAAAGACGCGTCCTACATGATCAGCGCAGCATGGAATAGTGTAAAGGAAGAGAATTTGAAGAAAGCCTGGAATAAAATTTTGGACACAGAAGAAAATTCACAAGGTAAGATTGAAAATGACGAACAGAATGATATGTCCAAAATTCTCGGTATGCTAAAAGAAATAGATTGCCACGAATGTGATGAAGACGCTCACGAATGGATGAATATCGATGATGCAGGTCCAGGACATCAAATCATGCAGGACAGCGAGATTGTAAATGTCGTCACTGATAAAGATGACGCCGCCAGCATCTCATCAATCAGTGCTCCAGAAAGTGAAGATGAAAGTATACCAACAGCTTCTGAGGCGTTCACTTGTTTAGATACTGCCTTGTGATGGTTTGAGGCCCAAGATGAAAGTGACCAGTTTCAGATATCTGTAATGAAAAAAGTTAGCTGCTCGGAAGCGTGTAGGCATGCTTACACAGACCAAAATAAAGGATTTTTTTAAGCGTTAATTTTGTATACTGTGTGTATTGTTCATGCTAAATGCGTATGTAATATGTATATATTTATGTTTAATAATCTGTGTCACATACTACATATTCCTACTGAAGTTGCCTTTGTATGTTACTTTGTAATACTAAAAGAGATGCCTGTTTTTATGAATAAATTTACTGTACAGTTCTTCTTTTTGGCAAATAAACATGTACAGTTCGATTATCCGAACAAACCAGTTTTCCGAACGCCCATGTCCCCCAAGTCCTTCGGATAATCGACGCTCTACTGTACCATTTTCGTGGTACTTCTCGATATCAAGCACACAGAAGTAGCCTTCCGATCGCTTGCGGAACATAATTCCGAAGATACAGACTGGAAAATATTTATCTACAAATCCGAAATCTTAGCACTTATCCAATTTGCGAGGACCTTTACGTGAGAACTCAAAGGAAACTAATATTTCCACTCACGAATACTGATGTCGGTGATGTAACAGATTCCAAGTCATCCCTGTAATTTACAAGATCAACTAAGGTGTTTCTCATGTCTAGAGAACCGGTAAATGAGTCTTCCACATGCTAGATTCCCACACCACAATCGATCTTCTCTCAACTATATAAAGGCGCGAAATGTGCAGAAGCAGTCAACTAAACAATTTACACGGGAGGGAATAACGGTTCAGCGCAAACGCACCTCCATATTCAATCCTCTCAGATTTTCACTTGATCACGAAAGCCGTCCAACACATCCTAAGTATTAGTTGGCTATTCGCTCGTCTAGAGGACAACACAGTTAATTCATCTACATTCCTATACTCCAATAAGCCTCTCCATTCTGACAACTCCTACCATTAACGGGAAACATGAATCATTCCCACCACAGGTCATGCATACACGGAATCATCCTAGAAACCCAGTCACATATATGTTTTATCATTGTACTTACAATTAAATGTTACAACCACAGTCTCAATTGAATGGCATTCGACAATGAGCGAAGTATCGGAAATACAGCCTGCTAACGGCTGTGGCTCTGGAAATAGAAATATCTGTACCATTCTTATGACTTGACATACTCTTTCCTCTGCTATCACAGTATTCCACAGTCATCTCCTTTGCAGATGTAGGAACACAAACACATCCTTTATAAGCCTGATGCTCAAGGTGAATCTATCATGCATCCCCCACTACTACTAAGTGATTGCCTACGCTACGAAATAATACTGAGAGAAAATCAGCAATAGGTGGACATGTCTCATAAGTTTTTCTTGCGAGTGCTACCATTGTGTCTTAGAAAGACAGACATAGTCGGTCAGGTGTTAAAAAACCCGATTGCAACAACTGCTGTATGTTACTGTCACAAACGGTCTTGATTGATAAGGCGCACACAAGTATCCACGTGAAAGCTATATGGGCTTTATAAATCGAGATACGACATTACCTCGGAATGAGGTGGTCTATCCGGACAAATACCGAGACGGTGATCGCTGGAGTGTATACGAGGTGCATTCAAGTTCTAAGGCCTCCGATTTTTTTTTTCTCCGGAATGGAAAGAGATAGAAACATGCGCATTGTTTTAAAATGAGGCCGCGTTCATTGTCAATACGACCCAGAGATGGCAGCACTGTACGGCAGATGGAATTTTACCGCCAGCGGCGAGAATGAGAACTGTTTTAAATACTTAAAATGGCGACGTTTTCCTTACTTGAACAGCGTGCAATCATTCGTTTTCTGAATTTGCGTGGTGTGAAACCAATTGAAATTCATCGACAGTTGAAGGAGACATGTGGTGATGGAGTTATGGATGTGTCAAAAGTGCATTCGTGGGTGCGACAGTTTAATGAAGGCAGAACATCGTGTGACAACAAACCGAAACAACCTCAGGCTCGCACAAGCCGGTCTGACGACATGATCGAGAAAGTGGAGAGAACTGTTTTGGGGGATCGCCGAATGACTGTTGAACATATCGTCTCCAGAGTTGGCATTTCTGTGGGTTCTGTGCACACAATCCTGCATGACGACCTGAAAATGCGAAAAGTGTCATCCAGGTGGGTGCCACGAATGCTGACGGACGACCACATGGCTGCCTGTGTGGCATGTGGCAAGCAATGTTGACGCGCAATGACAGCATTAATGGGACTTTCTTTTCGTCAGTTGCGACAATGGATGAGACGTGGATGCCATTTTTCAATCCAGAAACAAAGCGCCAGTCAGCTCAATGGAAGCACACAGATTCACTGCCACCAAAAAAATTTCGGGTAACCGCCCTTGCTGAAAAAATGATGGTGTCCATGTTCTGGGACAGCGAGGGCGTAATCCTTACTCATTGTGTTCCAAAGGGCACTACAGTAACAGGTGCATCCTACGAAAATGTTTTGAAGAACAAATTCCTTCCTGCACTGCAACAAAACCGTCCGGGAAGGGCTGCGCGTGTGCTGTTTCACCAAGACAATGCACCCGCACATCGAGCTAACGTTACGCAACAGTTTCTTCGTGGTAACAACTTTGAAGTTATTCCTCATGCTCCCTATTCACCTGACCTGGCTCCTAGTGACTTTTGGCTTTTTCCAACAATGAAAGACACTCTCCGTGGCCGCACATTCACCAGCCGTGCTGCTATTGCCTCAGCGATTTTCCAGTGGTCAAAACAGACTCCTAAAGAAGCCTTCGCCGCTGCCATGGAATCATGGCGTCAGCGCTGTGAAAAATGTGTACGTCAGCAGGGCGATTACGTCGAGAAGTAACGCCAGTTTCATAGATTTCGGGTGAGTAGTTAATTAGAAAAAAAATCGGAGGCTTTAGAACTTGAATGCACCTCGTATTATCAGACCAGCAGTCAGGTTACACGTAGCCCACGATTCAACCTCGTGATAAAATCGCTGAATTTTGAAAGTGATTTGGCTAAGGAATGTGGTATGTAAGCGGTATTTGCGACTCCCGCACGCCACCCCAGCTAGATATTTATATAGTACTTGTAATGTGTTCTGTCTCGATACCACGTCAGAGGTTCTGCAATATATTCACTGAGTTGTAGGCGATGACTGATTGAGAAGGATCACAAGCAGTAGTACTAGATGATGTGCTGATTGAGGTCATAAGGAAACGTACACTAGCTTATCAGATCTCTAGTGTTCGCTACCTGCTAGAAATGATATCCATGGCTTGGAATCAAGTCTTTCCATTCAAGTACATACCTGCAGTGGATCCTATTGACAAATGGTTTAATGATTACAACCGCTACTCAATCACATTCCTGCCACTTTCATAACTTGAAACGAGTCACCTTTCTCGAACCTGGCTGTTACAGAAAATTCCGACGTGGTATTAGTCACCCCCTATGCATCTTGCAACTGCTGTCATTTCTACAGTTTTGTGCATGTGATCTTTCCAATTTAAGTCGGAACTGAGCAGATGTCGGAGAAAGACATATCCACCACCTTCTGCAACCCGTCTAGAAACAGAACGACCTGAATTAGTGCAACAGAACTGTGTTTTGACCATTTGGTGGAAATGCGCGGATTGTGGTGCTTCTCCAAACTGGATACAGATACTACAGTCCGAATCAGATCTGTGTCCATCCAAATCTATCAGCCCGACATGCTATCGTCGTTATTCTCCACCCCCGAACATAGAAGCTCCACTAACCTCATCTGATATAGAGCTCACCTAGCCATCGTTGCTTGCGCGATGACGCATAGCGGTGGTGTGGTCCAGCACGGAGAGAGAGATTTTGCAATGGTTCCCAGAATTGCACAGCGTGCATCCCTCCTAGCATTCCTAATGGAACACTCCATCCCTCACTGAATTTACACCTGCTGCTGGTGTGGGACGATCCTATTAAACATGCAGGTACTGATCCACTCCAGAGGCGAGTTTAAAGTTTCGTCACTTGCACTGTAGGACGTTCACTGTATTCCAGGACTGTATTGAAAATCGCAAGAGACGCTCCCTGTGGCCCTGTCTCGTTGCTTGAAACAATATTTTTTTCAGCTGTAGCGCACTTTGTACACTGCCTTACATTTTGTTTTTCTGCCACTAATTCAAGGTCTCATCAGGTCTAAACTGACATTAAGACTTTCTGATCCACAGCCTCTCACAGAAAACTAGACATCGCACAGTGTAAATCATATTGCTATTGCGGCTACCATAACACGCCACACACACTGGATGATTTTAAATAAAAGCGAGTTACAACATAAGCAAACTAGCGGAGTTTTTGCGGCGTTGTGGTTTTTTTTTTTCGAAATAGTCTTTTCGATTTGTGCTGCTCTGTCAATTTCTGTGCTTGACGATCCCCATTGAAGTACTGGAAGGCGTCATTTATGTGGGTGTCACAAATCATGTGAGAAGCGTGAGAAGCGTGCGATGCTGGGTCTTATTTGTTGACATTGTCATCATAAATTGGTACATCTAACCAATGGTTGTTGATGACTGTGGTTTACCGAATATACAGTGATGTCCTTGTACTACTTTACTGTCACACCTGGTGTGGTATGGCAGTTCAATGATTGTAGTAAGTTGATGATTGCCGACGACTGTCGTGCATTATATGTGCAGTGACGTCTTGGTACTCCACACCTGTTTCTGTATGGCAGTTTGGTGATGTGGTGTGGAGAATGATATTCATTTAGCTTAATCCATTTCTTGATAATGTTTGTTGGTACAAGATTAATATGCTGTTTGACGTTCGTTCGCATTCTTTTGACTGTGCAAGATTTATATTTTGAAAGATGGCTGTAGTGGTTACCATGCCTCAAAGTTCATGGAAAGACTTTTGTAATAATTTTTAGTATAGGAGAAAAACGTATTTTTCGCTCTTATGCTCTACTTCGCCTTGCGACTTCTGGTCTTCTCTTCTTTCTTGCATTCTTCTGTTCTTGTTTGTCTAGGAATATGTGAATTTTAATGTATGAGAGATCTAGGATTTGTAGGATTTGACTGCCATTCCCAAATATTATTTGATGAGTTTGTATATCTTAGTATTTCTTGTAGCTTGATTGTAGTCTCTCGTATCATGATTCTCCCCACGCTCGTCCCTTGAGTAGCAGTGTTGTGACATATGAAATGTCCGGTCTGTGCGTTGTCCTCCTGAAGTCCAACCTGGTGGCCCTGCATTTCCAGTATCCCGTTGGTCTTCACATCGTTATCATTGCCCTAAGTGCTTTCTCAGCATGTCTGTACCCTCTCTGTCGCTATCTCGAAGCATCTGGTGTTGAGGGAGCTGGCGATTTGTTGGTGGCGATGTCGCTATGATGCATAGATTTCTTTTTTCTTGTTTTGGAGGAGTTTATTGTCGACACTTGCAACAACTTATAACTCTACATAATGCAAAAATGTTTTAACAGTTGCAAAAAGATAATCTAATTAAAGCATATATATATATATATATATATATATATATATATATATATATTGTTAGTTTTCTGTCTCTCTTTCTTTCTTTTAATTAATGTGGTAATTTGTTGATTACTTAATTAGCTTTTATTTAGTGATTAGTATAAGATATGAGGTTTCTTTTGCCAATTTGTGTCTTTTCTTTTCTTTTACTGTTCTTTTCATTCGCATGCTTTTAAATGACTCACGTGGTAGACGCCGATACACTTACCTGTTCTTACCTGTTTTTAGGTTCATTAACTCCACGGTATTTTCGCGAGCGATTCTGGAAATTATCATCAGCTTTTTATAGTCTGGAAAAAAGTTACGGCATTTACTTTGGCTCTTGTGTGAAAGGTAATGAGTCTTTACGAATACTTTCTGACCCAAGGTGAAGCGTTTCTTTGTGGCAAACTTGCCTTGGGTGATCTTACGTCTCATTGCTGCTGACCGAATGTTCCGTAAGGCAGAAGCAACGATTTGTCTGTGTTTTGTTTTCATTTGCGATACTCTGCTCTGTTCCATCATGATCTTTCACTTGATTCTCGTCAAATATACCGCTAAGTCCCGTCAACAGTTCTTCATCGCCCAATTCTTCAGCAGACGGAAGTGATGGCAGTTCATCCTCACTTTCAGAACTTTCCCCCTCTATGCTGTTTTCCCAGGTTCTGTAGCGTAATTCGAGTGTATCTGGTGCTGACTCTTTATCGGAAATTTTCGTAAGTCCCTGTTTATCTGAATTGTGGCTATTGTCAGTTTTTTCCAATTTTGATTTATCTGCTTGGAAGAAACGATTGTTTTGTTTTGATTGTGTTAATGGGTGGACGTTAGTTTGCCTAACCTCTTCCGTATTTTCCTGTCAATCTTTACGATTTTCAGGATTCTGTGGCCTTACTTCTGGTTTCCCTTTGCTGTGTTGTTCTTGTCTCAGTGTACCATGATTCTGTCTGTAATTATTCGCACCCTGGTCTTGCCAGATGCTGTTTCTGGCATCGTGACCGATTTCAAAGTACCCTTGACCGTTGGCATTTGGTTCCTAAACCCATATTCACCACTGTATGAGTGTCCATTACCATTCCAATTCCGGTATCAATTATTCTGGTTCCCGTTTCTATGCCAATTACCTCCATTATGCCACTGTCCTGCGCTGTTAAATTGCCTGAAATTAGTATTATTAGGATTAAAATTATTATTATTAGAATATTCGTTCCTAGTCCTCTCCATTTGCTGTCCCCTTTCCTTTCTTTTTTCTTTCATCTCGTTTTCTTTAAATATGAGTTCGAGCTCCCTTAAGACCTCTTTGAATTCCTCGGTATTTTCATTTTTTCGTACAGTCGCCTGTTGATACTTTACCGGTAACTCCATTCTACATAGACGTATCATTTCTCCGTTACTGTATGGTTTATCTAAGCATTGATTCTTTTCGTCCATTGTGTCAAAGAATTTTACAACGCTTTTTTCCCCTGAGTTTTCATATGGTGTCATCTGAAGTAACTCGTATTTCATTTTGTTTTGCGCCTCCTTAGACCAATATCTTTGGAGAAATGCTGTTCTGAACTGTAGGTAAGACGTACAGCGATCTTTTGCATCACCTCCGCTACGGTCCCTGACATGCGTGCACAAATAAAGTCAAGTTTGTGAGCCTAGCTCCTATGATTTGGCAAGCCTACCTGGAACTGATCGATCAATTTGCGTGCATGCAAGCTACCGCCTTGTTCCTTGAAATGTTGGAATTTTCTAACTGTCAGAAAGTGGTCTGTATTGTATCTACTCATAAATCCGGGTTTTGCCTGATTCAAAGACTCAAATAATCTGCCATTCCTTGTGTTGTCTTGCCTATTCTCAGGCAATCCACTGCCTGTCTATCTATTCTCAATTTCCTGGCCCATATTCGCATCATATCGTAATACTGGTGAACAAAGGTGTTGTTCGTTTGTCTCTACACTCGCCGTTCGCGGTACTGTACCTGTGTTACTGTTATATTGTGTCATCGGGTTTACTGGTTCAGTCGCTTGTCTTTCCATTGGTATCGGCTGACTGTATGTGTCCCGTTTTTCTAGACGCTGTGCCTGGTTCTGTGGCGTGTCATGCGTCACTTTAGTCGGGGCCTTCTGTTTCGACTTCTGCGGAAGTGTTACTTCTGGTCTTTGTTCTACTTGAACTTTCTTAGACGGCGCGTGTTCATGTACTGAATTAATGCTTGACGTATCAGTTGTTTCGCTACAGGTGTAATCGGTTTCGATCTTTTCTTCGGTAGTCTGTATCGACTTCGTTCGAAGCTTTTCAAACTGATCTTTGTTTTTAAGTTTTATTTTGTTGATCCGCTGATCATACTTTTTCAGTGCAACTTGTGCGACCTTGCTTTGAATCACTTGTTTTTCCGAAATTTGTATTGCTGTTCGAGTGACCTTTTTCGCAAAACGTTCCACCTTTTTGTCAGCGTTTACGATGTCCAATTGGACCTTGTCCACGTCAGTGCGTATCTGCAGCTGACCTTGTGTTAGTACCTGAATTCTTTCCCTAGATTATTTCGCGTCTTCATTTATCTGAGTGATCTGACTATCAATTCTGGCGATTCCTTCTTCCATCTGGATTTTAACCAATTGAATCTGTGTCTTAATCTCTTGTTTCAATTTTCAAAGAGTCTTCTGCTGTGTTTCTCACCTTGTGAAAACCAAACTGATTGTTACACAGGAGAGCGAGTTTTTCGAAGTAGCTTCTTATTTGTGTGTGTGTAGCAGTACTTCAAATATCTTTGAAAATATTGGCACAATTCAGAATACTCTGTAGCTATGGGGATGCTCTTTGTCCCCTGGAATAACTTTTCATACCTTGAATGATTCAGAAAAACTCCAAATTCTAAACATTTATTAAAAAGAAAAGCTAATGGTGTAGAGACTGAGTGTAATATCTTTCTGATGATGTAATTTGACAACCAATAGCAAATGGTACTTTTAGAATGTGAAAATTTATAATATCAGCAGATGTGTTAATATACCATTGAAATACATGGTCACCTGACAGTGGGGCTTTAATCAGGTCCATTGCTCATGAACTTGTTGGTTTAATATTGTTTTCTATTTCTTAAATACAGTTTAAAAAGTAGTGATTTCATTCCTCGGCGTCTAGCAGAGTTTCTTGTGTGCATTTTAGTGTGCTCTTGTTTTATTATTAGCCATGCTGCCTTGCATTTATTTGGGGCCCTTTCCATATAGTTTTCCACTGCCAGTTTTAGCCATGAGGAGCTTAAATTTGCAGAACTTCTTGTATTTAAGACAGGTCCTATAAATGTTCTCCCTCTGTTCTGTCCTTTAGGTACAGGCATGCTTATGTACCTTGTGCAGTATGAGGATGTTTTCTCTGATTTTCGAAAGTTCTTGAGAAAGCTTGTACAGCCTTTTATTTTTAGGTGCACTTGGAGATTTTTTTCTGGAAACTAAGAATACCATAAATCTGTACATTTATTTAGAAAGTTATCAAAGCTCAATTCAGCTCCCCTCTTCCCCAATTGACTATTACATATCAAGTACTACTTTGCACTACCTAGACTCTCAATAAACTCTCTTATGTACTCTTCCTTTTGACCTCTTACCAGTACCACTTCAAGTTGCTCGATTTTAATTGGTTACCTGTTATATGGTGTGAGGAGCCTGCCAGACCCTCTCCTGCAAGCCTGAGTGTGAGGTCTCCCCTATGGAAATTCACTACAATAATGTCTATGCACACATTCTTATGTGTAGTACAATTACACACATCAAAAAATGTTTTGCATCGACTCAGTTCGGAGAGTTACAAAACCTGTACACAAAATTGGAATAGAATCAACATAAACATCATTTCTGCTCTTTTTATTGCTCATGAAAACCACGCATTGCATATTGTACCACCATGCGGCGAGACCTTCACAGGTGGAGGTCCAGATTGCAGTACACACCAGTGACTCTAATACCCAGTAGCACGTCCTCTTGCACTGATGCATGCCTGTATTCATTGTTGCATACTATCCACAAGTTCATCAAGGCATTGTTGGTCCAGATTGTCCCACTCCTCAATGGCGATTCGGCGTAGATCCCTCAGAGAGGTTGGAGGGTCACATCGTCCATATACAGCACTTTTCAGTCTGTCCCAGGCATGTTCGATAGGGTTCATGTCTGGAGAACATGCTGCCCACTCTAGTCGAGCGATGTCGTAATCCTGAAGGAAGTCATTCACAAGATGTGCTAGATGGAGGCGCGAATTGTCGTCCATGAAGAAGAACGCCTCCCCAATATGCTGCCAATATGGTTGCACTATCGGTCGGAGGAAGGCATTCACGTATCGTTCGTTATGGCATTTTTCATGATCACTAGTGGCGTACATCGGTCCCACATAATGCCACTTCAAAACAGCAGGGAATCTTCAAGTTGCTGCACTAGTTGGACAGTGTTTCTAAGGCGTTCTGCCTGACTGGCTTGCCTCCAAACACATCTCTGATTGTCTGGTTGGAGGGATACGCGACACTCATTGGTGAAGAGAACATGATGCCAATCCTGAGAGGTCCATTCGGCATGTTGTTGGTTCCATCTGTACTACGCTGCATGGTGTCGTGGTTGCAAAGGTGGACCTCGCCATGGACGTCGGGGGTGAAGTTGCGCATCATGCAACCTATTGTGCACGACGTCCTGTGGCTGCATGAAAAGCAGTATTCAACATGGTGGCGTTGCTGTCAGGGTTCCTCCGAGCCATAATCCGTAGGTAGCGGTCATCCACTGGAATAGTAGCCTTTGAGCGGCCTGAGCAAGGCATATTAACAGTTCCTGTCTCTCTGTATCTCGTCCATGTCCGAACAACATCGCTTTGGTTCACTCTGAGACAGCTGGACACTCTCCTTGTTGAGAGCCCTTCCTGGCACCAAGTAACAATGCAGACGCGACCATCTAGGCATGGTTGAACTACAGACCACATGAGCTGTGTACCTCCTTCCTGATGGAATGACAGGAACTGATCAGCTGTCAGACCCCCATCTGTCTAATACGTGGTGCTCATGCACGGTTGTTTACATCTTTGGACAGGTTTAGTGATATCTCCAAACAGTCAAAGGGACTGTGTCTGTGATAAAATATCCACAGTCAACAGGAATTCTGGGAACTGGGGTGATGTAAACCTTTTTTTGATGTGTCGATTTGTATAACATAGGTCCAATGATAATAGCTTATTCAGAAATGTTCTTCTAACTAGCCCCTCTGTGCTTGCCATTTCTGCGTTGAAATCACCACATATAGCAATTAAAGGCTTATTATTAAAGATCTTTTAACTACTAGCTCAAATTTTTCAAGAAAGAACTTTATTTCTCACAGAAGCTTACATCTCAAATACAGAAGAAATACATAATAAATGACCAGACAAACATCAGATGTAGATGTAGATGACCGACATTCATAGAAGCAGCAAGCTGATTATGTCTGTAACAAAATAACACCCAGTCTATATGTATTAAGATTATCACCATATCTTAATTCTGAAGCTCTAAGGACTGTATATTATGGATTAATGTATCCTTTCTTCTCTTATAAAACAGTATTGTGGAGTGTTCTTCCTGTACTGTGCCTCATCAGAAAGATGGCCAGTGTCTATGATATCCAACTTTGTCTTTTGTATATCCTTCCCCACATCCCAGTCCTGCCACTACTTCTCTCCCACATCCCTGTGATTCCCACGCCCTTCCCTCTGGGTGCTGCCCTCTACCTGGTTGTAGAAGTGTCGTCCCCCCCCCCCCCCCAATTCAGTTCCAGATCTCATTGAAGCCTGCTCTGTTTTCAGGTCCAGCGATCTTTAGCCTATTAGAGAGGAGGAGGTTGAGGAGGAAAATAAGAAGAAGGATAAAAAGAAGAAGAAACTTAAGTTCCAGAACAAAGCCCCTCCAGTGCCCCTAAGATGCTGAATCCCTTCTCAAACTCAGTCTGACCTCTTGTTTATTGACGTCACTCTTGCCTTGTTAGTGGCAGATGGTTCACAGTGGTGTCTATGTCCACTGTCCTAACCGCCCTCCTTTAGTAACTGCACACTCCCTTCCTTCAGCTTGAGGATTTTAAAGCCATTCATCACTTGCAGGGAGGTGCTTTTTTATCTACTCAGGCTCTCCTCATCGAACAGTTCCTTTTAGCCTGCGACCTGCATCTTCTTAATTATGGTCCCCCATCCCATTTTGGTGCCTATAATGGAATTTACTGTGTGACTGATGTTTTGTTCAATCCCCCTCCGATTCTCCCTTCATTATATTGGTCGCTGCACGGTGACATCTGCAATAGCGACCGCATCCCATTGATTCTCTTCTTCCTTAACCAACTCCCGATGGCCAGGTTAGCGTGTTGGGTTTCCATCATGCTGACTGGCGGCTGTATACCTCCTAGGGCGTCTTTTTCAGGTTGTATTTATGAAGTTTTTAGTGACATCTCCAATTTGATTAATGGCGCCGACGTCATTGCCACTCAACGGGCCCATTTTGCCACCAGTTGGTCCCACGGTAAAGCCTAGCCATCGCCATATCCATCCGTATCGATGTCAATTCTTGCAACGCCTTAAGCAGCACCTGTACTCAAGGTGCCTTATTACCTTTCAATGCCTTCATACCAAAACCTGTTACTTAATCAAACACAGCAGTTGCAGATGTTCAAAATAGCTCACTGTCATGATGGACACAGACACATAGGAATGGAGATGGCAGCACTATAGTAGAAAAATTGTGAAGTGTATTGATTTTGATGTAAATCGCGAATATTTACCATCTGTAAACTGTAACTTACTCAACAATTCATTTCAAATGTTTCCTTTCCCAGAGCAGTTTATCTGAAAGAAAGCACTATGCAAAACATGGCACACATCTGAGTAAATGGGCAAATCATTAGTCAGCCTGATCATTAGCCTTTCTGAAAGACATAGGACTAACCATGAGAAGAATTGTATGAAGTATTAATGACATTCACACTAAGATATTTTTATGTAGATGAATGTATAAATAAATCATGGCTTAAAATAATTAAAAGCAAACCAAAGGTACCAAGAGATAATAAGCATATCCCCTGTAATGACAAGTTCAGCAGTTTTTTTCTCCTGGTGACGTTATCTTCGAATTCCGATAGTCTAATAGTTACTGAACTTTGAAGTGAATGTATGAAACCAAAGATACATTTATTGTCATGTAAGGTAAGCATGAGTAAATTCACACAATTGTTTAATAACACCTCACTCTTCCAAAATATAAATAAAACAGTTACCATGAAACATTATTGCAGGGGAACCGGACGAAGAAGGCAATACCAGTCACATTAAGTACTGCAGCCCCCTACTAGCTAGCAGTGTTGAAACTTTCACATATTATGTTCGTCGCTTAACCCTCACATAAAAACCACATGCTCAGTGATTGGCCAGTCACATGAAGACACAGCTCCCAGGCGTTGTGATAGTAATCGAAATAGGTCCACTTTATGTATTAGGTCCTTGAATCCACAGTGCGTAGTTCCAACTGTAAAGCATGGAGGGGGTTCTGTGATGGTATGGGGATCCTATGGAGGAAATAAAGTCGGACATTTGGTGAAAATAGATGGAAACAATGAACCAAAAGGATCATCATGCCATTTACCAGCGATATGCTAAGACATCTGGTTTGCGTCTGTGAAAGGGTTTGACTTGCAGCAAGACAATGACCCAAAACATACGTCTCGCTTGTGTCAGAACTATGTGAAGTCTCTAGGGGTTCATAAGACATTGAAGAACATGGAAATGCCGCCACAATCCCCTGATTGTAATGCAATCGAACTGCTATGGGATGAATTGGACAGGAGGAGCCTAAAGTAGAAAATCATGAGTGGGTCACAATGGTGGGAGGTCCTGCAGAAAGAATGGACATTAATTCCAATTGAAATCTTGGCAAAACTGATGCAGCACATGCCGAGAGTGTGCAAGGCAGTGATGAAAGACAACGGTGGCTAATTATAGGAAACGAAAATTTAATGGTTGCACCTTCCTGTGTTTTATTTGAGCTTAATAAACATTTGGAAAACAGCAAATTGCATGTTTATACTGTTTTTTCTTTCCATTGTCTATAATTACTAGGTGTTTCGAAGTTTCCAAACTTATGGAGGGTAGTATATATATATACTACCCTCCATTAGTTTGGAAACACCTAGTAATTATAGACAATGGAAAAGAAATACAGTATAAAATGGATTTGGTTGTTTATATATATATATATATATATATATATATATATATATATATATATATATATATATATATATACTACCCTCCATTAGTTTGGAAACACCTAGTAATTATAGACAATGGAAAAGAAATACAGTATAAAATGGATTTGGTTGTTTTTTTCTCTATATCCCTCCATGCAGTCCCCCTCCTGCCTTCATGCTTCTTTTCCTCCCTCATTCCCTCCTCCCCTCTCTTTCTATCATCCTCTTTGCCCTGTACCCTTCCTCCATCTTCTCACCATACCTCCATCCTCCTCCCCTCCTCCTCCCCTTATTTCTGTGCTCTGTCACTTTCCCTCTCTCAAATCTCCCACCTCCTCTCCCTCTCTCCCTTCCTCCCTACCTCTCCCTCCCTCCTTCCCACCATCCCTGCCTCCCTCCCTTCCACCCTCCATCACGCCCTCCCTCCCACCCTCCCTCCATTCTTTCTAACTCCTCCCTCTCCATCTATTTCTTTATGCGTTACAGCACACAAAGCAATTAATGCAAGCTCCTCAGTTACTGCACACACATTTGCTGCAAAAAAAGAGAGTTACTGTACATGCAAGAGTCACTGTGCGTGAAGGAGTTACTGTGTATCCACGAGCTACTGCACAAGTGTGGCTTACACTGCACATTAGAAATACTGTGCATGTAAGAGATCCTGCACACACTATGGTTGCTACACTAGCTAGAATTGCTGAATGTGCAAGAGTTGCTGCACATTCCAGTGTAATTCTACATGCAAGTGTTACTGTGTACAGAAAAGTTGCTGCAAATGCAACAGTTACTGCACACACAACAGTTACTGATTTCGTTGTAGTTATGGCATGTGAAAGAGTAACTATGTATGAGAGCTACTGCATGCACAACAGTTGTTGCACATACAAGACTTTCTGTATGTACAAGATTTACTGCATGCACGAGCGTTACTGCACATGCAAGAGTTACTGCACCCATGGGAGTTACTGCACACACAAGAGTACAATTATTGTGCATGCAAGAGTTACTACATCCACAAGAGTTACTGCATGTCCAAGAGTCATTGTGCACAAGGATGACTACGCACACAAGGCTTACTCACTAGGTTACTGTATACCAGACAGATATCCAGATACATAGAGGAGTTGACGAATTGATGTCACACTATGCATAAGTCTCTGCGTCATCACTTCCACATCACATAAGGAATAAAATTATTTCGTCTTTACTCAGAATCACAGCAGCAATGCTACCAACACAAATTGTGTTTCATTTTCAATGCTTTGGTAACTGACCAACGGTGCATAGTCCTTCCCTTCATTAATATCGATGCTATAGGGTCTCATATGTTGCCCCATAGTAACATAACGCACACTTTTGTCACGACATTTATACATTCACAATTTCAGCTGATAACTTTCTGTAATGAAGAAACATATTTTACATCTTACATCGTAGCACCTTGGTTAAAAGTATCTCATTTTCTGTCACGTAGTTACCATCTGGTAAATTTCAAAGTTATAAATCGCCACGAACGCATTCTGTCATTTTGCCGTTTCCAGCACTTTCTATGGACTCCTGACCATTCGACTGTCATTCTGTAAGATCTTGCCTGGGATATGTAGTGTGCGGAAAAACAATGTGACCAAAGGAGTAGGCAGAAAGACGGCATCAAAAATAATAATAATAATCTGAGTATGGGAACTAGATGTCGCAGTTGAATATTTAGAGCGCTATGCCAGCATGAAAGTGGTAATCTGTTTCAACCTTTGTTACAACATAGTTAGGTGGCCGCTTAATTATTATTTACTTCGAGCTTTTTAAGACATCTTGAAACATAAAACATGGACATGTGGTTGTGTCTAAAGAAGTGCTGTCTGGAACGTCGGCTGAGTATGTGATGTTTCAAGTTTTTCTTGATATAATCCTGGAGACTGGTTAGAGTGTGTTTACGCATACATTTTTTGTGAATTAACTTTCATTTTGAGTAAAGACGTCAGTACGTCAGATTTTAATTGCGTTCCTGTAGCGCCGTAAATATGGATTTCCAACCGCGAGTTGCTGCACTCGAATTCCTGTCTTTCATACTGTCCTTCCTCCCTACTCTTTTGGGCAGATTGATTTTTCGCACCCGGTATAACGATGCCGGATGGCAAACCTCGCTCAACCACCACTGCCTAAATTATGCACTTTTTACGTACGGTACACATACGTCATTGAATGTCTTCCAGCCCGGTCGTCCGCCTATATTTCGCAGCGTCACTGCAAAGCCAGCACGCGAAATTCAGAATCACGAAAGCACCATCTGATCCGCATAATTACACTGTACTGACTGAGCACATTTACACGTTAATCACGAAAGCCGATAGCAATAATGTAGATGCTGAATTTAGTTTTAAGTTAATCTTATGTCTCCTTCAACTGACACAGCATTGTTGTGCCTCAGATACTGATTGTTGCTACCAGCACCGCGGAATGATGGCAGTTTTTAATTTTCTCGTGAGTAATGGCAGTTTTCTGAACTAAAGAAAAACGGAAAAATAATTCAAATGCAGGTGTTCATCATCGAAATGAGACTGAATCCCTACTTGGTGCAACGACTTAATTTTTTATATCTTCCCATATGAGAAGCTCCCGTATCCCTACAGTTGCGAGATGCGTGTCCGTTTCCATATGGGAATCACACTCCTAGTCGCTGGCCAGTTGTACCATTTTAATGGATCCGGAGGGTGCTGTTTCGTACTCCGCACATTCATGGATAGCTTTCTGACACAGCTGCCTCCTGCTGATGTTAACTTACATGAGAAGGAGGCGATTGTATGCGAAAACCTTACGGAAAACACGTAAAGAAATCGTCAAAAATACCTTCATAATATTTTTATCCAAGCCAGTTAACTCACGTGATACTGTTTTATAATGCGCACCTGGATGACATGCGTTGTGCGAAGCGGTAAAAGGGGGAACGTGTTCACACTCCATGGTTTTGATGTTTGGAGTGGCTAGAAATATCGCTCTCGATTGAAGACGATATCTTAATCATGTATGTGTCACCAGCTATCGCTTGTCTAGACACAACAAAAAAGATAACAGTATGATCTGCTTTTTATCGATGTGAAATATAAACTCAGTGTGAGAACCAGTTTTACTTCGTGGCAATGTGTCCCGCTGTTCTCCCTCTGTTTCTATAAACAGCATTCGTCAAACGGCAACAGATAAAAAACGATGCGTCGAGGGCCTTTACAGAATGGAGGAGGACCGCATCCAAGTCGAGAATTAATTCACTGAAAAGGCGATGAAAAGAAAAAGAAACTTGTGTCAGCGATATTATTCGGTCGTATCGCTGGGCAGCAGCGATCGCGAGAACGAAGACCACCAAAGCTTTATTTTACGGTGCTTGACTGCGTTATACACCCCTAGTTCTCGTATGTGGAAAAACACCACGCTTCATGCGATGGACCATAGAGATGCAGAAACAGACGGCGCATGATTCAATCCCTGATTGATGATATCTGAAACCAAATAGATCATACAGTTGTAGTCTCTGTACCTGGAATCAAGAACTGATTTCAACAACTGATCTCGTTGTTGTATTAGTGTCAGTTAACCAAATTTCCCCAAGAGTCGCAGTATTAGTCCGATAACTATCCTTGTTACGTTTGGCTAGGTGTAACGACAGCTAACGTTTCAAACACTGTCCCGACAATTCGTTTTTTACACAGACGATAGAATTGCATTAATCCGACGATTTTCTGTTCTTGTTGAACTGTGGCTCATTTAGCTGGCCGTTTTCACAGGAGACCGAATATCGGTTTGACGGGAAGCACGTAGTTTTCTGGCCATTTACTGAGGAGTAAGTGTGATGTGTTTTATTATGCTTTGTGAAGTAGTATCCGTAATGTCTGATTTTTACAGGGAATAAAAGGCCATGACTTCTCCTTAATCGAATACGGCAAACAATATAATATGTAGATAAGAAAGACGTGCCAGGATACGTTACTTGTAGAGGGAATTCATAATACTGGGTTAGAGATTAACGTTCTGTTGTGTCAGAAATTTTCGCCTTTCGTAGAGTTTTAGTTCTGACGACCAACGTAGCCTACATCCCTACTTTCATCAAAGCAAGGATTTTGGAATATGATGGCTGCGTAGCTCGTGCAGTAATTTAGCTCGAAATTCTCCCTTTTGAAAGAGAGTGACCAAATTTTGCCCGGTGCTTCGTCACTGGGCAAACTGTAATCACTTATGTTACACGGGTGCTTCTGATGGTCGGCAAGCACTCGCACCTGCAGCAGTGTCGACAACTCACCGCTGTAAACCCAGACCCGGAAACGCGTATGGAGATGTAGTCACCTACCTTAGAACATTTACACATACAACTCCACACTTCGCGGCAGATCTCGTTGTGTGATACAAAGCCGAGTCGTCATAAGGTGGACGCTGTCGTCGTGTTTAGTACGACCGACTCTGCAACGCCACATACGTGGCCCGTACAATTGACAGAGCTTTTCCTTACACCCTTCAGACTGAAACAAGCCCTAATACGCAATTAAAACATTTAAATGGTGTACATTTAATCGATCGCTAGGAACAGGGCGGTTAAGAAGCGACAAACGTAGGGATTTCCTTCGCTTTATTTTCTGCTCGGCACTGGAATCGCGCAACCTCTGTGGCCAAAGTGTTTTCTTTCTAGTTGTTTCTTCCTGCGTGAAGTAGGACTGCGACATCGTTCACCCTCCGGCCTCGTACTTAAGCAGCACCGGAGTAGACTTGATGCCGACAGAGGAGAGATCTGTCATTAGTAGTTACTCAAGGGGAATGTGATGTGCGCGTTTGAATTCTACATGATAGAAAACTACTAGGAACTGAAGTGAACCTAATCTTTGACAACCATGACCAAATTAGGGCAATGACAATTGCTAAGCTGCAACTACTGTCTACTATTAAACACTTTACTTTCTGTTCAATACACTGACTTCACGTACGAGAGCGTGTCATATACGTTGCCTTTTGGTGATAAGAAACTGTTAGCACCTATTCGTCCCGGTGCATTATCTTTATCATTGCTGGAAATAGACGACAACGTCACGCAGATTATGTTACTCTTGTGCCATAGGTATATGCTGAGACGAGAAAGAAGGAAACGGTATCACGTTATATAACGCCTTCTCATTCATTTTTGGTTGTTGAACATTAACCAAAGTAGATGACAAACAATTAGATGAGAGACTTGAAATTCTGATCAACGCACAAGAGAGGGTACATCATGGTCGACAGGCAGGACTTCCTGTAAACAAATACCCTCGATGGGAGTAACAACAGAAGGTCGCCTGAATGGGGGACGTCAACGGAACAGATAAATTTAGGGGCGCCTCAGTTTTCTGTTGTTTAGTCTTTGCAACAACAGAAGGCTCAACGGCTTCCCCACCTTTGTATGTTTCTGCAGGAGTTACTGCAGCTGTGGGAGGGATACTAGGAGAGACACTAGCCACCTCAGCTTCCACTCTCGCACCATCGACCCTGTTAGTAGTGCAGGACTCAGCACTACAGGATACAGCAACCAACAGACTCACTTGAGGGGGCAGTGTGTGAGGGGTAGATGCATCCGACCTCACTGTCCTGTATACGACGTCTCTCGTGTTCACTGTCTGCACTGCCAGTTTGGCAACAACAATTTCAGGGCTGTGCTGTGATGGTGAGACTGCAAAGTGTTGGTCCATTGCGCATGGAGAACAGGTAGCACCAACCTCGCGAGCGGTAGAAACGAGACCAGCCAATCCCAGTTTCCGATGCTGTTCAGAGGAGACCTTCAACAAAAATATCTCCCTCTGAACATTAGGTCTAAGGTTCGTTGCAGAGAAAGCACGTCCCTACTTGCCCTTATTCGTTCCATGAGTGCGGTAATCAGAGTTCTGTAAATGAGAAGGAATGTTTTGTTTGACTACCATGTCCACTGAACGGATCCTGCTATAACATTACAACCAGTATTGAATGGACTAGCTTCGCAGTGTATACCCCTCACATGACTATAAGAGAAAAATGTCGACTGTTGTCAGCTTCTGGCGGGAGATTAAACACTCAGACATTTGTATACTTCAGTTCCTCGTTACCAGGAAGCAGCATACTTCTGGAACCATCTCAGTGCTTAAACGGTACCTGAGAACATGGAGGCTAAAGCAACCTATCTATTTCTAGTTGATCCAAAAACTTAACGAAAAAGACATATCAGAATGAAAATAGACTGTATGAACCTGATCAGCTGTTTCATGAATTGTATCAACGAGCCAGTTGTGAATCTCCAAAGACTCAGGCTGGAAGGAACCAGTGGGTTTGTCGAAACTGAAGCTGTCTTTGCCTTTTCCCAGAACACCCATGGCCGATATTATGAGCGGACTACTCTGTTATCAGTGGACTCACACAAGAACTGACACCAACGTCCTGACGACGATGTACTTCACACGACGACACGAAAAACACCGACAGAAAGCTGTCCAGGTGCGCGCGTACTGTGGTGAGGCAGTAAACTGGCGACCCTCCCAGTCGGCGCTCGACGCGGAACTATCCCTGGACCAAGGCTGCAGAAATATCGTAGAAGAATCTGTATCTTATGACATCACATTTGAAACTCAGATTTCTCCGGTCATGCTGTGGCTTTGAAGCTTTCACGAGTTCCTGGATGACTAATTACACTACTAGCCTGTAGAATGTGGCAACCTCATGACTTAGCAAACAGTTTCTCCAAACATTATTCCACAAATATTTCCTTTGTGTGCATGTTCCAAGCGAGGTATACAGCTAGGGTGCCTGACATTCCCACACTATGACCATACACGGGATGTAGACAGAAACCACAAATCTGTAGCAATAGCCGTGGTATATTCGGCACCGCGTTTACGAGAGGTAACGATGAAATCGCGGTCCATCTTACCAGATTTAAATTTTTGTGGTTTCGGCAAACCACTGCAGACAACCAGCGTGGCTTTTCCTTGAACACGGGTTCTGTTGATTCTTGCCCCCATCCTTGTCTAGTGAGAGGCCATGTCACTGTTTGAATGGTCTCGATGACAAGAGAACTTTAAAGTTCAAACTTTCCTCCTTTACTTCAGGAACAGGTCTCGCTGTTTCGTTCGATACCTGTCACAGGCAATATGGTTTCGCTGAAGTAGCTACACTTAGTAATCGTGATATCAGCTGAGGGTCCTGCTCAAACTAAGTATATGAGAGCTTAGATTATGTAAGGGCCTGTGGAGACATGTCGGCTGATGGAGACGACCCCAGTTTTCTAAAAATATATATTAGTGCCCAAGAATGTTCATCTCCACCTTAACCGTTAATTTACGTTTGCCACTTTCCTTAGATAGCCCCTACTGGCCTATTCTATGTCAACATCAAGAATTTGTAGTTGCAGTAGGACTGAGGCACGTCTTACGGTGCTGGGCAAT
Organism: Schistocerca piceifrons; assembly: GCF_021461385.2. NCBI lineage: Eukaryota > Metazoa > Arthropoda > Insecta > Orthoptera > Acrididae > Schistocerca > Schistocerca piceifrons. The sequence goes on along the minus strand of NC_060148.1, from coordinate 73,181,211 downwards.
CGACAGTAGTCATTCATCTGATCTTTGGAGGGGATGTCATAGGAATATCGGCGACACTCCAGGCCCTGGAAAATGAGACAAGGCAATTTCCAGCTTAGCAGGTGTGGAGTACACTACATAGATCCAATTCTCATGTTTGATCGGTAAATGGCTACAGAAGTATTCTTCTGTTGTATAATTTTCCTGTACGATTTCTATGTGCAGATTTCATGTTAGTTTCCAGTCAATGCTAGTCCTGTGCATTTTAGTGAGTTACTAATCTGGATAGGATGGTTTCATGAGGCAGTAGTTGCGGGGGTGAAAAGCGGCGATTTGTCATATTCAATTGTACAGATCTTGGTATGGGTGGTTTCAAGGTTTCTTTGGTAGTACCTGGTTAAGGTGGGGTCGTCAGCAGTTTGGAGGAAACGGGCAGGGTGATTGAACCCACCCACTCCTACCATTTCCATAAAGAGTATATTTTTTTGTCAGCTTATCCACTAACTCAATATTAGCAAATTCGTCATCTCTGCACCTCTTACCATTCTGTGTGTTTGTGCGTAGAGGGTGAGGGACTAGTGTCTGTGCCCCTAGAAGAGCATTGCACAGTTCCTCGTCTGCAGCATAGCGACGCGCAGATGCATGTGCCTCAATGACTCCCCATCACATGTTGTCAGGTGTGGTGAGGTCAGGACTTCTTGGTGGCCATTTCAAGGGAGCCACTGGTGCTGAAGAGCCACGACCTGTCCAACCAACCGAGAAATTGTTCCATATACACTTGTATTCGCTAGAGTAGCACGTGGCTAGAAATACTAAACAGCAACAACTGTGTACTGGCCTGCACCCTTTCCAGGAGGATATTGCAGCACCGACAGGCGTTACTCAGCTGGCAACAAGACAGCGTCCCTGCACTCCGCGCAGCCGCTACGACAGTGCCGTCGCGCTGCCGTCAGCTTCTTCTCGACTAATTTTCTTGACTGCCACGTGGCAAGCTCACAAGCCCTCTCACTGCGCTCTCAGTGTGGTCTGCTAGCGTCGGTGTGATGGTGTATAAAGTGGTCAGGTGCTGGGCTAACACTGATTCAGACGTATATGTGATTTCAGTCTTTCTCGGCGTATTCCACTGATGAATTCTTCTCGGGTTATCAGCCGAGTGGTGGCGTGATGTTCGCCAGAAGATGATGGGTACGAAACTCATTGAAACGTTGCGACAAGACGACGCCACCACTCGGCTGATAACCAGAGAAGAGTTCATCACTGATTATTAACAAGAAATTCCTACTCAATATTTACAAAAAATTCATGTCGCCCAACCCATTCTTTTCTTTAAAAAATGTAATCATTACAATACTCTTCATTAAATGTTAATCCTGATCCAGTATTGATGGCAACTAGTTGTGATAGATTGACGTCAAATTTAAGATTATGACAATTACGACATTAGTGAAAGTTACTGCTAAAATTAGCTAACTGCTTAACATTAAAATTTAAAACCCAAAATCCCTCTTCAAAATTTATATGGTAAACCCTTAACAAAATATATAATCACAAGTTGACATCGAATTTCAAAGCATTTTTCATAGAAAATCAGTTTAATATCAGAAATTATAATACACAGTGAAGATGACGTTGGGACTCCTACTCAAGTTTACATCCTCAACTTTCACTCGTTGCACAATTTAAGATTTACTCAATTACTGTTCGGAAGTAACAGTCGTCACATTTTATTTCACTCCTGTACTGTGTGCACTTCTTGGTGATATATTAAAAACATAATTAAATTCGCATGACGAAATCTCTCTTTCTTTGTCGCTGTGTTGTGTGCCTCTATCGAACTTTATACGGTAGACTGCTTTTCTCCCCTCTGTTGCCCATCTGAATGCGTGTATTTCCCTTTACTGTTTGGAGTGAAGGTGGAACGCCACATTCACGCTGACGAGAAAGCCTAACAAGAAGTACGAGCTGGTCGCACAGGGCAAGATATGAAAAAAGTATAAACTTTCACTCGCTGACAAACATAGGAAAAAGTGCCAGTGTGTTACAATATGTTTAAATGACGTTCAAGGCTTTATGTGACGAGTTGGCGCATAAAATCATGCCCATTAGCGTACATTCAATTGCTTTTCTTCATGATGAGACCCAACCTTCGATATGTCGTCAAGCATGTGTTTGCAACCCCTGGACTCGTACATCCACAGTGTATATTCTAATACGGGGAGTCATTTTAACTGAATGTCGCTTGTCCGGTGTCTGCCGATAAATACGTTGTTGCAGTGTGTATGTTGTTCAGAAATACGATGCTGTGTTTCTTCGAACATGCATGCATGCATATATGCATGTATGTCCAGAACAACATGACATTGTACTTCTGAAGAACACAGCAAGTGCAATTTTATACTCTCGTCCAAGGAAAAAACCTTGACTAAAACTTTAGTCACACTCTTTACTTTTTGTAGATCCTGTGTGACACGTCCGAGTCGTCTGAGGGAAAGTTTGTATAGTCCTTTGTAATCAACAGGCCTAGGAATCATAAACAAATTAACTTGTGCATCAGAATGTAACCTATAGATGCTAATATCTGTAAGTAATCCTTTTAGGGCTACCTAATGACATAATACCTCATAATAATACCTCCCCCCCATGAACCATGGACCTTGGCGTTGGTGGGGAGGCTTGCGTGCCTCAGTGATACAGATAGCCGTACCGTAGGTGCAACCACAACGGAGGGGTATCTGTTGAGAGGCCAGACAAACGTGTGGTTCCTGAAGAGGGGCAGCAGCCTTTTCAGTAGTTGCAAGGGCAACAGTCTGGATGATTGACTGATCTGGCCTTGTAACAATAACCAAAACGGCCTTGCTGTGCTGGTACTGCGAACGGCTGAAAGCAAGGGGAAACTACAGCCGTAATTTTTCCCGAGGGCATGCAGCTTTACTGTATGATTACATGATGATGGCGTCCTCTTGGGTAAAATATTCCGGAGGTAAAATAGTCCCCCATTCGGATCTCCGGGCGGGGACTACTCAAGAGGATGTCGTTATCAGGAGAAAGAAAACTGGCGTTCTACGGATCGGAGCGTGGAATGTCAGATCCCTTAATCGGGCAGGTAGGTTAGAAAATTTAAAAAGGGAAATGGATAGGTTGAAGTTAGATATAATGGGAATTAGTGAAGTTCGGTGGCAGGAGGAACAGGACTTCTGGTCAGGTGAATACAGGGTTATAAACACAAAATCAAATAGGGGTAATGCAGGAGTAGGTTTAATAATGAATAGGAAAATAGGAATGCGGGTAAGCTACTACAAACAGCATAGTGAACGCATTATTGTGGCCAAGATAGATACGAAGCCCACACCTACTACAGTAGTACAAGTTTATATGCCAACTAGCTCTGCAGATGACGAAGAAATTGAAGAAATGTATGATGAAATAACAGAAATTATTCAGATTGTGAAGGGAGACGAAAATTTAATAGTCATGGGTGACTGGAATTCGAGTGTAGGAAAAGGGAGAGAAGGAAACATAGTAGGTGAATATGGATTGGGGGACAGAAATGAAAGAGGAAGCCGCCTGGTAGAATTTTGCACAGAGCACAACATAATCATAACTAACACTTGGTTTAAGAATCATGAAAGAAGGTTGTATACATGGAAGAACCCTGGAGATACTAAAAGGTATCAGATAGATTATATAATGGTAAGACAGAGATTTAGGAACCAGGTTTTAAATTGTAAGACATTTCCAGGGGCAGATGTGGACTCTGACCACAATCTATTGGTTACGACCTGCAGATTAAAACTGAAGAAACTGCAAAAAGGTGGGAATTTAAGGAGATGGGACCTGGATAAACTAAAAGAACCAGAGGTTGTACAGAGATTCAGGGAGAGCATAAGGGAGCAATTGACAGGAATGGGGGAAATAAATACAGTAGAAGAAGAATGGGTAGCTTTGAGGGATGAAGTAGTGAAGGCAGCAGAGGATCAAGTAGGTAAAAAGACGAGGGCTAGTAGAAATCCTTGGGTAACAGAAGAAATATTGAATTTAATTGATGAAAGGAGAAAATATAAAAATGCAGTAAGTGAAACAGGCAAAAAGGAATACAAACGTCTCAAAAATGAGATCGACAGGAAGTGCAAAATGGCTAAGCAGGGATGGCTAGAGGACAAATGTAAGGATGTAGAGGCCTATCTCACTAGGGGTAAGATAGATACCGCCTACAGGAAAATTAAAGAGATTTTTGAAGATAAGAGAACGACTTGTATGAATATCAAGAGCTCAGATGGAAACCCAGTTCTAAGCAAAGAAGGGAAAGCAGAAAGGTGGAAGGAGTATATAGAGGGTCTATACAAGGGCGATGTACTTGAGGACAATATTATGGAAATGGAAGAGGATGTAGATGAAGATGAAATGGGAGATATGATACTGCGTGAAGAGTTTGACAGAGCACTGAAAGACCTGAGTCGAAACAAGGCCCCCGGAGTAGACAATATTCCATTGGAACTACTGACGGCCGTGGGAGAGCCAGTCCTGACAAAACTCTACCATCTGGTGAGCAAGATGTATGAAACAGGCGAAATACCCTCAGACTTCAAGAAGAATATAATAATTCCAATCCCAAAGAAAGCAGGTGTTGACAGATGTGAAAATTACCGAACTATCAGCTTAATAAGTCACAGCTGCAAAATACTAACACGAATTATTTACAGACGAATGGAAAAACTAGTAGAAGCCAACCTCGGGGAAGATCAGTTTGGATTCCGTAGAAACACTGGAACACGTGAGGCAATACTGACCTTACGACTTATCTTAGAAGAAAGATTAAGGAAAGGCAAACCTACGTTTCTAGCATTAGTAGACTTAGAGAAAGCTTTTGGAACGTTGACTGGAATACTCTCTTTCAAATTCTAAAGGTGGCAGGGGTAAAATACAGGGAGCGAAAGGCTATTTACAATTTGTACAGAAAGCAGATGGCAGTTATAAGAGTCGAGGGACATGAAAGGGAAGCAGTGGTTGGGAAGGGAGTAAGACAGGGTTGTAGCCTCTCCCCGATGTTGTTCAATCTGTATATTGAGCAAGCAGTAAAGGAAACAAAAGAAAAATTCGGAGTAGGTATTAAAATTCATGGAGAAGAAATAAAAACTTTGAGGTTCGCCGATGACATTGTAATTCTGTCAGAGACAGCAAAGGACTTGGAAGAGCAGTTGAATGGAATGGACAGTGTCTTGAAAGGAGGATATAAGATGAACATCAACAAAAGCAAAACAAGGATAATGGAATGTAGTCTAATTAAGTCGGGTGATGCTGAGGGAATAAGATTAGGAAATGAGACGCTTAAAGTAGTAAAGGAGTTTTGCTATTTGGGGAGCAAAATAACTGATGATGGTCGAAGTAGAGAGGACATAAAATGTAGGCTGGCAATGGCAAGGAAAGCGTTTCTGAAGAAGAGAAATTTGTTAACATCCAGTATTGATTTAAGTGTCAGGAAGTCATTTCTGAAAGTATTCGTATGGAGTGTAGCCATGTATGGAAGTGAAACATGGACGATAAATAGTTTGGACAAGAAGTGAATAGAAGCTTTCGAAATGTGGTGCTACAGAAGAATGCTGAAGATTAGATGGGTAGATCACATAACTAATGAGGAAGTATTGAATAGGATTGGGGAGAAGAGAAGTTTGTGGCACAACTTGACCAGAAGAAGGGATCGGTTGGTAGGACATGTTCTGAGGCATCAAGGGATCACCAATTTAGTATTGGAGGGCAGCGTGGAGGGTAAAAATCGTAGAGGGAGACCAAGAGATGAATACACTAAGCAGATTCAGAAGGATGTAGGTTGCAGTAGGTACTGGGAGATGAAAAAGCTTGCACAGGATAGAGTAGCATGGAGAGCTGCATCAAACCAGTCTCAGGACTGAAGACCACAACAACAACAACAAATGACATAAAGAATTTTTGATACCTCCAACCGTTCAGTGCTTAGCTTTTCCGATGTTTATGTAATACCACACAATTCCTACCGTTACGATTCCTTGATACTTGAGGATATATCCTACAAATCGATTCCTCCTATTAGTCAGATTGTACCAGTACTGATTTCTATCAGTTCGACCCAATACTTCTTCATTACGTATTCGATTTAGCCATCTTATCTTCAGCTTTGTTCTGTATATCATTTCAGATGCTGAATCGATGAGAGCATGACAGCTTTTTTCCCGCTTGCCAACGTATGGAGGCATGTGGGCTAATGTTGCAAGGCCAGACCTTCTGCCACTCATCTGGACTGGTCCTCTCTAACTAAGGAATAGGCTGCTACCCCTCATCGGGAACCATATGTTGGTCTGGCTCCTGCTTAGACACCCCTTGCACGTTGTAGCATCTACAGTATGGCTGTTTGCATCACTGAGGCACATACACCACCCCACCTCTGTATGGCCTTGTTGATAAACAGTGGATGGCCTTTTTGCTAAACAGTGTAGGTGGAGGTGGGATTGGAGTATTGTAGTCTACAGTGTGGAATATCTTTCTTGGTTCATAAAAGACATGAGGGTATCACAGGTTGTCTTCTCCCTTGCACTGATAATGGTCAGGTAAGACTGGCTGCTCTGACGTCTATAAGTCTACTGAATCTTATTTTCTTCAGATTCTTATATACAATTTTTTAATCAGGTGTTTGTATCTGAGGATATACAGTTAAAACTGAATGAAGCGATTACCAGTGACTGTAGATATAAAACAGAGAGGAAATTAATTTTTGATTCTTTATAGGTGTTTTGTACGAAGCCCTTGGTGACACGTACAACATTTAAGCCTCCAACCATTTCACGCCACACATTTAGAAGCGTATGTGGAGTTTGTGGCGTAGCAAAAATGTGTGATTTGTGTTCTGGAATGGTTTCCGGCAAAGGTGGCGTACACGCACGGTATTTCGCATGACCCCACGACAAGAAAACCTTGGGTGTCAACCCCAAAGATATAGGAGGCAGAGAACGCAACGCCGCCATGGCAAGGTCGACGGATTCATCGTTTTGGGAGGTGCAGCTTCAAAAATGTGTAGCGGCTTTGGATTCTCCGCTCTTGCGCAACGATGAAAATTCTATAGTTTATTTTACACTGCCTGTAATACTTATGACGCTCACATCCCCGCTGTCAAAATTAGGAACAGTTTGAGCACAAACAGGATTTGAGCTCACGCAAATCGCTAACCGCCTGCGGTCACAGCTAGGATATGACGCCAGCACTCGTGGCCGCACTTCCCACACACACATGTAAGCATGTGGAGTATTCTTGGCGCACATCCGCAGTGATCTCGTCACGCAAATGAGACATAACATGTCCTTAAACGGCAAGTGCATCGATACTGTGTGGAGACCTGTCTGTGGTGGACTAGTGTGCTGTTCTCCCCCACGTGATTTATGCAAACTGAATTGTAATGTGTAATGGTTACTCACAACCGTCGATAGCCACCAAGACCATATGTCGCAAGCTCCTAATATTATTTAATAGTTTATGCCTAAAATACATTTTCACATCGACCTCCCAATGGAAAATCTATAGTTTTTAAAAGGTTCAAGGAAATTTTGATCCTCTTGTCAGACAGGTACCCCACTAACATAATCACGTAAAGCCCTATTTGGGAAGTAAGATCCGATCAGGTGTAAAATGGAAAGCACAGAGAAAACCCGCTGATGCTTTGCACAGATGTGATAGGCAGTGAGTCTAGTATGGTAATCGATCGCGTCATGTCGCTCTTTCCAGTTCTGACCGCACAGTGAGCACGTAAAGATGACTCGAAAATAGTGTCTGCCGTCAAGTAAGGGTGCGTGCCCTGTGTTTCGCCTGATTTCATGCAACCCCGCCTAACGTACCTGTCGTGCGTTTCCTTCTGCTGTGGCAACGAAGACGCTCCAGCAGCGTTTTGGATGGGCAGTTTTGATTGGCCACCATACATCCCGGACTTGATTCCCTCTGAGTTTTTATCTCTGCTCATATGACCTGTTCGCTTTCAGGACAACCTCTTGGAACAGACAGAGAGCTGCAGACGAGCTCGGAGAATTGGCGGACAGCACAGGTGGCTGCTTCCTATGACAAGGATGTCGGAAAGTTGGTACAACACAAAGACAAATATTTAAGTCAGGGTGCCGACTGTGTAGAGAAGTATCGCGATCGCATAGCTAACTGTTACAAACAAAACACTTTATGGAATGAGATTTTCACTCTGCAGCGGAGTGTGCGCTGATATGAAACTTCCTGGCAGATTAAAACTGTGTGCCCGACCGAGACTCGAACTCGGGACCTTTGCCTTTCGCGGGCAAGTGTTCTACCTTCTGAGCTACCGAAGCACGACTCACGCCCGGTACTCACAGCTTTACTTCTGCCAGTATCTCGTCTCCTACCTTCCAAACTTTACAGAAGCTCTCCTGTGAACCTTGCAGAACTAGCACTCCTGAAAGAAAGGATACTGCGGGGACATGGCTTAGCCACAGCCTGGGGGATGTTTCCAGAATGAGATTTTCACTCTGCAGCGGAGTGTGCGCTGATATGAAACTTCCTGGCATATTAAAACTGTGTGCCCGACCGAGTTCGAGTCTCGGTCGGGCACACAGTTTTAATCTGCCAGGAAGTTTCAAAACACTTTATATTTTCACTGAGGTTTCCATTTCGCGGCCGATCGCACCCTACTCTCCGAATAGCCTTTGTAAATGGTGGTGACTCCAGTCTAGATATGTTTGCGACAGTGCATATTAAAGTCGGTGATAGGCATAAAATACTGTCCGAAAATCCACTAAATGCTTTTTCCGAAATATATTTCAAGGACTGGGTTCCAGAGCCAAGGTCTGCGAAAACATTCAGTGACCATTCCGCAACAAATAATTCTGAGCACATTGGGAGCATCATGACACTTACACGGATTGTTGTGGCTAGACCGAACAACTTAACACCCAAATTCACTGAGAATCAAAGAAAAATATATATAACGTTAGCTTCATGACTTCATAAGCTTTCAAAACTATGCAGGCTTAGCCCGGTTTTCACCTCAATTAAAAAAAAAAAAGTAGTATCGACAGCATTCGAGAGATTTATAACAACAGATGAGTATGACACGAAACTGCTTTCCCATGGCGCACAAAACAGGTCCCTTTCGAAGAAGAAACAACAGGAAACGTTGTGAAATTCAAAACAATACAGTATCTCCAAGACTGGCGATGTTTTATAGAAATTCAAAATTTTGAGTAGGCTTCAGTGTGAGAAGCTTTTAATATTTCCCACAATAGAATCATTGTCTCTACATCTGGCATCAAACCAAGAGAGGTTCTGGTCGTATGTAAAGTACGCCAGTGGCAAGACACAGTCAGTACCACTCTGCACGATGACAGTGGTAATGTTACTAATCAAATTGCCGCTAAGGCGGAGTCACAAAACACTGTTTTCCGAAAGTCCTTCGCCAGATAAAACGGAGTAAATATTACAGAATTCGAATCAGAAACAGCTGCCAACATGAGTAAATTAGCAGTAGATACCGTCGATGTAGAGAAGCAACTGAAACTACCTAATAAGGGCATTTTTTCCGATTCAAATTGCACACCTGGCTCGACAAAATGTCTGCACCTAAGGATTGAAAAGTTCCACATGTGACACCTACAGTGAAGAAAGGAAATAGGAGAAATTCACCGAATTACGAACCACTACGAGTAACATCGATTTTCAGTATGACCTATAACATCCACTGTGTTCGAACATTACGAATTATCTCGAAGAAAACGATATATCGACACTTACTCTGGACCGATTCAGCACATATCGTTCCTACGAAACACAACCAGCTTTCACTCAGTCAAAGTAATGAGAGCTATCTACAAGCAAATTTTAAACCCGATTAATTTCCAGATTTCTGGGAGCCTTTTGATACCGCTCTTTACAAACTGCTTGCAGTCACATTACGTGTCTATGGAGTATCGCCAATAGACCAACATCGACAGACGGATCAGGACTCCCCAGCCACAGGCTGCATAATAACAGAGATTGAGTGAACACTGAATACCGAACAAATGGGTTAATTCGTATTTCTTAACAACAAAGACAAATGTAACATTATTGTCGATAATTACTTCTTAGAGCGGTAATAAACAATTGAGAAGAAACACAAGGTAAAGAATACTATGAATCATTCATTGATGTATGTAGGCATATGGAGTGTAAATGTAAGGGAGGAGGGTGTAGAAGGATGGACTGGGGGCGGGTTAGAAAATGACTAATAAAATGAAGAAGCTATTATAGTGGGTGGGGGGGAGGACCAAAGGGTAACTAATAAAGAAATAAGAATAAAAATGTGAAGTGACTGACTTTTTTAAAATTAAGAGACACCTATGGTAAATGGGCACTTTTAAATGTTAAAGCTAGGATCAAATATAGCATATGTTGGGTTATTGTGTGGGAATGATGTGTCCAAAGTGAAGGTATGGCTTTAGTGTTTATCGGTACATTCTCTGTGTGGATTCATGTATCATAGTATTTTATGTGTTAAATAGTTGTGATACTGAAAATTTATTCCATAAATTTAATAAAATAAAAGGTTTTATTGAGACAGTCAGTTTGTCCTTTGGTTATTGACTGAAGTTTGAGGTGAGGTATATTGATTCCTCATGAAAGTAGTATATCTCAGAGGGAGGAAAGGGTACTTCAAACAACATCAATGACTAGCTGGACTGCTATATTTATGGATGCAGCGGATGTTATCGACAGGTTTGTTACAGTATATGTTTATGAGCAGGCAACTTCATGGTATAGTGAGATAAAGAGGTACTGCAAAGATGTAACAGCTACCAAAGAAAATAAATTGCTCCTAACCTTTCCAATCCTACCGGACACTGAGTCCAAAGATTGAAAAAAAGTGATCTGCTTGTAACACCATTTTCTTTGACCAAGACAGTGTGACACTTAGTCAACTGTCGTTCAGTCAAGATGGTGTACTCAGTAATGAAGCAAAGCAGTAGACTCTGTGTCTAATAGTGCATTTTAATTCGACAGTATGCCATCTTAGGAAATTTATAACACTTGTAAGTAAGCATTACAAATATAGATTCTTATATGGTCATGTCATTTGTTATGTATTTCACTGTTATTGTCTAACCTACTTTCAAAAGACACTTGATAATGGCACTTTGAAGACGATATCATGATTGTGTAAGTGTAAATGTAACACTGTAAATAAACAACAGTCTAATGGCGGTACTGACTTTAAAGAAAAAAAAAATTAATGAGTACCTCATTTAGCTTAACGTATAAATGGTGCAGAGCATGCCGCATGTCCTTTTGTGCCGTCACAACATTGCCCTCGTCGATATTGAGCGATGTGATACACGCATGAGGAAGACGAGTCTGATGCCGAATCAGATGATACAGAGGAGTCAGCTGGTCCACAGCCCAGCGGACGTGGTTTGGAACGCCACCTCAACCATCCCACTTGACGCCGCTCCACTCCGAATAATCGCGCCTTTACACGCCTGACGTCTGCAATACGTAGCAGAGCCTGATGCGCACTTTCTTAAAGGCCACATAAGAGAGAGTTGTAAAATTCTTGCGTGCTCCGAAATTTCCGCGCTCTATCAGCGGACAGTCGTATCAACGCTTGTCAGAACCTAGGGTTTTCCCTCTGAACTCAGCATTCCAAAATGGAGGCTTATCACGCAGCTGCCCAGAGCCTATGGTACAACACTTGTGGGTTCACCTTAATACGCTAAGGATCTCCATCTGCGCCGTATTCAACACCCAACGGAATCAGAACATTTTCACCGACAGTCGTGTGTGACGTAATGTGACAGCCACTACACTGTAGTCCGTGAAATCGGCGGGGATGGCATCGATAACCAAAGTCCTTTCACACGTCCGGTCAGACTAAATATGTGACACCTGGTTCTAGAAGAAACAGAAAAATAAGTAAAACTGACAGAAGTCGGATATTTACAGACGCAAAGAACGGACTGAATTTTACTACTACCGACAGGAATAAGAATTAGGAAACTGGTCTACAGGACGCAACACACAGTTAGAACAACCACCTATCAAAATAGTATACAAACATTTCTGTAACAAATGAATCACCTGTTTCTTAAAAAATTCGGTTAGATCCAAAGTGCGTCACGTTCTGGGCGACGCATAAAGGAGAATGGTCACGTGAAGAAAGGTTCATCTCATCCCTTTACCATTATCAAGGATTTCAATTCCTTCAATGGAAATGTCCTCCCCAAAAAACACATGGAACACACGGGAGTCACATTAAACATAGTGCAAAAAACAGAGACAGAAAAAGATGTAGACTCGACTTCTTGCAGGAGTACAGTACCCGTACAGGAAACATAGAACAATTTACATGAAGAAGCTAGCCGCAGATTCGATACAACCCTATTAATATTCAAAGGAAGAAGCTATATTCGATCTCATGGCTGGCTTAATTACGTGACCAGGTTGTGTCAGGGTCCATTTCCGAGCTCGCTGACGCGTCCGCGTTAGACCGAGCTGCCAGCCGGGGGGGGGGGGGGGGGGGGGGTTACCGACACTTACTCAGCACAGATTCTGTCAGTTAATATCGCTCCTCTGAAACACTACCGGCTCTTCACTCACTCAAAGTGATGAGTGCTATCGACAAGGTACCTTAAACGGATTCCTTTCCACATTTATGGACGGCTTTTGATACCGTTACTCACAAAACGCTTGTAGTCACATTGTATGCCTATCGAGTATCGTCCCTGTTGTTCGTCTGTAATCGTGTATTCCTGTCGGAAATAACACAGTTCGTAATAACCGACGGAAAGTCATCGAGTAAAACAGAAATTATATTTGGCGTACGGAACGGAAGTGTTAGAAACCGTCTGCTGTTTCTGATCTGTATATACGGTTTAGGAGCCTATCTGAGCAGCCCTCTGAGTGTTTGTGCACATGATGCTATCGTGTTTCGGCCAGTAACGTCAACATAAGCTCAAAACCAGTTCGTTTTGTACAAACGACATATAGAGGAAGGTGTGTCACGCATATGATCTGCGGGTTGGGGGTGGCAATAAGTCAGACAAAGATGTTTTTCGTTGCGGCGAGACAAATTCACTTAAAAACTTTCTCCTGCGAATATAAAAATAATTTGTGGATGTCCATCTACATATGAAGGAAAGATGGTCTTAATAAAGTACAAGAAATCGGACGTAGCATGGGAAGATACAAGTGTCATTTCTCATGCACGATGTTCGAGAGCGGAAGTGTACAGAAATAGGCTGGAGGTGGTTCGACAGACCCTCTGCCAGGCACTTTAGAGTTAATTACGGAGTGGCCTTGTACACGTGTTGTCCGCCTACACACTTTATCTGGTCAACACTTGTTTGTGGTACAGGCGCTGGTCTGATGGTACTTTCCCGGCTGGTATGTCCTCTGCACTTCTGTACAGCCACTGCCGTGATACCCATTTCAGCCTTCTTACAGTAGTCGAGCTTTGGTCCCCCTCTGCAGTTTCAACCTCCAGTAATTCCCTCATTAGAAACTCTACAGTTCCTTGAAGTCTCAGTGTGACCTCTCAACCCAACCAATCTTTTAAGCAAGTTACCGCTTAAGTTTCCGTTTTTCCCATGTCAATGTAGTACATCCACATTAGTTACTCGATCTACGCATTAAATATTCAACAGTATTTTGTAGCGCCACTGTTTAAAAGCTTCTGTTCCCTTCTTGCCTAAACTGCTGTTCAACATAAGACAAATAGCTTCAGGAGAAGTTCGTAACATTTCTATTTACATTCAATAGTAATATATTCCTCTTTTTCAGATACGCTTTTCTGCTCTTCAAAATCTCGTTTCCTGCTATTACTTTTTTATTTTGTCGCCCTTTGTTTCGTTCATCTTCAGTTATTCTGATGCCCATAGAGCAAAGCTCTTGCCTACATAATTTCGTAAATTAATTCGTTCAGCGGCGCCTCATCTAATTTCATTACATTCCATTATCACTGTTTTACTTTAGTAGAAAGTCATTTACAACCGGTTTTCAAGATATTATCCATTCACTTCTATTGCTGTCCCATGAGTTTCGGCGTCGCTGGCGGAACTGTGTCATGCAGAATGCTTAAGGGTTTCGCTTCTCGCCCCAGAACTTTCATTTCCTCACAAAACTTCTCTTCCTGTTCCTTTACTTGTTGCTTAGTAAACAGATAGTTCAACGTGGAGATAGGCTGCAACTCTCCATTTCAGTACTGTTTCTGGTTTGATGTGGCTTTCCAAATGACCCCTGCATGATCTGCAGGATTAGGATCTGTTTGCTTAGTGAACCATTCAAAGCGCGATAGAGTGCTTGAAGGTTCCTAAAAGCAGGAACGTTTGTGTACAGACCTGGAAGATGTAGCTCTCCATAGCACACTTGTCATGAATGGGTAGGATGAAGGACAACAATTGGTCACCAAGAATGTTGAAATAAACGACCTGATTTATATTCACGATATTCATCGTACATTATCATAACATCACAGAAGCGTCTGCAACCTGAACAGTGCCCTCAACACAGGGCGAGTTAAACAACTCACTGGACTGTCAGTGGCCTTGACACGTCACATCATTTGAAAGACGCGACCCCTCAGAGCACACTGCACACGCCTCCCCCTCTCCCTCCCCCCCTCCCCCCTACACACACACCAGTCAGCCTCCGGACAGTTCCTGTTCTGTGTGCAGCTATTATACGAAATGTTTGCTTGGAAAGTGGTTGATATGGACCTCGATTGACTGGCAGAGAACTGTTGTACTTAGAATCAAAGGCGACACCTCCAACGTATTCCACCCACTACCATGCCTTGCAAAGATAGCCATCTTGCCTTTGATGGATGCAACAATTTATGACTTTTGATATCTAAAAACTTTTTAAATTCATGCCGTTGCTCCTGTCACCTAACACTTGCTTTAAAATGTTTATGAATGTTCCTAGCTAGGTCGCCCAATCTCTGGGAAAACATTTACAAGCTTCACTAACACATTTGTGAAGAGAGTAAAATATGAATTAGGAAGTAGTTAGTTAAGGAAATTTTTCAGTTAACCGAGTAGCAGCAGCGACTCTTGGACGCTTCATATAATTACAGTCAGCAGAAGCAAATCTTACAATATTGTTTTCAGAAAAGTTGTATTAAAAAAATGAAAGAATTAGATTAGAATAAAACGTTTTACTTGTTGCACCTTATCATATTCACCGTTCCTAGAGATTTCACAAAGGTTCCAAAATTTACGTTCAATTTTATTTGTGTCCTCGTAAAATTTTTGAGAGCAGATAGTAAAAACCTGGGTGTTCACTCTTGCTTTCTGCAGTCTGCTTCCATAATGTAACCATTACGGCCTGTAATTGTAGTGACATTATAATATACTAGCTTATCTTGAGTTACTTAAGTACTCCAGTCCACATGTTTAATTTCATTATTCACTGTGTCACCAATTTTAATTTTCAGCATATCTAGCTTGGAAGACACCACATTTCAATGTGGTACTCATCCGACACTGGCGTGATTTTATTCCTAATTTAAAATGTTCTTTCTTATCGATTACATGAGCAGCTCCTCCAATCGTTCAGAAAAGAGGTCTTAGTTTTCTCAAACCAATCGTTCACCATAGAGCGATTACCGAACAGCGACCTGGATATTACATTTCCTGAAATTCAGTCTGTCTACATCCTCTGTTTTGCTACTCCAAACACCAGTCTATCATCTTCATTCTGGTAGAGAAATTCTGAAATAGATCAGTTGGCGAAAATGGGAGATCAAACTTACATCTTCCATAGCTGTTTGTGATTCTATTACTGTATTCAGCTGTCTCATCTGCATTTAACAGTGGAATTCCCAGTTCAAAATGGTTCAAATGGCTCTGAGCACTATGGGACTTAACATCTATGGTCATCAGTCCCCTAGAACTTAGAACTACTTAAACCTAACTAACCTAAGGACATCACACAACACCCAGCCATCACGAGGCAGAGAAAATCCCTGACCCCGCCGGGAATCGAACCCGGGAACCCGGGCGTGGGAAGCGAGAACGCTATCGCACGACCACGAGATGCAGGCGGAATTCCCAGTGGACTCATAATTTTACTGCCCTTCCTTTTAATTTCACCGAAGGCTGTTTTGACTTTTCTATTTCCTTGGTCACTCCTTCCGCCAATTATTTATCTCTTTTTTGGTTTCATCACATTTCATGCAGCCATTCCACTTTAGCTTTCATGCATTTGCTGTTTATTTCATTCCTAAATGACTTGTATCACCTTATTTCTGATTTTGCCTGCACGTTTCTGTACTCCCTCCTTTCGTCAGCCAGCTGAAGTATTTCTTCTGTTACCTTCTTTCTGTTTCCTCTCAATTACCTTCTTTTTAGCTATGTTTCTCTTTCCAAATTGTGTAGCCCCTCTTTTAGTAAATGTCCATTCCTCCTCAATTGAATTACCTTCTGTGCTATTCATCGGCTCTGTAATTATAGCCTCAGAAATCTTCAACCATATATCTTTATTCATGAGTATTTCTGTATCTCAGTTCTTAGCGCCTTATTTCTTCCTGCCCAAATTGTTAATCTTCAGTCTGCTCTTACTAAATTGCGATCTGAGTCCACATCAGCTTCTGCGTGTACCTGATTCTAGTACTGGATTCGGAATCTCTGCCTGACCATGATGTCATCTAACCGGACTTTTCCCATACTTCCCATTCGTTTCCTAATACAGGCCTACCGCTACCACTCGTAAATACTGAACAGGGCCTTCGCTATTACTACCTGAAATCTACTGAAGAACTCCATTAGTCTTTGTCCTCTCTCATTGTTACTGACAAGCCCATATTGTCCTTTAACGTTTTCTTCTACTCCCTCCCCTACAACCGAATTCCAGTTCCTCATGACTATTTTGTTTCCCCTCCCCTTTCATACTGAATTACGCGTTCAGTACCATCATATATGTTCTCCATATCTTCATATACTGCTTGAAACATCGGCAAGTATACATGAAATATCGTTGTAGGTATTGGTTTGCTGTCGATTCTGATGAGGAAAACCAATATTTTACGCACACTCTTTGGTTTGTTTACGTCCTAGGACACCTTTGGGTTGAGGTCTGAGGTAAAGTTTGTATAGTTGTTTGTAATCAACAGGACTGGAAATCATAAACGATGTATTCCAAATTGCATTGCGTATCAGGATTAAATATATGGATGCTAACATCTAGAAGTAATGGTTTGCATTGTAGCTAATGACGTAAAGAATTCCTGATAACTCCAACCATTCAGCGTTTAGCGTCTTCCCTTTTTATGTACCACACACTTCGTTCCATTACCAGATTCACTATTCCTTGATACTTCAGGTCATGTACTGTCAATCGATTCCTTCTGTATGTTTCATCACTTCGATTCAGCACCTGTTCATTAAATACTCGATGTACCCATCTTCAGCGTTATTCACCATAGGCTGCTGCCCCTCTTGGGAACCCCATGTTGGTCTGGCTCCTGCATAGACGCCTCTTCCATGTTGTTGCATCTACACTATGACTGTCTGCATCACTGAATTACGCACGCTACCCCACGGCGGCTCTTTTCGCTAAACAATGCAGGTGGAGGCGGGATTGGACTAATTTAGTTTACAACGTCGAATATTTTACTTAGTGCACAAATGACATGGGAGTACGCAAATACGACTTGGAGGCGAGCAATCGCGATCCTGCGTTAGTAGCTTCCCGCAGATCGAGAGATTTATACCAAATACATTAATAAGCGACGGTACTAATCTCTTATTGCGCACAGAACAGGTCAATATTCAAGAAGATAGGAAAAAAGCATGGGAAACTTAAAACAACGGAATATCACCAAGATTGGGAATGTGTTATAAAAACTCAAAATTTTGCGCGGACTTTAATGCGAGATGCTTTTAATAGTTTCCACAACGGAGCTTTGCCTACACATCTGGTAGAAAAACCCAAAGAGATTCTGGTCGTATGTAAAGTACATCAGTGGCAAGACACAATCAGTGCCATCTCAGTGTGATGACAGTCGTTATGTTACTGATCAAAGTGCCGCTAAAGCGGAGTCACGAAATGCGGTAAATATTAAAAAATTCGGTCAATAACAGCAGCCAACTTGAATAAGTTAGAAGTAGATATCCACGATGTAGAGGAGCAACTTGAACCACTTAATAAAGGCAACTTTTCCGGCCGAATTGTATACCAGTCACGTCCCCATACGAGTATGGTGGTATATATTTAGAAATCATCTACAATCACTAACTCGACAAAATATCAGCCCCTAATGAATGGAAAGTTCGACACGTCACACCAACAGTCACGAAAGCAAACAGGAGTAATTCCCTGAATTATTGCCCCATTCCAGTAACGTCGATCTGCAGTAGGGTTTGGAACATAAACTGGGTTCGATCATTATGAATTGTCTCAAAGAAAACGGTCTATTGAGACATACTCACCACCGATTCAGTAAATATCGTTCTTGTGAGGCACACCTAGCTTTCATAGTAACGAGTGCTATCGACAACGGACTTTGAACTGGTTCTTTTCTTGATTTCCAGAAGGCTTTTGATACCATTTCTCAGAAACGGCTTGTAATAATTTTGCAAACCCATTGAATTTTGTCCTAGTTGTGCGACTGGATCCGTCATTTCCTGGCGGAAGGGTCACTGGGCGTACTAACTGACGGAAAGTCATCGAGTAAAACAGAAATGGCATTAGGGGTACGAAAGGAAAGGGTTATAAACTGTCTGCTGTCAATAATCTGTATAAACGATTTAGGAGACAATTTGAACAGGTTTGTCAGAGTGTTTGCACATTATTCTGCCGTTACCCTCCAGTAAAGTTGGCATAAGATCAAAACCAATCGCCAAATGCCAATTTATTTAGCCAAAAGAGACAACTGACTCTAAACAATGCACAGAGGTAGGTCATGCACATGAATACAAAAAGAAATTCTTCACGTACCGGATACGTAATAAATCACACAAATATAAAAACTGTCAGTTCAACTAAATAACTAGGAATTACACATACGAACTATTCGAATTTGAACGATGTTACAGAAAATGTTGTCGGAAAAGGGACCAAAGACTGCGTTTCGCTGGAGTCCCTAATCTTGTTAGTATTGTTAGTTCATCTACATTCTAACTTATATTTCTAATACCCAGTGTCAAATTGGAAGTGCTGTTACTGGTGATGAGATTTGATACACCTACCTGCCTGATCCTGGAGCGCGGCGGATCTCGGTCGTAACGGCGGCCGGCCATTCCGCGTCCGGCGGTATTGGGTAGGTGCCCCTCAGCCTTTGTTGGTTTGTTTATTGACTATTTTGGTCCCTAGTAAATTCCCTCATAATCTTGCGTGATACCTCGTTTGACAAACTATTTAGGCTATGATAGGTGTCAGCATGTCGCATCATGGAGAAGATGTCACCTAACTGTACCCCCATGACTTCCCTGGTCTTTTTGATCTTTCCTTTGTTTATCCAGTACCATGCTGCCTGCTCCCGTATATTGATGTCTAATGGATACAGCCCCATTAACACCAACAACGCCCCCCCCCCTCCCCAGGAGGAGTTCGATATGCCCCAACAGAGCGTAACAGCATATTCCTCTGCACCCTTCTCACGGTCATGGCAGGCCTCATGAGCCTGTCTGCCCAGACCCCACACCCGTATCTTACTATTGATGTTGAAATACTATTGTGATAGAGTATAGTGAGATTGGGTTTCAGATGGAATCTTTTATGACCTATGTTGATGAGATTGTTTAAAACTTGTAGGGCTCATTGAGATATAGTGTCTATATCTGATGTATAATTCCACTTTTCATCAATTACAACCCCTAGATATCTGGCCTCGCGGCGCCGAAGAACTGGTGATCTTTCACTCTAACGGTTGGATTTCTAATCAGGCTACCTTTCAGCAATAGATACGTCGATCTGTGTGGTACAATTCTTATTTTCACTTCGTGGCACCATTCTAAAAGTGATGTTATTGTTTTTTCCACTTTCGGTTCTAGGTCTTCACAGCTATGGCCACCAACCAGCAGGAGGTCATCTGCATAGGCTGTCACGTCTAGTACGTCCTCGCTGAGATATAATTTCTCTAGCAGCGGTTCTATATTTACATTCCAAGAGAGTGTCCCCAGAACAGATCCATGGGCAACCCTTCGTGATGGTTTTACTTATTTTCCCGCTAGACGATGATAACCAAACCTCCCTGTCCTCGTAACAGCTCCTCAGAGAGCCACAGTGGGGCCCTGAGCACTCCTTCTCACACAAGGGGGAGAAGAGCGAGGGCCACCACAGGTTGTCGAATGCGCCACTAATGTCCACCATGATGCCTACCACATACTTGCGTGGGGCTGAGCTGCAGACCTCAACCGCCAGGGCAGTTGCGTCAGACACTTATTGCCCCAGCCAAAAGCTAAACTGCCTGTTTCTCATCCCACGCAGTATCCTGTGTATCGCCAGACTGTCAGCCAAAAACTTCTCTATTAATTTCCCCAGGATATCTAGGAGACATATCGGCCTGTAGGAATTGGCTTCCTTATGGTCCTTATCTTTTCCTTTCTTTATAATTACCAAATTTGCCCTTTTCCCAATTTTCGAAAATTTACCAAGCCTTAGGCATTCATTGAAGAGCCCTGTCAGAGGTCCTATTAGCTGAGGGGGGAGGAATTGTACAACCTCTGCTACTATGCCATCTGGCTTTGGAGCCTTCTCTCTTCTGAAAGATTTAGTTTGTACTGCCACTTCTTCCTTCTAAAAGGGATACACTGTTGTTGCTCTACTCTACATGATGTTTCCTACAGATCTGGCACTGAATCTCATTGTCCTCATTCTCCTCATCATCTGGTAACAGAATCTGTAGAACGACCTCGGCAGACTCCTGCCAGGACTCTGTCATTTGGTCGCCATCTCTGACTGTCGAGAGAACCTTGAGAGATCTTATTTTTTCTCTCTGACAAACTTATAGGGGCCTCCCCTACGGGCAGTGGCCAGTTGGTGCAGCACATATCTTTCCCAGCTTTTAACCATAACCCCCTCAGTTCTTTATGGAAGACCTTTCTGGCTGCCCTGTATCGCTGCAGCCAGAACTGTTTTTCTTGCCAGACGACAGTTCGCTGGTAATACTTCCTCGTCTGTCTCACAGACTGGGTCATACGTTGTAGTTCGGCAGTCCATGGTGATGGGGAGGCCGCAATGGCTCTCCTCCTGGGTGGTAGAGCAGCTTTCACCGCTCTAACTACAGACTCCACCATTTTTTCAGCATACCTATCAACGTCTACGTCACCCTCAGGCAACAAATGAATGTCACACTCCTGAGATAGGCATTACCAACATGTCTTATTGAAGTTGTATTGGATCTCCCACCCCAGGTCCCAGTGGCACTCCTTGCCACTAAGGCTAAACACAATCAGATTATGGTCGTTGTGACTTTATCTAGGACTCTCCAGTTCGATGTTGCAGATGGAACTGGGTGTTGACAGGATGACATCTATGTTTTTTCCAAATCCACCTCCACCTCTATAGGTGTGGGGATTCCCTCATCTGTTTGCCACAACTAGTTCTGAGGCCATGATTAACTCTTCAGCCTTCTCCCATTTGCATCTCTAGTGCCGCCCTAACATAGGGGCTATTTGGCATTCATATCGGCGGTTACAATAATCTTTTGCCCCCACAATGCCGTGGTGACTCGAGTGAGATGATCCAAGAAGTCGTCAAAATTACCTCTATATTCGAAGTACATGTTAATGATGTACACTAGTCCTACAGGTGATTGTAATTCCACGATGTTGCAGAGGCTATTTGATAATTGTGCTATGGTAGCAACTCGTAAATCCTTAATTGCTACAATTATAGCAGCTTTTGGCTCCTCCCCAGTGTACATTACGTGCCAAGTGGCAGCCATAAAGGAGATTTGTCCAGCTTGGGAGTATGACTCCTACAAGCAGATTATATCCAGCCTCCATTCCTCCACTGCCCTTGGCACTTCCTGAATGACCTAGCGGCTATTGTGTGTGTTTATCTGTCCAATCATTATTTCACTTGACATTATGGAATGTAAGTATGTACGTTACAATCAGGTCAGGTCATTTTCCAATCTAACGCAATGTGTCCGTTTGCTAGGACACACTGTATTTAAATTTCCTCCAAATTAAATCTTTCATCTCGTCTTTCAAAAACCTTTTGAATCAGGTCACGCAGGGCTCTGAAGTCAGTGGGGAGATTCATCGACTTGAGTTGTATCCTGTCTACAGACTCCATTGCCGAGAGGGTGACCTTTCTACCATATTTGTACCCTATGCATACGACGTGCATGTCAAGCTCTAAGTTTGGGTACACTGTTCTTGGGTCTGCTCCCATAGCTCTTTGTGCTGCCTGCAGCTGCATCGTGCTGGTAACAGTGCTTTCCTGTAGTATTTGTATGAAAGTCCTTCTTGTACGGGCATGGCACTGTTTATTGTACTAGCATGTGGGCTGTTGTCTAATACTGGGCTGCGTTGGATTATGTCTGGTCAGCCACTGCCACTGGTCGCCCAACATATCTTTCCGCTTCATCAGTTTGCTTAGGCCCCCAGATGAGGGAGGAGGAGAAACCAATAGGAGCCTGAGAGACTTTCTTTTTTTGGCTCTCCTGGTCTCAGTGACACCATCAGCCGTAATCTATTCTGGAAATTAGGCGCTGTTCCAACATTTTATATGTTGGGCAATTTGTACCAAATGCACCACAGGTCTTTTTGCCCCTATGCATGCATGGTATACAGGCGCCTGGTTTATTGTAGTTTTTTCTTAAGTGGACCTCAGCTTTGACTTCGAGCATGCAGGCTTCCTGCTACAGTATTTGTGTATATGATCTATGTCTCCGCAATTGAGGCAACGAGGTACCACGAGGTATACCAAGACGTAATGTTTGACGTGTATGGCATGGACCCCTACCTAATCCTTTTCCAGAGCTGTCAGTTTCTTCCACAGGGCCCCTGAGATTGGGAACCACTGCTCTTAACCTGGACCGACTCCTCTGGCATGGGTGGGGGGACTAATCTGCAGCTCCACCGCCGGCCTCGCCTGTAGACCGAGGACCCCTCAGCTGCCGGGTTCAATGCCTCGTTACCAGCACACTTGTCCCTTCAGTACTTTGTCACCGCCGATTTCACTCGTCCTGCATGGGCAAGTACAGCCTGCAGTCTGTAGAGGCGGACGCACCTCTCGCCCTTCGACCCCTACTGACCTGAGCTTCCATCTTGCGGCCAACGACCCACTCCTACTCAGGTGGTGGGCTGGTCACGCAGTTGTTCGGGGATCTGGACCCATCTAGCCTAACCCTGGCTGTGTTACCACCCCCTGGGCTTGGCAGAACACGCCTCGGAAGACAGAGGAGTGGTGAGGCACACTTGCCGACTTGGGGTAAGATTTCACGACAGCAAACCAGGCCACCAGCAGCACACATGGTGGCACGTCCCTGTGTTCTGGGGAGCAGCAGCGCCGGGCGGGCGCAGCACGCCGCAGCCAAAGCCAGCAACGTGCCGCACCGGCCTTACACTGCCACTCAGCCCAGAACGCAGAAATGACAGATTTTGTGTCCCTTTTCGCAGCTCCCTATGCGCTATGCACCCTTTGCTTTCGCCTTGGGTTGGGAGACTCTTAACGTCGTCCAGGACGTGAGGAACTGCAGCAGCCAGGCAGCAGGGTTCCGGAATCATCGTTAGACTTACCCTCATATCCTCGCCCAACTGCCACACTCTACTCAGGAGAGACAGTAGGTGTGCCTCTCGCAACCCAGCTTCCCCTCCATCACGCACCCTTTGCTTTCGCATCAGGTTGGGGGCGCTTAATGGGAGTTTTACATCCTTCCTTATATCTCCTGAAATTTTGCTCTGCGGTGTGGGACCATCTGCTGACTGAGTTGGTGGAAGACATTGTAAAAGTTCAATGAAGGGCAGTTAGTGTTGTACTGTCGAAAAATAGTAGAGAGTGTCATGGATATGATCTACGAGTTGGGATTCCAGTAATTTGTACAAAGATTATTTTTCTTATGGCGAGAACTTCTCACAAAATTTCAGTCACCAACTTTCTCCTCTAAATATAAAAATATGTGTATGATGCAGCTGTTTGCAATCCACAGAAATACACTACGAAAAAGTAAAGAACGTTACAAAACTAAAATATGTTTAATACAGATGAAGAGAAAGAAACAGGTAATTCTCAGAAGACGGACGTAGATGTTCTACATAAAAATAAATGCGACACACCATTCATGTCTTACAATCTCTGCTGTGTAAGAGGCTGTAGACATCAGAATGTAGAGCAATAACTTTCACCAGAATGACGGTTATTATCTTATTCCTAGGAGACGATAAAGGAATTCGCCAAATTACTGCCGGCCGCTTTGGCCGACCGGTTCTAGGGGCTTAACTTTGGAACAGCGTGACCGCTACGGTCGCAGGTTCGAATTCTGCCTTGGGCAAGGATGTGTGTGATGTCTTTAGGTTAGTAAGGTTTAAGTAGTTATAAGTTGTAGGGGACTGATGACCTCAGATGTTAAGTCCCATAATGCTCAGAATTATTTAAACCATTTTTGAGCCAAATTATTAACATCACAACTTGTGGAAACAGCATTCGAGATAGGTCGTCAATGTACAAAGTGGGGCAGCCACCGACCCCTTGTCTGGTAGCACAGTGGTAGTCAGTTGTTTCTGAAAACGACGATGGAGATGTTTCTTGTGAACTGGATTTTTTTTTTTTTTTTCAAAAATGAACACGGACGGAATGTCGAGAACGTATGACACAAGAACGTCATCGTCAGGAACTTAGTTGCACGTTGTAACGGAGTTTGAGGCCCAGAGCAGTTTCCGTGGCACATCATCAATTTTCCGTCACTTTAATTGTTAGGTATGTCATGCTGTCTACCTACAAACTAGTGATCTGAGGATAAATGTCGTTACGATGAGACTTGATGAAGAATTTAGCCTCCAAGATAGTTCAGCAGCTTATATGGTGGGGCAAATAAAAGTGGTCCACAGAACGGAGTTCCAGGGTAAAAAGAAACACAGCAGGGGAAAGGAAATACAGCACTAACCAGACTGTGGCAGATACCACGAGTGACCACCGTCCACCTCTTGGCACTTGTGGGTCCTGGTCATTCAGCTGCTGAAGGTGGACCGAAGCTGGACCGCTGGGATTGCTGCAGTATCACCTCAAATGCTCTGCTGCAGTCATTGAAGGCTATGAGGGTTGTTGCGACACACCCTAGACTTGAGGGCTCCCCACACAAAATGACTGCACAGTGACAGATCAGGTGAAATGGCTGACCCGCGCTAACAACTCTTTCACACGTGACTCCTAGGATTGGATGGCTGTATGGGCAGCTGCTCCATCCTGTTGAAACAAACTGTGGGTGTTTACCTCCTCCGTTAGTGCTGCCTGAAATGATTTCAAAATGTTGGCAATGTAACTCCCCGAAGTGAGACCCTGACGAAAGCAGATGGGGCAATCACGTGGCGTGCAGACACTGCACACCTAACCCCATCGTTGTGATGATGCAGCTGTGTTTTGTGGACATTGTGCGGATTCTCTGCTGCCCAGAACCTGTGATTCTGTGAGTTGACATAACCACTCGGGTGAAACTAGGCTCGTCAGACATAAAGAATGGATCCATGTCCAAGCCATTCATTGTTATCTCGTCCAGTCACAAAACTGGAGGCACTAAGTAACGAGTGCTGGCTACATGCGCGAGAAACAGATACTCAGTAAGGATGCATGTGCCGAGACAGGTAGAATATTCGTCAGCATGATCGATGTGTCATTCCAGTCTCTTGCAACAGACGGCGGATTAATTTGCTAGAACATTAAAGTATTTTCTTGTGCATTACAATCACATTTCCAGGTGTCTGTGCATGTTTCAGAATGTTTTTGATACTGTCTGACGACATTTTTGGACTACGCGTTGCGTGGTGTTTCTTGCTGGCACTTTGACACCACTAAAGTTCTCGACAAACAACTGACCACACCATTCCACCGACTTTTCTGTCACGTAACTTTCCACAACGGACACCAGCTGCTGTTCTGTGAGCACCGTCGTCTCTTCTGCACTGCTCCCCTCTCACTGACCCAGCTCGCACTGCGCTCTTAACTGGTCTGGATCACGTGGCCGGCATATACGTCACAGGGTGTTGTTATGTGCACACATTCACGTCCAATCGTATCCATTCGTCCGCGCCATTTTTATTTGTCCCTGCCTGTATATTACTGGGTTTTCTTGCATTTCACGGATGATGCCCAGACTGGAATGGAATGACGTTAACTCGCGGCTTGAGGATGAAGTGAGATGGAACAGCTAAAAGTGACTGAGAGATGGACATACTGAGACTGCAGTTTTATGTCGATTTCTTCCCCCAGGTTCCAGTTCTGGATTTCGCCCCGTATTACTGTGTCTGCCCCCACCCCATGCCACAGATTTGTTACTTGCCGTACTTTTCCTATTATGTGAGGCATTATCGACAAAATTCGTAGCAAGAGTCTGATGAGAAAGATAACTTTAAACCTCTAGTGTGACAGTATCGTGGTGCTGTTTTCCAGCAGGGCAATGCTCGCCCACATATTGCACGTGTCTCTGTGAACGGGCAGTGTCCTGTTGAAGTATTCCCTGACCCTGACGGAATGTGTGTGGGGCAGGCTCGGACGCCGGCTTCGTCCCAGTGTCAGTATCAACAGCTGTGCACCTGCTGGCCCCAGGTGGGGACAGAGCGACTCCATGACACACATCCCAGCAGAGGCGGTGGAACGTCACACTGATAACTGGGCTCGTATGCCCACACCCCTGTAAATTTGACTCGATCTTGCAAATACGGAAGTTACACCGATTATCTCCCTCTACCGCTGAAGTTTCAATTCGTTTTCTCCTCCCCTTCTCGACATTTAATGTTTTTGTGTCAGGTAGTGTATTTTATTATAATTGTCATTATTAAAAGTGCAGGCTTCTGTGGCACATCAAAAGTGAGCACAGATACGGCGTGATGCTAATTGCAAGTAATTTATCCAGGGCTGTGGAGGGGGCTAGAGACAGTAGGAAAGTACGACCTTTAGAACTGCAACCTGGGGGATGTAATCCATATAAATTTGTTGTGGGAAAGACAAGGAATAGTTAAGGTAATAGCGCAAGTTATCGCCTTATTTATTTAACTATCAAGAAACTGGGAATGGTGTATTTTAAAGTACTAATTAGACCTTAAGTCTTAGATATAATTGATTTGCATGTTCAGGAAAAATTAGTAAGGTTAGCGACATGTGGTGACATCTACAACTACATCTACATCTATACTGCAGAAGCCGGCTTGCGCTGTGTGGCGGAGGGTACTTTGCGCAACGCTGTCACCTCCCCCTTTTCTGTTCCACCCGTGTGTGGTTCGCAGGAAGAGCGACCACTAGTTACCCTCCTTCTGTGCTAAGATCTCTCTACTTTTATCTTCATGGTCTTTTCGCGAGATGTATGTAGGAGGAAACAGTACGTTGGGTTCCAGCGAGTCTCACTCTAGCGTCTCCCTCACCCGAAAACTATTTTGTGTGCTGTTCCATTTCAAATTACTCCATAAACACAACTCCTAGATATATTAAACTGCTTCCGGTGATTGTTTCGCGCTCATGTCGTCATACAATGAAGAGTCTTTCTGCTTACGTATTTCCAATACACTACATTCGTTTAAGTTGAGCGTCAGCTGCCACTCCCTGCACCAGGCGTCGATTCTCTCCAGGTCTTCCAGCATTTCGCAGTAATTGTTTGAATTCGCGACTTCTCTGTATACAACAGCATCATTCTTGGAAATCGCATGGAAATTCTGAAGTTATCTACTAGGTCATTTATGTGATAAAAAGTGAGTTATTTAGCACTCTTTTGGACCATATTCGAAATTACTTTAACGTCTGATGATTTCTCTGCGTTTAGAGCGTCATGTTGTGTTCTGTTTGCTAGAAACTCTTCAGTCCAGACACACAGTTGGTCTGATAGTCTGTACGAACGTAAAGCGTGGTTATAATTACAGTGCAATTACTCATAGAGGTCCAGTGTGGGCTGTAATTACCGTATGGTCACCAAAGCTGGTGGACATTCTAATGCCTTAACACAGAAATGATTTACGCTGGCAAAAAAAAGTAGTTCTAGTTTTGGCCATCAGGTGCAGCTCTGGTGCTGTGAATGCTAGAAACAAGGATAGAAGTTTTGCTTTTAGTTTCCTTAGGGCCAGCAGCATAATGAATGTCTGATAACGACATGATTATTAGAGCAGATGCACCGAATAGCTGCTTATAATGAGTAATCTTTATTTACGATAGACTGTTTCGGCTCTGTCGCATTTTCAATTGCGTCTAGATTAACGACGTCCATATTTCGTCGTTAGTGAACTGTCTTAACTGCAACAGTTATTATAAGATAATAAATGATGTCAACATGATGAAAATAAAATGTTAATCGAGATGACAGTGGTTTGACATTTCCAATCTTACGCTTACATATTAGCCTCATACAAACAATGTAAAGCTGATTTGCACCGGGTGGGCAAAATCGGAATTCCGGAGGCAGCGTTAAGCAGATCTTTCATGGGTTCAGCGACTTGAGTTGTTGTCCCATCTTGCATGAAAAGAGTGGTTTCCGCATATCTGCCAAATTTCGCTGCCATGGAATAATTACAGCCAGTACTCGCCTCCATGAGCAGATGTACGTCAATTATAGTCCCCTGGGATATTAATTTCTACTGACACCCACTGTACAGAACAGTGGTGCTGGAGCCAAGTGTGAAGTTAACAGGTTGTAATAAAACTCGCGAAATTATTCATCTTCGGCAATTTCGGTACAAATCGTCAAACCAAAACGTCAAGAAAAGATGTTACGATGTTTGTTATTGTAATATATACTCTGGAACCATAAAAATGAAGTAATATGCATCACAAATTCATTCTATTATATCAAAAAATAGTCGACCCACTATATCCATGCAGTACCCAAATGGCGAAAAATGCAAACATTTATAGAACACGCACGTGTATACAACTTCAGATGCTACTGATTATATATAACCAAAAAAATCACATTGGCAAGAAAGAACAAAATTAAGTATTTCACTTGTAATGCTGTAATATTGTGTTACATACTGTGGGGTTGCGTCACAAGTGGCACGTGTTTTTCCAGCAGCAAAACGCTCGATCACTCACTGAACATGTCACACAGCTCCAACCTTCCGCCGATTATTCAGTTTCCTGGACAATGTACAAAACATAGAGGGGACACCACAAGCAAACGTAACCCAAAACAAGCCTTATCGTCTGTTGAGGGATCCTTATGGTGCAGGATGAAACAAAGCCCATTCTGCTTGCTCCTCCACTACGTCGCTGGAACGTGTGCTTCCAGCAAGACAACGCGACTGTACTCACTGCTTTCCACGCTCTGCTATCAGAAGTGTTCATTACTTCGGCTGGCGGTGACATACCCGACCAAGACTGAGCACCGTGCTGTGCGAAATCACAACCTAAAATTGCACCAGGCGAATGCTGAAGTGACACAGTAGTGTGCTGTATACATGCTGTCAGTTCCGCTGAAGATTCTGCAACACGTTTACTTTCAGCAAGACGACGCGCTTTTTCTAACATACTGCGTGAAACTGATTCTCCCTCCCACAATTTTATAGGATTTTATGGCACAGAGATAAAAGATCAGTCTTTGGAATCAAATAGTCAGCACCTCTTAACATAAAATGTATACGTACTGATTGTGGATGAGACGGCAGGAAACTTACTGAGTATATCTGTAACCGACAGTCACATATCGTGGTTGTGGAGGTAAAACGGAAGTTAGTAGGAGCATCCAGCCTGCCCTGCTGCCGTTGGTACATTATCAGCTTTACCTCATCTCCCATACTCTGTTGCAGTGATACAGCCGACGTAATGCCCATTGTTCCCCACCCTGAAGACATGCAAGACCACTTAAATATATCATGCTGTGCGGAAACGTAAGGTCAAACGAAGCTTGGTGTTTATTAAGGAGACGCTGAATTGTGGAGAACATAAGAAGCATTAGCCTGTACTGACCCTGCCACACTGGTATCTACCAGCACGACAATGTGCCTCACTCATAGGTCCAGTCGTGCTGAAGTATCTCAGCAAACCTGGTTGTGACATCTAAGAGCTAATCCAGGTAGCGTGTCTTGTTCAGTTCTAGCTGCAGGTAACCCATAAGGCTTGTTCATGGCACCCAGAAGAGAGCAGGATACACCAGACCTGTTCCAATTCCATTCCTACAAAACCAGCTGATTTAGTCTTTGAACAGGACGACACCCATCTGCTCAGTTATTGTGTTACACAGATCTGCTCTCCAAGGAGTTCACCTGACCCGGACATACTGATATATTGGCGTTTCATGCTGGACAGAATCATAAGCCAAAATAACCAGTGGTGTTTGGTCGGGAATCGCAGAATTTGCTAGATACAACAAGCCTGGTCTGCTGCCTTTTGGACAACTATACTGGGATGTGTTGTTTCAGCAGGACAGCGCTTACTGACCAACTTTCTGAGTCACACAGCTGCTCTAACGCAGATGTTTCTCATATATTGTGTTACTAGTTAAAGGATCAGTTTCTAAATATCCTTTGTGGCCAACTGTAAATTAAAATAACCCATTTCGTCCTGTGAGGGAACACTAAACTATGATGGATTCTTCCAAGCTGTACTACTGTGCTACTTTTGGGAGTAATCTTTCAACAGGACAAGACATTTATACACTTTCACTACTCTCCAATACGTACCACAGTTCCCCCGGAAATGACAAATCAGATACACTCTCAGTCTCGTGGCTTGGGGAACTTTAACATGAAACGATCCTCCTGTGTCTGAGGAATTACTGAACTCTGCAGGTGTCCAGAGTGTTGTCCTGCCTCTGCTGGGTGAGTAGGAGACGATGTTCCACGAGAACACCGGCCTTTCTGTCGCTATCCGCGATAAGTGGCACAAGTTGTTCTGATGTCCATCAGCTCCACTGGCAATGACACGCAAGCCTAATTTTTGAGTATCACGTTTTAGAGGAACCATTAAGCAAACAATCACTAATGATTGATCAATGAATAATTCAGCATGGTTAATGGTACTTGGTAACAACTTTAACGAAAGTATCTACTGTTTCTTTGCCATATTTACCGAGTGTATGTGACAGAATAGATACCATTGTTCACACATTAATCTCTCTTACTTCGTTCTCGAGGTTCCTACTTGAGACGTGCAATAGTTTCAACGTAATTGTAGCACATTTTGCCTCGAATTCCTTTTCTGTAAATTTACCTAATAGAATTTCACGCCAGCCGCTGTGGCCGAGCTGTTCTAGCCGCTTCAGCCCGGAACCGCGGTGCTGCTACGGTCGCTGGTTCGAATCCTACCTCGGGCATGGATGTGTGTGATGTCCTTACGTTAGTTAGGTTTAAATAGTTATCAGTCTAGGGGAATGATGACCTCAGAAGTTGTCCCATAGTGCTGAGAGCCATTTGAACCATTTTTTTGAGAATTTCACGAAAAAAACTTCGTCCCTCTTCCAAACACTGCGGTTTGACTTCCACAACCACCTCTGTTACTTCTCCCTATGCTCAGTCCTAGCACTCCTGATTTTGCTCCATACCCGCTGTCATGCCGACTTGACCAGGTCTCCAGGTGCTGCAGCAGAAGTCTACATCTACATCTACATCTACATGGATACTCTGCAAATCCCATTTAAGTGCCTGTCAGAGGGTTCATGGAACCACCTTCACAATTCTCTGTTATTTCAATCAAGTATAGCGCGTGGAAGAAACATCGCTTATATATTTCCGTGCGACCTCTGATTTCCCTTATTTTATTACTGTGATCGTTTCTTCATATGTAGTTCGGTGTACACTCCTTGAACATCCATATTCAGGTTCAGTTTCTTCCTGTCGTTCAAAATCAGCATAGCTATACACTGAAACGTCGTGCATTTCTGTATCATCCCCATTACATTTCTGAATTGTTACGTTATACACTGAAGAGCCAAAGAAAATGCTACACCGGCCTAATATCATGTAGGGCCCCCGTGAGCTCACAGAAGTGCCGCAACACGACTAATGTCTGAATTAGTTTTGGGGGAAATAACACCATGAATCCTGCAGGGCGGTCCATAAATCTGTGAGAGTACGAGCGGCTGGAGATCTCTTCTGAACAGTACGTTGCAAGGCACACCACATATGCTCAATAATGTTGGTGTCTGAGATTTTTGGGCCAGTGGAGGTGTTTAAACTGAGCCACTCTGTAGCAATTGTGGACGTGTAGGGTGTCGCATTGTCCTGCTGGAATTGTCCAAATCAGTCGGAATGCCCAATGGACATGAATGAGGTGATCAGACAGGATTCTTATGTACGTGTCACCTGTAAGAGTCGATTCTAGACGTATCAGGGGTCCCATATCAGCCAAAAACGGCACACACCCAACACCATTACAGAGCCTCCACCAGCATGAACAGCCCCTGCTGACATGCAGAGTCCTCGGATTCATGAGGTTGCCTCTATACCCGTACACGTCCATCCGCTCGATACAACTCTTACCTTTCATTTTCTTTGGTTGATAACACTAATTTTATGACGCTAGTTAAGTCATTAGATGCGAGGTATTCTTCGGCTTCCTGGAGGACCCTGAGAAAAAGACTTAAATTAAGGACGTTTTTAGCAACATACTGGCTGAAACAAAGTATCAGTACAACGAAAAACGAGACAATGTGGGATATTTCACTTTTTTATTCACTTGATAGCTAGTTCTGAGCCAGGACCCATTATCTTCCTTTTACGAGTTGCCACCCGCTCAGGGTAGATGCGTTGCTTATAGCGACTATGAGGCAATAGAGCGACTGCTGTCAGGTACTTAGGTTGTTCTTGAACATTAGCCAGATTTTCTGAAAAACAATTTGAACCAGACACTCTGTCTTGCAATTCTGATCGGCACACATGAGAGGAGTCAGGCATCACATCTGGATAAAGAGGGAGGACATCCTGGCCACCAATCGGCTTAATGGCAGGAACAGGAGAAAGTCGGTAAGAGGTCGTAGGAAAGGGTGACTTAAACGGAACAGACAAATTTAGAGGCGTCTCAGTTTTTCTGTTGTTTAATCATTGCAACACCAGAAGTCCCAACGACTTCCCCACGCCTGTATGTTTCTGTAAGATGCTAGGACACACACCAGCTATCTCAACTTCCTTTTTCGCACCATCGATCCCACCAGTAGAGCAGGAGTCAGCACTACAGTATATAACAACCAACAGACTCTCTTCAGGGAGCGCTGTGTGAGGAGTAGATGTACCCAACTGCCCTCTGTCCTGTGTACGACATCTCTTGCGTTGCACTGCGGACACAGCCAGTCTGCTAGCAACAGTTTCACGACCCTGCAAACTGAAAAGTCAGGAGCAGGTAGATGTGCATTCATCTGTTGCTCCATTCCACCTGGCCAAGACGTGGAAACAATCTCGTGGGCAGTAGAAACTAGATCAGCTAACGCCAATTTCGATGCTGTTCCAAGGAGGACTTCAACCCAAATATCCTCCACTAGCATATTAGATCAGAGGCGGCCACTTTAGGTGATGAGAAACAACGTCGCTACTTCCTCATTATATGTTGTATGAATGCGGTACTCACAAGACTATAGATGGGAAGGAGTGTTGTTCTTTACTACCATCTACACTGAACGGATCCTACTGTAACTCTGTGAAGGGTATTGAGTGGACTACCGTTCACATCGTATACGCCTCACATCACTCTAAGAGACCCAAGTAAACTGTTGTTACACACGTGGACACGAAAACGCTGAGGAAAAACTGTCCAGGTATGCACATTCTGTGGTGAGGCAGTAAACTGGTGACCCTCCCACCTGGTGGTCGATGCGGAACTACCCTTGGTCCACGGCTGCAGAAATATCATAGAAGAATCAATACCTCCGGTCAGTGTATTGCACTGGAACTGTTCACGAATTTCTGAGTGACTATTTACGCCACTTGTCTATAGAATGCGGCAGACGAATGCGTTGGCAACAAATTTCTCTGAACATTATTCGACAATAGTCATTCATTTGATGTTCATGGGGGGCGTTCATAGAAAATTCCAGCTTTGGAAAATGAGACAAGTCAATTCCCAGGTTTGGAGGTGTGGAGTGCAGTAGAGGGATACAGTTCCCATCTTGGGCAGTAAGTAGCTACGGAAGTATCCTTCTGTTGTACACTTTTCTTGTATGATTTTTACTTGCAGTTTTCACGTTTCTTTACAGTCGAGGCGTAGTTCTGTGTATTTTAGTGAGTTAGTAATTTGGATAGCATATTTCCATGAGGCAGTAGTTATGAGGATGAAAAGTGGTTGTTTGTCTTATACAATTGCCTGGGTTTTGGAATGGTTAGATTCAAGGCGTGTCTGGTTAGCATGGTTGAGGTGTGATGGTCAATACATTGGAGGAAATGGACAAGATGTCTGAACCCGCTCCTAGTGTTTCCATAAACAGCACATCTTCTTGTCAATAAGAGTAGGGTTCACTTGGAACTTCTCCTTCATCAACTATGTTCTGCAACTTATCCACTACCTCAATAAGAACAAATTCGTCGTCTTTGCAGCTCTTAACCTTCTGACTACGTGTCTGTGTGAGTGTGTGTATTTACAGGGTGAGGGACTGGCGCCCGTACCACTGGTATAGACAGAACACTACCGCCTGTTACTGCTCTCACCCAGCGCAATGTATTAATTTTCATCGCTACAGTAGTCATTGCATTATCACACAATGGGTAAATAGTTCTTTATTTGTTTCTTTGTCACTGTGTTGAGTTTGTATCGAACTGCAGATGGTACACCGCTTTACTGTCTGCTGTTCTTATCTGAGAGTGTGTGCTTGCGTTTAGTTTTCGGAGCGAACGTGGAACGCCACATTCACGTTCAGGA
Source organism: Schistocerca piceifrons (assembly GCF_021461385.2). Classification (NCBI taxonomy): domain Eukaryota; kingdom Metazoa; phylum Arthropoda; class Insecta; order Orthoptera; family Acrididae; genus Schistocerca; species Schistocerca piceifrons. The sequence goes on along the minus strand of NC_060148.1, from coordinate 73,146,294 downwards.
GAAAGTGGAACAGGAAGTACGAGCTAGCCGCACAGAGAAAGAAATGAAAAAAATGTGAAGCTTCAGTCACAAACAAACACAGGAATAAATGCCAGTGTCCTACCAACTATTTAATTGTCATTCAAACACTTATGTAACGATATGGCGCATAAAATCTTGTCCACTAGCATAAATTCACTTGCTTTTCTTCAAGACCAGACCGTGATTGACCGTGATGTCGTCAACCATATGTCTGCAAGCCCTTGCATTCGTACTTAGACTAAATATATTCCCCTACAGGTGACACATGTTAATTGACAATCGATTTCCCGGTATTGGCGGATAAATGCAATACTGCAGTTCCTGTGTTGTTCATAAATACGATGGAATGTTTCCTCGGACATGAATGTGTCTGTATTTGCATGCATGTCCGAAAGGACATTACAGTGTACTTCTGAAGAGCACAGGTAGAGCAGTATAGTACTGGCCCACGAAAAGCTCTCGTGCGAAACGAAAATATTGACCAATAGTTTAGTCACACTGTTTAGTTTGTTTACGTCCATAGGACATGTTTGAGTTGTGGTCTGAGGGAAAGTCTGTATAGTTCTTTGTCATCAGCAGGACTGGAAATTATGAACAATGTGTCGCAAATTGACTTGCGCACCAGGATGTAACGTATGGATGCTAATATCTGTATGTAATGCTTTCAGGTGTACCTAGTGACGTAAGGAATTTCTGATACCTCCAACCATTCATTGTTTGCTTTTCCGATTTTTTTGCACTACCTCACACTTCCTTCGGTTACCTACTTAACGATTCCTTGATATCTGAGGATGTGTCCTGTCAATCGATTCCTTCTATTAGTTGGAGAGTGCCTCTATCGTTTCCTATCAGTTCGATCCTGTACCTCTTCATTATATATTGTATTTCGCCATCTTATCTTGAGAATTATTCTGTATCACATTTCAGATTCTGCTACGATTGGAGCATGACAGTTGTATTTTCTGCTTGCCATCATCCGCCCATAACACCAACGTATGGAGGGCAGGTGGGCTAATGTTGCAGGGCCAGACCTTCTGCCAATCATCTGGACTGGTCCCTTCTAACTCAAGAATAGGCTGCCCTCCTCTTCGGGAACCATATGTTGGTCTGGCTGCTGTATAGACGCCCCTTCCACGTTGTTGCATCTGTAGTATGCCTGTCTGCATCACTGAGGCAGGCTGGCCACCCCAATCCTGCATAGCCTTCCTGCTAAACAGTGGAGGTGGAGGTGGGACTAGACTATTCTAGCCTACGCTGTCCAATATTTTCCTTGGTTGATAAATGACATGAGGGTATGGTTCAAATGGCTCTGAGCACTATGGGATATAACATCTATGGTCATCAGTCCCCTAGAATGTAGAACTATTTAAACCTAACTAACCTAAGGACATCACACAACATGACGTGAGGGTATCACAGGCTCTCTATATTGTCCCTTGCACTGATAATCGCCGGGTGAGATTGTCTATACGTCTACTGAAGCCTTTTAGTCTTCTAAGTCTTTCTTCATATTCTTATATAAAATTTATAAATTACGTATTTGTGTCTCTAGGTATACAGATAAAACAGAATGAAGCGATTACCAGTGGCTGTAGATATTCCGTACGGAGCAAATTTATTTAAGATTCTTTATAGGTATTTTGTATGAAGCTCTTGTCGCTGGCCTCGCACGCCCTGCATTATAACGCCCACAGCCGCGCTGTCGCAACCGGGATTCAGTTTGGAGCACAGACAGGATTTCAGCTGACCGCAAACCGCTAGCCGCCTGCGGTCACAGCTGGGATATGACGCCAGCACTCTTGCCTGCTCTTGCCACACACACGCACGTAAGAAGCTGGAGTATTCCTGGCGCACATCCGCAATGATCTCGTTACGCAAATATGCGTTCCTGCGTCAGTGGCTTGCCACTAAAGGATAAACATGTCCTTAAAAGGCAAGTGCGTCTATACTGTACGGATACCTGTGTGTAGCACATCCTGACACTTAACACTAGCTTTAAAATGGTTATGAATATTCGTAGCTAGGTTTGGAAAGTCATTTACCAGCTTCACTGACACATATGTGAAAATATGAAATATGCTTTTGAGTATAATTAGTCCAGGACGTCGTTCAGTTAAGCGAGTAGCAACAGTGTTTCTTGATCGCATCATATAATTGCAATCAGCACAAGTAAATCTTATAAGATTGTTTCGAGAAACATTGTACTCAGAAAATGGAAGCATTATATTACTATAAAGATTTTTACTTGTTGCATCTTATCATATTCGCCACGTTTTAAAATTTCACATGGGTTCCGAAAATTACGTCAGTTTTATTTGTGTCCTTATCAAAATATCAAACCAAAACACACAAGGTTTTAACATATTCTACGTCTGTTGACTCATCAGTGAGAACACTGAATTTAGTATGTCTCAGTTTTCTTGGAACTTCGTTCTACGTTGTTATGGCTCTCTCCTATCACATTGTTTACGATCTGGAAACATTCAGTTCAACGCAGTTGAGTAGCATCTGAAATTTTAGAATCAGGGAAACAACTTCAGCTGATTTACTACAATCAAAAGCAAACTGTTCTACCACGAATCCTGTCAAGTAAACATTGGATGATTGAACAGTGGAAACACGCTGTGTGGAGTGACGAATCACGGTACACAATGTGGCGATCCGATGGCAGGGTGTGGGTATGGCGCATGCCCAGTGAACGTCATAGGCCGGCGTGTGTAGTGCCAAAAGTAAAATTCGGAGGCAGTAGTGTTATGGTGCGGTCGTGTTTTCCATGAATGGGGCTTGCACGTCTTCTTCTTCTGCCTGGAACTATCATAGCACAGGCCTACATTAATCTTTTAAGCACCTTCTTGCTTCCCACTGTTGAAGAGCAATTCGGGGATGGTGATCGCATCTTTCAACACGATCGAGCACCTGTTCATAATGCACGGCCTTTGGCGGAGTGGTTGGACTAAAAAATCATCCCTGTAACGGACAGGCCTGCACAGATTCCTGACCTAAGTCATATAGAACACCTTTGGGATGTTTTGGAGCCTGACTTCATGCCAGGCCTCACCGACCAACATCATTACCCCTCCTCAGTGCAGCACTCCGTGAAGAATGGGCTGCCATTCCCCAAGAAACTTTCCAGAACCTGATTGAACGTATGCCTGCGAGAGGTGTCATCAAGGCTAAGGAAGGGTTAATACCATATTGAATTCCAGTATTACCGATGGAGGGTGCCACGACCTTGTTAATCATTTTCAGCCAGGTGTTCACATAGTTTCTTAATTGAAAAAGTAAAAGGTATTCATATGATGTGCGCTATAAACTGAAAGTAATAGCGTATGCAGAAGAACATTGAAACAGAGCAGCTGAGTGGCAATTCGGCCGTCCACCAATAGAAATGGTGGCTCCATCTTGGTGTGGGCTGTCTTCCATGGAACAGACTGGGTCCTCTGGCTCAACTGAATCAATCTTTGGCTAGAGATGGTTATGCTCGGGTATTTGGTGAACATTTGCAGCTATTCATGGACTTTACCTTCCCAAACAACAATGCGCCATGTCACCAGGACACAATTGTTCGCTACGGATTTGAAGAACAATCTGGACCGTTAGAGCGGATGATTTGGCCACCCGCACAGCCCGACAGGCGCCCCGCCCAACATTTATGGGACGAAATCACTTCGTGCACAAAATCCTGTGCTGGGAACACTTTCACAGTTACGGGCGGTTACAGAGACACCATGGCTCAGTAGTTCTGCAGGGCCTTCCTACTTCCTGTTGAGTCCCGCCACGTCGACTCGTCGGACTACGCCAGGCAAGAGGAGGTCCGGCACGATATTAGGAGGTGCCCCATGACTCTTGTCACGTCAGTGTATTACTGTTACTAATGGTAGGTGGGAACCAAGTGTTTAGCTGATTTACTTTCCGCTGGCGACATTCCCTACATCTACACGTAATAATTACTGAGTAAGGCAGTGCATGGCGTAGGGAAAATCGTGTCTGTACTATTTATTTCCTTCCATATCCCATTCGCTTAAAAATGACTGTCCGTAAGCCACTATACGCAGACTAACCTCTCTCATCTTATCCTCATTCTACCAACGCGAGATACACAATGAGGTGGGATACCTCATTATACCGTGTGGGACCTCCTTTTTCCCAGTGTAGTACAGCAACTTAATGTGGCACGGCCTCAACAAGTCATTGGAAGTCCCCTCCAGAAATACTGAGCCATGCTGCCTCTAACAGCCTTCCATAATTGCAAAAGTGTTGCCACTGCCGGATTTTGTGTATTAACTGACATCCCTGTTATGTTCCATATGTGTACCATGGATGGCAAGATCATTCTCTCGAATTGTACAGAACGTTCTTCAAACCAATCGGAACAGTTGTGACCTGGTGACATGGTGCATTGTCGTTCATACAAATTATGTCGTTGTTTGGGAACATGAGGTCCATGACTGGCTGCAAGTGGTGTCCAGGTAGCCAAACAAAACCATTTCCAGTAAATCATCGGTTGAGTTGGACCAGAGGACCCAGTCCATTCTACCTAAAGACATCCCACACTATTATGGAGCCATCGCCAGCTTGTGAAGTGCCTTGTTCACATATTGGATCCAGGGCTTAGTGGGGTCTGTGCCACACTTTAACGCTAGTATCAGCTCTTACCGACTGAATCAGGACTCTTCTAACCAGATCACGGTCTTTCAGTCATCTGACGCCCCACCGAGACGGTCACGAGCCCAGGAGAGGCGCTGCAGGCGATGTTGTGCTGTTAGCCATAAGCGGATATTACGAAAGGCTCTACAGGGAGCCAATCGAAATCGCTAAACACCCTAATAATTTCAATCGAAAGGAGGAGGGCGTGAAATTAAACGGTATATGGATGCCGGTGTTAAAGAAGATGTGTACCACCGGTCCACTACTGGGTAATGGCAACGGCGATCGACGGCGACGGACAACAGCCCATTGCACAGACGTTTTCAAAACACGTGACGTCACGCCGCGGTGCGGGAGCACGCGGACACGGAATTTAGCGGCAGTCAGTAGCGAGCCAGTGGGTGTGTTGGACCTTCCATCGAGCTACGGACCCCCCTGAAGATGCCTCCAGCAGTCGGAGACGAAACGTTGGGAATTGACACAGAATTCATCAACCGACCACGACGTAACAGCCCGGATAATTATAATGGACAGTCTGGATGATTGACTGATCTGGCCTTGCAACACTAACCAAAATGGCCTTGCTGTGCTGGTACTTTGAATGGCTGAAAGCAAGGGGAAACTACAGCTGTCATTTTTCCTGAGGGCATGCAGCTCTACTGTATGGTTAAATGATGATGGAGTCCTGTTGGGTAAAATATTCCGGAAGTAAAATAGTCTCCCATTTGGATCTCCATGTGGTGTTACTCAGGAGGATGTTGTTATCAGGAGAAAGAAAACTGGCGTTCTATCGATCGGAGCGTGGCCAAGATAGATACAAAGTCCATGCCTACCACAGTAGTACAAGTTTATATGCCAACTAGCTCCGCAGATGACGACGAGGTTTGATGAAATGTATGATGAGATAAAATAAATTTTTCAGATAATGAAGGGAGAAGAAAATTTAATAGTCATGGGTGACTGGAACTTGATAGTAGGAAAAGGAAGGGAAGGAAACGTAGTAGGTGAATATGGAATGGAAGTAAGGAACGAAAGACGAAGCCGCCTGGTAGAATTTTGCACGGAGCATAACTTAATCATAACTAGGTTCAAGAATCATAAAAGAAGGTTGTATACACGAAAGAAGCCTGCAAATACTGCAAGGTCTCAGATAGATTATATAATAGTAAGACAGAGATTCAGGATCCAGGTTTTAAATTGTAAGACATTTCCAAGGGCAGATGTTGCCTCTGACCACAATCTATTGGTTATGAACTGTAGATTAAAACTGAAGAAACTGCAAAAAGGTGGGAAATTTAGGAGATGGGACCTGGATAAGCTGAAAAACCAGAGGTTGTAGAGAGCTTCAGGGAGGGCATTAGGGAACGTTTGACAAGTATGGGGGAAAGAAATACAGTAGAAGAAGAATGGGTAGGTTTGAGAGACGAAATAGTGAAGGTAGCAGGGGATCAAGTAGGTAAAAAGACGAGGGCTAATAGAAATCCTTGGGTAACAGAAGAAATATTGAATTTAATTGATGAAAGCAAAAATATAAAAATGCAGTAAATGAAGCAGGCAAAAAGGAATACAAACATCTCAAAAATGAGATCGACAGGAAGTGCAAAATGGCTGATCAGGGATGGCTAGAGGACAAATGTAAGGATGTAGAGGCGCCTATCACTAGGGGTAAGATAGATACTGCCTACAGGAAAATTAAAGAGACCTTTGGAGAAAAGAGAACCACTTGCATGAATAGTAAGAGCGCAGATGGAAACCCAGTTCTAAGCGAAGAAGTGTAAGCAGAAAGGTGGAAGGCGTGTATAGAGGATCTATGCAAGTGCGATGTTCTTGATGACAATATTATAGAAATGGAAGAGAATGTAGATGAAGATGAAACAGGAGATATGATACTGCGTGAAGAGTTTGACAGAGCACTGAAACACCTAAGTCGAAATAAGGCCCTGGGAGTAGACAACATTCCATTAGAACTACTGACAGCCTTGGGAGAGCCAGGCCTAACAAAACTCTACCATCAAGTGAGCAAGATGTACGAGACAGGCAAAATACCCTCAGACTTCAAGAAGAATATAATAATTCCAATCACAAAGAAAGCAGATGTGAAAATTACCGAAATATCAGTTTAATAAGCCACGGCTGCAAAATACTAACACGAATTCTGTACAGACGAATGGAAAGACTGGTAGAAGCCGACTTCGGAGAAGATCAGTTTGGATTCCGAAGAAATGTTGGAACACGTGAGGCAATACTGACCCTACGACATGTCTTAGAAAATAGATTAAGGAAAGGCAAAACTACGTTTCTAGCATTTGCAGACTTAGAGAAAGCTTTTGACAATGTTGACTGGAATATTCTCTTTCAAATTCTGAAGGTGGCAGCGGTAAAATACAGGGAGCGAAAGGCTATTTACAATTTGTACAGAAACCAGATGGCAGTTATAAGCGTCGAGGGGCATGAAAGGGAAGCAGTGGTTGGGAAGAGAGTGAGACAGGGTTGTAGCCTATCCCCAATGTTATTCAATCTGTATATTGACCAAGCAGTAAAGGAAACAAAAGAAAAATTCGTAGTAGTAATTAAAATGTACGGAGAAGAAATAAAAACTTTGCGGTTATCCGATGACATTTTAATTCTGTCAGAGACAGCGAAGGACTTGGAACAGCAATTGAACGGAATGGACAGTGTCTTGAAAGGGGGATATAAGATAGAAATCAACAAAAGCAAAACGAGGATAATGGAATATAGTCGAATTAAATCGGGTGATGCTGCGGGGCCCGCATCTCGTGGTCGTGCGGTAGCGTTCTCGCTTCCCACGCCCGGGTTCCCGGGTTCGATTCCCGGCGGGGTCAGGGCTTTTCTCTGCCTTGTGATGGCTGGGTGTTGTGTGCTGTCCTTAGGTTAGTTAGGTTTAAGTAGTTCTAAGTTCTAGGGGACTGATGACCATAGATGTTAAGTCCCATAGTGCTCAGAGCCAGAGCCAGATGCTGCGGGAATTAGATTAGGAAATGAGACGCTTCAAGTAGTAAATGAGATTCGCTATTTGGGGAGCAAAATAACTGATGATGGTCGAAGTAGAGAGGATATAAAAGGTAGAGTGGTAATGACAAGGAAAGCGTTTCTGAAGAAGAGAAATTTGTTAACATCGAGAATAGATTTAAGTGTCTGGACGTCGTTTCTGAAAGTATTTGTATGGAGTTTAGCCACGTATGGAAGTGAAACGTGGACGATAAATAGTTTAGACAAGAAGGGAATAGGAGATTTCGAAATGTGGTGCTACGGAAAAATGCTGAAGATTAGATGGGTAAATCACACAAATACTGAGGAAGTACTGAATAGAATTGGAGAGAAGAGAAAGTTGTGGCACAACTTGACTAGAAGAAGGGATCGGTTGGTAGGGCATATTTTAGGGCATCAAGGGATCTGCAGTTTAGTATTGGAGGGCAGCGTGGAGGGTAAAACTGGTAGAGTGAGCCCAAGAGATAAATACACTAAACAGATTGAGGAGGATGTAGGTTGCAGTTGGTACTGGGAGATGAAGAACCTTGCACAGGATAGAGTAGCATGGAGAGCTGCATCAAACGCATGAAGACCACAACAGCATTCAAGTTACGTAAATGTTTCCATCTCATGTAAATAAGTAACTCTTTGAATGCCATGTGTGCATTTGCGTTGTAGAAAGAGGAGACTGGGTACCCACAACAACATCCTCTGTCTTGCTTCCTTGCAGTACACCGCTCTACACCGTTCAACTGCTGTCCCATGACTTTTGGCGTCTCTGGCGGAATTACAGTGTCATATACAAATCATCAAGATTTTACTTCTGGTCGTTGAACTTTCATTTCCTCACTAATCTCCTCTTCCTACTCCTTTACGTTTCTCTGGATGTACAGACTGAATAGCATGGGGGTAGGCTACAACTCTGCTTCATTCTCTTCATCTCATTCGACTCTTGAAACGTCAGTATTGTTTCTGGTTTATGTGTGGACTGTAGATAATTGAAAAGATGTTGTTACCGTCAGTATTGTCAAAAGATACCTCTGAATCTATAACCGCTGTAAACTACGAAACCACATACGTAACACTGCTGTGTTTAAAGATTCAAGGTATGTGAGTATTTTACTATCTGTACTGAACTATCGCCTGGTGTGAAGCAATAGCGCGGAAACTTCATCATAGTCCGATCAAATAAATCAGAATCGTTCAATCTCCGTTGACCACTAATAAATAATGATGGTCAGATTTCAATGAAGATCTCGGAATAAAGGGACACCATTTTAGCTAGCAGAAAAACTGTCGCCCTATGTTCTCCGTGGAGCCAAGCGAATGCCATTACAGGCTACACAATCCATATGTTGAAACTAGCGCAAACTACGACAGGCCGCCAATTTTAAGCACCACGAACAAAAAATCTGTCGTTCCTGGAGGACATGACCGTGACACCTGGTAACACCGACTCTAGCCTAGATAATAGCCTTAGTTCGTCTACGAAGAAGATCCACGAGTTCCTTCAGATGTGTCATATCCAGTAAGAGCCCATTGTTGATGGTCAGATCCCTCAGATTAACAAAACAGTGGTGCTGTTGATTGCTAAGTTTCATCTGGTATAGTCCAGACATTACAGATGACGACTGGACTATAACAGATGAAAAGTAGTAATCAACAGCGCCGCTGTTTAGGACCTGGTTCCTTAGTGGCCCACTCGAGAGGTGATAGGGAGCGAGAATGACTGCGAAACCAGGAATGTGTCTTGTGGATATGTACAATCTCTTGTGGAAAGACGTGATTGTCCGTAGCACACACATCATGAATACGTTGAAGTAAGCTTCCTTGTTTATATTGATGGTAACCTCCTCCACACAGCTCACTGGACCACCGGTACCCTCGACGCCTCGCTTTGTTTGGGGAAATGGAGACCCTTTAGCCAACACCACACGCACACCCAATCACCTACTGTCCGGTTCCTGTGCTGTCTGGCCCAGTGGAAACGTGCAGCATTATGTGCCGATGTCAGCTGTGACACTCTTAGAGGTATTCAACTCCGCACCTGCACTGCACACAGCTCCTTACGAAATGTACACTTGGGAACTGGTTGAGATGGACCTCAGTTCTCTGACAGGGGAATTTCATGTCAGATGTGAAAATTATTGTCATTGACAATCCGTGCTACTCGTCTCTGGATATTTTTACGACTGTTCTTATGTCACGAGTTACAGTTGTGTGTAGGCTGTTTAGGTTTCTATGTTGGTAACGCCACATAGCGCTCTGTATGAAAATCACTGAATGTGCTGTGTGCAGTTTGTGGCTGGTTTGCATTGTTGGATTATTCAAATATGGTTCAAATGGCTCTGAGCACAATGGGACTTAACATCTGAGGTCATCAGTCCCCTAGAACTTAGAACTACTTAAACCTGACTAACCTAAGGACATCACACACATCCATGCCCGAGGCCCGATTCGAACCTGCGACCTTAGCGGTCGCGCGGTTCCAGACTGAAGCGCCTAGAACCGCTCGGCCACACCGGCCGGCGTTGGATTATTCGCTATTGGAGTGTTGGGCAGTTGGATGTGAACCGCACGTAGCGTTCGCAGTTGGAGGTGAGCCGCTAGCAGTGGTGGATGTGGGGAGAGAGATGGCAGAATTTTGACAGCGGAAAATCTGGACGTGTGTCCATCAGAAAGAGTAATTTTCTAATACTCCATATCATGAACTGATATATATATACATATGATGACTTTTCAGAATTATTAAGGTATATACATTGTTTGTTCCCTATCAAAATCTTTCATTTGCTAACTATGCCTATCAGTAGTTAGTGCCTTCAGTAGTTAGAATCTTTTATTCAGCTGGCAGTATTGGCGCACGCTGTATTGCAGTAGTTTGAGTAACGAAGATTTTTGTGAGTTAAGAGATTCATGAAAGGTATAGGTTACTGTTAGTCAGGGCCATTCTTTTGTAGGGATAAGAAAAATGTCGTGTGACGAGTGCCTCCCGTCGGTTAGACCGCTCGACTGGTGCAAGTCTTTCGATTTGACTGCACTTCGGCGACTTGCGCGTCGATGGGGATGAAATGACGATGATTAGGACAACACAACACCCAGTCCGTGAGCGGAGAAAATCTCCGACCCAGAAGGGAATCGAACCCGGGACCTTAGGATTGACAGTCCGTCGCGCTGACCACTCAGCTACTGGGGGCGGAGTTTTGTAGGGCTTATTAAAAGTCAGATTGCGTTGTGCTTAAAAAAATTGATTGTCAGTATAGTGATGATAAGAATAAGTAAAGAGATAAATGTCTGAGTACGTTCAGTTTTACTCAGCTGTTTGAAAATCAAATAACGTAAGAGGTTTATCACCAAAGTAATTCATAATTTTCTAAGGGGATGTTTCACAGCCGCGTGGGATTAACCGAGCGGTCTAAGGCTGGACTGTATCGCTGGTACCGGCGGAGGTTCGAGTCCTCCCTCGGGCATGTGTGTGTGTGTTTGTCCTTAGGATAATTTAGGTTAAGTAGTGTGTCAGCTTAGGGACTGATGACCTTAGCAGTTAAGTCCCATTAGATTTCACACACATTTGAACATTTGGAAGTTTCACAGTCACTAACAACATGTTTCATAACACTTACCAGAAATTAAAAGCCATAGCTGCAAAAAATTGAATTGTGGCTCCTGTTTTTATCAAAGCCTTGGAGCAACATTTCTGATAAATGAGCGCTTCTGAGACAATCATACGCTACACTTACTCACGTGTGCACAAATCACTACCTGTGAAAGCGGGTAGGTAGCGAGGTCAAGGAGTGTCCTTCCTCCTTGTAGTTTCTAATGTGAAACCAGCAAATAGCCACATGTCAGATGATCTTTTTAGGTAAGTCCAGGGAGAGTATCAGCAACCGAATTTAGCCACGTAGAATTTAAATTACGTTTATTGCGAATGGTAAACACAATCATAGCATACTTTGACATATCAAGTGTGACTATTCCCTCATGTGTATCAATTAGCAAGTAAAGGTCCAAACTCTGGCATCGCCAGAACGCACATACCTGGGCGACAGCGGCTAGGCGGCACCGCTGCCGCCACCTTGGCGCTGTGTGCTGGCCACGCCCCACATGGCAGCCTATCAGCGCCCGCTACTGTGCTATAAGCCTGGAGCACAGGTGCCCGGACGGATTCGAGGGTTGGTTCCCTCACCTCCTGATCGAGGACTCACACTGCCTGGGCTACACTCAGGGTGTATTTTCGACGTGGAGGAGCCCCAACCGTGCCTGTTGTGTTGTTGCCCGTCAGCACGCTACCACTGCTGCCCGCCGTCCGGTCGCCGCCGCCGCCGCCGCCGCCGCCGGGTCGCCGTCTCTCGGTGCTCGCTGCTACTGCTGCTGCTGCCTCCGCCGCCGCCGCCGCTGCCGCCGTCTCCCAGTGCTCGCCGCCGCCCAGTGCTCGTCGCCACCCCCCCATCCCCCATTTTAGTTCCTTTTGTACTTCGGCGTCTCCTGTTGCCCTTGGGGTAATCATGGACACCCCAACTACCACCATCATCTCCCCTTTACCTGCTCCCACTGTAACATCATGGAGTGCTTCCTCTAGGATTAACCTGTCTCATCCACCTCCTCTACTCACAGTCTCCTCCCCATCTATCTCTGCCTCATCACTGCATACCCACCTGTATGTCACTCCTGCTCCTACCCCTGCTCCTGCACCTGCTCCTGCACCTGCTCCTACCCCTGCCCCTGCCCCTGCTCCCGCCCCCCTTCCGCTCCTGTCGCCCACCGAGACGACTTTCCCCCTCTCTTCCCTGCAACTACCACTGCTTCCCCGGCCCGAGTCACCACCTGCTACGCCTCAGTCGCCACCACAGAGTGCCCTACCCTCTCACCTGGTGCTGGCTACTGTCTAACAGGAGGGCCCTGCCTTCCACCACCTCCCCATCCATCCAGCCCCTCATCCCTCCTCCCAGGCAACACCTGCATAAAAATCTTCCGAAAATCCACTGCCCATCCCACCTCCCTCTGACCCCACCATGGATACCACCCCACCTCCCTCCTCTCCAGCCCCCTCCCTGTATACCCTCATCCTAGCCAACCCTGATCCGAAATTCCTGGATGCTCGCACCCTCACCCTTGAAATCCAAAATTACATCCCCACTGCACCCATCACCCAACTTATCCCTCCCAGAGACTCTGTTCTCATCAAGTCTTCCTCTCCTTCTTTCCATACTGATCTCCTCCGGCGTCTTCCCTGCATCACCTTTGGGCCCCATGCATCCCTCACCCCCTTCCTTACATCCTCCTCTGCTCATCAGCCCCAACCGCCTCATTATCCACCGACCCTCACTGCTGTCATCACAAAACTCAGCGCTGTGGTCATGGAGGCTGAGGTGTTGGCAGAACTGAACGCCCACCCTGCCCTGGAAGTCCACTTGGCCTGCCATATTTACAACTCCTCCGGCCCTACTTTCATCATGCATATATTTACCGAGTCCACCTCCTCCATCGACCACCTCCTCACGCAGGGAGCCCTGGTCTTCAACCGCTGCCACCCTGTTGACCTGTCCCATTCCCCTCCTCAGTCCTACCGCTGCCAGTGCTGTCTCCTGTACAACGACCATCTCACCCAAAACTGCAAGAACCCACCCACCGGCCCCCATTGTGAAGCCTCCCACTTCCTTAAACAGTGTCCCAACCTCGCCTCCCCCCTTCCTGCAACACCTGAAATGAACCTCACCCCACCTACTCCTCCAAATGCAAAGCCAAACCCCTTCCCACCAACCCTGAACTCACTGTCCCCGTTTGCCCCATCTACTCAACCATCCACCCTTACAGTTCCCATCCTCCCCCTACAGCAGATGACATCATCCAGCTCCTCACCATTGTCCTGCAGAACATCCATTGCTTCCAGCGCCCCCACACACTCCAGCAGATTTCCCTTGCCGCCTGCTCTTTTTCCACTTAAACACCTATGCCACCTACTCCCACAACCAGGCCCACTTCACCTGCCATGACACCCTTGTTTAGGCCCCTGTCTCCCCTTCCCGCATCCTTCCCACCTCCAACCTCCTGGCGCATCAGCAGTATCGTCTCAACATTTGCTCCCTCCCTGCAAACAAATACCTCTTCATGCATACACTCTCCTAGCACCAGGTTGACTCCTTCATCCTTAATGAAACCTTTCTCCAACCCCACCCTGCTGTCCGCACCTCCCCCTATTTCCTTCACTGCACTGACAATCCCCTACCCCTAGCCCAAGGTGGGGTCGCTATAGGCCACCTCAAGCATCTCCCTGTCCAGCCACAACCTGTCCTCAATGACCCGTATGAACTGCTCAGCCTATTTTTTCCCTCCCTCACCATCACCTGTGCCACAATCTATATCTGCCATGCAGCTCCTCTCCCCTTTGACTTGATTTCCCATGTTGACCGTTCTTCTCCACCTATGTGATCGCCGCTGACCTCAACATCCACAGCTGTGACCCTGCCACCCTTCGGTGGTGGCACCAGTTCCTTGCCACCCTCCATGGTGAGCTTGTTCCTCTCCCACAGTACATCCATCCAGAAAGTAACTCCACCCCCGATGTTGTCCTTGCTTCTCCCAACCTCCTTGGTCGCATCGCCGTTTATGTCCTCGATCCCATTGGTAGTGACCATCTCCCTGTCCTTCTCACCATCTCCTCTACCCGTCCTGCCCCTGCAGCCACCCACACAGCTGCCCCTTCAAAGCCTGTCCATGACTACCACCGAGCCAATTGGGATGCCTAACAGGAATCCATTGCCTTACAAATCAAAAGCCACCCCCTCACCTTTCACCAACCGGATGACATCACTCATGCCTCTTCCTTCCTCCAGAAGACCATGACTGACGCTGTGGAGGCTTATGTCCCTTCCAAACTCATCCACTCTCACCGCCCAATGCTTCCTCCACAGGCAGTCCTTCTTCTGCGTGAATCCCATAAGCTCTACCGCTCCTTCCTCTGCACCTGTGACCGGGATACTCTCACCCGCCACCGGCAATTACAGCGACACATCTGGAAACTCCTTACAACAAAAAGCGGCGGGACTGGCGCCAGACATGCACACGCCTCAACTCCACCCTCCCTGTCAACTCCTCCAAGTACTGGTCAGCCTTCCACCGCCTTACTGGTAGTCATCCCATCCTGCATTGCCCCATACTCCATGACGATCGACCCTTTCCTGACAACCTCAGTAAGGCTAACCATTTTGCTTCCCACCTATCCGAGGTCTTCTCCATTCCTGACGGTCCCCATTTTGATTACTCCCTCTTCCCCACCGTCCTGGACCACACGGACACCTCTGTCCCACGGCTCGCCCCTAGCTTCCAGTACTTGGATCGGTGACCCCCCTCAGACATCAACACTCCCATCACTGCACCATCACCACAATCGTCCTCCACTTCAAACGCAACACTGCCCCCGGTCATGATAGCGTTATCTACTGCCACCTCAAGGAATCCCCCACATCCTTCCTGTCTGTCCTTGCTACCTACTACAATGTCCTCCCCTCCACTGGATTTTACCCCGACCTGTGGAAGACTTCCCATGTCCTGCTGTTCCGTAAACCTAACAAACCCCCTCTGATACCTCTTCCTATCGTCCCATCTGCCTCACCTCCATGTTCAGTAGGGTCTTTGAGGCCATCCTCTCTCACCGTATTCACCGCCACCTTAACCAACACCACCTCCTTCCCCTTACCCAATGTGGCTTCTGGCCTTCCTTCTCCGCCGACGACCAGGTCCTTAACCTTACCAATCTTCTTTCCCTCCAAATTAACTCCCGTTGCTCTGCTATCTTTGTTTCCCTTGATCTCCAGAACGCCTATGACCAAGTCTGGCATCTCAGGCTCCTCTTCAAACTCCAGACGTATGCTCTCCCCATCAACTTCATCCATCTCGTTGCTTCCTTCCTCTCCAATCGTCCCTCCTATGTGACTATCCACAGTTCCAACTCCAGTACTTTCTATTCCTCTGCTGGTGTGCCCCAAGGTTCTGTCCTTTCCCCTCTCTATCTCCTGTACACTGCTGATATGCCCAAACCTTCCCCACCTGTTCATCTTCTCCAGTTTGCTGATGACACCGCCTTCCTAGCCCTTTATACTACCCTTCAATAGTCCCAACATACCCTCCAAACCCACCTTGACCAATTCACCACTTGGTGCAACCAGTGGTTCCTCCGTATCAATCCCTCCATGACCCAGGCGATGATCGTAGGCCGCACCACCTGCTCCTTCCGCCTCCATGATTTCTACCTCACCATTTATGGCTGTCCTATCCACCTCACTCCTACCCTCAAATACCTTGGCCTCACAATCGACTGCCACCTCACCTGGACTCCCCATCTCCTTACCATCTTGTGCATGTCCATTGAGTGCCTTCTCTGTGTTTTAAGCATCGCCGACTGTGTTTTTCAACTTCCTGGTGACTTTTTTAACTGTCCCCTGTGAACGTCTCCATGTCAGTCTAAATTTACCTCCATTTTCTCCATTTACTCTGTTTTATGTTCTCCTTTTTTATCGCCTTATGTATGTAACATTTTCTTCTTATTTTAGTTGTCATGTCGCTCCGCTGAAGAACGGCTGATTGTGCCCCTGACAGCCCTCCCTTGTGCCCGAACCTCAGCCGAGTGCGCAGTACGTAGGAGGGTGGACCAAAGTGCGCGAGAGGCTCGTGTAGCCGACTCGGACAAGTCTGTTACAGTAAACAAATACATTGGTGACTAAGGAAAACTCACTGTACATCGATGCTTTCAGGTCCGTTAAGCATAAACTATCAAATCGATTATGTGACTATTTATAACAGGTCGACCAAACTACCCTCACACCGAGGTGAAATAATGTTGAGGTGGACTGATACAAGAAGGTGAAAATGAGCGCTTATTTTTGTTTTGAAAATGTTGGTTTTAGTCTATACCCACAGTTTGTTTATTTTGCCTCCCAGCCACCAGTTGCGGTACACACTACCATCCTCAGGCCATCCTCTGGCACGCATTCGTGACCCTCCCTTCCGAAGTAACTGTGTCAGATTTTTGTATTTGACACGTTACAACTACTTGGGAAGTAAAGGTAACCAGTAGCAAAATAAATAAACTGCTACTGAAGACTAAAACAAAAAAAATTTCAGCATTTTATTCGTCGTTGTTCGACTGACAGTGTGTGAGGAATATGTATTTTTAAAAGTAAATTGAAGTGAGGGGGAAGAAAGGAAGCGGGTGGGAATGGGGTACTGATGTCAGCTGCATCGAGGCATTATGCAGAATCAGCGGCGAGTGGAAAGTGTGTGCCCTGCCGCAGGCCGCCTCAGCGCCACTCTGCGACTGCACTGAGTTATCTCCACTGCTTCTACGGAGAAGACAGACAAATACGAGAACCACGCAACACAATACCGATGAGGAGGCTAAAAACTAATGTAGAATTTGCCCTTCATAATTCTGGACACTTACAAAGCATTAATGTAGTGAAAGGAATGTAGGGCCGACCTCTCCAGACTGGATGTGCTGGGTCAGACTAACTCCTAATAAGCGTGTCACAAGTGCTGATGTCGTGACGTCACAGACGTGTATAACCGCGTGAGGCGTGCAGCGACACGGCAGTTTTCTACGGCAGGTGCTTTTCACGTCTGCGTATGCCTGTCAGACGCTGGTTACGCCGTGACGAGTTTTCGGCACTGTGTATGATGGAACTGTTTACCAAACCACAGAAAAACACTCGTAAAAAATACAGAATGTTAGAAAACTAAAATATATTTAATACAAATGAAGAGAAAGGAGCAGGTAATTCTCGGAAGACGGACATGGATGTTTTGTTCAATAAAAAATGCGACACGCCATTCATGTCTTACATTTTCTGCTGTGTAAGAGGCTGTAGACATCAGAATGTAGGACATTGGCTTTCACCGGACTGACGGTCATTATCTTACCCTTAGGAGACTATACAGTAATTCGCCAAATTATTTACATCAAAACTTGAGAAAACAGCATTCGAGATAGGTCGTCAAAGTATACGGTGGGGCCGTCACTGACCCCTTGTCTGGTAGCCCAGTGATAATCTGTTGTTTTTGATAACGACGATGGTGATATTTCTTGTGAACTTGAACTTTTTGTTCATATTTAACACGGAAGGAATTTCGAGAACATACGACATAAGAACGTCATCATCAGAAACTTAGTTGCATGCTGTAACGGAGTTTGTGGCCCAGAGCAGTTTTCGTGGCACATCATCAATGTTGCATCTCCTTAATTGCTAGCTATGTCATGCTGTCGAGTTACAAACTAATGATCTGAGGATAAATATGGTTATGATGAGACTTGATGATGAATTTAGCCTTCAATATAGCTCGCCAGTTTATATGGTGGGGCAAATAAAAGTGGCCCAGAGGACAGAGTTCCAGGGTACGAAGGAACACAGCAGGGTGAAGGAAATACAGTACTGACCTGTCTGTAGCAGATGCCGCGAGTGACCACCGTCCACCTCTTGGCACTTGTGGGTCCTGGTCAGCCAGCTGCTGAACGTGGATCGAAGCTGGACCGCTGGGATTGTTGCAGTATCATCCCAAATGCTCTGCTGCAGTCCTTGAAGGCTATGAGGGTTGTTGCGACACACCCTAGACTTGAGAGCTCCCCACACAAAATGATTGCACAGTGACAGATCATGTGAAATGGCTGGCCAGCTACGGTCGTGACCAGACTGACCTCCGCTAACACCTCTTTCACACATGACTCCTAGATTTGGCTGGCTGTATGGGCAGCTGCTCCATCCTGTTGAAACTAACTATAGGTGTTTACCTCCTCCGTTAGTGCTGCCAGAAATGATTTCAAGATGTTGGCAATGTAACGCCTCGAAGTCAGACTCTGATGAAAGCAGATGGGGCCAATAACGTGGTGTGCAGACAATGCGCACCTAACCCCATCGTTGTGATAATGCAGCTCTGTTTTGTGGAAATTATATGGATTCTCCGCCGCACAGAACCAGTGATTCTGTGAGTTGACATAACCACTCAGGTGAAACCAGACTTCGTCAGACATAAAGAAGCCAATCACAAAACTGGAGGCACTAAGGGAACTCTGCTGGTTTTAATGCGCGGACAACAGACACTCAATAGGGATGCATGTGGAGGCATGCACAGCTATATTCGTCAGCATGATGGACGTGTCATTCCAGTTTTTTGCAACAGGCGTCGGATTGATTTGATAGGACATTATAGCATTTTCTGGTGAGCTCCAGTCACATTTTCTGTCGTCCGGTCATGTTTCGGAATGTTTTTTGACTTGTTCAAAACAGATACTGTCTGAGGCCATTTTTGGACTAAACGTTGCGTGGCGTTTCTTACTGGCACTTTGAGACCATTAAACTTCTCGACAAACAACTAACTACACCATTCCAGTGCCTTTTTGTGACGTTACTTTTCACAACGGACACCCGCTGCTCCTCTGTGAGTACCGTCGCCTCCTTTGCACTGCTCCACTCGCACTGACACAGCTGGCCCTGCGCTCTGCACTGGTCTGGATCACGTGGCCGGCATATACGTGGTGTCTGCGTCACATTCACGTCCAATCGTATCCATTCGTCCGCGCCATTTTTATTTGCCCCTGCCTGTATATTACAGGGTTTGCTTGCATTTCACGTTTGATGCCCAGACTGGAATGGAATGACGTTAACTCGCGGCTTGAGGATGATGTGAGATGCAACAGTTGGAAATTCATGTCGAGTGACTGAGAGATGGACATACGGAGACTGCAGTTTTATGTCGATTTCCTCCCCCAAGTTCCAGTTCTGGAGGTCACACCGTATTACTGTGTCTCCCCCAACCCCAGGCTCAGATTTGTTACTTGCCGTACTTTTGCTAGTATGTGGGATATTATTGCCAAAATTCATTGCATGAGTTTTCGCGCTCCAATTATTTTTTCTAGACACTGGTTTACTTTGGTTAATTGTATGTTGCGAACAAATGAGATTAATTATTATAATACTGGAACTGGCTTCTTATTAAATGAAAAGTTTTGTTACTGTAACTCAGTAGACTGCACAACATATCCACCTCTGCTACAGTTATCGTAAAAATGTTCTGATATTATTTCTGTTATCAAAAATAATGAAGTTACCGTACGGAATGCTTAAAGAACCCCAAACCTTGCAGTGGATTTTTCGTCAACATTAATTATTAATCAGTGCCATAGCTAACACTAGAGCATAAGACTATCATTATTAACCAAAAAATGTTTTTTCTATAACTTTTGGCCGGCCGTGGTGGCCGAGAGGTTCTAGGCGCTACAGTCTGGAACCGTGCGACCGCTACGGTCGCAGGTTCGAATCCTGCCTCGGGCATGGATGTGTGTGATGTCCTTAGGTTAGTTAGGTTTAAATAGTTCTACGTTCTAGGAGACTGATGACCTCAGAGGTTAAGTCCCATAGCGCTCAAAGTCATTCGACCCATTTTCTATAACTTTTACTAGCGCATAATTTTTGCTTAGCAAGGTTTCCTTTTGAAACATGAAAGTATTTTAACTCTGACACTGTTAAAGTTTACAATATTAGCAGCCCGCGTCCGCCTGTGAAACAGAACGTAAAATCTGCTGCTTTGTACTCCGATCTCGAACTGCTGTGAGAAATAATTTTAAATGCACTTTTCGCCTGACCGCTTATTGCCGTATGATTGCCCTTATTATCAGATTTGAATCTGCCGCAGCGGCGGCTCGCTCCGCCGTGTCGCAGCTCTGCACCGCGGACACGACTTAAAAAGCTGAAAGTGTCGCAAATAGATGTGTAAAATACCAGGCAAGCTTTCTAATAGTACCATACGAATTTTTATTACACAACTACATTTAAAACTCGAACAACAAGTTCACACACCATTCTTGATAATCAGCGCCTAATAGCGTTCTGCTTGCAATCCTGACAAATGAAAGCTACCTACGTGTTAAACATAGCGTTACAGGTTCCTCCTCTCTATGTGACTCCAAGAAGACGACAACGACAATATTATTCTTACACTACTATTTATAAAATGGCTGATTGTCATGAAATCTTTGAGTTTTTCTTCATTAATTCTTTTCTGTGGCGGTTTCGGAATTCGCCGACACAGATATTATTTCACAAATCCACTACTTAATCCTTTACAAATACAAAATATATCATAATTGTCTCTATTCTATTATTATTCAGAGCCCACAGACGTAATCAGTGCCTGTATATACATAAATAAAATTGTAATTGCATAGTTATAAAGCAGGTTTTACGTGGAAACGTTATGGAGTCTGATGTGAAAGATAACTTTAAAGGTGAGAGTGAATAATATGAGTTTACAGCAGATCACATGTGGTGGTTGTGGAGGTAAAACGGAAGTTGGCAGGAGCATCCAGCCTGCTCTGCTGCCGTTCGTACATTATCAGCATTACCTCACCTTCAATGCTGTGTTACAGTGACACACTTGATGTGATACACACTACGTCCCACCATGAAGACATGCAAGACCAGATTAATATATCATGCTGTGCGGAATCGTAGGGTGAAACGAAGCCTGCTGTTTGTTAAGGAGACGCTGAACTGTGGAGAACATAAGAAGCGTTAGCCTGCACTGACCCTGCAACACTGGTATCTACCAGCACGACAATGCGCCTCACTCATAGCTCTAGTCGTGCTGAAGTAACTCAGCCAACCTGGTTGTGACATCTAAGAGCTAATCCAGGTTGCACGTCGTGTTCTGCTGTGGCCGAAAGTAGCCCCTGAGGCCTGTTCATGGCACCCTGACGAGAGCAGTATACACCAGACCTGTTCCTACAAAACCAGCTGATCTAACCTTTGCTCAGAACGACACCCATCTACTCAGTTATAGTGTTACGGGGATCTCCTCTGCAGGGTGTTCCTCAGTTCACCTGACGCAGACATGCTGATTTATTGGCGTTTCATGCCAGACAGAATAATAAGCCAAAATAACCAGTGGTGTTTGGTCGGAAAACACAGAATTTGCTAGATACAACAAGCCTGGTCTGCTGCCTTCGGACAACTTTACTGGGATGTGTTGTTTCAGCTGGACAGCTCTTATTGACTAACTTTCTGAATCACACAGCTGCTCTAGCACAGATGTTCTTCATATCCTGTATTACTGGTTAAAGGATAAGTTTTCAAATATCTTATATGGCCGACTGTAACTTAAAATAACCCATGTTGTTCTGTGAGGGAACACTAAACTGCGCTGGATTCCTCCAAGCTGTACTACTGTGCTACTTTTGGGAGTGATCTTTCAACAGGACAAGACATTTATACACTTTCACTACTCTCCAATACGTACCACAGTTCCCTCGGAAATGACAAATCAGATAGACTCTCAGTCTCGTGGCTTGGGGAACTTTAACATGAAACGATCCTCCTGTGTCTGAGGAATTACTGAACTCTGCAGGTGTCCAGAGTGTTGTCCTGCCTCTGCTGGGTGAGTAGGAAACGATGTTCCACGAGAACACCGGCCTTTCCGTCGCTTTCTGCGATAAGTGGCACAAGTTGTTCTGATGTCCATCAGCTTCCTTGGCAGTGACATGCAACCTCACTTTTGAGTATCATGTTTTGGAGGAACCATTAAGCAACCAATCACCGATGATTGATCAATGAATAATACGGCATGGTCAATGGTGCTTGGTAACAACCTTAACGAATGTATCTACAGTTTCTTTGCCATATTTTTAGCGAGTGTGTGTAACTGAATAGATACCATTGTACGCACATTAATTTCTCTTACTTCGTTCTCGAGGTTCCTACTTGAACGTGCAATAGTTCTCAGTCTAGGGGACTGATGACTTCAGATGTTGTCCAATAGTGCTGAGGGCCACTTGAAGCATTTTTTTGAGAATTTCACGAAAACAACTTCGTCCTTCTGCCAAACACTCCGGTTTGAATTCCACAACCACCTCTGTTACTTCTGCGTATGCTCAGTCCTAGCACTCCTTCTGATTTTGCTCCATACCCGCTGTCATGCCGACTTGACCAGGTCTCCAGGTGCTGCAGCAGAAGTCTACATCTACATCTACATCTACATGGATACTCTGCAAATCCCATTTAAGTGCCTGTCAGAGGGTTCATGGAACCACCTTCGCAATTCTCTGTTATTTCAATTAAGAATAGCGCGTGGAAAAAACAGTGCTCATATATTTCTGTGCGACCTCTGATTTCCCTTATTTTATTATGGTGATCGTTTCTTCATATGTAGGTCGGCGTACACTCCTTGAACATCCACATTCATGTTCAGGTTCTTCCTGTCGTTCAAAATCAGCATAACTATACACTGAAACGTCGTGTATTTCGGTATCATCCGCATTAAATTTCTGAATTGTTACGTTATACACTGAAGAACCAAAGAAACTGGTACACAGCCCTAATATCGTGTAGTGTCCCCGTGAGCTCGCAGAAGTGCCGCACAACGACTAATGTCTGAATGAGTTCTGGGGGAACTAACACCATGAATCGTCCAGGGCTGTCCATAAATCCGTAATAGTGCGAGGGGCTGGCGATCTCTTCTGAACAACACGTTGAAAGGCATACCAGATATGCTCAATAATGTTCATGTCTGGGAGTTTGGGGCGAGTGGAAGTGTTTAAACTCAGAAGAGTGTTCCTAGACCCACTCTGTAGGAATTGTGGACGTGTGGGGTGTCGCATTGTCCTGCTGGAATTTCCCAAGTTCGTCAGAATGCACAATGGACATGAGTGGCTGCAGGTGACCAAACAGGATACTTACATACATGTCACCTCTCAGAGTCGTATCTCGACGTATCAGAGGTCCCATATCACTCCAACTGCACATGCCGAACACCATTACAGAGCAACCATCATCTTGAACAGTACCCTGCTGATATGCAAAGTCTATGGATTCGTGAGGTTGTGTCCGTCCAGCCACTCGATACAACCCTTCCTTTTCATTTTCTTTGGTTGATAATATTAAGTTTATGACACTAGATAAGTAATTAGGAGCGAGTACTGTTAAATCAACGTTACTCGAAATCACGGAAGTTTTTAGCAACATAGTGGCTGAAACAAAATATCTGTACAACGAAAAACCAGCCACTATGGGATATTTCACTTTTTTATTCACTTGATAGCTAGTTTCGGGCCAGGACCCATTTTCTTCCTTTTACAAGATGCCACCCGCTCAAGGAAGATGCGTTGCTTATAGCGATTACGAGGCAATAGACCGACTGCTGTCAGGTACGTAGGTTGTTCTTGAACATTAGCCAGATTATCCGAAAAACAATTTGAACCAGAGGCTCTGTCTTGCAATTCTGATCGGCGCACATGAGAGGAGTCAGGTATCACATCTGGATAAAGAGGGAGGACATCCTGGCCACCAATCGGCTTAATGGGAGTAACAGGAGAAAGTCGGTAAGAGGTCGTCGGAAAGGGTGACTTAAATGGAACAGACAAATTTAGAGGCCTCTCAGATTTTCTGTTGTTTAATCATTGCAGCACCAGAAATACCAACGACTTCCCCACGCCTGTATGTTTGTGGAAGATGCTAGGACACACACCAGCTATCTCAACTTCCTTTTTCGCACCATCGATCCCACCAGTACAGCAGGAGTCAGCACTACAGGATACAGCAACCAACAGACTCACTTCAGGGAGCGCTGTGTGAGGAGTAGATGTACCCAACTGCTCTCTGTCCTGTATACGACATCTCTTGTGTTGCACTGCGGACACAGCCAGTCTGCTAACAACAGTTTCACGACCCTGCAACTAAGACGAAACTGAAAAGTCAGGAGCAGGTAGATGTGCATTCATCTGTTGCTCCATTGCACCTGGCCAAGGCGTGGCAACAATCTCGTGGGCAGTAGAAACGAGATCAGTTAACGCCAATTTCGATGCTGTTCCAAGGAGGACTTCAACACAAATATCCTCCACTAGCAATTAGATCATAGGTGGCCACTTTAGCTGATGAGAAAGCACGTCGCTTCTTCCTCATTACATGTTGTATGAATGCGGTTCACACAAAACTGTAGATGGGGAGGAGTGTTGTATTTTACTACTATCTCCACTGAACGGATCCTACTGTAACTCTGTGGAGGGTATTGAGTGGACTAGCGTTCACACGGTATACCCGTCACATCACTCTAAGAGACCAAAGTAAAATCTTGTTAGCTTCTGGCCAAGACGATGTGTTACACAGGAGGCCACGAAAACACCGAAGGATAGCTGTCCAGGTATGCGCGTACTGTGTTGGGGCAGTAAACTGGCGAACCTCCGACCCGGCGCTCGATGCGGAACTACCCCTGGACCACGGCTGCAGAAATATCATAGAAGAATCTATAACTTACGACGTCGTATTTGGAAATCAGAATTCTCTGGTCGCTGTGTTGCATTGGAACTGTTCACGATTTCCTGAGAAGTTCTTGTCTATAGAATACAGCAGACAAATGCTTTGGCAACAAATTTCTGTGAACATTATTCGACAGATACTTACTTTGTGCGCATTTGTGTGCGTGTTCCACGTGATCTGTACAGCTGGAGTGCCTGACATCCCCACGCTGTGGCCGTACAGGGAACGCCAACAGAAACCAAAAATGTACAGGAAAAGCCGTGGTACAGTGGGCGCCGTATTTACGAGAGGTAACGATCAAATCAAGGTCCATCTTCCCAGATTTAGGTTTTCTGTGGTTTCGCCAAACCACTGCAGGAAACAGTGCGGCCTTCCCTTAAATACGGGTACTGTTGATTTCTGCCCTTATTCTTCTGTAGTGAGAGGCCATGTCGCTACTCGAATGGTCTCGACGTCAAGAGGAGTTGAAACTTTAAACATTCCTCCTTTTCTTCGAGAGCAGAACTCGCCGCTTCCTTCGAAAACTTGAATGTTCAGTACGGTTTTGCTGAAAAAGCAACAGACAGTGATCCGTATATCAGTTAGGGCACGTACAGAGACTAAATTCACGAAACCCTAGGTTATGTATGTGTGTGTGCAGACATGTTGGCTGATGCTAACGACGATCTCATTTTGGTTAAAATGTATTCTTGTCCAACAACGTTCACCTCCGTCTTAACCGTTAATTTACGTCTGATGCGTTCTATAGTAATTCGCTACTCGCCTGTTCTCTGTCAATATCACGAAAATGTTGTTGCAGTGGGTTGGAGCCTCGTCTTACAGCGCTAGGCAATCGACAGAAGTCATTCATTTGATGGTCACAAGGGGCGTCATAGAACACACCAGCGACACTCCAGGCTCTGGAAAATGAGACAAGTCAGTTCCCAGGTTTGAAGTTGTGGAGTACAGTAGAAGGATGCAATTCTCATGTTTGATCAGTAAGTAGCTACAGAAGTGTTCTTCTGTTGTACACTATCATTGTATGGTCTGTATGTGCAGCTTTCACGTTAGTGTACAGTCTAGGGTTAGTCTTGTGTATTTTAGTAAGTTAGTAAATTGAATAGAATGGTTTCTTAAAGCTGTAGTTACGAGTTTGAAAAGCGGTTGTTTGTTTTATATAATGGCGTGGGTCTTGGAAAGGCTAGAGTCAAAGTTTGTCTGTTTGCACATGATTGAGGTGGGATGGTCAACACATTGGAGGGAATGGACAGGATGTCTGAACCCGGCTGCATCTAATGTTTCCATAACCAGTGCATCTTCTTGTTAATAAGAGTGGGGTTCACTAGGAACTTCTCCTTCATCGACTATGTTCTGCAACTTATCCACTGCCTCAATAAGAACAAATTTGTCATCTTCGCAGCTCTTAACCTTCTGACTGTGTGTGTGTGTGTGAGTGTGTGTATGTACAGGGGAAGGGACTAGCGTCTGTACCACTGCTATAGACAGAACACTACCGCCTGTTACTGCTCTCACCCAGCACAATGTATAAATATTCATCGCTCCAGTAGTCATTACATTATCCCGCAATGGGTAAACAGTTCTTTATTTGTTTCTCTGTCGCTGTGTTTTGTTTCTATCGAACTGCAGATGATACAGCGCTCTACTGTCTGCTGTTCTCATCTGAGAGTGTGTACCTGCCTTTAGTTTTTCTAACGAACGTGGAACGCCACATTCACGTTCAGCAGAAATTGGAACAGGAAGTACGAGCTGGTCGCTCAGGGAAAGAAATGGAAAAAATTAAAACATTAACTCACCAACAAACCCAGGAAAAAATGCCAGTGTTCTACCACGTACTAATTGACATTAGACTACTTATGTGGCGAGATGGTGCATAAATTCACGCGCATTAGCGTAAATTCACTTGCATTTCTTCAAGACCAGACCCTGATTTCCACATGTGGTCAACCACGTGTCTGCTACCCCTGCACTCGTAAATGCGTTATGTATATTCCCGTACAGGGGAGACATGTGGCCGGTCGGGGTGGCCGAGCGATTCTAGGCGCTACAGTCTGGAACCGCGCGATCGCTACGGTCGCAGGTTCGAATCCTGCCTCGGGCATGGATGTGTGTGATGTCCTTAGGTTAGTTAGGTTTAAGTAGATCTGCGTTCTAGGGGACTAATGACCTTAGAAGTTAAGTCCCATAGTGCTCAGAGCCATTTGATTCGGAGACATGTTAACTGACTATCGCGTGCCTGGTATCGGCGGATAAATGCGATGCTGCAGTGCCTGTGTTGTTCAGAAATACGATGCGTTGTTTCTTCGGACATGCAAGCGTGCATATATGTATGCATGTCCAAAATACCATTGCACTGTACTTCTGAAGAACATAGGTAGAATAGTAGGGGACTGACCGAAGAAAATCTCTATCGCGAAGCAAAACTTTGACCATTATTTCAGTAACACTCTTTGCACAGTCGTTCGTAATGTACAGGAGTGGATATCATGAGCTATGTGTCTCAAATTGCCCTACGAATCAGTATTAAACCTATGGATGCTAATATCTGTAAGTAATGTTTTCAATTGTAGCTAATGACGTAAAGAATTCCTGATACCTCCAACCATTCACTGCTTAGCTTCTTTGCTTTTTCTGTACTACCACACACTTTGTTCCATTACCTGACTAACGATTCCTTCATACTTGAAGACGTTTGCTGTCAGTCGATTCCTTCTATGTGTTTCATCCATTCGATTATGTAATTTTTCGTTAAGAACTGGATTTACCCATCTTACCTTCAGCATTATTCTGTATAGGCTGCTGCCCCTCTATGGGAACCATATGTTGGTCTGGCTCCTGCATAGACGCCCCTTCCACGTTGTTGGATCTGCAGTACGGCTGTGTGCATCACTGAGGCACGCACGCCACCCCACGGCGGCGAGGGTCTTTCCGCCAAACAGTGTAGGTGGAGGAGGGATTGGAGTAATTTAGTGTACATTGTCGAATATTTTACTTCGTACATAAACGACATGAGGGTACCACAGATTCTCTGTATTCTCCGTTGCACTGATAATCACCAGGTAAAATTTGCTAGTCTGGTATCTATATGTATACTTAATCGATTTAATCTTCTCCTTATATTCTTGTATAAAATTTATAAATCAGTTATTTATATCTGTGGATAAACAGTTAAAACCTAATGAAGCGGTTACCAATGGGTGTAGCTATTCGAAGCAGACGAAATTTATTTTAAATTCTTTGTAGGGATTTGGCATAAAGCCCATGGTGAGACTCGCATCATGTAAGCGACAAAGCGTGTCAGGCCATACATTTAGGTTCAAAATGGCTCTGAGCACTATGGGACTTAACATCTGAGGTCATCAGTATCCTAGAACTTAGAACTACTTAAACCTAACTAACCTAAGGACATCACACACATACATGCCCAGTCAGGATTCGAACCTGTGACCGTAGCAGTCGCACGGTTGTAGACTGAAGCGCCTAGAACCGCTCGACCACACCGGACGGCCATAGAGTTAGGTCTAGGTGGCAGAGAGCGCAGTGGCGCCATGGCAAGGACGACGGATTCAACGTTTTGGAAAGTGCCGATTCAAAAGTGTGCAGCACCTTCCAATTCACTGGTCCTGCACCACGATGGAAATTCTGAATTTTATTTTTCGTTTTCTATACTGCTTATCGACGTACCGGTAAGAGCGGTCAGCAGCCACGTGTCACCACTACAGTGAGTTTGGGTTGGGCCGTGCGCTGCACCCCCTACTGTGTGGACTCGGCCCGTGTCGCTCGCTGGCCTCCCTCGCCCTGTGTTGTTGTGACGCCCACAGCCGGGCTGTCGGAAGTGGGAAGCGGCAGCAGTGAAAGTAATACTGCATTCACCTATAAACCCCCTATTGAGATTAAATATCTGAACAGCTATCATTTCTTTCCTTTGGAACATAGTATCAGTCAGACTTAAATACCCTTCCCCCGCGTCTTTTAAACTTTGCAATATTGTATCGAAGCTGTTCACTTGATGAAACTTACTGAACACCTAATTCAGTACCTATGAAAGACAGAAAAGTCAGACTAATGCTCTTCAAGTAATCAAAACCAATATTTTCATTACAATGTTCATACGACAAATCAGGGTCAGATATTTTCGTTATGGAGTCCAAATGTTTGCTCTAAAGTCAGCCATGAATCTAACTAGTCAGCTAGATAATTTCTGCCTGACTATCTCTTGCTTTTTTACCAGACCAGGATGTTCTGTAATATTAACCAACCAAAAATCTTATATTCTTTTCACAAAACTCAAATTATCCCCAATCATTCCTCACAATTATTTCATATATATCTGGAAGAGGTCAAATTGTCGTACTTCCACAGATCAGCTTCATAAGTTGCACGTGCTGCGCCAGTCGTGCTGCTGTCAGTGGTCACGTGATCACTCTCGCACTCGCAGACGAGCTCCTGCACGTCCACGCAGCCCTGACGCCCACCGGAATCGTCTTATTCCAGGGACAGCGGCGACAGGTCGTACATCTACCACAGCACATGTCACATAGCTCGTGAGACCAGACACCTCAACACAAACTGTTGTGAACCACCTATTAGCAATGACAGTATGGGCACCCACACTTCTACCTCCTCTCCCACCCACACCACAGCATCGACTGGTGCCGCCAGGGCTTCCTTCACCTGGAAGAAGGAATGGCGCGCCCTGGTCTTCAGCAGCAGATACTGCCTGCATCCAAGTGACGGTCGTTTGTGCATACGACGAAGAGCTGGTGAGTGCTACCTCAAAGAGTGTACACACTAGCCTTACTGTGCCGTTCCTGGAGAGGACATGCAGAATGTTGTTAAACCTGCTCTTTTGCTTTTCTTGTAACAGGAAGATGGTGTGTTGCTCCACGAGGATAATGCTCGCCCACATACTGCTCATCGAGCTCAATGTGCCCTGTAAGACGTGTGGCAACTTCCCTGGCTGGCACGATCTCTGGACTCCTCTCCAGTCCAGCAGGTGTGGGGTATGATGGGATGACAAGTGACTAGAGATGGGCAAAACTGTTCTTTTCAGAGATCAGATCAGAACTGTTCACTCCCTGAAATGAATTAGCTCTTTTTCATGACTCACCACTCATTCACAACAGAAAATAAATGGAAGGCACATTGCCCTTTAAACTTGGTTTATTCCAGGACTATACCTGTATTTTGATCTTATTTGATCCTATTTTGAAGTAACACAGATAATGAGTAAGAATTTTGTATTGTTTATCGAAATTTCCACGATAGGACAAAGTTTTTGATTATTGATTTATTTTGCACTATCGTGGTTTTTTGGGTGATCGGAAAATGTTGCAACTTGAGATTTACATTAACAATATATTTGGCTATAATGTATTAAAATTTCATTAACCTCGTACAAATACATCGCAAGCCATATATTTTTAAAGTGAACATTTCCTTCCAAAGACGCCTAAAATCGCAAAATCCGTACTACAATAAGAAAAAATATATAAATTTGACTGTAAGACCAAAGTGCTGCATATAGCCTTCCGCAAAATAAAACAAGGAAAAATTGGTGTATCACTTTTGCTATACGTTTATCGGTTCGCTCGTAATTAAAGTGTAAATTCGAGTGACCATAATAAAAAATCCTATAGTAAGAGGAGCCATCAGGAACCTAATCTGATAAGTTTAAACAAATAAAAATAAAATAAAAACAAATGATGTATACATAACATAATTATGTAATATACATAACGGTATTACTACGAAGAACACTATCCAGTAGAGAGGAACTCCGATGCAGAGGCGCTGAGTCAAGCAGGTCGAGCCGCGAGCTGTATTACTGCGCGAGCTAAGACCCCAGAGACCAGAGTGACGCCTGAGTTGCTTTGCTCAACGCTCTGGCAGAGTCGAGAACGGTGGGGTGAGCGTTGAGCGGGCGAGTTCCGAGGGTGGGGGGAGCGGTGAGCGGCCACCAGTCACCCGCTCCGAGACAAATCGTCCGCTCTCTTGCGAGCAGGTTGTTGCAAGTAGTTCTTATGTTCTCCGCTAGGAGGCTCTCTGTCCTGTTGCTCGCACCAACCGCCCAGAGGGCAGGACGTGCGACTGAAACGATCGCTGACGGAGTTCAGGTGCGCCAGACACTGCACGCCGCAGAGGAAGCACAGAGACGGCACGGCATGTGTGAAACACAAAATCCAATGGGGCACTGCACAATGCAGGCAGCCAAGTCAGAAGCAGGGCAGAGGCCGGCGCTGGCTGTGTTGTGTGGCGTGCAGTGTGCTCTGACCAGCAAAGGCCCCACTGGTCTGCTCCGACTCTCTCTCTCTCTCTCTCTCTCTGCTGTGGGAAACGTTTGAAGCTACCGTTCTTTTTTTCTGAATCACTGATTGTTCACTCCTTTGAAAGATTGAACTCTATGAATTAGTTCAGGAGCGGATCCCCCATCTCTACAAGTGACAGGTGCGACGTGTCAGGCGAGGACTCTTAGACAACGACGTGACATCACGTATCCCAGAGCTGTATTCGCCACCTGTACGACCCACTGGATCACAGAGTCAGCGCCTGTGTTGCCGCCCGTGGTGGCTACGCCACTTGCTAATATGGATGTCTCAGGTTGGGTCGATGCCTGGTTCGTCCAACCGTGTGTGCTAATCGTCTGTATGTGTTACCACTTCATGTACTCCATATGCAGTGTTGCAACAATAAATCTTGAGTGACCTATTAACCTCCAAAAGCTCCAATTTTTTTTCTGGCAGTGTATTAGCAACCATGAGTCGCAAAATTTGCAGACAATAATCCTATACTGTGAGATCATCAGTGTCCATCTTCCACCTCTAGTCCACGCTCGCCATACACATTAAACCACAAGTAACTTGTAGTTAAAATAGATAACTTCACACAGAAATGTCCGTGGAAGCCTTCCAGGCTTGTTCTAGCTCTACTACTGATGTGGCGACAATGGCTTGCAACTCATACAGGGTGTGGGGTTACAAGCTCAGACGTCTAGTTTATAATTAATATGTATTAAGGAAGAATATTTAGAAAATGGCAGTTCAAATTTGCCGAAACTAGTCATCACTGTAGGATCAATTGCAATTTCGGCAAATAAAGTCTTCGAATCAGAACGCTTCATCATTTAAAGCTATAGAGAGTCTTCTACAAGACTCTCTCTGTGCCAGGTAATCCAATAGATGTGACTTTAATTATAATGAATGTAATCCAAATAGAGATGTGCAGGGCGAGTCAAAAAGGAATATGCAACTTTAGAATGATATAGAAATGTATTGAGATAACTTATAGAATCGGTAGGTGTATGATTATGCAGCAAACAACCTGCATGTACTTCAGTCCATCAGTGCCCCATTCCACCAGCAGGAACGCCAGCGTTGTGCACAGTTAAGATGGCTGCTTTCACTGGGGTGGAGCGTGCCCGCTGTGTGTCCTGGTACCATGAAACGAACTCTGCAAAAACTGTTAGGTGGTTTTATTAAAGACCGTGCGTATGTTCCTCCCGTAGCAAACTATTCGGCCGACCTGAAAAATTTAATCTACGCTGCTGTTGCTCAAGTTTCGCCCGATTTGCTGCAATGAATGTGGGAAGCGGAAATTGACTACCAGTGGGATGTGTCCCACATCATAATTGATATTCGAATCGAAACGAAATGACACTTTTATAAGAAACTTGAGGTTTTTCACTACAAAATAAAACGTCAATCGACTCTGCAAGATATGCCAGTATATTTCTGTATTTCCAAAGCTACAAAGTCCTTTTTGACACACTCTTTATTTTTAGCGTCATCAGCGTGCAGTTTTCTAGAATGCTACTGTTGACGAAAGATAAGCTCCGTCCAAATGCAACATCTTTGAACCTTAGCCTCAGCCACACTCTTTGGTTTATTTACACCCTGTGGAACAAGTGGGAGTTGGATGTGGCAAAGTTTGTGTATTGCTGTGTGATCAGTCCAACTCGAGAACATGAACTACGTTCTCCAGTGTGGCTTTTGAACAATGGGCAAACTGGTGGATGGTAATTACTGCAAGTAATACCATCAAGCTGTCCTTGCACAGTAAGTAATTCTGGATAACTTGCCACATTCTGTGCTTCTTTCTATCGTCTTTTCTGTCCTTCCCTGGACTACATTTAGAGATTAGAACAGTTATGCGAGGGATGACTGGTCTCGTGACATTCGAGGTGTGAAATATCTCATGTGGTAAACTTATAATGGGAGGCGCCGCCCAGGGAAGTCGGGCTCGAGGACACGATCTGAGACCGCGTTCCTCACCAGCGCTGTTGAGGCCACAACTACAAATCATTCCTACTTTGCATTTTCTCTCTTCTCAAAAGTTAAAAATTTTATAATTTTCGATTTGTAAATTTGATGTATTACAATTTCGAGAAGTGATTACAGCTGTATGTTATGCAAAAAATGACGAAAGACCTCCACGGGGCAGTGCACGGGCAGCGCTGCCCATGACGTCAGCAGGACAGCCAGACACCGCGGTGAGGCGGGGGCCGAGTGCGCTGAGCACCGAGGTCCGCAGAAAGTTATCAGACGGCGGACCCTGGCTGTGCAAATGAAGGCTCGGAAAATAAAGAAAGTGCAGCCTTTGCTGGAGTCACTCGCGCCGGTTTTCCAGGACGCTTAGCACGATGCTGCAGCCGTGGCGGCAACCTCGGCAGTGAGCGCTCAGCCCCCACTGCCTGAGAGGACAGCGCCGGCCGCCACCGTCAGCTGCCGTCAGCCTCCGAGGCACCCACTCGGCCGCCCACTACGTGTTTTCACGCGGCTGCACAGACAAGTTGTTGTACTGCATTTGCGGCATTCTTAGTGGCCTTCCCTGCACCGAAAGCGAGCTGCCAGTAGCTCGCACCGCTCAGAAGCCGGTGAGTCGGCAGTTTGGCGCCAACCAGCTTTTCAAAGGCTTTTTACAGAACATCCAGGAAGCAAGTAGATCTATCGGAGTTTCTTCATTGTAACTACTTCCGCGATTTTCCATGCCCTATTTCTAGACACAGATTGCAAACGAGACATTAACATGGAGTTACCTCTGGCGCCAAAAGTTATATAATTTCATCTGATAATCCGTTAGGACATTGAGCTGTGCCTCAAACAAGACTATTTAAGGGTATGGAGACAACCTTATGAATACATGTCAGCAGGGGACCGACCGTTCAAGGGGCTGGAGGCTCAGTAATGGTGTGGGGCGTTTTCAGTTGCAGTGACATGGGACTCCTGATATGTCTATATACAATTCTGATAGCTGACACGTACATAAGCATCCTGTTTCATCATCTGCATCCATTCATGTCCATTGTAAAGTCCGACTGATTTGGGCAATTCCAGCGGGGCAATGCGGCAACCCACATGTCCAGAATTATTACAGAGTGACTCCAGGAACTTTCTTCTGAATTTAAAAACTGCCGCTAGCCACCAAACTCCCCAGACGTGAGCATTATTGAGCATATCTCGGACGCCTTGCAACGTGCTGTTCACAAGAGATGTCCACCCTCTGGTTCTCTTACGGATTTATGGACAGTCCTGCAGGATTGAAGGTGTCAGCTCCCTCCAGCACTACTTCAGACATTAGTCAAGTCTGTGGCACATGAACCAATTTCTTTTACTCTTCAGTGCCTACATGTGTGCACGTATATATGTGTGGTTCTTTTTTCACCTACGCATATTATGTACAGGCAAAAACGAATTAGAAACGAAAAAGTGGTTGACTGGCAAAACAGAGTGCTTATTATTAGTTTTCAATTTGCACATGGAATTAAATGCAAATATGGCACATAATTAAACGGAAAAAGCAGATAGTTTATTAATTTAAAAATGTATATGGAATTAAATGTGAAATTACATATGTGATTAAATGGTATAAATGGTTCAAATCGTTCTGAGCACTATGGGACTTAACATCTGAAGACGTCAGTCCCCTAGAACTTAGAACTACCTAAACCTAACTAACCTTAGGACATCACACACATCCATGCGTGAGGCAGGACTCGAACCTGCGACCATAGCGGTCGCGCGGTTTCAGACTGAAGCACCAGAACCGTTGGGCCACACCGGCTGGCTTAAACGGTATAGAAATTGAATATAGTAAAAAATACACATCGATCTTTTTTTTTTTTACAAAAAAAGATTCTTAACAATATCATTGTTATTTCATAGAAAAGAACCTAATCACTACAAATGCCTAGCCAGAAGTAAATGACGAAAAAGAAGGATTTCCTTAAATGAATATTGTAAGATGTGGCTAGTTATTTACAGTGTGCTGCATTACACATGTCTTTTCTTCAAAAATAGACACCTTACATATCAGCACAAAGTAAACTTCGAGGTAAAACAATAGGAACTAAAAAAATTATGTACAGTCACAGCAGCTTCGCAAAACATTACCCCTGAGTTACAGTAGCTATATATAATTCAGTGCTGACTGCTGTGGGCCACACGCTGTGGCGTGACACCCCCCTGGCCGCCCTCCTGCGTGCACCACCAGCTGCGGCGCCAGCACTGCTGTGGAGGCCGTGGCTGGCTGGCTGGGTGGGGAGCTGGCTGCTGGCTGCGGCCCCGCCTCTGCAGGTCTCCTCTGGAGGCGGGCTGGCGGCTCCCCACCCAGCCAGTGGCCAGGTGGGGCCCGCGGCGGCAGCTCGCCACAGCACTGCCCGGCCGACACGTGCGCCACAGAGGCGTCTCGCGCACAGTGCTGGAGACTTCCGAGTAAGCACTGGCTCATCACATGTTTATGTGCAGTACAATGGTGAGGACTGGGATGCGGTGGGACAGAGAGAACAATTTATTTTGTATTTTCTTTATTTACATTTATACATTCCATACTCGTTGTGTTGAGCATTGTTTTCCGGGAAATTGCTTTATATTAGCGTTAAATTCAGCTTGTACAGTGTTCAGTCCAGAAAGTAGCACATATATGAGTAGATATACCATCCCTAAACTCTGCTTCAATGGACTTGATACTAATGGCCTCTCCTGGCACAGGGAGAATACATGAAGTTATAACCTGCTCCTCCCACATTCAGATACCAGCATGTTAGCCCGTCTGTAGCAGTCGCTAACACGTATTATAAAGCACCCAAATGTTTTATTTAAATTCGCATATCCCCTGAAGTTAATTCAATCATAGGTTCCTATTATATATCCACTATTGAAACTCTCCTCCCATACATTTCAATGTCGGTTGGTGATTTAAATGCACCACACTCTGTTGTCATCTACTTCTCTGAATACTCCCTCATGCTACACAGATAGTCCTTTCGTGCCAAAAACACTTCGAAAGTTTTCTACTTCTACAGCCATCCCAAAGTCACTGCCGGGTTCTGAATCTACATTCACGGGTTTAGATAGACTAACACTCAAATTATATGTGTTGGTGAAAAGCGATACACTTCTACAACTTAACCGAGACTTGGTGAGTTGAGGAAGCTCTGATATCTGAGTATAATAATAGAAAGACTGCCGGCTGCTGTGGCCGAGCGGTTCTAGCTAATAGTCTTAGGCATAGTATAGGAAATGTTAAAAACAAGATGCTTCCTAAATCAGGAATTTATAAATTGACTTGTAAAGACTGTAGCAAAATTTACATCGGGCAAACAGGGAGAAGTTTTAATACCAGATTTAAAGAACATACTACTGGAACAGCACGTAATAAATCACTCTGTGGACAGCATTTAGATATGGAAAAATCAATATGCAGAAATCAATATAAGGGATAATCTGGAGATACTGCATGTAACTCAAAAAGGACCAATGAAGGATATTCTAAAGAGCATGGAAATTTTTATACATAATAAACGGAATCCGGCAGCGATGCTGAAAGAAAAAAATAGAGCCACGATAAAAAAAATTTCGAGCTATTCGAAAATAGTATTTGTACACAATGATGATACTTTTCCTTTTATTATTTCAATAATTTCATTCCTTTGATCGGTACTACAAACGTGTCATAAACTTTTATCCTATCTTTAGATTTTTTAGGTTATCCTTGATTGTCGATATTTCCATAATCTCAAATAGGTGACAACTTCTCTGTGAATGAAGAGCCATGACATACCTCTACCATGGCAACGGACGCCGTGACCAGGGCGAAGATAACACCATATATGCACACCCGCTGCTACCATGACGACGGCGTCCTCGCTGCACAGACTAGAGGGCGCCTGATATACGCTTTGTAATCCATGGCAACGGCGTCCTCACCACAAAGAGTAGAGGGCTCTGTAGTCCATCCGTATTAGCCGTTTTAGTAATTGACTCAAATGTTTTCTACGCACATCTACGAATAGATATATTATAATACAAGACGACACCAGTTTTTGTGTGTCATAAATTGTTTTACTTTATATTATGGCACATAATGTAATATAGTTTTACGAATTTTACGAGTTGACTACTGAACATATGTTATTATTTTATGATTAACAGTATAATTGTAACTCTTTTTAAATGCAATGGTTCCGTTTTCTGTTATTTACTGTCACATTTATGTTAAACCAAGGTGACTAGTATTTACATATAATAAACTGTATTTATTGCCGTTGGTCGCCGCTGGGGGTGTTACCATCTATTCACGTGACCTCAGCACGCTATTTAAGCCCATACGAAGGGTTAGTCTCGCATAGTTTCCTCAGTTATGTAGACAGGAGTGACACCACCAGCAGTCGACCAATGGGTAACGTGTTAAAATTTACGTAATTTCAGTTGCTGTATAATGGAGTCTTTCTGACGGATATCTATAATTTCACAGTGTAGACGCCCAGAAGATGACCCCTACGTCAGCTTGAAACCGATTGGCGATATAATAATAATAAATGCTATTAAGACTGTTTTTGAATAATTGCTTCAGTCTGGAATCGCGCGGCCGCTACGGTCGCAGGTTCGAATCCTGCCTCGGGCATGGATGTGTGTGATCTCCTTAGGTTAGTTAGGTTTCAGTGATTTTAAGTTCTAGGGGATTGATGACCTCAGATGTTAAGTCCCATAGTACCCAGAGCCATTTGAACCATTTTGAATAGAAAGACTGCAGGTCTGATAAATCTGGAAGGTAGTCTGTGGCCTGCTGATACATTTCAGCTGGAGTTTCTTACCCTGCTGAAAAAACACATAGGTGTAATCGAATATATTTGGTTTTTGGCCCATCCCTCATGATAGCACTTCGCAACGTTCTTTTCACTACTGTATACAGACCTGAAGCGATCCTTAATGGGGCGAGAGCAGTGTGGCGGAGGGGAATGGAGGGGGATTGGGGTGGGGAGGGAAGGGTGAGCGCATGTCTGCTGTAATACGACACCGGAAGAAAAGTAATGACAGATCCTGATGCAGCGATTTGGCTCGCAGTCCACAGTGATTAAGTGCTAAGGTGGCTCAGCACAGTCTTAACGAATGGACGACCGTATACAATAGGTTTCGAGAATTGTGAGTGGTAGAAAAATTTCTTAATAACAGAACCTCTTACATTGCACTCGAGAGAGCATGGCGTGCTGCAGAACATAATCTGACAGACAGGATTAACTGATGATGCTGTGGTGTACGGGGAGATGTAATTCTTGAGTGACTGTGGGACGGTACAAGTTGACTTACACAAAATTTCTAGATGGTGAGATGAATGGTAGTTGGATCTAAGCGTAGAAATAGTGGAATACAGCATTAGCAGTCACATCGATGAAATATCTGTGTGTAAGGTTGCAAAGCGATATGAAATGGAATGAGCATTTAAGAATGGAGCAGAGAAGGTGAATGCACGACTTCGAGTGGGAGAATTTTAGAAACGTAGGGTTAATCTGTAGAAGACAGAATACAGGACAATAGTACAACCCATTCTTGAGTGCTGTTTGAGTGTTTTGGATTCGCACCAGGTCCTATTACAGAAAGACATCGAAGCAATTGAGAGGTGTGCAGCTAGATTTGTTACCTGTAGATTCGAACAACACTTACATGTTGTAGAGATGGTTTGTGAACCCAAATAGGGACCCCTGTAAGGAAGACAATGTTATTTTCGAGGAACACTGCAGAAAAAAATTAGAGAACCGAGATTCGTAGCTGACTGCAGAATGATTTCACGGGCATCAACGTCCATTTGGCGCAAGAAGCACTAATACAGAGAAATTAGGGTGTCCGTGGGGGCAAATATACAGTCGTTTTTCCCTTGCCGTATTTAAGAGCGTAACAGGAGAGGAAATGACTAGTAGTGGTGGAAGGCAGCTTCCGCCATGCACCATAATGTGACTTATTGCGAGTATAGGGAGATGTTCATGTACATCTACAACAATGCTCAGCATGCCAGCAAGCGGTGTGTGACGGAGCGTGCTTCTAGCACCCCTAGCTGACAGTCTCTTTAGTGGACTTGTTGCATCTTCTACGTGTCCTGCAAACAAAACACAGACTTTGGCTCGTCTTCCACTCAAGACTTTCTGTTTGATCGTTCCTATTTAATTTGGCCCTAATTCTAATCCCTTGGCATTAGCTGAAATGGCTCCCTTTGAATTTGTGTGACTCATCGAGCAAAAGAAATATAACGGAGTCCTTCTAGTTCGTATGTGGGTGACAAGACTTTTCATTGTTTAGAATCAGCTGCCACTGCCGCGCGGGGTTGCTGCACGGTCTGTGGCATCTTGTCACGGTTCGCGCGGCTCCCCCTGTCGGAGGTTCGAGTCCTCCCTCGGGCATTGGTGTGTGTGTTGTCCTTATCATAAGTAAGTTTAAGTTGGGTTAAGTAGTTTGTAAACTTAGGGACCGATGACATCAGCAGTTTGATCGCACAAGTTCTTACCACAAATTTCATTAAAAAAAATTAATGTTCAACTGCCTCTTTGCGTACCTCACCGATAAATTCTCTAAGTAATTTTGCTATTGCTTTGATCTTCTGATGACTTTACTAGATGGTAAAAGAGAGCATCATCTGCAAACAATGGCTGCTCAGATTGCCTCCTAAATCGTTTTTATAGATTAGGAACAGCACAATGACTACAACACTTCCTTGGGGAAGGGCAGATACCACGTTTGTTTTACTCGACGACTTTCGCGAACTCTCACCAGGCAGACAGGAATACGGCGGTCATCCGGATGAGAGGCGTCACGCCACGCTTCCCGTGGTTTGGCCGTCCTGCGGCAGACTTCCGCTGCGCCCGCCGTCATATTGAGCGCGCGCTCCCTGCGGCGCGCACTGCTTCTGTTTGCTCCCCAGTGTCGACAGCGGACAATGCAGCCGGCGGGCGTAATTGCCACAGTGGCAGCTCTGCTTACAGCAAACGGGACATCGGTGCTGGATAACGTCTGCTGGCACCTCAACAATGTTAAAGACTCTGGCAGAATCTATCAATTCAGCCCCGCTGAAGATTATTTGCGATGGAACTACTGTCTTGATAAAAGTAAGTGCTTTTTCGTGCAGTACAGACTGACAAGACGTTATGCACAGGGCAGTTTTCTCTCACGCACAGGCGCCTTGGCTTTGATATGCTCTTATCAAAGGTTATACGTTTTCTCCCTGACAGTGAAGGACCG
Organism: Schistocerca piceifrons; assembly: GCF_021461385.2. Classification (NCBI taxonomy): domain Eukaryota; kingdom Metazoa; phylum Arthropoda; class Insecta; order Orthoptera; family Acrididae; genus Schistocerca; species Schistocerca piceifrons. The sequence continues at coordinate 73,105,841 of NC_060148.1, read as the reverse complement.
CCTTGGGGACAAATTGCACTTCATTTTCACCCTTTTCGGTCAATGTACTTTGTAATAACCTTTTGCATGTGAAAAATACCATAAAGTACGATTTGGAAAGACGGTAAAATAAGCATATATATTTGCGAATTGAGCCCAAAACGTTTTTCATATGTGTGAGAATAGATAGAAGTAAGATGTTGTGAAATACAACGAGTAGATTCTTTAAAACCAAAGCACCTTCTTGCATAATTTCTGCTGTACCTCGTCATAATAGCACCCTTTACGTATTTTCCATAGTTCTGTATTCTACATAATCGTGGACATTGATATTACAATAAAAAAACAATTCACAATGAATATAGTGATGTCAAACGGATCTTAACTACTTAACGTACAGCGATACATCGATAAGAAAGAAAATGAAATACAAACTAAGAACAAAATTTCGATCGTTGCTAAGCACAATGAGGAGTGGAAAGTTCCGAGTGATAAGAGAAAATGGTGGGCTGCATTCTGCGTTTCAGAAATTAACATTCGCCGTTGTGTCATCGCGGTGCAGAGGGCGTATCCTTAGCGGTACAGCACAGACATCGGTGGCTGACGCCTGACGTGGCTGGGACGGAGTTCACTTCCTTCACTGCACTGTTTAATTTCCTAAATTAAGTAAAATATTTTTGTAGTTGTAAAATTACCTTACAATGAGCCTGACAACGTTCGTAGGGTTGAATCGCCTGTAGACGTATAGAAAAAGACCATCCTCCTTTCCTTTTTCGTGATGGATCTATGACTCTGTCGTTGAAATTTGGAAACCTGTGAATCGTTTTCTTTGCAATAGATAGCATGGCAAGATGAGACAGCCTATCTTCATCTCTGGTACTTCTAAGAAACTGTTTGATCCGCGACAACGTGCGGAAACACGTCTCTGCTTCACAGCTTCTCATGGGACAGCAGCCGCTAATTTCAGCAGATTCCTGACGTCGCCAAAAGGTTCTTGCAGATTGTTTTCAATGACAAACTTTATAAGGGCTCCTGCGCTTTTTTTTCTTGAAACCTATTTCGAGAATAAATGGTCTGTAGCTCTGTTTTTAACTCAGCTTTACTTAAATTGATAGGACTGCGTAACAGCAGATAGCACATTTTCAGGACACTAATTTTTCAATTAAAGAAAGAAGCGGTGTTTGAGTAAATTAGAGGGCAACAAGTGGCTGCAGAATTCAAACCTCTGTTTTTTCTGTGATATCATTAACATTGTCTCTAATTTTAAAAATTTCGTTTCGGAATGATGCTGCTGCTTGCTCTATTGAGACGCGACCAGTGGTATATTTTTGGAATTGGCTGTACTAGATGTTCACGTAGGGCATACATACATATTATAAAAATGTGTGTGTGTGTGTGTGTGTGTGTGTGTGTGTGTGTGTGTGTGTGGTTTGCAGATGTACCACATCCCCTCCTGAACCGATTTCAACCAAACTTCCTACACACATCTCTTACCGCCAAAAATGAATTGCTGTGGGCGTAATAACTACTCACCTATCATAGTTCAGGACACATAACGTCGTAAACAGTGAGATGCACGACAGATTGCCTCATAGTGCATGACGTCTAAATTTACTGCTTCTCCCCTACCACCTCTGTTCGCAGCACATTCTGCACACAATACCGTCGTACACCAGAGAATGTACCTGCAAAGTCGTGTCATTGCATGACGCAAGGATCAGGAGATGTGGCGTCATGTATGAATTTATAATACATTTATTCGTTAGAGCTGAGACACACACAGAGTCGAGTCCACTTAAGAGAAATCCCCGATACCTGGCAGAGCTTTCATCATCTTTCAGCTGCGAAGCGCAAACGGCTGTAGGCGAAAACAGCCACCTGTAGGGCTGTGAAGAGTCTATGCAGACGTTTACAGAATCGCGGTCCAGACATGAAAATAAGCTGTGCTTACACTTCTGGAAATTATGCATATTTCGTTTCGTAATTTTAAGTGTTTTCATGAATACATATAAATGAATTTTTTTCGATATTACAGAAAAACGCAGTTCAATTTTTGTTTTCATTTCTCATAGAAAATTGCCAAACGAATAGCTGTACATTGCTGGGTTTGTCAGCTAGTTATTTTTATAAGATATCCCTAACCGAAAGGAAATTTTTGTGTTATAGAGTTTTATCCTTAGACGACATGTTTGATTTACATTTGTTGTCTGGCTGCTGGTATCTTCAACGTGTTTAAGACATTCTGGAGTGTCCTCTCTATTCACATTAACTGTGAGCACTTTTCACGATTTAAAGTTCTATGTAATGGCTGATCCATGTGGGATTCTTTGTTTCACAACTGCACCTGGAACAGCCACTTTTCGAGGTGAATGACAGAAAAGTATTGCTACCTCCGCAGTAGTTCTGAAAAACGGTTTCATTTTTTTGTTTCGACTTGTCACTTGCGCAAAAATTAAGTTCAGTGAGTGTTCATAACAATGTACGTAATACACGAAATTATGTCCTTATATTACAGTTGATTGGATTTCTGTATGATGGTCACGCATGACGCTGGCGCCATCATAAATTTCAGATATTACGTTTTATTTCGTTTCTTGGACAACATGGGCGAGTACATCTTTAATTGAATCAGCCAAGGAGGTACCACTGATAAGCGATTGATTTCAAAACATGCAAAATCTTTCAACCGGCTCTTCAGCAGATAACAGAAAACGAAATACTACCAGTAACTGAAATTTAGAAGCTACATCAGATGTTTCATCTGCTAACAGAGACACAAAATCTGTCTTCGTCCTGACACACATGTAACGTACAGTCCAATAAATTCTTCTGTATACCACTGGGTGCACCTAAAAGACAGCAGCATTGCTCACGTGCTCTTTCACATCCGCAGCTGACGCGGAAGTGAAATTTACCCGTTCCCTAAGTATTCTAGGACTGTTAGATTCTACTGTTTCATCATGTACACGTAGCGCAAGTTCCGACTCACTGCAGAACTTTATCTTGGAAAGAACATAGCGAGTTTGTCTTATATCGCCGTTCTGTCTTTCTGTATTTTTCCTGAAAGCTAAGATGTTGCATAATTTCTGTTTTTCCAGCGACTGATAAAGCTAAAAAAGCATTCTTATGTCCAGTAGATTCCCCACGCTTCTTAAACTTCTCTGTTAGATGACTTACAAGGAAACTGTTAAGTCCGACGTCGCAGGAACAGTCTTTAGTAAGGCTTACTCGAAAGTGAAAATTATGACCAGAAAAATATTAACTGGTGATGACGCACCATGTCCACAGAAAACGAGAGTCTGGGATGCGCAGAGATCAACCTTCTATGGAGTGCATGTATTACACCTCACAAAATGGACATCGTCGACATCCAAGAAATGTTAGAGACAAACCATTGACTTGGACCATGGAAACCGAATAAAAATGGCGCGTCTCAATGATCACAAAGGTTCGCACCATCGAGATCAAAGACGAGCTCCTTGGCAGCTACGAAGCGTGCAAGGCATCCACTCTTGAAGAATGCATACAGAAATCACATTGGAGTAACAGGGTGACGGGAACTGATGGAAAGTGATGGCGTGCAACCGAATGCGAAACAGCTTACCGTGAAACTGGCTGTCCTTTAAGGCGTTGATGCAGATAGTGCAATAATTTGTACGCACAGAAAAGACAAACATGTGGAGGTTGAATTAATCTGGTGGTTCCAGGTGGTATGAACTGCAATGTCACACACTTTCCAGGAGCGATAGTTTGTTCTTTATGAGTATGACTTTTATACGCACACTACGAATGAAACAAAAGCAACTTATTTTGACGAGCTATTAGCGAATGTTCATACCATAGTTGCAGTTATCTAACGCCCGTTCTCCCACTCTTGCTTGCTATGATGTAAATATCCCCTACTGCCCTTGCCAAAATCACTCACATGAGAAAGAATCAAGGGGCGCAAAGCAACTCTTAGTTTTTGCAGAGCCATGAATAGCGTTCTAGCATATTTACCATCCGGTTAAAGAGTCAGTTAATTGTATACGAATTGATATTCCATGATCTTGATAGAATTCTCTTGATACCTTTAATTTCCAGGGCCCCTTTCATATGTGTTTCCTCTTCAAATGCAGATTGGTTGCAGTTGAAAACAAATTCCTTACTCAACGATAGGGTAAGTTTGAATACGCCCCTACAAATTTCTGGGCCGGTTCCGTAGTATGCTGTGCATCGTCAAGCTTCGTTTGAAATTTCATTGTCCTACAATTCTGTAGCACAGTTTGACGTTAAGCAAGCATCCACTGCTTCTCTTGAAATCACTATATGTATGTCGCGCGCAGTTTGATGTGAATGACGTAGTAGGTCACCAGCATCTTCATCCCGTAAATTCTATCGAGCATCCTTGAAACGCGAAAACATCAGTTTTTGTGACAACTGCGTCTTGTCTGTTCAATAGCCGTAGTTTTTCTTATGCACTAACGGTCATATTTCTGCGAACTTCTTCAAAATACACTACTGGCCATTAAAATTGCTACACCGCGAAGATGGCGTGCTACAGACGCGAAATTTAACCGACAGGAAGAAGATGCTGTGATATGCAAATGATTAGCTTTTCAGAGCATTCGCACAAGGTTGGCGCCGGTGGCGACACCCACAACGTGCTGACATGAGGAAAGATTCCAACCGATTTTCATACACAAACAGCAGTTGACCGGCGTTGCCTGGTGAAACGTTGTTATGATGCCTCGTGTAAGGAGGAGAAATGCGTACCATCACGTTTCCAACTTTGATAAAGGTCGGATTGTAGCCTATCGCAATTGCGGTTTATCGTATCGCGACATTGTTGCTCGCGCTGGTAGAGATCCAATGACTGTTAGCAGAATATGGAATCGGTGGATTCCGGAGGGTTATACGGAACGCCGTGCTGGATCCCAACGGCCTCGAATCACTAGCAGTCGAGATGACAGGCATGGCTGTAACGGATCGTGCAGCCACGTCTCCATCCCTGAGACAACAGGTGGGGACGTTTGCAATACAACAACCATCTGCACTAACAAATCGACGACGTTTGCAGCAGCATGGACTATCAGCTCGGAGACCATGGCTGCGGTTACCCTTGACGCTGCATCACAGACAGGAGCGACTGCGATGGTGTACTCGACGACGAACCAGGGTGCACGAATGGCAAAACGTCATTTTTTCGGATGAATCCAGGTTCTGTTTACAGCATCATGATGGTCGCATACGTGTTTGGCGACGTCGCGCTGAACGCACACTGGAAGTGTGTATTCGTCATCGCCATACTGGCGTATCACCCGGCGTGATGGTATGGGGTGCCATTGGTTACACGTCTCAGTCACCTCTTGTTCGCATTGACGGCAGTTTGAAAAGTGGACGTTATATTTCAGATATGTTACGACCTGTGGCTCTACCTTTCATTCGATGTCTGCGAAACTCTACATTTCAGCAGGATAATGCACGACCGTATGTTGCTGGTCCCATATGGGCCTTACTGGATACAAAAAATGTTCGACTGCTGCCCTGGCCAGCACATTCTCCTGATCTCTCACCAATTGAAAACGTCTGGTCAATGGTGGCCGAGCAACTGACTCGTCACAATACGCCAGTCACTACTCTTGATGAACTGTGGTATCGTGTTGAAGCTGCATGGGCAGCTGTACCTGTACACGCCATCCACGCTCTGTTTGACTCAATGCCCAGGCGTATCAACGTCGTTATTACGGCCAGAGGTGGTTGTTCTGGGTACTGATTTCACAGGATCTATGCACCCAAATTGCGTGAAAATGTTATCTCGTGTCAGTTCTAGTATAATTTATTTGTCCAATGAATATCCGTCTATCATCTGCATTTCTTCTTCTTGTAGCAATTTTAATGGCCAGTAGTGTATATTCGTGATTGTTGTTTTCGTATGCCACGTATGATTTTCCAAATACAAAATTACGTTTAGTACCAACTCCTAGGACAGCGACTGCCCTTCAGTACGTTTCCCTGGAAACGGCAACTGGGGCTCCCTGTCCGACAGTGGCGATGAACTACACCACACCTGTTTCAGTAACACTTTCTTCCTATTGCCGTGCACGTATCATCAACACTATATGCCTTTTGTACATTGTTTACACGACAAGACCCATTCCACTGACTCATTTGCAGAAAGCCTAATCCTTCATCCGCCACTTCTTTCTCACTCAGCGAAATTTCTTGGGTTTCTTTCTGACGGAGTCTCAACTTGGGCTACTGTTACTGGAGATATAACGCAATGTTTGCTTTGTTTATCGTTGCCATTGCTCTGCTTTGTATCAACACCACTAGCACTGTAGCACTACCGTGAGTTACTCGTCGACTAAGCAGTTCAGCTACGCTCCGTAGCCTCGTGCTGTCGACAGCATTTGATACCTTCAGTCCCGCCCCCTGTTGGCATCTGCAGCCAGTGTTGTGTTAGCACGGTAGGCAAAATGTGGGTCGTCGAATGACGTTAGATCTGACATGCCAACGCATGTACAGCTCGTGCCTTTACCCTTAGCTAACAGCAAACACGGAAAACAAAATGGGTAATTGGTAGGAGTGAAGCAGGCAATGCAAATCTTGGTTTTACGTCCATTTACATTAACACACCTGGAGGATGCCTTACCTCGGCTTGTTTACGCTTGCCTTAACTCGAGCTGAGGCGGCGGCCAGATGTACTCCCACAATTTCATTACTTCAGACTAATTATATTTTTTGCGCTGCTATTTTTTTCCGCCAGTATATTGCTGGCGATCTTTCCCATCACTCCTGTCTGCTGTAGGAATGCCCATAAACTTCCTCACGGAGGTTCAGAAGAGAAAGTGAACCTTGGCAATCCCGGGTAATGGTTTCAGTCATACACTTGCTATTTGAACAAGATAAAAATATCACATGATAAAAACTAAAGATGCAGAAAAAATGATCACATACGAGGCAGAATCGAAGTACGATCGTTTCATTACATATATTTATAATCTGCACAACCAGCTCTTTTCTGGGGCATGTAGAGTTTCCAGACTTTAGAGGTTCCAGGCTGTGGCTGGAGTGTGTTCCCACGGCCGGAGAACGTGAGCGGCCCGCGGCGCGAGTCGGCCAGTGCGGGGGTGGGGCCCGTGGCCCGCTGCGTGGGAGGCCGGCCTGCCTGCAGCCAGACACACAAGTCGGGGAGTACGTGGAGGAGGCGCGCCAGTCGGCCGTAAACACACTTAATGGTAACAGGGGTAGTTTCCTTTCGTTACAGAATTTGTCAGGGAAAGGCATTGGCTGTAACTGAGGCATTATTCCAGTACGGGAAGCTTCAGGTATCGCTACACAGTTGGCGGGGACAGGCTCTCGCGAGAATATACGAGAAACACCGAGTCATACAATTGTACGTCGCAGGTTACGGAGAGCGCCAAGTGAGTCAGTCGGCCCTCAGACACGACGAGGCGGAGGTCTCCGTGTTGGCTCAGGAGCGTCGACTTCCCTCTGTACGAGTCAGTTACGTTCATTGATATCAGGTGTGCATTACTCGAACGTTCGCAGTGGTTAATTACAAGTGGCATACAGCAATGGCATCCCGATTTTTCGGTTAACAGTAGCAGCTGCCCACAATCCCATCAGAAGCGACAGTTTGTATGTTTACAGCCCGGTAGCCACACCGACGGCGAGAGACGCCGTCAGAATTAGCAGTCTCACTGGGCAGGTACGGAACTTTCAGAATGTTTACCGGCGAGGTCAGCTCACCGCCGAGGTAGCCTCAGCTGGACTCCCTTAGCGAAGCGGATCTGACGAGTGTAGCTGCGCGGGCTAACCGTCTGTTCCTTCACAGAGACATTACGCTTTCTTCTTTCCTTTTGCTTCATTTTGTACTCACTGAGGGTTTTATCACGCATTTGCTCAAAAAGACGCGAGCCTCGTGAGGGAATGAGCAGGCAGAATATCTTTTGTGTGTCCAGAGATTCTGCCGTAACCTTTCTGGCAGGTGAGAACAGATCAGCGCTTTTTAGTGCAAACCCACTCTCCGCCACTCAGTGCCTTCATTGCTGCTTTATCTGCGGCGAGGAACCGTATGTCAACCGCACTTGCATATCGGTCGACAATTTCAGTTCGATTATTTCAAAAATGATCTCAACATTTGATGAGTACTTAGCCATTACATTTGTACATTTGTTTTCTCCCTGCTCCGTAAGCGCTGAACGTTCCCACACAAGTACAAAGAGACAGAAGTGCAACTACTGCCTCGGAAGTGTACAGAACAACGAATGGCAGCGCCTCTGCTACTTACCTAACGAGATACCCTGGGTAAACACGGCTACAGCTAAGAGGAAAACACAGCTCAGAGGCGGATCCCAGAGATCAAAGCGAGAGGAGAGTGGTATGCTGATTACATCATTGGGAATTCCAGCTTCTCAGCCTGCAGTTACTTGACTGTGACGCAGTACTTGGCGGGTAGACTGTGATGAGACAGGCTAAGTGTGCGGCGCTCCAGGAGATGAGAGTACAGATTGCCCGGGGTCGTCATTCACGGCCCAGCCTGGACTGGAGATCTGAAGTCGCCAGGAAAGGCTCCCACCGGCTGCCGCTCCAGTCTGGAGCGCCCTGCCGCCTGCAGCCCAGCTGCCTCTCGGCCAGCCTGGAGTCTCCTCTCCAGCCCCGCACTGCCAGCTCTGACACCAACGTGAGACCATAAGTCTTATTCCCAATCTCGCCAATCAAACCAGTTAACGATAAGTGTGATTTTGAATTAAATATTACTGTCTGCGCCTAGCCAGGTACATCGCACGTTCCTGTGGTAGCGGTGCTAACTCTGTCAAGCTGGGGCAGAACAGCATGGCTGACATGCGACATTAAATTATTTTGTTGAAAGGATGTCGAAAATATCGCAAGCGAGCTGTCTCAAGGACTCAGAAATGTAACAGCTGCGATCAGTGTAACCTGTTACGTATTGTATACCGAGTGGCTCCCCGTGAGATGGGCGAGAGTGCAAGCTGGCATTCTCCGCTCTGCTCAGGGCCTCGATGAACGGACCGCCCACACCGTTGCTGCAGTCAGAACCTCGGCTCATACGGAATGACGGCACAGTGTCCAGTGTTGTACTGTCGGCGCAGCTCTTCCCGCTCCCTCGTCAAGGGGAGCCGCAGCAGTGGCCGCCGTGCTGACAGTCAGCTGACTTGTTGACGTTTTGCTTGTAGAAGTGTGCAGCACAGCTCACGCCGTGTCCATTATCGCTGGCTGCAGCTCTCTCAGTGTTTCACTTTCAGTAGCTGCTAGTAGTGATGAGCATATGAGTAGCCCGTGGAAGCTCGTGAGTCAGAGTGCAGACCTCGAGGTGACTGAAGAACGTTTTGCAGTTTGGTTACCGTGGACGGCAAAGTGCGACAGCCCGGAGCAGCCGCCCCCCGCGCTCTCAGCTGCGCGGCGCCTGGCAGACCGCCTCAGGGACTCCGGACAGCCGCCGCCGCCGGCAGGTGGAGCGGTGGAGGGAGGGGGGTACGCCGGCGCCCTGGCGCAGCTCCGCCGCCTCACGTGGCGCAAATCCTTGAAACTCGTCAGGGAGCTCGACTGCCCGATCGCCGACGAGTGTATCGACTCCTGCTCTGTACCGAGGTATGTAGACCACTCGACGCCATTACTACTAACCGTACAACTATTTCCTTAAATTTATTCTCAATGCTGTCACCTACTTTTCCTATTTTGCGATACTATCTGTCAATAAGGGCACATTTGTGAGACCAAAAGAGGAACCGCGCTATTACCTTCTGCCGCCGCCTCTTCTGATGACACTTTCCACCGAGCAGTCAATGGAATGTGCCTCGTGGCACACGTCTCTCTCCGCTCTCTGTCTCCGCATGTCGCTACAGCAGACAGTAAATGATCTGATGATGACAGTCACAGACTGAAAGCGGTAACGAACAAAAAAAGCTTTTCATCGAGACTGCTTGCCTTACTAAAATTGAATTTATATTCCTATTTCCCAACCGTATTATCAAAAATCAATAAAAGTACAGCGTTGTTTGAGATGACAACAGCTGTAGCTCGATATCGTTGTTAGTTGTAAATTAGTTCAAAAGTGAACAATAAACACTGCAAGTGGCTAAATTAATTACTTTTCGAAAGAAGCAATTATAGAGCCAACATCCTGCACCACCAGATTACAGTAATACTCCACAACATTTGCTGTATATACGTAATAAAAATCTGTAACAAGGCAGCAGTCAGCAACAGTAAAATTATGGAAACCATAGGAATCGAACAGCCAACCAGTGGCACGTCAGATGTTTATTCACACTTTTACCTTGCTTTACTGTTCATTAAGCCATGTAGCTATACCTTAGCATTTATATGGGTCATTTTAGTCTTGACTGAGCTTTATGACCTGTTTTCTCTATTCGCACAATAAGTTTACACACGTTACTACTTCTTCCAAGGAAGAAAGGCTTATATCTGTTAAAACCTAGGTAAGGATTCGAATAAACTTGTCAAGTACAACTAGCTGGTGCATGATTCCCATTCTTTCCGTACGTCACATTCAAGCCAACTTTTGCTTCAAGGATCATGAAATAGCATCACGGTATTACCGCCTCTAGCCTCGAAGACTTCGTCAACTCGGCGGGGAAGAGAGTTCCGGAAGTTTCTTCAGATGCGCAGCATCTGCCCGAGGCCTCCCACTGACGCATCAGATCCCGCAGAGCTACCAGTGTGTGGGGATGTCGGCTGCCACGTCTCAGCCGCTGTTCCAGGCAGTACCGTACAACGTCTGCGGCTCTGAGACCGGGTTCTCTAGTGGTCGCCTCGAGCTGCTGTAGGGCGCCCGAGTGTTCGTGAAACCGGGAGTGTATGCACGCAGCCCTGGGAACACGACTGTGTGTGTCATCTTCTACAACGCAAGTGTCCAGAGAATGGGGCAACACTTCGTCACCGACAATGTTGAAATAAACGTGCTGCTTCAGGTTCACATTAACCTTGGTGACTGAATCCAAGTCACGGCGACAGAAACACCCCTATGACACCATGCAACCACCAGTGGCTTGAACTGCATCCCCTATAGGCCGTCAGTCCAGTCGCCATAATTTCAGAAGAGGCGAAATCGCGCCACTCGCGTGACGCACCTCCACCTGGCCACTGTCCGTCTCTGTGTGGTTTGGCCCACTCAAGACGCGCAGCTGTGTGTGTCTGTGTGAGCGGCGGCCGCCGACTCCAAATGTCGAGTCTGTGCAGCTGCCTTCCAAACGATTGCTAGGCAGCTGGTTCAGATGGAGCTGCTTTGCCAGGCATTCGCAATTTGCGTCTGGTTTGAAAGCGATCGCCAGTCACTTGGAGTGACACTCGTCAACAGCCCTGTCAGCTAGGATCTTTTTACGCCACTGCCTCACATCACTACGAGTGGTTCACCATTCGTTGCAGATAATTGGACAGTCCACATTGATAGACCAACAGATCGTGTAAGCCAGCAGTCTGGCTTCAGCTGTCGCCGCGGTCGCACGCTCCTCGAGTTTGCTCCGTGAACGTTCAGTGTTTACGCCAGTGTTTTCGTGTTTCGTGACTGTTTATTGGCTATTGGTCTTCGTTCATGTTGTCTTTCTACGTAGCGCTGTTGGGATTTCGGCGTTGTCCGAAATTTCTTCGCTGCAGAACACCATGGCAAACTCCGTGAGAAAAAACACCGTGATTTTCACCTTCGACAAGTACACCCGTCGAGTACAGCCCTCTGCATTGGAAATACACGACTAGATTACCGAGGTATTTGGGCTTCATCCTGAATCTGCTCATACCATGCAGCTAGACTCTGATGAACACTGCATGTTTGTAAAGTTTAACGATTCCGTGAGTGTAGACCGCATTCTGGAAAAATATGGTTATGAAACGGAATTTATACACCGTGATGATACTACAAGTACTGTAAAACTCAGGAATTCCGAGTTTGTAATTAGAAATGTTAGGGTTTTGAATATTCCGATAGAAATAGACAACTCGAAAATTAAAGATGTCCTTTCAAAGTGTGGGGTTGTCAGGCAAATAGTCAACGAAAGGTGGGCTTCGCATTTCAAGCTGCAGTGCTTTAATGGCATTCGCTCCGTGGAGATGGAAGTGAAGGCAAACATTCCCTCCCACATCTTTTTTGACGGGCACAAGGCGCATGTTATTTACTCAGGGCAAACCCCTACATGTCATGTATGTAACGAGTCTGGTCACCTCCGTCAGGACTGCCCTCGCCGTGTTTTTGTGCTAACAAATAACCTTACGCAACGCCGGAAATTAACACTCAACGATTTGTTGCCAGCCAGTAATACAACAGAGGCGACGGCTGTCGTGGATCCTGTTACTACCTCTGAAAATGTTGCACTTAATGTTAATGACTTTCCGCCTTCAAAACCTGCATTAACTGCTGAAATTCCGTCCCGTGACAGCGAGACTCCCACTAAAAAGCGTCCTCTAGAGGACACTGAAATAATTTTTGATGAGGACTCTTCCTGTGAAACACCCGTTGCCAGGAAGCCGAAACCGAGTCCTGTTGGAAGTGGTAAAAGGAGATGAAATGCAGGTCGATGTGGCTCCCACTTCCGCACAAGGAATTATACCGCGACGAGCAGATAGTGACGCAGCTGGTAGTGGCCTTTCACGGAAATGTGACCCTGAGCCTGAGGTCACAGCTGCAATAACCGTATCGAGTGCACAGCCCATACAGTGCGAACAGTATGAGGAAGTACCAAGTAAACAGCCTGCTGGCTCCGAAGCGCAACACCGCGCCGAAGGAGGAAATAAAGAAGCATCACCGCCTCGCCAGCAAGACAACGCAACTGACAACACCCAGGAGCGAAATATTGACGACTCGCAAGCCACAGCCGTTGCGCAAGACGGCCACCGTCGGAGGCTGCGACCGAAACCAGGTCTTGCTGTCACGTGTCATCGAGCGAAAACCACACCACAGAAGAAAGACGTCAAGAAAAAGAATATTAAATATGAAGTCATCAGGGCCAACACTGACGAGGAGAAAGAGAAAGACCACAGTGACTTATAGCAATGCCGGCCGCGGTGGTCTCGCGGTTCTAGGCGCGCAGTCCGGAACCGTGCAACTGCTACGGTCGCAGGTTCGAATCCTGCCTCGGGCATGGATGTGTGTGATGTCCTTAGGTTAGTTAGGTTTAAGTAGTTCTAAGTTCTAGGCGACTAATGACCACAGCAGTTGAGTCCCATAGTGCTCAGAGCCATTTGAACTTATAGCAATGCATTGTCAGGATTTCAGGATAATTTTCTTTTCAAGCACTTTGTTCAAAAGCAGTAAAATTTTTTCTATGAAGTTAGTGCATGTAATGGGCACACAGCTTGTAAGGATCGTGACTTGGAGAGAAGGTCGTTGCTGCTATAATCATACCGACCCTCATCCCAAATAGCTTCTTCTGGTATGTCTGAGATGCAAGTTTATAACACTACTACTATTAACATTAATAAAATGCAGTCACCCTTGAAATTGGCAGAATCAGAAGAATTCTTCTACCAGTCTGGGACAGATACCGCGTTGCTTTAAGAAGTTGCGATGACGGCATTTCGGATCCCAGGCTTTTTTGGAATTGTTAGTGTTTCTACGGAAGCCATATCGGTACAGCCATTCTTATAAGGGAAGACATTCCGGTGACTGAAATCGAACGACTAGAATCAGGAAGAGCCGTAGGCATAAAAATTTTCGATATGACCGTGCTTAACCTTTACGCCCCATCAGGAAATTCCCATAAATTGGATGGTGCGATGTTTTTTCAAGATGAACTAATTTATTTATTGAGGAAAAATCCGTGTTCTCTTATATTAGGTGGACATATTAACTGTGTTTTAAACCAGAAAGATCAACAACCCAGTTTCAACTACTCGCCACAGTTAAAAAAGTTAGTAAGTGATCTACAACTCAAAGATGTATAGGAACTTGAGCACCCGACATCAGTCGAGTTCACGTATATAACCAGCCACTCCCGCAGCAGACTAGATACAATTTACGTGGCACCAAATTTGCAAAATTTTTTATTAAACGTTGAAACTGTTCCCGTGTATTTTAGCGATCACAGTACACTTTTAACTTGCTTTAATTTAAGTGTACAGCCAACCCGTCGATTCAGATGGCAATGGAATTTGAATATATCTGTTTTAACTGACGAAGAACTGGAACAGGATATAAGAGTAGCGTGGACTATGTGCCTCCGCACAGCAGACAAGCACCCAACAGTCATTGACTGGTGGACTAGGAGGGCTAAACCAAGGCTGCTGAAAGTTGTCGTGCAGTATAGTGTAGCGAGGCGCAGGGAGTTGAGGAATGCAATGGAGTTTTATTATAAAGTTTTAAGAGACTTTTATCAAGAGGCAAATGATGACGTAATTCGTCTGAATGATATCAAAAAATAAAAGCCAAGTTATTAAGCATTAAACAGCAACAGATGGAGGGACTAAAAATTAAATAGAAAGCCACATCAGTAGCAGCTGGTGAAACTGCTTCTCTGTATCACTTGGTGCGGCATGCTGAAAACAGACGTCAAACTTTTATTGATGAAGTCCAGACGCACACTGGTACAAGGTTCACATACCAGAAAGAAATACTGGACGAAGTCCACAGGTACTATGACAACTTATATGCCCCTAACACAGTGGATGATGCAGCTCTGGAGGACTTTCTCACTATTTTAGGTCCACAGTTGTCGGGAACAGAAAACGCTGACATCCTGTCACCTATTACTAAAGATGAAGTGCATGAGGCAGTGTGTAACTCACCTCTCAAAAAAACTCCGGGACTTGGTGGCCTCCCTGTGGATTTTTATGCCCGCTACTGGTCTATAATTGGGGACAAGATCACTTCCATGGCGAATGTCGTCCTGACTGGAAAAGCGGTCCCTGCAGAGTATAAGGAAAGTAAAATATTACTGATTCCTAAGAGTAAAGGCAAAACCAACTTAAACAATTTTCGGCCTCTTTCGCTACTAAATTCTGATTACAAAATAATTTCGTGTATTATCAACAAAAGACTCCCTGCCTTTTCCAACAAAATATTGAGTCATCATTAATCTTGTTCTCCAACCAGAACAATATTCGAAAGTCTATCTGCATACAGAGACGTCATTGCAATTACGTCAGTGGCAAGTATAAAATGTGTTTTAATCTTTATAGATTTCAACAAAGCTTTTGACCGCGTTAGTCATAGATACCTCTTTGCGACGCTGTCAAGAATGGCTTTCCACCCTCAGATTGTCAACATGCTAAGAAATATTGCAACAGGTATAAAAGCGAAAATAGCAATCAATGGGCAGACATCTAAACCCATACAGATAAGGCGAGGGGTTCCACAGGGCAGTCCCTTATCTATGTTTTTATTTTCCGTACCTTTAGAGCCCTTTCTCCGCAGTGTCCACGCAAGACTAACAGGCATAACGTTGAGTGGTGAGAAAACCGTCATACGAGCTTATGCTGATGACGTGGGTGTTGTAATAAGGAATAAGGAGGAGACAGTTACACTGGAAAGAGAAATCCAAAAGTATTGTCTAGCGTCGGCAGCGACAACCAATGAAAACAAAAGTAAAATATTGAATCTGCGGGGCCTAGATCACCTCCGACTGTCATGGGCAAAACAAGACAACAAACACAAAACTTTGGGAATAACCTTAATGGCATGTCCGATGAGGATGGCTGCTTTTAACTGGACGGAAGCTAGGAGGAAAGTTCATGGTGCTGTAATGGAGAACATCCATCGAACTGTGGACCAGGTGCGAAAAGTCAGATTCATGAACTCCTGCGTTTTGTCTAAAGAGTATTTCATTGCACAGGTATTTCCAATCCCCAAACTAGTAGCGAAAGGGATCATGTCCACTGTTACCAATTATTTATGGCGAGGAGATATATTCAGGCTCGGTGCGACTACCGTTATACTGGATGTCAGAAACGGGGGCCTCAGTTTGGTGGACATTCGAAATAAAGCGTCTGCTCCATTCCTCAAACGGACTTTCCATGTACTCCGAGAACTTACACAATGTATAACCGCAAAGCTCTTTGAGGCTGTGACACCCCATAGCCTGCAAGCACCGATTGATGTGCGAAGGATTAATGCCCGTCTACAGTATGTGAGGAACTTTTTCCTCGAAGCAAGTTACCTTAGTGACGAAATCAGAAGCAACACATGTATCACAACGCGCGACATCATACTTGAAAGGAAGTTAAATGAGGGCAGAAACAAAATTGAAAAGAAATTCCCTAATTGTGACTGGAAAGCTGTGTGGCGGAACATCAACTATGCCGGGCTATCTGCAGACGCTATTTCCGCATGGTACAAAACAGTTAACAATGTCATCAGCACCAACGAGACACTGTATGGGATCGGTTTAAACCAGACACACCTTTGTGGAAAACGCAGTCTGGTGGATACACTCATCCACAGATTCACCTGTGGCGGCAGTGTGAATAACTGGAATTGGATCAGGCAACAAATCGCCTTTGTCGCCAGATCCTCGGCCGAATATATAACGCAATCGCTCCTCCTGAGACCAGACATGACATACTTTCCGAAATTAAAAACCAACGCCATTAGCTGCTTACCGGGAAAATATGTTAGTTATGTCATCAACAAACTTGGGTCGGACAACGAGATAGAATTCCGCGTTTACATGAAGTGTGAATACGCAGAAATTAGCACGTATCGCAACCACAAGAAGCACTACGGCAACATTCATTTTTGAAAGAATGGGTGTCGGTTAAATATGTGGAACCACTACAACACCTTGGACGAGAACGAACAGAAGAAAATTAAAAGTCAGTTGTGTTATTATTATTTACTATTACCTTGCTTCCGAATCTTCTATGTTACACGAAGAGTTTTCTCAAAACATTTTGTTCAGAATTACTCGTGTTCGAATTCCAAAGTATTTGTGTGATTCAAGAAGAATTGTTAAGTTTTTATAAGTGTTCAGTTTCTACTCAGAGAAGAGGTTTCTTTGTGTTTCTTACATCGGAGAATGGGAATTTTGTGTTAAGATTTCTGCACACTTAGTGCTATGACCCAACTGGGGACATGAGAAAAGGGGTGGGAGGAGGGGTTTGGGCCTCGACGCACCGGCAGTGCCGTGAAGAGACCCCACTGCTAGTGCGGCGTGTACCACGACCTGTGACGTTCCTTAAAAAAAAAAAAAAAAAGACGTAGTTAGCGCGCGGGAATAGGATACGGAAGCTCATGGGTTCGCACGTGGGTGGATGCGAAAAATTTTCTTTTCCTCTGAGAGGCACCCACATGCATTGCTCATACTGTGGCATCAAGCAGTCAGGCCTGCAAGATGAGTGGTCTGCCAAGCGAGTGGATTCATTCTTAATTTTATCGAGTAACATGAACCCTCTTACTCACAATTTAAGTTACAAGTTATCCTCCTATATGATTAATACGCAACAGAAACATGCATCTGACTATCAATAATTTACAGAACTCTGACTGTACACTACGCACTGGCAATACCACATTTTCTTTTTTGTCTTTTATTTAACGGCTTTTGTCAACACGTGGCCATCGCACACATTATAAATTCGGGACATTATGACAACATACAATTCGAAGTAAAAGTCCACCTATCTTTTTCTTTTCACTATCTTATTTATTCCGATAAATTCTCTAACCTAAACACACAAATTCTACAACCTACAACAATAACACATAAGAAATTCCGCCCAGTGGGCATGGCTTTACAATGGTGAATCTCTATATTATGGTCTCGTAATTATTTTTACCGCTACAGTGCACTTTCTGGATAGGATGGTGGATCTTTTATTATACCTCACACTTCGACTCTCACAATCATCACCACGAAACTTTCCTCCAGACCGAGCGGTACCGAAGGAACAAGCATAACCCACTAATCTTTTGAAACTACCTCGCTACTCTCCCATGCAACCCACACATACCCAAATTACATGACATACACCACACTACAACATGAAATACTACACAAAGATTGGTTACAACATTTTCACTTTCAGCTTTCCCACTTCAATTAATATTTATCCCAGTTTCACACGACGCTGCCCCACTTTGTAATTCTACTTTCCTACTGTGAACTCTGGAGATATATGCACGTCTTCCTGTGCAATGCAAGCCAAGTGGCGTTGCTGGATAGACGGCCGACTCACCTTGATTCTCTCTCAGAGTTTAAATCTAGCGTCACACGGAATCATATCACACAATTTAATATTAAGCACACACGCGAGTCCTCAACTGATACCATGGACGAGTACTTCTCTTTATCTTTTGTCTCATACACAGTTTGAGACTCACACAGTACTCACCACGTGGAAGTACTCGTCTCTAATTTCAAGTCCTGCACCCACCATTTCTTAAATATTTCAACTTATGGTACACACGCTATTTCTTAAATATTTCATCTTATTGTACACACGCTAGTAATTCAGCTTAACTTAAGCACACGGAAGTATTTCAACTTATTGCTACACGTGGTTTCATTGTGACCGTTGGTCACTTCTGAAGATTACTACAATCCCTTTAATATTACCTGCCTGACATTTAATTCTCCCCACAAAAGTTCCTGAAATAGAGAAATTAATATCTCAAACTACTCTTAAATATTCCACATGCATACCATGTCTCCACTCTTTCATCATTACGAAGCACAACTAAAACAGGTCTTAACAGCACAAGATCCTGGGGCAGAGTGCTGAAACATGGCCGTTCTCTAGGTCCTCTCGCACCTGTGTCGAGGTGGGGGAAGCACCTTGCTATCGTATTGGTCAGCCACATTTCAGACGCTCAAAGCTCTGGTAAATTTCATCTCTTTGATCCCACCAAAGGTGGCCAAAGGATCGACTCAAAGATGATCATATATTCACATTCACTATCTGCGGTTAGCAGACGACCATACATTCATTCATTTCACAGATCTCACCAAACTGGATGTAGGGATTTACTTTGTGGGAGTGCACATGTGATCAATTAAATAAATAAATTGTCATTCTTTCCCACACTGGTATCCGGCTTCGCTGTATTAATTGAAATTGAGTTATTTTACAAAAAAAATGTGTTGTTCTGACAAAAATAATGAAGTATGTTGTACCTATTTTCAATGTCGGGTGGTACTGTACGTTTTCACCACCGGCTACTCATGCAGAAAAAAACGGCATGGTACTATCCTTGCAATGCGAGGGTAGTTCCGAACATTTTTTTAAGAAAACTGTATTCGAACAAACGTAGCAAGTAATCAAAATAACCAGGAGGAGACCTTAGCCCCTGGTGGCCTCAAATAGACGACTAAATGCTGTTACTTTACCAAATTATTGACACAGTTGTTCCATTATTGTACTCTCCACAATCCGGAGTAACGTACACACACAAGCTCGCAACAATCCACATGACAAATAAAACATTACATCACACAAATAAAAAATAATATTGAGATAAAAATTTGCTTAGTTACTGGGATCTTCGTTATTTTTATGAGTAATCCAAACTTCACTAATTCTATGACAAATAAAAAAAATACTAATTGTACTCATGAAATTTCAAATCTTACCGTCCAAACACAGAACAAGTAATCTGAAATTCATAAATTGCGTTGTAATAATCTTTACACAAACAAAATCAACAAAAGAAAAAAATTGCGTACACTAGTTACACGTACAAGTCAGGCTCCATATCAATACACGCAATAAATAGTTCGCAATAAGTGCTTGAATCCACCAGTAGCTCTCGTATCTTACTCTACTGCTCATTTCTCTGTTGTCACACATTTGGACGACAAGAACTTGCATTTCGACTAGCCTTCGTTACACTTTAATGTGAAATATCACCACTGTGATAATGAAAATAAGTGGCTTCAGTCAACACACCAACAAGATTACTACTGTCCACGACATCAAAATACATCAGTTAATTCCGATATTTTGTTGTGCAATGCAAACTCTTGTCCCCTGTGACAACCTTACTGATCAATGCTACAAGGGCCGCTACGTTAGTATTACGCCACTGGCTAATAATTAAAGCATCATTGTACCAAATATTCTAATAAACATGCTACGTGAACTTGATAACCCAGAACAAACAAAAAACACACTAACTATTCTAAACACAAATGTTAATGAAATACAATTACACTTGCTGCCCCTTCAGGAATGAAACACATAAAAAAATTTACACAATTACAAGTACAAATACATTATTCCCTATCTTGCGAGTCACACGGAATCTTTTCATTCTGTGATTTTCTTGGGGTCTAAAAAGTTGCTGACAGGTTCCCTAGAAACACTGTCTCGGTGTCAAAGCTCTCCCATGGTTACCCGGACGAAAGTCTTTAAGTCACTCAAATCGGCATTTTGAACACGCACTGAACAGTAAACTGTATCTCACATTAAACACAAATGTCATAGTCACACTCAGCGTACCATCCACACGAATCTGGTCGTCCAGAAATGGCCCTACAACTACTATTACCCACGGTTCTGTCCTTTCAGTTCATGGTGTAATTAAAAGTCGTAAGTTCCAACAAACAGCACTTATTCCCGCACCAATTAAAGAAATGTCTCCTACTACAGACGCAAATGTCAATGTCCCACTCTAGTTTCTTGCGTTCATACAATAATTAGTCACCAAACGACAACTCTCCTCTTCAAGAACACCAAGCGTCCCACATCCCATTCACAAAGCACACTTACCAAGTCACTGCCAAAAGTTTATGGATCCCACCATTCAGTGGTCAAGACAAAACAAAACAATCGTCCTGTCTGCTAAAGACAAAATCTTTTCCACTACTCACAACGTGGAAACACCAGTCCTTCACTTTCCACCTTATGAAGAGTCGCAGTCATCTTGTTTCACAGCTCCACAGTCCAGTACTAGTTATTAGCTGCTGGTAACAAATGCCCGCCGGGCTCTGCCGCGCGTCGTTCATTCTGCCAGCGCGCCACTGCGCGCGCCGTTGAGCAGAAGAAACCACCCGCTGTTGCCTCCGCGGGATACTTTCCCCAGTCGTAAGGGTGGCGGAACTTATGAATGGCCAGTGGTACGTGCGTGTCGCCCCAGGCCGTTGACCTGCTGTAGCGGGCGCGTGGAGTGTACCCCGTCTGGCAGTGGAGTGGGGAGTGCCGCGGCTCTGTCGCCCGTCGCCATGGCTACGTCAGCTCGGCCTGCTAGCGGTATGGGCGTTACGACACCCAATCAGTCAGACCGTTCCGTGCATCTCGCAACATTACAGACAAAAGGATATATTTAAATACTCATTGATCTATTAGATACATTGGTAATAAAAGAATCTTTGTTCTAAAAAACATAAAACTACACACCCTAGTTTTCTACACATACATCAACATTTATCCCTTTTCTATATACAGCCCACACTTGTGCTATTGATTGTACCTGTCGTCCCTCATACAAAACATGAAAGTGTAAAAAAAGAAAAAAGGAATAATAAACAATCTATACAACTCATAATTACAATATAAAATAGTAGACTACTCTAACATCCTATCACAATAAACATTTTAGAAACTGGTGACTCTAAATCTATAACATACAGTGCACCTTTGTGCTTGTGACAGACTGAAATTAGTATCTCTTTATATATTTTACCTTTTTTTTATTATATATAACAACATTTCTAGGACATGTATGAACCATCCACATGTCAGATCCTGACCTGCCATCGAGGTTCATTCAAATCAAACAATACACAAAAATGTTTTAGTTATGGATCGGTAGCATCCACTTTACAGGAGTGTGCGCATTGATCACACTACTCTACGACTCTCACTCACCAGACATCACATTTTCCTTCTCATTCAATCCATTAATACACTAACAGAATAGGTCTAGAAGTCAGCTAACCTTACCACCACACTCACGACAACATACCATACCTTTGCTCCCTTATACTCATAACACCACCACACTCACAACATACCATACCTTTGCTCCCTTATACTCAACCACATAACACATGAAGCTGTTTCGGAGATAGCTTTCCAGTCTCCGAATTCGTCCTTTCACTCTGGCACCTCTCTCCATCGGCTTACCTCTGCATTCACTTTATGCTAAATATCAACTTAGAATTGCGACATTTCATCTAAGAACATGATGACTGGGTGTTGTGTGCTGTCCTTAGGTTAGTTAGGTTTAAGTAGTTCTAAGTTCTAGGGGACTGATGACCTCAGAAGTTGAGTCCCATAGTGCTCAGAGCCATTTGAACCATCTAAGAACATAAAATACACAAATTATTCAACCTGCAAAATAACTGTACACATTCTTGGTACCGTTTTGATTAGTTATACTGGTACCAGGCTTCAACAACAACAAAAAATATTATTTTTGCCAAATCGCAAATGTTATGCTAAGAATTAGATCTACACTTATATTACATCTTACGTCAGTATTCCACAACGTTCACCATCTGGATCTCATACTCCCTTTATGTCCTTTCACATTGTGCAGTTGTCCTCCCTCATCTCTTCATTCGTATTTCGGCTCTCCGTCCGTCCATTACTCCATCATTTCCTGGTCTTCCTTCGCCATTGGCATCAATCTCTATTGCAGCATACACAGGCCTCTCTGTAACATACATCTAAGACATCTCCACATTATTAATTCTACTCACCTTTATTTACCACTGTTTCAACACGTCGAATCTCTTTATTGATCACACTGATTCACGTCGCTTCTCTCCTTAAATAACACCTTTATCCACTACTATTTATCACGTCGCTTCTCTATCTACCATCTTTATCCACTCATTAATCATCACGTCGTTTCTGCTTGATCCTTATTCATATGACAAAAAATACGTACATACACCACTCTGTCGACTCCTGTTCATGACTCATTCGACCAGTCTATTCCGTCATACTTCCTGACATTCCGCCTGAAAATTCTTATGTTCGATTTTGACCCTGCACAACGTTACACACCACAAATAAAAACACTGACTATCTACCATAATTTGCCTACTTTCGATCTAGCCTTAATTTTCCATAATTTGATGTAAGAAATGTGATGAAGCCCACGAGATTGTTTTCCCTTGATCGTCTCAATCAGTACAGCATTTTCATGGACAATCCGCCTCACTCTGAATGGTCCACTATACACAGTAAAGAATTTACTTGTTAGGAATCTAAGTTTATATGAAAATTAAATGTGTGCAGAGAATATACAAGCTGGGAGAGATGGGACAGCCCAAGTGTTAGAAACTTTGGTGCTAGTGGCCTTTTTCACTAACACCGGATTCCGAACAACCATACACAGCACCTCATTATAATTGTCACTATGACAATGACATACTACCGATCAGATGACATCTAATTTAAAAACTTCGATCACATTACTGGTGTGACCTGTAACAGCAGTATAAACGTACCCTATTCCACACTGATCACAATGTTTACTTTCTACATTACGCGTTAAGTACCTGCAGTAGTCAAATCGCACTAATTATACTGGACTCATTGGCACTATTACATAACATTTAAGCAACTGGTTTCTTTGAGGAAACAGTTCTTTTACTTTAGTGTTCCAAATAAAAATTTTCAAATTTTTTCTCTGAGAGACCAGCCTAACAGATTCCATTACTGGTGTTTTATTCTCTGATCAGAAGTATGGTATTTGCATTCCTACATATCAGTAGAGTATGTCTGCTACATAGACAATTTTCAGTGCCAGCTGCATGTGTTTTAGAGCAAGATATTAAGGGCTGATATGTTGGATTAGTTTCTCCTATTCTTCAACCCATTATGACAAGAATGAAATGCCAGGATTCCATGCTCTCCTGTAATTCTGATAGTTTCTGCCGTTCCTATCCTCGACACTATGTGACCTATGAGTCGTGTCTCCGTTCACAATGTTGCTCTCATTACCCAGTTCCTGTAACATGTGCTGAAATGACGCGGAATCATCTAAGCCTCTGCCTGCTATCACTATATCTCTGCGCAATTTCACTGGCAACTTCGCTATACAGATCCTTATGAACTCCCCAGGTTCGTATGGCACATCCAAATACCTATTTAGTCTCAGCATTTCCTGATAGCACGACACTGGATCTCTTATACCACCGTTACAATTTGGCATCATCAATATGCTTTGCGTAACCTGGTCCTGCTTACTTTGCGACCAGAATTCATTTAAATAGCTACTACAGTCTTTAATGACTCCCTGCATTTTCGCTCTAGCCTCGTCCCTCAAATGGTTACACACAAACTTCATTTTGAGGAGGGGTCCCCACGATGAAGGTAATGAATCTTGAAATTGAGACAGCCTTGGACTATACCCAGTTGGGTTTGCCACCTGCTTTATCCGACACAACTGTTCTTCTGACTCTCTGAATTCGCCTTCCTCTTTCTGCCTATTTTCGCTTTTTGAGTTTATCTCTCTCTCTCTCTCTGCAATCTACCTGGTGGCGTGTCACCTTCGCTACTGCACGCTAATTGCAACTGTGCTAGTTCTTCACTATGTTTCCTACTTATTTCTAATTGCGCCTCTTTAAACTGTAATGGTGACTGTATCTCCTCCTGGTCGGCATAAACCTCTCGCTGCGTACTGTCAGAGCCTGTCTCGCCTCTTATACTTAGCTTTTCTACATCTGCACTAATCGTATTCATTCTGACCACTACCTCTTTGATTCGCTCATCCGGCAACACGTCCCTTCGCTCAGTAGTATCACTCTCTATTGCAAATACTTGTACCTCCAAATTATTAGCTTTTCCTTTCACGGCGTCACATACTTCCTTCAACGCATCCAGATTCTTCTCCCCCTCATCTAACCGATTATTAACTGCGGGCAGACGCTCACTGATAACTGTGTGTAGCTTCCTCATTGCCTCTTTATTTCCCTTATCCATTGCCTCCAATCTTTCCTTATTGTCCCTATCTCTCTCCTTATTATCTCTATCCATCGCTTCCAATCTTTCCTTATTTGCTTCCAATCTTTTCTTAGTATCCCTATCCATTGCTTCCAATCTTTCCTTATTTGCTTCCAATCCTTTCTTAGTCTCCCTATCCATCCTCTGTAAAAACTGTAGTATCACATTGTCATTTGCTACTTTCGACGCGCTCACCTCGTTCGCCTGAGAAACCGTAGCCTCGCTAAGGGTATCTGCACTTTCACTGCATACCTGACCTACTACCGGCTCGCCCGCGTCGTCGGGAAAAGCCCCCGATTGTGAACAAAGCCCGCCTCATAAAGGTTCACCTAGCCGCGGTCCGCTGAACAATTCAGCCCCTTCTGAGTGCTTGCCGTCCCCGCTCATTAACACATGGTCAACAGCTACTTCATGCTGCACTGCTACGTTCACCCCAGAATCGCTATTCTCCATGGTGGCTCCACTTTTCGACTGCGACCTAGTTACTACGGACATTATGCAAAAAAAATTATACCACTATCTTCCAGCCTTGGACGATATAGCAATTAATTACATAAAAAAAATAAAAGATCCTCACCAATCCAGAAAGAAATTGCAAACAGAAAAAATTTTACTTCTTAGCGCTATCACAATATATTCCAGCAAAAAATAAAAAATAAATCTTAATAGCAAACCCTAACAGCAAAATATCCTGAAAAAATATCCTGGCAGGGTTGAAATTATGAGAGGCACCCACATGCATTGCTCATACTGTGGCATCAAGCAGTCAGGCCTGCAAGATGAGTGGTCTGCCAAGCGAGTGGATTCATTCTTAATTTTATCGAGTAACATGAACCCTCTTACTCACAATTTAAGTTACAAGTTATCCTCCTATATGATTAATACGCAACAGAAACATGCATCTGACTATCAATAATTTACAGAACTCTGACTGTACACTACGCACTGGCAATACCACATTTTCTTTTTTGTCTTTTATTTAACGGCTTTTGTCAACACGTGGCCACCGCACACATTATAAATTCGGGACATTATGACAACATACAATTCGAAGTAAAAGTCCACCAATCTTTTTCTTTTCACTATCTTATTTATTCCGATAAATTCTCTAACCTAAACACACAAATTCTACAACCTACAACAATAACACATAAGAAATTCCGCCCAGTGGGCATGGCTTTACAATGGTGAATCTCTATATTATGGTCTCGTAATTATTTTTACCGCTACAGTGCACTTTCTGGATAGGATGGTGGATCTTTTATTATACCTCACACTTCGACTCTCACAATCATCACCACGAAACTTTCCTCCAGACCGAGCGGTACCGAAGGAACAAGCATAACCCACTAATCTTTTGAAACTACCTCGCTACTCTCCCATGCAACCCACACATACCCAAATTACATGACATACACCACACTACAACATGAAATACTACACAAAGATTGGTTACAACATTTTCACTTTCAGCTTTCCCACTTCAATTAATATTTATCCCAGTTTCACACGACGCTGCCCCACTTTGTAATTCTACTTTCCTACTGTGAACTCTGGAGATATATGCACGTCTTCCTGTGCAATGCAAGCCAAGTGGCGTTGCTGGATAGACGGCCGACTCACCTTGATTCTCTCTCAGAGTTTAAATCTAGCGTCACACGGAATCATATCACACAATTTAATATTAAGCACACACGCGAGTCCTCAACTGATACCATGGACGAGTACTTCTCTTTATCTTTTGTCTCATACACAGTTTGAGACTCACACAGTACTCACCACGTGGAAGTACTCGTCTCTAATTTCAAGTCCTGCACCCACCATTTCTTAAATATTTCAACTTATGGTACACACGCTATTTCTTAAATATTTCATCTTATTGTACACACGCTAGTAATTCAGCTTAACTTAAGCACACGGAAGTATTTCAACTTATTGCTACACGTGGTTTCACTGTGACCGTTGGTCACTTCTGAAGATTACTACAATCCCTTTAATATTACCTGCCTGACATTTAATTCTCCCCACAAAAGTTCCTGAAATAGAGAAATTAATATCTCAAACTACTCTTAAATATTCCACATGCATACCATGTCTCCACTCTTTCATCATTACGAAGCACAACTAAAACAGGTCTTAACAGCACAAGATCCTGGGGCAGAGTGCTGAAACATGGCCGTTCTCTAGGTCCTCTCGCACCTGTGTCGAGGTGGGGGAAGCACCTTGCTATCGTATTGGTCAGCCACATTTCAGACGCTCAAAGCTCTGATAAATTTCATCTCTTTGGTCCCACCAAAGGTGGCCAAAGGATCGACTCAAAGATGATCATATATTCACATTCACTATCTGCGGTTAGCAGACGACCATACATTCATTCATTTCACAGATCTCATCAAACTGGATGTAGGGATTTACTTTGTGGGAGTGCACATGTGATCAATTAAATAAATAAATTGTCATTCTTTCCCACACTGGTATCCGGCTTCGCTGTATTAATTGAAATTGAGTTATTTTACAAAAAAAAAATGTGTTGTTCTGACAAAAATAATGAAGTATGTTGTACCTATTTTCAATGTCGGGTGGTACTGTACCCTTTCACCTCTTCAAAAAAAAAGAAAATAAAAAAAAGTTTGTAGAGCACTTGCCCGCAAAAGGAAAAAGTCTTGAGTTCGAGTCTCGGTGCGGCACACAGTTTTAATCTGCCAGGAAGTTTCATATCAGCGCAGACTCCGCTGTAGAGAGAAAATTTCATACTAGAAACAATATATTGTTACACTGGGAAACGTATAATTTTAGAATTGTACATTTGCATTCAAAACGCTCTCAGAAAGATGTATGCGTTAATGGCACATGCTGTTGCTGATGTCCGTGTCTGCTATTTCCAGTTTGGCTGGTATCTCGGTATTGCAGATGACGTGCAGCGACATGAACAACGGCATGTTCTACTATGGTTTACATGTCTGTTATAACGTTCTGAGCAAAAGTA
This sequence comes from Schistocerca piceifrons, assembly GCF_021461385.2. NCBI lineage: Eukaryota > Metazoa > Arthropoda > Insecta > Orthoptera > Acrididae > Schistocerca > Schistocerca piceifrons. The sequence continues at coordinate 73,078,027 of NC_060148.1, read as the reverse complement.
ACACATTCCCAAAAATATGCGTATCCCAATGCGACAGTTTACTCTTTACTCTGCAGAAGAATAAAGGAGACCCGCTGGTGATAATGTAATATGGCCGAAATACGTGTCGGCAAAAAGAGAAGAAACCGTGTTTGTTCAAGGTTGAATCTTTTCAAATTTTTGTTCTTAAATCAAAGACGAGATAAAAAAAAGTGAGATTTCATGTCGAGAAATCACCTCAAGATGAATACCTACTCACAACATTCCAAGAAGCTGTATGAAGCGAAGAACCTGAGGATACAAGACGGACGCCTGGCTGTCGTTCTCGTAGGGCCGCCAAAGACGAGGTCACACTAATTACAGGGCGCACAGGAGCGAAGTGGCCGGGGAGACGGTCCGGTGTGTGCTACTGCAGGAAAAACCCTCTACCACGCACTTCGCAGGGGTTTGTGGAGTATGGAAGTGGAAGTTGATTTAGATATTACCAACATGTTATTTTTACAGCCTTATGACTGAATATTTACTTTCGCACAGGAAAAAATTAATTTCACGAGCTAGGTGACTGACGCAAAAGCGGTAGTGCATGATATTGAAAAATATACTGCCCCAAATAATATATGATCTCAACCACATGCACTCTTATTTATTCTGTAATTACTGCTTCCATTTCCTTACAGTTTGCATCCTTCAGCTTTACCTTTAGTTGCCAACATTAAAAATGGTGTTACAAGCAATTTGAGTGAGTGAGGCGCAGGATTTTGAACTTTCTTCGACGTACAAGTCTTTATTGTTAAAACTTTTGCAAATCCCGTTAACGTTAGTAACGTCTTCACACTACGACATTCAGTAAACAGATAACCGAAGATTTCCGCTGCTCGGCTGGCATTGTCCTCGTTATATACCAGCTTATTTTGATGTTATTCTCAGACATGTACATACTACTCACACAGCTGATACTAACAGCTGGTCTAATGACATTTCTCAAAATATTGCAGTGTTCTCTGTTATTATCTCTAGTTGATGGCTCTTGATACTGCTGTATTCCTCGGCAATATTATGCTTTTAATATGTGTTATTCTGATGCGTTGTGGTTTACACGGTTGCTGTTTGTCACTTGTAAAAATGGACATATTTTTCCTGGAAAATATGAAACGAACGTATGTGATCTTACATCCAACCTGTGGCCACCGGTGACGCCTCAGGAGTTGACTGAGTGACTTCGCTGCAGCTGGGTAGGGGCTCATAATGACGGCCGGCCGCGCCGTGCCACAAGTCACGCGTGCAGCGTGTCTGGCCCACGGGCGGCGCGGGCCCGGCCTGCCTGTCGCTCGGCTTCGCTCGGTCCTTGTCTGAGGCGCCCGGAAGAGCGCGGCGCTTCGTCCGGCGTCGCGGTGCGGCGTCTTTCGGCCGGCACAAGTCCCTCGAGTCCGGCAGACTCGCGCTGTCAGCGCTGTTTACCCTTCGCTGTGTGATCTCGGTATGATGGAGGTTCACTGGGCCAGTGGCTGTTTGCACGAAGGAGGCAGTCGAGCGGTCTACCGTCGCGATTCTTTAAAATGAGTGGCAGTGACAGAAGAGAGCAAAGAGGTTTCTCAATTAATATACGTTACAGGTAGTGCATACCTACTGTGAAACGACATTAGATGTACATGTACACGGATGCTCTGCAGATCACACCTAAGTGCCTGGCGGAGGGTCCATCGAATGACCTTCACAACGATTCTCGATTATTCCAATATCGAACAGTGCGAGGAAAAAACGAATGCCTATACCTTTCCCTGATAGCTCCCGTTTCCTTTATTTTATTGCGACGATCGTTTCTCCCTAAGTATGTCTGCGTTAGCAAATTATTTTCGTATTCGAAGGAGAAAGTTTGAAATTTCGTGAGATGATTCTGCCACAATGAAAAACGCCTTTTTGATGTCCACCCCAAATTCTGTAACATGTCAGTAACACTGTTTCCCCTATTTCGGGGTAATACAGAACGTGCAGCTCTTCTTTGAACTTTCTCAATGTACTCCATTAACCCTATCTGCTGAGGATCCCACACTGTGCAGCGGTACTCCAAAAGAGGGCGCACAAGCGTAGCGTAGGCAGTCTCTTTAGTAGATCTGTTACATTTTCTAAATGTTCTGCTAATGAATCGCAGTCTTTGGGTTGCCTCCCCCTCAACATTGTGTTCTTCCCAATTTAAGTCGCGTCTGCCCATCCTGATTTAGGTTTTCCGTGATTTCCCTAAATCGCTCCAGGCAAATGCTGGGATGGTTCCTTTGAAAGGGCACGGCCGACTTCCTTCCCCATCCCCTAATCCAATGAGACCGATGACCTCGCTGTTTGGTCTCTTTCCCCCAAACAACCCAACCCAACCCGAACCCCCAATCTAAGTGGTTCGTATTTATAATTCCTATGGTTTTAGTTGAATCTGCGGGCTTTAGATTTAGTGACTTATCGTGTAACCGAAGTTTAACAGATTCCTTTTAGCACTCATATGGAGGACTACATTATCTAGGATCAATTGCCACTTTCCAAAATATACAGATATATTTTCTAAATCGTTTTGCATTTATTGATCTCAGATTGTTCCTCAGATTGTTACGAAATCATTTATATAGATAAGGAACAGCAGTGGGCCTACAACACTACGTTGGGGAACACCAGAAATCACTTCTGTTTCACTCGATGACTGTCAGTTATAAGGAACTGTGACCTCTCTGACAGGATATCACGAACCCAGTTAGCTAATTCCATAAGCACCCAATTTCAGTAGAAGCCGCTTGTGTGGTACAGTGTCAAAGGCCTTTTAGAAATCCTTGTCGATAGCACTCAACACTTCGCGCTTCACAAGAATGATTTTTTCTGAATCCATCTTTACTGTGTGTCAATAGACCGTTTTCTTCGAGGTAATTCATAGTCCTCACACGCAATATATGTTCCAAAATCCTACTGGATATCGACGTTAATAATATGGACCTGTAATTTACTGGATTACTCCTTCCACCGTTCTTGAATATTGGTGTAACCTGTCCAGCTTTCCAATCTTTTCATACGGATCTTTCGTCCAGCGGACGGTTGTGTGAGGTTGTTATGCATGGAGCTGTTGCATCAGCATACTCTCTAGGAAACGTAATTGGTATGCAGTACGGACCGGAAGACTTGCTGTTATTAAGTGATTTAAGTTGCCTCACAAATCGTAGGATATCTGCCTCTAGGTTACTCATGTGGAGAACTGTTCTTGATTCGGATACTGGAATATGCAGAAAGAGTTTAAAGATTTGATTGACAATGAAACAGGATTAAATCACGAATGTCGACGGACGAGATTCCTTGTTTTGTACATCAAAAAGCACTTTGTGCTAAACTTGCAGGCCTTTGGCACATGGCGAAATTGGAAGAAAGCATAGTACAATTGCTGAAGTCACACGCATCTTCCGTTTTCAGCTGCAACGGTTTTCAGTGAAACTGAACGATTCCTATGGAGACTTCATATCGTACTGCAAAGTACGTAGGTTATGTCGTGAGACATACCTAGAACGACTTAAAACTTGCTAGCGTTTAATAAAGGAATGCAGGAACGAAAATGAAAACATGTGTAATCTAGTGCAGATTTCACATTTTAACTGGACTTGACTGTACACTGCCCACAGTAATGCACTGCAAGGTAACTTTTTCCTCATTTGATGGGGATGCATTTAAAAGGAAAATCGCGTTTCTGGAATGGACACATTCTGACAAAGACAGTGAAGTTCCCTAAGATCACTGGTGTTAAACAAAATACGAAGTTTGAAGAATACGTTGTGGCCTAGAAAGAATTACAAGGGTAGTTTTATGAAGTTTTTGATATTTTTAAAAGTTTGTTTGCATACGCGCTTCATTGCGTATTAATACAGGTTACGTAACATCAGTGCTCTTGTCCCAAGTTATCCTCTTCCTTTGTGTAAATTTTTCTGTCAAAACATGTCTAGCAAATGTGATGTTTACTGTAGAAATCTGAAGGCGGGGGTGTGAAGACTGTGTAGGTTATGGTTTATTGGGGCGAATGTAGCGGCGAGGAAACTGGGTAGATAAGACGCTCTCCATGGCAACGTACGTTATGTAGGAAGGACAGGAAAGTCGCTGAAAAGGAGGTAAAAATTTGTGCCATTGAGGCTGAATTACAAAATGAGGACTTGGAATTATGTAGGCTAAGGGAAGAAACAGGGACAGGAAAGGTAGAAGCAAAAAGAGAAACTTGAAAAAACTTCGAAATTCAGTTAGTAAATCAGTTTGGCTTGCTATCTGAAGTAGTGGAGGAAGGCCCTCATCCAGATGTAGTTGAATGTATTTTGAAGCAGAATATTAGCTTCAAGAAAAAAAGACACGTAGGGATCAAATCAGAATAGGAAAAGAAAAATATTGCTTCTAGTTAACAGTCAAGGCTAGGACTTCAGGAGGAGTTAGGTGCAGTGTACCAGCTCACAAGTTTTGTGAAAACAAATGCTAGGGAGACCAGGAAATTACAGTTGGGGCAGCAGGAAACAGCCTGCGGTATGAATCCAAGCTGTACTATTGCGAGAGACTTGGATGAAATAGGAACATGAACTGTCCACACAAACCACACAAATGTGGTGTCTGTGGAGGTCTTTCAGCGCCATGTTCGGTCCTGCGTAAACACTGCTGCAAGGCGTGTTAACACTCTGGTTTGCTATCTGAAGTAGTGGAGGAACGGGATGTTCCAGATACCCCCAAAACCTCACACACGCGACGATCCTGTTGACACTACTGGTAGGTGAGGACACACTACGCATGGCCTGCACCTAAATAGGAAGGGGAAAGATAAGTCAGCTGACACTGTAAGGGGGAGCCTCAGTCACACGAGGGTGACCCCTGTGGTTAATGGCACCAGGCAGACAGGTTTCTTATGTCAAGGTCAAAGTCCAAACAGGCAACACTCAAGAAAAACAGAATAACAGAAGCTTCATGTACAGTAAATAGGGATGAAGCTAAGGGTAGTATCAACTCACTTCAGCAGAATATCAGGGGAATAAAAAATAAAGTAGATGATCTGTTAACATCTACATCTACATTTATACTCCGCAAGCCACCAAACGGTGTGTGGCGGAGGGCACTTTACGTGCCACTGTCATTACCTCCCTTTTCTGTTCCCGTCGCTTATGGTTCGCGGGAAGAACGACTGTCTGAAAGCCTCCGTGCGCGCTCTAATCTCTCTAATTTTACATTCGTGATCTCCTCGGGAGGTATAAGTAGGGGGAACCAACATATTCGATACCTCATCCAGAAACGCACCCTCTCGAAACCTGGCGAGCAAGCTACACCGCGATGCAGAGCGCCTCTCTTGCAGAGTCTGCCACTTGAGTTTCCTAAACATCTCCGTAACGCTATCACGGTTACCAAATAACCCTGTGACGAAACGCGCCGTTCTTCTTTGGATCTTCTCTATCTCCTCCGTCAACCCGACCTGGTACGGATCCCACACTGTTGAGCAATACTCAAGTATAGTTTGAACGAGTGTTTTGTAAGCCACCTCCTTTGTTCATGGACTACATTTTGTAAGGACTCTCCCAATGAATCTCAACCTGGCACCCGCCTTACCAACAATTAACTTTATATGATCATTCCACTTCAAATCGTTCCGCACGCATACTCCGAGATATTTTACAGAAGTAACTGCTACCAGTGTTTGTTCCGCTATCATATAATCCTACAATAAAGGATCCTTCTTTCTATGTATTCGCAATACATTACATTTGTCTGTGTTAAGAGTCAGTTGCCACTCCCAGCACCAAGTGCCTATCCGCTGCAGATCTTCCTGCATTTCGCTACAATTTTCTAATGCTGCAACTTCTCTGTATACTACAGCATCATCCGCGAAAAGCCGCATGGAACTTCCTGCACTATCTACTAGGTCATTTATATATATTGTGAAAAGCAATGGTCCCATAACACTCCCCTGTGGCACGCCAGAGGTTACTTTAACGTCTGTAGACGTCTCTCCATTGATAACAACATGCTGTGTTCTGTTTGCTAAAAACTCTTCAATCCAGCGACACAGCTGGTCTGATATTCCGTAGGCTCTTACTTTGTTTATCAGGCGACAGTGCGGAACTGTATCGAACGCCTTCCGGAAGTCAAGGAAAACAGCATTTACCTGGGAGCCTGTATCTAATATTTTCTGGATCTCATGAACAAATAAAGCGAGTTGGGTCTCACACGATCGCTGTTTCCGGAATCCATGTTGATTGCTACAGATTACATTCTGGGTTTCCAAAAACGACATGACACGCGAGCAAAAAACATGTTCTAAAATTCTACAGCAGATCGACGTCAGAGATATAGGTCTACAGTTTTGCGCATCTGCTCGACGACCCTTCGTGAAAACAGGGACTACCTGTGCTCTTTTCCAATCATTTGGAACCTTCCGTTCCTCTAGAGACTTGCGGTACACGGCTGTCAGGGGAGGCAAGTTCTTTCGCGTACTGTGTGTCGAAACGAACTGGTATCCCGTCAGGTCCAGTGGACTTTCCTCTGTTGAGTGATTCCAGTTGCTTTTCTATTCCTTGGACACTTATTTCGATGCCAGCCATTTTTTCGTTTGTGCGAGGATTTAGAGAACGAACTGCAATGCGGTCTTCCTCTGTGAAACAGCTTTGGAAAAAGGTGTTTAGTATTTCAGCTTTACGCGTGTCATCCTCTGTTTCAATGCCATCATCATCCCGGAGTGTCTGGATATGCTGTTTCGAGCCACTTACTGATTTAACGTAAGACCAGAACTTCCTAGGATTTTCTGTCAAGTCGGTACATAGAATTTTACTTTCGAATTCACTGAACGCTTCACGCATAGCCCTCCTTACGCTAAGTTTGACATCGTTTAGGTTCTGTTTGTCTGAGAGGTTTTCGCTGCGTTTAACCTTGGAGTGAAGCACTCTTTGTAGATGACCTCACAAATAACAGTGGGATTGATATACTTTGTCTGAACACCATGTAACTGTGGTGATGGATAGTGTCAGTATAAATTAGTATAATTTAGCTTCTTACACTTCCAGATATAGCATGGATAAAGGAGGGGTTGCCGTTTACAAAAAAAAAAAAAAAAAAGGATATAAGTACAAAACTGTAGAAGTACGCAAATTCTGCATTGATCAGCACTTTGAAGTTTGTGCATATAAACTACAGCTAGATAATGTAGTGTTGATGCTAGCAACAGTGTACAGGTCCCCATTAGGAGATTGGGAGCTAGTAAAAAAGTTTGACTACCTATTACGCTGTCTGTCAGCCAAAAACAGGAAGTTTCTAACCAGATCGGAAAAGTGTAAGTGTTATTAATTGCATATAACATAGAATCAGCTATCAATTTCCCTACACGTATAGCTCAAGGCAGCAGCGCTGTAATAGATAATGTATTTGTACAGCAAGAGGGTGTAAAACTAACACATGCTTTCACATTGATAAATGGATTATCAGCCCATGATGTACAATTGATTAAATTAGAAAACACAGCAAGGTGTACAGTTCAGAAACCATGAAATAAAACTGTACGGTTGCCCAACCCAGTGTTTATTGAGCACTTCAGAGAAAATTTAATAAATGTTAATTGGGGAGATGTGTATAATGAGCCACATGCACTTGTGCCTGGGCATGGCCCGTGAGCTGATGTCTTGGCCACCCCATTTCCACACTCCTCGTTTCTTTTGTAATTCCTGCAAACACTAACACCTGTACTCGTACTGATAACTAATTTAAATACAACCTACTGGTGAATTTTGCTTAATGGCTATTAGGCCACTGTCCATGGCATATTTCTGCGCCTAATCTTAAGCAGCCGTCTGATGACATCATAGGGATCCGAACAAACAGTTCAGCTTGTACAGTTTATAGAAGTTTCAAACTGCTGCCTGAGCCTTTTTAGCCTCTGAAGATGTCTCCAGCATTTGGAGACGAAACGGTAGAGACCTTTCCATGTGTTTTTTTTTGAGTCATCTGTCTTCTCATTCGTTTGATGTGGTCCACTACAAATTCCTCTCCTATGCCAACCTCTTCACCTCAGAGCAGCACTTGCGACCTACGTCCTCAATTATTTGCTGGATGTATTCTCCAATTTCGTACCATGGAAGTCATTCCCTGATGTCTTAGCAGATGTCCTATCATCGTGTCCCTTCCACATATTCCTTTCCTCTTCCATTCTGCGCAGAACCTCCTCATTCCTTACTATGTAAGTTGACCTAATTTTCAGCATTCGTCTGTAGTACATCATCTCAAATGCTTTGATTCTCTCCTTTTCCGGTTTTCCCACAATCCATGTTTCACTACCATTCTAGGTTCTGCTCCAAACGTACATTCTCAGAACATTCTTCCTAAAATTAAGGCCTATCTTTGATACTAATGGACTTCTCTTGGTCAGGAATGCCTTTTTTGTCGGTGCAAATCTGCTTTCGATGTCCTCCTTGCTCCATCTGTCATTGGTTATTTTGCTGCCTAGGTAGTAGAATTCCTTAATTTGATATACTTCGTGACAATTAATCCTGATGTTATGTTTATCTCTGTTCTCATTTCTCCTACTTCCAATTCCTTTCGTCTTTCTTCGATTTATTCTCAACCCATATTTTGTACTCATTAGACTGTCCATTCCATTCAGCCCATCATGTAATTCTTCTTCACTTTCACTTTCAGGATAGCAATGTCATCAGCGAATCGTATCATTCATGCCCTTTCACCTTCAATTGTAATCCCACTCCTGAACCTTTCTTGTATTTCCATCATTGCTTCATCGATGTACATACTGAAAATACGGGCGAGACACTACATCCCTGCCTACATCCTTTTTAATCCGAGCACTTCATTCTTGGTCATCCACTCTTATTGTTTCCCTCTTGGCTTTTGTACATATTGTGTATTACCTGTCTCTTTCTACAGCTTACACCTGTTTGTCTCAGAATTTCTAACACTTTGCGTCATTTTACATTCCTCAACATCTTGTCCAGGTCGACAAATCCTATAAACGTAACTTTATTGTTCTTTAGTCTTGCTTCTATCACGGACAGCAACGTCGGAATTGCCTCTCTGTTGCATCTACCTTTCCTAAGGCCAAATTTATAGTCATCTAACTCATCCTCAATTTTCTTTTCCATTCTCCAATATGTTATTCTTGTCAGCAATTTGGATGCATGAGATGTTAAGCAGACTGTTCGATAATTGTCGCACTTGTCAGTTCTTGCAGTCTTAGTAATTGTGTGGATGATATTTTTTCGAAAGCTAGATGGTATGTCGGCGGACTCATATATTTTACACACCAACATGAATAGTCGCTTTGTCGCCAGTTCCCCCCCAATGGTTTTAGACATCCTGATGGAAAGTTATCTACTCCTTCTGCCTTATTTGATCTTAAGTCCTCCAAAGCTCTTTTAAATTTTATTACTGGATCTCCTGTCTCTTCCAAATCGACTCTTCTTTCTTCTTCTATCACATCAGACAAATCTTCCCTCCTCATGGAGGCCTTCAATGTACTCATTCCATATATCCACTTCCTCCTCCTTTTTTGACGGTGAAATTCCCACTGCACTCTTAATACTACCACCCTTTGCTAACAATTTCACTCAAGGTTGCTTTGACTTTCTTATGCGTTGACTCAGTCCTTCCAACAATCATTTCTTTTTCGATTTCTTCACATTTTTCAGGGAGCTATTTCGTCTTAGCTTTCCTACACATCCTGGCTATTTCATCCCTCAGTGACTAGCATTTCTGTATTCCTGAATTTCCCTGAACATTTTTGAACTTCCTTCTTTCATCATGGGTAATAAAAGAAATACTTCAGTTATTTATTTTAACTCCCATGGTTTCTTTGCAGTTACTTTCTTTGTATCTATATTTTTCTTTCCAACTTCTATTATTGTCCTTTTCAGAGATATCCATTCCTCTTGAAGTGGACCGCCTACTGGATTATTTCTTGTTGCTGTATCCATAGCCTTGCAGATCTTCAAGAGTATCTCGTCATTCCTTAGTACTTCTGTATCTGACACATTAGCGTCTCGATTCTTTCTGACTTATCTCTTAATCTTCAACGTGCTGTTTATCATTACTACATTGTGATATGAGTCTGTATCTGCTCCTGCGTATGCCTTACAATCCACTATATCATTTCAGAATCTCCTTCGGACCATGATGTAATCTAACTGTTGTTCCCCATATCACCCAGCCTTTTCCAATTATACATCCTCCTCTTGTGATTAAGAGTATTCGCTATTACTTGCCGAAGTTTATTACAGGACTGAGTTAGTCTTTCTTCTCTCTCATTCCCTGTCCCAACCCCATATTCTCCAGTAACCATTTCTTCCACGTTTTCTCCTACAACTGCATTCCAGTCTCCCACGAGTAATGGAGTTTCATCTCCCTTTACGTACTGTATTACCCTTTCAATACCTTCATATACTTTTTCTGTCATCTTAAGCTTCCGACGTCGGCATGTACTATCTGAACTATCGTTGTGGGTATTGGTTTGCTGTCTATTGTGATAAGCGTAACTGTATCACTGAACTGTTCACTGCAACACACTCTCTGCTCTACCTTCCTAAAGAATCCGACTCCCGTTATACTGTTTCCTGCTACTGTTGGTATTACCATAATAGCAGGCCAAAATACGACCGTCCCGCCCCGCAGCAGAACCCATGGATAGAGAGAGACGTGCACTGGTGCCTGGTCACCTACACAGCCTTGTACGACGAGCCCCAGTCGACGTTCGAAACCTGTACTCGCCGGTGAACACAAGCCCACTCCACTGATCCAGGTTCCGTTTCACGTGTCCCCTTAGGCAATTTCTTCGCACTCCAAGGTCCCAGGTAGTTTGTTATTGTTGTTCGTAGTGGTCGCCTAGTGACCACATTCATCGTGTGAAACTGGCTACTTACTGACTGTGTCGACGAGCCTCCGAGTTGACACCAAACAGATGGAGTACTTATACAGATAGAGGCTCCAGCAAAACACAAGTGGAACTGAGCCCACAGAGTTCTACCTCCATGATACAGAGGCACACAGGCAGTCATATGAGCCCCTGGATAGGACCAAAATTTCCTGCAGCTACTTCCTTAATTACCTTGGTGTCTCCCTCTTCCTGTCTCTGTCATTTATGCAGCACTGCGCGGACCTGTGAAAGTCGTTTGGTTCTATTCTAAATCAACTGCACTACATTCCTGCAAAAAAACTGGGGAGCAAATATAGACAAACAAAACAACGTTGCAATTTCTGTTGGTTATTGAGCTGTCGCATATTGTGCTAAAGCGTTAAGGAGCCATGTTGACTCTTAATGACATTGCTACAACAGCTCCCACTTAGTGGTTGCATGTTCTGTCCAATTTTGTCCCTGCTAATCTCACAATCAAGGATGCCAAGGTGCTAATTCCTAAGACAGAGTGCTATAAGAATTCAGTCCAACTGAGTAAGGTAGTGCAGTATGGTCTTTCTTGTCGCGAAAGACCAAGATTCAACCTCATCCAAATGGCACAAGAGAGACATGGCAACGTCTTGAAAACGTGGTCTTATAGTGGAAGTGCTGCTCGTGATTATGGCGCGAAGGAGCAGACGGTGAGTCATGTTGTGGGGGAGCGCCCACTCCATGCCTTTGAAGGCTGTCTGCCGTGCTTGTCCAATCATAGTTCTGGCTGCATGTTTGTATGTGAATTCTTGTATTTCATCAGAAATGATCAGTTCGCCAGAATATGTTAGCAGACTCGCATACCAGCCGTAATGTACGCCAGGATTCCTGTCTGACACCTCGATTCCTCTCTAATGGGCTGGCGACCTCTATCAATGGGAAACGTAAAAGCTGGAGAGAGGCAAGTTCAGTTTAGTTTTCACTATTCTAGTCTACAAAATACAGTCAAGTTTCAGAGTATCATCTGTCACATAAGCTGACTCCATTTTATTTTGAAAGGTTGAACAACATGGAATGGAACGTGACAGCGCTGCAAGCGGCTGATCTGAGGCATCATATCCTGTCCCAGTCAGCGCGTGCTGTTCGACGCATCACAAGAGCCACGGTCAGCAGGATGAGATGTGAGGAGCGGCGTTATGTTGAGTTTAAGTGGAGGAATGAACCTGGTGAGTATATTATTTGGAAGTTCGTTATTGTTAAATAAAGCGTAATGTGCTCATTTAGGTTTTCTATAAAAACTCTCGTCGAAGTTAATCAACGCATGGTGATGGAGCTGCACCACATTTGAAAATTCTGTCCTAATTAAAGTGCACAGAAATAAGAACATAGGAACTAAATAATAATCACACTGAAGAAAAGAAACAGTTATCTAATCACAACCGATTGCATCTAACAAGAGAAGATGACCAACCTGGTCTCACATACAAAACGCACACTTGCAAGGTGTGAGCCCCAGCTGTCTATGTCGCGCCGAGATTTGGACGATTGTACGCAGTTACGACCTTCTGAACACATAGTTTTTCAACGCTCGTGTACCACTTGTTTCTGGCACGTTCCACTGCGTTCGCCCACTGTCGGAGCTCGAACTACTGTACGGTACGGTGAGTAAGAGGTTCGCGTTCATAGTGCCGGTGAACCGACAAGCGACAGTGTGGCAGCTCCAGGAGCAGTATACAGTGACGGTCAAATTGCCACGTTTAAACGTCAAAGCTCGCGACAGTTGCGACCGGTAAGCGTCTTTATGTGTGGCTCTTCGACTAACTCTTACACGAGGCAAAAGAAACTCTATGAGCGTTTCTTCGTGCTACTATTTGTACCTTGCGATTTAGTTGCGGCAGTCATACAGAAGACACGTTAAATGGATAGAAGAATAGTTGATTGACGTTAGACTATTCTTTATGAGAGGATGGTGGTGACAATGATGACGAAACCCTTTCACCACGATCATTGTCGTCAAACAACTTCATTGGCACAATGCGACGGAGACGTAAAATCCCCAACTGACTGTTTAGGAAGCTTGCTTTGAAGAAGTAATATTGTCAGATCTCACCTTGCCTTTGTAACAGAGATCTGTGTGTGTGTGTGTGTGTGTGTGTGTGTGTGTGTGTGTGTGTGTGCGTGTGTTTTATAAAAAACTGCTGCAGAATATGTCCTAAAATATTGCTAAACAGTGTTGACCATATATGCGCATGGCATTGAAATACTATCTGCTCATATTGCTTACCCGTTTTTCATGTTAAATAACATGTGTTCTACTTGAAGAACAAAGTTTCGAAGCACATGGGGCAGACGTGACCGGCTCCACGCACGTCTTCCCACACTTGCGACATGAAGCGGGTCTGAGGGCTCTCGACGTCACCCCGCTGCACAGTACTCTGCAGTCGTGCATCAGGCAGCTGTAGTGGGGCGGAGCCAGTGGCAGGCAACCTGCACCTACAGAACTGTAAAAACTCTGCACTCAAGAAGTCTAAAATGAGTATTATCATAAGTATGGCCATTTATTTTAAGAGTGGGCTGGTGTTTGGTATCTAGGGTTGAGATCTTGCAAATGTACGTTTTTCTCCTTACAACACAAGGTCCAGTTAGTTATGTTTATGTGGAAGGTTACAAGTAATAAACATGAAGGTTGAGGACAGATTTCATTCGATGTCAGATAAAGAGAGATCATGCTGACACAGGAGTAGAGCACACCGCCTCTAGCCCTGACAAGGGCCTGAGTTGGCCGACAAAGAGAGTCCACGAGTCTCTCCAGTTGTGTCGTGTTCAGCTGACGTCACTCAACAGGTCCCGTAGAGCCGCCAGACCGCAGGGACGTTGAGAGCGCCGCTGCCCACACGCTGGTGCCAGACATTTGCTGTGAGGCTGAGACCGGATGGCTTAGCGGCCATGTCGGGATGTGGCAGGACGGCTGAGTGTTCGGCAGTCCAGCCAGGAGCGTGTCCACGCGGTCTGTGAACACGGCTGCTGTCTTGGGAGCGTCCCCAGGGTACTCAGCACGAAGGTAGCGCACAGGTCCGGATTACAAAATCACTATGCGATGTGATGCGATCTAGACTGCTCGCTCACTAAACTTCAGCACAGATCTCTGACACGTGACGTTCTAAGACTCCAGTTCATTGTCGTTGCGATAAAAGTGACAATGCAGGAAGGTACAGTAACTTTTCCGAAATTTTTAGACCTTTAATGCCATACGCTGCAGAGTGTACGGGGATCCACTACACGATGCCGACCCCAGCAGAACAGACACTAAGAGTCGCAAGAAACGACAGAGCCCGTGTCCTTAGCAATAGTGTAATGTGCGTTATAAAAAGTAGCGGAATTTGGCACATTGTGTACATTTACTTACTTCTTTATGCGTTTATTCCACCTGATAAAATTAAGGCATTCGTGCACTCTCTTACATATAACCTGACATCTCAGTGAGTCAACATTACGACATGCGAAGTACACAAGCAGCAGACGGTAGTGATAACTATACTACTTCTGCTAATAACAACAACAACAACAATGGAGACACATAAGAACACACGTTTCTCTTGATGCGACATCCACATCTGTTGATACACATCCCAGTGATAAAATCAGCTGCTGATGTACAATTTTGCAACTGTAGCAGGTATTATCACTGATGACAGAAATTAATGTATGGGGTTTCATAAATTCCACATGTTGTGCTTTATATCAGAATACACATACTACGAAATTGTAGCTCTGCATCTTTAAGTTGACTTAGATGTAAAGCAGTGTAACTGTTTCAAACTGTGGATGCATTACTTTTACTTGTTTGATCGCCTTTCTTTTAACAAATTACATAATGATAAATATATCAAAACTTTACGTACTGCAATTACATGACATTATTGCTTCAGTACAAACAGTCATGATTGCACACGACGTTTGGCCTTGGAGCGGAGTGGAAGAGGGGGGAGTCCCTTTCTCTCTCCCTCTGTCGCTCTTTGCTTTAACTCGCAACCGTCGGTAGCTACAGAAAACTCTCGCTTCCCCACGGGATGTATGCTTCGAAAAGGATCGAGGCACAGGAAAGTTCCATCTGAGGTTACGTCCTGGCGAGACTCTTCTTAATGCTCGTACATCTGTATTTATGGGAAGAATTGTCCGATTATCTATGTCTAGAAGTCGAAATCTATCGTTTTCTAAATCCTGCTCTTCGATTGTGTGGCACACCTAGGGCCAGACATAAGCTCAGATGTCAACTGAATTGCGATGAAGAGTGGATTGAAGTTTAAGAGAATGGTCTGGAAGAACAAAATGCGGAAAGGAGTGGGACACTAAAGTGCAAAGCAATCACGAAATTCATTTGAATTTCTCTTGGGCTGTAGATATTACGTTGATGAATACCACACAGGCAGTTCATTTGAACAGAAATGGACACCTATGAAAAGGGCATCGTAGAAATTGGACAAACAAAGATAGATATAAGGAGCTAACGGAAAAGAAACCTTGGGAAACAGAAAAAAAACACAGCAATTGATCAGCAAATCATTGGCGAAAGTGTCAACCAAGAATTATTGAAGTTGGCGTCTAGAATATACGAGAATGGTGCTATAGCATTAGATACAACCCTGAAGATATAAGCAGATACTTGCGAGGCCTACCGCACAATGACCACAACACCTCATGTATGGAATTTGTCGACAGGAATAATATATACAGAGGAATGGAAAAGATAAAAGAGGATATGATAGATGACGATCATTTTGACTGTCAGAAGGCTAATAGCACAAGAGGGCGGCACGTCTGACATTGTAACTGATGCGGGAAGCAAAACTTGGAAAATAAAATGGACACATTCATAGGCCCTGAAAGGAAAAGCATCCGGAAATGTAAAATTCTGCAAAATGTTCGGAATATTGAGAAAAATAAGAGTAAGTTGCAAAGAAAGACGGGTGATACGTACAAGAACCGAGAGGAAACAATAAGGTTGCATGACCAAGAACAAAATACTGTCCCATCTTCCTACCAAAGCGTTTGGTATGTTCCATTCTTCACCGATTCTGCTGAGAACCTCATCATTTTTTCTTTTATGAGTCCATCTAATTTTCGACATTCTTCTCTAGCACCACATCTCAAACGCTTCGATTCTCTTCCGTCCCGGTTTTCCCACTGTCCATGTTTCACTTTCATAGAATACTGTGCTCAAAACTTCAGGGGTAGATTTTGGGAAAGTCGCCCAGAACTGTGGGTCAGGGGAAACTTACTGTATGAGATGAGAAGGGAAGACTAATTGTTGAGGACTGCATCGGACGAGATTTGAAAACCTAAGGGCTTAAGACAAGGTGATATGCACGACAGAGATTACTGCTAAAACATTGATCACAAGTTATTAAGAGTGAGAAGGTAAGCACATTGTACATAACAGAGGTGGGATAGGGTGGTGAAAAATAGATGGGAATGACATTGAAAGATGCAGGAAACTGAAACGGAGTGAATCAAAGGGTAGTTACAGTGATAAAAAGCTGGATGGCGAGAACCAAGGACACGTTGTAGAGTTAGTTCTCACCTACGGAGTCCTGAGATACTGGTGCCTGGGGGAGGAATCCAGGTGGTGAAACAGGCGCTGGTGTCACGAATGTCACGTCGTAGACCATGCTCTGCAACAGGATATTGTGAGTTACCAGTATATACCCTCAGCCTATGCCCATCCGTCCTAATTGATAATGTGATGGTAGTCATGCCTATGTTGAAGGCTAAACAGTGTTTACACAGTAGCTGGAATATGACTTGTATCTTTTCGCAGCTGGCTCTCCCTTTGATAGAATCTGTTTTGCCAGTTACAGGGCTATTATAGGAGGACACACTCTTGTTAACTCGAGATCAATGTTTTAGCAGTAACCTCTGTCTTGTATATTAACCTATCTTCCACCTTTAAGCTCCCTGGATGCGGTCCCCAACATTCCTTCTCATCTTGTGCGGTAAGTCTCCTCTGACCCGCGGTTCTGGGTGACTTTCCCAAAATCTACCCCTTTTCCCCCTTTTCCTAGACCTGTCCAGTCCTTTTCCTTAACCCTTCTTCCTTCCGTTTCAACCCTTTTACCTGCAGAAGGAGCCACTGGCTCCGAAAGCTTGCCAATCACAACAGTTTCTATGTGTGTTCTGCCGCTGCTTCGTGAGTCGATTCTTTTATCTATCCTATTAAATAATTTTATCAATGATTGATTGATTTCGTTGTTACAAAACTGACAGTTGATGTTAGTTGACTTCGTTTGGCCGTGAACATCCTCTTTGAATGTTCTTCTCTACTCTTCATGTTCTCTTTCATTTTTCCATTATGTGTTGGTTTGTCCTTGGTTAAAATGGCTCTGAGCACTATGGGACTCAACTTCTGAGGTCATTAGTCCCTTAGAAATTAGAACTAGTTAAACCTAACTAACCTAAGGACATCACACACATCCATGCCCAAGGCAGGATTCTAACCTGCGAACGTAGCAGTCTCGCGGTTCCAGACTGCACTGCCTAGAACCGCACGGCCACTTCAGCTGGCTACTTCGTCCTCAAGGTAGCAGAATTCTTTCAGTTCGTCTTGATCCTCGTCTACAATTCTGACAAGTTGAACACTGATCTAATTTCTGCTAGACTTCATTAATTTAATCTTTTTTTGGTTTAGTCTTAATTCATAGAGTCTATCCATTAGATTGTTCATTCTACTGAACATCTCCTACTGTTACCTCTGACTTCCATTGAGAACAGCAATGACATCAGCTATTCCTGTCACTGATAACCTTTCAACATGAATTTTAATTCCATTTCTGAACCCCATTTTTAATTCCGTCATTGCTTCTTCGATGTAAAGATTGAATCGTAGGGGCGATTAGATGTATGTCTTTTACCTTTCCTAACCTAATCTGTTTGTTATTGGTCTTCCTACTTTATCCTCTTGTTTGATGTACAAATTGCACGTAACCCTTCTTTCCCTAGAGGTTACACCCATTTTCCTTAGAGTTTCGGAAATCCTGCAACATTTTAAATTATCGTACGATTTTTATCTAACTACAAATCCTACGGACATGCCTAGATTTTCCTTAAGTCTCGCTTTAATCATCAATCGCCAACCCAGAAGTTCTTCGCTGATGCCTTTATCTTTCCTAAAACCAAACTGATCGTAATCTAGCACTTTCTCAATCTACTTTTTTCCTCTTATATACATATTCTTGTGAGCAACTTGAGTGTGAGAGCTCTTTAGGTAATTGTGTGGATGTCCTAGCACCTATGTGTCCTTGAACATAAAGAACTATGTGAATGATATGTTCGAGAGATACTGATTGTTTATCTGGAGAACCAGTTCGAATAATAATTTGGCTTCCAAATTTCTGAACAATTTTCGAAATTCCTAAGAACTCTTCCACATGCCTTCCACATGATTTGATCGCGAGCCTTCCTAACCCCCGTTTGTTTCTGTGGGCTGGGGAGGTAGGCCCCTCGACGGCCGCTGCTTCCCGTGACGTCTCACGAGGCCACCTGAGGACAGAGCAGCGTCGACCTGACCGCCACAGGCAAAAGCGACTCCCGCCGCTGAACACCACAGAACGCCCTACACTATGCTGCTTGTGGTGTGGTGTCAGTGGTAGCCACAGATCTCAACCCAGGCTACATCGGTCTGTCTGTGATGGCTGGTGAACTTCTCACCACTCTGTTGTCTCCACCCCAACCCGTGGCTATACACTCTGCAGTCGTTGCCCTACAGCCAGATGCCAGTGTAATGTGTCGGTACGATGCTCTCAAGTCCCTCATGCCGATGATTCGTTTTTTTTTTTTACAAAGTCGTAAAGATGCACGTTCTTTGGACTTTCTCTTTTGCGATTTGCCATGAGTAATTCCAATAGCATTAGGAACAGAACAAACATCGTGTACACACATCATTCTCCATCTGTAGCAATGTCTTTTTTGTACTGAAAATAGGCTCGCATAAGAACGAAATGCCAAAAATCTGGCACGGGCATAAAAATAATGCAGTATTTTTCTTAAAGACGTTGTGTCTGCCATTAACTGTAACATTATTTGTTTTCACAACTACATTTTCGATCCTGTGCCCTTTATACAGGTATACAGCAATAACCGAAACGTGAAGTGCAGATGGCATGTATAGAACGCCACTATCATCCCATACATGAGGCAGTTATATTACAAAAAATGCTAAAAACAGCACATCACTTGCATCGGGCCACTGGAGGTGTCAAAATTTACAAATCTTCTGACGTGTGTATATCTCACTGTTGTCTCTGTATGTTGAGCCTCCTAACTCAGAGTATACATCAACTTTAGATGAGCGTAAGGATCATAGCAATGGCAAAGGTAAATTTATTGTTACTGATGTTAACATCACTAACATGAATCCCCTCAAACCACTGTTCATGATGTTTATACGACAACTGAGGCGGTTGGTGGGGAACATATTCACAAGTCGTTTCTTCTTTGCTCTTAGCAGTGATTGTACATCCCACAGTAAACGTTTTATACCAGAGTATCTTAATATCGTGTGTACATTCGTTAACGGAATTTGGCATTCTGTTTACGATACAATCATTTGATGTAAAGAAATAAGATAAGATATTTCTTTATCATGATAGGGCGTAATAGTACGTATGGTATCCATCGTCAAAGGCTTACAGTAGCTTGGCTGCTCATGAAACCATGCCAGTAATAATCATATATATATATATCACTTTACATATGTATTCTTTGTACCATATTAACATCACAAAGGCATAAATCGCATTCACAACAACTTTCGTACATGAATTGATCCGGTGGACAAATAAAAAGAAAAAGGAGTACAAAAGAAGAGATAAAAACATGTGATGGGATACATGTCACACATTACAGAACATTACGTGTATCATCATGTAATTGTAAAATGTACTGTTAATATGTAACGTACTGTACCAGTACAAATGTAGCCATACATTTCCATGGCCCTTAGAACGTTTAGGCCGAGAATGGCTTTTTCAGCTACACTTGCAAAACACCTCATTCATTTTTTTACTGAATTATTCAAATATATTACTTATGTTAAAATAAATACACCCTAATTACAAAAACGTGTATGAGTGGACATAATTCTTTCTCATTTCCATACATATCATACAACTCACAGGAAACGTCGTAAAGACTACTCATATTATAAAACCAGCATAGACACGATCCTGTGCAAATCGTTACGTCCTATGCTTGTCAGTAAGTCAGTC
The DNA here is from genome assembly GCF_021461385.2 of Schistocerca piceifrons. Lineage (NCBI taxonomy): Eukaryota > Metazoa > Arthropoda > Insecta > Orthoptera > Acrididae > Schistocerca > Schistocerca piceifrons. The sequence goes on along the minus strand of NC_060148.1, from coordinate 73,057,927 downwards.
AAATAGCCAAACTATGCATTCTCATTTATGTTACTTTCTATTATTAGCACGTAAAACTGACTGGAATTTATCTCGAGGTCTCTTATTTCTTAAATCTGTCTTATTGTTGGGCAAGCTGTGTGGGTGATTTTTGAAATAGTTGTATATTTCCACTTCTTCAGGTATTTTGATACTTGTACCCTTAGGTTAATTTTTATTACTGGATCTACGTTAGGTGATGGTACTCCTCTCTCTTTGCTTGATGTGCTCTTTAAATTTGTCGCTGGAATATGAGCTTTGTAACGTCCGGTCAAGATGTCCGTGCTGTAACTCATACGATTACTGACATTGTATATTGATCTAGTTTCAAATGGTAAATGCTACCTGCATAGACTTTGTGTGGGAGAAAGTGAAAGCTATGCTTCTACAGAAGACTGATCCACTGGCTTGTTCACCAGTCCGTCGTCTCCCGTCTTGTGCAGAACTGCAGGTCGAGGCGGCTGTTTTCCGGGAACGCCTCTCCAGCTACTGGCGGGACTTGGCGCAGCTGCTCTCACTCGGTGCGGCGCACTTGTCACAGCTGTTGGTTCCCCTCGCATTCGAACGTATGGTAAGTGGAGTTTTTTCCTCCTCTTATAAACTGTATTATACGTACAGGGGGTGAGAAAATGACACACACCATCTGGCCAGTTCTTGGAGACTGTTTCCCAGATTACCTTCTTCACACTGTAGCTATCTTTGGCTCTACAGTTCTAATACTAACCTTCTGGAAGAATTCGGAACCAACCTCTACTTCTGTGAGCCTTTTGGGGCTATGATACAGGGAGGCTAAGCTCGGAATGGTTAGAGATCGAAGAAAATCGTCTGTATCTTTCTTTTCTCGTATGCGCTAGCTACTTCTTTAACAGATTCAGATAACTTTGCACCCAATCCTGCTTTACAAGCTGAAGCATGTTAGCTTCATATTTAGTGGAGAGTGGTCTAGAGTCTCAGTGTGGCATTTCAAGTCTCCATCGGCATCTTCTCTTCCTAAGAATCTCTACTCCATATGGAAGGCCTATAAAATTACTTCTGCTCAACATGGAGGTACGTCAACTTCAAATCTCGTAATGAACCTGTATACATAGCACATAATTCATACATTTCGACACAACTGTTCAACGTCTTCCCACCTTAACATTCACGTGACCATTTCCCACGACTCCATGGCCAGACGATAGCGCTGCTGACACTTGTGGCTCGACGCCATTGGTGGCCCCCTGTGCTCACCACTGCCAGCCAGCACTGTCCGTGTGACACGGCAATGCTCCAGCCGCCGCAGCCACAGAGGACGCGCAACTATAATGAAGGTCCACCAGTTAGCGCGTGTTGCGTCTGCGAGTGGCTTTGTTAAAGGCACTGTGCTACTACAGTCACAAGCGGAATATCTGGTGAATGCGTCAAGGCCAATGAAAATCTGTGCCAGACTAACCTGAAACCGGATGCTGCTTTCTGAGAGCATCCATCTCAGTCGTTAGCCTTTCTGCACGTATCTCGTGGCCTAACTCAAACCATTATCGAGTCTGAATTCTCTGTCTATGATTTATGAACACTACCACCAGTGATTTTCCCACTACCGAGAATAAAAGCTGTGGCCTAACTCGAACCATTATCGAGTCTGAATTCTCTGTCTGTGATTTATGAACACTACCACCAGTGATTTTCCTACTACCGAGAATAAAAGCTATGTGAACACATACACTGGACTCGCATTTCGTGAGGACGACGGTTCAATCCCGTGTCCGGCCATTCTGATTTAGGGCACGGCCGACTTCCTTCCCCATCTTTCCCTAATCCGATGAGGCCGATGACCTCGCTGTCTGGTCTCCTTCCCCAAACAACCCAACCTTAACACACAGAATGGCCACTGCACATTATGACTGTTTGGATTCTGAAAGTAGTATACATGGAAAGCAAAAGGACGCAGTATGACCTGTGTCTTTGTGTGACTTTTGGTGGCCAATGTAGCAACGTGCCAGTCCCTAAAGTATCGTGTGAGCCTCAATTTCGATCGTTTGAGAAGAGAATTAGGCGATACCTGTTTTAGTGAACTGAAAAGGTTCTGAGTAGATTAAATCTTTTTCCTATAAATAGTACGGATGTTTGCTGGATGGTAATTTCAAAGATTGATAGTTGCGGGTTCCGCATTTAAGGATGGTTTCTGCCGACATCGTGTCATGTCCTATCATTGTATCTTGTTTTCGTTACCATCATCTATGCATTTCACTGCAGCAAAGGCAATTTACCTGATACGTATCCAATATTTTGTAGAGTTAGTACCTCACAGCTTGCGAGAATGTTTAAAGGACTTCTTCTTTATTACATTTGCGGTGCAGCTACGCTTCGTTGATCATACACTGCACCTGCTTAGGAAAAGTGTAATTGCGAAAAGTTATTCCGTGAAACCAATGTTGTACAGATAGTTTCGATTTAAAGACACACTTTGCTTTCTGAATGAAACTTGAGTCTTCAGACAGCTGCAGCAGTCTTGAGGTATTCGTATTCGAGATAATTCCTCTCGTGGTTCTTCACTGCAGCCCTGCAGAGTAGTACGGCAGGGCGTGCTGTGGCCCAGGTAACGACGCAGCTCACGATTTTGACCCTGTGCCCCTGGTAACTGGGCTCTCACATAATACTGTGTACAAATATGTATGTATGTATATATGTTCAGAATAGTTCAAATGTCTCTGAGCACTATGGGACTTAACTTCTGAGGTCATCAGTCCCCTAGAACTTAGAACTACTTAAACCTAACTAACCTAAGGACATGACACACATCCATGCCAGAGGCAGGATTCGAACCTGCGACCGTAGCAGTCGCGCGGTTCCAGACTGAAGCGTTTAGAACCGCTCGGCCACACCGGCCGGCATAGATTAGGTCTAGATGGCAGAAAGCGCAGTGGCGCCATAGCAAGGACGACGGATTCAACGTTTTGGAAGGTGCCGACACAAAAGTGTGCAGCACCTTCCAATTCACTGCTCCTGCACAACGAGGGAAATTCTGCATTTTATTTTTCGTTTTCTATACTGCTTATCGACGTACCGGTAAGAGTCGACTGCAGCCACGTGTCACCACTACAGTGATTTTGGGTCGGTCCGTACGCCGGGCCCCCTACTGTGTGGACTCGGCCCGTGTCGCTCGCTGGCCTCCCTCGCCCTGTGTTGCTGTGACGCCCACACCCGGGCTGTCGGAAGTGGGAAGCGGCTCAGACCGCAAACGGGATGTTAGCTGCCCGCTGACCGCTAACCGCCTGCTGTCACAGCGAGGACGTGACGCACGTCCCGCATACACACACACACGTAAACGCGTGCAGTATTCCTGGCGCACATCCGCAAAGCTCTACTTACGCAAATACGAATTGGAGGCGATAAATCGCGATCCCGTCTAGAACCGGTCGGCCATGTATGTATGTATGTAAATTTAAAAAATATTGTATTCGAAAAGGATTTATTTTTCTCTGGCTCCTGCCATCAATATAAAACTGATAAAGGAGGTATTTCATTCAAAAAATGTGAAAAAGAAGAACAACTGTATTGTGAAAACAACTGAAAGCTTTTTAATTTCCATTTTTTCTCGTATTTGTTATTTCGTAATTGATTCATTACAATATACACATTCTTTTGTGAATAAGGTAATTTTTTAATTTCCAATGTCTATTAAACACTTATTAGTAACTCAGAGAGAGAGAGAGAGAAGTTTTCAGTGTGTACATACAGGGTGTTTCAAAAATAACCGGTATGTTTGAAACGGCAATAAAAACTAAACGAGCAGCGATAGAAATACACCGTTTGTTGCAATATGCTTGGGACAACAGTACATTTTCAGGCGGACAAACTTTCGAAATTACAGTGGTTACAATTTTCAACAACAGATGGCGCTGCAAGTGATGTGAAAGATATAGAAGACAACGCAGTCTGTGGGTGCGCCATTCTGTACGTCGTCATTCTGCTGTAAGCGTGTGCTGTTCACAACGTGCAAATGTGCTGTAAACAACATGGTTTATTCCTTAGAACAGAGGATTTTTCTGGTGTTGGAATTCCACCGCCTAGAACACAGTGTTGTTGCAACAAGATGAAGTTTTCAACGGAGGTTTAATGTAACCAAAGGACCGAAAAGCGATACAATAAAGGATCTGTTTGAAAAATTTCAACGGACTGGGAACGTGACGGATGAACGTGCTGGAAAGGTAGGGCGACCGCGTACGGCAACCACAGAGGGCAACGCGCAGCTAGTGCAGCAGGTGATCCGACAGCAGCCTCGGGTTTCCGTTCGCCGTGTTGCAGCTGCGGTCCAAATGACGCCAACGTCCACGTATCGTCTCATGCGCCAGAATTTACACCTCTATCCCTACAAAATTCAAACGCGGCAACCCCTCAGCGCCGCTACCATTGCTGCACGAGAGACATTCGCTAACGATATAGTGCACAGGATTGATGACGGCGATATGCATGTGGGCAGCATTTGGTTTACTGACGAAGCTTATTTTTACCTGGACGGCTTCGTCAATAAACAGAACTGGCGCATATGGGGAACCGAAAAGCCCCATGTTGCAGTCCCATCGTCCCTGCATCCTCAAAAAGTACTGGTCTGGGCCGCCATTTCTTCCAAAGGAATCATTGGCCCATTTTTCAGATCTGAAACGAGTACTGCATCACGCTGTCTGGACATTCTTCATGAATTTGTGGCGGTACAAACTGCCTTAGACGACACTGCGAACACCTCGTGGTTTATGCAAGATGGTGCCCGGCCACATCGCACGGCCGATGTGTTTAATTTCCTGAATGAATATTTCGATGATCGTGTGATTGCTTTGGGCTATCCGAAACATACAGGAGGCGGCGTGGATTGGCCTCCCTATTCGCCAGACATGAACCCCTGTGACTTCTTTCTGTGGGGACACTTGAAAGACCACGTGTACATCTACATCTATACTCCGCGAGCCACCTTACGGTGTGTGGCGGAGGGTACTTATTGTACCACTATCTGATCCCCCCTTCCTGTTCCATTCACGAATTGTGCGTGGGAAGAACGACTGCTTGTAAGTCTCCGTATTTGCTCTAATTTCTCTGATCTTTTCGTTGTGATCATTACGCGAGATATATGTGGGCGGTAGTAATATGTTGCCCATCTCTTCCCGGAATGTGCTCTCTCGTAATTTCGATAATAAACCTCTCCGTATTGCGTAACGCCTTTCTTGAAGTGTCCGCCACTGGAGCTTGTTCAGCATCTCCGTAACGCTCTCGCGCTGACTAAATGTCCCCATGACGAATCGCGCTGCTTTTCGCTGGATCATGTCTATCTCTTCTATTAATCCAACCTGGTAAGGGTCCCATACTGATGAGCAATACTCAAGAATCGGACGAACAAGCGTTTTGTAAGCTACTTCTTTCGTCGATGAGTCACATTTTCTTAGAATTCTTCCTATGAATCTCAACCTGGCGCCTGCTTTTCCCACTATTTGTTTTATGTGATCATTCCACTTCAGATCGCTCCGGATAGTAACTCCTAAGTATTTTACGGTCGTTACCGCTTCCAATGATTTACCACCTATGGCATAATCGTACTGGAATGGATTTCTGCCCCTATGTATGCGCATTATATTACATTTATCTACGTTTAGGGAAAGCTGCCAGCTGTCGCACCATGCATTAATCCTTTGCAGGTCCTCCTGGAGTACGTACGAGTCTTCTGATGTTGCTACTTTCTTGTAGACAACCGTGTCATCTGCAAATAGCCTCACGGAGCTACCGATGTTGTCAACTAAGTCATTTATGTATATTGTAAACAATAAAGATCCTATCACGCTTCCCTGCGGTACTCCCGAAATTACCTCTACATCTGCAGATTTTGAACCGTTAAGAATGACATGTTGTGTTCTTTCTTCTAGGAATCCGATATTCCGTAAGCTCGTATTTTTTTCACTAAACGTAAGTGCGGAACCGTATCAAATGCCTTCCTGAAGTCCAGGAATACGGCATCAATCTGCTCGCCAGTGTCTACGGCACTGTGAATTTCTTGGGCAAATAGGGCGAGCTGAGTTTCACATGATCTCTGTTTGCGGAATCCATGTTGGTTATGATGAAGGAGATTTGTATTATCTAAGAACGTCATAATACGAGAACACAAAACATGTTCCATTATTCTACAACAGATTGACGTAAGCGAAATAGGCCTATAATTATTCGCATCTGATTTATGACCCTTCTTGAAAATGGGAACGACCTGCGCTTTCTTCCAGTCGCTAGGTACTTTACGTTCTTCCAGCGATCTACGATAAATTGCTGATAGAAAGGGGGCAAGTTCTTTAGCATAATCACTGTAGAATCTTAAGGGTATCTCGTCTGGTCCGGATGCTTTTCCGCTACTAAGTGATAGCAGCTGTTTTTCAATTCCGATATCGTTTATTTCAATATTTTCCATTTTGGCGTCCGTGCGACGGCTGAAGTCAGGGACCGTGTTACGATTTTCCGCAGTGAAACAGTTTCGGAACACTGAATCCAGAAACAATTGAACAGCTGAAGCAGTACATCTCATCTGCATGTGAAGCCATTCCACCAGACACGTCGTCAAAGGTTTCGGGTAATTTCATTCAGAGACTACGCCATATTATTGCTACGCATGGTGGATATGTGGAAAATATCGTACTATAGAGTTTCCCAGACCGCAGCGCCATCTGTTGTTGAAAATTGTAACTACTGCAATTTCGAAAGTTTGTCTGCCTGAAAATGTACTGTTGTCCCAATCATATTGCAACAAACGGTGTATTTCTATCGCTGCTCGTTTAGTTTTTATTGCCATTTCAAATATACCGGTCATTTTTGAAACACCCTGTACTTAGAACAGCAACAGTAATGGCAGCTCAAAAACAATACACACACACACACACACACACACACACACACACACGCACACGCACCATAAACATATTGTACATGTTCCACACGAAATATATACTCTGTCTCTCTCTCTCTCTCTCTCTCTCTCTCTCTCTCTCACACACACACACACACACACATGGACGCACGCAGTGTGCAATGAAACATTCATAATCTCAAACATACACTCAGAACTGTGACAAACAGCTCATCAAAGTATTCCACACCCACCCAGTCAAATGGAACATCTTTTTACCTTTTTACTAACAAATAAACCCACCCAGACACATCAGTAAATAGTCTGGGTGCAGCAGATTTCCACACTTATGTCCCCCGATGAACCACTTGTGATCGTGGTAGGACACCCCTGCTTCCAGCTGGAATTGCAGTATATACCTCAGTATATAACCTCAATCGAAATGTCTCCTTATAAGCATTTGTGGTGCAGCGCCAATGTCCTAGAGGAGGCACCTGTTGAAGTCCCTGAACGTGAAACTCTTTCAGGCTGTGCAAATCACCGTGTCTGTCATGCAGACTTGTGGGATAGTCCAGCTCTACCTCTAGGACATATCCCTCAACAGCATCAGCGGCCACATATTTGATCTCTTTCCTCAGTCTGGTGATTTCCGCTTTGGACATCCATGAGAGCCCTTGAAAAGGGAGACTTTGTTGCATGGTTTGCTTTGAGAGACAGTTTACATCCAGGTAAAGGATGAAACTGAAATCGTCAGACAACCTGTACTCTCCCTCGATTATTTGCAAGTTATTTGCCTTGGCATACCTGCACACACATTGGCAAAGTCACTTGTGGACCGCATGTTCCAGGAAGACATGCATCTCAACGTTGGTCAAGAATTCGCTGCTGGCTTGTGTCTTTCTTAACATTGCATCCCACGAAATCTCAGCCATATGCTACAGAACTTCTCGAAGATGTTGCCGGTCAGATGTACATTCGTGTTCATCATTTTACATGTTCTGATAAATCAAAGATGCCGAAGTCCTGCTGTTCATTCACCAAGTGCCCGCTCTTTCCATTCATTATGGAAATGCCTCTTAGTTTACTAGAGAATCCAGATATTCGTATGGAAAGACCCCTTCTCCGTCACAAGTTGAAACTCTTGAAACTCTACATCATCGAGATATGTGGCTCCATTTGCTAAGAACATCTCCAGGACGCGTTGGTTCAGCAAATTTCTAAAGAGACGTGAGCATGAAGCATTGTGAATCGAGGAAGTGGTGTGATCCTCTGTGAAGCGGCATGTATTTGTAAACGGTGTCAGCAATGACACTGATCTTATCATCCTACTACCCAGACTCGTCAAAGTGCTGAACTAGAAAGTGGGCATCATGCTCACTGAAATCGTGGAAAAGATGGCTGTGTGCTGTGGCAGTTGGTACTTACAGTTACATGGGTTGTCAGCTGCACTCTGGGACTTCCCCGTTACGTGGCAACAGTCTCTACAGGGAGCTTCCTCACCTCTGTCCAGACAAAGTCCCCAGGTATAATGATCAGCTGCCTGCTTGTACAGTGCATCATTCTCCTTCACGTTGGTCATGAGTACGTTTTCACTATAAATGTTATAAACATCCCGTACAAGACTTTCAAGCTCAGTGAGCAGCCATCTCGCACTATTCCCCTGACATAAGATTTTAATTTTAGAGTTATACGTGCACAGAACTTGATGGGCAGCCACATATCGTATGCATCATTTTGTGGCACTGATATGGGAGGCAGAGGCACCACGTTCACACTGTACCACAGGAGCTAGGAGGCGCTCTAAATCGAGGTAAACGACGAAGGGACAGAGGTGTTGGTGAGAGGCATTCTTACACTTCGAGAACCGTTTATCCTTGATAAGCATTTCCACACCTATTGTTTCCTGGCTCTAGCAGTCAATCAGGTGTCTTTCAAGATACATGCTCTTGGTAAACGACTTGAGACATCCACAGCAAAAATGTCTTGCACCTTTTCTGTTTTCATTTCAGAGGAACGTAGGTGGGACATGCATTTGATCCAAACGTTGTGTTGCTTATCGTCTTCAGAGATTAGCAGCAGGTCTACACTTTTTGGATGTTTCTCGGTTAATATGGACAAGAAGAGGGGACCACCTAATTTACGCTCGACTTCTTTGTCGATGTGCCACACAGCGTGTTAATGTTTGTTTTCTTCTTATGGCTCTCCTACATTCGGCCATAAACGAGAAGTTAGAACGCCAGTGGACATCTGGTGTTTGTTGTGTATCTGTATGCCCTGTATTTTTTGGTTAATTTCTATCACTAGTGAGAAGCAACCATGGAAATCAATTTAAATTCCTGTCGTCATGATTCTGGGCATTAGGACATGCTTTTTGTTAGCAGTATATACTTTTGAAGAGAGATGAAACTGGACCCCACAATAAGTTGATCAAAATCTGATGAACATAAATCAAGGTAGGGTATACAGCTGAGTGTCTTACAGGACTCCCTTTCCTGCACCTCAGAAAAGTGACTCAGTACGACCGCTCTGGTATCGACTCACCCCATGATGTCACGACAGCTCTCCCCCTAACTTGGACAATGCTCTTCCCCTCAACGACACGTCGAACTCCTAATAACTCTGCACACGAGAAGGAGAAAGAGACGCAGTTGATAAGTATCTAAGGAAGGAGAAATAAAAATCCGTATTCGTATAATAATAATAATAACAAATTCTGAGTACTTACAAGTAAAACTGTTGTTGTGTTCATTACTGGAATACACTTCCAGCAACTCATCATCAGTGGGCATGTTTGTCATTAAGGGCATATCCAGCATGGGTACTAGAGGAGCTGTATGACGTCGGCAGTGGAATGTGTCTCAAAGAATACGGACAAACCCAAACGAAAACACAGGTGCAAAAGAACTAGTAGCTGGTGGTCGTGTCTAAACACCTATATTCGCATTGAGAACATCTACAAACTAGAGCATCTCAAAAATAACAAACAAGAAATTTAATACTGTAGAATAAGCGATATCTGCCTCTGAACAATCGAAGTTGTTCCCCAGAGATCATCATCATCGTCATCATCATTATCAGCTGAGGGGTTCAGATCCCACAGCGAGTAACGCCTGCTCACACCTAGAAAAGAAGAGGTAGAACCCATAAGAATAACTTACACTACTAGCCATTAAAATTGCTACACCAAGAAGAAATGCAGATGATAGACGGGTATTCATTGGACAAATATATTATTCTAGAACTGACAGTGGTTACATTTTCATGGAATTTCGGTGCATAGATCCTGAGAAATGAGTACCCAGAACAACCACCTCTGGCCGTAATAACGGCCTTGATACGTCTGGGCATTGTGTCAAACAGAGCTTTGATGGCGTGTACAGGTACAGCTGCCCATGCAGCTTCAACACGATACCACAGTTCATCAACAGTAGTGACTGGCGTATTGTGACGATCCAGTTGCTCGGCCACCATTGACCAGACGTTTTTAATTGGTGAGAGATCTGGAGAATGTGCTGGCCAGGGCAGCAGTCGAACATTTTCTGTATCCAGAAGGGCCCGTACAGGACCTGCAACATGCGGTCAGGAATTGTCGTGCTGAAATGTAGGATTTCGCAGGGATCGAATGAAGGTAGAGCCACGGGTCGTAAGACATCTGCAATGTAACGTCCACTCTTCAAAGTGCCGTCATTGCGAACAAGAGGTGACCGAGACGTGTAACCAATAGCACCCCATACCATCACGCCGGGTGATACGCCAGTATGGCGATGACGAATACACACTTCCAATGTGCGTTCACCGCGATGTCGCCAAACATGGATGCGACCATCATGATGCTCTAAACAGAAACGGGAGTCATCCGAAAAAATGACGTTTTGCCATTCGTGCACCCAGGTTCGTCGTTGACTACACCATAGCAGGCGCTCCTGTCTGTGATGCAGCGTCAAGGGTAACCGCAGCCACAGTCTCCAATCTGATAGTCCACGCTGCTGCAAGCGTCGTCGAACTGTTCCTGCAGATGATTGTTGTCTTGCAAACGTCACCATCTGGACAGGGCTGGACGATCCATTACAGCCATGCGGATAAGATGCCTGTCATCTCGACTGCTAGTGATACGAGGCCGTTGGATCCAGCACGGCGTTCCGTATTACCCTCCTGAACCCACCGTTTCAATAGTCTGCTAACAGTCATTGGATCTCGACCAAAGCGAGCAGCAATGTCGCGATACGATAAACCGCAATCGCGATAGGCTACAATCTGACCTTTATCAAAGTCGGAGATGTGATGGTACGCATTTCTCCTCCTTACACGAGGCATCATATCAACGTTTCACCAGGCAATGCCGGTCAACTGCTGTTTGTGTATGAGAAATCGGTTGGAAACTTTCCTAATGTCAGCACGTTGTAGGTGTCGCCACCGGCGCCAACATTGTGTGAATGCTCTGAAAAGCTAATCATTTGCATATCACAGCATCTTCTTCCTGTGGGTTACGTTTCGCGTCTGTAGCACGCCATCTTCGTGGTGTAGCTATTTTAATGGCCAGTAGTGTATAAACAAAAACACTATAGAAAATATGTATACTTGCTTTCATCCTCAGCCAAGGTGACCACGATGAGTGACATCACAGCGTCGTCGGTAAACAGTGACAACAGTGCGGCGTCGTCATTGTTATCCAACGTGCGTGGCCATGACTGCAGTCACCATGGTCGTCACGCATACCGCACGAGCGCTTGACTCCGATATCAGGGCTGGCTGGCAGTCGGAGAGAGAGCAAGACTCGGGTCGCCCTCCGCAGGGCTGTTTACAAAACCCTTCAGCCACGCAGCGTGCGCTGATCAGCAATTCAAATCGCAATCCATCACGCTACTTCTCTCCCCACTAACATTACTTACACATAGCACATTGCGACAGTGCCCAGCGTGTTGGTACACATTTGAACATGCCTCTCTCAACTTGCTACTACTCTCATTACTTACCAAGCGTGGACGCAAGGCAGCACAAACGGGTTTATTTCCCGTAAGAAGAAGAACTTCCACATATTAAACGAGTGGGATTGTGCTGTGACAGAAACGCACGAAATGGAATATGCTGGCTACAAGTAGCTGCTGATCGGTTACGTTTTGAGTGACACATTGCAGAAACTTGGGAAATCATCTCGACAGTTCTCCAAAAAGAGTGTAGATGTCACCTGGTAAATAAACGTAGCTGACAAAAGAACTGTAAAAATGAGCTCGGGAGTATCTAAATAAATAAAAAAATTTTATTAAGAAAATAATATTTGCACATATCTGCAACACAAGTAAATCCGTTTTTCTCTCCACCACCGTACACTTGCCTAAGGTGTCTGACTGACATACAGTTGAATGATTCCAAATTCAGGATGGCAGTGTTCTTGAAAATTTCCCATATTCATACCACCACCTCACGACCTTTGACGTGCATGACGCTCTCTCTGTGATCACAGTTTCGGAGTGACGTCAGCATATCCTCACAGGTCATTCCTGTATCGTGGCGGCTACTGCGATAGTGGAATCGAGTCAATCACGCTACTGTCTTCCAAGACATGTCACACTTTATTGTTCTGAGCAGCTGGGCGGAAGTGACAACTGTGTAGAAACTTGTCGAAACACAGACTGAGTCGACGCGTGTGACAACAGCTGCATCTTCAATCATCTTTAAACATGAAGCGGCCGCACTCGTCGTGGAGGTCTCGCCCGTGAGCAACAATGTTGTCCCGGAGGCAGGCAGCTTGGACCCTGGCAAGCAGGTCTTCAGCTGTATGTACAGGTGTTTCGTACACCTACATCTTGACATAACCGCAGAGAATGAAGTCGAGGGTTGTAAGATCCAGCGATCCCATGGCCATCAGAGAAGACCCCCCTATCCTGTACTACAATGAGCGTGAGTATTCTTGAGTGTGCTTGCAAACATTAACATTAAAGTGGAATGATCTTGGATAATGCCCTAGAATACCTTGACTGAGAATCTTTGCTGTTGGCCTCCCATATGGGTGGCGTGGGTGTTGTCCTCATTCTAGATGTGTCTGTTTGGCTTTTGAAAACAACATCGCGGATGAATGAGGCCTCATCCACAAACAATACAAACTGTATGAAGTTGGAAAGTACAGCTCTGTGAACGATACTGGATTGACACAAGCAGGCATAGGGCTCAAAATCCGTTCGTCGCAGTGCTTGCACATTTCATCTTTGATTACTCATTGTGCGCTATACACAGCAACACACCTCACCATGAACACGACACAAGCTATCTGATGCAATGGACAGCTGACAGCAGGGTCAGTGGTGTGCTTGCGGCACAGGTTAATGCGCCACTGCGATGCTTGAGTGCTACGAGCCTAGTTGTGCACAGTAGGTCCGTTTGGTGGTCAGGTGTGTACTCTGTTTATCAGCTGCTACTGTTCGAGTGCACAACGGACACCCGAGATCTTTGCCAGAGTGTGAAGAGCTGCAGGCATCATTGCAATACATGCATTCATTCAGACTGACAGTCGTTGCTTTGAAGAATTGCTGTGAGCTACATTGTTGTTAGGTGGTGTATGTCCTTAACACAATAGATATGCACTTTCGAGTATTGGTTCCCTACCTCAATATAATCTATTGTGGAACCACTGTCACCTGTTTCAGTGTGACCCAAAAGGATTGGGGACCCCACGTACAGAGAACAAGAGCAGTTCTGTCCCACTTCTCTCAGACTCTCCCGACGGCACCCATGTCTGTGGTGAGCACTCACCGTCCAGAACAACATACTGTGTGATGCTAGGGTAGATAGAAGAAAGGAAAACAGAATGGGCAAGTGCGAGAGGGACTCACGCACTAAGGGTTCTGTACAAACTCCCCGTCCTGGGAATCGAGATTCCCAATGATTTTTGGCTGTTATCGAGACTCTGTAACTTTACTGGCAAGATACTGCTCCCAGCAATACCAAGATCGGTCCAGAAATTCTTCGTTATTTCCTCAGCCCAGCCCAAACAAACAAGAACAAGCAAGCAGAGGACTTCAGTTTACATATGTAGGGAGAGAAGATTTAATAACATATTTCCGTTTACGTACTAAATCATGAATACAATATACATTTTATGTTTGGATGCAGTAATGTTCGTATGTTATACTTTCAACAGGTCATGAATACAATGTATGTCCAAATCGAAAACGACATTTTTATGTGATATAATTACAAGTTAACAAGTTTCAGATTTTTTGCTTTACTTGTACCGGAAAACTTAGTTGTTGCCAAATCTCACGATTCCAAGTCAATGGAGAGCACCCTATAGGTTTCGATGACTGAGTTTTCGATTATCAAAACACGAGACATAAACGGCCGTATCTGTTGACTGGAGTCAGTTATAAGCTTACAGATTTTACGCCGCCAAGGGTCCGTATACCTTTGTATGTGACATAATTTGAACATGATAGCCAGAACGTATCCAGAGAAAAAGATTCCCAACAGATGGACAGACAAATAGACAGACTGATAAAAAATAATACGAAAAGTATTTTCTAGAGTTATATAGTTACCAATTATGGATTTTAAGATTTTTTTCATTTATTTGCACTGTGAAATCTGGCTTCTTTCAAAATGTCATGATTCTAAATCAACAGGGAGCACCATATTGATTTTATGAGTGATGTTTCGAGTATCAAAATATATAATTTAAAGGGCCGTATCTTTATTGCATTGACTTAGAAGCTTACGATTTTTACAACGCCAAAGTAACATAGACCTTAATATGTGACACAAATGTGAACTTCGTACCCGAAAATGGTCCAGAAAAAATGATCTTAACGCTCGGACAGTCAATACATTCCTTCAAATCTGCAATATTCGAGACGTGTTCAGATACAGACGACATCGTGTTAGATGACGAGCTACAAACGCAAATTTTCGGCAAACGCGATTAGCCAGGCAACAGACAAACGCTAAAAAATTTTGAGTCAAACTGACATTTCGTGTGTGCACAATTAACTCAGACAATGTTTCAGATATGGAGCGGCTGATGTCTATCGTTGCGTTTGTAGAAGGTCAAAACATGTGTTCTGGATTCTCACAGCGTAGGTAACGAGTAGGAGTTTGACGTATTTGTCAACAGTGTGGCCATTCTATTTTCGAAAATCGTTCAAAAGTTTGAATAGAATCTCGTCAGAGTTCCAGCCACGCCATGTGGCTTTACACGTAGGAACTCGACGCTGCTGGCAGCTCCAGAACATTTCAGTTGGATACATCGTCACGGGAGTATACATTCATACATTCAGATGTCTGTAATGTCAACTACCAAGAAATATCTGCACCTCTCTAATCGGATGTCACAGTTTGAGAAATGTACACTCCTGGAAATTGAAATAAGAACACCGTGAATTCATTGTCCCAGGAAGGGGAAACTTTATTGACACATTCCTGGGGTCAGATACATCACATGGTCACACTGACAGAACCACAGGCACATAGACACAGGCAACAGAGCATGCACAATGTCGGCACTAGTACAGTGTATATCCACCTTTCGCAGCAATGCAGGCTGCTATTCTCCCATGGAGACGATCGTAGAGATGCTGGATGTAGTCCTGTGGAACGGCTTGCCATGACATTTCCACCTGGCGCCTCAGTTGGACCAGCGTTCGTGCTGGACGTTCAGACCGCGTCAGAAGACGCTTCATCCAGTCCCAAACATGCTCAATGGGGGACAGATCCGGAGATCTTGCTGGCCAGGGTAGTTGACTTACACCTTCTAGAGCACGTTGGGTGGCACGGGATACATGTGGACGTGCATTGTCCTGTTGGAACAGCAAGTTCCCTTGCCGGTCTAGGAATGGTAGAACGATGGGTTCGATGACGGTTTGGATGTACCGTGCACTATTCAGCGTCCCCTCGACGATCACCAGTGGTGTACGGCCAGTGTAGGAGATCGGTCCCCACACCATGATGCCGGGTGTTGGCCCTGTGTGCCTCGGCGTATGCAGTCCTGATTGTGGCGCTCACCTGCACGGCGCCAAACACGCATACGACCATCATTGGCACCAAGGCAGAAGCGACTCTCATCGCTGAAGACGACACGTCTCCATTCGTCCCTCCATTCACGCCTGTCGCGACACCACTGGAGGCGGGCTGCACGATGTTGGGGCGTGAGCGGAAGACGGCCTAACGGTGTGCGGGACCGTAGCCCAGCTTCATGGAGACGGTTGCGAATGGTCCTCGCCGAGACCCCAGGAGCAACAGTGTCCCTAATTTGCTGGGAAGTGGCGGTGCGGTCCCCTACGGCACTGCGTAGGATCCTACGGTCTTGGCGTGCATCCGTGCGTCGCTGCGGTCCGGTCCCAGGTCGACGGGCACGTGCACCTTCCGCCGACCACTGGCGACAACATCGATGTACTGTGGAGACCTCACGCCCCACGTGTTGAGCAATTCGGCGGTACGTCCACCCGGCCTCCCGCATGCCCACTATACGCCCTCGCTCAAAGTCCGTCAACTGCACATACGGTTCACGTCCACGCTGTCGCAGCATGCTACCAGTGTTAAAGACTGCGATGGAGCTCCGTATGCCACGGCAAACTGGCTGACACTGACGGCGGCGGTGCACAAATGCTGCGCAGCTAGCGCCATTCGACGGCCAACACCGCGGTTCCTGGTGTGTCCGCTGTGCCGTGCGTGTGATCATTGCTTGTACAGCCCTCTCGCAGTGTCCGGAGCAAGTATGGTGGGTCTGACACACCGGTGTCAATGTGTTCTTTTTTCCATTTCCAGGAGTGTATTTATTTAATAAAACCCCACTAGGCATCTGCTGTGCATTAATGTTTTTATGCCTGTACAAAACTGAATGTACTACACTCATGCGCTGGCAGTAATTTCAGTGTCATGTAATAGTGCTACATGTAACTGTATACTAAGACAGGCTGCTGCTTGTGGATGTTATGAAAGTAATTTGAACTATTTTCTGTGTGTCTCAGGGTAACCACGCAAGTGATCAGCAACTCCACGGTTGGATTAAGGACATGGAACGTGTGAAAGACATGCTGCGCACGAAATTAACCGGATGTGTACATGACATGCAATTAGCCAGCAAACAGGCGGAGCACTACGAGGTGGAAGAAGACAAGGACAGGCCATGGCACTTGATAATCAGGTATAGACCAGTGTACACTCAAATGTCTGTCGTACTCACTATGGTTTATTGGAGTTTATCTCACTTTTATCCATGGAAGTATTCATTAAAGTTATAGAAAACACAGGGATCATTTAATTCAGAATGGAGTAAAGAACTAGCACTAAGAGACAGTAGTGAAGGACATGGTTACAGAAACTCGTGATTTACAAAGTTTTTTGGCTCCGCTTAGCCTTCGATTTTTTGATTCGTATTGTGTCTTAAAATGTGCCACGTATTACGTAACAGACCAGCGGAGAAAACTGACACAAAAAACGATGCTACTGCATTTAGTAGAGAAAGCATTGATGGTTACAGACACTTCCGAAGTTTTCATAATTTGTGCAAACAATGATGTGGAACCTGATACGAAAAGTGAGCGTGTTCTCGTCTTATTCGGGACCAAAAAAAAAAAAATCACTTCGGGAGAAATTACAGTAATACCGTGTAGTTGCGACTCTAGTCCAGATATTGGCATCCAGTCGGTGAGGGAAAGAGGCCACAAGTCATGTTCATCTCAATACATGGAGGAAAAATCTAAGCAGCGATGAGGGAAGATGGGAAGACGTCAGCAGAGGGCAGGAAGCGGATAGCCATCGTTCTTATATTTTGTCCTGTGGTTGGTGTGTTTAAATCAGTCCGTAGTATAGAGCGTAAATAGTGGAGGTTGTGAGCGGGAGGAAAGCGGAATAGTGTCTCGAGTGTTTGACATATGGGGCCGTGGAATGGAGTAGTGTAATATGTTGGCACTGTGGAGGGTGACCAGGTGGCTTCCTATGTGGGAAAGGGCAAGCTCGCAGCAGGCGCCCCAGGTCTTGTGGCGGTGTTGTTGGATTATTTCAGGTGGCTTATTGTGGGATAGCTATGGAGGTGGAGAACATGGATTAGGATGGACAATTAGACTCAGTCGTGATTGCTATCAGTTGGATGAAAGACTTCTGCAGTTGTATCTGAAGAGGTCGATAGGGGAGTCACTTTGGGATGAGTGTGTCTGGGAAATGGGCTAGGTCTTTTGAAATGAAGGTGATCAACCGACATCCACAGTTAAGTTCATCATGGGAACTGATGTGGATATAAAGCTGTGGTCAGTGTGAGGAACGATATTATGTGCTATAGGATGGCTCGGACAGAGACAGGCAGCAGCACAGATCACGGCCAGGGTGGTAAAATACACACTCAGGATAAAGTATTATGCAGGATGATTGAACATGATTTGTAGCCAACTGGAGCTGTTTTCGAGGAACGGTATTGTTACTCCACAACGTTTATTGTTTGGGGTTTTTTGGTTTGCTACTCCACATCTGTCATCAGAACTGTGAGTGGGTTACCGGTTCACTGTGTACGGACACATGCAGATAGTGTGACGGGATAAAACTATCGATATGGTGTCAGGCAGTGGGAATGAAGGTAACAGTGGTTGGGAAGGTGAACTGAAAATCGGAGATGGGTAGATTTCAAGACAGGGGTGCACTATACAAAGAAAGCAGGTAATCGGATAGCAGAGTACTTGTGGAGTGCACGTGGGGGGTTTCAGGCTAGCCAGTAATTTGAGGTACTCTCATGAACACTCGCCAGTTGGTACACATTTAGGGAAATCAGATAGCTTTCAGAGTAAAGTTAGTTCGACTCTGAAACTTTTATCAGTCAACTGTCGAAGTATTTGTAACATAGTTCCCAAATTTACTCTCCTCCATGAACGTTCTCAGCCTCAAATTATTCTTGAGTTGAGAGCTGGCTAAGACACTAAGTAAATAAACTCTGAGATATTTAGCGAGTCTTGGAATGTTTATCGGAAAGACATATTCGACGCCGTAGGAGGGGAAGTGTTTATTGCAGTTGACAAAAAATATTCTCTTTACTGAGGTTGAATTTGAGTGCAATAGTGAAGTTACGTGGTCGCACATAACAGGACTAGGTGAAACCATATTAGTTGTTGGATGTTTTTACCACCCACCCGACTCCGCTGGGACAGATGTGGAGCCATTCAAAGAAGGTAAATAGTCAGCATTGCATTAATATCCAGATCACGGGACACTAGCTGGTGGTGACCTTAACTTACCGAGTATAGACTGGGACGTCTATGGATTCACTGCAGGTCGTGCAGACAGACAGTCTTGTGAAGGACTTTTGAACACGTTTTCCGAAAATTGTGTTGAGCAGCTAGTTCGGCAGCCAGCACAAACAGGCACGACCTTATCGATGGCGTCAGCATAGAGATGGGGATTAGTGATGGTGATTTCATCATAGCGACTATGGTTACGAAAGTCAGTAAATCAGTCAAGAACGCTAGGAGAGTTGATATGCAGTTGTCAGCGTCTCACTTAGACAATAAAATACAATCATTTAATTCCAGAATTATGGTCATAGAGGAATTATGGCTAAAGTTTAAAGAGATTGTAAATCGTGATCCGGAAAAGTATGCGCCTACTAAGTGGATCAAGGGCGGAAAAGACTCATCGTGCTTTAATAACAAAATTCGGAAAATGCTGAGGAACGAAAGGCTGTTACATTCTCGGTTCAAAAGAGAACGCGCAAATGAGGACAGCAAGGTTTGTAGGTATTCGTGCGTCTGTGAAAAGATCTGTGCGCGAAGCATACAACAGCTACCACCGGAGAACCGGAAAAAGTTTTGGTCCTCTGCAAAATCGTTAAGCGGATCTAACGCTTCTATTCAGTCACACGTTGACCAGTCTGCTTTGGCGCTAGAATATTCCAAAAGGAAGGCCGAAGTTAAGAATTCCTCGTTTAAGAAATCGTTCACGCAGGAGAATGGTACAAACGTGCCGTCGTTTGATCATCGCACAGAGTCCCGCTTGGAAATCATAGTAATGAGTACCCCTGGCGTAGAGAAACAGCTGAAAATAAATAAGTGGCAATGCCCAGGTGGAATGCCAGTTTGGTTTTACAAAGAGTAGTGTGCGGCACTGGCCCCTTACTTAGCTTGCATTTACCGCGAATCTTGCGATCAGCGCTAAGAACCAAGCGAATGGAAAAAAGTGCAAGTGAAGGAAGGTAAAAGAACGGACTCACAAAATTACAGACCAATATCCCTAACACATGTTTGCTGCAGAATCCTTGAACATACTCTCAGTTCGAACATAATCAACTTTCTTCAGACTAAGAAGCTTATGTGCACAAATCAACACGGTTTTGGTAAGCATCGCTTCTGTGAAACTCACCTTTTCCTTTTCTTGCATGATGCACTGAAAGCTATGGAAGATTCCATATTTCTAGATTTCTCGAAAGCATTTGACACGATGTCCCATTGCGGGGTGATAACGGAAGAACGAGCACATGGAATAAGTTGAGTGACTGCAGGTTGACACAAGATGACGTCGACAAAATTTCTAGTTGGTGTGATGAATGGCAGGTGGCTCTTGCTGTAGAAGAAAGCGGATGAGTAGAAAAAACGAACCCGTAATATCCGGATACGGCATTCCAAGTGTCCTGCTTACCACAGTCACTTCGTTTAAATATCTGGGCGTAATGTTGCGAAGCGAGATGAAATGGAATAAACATGTGAGGATTCTGGTAGGAAAGGCGAACGGTCGGCTTGGGTTTATTGGGAGAGTTTTGTGAAAGTGTGGTTCGTATGTAAGGGAGACCCTGTGTAGGACGCCAGAGCGACTTCTTGTTCAGCATTGCTCGAGTGTTTGGGATCTGCTCCAGGTCGGATAGAGAGAAGACATCGAAACAATTCAGGGGGAGCAGGTAGATTTCTTACCGGAGTTTCGATCAGCATGCAAGTGTTACGTATATGTTTCAGGAGCTCAGCAGGGAATTGTTGGAGGGAAGAAGACACTCATTTCGAAGAAAACAACTGAGAAAGTTAAGAGAATCGGCACTTGAAGCTGGCTGCAGAACGATCCTAATGACGCGAGCATACATTTCTGGTAGCGACCACGAAGACAAGATACGAGGAATTACGGCTCCTAAGGAGGCATATAGACAGGCGTCTGTCCCTCGCTCTGTCAGCGAGCGGAGCAGGAAAGGAAACGAGTAGTTGTGGAACAGGGTACCCTCCGCCACGCACCGGACGGTAGCTTGCGGATTATGTATGTAGATGTAGATACAAAGGACGATAGTTGAGAGGAATTACTGGTTTCATGTTCGTAAATTTAGTGAAATCACTTTTGGCTTGGTTTCATTTGGAATCGTGATGTTTTATTCTATTTCATTTGTCTGGTCTTATGACTGCATGCATGGGGCTTGTAGTGTAATAGGTGGCCCCAGTTGTGTGTAGATAAGGACATTGACAGGAGTTTATGACGGCGGTGACGAAGCTACAGTGGTGGTGGATGTGGTTGGAACTTCCTGCACCGGCAGTGTTGGGGGCGATGGGGCGGGCCGCGGATGGGGGCTGGCGACGGTGTTGGCGACAGAGGCAGCGACGCTGCTGGAGAGGGAGTCGACGGTGGCGCAGGTGGCGGCGACGGTGGTGGAGCATTTGACGGAGGCAGTGGCGAAGGGGCTGCCAGACTACGGCTCTCTGTGAGTGGTGAAGCAATGAAGACGACGACGAAGGGTGGGAGATGATCGGCGAAGAACCACTGGCAGAGTCCATGTGAGAACTGAGGTGCTGGCGAAGTATAGTGGGGCGTGTCAGTAAAACGGAGGATATACGTCGTACTGGAAATTTTGGGAGGACATTTTGAGGTTAACATGAGTAAAGCGAGTGAGAGAATATACTGCAGCCGAGAATGCGCTCATCGCGAGTAAAAGGGTGAGGGATGTTGCTCAAAACAAAGAACGTTCTCCGATTTCGTGTGAACAAAACTAGAGGAGCTTCTCACAACCGGAAAATATTGAAGCGAGATCTGTAGCATTCTTCGGGCTGAGTAAGTTCTGTTAAGTTTTACCCACATTTTGGCAATGATGGCAGAATTCATATTGCTTGGGAGGCAAAAAAAGAAATATATAGCCTAACGAAGTGCTGAATTGAGGAGCTGTAGAAGTTTATATCGCTTTGACAATAAGAACATCATCTGCGGACGACCTCTCAAAAGAAGTGAAAATTGAAACATTTTTAGTGCTATTTAGTAGACCCAAGTTTTCAGACTGACGTACGAGAACATTCAGCTGTAGGCCTACACCAAACAACCGTGTCGCTGACTTTTCCAGACGTTCATCATCATGTCTTCTCACAGCATAAGTCTTATATAGTGTGATGTTAGAAATAAGTAGGGTTACCAGAAAAATTAATAACTGGTTTATCGCAAACCTAGCGACCTGTTACTCGTAACGAACGCATGGTGGGGCGCTTGCGTGCTTGCCAAGCGAGCAGACAGTTGTGGGCCGTATTTAACCAAAATTATCTCGTGTTAGAGAACTCTGACAGAGTTCCGGCTTGGAGTAGATAAAAAGTCATGTAATCTTAAGATTTCGTTCGCATAATGTTCGCCCGACTTCTATAACTGAAAAGTTTTCCGCATGTTGTAAATTCGGTAACATCGCAAGTAAATACATTTTCGTAAACTGTACGTAATTGTCTTAATAATTTGTTGCCGCACATAAAATAAACAAAGTGAAACGCAGTGCAACTCTGCCTGAACACACTGATGCCGGTTCCAGACTTGTCGCCCGTTTGAGCGAGCTGAATGACACGTGACACAGCGCGTGCTTTCTGTGCCGGACACGGCAGACCACACACACCGAGAACTCAGCAGGGAGCAGAGGTAGTGAGAAAAAGGAACCCTCTCGTCACAGATTATGGCTTCGAATGTTTTGCTCGTAGGAGCTTTGCCAGAGAATGTTCTTTTGCTCGGAGAATCTTCTCCAGAGAACGTCGTCTTGTTTATTCATACAACCCAGCGTGTTTACCTTCTGTTGGATGTCAGTACAAAGGCGAGAACCAAAGACGCATGAGGGGCCACAGCGGCAGTGGTGCAGCTTAGGTACCGCCCTCCTAGTCCAGGCAGCACGCCATTTCGTGTCTCTTCTGGAGTTCACGTATCGCCATTTACAGTCGGTCATTTCTAAATTCCGTCAATCCACTTCATTACTGGACTCGCATGATACCTTTAGTAACGGCTCCAGCACTACAAGCCAAAGCCGCCTATAGCACACTGACCCTGCCTCTGCACCCTAATTGACGACGATTGCCTTCCGTGGCAGTGGTCTGCCCCGCTTGTCGATACTCCAGCTCCATGTGGCGAGTATTTATTGCGACCTCTGCTGATTTTCCACTTCGTGTTGCAACGCACTTGCTCCTAAACTGAATATGGTATCATTATGGCTGTGTAGTACATTCCCAACTGTCCAGAAGTTTCGAGATTTTCTTTAGAGCTTGTTTCACTGGATATTGTTTGTTCACCTCCTTGTTGCATTTAAATCCGTTCTTTCGTTGCCTTATGGAATGAACGGCTCCATTATGTTAAAAACAGCCCTTTCCCGAAATTCTTCCCCAACCAAATCTCCGTATAATGTTTATTCAGATCATTGTCAGTATGCACGTACATCCTCCATCTGTGGCGTAGAAATGATGATTTTCATCACGGCACGGGTTCTGAGTCCCAGCTTGTCAGTGGAGTAGGTGTGGTACTGTAGCTCCAAGCAGAACAGCGTGCTGGTGTACGTAGCGTGTAAATGATTTGCGAGCCTTAGCACCATGGCACCACATGTCTTATGGGAGGGACAGCCTTCCGGTCAAACTGGGGACCCAGACATCACACGGAACTCATTATGATGCAGCTTCATGCTTTAATTGACAACATCGTTGTCAATTAAAAGTGATAACCAAGGACCATACTACAAGGAGTACAGGGAGTACTGATTGTTCTGCATTGTATCTGGCAGTATGGAAACTTTCCATCGTTGATGGGCTATCGGGGATGTAGTCGTAGATTAATCAGGAAAAAATTGTCTCATACCCGATTCTGAGGGCTCCATTCTCATCATAACATGTACCTGACACATATGCATCGAATCGATGTACCGAACACTGACCTTAGGACTGAGTTTTACGGCCAACAATTTCTGTATGATAATTTTCACTGCCAAACTAGACACCCGCACCAACCAATCACGAAGCGAGACGGAGCGAATGCTTCAGAACCAAGTAAAGAAACATTTTTATGCAATAGTGAAGCGTCATTTTGTCAAGTTTTACGTCAGCAGACATGTACTTCTGCACGTCAAGCATACAAGTGTGAGATGGTGGGATGCACACTGCCGGATGTAAGCGGAAACATTGTAAAAATGCCACAGCTGATAAGGGTATAATGAGTAAAACGAAAGACCTATTGTGAAATAAAAACACATGTTTGGTATTTGCAAAGACTGTAGGGAAGCAGCCTACTCACGCTGTAGTAATTTCACATTAGTTTCCATTGTGTGTCAGCCAGTCTGCTGTATCTAGCTCTGACGTCATAAATGTTGCGCAATACCTTAAAAATCAAGCAAATGAACTAAAACTTTTCTAGCATGTCAGAAATAATATTAAATTAATGTGTGTTAAATATCAGTTCGATAACTTCAGCCATTTCCGAGATTTGGACGTTTTTCTGGAAAAATCATTGGCGCAACAGAACAGAGCTAGAGACTTCAAAATTTATATTTAGATTCATCTTTCATAATGATTTAATAAAAACAGTACTTTGGATTTCACAAATTAAGACTTTAGTGGAAATTCATGATTTTCTGGTTTTCGTCTCAAAACTGAAGGAAGCAAGATAGATTAAGTAGGCTAGTAAATAAGGCTAGGATGTTTAGATTTAAATAGGTTGGAGGTCCGCTATGATTATGAAGATGTGTAAAGTTTCTTTTTAATACCTATAAAATTATAGCGATAGCGGATCTCAAAAGGGACAGTTCAGAGCTCTTCTAGTGCGTGCAGGGCAATTAAATTAATTCTCTCGCCTAAAGTATTTAACTTAGCCACGTCAAAATTTTATTATCAATACTTACCTGCGTGCTGAATGCACGTTTAAATTAAGAGCTTCTTCGGCCATCAGCCAAAGAAGCTATAAATTATTATGTATCTTGAAGTGGTGCGTTACTAGCCCAGCGGCTAGTCGAGAGAGCCGGAAAGATCAGGCGATCCCTCAGCCGTCCGCACCGCGGCTTTATATATAAGAACACTGCGCGAGGAAGCAAGGCCCCAGTTCTCTCCAGACGCTGAATGACACGCCATCTGTGTCGGTAGGCGCGTCGCATCAGTGTATCTGCTACAAACAGCCTCGGGTGCCGTATTAAGTTACTAGAGATATGCGGAACCATGAAAACATTTTATGTGAAGTGTTAATTCTGGAATGATTTTCATTATCTAGCTTCAGTTTGCGTACTGTCGTATTTTCACGTGCCGTCGCGGGACAGACATTCTACCAAATATTTAGCGTGGCGTTTGATGAAGTATTTTCATCAAATTTTGGCGAGCATTCTTTTTAACATTTGATTCGGACATTTATAGTTGCATCAGCGCATTAGACTCTGAACTGTTCTGTTAATTAGGTTGTAGGGATACTTGTGGTTTTTATTAGTGAATTTCAGAATTTACTCAACTATTTTGGAA
Source organism: Schistocerca piceifrons (assembly GCF_021461385.2). Classification (NCBI taxonomy): domain Eukaryota; kingdom Metazoa; phylum Arthropoda; class Insecta; order Orthoptera; family Acrididae; genus Schistocerca; species Schistocerca piceifrons. The sequence goes on along the minus strand of NC_060148.1, from coordinate 73,032,397 downwards.
AACCGTTTTTGATTAGAAATCCCGGACAATCTCCTAATTCCTCAGAGCTATAAGCTGCAGCTATAAGAACATTCTCAGGCAAAGTGGGCACTAGGATATCTATTTACTGGCTCCAAGTTTTATTAAATCACTTTCTGGGGGCCACGAAGTAAATAGAGAGCCAGTGTTGAGAACGGCAAAAGACAGCATTAACAACATTCTAAAAGCTAGAAACTGATTCAACACGCAAGCGTTTATACAACAGTAGATTTATTCTTATTACAAACACATCCGCCGCCCCACATATGGTGCATCGGCCGGGAAATCAACTAAGTGAAAGTGATTTTTAACTATTCGGATTCGCGAGTGAAATGCGACACGCAACTGAGTATAAAACAGTGAATGTGTTACGTGTGCATGTGGACGACGCAATTGGATTAACAACGCATCTGGATTGACGGAGCTGGCACTGAGTCTAGCGGTGCTGCCGGCATCGCGAGAAGCCAGTCTCGCTGCACCGCAGTCGTCCCCTGGAGCAACCGGCGCAGAGCCTGCAATTGCGGGCCACGCAAACACACAACAGCCGTCGGAGAGCCGTCTGTAGTTCAACGTGCCACGTCGCATCAGGAATCCTGGTACGCCGCGCCGGCAACGCTATACGTCGTGCAGAAGGAACTAAGTTAAGTGAAAAGCTGTTAAAACTTTTACTAACCTGCACTAAAAGACTGTCGGCGATGGAACCGTCAAAAGAAGCTGAGGTTAAACTTAAATCAGAACCTATGTCTGTTGAGGGAACTGTAAATACAGACAACGGTTCGAGTGTAAATATGCATGAAAGTAGTAATGTTAAAGTGAAAAATGAAGTATTGTCTCCTGACAGTAGTGTGGGAAGGGGCAATGATTCAATAATAGAGACCCCTGTAGTAAAGCGGAAAGTAGAAATTGTAAATTTATTGGATGATAGTTTCTCTGATGAATTAAAAATGAAACAATCATCAGAAATGGTAGAGTTTAAGAAGGAGCAGTTGGATATGACTAATCAATCAGAAGTTTCATGTAGTTTTGATGATTCTGGTATTGGAGCTAGTTTTTCGTCACCTGAGTGTGATAAAACGCCAGCTCGTGAGCAACCCAAAGATGCTGGGGCTGTTGATCTAAATGTTATATTACAAGCAATAGCTGCCAGTAATGCACAAATGACAGCTGAATTAAAATCTGAAATAAGTGAACAGGTCAAAAGCAGTAATGCTGAATTAAAGTCTGAAATTGTGGCCAGTCAAACCAATTTTAATAAACGGTTTGAGGCAATGGACAATAAATTAGAATCCAATAATGCTGAATTAAAGTCTGAAATAAGTGAACAGGTCAAAAGCAGTAATGCTGAATTAAAGTCTGAGATTGTGGCCAGCCAAACAAATTTTAATAAACGATTGGAGGTAATGGACGATACTTTCAAGGCTGGTTGCAATAAGTTGAAAGAAGATCTAGACAGTTTGAATTATAAAATTGATTGCAATCATGAGGATATTAAGAAAAAGGTTGCTCAACAATTTTCTGAAATGTATAAGACAATAAAATCCGAAGTCGCTGAGGTTCGCAAAGACTTCCAAATGGAAGATGCGAAGCTGGAGCACAAGTTAACAGAAAAGATCGAGGCGGAGTCTGAACTGTGCTCAGATAGATTTAAAGATGTTAATATAAAAGTAAACATATGTCAAGCAGAAGTAGAAGCAATCAAAACTGACACTACTCATATTGTGCAAAGAGTAGATAATGTTGAAATGAAAGTAGAAAATATAAGTACTAACATTGCTAACATTGAGAGTAAAGTAGCTTCAGTAACTTCTGGTAATGGTAATGTACAACAAGTTGTAGCTGCAAACGCCGCTTTTATCGGGTGTCGGCAGTTCTTGCGGTTCGATCCAGATAAAAATATCCACCCGCTAGATTTCTGGAACGATTTTGAAGATGTGATTCCACCGACTTGGTCTGAACGAGAGAAAATCTCGTTTATTAAAAGCCATTTAGCAGGTGACGCTATGCGTTGGTCAGCTGATGTTATGTTGAAGTGTAAAACATTAGCGGAGTTTAAAACAGCTTTCATTAATGAGTATTGGTCTAGCAATAAGCAAAATGAAGTGTTGAGAGAATTTTGGAGTGGAAAACGCTTCAATGCAGGAAAGGAGTCCATTAAAGAGTTTGCTAGGTCATGGATTTCACGTTTGTCACACTTGGCGGAAAAGCTAAAACCAGAAATGATTATACTAGGTCTGGAAGCCAAACTGCCATGGTACTGGCAAACTAGAATTATATCAGCCCCTAGAGACAATCTGGATCGTTTCATTGAATATTTGGAACGTGTAGAACGTGTTGCTGCCAATGAGGAGCAAGCACGTAATAATAGAAATGCTAATAATAATAATAGTAATTTTAGGAACGAGCAAAATGGCAATGTAAACATCAGAACAGTAGGTGTTCACCATCCTAAGAGAGGTAGGAATTGGGGAAATAATTATCAGAACCAACAATGGCATCCAAGGGATAATAATTTTGTTCCAAACAGAAATATGCATGTAAACAACAGTACGGAAAGTAAGGCTGTGCCAGTCAACTATAATGAAACTAAAGGAAACAGCAGTAGGCCGAGGCAGGAAAACTAGTTCCCGTCTATGAGGACACTGGCGCTCACCAGGCGGTTACTTTTCCTAAGCCAGTAGTTAAGGGAATTGGTAAGACAGATCAGAATACTCAGACTGAACATGTGGAGGAAGAGTCGGTAGCACCTAAGGATACAACAGAAATATTAGATCACTCACAGTATTTGATAGATACCGTGTTAGAGACGCTTTCTAAGTGGGAAGAGAAAGAGAAGGCGCAGCAGTGTAACAGTAGGGATGAGCTACAAAATACTGAATTGTCAGGTGAAGAAGCAGAAGAAATTCATGCTTATATTTACGATGAGGATGATGTGCTCTTATCTAAAGTGCCTGTGCAGGATGTTGATAATGTACTAATAGATTTAGGACAGGAGATAAGTGGGAATGTAGAGGGTAGGCTGTTTGGGGTCGATGAACCCAGTAGCTGTGACCAGTTGTCATTTGAGAAGGAAACCGACGATAATGGTGAAAGTGGTGTAGCTGTAACTAATGTTATGCCCGGTCTGGAGGCGCAGAATAGCTCAGACTACAGTAATTTGGGTCATGTTCAGCAAACTAAATGTAATGAAGTCGTGCGGTGTTTCGATTTAAAATTAATAGATCGACTGGAAAAGGCAGCTGAAAATGTAATTCAGGAAACCCCTACACACTGTGACCTAAATGTAATGAAGACAGATGTTGATCACTTTAGTTGGAGACAAATCCAAAAGGAACTATTAGATGAATGTGAGGAACCACCTGTACAACCTAGAATAAGCCACCCTATAATAATAGTGAATATGTTGGGTATCAATGTACGTTGTCTCTTAGACAGTGGAAGTGAGGTGAGTGCAATATCTCAGTCCTTCTTTGATGCATTACCTGGTAAAGACAAACTTACTGTAATGAGGGTATCAGGACTAAGAATAATTGGTGCTACTGGCAAAGTGTCAAAAACGGTAAAGCAAGAAGCTTTACTACCCTTTAACATTAATGGTAATTTAGTTGATCATCCATGTTTAATTGTAAACAATCTCAGTATTGAGGTTTTAATTGGCATAGATTTCTTGTCAAAATATCAGAGTGTTGTTGACTTTGAAAGAAGCCAGTTAAAAATGGTCTTGCCAATAACCGGAGTAATTATAGTACCTTTTAGTGATAAACATGTAGTAACTGATCATGAAACTTGGGAGCTGCCTATACGAGTTCTGAAAAATAGGAGGTATTGGGATGAGGATGTTAATCTTAATGACAATAAGCTGAACACAGAAGAAGAAGAAGAAGAAGCAATTATTTTAGACAAAATAGAAGCTAAATTGCAGGAAATCGATAGGATTTCAGCCAATCAAAAGGAAGAACTGAGACAGGTTCTAAAAAGGCGTCATAAAGTATTTTCAGATCGACCTGCCAGATTCATAGGTAGCCACTGAATGCTGTAGGGAGGAGGTTGTTCTTTAACCTCTACACAGTGTGGCAGCTGTGCAGTCCCAGCTGTGTGAGATCTTCTTTCCTTTTCAGGTCTCACTCACTCTTCATCTTTTCTATCCACCTAAAATTTCTAACTGTTCTTTACAGCATTTAAACTAATGAATGCTGTAGGGAGGAGGTTGTACTGTAACCTCTACACAGTGTGGCAGCTGTGCAGTCCCAGCTGTGTGAGATCTTCTTTCCCTTTCAGGTCTCACTCATTCTTCATCTTTCCTATCCCCAAAAATTTCGACATCTTCTTCCAAATACTAAAATTTTCCGTTATGACTATCAAGCCAGTAGTTATGTAACCATTCTATCTACCGATTAGTGACAAAAAAAAAAACATACCTAATGTGACAAACCTAATAATGACAAACAATAGAGAAGTATGACGTAATTAAGATACAAATGTATTTGAGTAACAATTATGTATAGTACCCTGGTAATATAGTAAGAACAAAGTGTTGTGTTATTGGAAATGGTCCCACAATAGTAATTTAAAAGGATATATGAATTCATGTACAAGCAGGATCTGAAGTGGTAGTGAAACCTAGTGTATGCATTAGAGCTAACTAATAAATAGTAAGAAAGAGATTGCTTAGTGTTATGAAAAATATGCAGATAAGTTGTAAGATTAAACTCACCTGGTGTAGCAAGGAAAGGCAGTGTAATAGAACTGAGCAGTGTTTGTGGTTGAGACGTGAAGGACACGTCCCTGAAGTATTTATAAGGTTGGAGCTGGCCATTATTTTAGTGTAGTGTGTGACAGGATACACCCACACGTATTGAGGTTATGAGTTGGAGGCGTGAATGCGACCATAGGTACCCTTATATTAGATGAGACAGAGCAGCTCATGGTGTCCTATAGGTTTAAGGAAATTAGCATTACGCTCGTCTATATTTACTTGATGCAGTTTAGTGGTAGGTCTGAGAGAGACTACCTGTGGTTTCAGCGTCCGATAGAGTGGAAATGGATTGCCACGTGAGCAAACTGATCAGCTGCAATACACTATGAATATGAAAGAAATGTGCTATCCTATGCTTTAAATATTAATAGAGTGAGTATTAAATAAGTACATACACTAGCAAAATGAATAAGTACATAATGACAGACGTAAAACATTATTTTAGCTCAGCATAAATACACTTCAAAGTAAGTAAGTACCTAATTGCAGATGTGGAACTGACAACAGCAGAGGACCAATAAGTGGATTTTGTAGTCAACTAAACGTAGTGTGTTTTGAACACTCGCAATTGTACTGTTACCAAAAGTTACTCACATGTACATGGAAGCTGAGAAAACAACCACTAATCATACTCATACTATCTCTAAGAATAAAGTAATCAAAGATGAGCCAGTTAAGTAAATAAGATGCAGATTTGTCAGAAATGTACCGAGCATTGGTTCAGTGTTCCGGCCCAGAAATAATAAATTCAGATTAAATATGATTTATGACTGTATGCCTTAGGAGCATAAATTTTCTCTAATACATGACTAAAGGCGTTTTGAGCCATTTGTTTAACGATTTTATGACAGTTAAGTAACCGCGAGACTAATACTGAAAAAAAAAAAAAATTCTGTTAACTTTGTTCCAGTAACATATTGGAAGATAAAATGTATATATCCCCATTTCTTTGTGACCCACCCTTAGATATTAAGTGAACAGAGTCTGAGGCACTCTTTTTGTTTGTTCTACAGGACAAACCAGATAATGGCAGCCTGGTAGCTGCGTGAAAGCGTGGAGTGACTTGGACACAACTCACAGTGACCCCTCCCCTTTCCCCCATGTAATTTAGAGAGAACGTGAAGGACGCACACCATAGCAACTTCCCCTCCTCTACCCTTGTGAATGGAAGTGTAGGACGCCAGCCAAAGCGGCTACAACCACGTGTGTAAAAATTATTTGTGAACTTTTTCTTTCAGGTTTAGAAAAGACTGCTAAGAGATAATCATCTGTTAATGTATCATGTTATTTTCTTAGAATTTGTGTATGTAAAAATGTATTTAATGTATGTAATGGAGCTAAGATTTTTATAATTTTTCTATTTGTATGTGTTTGTTTGTCTAAGGCAATATGTATGCCAAAATATTTCGTTGACTTTGCTTAAAATTTTGAGTAATGACATTGTTTAAAAAGGCAGTGAATATGCCTACAATTTAAATAATTAATGTAGGTAATAAGTTTTCTTTAACGTTTCTACAGGTTTATATTTCAATTTTGATTTTTCATAGGGAGTTAAACTGTACTCTTGCTTCCCTTTTTGTAACTAAATTTTTTTTTTCATTCATTAACATTCATAAACAAAAAAAAATTTAAGTAGAGGGTGATGTAGGGAAGCAGCCTACTCACGCTGTAGTAATTTCACATTAGTTTCCATTGTGTGTCAGCCAGTCTGCTGTATCTAGCTCTGACGTCATAAATGTTGCGCAATACCTTAAAAATCAAGCAAATGAACTAAAACTTTTCTAGCATGTCAGAAATAATATTAAATTAATGTGTGTTAAATATCAGTTCGATAACTTCAGCCATTTCCGAGATTTGGACGTTTTTCTGGAAAAATCATTGGCGCAACAGAACAGAGCTAGAGACTTCAAAATTTATATTTAGATTCATCTTTCATAATGATTTAATAAAAACAGTACTTTGGATTTCACAAATTAAGACTTTAGTGGAAATTCATGATTTTCTGGTTTTCGTCTCAAAACTGAAGGAAGCAAGATAGATTAAGTAGGCTAGTAAATAAGGCTAGGATGTTTAGATTTAAATAGGTTGGAGGTCCGCTATGATTATGAAGATGTGTAAAGTTTCTTTTTAATACCTATAAAATTATAGCGATAGCGGATCTCAAAAGGGACAGTTCAGAGCTCTTCTAGTGCGTGCAGGGCAATTAAATTAATTCTCTCGCCTAAAGTATTTAACTTAGCCACGTCAAAATTTTATTATCAATACTTACCTGCGTGCTGAATGCACGTTTAAATTAAGAGCTTCTTCGGCCATCAGCCAAAGAAGCTATAAATTATTATGTATCTTGAAGTGGTGCGTTACTAGCCCAGCGGCTAGTCGAGAGAGCCGGAAAGATCAGGCGATCCCTCAGCCGTCCGCACCGCGGCTTTATATATAAGAACACTGCGCGAGGAAGCAAGGCCCCAGTTCTCTCCAGACGCTGAATGACACGCCATCTGTGTCGGTAGGCGCGTCGCATCAGTGTATCTGCTACAAACAGCCTCGGGTGCCGTATTAAGTTACTAGAGATATGCGGAACCATGAAAACATTTTATGTGAAGTGTTAATTCTGGAATGATTTTCATTATCTAGCTTCAGTTTGCGTACTGTCGTATTTTCACGTGCCGTCGCGGGACAGACATTCTACCAAATATTTAGCGTGGCGTTTGATGAAGTATTTTCATCAAATTTTGGCGAGCATTCTTTTTAACATTTGATTCGGACATTTATAGTTGCATCAGCGCATTAGACTCTGAACTGTTCTGTTAATTAGGTTGTAGGGATACTTGTGGTTTTTATTAGTGAATTTCAGAATTTACTCAACTATTTTGGAAAACCGTTTTTGATTAGAAATCCCGGACAATCTCCTAATTCCTCAGAGCTATAAGCTGCAGCTATAAGAACATTCTCAGGCAAAGTGGGCACTAGGATATCTATTTACTGGCTCCAAGTTTTATTAAATCACTTTCTGGGGGCCACGAAGTAAATAGAGAGCCAGTGTTGAGAACGGCAAAAGACAGCATTAACAACATTCTAAAAGCTAGAAACTGATTCAACACGCAAGCGTTTATACAACAGTAGATTTATTCTTATTACAAACACATCCGCCGCCCCACAAGACGGATTTGAAATAGTGTAAGTCATCGTATCGCGCTGTCCTTAGCCGTTGGATTGGCTGAAAGGGACTGAATAAGTGGACCTGCTTGACAGTACACTCACGTTTGTCCATAGAGCTCTTCTTCCTGTGGGAGTTCCGCTTTCAGCTGTCATACAGTCTTTACGGAAAATTATCGCAGATGTCACATCGCCTAATGCAGATAGGAAACTCCCTGGCAGGTCAGAGCCGTGTGTCGGATCCGCGACGTTTCAAGTGGCCGCACTCTCCACTGCAGAGTGAGGATTCGCCCAGGAAGCAACTCCCGAGGCCTCTGGTCACTGCAGTGCCCATCCTTCCGGGAGCGCTGGTCCCGCCAGCCGTGCAGGGGAGCTTCTGTGACGGCTGGAAGGCAGCGGCTGAGGTACTGGCGGATGTAAGGCTGCGACGGCGGCTCTCGGTTCCTGCCTGCCCAGCTCGATGTCTGTCTTTTTAAGGGCGTCATATTCGCCATTGACTTTAAAAATTATTTGTTTTACTATTGCAGTTTCGGCCTTTTGAGCCATTTTCAAGTGGTAATGTGTGCTTCAGCTCATGACAGACATGTGTACATGTCAGCGTCTAAAATCATCCATAACAAATTTGAACAATTCATTCATATCCTTAACATAAATATCACATGTTCACTCTCTTGCTAGGAATACGAAATTCTTCTTTAAAGAAAAGAGGTATTCTGCGGCAAGCGCTGCAGTTCTGCTGTTTGATGTGTCTGAAACCAGTTAAAACGGTATAGTAGCACAAAACGGAGTGGATGATCTGCAAGAAATAGTTACAATCGGTATCTCACTCAAGTGCTCTGAAATCTAAAGATGAAATCTCGATGTGCTAAAATGCACCAATGGGTTTGCGTTTGTTTGCTGTCTTTCTATGCATCCTTTAAAGAATGAAAAAGTTCCAGGTTTGTGTCCCAGTCTGGCACCCCGTACTCATCTACCAGGAAGTATCTTATGCACTGCTGAGTGGAAATCCGTTCTGGATACTTTTAGCCGCACGGGATTAGCCGAGCGGTGTGAGGCGCAGCAGTCAGGCTGTGCGGCTGGTCCCGGCGGAGGTTCGAGTCCTCCCTCGGCCATGGGTGTGTGTGAGGATAATTTAGGTTAAGTAGTGTGCAAGCTTAGGGACTGATGGCCTTAGCAGTTAAGTCCCATAAAATTTCACACACATTTTTGGATACTTGTACGTTCTTGCATAAACTATACATGCTAGGTTTTTAAGTTTTAACCTCGCACTTTGTGTGCTACAGGCGGCCGCTGTTGAGTGTACGCCTGCTGCGCTATCAGCCGTTGAGCCTCTCCTTTGACGACGACTTCAGTGCGCTGTGCAAGGAGCGGCAGCCAGAGGCGTCGCAAATGTTCAGCCTCGCTGACGAACTGTACGCCTTCCATCGTCTCTACTGGTACACTACAGCTGACTACATCGATTTATTGTACGAAGATGATTTCAAGATTGTAGGTAAGTTTAATACTGGGACCCGGCCACTTCATGGTTATGCGCTGACAAGTGTTCAAGTTGTTCGAGGAATGAAATTCAAATATCCTTCTGAATATGTAGTTTTAGCTCTTGCGTGATTTTGCATGCCACGCAAGGTAATCTCTGGTGCTCTTTCCAAAGTCAGTGTTCAGATTCCTCGGCAACTCTCCGTCTGGATCTATGACAAGTTTATGTGACACAAAGCTCATAGGTGTACCCCCACCTGCTCGTGGCCTGTGAAGGTTTCGATGCCGGCGATGTACAGAGGCTGTGTGATGTTTTGGAGACGTTACTCAAGTGCCAGCTCGCTGCTAATGATTGTGCAACACACTCGAAACAAGTGGGTGTCTCACAAATAATGTTTGCAGCCTCAGGCTAACAGGCGACCACCTCACCTGGGGTGTCTGCCAGTGTCTGGTACACTGAACAACTCGTCTCCCTCCCGTAGGAGGCCCGCAGCACCTCTAAAACAGGGCCCATCCCACAGCACTTTGAACAACGTCTCTGAACGCCAGTGCAGATAAGACCTTCATACATGTGCGACACGTGCCTCATATAAAAAAGTGTTCCTTCTTATCTTCTGTACACGTAGTTTTTTTTTCAGACCTAGTCTAAGGCTTGTTTTAAAAATGGCGAATGGTTTCTGCAACTTAACGGCTACAGACAAGCTAATGTTTAGTCAATACTGTAACGTGTAGTGTTCTACATTTCTCATCCATGATCCTGGCATGATACTTTTCGTATTTACTAATTTTCTTTGACGAACAATATTTCGATTTGTAGCAGAACAGTTAATTGTATGAGGTACACTGTTAATATTATCCTTTGAAGTGTTATGAAACGTCCCCTTTGAACAATTTTACATGACTGTGCTTAACCTGACACACAATATTTTTAGCGCAACGCAATCTGACTTTCAAAACTCCCTACTAAGGAATGGCCCTGACAAACATTAAACTATACCTTTCACAAATCACTTACCTCACAAAAATCTTCGCTGCTCAAGCTACTGCAATACAGCGAGCGCCACTACTGCCAGCTAAATAAAAGATTCAAACTACTGAAGGCACTAACTACTGATAGGGGTAGTTAGCAAATGAAAGATATTAATAGAGAGCAAACAATGTATTTACCTTAATATCATCACAAATCATAATATATATATATCAGTTCATGACAAACTGCAAAACTTCGCCATCTCTCTCCCCACATCCACCACTGCTGGCGGCTCACCTCCAACTGCGCAACGCTACGCGCTGTTCACAGCCAGCTGCCGCTGCCCAACACTACAATGGCAGACAACAATGCAAACTAGCCACAGACTGCACACAGCACAGCCAGTGATTTTCATATTGAGCGCTACGTAACGTTGCCAATAAGAAAACATAAACAGCCTACTTACATAGAGAAAACATAAACAGCCTACTTACATAGCCCCCATGCTCCCCACAAAAATTTTTACAAATTGGATGGGGCAGTGGCCAATACAGATTTGACAAAAATTTTTCACAATTACAGTAACAAAGATATAAAATGCACACACTTATTAATACAATGTTGGTCAAAAGCTAAAATTGTCTCACAGTCCATAAAGACAGTCCTAATCGTACATAACAGGAGAATAGCAGTGTTTTTCTCAAAGTCTGAGCAGTAAAAGAAAATGCACACGGAAGTAGTGGATTTCCATGGAGTCTTGAAGAAGCAGTGTTGTCCTCCCAACGGAAAGACAGTGCTGACTCTTGACATGCATACAGGTAATGGGCCACAACAGAGCAAACCCACAGCAGAGTCAGTCGTAGTTTGGAAGAATATTGGTAGGTAGGTCAACACAGAACAGACCCACTGTAGTCCTGGTAGAGATTACGGTATTGGTGGGCCACCAGAGGTGCAGACCCACTGCAGTCCTTGTAGAAATAATGGTATTGGTAGGTCATCATAGATGCAGACCCACTGTAGTCCTTGTAGAGATAATGGTATTGGTGGGCCACCAGAGGTGCAGACCCACTGTAGTCCTGGTATAGACGGCCAGCAGCCATCCGCTGCGACTGTGCAGGTGCACAATCACCATCGAAGATTCTTGCAGAGAATATAGCAAGTCCATAAACCACCACTTGTGCACTCAGAAAGTTTTTCTTTTAATTGTCCTTAGAACCAGCAATGCTGTTATCCAGTCCCTTGCTGAATTACCAACAAACCTGCAAACACTATCAGTCCCTACTTCTCACATATTGTCCATATACTATGACCAACAGAAACGTGTGCAGTGAAATGTAACTAACAAGTTAATAATATCATGAACTGGTGACAATTACAATTTTATAACATAAGAATACAATAACAAAGGTACAAAATACATCATTAAAAACATAACAATATAGATAACATTTGTAGTACAGGCTTTACAAAAGAATCGAACTAACATATACATCAGTGGAATTATGACATGAGTACATACATAAAAGATCACAATAACTTTTGAAACATCAACTTCACACATGAGCATTAAACAGAATAAATAATGTGTAAGCATATTTATAAGGTAAATAACATATTATTAATGCCAATTATATTTGAGGATTACAGTATTCCTCATCATAGTGAATGTAGCTTAATATTAAAAGAAGAAAAAATTCTATGAAACTACACAGAGACAGGAAGAAAACAAATACACAAGGGTACACACACACATAGTGGGATAACACCAATAGGAAAGGACAGGGTTCGTTTTCAGTGTAACATTTGGTACTGCAGTCCATCCCAAAACTTCATTCTATAGATCTTTCGTCTTATTTCAACCTTTGCTTCCACCAAAAAAAATTCTATCTAAGCATGCTTTCTGTATTCTATTCATATTTCTTTCAATATAATTATTTTTCAGTGTACAATACTCATTTTGGCCCAAATCTTTTTCATATTGTCCATAGTCAGTTTCTTATATAGTCTACCCCCTCTTAAGCTAACTTAAATCTACTGAGCTCAGATGCTAAACTAAGGGACGAGGCAATGCAGCATCACATAACAAATAATATAAACAGCAATTACCAAAAAATTGGAAAATTGCAAAGCAAGCTACCGTAAATCTAAATTAACAGATAAAATGCAAAATTACAACTAATATGAGCCAATGTGCAGCAACATGAAAAATCAATGAGTAGTAAAATTGGCTCAGCAGAGTAACACAAATTAAAGTTCAGTAGCACTATGCCTGGCAAACAGCAGCTTATATCTAAACATGACATAGCTCAAGAAGAAAAAATATTACAGTAAAAACAACAATGCAGATAAGGGAAATGTATATTCACATCTTAATGTCTATGTAATTAAAGTGGTGCACCACAAGAAGTTATTCTACCAAAAAGTTACCAATTACTTGAAAAGAAAATTATGAATGCAGTTACTAGTTCCTTCTTATTGTTCTTTCCTTTCCAAGTGCTCCTTTTTTAAAGAATGTGGATCATAAAATAATTATTTAATAGATCTGTTGACAGAAAGTGTTCACATTAGCAAATGCATTTTATTTTATAAAAGCAATGCTGCAACACAGCTGGAAAACAGATGTCAAATGAAATAAGCAACTATGAAAAGCAAAGCATAAAAATATCATTCAATAGTCATGTGGCATTTCGTAAGTTAGTAGAAATTCTCTCAACTCTCATAGAAAGACGCTTGTCATAATCAGGTGTGCAGATGTACGAATATTTCCCATCAATTCATAAGCATTTCAGTAATTAGCACAAAGTGCGAGTAATCATATGTTTTCAAGTAACGAGGGTGTCGCATTAGCGATGAAAGGCACACCCTAATGGCTTGTTCTCCAGGTGTTTGACACGTCCCACGTCCCCTTTTTTTTTTACCTGTGCCGCTGAAAAGGGCTCGCAATAATGGCTTTTTCTCCAGGCATCTGACACAGCTGGGTGCCCACGACGCATTATGTGTAGGTGGTCCGTTAACTTTCTTACGGAAATATTTACGACAGCAGTTTCCGCTACAGAGACAGTCGCACATAAAAATATTTCACAGGTCAAGAATTAGCGTTGCAAATCTGTAGAAACAAAATCCTATAAATATAAGTGTCCAAAAAAAATTTTCGTCTGCATTGTAATACATTCACGAATATACACACACATTTCATAACTCTTAAAGTACGTTTCTTGGTTTCCAACATCCTTTTCATAAATCAGAGTCCCTAAACACTACTCATTATTCCTTACCTCATTATACATATACATATTCGTCGACACTTCTTCAATATTTCATCATGAGAAATACGTAGCATAATAAACATTCCTCAACAACATAATACACATCGTCGTCGTAATAATAACATCATAACACCTCAGTCAAATCTCAAAATCGTCGTAACTTCCTCCAATAATTTCCAAGCCTAAAAAAATTCTCTGCTCATGTCAAAAGTGTCAGCTGCCTCAAACGTACTTTAAAAATCATGAATCCATACCAAATACATCATTCAAAGCTCTCATAGTATCACAATGGTCCCAAAAAAAAAAATATGAACAGTTTACAAAGTACAGACAAAATACAGTTTCATAAGTGTGAAGTTATCCAACGGTGTAATTACGTAAACATGTGTCACTGACGTAGTAAAAAACATGTTTATCTCTCAGTTAAATGATCAGATAGCTGTGTAATTTGTGTGTTAGAGAAATATGGTACCGATGTGTAAAGTTGTATAAGCAAATACCATATTAGCTAGGGCTCCTTGTGCTTGCCAAACACATGGTACACAAAGTAAGCGTGTACCCCCCTGAGGATTAATGTAATTATACCCTCAGGTGTTACAGATTACACCAATGGAATGAAATATATCACGGAAAACTTTTTTTGTAATTCAAAAATCTTTAAAAATAAATGTTTTAAGTATAAAATTGATCACTGAAATGCGTGTCCTGTAGCGCTAAATGTGCATCTTGTTGTAAGATAATCTCTGTGGAAGTGTCGTAGTTATTTTCCTCCGAAAGCTAAGTTCCGCAGAAGCCAATGTACTTACCTCATGATAAACCAAAGTGAAATGCTTTGCGTATAGATATCGTAGTTATTACGCTTATTGTTGTGATGAAGAAAGTACTGTGCTGTAACGTATTGTTGTGCTACGGAAAAGCTGTCTCCTTTTAGCTATACCACAAAAGTTACTACTAAAATATGTTTTACTTTCCAGAAGAATTCAGAAAACTGTGCAGATATAAGACAGATACACCGCAAAAGCAACATTGTAACTTGTCACTCATTAGTAGCGTCGTGATAAAAATCGTGTAGCTGTCACATAAACTAACCTCTGTGTCATCTGGTATCTCTCAGAAAGCACTTTAAATACAGAATGTATTTTCAGGTAACCAAAATGTTGCATTAAAATCTCATTAGCAGTACTGGTAAATGTTCTAAGTATGTGAGCCTTATAGTCGTTACGTAATCGTACAACTAACAAGCAAGAATGTACACACACAATAACACTGTGACGTCTGTTCACTATAACAATGCATTCGTCATTTCTGTTTAAATAAGTTCTCTTGGTTCTTGATTGGATATTTAACTTCAAACATTGTTGTATGTTAACAGATTCTAAGTCTGACAAAGCATATTAGTAATGTGAAGCGAAAAATTTTATGACAAAGACTAAGTTAAAAAGCAGATTATCTTTCAATAAACGGTTTTACATGTGAAATGTGGTGTAAACCTTTACTCTTCCTAGCACGCAGAGTTTCAACTTTAACGCAATTATCATGCGGTATTCGTCCGTAAAGAATACTGGAATCTTGCTCAAGGTTAGCGTCAATGTTATTTTTTTCTGAGCCACCTGGCGCACGTGAGTGCCTGCGGCGCGGGTCATTGTCTGTCTCTTTGTTGGCGCGCGTTGTTATTGGGATTAGGAGACCTAACTTCTACAAATTCGCCTTGCCGAGAGGGCCCAGCTCTGTTAGAATTCCGCCAGTTCTGATGAAATTCACGTCTGTCGTTTTGTCGGTAGTTTACATAGTTTCTTGTTTGTCGGTCATGTGGTGGAGAATTTATCCCCGAATCGTAACTGCGCGCTGGACCGTTGCGTCTAAAGTTATTCTGTCTCCCTTGATAATGATTGTTTTGGTTCCCATATTGTCTGTTTCTCTGATTGTCTCTGTGATAGTCATTACCACGGAGAGGTGATCTTTCCCTGTAGTTATTACTACTCTGCCAACGGTTGTCATACGGGTGGTGTCTGTTTTGGTCACGATATGTGTTGTGAGAATAGCCTTGTCGTGTCCAGTTATTACTTCTTTCATCGTGGAATTGTGACAGATGTGACCTGTAATTGTTGTGCTCCTGTTTCCGCGTTCCCCGATTGTCAGTGTCAATTTCCAATTCTTGTAACAGACCCTGAAATGCTTCAATGTCATCTTTGCAACGTCCTGCTAAAATAATATGTCGTAAATGTTCAGGTAATTTGATTAAGCAAATGCGGATGAGTTCTGAGGGGCTGTATGGGTTTGACAGGTACTGATTCTTGTGCAACATGTCTTCAAAATATTTCACAAGACTGGAGAATTCAGATTGTTCGAAATGTTTCATCATTATGATACCATGTTTTACCCGGTCTTGTGTGGCTTGAGACCAATATGCTGAGAGGAAGGCATGGTAAAACTCTCCTTCACTGTGGCAATCGTGAATTACCGATCGCATTCTTACAGCTGGTTCATTCTCCAAGTAGCCACACATAAATTCTAATCTGTGTTCTAACGACCAGTTGGGAGGAAAACAATGAGAGAATTGATGGAGCCATGCTTGTGGATGAATGTCGTTGCCAGAATTCTTAAATGTTTTGAATTTACGTGTAGTAATGAACAGCTTATAGTCAAAATCATCATGTCGGCGAGTCGCATATCGGTCATTGTTAGGTCGTGTCGGCCGTTCCATCTCAAAATTCGGTGCACATTGCCAATTTCTTTCATAACTTCCGAAATGCCCTGTGTTATTATTTTGCGGCTTTTCCGTGTTTCTAAGTCCCTCTTCCCGTGTTGGAGCGCGAGTGTCTTCTGAAATACGTAATTCTTGTATTACCTGTGTCAGCTGATCTTGTACTTCCCGGATTTCTCTTTGGTGTTGCGTATCAATTTGATTCAGATTTTGTTTCAGTTTCCTAATTTGTGCGTTCTGTTCTGTGTCATTAAAGACTACCGGTTTTGCGTCATTCAGATTATCATCTACCTTCGCAGATAAATTATTTAGCTGATCCGAAAGTTCAACTACTTTCTCTGATAATGAACACATTTCCTCAGTGTGTTTTTCTGAACCAAGTTTCAGAGTGTCCATTTGTGTTGAAATCGAATCTACTGTGTCCTTTAAGTTATCCTGAATTTTTGCAAGTTGCGTAACCGAATCGGTAGATGCAACTGAGTCAATTTTAGCTTGCAAGGTGTTGTGATTTTCATGAACAATAGTTTGCAGTTCTTTTATGGCTGCTTCGTGATTCTGTAATGCATTTTCATGACGCGAAAAAATAAGTTGAAAATGCTCACAAATTTGAGTTTTTACGTCATTACAGACTTTTTGACATTTCGATTCAATGTTATGTAACTCAGCAGTTAAATCCTCACGTGTTTGTTCGAGAGTTTGTTCCAATGAGTCTAACTTTTTGAGATTTTGTTCCACTGTGTCTAATTGTTGCTGTGTTTGTCTCTGGTGTTGTTCCATTGTGTCTAACTTTTCAAGCTTTTGCTGTGTTTGTCTCTGATTTTGTTCCATTTGTTGCATTAATTGCAATAATAATGTATTAGTGTCTGGAATCTGTTTCTCTACGCTTTTCGGCAGTGCATTTGCACCGGCAACATTCACATTTTGACAAGCAGAAAATGCGTCTTGACTTATTTGAGAAAACGGTGATAACCCAAAACCTGAATCTACAGTATTTGCGAAATTGTGTCCTGTCATTTCGGATTCCTGAGGCGAGCTGTTGCCGACCGATCGATCGATAATGCTTCCCTGTTCACTACCTGTTTCACTGTCTACACCATTGTTTGCAGCCCGCTCCATTTCCCTATTCACAATTACCAAATTACTACTTTGAACATCAGTTAATTCATTACTCTGCGGCGCTAACACACTGCCTTCGTCTTCACTGTCATTTCTCAGTTTACTTTGGAGCCTAGTATTACGTTTTTCACACGCCATTATTGTCACAGTATTTCACACGACAACACAGAAAAACACAATTTGAAGATCAAAAATAAGAGAACACATTAACATAGCACTGAAAATAATATCTAGTTAATTGCAAGCGCAGCTGCGAAATACTTGCTGCAAATCTACATGCGTGCCACAACTGTTTTACTATACAACAATGAAAGACTGCAACTACAAAGGAAATTCTCTCTACAATTACGCGCTAGCAATAAACAAAATCTACACTAAATACACAAACTACAAGAAAAAATCAGAAGATTCCAGTGAGGTATCCTAGGCTAAGGGTCGACATATGAAACGTCCCCTTTGAACAATTTTACATGACTGTGCTTAACCTGACACACAATATTTTTAGCGCAACGCAATCTGACTTTCAAAACTCCCTACTAAAGAATGGCCCTGACAAACATTAAACTATACCTTTCACAAATCACTTACCTCACAAAAATCTTCGCTGCTCAAGCTACTGCAATACAGCGAGCGCCACTACTGCCAGCTAAATAAAAGATTCAAACTACTGAAGGCACTAACTACTGATAGGGGTAGTTAGCAAATGAAAGATATTAATAGAGAGCAAACAATGTATTTACCTTAATATCATCACAAATCATAATATATATATATCAGTTCATGACAAACTGCAAAACTTCGCCATCTCTCTCCCCACATCCACCACTGCTGGCGGCTCACCTCCAACTGCGCAACGCTACGCGCTGTTCACAGCCAGCTGCCGCTGCCCAACACTACAATGGCAGACAACAATGCAAACTAGCCACAGACTGCACACAGCACAGCCAGTGATTTTCATATTGAGCGCTACGTAACGTTGCCAATAAGAAAACATAAACAGCCTACTTACATAGAGAAAACATAAACAGCCTACTTACAGTGTCAATACTATGAACCGTAGTAGGACTGAGGAAACACTGTATTTTCAGCTATCAAACCTGTCTGGTAATCAACTCTATTTGTTCGAATCACTATATTCTTTAAATTTATTATTTTGCTCTCGTTGCTGGACTTTATCTCTTACTCGATCATCTATCTATCGTTGCACCAGACATGAAACGAGCTGTAATCGTCCATTCATTTCTTTCTTTGTAACTGTCTGATAGCTTCTTGTTCGGTAGGGGGTAACTCCACTTAAATGAGAGGAAGGGGGGACAGTGGGCTTGTGCTCCCTCAGCGGAATAATTATTTATGCCTGCCGTTGTCACTCTTGACCGCTTCAGGCAATCGAACTTGCAGGGTTCTAATTGGTAGTAAACCGACTAATTAAAAAACTAAGGTGGTCGAAAAGGGTTACAACACATAAAGAAGTAAGTTATCATAAGAATATGCGTATATTAGAACCAGGGACTGTAATACTGCGAAGAACGGTCTTTACAAAATTTCGGCTGCAGCCGATAATTTACTGCAGACACTCATAAGAATAATAGTGGCACATAAACGGAAATACGCATTGTTAGCAAGTTACTAAACAGGCAGACTTTTACCCCATCTGTTTCTAGACTCAGCTGCGCTCGGTAGCAAGTCTATAAGTATGACTGAAATTGTTATGGACACCGAGAACAAACGTGTGAGTTGTAGTTGATGTTTCTATTCCACGCGAGTAGCGACAAGATATTAAAGAATGAGCAGCGACAAGAGCTTACAGAGTTGTGGACAACTAGCCGTTTGTCTGGAAGCTAACATTAAGCCCGACATTGAAGATATCTTAAGGGGAAAGTTGTCGTGATAATCCAGAGAGATCGGAGAGATCGTGGCAGTTCGGTCGAGATAGGGAGGGGGGAGGGGGGGGGGAGAGAGAGAAAGAAGAAACGGGTGCGAATCTCTTCTGAGCACGTGGCGATGTTGGAGATGGCTTGCGACATCCAGCAGGCTGCTACAACGGCCCTGTCTGAAAGAGTTGCCCTCGCCACTATTAAAACCGTGGTGCTTTACTGTCGGCTGTTTTACGCATCACTGTCCAGCAGAACTAGATGCTTGCCCACAACAGACCAACGTATCAGGAACTGAGTCCTGATTTGCTGTCGCTGCCATTGTGTAAAATCAACTAAATCGCAAATCCAAGCCTACAGATGTCAAAAATACTTCCTGTGTGACGACTATCTGACCCAGTATCGCAGAACCACCTGGCCTACCCCAATTACAAACAAGACCAGTCCAAGTTGCAAATTTTTATTTTTTATTCATTCGATGATTTGTTTCGGACCGAGACCCATTTTGAAATCACCATAACATAGTCGAAAATGGCATTTCCGAAGATGTCAAAAACGTGCAATGAACATTTACAGTGCATGCAGATAACTCATCGAATGAACAAAACCTCGGAACGGTTTTTCGTTCACTGATTACGAGAAGTTGCTGACCCAAACTACAGCAGCATACTGGAAGTTCGTAAAACCACCCATGTTAACTGTGCCCAATGTACAATCCTTGCACAACTACATCATCTACACAGCCTCAACTCGAATGATCTAATAAATATAAAGTAAACGCATTATTCACGACACTAAACTTACATTCCGCATCCCAACAATTACATGCACTGCATCCTCACCATCAAAGATACTGAGTTCAGGTCCACAGTTTTCTACACCGTCAGTCGAGCTCACCGTCATCATCTCAACAGTTTTTTGTGTCGCATCCCTAACATGAAAGACATCCAGTTTAGGACCACTGTTTCCCACAACATTCACTCTCTTTCAACGTCCACATATCGTCCAACAGATGACGATAACAGCCACAGTCACCTTCCACTTTTAACATCCAAGTCACCTGTTCCAAAAAGCAATCCAACTTTATCTTCAGCCACACCAAAACATCAGCTTAAAACCTATACCTAACCTTGTTTCGCCACATAAAACATCAAGACAAAGCAGCAGCATAGCATTCCATCCATATGTCTGTTCCCTCAGCTCCAACGAGATCTTCATCACTCACATGTTATCTCAATGCTACAACATACTTTAATGAAAATTGTTACAGTCTCATAACACAGTCCCAGTCACTATACACTCTACAAAGCACAGATAATTTCTACAACATAGAATCAGATGGTACTGCCAATGGGTGCTTGTGAGATATCCTGATACCAGCACCTCATTCTGCAGATCAGAAACCCTGGGATTGGTGATACACATGAACAAAAAACACTGCCACATTTTCCATAAACTGAACAATCTATTGAAAAAGGATTCATTCTCCTCTCATCCATAACAACCACACGTTACCAAACAACCTCAACAAGCCAGACTCAGTGCTTCATATCTTATAGATATACTCACTGTATCTAATGACTGCTCGACAATTCGGTACATACAATTTCACACAAATACGACCACCATATCTCTTGTTCCCTGTTTAAAATTCCTGTATATAACACCACAAAACGAATTAAATATAGCATTTACAACACAAGACTATAAAGCCACACATTTTGTGAGCGTGTGGGTTGGTGCTATTCTGTCATTCTGCGCAACAGATTAATCTGAGATGTACCCTTTACCCTTTGGCCCCTGCAAGATGCAATTTCCACCCCCACACTACTACAGAAGTCAGACGGACACTCCTAACGTTCTAAAGAGAAATGCCTGAAAAACTTTCGGCAATAAATACCTTCTGGAGTCGTCCACTGTGAGGAAATGACACAAAAATTCACAAAATGTCTTACGTAACTAGTGGGATACTTGGGTACTGGAGTAGTGCTAGTTAGTGTAAGATAAACATGAAAGTAACGAAAATTATTATTTATTTTGCAAAAATTCTGAGGAATCACAATAGCACTTTTAGTTATGAATTGAACACGTTTTTTGCGGGTTCTTTTCAGAATGTGAAGTTACCTCTTAAGGATAGGATTCGCTAATGAAATTTCTATACAAAGTTTAAGATTGTTACTGACTTGGCAGAATGGCTGAGAGCCGCACCTACTAGACTTGAATAATTATCGGTTAGAATGTTGCTAGGTACAGTCGAGGCTGTCACGTGTGATCTGCAGTGAAGGGTACTGTTGTGGAGGAAATGTGGGGGTCGCAAGAGCTGTGGCTGTGATGACTGCTGTCTGCGCCGCTCGCTGCCGACAAATAAGATAACTCTCGTTCTATCTGGATTGACCTTCGCCAATCAAACTCTCCCTACGCCTTGATGAAGTCAAGGACTCCTATTCGGCCCTAGTCTATTGGCGTGCGACAGAGGTGCTCTCCCAGTGAAGTACTGAGGAGAGACTTGTTCCTCGCTCTTTGAGTACATGTACGCGCGCTCACGCTCTCGTTATGTGTTCTCACTCCAAGAGCGACAACGGAACGGCCCCTCTGCACGCCAGACGTGAAGGGGTATATCTTTCGATCTCTTCCATTACTCCTTCAGCTCAAGGCGTCAAAAATATCGTCTGCCAATCAGCATTGCTCATCTAAAACGGGAGAATGACGTTTCGCTTAAGGTGACCAATCCAGAAATCTGTAGTATCGGTGTTTGGCGTTTGCTGTCTCCCTGTGAAAATCTCTGAAACTGCATTCTATGTGTAAAGAATGTGTAGGCTAACCGCTCCCACACAATGTAGCGGAATTTGCTTTTAAGCCGAACACGGGGTCGTCCTTTCACTCGGGCTAACGCTGTCTGCTCTACAGGCGGTCACTGGCCGACGTAGATAGCCTGGGACCGGCCTCCTGGGGTGCAGTTGCCTCTCTCGAGCTAAAAGCTCCTGTGACCGTCGAGTCCGGAATGTATGTGTGTACGCCAGCCTCGGGTATTTCAACCACGGTGCGCACTTGCGATTTATTAGTTATCTGCATACCGTTTACATGAATTCATACAATACTGAGTTTATCTTATCGAGTTTGGGCTCGAATGAAGCGTCTTGATGTGCAGAATATGATTGTGAGGGCGGAATATGTAAGCAATGAAGGAGACCACGACGTCTTACAATTTCAGGAAATTCTTATGAGAGGCTGCTCATGACTCCATTACTTTCGACCTCAATAAAAAAAATAAATAAAATAACATAAAATAAAAAACATCTTATTTCCTACTAGCTCTAGTCAAGTTGTGTGATATCATACTGTATGCAAGTTTATATCCCACGGCTCACCTATGATTTAAGGGTAGTGTCTTTGTATACTAATCAAAACGTCATGGGACCCAGTATCAAACCTCGCTACTGCTTAAATTTAGAATAAAAATCATCAGTAATGATGGATGGGCGGATAGAGCTTCAAGGCACTTTCTTCCCCTGCTCCTAAAACTCTGAAGAGTCAGCAGTGCTCAAAGGCATGAGAATGCAGAAGGTAATCAGAACCACTGGTATCTGTCCACAAGACATGTGGCCTATAATTGAAAAGTGGTATGATGACTGCTCCATTGGCAAAATATTCCGCAATAGCCGCACATTCGGATCTCCGGGAGGAAACTGGCAAGTGCCAGGCATCCCAATGAATTATGTTTCCTGTATAGCTCCTTGTCTGGCACACCATGCTTCTTTTGTCACTGTAAATCTTACTCAACAGCATATCTCCATCTGCCTCGATAACTTCACCTCTTGGTGTAGCCTCTGTTACATCAAAATCACTTATGTTAAAAACCCAAGGAATTATTACAATAAACACCACCAATCATTTCTCTCACCCTAACTTCCACCATGGCACTCATAAACATGACTGTGTGGTGGTACTCTCTTCAAAGGTAAGCTGGTTCGAATCCAGGTGATGGAAGAAATTTGCATTGCTGGTATTTCCCCAGTAATGGGAGGGGGAATTGAAGCATAAAGTTTCTCATCACCAGACCTCGTGTCAGTGTTCTACATTACATTACCTCTCCTCAATGTATCATGATACACTGATTCCTGTGACACTGTTGAGGGTGACACATGTCGTGTCGACGATAATCGCCTGCAGCAAATCGACAATCGACCGCCGGAGAGATGCTGTACACCTAAGCAGCATCGCCACCGCCTATGAGAAAGAAGTAGTAAGCCACTCCTCCTGTAGCTTCGAGGCGCCATACACGACAAGTATTTCCAGCTCTGCCAGTGCCTGGTACGAGTTCTGCCAGAGTCCAGCCTGAGTTCTGTTCTGTCTACGAGGGTATCAACAGTTCCATGACGACTGCAGAGAAGCGACGAATTTCTGCCTTCAGAGTGCAGTGTCGGCGTAACGTCACTCAGTGAAGCCTAGGCCAAGCATGCACGTACAGAGAGTTGAGGGCCAACAACAGACACATATTTGGCACAGTTGTAATAAACGTTCAGTGCTCATCATCTGCAGACTTGCACTGTAATGCCGCTCAGTGTTTTCAGCAGCTCCTGTGTAGTTGGACCCCAATTAATACCACACGTGCTCACACAGCCACAGCCACGAGGAGCCAAAGATAAGTGTATTGCTTTCCGAACAATAAGGCGTTCTGATCATTGACTGTTTCATTTATCTACTTGTAAATTTATTAAAAACATGACACAACAACATGTGTGTCAAATGTGGATGTTAAGCTCTTAACACATCCATTACACTCACGTACACTCAACAGATAACTCCGAGCCACAGTTCTCTCACAATGCAAGGACAGTGCCCAATTACGTGGAGGAAGATAAGCGCTTGCAGTAAGGCGGTGGTCTTGCTGCTCCATTCCTCTCTGCTCACATGGGCAGAGGACTCTCACTTTCTCATATCTTGGAATAATCTCGCGTCCCCAGCTTACAACAAACTCAAATTAAGAAGACAGGAAACTCGACAATGTGGGGATTCCATCATTCAGCCATCCTCTGTACTTGGGTAAAACCCACTGAACGAGGCGATGCTGTGGTAATCTGTTGGCTCCAAACTTGATTTTCGACCATATTTAGTTTCTCTGCGATGTCCCTACACAGCTTAAGGTGAATGACACGACGGTTCCTATTGATGGACGCAGCTGTCCTGCTTCCCCGTTCTTCCCAATTCTGGGTTATGCTCTAATAGCTGTTTCACCAACAGGACGTTAACCCCCGATCTTGTTTCTTGCTTCGTCTTTCCAAAAGCCTTAGCGGCCCCAGTGTTACTTTCGCCAATATAGCTTGGATCTCAGCACTCTCAAAAATTTACTATTCCTTACAGTCTTAGAACACCTTGCACTCTGTATCATATTTGCCGTCTCAGACGCAACCTCTGCCAGCTGATTACATTGCCCTCTCTTCTGAAGTTCCTCAGACTTTGTCACAAATTGTAAACGTTCCATAAACGTGGCGAACAAAAGCAATTTTTCTCGCCTATCCTCTGGATACCTAGGCTTCTGGTGCGCCCTCCACTTGCCACCCTTCTGTATCCTATTCGAGCGGAACTTCAGCTGGCTGGTTCTTCCTGTTCCGGAATAGTATGTAGACACTTACTCCTCCAACCAGCTATAATCCTAGCGTCTACGCCTCTTCAATATGTAGATGATCCCGCTTCGAGGCTCCTGACCATTGTCATCCCTGCCCCACACCTCCCTCTACCCACATCAACTTGTCAATCATACTTCCCAGCCCACTCCAACACCTTGAATACATACACCCTTTCTGGCCGGCACCTGCATCATACTGTATTACCCTCGTAGTAGTTATTGGGAACTGACTGCCAGTGACTTGCCAGAAGCAAGAGCCTTATCTTCCCCATAGCACCATCATCAACTTCAATGTACATGTGTTTATGTAGAGACGCTATGGCTTTTATTTTTTTGAAACCTATCATTTTATTCATGCTCCCCAAAAAGCAGCAAAGTGTCCGAACCTTGCGCACCACACGATAATGTGGTGGGAGTGGAATGAATAACAAAGAAAATGGACTGTTTACGACAAAGTCGTGCATTCGGCTTTTCACAGACTGTGCCGGTTTTTCAGAACTTATTCGTCTTACTGGGTATACATTTGCGCTCAACACGCAAATGAGGTATACATTGGATGGCGTGTAGCATATCAGTATCACTCTCCTTTGATTTTGTTATATCCTAGCCAGTAATGCCACCCGAGCCCGCTGCCAAAAGGTTGGCAGCATCAAAGTCCGGACGCCGTCCGCATAAGCAGCGCCAGCGAGACAGGAAACCGCCGCAAGTCTGCGCGCGCCACCGCTGGCTTCTGGCTTCTTAAGCGCTGGAGTCGCGAGCGCTAGGACAGTTCTGTATTCGCCGCTCAGTTGTATACTCGCCACCGAATTGTGTACTTGCTAGTCAGTTGTGTGTTCATCGCAGCAGCTATGCGGCTATCGGCTATCGGCCGCTCTAAACTTTCAGCGGCAAAACATTCTTTGGCTACTTATAGTGGTGAACAAATTCCTGTGTTAGGTGTATGTAGCGTGCCAGCCACATTCCGTGGCAATACAAAAACAGTTTCATTCACAGTGCTCCGCGCTACAGACAGTGTAAACATTTTCGGATTAGACTGTTTTGACTTGTTTGGCCTGTCTATCCAAGACAATGTGTTGCAAATTAATTCTGTTGTTGTTCCTCAAGACAGCATAACCGATTTGTGTAAACGATACAGTGACATATTTAAAGACGAACTAGGTTGTGCTGCGAACTTTGCCGCTCATATTCCGTTAAAAGATAATGCTCAGCCTCGATTTTTTCGTGCTCGTCCAGTGCCTCACGCCCTCCGGGTACCTGTAGCAGATGAACTTCGTCGTTGGCAAAACAACGGTGTTATTCAACCCGTTTCAGCGAGTCAGTGGGCTTCTCCCTTAGTTATTATAAAGAAACCGTCTGGCAAGTTACGTTTGTGTGCTGATTTTAAGTCGACAGTTAATCCTCAGACTGTCATTGATTCTTTTCCTTTGCCTAGACCGGACGAGCTGATAGATAAGTTGGGGGAAGCTCGTTTCTTTTCCGTGAAGCATATTTGCAATTGCCCCTCGACGAGCAATCACAACAGTATTTTGTCATAAACACGTCGTTGGGGTTGTTCCGTTTTCTGCGTTTGCCTTTTGGTTGTGCGTCAGCTCCAGCTGTTTTTCAGCGTTTTTTGTCACAACTTCTGGCTAATGTGCCATCGTGTTGCAACTATTTAGACGATATTGTTGTGTCCGGTCGGACGCCTGCTGAACATTTCCGTAATTTGGAGTGTTTGTTTACAGTGTTGTCTCAGGCAGGCCTACGTTGCAACATCGATAAATGTTCATTTTTCCTTACGGAGATGGAGTATCTGGGACATGTTATTAATGCTCAAGGCATTCATCCCTCCCAGTCACATTTAGCAGCTATTCGTGATTTGCCCGCCCCTCGCAATCTGCATGAATTGCAAGCAGTTCTTGGCAAATTGACATATTATATTAGGTTTATACCTAATGCATCACAGATTGCTGCACCGTTGCATCGTCTCCGCCGTAAGAATGTTCCGTTTGTGTGGTCAGCTGATTGCCAATCAGCCTTTCAGCAGCTTAAAGAGGCTTTATTGAATGATCGTTGTCTGGTCCATTACGACCCTAACAAGCCTCTGGTGTTAGCTTGTGATGCCTCTTCTTTCGGCCTCGGTGCTGTGTTGTCTCACCGAGTCGGTAACACCGAACGTCCTATTGCGTTCGCATCTAAATTGCTCAACAAAGCTCAGTGTAAGTATAGCCAATTGGAAAAGGAAGCGTTGGCTATTGTGTTCGGTGTCACAAAATTCCATCACTACCTCTATGGTAGACCATTCTATTTAGTAACAGATCACAAGCCCCTGACGTCACTGTTTCATCCGTCTAAACCAGTTCCTCAGCGGACAGCTCAGAGACTACAACGTTGGGCTCTTTTGTTATCACAGTACCAGTATGAGATACTGTATCGCCCTACAGCTCAGCATGCAAACGCTGACGCGCTTTCTAGATTGCCGATTGTTGCGGATGATGTCTTCGATTCCTCTGACGACTCTTGCCATCAGATTGACGCCGATGAGCATCAATCCCTCCGGGATTTTCCGATTGATTATCGTCAGGTGGCACGTGAGACAGCTACGGATCCTCATCTGAGTTTACTATTACGTTTTGTTCAACGTGGTTGGCCGTCCAAGGCAAAGGACATATCGGATCCTGTGGTTCGTCGCTATTATCCGCAACGTCATCTGTTGTCTGTTTCGCACGGAGTTTTGCTGTTACGCACCGAGAATGACCAGCTTCGTGTAGTGGTTCCCCAAGTGCTCCAATCCAAGGTCTTCGACTTGTTGCATCAAGGTCATTGGGGAGTGGTCCGCACCAAGCAGCTTGCCCGCCGTCATTGTACATGGATCGGCATTGATAAGCAGATTACGCAGATGTCTACAGATTGTTCGACGTGTGCCGAACACCAAGCAGCTCCGCCTCAACGCTATTTTGAGTGGGCACGCCCTGCCGGTCCCTGGCAGCGAGTACATATTGATTTCGCTGGTCCATATTGGCATTCTCGTTGGCTCATCGTGATAGATGCATTTAGTAATTTTCCGTTTGTTGTGCCCATGCAGTCTACAACGTCTGCACAAACTATACAGGCGTTGACTTCAATTTTTTGTATTGAGGGTCTTCCAGAAGTTTTAGTGTCTGACAATGGTCCACAATTTACCTCTGCTGAATTTGAAAGTTTTTGTTCTGCCAATGGCATTCGCCATGTTCTTACTCCGCCGTTCCACCCTCAATCGAATGGTGCAGCGGAACGTTTTGTACGCACATTCAAGGATCATATGGACCGCCTTCGTGCTACGCACTCTCGTCAGCAGGCCCTCATCACGTTCCTGTCGTCGTACCGGACCACGCCACGCGACGGCCCTTCGCCTGCGGAGCTTCTCCACGGCCGTCGTCATCGCACCCTACTACGGTTGTTGCACCCCCCGGATCGACCCGCCGCTTCTGAGCATCGCACGCGTTTTCAGCGCAACGACGCCGTTTTTTTTCAGAGTTTATCACGGTCGCCGTCGTTGGGAACGTGGTACCGTGATAAGTGTCCAGGGTCGCGGTTTTTATACTGTTCAAGGTGCTACTGGGGTGCACAGGAGGCATCAGAACCGGTTGCGCCGCGCTGGCCGCCCGGATTCTGCCGCTCGTTCTTTGTCCACAGATTTGGTCCGCAGCGGGTTCCAGTCGCGCCTTCCGACTTCGCTGCCGCCCCCAGGGCAGCAGCAGCAGCCGTCGCCGCTACCACGCCGACAGCCCGTCCCGTTGATGCCTCCCGCGCAGCTTCATCCGGGAGCGCCCCAGGTGGTCGCTCCGGCGCCTGCGGTCCCTCTTCAGTCGCCACCGCCTTCGGAGCTGATGGACGTCGACCCCTCAGCCGGGCCGCCTTCCCAAGCGGTGGCTGTGCAGCCTGTCCTGCAGCCGCTTTCCTTGGGCTCCCCCAAGGAGTCTGACACCGCAGCGCCTTGTCCGGCGCCCACTCAGCAGCCGTCGACGCAGCGTCAGGAGACGCTGCCTCTCTTCGTGGGTCCCGACGCCTCGTCGCGTCCAGTACCAGAAACTGCGCCCGTGGTCACAGGCGTGCACCCTGACCTCGGTTTTCAGTCGGTGTTTCCCGAGGCCCCGCGCAGCCAATGCTGGGGTGCGGACCGGGGACTGCCACCGACAACAGTCTCCGCCCCGGTCTCTTCTGCTATGCCTGCGGCCAGACCCCTCCCCCGCCGTCGTCGCTCGCCACGTCATTATTCAACGACGGTGCGGCGATTTGGGGGGGAGGAGTGTTATATCCTAGCCAGTAATGCCACCCGAGCCCGCTGCCAAAAGGTTGGCAGCATCAAAGTCCGGACGCCGTCCGCATAAGCAGCGCCAGCGAGACAGGAAATCGCCGCAAGTCTGCGCGCGCCACCGCTGGCTTCTGGCTTCTTAAGCGCTGGAGTCGCGAGCGCTAGGACAGTTCTGTATTCGCCGCTCAGTTGTATACTCGCCACCGAATTGTGTACTTGCTAGTCAGTTGTGTGTTCATCGCAGCAGAGTTGTTGTTTGTCGTCAGCCGACGCTGACCTAGCCGCTCCGACTCGAACTAGACAGATTTCTGTAGACACGGGGTTCACTACTGTGTTGCTGTATCTTCGTTAATAAAGATAAGTACCGACTTTTATTTAATAAGAGTGTTTGGGTCTTCATCTTTCTGTTCACTGTTCCAGCGGACCGGTCGGCCCGCTATTAAAAGTGTGGCGGTGACTTCGTAAGCCGTTTCTACAGCGAATTGTTTGTCGCTACGAACGCCGCCACAAAAGATTTGTACTCTGAACAGGAATAGTGCTCGAGGATAACGACCATCAGGACTTCTCAGAATGCAGTAGGTAAAGCCGTCATCAAGCTGAAGCCTGGTTTGGTCACCACAGTGCTTCGCGAGCCACTGTCCTACTGCAGGTTGTCGTCACGCGCCGTCTTCCTACTTCTGAACTAACTTACCCAGTTAATAATTGTGGGACACAGTTAATTATTGGGTCTCCGAACAATTCTACAGTTCCAACATTTTCGATTTCCATAAATCAATGTCAGAGGTGAAAGAAGAGATAAGTGACAGAAGGAATCTCGGGAGCAATGCCTGAATCCCAAATCTCTGGAGTTGTAATCCCACATTCATCCACTCAGCAGCTGAGGCATATATGTCCCAATTGCATTTATTGCTACATTATTATCATTACACTAGGTGCGAGTGAGACGAAGTAATTACATTTTTCTGCGTGTTTTTGAATGTATGCAAACAGAGTATTAACAGTAAGTCGTTCATTGTGGTAAAGGAACTCCCAAAATCGTCAGTTAATGTATTTTGTTGTGCTTTTTCTCGACAATCTCGTGCTAACGAAACAAACTGGTGACAAATATGCTCCATCACTTTTTTTTACGCTGCGTGATGGGGTCACTAAGTTCACGGAGGAAAGTGAAATATCACAAAGACGAGAATTCAGCCTGCATCCTATTTCTTTGTACAGGACGCCTATGGAGTTATGTCAAAAGAGTATATTCTATATGGAGGTAGTTAGATATAAAAAAAATACGTATCCAACGGATCAGTGTATGGACGATCACACCTTCCTCAGATATCTATGTGTCTCGCTGTCCCCCTTGCTTTATTGCGGATCGTTCTAGTAATTCTGCTTAGAAAGACTTCTTCATCACTTGTGTCAATTTGCCATTAATCTTTCAACGTTGAGCCACATGAGGCTTTATTATTCTTCATATTCAGTTATTTGCGTGGTAAGATCAAAAGTTTGTCATGACGATTTCAAAAGGTTGTTGAGGTGGTAATGTTGGGATTTCGTGGTAACCACTTTAATGTGGCTTTAAATGCTGCAGAACCAAATAATCCGAGAATAAGTTGTTCATTAAGAAACATACACATCTGAACAACGAAACGAGACTCAAGCTCCTTCCTTCTACAACCACACAAGATCCGTGATTGCCTTGTCATGGAGCTGAGATACTGAAAACTTCTGTTGTACAGAGAAATGGAAGTTCCCATTCATGTAAGCTTCAAAAGAATGTGGTCCTAACAGGTATTCTGATCACACAATGGCCCACATAAGGTGAGGTAGGTTCCTTTCCAACTCTTGGTAATATGGGTACTTTCCTTAGACAAGAAAACAATTTTTTCCTGATCAAACAGTGGTATATGGCACGTTTATACGTAAACAACACTCTTGAGCGAGACATGGCAGAAGTCACCACAACAAAGTACGGTAGGTTACAAATCGTTGCTCCACACCATTGTCAGATAATTCAGTAACAAACATGGGCCTAAATCCTTTCGTATTCATATTTTTTCAGTGTGGTCGTGCATTGTTGAAGAAGATGCTTGAAGTCCAACTACTCTTTTGCAAATGATTTTCATTGGAGACTGCTCATCTGATTAAGAGTGGGTGACACACGTTTCCTGTCACTTTTTATTGCTTCCAATACGTGGCCTGTCTTTGAGACAGCCTAAAAATACAGGACATTTATCTCAATCAGGCATGGCTACTTTACGAGGGGGACTGAGGCAAATTGTCTCATCATACCTTACATAGTTTTTCCTATCTGCGGATGTTCATGAACCCACGAATCCTCCACTAATCCCTCCTTTACAAGATGGATTCGGAACTCAAAGACTGCAGTGCTGAAACAAAAATATAATTCTGATAACGTTGTTTTTTTCCATGCAGGACTATCAATAAAACCTATTTACTTCCTTATTTTTACTATGTCAAGAGCGATGCAGGGACTTCTTGGGCACCCTGTAGATGAAATAGACGTGCATAGTAACAATGATACCTGTCTTTGTTAATACTCTTTTTTTGTGTTGACATGCCGCCTTACATAGTTCTGGGTAACTGAACCAGGGTAATGTGGGTAAACGACGCCCAGGCTCGTGATCCAGAGAAGACTTTGGATTCAGCTGCCTGCAGTGTACGGCCACCACCTACTTGCTGTCGTTTTCTTGCAGACGAGGAGTGGCAGCTGGAGGACAGAAGCCACGATACGCTCTCCGTGGACACTGACTGCGTGCAGCTGTTGGTGAACGCCCTGGACCACCCCACGTGTCCGCTGGAAGACCTGCCACTGGAAGCCGTGAAGCAGCGCGAGCGGTGCCGCGAGCAGCTGTGGGACGACGTGGTGCAGAGGTCGCCCCACATACCCGTCACCAGCTACCTGGCCTACACGCAGAGGATAAACGTCAACCTCTGTCTGCTGGCCTGGATGGCTGTCAACTCGTACGGCATTTGTCAGGACGTCCCGTTCAGTATGATACAGTCCGTGCACGATGCTCGCTGCTATTTCGATAGTCCTGATGATCAATCATGTCTGCAGTCGAACGCTACAGAAGCAATCTGCTCTGTTTCCAGAGCTATTCTGTTGCTAAAGTGTCGCGACTTTTCCTCCATTAAGACTTCCCATAATTGTACGTTCACTACGTTCGGATCTCTATGGGTCTATAGGAGTAGTAGTATGCTGGATCAAAAGCTAACAGAACAAACACTGAACTACAAAAACAGTTTAACCAACGCCACCTTGAAATACAAGGATTTCAAAATTGACAGCTTGAAGCCTTTAGAAATGTCATTTATACTGATAAATATCATTTTCCGTTTTTCGACTGCCGGAGTATACATGTACCTTCCCCAGTTACGCAACTTGCCTGGAAAGATACTCTTGTCCTTTCAGATCACGTGCATAACCCAGATCCTGTGTTCTGAGGTCGTGTATCGTATGGCAGGCGTCCCTGACTTACCTACAGCAGTGCTGATAGATAGCGCCCTCACACTTCTCAGCTGTATCTGGCTGAACTCATTCTGCTACCAGATGTATTCTTGTGTTCGCCATCTCAGGCTTCCTAACCAGCTACTACCTGCTGAAGTAAGCCGGTTATTCCGTCGTGAGGTGCTGTGTGTGTTTATACCGTGGAGTGTAGTATGTGTGGCAGCTGTTGCTTTGGAAAAGACGAGTAAATATCACATGATCCACAGTCGCATAGTAGTCCTTGCAGGGATTTCAGTGTCTGTGACATTCAATTTGGTTTGTCTCGGACTGCTTGGATACATGTACCTACGTAATCGGTGCTCCATGCGGCAACTCGAAATTGTTGATAACAAGAAATTTGCCTCAAAGAAGGAATGTCTTTTTATGTCAGTTAAGGCCATTATATTAAGTGGAACAGGAATTATTATTAGAATTGGGTTCCACCAGGCTCAGGGAATAGCGCAGTTAGTGTACTATATGCATCTAGTTACGATGGTGCAAGGACCAGTGCTCTTCGTCTGTTTCGTTTGCAATGGAACGACGCTCCCCATACTCAAGAACAGGATACTTCTTTGGTGGAACCCAACCAACATTCCTGCAGGTCTAGAGCTGTGTTCGGCAGCCGAGAGGAATCTGGCCAGGAGAAACAATGAACAGTCTCCCTTTTCAGAATCCTCGCTGTAGCCTCCTTCAGTATTTTTCGCAAATAACTGTTTCCACACCACACTGCATTAAACCCAGCAATAAAATGGACTCTACCTGGTATGACAATATTAAATGTCATTAAATCTGATATCGTACAGCCAGTACTTCTCTTTCCTAACGTCTCCTTCATTTATAACTGTGTGCTTCTTTGTGAGTGGTAGCCTCTGTCTACCTATTCTAATGCACTGAGACTACTCACTAAAATTGTTGGGAAATGCTTCGTGTATACAATAGGCTGCGTTAATCACACGGCCTGTTATATACAAGGAAAACGCAGCACGTTGTCGGAGGAATTCCCTTCGTCAGTGTCATCTACCGTGGCGATGATGCATTTCTGGACATATGTTCGTATGACGTTTTTTCTCCGTTTTCCGTAGAGGATCTCTCTTTGCAGTTTGTCGATTTTATTAATGTATAATGTATGATATTAGTATATATCATATTATGTCTGAAACAGAGAAATTTTCCATATGTGTGTGAAAGATGTACTTTTACATGATTTGTAATTCAAGTACCATGACAAGAGACATTCAGATACTTATAGAATCAAAAGAGAGGGGCGAATGACTGAAGTGGTGTGTGCATGAAAGTGTAAATGGGTTTGTTGAGCTTATTAGTGGTTTGATTACATAGAGTGGCTCAAACGGGTATAGTAAGAAAGTAACACATGACTTGTTGTGCGAAATGTGGCTTGAAGTGAACGCAAAATGTCGAATGGCAGAGTTATTTGAGATTAGCATTATTGGGTTTGTGAGACAAGATGGTGATTTGTTAAGCTACAGGTTTGTAAGGGTACTATGGCAGATGTTAAAAGTTAATGTTCCATGTGCCACTCTTGAGCAAGGAAGAACATTACTTAAAGGCGTATTTACAGAAACAGTACTGTGGAAGGATAAACTTGTGCCAGTACTGTGAGTCCTGGGAAACATGTGCCATAGTAGCTTCACTAGAAGCACACAGTACGCCGAAATTGTTGTGATTCGTAATCAATAGACGATCTCCCATTTGTTCAAATAAAACCTGAGTGAGCAAAGTAAAGGAGTATCTGTGTGAATTTAGTATCCAGCCCAACTGAAAATCCTGTGATAAATAGTACTACGTGGAGTGATTTTCGTGAATTTCGCACTTAGCAGGCACCCACAGTGTTAACCGCGATTTTCGTACTGGACGCAGTGGAACCAGAGTGAGGCAGGTGCCGGGTGCAGCCCGCCTGGCCGCAGGGGGGCGCCGGCAGCTCAACACATTCTGTAAACCCGTTTGACGAAGATTTGCAGGCCGTGCGCCTCGATTCTGTCAGCGCAGCGCCAAGCCAACCCTGGCCCGCTCTGCGTGACGTCACGAGAGCGCGCCGCGGCCTTCTCTTTAGGTGGTGGCGGCCAGAGCCGACACGGGGCGCACTGGGGGCGCTTAGCGGCCAACCCACACAAGCGTCCTGCACCACCGGGACACGCGTAAAGTCGGTCCGACAGGGGTCGCCAGCCGAGCCTCGACCCGCTGGAAAGTATCGAACCTCATCGCTCGAAAGCCAGTAGTTAACGGCCCTCGTGCTACCTACTTACCCCCAGGCAAGATCCCGAGTTCCGACTACAGTACTGGGAACATTCACAGCCAAGTCCAGGAAATTACTTTCGACTGGCTGTACGAAATACACAGTTCAAACTCAACAGGAGGACGGTCACTCAAAAAACATTACTCCCAGATTTGGATAACAAACTGAGATTATCGCTATCCGAACGCGTTTTGAAACTCGAGAACACTGTGCGTCGCGACACGGAACTCCGCTCCAGAGCGCCCGCGACCCGCCACGTCGGCCACACGGGCGCCGACGGCCAGCTTTCGATTCCCCGAGCTCCGAGCCTCTCCACGAAATCCATCTACACGTGGGCCTTTCAGCCAATCAGGAGCAGCAGAGGACTGCAAGCCCCACCACTGGCCACTCCCTGCTGCTGCTTACAGCCGCTGCTGTCACGTTCTGGTCTTCAAAAAGGCGAACCAGCGAGCAGATATGGGTGGTCAGGGAATCAGCTGTTACAACCCTTTGACTCGTGGGGTATCAAGCAT
The DNA here is from genome assembly GCF_021461385.2 of Schistocerca piceifrons. NCBI lineage: Eukaryota > Metazoa > Arthropoda > Insecta > Orthoptera > Acrididae > Schistocerca > Schistocerca piceifrons. Next base: position 72,996,906 of record NC_060148.1, on the reverse strand, counting down.
TAACTTCTGCAACCGATATACCTATTAAGGGCTTTCCTCTGATATATCTGGAGACAAGCATTCTCGCAGCCGAAACTGCTTGTACTGTTGTTACATTGTCAGAGCGATTCAGACTTGGGATCCGCAGTCTGCACAACCGCCACACTTTTGACACAGGGACGACCAATTCGCATCTCCCGAGGCTAAAGGCACAGAACTCAACGCTGACTGCGAGCGTTCTCAAGCAGGGCGTGGGGACTATGGATCGTCCTGTTTCCGATATGCAACAACAGTTTTCAGCGCACCAGACTGAAGTAGAGAACTCTGTCTCTAGCAGATCTCCAGAAACGCAACGCTACGCGAACTAGCCGAAAACCCGGACAAGAAACCCGAACTACACAGGCAAAGCCGCCACAAACACGGTACTCCAATTACAAAAAGTTTACACTCATCCAAATACATCTCACGAAGAACAAGGTTTACAACTGGTTCGATGCAGATTGAATTAAAGCACATCTAACAAAACTTATGGCACTTTAGCAAACCCTACAATAAACTATAAACTAAGAAGGTGGCAAAGAAACCGCCAAATCGTTGTAACCTGCACTAAAACAGTTGCCTGGGCCACCAAAACGTTCACAAAAAAAATCCGAAAAAGTTTGCCAACATCACAACAGACCCATCAGATATCGAAACCCGAGAGAACAGTTTGAGTTACTTACCGATCTGAAGCAACAGTAACAGAAATCACACCGCACGCCAAACACTAAGCAAAAGAGAACCCACGCAGACTCACGCTCGCCTTTGTGATAACCAATTTTGACCGTGATACAACAAACGAAAAAACTGAAGGGGACCTAAAGGTACCGGGAAACTAAATCAAAATTCCCCGCTATTCCTTCCAGTCATCTGTAGTTACGAAGAACCAACTAACAAGCTACTTGTTCACCATATCAGAATGCACTGTGTACCTCGCAAGGTTGGACTATTTAAACACTACCTCCTCAATAACAGCTACGTCCATATTGCAACACTTTCCAATAAGACACGAAAAGCTGCGATATAAAGAGAAATGTGAAGAACGAAGTCGAGCACATCGAATTTTTAATTGCAAAATAGACCCGAAACAAGAAGCACCAAAATGCAGGAGCTGCAACACTCATAACATTAATAGTAATGAGAGTTGCAAAGAAAGACCAAAACAGCCTATCTCAGCAAACAAAACTGAAAACATTAAGCACATTGATGAAACTATCACGGTCTTCGTCCAAGAATGTCACGAAAACAATCAAATGGAAAACATACTCTGAGTCTTCACTACAGCCCTTCCCAACATGATATTTGAAAGAAGGGAAACAATAACAGCAGTTTCTAAAAACCTCCTACTACGTTCTTTGGCGAACACGGATCCACGTCTATATCGCCATATTGATAGACAAGGAGGCCTATGCCCAACCTGGCCTGAGACACCAGGAACCAAGAATTAACCTTCACATTCAAGCCTAAGAAAGATATTGCCACTATCTGCATTGTCAACACACTGGGTTTCTGCTCTAAAAACAAACTCCCTAAAGGCATAGTAAGAGAAAAAGAAGTTGGTATTATAGTCGCAGCACGTACCTCATCAGCAGGTAGAGAAATCAATCTAGATAACTGTATCTGTCACGCAAACCAGACCGTAGTAGAAGCTGAGATAGATGCTTCAGAGTGTTTCATACAAAACACCACAACGATGCATCCTGCCGAGGAACCGGCAGCTGATCTCGTTAATTATATACCCTCATTGTGCCCAGCTAAAGGAACAGGAGACTCAGTACTAGATCTGCGATATTTGCTGAAAAATTGAACAAGAAAGATATTAAACTTGTTGTAGCCATTTTGAATCACGCAAGACTCAGAAATGACTCGCCGCCTTTTATCAATCACTATGGCACTTCTATCTTAGAACATATACTACGTACAACATAGCTACCCAGATTCTGAAGCTACACTGAATTTGGCGACTGCATAGCTAACGAATACCTCACATTTATTATGCTGTGAACCGCAAAACATCAGACGTTTCTTCATCGCGGCCATGAAACTGAAAGTAGTCTCTCTAAAATAGAAGCAAGCTAAATTCAAGATGATTTCCCAACCCGAAAGACCAAAAAACAACACCAAATCATAGGTTACCGTGCTCTCAGTGACAGGGAAAGCTTTCGAGACAGACTAAAATTGTTCAAGGAATAGAGCAACATAATGGCACAAGAACAAGCCGGGTTCAGCGGCAACCACAGCACAGGTGACCCGGTCCCAGGACTGAGCAGCAGAGCGACGCAGGCTGAACGCAACACGGCAGGCGCGACGCCAGCAAGCTTTCTAGTGAACTTCGCATGCCAAAGTGTGCAGTTTACTAAAAATGTTGCTGGAAACAGGTAAGTACAAGCGCTGCTTGGTGATCACCATTGGACAGGTATTAAGCCAGCTGCAGCGACGTCACGTGGGACAGTCACGTCTCCAGTGCTACACACCTACAACATGGCTGACATCGCTAAGAGTCGAGGATCGAAAGAAGAGCCCTGTACACAGACGACACTGCCTACTGTTGTCAGGGCCCGACATGCGGCAGAATTAACGAGCAGGTCAGCCCCTTCACAAACAAGCAGGAAGCATCGCTAAGCAAGTCGAGTAGATTAAAATACAGTGGATCCACGAAATCTATCCTTCAGCACCAACCTGTGATCTTCAACTACTCCTACTTTAAATAAATATGTAATCCTCGCGTCATCTTCAGAGGTACTCTGACAGTCAGTTATAAACAATGAAGAAATACACCAACTGGAAAATAAGATGTTATAACACAGAGAGAGGTTGTTGCGCCCCTCACTGTCAGGACTGGTTTCAAAAATTGCTCTCCATTCTACTGTATAAGTTGCAGGCCTCTTCATCTCCAAGTACATACTGCAGCCCACATCCATCCGACCTCTTACTGTATTCACCACCCGGTCTTTACGATTTTTAACCTCCACACTTCCCTTCAGGTTTAAATTGGTTACCCGTCGACGTCCCAGAACGTGTCCTACCAACCGCCCCTGCATTTGGTCAGGTTGCGCCTCGCATGTTCCCACGTTTCTCGGGAATCCAAACTTATTTTCCCTGAGGTCGGCGTCTACCAGTTTTTTCATTCTTCTGTAAAGAATTTGAGTTAGTATTTTACAACGACGAGTTATTAAACCGATAGTTCAGTAATTTTCACACCTACCAGCAACTGCTTTCTTTGGAATTGATAACATTACATTCTTCGCCTGTCTCATACGCCTGGCACAACAGTGGGAGAGCACCGCCGTGGCCGGCTCTCCCGAGGCTGCCTGTAGTCCTGCCGGAAGACTGTTTACTCCGTGGGCCTCGTTTCGACTTAGATATCTCAGAACACTGTCAAATTTGATCTCGCACAGTTACATCTCCCACCTCATTTACATCCATGACCACTTCCCTATCTGTAATATTACCTTCAGTAAGATATATATCTGACATAACTACATTAGCAAAAGACAAAACCTATGTGATGTCATGACAGCAGAAATTCTAAATATGATGTAGCTGTGCTATTGACTATACAAAGACTTAGACCACTACACTATTCAGAATGACTCCAGTTTCTTCTATATAACATGGCACTTACCTCTGACTTACACGGTTATGTTACAAATCCCTTCGTATCATACTAGAGATTAGTTCCTAAGCATTAGTCTTAAAGACTACTAGTACAATGTAACAGGACACAAAATGCCATAACGATCGACAAACAATCGCAGGTGATGCTTTTTTAAAGGAAGGTTTTAACCCACTCATAAGGCGAACGCCAGGACTCAGCTGTAAGAATAGTATCGTCCTCCAATCCGCCAGGATTACACGCTGCGTCCAAACCAAATAAGAGCCTCACATTAAAGATGAACAGCGTCACTACATCATTAAGCGCATTTCCGTTCAAAGAGTAACACGTTTGGTAAGGTACATTACTGCTTGTACTAAACTTAAATATTTTCATTTTCACCTCACCCCTGTCAACAGTGACTGTAATTGGGATCAGCAACTCAGAAACAGACATTCTTTAACAAAGTCACTCTGAAGTAGTCGACGAATGATCTTGAAATTAATCACATTTTATTAAGACCTGACTTATTAGGCGCTGCAGATAAGTGATCTTATGTATTTCTAAAACATTAAAACTTAATTACGAAACCTATTAATTTTCTTGATCGCAAAAACACATTGCTTTACCATTCATTACACGTTTTGGTTGCCAATCAACTATTGTTAGCTTGTAAAAGAAGCAATAAACAGGGAATTGCCTTAGATTTAACCAAATGTAAGGAAGTTACGTAGTATTGCGTAATGATATGCCAATCATGGTAAATGCAATGTGGCTATGAATTCTGTAGGCTTGAACGCCATCATCTAATAGCATATCTTGGAACTGTGTAAGTAATTGGAAAGTTCCTATCGGGTGAATGTGAATAGTAAACTGTTTTCAGATATTAAGCAAATAGAAATAATGATAACATACCATGCTGACTAATGAATATATTTTCCATAGACTATTGGTTACACCAACCAAGTTACAGAGTGCAACTCTCAACATATAGTAACAATCGAAACACACTCTTTCGTTAAGAATAAAGGCGCTAGCCCAGCTTAAGAAGCTCTAGTTACTTATATCGGAAATGAGTATGAGCAGAAATTAGTAAGTGTAGCTGCCTTTTTGGCCCTATCAGCTGTTCTCGACACTGCTTGGTGAGAAGCACTTCTTTAGAAATTCACGATTGTGTCGTAAATTTAAGGACTTACTTAACAACATGCTCAGCAATAGAGCATTTCATATCCATTCTCACAATGACAGATGCAGGGTACGTAAACCAAGTGATAGTTTACTTCAAATGTCTGTTCTGAGTCCACTACCACTTTGGTCTGTACATGCACAGCTTACCAAAGGTCTTAAAAAAAAAACTGATTTATGCTGATGACATTTGCTTGGTGGCTCAGAGCCCTAACGTTTATGATGCTGAAACCTCTTTATCTACTGATATGGAAGTCTTAGATGTATACATCAAGAAAGAGTGGCTCCACCTAAATCCACAGAAAATAATTGTATCTACATTACATCTATGCAGAAGACAGTCAGAGTGCACACCAGAAGACAGATTCAGAGACCAAGTCTCGTTGTACTGCATTACACCATAATACATAGGAACAGCGCTAGATAGAACTCTTGACTTACAAGTAGCACCTAAAGTCAAAACGAGAAAGAACAGTCTTCAAAAATTTGGTGGTATCTTATGGGGAGCTAATGCTCGTGTTTTGAGATCCATAGCTCTAACCCTATCATAGGTGCTCTGTTGCTGAAGATTACTGTTCGACCAGGATCAATAGTGCTCATACTAAGAAGATAGATGTCCAACTGAATCAGGTATTATGGGATGTATTCAGAGTACAATCGCTCTAAGACTTCCTGTTCTCAGCATCATCCCACCCCCAGCTCTAAGAAACCAGCTCTCCTAAAGGTCTGGAAGAACATTCTGAAGAATCCTCAGCTGGCCAGTCATCGAGATGCTCCACAGGCAGAACATCAACACTTGAAATCAAGGACACCCTCATCATGCACAGCAGAAAACCTCGTTGTGTCCTCTTTGATTGCCAACCATTTACGGAAAATTCAGTGGAATCCGTCATCAATAGTCAACAAGCATCTAGTCAAGGGCCCATTCATGCAGACAGAATTCGATCTCCCCAGACATCAGTAGAAGATCTTGAAATGGATTAGCGTGGTGAAGGCTGATGTGCTTATCTCAAGCATGGGGTGAGTGTTCTATTTACAGACAATTCAGTGTCGCTTTCTAAATATTCCAGTTTCAATGGCCTCAGTATTATCATAACAGAAACAGGGTCACATGTTGCAGCACGCTTGAGGCAGCTACAAGTCCTGCCCGCTGCTGTGACGTCACATGATTATCAAATCTAATGCTAATTCCAGAGATCTCTTTATCCTAACACGTGCTGATTCGATTATGTGCATGCTTAATCATCAGGATATGTAATTACCCAGGGGCTGTCTTCTGGATCCTGAGGTGTATGTCATAATGTCATCAAATAATTACAAATGATTTATCAGTTATGCTTCTCCCATGGTCTTGGTCTCTGTATCCTGAAGTGAACTGAAATAGTACTTACCGACGAGAGTCGTTGCACTGTGTCATTTTCACTACGTCTTCACTGCTTAGAAAGTGTGTTAACTGCCCTGTCGTCGTGCTATATAATTTTTGCATGTTATTGCATTAAGTCTTGGGATTTCGAGGTCATCTATACTGCAGAGAGGTATATAAACCATACAGCTCTATGATATTATCAGTTCATTTCAGAATGCTACTATTTACCAGTACATACATGTTAGCTTATGGTTCAAAACATGTATATGTAGGATTAGCATGAGATCGTGAGTGTGAAGTTATAGTAGAAACTGAGGATGTCCGTCGTAATGTAAAACACAATTTACAGATACGAGTTAGGGTGAGCATTGTTTGCCGATGAAGCACACTGAGAGGTTGATGACAACAGACTACGATCCTTTTCAACTTCCTCTTCACATGAACATCTGTAGCAATAAGGCAACCATCATCGACCTGTATAAAAGTGTCGTGAAGTTGTATTGGTTATACAGTGTACTACGGATTGCAACAGACAAATACGGTGGCAAGTATATGTGAAAGCGTTACTAAACGATGTTGTGTGTTATGTAAGTGAATGTTGCATACAAGATGATTTAGAACAATGTGTAAACATATGTATGCTTGCAGCACCAAGGGCTGCTACTATAATCCTATAAATATTGAAACTGTAGAGCCTGGTTTACAGACGGAGAACGGAGATACGACGTTGCTCCTGTTGGATTGAACACAATGGAAGCAGAATTTATAGCATAAAAAAACAGTTATTTAAAGAATAATACAGAGATATAAGACAGAATGAATATTAAGAAATGTGTCAACAATTGTTTTTTTTATTTTGTGCATGTAATAAACGTTAATAAACAAAGTTATTTAAAACGTGTATTTGTCTTTCATTGAAAGAGCACCAGTGCAAAACAAACATTATGCAAGATATTTACAGATATGATAAATACGTCACACTATTCTGCAAACCCTCAATCATACATACAGTAAATATATTCACTCATTGAGTGAATAGAGCCAGTATGGTACAGTGTCAAAAAATTTCGACGATATAAACACACATTTAAAACAGCTTAAGAAGGGTTCAAGTTACTTGCAAATACCAACATACTTAAAACAGAGATGTGAGCAACTAAAGACGGTATTTCTGTTAGGACAATGCTTAGCGTTTGATGCTAAAAGGGTTTGAAAATCCTATCTGCCTGTAGATACACACATCAAATTGTATTACATCACATCGGTTCCGAGAGATCCTGAACCTGTACAGAAAACTGGAATAGAATCAAGATAAACATCATTTCCGCCCTTTTTATTCGTCATGAAAACCACACATTGCGTATTGTTCCACCATACAGCGAGACCATCAGAGGTGGTGGTCTAGATTGCTATGCACAACGGTATCTCTAATACGCAGTAGCACGTACTCTTGCAATGATGCACGCCTGTTTTCATCGTGGCATACTATCCACTGTTCCGTGCGGTTAAAGGCGCTGCAGTCTGGAACCGCAAGACCGCTACGGTCGCAGGTTCGAATCCTGCCTCGGGCATGGATGTTTGTGATGTCCTTAGGTTAGTTAGGTTTAACTAGTTCTAAGTTCTAGGGGACTAATGACCTCAGCAGTTGAGTCCCATAGTGCTCAGAACCATTTGATTTTATCCACTGTTGGTCCAGATTGTCCCACTCCTCAACAGCGATTCGGCGTAGATCCCTCAGAGTGGTTGGTGGGTCACGTCGCACATTAACAGCCATATTCAATCTGTCCCATCCATGTTCGATAGGGCTTATGTCTGGAGAACATGCTGGCCGTGAGATACAGGAGGATTCCAGTTACATTACATTATAGTCAGGCAGAGGTTCCGAAATCAGGTATTGGATTGTAAGGCATACCCAGGAGCAGTTATAGACTCAGCTCACAATTTAATAGTGGTGAAGAGTAGACTGAAGTTTGAAACATTAGTCAGGAAGAAACAATAGGCAAAAAAGTGGAATACGTAAGTACTAAGTAATGGAGAGGCAAGCTTAAATGTCTCGGAAGCTACTGATACTGCAATATAGCGCATTATCCAGTTCAGTAGAATAAGAAGGACACTTCTATAAAGGGTGATCAGAGAGAAACGGTCCAGTAAACGAAATTCTAAAATGCATACCTTATGAGCTATGAGCACTTTTTCACGTTCGATACTGTGGAACGTGCACTAAATAGTTTATCTCTCACTCTTTTTGACGTGTCAGTCCTTTTGTATTTCGTTCTTTGTACCTTACGAATATGTCTATAGTTGTGGAAAAGGGCAGTCACTTGTGTCCTGATAGCAAAGTTTAATCATCCTCCACTCGACCGTCATTTCAGCATCGTCAGAGTTCTGAGGTGCAGCGATCATGGTTCATTAAGTTACTTCCTCAGTTCGCACACATACCTGCAAATCCATCGCTATCTTCCGGTGGAAATGATGAAAGAAACTGTGACTGTTGACATGTATGAGCTACGCGTGGACATTGTCGAGGCATTTCGAGCCATGGAACAGAGAATAATTTTAGGAACTGGAAAATATATTTTAGAAAATGCTGCTTGTTCCAGATATAGGCACAGAAGCTCAGGACGACTCACGAGAAATATGCACAGACAGTCCAGTTACGCTGGATTCCCTGAAAAATTACAGCAATCTTGGATAAATAAGGGCATTAATGAGAACTGCGCAAGGGGAAGTGGCATCTCATCTTGGAATGATCAGAAGTAAAAGTCTGCAGACCTGCGAATGAATTAAGACACAAGCCGGCCAAAGAGCGAGCCCGAGAAAGTGCAACAGGAAACTAAAGCGGAAATTTTGCGTCAGTGAGGAAATGACAAATGCAGCGCGAAAGAGAAGTGAGAAAGAGTGGTCTGAAACCATGAAAGAGACTATGGCAAATAAAATTTTTTTCAGCTGTTCAACATCGCCATTCTACCATTTACCACTGTCGCCTAGTGTTACAGCTGTGTCGGCTGTGCAGGGGAGATTAAAGGCTCTCTCCAGCTTGCTGAGACAGTTGAGTCTGGTGGGCCTGGCCGAGGGGCGCGAGCCCGGAAACCGAGGGGTCACTCGACGAACTCTCCTCGGGTTATCAGCCGAGTGGCGGCGTCGTCTCGTCCCAACACTCTCTTATACTATGGCTAGCAACTCGCGATCGCGTAAAAGCAGTGGAATTTGGGGTTTCTTCACAGATTTAGGTGATGGGAAATCAAAGTGCAGCTGTTGTTCTAAGTGTGTTTCATATAAAGGAGGAAATACATTTAATCTAGCGCGTCATGTTCGAGTGCTGCATCCGACAGTGTCTTTGTCAGTCAGGCGCTTAGCGCCCCCTGCTCCTGCATCTTCCGATATTTCTTGGACAAATGACCCGGACAATCCTGAACCAACACCAGCAATTGTCAGAAGCGAACAGCAGTCGGTGGCAGAAAATAACAGTCCACTTCATTATAAGACAGCAGGCATCAATAACACAGGACATTACCTACGTATTTTTCGAAACCTCTTTCGAACAAAAGAAATCAGGAGATAGATTTCACACTTCTGGAGATGGTTGTAAAGGATTATTTGCCCTTCAACATAGTGGAAAGCAAACATTTCCAAAGTTTTGTAGGCATACTAAATGGTGCTTACAGCTCGGAAGATCATTTCCGATACACTACTACAACAACAGTACACCATGATGAAAGAAATTGTTGTTGTTGTTGTTGTGGTCTTCAGTCCTCAGACTGGTTTGATGCAGCTCTCCATGCTACTCTATCCTGTGCAAGCTTCTTCATCTCCCAGTACCTACTGCAACCTACATCCTTCTGAATCTGCTTAGTGTATTCATCTCTTGGTCTCCCTTTACGATTTTTACCCTCCACACTGCCCACCAATGCTAAATTTGTGATCCCTTGATGCCTCAAAACATGTCCTACCAACCGATCCCTTCTTCTAGTCAAGTTGTGCCACAAACTTCTCTTCTCCCCAATCCTATTCAATACCTCCTCATTAGTTACGTTATCTACCCACCTTATCTTCAGCATTCTTCTGTAGTACCACATTTCGAAAGCTTCTATTCTCTTCTTGTCCAAACTACACTCCTGGAAATTGAAATAAGAACACCGTGAATTCATTGTCCCAGGAAGGGGAAACTTTATTGACACATTCCTGGGGTCAGATACATCACATGATCACACTGACAGAACCACAGGCACATAGACACAGGCAACAGAGCATGCACAATGTCGGCACTAGTACAGTGTATATCCACCTTTTGCAGCAATGCAGGCTGCTATTGCTGGGAAGTGGCGGTGCGGTCCCCTACGGCACTGCGTAGGATCCTACGGTCTTGGCGTGCATCCGTGCGTCGCTGCGGTCCGGTCCCAGGTCGATGGGCACGTGCACCTTCCGCCGACCACTGGCGACAACATCGATGTACTGTGGAGACCTCACGCCCCACGTGTTGAGCAATTCGGCGGTGCGTCCACCCGGCCTCCCGCATGCCCACTATACGCCCTCGCTCGAAGTCCGTCAACTGCACATACGGTTCACGTCCACGCTGTCGCAGCATGCTACCAGTGTTAAAGACTGTGATGGAGCTCCGTATGCCACGGCAAACTGGCTGACACTGACGGCGGCGGTGCACAAATGCTGCGCAGCTAGCGCCATTCGACGGCCAACACCGCGGTTCCTGGTGTGTCCGCTGTGCCGTGCGTGTGATCATTGCTTGTACAGCCCTCTCGCAGTGTCCGGAGCAAGTATGGTGGGTCTGACACACCGGTGTCAATGTGTTCTTTTTTCCATTTCCAGGAGTGTATTTATCGTCCATGTTTCACTTCCATACATGGCTACACTCCATACAAATACTTTCAGAAAAACGACTTCCTGACACTTAAATCTATACTCGACGTTAACAAATTTCTCTTCTTCAGAAACGATTTCCTTGCCATCGCCAGTCTACATTTTATATCCTCTCTACTTCGACCATCATCAGTTATTTTACTCCCTAAATAGCAAAACTCCTTTACTACTTTAATTGCCTCATTTCCTAATGTAATTCCCTCAGCATCACCCGATTTAATTTGACTACATTCCATTATCCTCATTTTGCTTTTGTTGATGTTCATCTTATATTCTCCTCCAAGACACTGTCCATTCCGTTCAACTGCTCTTCCAAGTCCTTTGCTGTCTCTGACAGAATCACAATGTCATCGGCGAACCTCAAAGTTTTTACTTCTTCTCCATGAATTTTAATACCTACTCCGAATTTTTCTTTTGTTTCCTTTACTGCTTGCTCAATATACAGATTGAATAACATCGGGGAGAGGCTACAACCCTGTCTCACTCTCTTCCCAACCACTGCTTCCCTTTCATGCCCCTCGACTCTTATAACTGCCATCTGGTTTCTGTACAAATTGTAAATAGCCTTTCGCTCCCTGTATTTTACCCCTGCCACCTTCAGAATTTGAAAGAGAGTATTCCAGTTAACATTGTCAAAAGCTTTCTCTAAGTCTACAAATGCTAGAAACGTAGGTTTACCTTTTCTTAATCTTTCTTCTAAGATAAGTCGTAAGGTTAGTATTGCCTCACGTGTTCCAACATTTCTACGGAATCCAAACTGATCTTCCCCGAGGTCCGCTTCTACCAGTTTTTCCATTCGTCTGTAAAGAATTCGCGTTAGTATTTTGCAGCTGTGACTTATTAAACTGATAGTTCGGTAATTTTCACACCTGTCAACACCTGCTTTCTTTGGAATTGGAATTATTATATCCTTCTTGAAGTCTGAGGGTATTTCGCCTGTCTCATACATCTTGCTCACCAGATGGTAGAGTTTTGTCATGACTGGCTCTCCCAAGGCCATCAGTAGTTCTAATGGAATGTTGTCTACTCCCGGGGCCTTGTTTCGACTCAGGTCTTTCAGTGCTCTGTCAAGTTCTTCACGCAGTATCTTATCTCCCCTTTCGTCTTCATCTACATCCTCTTCCATTTCCATAATATTGTCCTCAAGAACATCGCCCCTGTATAGACCCTCTAAATACTCCTTCCACCTTTCTGCCTTCCCTTCTTTGCTTAGAACTGGGTTGCCATCTGAGCTCTTGATATTCATACAAGTGGTTCTCTTCTCTCCAAAGGTGTCTTTAATTTTCCTGTAGGCAGTATCTATCTTGCCGCTACTGAGACAAGCCTCTACATCCTTACATTTGTCCTCTAGCCATCCCTGCTTAGCCATTTTGCACTTCCTGTCGATCTCATTTTTGAGACGTTTGTATTCCTTTTTGCCTGCATCATTTACTGCATTTTTATATTTTCTCCTTTCATCAATTAAATTCAATATTTCTTCTTTTACCCAAGGATTTCTATTAGCCTTCATCTTTTTACCTACTTGATCGTCTGCTGCCTTCACTACTTCATCACTCAGAGCTACCCATTCTTATTCTACTGTACTTCTTTCCCCCATTCCTGTCAGTTCTTCCCTTATGCTCTGCCTCAAACTCTCTACAACCTCTGGTTCTTTCAGTTTATCCAGGTCCCATCTCCTTAAATTCCCACCTTTTTGCAGTTTCTTCAGTTTCAATCTGCAGTTCATAACCAATAGATTGTGGTCAGAGTCCACATCTGCCCCTGGAAATGTCTTACAATTTAAAACCTGGTTCCTAAATCTGTCTTACCATTATATAATCTATCTGATACCTTTTAGTATCTCCAGGATTCTTCCAGGTATACAACCTTCTTTTATGATTCTTGAACCAAGTGTTAGCTATGATTAAGTCATGCTCTGTGCAAAATTCTACAAGGCGGCTTCCTCTTTCATTTCTTCCCCCCAATCCATATTCACCTACTATGTTTCCTTCTCTCCCTTTTCCTACTGATGAATTCCAATCACCCATGACTATTAAATTTTCGTCTCCCTTCACTACCTGAATAATTTCTTTTATCTCGTCATACATTTCATCTATTTCTTCATCATCTGCAGAGCTAGTTGGCATATAAACTTGTACTACTGTAGTAGGCATGGGTTTTGTTTCTACTTGGCCACAATAATGCGTTCACTATGCTGTTTGTAGTAACTAACCTGCACTCCTATTTTTTATACATTATTAAACCTACTCCTGCATTACCCCTATTTGATTTTGTATTAAAACCCTGTATTCACCTGACCAAAAGTCTTGTTCATCCTGCCACCGAACTTCACTAATTCCCACTATATCTAACTTTAACCTATCCATTTCCCTTTTTAAATTTTCTGACCTACCTGCCCGATTAAGGGATCTGACATTCCACGCTCCGATCTGTAGAACGCCAGTTTTCTTTCTCCTGATAACAACGTCCTCTTGAGTAGTCCCCGCCCGGAGATCCGAATGGGGGACTATTTTACCTGCGGAATATTTTACTCAAGAGGATGCCATCATCATTTAATCATACAGTAAAGCTGCATGTCCTCGGGAAAAATTACGGCTGTAGTTTCCCCTTTCTTTCAGCCGTTCGCAGTACCAGCACAGCAAGGCTGTTTCGGTTAATGTTACAAGGCCAGATCAGTCAATCATCCAGACTGTGGCCCCTGCAACTACTGAAAAGGCTGCTGCCCCTCTTCAGGAACCACATGTTTGTCTGGCCTCTCAACAGATACCCCTCCGTTGTGGTTGCACCTACGGTACGGCCATCTGTATCGCTGAGGCATGCAAGCCTCCCACCAACGGCAAGGTCCATGGTTCATGGAAGGTAGAAATTGTAACAGTCAAAATAAATTCTGCGGAAGCGGTTGTGCTGACAATTGATGGGTGGACCTCAACCACAAATGAGAGTTATTTGTTGGTGGCAGCACACTACGTTAAAGACCTGGAGCTGGCATCTTCCCTACTATAGTGCTTTAAATACGACGAAAGGCACACGCAGAAAAACTCTCCGAAGAACTGCGACATGTAACAAGGGAATGGGACATTCAAGAAAAATTCGTGTTTGTTGTTAGTGACAATGCTGCTAATATTGTGGCAGCTATAAGACTCACAGCCTGGAAACACAACCCCTGCTTTGCACACAGAATCAATTTAATTGCTCAGAATGGGCATCCATACATTCAACCCATTCTGAATAAAGTAAAAAAAAAATTGTTCAATTTTTAAAAAAGTTCACAGGCCTGCACGAAACTGAAAATGATGCAGGAACAGTGAAATGAGCCAGTTCTGACACAAAGACAGGACTCTGTTACAAGATGGAGTTCAACCTATGATATGCTGCCATAACAATCGAGGTTAAGAATTCTCTAATGACAGTTATCACTCTGAATTATCCGGATCTTCCAAATCTGACTGCAGAGGACATAGCAAGCGTAACACAGGCCTGTGACCTGTTGAAAGTGTTCAAAGACTGCACGGAGAAAAGGTCAAGTGAAAATGTTGTCACTGCTTCTAAAGTTATACTCCTTAGTCGCTCGTTGAAAAAATGGTGTTGCAGGTTTGTTAATAACACTAAAATTCATGTAGATGTGCAGCAAATGGCCGAAAAGATAGCTAAGGACCTAAAACGACGGTTTCGAAATGTAGAGGAAAATTCCATTTTCGCAAAAGCAACTTCATTAAATCCCCAGTTCAAATTACATGGTTTTTCTGATAAAAATTCTGCTGCGAAGGTGAAATTAAACCTGATCAGGCACTGTGAGAAATTTGTGACGAACACATCCACTGCTACTGCAACAATCTTAGTTCCAACCACTGAATCTACTTCTAGTCTCTGGCTCGAATTTGACGAAGTGTTTTCCAGGCTTCAGAGTAGTCCACACCCGAGAGCTGCTGCAATGGTGGAACTGGACAAATATTTACAAGAGCCCCTGCTACAGAGACAAGGCAGTCCACTTCAGTGGTTGTCTGAACGGCTGTCAGTATACCTCTCTTGCAAAAATACGATTGTGTATTGTTGCAACCTCCACGCCGTGTGAAAGAGTGTTCTCGAAGGCAGGACCCCTTATAACTGACAGAAGAAATCGCCTGACAGGAAAAAGTGGAACAAATCATGTTATCAAACGGAAATCTCTGAACATTCGCCACATCCGTTGATGTTTATTCATAAATATATATGTATTTTTTAAATATAATTAGGACAATCCTTAAATTGACATTTAGTGTAATTATTTCAATGATGAATACGAGATAAACAATCCAACATGAACGATTATCTTTCAAGCGTGGATTCGACTCATCCTTCAGTTCCAGAATCAGAAGGTAAGCATTTTACTTTCATATTGGCTGTGCGTGCTCACACAACCAGCCGCTTCGTTTGTATCTTTAATATTCAGTTGTCTGCAAGCGCTGCCAACGGTAGGCTACCCGTAGACGCGAAGTATAACTGCACAAATAGTCACGGGTAATGTTGTCAGCACTGCAGGAAGCAGCTGACGCTGCCTTCCCCTCGCCCCTCACCATCCCAACCCTTCCTAAACCTATCGTTCCCCACAAACACCGCGCGATTCTTCGACAGGCAGTGGAGGGAGGACTGAAGTGAAGGGAGAATGAGTGACGTGGCGCCGATGTAGTGGGAGAGGGAGAGGGGAAGAGAGTGAGTGAACTAGAGAAAAGTGTGGAGTGTGCTCTCTGTGAAGAATTTGAAGTACCATTTCATTTAAATTGAGTGGTTAGTTGACACTTCACTGGAGTGTAGCGTTCATTTGAACGACTCATTCACGAGCTCCCCATCACTAGCCGGCAGTTCAGTATTTTGCGATGGCGATCTACCGGCCCAGTCGTCAACCGGTCAGGCTTTCGTGTCCTACGTGAGAGTACAGACACACTTCTACAACTATGACTGGTGCCGTTTTTACTTTGACCAACGCTAGCCCTTAACAGGTAATTTTATATAGTCTGCTCTCTACTATTTGTAGAACTTTTGCCCTACTTCGTTTTCTGAGGCTAAATTGTCAGTTATTATGTAAGAGGACTATTCTGAGCAAATCTCACTTTGCTTTTGTTTCCATTCCATCACCTGGTAGCAAGGTGAACTGATTCGACGAAAATGACGTCAATAAAGTAACATCCTATGTTCTCCTACATTTTGAAATCACTAAAGGATTCTTTTACACATCAAAATGAGTAAATGTATAGAATTGTGAAATTCGCCTGTACTCCACCTCTCCATAAACTGATTTTTGTGAATCGAGCTTACACACTCCATGGTTAGCGGCGCCATCTGGTAGTAAGCGCTTTCGTGTAGTAAAAACAAACACACATATATACATTACATACGCGGCCAGTTACCTGACGGCTGTAGTGCAGCCACTCCCTGGTGCCTGCAGCATTGCGAGTGACGGGCCATACCTACATCCGCACATGGGCTGACTGATAGTTACCTCTGTCATAGTCTGTGCATTCCAACACAATAGGGGCATTATGAGCAGTGGACCTGTATGGCTGACGTTGCACACTGCGTATCCAGTACGACCTACTTTAGGCAAGTTCAGTGCTTGATTTGTGACGGTACGCATAGGTACTCCCCACTGGTGTCTCGGTCTTGGGTAAAAAAAGGATCGATACTGCAAATTTTGAGATGTGGTATGAAAAAACATTATCTTTTTAGTAGTAAAGATGTTGTACTGCCACTTTTGAAATGCGCAGAAAAGCGTTAAAATACGGTCTTAAGAGGCCAATTGCTGAAACACACACCTGACCCCCACCCCCAGCTGCCACCCTGGAAGGTAACCACAGTATCGGAACCTGTTTTTTACAAATCAAGCACTAGCTGAGGTGAAAGCTGTACACCACTTACCAAATGCACTTCATGTCATTATTTTTGTCACGGTATATAAAATTTTTCAGTGTGTGCATGGCAACAAGAGCGACTCAGCTCAACAGATTATGGCGCTGTGTAATGCCTGGTGGCTGATACTTACCAATAAATATTACTACTTCTGTGTGTGAATGGAATTTTAAGCATAAAACGTATTATGCTATAGCTGACCTGTTTTATGCTACCTTTTGATCTGAAGAAGTCTCGTCAATGATCTGAAACTAGTAATCAGTAGAGGAGTTTTAGCGATCTTGAAATACGATTTTTATCCACACATTTTAACATAATAGATCGCCCATCATTCCTTTTGAAAATGGGAAATAATAACGAGAAGAAGTGTAACTTTTATGCCCAAGGACATATTTTGCATTGGGTTGACGCCACCTGCGACCGCAATTCTAATTCGGTCTAAATCTCATTTGGCAACCCAGAATGCCAGTTTGATGGCGCATTGTTGAATGTCTAGTTCTTTAGTTTCATTTTCATGGTTGATTTATAGACTAACCACTGTTATTAGCAGTTTGTCACAGTAGAACAAACGTGTTTCTTTTGAGGAAGACTTCCTACAATGAGTCATAGAGACCTGAACGAGGCGGAAATTTTCGCTTAACATCTAATAGACGAACAAGTATCCGAGTTACGGGATTTCGAGTCGAATTATATAGACATTGAAGAGAATACAAATAAAGAAGATACGGGGGGGAAGTGAAGAAACAATGCACACAGACAACACTCCCAAAATGCCACAAGTTCTGGTAGAGTGCATCCAGAAGCAGCTCCAAGAATATGTAAAAGTGATTCTGCGAATTTGGCCCATAAGCCTCAGAGAAGAAGTACACCTGGGAAAGAAGTATCTGAATCAATCAAAAAAATTTTCACTCCTGAAAACAGAAAAACAACTGACGATACAATTGTATCATGTGAATGCAAAAAATTGATCTCTTGTTAGCGATCCTGGACTATACGCTGTACAGCAACACATACTACAATATAGTGCCCTACTTAGCATAATCTGTTACATTAGTTTGCTTTTAGCATGTAAGATCTACGTCTTCACTTTGCATTTGACGATGTATTCGTTGTGACGCCTGATTTGAAACCGAAAATCTGCAGAAATCGAATGTTTGAAAATCAGAGTTACCTCCCCAAATAAGCAACAAGAAAAAACTAACATTGGATCTTACAGCCGATACAATTGTCCGAAAATGGAATACAAATACGTAGTTTTTATGGGTAAGTCGCAAAAAGAGACGTCCTAAGGGACTTTATAAATACAGCGTTCATATATGGTTTAGATGGGACCATTAGATTCCTGTGTTATAGCCTAAATACAGCATTGATGTAAGGTTTAGATAGAACCATTAGATTTCGATGTTAGAGCCAATAAGTCGTTAAAAGTGATGTCGCTATGACCGGTCTCGACTGAATGTATCCACAGGACGTGTGGCCTGTAATTGAAAAAGTGGCGTGCCAACGCGTCTCCTCGAGGCTTTCAGGCTTGCAGCGAAATGGACACGACGAGAAAAAAATGAGGAATTGCAGCCAATATAAGAGGCCCTGCCGACGATCGCCCCAGC
This sequence comes from Schistocerca piceifrons, assembly GCF_021461385.2. Taxonomy (NCBI): domain Eukaryota; kingdom Metazoa; phylum Arthropoda; class Insecta; order Orthoptera; family Acrididae; genus Schistocerca; species Schistocerca piceifrons. The sequence goes on along the minus strand of NC_060148.1, from coordinate 72,978,377 downwards.
CACGCGACATTCGCGAGCGGAACAGGAGTAGGCGGGTGACAGTGTGAGGAGAAATGTTGCTGAGAATAGGTTCTGGGTTCGAACCCCAGTCCAACACAAAGCTTCACGTCATGGCATTTCAAATAAGTTACATGTGAAGAAGCAATATTTAACATCTCCCGTAGTTCGTTAACAAGGACAATAGATGCTGGGTAGGAATCCGTGTCCGTTAAAAATGTTTACGTTATGTAATTTATAGTTGATATTTGCTAACTGATACTGTCTAAAATCGAGGTATATCACTCTCTGTATGCCTAGTCAGGAATGACTGTTAGTTTCCGTCAGTCACGAAATCTTTGCTTAGTCTACATGACCTGAGTTTGAATCCATATGCAGGACGGTTCGTCGTGTCATTTGAAGTCCATAGATATTCTCAACTAGCTGCTCGTGAACAACTTTTATTTTTAATGGCATTTTGCGTTAAATAATAAGTACGGTATGTTACTTTCAAGAAAAAAATCATGAATATGACGAACTTACTACGTGCATTACGTATCCGACGTAACAATGAGAGTGGTAACATTTGAGGTATGTCATTTATTGTAATAAATGTGAGCTTACAAGCGTTAAGGACAGTTTATATGTGATAAGGGGTTCCCTGATATTTGTAGTGTCGTGGTATTACCTTACATCTTGAGTTACTGCGATACAGAGCAGTGTTTCCTAGTGGTGACTTGTTGGAACCATTTTCAACAGTCAAACGACTGTACTGAGGGGCGATTGGAGGACCTGCTAAACAGCTGCGGTATGCGGGTTGCATGCGAATCCGGCGAAATGCAATTCAGTTCGTTCGGATACTTTTGAGCATGACTGTAGGTACATAAGTTGTGTACCAGAAAGGAGTATTGTGGGTCCGATACAAGTAGGCATATTCTCACCATTTACGTACGTAATCGTTCATTGCTTACGGAAAGATTCCGGACAGTGACGTACAGAGTACGTACTGGCATCAGAGGCGGTACCTTCAGTGTCGGCGCTGTGTGGTCAGGAAGGGGCAAAGTGCGAGCACGTTCTGTGAAAGAAATGTTAGGCGCTGCTGTGACTAATAGTATGGGCGCAGAAGTATTTTGTTTGTAAACATTGTAGGGGGTGTTCTTGGAGGCAGATTATCCGTGAAAATATTCCTACGTTATTCAAAGAATTCGTGAATAAAATATTGTCAACCAATCTGACTAAAAATTGAACTAACTTTGGGCATAACATAAAACCAGCAAGCGGATCGAAACCATGAGTTGAGTCGCTCAGTGACCATACTACCACAGAAACGGAAGATGACCGACAGAAGGCGAAATACAGAGCTGCCATGAATCATTCACTCGTTTCCAGAATTCTAAATTTTCGGAAATATTGCTTGTACAAATATGATTGGAGCACGAATATAACAGCAAACTCGGCGAGTTTAAACTGTGCTGACGACATCACATTAACAACGCAGCGCCTTGCCAAAGTGCCGACAAAGCGAGAGAAGAGTTTTCTCGTGTTGTAATATGCGGGATATTTGACCAAATGTGGCAGCTGCAATCGTGTAGGGGGGTGAACGAGATTTCTGTACGCGGTCCACAGAAGTCAACAGCAGGCGCAAGCCGCGAACCCTAAACACCGCAGCAAAGTGTGTGGAACACCGTGCGTCGGCGGTCACACATCGAACCGCGCCGTCTGCATTTCTCACAACTATTAAAAGCAGAAGGTTGCGGCTGGCGCCTTCAGATTCGCGCCACTATGCACGGACCGGTTGAGGATGGACATTTCGTCTCCATGCTCATATTCAGCATCGAGGCAACCTTACATTTATCTGAAAATGTTTATCTTCGCCATGTGAGAGTGTGGCGTACTGAGGATCGTCCTAGTTCCTTCACAGAATAACAACGGCCCATTCAAGCTTTGTCTATGACACTGGACAGAAAAGATTAACCATCGGCGAATCTGGTTCATGCGCCGCAATTTCATGAGGATTTTCAGTAGCCCACACTCACATTGCGGAGGTTAAGTTTTCAGATAAATTCTAGGTTGCTTCGTCGCTGAAGATCAGGATGGAGGTTCAGCATGGAGGTTCATCCCCCAGTGCTCCCTCCGTTGTGGCGCGAATCTGAAGGCGCCGGCCGCAACCCTCTGCTTTTAATTGTTGTACGGGCTGCACACGGTACGGTACGAAGTTTAACAGCCGACGCACGGTCTTCCAACACTTTGCTGCGGTATTTAGAGTTCGCGGTTTGTCGCTGCTGTTGACTTCTTTGTACAAAAATCTCGCTCACCCTCCTCTACGGCCGCAGCTGCCATATTTGGTCAAATATCCCGCACATTCCAACACACGAAAACTCTTCTCTCGCCTTTTCGGCATTTTCACAAGGCGCTGCATTCGTAAGACCAGGTGTTCGGCACAGTCTAAACTCGCTGAGGCGAAAAATATTTCGGAAAATGTAGAATTCTGGAAACCAGTGAATGATTTATTGGTAGCCCTGTATTTCGCCTCCTGTGTCGTCTTTCATAGCTGTGACGGTATGGTCACTGACCGACTCAACTCGTGATTTCGATCCCGTTGTTGTTTTCATGTGACGCTAAAAGTTCTCTTAATTAATAGTCGGAAAGGTTGACAATGCTGTATTTACAAATTCTTTTAATGATATAGATAATATTTGCACACAAAACCTGCCTCCAAGGACTCTCCTGATAATGTTAAGAATCAAAGTACTTCTGTGCATCTCCAATTAATCACCGCAGCGCCTAATACTTCATTCACAAAATGTACTAGCACTTCTGTACTAACTAATCACATACTGCCAAAACTATGTAGTGACTTCAATGCTACTACCTATACTGCGTACATTACCATCTGCCATCTTGCCGTAAGCAATCAACGATGACGTACGTAAATGGTGAATATATGGCTACTTGCATCCAACTTTTATAACTCCTTTCCAGTACACTATTCAGTAAATACGAACATGCAACCCAACGCAATTTCGCACCTGACTGACGAACTCATATACCAAGACACAGGTATCGTTAATAGGAAGTGTGTGTTTGAATTCCGTAATTAAATCTAGAACTTGTTTCTATGCAGCCTCAAGAATGAAAAATTAATACGCCAATGGCTTTATTCTTCCTGCAAAACAATGCTGAGAAATTAATATATCATAGTGTTTTCTAACAGGTATGGTGAGGTATCAGTGCTACTATTCATTAACTTTTAATTCACGTCTTGCTGACAATTTACTTATAGAATCGAGTGGCTCGTTTCCTTACCTGAAATACCGATTACAAGATACGAAGTGCCACAGTAACTGATCTAACTTTCTTTAAAGGGCAGATGGACCTGTACTGTATCGATGACATGTACAGATCATGTACATCATTTTCATTACCACTCACGAATGATCCTGCTTCCTGTTTGTTTTTCATTTAAGGCATACTGAATCTGTAGCTGGGTTCACTGTTGCCTTTCATTTAGTAATGTAGTGTCCGAACAAAAAGCTCCGACGCCATTTGCATGGGAAAATTTAGTCGATAATTTCACATCTCCAGACAAAAACCGATCGTGAAGGTTTGATATTTTGCACAGAAACGAATATTCTTTTAAATGGCGGTTAACGCAAGTACTGATCAGCTTTTGAAAGCCACCTAACAACTTTTTTTTGAAAATCGGCAACCGGCAATGGTTTTGTGTAAATAAACTTTGCATATCATATTCGTCGTTGACTGCTCTAATAAAGTTGCAACCTTTATAATTTTACTACAGCCTAGTTTCTCATGCTGTTTTCGAGAAAGCAGCGATAGATAGCAGGCACGATATAGTGTGTCTCAAATCAACATGAATATTATTCAAAAGGCCATTAGTAAACGATACGCGTTACCACTGCATTGGAAAGCACGTCTCCTCATAACATTAGCACTAAAAAGTTCAACTCGATTATCCATTATATCATTCAGAAGACACACTAGATGTTACCGATAACTCGCGCCATAAGTATGCACGATAATATTCTTCAGATCCGTTTCTTCCTTTTTAGGCCACTCGGCCAATGGGTTAACAAAAATTTGAAAGCGCACGAAAGACTGGAACTTAATAGTGCGACGCAGCAAAGGAAACAAAACCGTGGACGGGACAGCACGGCCTGTATTCGCCTGGCACGTGTCGACTCCCGCAGTGGCCCGCGCCCACGTGTCAACAGGCGCACGAGGCTGGCTGCACCGATGCCTCTTTGTGCAAAGGCTGCGTCCGTCTTGTGCACACGCAAATTTACACAGGTGTAAACGTACGTTTACACTAGCTACGAACTGTGCCCAATGCTGAACCTGCCGTTACAACTGTATTTCGATCCATGACGTCATAAAAACGGACGTAAAACACTCGTTGAAATCTAACGTGCATAAAATATCTGACACAGCAATAATTATCGTTACTGTAGCACTCCATTTCTTTGGCTCCGCTAACTGAACCGTACTGTAACCTGTCAACCCAGGCTAGACCTCGGGCTATGCAGCACATCACTTTTCCACCACAACCTATATTAGAAAAAACACATAATATAGCACCCATGTAAACATCACCGCGTTCTGTTGTATCCGTAAGTATATATGACGTCACAGAGTACATCATTACGCCACGGGGCAATGTCGACGCCCCCTATCGGTAGCTGCCACCTGCTCCAGTTTAGACAGTCGCCTGTACTGGGAAGACGGGTATTTGCAGAACCTAACGAGTGTTGATGCTTCAAAAAGGTGAAACAAGACGGAAGTCAGACAACTGCAGACTTTTTTTAACTGGCTAACTACTAAATGGTTTATGAACAAATGGGCCAAAAATGCGATAGCGAAATTTTCGCGAATCGCTTTTTTCTTCAGCAGAGGCATGAAAGTACCGGGTGGTCGTAAGTAAAATGTAGCCACTCACCGAGGTCCATTGTGGTCTGTAATTACCGTATGGCAACGAAACTTGGCAGGTATGCTAAGGCGTTAATGCGAAACCAGTTTGCGCCGGAGGAAATCAGTTCCGATTTTAGTTACCAGGTGCGAATCTATCGCTGTACAACCTCTCGCCGAAGTCTTCGGTGCTCATACTGAACAGATCGTGCAGCTGGCGGTTAATAACAAGATCTACATTCTGCCTTTCTCACTTGTTTGACCATTCCTGCCCACGTTCCGTTGCCAATCCATTACATGTGGAAACATTTCTATACGTCTTTCTTCCGTTGATAGAGCCATTTGGTGGCCAAAATTGGAAATAATTTCTTTCTAGTGTAAATCGGTTCCGCAAGGGGGCTTTAGTATACCAAGTTTCGCTGCCATACAATAGTTGCAGTCCACACTGGACCCCTGTGAGTGGCTCAACTTCAGATTATGAGCACCCAGTGCTACAGTACCGTTACTGCCAGCCCAAGTATCGTGTGAGACACCACACTGTCAAATATTCTGCTGGTGGACAGAACACGTGAAGAATTAAAAGCACCCAGAAACATTGTATACATTCGTAAGTCACCAGCGATCTTAATCCGTAATTATGGGCAATCGATGTGTGTTTCAGAGAGCGAATTCCACACATTCTCGATTAAATGGCGGCCTTTTTCTGAAACTGTTTTCGCTGCGGCCACTCTTCATCCGTCAACGTCACATTTTCCGACAATTCAGCCAACTTATCTCGCTACTCACGAGACGTTTTGGACAGGTCTTCATTACGGTGCTCCAATTGCGTTGCATATTTTGTGATAGCCGAGTACAAAAACGGAAACCACCACACACACACACACACACACACACACACACACACACACACTTCAGTGTCACGAAAGTGAGAGCCATTTGGAGCTCAGATTTCAGGTTACGCATTATTCATAAAATTCGCGGAACTTTTATTTAATCATCCTGTCCCTCACGTGTGAAGACAGTCACTTTTATGTGACATCACGCGTCCTGTGCTGCGATTGGATGCGGCGAGCAAACTGAACAGTCGCTGTGCTGATCTATGTGTTTGCGAAGTTAAAGTTGGCAATTTCATAGTTGTGATACTCAAATTTGCGTTTTATGACGATATGTAGTCTAAATGATACAAGACATTTCAGAAGTCTTCAAGATTTTCAGTACTTTATCATGCTAAAGTGTCGGTAAATCTGGCGTCAGTGGCTACCGATAATTCCCTAAAAGTGACTTACCATCAGTAACGGGTAAGGCTTCTGTAACAGTATCTGCCTAAACGAAATAATATTTGCTATAGGTTTCAGTCAAATATAATTAGCAAATGCCTCCACAAATGTAATTCCGACGTGATTCAGTGCTCTGACGGAAACTAATAACAAATCTACCTCGATTCTTGCAAATATTGCACTGGAAATGGCACCAATTAAATCTAGATTCTGCGTCGTTATAGGTCGCACATAAAAATTTACACTGAATTTTAATCGTGTCATTCGAGCGTCAGATAAAGACGTTGGCGAGTGACAGTCAATCAGCATCATTCATTCTTTGGTCACGTAAGTTACGACTAATGCGCAAGCACGATTGCGATAACTTTTCTCCACAACAAGCCGCAGAGAACACGACGCGTCTCAAAGACCTCTCATGCGTTGCTTTGTCTCTTATCAGGCAAATAATAACACGTGACAGCCAGACAAAGCATTGCAGAGTTGGGATCAAATGGCTCTGAGCACTATGGGATGTAACTCCTGTGGTCATCAGTCCCCTAGAACTTAGAACTACTTAAACCTAGCTAAGGACATCACACACATCCATGCCCGAGGGAGGATTCGAACCTGCAACCGCGGCGGTCGCGTGCTAGCAGACTGTAGCGCCTAGAACCGCTCGGCCACTTCGGCCGCCGCTGCAGACTTGAATAGAGCAAAAAAAATTGTGGTGTGTGATCGCTTCTCTTTTATCAGCAAATCACAAACGAAACGTGACGTCACAGAACGATAAAAAAGAATAAGGAAGTTTTATTTCATGAAACGCAAACATTACGATAAATTTTCAATAATTCGCCAACAAGGAACCAAATCTTCGCCTCAGTCTAACGTAGGTTGGTGAAAACAACAGATCGCTCATGCATCACAAACTAAATTCCAGAAAACTGTAAAAATACCGAAATAAACACAAGTGCTGCGTTTCATCGTCAGAAACACGTCGGCATGACGCCACGAGTTCTGATTGGCGAGTGGAGTACAGGATTCGGAATGCCTATGCACTAAACAACTTCAGACGTCTGATTACTTTGCAGATGAGTTAACGCCTGTAATATCTGACGTTAAGTATGTAAGCGAGCAAAAGTTTAGGAACGGTTTGAAATTATTCTCAACGTGTGTTCGAAGTCGCCAAGTGCTCAAATACTGGGTGTATAACGTTCGCGTATTTCAGCGCCGTGCGTTACGTTACCTCGCGACACGCCTTAAGTTTACAACTGTGATACTTTTCTTACCGTGTGAAAGCCGTAACGTCAGGTTATACCTTAGGATGAGTACCTTACAACATTTTAGATGTTCAAATTCGGCCAAATTAAGCGAAATATTGAAAAATAAACTTCTGTCAGCACTGCAAGGCGCAACAGAGGCAACCTGCTGTCACTCTCGGCTGGCGGTCCAGAATTACAGACAACCACGGCTGCTGGGATCAGAGGCAGAAGACGCCGTGTCGCACTAAAACTCACTCAGCCCGAAGTGCTGTTTGGTGGTTTTCGCATACTTGCGTCCTCTACGAACATTGGTTATTTCGTTGCAGTGACGTAGCCAGGAACGCGTGGTTTTCGTTTCCAACAACTGTGGTACGAGAAATCTGCAGGAATCGACAATGGTACATCGAAACACTGCCCGACTGAATGTGGCGCTATTTTCCGTTCGTTGCACGCTATTCTCGCTCAAGGAATCAGCGATTAAACGACTGTAACAAGGCGATAAATAACGAATAATAAATTATTAAACACTCGACGCATTAATTTAACAAACTATTCGCCATCCCTAATGTTCGCATCGATCCTAATTCTTACAGTAAGACAATGTATTAAACAAGAGCAGTTCCGTCGTGAGTTACGCGACAAGCCACACAAAAGCGAGCAGAACAACAGCCGCAGCTTCCAAGTAACCCAGTGGAGGCCGGCTGCCCGCCTCATCTGTCTCTGGTGTTCTCGCCGAGAGGCGGGACTGCGCCGCACGCCGCCACACGCCTGGCCGCTCCGCCACAACTGGGCCGCACAGACAGCGCGGCTGCCCCACTTCTTCCCCCACCCCCAAAACAACTCGCTGACGTCATGGGGCTGATTTGCTAGCTCGGCCCGCGGCATGCGAGGGAACGGCTGCAGCAGCGAGAGCGAGGCGTCTACGTCCGTGTCGGCACTGCCGGACCGCCTGCGTCCACCCACGCCACAGTCCGTTCATCTCGTTCCGTGCTATGCAGCTGGTAACAAAGCCCCCCCCCCCTCCTACACGGGGCTCCCAAAACCGGATTTCGTAAACCGATTTCCCAATACCACTTCTGGTGAACGCAACAATGGAACGAAGACACTGTATTTTCGTCACGGGATGAGGATAGATGCGAACAGAAGATTGAATTCGTACTTACGCATTAGCTATTCACTGTCGTATGACACATTTGTAGTCGATGCAACCGACGTGGTGGTGTTGGGTCCCTATGGGACTAAACTGCTGACGTCATCGGTCCCTAGGATTGCACACTACTTAATCCAAGTTAAACTAACTTACACGAAGGACAGCACACACACCCATGCCCTAGGGAGGACTCGAACCCCCGAAGGGCTGAACCGTGCAGATGCCACCGACGCGATGTCTTCGGACTGTTACTGACAACAGTGAGAGGCAGGCGGCAGTTGCAACACAGGTTTCGGCGAGCTCGCTTGAGTGCGCTCCATTGTCTGTTGGCTGCCGTGTGTAAAACTAACTCGCGTCCCTTAATATGAGGAGAAGAAAGTGTTCTTCCTCTAAAACGATGAAAGAAGAGTTCCCTTTCTTGAAGTACACCACGACTATACAAACATACGCTGTGTCGTTCGGTGTTTCTCATTGAACAATGGCGGACGTGTCGATGAAACACAACTCACAAAGAAAAACAAGCAGCTGTTGCCAGTTTTTGCAAGAATTTATAGCAGCGTAACTTTCTTTTCAAGTACGAATAAACTACAAACAGAGGAAGACTTTGGCGTATCAGGTTGAAAATTATGTCACATTCTAGCGTCGATGGCGAGATGGCAGTGGAAAAGTTTTGTGCTTGTGGCTGAAACCAGGGAAAAGTTACGGCCACGTATGTGACACGCTTGAACAGTCGAAACGACGAGCGGTGAAGAATCTCTTTTAGATCTGACGACCAACATGCATCCATACTTTCAACGCATGCAAGGATTTTTAAACAGGTTTGTACAGTCATTTGGGTTAAAATTGTTTCTTTTCAAACAGAGTGTTCAAGCATTCCTCATTGCTCTGTGACTGGCCAAACTATAACGACTTTTGTTCCACATGTCAGTCTGCAACCACTTGCATATTTAAGCACTGCCGATAATTCACTGCCGTCCATCCATCCCGGGAAACGCATAATGTGCAGATGTAGACGCCTACTTTAGAAAATGTACACATATTCTGTACTGATCGCGGCCGACCATGTTCCATGATACACAGCCGTGACGTCATAACATGGACACACTCGTGTCCGACTCTGCAGCACCACATATACAGCCCCTACCATCGACAGAGCTCGGCCTTACAGTCTTCTTACTCACGATGATATGCTTAGTATTGCAAAAGATTTCTCCTATTATTAAGTTTTACGATTTAAATCGTGTAATTTTTGCGTTGCTACTGTTTTAATATACTCTCAAAACATATAAATGGCGTACATCTAATCGATCGTTATGAAAACGATGATCACAAGTGCCAAACGCACAAATTTGCATTTTCTTTTCTGCATCGTCAATAGAATCGTACAACCTTTGTTGTCAGAGGGTTTTTGTTGGAGTTTGCTTCCTCCTCCGCCAAGTAGTGCTGTGATTTCTTACACATTCCAGCTACGTATCAAATCAGCATGAAAGTTGCCTGATGAGAATAGAGAAGAAATTTATCATTACTAGGTGCTCGTACGAAGTTTGCTGTCCGCTCTCCGGCGTGTCCGAAAAGTCCATGGCAGGAAACTGCACTACAAAATGGCACTCAACGTACATGTACCTAATCTTTGAAAACCATGTCCCAATTACGGCAAACACAGTTGCTAAGCTAAAACCACTGTGTACTACTAGAATCTTTAATTTGTTTTTAATACACTGACTTTGCATAAGCAATCGTGTCAGGTGCTCAGCACATTTCTGAGAATGACACATACTACTTTTGTTTCGTTCAACCCGATGCTTCGAAGTAAATGTCGGAACTAGCAGTTACTGTTTTGGAGTTTATCCACATACGGTTCAAGAGGCAATATTAGCAGCTTTCAGTCTAATCAAAATTTCTAACAAATGAAGCTATCTTGTCTTCTCATCTTAAGAAACTGATAGCATCTCTTAGTTCCGACAGATTATGTTTAACCGTTCCTCTACGTGGACCACAACGTCACACACGCTATGAAAGTGTTGTGCCGCAGGTATATATTGAGACCAGAAAGAAAAAAGTACGATGACGTCATTATAAATAAGTTCCTCCCATTGATTTCTGTGTATGTTATTCAGCTTTCTGTGTATGCAATGCTTTATTTGGGAAGTAAGGATGCGTCTCTAGTTAGTAAGGGTAGCAAACTTTTACCCACAGCTGAAACTCCGGTTGCGAACCAGAGACGCCATGAAATGACGTCGCCCTTACTAACGAGGCGATGAAGCGAGTTGATAAATTCTGGGTTAATTTTCTGTTTTTCAGTTTCATCGCTTGCGGGAATAGACTGAAAGAGCATAGTGTTCTCTCCCTTAACCCACAGAAAACGCGATAAGAAGTTTTACGCTCTCCCGATTAAACTACAACTAAGAAAAGCCTCCACCTCATCACCGTAATCGCAATTCCTTCCAGTTCGCCGCTCCGTAGTTCCTCAGTTCATATAAACGGACGATTAAAACGACACGGCGTTTATAATAAACCCGCGAAACCTGCTGTGGGCAGGAAATTCCGTTACAACTGGGAACGGAGTTGCTCGCGACGGCATTCTTGCGTCAGACGCCGTCCGTGTTCTTACCGAGTTAAAACTTTAGTAGCAGTTCGACAATATTTTAAAATATTTTGCTCCACGTAGGGACGTAAATGATTCGACGAACTGTTCTGGAGAAACGCCGCTGTCTCGATTCAAATTACTGTTGCGAAATCTGATCTATGTGGCCTTTCTGATAACAGATAACGTTAAGCAATGTTATGATTTAAAAAAGTTTGCACACCCGGTTTTGCGTTGATAACAGTACTGCAAATATTTTGGTCTGAAACGAAAGTGCGAAACACTATACACAGATAAATGGAATTTATTTTTTCGTTAATTTTCCGCCTCTCGCAACCGCCTGTTAGCATCGCGGACTGTTGCCACTTCTCTCCCGCGAGTAATGGCTGTTATATGAAGTAAACGACAATGACAAATAAATTTGCATGCATGAGTTTATCAATGAAATGAGAGTGAATCTATATTTGACGCAGAGACTACAGTTTTAAAATGTACCCACAGCACAACCAAGCGTGTCCCTCCAGTTGCGAGACGCGTGTCCATTCCCACATTTGAGTCACACTGCCAGTCGATGGCCAGTTTTACCATCTTAACGCATCCGCACAGTTCCTGTTTCGCACTCGACACATTCATGGATGGCCTTCTGTCTCAGCTGCCTCCAGCTGATGTTACTCTACATTCCTGGGAAGGAGGCGCTTGTGTGAGAAAATCTTCCGGAAAACGTTTAAAAATCGTCAAAAAATACCTTCTAAACGTTTTTATCCAAAGCAATTAACGCATGTGATACGTTTATTATACTCAACTGGATGACATGCGTAGTGAGGAATGGGAATAGCAATAAGGGGTGGAACGCATTTACAGTCCATGGTTTTCAAGACGTGTAACTGCCTAGCAAAATTCCTCTAGAAGCAAGGCGAATTCGTAATCACGTACGTAGTGTTACCAGATATGTCACCAGCCACTGTTTGTGAACAAGTAATAATGAAGTTGACAGCATCATCTGTTTTTTATCGATGCGAAATCTAAACTCAAGTGTGAGATCTTGTTTTACTTCGTGGCAATGTATCCAGCTGTTCACCTTCTGTTTGTGCAAATTGCATTCGTTAATCGGTAACAGATAAAAGAAGATAAAAAACGATTCGTCGAGGGTCTTTACACACTTCACATGAGAGGAGGAAGGGCCACATTCGAGCCAACAGTTAATTTCTCTGAAAAAGCGATGAACAGCGAATAGCTTATTTCAGTGGCATTATTTTGTCGTGTCGCAGGGCTGCGCCGATCGATAGAACGAAGATCACCATAGGTTTATTTTACGGCCCCTGATTGAGTTATAGGCCGCTCGTTGGCGCATGTGAAACTGTGGACTCACACCAAGTTTCATGCGTTCGACCACAGAGGTACACATATACACGGCGGGTGCATCTATCCTTGCTGTGAGGTTCGGAACCAAATGGATTAGACAGTTACATTATCTACACCTGGAATCAATTACTGATTTCAAAACTGATCTTATTGTGTTAGTGTCACACATGTATTAAGTCAATTAACCTACTTTCTCCAACAGTCGCAATGTTAATGCGACAACTGTCCTTGTTACGTTTGGCCAGGTAGAGCGACAGCAAACGTTTCAAACACTGTCCTGACAATTCTTGATTTACACAAACGACAGAATTGCAGTAATTTGAGAATTCCTGTTCTTGTTGGACTGTGGCTCATTTAGCTGGCCGCTTCCACAGAAGACTGAATATCAGTTTCACGGGAAGCACATATTTTTCTGGCCCTTTCCTCAGGACTGCGTGTCATTGTGCTTTAAGAAGAAACATCCGTAGTGTCCTGTTTTTATACGGAATGAAACGCTATGGCTTCTGATTAATCCAGTACAGATGCCGACACAATATCGAGATGACGTTACTTGAAGAGTAAATTCATAATAGTGGGTTAGAGAGAAACGTTCTGTCGTGTCAAAAATTTTCGACATTCGTAGAGTTTTCGATCTGACGACCGACATAGCCTGCATCCATACTTTCATCCAACCCAAGGATTTTGGAAAGTGTTTCCTGCGTAGCTCGTTCTGCCATATGGCTTGAGATTCCTCCTTTTGAAAGAGAGTGTCCAGACATCTCCCAGTGTTACGTCAATCAGCAAACTGTAACGACCTTCGTTTCACGTGTGTTTGTGACGGTCTGCGAGCACATGCATCATAAGCCGTAGCGGGAACTCACCGCTGTCAGTCCAGCCCTAGAAACGCATATGCAGATGTATAGACGTACTTTGGGAAGTTTACGTATGTTCTTTACACATCGCGTTGCGTGGTACATAACAGTCACCTTATAACACCTGCACTCGTATCCTGTTTTTTACGACTGTCTTTCAAACGCTACATATGCACCCCCTACCTTATGCTCTGTTCACTAAGATGATACGTTTAGTGTTCCAAAAGATTCCTCCTATTATCAAGTTTGAGCATTTAAAAGGGTTACTCTTTGTTCAGTTAAGATTTTATTTACTCTTTCAAGATATAAATGGCGTATAACTAAAAGTTGTTTTGAACATTGCGGGTTACAAGGGCCAAACGCAGAAATTTCCATCGCTTTGATTTTTGCCTCGACAATCGACTCGCGCAATTTCTGTTGCCAAAGTGTTAACGTTGTAGTTGCATCTTCCTCCGCAAAGTATTTCTGCGACATCTTATACATTCCGGGTACATATCAAATCATATGATAGTTGTCTAGATGGCGACACAGAAGAAATTTATTGTTAATATCTGCTTCTAACAAATGTATTGAGCACTCTCCGTCGTGTTTAAATAGTCTTTACTACGAAACTGTAGTAGAAATTGGTGTCAATCGTACATGTGCGTAATCTTGGAACACCGTCACCCAATTACAGGAAGCACGGTTGCTGTACTACAATCACTGTGTACTAATAGAATTTTTAATTTGTCATTGATACACTGAATTTTAGGTAACAAAGCGTCTGTAGCATTCACATGATTTCGATGAATAATGCATACTACGACTCTTTTGTTTTTGTGAAATCTGATCTGTGCGGCCTCTCTGATGACAGACACATGTAAAGCCCTTTTATTATATAAATGAATGTCTATATTCCTCGAATTTTCGTTGATAGCTGCACTCTAAATATTGTTGCGTTAAGCGGTTGGCGAAGTGTTACACTTAGATGAGGGAAGTAGAAGACGACGGAAAATATTTGAAATATTGCGCACTTCCCAGAATTAGCTGCTCCCTTCGCTTCAGTTGTTACATATATTCAAGTCTCGGGAGGGCGTCTATTGGTGACACACTACGGCGACGTCGTAACATCGACACTCGTGACTCATTCATTTCGAACGATCCTGCACTGGCAAACATACTACCCCTGTAGTCGAATGACCATGCCTCATATTCTTCTTATTAAAGTACTGAAGAAATATTTTTTTTTTCATTTTAATGTGTCTCATTTTTCCTCTAGTATACGTCTGACACACCTTGAAATCGCAAACACCGGACGTCTTTCCGACTGGTTTTACCTCTCCCTGTTACAGCTGCCAACTATATAATTATTAATCGCTCTATCTGCTGACTCAGCGAAAGGATCGCGCGAGCATGTGGACGACATGTTCACATCGCTGTGACATCTTCTATCCGGAAATGTTCCTGTGGTCGTATATAAAAACAGTCCTGTACTCATCTTCTTGACAATGTGGAAACACGTAAAGTTATCATTTTTGTAACCTCTTGTCAAGTATGCCGACCATTCTCCATCGTGTTTGAACAGTCGATTACCACCAAGCCATGTAAGAAATCGATGAGCATTATACATCTACACCTAATTGACAACCATGCACCAGTAATCGTAGCTTTGGTCACTCAATGTAGCACCTCAGAACACGTCAGTGGACGTGGGTAAGACTTTTGAACGTCCCTTTACGTGCAGTTTCCCCCTCCTCCTCCTGCTCATGATTTCATTTGTTAATGTCTCCTCTCGATATTAGGAAAACACCGGTAAATTCGCTGTACGAAGAACGGTCGCATTGCAGAGACGATGCACGTTTAAATTATGCAACTCGCAACATGCACGTTTCTTCAGACTATAGTGCGCGTCATTTACGACGGTGGCCGAGTTTAGGTTCGTTCGCGCATCTGACGTCACAAAACACAGTCAGCCAATGAACAGAGAATGACGTTGCCAGAGCTCGAGAGCAATGCAGAGTACGGACGAGTGTTTTCAGGTTTAGAAACGGTCAGTCACAGATAAAGTAATTGAACAAAAGCAACGTCTTGATAGCAGACTTTCTTTTATAGAAAGTTTGGAAAAAGCATTCTTTATGCCAATTGCTTCATATACTATTAATTAATTAAACCAAACAAGCAATAAGCCTCCTAATTCAGGTGATAGCAAGGAAAGGTGTTTGTATGATTCTCACGAACTGCTTTATCGCAATAAAGAACAGCGGTACCTTTTCATTTCCTATTGTACTTCGATGAAACGTGATAAATTCATAGTCATACCAACAGTATTTGTCGGTATTTTGCGTGACATTTCACAGTCCTCCAGGAGCTCTGTTGAATGATGAGCTGCTTTAGCATAATGGTTAAGGTGTTCGACTTTCAAGTGAAAGCTTTATTCAAAAACAATATCGAAGTGTCTTACTTGATGAGTTTTATTCGTTTGAATGTAATTTTTTGAAATTTATAGTGCTTTGTCTCTTCATTATAATCACAATAAGTTTTTCTAATTTTGTCCTCCAATATTCCTTTTCACAGCAATTAAAAACAATGGAAAGGCACAAATACAATATTCATGTTATCTGTTTAATTTGTATATCTTCTCTTCCGCAGTCGCTGTTTTACTTTTCACATTGAGATATAATCTTTTGCGACAGTATTAAAAGTATTATTTAGAGCAGAATTTCGGCTCGTACGTTGCCGAGCTGCTTGACTGTCTGACGCAATTCTTTGCTTCGCTGCTTTGGCAACATCATATTCAATGCTTTCGTCGACTGATCTATGTTTTGGCAAGTATTTGCTGTCCGTTGTGACAAACACAAGTTGTTTGCGTACTGCGCCACACTAACAATATATTTTAATTTCAATGTTTTATTCCGTCCACAATTCAGTTTTGTGTACTTCACCAACTTTGTTTTAATCAGGACGTTTTAGAAAAAAGCGAAATGACTCTGGTATAAATAAAAGTTTTATTACAGTCGCTAAAGATGGAATATTTCCCAATTTATAAACACTGTTTATGTTATAAAGGGCTGGCCGGAGTGGCCGAGCGGTTCTAGGCGCTACAGTCTGGAACCGTGCTACTGCCACGGTCGCAGGTTCGAATCCCGCCTCGGGCATGGATGTGTGTGATGTCCTTAGGTTAGTTAAGTTTAAGTAGTTCTAAGTTCTAGGAGACTGATGACCTCAGAAGTTAAGTCCCATAGTGCTCAGAGCCATTTGAACCATTTTTTTGCTATAAAGGGTGTTCATTTTAACTGGGGAGATTGAAATCTCTTGAAAACGACACACAGAGCCAAAAGAAATCCTAATGAAAATTAGTTCCTCTCAGAAGAGGACATTCAGTTATAACTAATTTGACCACAAATTCGTCGGATTTGGTACAATTGGATTTTAGTGATAAATTTGTTTGATCTGATGTGTAGATTTTCGGAGATTTCAATGTCTCCAATTAAACTGAACACTTTGTACAGTTGGAACCATGAACGACTGCAGTCGATTTAAGGCTCGTTCTACGCACCTGACGTCACACGTCTGCTGACGGGCAATGAGTGTTCAGCATTTTTCTGAGCGGTCTTCTGTGAATGTCTTGGCGAGTGCGATTGTTAAATGTTACTGTAGTTATTTTTTGGTGAATTTTTATCGCATTTGTTGCAAGTTGTCATGGTTGGTGATGGTGGTAAGCGACAAACTCTCCATAAACAGGCGAGGGACATAATTTACAGGATACATGCTTTTTTGACACCTATCTGGTACTTACATTAAATAAGATAATATTATACAGTAAATTTTATATGATATTTAGGTATCTGGTCCACAATTCATTCTCAACATTGAGGCAACTAAAACCGACCATGCGGAAAGTATACGATATGGACTTTTACCTATGCAAATTCTTCGAAGTTTCGTCCAATGATTTACTACATTTAATGCTGCGCAATACCTGCGTTGAACATCGAAACAAAATTAAGTCTTTTATGGGGGGAAGGTATCAGTCAAGTAGATGGGTAAAAATCAAATTTTTGGGCCAAATAGTTTTTGTGAAATCGAATGGTAAGTGTGTCGAAGCAGTCGGAACACCATGATGACAAAATTGCGCACAGCGCGGAATGCGGGGAGCACGTCTCTGCAGCAGCGAAAGGCTTAATGCGGCTGTTGTGGCTTTACTTCATAAACTACGCGCTCCCACCTAAACGTAAGTTTGCGAACTATACTATACTATGGCGCTGCTTCTCTTGGCGCGTGCGTCGCTTGCAATTGGCAACGCAGCAATCTCCCATGTCTGGGCGGGCGTGCGCGAGCCGCCAAGGTAAAAGAACTGAACTGCAGTAGCAGCAGCATGATCAGCAAAGGTATTGTTACTGTCTGACGCATTTTGCAAATCGCATTCTTGAGAATTCATCAAGGTGCGTGATTTGTTAGCAAACGTACTACGCGGCATGATAATAGAGAAATATACACTCCTGGAAATGGAAAAAAGAACACATTGACGCCGGTGTGTCAGACCCACCATACTTGCTCCGGACACTGCGAGAGGGCTGTACAAGCAATGATCACACGCACGGCACAGCGGACACACCAGGAACCGCGGTGTTGGCCGTCGAATGGCGCTAGCTGCGCAGCATTTGTGCACCGCCGCCGTCAGTGTCAGCCAGTTTGACGTGGCATACGGAGCTCCATCGCAGTCTTTAACACTGGTAGCATGCCGCGACAGCGTGGACGTGAACCGTATGTGCAGTTGACGGACTTTGAGCGAGGGCGTATTGTGGGCATGCGGGAGGCCGGGTGGACGTACCGGCGAATTGCTCAACACGTGGGGCGTGAGGTCTCCACAGTACATCGATGTTGTCGCCAGTGGTCGGCGGAAGGTGCACGTGCCCGTCGACCTGGGACCGGACCGCAGCGACGCACGGATGCACGCCAAGACCGCAGGATCCTACGCAGTGCCGTAGGGGACCGCACCGCCACTTCCCAGCAAATTAGGGACACTGTTGCTCCTGGGGTATCGGCGAGGACCATTCACAACCGTCTCCATGAAGCTGGGCTACGGTCCCGCACACCGTTAGGCCGTCTTCCGCTCACGCCCCAACATCGTGCAGCCCGCCTCCAGTGGTGTCGCGACAGGCGTGAATGGAAGGACGAATGGAGACGTGTCGTCTTCAGCGATGAGAGTCGCTTCTGCCTTGGTGCCAATGATGGTCGTATGCGTGTTTGGCGCCGTGCAGGTGAGCGCCACAATCAGGACTGCATACGACCGAGGCACACAGGGCCAACACCCGGCATCATGGTGTGGGGAGCGATCTCCTACACTGGCCGTACACCACTGGTGATCGTCGAGGGGACACTGAATAGTGCACGGTACACCCAAACCGTCATCGAACCCATCGTTCTACCATTCCTAGACCGGCAAGGGAACTTGCTGTTCCAACAGGACAATGCACGTCCGCATGTATCCCGTGCCACCCAACGTGCTCTAGAAGGTGTAAGTCAACTGCCCTGGCCAGCAAGATCCCCGGATCTGTCCCCCATTGAGCATGTTTGGGACTGGATGAAGCGTCTTCTCACGCGGTCTGCACGTCCAGCACGAACGCGGGTCCAACTGAGGCGCCAGGTGGAAATGGCATGGCAAGCCGTTCCACAGGACTACATCCAGCATCTCTACGATCGTCTCCATGGGAGAAGAGCAGCCTGCATTGCTACGAAAGGTGGATATACACTGTACTAGTGCCGACATTGTGCATGCTCTGTTGCCTGTGTCTATGTGCCTGTGGCTCTGTCAGTGTGATCATGTGATGTATCTGACCCCAGGAATGTGTCAATAAAGTTTCCCCTTCCTGGGACAATGAATTCACGGTGTTCTTATTTTAATTTCCAGGAGTGTATAAACAAAGCACAAAATCAGAGATGTATAGACAAGTTCGAGAACAATAATATCAAAGCTGAAACGCAAATTGCAATATTAGCAAAATACGCGTTGCGCTAAAGTACAATAATAATTAAGACGTAGCAGTACACAATTGCTGACAGTTTCTCAAAATATTCCAATGTACTGTACAAGGATGTCGCCAAGTGAAAGTTATCTAAATAGTTAAAAAGTAGATCTGATGTACTCTGCTTCTGGTTGTAATCCTCAGCTGTGATAGTAAATTAATCGTCATAAACTGAGGTCAAAGCTGCACAGTAATACTAATTAATTGTCACAATGAAACGAGAAGTATTTCATATAGTAGAAGTTAGCAATCTGACTGCAAGAATTTTCAAAAGTATAAACTGCCTGAATAATTATTTGCACATGAGACCTAGAGACAAAATATTTCCTCCTTACCTCTAATCTGCGCAAATCTGGATACCGCTTTGCAGTACGGCTCTGCCTTGTGCACCGCTATGTTACAGCTGCAAATTACTATCTGCAGAGACAATCTAGAGGTGCAATGAGTTCCCTGTTAATTGCAAATCAAACATACTTGGTTGCATCATCCATTAAAAGGAATTGTAAGAGAAAGGTTGGTAAGAAAATGAAATATGCGCATAAATGACAACACTCTCTTTTCTTTCGTGTACTGAGAAAAATCGCTGAGAGCAGATTTTAAATGTAATGAGCCAAACAATACACTTTCCTAACTCTCAAATCTAACAACTTTCAGTCCAATAACCAAGTTCGTTCAATGGCGCAGCTATATTAAAAAAATAAAATCATCATTATTATATTTACCTTACATTCCTACAGATTTCTTCATTCACAAATCTGTTTCATAGTCACGTTGTTTAAACAAAGAGAATAAATTTTAATTTCAATCATAAAATTGCCATAGCTTCCTCACTAACACTGCTTAAAATTATCAGCTTAACGTCGAGTCCACTCGCTACGAGAGCTGAACGTTGTCTGCTTTACTCAAACGAAGCTAAACTTGGACTGTTCCCCTGCGCCCTCGCGCAGCTCAAAGATGTTAGCTTAACTTCTGTGATACAGCTTACCACATCGCTGCTCGCTTACAATCGATTCAGATACCAAAAATTCACATTCCATAATTAAACATGTCACCTATCAATATATGCACGGAGTTTGTGTGATATACAGAGGATACCGGCCACCAACCAACTTCCTCTCCTTGCTCCCCATGGTGCAGCTTTACAGTGACAAATAGACGACACAAAATTCCTGATCCCTTAGAATACTGGATACATTTAAATACGTTGCTGGATTCCACACAGATGGACAGCGAGCGGAAGTTACAAGAGCGTGGGTCGCAAGAACGCGACCAAAGGTGAGAGCAACCATGTCTGGTCGCACGAGTTGGTGATGCTTTGTCAGTGAAGGTTAAGGTAGGAGCGAGAATGAGTGATAACCACACTGAGCATCTGCTAAGCCGTTAACTGACTTATAACAATATTAATGTGCCAATAGTAAACTGCAGGAGCGTCTACAGAAAGGTCCCAGAACTGCTCTCATTAATAAACGGTCACAACGCCCATATAGTACTAGGGACAGAAAGTTGGCTGAAACCAGACGTAAACAGTAATGAAATCCTAAACTCAGATTGGAATGTATACCGCAGAGACAGGCTGGACAGTGAAGGGGGAGGCGTGTTTATAGCGATAAGAAGTGCAATAGTATCGAAGGAAATTGACGGAGATCCGAAATGTGAAATGATTTGGGTGAAGGTCACGGTTAAAGCAGGCTCAGACATGGTAATTGGATGTCTCTATAGGCCCCCTGGCTCAGCAGCTGTTGTGGCTGAGCACCTGAAGGATAATTTGCAAAATATTTCGAGTAGATTTCCCCACCATGTTATAGTTCTGGGTGGAGATTTTAATTTGCCGGATATAGACTGGGAGACTCAGACGTTCATAACGGGTGGCAGGGACAAAGAATCCAGTGGAATTTTTTTAAGTGCTTTATCTGAAAACTACCTTGAGCAGTTAAACAGAGAACCGACTCGTGGCGATAACATATTAGAACTTCTGGTGACAAACAGACCCGAACTATTTGAAAAAGTTAACGCAGAACAGGGAATAAGCGATCATAAAGCGGTTACGGCATCGATGATTTCAGCCGTAAATAGGAATATTAAAAAGGGTAGGAAGATTTTTCTGTTTAGAAAAAGTGACAAAAAGCAGATTTCAGAGTACCTGTTGGCTCAACACAAAAGTTTTGTCTCAAGTACAGATAGTGTTGAGGATCAGTGGACAAAGTTCAAAACCGTCGTACATAATGCGTTAGATGAGTATGTGCCAAGCAAGATCGTAAGAGATGGAAAAGAGCCACCGTGGTACAACAACCGAGTTAGAAAACTGCTGCGGAAGCAAAGGGAACTTCACAGTAAACATAAACATAGCCAAAGCCTTGCAGACAAACAAAAATTACGCGAAGCGAAATGTACTGTGAGGAGGGCTATGAGAGAGGCGTTCAACGAATTCGAAAGTAAAGTTCTATGTACTGACTTGGCAGAAAATCCTAAGAAATTTTGGTCTTATGTCAAAGCGGTAGGTGGATCAAAACAAAATGTCCAGACACTCTGTGACCAAAATGGTACTGAAACAGAGGATGACAGACTAAAGGCCGAAATACTAAATGTCTTTTTCCAAAGTTGTTTCACAGAGGAAGATTGCACTGTAGTTCCTTCTCTAGATTGTCGCACAGATGACAAAATGGTAGATATCGAAATAGACGACAGAGGGATAGAGAAACAATTAAAATCGCTCAAAAGAGGAAAGACCTCTGGACCTGATGGGATACCAGTTCAATTTTACACAGAGTACGCGAAGGAACTTGCCCCCCTTCTTGCACCGGCGTACCGTAGGTCTCTAGAAGAGCGTAGCGTTCCAAAGGATTGGAAAAGGGCACAGGTCATCCCCGTTTTCAAGAAGGGACGTCGAACAGATGTGCAGAACTATAGACCTATATCTCTAACGTCGATCAGTTGTAGAATTTTGGAACACATATTATGTTCGAGTATAATTTTTCTGGAGACTAAAAATCTACTCTGTAGGAATCAGCATGGATTTCGAAAAAGATGGTCGTGTGAAACGCAGCTCGCGCTATTCGTCCACGAGACTCAGAGGGCCATAGACACGGGTTCACAGGTAGATGCCATGTTTGTTGACTTCCGCAAGGCGTTCGATACAGTTCCGCACAGTCGTTTAATGAACAAAGTAAGAGCATATGGACTATCAGACCAATTGTGTGATTGGATTGAGGAGTTCCTAGTTAACAGGACGCAGCATGTCATTCTCAATGGAGAGAAGTCCTCCGAAGTAAGAGTGGTTTCAGGTGTGCCGCAGGGGAGTGTCGTAGGACCGTTGCTATTCACAATATACATAAATGACCTGGTGGATGACATCGGAAGTTCACTGAGGCATTTTGCAGATGATGCTGTGGTGTATCGAGAGGTTGTAACAATGGAAAATTGTACTGAAATGCAGGAGGATCTGCAGCGAATTGACGCATGGTGCAGGGAATGGCAATTGAATCTCAATGTAGACAAGTGTAATGTGCTGCGAATACATAGAAAGATAGATCCTTTATCATTTAGCTACAAAATAGCAGGTCAGCAACTGGAAGCAGTTAATTATCTGGGAGTAGGCATTAGGAGTGATTTAAAATGGAATGATCATATAATGTTGATCGTCAGTAAAGCAGATGCCAGACCGAGATTCATTGGAAGAATCCTAACGAAATCCAGTCAGAAAACAAAGGAAGTAGGTTACAGTACGCTTGTTCGCCCACTGCTTGAATACTGCTCAGCAGTGTGGGATCCGTACCAGATAGTGTTGATAGAAGATATAGAGAAGATCCAACGGAGAGCAGCGCGCTTCGTTACAAGATCATTTAGTAATCGCGAAAGCGTTACGGAGATGATAGATAAACTCCAGTGGAAGACTGCAGGAGAGACGCTCAGTAGCTCGGTACGGGCTTTTGTCGAAGTTTCGAGAACATACCTTCACCGAAGAGTCAAGCAGTATATTGCTCCCTCCTACGTATATCTCGCGAAGAGACCATGAGGATAAAATCAGAGAGATTAGAGCCCACACAGAGACATACCGACAATCCACAATCCTTCTTTCCACGAACAATACGAGACTGGAATAGAAGGGAGAACCGATAGAGGTACTCAAGGTACCGTCCGCCACACACCGTCAGGTGGCTTGCGGAGTGTGGGTGTAGATGTAGATGTAGATATGACTCCGTAGAACAGAATGACTCATATCTGTATTTTTCGTTTCCAGACAGCTATTTGCTAACTATATTTCTGGAATTGGTATCCTGTTCGCTCTAATATCAGTCTGGAATTGAGGAGCAATACCTCCTCTAGGAATATGGGACTGTTTTTCTGCAAGCATTCTGTGTACTCCCAATGGAAGAGATCGATACGTGATGGAGGCCGCTCCATACCATTGTTATCCAGTCCCTTCCCTGTCCTACTCGTATACCGATCAAAACAAAAGCGGCTGTCTTCATATCTTGGTACAACCTCTCGTACGTTTCTCTCGCATCCTGTAGGAGACACACGATGGAGACAGCAGAGTATTTCCACAGCCTACAGCGTAAATTTGGAAATTGGAAATTTGCGGTAAGTTCTATGTTACCAAACTGCTGAGACAATCGGTCTCTAGGCTTAACACGCTACTTGCTCTAACTTAAACTAACTTGCGCTAAGGACGACACACACACACTCATGCCCGACTTAGTACTCGAACTTTCGATGGGTGGAGCCGCATGCCTGTAATTTGCTCTGTTAACTTCACCAGGAGGGTTACAAGGAAAATCCGTACCCCTTTGTTTCAGAGGTCCCCATTACAGTATGCTGAGCATCTCTTTGACATTTCCACTAGGCTGGGAGAGAAAGGAAGAGAAGACTATGGTTGGTCTCTTGTGACTGGATTGTTGCTGCTCGGCATGACTTTCTCTCATCTCAGGGTAGCTTTAACAGTTGAAGACCTCAACTATTTGTTGGACACATTCCCGTTTCTGTCTCCCCCTGCTGCCTTTGTCCTGTATGGCATCCACCAGATTCTGGTTTAAAGTACACAGTTCAGTCACATTAATGTGACCACAGCCTATGTTCAACGTCAACATGCAGTAACCATTCATAGGTGGAATGTGACAGCACTAGCAGTGGATGGTATGTGAAACGTGTCAGGCGGACGCAGGAAACACTGCTGTTGTTGTAATGTGGTAATGGAGCGATTTATTTGACATCCACAAGGGCATGATCATTGGCCTTCACGCGGAGGTTGGAAGCATTTCCGAAACGGCTAAGTTTGTAAACGGTGCACGTGTCATCGTGGTTTAAGTATACTGTGCATGGCAAAATGGCGCTGTCCAAAACTGAAGCCGAGGTGACTATGGTCTACCATGGGCCACAGATGACGGGATTGAACGGTGGCTGTAGGGATACTGTATGTATGGGCGAATAGATGTTCCACTGTTGAGCAACTGACCAACCACATGAACCGAGGGGCAAATAGACTTTCCACTGTTGAGCAACTGACCGACCACATGAACCGAGGGGCTAACAACAGTGCCTCCTCAACGACACGTAATTGAAGTACAAGTACAGGATGTAGACATACAGTTGACGACTGCGGAACTTGGGATCTGGCTGCGAGTGGTGCTGGGGTAGCCAACTGCTGAAGCGACCACTGGTGATAAGAGGAAAATCCGGGTTCGAATCCCAGACCAGCACAAATTTTCATTGTAGTCCATTCCATTATACAGAAATTGCTGTCCATATTCGCAAACTCATTTCACATTGTAGAATCGTAATGATGTCTCAGCAGCAGCATAACAATTTAATATTTTATTAGCTTATACGCAACAATCTAATCTGCCTCTTATGACACACCAATGGAATTTCTTCATGGTTTCGGAGAAGTAACTTTCATCGTATAGAAGAGTCGGCGATTTTCTTCTACTTTGTTCGGTACGCTGTAAACGTTATTTTTTGATTTCGACAGGTAGAATACCATGAACATCCACACTTGAATCTGCCTTTTTTCTGATTGCGAGGAAACTCAACCTTACTTAAATGTGTGAATTCCTAAGGGACCAAACTGCTGAGGTCATCGGTCCCTAGCCTTACATACTACTGAAACTAACTCATGCTAAGAACAACACACACACCCATGCCCGAGGGTGGAGTCGAAGCCCCGGTGGGAGGGTCTGCTCAATCCTCAAAATTACTTATTACAAAATTAAATATTGATCTCGGTTGAGGTACTTAAAGCGAAATACGTCTCCTCAGGTCATAACTACAGACAGTAAAGCTCAATCAAAGTATAAAAACATGCATTTATGAAATATTTCCCACAAGAATAAAACATCGATGTACCACATTACAAATTTCACTGAAAATGATCGTTCGCGAAGTTTATAAAGTGTTATTATTTTCTGAGCTTCCTTTTCGCGCTGTCTTTTTGTTTTCACACCATTAATTCCCATTCCACTTCCTTTCGATCGCTCTACAACAGCTTAATAGTCACCCCTCCCCCCCCCCTTTCCATCATGGTGATCGAATGAGCAGTCATGCAATCAACACCGCACTGTGAGCAGCAAGATAAATAATGGGAACAAGAGCGGGAAATAGGCCTTGAGTATAATGCGTGCTGAACTGTAGGCTGCAGTGTATTTAATAGGAATTGATCTGATTCATGTTTAACGGCACTAAATATCTATGGGAAAGAGTACGAAATGACCTGATCTGACTTATCGTCGTTAAAGAACATACCACAACTGGGGCGAAAACACATCAGACAATGTTTTCCCCTTAGCTGCATTTAATACATTTTGAGACGGTGATATGGGCCAAACGCTGGAGCAGCATCCTGGACTCAGTCACACTACACTGCCGTAGATCTTCTTCTTAACAGCTAGCAAAAATATTGCATTGATCCTGCCATACACTGGTATTACTCGAATGTGAAAGCAGTTGTTTCTTCGAACTGTACATCGTATGGGCAAATTTACGGAGAAATATGTGGGTTACGATCCAATAGGGTACAGGTGACTGGAAGTTCAAATAAAAAGAGACATAATTAAGGCACTTTAAATTGTTACGCATCTTCATAAGACCCTTAGAGAACTTTTACTGTGATACTTCTACTGTGCTATTTCGTGGATGTATTAATCATGGGCCAAAGCAGCGCTCACAAATTCAAATACGAGTTGAGGCACATGAAGCTGTGGTCTGCTTTAATCAGAACCCCACGCTGGAGGCGAAGTTCGTTTCCGTCCGAGTCAGGCACCAGTCAGCATACATCTGTGTCAAGTAGAAGCTAACAGCCAGCGCACTCTAGTTGGTGACAAAACCCACACTGTCCGTGTAGAGGACTCAAAACCGAATGCCTCTTGAAATTTCCTCCCCGCGCACTGCTCAGTAACTCCAGGACTGAATCGATGTTAAAATATCACTTTAGCCAGTCAGAGCTGGTCTTCAAAAGGTGAGTTAAGATTGGGACGTCTAATCTTCCTCTTGACCAGATTTCGAAAAAAATACATTTGAATGGAAAATTCCATGGCGGAAAGAGAGAGAGAGAGAGAGGAAAAGAGAGAGGCTGTGTTGGTTTTAACAGCTGAGTTGGCGTCAGCTAGTCGCAACATTCTGGTATGCGGAAAGTCGGTTTGGCGGAAGAAAAAAAGACTCCGAACCTAGCCACGTGCGACCGCTATCGTGCTGCCAGAGACGTGAAAAATCAGCTTCAGCGCAGGTAAGTTGCTTTTCCCACATCGACACTTTAAAGCCACCCCCTTTGCGAGTCTTCAGAACAGCAAGTAATGCGGGTCCCAAGGCTGCTCCTGATAACACTTCGGAAACGATTCCATTATCTACCTGTCTGTCAAGTTATTTCTGAGGCGCCACAGGAAAAGTGCGTCCACTGACATGGAAGGCGACAGAGAGGCGTCAGACAGGGTGTGTCAGTGTTTCCTCCTGGGCCTCCCAGTACACACCTTTCGAGGGCGTAAAGGATATACGAATGGTGGCAAAGAGGAGCGTTTGTGAGAGTCTGGCAGCACGGGCGTTCATGCGCCGCCCTTGCACAGAGGACGTACGTAGGCTGCCTAAGTTGCGAGCCCGCGCTTTCAGTCCAGACGATTTCCCTTTGTGTGGCCTCACAAAAGACGCCATTGCCACCCGCAGGGCAGCCGATGGCCAGTCCCGAACACCAACTCCTATCTACATCTACTCTACATCTACGTTATTACTCTGCTATTCACAATAAAGTGCCTGGCAGAGGGTTCAATGAACCACCTTCAGGCTGTCTCTCTACCGTTACACTCTCGAACGGTGCGCGGGAAAAACGAGCAATTAAATTTTTCCGTGCGAGCCCTGATTTCTCTTATTTAATCGTGATGATCATTTCTCCCTATGTAGATGGGTACCTACAGAATGTTTTCGCTATCGGGGGAAAAAACTGGTGATTGACATTTCATGAGAAGATCCCGTCGCAACGAAAAAGCCTTTGTTTTAATGATTGCCACTCGAGTTCACGTATCATGTCTGTGACACTGTCTCCCCTATTCCGCGATAATACAAAACGAGCATCCCTTCTTTGTACTTTTTCGTTGGCATTCGTCAGTCCCAACTGATGCGGAACCCACACCGCACAGCGGTACTCCAGAATAGGGCGGACAAGCGTAGTGTAAGCAGTCTCTTTGGTAGACCTGTTGCACCTTCTAAGTGGTCTGCCAATGAATCACAGTCTTTGGTTTGCTCTACCCACGATATTATCTATGTGATCGTTCCAAATTAGGTTACTTGTAATTGTAATACCTAAGTATTTAGTTGAATTTACAGCCCTCAGATTTGTGTGACTTCTCGCGTAATCGAAATTTAGCTGATTTCTTTTTGTACTCATGTGAATAACTTCACACTTTACTTTATTCAAGATCAATTGTCACTCTTCGCACCATACTGATATCTTATCTAAATCATTTTGCAAGTCGTTTTGGTCATCTGATGACTTTACAAGACGGTAAGTGACAGCATCATCTGCAAACACTTTTTTTATTCACTAGATGCTTATATTTTATGACCCACCGTCTAATTTCTTATGGTGGGTCGAATGTTGCCACTTAGCCGCTGTGACTGGGTCCGGGGTCCGGAGTGACTGGAAGTAACACCACCCCGGCCGGCTCCCGTCCCCACTCACACCGTTGCCCGTGTCCCGCCACATGGAGGCGGGCTCTATTTGCTTAGATCCATTTGATATCTTTTTTTTTGTTTGCAGCATTAGAAAAGCTTATAACTAATACAAAATCAAGTAAGATATTAATAAACAAAACGAAATTAAATATTTAGAAAGAAGGAAGGAAGAGAACTGAATAGAGAAGGCCCGTCACCTGGTTGTGGGCGGCGGCCCGGGTCTTGGAATGACCATCAAGACGCTGGCCGTCGCTCACCATGCCTTTAACATCTACCATCCTAAAAACTAACTTAACTAGAAGAGATTAAAGTACGTTAAAGCTAGAAACTAAGACTAAGACCTCCATGTCCAGCCAGCTAAACTGTTTACGATATACAATAGACAGGTAACTGATTTTGTGCTTGGCTCAAAGTTGCTAATGAAAGGGTACTTGTGGTAAAAGTAATAAGGTAATGACGCTAACGGTTTGTGTTGAGCGCACAAGGCTCCTGGTAGAGTACATCAGGCGCAAGCACCTCCCGGCCCCGCGGACAACACGACCCGAACGGTGGTTTTCCCCGATCTACCATAGGTATCCGTCGGGTTGGGCTCAAAAGAGAGGAACCACAATTAAGATCCTTCCATCCAGGACGTGCGCCGCCTCTTACCACGGGGCGTAGGTCCCTTGAAGAGGTGCCTAATTTTAAGTTTCAGATCAGAAGTTATTAGTGTAGTGGAGGTTGAGATATAGGCTGTGTAGGTTGGTTGTACAAACAGTTCACGCTGAGCCAATGGGACTTACAATGATACGTGGTGTGGCAGTTAGCTCCTTCCGGCCCCGCCAGCAACACAGCCTGAACGGTGCTTTTCCCCGATCTACCTTAGGTTAGTTAGGTTTAAGTAGTTCTAAGTTCTAGGGGACTGATGACCTCAGAAGTTAAGTCCCATAGTGCTCAGATCCATTTGAACCAATAGTGTGAAGGAAAAGTTCGTCACAAACTTTGTTCTTCAACGAAACGAAAATAAATTTTTGAGAGCCCAGATTACATTCTCTTGGTCAATGAAAAAACTACAACTTCAGGACGAAGTATGAGAACTGTCGGTGGCGCAAACACTTTTCAAATCCCTGGGCAAGCAGGACAGAGAGGATGCGGTTATATTTGAGGAAAGGGGTCAAAGTAAGTTACGGTCAGTTGCACTCAACATATAAACTTTATTCCTTAAAGCACACAATCACACAAGGAAGAATCAAAACCCTCAAGCTTTTAATGAATGACCTCCTTTGATTTAATTTGGATCGGCTGAAGGCCACATCGAAAATCCAAGGCACAAGGCCTAAAAGCAAGAAACTGATGTACAGGAGTTCCTCTGGAGGTTTCACTTCTTTACAAAGAAATTTTTTTATCTTCATTGTAAATAGGCTGAAAGCCTTAGCTTAAATTTTTTCATAGGACTCGGCTGAAGGCCTCACGTTAATCAAGAACAGTGTTACGGCTTGAGGCCAAGACTAATATTTTCAATGTTTAGTCGAAATAGGCTGAAACTCGGCTGAAGACCGCATATCCACAAAACAATGTAATGGCTTAAGGCCTAGATAGAAGAGCTTTCAATTTGGATAGGCTGAAAGCCTTATCTTAAAATATTTCGTGTAAAACTCAGCTAAATGCCTCATACTAAAGAATAACAATCTTATGAGTTAAGGGCAAGACAAGGATTTTTAATTTATAATTTAAGAGAACTAAAACTCTCCTGAAGGCCGCACACCAAGCAGAAAACAAATTTATGGCTAAAGACCTAAAGGGAAGAGGTTCTAAATTTGAACTATAATAGGCTAAAGGCTTTATCCTAAAACTCGGCCACATACGAAACCCAAACAATCTCACCGCTTAAAGCCGCGACAAAGAAATATCCAATTTTTAGTTTAAACTAAAAAACTCGGCTGAAGGCCACATACAAACTAAAAATTATTTCCTATGGCTTAAGGCCTAGAACAAATTTTTCAACTTTTGCAAAGGGTGAAAACTCGGCTGAAGGCCACATACCAACCTGAAACAAATTTATGGCGTAAGGCCTAGACACAAGGAATTTTCAATGTTAAATTTGAAAGGCTGAAACTCGGCTGAAGGCAACATACCCAACAAGAAATATTTTTTTACGGCTCAAGGCCTAAAAAAAGGTTTTGCAATTTTAATAAGCTAAAACTCGGCAGAGGGCCACACAGAGTACTTAAGACTAAAGAGGAGATCACTATGTAAAACACAAGGAGCGGTGCTCAGAAGGTTCCAAGGGTCGGCCTGGGAAGTAATACTAACGCATGTTTAGGTGAGACAGGCAGCCACACCGACAACCTCTTAATCGGAAGGCAACCCAACCAAAAGCCAGCCGACGAACCAACCAACAAGATCAGTTCTGATCCACCTGCCTCGGAAAACGACAACAAGATGTCAATAGCGCAACTGGAGCCCAATCCATCCAAGTCTGAATAAACGCCCAAAACTACCAAAAACACCTCAGCTGTCGAACTACACACCATGCGGGACAGCATCAACACGACGAGGAAAATACACTGCCAAAAATTACGTCAACGTCCAAGGCAGGTAACCGGAATGTCAACGGCCAAAAGACAGAAGATACCGCTGGTACACTTAATTTATGAAGGAATGAACTAAATTAAGTTAAACACCACACAGGAAAATGGCTGCAACTAGAGCCGACTTCAATGCACACACGTTGTTGCTCGCGGGAATCTCTAAGAAAGCGAGAACCAGGATCAAAAAGGGTTCAAATGGCTCTGAGCACTATGGGACTCAACATCTTAGGTCATAAGTCCCCTAGAACTTAGAACTACTTAAACCTAACTAACGTAAGGACATCACACACACCCATGCCCGAGGCAGGATTCGAACCTGCGACCGTAGCAGTCCCGCGGTTCCGGACTGCAGCACCAGAACCGCTAGACCACCGCGGCCGGCGAGAACC
Organism: Schistocerca piceifrons; assembly: GCF_021461385.2. Classification (NCBI taxonomy): domain Eukaryota; kingdom Metazoa; phylum Arthropoda; class Insecta; order Orthoptera; family Acrididae; genus Schistocerca; species Schistocerca piceifrons. Next base: position 72,946,899 of record NC_060148.1, on the reverse strand, counting down.
AGGATCAAACGAAGAGATGTGATTGCAGTTCTACATCTACATCCATACTCCGCAAGCCACTTGACGGTGTGTGGCGGAGGGTACCCTGAGTACCTCCATCGGTTCTCCCTTCTATTCCAGTCTCGTATTGTTCGTGGAAAGAAGGATTGTCGATATGCTTCTGTGTGGGCTCTAATCTCTCTGATTTTGTCCTCATGGTCTCTTCGCGAGATATACGTAGAAGGGAGCAATATACTGCTTGACTCTTCGGTGAAGGTATGTTCTCGAAACTTTAACAAAAGCCCTTACCGAGCTACTGAGCGTCTCTCCCGCAGAATCTTTCTCTGGAGTTTATCTATCATCTCCGTAACGCTTTCGCGATTACTGAATGATCCTGTAACGAAGCGCGCTGCTCTCCGTTGGATCTTCTCTATCTCTTCTATCAACCCTATCTGATACGGATCCCACACTGCTGATCGGTATTCAAGCAGTGGGCGAACAAGCGTACTGTAACCTACTTCCTTTGTTTTCGGATTGCATTTCCTTAGGATTCTTCGAATGGATCTGAGTCTGGCATCTGCTTTACCGACGATCAACTTTATATGATCATTCCATTTTAAATCACTCCTAATGCGTACTCCCAGATAAGTTATGGAATCAACTGCTTCCAGTTGCTGACCTGCTATTTTGTAGCTAAATGATAAGGGACCTATCTTTCTATGTATTAGCAGCACATTACACTCGTCTACATTGAGATTCAATTGCCATTCCCTGCACCATGCGTCAATTCGCTGCAGATACTCCTGCATTTCAGTACAATTTTCCATTATTACAACCTCTCGATACACCACAGCATCATCCGCAAAAAGCCTCAGTGAACTTCCGATGTCATCCACAATGTCATTTATGTATATTGTGAATAGCAACGGTCCTATGGCACTCCCCTGCGGCACACCTGAAATCACTCTTACTTCGGAAGACTTCTCTCCATTGAGAATGACATGCTGCGTTCTGTTATCTAGGAAATCTTCAATCCAATCACACAATTGGTCTGATAGTCCATATGCTTTTACTTTGTTCATTAAACAACTGTGGGGAACTGTATCGAACGCCTTGCGGAACTCAAGAAACACAGCATCTACCTGTGAACCCGAGTCTATGGCCCTCTGAGTCTCGTGGACGAATAGCGCGAGCTGGGTTTCACACGACCGTCTTTTTCGAAACCCATGCTGATTCCTACAGAGTAGATTTATAGTGTCCAGAAAAGTCATTATACTCGAACATAATATGTGTTCCAAAATTCTACAACTGATCGACGTTAGAGATATAGGTCTATAGTTCTGCACATCTGTTCGACGTCCCTTCTTGAAAACGGGGATGACCCGTGCCCTTTTCCAATCCTTTGGAACGCTACGCTCTTCTAGAGACCTACGGTACACCGCTGCAGTTGAGGCTTCACAGTAGATTGAGTGCGCACTCAACTTTAGTGTCCAGGTTCGGTGTGCGACGAACTTCGTAACCCTCTTAAGAAGTGGCCCACAACTCCAACCGTACATGCACGCCGCCAGCGGCTCTGGCCGGGCTACGCGCCATGGATACTTCCTCGCTGTTCTGCCCCAACCGACCGACTGCCCAAAACCTGGAAATGGTCAAAAGATCAAATACACGTCTGCCGATGAGATGACCGATGGAATGACCAACCAACGGTTGTTCCCACTCCAGTCTTCTTCAGTCGGACAGTCCATGTGTGTCTCCAGCGGTAGGCAAGTACTTGGCTGTCCGCGTCTCACCGGCGCTCTGTCCCCGACTACACTGCTGTTGCGTTCCGACTGAGATCCCCACTGAACTTTCGACACACTGCGACCCGGAAATACTATCGGTCGCTCCAGAGATGGCACCACAGTGCACTTAGCGATAAGCGCTGCTGCTGCCACTCACAGGCAGGTAAGACAGGAACTTAGCGACACCAGTGAATGGAATAAGGAAACGAGGCAGGTTATGAGGTTAAGGGCTTGATGTACGAATGGAACAGATCGGTTAGATGATTACAACATTTTTAAAATGCATTTATTTCAGTACCATTTAGACAAAATTTCAAACCTCAGGGCCGATTTGGCTGGGTGTGGATATGACTCAGTTATTAAGGGGAAGGAGGGGGAAGGACGAATCGTCTGACCATTATCATGCGTCGCCCACTGCAGTCGGCGGCAGGCGCTGCGTCGGTACGGCGCGTCGCCTCGGAGCTGTACGGCGCGAATCGGCTGCTCGTGTCGGCATCCGGGGCTTCTCGGCCAGCGCCAGGCACGGTCTCCGGGTTGTTTCCCTGTTGTCGGTTGCGTTGCCGAAGCTGCGATATCACGGTCATCGGAAGGTGGATGCCGGAGATGGATGGAAGAGGCCCCATGTCCTCTTGCCCTTCTTCACACCCTCATCCATTTCTCAGCTCATCGTTTCCTCGGCATCTTCTGCTCCCTCGGAGTTTTCACTGACTGACCAGTTTGTCGTGCCAGCCAATGAGTGATCGCCGTTTCATGACCACGCCTCTCTGTGCAGGTTGGAAATTTCCTATCTTGACTGGGCTGGTGTGTGACTCAGGAATTGGCGTGTTTCTCATAATTTCGCCGTAGTTGGTGGAACCATTTTCCGATGTTCTTCTTCATTCCAAAGCTGTTGTGACAGCAGCCACACATTTCGTTGTAGTCACTATCTCTGCGTGAGACCTGGACAGATTCATACTTTGGGTTCGTCTCAGAGTCTGCTGCCGTCCATGATTTACAAGGAACGTCCTTTCTGTGCAGATAACATCTGTTTAAGAAGGCTGACTTCAGTCACGTGCCGCCCTGGTGCGAATTCTTCACGTTTTGTGTACGCTCCTACCGGTGCCTGTGGGGTGCTTGAATTGTCGACATGTTCTTGCTTTCTAAGGTAGTAAGTAAAACTATTACTGCCAGGCCAGAAGAATTCACATGATTTCGCTTGTGCGTTCTTGAAATTTTGGAAATTTGTGATAAGTTGCTATGCGACCAAACCCTCGAGGTCATCGGTCCCTAGGCTTACACATTACGTGTGTCATTCAATAATTAGACAAACTGGTCTGGAGAAAAAAGCGTATATTTTTACGAAACAATACGTTTTCTACTTTTCAACATAATTACCTACAACATTTATGCACTTGTTCCAAAGGGCTTCAAGCCCTCTTCGTCCAGCTGCAAAGAACTCTTGATGTTTGGACCAATTTGCCACAAACTCTTTCACTTCCTCGTTGTCTTGGAACCTCTTCCCACGTAATGCCTCTTTCAGTGCACCAAACAAATTGAAATCACCAGATGCCAAATCAGGACTGTAAGGGGCATGAGGCAGCAGTTCCCAGCCCATTTTGTCTGTGGTTTCAGGGTTGGTTGAGCAATATGAGGACGTGCGTTGTCTTGCTGGAGAATCACACCTCTCCTCTGGCATCCACGACATCTCTCTCTCGTGGCTGGCTTCACCTTATTTAAAAGCAAATCCGAGTAGTATTGTACGCTGCTCTTCGAGATATCACAAAAAAGTGAGTCTTCAGCATCCCAAAACACCGTCAACATGACTTTCTCTGCTGATGCTTGGGTTTTGAATTTTTTCTTGACAGGTAAGTTCGTGTGCTTCCACTCCATGCTTTGTGTTTTTGATTCTGGCTCATAATAGTGAACCCAAGTTTCATCACCAGTTAAAATTTTGTTGAGGAAGTGGTCTTCTTCTCTTTCATAATGTTTATTTTGCTCTGTGCACACTTTCAACCTTGTTTCCTTGTGTAGCCACGTTAACTCCTTTGGGACCCATATTGCACGTATTTTGCGGTCCTTCAGCTTGTTACAGATAATGTTATGAACCGTACCAGTAGTAACTTGAACCTTATCACCTGTCATTTTCACAGTCACACGACTGTTGGCCCGAATAATGTCATCAGTTTGACTTTCAAGTGAGGGAGTTGAAACTGTAACTAGTCGGCCAGAACGGCGTTCGTCCGTCACTGATTCGCGAGTATTTTTGAACTGCACCACCCACTTGTAAAACATTTCACGATTCATACATCCTTTACGAAAAACCTTAGACATTCTACAGTATATATTGACTGGTTTCTCGCCTTCAGCAAGTAAAAAACGAATAACACAACGTCGTTCAACTAACTTGGACGTTTCAAACGGACTCTCCATCTTGAAATGTATTTTTGAGGCTATAAACAAAACAATGTTGATACATCAGCTAATCAGGGCTCACCCCAGTGATGACAAAGCCATGAAAATACCAAACTTGCCCTACTAACAGTTTTTACCCCAGACCAATTTGTCTCTTTACTTATTGAATGATCGTCGTACTTAACCTAACTTAAACTAACTTCCGCTAAGGACAACTCACCCATGCCTGACAGAGGACTCGAATCTCCGACGGGGGCAGCCGCGCTGAGCGTTCTTGACGTTCCATTTTAATGGCTGCAGGGGTCCATCAGTTTATGGCACACTTCTCATTGTCTGGCGGGCGCTTCACGACGTGTCCATTGCTAAAGGAGGCCGTGTGTGGTTGGAGAGTAGCCCGCCGTCCGCTTTTCTGGCGCTCGCCGCATGAGGTCCGGCTGGCTTCTGGCAGTGTGAGCCGACAAAGGAGGCCCGGGCTGCATTCTCCGTAATTTCGATAGCTCTTAGGAAAATTGTTATCTTCCGCCTGCAAGTGTCCCTGCCTGAGTGCAGCTGGCTAGAGACAGTTCCGCCTTCGCCAGCCAGCTGCTGTCGTACCACCACTGGTTGGATAGCGCCTCAGGTCGGACGTCGCCTCCGCCGCCCAGACGGCTACACTCCCGCCACCTGTGCTCCGAGACAAAGTTGAGCCGTGCACGGCTCGTGTTCATGCCGTTTATTGTTTGTCATCTTCTCTTAAATTCAAGGTGAAAGGATATCAATGATACGACTCGCTGATGACGTTGCTCTCCCGACTGAAAGTGAAGAAGAATTATGTGACCTGCCGAATGGAATGAATAGTCTCATGAGTACAGAATACAGACTGAGCGTAAATCAAGGAAAGACGAAAGTAATGAGAAGTAGCAGAAATGAACAGCGAGAAACTTGACATTAGGATTGATGGTTACGAAGTAGGTGAAGTTAAGGAATTCTACTACCTAGGCAGCAAACCGACCAGTGATTGATGGAGCATCAAGGACATCTAAAGCTGACTAGTAATGGCAAAGAGGGCATTCCTGGCCAAGAGAAGTCTACTGGTATCAAACATAGGCCTTAATTTGAGGAAGAAATTTCTGAAAATATACGTTTGAAGCACAGCATTGTATGGTAGTGAAAAATGGACTGCGGGAAAAGAAGAGTAGAAGAGAATCGAAGCATTTGAGATGTGGTGCTGCAGACGAATGTTGAAATTTAGGTGGACTGATAAGGTCAGGAATGAGGAGGTTCTTTGTTGCAGAATCGGCGAGGAAATACTGAAAATCCAGACAACGACAAGGGACAGGAAGATAGAATATCTGTTAAGACACCAGGGAATAACTTCCATCGTACTAGACAGAGTTGTACAGGGTAAAAGGTGTATAGAAAGACAGAGATTGGAGTACATCCAGCAAAGAATTGAGGACAGAGGTTACAAGTTCTATTCTGAGATGGATAGGTTCATACAGCAGAGGAATTCGCGGTGGGCCGCATCAAATCAGTCATACGACTGATCACTCAGAAAAAAAAAGAAAAAACAGTTATTGTTGGCTTCTGAATTTTTGGCTCCCAACGTGGGCCGATCTCATTGATATTTTTCAAGTTATATGATGTCACGAACAATTTCTCGAGTTCAATACAAGGAACATGTCCGGGGCTACCACTGTTGCTGTCTTCTACAGTCTCCTGCTGGTTATCGGGAGCCCCTCTAGGCTGAACTGGATACTATGGAAACCAGCCTGAACGCAGGGTTTGAGCTGCTGATAACCCGCTAACTACAGATGCATTGCGGGATCGCGGCGTCGAAGGCGAAGCAAAGAGACACGCCGCTTCCTGTTCATCGGGGTTAACAGCTTTTGTGATATATCTGTGGCAAAAATTAGCTGTGACAATGCTAAGAGAATGGACTCTTATTGAGGAGGACGAAAGCTCATATCCCATTTAGGCCATCCAAATTATGTTTTCCTTATTTTCCTCTTTATCGGATACGGTAGACACCATCTCATAGGCTGAGAGGGAGCCAGCCCCTCTCATCAAAATATAAGACAAAAATTTCTCAGTAATGTCAGGATATATTCAACACTGCCTGTTATGTTCCCCATTTTAAGCTTGTGCTATGAGGTTAGTAACATCAATGTCGACAGAACATTTGAATAAAAATCTTCCTTTCTTCTCGGCTGTTACTTTGACAGATGCTAAGTTTTTTTTGTTTGCAGTTGATACAAACAAAGTCAAGTATGGATTTAGAAGTGGCTGCTAATCAAATTTTCACTGAGATTAATAAATGACTTAAAGCCAATTCCGGTCTCGTAAACTGACATTCCGCCTGGAGAGCTGTATGCTGATCACACTCCATATCTGCATCCAGTGACGCCTATTGGCTTAGTACGACATGGTGGCTGGTCGGTACCGTTGGGCCTTCATGGCCTCTTCAGGCGGAGTATAGTTTTTTAAAGCTAATTCACTGTCACTAAACTTTGAAAAGACTCACTGTATGCAGTTCAGAACCTGTACGAGATTTCCTCCCAGGATGCGTTTAACATATGAAGACATGTAGGTCGGAGAGGTTGACAGTGTTAAATTTCTGGGGCAACAACTCCATATTAAATTCAGTTGGGGAGAGCGTAATACAGAATTGCTGAAACTGTTAAACGACATCTTATTAGCAGTGAGAATGATGTCACATGTAAGAGATAGGAACATAAAAAAACTTGCATACTTTGCTCACATTCATTGTATTATGTCATCTGGGATCATATTGCGGGGTAACTTGTAAAATCGAGGAACAGTTTTTAGCGTGCGAAAGCGCGTAGTAAAACTCATTTGTGGTGTAAATTCAAGAATATCATGTAGAAACCTGTTCAAGAAACTCTGTGTTCTAACCACTGCTTCTCAGTATCTTTATTCCTTAATGAAATTTGTTGAAAGTAATATATTTCTATTTCCAACCAATAGTTCAATACACAGTATCAATACTAGGAACAAGAAAAATGTACATGACGACATAAAATCACTTGCCTTGGCCCTAAAAGGGGTCCAATATTCAGGAACACACATTTTCGGTAAATAAAAAATTAAGAAGTTGGTTTCAGATAAAACATGGTTCAAACAGAGGTGGATAGACTTTCTGGTAGGCAACCCCTTCCACTCTATAGATGAATATCTTAACAGAGACTGCTAAACAACCTTAAGTAAACTTGTCTCTTACATTATAGTTTTGACAGCACTTGGTCACAACAGTGAAGGTTAGGTATTTTGCGTATGATAAATGTATTAAAAGTGTGTAACTGTGTTTCATTATGACAGTGGACTAATTCTGTAAATATTAGCAGTTCCAGTTTACAGTAATGCATACACCTATTTTGACATTGTCCTGAGAAATGGTCAGGGTAGTGAGTACTATAATCAAATGACTTATGTTGTTTATGTTATTCTTTCTGGTTTGTTCGACGCCCACGAGAACTATCTTATTTTTGTGTCTATCGAACGAAAACTGAATCTAATCTAATTTAATAATGCCTGTCATAGTTCAGTTACATCAGCTTTTTTCCCACTATGAAGTATTAATTCTAAACGTACGATAGGATAATGACGTAGGAAAGTTCTTTGGGCGTCAAGTGGGAAGAAAATCGTTTTAATAATCATTTTGTGATAATTTGTTTAACATTCTCATCAACTAAGAGCTGAGAGAAGCTGCTGGGTGATGGATTGAAACTGGCGCATACGCAGAACAGTGACCCGGCAGCTGCTGCGCCCAAGCAGAACGTGGGAAACTGGTCTGTACCCCGACCGTCGTTCTTTGTGCTATTTCTGGTCTGGCCGGATTATCATTGCGCCAGGCTTTTACCATGTACCTGGTCTACGCTCACGTTCAGAAAAAGCATAACACGTTGAACGACTCGAGGTAGGACGTTCATATTCACAGGGCATGAACATTAGTATGTTCTGCAGAAATGATTAGTAGTACAGTCACATCGGTTCAGCATGTGTCCTGTTACCTAACAGGTACAGGGTCCGCCATGGGACCTGATAACTTGTTCCGTGTATGATGGCAACGACGCGTATAAGGCGCGAATGGCGTCCTATTGTATAGCCATCCATGCTGCATTCACCTGCTTCCAAAATTCCATCTGTGGTTCAGCATGTGTCCTGTTACCTAACAGGTACAGGGTCCGCCATGGGACCTGATAACTTGTTCCGTGTATGATGGCAACGACGCGTATAAGGCGCGAATGGCGTCCTATTGTATAGCCATCCATGCTGCATTCACCTGCTTCCAAAATTCCATCTGTGGTGATCGGCATTGGGTCACAGCACTGCACCCATCGTTCCACTGTATTCCGCTCACTTTCGATTGGCGACAAGTCTGGTGATGTGGAGGACCAGGGCAAGAGGCCGACATTCTCTGACACCGAAGAGGGACGTGTTCGTGCAGCAACATGCGGTCGTGCATTGTCTTGCTGAAAACTGGCGTCTGAGGTATTGTGCAGAAAGAGTATGGCTATGGGCCACAGGATGGCATGTGGTTTAATAGCTGCGTTAGAAAAGCGCTACGTAAACAAAGAGCACTACACCTCAGATTCAAGAGAAGTAAAAACACAGCTGTCAAACAAAAGCTCAACGAAGCGAAAATGAGCGTAAGGAGAGCAATGGGCGAAGCGTTCAATGATTTTGAAACTAAGACTTTGTCAACCGACCTGAGTAAAGACCCTAAGAGATTTTGGTCGAATATGAAGTCAGTAAGTGAGTCGAAATCATCTATTCATTCTGTCAGCGACCACAGAGGCACCAAAACGGAAGATAACAGAGAGAAGGCCGAGATACTGAATTCAGTCTTCCGAAGTTGTTCCACCGCAGAAGATCGTAACACTGCCCCTTCTTCCAATCGTCGTACGAACGTGGCAATGGCAGATGCTAAGCGCTCGCGGAGCTGAAAAGCAGCAACAATAGCTCAGTAGCGGAAAGGCTTCAGGACCAGATGAGATACTGTAAGATTCTATCAAGATTATGCGAAACAACTTGTTCCCCTTCTAGCAGTACTTTATCGTAGGTCACTTGAGCAAGAAGAGCTACCTAACAACTGGAAAAAAGCGCAGGTCTTTTCCGTTTTTAAGAAAGGCTGCAAGACAGATCCACACAATTACATACCTATGTCGTTGACGTCAATTTGTTGTAGAATTAGAGAACATGTTTTGTGCTCAAGAACTATGACATTCTTGGAAAATGAACATCTCCTCTATAAAAATCGACATGTATTCCGCAGAGATCCTGCGAAACTCAGCTCGCTCTGTTCCTCCCTGAGGTCCACAGCGCAGTGGACGACGGAGCTCGGGTTGATGCCGTGTTCCTTGATTTCAGTAAGGCATCTGACACCGTCCCGCATTGCCGTTTAATGAAAAAAGTACGGAGCAGATTGGCGATTGGTTTCAAGACATTCTTGCAGATAGAACTCAACACATCGCTCTAATCGGAACTAAACCGACAGATGTAAAGGTAATATCCGGAGTACCACAGGGAAGTGTGATGTGACCGTTGCTATTTACAATATAGAAAGCGTCGAATGCTCTTAAAGGCTATTCGGAGATGATGCAGTCGTTTATACAAAAAGAAGCAACGCCAGAAGATAGTAACAATTTGCAGAACAACATGCACAGAATTGATGAGTGGTGCATACTCTGGCATTTGACCCTGAACGTAAATAAATGCACCATATTGCGCATACATAGGAAAAGAAATCCACTACTGTACAGCTACACTATTGATGACAAACAGCTGGAGACACCGTCTGCCGTAAAATATCTATGCGTAACTATCTAGAGCGATCTTGAGTGGAATGAGCATATAAAACAGATATTGGGAAAAGCAGATACCAGACTCAGATTCATCCGAATATCCTTAACGAAATGTAACTCATCCACGAAAGAAGTGGCTTATAAGGCGCTTGTTCGCTCGATTACTGAGAATTGTTCATCTATCTGGGACCCCTGTGAGCTAGGACTGACAGAGGAGATAGAGAAAATTCAACGAAGAGTGGCGCGTTTCGTCACGGAATCGTTTAGCTGGCAGGCTTTACAAGAGAGACATCGTGCACCACGGAGAGGGTTACTATTGAAATTTCGGGACAGCACTTTTCAGGAGGAGTCGGACAACATATTACTGCCCCCCACATACATCTCGCGTATTGACCACGAGGAGAAAATTCGAGAAATTAGAGTCAATACAGAGGCTTACAGACAAACTTTCCTCCCACGCACTGTGGAGCAGGGTTTCAGTTTCAGGGATCAGATAGTGATATCGGAAGGTACCCTCCACCACACACCATGGCATGGATTGGGGAGTATGATGTAGATGTAGATACATAGGTCATACCGATCCCAGTGTGCTGGACACGCACCAACTGTGACTCGTGATTGCACCAATGGCACCCCACACCAACGGCTTCCAGTTGTCGTTTTATGTTTTACGCGAACGAAGTCACTGAGATGTCACTCCCTCTGTCTGCGCAGTATAAAAATGCTGCATCATTTTCAAACAAAACAGAACCTGGATTCGTACGACAAAAGTGTCTGATGATATTTCTGTCCACAGTGACATCGTTCTATATGTAAGTTGGTCATGTCATTTTGATTTTTGTATATTATCGTTGTGCTTGTCAGGGAGAGAGCAAGTTATGTTACTGTTAAACAATCTTCGTTCTTGTTCTGTCACAGTCTTTGCCTCTCCGCAGTCCGGTACATTCTTAGTTGAAATGTGGTAGGTGGTGAATATATTCAGTAGTGCTGTGTTGACCTGTTATTGTATCTGTAAAGGTACGTTTACACTGGGATACATGTATCGCGACATGTATGAGCGACATGTCAATTTGACATGTCGCGATACATCACCTCATACAAAAATTCACGAAACTTGTATGCGGACCCTCGAGCTCATACATGTCGCGTATACATTTTGTATATCGCTTTTTGGCCATATACGCGACATGTATGAGCGACATTTGAAGAACTCACGCATGCGCAGTACTATCATTTCCTGTCGTCTCGTCGCCTGCCGCTTATTTTGACGATTAGCGCATGCGTAGTACCAGGCTCTTTGGCGGCTGTTTGAGTTTTGGAGGTGCCGACTATCGTTTCGACGTTAATGTATCTGCATAGAACATCAAAAAGTGCCATATGCAACATTATTCTTCGTGTTTGCGAGGCTATTGTGCAAGTTTTATGCCAAGAAGTGAAGGTAAAAGTTTTATATATATATCAGAGTATGTAATACATTCTATAATTTTTTGATGCATCTGGCACGTATATCAATTTTTTGCTATTATTCCGCCGGCCTCGCGTGATAATGTTGACAACGGATGCCGACAATCGTGTGTGAGACGTTGGCATTAGCAATCGCGCGACAATGCAAATGTTTTGTAATGAAATCTTCGTTTCAAGAGGAATCCCCAGTGGCCAAAGAACGGAGTGTTACTGCCAACTCATCCTCTGGTGGAATCGCTTCCCGAAAGTTTGTGTTGGTTTTGGACACAAGAGGAGCCACAAGTGATAACAAACCGCGGAAATCCTCCATACTCATCCTAACATAATTTCTAAAATATGCGCCATCCTTTAGCGCTAATTCGCGAGAAACTCTCTCTGCCACCATCTACGCTTCCTCCGCCTTTTCTTCCTATCATCTTCCAAAAGAGCAAGTGTACCAGCACATAAAAATGTGAAATCTTCCAAATCGTCGTCGAAAGCTATCCCACAGTGATACATATCAACCAGTGTAAACGCACGCTCATACATGTATGAGGTTGATACTTGTCAACTCATACAAGTCGCGATACATGTCGCAAAGTCGCATATACATGTATCTCATACATGTGCCGATAAAAATGGCAGTGTAAACGCACCTTTAGATGAAGAAATGTATGTAGGCTATTTAGGTTTTTTATATTGGTAGCGCCACGTAGCGCTTTCATGAAAATCACTGGCTGTGCTGTGTGCAGTCTGTGCCTAGTTTGCATTGTTGTCTGCCATTGTAGTGTTGGGCAGCTGGATGTTAACAGCGTGTAGCGTTGCGCAGTTGGAGGTGAGCCGCCAGCAATGGTGGATGTGGGGAGAGAAATGGCGGAGTTATGAAATTTGTAAGACTGGATGTCATGAACTGCTATGTATATTATGATTTTTCAACACTATTAAGGTAAATACATTGTTTGTTCTATATTAAAATCTTTCATTTGCTAACTATGCCTATCAGTAGTTAGTGCCTTCCGTAGTTTGAATCTTTTATTTAGCTGGCAGTAGTGGAGCTCGCTGTATTGCAGTAGTTCGAGTAACGAAGATTTTTGTGAGGTAAGTGATTTGTCAAAGGTATAGGTTAATGTTAGTCAGGTCCATTCTTTTGTAGGGATTATTGAAAGTCAGATTGCGTTGCGCTAAAAATATTGTGTGTCAGTTTAAGCACAGTCATGTATAATTTTTCAAAGGGGATGTTTCATATGTCGACCCTTAGCCGAGGATACCTCACTGGAATCTTCTGATTTTTTTCTTGTAGTTTGTGCAATTAGTGCCGCCTTTGTTTATTGCTAGCCCGCAATTGTAGAGAGAATTTCCTTTGTAGTTGTAGTTTTTCATTCTTGTACAGTAAACCAGTTGTGGCATGCATGTAGATTTGCACCAAGTATTTCGCAGCTGCGCTTGCAATTAACGAGATATTATTTTCAATGTTATGTTAATGTGTTCTCTTTTTTTGCTCTTCAAATTGTGTCTTTCTGTGTTGTCGTGTGAAGTATTGTGACAATAATGGCGTGTGAAAAACGTAACACTAGGCTCCAAAGTAAACTGAGAAATGACAGTGAAGACGAAAGCAGTGTGTTAGCGCCACCGAGTAATGAATTAACTAATGTTCAAAGTAGTAATTTGGTAATTGTGCATAGGGAAATGGAGCGGGCTGCTAATAATGGCGTAGGCAGTGAAACGATTAGTGAACAGGGGAGCATTATCGATCGATCGGTCCGCAACAGCTTGCCTCAGGAATCCGAAATGACAGGACACAATCTTGCCAATTCTGTAGATTCAGGTTTTGCGTCCTCGCCGTTTTCTCAAATAACTCAAGACACATTTTCTGCTTTTCAAAATGCGAATGTTGCTGGTGCAAATTCACTACCGAAAAGCACTGAGGAACATGTTTCAGACACCAGTGCATTGTTATTACAATTAATACAACAAATAGGACAAACACAGCAAAAGCTTCAAAAGTTAGACACAATGGAACAAAATCTTCGAAAATTAGACACAGTGGAACAAAATCTTCAAACGTTAGACACAATGGAACAAAATCTTCAAAAGTTAGACACAATGGAACAACACCAGAGACCAACACAGCAACAGTTAGACACAATGGAACAAAATCTTCGGAAGTTAGACACCACACTTGAACAAACACGTGAAGATTTAACTACTGAGTTACATAACATTGAATCTAAATGTCAAAAAGTCTGTAATGACGTAAAAACCCATATTTGCGAGCATTTCCAACCTATTTTTTCGCGTCATGGAAATGCATTACAGAATCACGAAGCAGCCATAAAAGAACTGCAAACTATTGTTCATGAAAATCACGACACCTTGCAAGCTAAAATTGACTCAGTTGCATCTACTGATGCGGTTACGCAACTTGCAAAAACTCAGGAAAACTTAAAGGACACAGTAGATACGATTTCAACACAAATGGACACTCTGAAACTTGGTTCAGAAAAACACACAGAGGAAATAATTTCACTATCGGATAAAGTAGCAGAACTTTCAGATCAGTTCACTAACTTATCTACAAAGGTAGATGATGATCTGAATGACACAAGACCTGTAGCCTTCACGGACACTGAAGAGTATGAACAAATTAGAAAATTCAAACAAAATCAAAATCAAATAAATACACAGTAAAAAAGAGAAATCCGGGAAGTACAAGATCAGTTGGCATAAGTAATACAAGAATTACATATTTTAGAGGACACTCGTGCTCCAGTATGGGAAGAGGGACATAGAAATACGGAACAACCACAAAATAATAACACAGGACACTTCGGAAATTATGAAAGAAATTGGCAAGGCGCACTGGATTTTTAGATGGAACTGCCAAAACGAAGTAACAATGACCGACATGCGACTCGCCGACACGAGGATTTTGACTATAAGCTGTTCATTACTACACGTAAATTCAAAACATTTAAGAATTCTGGCAACGACATTCATCCACAAGCGTGGCTCCATCAATTCTCTCATTGTTTTCCTCCCAACTGGTCATTAGAGCACAGATTAGAATTTATGTGTGGCTATTTAGAGAATGAACCAGCTGTAAGAATGCGATCTATCATTCACGATTGTCACAGCAAAGGAGAATTTTAGCATGCCTCCCTCTCAGCATATTGGTCTCAAGCTACACAAGACCGAGTAAAACATAGCATCATGATGATGAAACACTTTGAACAATCTGAATTTTCCAGTCTTGTCAAATATTTTGGAGACATGTTGCATAAGAATTAATATCTTTCAAACCCATACAGCCCTTCATAACTCATCCACATTTGCTTAATGAAATTGCCTGAACGTTTAAGAAATGTTATTTTGGCAGGACGTTGCAAAGACGACATTGAAGCTTTTCAGGGACTCTTACAAGAATTAGAAATTGACGCAGACAGTCGCGGGATGAGAAAACAGGAAAACAATGACTACAGGTCACATCCGTCACAATTCCGTGACGACAGAAACAATAACTGGACATGACGAGTTTATTCTTACAACGCAAATCGTGACCAAAAGAGCCACCTCCCATATGACAACCACTGTTACTCTGTAGTTACAGAGAAAGATCGCATTTCCGTAGTAATGAATATGACAGAGATTACCATAGAAACAGACAATATGGGAACAAAAACAATTATTATCAAGGGAGACAGAATAACTTCAGACGCAACAGTCCAGCGCGCAGTTACGATTCAGGAAGAAATTCCCCACCACGTGGCCGGCAAGAAAGAAACTACGGAATTTACCGACATGACGACAGACGATATAATCGTAACGACAGACCTGAATTGCATCAGAACTGGCGAGCTTCAAACAGGGCAGGGCCTTCTCGTCAAGGTGAATTTGTAGAAGTTAGGTCTCCTAATCCCAATAACGACGCACGCCAACAAAGAGATAGCAGACAATGACTTGCACCGCAGGCAGCCACGTGCGCTGGCTGTCTCAGAGAAAAATAACATAGACGCTAACATGGAGCAAAATTCCAGTATTCTTTACCGACGTTTACCACATGATAATTGCGTTGAAGTTGAAACTCTGTGTACTAGGAAGAGTAAAGGTTTACCCCACATTTCACATGTAAAACCGTTTATTGAGAGATAATCTGCTTTTTAACTTTGTCTTTGCCATATAACTTTTCACTTTACATTACTAGTATGCTTTGTCGGACTTAGAATCTGTTAACATGCAACAATGTTTGAAATTAAATATCCAGTCAAGAACCAAGAGAACTTATTTAAACAGAAATTACGAATGCATTGTTATTGTGAACAGACGACACAGTGTTATTGTGTGTGTGCATTCTTGCTTGTTAGTTGCACGATTACGTAACGACTATAAGGCTCACATACTTAGAACATTTCCCAGTACTGCTAATGAGATTTTAATGCAACATTTTCGTTAACTTTGAAATACATTCTGGATTTAAAGTAGTTTCTGTGAGATACCAGATGACACAGTGGTTAGTTTATGTGACAGCTACACGATTTTATCACGACGCTACTAATGAGTGACAATTTACAAAGTTGCTTTTGCGGTGTTTCTGTTTTATTTCTGCACAGTTTTTCTGAATTATTCTGGAAAGTAAAACATGTTTTAGTAGTAACTTCTGTGGTATAGCTACAATGAGACTGCCTTTTCCGTAGCACAACAATACGTTACAGCACAGTACTTTCTTCATCACGGCAATAAGCGTAATAACTAAGATATCTATACACAAAGCATTTGACTTTTGTTTATCATGAGGTACATTGACTTTTGCGGAACTTAGCTTTCGGAGGACGATAACTATGACACTTCCACAGAGACTGTCTTACAAAAAGACGCACAGTTTAGCGCTACAGTACGCGTATTTGAGTGATTAATTTTGTACTTAAAACATTTATTTTTAAAGATATTTGAAGTACAATTGTACAAAGGTTTTCCATGATACATTCCATTCCATTGCTGTAATCTGTAACACCTGAGGGTATAATTACATTAATCCTCAGGGGGGTACACGCTTACTTTTGTGTATCATGTGTTTGGCAAGCACAAGGAGCCCTAGCTAATATGGTATTTGCTTACACAACTTTACACATCGGTACCATATTTCTCTAACACATAATTACACAGCTATCTGATCATTTAACTGAGAGAGACAAACTTTTTTTTTTACTACGTCAGTGACAGATGTTTACGCAATTACACAGTTGGATAACTTCACACTTATGAAATTGTATTTTGTCTGTACTATGTGAACTCTTCATATTTTTTCGGAACCATTGTGATACTATGAGAGCTTTGAATGACATATTTGGTAAGGGAGCACGATTATAAAGTATGTTTAAGGTAGATGACACTATTGAAATGAGCAGAGAACTTTTTTTAGGTTTTGACATTATTTCAGAAAGCTACGACGTTTTTGAGATTTGATCTGAGGTGTTATGATGTTATTTTTACGACGACGATGTGTATTATGTTGTTGAGGTATGTTAATGATCAATAAGCTGATGTTACATGAGGAATTTGATTATGCTACATATTTATTTTTATGAAATACTGAAGAAGTGTTGACGAATACGTATATGAATAATGAGTAGTGGTTAGGGACTCTGATTTGTGGAAAAGGATGTTGGAAACCAAGAATCGTACTTTAAGAGTTATGAAATGTCTGTAAATGCGCGAATGTATCACAATGCTGACGAAAATTTTTGAACACTGTTATATTCATAGGATTTTGTTTCTACACATTTTCAACGCAAATTCTCGACCTGTGAAATTTTTTATATGAGACTGTCACTGTAATGCAAACTGGTGTCGTAAATATTTCAGTAAGAAAGTTAAAGTGACCACCTTCACGTAATGAGTCATGGGTACCCAGCTGCGCGACAGTCGCCTGCAAAAAAGCCATTAGTGTGTGCCTATCAGATGCACAGGTGGAAAAAAAGGGGGCCATTATCCTCGCTTTTGACATTCCTTTGTAGAAAGCATCGCAAATACGACACGCTCAAACTTGAAAACATATATAACACTGTGGAGCTCTTAATTTATGATATTTACTGAAATGCCTAATTAAATGACGAGAAATATTTATATGTCTATACACCTGATTATGACTATTGTCTTTCTAGTTGAGAGTTTTTTTTACTACCTTATGAAATGCCATATGGCTATTGAATGATGTTTCATGCCTTCCTTTGTACATATTTGCTCATTTTCTTTAATATCTAGTTTCTAGCTGCACTTTAGCATTGGTTATTATAAAATTTAATAGATGTACTAATATTACTATTTTCTGTCAACAGACCCAGTAAAGAATACGTTTATGATGTACTTTCTTAGAAAAGAGAGCAGAAAAAGACATTTCCCTTCACAGGAATTGCATACAGAATTTTCTTTTCAAGTACTTTGTAATTTCTTTTGTAGAATAAATTGTGATGCATCACTATCGTGTTAAGATGTGACATAGGTATTAGACATGGCCATCTTTAGCGTAATATTCTTTCTGCTTGAGCTTTGTCATGTTTAGATATAAGTTATTGCATCTGCTGTTGCCATTTGCCAGGCATAGTGCTACTAAATGTCACTTTGTATTACTCTGTTAAGCCAGTTTTCCTACTGATTTATTTTTCTTGTTGCTGCACATTGGCTAATATTAGTTGTAATGTTGCATTTGCTTGGTAATTTAGATTTACTGTAGCTTGCTTTGACAATTTCCATTTTTTTCATTGCTGTTTGTATTAATTGTTTTGTACTGCTGCATTGCCTCGTCCCTTAGTTTAGCATCTTAGCTTAGTAGATTTAAGTTAGCTTAAGAGGGGGTAGACTATATAAGAGAATGAGTTATGATGAATTGGAAGAAATGCATTGAGAAGCTATAAGAAAATGGTTTGGCCAAAAAAGTAGTGTACAGTGGAGAAAAACTATTTTTGAAAGAAGATATGAACAAAAAAGTAGGGTTTAGTGACAACAGGTTTAGGTAGGATTTTCTTGGAAATAAATGATGAGGTAAGATAATGGAAAATAAATAATGAGGTAAGAAATATATGAACATATAAATACAGAAAGCATGCTTGGATAGGATTTTTTTGGTGGAAACAAATGTTGAAATAAGACGAAAGATCTATGGAATGAAGTTTTGGGTTGGACTGCAGTATCAAATTTTACACTGAAAACAAACCCTGTCCTTTCCTCCTGTGTTATTCTATGTGTTTGTGTACTCTTGTGTATTTGTGTTTTTCCTGTCTTTATGTGTTTAGCTAATATGATTTATGTTGTAGAATTTTTCTGGTACTAAGCTGCATTCACTATGACGAGGAATACTGTTATCCTCAAATATAATTTGCATTTATAATATGTCATTTTCTTTGTAAAGATGTTTACACATTATTAATTCTGTTCTGTTTCAATTCTCATGTGTGAAATTAATGTTTCGAAAACTATTCTCATTATTTTATTTATTTACTTATGTCATAATTCTTGTAACACTGATGTATATGTTTATTTCTATTCTTTTGTAAAGTCAGTGTTACTACAAATGTTATCTGTACTGTTATATTTTTGATGATGTATTTTGTACCATTATTATTGTATTCTTATGTTATAAAATTGTAACTGACACCAGTTCATCAAATTAAGTAACTTGTAAGTTACATTTCACTGCACACGTTTCTGTTGGTCATAGTATATGGGCAATATGTGAGAAGTAGGGACTAATAGTGTTTGCACGTGTGTTAATAATTCAGCAAGGGACTGGTTAACAGCATTGCTGGTTCTAAGGCCAATTAGAAAAAAAAAACTTTGTGAGTGCACAAGTGATGGCTTATGGACTTGCTATATTATCTGCAAGACTCTTCAATGGTGATTGTGCACCTGCACAGTCAAATAGATGGCTGCTGGACATCTCTACAAGGACTACAGTGGGTCTGCATCTTTGATGACCCACCAATACCATTATTTCTACAAGGACTGCAGTGGGTCTGCACCTCTGGTGGCCCACCAATACCGTAATCTCTACCAGGACTACAGTGGGTCTACTCTGTGATGACCTACCTACCAATATTCTGCAGAACTTCGAATGACTCTGCTGTGGGTTTGCTCTGTTGTGGCCCATTACCTGTCTGCAAGTCGAGAGTCAGCACTGTCTTTCCGTTGGAAGGACAACACTAGTTCTTCAAGACTGCATGGAAATCCACTACTTCCGTGTGCATTTTTTTTTTACTGCTCGGACTTTGAGAAAAACACTGCAATTTTACTGTGATGAATGATCAGGACTGTCTTTATGGACTGTGAAAAATTTTTAGCTTTTGACCAACATTGTATCAATAAGTGTGTGCATTTGATATCTTTGTTATTGTAATTACGAAAAATTTTATCAAATCATTATTGGCCACTGCCCAAAACAATTTGTAAAATTTTTTGTGGGGAGCATGGGGGCTATGTAAGTAGGCTGTTTAGGTTTTTTATATTGGTAACGCCACATAGCACTCTGATGAAAATCACTGGTTGTGCTGTGTGCAGTCTCTGGCTAGTTTGCACTGTTGTCTACCATTGTAGTGTTGGGCAGCTGGATGTTAACAGCGTGTAGCGTTGCGCAGTTGGAGGTGAGCCGCCAGAAATGGTAGATGTGTGGAGAGAAATGGCGGAGTTATGAAATTTGTAAGACTGGATGTCATGAACTGCTATGTATATTACGATTTTTCAACACTATTAAGGTAACTATTAAGGTAAATACATTGTTTGTTCTATATTAAAATCTTTCATTTGCTAACTATGCCTATCAGTAGTTAGTGCCTTCCATAGTTTGAATCTTTTATTTAGCTGGCAGTAGTGGCGCTTGCTGTATTGCAGTAGTTCGAGTAACGAAGATTTTTGTGAGATAAGTGATTTGTGAAAGGTATAGGTTAATGTTAGACAGGGCCATTCTTTTGTAGGGATTATTGAAAGTCAGATTGCGTTGCGCTAAAAATATTGTGTGTCAGTTTAAGCACAGTCATGTATAATTTTTCAAAGGGGACGTTTCAGAAAGATTTATTGCAAAGGACAGCAATGATGAATGTGATCTATATGTTGGAAGGCGAAAAGAAGATGAATTTGGAAGGAGGTCATTATTTTTTAAGAGAGGAAGTTTGAGGTACGACTGCAATTCTGAGCAACTAGGTTGTGGGCATAAATATTGTCAGCTAGTTATCTAGCTCGGAGCTGAGAGAAAGTCCGCCACACTTTGACTCATGCATTAACGCATGAAGTGATTAAGCTGTTTGGTTTTTATATCAATTCTCTGTTAACAATGTACCCTTTTCAATTCATTACTCACCTTGTTAAGCACAGTATTGTTCAGAACAATGTAATATTTGAAGTTTACGCGAAATTATACTCTGTCTTTTTGAATATATACTTCATTTAAAAATCGGGTTCTTGGAATACCATGTCCTATGATTAGTTACTCTTCTCATCCTACTGCTTACCACTACGCATTATTACATTTCACTGTTTGAATATAGTTCGGAAATTTTATTTAGAAATAGAAATATAGCTTAACCGCTCCCTGCCTGGTGTTTCGAGAAATCTGCAACAATGTTGTCAAGACGCGAGGTAAGTGGAAATTTTGATATGAGCCAGATAATTGTTTTACCTCCGTTGCGCATTTAATATAAAGACAAATAGTATTCAGATGAGTTACAGTTTAGTTCAAATTAGGTTCTGTTTAGTCAAAGGGTAGCATTCTAGTTTAAGATGGGTAACAGTTTGTGGGTAATAGGTAGGCTTTTATGGAATCGGAGGTAAATTTGGGCTAAATTTAACACAGAAACGAATGGAGTGGGGCGGTTACATGTAGCGACCGTTCTACCAGGACAGTTCATCGCGTCTTTTGGTAATACGTAGTCAGATAGTGTTGGATTTTTCAAAAACAAAAAAAAAAGTACCGCTGCGCTAATTTTACTAATGCTGCATTTCTTTTTCAGGCAGACAATTTATAACTCTGTGTTGAATTTGTGAAATTTTGTTTCTAATAACGATTACTGATTATTTTATTACATGAACTGTCGGCATAATAGTACAGGTTTTGTGTGGATTTGTTTCATTGTTGAGTATTTGTGTGCTCAATAGTACAGTTCAATTTTTAATTGTTTGAACATTGTAGCAAGTTTGTTTTTCCATGTAACAGCGTTTTCACATATTTGGTACAACAGAAAACAAGACGAAAATTAGTCACAGCGGAAGACAACATAAGGTGTTGCAAACTAATGACCCGGTACTGGATGGGATAAATCACGTTGAGCAATACTTTACAGGAGATTGCAGGAAATTGGGGCGCAGGTCCACAATGAGTAACCAATTTAGCAAATACTAATGAAAAGAACAACCAATAGATAATGAACACACTAATTCTGAAGTTGAATCGGTCAGCGATGAGCCACTACGGTCTAGCAAAAGATTACAAAAGACGCCACAATCGTGAGAAGCTTTACAACAACATCTGATAGCAGAAACATCAGAATCAGCTTTTGCGTCAGTGTCTTTTGAAGAAACACAACACACATATCACCTTCAGCGGACAATTATACAGAACCACACTGCGCGAACCCGACAAATTTTCTACAATCAATTCTTCAAATGCTCAAAGAAACTTAAGATGAGAATATGAAATCACAGGAAGAAAATAGTAAATGACCTAGGGAGGAAATTAAAAAGAGCTTCAACCAATAATCATCAATTTTGTAACTAGATTACATGACCCTGAAACAGAACACGAAAACTCAGCGTAATGACATGGACGAATTGTTAGCTAAAGTCAACACTATATTTCCAAGTGCGATAGTTACACAAATAAAAGAACAAAACAAAAAGCTTAACAAAACGGTAAAAGAAATTGGAGAACAATTGGAAACTTTGACGTTAAATTCTGAAGAACAGTTAAGCACAATTAATAAAGAAGTTCATGATCTAGAATGAGATTTTCACTCTGCAGCGGAGTGTGCGCTGATATGAAACTTCCTGGCAGATTAAAACTGCGTGCCCGACCGAGACTCGAATTCGGGACCTTTGCCTTTCGCGGGCAAGTGCTCTACCATCTGAGCTACAGAAGCACGACTCACGCCCGGTACTCACAGCTTTACTTCTGCCAGTATCTCGTCTCCTACCTTCCAAACTTTACAGAAGCTCTCCTGCGAACCTTGCAGAACTAGGACTCCTGAAAGAAAGGATATAGCGGAGACATGGCTTAGCCACAGCCTGGGGGATGTTTCCAGAATGAGATTTTCACTCTGCAGCGGAGTGTGCGCTGATATGAAACTTCCTGGCAGATTAAAACTGTGTTCATGATCTGATAATGAAAAATAGCAAAATTGTCAAGCAGTGCAGATAGAGGTTCAAATGACACAGTACCAGTACAGTTTTCGGACAGAGCAGAACACGCGACATTAAGAAATGTTAAAGACAAACAGGAGAAAATTAATCAGGAAAATAAGCGTTACGGGAACACTATGAATGACACAGTAGAGCGCATTTAAAGAAAGCTAAACCGCTAAGACGAAAAAGGCGAATTTGACCGTTACGTTCATATTCAGGAAACTTTGGTGACGGTAGAAATTTATGACGCTTAGGTGATTTTCCATGAGAACAGTACAACACATCAGGCTACGACAATGGATCGCTGACGTGGTGCAATAGACAACAATGTGGTTCAAACAAAAATGGTAACTTAGGTTACAAGCACTTTTTGACAGTATGTAAATTCAAAGTTATCAGGTATTACAGCAACGAAATGGTATTGCTCCGTTCCTGAGTTCTTTACCACCAAATTGCCTGCTTGAGCACAAATTAGAATTTCTTTGTGGTTATTTGCAAAATGAACTTGCAGCAAGAATGCACTCACTAATGAGAGACTTCAAAAGCATAAATGATTTCTACCAAGCATTTTTGTCAGACTACTTGTCGCATGCCACAGAAGATCGGGGGAAATGCACACATCAAAAAAAGTCTTTCATCACCTCGGTTCCGATAGTTCCGGAATCTTAACAGAATATTGGAGTAGAGATCAATATAATCATCATTTCCGCCATTTTTATTGCTTATCAGAACTACACATTGCATGTTGTGCCACCATACAGCGAGACCTTCAGAGGTGGTGGTCCAGATTTCTGTACACACCGGTAGCTCTAATATCGAGTAGCACGTCCTCTTGCACTGATGCGTGCCTGTATTCGTTGTGGCATACTATCCACAAGTTCATCAGGGCACTGTTGGTGCAGACTGTCCCATTCCTCAACGGCGATTCGGCGTGGATCCCACAGAGTGGTATGTGGGTCACTTCGCCCTTAAACAGCTCTTTTCAATCTATCCCAGACATGTCTGATAGGGTTCCTATGTGGAGAACATGCTGGTCACTCTAGTCGAGAAATGTCATTATCGTGAAGGAAGTCATTCAGAGGATGTGCACAGTGAGGTCGCGAATTGTGGAAGACGAGTGCCTCGCCAATATCCTGCCGATGTGGTTGGTCGGAGGATGGCACTCACGTATCGTACATCCGTTATGGCCCCTTCCACTACCACCAGCGACGTACGTCGTTCCCACGTAATGCCAGCCCAAAACAACAGGAGACCTCCACCTTGCTGCACTCGCTGGACAGTGTGTCTAAGGCGTTCAGCCTGACTGGGTTGCCTCCAAACACGTCTCTGGGGATGGGCTGGTTGAAAGCATTTGCGGCACTCATCCGTGAAGACAACGTGATGCCAATCTTGAGCGGTCCATCCGGCATATTGATGAAGCCATCTGTATCACGCTGCATGGTGTCGTGGTAGCAAAGATGGACCTCGGCATGGACGTCGAGAGTGGTGTTGCGCATGATGCAGCCTATTGTGCACAGTTTGAGTCGTAACACGACGTCCTGTGGCTGAACGAAAAGCATTGTTCAACATGGTGGTGTTGCTGTCAGGGTTCCTCCGAGCGAGAATCCGTAGGTATCGGTAATAGTTCTTGGGCCGCCTGAGCGAGGTCCGTCATCGATGGTTCCCGTCTCTCTGTATCTCCTACATATCCATACAACATCGCTTTGGTTCGCTCCGAGATGCCTGGACACTTCCCTTGATGAGAGCCCTTTCCTGACACAAAGTAACAAATGGTTCAAATGGCTCTGAGCACTATGGGACTCAACTGCTGAGGTCATTAGTCCCCTAGAACTTAGAACTAGTTACACCTAACTAACCTAAGGACAGCACAAACATCCATGCCCGAGGCAGGATTCGAACCTGCGAGCGTAGTGGTCTTGCGGTTCCAGACTGCAGCGCCTTTAACCACACGGCCACTTCGGCCGGCCACAAAGTAACAATGCGGACGCGTTCGAACCGCGTTATTGAGCGGTTAGGCACGGTCGAACTACAGAAAACACGAGCTGTGTACCTCCTTCCTGGTGGAATGACTGGAACTGATCGGCTGTCAGACCCCGTCCATCTAATAGGCGCTGCTCACGCATGGTTGTTTCCATCTTTGGGCGGTTTTAGTACAGCCAAAGGGACTGAGTCTGTGATACAATATTCACAGTCAACGTCTATCTTCAGTTCTGGGAACCAGGGAGATACAACATTTTTTTTTTTTTTTGAGGTGTGTGTAATATTAAAATGTTAGGGAGCTTTGAGCATCCTCACTTCTCTATTCCAGCAAAATATTTTGAAGACATGAACCACAGAAATCAGTATGTATATAAAACCCATACAGCCCGTCAGAAGTAATTCACATTTTTTAAAGAAAGTAAGCTACACATTTGAGACACTTAATTTTGGCCTGTACATGTAATGACGATTTAGAAGCATCGCAAACGTTACTGCAGGAACTGGGATTGGAGAGTGACACTGTTTAACGAAAAGACATGTAAGTAGGCTGTTTATGTTTTCTTTATGTAAGTAGGCTGTTTATGTTTTCTTTATGTAAGTAGGCTGTTTATGTTTTCTTATTGGCAACGTTACGTAGCGCTCTATATGAAAATCAGTGGCTGTGCTGTGTGCAGTCTGTGGCTAGTTTGCATTGTTGTCTGCCATTGTAGTGTTGGGCAGATGGATGTGAACAGCGCGTAGCGTTGCGCAGTTGGAGGTGAGCCGCCAGCAGTGGTGGATGTGGGGAGAGAGATGGCGGAGTTTTGTAATTTGTCATGAACTGCTATATATATATTATGACTATTAAGGTAAATACATTGTTTGTTCTCTATTAATATCTTTCATTTGCTAACTATCCCTATCAGTAGTTAGTGCCTTCTGTAGTTTGAATCTTTTATTTAGGTGGCAATAGTGGCGCTCGCTGTATTGCAGTAGTTCGAGTAATGAAGATTTTTGTGAGGTAAGTTATTTGGAAAGGTATAGTTTAATGTTAGTCAGGGCCATTCTTTTGTAGGGATTTTTAAAGTCAGATTGCGTTGCGCTAAAATTATTGTGTGTCAGCTTAAGCACAGTCGTGTACAATTGTTCTAAGGGGACGTTTTATATGTCGACCCTTAGCCTAGGATACCTCACTGGAATCTTCTGATTTTTTCTTGTAGTTTGTGTATTTAATGTAGCTTTTGTTTATTGCTAGCGCGTAATTATAGAGAGAATTTCCTTGGTAGTTGTGGCTTTTCATTGTTGCACAGTAAAACAGTTGTGGCATGCATGTAGATTTGCACCAAGTATTTCGCAGCTGCGCTTGCAATTAACTAGATGTTATTTTCAGTTCTATGTTAATGTGTTCTCTTATTTTTGCTCTTAAAATTGTGCTTTTCTGTGTTGTCATGTGAAATATTGTGAAAAACGTAATACTAGGCTCCAAATTAAACTGAAAAATGACAGTGAAGACGAAAGCAGTGTGTTAGCGCCACCGAGTAATGAATTAACTAATGTTCAAAGTAGTAATTTGGTAATTGTACATAGGGAAATGGAGCGGGCTGCAAACAATGGTGTAGACAGTGAAACAGGTAGTGAACAGGGAAGCATTATCGATCGATCGGTCGGCAACAGCTTGCCTCAGGAATCCGAAATGAGAGGACACAATCTTGCAAATACTGTAGATTCAGGTTTTGCGTCCTCACCCTTTTCTCAAATAAGTCAAGACACATTTTCTGCTATTCAAACTGCGAATATTGCCGGTTCAAATGCGTTGCCGAATAGCACTGAGGAACATGTTTCAGACACCAGTGCACTGTTATTACAGTTAATGCAACAAATGGGACAAAGGCTACAAAAGTTAGACACAATGCTTGAACAAAATCAGAAACAAATGGGACAAAATCTTCAAAAGTTAGACACAATGGAACAACACCAGAGACAAACACAGCAACAGCTTCAAAAGTTAGACTCATTGGAACAAACTCTTGAACAAACACGTGAAGATTTAACTGCTGAGTTACATAACATTGAATCGAAATGTCAGAAAGTCTGTAATGACGTAAAAACCCAAATTTGTGAGCATTTCCAACCTAATTTTTCGCGTCATGAAAATGCATTACAGAATCATGAAGCAGCCATAAAAGAACTGCAAACTATTGTTCATGAAAATCACGACACCTTGCAAGCTAAAATTGACTCAGTTGCATCTACCGATTCGGTTATGCTACTTGCAAAAACTCAAGAAAACTTAAAGGACACAGTAGATACGATTTCAACACAAATGGACACTCTGAAACTTGGTTTAGAAAAACACACTGAGGAAATAAGTACACTATCGGAGAAAGTAGCCGAACTTTCGGAACAGGTCACTAATTTATCTACAAAGGTAGATGATGATCTGAATGACACAAGACCCGTAGCCTTCACTGACACAGAAGAGTATGAAGAAATAAGAAAATTCAAACAAAATCAAAATCAAATCAATACACAGTACAAAAGAGAAATCCGGGAAGTGCAAGATCAGTTGATGCAGGTAATACAAGAATTACATATTTCAGAGGACACTCGCGCTCCAACACGGGAAGAGAGACATAGAAATGCGGAACAGCCACAAAATAATAATTCAGGGCACTTCGGAAATTATGAAACAAATTGGCAAGGTACACCGAATTTTGAGATGGAACCGCCGACACGACGTAACAATGACCGATATGCTACTCGCCGACACGATGAATTTGACTATAAGCTGTTCATTACTACACGTAAATTCAAAACGTTTAAGAATTCTGCCAATGACATTCATCCACAAGCGTGGCTCCATCAATTCTCTCATTGTTTCCCTCCTAACTGGTCATTGGAGCACAGGTTAGAATTTATGTGTGGCTACTTGGAGAATGAACCAGCTGTAAGAATGCGATCGGTCATTCACGATTGTCACAGCGAAGGAGAATTTTACCATGCGTTCCTCTTAGCATATTGGTCACAAGCTACACAAGACCGAGTAAAACATAGCATCATGATGATGAAACACTTTGAACAATCTGAATTTTCCAGTCTTGTCAAATATTTTGAAGACACGTTGCACAAGAATCAGTACCTGTCAAACCCATACAGCCCCTCAGAACTCATCTGCATTTGCTTAATCAAACTGCCTGAACATTTACGACATATTATTTTAGCAGGACGTTGCAAAGACGACATTGAAGCTTTTCAGGGACTGTTACAAGAGCTAGAAATTGACACAGACAGTCGCGGGATGCGAAAACAGGAAAACAATCACTACAGGTCACATCCGTCACAATTCCGTGACGACAGAAACAATAACTGGACACGACAAGCCTATTCTTACAACGTAAGACACCACCTGTATGACAACCACTGGCAGAGTAATAGTTACAGAGAAAGATCGCATTTCCGTAGTAATGAATATGACAGAGATAACCGTAGAAACAGACAATATGGTAATCAGAACTATTATTATCAAGGGAGACAGAATAATTTCAGATGCAACAATTCAGCGCGCAGTTACGATTCAGGGAGAAATTCTCCACCACGTGACCGACATGAAAGAAACTGTGTAAACTACCGACAAAACGACAGACCTGAATTCCATAAGAACTGGCGAGCTTTAAACAGAGCTGGGCCCTCTCGGCAAGGCGAATTTGTGGAAGTTCGGCCTCCTAATCCCTGTAACGACGCGCGCCAACAAAGAGACAGACAATAACTCGCACCGCAGGCAGCCATCTGCGCCCACTGGCTCAGGGAAAAATAACATAGACGCTATCCTTGAAAAAAATTCTAGTATTCTTTACCGACGTATACCACATGATAATTGCGTTAAAGTTGAAACTCTGCGTACTAGGAAGAGTAAAGGTTTACACCACATTTCACATGTAAAACCGTTTATTGAAAAATAATCTGCTTTTTAACTTTGTCTTTGCCATAAAACGTTTCACTTCACGTTACTAGTATGCTTTAGAAACTGTTACCATGCAACAATGTTTAAAGTTAAATATCCAGTCAAGAACCAAGAGAACTTATTCAAACAGAAATTACGAATGCATTGTTATTGCGAACAGACGACACAGTGTTATTGTGTGTGTACATTCTTGCTTGTTAGTTGCACGATTACGTAACGACTATAAGGCTCACATACTTAGAACATATACCGGTACTGCTAATGAGATTTTAATGCAACATTTTGGTGTACTTGAAAATACATTCTGAATTAAAGTACTTTCTGAGAGATACCAGATGTCACAGTGGTTAGTTTATGTGACAGCTACACGATTATATCACGACGTTACTAATGAGTGACAGTTTACAATGTTGCTTTTGCGGTATATCTGTTTCATATCTGCACAGTTTTTCTGTATTATTCTGGAAAGTAAAACATGTTTTAGTAGTAACTTTTGTGGTATAGATACAATGAGACAGCCTCTTTCGTAGCACAACAATACGTTACAGCACAGTACGTTCCTCATCACAACAATAAGCGTAATAACTAAGATATCTATACGCAAAGCGTTTCACTTTTGTTTATCATGAGGTAAGTACATTGACTTCTGCAGAACTTAGCTTTCGGAGGACGATAACTACGACACTTCCACAGAGATTATCTTACAGCAAGACGCATATTTAGCGCTACAGGACACGTGTTTGAGTGATTAATTTTGTACTTAAACCATTTATTTTTCAAGATTTTCGAAATACAAAGAAAGTTTTCTGTGATACATTTCATTCCATTGCTGTAATCTGTAACACCTGAGGGTATAATTACATTGATCCTCAGGGGGGTACACGCCTACTTTGTGTACCATGTGTTTGGCAAGCACAAGGAGCCCTAGCTAATATGGTATTTGCTTATACAACTTTACACATCGGTACCATATTTCTCTAACACAAATTACACAGCTATCTGATCATTTAACTGAGAGAGAGACAAACTTTTTTACTACAGCAGTGACAGATGTTTACGTAATTACACCGTTGGATAACTTCACACTTGTATTTTGTATTTTGTCTGTACTTTGTGAACTGTTCATATTTTTTCGGAACCAATGTGATATTATGAGAGCTTTGAATGATATATTTGGTATGGGACCACTATTTTTAAAGTACATTTGAGGTAGATGACACTATTGAAATGAGCAGAGAATATTTTTTAGGTTTTGAAATTATTGCAGAAAGCTACGACGTTTTTGAGATTCGACTGAGGTGTTTGATGTTATTATTACAACGAGGATGTGTATTATGCTGTCGAGGAATGTTTATTATGATATGTATTTATTATGATGAATTGTTGAAGACGTGTTGATGAATATGTATATGTGTAATAAGGTAAGGAATAAGGAGCAGTGGTTAGGGACTCTGACTTGTGAAAAAGGATGTTGGAAACCAAGAATCGTACTTTAAGAGTTATGAAATGTGTGTAAATGCGCGAATGTATCACAATGCCGAGGAAAACATTTTGGACACTGTTATATTTATAGGATTTTGTTTCTACACATTTGCAACGCAAATTCTTGATCTGTGAAATATTTTTATATGAGACTGTCACTGTAGCGGAAACTGCTGTCGTAAATATTTCAGTAAGAAAGGTAAGTGACCACCTGCACGTAATGCGTTTTGGGCGGCCAGCTGAGAGGTAGTCGTCTGACAAAAGAAAGCCATTAGTGTGTGCGCCTTTCAGAGACAGAGGTGGAGAAAAAAAAAAGAGACCATTAACCTCGCTATTGACATTCCTTTGTAGAAAGCATCGCAAATATTACACGCTCATTACTTGAAAACATATGATTACTTGTACTTTGTGCAAATTACTGAAATGCTTATGAATTGATGGGAAATATTCGTACATCTGCACACCTGATTATGACAAGTGTTTTTCTACGAGAGTTGAGAGCTACTGACTTACGAAATGCCACATAGCTATTGAATGATATTTTTATGCTTTGCTTTACATAGTTGCTTATTTCATTTAATATCTGGTTTCCAGCTGTGTTGCAGCATTAGTTTTATAAAATAAACTTAGATGCATTGCTAATGTGAACACTTTCTGTCAACAGATCTATTAAATAATTATTTTATGATCCACATTCTTAAAAAAAAGGAGCACTTGGAAAGGAAAGAACAATAAGAAGGGACTAGTAACAGTAACTACATACATAATATTCTTTTCAAGTACATGGCAATATTTTTTTTTACAATAAGTTGTTGTGGTGCACCACTTTAATTACATAGACATTAAGATGTGAATAGACATTTCCCTTTTCTGCATTGTTGTTTTTACTGCAATATTTTTTTGCTTGAACTATGTCATGTTTAGATATAAGTTGCTGCTGCTGTTTGCCAGGCATAGTGTTACTAAATTTGACGTTGTATTACGCTGTTAAGCCAGTTTTACTACTCATTTATTTTTCTTGTTGCTGCACGTTGGCTCATATTAGTTGTAAAGTTGCATTGCTTGGTAATTTAGATTTACTGTAGCTTGCTTTGCAATTTTCCATTTTTTTTCGTCATTGCTGTTTGTGTTACTTATTTTGTGCTGCTGCATTGCCTCATCCCTTATTTTAGCATCTGAGCGCAGTAGATTTAAGTTAGCTTAAGAGGTGGTAGCTTATAAGAGAATGAGTTGCGATGAATTTGAAGAAATGCACTGAGAGGTTATGTGAGAAAAATACAGAAAGCATGCTTGGATAGGACTTTTTTTGGTGGAAGCAAAGGTTGCAATAAGACGAAAGATCTATCGAATGAAGTTTTGGGTTGGACTGCAGTACCAAATGTTACACTGAAAACGAACCCTGTCCTTTCCTTTTGTGTTATCCCATTATATGTTTGTGTACCCTTGTGTATTTGTTTTCTTCCTGACTCTGTGTAGTTTCATAGATTTTTTTCTTCTAATACTAAGCTACGTTCACTATAATGAGGAATACTGTTATCCTCAAATATAATTTGCATTAATAATATGTTATTTACTTTGTAAAGATGTTAGACATTATTTATTCTGTTTTGTTTTAATACTCATGTGTAAAGTTGATGTTTCAAAAGTTATTCTGATCTTTATGTATGTACTCATGTCATAATTCCTGTAACATTGATGTATATGTTTATTTCTATTCTGTTGTAAAGCCTGTACTACAAATGTTATCTGTATTGTTATGTTTTTAATGATGTATTTTGTACCTTTGTAATTGTATTCTAATGTTGTAAAATTGTAATTGACACCAGTTCATCAAATTAATTAACTTGTTAGTTACATTTCACTGCACACTTCTCTGTTGGTCATAGTATATGGACAATATGTGAGCAGTAGGGACTCTTAGTGTTTGCACGTGTGTTAATAATTCAGCAAGGGACTGGATAACAGCATTGCTGGTTCTAAGGACAATTCCAAAAACTTTGTGAGTGCACAAGTGGTGGTTATGGACTTGCTCTATTATCCGCAAGACTCTTCAATGGTGATGGTGCACCTGCACAGTTGCAACAGATGGCTGCTGGCCATCTCTACAAGGACTACAGTGGGTCTGCACCTCTGGTGGCCCACCAATACCACATTCTCTACCATGACTACAGTGGGTCTACTCTGTGATGACCTACCTACCAATCTTCTTCAAAACGTCGAATGACTCTGCTCTGGGTTTGCTCTGTTGTGGCCCATTACCTGTCAGCATGTCAAGAGTCAGCACTGTCTTTCTGTTGGAAGGATAACACTACTTCTTCAAGACTGCACACTACCGTGTGCATTGTCTTTTACTGCTCAGACTTTGAGAAAAGAAACGGCAGTTTCACTGTTATGAATGATCAGGACTGTCTTTATGGACTGTGAGAAAATTTTAGCTTTTGACCAACATTGTATGAATAAGTGTGTCCATTTGATTTCTTGGTTATTGTAATTATGAAAAATTTTATCAAATCATTATTGGCCACTACCCAAAAAAATTTGTAAAATTTTTTGTGGGGAGCATGGGGGCTATATAAAACTCATACAGCCCGTCAGACGTAATTCACATTTTTTAAAGAAAGTAAGCTACACATTTGAGACACTTAATTTTGGCCTGTACATGTAATGACGATTTAGAAGCATCGCAAACGTTACTGCAGGAACTGGGATTGGAGAGTGACACTGTTTAACGAAAAGACATGTAAGTAGGCTGTTTATGTTTTCTTTATATAAGTAGGCTGTTTATGTTTTCTTTATGTAAGTAGGCTGTTTATGTTTTCTTATTGGCAACGTTACGTAGCGCTCTATATGAAAATCAGTGGCTGTGCTGTGTGCAGTCTGTGGCTAGTTTGCATTGTTGTCTGCCATTGTAGTGTTGGGCAGATGGATGTGAACAGCGCGTAGCGTTGCGCAGTTGGAGGTGAGCCGCCAGCAGTGGTGGATGTGGGGAGAGAGATGGTGGAGTTT
Source organism: Schistocerca piceifrons (assembly GCF_021461385.2). NCBI lineage: Eukaryota > Metazoa > Arthropoda > Insecta > Orthoptera > Acrididae > Schistocerca > Schistocerca piceifrons. The sequence continues at coordinate 72,913,714 of NC_060148.1, read as the reverse complement.
TGTAATTTGTCATGAACTGCTATATATATATTATGACTATTAAGGTAAATACATTGTTTGTTCTCTATTAATATCTTTCATTTGCTAACTATCCCTATCAGTAGTTAGTGCCTTCTGTAGTTTGAATCTTTTATTTAGCTGGCAATAGTGGCGCTCGCTGTATTGCAGTAGTTCGAGTAATGAAGATTTTTGTGAGGTAAGTTATTTGGAAAGGTATAGTTTAATGTTAGTCAGGGCCATTCTTTTGTAGGGATTTTTTAAAGTCAGATTGCGTTGCGCTAAGATTATTGTGTGTCAGTTTAAGCACAGACGTGTACAATTGTTCTAAGGGGACGTTTCAGACAGAGTAATAATCATAACAGAAACTATGACAGGTAAGACGCGTTAGTGCCACGTCAAAACAAAATCTATGGGAACATAATTAAAAATACTTTTTTTGAATGTATGAAGTAGTATTCAATAAGACGGAGTGAAATTTCGCGTGCTCTTAGCACATAAAATTGATCTGAACAATAGTATGCTCAACCAAGTGAATAACTATATGAAAAGGGTACAGTATTAGTAGAGATTTTCGATAAAATTAAACAGCTTAATCAGTTTGTATGTTAACTCATGACTCAGAGAAGTGCGGTGGTATTTCTCTTAGCTCTGCGGAAGATAACTAGCTGACAACAATTATTGGGACAAACTAGATGCGCAGTGTTGCAGTCTTACCTCAAACTTCTTCCCTTAAAAATAATAATATTATTCAAAATTGATATTCTTTTCGCCTTCCAGTATATATGTCATATTCATCCTTGCTGTCCTTTACAACAAATCTTTCTTCACCTAACTGATAAAAACAGAAGTCAACAACGCACTACCGAGTACGTCCATCTCCTTCCACCCCTCAGCTGAGGATGTATCAGACTGCTCTGAGGCAGAGACAGTACCAGAACAAGATCAAAGACTCGTTAACAGTAACATAACTTCATGTCTTCCTGCCATCCACAGCGATAACATACATAAATCAAAGTGACACTATTATCTTACATGAACAGAATTACCGCCACTATGTTTCTGCACATTCGTCAATGGTAGGCGAAGAAATTGACGACGTGCACGTAACCCGTGCCGTAATAAACGCTGATACTGTACGATGTGTCACCCAGTTCTGTCCTGCAACGCCGTTAGGATGTCTGCCTCGATGTTGTAACCTGTATGTGTCCTAAGACCCGAAGATGGCGGCTTTAGTTTCACCGAAACCGGCAATCGTGGAACAAGAACAATTCCCGCGATCGTGGCTACCAGTTTGTTGTGTTACAGCCGTTAGGATGAGGTGTCGGTCCTCTCGGGGATGGTCTGGGTGGTGCGGCCTGACCCACCTCGTCGTGTTCCACGGCATTCCGCACACACCCGCTCCACTGCCGAAACACTTCGTGCCACACGAGCAGCAGTCTCCCGTGTGGGTGCATCACGTTTTCTCATGCCGACAGTGTGCGCTCTTTCAAACTGACTGATGTGACGGTGCGGCTGGCGCACACGTCTGCGAGGCCTGCTGCACGTCTGCCCGAGTCACACCGAGCCACTGCCTCCGGTTCAGAGCGACAACCAGAGCCGCAGGCGTACTGTACCGGCAGGTGGTGTCGCGCTGTGATTTCTTTGTCGACCTGGAACCCGAGGGCGGACACGGTTCAAATGCTAATCATTTCTGCAGAACATAGTAATGTACATGTCATGTGAATATGAGCGTCCTAGCTGTAGTCGTTCATCTGTTCTGTTTTTTTTTTTTCTTTTTCTTCTGAACATCCTTGTATTAAATGAGAGTTAGGCGTTTATTCCTAAAGGGCACTCTGCTCGTAATTTTTATTAAGTATCTGCAGACGTAAGTTTCCTGTACCATTTGATTCTGTGCAGAAAAACCTCAAGGAGGGGGCGCTAAAGTTATCTTGAGCTACCTTCACTTTTGCTGTAATAAAAAATAAGCAAGTCACGTGCAAAGTTTAAGAAACTTTTACTTAAACTGATTATACACATATACAGGGGAATACCATCTTATGATATAAAAAAGTTACAGTTGTGGTTGTCTTCCTTAAATGATGAATTCTATGTGCCTATCCTTACTGGCAAATTGGTTAATCACGTCGTCAGCAGGACAATCACTGTGAGGGTGGATGTTCAAGAGAGCTGAGCCGTCAAGTCGGTCCTCCTTCATTGTCGCCCTCTGCCGTCTCTCTGTACGCCACAGTGTTGAAAAACTTCTTTCTACTGTAGCGACAGATGCAGGTAGACAAGTAAATATTTTGTACAGCGTGTGCAAAGTAGGGGTGTCAAATCTCGGACAGACACACAACGCTTACATAACAGAATCAGTATCATTTATGCTCGTTTGTTTGTATCTCTTTTTTAATCGATTAGCGTGCGGGCCTACTGGCGGGGGCGGCGCGGGTGGCAAGGTCAGTGAGGTACGGCGTAGTATACTCGCATTGTGTGCTGAAATATCTGAATAAAAAAAAAAAAGAAAAGGAAACCAACATCGTTTTCTGATTTAAATAAATTTCAGGTTGTTATTGAAAGTGTGCGTTACACAGATTGTAACAGGAGAGACTTGAGATCGAACGACGATACGTCCATGGCGTAAAGTGTAGTCTAGCCAAGTAACTTCCGCGGGAAGGCCTTGTGTTACCGTTGAGGGATGTCCGGTCATTTGGTTAAGCAATGTACCGTACCGAAGCGCTGGCATACGAACAGCTGTTGCCAGCGTAAATGGGAGCGTGCAGCCTTGGTCAGGACATTCCCTCCTGGATGCCGTAGAGTACGTGCGGTGAAAGGCGGGCGGCTCCCATATGCTTGCGCTAGCCTAGGACGTGAACCTATTTGCGCCTTGTTAGATTCTGGCAGTAATGTTTCATTGATTGATCATGATTTGTACGAACGTTACAAAGGCTTGCCTAAGTTGCCAAAATTAAGCACTGTTAATCATGTGTGTTATTCTGCTGGTGTGTAAACCCTTGAAGTGGTCGCAAGGCACTTTCAAGCATGGCATTCAAAGGTTCTCTTGGCCACTTGTCTGTTTGGTGGATAAAAATTTATCTGTGAGGTTTATTTTGGGTTGTGATTTCTTGAAATTAACTCAGTGTGTGGTAGACTATGAGAACAAAAGTTTTTACTTCAAGTTTAGACCAGAGCTTAGTTTTCATTTCTGTGCTCATGGGTTGGGGGCTGGTGTGTGTAGAGTCGAGGCACAGCCAGCCAAGGTTAATGTTTACCATCTTACTCAAGAACAGGCTAGGTTATTATTAGAGGCGTTGGATGAATTTCCGGAGGTGTTGACCGACCGGCTTGGGGTCACTAATAAGATCGAATATCGCATTCAGCTTACTGATCAGATTCCGGTGCGGCAAACTCCCTGACGTTTATCTCCATCCAAAATGCAGGAACTCCGTAAAACCTTTAACCACTTCCGTATCACCTTATGCAGCACCTATATTTCTTGTGCCCAAGCCCTATGGGGAAGGGTTTAGACCCGTGGTTGACTACCGTGCTTTAAATCAGAAGGTTGTCCTGGAGTCTATTGCTCTCCCGGATTTGCACAGTTGTTTTTCTTGGTTCGTGGGAGCCAAAGTTTTCACTGTCCCGGACTTGCACCAAGCGTACTATGAGGTACCGTTGGCTGAGGAATCTAAGCCGGTAACGGCATTTAGTACCGATTGCAACCTTTCAGAGTTTAATAGGGGGCCCTTCGGACCAGCAGCAGGTGCGGCAGTCTTATCACGCCTGTTAGGCTAAACTTACACTGCCCACGATGCGATGCGATGCCGAGCCGAGCGGAGCGATGAAGCGCTGAAATCGCGTGACAATGGGCAGGCTTGGTTTAACTGTGGCAACAGAGCGGTGCCCGTTTAGACTGCAGGCTGGGCCGAGCGATGTGATGCGGTGCGATGCGATGACTCCGCTGTAGTCGCAACCGAGTTTGGCGCGAGTGTTTGGAGCGATTGCTTGTTTGCGCTTGCATCTGAAGTAATTGTTTGCTTGCAATGGACATCGAAAGACTAATTAACAGTGTGCGTGAACACTCCGTGTTGTGGGAGCAGAAAAATAAATGTCACCACAATAGGGATTTTGTTCGTCAAGCATGGAATGAAATAGCTGAAGATGGTGGAACAGACAGTAAGTACAAAAAAGTAAAATAAATAGCTAGAAGACTCCAAGAAATAAGTAACACAAAGAACTTCGTTTATTTTCTAATTTTAATTGTGTATAGATACTATTACAGTATTTTGATAATGAAATGACGTTCACAATAGTTACAGTATTTGATAATTTCGACATGAAATATATTTGCGTTAATGACTGTTGACATAGTTTTTGAAGGCCTCTCTGACACTCCTCGCTCTTCTTGAAGCACTACTGTTTCCTCTGTCATTTTGGAATTTCACGTCTATATTTTCAGACGAGGTACTGAAGAATAAATGGAAGCACCTACGCCACACTTTCCGCTCTGAACTCAAAAAACCTCGTGCTGAAAGTTCAGGAGACGAAGGTGGCATGCCGCATTTCCAATCCAATTGGCCGTGGTACGAGCTAATGACATTCCTGACTGACATAATGACGCCACGGAAGACCAAGACTAATGTTCATTACAGTAAAAGAACAGCATCGCAACACGACGACGCACACGACGACGTACCATTTTCACCAGCTCTTACAGAGAAGCCGGCCGGTGTGGCCTTGCGGTTAAAGGCGCTTCAGTCTGGAACCGCGTGCCCGCTACGGTCGCAGGTTCGAATCCTGCCTCGGGCATGGTTGTGTGTGATGTCCTTAGGTTAGTTAGGTTTAATTAGTTCTAAGTTCTAGGCGACTGATGACCTCAGAAGTTAAGTCGCATAGTGCTCAGAGCCATTTGAACCATTGTTCTTACAGAGAAACAGTGTTTCACCTGATGAAACCAACCAAGCCAGGTTTTCAAGACCGTCTGTAAGTTCAGATCGTAGCGTTTCGATGCCTCCTCCCTCACCCACCCTACACACAAACCAAAACAAGAGATCCAACAAATCGACAAACTCTGAGTTACTAAATATAGAGAAGCAAGTGTTGAAGCTAATTGAGCAACAAATGTCGAAATCAGAAACGCAAGATGACAGCTATCATTTTGTAGTGAGTTTGCTGCCAGCAATGCGAAAACTATCACCAGCAGCTCAGTTGAGAGCCAGGATAAAAATTCAGCAGGTTATTTTGGAAGAATTGGAACAATCAACCACTTCCACTGCACATTCGTTGGTGTCACCCTATGCACCTGAAAATCCAGTTGAAATCGTAATGGCTGGAAATCCGCAGAATGAAATAGTCATTTCTGAAATTGAACCTGATGACATTGTTATTTCAAGCTTTTTGTTTTGTTTGTTTTGGTTTTTTTAGGCCGCAAAATTATTTCAAGCCACCAAAATTCTGAAAACTTTGATACTTAAGTGAGTGATCTGTGATGTATTTTACTTCTCATTGTCATCTATGTCAAAATTAATTAAAAGAAAGTTTGAATCTATCACAATTTGTAAATTTTTCATAATAAAATGATTGCTGTAAACTTAATATTGTACTTACCTAATGGTGATCATAACTTTTTCAGGGGTAATAGCCATTCTGAAATTTGTGTTTTGCTTCTGTAATCTACTTGAAACAGACGGCATTCTGGATAACTCCAAAATTTATCCTCATCTTTTCTCAAGTCACTGTACAAATGATGAAATTCTCCTAAAGCCCTCCTCTCCTTGTTGATTTCATGCACCCATTCACGACTGCGTTGAATTCTCAGAGCACTGTTTTCTAATAAAAAAGAATTTACTGGTTCGAGGAAACACGACATCGTGCCGAGACTGCTCAGTTGCTGGCCAGATCACGCGCGCGCGCTGTATCGTGTGCAATGTGAACGCTCCATCGTATTGCATCGCTTTGGCCATTATGCTTCGCATTATGCTTCGCATCGCATCGCATCGCAGGCAGTGTAAACGTACACTTAGACTCGATGTTAGGCGACTTTAAATTCAACTTTGCGTTCAATTATTTGGACGATGTTGTCATACATAGCGTGAACTTCGATGAACATCTGGAACATCTAAGTCAGGTATTTGGACAATTGAAAGAGGCAGGTCTAACCGTCCACGGAAAGTCGCCCAGAACGGAATATCCTTTTTGGGACATATTGTCATGCAAGGGAGTAACTATTGATCATAGCAGGACGCATGCTATTCATGCCTTTCCGATTCCTAAAGATAAAAGGGCTGTCGCGCGTTTCGCCGGCATGGTGAATTTTTTTAGGAAGTTCGTACCGAATTTCGGTCAACTGGCCACGCCTATTAACCAGTTGCGCAGGAAAGGTGAAAGGTTTGTATTGGGCGACTCACAACAGGCAGCCTTTGTCGCCTTGGAAGCTGCAATAAGCACCGCTCCAGTATTAGGGATCCCTGATTTCAATCGTACAATCCGTGTTGAAACCGAGGCGTCGAACGTAGGGGTGGCGGCTGTTTTGCTGCAGGAGCAGGACGGGGAAAGGCGTCCTCTTGCTTACGCATCACGAGCTTTGTCACCAGCCAAGTACTCAGTGTACGAATTAGAGGCTTTGGAGCTCATATTCGCCTTGGAAAAATATAAATTCTACTTGGGACATCGTCAGTTTCGTTTAGAAACAGACAATCAGGCCCTGAGTTGGGTGCTTGCTCGGCCACGGAAGACAGGAAGAATAGCGCGTTGGGCCGTTAGAATCTCGCCGTTCCAGTTCGATGTTTGTCATATTAGAGGGGGACAGAATCAAGTGGCGGACGTTCTCAGTCGCATGTTTCGAGGAAGCAGACGATCATTTCGAGCTAGCCACCTGTAATATGGCTGTGTTAACTGAAATTCCATCTCTGTTCAGTAAACTTAAGGAGGAACAACGACAGGACCCCGAATTGCGAACTGTGGTATACAGACGTAGTGCCGGGGAAACTGTTCCGGGTAACTCCTTGGAACGGGGGTTTCTCTGCTTTCGCGCTAACCGCCATAAGGTTCCTAAATTATACGTACCCCGGAGTTTAGTGCCTGGAGTTTTCGAATATTTTCACCAGACCTTGTGCGGGGGACATTTTGTTGTTGTTGTGGTCTTCAGTCCTGAGACTGGTTTGATGCAGCTCTCCATGCTACTCTATCCTGTGCAAGCTTCTTCATCTCCCAGTACCTACTGCAACCTACATCCTTCTGAATCTGCTTAGTGTATTCATCTCTTGGTGTCCCCCTACGATTTTTACCCTCCACGCTGCCCTCCAATACTAAATTGGTGATCCCTTGATGCCTCAGAACATGTCCTACCAACCGATCCCTTCTTCTCGTCAAGTTGTGCCACAAACTTCTCTTCTCACCAATCCTATTCAATACGTCCTCATTAGTTATGTGATCTACCCATATAATCTTCAGAATTCTTCTGTAGCACCACATTTCGAAAGCTTCTATTCTCTTCTTGTCCAAACTATTTATCGTCCATGTTTTACTTCCATACACGGCTACACTCCATACAAATACTTTCAGAAAAGACTTCCTGACACTTAAATCTATACTCGATGTTAACAAATTTCTCTTCTTCAGAAACGCTTTCCTTGCCATTGCCAGTCTACATTTTATATCCTCTCTACTTCGACCGTCATCAGTTATTTTGCTCCCCAAATAGTAAAACTCCTTTACTACTTTAATTGTCTCATTTACTAATCTAACTCCCTCAGCATCACCCGACTTAATTCGACTACATTCCATTATCCCCGTTTTGCTTTCGACCATCATCAGTTATTTTGCTCCCCAAATAGCAAAACTCCTTTACTACTTTTTAAGTGTCTCATTTCCTAATCTAATTCCCTCTGCATCACCCAATTTAATTCGACTACGTTCCATTGTCCTCGTTTTGCTTTTGTTGGTGTTCATCTTATATCTTCCTTTCAAGACACTGTCCATACCGCTCAACTGCTCTTCCAGATCCTTTGCTGTCTCTGACAGAATTACAATGTCATCGGCGAACCTCAAAGTTTTTATTTCTTCTCCATGGATTTTAATACCTACTCCGAATTTTTCTTTTGTTTCCTTTACTGCTTGCTCTATATAAAGATTGAATAACATCGGGGAGAGGCTACAACCCTGTGTTACTCCCTTCCCAACCGCTGCTTCCCTTTCATGTCCCTCGACTCTTATAACTGGCATCTGGTTTCTGTACAAATTGTAAATAGCCTTTCGCTCCCTGTATTATACCCCTGCCACCTTTAGAATTTGAAAGAGAGTATTCCAGTCAACATTGTCAAAAGCTTTCTCTAAGTCTACAAATGCTAGAAACGTAGGTTTGCCTTTCCTTAATCTTACTTCTAAGATAAGTCGTAAGGTCAGTATTGCCTCACGTGTTCCAGTATTTCTACGGAATCCAAACTGATCTCCCCGACATTTAGCTTTCCATAAAACCCTGCTCAAGGTGAGCGAAAGGTTAACTTGGAAGGGATTGGTCCGCGATGTAATAAGGCTTGTTTAAGGGGTGTGAGGCTTGTAAGATGTCGAAGCCGGATACTGGGCCCAAGAAAGGGTTCTTGCAATCTACTCGAGAATCTCGACCCTTAGATAAAATCTATATTGACTATTTGGGTCTCTTACCGCGTACCCAGAGAGGCAATCGCTTCGTGTTCGCCATGGTAGACACCTTCACCAGGTTTGTGTGGTTAATTGCTAGCAGCGGTACTACTGCTAGTGTTAGTATTCAACATTTCGAGAGTGTTTTCGCTATCCTTGGCGCGCCAACGTTGCTAGTGAGCGATAACGCCCCCGCTTTTGTTTCTAAACAGTTTAAACAATTCTGTTTTGACCGGGGTATTTCTCATATTACCACTACACCTTATTATCCCCAACCGTCCTTCGCTGAAAGAGTCCATAGGAATTTAACGTCCGCGCTCATCGCGTACCATTTTGGGTCACAATGACGGTGGGATTTCTCTCTCCACTGGTTATATTTTGCTTTTAATACCGCTCACCACGAAGCGCACAAATTTTCTCCTGCTAAATTAATGTTTGCCTTCCCGTTGAATTCTCCCTTGTCCAATTTGTGTTCGCTTAATGATCTGCTACCAGAGCAGGTCAACCCGGAGGAAAGTAAAGTGAACTGGGAGGCAGCACGCAGAAACATCCGGCTGGTACATCGCCGGGAGCAGCTGCGTTACAGTAAGGGTAGGCAACCCGCGCAAGTCTAGAAGGGGCAGGAAGTGTACCTTAAGAATTTTTGGGGTCAGAGTCAGGCCAGTCAAGGTATCACTCGTAAGTTGCTGCCTAGATTTGAGGGTCCATATAAGGTTATTAAGAGACTCTCACCGGTGAACCTTCTACTGCAGGACCTTAAAAAGAAGGCTGAAGGCGCACCTGAGTCAGCTCAAATTGAGTACGATTGATCGCCGTTGAGAATGTCAGGGGGCAAACGCAGGTTTTCCACCCCAATTTCAGCCTTTAAGGGGGGGGGGGGGCGGAGATTAAACCGTATCATCTTCATCTTTGCCTAGGTTTGGTGTGTCGTCTTCCGGAGCCTCGGCTTTGCTCTGCCGCGATTGGTCCGTTTGCTTACGGAGGGCGCTGCGTGCGAGGAGAGACCTGCTGACGACGAGGGTATCGAGTGCTGCTGCCAGAGTGAGACGGGGAGTTTTGTTTCCGGTTGTGTGGCAGCGCAATGTTGCGGGAAAGGTGGTACAACCTCCTGTGACCGCACGTGATTGCTACGAGCGTGTGTACTCGGGAAGGCGGCAGTCGTTCTGGACGGGCTGTGTGATAAGGAAGCTCGGCGTGGCAACTGTTGACGCGGCGCTGCACGTTGCTATGGCGGATATGGGGCGGTTGACATAACCCAAGTTGGTGCTGGTTGTAACCTGTCGCCGAATGCTTGTCTGCCTTCTGGACTAACGGTGAGAATTTCTTGACTTGAGGTGTCTCACTCAATTTCTGCCCGTGTCGTCGGGTGTGTTTCGCTCTAAGGTCATGTGCCATGGGGTTTCGCAATTTTAGTAGGCTCAGGCGTGCCCGGAATCCCGATTCAGTGATCTGCTGTTATATTGTCAAGTGTAGCTATCACTAGAAAAGAGTGTTAACTCTCTGTGCCTTAATAACTGAACCTAAAATATTATCTGTGGTTGATATTTTATTCTGACCCAAGTGAAATAACGATCTTGTATTTTACAATTTGTTGGGTGGTATTATTATTTAGGTCTGGCTGTCACATTTACTAAGTCGAAGATTTACGAAGGCCAGTGGGCATCATCAACAGCTCCTCCCTAGATAGGAGTTATATTTTGAACCATGTGTTTCAATGTTTAGTAATTTTTATTTTATGTGTTATAGAGAATTGCTGTGGTGCCCTATGTGAACGATTCGCTACGTAGGTGAAGTTTCTAGTTGTTCTGCTGGTCTGCGTCATATTGCTAAAGCAGGCAGTCCTAGCACAGCTGGCCAGCCGGAGTAGCTGAGCGGTTCTAGGCGCTTCAGTCTGGAACCGCGCGACCGCGACGGTCGCAGGTTCGAATCCTGCCTCGGTCATGGATGTGTGCGACGTCCTTAGGTTAGTTAGGTTAAAGTAGTTCTAAGTTCTAGGGGACTCATGACAAATGTTAAGTCCCATAGTGCTCAGAGCCATTTGAATCATTTGAACCTAGCACAGCTGATTGTAAATTTTTCCTAGTTGTGAGGAGCACGGGCTGGTTTTAAGTGCTAACTCACTAACTTCAACCATTCTCAGATATTTATTACTACTGATATTCAGGCCCTTCAGGCCGAGTAGCGACGTCACTACCCTTTTTTGGTTATTAATTTTATCTTGTTAGCTTGTTTCATTAAAAAAAACACACCTTTGGAATATGAATTTGTCATTTTGTCTTTACTGTTCCTTTGGAGGAAGTAAATTAACTGTTGGTTTTGCATTCGTGTAGCATTATCAAAACAGCATTTGTGGTTATATTTGATTAGCCTTTCTGGCCTAATGATTAAAGTCATTCCTTAGAGTAACTTATTGTATTGGTGAATAATTAATCAAAAGTTTTGGGTCCTTCAGACCGTGATTATCTCCTTATGTTGAATCTTAAGATTGTCATTCTGACATTACAGTTGTGAATGTTCAGTCGCCCTTCAGGCCTGGAATTTAAAAAAATATTATTGTGTTTATTGATATATATATATATATATATATATATATATATATATATATATATATATATATATTTGTACCAGTGCACAAGTGTTTTTCAATGTTTAATAAAATTATATACATTACTGGTCATTAAAATTGCTACACCAAGAAGAAATGACGTTGATAAACGGGTATTCATTGGATAAATATATTATACCATAACTGGCATTTTCACGCAATTTGGGTGCATAGATCCTGAGAAACCAGTAACTATGACAACTACCTCTGGCCGTAATAACGGCCTTGATATGCCTGGGCATTGAGTCAAACAGAGCTTGGATAGCGCGTACAGGTACAGCTGCCCGTGCAGCTTCAACACGATACCACAGTTCATCAAGAGTAGTGACTCGCATATTGTGACGAGCCAGTTGCTCGGCCACCATTGACCAGACGTTTTCAATTCGTGAGAGATCTGGAGAATCTGCTGGCTAGGGCAGCAGTAGAACATTTTCTGTATCCAGAAAGGCCCGTACAAGACCTGCAACAAGCGGTCGTGCATTATCCTGCCGAAATATAGGGTTTCGCAGGGATCAAATGAAGGGTAGAGGTACGGGTCGTAACACATCTGAAATGTAACGTCCACTGTTCAAAGTGCCGTCAATGGGAACAAGAGGAGACCGAGACGTGTAACCAATGGCACGCCATACCATCACGCCAGGTGATACGCCAGTACGGCGATGACGAATACACGCTCCCAATGTGCGTTCACCGCGATGTCCCCAAACACGGATGCGACCATCATGATGCTCTAAACAGTACCTGGATTCATCCGAAAAAATGACGTTTAGCCATTCGTGCACGCAGGTTCGTCGTTGAGTACACCATCGCAGGCGCTCCTGTCTGTGATGCAGCGTCAAGGGTAACCGCAGCCGTGGTCTCCGAACTGATAGTCCATGCTTCTGGAAACATCGTCGAACTGCTCGTGCAGATGGTTGTTGTCTTGCAAACGTCCCCATCTGTTGACTCCGGGATCGAGACGCGGCTGCACGATCCGTTACAGCCATGCGCATAAGATCCCTGTCATGTTGACTGCTAGTGATACGAGGCCGTTGGGATCCAACACGGTGTTCCGTATTACCCTCCTGAACCCACCGATTCCATATTCTGCTAACAGTCATTGGATCTCGACCAACGCGAGCAGCAATGTCGGGATACGATAAACCGCAATCGCGATAGGCTACAATCCGACCTTTATCAAAGTCGGAAACATGATGGTACGCATTTCTCCTCCTCAGACGAGGCATCACAACATGGTTTCACTAGGCAACGCCAGTCAACTGCTGTCTATGTATGAGAAATCGGCTGGAAACTTTCCTGATGTCAGCACGTTGTAGGTGTCGCCACCGGCGCCAACCTTGTGTGAATCCTCTGAAAAGCTAATCATTTGCATATGACAGCATCTTCTTCCTGTCGGTTAAATTTGGCGTCTGTAGCACGTCATCTTCGTGGTGTAGCAATTTTAATGGCCAGTAGTGTAGAAGTTGCTGACAGCAGTGCTGTATTCTGTCTGTTTACATATCTCTGTGTTTCAATAGGTATGGCTATACCAGTTGCTTTTTTCGCTTCAGTGTATAAGTGGTGTCCGTCCTTTCAGACATGTCCTAAAGAACTGGCACCATATGTGTATTTAATAAGTGCTTTTGTCAAACTGACATACATATTTCAAATGACGACGTGATACTAGCAAATTCAGTACGATGAGTTGTGGTCACTAGCAGATTTGAAGTGACTGATGAGGCTGCTTCTATTACATGCGTTTGTGCTTTGCTTGCGGACTCTGTAGTTTTCGTCAAAGCCTGGGCAGATTTTCCTGTCTTGAGCTTCCATGCGATCAGCGCCTGCCTTTCCATATCTACATCTGCCCTCCGTAAGTTGCTTATGGTGTGTGGCGGAGGGTATTTCTGCTACCACTGTGATTTCCTCCTTCCCCCCCCCCCCCTCGCTTGTTCCATTCTCGAACGGTGTGGACCGAACGGCTTTCTATAAACATTCGCATTGGCCCTGCTTTCTCTGATTTTCTGGTTGTGCTGGTTTCACGAGTCACATGTGAGAGGAAGTGATGCGTTTCCCGTCTCTTCTTTGATCGCACGCTCTCGTTTCAGCAGAAGACCTCTCCATGGTACAAAGCATCTGTCTTGTAGCGACTGCCACTGCCGTCTGCTGAAAATCTCTGTAAGACTCCTGCGTCGAGTGGACGATCCCGTGGCGAAACGCGCGACTCGTCATCGAATGTTCTCCGTCTCTGCCACTCATTCTTCCGTATGACTCTCGTACGCTCGGGTCGGTGCTCTGCTGTCGGGCATAGGCTGCACAGCGCATCCGTATAGCCGGGGATTGCGCTCTATGCGTTTGAGTGAGCCAACACCAACATTAGTTAGTTGGCCATAAGTTTTCTTCGAGATTTCCGCTGCCAGCTGCTTATCCAACGACCATTTTCCAATTCTTGATTAAAAATCATTTATCTATACAATTTACTATTAAAGGAGAGATAAAAAGTACCACACAGGAAATTCGGGCTTTTACTTTAGTAGTGGAAAGTAATTAGAGCTAAACAGCACGTTTTCAGTGGACTTGCAGACCTTGAAAAAGCGTCTGAAATCGTATAGTCGACATGTAAGGAAATATAGGTAGAGGGTGACACTTACTGGAATACATGAAACAAAATCGTCAGAACTTCTGAACGGTTTGCTTTAAGACGTTCGAACTGCACGGTTGGCCTCCGGGCAAGATGGGAATTAATATGCGCATGCCGATTTGGTTTAGCAACGAAGCCCAATTCATTTGCTTGGGTTCGTCAATAATAAAAACTGACGCATTTGGGGGGCTGAGAATCCACATTGCCTGACACATGGTTTATGTGAGTCGAGATAACTAGGGGTTCTTCTGTAGTGTCTTCCGACACACACACAGTGGGACATGGGTTCTGTTGAGCTGTCGCTCTCTGTTATTTTATAGTGTACGAGGTCTGTTAAAAAATTTCCTGAGCATTCGTAATTTCGGACCAATGGTGTGTTGGAACGAATTGGGTTAGTATCCCTGAAAACGCCTGTGTTTAACGTGTAACTGTCCGCCCCCATTAGCTGAGTGTTCAGCGCCACAGAATGTCAGTCGTAAGGGACTGGGTTACATTCTTGGCTGGGTCGGATATTTTCTCCGCTCAGGGAGTGGGTGTTGTGTTGTCCTAATCATCATCATTTCATCCCCATCGACGCGCAAGTCGCCGAAATGGCGTCAAATCGAAAGACTAGCACCCAGCGAACGGTCTGCCCAAGGGGAGGCCCTAGTCACTCTACATTTACATTTTAACTTGTAACTACCGGAAGTTCCGTTAGTTATGGTTCAATGCTGTAGTGAGTAGAAAGTTGTGCGAATTTCGTGATGGCAAAGTTAGAGGAGCACGGCGTCTGCATTAAATTTTACGTGAAAGTCAAGGAAACCTTTACAGAGGCCCACCAAGTGATGCGGGAAACCTACGCTGATGAGTAGTTAAGCCGTACTCGGCGTTACGAATGTTCCACATGGTTTAAAACCTGCCGGACAGAAGTTGAAGATGACCCTCGTTCAGGACGCCCTTCGACGTCTACCGAAGACGCTGTCAGGAACGTGAACGAAATTGTCCTGTCAATAGAAGACTGATTGTCCGAGAGATTGTAGTAGAATGTAGCATTTCAGTTGGATCATGTCACGAAATCCTGACACAGCATCTTGGAATGCTCTTAGTTGCTGTCATGTTCGTCCCACGGCTCATGAGTCAAAACAAGAAAGATCTTTACCTTGTAGCCTCTGAAGACTTTTTCGATTTCACAAATGAGAACGAGATGTTCTTTAAGAGAATCATAATTGTGATGTGACGTGGCTCTATTGTTATGATGTTGATACCAAGGGATGATGTGGAAGGAAACATCAGAACCCTAGTAATCAGAGGATGGAGAAGGAAAGTAAATGGGAGGAAATTGTTGAGAAGGCTATGACCCATGCAGCGTTGTAAAGGCACAAAACTAATTAAAATGGTTTTGCAGCCTCATCAAATGTATATCTCACTTTTGTGTAGTTAAGAGTTGAAGTAATGAGAACTGGTCTGATTTTTCAACAGACTCCGTTAATAAGTTGTGTTGGTAGGTAAGTAATTATTGATTCTTCTCTCAGAAATATAACTCGTATGCATACAGGGTGTTTGGAAATATCCGTTACAAATCTAGGACTTACAGAGGTGAGTTCATAATATCTTGAATAGGAAACCACATCTGGAAACATACTGTTTCCGTTCTACTACAGTTTCAATTCAGAGATTGAACTCATACACTTATACTTGATGAATTGAATGTATAGTTATCAGGTAACAATTCGAAATGAAACATAACGAAACATGGATTTATCACTTAGGCACATTTATATGTATTAGCACTTTAGCGTCATGGCCTGTGTGTTTGTACAAAGAGCTTATGTGGCTCACCATGTACTTTTATACAAGACAGATTTTTTGCAACACAGTATGTTTACATTCGTATCAAGTTTTCACCCAACACAAGAACATTTGCAGTATTCCACAGCATACCACAGTATGTAATGTATTGGTAAAGTATGTTATTTTCATCTGGTGTACGCAGAGAGCGCCAATGGCCTTGCCGCAGTGGTTACACAGTTTCCCGTCAGATCACTGCAATGCCTGACAGCTGGGCCTGCCACAGCCTGAAATTCGTTTCGATTGAAGTTCGCTGACAGTGCTGCCAACAGCCAAGTGCACGGCATTACCAATATTACTTTTGCTGTTGTTGAGGAGACTGAGGAAATAGGCCTTGTATTCAAGTGGCAAGTTTGAGCTTATTGTCTCTGAGAGAATCAGTTTGTTGTGCAGAACAGACCATGGTGTAACATGCACGCCACCCACTGCAGACTAAGGGAACGACTTAGAACAGTGTATCAGGATAGCAGGAAAGATGAACAGCTGTTCTTGTTCCAGAAACATAAGAAAATTCTGAGTGATGTTATATTAGTTGCTGACATTTTAATATATCCCCTACAGTACATGGTAGTAGCAGCTTCGTGTTCCTAACTATCTGCACTGCAATTTCTAAGTGTCAGCACGCGATATATAAGTGTCTGTTTTCATTGAAGAACCGCAGACTTTAGTAACGGGCAGCTTTGAGAAGTATTATCGAAAAAAACCCTGGGAGATTCATACCATGATCCAACATGTTCAAATTTGTTTTAAAATCAACGCCTTCTGACTGTTTGCCACTTTACCATAGAGAAAGCTAAAAAGGCGGTTATGGATTATCTCCAAGCTAATGGCAACAATACCAACCACATAACTGTTAAACTATGACACATGGCTCATGGTTTCTTTCTTTTTCGTGTGCGGGGAGATTTACAAAGAAGGTTTGAGAAACCTCCACGTGTGTGATATCACTGTTAGAGATATTTACAAAATTTTTTTTGAATAATTTGTTTCATATTTGTCTACACTATTGCCTCAATAGTTTACAAGCGGATGAAGTTAAAATACAGCGACAAAGAGCATCAGCAGACGAGAGATCGGCGGAGCAGCGAGTCCCAGCAGCGGTTTTATAAATGTGTGCCTATTGTTCAGTAAGAATCTGGTGACAGTAGTTGTTACTGTATTTATAGGATAGACACAGCAATTTTTCAAGGTGTTTACTTAAATTATCAAGCAAACATAGGCTGTACATGTATAATCACCTTACACCAGTCTGCCATTTACTGTGCATTGCTCTGTTGGGTTCCTCAACACATCTACACCAATACTCACACTGTACAAACCCTACAGGTAGGTGGCAGTGGACCATTACAACTGTACCATATGGTACTCTTAGCTTCTGTTTTCTTTCCATTCCCATGTGGAACACAGAAAGAATGGTAAATTTAAATACTACAGTGAAATACTGTTTGTGATGTCCTTTTCGTAAGCTTTTAAAATCTCCTGTTAGTTCTATTCTCTACAAGTCCAACATACTATATCAACGTTCAAGAATGGATACAAAGGGGTTTTGTTGGCTGTTTTCTTGTAGACTAACTGCATTTTCCCAATATCCTGCGAAAGAATCGTAGTCTGTTATCTACTTTACCTATGACTGTGCTTTTGTGGTCGTATGGCCATATCCCTACAAACAGTTATCCCTAGGTATCTGTATGGGTTGACTGATTCTAGATTTTATTCACTGATATTCAAATCATAGAACACAACATTTTCGAATTTTGTATAATGCACAGTTTTATATTTCTGATCAATTAAAGCAAGCTGCCACTTTTTGTACCGCTATTAAACGTTATCAAGTTGTTACGATTTGTGCACTTCCTCCACCTAACTGCCTTTATCCATGGTCTTAAGGGTATCTTGCGAGGAAACCGTGAGCTGGAATTTTTATGACCAGTATCTTCAAAGTCGATGCAAATTGACATGGATTAGGTTAATTTTTTGTACATACTTATCAATGAATACTGCAGATAAACATCTCCAAAACATGTTTGCAATGAAATCTCCTTATTCACTGTTGAACGTGGAATGGTTGACTGATTATTGTGGAGGGTATAATTTACACAACATTTACATAGAGTAGTATGAGACATTCATAGACTGCAGCTGATTTTGCTTGGAGCCGTATTGGACACCTTAACTTTTACAAAAACTGAGAAGAAATATTTTGCTTTAGCATCCTGCAACAGTCAGAGCCACTCTATAATTGCGATCAATAAACGTATCGACCTTTCATTTGTTTACTGAAACACTAACTTAATTTCAATTATGTACTTGATTTATAGGCCAAAGTAGAGAATTTTATTGCAAGTACTCTAACTGCAACCGTAATTGCACCCTTGTGGCTGATGCGTGTGTCCAGCATTGTGAACTATGTGTTGCTGTTTTGTGCTCATAGTTGACAGTCTGCCTTCTGTCTGAAGTGCAACTTCAGTTCTTTTGACGGTTGTACTTTGGTGGCACAAAATAGGCAGGACAATATTAAGATTATACTAATTTTATTTTTCGCATTCGCCGTCTTTCATTCACGGCTGTATTAGTGCATCTCGTCACCCCTTCACCTTTCTTTACTCTAAACGAAATTTATCTGTTGTTCATATTTCATTGAATATAACTTGCTTTCGGATACTCAATCTCAAAGAGTATTGTGTTACATTGTCATTATATTAAAGATTGTTAGCTGTTAACTGGCAGTCCTGGGCAGTCCTCTGTTTGAGAACTGACTCTGCTGACTGTAATCTTCTACTGTCTGTTTTGATGAAAGCGAAAGATCTCTCTAGCTTTGTAGCCATTTTTTTTAAATAGCCTGATTGGTTTCAGGTTTCACCCCTTGAGAGTGGAGTGGCATTTGCACACCGTCTGACATGTTAAATTTTCTGACACAATCGCCTACACAAATTCCTCATTCACATGTACATTTCCTGCAAGCAGTAGTTGGGCAGACTGATGCCTGAGGCAATGGAGATGCTATCGGCAGGGGCGGCTGTCTGGCCAGGGCTGCTGTGCAGCTGGTAGCAGGGCGGCCCCTGCAGACGCGTTGTAGACGTGATGCCTGACAGAGGAAAATGCACTGAGGACGGCCAAATGGAATATGTGGAAAAAGAGAATAATTTCTCTGGCTTCCTGAAGTGTGATATCAATGTTACATGATACCTGGTAATACATCTCCTAAGTGGAGTATTACATCTGTGAGTTTTATTTCTGATCATACGTCGTTCTACAATTCTTTTTAATTTAAGATAACCTATTGCGCTTTTCAAATGATCAGCACATAACTGATTATTGCTGCAGTTGCCACACTGTAATTATGCAGATTAATCACTGAACCATCTGTTTTCACATACATGAGTAAATTTGTTCTGATGTAAAGTCAAACCCCATCACGCCAGTCAGGAACGTTAGAGCAAGAGGGCTGTGGAGAAGATGTCAGCCAATAGCACGCCTCTCGAGGACGACAACGCGGCAGCAGCGGCCTCTAGGCGAAGAGAACGTAAGCGCCGCGCCCATCTGGTCGCTGTCACTTCTACAGCAGCATCGAGATTAAGAACATCAAGACCAGCGACTTAGGAATTGTATATACTGAAGAGATTTCTTATTTGCATGTCGCCCTTTCCTTGCCACACTTCTGTGTTTTTGTCAAAGTTAGGTATTGTCATTGATTCATTTAGTAATAAGTCTCTTTAATACTATTTGCTTCAATTGCTGTCTAGAAACCCCCGAAGCAGGTTTCCTAGGCACCCCATTTGCGACATCGAGGGAGGATACAACATGAGCGATGAGTATTAAGAGGAACCCAGTGCATGACGGCCACTGATTCTCTTTCGTGTTTTGCTGCCGCTTTAAATCTACATTGGCTTTTCTTTGCAGAGGCGTGTTTACATGATTCAATAGTGTATCTTATAGTGTTTCTGCTAATCAGTGTTATCAGGAGGGCGTTGCGGAAATTTTCTTTGCTTTTGTACTTACTTTTTTGCTTGCTTTGTCTGTTTATTGCATTTCTCTCTTCCAAAATGAACAACCCACCTCTCCCAGCCCCTGCTCCAGGGCCACAGCGGCAAGTTATAGATGCAACGCAGCTGACACAGATCACAAATGTTTCAGCTGCAGACTCAGCAAATCGCAACTCTACAGTACAGCAGCTGCTCACCGCTCAAGTCACTAATGCAGCCCAAAATACCCGCACTCTAGCTTTGAGTGCCATACTGCCTTTTCGCCAGTTCAATTAATAACAAGAGGAAGGGCTCGAATGGTTGCAACAGTTTGAAGCCCACATACCTGGTCACGAATACCAGGTACTGTGAAACTCCATTATTTCTTATCAGCAGTAGGAAGTGCTGTGTTTCGCCTCACTCAGAGATTATTCCCTACCACAGCTCTGAGAGAACTTTCTTGAGATCAAGTTGTAGATTCGATAATTAACTATTATGACTAACAAGTCACTATTGTAGAAGCTAGGTATCACTTCTTTCACTGCAAGAAACGGTCAGAACAAACTTATCATGAGTGGTTAACAGATTTGCAGGGTATGATGAAGAAATTCAAATTAAAATGTGCTTCTGGTGCTTTATATTTAGATGTTATGTTGCGTGATGTGATCATTTACAATGTAACTGATGTCACACTTAGAGAACAAATTTTGAAACTGGCCGATCCACCATTTCAGCAAGTAGTACAAATACTAGATCACTGCAGTTCAGGTGCCATGTCGGCTGATAAATCTGAGCGGCCACCTGTTTGTCGGGCTGAGTGTCTTGCTCACGAGCGGCCCGTCAGGTGGCGGCTGCCTGCGCACGCCACGCCTCGTAAACAGTTCTCTACTCAGTGTAAGCAGCTCTCTATAAGGTAATGAGAGTTGAGTCATGCCCTTATTGCTTTTCACAGCACAAACGCCAAGATTGCCCTTCTAGACGAGTACAGTGGTATGCCTGGAGAAAGAAAGGTCACAAACAGTCAGTATGTTTGCAACGGAACAACCATAAGATTTCTGTTCACTCACAAAATTCTAGTCATAAGACCCATCTAATCAATGCAGTGTACTCAAAGCCTGCTGCAGGTATTAGCATAACTAGCAACCACAAACGTTTTGTTAATTTGCATATTAGTGAAAAACGTGTGAAATTTCAGTTAGACATGGGTGCCTCTGTAACGTACCTGAATCGTAACACATGTGAACTTTTTGGCTCCCCATGCCTGTCTAAAACTAGCACGCACCTGATGGCCTATAATGGACAAGACGTTCATGTTCTCGGAAAATGTACTTTGCCTGCAATGTATCACTCACATACACGAACTGTAGCGTTCACTGTGCTACAACCATGCGATTGTGAGAACATACACTACGTGATCGACAGTATCCGAAAACGTGGATGAAAATGACTTACAAAATCCTGACGCCCACCATCGATAATGCTGGAATACAGTATGGTGTTGGCCCACCCTTAGCCTTGATGACAGCTTCCACTCTCGCAGGCATATGTTCGATCAGATGATGGAAGGTTCCTTGGGGAATGGCAGCCCATTCTTCACGGAGTGTTACACTGAGGAGAGGTATCGATGTCGATCAGTGAGACCTGGCACGAAGTCGGCGTTCCAAAACATGTTAAAGGTGTTCTGTAGGATTCAGATCAGGACTCTCTGCATTACAGGGACGTTACTGTCGTGTAACCACTCCGCCAGAGGCCGTGCTTTATGAAGAGGTGCTCGATCATGTTGAAGGATGCAATCGCCATCCCCGAACTGCTCTTCATCAGTGGGAAGCAAGAAGGTGCTTAAAACATCAATGTAGGCCTGTGCTGTGATAGTGCCACGCAAAACAGTAAGGAGGGCAAGCCCCTCCAAGAAAAACACGACCAAACCATTACACCACCGCCTCAGAATTTTACTGTTGGCACCACACACGCTTACACATGACGCTCACTGGGCATTCGCCCAATACACACCCTGCCATCGAATCACCACGTTGTGTACTATGATTTGTCACTCCACACAATATTTTCCTAAGAGGACAACACCTGAATTGTGCTACTTGATGTTGTCGAGTTCATTGGCACAGCTAAAGGAAACTTGCTATTAGCGTATACCACAACTAACCAACGAGTGTTTCAGAAAGATCCCACAAAGTCTATGTTTTGCCTCGAATGCTTGCCTGCTGTCTTAGGGTTGGACAACGGCCCTGATTTCATGTCAAATCAATTTAGAACATTCTGTGTACGCAATGGCATAGAGCAACTAACTAGTGCACTGTTCCATCCACAGTCAAACTGGAAGGTGGGACGTTTTGTCAGAACTTTCAACCAGCAGATGGCTAAACATCGCAAGGCACACACTAGGCATCGAGCAATGCAACTGTTTCTCGTCTCCTATCGTTCACGTCCACGAGATGGAACATCGCTGGTGGACACTGCTCCACCCTCCTCAACATCCGGCGCCCAAGTAAGGACGCAG
Organism: Schistocerca piceifrons; assembly: GCF_021461385.2. NCBI lineage: Eukaryota > Metazoa > Arthropoda > Insecta > Orthoptera > Acrididae > Schistocerca > Schistocerca piceifrons. The sequence continues at coordinate 72,891,578 of NC_060148.1, read as the reverse complement.
AGGATGGGTGCGAGGTGAGATCGTTCGTCGACTTGGCGCTTGCATGTATCTGATTTCAGGCTGAGACGGATTGCAGGGCCGACATCACAATCAAATTAAAAAAAAAGTGTGTGAAATTTTATGGGACTTAACTGCTAAGGTCATCAGTCCCTAAGCTTACACACTACTTAACCTAAATTATCCTAAGGACAAACACACACACCCATGCCTGCGGGAGGACTCGAACCTCCACCGCGACCAGCTGCACAGCAATCAAATTCGCCACAGTTAGTGCACAGTGACTCTTCTGTGCCTCTTCCTCAAGATTCACGTATCCCGTGGACATTGCGGCCACAGCAGCCATCAGTGGGTGTCATCACTTCTTGGGACGCAATGATGGAGATGGTGCCTTCACCTCCACTAGTCCTACCGATGGCGCTGGAACCACCCACACCGCAGCATCTGACGCCTTCTACATCTGGTTATTGGCTTCCAGAGGTGGATGCATATCCTTCTGGTCGTTTTCTGGGGGACGTTTCCGCCAGAGTGAAGGCCGGATGGTGGGGTACCACTTGAAGCCTGACATCCCCTGCACCCACAGCTTCCAGTCCATCGCAGCGACCACGACCCTGCCTCCCCTCCCCTCCAGACGGCAGTCCATCGATTTGGGAGGGGAGGAAAGTTCCGGCAGAAAGCCAAGCGCCGGCACGCCAGTCGGGAACGTTAGAGCAGCGAGGGCTGTGAAGAGGACGTCAGCCAATAGCACGCTGACCGACCGACAGCAGCGGCCTATCGCCGAAGAGAACACAAGCGCCGCTGCTGACTGGTAGCGGCCACTTCTATAGCAGCATCGAGGTTGGGTACATTAAGACCACCGATTTAGGAATTGTATATGCTGACGAGATTGTTATTTGAATGTCACCCTTTGCTTGCGACACTTCTGTGTTGTTGTCAAACTTAGGTACTGCCATTTACTCATTTTGTAATAAAAGTCTTTTATACGTTTTGCTTGAGTTGTTTACCAGTCCGAGAAGTGGATTTCCTAGACACACCATATTCGACAAATAGGCAGGATACAACAAAATTCAGCGTGTAATCGAAACTAATGTGCTGTAAGTACTGGTGATAATACCACTTTGAAACTACACACCAAAGATGTGGGATCGTCAGCACATTAGATACAGAAGTAAATTCGGTCGAAGATCTAAAATGAAGACGTGTTTTAAGTACAGAAGTTTTGTGTCAGGAATGTGGAGTTTTATACAAGTTCCAATAGCACCAAACATTTACCGAACAAGTATTTATTAATAAATATTGTGAGAAAACTGGTGTTTATTAGTAATCGAGAATTATTGAATTTCTTTTGAATTTTCAGCAAAAGGAGATTCCCTCTGATAAGGCGCCTGCCGCTATCCTGTGATGTTTACAGCACAAACTATAATCGATTATAGTTCACTGTCCTGGTGCGTGTGGCACTGCAGTGGTGATTTGCTGTTACATCACTGGCGTGTAATTGCAGTGGCCGGCGGAATGTGACAGGGTAGTCGGTTTCCGGGTATTGCACGGAACGTGAAGTTCGCTATGCCTGACCTGCTGGTGATTAGCGCTGTTGTGCTTCGCAATATGAGCAAGGTGGTCTGGGGCGGAGGCGACTCGCCGCTGTTCCGGCCATGCGGTGGTGATTAATCTTAGTTGGCGTACTTATTCAGCCTACCTGTCTGATGTGGAGGTCGGGTGGGGTCCTGTGATACTCTGGCCTGGAGACAACTAGCTGCTGAATTTTGGAGTCGTCTGCTAGGTTGCAATGTGAGCTCGGTTGGTTAGTCAAATTTTCCGCTGGAAGCTCCAGAACCGGTTTCTGAACTTCATTCTGATGTGGGATGGCGTTGCTGGAAGTTTGTGCTGTGTGCGTGTGTGGCACGTAACGATATTTGTTGGTACTAATTTGTTTGCTCAACTGGAGTATGTTTTGGTTATCCCGCTGAGTGGGGCGTTGCCCACCCAGTCTGCTCAGCGTTACCTTTGGTGGTATCTGTTTGTTCCTTTTTTGAAGTAATTCACGTAGGTGGTTCCTGTTACCCACCCGGAGTTGTGTTCATGTATATTTGGCATTTGATGTTTTAGGTAAAGTCTACCTAAGAAAGGCGTTTTTGGAAAGTATATGCATACTGATTTACTGGTGCTTGGTATATGTGGTCTTCTGCGACCTGAACAACATGATCTCGTCAATTTGGTTTGTGTAACAGAATTTAGTGGTATGTTTTGTATTTTTTTCCTCACTGTGTTATTATTAACTTGGTGGAATAGTCGTGTTTGGTATCGTTAAGGCACTTCTAAGACTGTGGTTTAACTGTTCATGTGTTCTTGGCTTTTATTGTTTTGTTTTAAGAAGCGAGAATTGCTTATTAATATTTGTATGTGTTGGCTTCCGGCACTTGTTAAGAGCGCCCCAGTTAACGGTGCCGTGGTTATCATGTGCTGTCGGGATGTTATATTGTTATTTGATTATTTAAATTTTATCTTGTGTTGATGTTATCTGTCGTGTGTTACAGAACATAACCAAGGTGCATAAGTAGTGGGCAGTTGTGGGAGGCATGTCGGGGAGCTCTCAGTGGTTTATTTCGGGGACTGTTTCTAGTGGGAAGGCTTTGAAGTGTTGAGAGCTCGCTCGTTTGTGATTGCATTGGGGGTTGGCCTTGCCCTTTGGTTATATCAAATTATTATTTTGTTGTTATATTTATTGGTTGTGTGTTGCGCTTCTTCGATTTTATAGTGCCAAGTGCCATTATCTTTCTCAAGGTTTTTTTTATATAAATGATTTTAAATTGTAATGCCAAGTTAACATATCAGTGGATTTTGTCTCTTGGGTAAACTCCAAAGGCACTATTGTAAAAGGTTGTTTGATTTTATGGTGGCAAGACGCCGTTATTGTTTTTAAAGCTGTTTGTTTTAACTATTTGTTAAGCTCTGTAAGTTACATGAATATGTTGTTACTTAAAGGAGTTTAGCATTGGCAATTTAATAAATTGTGTACAAAGTCTGCTGTTTGGATATTATTGGGCGGAAATCCGTGGATAGTTGTCCTATAAGAACACACATTCCACCCTCCTTCTACCTACAGTTCTCACTCTAGTTGTAACGGTAATGGATCTGTTGTATGTACTACATAAATATGGGTGCAAAGCAAGACTGCAGGATTAACTTTTCTGAATTGTTTATTTTAAAAGTAGCAGAGGTTACACAGAAAGCTTTATTTATTTTACTCCGTAGTCGTCTGCATTACACTCAGCTTGATCTTAGGATGTCTATGAGCGACTGTTGGTTGTTCCGCTCGGCTAGGTCCAGCGGCGTGTCCCCACCATAATTCCTGTCTTCCCTGTCGGCCCCTGCCTCTAACAGTGCAGCCGCCGCCTCTGTGCGGCCACGCCGTGCTGCATCGTGCAGTGGCGTGCTCCCACTTTGATCCCTGGCGTTGTGATCGGCAGAGGAAGCTGCCAGCAGCCGCACCACAGCTGCATGGCCTTTCCATGCAGCCAGATGGAGAGGCGTGTTCTGCCAGCGGTCCCTGGCGTTAACGCCTGCTCCTACCTCCAGCAGACGGGCCGCCACCTCCCCGTGCCCCATGGCTGCTGCCCAGTGCAGTGCTGTCCGCTTGTTCTCGTCCTTCGCCTCCACGTCCGCCCCCATTGCCAGCAACGTTCGCACTTTGCTCACTGACCCCTCCTTAGCTGCCGCAATCAGCATCTCGCCCTTCATGTCTCCAGATAGATTTCTGCAACAAAAGGACAATACTAACAAATTTCTTCAAAGACGCACGTCTGAGGACGAAACACTATCGCAGAAGCAGAACTGTGATGAGTTCCAAGAACTCATGTCCCCAAGAAGGTTACCACAATACACTGGTGTCCAAAATTAAAGCAACAAACTGCGATTTCCCTGTCCTGTGTGTAATTCACGATGTGATCATGCATACTATCTACAGATGTCAGCACCATCGTGTTCTACACGGAAGACAGCATTCCAGTCTACAGACAACCAAGCTCACAATAAAGTCAGTGCACCTATGAAATGGGGTAGTGTTTTCTGGGTAGTCAGTCCCACATCCACAATCTCTGTAGGCACAGTCACAGACGGTGGAGTATGGTACAGAGAAGACGCATGCCAGGCTCTCTGCAGTGGAGGGCCATAGGATGAATGGAAGGAGTACAATCACAAACTGAAGTGGCCTGGTGGCTCAATGTGGATCTTACTGTTGTTTCTCAGATGTGGCGATAGTTTGTAGAGACAGAAACTGTATCTCGAAGACGAGGGCAGGATCCAACACACATGTGTTGGATCCTGCCCTCGTCTTCGAGATACAGTTTCTGGCTAAAGGGCATCACGGTACTGCCTTACTGCTGCATGGCAACTGGCATCACACCTCGCAGCATGCACTGGATGTGTTGTATCGAGGCAAACGTTATACAGAAGGCCTCAGCAGAGTAGCCTATATAGTCAGAGACCTGTTGTATATGAACCCCTGACACATCTCCACAGAGAGTAATATGTAAAGTCATCAACACGCCAACCGGATGGCCGAACCATGGGCCAATGTTATTTTCACAGGTGAATCCCAGTATGGACTGGAGAGTGATTATCGACAGATTTGCATATGGAGGGAACGTGGAACAGGATTTTCGAGCCCAAACATTAACAAGCCTGTTATCCAGAAGGATCTTTAATGGTGTGGGCAGCGATTACGTTGACACCTTGAACACCTCTTCATGACACTGTATGGGTGAATTGGCAAGGGTTAACTCCTGTCAGGTATCGTAACGAGATCTGGGGAACTCATATGCCATTGTTGCGAGGTGCTGTGGCCTCATAGGGATATGCCTCATACAGATCGGGTGATTGACGTTTTCTTGGAAATAGAAGATATTGCACACATGGGAGATCCCAATTTGAATCCCATTGAGCATGTTGCAGATACACTAGGGAGACGGGTTGCATCACATAAGCATCCACAAACAATTCCATAAATCTTGTGAGTTGCTCTGCAGGAAGAATGATGTTATTGCCTCCACATGAGAGTGATGACTTCATTCGCAGCTTGCCCTGTTGTTGTCAGGGTAGTATCAGCCACAGGCGGTCACAAACTATGCTGAGCGCATTAAACCAGTAGTCGAATTGAGTGTGCAGTTCTGTTAAGTTGGAAAAAAAACGAAGAACATTTTCGTCTACCATAGTGGTCAGTGCTAATAGACAAGCAACGCTGCGTGAACTAAATGCAGAAATCGATATAGAATGTACGACTAACGTATATGTGAGGACAGTGCGGCTAAATTTGGGATTAATGGGCTGTGGTAACAGATGTCCAATGCTAGTACCTTTACTAACAGTATAGTATCACCTGCAGCTCCTTTCCTGGTCTCGTGACCAAAATGGCAGGATCCGAGACGGCTGGAAAAGCTTGGTCTGGTCAGATAAGTCTCGAATTCCGTTGGTGAAAACTGATGGTGGTGTTCGAGTGTGACGTAGACCCCACAAAGCTGTGGACCCTAGTTGACAACAAGGCACTGTGGTGTTGGCTCCATAATGGACTCCATTTTCTCAAACAACGATATAATGAGCCACAACTGTCCGCAACTGATTTGAGGAACATTGTGGACAGCTGGTGTAAATGATTTGGCCATCTGGATCGCGCAACATGAATTCCATAGAAGATTTATGGGACATAATCGACAGGTCAGTTCCTGTACAAAATCCGCCACCAGCAACACATTCGCAGTAGTGGGTGGCTCCAGGGACAGCACAGCAAAATATTTTTACAAGGGACTTCAACGACTTCTCGGGTCCCCGCCACGTCGAGTTGTCGTACTAGGCTGGGCACAAGAAGGTCTGACACGATATTAGGAGGTATCCCACGACTCTTGCCACATCAGTGAATGTAGCTGTATTCCTGTCTTTCTCTGAACATTTCTATATTTTCTTCTTTCGTCGATCAGTTGCAGTATTTCTTCTGTTACTAAAGGTTTCTTCGAAGTTAGCTTACCTTTATCTGTGTTGCCTGTCCACCGTCGGTGATTTTACATTCTAGAGATGTACACTCGTCTTCAACTGAACAGCCTACTGTGTTGTTCCTTACCGCCATATCCACATCATTGGTAAGCTTCAAATACATCTCATCATTTCTCAGTAGTGCATGATGATACATCCTTCTACACTGATTCTTCTGGACGATTCTCTTGAACTTCACTCTACTCTTCATAATTATTAGATCTGTATTTACATCTGAGTACACCTTACAGTCCAATATCTGATTTCGAAATCTCTGACCATGATGTAATCCAGCAGGACTCTTTCAGTGTCTCTGGGTCTCTTCCAAGTATATTTTTTCGTCACACGATTCCTGAACAGAGTATTCGTAAATACCATCTCACATTGGTTGCACAACTCAATTAGACTTTCATCTCTGTCATCCCAATGCCAATCCCATATAGCTGATGACCCTTTCTGCGTCTCCTTCCCATGCAACCGCATTTTAATTTCATACTTTCTTTTCTCCTTTTTACTTGTGTCATTGGCATGTGTACCTGAACTGTCGCTGTCTGAATTCGTTTGATGTCGAATCTGGTGAGAGAAACTCTGTCGTTGAGAAGTTCACAGTTGTCCGCTCTCTCCCCTATTTTCCTATTCATAACGAACCCTGCTCCCACCATACCATTTTCTGCTGCTGATGATATACCTCAATGTGTCTTAAGATAAATGCTTAGCCTTTTCCTAGTTCACATCAGTGACCCCCAATGTATCTAGACTGGGGTTTTGCACTTCCGTTTTTAGACTCTAGCTTTCCAATTACAATCAAACTTCTGAATTCAAAGCTCCAAGTCATAGAATCTTATCCCACAATAACTTATTCCGTCTCTATTTCATAGTCACTTCCCCCTTGGCAGTCAATTTGCAGAGATCCAAGAGGGTAACTTGTCCGGAATCTTTCCACAATGCAGATGGCATCATAACCGTTTTCCTGTTACTGTTATATTTCCTGTGGCTGCAAGTTACGTGGTTTTAATTTATTAGATTCCATTGCCTTCTGCATCCTCATGTCATTGATCACTTTTGATTCTCCAGCTTTCTAGGGGCAGTTTACTACTTGAAGGGCAATAGAGTTCCTTGAAGCTCTATCCTTTCCTCCTCCCTATTAGACCCTTCTATTATTGGTTGTCAGGAAGCTGATAACCTCGACGATGAGCGCCTGTAGCCCCAAACACACACACACACACACACACACACACACACACACACACACACACATTCTTTGGCCTTTGTCAGAAAGATGGCGACTTCTTATACTGGATGACTTCTGCTGCCACTGCTCTTAGTTTTTTTCAGAGGTTAAGCAGCGTCTGTGTTCGAATGTTTTCATTACTAATCAATGGCGCACTCCTAAACCATTGGTATATAACAGAAACACTGTCCCAGCATTTATTTGACTATCTTGTAAAAATGTGAAGTAAGTCGTTTAAGAGCTTTTTGAGATTCTTGGTGACAATGTTAAAAAACGTCTTTTCCCTTTGCAGTGGTATATACATTAACGGAAAAATATTGCAGCACGAAGAAGTAGTGTGACAGAAACGAAAGTTGGTACGTGTGTTTCTACATCTGAATGATGATGACTTTCTGTGGCAGTCGCGTCGCTTAGGAGTGGCGCTAGTAGTACCATTATGAGGAAGCAAATCAAGCTTGTTGTAATTACACGCTGTAACGAGCGTGAGCGTTAGTTACCTTTGAGATTAGATGCAGGAAGCTGATGTTAGTCAAAATTTCCTTCGACACGACAAAGACGCCGTTATGAACATCTCACAGAGATTAAACGAAATCTGTAATAGGGGCTATGAGAAGCTGGATGTTCCAACCGCGATGCATAAATATTTGACAGGCATGTAGCCACTATGCAGGCCTGCTGGCTGCGGTGATTCCAAGAATATTCCGTCGCAAGAAGACTGGGTTCCAGACAGCCACGTGACACTACTGAGATGGAAGACCATCGTGTTCACCGTATGGCTCTGGCGCACTGTAATACATCTCCAGCAGCAGTTTGAGCAGCAGTTGGCACCAAGTAACACAATGAAGTATTACAAATCGGTTACTTCACGGACAGCTCCGAGCCAGATGCTCTGTAGCGTGTGTTCCACTGATCCCACACCACCACCGTTTGGCACTTCAGTGGTGGCAAACTGAAGGGAATGGTCGAACTCTGTTGTATTTTATGATGAAAGCTGGTTCAGCCTCGCTGCCAGTAATGACCATGTTTTGATTTAGAAGGAGGCCAGTTGGGGGCCTGCAACCAACCTGTCTGTGTGTTAACACATTGGACCTAAACCTGGAGTCATGGTCTGGGGTGCGATTTTATATGACAGCAGGAACACTCTCGTTGTTATCCCACACACCTTGAGTGTAAATATCTGTTTCAATCTGCTGATTCGACCCATTCTGGTGCCATTAATGAACAGCATTCCAGGGGGAGTTTTCCAACAGGATAACGCTAGCTCACTTACCGCTGTTGTAGCCCAACATGCTCTATAGAGTGTTGACATGTCTCTTGGCATGCTCAATCATCAGGCCCGTTCCCAGGCGAGCAGATATGGGACATCATCATACAGTAACTCCAGCATCATTCACAAACAGCATTACAGTCCCTGTACTGACCAACCAAGTGCATCTGACATCGAACTCCATTCCACAAACTCTCGTCCGATACTTGTGCAACACAATTCATGCATGTCTGCATGTTTTAATTCGACCTTCTCACAGTGTATGACCATTTCACGTTTCCAGTGGCTCATCTCATACCTACATTGACCTGCGATCTTGCAATGATAATCAGTTAAATATGTTACCCTGGCAAATGTATCCTTGATGTTTCACTACTCTGTATTGACAAGTTTTTGGTTTTGTGATTCTTTTCTATCAGTGTATTTATGATTGTAAACTATTTTTGTTTAAAGTAGTTGTCGCTTTTAGTCTTCGAAAGACTGTATTTTTTTATGTAGGACCTTTTATTAGTCACCACAACTGTCTGATGCCCAAGAAAAAAGGAAGCCTTCACTGTCTTCGCCCTGTACATTGTTATTCACATCAGTACCATGTTACGCTCGATCTGTTCCCCAGCCTGGTTTTCTTAACTCTCTGTCAACAAACTTTTCACTCCATTATCAAGTATTTTGTTAATATATTTCATTTCCTGCTCTTTATCTTTTATTTCCGCATGCTGTTGTTTCCCTCTCGATTTTTAGCCAGCTTTCTTAACTTTTTATGTCAGTCTTTTTATGCTGAAACATTCTTCCCTTCCATGTCTTGTTTCTAAGTCAACCACAATAATTTATTTTCTACTTTGTTTTCTGCTGCTTTTCTACTGAGATTGTACTAATTTCGTGTCCAGTATGTGCAACGTAATTTAAAGACTATCCCTGAAATTGTATTCAGCGTTATTAATTATGCTGCATAATGAGTTTCTGGATTATCCACAAAGTATTCTTCCCTGTGCTCTCTATCTTTAATCTTTCCTGCTACACTTCCTTATCGTCGGTTGTCTTCTTATGTTGAATGGCTGATGCTATTTGTGTACGAGAAATTAGGTAAATACCCGTCAGGCTATCTTATTTACATAATTTCACCATACCTTCTCTGTATCGTTCAACATTATCAGACCCATGGATGAACTTTTGTTGACTGCTTGTGCTGCGAAAGGCGTTCAGATTGGGATAAGTATTCTTATAAGTATTTGCTCAATTTGGCACAGACATTAAATCTAATGACATTGTACATCTGTGGCTGACCATGAAAGGTAATTAAAGCCCGAAATCCTTGAATAACTGGGAGAGATATGTTTTCTTAAGTCACCTGAAACATTACTTATCCCATTTTCAACGTTAAAATACTGGGTAACCTTCCTTATTTCCCCTTGAATAGGTACAGACTCCTCTATTGTCCAATAACTTGTTGGATTCTACTCTGATTAATTGTAAAAGCATGTTGAATACTCTGAATTGCCACTTTTGGGCGTGTAGAATTCAGCTAGCCACTGAAATGCATTTTGCAACAATATCAGTTCACTATCAGACTATCATTGTTTCACGAAGCGACAGTCAAATATCTGTGACTACCACTACAGATCAATAATTTCAAAGAAGAAAAGTGACGTGATGACGAATTTACGCTGAAGCTGGTCTGCAGTGAATAAAAAGAAAACTTTCGCAATGTCAGCTGTAAAACTCCCTGAGCCACAGAGGGTTTTACAGCTGGCGAGATATGGCTGCTGTGTCCATCTCCACTCAACGATCCCCACACATTACAATTGACCTGATTTTTATTGATCCAACATGCCTGCGTTAATCAGCAAGATATCGACAGTTTAGTAGAGGCTGATGTTGTCACGAATGATTTCCAAAAACTGCCACTAGAGGTTCTCACGTACATCTTTCGTAGTAGGGTAAGACATGGATCTCAACTGATTCTCCTCTCCCAGTGGTGGGGTTCCCACAGACCCTTGAGAGAATATCTCATTATAGTGTTGGGAGAGTAATCGCGGAAATGCAAGTGACGGTGGGAGTTTCAGAGATTCCTGGTTATTTGGTGAGGCAGCCCAATACTGAATAATAATGAATGTGGTTGCAAGTCAGAAGAAACAAACAAGATCCATTCTCTGCAGAATTAATTCATAATTTAGCAAATCATCGCCGAAAACACAAATTGCCTCTAAATCACCAACACAGTCGCTATCTTTGGGGAAGTATCTTACACAAGTAACTGCATTAAGTGGCTCAGTTGTGTTAGGAATTGAAAATACGTCACGATGCAGACCTGTAGATCCTTGCCTCGTCAAACAGCATAATTTATAAAAGAAATAACTTAATACCAGAACTATAACATCTGCTTCGTCAAAACATAAAATAGCAACATTCGATTTCTTCACTTTAACACTGGGCTAACTGCCCAACGCGTAACGCTGTTATTGTGACAGAACTCACCGCAGGTGAGAGACGGCAGCGTCATCAGGCTGTGGAGTGGCCTGGGGAGTGGTGTGGGGCACAGCTGTGGCTGGGCTTCGGCCGTCGTCGCTGTGGCCACTGTGCGGCTGCGAGGAGGGGCCGGTCCTGCTCTCTCCAGCGCTTGGCGTGCTGCGCAGAAGGAACATTGCTTCGAGAAGGGTTTTCACATCGAAACCAGTGGTCAGATTACCACAGACAGTACTGCTGAGGTACTGTCCCCACACAGATAATGGAACACACACTACCAAAGACAGTAGTGGGACAACTAAGGCGTTCAGCTAACCACTTCACACATTGCATCTCCTAATTTTCTCATACTTGTAGGCTAGCATACTACACAGTATTTGGTGCAAAATAAAGCACAAATGAAAGGCTCATACTAAGCTCAACAATTATGCTTATGACAACTATTAGTCAACATAGTTTCAATACATAACAATATAAATCACAAAGAAATTTGAATGACAGTATCCCTCCAATGCACTTAATGTAGTGCTGTCGTTATGGGATGGTGTTCCTAGCTCGTGTGTTATGGGGGGTAGGATGTCAAGCCGGCCGACTTGGAGCAGGAGAGAGACCAGAGGACATTTTAGTTTCCACAGTCTATACTTTTACAAATAAAATCATAAAACTTCGTCAGAATGTCCAGGAAGGATTCAGTATTCACACTCATAGCAGTGGAACTGCAAAAACATAAAGAAAAAATTTTTTTTACATGTGAAATTTCATAATTTTTCCTCTTCCTATCGGCTGCAGCTGTCGCTATAGGTACACCTTTCTTCATAAGTAAGAGAGATCTTTCGATGAATCTTGCACGGCATACAAACCATGCTTACAGGTACATGAAACTCTAGAATTTATTTAATTTATGAAAAAATGAATGTGCTGTAGCATTTTTAACTTCATCTTTAGAGAAAACTCAAGTTTTATAGTTATATTACCTCAATTTTTAGCACAGTTTTTAATCGACTTGCAAAATTATAGAGATTTGCATTAAGGAGTTCGTGTTTAATGAGCATACCAAGTTTGAAAGTAATAGGATACTTATTATGAATGTTACATGCACCTAAGTTAAGAAATGTCTGTTTTGCGGAAAATGGCCATTAAAGTTTCTGCTTGTATGTATCATTCCTTTAGAACTGCCAAGCACCATAAGCAAGTTCTTTTCCATTTTCTTAGTCGGTTTTCATTCTTTTCACATTCCTGATTTTATCACCTCCAAAAATAATTTATCTCCTTTCACTACACACTCTCTATCGCATACAAAGCTTTGATGCAGTTCACTCCGGTCTTTATTCCCACTTTCTCTAAAACATATTTCTTGCTTTGCACACAATCATTAAAACATGAAACCGCATCATAAACACAAATAGCAACTGCATTTTGTCCAACAAAAATGGTTTTAGGCAATATTTCCCATACACATTGGTTAAAACTTTCATTTGGTTTTTGGGTACCACCATGAACACATTTCTTCAATAAGTTTTCATTTGCAAGGTCCCTGATATAGGTTTGGTGGCTTCCATTAAAGTCCTGAGCCATTGCTGTCACATTTGTTGCAGCACCCTTTGCTCTGTATTTGTTGCCCTGGTGACTTTGTGTAGGATTGAAGCTGTGCAAAGGGGTTTGGCTTGTAATCACTAAAATGTATATTTTTTATACATCGTACTATTCAGGAAGATATGCGGTACAAAATACGCATATCTTTGAAAAATCAATTTTCTAAAATTTTTGACATTCTCCCCTTAGCAGTCAGGAATCCGACTGTTGGAGGAAGAATCTGGAGAGACGTGTGCTAAAAATCTTTTTCGGTTGTTTTGTCCCTGTTGTGTGTAAGAATGATACGAAAATAAACCTAGAACACGAAGAAATGGGATACAAATTACAAAGGGGAAATTATACCAGTGATATGATGTTGTGCAGTGTTGTTAGTTCGAGGGATGTTGGTTCCTAAGATTATTGGTGCATTCATATCGCAAATTAATTTGTACTTCTACTTGTACTCTAAACATCACCATACACTTATTTTTTCTCCAAAATATAAGTAATACATACAGATTGAGTTATCCCACCATCTTTTACACATTACAAACATAGAAATTCTTCTACAGAATAGGAGTTGTCAAGGAGAGACTTTTTCAGTTTAATTTCACATTTCACCTTGCCATCTGTTAGACGTTTTATATCACTGGGTAAGCTGCCAAAAATTTTTTTGCAGCTTTGTACACCTCCTTCTGTGCTAAAGACAACCTTAATGTTGATTAATAAATGTCATTTTTCTGCTAGTATTGTAATTATGTACCTCATTGTAGCTTTTGAACTGTACAAAAAAATTCATACGGGAGTAAATATACTGTGAAGCAATGGTCAGAATACCCTACTCCTCAAACAGATGTCTACAAGGTGATCACGGGTAAGCACCACATATTGTTCTCGCAGCACGTTTCTGGGCAGTGACGACCTTCTTTCTTAATGATGAGTAACCTCAGATGATTATTCGATATGACATTACTGAATGTAAATAAGCAAAATATGTAAACTTACTGATTTCTATCTCTTCAAAATTTGCAATGACTAAGTTAAAACGTGGCTAAACTAAATTGTTTTAGGAGTTCCGAAATTTGTGTTTTTTTCCAATTTAAATTCTCATCAATATGGACACCACAGAATTTTTAATTTCCCACTATATGAATTATTTCATCACAACATGTTACACTTATCACTGGTGCAGTACCCCTGGAGGTATAGAACTGAATAATATGTGTCTTTGTGAAATTCAGGGTGGGACCATTCGCAGAAAACCAGTCAATGATACTTTTGAGAACTTTGTTCACCATTTTTCCAATTTCTGCACGTATATTGGGAGTGATTACCATACTGGTGTTACCTGAAAAAAGAACTAGTTCTGCTTGTTGTACATTAGACTGTAGATCATTTATATATGTGAGAAACGCTAGTGGACGTACGATTGAACCTAGGGGAAACCCATACGTGATTTCTCCCCTGCCAGAATTATGTCCCTGGATTCTGTTTGTTGAATTACTAATAAGTACAAATTTTTGCATTCATTTGGTCAGATATGACATGATCCATTGGTTGGCTACACCATCAATCCCAAAAAACTTCAATTTATCAAGGAGTATACTATGATTTGCACAATCAAATGCTTTGGATAGGTCACAGAAAGTACCTACCAGTACTATTTTGTTATGTAATGCTTGTAATATCTGGTGTGTGAACATGTAAACAGCATTCTCAGTAAAGCAACCGTTCTGAAACCCAAATTTTGATTTGCTGAGGACATTATTGTTGCCAAGATGTAATACTGTTTTAGAATACATCTCATTCTCAAACATTTTGGAAAATGATATCAGCAGTGATATAGGTCGGTAGTTACTGATGTCTCTCTTATCTGTGAAATAAAAAGTGTCGACATTCCAATTCGAAACTGAACGCTATTCATTCTGTGAATCCCAAGAAGAGCGAAGACACGGATTGAAACAAGTGTGCTGTTACGAGTCACTGTTCCATAATTAATAATTCGCTGCCTGACAGATAAATTGAAGCATACAGGGAACACAGTCAGAGGTCGCTGTGGCTTTTCCGTGACGCGCCGGGAATTCTGCATCAAGAGGATCGAAGATAACAACAAGAATTCGCTTCAGCAGAGGAGGTTCGATCCGAACCAGTTTTGTCATACAAATATTCATGCACAATAGCGGTAACAAGAAAAGGATGTATGTAAATTTACGAATGCTGAATACATGTATTGAATATTGAAGGTCTGTTTCTATTAGAGCCAGTTAAAGTTCACACAGGATATGTGTACCTTCCATTTTTTTCAATCATTCTTTCAAAATGTACTTTTTAATTATTTAAACAGCAAATATTTATTCAGATTTCCAATATATATCACATTTCTAGTCCCCCCGCCACTATTCAATGGCAACCGTGACACGACGGCGCCGAGAGGAATGTGAACAGATCTTTCAATTCTTGAAGAAAAAAATTTATTTAGGTAAATGATCCATTTCAGCTCAAAAAACAAAATTCATGACAAATACAAAAAATGCACCAAAATACATAGAAACACAAATAGGTAAAATAGAGCGAGTAAATAAATTTAAATACCTTGGAGAAACTATACAACAGATTGGACTAGAATAATCTGGAATAGATGTAAGAATTAAGAAAATGGAAAGAGCATATGGTTTGACCAAAAATATTTACGACAAGAAATGTATATCTAGAAAAATAAAACTAAAACACTACACCACAGTGGTACAACCAGAATGTTTATATGGATCTGAATGCCTAACGATGAACTACAAGATGGACAAACTAGAGGTACTGGAAAGAAGGATTATTAGAAAAATAATGGGTACAATGAAAACCGCAGATGGTTGGAAAATAAGAAGTAATGAGGAGATCTACAAAAATATAGAGAAAATATCTGCAGTAATAGCCAAACGAAGATTAACCTTTTTTGGACATCTCCACCGAATGAATGGAAACAGACCAACAAAACAAATACTGCTATATTTCTGGAAGAAGAAATCGACAGTAGCATGGATTACAGAAGTAAGAAAAAATCTTGAAAGAAACAACATAAAAGAATCAGAAATAGCAGAAAGAAACCATTTTAAAAACAAAATACTAAATTTGGAAGGCTTTCAAAGGAGAAGAAATAAAAAATCGTGATTAACATGGACAGAAGAAGAGACTTCATGGGGATGAAATGAGGGAATCCTGGAAAAATAGGATACAACAACAATGGAAGAAGAGGAACTGAAGTTGTTAACGTGATCCTAGTAAGTCAATACGATTGTAAAAAAAAAAAAAAAAAATCCATTTTATCGTTACAAAGAACTAATGAGGCCTTTGTTGGATTTTTACACGTCCTTGAGGTTGAAACTATTAACAACTTGAAGGAGCAAATTAAAATGAAATTCTGCCTACGAACGAGACGTGATGGGAATGCGAATTTCAGCGGTTAAAGTAGGAAGTTGCTACGCTGTATGCTTATATGGCAGCGCTTGGCGCCGTCTCTCTCGCAGTAAATCCTTGTTCCTTCCAATTAATATCCTTTACGGAAAGTGGATTTCTATAGAAAAGACGAAGATACGTGTAAAGTCAACATTTAATTGAAGGATACGATTCAAACAAAATTTCATGTTTAAAATTATTTTCCTTTCATAATTTTAATAAAAACTGTTCAGAATGGAGTCAAAGGAAATGGCCATTGTTGAAAATTCATTACAAAATGCAATATGCCAAGATGGCGGAAATTCGAGCTTGTCAACATTTGAAGGTCACGCACCAACTCGTGAACTGGCCAATGACTACCAAAACGACGAGGTTGGCGTTCCATTATTAAAAAATTGTGATACTGGTAATATAACTAGTCATGATGCCGCTCTATGAGCCAATTTCTCAGGTCTCACCGGGAAACATTTTCTAAAATAGAGAATCTGAAGTGCGCAATAGCAAAATTTCTTTGATTATCTGCTCACGACGTCGCGGACGCAAGCACAGGAAACAGTTCACAAAAGCAATGCAAATACCAGTGAAACACACACTCTGACACAGCTAATGCAGCTAATAACACAACAGTTTGCACAGCAAAACCAGGCGTTTAACGATTCCAAGAATAGTATTAGTCAACAGTTGAGAGAGGTGGGCAAAAATGTACGCACTGAATTATCTGACGAATTTAACCGGTAAGTTAACAGAGCACGGTAAACAACTAAAACAAGAAATAATTACCGACATGTCCCGCAATATAAATATGTTAACGGAAAAGGTAAGATCCGCAAATTGTAATCGGGAACAACTTGCAGGTGAGTTGCAAAACCTCAGTAAAGCATTTTGTCAAGTTCAGGACACGCAATCCCATGTGGATGCGTCGGTAAAAAATGTGACGAACGTAGTCAACGAGCTGCAAGACGTATGCAAAAACCTAACTACAGAAATACAAAACTTGAGTCTAAGAGTAGATCATTTTAGAGTCAGAATTTGCTAAAAACAGAGAGGTGCTATGTGTAGATGTAAAGGAAGTAACTGAAAAAGCTGAAGCCGGGATGCTGGAGAAGTGCAGCACCCTTGCTGGAAAGGTAGTGTCAGAATGCAAAATCTATGTAGGTACTGTACAATTTGTACATTTGTGGTAAGATCTTATGGGACCCAACTGCTTAGGTCATCACTCCGTAAGCTTATACACTTAACTAACTTACTTACGCTACGGACAGCACACTCACCGATGTCCGAGGGGAGATTCGACCCACTGACGGGGGGAGCCGCGCGGACCGTGACAAGACGCTTTAGACCGCACGGCTACCCGCGTGGCCCTTATGTAAATCCTGCAGGGCTCTTTAGAGCTCTAAAAGAGACGTAAAGCCAACTTCTTGCTAAAACAGACTAGGGTTATAGGAAGCAGAGGAAAGGTTGCGAGGCAGTGTTGCTAAAACTACGGACATTCCAAAACAGCATATGACAGAAAACAAAGCTATGCTCTTAGATGCATTCACTAGTTACCAACAATTCAGGATTAGCCCTTAGAAGGGAAATAGCGAAGGTTGGACAATGCAACTTGCAACTTGCCGGCAGTTGCACCTGTCGAGCAGGCGCAGTTGCCATGGATACGCCACAAGCGACCATAAACACGACTGTCACTGACAGCGCGGCCTGTTTGTCAACATTACTTGCAGATGAATGATTACTTACGCATCGACATTCCCGATATTTGCTTATGAATGGAAAGGAACACACCCTGTGGTCTTTATCAGAGCATTTCGAAATGTTTTACCTCGTACCTGGACCGAAGCCCAGAAAATTAGATTTCTTCTTGGATACACACAGGGTGACGTTCTACTGTGAGCTACGGACAAATCAGAAACTTGCCAATATTATGAACGGAATGAGACGGCATTTCTGAGTAAGTATTGGTCTGAGGCCGTACAAGAGAGGCTCAGACGTGAAGTATTCAACCCAGCTCCGTTCAATAGCAAGTATGGAAGCTTACGAGGATATTTTGAAAAATATTTGAATAAAACTAGGTCTGGACGAACCAGCTAAATTTTCAAAAAATTTTAAAGAGCCGTCTTCCTGCCCACGTTAGGGAAAAACTCATTAACATCCCGTAAATCGACACCGAATACTTTCTATCTCTACTGGACTCAATAGATTTGATAAACGAAGAGATACCAGTACAACCCAAGCCTGTTAATACCCCGATAGCGTCACGGAGATTTACGGATAATGGTAACGATAATCACAGCGGCAATGGAGAAAGTCGTAAATGTAAAGGCGCACATAAGAGAAATGGGAAAAACTTTAGCAAAAACAACTACAACAAGCGCGTAGCGTAAGGCCAGCCTGTACAGTATGTACAGACACAAGCCACCGGCAACAGTCAGCCGATCGTTGGCAAACGCAAAACAATAGCAGACAACCAAATAACCCACAGACAGCGGAATGCCGCCAGAAATGTAACGCAAATATGCTGAATAACGCTCAGAGGCAAAGAGAATTTCAGTCGAAAGCCTCACAGGATACTAAGTGGTGTAATCAAACACCAACACTCCACACAGTGGAAGCTACACCTAACTCAGAGGCCGATGCCATCGCGACGCGAGACAACTTGAACCGGTCACGGTAGGCCCCCGTTCCGTGACTTTGGAGGATAGTGGGGCACATGTTTGATCGACACTTGCTTCATAAGGTTACTTTGAATAAAGAGGTTCAGGGTAGCATCTACAGCTCAAAGAACAGATCGTGCTTGCCCTAGCTGCCAGCAGCACATGTCACTGTGTCTGTCTCTGATCTGAGCAGCCCATCATTGTGTCCGTCACTAGAACGGAACCTGCAGCGGCCACAGCTAATGTTCGTCTTTCTTCAACCACTTGATAGGCTAACGTAAATAACAGCTTGCTGTACACATGCAATTTAATACAAATGACGACTGCAAATAAGACCAAAATAATTCACAAAGATATGAACGTCTTGGCTATTGCAGGATTTTTGGAGGCTAGCTTACGTGCTGACATACTCAGTTTAGTACGGTGATTTGATGAAACTCTTATGAGAATTTTACGAAAGCAACGTGAGCCATCAGAAAATGCTATTGCTAATTTCAGTGTCTGTGTTTAAGAGCCTACTATGCAATGTCCTTCAGACATGCATGCATGTCTGAAAAAACAGATGCTGCTGTGATCTACAGCTGTGTAAAATACAGGAAGCTTATTCACAATGGCGAATACTTCACTCCAACTGTACGGTTTACTGTTGGACTGGACTGGAATCAGAATTTCCCACTGTGCACGAGTGGTCGCCGTAACCACTTTGTCTATGCGAGCGTACTTCAGTGACCGACCCAAAACTCGAGACATCACAGTGAGTTTCCATGTCTTGCTGTAGAACAGTCACTGTAACACTCACACAGGAAGAAACACACTTATTGTTGTTGCGGCCTTTGCCTGGGCATGTAAATACTACTTACAGTGCCTGTGTTTAAAAACCTTCTATAGCATGTCCTTGAGAAAAAGGATTCATGTCTGAAGCAACAGACGAAATGTGTTCAAGTTGAGAATACGATCACATTACAGCTCTATAATTTATTGGTGACGTATGAATATTTGTGCCAGACTGGGATCCCAACATGGATATCCCACTTCATGCGAGCAGTCGCTTTAACGACCTCTGCTATTCGAGCATACTTCCAGGTTCTGGGTTCGAGTCTCAGTCTGGAAGAAGTTTTACTATGACGCAAATATACAGGATGAATCGCCTAAAACTTCGACTGAAAAGAATGGCGGATATTGGAAGTGCTATTCATGTGCTGCTCTCATAGAGTGGATTGGAACTGCGGGGCTCGTATTGTTAGCCATACAAAAGATTGTATTAGTAACTAGGAAGTGTATTATTAGTGAAAAATTACACTTTTCGATATAGATCAACGCCTATTGACATTAACAAATTAGAAGTAGAACAAATCAGATGTCACTGGTGTTTGTTGAGGATTATGGTGCGAGTCGTTTTCGAGATACAATATTCTGAAAAGTTTCGACACTGACATTTATTTGTGATATTCAACCTGCTTCGTTGCTAGGTACAATGTTGTTGAGTTTGCTTACTGAGTGCTTGTGTGTACCTAGAGTGCATTTCGACTTGCTATTGAGGTAGTGTCTGAGAATCCAAGCAGTAGGTCGTGAGTGAATAACGGGATTTACCAATGCAGATAATGCCGGCATCTGTATGACGTATGGAGAGTGTAGGAAGAATGCATTTCTCTCTCATACAGTGTATGTGGAGAGATATCCCAATAAACATCAGCCACCTCAGCAATTAGGGCCAACGGCCTTGCCGCAGTGGTAAAACCGGTTCTGGTCAGATCACCGAAGATAAATGCTATC
The DNA here is from genome assembly GCF_021461385.2 of Schistocerca piceifrons. Classification (NCBI taxonomy): domain Eukaryota; kingdom Metazoa; phylum Arthropoda; class Insecta; order Orthoptera; family Acrididae; genus Schistocerca; species Schistocerca piceifrons. The sequence goes on along the minus strand of NC_060148.1, from coordinate 72,871,156 downwards.
GGGTTGGGCTAGCACTTGGATGGGTGACCATGCAGTCTGCCTAAAGCTGTTGGCAAGCGGGGTGCACTCAACCCTTGTGAGGCAAACTGAGGAGCTACTTGATTGATAAGCAGCGGCTGCGGTCTCGGAAACTGACATACGGCCAGGGACAGTGGTGTGCTGACCACATACCTCTCCATATCCGCATTCAGTAACGCCTGTGGGATGAGGATGACACGGCGGCCGGTCGGTACCGTTGGGCTTTCGTGGCCTGTTCGAAAGGAATTTAATTTGCATCTTAGCAATTATTTATCAACCTCCAAGTTCATTAACTGAAAGAGGTAATGTAACACATAGACAACGTAACAGAAAGAAAAAAAGTGACGACAGAAGAGGGGCAATTTAATGTGCTTCCTGATGTTCCAGATTAGCTGCCGTGTAATCGCATGAGGACGTGGCATGGGTCAGGCAATTGTCGTACGTATTGTCCCTCGACATATGTTCCATTACCACCACATCTCTCTCTCCATCAAGAACTGAATGGAAATTATTATGACAAACGTGTTACCTTCTATACATGGGCCTTAAGACAGAATACTCCAGGTGTATCATGTATCTTTTTCAGTGATGAAGCCACAGTTAATAAACATGGCCAAGTAAATCATCGACACATACCCTGTGGTCTGTTGACAATCGCTGTCGGCTTCGTCAGATGGAGCGTCAGCATCCATGGAACGTAAACATATAGTGGGATAGTGAACTGCCAGTTCACAGGTCCGTTTTTCATATACGCCAATCTGAATGCGAACAAGTATCACAGCTGCCATCATCCATGGATGCTCTGCTCTTCCTCTGCAGACTAGGAGGAACCTGTGGTACCAACATGATGGCTGTTCAACCAATAGCGCACGAACTACTGCAGTATATCTTCACGAATTCTTTCCAAATTGCCGGATTGGATGCTGCGGACCTGTACCTTGGCTGTCCCACTCCCAAGATTTTACGCCTGTAGACATTTTTCTGTGTGGAAAGCAGAAAGTCTCTGTCTACGGGGACATACAGACTACAGTCGATGATATGCAGCGACGTATTACTGCAGCCTTCTTGGACATCTCCGCTGAAATGCTAGCATGTATGGAAAGGTCGTTGAAACCAGACCGGAACTGTGTTTTGTCGTTGCTGGTGCTGATTTTGAACCCAACCTGTGATGGTCAACTGCCTCGTTGCTGGCCAGAATCCACATAACTATTGTATGCACTTCTGCTTTTCTTTATTGTGTGCTACCACAGACACTCTGATCTGTAGATTGAGAAGGAAGAATGAGTAAATGAAATTATAAAGGAGATTTTATCCTACGTTCAGAGCCAAATAAGCCACTGGGAGAACTTGAAAGCAACACAGCATGCAGTGTAGATGACGTTCCGGCGGAAATCTTAAAGAGTTTAAAAGAAACAGGCAAAAATGAGTTGACCTCTCTCTGCAACTACATCTACGACAAATGTGAATGGGCAGAAGACTTTCTCGTAAGTATAATAGTCCCAATCCCAAAGACTAATTATCCTAAAAAGTGTAAAGGCCACGGGACAATCAGCCTCATACCGAAGGTAGCAAAAGTAGTTCTTCGGATTCTAAATAGGAGGCTATATGGAATACTGCAAGAAACACTTGGTGAAGAACACTATGGTTTCGTAAGGGGAAAGGTGAACACGAGATGCCATTGGGGTTCTAAGAATCATCAGTGAAAGATACATAGAAAAGAGCATAGAAATGTATGCTGCCTTCATAAACCTTGAAAAGACATTTGATAGAGAGCAGTTTGATAAGCTGTTAGGTCTTTAGAAAATGATGGGAGTAAAGTGGAATGTGAGAAGACTGATGGCAAATCTGTACCTGGATAAGAAAGCTCGGGTACGTATAGGTAATGAGATGTCTGGAGACAACAGGATTGGGAGAGTTGTTAGACAGGGCTGTTGTCTCTTGCCGATCTTATTTAACAGCTGTCAGAAGGATGTACTGGAAAGCCGACAAGAGGCGTCAGGATAGGTCGACAAAATATTGAATGTATAAGATTTGCAGATGACATGGCGATCCTCGCAAAAAATCAAGAGAAGCTGACACAAGTGCTAAATGACCTGAATGAAGTCTTTGTAGTACATGGTATGACAATTAATAAAAAGAAAACCAAAAGCATTGCCATAAGCCTAAAGAAAAGAAAAGTAAAAATTAATTTGGAGTCAGAAACCATAGAACAGGTAAGAGCATTCAAGTATTTGAGAACTTGGATTAAAGAAGATACGGACTGACAACAAGATATCAAAGTGAGAATGGCTCGGGCGGAACAGGCATTTCAAAAGCAGAGAAGACTCTTAACTAGTTGTTTAAACAAGGAATTAAGGAAGCGACTGGTTAAGTGCTTAATATGGAGCATTGCCTTGTATAGAGCAGAAACGTGGACTTTGATAAAGCAGAATGAGAAGAGAATTAAAGTTTGTGAAATGTGGATATGGCGTGGAACGAAGATCAGCTGGACTGATAAAGTTAGGAATTACTCAGATATACGGAGGAGAGTTGGAGATGAACGGAGGATGCTTCTAGCGATGGAGGACAGGAAACTAAACTGGATAGGCCACAATCTAAGAAGAGATTGCCTTCTCGTAGAGACAACTGAACGTTTCCTTCTGGGAAAGACAAGGAAGGGCAGAAGAAGGTTTCAGTTGCCGAATGATGTCTGCAAGCCACAAGGTGGGTACCAAAGAATGAAGAGAAACGCAGCAGACAGATAAGCATGGAGGGCTAGGCAGTTAAAACCTGCTGCAAGGCAGACAACCCAATGATGATGATGATGATGATGATGATGACCACAGGTACAAGTTTTGGCGTGGGGACTTTTCAAAATACGATATGTCGTAATTGAGTCACATAGAATCCTACACCAAACAGCATCGACATTCTAATTTACCTTACTTTTTGTTGATTAGTATCACTGGCATTGTTCCTTTTAAGGAATTGAATGTTTTCACCAAGAAAACCCATTCTATGTATTATTACAATCTATTGATAAGTGAATAACACGAGTCCCTCACTATTAATCAATTTTGTGAAACCGCACATCAATTGTGCTTTCTATGTTTACATCATTTGCAAGTTTCCAGTGATTCACCCTATATTGTATACTTGGCGTGTCATTGTATTAGCAGTTGCGAATGCATTTATTGTATTTGATACAGCTGTCGGTCATAGCAGTGTGTGTTCCCTCAGATATGCATGCATGTATGGAGGATATTCCATAACAAATAAAGAAACTGGAAAATTTTTACATGTCTAGGAAAGACTATGGCAATAATCAGTAAGTCTCTTTCTGAGTGAGAATCAAAGCATTTGTGCAAATGCTGGATGTGGACACATGGTGAAGTTTGGAGGTCCAGAAGCGTGCTTGGATAGCCGCAGTGGTTGAGGCAAGCTGTCCCATAAAGTGGCAAGCCTAAGCTCGAGCTCCACTACAACACAAATTCTAATATGTCGTCAGAGAACTGTACAGCTGGAGTCTCATCCTACTTGCAGCTGTAAATACATTACTTACACGATGTGATCAAAAATATCCAGACACCCTCCAAAACCATGAGTTTTTCATATCAGGTGCACTGTGCTGCGAAATACTCTATATAAGCGACCTCAGTAATCATTAGACATCGTGAGATAGTAGAATGGGGTGCTATGCGGAACTCATGGACTTCGAATATGGTCAGGTGATTGGGTGTCACTTGTGTCATACGTCTGTACCAGAGATTTCCACACTCCTAAACATAACTCGGTCCAGTATTTCCGATGCGATACGTGAAGGGACATATACAGCACAAAACGTTGCGGCCAACCTCGTCTCTTGACAGACAGAGACTGCCGACAGTTGAAGAGGATGGTAATGTGTAATAGGCAGACATCTATCCAGACCATCACACAGTTATTCCAAACTGCATCAGGATCCATTGCAAGTACTATGACAGTTATGTGGGAGGTTTGAAAACTTGTATTTCATGGTCGAGCAGCTACTCATAAGCCACACATCACGCTGGTTAATGCCGAACCACGCCTCGCTTAGTGTAAGGAGCATAAACGTTGGACCATTGAACGGTGGAAAAAACGTTGTGTGGTGTGACGAATCACGGCACACAATGTGGCGACCCGATGGCAGGGTGTGGCTGTGGTCAATGCCCAGTGAACGTCATCTGCCACTGTGTGTCGCGCCAACAGTAGAATTCGGATGCGGTGGTGTTATGGTGTCGTCGTGTTTTTCGTGGAGGGTTCTTGCACCCCTTGTTCTTTTGCGTGGCAATATCATACCACACTCCCATATTCATGTTTTAAGAACCTTTGCCACTGTTGAAGGGCAATTCAGGGATGGCGATTGTATCTTTCAACACGATCGAGCACCTGCTCACAATACACGAGCTGTGTCAGACTGGTTAGACGAGAATAACGTCTTTGTAATCGACTGGCTTGCACAGAGCCCTGACCTGAATGCTATAGAACACCTTTGGGATGTTTTGGAACGCCGTGAACTCCGTGAAAAATGGGCCCAAAGCAACCTTCCAGCAGCTGTTTGAAGGCTGAGGATGGGCCAACACCATATTGAATTCCTGCATTACCGATAGAGGGCGCCACGAACTTGTTTGTCATTTTCAGCCAGGTGTACAGATACTTTTCATCACATAGCGTATACAAGAAACTGGATATTGTATGTAGGCTGTTTAGGTTTTTATACTGGTAACGCCACGTAGCGCTCTGTATGAAAATCACTGGCTGTGCTGTGTGCAGTCTGTGGCTAGTTTGCATTGTTGTCTGCCATTGTACTGTTGGGCAGTTGGCTGTTAACAGCGCGTAGCGTTGCGCAGTTGGAGGTGAGCCGCCAGCAGTGGTGGATGTGGGGAGAGAGATAGCGGAGTTTTGAAATTTGTTATACTGGATCATCATGAACTGCTATATACATTATGACTTTTGAACAGTATTGAGGTAAATACATTGTTTGTTCTCTATCAAAATCTTTCATTTGCAAACTATGCCTATCAGTAGTTAGTGCCTTCAGTAGTTTGAATCTTTTATTTAGCTGGCAGTATTGGCGCTCGCTGTATTGCAGTAGTTCGAGTAACGAAGATTTTTGTGAGGTAAGTGATTTGTGAAAGGTATAGGTTAATGTTAGTCAGGGCCATTCTTTTGTAGGGATTTTTGCATGTCAGATTGCGTTGCGCTAAAAAAATATTGTGTGTCAGTTTAAGCACAGTCATGTATAATTTTTCTAAGGGTACGTTTCAATACCAATAGTAGTGTATTTTACGACGCAGGCACATCTAATTACACTTAGTGGTGGACATTGTAGGCTTGTCAGTACGCACACTTAGAGCTGTGTAACATAAATGAGGAGCTTGTCTCATGCTTACCTGGTGTCTGTCGGTGTCTCTGCAATCAGGTGAACCAACTCTATAAAAGTTTGTGGGTCGTTGACTACAGCCTCATCCCAGCCCTGAGTCGCCATCACACTGAGCAAATGGGCCTTTATGAAGGCGACGGCAGCCTGCTTCAGCATGTTAGCGGAGTGCCTAATCGCGAGAACACCTGTGGCTGATGCAGTCTCGACAGACAGCTGTGCGGCCACCTGTTGCTCGCACTGCACCTTCAGTACTGACAAGCCGTATTGGTCAGCGGCGACCAGCAGCTGTGGCGCCATGCTGGGCAGCTGTGGGGGCTGGAGGGTGTAGAGGTGTGCCAGCACCTGGCGCAGCACAGGGCCCTCTATGTCGGAGAGTGCGAGCTGGTTGCTGCTCGCCTCTAAGGTGAGACGACGGAGCATGCCCGCAAACACGGCGCTCCTGGCGGCCAAGATAGCCCTGTGAGCCACCAGCTGCGTATTGTCCCCGGCCAGCAGAGTCACCACAGCGCCGTCCCCGGCGTCCAGCAGGGCACCCAGATCCACGGCCGTGGCCTCCTCAGCCTCATGAACTCGTCCCACTGTTAGGGCTTCTGGAACACGGTGTCACTGAGCAGTCCTTTGCCCTCATTCAGTACCCTCTATACTTGTATGAGCCACAATCAAATCTGTATAAACCTCCAGTTGGGATATGTTTCAAATCACACGCCATTTGCAACAATATGATATACTTTCTGTGTCAGGCTGATGCCACAAGCGAATAGATGCAAATCATTAAAAAAACTGTTTCAGTAGGTATGTAACAGAAAATGTTTATTTAAAAAATCATTACACCCACATTTATTAATGTAGAAATCTAAAATTTTCCGTGCATAAAGCAAAGGTGCAGCGTTTTAACAGAAAAATATATTGAAATAAGCAGGATTAATAATTTGCAATTAATTTGAATTTTTAATTTTTGTTGTTTTCTTATAAAAAGCCGTAACTTATATTCTAACCATGCAATTAATCTGAAACTTTTATTGTAGTGTTCTAAGAAGGTTATAAGACCATTGAACCGCAGTTATTAATCTATGGCACAAACTGTGTCATTAAGAAAGTTTTTAATCTTGCACATCCAAAATTAACTTTTTCTACATATAATCATCTAAAATTCCGAATGTATTTGGAGGATCTCGAATTTTTTAGTTCCGAGGAGACAGCAGTACGTGGCGAACACTTCACGAAAATTTCAAAGCATTAGAGCATATACTTTTTGATAAAAGGCTTCTAATAAAGTAAAAATTGTGAAACAGACGAAATGATGTTCAAAGTTTATCTTCTCATATTTAAACATGCAATAATATTACCTCAATTTTAAAATCCTCCATACTGATATTCCTCATCCTTCAGGTTTCTCTTCTCTCCTCTTCGAATCTGCCTGGCCTGCATTTGCAGCTAAGACACTGATCTGTTAGCTTTCTCGATGGTGTAAAATGCTTTTCTTGTAAACACATCAAGATATATACCAACACTCTTCAGAACTTCAATTCTGCCATTATTTCCGTTATTGTGACATATAACTGCATAATAGACACCTATTTTGAGTACTTTGAGTCCACAGAATGTCCCTTTTGACCATCTAATCCAAATTAAATAATTGAGGCTTTCATTTGCATTTTGTGTCTTTCCATGAAGACACTTCCTAAATAAAGAAGGTTTTACAACAAACCTGAATGTGGGTTTAAATGCATTCATAACATGTTCTGGTTATCAGTGTTTATGTAAATACGTCTCATTTCTGTTGTTTAACTTACACCAATCGCCTTTCGGACACAGATTGTGCATTGGTGCTTGGTCAGTGGATAAGCTGAGAGCTTATATTCTTCATTTCTAGCTACTTATTCTTTTTTGTTGGTGAACCGATTTCCATGAAACTTCCATCAGCTAAACACAATTTTTCCGCCACCCATTATACATAAATCTAGACTTCCACATAAAGGTTCGCGAATTCAACTTCCCACCTACTAATATGTGTTAGTATTGTCAAAACGTAAATAAACCACATAAAACCAAGTTTTCAGGCAAAGATATAGATGTGAGCCAAAGATATTGAAAGAAAATATCTTCAACACTGACAAAAATTCCGCTGAAGCCACCAATTCCCCAATTGTCGGGAGAGGTGGGAGTGGCCTGCAGTGCAGATTTAATCAGTTTAACAGTATAAAGGTATTTCTAAAGCTGCTATCATGATAAAATTCGCACACAACTTAGATTAAACTGTGTAGATCAACAAAATGATATTTTTGAAAAATCGATTTTTCGGACCAAAATCTCCCCTTAAAACTTTCCTATTTGCTAGTACAAAAAGCCCCAGAAGGAATAGAGACCTCTTATCGTTAGTCTCTTTCTACAATTATTTGCTCAGAATATCAAAATGGAGATGTATCAGATTACTAAGAGCGTCAGAAGGTACTGAATTCGTAATTTATTCAACACAAAGTTCCGATTTCTAAAGTTATTTAAGAAAAAAATGATATTTTACGCCTGAAATCTGTATCACACTGTCCTCAACCGCCAATCCAGCATGTTTCTCTGCAGGAACTGATACCCACAGGGGATCAACTAACTGCTATCACAGTCTGGAATGACTTTCTAGAAACATTACGTCAAGGTGGCGGGCATAGCTGGATGGCAACTTCTGACATAGTGCAATATCACAACACACAACGTTGTGTACAGAAGTGGCATTGTTACACCCCCTACCCCCACCCACAATGCATAAAATTAAATTTCGTGAGGGATAAAGACAAATGTGTCTATCTGTGTTTCGATCACAATACTAAATTATTTTAAAAAACGTCGCGCTTATTCTTACTGCTTCATAAAAGTATAATAGTTATTACATAGGTTACCATTAATTAACTTTTACTTTCAAATAATAGCATTAACGAATGACACAATGTGGTGAAGACAGAGCTAGTCAAATGAATGTATGAACCTCATCTTCCACACATAATCCTCCTGCTACACAGAATAGTTTGTACTTTTTACCATGCACCTATGATAGATAAATCGAGACATATAAATCATGTATGGTTAAATATCTCATAAAGGTTCTTGCAATAGACCAGATATTTCTTCATTTCTCACTTCATCCAAAAAGCATTGGCAAGTTGAAATCGTTCGACTTCTAACAGTTCAGAAGTAAGGTTTCCCGCAATCATGTGCTTTAGAAGCAGTAAGTATAGTGCGCGGATTTTAGCTTCATCCATTTTAAGTAAAGCTGCAGCGAGAGGGTGAAGCAACTGTCATGAGAGAGAGAAGTGGTGTAGAGGAAACATGTTTTCTAACAAGTGTATACCGTCAGTGCAGACCGGTAGCTAACTTTCGTTTTTGAGGAGAAGTAAATGCAGTGAGAAAGGGTACATCAGTCTATAAAAAATGGTTGTTACAAATAAGAAGTACAAATTGTGTCATTGACTCATTAGTCTGAGGTTTAATAAAGCGTCTACAAAAGCTGAGTATAATTTATGTTTCATCATTTGGGAAACAAAAATTACCAAAGAAAATATTCTTCTTTGTAAAGTTCAGTTAATCGGTAAAGATGATGATTTGGTGTGTGTGTATGTGTTTGCAAGTCCTAGCTAGTATCTGGTTGCACTCTGGTACTATGGTTGGAAGCTATTACTGCAGGGCGATATGTCAGGGTCAGTTATGGAGAGTATGCCACCTTTTCAACTAACATATTTGCCATCATTTCATAACTGATGTCATGCTACCACATTGTTCCAGGTGGTATTGATAACTAATCTTTCTTGATATAAGTTCTTTATTACACGGTATAATTAGTGCTGAAGATAGTCATAGTTCCAGTTACTACATTAGACGATCAGGTTGATCCTTTAAATGACATGTTAAATGATTATTATTTATTGCAGTTATTTTGTATCAACTAGCTCTGAGAATCCTGAGAAACAAGAAAGCACAAGGGAAAGACAACATTCCTGCTGAATTTCTCGATCCCCGGAGGAATCGAAATCAGAAGTGTGTTATATACTCCTAAGTGTAACATATGTGAAGAGGGAAAACTGTCCTTAGATTCTAGAGAAACATCATAATATTAATCCTAAAAGGAGGAATGTCTTAAAATACTAAAATTGCCGAAGTCTTAGCTTAGTGGTAAGTGCCTCATAAAATAAAAGCTTCCATTGTCTTCGAATCTTCGAACAGTTGACATAATATTATCAGAGTCAGTTTGGATTCAGGAAAACCCGAAGTATCGAAGGAGGAATAATATCTTTAAACTTAATTTAAAAATGTAAATAGGCAGCTTATTTAGGTATGCAGAAAATGTTTCATAACGTAAAATGGCTAAATAAACTTTGAGTTATAGAAGAATGTAGGAATATGCACAGACACTGATATGTTCTGTGGAAGCTGTATACAAAAAGAAAGGACTTTTATTGGTGTGCGCTCTACACAGGTTATACACATTTTCAGAAATGAGTCCAGCAAGGAAGTGTGCTATAAACAATTATTCTTAATCTATTCAACGAATAGGTAGAAAGTGAGAGTGGTTTTACATGTACAGGTAAGCATGGCACAGCTGTTTTATCTGAAAGTGAATCCAATCGAGGCCCATGCCAGTTGAATCTGAGTGCCCCAGAGCCAGAATGCAGTCTCCAAAGTGCTTCTCGAGGACATCAAACGCTCTACTGCTTCGATATGGGTCGAGCCCATTCTTGCACAAATCACATCTCGTCGAAATCAGTGGCACTTTCGATAATGGGGATGAAATCATTTTTCAACACCTTCACGCACCATTCCGTACTCACCAAAGGAATATCCACCGATTATTCGGTGAATGGAAATTGCAAACCACACAGTCTTCTGTTGAGAGTGAAGAGACTTTTCGACCGCCAAATGTAGACGCCCAGTCCCCCCTGATGCGCCAATTACGCTTATTGACGAATCCACCCAACTGGAAGTGGGCTTAGCCGCTAAACCAAACTGTATTCACATCAAAGCACTGTTCGTCAGTTCTGTAGACAATAGTGCTGGCAAAACATAACGGCTGTCCAATGGCCCTGGAACCAGACTGATAGGTCTGAATTTTATATGGGAAGAAATGCGCGTCTTCAACAACAATTTCTTTCAGTGTGTCCCAGTTGATTCAAAGCTGTTATGCAGCTCGTTTCACCGATTTCCTGGGGCTAGTTTGAAACAATGCAAGCGTCTTCTTGGTGTTTTCAGGCGTTTTCATCCTATTTCGACGACCGACATTGCGAACTCAGTCAGTACGAACGCTACCCGTCTCTCAAACTTGCGAATCATATTCTCGATCGTTAGCACACTTGGACCGGTTGTCTTCAGCTTGAACTCGGTCGCAACACTTCCTCTGAGCCGCAGTTGGGCTGTTATTGCTAGCACAGCAGGCCTTCACAAGCGCTCTATGTTCAGGTACGCTGTACCGTGACGTTTTCTCGCGCAAATAGACGACAACAAAGAGGCGCGCGCGCATACACGTACCAATTACAATCATGCCCCGCGGCTAACCGTACAGTTTGAACGTCATAACGCAAACCACTCAGAAGCTATGACGATTTCTTTCAAGGTTCAAATGGCTCTGAGCACTATGGGACTTAACATCTGTGGTCATCAGTCCCCTAGAGCTTAGAACTACTTAAACCTAACCAACCTAAGGAAATCACACACATCCATGCCCGAGGCAGGATTCGATCATGCGACCGTAGCAGTTGCTCGGTTCCGGAGTGAGCGCCTAGAACCGCGAGACCACCGCGGCTGGCTTCTTTTCATGTAGATCAAAAATTGTCATCCGGTATGAATAACGTAAATTCCTGATTTCCATCATAAACATGTTGCTGCTTTGATGCAGCTCTCCATAATACTCTATCCTGAGCAAGTTTCTTCATCTCCAAGTACCTACCGCAAACTACTATATTGGTGATGCCTTGATGCCTGAGAACGTGTCCTACCAACCGATCCCTTATTCTAGTCAAGTTGTGTCACAAATTTCTCTTCTCAACAATTCTATTCAGTACCTCCTCATTAGTCACGTGATCTATCTAATCTTCAGCATTCTTCTGTAGCACCACATTTCGACACCTTCTATTCTCTTCTTGTCTAAAATATTTATTACCATGTTTCACCTCCATACATTGCTACACTCCATACAAATACTTTCAGAAACGACTCCCTGACACTTAAATCTGTACTCGATGTTAACAAATTTCTCTTCTTCAGAAACGCTTTCCTCTCCACCGCCAGTGTACATATTATATCCTCTCGACCATCATCAGTTATTTTGCTTCCCAAGTTACAAACTAATTTACTACTTTAAGTGTCTCATTCCCTAATCTAATTCCCTCAGCATCACCCGATTTATTCGACTACATTCCATTATTCTCGGTTTGATTTTCTTGAGGTTCATCTTATATCCTCCTTCAAGACTCTGTGAATTCCATTCAACTGCTCTTTCAGGTCCTTTGCTGTCTCTGACAGAATTAGAATGTGATCGGCAAACCTCAAAGTTTTTATTTCTTCTCCATGGATTTTCATTCCTACTCCGAATTTTTCTTTTGTTTTCTTTACTGCTTGCTCAATATATAGATTGAATGACATCGGGGATAGGCTACAACCCTGTCTCGCTCCCCTCGTCACCACTGTTTCCCTTTTATGCCCTGGAGTCCTATAACTGACATCTGGTTTCTGTACAAATTGTAAATAGCCTTTCGCTCCCTGTATTTGACCCCTGCCAGGTTCAGAATTTGAAGGAGAGTATGCCAGCCAACATAGTCAAGAGCTTTCTCTAAGTCTGCAAATGCTAGAAACGTAGGTTTTGCCTTTCGTTAATAAACCATATAATCATAAACATACGCCAGTGTCTTGCTCTTACATCATTCACCTTAGGGAAATACACTTTCTTCAACTTTGGAAGGCAAGACACAACTATAAATGAAAAACGAACGTAGTGTTGTGAGTGCAGGACAGGAGACCATAAGTCTGCCGGAAAAACAGGTTATCACAACTACCCAGTGGTCGCAGGAGCAGCCTTGACGCAACCATTGTCTGTCTTACTTCCATGGATAGTGTTCCTTTGTTAACTACAGAGCTATCGCATACAGATACCATTGAAACAGGCTCACAGAATTGACAGCCAGGGTGTAGTTCGTAAGAAACACAAGGAGTTAGGGAGGCAGATCGTGTCACTACCTGTGGGTCCTTTTGGAGGGAGCCACCTGGCTTGCAATGGCGATGCCTGGAACCTAGATCAAATGGGTGATGGAAGGATGCATGGGGCTGGTCGTTAATTCTTGCTGCTGCAAGGTCCATGTCTACATCAAAATTTGCGTGATTACTATGCTACTCACAACAAACTGCCTGGCAGAGGATTCAATGAACCACCTTCAAGCTGTCTCTCTCCCGTTCCACTCTCGAAAGGCGCGGGGGAAAAACGAGCACTTAAATTTCTCTGTGCAAGCCATGATTTATCTTATTTTATCTTGATGATAATTTCTCCCTGTGTAGGTGGGCGCCAACAGAATGTTTTAGCAATCGGGGGAGAAAACTGGTGACTGAAATTTCATGAGATCCCGTCGCAACAAAAAATGATTGCCACTCCAATTCATGTATCACGTCTGTGACACTATCTCCCCTATTTCTCGATAATACAAACCAAGCTGTCCTTCTATGAACTTTTTCAATGTTATCCGTCAGTTCCACCTGATGTCCAACCCACACAACACAGCAATACTCCACAACAGGGGGGACAATCGTGGTGTAAGCAGTCTCTTTAGTGTTCTGCCAATGAATGGCAGTCTGGTTTGCTCTACTCACAACATTATCTATGTCATCGTTCCAATTTAGGTTATTTGTAATTTTAATCACTAAGTATTTAGTTGAATTTACTTACTTCAGTTTTGTGTGACTTATCGCGTAATCGAAATTTAGCGGATTTCTTTTAGTACTCATGTAAATAACTTCACTCTTCTTTATTCAGGGTCAATTGTAACTTTTCACACCATACAGCTATCTTATCTAAATCATTTTGCAATTCGCTTTGGTCATCTGATAACTTTACAAGACGGTAAATGACAGTATCATCTGCAAATAATCTAAAGACGGCTACTCGGACTGTCTCCTAAATCGTTAATATAGATCAGAAACAATAGAGGGCTTATAACACTTCCTTGGGGAACGCCAGGTATAACTTCTGTTTTACTCGATGACTTTCAGTCTATTACTACGAACTGTTACCTTTCTGACAGGAAATCAAGAAACCAGTAGCGCAACTGAGGCGATATGCCATAGGCATGTAGTTTGGTTAGAAGACACTTACGAGGAATGCTACCGAAAGTCTTCCGGAAATCTAAAAGTATAGAATCAATTTGCCATCCCCTGTCACTTGCTCCCATTACTCACTACTTCATGAGTATAAAGATCTAGTTGTGTTTCATAAGAACAATATTGTCAGAATCCAAGGTGACTATGTGTCAATAAATCGTTTTCTTTGAGATAATTCATAATGTTCGAACACATATATGTTCCAAAACCCTACTGGAAATCGACGTTAGTGATATGGTCCTGTAATTCAACGAATTACTCCTACTTCCGTTTTGGGGTATTGGTGTGACCTGAGCAATTTTCCAGCTTTTCGGTACGGAACTCCCTGTGAAAGAGAGGCTGTATATAATTCCTAAATATGGAGGAATAGCATGAGAATAATCTGATGGGAACCTGACTGCTATACAATCTGGACCGGAAATCTTGCCTTTATTAATTAATTTTAGCTGCTTTGCTACAACCTGGATGTCTACTTCTATGTTTATCATCTTGGCAGTTGTTATTTATTGGAATTCAGGAATATTTACTTCGTCTTCTTTGGTGAAGTTTCGGAAAACCGTGTTTAATAACTCTGCTTTAGTGGCACTGTCATCAATGACTTCCCCGTTGTTATCGTGCAGTGAAGGTATTGATTATGTCTCGCCACTGGCGTGCTTTATGTATGACCTGTCGCTGTCCTTGATCACCGTCAACTGTCTTCAGTGCGTGATTGGCCGCAGACACGCACTGCTGCTGGAGGAACACCTGTTTCTGGAGCTGAGCCGTGTGCGAAGTCTACGACCATGGAAAGGGGTTGCTTGGACGAAATATGCACTCGCGTCTACCTGTCGGTAAACGGTTAATAAAGGTGGGGTTTGGACATTTAAGCTGCTGATTCAGAACAGCTTACACCATGGACTTCCCTTGTACACGTAGGCAATATTGAAACAGTTGTACAGAATCACTGCATACACACATACATATCTTTCGTGCATTGCCTGTTAGCTTTTCCTTTCACACATTTGTAACCACACGAAGAACGTTTATATTTTGTGTTCTGTCAAACATTTAGGTGGTTATGTCTCTTTGTACGAATATGCACACACAACTGACAGTGCTTAGTCATTAAATGTTATTCTCTTATGTCTCCCTACGGCCGCCACACCTACAGGACAGGTGATACACTACTCCCTACTGCGAACGTCGATCTATAGTGCACCACGATCGTCGTATGCCATGTCAAAACAATTTGGTCGCCGCGGAATCAAGGTTGGAGAGTTGTTTTGCTCTCTATGCAAGTCTGTCTGGAGACTACAGATCGTGTTCCTCGATGCTCAAAATGCACTCACAATTCTTCTCTTACGTTCCTCCTTTGGGGCTTCTGCACCTGGGAGGGGGGGGGGGGGGGGGGGTCAGCACAGATCAGGCGATTGCATCAGTCTACGCCTTCCATTCGTCAGTGAACACTATACTGTTGTATGCATTTTATTAAGTCTCTAGGATTTATCTATAATATCTGGTCTCATTCCTGAATAACGACGGATGTCTCTGCTGTATACATATTACCTCTGTTTGTTACCAGATTTTTCTGACACAATGTTAAAGATTTCTGACACAGAATTTAGAGATTAATAGGATTAACTTTACTTGTATAGGCATTTAAGTATTTAGGAACCATGTCTAGATTTTTATATATTTTACGTACTGCACCATCGTAATTATACCTCAAAGTGGACTACCCCTGTCGCTACAAACTTTCTTTTCGCCTCTATGCATCCACACTTCAGCACCTGACCTACTGACCACAGGAAGGTACATTTTTAATGACTTGCTTGTGCCATCCGTACTTGCAAATGCTAACAGGTATAAAAACATACGCTCTGTAACAGCTATAATTATAAGTCTGCAAATGGTGTAAGTACTGATATAGTATTGTTTAGTAGACTGTTCTCACTCACCGATAGAAATATCTGTACTTATACACCTTGCACCATGTGTGTCTGTCTATATGTAGGAAGTTAAATGGCTCTGAGCACTATGCGATTTAATTTCTGAGGTCATCAGTCGCCTAGAACTTAGAACTAATTAAACCTAACTACCCTAAGGACATCACACACATCCATGCCCGAGGCAGGATTCGAACCTGCGACCGTAGTGATCGCTCGGTTGCAGATTATAGAGTCTAGAACCGCACGGCCACTCCGGCCGGCTGTAGCAAATTATATGATTTGAACGTATAACTAACTACACACACTAAGCATTTGCATGTTATATACACTGAAGAACGAAAGGAATTTCGTATAGCGCCCCACCCCCCTCCTGATCATGCAGGAGTGCCGCAAGACAAGACGACGTGGCACGGCCTCGACTAATGTCTGAAGTAGTGCTGGAGGGTACTGACACCATGAATCCTGCAGGGCTGTCCATAAGTCCGTAAGAGTACGAAGGGGTTGGAGATCTCTTCTGAAAAGCACATTGCAAGGCATCCCAGATATGCTCAGTAATGTTCATGTCTGGTGAGTCTGGTGACCAGTGGAAGTGTTTAAATTCTGAAGACTGCTCCTGGAGCCACTCTGTAGCAATTCTGGACGTGTGGCGTGGTGCATTGTCCTGCTGGAATTGCCCAAGTCCGTCGGAATGCACAGTGGACACGAATGGATGCAGGTGATCAGGCAGGATGCTTATGTTTGCGTCATCTGTCGGAGTCGTATCTGGACGTATCAGGGGACCCATATCACTCCAACAGCATACGCCCCACACCATTACAGAGCCTTCACCAGGTTGACCAGTCTCCTGCCGACATGCAGCATCCACAGATTGATGAGGTTGTTTCCATACTCGTACTCCTCCATCCACTCGATACAATTTGAAACGACTCACCCAACCCGGCGATATGTTTCCAGTCATCAACAGTCCAACGTCAGTGTTGACAGGCCCAGCTGAGGCGTGAAGATTTGTGTCATGCAGCCATCAAGGGTACACGAGTGGGCTTTCGGCTCCGAAAGCCGATATCGATGATGTTTCCTTGAATGGTTTGCATCCTGATTCTTGTTGATGGCCCAGCATCAAAATATATAGCAATTTGCGGAAGCGTTGGACTTCTGTCACTTTCAACGAAATGATTGTACGGGAAAATCCCCACTTCACCGCTACTTTGGAGATGCTGTGTCCTTTCGCTCCTGCGCCGACAGTAACACCACGGTCAAACTGATTTACATCTTGATAACCTGCCATTGTAGCAGCAGTAACCGATCTAACAACTGTGCCAGACACTTGTTGCCTTTTCAGGTGTTGCCGACCGAATCGCCGTGTTCTACCTGTTTATATGTCTCTGTGATTGAATACGCAGGACTATACCAGTACTCCAGTACTTTCTTTGCGTATTGCCCGTTGGCTTTTCCTGCCACACACTTGTAACAACGCGGAAAACGTTCCGGTGGTTATGTAGCTTCGTATTTATATCCAGACATAGCTTACCAGGCTTAGTCATTAAATGTTCTTCTCTTATGTCTCCCTGTGAACACACATGTACTCCTTTAAAAGTACTGATCACAGACAATCGTCTTCTTTTCATATTTATCGTTTGATATACACAGACCAACGCAGTACTTTTATTTCAGCCACGTTAATTACTTAAGACTCGATTTTCGAGTTATACCGAGTACTGGGCATGTGATTCATGCCGCTCAAAACAAAGGAAGTATTTCTGTTTAAATTCTGTGTAGTCAAATATTTTGGTTACTGAATTTTTTTCTCCTTTTCTGTCTGGTGCACACACGAATAAATCAGAACACTTTCCAACGTCTCATCAGGCGACGTGCAGCATTTGAGAAGCACGGATTCGCCAAAATTTAGTACTCAGACTTGTTGCGAACATCCCTGTGCTTTGTTGGTTCAAATGGCTCTGAGTACTACGGGACTTAACATCTTAGGTGATCAGTCCCCTAGAACTTAGAACTACTTAAACCTAACCAACCTAAGGACATCACACACATCCATGCCCAAGGCAGAATTCGAACCTGTGACCGTAGCGGTCGCGCAGTTCCAGACTGAAGCGCCTAGAACCGCTCGGCCACTTCGGCCGACGCTTTGTTGGTGGTCTCTGAAAATGTGAGACGCATCGGGAACAGCAAACCTTTCAACTTGAACGGCATATCTGCTGGGACCGTTGGGATGCGTGGTAGCAGTATATCTTCTCCTGCCACGCTCCCATTTAACAACGTGGCTTCAATGATATTATCATCGTTTCTTGCAGAAAACGTGGTACCGCTGAAAAATCGTAGTTTCTTTATGTTTCGAAGAGGAATGACAGCCAAGCAAATTTTCAGATTTAAACCGTGCAGCGAAAGGCCTGGCAAATCAACGAATTCAGGAACTTGATTGAATTTTCAAGAACTTCATTCTGATTCATTGCAGTATCAATACACAGAAATACAGTCGCTTTGCCTGATACTTTGTTTTAAACGCAGACGGTGACGGCACTGGCATCGATGAATAGGTATGTTTAGGGATCCGTAGTTCATGCACGAACTAGTTGAAATGAACTAGGCCGCTACGGTCGCAGGTTCGAATCCTGCCTCGGGCATGGATGTGTGTGATGTCCTTAGGTTAGTTAGGTTTAAGTAGTTCTAAGTTCTAGGGGACTGATGACCTTGGAAGTTAAGTCCCATAGTGCTCAGAGCCATTTTTTTGAAATGAACTACTCTTAGAAGAGATCTGTTAGAAGTGTCCTTTCTCTTACTAACATGTAGTTCGTTTACTTCTGCCTTCCCCTACATGTTGGAAATTAGAATCCGTGAGAACGAATTTCCCCTCCCTCGATACTGAGCGCAGCCGACTCCCACGAACTAGGTGTCCTTAGTCCTGACATCCTAATGGTGGACTGTGCGGATGGCATCTGACTGGAAGACTGAAACCATTCCGTCAGTTTGCAATCTCACCCCTCCTTTCCCTTTCCATTTATTGTCCACATTAAGCAAAGTTTTTTATCAGGAGTTGAGACGTGCGTAGTTTACAATAATCTTTCTAGTATGCTTAGCGTGCCATGTTGAGTTGGCTCCAGTTCTTCTTGTCTAGGGGTCTGATTCTTGAAGATGTAAATGTCAGATCAGATCCTCGCAGTTGGTTTAAACCAAATAAATTTGAATATTGTTGTTGGAAAAATTATTTTATGTAGATGTATTTTCTCACATTTAAGTATATCATACAGTATTTTGAGTTTTCACCTTAACAAAGCCGAAATTAAATTGTTCTCACAAAAATACCTCCCATCACGTCATAGGCATGCTTACGACTCTCTTACTCTGCGGAAATAACAATATTTTACTACTTTCCTTAACAAATGAATCCCTTGTAGTTTTATTTACATTATTAATTTGTATTATTATTTCATAAATGAATCCAGAAACAAATACTGTAAAAAGTACAGGGCTATGTAATTAATTATAGAAATTTTAAGTGTGCCAATAATTATCAATTTGAAGTGTTTGTAAAAAAATTATTTTAACTATATATCCAGAAGTAGTACATATCGGTTATAACATCTAAACTAAAATATCGTATGAAAATAGTTCCTTTTCGTAAATTTTAGCTCGAAATATAACATACTGTATATAAAATTATCTGAAAGTTTTTAGAAAATCAACTGAGATAATACTGACCTGTCCTAAATTCGGAAAATAATACTGGTATCGACAAATACTGTTGAGGAAAACGAAATGCTAGAGGAGGACACGGTTAGAAGTTCTGTTACTTAAGTTCAGGCTCCATTTCCGAACTGTGCCAACTGGGTAGGATAGAAGAGAGAAACTGTTCCCTTAGTTCACTTAGTTCACCTCAGTCTACAGTACCTGTATCTAAACATTTCTTTCCTGTGTTAAGACTTATATATTTAATAAGAGCTAGTTTTTTTTCTATTTCTAGGGCTTGTTAGATAAGAAAATTAGAAAGCAGATACTCACTCTTGGTGGCAAGGAGAATACTTCCATCTTTAATGCCTCCCACATCCCGGGTTCCCAAGTAAAGGCCTAGGTTAAAACTAAAAACGCTCAGCCCTGTGTGTCAAAAAGATTGCATGTAAAAAAGTCGTAGAAATGTGCACTCTGGTTTGTTTCTGAAGGTCATTCAGTTTGGTACCCCGCCTCTATGGCCAAGTTCGGCTCGCGCAGCCGTGTGATGCGGACGTCTGCTCGCGTCCCGCCTGTTCTGGAGTGCACATGCGACATTTCCTTGTTTACCTCTTGCCGTGGTTTCGAGTACTGCTTCCCTCTTAAGAGCGAGCCATGGCGCACACATAACACTGGGTAGCGATCAAAATAACATTTCAAGTTGAATATGCACAATTACGACCTTTTGAAATCGAGAACTTTGCACGGGATGATATTTGCCTGGACCCACGCGACGTGACTGGCATTCACTTTTCCATTATCGGAAACGTTGCAGGTGTCATAATTGTGTACTGATATTGAGAATCAGCACGTGCAACACCTCAACCTGACGGACATGTAGAGGCCTCCATTCGATCAGTGTCTTTGACCGTCCATTTGAGGTCCCACCAGACATCGTCATGTTGGCTTCCAAGCCATATGCCAATGTACTCAATCACCAGGCCGACAAATGGAAAACCTTTGATACCTATTCTTTTCTGTACAGTGTCCATTAACTGAAAACTGAATTAGTGAAACATGTGCCATTATACCTGGTTATAGGACGATGGAGGGCCATATATGACAGGCAGCTCCATACCTGTGCTTCCTGCAACTAGGAAGGACATTCCGCCAGAACTGTCTCTGGCGACAGCTTAGAGAGACCCCACTCAACGACGCTGCCCTCATTGCGACATCCACTGTCCGTCCTGTGGCTTATGCTGTGGTCACCGCACGATCTTCAGCACAACTCACGTGATCCATTACAAACGAAGACTGCCGTCACAGTGACTGATCCGGCACTTGTCACATCACTGCAACCAGAGTTGTCAATGAGAGTAGAACTCTCCTACCTAGTACTGATGGCAACAATACAGAAAGGGCACCTAGTGTCGTAGCGACTTCTGCCTTCCTTCCATTGGGCAATGAGTCAACAGATAACTGCTACCATTTTCAATCTGAGCTGCACGTTGGAAACAAAAGTCACCATGGAAGCGCCAGAAGTGGAAACGTGACACTTAGATGATTACCTTCAACAAATGGCTATATGATGACAATCAAATGTTCGTTGACGCATATTCCTCTGACACCTTCGCCCACAAATGCTTCACATCATAGTAACACAGTGGCTCATCCGACCTGACTTCCCTCTTTTGATACCAACTCCACTTGTGGGTACAGCAGACGGATCACCAAACGACACAATATCTGTACTAATGAGCTTCTGGGCATATAAGGTAGAGGATGACACCATACTACCACCTTGTACCACAAAAGATAATGTTCTGATGGAGGTACTGGGCAGAGCAACGACACCACTATGGATGCCACGGCTGGTACACCCCAGACACCTACTCACAGAGTGCATATCACATTCCAGGTAGACATGGGAACTCAAAAGTACTGACTGGCCATGCTCAACGTCAATAACAACCATTTCGAGCATAAACTGACGATGTTACTGGAAACACTGAACACAGCAGATATAGACATAGCCACCCTTCAGGACGTCTATGTCACGGATTTTGTAGAGCCTTTCGAATACGGCACACACATCACCCACACATCTGGCACTGGTAGTTGCATGGCGCTCTTCTCTGTGATGGCTCAATTGCCAAAGACATCACTTTTATCCTTGACAGGAGCAGCATTGCGTACACACTTCATGGCACGAAAACCATAAACATCTACACACCCTCCGGATTGGGCCATCATGAAGAATGGTGTGCTTCTTTCAGGATGCCTTCATGCCCCTCTTGATGGGCGTCAGGATGACTTCGTTTTCGGTGGTGATTTTAACTCCATCCAGGTGCCTTAGGGCAATCTGCCACACTATGCTCAATGTGTGGCCCTCTCAACCATTGTAATCAGCCTTCAATTCGTTGACACGTGTCAATATGTACATGTCGATAGGGAGAGTTTCACACACCATATTAGCAACTCCTCCAGTCACATAGACTGTTATCTATCGCTCATGCTCCAATGTTTGGGGCAAACAAGTCACTTAAACATGACTCATTGGCTTTTCCTATCATGCAGCCTGTATAGGTACTGTCACCTTTCAATGCCAGATGGTATGGCATTGGGGAGGCCCTTCAAATTGAATGTGTCTTTCCTACATTTTCGTGAATGCCAAGTGCTCATGGGGGCCTTGTGGACATCCTGCACCCTCCGGGCTTCCTTTTAGGGTTGCTTTATTCTGTTGATAAACCACATGGAGGAGCTAGCGTCAGTGACTATCGACCCCTGTCAGCCCTGAACTCTGACGTGAAGATCTAAACTGGCTTTTGGCAGCGCGCTTGAAAAGTGTTGCCTGCTTTGTTGTATACCAGAACTAGGCGTCATCATGAGGTAATTACAACATCTCGATTTCCTTACGTCGATACTTTGACATGTCCGCATTTATGCAGATACGGTGTATGATGGTACTCTTGGCCTCCCTTTATTTCAGCGAGGACTTTGATAGGGTTGATCACTGTTATCTGGCAGCGAATATCCAGAATATGGAATTCCCAGACAGCTCCTCTTAGGCACGACATCTTGGATTATGTACCATGGTCGTCTTACACCATCCATCCTGGTCCAAGGACTGGTATGGAATGGATGCCCTGTTTCCCCCAGTCCTGTACGTTGGCACCATAGAACTATTACTTTGGTGCATCTCCAACACTTCAATGACTCTAGGCACCCACACTTCTTATTCCATGGCCTAGGTGGGCGAGCTGGTCCTCCTGCGCTACAGCAACGATGTTCAAGCAGCAATGGAGTGGGTGGGGTCCTATGATACTGCTTCAGTAGTGTAATTAACCTTCACTAAAAGTCGTGCACTAACTGTAGTACATGGGCTACCCACTGAATGTGTCACTCCCCTGCAGGTCTGTGGCATGACAACTTATCTAGGTATTGATTTTATGTGAGATTTGTGATGATCTATGGACCTTAACAGTAGGCACTTGCTATGTTAGATCTGGCCAGAGCTCCTTGACCATCAGCTCTGAAGTTGCTGCAATGGACGTCCTATGCAAACATTTATGTCACATCGCAAATCCTGCACATGGCCCAGACTTTCCCATTCTGCTATCAATGGCTAGACATATGTTGGCCACGTTGGGTTCCTTTGTGAATCAAGGCATGTTATTTAAGGTCAGCTATGAGTTCCTCATACTTATGAAGGGCGAAGGAGGCCTCAATGTCTGTCATCTCCAACATCGAGGAACAGCCCTCTTTACAAGCTTGCATGTCAAGATGTGGCAACGTATTCTGACTTGCCTCACCAGCTTATTGAGAGGACCCTTACCCGAATCTCTCTCGTCGCTACAGAGCCACTGACAGATGTCGCAGCATGTTTTTCCTACTTCTATTTTCCTATTTCTTTCTTCAATACAGCTACATCCGGACCCAACTTCCCCCTCCACGTCTACCAATGGCTCAGGTAGTGTATACCTTGCTGCAATCGCAACTTTCACCGAATATAACTGAGAAAACACACCGCCTCTTCTGGTGGAGGGAATTGCGGACCCCTACACTCATGTCAGATGTTCAGTCCACCTGATATATGACTGTTAGTAGGAAGCAAGTATGAAAGTCGTGTCTCGACCAGATACATCTGGTGGCATGTACCACATGTGGAGTACAATGAAGGCCATCGAAGCGAGGCGAGTGATGTTAAGCCTTTGGTCCACCAGATGTTGATGTTCATCTCATGCATGACTCCTGACATCATCACAGCACAAATGTTTCTCTTCCCAGGCATTGGACTATTTTCTGTGGACTAAGATCCACTCAGTAACTTGAATTCGTGGACACACTGTCCACTACCTGTCTGGTGGTGGTGACAAATCATCTCTCAATTTCTGGCAATACCTTAACGACCAACATTGTGCAGTTGTGAACAACTCTAAGTACCAACGATATTAATCGAAATTTCTGCAGAGCACGTCCTGCAACAATCCTCGTAGCTGGATCACAACAGCAACAAGCATCTGACATACTTTTCTTTCCTCCATTTTACAGAATTGATTCCCTCATCAGTTATTTGTACACACTTTTGAAGAGATAAGCATCAGTGATCTGCAGACACATCTCCACCACCCAGATTTTCTCCCAGTGATGTTCAAGGTGAAGCCCAGTCTTTGTGAGGATGTGTTGGTGCGACTGAGATGGCTTGAAAAAAAGGGTTGGCAGATGTTAATGGTGTCTTACTAACTGGGGCCTACACATGAAGTGGTGGAATCTTTTTTTTTGGGGGGGGGATGCTTATTAAGTTTAGCGTACGAGTGGCGATAAAATTAGCTTCTTTTCCTTTGTAGGCCTACGTATAGTAAGGAATGTGAGGAATGTGTTAAAAAATGTGGTCGGTGCAGCGTACCTGACATTTTCTCCATTCAGAGATTGGGTGTTGTGTTGACTTCACCATCATTTCACACCCATTGACACACAGACGCCAAAGTGGCTTCAGCTGAAATGCCTTGCAACAAGTGGCTGGACTCTGCACAAGTGGCGATCCTGGCCTGGTCACATGTATCATTTTATTCAGTTTTGTAGGCAATGAAATTATTAAATTTTACTTTCAGATTATTAGTTTGTAGGTTTTTATTAGTGCTCTTGTTTCTTGGCCCCTTTACATAAATATTATTCATGTAGCTAATTTGAAATGGTTGATCCAACTAATTCAATAAGAAGAAATATCTCTGAAGGACTATTTGCGTACAATATATCTAACGATTTTTTTAAATTCTATGGGATATTTCGAAAAATTTGAGGATCATTTTGTATGTGATTGCTGTGACTTTGTGGAAATACATTGGCAATGTGATACAGTGTGAGGATTTATCGGTTGTTATTCTCCCATTCCAAATATAAAACAACTGTGGTGCAAAACGTTCAACTAATGCATCATGTTGCAGTCGCTGATTCATATTCATCTCCAAAGTCAGTTTTGTACATGTGGCCGTAATACTGATAGTTGAGAAGTGCTTTCATTTCATCAGTGGCTGCTGAATACGGTAACATTTAGAAATGTTTCACCAAACGTCTTGTCTCGCCCACCTCTTAGAGAACTGTCATTTGGCTGATTGACTGTTGCACAATTAGCATCTATTCAGCAATGCGAGTATGACTTGGAAACTTATGTACTAGTGAACTTGGGTTTTCTCTATAACTTTTTGGTTGCATCTGGAGTAGGTCTACAAGTTGATACAAGGACCAGATTCAAAATTAATGCCCACCTTTGATACTGAGTCTTTCTCAGACAGTCTCGCCTGCTGTTTCAGTTTTCGTTTCAGTTGGTATTATTTTTCTATGAAGAACGACAAATTGCATACCATCTCCATGTACATTTTTGATACAGACTGAAATTTTTATCAGTATCTCACAGTTGTCAATTCCACGTTTTCACCCACTTTATGTACCCAATATTATGCGAGCTCTACTGGGGCAGCTCCAAACCCTGGCACGTTGTTATCTGTGCTTTGGAACTTAATCTGTTGAAATGTAGTACTGTCGCCTGTATGGGACACTTCAGTGGAACTTATACTGACACTTTCAGGTCCTTATCGTCATCTGGACTGGATAAGAGTAGTCCAATCTGAAAACTGGTGTGTACACTCCGCGTCCAATCAGCTACCTGAGCAACTGACCCATTTAGGACGTCCCTATAGTACTCAACACTATGATGCAGATCCAAGAAATTTCAGCCTGCTTTGTCACAGAAGCTTCGAACTCTTCAGTCAGTCGTTCCAGTCGATTCAGAACGGGGAGTGCACGATCGGTTTTGCACTGCAGCAAATTGAGTGTCTCACTGAAATTAGATGAGCTTTCTCAAGGTTCTCTGCCAGTTGAATGATCCAAGTGTGGCCACAGAGCGCAGTCAGCAGCCGGTAGCACCCCGCGCCGTCAGCGGCTGACTGAATGGCCTCTTTAGCAGGCTGAATAAGGCTCCCAGCCATACAAACTGAGTGCACTTTGTGTTCCCTCCAATCTCTTTTTACCATTTCCCTAAGGGATACCTTCTCTCGCTGTCCATTTGAACTTCCTGCTGTTAATAGATCCTGCCCTTTCGCGTTTGCCTCTTCTTGACACAGCACATACCATGTTTGTCAACAGCTGAAATGAGTCTCCGTGACTCAGTTTCGGTTTCAGTGGAAGACAGCACCTCAGACTCGTAGGTCAGGGTGATGGGTACCACGTGCTGAGTCCTCCCTGGTCCCTGCCTCCCCTGTACAGGGAGCCTAGTCCTGCCACTGACAGGATGAGTGGCGACAGATCATCTACTTCCTGTACAAGCTGCTGACAGCCAAGTGGATGAGCGGTAACAGATCGTGTACTGCCTGTAGAAGCGACAGCAGGAGGTGATAGCAACTCAGGTATCTGTGGTATATCTGATACATGACTGCTGGTAACTCTCCAGAAACATCCATATACAGTAGCTTCCAGGCGACTGATCTTAACTTATGAACGTCAGCTAACTCTTCCCACGTTCGAGGACGGTGTTCACTGTAGGGCTGCAGTGTGGCTGGTGTAATGTTTTACAAAACAGTAAACAAGTATCATTGAAGTAAGCCTGCAGGTTCTTTTTCATCTTCCGGACCAGTTAAGCTCCTAGTATAGCTAGTTACCGTTAAGATCTGAAGCAGTCCGTACGCAAATAGATGTTTCCTTTATAGCTGCAGTAGCACCTTCTATAAACGCTACTAATATCGTGAAATGTTTAGAGGATGTAGTCGAAAACAAAATGAAAATTACCGTTAGTTTACGGTAAATGCAGCCAATCGAACACGAAATGTTACTTGCAACAAGCGCTACACAAACACTGATTTTCTACGACATACGTTATGCACAACATTGGTAACATACGAAAATTTCCGAAAATTTACGTTTATTCACTTTGATACACAATGAAATACGGCATAAACGTTTCTTTGAATGAGGTGGCTACTTCGAAATTTTTATCGAGGAAAATCGTTGATCGTAACTAATGGTATAGCACAAAATACGTTTCTCATGACACACAAGGTACCAAAATACGGAATATACTACGACACAAGCACGGATGTTGATAAAGCTGAAATGTTTAAAATTGATGTGAAGTTTTAGGACGTGACTCTTAGAGGAGAAATTATCTGTCACATCTGATTTTACTTGAAGGAAATAGAGGAAGTCGGTTTGTATACGAAATTATGAGTAAACAGCCATGGGAACTGTCGGATTGTCCATTTAGCTGGTTTCATGTCAAATTTTGCACTTGCGTGTCAAAGATGTACTCTGGAACATGTCTTCAAAAAAAAAAATGCAAAGAAAAGGGTGTACAGTGTGGAACATAACAGAGCTAAAGGTGAGTTGGTATACCTTTGTGAAAAGTCTGCCGATACGTTCCACAGACAGATTACCTTTATCACTGTAAGGGTCTATGTAATATACAAGGTGATTTTTTTTTCTACCATGTACAATCTCTAGTGGTTGATCAATGAGCGGATAAGGAAGAAGGAAAAGTCTAATGATGTCCGGAAATGCAGGGTCCCTATGCCAGAGACAATTTATTAAATCATTCTTTGTTACAGAAGCTGCACTGTAATACCATGCAGCTACAGTTACAGTATTCACGGTTTCCTCCTAGTGGGTGGTACTGTTTCTGGCACATCATGACCTAGGATGCTGGAAACCATGAAGGACGTACCGGAAATGGCCAGACACTAGAGTTGGAAGAAAATGTAATGAACACTGTGGAAGGCGACCGCCATATCAGAACCAGGCAGTTGGCCCACCACTACAGGGTAAGCCAGACGACCGTGTGGAACTTCCTCTATGACGTCTGCTACCACCCTTATGAGTTACAGCGTGTGCAGGACTTACTAACGACAGACTTTCCACATCTGTACCAATTTTGTCACTGGTTTCTTCACCAGGTAACCACGATTTCGGGATCTGTGTCATCCATCCTATTCAGAGATGACGCCACCTTTAGTTGGAGTGGTATCTTCAACTCTCATAACAGCCATCTGTGGGATGGTATGCAGAACGCCCACGGTATGGTCACAGCGAGTCATCAGCATCGGTGCAGGCGGAATGTGTGGACAGGGATAATTGGCGGCCATATTTTGGGACCAGTGTTCCTTCCATGTCGCCTAACTGGCGGCAACTGTTGGCATTTGTTGCGGGTAGTGCTATTGATGATTGTAATGGTTATGTGGCTGCTCCATGATGGGGATCCAGCCTACTTAGCCGTTAATGTCCGGCCGCATCTCAATCGTGTCTTCTATGGTTGATGGGTTGGAGAAGGTGGTCCAGTTGCATGGCCTGCTCGTTTAGCGCATCTCGACCCGTGCGATTTCTGGTTATGGGGCCACCTCATAAGCATCGTGTACGCAGAGGACATTCCAGATGTGGAGACACTGGAGCAGCGTATTCATCCCGCCTATGGCCCTGTTCGTATGCAGCCTGGCCGATTTGAACGTGAGAGACAGAGCACACTACGGCGCCTATACACGAATGCGTTGAGGCACACGGAAACCATTTTCAATACATACTGTAGTTGTCGGTGCGTGATACAGCGAGTAATAGACTGCAGTCTTCGTAACAGTGTATGATTGAATAAATGGTCTCTAGCGAGGAAATCATTCATTTCCGGACGTAAATTCGTTAGACCTTTCT
The DNA here is from genome assembly GCF_021461385.2 of Schistocerca piceifrons. NCBI lineage: Eukaryota > Metazoa > Arthropoda > Insecta > Orthoptera > Acrididae > Schistocerca > Schistocerca piceifrons. The sequence goes on along the minus strand of NC_060148.1, from coordinate 72,842,641 downwards.
TGTTCCGTATGCTGTCATTGATCAATCCCTAGAGACTGTACACGATGCTAAAAATCACCCAGTCTACGCAACATGATGACCAAATGGCATTCCAACTGGAGCTTTCTGCAATACCAAAGGCAATGATACACTGATACCCAACGATATTACGTAGTTCCCTCGCAGTATTCTTATGACTGCTCTGTGACCCAAAGCAGTTACCCGTACAAGATCACGCCGGTGTGTACCACGGGTGGGTCACGTCCGACTCTGCCAGTTATGCTACTTGCATAGCAATAACGTCTGACGAACGTATGGCCTATCATGCAGGAGCAACGAACTGTACTGAATACAAGTTTGTGTTGCCCTTGGACGAGAGAGATTTCTGAACAAATGAGGTATATTTATTTTATATCTTCTCTCGCTGTTCTAAAAATAGAACGTCGATATATTCAAGTAGGCTACTACTCTAGTGTGTTTGAATAAGACAAGCAGGGAACAGGTGGCCAAGGCAGCTGGAGGGAAGCTTGCACACGCTCGCCGCAACACGGCGCCGGCGGTGACGTCTCAAACCAGAGATAAGACTACCGTGATTAAATAAACTAGCACAAAAAGAACCACTTGGACCATGAGTAGCGGATGAAACACTTACCTGAGTTGTCGGCTGTTCAACTATGTACGGTGACTTCCGTATACGATTCCGGAAAATAAATTCGTAAGAATCTCAACGTAAAACTTAAACATTTACTTCATTACTTCACAAAAAATTGCTGTCCATTCTCATACCCAGCCTCATAGGAATCGAAAAAATATAATATTTACCTGTAACGGAAACTGGGCGACTGTAGTCACTACATATGACCACCGCCACAAAAATGCGGATGAACCAACCAAAGCCTCTGCGGAACATCATGGAAGGTCGCAGGTGTCGGGCCAAGTAAAAAAGTTTTCCCTCAAAATAACTTCAGCGAACTTGCAGTCTGCTGAAGAACCTGAAATTTTACAAACAAGTGTAATCACAAAACACAATTTTTGCAACTACCTGTATAGTAAATAAAGAAGCGTAAATTAATCTGAATTACACCATTTTACAAGATGGATATCATTCCGTTATTCCGAATATACAGGGTGATTCACGAAGGCATGCAAATATTTCGATAAGTTATTCTACAAGTAAAACTAAACAAAAAAGTTCGTGTAAACACAGGTCCGCAAATATTTCGGTACGGAGTTACGGCTAATAAAAAAATTTGCATGAAATTTACCAACTTTGCTAATACGAAGCCATCGCAAAACTGCACGAGGTTACAGTAAAGCACGATTTCCATTTATTTTGTTGTTATTCATCTGGTGAAACTAATAAAAGATTCTCCAGACGTGTATCTGCAGTAGTTTTTCAGAACATCCAGAGAAGCAAAGAAGTAATTTCGCAAAATTTTTAATTTATACTTGGCCCGATTTGTTTTTTAATTTCGAGGCGACTGCACAAAGTTTTCAGCAGAATTTGTAGAGAATTTAATTTTGAAATAATGATGGTAATAACTTTAACTGAAACTGTATGAATTTGTCAGATAATCTGCTTTTATTAATACCATATCACACGTGAATTCATGTTACAGTGGATAAAACAAACCTCAGTGTTAAGGAAGTTGTACAGTGCGCATACAATTTCACAATACATTCACAATAAATGTTCAAAAACGTATCCACTGAGTTTAATGAATTTAGCTACACATGTATGAAATGATTTTGTTGCTCGTTTCAGTTTCACAGAGTTGTTGTTAATTTTGCCTATTGCATTCACAACGTGAGCAAGTAATGCCTCACGTGTACTGACTTTGTCCTCATAAACTATGTCTTTCACCCATCTCCATACAAAAAAAATGCATTGGTGTTAAATCGGGCGATCTGAGTGGCCACAGACGTGTAGCACCTCGACCAATCCATTCATGGCGAAAATGTTCGTTTAAATGTGTACTGACGGGCTGGCGAAAATGTAGGCGCGCCGACCTGTTGAAAATACAACTGCAATCGCGTAGCAAGTGGAACATCTTCGAGCAAGCGGGGTTTTCTTCTTGAAGGAATTATAAGTACGTCTCGCCAGTTACACGTGCTGGGAAAATATTTTATTAGATTCATCATATCAATAACTACGAATGAAATGGAAATCATGCGATGGCTTCGTCTTAGTGAAGATGCTAAATTTCAGGCAAAATCCTTCATTAGCCGTAGCTCCGTAACTAACATTTGCGGAACAGTGTTCATATGGACTTTTTCTTTAGTTTTACTTGTAGAATAACGTATTGAAATATTTGCATATCTTCGAGAACCACCATGTATACTGGCTGATCAGCGGCACTGTTTAAGACAAACACTTTCGAAACCATTTAAGAGCTCGTTATGATGTTTGCACCTGATTAATTGCGAGAAACTGCTGTATGAGCGACGTAGTCCGTTGTAATACTCATATTAATTGTAGGAGACGGGGATCAACTTCGCTTATTCAAGTGAAACCATAGTGTATGTCTATACGTGGTGATCTGGTATGCAGAGGGAGAGAAGGACGGGGCTGTGTCTCGCCTACAGCAGGGGCGTTAGCCAGCTAGACGAGCCTCAGGCGGCTAGAGACACGCCAGCGTGTGCTTCCGAGTGTGGTGCTGGCGGGAACTGTGCTCCAAAAAACATAGGGTGAATCAAAATGCGTCATCCGATTTCAAAACTATCGTGACTGTTATGTTATTTGACGTATGTGTATGAACAACTTACTAGTGGAAAGAGCAAACTCTCGAGTTAGACACGCTTTCAGCTGGGAAGCAGCAGTGTGCGCCCATTACAGTTGAAAGGTGGCTACACTGAGCCACAGCGCCAAAGATCGCGCCAGAGAGTATTGTTCCACCGCCTCCACTGGCAGTGATTATTGAGACGTAGCGGCAAGCAGTTGGCGCGATCTTTGGCGCTGTGGCTCAGTGTAGCCACCTTTCACAGTTCTAGTAAAAATGGTGTCGGGACACCAGAAAGCGCTTTGCGTTCTACGTTTTGGGGACTGCGGGTCAGTTACAAGCGTTCAGCGCGACTTTCGTGTGGAACATCCTATACCACAGAGCGTTAGACAACGGGGTGAACAATTCCAAGAAACAGGTTGCGTGTGTAAAGGCAAATTACCGGGTCGTCGCCGAGTGTCTGACACAGACGTCGAGCGCATCCGCCATAGTTTCACAAGGAGTCTGTTGGTCGCACAGCTCGACGGCTCAACATGACCCCGATGTTCGTCTGGCGTGTGCTGCGTAGACGTTTACACACGAAACCGTACCAAAGTCAGCTACTGCAAGCCCTTCGTGAAGGTGACAAACGACAACGTGTGGAGTTCTGTAATGTCGTTCATGGCAAGATGGAGGATGACTGTTTTCTTCCACACTAAGTGTTCAGTGTCGAGGCAACATTCGATTTAAATGGAAAGGTGGACCGTCATAATGTGAGAATATGGGGTACGGAACAACCACATGAAATTGTACAACATGAGAGGGACTGTCCAAAATTGAATGTGTTTCGTGCAGTTTCACGGGAAAAGGTATACGGTGCAGTTTTCTTTGCCCATAATTCTGTTACAAGAAGTATATATATCACGATAAGCTTGAAAACGTTCTAATCTCACAGATCGAGACTGCTTTGGACGACTTGTGTAAAGTTTGGAAGGTAGGAGGCGAGGTACTCGTAGAAGTACAGCTGTGAGGACGGGGCGTGAGTCGTGCTTGGGTAGCTCAATTGGTAAAGCACTTGCCATCGAAAGTCAAAGTTCCCGTGTTGGAGTCTCGGTCCGGTATACAGTTTTAGTCTGCCAGGAAGTTTCATTTCAGCGCACACTCCGCTGCAGAGTGAAAATCTCATTCTGGAAACATCCCCCAGGCTGTGGCTAAGCCATGTCTCCGCAATATCCTTTCTTTCAGGAATGCTAGTTCTGCCGGGTTCGCAGGAGAGCTTCAGCGCAATTGTTGTCTGTACAGAAGAACTTACTTGTATATGATTTACATTTTCGTTAATATGTTATGTAATATTGCACAGCTCATGGCTACAAAATGACCGTGATGACTTTAAGATTATTTTGAATGTAATGTAAGGTGTGTATATGGGACATCCCGTAAATCTGAATATTTTTCAGTGTTACGCGATGCCACAGAGAATAAGTAAGGGCATGAATCACTGCGCGTGTTGTCTTTGCGTCTTTCAGTCTTCGGCATTCCGTCCTTTGAGTTTCGGCAGCTTTCTGTCTTGGAGGGTCGTTCCGGTGATCTCACGAGAGGTAAATCTCAAGAGATCTGGTCGGCGATATAGCCGTGCGATTTAACGCGAACTGTTTCTGGGTGCAGAGCGTTGGACTTCCCTTAATTTACTGAGCTCTGCCCCACACTTTACCTTCGTGTATCATCTGGAATACTCTGAACACAATTATCTCATTTATGTTGGAGTAGGTGTTGGAACTTTAGCTTCATACTTGTGAGCATCAAGGCAGAAGTGAACTTGCAAGGTGATAATTATTGAAGTACATGAAATAAAATAGCCATTACTTATGAACTGTTTGCCTTAGGACGTTCAAACTACACGGTTGGCAGCAGGGCACGATTGGTTTGGTTTACCGACGGAGCCCAATTTCATTTGGATGGGTTCGTCGCCGCGCGGGATTAGCCGAGCGGTCTTAGGCGCTGCAGTCATGGACTGGGCGGCTGGTCCTGGCGGAGGTTCGAGTCCTCCCCCGGGCGTGGGTGTGTGTGTTTGTCCTTAGGATAATTTAGGTAAAGTAGTGTGTAAGCTTAGGGACTGATCACCTTAGCAGTTAAGTCCTGTAAGATTTCACAATTTGAACATTTTTTTTTTAGGGTTCATCGATAACCAAATTTGGTTCATTTGGGGGATCGAGAATCCACATTTGGCGATCGAGATGTCTATTCACCCTCAACGGGTGACTGTGTGATGTGCGGTCTCCAGTCACAGAATAATCGGTGTGATATTCGTTTGGTGACTATCATACGGTACATGAAATTTTTGGAAAATGATATCACCCCCATTATCCAAAGTGACCGTGAGTTCGATAAGATGCGGTTCATGCAAGACGGAGTTCGACACCATCGAAGCTGGAGAGTGTCTGGTGTCCTGGGGAAGCACTTTGGCGACAGCATTCTAGCTCTGCGGTAACCAGAGGCCACTGGCATGGGCCTCGATTGGGTGCCACATTCTCCCGATCTCAACACATGGGACTCCTTTTTGTGCGGCTTTATTAAAGATAAGATCTACAGAAGTAACTCCGAGACTATTGCTGAGCTCAAAACAACCATTCAGGTCTTCGACAGCATCGACGTTCCGACACATTAGCGTGTCATGCGGAATTTCGCTATTCGTGTGCACCACATCACCGCCAATGATGGAAGGCGTATCTAACATGTCATAACCTAAATTCGAATACCTGTAGTGACGTTTACATGTTGAATAAAGTGCGTGCACGGCCAGTAGTTTGCGAGCAATTTACGACTTTTGTCATATAGTCCAGTAATTGTCATCCTGTAGATTATGTTGCTACAGCTGATGTTATTGGTTACATGTGATGAAGAGAAGTGAACGATGAAACTTCCTCGCAGATAAAAACTGTGTGCCGGGCCAAGACTGGAACTCGGGACCTTTGCCTTCCACGGGCAAGTGTTCCACCAACTGAGCTACCCAAGCACGACTCGTGATCTGTCCTCACAATTTTACTTCCGCCAGTACCTCGTCTCCTACCTTCCAAACTTCAGCACTGAACGATGTTATGCATCGTGTTTAGTGAAGGAAATTAAATTTCTTCACATGTTTGCACATAGGTTTTGAGTCACTGCTTTGAGAAATAAAACTCTGCATGCATATGTTCTGCGTTTATGCTGTACGTCTGCTCGTTATTTATGATTATTTGTTAATAACTTTGCTTTGAATCCACACTGAAGTGAGATCACCATTCACTGATCTCTCACTAATATCAATAAAAGTTTTAATCTGCCAGGAAGTTTCATATCAGCGCACACTCCGCTGCAGAGTGAAAATCTCATTCTGGAAACATCCCCCAGGCTGTGGTTAAGCCATGTCTCCGCAGTATCCTTTCTTTCAGGAGTGCTAGTTCTGCAAGGTTCGCAGGAGAGCTTCTGTTAAGTTTGGAAGGTAGGAGACGAGATACTTGCAGAAGTAAAGCTGTGAGGACCGGGCGTGAGTCGTGCTTCGGGAGCTCAGATGGTAGAGCACTTGCCCGCGAAAGGCAAAGGTCCCGAGTTCGAGTCTCGGTCGGGCACACAGTTTTAATCTGCCAGGAAGTTTCATATCAGCGTACACTCCGCTGCAGAGTGAAAACCTCATTCTCGAAATATAAATAAATATTTATGAATGTTGAACTATGGTCTTATTATTTTTGTCAGTGTTATTAGCCCTATGGTTTCATTTCTCATTACTTCGCCAACCAATCTATAAATTGTTAGACAAATGGATCATCTCTTATCTGCGTACTGGCGCATTAAAACGCTGGTGTGCGACCAACCTCTGTGACACATAAAGGCGAGCCAGCCCGTAGTGCAGGTCTGATATTCTGGCCTTGCGACGGGCAGATACCGCTGCCAGAAGGTAGGGAAGAGACTAATTTGTAAATAAAATGTACAGTTTACTATTTAGCTCTTTTGAACATCGAACCGAAAGCTTTGTTAACGTAAATTCGCGAATTCTTTTGACAGTAGCATAATACCAAGTTTTCTACTCTCAGTACAGAACTCCAAAATTGGAAAAATAAATTATTTAATGAAGCAACTCAATTCTGCTGCTATGCAAGTCCTGTGGACAAAAGAAAATAAGCTGTATGACTCAACGAATTGGAAAGATACATTACATCTGCTGACTTCAAATAAAATGCTAAGTAGTTTTCTCCTTCGGGTAAGACAGTGAAAGTGATGAAGTGATATGTCCCCACATTATGGCATCTAAATGGGGGATGACAGAGATAAACGACATACTAAACTTTTTTACAAAATTGTTTCGCTGAGGAAGATATTACAGTCGTTCCTTATTTAATTCGTCAAGCGAACGTCTGAATGACAGGTATCGAAATAAATGTCCATTGGACACAAAAACTATTGAAATCACTCAACAGAGGATTAGCCACTGGATCTGATAGAATGTCACCCTCTTCTAGAAGCAATGTACCGTATGTCATTTCAGGAGCGAAGCGTTCCTAGATTTGAAATTGTCTCTTTGCAGGAAATGGAACGTTATTTACAACTTGTACAGAAATTCGACTGCAGTTATAAGGACATGAAACGGTAGCTTTGAAGCCTATAGCGTACGTCATTGAATGTACACATTGAGCGTCTTGAGAAGAAACCAAGGACAAATTGGTAAAAGAAACAAAAACTGAGGGAGAAGAAATAAAAAATTTGACGTTATCTGATGAAATTCTATTTATGTCAGAGACAGCAAATAATTGGAAGATCAGTTGAACGTAATGGATACAGTCTTGAAAAGACGTTATAAAACGAACATCAGTAAAGGTGTGACAACAGTTTGAAATGTCGTCGAATCAGGTGAAGTGATAAGTAGAGAATTGGGTTAGGAAATGAGTCAGTCAACGTAGTTGAAATACTTTGTTATACGGACTGGAAAATAACTGTTGATTCGCGATATAGGTGGGATATAAAACGCAGACTGGAAACAACACGAAAGGAATTACTGAGAAAGAGGAATCGGTTAAGATCTGATATCAGTTTAAGTATTAGTTACTGGTAACAAGTTAAGTGTCAGTTAGTGAATGAAAGTGCAGCTGTGAATGAAAGTAAAATATGGACGTTAAATAGTTCAGACAAGGACATCATAGTACATTTTGAAATGTGATGCAACAGGAGGACGTTGAAGATTGGGTGGGTAGATGGAATAACAAATAAGGAGTAACTGAATCAAACTGCAAGAAAATGTAATTTATGGCACTACTTGAATAGAAGAAGAAATCGATTGATAGGATAAAAAATGAGGCATAAAGGAATCGTCACTCTGCTAACGTAGGGAAGTGTGGGAGGTAGGAGTTGTAGAGGGAAATCTAATACTGAATACTGCAAGCAGACTGAAACGAATGTAGGCTAGAAGAGTTATGCAGACGTGTTGAGGTTTGCAAAGAACAGATTAGCGTGGAGAGCAGCATCGAAGCAGTCAGTATCGAGGCTTAAGGCCATGGCTACACTTCAGCGTTGCTGGGAAGTGGATTAATATGGGTTTAGAGACTGCACTGATGACAGATGACTTTGCACATGTTGTTCTGGTGGCTGCCAGCATTATCAATAGACTGGGTTTCGCTAGGGATGTCCTACACCTGAACAGAACTGAGACGAGAAGATTGGTACAGCTGGTTCATGAATATACAGGGTGGTCCATCGATAAGTGACAGGGCCAAATATCTCAGCAAATAAGCATCACACGAAAAAACTACAAAGAACGAAACTAGTCTAGCTTGAAGGGGGAAACCAGATGGCGCTATGGCTGGCCCACTAGACGGTGCTGCCATAGGTCAAACGGATATCAACAGCGCTTTTTAAAAATAGGAACCCCCATTTTTATTACATATCCGTGTAGTAATTAAAGCAATATGACTGTTTTAGTTGGACCACTTTTTTCGCTATGTGATAGATGGCGCTGTAATAGTCACAAACGTATAATCACGTGGTATCACGAAACACTCCGCCAGTGCGGACGGTATTCGTTTGCTTCGTGATACATTACCCGTGTTAAAATGGACCGTTTACCAATTGCGTAAAAGGTCGATATTGTGTTGATGTATGGCTATTGCGATCAAATGCCTAACGGGCGTGTGCTATGTATGCTGCTCGGTATCCTGGCCGACATCATTCATGTGTCCGGACCGTTCGCGGGATAGTTACGTTATTTAAGGAAACAGAAAGTGTCAACCACGACCTGCAACAAATGATGATGCCCAAGTAGGTGTTTTAGCTGCTGTCGCGGCTTATCCGCACATCAGTAGCAAACAAATTGCGCGAGAATCGGGAATCTCAAAAACGTCGGTGATGAGAATGCTACATCAACATCGATTGCTCCCGTACCATATTTCTATGAACCGGGAATTGCATGGCGACGACTTTGAACGTCGTGTGTAGTTCTGCCACTGGGCACAACAAAAATTACGGGACGATGACAGATTTTTTGCACGCGTTCTATTTAGCGACGAACCGTCATTCACCAACAGCGGTAACGTAAACCGGCATAATATGCACTACTGGGAAACGGAAAATCTACGATGGCTGCGACAAGTGGAACATCAGCCACCTTGGCGGGTTAATTTATGGTGCGGCATTATGGGAGGAAGGATAATTGGCCCCCATTTTATCGATGGCAATCTAAAAGGTGCAATATATGCTGATTTCATACTTAATGTTCTAACGATGTTACTACAAACTGTTTCACTGTGTGACATAATGGCGATGTACTTCCAACATGATGGCTGTCCGGCACATAGATCACATGCGGTTGAAGCGGTATTGAACAGCATATTTCATGACAGGTGGATTGGTTGTCGAAGCACGTTGAGAATGCTTCCTGTGGGGAAAGTTGAAGGATATTTGCTATCGTGATCCACCGACAACGCCTGACAACATGCGTCAGCGCATTGCCAATGCATGTGCGAACATAACGGAAAGCAATCTACTCGCTGTTGAGAGGAATGTCGTTACACATATTGCCAAATGCATTGAGGTTGACGGACATCATTTTGAGCATTTATTGCATTAATGTGGTATTTAGGCGTAATCACGCTGTAACAGCTTGCGTTCTCAGAAATGATAAGTTCACAAAGGTACATGTATCACATTGGGACAACCGTAATAAAATGTTCAAACGTACCTACGTTCTGTATTTTAATTTAAAACCTACCTCCTACCAACCGTTCGTCTGAAATGGTCAGCCATATGTATGTGACTATTACAGCACCATCTATCTCAAAGCGAAAAAAGTGGTCCAACTATAACATTCATATTTCTTTACGTATTACAGGAAAATGTAATAAAAATGGGGGTTCCTATTTAAAACAACGCAGTGGATATCCGTTTGACCTATGGCAGCGCCATCTAGCGGGCCAACCGTAGCACCATCTGGTTTCCTCCTTCAAGCTAGACAAGTTTTGCTCTTTGTAGTTATTTAGTTTGACGCTTAGTTCGTGAGATATTTGGCCCAGTCACGATCAATGGACCACCCAGTATAACCGATGGGTCTTGGGCGATGCGACGCGTTGTGAAACACCTCTTGTCACTGGCAGCAGAAATAGGTCTTTGTTAGGTAAGTCCATACAAAAGGTTCCCCTGCCTAAATACTATCTCCAGAAATTTAGAAAATTGCGAATCAACCATGCACAAGATAGATTCTAACACACCTTCTACACATCGTAAGGAAAAAGAGACCACTGAGAAAAGTAATATAGGACACTTCACAGACTTAACAATCGTTCACCAAAACATGCAATAGATACAAAATAAAATAGGGCAATTTGAACTCAAGTTTCAGCCGTTGAACTACACAGTACTCTGTCACTGAGCATTGGTGTAGAGACTCAGAAATCGAACATGTAGTATTCTTGTTGCCTGAAAGGACAGAGTTATTGTATGGCTTCTACAAATTGTAGAAATTTGTGGAAATTATTTCAGAAAGGCATCACAGTTCGAATCAAGATATGGACTTAGTACGCTAAGTGAAGAAAAACTGTCTCATATATCCTCTATTGAATGGACAGGGCCTAATGACGCCAAGAAATTAACAACCACGTGTGTGTATCGATCTCCTAGTGATAGTGTGGACATTTTTATCATTAAATTAACAGAAGTACTAGCTAATATCTCAAGTAAACAAGTCTACATATTGTTGTGTAAAGACATAAAAATAAACACGGGTATCATTAATGAAACTGGTAGCATCCTCATAAATATCATTCAGAGTTTTGGGATGTCCCAGTTGGTAAGTAGTAGAAAAATGGTTACTGCAATGACGGCATCCGTGATTGACTATGTTGCCAAAAGTATGGACAGAGAGTAGTGTGATATAGCGGTACAACATCTTGGACTGTGATAGCGTTTCTGTCAAATAACAGTAAAATTGGGTGTGGAAAAATTCGGTATACTGCAAGCTTATGAAACACATTTATCAGAAATCAAAATACAAGATTTTCGAAAAGAACCAGAAAACCAAACAGAGGATGAAGTGTACAGAGAAACGAAGGTAAATCTAAAATCCTCTAAATTCGCAACATTGTTTAAATTTAATTTTGAAAAGATATCTTGAAAATCACCCAATTCAGTAAAATTGTCTTACAAAAACAAACGGATAACCGCAAGTATTAAGAAGTCCTTCCAAATCCTTCAGTACCACAGTCACATTAAAAAGAGTAATAATGAGCCAAAGTTATTAAATTTCTATCGTGGGTGATAAAAGATTTAGAAAAAGTTGCTAACTGCAGCAAAAAGTCGTAAGTACACTGTTGTTGCTACAACAACAGAGAATGGAGCTGGTAAAACTCTGCAATAACTAAAATATAAAGCGTCAGTAGGACTAGATGTAGCAACAATCTGTGTACTAAGACATTGCGTAGAGAGTACAGAAGCACCGTTAATAAACACAAGAGACGAATTCTTGACATCAGGGAAGTTTCAAGAATGTTTAAAACAGGCAAGAGTTGTACCCCTAGTAAAGAGAGGTAACCAGAAGGCATAGAAAATTAGTGGCCAGTTCCCTGTTGTCTCTATTATCTAAAATAATATAAACACTTATGAAAAGCAGATTAATGAGTTACTTGGATAAATACAAAATTTTGAGTGAATCATTTTTTTTGGTTTTCGAGGTAGTAGGAGTACAGAATCAGCCATACGGGAATTCACAATTGATACTCTTGACAAAGGTGAGTGTGTCACACACAGGTTTTAGATGTTTCATATGATTTTGACACTGTTGGCCATAACATTCTACTAAATGAGTTAGAAGCATTAGCGATAAGAGCAGTAGCTAACGACTGGTTCTGGTCTTCTTACCTAGCACACAGGGTACGAATTGTACAGATACCACATACCTCAAATAAGTCTAAGGTGTTAGTAAAGCATTTAACAGCGCCAAAACATATTAATACAGGAACAATACCCTTCCTGACATACATCTAAGGCTGTCTCACTAGTGATAGTTAAGGAGAAAAAAATGTCTTTTCTGAAGACAGCAACATTATATTCACTGAGAAAACTAGGGAACTCCTTGCAGAGGAAGCAAACAAGACCCTTAAGGAGGTTTACGATCGGACAATAAGCAATAAAGTGACAGTGAAAATAAAGAGAACAAACGCCAGGAATTTCAGATTGAAGAGTGAAAGTGATCCTATGCAGTTAAATGTAGATGGCACCTCTATAGACAATGCAACCAATGGAAAACTTCTAGGAATGAATACTGATTCTCAGTTGAACACGCAAAGGTACTTGCAAACACAATGTATTGAGCATGCTATGCCCTTATAGACCCGCCATCATTATACAATGAAGCACCAAAGAAACTGGTATAGGCCTGCGTACTTAAATACAGAGATATGCAAACAGGCAGAACACGTAGCTGTGGTCGACAACACCTGTATAAGACAAGAAGCGTCTGGCGCAGTTTTAGATGGCACGTTATCAACATTTAAGTGAGTTTCAACGTGTTGCTGTAGACGGCGCACCAGCGATGGGACACAGCATTTCCGAGGGATTTTCCCGTACGACCATTCCACGAGCGTACCGTGAATATCAGGAGTCCAGTAAAACATCAAATGTCCGACATCGCGGCGGCCGGAAAAAGATCCTTGAAGAACAGGAGCAACAAGGACTGAAGATAATCGTTCAACGAGGCAGAAGTGCAACACTTGCGCAAACTGCTGCAGATTTGAATGCTGGACCATCAACAAGTGTCAGTGAACGCACCATTCATCGGCATGGGCTTTCGGAGCGGAATGCCCACTCATCCTTGATGACTGCATGACACGAGGCTTTACGCCGAGCCTGGGTCTCTCAGCACTGACATTGTGACTGGAAACTTGTTGCCTGGTCGGTTGAGTCTCTTTTGCAATTGTATCGAGCGCATGGACATGAATGGGTGTAGATAGAAGCTCATGAATCCATGGACCCTGCATTTCAGCAGGGGACTGTTCAAGCTGGTGGAGGTTCTTTAATAGTGTGGGCGTGTGCACTTGTAGTCATATGGGACCCCTGATATATGTACATGCGACTCTGACAAGTGACACATACATAAGAATCCTGTCAGATCATCTGCATCTACACATGTCTATTGTGCATTCTGACGGTCTTGGGCAATTCCATCAGGACAATTCCAGACACGAACATTACTGAGCATATCTGGGATGCCTTGCAACGTGCTGTTCAAAAGAGATCTCCACCACCTCTTACTCTTACGGATTTAAGGACAGCCCCCCAAGATTCATGGTGTCAATTCCCTCCAGCACTGCCTCAGACATTAGTGGACTCCATGCCACGTCGTGTTGTGTACCAGTTTCTTCTTTAGTGTAAATCAGCCAGCATCTGTTAGGTACGTACTGTTCACATATAAACCCAATTCTTAGTTATGGTATTCTCTTCTGGGGATTAAATGTAAAAAATGGGAACGCAATTTCCAGACTGCATAAAAGTGCCACGACATCATTAACCAAGGGTAGTACTCGAGGTCATTGCAAAGATCTTTCCAAAACACAGGGGATTTTAAATGCTCCGTGTATCTACATTTACGAATCAGTTGCACACGTCAAAAGTAACATTCGTTATTACTGCACAAAGAGCTGGAAGAAGACCTAGACTGAACTTGCCTTTACCAAGAAAAAATGATCAGAATTTTCAATCAAGGAATAAGTTCCAAAGGTGATTAAGGAAAACAGAAAATAGAAATGTATCTGTTAATCCCAACAGTCTATACACTGGAGGGTTGCTTAGATAATGCAGAGAATATTCTGATAAAAAATGTAACACAGAAAATAACGATAATAAAATCCTAACATTCGAGGAAACGTTTTCACACCACATTTCCCCTACCTCCTTTTTTGCCTTACTTTTCTGGAGGGATTGCTCCTGCCAATGTTGTGCACCGTATAACAGTGAGACGCTGTCCTCCTCCTGAGCTAAGCACCCCACTCGTTATAGAGGGATGCAGGCTCTGCTTTCCAGGTTAGCAGGTGCGAAGCTGCGGTGCACTAAGTGGTCGTGACGTCAGCTGACGGTGCGTGCTGTGAAACAACGTGTGTACAGCGTGTTTGGAGTGTGAAGTGAGTGTCAGTGAGAAGTGAATGGGCAGTGTAGCACTAGCGTTTGATCACTGTGAAGTGACCCCTTTGTGAGACAGTACTGCGCCTGGCACGCACGCAAGTTTCCTGCCGAGGCGCCGGCTCATCCGCCAACAGGGCGCCGTTTCCTGATTCCGGCCTGGGGACTTGCCGCGATGAGGAGGCCGCGAGGCTGCCGAAAACGAGGCTGTAGAGTTCCGCGCAGCGTGAGCCGAGCTCAGCCGTGTTTACACCTCGAGGACAGTGTGGTGTACTCCGTCCATCGTAAGAATGAACGTGATGTAAACATTACACGATATATATTCTCCAGTGCTCGGTTGAATCTCATTGCATGTCGTGTCTCGTGGAGCGGAAGTCAAGCTGTGTCCAGTACAGTCCAGTCCAGTAAGATAATAGGGATACTTTTTATGGTGCCTTTACCTGCACATAGACTGAGCGATAATGCGGGACAACAGCTTTAGCGGCGCATTAAACTTGGGCAGCACTGGCCAGCCGTCTGGTTCAAATGGCTCTGAGCACTATGCGACTTAACTTCTGAGGTCATCAGTCGCCTAGAACTTAGAACTAATTAAACCTAACTAACCTAAGGACATCACACACATCCATGCCCGAGGCAGGATTCGAACCTGCGACCGTAGCGGTCGCTCGGCTCCAGATTGTAGCGCCTAGAACCGCACGGCCACTCCGTCCGGCCCAGCCATCTGGTCCAACTAACCTGCAATGATGTGAGCAGTTGCAGTTCAGATGTAAAAAGAGACGAACAGAGAAACAATGTAGCTTCGAAAGTCATTTAATCTTTAAAGAGAACTAAATAATATTCGGAAAAACTCCAGCACTACCTCACGCTTTATAGCTGATCTGACGGAAAGCATAAAATGCTCTCGTTCTCACGTCACGCAGTATTCTGATTACAAACAAGAGTGATGAAAATCCCTTACTTAAACACAGGGTCAACATTCTGAGCGAGTTATGTGTGATACAAAAGCATACTGCAGGGATTTCACCGTACTGTTGGATACTGAAGCCACTGAAAGTATTAGTTACAGTCAGTCGTCTCGTAATCTCTTAGCTCCTTCCTTATCCGAATCCGAGAGATACATTTCAGTTCTGCAACTGTCACCTGGTACGTTGATAACGAGTCGATCAACAACGGAATGCACGAAGCCACCCAGCCGCCGCATATAATCCTCATCTTTTGTGAGGCGCCAGTCTATATCCCGCCAGCGTTCGGCAATGACTGTGAAAAAGCTGCGTGCGTTAGTTCCAATACGTCAGTCTGGCAGTTGAACGGTCTTGTTATTTCTGAGGCCAAATCCCTTAACTTGGCTCCAGATCACTGCTGTTGGGTTCATAATGTAATGCATCAGCGACAAATGTAAGTATGCAGAATTTTTATGGCGTTCTCAGTGTTGCGAAAATTGTTTCTCACGTTTCTACGACACTCATCACTCTGGTTCGTGTGAGACTACATCTGTGCTGTAAAACAATGGGGATAGTCCAAATAAGTAGTATTCGGTTTTTATTTTAGGCCTAAAAATTAAATTGTTATGTATTGTTAATTTAAGCTACCTTCATTAACAATCTTTCATAAAACTCGATAATTCAGAATTTATATTTCAAATGAAAACAGGAATTTCGCGTGGAATATGTAATTTGAAAAAGACGAGGTGCATTACTCATAAAAATGACGATTAATTTGGCAATTACAAGAAGTAGGTGCTTGAAATTGAACGAAACAAAAATGAAAGTGAGACTTGAACGAGCTGTCCATGAACTGCGGCAGGTCATCAGTACTACACTATCGATTCAGTTATACGGCAAATGTCTATTTGTTTTTATACTGTATCAAATGCAGTCCCTCGGAAAGCGTCAAAGCTCAGTCTCTTTCTGCAGATTTATGGCAAACATTAAGAACAACCTATTTCTCGGCGCTTTCTGACCGTGTTCGACACGCGAGTTTCACTATGGAGCAGGAAGCAGCCTCAGTCATTTTCATACTGCGTATTAACAGCACGACAGTCAGAGCACAACAGTACACAGACTGTGACCGTTCACGATTTTTGAAATAAACTTCACGTAGATAAAGCATGATTAACAAAGACATTGATGGCTGTTAATACATTTGAATACGTTAAAGTTTTATTTAACATTACTTAGTAATAATATATCCAGTACGTAAGTAGGACCTACTTCCAAGATCATAACAACACCAGTACAGGTGTGCTACGGCTTCTCACCGGTCGCCGTGGTGACGTCGGTCCGCGGACGGTACTGGTCCAGCGCGACAGCCATCCAGCGGTAGAAGGGGGTGAAGCTACGAAAATTACCAGACGCATTACCCGTCCGCTAGAACGAGTGCAGTCAGTCCGCGCATGAGCACTAGGCAGCGATACCTCGCGCATGCGCAGATGAGGATACTGCAGTGCATCCTCCTAGTTATTTGCTTATTGTTATGTGTCTAGTGGCTAGTTTCAGATTATCGTGTTCGGGATTTTTCGCATTTTTTTCAGTAAGCACATGTTCATTGTTGTTGTTGTTGTGGTCTTGAGTCCTGAGACTGGTTTGTTGCAGCTCTCCATGCTACTCTATCCTGTGCAAGCTTCTTCATCTCCCAGTACCTACTGCAACCTACATCCTTCTGAATCAGTGTACTCATCTCTTGGTTTCCCTCTACGGTTTTTACCCTCCACGCAGCCCTCCAATAATAAATTGGCACATTTTCATAAATGCAGTAAAAAAACAATATTTTTTACCTGTAGAAATCGTTTTATACCAGATGCATGTGAAAACATTTTTGCTAATTGACTGCATCGTATTCTCGAAATGGAATGGAGCAAAGAGGCGCTAAGCGTCTTAATTTAGGCACACAACGAAGAAATGTGTAAGAGTGGCTCACACAACCCTCTGTATTATAATAAGGAATATTGGCAGTCGTTTATTTCTGAGTAATATACATACAACGCTACGCATTGATTTTCGATTTGTATCACAATGCCGCAGCTTACGAATATTCGTGGTTTATCTGATTGAATCTGTTTCTTTATTGCAGCATGCCAGGAAAGAGAAACAGGCAGTGATAGGCGAGAAAGGCTGTGCAGTTTTGTCCAGTGCGACGAACGGGGACTGCAAAACTGTGAGTGGCACATATATCTCACGAAATAAGCATCAAACGAAAAAACTACAAAGAACGAAACTAGTCTAGCTTGAAGGGGGAAACCAGGTGGCGCTATGGTTGGCCCGCTAGATGGCGCTGCCACAGGTCAAACGGATATCAACTGCGTTTCTTTAAATAGGAATCCCCATTTTATTACATATTCATACAGTGCGTAAAGACATATGAATGTTTTAGTTGGACCACTTTTTTCGCTTTGTGAGAGATGGCGCTGTAATACTCACAAACGTATAAGTACGTGATATCACGTAACATTCCGTCAGTGCGGACGGTGTTTGCTTCGTGATACATTACCCGTGTTAAAATGGACCGTTTACCAATTGCGGAAAAGGTTGATATCGTGTTGATCTACGGCTATTGTGATCAAAATGCCCAACGGGCGTGTGCTATGTATGCTGCTCAGTATCCTGGACATCATCCAAATGTCCGGATCGTTCGATGGATAGTTACGTTAGTTAAGGAAACAGGAAGTGTTCAGCCACATGTGAAACGTCAACCACGACCTGCAGCAAATGATGATGCCCAAGCAGGTGTTTTAGCTGCTGTCGCGGCTAATCCGCACATCAGCAGCAGACAAATTGCTCGAAAATCGGGAATCTCAGTGTTGAGAATGCTATATCAACATCGATTGCTTCCGTATTTGTATGCACCAGGAATTGCATGGCGACGACTTTGAACGTCGTGTACTGTCACTGGGAACAAGAGAAATTATGGGACGATGACAGATTTTTTGCATGCGTTATATTTAGCGATGAAGCGTCATTCACCAAAAACGGTAACGTAAACCGGCATAATATGCACTATTGGGCAACGGAAAATCCACGATGCATCCAACAAGTTGAACGTCAGCTACCTTGGCGGGTTAATGTATGGTGCGGCATTATGGGAGGAAGGATAATTAACCCCCATTTTATCGATGGCAACCTAAATGGTGCAATGTATGCTGATTTCCTATGTAATGTTCTACCGATGTTACTACAAACTGTTTCACTGCATGACATAATGGCGATGTACTTCCAACTTGATGGATGTCCGGCACATAGCTCGCGTGCGGTTGAAGCGGTATTGAATACCATATTTCATGACAGTTGGATAGGTCGTCGAAGGGACCATGGCCCGTACTTTCACCGGATCTGACGTCCCCGGATTTCTTTCTGGGGGGAAAGTGAAGGCTATTTGCTATCGTGATCCACCGACAACGCCTGACAACATGCATCAGCGCTTTGTCAATGCATCTGCAAACATTACGAAAGGTGAACTACTAGCTGTTGAGAGGAATGTCGTTACACGTATTGTCAAATGCACTGAGGTTGACGGACATCATTTTGAGCATTTATTGCATTGATGTGGTATTTACAGGTAATCAGCATGCGTTATCAGGTACACGTATCGCATTGGAACAACCGAAATAAAACGTTCAAACATATCTATGTTCTGTATTTTAATTGAAAAATCCTACTTGTTACCAACTGTTCGTCTAAAATCGTGAGTCATATGTTTGTGACTATTACAGCGCCATCCAGCACTAAACGAAAAAAGAGGTCCAACTAAAACATTCATATTTCTTTACGTACTACACGAAAGTGTAATAAAAATGGGGATTCCTATTTAAAGAAACGCAGTTGATATCCGTTTGACCTATGGCAGCGCCATCTAGCGGGATAACCATAGCGCCATCTGGTTTCCCCCTTCAAGCTAGACTAGTTTCGTTCTTTGTAGTTTTTTCGTTTGACGCTTATTTCGTGAGATATTTGGCCCGGTCACGATCAATGGACCACCCTGGTCCATCGAAAACTATACATTGGATAAAAGTAGGGGGTAAGAAAAGTTCGTAAGCTCAAAGGGGGACATCAAATGATTCTAGAAGTGACCCCCATTTTTATTTCAGATTTCGATTTTCCGTAAAAAAGTAATCAAGCTTTGTGTGAAACATTTTTAAAACCGTAGACAGATTGCGCTGAAATCTTAAAACAAGTAAAATTGGGGAAGAACTCTCATTTCGAATGATCCGAGGAGGTCGCAGCAAACCGATGAAAAATGTGCACCAATTCTTTCATTAAGCCAACTTCAGCTATTTTTTTACAAAATGTATCCTACTCGCCACAGTTTTTGATGGAAGGAGGCGGAATGGTATTAAAATCCCGTTAGGGAACTTTTCACAATTGTATTACTCCCACGACTGTGGTGATTCCGTGGCCCAACTGGTAACTATGGCCCAGTGTAAAGGTAGGTGCACTGCGATCAGACGTCACTTCACTTTCACATTGTGAACCGTAAACATCAAGTGACTAAAGTAAATTATTCTTTAGCGAAACATGGCTCACTAGCCTCCTACAGAGACTGTTGATATGATGCTAATTGTAGGTGAATGTCATAACAATTACGCACCAGCTGCGTATCTGTATGCGGATCGTTTCCCAAACAGACGACATCCAAGAGAAACCGTTATTCTAAATTGCACTCAATTATCCCGGAATGGATACATGCACCATCCACCTCGTTATCGCGAATAAAATGAAAATGACGCTCGTAGCCTTACCATTCTTGCCTGTGTCCAACTGGATCCCGAAATTACTAGTCTTGCGATTCGGAGACAAACTGGATTACTGAAATCAACTGTTTTCAGGATTTTGAAGACACATAAATATCACACTGACACAGGGATTAACGCCGAAAGATATGCATTTCTGCCAATGGGCCTTGGAAATGATAACAGGTGACAATCACTTTTTTAGATACGTTATGTCGACCTACCAAGCCACATTCAAAAACAATGGCGAATTAAATCGCCATGGTTGTCATTATTGGTCCCCTGCCAATCCACAAAGTTGACAATCAACACAAATGGTCGATAATGGTCTGGTGTGGAATTTTAAAAGGCTACTTGATAGGACCGTATTTTTTTAACCGAAATGTTACTGAGGTATCCTATTTACAACTTCTTAAATTTACGGTACCCTAGTCGGTGGATAGGACGCGGCGGATGAATTCAGTGGCCTCCACGTTGACCATACCTAACATCTCCTCATTTTCTTTTGTGGGGTTATTTAAAAAGTATTGTTTTTGAAGCCCACAACCAGAAACGGTATGGAGCAACGCATTCGTGTGTGCAGCCATACCAAGGGATGTGCTGCTCAAAACTGTGGGCAACTTTCGCAGACGATTGACTTCATGCATTGAAGAAATGGGGGTAAGTTTGAACAATTTCTTGGTGGCTAATTGCATTAATTAAGCACCCCAAACTGAGATACAAGGGGACTCACAGTAATAAACCACCCCACGGGAACATCATTCTATTACGTCCATGTACCTTAATTTGTCGTAACGAAAGAATTGGTGTATATTTTTTATTGGTTTGATGCGTCTTTCTAGGATTCTAAACTTTTTTACTTTTTTCTCGATTTCAGCGCAATCTGTCAATGGTTTTAAAAAAGAAATTCAGACAAAACTGGATTACTTTTTTATGGAGAATCGGAATCTGCAATAAAAATGGGTGTTTCCATTTCAGATTTAAAAGTTTCCCCTCGCACGACCTAAGGGGTGGTTGCTGGCGGTCACGTGTAGTATCATTTGATGTCCCCCTTTGAGCTTAGGAACTTGTCTAATCCACTATTTTTACCCGATGTATAGTTTTTCAGATAATCTCATTGGAAACCTCAGATTGACCGCAATATAGATATTCCAGACTCGGAAACATAAGGCAAGTGCGTCTATAATTACTAGGCCTTAAAAAATGGCAGTGCGTAAATCCACAAGATCTTTTGAAGTGATGATACCGGCCGTAGTGGCCGTGCGGTTCTAGGCGCTACAGTCTGGAGCCGAGCGACCGCTACGGTCGCAAGTTCGAATCCTGCCTCGGGCATGGATGTGTGTGATGTTCTTAGGTTAGTTAGGTTTAAGTAGTTCTAAGTTCTAGGGGACTGATGACCTCAGAAGTTAAGTCGCATAGTGCTCAGAGCCATTTTTGAAGTGATGCACTCTGCTATACTGTGGCTAAAAGCCAAACTCTGAAAAGATACCCCAGTCTCCAGAAAACACAATGTTACAACCAGCCTTCAACATAACAGGGCATGTACCGTTATTTTATCAGTGATCTTGGCTGGTCACGAAACCTGCAAACATATGATTTAATTCTTTCTTTCGACAATGTGAGATAGTCCCCCTCATCTCTGAGTCACACTTGCTAATTCCATCTTCTATTATCACAGGGAGCAGTTTCTAGAAACAGGCCATGCCCATCCCCACGAAGTTCCGGAATTCCTGCGGATCTCCAGGCCTCACTTCTTTCATTAGCAGTGAATATATTCCAATTCCTTCGTTCCTTCCTTTCAGCAACTGGCTTTTAAACACTTTTAAGAAACGCATGAACCCTGGCCCACAGTCGAACAAAGTCTGGCTTTTCGTTTTCACCGTTGTTCCTTAATCCGAACAAATACGGTCACTACCTGGGCAATAGCCCCTAAAATAAGCGCTTTCAAAATGGCTCAAATGGCCCTGAGCACTATGGGACTTAACTTCTGAGGTCATCAGTCCCCCTAGAACTTAGAACTACTTAAACCTAACTAACCTAAGGACATCACACACACCCATGCCCGAAGCAGGATTCGAACCTGCGACCGTAGCAGTCGCACGGTTACAGACTGTAGCGCCTAGAACCGCTCGGCCACTCCGGCCGAAAATAAGCGCGTCCTCCATGTGCAAAATGCAGTGTAAATGTAAATTTAGATACACCTATACTTGTGTAACCAAGTGTCGTAATATAAAACTAACTGTTGAGACCATAATCTACAGTAGTAATCTATACCAGTCAATTAATAAATAATAAGAAGAAAACAACTTGTTATTAAACAGGATCGTTGACCTCAAATAATTTGAACGAATGATGTTACAATATCTTACACTGTTCCCCTTGTGTTTCCCGTGGTAGAAAGGACGACTTTACAAGAGAACAGACAGTTCTATTTGCGTTTCGCCCGTTACTGCAGTCTACTGCGCATGTGCGGCAGGTACAGGGTGTTTCAAAATTGACTGGTATATTTGAAACGGCAATAAAAACTAAACGAGCAGCGATAGAAATACACCGTTTGTTACAATATGCTTGGGACAACAGTAAATTTTCATTCAGACAAAATTTCGAAATAACAGTAGTTACAATTTTCAACAACAGATGGCGCTGCGGTCTGGGAAACTCTATAGTACGATATTTTCCACATATCCACCATGCGTAGCAATAATATGGCGTAGTCTCTGAATGAAATTACCCGAAACCTTTGACAACGTGTCTGGCGGAATGGCTTCACATGAAGATGAGATGTACTGCTTCAGCTGTTCAATTGTTTCTGGATTCTGGCGGTACACCTGGTCTTTCAAGTGTCCCCACAGAAAGAAGTCACAGGGGTTCATGTCTGGCGAATAGGGAGGCCAATCCACGCCGCCTCCTGTATGTTTCGGATAGCCCATAGCAATCACACGATCATCGAAATATTCATTCAGGAAATTAAAGACGTCGGCCGTGCGATGTGGCCGGGCACCATCTTGCATAAACCATGAGGTGTTCGCAGTGTCGTCTAAGGCAGTTTGTACCGCCACAAATTCACGAAGAATGTCCAGATAGCGTGATGCAGTAATCGTTTCGGATCTGAAAAATGGACCAATGATTCCTTTGGAAGAAATGGCGGCCCAGACCAGTACTTTTTGAGGATGCAGGGACGATGGGACTGCAACATGGGGCTTTTCAGTTCCCCATATGCGCCAGTTCTGTTTATTGACGAAGCCGTCCAGGTAAAAATAAGCTTCGTCAGTAAACCAAATGCTGCCCACATGCATATCGCCGTCATCAATCCTGTGCACTATATCGTTAGCGAATGTCTCTCGTGCAGCAATGGTAGTGGCGCTGAGGGGTTGCCGCGTTTGAATTTTGTACGGATAGAGGTGTAAACTCTGGCGCATGAGACGATACGTGGACGTTGGCGTCATTTGGACCGCAGCTGCAACATGGCGAACGGAAACCCGAGGCCGCTGTCGGATCACCTGCTGCACTAGCTGCGCGTTGCCCTCTGTGGTTGCCGTACGCGGTCGCCCTACCTTCCCAGCACGTTCATCCGTCACGTTCCCAGTCCGTTGAAATTTTTCAAACAGATCCTTTATTGTATCGCTTTTCAGTCCTTTGGTTACATTAAACCTCTGTTGAAAGCTTCGTCTTGTTGCAACAACACTGTGTTCTAGGCGGTGGAATTCCAACACCAGAAAAATCCTCTGTTCTAAGGAATAAACCATGTTGTCTACAGTACACTTGCACGTTGTGAACAGCACACACTTACAGCAGAAAGACGACGTACAGAATGGCGCACCCACAGACTGCGTTGTCTTCTATATCTTTTACATCACTTGCAGCGCCATCTGTTGTTGAAAATTGTAACTACTGTAATTTCGAAAGTTTGTCCGCCTGAAAATGTACTGTTGTCCCAAGCATATTGCAACAAACGGTGTATTTCTATCGCTGCTCGTTTAGTTTTTATTGCCGTTTCAAATATACCGGTCATTTTTGAAACACCCTGTACATTCCTCGTGGATGCTGTAATAGGTCTACTTGAACCAGTCTGTAGTTACACATATGCACGCTTGGGGCGCTGGAGCATAGGTGTACAGTTTAGGCGCACCGTGTAGTAGGCGCTTTACAGTCTGGACCTTACAGTGAGCGTCCCAGCGTCTGTTCAGTAGGCGGGTTTTGATGTTTGTGTCGCCGAAGCGCTTGTGCTGTGATGATCGTTTGCCTGCGAGCTGGGCTGCATGCATTTAGGCCGTTTGTCGTACCTGTTAGATTACCACAAATCCACTGAACTACAGTGTGATCCGAACTGACGCGTTGGTCGGTCGCGCGTCTTGTAGTCCTATCCTATGAGAGTTCAGACTTTCATTTTGTAATTACTGTTGTACTTTAATTTCCTGCTAATGGGACAGAGTAGTTAACGTTTAAATGTGTCATTACCGTTTATGCTGTCAGTGGTGGTTCAATCCAGACGTCTTCTCACCGTGTGCATTCGGATTTTTATATTATACTATTGAAATTTAATGCTGTATCTATTTCTGTTGTAAGCAGACTGTGTGTCATGTAGGGTTTCTCTATTATGCCGTGTAATGGCGCGTGGGCCGCGTCGCTGAATCTGAATACCTCACTGTGTCTGTTAGTCAAAGGTTTCGGTATGTACCATGATCAGACAAGGTAACAGGTTAAAGATTTGTCAAGTTCCTGTACTCTAGAGAAAGCCTTTGCTGTTAGACATTTGTGTACTAAATTGCTCCTTTTCATTTTAAAAATGTGTACCGTTGCATTTTGGATAGCTCGGTAATTACTGTGTTGTATGTTTCAGGACAGGGGCTACTCAGTAGGACGTCGCTATGAGGAGAAATTAAATGGGTGTCCTACGGATCGGAGTGTGGAATGTCAGATCCCTTAATCGGACATGCAGATTAGAAAATTTAAAAAGGGAAATGGATAGGTTAAAGTTAGATACAGTGGGAATTAGTGTGGGTCGGTGGTAGGAGAGACAAGACTTCTGGTCAGGTGAATACAACATTATAAATACAAAACCAAACAGAGGTAATGCAGGAGTAGGTTTAATATTGAATAAAAACAATAGGAGCGTGGTAAGCTACTATGAACAGCATAGTGAATGCATTATTGTAGCCAAGATATACACGACGCACACGCCTACCGCAGTAGTATAAGTTTATATGCCAACTAGCTCTGCAGATGACGAAGAGATTGAAGAAATTTATGGTGAGATAAAATTAATTATTCAGATAGTGAAGAGAGACGAAAATTTAACAGTCATGAGGGACTGGAATTCGATAGTAGGAAAAGGAAGAGAAGGAAAAGTTGTAGACGAATATGGAATGGGGGAAAGGAATGAAAGAGGAAACCACTCGTAGAATTTTGCACAGAACATAACTTAATCATAGCTAACACATGGTTTAAGAATCATGAAGAAAGGTTGGAGACACTGGATCTTTTCAGATATATTATATAATGGTAAGACAGAGACTTAGGAACCACGTTTTAAATTTTAAGACACATCCAGGGGCAGATGTCGACTCTGGCCACAATTTATTGGTTATGAACTGTAGATTAAAACTGAAGAAACTGCAAAAAGTTAGGAATGAAAGGAGATGGGACCAGGATAAACTGAAAAAACTAGAGGTTGTAGGGAGTCACAGAGACAGCATTAGGGAACTATTGACAAGAATGGGAGGAATAAATACGGTAGAAGAAAAATGGGTAGCTTTGAGAGATGAATTAGTGAAGGCAGCAGAGGATCAAGTAGGTAAAACGACGAAGGCCAGTAAAAATCCTGGGTAAGAGAAAAAATACCCAATTTAGTTGGTGAAAGAAGAAAATATAAAAAACAGTAAATGAAGCAGGCAAAAAGGAATAGAAACATTTCAAAAATGAGATCGACAGGAAGTGAAAAATGGCTAAGCAGGGATGGCTACAGGACAAATGTGAAGATATAGAGGTATATATCACTAGGTGTAACGTAGTTACCGCCTGCAGGAAAATTAAGTAGCTCTTTGGAGAAAAGAGAACCTCTTGTATGAATATCAAGAGCTCAGATCGAAAACCATTTCTAAGCAAAGAAGAGAAGGCAGAAAAGTGGAAGGAGTATATAGAGGGTCTATACAAGGTCGATGTACTTGACTGCAATATTATGGAAATGGAAGAGGACGTAGATGAATACGAAGTTGGGGATATGATACTGCGTGAAGAATTTGACAGAGCACTGAAAGACCGAAGTCGAAACAAGGCGCGAGGAGTAGACAACATTCCACTAGAACTACTGATAGCCTTGTGAGAGCCAATCCTGACGAAACTCTACCATCTGGTGAGCAATATGTAAGCGAAAGGCGAAATACCCTCAGACTTCAAGACGAATATAATAATCCCAATCTCAAAGACAGCAGGTGTTAACAGGTGTGAAAATTACCGAACTGTCACTTTAATAAGTCACGGCTGCAAAGTACTAACACAAATTCTTTATAGACGAATGGAAAAACTGGTAGAAGCCAACCTCGGGGAAGATCAGTTAGGATTCTGTAGAAATGTTGGCACACGTGAAGCAATACTGACCCTACGACTTGTCTTAGAAGGTAGTCTAAGGAAAGGGAAACCTACGTTTCTAGCATTTGTAAACTTAGAGAAGGCTGTTGGCAATTCTGACTGAAATACTCACCTTCAAATTCTGAAGGGCTCAAACACAGGCAGCGAAGGCTATGTACGATTTGTGCAGAAGTCAAATGGCAGTTACAAGGGTCAAGGGGCTATGAAAGGGAAGCAGTGGTTGGGAAGGAAGTGAGACAGGGCTGTAGACTATTCAAAATGTTATTCAATCTGTACATTGAGCAAGCAGTAAGGGAAACAAAAGAAAATTAGGAGCAGGAATTGAAATCCATCGAGAAGATATAAAAACTTTGAGGTTAGCCGATGACATTGTAATTCTATCACAGACAGTAAAGGACCTGGAAGAGCAGTTGGACGGAATGGACAGTGCCTTGAAAAGAGGATATAATATGAACATCAACAAAAGCAAAACGACGATAATGGAATGTAGTTGAATTAAACCAGGTGATGCTGAAAGAATTAGATTAGGAAATGAGAAACTTAAAGTAGTAGATGAGTTTTGCTATTTGGAGAGCAAAGTAACTGGTCATGGTCGAAGTAGAGAGGATATAAAACGTAGACTGGCAGTGGCAAGGAACATGTATCTGAAGGAGAGAGATTTTTTAACATCGAGTATAGATTTAAGTGTAGGAATTATTTTCTGAAGGTATTTGTATGGAGTGTAGCCATGTATGGAAGTGAAACACGGACGATAAATAGACAAGAAGAGAATAGATGCTTTCGAAATGTGGTGCTACGGAAGAATGCTGAAATTATGGAGAATGTAACTAATGAGGAGGTACTGAATTGAATTGGGGAGAAGAGGAATTTGTGGCACAACTTGAGTAGCAGAAAGGATCGGTTGGTAGGACATGTTCTGAGGCATCGAGGGATCATCAGTTTAGTATTGGATGGCAGCGTGGGGGGTAAAAATGGGAGACGAAGGGATGAATACGCTAAGCAGATTCAAAGGGATGTAAGTTGCAGCAGGTACTTTGAGATGAAGAAGCTTGCACAGGATAGAGTAGCATGGAGAGCTGGATCATACCAGTCTTCGTACTGAAGACCAAAACAACATCTTTGAATTACGACGAAATTGTTTTAAACGCATGGTAGACCATTGCTCTGGGGCAGATGTTTGATTATCTAAGTTGCAGAAACCGAGAGAGCGTAAAAATTAGTTCTGCAGCTTGCTAGCCTGTATGACAACAGGTACAATTGTTGATCCTATATTTTAATCTCTACATTAGCAAAACTATTTCGTTGTGTTCTGGGAGAAATATTAATTACCGTCGAGACTTTGCGCCTTTCAGCGTGCCCATTTGATATGTTTTGGATCATGTAACATGCAAAATTCTTTCATGGCGGACTTCTGTAATTTTTGAAGACATCGAGTTTCTTTGATGAATACGTATTGTGTACTAGAGTGTTTCATTTGTCCACCAGCACCTTACGTCTCCAATCTAGCTCCCTGCCGCCTGAAGTATTGTACGCAAGGGAGTAAACCGAATGAGGCAGAACTGTCTTAAACAGCTCCACTCTTCAACTACCAATCTAAATTTAGATTTTCGTGGTATCTATAGCGTCCCCAGTGCCATATTACGAAAAGACAATATTTATAAAGAAGACATTCATAATTTGTAAGAGATTTTTTTTTTTCATGTAGCCGTAAAATAATAATTTCTCTGTGTAGGTTTAGATTGCAAAGAAATAATTTATGACAGAATGATCTAAAGAGACGCCCAGTTACACTCTTTTGTTAATTTTTTAGTCGACCATACTTCTTCTTTTGTCTTGAATGTGTCTAGAGGGACATCTTGCGTGTGCTGACAAATGTAAGCATATTTGTATGAGTTAAACATATAATATAACTATTTAATATTATTGTGCACTTTTAATTTGTAAGAGGTGATCCCGATTTCATGTCCGCCTTCCTTGAATTAACCTGCATTCAAGTAATTTACAGCTCAACAATCGCAGCGGCCGATGCAGCCAACGACGCCATTACGTGGCGATATTAACTTATGAAAAATTAGCGGAAGCGGAAAACTCGCCCGCTATTAGCATAATATTAATTTTTCTCCACAGCCGCACGAAGTTGCAGAAATACTTAGCTTTAAGATTCTTATTTTCAGTAGCATAGCCGAGACCCAGAGCCAGGACTCTGACTACAATACAATGGTTAACGGAGGTAAGAAAATACTCTCGCGCGTGTGTGGGCCGCAATTGTAATTAATAACTAAAGATCTTTTGCTTTAACGTCAACTGACTAGCCGAGGAAATTTATATGAAAAGTTTATTACATTGTTCAACTTAAATATCATTTTTATGAAGGCCCACCACGTAAGTCGGCAACAATCAAAAAATAATAATAACAATAATAATATATACATTAAATTACGACGACCGACGGACGCGAGATTGGCGCCGCAACTTTGGGGCCCGATTAATATGATTCTATTGTAATGAATGTAATTATGTATGTGTCTAATTGTTGTAAAATATTAATGCTTGTATGAATTCTTTTACATGTACAACAACAAAACCACACCCTGAGGAGATCTGGAGAGGAAAAAGTGTAGAAAAGAAAAAGGATTGCGAGAAAGAAAAATAAGTAAGGTAAGGCCTATTGTGCAAGCATCCTGTGTAGCTCTGTGCGGAATATCGAACCCATGTGCACATGAGATACCTTCGGTGTTTTGTGTGTTTATGTGTTTATTTTTGGAGGGGATAATTATTCGTTTCGTGTATTTATGTGTTTATTTTTGGAGGGGATAATTAATTGTGTGTGTATCAGTGTTAAAGATTTGTCAGTGGCTTAAAGTGAATTTAGTATGGGTAAGATAGGACAACCTAAAGCATCCGTACCAAAAGAGCAAAATTCTGTTAATATGGAAAGTGAGGATCATTTGCAATACGTAAGCGAATCCCAAGCCACCGCCTCGGATAACATAATTTCCGGAGCGGGGGGCGAGGATCTGTGGACGGTGAATGACGCTCCACAGCAGAATGGGAATAGAGTAACAACTCCAGTGCCTGGGCAGGGGGGCCAATCGAGTGCTAGATTAAGCGGGGCACCAGTATGCTCACCGATTGCAGACCCATTTGCAGAATTTCTGCGCAGGTTAGAAGAAAGAGATAGGGAGAGAGATCAGAAACTGGCTCAGATGCTCCATGAGCAAGAGCAACAAAGAGAACTGAAAGAAAGGGAAAAGGAAAGAATGTCAGAACAGAGGGAAAAACAAAGAGACGAAAAACTGGCTCAGATGCTACGTGAGCAAGAGCAGCGCAATGAAGCGAAACTAGATAGGATCCAAAGCGAACTAGCCGAGATGCGGGATGCGTGCAAAGAGATCCCCGATCTTGTGAAAAGCTTAGCCGGAGAGATGCAAAAATTACAGATATCGCAGGCTAGGCTTGAAGACAATGTCCAGACTTTAACCAACCGCGTGGATAATGTGGAGATAGATGCACGGAAAAGTATTGACGCATATTTGGAAGTGCAAGCTCAAAAAGTAGAAAAAGAATTAAATGAATGGCTAGAAGTAAAGGATCGCGAGATATCTGCAAAGATTGAAAGCGACGTAAAAACAGCTGTAGAACAAGCGACTGCGGCCGCGAGTGTAAATATTGACGCCAGCGCTGCCGCACTACATGCCGAATTAACACAGATTAAGTCCCGTGTGACTGCGGAGTTGCCAAATTGGCAACAGGAGGTCGCGCGGAGACTGTCTGCGTTGGAAAGCAATGTAAACAGTGGCGGACAGATCATGAATCAGACTCCGCGTACTGATTACTGTAATAACGCTGACGGTAGCCAGGGTGCGAGTGCGCAACCGCAACCTAATGCGAATTATGAGCACGAGCAACACGCGATACCGTGCAGCGTACATCACGAAGTGATGAATGTCCCAGAATGTAGCAATCAGATGTGCAAAAAAGAGGACAATGTAATAAAACACAGGACATTCCAACCCTTCAATAGCGAAAAACGAAATGTCCACCCTGTTGTATTTATTAAGAGCTTTAGGAATGTGTTTCCCAGGACATGGACGGAAAGACAAAGAATACAGTTCGTGGTCTCCTTTATTCAAGGTGACGCGGCACTGTGGGCCACCGACGTGTCCGAAAAATGTCTAACGATGCAACAGTTTGAAGGTGCATTCTTGCAAAAATTCTGGTCCGATAGCGTCCAAGAAAGACTACGAAAGGAGTTGTACAGTTCAGAAATGTACAATCCTAAGATGGGAACGTTACGCAAATATTTCGAAAAGTATATAAACAAAACCAGGTACTGGGACGAGCCAATGTCCGATCGTGACATAATCAGATTAATAAAAATGAAGTTGCCCAGTGAAATTAAAAGATATTTCATCAATGTGCCGGAATACGATATAGAACAATTCATGGAAATAGTGGATTCTGTTGACCTATTGATCGAAGATATGAAAACCGAAAACAAGTGGAACCATGCAGGCTATAATCAACACAAAGCCGATTACAATAGCAGCCACAGTAACGGTAGTAACTTAGTACCAAATGGTAACGGGAATAGGCAAGAGCACCGGCAACAGAATCAAGGCACAAACAATGGCAATGGTTATAACGGCAACGGTTATAATCGTGAAAATCGAAAGAGACATCATGATGGACGCATGAGTAATGGATATAATGGTAACGGCAATCCGCAATGGCGGAACAACCGAAACCAGTGGCGTGGTCGTAACGAACCGACACCACAGTGGCAACAAAACACAGCGCCACAATGGAACGCCAACCCAGGTCCATCACAGAACATGTCAGGAAGTTACAACCGACCACCGCAAAACCAGAGCCGTACACAATATCAAAATACACCATCGGGGAGGCAGGGCGGCCAACCCAACAGTAGCAACAACAACAACCAGAACCACAATGTGAGGTTAGTGGAAGTGACAGACAGCTGTCAACCCACTAATGCTCATCCGTTAAACTAAAGACAGCCACAATACGCTCTCCGTTGTTGGCTGCAGGATGGGGTAGTGAGGGCACATTCACGGATGACAGCCATAAACTTTGTATGCTGAGATACAATGAGGGAATAAAAATAGAAAAGGAACTTGTAGACATACCGCAGAAATGTAACCGAACCGACAAAAGTGTTGTGCAGGCTATATTGCAAGCAGATATGTATGGAGCACCAACACAGATAATAGTCGATACCGGTGCGTCAACCAATGTCATGAGTGCAAATTTTTACAAGTACTTGAGTCAAAATAATAGAATACCAGTATTGCCAGTGAAGAATTGTCGTGTAACAGGTGCAATAGGTGCACAATCTCATATCATAAAGCACCAGGTGCAAGTCGAGTTTACGGTAGGAAATGAAGCAATGAAAAGCTCGTTCCTAGTAGTTAAGGGATTAGGTGTTGCTTGCATCCTGGGCATGGAATTTTTACGCCAGAGGGACGCAAAAATCGACCTCTTGTGCGGGGAAGTAAGCCTTATGAATGAGGATAGACGTGTAATTTTGCCGTTGTTGAGGACACGGGAAGTGCACGGTAAATATTGCCGGAGCTTTCAATCGAGATTCGAAGGAATACAGGTAATGAATTTATATTCTGACTTAAGTACAAGACAAGTCAGAACATTTGACTGAAGCACAACAAAACGAATTGACTCAGCTACTTACAGATTATGAGAATGTGTTTTCGGAAAAACCCGGTGTTATCGAGGGCTACACCTATAACATCGAAGTGGTACCTCATGATACTTTCTGTCACGCAAACTACACCATTCCGTGGTCAAATAAGGAGGCAGTTACCAAGGAAATAAGAAAAAAATACTTACAAAGACTTAAAGAAGTTCGCTCAGTAGAGCAACGTTTACATTTGTGTGTAGTAGGTTAAGTTTATAGTGTATTTTTTCTGTGTGTAAATGTTCCGATTTTAGTGTAACATTTAAAGACAATGAGGCACACAAGATTAGTGCGATTCAATTTTGTAGATGTTAAGGAATAATAGTATTTTTAAGCAATTGCATTTTGAAGAAAAAAAATGAACGTAGGTTTAAGAATATGTTAAAAATTTCATGTTGAAAAATGCTTTAAAAATATTTAAAAAAAAAATCAATAACATGTAATGATGAAAGAATTTTTCATTAGTGTGTCATGAATATTTTTGAACTGTAGTAGTAATGCAACTTATGAATTTCAATATTATAGTGTATAAGTCGTTCTATGTATTTATGTCTATACCGATCTTGAAATATGCTCAATCATAATTTACTAAACAACATGAGTGCAGGGTGTACATCACCCAAGGTACCTCATGTGTTGTGGACAAAGTACAAAGCAAATCAGTAAACGCGACTACCGCTAAGCACTGTTAAAATATATTGCCATCTGCTAAGGCAGAGATTTGCACGAATTTGTAGTGTAAACAAAAGTCACAAATCTAACACTAATCTAGGAACTTGCACGCTAGGCCTAGATTATAAAATGTGTACAATAATGCGAGAGGCAAAGTTTTGTAAAGTCGAGCCTGGCTCTGGAGGGCAAGTACGCAATGAGTGGGCAGACATGACATGGGGACTTACCTCAGATGAGACGGAAATACAATTGTATAGTCAAAAAAATCTGAAGGCAAGTACGACTCTAAGTGGAAAATAAAAAGAGATAATTAGTGCGAGAGACTGGTAAAATCCAGCACTAGCCAAAATCCAGTTCAGACTGAATGAAATACATTAGTGTTTGTGAACTAATCGAAACAGTTACTTTAAGCAGTGTGAAAAACTGTGAAGGTGAAACTGTGATATGGACAGTGAGGTGCTAGTATTGAACGTTCAACAGCGGTGAGGACGCCAAACGCCAATATTACGCACGAAAAACTGTGAATTTGCCTATAAATGTGAACTGTTAACGTGAAGTGAACCCACAGTCAATATTTTTGGGACAGACTGTAGTTTCAGTGAGCACAATAATGCGAGATTGGAATGCGATGCGTGGACTGTTGCAAAACAGCGACCGCAGAAACGGCGAATGTTTGTGCTAAGCTCGTATTGGGACACTCACCAGTGCCTGCGAGTGCGGCGAAAACAAATAATTTTGTCAAGACAAAAACTGGCGTGTAATGGAAACAGTATTGCATCAAAACTGCATTCACGGGAGAAGGTCCATGTCATGTATTCTGCAAGACAGTGCTGGCTTGACACTCGGAAACTGGCGAAAACTTAACAACTTCTGCCGCACTAATAAATTCTTCTTTCCCACTAGCGTAACCATCTGCGGCGGGAAACAAATATTACGTTGGTTGTGTGTATGTTTCATGTACTACGTCGGAGATGCGTAGCAGAGCTGACTCCTGCCAACAGGAGCGGGGGGCGGATATCATCCCACTCCGCCACGCCCGGCCGAGACAGAAGCGCATCGCCAACGGTGCAGCCGATCAGCTGATTCTGACGTTCCGCGACGGCGAGGCACACGCTGGCGTCGAGCGGGCGTTGACCTCTCCGCAGCCGCCGCGAACGCCGAGCACCGAACACACCAACCGACGCCGTCGCGAGCCAAACGTCGCGGCGTAGATCATCAACGACACCGCAATCAATTGTTTTAATGACCTCATTTTTTGCATAGTGCAACAAAAATATTTGTATGCACATTCTGTACTCCAATGACATTCCAGAAACAATTAAGTGAAAGTGACCAAAGCAGTTAGTCTGTCGCTCCGCCGAGGTTTTCCCCAGGTTTCCCTACGGCCGCGCCAAATGGGGAGCGAACAGTTGACACCCCTGGGACTTCAAGTTTATGGACTAACTCGTGATTGTATACCTTTGAACACTGCAAAAGTTGCAACCCTAAGAAGAAGCAACCAAAATAAAACTAGTTGTATTCTATGTCCTTTTGTACATGACTGCACACGTAACCAATTGTATATTATATTGTTATGTA
The DNA here is from genome assembly GCF_021461385.2 of Schistocerca piceifrons. Classification (NCBI taxonomy): domain Eukaryota; kingdom Metazoa; phylum Arthropoda; class Insecta; order Orthoptera; family Acrididae; genus Schistocerca; species Schistocerca piceifrons. The sequence continues at coordinate 72,808,059 of NC_060148.1, read as the reverse complement.
GATAACTTCATCTGTATTACACTTTGTGTGCAACACACCTCAGTAATTACAACATACGATGTGACATATATAGACTATGAAAGAAAACTCTGCGTGTGGACACTGTGGACATGAAAGTGGAAATATTTATGTCAAAAAACACGAACATTTTTTATGACATAAACATTTCGGGGGGCAATATAGCGTCCCCAGTGCCATATTACGAAAAGACAATATTTATAAAGAAGACATTCATAATTTGTAAGAGATTTTTTTTTTTCATGTAGCCGTAAAATAATAATTTCTCTGTGTAGGTTTAGATTGCAAAGAAATAATTTATGACAGAATGATCTAAAGAGACGCCCAGTTACACTCTTTTGTTAATTTTTTAGTCGACCATACTTCTTCTTTTGTCTTGAATGTGTCTAGAGGGACATCTTGCGTGTGCTGACAAATGTAAGCACATTTGTATGAGTTAAACATATAATATAACTATTTAATATTATTGTGCACTTTTAATTTGTAAGAGGTGATCCCGATTTCATGTCCGCCTTCCTTGAATTAACCTGCATTCAAGTAATTTACAGCTCAACAATCGCAGCGGCCGATGCAGCCAACGACGCCATTACGTGGCGATATTAACTTATGAAAAATTAGCGGAAGCGGAAAACTCGCCCGCTATTAGCATAATATTAATTTTTCTCCACAGCCGCACGAAGTTGCAGAAATACTTAGCTTTAAGATTCTTATTTTCAGTAGCATAGCCGAGACCCAGAGCCAGGACTCTGACTACAATACAATGGTTAACGGAGGTAAGAAAATACTCTCGCGCGTGTGTGGGCCGCAATTGTAATTAATAACTAAAGATCTTTTGCTTTAACGTCAACTGACTAGCCGAGGAAATTTATATGAAAAGTTTATTACATTGTTCAACTTAAATATCATTTTTATGAAGGCCCACCACGTAAGTCGGCAACAATCAAAAAATAATAATAACAATAATAATATATACATTAAATTACGACGACCGACGGACGCGAGATATCCCAAAATCATTTCATGCATATGTCAGTTTTAGTCCTACCATAAGGCCACAAATAACTACTGGTCCTATTCTTTTCATTCTGGACCTGTAAATCTGCAAAGGTCTCTATATGTGAATTAACTTAATTTGTCGTTTTAAAATTGTAATACCAAGACGTGTCCGATATACTACTACTACTACTAATACCATTACTACTACAACAACACACAAATGCTAAAATTCGCTTACATACCTGCTCATGTATGCATGGCAGTGTGATCACGTTCTGGACATTGTTTAAAATACTCATGCGGACTTGTTACCTCATTCCTTCCTCAGTTTATCTGCAATCAGAGGTATAGTTTTCAGTCCTTCCTTGCCTTTTACAGATAATGGTCGACCTTTCGTAGTTGCTAAGTAGCATTCCGTACAGCTATAACTGCTGTTCCCAAGTTTGTTCCCAGTATCTCAGATAAGGTGCAATTCAAATGGTTCAAATGGCTCTGAGCACTATGGGACTTAACATCTATGGTCATCAGTCCCCTAGACCTTAGAACTACTTAAACCTAACTAACCTAAGGACAACACACAACACCCAGTCATCACGAGGCAGAGAAAATCTCTCTAAGGTGCAATTCCTACTAACTTTGTGGATGGAGAATGTGCAGAGAAAATGAAGCACAGTTTATTACGATGTGAAACTAGAGAATAGTGAACAGTTTATCAGTGCCACATCTTTGTAGTAGGTGCCCACTAAAATAAATAACTCCGTGCAAAGCAGCCTGATTACCATGTACTACAGTGTCAATCTCTGCTATATAGCCGACGCTGGTTGCTTCTTCGAAGCGCCAACAAAGTCAATACAGATGGAATAGATTTATTTCTATTTTAATCTGGTGCTGAGTTAATAGGAAGATTATTAAGCCTCTATGTAATCACTTAATGACTGGGGCCGTACTTCTGACAAATTTCAATGACGTGTGGAAACAGAGATCAGTAAAAATGCAGACAAGCAAAATTAGTTACTGATCTGTTAGAGTCCTTCAGTTCTTTTCAAAAGTCTATGTGAAAATGGCTCGGATAGAGTACGGGCTCGTGTGACTGAGCAGAACTTAACAGCCACTGAGTTTGCCTTTCGCAAAGAGTTTTGTATAGTGAAAGCAGTACCAAACCTCACAAATTAAATGAATGCAGAGGTAAGCAAAATTAAAGATCCCGCTGTATATTTTGTGAAGTTGCGAAAGTATTTCACTGTGTGGGCCACAAACTTCTAGAGGGCAAACAATTAGCTGTGGCATTAACAGCATCCTTTCCCATTGGTGGAGTCTGACCTTCGTAATAGAAATCATACGGTGTCGCAAGAATGAAACTGACCTCAGAATGGGGAAAATGGCGTGCGAGGTCCCATAAAGACATGAATACTGGGCACACACTTGTTGTTAATCCACATAAAAATATGTTGCCTTCCAGAGACTTTAAAGTGAGATTTCAGACAAGCAATAATGACCTGTTTCCAACACAAGTAGGCATTACTGATTGTACACTAGATTAAATGCAGTGTGTATAAAATTCCTATTGCTTTGTGCGTCAAAGAGAATAGTCCGGTATGAGAATTTTAATCTGTGCAAATTTTGTTAAGATGAAAGCGAGTTAGCTGAATCTGGGATGTGGTTGTGTAAAGGTGGGGAGAAGGGAAGTCTTGTTTTATTGGTAGAAAAAGTAATGATTTTACTCAAAATTTATACTAATAGTCGGAGTGTGCATTACAGGGAAAAGAATTACAGCCGCGGGCAGTGGAAGCTGTTTGAGCACGCAGAGACTAAGGAAAAGGTTAAGTGAGAAGTCAGAAGAGAACGACGAGAAAAGAGTCAGGATCCAAGAACTTAAATTTCAGAGGCGCATCGACGCGGACGGTATAAGATTATCAAGAAAAAGGATGAAGATAACGAAAGTACGAGAGGGAACGAATAGTCACCACAGAACACGAGCATACGTTACACTAAGAGATAATGTGTAGTAAATAAGAGCGGTGTTTCGTCTGAGAAACAAAGTGAGAATCTGAAATACAGCGATGGAGCAGACTTTGATATAAAGCGTGAGCGTGTACCGACTTTGTGCTTGAGAGAACGGGAAGTATTAAACTCATTGAGTATTGCCAAATAATTTAATGTGAGGACCAAATACCCGTTATCAAAAGTGGTAATTCAAATAAAGTGATGCCATCCAACGTGAGTGATGGACTGTAAAAGAAATACGTCCATTTGTATAATTTTACGGCAACATTTGTTAATGAAACTGAACGTTTACAGACACCGTTTCTTTTAGACGGTGTTTTTGATACACTATGTGATCAAAAGTATCCGGAATCACAAAAAACATACATTTTTCATATTAGGTGCATTGTTCTGGCACCTGTTGCCAGGTACTGCATATCACCGACCTCAGTAGTCATTAGACATCACGAGAGGGCAGAATGGGGCGCCCTGTGGAACTCACGGAATTCAATCATTGTCAGGTGATTGGATGTCACTTGCGTCATACGTCTGTACGCGAGATTGCCACACTCCTAAACATCCCTAAGTCCACTGCTTTAGATGTGATAGCGAAGTGCAAATGTGAAGGCACACGTACAGCACAAAAGCATACAGGCCGACCTCGTCTGTTGACTGACAGAGGCCCCCGACATTAGAAGAGAATCGTAATGTATAATAGGCAGACTTCTATCCAGACCATCGCACAGCTATTCCAAACGGCATCAGGATCCACTGCAAGTACTATGATAGGCGGGAGTTGAGAAAACGTGGATCTCATGCTCGAGTGGCTGATCATAAGCCACACATCACGCAGGAAAATACCAAACGACGCCTCGCTTGGTGTAAGGAGTGTAAACATTGGACGAATGATCAGAGGAAATATGTTGTCTAGAGTGACGAATCACGATACACAATTGGTCGATCCGATGACAAGGTGTAGGTATGGCGGATGCCCGGTAAACTTCATTTGCCAACAGTAAAATTTGGAGGGGTGGTGTTATGGTGTGGTGTTATTTTTCATGTAGGGGGATATCACCCCTTGTTGTTTTGCATGCCACTATCACAGCACAGGCTTACACTGAAGTTTTAAGCACCTTCTTGCTTCCCACAATCAATTCGGGGATGGCGACTGCATCTTTCAACTCGGTTGAGCACCTGCTCATAATGCACGGCCTGTGGTGGAGTGGTTACACGACAATAACATCCCTGTAAAGGACTGGCCTGCACAGAGTCCTGACCTGAATGCTACAGAACACGTTTGGGATGTTTTGGAACACCGACTTCGTGCCAGGCCTCACCGACCGACATCGATATCTTTCCTCAGTGCAGCACTCCGTGAAGAATGAGCCACCGTTCCCCAAGAAACAATCCAGCACCTGATAGAACGTATGTAAGCGAGAGTGGAAGCTGTCATCAAGGCTAAGGGTGGGCCAACACCATATTGAATTCCACCATTTCCGATGGAGGGTGCCCTGACCTTGTAACACATTTTCAGCCAGGTGTCCAGATATTTTTGATCACATAGTGTATGAGCCGAGATAAAAACACTAAGAGGCATCCGATCAGCGGAGCGAAGGAGCCATGCTAATTGGCCTCTCCATTTTATCCAGTCACTGGGATATGTGGCATCGTGTACATCACATACTTGCACATATTAGGGTGCAGGCGTTCCAATTACTCGTTGTCTACATCCACATGATTACTCTGCAATTTACATTTAAGTGCTTGGCAGAGGGTTCATCGAACCACAATCATACTATCTCACTACCATTCCACTCCCGAACAGCGCGCGGGAAAAACGAACACCTAAACCTTTCTGTTCGAGACCTGATTTCTCTTATTTTATTTTGATGATCATTCCTACCTATGTAGGTTGGGCTCAACAAAATATTTTCGCATTCGGAAGAGAAAGTTGGTGATTGAATTTTCGTAAATAGATCTCGCTGCGACGAAAAACGTCTTTGCTTTAATGACTTCCATCCCAACTCGCGTATCATATCTGCCACACTCTCTCCCGTATTACGTGATAATAAAAAACGAGCTTCCCTTTTTTGTACCCCTTCGACGTCCTCCGTCAATCCCACCTGGGAAGGATCCCACACTGCGCAGCAATATTCGAACAGAGGACGAACGAGTGTAGTGTAAGCTGTTTCTTAAGCGGACTCGTTGCATCTTCTAAGTGTCCTGCCAATGAAACGCAACCTTTGGCACGCCTTCCCCACAATATTATCTATGTGGTCTTTCCAACTGAAGTTGTTCGTAATTTTTACACCCAGGTACTTAGTTGAATTGACAGCCTTGAGAATTGTACTATTTATCGAGTAATCGAATTCCAACGGATTTCTTTTGGAACTCATGTGGACCACCTCACACTTTTCGTTATTTAGCGTCAACTGCCACCTGCCACACCATACAGCAATCTTTTCTAAATCGCTTTGCAACTGATACTGGTCTTTGGATGACCTTACTAGACGGTAAATTGCAGCATCATCTGCGAGCAACCTAAGAGAACTGCTCAGATTGTCATCCAGGTCATTTATATAGATCAGGAACAGCAGAGGTCCCAGGACGCTTCCCTGGGGAACACCTGATATCACTTCAGTTTTACTCGATGATTTGCCGTCTATTACTACGAACTGCGACCTTCCTGACAGGAAATCACGAATCCAGTCGCACAACTGAGACGATACCCCATAGGCCCGCAGCTTGATTAGAAGTCGCTTATGAGGAACGGTGTCAAAAGCTTTCCGGAAATCTAGAAATACAGAATCAACTTGAGATCGCCTGTCGATAGCGGCCTATTACTTCGTGCGAATAAAGAGCTAGCTGCGTTGCACAAGAACGATGTTTTCTGAAACCATGCTGATTACGTATCAATAGATCGTTTCCTTCGAGGTGATTCATAATGTTTGAATACAGTATATCCTCCAAAACCCTACTGCGAACCGACGTCAATGATATAGATCTGTAGTTTGATGGATTCCTCCTACTACCCTTCTTAAACACTGGTGCGACCTGCGCAATTTTCCAATCTGTAGGTACAGATCTATCGGTGAGCGAGCGGTTGTATACGATTGCTAAGCAGGGAGCTATTGTATCAGCGTAATCTGAAAGGAACCTAATCGGTATACAATCTGGACCTGAAGACTTGCCCATATCAAGCGATTTGAGTTGCTTCGCAACCCCTAAGGTATCTACTTCTAAGAAACTCATGCTAGCAGCTGTTCGTGTTTCAAATTCTGGAATATTCCATTCGTCTTCCCTGGTGAAGGAATTTCGGAAAACTGCGTTCAGTAACTCCGCTTTAGCGGCACAGTCGTCGGTAACAGTACGATCGGCACTGCGCAGCGAAGGTATTGACTGCGTCTTGCCGCTTGTGTACTTTACATACGATTAGAATTTCTTCGGATTTTCTACCAAATTTCGAGACAATGTTTCGTTGTGGAACCTATTAAAGGCATCTCGCATTGAAGTCCGTGCCAAATTTCGCGCGTCTCTAAATTTTAGCCAATCTTCGGGATTTCGCGTTCTTCTGAACTTCGCATGCTTTTTCCGTTGCCTCTGCAACAGCGTTCGGAGCTCTTTTGTGCACCATGGTGGATCAGTTCCATCTCTTACCAATTTGCTCTGAACACCTACTGTTGTGTACAACGTTTTTGAGTAAACAGTATTATCTTTGCAAACATCTGGAACCAGCCTCTACATCGAAATAAATGGGTCATCCAACTTTCCTCCATGTTCTTAGTTTAGTTAACCATTTATGAAGCCAGAGCATCTGAAGTTCTTCCAGCTGTCACACAGATCTTACGTACATTACCGCTCTACATATGTCATCCAGCAACTGTCGTCTGAAACGTTCTGGCATATCAACCTCTGTGCAGGATCGACTATCGAACTTTGGACCTTTGCTTTTCGCGGGAAAGTGCTCTGGTAGGAAGTTTCATATCAGCGCACATTCCGCTGCAGAGTGAAAATTTCATTCGGAACTCTCACCTGCTTGAATCCAACAAGTGTACAACAAAAGCAACGTTAGTTCTGTAATGTGTTTCAAAACCATGCAACTTTTAAAAATAGCACAAATCAGTGTTTACTAAAGTTCATAGCTGACGTGAGCCAATATAGGAGCTCATAATAAGAGCTGTCGCGCTACAGTCACGGAATATAATTGCGAAATGAGAAAAACATCTCGGTCTTCCATTAGTTTTCCCCCGTTTTCATAGCCACTGCTTTTAAGTGTGGATAACACTGACAGCGGGAGACTGTCAAATTGAGGGAAGTTACATGCACAGTATAAACTGTACGTTGATGGAGGGAGTACGTGGAGACTCACCAGACACGTCGGGCGCCGCGGCAGCCAGTGCAGTGGTGGTCGGCAGCGGGACTCGCCTCTTGTCATGGACTGGGCTGCCGCCTCCCACCCACTCGGTCCGCAGTTTTCCTCGAGACCCCCTCCCTCCCCCACTCCTCCTCCCTCCAACCCTCCGCACCGCCAACGATAACCCTTGCTTAGGTCTGACGTTCGAAGTATTTCCGCCATGTGGTCTTAGCCAAAGCATTGAGAAATCTTGCTTTTACGTAAAACCAGGAAGTCAGTTGAAGTCCCGTATTCTGTCACTCAGTGGCCATACTGGCACCGTAATGGAACATCATGCATTCGGTCTTTCACAGCGAAATAGGGCCCGCCTTTCAATCATCGCCGAACGGTGTGGCCGAGCGGTTCTAGGCGCTTCAGTCTGGAACTGCACGACCGCTACGGTCGCAGTTTCGAATCCTGCCTCGGGCATGGATGTGTGTCATGTCCTTAGGTAGGTTTAAGTAGTTCTAAGTTCTAGGCGACTGATGACCTCATATGCTAAGTCCCATGGTGCTCAGAGCCATTTGAACCATTTTTCAATCATCGCACGAAGCCTGAAATTGGAGATACTGAGTTAAGCGATCGCGGAACAGAGTACCTGGAACCGCTTACTAGCAGAAAGCCCTGTGCGCGACATCAGATGATGTTCATTCTCAGCCTCGGCCCACTGCATTCCCCGACAGCGACGTACTTGCCCACCACGAGGTGTTCATTTCAGTGGCCTTTCTCTCTCCTTCTCTGAGATACGCACCCCAGATAGAAAATTGTTCTCCCTCAGGAGCCGCCTCGCACTTTCTGTCAGCACTGCATCTAGCCACGACAGTGGTCCCTATCCAGCGACGCGCCACATAATTGATGACTAGTTTTTTACAGCTACAAGATTGCGAAGATGACTGCTTCGTTTCACTCGCTGTTCCAAATGGTCCTAGGCGTTTGTTAGAGCCTTCCTATAAGAGGAGTAGGCGTTCGCGCCCGAAAGTGTATAAAGCTGTGGTTAATCTTGTGATTAAGGGAGGAAACCGTATTAAGAGGCTGTTTGACACTGATCTTTTGGAATTTTTTTGGGTACGAAGAAATAATTAGGATTTGAATCAATTTTGACATCATCTCATTCATATTTCGAACAGTTTTCCTGAATTTCTTAGAATAATTTCAGCCAAAAATAGCAAAGTTACGCTGTGGTGTCCACTGAAGTTTATGAGTATAGTTCTCCAATTGCGTGCAGTGTAGCCATTCCGATCTTCATCTGAAATCAGAAAGGTTTTGATTTTACATTAATAACTTATTTTCTAAGAATATGAACCTCAATGCAGGTGAAAAGAATGAAAATTAAAAATTTTGCAGGCGTTGGAACAATTTACTTCGATTTTCACGATCTTTTTTCTTTAATTATGTAAAGAAAAATATCCTTAAAATCGTGATATCGTCTCACAAGTTGGTTCACATAATTCGTAATTTTATACAGAGTCATACTATCACTTTTCATAATGATCAGTTATATACTTTTGAGTTAGACTGCATGGAAATGTGAAAACAGTCATTTCGTGATGAACGCGTTTGGAAATTAAATTCTCGGAAACTAGAAATTCAGGGAAGTTAACAAAAATGTAAAATGCTCACCGATTAATCTGCGATTCCAGCACCGTATAATCATCCTTCTGCTTCCTCATAGGGTTCGTTTTGTGCCTGCAGCAGCGCTTTCCGTGCCTCCGGAACTTCGTTCGATTCCAGTGATCTACGCGGTTTCTGCCGGCCCACGTGCTGGTTATCCACTTGTTCGGCATAATTGGAGCTTTGTGTGCCTACCGCAATTGCTGCCTCGCACACGACCATCAGATGGGATGAATTTGCTTCACTGACTAAGCCCGCTGCTAAATTCGATGCCAGTTGAACGAGTGCAACTGTTTAGGAGCTAATCGCCAAATAGTGGAACATCTCTCGAATAATTCATTGCTTGATAAATGTTCATATATTGGAAGAATTTCCTTCTAATCTAAACGAATGCGAGTTTCGCTTTGAAATTTTGTCTGCTTATTCTTGGGTATTTAAGCTAACTATTTATGGAATTAAAGAATTGGATTTTTTGAAGCTCGTAATGTGGTTTCCCCACTTAAAAGGGATTTGTGTAGGTGCACAAGCAATTTTGCTTGGCCCTTCACTGTTCTGTGGATGTGTACGGCTACAAAGAATGATGCCGCACAACACGGTAATGGTTGGGTTACTGTGGGCATAGTACGAGGTCCTAAAGTAGACTCTTTCAACAGTCGAGAAATTATTCGTCATCGGAAATTCCAGAGTTGTGTACAACAGAGATATCGCTACATCTTACTATATGTCTACAATGCCGTTAGTTGTTAGGACCAGGAACCGTCACAAAAGAAACGAGTCGGAGTCTGTGTCAGTATGGGTGAAAGTTGCTCTAAACTGTAGTAAGATTGAAGTTGTTACATTATTGCAGAAACTGAAATAAAGTGCCTTTTCTGTTACCTGTCCTTTATTCTGATGTATATTAAATAAAAGAATTACACATTGATCTTGCCAAAAGTGGAGAGGCGCTTCTTCTTGGTGTTGCAGCTCTCTGGGGCACCCTGGCATGACTTCTGAGCTGGTCACCTCTGTGCTCCTCTGTGCTCCTCTACGTGGAGTTCTCTGTGTGACGTCGAGTGGGACTCAGTTCCTGGCGTGGCTGCGTTATGCAGCCAGTCGGGGCGGGATAAGGTGCCTGTGAGTGCGCCAAGCTGGGAACGGTCCGTGCAGCCCTGTAATCACGGCTGTTGTCATTTTGCAAACGGGAGTTCCGACATTATATTTACCATGAAGATACAGAAGAAAAGGTGACATTTGGACAACTATAGTTTTCAATATAACGTCGCGACTCTTGTTGATATTGAGGGAGAAACCACATTAGGAGGTACAATTGCATAAATAGTTAGCTTAACTAACCAAGAATACCCTCAAAGCGAAATTCGCATTCGTTTAGAGCTTATGAGCACAGAACCGAGTGCTCTTGGGGTGCAGGCTGAGGTAGTCCTGACCGCCTCAACCCCGACAGGCGCTTTGCGTACTGACGTGGCCTGGAAACGGAACTCCGCCTTCGTATCTTTCTTTTCAAATAATGGTACAGAAGGTAATAGAGGCATCGGCACAAGGGATTATTTCGGTTATATTTCGTTAGATCGTCGCTGTACCTCACTTGGAGTCATTTTTGTCTCAGTTACAAAGACACTCATTGATGGCTGAGATAGAACTGTCTTCGCATCCGAAAGGCGACCATTTGTAAAGAACGCCGTAGTAAGCCGCATGACAGAAAGTTCCACGAGAACCAGCAAGACGATAAACAGAGTGCTAAAAACGAAGCTCGAAGTGCTAGTGCGAGAAAAACTCGACAGTTCAACGGGTGAAGATGTGACTGTGACTCCACTGCATTTTCATCGGATCATCGGATTTTACGCTTACTGCATTGGAGTCAAAGCAAAGTCGGAAAGGTCGGAAAGTGGCGCTGCAAGCGCAAAACGAAGCCTATGAAGAAGAAGAAGGATTACTATAGTCTGCTGGAATCGCAGATTAATCGGTAAGCATTTTACATTAATGTTAACTTCCTTGATTTTCTAGTTTCCGAGAATTAATCTTTCAAACCAGTTCCGATCGATATGACTTTTTTCACATTTGCGTGCAGTCTCACTCAAAAAGTACAGAAACGAACATTATGAAAACTAATAGTATGATTCTTTACGAAATATATGAACCAACGTGTCAGATGATATCATGATTTTAAGGGTATTTTTCTTTGCATAATAAGAAAATAATCCAGAAAATCGAAGTAAATTGTTCCAACGCCTGCAGACATTTTAATATTCATTATTTTCACCTGCACTGAGCTTCATATTCTTATTAAATAAGTTATTAATGTAAAATAAAAACCTTCCTGATTTCAGATGAAAATCGGAATGGCTGCACTGCACGGAATTGGAGAACTACACTCACAACCTTCAGCGAACATCACAGCGTAACTTTCTTAAGGTTGACTGAAATTATTTTAAAAAATCACAAAAACGATTCGAAATATGAATTAAGAGGTGTCAAAATTTGATTAAATTGTAATTAATTCTTCCCACCCGAAACAAAGTTCCAAACAATCAGTGTCAAACAGCCTCCTAATGTGCTTTCCCCCCTTAACCTGAAGAACTGTAGTGGATGACCGCCATTTATCGATTATCGTTTGGAAGTTCCCTGACAGCAACGCCACCATGTTGAATAATGCTTTTTGTGCAGCCACAGGACGTTGTGTTACCACTCAAACTGTGTGCAATCGGCTACATGATGCACAACTACACTACCAATGTCCATAGCAGATCCATTTTTTCCGACCACGACACCATGCAGTGCAGTACAGGTGGACCGAATGGACTGTACAGGACTGGCATCACGTTCTCTTCATCGACGAGTCTCGCATATGCCTTCAAATGGTTCAAATGGCTCTAAGCACTATGGGACTTAACATCTGAGGTCATCAGTCACCTAGACTTAGAACTACTTAAACCGAACTAACCTTAGGACATCACACATATCCATGCCCGAGGGAGGATTCGAATCTGCGACCGTAGCACCAGCGCGGTTGCAGACTGAAGTGCCTAGAACAGCTCGGTCACAGCGGCCGGCCATATGCCTTCAACCAGACAATCATCGCAGACGTGGCTGGAGGCAATGCGGTCAGGCTGATCGCCTCAGACACACTGTGCAGCGAGTGCAGCAAGTTGGAGGTTCCCTGCTATTTTGGGGTGACATTATGTGCGGCCGACGTACGACGCTGGAGGTCATGGAAGGCCCCGTAACAGCTGTGCGATATGTGAATCCCATCCTCCGACCGATAGTGCAACCATATCGGCAGCGTACTGGTGAGGCATCTGTCTTGATGGACGACAATTCGCGCCCCCATCGTAGACATTTTGTGAACGACTTCCTTCAGGATAACGACATAGCTTGTCTAGAGTGCCCAGCATGTTCTACAGACATGAACCCTATCGCACACGCATAGGATGGATTGAAAAGGGATGTTTATGGGCGACGTGACCCACCAACCACTCTGAGGGATCTACGCCGAACTGGCGTTGAGGATGGGGGCAAATTGGACCTACAGTGCGTTGATGAACCTGTAGATAACATGCCACGACGAATACAGGCATGCATCAATGCAAGACGACGTGCTACTTGGTATTAGAGGTACAGGTGTGTACAGCAATCAGGAGCCATCACCTCCGAAGGTCTCGCTGTATGGTGGTACAACATGCATTGTATGGTTTTCATGAGCTATAAAAAGGCCGGAAATGTTGTTTATGTTGATGTCTATCCCAATTTTCTCTATAGGATGTGGAACTCCCAGGAACCGAGATGACACAATTTTTTTTTCTTTTTAATGCGAACAAAAACCACGGTGTTTATTTCAACGCAGTGTTGCCCTCTCTTCTGCATCCTCCACACGTTGCGCCGTCGGTTGACTGGACGGACATTACGCATCGTTTGACAAGAGGCCAAACGGCGAGACGCCTGAGCACACTGCACGGCCCCAGGCAGCAGCTGCCCGATCGCTGTGGTCGCTGGCCAACAGGAGGTGTCCAGTCGTGAGTGCTGCTGTATGACACGTCTGTACTGGCAAGTGTCAGATTCCAACTGTCCTCTCTGTGCGGTCCCCTTCTCTATGTTCTCTGGGAAACTTTTTGAGAATGGTGCGTATTAACTGACAACAGCAACTCCTGTGGGCTGTGAAACCGACTGCCACTGACGTGTGGTCCTCTTGTTGGGTCCCAGTCAGTTAGGACCCTGTTACGAGCACTGTCCTTGCGCCTTAACGCGTGGCTCCGTGTAATGTACCATTCCTCTTGCATACCTATGTACAAATAAACCAGCTTGGTTCAAAGTACGGACAGAGGCAAGTACAAAGACGATAGCACCTTTTTGCCAATTTACCACGTCCTAACATCGACCTACCGTCTTGTGCTAATTCCATACAAAACGGTGTGCACTTTCAAATAGATTCGCTGCCTCTATTGAAGTTACGTTTTCCAGCATTTCTCAGGAGTCCAGACTGATATTTCCCGAGGTGGCCTTCTCTTCAGAAGATAATTCTTGTCATATCTTGCAGCCATGCTGATGGTTCCATAGTATTCACACCATCACCTGCTTTCTTTATTATTGCATTTACTGCATTATTTCCGATGTCTGAGGATATTTTGCCTGTCTCATTTGTCCTGCTCACCACGTGGAATAATTTGGTCATATCTGGCTCTCCCACGCGCCTCAATACTTCAGAAGTAATGTACGTCTACGCTAGGTTCATTGTTTAGAGTTTAGGACATCCACAGATCTGTGAAATTGTTATCCCAGTATAGTGTCTCTTATCACACCTCCTCCTACTTCTCCTAGTCTTTCTGTAATGGTGTCCTCAAGATTTTTTTCCCGTTATATTCATTTGCTTATCCGCCATCTGTTTACAAAGCTACGTTTTCAATCCACCTCCATTACAAACCCAGTGCACTCGTAGTTCCACCTTTCACGTACGCCTGTACTCAGGTACATTTATGAACGTAGGCTTTCGCGGCCATGGTCACATTCAACAACATTTTTGTGGGTTTGTGACCGCATTGTCAATATGCATAAAACTACCGACGTTTCCGTTCCTGTTGTAAGCCACTTTCTTCAGCATGTTTTTGTTTACTACTGAATGACAAAACATTGTTTCTTATATACCCGCAGACATCGCTGTTATCGAATTCTGGTAGGCTGTCCGGGTTCCACCAATGAAAATAAATAATAAAAACACCAATAGTGACTTGTAACATCCCTCCCTTTCATCCTAAACAGTCTCAAACTGTAGGAAAAGAAAGTTCTGAAGCCTGTCAAGATACGTGCTTGAGTTAACAGTGTTCTCGGCAAAGAAAAATGGACTGTACACATTTTCCTGTGGACCTACACAAAACACATAAAATTTTGGAGAATTCTTTTCATGTTTTACAACTTCATGTGGTTGTTCCGTACCCCATATTCAAACTACCTCATTAACCAACAGGATGGGGCACTGCTACACTGCGGGAATTTTTAAATAAAAGAATCACCGAACGATGGACTAGTCGCGATGGACCGTATGATCCAGCCACAAATTACAGTCCTCCAAGGTCAACGAACCTGATTGTATGTGATATTTCTTCTGGGGATTTATAATAGACTAAGTGCCTCGGTTATCAACAACAGTGGATGAACTGAGACATCGCATGACTGCAGCTGTGGAAGCTATAACTCAGGACACGCTCGCTGTAGTGTGGAACAATTTGAATACCGGATTGACATACACCATTCACCTAAGGGGTGTAAAATGAACACCTAAGAAAAGGAATGAAGAAAAGACTTTGTGAGTTTCCCGTTAATTAAAAAAGAATATTTATTGTACGAGGTGCATTCAAGTTCTAAGGCCTCCGATTTTTTTTCTAATTAACTGCTCACCCGAAATCGATGAAACTGGCGTTCCTTCTCGACGTAATCGCCCTGCAGATGTACACATTTTTCACAAAGCTGAAGCCATGATTCCATGGCAGGGGCGAAGGCTTCTTTAGGAGTCTGTTTTGACCACTGGTAAATCGATGAGGCAATAGCAGCACGGTTGGTGAATGTGCGGCCACGGAGAGTGTCTTTCATTGTTGGAAAAAGCCAAAAGTCACTAGGAGCCAGGTCAGGTGAGTAGGGAGCATGAGGAATCACTTCAAAGTTCCCAGAATGAGATTCTCACTCTGCAGCTGAGTATGCGCTCATATGAAACTTCCTGGCAGATTAAAACTGTGTGCCCGACCGAGACTCGAACTCGTGACCTTTGCCTTTCGCGAGCAAGTGCTCTACCATCTGAGCTACCGAAGCACGACTCACGCCCGGTACTCACAGCTTTCCTTCTGCCAGTACCTCGTCTCCTACCTTCCAAACTTTACAGAAGCTCTCCTGCGAACCTTGCAGAACTAGCACTCCTGAAAGAAAGGATATTGCGGGGACTTGGCTTAGCCACAGCCTGAAAGATGTTTCCAGAATGAGATTTTCACGCGGCAGCGGGGTGTGCGCTGATATGAAACTTCGTGGCAGATTAAAACAGTGTGCACGACCGAGACTCGAACTCGGGACCTTTGCCTTTCGCGGGCAAGTGCTCTACCATCTGAGCTACCGATGCACGACTCACGCCCGGTACTCACAGCTTTCCTTCTGCCAGTACCTCGTCTCCTACCTTCCAAACTTTACAGAAGCTTTCCTGCGAAACTTGCAGAACTAGCACTACTGACAGAAAGGATATTGCGGGGACTTGGCTTAGCCACAGCCTGAAGGATGTTTCCAGAATGAGATTTTCACGCGGCAGCGGGGTGTGCGCTGATATGAAACTTCGTGGCAGATTAAAACTGTGTGCCCGACCGAGACGCGAACTCGGGACCTTTGCCTTTCGCGTGCAAGTGCTCTACCATCTGAGCTACCGACGCACGACTCACGCCCGGTCATCACAGCTTTACTTCTGCCAGTACCTCGTCTCCTACCTTCCAAACTTTACAGAAGGTCTCCTGCGAAACTTGCAGAACTAGCACTACTGAAAGAAAGGATATTGGGGGGACTTGGCTTAGCCACAGCCTGAAGGATGTTTCCAGAATGAGATTTTCACGCGGCAGCGGGGTGTGCGCTGATATAAAACTTCGTGGCAGATTAAAACTGTGTGCCCGACCGAGACTCGAAATCGGGACCTTTGCCTTTCGCGGGCAAGTGCTCTACCATCTGAGCTACCGAAGCACGACTCACGCCCGCTACTCACAGCTTTCCTTCTGCCAGTACCTCGTCTCCTACCTTCCAAACTTTACAGAAGCTCTCCTGCGAAACTTGCAGAACTAGCACTACTGAAAGAAAGGATATTGCGGGGACTTGGCTTAGCCACATCCTGAAGGATGTTTCCAGAATGAGATTTTCACGCGGCAGCGGGGTGTGCGCTGATATAAAACTTCGTGGCAGATTAAAACTGTGTGCCCGACCGAGACTCGAACTCGGGACCTTTGCCTTTCGCGGGCAAGTGCTCTACCATCTGAGCTACCGAATCACGACTCACGCCCGGTACTCACAGCTTTCCTTCTGCCAGTACCTCGTCTCCTACCTTCCAAACTTTACAGAAGCTCTCCTGCGAAACTTGCAGAACTAGCACTACTGAAAGAAAGGATATTGCGGGGACTTGGCTTAGCCACAGCCTGAAGGATGTTTCCAGAATGAGATTTTCACGCGGCAGCGGGGTGTGCGCTGATATGAAACTTCGTGGCAGATTAAAACTGTGTGCCCGACCGAGACTCGAACTCGGGACATTTGCCTTTCGCGGGCAAGTGCTCTACCATCTGAGCTACCGAATCACGACTCACGCCCGGTACTCACAGCTTTCCTTCTGCCAGTACCTCGTCTCCTACCTTCCAAACTTTACAGAAGGTCTCCTGCGAAACTTGCAGAACTAGCACTCCTGAAAGAAAGGATATTGCGGAGACATGGCTTAGCCACAGCCTGGGGGATGTTTCCAGAATGAGATTTTCACTCTGCAGCGGAGTGTGCGCTGATATGAAACTTCCTGGCAGATTAAAACTGTGTGCCCGACCGAGACTCGAACTCGGGACATTTGCCTTTCGCGGGCAGGTGCTCTACCATCTGAGCTACCGAATCACGACTCACGCCCGGTACTCACAGCTTTTCTTCTGCCAGTACCTCGTCTCCTACCTTCCAAACTTTACAGAAGGTCTCCTGCGAAACTTGCAGAACTAGCACTCCTGAAAGAAAGGATATTGCGGAGACATGGCTTAGCCACAGCCTGGGGGATGTTTCCAGAATGAGATTTTCACTCTGCAGCGGAGTGTGCGCTGATATGAAACTTCGTGGCAGATGAAAACTGTGTGCCCGACCGAGACTCGAACTCGGGACATTTGCCTTTCGCGGGCAAGTGCTCTACCATCTGAACTACCGAATCACGACTCACGCCCGGTACTCACAGCTTTCCTTCTGCCAGTACCTCGTCTCCTACCTTCCAAACTTTACAGAAGGTCTCCTGCGAAACTTGCAGAACTAGCACTCCTGAAAGAAAGGATATTGCGGAGACATGGCTTAGCCACAGCCTGGGGGATGTTTCCAGAATGAGATTTTCACTCTGCAGCAGAGTGTGCGCTGATATGAAACTTCCTGGCAGATTCAAACTGTGTGCCCGACCGAGACTCGAACTCGGGACCTTTGCCTTTCGCGGGCAAGTGCTCTACCATCTGAGCTACCGAATCACGACTCGCGCCCGGTACTCACAGCTTTCCTTCTGCCAGTACCTCGTCTCCTACCTTCCAAACTTTACAGAAGCTCTCCTGCGAAACTTGCAGAACTAACACTCCTGAAAGAAAGGATATTGCGGGGTCATGGCTTAGCCACAGCCAGGGGTATGTTTCCAGAATGAGATTTTCACTCTGCAGCGGAGTGTGCGCTGATATGAAACTTCCTGGCAGATTAAAACTGTGTGCCCGACCGAGACTCGAACTCGGGAACTTTGCCTTTCGCGGGCAAGTGCTCTACCATCTGAGCCACCGAAGCACGACTCACGCTCGCTACTCACAGCTTTCCTTCTGCCAGTACCTCGTCTCGTACCTTCCAAACTTTACAGAAGCTCTCCTGCGAAACTTGCAGAACTAGCACTTGCCACTGCCTGGGGGATGTTTCCAGAATGAGATTTTCACTCTGCAGCGGAGTGTGTCCATGAAAGGTAGGAGACGAGGTACTGGCAGAAGGAAAGCTGTGAGTACCGGCCGTGAGTCGTGCTTCGATAGCTCAGATGGTAAAGCACTTGCCTGCGAAATGCAAAGGTCCCGAGTTCGAGTCTCGGTCGGGCACACTGTTTTAATCTGCCAGGAAGTTTCATATCAGCGAAAAATCCGCTGCAGAGTGAAAATCTCATTCTGGAAACATCCCCCAGGCTGTGGCTAAGCCACGTCTCCGCAATATCCTTTCTTTCAGGTGTGCTAGTTCTGCTAGTTTCGCAGGAGAGCTTCTGTAAAGTTTGGAAGGTAGGAGACGAGGTATTGGCAGAAGGAAAGCTGTGAGTACCGGGCGTGAGTCGTGCTTCGGTAGCTCAGATGGTAGAGCACTTGCCCGCGAAAGGCAAAGGTCCCGAGTTCGAGTCTCGGTCGGGCACACAGTTTTAATCTGCCAGGAAGTTTCATATCAGCGCACACCCCGCTGCAGAGTGAAAATCTCATTCTGGAAACATCCCCCAGGCTGTGGCTAAGCCATGTCTCCGCAATATCCTTTCTTTCAGGAGTGCTATTTCTGCAAGTTTCGCAGGAGAGCTTCTGTAAAGTTTGGAAGGTAGGAGACGAGGTACTGGCAGAAGGAAAGCTGTGAGTACCGGGCGTGAGTCGTGCTTCGGTAGCTCAGATGGTAGAGCACTTTCCCGCGAAAGACAAAGGTCCCGAGTTCGAGTCTTGGTCGGGCACACAGTTTCACGAAGAAACTGTCGCGTAACGTTTGCTCGATGTGTGGGTGCGTTGCCTCGGTGAAACAGCACACGCGCAGCCCTTCGCGAACGTTTTCGTTGCAGTGCAGGAAGGAATTTGTTCTTCATAACATTTTCGTAGGATGCACCTGTTACCGTAGTGCCCTTCGGAACGCAATGGGTAGGGATTACGCCCTCGCTGTCCCAGAACATGGGCACCATCATTTTTTCAGCACTGGCGGCTACCTGAAAATTTTTGGTGGCGGTGAATCTGTGTGCTTCCATTGAGCTGACTGGCGCTTTGTTTCTGGATTGAAAAATGGCATCCACGTCTCATTCATTGTCACAACCGACGAAAAGAAAGTCCCATTCATGCTGTCGTTGCGTGTGAACATTGCTCGGCAACATGCCACACGGGCAGCCGTGTGGTCGTCCGTCAGCATTCGTGGCACCCACCTGGGTGACACTTATCGCATTTTCAGGTCGTCATGCAGGACTGTGTGCACAGAACCCACAGAAATGCCAACTCTGGAGGCGATCTGTTCAACAGTCATTCGGCGATCCCCCAAAATAATTCTCCCCACTTTCTCGATCGTGTCGTCAGACCGGCTTGTGCGAGCCCGAGGTTGTTTCGGTTTGTTGTCACACGATGTTCTGCCTTCATTAATCTGTCGCACCCACGAACGCACCTGCGAAACATCCATAACTTTATCGCCACATGTCTCCTTCAACTGTCGATGAATTTCAATTGGTTTCACACCACGCAAATTCGGAAAACGAATGATTGCACGCTGTTCAAGTAAGGAAAACGTCGCCATTTTAAGTATTTAAAACAGTTCTCATTTTCGGCGCTGGTGGTAAAATTCCATCTGCCGTACAGTGCTGCCATCTCTGGGACGTATTGACAATGAACGCGGCCTCATTTTAAAACAATGTGCATGTTTCTATCTCTTTCCATTCCGGAGAAAAAAAATCGGAGGCCTTAGAACTTGAATGCACCTCGTAACATTGTAGTTCAGTAAGTAATTGCTCTGAGCACTTTGGGACTCAACTTCTGAGGTCATTAGTCCCCTAAAACTTTGAACTAGTTAAACCTAACTAACCTAAGGACATCACACTCATCCATGCCCGAAGCAGGATTCGAAACTGCGACCGTAGCGGTCTCGCGGTTCCAGACTGCAGCGCCAGAACCGCACGGCCACTTCGGCCGGCTCAGTAAGTAATGCCCCACTTTATTTAAAAAAAGCCATTAATATAAGTAAACAAACGTCCTTGTTGCTGCATCACATTTTGTGTTTGTTCAGTGTGCCGATGAAGTTGTGGCAGATGTCGCAGCCTTAGTACAGCATCTAAATGGCGTCTACATACGACTCGTGTTACAAGCAGCATGCTTTTATTGAATTCTTGTTTGCAGAAAAAGAAACGTGGTGAACATCCATAAGCGTTTATGTGCAGTGTATGGCGATTCTGCAGTTGATAGGTGTACAGTTGGGCGATGGATAAAGAAGGTTACAGCCTCAGGAAATGCAAAAACAGAGCTCCATGGTCAGCTACGCTCGGGACACCCTGCCACAGCCACTGTTCCAGACATGCTGAATCGTGCGGATGCCATTATTCGTGCAGACCGGAGCATCACAACTCGACAATTGGCTCTACAGTTGTCGGTTAGCATTGAAAGCGCGTCTGCAGTGAGCGACACTCTGGGATATTGAAAGAGTCGCTCACGATGGGTCCCACGAGTGCTCACAGCGGACCACAAGATTCAAAGCAAGGTCTTTTCATCTGAATTGTAGGAGCGTTTTGAGACCGACAGAGAGGCCTTTCTGTCACGGATCGTTACTGGGGACGAAGGCTGGGTGCGCCACTTTGCAGCTGAAACAAAAAGGCAGTCCATGGAGTGGCATCACCCTCGTTCACCACAAAAGAAGAAATTCAGGACAATGCCCTCTGCCAGAAAAGTCATCGTGACAGTCTTCTGGGATTGTAATGACGTAATTCTCATAGATGTGACGCCTAGACGGTCAACCATTAATTCAGAGGCATACGTAACGACTCTGAACAAACTCAAGATCCGTTTCCGACGTGCTCGATCAGACAAGAATCCGGCAGAAATATTGCTCCAACACAATAATGCACACCCGCACAAAAAGCAGAGAACACGTGAACATATGGGAAACTTAGGTGGGACATCACTGCATCATCCGTACTACAGTCCAGGCGTGGTAACCTCGGCCTTCCATCTCCTTGGGCCACTTGAAGATTCTGTATGGGGAACACACTTCGAAGACGACGAGAGTGTCAGTGATGCAGTGAAAACATGGCTACGCCTGCAGGGAATAAATGCTCTTCCACATTGGCGTATGGCCATTGATCGTGATGGAGTCTACGTAGAAATATAGGACATGGACAAGACATGTTGATGTATATTGTCACCTAATTCTGACTCTAAACAGTAAATATGTTCTGAGACAAATAACGTGGGGCATTAATTATTGAACGACCCTCGTATATGTATATTAGTTTCAAAAATGTTGTTCTTGTTGTGGTCTTCAGTCCAGAGACTGGTTGGATGCAGCTCTCCATTCTACTTTATACTGCACAAACTTCTTCAAGTAACTGCTGCAATATATATCTTTATGAATCTGCTTACTGGATTCATGTCTTTCTTAACCTCTATGGTTTTTGCCCTGCACGCTGCCCTTCGACCCTAAACTCGTGATCCCTTGATGCCTCAGAACATGTCCTACAGACCGATCCCTTCTTTTAGTCAAGTTGTGCCACAAATTCCTCTTCTCCCCAGTTGTGTTCAGTACCTCCTCATTAGTTACGTGATCTACCCATCTAATCTTCAGCATTCTCCTGTAGCACCACATTCCAACGCTGCTATTCTCTTCTTGTCTAAACTAGTTATTGTCCATGTTTGACTACAGTATTTGGCTACACTCCACACAAAAACTTTCATAAAAGACTTGCTGACACTTAAATCTATACTCGATGTTAACAAATTTCTCTTCTTCAAAAACGCTTTCCTTGCCAGAGCCAGTCTACATTTTATATACTCTCTGTTTCTACAATCATGAGTTATTTTACTTCCCAAATAGCAATACTTATCTACTACTTTGTGTCTCATTCCTAGTCTAATTCCCTCAACATCATCTCATTGAATTCGACTGCATTCCATTATCCTCGTTTTGCTTTTCCTCCTTTCAAGACGCTGTCCATTCCGCTAAACTATACTTCCACGGCCTTTGCTGTCTCTGACAGAATTACAGTGTCATCGGCAAACCGCAAAGTTTTTATTTCTGCTCTATGGATTTTACCTCCAACTCAAAATTTTTCTTTTGTTTCCTAAATTGCTTACTCAATATACAGATTGAATAACATCGGGTTTAGGCTACAGCCCTGTCTCACTCCCTTCCCAACTACTGCTTTCCATTCATGTCCCTTAGCCCCTATAACTGCCGTCTGGTTTCTGTACAAATTGTAAATAGCGTTTCGCTCCCTGTATTTGACCCCTGCCACCTTCAGTATTTGAAGGAGAATATTCCAGTCAACACTGCCAAAAGCCTTCTCTATGTCTACAAATGCTAGAAATGTAGATTTGCCTTTCCTTGACCTACCTTCTCAGGTAAGTCATAGGATCAGTATTAAAAAATTTAGACTTGCCAAATAGGATTATTATTTGTGATACACCTTGTATAAGTAAAACGGTGAAATATTTTGACGTGAACCTGAGTATTGAACATATCATAAATTCGCAAACAGAGTGGCCCTTTACATCCTTTTCCTCCTGTGCAGCCCTGTTCTTGGAAGAACAGTCAACAAATCATTGGGCCACAGTTTTTTTGTGGCTCAGCTGCACTGGTGGGTTATTACTTATCAGAGAAAGAAAAAAAAATAAACGTTGATAGCGACTGTTAGCGGTCTGGGGCAGTGGTTCGCTAGCGATATGGGGCGCCTCGGCTTCCTTAAATCGACGCCTTCTTACGTCACACCGATAAAGCGGACGCGTCCACAGTGCACTGCAGAGGCTGTTCCAGTTCGCAGCCGTGCAACATGACGAGAGCTGCAAGGACGTAGCGGTTCATTCGTCTTGTACTGCACTCGTTTCTTCTTTGTGTTTTCCAGCCCCCGATCTACGATATTTCCCAAGTGGGGCAAAAACTTGATAGTGGTATCCACCCCGTCGACTGTGTGAGATCGGGCATCAAAAATTAAAAAAAAATCGATTTTTGAAACATTTTGTAGCGCGCATCTTTCTGATGAGTTCCAAATATAAAAGATATACGTTCGAGGATATGTAATACATGTTACTCGGTCGTACGTCTGCAAAGTGGAGTGCCACGCCTCTTCACACAGTATTCTTCTATCGCACCTCACTGTCTTTCGCTCTATGGAATTCAAATGTGTATATTTTGTATTGGAAGCCACCAAGATTATATTCAGGACAGTGGAAGTTGAAAAGTCCAGTGGTGCCTCTTCTGCTCACTGTCGGCCGGTTTGACATCCTAACCCTCTCTTTAAAAAAAAAGAAAAAAAAAAAAAACTTGCAATTAGCACAGGGTGGCGTAATTTGTGACAGGGAGAATAACAAGTCTTCAGAAAATTGGCACTCTTTATTACCTACTTCTACATATTCGTGATTGCTATCCACAATAAGGTCCCTGACAGAGGGTTCAATGAACCACCTTCAAGTTGTCTTTCTACCATTCCACTCTCGAATGGCGGGCGAGAAAAACGAGCACTTACATTTTTCTATGTGAGCCCTGATTTATTTTATCCTGATCATCTTTTCACCCTATGTAGGTGGGTGCCAACAGAATGTTTTCGCAATCGGAGGAGAAAACTGGTGACTGAAATTTGATGAGAATATCCCGTCGCAACGAAAAACGCCTTTGTTTTAATGATTGCCACTCCAAGTCCTTATCACGTGTGTGACACTATCTCCTCTATTCTGCTTTAATACAAAACGAGCTGAATTTCTTTGAATTATTTCGATGGCATCCGTCAGTCCCACCTGATGCGGTCCCCACACCACACAGCTATACTCCAGAATAGGGCGGACATGCGAGCTGTAAGCAGTCTCTTAAGTAGACCTGTTGCCCCTTCTAAGCGTATTTAGTTGAATTTACAGCCGTCAGATGCTTGTGACTTTCTTTATTCAGGGTCAATTGCCACTTTTAGCTCCATACAGATATCTTACTCAAATCATTTTACAATTCGTTTTGGTCATCTGATGACTTTAGAAGACGGCAAATGACAGCATCCATCTGCAAACAATCTAATAGCTAATAACTTTCTCGTTTTCGTGACAATGTTAAATACAGGAAACATAAAACCAGTAAAACAATAGACAATCAAGACTGTTCACATTTCTTCATCCCTTAGTCCCGCATTTTTTTCTCTCTAATCTCGCTGCAGCTTTAAAAGGCGCGATTTCTTTTCTGCGAAACACTCTACTACCTGATCACAGTCCGTCAACGTTTTATCACATGAGAAATCAAAATGTTGCTGTCTGATACCGAAGCAGCTGTTAATACGAATAGTACATAAGACTGGTGTGGTTTCTCGATTTGATTACATTTTGCCACTGTCTTCTAGAAGAAACGAAATAGACCTTTGTAATGTTGCAGCAATTGTAACACACACCAAATAAGTGACACTGTTTTGGCAGAAATGATGATTTTTATGCTCTTCATTCAAATAAATAACATGTCAGTATATAATTCACGAAGTACTAATATCAAACGCCTATTAGGGCATACTACAAGCAAAAAGTCTTGTATTAAGAAATAGCCGGCCGCTGTGATCGAGCGGATCTCGGCGCTTCAGTCCGGAACCGCGCTGCTGCTACGGTCGTAGGTTCGAATCCTGCTTCGGGCATGGATGTGTGTGATGTCCTTAGGTTAAGTTAGGTTTCAGTAGTTCTAAGCGTAGGGGACTGATGACCTCAGATGTTCAGTCCCATAGTGATTAGAGCCATTTGAACCGTTAAGAAATTGTTTCACATTTCGTTCATACGCTCCAATGTCTCAAGCATGAGATCGAAAAGTAGTAGTACAAAATTTATCATATAAATTAGAAATCGCAGTATTCTTCCATATAATTTGTGTGGTGTCCCCGTTTCTTCTCTTTCCTCGTTCTAACAAACAATCCTTTCATCACTAATTCTATTAACTATTGCTGCCATTGTAAAAACTTCTCTGGTTAATTTCAGTAACCCTGCCAGCAGCACAGGTTCAGTTATCTCGCGTTTATTCTCCGGTTAGGCGCTATTACGTGTTCGTACGACGCATTTTCCGCACTCTACCGAGAACAGAACTTAATGCGACTGCTAACTGGGGAGTGAGCAACTGCTAATGTAATGTAGGGAACTGGCTAAAATTTTTCTGTAAAAATTTTATTTTCTTGGATACACGCAGGAGATAATACCTAATCTTTCTTACCTGTTATTCTCAATCTGGTACTCTGAATTTATGGATTTCGCTGATCATTCATCATCAATCAACCACATAAACAAACAGCGATTGGCATTCACCCTTTCGGGTTTATTCGGCTCAGCTCGTATAGCACCGTCCCGCTTTTTTTATTTCTAGTCATCACAGAGACTATGCACACATTCGAAAACAACTTATGATTCGTTCAGAAATCAACTTTGAATGTGTTCAAAAATGTTCAAAAAACAACTGCGATGCGTTTTAAAGTCATATGAATGATCGATAGACAACACGCGCTGGATGCTAAGGCGCTTTGTGAAACAATGTTTTTTTCTTCTAGAATACGAACTTGGCACCCGGTGAAATTTCCGTCCGGAGCAGACACCCATGTCCTGTTTGTGTCGTCGCAGGAAAGAGCTGTTTATCGTAGGTCGCATGGAGTAATCAAGAGTAGCTAGCGACTGCAAGGAAGGTCAAGTTATTTTCATTTTCACGAAGGATCACAGGACAAGTGCACATAATAATACGCATGTATCGCTGACGTCAATGGAGAATTATGGAATATGTATTACGCTCACGGAAACATGCTCTATAAAAATGAACGTGGTTTCCGCATATAAAGATCTTGCGATAGTCAGCTGGCTGTGTTCTTCCATGAGGCCCACGACGATGCTTGGACTGGTGGCCAGGTTGGTGACGTGTTCCTTGACTTCAGGGAGGCATCCGACACAGCCGCACACTGCCGTCAGTGAGAAAGCAAAGTCAGGGCTGTTATGGCGAGAGATCAAACACTTGTAAGTAGGCTGTTTATGTTTTCTCTATGTAAGTAGGCTGTTTATGTTTTCTTGTTGGCAACGTTAAGTAGACTGTTTATGTTTTCTCTATGTAAGTAGGCTGTTTATGTTTTCTTGTTGGCAACGTTACGTAGCGCTCAATATGAAAATCACTGGCTGTGCTGTGGGCAGTCTGTGTCTGCTTTGCATTGTTGTAATACTCGCCATTGTAGTGTTGGGCAGCGGCAGCTGGATGTGAACAGCGCGTAGCGTTGCGCAGTTGGAGGTGAGCCGCCAGCAGTGGTGGATGTGGGGAGAGAGATGGTGGAGATTTGTAATTTGTCATGAACTGCTATATTTATATATGATGATATCAAGGTAAATACATTGTTTGTTCTCTATTAATATCTTTCATTTGCTAACTATCCCTATCAGTAGTTAGTGCCTTCCATAGTTTGAATCTTTTATTTAGCTGGCAGTAGTGGCGCTCGCTGTATTGCAGTAGCTTGAGCAGCGAAGATTTTTGTGAGGTAAGTGATTTGTGAAAGGTATAGTTTAATGTTAGTCAGGGCCATTCTTTTGTAGGGAATTTTGAAAGTCAGATTGCGTTGCGCTAACAAAATATTGTGTGTCAGGTTAAGCACAGTCCTGTATAAATTGTTCAAAGGGGACGTTTCATATGGCGACCCTGCCTGGATACCTCACTGGAATCTTCTGATTTTTTCTTGTAGTTTGTGTAATTAGTGTAGATTTTGTTTATTGCTAGCGCGTAATTATAGAGAGAATTTCCTTTGTAGTTGTAGTTTTTCATTGTTGTACAGTAAAACAGTTGTGGCATGCATGTAGATTTGCACCAAGTATTTCGCAGCTGCAATTAACTAGATATTATTTTCAGTGTTATGTTAATGTGTTCTCTTATTTTTGCTCTTCAAATTGTGCTTTTCTGTGTTGTCGTGTGAAATATTGTGACAATAATGGCGTGTGAAAAACGTAATACTAGGCTCCAAAGTAAACTGAGAAATGACAGTGAAAATGAAAGCAGTGTGTTAGCGCCACCGAGTAATGAATTAACTGATGTTCAAAGTAGTAATTTGGTAATTGTGCTTAGGGAAATGGAGCGGGCTGCAAACAATGGTGTAGACAGTGAAACAGGTAGTGAACAGGGAAGCATTATCGATCGATCGCTCGGCAACAGCTCGCCTCAGGAATCCGAAATGACAGGACACAATTTTGCAAATACTGTAGATTCAGGTTTTGGGTCCTCACCGTTTTCCCAAATGAGTCAAGACACATTTTCCGCTTGTCAAAATGTGAATGTTGCCGGTGCAACTTCACTGCCGAAAAGCACTGAGGAACATGTTTCAGACACCAGTGCATTGTTATTACAGTTAATGCAACAAATGGGACAAAAACTACAAAAGTTAGACACAACACTTGAATGAAATCAGAAACAAATGGGACAAAATCTTCAAAAGTTAGACACAATGGAACAAAATCTTAAAAAGTTAGACGCAATGGAACAAAATCTTCAAAAGTTAGACACCACACTTGAACAAACACGTGAAGATTTAACTACTGAGTTACATAACATTGAATCGAAATGTCAAAAAGTCTGTAATGACGTAAAAACACAAATTTGTGAGCATTTTCAACCTATTTTTTCGCGGCATGAAAATGTATTACAGAATCACGAAGCAGCCATAAAAGAACTGCAAACCATTGTTCATGAAAATCACGACACCTTGCAAGCTAAAATTGACTCAGTTGCATCTACCGATTCGGTTACGCAACTTGCAAAAACTCAGGAAAACTTAAAGGACACAGTAGATACTCTGAAACTTGGTTCAGAAAAACATACAGAGGAAATAATTTCACTATCGGATAAAGTAGCTGAACTTTCAGATCAGTTCACTAACTTATCTACAAAGGTAGATGATGATCTGAATAACACAACACCTGTAGCCTTCACTGACACAGAAGAGTATGAACAAATTAGAAAATTCAAACAGAATCAAAATCAAATCAATACACAGTACAAACGAGAAATCCGGGAAGTACAAGATCAGCTGACACAGGTAATTCAAGAATTACGTATTTCAGAGGATACTCGCGCCCCAATACGGGAAGAGGGACATAGAAATAAGGTACAACCACCAAATAATAACACAGGACACTTCGGAAATTATGAAAGAAATTGGCAAGGCGCATTGGATTTTGAGATGGAACCGCCGAAACGAAGTAACAATGACCGACATGCGACTCGCCGACATGACGATTTTGACTATAAGCTGTTCATTACTACACGTAAATTCAAAACACTTAAGAATTCTGGCAACGACATTCATCCACAAGCATGGCTCCATCAGTTCTCTCATTGTTTTCCTCCCAACTGGTCGTTAGAACACAGATTAGAATTCATGTGTGGCTATTTAGAGAATGAACCAGCTGTAAGAATGCGATCGGTCATTCACGATTGCCACAGTGAAGGAGAATTTTACCATGCCTTCCTCTCAGCATATTGGTCTCAAGCCACACAAGACCGCGTAAAACATAACATCATGATGATGAAACACTTTGAACAATCTGAATTTTCCAGTCTTGTCAAATATTTTGAAGACATGTTGCATAAGAATCAATATCTTTCAAACCCATACACCCCCTCAGAACTCATCCGCATTTGCTTAATCAAACTGCCTGAACATTTACGACATATTATTTTGGCAGGACGTTGCAAAGACGACATTGAAGCATTTCAGGGACTCTTACAAGAATTAGAAATTGACACTGACAATCGCGGAACGCGAAACCAGGAACTCAGCAATTACAGGTCACATCCGTCGCGATTCCGCGATGAAAGAAATAATAACTGGACACGACAAGGCTATTCTCACAACGCAAATCGTGACCAAAACAGACACCACCCGTATGGCAACCGTTGGCAGAGCAGTAATAGTTACAGAGAAAGATCGCATTTCCGTAGAAATGAATATGACAGAGATAACCATAGAAACAGACAATATGGTAACCAGAACTATTTTTATCAAGGGAGACAGAATACTTTCAGACGCAACAGTTCAGCGTGTAGTTACGATTCAGGAAGAAATTGTCCACCACATGACCGACAAGAAAGAAACTATGGAATCTACCGACATGACGACAGACGATATGATCGTAACGACAGACCTGAATTGCATCAGAACTGGCGGGATTCAAACAGAGCAGGGCCCTCTCGTCATGGTGAATTTGTAGAAGTTAGGTCTCCAAATCCCAATAACGACGCGCGCCAACAAAGGAACAGACAATGACTCGCACAGCAGGCAGCCGCGTGCGCCCGCTGGCTCCGAGAAAAATAACATAAGACGCTAACCTTGAGAAATATTCCAGTATTCTTTACCGACGTATATCGCCTGACAATTGCATTCAAGTTCAAACTCTGAGTACTAGGAAGAGTAAAGGTTTACACCACATTTCACATGTAAAACCGTTTATTGAAAGATAATCTGCTTTTTAACTTTGTCTTTGCCATAAAACTTTTCACTTCACATTACTAGTATGCTTTGTCAGACTTAAGAAACTGTTAATATGCAACCATGTTTGAAGTTAAATATCCAGTCAAGGACCAAGAGAACTTATTTAAACAGAAATTAAGAATGCATTGTTATAGTGAACAGACGTCACAGTGTTATTGTGTGTGTACATTCTTGCTTGTTAGTTGCACGATTATGGAACGACTATAAGGCTTACATACTTAGAACATTTACCAGTACTGCTAATGAGATTTTAATGCAACATTTTGGTTTACTTGAAAATATATTCTGGATTTAAAGTACTTTCTGTGAGATACCAGACGACACAGTGGTTAGTTTATGTGACAACTACACGATTTTATCACGACGCTACTAATGAGTGACAATTTACAATGTTGCTTTTGCGGTGTATCTGTTTTATATCTGCACAGTTTTTCTGAATTCTTCTGGAAAGTAAAACAGGTTTTAGTAGTAACTTTTGTGGTATAGCTACAATGAGACTGCCTTTTCCGTAGCACAACAATACGTTACAGCACAGTACTTTCCTCATCACGGCAATAAGCGTAATAACTAAGACATTTATACGCAAAGCATTTCACTTTTGTGTATTATGAGGTAAGTACATTGACTTATGCAGAACTTAGCTTTCGGAGGACGATAACTACTACACTTCCACACAGATTATGTTGCAACAAGACGCACATTTAGCGCTACAGGACACGCATTTCAGTGATTAATTTTGTACTTAAAACATTTATTTTTAAAGATTTTTGAATTACAAAGAAAGTTTTCCGTGATACATTTCATTCCATTGCTGTAATCTGTAACACCTGATGGTATAATTACATTAATCCTCATGGGGGTACACGCCTACTTTGTGTACCATGTGTTTGGCAAGCACAAGGAGCCCTAGCTAATATGGTATTTGCTTATACAATTTAACACATCGGTACCATATTTCTCTAACACATAAATTACACAGCTATCTGATCATTTAACAGAGAAACAAACATCTTTTTACTACGTCAGTGACACATGTTTATGCAATTACAGAGTTGGATTACTTCACACTTAAGAATTTGTATTTTGTCTGTACTTTGTGCACTGTTTATATTTTTTCGGAATCATTGTGATACTATGAGAGCTTTGAATGATGTATTTGGTATGGGATCATGATTTTTAAAGTACGTTTGAGGTAGATGACACTACTGAAATGAGCAGAGAATTTTCTTTAGGTTTTGAAATTATTGCAGAAAGCTACGACGATTTTGAGATTTGACTGAGGTGTTATGATGTTATTATTACGACGACGATGTGTATTATGCTGCTGAGGCATGTTTATGATTAATAGACTGATGCTATATGAGTTATTTGATTATGCTACTTATCTGTTATGATGCAATATTGAAGAAGTGTCGACGAATAAGGTAAGGAGTAATGAATAGTGGTTAGGGACTCTTGACTTTTGAAAAAGGATGTTGGAAACCGAGAATCGTACTTTAAGGGTTATGAAATGTGTGTGTAAATGCGTGAATGTATCACAACGCCGGCGAAAATTTTTTTGGACACTGTTATATTCATAGGATTTTGTTTCTACACACTTGCAACGCAAATTCTCGACCCGTGAAATTTTGTATATGAGACTGTCTCTGTAGCGGAAACTGCTGTCGTAAATATTTCCGTAAGAAAGTGACCACCTGCACGTGCGTCGTCGGCACACAGCTGTGTCAGACACCTGGAGAACTAGCCATTAGGGTGTGCCTTTCCGGAAGCCTATACCCCTGCTAATGACATTCCTTTGTAGAGGGCATCGCTAATGCGACACGCTCGTTACTTGAAAACATATGATTACTTGCACTTTGTGCTAATTACTGAAATGCTTATGAATTGATAGGAAATATTCATACATCTGCACACCTGATTATGACAAGTGTCTTTCTCCGAGAGTTGAGTGCTACTGACTTACGAAATGCCAGATGACTATTGAATGATATTTTTATGCTTTGCTTTTCATAGTTGCTTATTTCATTTGATGTCTGGTTTCCAGCTGTGTTGCAGCATTGCTTTTATAAAATGAAATGCATTTGCTAATGTGAACACTTTCTGTCAACAGATCTATTAAATAATTATTTTATGATCCACATTCTTTAAAAAAGGAGCACTTGGAAAGGAAAGAACAATAAGAAGGAACTAGTAACAGTAACACATAATTTTCTTTTCAAGTACATGGTAATATTTTTTTTACAATAAGTTGTTATGGTGCACCACTTTAATTACATAGACATTAAGATGTGAATATACATTTCCCTTGTCTGCATTATCGTCTTTAGTATAATATTTTTTCTGCTTGCGCTATGTAATGTTTAGATATAAGCTGCTGTTTGCCAGGCATAGTGTTACTGAATTTGACTTTGTGTTACTTTGCTAAGCCAGTTTTACTACTCATTTATTTTTGTTGTTGCTGCACATTGGCTCATATTAGTTGTGATGTTGAATTGCTTGGTAATTTAGATTTGCTGTAGCTTGCTTTGCAATTTTCCATTTTTTTCATTGCTGTTTATAATAATTGTTTTACGTGCTGCTGCATTGCCTCGTCCCTTAGTTTAGCATCTGAGCTCAGTAGATTTAAGTTAGCTTAAGAGGGGGTAGACTATATAAGAGAATGAGTTGTGCTGAATTGGAAGAAATGCATTGAGAAGTCATAAAGTACAGACAGCAGGTATAGATAGGACTTTTTGGAAATAATGAAGAACGAAGGGAGATCTCCGAGAAGTAAAGAAAGTTTTGTTTGCAAAATACTGCAGTACAACAAACCCTGTCCTTTCCTTTTGTATTATCCCACTATATGTTTGTGTACCCTTGTGTAGTTGTTTTCTTCCTGTCTCTGTGTAGTTTCATAGAATTTTTTCTTCTTTTAATATTAAGCTACATTCACTATGATGAGGAATACTGTTATCCTCAAATATAATTGGCATTAATAATATGTTATTTACTTTGTAAAGATGTTAGACATTATTCATTCTGTTTAAATGCTCATGTGTGAAGTTGATGTTTCGCAAGTTATTCTGATCTTTTATGTATGTACTCATGCCATAATTCCTGTAACACTGACGTATATGTCTATTTCTATTCTTTTGTAAAGCCTGTACTACAAATGTTATCTGTATTATTATGTTCTTTAATGATGTATTTTGTACCTTTGTTATTGTATTTTTATGTTACCAAATTGTAATTGTTACCAGTTCTTCAAATTAAGTAACATTTCACTGCACACGTTTCTGTTGGTCATAGTACATGGACAATATGTGAGAAGTAGGGACTGATAGTGTTTGCACGTGTGTTAATAATTCAGCAAGGGACTGGATAACAGCGTTGCTGGATCTAAGGACAATTCCAAAAACTTTGTGAGTGCACAAGTGGTGGTTTATGGACTTGCTATATTCTCCGCAAGACTCTTCGATGGTGAATGTGCACCTGCACAATCTCAACAGATGGCTGCTGGCCATCTCTACAAGGACTACAGTGGGTCTGCACCTCTGGTGGCCCACCAATACCGTAATCTCTACCAGGACTGCAGTTGGTCTACTCTGTGGTGACCTACCTACCAATGTTCTTCAAAACGTCGAATGACTCTGCTGTGGGTTTGCTATGTTGTGGCCCATTACCTGTCAGCATGTCAAGAGTCAGCACTGTCTTTCCGATGGAAGGACACTACTTCTTCAAGACTGCATGGAAACCAACTACTTCTTTGTGCATTCTATTTTACTGTTCAGACTTTGAAAAAAAAAAAAGAAAAACACTGTAATTTTACTGTAATGAATCAGGACTGTCTTTATAGACTGTGAGAAAATTTTTAGCTTTTGACCAACATTGTATCAATAAGTGTGTGCATTTGATTTCTTTGTTACTGTAATTGTGAAAAGTTTTTGTCAAATCTGTATTGGCCAGTGCCCAATCCAATTTGTAAAAATTTTTTGTGGGGAGCATGGGGGCTATGTAAGTAGGCTGTTTATGTTTTCTCTATGTAAGTAGGCTGTTTATGTTTTCTTGTTGGCAACGTTAAGTAGACTGTTTATGTTTTCTCTATGTAAGTAGGCTGTTTATGTTTTCTTGTTGGCAACGTTACGTAGCGTTCAATATGAAAATCACTGGCTGTGCTGTGGGCAGTCTGTGTCTGCTTTGCATTGTTGTAATACTCGCCATTGTAGTGTTGGGCAGCGGCAGCTGGATGTGAACAGCGCGTAGCGTTGCACAGTTGGAGGTGAGCCGCCAGCAGTGGTGGATGTGGGGAGAGAGATGGCGGAGATTTGTAATTTGTCATGAACTGCTATATTTATATATGATGATATCAAGGTAAATACATTGTTTGTTCTCTATTAATATCTTTCATTTGCTAAAGTCCTTGTAGAGATAGCCAAGCGTCTGTGTTATTTTTCTCTGAGCCAGCCGGCGCACGCGGCTGCCTGCGGTGCGAGTCATTGTGTGTCTCTTTGTTGGCGCGCGTTGTTATTGGGATTAGGAGACCTAACTTCTACAAATTCGCCTTGCCGAGAGGGCCCAGCTCTGTTAGAGTCCCGCCAGTTCTGATGAAATTCACGTCTGTCGTTTTGTCGGTAGTTTACATAGTTTCTTGTTTGTCTGTCACGTGGTGGAGAATTGCTGTTTATGTTTTCTCTATGTAAGTAGGCTGTTTATGTTTTCTTGTTGGCAACGTTAAGTAGACTTTTTATGTTTTCTCTATGTAAGTAGGCTGTTTATGTTTTCTTGTTGGCAACGTTACGTAGCGCTCAATATGAAAATCACTGGCTGTGCTGTGGGCAGTCTGTGTCTGCTTTGCATTGTTGTAATACTCGCCATTGTAGTGTTGGGCAGCGGCAGCTGGATGTGAACAGCGCGTAGCGTTGCGCAGTTGGAGGTGAGCCGCCAGCAGTGGTGGATGTGGGGAGAGAGATGGCGGAGATTTGTAATTTGTCATGAACTGCTATATTTATATATGATGATATCAAGGTAAATACATTGTTTGTTCTCTATTAATATCTTTCATTTGCTAACTATCCCTATCAGTAGTTAGTGCCTTCCATAGTTTGAATCTTTTATTTAGCTGGCAGTAGTGGCGCTCGCTGTATTGCAGTAGCTTGAGCAGCGAAGATTTTTGTGAGGTAAGTGATTTGTGAAAGGTATAGTTTAATGTTAGTCAGGGCCATTCTTTTGTAGGGAATTTTGAAAGTCAGATTGCGTTGCGCTAACAAAATATTGTGTGTCAGGTTAAGCACAGTCCTGTATAAATTGTTCAAAGGGGACGTTTCACACTTCCTATCTAGAACTCTGCGCGAGCGTCTTTACAGTAGCTGCAGTGTGCTCCTGAGCATTCTCATCTGCCTAATGACAGCGGTCCCCTTCGCTTGTTCTGAACTGCCCCTTATGGTCGATTTTCTCGAATCACCATATCGAGGACATCGGCTGACATTCGCTTCCTTCCCTGACCGCCTGCACCATGAACGTCCTGCTTCAAAGATCTTGCATGACTGCCACTCCTTGCTATCACACGTCACGGTTGTGTTACATGGGCAGCATGAAATCAGGCTGAGTCTCTAAGCATGAAAAAATCAAACTGCAGCACACACTTCTCACTTGGAGCGTGTGTCTATTGCTTCAGCCATCAGTACGTGTTTGTTTTGTCCTCAGAACTGGAAAGTGGGACGAGGCGTGATAGCTCGGCATGCCAGCGACACTGCACAACATATCTGAGCAAAGTTGGCTGGAGTCTATTTGACAATAAAATGCTACAAATCACCAGCATTTCTCCGGAAATATGCGTAACCACCGGCCGTGATCTTAACCGGCAAAGGACGAAAAAACGACAAAGAAACCAAGTGAAGAAAAATTCTCTCAAGCAATACTAAACCAATGCTGTCCAACCTTTAGTTATAGTGGTTATGTGCATTTAAAAGTTCCAAAAATAACAGAACGTGAGTACAGTATCTGACACCCGCAGCATCATTATGTCCACACGTTAGCAGTAGATTCTTATAACGTTTGCTTCTAGATTTACGGCAGCATCAGGCCTAGAATAGTTGCTGTATCGTCCGTACATTGGCCGTGAAAGACGCTCTCCCACATTCTTTCAAATCTGTCACATTTGGTTTTCAACACTTCTTTGAATGCACCAACTGTAGTTACACTTTTGCCAGTGTGATCAACTCTGCCGTGCAATATATCAGATACGGTTTCAGTGAGAGCGAAAGTATCTGCGAAAGTATGCCGAACGAGGCAAACTGGTATCTTGAATCCTGATTTCAAATCCATGAGCAGAAGTACAGGGCTGTTCGTCCCACACATCTGCTGCTATTCTCTCCTTAAAAAGTGAAACCAACTGACTGCCATAAGAGGATTTACCAAAGGATATGTCGAAATGCACCACGTGGCTGATGTTCATGGCAGTCGTTTGTTTGATTTCTCCTGTTGAGCCCACTTGATTTTGGTTCAGGTGGAATGAAAGTAGCAAGATGATTTAGTGTAATGATTATTTAAAAAATTGTACCTGTTGTCACTTATATTGGTGTGATCAGCAGTTTTCAATCACGCTAAACTTGTAGCTTGTAATTTGTTTGTATCAAATTATATTTGTAGAAATTAAGATTATCATAATTTTGCAGGACAAAAGTGTGTATTTTGTAACATCGAGACAATTACAGGGAAAATATTCAAAATCGCTATAAAATACCAGATTTGTGTAATATAAATTTAAGTATTACAAAATGAATGGACTTAATAAATGAAAGCGGCGAGAATTGTTAACCTTGTAATACAGATGCTGGAGAAGTGATTTTTTTAGATTTTCTCCTCGTTCAGGGATTCTTTGCTTTTCGTAGAGGAAGGAAAATCTTTCACCCGCAGATGCAGAGTCTGAGTCAAAGCAATTCGCGAACTTCATTGGTGAGTGACTTCCTCTGAGGAAAAAATAAAGACGCTGATTTTCCGGGTCACGGATCGGGGACGCTTGGTCGCCAGTGATAGGACGGGCTTCGCCTGCAGTGAAGCGGCGTGTTTTGAAATACAGCGACGCGTGAAGCAAGCGGTGGATCTGGAAGGCAGTCTCAGCCCGCGAACACAGCAGGGGTGTTCAAATGGCTCTGAGCACTATGGGACTTAACATCTATGGTCATCAGTCCCCTAGAACTTAGAACTACTTAAACCTAACTAACCTAAGGACATCACACAACACCCAGCCATCACGAGGCAGAGAAAATCCCTGACCCCGCCGGGAAGCGAATCCGGACAGCGGGGGTGTGTGATGACAGGTGGTTGCCTTGCACGAGGCGGCCCTGTGCGTCCTGTACTGATCTCCTTTTCTGTTTAATTTCAGATGGTATGTTTCCCTCATTTGCGTGTGATATTATGTTGGTAATTTTCACATTACGGAACCGAATAAAACTAATTTTACCAAGACATTCTCATTTCGCCATTACAGGGTGTTTCAAAAAGAGTATACGTATTTCGAATGCATTTATTTATTAAACCTTAAGAAATACAAATATGAAACTTTACACACTTATTTACAAAGCTCTCAAATTCAGATTACAAAAGTTCAATATGTCCTCCATTAGCGACACGAACAGTATCACATAGATACTCAAATTCCTACCATACTTGGGCAAGCATGTCCTTCGTCACTGATGTTACGGCAGTAAGGATCCTGTTCTTCAACTCTTCCGAGTTCTGTTGGAGTGGTCGTACCAACACGTTGTCTTTATCGAAACCCCACAGGAAGAAGTCAGAGGTGTCAAATGGAGTCACCGTGGAGCCCAGCTGAGAGATACCAAGTCACCAGCTCCTTGACGTCCAATCCAACAGTTCGGTAGAGTTTCATTCAGATATTCACGTACTTGGCGACTCCAGCCAGTGGGTGCCCGTGTTGTTGAAAAATGAACTTGTCTTCGTTCAGTCTCAGAAAGAACTAGTTTTGTAACATAGTGAGATACTGCAAACTGTTAACCGTATTTCCATCACAGAAGAATTGGCCGTAAACAGATGTTCGGCATATCGCACAAAACACATTGACTTAGGGCGTATCTCGTACATCTTCAGTGGCTGCATGCATGTTCTATGACCCCAAATGCGATTATTGTGTTTGTTTACCTGACCACTAACATGGAAGGTCACTTAATCACTGAACACGATGCATTGCGTGAGTGTGTTGTCAAAGTCAATAGCATCAAGAATCTCGTTACAAAATGCCACACGTTTGCGTTTGTCATCAGGACGCACAGCTGTAACTCGCACGGCTCCGTAACCAACCGACGTCTCAAAACACACCAAATTGTTGTTGTAGGCAGTTGTAACTCCCGACTGGCATGACGAGTTGATTTTGAAGGACTACGTTGGAAAGTAGTTTGAATTCGTGCAACATTTACTTAGAGAACACGAGGGCAGCCAGGACTCTTTCCTTTACATACACATCCTGTATCTAGAAACTATCGATACCATCTGGATCAATTTGTTACCTCAACCTGAAACGTCTTTGTACTGTAATCACGGAACTGCACTTCGCTAACTCTAGAACTCAAAATGATTTCTGCTGTGGGGTAGCCATTTTGATCATATCACGCTAACCAAAGATAACAGAAGACAACTGACATCTACCGGCTACAAACTAGGCTATGTATTCGTCTCTCCAATAGCCGAGCCAAGGCGCAGCGATCGATAGTTTGGACAAAATAATACTTGGTAATACACATATTCTTTTCGAAAAATCCTGTAATTTTTAAAACGCTTCGTCAGTGGCGATGTTTATGGATGCTGCTATTCTTGTGTCCGGGCTTAGGGCATATTTGCTTTCTCCCGTTCGAATTTTGAGTAGCAAAGGACTGATAATATGAACAATCGTTTACTCCGTGCTATGTTTCCAAACAGGGCAGCTCTTATTTCAACACACTTTCCGCAAACGTGACGTCATGTTGAGGTCACACGCAATATCGACGAACGCATGATCGGCTATCACCTTTCGGTAGCCTTCGGTACGGGCCACTGACAAGAGTTAATGTGCAAGCACTGAAGCATTTAAAAACCACGTCATTCTTGGATAGATATATTATAATTACTGCAATCATAAAATGTTACGTAATGATTTATCGATGGTTAATGCCTTTATATAAAAGTGCTCTCTCAGATGTGAGTTATTATCGTCAATAGTTTCCAGATTAAGTATGAAACACGTTTGTTTTATAATTTGTAGTATGTAGTTCTAAGCTAGCAGAGCACTGATAATTTATTACAAATACCTCATCATTATCGTATAATGAAACTTAAGAACGCACCAATGATGTATACATTCAGGAGAAAATATGATGACCTGAGACAAACTTCACATGATTGTTAGTGTAATAGATAACGGAGGAGTTTCTGGAGTCGAAAATTGTGGTTTCCCATCACATGATATGCAAATATTTTTGTAATGTTATCTTTGATAGTACATTCTGCGACCCTCTTACCAATGTAATACAAGTAACTTGCGGAATAAAAGATGTTATTTACATTTTGTGTGAGGATGAAATAAATAACAATTTCCGAGCGCATGGCTATGCAGGGACATATGACAGCTTAAATTGCTGCGAGTAAAGCAAGAAACCATAACATCCATATTCCTTCTTCTCGTAAATATTTTTGACTCTCTGTTTCCGAATAAGTGCCGTGTTTCGAGTATGATGTTAGGCTGGAACCTAAGAGCAAACTTTAAACTGCTGCGAGTGAATCGACGTGCAATAACATTCATATACTCCCTTGTCACAAAATCGATAGCCGATCATGCGGTCGTCCATATTGTGACTGACTTCACAATGAGGTCACGTTTGCGGGAAATTCGTGAAACGAGTTTTACCCTTTTAAACATCCACATGAAGCACACACACATCTTGCCACCGTTTATTCCTTTCAAAAAATAAAAGCGGTATGTGTATAGCCTGACAAAGTGCATTTCTTCCGTTACCTAATGCTCCATTTGGAAATCCCCACGACCAATGGTACTTTAAATTTATCAAACACCCATATGCGAAAGGCCACACATTCCTGGAATTTCTTCAGTATTATTAAATGTTACCAACGATGAAACTATGCTCACCGCAACAACCCACCAGGCCAGTCCTCCTTCCCCTACCATTTTTCTTCCTCTTCCTCTAATAGCATTCCACCCCTGGGTCACAACTAAATTTTCGTCGCCATTAACCACAATAATTTATCTCAACATACACTGTCTCACTCTTTCAAAAATGGTTCAAATGGCTCTGAGCACTATGGGACTCAACATCTTAGGTCATAAGTCCCCTAGAACTTAGAACTACTTAAACCTAACTAACCTAAGGACATCACACACACCCATGCCCGAGGCAGGATTCGAACCTGCGACCGTAGCAGTCCCGCGGTTCCGGACTGCAGCGCCAGAACCGCACGGCCACCGCGGCCGGAGAACTCTTTCCACCAACTGCTAGCAGGATTATGAACTTGCACTCCTTTGGGGAGTGTTACATTCGTACATACCTTTACCCTGAAGATTCATTTCCTATGCTGCTGGTAGTAGATTACCCACATTCAAATCGTCTTATTGATTATTAGACCTGTTCTTGGATTAGCTCTATTTCATTTAGTGCTGGTAATCCCATACTGACATGACTAGAAGTTTTGATCTTCATGCTACCGCATTTCACTTCTATCACTATACCTAACTTGAACGTATCCATCTCTCTTGTTAAATTATCTAACCTACCTACCAACTTAAGGGCACTAACGCTTCGTACTCCGACCTGTAGAATGCCAGTTTCGTTCTTCTGATTCCGTCACACTTTAGAGTAGTCCCAGCGTGGAGATCGGTATGGGCTATTATTTTACGTCCGTAATATTTTGTCTGAGACTGTACCATCACCATTTAACGATGCAGCAGATTTACATCTTCTTGGAAAAATATAGCGGCTGTAGTTTCCTCTCGTTTTGAGACATTCGCAGTAGCAACACAACAAGGCCCTGTTGGCTGATATTACAAATACGAGCAAGACATTCCACCTTGGGAAACCGACGGTCCGTATCACCTACAGATTTAATCATTTATGTTTCGTACCATACTGTATACGGACAGTAAGTAATATTTGGTTAACTGCCATTATTCGTGGTGTTTCCATTTTAGTGGACAGCAGCATATTTAGCAAAGGAGCAGCCGCGTGAGATGTGACGAACCTCGTTAGATAGGGGTGCATCTTACTACTATGCCTCGAGCATGTGTTCCACGTAAAACAATTTAGGCTAAAAGTACACTAAAGCAGGAACGAGATACTGATAAGTCCTAGAGCTAAAGAGGGAGCTCTGTCTAATTCCGTGGGCAGGCTTTTGGGCAGAAATGCAGTAATCGTGCTGGGCTGCAAAACCCTCGAGTCCCCAATAGCAAGCCGAACGACGCGCGAGTATCAGATCAGGCACAGTGTACGCCATCGACAGTCATTCGTACAAAAATTACTGTCTTCGTTTAACGCGGGAGGTTAATTTTTCTGAAGTACTGTAGAATTTTTCAGATTGTAAAGGTGGTTCTTGAGAACGAAGTTTGAACCGGATGCGTCAGGCAGTTAACTGATGACTGTAATGTGAAGTTGCCACTGTATCAGTTGCTTCGGTAAATGAGCAGAAAAAGAGTCGCACTGTTTTCAAACATTTTAGTTTGAAGGATTGGGCATTCGAACAGATGAAATCTGAATGACATCAAGTCCGAGGGACTCTGCACAGCGTGTACTGCCAGGAGCAGAGCTGCAGGCGGAGCGCGCTTTGGACACTTAGCGACCTCAGTAGAGCAGGAGACGGTGACGACACCCGTCATGTCGCAACACACAGTGGCTGACACGGGGTGATTTTCGACCGAGAATACAATGCAGTGTCGCGTAATGTTCAAAAATATCAACGCGCAGGAGTTTTTCCCCACATCAAAGATGAAAAAGCTGTCAAAACATAGGACATGGGCCTTTCAAGTGTGCAAGTGGAGGCTGAAACCATTGTGTTAGCTGATACTAAGTGGAGCAGTATACATAAAAGGCAGTGGCAAATCAATTGCTTTGCCAGTCATAGTTTTCTCTTTTCACTTCTTTTACTGGGCACTAAGGATTGATCATTTAGTGAATGAAACTATGTTCTGTTGCGCTTAAACATTTGAAACTGAGTCACATGCGACGTCAAAATATTTTAGCGTAACGGAATATAATTTCATTTACCGCAAGATCAATCGGTAGGGCCCACAGAAAAGAGAAAACTATAGTTCGCAATAAGATTACTTTAATACATTTTAACCACAAGTGCATATCGCACAATGATTCGGATGGGACATGTGGAACCAACTCAGATTACCACCACTACATGAAATACAAGAAATTCAGGAACAGGTCTAATAATAAATAAAAAAAATCAGAATGATGGTAAGCTACTACCAGCAGCACAGCGAATTAATCACCATGGATAAGGTATGTACGAATGTAACACTCACCAAATGAGAACAACTTCATAACCCCGATATCTCAACAGTTGTTGAAGAGACTTAGGCGGTGTATGTTGAGATAAATTATTCAAGTGGTTAATGGGGACCAAAATTTAATTCTCATGCAGGACTGGAATTCTATTAGAGGAAGAGAAAGAAAAATATTAGGAGAACATGGACTGGTCTGGTGGGTTTTTCCTGTGAGCATAGTTTAATCGTTGGTAACACTTACTAATACTGAAGAAATTGTAGGAAGGTGTGGATTTTCACATATGGGAGTTTGATAAATTTTAATTACCACTGGTAGTGGAGATTTTCAAATGGAGCTTTAGGTAATGGTTGACTGAAAAGAGAAGATATGAACTTTGTCATGCTATAGAGATTTTGCTTTTATTTTTTGAAAGGAATTATCAGTGGCTAGATTTGTGTGTGCTTAATGTGGATGTTTGAGAGGGTAAATCTCGTTTCACGAATTTCCCGCAATCGTGACGTCATTTTGCCGTCACTCCCAATAGCAACGGCCCCATGATCGGCTATCGATTTGGTGACAAGGGAGGATATGAATGTTATAGCACCTCGATTCACTCGCAGCAGTTTAAGCTGTCTTCTTACGTAGGTTCCAGTCTCACCTCACACTTGAAACACGGCACTTATTCGGAAATAGAGAGAAAAATATTTACGAAAAGGAAGAATATGGATTTTATTGTTAGTTGCTTCACTCGCTAAAATTTAAGCTGTCCTCTTAATTTCCGACCTAACCACGCACTCGGAAATCGCTATTTAATCCATCCTCCGTTCACAAATCTGACACTATGTAAATAACATCGTTTATTGCGCAACATACTTGTATTACATTGATAAGATGGTCGTAGAATGTGTTAGCAAACGATAACATGAAATAATTATTTGCATGTCATGGGATGGGTTGGAAACCCACAACTTTCGACTCGACAAACCCCACCGTTTTCTATTATGCTAACACTAAATCATGTGAAGTTCTCTCTTGAATGTATACATGTGTAAGGGTCTACCGGTTGCACGCAGCTGTACGGTACGTAACACGTGCTCGCCATCCGACCTATGAGGAGTGCCGACAATCTGCTCGGTCAGTGCACTTGCGTCCGGCCGCAGTGCGACGCAGGGAGTAAGCCACTGGCCGCCGTCTGCAGCGCGCCGTATTAAGTAGCGCGGCCTCGGGTGTAAATATGTCTCTCGTTCGTAGCTCACCATGGAGACTTTCAATACAACCATAATTGTGTCAGACACAGTGATGATGGGTTTTATAATCAGCCTTTGTTAATAAAACTGTTTAAACTTACTTCTCGGCATTCGTGTATTGCCGCAACTGAAGGACCCACTGCTCACAAACCTTGACAAATATTTCGTCTAATTATCATCTGGAACAACAACACAAACAACTCTCTTATGGAAGTGGTGCCAGAAGTGGGATTATTACGGAAAATCTACAGTCCTGAAGAGGTGCAGCACAACGTGAACATCGAGCAGCAGCAGCAGCATGAACATCTTCCGACTACGCGGGGACATCCAACGCTGGAATTCAGGTTGGTCTACTCCAGTTTGGCTACAATACGAAAGGCAGTGATGGATTTTTATATTACGTTTGAGTCACTCATTGGCGTTAAATTAGCTGAACTGACGCAATCCAGTCAGAGTAACGTCGTCGATCTACATACTGTTATTACTGAACTGCAAGAAGAGATTCGGCAGTTAAAAGCAGAAAGAAACAGGCATAACATTCCGAGAGACTTGTCAAATGATAGTTCATGCAGTACAAGTATAACTACCATAAAGAATTTTTCATTATCGCCATCAGGACCAGGTTTTAGCGGGAAATCCGAAGATGATGTGAAGGTGTTTTTTCGTAAACTTGAAGGTGCCGCCCTGTTAGAATCATCG
This sequence comes from Schistocerca piceifrons, assembly GCF_021461385.2. NCBI lineage: Eukaryota > Metazoa > Arthropoda > Insecta > Orthoptera > Acrididae > Schistocerca > Schistocerca piceifrons. Next base: position 72,764,004 of record NC_060148.1, on the reverse strand, counting down.
ACAGATTCCGACAAGCTAGTGGCTGCCAAATTAAGAATTCAGGGAGCAGCACAAGATTTCATTAGCGCAGAACCTACTTGCGTGAAGACAGAAGATTACAATGAGTTTAGAACGATTGTTGTTCAGAGATTTAAAACGTACAAGTTAGTGGAAGATGAAAATGAAAATCGCATTCAATTGTTCAAAGTCGACCAGAGAGCCATTGACACATTCATTCATGGGTTGCACGGAGAGGAAGTAAGCAAAGCTGTTAGATTGGTACGATTTAAAACGTTTCAGGAAGCAGTAGAATCAGCTGTTGGTTTCGTTGAAGCACTAAGACGACCGAATGGGATGCAGAAACAAGAACGCAGAGTTTACAACACAACAGTACAATGCTGCAAAATCATGGTCACAAGCGTAAGGATTGTAAAAAGAAACGAATCTGCTATCATTGCGGGATGCAGGATCGTGTTTCGAGAGATTGTCGCAACAAGAGGAAAGGTAATGCGAATAACAGACAATCGGCCAGATCTTTAAACGAGTATGTGGACGTAGGGGCCACCCCTCTGTCGGCCCCCTGCTAGAGACAGTGATTCCTGTTAGTTCCAGCGAAAATCAGAGCGAAAATGACTTCGTGATAGGTGCCGTATATCGTGGGAGAAACATCAAACTACTTATTGACACAGGAGCACAGACCTCATTAATGTGGTGTGACATAGATAAAGAGGATAAATTGAAACCACCGCTATTAAAAGTGCGAGGGTTAAACAGAGGAAAACTACGTAACTATGGAGAAGTTGGCGTATAATTAATTCTAGGCCAAGGCCAAGATGAAGATGAAAATAAAGATAAAGATAATTACACAGCAATGGTGCAAGTAGTTTCAAATAACGAAACGCGTTACGACGGTGATTTTCTGTCCGCTAAAGAGGCAGAGATATTTGTCACAGAAAGAAAGATCAGACAAGGCGATAACAACTACAATCTAGGAAATCGTTCTTCAGATCTTACTCAAATTAGCAGCTATACTGACGCTTTGGTAATGCACCACCCAAACGATGAATCATTTTAAACCGTCCAAGTCAATGTTCAAACAGATCAGCCTCAGCTAATTCCCAAGGGAACAGGAAAGACAATCTACGTTGAACTACGTTGAAGTTAAGTCACTCTGAGTCAAGGAAGGAACTTTGTAATTAATTGAGCGATCCAAGAAAAGTGAGTTACTGGATAAAATACATTGTTATGTTGCTAGAAGTGTAGGTGTCGGTACTATGGTGAGACGGGATGTCGCAAAAGTCCCGGTTACAATAACGAATATGAGCAATGGGGATGTTGTTTTGCCACGAGGAACAAAAGTTGCTGAAGTGTCGAGTGTAAGGAAAAGTGACGTAATACAGATTCCAGATGAGGTAACAAGTGCTGCAGTTATAAACATAGATGTTTGTAGCAGTACCGTAAAATTATAATGAGGAGGCAACGTTAATTATGAACTGAAGCCCAAGATTTGGAAGAAGATACAACATTTGACACCTGATAAAGAGAATATTTTAGCGCCTGTTTTGTTGGAGTATGCAGATTTATTCCGAGAACGTGCAAATTTACCTGTCACTCATTCAGTTCAGCATCGTATTCATACAGGGAACGCAGCCCCAATCACACAGAAACCTTACCGAATACCATTCAGTCAATGAGAGTCGGTAGAAGACATGGTTAAAGAACAATTAGAAGCTGGAATTATAAGACCACGAGATCGCCCACCGTAGTGTTCACCTGTTGTAATTGTAAATAAGAAATCAATTTCTGGAGAACCACAGTTCCGTTTTACTGTTGATTACCGATCTTTGAATGCTGTGACCACAACCGATATTTACCCCTTACCAAATTTAGTGGAAACCTTGAATTACTTGGGCAGATGTCAAATTTTTTCAGTATGTGATTTGACAAACGGTTATCACCAATTAACAGTGCATCCAGATGTTCACAAAAATACTTCATTTGTAACAGCAATAGGAGTATGCAAGTATCTTCATATGACATTTCGACTTCGTAATGCTCCACCTAAATTTCAACGCCTGATATATTCAATTTTACCAGGGCTCACCCCAACACAAGAACTTGTTTACTGTGATGATGTAATAATTTTTGTTGAAAACATGAAGCAGTGTACTTAGAGACTACAAGCTGTTTTGAGCCTATGAGAATCGCAAACCTGTCTTTATCAGTAGATAAATGGCATTTTGCACAACGTAAAATTAACTATCTTGGTCATGTTATAACCAGTGAAAGTGTTCAACCTGATGAAATATTAATTGAAGATGTAAAGAATTTTCCTGAATCACAGAATTTGAGAGAATTACAATCGTTCTTGGGATTGTCAAATTTCTACAGACAATTTATTGCCAGTTATGCGAATACAGCACGTCCAATGACACAGCGACTGAAGAAAAGAGCCACATTTAATTGGTCATCAGAGTGCAAAAAGGCAATGGATGAACTTAAAATTTCCCTAACCACAGCCCCAGTGTTAGCCAATCAAGATATCAGTAAACCTTAAATTCATTTAACTGATGCATCCAATTTTGTCCTAGGTGCAATTTTGTCTCAAGAAGCTCATGGTCATGAACATCCAACAAAGCAGAATGTAATTATACTACTGCTGAGAAGGAGCCTTGTGCTTTGTTTTTTGGTACAACACATAACGGATGTTTCTTAACAGGAAGAGAATTTACAGTTTTTGCAGATCATGCCGCACTTAAATGGTTATTGGCCTTAAAGGGTCCAAGTTCCAAATTAACAAGATGAGTATTAAAACTAAGTGAGTACCAATTTAAGGTTATATGCCGACCTGTGAATGCTGATGCAATGAGTGTAAAAGTCAATGTTTGTGTTACAATAAGTCGAGAAGAAGAGTTAAAGGCAGCTCAAGAATTTTGTCGAAATAGATAGATTATTGTAGAAAATCACTAGTCAAGGAAACCTCCTAGATATTCCAGAAAGCATTAAAGAGCAAATCATGAGAGAACAACATGATTATTTATCACCACGACATTGTGGTAAAAAAGCAACAAACATTAAAATAGTTAAAATCTTTTGGTGGCTGAGCCGCATAAGCTGACTTTTCATGTTTGTTTCACAATGTGATTCCTGTAACAGATGGAATAATGTAGGAAAAAGTAGAGCACCGTGCAAGAAGTGCTAGAGACAAGCAAACCATTTGAATGAGTAGGACTAGACGTCATAGGACCATTGCCCATGACTAAAGATGGAAACAAATACCTATTGTCAATGTTAGATCATTTCTCTAGATACCTTCTCACGATACCAATACCTCATCAGAGCGCTAAGACTATAGCTACAGTTTTTGTAAGCAAATGGATTCTTAACTTTGGATCACCATTAAGTAAATCTAGTGATCAAGGAACGAATTTTATGAGTGGATTACTTAAACAGATTTGCAAGCTCATGCAAACAACTGAGTTAAGGACTACACCAGCACACCCTGAAGGAAATGGAAGAGTTGAGCGAGTCCACAGAACAATCATTAAAATGGTTAGCCATTGTGTGATCAGAGAACACTACAACTGGCATGTCTGTTTACCTTACTTGGTAAGTTGTTACAATGGCAAAACGCACAGCTCAACTGGTCTAAGTCCATGTGAGATCGTCTGTGGAGGAAGAATGCATCCACCCTTGGACTCTGCGAGATAGACTGCCGGAATCAGCAATGCGCATGTAAGGGATCTAGCATGCAAGCTAAAGAAGCATGGAGGGGTGTGAAACAGCGAAATCATCAATCCTTTCTTCAGCAAGCAAGACAACGACCACCAAGCAGCAGTACCACAGTATTGGGTTGGAGATCTTGTGTATCTGAGCAATGTGGTGTTAAAGAAGAGTCAAATAAAAAAGTTAAGAAGTTTTGGAAAGGAGGTGTTGTCGCCAGTCATTCTTAAGCCCCAACAGCCCTTTCGTTCGATTGTCGTTCATGTCAATCGTGTAAAGCAATTTCTGGGTAGATTTCCTGTAGTATTCCAAGATGACGAGGACAGACCGAGAGGCAGATCTGCTCTTCTTAAACCCAGGAGACGAGAATCGCGATGTAACGGTCTAGAATTCGAGGCCAAGGCATCACCAAGTCCCGAGCGATCCTGTTCCAGAGACCTCTGCAATCTGCATAAACGTGTGTAGGTGTGCGAGTGCAATGCATATGTTCATTTCAGCCATGTGCTTATGTGAATATGTTGTGAAAATTTTGTACTGAAGCTATTACAACAGTGCACAAGTGAAACTAAACCTTTTATTCCACCGGTTACCACAAGAAACTCATTTAATTTATGTTCATTGTTAACTCTAGTATTTAGACTTAATTAACCACTGTTCATTTTTATTCTAATGTTTCCTATGTAAGCGTATTCTACTTATGCTGTAGTCGTAGTACCACAGAGTGCTGGTGTTTTGTTTGAAGCACTATCAAACATGGTAGTTTCAACAAGTAATTCAAAACTTGTCCTCGAGTACAGTCTGAGTGAAATCCAGCAACAGTTCAGTTCTGTAAAGAAGCAAATTGATCTAATTCGTTCTGTTAAGGGTAATGATACAATTTTGGAAATGGGTACATCTTCGTATAATAACTGGGTACAGTCAGAATGCAGGCAGAGTCTACATTCACTAATTATGAACAAGAGTTTTACTGTTTTTTAAAGCCTTTGCCACACAAAACTTTAATTAGATATAAACATGTCTGGTTTGATTTTGGAGGGAGTATCCTTCATACCATTATTGGTACTTTAACTAGTCGAGATCTACTGGAAGCTAAAAGCAAAGTATTAGCTCTTGCACAACAGTCCAGTACAAATTCAACTAACATCTCTAATGAAATTACCGTATTAAAGAATATGTAAAGAACTATTACTAACTACACAGTTTTCATTGAACAGATTGTAAAGCATTTTATCTCACATATCCACGTAATTCCTAATGAAATGAAAGCAAAAATCCTAGAACTATTCCAAGGATTAAATTCTGTCAGTGCACACTTAAATTTAAACACACTTTTGTTAAGGATTACAGATAGTTTATGAATGGCTAGAACTGATGCCCTTAACTTAAGAACAGCCTTAGAAAGTAGTTGAAATGATTGTTTGAGCAGTGTACTACTGCATCCGGAACAATTTTTACAGATCCTACTATCAATTGAGCGAGAGGTAGATGCAACCTACTCTATGATTTACTCTGTTAACTATTGCAATTTATACAATTACTATAAGTAAACCAGCACACACACTTTAAAGATTGAATATGAATTAAGTGTTATTGCTTCTATACCCACTGCTAGATCAAAGAATAATTTTGAAATGTATAAGATTTATACTTACCTGTGAAATGGACACAGGCAGGGATTCAAGTAAGATATGTACTGAATAAATTATCTACTGATCAGCGTGCATCGAAGATATTTTGTCAGTAAATGAAAATGATTTGCGTATGTGTAAACGTAGTCATAAGTTAATTTGCGCTGAATCAGAAGTATTCTTAGATAGTAGAGTGTATAGCTGTTAGAAAGATGTGTTTATGAATCATTATCCAAGAGATGATTGCCCTAGAATTTTAACGCATCTTTATCATCCATTTCTTAAATGATGTTTGGAAGGTGTAATTGTCTCATTTAACACCAATCTTGATGTCACATTTACATGTAAAAATTATGATACAACTGAGCTACCCTTTATACTCAAATTGAATAATAGTGCCAGAATGAGATTTTCAGTGTGCAGCGGAGTGTGCGCTGATATGAATCTTCCTGGCAGCTTAAAACTGTGTGTCCGACCGAGACTCGAACTCGGGACCTTTGCCTTTCGCGGGCAAGTGCTCTACCATCTGAGCTACCGAAGGACGACTCACGCCCGCTACCCACAGCTTACTGGCAGAAGTAAAGCTGTGGGTACCGGGCGTGAGTCGTGCTTCGGTAGCTCAGATGGCAGAGCACTTGCCCGCGAAAGGCAAAGGTCCCGAGTTCGAGTCTGGGTCGGGCACACAGTTTTAATCTGCCAGGAAGTTTGAATAATAGTGGATTAATCTTGAATGCGACACATTGTGATTTATCATGTGAACTATTTTATATGCCTAGTATATTGCCTACTACATTTCATTCAACTGGGCATTTGCCATTAATGAGAATGTTATCTGCTTATTACAATGATTCATACATATTATCATATGGAAAGCATTTCTTATCAAGGTTTTCCAATTGCAGTAATTTAATTAAGGATATCCATGGAAATGTGATTTCTTCCAATAATGAGCTAAGCTTCATTGAAGCAGCAAACAGAATTAAGTCTTTCGATTGATTCAGTAATGTTAATGCATACTTGTTTGTCAGTATTGTGTTTTTATTGCTTTTATTAAATTGCTTTTTTTGTCAACAGCATTTGTCATGTATGAAATTGTCATCCTGAAGGCACGCTTCTCTGTACCGAACGTTACTGTGTCTGCAAATGAAATACATGTTGCAATGCCTTGTGATGCCACAAATGGCGAAATAAATTCATAACGCCCAGGAAGTCGTTTTGAGCCACCTATGGTCGCTCTTCTTCTCTGGGGAGAGTGATGTATGAGTCAACCGGTTGCACGCAGACATACGGTACGCAACACGCGCTCGCCAGCCGACCTATCTGCAGTGCTGACAGTCTGCTCGGTCAGTACACGTGCGTCCGGCCGCAGTGCGACGCAGGGAGTAAAAGCCACTGGACGCCATCCGCAGCGTGGCCTCAGGTGCAAATATGTCTCTTTTTCTTAGCTCACCATGGAACCTTTCGATACGACCATAATTACGATGTCTGACACAGTGGTGATGGGTGCACGTAGGATGCATGTTTTATGATCAGCCTTTGTCAATAAAACTGCTTAAACGTACTTCTCGGCGTTCACATAGTGCCACCCCTAAAGGCCCCACCGGTAACAAATCCTGACAAATATTTCGTCTAATTATCACCCAGAGCAACAAAACAAACCAACCCTCATACACTGTTGATGCGTTACTAAGTGACATTTAACGATAATGATCACATTTCTGTAATAAATTTTCAGTACTCTGGTGGCTTGAAACGGCATACTAGTAATTATAGAACAAACGTGTTTCATGTTTAATTTGCAAATTATTGATGATAATAACTCACTTCTGAGAGAGCACTCTTATGTGAAGCCATTAACCATCGATAAATCATTACGTAACATTTGATTATTGCAGTAAATATAATATATCATTCCAAGAACGTCGTGTTTTTGTAAATATCCAGTGTGTGCGCATTAAGTCTTGTCAGAGGTCTGTATCGAAAGCTAACGAAAGTCGATAGCCGATCATGCGGTCGTAGATGTTGCATGTGACGTCAAGATGACGTCACGTTTGTGGAAAGTGTGGTGAAACGAGCGTTAACCTGTTTGGAAACATAGCCATAGTAAATGAATGTTCATATCCTCAGTGCTTTGCTACTGAAAATTCAAATGGTTATTAGCCAAACTACTCTAGCAGCATTCCTAAACCTTGTCACTGGCGGAGCGTTTTAAAAAATAATAGCGAATTGAGAATGGCTTGGTAAAATTAGTTGTAATGGGTTCCGTGATGTGAAAATTACCAACATAATATTACACGCAACTGAAGAAAACAGGCCATCTAAAATTCAATAAGAAAGGAGATCAGTCACAGACGAACAGAGCTGCCTCGTGGAAGCCAATCACCTGTCGTTAAACCCTCCTACTGTGCTCGCTATGTTGCACTTCTGCTGGCTGAGACTGCCTTTCAAATGCATCGCTTACTCCACGCGATGCTGTATTTCAAAACACGCCGCTTCAACGTAGCCAAAGCCCGTCTTATCACTGGCGACACAGCGTCCACGATCCGTGACCCGGAAAATCAGCGCCTTTATTTTTTCCTCAGAGTAAATCAGTCACCAGTGGAGTTCGGGAATGATTTTGATACAGACCCTGCGTCTGTGGGTGAAAGATTAGATTGTCGTTCTTCTTAGAAAGGAAAGAAGCTCTGAACAAGGATAAAATCGTAAAAAAAGCACGTCTCGTGTATAAGTATTACAATGGTATCAATTCTCGCCTCTTTCGTTCTACGAAGGTCACTCCAAAAGAAATGCACACTGTTTTTGTAAAAATACAGTTTTCATTCTGCATGTGTGAAAGTTTTACAGTGTGTAGATACATCCTTCCCGCTTGTTTTCAAACTTAGTTCAACCTGTTCCAGTGCGTGGCGCCGTCACAGCACGTCTTCAAGATGGCTGCTACACTTGACGTTCGTCAGAAGTGACGTGTTGTCATAGAATTCCTGTGCTGTCAAAACGAGACAGTGGGAAACATCCACAAGGGGTTGAGAAAGGTCTATGTAGATGCTGCTGTCGATCGCAGTACAGTTAGTCGGTGAGCAAGCAGGTTACGTGATGAAAGCGGGCACGGCAATATTGAGGATTGTCCTCAGAGGGGAAGGCCTCGTACTGCACACACTCCAGACTATGTGCAGAGAGTTTAACGAATTGGTGGCTATTGACTGACGCATCACAGTGAACGAATTGTAATGCTACTTTTGGATAGGAGAAGGAAGTGTTTGCCGAATACTGAAAGTGTTGGCGTTAAAGGTTTGTGCCAGGTGGCTTCCCAGGATGTTGACAGTGGCTCACAAAGAAACAAGAAACACGATATGCAGCGAACTTTTGGAACAGTACGAGAATGGTGGAGATGAATTTCTTGGAAGAATTGTGACAGGTGATGAAACATGTCTCCATCATTTTTCACCAGAGACGAAGAGGAAATCAATGGAGTGGCATCATGCAAATTCACCCAAGGGGGGAAAAAATCAAAACGGCACCTTCTGCTGAAAAAGTTACAGCTACGGTGTTTATCGATTCCGAAGGACTCTTGCTTGTGCACATCATGCCAAGTGGAACCACCATACATTCTGATGTATATGTGACGACACCGCAGAAACTTCAAGCTCGACTGAGTCATGTTCCACCACATCGGCAAAAGCAGGATATTTTGCTGTTGCACGACAATTCACGGCCACATGTCAGTCAAAAAACCATGTAAGCGATCAAAAAACTCGGATGAACAATACTGAAACACCTGCTTTACAGTCCTGAACTGACCCCATGTGATTATCATCTCTTTGGGAAACTGAAAGACTCTCTTCGTGGAACAAGGTTTGAAGATGATGACTCCCTTGTCCACGCTGCCAAACAGTGGCTCCAACACGTTGGTCCAGAATTTTACCGTGCGGGTATACAGGCGCTGGTTCCAAGATGGCGTAAGGCAGTTGAGAGGGATGGAAATTATGTGGAGAAATGAAAATATTGTTCCTAAAGGATGTATCTACACACTGTAAAACTTTGAAACATGTAGAATAGAAGATAGATTAAAAAAAAATAGTGTGGATTTCTTTTGGAGTAACCCTCGTATTAAGTCCATTCATTTCGTAAAAATTAAATTCATATTACTTAGAAGTGGTATATTACAGTGATTTTGCATTTTGTCTTTTCATGTTACTAAAGATACAATTCCCGCAAAATTATGAAAATCTTAATTTCTACAAGTATAATTTCATACAAACGAATTATGAGCGTGATTGGAAACTGATGAATACATGGATATAAGCGACAAGACTCTCAAATGTTTTAATAACAATTATATAACATAATGAACTATTTAACAAACGTACATAGGCGAACATACAGTGTTGAGTGCTGCCTGGTCGTCTAAGAAACCTGCTTTCTCGTATCGCTAGACAAGAATTACAGCAAATCGTATTACTGTGTTTAATTAGAAAAGGAAAAAAATACAACAGTTAACTTTATGTTACACAGATGTGTGGCATGCAAAGGGCGGCATGCAAAATAAGCAATGTTCTTTGGTATAACAGCTCCCATGTCCGTGTTACATAGACTGCACGTGGAAAGTAACTAGCGTCGATGCTGCTACAGACGCCGCTAATCTTGAAGCTACTGTCCAGTTGGACTGTGACCAGTCGGGCGTGGCGTGCATAGTGGCCGCTGCCGTCGCGTTGTCGTCCTGGAGAGGGGTTGGCCAGGCTGCGGTTCGCTGACGTCTTCCTCACAAAGCTCTCTGCTCCGTCGTTCCCGACTGGCGTGCCGGCGCTTGACTTCAAGTCGACGAGCGATCTCGCCTCACGTCCACCGCCGTCTGCTGCCGCTAAAGAAACCCTGAGAGAGACAGGCAGCACCGTGTGGCGTGAAGCGCTGCCTGCGGCCTTCCTGCGGCGTCGGATGCCGAGGAGGGTGGAGCAGGTGGAGGGCGTGGCAAGCAGTGCCCTTAGGAGCGGTGTCCCTCACACATGATCTGCAAACAAAATCTGATCATCATAGAACAACATTAAGTGTATTTAAGTAATTTCATTAGTTTAAGTAATATTTGTACAAACAGTGAGAAATCAGTTACACATGGAGCAGTACGTGGCAAACAGGTTGTGAAAAACAGCTACAAAATGACACCAGTAGCTGATAGTAAGCCATAAATCGAGCTTCTCCGACACATACCTGCTAGGAACGGAAAGAAACTACTCAGCATAGCAGGGGTCCACATGGCCCCTCTGAGAGGACCGATACACGGAATTCGCATTTGCGAGAAATATTAAGTAGCAAAAATAAGGTTAAGAGTGGGGCACAGACGACGGGAGAACACATATAGAAAGAAAAAACCGGAGGCCTCGGAAAGCTTCTCGGAAAGCAATACTTTCAGAATGACAACTGGAGGTCTTTGACAAGCACGAAAAATATTGTCCCTGTGTTTCTTTTTTTTTCCAGACGGAAAACAGACCAGTGGAAAGAACCGTTATTTTTAACAAATACTCGCATATGACGTGATGAAAGAGTGGACAACACGAGGTTCCATCTGGACAGCTCATGTATGGGCGGACTCTGAGAGGACAGGAAGGAAACATGAATGCTATAGGCCAGAAGGAAAATAGTTTCCACCCCCATTACGCTTCTCAAGCTTCATTCGGCCAAGAAACGACGCAATGCGTACCACAGTCAGCACGGATCGCTACTACCTGTGGTAGGGGATGAACACATGGTACACAGGGAGAGAACGAAGAAGACATACAGAGCGGGACCCTGGGTTGAAGGAGTGTGCTCTTCAGGCCAGGGCCATGTGTAGACGGAACACTTAAACTGTTCTGTAAGCCTAGAGAAGCCTTCTAGTGAACACTTGTGTTCATAGGGTTGGAAAATCTCGTAACACCTCTGGAGTGGAGATTTCCGATTTCGACCCGAGTTACTCACCTTCTTCGGAACAAATAAGAGGGCAGAGCTGTACACGCCGCTAAGACAGAGCGAGTGGACATTGCCAATAGTTTAGCCTGACGAAAACTCAGGGTAGGTTTCCGACTGCTGACACAACTGAGGCCAGAACAGCGTCGAGGTTCAGACGTCCGCACAGCGTCGACGCGCCGCCGCCATCAGACGCCACTGCCGGCCACAACAGCCGCCGACAGAGCGCGCTGGACGTCGTGTTTCTCAGGCGCTCAGTAAGGGAGTCACTAACGTGTACGTGCACTGCAGTTCTACTGGAGATTCGAGTTGTGTTACGTATTTTCTTCTCGTTCCCCTGTGTCGATGTTAGCCCAGTATCGTGTGTGCGTTCATAGGGCTTAAAAGTCTAGAAAGGTGTCGGTAAATACATGCTATTCTCCAGGTAAAACAGCTTAGGCAATAGCACAATAATGAAAAATTGTCGGTGTAATATTTTTGAGGGTAAATTGTTTTGTGATCATTGTATTGCAAGTTACGCTTGGGGTTCTTTTCTCATTTAGAAACGCTTTTGAAACGTTGCTATGTGTTCATGTATCACGATTAATATCATTTCGGAATTCGTCAGGATCTTCCTAATTATGGAGGATTTTCCAATGTCACCAACTACACGCTAGAACTGAATGTTTACGCTGATTCTGTAATAAAAAGATTTAGTAAAGGTAACAGTTGTTTGTGTGTTCTACAGCAGAGAGTAACCCTTCCTCACTGAAACATTTCAGGACATGTATGATGTCTGTTATTCTGATGTTTAATCGCGATCCAGGTCTCCTTACCTTGCAGGGCCTGTGTTCACAGTCACATTAGTTCTGTCACATATCTCCGTGTGTACCAAGTGGCAAGGACCGGGGAAGTACGTTAGAACACAACACGTTTCTAGGCACTCTAGCACACTCTATGTGAATCCGGACAAGTGGGCATCAAGAGGCTATCGTTGCAGGCGGAATTACTGTGGAAGGTAACGACAGGGTATTAGCAGCTTTCCCAAAACCTACAAATATGTTAGATCATCAAATATTCTACAGAAGTAGAGAAGCTACCGTTGATGGTATATTTCTGGATGCTTTTGAATAGTTATTAGGAATTATTGGCAGAGAGTTCGCTATGTACATACAATGAAATACTCGGATCAATATTTCCTAGAAATTATACTGACATTCTGGCAGTTTTTATCCCAAAGTACTACAACAGCTACTGCAAGATTGAAGGTTGATAATATGACTTAATACTGATTGTAAATGCTGTTACAAAAAGATTCAGTGTATGTTGACTCTGTTGCTATATATTATGCTTCACTTGCTGCACTTGTGATGACGTTGAGCACAGTGCTACAGTTCATGTCACCACACCAAATCCATTTGGAATATCTCATGGAAATACATAGAAGGACAACAGAGCGTGGTCTGTAATAATGCTTGAGACATAATAAAGATAGTTCTGACTCTATAAATGATCATTTTGCTCAATATTACTACAACACAAAACTATGTATGCTTCTACATTTATATACCAAGCTAGTATGGGATTCAATCAGATGGTTTCCTTGCCTGAAATGCTTGTCAATAATATAGTAGAAAATCTTGTACTCTTTCAGTCACTATAAGCAAGAATTATACGAGGTTCACGTCACCCTATACAGGGTGTTTTTGTAAGAGCATGCAAAAATATAACAGGGCATAGAGAGTGTTCCATTGAACAATTTGAGGTATGGAACCTGGGGTGGAGCAAGTCATCTTAAGGACGTATGGAAGCAAACCTGTCTACAGCTTTGTACAGCAATACTGTCTTCCAGCTTCTTTACAACTGACATACGTACTAGTTTACACGTACTGTACTCCTTATATACATGCACATTCTTTTTCTCTTGCAAGGAAACAAGAACGACGAAGCTGATTACTAGGAAGTCATGATGCAGGTTTCGTTTACTTTACGTGTCCATAACGTGTCAGTTGTACCGTACATACGTTATCCCATGACAGAATGTGCGCCGTCCGGTTTGGCCGAGCGGTTCTAGGCGCTTCAGTCTGGAACCGCGCGACCGATATGGTCGCAGGCTCGAATCCTGCCTCGGGCATGGATGTGTGTGATGTCCTTAGGTAAGTTAGGTTTAAGTAGTTCTAAGTTCTAGGGGAGTGATGATCTCAGATGTTAAGTCCTACAGTGCTCAGAGCCATTTTTCAACAGAATGTGCTATAAATCAACGACAGAACCATTCATTACTCAGTGATATTAAGAGACGTACTGACGAGCACCTCGTGTATGGGGAAGTAGGTTGCAATGCTATCGCTGCTGAATGATTGTAAGCGGAACGATTCCCTAATAGGCATCATCCGTCACGATGACTGTTTGTTTCTCTCCATCGACGAATACTGAAGACAGGTTCATTGGAAATCAGAAATGAGGGATCTGGCAACATGAGGATCACACCAAGGATATTTGCCAGGGTGCGTCATAAGTTCGTTCCCCCATGTCATGCTTGCGTTGATGTTGATAGCCGCCAGTTTCAGCACATTTTGTAAGGTACAGTAGAAATGGTACGTTCATTGTGTCAGCAACGGAATTTGCAGTTAACAGTAACTAATCTAAATAATAAAGTACGCAGTAATGTGATTTTATGCGTACTATCTCCGTAAGCTGACTTTCCAGATCCCAGCTTCGCTACATCTAATTGTTCTGTGGAGCATCCTCTATGTCCTGTTAAATTTTTGCACGCTCGTACGGAAACACGCTGCATAATAGACTGAATATTTTATGGAGTTTCTGTCACTAAATCAAAATAAATAGACAAAGAATTGAAGCACGTTGTTCAACTGGTTTGGACTGGTCATACTAAGTCACTATTATAAGAGATAGGAAGAATAATGACAGTCATACTTCAGAAATAAAGAACTGGTTTGACGTCTAAAGGCGTTATGTCGAGTGACCTTGGAGGGCAGGCAGGTGGATCATGACGCCAAATTCACCTGTCAGGGAATGTCTCGTTAGCAAAATTACTAACATGCAATCCTCAATGCGGTGGTGCACCATATCGTTGGAAAATGTCAGGCGCAAGTCTCTGAGAAGCGATTTAGCAAACTGATCTAGCGATTCGGGATAGATCGTAGCTATTACTTTTGTTTGGACAAAACAGATAGGACCGGTAACTTTGTTGTGGATTCAACCATGCCAAACATTAATTTTAATGGAATCCCTAACATGATATAAGGCAATGTGTGGAATTTCAGAACCGCATATCCTCACTCTATGGTTGTTAACTCCACTTAATATGTGGAAAGTAGTCTCACCCGAAAAAAAAAAAGAATTCATTGAAGATTATCATTGCTAGTGTCGATTCGGTCCAAAATCTTAGTTGTAAATGTTTCTCGACAAGTTCCATCACCTGGTGTAAGGCGTGTCTAATATGGACCTTATATGCCTGAAGGTGTAATCTGCTGTATAGAATTGTTCACAGTGTGCTGCTAGGAAAGTCTGATACATGGGATGTGCATTGAGTCGATCTGGAAGGGCTTCTCACTGACAGAGGGCTGCCCTCTTCACATAAGATCCAATACACTGTTCTTCTGTTTAAACTTAATGTACCATTCAACAGTACTCATTCCATTCGGTGCTTCTCTTTCGTATTGTTTTCGAGAATATTGCTGCTCAGTAATTGGATATTTCGCTCGTGATACCACAGAATACACTGTGCCTTCTCTTCATGTGTCGTCATTTAATTACAACAGCTCTCCACTCAGTTTCTGCCTGCAGTAAAGGTATGCGAACAATATATTATATTCTTTCACTACAAGCTACAAATTTCTATGTTCTATATTTTTCTAAAACAAATGTTGATAACTGTAGAAAGATTTCTGACAAACTATCTGTGTTAAGTATAACAAATTTGTTTGTCGCTTTGACATTTCTCTGATAAAACCGTAAGTTTCATGTGTCACTTGTTCGTAGACACAGCAATGCAAAAACGTCAGCGCAACGTGTAATATGTGCAGGCAGGTCGCTCACATCGGCCGTTCGATACGCACAGTTCATGACAGGTGCGTGGATCACCGCCGTCATACGGGGCTACAACTGTCGGAAAAATCGGCCGTAGCATAACATTCCATAAACGAGGGGCAATGTATGAAATCTGACGAAACTGTGATGGTTGCCAAAGCTTTTATTGGTTTTTGGAGCAGTGTCTATAAGGAGGCAATTGAAATTAAGCCGGCGGATAATTTGATTAATAGAGACAATGGATTTCCTCTTAGTAGGACGTGGAACCCTGTACTATCCCATTTACATCTACGAGGTTACTCTGCTAATCACAATAAAGTGCCAAGCAGAAGGTTCAATGAACCACCTTCAAGCTGTCTCTCTACAGTTCCGTTCTCGAATGGCACGCGAGAAAAACTAGCACTTACATTCCTTCTGTGCGAGCCCTGATTTCTCTTATTTTATCGTATTGATCATTTCTCCCTATCTAGGTGGGTGCCAACAGAATGTTTTCGCAATTGGAGGAGAAAACTGGCGATTGAAATTTAATAAGAAGATGCGGTCGCAACGAAAAACGCCTTTGTTTTAATCATTGCCACTCCAGTTCTCATATCGTATCTGTGGCACTATCTCCACTATTTCACGATAATACAAAACGAGCTGCGATTCTTTGAATCTTTTCGATGTCATTCGTCAGTCTCACCTGATGTGGATCCCAAACCACACAGAAATACTCCAAAATTGGGCGGACAGTCGTGGTGTAAGCAGTGTCTTCAGTAGACCGGTTGCACCTTCTGCCAGTGAATCACAGTCTTTGGTTTACTCTACCCACAACATTATCTACTTGATCGTTCCAAATTAGGTTATTTGTAGTTGTAATACCTAAATATTTAGTTGCATTTGCAGCCTTCAAGATTGTGTGACTTATCGCGTAATCGAAATTTGGGGGATTTCTTTTTGTAATCACGTGAATAACTTCGCACTTATCTTTATTTAGGGTCAATCGCCACTTTTCGCACTATACAGCTTTCTTATCGAAATCATTTTGGAATTCGTTTTGGTCATCTGATAACTTTACAAGGCGGTAAATAACAGCATCATCTGCAAACAATCTAATACGGCAAGAGGGCTAAACTCAGATTGACTCCTATGTCGTTAATATAGATCAGGAGCTATAGGCGGCCTATAACATTTCCTTGGGGAACGCCGGATATTATTTCTGTTTTACTGCTACGAACTGTGACCTTTCTGACAGGAAAACACGAATCCAGTGGCACAACTGAGGCGATGTTCCTTAGGCACCCAGTTTGGGTAGAAGACGCTTGTGATGAAATGTGTCGAAAGCATTCTGAAAATCTAAAAATATGGAATCAATTTCATATCCCCTGTCTATAGCACTCATTACTTCATGAGTATAGAGAGCTAGTTGTTTTTCACAAGAACAATATTTTCTGAATCCGTGCTGACTATATATCAATAAATCACTTTCTTCGAGGTAATTCATAATGTTCGAACACAGTACACGTTCAAATACCGTACTGCAAATCGACGTTAGTGATATGGGTCGGCAATTCATCGGATTACTCGTAATTCCCTTTTTGGGTATTGGCGTGACGCATCAAAACAGAACGTTCTTCGGTGCGGCTAGTCCGAATTCTCGAAAATCTTGCGACATATCGTCGCCGCCGGTGTTGTGCTAATGGAGGCGCCACTTGGCCACTTTTGGAGGGGAGCAATTGTGATGGCTTGCCGAGTACAGTACGGATGCTCCCAGCACTCAGCCCTGCAGTGTTTATTCGAATGTGTGTAATTTCCTGCCGCTTTCTACACACGAGATAGCTGCCACTTCAGTTCCCCCTGATTATTTCTACCCGTGAATATGTTTTTAATTACCAATTTTTTGCAGCATTAATGATTTCCCGTCCATTTACAGGCGTGTCTTTGGTATAAAGTGGTGTGAGTTCACTTTTTAGTGATTATTTATACCTGTGACGATGTTTCTTACTATCTGATTTTTCAAGATATGTGCGAGGGTCATTCATTAATTAACGACACACACCAAAGTCAAGAGTCGTTTTGTTGGCACTTCCCCGAATGATTTTAGAAATTCTGATGGAATGTTATCTACCATTTCTATCTTATTTGATCGTAAGTCCTCCAAAGCTCTCTTAAAATCTGATTCTGATACAGGATTCCGTATCTCTTCTGAATCGACTCCTGTTTCTTCTTTTATCACATGAGAGAAATCTTCCCCCTAACAGGGAGTTTCAATGTATTATTTCCACCCATCCGGTATCTCCTCTGTACTTAACAGTGGAATTCCGGTTGCACTCTTTGTGCTATCAGCCTTGCTTTTAAGGTCACGGAAGGTTATATTGAAATTCTCATTTTCTGTGTCAGTCCTTCCCAGTTTTTCAACTTCTTCGCATTTTTCAAGCATCCATTTCGTCTTAGCTTCCCTGCACTTCCTATTTATTTCATTCCTCAGCGACTTGTATTTTTGTATTCCTGAATTTCTCTGAATATTGTTGTACGTGCTTCTTTCGTCGATCAACTGACGTATTTCATCTGTCACCCATGGTTTCTTCGCACTTACCTTCTTTGTACCTACATTTTTCTTTGGAACTTCTGTGATTGCGCTTTTCAGAGACGTCCATCCCTGTTCAACCCTACTCAGCTATTCCTTATTGCTGTATCTGGAAAGAACTTCAAGCGTGTCTCGTCATCCCTAAGTACTTCCGTATCCCAGTTCTTTGTGTGTTGGTTCTTCCTTACTAATATCTTGAACTTCAGCCTCCTCTTCGTCACTACTATACTGTGATCTAGTCTATATCTGTGCCTGGATACGCCTTACAATCCAGTATCAAGCTGATATATTCCCGTATCAACCAGTCTTTTCCAAGTATACTGTCTCGTCTTGTGATTCTTGAACATAGTATTATCTATTACTAGCTGAAATTTAGTACAGAGCTCAGTTAGTCTTTCCACTCCCTCATTCCTTGCCCTAAGTCCATATTCTCTTGTAACCTTTTCTTCTACTCCTTCCCTTACAACTGAATTCCAATCCTCCATGACTATTAGATTTTCATCGCGGTGTATGTACTGCACTACTCCTTCAGTATTTTCATATTTTTCTCTATTTCTTCATCTTCAGCTTGCGATGCCAGAATGTATACAGCTCAACTATCGTTGTCAGTGTTCGTTTGCTATCGATTCCGATAATAGCAACCCTATCACTGATCTGTCCACTGTAACACACTCTTTCCCATACCTTCCATAACGAATCCTACTCCTATTATACCATTCTCTGCTGTTGTTGGTATTACCCTATACTCATCTGCCCAAAAATCCTTGTCTTCTTTCCATTTCACTTCACTGAACTCTTCTATATCTAGATTGAGTCTTTGCATTTCCCTTTTCAGATTTTCTAGCTTCCTACGACATTCAACCTTCGGACATTTCACGTCCAGCCTCGTAGAACGTTATCGTTTCTTTGATTATTCACAGTATTTCTCTTAGTCACCTCTCCTTGGTAGTCTCCCCCCCCCCTCCCCCCCCCCCCCAGGGATCCAAATGGGGACTATTCCGGAATGTTTTGCCAATGGAGAGATCATCGTGACACTTTTTCCATTACACTTCCCTGGAATTTTGGACATATTTGCACTTCCCACCTTTCAAATTTTAACAGTCATCAAAACTATGACGCTGCTGTGAGCTGCAAATTAATGTCACACTATCTGTTATGAACTTCGTCATTACATACACACCATGGGGCGTGGGTCGATTACATTTGTTAAGAAGGTTCTTTCGAAGTGTTGTGCATCTGAATAATAATTCGTATTCAACAGACTACTGCAGCCTACTCTTAGTGTGCCCCCTGCCGCCGTTGGATAAGTAGTTGCCAGCAGCAAGTCGTATACTCTTAGCTCTCTTATTTGTTACATAGTTTCATTCCTAATTTCTTTGCGTGTTTTTGGGCACTTACATAGTTTAATTCATAAATTTCGGGCTTATTATGGTGTATGAGAGTTGTAGCATCGCGTTTTAGTACCTG
Source organism: Schistocerca piceifrons (assembly GCF_021461385.2). Taxonomy (NCBI): domain Eukaryota; kingdom Metazoa; phylum Arthropoda; class Insecta; order Orthoptera; family Acrididae; genus Schistocerca; species Schistocerca piceifrons. The sequence continues at coordinate 72,744,678 of NC_060148.1, read as the reverse complement.
AGTAGTGTAAAATCGCGTAGTCTCCTTCTGCCGCCGAGCAGTGTGTCTCCAGTGCGCAAGTAGCAGCAAGTGGCTTATTTAGCGTTCATATAAGTGTAGTAGTCAAGTTGAAAATTTGTTTGTTCTTAGCGCACGTGTTTAGTTAAATCCGTCAAATCATTGTGTAGTTTCGTAATTAGCAGGGGCAGATCTGCATTTTAATATCTGTCACGTGTAAAGTCGCGTAGTCGTCTGTCATTTATTTACTTCTTTCAAATAGTCTTTGAACGTTACTGACAGTACAGTTAGCCTTCTGCCGCCAGGCATTGTGTCAGCAGTGCGCAAGTAGCAGCATTACTGCATCTACTAGGCAGTCTTGTATTTTAATAACCGTTTAAATTTTATGTCGAATTGTTCGTGCTCTCAGTAGACTAGTTCAGATGTTCTTTGCACAACAGTGTTTAGCATGGATAGGGACTGCGACTACTGTGTTCGGATGCGGGCTGAGTTGGCATCCCTTCGCTCCCAGCTTCAGGCAGTGTTTCCTTCGATCACACAGCTTGAGGCTGTGGCCAATGGGCATAACTGTGGAGGTCCGGACGGGGATTTGTAGGGGACGGCCAGCTCGTCACACACATCCCCCGATCGGACTTTGGCTGTGGCTGCTTGGGATACTGCCCACATTGAGGCTGACTCTCACCTATGGTAGAGTGGGAGGTCGTATAGAGGTGTGGCAGGGGGCGAAAGACATTCCGAAGGGCTGAACGGAAGGCCTCTCCAGTTTGTCTGACGAACCGGTTTCAGGCTCTGTCTCCAGCTGATACTGATCTTTGGCCGGACATGGCTGCTTGTCCTGTTCCAGAGGTGCCCTCAGTCTGCAAGATCCGGGCGGTCGCAGAGGGTGGGCTTACTGGTAGTTGGGAGCTACAACGTCAGGCGCGTAGTGGGGCCCCTTAGGGATATGGCTGCAAGGGAGGGGAAGAAAACCAATGTGCGCTCCGTGTGCATACCGGGGGGAGTCATCCCAGATGTGGAAAGGGTCCTTCCGGATACCGTGAAGGGTACAGAGTGCACCCATCTGAATGTGGTCGCTCATGTCGGCACAATGATGTGTGTCGCTATGGGTCGGAGGAAATCCTCTCTGGCTTCCAGCGGCTATCTGATTTGGTGAAGACTGCAAGTCTCGCTAGCGGGATGAAAGCAGAGCTCACCATCTGCTGCATCGTCGACAGGACTGACTGCGGACCTTTCGTACAGAGCCGAGTGGAGGGTCTGAATCAGAGGCTGAGACGGTTCTGCGACCGTGTGGGCTGCAGATTCCTCGACTTGCGCCATAGGGTGGTGGGGTTTCGGGTTCCGCTGGATAGGTCAGGAGTCCACTACACGCAACAAGCGGCTACACGGGTAGCAGGGGTTGTGTGGCGTGGGCTGGGCGGTTTTTTTTTAGGTTAGATGGCCTCGGGCAAGTACAGAAAGGGCGACAGCCTCAAAGGGTGCGGGGCAAGGTCAGGACATGCGGGGACCAAGGAGTAGTCAGTATTGTAATTGTAAACTGTCGAAGCTGCGTTGGTAAAGTACCGGAACTTCAAGCGCTGATAGAAAGCACCAATGCTGATATCGTCATAGGTACGGAAAGCGGGCTGAAGCCAGAGATAAATTCTGCCGAAATTTTTACAAAGGCACAGACGGTGTTTGGAAAGGATAGATTGCATGAAACCGGTGGTGGCGTGATCTCCTTACCTTGCAGGACCTGGGTTCACGGTCACGCTAGTTCTGTCACATATCTCCGTATGTCGACAACTTTCTCGAAGTATTTTACTACACTTGCACCTCCCAAAATTGAATAAAATGCAGAGTATGATGAGCTACTCCAGCCAAATAAAGAGACTCAAGCACAGCAAATTGTAATGCAAATTGAATTTTGAAAATAAAAAATATAGCCTCTGCACTGTAACTGTCACTATTGGATGATATGGCAAATCATCCTGCTGCATTACCTTTATTACTGAACGGTATTCTCCTTCTTATTCTCCATTATCTGTCCTTTCCAATAGCCATGTAGGGCACTATGAAGATAGTCTTCAGTTGAATGCTCACAGGCAAAATCGTCACAAACCCCTCCTAGATCTCATCAGTTGAACACCTGTACCACCAAAAATTGGAATTTACCTCAATTTCCAACAGGATAACACATGAAACTGCCCTATGTCTTTCTACAACAGCACCTTTTCACAGACTGAGCTTTTTCCCACCTATTTTCGACTGGTGTAGGGGATGGGAACTCTGGGAAGGGATGGAGAGTGGGGGAGGGCAAGTGGGAGAGGGAAAGTGGAAAAAGGAGAGGGTGAAAACCCGTGCCTTTATCAGTGTGACGTTGCGACATCCACACCTGGGGGCAGGGGGAAGGAGTGGGGATCCATCATCTCGAAGAAATTAAAACTGTCCCAGGGCCATCATTATTCCCCTACTATTGTACGGTATGTGGGAGGTGGGAAGTGGCTCAGGAAGTTTGATTAGTTGTTTAGTGCTCTTATGCATACCTGCACGTTGTTCAGTTATCCTTCGTAAGCTTATAACAGTAGATATGGCTTTATTCACCTTACTGTGATCGTGTGTTAAGATGGCACTGCACGTCAACCACGCGGGTAAACATAGTAAATTATCCATTACCGAGTAATAATGTTATTTGACTTAGTCGGTTTACTTCTTCGCAACAATAAAAAAGATAAAACATGAAATCGCCAAAGATGTACGTCATCGAGCAGAGTCTTACGCAATACCCCTCCCATCGCAAAGGTAGTGTGACGTGGAAGCATTTACTCGGCCTGACATCGCTATGCCTCTCTTCGTTGCATTCAGTGAACTCGTACACGATGTGCATGTTGGCCAAATACCTACCAGAAAACCTTTCCATCTTTCCGTGTATCTCTGCCGACGTACAACGAACACCACTGGAAAAACAAACAGGAGGCAGGGGCGTGCTGTACCATATGTAATCTTGAGGGCGAGATTTGAAGTAGGCATTATTGTTGTTAATAGCAGATGCGCTGAAAGAATGGAACAAGTTTGTTTCCAAGCAAGGCACACACCAAATTCTGTCGCACTATTGTGCATACTTCAATGTAAGAGATGTACAAAGCTAACTGCAGCAAAATACCAAACTAGATACAAAAACTCAAATAAAGCTACCAGAGAGCATGAGTCCCTTATACCGAAACACTCAGAAGGTTTCCCTGAGAAACCTCTGAAAGTTTGTAGGTGGAGATGTATGATAAACTACAGGGTGTCTTTAATATTAATTAATTCATTCACACTATCAAGCCGGCAAAATTATTAACATCCATTTTGGGTATTTTTATTGTGAGTTTTCGTAATCCAAGTCGCAATAGTGCATGTGCTGTGTAATGAACTATGAAATATTTAGAAGAGCAATGCTTATCACAGAGTATTATGAGAACAATTTTGACAATGACACTGAATTTAGTTGCAGTTTCTTACCGGTAGCTCGTTGGTTCGATTAGGATGACGGGTTTTGGACGGAGCGTAAAGACTGATTGCTTTAAACTAACGTTGACATTTGTAGCAAGTACTGTGCACTGCGTGTTACAAGCTTGGTGACAGTTTTTGTGACTTTATGCCAACACATGAAACATCTGTTTTTCAAAGTGCTTACTTCAGTTACTTAGTGAATCTAGATCCGACATGTGAAACAAACCTACAGTAGAACAACACTCAACATTATACAGTTTTGTGACACGAATGTTTCAGTCGATTTTGCTACATCTTATCTTGACCGAATTAATGTTCGTCGCCCTAGACGACAGACTGTATTTGTGGAACGTACAGGCCAAAATGAGCACAGTTACAGGAAGCTCAACAGAGCCACCGTGCCACAGGTTAGCATCCACACGTCTAAAGTGGCCCTGTTGCTTTAGTTGTTTCTTTCATATAATCAGAATATTTTTTTTTTATTGGGGGGGGGGGGTGGTCATCTGACTGGTTTGATGCGGCCGCCACTAATTCCTCTCCTCTGCAACCATTTTATCTCAGATTAGCACTTGCAACCTACGTCCTCAGTTATTTGCTGGACGTATTCCAGTCTCTGGCTTCTTCTACAGTTTTTGCCCTCTATAGTTCCCTCTAGTACCATGGAAGTCATTCCTTCGTGTCTTAACGGATGTCATATAATCCCGTCCTCTCTTTTTGGCAGTGTTTTCTACTTATTCCTTTCCTCTCCGATTTTCCGCAGAACCTCGTCTTTTCTTACCCTATCAGTCTACCTAATTTTCAACATTCGTCTGTAGCACCACACCTGAAATGCTTCGATTTTCTCCTGTTCCGGTTTTCCCAAAGTCCATCTTTCAGTACCATACAGTGCTGTGCTTCAGACATACATTCTCAGAAATTTCTTCCTCAAATGAAGGCATATGCTTGATACCTGTAGACTTCTCTTCGCCAGGAATGCCCTTTTTGCCAGTGCTGGTTTGCTTTTGATGTCCTCCTTGGCCGGCCAAAGTTGCCGAGCGGTTCTAGGCGCTAGAGTCTGGAACCGCGCAACCACTACGGTCGCAGGTTCGAATCCTGCCTCGGGCATGAATGTGTGTCATGTCCTTAGGTTAGTTAGGTTCCAGTAGTTCTAAGTTCTAGGGGACTGATGACCTCAGAAGTTAAATCCTATAGTGCTCAGAACCATTTAAACCACTTTTGTCATCCTTGCTAGAGCCATCATTCGTTATTTTGCTGTCTAGCTAACAGATTTCCTTAACTTCACCACTCCTGATGTTAGGTTTCACTTTGTTCCAATTTCTAATGTTTGTCATTACTTTCGTCTTTCTTCGATTTACTCGCAGTCTATATTCTGTATTCATCAGATTGTTCATTCCATTCAGCATACCTTGTAATTCTTCTTCACTTTCACTGAGGGTAGCAGTGTCGTCAGCGATTCGTCTCGTCGATATCCTGTCACACTGAATTTTAATTCCACTCCTGAACCCTTCTTTTATTTTCATCATTGCTTCTTCGATGTACAGATTGAACAGTCATGGGGAACGTCTACACCCCTGTCTTACATCCGTTTCGGTTAGAACGCTTCGTTCTTGTTTGTCCACTCTTATTTTTCCCTCTTGGCTCTTTTACATATCGTATTTTACCGTCTCTCCGTATACCTTACCCCAATTTTTCTCAGAATTTCGAACATCATGCACTATTTTACATTGTCGAACACTTTTTATAGGTCGACAAATCCTATGAATGTGTCTTGATATTTCTTTAATCTTCCTTCCAGAATCAATCGCAATGTCAGAATTGACTGTCATTTGCCTTTACCTTTTCCAAGGCCAAATGCTCAATTTTATTTTCCATTCTTCTATGTACTATCCTTGTTAGCAACTTGGATGCATGAGCTGTTAGGCTGATCGTGCGATAATTCTCACACTTGTCAGCTCTTGCTGCCTTCGAAATGTTGTGCATGATGTTTTTCCGAAAGCCAGATGGCATGTCCCCACACTCATACGTTCTGCATACCAACGTCAAGAGTCGTTTTGTTGCCAATTCCCTCAATGATTTTAGAAATTCTGATGGAATGTTATCTACCCTTTCTATCTTATTTGTTGCAAGTCCTCCAAAGCTGTCTTAAATTCTTTTTCTGGTACTGGATCTCCTATCTCTTCTAAATCGACTCCTGATTCTTCTTCCATCACATCAGACGAATCTTCCCCCTCTGCATTTAACAGTGGAATTACCATTGCACTCTTTATGATATCACCCTTGCTTTTAAGGTCACGGAAAGTTGTTTTGACGTTCTTACATTCTGAGTCAGTCAATCCAACAATCATTTCTTTTTCGATTTCTTCGCATTTTTCATGCATCCATTTCGTCTTAGCTTTCCTAGACTTTGTGTTTATTTCATTCCTCAGCAACTTGTATTTCTGTATTCTTGAATTTATCTGAACATTTTTTACTTCCTTCTTTCGTAAAGTATTTCTTCTGCTACCTATGGTTTCTTCGCACTTACCTTCTTAGAATCTACATTTTTCATTCCAACATCTGTGATTGCCCTTTTTAGAGACGTGCATCCGTGTTCAACTACACTGCCTACTGAGCTATTCCTTATTGCTGTATTTGTAGTTTTAAAGAAAGATTGTTTCGTCATCCCTTAGTACTTCCATATCCCACTTCTTGGTGTATTGGTTCTTCCTTACTAATCTCTTGAACTTCAGCTTCTTCTTAATCACTACTATACTGTGATCTAGTCTATATATGCGCCAGGGTACGCCTTACAATCTAGTAACTGACTTCGGAATCTCTATCTAACTATGATGTAATCTAGCTGAAATATCCCTGTATCACACATTCTTTTCCAAGTATACCGCCTCCTCCTGTGGTTCCTCGACATAGTATTCGCTATTACCAGCTGAAATTTAATACGGAACTCAGTTAGTCTTCCCACTCGCTCACAATTTGACCCAAGTCCGTATTCTCCTGTAACCTTTGCTTCTACTCCTTCCCCTACGTCTGCATTCCAGTCCCTCATGACTGTTAGATTCTCATCACTTTTTAAATACTGTATTACAGTTTAAGTATCTTCATATCTTTCTGTATCTTTATCTTCAGGTTACGATGTCGGCATGTATACCTCAACTATCGTTGTCATTGTTCGTCTGCTATCGATTCTGGTAAGAACAGCCCTATTACTGATATGTTGATCACACACTCTTTACCATACCTTCCTACTCATAACGGATCCTACTCCTGTTATACCATTCTCTGCTGCTGGTTATATTACTCTATACACATCTGACCAGAAATCCACGTCTTCTTTCCATTTAGCTTCACTGATACCTTCTATATCTAGATTGAGACTTTATATTTCCCTTTTCTGATTTTCTAGCTTTCTACCACATTAAAGCTCCTGACATTCCTTTCCCAGCCTCGTGGAACGTTATCGTTTACTTGCTTATTCAGTATTTCCCTCATAGTCACCTCCCCCTTGGCAGTCCGCCTCCCCCCCCCCACCCCCCCTCCATTTTGCCAATGGAGAGATCATCACGACACTTTTTCAATTACAGTTCACAAGTTCTATACCTTCTGCATCCTCATGCTGTTGATCATTGCTGATTGTTCCGCCTTTAGGGGCAGTTTCCCACATCAAGGACAAGAGAGTACCATGAACCTCTGTCCACTCCTGCCCCCTCTTTGACAAGGCCGTTGGCAGAATGAGGTTGACTTCTTAACCCCAGAAGTCTTCGGCCGCCAATGCAGATTATTAATCAAAAGTAGAGTGGTGGCGTGTTTCGAACCAGGGACCGAGGACGTTTTGATTACTAATCATAGATGCTATCCCAAGAGCACGGGTGCATCAGTATAAATACCGAATATCTTTCCATAACTTGTCTGATATCCTCATCACATGGTCTGTTCTCTTTCTCTGTCTACAGCAACACCTCATCAAACATATCATTTGTACTCAGTGGACCCTTTCTTTTATTCACATTGTCAGTGTCCATTCTTCTGCCTCGTGTGTCACAATATTTTGTACAAATAATTGGTACTGCCACTTCCTTGGAATTTTGGATGTATTTTCACTTCCCACCTTTCAAATTTTTACAGTCATCAAAACTGTGACACTACTGTGGGCTGCAATTTAATGTCACACTATCTGTTATCAACTTCGTCATTCTATACACACCATGGGGCGTGGGTCGATTACATTTGTTTGGAAGGTTCCTTCAAAGTGTTGTGCATATCAATAATAATTCGCATACAACAGACTATTGCAACCTACCCAGCCGATGTGGCCGAGCGATTCTAGGCGCTTCAGTGTGGAACTGCACTGCTGCTATGGTCACAGGTTCGAATACTGCCTCGGGCATGGATGTGTGTGACGTCCTTAGGTTAGTTAGATTCAAATAGTTCTAAGTCTAGGGGACTGGTGACCTCAGATGTTAAGTCCCATAGTGCTTAGAGCCATTTGAACTACTTGAACTGCAACTTACTCGTATTCTAGGGCAGTGAACCACTGTTTGCAGTCATTATCAGGCAGACGTGTCGGTAGGCAGGGAACGAGTTGTAGGGAAGTTCGATGGGACTATTTGTAAAAAAAATCCGCAGTTCTTGGTGTTAACGTTGCTGTCTTTGGATCACAGAGTCTTGGGTTCGATTCCCAGCCAGGTCGGGGATTTTCTTTGGCCCGGGACTGGGTGTTTGTGTTGTCCTCATCATTTCATCATCATCCGGGAAATAGCGAGACCAAACAGTGAAAAGATTGGGCGCTCATAGCTATGCCGTTGAGAACCTCACAACACAAATTTTCCGTAAACCCAATTTGGATAAATATAAAAACCGGTATTGAAGGTAAATTGTGCTACACTTTATGTGGCTGCTTTCTTTATCAGTGCAGAGATCTCTGAAATACGATAGTGGGACTATTTTCTTTTTGCTGTCCTCTCATGATACCAGTAGTTTAGGCTACTGCAGTTACAGCATCATAAACTGATTGTAACCATACAATAACGCTAATACGTCTGCTAAATATGCTGTCAGATAATTGTTACTCAGAAGTGGAAGACAATTTGAAAATTACGTCAGATAATAATTCACATCTAGTATAACCGACCTGTATTACTCCAAGAGCACTAATGGAATATAATTAAAACCAAGAGACAGTGATAGACATACGATAACTTATGGTTGTCAAACCTCTCTGATGTATGTAAAAATAATTCTAATAATGTATTCTAGTTAATATTTACCTGTAATTCTAGGAGCATTGTACCAAAACTATGTACCAAGTACTTGCAGATAATCTGACGACAGCTATTTATCATAGCAGGCCTATTGTAACGAATAAAACGATCTGCTGTAGCATCGCTTTTAGAAATATAATTACGTATTGTCCTTGAATGACATACTCAATGCGCCAGGTACAAAAGACTATAAATTGAATCAGTACTTGTATGGAGTATACTCGGTGTTTTACTATACATTGTGCATTTGGGCTTATCAACATTTCTCCAGCAATATCCGCACTCTAAAAAGTGTTGAACTACATGGCAGTATATGCTTCCCATTGTACGACATTGTGCGGCGGTTAATCCATTGCTGTCGGGGTATTCTGGGAGAAATGCGTAATGGAAATCCGTTCTGGGTGCCATGTATGAGGACTTAATTCGTTGATAATCATTCAATGAGAATACACTGAGGCAACAAGTGTCATGGGATAGCGATATGCACATATACAGGTGGTGGTAGTATCACGTACACGAAGTACACTATGTGGTCAAAAGTATCCGGACACCTAGCTGAAAATGACTTAAAAGTTCGTGGATCCCTCCATCGGTAATGCAGGAATTCAATACGGTATTGCCCCAACCTTAGCCTTGATGACACATTCCTGACACAGGCATACGTTCAATCAGGTGCTAGAAGGTTACTTCGGGAATGGTAGCCTATTCTTCATGGAGTGCTGCACTGCGCTTAGGTCGGTGGGTGAGGCCTGGCACGAAGTCGGCTTTCCAAACCATCCCAATGGTGTCCTGTAGGGTTCAGGTCAGGACTCTGTGCAGGCCACTCAATTACAGGGATGTTTCGTGGTGTAATTTATTAATTTTATTTATTTATTTATTTATGCATTTATTTTACCTGGCAAGATTAGGGCCTTCAGGCCCTCTCTTACACCTAACCAGGCATACTCAGATTCAACAAATTTCAGTTTCTACAGAACATTAAGGACATATAACATGTTATACAGTATTAATGTTAAAGAAAAAAATTAGAGATTATAAAAGTAGTACAATGATAATTATAACAATCAAAAAATAATTATAATAATCAATAATAATAATAATAGTAATGACTATGTATAGGAAAGTAAACATATTTTTTCTTTTATGAATGTCAGTCCTATTGCTAGTTGGGAATTTTCTCGTTATATTCTTGCAGCTTGTGAGTTATTCTCATCAAGCAGAGACATAAGACGATAGAATGGGGTGAAAGAGATATAGAAGAGGTAGATAGGTTAGAGGAAGAGAAATAGAATGGTAAAATTCGAAGCTATGATGGAGAGGAGAAAGAAAAAGATGAGAGGGGCGCGACAATGGTGGCTATACCGTCCCTAATATGTAAGTCTTGAGTTCCCTCTTGAATGTTGAGTGGTTCTGGATATGACGCAGATCACAGGGGAGCGCGTTCCATAGTCGTATGGCTGAGATGGAGAATGACACAGAGAAAGATTTTGTGTTATGTAAAGGTACAGCCAAGATGCTAGACGTATCCGATCTGGTATTGCGGTTGTGGAATGATGATAGGTGTTTAATGTGAGATGATAAGTATTGGGGGCACCAGTGGCTAAGAAATCGAGGAAGTAAGCACATTGTGATCACTCCGACACAGGCCGTGCGTTATGAACAGGTGCTCGATCATGTTGAAAGGTGCAATCGCCATCCCCGAATTTCTCTTTAACAGTGGGAAGCAAGAAGGTACTTAAAACACCAATGTGGAAAAGTGCTATGATAGTGCCACGCAAAATAAGGTGTGCAAACGCCATCCATGAAATACAGACCACACCATATCAGCACCACCTCCAAATGTTACTGTTGGCACTACAGATGATGCAGATGTTCACCGGGGCATCCGCCATACCCACACCCTGCCATCGGACCGCGACATTGTGTACCATGATTCGCCACTGCACAAAACGTTTTTCCACTGTTCAATCATCCAATGTTTTGGCTCCTTGCACCAAGCGAGCGTCGTTTTTTATATACTGCCGTGATGTGTGGCTTATGAGTAGCTGCTCGACCATGAAATCCAAGTTTTCTCACCTCCCCCCTAACTGTCATAGTACTTGTAGTGGATCCTGATACAGTTTGGAATTCATGTGTGATGGTCTGGATCGATGTCTGCCTTTTACACATTACGACCCTCTTCAACTGTCGGTAGTCTCTGTCAGTCAACAGACGCGGTCGGCCTGTACGATTTTATGCTGCATGTGTCCCTTCACGTTTCCACGTCACTATCACATCGGAAAAAGTGGACCTAGGGATAATTCGGAGTGTGGAAATCCCGCGTACAAACGTATGACCCAAGTGACAGCCAATCACCTGACCACGTTCGAAGTCTGTGAGTTTCGCGGAGCGCCCCATTCTGTTCTCTCACGATGTCTGGCTGCTACTGAGGTCGCTGATATGGAGTACCTGGCAATAGGTGGCAGCACAATGCACCTAATATGAAAAACGATTGGTTTTGGGGGTGTCCGGACACATATGATCACACAGTGTATCACAGGACAGCGCATTGTCAGAGCTGTCTTTTATACTCAGGTGATTCATGTGAAAAGGTTCTTGTCGTGATTGGCCCCACGGCGTTAATTAACAGACTTTAAATGCGGAATAGTAGTTGCAGCTAGAGTCATGGGACATTACATTTCGGAAATCGTTAGGGGCTTCAATATGGCGAGATCCAAATCGTCAAGACTGGGCTGAGAATACCAAATTTCAGGCATTATCTCTCACCACGGACAACGCAGTGGTCGCGGCCTTCACTTAACGACCGAGAACAACAGCGTTTGCCTAGAGTTGTCAGTATTACCAGACAAGCGAACCTGCGTTAAACGATGAACGTATCTGTTAGGACAGTGGTGCAGAATTTAACGTTAATGGGCTGTACCAGTAGACGACCGACGCAGGTACCTTTGTAAACAACTCCACATTGCCTGCACCGCCTCTGTTGGAATATTGACATTAGACTTCTGGAAATCCGCGAACTGATCACATGAGTCCAGATTTCAGTTGCTAAGAGCGAACCCTACGTAATCATGGGCCCAGGTTGACAGCAAGCCGCTGTCCAAGTCGGGGACGGCTCCACAATGTTGTGAGCTGTGTTTGCATAGAGCGTATTGGCTCCTCTCGTCCAACTGAGCCGATCGTTGCCTGGAAACTGCTATGTTGTGCTGTTTGGAGACCATTTACAGCCGTTCACGAATTCATGTTGCCAAACAACAACGGAATTTTTATGGATGACGGTGTACCATGTCACCGGGCCACAAATGTTCACGATTGGTTTTAAGAATTTTCTGCACAGTTCGCGAGAATAACTGCCCTCCCAGATCGGCCGACATGAATGGACAAATATGGGACATAATCGAGACGTCACTTCATCACAAAATCTTCCAATGGCAACATTTCTGCAGTTCGTAACGTATATTCAACTAATATATGTAACGTAGCTACAGTCAAAATTGCCTATGTTCGTCTGTGAAACTGGACTTGGTAAGCAACGTGAGCTATCAGTAAGCGGAATCTAACCTGCATATAACACTGTGTGCGTGTTGTATGAGTGTCATATTCACTGTCATTTCATCCCTCAGCAGATCGATACATGAAAACCTTAAAACTAACATTTGGATAAGCTATCTGTATGCGTATTTTAATATGAAAAACTACAGGAACAAATGAACCTGAAGCAGTACCCAAATTATCTGATTGCGTATTTGATCCAGAATTTACAGGTGATGCAGAATCTGACTTGTGCAACGGAACTCACTGGATGAGTACATGACATGTTGTGGTGAGTCAGTGTCTCTGTTTTGGCCCTAAGTTCGGCACTCACCTCTTTAGATGACTGCCTTTTTCCATGTCGTTTACAGCAATTCGTAGCAATATGCAGCAGCAGCGGCTAAAGCTTATTGTTACTAAGAGTAAATTTAATAAAAAGTAGTTTGCTCGGGCCCTGTTGACTACTAAATAACTTGTCAGAACGTATTTTATCAATTAACTCTATTGTAAACTTCAGAATCATCATGAGCAAGTATTAATAATGACAATGACAAATGACGTATGTGTCAATAATGGCTGAGTGCCAGATTAACAAATTATTTCAGTTTCAGAATTGCGTTAACATTTAGTAACCACAGCATATTATTTATATGTGGAGAATATTTACTGTTATTTGCTCTATGCTTTCTTTCAGTGACAAGTGAAACATGGGATTATTGCAAACTCGGACTAACAATCAAGAGTCTAACCTTGCAATTGCTTTTGCGCTAGGCTTGCGAATTTTACCCGGAATTCCATCTCCAAGCATAGTTAAGCCATCTAAATCTCTCCTGGCTGTATAAATGAAATCAGGCCTCGAGTGTGGTGAGATCCGCCGTCACAGCCGCGAGGGCAGCGTGACACTGATGGCATCACCAGCTACTCCACTGGCCCCACAGGGCTGGGTGGAACCTTTTACCAGTCCTCCTGGCCTCATAGAAAAACTGAGGCGGTTCCAGGATTCGAACTCTCGTCCTCCCGCACTGAAGGCAATGACGATAACTATTCGGCTATGCTGGCAGCAAAAAAAATTGTAACTCATCTACGCTAAAACAACTTATATATATGTTTTCAATGAAAACGCACTGAGGATTGAATATGCAGCAGGATTTTGGAACATGTGTTGTATTCGAACATTATGAATTACCTCGAAGCAAAAAGTCTATTGATACACAGTCAACAATGATTTGCAAAACATCGTTCTTGTGAAACACAACTAGCTCTTTATTGGCATGAAGAGTTGAGTTCTATTCACAAGGGATTTGAGATTGATTCCCTAGTTCTGGATTTCCGGAAGGATTTTGACAATGTACCACGCAAGCGGCTCGTAGTGAAATTGCGTGCTTATGGAATATCGTCTCAGTTATGTGACTGTATTTGTGATTTCCTGTCATAGAGGTCACAGTTCGCAGTAATTTGATGAAAAGTCATCGAGGAAAATAGATGCTATTTCTGGCGTTCCCCAAGGTAGTGTTATAGACCCCTGGCTGTTCCTTATCTATATAGACAATTTGGGAGATAATCTGAGCAGGCATCTTAGGTTGTTTGCAGATGACGCTGTCGTTTATCGATTAATAAAGTCATCTGAAGATCAACACAAATCGCAAAGTGGTTTAGAAGAAATATCTGAATGCTTCGAAAATTGGCAGTTGACCCTAAATAACGAAAAGTGAGAAGTTATCCACATGAGTGCTAGAAGAAATCCGGTAAACTTCGGTTACACGATAAATCAGTGAAATCTAAAGGCCGTAAATTCAGCTAAATATCTAGGAATTACTATTACGAAAAACTTAAATTGGAAGGAACACACAGAAACTATTGTGGGGAAGGCTAACCTAAGACTGCGTTTTATTGGCAGGACACTTAGAAAATGTAACAGATCTACTAAGGAGATGGCCTACACTACACTTGTCCGTCCCCTTTTAGAACACTGCTGCACGGTGTTGGTCCTTACCAGATAGGATTGACGGAGTACATCGAAACAATTGAAAGAAGGACAGCACGTATTATATTATCTCGAGATATGGGATAGAGTGTCACTGAAGTGATACAGGATTTGGGCTGGACATCATTGAAACAAGGGCGTTTTCCTATGCGACGGAATATTCTAACGATATTTCAATCACCAACTTTTCCTCCGAATGCGAAAATATTTTGTTGAGACAGACCTGCATAGGGAGAAACGATGATCACGACAAAATAAGGGAACGGAGAGCTCGTACAGAGAGATACAGGCGCTCGTTCGTTGCACGTTATACGAGGTTGGAATAATAGAGAATTGTGAAGGTGGCTCGATGAACCCTCTGCCAGGCACTTAAATGTGATTTGCAGAGAATCCGTGTAGATGTATATGTTGTTGATACTCCCCAAGTGAAGGTCAATAGCTGTGCAGCTGAAGTATGAATTCCTCATTATCTATAGGTAATGATAACTTTTACAAACGTTTGATAGACATATTACGCTTTATCATTCACGGAGACTCAAAGAAGCTGTTTAATTTCCATCAGTATGGATATCAGCAACTCAGCTGACGGATCACTAACTTAATCACAATTATTTACTTGAATTATGGAAAAAGTATCAAATTATTCCCTGTACTTCTGTTATTACCGCCTCAGTTGCACCATTCTGCCTAGGTTGGGTTCCATTTCATGTCTATCTTTGTCAAATTTGTTTGACTGTATTGTGTTCATAGGTCACAGTTTCGCTTTTGCCTGAATGGGAACTTCTACCCTTTTGACAACTTTATTTGGATGATGAAATGTGTGCATGATGAAATGAAAATGGTATCAGTTTCATTTTTGATGTGTAATATATTCCATTTCCCATCCACGGACCATAGACCTTGCCGTTGGCGCGGAAGTTTGCTTGCCTCAGCGATACAGATAGCTGTACCGTAGTTGCCACCACGATGGAGGGGTATCTCTTGAGAGGCCAGACAATCGTGTGGTTCCTGAAGACGGGCAGCAGCTTTCTCAGTAGTTGCACGGGCAACAGTCTGGATGATTGACTGACCTGGCCTTGTAACAGTAACCACAACGGCCTTGTTGCCCTGCCACTGTATGGTTAAATGATTATGGCGCCCTCTTGGGTAAAATATTCTGTAGTTAAAAAAGTCCCCAGTTCGGATCTCTAGGCAGGAACTACTTAGGAGGACATAATTATCAGGAGAAAGAAAACTGGCGTTCTGCAGATCGGAGCGTGGAATGTCAGATCCATTAATCTGGCTGGTAGGTTAGAAAATTTAGAAAGGGAAATGGACAGGTTGAAGCTGGATATAGTGGGAATTAGCGACGTTCTTTGGCAGGAGAAACAAAACTTCTGGTAAGGTGAATACAGGGTTATAGAGGTAATGCAGGAGTAGGATTAATGATGATTTAAAAAATTGGAGTGCGGGTAAGCAACTACGAAAAGCATATTGAATTCATTATTGTAGCCAAGATATACACAAAGCCCTCGCAGTGGTTGAGAAGGGAGTGAGACAGGGTTGTGGCCTATCCCAAATGTTATTCAATCTGCATATTGAACAAGCGGTACATTTTCTGCAGTTCGTCACATTGCTGACTAGGGCACCCGCCCTGCCGGAGTTGCGGCACCTGCAGGCGCTCTGCCGCTGTGACGCCTGGTGCAGGGAGATGCACAGACGACGGATGAAAGGCAAAAATTGAAAAAGGGAAAATATGCTGCACCACCGTGCAATGTCACCGTGAAGGTCTATTTTACCCCACACATCGTAATGTGTTGTGGAACTGCAGTTTTACAGCTCTGTTGGGACATGTGTTACTAACGGTTTTCTACAATTCGTTGTAAATAAACGTAAACCTATTATATTGTTTCATATCATGCGCAAACGATATGGTCCAATTATTGGTACTAACGCCATGCTATGAACACACTAGCTTTCAAACCATCTCTACTGCTGACACATGAGTAAATTTAGTCTGGGATCAGAACTAAGTGGTGTGAATATTGCTATTAATGTCATATTATAACAGAGGTCGCCAACTAATGCATCGTCTGCACACACAGAAGCAGTCTTAGATTTGAAGTGAAAATGCATTCTAACCATAGAGTTCATATGCCAGTAATATGGATATGCCACACATTTGCTCTGTTTTCTTGGCACCAGTGTGTATCAGTAGCTCACGCGCACTCTTTGGTTCCAGCGAAGCTAAGAGTTCCTAGCTCCGCTGGTCAGCTGTAGGTGCCCGAGCACAGGGTATTTTGGGCACATGAAGGACAATTTTACATGACCGACGGAGAATTTCGTGGTCAGAGTCACGGACGCTGAGGGGGACCTATTATTGCTGTATTTGCGGTTGTTGGACTTTGCAGAGTCTTGGATTGTAGATGACCAATGGAGCTGTGTGATTAATACATCAGGCCTTAGGCGGAAGGAAAATGGTTTGGGCTGCCCGATACTGCGATTCTTGTAATTAACTGTGACACTTGATATGTCTCACCAAGTACTGGTTTCACATCGCAGTAATCCATCGCATTCTGGTTCCACCTCTACCTTTGTTCAGTTAATGTTCTCCTCTATGATTTTGCTGGCGCCTTTACCTGGTCAATTTGTACAAAGTTTAGCAGTTATATATTGCATGCAGTGGTGGAACTTCAGATACATTTCTGTGTGGTCAATTCATGGGCTGTGAGAGTAACTGATCTTCGGTGTTAACTGCAGATTTCGTTAGTTGTGATTGATTTGTGTTAGTATTCCGCGCTTCTCTTACAGACCTATGCTCTGGTTTACAATATGTTTTAGTGTGAGCCAACTGATGGACTGTTCTGAGAAAACTACTGATTTGGCTGCTTGTTATTTATTTTTGTTGTTGTGTACTAATTCCTACTATTCTTGCCAGTGACTTAAGATCTAGTATAAATGTCCATTATTAAATAAAAATACGAATAGTACAGGCCTAAGCCAGGTTTTGTGACCGAGGTCACTACTTGTCTTAAAGGGGAGTCTGGCTAACTTCAAAATTGTACTAATGCGCGTAACACTGTTTATCCACCGTCACTCATTCTTTGTTCGTATCGTAATTGAGGTATTTGGATATGTTACGTTTCCTTTAATAGTAACCGTAGGCCAGTGTGTGTTAATTGCATAGTGAGCTTATTTACTCTTCCTCGTGAGCCTCCTACAGGTATCCGGCGTAGTGTTAACTTTACTCTGTTTACTCTGTTTGTAACCTATGGAACGCTGTTGGCTGTTGGGCACTACTCTCCCCAACAAGACTTCTGCTAAGTCGTTCCAGTTAGAGCAATTGATTACTTAAGTTTATTTTCGTCTTCTTTTTATATACTAGTTTCACACAATAGGTAGAAGTTTATGTCAAATTATATGTATGGTCACATTTGACCGACATATATGAAGTTCCTTTTCATACATTCATTTATTTACAGAGAGAAGTTAAGCAAGAGCGCCTTATCTGATGGCTCTTGACCAGCTAAAACGCACACATCAAGAAAAGCTTTGCATCAACTCGGTTTCGGAGAGTTTCGGAATATGTACAGAATGTGGAATAGAGCTCAACATAAACATCATTTCCTCCCTTTTTATTGCCCATAAAAACCACACACTGCATGTTGAACCACCATAGAGCGAGACGTTCAGAGATGGTGATCCAGATTGCTGTACACGCTGGTACCTCTCACCCCCAGTAGCACGTCCTCTTGCATTGATGCGTGCCTGTATTCGTCGGGGCACACTACCCACAAGTTCATCAAGGCACTGTTGCTCCAGATTGTCCCACTCCTCAATGGCGATTCGGCGTAGATGCCTCAGAGTGGTTCAAGGGTCACGTCGTCCATAAACCGCAATACCTATCTTAGGCATGAGCGATTGGGTTCATGTCTGGAGAACATGCTGGCCATTCTAATCAAGCGTTGTCTTTATCCTGAAGGAAATCGTTACAAGATGTGCACGATGGGAGCGCAAATTATGGTCCATGAGGACGAATGCCTCGCTAATATGCTGCCAATATAGTTGCACTATCGATTGGAGGATGGAATTCACGTATCGTGCAGCCATTATGGCCCCTTCCAAGACCACCAGTGGCGTACGTCGGCCCCACATAATGCCACCCCAAAAGAGCAGGGAACTTCCATCTTGCTGCACTCGCTGGGCAGTGTATCTAATGCATTCATCCTGACTGGGTCACCTCCAAACACATCTCTGACACTTGTCTGACTGAAGCCATATACGACTGTTATCGGTGAAGAGAACGTGATGCCGGTCCTGAGGGATGCATTCACATATTGTTGGGCCAAACTGTACCGCACTGCATGGTGTCGTGGTTGCAAAGATGGACCTCACCATCGACATCTGGAGTGAAGTTGTGCATCATGCAGCCTATTCCACACAGTTTGAGTTGTAATACAACGTCCTGTGGCTGCACGAAAAGCATTATGCAACATGGTGGCGTTGCTGTCAGGGTTACTCCGAGCCATAATCCGTAGGAAGCGCTCATCCACTGCAATATTAGCCCTCGGGCAGCCTGAGCGAGGGATGTCATCGACAGTTCCTCTCTCTCTTTATATCCTCCATGTCTGAACAACATCACTTTCATTCACTCTGAGACGCATGGACACTTCCCTTCTTGAGAGCCCTTCGTGACACAAAGAAAAAATGCGAACGCAATCAGACCGCAGTACTGACCGTCTAGGCAGGGTTGAACTACAGACAACACTAGCTATGTACCTCCTTCTTGGTGGAATGACTGGAACTGATCAGCTGTCGGACTCCGTCCGTCTAATAGGCGCTGCTCATACATGGTTGTTTACATCTTTGGGCGGGTATAGACAACTCTGAACAGTAAAATAGACTGTGTCTGTGATACAGTAGCAAAATTCAACATCTATCTTCAGGAGTTCTGGAAACTAGGGTGATGCAAAACTGTTTTTCATCTATGTAATTGGCTTAGAATAACATGTAAACATAATCTTAAATTACTCTAGATGGGATACAGCTGTGAGCGTTGTTTGATATATTGTTACATTGTCTCTTAAGGTCAGATTAATAATATTTTACCTTTTATTTCTTACGGTTTGCACTTTGTGCAGCATACTACATGGAAGAACCAATCAGTAATTGTTTTACCAAAGATGATTTATTTTCATGATGTGGACTCCTTCAATGAAAATTTCTGTGGGTGTATGCCTTATCATGAACTTTGGAAATTGTTGCATTGTGAACACATTTTCATCTCCGCAAGACATGGATATAATTAGTGAGTGTGTGTTTCTCTTGTAAATACTTGTCTTGGCAAATAAGAAAATTCTTGATGTTTTTAAGAAGTGCTGTAATATCTTTATGGTATTGTAAGAGGAATGGTTTGTTTTGAGTAATCATTGTTATTTTTTCCACAGCAACTGTGATACTGTATTACAGTATTCTGAGGCACAAACTAAGCCTCTGGGGTTTCCTTGGGGATGACTGATGTTCCTGCTCAATACAACATGCTCTTTTTCTGTTCAGACGACTGTCTTTGGACTTTCATCATAACTGTTTACTTAAAGTCATACTTGGCCGACCTGCACTGGCAGTGTTTACAAACTGCACAGTTGGCTCAATAAATGAATTGTTCTTGATTAAATTAAAGATTTATTGTAACTGTGGTCCAACAACTTACCGCAACAGTACAGCGCCTTACTGCCACACTGGAGGTGGTGTTATTTGTAATAGCATAGTCTTACCAATTACTTTACAATAATGAATTTAGTTAAAAACATGTTTATTATTAATGATATACGTTTCGATTATTGTTGAGTTTTCATGGAAGGAAACTCGCTTCTTGCTACACGCATTAGTTTATATGAATCTCACATTGTCACTACTGTTGTGATTTTCGTAGACTAGCGTTGTTTTTACTCCAGAGGTGTGTATTGTACTGCTGGTCTCGTCTTATCCTGTCTATCCAGTGTTGGTGGTTGAACTGCCTGGCGCGGTCCACTGGGGTTTTCCCCTTGTGATTCCTGGCCCCGCTGTCAGCCCCTGCATCGAGTAGTGCAATCGCCTCCTCTGTGCGGCCATGCTCTGCCGCGAAGTGCAGCGGCGTGTCCCCGTCCACGTTCCTGGCATTGGGGTCTGCAGAGGCCGCCGCCAGCAGCCGCACCACGGCCGGCCGGCCGCCCCATGCAGCCCAGTGCAGCGGCGTGTTCTGGACCCAGTTCCCGGCGTCCACCTCCGCGCCAGCCCCCACCAGACAGCTCGCCGCTTCCACGTGACCCTGCCAGGCTGCCCAGTGCAGCGCAGTATTCTTGTTCCCATCCGTCGCACCCACATCAGCCCCAGCTGCCAGCAGCATCTGCAGCTCTTGCACTGCCCCATCGCTAGCTGCCTTCATCAGCCTCCTTCCTTTCTCCGCTGCCGAGAGGGTCCTACACAAAACACAGAAATTCTCGTACTTTTGTTCAAACACACACTTCTGATGAAGAAACGTATCAGAGTGGTACAACTGTAACCAATTCTATAACTCATCTCTCTGACAACTGATAAATCTCCCTTCTGTGATACAGAACACTGAGAAAGTTGTTTTATATTAACGTCCAGATGCACAGTTACGTCATCCTCTCAAATTCTTCATGCACTCTCCACAAAAAATTCCTACACTCCAACTCTCAAGATACAAAGTTATCACATTTTGTCACTTTAATTCGTGATCGTTAGTTTTTTGACCTTAGAATTCAGTCGTTATAGAAGTTGTTGCCTTCCACTTTGTTCAGTCATTACTACGTCTCTGTGTGCAGCAGTCCTCTCTGACACTTGCAAATGTGACAAATAATGCTAATGACGTCTCCTGCTATTTAAAGAGAAGTTTCTGTTATTACAGGAACAAAAGTAAACCCAATTATCAACAAGTTTCTTGACACAAACTCGTCAAACAGAGAAAGCTACTATTAACCAGGAAACCATTTAGTAGTTACGTTTCGGATACAGCAATAATACCAAACTGGACTCCTCTACCACTACACACAATCACACTCATTGACAGATGCACATACACACAGGAACGAACACAAACAAACGAACAAACACACACACACACACACACACACAGAAACATACACAGAGAGAGAGAGACAAAGAGAGAGAGAGGGAAAGACAGAGAGAAACTTTCGTCTTATATTCCTCTGGCTGTGATGCGCCTTAAGGCGACAGCGAGATCATGAGAGTAAATTAAAGTTTAATGAACTTGTATCGATATGACAACCGTTGGAAAGTAAATCTTGTTTCCTGGAAAGTGCTGAAGTATGTAATTGCCATGCGACAATCTCGCTAGGACGGGTCTAAAAGAAAATACCTACATGCTGATACAACGCACTGTGCGGCATGTGCTCAGGGGAAGAATTTAGCAACACTTTTTGAAACTAAAGTCAATTAAGAAGTAATTATTTCCATTATTCTGGTAAATGACGTATTAAAATAATGAATCCAATATCCGCTGATCGATAAAATACATAATTCCTTTTTCTAGAAATATTTTGGGCAGACAGATTTCCAAATGTTGCTGATTCTATTGAAAATCATACAGTTGACATACTCAAAACTCATTTTACAGTTATGATAACTGCATCAGATAATAATGGATGTTTTCTATATAGAGAGAAACAGACGTGAATCCTGAATGACTGTACAGGAACGAACAGCTCTGAAGCCCTTTTGACTCCCACAGTGCTTAACTTGGTGTGGTCCTGGTGAAGGCAGTGTATTTATGTTTGCCTCGCACACATGTTTGAATGTGTGTGTGTGTGTGTGTGTGTGTGTGTGTGTGTGTGTTGTGTGTTGTGTGTGTGTGTGTGGTCTGGTGAAGGTGTACCCACGGTGTGACACTGAATGTTTGAAGTAGTGCTACTTTGTTTTTAAATGCACAGATCACTGACAGACGTCAAAGTCACATCTCTAGATTCAAAAAACTCCTACAGATGAGAGCCAGACTCTGAGCTGTTTGGGCAATTTAATACGGAGCTGTGGAAGCTGCTTCACAAACAGGCGTTAATCTATCATTACTGGTACTTTAATGGTAATCATTTATAACCTGACCAGAATCAGTGACGATTTAAGACACTTAATCTACTACGGTTTCTCATTACTACTGAATATTTTATGGAACCCCCACTTTAATTATAGCTCGTTGCCTCATGAGTACACCCAGTGCATGATCCCCTCTCCTCCAATCCAACAGATTTTCTGGGTGGACAAGATGCTGCAATTCTATATTCTGTTAGATCAGTCGCATGTGGGCCTCTGTGCCACGAAGTGTTTCGCTGTTAAAAAATGATCCGCTACTCTGTACTCTAAATCTGTTGCTGAAGCAGCCACACACAACCTCTACAGAGCGATGAGTCTTTGCCTTTCATATGTGTGGTTATTGGGGCTGGTAGTGGTACCACGCAGCATGGGCGTGCCTCAGCTGTGAACCGATGATAGCCACCTATACTCGAGTGATCTCTGGTGGGGTGTGGTGTAGCAGGCAATTTGTTGAGTGGTGTTTCTACCACTGATGTACAATGGATATGGTGGAAACCTGCCAACCATGCCCAAAATTGCATGCATGAAAATGAAAACTACACGTCATAAGCTTTCCTAGCATTTTCTCTCACATTTTTGACAAATATTACATACATATAAACTTTGTTAGTAATAATGAGTCACTCCCAATTCTTTCAGTATTTAGCAGCGGTCCTTCCACTGCCCAAAAAATTTCCTAACAGAACACAGCCAGTGGTGTGTCACTTTCTATGTAATGACAGCATCTTCAAGACTGCCTTTAGTGTCACAATGCTACAGTACATGCAGATGTAGGATCTCAAACCATGGGACTGACTGTGCTCCCATAAATTAAAAGTTTGCTCTCTGCATATGGATTACTGTACGTAGAATACTAACAGGAAATGGGGTAACTTATGATCCACTCTGAAATGTATGAATGACTTTATAAAAAATTTGTTATACCTAACGGACTTTTAGCTGAATGATTCTCAAAACAGTGTTTTTCATGTATAATTTTGGCACACAATTTTTCCTCTCTAGTGATGAAAAATAATGTTTCGCCTCATGAAAGTAGCAGGAACACAAACCGATTATAAAAATATAATTCAGTTATAGTAAGTAGTTTTGAGAGGCACCCGGCTGGGGCGGCCGAGCGGTTCTAGGCGCTACAGTCTGGAACCGCGCGACCGCTACTGTCGCAGGTTCGAATCCTGCCACGGGCATGGATATGTGTGATGTCCTTAGGTTAGATTGGTTTAAGTAGTTCTAAGTTATAGGGGACTGATGACCTTAGAAGTTAAGTCCCATAGTGCTCCAAGCCACTTGAACCATTTGAGAGACAGTATGTGCCATAAGCAATAATTGAAGTGAAATTAATCTAATGCACTAAGAAAGAAGAAGCCAATCACACTGAAAACAATGAACATGCACTGAAGTGAAATGATATCCTGGAAAACCACTCAGAAAAGTTGAACTTGCAAAGTAATGTAATGAACATTAGTGACAGTTTAAATTTTGTTTCACATCACGACCGCAAGTTAGATTTCCTGCTTAGCATGAACAGACACTTCAACAGATTTTTTAATCTTTCACTTTGAGAGACAGTTAATAGGATTTCTTTTCTTTAAAACAGTGATTTAGTGCATTAGTGATCAGTATATTTCGGTTTAGGAATGCACTTGAATTCCATGTGTTTGTAAGTTGCTCTGTTGGTGAACATGTTTTTTCCACCATGCAGCTCCATTCATCGTTTGTCTACTATTCAGTATTGCAGGCAAAGTAAACTTGGAGGGATAGGAAACTGTATAATTTATCTGTGACGGGAACATTATCACAAATTACCTCCTACCTGCTGGCTCTGAGTTTTGTGGTCAGCAAGGGATTATTTAGATTATTCCCTGAAAAAAAACTTTTCCAACTAATACTCAGACACAGAATCTAGCTTGTGATTTATTAGATCTACATTGATCGAAGTGTATCTGCTAGATGCTTCATATGGAATGAGAATGAATTTGGACATAGCAATAATTTCTTGTCTTTCGTGACATTCAGTTCCATGGCTTGAGATCCAACATTTGCATGTCCTGTAGCATTGTGACACTAAAGATGGTCTTGAAGGTGCTGTCATTACACATGAAGGAATACACCACTGCCTTTGTTCTGTTTGGAAATGTTGTGGACAGTAGAAATACTACTGCTAAATACTTTTACCAATGGTATAAGTCTTCATGAAAGTTACCACTTGTATCTTATAAGTAATTTTTGTGTCACAGACGTCTACCCTTTCAAGCACTGACATACGGTTATGTTCCTAACTAACTCAAAGCGTATTGTAAATTGTGGGAAAATACATAAGATCTGCAAGCATCCTCTCGTCTGTTACATTTATGGAGATGATATTTAGGCTAGTTTTATGAGCTGGAACTGTTTCGTAGTCAATTACTGGTCTTGCTGTTCAAACGTGTGCAGTTTTCTGCAAATTTTAGTTCCTGTTGAACTGCAAACTGATTTATAAGCATTTTCCTTACATATCTTCTTCATCTTGGAAACCTGAAGTCCTTGTCATATTACGAGATGTGATTTAAAATCAGTAGCATGTGATGTTGCTGGCAGCAGACATCCCATACTAATCTGGGTATAGTGGTGTCATAAGATGCTGACTAACGATGACTGTGGATGCCTCGTTAATTATAACACTGTATATCATGTTACTCACTCATCTGTTAAATCGCATTTTGCTCACAGTCATATTAAAAATTGTTTTTCACTCAGTCATATGCATTGTCAAACTCAACTATCATTTTCGCTGGATGTGATTTACAAGCTGAGGTCTGATATAAAATATATATGTACATTCTGGCAATAGATCTGACATGTTCCTAGCTATAGTACTACGAAAACTGCATTGAGCTCGATTCTTTATGAGAAGCAGTTTTAGTTGGTTGGTTGGTGTGAGGAGTAAAGGGGTCAAACTACGTTGTCATCTGTCCCTTTCCCAACATTCAAACAGCTCTCGGGTTAAAAACATTACCAAAACGATTTCGGGAAAGTAAAAGGAGAAAGACTGACTCGAAACTACACTGAAGAAGAAAACAAAAAAGGCTAACAAAAAGGGGAAAACGTAAACTAAAAGAAAAAACAGTGGATGGTATCAGAATAACATAGCAGATGGCCAGGACTGGGTAATCACGACAGAAATAAAGGATGAGCGAGCCACTCTGCAACACACTAAAACCTCCATCCTTAAAGACAAGGCTAGACGAACTTGGACAGGGAAAATACGAACACCAAGGCTAAAAAACAGCAAAGAAAGAGTGAGGAAGAGTTAAAATAAAGGTAGATTGTGTGATAAAAATTCCCCTCACAAATAAAACGTAAAACGATGTCAACCGTTAAGACATTGACTCCCAACACCGTTAACAGTGTGATGGGAAGGTTAAAAGTCCACTGCAGAGCAATTAAACTAGGGCAGTCCAGTGAGATGAGGACGACAGTCAAGTGGGACCTACAGCAACACTGAGGTACGTCCTAGCGACGGAGGAGGTGTCTATGAGTCAGCCAGGTGCGGCCGATGTGGGGTTAGCAAAGGACAACAGACGCCCTGCGAGTGGCTTGCATGGATGATTATCACAGATTCGTATTCTCCTTGACAACACATAGTTTATTTGGTGTACTGACCGTGTGTCATTCAGCATCCCAGATCCTGAAAACTTAACAGCATAATACCAACTGGAGATCAGTCTCCAGTGGGAAGATCTCCAGAGTTGGTTTACTGGTAGCATGTTTGGTCAACCTGACAGCAAGTTCACTGCCCAGGATCCCAGCATGTCCTGGGGTCCTAATGTAGGTCACTGAATGTCCGCTGTCGCCGAGGGCACAAACAGACTGCTGGATAGTTAACAGCAAAGGGTGGTGAGGGAAGCACTGATTGAGAGCTTGTATGCTACTTAAAGAGTCACTAGAGATGACGAAGGACTCACCTGTGCAGGAATGGATATGCTGAAGAGTGCAAGAGATAGCTACCAACTGTGCAGTGAAAACACTGAAGCAGTCCAACTAGGAGCTCTGTTCAGCATGTCCAACGTGAGCATAAGCGAAGCCAACAAGAGCCATTGAGCCATCTGTGTAGACTGTTTCTGAGTCCTGGAACTCACCAAGAATAGAGAAAAACTGTCATGGAGGCCACAGGTGGAACTGAGCCTTTTGGGCTTTGCGATAGGTCCAGACGAACCAGTGCCTGTGGTATGGACCACTAAGTGAACACATAGAAAAGTGATAGAAGGAAATTGTCGAGATCACTAAGAAGCAAACACAAACTGCAATTGGCATCCCCAATCTGCGCTGCTGTTGTCAGGGATGGGTAGCCATATTACGGAAAGGAGATCATAATTTGAATGGTAAGGCGAATAATGAATATGGGCAGTATAGTTCGTAAGCAACTGCTGTCACCTAATTCGCAATGGAGGAACACCAGCCTTTATTAGGACGCTGGTTTAGGAAGCTCCTGTCACACAGTGGTGTATAGAGTCCAGCAGTTGGAATGCTGAGGGCAAAGCAGAACCACACACCAGGCATCCATAGGAAAGAAGGGACTGCAAAGTGCTTTGCACAGCTGCAGCAGTGTAGGGCGATCAGCACCCAATTCGTTGTGGTGCAGGCACTGAATAACATTAACATGCTGCCAGTACATTTTCTTAAGCTGACGAAGATGGGAAAGCCAAGTTAAAAAAGTATCAAAGACCAGTCCCAAAAAGCAGAACGTCTCCACTACATTAAGAAGTTGGTCATCAAGGTAAAGTTCCAGATGGAGATGGCAGTACAACAAAAACAGAAGGGCATGACACAAGTCTTGGCAGCTGAAAACTGAAACCTGTGAGTGAGGACCCACTGCTGCACCGTTTGTATGACTTCCAGCAGTCGACGTTCAGCCACCAACAGAAGAAGAGCAAAGCTAAATACAAAAATCATCAGCATATAGGTGGGGAGATATTGAGGACCATTAATGATGATTAAAAAGATTGGAACGCTCAGGAAAGAGCCATTTGGGACCCCATTCTCTTGGATGTGAGGCGAACAGTGTGAGGCACCAGCTCGAGCTCTGAAATGCGTAGCGACAAAAAGTTCCGTATAAAAATCGGGAGCGGGCCCCAAAGACACCACTCATGCAGAGTAGAGAGGATGTGGTGTCGCCAAGTGATATTGTAGGCTTTCGTCAGACCAAAAAAGGCGGAAATCAGGTGCTGACGCCAGGAGAAGGCCAATCAGATGGCAGTCTCCGGGTAGAGTAAGTTGTCAGTGGTGGAGCGAACTCGCCAAAAACCGCCCTGGGAGGGAGCCAGAAGACGCTGAGACTTGAGGAGCCAACACAACGGCCAGCTCACCATACATTCAAGCAGCTTGCTCAGAGCGTTGGTGAGGCTGATAGGACGATAACAGCCCAAATCTAGCAGGTTCTTACCAAACTTTAGCACTGGGATGATCATACTTAACTGGCACTGCGATGGGGAGTCGCCATCGCTCAAGATTCAGTTGATGATGGCAAGGAAGTGGCGCTGATAATCCACTCACAGACATTTAAGCTTTTGGGAATGGATGTAGTCTGCCCCAGGGGTTGAGTCAGGAGAATCGGCAAGGGCCCTGAGCAATTCCCACTCACTGAAGGGAGCACTATATGTCTCGGATTGGTGTGGAGCGAGAGATAGGAATTGTCGTTTCACCACGATTTAATTGTCAGATGCAGAGATGCGAAGATAATGATCCACAAGACATTCTGCAATTACATGTGGATCGGCATATACAGCTCCATCTGTCGAAATTCTATGTATACCTGAAGGAGTCTCATATCCGTAAAGGCATCTGAGCTTGGTCCAGACCTGGGAAGGAGAGGTTTTTGTGCGAGTGGTGGAGATGTATCGTTCCCAATAGTCCCATCATTCAATGAGCTGACAGACCTGGACACAATGCATTTTGAGGGCAATGAGGTGCTCTAGAAATCAATGGCGCTTATGATGTTGAAGGGCCCACCTACAGTCTCTAATGGCCATAGCGATTTTGAGTGACCACCAAGGGACTGACTACCACTGGAACAGCCTGAGGAACAAGGGATTCAAGATTCAGCTTGGGCAACAATGGTAGTAATGGTGGTCCCATGCAAAGGAGATTCAACAGTTGTAGTGCCCTTGAAAGCATCTCATTCAGCCTTGGTAAAAGCCCATATGGACAAGTGTCCAGGCGATGCTGGGGTAGGGACAGAAAGAGTGGAAAGTGGTCACTACCGCACAAGTTGCCATGAGATCTCCAGTGGATATAAAGGAGCAGACCAGGACAGCAAACCAAGGGATCAATGGCTCAGTATGTGTCAGATGCCACACTAAAGTGAATGGGGGCACCTGTAATGAGGAGGCAAAAGCCGAGGTGAGTTAGTAGATCCTCGACAGTCTTACCACACCAGAAATCTTCGTTCCACCCCAAACAAGGTTGTTGTTGTTGTGGTCTTCAGTCCTGAGACTGGTTTGATGCAGCTCTCCATGCTACTCTATCCTGTGCAAGCTTCTTCATCTCCCAGTACCTACTGCAAGCTACATCCTTCTGAATCTGCTTAGTGTATTCATCTCTTGGTCTCCCTCTACGATTTTTACCCTCCACGCTGCCGTCCAATGCTAAATTTGTGATCCCTTGATGCCTCAAAACATGTCCTACCAACCGATCCCTTCTTCTAGTCAAGTTGTGCCACAAACTTCTCTTCTCCCCAATCCTATTCAATACCTCCTCATTAGTTACGTGATCTACCCACCTTCTCTTCAGCATTCTTCTGTAGCACCACATTTCGAAAGCTTCTATTCTCTTCTTGTCCAAACTAGTTATCGTCCATGTTTCACTTCCATACATGGCTACACTCCATACAAATACTTTCAGAAACGACTTCCTGACACTTATATCAATTCTCGATGTTAACAAATTTCTCTTCTTCAGAAACGATTTCCTTGCCATTGCCAGTCTACATTTTATATCCTCTCTACTTCGACCATCATCAGTTATTTTACTCCCTAAATAGCAAAACTCCTTTACTACTTTAAGTGTCTCATTTCCTAATCTAATTCCCTCAGCCTCACCTGATTTAATTTGACTACTTTCCATTATCCTCGTTTTGCTTTTGTTGATGTTCATCTTATATCCTGCTTTCAAGACACTGTCCATTCCGTTCAACTGCATTTCCAAGTCCTTTGCTGTCTCTGACAGAATTATAATGTCATCGGCGAACCTCAAAGTTGTTACTTCTTCTCCATGAATTTTAATACCTACTCCGAATTTTTCTTTTGTTTCCTTTACTGCTTGCTCAATATACAGATTGAATAACATTGGGGAGAGGCTACAACCCTGTCTCACTCCTTTCCCAACCACTACTTCCCTTTCATGCCCCTCGTCTCTTATAACTGCCATCTGGTTTCTGTATTGCCTCACGTGTTCCAGTATTTCTACGGAATCCAAACTGATCTTCCCCGAGGTCGGCTTCTACTAGTTTTTCCATTCGTCTGTAAAGAATTCGCGTTAGTATTTTGCAGCTGTGACTTATTAAACTGACAGTTCGGTAATTTTCACATCTGTCAACACCTGCTTTCTTTGGGATTGGAATTATTATATTCTTCTTGAAGTCTGATGGTATTTTGCCTGTCTCATACATCTTGCTCACCAGATGGTAGAGTTTTGTAAGGACTGGCTCGCCCAAGGCCATCAGTAGTTCTAATGGAATGTTATCTACTCCCGGGGCCTTGTTTCGACTCAGGCCTTTCAGTGCTCTGTCAAACTCTTCACGCAGTATCTTATTTCCCATTTCGTCTTCATCTACATCCTCTTCCATTTCCATAATATTGTCCTCAAGTACATCACCCTTGTATAAACCCTCTATATACTCCTTCCTCCTTTCTGCCTTCCCTTCTTAACTTAGAACTGAGTTGCCATCTGAGCTCTTGATATTCATACAAGTGGCTCTCTTCTCTCCAAAGGTCTCTTTAATTTTCCTGCAGGCAGTATCTATATTACCCCTAGTGAGACAGGCCTCTATATCCTTACATTTGTCCTCTAGCCATCCCTGCTTAGCCATTTTGCACTTCCTGTCGATCTCATTTTTGATACGTTTGTATTCCTTTTTGCCTGCTTCATTTACTGCACTTTTATATTTTCTCCTTTCATCAATTAAATTCAATATCTCTTCTGTTACCCAAGGATTTCTACTAGCCCACGTCTTTTTACCTACTTGGTCGTCTGCTGCCTTCACTACTTCATCCCTCAGAGCTACCCATTCTTCTTCTACTGTATTTCTTTCCCCCATTCCTGTCAATTGTTCCCTTATGCTATCCCTGAAACTCTCTACAACCTCTGGTTCTTTCAGTTTATCCAGGTCCCATCTCCTTAAATTCCCACCTTTTTGCAGTTTCTTCAGTTTCAATCTGCAGTTCATAACCAATAGGTTGTAGTCAGAATCCACATCTTCTCCTGGAAATGTCTTACAATTTAAAACCTGGTTCCTAAATCTCTGTCTTACCATTGTATAATCTATCTGATACCTTTTAGTATCTCCAGGATTCTTCCAGGTATACAACCTTATTTCATGTTTCTTGAACCAAGTGTTAGCTATGATTAAGTTGTGCTCTGTGCAAAATTCTACAAGGCAGCTTCCTCTTTCATTTCTTCCCCCCAACCCATATTCACCTACTATGTTTCCTTCTCTCCCTTTTCCTACTGACGAGTTCCAGGCACCCATGACTATTAAATTTTCGTCTCCCTTCACTACCTGAATAATTTCTTTTATCTCGTCATACATTTCATCAATTTCTTCACCATCTGCAGAGCTAGTTGGCATATAAACTTGTACTACTGTAGTAGGCATGGTCTTTGTGTCTATCTTGGTCACAATATTGCGTTCACTATGCTGTTTGTAGTAGCTAACCCGCACTCCTATTTTTTTATTCATTATTAAACCTACTCCTGCATTACGCCTTATTTGATTTTGTATTTATAACGCTGTAATCACCTGACCAAAAGTCTTGTTCCTGCTGCCACTGAACTTCACTAATTCCCACTATATCTAACTTTAACCTATCCATTTCCCTTTTTAAATTTTCTAATCTACCTGTCTGATTAAGGGATCTGACATTCCACACTCCGATCCGTAGAACGCCAGTTTTCTTCCTCCTGATAACGACGTCCTCTTGAGTAGTCCCCGCCTGGAGATCCGAATGGGGGACTATTTTACCTCCGGAATATTTTACCCAAGAGGACGCCATCATCAAACAAAGTTTAAGGCATTAAAATCACCCAGAAGTAGGAAAAGTGGGGGTGGAGGCGAGAGATGAGAAATTAGTGCAGCTAATACATGGTGCAACACTTCACCGTCTGGAGGGACTTATATCTTGCTGATGGTAATTTCCTGCATTGTCCTCACAGTTTCCAAAAGTGTTTCAAGGGGAAATAGGTTCGCTACAGACATAGACATAGATGCAGACTCCACCTCGCAGTCTGTCACAGTCAGTACAATATTTGTAGTACCCCTGTCAGGCACAAAGAGCTGGGGTCCACATCACAGGAAACAACGTTTCTTGAAAAGCAATGCAAAACGCAAGTCTAATGCTTAAAAGTTGTCATGATTCAGCGAGGTGGGAGAAAAAACCGCCACAGTTCCACTGGAGCAATAGGTTGTCAGTCATTTGGGAACACATGAAGGGATCAAGGAGACAGTTTATGCCTCAGTGTGACCATGAGTGCTGGTATCCAGGACTGTTGCGTCTGAAGCGTCAGCACGATATAGGACCCTGAGCGATTCTACAATCTGCACCTCGTCCTCAGACCTGGAACTGCTAGGGACTGGTGGTGTTGGGACCACTGGTGAGCCATAGTAAAGTTAGCTTTGAAAAGCGCGCCACAGCACGTAGCGTCAAGCAGTTGCCCTCCGTTTTCTGGCGGTGGCGCCGTTGTCGCAATTGAAGGCTTCGGTGTCCCCCTCCAGAGGGAAAGGGGAAAAGTGGACTGTTCGCGTGGGTTTAAGATGTGGCTGTATGGGCTCTTGTGGAGAGTTGGCAGTTGCGGCATGAAGAAGCACTGTGAGGCTAAACATCTGAGATCAATCCCCTAGAACGTAGAACTACTTAAACCTAACTAACCTAAGGACATCACACACATCCATGCCCGAGGCAGGAATCGAGCCTGCGATCATAGCAGTCGCGCGGTTCCGGACTGAAGTGCCAAGTACCGTTCGGCCACCGCGGCCGGCCACCTGCGGGTTTATTCGACTGTTAGCCTCTGCTATGTCTGTGAAAGTCTAAGGCACCAATGGTTGTACTGTTTAAAATGTAGGGCACTAAGACCTGATTCATTTTCTCGCCTGCCATAACGTATTACTAGACTCACATGTAAAAGGTACTCTAAGAAAGAAGAAAAAATTCCTTTTTCCTCGTGGTAAGAACTAGTCAATTGCATAAGGAATTCCTGCTCATCTGGAAGCTCTGACTTACGTAAATTTGTGTTTATATATATATATGGCTATAATCAAGCAAGGTTGTTAATGAAACTTCCTGGCAGATTAAAACTGTGTGCCGGACCGAGACTCGAACTCGGGACCTTTGCCTTTCCCTGGCAAGTGCTCTACCAACTGAACTACCCGAGCATGACTCACGCCCCGTCCTCAAACCCTTACTTCTACCAGTACCTCGTCTCCTACCTTCCAAACTTTACAGAAGCTCTTCTGCGAACCTTGCAGAAGATTCAGTATAACTGTCACCCTTATTTAGCCTTCCTGTGCATTATTCTGATTAAATTTATGTGTGTGTTATCTCTACATTTACACAACACTGTGCTCTCGAAAACTATGGACTATTGTTTTGTAAGAGTGGAGGTGCCGTCTGATAGCGGGCCGGATGTGTTCCATCAGGTTGACACCATGCAAATTATGTGGACGAGACAAGACGAGTTCAGTATCATTCTCCTCCACTCACTGTACCACAATCCTGTCTTCGTGACAGGGTCATCGTCGTTGAGGAAGACATAAAGCGTGAAAATGTACAGGTTATCTGCATTAGTGTAAAGGTAATCCTCAGCTGTCATGGTGGCATCGGTTACAGATGCCATGGAAGCCCAGATGATTGCACCCACCACATAGTCCTACTCTCACTGTCCAGCATATATGTTGTGCATCTTTTGGGTAACTATTCACCTGAATGATGGCATGTCTGGAGATTGCCATCAGCATAATGTAACCAAAAGAACATGATTCATCCTACTAGAACATACGTTTCTACTGATCCACTGTCCAGTCTCGATGAGCCTGCTCCCACTACAGTGGTAATGACTGTTCTGGTGTAACCACTGGCGCCAGAACGAAGACAAAGAACGCAAGACCAGAGAAGGCAGTGAAACGACATGGGCCAATGGTGCACTTATTAGGACCGCACCATGACTGGAGTGACAACTGCAAGAAATGAATATAGGCGCCGCTCCTGCCAGCCGCGGCCAGACATTAGTGGACAGCATTAGCATGGCCTAGCAGAGACTGCTACGAGAACTGATATTTGTGATCAACAAACTGAGAGACAGACTTGCCTGAACATTGCATATTGCACTACACTAATTTATATTGCATTACGCCCATCGCTTGCGACTCCTTTTTACATTAAAGTTAAGTATTGTCAATCTGCTTTAACGAAGTAAAACTATTAAAGTTATTTGCTTGAATTGTTGTATAGCATTCTGAGAACGAAGCATCCATTAGGCACCCTACACAAGACGAGAGGACAAGATCCAACAATGATGCTTTAATTCTGTCCACATGCAAACTTGTTTCAGGTCATATAGTATGAATATTCACATTCAACAACTTGTGTCAAACTTTGTGCTGTGAACCACTTGTGCCGGCACCAGAATTATACTGTGTCGCCAGATCTGCAACAAATCACCACTTCCCTGCTGTACAAACCTCTGACCTCGGTGTTCTGAGATGAGTTGTGGGCGCTCAACACATCACTATCTGCTCTTGGTTTGACTGATTTCCAGCCACTTTCTCTAGACGCCGACAACGCTGGCACGTTCGAAGCCTCTCCGTTTCTGAGGTTATCATTCGTAGGCACTTAGTCTTTCATAGCTTGTGATCTTTTTTGTAAGGTGTTTTACGCGTTCGCACAGCTGTCAGCGAGAAAGGTCTTAACTTTCTTCTACCTGTACATTATTGGAACCATGCATAACAAAAGTCTTTCTCGACACACTTTCTGCTCTGTTCTTGATATACTTACTAACACAATTCTCGACCATTCTTTTAAATTCTGTCGTAATTTGTTTTGTGTTCTGTTCTAACATTTGTTTCCTTCTCCAGTAGTTCCCTCATTGCTTTTTGATATTTTATTGGGACTGAGTCCCTCAAGCTTTCGTAACTCTATAAATTGGTATAATTCCTTTCCTGTTACGTACTTTACCGAGATTCCGCTAATTTTGAATATACTACGTACAATATATTTTAAAGTATTTCCTCGACAGTATGTACACTGTGTTTAACAATATCGTATGTTTTGCAGTGTGGATGTTTGCTTGTCACCTCAAGCAGAGAGGTACTTGGTATTTCTACAGATTCTCGCTGTGGTCTGTCTCTTTAATAATTTTTTCGATTCTTTCTTCTCGTTGGCTGTTAGCATGCACCTCTTTTTATGTTACATCACCTGCATTACTTTTATGCACGACATTTGGCAAATACTTGTCAGTTTCCAGTTCGTGATGTAACTTCAGAATAAGTGTTCTGTCTTCCATGATTAGGTATTACTGTGTGTGAATTGTATAGTCCACCTATGGCGTACGAGGCTTTTAAATGTAAATTGGATCCACAGTTTATGCATGCCCATGGCTGACTGTCCTGGCTCACCAAAGCACGAAGTACTGGAATCTCTGTGGAGCAGGCGTTGTGTTTCCTTAAATTCACTTACGGACTTTGTACCAAAATATATACTTTACAAAACTTCTTTCGCTCCCATATATCCCCTTGAATAATAAAGAAATTCTTATGTCACACAATACCTTATTGTATTACACCTTAATTATATTAAGAAGGCATGTTGAACACTGTCATTGTTGCTAATTGTGGGCATGTATACGCATTGTTCACGTGCAAAATTCATTGTCTTTGACTTTAACAGTAAGTGCATTGGCAATGAAATCAGTATATGGCCCCGTGCATGCGCTACAAACATATGACACAGCTCTCTTGGAAGCCTTACTATGCTTCGCAGCAGGTGCATAAACACAATGCCTGTGTCCAGTGGCCTATAGAAGCACAGTGAGGCTAGGACAGAGGAGCATGCTACTCACAATGCTGCGTGCTTTTGGCACCACGTCAGTAGAAGCCGTGTGTGTGGATCTGGGGTACTGCCGCATTGACGTCATTATCTACCACAGAGCGGTGGTGTGCTGGGTCAAGAGGGGTGCACACTACAAGATTCCACGAATAACAGGAGAAAACATTGTAGACATGAGTCAATTAAATAACTGCCACCTTGACACCTGAAAAATGGACTGGAAGATGACCGACAAAGGTCATCGTGTTTTCTCCGATTCCACAATTTACAGGTACAGCTTCATCACAAGCATACGGATCCAGCCATGCCACTGTTCACATTGCGGCTGGGCTTGAACGGAGTGGGCCTTAGCTAAAGTACTACATGCACGTGTGGGGCATATAGGTCTCCTGAACATGTGACATTACATTCAACACCCTCACACATATAAGATTTGTAACAGAGCATAACCACATCAAAGAAATGCTACGAGACCCAGACAAATAGTGTGCTCTAAGCAACGCAACTGTTAATGTTTCAAGAACACTGCACGAACTCTACAGACGAGGGAACTCATATGGCAGATCTCAGACAAGCACGTAACAACCACGACAACAACACGATCCTTGGGAGGACACAAACTCAGACACATCACAGACATTGATGTAGATGCGGGCACAGGAAATGACACAAGCACAGCAATAACATCATATTATAAGAGGTTCAATAGCTAAAACAGACAAAAAAGATAACTGTAAGAAAGGAGGCATCGCATGCGATTTTTTCATTTACCTGATATGAATTTTCAATACAACAGCTAAAAACGGGAAGGAAAACGACTAATTGAAGAACTGAGACACTCATTACATCTAAGGAATATGCTATATGGTGAGGCGAATCTTCAAGTTTAAGTTCTGTGGTTCGACTCCAGCCTATGACACTGCTTAAAGATAAAAACATCATGCTCAGAGACATACAAGATAACAGCACACATACGACATGTATATGGGTAACTACATCTAGCCATTGCAACACAACTAGTGCAATAGTACATCCTAGATAAGATCTAATAAGTGTCACTACTCCATAGACAGTATAAACAAATACACTCGCAGTCACTCATGCTGTATTTCATTTAGTAACGTTCCTGCCAAGGCCCTCCCACATGGAATGGCAAGCACACAAATCATAATTTATATGTTATATTTTGTTTTAACAGTAAAATGATATTTGGAGATCATTCCTTTCCTATGTTTCTATTTTCTGTTATAAATTACTATCATTTATTAATACTCTATTTCCCACAACCAATGTAATTTACTTTTTAATTAATTGTTATTACCCTCCTTTTATAGCTCAAAACTAATTTTACTAGTGATGTAGAACAATGCAGTATTATATGTAAAATTGTATAATGAACGACATGCTTTTTAAAATGTCAGGTAGCAGGTCTTTAAATACGTAACAAATGTAATGCCATGTGCACTCACAGTTTTTCGTGAAGTCAGCTACCATTATCTGCTACCACCGACAATCGATTTGCATAAAGATAAATCGATATCAGGATGCATTTTCGCAGAAATTTCCCCATGCTGAATCAAGATCTGTACCCATAACACCTGCGAAACACCGTCAATTGCAGGGATTTGTTTACAGAAGACGTCATACGCCACTACACACGACTCCACCCGACCACACGCGCAGCAGGATTGCCTGATTAGCACGAGCAGCCATCTTGACCATTATGTAGTGACCACCGAAAATTTGTCCCATACTGGCTGTCGAATACGGATTTCTTGCTCATCACAAGCAGTCGCCTTTACTACTAGGCTGCCTCACCACTCGACTGGACATGTCACTTCCAGTTTCATTGAGGCTGATGTTCCAACAATTGATTTCCAAGGACTACTGCCAGACGATCTCATATTCAGCTCTCGTGGCAGACTGAACTTTCGTCTCTTACAGACGCCATTCATCCAATGGTGCTATTCGGGCGTATACTGTCAAACGCAATTATAGTTTCTGCAAAACAAACATGGAAATAAAACTGACAGCTGAAAGCTTGAGTCAAGTGAGGTCGTTTGATAGGATGACCAACTAGCTTCACTCTACAACATTCCATAACCTTATTCTGCTGATGGATATTATTTTTACGTCTTTTCCTTCATAATGACCCATCATCATTTCCTTTTGACGACCATAACTAACTTGTACATAATTATTTATTCGCATCAAAGTAATATTTTTAGTTACAATGCATAAATGTAGCTGTAACACCAATTTTATACAAATTTACTTTAGGAGATGGGAAACCACCACTGATAAGATAACTTTCACCTGACAGACCATTCACTACATTTGGAGAGTAAAAGTTGTTTATGGTACCTTTGTCAAATAACTGCATGGATGGACCAACTGTGGTCTGAACAGGTTGTAATTCACATTCTGTTCCCAGAAAAATATCTCGAGAAACACTATGATACACGCTTACACAAACATCAAAAATTAACAAATAAAATGCCATTTCTTGACAATTATAACTTCTATTTTATCGAAAAATACAATAAAGTGAGATTCTGTTTTTGGATAAGATCACTTGGCTAACGCCCTCATAAGTGGTATGATGAATGTGGAAATCGTGCATGTATAGCGACAGTACTCACCTCAGGAAAGAGACGGAAGCGTCGTCAAACGTGGGAGTGGGGCAGGTAGCTGTGTGCTTTGCAGCTGGAACAGGAGCCCTGCTGCAGTTTTTGTGGCCAGTGTGCAGCTGACTGGTCAGGGTGACCTCGCTGTCTCCAGTGGCTGGAGTGCTGTGCAGAGACACAGGGTGTGGTCACGCAGTGCACACGGAGGACAGAGGGCAGCCTACTGCAGACAATGCTGCTGAGAATTTGTCCAGACACAACTAACAGAACACGCACTTTCAACATCAGTAGTGGGTCCCCTGAGATGAAGGACTTACCCCTGTGCTAATCGGTTTAGCCCCCACACTAGTAGCATCGCTTAGCAAACAACAGGCTGAATAAATTAAAGTACAAATAAAAGGTACATGCAAAGGTCAACATTTAGGTTGAACTGATATGACAACTAGTCATCAGCGTTGTTTAAATACATAAAAACAACGTTCCCACAGAAATAAAAATGGAAATAATCTTTACGTGTACAACTTGTACCATTATCATCAGATTGTATCGGTAGCTGTTAGGGACTTGGCTGTAGGATGCACAGCTGGTAAATTACAGAAGAACAGATTCTGAACTGTGCACCAAAAGAAATTTAGAGAAGCAAGGGATACAGATGTGTGATACTGTGCAGCTATTCCCTTAATACGTTTAACTGTCACCAAAATAGGCAAGTAAATATATTTGTTTCACATTGGCCAACGAGCACTCTCAATAAACTAGCGAACATTGAGCAATGAGTAAGATAAAAAAGGCAAACAGAAGCATTCTACACATACACTTATGCGTGATATGTAGTCAGAAGTTGTTATTCGAATGAAAATAGAAATTATGTTTAATTCTTATACTCTATATATACAGTTCTATCACACTGTGATAAGAAGATTTCCTGTAGAACGAAGGAAAGAGTTGGATTTAAATTAAGGAGACATGGGTTACATAACACAGGAGACAATGCAATGTTGTGTAAATACGCATTAAATCATTATCAGTCATTAAATGTGACTAAAGTAAGCTGTGGTTGCTACAAGTGAGGAGAAGATACAGGTCGATGAGTGGAAACTCTATCAGTGATGCAAGCATACATAGGGTGTTCGGAAATTCTCTTTACAAACTACTAGGACTTGTAGAGGGGGGAGAGAACGTAATATGTTGAACAGGAACTCCGTCTGGAAATGTACTGCATGCATTCTACGACAGTTTGAGTTCACGTGTTTACATCATTCACTTCTGCTTCAAGAAGTGAATTAGGCATGATGTAATACAGTTACTAGGTAACAGTCCGAAAGTAAACACAGCTAAGCATCCATTTATCAGTTCCACACATCTGTTTGCATTAACACTTAAACATTACCTTCTGCATGTACAGTATGCTAGCTTGATCTTTTGTTTTGGAGTAATGTGAACACGTAATATTTAAGTGATAATACAAACAAGGAGGCTTAGCTGATAAAGGAATCTTTCGTTGTGTTTCTTTCGAATTGTTATCTAGTAACTGTACTGCATCGCACCTAACTCAGCTGCTCAAGCAGAAGTGGATGAGTTAAACATCTGAACTGAAACCGTCGTAGGAGGGAAACGGTTTGTTTCTGGACATGGATTCCAGTACTCACTCCCCTCTACAAATCATATAAGTCTCTAAAGGAAATTTCTGAACCTACTGTACACACACACACACACACACACACACACACACACACACACACACAGACACACACACACACACACACACAAAACATCTGCAAAAAGCAAATATGTGTGAACTATTGGGCATTAGGATTTTATGGTGCATTTGTTAAGTGATACAGCATATAGAAAATGATAATGAGACAAAAGGTCTTATGAATACTCATATTGTGGGAGATGTATCAGTAACTGCAATGTATGGGCTAGGGAATGTCCTAACACTGTGAAGTTCTTTGGGCAGCCTTTAGAAACAGCATAGAGTACTACAAGCAAGGCTGCCAGGTTGGTAGACAACTGACAGATGTTCCACCAAGAAGCACATACAGTGTTTTGACTAATAAAACCACCTCTCCTAATGTGCTAGAGAATGGGAATGTCCAAATTACAGCAAATATCCTTTGGAACAACGGAACACAAGGCGATAGGAAATGGGAAGCGTTGTGTCGATCTGCGCATTTTGTGGATCTTTCTGGGTTGCGGAGACTGGTCTGTTGTCTCCTGAAGTGGCCGCAGGCTGTTTGAGGAGTAAGTGCCTACAGCTTCCTGCAGACGTACTTGTGTCACGTCCTGCAACGGATGTCTTCCTCATGATTCGATTCAGCACCGCACTCTTCTTCTTGGAACCTAGCACACATCTTAAGACCTGTATCTAATAACACTCTACTACTTGGGGAGAATAAACAAAGTTTGTTCTGTGAACTGTAGGTATATTTCAGAAATGAACATAGAAAGTGAAGGAGTAAGATAGAAATCAAACTGCAGTAGTGATGTGGAAATAGCGATCAGTCTGACCGTCTTCTGTACAGCACCTATTTTTTTCCAAGGTTTAATTTTTATGTCATGACAACATCAGAAATGGAAAGTTTTAAATTCTTTTCTGATCTCTTTGAACTGCGCTGCAGAGTTCCTGGTGTTAACGCCGGACTACACGCTTGTTGATCAACGCCATCCTTCTTTTATGCAGCATATGTCGGTTGTAAGTATCTCATTGTGAACACCAGAAGAGACAGCAGACAACAATATATGTAATATTGAGTAAAGAGATTTTGGTGAATTGCACAGCACACAGAATAAAGCCTGCAGGTCGCTGCCATGGCTGCTGACACTACACATCGTTGTGTCTGGTGTACATCTGTTGTGAGCAGCACATCACTGTGTCCACCCCACTGCTGATACAGCTCCTACCCTCTTCACGGCAATATACCGCTTATTCAGATACTTTACACCAGAACCTATAAGGCTGTTGCACATATGCAGTTCAGCACATCTAATGGCCGCAAATAATGTTAAAAC
Source organism: Schistocerca piceifrons (assembly GCF_021461385.2). Taxonomy (NCBI): domain Eukaryota; kingdom Metazoa; phylum Arthropoda; class Insecta; order Orthoptera; family Acrididae; genus Schistocerca; species Schistocerca piceifrons. Next base: position 72,703,424 of record NC_060148.1, on the reverse strand, counting down.
CATTTATAAATCTACGAATAATTAAGTTCTCCAATGATTTTTTTAACCTAACCTATCCGGTAATAAACCCAGTTGGATCTAGTACTTCTTTAATTCTAACAGGTGTGAATATTACTGAACTATCAGTTTAACAGGTAACAGCAGAATAATAATAAACACGAATTCCTTACAGACGAATGGAAATGGTAGAAAGCGAGCATGGGGAAGACCAGTTTGGATTCAATAGAAATGTTGCAAGATGTGAGGCAATACTGACCCTACAACCTATAAGATAGATTAACGGTAGGTAAACCTACGTTTGTAACATTAGCGGACATAGAGAAAGCTTTTGAGAATGTTGACTGGAATACTCTTTTTCAAATTTTGAAGGTGGCAGGGGTCAAATAGAGGGAGCGAAAGGCTATTTACAATTAGTACAGAAACCACATGGCAGCTATAACAATAGACAGGCTTGACAGGAAAGCAGTGTTTGGGAAGGGACTGAGACAGGGCCGTAGCGTATCCCTGATGTTATTCAATCTATATATAGAGCAAGCAGTAAAGGAAAAAAAAGAAAAATTAAGAGTAGGAATTAAAGTCCATGGAGATGAAATAAAGACTCTGAGGTTTGGCGACGACATTGCAATTCTGTCACAGACAGCAAAGGACCTGGAAGAGCATTTGAAAGAAAAGGACAGTGTCTTGAAAGGAGGATATAAGATGGACATCAACAAAAGCAAAAGGCGGATAATGAAATGTAGTTCAATTAAATCAGGTGATGCTGAGGGAATTAGATCAGGAAATGACAAACTTAAAGTAGTAGATGAGTTTTGCTATTTGGGGAGCAAAGTAGCTGATGATGGTCGAAATAGAGGGCATATAAAATGTAGACCAGCAGTGGCAAGGAAAGCGTTTCTGAGAAGAGATATTTGTTAACATCGAGTATAGATTCAAGCGTCAGGAAGCCTTTTCTGAACGTATTTGTATGGAGTGTAGCCATGTATGGAAGTGAAAGATGGGTGATAAATAGTTTAGACAAGAAAAGAATAGAAGCTTTCGAAATGTGGTGCTACAGAAAAATGCTGGAGATTAGATTGGTAGATCACAGAAATAATGAGGATGTACTGAATAGAATTGGGGAGAAGAGGAATTTGTAGCACTTGACTGAAGGAAGGGATCCGTTGATTGGACATATTCTGAGGCATCAAGGGGTCACAAATTTAGTATTGCAGGGCAGCGTGGGGGGTTAAAACTGTGGAGGGAGACCCAGACATGAATATATTAAGCTGGTTCAGAAGGATGTTGGTTGCAGTAGGTACTGGGAGATGAAAAAGCTTGCACAGGACAGAGTAGCATGGAGAGCTCCTTCGAACCAGTCTCTGGACTGAAGACCACACAACAACATTAAACTAACATGAGAAATCAATGAAAGCATCGCGAGATATCAGAAAATGTCTGTCAGTGATGCTGTATTTTGCTGAACAGATACACGTAAAGGAGCTGGAAATACACGCATACACACACAACTACACAGGACTGGACAACGTAGACATGTAGCTTCTCTTGTATTTACCTGGTTTCTGCTGGTGGCTCAGACAGCAGCTTGAGCACTTCAATCAGATCTTCAGGCTGACAATGTAGCGTATCTGCCCAACCCCTCGTGGCCATCACGTACAAAATATGAGTCTTTATAAAGGCCGCGGCGGCATTCTTAAGGCTGCTACAGGAGTTCCGAATAGCGAGCACAGCTGTGGCCACCGCAGTCTCAACGGATAGCTGTGCAGCCAACTGCTGCTCGCACTGTGCCTTCAGGCCTGACAAGCCGTACTTATCAGCCGTGACCAGCAGCTGGGGGGCCATTCTGGCCAGCTGCGAGGCCTGCAGGGTATACATGTAGGCCACGAGGTGGTGCAGCAACTGGCCCCCCACGTCTGGGACTGCGGCCTCCAGCGTGCCGTGGCTGAAAACAGCGGCGAACACGGGACTCCTGGCGGCCTGGTCGGCCCTGTGCGCTGCCAGACGGGTGTCGCCCGCCACCAGAGTCACCACGGCGCTGTCTCCGGCGTCCAGCAGGGCGCCCAGGTCCACAGCTGCAGCCTCTTTCCCCTCCTGGACGTGTTCTGCTGTGGGCGATTCTGAAACACAGCATCACTGAGTAGACCTTCCACCTCTCACAGCACCCTCCATGTGAGAACATGCTTGAGCCACAACTGGATCTGCGTCAACCATCACTTCCTAACACTAAAAGAACCAGACTTCGCCATACCCCTGGTAGTACCATGTGGGTCATTTTTGACCCGCAGTACAAAACCACCATTTTGTTCGTATTTGGGTGGTATTTTAAGCGTCTTCATGTTGACAATACGTCTCTAAAATGAACAGTACGTGGTCAAATATAAATTTTCTCTAAGTAAACATTTTTTTATTTTAAATGTTACAGAAGAAATTCCACAATCTTTCGTAAATTTGGTAAAGCAATGTTGTGATGTTTTTCTTTATAAAAAGATTGAAACAGAATCAAAACATTGTTTATGTGAGTATTAATAGTATTTTTCCTTTTATAGAAGAATAAGATAAGTACCAAATATTTGTGAAACATTCTAAGAAGCAGTAGGTGACTAAAATGCTCTGCATTTTTTGTAGTTATTGTAATGAAGGAAATAAAACATAAGAACAAATAACTTCAGCCTATAATTATAGATATTTAAGTATATTTCAGAAAAAGGACGTGACAGAATTGCCTACTCAGCGATTCAGAGAGCCGACAACAGTTTTTGCTCGGCATCTTTTGCACACGTACTTGCTGCACTTGACGTTTTATTTCCCTTTGTTGTTTTGTTGTCTGCAGGAAACCTGAATTTGAGAAGACCTTCTAATTCCTTATTAGCCACTGGCAGTATCGAGTGCCTGTAAGGGGAGACTGACTTTTGTCTGCAGTGTGTAAGAGGCAGCTAGGTCATCTGCTACTCTGAGGATAAGGTCCCGACGTGAAATCTTCTCAGAGGTACCTGACTTAAAAATTGTGCGAGCGTTAATCATGGCGAGGTCAAGGAAAAGACACTTACAGAGCATCGTTGTGTAACAACTCGGAGACTGTAGTATCTAGCGATTTGGTCAAAAACATCGACTCCATCCTTAGTGTCATTATAAAACTTCACTGTTTCTGGAAGTTACTTCTCAGAATTCTCATTCTTCTGACATCCAGCATGCATGTTACTCAGGATACGGATATCTTTTACGTTTTCCCATCGTAATCTGTGAGAAGATGGTCGCCTGACTTGTGAGTGTGTTGCATACAGTGTGTCGTCTCCACTTCAGCGCTCATCTGCCTGTTTAATGGAGGTGAGGAAGCTGTCAGTCGTGACGTTCCATAAGGGCGACGCGACTGACATCTGCTGTAGCGTAAGAGAACTGTTAGCAGTGCTCCAGACAGTAGTGTAGGAGGGGCGTTGGGATTCTGCACTGTATAATATGTTGTCTCGAATGAAAAACAGCCCACTGTTGCACTAAAGTTTGTTTCTTTTAAATCTGGACCGTGGTTTCTGCTATAATAATATAGCCTTCTTCAGAACTCATACACACAAATAAATGAATAATCTCTTAGACCAGAAGCTGTGTCAAGACCAATAAAATAGTTTCAAGAGACATAAGCCTGTTTCGAATATAAATAAAATTACATATGGCAACGTATGTCCTCCGCCACTACCTCTGTTATACTGTCACTGCCACGATGAAAATAATGAAGTATAATATGTCACATTTTATTTTGTAGTTTTGCAGTGTTACTTCGCGTAGGTCTGCATGTCGCCAGTCCATAGAAAACGGAAAGCCTCACTGATATAAAGTATCATTCGACAACCGAATAATTTGTATTTAACGTTCTTTTTGGCCCAAAGTATAATGTACCCTAACAGCTCGCGAATAACGTCGAGGCGTGCCCAGATCATATTTAGTGACAGAAAACCGGTATTACTGATATCAAACTGTGCGTTAAATAGGTATGGGTCAAAAATGGCCCACATCGTACTACTGGTATAATAGATAAATTTTTCGTACTTCTAGGTGAGTGAGCTAGGGGGGATGAAATTTTGGTAAGTTGTACAATCCCATAAATGATGAAAAGTCACGGGAGCGTTTGGTCGTGCGATGATTATAGAGGCGGGTAACGTGGGTCAAAAATGACCCACATATTACTCCTAGTAGAAATATTGTTCTTCACAAGTCAGCACAACAATACGACATTCTTCCTGTGTCAAAATAATGAGTCACGTGAATACCCACATATCCTTAACGACACCATTTGATTCAGCATATCTTAGATTCCACCTTAAATGAAGTGGACAAAGTCATGACGAAACTGTATTACTAATGGTTTGTGACAAAACGACGACAAATCAGCGTCCGAGTACCTGTCTTGGATGCCCACGTACTCTAACACCTTGTTGCTTATTTAGGAAATAAAATCGCTGGAGGAGTAAGGACGAGGAAAAAGTAAGAATCGGAACAAAACCTAGAAAAAAGATGTTAGCCTCTAAAACTGACTGGTAACACACCAGAAAAATGCTTCCAAAAGCGTGTTTGTAGTGTTGCATCTTGTAAATGTGAGACCTGTACTCTATGATATACGGAACTGAAAAACGGAATACTTTTGAAATGTGTTGTTAAAGGCACACCGTGAAAAGTCAAAGGGACTAATAAGATAACAAACAACGAAATCAATAAAATAATGCTGGCTAGAAGGGGTTTGTTGATTATCTGTTTAGGTGCAATGGACATTTATATATCATCAGAAAAATACCAGAGGAAGTCCACGGTTGAAGTTCGAGAATCAAACTACGAGAGATGCCTGCTGCCACATCCACGCAGAGGTAGCAAAATCATGGGATAGCGGTATGCACTTTCACATATGGCGGTAGTCCGGCATACAAAAGGTATGAAGTGGCAGTTTATTGGCCAAGCTGTCGATTGTATTCAGGTGATTCACATGAAAAGGTTTCCAGCTTGATTATAGCCGCACTACGGGTATTAATAAACTTTGAACGCTGATTAGAAGGTAGAGGTAGACAAATGGGACATTCCATTTCGGAAATCGTCAGACAATTCAACATTTGGAGATCCACGGCGTCAAGAGTATGCCGAGAGTACCTCTCACCACAAACAAGGCAGTGGCCGACGGCGTTCATTTAGGGGCCGAGAGCAGCGGCGTTTGTCAGTGCTAAGAGGCAAGGAACACTACGCGAAACAACCGCAAAAATCAATGTGAGACATACGATAAACGCATCTCTTAGGACAGTGCAGCGAAATTACGTTAATGGGCTATGACAACAGGTGACCAACGTGAGTGCAATTGCATAACAGCATGACTTCCCCTGTAGCCCCTCTCCTGTGCTCGTGATCACATTGGTTGGACCCTAGACGACTGGAAGACGGTGGTCTGATTGGATCACGAAGTCCAGGCCCAAGCTGTCAACAAGACATAGTGCAAGCTGGTGCTAGCTCTATACTGGTGTGGACTGTGTTTACATGGAATGGACTGGGTCCTCTGGTCCAATTGAGCCGATCATTGACTGGAAATAGTAATGTTTGGCTGCGTGGAGACAATACACGATTGGGCTGTAACTATAAGTATTTGATCGCTAAGTATCAAAATATTTGATTACCACATGAAGCTACAACAATTCCAAAACTTTTCTGTGCCTAATGCAATTTATATATTTCCCCTCACTTTGCAAATTTGCCAATATCGTACATTCAACTTTATTTAGTATACTCTGCCAAAGAGGACGGTGTCTTCTGTAAGTACTGTTTGTTTTTCGCTATGACTAATCTGGTAAAGATAGTAATCAAAATGTTACAGCCCTGGAAAACTCCAAGTTTCTGGTGTGGAAGCATGATCAATACTTCAACATCCAGGCGTGCAGTACTTACTCTATAGCTACTCTAATCCACGGTCAAAATTTTGTTCACATGATGATGAACAAGACAAAAGATATGAAATATCGCCAGGACCAAGGCTTGGTGGAGCAGGTGGGAAGGAAACAGAAAAGGGCTAGACCCTCTCATCGATGTGGTGAATATCTGTGGATGTCAGGAGATTGCATTAAGGCCCCCTTAATGACTTAGATCCTACTGAAGTTGACAAACAAGATGACAAGTACATGGGTAACTTTCGTGTAATTATAAAGCATGTTTCAGAGGACAGGCCTATGACTGTGCTGCATCTATGTGGGGGAATTCCTGTGGGGTTTATGCATTCATACAACAGAACTACCCTTTAGCTGTTTATTCTCACTGTGGAGCTCATAATTTCTGCAAAATCCATCTGTTTTTCGTTATTGAGTATCCCAGTTGAAGCAAAAAATTTTCTTAGTTTCATTATTGTCCGTTCGAAAGGCAAATTAACTGTTTGTCACAATTTATAATTACAATCTGACTATACCTCCTCTGCGTTTCAGAACAAAATACAATTCTGTGGATTTGGCTCCACCTAAATCCCTGGAGCCGGAACTAAACATTGAAATGACCAACACTCGGTGAGAGCTGTTTTCCAAATCAGAAGCCTACTTCTCGCTGCTACATTGTCGTCATCGATGGCGTATAGACAATAGCATGAATCAGCCAACTCTCGTCGATGGGAACTGTCCACAGTGATCCCTGGGTTTCCTTAAATAGTTATTCTCCAGGAAGAACCATGCTGTCCCGTCCTAACTCGCGACCGGATACGGGCACGGTCTTGCGATAAGGTCAGCGACCTCTTACTTTTGCCTGTCGAGATATCTATTGGTCTGTAGTTCTTAGTGCGCCTTCTGAAAATCTTGCGTGGCAGCTATGGACTGTATGAGCGTTACATTCTGTGACATACATGGTACAACCGTAATTCATGTTGCCGCTGCCCGCCCTTCTCCCCCAAAAGTGCATCTAGGCCACAGCAGGCCCTGGATGCCTCGACCGTGTTGAAGCATTCACCATTCTGGGGAGGGGAGGGGGGGGACTGGATCCACTTCTATTCATATGGGATGAGAGCGTGACGAACTGTGGCTGCTCACAGGAGGTCTTGAGTGGGGGAAATGGTAGATGGCGCAAAGAGAGTCGCATTACAGGCGTCTGGAGTGCAAGAAGGAGTTATGGCACCCATTAGTGGTTTGGATCCATGATGGGCCCATACTTCATGGATATGCCAGCAGCGACAGCCTCTTCGCAGCAACTGAAATTCAAACATTGCCTGCCCAATCAAATGGAGAATAAAGGGAGGGTGTCTACAGCTGCACTGGATCCTGCAAAGAAAACCTACACCATCCATTGATCCAAGAAGGTATGGGGCTGTTCTGATTCTAGGGAAAATGGTGATTTATGAGGTTGACCATGTGGACTGATGAAACTAAATTGAACAGCAAGAATCAGAATTCTGCTGATGATAATTGGGGCCATTGTCAGTGACCAAGGCTTGTGGGACACCTTTAAGGGCGAACAACCATGAAACAATTCACTGAGGTTGTGAATGGCATGAAAACCACAAAGAAGAACCCACTGCTCACATTCAAAATCAGACGCCACACAGATCCAAGGAATGGGCCAGCAAAGTCCAAATGAAGACAGGACCAATGGGTCACCATAGGAGGCGATGGAAAATACTGACAGGGGGGCACAGCTTGCTTGTTTTGACATGTGAGGCACTCTTTCACCATTCTCGCATTAAGTGTCTCCATACCCTACCAGTGGATGTATTGCTAGGAGAGTCAAAATGACTTCCCAATGCCATAGGGTTCTGGGAATGAGGACCTGAGCGTGGCCCATTGCGACCTTTATCAGCGCAATGTGATGCAAGGATAAAGACTTTTGCTGCATGATACAGAAGGCTTGGAGGTCTGGGTACATGAGAGACTTACTTTGTCTGCAGGCCATCTTTCTGTTGTATAATGCAAAACCTCCTGGAGGACATGGCCTGTCACTGTGCGTTATCCCACACGGCGTGCTTCAATTGGAAGATAGGTCTTTGGTGATGGCAGTCTCACTGTCCTCATGAAAACAGACTTCTGGACCCTCATGAAATTCTGGGTTCTGGCTGACATGAAATCGCGATAGGATATTGGCATTGGCGGCATTACGGTGATACTGGATACCATAGGCATATCCTGAGAGAAACAGAGCCCACAGTGGAAAGTTGCTGAATACTTGAAGAGTCGCATTAGAGGCTTATGATCTGTCATGAGTGTGAAACGGCAGCTATAGATGTAGGCATGGAAGCGTTTGCTGCCAAAGATGATGACCAAAGCCCCCTTTTCTATGTGGTTCCTCTGTCCTGCTGTAAGTGTCTTGGATACAAATGCTGTGGGTCGCTCCATGCCATTCTCAACATGGGACAGAAGTGTGCCAGTCAGCATCAGCCACTAATACCAATGGTTTCGTTGGATTGTATACCATGAGACAAGTCGGTCGAAGAGGGCCTTCTCCAGGTTTTGGAACACCTTATTACATTAGGATGGCCACTTCCAGGGAACTCTGTTACAGAGCGAGTGGTGCCAAAATCGCTGAAGCATGGGGCATGAATGGTCTATAGCAGTTTGGCTGACTTAGACTTCGGCTGGAATGCATCTATCGAGGCCAGTAATTTTTGGATGGCAGGCACACAATGTGGTGTAAGCCATATGCCTGATGTCCTGAAGATGTGTCCTAAATATTCGACCTGGTGGATGGAAAAAGAACATTTGCCAAGATAACAACGAAGGTAAGCTTCTGTGAATGGGGAGAAGACCAACATCAGCTGTATACTTTCCAACAACGAGAAAATTGTCAAGGTAGCTCACGGTCCCTGAGACGTCCATTATGTGTGTTGCTCATCCCCGCCCCCCTGTAAACCATGGACCTTGCTGTTGGTGGGGAGGCTTGCGGGCCTCAGCAATACAGATGGCCATACCATAGGTGCAAAACACAATGGAGGGGTATCTGTTGAGAGGCCAGACAAATGTGTAGTTCCTGAAGAGGGGCAGCAGCCTTTTCAGTACTTGCAGGGGCAACAGTCTGGATGACTGCCTGATCTGGCCTTGTAACACTAACCAAAACGGCCTTGCTGTGCTGGTACCGTGAACAGCTGAAAGCAATGGGAAACTAGAGCCGTAATTTTGCCTGAGGGCATGCAGCTTTACTGTATGGTTAACTGATGATGGCGTCCTCTTGGGTATAATATTCCAGAGGTAAAATAGTCCCCCATTCAGATCTCCGAGCAGGGACTACTCAAGAGGACGTCGTTATCAGAAGAAAGAAAATTGGTGTTCTACAGATCGGAGTGCGGAATGTCAGATCCCTTAATAGGGCAGGCTGATTAGAGAATTTAAACAGGGAAATGGATAGGTTAAAGTTAGATATAGTGGGAATTAGTGAAGTTAGGTGGCAGGAGGATCAAGACTTTTGGCCAGGTGAATTCAGGGTTATAAATACAAAATCAAAGAGGGGTAATGCAGGAGTTGGTTTAATAATGAATAAAAAAAATAGGAGTGCAGGTAAGCTGCTACAAACAGCGTAGTGAAAGCATTATTGTGGCCAAGATACACATGCAGCCCATGCCTACTACAGTAGTACAAGTTTATATGCCAACTAGCTCTGCAGATGATGGAGATATTGATGAAATGTATGATGAGATAAAAGAAATTATTGAGGTAGTGAAGGGAGACTAAAATTTAATAGTCACAGGTGAAGGGAATTCGATAATAGGAAAAGGGAGAAAAGGTAACATAGAAGGTGAATGTGGATTGGGGATTGGAAATGAAAGAGGAAGCTGTCTGGTAGAATTTTGCAAAGTGCATAACTTAATCATAGCTTACAATTGGTTCAAGAATCATAAATGAAGGTTAGATACGTGGAATAATGCTGGAGATACTAGGAGGTATCAGATAGGTTATATAATGGCAAGACAGAGATTAAGGAACCAGGTTTTAAATTGTAATCCATTTCCAGGGGAGGATATGGACTGACCACAATCTATACGTTATAAACTGTAGATTGAAACTGAAGAAACTGCAAAAAGGAGGGAATTTAAGGAGATGGGACCTGGATAAACCGACTAAACCAGAGTTTGTACAGAGCTTCAGGGACGGCATAAGGGAATAATTGACGGGAATGGGGGAAAGAAATACAGTAGAAGAAGAATGGGCAGCTCTGAGGGACGAAGTAGTTAACGCAGCAGAGAATCAAGTAGGTAAAAAGACGAGAGGTAGTAGAAATCCTTGGGCAACAGAAGACATATTCAATTTAATTGATGAAAGGAGAAAATATAAAAATGCAGTAAATGCAGCAGGCAAAAAGGAATACAAACGTATCAAAAATGAGATCGACAGGAAGCGCAAAATGGCTAAGAAGGGATGGCTAGAGGACAAACGTAAGGATGTAGAGTCTTATCTCACTAGGGTTAAGACAGATACTGCCTACAGGAAAATTAAAGAGACCTTTGGAGAAAAGAGAGCCACTTGTATGAATATCAAGAGATCAGATGGAAATCCAGTTCTAGGCAGAGAAGGGAAAGCAGAAAGGTGGAAGGAGTATATAGAGGGTCTATATAAGGGCGATGTACTTGAGGACAATATTATGGAAATGGAAGAGGATGTAGATGAAGATGAAATGAGAGGCACGATACTGCGTGAAGAGTTTGACAGAGCACTGAAAGACCTGGGGTCGAAACAAGGCCCCAGGAGTAGACAACATTCCATTAGAACTACTGACGGCCTTGGGAGAGCCAGTCCTTACAAAACTCTACCATCTGGTGAGCAAGATGTATGAGACAGGCTAAATACCCTCAGACTTCAAGAAGAATATAATAATTTCAATCCCAAAGAAAGCAGGTGTTGACAGATGTGAGAATTACCGAACTATCAGTTTAATAAGTCACAGCTGCAAAATACTAACACGAATTCTTTACAGGCGAATGGAAACACAACTACTAGGCGACCTCGGGGAAAATAAGTTTGGATTCCGTCGATATGTTGGAAAACGTGAGGCAATACTAACCCTACAACTTATCTTAGAAGATAGATTAAGGAAAGGAAAGCGTATGACAATGTTGACTGGAATACTCTCTTTCAAATTCTGAAGGTGGAAGGGATAGAATAGCGAAAGGCTATTTACAATTTGTACAGATACCCGATGGCAGCTATATGAATTGACAGGCAGGAAAGGGAAGCAATGGTTCGGAAAGGAGTGAGACAGGGTTGTAGCCTCTCCCCGATGTTATTCAATCTGTATATTGAGCAAGCAGTAAAGGAAACAAAAGAAAAATTCGGAGTAGGTATTAAAATCCATGGAGAATAAATAAAAACTTCGAGGTTCGCCGATGACATTGTAATTCTGTCAGAGACAGCAAAGGATTTGGAAGAGCAGTTGAACGGAATGGACAGTGTCTTGAAAGGAGGATATAAGATGAACATCAACAAAAGCAAATCGAGGATAATTGAATTTAGTCGAATTCAGTCGGGTGATGCTGAGGGAATTAGAATAGGAAATGAGACGCTTAAAGTAGTAAAGGAGTTTTGCTATTTGGCGAGCAAAATAACTGATGATGGTCGAAGTAGAGAGGATATAAAATGTAGACTGGCAATGGCAAGGAAATCGTTTGTGAAGAAGAGAAATTTGTTAACATCGAGAATTGATATAAGTGTCAGGAAGTCGTTTCTGAAAGTATTTGTATGGAGTGTAGCCATGTATGGAATTGAAACATGGACGATAAATAGTTTGGACAAGAAGAGAATAGAAGTTTTCGAAATGTAGTGCTACAGAAGAATGCTGAACATGGGAAGATCACATAACTAATGAGGAAGTATTGAACAGAATTGGGGAGAAGACGAGTTTGTGGCACAACTTGACAAGAAGAAAGGACTGGTTGGTAGGACATGTTCTGTGGCATCAGGAGATCACAAATTTAGCATTGGAGGGCAGTGTGGAGGGTAAAAATCGTAGAGGGAGACCAAGAGATGAATACACGAAGCAGATTCAGAAGGATGGAGGTTGCTGTAAGTACTGGGAGATGAAGAAGCTTGCACAGGGTAGAGTAGCATGGAGAGATGCATCAAACCAGTCTCAGGACTGAAGGCCACAACACCAACATAGTACCTCCAAAAAATTGATGTAACTTCGGCGGTGTCAAACGGAAGCTATGTGTATTGGAGCAATCCAAAAGGAGTGGCTATGATGGTTATGATTACAGTCTCCTGGGAGCCGTTACGCAGTGTGAGGTGGAGATAACATCATGATGGTAATTTTTGGCAAATAAGCATAATGAAGGTCATTTTTGGCAAATACCATAGACCCCGCGAGATGTAAACAGTGTCCTGAAGCATGGGAGTGGTATATCTGACGACTACAGACTGGGCATTCACAGTGTCCTGGAAGTCACCACAAATGCAGCCAGCGCCTGATGGTTTCTCCACAGTGACATTGGAAGGGCCCATTGGCTGTGTGTTACTGGGATGAAGACGCCCTCATCCTGAAGATGTTGCAAGTCCTGTTGATGCTTATCCTGGTATGCAAACTCGACGCTACAGACCTTAAATAATTTTGGAGCTGCAGTAGGTGTAAGGTATATATGGAATCCCAGGATGCTCACTGGCAGAACACTGGTCCTAATTTAACCAAGATGTAGGTGGTGTAGGAAGAGGCCCAGGGCTTGGACTGCATCAGAGGTGGCGCAGAACTCAAGCCCCAAGGCATGGAATCAGTCTATGCTGGATAGGTTTGAGATATAAGGGGCCACAACCTTCAGAATCCAAGCTGGAGCTACTGAGGCGCCACAGTAGCGTTTGCTATAGAAAAGGCCTCTAACAGATATGTCCTGTAACAGAAATGGTGTTGTTACTATAACTACATAACTTTGTTGTGAAGCGGTGCCTGGAGGAGACTTAATGGCTTGTGTAGCCCAGTCGATTACTGTAGCTGATGACCCAGTGTCAGTCTGGAATCTGACTGGCTTGCATTACAACTTAGCTTGTATAGAAAGCAACTGAGTAGACTGCAAGAGTATAGCCTGTACCAGTGTCGCTTCTGTAAAATATGGCTGGGAAGAATATTCCTTGGTGTCGCCCAGTCACCAGTCCACAGACATAGAGGTGGAGGTGTGGCAAATTTCAGCTTTGGGGGCACACTAACACCTAGTAACACAATTCACCTTGTGGAAATGGCATTGAGGACTTTTCCAGACTTGGGCTACAACCAATGTTGCATAGCTTCCAATTTGGGTTATGTGGCAAATACCAGAGTTGGGTCTTCGATAAAAGCTGCTGCTGTGGCAGCCTGCTCAGGAGCTCGAATGATAGAAAGTCATGAGATGAGCAATGGATCTTTGAGGTTCAGAAGATTCTATTGGAGGTTTTCATCAGGAATGTCAGCTAAAATCTTGTCACAGATGAGAGCTGGTGCACAAGGGATGCATTGTGGCACATGTGGACCAGCATTCCTGGGAGAGACCCCGGACCCTAGCTATTGATTTAGGAATGTAGATTCTGACAGCTAAAGAACTTGCATTGATCAGCAGCAATGTATACCTGAGCATTGAAGTTTTATACAGCTTTCATGCGTTCATGGGTGGACTATGGGTGCATGGTTTATGCATTGGCGAGGCCTTTCGATTTGAATTGACGCTGTCCACCTTGAAGGGCTCCAGTTGGCCACAGGTTGCTATTGGGTCAGTCCCATACCCAACCTATGTGTTAGGCTGGGGGGTCACCAGCAGCTCCACCTAGTGCATCAGGCATGCAAGTTCCTCACAGCTCCAACTTCACCCACACTCTATAATGTTGTTCATCCCCCTTATTTCGAACCGTTGAAGAGCCACAATGCCATTTGCGATCCACGTGCACCATGTGCTGGAGTCCCTCAGTGTGGAGCCAGTACTGCCCCAAATCCAGGATTTTAACTGCCTGCTGCCTTGGTTACTGGAGAGACCCAGAGTGATTTTAGATTTGGGGCGCTACAAGAGAGATTACACTCCTGCTTCCGCTTTTAATGACATATTTTCTGACATTTTATCTGGGCACCACAACAATATAGCTGTTTTTATGCATGTATCGCTACAGGGGGATCCTGTTGGTTGCTCTGTTTTTTTGACAGATCTTGTCCTCAAGATCATACTGCCTTAAGCGTTTACTGTCTTTTAAGCAGAATTTTATGCGATCTTGCGGTCATTGGAGTAGGTGAGACGTTCTTCCAGTGATAAATTTCTTGTCTCATCCGATTTTCTAAGTTCCCTTCACTCTGTGAAACGTTTGTACTCAGCAGGGAAGCTAGTCCCCCCTCCATTTACAACGACTGGGCATTTAGGTGTCCTTTTGCTGGGTACCAGGACACATCGGAATTGCGAGGAACGAAAGGACAGATCTGGCAGCCAAGAGGAGTGTCTTGATTCTCAAGTATTAGGTGTGCCATCCTCCTGTATGCTATCACCTCGATGTTGAGCTTAAGAGTCTTGCATCTGTGGGAGGGTGAGTGGCTGGAGGAGACTTTGGTCCACAAAGAAAGCTCTGTTCTGGAGAACAGATGTAGCGTAGGTGCATAGGAAACACGACAGAACCCAAAAGACAATTGCTGCATTCCACTTGGTAATGTATGCAAGAGTTAAGAGGAATCAGGATACTTGTATAGAATTCTTCGACCTAGGAAAAGCGTTCTACAGCGTGATATGACTAGAAATACTCGGAAATTTGGATATACAATAATATGTATAGGAACACAAAAGAAGCTATAAGAACGGAAGACTATGAGAAAAGAGATGTGCTTAATGAGGGTGTAAGGTAGTGAAACGGTGTTTCTCCCCCACTGTCTAATCTGTACGTTTAGGAAACCGTAATGAAAATAAAAGACAAATGTAGGAGTTGGATTAACAGTCATGGTTATAAAGTGCCATGGGGAAGATTCGCTTAAAACATTACTGTCAGTGAAGATCAGGAAGAATTATAAGGTCTGTTGTATGGAATGGGGAGTCAAATGAATGCAAATATGTACTTAGTGTGAACAAATGAAAGATTAACGTAATGAAGAATACCAGAAATGTGATTAGCGTTAAATTTAACGTCAAAGTCTGGGATCACAAAATAGATGAAGGAATTTTGCTTCCTTGAAAGCAAAATTACAGATGAAGGACAAAGTAAGGCGGATTTAAGAGGCAGACATGCAGAGGGAAAGATGACTTTCCTCCGTCGAAGGTGTCTACTACAACCAAACATAAGGAAAATATTTCTAATATTTTACGTCCTGGTATGAATTTTCAACATGGAACGTGAGATAACCAGTTCTACTCTGAAGGTAAGAGGTTGGCACGGGGAGGAAGTTGCGACAGTGCATCAGACTAGGCAGAAGGTAAATGACACAAACTGAACAGGTACATGAGATGCTCAAATGTCACTGACATTAGACTTGCAGTGTATATCCTACAACAACTAACTCCCAATATTTTACATGAAAGTTATGAGTCACCTGTCTGCAACCACTGGGTAACTCAACCAAACCATCCTGCCTTCAGAAATAAGCATTACATGATGTGGCAGTACATCATGTAAACAGCTGAAAACCTACTCTGGGGAAATAGATGGAATACATAGATTTCACTCATGTTTTAATGCAACACTTCACCACAATATTTGTTTCATCAAAATGAAATACACCATCATATGAACTCTTTAGAAAAAGGTGCCCTACACAAAATTCCAGGGAACTCTAATTGGATGTTACAAATGTGGAGAACCTCAAATTATTAAAATAATTAATTCATACAATGAAATGTATTGAATGCTTTGCAGTTAGGAATAAAAATAATTTGGCTTTCAGAGGAATATTCCTATCTTTGTACTTGTGTATACCTTAGAGCGTTGACACAGAAATTGTTTTTCTGTACATACCTTGTGTGATTTGACTAAAGCCTTTGTGCTGTTCAGCCTGCTATTAGCAGTTACAAAATCAGTAACTCATCAGTTAACTGGCTAAAACCTTGTCTCATCACAGGAAGTTTCTGTGGCATCAGGACAAGGAGTTACATTTTTGTATAGCCTAGCGTCCCCTTATGCTTCGAATTTCTGGTAACAATCTGCACACAGCAGGCATTAATTAGGTGTAAAATTAAATTAATGCTTACAGACGACACCAACGTGGTTACTTAAAATTTATGATCTAGAGACATCAATTACGTCCCATTCTTGAGTGACATTTTGTTTACCATGTGGTTCCTTTGAAACAGTGTAGATATCAACTTCATGCTGCTACGAAAATGTTGAACAATTTGTAGTTACTTTCTGTAACGTACTGTTACAGAAAGTAAATAGCAATAATTTGATGGACATTCACTCAGATGACAATCGTAATAGGGAACATTACATATCTCACACTGTGAAGAGGTAACTCGACGGCTTTTGGTTTATTATTGATTTAGTAATGTTACTAACAAGAGAATCATAATGCTACTGGTATAGTTGTAGCATGTGCCACGTAACTGGTTCTTACAGGCATACCTGTCTTCCTAAAATAACCATTATTTCCAAGAAAAGAGAAACTAGTATGTTGTTCAAAATAAATTGAAGGAGTAAGTGCTACAAGTCTTCTATATAGATGGGAATACTTAACATTCCTTTAAAATTTACTGTTTGTGCCCATGTGAAGGTTCTATGGAACTCTGTTTTACATGAAAGCAAATGTTCAGCTGAACCACAATGATGACATCCACTATTAATTTAAAAATTCTGCCACTGATGAAGGGACACGTTGGAAGCAAACATACCATAATTTTGAACCCATACCTCAGTTAATTTAAACAGATAAGAAACAGGGATATAACGTAGTCAACACAAGCATTACAGTTTCTGTTGGATACCTCCTGAGGTGATTACCATTGTCAGATTCCTGTTTTTAATTGGTTGCATAAATATTGTGAACGTGAGAAGGTTTTTCTGTAGTCAATGTAAATTTATGGAAGGCGGTGTACAATGTACTACCGTAATCCTGGAAGACATGTCAAATACCTGTATACCACGACTACTTATGTGAAATGATGCTGTTTAGCTTCGTCTATTCATGTGTTATATTGATCTAGATGGGACCACTAAACCTTTATGAAAATAATTCAGAAAAAGGCTATGATTACCACTCTCAAGGCCTACCAGCACGTATGTAACACATATGTAAACTGTTATTCCAACTCATACCGACTATAAAAGCAAAAGTAATAATATAGAAACACAGTGAAGTTAGAGATTTTACACATAATAATCAAATTATCCAAATCAGTTATTAAATCATCAAATAAGCCTAGCAGTGAGATAAGTTTGCACTGCATGAATTTCTTGAACCATGAAAAGTTTCTGGAAGTAATGGAAAATAATGACACTTACCCTGATTGTCAGTTCCAAAGTGGTAGACTGTGAGTACAGGATGGAATCCTGAAAAACAAATATATGAAATACGTAATGAAAATATTGAATATGTTTTTCATTACCTACTAAAACTGGTTATTCATTATCATATACAGACTTACGTCAATTTATACAAGTAAAATCTTTACCTGTACTGGGATGAGAGTCGCTATAGTCGGCAGCTGTGAGTACTGCGACAAAAATGCCGATGAACCAACTAACGCTTCTGCAGAACATGATGTAAGGACAATGCTGTCAGGCCAAATAAACAACTGCTGGAGAATCTGTAAATTTATGAGTAAATATATCTCCACAATTCATTTACTTTCAACAAACTGGATTGAAAATCTAAATTAATATAATAACCTAATTTGGATTATGATGGTTAATGGGGAAACCACACTAGGAGGTTCGAAAAATCCAGTTTTTATAGTATAAATGGTTAAGCTAACTATACAAGAATACGCTGTCAAAATTTCAAAGCAAAATTCGCATTCGTACAGAAGGAAATTCTTCCGATGTAAGATTTATCAGGGGATGAATTACTGGAGAAATGTGTAGATGGCCACACGCAAAATGCTAATGAAACTTTTAATTCCACTATTTGGTGATTAGCTCCCAAACACTTGCACTCCGGATTATAAGTGGTTGATTCGGCGTCGTATTTAGCAGCTGGCTTATTCCGAATTGTAGGAGACACGTAAAGCTTCAGTTATGCCGAACAAATGGGTATCCAGCGCGTATGCCGGCGGAATCGACGTAGTTCATTGAATCGAAGGAAAGTCGGAAAGCTAGGAAAGCACTGCAGCAAGCGCAAAATGAAGCCTGTGAGGAAGAAGAATGATTACGATATGGCGCTGGAATCGCAGATCAATTGGTAAGCGTTTTACACTATTGTTGACTTCCATGAATTTCCAGTTTCCAAGAATTGATTTCTCAAACGCGTTCATCTCCAAATGACTTTTTTCACATTTGCGTGCAGTCTAACTCAAAAAGTATTCAATCGATCATTATTAAATGTGATAGTATGATTGTGTATAAAACTACTAATTATATGAACCAACTTATGTGGAGATGTCATGATTTCACGGGTATTTTTCTTCGCCTAAATGGAGAAAAAAACGTGAAAATCACAGTAAATTGTTCCCACGCCTGCACAGTTTTTAATTTTCATTATTTTCATCTGCATTGAGGCTCATATTCTTAGAAAATAAGTTAGTAATGTAAAATCAAATCCTTTCTGATTTCAGATGAAAATCGGAGTGGCTATACTGCACGTAATTGGAGAACTATACTCACAATCTTCAGCAGATATCACAGAGCAACTTTGTTATTTTGGCTGAAATTAATATAAAAAATTCACAAAAACTCACGGACTTCGAACATCGTCTGGCGATCAGACGTCACTTTTATAATACGTCTGTACGCGAGATTTCCACACTCCTACACATCCCTAGGTCCACTATTTGACATGTGATAGTGAGGTGGAAACGTGAAGCGCCAAATACAGCACAAAAGCGTACAGGCCGACCTCGTCTGTTGACTGACAGAGACTGCCGACAGTTGGAGAAGGTCGTAATGTGTAACAAGCAGACATCTATCCAAACGATCACACAGGAATTCCGAACTGCATCTGGATCCACTGTAACTACTATGACAGTTAGGCAGGAGGTGAGAAAACTTGGATTTCACGGTCGAGCGGCTGCTCGTAAGCCACTCATCACGCAGGTAAATGTCAAACAAAGCCGCGCTTGCTGTAAGGGGAATAAACATTGGACGACTGAACAGTGGAAAAACGTTGCGTGGAGTGACGAATCACGGTACACAATGTGGCCAGCCGATGGCAGGTGTGGTTATCGAGAATGTCCAGTGATCGTCATCTGCCAGCGTGTGTAGTGGCAACAGTAAAATTCGGAGGCGGTGGTGTTATGGTGTGGTCGTGTTTTTCATGGAGGGAGCTTGCACCCCTTGTTTTTTGCGTGGTACTATCACAGCACAGGCCTATATTGATATTTTAAGCATCTCATTGCTTCTCACTGTTGGAGAGCAATTCGGGGATGGCTAGTGCATCTTTCAAAACGATCGAGCACCTGTTCATAATGCAGAGTCTAAGGCGGCACTAGAAGACAATAACATTCCTGTAACGGACTGTCCTGCACAGGGTCCTGATATGAGTCCTATGGAACACCTTTGGGATGTTTTGGAGCACCGGCATCATGCTAGGTATCACCGAGAAAACGATACCTCCCTTCAGTGCAGCACTCCATGAAGAATGTGCTGCCATTCCCCAAGAAACCTTCCACCACCTGATAGAACGTATGCCTGCGGATGTGGAAGCTGTCATCAAGGCAAAGGGTGAGCCAACACCATATTATATTCCAGCATTAGTGATGGAGAGGCCACGAACTTGTAAGTTATTTTCAGCCAGGTGTCCGAATACTTTTGATCACATTGTGTATTTTCAAGGTCAAAATCTTACATGAGTCATCTCGCATGTATTAAGAGAAAATCAGGCACTCCCTCATACATTACTCACTCACTGTCTTTATTTACAACAAAGCATTTGCACAGCATTACACAGAATGTTACCAGTTTACTGTATAGTGGTAAAGTCGAAACCAGTTCACAATAATTGTACAAATCGCACCAGTTGTGTAAGTGCACTGTGTCAAGAATGCGAGAGCACTGGCAGAGATACCAACATTCTGGTACATTTTGAAAATTACGGAGTACACGAGGTCTTGTCCAGGCTGGATTTGTGGGACGTTCATCAGTCTGTTAGTGAAGTACTGGTGCAGGAAAGAGAGAAGAAGGTAGTGCGCGTTTAGAGAAAGCTGGTTTCTGGTACCAGAGAGCAGAGAAGGGAACAGTCGGCAAAGTGCGGTCAGCTACGACAAAAGGCTGCAAATACAGGAGGGTCTGCTCTGCATGGCGACTGCGTCACAAGAGGGCGACTTGAGTGTCCTCTGCTCCACAGGACGCACCCAGTGGCAACATGTGACCCCTTTCTCAAGCTTCCCAAATGGCTGTGGGGTACATTCAGCAGAGGAATGAAATCGTACCCTGTCAACGGATTTTTCTAGATAGAGCCCCATATGCTACGCAGGGTTCTATATCTACATCTACTCAGCTACTCACAATAAAGTGCCTGGCAGAGGGTTCAATGAATCACCTTCAAGATATCTCTCTACCGTTCCACTCTCGAATGGTGAGCGGGAAAAACCAGTACATAAATTTTTCTGTGTGAGTCCTAATTTCTCTTGTTTTATAGTGATGATCATTTCTCCCTATGTAGGTGGGTGCCAACAGAATGTTTTCGTAATCGGAGGAAAAAACTGATGATTGAAATTTCATAAGAAGATCCCATTGCGACGAAAAACGCTTTTGTTTTAATGATTCCCACTCCGATTCACTTATCATTTCTGTGGCACTATCTCCCCTATTTCGCGATGATATAAAACGAGCAGCCCTTCTTTGTACTTTTTCGATGTCATCCGTCAGTCCCACCTGATGGGGATGCCACACCGCACAGCAGTACTCCAGAATAGGGCGGACAAGCGTGGTGTAAGCAGTCTCTTTAGAAGACCTGTTGCGCCTTCTAAGTGTTCTGCCAACGAATCACAGTCTTTGGTTTGCTCTACCCACAACCTTATCTATGTGCTCGTTCCAGTTTAGGTTATTTGTAATTGTAATCCCTAAGTATTTAATTGAATTTGCAGCCTTCAGATTTGTGTGAGTCATCGCGTAATCGAAATTTAGCGGATTTCTTTTAGTACTCATGAGAATAACTTCACAGTTTTGTTTATTCAGTGTCGATTCCCATTTTCCGCACCACACAGATATCTTATCTAAATCATTTTGCAATTCGGTATGGTCATCTGATGACATTGTAGGACAATAAATGACAGCATCTTCTGCAAAGATCCTAAGACGGCTACTCAATTTGTCTCCTATGTCGTTAATACAGACCAGAAACAATAGATGGCCTATAACACTTCCTTGGGGAACGCCGGATATTACTTCTGTTTTACTCGATGTCTTTCCGTCTGTTACTACAAACTGTGACCTTTCTGACAGGAAATCACGAATCAAGTCGCACAACTCAGGAGATATTCCATAGGCATGGTTGGAAGAAGCTTGTGAGGAACGGTGTCGAAAGCGTTCTGGAAATCTAAAAATAGGAATCCCCCGTCGACAGCACTTATTACTTCGTGAGTAAAAAGACCTAGTTGTGTTTTAAAAGAACGATATTTTCTGAGACCCTGCTGATTATGTGTCAATAGATAGTTTTCTTCTCGGTGCTTCATAATGTTCGGATGTACTGGTTGGTCACATAGGAACTGCAAGAACTCATGCTAGTTTCCAGGACAGCAGCTTGGATGCAGCTATATGCGTAACAGAAAATGTAAAGTATACATACATGGTGACTAACATAAAATTTGCACCGAAAATATTGCGGTGATGGAAAGTGCTATTGATGCGCAGTTATCACAGAACGTACAGGTAGTCAGGGCTCCGTATTGTTGGCCAATAAACAGTTCGTAATAATATTTGTAAAGTGTATTTTTTGTACAAAGGTACACTTTTTGAATGGAACAATGCTTACTGTCATTAAGAAACTGAAAATAGTGTACATTATAATGTTGGTTGGTTTGTTGCAGGATTCTAGTGCAAGCTGCTTACAATATAAATACTTTGTAAAGTTGCCACACTGTCACTTGTACAATACCTGTGGTAGTACGCACTAAAGGACAACGTAAATGCATGCACTAGTTATGTGCATTCTGGGCCGTAACGAGATAACTGTCCATCACAGGTTGTGTTCACAATGACCACCAGCAGCGGCAGCACACGTTTCCTATCTGATATGGAGCGACTGCTGCACACATGCTAGCATTTCGTCGAACATCTCCGAGCAGGCTGCAGTTATGACTCGTTGCGTATCATTGGGTGTAGTTGGTATGTCCTTGCAGGCAGCGTCTTTCAGCTTTCCCCACAGAAAAAGTCAACAGGCATCAAATCTGGAAAATGGGGCAGCTAACGTACTGGTCCTCGCCATCCAATCCAACGTTTTGGAAACAATTTGTGAAGACACGCTGTAATACTCCACCCAGTATGTAGTGCACAGCGGTCATATTGGTAACACAGGTTCCTCCTTGTGCGCAGAGGAAAGCCTTCCAGTACCTGTGGGAGATGATTTGTTAGGAGACTGTGATAGTTGCGCGCATTCATTGTTCTATCTATGAAACTCATGCCTATGATTTGATGGTTTACTATCCCACAGCAAATGTTTACACTCCGTGGGCACTGATGTTCCACCCAAGGAAGCCAATGGGGATTGTCAACATACCAATAGTGCACTTTTTCACCGTTTACCTGGCTTCACCACGAAAGAAGACACATGAAACATCTGGAGTACTAGTCGTAATGCTTATGTACAGAAGTTAACACGATTTTTATAATTGTTTCCGTGGAGCTCTTCATTGAGGTAGATGTAATGGGGATGGAATTTACGCTGATGGAGAATGTGTAGGGCACTTGCCTGACTCATGCCACTTCCACAATCGATTGCACAGGAGGTACTGTGTTGATCAACTGCGACAACAGCAAGAAAATTAATTTCCCCGCATCTGTCATCACTTGTTTCATTCTGTTGCGTTCCATAGTTGTTACACTATCATTTTCACACAACTGATTGAGAAGATGGCCGAGATTGGGCTCCTGCCGCATGCACTGCATTCTTCCTACACTCTCCATACACCATGAACATGTCAGCTTTTTCTGCACCAATAAATCCCATTGTACACAAATGAGATACTGCTTAGACTGTCACTTACTAACTCAAAGCAGTGCACTCAAGGAACACACAAGTACACTGTAAACCAACGTAACAACATCGATCTAAAAACTATGCAGGTTGAATGGCACAAAGAAGTGTCAATGTGGAAACTTTTCACAATGTGATATCCCAAAACTGGCTCGCACTAGACTTCTGCAGCAGACAGCACTGAAATTCTAGTTTACCCCATTTTTAGTTTGTTACTGGCAGTAAGATTTGTTTCATTTGAAAAATTGCAGGTACAGAAAATACAGTTTCTAAGTATTATTACAATCTGTGTATTGACGAACAGTACGAGACTCTGGCTTCCAATTCATTCTGTGAAAACTGCACGTCAATATCACATCCCATTTCCATAATATTTGCAGTGCAAGTTTGAGATGGTTCACCCTGCAGTCGCCATACAGAGCACCACAACATATAAAGCAAGAGAAGAAAATGGTTTCAAGCCCTTGACATGTAGGCCACACAGTATTATAGGTGTGTTGTGGGAGTATTGTCAGCTTGTTTTGTCATCACGTTTAATAGGGGCTACATGTCTCGGGAGGTTGAAATACATAGAGAAGGGAATGCTAGAGAAAGGGGCAGATGGGGATGGATAGGGATAAAGAGGGATGGAAAGAGAGATGGAGCACCAAGAGATGAATAATGAGAGCCTTATAGTGTAAACTCACGAATCCAGTCACAGATGATACTCCACAGGTATGTAATTTTATTAGAAGCTGGTTGTGAGGAACGGTGTCAAAAGCTATCTGTAGGTCGAGAATTATGGAATCAACTACAGGTCCTCTGTCGATAGCAGTAATTACTTTGTGTGGACAAAAAGCCAGTAGGGTTCCATAAGAAAGATATTTCCTGAGTCAGTGTTGTCCATGTGCCGATGATTCAAGGTACTTTATAAAGTTGAATCAGCCTGTATATTCCTAAATCTTACTGACTATAATGTCCGTGATATGGGTGTACAGTTTAGAGGATCAGTTGTATGTCACTGTTCCCACAATTTCACTTGCAAACCTGTATGGCACATATATTGCATACATCTCTGCCTGCACACTGTCTTCATCCATCTCCTCCTCACCCCTCTGTCTGTCTGTCCAGTCCTATGCCCTCATCATTTTCCATCTTACAACTACTCACCTACACTATCCATCTGGCTCCTGCAACCCCTGTCTCAGTTCATCTCATTCTCCCTCTACCTCTGATTATCTCCTCTATTTTCTCTCTCTACATCTCCTCCTCCTCCCTCTCACTCTGTCCATCTTTTCCACCCCCTCTCTCCATTTTCTCCTTTCCCTTTTCTCACTGTCCACATCCTCCTCCCCACTTTGTCCATAGCCTTTCCATCACTCTCCCTCTCCATCTCTTCCTGCCTCCAATCTGTTATTCCATCTAAATGTGCCCCCTCTATATATCCATTTCCTCTTGCACCCTCTCCCTTTGCATCTCCCATCCTTCCCTATCCACTTCCTCCTGGCCTCTTTCTCTTATCCATCTCCTCCTGCCACCGTTTCTCTTTCCATTATCTCCTACACCTCTCTACCTTTCTGTTCTCCGAACCCATCTCTTCTTCACTCACCACTGTGGCCGAGCGGTTCTATGCGATTCAGTCTTGAACCATGCAGCTGATACAGTCGCAGGTTCGAATCATGCCTTGGGCATTGATGTGTGTGATGTTCTTAGGTTAGTTAGGTTAAAGTAGTGCTAAGTCTACAGGACTGATAACCTCAGATATTAAGTCCCATAGTGCTTAGAGCCATTTTGAACCATCTCTTCTTCCCTCCATTTTTTCCTCTCCTCCTGCCCATCTCTCCTACCCATCTCCTCCTATCCCCCACTCATCTACCCCAGCCGCCTCTCCTCATTCATCTTCTACTCCCGGCCACTCAGTGTTCACCTCCTCCCACTCCCATCTCTCTTTATGTCTTCTCCTGCTCCTTCTCTCTCGGTCCATCGCCTCCTATCATCTCCTCCTGCCTCCACTTACCCAGTCCATCATTTCCTGGTCCCTCCCTCAGTCCATCCCCTCCTCTATCCATTTAGAAATTCCCCAGCCATGCCCACCCACATATGTAGCCATTACTAAACATGTCGATAAAGCAGGCTGATAATATTCCCACAACAAACATATTGTGGATTGCAGCTTACACATCAGGGACTTGAAACCAATCAGTACCCCTGATGTCATGCAAAGAAAATCGATAAACCAGGTCAGTTCTACTTTATCCCAACACACTGTTGTTCAGTACAGCCTACCCACTGTAAAACCATTTTGTACAGTCGATTAATAGGCATCACAGCAAAGCAGGTTCCTAAGACCAACCACCTCTATATGAACACAACATGCCTATTATACGGAGCAGCTGATATGGCATGAGCTGTCAAAATACGATATGGTCCATATTCCCACACCTGTCGACCTGGAAGGCTACAAGACAAGCGGTGATGAAGCTCACAGTCATGTAGTTTGTTTGTTTGTCATATTTCGGTGATATGGGTCCAGGGGTTTAATGGGAGGTCATAGGCAAACACTACAAGAACAAAAGCATCCGGACACCCCCACAACAGAAGCACCCGGACACCCCCATAAACATAAGTTTTTCATATTAGGTGCATTGTTTGCTACCTACTGCCAGGAACTCCGTATGACCGACATCTGCAGTCATTCGTGACCGTGAGGCAGCAGAATGGGGCACTCTGCGAAAATCACAGACTTCGAATGTGGCCAGGTCATTAGGTGTCACTTGTGTCATACGTCTGCATGCGAGATTTCCACAATCCTAAATATCACTAGGTCCACTATTTCCAATGTGATACAGCACAAAAACGTACAGGCCGATCTCGTCTGTTGACTGACAGAGAGCGCCTACAGTTGGAGAGGGTCGTGATGTGTTATAAACAGACATCTGCCCAGACCATCATACAGGAATTCCAAACTGCAATAGGATCCACGGCAAGTACTATGACTTAGGTGGGCGGTGAGAAAACTTGGGTCTCGTGGTCGAGCGGCTGCTCATAAGCCAAGCATCACGCTCGCAAAACTGTACGAGGTTAAATTAAAGCACGATTTCTATTGTTGTTACTGGTCTGTTGAATCTAATAAAACATGACCCAGACGTCTATCTGCAGTGGAACGTCCAGAGAAGGCAAGGTTGTTATACAAGTAAATTTGTTTACTTTTCATTAAGAATGTAGAAACGTTTGTGTCATTGTTGGTTACCATTAATGAGTTGTTTCAGTCGTTCCCTAACCTTTACACGAGTTAGTTTTCTGTACTGTTCAATCAAAGAACACAATAAGAACAGTGTATTTAAGTAAAACCATATAGGAACTGTTGTAGTTTGTAGATTATTTCTGAAATAGGGATGCCTTTGAAATTTACGACGTATGAATACGCCGATATAGCGTTTATTTATGGAAAATGTGATGGCAATGCTACGGCTGAAATTAACGAATATCGCGGACGTTATCCATCTCGGAGGATTCCGAATGGACGAATCATTAGTGGAGTATTTCGAATGTTACAGGAGACAGGTTCTCTACCTAGCGTTTATAATCAGTACGAGAGCTCGACACGTGAAGACGATGATGAAGATATGGATGCTGTTCAAGGTAGCCTGTGTACGGTACACGGCGTATCTCTCAACTATTAGGCATTTCACAATGTAAGGTATGATGTACACTGAAGCACAATATTGTGTGTCTCTACCATACACAAAAAGTGCATCATTTACACCTGGGAGATCCTGCCCTTCGCTTGGAGTTTTGCAACTGGTTAAAAACTAATCGACAGTTACACAAATACGTTTTATTTATTGATGAGGCACTGTTTACTCGAGATAGTATAAACAATTTTTTTAACGAGTACGTATGGTCTGAAGGAAACCCACAAGCAACAGTGCAGCGCAATTTCCAGCAGCGATTTAGCATAGATTTGTTGTCTGGTATAATCAACACTCACTTTATTGGACCCTTCATTTTCCCAGGACGGCTAACTGGCATGTCGTATTTACAATTCCTTCAAGAAGAAATGCCCCACTTGTCCGAACATATTCCGCTTGCTACGCGACTGCAAATGTATTTTCAATATGACGGCGCGCCTCCACATTTCACCAGCGCAGATACTGCACATTAAATGAACATTTTCCCCAGAAATGGGTTGGTCGTGGTGCTACACGTCTGTGGCCACCCAGATTGCCCAATTTAACACCAATGGATTTTCGTTTATGGGGATGGATGAAAGGCATAGATTATGATGACAATGTCAATAATCGTGAGGCACTACTTGGTTGCATTATGAATGCAATAGACGAAATTATGAACAAGTCTGTGAAACTGAAAGGAGCAACAAAATCTGTTCATACACGTGCAGCTGAATGCACTGAATTCGGTGGAGACTTTTTGAACATTTATTGTGATTGTATTGCGAAATTTTATGTACTTTGTACAAGTTTCTTAACAGCGAGCTTCGGCGTTTTTTCGGTTTAACACGAATTCAAGTGTGCTGTGGTATAAATAAAAGCAGATTATGTGACACATTCACGCAGTTAACGCTTTTACCACAATTTTTCCAAAATTAAATTCTCTACAACTTCTGTTGAAAATTTTCTGCAATTGTCTGGAATTTAAAAAACAAATTAGGCCAAGTAGTTAATAAATTTAAAATTTCACGAAATTACGCCTTTGCTTCTCTGGATATTCCGGAAAACTATTGTAGATACACGCCTGGGACACGTTTTATTGGATTCATCAGACCAATAACAACAAAATAAATGGGAATCGTGCTTTACTTTAGTCTCATCCAGTTTTGCGATATCTTGATATTAGCGAAGTTGCTAAAGTTCAGGCAAAATTTTTACTAGCCATAACTCTGTATAATAGCCGTACCGTAGGTGCAACCACAACGGAGGGGTATCTGTTGAGAGGCCAGACAAACGTGTGGTTCCTGAAGAGGGGCAGCAGCCTTTTCAGTAGTTGCAAGGGCAACAGTCTGGATGATTGACTGATCTGGCCTTGTAACAATAACCAAAACGGCCTTGCTGTGCTGGTACTGCGAACGGCTGAAAGCAAGGGGAAACTACAGCCGTAATTTTTCCCGAGGGCATGCAGCTTTACTGTATGATTACATGATGGTGGCGTCCTCTTGGGTAAAATATTCCGGAGGTAAAATAGTCCCCCATTCGGATCTCCGGGCGGGGACTACTCAAGAGGATGTCGTTATCAGGAGAAAGAAAACTGGCGTTCTACGGATCGGAGCGTGGAATGTTAGATCCCTTAATCGGGCAGGTAGGTTAGAAAATTTAAAAAAGGAAATGGATAGGTTGAAGGTAGATATAGTGGGAATTAGTGAAGTTCGGTGGCAGGAGGAACAAGACTTCTGGTCAGGTGACTACAGGGTTATAAACACAAAATCAAATAGGGGTAATGCAGGAGTAGGTTTAATAATGAATAGGAAAATAGGAATGCGGGTAAGCTACTACAAACAGCATAGTGAACGCATTATTGTGGCCAAGATAGATACGAAGCCCACACCTACTACAGTAGTACAAGTTTATATGCCAACTAGCTCTGCAGATGACGAAGAAATTGAAGAAATGGATGATGAAATAAAAGAAATTATTCAGATTGTGAAGGGAGACGAAAATTTAATAGTCATGGGTGACTGGAATTCGAGTGTAGGAAAAGGGAGAGAAGGAAACATAGTAGGTGAATATGGATTGGGGGACAGAAATGAAAGAGGAAGCCGCCTGGTAGAATTTTGCACAGAGCACAACATAATCATAACTAACACTTGGATTAAGAATCATGAAAGAAGGTTGTATACATGGAACAACCCTGGAGATACTAAAAGGCATCAGATAGATTATATAATGGTAAGACAGAGATTTAGGAACCAGGTTTTAAATTGTAAGACATTTCCAGGGGCAGATGTGGACTCTGACCACAATCTATTGGTTATGACCTGTAGATTAAAACTGAAGAAACTGCAAAAAGGTGGGAATTTAAGGAGATGGGACCTGGATAAACTAAAAGAACCAGAGGTTGTACAGAGATTCAGGGAGAGTATAAGGGAGCAATTCACAGGAATGGGGGAAATAAATACAGTAGAAGAAGAATGGGTAGCTTTGAGGGATGAAGTAGTGAAGGCAGCAGAGGATCAAGTAGGTAAAAAGACGAGGGCTAGTATAAATCCTTGGGTAACAGAAGAAATATTGAATTTAATTGATGAAAGGAGAAAATATAAAAATGCAGTAAGTGAAACAGGCAAAAAGGAATACAAACGTCTCAAAAATGAGATCGACAGGAAGTGCAAAATGGCTAAGCAGGGATGGCTAGAGGACAAATGTAAGGATGTAGAGGCCTATCTAACTAGGGGTAAGATAGATACCGCCTACAGGAAAATTAAAGAGACCTTTTCTAGATAAGAGAACGACTTGTATGAATATCAAGAGCTCAGATGGAAACCCAGTTCTAAGCAAAGAAGGGAAAGCAGAAAGGTGGAAGGAGTATATAGAGGGTCTATACAAGGGCGATGTACTTGAGGACAATATTATGGAAATGGAAGAGGATGTAGATGAAGATGAAATGGGAGATACGATACTGCGTGAAGAGTTTGACAGAGCACTGAAAGACCTGAGTCGAAACAAGGCCCCCGGAGTAGACAATATTCCATTGGAACTACTGACGGCCTTGGGAGAGCCAGTCCTGACAAAACTCTACCATCTGGTGAGCAAGGTGTATGAAACAGGTGAAATACCCTCCGACTTCAAGAAGAATATAATAATTCCAATCCCAAAGAAAGCAGGTGTTGACAGATGTGAAAATTACCGAACTATCAGCTTAATAAGTCACAGCTGCAAAATACTAACACGAATTCTTTACAGACGAATGGAAAAACTAGTAGAAGCCAACCTCGGGGAAGATCAGTTTGGATTCCGTAGAAACACTGGAACACGTGAGGCAATACTGACCTTACGACTTATCTTAGAAGAAAGATTAAGGAAAGGCAAACCTACGTTTCTAGCATTTGTAGACTTAGAGAAAGCTTTTGACAATGTTGACTGGAATACTCTCTTTCAAATTCTAAAGGTCGCCGGGGTAAAATACAGGGAGCGAAAGGCTATTTACAATTTGTACAGAAACCAGATGGCAGTTATAAGAGTCGAGGGACATGAAAGGGAAGCAGTGGTTGGGAAGGGAGTAAGACAGGGTTGTAGCCTCTCCCCGATGTTGTTCAATCTGTATATTGAGCAAGCAGTAAAGGAAACAAAAGAAAAATTCGGAGTAGGTATTAAAATTCATGGAGAAGAAATAAAAACTTTGAGGTTCGCCGATGACATTGTAATTCTGTCAGAGACAGCAAAGGACTTGGAAGAGCAGTTGAATGGAATGGACAGTGTCTTGAAAGGAGGATATAAGATGAACATCAACAAAAGCAAAACAAGGATAATGGAATGTAGTCTAATTAAGTCGGGTGATGCTGAGGGAATTAGATTAGGAAATGAGGCACTTAAAGTAGTAAAGGAGTTTTGCTATTTGGGGAGCAAAATAACTGATGATGGTCGAAGTAGAGAGGATATAAAATGTAGGCTGGCAATGGCAAGGAAAGCGTTTCTGAAGAAGGGAAATTTGTTAACATCCAGTATTGATTTAAGTGTCAGGAAGTCATTTCTGAAAGTATTCGTATGGAGTGTAGCCATGTATGGAAATGAAACATGGACGATAAATAGTTTGGACAAGAAGAGAATAGAAGCTTTCGAAATGTGGTGCTACAGAAGAATGCTGAAGATTAGATGGGTAGATCACATAACTAATGAGGAAGTATTGAATAGGATTGGGGAGAAGAGAAGTTTGTGGCACAACTTGACCAGAAGAAGGGATCGGTTGGTAGGACATGTTCTGAGGCATCAAGGGATCACCAATTTAGTATTGGAGGGCAGCGTGGAGGGTAAAAATCGTAGGGGGAGACCAAGAGATCAATACACTAAGCAGATTCAGAAGGATGTAGGTTGCAGTAGGTACTGGGAGATGAAAAAGCTTGCACAGGATAGAGTAGCATGGTGAGCTGTATCAAACCAGTCTCAGGACTGAAGACCACAACAACAACAACTCTGTAACTAAACATTTGCATATCTTCGTGCATCACCCTGTATATGAGGACTGTACGGCAGTATTCAAGCAGATCTGTACTCCTTCAGTTGTCGGATCTGACAAGTTTGCATCGAAAGTAGCATGCGCTCGGGAACCTGTTTCTAGTGCACACAACATGTAACAATAGTTAGTGTGACCAGTGGCGCCATTACGTCGACTGTGCCGTAAGAATCAGTAGCTGCTGAAATGCGTAGATGACGGGAATCGGTACCGGAATGCATATCAAGAGTTGTTGCGCTAGAGGTCGTAGAAACATTTGAGAAAATTGTGTTAAAACGCGGTACCACCTCTAGCTAGTCTCGTTTTCACAGATACCGATATTAAGGAGGATAACATTGAGAACAGGAGACCGTCAAGTTGAGGAAAGTGATACGCACAGCACGTCGCACAGTGCTGGAAGAAACACATAGAGACTTACCAGATGTGTGAGTTCTGTTCTGTGCCGCTGCAGCCAGTGTAGTGGGCTGTCGCGAAGACCGCCTTTTATCCTTATCTTGGGCACTGCCGGACTACTCTGTCTGCAGTCTGCCCTCTGCTCCAGAACCCCTCCCCCTCTCATCCCTTGCCCCCCCCCCCACCCTCCTCCAGCGCTTCCTGGTCAAACTTTCTCGGCGTCCGACGTTGGAAGTATTCTTGCGCAACGCCTCACAGCACTGACCTCAAGGGCACGTGATAATTATGGCAACCGCCCTGCTGCTCATTCTGACCTCGCGGCTTCTTCCAGTACAACTCCGTGTTAGCCAGGTACCCGCTCACCGCAGGGTGCTCACATCAGAGCCTGTTCCAGTCCATCCCCTGACAAGCACGCCATGAGGATGCAAATATCGTCAACACTGCGTGTACCCTTGACAGTGGCCTCCATTCGGCTACGAAGGAAATACGCGGATTTCGTATGATATGCACCAAATGATGACTACATCTGTAGAGCTACTATTCGGGGGTGAGCTGCGATCACACGCTTTTCCAGGAACTCGCAGACTCGCATTTCTATGGGACTAAGATCGATAGATTTAGTGGGGCTATTAAGATGTGATCGGGTTCCTGAGCGTTTGTCAAGAGGGGAATGTATCCATTCAGTCCTGTGAATGTGGCTGTTGTAATCTATCGAAATGGGAGTGTGTACAGCATGCTCATCAGGAAGTGCAGAAGTGAGTGGTAAGGTGGTAGAACAGTAAGCAGGGCACATGGGCTTCTGGAGTGCAATGTTGGCCTCATTTGTGGACACAAAAATTTATTCTCACGACGTTAATTAAAACAGAGCACTGTTAACAACACAATGCTTAATTAGCATTTGCAAATGGGGATGATCTACACCGGTTATTCAATTGAATAAAAGCAATGAGAATAATTCAAAACATGATTTTAAAGAGAAACAGCCTCATGGCCACAACTTTAAATTAATAAAAAATTACTTTACACAAATGTAACCGTATCATAACTACAGTTCTGAGCTCACTAATCGCTTGTGAATATGAAAAATTACAATTTGTAAAAGCTATTTGCTTTCAAAACAAATACTCAAATAGCAAGGTCTCATAAACACGTGAATTAACTATTATGGAAAACATTCGCCAATATGATGTTACAATAGCCTGAAAGATTTATACAGCAATCAGCACCCTCTCGACGTTTGGCGTTCACATCGGCCGCGCGTCTGAATTCCGTGCTCGAGAGCTAAAGTGACACCAACAGGCAGGAGGGCCTGCACAAATCAATAACGGCTTCTAGATCACACAAACCCAGTATTAATACACAGTTCACTAAAATCCTAAAACCAACAGCTAAGTACTGGGTAGCGCCAAACGCTGGACGAGATGTTAAACGTTATAGTGTGCCAATCCCAGTTACTGTTAAAGCAATAGTTCATTACACAGCCTCCAATGACGTCAAATTTCACTTGATAAATTTATAAACCACAACTAGTTCACGGTGATAATGATCAGACAATCCGCACACATCGTTAAAAAGCAAAGCACCATTTGAAGATGCAAAGTTGTTACTACTACAGTTGCCAACGACAATGAAGTTGGCAATTCCAATTTAAATTGGCGGCTCGAGTTTTATACAGAGAATAAGCTTTCACTCATAAAATTGACGACTTAGCGTATTAACAATAATAGTAATAAAAGGAATCGCCGAATATCGGCCACACTTGTAAAGCAACAGAACCAGGGCACAGTGCAGTTAGATGGACTTGCAATACCAAGTATCCCGGACCCACATCCAAGTGGTTTAAGGAATGACTAGCGGAAATCAAAGAGGCTACACGGAGCAATGACATCCAAAAGTTCTACAACAAATGGCTCACCATTTACAGTTAGTCCAGGAGCTCGCCGTTAACTTGCACGCCGGGGTAAATCCCCGCGCTCTCCTCAGGATTCCAGACAGACCCGACTCTTTCAACAGAGCCCGTGTTGGCCGGTGACTGCTACCGCCAGACCCAGGCGCCGGAGTGTCAACACGGTGCGTCCCCGCAGTACACGGAGCGCCGACCGGCTGCTCGCGGCGCCCCGCGCGCTGCCTCCTTCCCCCTGTCACTGCCTCCTCTTCTCCAGAGCCGCGGCCGTCCCAATTAGAGGATGCTGGCCAACCTGGACGCCTCAAAGTGCGTAACATCGACAGAGAAACTATCCAGCCGAGAGCATGGCAGGTAGCCACGGCTCAGTAACGGCAACAACTGGACACCGAGAATGTACCAAAGTACACACGGTGGTCCACGTTCACAGTAACCTGAATGAGTGGGCCTGAGTAACGGTACACGAAACACCGCGAAAGCTGACTGAGCCGCTTCCAGCGTGAACTGCAGCCTCCACACGTACCGGGCAGAACGCCTCGTTGCTTCTTCGGTGTTCTCAGGGCCTCGCGTCATTTGACGAGAGCAGACCTGTGATACGTCGGGCCAAACGGCACACCTCCAGCCGGCTACTGCCCAGTTCCCGTGCTGTCTGGCACAGCTGAAGACCTGCAGTCTCATGTGCTGCTGGCTACCAACGTTAAATGTCCATTGTATACGGTTCTCTTAGCAAAGTTCACTCGCAAACTTGTCGAAATGGCCATACATACAGTGACAGCAGCAATCAATAATAGGTTTGGTGCCTGCTGTCATTAACGGGGTGTGACACTCGTCTCGCTTTTTACGATCACTATTCCCACGTCGCAGTACATGGAGGTGAGCGTTAAGACACGTTGGGCAGTCCGCTTTTGGTATACACTCAGATCAGCCACCTTTATTCAAGTTGTAGTCCAACCTCATTATACAACTTCCTTGATTGTTTCTGATAAGGTCATCAGTCTTTTAATTTCTGTATAACTACAGCAATCTATAGCCATTTGAACGTAATTACTTTATTCAAGCCTCGTTGTCCTCCCACAACTCTTACCCTCATTGTCCACGTATCTTTCCACAATGAAATTGACAATTCATTATTGCGTCAAGACGTTTCCTATCAACCAGTTTCTTCCTTTAGTCAAGTTGCGTTATAAATTTCCTTTCCCCCAAGTCAGTTAAGTACTGCCTCACTTAATCAAATGAAAGTATATGGTTCCAGAGATCTCTTCAAGTCTGAAACACCTGTGATATATATATATATATATATATATATATATATATATAAAAATACAAAGATGAGGTGACTTACCGAACAAAAACGCTGGCAGGTCGATAGACACACAAACAAACACAAACATACACACAAAATTCAAGCTTTCGCAACAAATTGTTGCCTCATCAGGAAAGAGGGAAGGAGAGGGGAAGACGAA
Organism: Schistocerca piceifrons; assembly: GCF_021461385.2. Classification (NCBI taxonomy): domain Eukaryota; kingdom Metazoa; phylum Arthropoda; class Insecta; order Orthoptera; family Acrididae; genus Schistocerca; species Schistocerca piceifrons. The sequence goes on along the minus strand of NC_060148.1, from coordinate 72,668,324 downwards.
AGGAAGTGGGTTTTAAAGGAGAGGGTAAGGAGTCATTCCAATCCCGGGAGCGGAAAGACTTACCTTAGGGGGAATATGTCTGCTTGTGTCTGTATGTGTGGATGGATATGTGCGTGTGTGCGAGTGTATACCTGTCCTTTTTCCCCCTAAGGTAAGTCTTTCCGCTCCCGGGATTGGAATGACTCCTTACCCTCTCCTTTAAAACCCACTTCCTTTCGTCTTCCCCTCTCCTTCCCTCTTTCCTGATGAGGCAACAATTTGTTGCGAAAGCTTGAATTTTGTGTGTATGTTTGTGTTTGTTTGTGTGTCTATCGACCTGCCAGCGTTTTTGTTCGGTAAGTCACCTCATCTTTGTATTTATATATAATTTTTCCCACGTGGAATGTTTCCTTCCATTATATATATATATATATGTGTGTGTGTGTGTGTGTGTGTGTGTGTGTGTGTGTGTGTGTGTGTATAGGGTGGAGCGATGAATGAAAATTCGTACCAAGGCCAGGATTTGAACCTGTGTGTCGTGCACTCTAGGCAGATGTGCTGGTTCGCACGCCACCCTGCTATAGTGGGTTTGCAGAACAGTGTGCACTATCACTGCATGCCTCCCTGTTCACTTCAAATTCTCGTTCCTACCAAGCGGCCTGAGGTGTGAATATGGATTTGGTGTGGGGAGGCAGGTGCTCTAGGATAGTCTGTGCAGTTGTACAAAGCCATTGTGCCAGGGTGGCGTAGTGGTTACTGCTTTTCCATAGTGCGAGGGAACCTCATTTCAAATCCCTGCCTTGGTACAAATTTTCATCTGTCTCTACTGTCTTCATCATTTGTTATTCAGTCCATCATATATTCAACATTTTTTTTAATAGCACCGTGCTGTAAAAGTTTATATTCACTTCTTGTCTGATCTGCTAATCATCCACGATTTACTGCCAAACAAATACCTACATGTCATACTCCCTAACACTTAAACTGATATTACACCTTTACAAACACCCCGTTTTCAGTATTACTTTTCATGCTATTGTCAGTCTACACTCTATTCCCCTGAACTACAGTCTTCATCAGTTATTTTGCTATCCAAATAATAAACATCATCCACTACTTCTAGTGTCTCATTTCCTAACCTAATTACCATGGCACTGCCTCATGTAATTCTGTCACACTTAATTCTCATTGTTTACTAATCTCGATGTTCACCTTATAATATATTATGAAGTCGCTATCCATTTATTCCAAGTGCTCTTCCAAGTCCTTCGCAACCCTGATAACATTAGGATGTCGTAAACATAGTTAAAAGTTTTCATTTTTTCACCCTGATCTTTAATTACCTTCCACAATATCTCCTGATTTATCTTCAAATGTTGCTCCACGTACAGACTCAATAGAAGCGGCGATTGTTTACAATCCTGTCTCTCTCCATTCTCGACACTTATAACCACCTTCTTGTTTCTGTACTCAATGTGAATAACCTTTCACTGCGTGCAGTATCTGATCAAAACTATCCAGACACAGTGGCTGAAAACGACGTACAAGTTCGTGGCGCCCTCCATCGGTAATGCTGAAATTCATTGTGGTGTTGGCCCACCCCTAGCCTTGATGACAGCTTACACTCTCGCGGGCAAACCTTCAATCAGATGCTGGAAGGTTTCTTGGGGAGCAGCAGTTCATCCTTCACAGAGTGCTGCACCGAGAAGAGGGGTCGATGTCGGTCGCTGAGACCTGGTACGAAGTCAGCGTTCCAAAACATCTCGACGGAGTTCTATACGATTCAGGTCAGGACTCTGTGCAAGACATTTAATCCCGGTTATTGTCGTGTAACCACTCCGTCACAGGCCGTCCATTATGAACGGGTACTCGATCGTGTTGAACGATGGAATCACCATCCCCGAATTGGTCTTCAACAGTGGGAAGCAAGAAGGTCCTTAAAACGTGTAGTCCTGTGCTTTGATAGTGCCACGCAAAACAACAAGGGGTGCAAGTCCCCCTCCATAAAAAACACGACCACACCGTAACACCACCGCACTACACGTGCTGGCAGATGTCGTTCGCTGAGCATTCGCCATTCCCACACCCTGCCATCGGATCACCACATTGTGTTCCGTGATTCGTCACTCCACACAACGTTTTTCCACTATTCCATGTTTACGCTTATTACACCAAGCGAGGCGTCGTTTGGCATTTACCGTCGTGATGTGTGTGTTATGAGCAGCCGCTCGACCCTGAAATGCAAGTTTTCTCACCTCCCAGCTAACTGTCATAGTACTTGTAGTGGATCCTGATGCAGTTTTCATTCCCTGTGTGATAGTCTGTATAGATGTGTGCCTATTACGCATTGCGACTGTCTTCAACTGTCGTCAGTCTCTGTCAGTCAACAGACGAGGTCGGCCTGTAGGCTTTTGTGCTGTACGTGTCCCTTCGCGTTTCCACTTCAGTATCACATCGGAAACAGTAGACCTAGGGATGTTTAGGAGTGTGGAAATCTCGCGTACAGACGTATGACGCAAGTGACACGCAATCGCCTGAGCACATTCGAAGTTCGTGAGTTCCGCGGAGCCCCCCATTCTGCTCTCTCGTGATTTCTAATGACTAATGAAGTCGAAGGTATTGAGTACCTGGCAGTAGGTGACAGCACAATGCACCTAACATGAAAAACGCACGTTTTTGGGGGCGTCCGGATACATTGGGTCACGTTGTGTATATTTCATCTCTGTGTCATTGAGAACTGGAAAAGGTATTTCAATCAACATTGTAAAAAAATTTCCCTAAATCTACAAACGCTATAACAATGTTTGCATTTCTGTTCTAGAGAAAGTCGCAAGAACTACATACTGGTGTATACCTGTATTTCCTTGGAACAGATGCTTATCTCCCCTGACATAGGTTTTGTCACTTTTTCCATTCTTCCATAAATAATTCGTGTGAACATATGGTGACTGTGCCTCACTAAATTTGTGGATCTGTAGAATTTTCACTTGTCAATACCTGCATTATGTGGAATAGGAACTCTCACATTCTTCCAGTAGTCTGAAGATATTTCGCCTGGACCCGTCAACACTGATACAGACTGATGATAACTGGAAACACGTTGACTGGTCGGACAAGTCTCTTTTCAAATTGTATCTGGCTTGACGCCGCCTCATGAATCCATGAGCCCTGCATGTCAGCAGAGGTCTGTTCAAGCTGGTGGAGAATCTGTAATGATTCAAATGGCTCTGAGCACTATGGGACTTAACTGCTGAGGTCATCAGTCCTCTAGAAGTTAGAACTACTTCAAACCTAACTATCCGAAGGACATCACACACATCCATGCCCGAGGCAGGATTCGAACCTGCGACCATAGCTGTCGCGCCGTTCCAGACTGTAGCGCCTATAACCGCTCGGCTGACTCTATAATGGTGTAGGGCGTGTGCAGTTGGAGTGATATGGGACTCCTGATACGTATAGATACGACTCTGGCAGGTGACACGTATGTGAGCATCCTGTATGATCACCTGCATCCATTCACGTCCATTGTGCATTCCGACGCACTTCGGTGATTCTAGCAGTGCAGTGCTACACCACCACACATCGAGAATTGCGACAGAGCGGCTGCAGGAACACTATTCTGAGTTTAAACACTTCCGCTGGCCACAAAACTCCCCAGACATGAACATTACTGAGCATATGTGGGAAGCCTTGCAGTGTGCTGTTCAGAAAAAATTTCCACCCGTTCGTACCCTTACGGATTTATGGACAGTCCTGCAGGATTCATGTTGTCAGTTCCCTCCAGCAGTACTTCAGACAATAGTCGAGCCCATGCCACGCCGAGTTGCGGCACTTCTGCGTGCTCGCGGGGGCCCTACACGAAAATGGGCAGGTGTACCAGTATCTTTGGCTCATTCAGTATATATGATGCAATTAAGACTTTTTGTAATTTTGCTGTAACAGCTGTAGATATGGTAATGTTAATAGCTGATCTTCCCAAAACCTATATATATTTCCAACTGAGAAAAAACAAATATAATATATCATATTTGAGTAAAATAAATTATCTGAAATGAATGGACTTAATAGAATGAGAGTGATTAAATGTAACAACGTGAAAATCATACCAGTGTAATAGACACATCATCAGACATGTGGAACTCCTTTCGTAGAGGAATGACAGTCGAATCGTTTAGTTGTGGTTTCGCAGCTTGCTTGAAAACCACTGGCCAGCTGCACTGATGAGTGACTGTCCACCAGGAAAACACTCAGGCGCTCCCTGGACGCGTCGCGGGTCAAGAGCGGAAGGGTCGCCAGCCATAGCGCGGGCCTCGCCTTCACCAGAGCGTGCCGTTTTGCGACCAGATAACACGAAGTAAAGGAGAGATCATTTCTTATTGCCGTTCTAATGAAAATTCGAATGGCAAAAACCAAAAGAACAGCTTTAGAATAAGAACAAGTGGAGCAACGAAGCAAATGGAAAAAAGGAAAAGTTATGACATTTTCCAAGAAGGAAATTAGAAGCCATCATTGCTGACGTCAAGCTGCTGTTGAGTTATGGAACACGTTACAGGCTCGCGTATCGCGTACTCTCCTTGAGTGTCAGAGCGCTGTAGACATCGGCGGCCAGCTTGATTCCTCCTAGTTCAGTGACTTCAGGAAGTCACTTGCGACAGTGCCGGCACTCCGTTTGCTGAGGAAACAAGACGTCGCCGGTCAGGGGACCAGGCTCAAGCCTTCCCTGCGGACAGAATTCAGCACGCTGCTCTTAACGGAACAACATCGTCAAGTGGAAAGGTGATTTCAGCCGCACCTGAAGGAGGTGTCAAAGAACTGATACTGTTAACAGTACATACAGGGTGTTTCGTTAAGGGAGAGCAAAAATTCAACAGGACATAGAGAATGCTCCACTGAACAATTTGAGGTATGGAACATGGGGTCTCAGAAGCCAGCTTAACGAGATGTGGGAGTATACTCGTCCACCGCTCTGTCTGGTGTTACCGTTTTCCAGCTTATTTACAACTAACAAGCGTAGAAGTTTACTGTTGGCATTCCGAATTTTACTGTTGGCACGACACACGCTGGCAAAAGACGTTCACTTCGCATTCGACATACCACACCCTGCCATCGGATCGCCACACTGTGTACCGTGATTCCTCACTCCACACAGCGTTTTTCCATTGTTCAATCGTCGAGTGTTTACGCTCCTTACAGGATGCGAGGCGTCGTTTGGTATTTACCGGCGTGATGTGTGGCTTATGAGCAGCCGCTAGACCACGAAATCCAAATTTCACTCACCTCTCACATACCTGCCGTTGTACTTTCAGTCGATCATCACATTACGACCCTCTTCAACTGTTGGCGGTCTCTGTCAGCCATAGACGAGGTCGGCCTGTGCGCTCTTGTGCTGTACGTCTTCCTCCACGTTTCCACTTCACTATCACATCTGTAACAGTGAACCTAGGGATGTTTAGGTGTGAGGAAATCTCGCGTACAGACGTATGACACAAGTGACACCCTAATCACCTGACCACATTCGTAGTCTGTGAGTTCGGCAGAGCGCCCCATTCTGCTCTCTCACGATGGTTAATGACTACTGTGGTCACTGGTATGGAGGACCTGGCAGTAGCTTGCAGCGCAATGCACATAATACCAAAAACGTATGTTTTTACTAGTGTCCGGATACTTTTGATAACATTGTGTATTTTTTATTCTCTTCCTTTTGCTACACTCGAATACCAGTCCTCTACCAAAATTAAATTTTGCTTTCCCTTAGCTTATGAATAATTTCTTTTATTTCATATTGTTTGATTTTATGTATCATTTGCAAAGTTGATTGACGTATAAAACTGGTACTGTTTTCGTTGGTTTTAGCTTCCTGTCTATCTTCGCCATGATAATACATTCTCTGCGCTGTTTACAGTGCGTTAGCCACGATTCTGTTTTCTTCTTCATTGTTAGACCTGCATCTACATTACCCCATTTGACTTTATGTTGGTAAACCTATACTGACTTCGCCAGAAGTCCTGTCCTTCGTCCTACCACACTACACTACTCCTACTGTTCATTTTCTTCTTCAATTTTCTAACTTACATAACCGGCTAAGGTATTCCCTTCTCTGACCTCTAGAACGCCAGTTTCGTTTCTCTTCTGTTGATAACATCCTCTCGAATATCCCTCGCCCAGAGATCCTCATGGAAGACCTCCATATCTCCATAACATCTTATCTGAGAGTGTGCCCTCATTATCTGACCATACAGCAGAGCTGCAGGCGCTCATAAAAGTGAAGATAACTGGTAATATTTTGTTAATAGCTTTTCTTCCAGATCCTGCGGCGTCAAAGGATGGCAGAATATTTAACGAAGTAATGTATATGGTGGACATGGGCTCATAGTACTGCTGTGCCTCGAACTTAACTTTCACATAAAGGTGGTTTTATGAATATAGGAAGATGGTATCAGTTCTCTCGGACATGTTCGAAACAACAGGTACCATTCGTGATCTTGCAACAATCGAACAATGAAACCATCTTCATATAGATAATGCTTATCAGATAATGCTCTTCAGTGTGGATGCACTCACATTGCTCAAACTCTTACTGGAGTCGGTAGACTGACTGCCGTGAGTAATGAGTACAGGGGCAGGGGCACTACAAATGTAGTGTGTGGACACTAAGTAGGAAGTTTGGGTCTCATGGGGAGCGCGCCAGAGATAAGACCATGCAGTTGCACTATGCTCTTTATCCCCCATGGCTCAGTCGTATAGAGCGTGAGCCTTGTAATCAGGAGATCCCAGGTTCGAGTACCAGTTAGGGCACATATATTCAACTGTCCCCGTTGATATTTATCAACCCCTATAAGTAGCTAATGGTCTGGATTTCATTGTAATTTCATAAAGCAACTTAAGCTAAAATTACACTAAAGCAGATTCAAGGCATTGATAATACTCGACGTTAATGTGTTTTGTTCCAGGAAGAGACAGCTTTTCAAATTCAGAGGGAAACCTCTAGGGCTTAGCAGCAGCGTTGTAGTACCCTCCAGTCTCAAAAAAAAAAAAAAAAAAAAAAAAAAAAAAAGAAAGTGGGGGGCAGGATACGCAGAGCTGCTAGATTCACTCCACCTGGACCCAATCTACGCCATCGACAATCATTCGTCTAAGGACTAGTAGGATCGTGTAATAGGTTTGCACCATTTTTATGAAATACTGAAAAATTTTGTCAAATGGTACACGTGATACTTTAGGGTCTGTGACGAAATTTGGCAATAGATCGACGACCTGTATCTCATGTGGCTATTGTACCAGTTGCTTTAGAAAATCAGCAGACTAAAGCTACGTGCAGTCATTAAACATTATCATTTGATGGATTAGGAAGCTGAACAGTTGAAAACCGAGTGTGTTTGTGTGCTGTGGACGCTGCAGAGCGTGTGCTTCCAGGTGGAATGTGCTCTAGACACCTAGCGACGTCATTGTAAAGAGAGTGGCGAAGGAGCCCATAAAGCCGTGATCCGAAGTGGCTGACGAATCCCCTGAGTGTCAAGTCGCAAAAGATCAGTGAGGTCTACGGCATTTGGCGGCCCACGTATGACCAACAACGCCCCACAACATCGGCTCTTGATGGGAACAGAGGGCAGGGCTGGAGGAACCAAGTGGCGAGCCCAGCGTGCGGCTACAGAGCGCAGTTGAGCTGCTTAGTCGACGAGTGACTCACAACAGTGCTACAGTGAAAGTGATGTTGATACAAAGCAGAGCGACGGCAACGATAAACAAAGCTAATATCACTCATTTCACTACGGTTTGAGCTCCTCTGGATGTTCTACCGTCTTGGCGATTTAAAACTGGGTTCTTTTGAAAATCAGCCTTATGCAAACACAATTAGTTTTTTGTATTTACCCAGGCATGTTTTGACACCTATGTGTCACCTTCTGTGGGTCAAATTTTTATTTCTGTAAATTTGTCTTAGAGTAAAATGAATATCTCAAAGCCAAACCAAGAATTTCCCACGAAGCTCTACAAAACTAATTGTGATTGCGTAAATCTGATTTTCAAAACAACCCAAAGCCAATATTGCATTATATCAACAAGAACACTTACCGGAGTTGACATTTTGCCAGAAAGGGAGCCAAGGAATTTTGCAGAGAGAGAACCAAGAGGCAGAAGAAATATTGGCATTTCTGCAAGATGAGTCACTGGAACGCGTGGTATAGTAAACAGTCGACTGTGCGGAGAAACAGGTGGTGTGCCACGTAGTTCATTGTCCTTGTAGGACTGAGAGCCAGAAATCCCGTCTCCAGTGACAAGTAGTGAAATAGTAAAGCGTAGTAAAAGAACTATTATGAACAAAATCTGAGTAAGTCTGCAACAATATAACCACGTAGTGCATATGAATAACTACAGATATTGAAGGGGAGATACGGTATACTTGTTACAAATACTGGTGTTTTCACGTTTCAAGGATGCTCGGTACAATTTACAGGATGTGTATGACAGTGGCCTACTACTTTATGCACATCAAGTTGCGCGTGACACAGGTTCAAAGAATCCCCGTGTAATTTTTTTCCTCCTCCTTTTCTACGTAATTCTGTAGCTCTCAATTCGTTCGAGCAATCAATCATTCATGATAGGAAATACAAGCATAGCTCAGTCACTCAAAATGATTCTGAAATTTTACTTGTTAGAATGAAATCAGGCGATGATTCTTCTTCTCTGCAGGCTCGTGCTTTGCGGCAGTCTGCTAATCTGCACAAATAAAATGCCTCGTAATTTTGGGAGCGTTGTATAATCAGTCGGGAAACCTCAGATCAAGTGGATATTTGGCTTTGATGAAGTTTAACCTTCCGAAGAAGCAATGGAGCTCTTGGATTATTAAGTGCAGGTTCGTATCCAGTCTTTCGGAAGTCCCTTCTGATTAACAACTACGCAATATATCGATAAATATCATTAATTCTCAAATTTAAAATACACACCATTTACTTGAAGGAGCCATCTATATATATTTCCATTTAATCGTACAGTTCATATCAGTTATCTTCTGTAATAAATCTCAATAATCAGATTACAGTTCTTCCAAACCAAGCACAGGCTAATCGGCACGAGGACAATCCCGGAAGCTCCCGTTCTTTTTTTTTTTTTTTTTTTTTCTAACAACTACCAGAGAGAGTACTACAAAGAATACTTATGCGCTCATGGCATAGCTATTGTATGAGCTACTTTTTGCATGGATTCTGCGAGTATGAAGATAGAAAATTAGTAAACGTCATTCAAGGGTAGAATTGTATATGAATAATTCATCGAATATAATGAGATATTACAATTGCCCCTCGCAGTGAGCAAAGTTAATGATAATACACTTTGCGAGCTAACAGAAAAAATTTGTTGGGTTGTTTATTCAAAAGAGGAATATTTTGAATTAGCAGAATTTTTCTATAGAGGGTATGGGTAACATGTTAAGACAATAAGTTACGAGAATACCTAAGCTGTAGCTTTTACATGTACCGGGGTATACCCGCATACCGAGTACATAACCAGGGAAGATGTAGATTGGTGTAATTACGAAAAAGGTCTACCCATTTGGGAACTGGCCTTCACAGGGAAACCCTGGAAAACCCGGAAGAATAGACCCCAGCTCAGGTATTAAAGAAGATAGGAAAGCCTAAATCCAGTAATTTTGAAATATATAGAAGCTCTATAGATTAGATCGAAGGAAAAGTGCCTCATAGCCAAAAAAAAATTTACAATATTGCTCAAAAAGAAATTTTCAAAATTCTTCTTTCGACGATGTATCCGGCGATCTCGTTGTGAAGTCGACGGAACAGGAACACTGGGCACGGACACCGGGTAGGCGACGTACAGCGTTTGGTGGAGGCGGCACAGAGGACAGGCGATGGTACAGGATAGAAGCTGGTAATGTGCCGTAGAAACAGGAAGATGATCTCAGGAACAGATGGTCAGGGACGTGAACATGAAACAGGTTTAAAGCGGAATAAGAAAAGGTTCTGACTGAATAAATCCCTGGAAGAGAGTGGATTAAGGCAATGAAGTCCGTATTTCATCGCTGAACTCAAAATCGGAGTGGATCCTTATATTCTTCCATCTGTACTAGACTGGAACATCCATCAGTCCTGACAATCACGAATTTTTTTGTAGTCCTCAATACCAAAGTTGTTTTGCATTACAACTGCTGATTGTCCAAAACATTGCCAAATAGACTGTGGGCAATTAAATTTTGTTGTAGCTCATATCGAATGTATTCCTCTCAAAAAAATTTTTTTTTCTAATCTTCGTTTTGTTATAGTGCAGGTGGAAGTAGAGCATTGGATCTGTCCGAGGTTTGCTTTCAATTACAAAATTATGGATAAAATTTAAGTTTACACCTGACGAAAAATTTTAAACATAGGCATATGACACTGACTCCACAAAAGGAATAATTTGAAAAATTTTCATTATTCTTATAATTAATTGATTTATAGATCCACTTGCAAATAAATGTCATTAATGATGACGTATGTTCATTTAACAAATCATCCAATCGCAGAATCTTCTTCATCCTCTCATGAACATTTATGGAAATATATTTCAACAATTATGTCCATAATATGAAACACACAAACTGCTATTCTTAAAATGTTAATTAAAATTCTTAAATTAATTCTCCTGGTAAAGAAGGCATAATGATAAATCTAAAAATTGTAATAAATTTCTCTCGCGCAACCAGAGAGTTTCTTCAATTGTTTGCAACAGTGACATTATCGACTGTTGCTTCATTTCACAGTTCATTTGTTTTCTTGCGCGAACAGCGCACATCATACACACAGCGTATTTACCTACATATGCCACACTGTTCAAGTTTCACACGCAATTCTCACATAAGTGCCGTGTCTTGAGGAAATGTAGATGCACTTTCATTGTATATCACTGTGGCTTCTGCTCATAGTCCACACTTACAAACGCTAGTAATTAACAAATTCTTCTACCTATCTTAAAAATTTTGTGCTAAACTATCACAGGAGTAATCTCACTGTCTCTTAACCTATCACAGGAGTAATCTCACTGTCTCTTAACCTATCACAGGAGTAATCTCACTGTCTCTTAACCTAGCACAGGAGTAGTCTCACTGTCTCTTAACCTCTAGACAACATAAACTTCTTGATATTTATATACACATTCGACTCATAGTCAAATTCCACACTAAATTCTTCTCCATATTTGGTATCACAGATCTACGATCCTTCACTAAATTTCTTAATATCATTATGCGGGAATAATCCCTTTATCCTTTTCGATTCGGGATATGCCAACAAGTATGATCCAGGATTTGGTATATTTACAATAACATATGGTCCGGTATAAATAAGATTCCATTTCTTTATGTTCTTCATCAGTTCGAGGAATGGATGTGTCGCCTCAATAAAACCTTTTCTCCAAGATGAAACGTCTGAATCCGGTGAATCCGTTTTTCATATGTCAATTTCCGTTGTATTGCCTTTTTAGTTAAATTGACAAGTGCGAGTCGAAACTTTTCTTCCCATTTTAAATTCTGATCTTCATACTTTTCGTCCGTTGCCTCCAGGTTTTGGAACGACTAAGAGGGGAGAACAATATGGACTAGTTGATGGCTCAATCAAGTTCCATTCTAACATTCTATTTATCTCCCTTTGAACAGATTGTTTTAAACGCCAGGGGATCGGATAGTGCGTGTAACAGTAAGTCTGATGTGGCTTCACTTGTAGGTGACAAATATACCCTTTAATAATTCCTGATTTCTCATCAAAAATCTCTTCATATCCATCTAACAAATAATGAAGCTGCTGCCTTTGTTCTCTGGTAAGCTGATTTGATTCACTAGCTTTTATCATTGTTGTTTGGTTAAATTCCTCCTGTTGTATCAAATCCTTTGAAAGCTCCTTCCAACGACGGTTTGTAGTGTCAATTAATTGAATTATGGCACCGCGACAATATTTCTCATGCACAGTTTCCTTTCTATTTAAATCCAGTGCTATCTCTTCTCCATTTAATCTAAATTTAACTAGTCCTTCCAAAAAATCAATCTGACAATCGTACTCCTGCATACTCCCAATACCAAGAATACAGTCCACTAATAACTTCTCCACTACAAGGAACGTGCATTTTATTGCTACATTTCCCATTTTCATCTCTAATTGTGTTTGTATTTTGACATTGCGAGAGCGTGCTCCAACAGCTCCGATGATTTTGCAGTTCTGTACTGGCAAAATTGGTACCTTCTTCTTCCTAATAATTCTCCGAAAAAGAGCGCCTGAGATGACATTGGCGGAAGCGGCGGTGTCCAATATCACATTCGTTGGAACTTCCTCTATTTCAACACATACTTCCGATACCGGAACACTCGATCTGTCATTATGACACGTTATTAAATCTTTTGTTAACTCTTCAGTCAACAGCTCACCATCATTACATCTTAACAATTGTAATTTCACTGTTTCGCCCCTAACATATCCCCTGACCGCTCCTCCGGGGCACGATGCCGTCATGTTTAGTTTGACTGACTGTTGGTCCGATTGGTATTTATCTCTTCAGCTACTTCAGTGATTATTGGTTGTTGTGGTGCATTCGGTCTACATTGTCTTGCTTGATTTGTGTAATTATTGTTGTTGTTCTGCTGGTGTTGGTAGAACTGTCCTGTGTTGTCATACATTGGATCATATCGATTAAAATTCCTACTGTTCCTAAAATAGCCCCTCGCTGCACCATTACTAAAGTTTTCATTACGGAAATACTTATTGTTTGCATTTTGTCCATTTCTAAGTCTCCTCGGAGAGTGTAGTTGGTTATGATTATTGTTACTGCTACCATTACTGCCATTCCCACACGAGTTGCAGCTCGGATTCGCTTCTATTGCTCTTCTTTGATATGACATTTCTCTTGCCCTTTTATTGTCCTCCTCAATTATATCAATACGATCAAGCGTAGTCATAAATGAGTCTATATCCTTATCATTTGTATATAACAGCTGATTCCTTATACTGGTGGGTAGTCTGGACTTGAGTAGTCTAAGTATATCCGGCAAAGGAATCGGTACATCCCAATACAAAGATTTATTAATGTATTTCTCAAAATATCTCTTTAGAGATCCTCTAGAAAATGAGAAAGGCTCAGGATATAATACTTCCTGCCTAAGTCTTTCTTGTATTCCAGCAGACCAATATTTTGCTAGAAAAGCCTGCTCAAATTCTTTGTAACATTTACAAGAAGATGTTTGTTCGGATGCCCACAATGCTCCTGTTCCTTGTATATATCCAGATACAAAACTAATCTTTTGCCATTCTGTCCAAGATCGTGGAAATAGACCTCTGAAACTTCGAATAAAGAGTACAGGATGAACATTCTTTTTGTCAGGGTTAAAGATTTGAAATTGTCTCTGTTTAATCATCTTCTCCTCAACGGTACTACGATTCCAAAAATCATCCTGTTCGTACTTTTCCCTGTGGCTCTCCGTTATATCCAATCTAACTTGTGATGTTCCAGTTCTATCTACATCGGATCTTGACGTGGACGGAATGTCACGCGCAGATTGAGAGTTTTGTTTCCTACTTCTCGCTGTTTCTAAATCCTGCTGCGAGAGATTTAGTGATCTTTCGATATTTTCTTTCCAACGCGAGAATTCTTCGCCAAGTTGTTCTCGAACTTCCTTTAACCCTTTGTTAAAAAAATTATCCTCGGAACTCCTGAAATTGACTGTAAAGCTACTTTCACAGTTTCTTCTATCGTTTCCGAAGGAGAATTTTGCCGCTCTAATGTCATTTCTGAAAACTTTCCCGCAAGTACATTCATTCTATGTTCCACTGTCTCCTGTTTTTCCTTCACTTCGTCAAATTGCTTCTTTAAATTATCTTGGGATTCTGTTATTTCTGGTATCATAGATACGGAACACTGTATGTCCTCTTGAGCTTGTATTACTTGAGGAAACAGTTCTACTTGTTTTTGTATCGTGTCAATTTTGACGGATACATATTCGGTTAGTTCCGCTTTTAATTTGCTATTGTTTTCTTGGCATTGTCGGCGGACCTGCTCAATTCGAGCAATAAGATTCTGTTCGGTCCTTTCTGCCTGTTCTTTTATTTCCTGTGTCTGGGTATTTAATCTCTGATCTAATTCGGTAAAGGTTGCTCTTAACTGATTTTGTAATTCTGTTTGATTTTCGGCTAGTTGATTTTTGAATTCATTTTGTATAACGGATAATTCTCGTTTTACCTCTGCTTGGCCTTCGGCTAATAGAGACAACTGTTGCATAACAACAACTAATGTGTCAACAACAGTCTGATCAGCTGTTGTATGAATGTTTTCTGAACCAGCGGGATTATTTATATTGCTACCGCTAGCCACAACAGTCTCAGAATTGTTATCCGTGGCCTCTGCTCCTGCGCAAACAGCTGAAGGCTGTTGCACGTCTCGTTGCTGATTCAATGACATTTTAAATGCCGCTCTAGTCAATACAATTAAATAACTGTCAATATCAGGTTCTAATCACTAAATACAGTTTCAAATTTACTGTCGTAGACACACTTAACTTTCAAATTACTTCACAGATGGCATAAAGTTCAATTTCCAGATACGAAAATCACACAATATACAGTTCTACAATCTAACTACTATCTGGAAAAAAGTTCTTTCTAAATTGATTTCAAACTATTTTAACTACAGGATAAAAAAAATTAGATTTCTCTGGCCTTGTTCTGTAGTCTCGGTGTTGTCCAATAGTTGAAATCGTTTCTTGGTATCAGCAATCTTTTACTATGGGCACCGAATCTCTCTTCAGATTAGTTACCTCTCGTTCTCGTTGGTTTTCATGAAACAAAAAAATACAAATATTATATAACAATCCAAGAGAGTCCTGTCACACTCGCCACTGTAATTTTTTTCCTCCTCCTTTTCTAAGTAATTCTGTAGCTCTCAATTCGTTCGAGCAATCAATCATTCATGATAGGAAATACAAGCATAGCTCAGTCACTCAAAATGATTCAGAAATTTTACTTATTAGAATGAAATCAGGTGATGATTCTTCATCTCTGCAGGCTCGTGCTTTGCGGCAGTCTGCTAATCTGCACAAATAAAATGCCTCGTAATTTTGGGAGCGTTGTATAATCAGTCGGGAAACCTCAGATCAAGCGGATATTTGGCTTTGATGAAGTTTAACCTTCCGAAGAAGCAATGGAGCTCTTGGATTATTAAGTGCAGGTTCGTATCCAGTCTTTCGGAAGTCCCTTCTGATTAACAACTACGCAATATATCGATAAATATCATTAATTCTCAAATTTAAAATACACACCATTTACTTGAAGGAGCCATCTATATATATTTCCATTTAATCGTACAGTTCATATCAGTTATCTTCTGTAATAAATCTCAATAATCAGATTACAGTTCTTCCAAACCAAGCACAGGCTAATCGGCACGAAGACAAACTCGGAAGCTCCCTTTCTTTTTTTTTTCTAACAACCACCAGAGAGAGTACTACATAGAATACTTATGCGCTCATGGCATAGCTATTGTATGAACTACTTTTCGCATGGATTCTGCGAGTATGAAGATAGAAAATTAGTAAACGGCATTCAAGGGTAGAATTGTATCTGAATATTGTGTATCTACACACTCTCTCGAAGCGATTGCCCAATATGGGACAAACACAACTGCCACGACATTTGCGGTGATACAATTGTTCTCTACTATTCGAATCTCCGATTTCTCAGTAATATACTTGCGTGGGAAAGCATATCTGGTACTCAGTCCGTTTCTGTGAACGTCAAATAGTAGGACAGCTACTATTTATTACATAGAGCAGTCTCTGCAAACGGATCTGCTAATAGCAGTTCCGTCTTATCACGCAACCTCTGCGATATCGATCCTGGAAATGTGCTTATAACCACAGCCAGCCTCTCGCTTAGTGCCAAAGGCTCCGGCAAACAGTGGCCGGAGACAAGACACCCCCTAACTCTGTGCACAGCCGTGTGGATCGGTCTGTAGTCTTTGACAAGTTTTGTCGCCGTGCCTAAACGCCCAAAGCTTTTTGGTGAAATGTGTTTGCAGCAGTGTCCATCTCGCACTTCTTTCCACAACGAGCGTAATCCTGATCGCTCAAGAAATCAGCTGTGAACGCTTCAATGGCCGAGCACGTGACTTTTGAACGTTCCTCTACTTCCAATCTCGTCTTCACCCTCCACCACATCACGACTCCACTGGCGTCTGCCAGGAATCCGTACTCTAAACCATCTGTTAATGTCTCCACCGCGTATTACGCAAAGACTGATAAGTTTGCTTCGTCGAGGACAGCTGCATTGCAGAGACCACGCGTGTAAAAATTATGAAGCTCGGGACATGGACGTTTGCTCACTCTAGCAAAACCGATTACTGTTTAACATGTAACCACATGATTAAAACGGTTCCCGAAATTTTCCTTATCTGAATGTTGTTTCCCGTGTAGTCGTCGTCTCTGTCGTATCGTTCATCCTGACTGCTCAGTACAAACATGGAAACTTGCTGCGGGTATCAGATACCTACATGGAGGACTTGAGGCAAATTTCAGGACGTTTCAGTACAGTGAAAACCGTAAATAAATAGAATGTAGTTCGCCTCTGCCAGGAGAACAAATCAGGGCAACTCGGTCTCGTAGGTTACTGTGTCGCAGGGATATATCGAGATACGGAGAGCAGCTGGTGTCACACTATTCATCGGTCTCTGAGTCATCACTTCAACATCACAGAAACTATAAAATTAGTTCGTCTCTATGATAGGAGCAATGCGACCAACGCCATTAAAAGTTGCGTTTCATTTTCAGTCCATAGGGAACTGGGGAACTGACCAATGGTGCATTGTCTCTCTCGTTCCATTAATACCGACGCTGTAGGGGCTCATAATATGTTGCCCCATAATAATGTGCCAGACGCTTTTCTCACCACATTTATACATTTACTACTTGCTTAAACGTTTCGCATTTTCAAAAAAAATGGTTCAAATGGCTCTGAGCACTATGGGACTTAACATCTATGGTCATCAGTCCCCTAGAACTTAGAACTACTTAAACCTAACTAACCTAAGGACATCACACACATCCATGCCCGAGGCAGGATTCGAACCTGCGACCGTAGCAGTCGCGCGGCTCCGGACTGAGCGCCTAGAACCGCTAGACCACCGCGGCCGGCTTCGCATTTTCTTTCACGTACTTGCCGCCTACTAAATTTTACAGTTGTATATCGCTACCAACGCATTCCGTCATTTTGTCGTTTCCAGCACTTTCTATGGAGTCGTGAGAGTTCGACTATTATTATTATGTCACTTGCTACGACATGCTTACATAATTAAGTGGTGACTCATTTTTCATTTACTTTGACCTTTTTAAGACATCTTCAAGTATTAAATATGGACATGTGATTGTCTTCAGTTCTAAGGAAATATTGTGTGGTACGTCGCCTAAGTATGATGAACGTGTATGTGATGTTTTAAAGTTTTCTTCTTCTCATCCTGAAGACTGGTTAGTCCAAACACTGTGTTCACCCGTACATTTTCTATAAATTACCTTTCATTTGGGGTTAAGAGGTCACCATGTCAGATTTTAATTACACTCCTGTAGCGCCGAAATTACGCATTTGCGGCTCTTACTTGCGGCACTCAAATTCCTATGATTCTTACTGTCTTACCGCCCTGCACTTTTGGTCAAATTGTTTTTCCGCACCCTGTATAACGTTCCTGGATGGCAAACGTCGCTCAGCCAGCACCGCTTGAATTATTCACTTTTTACAGACGCTACACATATCTCACTGAATGTCGTGCAGCCAGGTTGACCGCGTACATTCCGCCACGTCACTGGAAAGCCAGCACGCGATCCACAAAATCACCAAACCAGCACCAGATTCGCACGGTGACACCGTACTGATTGTAAGCACACTCAGACATTAATCGCAAACGCAGATCGTAGTATGCAGAAGCCGAGTTTATCTTTCCGTTAATTCTGCGTCTCCTGCAGACCACAGAGCCCTGTCGGTTCATCAGCGGTCGATTGTTGGTGTTGGCGCACGGAATGATGGCAGTAAGATTCAGGCTTTCTCCGGAGTAACTGGGATTCTATTAAAGAAATCAAAACGGGAAGGAGTAACGAAAGCGGCAACTGGCAGTCAAACAGTACGTTTCTGTTAATTTAATGCGATGACAATTTTGAACGATAATGTTCGTGATGCGATTGAGTTACCAGCAATTACAGAAACCCAGGTTTTATGTTGCGTCCACCCCAGACAAACTCACTAAAGATATCGTCCCTGCCACGTTCCTACGAACTACGCACAACTGAGCCTGTAATTCATGACGAAGTTGACTATTAATTTTACTAGTCTCGTATTTTTCTTAGGTAAAGAATGAGCAAAATGCTCACACGTGATAGAAGTGTTACGTCTATCATGCAATCGTGGAGGAGACAATTGCTCCAGCCAGAGCAGAAATGCCCTTCATGTAATTTATATTTTTCTTTATAAACTGAACATTTAGTAACAGGGTGAGCCGAATTACACACTGCATAGTGTGAATAAATGTTTCAATTTTTTGAGCAACCGTGATAAACAAGAACAAAATACTAAGACTTGGCCACAGATGTCCGCCATCATAGGGCTGCAGTGACAGCTGAGTCGTTCCTCAAGTCTTAATGGCGGCCACAGCGGCTGAGCCGCCACGTCGCGCCCCTGTCTCCGTAGAGCACGCGCGACGTGTCTCGCTGTATCCAATCATTTATTTATCTTTATCGAGCATTTCGATAGTTTCTCACCCTTGAACACCAGTGTATTTTCTCGGTATCACTATAATCAATTTAAACGCTCTGTATAACACTTTTTTACGAGCGGCATGATTATTAACAATTTTACATTCAATTTTTGCCTGGTTATTCGTTTGTTTCCGACTTTCCTCATTCTACACTCAGTAAACGTCAAGTATTTTTGCGTGTACATTTCAAAGTTGCCCCACTATTACCGGGTACATCTTTAGTAGTATTCGGCGCATAACATATCTTTATAATTCATAAGCAAATTCCGATCTTCCACGAAAAAGACACATGTCAATCCGTGTACCTGGTTAAGAGAAACATTGGAGTCTCTCCCTACTCAAGCCAGCGAACTAATGTCCAAAACTGTGAGCACAGCATAATGCTGCGTCTGCCGCCAGTTGTCAGACGCATTCCAGTATCCTGTCCCACTCACTGACCAGTTACGCAACTTTAATCTGTCCACACAGTGGTATATCGCCGCCCACAGATTGCTGGATACTCCTCCTGCGTAACAGAACTTGGCCGGCCTTTGCCTCCCGCTACTGTTCATGTTCAGATTTTCCGTTTCAAGATCCGCCAGGTAGTCCGTCGCACTCAACACCTGATTCGCGACCGCTTTCTCTGAAGACTGCCGCCGGTTGTTACTTTAGCTCTTTCTCCATTCAGATGATGTATCTTCCAGCGCCGCACCTAACTGCTTATGTCTCTTGTTCTCCATGCCAGGATTTGTGCCCTGTCACTGAAGAACTAAAGAGAAATTAACGCCACGTATTATATTAAGTAGTTTAAAAGTACGCTTCGCAGGGAATATACTTGCACCAGACATTGAAATCAATTTTTTTCCTCTCAGGAAAAAAGAAA
The DNA here is from genome assembly GCF_021461385.2 of Schistocerca piceifrons. Lineage (NCBI taxonomy): Eukaryota > Metazoa > Arthropoda > Insecta > Orthoptera > Acrididae > Schistocerca > Schistocerca piceifrons. The sequence continues at coordinate 72,648,727 of NC_060148.1, read as the reverse complement.
AGATGTTCCTGGTAGTGGTGGAACGTGACGAAAAACAAACTTTATTTATTTCCATTCTTTTCAAAAGAAATACAAAATATAAACTTATTTCAATTTTTAATATGCTACTATTTATTTGAAAGCTCTGAGCAACGCTTCGCTCGAGAACGAAAACAGTGTGAAATTTATTCTACGGCTCCTGACTGCGTTATACGATATTCTCTGGTGCTGTGTGGAGGCGGATTTGAAATCGCAACTGCCTGTTTCTCTGATGTGGCAGTCTTGTCGGCTCACAGTTGTCTCATTTTACCTTCTTTCATACAAATAGGCTACAGCCCTCCCTCGTTGCCCACTACAAGAGATTTTTATGTACGAATGTTCTGTTTTTATTTGTTGGAAGTGCGTGATTCGCACCCCAATGAGCGCTGTCGAAAGACGTTCTGATGGCGCCACGTGTTGCAGAAGAAGGTAACTGCGGAAGGAGTTACAGAGGACGCAGTGTAGTCGCTCGCCGACAGATGGCAGCATGCGACTTGCCGTATTAACCTTTGATAAAAGGAATAAGACGTTGGAATAAACAGCGCGAAAAAAAGTCTACGGACTCCATTCTGTCACACAACGACCAAGGACCTTGTATATAGTAATGGACACGGAAATTCTTATATCTTTTTGTAGAAAATTATAAATGTCGAACGGAGGAGAAATGTTTAGCGTAGAAATAAAATATTTGATTCTCTGTGTTTCCGCTTCGAAAAAGTAACGATATGTTAATAATCGCTTTCATTGTGTCAAACAAAATATAAAACGTTATTTAACAGTTCTACAAACGGCTAACGAATGTGCTTTTCATAAACCGATCTGCCGCTACCGCTTCTGGTTCGTCATGTAAGAGCTATCATATCGACTGCCGAAACATGGTCACCGACGCCGGATTCTTGCTGTATTTTGAAGGAAAAAACACTACCACAGCATTCCATCATTTTACGGTTTTAAGCACTTTCATTTTATCGAAGAATTGAGACTGCGGTCAGCACCCTTGTCGTGTCATGTCTGATAATGTGTAACGGTTTGCGTTCTCTCACACGCGTCACTGACTGACTACCAAAAGGGATTACACAAAATGGTAAAAGCAGCGTCGGATTCGCATAATGACACGGTACTGACGTTGAGCACTTTTAATCGCGCTTGCAGATCGTAGAAATATAGGAACTGAGTTTATTTTTCCGTTAATTCTGCGTCTCCTGCAGCCCACAGGGCATTGTCACTGCCTCAGGTACCTACTGCTGGTGCTGGCGCTCCACAATGTCGGCAGTTTTAACTTTCTCGCGAATAATGGCGGTTTGATGCAGAAAATGAAAACGGAAAAATGATAGTAAATACACAGCCATCAGTCAAACTTTACATTCATCGGACTTAGAAGCGAGTAAACCTTTAAGCGATAAATAACGTCGGTGGAGTGCACATGACTGTATTTAATCGATATAAACCCACGCTTAGAGTTAGGCCTTTCAGATACAAACTCGTCAAAGTTATCATTCTGTCCAATCGAAATTATGCATCGTATTCTTCAATGAAAAACACTACTGACTTCCAGTGATCACTTGTGGCGTCATGCTTGCATAACACTTCCACCTCCCTACAGCAAACTATTGTGTGCTATATTACACACTCTGTTCGCATTTGAAAACATTTCAATATTTTCGCAATAGTAATGGACGAGCTATAAAGATTCAACGTCTTCTTACTTCTTACTTATCTTGTTGGCATTCACATACATAATGTGAGTGCCGACCACCGATTTGTTCACATTTCTTCAGCAGTACATAAACGAACAATTACAAAGAGGTGAATTTTTGAAATGTCACAAAAGCAGTACTGCACCGAAAATTTCGTTACAACTGCGAACGGAGTGTCTCGCAGCGGCATTCTGGATACAAATGCTTTCGGCGTGTTTGGCGCGTTAGATTTGAATAAGAAATCAAGATTAGGACAAATCTCTCCATCTCTCTGCACCAGTTGGCTGCAGCCGTGCTGTAAAAGAAGGCGTCGATGTCTGCGACGCTGCTTCCCCCCCCCCTCCCCCCCCCCCTGCTCGAATCGCAACCAAGTCGGGGAAATCCTCTGCAGCCTCTCGAGGAAAGACTGTAGCCGCGGTGCCGGTGCAAGCTTCTGCTCTATGTTCCCATCTCTTGCGGCCTGCCTTTCCACGTAACTGATGTACCTTGGTTTTACCTCAATATAAATAACGCAACTAATTTTACCTAAAATACTACAGCGAATATTTACATTTATTGCTAACTCTTTTATCGCATTATCGTCCAAAGCATATTCAGGTTTCGCAATATCCTCTCTGTTTTCACACGTGTTGTTGGCCGTGGGCAAGCAAATTGCACCATTAGCAGAGCAGGAAACTCACCACCGTAAAACCAGAGGCGAATTTGCTTACCTGGAAAGCTGCCTATAAAATTATGTATTCTGGAACCGACACAGCTTGGTCTGTTATTGGCCACGCTAAGAAAATACATTTAGCACTCGAAAAGTTCCGTCGTTTTAACAAGTTAAGGAATTTCAAGAGCATACTTTTTGTTTGTCTCTGACTTTAGTACACTCTAGAAACATCTCTGTGGTGTGTACGTAACCGTCTGCAACTCTGCCGCTTACATGTATTTATTCAGGCCTTACTTATGTTGTAAGGGCTGACTGCTTGACATGTTTTCCTTGATGCATGATTTTCTGAAGAGGTGATCGTTTCCGTTTAGTACGACACTTTTCTTCCTAGTGTATGTGTTAACCCTCTTTGAAAGCGTGCAAATGGCGGATACCTGGCCGATCGTTTTTAAGTCACCGGGCTACAAGCGCAAACCTTATACTCCTTATGGTTTCAAAATTTTAACGTAATCTGTTTCACATTCTTGGTACATATTAAAACAATTCCGCAATATTTTTTGAAAAACCACGAAAATAAAAGTTGTCATTATTTATACCCTCTTGTTAAACGTGACATTCGTCGTGTTTCAACAGACGGCGTCGCAGAGCTGTACCACACATCGGTGCGATTTGTATACCTAGATACTCTTTCGAAGTCACTGCCCAATATGGGACAAACACGTCTGCGGGACATTTGCGATGATAGAATCGTTCTCTAGTATTCGAATCTTCGATTTCTCCGTGATATACTTACATTAGGAAGCGTATCTGGTACCCAGTCCGTTTCTGTGAACGTCAAATAGTAGACATCTTCAACTTTTGTAGTCCTGTCTTCCTCAGTTGCGTGTAATATTACGGTATATTGATAATTTTTACTTATGGACCGTCTGACAGTCGGCAACAGAAACCAAAACATTGCATTTAAACAAGCGTTCAGTTCATAGTGCTGTGGAATGTGGGAAAAAAATCGCGAATTCGCATTCATAAGAAGAAGAACACCGAAAATGCAACAGGAGCGTAATATGTAAGAAATTGTCCACGCAACCTGCCACTGATGATGTCTTGCAGAAGATAAAGGCGAAACGCGTATGGCACTAAAATTGTGTTTCATTCAGTTGCTGTCAGACGGTCGATAAGTAAAAATTATCGATATACCGTCAAATAGTAGGACTGCTACTACATAGTACGTAGGCCAGTATTTGCAAACCGATCTGCAAATAGCAGTTCTATCTCATCACGCAAACACTGCGATATGGATTCTGGAAATGTGCTAATAGCCACAGCCAGCCTCTCGCTCAGTGGCGAGGGCTCCGGCAAACAGTGGCCGGAGACAAGACACCCCCTAACTCTGTGCACAGCGGTCTGAATGAGTCTTCAGTCTTTGAGTAGTTTTGCCGCCGTGCGTAAACGCCAAACGCTTTTTGGTGAAATGTTTGCAGCAGTGCCCATCTCGCGCTTCTTTCCGCAGCGAGCGTAATCCTGATTGTTCAATAAATCAGCTACGTACGCTTCAGTGGCCGTGCACGAGGCTTTTGGACATCCCTTTACGTGCGGTCTCCTCCTCACCTTCCCCCATATCACGACTCCACTGGCGTCTGCCAGGACTCCGTACTCTCCACTACTTGTTAATGTTTCCTCTTCGTATTACACAAAATGACGAGTTCGCTTCGTCAAGGGCAGCTCCATTGCAGAGACATGCGTGTAAAAATTATGAAGCTCTGGACATCGACGTTTGTTCATCCTATCAAAGCCGATTAATGTTTAACATGCAACCTCATCATTAGAGAAAAATGGTTTCCGAAATTTTCCTCACCTGAATGTTGTTTCCCGTGTAGTCGTCGTCTCTGTCGTACCGTTCATCTTAACTGCTGAATACAAACATGGAAAATCGCAGCAGGTGTCAGATACCTTGACGGAGGACTAGAGGCAAAATTCACCACGTTTGAGTACAGTCAAAAACGTAAATAAATTGAATGTGGTTTGCCTCTGATCAGAAGAAGAAATGAGGGCTACTTGGTTCCATAGGTTAACGTGTGGGGGGGGAGTTGATATGGCGGTATTCGTCGGTCTCTGCCATCACTTCCACGTCACAGAAGCTGTAAAAATACTTTCCTTGCGATGATAGGAGCAATGGGACCAACACAGTTAAAAACCGTGTTTTATTTTCAGTGCTTTGGGAACTGACCACCGGTGCACTGTCTCTCGTTTCATGAATACCGATGCTGCAGGGGCTCATGTGTTGCTCCATAGTAACGTCACGGAGGCTATTGTCACGACATTTATACATTCGCCACTTCAGTTGAGGACTTTTTGTGATCAAGAAACGTATTTTACATCTTACATTCTAGCTACATGGTTACGCGTATCGCATTTTTTCTATTAAATTTTAAGGTTATATATCGGTACCAGCGCATTCCGTCATTTTGCCGTTTCCAGCACTTTCTATGGACTCCTGAGAAGTTGACCATGATTCTGCCATACCTTGTCTCACATATACAGTGTGTGAGAAAACAGTCCGACCCAAAGTGTAGGGCAGAAAGACAGCATTAAAAAAATCAATCCGAGTATAGGAACTAGAAATGGCTGTTGAATATTTACAGCGCTATGCCAGCATGAAAACGGTTGGCAGTTTGAACATTTGCTGCGACATACTTAACGCTAAGTAAGTGTTGGATCACGTTTCCTTTACTTTGTCCTCTTGAAGACATGTTGAAATATAAAACATGGACATGTGATTGTCTTTATTTCTAAAGAAATGTTGTCTAGAACGTCGGCTAAGTATTACACAGGTGTATGTGATGCTTTGAGTTTTTCTTGTTATCGTCCTGAGACTGCTTAGTCCATAGACTGTGATTACACTTACATTTTGTGTGAATTATCTTTCATTTTGAGTAAAGACGTCCACATGTCAGATTTTAATTACGTTCCTGTAGCTCCCAAAATACGAATTTTCGACCCCGAGTTGTTGTACTCAAACTACTAAGTTTCACACTGTCTTTCCGCCCTACACCTTTGGTCAAATTGTTTCTCCGGACCCTGTATAACGATGCTGGATGGCGAAACCATGCTCAACCAGCACTGCTTAAATTGTTCACTTTTAACGTACGCTACACATACGTCACTGAGTGACTCCCACCCCGGTCGCCCGCCCATATTGCGTCGCGTCACTGGAAAGGCAGCACGCGACACACAAAATCACGAAACCAGCATCAGATCTGCATAATTACTCTGTACTGATTGTCAGCACATTTAGACGTTAGTCACAAATACATACAGTAGTAATGTAGAAGCTGGATTTATTTTTCTGTTAATTTTCCGTCTCCTGCAACCGACAGAGCTTTGTCGCTGCGTCAGAGACCGATTGTTGCTGCCAGCACCGCGGAATGTTGGCGGTTTTAACTCTCCCGCGAGTAATGGCGGTTTTGTGAAATAAGCGAAAACGGGAGAAGAATTCAGATGCAAGTGTTCATCATCGAAATGAGAGTGAATCCCTACTTGACGCATGTCTACCCACAGCAAGAACTCGCGTAGGTGTGTGTCCTTCCCCACATGTGAATCACAGCCCTAGTGGCTGGCCAGTTGTACCACTGTAACGCATCCGGACTGTGCTGTTTCGTACTCGGCACATTCATAGATGGCCTTGTCACAGCTGCCTCCAGCTGATGTTACGCTACACCCCCGAGAAGGAGGCGATTGAGTGAAAGAATCTCCCGGTAAACATGTAAGGAAATCGTAAAGAAGTACCGTCAAAACGTTTTTATCGAAGCCAAATAACTCACTGATGCTGTTTTATTACGCTCGCGTGGATCACACGCGTCGTGCGGAATATGTGGAACGGTAACAGCTGGAACGTATTTACACTCCATGGTTTTGAAGACGTATAATGGACAGAAAAATTGCTCTAGAGCCAAGGAGAAATCTTAGTCGTGTACGTAGAATTAGCGAATATGTTGTCAGCAGGCATCGCTTATGATGACGTAACTAAAAAGTTGACAGCATCATTTCTTTGTATCGATGTGTTAAATGGTAACAGATAAGAAAGGATTCCTCGAATGCCTTTACACGGTGCTCATGACAGGAGGAAGACTGCATTCGAGTCAACTATTAATTCACTGAGAAGGCAAAGAAATGGAAAAAGCTTGCGTCAGCGATATTATTCTGTCGTGTAGCTGGGTGGCGCCTATCGCGAGAATGAAGTCCGCCAAAACTTTGGTCTACGATGCCTGACTTCGTTATGTGCTCCCCGCTGGCGTACGTGAATCTGTGAACACACACCGGGCTTTATGTGTTCGACCGTACAGATACACATATACACGGCGCCTGCATCTATCCTTCCCGTGTTGTGGTTCGAAACCAAATGGATTAGACGGTTGCACTATCTGCAACTGCAATCAAGTGCTGACTTCAACAACTGATCTTGTTGCATTAGGACCACTCATTTTGTACTTCAATTAATTTACTTTCTACAAGATTCGTGACGTTAATGCGACAACTATCCCTGTTACGTTTGGCCAGGTGGAACGACAGCAAACGTTTCAAACACTGTCCTGCCAACTCTTTATTTTCGCAAATGGCAGAATTACAGGAATGCGACCAATTTCTCTTCTTGTTGGACTGTGGCTCATTCAGCTGGCCTCTTCCACAGAATCGGTTGGCGGGAATCATATAGTTTTCTGGCCATTTCCTCACGACTACGTCTCATGTGTGGCATTACGCTTTAAGAAGTGACATCCGTAACGTCCTATTTTTACACGGAATAAAAACCTACGACTTGTGCTTTATCTAGTACAAATGACGAACCAGTATCGAGATAAGAAGAAAACGTTGCTTGTAGAGTAAATTCATAATAGTGGGTTAGAGATTAACACTCTGTCATGTCAAAAATTTTCGCCATTCGTAGAGTTTCGGAAATGACGACCGACACAGCCAACATCCCTGCTTTCATCCAACGCAAGGATTTTGGGAAATGTTTGCCGCGTAGCGTGTACTGTTGTCATTTGGGTTGAAATTCTTGCTTTTGAAAGAGTGTCCAAACATTCCTCAGTGATCCGTTAGTGGGCAAACTGTAACGACTTTTATTTCACGTGTCTTTGTGATGGTCGGCAAGCGCGGAAACTCACCGCTGTCAGCCCAGCCCTAGAAACGCATATGCAGATGTGCAGTCATACTGTGGAAAATTTACATATGTTCCATACACATGGCGTTCCATGATACACAACCGTGACGTAACATCTACACTCCCGTCCTGTTTATTACGAGAGATTGTCACAACCCACATATGCAGCCCCTATCTTATCCTCTGTTCACCAAGATGATACGTTCAGTGTTCCAAAAGATTCCTCCGTGTTAACGTTGTAGTTGCATCTTCCTCCGCAAAGTAGTTTCGCGACATCTCACACATTCCGGCCACGTATCAAATCAATATCAGAGTTGCCTTGATGACGGCACAGAGTAAATTACTCATTAATATCTGCTTCTACAAAACGCGTTGTGCACTCTCCGTCGTGTTTAAATGGTCCTTACTAGAAGTAGTAGAAACTGGCGCCAATCATACATGTACGTAATCTTTGAAAACTGTGACCCAATTACGGGAAACACAGTTGCTGTACTAGAACCACTGTGTACTACCAGAATTTTTAATTTGTCATTGATACACTGACTTTTGCGTAACAAAGCTTCTGTTGTACTCAGGAGATTTGCACGAATAATGCATACTACGGCACTTCTGTTTCTTTCAGACCGATGCCTCGACGTAAACATCGAAACTTCCAGTTGCTATTAAAGTTTTGGAGCCAGTGAAGATGTGCTTCTGGAGGAAATATTTTGCTGGTTTCAGTTTAGCCAGTATTGGTAACATTTGAAGCTACTTTGTCTTCTGGTCAGAAGAAACTGATAGCACCTCTTAGTTCCGGCAGATTATACTTTACCGTTCCTGCACGTACAACCACCACGTCACACAGTGTGTGTTACTCTTGTGCCGTACCTTTATAGTGAGAGCAGAAAGGAGAAAAAAGACAGCTGATATCAGTATATTTAACGAAGTCATTCATTTCTGTGTACGTTATTCACCTCTCGCTGTGTGCCCTGCTCTGTTTGGGAAAGGAGGAAGCGTCGGTAGCAAACTTTTGTCAACGGCTGAATCTGGAGGTCGTCCCTACTAGCGAGGCGATGAAGGCATTTGCGAACTAGGGGTAAATGTGTTTAATTTTTTTTATTTCATCGCATTGGTGAATAGACTGAATCAGCATAGTGTGGTCTCCCCTAATCCACAGAAGATACGATAAGAAATGTTACGTTCCTCCGATTAACCTACAGCTAAGAAAAACCTTCAACTTCTCATCGTAATCGCAGTTCCTTCCAGTTCACCGCCCTGCAATTCGTCAGAATCAGATGAACGGACAATTCAAATGACGCAGTGTTTACAATATACTGTTGCGAAAACAGCTGTGCGCCTAAAATTCCGTTACAACGGGGAACGGAGTGGCTCGCGACGGCATTCTTGCGTCAGACGCTGTCCGTGCTCTTGTCGAGTTAAACTTTTATATCTGTTCGGGATTACTTTAGAAAGATTCATCTCCTTTACTTCGGCTCCGCATCACTGTCGTCGTACTGCCTAGAGAAAAGCAGTTGCCCAAAGTTTCGTCTTGTGATGTTGTGTCCCGTGTGAACGTCATATCTGTCGCACCGTTCACCTTACCATTCCCATACGTGAATCACACTCCTAGTCGCTGGTAGTTGTACCATTGTAATGCATTCAGAGTGTGCTGTTTCGCACTCCGCACCTACATGGATAGCCTTCTGTCTCAGCTGATCTTACCCTACACTCCTGAGAAGGAGGGGATTCTGTGAGTAAATCTTCCCGAAAACACGTATACTAATCGTCAAAAAATACCATCAAAACGTTTTTATCCAAGCCAATTACCGCATGTGATACTTTTATTATGCTCACTTGCATGACGTGCGTTGTGCGGAGTATGCGTAGCGATAAGGGATGGAGCTCCACGGTTTTGAAGACGTATGATGGCTAGAAAAATTCCTCTCGAGTCAAGGCGAAACCTTAAACACGTGCATAGGATTAGCAGATTTGTAGTCACCACCCATCGATTGTCAAGACATAATAAAGAAGTTGACAGCGACGTCTGTTTCGTGTCGACGCGGATTATAAACGCGGTGTCAGAACGTGTTTTACTTCGTACAATGTGTCCAGCTGTTGTCCTTCCGTTTCTACAGATTGCGTTCGTATCTGGTAACGGATAAGAAAAAAGATCTATCGTCGGCTTTTACACGCTGCATATGTGAAGACGAGAACCGCAGTGAAGGTCACAACTAATTCACTGGAAAGGCGATAAAAACAAAAAAACAAAAAATCTTCTGTCCGCGATATTGCTCTGTCATGTCGCTGGAGAGCAATGATCGCGAGAACGAAAGTCACCAAGGCTTTATTTTACGGTGCCTGACTGCGTTATACGCTGCTCTTTGGCGCATGCGGACACACACCACGTTTCATACCTTAGGCCATAGAGATACACATATATAAGGCACGTGCATCTATCCTTGCTGTGTTGTGGTTCGAAACCAAGGCAGTTGCAGTATTTATAAAAATTTCATTCTGCAGCATTTATAGGTAGATTCAAGGACTGATTTCAACAACTGATCTCCTTGTTGTATTAGTATCACACACGTAGTAATGAAGTTGAGCTAATTTCCCCAAGATTCGCAGTGTTAATCCGATAACTGTCCTTATTGCAGTTGGCCACGTGAAACGACATCAAACGTTCCAAACACTGCCCTGACAATTCTTTATTTTCACAAACGACAGAATACAGTAATACGACGAATTCCTGTTCTTGTTGGAATGTGGCTCATTTAGCTGACCGCTTCCACAGAATCGGTTTGGCGGGAAGCATATAGTTTTCTGGCCGTTTCATCGGGAGTACGTGTGAGGTGTGTTGTTATGCTTTAAGAACTAACATCCGTGATGTCCAAATTTACACAGAATGCGAGGCTATGATCCCTGCAGAATCCAGTACAGGTAGCGACACAGTATCGAGATATGAAGCGTGATGTACCGAATACGTCACTGATGGAAGACATTAATATACCGAGTTAGAGATTAACATCCTGTCGTCTCAAAATTTTCGCCATTCGTAGCGTTTTAGACCTGACGACCGACACGCATCCCTGCGTTCAACCCATGCAAGGATTCTGAAGCAGGTTTGGTGCGTAGCTTGTGGAGTCAGTTGGGTTAAAATTCTCCCTCTTTAAAGAGTGTGTCCAAACATTCCTCAGTGCTCCGTCACTGGGCAGACTGTAACGACTTTTGTTTCACGTGCGCTTGTGCCGGACTGCAAGCACTTGCGTAGTAAGCAGTGCTGGTAATTCACTGCCGCCCATCCAACCCGGGAAACGCACAATACGCAGATGTAGACACCTACTTTGGAAAGTGTACGCACATTCTGTACCCATCGCGGCAGGCCTCGTTACGTAGTACACAACCGTGACGTCACAACACGGACACACTCGCCCTGTTTATCTCGGCCGACTCTGCAGCGCCACACGCGCAGCCCCTGCCTTCCACAGAGCTCGGCCTCACAGTCTTCTCACTAAGACGATGCGTTTAGTATTGCAAAAGATTTGCTATTATGAAGTTTTAGCATCTAAATGGTGTACTGCTACTGCTTTAATATACTATCAATACATATAAATGGCGTACATCTAATCGATCGCTAGAAAAAAGGATTCTGAAGCAGGTTTGGTGCGTAGCTTGTGGAGTCAGTTGGGTTAAAATTCTCCCTCTTTAAAGAGTGTGTCCAAACATGCCTCAGTGCTCCGTCACTGGGCAGACTGTAACGACTTTTGTTTCACGTGCGCTTGTGCCGGACTGCAAGCACTTGCGTAGTAAGCAGTGCTGGTAATTCACTGCCGCCCATCCAACCCGGGAAACGCACAATACGCAGATGTAGACACCTACTTTGGAAAGTGTACGCACATTCTGTACCCATCGCGGCAGGCCTCGTTACGTAGTACACAACCGTGACGTCACAACACGGACACACTCGCCCTGTTTATCTCGGCCGACTCTGCAGCGCCACACGCGCAGCCCCTGCCTTCCACAGAGCTCGGCCTCACAGTCTTCTCACTAAGACGATGCGTTTAGTATTGCAAAAGATTTGCTATTATGAAGTTTTAGCATCTAAATGGTGTACTGCTACTGCTTTAATATACTATCAATACATATAAATGGCGTACATCTAATCGATCGCTAGAAAAAAGGATTCTGAAGCAGGTTTGGTGCGTAGCTTGTGGAGTCAGTTGGGTTAAAATTCTCCCTTTTTAAAGAGTGTGTCCAAACATGGGTTGAACGCAGGGACGCGTGTCGGTCGTCAGGTCTAAAACGCTACGAATGGCGAAAAAATTTCCGACGCTTTGTTTTCTGCATCGACAATCTAATCGCACAGCCTTTGTTGCCAAAGAGTTTTCGTTGCAGTTTGCTTCTTCCTCTGCGAAGTAGTACTGTGATTTCTTACACATTCCAGCCACGTATCAGCTCAGTATGAAAGTAGCCTTGATGACAATAGAGAAGAAATTTATCATTTCAAGGTTCTGGTACGATGTTTGGTTTCCGCTCTTCGACGTGTCCGAAAAGTTCATACTACTAGGAATCTGTATTTTTCTTTTGTTTCCTTCACTGCTTGCTCAATATACAGATTGAATAACATTGGGGACAGGCTACAACCCTGTCTCACTCCCTTCCCAACCACTGCTCCCTTTCATGTCCCTCGACTCTTATAACTACCATCTGGTTTCTGTACAAATTCTAAATAGCCTTTCGCTCCCTGTATTTTACCCCTGCCACCTTTAGAATTTGAAAGAGAGTATTCCAGTCAACAATGTCAAAAGCTTTCTCTAAGTCTACAAATGCTAGAAATGTAGGTTTGCCTTTCCTTAATCTATTTTGTAAGGTAAGTCGTAGGGTCAGTATTGCGTCACGTGCTCCAACATTTCTGCAGAATCCAAACTGATCTTCGCCGAGGTCGGCTTCTACCTGTTTTTCCATTCGTCTGTAAAGAATTCGCGTTAGTATTTTGCAGCTGTGACTTATTAAACTGATAGTTCGGTAATTTTCACATCTGTCAACACCTGCTTTCTTTGGGCTTGGAATTATCATATTCTTCTTGAAGTCTGAGGGTATTTCGCCTGTCTCATACATCTTCCTCACCAGATGGTAGAGTTTTGTCATGGCTTGCTCTCCCAATACACTCTTCTATACACAGTTAAGCCGAATACGTTTTTCCGCCAGTTCTCCGTCCCTGCGGCCGACAGAGCTTTGCCACTGCCTCAGCTGCTGACTGTCGCTGCTGGCGCTCCGAAATGTCGGCAGGTCCACTCCCTCGCCAGTGACGGCGGTTTCCTGGCCTAAAGGAAAGCGGGAAAAATTTTTCGAATATGCCCTAAGAAGAACGTCGTGTCGCCTGCCATTTACGAGATGCGTAACCATTCCCACATGTCATAATCACACTCCTAGTCGCTGGCTAGTTGCACTGTTTTGATGCATCCGGACACTGCTATTTCGCAGTCCGCACATTCATGGTTGGCCTTCTGTCACAGCTGCCTCCAGCTGATGGTATCCTAAATTTCTGAGGAGGAGGAGTAGGTTGTGTGAGAAAATATTCAAGAAAACACGTATGGAAATCGTCAAAATATACCGTCAAAACATATTTATCCGTGCCAGGTAACGCATTTGATTCTGCTTTATTGTGCTGACCTGAATGACACGCGATGCGTGGTAAGAGGTGTAACGTATTTTTACGCTCCAAGATTATGGAGACTTGCAACGGTTATAAAATTCGTCTTGAGTCAAGGCGAAATCTTAATCATATATGTATTATCAACGTGTATTTTGTCAACAGGCATCGATTGTGAAAAAGTAATAAAAACAGTCGACAATATCGTCTGTTTTGTACCGATGCGGAATTTAAACGCCGTGTGAGAAACTGTTTCCTTCCTTGGGGCAATGTGTCCAGCAGTTGCTTCTCTGCTTATACACGTTCCATTAGTAAAAGGCAACTGAAAAAAAGAAAAGAAAAGATCTATCCAGGACCTTCACACACTGCATCTATGAGAACAAAGATCACGTTCAAGACAAACGGCGGTAGAAAATTAGAATAAAAACTTTGTGTCATCCATATTCTTTTGTCCTGTTGCTGGGCAGAGCCGGTCGCGTGATCGAACGCCACCAAAGCTTCATTTACGGTGCCTGAATGCGTTATTTGCCGCTCGTTGGCCAGTGTAAAACTTCGGACTCGCACCATTTTCCGTACCTTCGGCCGACCTCGAAATTCTGCCGTAGTGTCCTTCATATTCCTGCCATTTATTAAAACACTCTGACAATTTTTTTTATTATCACGTGAAACAAAAGTTATCATTTTCATTTCCTCTTATTGAATGAGCTGTCCGTCGTGTCGCATCGCAGAGTTGTCCCACAACTCAGTGCGATTTGTATATCTATGTACTCTTTCTAAATCATTCCCCAGTGTGGGACAAGCACATCTGCGAGAAATTTGCTATCATAGAATTATTGTCTACTATTTGAATCTCTGATTTGTTGGTAATATACATATTTAGGGATGTGCGTGACGTCTTCAAATCGTCTCTTTGACAGTAAAATAGTAGGACTGTTAATACATTCCACATAGGGCTGTCATTGCAGATCGATCTGCCAATAGCAGTTCTGTCTTATCACGGAAACACTGCAGTTTCGATGCTGCAAATGTCCTTATAACCACAGCCAACCTCTCGCTTAGGGGCATAGGCTCCATCACACAACACTGATTGATTACTCTATCACAAGTTTTCTGGCCATCCCTAAACGCCTAATCTTTTCAGGTGCAAAACCCTTCCACCAGTGCCCGCCTCGCATTTCTTTCGACAACCAGCGTAACCCTGGTCGGTTAACAGAGGAGCCGCTAACGATGTAGTGGGCCTGGATAAGACTTTTGAACATCCCCTTACGTCTGACCTCATCATACTCTTCCAACTTATATTTTCACTGGCGTCCGTAAGGGATTCGTACTCTACATTCCTTGTTGACCTCTTCGTTTCACAATACGAAAACACCACCAAGTTCGTTTCATCGTCGATAGTTTGCTCAGCGGAGACCATGGGTCTGAAACGTATGAATCTTGGAACGTACCGCAGACGTTCGTTACGGCTAGTAGAATCGATTAAGGTTTAACATGTAAACAGGACTACAGAGAAGTGGTTTCCGAAATTTGGTCATCCCAATGTTGTGTCCCGCGTGGACGCCGTCTGTGTCGCGCCGTTCCTCTTGACTGCTCAGTACAAACATGGAAACTCGCAGCAGGTATGCGATTCTGTTAGCCCACCTTGATGCAGGGCTAGAAGCAATATTCACCACATTTCAGTATAATCAAAACAGTTAATAAGTAGAATAGTGTTTGCCTCTGGTCAGGAGAAGGAGTAGGGGCTACTTGGTTCCATAGAGTATCGTTCTTGTGTCGTAGATATATATCGAACTAAGAAAGAGTAATCAATTTCACCGTATTCATGCTGCTCCGAAACATTACTTCAACATCATAGACGGTATAAATTTATTTCGTCTTTAATTTTAAACGCTTTTGCAACCGACCAACGGTGCTTGCTTTCACTAATACCTGTTCTGTGGGGCCTCATGCGTTGCCCTACAATAGCGTGACAGACACTCTTGTCCGACATTTCTGCGTGCACCACTCTGCTAGAGGACTTTTTGTAATCAAGAAACGTATTTCACGTCTAATTCAGTAGTGCTTTGTTATAAGTGTCACATTTCCTTTTACGTAGTTACTGTCTACTGAATTTTAAAATTACTAGTCGCTACCAACGTATTCCCGCCATTTTGCCGTTCTTAGCACTTTCTACCAAAGATTAAGTGTACTGGACTCGTGAGAATTCGACAACAGAGTGTAATGCATCGTCTGGCATACACAGGGCGCGGAAAACCAATCTGACGAAGACAGTATCAAATGAAGGAATCTGAGTATAGAAAACACAGGTCGCAATTAAATCTTTCAACCACTATGCCAGTATGAAAACGGTGGTCAGTTTGAACATTTTCTATACATACTCATGTTAACTAAGTGGTGCCTCATTTTTCACTAATTTTGACCTTTTTGAGATATATCCAAACAAGAAACATGGACATGTGGTTGTCCTCATTCCTGAAGAAGTACTAGACGCGTTAGTGATGTTTTAAATTTATCTTGTTCCCATCGTGACGACTGCTTAGTCCGAACGTTCTGTTTACGTATTCATTTTCTGTAAATTACCTATCATTTTGAACAAGGACCTCCGTATGTCAGATTTCAATTACGTTCCTGCACCGCTGAAAATATACATTTACGACTTTTAGTTGCCATACACAAATTCCTATTCTACATGCTGTCCTTCCGCCCTGCAATCTTGGTCAAATGGTTTCTGCACGCCCTGTATATCGGTGCTGGATGGCAAAACTCGCTCAAACAGCACTGTTTAAGTTATTCAGTTCATACGTTCGTTACACGTATGTCACTGAATGACACCCAGCCAGGTTGTCCCCCTTATGTTCCGCCACGTCTCTGGAAAGCCAGCACGCGATCCACAAAATCACGAAACCAGTTCCAGATTCGCATAGTGACACTGTACTGGTTGTAAGCACACTCAGACATTAATCGCAAATGCAGATCATAGTAATGTAGAAGCCGAGTTTATCTTTCCGTTAATTCTCCGTCTACTGCAGAGCACAGAGCTCTGTCGCTGCATCAGCGGTCGATTGTTGCTGTTGGCGCCACAGAATGAAGGCAGTTACGTCCAGAGTCACTCCGGAGTAACTGGGATTCTGTTAAAGCAATGAAAACAAAGAAGTGATGAATGCGGTAGGTAGTTTCTGTTGGAACGAACGACGACTTTTGCGATTCGCTTTCCACGTCTGCAATCGAGTTTTAACGGCCATTTCACAGCAATAAAACGTTATCACTGGATGTTAACAAACCGGTGCTCGAAGCTCACATTACGTATGAGAATGCCGACATGATAATTAAGAAGCGATAAATCTTTATAGTTCGCCCATTACTACTGCGAAATATTGCAGTGCTTTTATGTGCGGACAGGGTGTGTAAAGTAGTACACAATCGTATGCTGTCGAAAGGTGGAGGTGTTATACAAGCAAGACACCACAAGTCATTAGTAGAAGTCAGTAGCAATTTCCATTGAAGACTACGACGCGTAATTTCGATTGGACAGAACTATACCTTATCGGGTTTGTGTGTAGAAGACCTAACTCTAAATGCTGGTTTATATTGACTACATACAGTTAGCCATGCCCCACCCAGGTAATTTACAGTTTAAAAGTTTACTCGCTTACAACTTGGATAAACGTAAAGCTTCACTGGTGATTGTGCATATGTTATAATTTTTTCCCGTTTTCATTTTCTCCATAAAACCGCCATCATTCGCGAGAATGTTATGAACTGCCGATATTGTGGAGCGCCAGCAGCAACAATCAGTCGCTGAAGCAGCGACAAAGCTCTGTGGGCCGCAGGAGACGGAGAATTAACGGAAAAATAAACCCAACCTTCTACATTTCTACGGTCTGCGATCGCGATTAAATGCGTTCAAAGTCAGTACCGTGTCCTTGTGAATCCGACGCTGCTTTTACGATTTTGTGGAACCCGTGCTGGCGTTCGAGTGGCGTGGAGTAACATAGTCGGACGTCTCTTCTACAAGTCATTCAGTGACGTATGTGAGAAAAAGCAAACGTGAGCAGTGTTGTTGGAGCGATGTTTTGTCATCCGGCACCGTTACACATGACGTGCTGCCCGCAATCTCAAGAGCTCCGCACTCATTCCTCGATAAAATGAATGTGCTTAAAACGGTAGACCGAACGAGGTGGTGCACCGGTTAGCACACTGGACTCGCATTCTGGAGGACCACGGTTAAAACCCGCATGCGGCCATCCTCATTTAGGTTACCCGTATTTCCCTGCATCGCTTCAGGTCAATGGCGAGATGGTTTCTTTGAAAGGGCACTGCCGACTTCCTTCCCCGTCCTTCCCTAACGCGATGACCTGGCTGTTTGGTTCCCTCCCCCGTCAAACTAACTAAAACGGTAAACAAGGTGACGATGTCTGCGACGCTGCTTCCACCATCCTTGAAACGTCATCAGGTCTCGGAGATCCTTTGTAGCTTCTCGACGCTAAGACAACAGCCGGCGTGCCGGTAGAAGTCGCTGCCGCACCTTGTCATCTCTGGGGCCTGTCTGTTCACGGAACGGATGTCGCTTGGTTGTACCTGAATATAAATAACGTAATTAATTTTGCCTAAAACACTGCAGCGAATATTTACATTTATTACTGTTTTCTCGCATTGTCGCCCTAAACATATTCAAGTTTCGTAATATCTTCACTATTTCCCCATGTGTTTTTTTGGCCCTCGGCAAGCAAATGCACCATTAGCAGTGCAGAAAACTCACCGCCGTCAGACCAGCATCTGAGACGAATTTGCTAGCCTAGAAAACTGGTTATTATAGTTTGCAAGTATTCTGGAACCGACAGAGCTTGGTCTATTATTGGCCACACTAAGACAATACATTCAGCACCCGATTAGCTCCGTCGTTGCAGGAAGTTAAGGAATTTCGAGGGCTTACTTTTCGTCTGGCGCTAGCTTCGATGCACTCTAAAAACATCTCAGCCGTTTGTATGTAATCGTTTCCAACTCTGTCGCCTACATATAATTATTCTGGCCTTACTCGTTTTCTAGGAGCTGACTGCTTGATACGTTGTCCTTATTATGGCATTTTCCATTCCGACGCGAAAAGAAAAAGTTTTTATTATTTTCTCTCGTACTATCAAGAGTTTAGTGAATATCTGTGCACTTTATTTTTATTTTATTTATTTATTTATTTTTGGATAGTACTTCATTAACTAAAGGCAACGGCAGGCGTCTCTTGCTGATACCCTATGGTGACGTCCTAACATCCAGACTCGCGTCTCATTCATTACGAACAGTTCTGCACTGCCATATATGCTAGCCCTGGAATCAAGTGAGAAGGGCCTTTTAGCTTCTCACGAGAATATTACATTAAGTACACTAAAAAGATCACGCTTTTCTGGACAGATTATTTTTTTCCCCATTCAATACGACTCTTTCTTTTAGTATAGATATTAACACACTTTGAAAGCGTGTAAATGGTAGATACCTGTCCGATCGTGTTTAACTCACCTGGCTACAAACGCAAAACATATACTCCTCATGGCTTTGTGTTCGCCTCGACTAACGGATCACGTGATCTCTATTGGCCACACGCTGATATTATTCCTGTAGCGTCGTACATCTCGAAATTCTACCGTAGTCGGTTTCACATTCTTGCTATATATCAAAACAACCCCGCAATTATTTTGATGACCACGAAAACCAAAGCTGTCATTTATATTTCCTCTTATTAGACGTGCTATGCTTCGTGTTTCAACAGTCGACATCGCAAAGCTGTACCACACATTGGCGAGATTTGTATATCTACATACTCTCCTGACGACATTGCCCAATATGGGACAAACACATCTGTGGTGCATTTGCGATGATAAAATTGTTCTCTAGTATTCGAACCTCCGATTTCCCAGTAACATACTTACGTAGGGAAGCGTATCTGGTACTCAGTCCGTTTCTGTGAACGTCAAACAGAAGGACTGCTACTACGTAGTACATAGGGCAGTCTCTGCAAGCCGATCTGCCAATAGAAATTCTGTCTTATCGCGCAAACTCTGCTATATCGATCCTGGAAATGTGCTTATAGCCACAGCCAGCCTCTCGCTTAGTGGGGAGGGCTACGGCAAACAGTGGCCGGAGACAAGACACCCCCTGACTCTGTGCACAGCGGTGTGATTGTATGTTCACTCTCTGACAAGTTTTGTCGCAATGTCTAAACGCCTGATACTTTTTGGTGAAATGTGTTTGCAGCAGCGCCCATCTCTCACTTCTTTCCACAACGATCGTAATCCTGATCGCTTAACAAATCTGCTGTGAACGCTTCAATGGCCGTGCACGAGACTTTGATCATTCTTCTACTTCCAATCTCCCCTCCACCACATCATGATTTCACTGGCGTCTGTCAGGAATCCGTACTCTCCACTGTTTGTTAATGTCTCCTCTTATCTTACACAAAGACTGATGAGTTCTCTTCGTCAAGGACAGCTGCATTGCAGAGACCATTTTTGAACACAGAGGATAGCGCGACTGCAGGGATTTATCTGTGGCACGCCTCCCGCGAAACCCACGTTCTCACCGTAGTGTCCCGCTCTACATTCGTAGTGCCCCCACCCATTATACTCATTACTCGGGGCGCGATGCCGATTCCCGTAAGAGTTCGGGCACTGTTTGTGCCTCCGCACGGAAGCAGAAGATGGTCCAGTGGCCGGTGAGCCTTAACTATATATGTATACTAAGATGGTATCTGTTCTTTCGGACATCTTAGTATATATCGTATATATAAGATTCCCTTTCATACTCAAGCTTCTGTCATTTTCAGTGACTGTAATGCTTGTTTTATACAACCGTAGTTATGTTTTTCCAACAAATACGTACTTTCCCTTACAAATGTTTGCAGTGACAAAGTGTTTCATCGCCTACTAAGTGCCAACACAAGCGGCTCCCACTGCCTCCTGCATCCTCATGCCGTTGACCACTGCCGGTTCTTCGGCCTTTTTGCAGCAGTTTCTCAACCCGAGGGCGAGAGGGCGCCCTGGACCTCTGCCCCCTCCTCCGCCCTCTTTGACGAGGCCGACAGTCGGAGCTGCCACCACCACCAAAACTAAACCAAAACGAATGCATCCCACAGTAACAAAAGAAACTAAGCGAAATGGCGACACGGAAACGGTTCTTCCCAATGCAGTCTTTAGCGTTGGACAAAGCGTTGTGTGCAAAATTCAGCCACATACGTGTAGAAGAGCGCGAACAGTGAGGTAAGAAACAGAGAAAAACCATGAATATCGATAATAATTAATGTCTTTTATAGTACTGAGTTCAAGCATGAGAACTGTTCATGATTCACACAAACACTACTGGAGATTTGTTTTTCGAGATGGTCCTCTCGCTTGTTCCAGCGAATGCCTGAGCTGAGGAAAACTCTTGCTTTGTGTGTTACTACATTGTACGCTGCGTCAGGGATTTGTAACGTTGTTTTAAAATCTGTGTGATACTTAACTGAGCGCCTGTGCACGTAACAAACAAATAAAATTGCCTTACTTCTAAAACAGCAGCGATGGAATGCGATACGTTGTTGTCTCTTATGCAAAAAATAAAAATGTGCTAGCTACAGGCTCAGCGGTTTGCTACGCCAGCCGTATACTTTGAAATGTACATGAAATTCTTTCGGCTGATGAAACATTCACGAAAAATCCAACGTCTTTGAAAAACATATGACTTGGACGCTGCTGGCACTGACTGTCGTGGATTACTAACACAAATTTTTTTGTGAAATTATATTGCAAGTTAACTTTCGCTTTTCAAAACATCTGACGCGTGAAATTACACTCCCTTACTCCCACACTACAACCTCAGACCAGAAGCAGTAACTTTGGCTCTGCGGTCGCGCAGTCAGCGATCCGCATTATAAGGCAGTCAGAGACATACATCGTTTACAATATACTAGTTTCACTTTAGTTTACGTTAATGTTATTATCATATACGGGTGCCACACACAAATGTGTAGAAAAATGGCTCTGAGCACTATGGGACTTAACATCTGAGGTCATCAGTTCCCTAGAACTTAAAACTACTTAAACCTAAGGACATGACACACATCCATGGCCGAGGTAGGATTCGAACCTGCGACCGTAGCGGTCGCGCGGTTTCAGACTGTAGCGCCTATAACCGCTCTGCCACAACGGCCGGCTAATCCAGTGGAAACCGGTTATAACGGTGTAGAAGGGAACGAGGGTTTACGGTAATTATAGCCGATTGTCGCACAAATCGATTTTTTCTTTGGTTTTGATAAAAATTTCACGTCTGTAAATTTTAGCTCTCATAGAGCTGACTCTTGAAAGAGCGGCAGAAATACGGTACACCTACAGTACTTACAATGCAGTATTTGTGAAGAGAGACTGCAGATGAATTTTCTTACGCTTTTGCAGTATGTAAAGCAAGAAAATGCCACCAAAATGTAAAAACTTTTAATAAGTGAAGAAAGAAGTAGAAACAATGTAAACTGTTTACTCACGTCGAAGTTGGACAGTGAACGAGATACAGTGTTGAGCACTTTTAAAACTTGCAGTGAGTGCTGTGTGGTACAGCAGTCAGGAAGGACACACTTCCGCTTCAGTTACTGTATTATAAAATTTAATCGACAGTACCAAAATGGAAAGACAGTATTCTGTACATAAAGTATTGAAAATACTTAACAAACATAATCACAAAATACCAATAACTAATACACTATGACTCCATTTCTGTTTCTTGAAAAAATCACAAACGTTGGGATCTAGTTTTCTATGACCACAGCAAAGTCAGTGTTGTTAACTTTTTCAACCAGTCGCTTTAACTTTAAACGCAGTACAGTAACGCATACTACAATACGCTGGCCTATTTATGGTAATCAAAACTGTAGCAGAGACAGGCATTTGTTGATATTATTTTGAATGTCTTATCCGAACATTATTTCGAGCAGCTAATTAGGTAACTAAATCGTGAAGCTAACGTCTTAAACCTCCTAGTCACAAAATTCTTCGATGTGATAACGGAGCGGAAGGTGTCAGTGATCATAATGCTATGACAGCAACTATGACTACGGATATCTCAAGGAAAGTCAAGAAAGGTCTTAGCAAGAACGAGAAGATACACACTGTAGAATGTGTGTGTAATCAAACATTAGTTCTGAGAACGAAGATGTGGAGCACAAATGGAAAAAAAATCAAAACCGTCCTTCAATATGGCTTAGACAAGTATGTTCTGAGCAAGGTGTTAAGGGATGGGAAAGACCCACCGTCGTTTAATAGACGCATTAGGAAATTGCTACGTAAGCAAAGAGACTTTCAGCAAGTACTCAAGAGAAGTCAAAATCTTGCTGACAAACAGAAACTGAACGAAACGAAAATGAGCATCAGCAGGGCAATTAGACAGGCGTTTAATGATCTTGACAGTAAAATTTTATCAACCGACTTGACTAAAAGCGCTTATAAGTTTTGGTCCTCCGTACAATCATTAATCGGTTCGAAATCAGTTATTCAGTCACTCAGAGACCAGAGAAAACAGAGAGAAGGCCAAAATATTGAATTCAGTCTTCCGAAATGATTTCACTGCGGACGATCAGAACACGAGCCCACCTTTCAATCATCGCGCGAACATCGAAGTGGTAGGTACAGAGGTAACTGATCGCTGAACAGAAAACAACGACAGTCAGATAGAAGGGAAGAACGTCAGGCACAGCCAACCGGTTCATTTTTGACAGGTCCCTTGTGTACGTACAGAAAGTAAGGACTGTAAGATATTTTGGCTCATTGCCTCCAATATTTTGAGAAAATCGCTATTAAAGTACATGACACTAACCGACTCAAAGTGAACTGGATCGGCAGATAATTGTAAACTGAGCATTTTTGATCATTATATACGCTGTCCTAAAACGTGTATTTTTCGAAAAATCAAGAAAAGAAACTTTTACGACTGCCGTTTTTACACGCATGAAGGTAAACATGCTCCAGCGAAAGCGGCGCTAAGCGAGTGACCAAGACACCTGGTTCATGAGCGATGACTCCGTGTTCGATTCCTACACGGATATTGCGGTTTTTGTTTTTGCGTATGTGGCTTTCTTCGTTTCGGAATTGATTGCAATTGGGGGGAGGGGGGGGGTTCATAAGGTGCGTGCATCATTAGGGAATAATAGCGGTAAGTGGATTAATTATCTAACACAGTGACAATAGTGGACAAGTGACCTTCTAAGCCATCCGTAAGAAAACAGGTCCGAAAAGGACTTGTATGTATTCGTCAAGAGCAACGACAGTAGCGGCAAAGAGTGAACGCAGATAAGGAACCCACTCTTGTTCGACCGACTCTTGCACCTTGGACCCTTACCAGGTAGGGCTGACAGAAGATACAACGAAGAGCGGCGCGTTTCGCCACGGGACAGCTAAGTCGGCGCGAGAGCGTTACAGAGATGCGCAACAGGCTCCAGTGGCGGTGGGCACAAGGGAGGCGTTATGCATCACGGGTGGTTTACTGCCGAAATTTGGAAAGAGGATTTACCAGGAAGAGTCGGTCAACATATTACGTATTTCCACATACATATCGCGAAATGAGCACGACGGGAAAATTCTGGAAACTAGAGCCAACACAGAGGCTTAATGACAATCACTCTTTCCAGGCGCCATTCACGAGTGGAACGGCGAAGGGGACATCAGTTAGTGGTACCAGAAATCCCCTCCGCCACACACCATCAGGTGGCTTGCGGAGTATTAATGTGGGTCTGGATATTACAACAAATTCTGAGATACCCCTGCTTTCTGAGTGATTTTTTGGTGGTGAAGGATACTGAGTGCAACATAAGCACTGAACCAAAGAGGGCAGTTGATGGCGTAAGTTCATTGGCTGTAGAGAAGAAACTGATGCTAAATCAAAATAAGACTCAAATTTTACGGTTTCTGGAGAACAACTGAACTAACACTGACATATTGATCAGATGTAATATGCATATCATTACTCAGTCCGACCGAGCGAACTGGCGCAGTGGTTAGACACTGGACTCGCATTCGGGAGGACGACGGTTCAATCCCGCGTCCGGCCATCCTGATTTAGGTTTTCCGTGATTTCCCTAAATCATTCCAGGCAAATGCCGGGATGGTTCCTCTGAAAGGGCACGGCCGACTTCCTTCCCTAATCCGATGAGACCGATGACCACGCTGTCTGGTCTCCTTCCCCAAAACAACCAACCAACCAACTCAGTCCGAACAATCCAGATTCATAGGTGGCAAACTGACATAGACAGCGCACGTTCAGTATCTTGTTCTAAAACTTAACACTGGTGTATTTATCACTGGAAGAGTATCTGAAATAAGTGATAGCCCAACACGAGAATTAATCTACATTGCTTACTCTGATCAGCTTATGACTAACAACGTTATATTCTGGTGTAGTTTTTTTCCATTTTCAAAGGCTCTTCTTGGCTCAGAAAACGGCAGTTCGCGCAAAATGTGGCGTAAGTTCACGAAACTGTGGTCGACCCCTGTTCACCGGCCGGGTGGCCGAGCGGTTCAAGGCGCTAGAGTCTGGAACCGCGCGACTGCTTCGGTCGCAGGTTCGAATCCTGCCTCGGGCATGGATGTGTGTGATGTCCTTAGGTTAGTTAGGTTTAAGTAGTTCTAAGTTCTAGGGGACTGATGACCTCAGCAGTTAAGTCCCATAGTGCTCAGAGCCATTTGAACCATTTGACCCCTGTTCGAGAGTCTGGGAGCTCCGACGCGGCCCTCTAAATGTATATTTCCACTTCGTCTGTTGTTACCAGCGCGTGGTTTTTCCCCGAGGATGAGCAGCTTTGACTCAGCTGATACAAGACAGAAATCCACCCTGCATTTCGACCGCATCTCCTTGACTCGGGCGTGCAGTATTCTCCATTTTCAGTAAACTACCGCAAGAATAAACAAATCTCAGCAGGAATTCACGCACTTTCAAGTCTAATCTGAAGAATTTTCATGACTCACTCCTTGTACACTAACGTGACTCCTTGTGTAAAAATTAAGCAAGTTCATGTGTTGTACTGTTAACTAATTAGCGGTTTGACATCTGGGTACTATTCGTGGGAATTTTATCTGTTCTTAAGGTTTCAGACGTTAGTTTGATATAGAGACTCGTTCCATCACCGTACAGACTTGCTCCTCAGCCTAGGCGTGTGCAACAAACCAGAAATGCATAACCGACTTCCATAACTTGAACGTGGTGAAGGATTCGCCTTGACCGAGCGATTTCAGTGTTTTTATCCATGAAAAGGCATTACTACAAAATCGTAAGTTTTCAG
Organism: Schistocerca piceifrons; assembly: GCF_021461385.2. Taxonomy (NCBI): domain Eukaryota; kingdom Metazoa; phylum Arthropoda; class Insecta; order Orthoptera; family Acrididae; genus Schistocerca; species Schistocerca piceifrons. The sequence goes on along the minus strand of NC_060148.1, from coordinate 72,623,293 downwards.
GAGCGAACGAAAACATTCTGCCAGTGAGTATGTCGAATGTAACAGGACGGGCTCTCCGCTGTTTAAAGAACAGGACGAAATGGATAGTTTGCCATTATTGCAGTTATTAAGATTGGAGTAACGTCCTTTTCTTGAATAAGTAACTCATATCCATAGTCAAGTTACGTTTTAGTAGTGTTTTAAATTGTTTCAGGTTTTTACCCATTCATTTTCTCAGTTGTATAACTCTAATCAAAGTTTATAAAATGGATTCATCGATCATTATCATCGATCAAGCAAATGTTAAATGTCTATGTTTTTTCCTGTTAACAGCTAATTGTCCAGTGCAAATATTATGAAAATTAAAAACAACAGACCCTCCTGGAAATAAAGCTTCGAATGTATCATTGTGCAATCCTTCTACGTGCTTGGAAGCCACAACACGTGACCGTAAAGTACTATGTTCAAAATGCACAAAGAGACATGGTTCAAACGGATAGTACATTCATGACAGTTCACTATTGCTATTTTTATAACATTATGTTGATAATTTCCAACATTAGGTCTCTCTTTTTTTCTGTTCTTTGTATTTTCACTATGTTCCAACTCAGTACTTGAATTCGTTTTACATTTCACAACACATGTTCAGAAATAGCAACTATTAAGCTACGAAAGGCGAACCGTAAGATATAGTACATTAAGTACTCGGTAGATGGCATGCGAATATGCTCACCATTGAAAGGGCGCTACTCCAGGAGTAAGGCCTTTTGTAAATGACGTCACTCTGAGTCGCAAAGCCCATTTCACGTAAAAATATGTATCTATGTCTATATGATATGTTGCCTTTCGTAACTCATTTTATCAAAATTTGGAGTAAGGCCCCTTCGAAAATGACCTTTACTCTTTTATAGTAAACAAGACAAATCGTGACGTGTCGCAGTTGTCAACAATACATGCCTCTCCTCTTGGCCCATGCCGTAGCCTAGCAACGGTTTGAGTGGAGTGGAAAGGCGAGCAAGACGACTGTTCCTGTCCAAATTCCCAGATAAGCCTTAAAAAACAGAGAAACGCGGCAACAGCACGGAGCAGCGGCAGCAGTAAGACATCTGGTGAGACACCAACCAGCGTCTGGTTTCTGCTGATGCATAACATTAATTGTCGGTTCTTGTATGTTTAATAAATGTGGAAATCTGCGACACAGAACTTATATTTAGAGTAATATACTTTTGCAAACTAGTCGAGATGATTGTTGATTCTAAACTGTGTAAGGCAGTTTGTGTAGCAGAAACAGTAATTGTATGTATCTTTCAATTACATGAAGATCGGGAGTCTGCAAATTATAAACGCTCCTACAAAGCTGCCACGCCAAGTGGTTTCTTCATTCGCTCATTTGGATAACGCTCGACAAGGTATGTACATATGTACATCGTCGCTGTTTCTTGAAACACACGTCCTCCATGGATCAATCGTAAGAGATAATTTATTTTTACAAACATTTCTGCAGCATTATAGATGAATTTCAGGCAGTAAGTACCGTTTTGGTTCAATTCTAGTGTCCTGTTCCACGCGTGAGCTTTCAAAAGTGACGTCGTGTGTGACGTCATGGGTTTCCAATGCGAAAGATGGAACTGTCCTGTCATTAAGTGTTATCTGTTGTCGTCTTTGTAACGACGCAAACCATGCTGTTTTTGGTAAATATGTCACGATTTTCGCGAATGTGGTCAGCCAGTAACCTAATGGCAGAGCTTAATTGTCTGCTAGCGAATCGAGCGAGCAGCAATCGCATTTGTAACATTGGTTCTCTTAAAGTATTTGGCTATGTTTTTCTCAATAAGGCATGATTTCGGGACGCGAGGATCCGCAGCAATCTAAGAGGACAACTTAAAATTGTGCGAATGGAACTTCTAGCAATCAAGCATGTGTATAATCTTGATTATCACGAATATTTTGCTGTATTTTTCTGAAAATGGAACGAGTTATGAGGCGAGGTAATGGAGGAACGTAAGACGACAGCTATATAGTTCAATTATAGTCCTCCAATCAACGGTTCGTAAATTTTGCTGACATTTCATTGTGTATTGTTGCTACTTTTAATATTGTTTTTTGTTTTCGTCTCTGTACTTGAGCTATTTAGGTCAAGTTTATTTTTCGATTCCAAGATTTCTTATTTGCCGCAGTAGTACAGAAGGCAACACCAACAATAGTAATCCTGTAATAAGGAACTGCACGAACCTACTGCAGAAAATAATGAACCTAGGACTCGATATCCAGAATTGAAATGTATAGCTCAATTCTAGTCACCAATTCCAACATTTGTCACTTTTCCGTTGATTTTTCGTTGCCTTTGTAGTACTTTTTCTTTTAGGAATTGTGTGTGAATTTTTCTTTATTTCCTGCTTATCTCGTCCTTAAGTTTCCTATTTTTTTATTACCGAATTTGGCAATTTATAGACTGCTTAGAACCTAAGACAATGGGGCATTATTTTTCTGCTTCGCAGAACTTCTTTATGCATTGGTTATCTGTTCATTTGACATCACACCTCGTAGGCTGTGAGGTTTGTTGACGGATGAGAAATATTCCAGTATTGATCAGTAGCCTGAAATTTTCCCTGTCCTATCTGGTGTATTCTGTGACATTTCGTTTCCTCAAATCATTTCTTGTCTCTTCCCGCCATCTCGTGGTGTTTTTTAGTTTGGAAATGAAATTAAAAATGGTATTCTTTAGCCTGTTGTCACTCATTCTGTAAATATGAGTGTAAAACTTTAATCTCTCTTCCTTATTGTGTCTGTGATTTTTTTCTGTGGTTCTGCACAGCTCTTCATTTCTCCTCTTCGTCAGGTTGTTAGTTTTGTTCTTTTGAGGCCCTGAAGCTTTTCTGCTTTTGCAGCTCTTCTTGTCCACCTCTTGTTCTCAGTGTTAGGCACTCAAATCCCCACAGTGCATCCGGTTTAAGTACTGTAAAGTAGTGTTTAATTTTTGCCTGGAATGATACTGATGTTTTATTATATCGGTTTTGGGTGCGTTTGTTTCCTAATTCCATTTTCCTCGATCTATCTTTATTTGTGGTTTTATCTAACCCATTTCATTGTATCCTTCTCCCAGGTACTCAAACTTATCAACTTTTTTGATGTGTGTTCGTAAATATTTTTCTCTATTGTGTATACGTTCAATATATTGCATTTCAGCCTTTGATACATGTAGTCCGGTTTTAGCTACAATTTTGTACAGTGTTTCTATCATTACCTTTGCATCTATTTTCTCATTAGAAATCATTGCAATTTCGTCAGCAGAAACAACATATGCCACTTCAGATCTTGGTCTTTCTTGTTCTACATGGATTCCTTCGATGTTTTTCTCTTGTAGTTCTTGACCTCTCTCTCATGACCTTGTCTGAGATCACACTGCAGGCAATCGGCGAGAGCCCACAGCCCTGCCGGACTCCTGTTGTAATTGTGAAGCATTCAGAAACTTCACCTAGGAATTTAACTTTAGAAGTTGTGTCTGTAAGTGCCTGTTTGACTGACTGTCTGCTGGTTCTGTCAACACCTGCTTGTTCCAGTGTCTGTCTACAGAATCGTTGGCTTTTTTTAAATCAGCGGATGTAACGACTGTGTTCAGGTTCTGCATTTTTGTGATCGTGGGGACTGTTTTCAAGTTAAGAATTTGGCCCGTGCAAAAACTACTTTCCCTCAATCCCGCTTGGTACTCGCCAGTTGTGTCCTCTGCTTGGTCTTCTGTCTTACTCAGCAGAGGCCTCAGTATGGAGCTGGGTAAGTGTGTGTGCCCGTCCTGTCTCCCTTCTTACGTGGCGGATGGATTGTGGCTTCCTTCCAGCCATCCGGTATTCCTCCTTCCTCCCAGCAGTATCTCGTGACCTCGTAAAAGGTTTCAGCTGCCCACTCCCTCCTAGTTTTCACATATCAGCCAATATCCCGTCTTCTTCTGCCACCCTGTTGTTTTCTGGCTGCCCAGCGTATTGTTCAAATGGTTCAAATGGCTCTGAGCACTATGGGACTTAACTTCTAAGGTCATCAGTCCCCTAGAACTTAGAACTACTTAAGCCTAACTAACCTAAGGGCATCACACACATCCACGCCCGAGGCAGGATTCGAACCTGCGACCGTAGCGGTGGCGCGGTTGCAGACTGAAGCACCGAGAACCGCTCGGCCACCTCGGCCGGCCGTATTGTTCAGTCTAATGCGGTATAGTGGCTCTGAAGGTGGGTTTTCCTTTCGAGGCTGTCTGGAAATTAGTGGTTGTGTTGGTTCCTCGCAGTTTACAAGATTTTGAAGTATTTTGCTTATAATACAGAGTTGTGTTTGTTGTTGATAATCAGTTTGGCTGTTGAATATCTGAAGTGAAGGCCCACCTGCTTGTTCGCTGTTATTACTTCTTTGAAAGCATTTTAAAATTCCCTTGTATTTTTCTGACTGAAGTCTGTATCGATACGTCTCCTGCACGCTACTATTTATCTCATTTCGCGGTTGTTGCGTTAGATTTTAGTTTGTACCCGCCAAGAACTCCCACTTTTTCGCGATATCCCCTTAGATTCAGTCCCTGTTATTAAGTATTACCGCTATTCCACAATATTACGAGTTTACTGCCAGTGGTATTCTAGTGGATTTTATTAAGGCGGCATATGGTTCTTTCACTTGCTCGCGTAAACTGTGATAATTTATTTGATGCATGTATGCTTTTTTTCTGTTGTTACCTGCTTTCTTGTTATCTCAATTCCTTTGCGATGTAACTGGTGGCTATGTAATTAATTGCATGAGCTACAATGCAATTTTATAGTATTTGTGTGCATTATCTTTTTTTCTGTGGTACATTCGTTTTTTTAGGAATAGGCCTCGTTGCCTTCAGATGTCACCTCTAAGTAGCGTCTGTGACTCAGACATGACGTCGGTCAAAGCCAGAGAGAAGAAAAATCTGTGGAGTGAGCAGTGCGTGCTGCGCATGCTGTCAACATTGAGCTGGAACCGTGACACGATCTCGGGACGACGCTGTTTGCTTAAGGTGAGTTCACGTTGGCCGTCAAGTACATCACGTCACGTCAAAACATTCCACAATGCACTACAAACGGCGGAATTAACACAAGTTGTCAACAGACTGTCATGTCACGTCATGGCTAGTCTAGGTTTCTCGGGAAGAAAGTTTTGATGGCATCGTCGTCTGCTAACATTGTAAATTAACCTATTTTTACCGCACTCACTCGTTTTATAACAGCGGATACTGTGATTTTGTATCTTCGTAATCTTTATTGTTATTATTATGCTTTGTTTTTGTGGCAAATTCCAAATGATGCATGTCGACTTCATTGTTTTTTCTTTCGGATGTTCTTACACGAGCAATGTCAGACATCTGAAAACGAAAAATTATTTAGTTTTTACCATAACAGGACAGACTCCCACTTTCTCGTAGCACAGACAGGTCGACGATCTTAAATGTTTCACTGCTCAGCACTTCATCAAACAAAACTGATGTAGAACACAGGTTATGAAATTTGTTTTGGCCATTAATAACCCTTGTCGTTGTTAGTTACTCAATTGCGATACTGTGCTCTGAGATGGAACTGACGTGACATGACGTGACGCGCAGTGTGAATACGGGCTGACGTCACCGTGTCGTGACGTGATGCCCGCCCATTCTGCTTATCACAGCTGAGACAACAATTTATTACAGGTACCATATGCAAACGCTTTGGTGTCTAGAAAACTCCTATCTCAAATACACAGCAAATACGAAGGGAATCTATCTGTACTAACTACATTGCGAGATTCAAAATTTATGGGATGCTTTATGGGCAACCGACCCCACGTCGTCCTGACTGCTCACTCTGAGGTCAAAGCAGAGCGTGAAATCGGGCACTAGAATTTATTCATTATTTTTTTCTGTTTATGTATCATTAAATAAGGTGTCTTTGACGTCTTTGTGCCAATGCAGTTTGCATCCTCAATATCAGTACACTACTGTCACATTATCTTGGCTTCTCATCTCCCTACAACTGAATTAGTAGAGACTGAACGAGTTCGACCTGCTGATAAGTGCATTCATTTCCTTCTCAGCTCCGACACTCAAGCCATTACTTGACTACCTATATGACTGATTTCAAACAAGGTTTTCACAGAGTAACATTTTGGATCTCCGAACCCCCTCTCTCTGTGTGAGTGTGTGTGTGTGTGTGTGTGTGTGAGTGTGTGTGTGTGTGTGTGTGTGTGTGTGTGTGTTTTAAATACGTTGTGGAGGTCATGTTCATGTCACTGCTGCTATACTAAAACTGATGTAAATCATAATGTGATTTACAGGATCCTGACTGAGGAGCAGAAGCAGATGCTGGCTGGGAGGCTGATCATTGCTGCGTCTCAGGGTCAGACCGGCCAAGTGCGGGCACTCCTGGATGCGGGGTCGCCAGTCAACGCGACAGACGCCAGTGGCGACACTGCCCTGCATGAAGCAGTGATGAATGGCCACGAAGAAACTGTCAAGTGCCTGATTGATGCTGGGGCAGATGTCAACGTCAGGGACTCGGATGGGATGACGCCTCTGCACTGGGCTGCATGTAGAGGTGGCGAGCAGCACATTGTACGGATGCAGCTGGCGGCATCAGCGTGTGTAGATGTCCAGCACTATGCGGGGGAGACTCCACTCCATGTGGCTGCCAGATGGGGGTGTGCATATGCAGCAAAGGCACTGCTGCTGGCCGGTGCGAGGAGGGACATAAGGGGTAACAGTGGGCAGAAGCAGACACGGTACAACTATTTAGCACTCAACAAATCTTGTGATTAAAGACTTTTATCTAAATTCTCCTTGTGTTGCATAAAAATTTGCTATTCCCTTTTTTAAAGTTTGAACACAATACATCTTAAGGACCACACATCAAAGAAATTTTAAGAGGGGGTTGGCGCAAGTTTTAATCTGTATTACTATACAAGGACAAGTCATTGTTTATCACATGATACTCTAATGAATGGCCAGACAGATACTGGACATACATAACATGTAAAGAGGAATAGTTTTTATTAAAAGTCTCTAAAAGCTCTTGTCTGATACACTTCACATTTGCACCTGATACTCTCATCAGCATTTAGTTGGATATATACTATGTACTTCATTCACAATTATAACATATAAATGTTTCTCTAACATTTACAGGGGAAAGGAGGTTACCAAGCATCTCGAAATGTTCTCAACTGATATAGTTCAAAGTTTTACACAATACTTCCATGAACTATTGAATGGACATAGGCTATATACTTTTAATGTATATAACATACAAATATACTTTTAATCTATAAAGGGGACATGTTGTTGCCAAAAATCTTCAATGTATTACATCAAATATTTACATGATACTCTAACAAACAACCAATTTTAACATATATGATACATAAATATATTTACCAAATACCTGGAAAAGTTCCTGAGTGAATTACTTGAAATTTATGCACAATGCTCTAATGAACATTAAAAGGGGATACTTTGTTACCAAAACCCTCGAAAAGTGCTTGAGCGATTTATTTCGAATTTCTATACTAACCCCTAACAAACATTTTGTCAGGTTTAGGTTACATATTTTTCTAAATGGCAACATGTAGGTTTTCTGTTAAAACCGACTGTGTGAAAGAAAATCGTGTGCTGTACTGTGAAAATGTGTTGTTTCGGTATCTTTCCCACAGTTTGAACTACAATAGGGGGGCGTGTAACCCATTAGACAAATTGTTTCTCCCTTATATATTCTTTCTCTTTATGTATAATTTCAAAGACAAATTGTGTACACAGTATTGTACAGTTTTGTTTTCTTCTTCGCCATCATTTTTACAGAAACAAGAAACTAGTATTTATGGCTTATCGGCTTATTATTAGGAAAACACTACAGAATCCTTAACTTTGTAATTCTAACCACTCACAAATTAAAACCATGACAAAGACTGTCATTACAGCTACTGTCTTCACAGATCCAGCATGTGAACAGGTGTCTCTAACACACTGTATACCAATGGTCTCAACTAGCGTACATGTTCATTTTAAGTGGCTTCAGTTCCCAATCGAGGTTTTGTTCTCAATAACAATAAACAAGGCTTGAGCTCAGAGAGAGGGGTAAGAGGACAGAGAAGTGGGAATAGACAGGGGGTGGAGGAGGACTTGGAGAGGAGGTCATGCACAGAGGGGGGGGGGGGAGTGGCAGATGGACAAAGAGAGAGGGAGTAGGAGATGGACAGAGAGAAGAGGGGAAGGAATTTAGGTTATACATCAAATTCCTACTCATATTTAGCAATTAAGAAGTAATGCCATGTCTTCTGGTCAGCTAAGGGAAAAAATAACTTACTTAAAAAATGGTTCAAATGGCTCTGAGCACTATGGGACGTAACTTCTGAGGTCATCAGTCCCCTAGAACGTAAAACTACTTAAACCTAACTAACACATCCATGCCCGAGGCAGGATTCGAACCTGCGACCGTAGCGGTTGCGCGGTTCCAGACTGTAGCGCCTAGAACCGCTCGGCCACTCCGGCTGACTAACTCGCTTCACTCACCTGATATGGATTCATCAGCCAATAAACAAACTGCATTCAGATGCATAGTCCACAGTGTATTTCTTTTTTTTTTAAAGAATATCCACTCGATTCGTAGTGTAATCTGAAAACTGTGCTCTGACTTTGCTTCACCTCAATACTCTCTTCAGATCCTACTTGTAAATCGTTTAATTACGCAAGCTGAATATCGGCATTGAGTAAACAAGTGGAGGGTTTATTCACCAGTTCCGTAGACTCCCGACGAGTTCACGGAGAAACTACTAATGTATTTCGCAGGAAACGGTCACTGTACACGTCTGACCAGTCGGTTCTGCCACAGCGATGTGTTTGAGAATCAGCAGCTGGGAATGCGTCTGCACTAAGGCTCTCCGACTGCGTTCGTTTATGTTTGCAATCTTGAGTTCGAATTCTTTATTTATATTTGGGAGTTGGTATGGAGAAAGGCATATATGTATTCTCTTTCCTCGTGGTTTCTCGGCATTAGTGTCTGTATCAGCCAGCTTGCATTGTTATGTGTTTTCGTACAACATACGCGAAGTTTGTATGGTGGCAGTACTCACACATCTGCAGTTAGGAGACAGGTGATGTGCGTTGGCTACTGGAGGGAGACAGGGTGCTGTGTAAAGGTATAATCGCAGGACAGCAATGCCTAAGAAGCCAGCATTCAGATATGCAGTACAGGAATCACACGGACAGTGACACTGAGGTGCTGTGTGTCGTTTACTAGTAAGGCCTCTGCAGATTCTTAATGTCATCACGTCGCTGGAAGAGTCGAATCCCGTTCTGAAGTTTGGCAGATTTTGTACAGGCTTGTCAAATGGAGGTTAACAATCTGCACTTGATACACAGAAAGAATCTGGATTAATTCTGTGTAGAGATAAATGGAAGGCCACTTCGCTTGTTTACAAAAATGGTCGCAGCTCATATGTCGTCCGACTTTTCGCTACAGGCAAAATAGGTATAGCCACTGCTATTTTTAGAATTTGTAATGCACCTGATAAGACTGCAGCTTCTGTGTTTGAGTAAATACTATGCTTGCAGTCGTGTTGTGACATGACTTCCCAGTGCACCACACTGAATGCGACTCCAAAAACGCCGAGTCTGGGGATGCGAAATGCAGTAAATTAGCAAACACTTCTATGGATAAAGTTTTTCTGTTGCTTCTTTCTTCTGTATAATTTTAGTGAACTACAGTGTTAATCAGATGTACGATAGGTAGGGTATAGTGTAACACGGCGTACTCCACTGTCTCTCTTTCCAAGCATTAAACCCGACTGGCGGGCTCTGTTGCTGAAGCAGATGTGGCATGTTAATTTCAAGAGGTTGCCAGATGCCCTTCCTTCCGCCCCCCCCCCCCCCGGGGGAGGAATTAGCGTAGCACAACCGTCTGCGTCTAGTGTAATACGTGGAATAGTGCCAACGTGTTGAGATGTCTGCGAACCGTGTAACTGAGGCGGAACGTGGGTACCAGCCCGGTATTCACCTAGCAGGATGTGGAAAACCGCCTAAAACCACATCCAGGCCAGTCAGCACACCTGTCCTCGTTGTTAATCCGCCGGTCGGATTCGATCCGAGGCTGGCGGGCCTACCCGAGCCTAGGAAGCAGAGCGTCAGCGCTCTCGGCTGCCCTGGAGGGTTGAATATGGCGTACTCCACTGCAGAGTGAAAATTCATTCTGACAACTTCCTCCACACTGTAGCTAAGCCATGTCTGTGCAATATCGTTTCTTCTATGAGAGCTAGTCATGCAAGTTTCACAGCAGAGCTGTTGAGTTTGGAAGGTAGGAGATGAGGCACTGGTGGAAGTAAAGCTGTGAGGACGGATCACGCGTCATGCTTGGGTAGCTCAGTCAATGGAGACCCAGCCTGAGGAAGGCAGAGCACCCACGTTCAACTCTCGGTCCAGCACACAGTTTTAATCTGCCACGCAAGCTTCATACCATTGTTTGACTTGCACTTGCGTTGGCGTGCTGTTTTCCACACAAACTACTTTTATTGTTGAAGATTTCTCGTGTGAGCTATGCAGTGGTCAGACGATAATGTAACACTACTGTATAAGGGAAACACGCTCAATAGGAAACAGTCGGAACACTAAAAAGTCCAACCAGAGACATAGCAAAGATTATAAATTCATTAGATGCATCCTGTTAGTAGAGAACAGTCTGAAGAACCGCAACATTTCGTATTTTTCTTTTTTATTAAAGAGGAACAGCACAATAAATTTTCCTGCAAGTCTACAAAAACAAAAATGTGTAGTGCTGAGTAATTCAAAATTAAAAATTTGTGAAGAAGCTTATCAGTCTCGTGGCCTATGTTCAAATCAGCTGTAGTTACATAATGGGTGTGTCACCGGTTTTTTACGCTTTAGATGTCGTAACGAAATACCTCAAAATATTTTTTCCTTCGGTCATGTTATCCCTGCTTTGAATGTTTGCTTGGTTTTTATGTCCCTAATGGTGGTGTTAGGAACAGGCCACTGAAACAGTCCACAAGTCGTAGACCCGCAGTCTCCGTACCTGACTGGGTGTCGTGCTCCTCTCGGTGTCGCCGTGTAACACCGACGCTGCAGTGGTGCTGCTGCTCAGCACCCGTGAACCGTGACACAGCTTCTCTCCTGTGAACTTCAATCCACTGTACTGAACATGCCAAAAGAGACTTTTCTCGTTCCGTTGGAATAGCACTCTCACAGAAGTTCATCTCAATGTATTTCCTACAACGTACAACTCTAACTTCTCTTAATGAATCGGCTACACGTTATATTCCAGCTGGACGCTCTCATGCGTCAGTCTCACACGAGACCCAAAACAATAGTGTAACAGAAACAGAACATGAGTGCCACGACAGTTCCTCCAGCATCACGGAGCTCACGTGCACTCCACGGCTTTTCCTCACAGCCTCACACGGCAAACGACTCCGCCCAGCAGGTAGAGGAGCCGTCCGCGGCCCGCATCGCTGGCAGCACAGTATCGCCACGACCACGATCTGCACAAAGCGTCAGATAAACCCCCCAAAGTGGAACGCTGCCTGCTTACCAACTACCTTAACCCACGAACGTCTTTCAATGGACAATGACTATCGAGGATGAGCAACATCTCATTCTATGGATGACGTTTCACGCCTCGTGCTCCATCGACAGTGCGGTAAGTTTTGTCAAATAGCCTTATTGAGAGGTTTTATGTGCATTTCACATTTCAGTTACTGTACTTTACTGGCATTATCTTCGTTATGCGTACCTTAATGAAATCTGTGCTTTGCATATGTCACTGCAGGCGTCAGGAACTATTTGAGGCACAGAAGCTGGGATAAATTTCTCCAGTTGCAGTGTGTAAATTCTATCTGTTCTTCAGGTTATGTCGCTCATCAGAAATTAGTGTTCCACTTTCAAATTTTCTCATTAGTTGTAACGAGAAGCTAAAGTGTCAACTGACGTAGTTGCAAGACTTTGCAATAGTGAGAACGAGGAAGGAAGCTGCAGTTTAGTGAAAAGTGCTGCACACTTGCATAAAAAGTGAGACATCCAATAATACATTTTTATTTTCCTATTACATTTAGTTTGCTTGACGTAGAACAACACACCCAGCATGCGGAATAATCCTACGTGAATACCAGAGTTTTATACCAGAGCTGTAACAATTGAGTCAAATCTGTGTGGGAGTCGGTGAAAGTGTATATATATGCGTATTTTATCGTGTTCTCTTCTATTGCCTAGAGTGTATACAAACGTTCACGGATACAAGCAAACAGTTGGGAACTGTCAGCAGATGCTTTTACGTTCGTATTTGCTTTCTTACGATCTGGCTTAACACGCCTAAGAAGACCCAATTCGCAGAGTATAAATGTGTAAATGACGACGAGGAGCGATGTTGTAACTGATGACATAACACTTTTTTAGATACAGCGAGCATCAGAATTACTCGATGGCTCCATTCTGGACCCACCTGCAACGAATGGGACGACTGATGTCAACGTGATGAGTAACACACATTGCCACAAAGTAAGCAGCACTTTATTATTATTGTGTTCCATTATTTATATATTTAATACCATCGACAATTTTACCTTTAAAGCCACATAACTTGTCACTGCCTACATGTGTCTTCTGCCTTTCCATACGCAAGCTGATGCTATCTGTTACTCGTTCTTCGCCGGCCGTAGTGGCCGACCGGCTCTAGGCTCTTCAGTCCGGAACCGCGCTGCTGCTACGGTCGCAGGTTCGAATCCTGCCTCGGGCATGGATGTGTCTGATGTCCTTAGGATAGTTGGGTTTAAGTACTTCTAGGTCTAGGGGACTGATGACCTCTCATGTTAAGTCCCATAGGGGTAATGCAGGAGTAGGTTTAATAATGAATAGGAAAATAGGAATGCGGGTAAGCTACTACAAACAGCATAGTGAACGCATTATTGTGGCCAAGATAGATACGAAGCCCACACCTACTACAGTAGTACAAGTTTATATGCCAACTAGCTCTGCAGATGACGAAGAAATTGAAGAAATGTATGATGAAATAAAAGAAATTATTCAGATTGTGAAGGGAGACGAAAATTTAATAGTCATGGGTGACTGGAATTCGAGTGTAGGAAAAGGGAGAGAAGGAAACATAGTAGGTGAATATGGATTGGGGGACAGAAATGAAAGAGGAAGCCGCCTGGTCGAATTTTGCACAGAGCACAACATAATCATAGCTAACACTTGGTTTAAGAATCATGAAAGAAGGTTGTATACATGGAAGAACCCTGGAGATACTAAAAGGTATCAGATAGATTATATAATGGTAAGACAGAGATTTAGGAACCAGGTTTTAAATTGTAAGACATTTCCAGGGGCAGATGTGGACTCTGACCACAATCTATTGGTTATGACCTGTAGATTAAAACTGAAGAAACTGCAAAAAGGTGGGAATTTAAGGAGATGGGACCTGGATAAACTAAAAGAACCAGAGGTTGTACAGAGATTCAGGGAGAGCATAAGGGAGCAATTGACAGGAATGGGGGAAATAAATACAGTAGAAGAAGAATGGGTAGCTTTGAGGGATGAAGTAGTGAAGGCAGCAGAGGATCAAGTAGGTAAAAAGACGAGGGCTAGTAGAAATCCTTGGGTAACAGAAGAAATATTGAATTTAATTGATGAAAGGAGAAAATATAAAAATGCAGTAAGTGAAACAGGCAAACAGGAATACAAACGTCTCAAAAATGAGATCGACAGGAAGTGCAAAATGGCTAAGCAGGGATGGCTAGAGGACAAATGTAAGGATGTAGAGGCCTATCTCACTAGGGGTAAGATAGATACCGCCTACAGGAAAATTAAAGAGACCTTTGGAGAAAGGAGAACCACTTGTATGAATATCAGGAGCTCAGATGGAAACCCAGTTCTAAGCAAAGAAGGGAAAGCAGAAAGGTGGAAGGAGTACATAGAGGGTCTATACAAGGGCGATGTACTTGAGGACAATATTATGGAAATGGAAGAGGATGTAGATGAAGATGAAATGGGAGATATGATACTGCGTGAAGAGTTTGACAGAGCACTGAAAGACCTGAGTCGAAACAAGGCCCCCGGAATAGACAATATTCCATTGGAACTACTGACGGCCGTGGGAGAGCCAGTCCTGACAAAACTCTACCATCTGGTGAGCAAGATGTATGAAACAGGCGAAATACCCTCAGACTTCAAGAAGAATATAATAATTCCAATCCCAAAGAAAGCAGGTGTTGACAGATGTGAAAATTACCGAACTATCAGCTTAATAAGTCACAGCTGCAAAATACTAACACGAATTCTTTACAGACGAATGGAAAAACTAGTAGAAGCCAACCTCGGGGAAGATCAGTTTGGATTCCGTAGAAACACTGGAACACGTGAGGCAATACTGACCTTACGACTTATCTTAGAAGAAAGATTAAGGAAAGGCAAACCTACGTTTCTAGCATTTGTAGACTTAGAGAAAGCTTTTGACAATGTTGACTGGAATACTCTCTTTCAAATTCTAAAGGTGGCAGGGGTAAAATACAGGGAGCGAAAGGCTATTTACAATTTGTACAGAAACCAGATGGCAGTTATAAGAGTCGAGGGACATGAAAGGGAAGCAGTGGTTGGGAAGGGAGTAAGACAGGGTTGTAGCCTCTCCCCGATGTTGTTCAATCTGTATATTGAGCAAGCAGTAAAGGAAACAAAAGAAAAATTCGGAGTAGGTATTAAAATTCATGGAGAAGAAATAAAAACTTTGAGGTTCGCCGATGACATTGTAATTCTGTCAGAGACAGCAAAGGACTTGGGAGAGCAGTTGAATGGAATGGACAGTGTCTTGAAAGGAGGATATAAGATGAACATCAACAAAAGCAAAACAAGGATAATGGAATGTAGTCTAATTAAGTCGGGTGATGCTGAGGGAATTAGATTAGGAAATGAGGCACTTAAAGTAGTAAAGGAGTTTTGCTATTTGGGGAGCAAAATAACTGATGATGGTCGAAGTAGAGAGGATATAAAATGTAGGCTGGCAATGGCAAGGAAAGCGTTTCTGAAGAAGAGAAATTTGTTAACATCCAGTATAGATTTAAGTGTCAGGAAGTCATTTCTGAAAGTATTCGTATGGAGTGTAGCCATGTATGGAAGTGAAACATGGACGATAAATAGTTTGGACAAGAAGAGAATAGAAGCTTTCGAAATGTGGTGCTATAGAAGAATGCTGAAGATTAGATGGGTAGATCACATAACTAATGAGGAAGTATTGAATAGGATTGGGGAGAAGAGAAGTTTGTGGCACAACTTGACCAGAAGAAGGGATCGGTTGGTAGGACATGTTCTGAGGCATCAAGGGATCACCAATTTAGTATTGGAGGGCAGCGTGGAGGGTAAAAATCGTAGAGGGAGACCAAGAGATGAATACACTAAGCAGATTCAGAAGGATGTAGGTTGCAGTAGGTACTGGGAGATGAAAAAGCTTGCACAGGATAGAGTAGCATGGAGAGCTGCATCAAACCAGTCTCAGGACTGAAGACCACAACAACAACAACAGGTCTAGGGGACTGATGACCTCTCATGTTAAGTCCCATAGTGCTTAGAGCCATTTCAACCATTTTGAACTGATCATTAAAAATTAGAGCAAAATGGGAAACATTGAATTAGTACCATTACTGTCTCTCTCTCTCTCTCTATTTCTCTCTCTCTCTCTCCTCTCTATCTATCTATCTATCTATCTATCTATCTATCTCTCTGTCTATCTCTCTGTCTATCTCTCTCTCTATATCACTCTCTGTCTATGTCTCTCTCTCTCATATGCACACACACACACACACACACACACACACACAATATACTCACACTTAAGCAAAGAAACACATTTTTATACATTACAATAAATGAAGAAAATGGCATATCGATCTCCCACTAAAATTGATGATTAAATAACTGTATCATCCTCCTGCAAGTTTGTTACATTAAACACATACGTACAGTGTACATGAACAGGTTGGCAACGGTGGTACAACATGTAATTTGATATAAAGGTTTTTTGATGCAGGAAAAGAAAAGTTGTTGTTAAGTACTTGGAAGAATATTTTGCATTTGGCTGGATAATCAAACATTTGACACAACCTTCATTAAGGACCTAGCGATTTTTACACTTCCATGCCAATAGATACATTCCTTAATGATATCTCTCGCTAATAACAAGATTGAATTTAGGTTTAACTGTGCTATTCACCACCTCAATGTCAGGCTACGGCAATGTTTTCACGGCACTGGAAGACACGGTTATTTCCACATATATACACATAAATTACCAGTGTTCTTGCAAATGTGAAACAAATGCTTAGTGAGACTAGCGAAGTCTTCCTTCATACGCAATCCTGTTGAGATGAGGAGGGGGGGGGGGGGGGGAGGCAGGGAAACACTGCATAAATTTCAAACGCTGGCATTGACAATACAGAAAATATTCCCTTATCAGTACATAAAAAAATAGTAAAAATCATGCAGGGGAGAGCGCACACTGTAACATTCCACCTGATCTTGCTGATATTTCAGTGAAGATCTGCAGTCACAAGTTTAATTAAAAGCAATCGAAAAATGTTTGCATACAGGTAAACGAAGACAGTTTAAGCTCTGCGATCGTGTACCTAGCAGCAATCCCGTGTCCCATTTATACTCTAATATGGTTCGGTTGATGGTGATACCACTTAACAGATAATAGAATGTGAGCGGCTTACGTTCAGTAGTGAAGGACGACAATGATTTCATCCGTATTGAGCTTCAGTGCGGACTTGCACGAACCATTATTACCTTACAATACTAATCCATAGAGGTTAGAGCCGTTCTGGAAGTTTCCCCACCGCGAAAGACTGCTGTCTTCCGTGTCAGTTTTACTTTCTGCCAGACCACTGTTCTCCACGAGAACTGTTCTCAGAAATCAGTAAAACAATGTGCCGAACTGGGACTCAAACCAGGGAGCTGTGCCGCTTACAGACAGGTGTTCTACCTACTGAGCTATCCAAGAATGGCTCACAGCCAGTCGTCACAGCCTTACTTTCACCAGTAAATCTCCTACCATTCAAACTCCACATATATCCTCATGTGAAACTTGCAGGACTAGCACTCCTGAAAGATTGCAGAGACTCGGCTCAGCCAAGGCAGGAGATCATTTCGGGAATGAATGTTTCAGTTGGCGGTGGAGTGTTTGGAAATCAGGGGGCACGCTAGGCCCTGAACACGGGTCACAGGACGTGGCTGGGTAGCTCAGTTTGTAGAGCATTTGCCAGAGAAATGCAGACGTCCCAGTCTGCACACAGTTTTTTAATCTGCCACAAAGTTCCACATCAGCGCACACTCCACTGCAGCCTGAAAAATTCGCTCTAAGAGCTACATCCACTTCAGTCCATCACACAGCAGCTCCTCAGTGTATCACTCAGCAAGCCACGAGGCCCACTCAGTGTAAACATGTCTGCTCTCTGACTGTCACAACTGAACACCACACTTCACAATGTGATAGTACAAACTGCAAATACCCTGCTGGCCAAAACTGAAGCAACAGTTGGGTATTTTGCGAGGTTGCATCTATTTTGCCACAAAATAGTGTAAACGCTCTATGGGATTCAAATCGGGAGAATGAGCAGGCCACGCCATGCACGGTCTCCGATTTCCAAGAAAACGTGAAACACCTCTGCTCTATGAGGTCGAGCACTGTCGTCCATCAGTACAAAGTCTGGGTCCATCTCTCCTCGCAACAACCGCACATCAGGTCCCGAGATCTCGCCTCGATACCTCGCAGCGGTTAAACCTCGCCAATTCACTGGTACAATTACATGAAGAGGTGTTCGAGTGGTCACCAGAATCCCTGCCCGGGATCCTCGATATCAGTCTCCTTGCACAGTGTTTGGATTGAGAAATCGTGTTCCACGTTCCCTCTAGATGCGAATGCGTCGAGAATCACTCTGCAGACCAAATGGGGACTCATCTGGGAAAAGAACGTCGGCCCAACTGTTCGACCGCCCAGGTGGCATGTTGACAGCTCCACTCTAGACACTCCAGGTGGAATGTTGACAGCTCCACTGTAGACACTCCCTTCTGTGGAGAAGTACCAGAGGTACATGTACAGCAGGTCTCCCACAGTAAAGGCCACTCTACCGAAGCCTATTAAATTGACGTATTGTGATTGTTTCATGTGTTTTTCATTCTGAATTTTGTCAGAATAAATCAAATTGTTATCTTGAACAGAAATTTCATTCTGTAGTTAGGCAGAGCAATCCTTTCATCTGTCACGACATTAATTAAACTTTCCACTGTCAAATTAATTTTTATCAAATTAAATTATTGCATGTGCCAAATTCTTCTCTACTCCACGTGCAGGGTCGATAACAATCAGTCTGCGTTTCTTTTTTTAATCCATATGCGACAGAAAAAGTCGGAGTTAGGAAAGGGGGTCTTAGAGCATCATTTCCATATGCAAATTCTAGCTGAATTTAGTGCTAAACACGCTGCTAGCCCCGGCACAGCTTATATGGCAGTAATTTGAGTATGGTGCAGTTTACACTAATCTAAGGCAGGACCACACATGCTGCCAGCAAATAGGTTCCAGTAATCAGGTAATGTAGGGGACTGGTTCAAACAACAAACGCTAATGGAGTTGGGTGATGCGCTAGACAACCACTGATATTCCGGCGTTTGGCCTTCAAAGAGATTGGGCTTTTAGTTTTGAAATACACGAGATTGTGAAAGATGTCGGCTGCATTCTTGTAAGTTGTATGAATACTTTATATTCCACGAGAAACACAAGCTCGACAGAGAGAGGAGTTGGGTTTCTTAGCAATGGACTATTTGTCAGTTGATGCAGAGCTATTACAAAGATTCCTGTCACATTGTTCACAGTTCGTAGTAATTGACGAAAATCATCGAAGGAAACACAAGTGATTTCCAGCGTTTCCCAAGTAATGCTGTTCCTTATCTATATAAACGATTTCGGAGAGAATGGAGGAAGCGTCTGACGTTGTTTGCAGATGACACTGTCATTTACCTTCTAGTAAAGTAATCAGAATATCAAAACAAATTGCAAAACTATTTAGAAAAGATACCTGTATGGTGCAAAAGTTGGCAGTTGAACCTAAATAATGAAAAGTGTGAGTTCATCCACATGAGTGCTATAAGGAATCTGTTAAACTTTGGTTAGATCAGTCAGGGCAGTAAATTGAACTAAATACCTAGTAATCACAATTACGAACAACGCAAAATGGAAATAACACATAAGAAATGTTGTGGGGAAGGCGAACCAAAGACAGCGATTTATTGGCTGGAGATGCAACAGATCTGCTAGAGAGACTACCTACACTATGCTTGTCCGTCCTGTTTTGGAGCATTTCTGCTCGGTGTGGGATCCCTACCACATAGAATTAACAGAGTACATCCAGAATGTTCAAAGGAGGGCAGCACATTTTACATTATCGAGAAATAGGGGAGAGAGTGTGTCTGACGTGTTACAGAATTTGGGGCTGACATCATTAAAACAAAGGCGTTTTTCGTTGCGGCAGATACTTCTCAAGAAATTTCTATCACCAACTTTCTCCTCCGAATGCGAAAATATTTTGTTGACGCCGACCTCCATAGGGAGAAATTATCATCATAATAAAATAAGGAAATCAAAACTCGCTCGGGAAGATGTAGGTGTTCGTTTCTTTCTCGCGCTGTTTGAGACTGAAATAACAGAGGATTATTGTGAAAGTGGATCGATGAACCCTTTGCCAAGTACGTAAGTGTGATTTGTAAAGTATCCATGTAGACGTAGATGTAGATTACGAGTTTACTACGAGTGATATTATAGTGGACTTGAAAGGCCGTTTATTGTTCTTTCACTTGCTCGCATAAACTGTGGTAATAATTCATTTAATGCATGTGTTTTTTTTTATGTTGTTACTTTCTTTTTTGTTACCCCAATTTCTTTTGCGATAAAACTTGTGGCTATGTAATTAATCACGTGAGCTGCAATGGAATTTTATTATATGTATGTTTATTATCTTTCTTTTCTGTCATACATTCTTCGGTTTAGGAATAAACACCTCTGCCTTCAGATTTGCCTCTAAGTAGCATCTGTGACTCAGATATGACGTCGGTGAAAGCCATAAAGTAGAAAAATTTCTGGAGTAAACATTTCGTGCTGCGCACGTTGTCAACATTAAGCTGAGATTGTCGCGTGATCTCGGGATGACTCTTTTTAAGACCAGTTCACCTTGGGCGTCAGGTCCTGACATGTCAGATCCAAAGATTCCACAATTTACTTCAAACGGCGGCATTCAGACAAGTCGTCAACAGACCGTCACGTCACGTCACGTCACGGCAGCTCAAGGTTTCTCGGGAAGGAAGTATCGACGGCATCGTCGCCTGCTAACATCGTAAGTTAACCTCTTTTGCCGCGCTCACTCGTGTTGTAGTAGTGGATTGTGTGCTTTTCTAACTTCTTAATCTATATTTCGATATTGTGTTTTGTTTTCGTGGCAAATTGTAGATGTGCCATGACGACTTGGATGTTTATTGCATTGGATATTGTTACACAAGCAACGTGAGATATCTAAAGGCGAAAAATTATTTACGTTTCACGATAACGGAACAAATGTCCGCTTTCCCAAACCACAGAAATGTCGATGTTTTGAAATGTTGTGTCACATCTCAGTACTTCAACAAACAAAACTGATCAAGAACGCAAGTTATGAGGTTTGCTTTACCCATTAATCACCTTAGTTCCTCAGCTGCAGTACTGTACTCTGACGCGGACTAAGCGGAATGACGTGACGGTGCCATGCCGTGGTGCCCGCTAATTTTGCTCATCAAAGCTAAGAGAACAATTTATTCTAGGTATCAAATGGCAATTGTTATGGTGTCTACAAAACGCCTGTCCCAAATACACAGCACATATGAGGGCAATCTATCTGTACTGACGATATGGCGGCATTCAAAATTTATAGGACGTTTTACGGGCAAACCTATGCCGACCCCAGATCTCGTGCCCACGGTGGCAATGTGTGTCGACAACAGAAAATCAGTTCTGTGCGTCTGAATGCTCACTCTGTGATTAAGGCCGACGGTGAAATCGTACACTAGAATTTGTTCATTGTTTCTTTCTGTTTGTGTATCATTAAATGAGGCGTCTTTATCGTCCTCGTGCCAGTGTAATTCGTATCCTTAACACCAGTGCAGTACTGTCGCATGATCTTGGCCTCTCACCTCCCTAGAATTTAATCAGTAGAGACTGCGCCAATTCGGGTTGCTGATATGTTGGTTCATTCCGCTGTCAGCTTTGCCATTCAGGCCATAGACCTGACACTATAGTGGTGTGCAACATATCGCTTACAACGCAAAATATTGCAATCGCAAACTTTCGCCATTGTCTGTACCATGGTTATATATGGCACATGGACATTTTTATCATTTAAACCGGTATATGATGTGGGTATTTCTTTCGGCATGCTGTCATATTTTTGTGCTATGAACATGCTATTTACACCTTGTGGTCACTATTAACAGATGATTTTATGTACCTATGATATTCCTGTGAACATGGATTGTCCATCATGGACTTACAACCTATGCTTTTCATATTTGGCCATGTCAACCATTATTTTCCGTAGTATATTTTCAGATCAAACGCACTACACGTGTAACTGCTGCCCTGGTGTTCATTCTGTGGCTCGATTGTTTAATGACTGGAAAACTTGTTTGCTACCAGTCTGCCATAGATTTTTACGATTTTGCACTTTCTGCACGCTGGGGCATCCATTACAATAGATCTTGACGACGACATCACTTAACAATGTCTAATTTTACCCAACATTGTTGACTTAAGACCAAAATCATGATATTAATATAGAATAAGAAAGTTTTATACCGTCAGAAGGTGGAAATATCATTCTAAAGCTATACTCGTCATTGTTTAATGCTGTGTTTCATTTCGGTGATACGTAACTTATAGCACTGAGCGTCATTTGCACAGTTGTGTATCCCACGATGTGACAGGTTCGCCGACGACGAGTTCATCTAGCAGCAGACACGCGACCGATATATCGCTAGCAATGTCGCTAGAAATTGGTCACAAAACACACCAGCGATTTATATAGCAATTTTAATCAGTAATTCGAACGTCACTACGTCTGGAACACCCGCTATCAAAAATTATCTGCAGTGATTAGCAAAATATCGTATGTCGGTTAATACTCGCAGAAAAACAAGAGTTGAAATGCATTACAGTTGTTTTGGGATGTTACCGACTGGACACTGTAACATATCAACTAAAATGGTGTTGAGATTTAAACTGTCTGCTCTTTTTCTTTTTTCCCTACCTCGGCGTCAGTACGTTAATCTGTCAGTGGTTTAGGGTCGCGGGATGCTCCTTCCTGTTGCCAACCTTTTACCCTCCCCTAATTTTTGGAGTGAGTGGTGGGGGACAAAGGCAGTTTCGGCACTTCTAACAAGGGCTCAGGATTGCGCCATTGGAGCTTATATGTCTTTATAGCATATTTCATGGTGTATGACATGGTTGTCAGTTAATTTTTCTCAAAATTTCCCTGGGAAAGAACTACTGACGACAAATCAAAAGTGAGACTTACGTAGTACGTATACATTTCTGAAATGCCAATAACAAACTCCCAGTAGATCTCTTTCACTATTCCACAGCCTCTCCGGCCAGAATTTTGCAGGAGGATTTTTATATATGGCAAAGATTGTACTGAAACATTCGCCTGTGTCATATTATACGAAAATAATAGTAAGCCACGAAGTAGTATTGTATTTTGTAAAGAAACATAAAAAAGATTATGGAATATACAAAATATACATGTGACGTGCACATAGTCACTGTAAACAAGTGATAAAAAGTAGTGGTGCTAAGTCGCTTACAAATTAATTTGCAAAAATCTTCGTACATTTCGTGCTCAGGTACACTCCAAGTAAAGTTACAAATGTTGTTTATATTAGTGTTCAGGTTTACTTACAATACGTCACGTTCCGTTTGAAATAAGTGTGCACAGGTTAAAAAAAAATTGTTCACTACATTAGTGTGCGCTAGTGGCAAAGTCCCCCCCCATGAACCATGGACCTTGCCGTTGGTGGGGAGGCTTGCGTGCCTCAGCGATACACATAGCCGTACCGTAGGTACAACCACAACGGAGGGGTATCTGTTGAGAGGCCAGACAAACGTGTGGTTCCTGAAGAGGGGCAGCAGCCTTTTCAGTAGTTGCAGGGGCAACAGTCTGGATGATTGACTGATCTGGCCTTGTAACAATAACCAAAACGGCCTTGCTGTGCTGGTACTGCGAACGGCTGAAAGCAAGGGGAAACTACGGCCGTAATTTTTCCCGAGGGCATGCAGCTTTACTGTATGATTAAATGATATGGTGTCTTCTTGGGTAAAATATTCCGGAGGTAAAATAGTCCCCCATTCGGATCTCCGGGCGGGGACTACTCAAGAGGATGTCGTTATCAGGAGAAAGAAAACTGGCGTTCTACGGATCGGAGCGTGGAATGTCAGATCCCTTAATCGGGCAGGTAGGTTAGAAAATTTAAAAAGGGAAATGGATAGGTTAAAGTTAGATATAGTGGGAATTAGTGAAGTTCGGTGGCAGGAGGAACAAGACTTCTGGTCAGGTGACTACAGGGTTATAAACACAAAGTCAAATAGGGGTAATGCAGGAGTAGGTTTAATAATGAATAGGAAAATAGGAATGCGGGTAAGCTACTACAAACAGCATAGTGAACGCATTATTGTGGCCAAGATAGATACGAAGCCCACACCTACTACAGTAGTAGAAGTTTATATGCCAACTAGCTCTGCAGATGACGAAGAAATTGAAGAAATGTATGATGAAATAAAAGAAATTATTCAGATAGTGAATGGAGACGAAAATTTAATAGTCATGGGTGACTGGAATTCGAGTGTAGGAAAAGGGAGAGAAGGAAACATAGTAGGTGAATATGGATTGGGGCTAAGAAATGAAAGAGGAAGCCGCCTGGTAGAATTTTGCACAGAGCACAACTTAATCATAGCTAACACTTGGTTTAAGAATCATGATAGAAGGCTGTATACGTGGAAGAACCCTGGAGATACTAAAAGGTATCAGATAGATTATATAATGGTAAGACAGAGATTTAGGAACCAGGTTCTAAATTGTAAGACATTTCCAGGGGCAGATGTGGACTCTGACCACAATCTGTTGGTTATGACCTGTAGATTAAAACTGAAGAAACTGCAAAAAGGTGGGAATTTAAGGAGATGGGACCTGGATAAACTGAAAGAACCAGAGGTTGTAGAGAGTTTCAGGAAGAGCATAAAGGAACAATTGACAGGAATGGGGGAAAGAAATACAGTAGAAGAAGAATGGGTAGCTTTGAGGGATGAAGTAGTGAAGGCAGCAGAGGATCAAGTAGGTAAAAAGACGAGGGCTAGTAGAAATCCTTGGGTAACAGAAGAAATATTGAATTTAATTGATGAAAGGAGAAAATATAAAAATGCAGTAAATGAAGCAGGCAAAAAGGAATACAAACGTCTCAAAAATGAGATCGACAGGAAGTGCAGAATGGCTAATCAGGCATGGCTAGAGGACAAGTGTAAGGATGTAGAGGCTTATCTCACTAGGGGTAAGATAGATACTGCCTACAGGAAAATTAAAGAGACCTTTGGAGAGAAGAGAACCACTTGTATGAACATCAAGAGCTCAGATGGAAACCCAGTTCTAAGCAAAGAAGGGAAAGCAGAAAGGTGGAAGCAGTATATAGAGGGTCTATACAAGGGCGATGTACTTGAGGACAATATTATGGAAATGGAAGAGGATGTAGATGAAGATGAAATGGGAGATACGATACTGCGTGAAGAGTTTGACAGAGCACTGAAAGACCTGAGTCGAAACAAGGCCCCCGGAGTAGACAACATTCCAGTAGAACTACTGACGGCCTTGGGAGAGCCAGTCCTGACAAAACTCTACCATCTGGTGAGCAAGATGTATGAAACAGGCGAAATACCCTCAGACTTCAAGAAGAATATAATCATTCCAATCCCAAAGAAAGCAGGTGTTGATATATGTGAAAATTACCGAACAATCAGTTTAATAAGTCACAGCTGCAAAATACTAACACGAATTCTTTACAGACGAATGGAAAAACTAGTAGAAGCCGACCTCGGGGAAGATCAGTTTGGATTCCGTAGAAATACTGGAACACGTGAGGCAATACTGACCTTACGACTTATCTTAGAAGAAAGATTAAGGAAAGGCAAACCTACGTTTCTAGCATTTGTAGACTTAGAGAAAGCTTTTGACAATGTTGACTGGAATACTCTCTTTCAAATTCTAAAGGTGGCAGGGGTAAAATACAGGGAGCGAAAGGCTACTTACAATTTGTACAGAAACCAGATGGCAGTTATAAGAGTCGAGGGGCATGAGAGGGAAGCAGCGGTTGGGAAGGGAGTGAGACAGGGTTGCAACCTCTCCCCAATGTTATTCAATCTGTATATTGAGCAAGCAGTAAAGGAAACAAAAGAAAAAATTGGAGTAGGTATTAAAATCCATGGAGAAGAAATAAAAACTTTGAGGTTCGCCGATGACATTGTAATTCTGTCAGAGACAGCAAAGGACTTGGAAGAGCAGTTGAACGGAATGGATGGTGTCTTGAAGGGAGGATATAAGATGAACATCAAC
The DNA here is from genome assembly GCF_021461385.2 of Schistocerca piceifrons. Lineage (NCBI taxonomy): Eukaryota > Metazoa > Arthropoda > Insecta > Orthoptera > Acrididae > Schistocerca > Schistocerca piceifrons. The sequence continues at coordinate 72,597,625 of NC_060148.1, read as the reverse complement.
AAAAGCAAAACGAGGATAATGGAATGTAGTCGAATTAAGTCGGGTGATGCTGCGGGTATTAGATTAGGAAATGAGACACTTAAAGTAGTAAAGGAGTTTTGCTATTTGGGGAGCAAAATAACTGATGATGGTCGAAGTAGAGAGGACATAAAATGTAGACTGGCAATGGCAAGGAAAGCGTTTCTGAAGAAGAGAAATTTGTTAACATCGAGTATAGATTTAAGTGTCAGGAAGTTATTTCTGAAAGTATTTGCATGGAGTGTAGCCATGTATGGAAGTGAAACATGGACGGTAAATAGTTTGGACAAGAAGAGAATAGAAGCTTTTGAAATGAATGCTGAAGATTAGATGGGTAGATCACATAACTAATGAGGAAGTATTGAATAGGATTGGGGAGAACAGAAGTTTGTGGCACAACTTGACCAGAAGAAGGGATCGGTTGGTAGGACATGTTCTGAGGCATCAAGGGATCACCAATTTAGTATTGGAAGGCAGTGTGGAGGGCAAAAATCGTAGGGGGAGACCAAGAGATGAATACACTAAGTAGATTCAGAAGGATGTAGGTTGCAGTAGGTACTGGGAGATGAAGAAGCTTGCACAGGATATAGTAGCATGGAGAGCTGCATCAAACCAGTCTCAGGACTGAAGACAACAACAACAACAACAACAGTGGCAAAGTCATTAATCGTGGGAAAAATGACATTCATGGCATTTTTCTTTGTCGTTATTTTGCACAAAATCTCGTGTAACTGATTGTGATTACATTGTCTTTTAGTCGTAGCAAATATGTATCGAAGCAATAACTTTTCGTGGTTTTCATACACGAAGCTGTTGACACGAGTGTGCACAGTAAACGAAGTGACACATGTTGAAAAGTCTTCCAGCACTTATGACGCTGTAATATCCCATCGTGTGAGAGCGTCGTATCGCGATTGTTTGGGAGGCGACTCAGAGCACACTTAGTTGGCCCCCAGTACGTGTCTATAATAAATCCAGTGACAACTCAGAGCCATGCCGCTCACAAGAGGTACCTCCATGTCACTTTAGTAAAATGTCTATGAAGTCATCTAAAATCATGATAATTGACTTGGCATGTCGTGGTAAAGAAAATATTTATAATATTTCGAACTTTCTCACAGTGCACAGAATAACTCTACTCAAGTCCATAAATGTGATGTTTTCACAAAGTACTTATATTCTGTTACAATACAGTGAAAGAAAATAAAGCATACAGATTTATCTAAATATGGTGAATTCTCAGATTAAATGACAAAAAATAACAAACATTTCTTACCAATATCGAAATTACAGATATGCCGGTAGTGACATCTCAAACAGAATAATCATAATCGAAATCTGTTTTACGCTGTGAAAGAAAAGAAACATTAAAATGAAGTAATGCATTACATGTACAGTGCATTGGGAAATATCAACAGGCAAACACTGTTATCAGTCTTCTTACTTTTTACACGAGCACGAGTCGACCACTGGTGTTGTTACGCAAGAGTACAATAGTGATTTCTGCACAGTGTATGTTTTTATATACTCCAGTAAATGCGCATAAGAATACAGGCTAAAGGGAAGGACAGGGAGCGAGTGTGAATAACATTTTATTGCCGTAGAGAAAAATAGGAATTGTTACATTTATATGTTGTCTGTCAGTCACCAAAGAAAATAAAATAAAAATGTGTTCACAAAACCTTAACCTACTCACGTGCCAGTTACTTATAATTACCCCAAATGCAAAATTTAAGTATTATCAAGACGAGTAGTTAGTAACTATGAACAAGTAAAGTGAATGTACAGAATGAAAATAATTAAGAAATATTGTCTTTCCGATGAAATCGGTTAACTACAGCCGAAAAGTTATGAGAAACGGTATTTTCCTGTGAATGAAGAAAGACTCATTAGCATAAGCAAAATGACAAATTCATCAAAGCAAGTACACGGCAATAACAGTCTCCAATCCTTCACGCTGTTGTTCACAAACAAAAAATTCATATTTTTGAAAGAAAGTTTTATATTCCTGTAACTTCATTGCCTTGTGTTATCGTTTGGCAACACCTTATCAGACGTTATTATAAATATTACTTATCAGAGATACACACCAAAACACAATCAACAAAGCACACACCAAGGGTAAAATCATCACGTAATCCCTGACAATCCCTAAGATCAGTATGCCACACTTCATATCATAAATCATAAACGTCTGCATAATAATCATAACAAGTTTGCTATCCTCACTTCCTATTATCTCACCATATCCTCATTATAAAAATCCACAAATCATTGCTACACATACTTCACCTATAGTTAATCCTTAAGTCTTCACTTCACATACAACACCTACAGCAAAATCCTTACAGTCAATGAAGAAACCCTGATTCTACCACGGTGTTACTGTATCTCGGTGCAAGACGATGAAATTAAATATCTTCTCCGATAGTTGACAGTACGTGTTACACCTGTGCAAATATATACTGTCTACCTGTTGTATCAGTACTATCTGGAATCCGTTATTGCATACTTTTGTACGTTAGCCTGTAAGAGAAAATGCATTACGACGCACAAAATTCGATGTTATTGTTTCTCATGTTGAATTTATCTTTTGTGATGCCTTTGTCTTTGACGAAAAAATCATTGCTGTCTTCTTTTACGTAGCATTTGCTTGTAAAACCATGGACTGTAAAGATCTGGGTTAATTATCTTAGAACATCATGTGGTATATGCTCTGTAACAATCGTTGTATCTATTTACATAAAAGCCATTACACAGTGAAACTAAACATACGAAATGGCTTGTACTTATGGTACTGAATGAGGGAAAAATGTTATTGTCATGTACACCTACATGTCAATGAAGGAAAACCTGTAGAAAAAGTTTAACTACTGTGTACAAAGGGTTGATGTCATGAAAAAAATGAGATTCGTGTTGTCAGAACGTACCTGATATACTGTGTGATTATAATTAAAGTCAAACTTTCAGAGTGCTGTAGAAACAACACCGCTGGGCAGAATGACGTCAAATTGCAACGGAATATTATCGGAGATGGGGGAAATCGCATGGCAGTAGAAAAATAAATAGTTACAAAATATAGCAATACATGGCGCTGTAGGCATCATAATTTAATGTGGTCGATTACAAATTACAAATGAATTATACAACAATGCCTAAGGTGTACGTCTGATGTCAAAGAAACTGTACTACTCAGTGTGCGTGGGTGTACCGGTGTGGTACTGTTAGCTACGTAAGCCCATCCACCGGGGCAAGGTCATATCACAGGGACTGGGAAAAATCGGTTTTTAATTGTCCTGAGGCCAAAAACAGCATAAAAAGCATCAATCAAAATCAAATCCGACTATTAATTTCCTTGTGACTGGCGCAAAACATATTCAATATGCTGTCCACCATTTTGTGCAACAAGTTGAAGTCGAGAAACAGCACGTTCCACTACTGATCGTAGTGGGTTCCGGGATCACGTTCAGAATGTGTTGCGCAATGCGTGCCTTCAGTGCAGCTAAGTTCGCAGTCGGAACACTGAACGCAACATCTTTCAGACAGCCGCACAGCCAGAAGTCACACGGATTAAGATCAGGTGATCTGGACGGCCAGGCTGTAGGAAAATGGCGGCTGATAATTCTAGCATTTCCGAAATGGCGCTTCAGCAGCTGCTTAACTGGATTTGCAGTGTGCGGAGGTGCGCCATCTTGCATAAAAACGATCCCATCCACACATCCACGCTGTTGGAGAGCTGGAATGACGTGGTTGCGGTAAATACACTGATAGCGCTTAGCAGTGACGGTACAGGTAACAGGACCGGAAGCACCTGTCTCTTCCAAAAATTATGGTGCTATGAAAAACCATGACGTAAGCCCGCACCACACAGAGACCTTTTCAGGATGAAGTGGTACTGGTTGGTTTGCGTGTGGATTTTCCGTTGCCCATATTCGACAATTCTGTGTACTGACATATTCTGTCTGATGAAAGTGGGCTTCGTCTGTCCACAAAATCTTCCACGGTCAATCATTGTCCATTTCCGTGCGAACAAGAAATTCTAAATCAAAGGTCTCTCTTGCTGGCAGATCAGCAGGAAGCAACTCGTGCACATGGGAAATTCTGAATGGATAGCAAAGAAGGATGTATCGTAGGATTTTACGCTCCGTGCTCTCGGGTGTGTCCCACGTTCGGGCAGTTCTCCGTGCACCACACGTTTGCACTCCGCCACTCGCCTCCCCCTGCACTGCTGTGGCCGCTGCTTCCACTGACGTCGAACCAGTTCGTTTCCGCCCTCTACCAGGTTGCACACCAAAATAATCCGTCTTTCGAATTTCGGAATCTTTTTCTCCAGACCCACGGCAGTCATCGCCTTTTTTCAAACCCTTCAGTGTCCGAAACTTCTGCAGGGCGACGTGTTTTTTTCTTCTGCCATACGTTTCCCCCCTTCTCCTATAATATTCCGTTGCAATTCGACGTTATTCTCACGAGTGGTGTTATTTCGACAGCGTTTTGAAAGTTTAACTTTAATTATAGTCCCCCTGTATAAAGGCGTGGTGTTGTCGTCATGAAGGAGTAGAAAGTCAAGTAATTGTTCAATGAACGATGTTGTATTGGTGATGTGATGAACACCTCTCCAAGCTTTCATTCTGAGAGTTCCAAGATGTACTACGTTGGGGAGTGGAATTCGTCGAATCCGAAACGGTCGTTATAAAGTAGTGCAAGTTTCTGACACTTGTTTGCCCTACAAGATAATGGATATACTCGAACTAAAACTTTTTGTCCAACTCTGAATTTCCTAGTGCGACTTATCTTCTTTTGTAGCATTTTCCTCCTCCCAATTGCTTTTTTTATATTAGTAACTGCAATCTCAATCAGTTCACGATGACGTAAAAAATGTGACTTGGGGAAAGTAATTAGTTCTTTTATTTTGTCTGGTCCATTTATATTCTTCAAAACTAAATGTGGCGAAAGCAAAGCTGAATCACTAGGAATTGAATTAATGCTGTCCTGAAAAATCTGAATATGTCTGTCCCATTCAGTGTGTTGTTTGTCTTCCTCTGTTACTGCTTCATAATTGTCTACCTTGGCTTCCATTATCTGCGAAACGTCTAATTAAATTCTTCATGTCCAGTGTCAGTATCAAAAGACGGGTAGTGAAAAATAGTGTGTACTACTGTGTATTCTTCGAGTATGAAAAAAGCTGTAATTTGTTTATATGCTGTTCGTCCGTTGAAATGCTCTGCTCGAACTGTAATGCAACTTGCTCGTTATTGTTGCGTAGTACAATAGAAGAGTCCTAAAAGACCAAAATCGGTTCATGTTCTGTCAAGGAGTCCATGCCTAGCATAACTTCATTTGTTAAAAGTGGGTCGATCCAAAAATTTGTATAAAATCTGTGGCCATGAAGAGCAAATTTTAGATGTTTCTGTAGGTTTACATGTACTCCTGTTCCTGAAACTGCTCCTCTATCTTTAGTCTTTTCTAATGGGATTGCAGGGCAAGAATTATTCGCATTGCGTTTACTACCTGCTGCATCAGTAATCGATGTAACAGGAGAGCCATAGTCAGTCAGTGCGCTGAAATTATGTGAGTCAGTTGGTGTCTTTACAACCGGATGGTACACATTCTATTGTGCCTGTTGTTTTTGCTGCAATAACGGGATAACACGCTCGGTTACTGTGTTCATATAGTAAAAATGTCCAAACTGATTAAATCCTGACCTTTACTATTAATCTCTTTAATAAAAACAAAGTGTCCCCGTGCGTTAATGATTTGCAAATAATCCTATTGTTGAAATGATCCCTGTCCGTTGGAGATTTTCGTAGCAAACAGATCTAGAAATGAAAATGTCTCACCTCGTAATGTAATTTCTTGGAAACGCGCTCCTTGCTGCTCTCTGCGCTCCAGTCGCAAATTTCTGACTCCAGTCGCTGAGAGCCCAGTGCAGTGCTCCAGACAGCGAGCAAACTGTTTTATACACACCACTGAGTGCGGCACGATTTTATATAGAAATGCTCTTAGGTGAAATATGCCTTTAACAAACTGTTTTTACATTATCTGATACGTAATTGACTGTATGATATTCATGTTACAACACGCATTAACATTGACAAATGGCAATATTGTTATCAAACGCTCACTGTCAAAAATGTGGGACAAACAATTGACAGACATGAAGAAACCGTTACAGTGAAACTCATTCAATCTTTTTAAAAAAAACCTCAATTTCCTTGATATGGCCGTCTAATTCAACAATGAATCTAACCACGCTTGACTGCAGTGCCACCAAATAAAAAATGTTACCTTCATACTCTTTTCTAATATCCTTACATCTCATTTCTTTCTGAACCCTTATCTTTCTCTTCTGTTTCACACAAACCACTTTACTTAAACGCAGGTGCACTTAACTTTACGCCTTCACTGCCCAGAGTCCTCTGCTCGGCGTCTTAACTCACAACTACCCTCCTGACGCTGGAACTCCAGCACCCCTCTCCCTCCCCGGCAGCGACGACCAATACGTGGACACCTTCCAGCGACGCAGCTGCTCTGACCAAAGACTGCACGCGAATAATAAGCGACTCACAGTTGTCGCTTAGTGTCTGAGCCATACGCTAAGGAAGTGCGTACAAAATCCAGAAATGCAAATAACAAACTCCCAGTAGACCTGTCCAGTAACAGGTTTGTTCTCCTGTTCTTTGTCAGCAGGTTGACGAGTGTATTCTAGCTGCCACCATTTACTTTGCCATCGACTGCCTTTTATTTTCAATGGGAAGATACCGTGTTTGAGAGGAGGCTTTTAAATGTAGAGAAATGAGTACTTCCTTCTATATTTGGGTAAGTAATTGTATCTGGTAGACGATTTTAATATTATATTCTGCTACGTCAAAGACTATCTCCAGATTCCTATTTGGGATGTAATAACACGGTTCTTCTCCTCTACTTCATCAGGTTAATGAGCGCGTTGAGGTTTCTACCGTTCATCCTGCCATCGACTGGATTTTTTCGGCAAAGGGAAGGTGCCCTAGTCGGTAGCTGGCTTTGACATGTAAAGAAACGATTACATCTTTTTTTAATTTGCTACGTAATTGTATTGCAATTTACTCTTTGAGAAGTTTTGTCGCCATCCCTACGCGCCCAGTCTTTCTTTGGTGTAATATGCTTGCAGCACTTCCCATCCCGCACTTCTTTGCACAACGAGCGTAATCCTGGCCGCTTAATAAATCATCTACGAAGCCTTCACTGGCCGTGCACGAGACTCTTGAACATCCCTCTACGTGCAATCTGCTCCTCACGATTTCACAGGCGTCCGTAAGGAATGCATACTCTGCACTACTTGTCAAAAAGTCTGGTGAGTTCACATCGTCAAGGACAGCTGCAATCATCTTTTATTTTCTGAAATTCTACCACCACAATGGTGAAGAATTTCGTTCAATACATTCAAACATAGGAGAAAACAAGGAATTGTCTGCCCCATGGACATGATATTACGTACGCATTTCAATATCCTGTGGTCTCTTACTGTTTTCCCTTATTACTATAGTGCACTTTCTGGATTTTCTGGAATGGGACGGATATCCATTACTTCTCTCTCTCTCTTTCTCTCACTCTCCTATACTGATTGGTTAATAACCTAGAGAATTTACTAACGGTCAGGTTATTCAAGGATAATTATTGCTTTTTGGTACAGTACTTGTAACTAAGTTTCTACATTCAAATTACACAGGTTAAACATGTAAGTAAAACAGAACAACCGACTTTAGCCTGTACGTATCAAATCTTCCTAACAACTAAATTTCTACGCAGATTAATAAGTCAGAGAGCTTCGGATTAAATTTCAGACGAAACCTTTCCTACGGACCTGCCACACACTCTGGAGGATTTATACTCATCTCCCACTGCACTGTAAGCCTCATTGTGTTGCTGGGTAAATGGTTAACTAACCTTTTTCTCTCTCAATCAAAATTTCTAGCTTGCTTTACACGAATGTAGTTAATAATGGTTATTTTGGTGCCATGAGTAGTTAATTATCTCACACACGGGTCCTCAACTGAAGGTTTGCACACGCACATCCGTTTTCCATTGTCTCTTCGCCAGATTGAAACAGTCAGTACTCACCATGTGGAAGTGCTTGTTTCCAGTTCAAATTCCGTACAAGAAAATTCTTAAATATTCTCAGCTTAAATTTATACACGCAAGTATCTCAGCTTAAAATTACCACACGTGGTGTCATTGAGACCATTGCCCACTGCAAGAAATCCCAAGTTCCCCGTGAGTGTTACCTACCTTCCTTTACATGAATCTCCCACCACAACGTTTTATATATATATATATTCTGAAAAGGGAAATCATTGTTTCTGGCTGCTCTTAAATGCTCCACACGCGTACCACTCCCGTATTCTGTGGTTCTACGGAGCGCACTGACAACAGGTGTTTCAAGTTGGGGAACCAGCGCCAGAGTGCCGGGACACGGCCGTTCACCAGGACACCCCACGCTCCCTCACCAGTGGGGGAGGGTCCTGTTACCGTACTGGCCAGCCACACACTCCAGGCCCTCCAGTGGTCTGGAATGCTTCTTTGCCTCTCCCGAAGGTGACCAGAGGACTGTGTCAAAGATAATTACAGGTTCTACATCCACTATCTGTGGTCAGCAAGCAACAAACCATTCACTCATTTCTCAAACATCACAAAACTAGATATAGGGATCTATTTCTGAAGGAAGTGTGCATACGAATAAGCAAATACACAAACTGTCCTTTTTTTCTACACCAGTAACCGGTTTAAGTGTAGTGAATACAGTTGTGTTACAATAAAACAGCTGTTCTGACGAGAACAACGGAGTATGTTGTTATGCTATGGGTATTACTGTCCCGAACGAGGCAAACCTTTTCTATGTCGGGTAGTACTGTACTCTTTCATAGTACAGCATATTTTCCACAATTTGAAGGCTGCTCGTTTGTTGTGTCCTGCACCAGATCACAGTGTACTTTTCCGTTCGCTCCTTTAGGAACCGAAAGCAAAGCAGCCTGAACTGTGTTATTTAGGCTACAAATCTGCGGCCTTACGGCAGAAAACCACAAACACGTACTGTTTGTGGGCGACCTGAGGTGCGTCGCAGTGGAGAGAGACCATCTGCCGATGCCAGACGCGTCCACTCAGTGAGAGGACGCTGTCAGTAAAGCGCAGCTCAGTGGCGGCTGCGACAATAGCTCGGGTATCGTGCTGCTATCAGACACGTGTTTGACGGTGCTCGAGTACAGCATTCGATATCTGAATTGTTATTAGTTTTGCTGTAACACCTAACTCGTATGTTTTTGTTGATGCAGTCGTGGTTGACATTTGATTAGACGCAGCGCATTGCGGCGATTATTTCATGTGATCGCACTTGCTGCGCCGTTTGTCCCTGAACAGCTGCAGCTGGTAGCGTGTTTAAGAATGCCCGCCTGCCTCGAGTCGGGCTCCCGCCAGTGCGCAGAGCCGCACGCCCCGCCGCCGCTGACCGCTCAGCCCTGCCGGGGGAAACCCCAGCCGCTCTCCGGGGCAGCCAGGGGCTCTGCAGGCGCGCCTCAGCCGCGGCACCTTTCTGGCACTGTGTCCGGGCAGGCCCACACGTCACACATGCGAATGCGTCACGAAATAGTATCAAAACTAAATGTCTTTAATTACAGTACCTAATAAAAGCATTAATTATTAGCAACATTTTGTTTCCCATTACCGTAAGGACAGTCATTACACATGTTACGTATTTGTCAGATACAACACAACCGTCTGGTAAAGGAACGGTCAGCTCCAAAATGAAAACAAGTCTCCAACAGATGATGAGCAAACAGCTTGGCCAGTCACAAGTAACGCCAAAAGAATTGTTCACCTCGTAACTGAAAATCCCTGAGTTTAAAATGGTGCAACGGAAATCTAAACCTATAAAAATACCTTAAAGTTACAGTAGAAAAGAAATTCATGTCATCGGTCTTCACCACACTGTCACCGACAAAACAGAAAAATCTACAAAGTCATAACGACAGATGCCTCTGCAAATATTCCAGACTTTTGCTTTGGTCCTCTTACGTTTGCCAGATTCATTAAATATAACGTTACGTTCGTTCCTGTTTTCACCATGGTATCTCAGTAGCTACAACTGTCTGTTTCACAATAAGCAACAATATTCCGTTAGTTCACTTAGAGGATAACTGTATGAAAGCAAGAGAAAATAAAAGCCTACCTAAATCTGTGAAGAACGTTTTATCTGCTACGTTTTGAAATTATTGCTCAATGTTCATCACAACAAACTGCAAAGTACTGGCCGGCCGCGGCGGCCGTGCGGTTCTAGCCGTTCCATTCCCGAACCGTGCGACTGCTACGGTCGCAGGTTCGAATCCTGCCTCGGGCATCGATGTGTGTGATGTCTTTAGGTTAGTTAGGTTTAAGTAGTTCTAAGATGTTAAGACGTTAAGTACGCAGCTCGTGGTAGTGCGGTAGGATTCTCGCTTCCCACGCCCGGGTTCCCGGGTTCGGTTCCCGGCGGGGTCAGGGATTTTCTCTGTCTGGTGATGACTGGGTGTTGTGTACTGTCCTTAGGTTAGTTAGGTTTAAGTAGTTCTAAGTTCTAGGGGACTGATGACCATAGATGTCAAGTCCCACCATAGTGCTCAGAGCCATTTGAACCTTTTTTTTTTTTTTTTTTTTTTTTTTTTTTTTTTTTTTTTTTTTTTGCAAAGTGTTGCTTATGGGCAATGAAACGATACGTTGTAAATATTATCGCCAGAAACTGTAAAACCGTCTTCTGTTATTGCTCTGAGCTTGTTTCAACGTAATTTAACTCTAATTACTGCCTGAGATACAGTGTTGTTTATTTTGTACTGAGTGCCAGTCCAATGGAGGTCAGTAATAGTACTCTGTGAAGAACACGGAACATGATTTCGGGTGCGAAGAAAGGAAACTTTTTCGACTTTGGCATATCCGAGATCGGGAGAGTTAATTTCACGTTTGAAAATGTAATAAACGAAGTCTGACTGATAGTTCTGAATTTTCTACTTCTTTCCGTTTCCATTCACTTTTAGCAGCAACAAGCAAGCGCGGGAGCAGCTCGAAAGCTGCGTGGTTGGCAGGACACGGGAAGCGGACCTGGAAGTGAAATCGTCCTCTGCTTTGCTGCGACCTGCGTCTGCGGCTGACGTCAAAATGTCTGCAGAATTAACACGGCGACGTCCAATCCGAGGCTTGTTTCGCAGTTTTTGTGTCGCGGGTACTAGAGTGCTTGCAACATTTGAACAACGCCCAGTTGCTAGTCATTTAAAGTCGTAAGTGTGACGTATGGGAAAAAACAGTGTTTTGTGCTGCGGGGGTCCACCCCAGATCGAGGGAGGAACATTACACAACGCGGGTACACGGCCGATGTGACGTCACCGACTGTTAAACTCAATCCCCAGAAGTTAGGCGTATTATTTAGCGAAATGAATCCACTAAAAACGACTTGGAAGTGTAAACATAAGGTGTGGTATATTAATGAAAGAAAAAACGATCTTATGCACTGATAGAGATTTTAAGTTTACAGTGCATGTAGACTTTAACTACGTAGAGAGTTATGTCGCATGTGTAGCCATCGCGCTATTAATAAATGAACCATGCGTCTCGGTAAAGCAAAGTGCTCTGGTAAAGTACTACACATGTGGACGCCGTGACAGGAATGTAAAGCGAAGCTCACAGGTCTACAGAGCTGCATACATGCCGGTACAGAGCCCAATGTAACAAATTATTCCTCATTTCACTCGGAGGAGCATATCGTTCTGTACTGTGTTTGGCGTGGATTGAAGGAGAGGAGAGCACGCATTCTGCGTCTACTCTGCGAGCAGTGCTAGTTAAACAGAACGTTTATCAGGGTTCCTCAAACAGCACGCTCGCATCGTCTGTAAGTACGGCCTCCTTTAACGGTTGTTTAGCTTGAAAGAGTATATTTAGTAAATATTAGCAATTTAGTACTATTTAGTATTTCGTACATACGTCGATTAGCGCCCTTTTAGCCAGCTTTCTATGTAGTTGAGGATTCTGTCAACACCTTCACAGTAGACTTACCCACTTAGGGAGTTTGTTATCAGCGATTAACAACAGTCTGGAAGCAACAAAAACCTTCATGAGTGTAATAGTAGGATGTGGAATGACTTACACTATCCGTCATCTAGTGACACTGAAAGGGATGACTTATTCAGCCGAATAAACCTTGAGTGAAGCCGGCCGAGGTGACCCAGCGGTTCTAGGCGCTTCAGTCTGGAGCAGCGCGACCGGTACGGTCGCAGGTTCGAATCCTGCCTCGGGCATGGATGTGTGTGATGTCCTTAGGTTAGTTAGGTTTAAGTACTTCTAAGTTCTAGGGGACTGATGACCACAGCAGTTCTGTCCCATAGTGCGCAGAGCCATTTGAACCTTGAGTGAAGAAAAACAAATCTAGATACGGAAATGAACTCCATACACAAACTCAAATCACATTTGCTTGACAGTATGCTCCACTCTACAGAATAATTTCAGATTGTGCAAAGGCACAGACTGTATGTATTTTAATATCTTTTGGTACGGATAATTCGTAGAGAGACTCAAGTGCGGAGCTGTTATACCAGCACACTCTCGATAGGAACCTGAATGACATGCTATGTGGACCGGAAGACTTGTCCTTATTGAGTGTTTGAAGCTGCTTCGGTACATGAAGGATATCTAATTCCATGTTACTCAGGATGTCAATTGTTGTTGACTCGAATGCTGGAATACTTAGTTGGTCTTCTTTGCTGAAGGATGTTCGGGAAACTGTGTCTAATGTCTCCGATCTCGTGTCACTGTCGTCGGTAACATTACGGTTGACGTCACGCAGAGGAGGTACGGATTGTGTCTTGCACCTGGTGTAATCCACATGCCACAAGAATCCCTCTGGACTATCTGCCAGATGTCTCCTACGAATGTTTTCGCAAAGTGTCTTTGTCCTCCGGTCGCTCCTTTCCTTTCTCGTTGCGGCCCGCCCAAGCAGCAGAAACCTTAATAGCAGCCACCCTGTAGGTTACGTGTACCTTCTCTTGACTTTTTTATCCTGCTCAAGTTTTACTGTAGATGCCACTAATACTCCAAGCAGCTTTATCTTCCTGTATAAGGAAAAGCAACTCAAATCGTGCCTCTGCCTGCATTTTAAAACTGCCCTTTCTATTTCTGTGTATTATAGTTAATTTTTGAGGTCTTTTTATAATTATGTGGATTTTCATTACTTGTATACGTAGTCATTGTTCTCTATGCCTGTAACACCTTCTGCATTTCGTGTGTAAATGAATTCCTTACGTTCAAACAGAAACTAGAAATTGAATTCAATGCCTGTCATGTGCTGCCTCTATCGGTTTTCCCTTCTATTCCAGTCTCGTATTGTTCGTGGAAAGGATTGTCGGTATGCCTCTGTGTGGGCTCTAATCTCTCTGATTTTATCCTCATGGTCTCTTCGCGAGATATACGTAGGAAGGAGCAATATACTGCTTGACTCTTCGGTGAAGGTATGTTCTCGAAACTTCAACAAGAGCTCGTACCGAGCTACTGAGCGTCTCTCCTGCAGAGTCTTCCACTGGAGTTTATCTATCATCTCTGTAACGCTTTCGCGATTAGTAAATGATCCTGTAACGAAGCGCGCTACTCTCCATTGGATCTTCTCTATCTCTTCTATGAACCCTATCTGGTACGGATCCCACATTGCTGAGCAGTATTCAAGCAGTGGGCGAACAAGCGTACTGTAACGTACTTCCTTTGTTTTCTGACTGCATTTCGTTAGGATTCTTCCAATGAATCTCAGTCTGGCATCTGCTTTACCGACGATCAACTTTATATGATCATTCCATTTTAAATCACTCCTAATGCCTATTGCCAGATAATTTATGGAATTAACTGCTTCCAGTTGCTGGCCTGCTATATTGTAGCTAAATGATAAGGGATCTTCGCAGCACATTACACTGGTCTACACTGAGATTCAATTGCCACTCCCTGCACCATGCGTCAATTCGCTGCAGATCCTCCTGCATTTCAGTACAATTTTCCATTGTTCCAGCCTCTCGATATACCACAGCATCATCTGCAACAAGCCTCAGTGAACTTCCGATGTCATCCACAAGGTCATTTATGTTTATTGTGAATAGCAACGGTCCTACGACACTCCCCTGCGGCACACCTGAAACCACTCTTACTTCAAAGACTTCTCTCCATTGAGAATGACATTCCTGCGTTCTGTTATCTAGGAACTCTTCAATCCAATCACACAGTTGCTCTGATAGTCCATATGGTCTTACCTTGATCATTAAACGACTGAGGATTACTGGAATTCCACCAAAATTCCAACAGAATTGGCAATCTATTTTTGTGTTAATTGTTAACCTTTTCTCCTTCGAAGAAGCATTACCGTTCGTGAGTAACGGCCACATTTCTCTTGGTGACTGGTTTAATTGTACGTCCTTTGTCACAGTGTAATTTGCCAAACTCATCTCACAGCAGCTATTGAGACAGAATTCCGAAACGGAGTGCCTCATTAAACAAGTAATTGGCAATCACAGAGCAACAATAGCTTACAAAAAACCTCATGTGTCTGTTTGCAGTAACATACAAGAACAAATTTCATGTTTGTTTTCATACTAGGAAGCTCTTGTTTCGCTAGGTGCCAATAACTCTTAAAAAATTACAGTCACTGGAGTGAAGTAAATAGAAAGGGAAGTATAAGTACTGATATATCGCCATAGATGAGAAAGTTCCGTGTGCTTAAGAGTTGGCAAAACACTCTCCTCCTTGTGTGCTATCATTCGCCAAACTTTCGTTTCGATGTCTCGAGCGGTTTAGGAGATATGAGAGATGTTGCGAGGATTTCATTCTGGCGGGCGTGAGATCGGAAGTGAGCGCGCTACATGGGATCCATTTCATCGAGATCGGAGGCAGATAGAAATCTAAACAAAAATTCTACATGTTGGCTAAATTTCATACGCAGCAACATATGGTGTAATACTCAGCAAACGCAAAATCACAGCGACCCCTAATTTTCATTGCAAACTTTTTGATTTTGCGTAGTGCCTTACCAAAATGTGTACATCACAATAAGAATGACCATTAGCGAGGTGATGGGCACTTCGCCACGAAGCTGACATATAACGATACAAGTAAGACAAAAATCAAATATTTTCAGTCAATAGTTTCTGTAAAATCGTTTGAGGAAGATAACAGGTTGCGCGCGCCTCGGTTCTGTCAGCGCAGAGCGTCGCCAGCCGGCGCGTGCGAGGCGTGGTGTACGCGTCGCAGTGTGCTCTGGACACCCGCGCCACTCGTGCGTGTCGCGCTGTAGTGTCGTGTCACGTGACACGCGCTGTAAGCCTCTCACTTTGCCTAACGCTGCCACTCACGGCGCATTTATTGCTGCGCCGTCACGTATGCGACTTGAGTAGTCGACCCCCATCGGGCATGCATTGCTCTACTACAGCAATACATTCTGTGCAACCGCTATCTATGTCTGAGGAGACTATGCAACCCTAATTCGTACCCAAGTAATGATGAATTATCGTAGAGTACAGCACAGAACACGAAAAACAAAAAGATACAGGAAACAGGGCGACAGCCTTCAAAAATTCCTCAACTTCGGAATCGGTCGTGAATGTGTGAGTTTAGAAAAAACATCTGATTGCAACTACTGTGTTCAAAATGTGTAAAGGAAGATGGCCGAAAGGGTTAGTGTACTCATGACAAATTACTGTGGTTGTTCTGCTCATGTTTTCCAACAATACGTTTTTGTTTCTTTCTTTATTTCTTTCTTGGTACTGTCACTACTCTCCAACACCATACTTGGAGTCATTTTTACATTTCACAACGCTTCTTCAGAAATAGCAACGGCTCAACTACGGAAAGAGAAACGTAAAGATATAGTGCATTAAGTATTCGGTAGATGGCATTCTAGTATGATCACCATTGAAAGGGCGCTGTTCCAGGAGTAAAGCCCTTTCATAAATGATGCCGCTGTAACGAGTCACAGTAACACATTTACAATATCTGGAATAAAGCTCTTCTCATACAAAAAAAAAAAAAAAAATGTATCTATGTGTGTAGGATCCGTTACCGCTCTTAACTCATTTTGTCAAAATTTGCACTAAGGTCATTTCAAAAATGATTGTTCAATCAACTGTACCCCATTACAGTAAACAAGACAAATGAAGACGTGACGCAGTTGTCAGCTCTCCTCATTGGCCCACGCCGTATCCCAGCAACGGTTTGAGTCCAGTTGAAAGGCGAGCAAGGCGACTCTTGCTGTCCCCGTTGCCAGCAGAGTCTGCAGAGACAGAGAAATGCGGCAACAGCACGGAGCAGCGGCAGCGGTCTATGAGGAGTCGTCAACCAGAGTGTGGTCGCTGCCAAAGCACGGCCACCGAAATGACTGCACCTTCCTGCGCATGCGTAACATTAATTCTCGATTCGTGCATGTTTAATAAATATGGAGATCTTAGACACAGCACTTATATTACGAATAATATAATTTTACAAATCAGTCGAGCGGATAATTCATACGAATCTGTCTAAGGCAGTCTGTGTAGGAGAAAGATTAATTTTATGCATCTTTTAATTACAGGAAGATCGGGCGTCAGCAAATTATAAATGCTCCTACAAAGCTGCCTTTCCAACTGCTACGTTCATTCGATCGTTTGGATAATGTTCAACAACGTTACCACACCGCCATGGTTTCTTGAAACACGCGTCCTCCATGGACCTATCGTAAGGCATAATTTATTTTTACAAGATTTTCCACCAGCCTAGATATGAATTTCAGGCATTAAGTACTACTTTGGTTCAATTCTAGTGTCCTATTCCACCCGTCAACTTTGACTAGCGACGTCGTGTGTGACATCATCGGTCTTCGATGCGAAAGATGAAAGTGTCCCGCCATTAAATGTTATCTGTGGTTGTCTCAGTGCCTGAAGTAAACTGTGCCGATTGTTGTAAATATGTCGCGATTTCCGAGAGTATGGTTAGGCAGCACCGCAACCTAAGCGCGCAGCTTAAACTGATGCCAGTGAATCAAGCAGAAATCGTATTTTTCATACTTGGTTTTCATAAAATATTTAGCTACTTATTTCCCAATAATATATGATTTCCGAATGTGAGGTCGGGCAGGAATCGAAAGAACAGCATAATTGCTGCGAATGGAACGGTTAGCTCGCATATTTATAATCTTGATTCCCACGAATATTTGGCTGTATTTTTCCGCAAACTGCACGATTTATGAGGGTGAGGTTAGGCAGGAGACTATAAGAGGACAGCCAGGCCTATACAGGTAAATTGTAGGTCTCTGCTGCACGGTTCGTTATTTTCCCTGACATTTCATTAAGTGTGTATTGTTATTACTTTTTAGGATTTTTTATTTCTTGTCTCTGCATTTGAGATATCTACGTCAAGTTTAGTTGTTGATTCCAGAATTTTTTATTTGTCGCAGTAGTACAAAGTCCGACATGAAGAGTAGAAATCCAGTGACAAAGAACTGCACTCCCTTAGTGCAGAAACGCTGAAGATAGTGAAACGTGGACAAGATATCTTGATCTGAAATATGTAGCTCAATTCTCGTGACCGGTTCCAACATTTGGCATTTTCTCGTGAATTTTCCTTACCTCTTCAGCGCTTCTTTTAGGAATTCTGTGTTGATTACTCCTTATTTCCTGCTTGTGTCCAGCTTAAGTTTGCTAAGTTTTTTATTACCGAATTCGGTCAACTATAGACAGCTTGGAACCTAAGACAGTGGTACATTATTTGTATCCTTCCCAGAATCTCTATATGCATTGGCTGACGGCCTGCCTCTGTCCATTTGGTTCAAAAATGGTTCAAATGGCTCTGTGCACATTGGGACTTAACATCTGAGGTCATCGGTCCCCTAGAACTTAGAACTACTTCAGCCTAACTAACCTAACGACATCACACACATCCATGCCCGAGGCAGGATTCGAACCTGCGACCGTAGCGGTCGCGCAATTCCGGACTCAAGCGCTTAAAAACCGCTCGGCCACACCGGCCGGCTCTGTTCATTTGGCATCACTGTCCTAGGTTGTGAGTTTTGTTGTCGGATAACAAATTTCACAGTATTGATCACTAGCCTGAAATTTTCCCTGTCCTGTCTGGTGTCTTCTGTGAGGTTTAGTTTTCTCAGGCTCTTTCTTGTCTCTTCCAGCCATCTCGTGGTGTTTCTTAATTTCAAAATGAAATTAAAGATTTTCTCCGTTAGCCTGTTGTCATTCATTCTATAAATATGACCGTAAAACTTTCATCTCCTCTTTCTTATTATGTCTGCGATTTTTCCTATGTTTCTCTGTAGCTTTTCATTTCTCCTCTTCGTCAAGCTGTTACCTTTGTTCTTTTGTGGCTCTGAAGTTTTTCCGCTTTTCCAGTTCTTCTTTTTCATCTCTTGTACTCGGTGTTGGGCATTCAAATGTGCATATTGCATCCGGTTTAATTACTGTTGCGTAGCGTTAAATTTTTGCCTGGAATGATATTGATTTCTTATTATATCAGTTTTCGGTCATTTTGTTTGTTAATTCCGTTTTCCTTGATCTTTCTTTGCTTGTAGTGTTATCTAACCCATTTGATTGTATCCATTCTCTTCGATACTTAAACGTATCAAATCTTTGGACGTTTCCATCTTGTGTTTGTATATATTTTTCTCTATTGTGTTTATGTTCAATGGATTCTGTTTTCGTTTTCGGTATTTGTAGTCAGGTCGGAGATGCAGTTTTGTACAGTGTTCCTATCATTATCTTTGCATCTGTTTTATCCTTAGAAATCATAGCAATATAGTCAGAAAAGAAACAAGACATTCCACGTCAGTTCTTGCCCAATCTACTAGAAGGATTCGGTCGATGTTTTTCTCTTGTAGTTCTTTATTCCTCTCTCTCGTGACCTTGTCTGAGATCATACTGAAGAGGATCTGTGAGACGCCGTCGCCCTGCCGAACTCCTGTGCTACTTCTGAAGGCTTCAGAAATTTCCTTAGTAATTTAACTTATGAAGTTGTGTCTGTAAGTGTCTGTTTGACTGACTGTCTGCTGATTTTGTCAGCACCTGCTTCTTCCAGTGTTAAGGATACTGTGCTCTGTTTACAGAACTGTAAGTTTTTTTGAAATCAGTAAATGTAACGACTGTGTTGAGGTTCTTCTTTGTTCTGATCCTGATAATTGTTTTCAAGTTAAGAATTTTTTCTGGGCAAAAACTATTTTTCCTCAACCCCGCTTGGTACTCGCCAGTTGTGCGTTCTGATTGGTCTTCTGTCTTACTCAGTAGGGAGCTCGGTAGATGTGGGTGCCGCGCGGGATTAGCCGAGCGGTCTCAGGCGCTGCAGTCATGGACTGTGCGGCTGGTCGCAGCGGAGGTTCGAGTCCTCCCTCGGGCACAAGTGTCTGTGTGTGTGTTTGTCCTTAGGATAATTTAGGTTAAGTAGTGTGTAAACTTAGGGACTGATGACCATAGCAGTTAAGTACCATAAGATTTCACACACATTTGAACAACATATGTGTGTGCCTGTCCTGTCTCCCTTCTTACGTGGCGGATGGATTGTGGCTTGCTTCCAGTCGTCCGGTACTCCTCCTTTCTCCCAGCAGTGTTTCGTAACCTCGTAAAAGGTTTCAGCTGCCCACTCCCTCCTAGTTTTCACGTCTCAACCAGTACTCCGTCTTCTTCTGGCGCCCTGTTGTTTTTCTGCTGGCCACTGTATTGTTGAGTCTGATGCAGTTCTACGGCTCTCAAGGCGGGATTTCCTTTAGAGGCTGCCTGCAGGATTGTCTTTGTGTTGGTTCCTCGCAGTTTAGAAGGTTGTTGAAGCATTTTGCTAGTAATACAGAGTTGTGTTTGTTGTTGATAGTCAGTTTGCCTTTTGAATCTTTGAAGTACAACTGCTTGTAACCTGTTATTTCTGCTTTGAAAACTTTTTAGAACTCCTTGTGTTGTTCTGTCTGGAGTCTGTATGTATACGTTCCCCATATGTTTCTAATTATGTCATTTTGCCATTGTTGTGTTTGATTTTAAATTGTCCCTGCCCGAAACACCCACTTTCGCATAACGAGCACCAAAACATATACTGAGATTAGTCAACACAGGAATGTAGCGAAACTGAGTGTTGAAACTCCCCGACGAAAGATTCGTAACCCAAAGACTGGAAACTTGCACAGGTCACACCAATACTTAAGAAACGCAGTAGGAGTAATCCATCAGTTTACAGGGCCATATTACCAACGTCTATTTGCAGCAGGATTTTGGAACATATATTGTGTTCGAACATTATGAATTATCTCGAAGTCAACACAACTAGTTTTTATTCACACGAAGTATTGAGTGGCATTGACAAGGGATTTCCGATTGATTTCGTCTTTGTGGAGTTCAAGAAGACAGCTGACACTGTATGTCACAAGCGGCTTGTAGTCAAATTGCGTGGTTATGGAATATCGTCACAGGCTGGCCAGTGACTTGATTCGTGATTTCCTGTCACAGAGTTCACAATTCGTATTAATTGGCAATTGATCCTAAATAATGAAAAGTGTGAGGTCATCCACATGAGTGCTAAATGGAATCGGTTAGACTTCGGTTAGACGATAAATCAGTCGAATCTAAAGGCCGGAAATCGAACTAAATACCTAGGAATCACCGTTACGAACAACATAAATTGGAAAGAACACATAGGAAATATTGTGGGGGAGGAGAACCAAAGACTGCGTTTTATTGCCTGAAGATGCAACAGATCTACTAGAGAGACTGCCTACACTACGGTTGTCCGTCCTCTTCTACAATACTGCTGTGCAGTGTGGGATCATTACCAGGTAGAATTAACGGACTTCATCGAGAATGTTCAGGGAAAAGCAGCACATTTTGTATT
Organism: Schistocerca piceifrons; assembly: GCF_021461385.2. Lineage (NCBI taxonomy): Eukaryota > Metazoa > Arthropoda > Insecta > Orthoptera > Acrididae > Schistocerca > Schistocerca piceifrons. The sequence continues at coordinate 72,576,742 of NC_060148.1, read as the reverse complement.
GTCGAGAAATAGGGGAGGGAGTGTCACTGACATGATACAGAATTTGGGGCGGCCATATTTAAAATAAAGGCATGTTTCGTTGCGGCAGAACCTTACCACGAAGTTTCAATTACTAACTTTCTCCTCCGAATGCGAAAACATTTTTTTTCTCCGACATCCACAGGGAGAAACGATCATCATCATAAAATAAGGAAATCACGTCTCGCTCGGAAAGGTACATCTGTTCGTTTCTTCCGCATTCCGTTTCAGACTGGAATAATAGAGGATTATTGTGAAAAATGGTTCGATGAACACTTTGCCAAGCACGTAAGTGTGATTTGCAAACTGTCCATGTAGATGTAAATTACGAGTTTACTACGAGTTATATTGTAGTGGACATTAAAGGACATGCATGGTGCTTTAACTTGCTCGCGTAAACTGTGATAATTTGTTTCATGCATGTATGTTTTTTTATGTTGTTACTTTCTTTTTTGTTACCTCAATTTATTTGCAATATAGCTTATAGCTATGTAATTAATCGCATGAGCTGCAATCAAATTTTATTGTATGTATGTATATTATCTGTCTTTTTCGTGATACATTCTTTGGTTTAGGATTGAACCTCATTGCCTTTAGATGTCGCCTCTAAGTAGCATCTGTGAGTCAGATATGACGTCGATCAAAGCCATAGAGTAGAAAAATCTCTGGTGTGAGCATTGCGTGGTGTGCATGTTGTCAACATTAAGCTGAAATTGTCGCATGATCTCGGGATGCCGTCAAGTCTCGTCATGTGAAAACATTCCACAATGCATTTCAAATGGCGGCATTCAGACAAGTCGTCAACAGACCGCCACGTCACGTCACGTCACGTCACGTCACGGCAGGTCACGGTTTCCAGGGAATGAAGTGTCGACGGTATCATCATCTGCTATCAGCGTAAGTTAACTCGCTGTATAGTAGTGGATATTGTGCTTTTGTAACTTTTTACTCTCCATTTTCTTATTGTGCTTTGATTTCGTGGCAAATTGTAAATGTTCGATGCCGACTTGGAAGTTTTTTGCACTGGATGTTCTCACACAAGCAATGTGAGATATCTGAAAGCGAAAAATTATTTAGGTTTGGCAATAACAGAAGAGACGCGCACTCACCCATAACATAGAAATGTCGATGTTTTGAGGTGTTGCTTCACGCCTCAGCACTTCAGCAAACAAGACTGATAAAGAACACAAGTTATGAGGTCTGCTTTGGCCATTAGTAACCTTAGTTCCTCAATTGAAATACTGTACTCTGACACAGACTAAGCGAATTGACGTTACATGACGTGACAGACGGTGTGAGTACACGCTGACGTGACGGTGCTGCGACGTGATGTCTGCTCATTTTGTTCGTCAAAGCTGAGAGAACAATTTATTCCAGGTATCAAATGCAAGTTGTTATGGTGTCTGCACAACGCCTGTCCCTAATACACAGCACATACGATTGGAATCTATCTGAACTAACAATTTGGCGACATTAAAAATTTATAGGACGTTTTATGCACACACCTATGCCAACCGAAGAATACACAACCACTGTGGCAATGTGTGTCGACAACAGAAAATAAATTCTGTGCGTGTGAATCCTCACTCTATGGTCAAAGCGGAAGGTAGAATCGGGCACTAGAATATGTTCAGTGTTTTTTTCTGTTGATCATTAAATGAGGCGTCCTTATCATCCTTGTGCCAATGTAATTCGCATCCTTAACACCAGTGCAGTACTCCCATGTTATCTTGGCTACTCATCTCCCTAGAACTGAATTAGTAGAGACTGCGCGAATTTGAGCTGCCGGTGTGTTGATTCATGTCGCTGTCAACTTTGGCATTCAGGCCATAGGCCTGAAACTGTAATGATCTGCCACATATTGATTACAACGCAAACTATTTTTATGGCAAACTTCCGCAATTTTCTGTACCATGGTATGTATGAACCATGGACATTTTTCTCATTTAAACCAGTAAAGATGTGGGTATTTCTTTCGGCATGATGTCATATTTTTGTGCTACAAACATACTTTTTACACCTTGTGCTCACAGATAACACTGCCCTTCCACAGATGTATTTATAAATGTATTCACAGATAACATAGTTCTTCCAAAGATGTTTGATTTTATGTACCTACGATCTTCCTGTGGACTTGGATTGTCCAAAATAGACACGTTATTCATCTTTGGCCATGTCAACCAGTATCTTCCATAGTATAATTTCAGATCAGATTCATTACACATGTAACTACTGTACTGATGTTCATTCTGTGGCTCGACTGTTTAATGACTGGAAAACATATTTGCTGCCTGTCTGTCGTTGACTTAGACCATTAAGCACTTTCTTGATGCTCAAATATCCATTTTAGATCTTGACGATGCCTTCACATACACTATGTGGTGAAAAGTATCGCGATACCTGGCTGAAAATGACTTACAAGTTCGTGGCGCCCCCCATCAGCAATGCTGGAATGCAATGTGGTGTTCGATTTGTTACCATCCACAACTCCAAATGGATTACACGCTTTCTCTTTAAAGTACTTTAATCACCACATGGGGTCGCAGTAACCTTGAAAATTAAATTTCAAATGGTCTTGGGAAATCGTAAATTAAAAAAAAAAACCGGAGAAAAGTTGTGCATAATTCGGGCTAAGCTTGGCAGCACTTACTCAGTCGTATTCCACGCTAAACTGCAGCAGCGACAGAGATCTCGTTCAGACGCCGACTTCAGTTCTCCAGTCGCTAGGCTGGAGTGAGAGCGGCACTGTTGAAGGGACGTCGCTGATGAGGAAAACGGGAGAGGAAAAGGGGTCGATCTCAGAATCCCAAAGTGGAGGAGGGAAGATTAAAGAGAAAGGAAACAGAAATAAACGTGGAAACACTATCTAATACAACGTTTCTGGCGATTGGCAATCCAGTGTTGGACCCCATTAATTGGAAAGGACCTAAATAACTCTTGGCCCCACGCAATTCTGCCGAAAACCCGCAGAAATTGACAGGTATGTGGTATTAACGTCGGAGAAAAACAGTACATTGCCTCCTGTGGGGTAAACGTTCGTCACAACTAGTATTGCTGTGTTTGGGACAGAATTGTACATTTCGATTTGCAGCTTCAGAGTGAATAATGTAACAGTTTCTGAAACAGCCTGCTGGACACCCAGTACTTACCGCCGTCCAGAGCGAAAACTTTCTGAGGCGAATTACCTCTCTAAGTGTGCGTCGTCATGGTTTCGTGCAACTTACAGAATCGCGACCTTCGGTCATATGAATAAAATGGAGAATGTACTTTATACTCGAAATTGTGGAGAACATTCCCAGGTTCGCACGAATAAAGCGAGTCGGAGAATATGCTTCACCCGAGAAATTTCTCAGCTTGAGTAAATGAGTGGGGGGAGTCGGTAAAAGCAAACATCATCCTCCGATTTCGTATGAATAAAACTGGAGGACCGAATCACGAACCGAGAACATTCTCCGTTTCTTGAAGTCTGCTCTGTAGCATAACATCGAGCTGAGTAAGTTCTGTTGACGTTAGCTTTTACAGACTTTTTGGTAGTAAAGGCAAAGTTTATATTGCCTGTAAGGCAAGAAGGTATAGGTACCCGAAGAAATACAGAAGAGAGAAACCGTAGAAACTTCTACGAGCCTTACAATAAAAACATTATTTGCATGGCGAATTTCCTTCCAAAAAATCATGAAAGAAGAGATGAGCGACCTTTCAAAAGAAGTGAAAATTAAAATGTTTTTGTGGCTATTTAGTAGACTCAAGTTGTCACACTGATGTACGAGAAGACTTTGGTATACACACAACACCTGTACCGCTGACGTTTCCGGATATTCATGTCTTCTCACACCGTAAATCTTACACTTCGTTAAGTTCGGAATATAGACGAATCAGAAAAATTAACAGCTGGCTGATTACAAACCTAGCGATCGGTTTCTCGTAACGAACGCCACGGGCGATCGCTTGCGTCCTTGACACGCGAGCACACCATTCTGCGTCGTATTTGAACAAAATTCTCTCTTCTTATAAAACTCGGCCATAGTTCCGGTTTGGAGTCGATGAAAAATTATGTAATTTTAAGATTTCATCCACATAATGTGTTCACCTAACTTCAGTAACAGAAAAGGTTCGTACGAGTCGTATACTCAATACGATCGCAGAAAATGCGTTTTCCCAATTGTCTTTAGTCGTCTTAACTATTTGCTGCCGCACATAAAAGTGAAATCTAAACGTAGTGCAACTCTTTACAGAACACACTGACGCCAGTTCCATCTTCGTACACTGAACGGTTTGCCTGTTTGAGCGAGCTGAATGAAGTCTGACGTCACGCGTGACACGGCAGACGACACACACAAGAGAACCTTCTCAGGGAGGTGGGGAGGCAGTGGGAAGGAAACTCTCTCGCCACAGAATACGCTTCCGATTTTTCATTCATGCGAAACTGAAAACTTTCTGAGAGAATATTCTTTTGGTCTGATAATCTTCTCCGGAGAAAGATGTCTTTTTATGTATACGACTCTTTATCCTCACGATTTCTCCCCATGAATGCGAAATCGAAGGGCGTACCCACGACATAAACTAGAGCAATTGTGGCGGGAGGGGGCAGGTCATACTATTCGCAAAGAACTGGGAGTAGGCAAACCAGGCATCATTTCTTGATAGAGAAAACAGAAAACTGGTGACAAACTGCTTTCAATAAACATTTTTAACATAAGAATGAACTCCCGAAAAAATACAATAATTTAAGTTCTTGGATTGGACTCAGATGTTTCTGATACTTCCTTTTTTTAAATCTCGCCGTATTCTTTCACGTAGTTTCGGTGTTCGCTCAGCAGGAACAACGCAGTCAGTCTCCCTCGTCTGTCTCGATTCGGCTCTAAGCCAAGTCTTTGCTGTTCGTAGGGTATTGAAGCATCGTTCCATAGCCACCGTTCCCGTGGAATAGTACTCAAAATATTTTGTGCTTCTATAACGCTAGAGAAAAGATTCTTGCCCTAGTGAAACAGAGCAGCGACCTATAAACCACTTAATTTAGAGTCAGAGACACACTTCCTCCTCTATCAGTTGTACTGCGGGTGCAGCTGAATGGCAATGGCCTTAAAACCGTGAAGCTTTTAAAACAACTCGGTGTTTTTATGGAAGTTCAGTGCGCTACTTTTGCACATATTCAGGGGGTGTAGCTTGTTCAGAGCAAGCGCTGGAACACTTTCAGGGGAAACTGAATACTTAACGGAGACGGGAGTGATTCGATATACGGTGATACGACCGAACGTCATCAGCACTTCGTCTCAATTTATGTCAAACATTTTCTTTCGAATTTTTACTTACGAGCCAAAAGTCAAAATTTAATTTCTACCTCCGGTCCCCCTGCAGGACACACTCATCGTGTCTCGTTCACTTAGGTCTGCACTCAGATGCTCCAGAACCCATGGCGTGTGTTCACCCACCGACTTACATTGCAGGACATCCACAACGGGAACCACAACTCTAGAGACCTCGCTACTACAATTCTGCAAAGAAAAGATAAACTACACCAACTTTCCCTTTGAAAGGTGGCTGACGGAATACCACATTCTGTTACTTGGTAAGTAAGTACATCTGGCTAATTTTTTAGAAATTAAATGCCATTATCTCACACACTCACTACAGATTCATACACGTCACGTAGTAATACGCTTATTCTCCTGGTCTTCATCAGCAGCATGACGAGTACCACCTGTCTGCCATCAACTCTACAGTCGACTGCCTTTCATCTGCAAACAGAACATGCCCTGCTCGAAAGCTGCCTTTGAGATGTAGGGATGTGTCTTTCTTTCTTTAATTTGATAAAAATGATATCTACAGATTCCTATACGAAGTGTAGTTCATCTACACAGATGGGTTACTGCTGCTACCATGGCAGCTTATCAACATTTAAGTGAGTCTGAACGCGGTGTTATAGTCGGAGCACCAGCGATGGGACACAGCAACTCCGAGGTAGCGATGAAGTGGGGACTTTCCGGGACGACCATTTCATTGGTGTACCTACAATATCAGGATACAGGAAAACATCAAATCTCCGACATCGCTGCGGTCTAAAAAACATCCTGCAAGAACAGGACCATCGACGACTGAAGAGAATCGTTCAACAAGACAGAAGTGCAACCCTTCCGCAAATTTCTGCAGATTGCAATGCTGGGCCATCGACAAGTGTCGGCGTGGCAACCACTCAACGAAAAATCATCGAAAAGGGGTTTCGGATCCGAAGGCCCACTCGTGTACCCTTGATGACTGCATGACACAAAGCTTTACGACCGTCAACACCATCACTGGGCTGTTGATGATTGGAAACGCGTTGGCTGGTCGGACGAATCTCGTTTCACATTGTATCGAGTGGATGGACGTGTACGGGTGTGGATACAACCACATGAATCTATGGACCCTGAATTTCAGCAGGGGACTGTTCAACCTGGTGGAGGCGCTGTACTGGTGTAGCTGGAGTGATGTGGGACCCGTGACACGTCTAGATACGACCCTGACAGGTGACAAGTACGTAACCATCCTGTCTGATCACATGCGTCCATTCACGTCCGTTGTGCACAACGACGGATTTTGGGAATTCCAGCAGGACAATGCGATATCCCGCTCGTCCATAGATGCTACAGAGTGGCTCCAGGAACACTCTTCTGATTTTAAACACTTCCGCCGGCTGTCAAACCTGCAGCATACTGTTCAGAGGAGATCTCCAGCCCCTCTTATTCCTCCGGATTTGTGGACATCCCTGCAGGATTCATGGTGTCAGTTCCCTCCAGCACTACTTCAGATATTAGGCGAGTCCATACCTCGTCGTGTTGCGGCACTTGTGCATAAAATATGTCGACTTGAACAGCAAATATTAAGTGTGTCTTTAGGGTTACATCTACTCCTTTCCCTGAAACTGCTCCTCTATCTTTATTCTTTTCTAATGGGACTGTAGGGCAAGAATTATTCAGACTGCGTTTATTACATGCTGCATAAGTAATCAATGTAACTGGAAATCCTTAGTCAATTCCCGCGGTGAAATTATGTCTGTCAGTTGGTATCTTTATAATCGCAAGATACACATTCCTTTGTGGCTGTTCTTTTCCCTGCAGTAACGTGTCTCTTATATCTTCCAACGTGATAAACGTTCTGTTACTGTGTTCATATTGTAAAAATTTGCAAACTGATTAAATCCTGAACTTAACTACTGATCTACTTAACAAAAACAAAGTGGTCCTCATGTGTTAATGCTCTGGAAGTAATCCTGTTGATGAAATGATCCCTGTCCGTTGACGATTTTCGTAGCAAACTGATCCTGAAATGAAAATATTTCACTTGTTTTGCAAGTAGTGGCGACTACTCGCTCATAAATTATTTTGGAGAAAGCTTCGTCCATTTCGTGCTCAGGTGAACGCCAAGTCAAGTTACAAATGTTGTTTACATTGGTGCTCAGGTGTACTCAGAATACGTTACATTTCGTTTGAAAGAAGTGTGCGCAAGTTGAGAAAATGGCCTACTCCATTATTGTGCATTAGCTATAAAGTCATCAATTGAGGGAAATAATTACATTCATTGCTTTATTTTTTATCGTTGTTCTGCACAAAATCTCGTGAGACTTATTGTGATTACGTCGAAGCAATGTCTTTTTCTGCTTTTCATACACGATGCTGTTGGTGTACCCAGCACGCTATGTAGCACATGTTGAAGTGTCTTCCAGCACTCATGACGTTGTAACACCTCTCCAAGTGAAAGCGTCGTATCGTGACTGTGTGGGAGGCGGCTGAGAGCAGAATTGGTGCACTCAGTACGTGTCAGTGACAAATCCAGTGACAACTCAGAGCCAGACCGCTCACAAAAGGTACCTCCATGTTACTTTAACAAAATGTCTGTGAAGTCATCTAAAATCACGGTAATCGATTTGGCATGTCGTAATAAAAAGAAAACTTTCATAATACGTTCAACTTTCTCACAGTGCAGAGAATAACTCTACTCAAGTCTATCAATGTGCTGCTTTGACAAAGTACGTATATTCTGTTACAATACAGTGAAAGAAAATAAAGCCAAGACGTTTATCTAAAACTACGTATGGTAGATTCTCGGATTACATGACAAAGACTAACAAACATTTGTCACGAATATCGACATTGCAATTTAAACAGATGTGTCCGTAGTAACATGTCAAACAGAAAAATCATAATCGAAATTTGTTTTACTGTGCTAGAAAAGAAACATTAAAATACAGTAATCATTACATGTATAATGCATTACGAAAATATCAATAGGTAAACATTGTGTTATGCAAGAGTACAATAATGATTTCTGCAGAGTGCGTGTTTCTATGTACTCGAGTAAATGCGCCGAAGTGTACAGGCTAAAGGAAAGGAACAATGTGTTGCTGCATTCTCTGTTGTCTGTCAGTCACACAAAAAAAGATAAAGCAAATGAAAATGTGTCCACAAAACCTTAATCTATGCACGTGCCAGTTACTTATAATTACCCCAAATGCGAAATTTAAGTGTTATCAAGAAGAGTACTTAATACTTATGAACAACTAAAGGCAACGTGCAGAATAAAAATAATTAAGAAATGATCTCTTTCCGATGAAGTCGATTAAATGTGGGTGAAAAGTAATGATAAATGATATTATTCTGTGAATGAGAAGAAAATCGATTAGTGGGAGCAAAGTCACAAATGTCATCAAAGCAAGTAAATCGTAATAAGCGTCTTCAAACCTTCAGCTTGTTATTCCCCAAGAGAAAAGGCATATATTTGAAAGAAAGTGTTTATCTTGCTGTAAATTCACAGTTTTGTCTTACCGCTTTGTAACACCTTATCGCAAACCATTAGACATTCCAGAATGAGAGTTTCACTCTGCAGCGGAGTGTGCGCCGATATCAAACTTCCTGGCAGAGTAAAACTGTGTGCCGGACCGGGACTCCAACTGGGGACCTTTGCCTTTCGATGGCAAGTGCTCTACCATCTGAGCTGCCCAAGCATGACTCACGCCCCGTCCTCACAGCTTTACTTCTGCCAGTACCTCGTCTCCTACTTTCCAAACTTCACAGAAGCTCTCCTGCGAAAGGCAAAGGTACCGAGTTCGAGTCTCTGTCAGGCACGCAGTTTTTATCTGCTGGGGAGTTTCATTAGAAATTCTATTCATCAGAGAAACACACCAAAACACAATCAACAAAGCATGCTCCAAAGGTTAAATCATCACGCAATACCTAATACTCCCAAACATCAGTGTGCCACACTTCATATTATAAATCATAAACATCTGCATAATAATCATGAAAAGTTCCCTATCCTCACTTCCTGTTGTCTCACCATATCTTTGTTGTAAAAATCCATAAGTCATTGCTGCACATGCTCCATCTATAATTAATCCTTAAGTCTTCACATACGACACAGAGTAAAATTCTTACAGTCAATGAAGGAACCCTGGTTATAGCTCAGGATTAGAGTATCCCAGTGGAAGACGAAAAAATTAACTATCTTCTCCGATAGTTGACAGTACGTGTCGAATCTGTGCAAATATTCATACTCTACCTGTTTTATCAGTACTATCTGGAATCCGCTATCGCATACTTCTGTACGTTAGCCTGTAAGAGAAAATGCATTATGACGCGCAAAATTCGATGTTATTGTTTCTCATGTTGCTTTTATCTTTTGTGATGCCTTTGTCTTTGGCGAAAGAATGTTTGTCTTCCTTTACGTAACCTTTGTTTTTAAAATGATGTACTGTAACGATCGGGGTCAGATGTTAGAACACGGAATGATATATATACTCTGTAACAATCATGAAACAGAGAAAATAAACATCCGAAATGGCTTGTGCTGGATGAGATAAAAATGTTATTATCATGCACAGATACGTGTCAATGAAACTACGTACAAACGGTTGGCGTTATATGGGAACGAAGTGTAGTATATCGGTATGGTGTTGTCTTCATGAGGAGTACAAAGTCAAACAATTACACAGTGAACGGTTTTGTATTGGTGATGTGATGAAGACCTGTCGAAGGTTTCGTTCTGAGTGTTTCAAGATGTCCTACGTTCGGAAGTCGGATTCGTCGATTCCGAAATGGTCCGTTATAAGGCAATGCAAATTTCTGACACCTGTTCTTTGCTTTACTAAGACAAAGGGCGTGTTTGAACTAAAACTTACTGTCCAACTTGAAATTTTTTAGTGTGACTTACCTTCTGTTGTAGCGTTTTCCTCTTCTCAGCTGCCTCTTTTGTATTAACTGTTGCAGTGTCTGTCAGTTTACGATGACGTAGACGCTGTGACTTGGGGAGAGACACAAGTTATTTTACTTTGTCTGGCTGATTTTTTTCCTTCAAAATTAAATGTGGCGAGAGCTAAGTTGCATCAGTAGGGACAGAATTAGTGGTGATCTGAAAAATCTGTCCAATGGAGTGTGTTGTTTGGTTCGTCTGTTGCTGCTTCACGACTGTCTTCCTTGGGTCTGACTGACTGCGAAACGTCGAAATTTAATCCTTCATCCGCATTGACTGTGGCAAAATACGTGTCAGTTAAAAATGATGTGTACCATTGGTTATTTTTTGTGTATGAAGAAAGCTCTAATCTGTTAATTTCCCATTCGTGTATTGAAATGCTCTGCTGAAAGTGTAATGCATCTTCATAGTCCGAAATGGCATCATGTTCTGTTAAAAAACCCATACGCAGCTTAGCGTCAGTTTTTAAAAGTGGGACGATCCAAAATTCTGCGTAAATTGTGCGGCTGTGAACAGCAAATTTTAAGTGTGTGTGTGTGGTTTTTACATCTATTCTTTTTCCTGAAACTGCTCCTCTAACTTTCGTCTTTTGTAATGGCATTGTACAGCGAGAATTATTCGCATTGCGTGTATTGCCCGCTCCATCACTAATCGATGTAACTGGAGATCCATAGTCAGTCAGTGCGGTGAAATTATGTAAGTCAGTTGGTATGCTTCTAATCGCATGATGCACATTCTTTTGTGGCTGTCCTTTTCCCTGCAATTACGTGTCTCTTATGTGTTCCAACGTGATGATGTGTTGTCTTACTGTATTGATACCGTAAAAACTGTAAACTGATTAAATCCTGAACTTTACTATTAATCTCATTAATAAAAGCAAAGTAGTCCCCGTGTGTTAATGGTCTGCAAGTAATTCTGTTCGTGAAATGATGCCTGTTTCCTGATAATTTTCGTAGCAAACAGATCGTGAAATGAAAATATCTCACCTCGTAATGTAATTGCTTGGAAGCACAGTGCTTGGCTGCTCTCTGCGCTCCAGTTGCAAATTTCTGACTCCAGTTGCTGAGGGCCTAATGCAATGCTCCAGACAGCGAGCAAACTGTTTTATACACACCACTGAGTGAGACACTGCTTTGAATAAAAATGGCTTGGACCGAGGGTGTGGTGAAATACGCCTTTAGCAAAATGTTTTTACATTATCAGATATATATTATTACCCGTATGCAGTTCATATTAAAACATTTATTAATATTGTCAAAGGAAGACACCGATACCAAAATCTTACTCTCACAAACGTCAGTGAAATAATTGACACAAATGAAAAAACCCTGACAGTGAAAATCAAAAAATCTTTAATGAAAAATCTCAATTTCCTTGATATGGCTGTCTAATTCAACAATGAATCTAATGTAACTAGCGCGACTGCAGTGCCACTAAATAAAAAAAATGTTCCCTTCATCCCTCTTCATACTCTTTTCTGATGTCCTTACACCTCATTTCATTCTGAACCGTTAATCGTATCTCTCTCCTCTGTTTCACAGCATTCAAACACAAGGCACTTTACTTAAATGCAGGCGCTATTAACTTTACGCCTGCACTGCCCAGAGCCCCCTGCTCGGCGTCTCAACTCACAACTACCCCCCTGACGCTGGAACTCCAGCGCCCCTCTCTCTCCCCGGCAGCGACGACAAACACGTGGACACCCTCCAGCGACGCAGCTGCTCCTCCCTTCTTCCGCTTGGTAGGCAAACAGACCTGGTTAGACACTGTTCATACGGGACCCTGCTGCCTCAAATGCTGTCTCCTGTTCCTTACCAGCAGGTTAATGAGCGCCACGTCGCTGCCGCCATTTATTCTGATATCGACTGCATTTTTAAAATTTTTTTTTGCCAAGGAAAGATGCCCAAATGAAGAGAAACAAGTACTTCCTTCTAGCACTGGGTAAGTAATTACATGTGGTTAACATTTTTTAATATTACTCTGTGCGACGTCAAAGGCTATTATCTACAGATTCCTATTTGGAATGTGGTAACAGGGGGTATTCTGCTGTTCTTTGTCAGCATTTAACGGACGTCTTTTAGTCTACTCTGCCGATGACTGCATTTTATCTGCAAACGGAAGATGCCCTACTCGAACAATCTTTTTGAGAAGTAGGGATCTTGAGTACTTCTTACTTTCATTTTATAACAAATAACATCTAGTTAACGTTTTAAACATTGCATTCTGCTGCCTCAAATGTTTTCTACAGAGCCCCACATGAATTGTAGTAATAGCACTGTTCTTTTCCAGCATGTCATGAATGTGTTCTGGCTGCCACCATTTCCTCTGTCAACAACGGTGTTTTATATGCAAAGAGGAGATGCCCGGCCCAAAAGCACGCTTTTAAACATACAGAAACCAGTACCTCCTTCTTTTATTTGGTAAGTGATTACATCTGGTTTAGACTGTTAATATAACGTTCCACATATTGAAAATGTTACAATAATTGTGTCGATAATGGAAAAGAAAAAAGTTGTTATTTTGTGTCGCGTCACCAAGACCTCAGTGAGTGTCCCTGCAGTTTCTCTGCTTCAGTCTGTCATCAACTGCAGGACGCGGCAGGCGCCTCTTGCCGACACACTGTGGTGACGTCACAACACCACCGGCACACACGCTGGCCCCGTAATCGAGTGAGCCTGGCCTTGTTGCCTCTCACCGGAACAACAAATCAACATTTTGAAGTCTGGGACTGAGTATGACACACTAGCACGCCAGACTGGGGTCTTCTGTCGTTTTTAAAAAAAAAATCACAATTTACGAACGGTTACAGATAAATCGTTGCACTTTGTCCGTTTCACCCCTGTACATTAAACTTTAAAATGAAGTAACGCGTTATAGTAAAAAACTCCGCTTAAATTTACACTGTTATCGCAAGTTTATAGGTGAAACAAAGAAAATAAAGTTTTTACAGTAGGGTTTATTATAGGTAGAATGAATATTGGACTTGTTTATGTTTTATAAAAACAAACTGAAACGCGTTTATTAAAAAATATCGCAATACACAACTAAATACAATTTTTTATAAATAATTTATATACGTAAATGGCTTTCGTGTTGTAATGGTTCTTTATTTAACTGACCATTACGGCACTCCAACCCCAGTTTTCGATGCCAGTAATATCGTACTACTTTTCTGCCAAGTAACAGACATATTTTTGTGACAATATTCACATTTTTATTAATGTATAGCTACCCTGATGTATCGATATATTACAGTGATATGGTTCTTGTGTGTATTCTTTTCTGTGAGACTGTCATAATCTTTGACTTAATTGTAACCATTTTGGCGCGAATGCGCACAGAGCAGTCTTTGTTTCGCTTTGGCAGAAGTTGTTATTTCGCTTTATAAAAGAACAGCCAAGTCTTGTATTTCGTTAAAGTGGAAATCAAGTATACGAAGATTGATACAAAACTGTTTTCTTGATTTGACAATTAAGAAGAAGTATATGTGAATTTACAAGAAGTTTAATAAGAATGTGGATCGTGAACACCAAGTCAAAAATTACTTCTACCATACCATTATTCTGATCTGGGATTGTTTGATCATTAAGAATTTCCGCAAAAACGCATTTGTTACGTCTTCAAATATTGCTAAAACACAGATCTGGACCTTCTAGCAGTCAAAGTGGAATCACCCTAGAATCAACAAGATGAGCCATAACGACTTGGACGAAATCTACGTGGGAATCCATTCAACGTAAGTGCCAAATTAATGACTCTTTTTGCAGTGACCTCATTATTTCCATTCTGACGATACCATCCAAAGTGAATAACTTTGATGTTGCCCGATAAAGATAACATATGCTGCGTGAGCAACATTATTAATCTGATTTCTAACTTACTTTGCAAGTGCTGGTATATTGTTAGAGCGTGAAACGATTCAAAGCATTCTGCCTTGCACAGCGCAACATCACACACTGAACATCAGTATGTTGTTTCTTTCCGTTTCGACTCTCCAGTTTCTTTTTTAACTTTGTCACCACACGCTTTACACCATCTCCACGGCCTCGCTTTGCTGACAGTTGGAGGAAAATTTCTTCCAAAATGTCGCCCAATTAGTCCGTCGCCTGCAGTCGAAGGCTTCGCCCCCACTTGTTCCTTTCCAGCTATCGTGGCCAGCGTTTCTCCAGTAACACACATGAGTTCATCTGGAGGACATGGTTGCCTGTGTAGCATTTTATACATAACTGTTTACTATTCCGCAAATGAAAATTCTGTAGATAAGTGAGTCGTGCGAAGGACTTGCCAACACGTTTTGTATTATTTACAGTCTGATATGTCACGTGAACGAATTATTTTTTTGAATGATGTAGTGAGAATTACTAATTATTCTTACAAGTTTCAAATAATTCAAAATGAAATTCACGCTTTACTTCAGTCCTGTAGGCGACATTTGTAACTAATTTCCGAACACCGGATTTTGCAAGATTCAGCCGCGACTCACTCGCGTTACGGAAGAAGCGTTTGTACCGAGCAATGAAATGTATATTCACCGATGTTATGTGGAGGAGGTTACAATTTAATTTCCGTTATCCTCTGCCAATTATTTTGGGACGAGGTAGACCTTTTGCTTTCACAATTACAGTGTCACGGTCAGAGAAGCTGACAGGGGCTGAGTCGTAATCCTGCACAGTCACTCACAGCCCGCTGTGGTGTGGAGTCTGCCAGGCCTCGAAGCCGACACTGGCGAGGCGTGCGTGCAGTGAGTGCGTGTGGCGGCGCGCCGCTCACCTACGGCTTCCGTGTCCAGACCTGCAGTCAGATTTTGCAGGGCAGACACAGAAGGGTGTCGCGCCTTCTGAGTCGATGGCTGAAAAATCTTTCCCTTGGAGCTCTCTTGTTTGATGCGGAGGGAGTGCAGAGGTTTAGAGAGGTGACCACATTCGCAACGTCTGTCACAATTCCTTCTACCGGCTCTTTTTCTACATCCTTTACTTACTGTGTTCGTGAAGAGTGATTCAGTGAAAAAGGCGCAACATCTGCATTACGAAACTCTGCACTTGGCCGGTGGCCACCCGAGCGAGAAGCAGAAGGCGTACTTCTGCGCATGCGCGGGCGTAGCGAATCCCTCTGCTGACTCTTTGATGCTGGCACCCTTTCTGCCTCCAGACGGCTGTCGCGCTGGACCTGTACCGTACGTTTTTGACGGTTCCGTCACTCTCTTAATAGTAACTGGTTCCAGAACAGAGAAGCGTTCCGTTCACACAGCTAGGCCAACAAATTTAATTACCATCAACGTTCATGTCCACTGTAAGGTACAGCGACTGTCGCAATGTATCTGTGAAAATACATCATTTTAGATGTTTTAAACGGGTAAATGAAGTCTAAACATGAAGATGAACAATGTTCAGGGCCAACATTTTAATCAGAGTAATTTGTTTTGCAGACAAATGACATATACAAATTACACTGAAATCGGCCTGCTCTCTCGCAGGCGAATTGTTTGACGTACTGACTAGCCTCTAATTCGCATCGTGTAGCGTGTGCTTCGCATACACACATTTACCAAAAGACATGGGACATCCTGATTAAAAAATAGTCCGACCGTGCATGTGTAACGTCAGTCCCGGATGGTGCGTAAATATTTAAGCGGAATGTCTCAGCGACAGAACATGCAATTGCACGTCTGCTGGGATAAAGTTGGACGTTTTCAGGTGTAAACCCATCCCTTAAAAGAACTGCCGTTGCGCTGTTGATTTCTGGATCGATAGTAATGACAGCTTGAAAGTCAGCGGATGTACCTATACCTGTCATTCAGACTTGCTGCAAAAATAAAACATTACATGTATTAAATCATCCAGAGCACTAATTTTAACAGAGGTTGTTATCGAAATAATGTTTAGTGTTAGTACATAGTGGATTGCCATTAGACAGATGTAGCATGCTCTGACATAACTGCGAAATTGCTGCGAGAGCGGGAGAAAATATCTTTGTAATACTGGGACATTAAATGGCAGCCGGACACCGGTGTCTGCGATCATCACCGACTTTGAAATTGTTGAGTACAACTGGAGCAGTAATCGCTAAACAGTATTACAGATTTTATGTCGGAAGTGATCGTCCTGATTTAGTTTCGGCCCCCCTGTCGTGTGGCCGGTCTTTTGTCCGCCGCCGTGGTCGGACAGCCCCTACCGCCTGCTCCCGCCCCGCCGCTACTTCTGCGCATGCGCGGCCCTCCGCCGGATTCGCTGCCCGCATTCTGCGTCGCGCCCCCACCTGCGAGTTTCCCATCGGCGACTGCGCGGGCAGTCTGACGCCACCTGTTTCTGTTTGCACGGGAATAACAGTGTCGTAAGCGTTTCTGC
Organism: Schistocerca piceifrons; assembly: GCF_021461385.2. NCBI lineage: Eukaryota > Metazoa > Arthropoda > Insecta > Orthoptera > Acrididae > Schistocerca > Schistocerca piceifrons. The sequence continues at coordinate 72,560,159 of NC_060148.1, read as the reverse complement.
CTTACAGACAAGACCGAATGTTTACACAGGCTTTCGTTACGTAGAGAGTAATGCAACATGTTACAGATATGGTGCTCTTTCCAGAAACAACTGTTTCTTTGGCGTCATTTTTATCGATGAAATTCGGATCTCGGAAATTTCTTTGTTGTCTCGTGATCTGGCGTTCGCAGACGCGCACTTAAACGAAAACAAGTGCTGTAAACTCATCGCTGTGAAACCGGGCTTGAAACGCATTTGGTCGGTACACACCTGTCTGAAGCGTATTTCACAATGCTCTTCAACTTCTTCCACTGATACCCGCGCTGTTGGTGCTGCAGAGGAAAGGGAAGGTAACCTGAAGCCTTTTTCTCGTCGCTCTTGCTAAGCACAATAATATTCCCTATTTATTTTATATTTATGGTTACGGTCGTATTCACTAACACTGTAACGGTCTTGGCATAGCTGATTCCCCGTTTTACCCTAACAGATTCGAAAAGTTCGGGTCTATTTGTCACTTGCAAGTCTAAGATGCTGTCTTCACGACTCGTTTCTCAGATTAATGGCCCGAGGTAGTTTTTGAGTGAAGCACTTGGATCAGTTTCTCACGATTCCCTGGCCCTGCCAACAGTCTCAGCCACCTATGTCGCCCACTGCAGAGGTGGCAGGTTAAAGGTTCCACCTAAAACTGTAACATGGCGAGGAAATGCACGCCAGATGTTCTCCGGGTTTCTTACTTCCCATTCAGAGCTCTTAATAGACGAGTAGTCCAAAGATATTTCTCGTATCGCGACTGCAACAGGAAAAGGCCGGAACAGCTGTGGTACTCAAACTGTCCTCCGCCACACACCAGAATGTATCTGTGAAATTATCATTTCAGACTTTCCAAATCGGTAAATTATTTCAGAACGTTATCTTGTGAATTTTGGAGCAGTTTTGACACAATGCGGGATGCGTTACATTTTATCTTCATTTGCACAATAGACACTACAGCAGATCTGGTGCAGTTATTGTTTACAAGTTTGAAGATAAGGATTTACAGTATTCAGGACCAATATTTTAAATTGAGTTATCTGTTTTGCAGACAAGTGGTATGTATAAATTACATTGAAAACGACCTCCTCTCTCGCAGGCCCATTCTTTGATGTACCGGCTAGCCTGGATTTCGCATCGTGTAGCGTGTGCTTCGCATACTTCCGTACAAAATTTAATTTTTACACTTTTCTGTCGCACTGGACTGAGATTTACGTATTTCGATATCAAAATAAATTTTAGCTTTTTCTCAGATACCAACCACACACTTAGAAGCACTAGTTTAAATAAATGCGAACACGTTTCAAAATATATGACGTCCGTTTCGACAGCGGATGTCTGGCGTGAGTGCTATTGCGTTTGACGATGCGAAGAACACAGGTGGAGTTCTGGGCTGTTTTCCGTCTGCTGACGCGTGCCATACCGCTCCAAAGTGCCGTAATAGCAGAGTGCAACAGGTGAATGACGTTAGGCGCGATCCGAATTTTGGGGAGTCGCCGTTTTTTTAGGACGCTCTAGCGCGGTCACCACTCGTCAGAAAATCACTGCTGATTGCTGCATGTTGTAGAAGAGTTTGTCCAATTTAATTTTGTGTTGGGTTGTCAACTATGAGAAACACGTAGTCTTTGTGAAATAAATGAAAATCTGAGAAAAGTCGGAAAATTTTGAGGCTTTCGTTGTGAAGCCTACATACTACAGGGCAGGAAGCACGAAATTTGGATTTAGGAGCCCAAAACATGTGATTATGGAATTGCTGAGAAAAGATGTACTGCAGTTTCTTAGCAATTGGTATTTTTGGGCATTGCACGCAAGGTGGCTCTGGATAGTTACTGCTAGATATTTTACGGTAGGTGACTTACTGTTTCCAGCAATTTGTGATCAGCAGTGTAATTGTACAGTAGTGGATTTCTTTTCCCGTGTATGCACAGTATATTACATTTATTTATGTTGAGGATCAACTGGCAGAGCCTGAAGTATTCATCAATGCCGTGGAGGTCACTCACCAAGTCAATACTGTCTCCTGGCGCCGCTGCTTCCTCACAGAGAATGTTAAGGAGCTTCCGTGTGTAACGCCGCCACATGAGGGCCACAGAAGCTCTTGTTCAAAATGCAGTCTGGCACTTTGGTCACACATGCACGCACGGGGATGCCAAGTCTAATTGTATCACAGCAGACAGGGGAATGAATGTTCGAAGTGTCGTCTGCTTCCAAAGCGTGTACAGAGACGCAAAAGTGTACAGAGGCGCAAAAGTGTACAGAGGCGCAAAAGTGTACAGAGGCGCAAAAGTGTACAGAGGCGCAAAAGTGTACAGAGGCGCTAAAGTGTACAGAGGCGCTAAAGTGTACAGAGGCGCTAAAGTGTACAGAGACGCTAAAGTGTACAGAGACGCTAAAGTGTACAGAGACGCTAAAGTGTACAGAGACGCTAAAGTGTACAGAGACGCTAAAGTGTACAGAGACGCTAAAGTGTACAGAGACGCAAAAGTGTACAGAGACGCAAAAGTGTACAGAGACGCAAAAGTGTACAGAGACGCAAAAGTGTACAGAGACGCAAAAGTGTACAGAGACGCAAAAGTGTACAGAGACGCAAAAGTGTACAGAGACGCAAAAGTGTACAGAGACGCAAAAGTGTACAGAGACGCAAAAGTGTACAGAGACGCAAAAGTGTACAGAGACGCAAAAGTGTACAGAGACGCAAAAGTGTACAGAGACGCAAAAGTGTACAGAGACGCAAAAGTGTACAGAGACGCAAAAGTGTACAGAGACGCAAAAGTGTACAGAGACGCAAAAGTGTACAGAGACGCAAAAGTGTACAGAGACGCAAAAGTGTACAGAGACGCAAAAGTGTACAGAGACGCAAAAGTGTACAGAGACGCAAAAGTGTACAGAGACGCAAAAGTGTACAGAGACGCAAAAGTGTACAGAGACGCAAAAGTGTACAGAGACGCAAAAGTGTACAGAGACGCAAAAGTGTACAGAGACGCAAAAGTGTACAGAGACGCAAAAGTGTACAGAGACGCAAAAGTGTACAGAGACGCAAAAGTGTACAGAGACGCAAAAGTGTACAGAGACGCAAAAGTGTACAGAGACGCAAAAGTGTACAGAGACGCAAAAGTGTACAGAGACGCAAAAGTGTACAGAGACGCAAAAGTGTACAGAGACGCAAAAGTGTACAGAGACGCAAAAGTGTACAGAGACGCAAAAGTGTACAGAGACGCAAAAGTGTACAGAGACGCAAAAGTGTACAGAGACGCAAAAGTGTACAGAGACGCAAAAGTGTACAGAGACGCAAAAGTGTACAGAGACGCAAAAGTGTACAGAGACGCAAAAGTGTACAGAGACGCAAAAGTGTACAGAGACGCAAAAGTGTACAGAGACGCAAAAGTGTACAGAGACGCAAAAGTGTACAGAGACGCAAAAGTGTACAGAGACGCAAAAGTGTACAGAGACGCAAAAGTGTACAGAGACGCAAAAGTGTACAGAGACGCAAAAGTGTACAGAGACGCAAAAGTGTACAGAGACGCAAAAGTGTACAGAGACGCAAAAGTGTACAGAGACGCAAAAGTGTACAGAGACGCAAAAGTGTACAGAGACGCAAAAGTGTACAGAGACGCAAAAGTGTACAGAGACGCAAAAGTGTACAGAGACGCAAAAGTGTACAGAGACGCAAAAGTGTACAGAGACGCAAAAGTGTACAGAGACGCAAAAGTGTACAGAGACGCAAAAGTGTACTTTGGGAAACTGCCGAATAATTCCAGTGATGGCTGCATGTCTCGCGTGATTGAGTATAATTCCTTGAGAGATGGTAGTTTGTTCTGTAAGAGCAGCAAGGGACGTGTTTAGCAGTCTAATGATTTTAGGTGGTTCTTCAATTCTCTTTATTTGAAGGTGAGCTGGCAAGAAGGCTGCAGATGGTGTGAGCATGATGTGGTGTGAGCACTGCTACCAATGTGACATTACAATTAAACACGAAAAGTACTTGTGCAGTGCACGCACAGAAGTGAATTCAGTGTGAGGTCGCAAGTGAAGATACATTCTAACTGAACAGCTTATATGGCAGTAATGTGAGTATGGTGCAGTTTGCAGTGATGTAATGTAGCAACATAGACACTGCTAGCAAATGGTTTGCAGTAATTAGGTAATGTAGGAGACTGGTGCAAAGAACTAACATTAACGCACAACAACCGGTATTCTCGCATTTGTGTCTTGGAAGAGATTGGGTGTTTACATTTCGAAATACAGGCGGTTGTGAGAGAGGTCGGCTGTATTCTTGTAAGCTGTTTGAATACTGTATATGGGACGAGAAACACAAGAGAGGGAGAGAGAAGTGGAGTTTATAAATGATGGAGTATTTGTCAATTGTTGCTGAGCTTTGGCAGAAATTGCTTGTGACATGTTTTACAGAGTGAATTCTCAAAAGGAAGGTTTGTCACGTTGGTTTACAGATATCTCGTGTTGTTGCAGTAGTTGTGGTGTTACTGGAGTAATTGTGTGGACTGCAAAAGGTAGAAATGATTAGAGAAAGCGATCTTTTTTTTCAATTTTTTATTTTAATATCCTGTACAATGAAGTACTACTGGCGCGTACTAACGCCCTGTTAGCATCTCGACGATCTCCTGATGGTTGCGCTGCCTGGCCATGTCCAGGGGGGTCCTCCCACTATTACTCGCCACCCCCCTGTCGGCTCCGGCCTGCAGCAACGCAGCCGCCGCTTCTGCGTGGCCATTCAGTGCCGCCACGTGCAGCGGCGTCTCCCCCCAATGATCCCTGGCGTTGGGGTCGGACGCCGCAGAGAGCAGCAGCCGCACCACAGCCGCGTCGCCTCTCCCTGCAGCCCAGTGCAGGGCGGTCCCCCCGAATTCCCCGTCCTTCGCCCCCACGTCCGCCCCAGCCGCCAGCAACGCCCGCACCTCCTCCACCACCCCCTCCTCAGCCGCCTCTCTCAGCCTCCTGCCTCGCTCTGCATCAGAAAGGCTCCTGCACAAAACATCGACACACTCTCTACTATCGAGACACACACACACACCAAATGAAAGAAACTGTCACAGCCGCAAAACTGCCAACAATTCGGAATACACTTCTTCCGAGCGACAAGTCACAAATCTAGAAATCTCGCTTCTGCGATACGGGTTAACCAGCGTATTACAGACAGATCCACAGCACTAGCCCATAATCAAAAACTTCACCCATCTCCCATTAAAAATAGGTGCACTCCATCTCCTAACAAATTCATTTGGCACATTTCCTCATAATTCACTCCACAGATCCGCCTCCTTTCACCTCGGCATGCAGTTGCTACCCAATCCTTCATCTACATTCAAACACACCCCTAAAACTACCTTCCCTGGGTACCAATTCCTTCTGTCACTTAGGAAGAAAACACTAGAAACTAAACGTATCTGTAAGTACTGAAATACAATTTCCTCACCAGACAGCTAAGTGATTCAGACCAGTAACATGGAAATTTCCTGACATACCGACAAAAAATATAAAAGTCACTGCTTCGTACACAATAAGTTGGTCGACATATTTCAAATAGAACAAGGGCACCAGGTCGACTCTCCCTGACACACACACACACACACACACACACACACACACACACACACACACACTACCCGCTGCATAATAATCGTCACATGTGCTCATATAATCATGCATGCAACAAGAGATACATCCACTGGAACATTCATTTCCATCTGCTTACAAACTTTGCAACCCACCATATGGTCTGTGGCAGGCGGCATCCTGCACAACTACTATACTCAGTCATGTTAACTTTGTGCAACTTTTTGCATTTTCTGAAAATTCTGGACACAAAATAAGTTACACACCACTACAGAAGGCGTAAAACTTTACATTTATACTTAAAAAGGTCTAAGTAAACTTCAAGTGTACACCAGCTATGCTGCTTCCGAGTAAAATTTCTCTTTCAGTAGTAGTACAAACACTTAAGCCGTAACTTTAGACCAGTCTCAAAAAAGTACTGTATTTCCTGTATCTAATGCAATGCATAAATTAGATCATGCCAGAAAGAAATCAGGTGCCTGTAAGAAATACAAACAGAGTGTTGATTCATTATCGCATGTTCACTTACAAATATCAAAATACTGGTATAGATCTGGCATTGCTGAACTTTAACCAATGCCGCGGGAACCTCTCCCCACAGCTGATTCAAGTTAAAGGCTAATCCCAAGCGAGAGAGCCAGTAAGGAGCTCCAAAGACAAGTGAAATACCAACTAGAAACTACAGACGTAATAAAACTGCTGCATTCAGTACAAAATAATCAATGCAGGTGGAGCAGCAACCGTATGAAACAATAGTAGTAACTGGTACATATAAAAAGTTCCCAACTGACTGAAGTCATCTGCTTTATCCGTTCCGCTCCCAAGTAGAGCGAGGGAGAAACGACTGCCTGTATGCCTCTGTACGAGCGACAACGCCTCTCACCCTATCTTCACACGCCTTGTCTCAAGCGTACATTGCCAGAACTAGAATTGTTCTGCAGTCTGCGTCAAAAAACAGTTCTCTAAATTTTCTCAACAATTCCTCGAAAAGAATTTCGCCTCCCCTCCAGTGATTCCGATTCGAGTTCCTGAACCTTCTGCACAATACCTCTGCGTCACTCAAAACCACCGGTAGCAAATCTAGCAGCTCAGCTCTCAGTCCTATAGCTGTCTTCCTATAATTATACCTGTTGCCGATACAAAACACTCTAGCAGTACTCGAGAATAGGTCGCACCAGCGGCCTACATGCAGCCTCATCTACAGGCCAACCACACTTTCCTAAAATTCTCCCAACAAACTAAAGTCGACCTCCCGCCTTCCCTACCGCAGTCCTCTCAACCTCGTTCCATTTCGTATCGCTTTGCGAACTTTCGCTCAGACATTTAAGCGACGCCTCTGTGTCTAGCGGAACACCTCTACTGCTATACCTCAACATTACGTGTCTGTTTTTCCTATCACCTGCATCAACTTACATTTCTCTACATTTACAGCTGGCTGCCATTCGTCACACCAACTAGAAATTTTGTTCAACTCGCCTTGTGTCCTTCTACACTCACTCAACGACGACATCTCACTGTACACTAGGGGACCACCAGCAAACAGCCGCAGATACCTGTCCACCAGACCATTTATGTATACAGACAGTAACAGCGGTCCCACCACCCTTTTCTGGAGCACTCCTGCCTCTGGCGAACACTCGCCACTGAGGACAACATACTGGGTTCTGTCACTTAAGAGCTCAGGTCCACTCACATACATGGGAACCTATTCCACACGTTTCTATCTTCAACAGTCGACAGTAATCCACCGTGTGAAATGCTCTGTGGACATGTACGAATATGTTATTCAGAGATGATCGACAAGCGCACCACATCACAGGAAAATCTGCACAATGCAAAGAATTGCGATCTTTGGGGTAAAAATGGCTCAGTCACCTCTATTGGAATCACAGATTGTATTAAAGAGTCGGCACAGAAAGAACTGGGGGCTAATGTTGCCCGTCTCAAAAAGAAAGGATTGTAGTTTACACACAAGTCAGCCTTGCCGCTATTGGACGCATCAGAAAGGCGACCGAAAATAAACCACGCGGTTTGCCAGAACCGCCAAGAAAGTGCACTACGAAATTTGGAGTATAAATCCATCATTGCAAGCAGCTTCTCAAAATCGGTAATTTGATCAACCATAGGGACTTTTGTATGGCTAAAAACTAGTGCTGACATTACACAAATAAGTTGTTGGCGTAAAAACAAAAAAATTATTTTCCTTGGAAGAAAGCTGTTTAGCGTAAGACACTGCATGATATGCGATTTACTTGCAACAGACCTCTAAGTAAAGGAAAGGTCCCACTAGAGAGAAGTGATGACTGACTGGCGATGCAAATACTTGATACAAGTCAGGAAATTAACAGAACTCTTTTCTATCGACGAAACTTGGGTGGTGAACCAACGACATTCCTCTTAGAAGACGGTGACAGGGTCGTGACATTGGCACCAAAATGGACAATATGATAGTGGAAGCAACAGCGGTGAATGTTGAAACCAATACTTGGTTTATTTATTAGTCTACATCAATGTCGTCTTCACCAAGATATTTCCCATTACATATTATACATTTATTCCAGTGGTTCTTCCAATGCTTAAAACGATTCTGGAACAATCCTTACAGTAGTGTTTAGTTCTCTCAGACGTGCAGTTTGAATCTCCTCTCTTATGTAAAAGACAGCTCTTTAAGGTTTGTCTTTATTTTTGGGAACAAAATGTCACACATGGAGCGAACCTGAGGCCAAGGACATCACTACAGTATTGTTTCAAGCAAACATGCACAAGCACGCAACGAACTGTGAGCAGGTGCGTTATCGCAGTGCAGAAACAATGAACTGTTCCGCCACAAAGCGGGACACCTTTCCGTGTTGCTTCAAGCCATCGAGGTTGAGCTGGTGAGAAGATCTGCCTACTGGCCGTTTCATCTTGGGACAAGGAGTCGTGGTGCACTGTACTGTTAAAACCGAAGATTACTGTCAGAAACGTAACATTCACATTTCAGTGGTCTTGGCCGTCTGTCACCGAGACGATTGAGTTTTAGTTTACGCATCGTTTGGTTTAACTCTCAGTTCATCTTCTATTATGAACTTCTCGTCATCCTCATCTTCTTCTAAAGGTTTATACCAGTCGTAAACACCTATTTCACTCTTAGTATACTCACCAAAAGCAGTATATAATATTTCTAAAACCACGATGCATTTTAATCCGTTTTCATAGCAAATTTTAATACAAATGCGGTAATCCGCATGTTTGCAAAAGCTATCTCTGACAGCTTTAGAAACTGTGCCACCGAAAGAAAGAAAGTCGACCGAACCGCATGTACAGACTGCGTTCATGAACCCACTGAAGTAGTGAATAAGGATTTGGAAATTAAGGAACTGAGGGCCGAGATTGAACTTTTTAAAAAAACTGAATGCACAGAAAGAAGCGGCACTAAAAAATGTGATGCAGCCTTACGAAGTAAAACGAACTATCTCCGACGTGTTCTTTCGTCGAAGCGGGCAGAAAAGTCATCTGACGTGAAAGCAAAAGTCGTATTGCACAAAAGTGTAAATAGTGTATTGTCAAAGTGTTTTACACCGGCACAAATAAGATGTCTATTAAATGAAAATAAAAGGGTAAAGTGGAATTCAGAGGACATTGCCCATCCATTAACTTTAAGAGCTCTGTCACCTAAAGCATACACTTATTTGCGAAAGCGAGAAATTCCTTTGCCTTGCAGGGCAACCCTTCAGAAACGGACGAAGGAATTTAAATGCAGAGCGGGTATTCTTTAAGATATCCTGTGTTCATTGAATGAGGGGTCAGGCAGACGAGTGTCTCTCGCACCCCGCATTTACATTGATGCCACCCTTACCATCTCAGACTCCACTGGGAATTCCTGAGGACGTGATTTTGAACGTGGCTCAAAATTTTGTCTTTCTGCGCTGCAGTGCATGGCAAACGATTCTGAAAATGTGCGCTCGCTTCATCAGGTAGAATACTAACGGTACTGAATTACCAATGTATGATTTGGCACGATATGAAATTATACTGTGGGACCTCACTTCATCCACGGGGTGATTAAATGGAAATACGTATGCACATATTCTTACTAACATCCAGCCTGTCCTCCTAGAGGTAGTTCCGTGGACAACCGACAGTGTATGTGGATCGAACACGACCACTGCCCAGACTCTTCGCCTGCTCCAAAGCGACCAATGAATGGAAAGTTTCCCGGCCGTTGTATGGGACGGAATGCTGCAGTACAAAGGCCAGCCAGGTGCCCTGATATGACTCAAATGGATTTCTTTCTACGGGGAGCACTGAAAGATAGAGTCTGTCATGAACCCCAGGTATGTCAGATGATACGCGCCAGACCACACGACAACGTATCATCCAATGTAGCTTGTCCAGTACATCTCTCTCGCTCAAACAGCGATTCCAAATGTGTCTAGCAGTCGATGGTGTGCAATTTGATCATATTGTTCATTAAAATGTGAAACCACACTTCACTAAGGAAAGTATTTAGTTTGTGGATGACAAGGCATCAGTTGTTTTGAATAAATGTTTAGCTTATTTAAAATCGATTCCGTCTACGTACAATTTCGAGTAGTTTCTGATTTCTAATTGACAGCAGGTCTTTTGCGCTGTAGAACCACCCGGGTGCTTCCAGGCAGAGACAGGCTGAGCTGACAGAAGGTCATGGGATACCGATATCTACACATACAGATGGCAGCAGTATCGCGTATACAAGGTATAAAAGGGCGGCGGGTTGGCGCCGCTGTCACCTGTACTGAGGTGGCTCCTGGGAAAGGCTTACCGACGTCTTGATGGCCGCACGACGGGTTTTAACAGACGTCGATTGCGGAATGATAGAGCTTGCCTATGACTTGATATTTTTAAAATGTACAGTATCCAATGTATCGATATTTAGTAAAATACCGTTATCTGCTCCCCATGTATCGAGGAAAGTATGGATATATCAGCGCCAAATCATCAACGTGCCTGCCTATAAAAATATGGGCTGCACGTTGTAAGTACACTCCCGGTTTTAGAGCTTTTCGTTGGAATATTGATTTATTATTGGATACTCTGTACATCAACAAGCTATCCCCCTCAGAGCAAGAACTGAAAGGAAAACGACGGATGTTCACGCCTCCCGACAACCACCGTGCAAGCTGCGGTAACTGCATGTAAGTGGCACACTGAAAGGTGCCTCGTGGGTCCATCGTTCGGTATCGTCACGTATCGGATTTGTCCGCAACACTTCACGTCGACTTCCCTGCTTTTTCATTTCTGCAAACGCCATCGACCCTGCAGCTGTAGCGCCAGAACTGGGTCGTGAATCTGAAAGTTTGCCGTTTCTGTTGGTAGCGCTGGGCGCCGATTACGCCCTCAGTTCCCTGAGTCCACTGCAGCGACCAGTTTTGTCGTTTAGATTTTTGTTCATTTTCAACGTCTGTTTTTGAAGAATGTCGATGTGAAGAAAGAGCACACTAGTTTCGATAAAAATTGTGTAACGCAACAGTTGTCCCGTTTCTTCACATTAGAAATCGTCTTATTCCATTCAAACCGCCCCTCCCCCTGGGGCAATGGGTGTCACATATACTTGCCTCACATAGTCAAAATTAAACACTGGACCTGATGAAAGTTCAAAAAGCGACAACACTCCTTCACACAGTGAAAGTAAAATTGTGCCTCAGTACAAATTCAAAAAAGCAACTTCAATATTTTCCGGAAACTGTGAAAAAAATCTAAATTAGAGAGACTGTCTTTAGTTGCCGTGGCGTGGCGAGAAGACTTATTTCTAGTGATGCAGAATGTTGTCTGAATAATACACCACTGGCCATTAAAATTGCTAAACCACGAAGATGAAGTGCTACAGACGCGACATTTAACCGACAGGAAGAAGATGCTGTGACATGCAAATGATTAGCTTTTCAGAGCATTGACACAAGGTTGGCGCCGGTGGAGACACCTACAACGTGCTGACATGAGGAAAGTTTCCAACCTATTTCTCGTACACAAACAGCAGTAGACCGGCGTTGCCTGGTGAAACGTTGTTGTGATGCCTCGTCTAAGGAGGAGAAATGCGTACCATCACGTTTTCAACTTTGATAAAGGTCGGATTGCAGCCTATCGCGATTGCGGTTTATCGTATCGCGACATTGCTGCTCGCGTTGGTCGAGATCCAATGACTGTTAGCAGACTATGGAGTCGGTGGATTCAGGAGGGTAATACGGAAGGCCGTGCTGGGTCCCAACGGCCTCGTATCACTAGCAGTCGAGATGACAGGCATCTTGTCCGCACGGCTGTAACGAACGGATCGTGCAGCCACGTCTCCATCCTTGAGTCAACAGATGGGGACGTTTGCAACACAACAACCATCTGCACGAACAGTTCGACGACGTTTGCAGCAGCATGGACTACCAGCTCGGAGACCGTGGGTGCGGTTACCGTTGACGCTGAATCACAGAGAGGAGCGCCTGCGATGGTGTACTCTACGACGAAACTGGGTGCACGAATGGCAAAACGTTATGTTTTCGGATGAATCCAGGTTCTGTTTACAGCATCATGATGGTCGCATCAGTGTTTGGCGACATCGCGGTGAACGCACATTGGAAGCGTGTATTCGTCATCGCCATACTAGCCTATCACCCGGCGTGATGGTATGGGGTGCCATCGGTTACACGCCTCGGTCACCTCTTTTTCGCACTGACGGCACTTTGAACAGTGGACGTTACATTTCAGATGTGTTGCGACCCGTGGCTCAACCCTTTATTCGATCCCTGCTGATCCCTACATTTCAGCAGGATAATGCACGACCGCATGTTGCAGGTCTTGTACGGGCCTTTCTGGATACAGAAAATGTTCGACTGCTGCCCTGGCCAGCACATTCTCCAGATCTCTCACCAATTGAAAACGTCTGGTCAATGGTGGCCGAGCAACTGGCTCTTCACAATACACCAGTCACTACTCTTGACGAACTGTGGCATCGTGTTGAAGCTGCACGGGCAGCTGTACCTGTACACGCCATCCAAGCTCTGACTCAATGCCCAAGCGTATCACAGCCGTTATTACGGCCAGAGGTGGTTGTTCTGGGTACTGATTTCTCAGGAACTATGCACCCAAATTGAGTGAAAATGTAATCACATGTCAGTTCTAGTATAATATATTTGTCCAATCAATACCCGTTTATTATCTGCATTTCTTCTTGGTGTAGCAATTTTAATCGTCAGTAGTGTATCTTCCAACGGAAATCGTAGGGTCAGTATTGCCTCATATTCCTAGACATCAACAAAACCCAAACTGATATTCCCCGACATCAGCTTCTACGAGTTTTTCCATTATTCTGCAAGGAGCTGATGTTCATACTTTGCAACCCAATGACTTAACTGGTATCTCATTAGTGCTGACACCTGTCACCAACTGCTTTCTTTGGAACTGAAATCTCGTATTATTTTTGAAATGTGAGGGTATTTCGCCTCCCTCATACATCTTGCACACTAGATGGGAGATTTGTGTCATACCATATGGGAGAGTTTTGCCATGCCTTACTCTCCCAAAACTGTCAGTAGCTCTGAGAACACCACACACACACACACACACACACACACACACACACACACACACACACACACAATTTCTACACACTCCTCCTTAGCCATTTTCCACTTCTCGTCAATAATTTGTTAAACATTCATATTTCCTTTTGCCTACTTTATTTGCTGAATTTTTATAGTTTCTTCTTTTTACAGTTGAACTCAGTATCTCCTGCATTAACCAAGGATTTCTATTTGGCCCTGTTATTTACCTATTTGATCTTTTTCTACCTTCTCTGAAAGCTACCAATTCATCCCCAACAACTTTATTCTTTGTTTTTCATTGTCCTAGTTTGTTATTGTGTGTGCTGTAAGTCCATTGCTTCCTTCTCTAACAGTAAGTTTCTCACTTTTTTCGTTGTAACATAACCTGTTGTGTTTGCATCCTAAACATTTCCCCACTTCTTACCTTTCCAAGTCTTGCATCTCATCCTGGCGTTCTATTTTTTTCTGCTTTGTTTCACATTCTCTACGGAGCATACTGATTTTGATATCAGCATGTGCCGCATAATTATTACTATCATCCTGGACACTAAGTATACAATTCGACACTATCAATGATGTTTTCAGTGTGCATGTAATACATGTAGGTGTGTGTCATCTTATATTTAGCGTTTTTAAATTTTTTTTACTTGTAGCTATGTACTTCCTGTGCCAAATTACGCATTATTACCCACATGATTTGTATGCACGAAAATTGAAAAATTTATGTTTGTTGCCTGGCAATTGAAATTTCGTAAACAGATCTCGTCGCAAAGAAAACCGCCTTTGTTTCAGTGACTGCCACACCAACTCGCGAATCATGTCAGTGACACTCACCCATATTGCGCCATAACACGAAACGAACTGCCCTTCTTTGCACTTTTTCGCTGTCCTCCGCCAATCGTACCTGGTAAGGATCCCACACTGCCCAGCAATATTCCAGCAGAGGACGTACAAGTGTAATGTAGGCTCTCTTTGGTAGGTTTCTCGCATCTTCCAAGTTTCTGCCAACAAAGCGCAGTCTTTGTTTCGTCTTTCCCACAATATTATCTATGTGGTCATTCCAATTTAAGTTGCTCATAATTGTAATTCCTAGGTATTTAGTCGAATTGACAGCCCTAAAAATTTCTGCAATTTATCGTATATCCAAAATTAAGCAGATTTCTCTTAGTACCCACGTCGATGACCTCGCACTTTTCTTTGTTTGGTGCCAACTGCCACTTCTCGCATCATAAAGAAATTCTCTCTAGAACATTTTGTAATTGGAATTGATCGTCTGATGATTTTACTGGAAATTACAGCATCTTCTGCAAACAGTCTAAGGGGCAGCTCAGATTATCACCTAGACCCTTTATGTAAATCAGGAACGGCAGAGGGCCTATGACACTACCTTGCGGAACGCCGTATATGACTTCTATTCTACTCGATGATTTGCCGTCTATCAGTATGAACTGTGACATCTCTGCGAGGAAATCAAGAATCCAGTCACACAACAGAGACGATACTTCATACGTATCAAATTTGATTAATACTGGATGTATACGCGGACAAGGAAAAAAATTCCCGGATTTCCCGCTTAAAAATACACTCTCCCACATGAAAACACTTTTTCCGTCTTAAGTGACGGTATATTATCCCTCGGAAGTGCAAAACTTATCAATCCTTTGAATGATTATGGACATGGGCATAGAATTTCCTGGCACTTTAGAAAACGAAACTCAGGGAAAAAGACACGTTTTGGAAATATCTTTGACGTGCAGCAACATGTACGTTGCGTATTTTTGTATTACGACAGCACACATTGAAATTCCACCAAACACCGCATGTTACTTTCCGAATCACTGAAATCGAGATTGCGATGCGCTTTTGTAAGCCAGTCACAGCTCATGTCACGTGATCTCGCCAGCTCATGACAGCGAGTATTCAGGGCATAGGATGCGTGATGTAGTCAGCCAATAGCAACATCCCTGTTAAGCAGCGGTAACACACAAGTTAATGGCTTACATAAATATACATAGTGTTGCTACAAGAAAAGCAAAGCTTCCACATATAATATTGGTCACTAAGGTTAATAAGCTGCAAGAGAAGCTTATCTTTCGAAATGATGTCGATTTTTTGCGCGTGTTACACTTTCAGATACATCACACAAATGTGGCAGTAAAATTTTTAATAATGACAGAAATGTCTGATCTCCAGGGTTCGAAATTCTTGTAAATGGCTTGTCATCAAAGAGTTGATTTTTAAATGGAGTGAAACACACTGTGATTTAAGAATTTCATGGTACATCCTCGCGCATAGTCCAACTTACGTTAAAGGATATTTACTTTGAAAGTAACGCTTTTCAAACCAGCATTCGCAATATTCTTCCACGACCTGCTGGAAACAGGTTCGTTCCAGCAGCTGCCAGAGAGCGCCAGGTAAGAGGCGCCCCGAGCTTGCGCAGCTAACATGACGTAGGAAGCCCGTATGTACGTACGTGTAAATCATTGAAAGATCTTACATTACGTTGTAAAAGCAGTAAGACGTCCCAGGGTACTCCAAGAGACCAGAATTTCGTGAACCATACTAAAATGTGCACATTCAAACTGCTACTTAAAGCGCACATTCGTATGTCCAGATTCAGATGTAAATTTTCTTGGAGTACCAGTGCTGCATTATCTCATGTTTGGTTCATTATTATGGAATAATGCCATACGTGCTAGAAGATGAAAACTTGCACTTGAACTGCAGCGACCAGTTTAAACTAGCCAGTACTGTGGAATTAAAAATTTCGTTTCAAATACATTGGATGCCTCTGCAGAAAAGGTTAATAAAAGCCAAATTTCTTTAGCAAACAGACAAAAATAACTTATTGTTCTGCAAGGCGATTAGTGCTTGACTGTCAGAAACTTGGAAATAAAATAAAGTCTGAAACTAATAACGTATATCAGCCTTCGGTAATTATGTGAATGTATTTTAATTCACTTGATACCTCCCGGCCAAAGATATCCGTTTTGCTTTCATTTGACGCAAGAGTAAACGGAAGGAGAAAAAGCAAAATCACTGAACGTTAACACGGGCCATGTGGAGACTGCCCACTATAAATCAGACTTCTCTGCGCATCGGTCTCGGATCTACTATATTTGCGAACCGGTCAACACTAAAAAAATCGAATATTCAAAAGTACTCTAGGGCATCTTGTAAAACACATCATTCTGAAAAATTTGAAACAAAAACATACGTGTTCGAGAAAATATAAGACATGTTATTTGGTCTTAAGTGTGCCAAAGTGCAGTGCCACGCCTCTTCGTACAGCGTTCTCTTACTGCACTGCACATCACTGCACTTCGCACTGTGGGACTCAAATGTGTATTTTGTAACGGATGCCATCGAACTACATTCAGGACAGCGGAAATTAAAATGTCCTTTGATTTTAAACAAAATAACCTTGCAATTAATACTGGATGGAATTATTTGTAACCGGAAGAAGAACTCTTCAGAAAATTTGGATTCTTTACTGCCTAATAGCTAATAACTTTCTGTTCTGGGTGACAAAATGAAATATAGGATACACAAAACCAGATAAGACAAGAGACAAGCAAGACAGTACATATTTCTTCAATGCTTGCGTTCTTTTCTCACTAATCTTGCTCTAGCTTTACATGCCGTGCTTTCCTTTCTGCGGAAGAATCTGTTACCTCATCAAAATTCGTCAAATGTTTTGCTACGTGAAAATGTACCAAAGACTGGTGTGGTTTCTCGATCTCATTACGTCTATTGTCACTGTTTGCAGGACGAAAGAAAATAGGCCTTACTAATATTGCAGCAACTGTAACACACACCAAACAAGCGAGATTGTTTTGGTAATAATGGTCGTTTTTATAATATGGCAGAATATAACTCACCAAGTACCAATATGAAATGCCTGTTTGGCCTACCACAAGCGAAAGGCTTTGTGTTAGGAAATAGTTTCATGTTTCATTCATAAGCTCCAGTTTCTTAAGCATGAGCTCGGAAAGTACAAAAGTAGTAGTACGAAATTTTTGTATAAATTTGGAACCGCGCCGTTTCTTCTCCTTCCTCATTCTAACAAAATCTTCTCATCCCTAATTCTGTAACTATTCCTATCATTGTCAAAGCTCATTCTCCAGTCAACTCTACTAACTCTGCCAGAATCACCGGTTTAGTAATTATCCAGCGATTAATCTCCGGTTAGGCGTTATTACGTGTTCGTACAACGCGTTTTCCGCGCTACTCCCAGAACGGAACTTAAGCGGCTGCTAACCAGGAAATGTACAACTTGCCCTCTCTAGTGTAGCGACCTGGTCAAAAACTTTCTGTCAAACTTTCATTTTCTTTGATACAGCGACAAGATAATACATTAATATTTTGTATCCGTTATTCCTGTTGGTCGTTCATTACCACTCTGGTAGTCTGAATCTATGGACGTAGCTATACGCTCGTAATCTGCATACCAGTCAGTCACACACACATACTACATTCACCCGTGCGGCTTTACTCCGCTCAGCTCGTGTAGCCCCGTCCCCTTTTGTCTGCAGGAAAGTTTATTTCCAGATGCGATGAGGATTCCCCTGACAGGTACATCACGTACACTATGCACACATTCAAAAATCAACTTACGATTCATTCAGAAATCAACTTAGAATGTGATCCAAAATGTTCACAAATCAACAGCGATGAGCTTCAAACACTTTTGAATAATCGAAAGACCAATGTGCGCTAGATGCTAGGTGCTTTGTGAAACAAGATTATTTTTCCTCAACAATACGAATTTTCCCCCCATCGCCACAGAAATTGGAGCCCGGTTCAGATACTCTGGTTTGCTGCGTGCAGAACCAACAGCGACATTTCTATTTCCAGAAGCGGGAGAAGGTACTACTCAGACGCGACTCAACTGCGCATGCACGTGATTCCACTCGTAACTGCTTAAATGAATCTAATGTAAACAGTTGTGACTTAACGCTCATCAGAGGTAATTTGTTGTTACGAAGCACTGCATTGTCTTCCTACAGCCTTTCACACATTTTGCTGTTGGCAGACACTTGTATGAGCACTGTTTCGTTTATATATAAAGCATTCCCTCGTTCATATTTTGTTGCTGCAGTATTATTCTCCAGCAGCGGGATACAGTAATGTCCTTAGAGTATCGGTTATTAACAGTCAAAATGACAAAAAATTAACTGAAAACTACATCAATGAAAAACTCCCGGGATTCTAGAAAATTCCCGTTTTTCCCAGTTTTCTTGCGGATGAAAAAATTCCTGCGTCTTTCCGGGATCTTCCGGGCCGTATACACCATGTAATAGTCTCTTGTTAGGAATGGTATCAAAACCCTTCTGGAAATCTAGGAATATGGAATCGATCTTAGATCCCTTGTCGACAGCACTCATTACTTCATGGGAATAAAGAGCTAGCTGTGTTTCACACGAACGATATTTTCTGAATCCGTGTTGGTTATGTATCGATAAGTCATTTTCTTCGAGG
This sequence comes from Schistocerca piceifrons, assembly GCF_021461385.2. NCBI lineage: Eukaryota > Metazoa > Arthropoda > Insecta > Orthoptera > Acrididae > Schistocerca > Schistocerca piceifrons. The sequence continues at coordinate 72,541,551 of NC_060148.1, read as the reverse complement.
TGAGTCAATGTTCGAGTACAGTATATTCTCCAAAATCCTACTGCAAACTTAGGTCAGTAATATGCGTCTGTAATTCAATAGGTTACTCCTCTTTCCTTTCTTGAGTATTGGTGTGACCTGTGCTACTTTCCGGTCTTTAGGAACAGATCTTTCGCCAAGTGAACGGTTGTATATGATTGCTAAGAAAGGCACTATTGTGTCTGCATACTCTGAAAGGAACCTGATTCGTATTCCATCTGGACGAGAAGACTTGCCTTTCTTAAGTGATTTGAGTCGTTTCACAACACCTAATATATATAATTTTTCGTGAAGGAATTAAGGAAAACTGTATTTAGTAACTCCGGTTTAGTGGCACGATCACTGAGGAAACTGCTGTTGGGTATATATAAAACTGAAGTATAAAATGGTCCATACTTGATACTGAAATCCACAGGCTATGAAGTCATCTTGCAAATGTATCAGTTCACTGTGAGATGTCAATATATTTTTCAGTAGGACCAACTATCTTTGCCCACGTCAGTTGCTCATTTCTGAAACTAGAAGTTAACTATACCATGCAATTATGCAAAACTTCTCCTCTGTGAATCAAATCCACTACTCATCACACCTGGTGACCTCCATCATCCATCGAATACAGGAGTTTGTTTACGAGTGACGAGCCATACAGTGCTGTACGCATCTCCACTTGGCCACACCCACTGCATTTCTCACTTCTCGAGAGCAGATACCTCAACCATTAGACCAGCTGATGCGTTTGCTGGCGTAGATGGAATTACCATTGTGGATCATGTTTTTTACCCATGGTTTGCAAACACTACCGCCAGAGGTTCTCATGTACATCCTCTGCAGTAGGGTAACATCCACCGATTCGATTTCCCTTTTGCTACTCTTCCCACAAGTCCGCCGGGATAAACTCTAGTGCAAGTGTCGATGAGAAGCCGAGTCAGAAGTGGAGGTGTGCTCAGGCAGCCGACTGCTCAAGGAGACTGCCTGCAATAAGCAGCAAATCTGGGTTCCTGTTCCAGTGCGGCACAGATTTCCAATAGTCACTACAGATGTAACTCACTAGGGAACCATTTAAGGAATATTCAAATTACATTTTAAGACAAACCCGAAACAAGCTGCATCCTCATACCGGTACTAAATAATAACTTTGTAATTATTAATTTTATTTCTGTTTACCTTTCTTTCGTCATTTCTTCCTGAGTGTCTTCAATAACTTATATCTACAACCATTCACGTAAGTTTTGTTGAGTGGAATTGTGTGAAACATCCCGTTTGCATACCCATTTAATTCAGAATCAATTTGTAAGACACACAATCGTCACTAAAAACAAAATCAGATTCAACACATCAATATATAAAGAATCTTTGGAAATGGGTATGATTTGTATGTGACACTTCCTACGTAGCTAAAGTTGAGCGACTCTGAACTGAACGTAATTCTCACGGCAAATACAGAGAGCGAGAAATCTTCTGCACATGTGCTCAATCTTCAAAATATCATAGCCAAAAAAGTGAGAAATAAGTGATGTTTAATGGCAACTGTAACCTCTATCCAAAAACTGAAGGAATCTGTATTTTATTTTATTTACTATATCGGCTGATTAATGCCAAAATAAGCAGTACTGTGAGGGTAAGACTTGGGCACGTGTGGCAACACAACTCACCAGAAGTGACAGACGGCTGCGTCATCAGGTGGAGGGGTGTGTCGGGCAGACGTGGGAGGCGCAGCTGCAGCAGGAGTCCGGCTGTGGCCGCTGTGGGGTTGACTGTCAGAGTTGGGGGTGGACCCGCCCCCTGTGGCGGTCGGCGAGCTGCACAGAGAAACACTGTGTGGGTGGGCGTGTTCACACAGGGGCTCACTGCAGGCGGTACAGCTGAGGGACTGTCCACCGGGGCAACAGAACACTCAGTGCCAACAGCACCAGCCCCTCACTTAACGTGACTGTACCACCAATTAACTGGTCTTTTTCTGCACTACTTCTGCTATATACCCCAATGGCATAGCTTAAGATGCAAAACAACAAATTGTTCACAATGAAGCACAAACCAAATCCCAAACATCAGGGCCAACAATTTTGCTGCCCTGACAGAACAACTATCAGACACAGTTTAGAAGCAGTTAAAGTCATCTGGCTGCTACTTTTGGTTGTGAGGTGATTTGAAAACTGATATATGGATGCTGAATTATATCACTGGAGGAAGAGAGAGAGAGAGAGAGAAACTGGTAAGTTGGGGTATCAACTTACTGTTTAAACTATATGGTCATGGATATGCAGGCGCTCTGATGTGAAGCCCGAGGGAATGAAGAAGATGGACAAGAATTACAAGAGCTATGCTATAAAAGTTATCGAGAGTATATTCAAAATTTGCATTTCAGTAAAGCAAATAGAACTGTATGTATGCATGTAATGTCTCCACAATTCGATTCCTTGAAAAGACAGCAGTGGTGATGTGTTTCATAAACAACAATTTTCGTGTTGAGCAGTTTGCAGTAGAGGCCACCATTAAAAGAAAAAAATAGATTACACAGTGTATGCAATTTTATCTGATGGACAACGTTTAAAACTTGCGAAGTAACCCGTAGTCTACTGAATATGGATTTTTTTTTTTTTAATTTAAAAAGAAACAAAATAGACTTGTCTGGAGCATATGTATCCGAGAGAGAGAGGCAACAAATGATAGCTGGATGAAAACGTCACATCAATACTGACATTGTGGGAGATATGTCGTACACCTGTAGGTGGACAGCGAATATAATCTGCTGTATGCCCGTAGCAGGAAACCTGATAGGATTCCCTGGACGACCTCTGTTAACGCCACAAGGAACTTCAAAAAAGACAGGGGGGGCAGAGATTTCCTGTCTGCTTTGTTAAAGGGAATGCACGGAAAATATTCAGGGCGATAGCTGAACAGAGACGAGAAGGAAATGTGATTGTAAGGCACTGCATCGAGTGTGACAATGTTACTGTGCTGGCTGGAGTATTCTCTTCTTGTTTGCCCCCAGTGTGCATGAGTAGCCCCAGTGCTCATAGCTCCTGCTTCACTGGATATCTCAGGGAGTCACACCCTGCTCTTTGGGGCCAGTCACCCAGGGGTAGCGTCTTTTTTAGTAATCAGGAAAGTCTTCAGTCCCAGGTTTGAACCTCACCATCACTTTAATTTTGAATACGAATCATCAGCATTGGTGTCTGAAGACTTCCAGCATCAGGTGTCGCCCTCTTTCAGCAAACAGCCTTTCCAAAGAGGGCGGAGGGGCCGACAGAGGTTCAGGGCACTCTCTTTCCCTTGAGGTCTGAAACTGCTCCTAAATGAGGAAGAATTGGCAATGATCAAAGGTTGAGTAACCAACGAAAGGATAACGTTCTATGATTCTGGAGCTGGAAAGTTAGGAGTTCGAATGTGGTTGGGAGCCAGAAAATAAGAAACGGATTTCTGGTCACATGAGAATAGGGTAGTAGCAACAGCAGTAGGATTCAGTATCAATAGAAAGGCAGGGCAGAAAGTGAGTATAGATATGTTCTCATGAGAATCAAAAGCAAACCGACAACATGCATAGTTCAGGTATACATGATGACGTTGCAAGTTGAAGGTGGAGAGAGAGAAAAAGTGAGGATATTGAACAGGTAATTCAGTACTATGTAATAGTCATGGAGGGACTGAAACGCGATCATAGGGGAAGGAGTAGAAGAAAGGGTTACACGAGAATATGTACTTGATAATAGGAATACGAGAGAACAAAGGCTAGTTAAGTTCTACAGTAAATTTATCGTAGTAATAGCTGGTATAGTCTGTTCAAAAATCACTAGACGAGGAGGTATACTTGGAAAAGAACCGAAATATGGGAGGTTTAAAGTCACACCATATTATTGTCAGGCAAACATTTTGAAATCAGATACTGGACTGTAAAGCATACCCAGGAGTAGATATAGAGTCATAACAATTTAGCAGTGATTAAGAGTAGGCTCAATTTTACGAGACTCGTCAGGAGCAATCGATGTACAAAGAAGTCGAATACAGTAGTACTAAGGAAAGAAGAGATGAGATTTATGTTCTCTGAGGCTACAGTTACTGCAATAATAAGCAGCTCAACAGGTAGTTCAGTTGAAGAGGAATGGATATCTTTAACAACGACAGTAACAGAAGTTGGAAAGAAAAACGTAGGTACAAAGAAGCTAACTGCAAAGAAACCATGGAAAACATAAGAAATCCTTCCGCTGATCAATCGAAGATATAAGTTCAAAAATATTCAGGAAAATTCAGTAATAGAGAAATATGTCACTTAGGAATGAAATGAATAGGAAGTGCAGAGAAGCTAAGGCGAAATGGCACGAAAAATGTGAAGAAATCAAAGAAGAAATGATTCTTGGGACGACTGACGCAGCATATAGAAAAGTCAAAGCAATCTTCCACAGAATTAGAAGCAAGCGTGGTAACATTAAGAGCACAATGGGAATTCCAGTGTTAAATACAGAGGCGAGATCGGATAGTTGGAAAGAGTACACTGAAGGCCTCCCTGATTGGAACAACTTGTCCGATGGCGTGACAGAAGAAGAAGCAGGAGTCGGTATGGAAAACATTGGTGATTAGGATCAGATTTTAAAAGCGGTTCGGAAAATTTAGAATCGAAGAAGGCATAAGGTATAGACAACATTCAATCAGAAGTTCTAAAATCATTGGGGGAGGTGCAAAAGGTCTATTCTCACTGGTGTGTAGAATGTATAAGTCTGGCAATATACAATCTGACAGAAATATCATCTGCACGAATTGGAAACCTGCAAGAGCAGAGAAGTGTGAGAATTATCGCACAATCAGCTTAACAGCTCAAGCATCCCAGTTGCCAAGAAGGACAATACACAGGAGAATGGAAAAGAAAATTGAAGTTCCGTGACATTCATAGGATTTGTGGTCCTGGAGAAAGCGTTCGGCAATATCAAGTGGTGCAAGATGTTAGAAATTCAGACAAAAATACATGTACGCTATAGGAGAAGTCAAGTAATTTGCAATATGTACAAGAGGCAAGAAGGTAAAATAAGAGTGAAAGACCAAGAATGAAGTACTCGGATTAAAAAGGGTGTCGGACAGGGATTTAATCCTTCGCCCCTACTGTTCAGTCTATACATCGAAGAAGCAATTACGGAAATAATGGAAAGATTGAAGAGTGGAATTAAAATTCAGGGTGAAATGATATAAGATTTGCTGATGACTGATTCCCTCAGTGACAGTGAAGAAGAATTACAGGGTTTGCTGAATGGAATGAACAGTCTAATGAGTACAGAATATGGAATCAGAGTAAATCAAAGAAAGGCGAAATTGATAAGAAGCAGAAGAAGAGAAAACAGCGAGAGACTTAGCATCGTGACCGACGATCAGTAAGTAGATGACATTAAGGTCTTATGCTATGTAGGCAGCAAAGAAACCCACGACGAACAAAGCAGGGACGAACAAAGCAGGGACGAACAAAGCAGGGACGAACAAAGCAGGGACGAACAAAGCAGGGACGAACAAAGCAGGGACGAACAAAGCAGGGACGAACAAAGCAGGGACGAACAAAGCAGGGACGAACAAAGCAGGGACGAACAAAGCAGGGACGAACAAAGCAGGGACGAACAAAGCAGGGACGAACAAAGCAGGGACGAACAAAGCAGGGACGAACAAAGCAGGGACGAACAAAGCAGGGACGAACAAAGCAGGGACGAACAAAGCAGGGACGAACAAAGCAGGGACGAACAAAGCAGGGACGACGTCAAATTCACACTAGCACTGCCAAAATGGGAATTGTGCTTACCTGTCTTCTGCTGGTGGCCCTCCGACCATACTGCTGACTTCAATGACTTCTTGCGGGTACTCGAGCACAGCGTCCGCCCAGCCCCGCGTGGCCATCACCTGCAGGTGGTCCTTTATGAAGGCGACGGCAGCCCTGGTGGCGTCCGGGCACGAGTGCCTCACTGCCCTGACGGCCGTCGCCGCTGCGGTCTCGACGGCCAACTGCGAGATCAGCTGCCGCTCGCAGGCAGCCTTCAGGGCCGACAAGCCGTACTTGTCGGCCGCCGAGAGCAGCTGGGCGGCCGTGTCGGGCAGCTGGGGGGCCTGCAGGGTATACGTGTAGGCGACCAGGAGCCTCAGCACCGGGCCCTCCACGTCGTCGATGCTCACCTGGCCGCAGCTGGCCTCCAGCATGTCGTGCGCGAACATCGCTGCGAACACGGGGCTCGCGGCCGCCAACACGGCCCTGTGAGCCGCCACCCTCGTCTCGCCCGCCACCAGCGTCACCAGGGCGCCGTCACCCCCGTCTAGCAGGGCGGCCAGAGCCTCGGTTGTGGTGTTCTGAACCTCCGTAACTGTCGACATGATGGGTGGTCCTGAAACACAGTACCACTGAGCAGCCCTCACAGTGCACCCTCAACACTTGTACGAGGCGCATGCATACCTGTACGAAACAACAGCTGTTAAAGTGTTGTCCACCCTAAATCAATTGCAACGTCACCAGTTTCCTTCAAATGACAAGGGCCCGTACTGCTTCGTGATCACCTAAGGTTTGTGACTACCAGCGCGGTGCTACGATAGACTGCTTCCACCTTCTAAAAATGTTATCGTTCTCAGTCAAAAGATGTTTTATTGATGTCATAGCAAAAAAATTGGCAAAGCAACAAACTTGTTTCAGCCATAAAGTTACACGACTTATATTTAAATCCAAGTTGGTGGCACCTCTAACTAGGAAAAATTTTCTTCCTCCTTATCTCAAGTTCCTCAGATCCGTGACACCTGATCAGAAGCAATGTACATCTAATGCAGAAATCAGTTTCCTCGGTGAATGTCTCAGGGTAGGCATGATTAAACTTGACCGGCCACCGTGGCCGAGTGGTTCTAGGCGCTTCAATCCGGAACCACGCGCCTGCTACGGTCACAGGTTCAAATCCTGCCTCGGGCATGGGTGTGTGTGATGTCCTTAGGTTAGTTAGGTTTAAGTAGTTCTAGGTTAAGTCCCATAGAGGTCAGAGCCATTTGAGCGGTTTTGAACCACTAGTCTAAATTCATTGGTATGTTTAACTCTCCTTTGAACAGATTGATACCTGCGTCTTCTTTCTTCAGAAAAAGATGCAGCGCCCACCTCCGTGGTAAAGAATGCTGCATAATACAATCATAAATCATGTCGCCATTTTATCCGATTGTTGCGAGGTATGGTGTACCCAGGCATTTCCAGGTTGAGCAGTTTAGGAATGAAACTCGTTGCCTCCATTTCCAGAGCATGTGTTGTGGAACTTTCGCACAAATATAAATTTGCATCTCCTTTTGGCGTGGACGTGTTTGTATAGCATCTTTGCCCCACAGAACGTTCGGATACTTATTAGACGACAGATACGTCATGGCTAAACCAAAGTAAGCTCCATCACAGCTCCGACATCACTCTTGACTCTCCTGGTCGTATGAGGGGGCAAACGACGGAGTCAGTGAAATAGTTCCACACCCTACAGTGTAAACTGGCTTCCCAAATTCAGACAAGTGGGTTTTGCGAGAACGGCGTCCACTTTTTTCGAAACGTGCCGAATCAGAATCTCCATTCCACCAGCGCAAGACGTCTGCCGGATCGTTACGGTGCCAGCAGAGCGCCTAAGAATTCGTCCGAAGGCTTCTGTCGCGCCCGCCCGACGTGGATCGAGACGCCGAGGCAGTGCTGTACAGCGTAGCGCCGGACGTCAACGCAGGGTCGCAGGCCAACACGTACACTGCAGGCTTCTGGAAGCCACCCGACCAACCCGAGTCTTCCTTCCCCATCCCTCGTTAGTTAGTTGTACATTTGTTTCCATTTTACATCGCTTTGCGGTTTTTTTCGCCTCCCCATACAAAGTATGCACTCAATGTTATAGGCTCAAAACTTTGGACACTGGCGTTGTAATCGCATAATGAACGACTTTTCACTGTTGTTTACAGGTATTGTTACCGTATTTTCCTACATCCAAGTGCTGCTGCATGTAAATAAACGAAGCGGTAAAAGCTGTAAAGCCATTTACATTTCCATACAGTCTTCGAGCATCGACATGTTCCTCGTCTAAGAATCAGACGTCATTGTCTTATAAATGTTTAATGTATCCTGAGATCAGTGGTGTAGTATTCTACTTTATTGTGACACTCGCAATGCGACAGTAGTTTACACTGAGCTTCCGCAGAGTTTTTCACTTAAACGGTTTTCTAGGTCATCACAACTTTGTCGAGATACTGAGCGGGATCGCGTCTGAATTATTAGTAGACAGAGAGCCATGGTCCCGATCACCTTCAGCATATTTTGGAGACACCATCTTCGTGCGTGTCTGCGCCATGTAACCGGCGGAGAAACGTGCGTGAAATGCATGTAGTGGACTGGATATGCAGGGCGCGGCGGTGAGACACTCTGGACTCACATTCGGGAGGACAGTGGTTCGACCACACACCGTGCAGTGGTCTGCAGCAGGTCTGCAGACCAAGGGCGAATGAGTGGATGTGGCTGCTTGTCATTTGTGTCTTCTGCACCGGTTTTCTGTTTGCTGTCCACCCACACAGGTTTTTCTTCATAGAGTCTCTCTCAATAGGAGTGCCGTGATGGTGCCCTAGGAGAGGCATGACCTTTAAGGTAGCCCTACCGGTCTTCATTACCGAATGTTCCACAAATTGCAACAGGTATTTAGCTGTCGGTGTGTCGTTTCCCAGAAAAACCGTGAGCAAGTGGTCTCATTTCGTCCATCGTTAAAGTTGTTTACAAGCTTTCCAATGAGTACGACTTGCATTAAACTACTTTTCAATATTATATAATTTCCAATGGTGGTCATGTTTTCTTCTACAGAGTAATTTCCGTGTGTGGGTCTCACAAGTCAGAAACGATTTCACGGTGCCATCAATTTGGAATCATTACAGTCGCCTCATCAGTATGAATTGCAGACTTCTTTATTCTTTTTCCATCCGAATTAGAAATTAATCAGCGAAAGAACTACGCCCTCTTGGTTTATTAATGACTAAACATTTGGCTGAGCTTTTGATATATTATCACTTTCTTCCACCCCAGAGAGGCGTTTTTGATGTGATGGGGCCTTCCACTGTAATTCCACATGTCTGATGGCATCTGGTCTTTATCAACCAACTGGTCTAGAAATAGTCAAATAATCGACGAAACTAGTTTTTCAGACAGTATTTTCTGAATAGACAGCCAACCATGGTCCAATATTTCTAAGACAATATATCGTAGTCCGGATAGATTGTTAGGTAACAATGTCTTTCTTAGTTTTTCTTAAGAGGGGACTTCTTTCCACGTTGATTAAAATGAAAATTGCAACTCGTAATCTCTGGTTCAGGAAATAATTTTCCAGCTGATGGGAATGGACATTAGCAACTTCCAGAGTCATTATGAGAGAACAAGGTTCGATCCGAGCACATTTTTATTTGCCAAATAATAGTAAATATTAGGACTATATAGTATGTCTCAAATAGTGAGGTGCATTCTGACTCCTAACATGTACACAATTATGTTTCATGATTGAAACCAACTGTTAGCAGTGGTTAAATTGTGCTCTGTGCAAAATTCTGCCAGGCAGCTTCCCCTTTCATTCCCTTAATTCAATTCATTTTCCTGCAACTTTCCTTCCACTTCGTATTCCGACTATCGATTTCGAGTGCCGCATCACAAGTTTTCATCTCGCTTAAAGATCTGAGCAATTTCTCCTCTCTCAAAAAGTATTTCCTTAATCTCTTCGTCATTTTCGGAACTAGTTGACGTGCAGGCCAGTACTTCTGTAACTGGTTTGGCTGTGTGTCTGTCCTGGCTGTGGTAGCGACTTCACTGTGCTGCTCAGATAGCAATAAGACGTTAGTGTTTTCGGCCGAGAACGATATTAAACAAATTTCCAGTGACGTCAGGGAGAAATCTAGGGAGGAGTTATTCTTAAACACACGCATTTCTTGCTACCAGATGCTGAGAAGAAGACAGGCATTGTGAAGAATCTAGCCACACCAAGATCGAGGACCCAGATTAAAATACATAAGCACAATCATCGTCCAACTGAGCTACTTATAAAATTACGGGGGCGTTCGATCTGCAACGCTACACTTTTTTCTCGGCCAATTTCAGTTGGAAAAATGCGAAATTTTGTGAGACATCGTGGAACATTTCTGCTTCAGCCCCTACAGCTTCATGGAATTCCATCAGCTGACAGCACCATATGTAGCCTCCAAAATGGCGTCCGTAAAGGAGGTGCGACCCAAGCAGAGAGCTGTCACTGAGTTTCTTTAGGATGAAAACCAGAGCATCGGAGATCTTCATATCCGCTTGCAGAATGTCTGAGGAGATTTGGCAGTGAACAGAAGCACCGCGAGTCGTAGTGCGAGGTGTCTGTCAGCGTCAGAAGAGCTTACTGGTGATCAACGCCTGGCCTAGCAGCGCCATCGTCGCAGCAGGGTTGTGCATATCTGGCCGACCCCCGCGTGTCGGTCAGCTGCAGACGGCTGTGACTCCTGCGATGTGGGAACGTGCTCTCATTCAAGGTGACCGGTGGATCACTCAGAGCTGAACAACCCGCATCTCGCACCTTCCGACTTCCGTCTGTTTGGTCCAACGAAGGATGCACTCCACGGCAAGCAGTACACGGATGATGGGCAGGTCACTGATGCAGCAAGACGTGAGTGGCTAATCAACTGTTTACTCACTCTGTCAGTTTTGTCAGTTGAATGAAACAACCAGATGAAACTGGCCATGTCAGCTATATGAACACTATTTCAACCACACTCTCGGTTTTCAATGTAGCTAATTATTACGAATTGTCATCTTACATCGAAAGCGGAGCTGGGAGGAGAGCAGAATTTTGGTTCTCACGCTGGCACAGCTGATTTCAAGTGAATAACTTCAGTACTTTCGGAGATATAAATTTTTACCTAAGGGACGACTGTGATGGATTCATCTATAGTATCAATTGAAACTACAACCAGAAGTACAGGTCCATAAAATCTAATTGTCCGGAATTTTCTTTCGTTTCATTACCACAGATTTCTGACTAAATAAAAAGTACTTTGGAAAATTGTCTCGACGTGTTTCGGCTACGCACGTGTTTCGCAGGGTCTGAGGAGATACGTTGAAATTTTATGGAAATTAAGTAAATGTATGTGTGAGAACGTTTCTTGTACAATAGTGGAATTTGTGGCGTATGCCCGACTTAGTTTGGTTTTGTAAAAGGCATCCAGAAGGGGAGTTGAGTATTAAACTTGTAAGTAATTTATGTTGCGGAATGGAATCTAATTTTGTCTTCATTAAATTTTATTTTGTTTCAGAATTACGCGATTTCTCGTCTAAATTACCTGCAGTAATCTGACTGGCTGTTATTAAAAATACCTGAAGTACACAAGTGCTCGAAATGATCTGATTGGCTGTTTAACATATTAGCCAATAGGAATTAAGCATATCCCGTGCGTACGAGTATGGCTTTGTGCCTCCGATCTAGGAGCCGATTAAGTTGTTCGGGAACCATCTTCTGGTAAACGCCTATGTTAAATCGCGCTGATCAAATTTATTCCAAAATAAAGAAATTTGCGCGTTTTATTGCTTCTGCTGCCGTTGACAAAGAGCGACTACAGTACTGAATATTTTGTGAAAGCCTGAGATTTGTGAGTGATTTACTTTAGGAGATATTCGCATGTGAACATTTTATTTCGTACACAAACATTGCGCGCCGTGTTTCGTGCAGATTACGAGACATTATATGCATTATAGGAATGTTTCTATACTGAGTCTGGGTGAGTGATTGCCGCAATTGTTAAATCAGCCCAGAATATTGCCATTCTGCATGCTTTTCGAGGAGCTAAGGACTGTACTGAGTGCAGGTTATTTCTGTAGGAGACAATATTCCATAAAACCACATTTAGAAAGTCTGTAGAACCAACGTCAAATCCTGACTCTGCGAATACATCACAACTCCATTCGTATTGCTCTCGCACAGATCACGAAGACAAGTTTAGACTGATTACTGCACACACAGAGGCACTTTAATGATTCTTCACACACCCCTGAACGTGAATGGACCATGAGGAACTCCTAGTAAGTGATACGATGGATGTACCCACTGCCATGCACTTCGCAGTCGTTTCAAGGGTGTAGATAAGTGAGACTCAGTTTGGGAGGAGGAAGAATCACACTACCTTTTAAAAGACTGTAACTGATTGGTTTCTCCAGTAAATATAAGAGCCTTGCTGCTCTCACACGTAAACAACTCGGGTAATACATAACGAGTCCGTAATTATGAGCAATACATCATCCATCTGCGGTAACTATAGACTTTGCATTACTGTACTGAAACTTCCTGCAGAGCTGAAAGGAACATTTACAACTTAACGGTCGTTAAATACTGGAAGAAACCCATAGTGTGTGGCGTTTTCAGTCCTTATTACGACCATGTGCTCCCTCTGAACGTCATCACGTCACCAGCGCACACAAATGCAACTGTGAGGCTACATAAATGGACGGCTGTGTGTCTACCAAACGTCGGTTTTCGTCATTTTGTTTTTTCCCTGTATGCAGACATCGTGAAGTGATCAATGGGCAGAATTACTCACAACAGAGTCAGTGCCCATACTGACACATACGATGAGTTTCATTATGCACTTAGCCGGGGAACTGCGATTGTGCAACACTATTGCATTGTAGGTAACATATGAGACACGTCGCCCGGCTAGAAACCAGGACGACCTTCCTGCTGAAAAAGACACACACGAGATTCTCCTGTCCTCCGGCAAAGTGGCTCCGCTTCCCCACTCTAATCACCAACCTCCGAAAACCATGCAGTCCTTAAAGGACTGCTTAAAACCTATTTGTGGTTCAAAGTCAGATCCCTCATCAGTGAAGAGCCGTCGAATGACTAATCAGTTGAGTGGAAAAAGCTAGTCAAGAGGTATCGATTATATTTATCACATCACCCACCAAATGTCTGAAGTACGGCAAGCTGCAATCATTCTGGAGTGTTCTACATGGGAGAAACAGATTTCCTCTGGAAAAAATTAACAGCAGCTACTGCACCTTACAAACACATTCCCGCTGGGAATCGAACCCGGAACCCCGTGCGCGGGAAACGAGAACGCTACCGCAAGACCGCGAGACGCGGACACCTCTTCACTGTGCTCGCAGCAGCCGGTCTCCGCCAGCCTCGCCGCGTGACGTCACCCGCTGACCCTGGACTGGCGACCCGCACTTGTCTGCACTGCGCGGACGCCCGCTTCCCGCCCACAAACCGCTGTTCCGCAGCGCCAGCGCGTCTCCTCGAAGCTTCCAGGCTTGCAGCGAAATGGCGACGACGAGAAAAATCGAGAAACTGCGGCCAATACAGACGCCTTACCGAGGATCACCCTACCCACGCGCCATTCGCTAGCGTAACAGGAGCGAAAAGATAATATCAAGAGAAATCTTGTCGAGATCAGTATCTTAGTTGCCACTAATGCCCGCTGTGATACTATCCGAAACCGACAGGGTCCCCCCTCGGTTGGTAATTGTTGCAGTATTACATCGGCTGCATTCTAGGGCAGGACCAGAAATACGAGGGTGACAGCTTAAGTTCAACATGGAGGAAGTACAGAGATCACTGTCAGGAACACACGAACAGAGGCAAACAGTGTAAACAACGTGTGAGTCGGTGGCGTTACGTGAAGCGTAAACGACTCACGGCTGCTGGAAAACAATACACTACTGGCCATTAAAATTGCTACACAAAGAAGAAATGCAGATGATAAACGGGTATTCATTGGACAAATATATTATACTAGAACTGACATGTGCTTATGTTTTCACGCAATTTGAGTGCATAGATCCTGAGAAATCAGTACCCAGAACAACCACTTCTGGCGTAATAACGGCCTTGATACGCCTGGGCATTGAGTCAAACAAAGCTTGGAAGGTGTGTACAGGTACAGCTGCCCATGCAGATTCAATACGATACCACAGTTCATCAAGAGTAGTGACTGGCGTATTGTAACAGGCCCGTTGCTCGGCCACCAATGACCAGACGTTTTCAATTGGTGAGAGATCTGGAGAATGTGCTGGCCAGGGCAGCAGTGAACATTTTCTGTATCCAGAAAGGCCCGTACAGGACCTGGAACATGGGGTCGTGCAGTATCCTGCTGAAATGTAGGGTTTCACATGGATCGAATGAAGGGTAGAGCCACGGGTCATAACACATCTGAAATGTAACGTCCACTATTCAAGGTGCCGTCAATGCGAACAGGAGGTGACCGAGTCGTGTAACAAATGCCACCCCATACCATCACGCCGGGTGATACGACAGTACGGCGATGACCAAAACACGCTTCCAATGTGCGTTCACCGCGATGTCGCCAAACATGGATGCGACCATCGTGATGCCGAAACAGAACCTGGATTCATCCGAAAAATGACGTTTTGCCATTCGTGCACCCAGGTTCGTCGTTGAGTACACCATCGCAGGCGCTCCTGTCTGTGGATGCAGCGTCAAAGGTAACCGCAGCCACGGTCTCCGAGCTGATAATCCGTGCTGCTGCAAACGTCGTCGAACTGTTCGTGCAGATGGTCGTTGTCTTGCAAACGTCCCCATCTGTTGACTGAGGGATCGAAACGTGGCTGCACGACCCGTTACAGCCGTGCGGATAAGATGCCTGTCATCTCGACTGCTAGTGATACGAGGCCGTTGGGAGCCAGCACGGCGCTCTGTATTACCCTCCTGAACCCACCGATTCCATTTTCTCCTAACAGTCATTGGATCTCTACCAACGCGAGCAACAATGTCGCGATACGATAAACCGCAATCGCGACAGGCTACAATCCGACCTTTATCAAAGTCGGAAACGTGATGGTACGCATTTCTCCTCCTTACATGAGGCATCACAACAACGTTTCACCAGGCAACGCCGGTCAACTGCTGTTTGTGGATGAGAAATCGGTTGGAAACTTTCCTCATGTCAGCACGTTGTAGGTGTCGCCACCGGCGCCAACCTTGTGTGAATGCTCTGGAAAGCATATAATTTGCATATTACAGCATCTTCTTCCTGTCTGTTAAATTTCGCGTCTGTAGCACGTCATCTTCGTGGTGTAGCAATTTTAATGGCCAGTAGTGTACAGAAGTATCAAAGAAGGGGTGTTAATAGTGGCAAAGTCACCAGATGAGGTATGTAGAGCAAGATTATTTCTCAAGTACTTGTTTTTTAATCTACATGTGACCCTTACAAGTGCTTGTTAGTCAAATAACGAGGTCAGTAGACTTGTTTCATTGTAATTTTGTCTTTCGCAGTATAAACCTGTGTGCAACAGAATGTTTCCTTCTTCCTGAAAAAGGAAATTAGTTTTGTCTGTTACAACCTTGTTCTGGGCGACTATTTTATTGTAATACTAGTCTCTACTTTGCCGCTCTTTATACTGAATTCAAGGTATTACTACCGGCAACAACTGCAAAATAAAGCTTACTCACTTCACAGAACAGTACGTATGTCACTGGACACGCGATGTTCTGTGCCTGCAGGTCCGAGCGCATTTAGACGAGCCTCGAAATAAAACACGACGCTGTCTTCAGCTTTAGAAATGACTTCGACAGCTCAGGGACATTACACAGCTGAGTGTACCTCGCGTGAACATCACAGCGACTACATTCTTAGACCCAAATCCTACGCATTAGATCGCATGCATTACGACAATTCGAAGCGTAGGAACTAGGAAAAAACAATTAAAAGGTAATTGTCATCATCAAACAGGAAAGCGGGACCATGACATACGACATATTTCTGTTAACGATAGCTTACTCATGACCATTTATGCTTCTGCAATATCTCTCTCACACACACACACACACAGCATTAATAAACTAATTATACAACTGTCTACACAAATGAAGTAGTGGTCGGTATTATTTCGAAAGTACGAGTATCGTCAAAGTCTGTGGTGATTTGATGTATTTAACTTGTTGAACTGTATTGCCAATGAAGGCAGATCTAATTATATGGCGATGTCTTTCGAACGACGTGATCTCTTCCTCTCACAAAACACACACGGCCAGCTGCCGTATTCCCGTCGCGCGCATTATTCTCAGCTCACTGAGCAATGTGTTGTGTCGCCTATCAACTGTTTACTTTTCTCAGCAACAACCGTTTTATTCGCGAATCGCATTTTGTCCGTTTGCAAGCCGTAAGTCAGTAACCAGTATATGGCATGTGTCTCGTATTGCCCGACGGCTACGCTCGTCATTGTTTTAATACTCCTCAGATGAAGGAAAGGAATAAAATTCTTTGTTAAGTTTCCATTCCAGTCGTTCAGTGTTAAAAATACGATGGGTTATGGGATTCAATCACAATTCCAACAGCATTGGCGGTTTATTTTTGTGTGAATTGTTGATCTTTTCTCATTCGATGAAGCATCACTATTTGTGAGTAACAGTCACATTTCTCTTGTTGACCGGTTTAATTGTACTTCTTGCCAAAACACACTATAATTTTAACATTCATTTTTGGAACAGCTACTGTGACAGAATTCTGAAAGAGTGTCTCATTAAACAAGTAATTGGCGACCAGAGAGCTCAATAGCTTACGAAGAACCTCATTGTGTCTACTTGTGGTATAGTTCAATTCTTTTATCTTGGCGGTTCGCGCATGCCCGCCCAGACGCGGGAGATTGGTGCTTTGCCAGTTGCACGCACCAAGAGAAGCAGCGCCATAGTATAGTATAGTTCGCAAACTTACGTTTAGGGGGGAGCGCGCAGTTCACGAAGTAAAGCCACCAAGGCTGCTACAGAGACGTGCTCCCCGCATTCCGTGCTGTGTGCGGTTTTGTCATCACTGCACTGCTCGCCTGTGCAGACACATGGTGTTCCCACTGCTTCGACAAACTTATTCGATTTCACATAAACTATCTGGCCCAAAAATTTGATTTTAACAAATCTTCACTGATACTTTCCCCCCCATAAATGACTTAATTTTGTTTCGATGTTCAACGCAGTTATTGTGCAGCATTAAGTGTAGTAAACCATTGCACGAAATTTTGAAGAGTTTGCAGAGGTAAAAGTCCATAGCGTATACTTTCCATATGGTCGATTTTAGTTGCCACTAGTAATTTCAGATAATTACATTCAACGAATGAAATTCATGAAGACACTTCGATATTGTTTTTAAATAAAGAAAACATTAAACACCGCACAAGGTTTGAACTCAGAACCTTTTGCTTAGCAGCCAAGCACCTTCACCATTACGCTAACGCAGCTCGTCATTCAACATAATTCCTGGAGGACTTTAAAGTATCACGCAAAATACCGACAAACACTGTTGGTATGACTATGAATTATTCACGTTTCGTCCAAGTACAATAGGAAATAGCCGGCCCTGGTTGCCGAGCGGTTATAGGCGCTACAGCCTGGAACCGCGCCACCACTACGGTCGCAGGTTCGAATCCTGCCTCAGGCATGGATGTGTGTGATGTCCCTAGGTTAGTTAGGTTTAAGTAGTTCTAAGTTCTAGGGGACTGATGACCTCAGAAGTTAAGACCCATAGTGCTCAGAGCCATTTGAACCATTTTTGTAATTACTGAAAAAATGTGAAGTCACTTTAAAGCAAAGTCAACAGTTAGCAAGCTACTAAAGCTACTTTAAGATTTAATTGAAACAAAAATAGCTCTTTTAAGCAATGACAGAGCTATATCTAAATTTCACTATCGTTTATGACGAACATACTTCGTCGATGAACTTTTGATTCTGATACGACATTCTACATCTAGCAGTACAAAACGAGTCCTGAGCTGGAGTGCGATCCAAAAATAAAAAGAACAGCTACTTCCGGCCACTTTACGGTGTGTGGCGGAGGGTACTTGGGGCAGGAAGGCCATTCTGCGCTCCGTCGCCACGTCAGCCTCGCTGCCGCACACTCCTCTCCCACACAGCAACAGGTACTTTTTTTCCGCGGGTGTGGCCGCACTGCGCCAGCTGCCCGGGGAAGTCCCGGCATCTGTGGAGCCTGGGCTGGCCGCTCCCCGGTGGCAGACCGCTCTCTCTCTCTCTCTCTCTCTCTCTCTCTCTCTCTCTCTCTCTCTCTCAGTGGCTGTGTGTCCCCTCAGTGTTTCAGCCTCGCAGCCGGAGTATTTGCCTCCGCGCCTATCAGCAAAGCGTCAACCACACCCGCGTATTCTGCCTGTTGCGACGTTTACGCCCCACATGAGGTTGCCAACGTGGAAGCTTCACTATTGCCAACTGAGGTATCCGCCCACGCCTTACGGCACAAATTTCAACATGTCTAGATACGCAAGCTTCATCCATCGTGCTTCACAAAACTAAAGTATCAGCAAGTTTTACAACAGTATAAGCAACCAGGCAGTGGTAACTATTCACTTTAGGTTATCTCCTTTATACAGAACACGTGCAAGCGTAACATCTGACACAGTAATGAAAAACTTACGAAATCGCCATTTATTCTGTTTTATTTTTGCGATATACAAGTTGTTAGGGCTTGACAAACATACCCTATATATAACGGTAGGTTCGTGTAGATGGGAAACAGTTTTACATTTATTGGGTAATGTATTCGAATTTCGCGAAGCCGGACACACGGCCGCTGTTTGCGAAACACGAAAATTTGGGCCGGATCTGAACTCTAACCCGAATGCCGCACAAACTTCTACAGCTCACGTCAATCCGGGTTCGTAAAACGCGAAACCATTTGGTAATGTTTACCACAGCTGTAATCGTGAGAAGAGAGTGTCTGCATCTCTCAACGGCACTGAAGTGTGATCCGGAGATGGGATTAACACGTACATTGCAAACATGGAGTTGAATTTATTTCAGAACTACGTATCACTGTATTTCGATTCAGAATCTCGTTGAGTACACTGGAATATGCAGTTGGAATTATCGTGCATTGACGGAGACTTATCGGTTACGATTTCCCACAACACTGTTGTCACGGCGTAAATACGAGACTGGAGCTGTGGCTTGGCCCACTTTAAAAGTATGCTCTCTTCTTCATCAGCGGTAGGATTAGCTTCCGTTTTGTTTTGCAATGACGCAGTTATATTTCTTGCACGAAAGGACGTTTCTAGGGGAACCTGTAGTTTTCTTTCATTTCTATTGCGAGCTCAGCAGCTAACTGCACATTCCTGTCTTCTGGTATCACGAGATCTCAAAACGACGTGAGCCTTATGTGTAAAACGAAGCCGGTATCGGTGATTTCGAAATTTGTCTGTGCCCGTACCTCTTCAAACTGATGTCCGCATGTAACTACCAAAACCAGGTATCACGTTTTTGTGAAAAAAGCTAACGCACTCCAGAGAACAAGACGGGCTGCATGCCGTGCAGACAAATATGGCCGCCGATATGCGGCAGTCTGTGTCGGCAGCCTTCAGTGCGCACCGCGAATACGGCACGACGCTGCTTTCAGCTGTAGGGACAATCTGTGTGCGCCTCACGCCGCCCTGCCCGGCGTGTGGAGCAGCCACCAACGACGCTCTTAAAGCCCAACTCCAGAAAATAAGCTGCTTATGTGTGAGCAGTAATGAAGAGGAGATGAGGTTATTATAACATTTTCAACATTTCGCGGCCCTGTCAGCAACTATATAAATATTAATTTGAAATTAACAACAGCCTCAGTTGCAATGTTTACCTAGATTTACCTAGGTTTCAGTTGGGACAACCCAACCATCTTCAGAATAAAAGGAACTACGATTTGTCCATACAGGGCAACGTCAGAAACTAAAAACTATAATACAGAAATACGTCGCCACGTTGTAATAACTTACCCGGGAAACAGCCACGGCCCCACTCCGCGACCGCAGTACGGCAGCAACGGACGTTGTACTGGTACTGTCCACAGCCTCGAGAGCGCATGCGCGACAGTCTGTTAACACTAGTACCAACGTGTACTCCTAAACTTAAAATTTTATGAACAACCAGGTGCGGCTAACGAAATTGACGTACACGTTGTCCAGTAAGGAGCACAGACAAAGCGACTGTCTTAACATTTGTAATAATTTGTTGGACGTCAAAAGTGAAGGGACCAATGCGTTTACTATTTTAAGCCAACCTAGCATATTTGGGCTAAACATCGAACTTGACCGCATGGGGATAACTACGGGTTTGAAATACCGGATAATCCCAGCTATTGGGCGAAACGGGAGTGCTAAAACATGTTGATTACTCCCTACGATTATGGCGGATGGAATAACGGTTGAACACTTTCAAAAAAGTTTTTGCTTCGCAGCTGCAGCTGGTCGTTAAGAAGGTTATTTTTTGTCGTGTAGTACGTGAACTTCGCAATGCAAGAGCTGAGTATTATTCGGAGGGTTGAGTGTGTGAGCCGTTTGCACCAAGTGTTCAGCGAATGTCTAACCACGCTTGCCATCTGCAACTTTAGTAGGGACAGGCTCCTTGTATCTCGTTAGTAAGGCTCTTTCTGTTTGGCCGATGTAAAATTTCGGACAATTGCCACATGCAATCTTGTAAACTCCGGATAACGACAATTTAGGCTTTTTCAAAGTGTGAATCAGGTTCTTCTGCAGCCTACTATTAGTAGGCAAAATTGTCTGTAACCCCTGGTTCTTTAGAAGACGCCCTATTTAATATGAAACTTTACCTATGAAGGGACTGACTTCCAGCACGATAACCTAACGTGGAACTTTTATTATTATCTACTTTCCTGTCATAGAGCCGTCTCTTTATTTCAAGCTCGTAACCGTTATTTCGGGCTGTTGTTTCAAGGGTTGCCAGTTCGTGTTCCAAGGCTTCTGCGGATAGGGGAATGGATATCGCTCTATGCATACTAGAATGAAAAAGTGCCATTTTATGCGCCAGCGGGTGTGCAGAATCGGCAGGTGTAGATTTTTGTTTTGTAGAACGTCGTCGCATTCCCCCCCCCCCAGAGAGACAAAATGCGACGTTGTTAAGGCGGTAATGAACGGAAGAATTTCGAAACACTGACTACTACTAACAGGGAGGAGAGGTGGTGAGCCCCCCCACGCAGCGTATCCTAGACAGACTCGTGTTCACGGTCGGTGCAGCAGTGTCCGCAGTCTGTGTTTAGCGTCCCAGGTTCGATTCCCGACAGAGTCGCTAATTTCCTTCTCTCGGGATCTGGGTGTTTGCGCCGCCCCCGTAACTTCGGGTCATCTCCACCGCCGAGCAGACCGGCCAAGTCGCGAGAAACGGGACGGCTTTCTCCTACCGGCCGAGCAACCCCGGGTGCAAATCTCCCGGCCTACACCGCCACCTCAGTCTGTTTCCATGGTTCCGCAGCTCAGTCGGTAAAAACTAAAGCCTTGTAGGACCACTAATAAGTGTGTGTGTGTGTGTGTGTGTGTGTGTGTGTGTGTGTTTGTGTTCGCGCCAGTCCACAGACAACTTTTACTATATCTATACCGGAACGAAAAATTTATACAATTACTATTGTCAAATTATGCCAACATGTACACTTCTGTATGATTTATACAAGCTGAAGGAAACGTTCTTCTGCCTGAAAACTTCATGTGGCGTACACATTTTTTACGCGCCAATGTTTCCCGGCTCAGCGTGAAACATCGCTTTCAAACGATATGAACCACACAAAATGCACCGTCATGAATGTATCTGTATACCCTCATGTACGTAACCGTAATACGTTATAGTGCTCTTTTCCAACAGGTCTCGAGTATCAACCAAATCTAAACATAAGCACCACAAAATTAATGTCGTGATGGAGCATGCAGTAAAACTAAGTAACCACCTACAGATTCAAACCTCACACGACTTTGCTGCTCCCCCCCACTCCCCCCCGCTCTTCAGTGTGCTCGGTTTCCACCAGCCTCGCCGCGTGACGTCACCCGCTGACCCTGGACTGGCGACTCGCAGTTATCTGCAGTGCGCGGACGCCCGCTTCCTGCCCACAAACCGCTGTTCCGCCGTGCCAGCGCGTCTCCTCGAAGCTTCCAGGCTTGCAGCGAAATGACGACGACGAGAAAAATCGAGAAACTGCGGCCAATAAAGACGCCTTACCGAGGATCACCCTACCCACGCGCCATTCGTGGGTGGAAGAGGAACTTAAATTTTTCCGTCTGTTCCCTTGTGCTGCGCCGAGTACGATGGCCAGAACTTATTTTTATAGATTCCACAATGAAACATTGTCTCAAAATATGGTAGAAAACCCAAAGAGATTCTGGTCGTATGTAAAGTACACCTGTGGCAGAAAACAGTCAACACCGTCACTGCGCGATAGCGATGGAGAAGTTGCCGATGGTGGTGCCACTAAAGCGCACTTACTAAATACAGTTTTCCGTAATTCCTTCACGAAAGTAAATATTCCAGAATTCGAAACCAGAACAGTTGTTAGCGTGATTGACAAAAGTAGATTGGTGTTGCGAAACAACAATCACTTTACTAAGTCAAGTCTTCAGGTCCAGATGATATAGCAGTCAGGTTGCTTTCAGAGTATGCAGACAACACCGCCTTTCTTATGAATCATATACAACCGCTCACTTGACGAAGGGTCTGTTCCTGAAGACTGGAAAGTAGCAAATGTCACACCAATATTCAAGAAAGGAAATAGGAGTAATTCCTCACAAGCGACTATTAATCAAATTGCGTGCATATGGAGTATCGTCTCAGTTGTGTGATTGGATTCGTGATTTCCTCTCCGAGAGAGGTCACAGTTCGTGGCGATAGACGGAAATCATCGAGTAGAACAGAAGTGATACAAGGCGTTCGCAAGGTAGTGTCATAGATCCTCTGCTGTTCCTGATTTACCTACATGATCTAGGAGATATCTGAGCAGCCCCCTTAGATTGTTTGCAGATGACGCTGTAATTTACAGTCTAGTAAAGCCATTAGACGATCAATTCCAACTACAAAATGATCTAGAGAGAATTTCTGTGTGGTGCGAAAAGTGGCAATTGGCACTTGCCACTAAACAAAGAAAAGTGCGAGGTCATGCTCATGGGTACTAAAAGAAATCCGAGTAATTTTTGGTATACGATAAATCGCACAAATCTTAGGGCTATCAATTCAACTAAATACCTAGGAATTACAATTACGAGCAACTTAAATTGGAAAGATCACACAGATAATATTGTGGGGAAGGCGAAACAAAGACTGCGCTTTGTTGGCAGGACACTAAAGAGACAGCCTACATCACACTTGTCCATCCTCTGCTGGAATATTGCTGCGCGGTATGGGATCCTTACCAGGTAGGATTGACGGAGGACATCGAAAAAGTTCAAGGAAGGGCAGCCCATTTCGTGTTATCGCGAAATAGGGGTGAGAGTGTAACTGATATGATACGCGAGTTGGGCTGAGAGTCACTGAATCAAAGGCAGTCTTGATTGAGGAGACATCTATTTACGAAATTTCAATCTCCAACTTTCTCTCCCGAATGTGTAAATATTTTGTCGACACCCAACTACGTAGGAAGAAATCATCATGATCATAAAATAAGAGAAATCAGAGCTCGAACGGAAAGATATAGGTCTTCCTTTTTCCCACGCGCCATTCGAGAGTGGAATGGTAGAGTAGTAGTAGTAGTAGTAGTAGTAGTAGTATGAAAATGGTTCGATGAACCCTCTGCCAGGCACTTAAGTGTGAATTGCAGAGTAACCATATAGATGTATATGTACATGTGATGAGTTTCATATTTAAATGCTTTAGGTATTTAAACCGAACAAAGAAAATTTCGCACCACGTGGAGTGTAGAACCACCGCCTGCCGGCACACACGATGGTCAGTCTACGACCCTGTCTATCACGCCACGCATGTAGTTAACACCTCCCTTATTTCTGATACATAGTCCTACTCGAAAAAAAGTCAAAATCTGATTTTTGTCTGTAATCTTGTGAAGAACATTAACTACTTGTTTCTCGCCATTAACGGTGTTCCACGCGCGTGTTTCACTACGAAGCAGGAAGCAGTGTCGTCCATTTTCGCGGTACGTATGAACAGCGAGACAATCAGAGCACAAGTACTGGTTACAGAGACACTGACTGTACACCATTTAAGATAAAAGTTACGTAGGTGAAGTACGATTAAGATAGACGTTGATGGCTGTTAATACGTCAGAATGTCTGAAAGGTTCTTCCGCACTGACATACTAATAAGCTATCGAACATTTAAGTTGGACCTACTTCCAAGAGCGGAGCACCACCAGTGGTAAGATAGCTACGGCTGATGACCAGTCATCCCGCTTGCGTTTGTTTACATCTGGTTTGCTCTTATGATGAAGTACATGCTACATACGAACCCCGTAGCCCCACCCTTTATTTCGCATTCACGTTCATTGTCTTACCCGTCTCACAGCCATACCACCTTACTCCACACCAACCTAGACCTCTCGCTGTGCTACGGAGTACTGAAATCTTGTTCCCAACAAATAAGTAGGAGTCTCAGCCAGATATGTATTTTTCCTCATAGACTGAAATACTCTGTTGTTCAAAAACTGCGTAAAAATGAGGGGTCGACAGAAGCGTCCGATCCCACGCGTCGGCTTTGACCCGTGACGTAAGGGTGTTGTGTGTGACGTCACGACGGCGCGGAGTTTGGTTTGTGAGTGTGGCATGTTTGTAGATGTCATCGTGTTGTGGTTTGTTGTGCTCTCTGGTGGTATGTTCAGGGTTTTCGTTCGTGTGGTGTAATGGGCTCAGTTTGCTTTTGTTCATTATCCAGAATTGTTAGTGTGTCAGCAGTGTTTGTAGTGGAATTCGTTTCAGTGAGTTAACGATTTTGTGTGAAAGTTAATTTAGTGTTCGCTGTACATCGTGTGGTAATTTTAGTAAAATTAATCGGTTGTTGTTTTTGTTCAGGAATGGATATGACGGGCAAAATTAACAGTGCGCAGATCAAGGGAGGTGTTCGATCCCAATGTGTGGCTGTGTATGTTGGTATTGGTATCGGGAGATGTTTTTGAGCTATATAGGCCAAGGAAAGGGTTTGATCCTAATTTATGGGATCGGGAGCTGCTGTTGAGCTATATAGGTCAAGGGAAGTGTCCGATTCCAGATCATATTGTGTTTAGTGGTATTTGGGGAGTTTTGTGATGTCTGTTTTTTTCGTCGTTTTGTGTTTTGTATGGGGGTGGGCGTCCAAATTAGTTTATATTTAGTTTGCCCCCACCCAAAAACACCCCATTTCCCGCACTTGTCCCGTTAGTGTCATTAGGCTTTTTGTGGAAAGTGTGTGTGTTTGTTTTTCGATGTATTTTCGCCCTCAATGTGTACGTAACGACTTTATATGCGCCATATTGGAATCGTGGTTTACGGTCGTTTCCGCCATATTTGGGACATCAAAGCAGATGGGCGGGATCGGACGCTTCCGTATTTCCAATATGGGGATAGGTCTGATGCTAACAACTACCAGCCAGTCTCACTTCTGATAGCTTTATTCAAAAGTCTTGAAAAAGTAATGTATTCAGGAGTAGCATCACGTACCTGTAAAAATGAAGTACTAACAAAATGTCAGTTTGGTTTTCAGAAAGGCTTTTCAAGAGAAAATGCTATAAATATGCTTTCACTGATCAAATATTAAATGTACTGAATAACCAAACATCACCCATTAGGATATTTTGTCACCTCTCAAAGGCTTTTGATGGTGTGAATCACGAATTTCTTCTGCACAAGCTTAAGTACTGTGGCATGAGTGGGACAGTGCACAAATGGTTTAATTCATATTTAACTGGAAGAATGCAGAAGGCTGAAATTAGCACTACAGATTGTCTGCAAAAATGGTGTCCCACACAGTTCAGTCTTGGGTCCCTTACTGTTCTCGATATATATTAATGATTCACCTCTCTATATTCATGAAGATGCAAAGCTAGTTCTTTTTGCTAATGATACAAGTACAGTAATCACAGTCAAGGAAATTGTAAATAATGTCTTTGACAAAATTATTAAGTGGTCCTCTGCAAATGGACACTCATTAAATTTTGAGAAAAAACAGTGTATGCAATTCTGTGCAGTAAATGGCGTAACACCATTGATAAATATAGGCTATGAACGCAAGTCTGTTGCTAAGGCAGGGTATTCAAAATTTCTGGATGTGTACACTGATGAGAAATTGAATTTGAAGAAACATCAATTATCTGCTGAAATGATTAGGTTGAGCTACTTATGCTACTGGGGTTATTGCAAAATATTGGTGATGAACATCATTAAATTAGCCTACTACACCTATTTTCATTCACTGCTTACACATGGTATCGTATTTGGGGGCAATTCGTCACTAAGAGGAAAAGTATTCATAGCATCAGGCTAACAGCTGGAGCCCACCGAAGAAACCCTGTGGACATTTATTTAATGAACTGGAGATATTCACAGTACCCTCGATGTACATATATTCATTTATGACATTTGTCAATGACCCACCCCAGTTCAAAAATAACAGCAAAGTGCATAGCTACAACACTAGAAGAAACGATGATCTTCACTACTCTGGATTAAATCTCACTTTGTCACAAAAAGGTGTGAATTATGCTGCCACAAAAATATTTGGTCATTTGCCAAATAGCATTAAAAATCCGGCAGATATCTAAACAACATTTAAAAGAAAATAAAAGTATTCCTGAATGACAGCTCCTACTGAATAGATGAACCTTTAGACATGAAGTATTAACTATAAAAATATTTACTATTTTGTGCAAAGAAAACTTATGTTCAAGTGATACATCCCACATCATTACGAAATGTATTAATGCACTATGCAACAAGGATCAATGTATGTATCTATGGATGCAGACCAATTTGTCAACACAACCCATATTTCAGGGAGGTGGCTATCGTATCAGCCCTTCTTTGTGGAAGTTTGTCTACAACCACCTGGATTGCTATTTTTCATTTACTTACACAAAAGACGATGAAATTACTCCCAACGTACTAATGACAAGAGATCCGCTTTCTGTGATATAAACTGTCATTCCTTTCTCTACGCAACAGCAACACCCTTCATACTGTAGGCAACTACAGATGTAACAATGCGTTCTTCTTAAAGCCGCAACAGTTGAATAATTCTTTGTCCTAATAAAGTATTACTCAGCAGCACCTGTTTGGTTTCAGTTTCTCCCAACTTATGTTTTGATGAAACAGTCCACAGGTGAACTCTCTGTTCATAGTGTCCAGCGTGCACGCTATGAACCGAAAGTACAGCTATGGACTGTTCCATCAAGAATATGTATAATAGTCGAGTTCTGCAGCGAGATTTGTAACTGATACTCTGTATTTTGATATCGTTCTGAGCACTGACAAACACTTGTCAGAAAGGATTCTGAGGATGCCCGGTTTTACTGCCAAAGTGTTTGAGTACTGGTCCTTTACGTGGGATACTGCTTCACTCGTCCAGATACCCCCTTATCAGAAAACCGACTACTTTTTTGGTAAGTGTACGGCACAGTCACTGCCTGGAGATGCACGATTATTAACAGAAGTGAAGACTAAGCCCCTAACGCCGGGAATTTTGACAACTTTTCTAGCAAGAGGATCAATTTTAGGTCAACGTAAGAATTCATTATTTCTGCACTTACACATATAGAACAAAGACAAAATGGAGGGTAACATTATCTGTCTTACTGACTACCCAACAGACTACCTTGTCACCAAAAACATCACTCTAGAAAAGTGAAAATATCTAAATTCAATGGAACAGCGTTCTGTACTAAAGCACATTTGCGTGACTTAACGTGCTGACGATTGCTAATGCAGGACTGGGGGAAAGACGCTAACAGATTAGTTGTACTAAATTCGGCAGTTTTCGTGGAGCTGACTACGTCGGGAAATATCTGATTCAGTGCTCCACTATGGAACTGTCAAAATGCGTCTCGCTTGGTTTGATTTGAAGCCATTAGGAGTAGGATCAGACTGTCCCAAGGTCTGCACAGTATCCTAACGGAAAGTCATTGTTTAATTCCTCTATAGTCGAAGTTGCCATAGCATCTTATCTACTTGCACAAGCAGTGCTCCATCATTCCGTTCTGTTATTCCTAACAAGCTGAATAATCCTTTTATAGATCACATGTGTACAAATACGAACCTATATTTCGCGAAAAAAAATTCAACAAAATGGCGCGAATACGAGTAGAAATCTCGTCCGAGCCTACGCTTTTCACTAATGCCTAAAGTCCGTAGAACAGCAGAATTAATAGGAATGTCGGTACCAAAACTTGTAATACGAAATTCGCTAATATTCTGAGAGTGTAATAACCGAAAGCGGTTTGCTTTATACGCGATAGTCTCCATAGTGAACCTGAATGAGACCTTACAGCTACCGTGGCTTTGCAAAAACAAACCAAAAGAAAACAAAGAAAATAATTCAACACTGCGGGAACGCATGAAAACAGTCGTCTTTACCTTATTAAAGATGTGGGTGTAGCAGAAGAAATTCTGGGCGCACAAAGAGCAGCACGAAACCCCAACGCAGAACGTCACACTGGACACGACTCGCTACAAATGCGACAGACGCCTGAAGCGGCAGGGCCGTGGCACGCAGTCAGTGCTGCCAACGGCTGCGAGGCCGGCAGGTACCAACTGCAGTCTGCTACGGGGGCCTCGGAAAGGGGGCAGCGCTTCCAGGGGCCGCGCGCAGAACATGCGAATGTAATACGAAGACTGTCGCGCTAATTTTGTTACTGCAGATAAACTGAAAAAAAAGTAACATGTTTGTGAAACTACTTTTAGTGTTATGTAATTCAATTCTACGCTCACTGTGACACTGCTGTGGCCACTGGAGTACCTCTCAGAAAATTATACCCACACCGGGGTAGAGGGAACCAGCGGCTGTGAGACGGACGCGCCGCAACAGTGTCTGTTGTCAACACACGGCCGCTGCCCATGCGTCGATTCGATTCATTGCTGCTCGCTGCCTCTCCGCGCCATTTCTACTCATTGCTGTGGATAACAATCAAGCATTACATTCTACACGTCAGAAGGTGTTTCCCACAGAATGATTGTTTTATCGTCGTCAGGTGAAACATATGCCTGCCGTACTTTCCCACTTCACGTGTTGTGTGTGCACTGTGTGTCAAGATACAGTGTTTTTCCCTGTCCTGTGGAGTTCAAAGAGCCAAAAGGGAAACCTTTCATGAAAGGGACAGATTTAAAAGATACGATTCCTGTATTCAAAAGATCAAGAAAGAGCTACAACTGAACAGTTTTTGAACTCACAAAAAGGCGCTCCCGGAAAATTTCTCCTAGCAACAACGTCAGAGAGTGAGACTTAAGCGTGCTTAAAAGGCCATGTCCTTAACAGCAGCCTCTCATCGTGTGGTGCTTCAGATGCAAGTGAGCACAAGCACTGGAATACGGACCTCCCGCTGTCCCACATGCGGGTAGGCCTACTGCTAGCAGTTGTGAAGCAATCACGAGTTTGCACCCAGGCACTTCGCCTAATAGCTGAACATCCTCAATGATAAATGAAATTTTACATAAAGGCCCTAATAACATTGTAAGTTTTGAGTATCCTTTAAACGAGAATGGAAGAAATTTTTCAACCCTTTTTAAATTAAGAAGTTTACCAAATTGAGAAAAACTATGATCGTAAATGGCTTAAGTATTCGAAACCTACCGACAAAGTTCTTTGTTTTTATTGTAAACATATTCTATCTCCTTCAAACAAGCTATCACGTGATGGACTTTGTGACTGGGTTCATTTAGGAAATCGGCTTCAAGAGCATGAATAATAATTTAACAACATAAACAGTACAAGAAAGTGGGTAGAATGCGAGTTAATTTGAAACAACAAAGTGGTGTTGATCATACTGACCTTGAACTACTGGAAAAAGAGAAAGAACATTAGCGTCAGGTTCTAAGATGAATTATACTCACCATCAGGTACCTAGTTCAAACTAATATTGCCTTAAAGGGAGGCAGCGACAAGCTCTATCAAGGAAATAATGGTAGTTTTCTTGGTTTGATCGAAATACAGCAGAATTTGAACCCATTTTGCAGGAACGTTAGAGGTGGGTAAAGGCTCAAGTAAGTCATGACCATTTTCTTGGAAAAAAACATTCAAAATGAACTCATAAATTTGCTTGCCAACAAAGTAAAAAACAGCATTGTTAATTCTGTAATCGAAAGTAAATAATTTTCTGACATGCTTGATTGTACTCCTGATACGTGCCACAAGGAACAAATGACATTGATTGTTAGGTCTCTAAATTTATCAGAAGACGCAGCGACTGTAGAAGAACACTTCCTCGACTTCCTGAACGTCACTTCAGCAACAGGAGAAAGTTTGACTGGAACCGTTTTGTCGATACTAGATGAACTAGGACTCGATATTCATGACTGCAGAGGTCAAAGTTATCGAATATGAAAGGTGATGGAAGTGGTGTTCAAGCCAGAATATTAAGGTGCAAACCAAGTTGCAGCATTAGAAAATTGTAGCGAAATGCAGGAAGATCTGCAGCGGATAGGCACTTGGTGCAGGGAGTGGCAACTGACCCTTAACATAGACAAACGTAATGTATTGCGAATACATAGAAAGAAGGATCCTTTATTGTATGATTATATGATAGCGGAACAAACACTGGTAGCAGTTACTTCTGTAAAATATCTGGGAGTATGCGTGCGGAACGATTTGAAGTGGAATGATCATATAAAATCAATTGTTGGTAAGGCGGGTACCAGGTTGAGATTCATTGGGAGAGTCCTTAGAAAATGTAGTCCATCAACAAAGGAGGTGGCTTACAAAACACTCGTTCGACCTATACTTGAGTATTGCTCATCAGTGTGGGATCCGTACCAGATCGGGTTGATGGAGGAGATAGAGAAGATTCAAAGAAGAGCGGCGCGTTTCGTCACAGGGTTATTTGGTAACCGTGATAGCGTTACGGAGATGTTTAACAAACTCAAGTGGCGGACTCTGCAAGAGAGGCGCTCTGCATCGCGGTGTAGCTTGCTCGCCAGGTTTCGAGAGGGTGCGTTTCTGGATGAGGTATCGAATATATTGCTTCCCCCTACTTATACCTCCCGAGGAGATCACGAATGTAAAATTAGAGAGATTAGAGCGCGCACAGAGGCTTTCAGACAGTCGTTCTTCCCGCGAACCATACGCGACTGGAACAGGAAAGGGAGGTAATGACAATGGCACGTAAAGTGCCCTCCGCCACACACCGTTGGGTGGCTTGCGGAGTATAAATGTAGATGTAGATGTAGAAGAGCATTTTATATGCTATGTGCCAGTCACAGTCTTAACCTTGTGTTATCAGATGCGGCGAAATCTACTGCAAAAGCAGTCACATTTTCTGGTGTAATTCAAAGAATATACGTTATTTTCAGTGCGTCCACTCAGAGATGGGCAATCTTATTGCGCAGGGCGCCAACTTTAACAGCGATGAATCTTTCAGATTCAAAGTAGAGTGTAGAGTGTCAAAGCTGTTAAAGTGCCAGACGAGAGAAGTGAGAGGCGCCCTTCCTGAGGTGAGCGACAGCGCTGTTGAATCGAAGACAAAGAGCGGAGCTCACTCGCTTGCTGTGGACGATTTGAAAAGCTTCGAGTTTATTGTAGGCGTTGTCGTATAGTATGGCCTTGTCTTTGCCATTAGCGCAGCAAGTAAGGCAGTTCGAGCAGCAAAACGTTGACGTGAAAGTAGCAACTAAATATCTCGAAAGTCTAGTTACGTTTATTGGGAATTTCCGCGAAAGAGGTTTTGTTAATGTGCAGTTAACAGCGAAAGAGATAACTGAAACTTCGCAGACTTGACCAAAATTTGGAGAAAGGAGAACTGGCAAGAAGGCGAAGCAATTTGATTTTGAAGGTGACGACATGGTTTGCACAGCTCAACCGTCAGAGGAGACATATAGGATCGATTTTTTCTACCCTGTCGTTGAGACAGTGTTAAAAAGTTTGAAACAGAGGTTTAGTCAAATGCTAAGTATCCCGGAGTACTCAACTTTTTGTTTTCTCTAGACAGTTTAAAATACATACATAACGAAGAATTGAAAATGCTGTCTACAAACCTTGAGAAAGAGCTAAGTGTAAACATAAAGTGTGAATGTTCGAAAGACATTGTTGCTCCTGCTCTTTTGACAGAAATTAATGTGCTCAGAGAAATGGCGCCCGATGACGTGAAAACTCCTACTTCAATACTGAAATAATCGAATGATTCTGCAAACCCGTTTCCCGGCGTTTATATCGCCCACAGAATTTTGCCAGCCGTGCCAGGAACTGTCGCCTCCGCTGAAACAAGCTTTCCACGTTCAGAGCTCGTCAAGAATTATTTCCGAAGCAGCATTTCGGCCATGTTGTCAATAGAACAAGGCGTGGTTCCAAAATTGAGTTCTGAAGATATTATTCATGAATTTGCTCTTCAAACAGCGAGGAAAAGATGTTTTGTGTATACCCTTTGTGTTTATAACCTACAACTCACTCAAATTCTTGTGAGACAAGGAGCAGAGTCGAGTGATGAAACAAAATTTGTGAACCATACCTGATTTTGAATTTCATTGAATTGGAAGGATTCCCGTAGCAGTCTTATTATTAACATTTTTGTAATAACCATAACTATTAAGATTTCTTCTCCACTTAACTATTTTCCTACAGCGACAGTAGGTCCCATGCGGTATCAGTCTACTGATACACTGGTACTACGTTAATGACGGAAGTTAGAATTCTTTTGAACGCCACGGAGATATGTGAGCTGTGTTGGAGGAGGGGTGGGAGGGTGTGGGAGAGCCCCTCGCAGAACTTGGGCACACGTCCCCACGCCGGCTGAGCCCTGCTCCCCCACTGCTGGCTCTGGAATTTCCTGTAAGCAGGCTTTCACGCCAACACTACTTTGTCTATTCCCACTACCCTTCTCTGTACGCGTTCAATATTCCCTGTTAGTTCTCTTTGTAACGGGTCCCACGCACCCGAGCGATAGTCTAGGATGGACCACACGAGTGTTCCGTAAGCTGTCTCCCTTGTAGACTCACCGCATTCATCCAGTGTCTCGCCCACTCTGCCACCTAGTCTACCTACAACTGAGACTATGTGATACTTCCATTTTATATCACCTCAGTGTGCCACACACGTGTCTTTGTATGAGTTGACTGATTCCAAAAGTGAGTCATTAATATTACAACAACCTTAGAATACGACGTTTCTGCGTGTTTTTAAGTGCACAATTTTGTAAGTAACTTCTCTGCAAACCAGGCTGAAGTGGATAGCAGGGTGTTCGTCTTGCCACCATCACACGATTTGCCTTACATTTCTTCCCGCTTACAGCAATTTGTCAAAGCCTCCTTTACTTTGAAATCATGTGAAAATATGAATAAATATTTGTACAGCTTCTTTCAGACACTCCTTCATTGTAGATAATGTATCGTCTCCACAAACTGTAACCTTACTGTTAACATTGCCTCCAAGGTCAGTAGCATACGACGTGGACACCTACTTTTTCGTCACGGGTCACGTGTAATTACAAGTTAAACACTTTTCGTTACTTTCCATTCATTGTACTGTGGAGACTAGTATGTTTTTACGTCAGCTGCCTGCTTGTACAGTGCATCATTCTCCTTCACGTTGGTCATGAGGACGTTTTCACTATAAATGTTATAAACATCCCGTACAAGACTTTCAAGCTCATTGAGCAGCCATCTTGCACTATTCCCTTGACATAAGATTTTAATTTTAGTACACAGGACTTGATGGCTAGCCACATATCGTATGCATCATTTTGTGACAGTGATATGGAAGGTAGAGGCACCACGTTCACACTGTACCACAGCAGCTAGGAGGCGCTCTAAATCGACGTAAACGACAAAGGGACAGAGGTGTTGGTGAGAGGCATTCTTAAACTTCGAGAACCGTTTATCCTTGATAAGCATTTCCACACCTATTGTTCCCTGGCTCTAGCAGTCAATCAGGTGTCTTTCAAGATACATGCTCTTGATAAACGACTTGAGACATCTACAGCAAAAATATCTTGCTCCTTTTTTGTTTTCATTTCAGAGGAACGTATGTGGGACATGCATTTTATCCAAACGTTGTGTTGCTTATCGTCTTCAGAGATTAGCAGCAGGTCTACACTTTTTGGATGTTTCTCGGCTAATATGGACAAGAAGAGGGGACCACCTAATTTACGCTCGACTCCTTTGTCGATGTGCCACACAGCGTGTTAATGTTTGTCTTCTTCTTATGGCTTTCCTACATTCGGCCATAAACGAGAAATTAGAACGTCAGTGGACATCTGGTGTTTGTTGTGTACCTGTATGCCCTGTATGTTTTGGTTAATTTCTATTACTAGTGAGAAGCAACCATGGAAATCAATTTAAATTCCTCTCGTCATGATTCTGGGCATTAGGACATGCTTTTCTTGCAATGTTTACTTTTGAAGATAGATGTAACTGGACCCCACAATAAGTTGATCAAAATCTTATGAACATAAATCAAGGCAGAGCATAGAGCTGAGTGTCTTACAGGACTCCCTTTCCTGCACCTCAGAAAAGTGACTCAGTATGACCGCTCTGGTATCGACTCACCCCATGACGTCACGACAGCTCTCCCCCTAACTTGGACAATGCTCTTCCCCTCAACGACACGTCGAACTCCTAATAACTCTGCACACGAGAAGGAGAAAGAGACGCAGTTGATAAGTATCTAAGGAAGGAGAAATAAAAATCCGTATTCGTATAATAATAATAATAATAAATTGTGCGTACTTACAAGTGAAACTGTTGTTGTCTTCATTACTGGAATACACTTCCAGCAACTCATCATCAGTGGGCATGTTTGTCATTAAGGGCATATCCAGCATGGGTACTAGAGGAGGTGTATGACGTCGGCAGGTGAATGTGTGTAAGAGAATATGAACAAACCCAAACGAAAACACAGGTGCTAAAGAACTAGTAGCTGGTAGTTGTGTCACAACACCGATATTCGCATTGAGCACATCTACAAACAAGAGCATCTCAAAAATAACAACAAAAAATTTAATACTTTAAAATACTCACATATCTTCCTCTGAACAATCGAAGTCGTTCCCCAGAGATCATCATCATCGTCATCATCATTATCATCTGCTGGGTTCAGATCCCACAGCGAGTAACGCCAGCTCGTACCTAGAAAAGAAGAAGTAGAACCAATAAGAATCACTTACACTACTGGCCATTAAAATTGCTACACCAAGAAGAAATGCAGATGATAAACGGGTATTCATTGGACAAATACATTATTCTAGAACTGACATGTGATTACATTTTCACGCAATTTGGGTGCATAGATCCTGAGAAATGAGCACCCAGAACAACCACCTCTGGTCGTAATAACGGCCTTGATACGTTTTCGCATTGAGTCAAACCGAGTTTAGATGGCGTGTGCAGGTACAGCTGCCCATGCAGCTTCAACACGATACCACAGTTCATCAAGAGTAGTGTCTGGCGTATTGTGACGAGCCAGTTGCTCGGCCACCATTGACCTGACGTTTTCAATTGGTGAGAGATCTGGAGAATGTGCTGGCCAGGGCAGCAGTCGAACATTTCTGTATCCAGAAAGGCCCGTACAGGACCTGCAACATGCGGTCGTGCATTATCCTGCTGAAATGTAGGATTTCGCAGGGACCGAATGAAGGGTAGAGCCACGGGTCGTAAGACATCTGCAATGTAACGTCCACTGTTCAAAGTGCCGTCATTGCGAACAAGAGGTGACCGAGACGTGTAACCAATGGCACCCCATACCATCACGGCGGGTGATACACCAGTATGGCGATGACGAATACACGCTTCCAATGTGCGTTCACCGCGATGTCGCCAAACACGGATGTGACCATCATGATGCTGTAAACAGAACATGGATTCATCCGAAAAAATGACGTTTTGCCATTCGTGCACCCAGGTTCGTCGTTGACTACACCATAGCAGGCGCTCCTGTCTGTGATGCAGCGTCAAGGGTAACCGCAGCCACGGTGCCCGAGCTGATAGTCCATGTTGCTGCAAACGTCGTCGAACTGTTCGTGCAGATGATCGTTGTCTTGTAAACGTCCCCATCTGGACATGGCTGCACGATCCATTACAGCCATGCGGATAAGATGCCTGTCATTCTCGACTGCTAGTGATAGGAGGCCGTTGGGATATAGCACGGCGTTTCGTATTACCTTCCTGAACCCATCGATTCCATATTCTGCTAACAGTCATTGGATCTCGACCAACGCGAGCAGCAATGTCGCGATACGATAAACCGCAATCGCGATAGGCTACAATCGGACCTTTATCAAAGTCGGAAACGTGATGGTGCGCATTTCTCCTCCTTACACGAGGCATCATAACAACGTTTCACCAGGCAACGCCGGTCAACTGCTGTTTGTGTATGAGAAATCGGTTGGAAACTTTCCTCATGTCAGCACGTTGTAGGTGTCGCCACCGGCGCCAACATTGTGTGAATGCTCTGAAAACCTAATCATTTGCATATCACAGCATCTATTTCCTGTCGGTTACATTTCGCGTCTGTAGCACGTCATCTTCGTGGTGTGGCAATTTTAATGGCCAGTAGTGTATAAACAAAAACACTGTAGAAAATATGTATAGTTGCTTTCATCCTCTGCCAAGCTGACCATGATGAATGACATCACACCGTCGTCGGTAAACAGTGACAACAGTGCGGCGTCATCATTGTTATCCAACGTGCGTGGCCATGACTGCGGTCACCATCGTCGTCACGGATACCGCACGAGCGCTCGACTCCGGTATCAGGGCTGGCTGGCAGTCGGAGAGAGAGAAAGACTCGGGTCGCCCTCCGCAGGGCTGTTTACAAAACCCTTCAGCCACGCAGCGTGCGCTGATCAGCAATTCAAGTGGCAATCCATCACGCTTCTTTTCTCACCACTAACATTACTTACACATAGCTCATTGCGACAGTTCCCAGCGTGTTGGTACACATTTGAACATGCCTCTCTCAACTTGCTACTACTCTCATTACTTACCAAGCGTGGACGCAAGGCAGCACAAACGGGTTTATTTCTCGTAAGAAGAAGAACTTCCACATATTAAACGAGTGGGATTGTACTGTGACAGAAACGCAAGAAATGGAATATGCTGGCTGCAAGTAGCTGCTGATCGGCTACGTTTTGAGCGACACATTGCAGAAACTTGGGAAATCATCTCGACAGTTCTCCAAAAAGAGTGTAGATGTCACCTGGTAAATAAACACAGCTGACAAAAGAACTGTAAAAAATTATCTCGGGAGTGTCTAAACAAGTACAAAACTTTTATTAAGAAAATAATATTTGCACATATCTGCAACACAAGTAAATCCGTTATTCTCTCCAGCACCGTACACTTGCCTAAGGTGTCTGACTGACATACAGTTGAATGATTCCAAATTCAGGATGGCAGTGTTCTTGAAAATATCCCACATTCATACCACCACCTCACGACCTTTGACGTGCATGACGCTCTCTCTCTGATCCCAGTTTCGGAGTGATGTCAGGATATCCTCACAGGTCATTCCTGTATCGTGGCGGCTACTGCGATAGTGGAATCGAGCCAATCACGCTACTGTCTTCCAAGACATGTCACACTTCGTGTTCTGAGCAGCTGGACAGAAGTGACAACTGTGTAGAAACTTGTCGAAACACAGACTGAGTCGATGCGTGTGACAACAGCTACATCTTTAATCATCTTTAAACATGAAGCGGCCGCACTCGTCGTGGAGGCCTCGCCCGTGAGCAACAATGTTGTACCAGGAGGCGGGCAGCTTGGACCCTGGCAAGCAGGTCTTCAGCTGTATCTACAGGTGTTTCGTACACCTACATCTTGGCATAACCTCAGAGAATGAAGTCGAGGGTTGTAAGATCCAGCGATCGCAATGGCCATCAGAGAGGACCCCCCCCCTTTCCAGTCCTACAATGAGTGTGAGTACTCTTCAGGTGCTTGCAAACATTAACATCAAAGTGGAATGATCTTGGATAATGCCCTAAAATACCTTGACTGAGAATCTTTGCTGTTGGCCTCCGATATGGGTGGCGTGGGTGTTGTCCTCATTCTAGATCTGCCTGTTTGGCTTTTGAAAACAACATCACGGATGAATGAGGCCTCATCCACAAACAATACAAACTGTATGAAGTTGGACAGTACAGGCTGTGAACGATACTGGATTGCCACAAGCAGACATAGGGCTCAAAATCCGTTTGTCCCAGTGCTTGCACATTTCACCTTTGATTACTCATTGTGCACTGTACACAGCAACACAACTCACCATGAACACGACACAAGCTATCTGATGCAATGGACAGCTGACAGCAGGGTCAGTGGTGTGCTTGCGGCACAGGTTAATGCGCCACTGCGATGCTTGAGTGCTACGAGCCTAGTTGTGTACAGTATGTCTGTCTGGTGGTCAGGTGTCTACACCGTTTATCAGATGCTACTGTTCTAGTGCACAACGGACACCCGAGATCTTTGCCAGAGTGTGAAGAACTGCAGGCATCATTGCAATTCATGCATTCAGACTGACAGTCGTTGCTTTGAAGAATTGCTATGAGCTACATTGTTGTTAGGTGGTGTATGCTGTGTATGTCCTTAACACAACAAATATGCACTTTCGCGTATTGGTTCCCTATCTCAATACAATCTATTGTGGAACCAGTGTCACCTGTTTCAGTGTTCTGTACAAACTCTCCATCCTGGGAATCAAGATTCCCAATAATTTTTGCCTGTTATCGACACTTTGAACTTTACTGGCAAGATTCTGGTCCCAGGAATACCAAGATCGGTTCACAAATTCTACGTTATTTCCTCAGCCCAGCCCAAACAAACAAGAACAAGCAAGCAGAGGACTTTAGTTCATGCATGTAGGGAGAGAAGATTTAATAACACATTTCTGTTTACGTACTAAGTCATGAATACAACATACAATTTATTTTTGGATGCAGTAATGTTCGTATGTTATACTTTCAACAGGTGATGAATACAATGTATGTCCAAATCGAAAACGACATTTTTATGTGATATAATTACAAGTTAACAAGTTTCAGATTTTTTGCTTTACTTGCACCGGAAAACTTAGTTGTAGCCAAATCTCATGATTCCAAGTCAATGGAGAGCACCCTACAGGTTTCGATGAGTGAGTTTTCGATTATCAAAACACGAGACATAAACGGCCGTCCGTATCTGTTGACTGGAGTCAGTTATAAGCTTACAATTTTTACGCCGCCAAGGGTCCGATACCTTTGTATGTGACATAATTTGAACATGATACCCAGAACTGATCCAGAGAAAAAGATTCCCAGCAGATGGACAGATAAATAGACAGACTGATAAAAAATAATACGAAAAGTATTTTCTAGAGTTATATAGTTACCAATTATGGATTTTAAGATTTTTTTCCTTTATTTGCACTGTGAAATCTGGCTTCTTCCAAAATGTCGTGATCCTAAATCAACAGGGAGCGCCTTATAGATTTTTGTGAGTGATTTTTCAAGTATGAAAATGTGTTATTAAAATGCCATTTCTTTACTGCATTGACTTAGAAGCCTACAATTTGTACAACGCCAAAGGAGCATAGACCTTAATATGTGACATAAATGGGAACTTCGTACCCGAAAATGATCCAGAAAAATTGATCTTAACACTGGGACAGTCAATACATTCCATCAAATCTGCAATATTCGACACGTGTTCAGATACAGACGACATCGTGTTAGATGACGAGCAACAAACGCAAATTTTCGGCAAAAGCGATCAGCCAGGCAACAGACAAACGCTACAAAATTTTGGGTCAAACTGACATTTCGTGTGTACACAATTAACTGAGATAATGTTTCAGATATAGAGCGGCTGATGTCTATCGTTGCGTTTGTAGAAGGTCATAACATGTGTTCAGGTTTCTCAGAGCGTTGGTAACGAGTAGGATTTTGACGGATTTGTCAACAGTCTGGCCATTCTATTTTCGAAAACCGTTCAAAAGTTTGAATAGAATCTCCACAGAGTTCCAGCCACGCCATGTGGCTTTACACGTAGGAACTCGACGCTGCTGGCAGCTCCAGAACATTTCAGTTGGATACATCGTCACGGGAGTATACATTCATACATTCAGACGTCTGTAATGTCAACTACCAAGAAATATCTGCACCTCTCTTATCTGATGTCACAGTTTGAGAACTGTATTTATTTAATAAAACCCCACTAGGCATCTGCTGTGCATTAATGTTTTTATGCCTGTACAAAACTGAATGTACTACACTCATGCGCTGGCAGTAATTTCAGTGTCATGTAATAGTGCTACATGTAACTGTATACTAAGACAGGCTGCTTCTTGTGGATGTTATGAAAGTTATTTGAACAATTTTCTGTGTGTCTCAGGGTAACCACGCAAGTGATCAGCAACTCCACGGTTGGATTAAGGACATGGAACGTGTGAAAGACATGCTGCGCAAGAAATTAACCGGATGTGTACATGACATGCAATTCGCCAGCAAACAGGTGGAGCACTACGAGGTGGAAGAAGACAAGGACGGGCCAGGGCACGTGATACTCCGGTATAAACCAGTGTACACTCAAATGTCTGTCGTACTAACTATGGTTTATTGGAGTTTATCTCACTTTTATCCATTGAAGTATTCATTAAAGTTATAGAAAACACAGGGATCATTTAATTCAAAGTGGAGTAAAGAACTAGCATTAATAGACAGTAGTGAAGGACATGGTTACAGAAACTCGTGATTTACAAAGGTTTTTGACTCCGTTTAGCCTCCGATATTTTGAATCGTATTGTGTCTTAAAATGTGCCACGTATTACGTAACAGGCCAGCGGAGAAAACTGACACAATAAACGATGTTACTGCATTTTCTAGAGAAAGTACTGATGGTTACAGATACTTCCGAATTTTTCATAATTTTTGGAAACAATGATGTGGAACCTGGCACGAAAAGTGAGCGTATCCTCGTCTTATTCGGGACAAAAAAAACAAAAACACTTCGGGAGTAATTACGGTAATACCGTGTAGTTGCGACTCTAGTCCAGATACTGGCATCCAGTCGGTGAGGAAAAGAGGCCACAAGTCATGTTCATCTCAATAGATGGAGGAAAAATCTAAGCAGCGATGAGGGCAGGAAGCGGATAGCCGTCATTCTTATATTTTGTCCTGTGATTGGTGTGTTTAAATCAGTCCGTAGCATGGAGCGTAAATACTGGAGGTTGCGAGCGGGCGGAAAGCGGAATAGTCTCTCGAGTGGTTGACATATGGGGCCGTGGAATGGAGTAGTTTAGAAGATATGTTGGCACTACGGAGGGTGACCAGGTGGCTTCCTGTGTGGGAATGGGCAAGCTCCCAGCAGGCACCCCAGGTCTTGTGGCGGTGCTGTTGGATTCTTTCAGGTGGCTTATTGTGGGATAGCTATGGATGTGGAGAACATGGATTAGGATGGACAATTAGTCGTGATTGTTATCAATTAGATGAAAGAGTTCTGCAGTTATATCTGAAGAGATCGGTAGGATAGTCACTTTGGGATGAGTGTGTCTGGGAAATGGACTAGGTCTTCCGAAACGAAGGTGATCAACTGACATCCACAGTTAAGTTCATCATGAGAATTGATGTGGGTAAACAGCTGTGGACAGGCAGTGGTCAGTGTAACGAAATTATGTGCTATAGGATGATGACTGGCAGTAGCACAGATCACGGTCAGGGTGGTAAAATACACACTCAGGATAAAGTATTATGCAGGATGATTGAAGATGATTTGTAGCCAACTGGAGCTGTTTTTGAGGAACGGTATTGTTACTCCACAATGTTTATTGTGTGGGGATTTTTTATTTGCTACTCCACATCTGTCATCAGAACTGTGAGTGGGTTACCGGTTCACTGTGCACGGACACAGGCAGATAGTGTGGCGGGATAAAACTATCGATATTGTGTCAGGCAGTGGGAATGAAGGTAACAGTGATTGGGAAGGTGAACTGAAAATCGGAGATGGGTAGATTTCAAGACAGGTGTGCAGTACACAAAGGAAGCCGCTAATCGGATAGCAGAGTACTTGTGGAGTGCACATGGGGGGTTTCACGCTAGCCAGTAGTTTGAGGTACTCTCATGAACACTCGCCAGTTGGTACACATTTAGGGAAATCAGATAGCTTTCAGAGTAAAGTCAGTTCGACTCTGAAACTTTTATCAGTCAACTGTCGAAGTATTTGTAACATAGTTTCCAAATTTACTCTCCTCCATGAACGTTCTCAGCCTCAAATTATTCTTGAATTGAGAGCTGGCTAAGACCCAAAGTGAAAAAACTCTGAGATATTTAGCGAGTCTTGGAATGTTTATCGGAAAGACATATTCGACGCCGTAGGAGGGGAAGTGTTCATTGCAGTTGACAAAAAATATTCTCTTTACTGACGTTGAATTTGAGTGCAATAGTGAAGTTACGTGGTCGCACTTAACAGGACTAGGTGAAACCATATCAGTTGTTGGATGTTTTTACCACCCACCCGACTCCGCTGGGACAGATGTGGAGCCATTCAAAGAAGGTAAATAGTCAGCATTGCATAAATATCCAGATCACGCGACACTAGCTGGCGGTGACCTTAACCTACCGAGTATAGACCGGGACGTCTATGGATTCACTGCAGGTCGTGCAGACAGACAGTCTTGTGAAGGACTTTTGAACACGTTTTCCGAAAACTTTGTTGAGCAGCTAGTTCGTCAGCCAGCACAAACAGGCAGGACCTTATCGATGGCGTCAGCATAGAGATGGGGATTAGTGATCATGATGTTATCATACCGACTATGGTTACGAAAGTCAGTAAATCAGTCGAGGACGCTAGGAGAGTTGATATGCAGTTGTCAGCGTCTCACTTAGGCAATAAAATACAATCATTTAATTTCAGAATTATGGCCATAGAGGAATTATGGCTAAAGTTTAAAGAGACTGTAAATCGTGATCCGGAAAAGTATGCGCCTACTAAGTGGATCAAGGGCGGAAAAGACTCATCGTGCTTTAATAACAAAATTCGGAAAATGCTGAGGAACGAAAGGCTGTTACATTCTCGGTTCAAAAGAGAACGCGCAAATGACGACAGCAAGATTAGTAGATATTCGTGCGTCTGTGAAGAGATCTGTGCGCGAATCATACAACAGCTACAATCGGAGAACCGGAAAAAGTTTTACTCCTCTGCAAAATCGTTAAGCGGATATAACGCTTCCATTCAGTCACACGTTGACCAGTCTGCTTTGGCGGTAGAATATTCCAAAAGGAAGGCCGAAGTTAAAAATTCCTCGTTTAAGAAATCGTTCACGCAGGAGAATGGTACAAACGTGCCGTCGTTTGAGCATCGCACTGAGTCCCGTATGGAAATCATAGTAATGAGTACCGCTGGAGTAGAGAAACAGCTGAAACAGCTGAAAATAAATAAGTGGCAATGCCTAGGTGGAATGCCAGTTTGGTTTTACAAAGAGTGGTGTGCGGCACTGGCCCCTTACTTAGCTTGCATTTACCGCGAGTCTTGCGATCAGCGCTAAGAAAAAAGCGAATGGAAAAAAGTGCAAGTGAAGAGAGGTAAAAGAACGGACCCACAAAATTGCAGACCAATATCCCTGACACCTGTTTGCTGCAGAATCCTTGAACATATTCTCAGTTCGAACATAATCAACTTTCTTCAGACTAAGGAGCTTATGTGCACAAAGCAACAAGGTTTTGGTAAGCATCGCTTCTGTAAAATTCACCTTTTCCTTTTCTCGCATGACGCACTGAGAGCTATGAATGAAGGGCAACAGGCAG
This sequence comes from Schistocerca piceifrons, assembly GCF_021461385.2. Classification (NCBI taxonomy): domain Eukaryota; kingdom Metazoa; phylum Arthropoda; class Insecta; order Orthoptera; family Acrididae; genus Schistocerca; species Schistocerca piceifrons. The sequence goes on along the minus strand of NC_060148.1, from coordinate 72,497,928 downwards.
ATTCCATATTTCTAGATTTCTCGAAAACATTTGACACGGTGTCCCATTGTGGGGTGATAACGCAAGAACGAGCATATGGAATAAGTTGACAGATATGTGTGTGGCTCAAAGATGTCTTAAGTAATAGTATGTTTTCGTCGTCGGCGAGTGTTCATCAGAGACAAGGGCATCATCAGCAGTGCCCCATGGAAGTGTGTGACAGGACTTCGGTTGTCCTCTGTACAATAAACGACTTGGCGGAGAAGGTGGGCAGCAGTCTGCGGCTGTTGGCTGATGATGCCATGGTGTACTGTAAGGCGTCGAAATTGAGTGACTGCAGGTTGACACAATACGTCGACAAAATTTCTAGTTGGTATGATGAATGGCAGGTGGCTCTTGCTGTAGAAGAAAGAGGATAAGTAGCAAAAACGAACCCGTAATATCCGGATACGGCATTCCAAGTGTCCTGCTTACAACAGTCGCTTCGTTTAAATATCTGGGCGTAATGTTGCGAAGCGAGATGAAATGGAATAAACATGTGAGGATTCTGGCAGGGAAGGCCAACGGTCGGCTTCGGTTTATTGGGAGACTTTTGTGAAAGTGTGGTTCGTGTGTAAGGGAGACCCCGTATAGGACGCCAGAGCGACTTCTTTTTTATTTATTTATTTATTTATTTATTGTTCCGTGGGACCACATGAAGGATAAGTCTCCAAGGTCATGGAACGACTCAATACATGGAATTATAACACGATTGTAGAAACAGATAAAATGAAATATAAGAAACATATTCAGGCGACAAGTCGTTAGTTTAAATAAAGAAAATCGAGAATGTAACACTGGAATTTGCTTAATTTTATAGCTCTTCCAGGAGCTCCTCGACAGAATAGGAGGAGTGAGCCATGAGGAAACTCTTCAGTTTAGACTTAAAAGTTTTTGGGCTACTGCTAAGATTTTTGAGTTCTTGTGGTAGCTTATTGAAAATGGATGCAGCAGAATACTGCACTACTTTCTGCACAAGAGTCAAGGAAGTGCATTCCACATGCAGATTTGATATCTGCCTAGTATTAACTGAGTGAAAGCTGTTAATTCTTGGGAATAAGCTAATATTGCTAACAACAAACGACATTAAAGAAAATACATACTGTGAGGGCAATGTCAAAATTCCCAGACTATTGAATAGGGGTCGACAAGAGGTTTTCGAACTTACACCACACATAGCTCGAACAGCCCGTTTTTGAGCCAAAAATACTCTTTTTGAATCAGAAGAATTACCCCAAAAAATAATACCATACGACATAAGCGTATGGAAATATGCGAAGTAGACTACTTTTCGTGTTGAAATGTCAATTATTTCAGATACTGTTCTAATGGTAAATAAAGCGGCATTTAGTTTCTGAACAAGAACCTGGACGTGGGCTTTCCACAACAGCTTACTATCTATTCGTACGCCTAGGAACTTGAACTGTTCCGTCTCGCTTATAACATGCCCATTCTGTCTGATTAAAATATCAGTTCTTGTTGAATTGTGAGAAAAACTGAGTCTTACTGTGATTTAGCATCAAATTATTTTCCACAAGCCATGAACTTATATCATGAACTACATTATGATAATGTTTCAATATTACACACAAGATCCTTCACTACCAAGCTGGTGTCATCAGCAAACAGAAATATTTTTGAATCACCGGTAATACTAGAAGGCTTATCATTTATATAAATAAGAAACAGCAGTGGCCCCAGCACTGACCCTTGGGGAACGCCCCATTTAACAGTGCCCCATTGGGACTGAAAATCACTACCACTCTCAATATTGCGGAGGATTACCTTCTGCTTTCTGTTCTTAAAGTAGGAGGCGAACCAATTGTTAGCTACTCCCCTTACTCCATACTGTTCCAACTTCTGCAGTAATATTTTGTGGTCAACACAGTCAAAAGCCTTCGTTAAATCAAAGAAAACACCTAAGGTTCGCAACCTTTTATTTAATCCGTCCAAAACCTCACAGAGAAAAGAGACTATAGCATTTTCAGTTGTTAAGCCATTTCTAAATCCAAACTGTACATTTGACAGCAAATTATGTGAATTTAAATGCTGCAGTAACCTTGTATATACAACCCTCTCGATAACTTTAGCAAACACCGATGGCACAGAAATGGGTCTATAATTGTCAAATTTATCCCTGTCTCCCTTTTTATAAAGTGGCTTCACTACCGAGTACTTTAATTGGTCAGGAAACCGACCACTCCTAAAGGAAAAGTTACAGATATGGCTAAGTACTGGGCTAACATACATGGAACAGTACTTCAGTATTCTGCTAGATACCCCGTCATATCCATGAGAGTTCTTGGTCATTAGTGATTTAATTATTAACTCAATCTCCCTCTTGTCAGTATCATGGAGGAGCATTTCAGGTAACACTTTTTTCTAAGAGCGCTATATTATTCCTTGTTGGAACTAGGTTTCTATTTAGTTCACCTGCTATATTCAGAGAGTGATTATTAAATACTGTACATATATGCGACTTATCAGTAACACGGACACCCCCACTACGCACTGATTCTATATCCTCGACCTGTCTCTGCAGACCAGCAACTTCCTTTACGACTGACCAAATGGTTTTAATTTTATCCTGAGACTTAGCTATTCTGTCTGCATACCACATACTTTTTGCCTTCCAAATAACTGTTTTAAGCACCTTACAATACTGTTTGTAATCGGCTGCTGCATTTAGATTGTGACTGTTTCTAACGTTTTGATATAATTGCCACTTTGTTCTACAGGATATTCTTATCCCTCTAGTCAGCCACCCAGGCTGCCTGTTTGTGCTAGTACCCTGTTTTGAACGTTCTGACGGAAAGCAACTTTCAAAGAGCACGAGAAAAGTCTTGAGGAAAGCATTATATTTGTCGTCTACTGTATCAGCACTATAAACATCTTGCCACTCTTGTTCCTTGATAAGGTTTACAAAAGTCTGTACAGCAACTGGATCAGCTTTCCTAAAAAGTTAGTAACTATATTTAACATGTGTTGCAGCACAAAAATCTTTTAGACTTAAAATTTGTGCATCATGATCTGAAAGGCCATTCACCTTTTTGCTAACAGAATGCCCTTCTAGTAATGACGAATGAACAAAAATATTGTCTATGGTTGTTCTACTGTTCCCTTGCACTCTCGTTGGAAAGAATACGGTTTGCATAAGATTATAAGAATTAAGGAAGTCTACCAGCATCCTTTTCCTTGCACAATCACTTACACAATTCATATTGAAGTCACCACATATAACTAACTTTTTGTATTTCCTATAAAGTGAACCAAGAACCTCCTCTAGCTTTAGCAAAAATGTTGTGAAATCGGAGTCTTGGGATCTATAAATAACAACAGTAAGAAGTTTAGCTCCACTAAATTTAACCACACCTGCACAACATTCAAACACCTTTTCAGTGCAGTACTTTGAAACATCAATTGACTCAAATGGGATACCGTTTTTCACATACATGGCTACTCCCCCACACCGCAAAGAGCTCCTAGAAAAGCTGCCAGCCAACCTGTATCCTGGTAAAGGAAGCCTCTGAATTATCTCCTTATTTAAGAAGTGTTCAGATATACCAATAATTTCAGAGTCTACATCTATAAGCAGTTCACTAACTTTATCTCTAATACCTTGTATATTTTGATGAAATATACTAATTCCCTCATTAATCGGATACCCAAGCTTTGTAGAAAGTGGTTTCTTGTTAGAAAGACTTCCTTTAAGCAGGAATACCTATCAGCTGACTTCAATCTAAAAAAGGTACAGCTCTAAAACCCACAACTACCGGAATTTTCCCATGAGTGATCCCACCATTCCCACCTATGCTGTCACCTATAAGCTTTGCCAACCTCCCCTTCCCATACCTGTTGAGGTGCAGGCCATGTCTAGTGAAACCCGTCCTGCTGACAGACTCCACCGACACCACTGAAATGTGACCCATGCCTTCTGTCATCAGCGCACCCCCAAGTCTCATGTTATTACGCCTGACGGCTGTATTAAGATGAGGCCGATCGTGACGCTGAAACAGTTCCACGAAATGCACATTCGTGTTGCAAGTCTGAGTGGCTATCTTTTCCAGGTCACCATCTATGTTATACTCCACATCCGTATCAATACTATTACCAGCCCCACCCACAATCACTACCTGATCCTCTTTTGTAAAATCCCTACATAACCCCCTTATGTTAAAAGTCACCTGAGCCAATCCTGCATTAGGCTTCACAATGCTGCTGACCTGGTACTCACTCCCCAAAACTTCCTGCAACTGCTGGCCTACACCTCTACCATGAGAACTACCTAACAGCAGAACCTTCTTCTTTCTCTTAGACTTTGCAGCTGTCCTAGCCACCGTAACTGCTGAGGTCTGCTGCATACTTCCTACATCTACAGCTACTAGAGATTCCTCTCCACTAGACTCTGACAGTTGGTCATATCTATTACAAACACCAATAGTAAAACTATCTGAAGATCTCCTTCTCCTAGCAGATCTCTTGCCAACAGTCAGCTCCCATTCCCCAACCCCCTTCTCCCTCCTCATCCTATCTAGCTCCTCCTGTGCGTTTTTCAACTGCACCTGAAGGGCACAGATCTTACGCTCCTGCTCCTCTATCAACTTACTCTTGCTACATAACCTGCAGTTCCAGGAGAGGATCTCACCAGAATGCCCACTGGCTTCCCCACTGCATTCCCCCCAGTGAAAATACTTCGAACAAGTCTCACACCGCAATCCACTACTCACGAACCTTGTTCAGCATTGCTCGAGTGCTTGGGATCAGCACCAGGTCGGATTGAAAGAAGGCATCGAAACAATTCAGGGGGAGCAGATAGATTTCTTACCGGAGTTTCGATCAGCATGCAAGTGTTACGTATATGCTTCTGGAGCTCATCAGGGAAAAAGACACTCATTTCGAAGGAAACAACAGAGAAAGTGTAGAGAACCTGGCTGCAGAACGATCCTAATAACGCCAGCATACATTTCTGGTAGGGACCACGAAGACAAGATACGAGGAATTACGGCTCCTAAGGAGGCATATAGACAGGCGTCTGTCCCTCGCTCTGTCTGCAAGTGGAACAGGAAAGGAAACGACTAGTTGTAGAACAGGGTGCCCTCCGCCACGCACCGCACCGTGGATTGCGGATTATATATGTAGATGTAGACACAAAGGACGATAGTTGAGAGGAATTATTGGTTTCATGTCCGTAAATTTAGTGAAATCATTTTTGGCTTGATTTCATTTGGAATCGTGAGGTTTTATCTATTCTATTTCATTTGTTTGGTCTTATGACTGCATGCATGAGGGTTGTGGTGTAATAGGTGGCCCCAGTTGGGTGTAGATAAGGACATTGACAGGAGTTTATGACGGCGGTGACGAAGCTACAGTGGTGGTGGATGTGGTTGGAACTTCCGGCTCCGGCAGCGGTGCGGGCGATGGGGCGGGCCGCGGTTTGGGGCTGGCGACGGTGTCGGCGACAGAGGCAGCGGCAGAGGCTGCTGGAGAGGGAGTCGACGGTGGCGCAGGTGGCGGCGACGGTGGTGGAGCATTTGACGGAGGCAGTGGCGAAGGCGCTGCCAGACTACGGCTCTATGTGAGAGGTGAAGCAATGAAGACGACGACGAAGGGTAGGAGATTGTCGGCGAAGAACCACTGGGAGAGTCCAGGTGAGAGCTGAGGTGCTGGCGAAGTATAGTGGGGCGTGTAAGTAAAACTGAGGATATACTTCGTACTGGAAATTTTGGGAGGACATTTTGAGGTTCACATGAGTAAAGCGAGTCAGAGAATATACTCCAGCCGAGAATGTGCTCATCGCGAGTAAAAGGGTGAGGGATGTTGCTCAAAACAAAGAACGTTCTCCGATTTCGTGTGAACAAAAGTAGAGGAGCTTCCCCACAACCGGAAAATATTGAAGCGAGATCTGTAGCACTCTTCGGGCTGAGTAAGTTCTGTTAAGTTTTACCTACATTTTGGCAATGATGGCAGAATTCATATTGCTTGGGAGGCAAAAAAAGAAATATATAGCCCAACGAAGTGCTGAATTGAGGAGCTGTAGAAGTTTAATTCGCTTTGACAATAAGAACATCATCTGCGGACGATCTCTCAAAAGAAGTGAAGATTGAAACATTTTTATTGCTATTTAGTAGACCCAAGTTTTCAGACTGACGTACGAGAACATTTAGCTGTAGGCCTACACCAAACAACCGTGTCGCTGACGTTTCGAGACGTTCACCTTCATGTCTTCTCACAGCATAAGTCTTATATAGTGTGATGTTACCAGAAAAATTAATAACTGGTTTATTGCAAACCTAGCGACTTGTTACTCGTAACGAACGCATGGTGGGGCGCTTACGTGCTTGCCACGCGAGCAGACAGTTGTGCGCCGTATTTAACCAAAATTATCTCGTGTTGGAGAACTCTGACAGAGTTCCGATTTGGTGTCATTTAATCTTAAGATTTCGTTCGCATAATGTGTTCACCTAACATCTATAACTGAAAAGTTTTCCACATGTTGTAAATTCGGAACCATCGCAAGTAAATACATTTTCGGAAACTGTACGTAGTTGTCTTAATAATTTGTTGCCGCACATAAAATAAACAAAATTAAACGTAGTGCAACTCTGCCTGAACACACTGGTGCCGGTTCCAGACATGTCGCCCGTTTGAGCGAGCTGAATGACACGTGACACTGCGCGTGCTCTCTGTGCCGGACACGGCAGACCACACACACCGAGAACTCAGCAGGGAGCAGAGGTAGTGAGGAAAAGGAACCCTCTCGTCACAGATTATGGCTTCGAATGTTTTGCTCGTAAGAGCTTTCCCTGAGAATGTCCTTCTGCTCGGAGAATCTTCTCCAGAGAACGTCGTCTTGTTTATTCATACGACCCAGCGTGTTTACCTTCTGTTGGATGTCAGTACAAAGTCGAAAACCGGAGATGCAAGAGGGGAGGGGTTCACAGAGCTCCAGCGGCAGTGGTGCAGCTTAGGTACCGCCCTCCTAGTCCAGGCAGCGCGCCATTTCGTGTCTCTTCTGTAGTTCACGTATCGCCATTTACAGTCGGTCATTTCTAAATTCCTCCAATCCACTTCATTACTGGACTCGCATGACACCTTCAGTAATGGCTCCAGCACTACAGGCCAAAGCCGCCTATAGCACACAGACCCCTGCCTCTGCACGCAAATTGTCGACGATTGACTTCCGTCGCAGCGGTCTGCCCCGCTTGTCGACACTCCAGCTCCATGTGGCGAGTATTTATTTCGTCCTCTGTGGCAACGCACTTGCTCCTAAACTGAATATGGCAGTCAGTGTTCTATCATTATACCTGTGTAGTACATTCCCAACTGTCCAGAAGTTTCGAGATTTTCTTTAGAGCTTGTTTCACTGGATATTGTTTGTTCACTTCCTCGCTTCATTTAAATCCGTTCTTTCGTTGCCTTATGGAATGAACGGCTCCATTATGTTAAAAACAGCCCTTTCCCCAAAATTCTTCCCCAACCAAATCTCCGTACAATGTTTATTCAGATCACTGTCAGTATGTACGTACATCCTCCATCTGGGGCGTAGAAATGATGATTTTCATCACGGCACGGATTCTGAGTCCCAGCTTGTCAGTGTAGCAGGTGTGGTACTGTAACTCCAAGCAGAACAGTGTGCTGGTGTACGTAGCGTGGAAATGATTTGCGAGCCTTAGCACCATGCCACCACTTGTCTTATGGGAGGGACAGCTTTCCGGTCAAACTGGGGACCCAGACATCACACGGAACTCATTATGATGCAGCTTCATGCTTTAATTGACACCGTCATCGTCAAGTAACAGTGATAACCAAGGACCATACTAAAAGGAGTAGAGGGAGTACTGATTGTTCTGCATTGTATCTGGCAGTATGGAAACTTTCCATCGTTGATGGGCTATAGGGAATGCAGTCGTAGATTAATCAGGAAAAAATTGTCTCATACCCGATTCTGAGGGCTCCATTCTCATCACAACATGTACCTGACACATATGCATCGAATCGATGTACGGAACACTGACCTTAGGACAAAGTTTAACGGCCAAAAATTTCTATATGATAATTTTCACTGCCAAACTAGAGACCCGCACCAACCACTCACGAAGCGAGACCGAGCGAATGCTTCAGAGCCAAGTAAAAAAACATTTTTATGCAATATTACGTCAGCACACATGTACTTCTGCACGTCAAGCATAGCAGTGTGAGATGGTGGGATGCACACTGCCGGATGTAAGCAGAAACATTATAAAAATGCCACAACTGATAAGGGTATAATGAGTAAAACGAAAGACCTATTGAGAAATAACAACACATGTTTGGTATTTGCAAAGACGGATTTGAAATAGTGTAAGTCATCGTATCGCGCTGTCCTTAGCCGTTGGATTAGCTGAAAGGGACTGAATAAGTGGACCTGCTCGACGGTACATTCACGTTTGTCCATAGAGCTCTTCTTCCTGTGGGAGTTCTGCTTTCAGCTGTCATACAGTCTTTACGGAAAATTATCGCAGATGTCACTTCACCTAAAGCATATAGGAAACTCGCTGGCAGGTCAGAGCCGTGTGTCGGATCCCCGACGTTTCAAGTGGCTGCACTCTCCACTGCAGAGTGAGGATTCGCCCAGGAAGCAACTCGCGAGGCCTCTGGTCACTGCAGTGGCCATCCTTCCGGGAGCGCTGGTCCCGCCAGCCGTGCAGGGGAGCTTCTGTGACGGCTGGAAGGCAGCGGCTGAGCTACTGGCGGAAGTCAGGCTGCGACGGCGGCTCTCGGTTCCTGCCTGCCCAGCTCGATGTCTATTTTCGCCATTGACTATAAAAATTGTTTTACAATTGCAGTTTCGGCCTTTTGAGCCATTTTCAAGTGGTAATGAGGACGATTTTGCTTCAGCTGATGAGAGACATGTGTACATGTCAGCGTCTAAAATCATCTATAACAAATTTGAACAAGTCATTCATATCCTTAACATAAATATCACATGTTCACTCTCTTGCAATGAATACGAAATTCTTCTTTAAAGAAAAGAGGTATTCTGCAGGAAGCGCTGCAGGTCTGCTGTTTGATGTGTCTGAAACCTGTTAAAACGATATAGCAGCACAGAACGGAGTGGATGACCTGCAAGAAATAGTTACAATCGGTACCTCACTCAAGTGCTCTGAAATCTAAAGATCAAATCTCGATGCGCTAAAATGCTAAAAAGACCAATGGGTTTGCGATTGTTTGCTGTGTTACTATGCATCCTTTAAAGAATGAAAAAGTTCCAGGTTTGTGTCCCAGTCTGGCACACAGTACTCATCTGCCAGGAAGTTTCTAATTCACTGTTGAGTGGAAATCCGTTCTGGATACTTTTAGCCGCACGGGATTAGCCGAGCGGTGTGAGGCGCTGCAGTCAGGCTGTGCGGCTGGTCCCGGCGGAGGTTCGAGTCCTCCCTCGGCCATGGGTGTGTGTGTTTGTCCTTAGGATAATTTAGGTTAAGTAGTGTGGAAGCTTAGGGACTGATGGCCTTAGCAGTTAAGTCCCATAAAATTTCACACACATTTTTGGATACTTGTACGTTCTTGCATAAACTATACATGCTAGGTTTTCAACTTTTAACCTGGCACCTTGTGTGCTACAGGCGGCCGCTGTTGAGTGAACGCCTGCTGCGCTATCAGCCGTGGAGCCTCTCCTCTCACGACGACTTCAGTGCGCTGTGCAAGGAGCGGCAGCCAGAGGCGTCGCAAATGTTCAGCCTCGCTGACGAACTGTACGCCTTCCATCGTTTCTACTGGTACACTACAGCTGACTACATCGATTCATTCTACAATGATGATGTCAAGATTGTAGGTAAGTTTAATACTGGGACCCGGCCACTTCATGGTTATGCGCTGACAAGTGTTCAAGTTGTTCGAGGGATGAAATTCAAATATCCTTCTGAATATGTAGTTTTAGCTCTTGCGTGATTTTGCATACCACGCAAGGTAATCTCTGGTGCTCTTTCCAAAGTCAGTGTTTAGATTCCTCGGCAACTCTCCGTCTGGATCTGTGACAAGTTTATGTGACACAAAGGTCATAGGTGTACCCTCCACCTGCTCGTGGCCCGTGAAGGTTTCGGCGCCAGCGATGCACAGAGGCTGTGTGATGTTTTAGAGACGTTACTCAAGTGCCAGCTGGGTGCTAATGATTGTGCAACACACTCGAAACAAGTGGGCGTCTCACAAATAATGTTTGCAGCCTCAGCCTAACAGGCGACCACCTCGCCTGGGGTGTCTGCCAGTGTCTGGTACACTGAACAACTCGTCTCCCTCCCGTAGGAGGCACGCAGCACCTCTAAAACAGGGCCCATCCCACAGCAGTTTGAACTCCGTCTCTGAACGCCAGTGCAGATAAGACCTTCATACGTGTGCGGCACGTGCCTCATATAAAACAGTGTTCCTTTTTATCTTCTATAAACGCTCTAAAATTCCGTACATGTAGTTTTCTTCAGACCTAGTCTAAGGCTTTTTAAAAATGGCGAATGGTCTCTGAAACATAACGGCTACAGACAAGCTAATTTTCTGTCAATACTGTAACTCGTGTAGTGATCTAAATTTCTCATGTGTGATCCTAGCACGATACTGTTCGTATTCACTAATTTTCTTTGACGAATATTATTTCGATTTGTTACTGAACAGTCAATTGTATGAGGTACACTGTTAATATTATCCTTAGAAGTGTTAATACTATGAACTGTAGTAGGACTGAGGAAACACAACTATCGCACTTGTCTGCTAAACAAATCTATTTGTTCGAATCACTAAATTTTTTTATTTTATTATTTTATTCTCGATCATCTATCTATCGTGCACCAGACATGAAACGAGTTGTAATCGTTCATTTCTCTCTTTGTAACTGCCTGATAGCTTCTTGTTCGGCAGGGAGTAACTCCATTTAAATGAGAGGAAAGGAGGACAGTGGGCTTGTGCTCTCTCAGCGGAAAAATTATTTATGCCTGCCGTTGTCACTCTTGACCGCTTCAGGCAATCGAACTTGCAGAGTTTTCATTGGTAGTAAGCCGACAAATTAAGAAACTAAGCTGGTCGAAAAGGGTTACAACAGATAAGGAAGTAAGTTATCATAAGAATATCCGTATATTAGAACCAGGAACTATAATACCGAGAAAAAAGGCCTTTCCAAAATTTCGGCTGTCGCCGATAATTTACTGCAGACAACCATAAGAATAATACTGGCAGATTAAAGGAAATACGCATTGTTAGCAAGTTACCAAACAAGCAGACTCTTACCCCATCTGTCGCTAGACTGAGCTGCACTCTGCAGCATGTCTGTAATCATGACTGAAACTGTTATGGACACCGAGAACAAACGTGTGAGCTGTAGTTGATGTTTCAATTCCTCACGAGTGGCGACAAGATATTAAAGAATGAGCAGCGACAAGACCTTACAGAGTTGTGGACCACAAGCTGTTTGTCTGGAAGCTAACTTTAAGCCCGACATTGAAGATATCTACAGGGGCCGGCCGATGTGGCCGTACGGTTCTAGGTGCTTCAGTCTGGAACCGCGTGACCGCTACGGTCGCAGGTTCGAATCCTGCCTCGGGCATGGATGTGTGTGATGTCCTTAGGTTAGTTAGGTTTAAGTAGTTCTAACTTCTAGGGGACTGATAACCTCAGATGTTAAGCCCCATCGTGCTCAGAGCCATTTTATCTTCAGGGGAAAGTTGTCGTGATAATCCAGAGAGATCGGAGAGGTCGTGGCAGTTCGGTCGAGATGAGGGGGGGAAGAAGAATCTGGTGCGAATCTCTTCTGAGCACGTGGCGATGTTCGAAATGGTTTGCACCATCCAGCAGGCTGCTGGATGAAAGAGTTGCCCTCGCCACTATTAAAGCCGTGGCGCTTCTCTGCCGGCTTCTTTACGCATCACTGTCCAGCAGAACTAGATGCTTGCCCACAACAGACCAACGTATCAGGGACTGAGTCCTGATCTGCTGTCGCTGCCATTGTGTAAAATCACCTAAATCGCAAATCCAAGCCTACAGATGTCAAAAATACTTCCTGTGCGACGACTATCTGACCCAGTATCGCAGAACCACCTGACCTATCCCAGTTACAAACAACACCACCCATCAGTAGGACGAAAAACCACTCCAAGTTGCAAATTTTTATTTTTTATTCATTCGATGACTTGTTTCGGACCGAGACCCATTTTCAGATCACCATAACATAGTCGAAAATGGCATTTCCGAAGGTGTCAATAACGTGCAATGAACATTTACAGTGCATACAGGTAACTCACCGAATGAACAAAACCTTGGAACGGTTTTTCGTTCACTGATTACCAGAAGTTGCTGACCCAAACTACTGCAGCATACTGGAAGTTCGTAAAACCAACCATGTTAACTGTGCCCAAATGTACAATCCTTGGACAGCTGCATCATCTACACAGCCTCAACTCGAATCAAGATATTGAGTTCAGATCCACAGTTTTCTACACCATCAGTCGAACTCACCGTCATCATCTCAACAGTTTCTTGTGTCGCATCCCTAACATGAAAGACATCCAGTTTAGAACCACTGTTTTCCACAACATTCACTCTCTTTCAACGTCCACATATCGTCCAACAGATGACGATAACAGCCACACCCACCTTCCATTTTAACATTCAAGTCACTTATTCCAAAAAGCAATCCAACTTTATCTTCAGCCACACCAAAACATCAGCTTAAAACCTATACATAACCTTGTTTCACCACATAGAACATCAAGACAAAGCAGCAGCATAGCATCCATGTGTCTGTTGCATCAAATCCACCGAGATCTTCATCATTCACATGTTATCTCAATGCTACAACTAGACTTTAATGAAAATTGTTACAGTCACGTAACACAGTCCCAGTCATTCTACACTCTACAAATCACAGATAATTGTTACAACATACAATCAGATGGTACTGCCAATGGGTGCTTGTGAGATATCCTGATACCAGCACCTCATTCTGCAGATCAGAAACCCTGGGATTGGTGATACACATGAACGAAAACACTGCCACATTTTCCATAAACTGAACAATCTATTGAAAGAGGATTCATTCTCCTCTCATCCATAACAACCACAAGTTACCAAACAACCTCAACAAGCCAGACTCAGTGTTCATATCTTAAAGATATACTCACTGTATCTAATGACTGCTCGACAATTCGGTACATACAATGTCACACAAATACGACAACCATATCTCTTGGTGCCAGCTTAAAATACCTGTCTATAACACCACAAAACGAATTTAATATAGTATTTACGACACAAGACTATAAAGCCACACATTTTGAGAGCGTGTGGGTTGGTGTTATTCTGTAATTCTGCGCAACAGATTAATCTGAGATGTACCCTTTACCCTTTGGCCCCTGCAAGATGCAATTTCCACCCGCACACTACTACAAAAGTCAGACAGACACTCCTAACGTTCTAAAGAGAAATGCCTGAAATACTTACAGCAATAAATACCTTCTGGAGTCGTCCTCTGTAAGGATATGACACAAAAATTCACAAAATTTATTACGCAACTAGTGGGATACTTGGGTACTGGACTAGTGCTAGTTAGTGTAAGAAAAACATGAAAGTAACGAAAATTATTATTTATTTTGCAAAAATTCTGAGAAATCACAATAGCACTTTTAGTTATGAATTGAACACGTTATTTGCGGGTTCTTTTCAGAATGTGAAGTTACCTCTCAAGGATAGGATTCGCTAATGAAATTTCTATACAAAGTTTAAGATTGTTATTGACTTGGCAGAATGGCTGAGAGCCGCACCTACTAGACTTGAATAATTATCGGTTAGAATGTTGCTAGGTACAGTCGAGGCTGTCACGTGTGATATGCAGTGAAGGGTACTGTTGTGGAGGAAATGTGGGGGTCGCAACAGCTGTAGCTGTGATGACTGCTGTCTGCGCCGCTCGCTGCCGACAAATAAGATAACTCTCATTCTATCTGGATTGACCTTCGCCAATCAAAGTCTCCCAACACCTTGATGAAGTCAAGGACTCCTATTCACCCCTAGTCTATTGGCGTGCGACAGAGGTGCTCTCCCAGTGCAGTACTGAGGAGAGACTTGTTCCTCGCTCTTTGAGTACATGTACGAGCGCGCACGCTCTCGTTACGTGTTCTCGCTCCAAGAGCGACAACGGAACGGCCCCTCTGCACGCCAGACGTGATGGGGTATATCTTTCGATCTCTTCCATTACTCCTTCAGCTCAAGGCGTCAGAAATATCGTCTGCCAATCAACATTGCTATTCTAAAACGGGAGAAAGACGTTTTGTTTAAGGTGACGAATCCGGAAATCTGTAGTATCGGTGTTTGACGTTTGATGTCTCCCTGTGAAAATCTCTGAAACTGCGTGCTATGTGTAAAGAATGCGTAGGCTGGCCGCTCCCACACAATGTAGCGGAATTTGCTTTTAAGCCGAACACGGTGTCGTCCTTTCACTCGGGCTAACGCTGTCTGCTCTACAGGCGGTCACTGGCCGACGTAGAGAGCTTGGGACCGGCCTCCTGGGGTGCAGTTGCCTCTCTCGAGCTAAAAGCTCCTGTGACCGTCGTGTCTGGAATGTATGTGTGTACGCCAGCCTCGAGTATTTCAACCACGGTGCGCACTTGCGATTTATTAGTTATTTGCATATCGTTTACATGAATTCATCTTATCGAGTTTGGGCTCGAATGAAGCGTCTTGATGTGCAGAATATGATTGTGAGGGCAGAATATGTAAGCAATGAAGGAGACCACGACGCCTTACAATTTCAGGAAATTCTTATGAGAGGCTGCTCATGACTCCATTACTTTCGACATCCGGCACAAAAAAAAAACTCTTATTTCCTACTAGCTCTAGTCAAGTTGTGTCATGTCATACTATATGCAAGTTTATATCCCACGACTCACCTATGATTTAAGGGTAGTGTCTTTGTAAACTAATCAAAACGTCATGGGACCCAGGTTCGAACCTTGCTACTGCTTAAATTTAGAATAAAAATCATCAGTAATGATGGATGGGCGGATAGAGCTTCAAGGCACTCTTTTCCCCTGCTCCTAAAGCCCTGAAGAGTCAGCAATGCTCAAAGGCATGAGAATGCAGAAGGTAATGGGAACCACTGGTGTCTGTCCACAGGACATGTGGCTTACAATTGAAAAGTGGTATGATGACTCCTCCATTAGCGAAATATTCCGCAATAGTCGCACATTCGGATCTCTGGGAGGAAACTGGCAAGTGCCAGGTGTCCCAATGAATTATGTTTACTGTATAGCTCCGTGTCTGGCACACCATGCTTCTTTTGTTACTGTAAATCTTACTCAACAGCATATCTCCATCTGCCTCGATAACTTCACCTCTTGGTGTAGCCTCTGCTACATCAAAATCACTTATGTTAAAAACCCAAGGAATTATTACAATAGATACCACCAACCATTTCTCTCTCCGTAACTTCCACCATGGCACACATAAACATGACTGTGTGGTGGTACTGTCTTCAAAGGTAAGCTGGTTCGAATCCAGGTGATGGAAGAAGTTTGCATTGCTGGTATTTCCCCAGTAATGGGAGGGGGAATTGAAGCATAAAGTTTCTCATCACCAGACCTCGTGTCAGTGTTCTGCATTACATTACCTCTCCTCAGTGTATCATGATACACTGATGCCTGTGACACTGTTGAAGGTGACACATGTGGTGTCGACGATACTCGCCTGCAGCAAATCGTCAATTGACCACCGCAGAGATGCTGTACACCCAAGCAGCATCGCCACCGCCTATTAGAAAGAAGTAGTAAGCCACTCCTCCTGTAGCTTCAAGGCGCCACACACGACAAGTATTTCCAGCTCTGCCAGTGCCTGGTACGAGTTCTGCCAGAGTCCAGCCTGAGTTCTGTTCTGTCTACGAGGGTATCAACAGTTCCATGACGACTGCAGAGAAGCGACGAATTTCTGCCTTCAGAGTGCAGTGTCGGCGTAACGTCACTCAGTCAAGCCTAGGCCAAGCATGCACGTACAGAGAGTCGAGGGCCAACAACAGACACATATTTGGCACAGTTGTAGTAAACGTTCAGTGCTCATCATCTGCAGACTTGCACTGTAATGCCGCTCAGTGTTTTCAGCAGCTCCTGTGTATTTGGACCCCAATTAATACCACACGTGCTCACACAGCCACAGCCACGAGGAGCTAAAGATAAGTGTATTGCTTTCCAAACAATAAGGCGTTCTGATCATTGACTGTTTCATCTATCTACTTGTAAATTTATTAAAAGCATGACACAACAACATGTGTGTCAGATGTGGATGTTAAGCTCTTAACGCATCCATTACAGTCATGTACACTCAACAGATAACTCCGAGTCACAGTTCTCTCACAATGCAAGGACAGTGCCCAATTACGTGGAGGAAGGTAAGCGCTTGCAGTAAGGCGGTGGACCTGCTGCTCCATTCCTCTCTGCTGACATGGGCAGAGGACTCTCACTTTCTCATATCTTGGAATAATCACGCATCCCCAGCTTACAACAAACAGGAAAGACAGGAAACTCGACAATGTGGGGATTCCATCATTCAGCCATCCTCTGTACTTGGGTAAAACCCACTAAACGAGGCGATGCTGTGGTAAGCTGTTGGCTCCAAACTTGATTTTCGACCATATTTAGTTTCTCTGCGATGTCCCTACACAGCTTAAGGTGAATGACACGACGGTTCCTATGGATGGACGCAGCAGTCCTGCTTCCCCGTTCTTCCCAATTCTGGGTTATGCTCTAATAGCTGTTTCACCAACAGGACGTTAACCCCTGATCTTGTTTCTTCCTTCGTCTTTCCAAAAGCCTTAGTGGCCCCAGTGTTACTTTCGCCAATATAGCTTGGATCTCAGCACTCTCAAAAATTTACCATTCCTTACAGTCTTACAACACCTTGCACTCTGTATCATATTTGCAGTCTCAGACGCAACCTCTATCAGCTGATTAGATTGCCCTCTCTTCTGAAGTTCATCAGACTTTGTCACAAATTGTAAACGTCCCATAAACTTGGGGAACACAAGCAATTTTTCTCGCCTATCCTCTGGATACCTAGGCTTCTGATGCGCCTATACCAACATGTCATATCCACCCTCCACTTGCCACCCTTCTGTATCCTATTCGAGTGGAACTTCAGCTGGCTAGTTCTTCCTGTTCCAGAATAGTATGTAGACACTTACTCCTCCAACCAGCTATAATCCTAGCGTCTACGCCTCTTCAATATGTAGATGATCCCGCTTCCAGCCTCCTGACCACTGTCATCCCTCCCTCACACCTCCCTCAACCCACATCAACTTGTCAATCATACTTCCCAGCCCACTCCAACACCTTGAATACATACACCCTTTCTGGCCGGCACCTGCATCATACTGTATTACCCTCGTAGTAGTTATTGGGAACTGACTGCCAGTGACTTGCCAGAAGCAAGAGCCTTATCTTCACCATAGCACCATCATCAACTTCAATGTACATGTGTTTATGTAGAAACGCTATGTCTTTTATTTTTTTGAAACCTATCATTTTATTCATTCTCCCTTAAAACTATACTGGCCTAACTTCGATAGGCTAAAGAGCAGCAAAGTGTCCGAAGCTTGCGCACCATACGATAATGTGGTGGGAGAGGAATGAATAACAAAGAAAATGGAGTGTTTACGACAAAGTCGTGCATTCGGCCTTTCACAGACTGTGCCTGTGTATAAGAATCTTTCAGAACTTATTCGTCTTACTGGGTATACATTTGCGCTCAACACGCCAATGAACCTTACAGGGTGAGTTACCTAACATTACCGCTGGATATATTTCGTAAACCAGATCAAATACTGACGAATCGATTCCACAGACCGAACGTGAGGAGAGGGGCTAGTGTAATTGGTTAATACAAACCATAAAAAAATGCACAAACATACGTTTCTTTTAAATGGAGCCACGTTAGTTTTGTTAGCACATCTGAACATATAAACAAATACGTAATCAGTGCCGTTTGTTGCATTGTAAAATGTTAATTACATCCGGAGATATTGTAACCTAAAGTTGACGCTTGAGTACCACTCCTCCGCTTTTCGATCGTGTGTATCGGAGAGCACCGAATTACGTAGGGATCCAAAGGGAACAGTGATGGACCTTAGGTACAGAAGAGACTGGAACAGCACATTACGTCCACATGCTAAAACCTTTTTATTGGTCTTTTTCACTGACGCATATGTACATTACCATGAGGGGTGAAGTACACGTACACACGTGGTTTCCGTTTTCAATTACGAAGTGGAATAGAGTGCGTCCCGAAATGTCAGGCCAATAGATGTTCAATGTGGTGGCCATCATTTGCTGCACACAATTGCAATCTCTGGCGTAATGAATGTCGTACACGCCGCAGTACATCTGGTGTAATGCCGCCGCAGGCTGCCACAATACGTTGTTTCATATCCTCTGGGGTTGCAAGCACATCACGGTACACATTCTCCTTCAACGTACCCCACAGAAAGAAGTCCGTAGGTGTAAGATCAGGAGAACGGGCTGGCCAATTTATGCGTCCTCCACGTCCTATGAAACGTCCGTCGAACATCCTGTCAAGGGTCTGCCTAGTGTTAATTGCGGTATTGTAGGGAAGCAGCCTACTCACGCTGTAGTAAATTCACATCAGTTTCCGTTGTGTGCCAGCCAGTCTGCTGTAACTAGCTCTGACGTCATAAATGTTGCGCAATACCTTAAAAATCAAGCAAATGAACTAAAACTTTTCTAGCATGTCAGAAATAATACTAAATTAATGTGTGTTAAATATCAGTTTGATAACTTCAGCCATTTCCGAGATTTGGACATTTTTCTGGAAAAATCATTGGCGCAACAGAAAAGAGCTAGAGACTTCAAAATTTATATTTAGATTCATCTTTCATAATGATTTAATAAAAACAGTACTTTGGATTTCACAAATTAAGACTTTACTGGAAATTCATGATTTTCTGGTTTTCGTCTCAAAACTGAAGGAAGCAAGATAGATTAAGTAGGCTAGTAAATAAGGCTAGGATGCTTAGATTTAAATAGGTTGGAGGTCCGCTATGATTATGAAGATGTGTAAAGTTTCTTTTTAATACCTATAAAATTATAGCGATAGCGGATCTCAAAAGGGACAGTTCAGAGCTCATCTGCTGCGTGCAGTGTAATTTAATTAATTCTCTCGCTCAAAGTATTTAACTTAGCCACGTCAAAATTTTATTATCAATACTTACCTGCGTGCTGAATGCACGTTTAAATTAAGAGCTTCTTCGGCCATCAGCCAAAGAAGCTATAAATTATTATGTAACTTGAAGTGGTGCGTTACTAGCCCAGCGGCTAGTCGGGAGAGCGGATTTGATCAGACGTTCCCTCAGCCGTCCGCACCGCGGCTTTATATATAAGAACACTGCGCGAGGAAGCAAGGCCCCAGTTCTCTCCAGACGCTGAATGACACGCCATCTGTGTCGGTAGTCGCGTCGCATCAGTGTATCTGCTACAAACAGCCTCGGGTGCCGTATTAAGTTACTAGAGATACGCGGAACCATGAAAACATTTCATGTGAAGTGTTAATTCTGGAATGATTTTCATTATCTAGCTTCAGTTTGCGTATTGTCGTATTTTTCACGTGCCGTCGCGGGACAGACATTCTACCAAAAATTTAGCGTGGCGTTTGATGAAATATTTTCATCAAATTATGGCGAGCATTCTTTTTAACATTTGATTCGGACATTTATAGTTGCATCAGCGCATTAGACTCTGAACTGTTCTGTTAGTTAGGTTGTAGGGATACTTGTGGTTTTTATTAGTGAATTTCAGAATATACTCAACTATTTTGGAAAACCGTTTTTGATTAGAAATCCCGGACAATCTCCTAATTCCTCAGAGCTATAAGCTGCAGCTATAAGAACATTCTCAGGTAAAGTGGGCACTAGGATATCTATTTACTGGCTCCAAGTTTTATTAAATCACTTTCTGGGGGTCACGGAGTAAATAGAGAGCCAGTGTTGAGAACGGCAAAAGACAGCAATAACAACATTCTAAAAGCTAGAAACTGATTCAACACGCAAGCGTTTATATATCCAGCAATCAGATTTTTTATTATTGTTACAAACTTATACATCCGCCGCCCCACATATGGTGCATCGGCCGGGAAACTCAACATAGTGAAAGTGATTTTAACTATTCGGATTCGCGAGTGGAATGCGACACGCAGCTGAGTAATAGAACAGTGAAAGTGTTACGTGAGCATATGGACGACGCAATTGGATTAACAACGCATCTGGATTGACGGAGCTGGCACTGAGTCTAGCGGTGCTGCCGGCATCGCGAGAAGCCAGTCTCGCCGCACCGCAGTCGTCCCCTGGAGCAGCCGGCGCAGAGCCTGCTTTTGCGGGCCACGCACTCACACAACATCCGTCGGAGAGCTGTCTGCAGTTCAACGTGCCACGTCGCATCAGGAATCCTGGTACGCCGCGCCGGCAACGCCATACGTCGTGCAGAAGGAACTAAGTTAAGTGAAAAGCTGTTAAAAATTTTACTAACCTGCACTAAAAGACTGTCGGCGATGGAACCGTCAAAAGAAACTGAGGTTAAACTTAAATTAGAACCTATGTCTGTTGAGGGAACTGTAAATACAGACAACGGTTCGAGTGTAAATATGCATGAAAGTAGTAATGTTAAAGTGAAAAATGAAGTGTTGTCTCCTGACAGTAGTGTGGGAAGGGGCAATGATTCCATAATAGAGACCCCTGTAGTAAAGCGGAAAGTAGAAATTGTAAATTTATTGGATGATAGTTTCTCTGATGAATTAAAAATGAAACAGTCATCAGAAATGGTAGAGTTTAAGAAGGAGAAGTTAGATATGAGTAATCAATCAGAAGTTTCATTTAGTTTTGATGATTCTGGTATTGGAGCTAGTTTTTCGTCACCTGAGTGTGATAAAAAGCCAGCTAGTGAGCAACCCAAAAATGCTGGGGCTGTTGATTTAAATGTTATATTACAAGCAATAGCTGCCAGCAATGCTGAATTAAAGTCTGAAATGGTGGCCAGTCAAACAAATTTTAATAAACGGTTTGAGGCAATGGACAATAAATTAGAATCCAATAATGCTGAATTAAAGTCTGAAATAAGTGAACAGGTCAAAAGCAGTAATGCTGAATTAAAGTCTGAGATTGTGGCCAGCCAAACAAATTTTAATAAACGATTGGAGGTAATGGACGATACTTTCAAGGCTGGTTGCAATAAGTTGAAAGAGGATCTAGACAGTTTGAATTATAAAATTGATTGCAATCATGAGGATATTAAGAAAAAGGTTGCTCAACAATTTTCTGAAATGTATAAGACAATAAAATCCGAAGTCGTTGAGGTTCGCAAAGACTTCCAAATGGAAGATGTGAAGCTGGAGCACAAGTTAACAGAAAAGATCGAGGCGGAGTCTGAACTGTGCTCAGATAGATTTAAAGATGTTAATATAAAAGTAAACATATGTCAAGCAGAAGTAGAAGCAATCAAAACTGACACTACTCATATTGTGCAAAGAGTAGATAATGTTGAAATGAAAGTAGAAAATATAAGTACTAACATTGCTAACATTGAGAGTAAAGTAGCTTCCGTAACTTCTGGTAATGGTAATGTACAACAAGTTGTAGCTGCAAACGCCGCTTTTATCGGGTGTCGGCAGTTCTTGCGGTTCGATCCAGATAAAAATATCCACCCGCTAGATTTCTGGAACGATTTTGAAGATGTGATTCCACCAACTTGGTCTGAGCGAGAGAAAATCTCATTTATTAGAAGCCATTTAGCAGGTGACGCCATGCGTTGGTCAGCTGATGTTATGTTGAAATGTAAAACATTAGCGGAATTTAAAACAGCTTTTATTAATGAGTATTGGTCTAGCAATAAGCAAAATGAAGTGTTGAGAGAATTTTGGAGTGGAAAACGCTTCAATGCAGGCAAGGAATCTATTAAAGAATTTGCTAGGTCATGGATTTCACGTTTGTCACATTTGGCGGAAAAGCTAAAACCAGAAATGATTATACTAGGTCTGGAAGCCAAACTGCCATGGTACTGGCAAACTAGAATTATATCAGCCCCTAGAGACAATCTGGATCGTTTCATTGAATATTTGGAACGTGTAGAACGTGTTGCTGCCAATGAGGAGCAAGCACGTAATAACCGTAATGCCAATAATAATAATAGTAATTTTAGGAACGAGCAAAATGGCAATGTAAACATCAGAACAGTAGGTGTTCGTCATCCTAAGAGAGATAGGAATTGGGGAAATAATTATCAGAACCAACAATGGCGTCCAAGGGATAATAATTTTGTTCCAAACAGAAATATGCATGTAAACAACAGTGCGGAAAGTAAGGCTATGCCAGCTAACTATAATGAAAATAAAGGAAACAGTAGTAGACCTAGGCAGGAAAACTAGTTCCCGTCTATGAGGACACTGGCGCTCACCAGGCGGTTACTTTTCCTAAGCCAGTAGTTAAGGGAATTGGTAAGACAGATCAGAATACTCAGACTGAACATGTGGATGAAGAGTCGGTAGCACCTAAGGATACAACAGAAATATTAGATCACTCACAGTATTTGATAGATACCGTGTTAGAGACGCTTTCTAAGTGGGAAGAGAAAGAGAAGGCGCAGCAGTGTAACAGTAGGGATGAGCTACAAAATATTGAATTGTCAGGTGAAGAAGCAGAAGAAATTCATGCTTATATTTACGATGAGGATGATGTGCTCTTATCTAAAGTGCCTGTGCAGGATGTTGACAATGTACTAATAGATTTAGGACAGGAGATAAGTGGGAATGTAGAGGGTAGGCTGTTTGGGGTCGATGAACCCAGTAGCTGTGACCAGTTGTCACTTGAGAAGGAAACTGACGATAATGGTGAAAGTGGTTTAGCTGTAACTAATGTTATGCCCGGTCTGGAGGCGCAGAATCGCTCAGACTACAGTAATTTGGGTCATGTTCAGCAAACTAAATGTAATGAAGTCGTGCGGTGTTTCGATTTAAAATTAATAGACCGACTGGAAAAAGCAGCTGAGAATGTAATTCAGGAAACCCCTACACACTGTGACCTAAATGTAATGAAGACAGATGTTGATCACTTTAGTTGGAGACAAATCCAAAAGGAACTATTAGATGAATCTGAGGAACCACCTGTACAACCTAGAATAAGCCACCCTATAATAATAGTGAATATGTTGGGTATCAATGTACGTTGTCTCTTAGACAGTGGAAGTGAGGTGAGTGCAATATCTCAGTCCTTCTTTGATGCATTACCTGGTAAAGACAAGCTTACAGTAATGAGGGTATCAGGACTAAGAATAATTGGTGCTACTGGCAAGGTGTCAAAAACGGTAAAGCAAGAAGCTTTACTACCCTTTAACATTAATGGTAATTTAATTGATCATCCATGTTTAATTGTAAACAATCTCAGTATTGAGGTTTTAATTGGCATAGATTTCTTGTCAAAATATCAGAGTGTTGTTGACTTTGAAAGAAGCCAGTTAAAAATGGTCTTGCCAATAACCGGAGTAATTATAGTACCTTTTAGTGATAAACATGTAGTAACTGATCATGAAACTTGGGAGCTGCCTATACGAGTTCTGAAAAATAGGAGGTATTGGGACGAAGGTGTTAATCTTAATAACAATAAGCTGAATACAGAAGAAGAAGAAGAAGCAATTATTTTAGACAAAATAGAAACTAAATTGCAGGAAATCGATAGGATTTCAGCCAATCAAAAGGAAGAACTGAGACAGGTTCTAAAAAGGCATCACAAAGTATTTTCAGATCGACCTGGCATAGTCAAGGGTTATGAATGTAAATTACAAGTGAAACCCGGCCAAGTGTTTTTCAGGAAGCCATACCAAATACATGTAGCAAGGAAGGAGGCGGTTCGAAAGGAGATACAGAGAATGCTGGAGTGGGGTGTGATTGAGAAAGCGGTCAGTGAATACAATAATCCTCTTGTTGTTGTACCAAAAAGAGACGGGAGTGTCAGATTGGTCTTGGACGCTCGTTGGTTGAATGAAATAGTGGTTAGGGAAAGTGATAGACCGCAGAACATGGACGAGTTACTGCAAAAATTCCGGGGAGTAAAATTCTTAACGTCTATGGACATCACGTGTGGGTATTGGAATTTGCCACTGGCGGAAAGTTCAAGGAAGTACACAGCTTTCTTGTACGAAGGAGTTTGTTACCAATACCGTGTGGTACCTTTCGGACTTAATATCTCTGTTTGTGCCTTCGTACGTGTGATGTGCCATGTTTTAGGACCTGCTTTAAGCAATAAAATAACAGTTTACGTAGATGATCTGTTAATAGCAACTCCTACCTGGGAAGAACACATAGCTTTATTAGAGGAAGTGTTAGAGGCTATTGAGAAAGGTGGCATGAAACTAAAGATTGAAAAGACAGAGTGCGTTAAAGAGGAAATAGGTTTCTTGGGATATAGGATAAGTGGAAAAGGTATTCTGCCTGACCCAGGCAAGCTAGCAGTAATTGAAAAATTTGAGGCTCCCAGAAACAAGAAGCAGTTGAGATCAATGTTCGGTCTTTTCGGCTTCTATAGGCGTTTTGTTAGTGATCAGGCTTTTAATGCTCCCTGTCTTCACCTCCTGCTGAAAAAGAATACCCCTTGGGTTTGGACAGCAGAATGTCAACAGGCGTTTGAGGTGCTTAAACAATCGTTAATTAATAGTCCAATTTTGCATCATCCTGACTTTGAAAAACCTTTCTGTATGTCTGTTGATGCTAGTGGCTATGGTATAGCTGTGGAGATATTCCAAGTAGAAATAGAGAACGAACAAGAAGTGCACAAGACTATAGCTTTCGCCAGTCGATATTTACAGGCAGCAGAGAGAAATTACGGCATCTCAGAACTGGAAGCATTAGCAATTGTATTTGGGGTACAGAAGTTTGAGCAGTATCTATTAGGTCACAAGATAATAGTTTACAGTGACCATAAGGCATTGACCTTTTTAAAGACCTGTAAATTGAGGAATGCTCGTTTGATAAGATGGTCATTGTATCTCCAGCAGTTTGACCTTGAGGTTAAATATATTCAAGGGAAAGACAATCTAGTAGCTGATGGGTTATCTAGGAGTGCGGAGCTCTGTGATGACGCAGGAATTACAGCAACAGACCCAAATGAAATTCGAATGTTTGCATTGCACGAAGTAAAGGAAGAAAGTGCATTAAAGAGGGTGATTAAGAACTTGAGACGTGAGCAGAATGCAGATGACCAACTGAAATTAGTGAAGAGCTATTTAGGAAATGCGAGCTATCCTAAGGTTTCGCAATACTATTGTTTGCATAAAGGTATTCTGTTTAGGAGGAAAAAGGTAGGTGTTTCTGAGTGGAAGCTGTGCTTTCCCTCACAACATGTAGACTTACTAATCGACTATGTACACCTGAGGTATGGGCACTACGGTGCAAAGAAGTGCATTGCAAAATTACAAGAGAAGGTTGTATTTGACAACATGTACCGCCGTGTGGCCAAGCGTCTAGCATCGTGTGTAGTGTGCCAAAAGGTCCGTGCTGCCAACACCAGAATACAAGGGGATATGCATTCAGTAGAGCCAACCGAAACCCTAGAATTACTGGCTTGTGATTTGTTTGGCCCTCTTCCTGTTTCGAGAGGTGGTTGCACCCATGTTTTTGTTGTGGTGGATGGATTCAGTAAATATGTTAAGCTATACCCAATTAAAAGAGCAAATGCAAAAACATTGGTTGGAAAGTTGGAAAAGGTTTCTTCGTGAACGTTGGCGTTCCGAAGAATTTGCTGTCTGACAATGGACCTCAATTTACTTCTGATAGATTTAAGGAATGTCTAGATAAGGCAGGCGTGAAACATCTGAAAATATCTGCGTATTTCCCCCAAGGAAATATGAGTGAACGTATTATGAGGGAATTGAATAGGCTTTGCAGAACTTATTGTTCTCGGAAACACTCAAGTTGGGCAGAGCACATTAAGTATTTTGAGAATGTAATTAACAACCTAAGACATGATGCAACTGGTTTTGCACCTTGTGAATTGATGTTTGGCCAAGAACCGCACAATGTGATTGCAGATATGGTAGAATTCCCTATTCTAACGCAAATATCCACAGACGAGAAGAAACTAAAGGCTAGGGCTAATATGAGAAAAAGAGCGTTGGAAAGGAAGAAGCGTCATGACACAAAAGCTGTACCTACTAGCTTTGAAATAGGTCAATTAGTCCTGGTCAAAACCAAAGAAAAATCAAAGAAAGTAAATGCGGAAACAAAGAAATTCATGTTTGTATACCAAGGACCTTTCAGGATAATAGGAAAACCACATGCCAATGCATATAGGCTAGAGTACCCTAAAAGTAAGAAGCTCTTAGGTCTCAGGAACGTGATTGACCTAAAGAAATTCATAGGTAGCCACTGAATGCTGTAGGGAGGAGGTTGTTCTTTAACCTCTACACAGTGTGGCAGCTGTGCAGTCCCAGCTGTGTGAGATCTTCTTTCCCGTTTCAGGTCTCACTCAATCTTCATCTTTCCTATCCCCAAAAATTTCGACCTCTACTTTCCAACGCAAAATTTTCTGTTATGACTATCAAGTCAATAATAAACCAATGAATGCTGTAGGGAGGAGGTTGTTCTTTACCCTCTACACAGTGTGGCAGCTGTGCAGTCCCAGCTGTGTGAGATCTTCTTTCCCTTTCAGGTCTCACTCATTCTTCATCTTTCCTATCCCCAAAAATTTCGACATCTTCTTCCAAATACCAAAATTTTCCGTTATAACTATCAAGCCAGCATTAAACTAATAAATGCTGTAGGGAGGAGGTTGTTCTGTAACCTCTACACAGTGTGGCAACTGTGAAGTCCCAGCTGTGTGAGATCTTCTTTCCCATTTCAGGTCTCACTCATTCTTCATCTTTCCTGTCTACAAAATTTCGACATCTTCTTCCAACACATAAAATTTTCTGTTATGACTATCAAGTCAATAGTTATGTAACCATTCTATCGACCGATTAGTGACAAAAAAAAAAATACCCAATGTGACAAACCTAATAGTGACAAACAATAGGGAAGTATGAAGTAATTAAGATACAATGTATTTGAGTAACAATTATGTATAGTACCCTGGTAATATAGTAAGTACAAAGTGTTGTTTTATTGGAAATGGTCCACCAACAGTAATTTAAAAAGATATATGAATTCATGTACAAGCAAGATCGGAAGTGGTAGTGAAACATAGTGTATGCATTAGTGCTAACTAAGAAATAGTAAAAGAGATTGCTTAGTGTTATGAAAAATATGCAGATAAGTTGTAAGATTAAACTCACCTGGTGTAGCAAGGAAAGGCAGTGTAATAGATTTGAGCAGTGTTTGTGGTTGAGACGTGAAGGACACGTCCCTGAAGTATTTATAAGGTTGGAGCTGGCCATTATTTTAGTGTAGTGTGTGACCGGATACACCTACACGTATTGAGGTTATGAGTTGGAGGCGTGAATGCGACCATAGGTACCCTTATGTTAGATGAGACAGAGCAGCTCATGGTGTCCTATAGGTTTAAGGAATTTAGCATTACGCTCGTCCATAATTACTTGATGCAGTTTAGTGGTAGGTCTGAGAGAGACTACCTGTGGTTTCAGCGTCCGATCGAGTGGAAATGGATTGCCACGTGAGCAAACTAATCAGCTGCAATATACTATGAATATGAAATAAATGTGCTATCCTATGCTTTAAATTTAAATGGAGTGAGTATTACTTAAGTTCATACACTAGCAAAGTAAATAAGTACATAATGACAGACGTGAAACATTATTTTAGCTCAGCATAAATACACTTCAAAGTAAGTAAGTACGTAATTGCAGATGTGGAACTGACAACAGCAGAGGACCAATAAGTGGATTTTGTAGTCAACTAAACGTAGTGTGTTTTGAACACTCACAACTGTACTATTACCAAAAGTTACTCACATGTACATGGAAGCTGAGAAAACAACCACTAATCATACTCATACTATCTCTAAGAATAAGGTAATCAAAGATGAGACAGTTAAGTAAATGAAATACAATTGTGTCACGAATGTACAGAGCATTGGTTCAGTGTTCCGGACCAGAAATAATAAATTCAGATTAAATATGATTTATGATTGGATGCCTTAGGAGCATAAATTTTCTCTAGTACATGACTAAAGGCGTTTTGAGCCATTTGTTTAACGATTTTATGACAGTTAAGTAACCGCGAGAGTAATACTGAAAAAGTTCTGTTGACTTTGTTCCAGTAACATATTGGAAGAGAAATGTATATATCCCCATTTCATTGTGACCCTCCCTTAGATATTAAGTGAACAGAGTCTGAGGCACTCTTTTTGTTTGTTCTACAGGACAAACCAGATAATGGCAGCCTGGTAGCTGCGTGAAAGCGTGGAGTGACTTGGACACAACTCACAGTGACCCCTCCCCTTTCCCCCATGTAATTTAGAGAGAACGAGAAGGACGCACACCATAGCAACTTCCCCTCCTCTACCCTTGTGAATGGAAGTGTAGGACGCCAGCCAAAGCGGCTACAACCACGTGTGTAAAAATTATTTGTGAACTTTTCTTTCAGGTTTAGAAAAGACTGCTAAGAGATAATCATCTGTTTATGTATCAGTTTATTTTCTTTGAATTTGTGTATGTAAAAATGTATTTAATGGATCTAAGATTTTCATAATTTTTCAATTTGTATGTGTTTGTTTGTCTAAGGCAATATCTATGCCAAAATATTTCATTGACTTTGCTTAAAAATTTTGAGTAATGACATTGTTTAAACGGCAGTGAACATGCCCACAATTTAAATAATTAATGTAGGTAATCAGTTTTCTTTAATGTTTCTACAGGTTTATATTTCAATTTTGATTTTCATAGGGAGTTAAACTGTACTCTTGCTTCCTTTTTTGTAATTAAATTTTTTTCATTCATTAACATTCATAAACAAAAAATTTAAGTAGAGGGTGATGTAGGGAAGCAGCCTACTCACGCTGTAGTAAATTCACATCAGTTTCCGTTGTGTGCCAGCCAGTCTGCTGTAACTAGCTCTGACGTCATAAATGTTGCGCAATACCTTAAAAATCAAGCAAATGAACTAAAACTTTTCTAGCATGTCAGAAATAATACTAAATTAATGTGTGTTAAATATCAGTTTGATAACTTCAGCCATTTCCGAGATTTGGACATTTTTCTGGAAAAATCATTGGCGCAACAGAAAAGAGCTAGAGACTTCAAAATTTATATTTAGATTCATCTTTCATAATGATTTAATAAAAACAGTATTTTGGATTTCACAAATTAAGACTTTAGTGGAAATTCATGATTTTCTGGTTTTCGTCTCAAAACTGAAGGAAGCAAGATAGATTAAGTAGGCTAGTAAATAAGGCTAGGATGCTTAGATTTAAATAGGTTGGAGGTCCGCTATGATTATGAAGATGTGTAAAGTTTCTTTTTAATACCTATAAAATTATAGCGATAGCGGATCTCAAAAGGGACAGTTCAGAGCTCATCTGCTGCGTGCAGTGTAATTTAATTAATTCTCTCGCTCAAAGTATTTAACTTAGCCACGTCAAAATTTTATTATCAATACTTACCTGCGTGCTGAATGCACGTTTAAATTAAGAGCTTCTTCGGCCATCAGCCAAAGAAGCTATAAATTATTATGTAACTTGAAGTGGTGCGTTACTAGCCCAGCGGCTAGTCGGGAGAGCGGATTTGATCAGACGTTCCCTCAGCCGTCCGCACCGCGGCTTTATATATAAGAACACTGCGCGAGGAAGCAAGGCCCCAGTTCTCTCCAGACGCTGAATGACACGCCATCTGTGTCGGTAGTCGCGTCGCATCAGTGTATCTGCTACAAACAGCCTCGGGTGCCGTATTAAGTTACTAGAGATACGCGGAACCATGAAAACATTTCATGTGAAGTGTTAATTCTGGAATGATTTTCATTATCTAGCTTCAGTTTGCGTATTGTCGTATTTTTCACGTGCCGTCGCGGGACAGACATTCTACCAAAAATTTAGCGTGGCGTTTGATGAAATATTTTCATCAAATTATGGCGAGCATTCTTTTTAACATTTGATTCGGACATTTATAGTTGCATCAGCGCATTTGACTCTGAACTGTTCTGTTAGTTAGGTTGTAGGGATACTTGTGGTTTTTATTAGTGAATTTCAGAATATACTCAACTATTTTGGAAAACCGTTTTTGATTAGAAATCCCGGACAATCTCCTAATTCCTCAGAGCTATAAGCTGCAGCTATAAGAACATTCTCAGGTAAAGTGGGCACTAGGATATCTATTTACTGGCTCCAAGTTTTATTAAATCACTTTCTGGGGGTCACGGAGTAAATAGAGAGCCAGTGTTGAGAACGGCAAAAGACAGCAATAACAACATTCTAAAAGCTAGAAACTGATTCAACACGCAAGCGTTTATATATCCAGCAATCAGATTTTTTATTATTGTTACAAACTTATACATCCGCCGCCCCACAGTATGTGCAGGTGCACCATCATGCTGATACCACATACGTCGACGTGTTTTGCAGTGGGACATTTTCGAGCAACGTTGGCAGATCATTCTGTAGAAACGCGATGTATGTTGCAGCTGTTTGGGCCCCTGCAATAAAGTAAGGACCAATAAGGTGGTCGCCAATGATTCCGCACCATACATTTACAGTCCACGGTCGCTGTCGCTCTACCTGTCTGAGCCAGCGAGGATTGCCCACGGACCAGTAATGCATGTTCCGCAGATTCACTGCCCCGTGGTTTGTGAAACCCACTTCATCAGTAAACAGGTAGAACTGCAACGCATTCTCTGTTAATGCTCATTAACAGAATTGCACTCGATGATTACAGTCATCACCATGTAATTGCTGATGTAGCGACACATGAAACGGGTGAAAGCGGTGACGATGCAGTATGCGCATGACACTACTTTGACTCAGTCCACCGGCTCTCGCAATGTCCCGTGTACTCATGGCAACAGCAGCTAACACACCGACTGCACCCGCTTCTCCTGTGATGGGCCTGTTACGGACCCGTTTGCATGCTACGACCATACCTGTTGCATACAGTTGGCGGTAGATGTTTTGCAATGTGCGGCACGTTGGATGCTCTCTGCCCGGGTACCGTTCTGCATACACCCTGCAAGCTTCAGCTGCATTTCGTCGACACTCGCCATAGATGAGTATCATCTCCGCCTTTTCAGAGTTCGAATACACCATGGTCACAGTTCCTACAACACTACACTATCACAGACGTCTGGTAACACGGTGTACTACAGTTGGTCTGCGTGCGGAGACGAATGCAGAATAACAATAGCAGCAAGCGCTACATGCGGACACTGCGACAGCTAGGCCAAACCACAACAGTGCACTACAGCCACACTCGTAAACACGGTCGTCATCGTAAACATGTCCCTGCAGATGCTGCTCGCCGACCGTGGCCCGTGTTTGTTACAACACGCAACTGAACGTCGGAGGTTTCAAGCGTCAACTTTAGGTTACAATATCTCCGGATGTAATTAACATTTTACAATGCAACAAACGGCACTGATTACGTATTTGTTTATATGTTCAGATGTGCTAACAAAACTAACGTGGCTCCATTTAAAAAAACGTATGCTTGTGTAAAAAACATACTTCCGTGCATTTTTGTATGGTTTGTGTTAAACAGTTACACTAGCCCCTCTCCTCACGTTCGGTCTGTGGAATCGGTTCGTCAGTATTTGATGTGGTTTACGAAATATATCCAGCGGTAACGTTAGATGACTCACCCTGTATACATTGGATGATGTGTAGCATATCAGTATCATTCTCCTTTGATTTGTACTCTGAACAGGAACAGTGCTCGAGGAAAACGACCATCAGGACTTCTCAGAATGCAGTAGGTAAAGCCGTCATCAATCTGAAGCCTGGTTTGGTCACCACAGTGCTTCGCGAGCCATTGTCCTACTGCAGGTTGTGGTCACTCGCCGTCTTCCTACTTCTGAACTAACTTGCCCAGTTAATAATTGTGGGACACAGTTAATTATTGGGTCTCTGAACAGTTCTACAGTTCCAACATTTTAGATTTCCATAAATCAATGTCAGAGGTGAAAGAAGAGATAAGTGACAGAAGGAATCTCGGGAGCAATGCCTGAATCCCAAATCTCTGGAGTTGTAATCCCACATTCATCCACTCAGCAGCTGAGGCATATATGTCCCAATTGCATTTATTGCTGCATCATTATCATTACCCAAGGTACAAGTGAGACGAAGTAATTACATTTTTCTGCGTGTTTTTGAATTCATGCAGACAGACTATTAACAGTAAATCGTTCATTGTGGTAAAGGTACTTTACTTCCAAAATCGTCAGTTACTGTATTTTGTTGTGCTTTTTCTCGACAATCTCGTGCTAACGAAACAAACTGGTGACAAATATGCTCCATCACTTTTTTTACGCTGCGTGATGGGGTCACTAAGTTCACGGAGGAAAGTGAAATATCACACAGACGAGAATTCAGCCTGCATCCTATTTCTTTGTACAGCACGCCTATGGAGTTATGTCAAAAGAGTATATTCTATACGGACGTAGTTAGATATAAAAAAAATACGTATCCAACGGATCAGTGTATGGACGATCACAGCTTCCTCAGATATCTACGTGTTTCGCTGTCCCCCTTGCTTTATTGCGGATTGTTCTAGTAATTCTGCTTAGAAAGACTTCCTCAACACTTGTGTCAATTTTCCGTTAATCTTTAAACGTTGAGCCACATGCGGCTTTATTATTCTTCATATTCAGTTATTTGCGTGGTAAGATCAAAAGTTTGTCATGACGATTTCAAAAGGTTGTTGAGGTGGTAATGTTGGGATTTCGTGGTAACCATTTTAATATGTCTTTAAATGCTGCAGAACCAAATAGAATCCGAGAATAAGTTGTTCATTAAGAAACCCACACATCTGAACAACAAAACGAGACTTAAGCTCCTTCCTTCTACAACCACACAAGATCCGTGATTGCCTTGTCATGGAGCTGAGATACTGAAAACTTCTGTTGTACAGAGAAATGGAAGTTCCCATTCATGCAAGCTTCAAAAGAATGTGGTCCTAACAGGTATTCTGATCACACAATGACCCACATAATGTGAGGTAGTTTCCTTTCCAACTCTTGGTAATATGGGTACTTTCCTTAGACAAGAAAACAATTTTTTCCTGATCAAACAGTGGTATATGGCACATTTATACGCAAACAACACTCTTGAGCGAGACATGGCAGAAGTCGCCACAACAAAGTACAGTAGGTTACAAATCGTTGCTCCACACTAATGTCAGATAATTCAGTAACAAACATGTGCCTAAGTCCTTTCGTATTCATATTTTTACTATGTCAAGAGCGATGCAGGGACTTCTTGGACATGATGAAATAGACGTGAATATTAACAATGATACCTGTCTTTGTTAATACTCTTACTTTGTGTTGACATGCCGCCTTACATACGCCCAGGCTCGTCATCCAGAGAAGACTTTGGAATCAGCTGCCTGCAGTGTACGGCCACCACCTACTTGCTGTCGTTTTCTTGCAGACGAGGAGTGGCAGCTGGAGGACAGAAGCCACGATACGCTCTCCGTGGACACTGACTGCGTGCAGCTGTTGGTGAACGCCCTGGACCACCCCACGTGTCCGCTGGAAGACCTGCCACTGGAAGCCGTGAAGCAGCGCTTACAGTGCCGCGAGCAGCTGTGGGACGACGTGGTGCAGAGGTCGCCCCACATACCCGTCACCAGCTACCTGGCCTACACGCAGAGGATAAACGTCAACCTCTGTCTGCTGGCCTGGATGGCTGTCAACTCGTACGGCATTTGTCAGGACGTCCCGTTTAGTATGCTACAGTCGGTGCACGATGCTCGCTGCTATTCCGATACTCCCGACGATCAATCATGTCTGCAGTCGAACGCTACAGACACCATCTGCTCTGTTTCCAGAGCTATTCTGTTGCTAAAGTGTCGCGACTTTTCCTCCATTACGACTTCCCATAATTGTACGTTCATTAGTTCCGGATTTCAAGTATTCCGTAGTACTAACAGGATGCTCTATCAAAAGCTGACAGAAGAAACACTGAACTACAAGAACAGTTTAAACAACGCCACCTTGAAATACAAAGATTTCAAAATTGACAGCTTGAAGCCTTTAGAAATCTCATTTATACTGATAAATATCATTTTCCGTTTTTCGACTGCCGGAGTATACATGTACCTTCCCCAGTAACGCAACTTGCCTGGAAAGATACTCTTGTCCTTTCAGATCACGTGCATAGTCCAGATCCTGTGCTCTGAGGTCGTGTATCGTATGGCAGGCGTCCCTGACTTACCTACAGCAGTGCTGATAGACAGCGCCCTCACACTTCTCAGCTGTTTCTGGCTGAACTCATTCTGCTACCAGATGTATTCTTGTGTTCGCCATCTCAGGCTTCCTAACCAGCTACTGCCTGCTGAAGTAAGCCAGTTATTCCGTCGTGAGGTGCTGTGTGTGTTTATACCGTGGAGTATAGTATGTGTGGCAGCTGTTGCTTTGGAAAAGACGAGTAAATATTACCTGATCCACAGTCGCATAGTAGTCCTTGCAGGGATTTCAGTGTCTGTGGCATTCAATTTGGTTTGTCTCGGACTGCTTGGATACATGTACCTATGTACTCGGTGCTCCATGCGGCAACTCAAAATTGTTGATAACAAGAAATTTGCCTCAAAGAAGCAATGTCTTTTTATGTCAGTTAAGGCCGTTATATTAAGTGGAATAGGAATTATTATTAGAATTGGGTTCCATCAAGCTCAGGGAATAGCGCAGTTAGTGTACTATATACATCTAGCTACGATGGTGCAAGGACCAGTGCTCTTCGTCTGTTTCGTTTGCAATGGAACGACGCTCCCCGTACTGAAGAACAGGATACTTCTTTGGTGGAACCCAACCAACATCCCTGCAGGTCTAGAGCTGTGTTCGGCAGCCGAGAGGAATCTGGCCAGGAGAAACAATGAACAGTCTCCCTTTTCAGAATCCTCGCTGTAGCCTCCTTCAGTATTTTTCGCAAATAACTGTCTCCACACTACACTGCATTAAACCCAACAATAAAAATGGACTCTACCTGGTATGACAATGTTAAATGTCATTAAATCTCATATCGTACAGCCAGTACTTCTCTTTCCTAACGTCTCCTTCATTTATAACTGTGTGCTTATTTGTGAGTGGTAGCTCTGTCTACCAATTCTAATGCACTGAGACTACTTACTAAAACTGTTGGGAAATGCTTTGTGTATACAATAGGCTGCGCCAATCACACGGCCTGTTATATACAAGGAAAACGCAGCACGTTGTCGGAGGAATTCCCGTTCGTCAGTGTCATCTACTGTGGCGATGGTGCATTTCTGGACACATGTTTGTAGGACGTTTTTTCTCCGATTTCCTTCGAGGATCTGTCTTTGCAGTTTGTCGGTTTTATTAATGTATAATGTATGATATTAGTATACATCATATTATGTCTGAAACAAGGAAATTTTCCATATGTGCGTGAAAGATGTACTTTTACTTGATTTGTAATTCAAGTACCATGACAAGAGACATTCAGATACTTATAAAATCAAAAGAGAGGGGCCAATGACTGAAGTGGTGTGTGCATGAAAGTGTAAATGGGTTTGTTCAGCTTATTAGTGGTTCGATTACATAGAGTGGCTCAAACAGGTATAGTAATAAAGTAACACATGACTTGTTGTGTGAAATGTGGCTTGAAGTGAACGCAAAATGTCGAATGGCAGAGTTATATGAGATTAGCATTATTGGGTTTGTGAGACAAGATGGTGATTTGTTAAGCTAGAGGTCTGTAAGGGTACTATGGCAGATGTTAAAAGTTAATGTTCCATGTGCCACTCTTGAGCAAGGAAGAACATTACTTAAAGGCGTATTTACAGAAACAGTACTGTGGAACGATAAACTTGTGCCAGTACTGTGAGTCCTGGGAAACATGTGCCATAGTAGCTTCACTAGAAGCACACAGTACGCCGAAATTGTTGTGATTCGTAATCAATAGACGATCTCCCATTTGTTCAAATAAAACCTGAGTGAGCAAAGTAAAGGAGTGTCTGTGTGAATTTAGTATCCAGCCCAACTGAAAATCCTGTGATAAATAGTACTACGTGGAGTGATTTTCGTGAATTGTGAAACTACAGGCATCATCGCGCACTTACCAGGCACCCGCAGTGTTAACCGCGATTTTCGAACTGGACGCAGTGGAACCAGAGGGAGGCAGGTGCCGGGTGCAGCCCGCCTGGCCGCAGGGGGGCGCCGGCAGCTCAACACATTCTGTAAACCCGTTTGACGAAGATTTGCAGGCCGTGCGCCTCGATTCTGTCAGCGCAGCGCCAAGCCAACCCTGGCCCGCTCTGCGTGACGTCACAAGAGCGCGCCGCGGCCTTCTCTTTAGGTGGTGGCGGCCAGAGCCGACACGGGGCGCACTGGGGGCGCTTAGCGGCCCACCCAGACAAGCGTCCTGCACCACCGGGACACGCGTAAAGTCGGTCCGACACAGTGGTCGCCAGCCGAGTCTCGACCCGCTGGAAAGTATCGAACCTCATCGCTCGAAAGCCAGTAGTTAACGGCCCTCGTGCTACCTACTTACCCCCAGGCAAGATCCCGAGTTACTACCGCAGTACTGGGAACATTCACAGCCAAGTCCAGGAAATTAGTTTCGACTGGCTGTACGAAATACACAGTTCAAACTCAAGAGGAAGACGGTCACTCAAAAAACATTACTCCCAGATTTGGATAACAAACTGAGATTATCGCTATCCAATTACCCCAGCCAAGTCAGTCATTTGAGTCGGAGCACCACTGCCACTTCGCTAACATCACCGAGTTTCCCTGAGCTACAATTCGCCGTAAACGCCCACACTAATTACTATTTCAACATTCGCAGATAACGACAGGAACGTTCTTAAGCGGTAATGGATGCGCACAAACGAGAACGCGTTTGGAAACTCGAGAACACTGTGCGTCGCGACACAGAACTCCGCTCCAGAGCGCCCGCGACCCGCCACGTCGGCCACACGGGCGCCGACGGCCAGCTTTCGATTCCCCGAGCTCCGAGCCTCTCCACGAAATCCTTCTACACGTGGGCCTTTCAGCCAATCAGGAGCAGCAGAGGACCGCAAGCCCCACCACTGGCCACTCCCTGCTGCTGCTTACAGCCGCTGCTCTCACGTTCTGGTCTTCAAAAAGGCGAACCAGCGAGCAGATATGGGTGGTCAGGGAATCAGCTGTTACAACCCTTTGACTCGTGGGGTATCAAGCATTAACTTCTGCAACCGATATACCTACTAAGGGCTTTCCTCTGATATATCTGGGGACAAGCATTCTCGCAGCCGAAACTGCTTGAACTGTTGTTACATGTACGTAGTTGTTCGACAGCACACGTGTTATTCAGACGATGTCCCCTGCAAAGTGCATCATGCGTAACTCGCGCCACTGTCGTCAAATGCAGCATTGTCAGAGCGACTCAGACTTGGGATCAGCAGTCTGCACAACCGCCACACTTTGGGACAGGGACGACCAACTCGCATCTGCCGAGGCTAAAGGCACAGAATTAAACGCTGACTGCGAGCGTTCTCAAGCAGGGCGTGGGGACTATGGATCGTCCTGTTTCCGATATGCAACAACAGTTTTCAGCGCACCAGACTGAAGTAGAGACCTCTGTCTCTAGCAGATCTCCAGAAACGCAACGCTACGCGAACTAGCCGAAAACCCAGACAAGAAACCCGAAGTAAACAGGCAAAGCCGCCACAAACACGATACTCCAATTACAAAAAGTTTACACTCATCCAAATACATCTCACGAAGAACAAGGTTTACAACTGGTTGGGTGCAGATGGAATTAAAGCACATCTAACACAACTTATGGCACTTTAGCAAATCCTACAATAAACTATAAACTAAGAAGGTGGCAAAGAAACCGCCAAATCGTTGTAACCTGCACTAAAACAGTTGCCTGGGCCACCAACTCGTTCACAAAAAAATCCGAAAAAATCTGCCAACATCACAACACGCCCGTCAGATATCGAAACCCGAGAGAACAGTTTGAGTTACTTACCGATCTGAAGCAACAGTAACGGAAATCACACCGCACACCAAACACTAATCAATAGAGAAACCACACAGACTCACGCTCGCCTTTGTGATAACCAATTTTGACCGTGATACAACAAACGAAAAAACTGAAGGAGACCTAATGGTACCGGGAAACTAAATCAAAATTTCCCGCTATTCCTTCCAGTCATGTATAGTTACAAAGAACCAACTAACAAGCTACTTGTTCACCATTTCAGAATGCACTGTGTTGGACTATTTAAACACTACCTCCTCAATAACAGCTACGTCCATATTGCAACACTTTCCAATAAGCCACGAAAAGCTGCGATATAAAGGGAAATGTGAAGAACGGAGTCGAGCACATAGAATTTTTAATTGCAAAATATACCCGAAACAAGAAGCACCAAAATGCAGGAGCTGCATCACTGACAACGTTAATAGTGATGAGAGTTGCAAAGAAAGACCAAAACAGCCTATCTCAGCAAACAAAACTGAATACATTAAGCGCATTGATGAAACTATCACGGTCTTCGTCCAAGAATGTCACGAAAACAATCAAACGGAGAATATACTCTGAGTCTTCACTACAGCCCTTCCCAACATGATATTTGAAAGAAGGGAAATAATAACAGCAGTTTCTAAAAAGCTACTTTCTTTGGCGAACACGGATCCACGTCTATATCGCCATATTGATAGACAAGGAGGCCTATGCCCAACCTAGCCTGAGACACCAGGAAACAAGAATTAACCTTCACATTCAAGCCTAAGAAAGATATTGCCACTATCTGCATT
The DNA here is from genome assembly GCF_021461385.2 of Schistocerca piceifrons. Taxonomy (NCBI): domain Eukaryota; kingdom Metazoa; phylum Arthropoda; class Insecta; order Orthoptera; family Acrididae; genus Schistocerca; species Schistocerca piceifrons. The sequence goes on along the minus strand of NC_060148.1, from coordinate 72,458,994 downwards.
GTCAACACACTGGGTTTCTGCTGTAAAAACAAACTCCCTAAAGGCATAGTAAGAGAAAAAGAAGTTGGTATTATAGTCGCAGCACGTACCTCATGAGCAGGTAGAGAAATCAATCTAGAGAACTGTATCTGTCACGCAAACCAGACCGTAGTAGAAGCTGAGATAGATGCTTCAGAGTCTTTCATATAAAACACCACAACGATGTATCCTGCAGAGGAACTGCCAACTGATCTCGTTAATTATATACCCTCATTGTGCCCAGCTAAAGGAACAGGAGACTCAGTACTAGATCTGCGATATTTGCTGAAAAATTGAACAAGAAAGATATTAAACTTGTTGTAGCCATTTTGAATCACGCAAGACTCAGAAATGACTCGCCGCCTTTTATCAATCACTATGGCACTTCTATCTTAGAACATATACTACGTACAACATAGCTACCCAGATTCTGAAGCTACACTGAATTTGGCGACTGCATAGCTAACGAATACCTATCATTTATTATGCTGTGAATCACAAAAACTAGGAAAAAACTTAAAACGATCATAAACTCACGAAATCGGATAGTCGAAAAAATCAGATTGATACGTTTTAACACAAAACCTAACCAATCAACTATTCAAACCACTCCTTAAGACTCCTGACGTACATAAGAAACAAAATTAAACAGTAGGGAAATTCTGTAGACCATACGGCAGATGAGAATGTCATTGATTACTGACGACCTCAAAAAAGTTCCTCAAAGTGCTACAAAAACATTCACGGTCATCCGTGGTATTCAAAATTCGATGAAACCGACGAGGAAATAATATTCGAAAATCCGAATGCAACCGCTTAACATCCACTACTTTATAAGATTGACGAATATGAAATGGAAAGAAAGCACCTCAGAGACTGGAAGCACAGGAAGATAACAAAATAAATCACTCCTTTCACAAGACACCTGCTTCAAACACATCAGACGTTTCTTCATCGCGGCCATGAAACTGAAAATAGTCTCTCTAAAATAGAAGCAAGCTAAAATCAAGATGATTTCCCAACCCGAAAGACCAAAAAACAACACCAAATCATAGGTTACCGTGCTCTCAGTGACAGGGAAAGCTTTCGAGACAGACCAAAGTTATTCAAGGAATAGAGCAACACGATGGCACAAGAACAAGCCGGGTTCAGCGGCAACCACAGCACAGGTGACCCGGTCCCAGGACTGAGCAGCAGAGCGACGCAGGCTGAACGCAACACGGCAGGCGCGATGCCAGCACGCTTTCTCGTGGACGGCGAACGCGCCTTGCATTGGTTGTGGCATGCTGGACTGCTCTTTGAAACGTTACTTTTGAACTTCGCATGCCAAAGTGTGCAGCTTACTAAAAACGTTGCTGGAAACAGGTAAGTACAAGCGCTGCTTGGCGATCACCATTGGACAAGTATTATGCCAGCCGCAGAGACGCCACGTGGGACAGTCACGTCTCCACTGCTACACACCAACAACACGGCTGACATCGCTAAAGGTCGAGGATCGAAAGAAGAGCCCTGTACACAGATGACACTGCGTACTGTTGTCAGGGCCCGACATGCGGCAGAATTAACGAGCAGGTCAGCCCATTCACAAACAAGCAGGAATCATCGCTAAGCAAGTCGAGTAGATTAAAATACAGTGGATCCACGAAATCTATCTTTCAGCACCAACCTGTGATCTTCAACCACCCCTACTTTAAATAAATATGTATTCCTCACGTCATCTTCAGAGGTACTCTGACAGTCAGTTATAAACAATGAAGAAATACACCAACTGGAAAATAAGATGTTATAACACAGAGAGATGTTGTTGCGCTCCTTAGTGTGAAGACGGGTTTTAAAACTAGCTCTCCATTCTACTGTATAACTTGCAGGCCTCTTCATCTCCAAGTACATACTGCAGCTCACATCCATTCCAATCTCCTTACTGTATTCACCACCAGGTCTTCCTCTACGATTTTTACCTTCCACACTTCACTTCAAAAGTAAACTGGTTACCTGTCGACGTCTCGGAACGTGTCCTACCAACCGACCCTCCATTTGGTCAGGTTGCGCCTCGCATGTTCCCACGTTTCTCGGGAATCCAAACTTATCTTCCCTGAGGTCAGCGTCTACCAGTTTTTTCATTCTTCTGTAAAGAATTTGAGTTAGTATTTTACAACGACGAGTTATTAAACCGATAGTTCAGTAATTTTCACACCTACCAGCAACTGCTTTCTTTGGAATTGATAACATTACATTCTTCACCTGTCTCATACGCCTGGCACAACAGGTGGGAGAGCACCGCCGTGGCCGGCTCTCCCGAGGCTGCCTGTAATCCTGCCAGAAGACTGTTTACTCCCTGGGCCTCGTTTCGACTTAGATATTTCAGAACACTGTCAAATTTGATCTCATACTGTTACATCTCCCACCTCATTTACATCCATGACCACTTCCCTATCTGTAATATTACCTTCAGTAAGATATATATCTGACATAACTACATTAGCAAAAAACAAAACCTATGTGATGTCATGACAGCAGAAATTCTAAATATGATGTAGCTGTGCTATTGATTATACAAAGACTTAGACCACTACACTATTCAGAATGACTCCAGTTTCTTCTATATAACATGGCACTTACCTCTGACTTACACGGTTATGTTACAAATCCCTTCGTATCATACTAGAGATTAGTTCCTAAGCATTAGTCTTAAAGACTACTAGTACAATGTAACAGGACACAAAATGCCATAACGATCGACAAACAATCGCAGGTGATGCTTTTTTAAAGGAAGGTTTTAACCCACTCATAAGGCGAATGCCAGGACTCAGCTGTAAGAATAACATCGTCCTCCAATCCGCCAGGATTACACGCTGTGTCCAAACCAAATAAGAGCCTCAGATTAAAGATGAACAGCGTCACTACATCATTAAGCGCATATCCGTTCAAAGAGTAACACGTTTGATAGGGCACATTGCTGCTTGTACTAAACTTAAATATTTTCATTTTCACCTCTCCCCTGTCAACAGTGACTGTAATTGGGATCAGCAACTCAGAAACAGACATTCTTTAACAAAGTCAGTCTGAAGTAGTCGACGAATGATCTTGACATTAATCACATCTTATTAAGACCTGACTTATCAGGTGCTGCAGATAAGTGATCTTATGTATTTGTAAAACATTAAAACTTAATTACGAAACCTTTTAATTTTCTTGATCGCAAAAACACATTGCTTTACCAATCATTACACGCTTTGGTTGCCAGTCAACTATTGTTAGCTTATAAAAGAAACAATAAACAGGGAATTGCCTTAGATTTAACCAAATTTAATAAAGTTACTTAGTATTGCGTGATGATTTGCCAATCATGGTAAATACTACCTGGCTAAGAATTCTGTACGCTTGAGCCCCATCATCTAATAGCATTTCCTGGAGCTGTGTAAGTAATTGGAAAGTACCCATCGGGTGAATGTCAATAGTAAACTGTTTTCAGATATTAAAGAAATAAGCAAATAGAAATAATGAAAACATACCATGCTGACTAATGAACCACATTTTCCATAGACTATTGGTTACACCAACGAAGATACAGAGTGCAACTCTCAACATATAGTAACAATCGAAACACACTCTTTCGTTAAGAATAAAGGCGCTAGCCCAGCTTAAGAAGTGACACCTCCGCTATTCCATATCACATAATCGGTACTGTTTAGTTATGCGGCTCTGATGCTGCTGTCGCGATTTTGTATGTCGCGTGCTGGCGTTCCAGTGACGTGGCGGAATATAGGCGGATGATCGGGAGTCATTCAATGACATACGTGTAGCGTACGTAAAAAGAGTATAATTTAAGCAGTGCTGGTTGAGCAAGGTTTCCCACCCAGCAACGTTATATCGGGTGCGGAACAACAATTTGACCAAAAGTGCAGGGCGGAAAGACAGTATGAAACGTAAGAATGTAAGGGTCGCACATGCGTATTTTCGGCGCTATAGGAACGTAATTAAAATCTGACATAGGGACGTCTTTACTCAAAATGTAAGGTAATCCACAGAAAATGTACGCGTGAACACAGTCTTTCGACTAATCAGTCTTCAGGACGAGAAAAAGCAAAACGTAGATCATCGCATACACGTTTATCATACTTAGCCGACGTACGAGACAGTACTTCTTTAGAAATGCAGACAATCACATGTTCATGTTTCATGTAGTAGTTAATGTATAAATGTCGTGACACAAGCGTTTGTTACGTTATTATGGGACAACATACGAGACCCTACACCATCGGTATTAATGAAAAGAGAGACAGTGCGCCGTTGGTCAATTCCCAACGCACGCAAAATGAAACACAACTTTTAATGGCGTCGGTCGCATTGCGCCTATCATCGTGAGTAGAGGCGAAATAATTTTATAGCGTCTGTGATGTGGAAGTGACGACTCAGAGACCGCTCAATAGTGTGATATCAAGTTGTCTCTGTATCTCCATATACACCTGTCACACAGTAACCTATGGAGCCAAGTTGCCCTCATTTGTCCTCCTGTCAGAGGCAACCCGTATTCTATTCATTTACGGTTTAGACTGTACTGAAATGTGGTGAATTTTGCCTCTACGCCGCCATCAAGGTGTTTGATACCTGCTGCGAGTTCCCATGTTTGTCCTGAGCAGTCAAGATGAACGGTACGACAGAGACGACGACTACACGGGAAACAACATTCAGATGGCGAAAATTTGGGAAACGGTTTTCCTCTAATGATGTGGTTACATGTTAAACGTTATTCGACTTTGCTACGGCGAACAAACGTCAATGTCTCGAGCTTCATAACTTTTACACTCATGGTCTGTGCAATGCAGCTATCCTTTGACGAAGCGAACTTATCAGTGTTTTTGTAATACGAAGTGGAGACATTAACAAGTAGTGGATAGTACGGAATCCTGGCAGACACCAGTGGAGTCATGATGTGGGGGAAGGTGAGGAGGAGACCGCACGTAAAGGGATGTTCAAAAGCCTCGTGCACGGCCACTGAAGCGTACGCAGCTGATTTATTAAGCGATCAGGATTACGCTCGTTGCGGGAAGATGTGTGAGATGGGCACTGCTGCAAACACATTTCACCAAAAAGTATTATGCGTTTAGGCACGGCGGCAAAACTTCTCAAACGCTACAGACCCATCCACACGGCTGTGCACAGGGGATGTTTTGTCTCCGGCCACTGTTTGCCGTAGCCCTCGCCACTAAACGAGAGGCTGGCTTATCTATAAGCACATTTCCAGGATCGATATCGCAATGTTACGTGATAAGACAGAACTGGTATTGGCAGATCGATTTGCAAATACTGCCCTACGTACTGTGTAGTAGCAGTCCTACTATCTGACGTCCACAGATACGCTCCCCTACGTAAGTATATTACTGAGAAGTCGGAGATTCGAATACCAGAGAACAATTCTATCATCACAAATGTCCCGCAGATGTGTTTGTCCCGTATTGCGCAATGACTTCGAGAGAGTATGTAGGCGTACAATTCGCGCCGATCTGTGGTACAGCGTTGCGATGTCGCCTGTTGAAACACGACGAATGGCACGTCTAATAAGAGGAAATAAAAATGACAGCTTTTGTTTTCGTGGTCATTCAAAAAAATTTCGGAATTGTTTTAATATATACCAAGAATGTGAAACAGACTACGGTGGAATTTCGAGATGTAAGACGCTGCAGGAATATTATTAGCATGTTGCCAACAGAGAGCACGTGATCCGTTTGACGAGGCGAACACAAAACCACAAGGAGTGTAAGGTCTGCGCTCATAGCCCGGGCAGGTATCCGCCATCGGACAGATATCGGCCATTTGCACGCTTTCATAGAGGTTTAATACCTACACTAGAAGAAAAAGTGTCTTATTAAACGGAAAGAATCACCTCTTCAGAAAATCATGGATCTTTTTAGAGTACTTAATACATTATTCTAGTGAGAAGCAAAAAGGCCATGCTCACTCGATTTCACACCTAGCACATGTGGCAATGCAGAGCCGTTGGTAATGAATGAGGCGAGTGTGTGGATGTTACGACGTCACCTTAGTGTGTGAGCAACATACGCCTGCAGTGGCCTTTAGATAATCAAGTGCTGTCCCCCCCCCCCACCCAAAAGAAAAAATGCAGAGATACTCACTAACCTCTTGATAGTACGAGATAAAATAATAATAACAACTATTTCTTTTCGCGTCGCAATGGAAAACGCCATAATAACGAAAACATGTCAAGCAGTCAACTCTTACAACACAAGTAAGGCCTGAATAAATTCGTCTCCGATGCTGATTTGACGGCGGTGAGTTTCCTGCTCTGCTAATGGTGCAATTTGCTTGCCCGCGGCCACCAACACGTGTGAAAACAGAGAGGGTATTACGAAACCTGAATATGCTTAGGACGATAATGCGGGAAAACAGTTAGCAATAAGTATAAATATTCGCTGTAGTATTTAGGCAAAATTAGTTACGTTATTTAGATTCAGGTAAAACAAAGGTACATCAGTTCCGTGGAAAGACAGGCCGCACAGATGGGAATGTACAGCAGAAACTTGCACCGTCACCATGGCTACCGTCTTTCCTTGAGAAGCTGCACAGGATCTCCGAGACTCGCAAACGTTTCAGGCATGGTGGAAGCAGTGCCGCAGACATCGACGCCTTCTTTGGCAGCACGGCTGCAGCCGGCTGGTCCAGAAAGAGACGATGGAGAGATTCGTCCGAATCTTGATTTCTTATTCAAATCTAACACGGCAAACACGCCGAAAGCATATGTGTCCAGAATGCCGCTGCGAGACACTCCGTTCCCAGTTGTAACAGTACTGCTTTGGCGACATTTCAAAAATTCACGTCTTTGTAATTGTTCGTTTATGTATTGCTGAAGAAACGAAAACCTCTGAACTAATCATGACGATGAGTCTACGAAATGTCTAGCTTTGGAAAGAGAACGATTATGGAAATTATTGTGGCTTATATCAGGTAGTATCATTTTCTGGTGACGAATACGACAGGTTGTTACTATTGCCACGAACGACAACTTTCCACGTCTGCGTACGAGTTTTACCCTCTGTTTCACAGCAATATATCATTGTCACCCCTTGTTAACAAACCGGTGGTCGAAGCTCACTTAACGTTTCTGAATACAACATCATAGTTAGGAAGAAAGAAGACGATAAATATTTATAGCTCGTCCATTACTATTGCGAAAATATTGAAATGCTTTGAAATGCAAACAGAGTGCGTAATATAGCATACAATCGTTTGCTATACAGAGGTGGAAGTGTTATGAAAGCATGTCTCCACAAATGATTAGTGGATGTCGGTAGCATTTATTCCGATTGGACAGAACGTTTAACTTTGGCGAGTTTGTGTGTGGAAGGCCATAGTCTAAATGTGGGTTTATATAGATTGAACACATTCATGTGTGCTCCACCAACGTTATTTATCGTTTAATGGTATACTCGCTTCTAACTTCGATAAATGTAAAGTTTAACTGATGGTTGTGCATTTACTATCCTTTTTCCGTTTTCATTTTCTCCATAAAACCGTTATTATTCGCAAGAAAGTTAAAACGGCCGACATTGTGGAGCGCCAGCAGCAACAATAGGTCGCTGAGGCAGCGACAAACCTCTGTGGGCTGCAGGAGACGCAGAATTAACGGAAAAATAAACTCAGCCTCTACCTTTCTACGATCTGCAAGCGCGATCAGAAGTGCCCAACGTCAGTACCGTGTCACTGTGCGAATCCGACGCCGGTTTTACGATTTTGTGTGACCCGCGCTGGCGTTCGGGTGGCGTCCCTTTTGGTAGTCGATCTGTGACGTGTGTGTGAAAAAACGCAAACGTAAGCAGTGGCGGTTGGGCGGGGTTTTGTCATCCTGCACTGTTACACATAATCAGACATGACCTGACAACGGTGCTGACCGCAGTCTCAAATCTTCGATAAAATGAAAGTGCTTAAAACCGTAAAATGATGGAATGCTGTGGTAGTGTTTTTTCCTTCAAAATACAATACGAAATCCGGCATCGGTGACCATGTTTCGGGAGTCGATATTATAATGTTTACCTGACGAACCAGAAGCGGATCCGTTTATAAAAAGCACATTCGTTAGCTGTTTGTAGAACTGTTAAATAGCGTTTATATTTTGTTTGACAGAATGAAAGCGATTATTAACATACTGTTACTCTTTCGAAGCGCGGAATCACAGAGAATCAAATATCTTATTTTTACGCTCAACATTTCTCCTCCGTTCGGCATTTATAATTTTCTGCAAAAAGATACCAGAATTTCCGTGTCCATTACTATATACAAGGTCCTTAATCGTTGTGTGACAGAATGGTGCCCGTAGACATCTTTTTCGCGCTGTTTATTCCGTTTCAACGTCTTATTCCTTATATCAAAGCTTAATACGGCAAGTCGCATGCTGCCACCTGTCGGCCAGCGACTACACTGCGTCCTCTGTAACTCCTTCCGCAGTTAACTTCTTCTGCAACACGGGGCGCCATCAGAACGCCTTTCGATACCGCTGGTTGGGGTGCGAATCACGCACTTCCAAGAAATAAAACAGAACATTCGTATATAAAAATCTTTTGTAGTCGGCAACGAAGGAGGGCTGTAGCCTATTTGTATGACAGAAGGTAAAATGAGACAACTGTGGGCCGACAAGACTGCCACATCAGAGAAACGGGCGGCTGCGATTTTAAATCCGCCTCCACACAGCACCACAGAATGTCGTATAACGCAGTCAGGAGCCGTAGAATAAATTTCAGACTGTTTTCGTTCTCGAGCGAAGCTTTACTCAGCGCTTTCAAATAAGTAGTAGCATATTAAAACATGAAATAAGTTTATATTTTTTGTTTCTTTTGAAAATAATGGAAAGAAGTACATTCTTTTTTTCGTCACATTCCAACATTACCTGAAACATCATTTTTTTTCCTGAGAGGAAGAAATTGATTTCAATGTCAGATAAGACTATGTCTCCTGCGATGTGCACTTTTCAACTACTTAAAATATAACGCGACGTTATTTTTTATTTAGTTCTTCAGTATAAAGGCACCAATCGTGGCATGGAGTAACAAGAGGCATAAGCAGTTAGGTGCGACGATGGAAGATACACCTCTCCAAATATGTATATAACCGACAAATCAGATTCGAATACTAGATAATAATTGTATCATAACGAATCTCCCGCAGATGTGCTTGTCCCATACTGGGCAATGATTTAGAAAGAGTATGTAGACATACAAACCGCACTGGCTTGTGGGACAACTTTGCGATATCGACTATTGAAACGCGAGTGATAGCACGTTTAATAAGAGACAATCAATATATAATAACTTTAGTTTTACGTGATAACAATAGGACACTACGGCAGAGTTTCGAGATTGGCCGAAGGTACGGAACACGGTTTGTGTCCAAAATTTTGCACAGGCCGGCGTGCAGCGTGTAACGCATTCAGGCACCGTGAACAAAGCTCTTGTGGCGTTGGTTCTCGCGACCGGCTCTGCCCAGCAACAGGACAGAAGAATATGGATGACAAGTTTTTTTGTTTTAATTTTCTGCCGCCTTCTCAGTGAATTACTGTTTGACTTGAACGTGTTCTTTGTCCTCACAGGTGCAGTGTGTAAAGGTTCTGGGTAGATATAATTTAATCTGTTTCCAGTTACGAATGGAATCTGTCGAAACAGAGAAGCAACTGCTGGACTCTCTGCGTTTATATTCCGTATCGGCACAAAGATGATGACATAGTCGACAATTTTTTATGCATCTTCACAATCGGTGTCTGTTGACAAAATAGACGCTGATAATGCGTATATGATTAAGACTTGGCCGCGACTCAAGACGAATCTTTCTAGCCGTTACAAGTCTTCGTAACCTTGGAGCGTAAATACATAACAACTCTTAACACACAAAGCGTGTTATCCAGGTGAGCGCAATAAAACAGAATCTCATGCATTAACTGATCCGGATAAAATGTTACGACGGTGTTTTTTGACGATTTCTATACTTATTTCTGGAAGATTTTCTGACACAACCTGCTCCTCCTCCTCCTCAGAAATTTGGGACAGCATCAGCTGGAGGCAGCTGTGACAGAAGGCCAGCCATGAATGTGCGGACTGCGAGACAGCACTGTTCGAATGCTTTAAAATGGAGCAGCTGGCCAGCGGCTAGGCGTGTGATTCACATGCTGGAACGGACGCGCATCTCGTGAATGGCGGGCGACGCGATGTGCTGGTGTGGCCAGTAGCAGAACGATCGATTAGATGTACGGCATTGTTTTGATAACATATTAAAGCAGTAGCAGAACAAACAGTACACCATCTAAATGCTAAAACTTAATAGCAGGACAAATCTTTCGCAATACTAAACGCATCGTGTTAGTGAGAAGACTGTAAGGCCGAGCTCTGTCGAAGGCAGGGGCTGCACGTGTGGCGCTGCAGAGTCGGCCGAGATAAACAGGGCGAGTGTGTCCGTGTTGTGACGTCACGGTTGTGTACCACGTAACGAGGCCTGCCGCGATGGGTACAGAATGTGCGTACACTTTCCAAAGTAGGTGTCTACATCTGCGTATTGTGCGTTTCCCGGGCTGCGTGGGCGGCAGTGAATTATCAGTACTGCTTACTACGCAAGTGCTTGCAGACCGTCACAAGCGCACGCGGAACAAAAGTCGTTACAGTCTGCCCAGTGACGGAGCACTGAGGAATGGTTGGACACTCTTCTTTCAAAAGGAACAATTTTAACCCAACTGACACCACAAGCTGCGCACCAAACCTGATTCAAAATGCTTGCACGGGTTGAAAGCAGGGATGCGTGTCGTTCGTCAGGTGTAAAACGCTACGAATGGCGAAGATTTTGAGGCGACAGGAGGTTAATTTCTAACTGAGTATACGGGCGTCCTCCATCAGTAACGTATTCGGTTCTTCACGCTTCATATCTCGATACTGTGTCGGTATCTGTACTGGAGTATGCAGGGACCATAGCCTCTTATTCTGTGTAAATTGGGACATCACGGATGTTAGTTCTTAAAGCATAATGACACACATCACACGTACTCCTGAGGAAACGGCCAGAAAACTGTTTGCTTCCCGCCAGGCCGATATTTGCTCTTCTGTAGAAGCGGCCAGCTAAATGAGCCACAGTCCAACATGAACAGGAATTCTGTCGTTTGTGAAAATAAAGACTTGTCAGGACAGTGTGTAAAACGTTTGCTGTCGTCCCATCTGACCAAACGCAGCAAGGATAGATACCGGATTAGCACTGCGGCGAGTCTTGGGGAAATTAGCTTAACAGAATTGCTACACGTGTGACGCTAATACGACACGGAGATCCGTCGTTGAAATGAGTGCTTAATACTGCAACTGTCGTATCCACCTGGTTTCGAACCTCGACACGGCAAGGATAGATGCATTTGCCGTCTACATGTGTGTGTCTATGGTCTAAGGTATGACACGCTGTGTGTGTCCAAAGTTTCACGTGCGCCGTGCAACGCAAAAAGGCGCCGTAAAATAAAATAAAGCTTTGGTGGCGTTCGTTCTCGCGTTCGGGGCTGCCCAGACACGACAGAATAATATCGCTGACGCAAGACTTTTTTTTTCATTTTTATCACCTTTCCAGTAAATTACTTGTTAGTTTCCATACGGTGCTCCTCTTCACATGCGCAGTGTGTTAGGGCCGATAATAGATCTTTTTACTTTTCCGTTACCAGATATGAATGCAGTCTGTAGAAATACAGAAGGACAACAGCTGGACACATTGCCACGAAGTAAGACAGGTTCTCACACTGCGATTACATTCCGCCTCGATGCGAAACAGACGACGCTGTCAACTTGTTTATTAAACCTTCACAATCGGTGGGTGGTGACAACATATCTGCTAATCCTGTGTACTTGTTTAAGGTTCCGCCTCGACTCGACAGGAATTTTTCTAGCCATCATACGTCTTCAAACCCGTTGAGTGTAAATAAGTTCCATCCCTTACCGCTACACATATTCTGCACCACGTGTGTCATTAAAGTGAGGATAATATAAGTAGCACAAGCGTTAACTGGCTTGGATAGAAAGGTTCTGAAGGAATTTTTTTGGCGATTTCTAAACGTGTTTTCCAGAAGATCTTAGGAGTGTAGGATACAATCAGCTGGAGGCAGCTGAGACACAAGTCCATCCATGTACTGTAGGTGCGGTGTGCGAAAGAGCACACTTCGAATGCATTACAATGTTACAACTGCCAGCGACTAGGGGTGCGATTCACGTGTGGGAATGGACACGCATCTCGCAACTTGACGGCTACGCCAGGCTCTGCTGCTCGTAAATATTAAAAATTAAGCCGCTGTGCCAATTATGGATTCACTCTCGATCAGATGATGCATATACATTTTTCCCCCGTTTTCGTTTGTTTCAGAAAACCGCCATTATTCGCGGGAGACTTAAAATTGACATCGTTCCGCGTGGTAGCGGCAACAATCAGTCGCTGAGGCAGCGACAAAGCTCTGTCGGTTGCAGGACATGGAAGACTAACGGAAACAGAAATTCATCTCACACACTACTGCTCTCTACATTTGTGATTAACGTTTAAATATGCACATAATCGGTACAGTGTAACTACGCGGATCTGATACTGGTTTCGTGATTTTCTGTGTCCCGTGCTGGCGTTCCAGTGACGTGCCAGAATATGGGTGGCAGTCACCCACTGACACATGTTCAGCGTTCGTAAAAAATGAATAATTTAAGCTATTCTGGTTCAGCGAAGTTTGCCATCCGGCGTCGTCATACAGGGTGGGGAAAGGCAGCATGAAATACAAAAATTGTGAGTATAGCAACTAGGCTTCGCGATTGAATATTTTGGCGGCACCGGAACATAATTAAAATCCCACACACGAGCGTCTTGCCTCTAAATGATTGGTAGTTTACACAAAATGTATACGTAAACACAGGCTGTGTGAACTAACCAACCGTCACCATGAGAACAAGATAAATTTAAAGCGCCACTTACACGTGTATCGCACTTAGCTGACTTAGGACACTGCACGTTTTTACATGTGCATGTCTCATGTTTCAATATGTCTTAAAAAGGTGAAAATGAGTAAAAAAGGATCCGCCACTTATTGCTATGTCATAGCACATGTTTAGACCGACCACAGTTGCCACGTTGGCATAGCGCCCGAAATATTCAACTGACACTTGCGATACCGAAATTCCTTCATGCTCTGCACTTTCGGTTAAATTGTTTTTCACCACCCTGTTTGTTCCTGACGTGACGCGACAGTAATGATCGAATTCTCAGCCATCCAACACATTTCGTCTATGGTAGAAAGTGCTACATATGGCAAAATGACGGAATGCGTTACGAGCGATTTATAACTTTGATGTTCAGTAGACAGTAACTACGTAAAAGCACATTTGATACATTTAACCAAATCGTTACGAAGCGAAGTATAAAATAAGTTTCTTGATTAGAAATCTTTGCCCACAGTGGGCAATGATTTCTGAGGAGTATGTAGACACACAAATCGTGCCAGTCTGTGGTACAACTGTGCTATGTCGGTCATTTAAAAGCGACTGCAGAAGAGGAAATAAAAATAATAATTTTGTTTTTCGTGGTAAAAAAAAAGCATTGCGGGATTTTTTAAACATATAGCACAGAAATGTGAAAGAGACTACTGTCGAATTTCGAGATGGAAGACGCGACGGTAAGATTGTCAGCATGCTGCCAACAGAGGACAGGAGATCCGTTTGTCGAGGCGAAGACAATGCCTTAAAAAAGGTGTTTTTGCGCTTATCGCACAGAGAGTAAAGCACAGTCGAACAGATATCCGCCATTTCCACGTTTTCTAACTGTATTACACTTACAGTAGAACAAAAATGAGACGCTTTGAAATAGCGAAGAATTTACTTACTTACACGACTAGCATATGTGGCAGTGCAGAGCCATTCGTAATGAATGAGACGCGAGTGTGGCTGTCATGACGTCACCATAGTGTATCAGCAAGAGACGCCTGCCCTGATCTTTAGATAATGAAGCACTGTCGCAAAGAAACTGCATAGATACTCACTAAGCTCTTGATAGTACGAGACACAATAATAACAACTTTTTCTTTTCCATCATCATTGTCATCATGACAATCATAACACTCTCTTAATATGTGGCCGGAATATGTAAAGGGCCACAGCCCCACTTTTCAATGGAAGATGCTGCAATAAGGAAAACATGTCACCAGTGAGCTTGAAGAAACACGGGTAAGGCGAGAAAAATAATATGTGAGGTGTAGAGATGCAAACGGTTGCATATACACCGCTAGATGTTTTTATGGCGTTTTAAAGGTAGAGCCAAACAAAAAGTGCGCCCTTGACATTCCCTAACTTCCTAAACAGACGGGACTTTTCGAGTGCTAATTGTCTTTTCTTAGTGTGGCCAATAACAGAGTAAGCTGTGTATCTTCCAGAATACATGTAAAATTTTGTAAGTACCTTTGTAGGTACGCAAATTACGATCCTGGTTTGACGACGATTAGTTTTCTGCGTTTCTAATGATGCATTTGCTTGCCGACGACCACAAGCACATACGAAAACAGTTAAGGTATTACGAAACCTGAATGCAGTTACTAGTAACTGTAAATATTGGCTGTGGTGTTGTACGCAAAATTAGTTACCTTACTGATATTCAAGTGAAACCGAGGCCCATCACTTGTGTGAAATGCGGAGGAGAATGTACAGCAGAAACTTGTAGTCGCACGGCGGCTATTGCCATAGCGTTGAGAGATTACAGAGGACTCTCAAGACTTGTTTACGTTTTAAACATAAGGGAAGCAGCGTCGCAGACGTCGACACCTTGTTCGGCAGCACGGCTGGTGTCAGCTGGTCCAGAAAGAGGCGGTGGAGAGATTCGTCCGAATCTTGATCTGTTACTCACGTTTCACCCGGCCAAGAACGGCGAAAGTGTCAGAAGAATGTCGATGCGACACACTCCGTCCCCAGTTTGAACGGAATTTTCGGCACAGTGCTGTTTTAGCGGCATTTTATAAATATCTCGTCTTTGAAACTGTGGGTTTATGTAATACTGAAGAACTGAACGTCCTCGAACTGAGGAGAAATGCATTAAATAATTGACGGAAGATTTAGCCTTGGAAAGAGAACAATTGTGGAACTTACTGTCAGGTTATAGTGACGAACACGATAGCTACTTTCTGTTGGGATGATCGACGACTTTTGCGATTCGCTTTCCCCTCCGTGCGTGCGAGATTCAGACGCTGTTTCACGACAGTAGATCGTTATCACCGCGTGTGAAGGAACCGGTGGTCGTCTGTCACGTGACATGTGTGAACGCAGAGACAATAATAATGAACCCAGATGGTGATATTTTTTTATATCTCCTCCGTCACAATCATTGAACTGTTTTAATATGCGGGCAGACGGTATAACGGAGCACGCATCATCTGATGTTGCGAAGTGCAAGTGTTATAAGAACGCCAGTAGTGGTTGCTCGAAGCCAGTATCGGTTTTGAGTGAAGAATAGGATACATTGTTTCGTTTGGGAAGGAAGATAACTTTGCGAGTTTGTCTGCGAAGGCGTAACTCTAAACGTGGGTTTACGTAGCGTAGTTGCAGTTGTGTGTGCCCTACCGACGTAACTCGCCGTTTACAAGTTTACTCGCTTATTACTGTGCCGAACCCAAAGTCTGGCTGGTGGTTGCGCATTTATTATCATTTCTTCCCGTTTTCATTTACGTCAGAAAGGAGCCATTACTCGCGACAGACATTCCGGAGCGTTGGCAGCAACTGCCAGCCTCTGAGGCACCGACGAAGCTCTGTCGACTGCAGGAGACGGAGAAAAAATGGCGGAAAGATAAAGTCAGATTCTACACTACAGAGATCTCAAGGAGCGATTAAACGTCTTCAGAGTCATTACAGCGTCAGTATGCGAAACCGAAGGCGGTTTCACGATTCTCTGTAACCCGTGACGAGGGCGCTAACCGCATCCTCAGGCGTCGAATATTTATTCTTTCACAGTGTCGAATGTGCTTCGAAACAGCAAAATGATGGATTGCTGTGATATCGATTTTCATTTTTAAAGTGCAATAAAAAATCAGGCAACGGAAACCGCATTTCGACGATCGATACGAAAGTGTTGACATGACGAATCGGAAGTGGTATTCCATCGGTTTATGAAAAACAGATCTGCCAGCCGCATGCAGTACTGTTAAAGTGCGTTCCGTCAGATTGTCTCCAGTGTCCAGAGCCACCCACTCCAGACCTCGGGCTGGAGAGCGCCGCTACCTGCCTTAATGCCGCCTTTGCGGCTGAGCGGCCAGCCCTGCCGGAGGAAATCCCAGAGCCGGCACATCCGGACCAACACTCAGGTCCCACTGTGAAACGTTTCCACCTGCCTGCCGCTCGGCTGGCGCACGCTTCAGCTTACTGCGTCCACAGGGCTCGGCGATCACTGTACAACAGCAAGATCTGATGTTTGCATCTAACGAAATTGTAGATCCCCAGATATGCCGTCGTCTGTCGCTGAGCAACTGCGGGCCAGATATTTACCCAAGCGTTCGTCTTAAACTGTGTGCATGTATTCTCGCTCAGTGTAGACGCGGAAACTCCGCTAACGGAGTTTCTGTATGTACAGAAAATGAAAGCGCCACATGTGTCGTCTCGCCTTAGAAATGACCAACTATTCCGATAGGAATGCAATCTCATACCGAATCGCCGAAAATTCGGCGTGTGCGCCTGACACACTCCATCTGTTGTTCTCTGCTGCTACGGTCCACAGGAACGGTACACCACTCTTTCAGTAGATTGAAAACCACTCAAAACTCTTTGTCCGTTCTTCACACGGTCAAACACGCCGGTATTGACTGCACACATCTCCTCACGAAGGTAACGACATATGTACTCCTCGCATTTTCACTAAATTGCCGGCATGTTTTAAGCACCGCGTGCCTCGCGTTTAGCGGGAATATCAAGTAATGAAACCAATCGAGGGTGCAACGGACTTGTGTACACTACAAACGAACCAATATTTCGTCATCTTGTACACACGTGTTTTAATTGTCGCATTGTACCCAGAGGAAACTACAGCTGTAATTTTTCCCGACGGCATGTAGCTTCACTGTGTGCACGGAGAGCTGCATCAAACCAGTCTCTGGACTGAAGACCACAGCAGCAACAACACAGTGGAGGGAGGCTGAACTTGTATTTCAGCCGATAATTGCGACTGTGTGTATGTGGAGAGGTGCCGAACGATACTTGTGGCCTGCGATTTGCTTATACTGGCGCCAAAGACCGCGCACCTGATAACTTCCGATCACTCAAGTCTAGCAATGCTGCGTCTTATCAGCACTTGGGAGAGTGGGCAGCAGAAACGATTCGCCCCTGTTTAACGTTGCGCCTGTTGGCCGTTCAGATAGAGACAATAAAGGTCATACTAGATTGGGATAATTTTTTAGAAATACGTCCACATCTGGAGCATTCCTTACAGGTCATTCTCGAATACAACACCCTTTCCTGGGCTGTTCGTTCGCGTGCATTAAATGTGCTTTGACCTGTTTTAGCAGACGCACTATGACCAGCAGAAAGATTGAGTGCGTCAATGAAACACTGCTTGTGATATTCGATTGCCTCGGTACAGTAGCGGATGGGGCCTCTCCCGTACTAGGTCTCGTGTAATTCGCCCACCCGTCGACAACTGAACTGAAATGTTGCCGTGTGTGTTGCCACATTTCCCAGGCTTCGGTGATGTCGGAACTGGGGTGTGCAACAGCAAGATAACTTGAACTGAAAGAGACAGGCGTATCTTTGTGATGGTATTCCGTAATTTGAGAGCGCATTGGAAGCCACAATACTCAGAAAAATAAGCAGGCAACATTTCCGCACGACACCTTCTCTGGCACCATGAGGATAGTGACACGGTGCCGAAAAAAAGGCGATGGACATTTTCAAAATAATCCTGACCTGTTACTAAAGCTTAACTCCCAAGAACACGGGCAGCGTCTGACGCAAGAATGCCGTCGCGAGCAACTCCGTTCCCAGTTGTAACGGAATTTTCGGCCCAAAGCTGTTTCCGCGGCAATTTATAAGCACAGCGTCATTGTAATTGTCCGTTTATATAATACTGACGTATTACAGAGCGGTGAACTGGAAAGAATTTCTATTACGATGATGACGTGAAGGCTTTTCTTAGCTGTAGTTAAATCGGAAAAACGTACCATTTCTTACCGTGTTTGCTGTGAATGTTGTTTCAGTCTATTCCCCTAAGTAAATAAATAAAAGAATAAAACAGAAGATGTACCTCGAGCTGGCAAATCACTTCATCGTCTCGCTAGTAGGGAGACCTCCGGGTTGAAAACGGAGATTTAGCCATTGAGAAAAGTTTGCTACCGTTACTAACTAGAGACGCTTCCTTAGTTCTGATATAAAGAAGTACACATAGCGATAGGTGAATGACATACACAGAATCGAATGACGTCGTTAAATATACTGACATGAAGCGCCTTTTTTTTCTTTCGTGGGGTTTGTACATGCAGGAACAAAGAGGTGCTATAGTTTCTTTTGACCAGAAGACAACATAGCTTCAAATGTTACCAATTCTGACTGAACTGGAAGCACGTAAATACTGCGTCCAAAACCATATCTGCTCCAAAACTTTAAGAGTAGTCGGAAGTTTCGATGTTTACATCGAAGCATCGGTCTGAGCGAAACAAGAGTCGTAGTATGCATCATTCATAGAAATGTTCTCCAGTACGGCAAACGCTTTACTACCTAAAATTAATTGTATCACTGACAAATTAAACATTCTAATAGAACATAATAACTCTTGTACAGCAACTGTGTTTCCCGTAATTGGGTCACAGTTTTCAAAGATTACGTACATGTACGATTCCCGCCAATTTCTAGTACAGTTTTCTAGTATGGACTATTTAACCGCACCAGGGAGTGGAGAACACATTTGGTAAAAGCAGATATTAATTATATATTTCTTCTGTGCCGTCATCAAGGCAACTTTGATACTGATACGTGGCCGGAATGTGTAAGATATTGCAGCACTACATCGCGGATGAAGGTGCAACTACAAAGTTAACACTTTGGCAGCAGAAGTTGCGCGATACGATTGTTGTGGTAGGAAACGAGGCGATGGAAATTTGTGGGTTTGGCACTTGTAACCCGCCGTGTTCCAAACGACCGGCTAGTTATACGCTATTTATTTGTTATAAAAGTTTCTTAAAGCTGTAGCAGAACAAAAAGTACGCCTTTTAAACACGTAAACTTGATAATAGGGGGAATCTTTCAAAACACTAAACGTATCATCTTAGTGAGGAGAGTATAAGGGCAAGCTCTGGCGACGGTATGGGCTGAACACGTGGGGTTTGAGAGTTGGTCGTAATAAACAGGACGCGAGTGCCAATGTTGTAACGGCCCGGTTGTCTGTCATGGAACGCGATGCGCATGGAACACAACTAAATTCCCTAAAGTAGGTGTCTACACCTGCATACGCGTTTTCACGGCTGGGTTGACAGTGGTGAGTTGTCGGTACTGCTTAAGATGCAAGTGCTTGCCGACCACGACAGACACACGTGAAACAAAAGTCGTTGCAGTTTGCCCACTGACGGAGAGCTGAGGAATGTTTGGACAGTCTCTTTCCAAACAGAGAATTTCAAGCCAAACGACCGCACACGCTACGCGGCCAACGTATTCCAAAATCCTTGGATTGGATGAAAGTAGGGATGAAGGCTATGTCGGTCGTCAGATCTAAAACTCTACGAGTGGCGAAGATATTTGACACGACAGAAAGTTAACCTCTGACCCACTTTTATGAATTTACAGGTAACGTTTTCCGGTACATCTCGCTTATTATCTCGATATTGTTTCGATATCTGTACTGGATGAAACACAAGTCATAGCTCTTTATTCCGTGTAAAAATCGGAGATTACGGATGCTACTTCTTGAAGTATAATGCCACATGTAAGATGGCTATGTGCTTCCCGCCAAACCGATATTCAGTCTTCCGCGGAAGCGGCCAGCTAAATGAGGCGCAGTGCAGCAAGAACAGGAATTCCTCGAATTGTTGCAGTTTTGTCGTTTGTTAAAATAAAGAGTTGTCAGGACAGTGTTTGAAAAGTTTGCTATCGTTACACCTGGCCAAACGTAACAAGGATAGTTATCGCATTAACACTGCGAATCTTGGGAAAATTAGGTTAACTGAAATACAACAAGAGGAGATGTTGAAGTCAGTGTTTGATTGCAGGCATTGATAATGTAATTGTCTAGTCCACTGCGTTTCGAACATCAGCACAGCAGGGGTAGAGGCACGCGCCGTGCATATGTGTATCCGTATGGTCGAACGTATGAAACGTGGTGTGTGTCCACAGCTTCACACTCGCCAGCGAGGAGCCGATGACGGAGTCGAGCACCGTAAAATGAAGCTTTCACTGTCTTCGATCTCGCGATAGGTGCTGATCAGCGGCAAGACACAATAATATCACTGACGCAAGCTTTTTCCTGTTTACCGCCTCTTCGGTGGATTGACTGTTGACTTGAATGCTCTCTGTCTCCTCTCATGTGCAGTGTGTAAAGGCCCTCAGCGGATCGTTTTCCATCTGTTACCATTTAACGAATGCAGTTTGTAGGAACAGAAGGTGAACAGCTGGACACATTGCGACGAAGTAACACAGATTCTCACACTGGGTTTAAATTTCACACTGATAAAAAACAAACGATGCTGTCAACTGTTTTATTACATGTTAACAAGCCAGTGGCTGGTAACATATCCGATAATTCTACGTACATGATTAAGAGTTCGCCTTGACTCTAGAGGAATTCTTCTAGGCATTACACGTCTTCAAAATCATGGAGTGTAGACACGTCCCACCCCTTTCCGCTACGCCTATTCCGCAAAACGCATACCCAGGTGAGCATAATAAAACGGCATCACACGAGTTAACTGGCTTGGATGAAAACGTTTCGACGGTATTTTTAGACGATTTCTATGCGTGTTTTCCGGAAGTATTTCTCACACAATCGCCTCCTTCTCAGTAGTGTAGTGTAACATCAGCTGGAGGCAGCTGTGGCAAGAAGGCCAGGCCATCCATGAATGTGCGGAGTGCGAAACAACACAGTCCATATGCTTACAATGGTACAACTGGCCAACGACCAGGAGAGCGATTCACACGTGTCTCTCGCAACTGGAGGGATACGCAAGGTTCTGCTGTGGGTAGAAATTGAAAATTAAATCGGTGCATCAACTACGGATTCACTCTGATTTCGACGATGAACATTTTTTTCCCGTTTTCATTTACTTCAGAAACCGTCAAATCTCGCGGGAGAGCTAAAACCGCCAACGTTCCGCGATGCTGACAGTAACAGCAACAGTCGCTCGGGCTGCGCCAAAGCTCTCTCAGTTGCAGGAGGCGGAAGATTAACGAAAAAATAAATGCAGCTTGAACATCACCACTATCTGCATTTGTGATTAACGTCGAAATGTGGTTAAAAAATGGTTCAGATGACTCTGAGCACTATGGGACTTAACTTCTGTGCTCATCAGTCCTCTAGAACTTTGAACTACTTAAACCTAACTAACCTAAGGACATCACACACATCCATGCCCGAGGCAGGATTCGAACCTGCGACCGTAGCGGTCGCGCTGTTCCAGACTGAAGCGCCTAGAACCGCACGGCCACACCGGCCGGCCGTCGAAATGTGCTCGTTATCAGTACAGTTAAGCTATGCGGATCTGATGCTGGTTTCGCGATTTTATGTGTCGCGTGGTTGCGTTCCAGTGACGTGGCGGAATATAGGCGGACGATGGGCGTTGGAGTCGCTCAATGACATATGTGTAGCGTATGTCAAAAAGTGAATAATTTAAGCGGTGCTGGCTGAGCGACGTTTACCTTCCAGCAACTTTATACGGGGTGAAAGAAAACAATTTGACCAAAGGTGCAGGGTGGAGTGACAGTGGGAAACATAGAAATTTGAGTAACGCAACTAAGGGTCGCAAATGCGTATTTTCGGCGCTACAGGAACGCAATAAAATTCTGACATAGGGACGTCTTCACTCAAAATGAATGGTAATTGACAGAAAATCTACCTGGAACACAGACTTTCGACTAACCAGTCTTCAGGATGAGGACAAGAAAAAGTTAAAACACCACATATACGTTTATCATACTTAGCCGACCTACCAGACAGTACTTCTTTAGAAATGAAGACAGTAATATGTCCATGTTTAATGTTTCAAGATGTCTAAGAAAAATGAGCCACTACTTAATTAACGTAAGTATGTCGTAGCTAATAACGATAGTCACCTTCTCACGAGTCCACAGATCGCGCCGGAAACGGCAAAATGGCGGAATGCGTTGGTAGCGGTATACAACTTTAAAATTTAGTACACGGTAAGTACGTGAAAGAAAATGCGATACGTTTAACCAAGGTGCTACTATGTAAGATGTAATGTACGTTTCTTGATTACAAAAAGTCCTCGACCGAAGTAGCGAATGTATAAATGTCGGGACAAAAGCGCCTGTCACATTATTATGGGGTAACATATTATGAGCCCCTACAGCATCGGTATTAATGAAACGAGAGACAATGCACGACTGGGCAGTTCCCAATGCACTGAAAATGAAACACAACTTTTATTGGCGCGGTTGCATTGCTCCTATCATCGTGACTAGAGACGAAATAATTTCATAGCATGTGTGATGTGAAAGTAAAGACTCAGGGACCGATGAATACTGTAACATCAACTCCTCTCCATATCTCGATGTATACCTGCGACACAGTAACCTATGGAACCCAGCTGCCCTCATTTGTTCTATTTCTGTGCGGTTTTGACTGTACTGAAATTTGGCTGAAGTCCTCTATCTAGGTATCTAATACCTGCTGCAAGTTTCCATGTTTGTATTGAGCAGTCAAAATGATCGGTACGGCAAACGCAGATCTCCACATTCAGATGAAATTTTGGAAACTGTTTTTCACTAATCATGTACTTACATGTTAAACATTAATCGTCTTTGCTAGGGTCAACAAACGTCGACGCCCCGAGCTTCATAATTTTTACACGCATGTTTTCTGCAATCCAGCTGTCCTTGACGAAGCGAACTTATCAGTCTCTGTGTAATATGAACAGGAGACATCAACAAATAGTGCAGAGTACGGATTACTGGCAGACGCCAGTGATGATGTGGTGGAAGGCGAGGAAGGGAATGCGGGTAGATGGATGTTCAAAAGCCTCGTGCGCGGGCAGCTGACTTCTTAAGCGATGAAGATTACGCTCGTTGTGGAAAGAAACGCGATGGGGACTGCTGCAAACACATTTCACCAAAAGGCGTTAGGCGTTTAGGCACGGCGATAAAACTTCTCAAAGAGTAAAAACACACTCACACCGCTGTGCACTGAGTCAGGGGGTGTCTTGTCTCCGGCCACTGTTTGCCGTGGCCCTCGCCACTGAGCGAGAGGCTGGCTGTGGTCATAAGCACATTTCCAGGATCGATATCACAGAGTTTGCGTGATAAGACAGAACAGCTATTGGCAGATCGGTTTGCTAAGACGACCCTATGTACTACGCAGTAGCAGTCCTACTATTTGATAGAATGAGATTTTCACTCTGCAGGGGAGTGTGCGCTAATATGAAACTTCCTGGCAGATTAAAACTGTGTGCCCGAGTTCGTGTCTCGGTCGGGCACACTGTTTTAATCTGCCAGGAAGCCACTATTTGACGTTCACAGAAACAGACTGAGTACCAGATACGCTTCCCTACGTCATTATTTTACTGAGAAAACGGAGAATCGAACACTAGATAACAATTTTATCATCGCAAATGTCCCGCAGATGGGTTTCTCTCATATTGGGCAATGACTTCGAGATAGTCTCGTAGATATACAAATCGCGCCGATTTGTGGTACAGCTTTGCGATGTCGACTGTCGAAACACGACGGATAGCACGTTTAATAAGAGGAAATAAAAATCACAACTTTGTTTTCTTGGTCATCAAAAAAATTGCGGGTTTGTTTTAACATATAGCAAGAATGTGAAACTGTCTACGGTAGAATTTCGAGATGTGAGACGCTGCAGGAATAATACTAGCATGTTCCCAACAGAGAGCACGTGATCCGTTTGTCGAGGCGAACACAAAGCCACGAGGAGCGTAAAGTTTTGCGCTTGTAGGCCGGTGAGTTAAAACACGATCGGACAGATGTCTACCATTTACACGCTTTCAAAGTGTGTTAATATCTGTACTAACAAAAAGAGTCGTAATAAATGGGGAAAAAAATAATCTGTCCAGAAAAGCGTGATCTTTTTAGTGTACTTAATGTAATATTCTAGTGAGAAGCTAAAAGGCCCTGCTCACTCGATTCCAGGGCTAGGATATGTGGCAGTGCAGAACTGTTCGTAATGAATGAGACGCCAGTCTGGATGTTAGGACGTCACCATAGGGTATCAGCAAGAGACGCCTGCCGTTGCCTTTAGTTAATGAAGTACTATCCAAGAAAATAAAAATAAAAATGAACTGCACAGATACTCACTAAACTCTTGATAGTACGAGATAAAATAATAAAAACTTTTTCTTTTCGCGTCGGAATGGAAAATGCCATAACAAGGACAACATATCAAACAGTCAGCTCCTAGAAAACGAGTAAGGCCAGAATAATTACATGTGGGCGACAGAGTTGGAAACGGTTACATACAATCGGCTGAGATGTTTTTAGAGTGTATCGAAGCCAGACGAAAAGTAAGCCCTCGAAATTCCTTAACTTCCTACAACGACGGAGCTGCTCGGGTGCTGAATGTATTGTCTTAGTGTGGCCAATAATAGACCAAGCTCTGTCGCTTCCAGAATACGTGGAAACAGCATTATTAAACAGTTTTCTAGGCTAGCAAATTCGCATCACATGCTGGTTTGACGGCGGTGAGTTTTCTGCACTGCTAATGGTGCATTTGCTTGCCGAGGGCCAAAAAAACACATGAGAAAACGGTGAAGATATTACGAAACCTGAATATGTTTAGGACGACATTGCGAGAAAACAGTTAGTAATAAATGTAAATATTCGCTGCAGTGTTTTAGGCAATATTAATTACGTTATTTATATTCAGGTACAACCGAGGGACATCAGTTCCGTGAACAGACAGGCCGCAGAGATGACAATGTGCGGCAGCGACTTCTACCGCCACGCCGGCTGTTGTCTTAGCGTCGAGGAGCTACAAAGGATCTCCGAGACCTGATGACGTTTCAAGCATGGTGGAAGCAGCGTCGCAGACATCGTCACCTTGTTTACCGTTTTAGTTAGTTTGATGGGGGAGGGAACCAAACAGCCAGGTCGTCGGATTAGGGAAGCACGGGGAAGGAAGTCGGCAGTACCCTTTCAAAGAAACCATCTCGGCATTGACGTGAAGCGATTCAGGGAAATAGGGAAAACCTAAACGAGGATGGCCGCATGCGGGTTTTAACCGTGGTCCTCCCGAATGCGAGTCCAGTGTGCTAACCGGTGCATCACCTCGTTCCGTCCACCGTTTTAAGCACATTCATTTTATCGAGGAATGAGTGCGGATCTCTTGAGATTGCGGGCAGCACGTCATGTGGAACGGTGCCGGATGACAAAACATCGCTCCAACAACACTGCTCACGTTTGCTTTTTCTCACATACGTCACTGAATGACTTGTAGAAGAGATGTCCGCCTATGTTACTCCACGCCACTCGGACGCCAGCACGGGTTCCACAAAATCGTAAAAGCAGCGTCGGATTCACAATGACACGGTACTGACTTTGAACGTATTTAATCTGCATCGCCGACCGTAGAAATGTAGAAGGTTGAGTTTATTTTCCCTTAATTCTCCGTCTCCTGCGGCCCACAGAGCTTTGTCGATGCTTCAGCGACTGATTGTTGCTGCTGGCGCTCCACAATATCGGCAGTTCATAACATTCTCGCGAATAATGGCGGTTTTATGGAGAAAATGAAAATGGGAAAAAAGTTATAAGAAATGCACAATCACCAGTCAAACTTTACGTTTATCCAAGTTGTAAGCGAGTAAACTTTTAAACTGTAAATTACCTGGGTGGGGCATGGCTAACTGTATGTAGTCTATATAAACCAGCATTTAGAGTTAGGTCTTCTACACACAAACTCGAAAAGGTATCGTTCTCTCCAATCGAAATTACGCGTCGTATCCTTCAGTGAAAAATGCTACTGACTTCTACTAATGACTTGTGGTGTCTTGTTTGCGTAACAACTTCCACCTTTCGACAGCAAACGATTGTGTACTACTTTACACACTCTGTCCGCACATAAAAGCACTTCAATATTTCGCAGTAGTAATGGGCGAACTATAAAGATTTATCGCTTCTTAATTATCATGTCGGCATTCTCATACGTAATGTGAGCTTCGAGCACTGGTTTGTTAGCATGCAATGTTAACGTTTTATTGCTGTGAAATAGCGGTTAAAACTCGATTGCAGACGTGGAAAGCGAAAGTCGTCGTTCGTTCCAACAGAAACTACCTACCGTATTCATCACTAGAAAATGATATTAACTGATATAAGCCACAATAATCTACATAATCGTTCTCTTTCCAAATCTAATTGGTTTGTAGGCTCATCATCGTAGAATGAGGAAAGACAGGAACTAACGAATAAGTACCCGACAAAAATTGAATGTAAAATTGGTAATAATCATTCCGGTCGTAACATAGTATTATAAAGATGGTTTAAATTGATTATATTGATACCTACAAAATATACTGGTGTTCGAATGTGATGATATGCTCGATAAGGAGACATAAATGATTAGATACAGCGAAACACGTGGCGCGTGCTCCAGGGAGACAGGGGTGCCATGTGACGTCACACGTCCGTCTGGGCTGCCGCTACGTCTGTAACGGACATCAGCCGCTGTGGCCGCCATTAAGACTTGACGGACGTCTCAGCTGCCACTACGGCTCTATGATGGCAGACATCTGTAGCCGAGTCTTAGTATTTTGTGCTCGTTGTTCTTTGTTGCCGCCAAAATTGCAGCATTCATTCACACTATGCAGTGCGTAATTCGGTTCGCCCTTTTACTAAATATTCAGTTTATAAAGTTAAATATGAATTAAATGCAGAGGTAATTGTAAAATCATTCCTGTGTCGCAAAAGGAATTGCTGTGGCTGGAGGAATTATTTCCTGGATGATTGCATGATAGACGCAAGACTGCTGCCTCGTGTGAGCATTTTGCTCATTCCTTACCTAAGAAAAATACGAGAGTGGTAGTAGAAATACTCAACTTCGTCATGAATTACTGGCTCGGTTATGTGTAGTTCATAAGAAATAGTGTAATTGATTTGTGTGTAAAATGAAACTTGGCATGGACGATAACTTTAGTGAGTTTGTCTGTGGAGGGCCCAACTTAAAACCTGGGTTTGTGTAATTGCTGCTAACTCAATCGCATCACGAAGCTCATCGTTGAAATATGTCACCGCATTAAACTAACAGAAACGTATTGTTTGATTCCTAGTGGCCTCGTCCGTTACTTCTTTGTTTTCATTGCTTTAACAGAATCCCAGTTACGCCGGAGTAACTCTGGACGTAACTGCCTTCATTCTGTGGCGCCAACAGCAACAATCGACCGCTGATGCAGCGACAGAGCTCTGTGGTCTGCAATAGACGGAGAATTAACGGAAAGATAAACTCGGCTTCTACATTACTATGATCTGCATTTGCGATTAATGTCTGAATGTGGTTACCACCAGTACAGTGTCACTATGCGAATCTGGAACTGGTTTCTTGATTTTGTGGATCGCGTGCAGGCTTTCCAGAGACGTGGCGGAACATAAGGGGGACAACCTGGCTGGGTGTCATTCAGTGACATACGTGTAACGAACGTATGAAGTGAATAACTTATACAGTGCTGTTAAAGATAGTTTTGCCATCCAGCACCGATATACAGGGCGTGGAGAAACCATTTGACCAAGATTGCAGGGCGGAAGGGCAGCATGTAACATAGGAATTTGTGTATGGCAACTAAAAGTCGTAAATGTATATTTTCAGTGGTGCAGGAACGTAATTGAAATCTGACATACGGAGGTCCTTGTTCAAAATGATAGGTAATTTACAGAAAATGTATACGTAAACAGAACTTTCGGACTAACCAGTGGTCACGATGGGAACAAGATAAATTTAAAACATCACTAACGCGTCTAGTACTTCTTCAGGAATGAGGACACCCACATGTCCATGTTTCTTGTTTGGATATATCTCAAAAAGGTCAAAATTAGTGAAAAATGAGGCACCACTTAGTTAACATGAGTATGTATAGAAAATGTTCAAACTGACCACCGTTTTCATGCTGGCATAGTGGTTTATAGATTTAACTGCGACCTGTATTTTCTATACTCAGATTCCTTCATTTGATGCTGTCTTCGTCAGACTGGTTTTCCGCGCCCTGTGTATACCAGACGATGCATTACACTCTGTTGTTCGAATTCTCACGAGTCCAGTACACTTAATCTTTGGTAGAAAGTGCTAAGAACGGCAAAATGGCGGAATGCGTTGGTAGCAATTAGTAACTTTAAAATTCAGTAGACAGTAACTACGTAAAGGGAAATGTGACACTTATAACGAAGCACTACTGAATTAGACGTGAAATACGTTTCTTGATTACAAAAAGTCCTCTAGTAGAGTGGTGGACGCAGAAATGTCGTGACAAGAGTGTCTGTCACGCTATTGTAGGGCAACGTATGAGGCCCCACAGAACAGGTATTAGTGAAAGCAAGCTCCGTTGGTCGGTTGCCAAAGCGTTTAAAATTAAAGACGAAATAAATTTATACCGTCTATGATGTTGAAGTAATGTTTCGGAGCAACATGAATACGGTGAAATTGATTACTCTTTCTTAGTTCGATATATATCTACGACACAAGAACGATACTCTATGCAACCAAGTAGCCCCTACTCCTTCTCCTGACCAGAGGCAAACACTATTCTACTTGTTAACTGTTTTGACAGTACTGAAATGCGGTGAATATTGCTTCTAGCCCTGCGTCAAGGTGGGCTAACAGAATCGGATACCTGCTGCGAGTTTCCATGTTTGTACTGAGCAGCCAAGAGGAACGGCGCGATACAGACGGCGACCACGCGGGACACAACATTGGGATGACCAAAATTTCGGAAACCACTCTTCTGTAGTCATGTTTACATGTTAAACCTTAATCGATTCTACTAGCTGGAACGAACGTCTGCAGTACGTTCCAAGATTCGTACGTTTCAGACCCATGGTCTCCGTTGAGCAACTCTCGACGATGAAACGAACTTAGTGGTGTTTTCGTATTGCGAAACGAAGAGGTCAACAAGTAATGTAGAGTACGAATCCCTTACGGACGCCAGTGAAAATATAAGTTGGAAGAGTATGATGAGGTCAGACGTAAGGGGATGTTCAAAAGTCTTATCCAGGCCCACTACATCGTTAGCGGCTCCTCTGTTAACCGACCAGGGTTACGCTGGTTGTCGAAAGAAATGCGAGGCGGGCACTGGTGGAAGGGTTTTGCACCTGAAAGGATTAGGCGTTTAGGGATGGCCAGAAAACTTGTGATAGGGTAATCAATCAGTGTTGTGTGATGGAGCCTATGCCCCTAAGCGAGAGGTTGGCTGTGGTTATAAGGACATTTGCAGCATCGAAACTGCAGTGTTTCCGTGATAAGACAGAACTGCTATTGGCAGATCGATTTGCAATGACGGCCCTATGTGGAATGTATTAACAGTCCTACTATTTTACTGTAAAAGAGACGATTTGAAGACGTCACGCACATCCCTAAATATGTATATTACCAACAAATCAGAGATTCAAACAGTATATAATAATTGCATGATAACAAATTTCTCGCAGATGTGCTTGTCCCACACTGGGGAATGATTTAGAAAGAGTACATAGATATACAAATCGCACTGACTTGTGGGACAACTCTGCGATGCGACACGAGGAACAGCTCATTCAATAAGAGGAAATCAAAATGATAACTTTTGTTTCACGTGATAATAAAAAAAATTTTCAGAGTGCTTTAATAAATGGCAGGAATATGAAGGACACTACGGCAGAATTTCGAGGTCGGCCGAAGGTACGGAAAATAGTGTGAGTCCAAAGTTTTACACTCGCCAACGAGCGGCAAATAACGCATTCAGGCACCGTGAATGAAGCTTTGGTGGCGTTCGATCACGCGACCGGCTCTGTCCAGCAAAAGGACAAAAGAATATGGATGACACAAAGTCGTAATTCTAATTTTCTACCGCCGTTTGTCTCGAACGTGATCTTTGTTCTCATAGATGCAGTGTGTGAAGGTCCTGGATAGATCTTTTTTTTCAGTTGCCAGTTACTGGTGGAACATGTATAAGCAGAGAAGCAACTGCTGCACACATTGCCCCAAGGAAGGAAACAGTTTCTCACACGGCGTTTAAATTCCGCATCGGCACAAAACAGATGATATTGTCGACTGTTTTTATTACATTTTCACAATAGATGCCTGTTTACAAAATACACGTTGATAATACATATATGATTAAGATTTCGCCTCGACTCAAGACGAATCTTTCGAGCCGTTGCAAGTCTTCATAATCTTGGAGCGTAAAAATACGTTACACCTCTTACCACGCATCGCGTGTCATCTAGGTGAGCATAATAAAGCAGAATCAAATGTGTTACCTGGCACGGATAAATATGTTTTGACTGTATTTTTTGACGATTTCCATCCGTGTTTTCTTGAAGATTTTCTCACAAAACCTCCTGCCCCTCCTCCTCAGAAGTTTGGGATACCGTCAGCTGGAGGCAGCTGTGACAGAAGGCCAGCCATGAATGTGCGGACTGCGAAGTAGCAGCGTCCGGATGCATTAAAACAGTGCAACTAGCCAGCGACTAGGAGTGTGATTATGACATGTGGGAATGGTTAAGCATCTCGTAAATGGCAGGTGACGCGACGTTCTTCTGTGGGCATATTCGAAAAACTTTTCCCTCTTTCCTTTACGCCAGGAAACCGCCGTCACTCGCGAGGGAGTGGACCTGCCGACATTTCGGAGCGCCAGCAGCGACAGTCAGCAGCTGAGGCAGTGGCAATGCTCTGTCGGCCGCAGGGACGGAGAACTGGCGGAAAAACGTATTCGGCTTAACTGTGTATAGAAGAGTGGCAGGGGTAAAATACAGGGAGCGAAAGGCTATTTACAATTTGTACAGAAACCAGATGGCACTTATAAGAGTCGAAGGGCATGAAAGGGAAGCAGTGGTTGGGAAAGGAGTGAGACAGGGTTGTAGCCTCTCCCCGATGCTATTCAATCTGTATATTGAGCAAGCAAATAAAGGAAACAAAAGAACAATTCGGAGTAGGTATTAAAATCCATGGAGAAGAAATAAAAACTTTGAGGTTCGCCGATGACAGTGTAATTCTCTCAGAGACAGCAAAGAACTTGGAAGAGCACTTGAGCGGAATGGACAGTGTCTTGAAAGGAGAATATAAGATGAATGTCAACAAAAGCAAAACGAGGGTAATGGAATGTAGTCGAATTAAGTCGGGTGATGCTGACGGAATTAGGTTAGGAAATGAAACACTTAAAGTAGTAAAGGAGTTTTGCTATTTGGGGAGCAAAATAACTGATGAAGGTCGAAGTACAGAAGATATAAAATGTAGACTGGCAATGGCAAGAAAGCGTTTCTGAAGAAGAAAAATTTGTTAACATCGAGTATAGATTTAAGTGTCAGGAAGTGGTTTCTGAAAGTATTTGTATGGAGTGTAGCCATGTATGGAAGTGAAACATGGACGATAAATAGTTTGGACAAGAAGAGGATAGAAGCTTTCGAAATGTGGTGCTACAGAAGAATGCTGAAGATTAGATGGGTAGATCACATAACTAATGAGGAGGTACTGAATAGTATTGTGGAGAAGAGGAATTTGTGGCACAACTTGACAAGAAGAAGGGATCGGTTAGTAGGACATATTCTGAGGCATCAAGGGATCACAAATTTAGCATTGGAGGGCAGCGTGAAGGGTAGAAATTGTAGAGGGAGACCAAGAGATGAATACACTAAGCAGATTCAGAAGGACGTAGGTTGCAGTAGGTACTGGGAGATGAAGAAGCTTGCCCAGGATAGGGTAGCATGGAGAGCTGCATCAAACCAGTCTCAGGACTGAAGACCACAACAACAACTTTGTATAATATTTTGCACTTGTGTTTTAGGCAAAAATATTTAAAGTACTGTTATCAACGCTAAACTGAGGGATGCAAACTTTTTTATTTCATACAAAGGCTTTACGTATTCTGCCATCAAAGGGGCCGCACAGATCAGATTTTGCGACAGTAATTACAACCTGGACGGCAGCTGTAGTCCAGAGCAACTAGTCGAATCATTTACGTCCCGGCGCGGGGAAACAGAGTCGCAGACATCGGCATGTTCCCTGGCAGCACGACGGCAGTGATACGGTACCCAAAAAAAAGGGGCGATGGACCTTTATGAAATAATCCTGAACTGCCACTAAAGTTTACCTCGGCATGAACACGGACAGCGTCTGAAGCAGGAATACCGTGCGAGCAACTCCCTTCCCAGTTGTAACGAAATTCTCGGACCACAGCAGGTTTCGTGGCAATTTATAAACACCGCGTCATTTTAGTTGTTCGTTTATCTCGTACTGACGAATTACAGAGGTGTGACGCGTAGAGAAATGCGATTACGATGACGAGCTGCAGGCTTTTCTTAGCTGCGGCGTAATCGGAGGAGCGTAACACTTCTTATCGTGTTTTCTGTTGATTAAGGAGGACAACACTGTGCTCTTTTATTCTGCAAGTTTTGATATTTACTTCGAAGCATCGTTCTGAACGAAACAAAAGTAGTAGGCGACATTCACTGAAATGTTCAGAGTACCTGTGACGCTACCTATGTAGAGTCAGGCAGATGAAAGATTCTAATAGTGCACAGTAGTTTCGACTCAGTGACTGCGTTTGCCCTAATTGGGACATGGTTTCCAAAGAATTGCATTACATATACGGCGTGTGCCAATTTGTAGTACAGATTCCTAGTAGTATGGACTTTTCGGACACGTCGAGGAGCGGACACCAAACTTCGTAGCAGAACCTTGAAATGAAAAATTTCTTCTCTATTGTCATCAAGGCGACTTTCATACTGAGCTGATACGTGGCTGGAATGTGTAAGAAATCACAGTACTACTTCGCAGAGGAAGAAGCAAACTACAACGAAAAGTCTTTGGCAACAAAGGCTGTGCGATTCGACTGTCGATGCAGAAAACAAAGCGACGGAAATCTGTGCGTTTGGAACTTGTAATCCCTGTTTTCCTAGCGATCGACTAGATGTACGCCATTTATATGTTTGCTAGTATATTAAAGCAGTAGCAGTACACCATTTAGATGCTAATACTTCTTAATAGGACAAATCTTTCGCAATACTAAACGCATCGTCTTAGTGAGAAGACTGTAAGGCCGAGCTCTATGGAAGGCAGGGGCTGCACGTGTGGCGCTGCAGAGTCGGCCGAGATAAACAGGGCAAGTGTGTCCGTGTTGTGACGTCACGGTTGTGTACCACGTAACGAGGCCTGCTGCGATGGGTACAGAATGTGCGTACACTTTCCAAAGTAGGTGTCTACATCTGCATATCATCCGTTTCCCGGGCTGCGTGGGCGGCAGTGAATTATCAGCACTGCTTACTATGCAAGTGCTTGCAGACCGTCACAAGCGCACGTGAAACAAACGTCGTTACAGTCTGCCCGGTGGCGGAGCACTGAGGAATGTTTGGACACACTCTTTAAAAAGGGAGAATTGTAACCCAAGTGACTCCACAAGCTACGCACCAAACCTGTTTCAAAATCGTTGCATAGGTAGAAAGTAGGTATGCGTGTCGGTCGTCAGGTCTAAAACGCTACGAATGGCGAAGATTTTGAGACGACAGGATGTTAATCTCTAACTCGGTATATTAATGTCTTCCATGAGTGACGTATTCGGTACATCACGCTTCATATCTCGATACTGTGTCGCTACCTGTACTGGATTATGCAGGGATCATAGACTCGTATTCTGTGTAAATTTGGACATCACGGATGTTAGTTGTTAAAGCATAATAACACACCTCACACGTACTCCCGATGAATCGGCCAGAAAACTATATGCTCCCCGCCAAACCGATTCTGTGGAAGCGGTCAGCTAAATGAGCCACATTCCAACAAGAACAGGAATTCGTCGTATTACTGTATTCTGTCGTTTGTGAAAATAAAGAATTGTCAGGGCAGTGTTTGGAACGTTTGATGTCGTTTCACGTGGCCAACTGCAATAAGGACAGTTATCGGCTTAACACTGCGAGTCTTGGGGAAATTAGCTCAACTTCATTACTACGTGTGTGATACTAATACAACAAGGAGATCAGTTGTTGAAAACAGTCCTTGATTCTACCTATAAGTACTGCAGGACGAAATTTTTATAAATACTGCAACTGACTTGGTTTCGAACCTCAACACAGCAAGGATAGATGCACGTGCCTTATATATGTGTATCTCTGTGGCCTAAGGTATGAAACGTGGTGTGTGTCGGCATGCGCCAAAGAGCAGCGTATAACGCAGTCAGGCACCGTACAATAAAGCTTTGGTGGCTTTCGTTCTCGCGATCATTGCTCTCCAGCGACATGACAGACTAATATCGCGGACAGAAGATTTTTTTTATTTTGTGTTTTTATCGCCTTTCCAGTAAATTAGTTGTGACCTTCACTACGGTTCTCGTCTTCGCATATGGAGTGTGTAAAAGCCGACGATAGATCTTTTTTCTTATCCGTTAACAGATCCGAACGCAATCTGTAGAAACGGAAGGACAACAGCTGGACACATTGTACGAAGCAAAACACGTTCTGACACCGCGATTATAATACGCGTCGATACGAAACACAACGACGCTGTCAACTTCTTTATTATGTCTTGACAATCGATGGGTGGTGACTACATATCTGCTAATCCTATGCACGTGTTTAAGGTTTCGCCTTGACTCGAGAGGAATTTTTCTAGCCATCATACGTCTTCAAAACCGTGGAGCTCCATCCCTTATCGCTACGCATACTCCGCACAACGCATATCATGCAAGTGAGCATAATAAAAGTATCACATGCTGTAATTGGCTTGGATAAAAACGTTTCGACGGTATTTTTTGACGATTAGTATACGTGTTTTCGGGAAGATTTACTCACAGAATCTCCTCCTTCTCAGGAGTGTAGGGTAAGATCAGATAGAGGCAGCTGAGACAGAAGGCTATCCATGTAGGTGCGGAGTGCGAAACAGCACACTCTGAATGCATTACAATGGTACAACTGCCAGCGACTAGGAGTGTGATTCACGTGTGGGAATGGACACGCATCTCGCAATTGGCGGCAACACAAGATTCTGCTGTTGCTAAATATTAAAAATTCAGTCGCTGTACCAATTAAGGATTCACTATCGTTTCGATGACGAACACTTGCATATATATTTTCCTCCCGTTTTCGTTTATCTCATAAAACCGCCATTACTCGCGGGAGAGCTAAAATTAACACCGATCCTCGTGGTAGCAGCAACAATCAGTCACTGAGGCAGCGACAAAGCTCTGTCGGTTGCAGGAGAACGGAAGACTAGCGGAAAAAGAAATTCAGCTTCTACATTACTACTGTCTACATTTGTGGTTAACTTTTAAATTTGCTCACACACTGTACAGTGTAATTATGAGTATCTGATGCTGGTTTCACGGTTTGTGTGTCGCGTGCCAGCGTTCCAGTGACGTAGCAAATTATAGGTGGACGATCGGCGTGGGAGTCATTGAATGACATATGTGCAGTGTACGTAAAAAATTAAAAATTTAAGCAGTGCTGATTCAGCGAAGTTTGCCATCCCGCATCGTTGTACAGGGTACATAGAAAATACATGATGGAAAGCGTAGCCTGGAAACGCTGCATGAAACACAGAAATTTGAGAATAGCATTTAGGCGTCGTAATTGCACATTTTCGGCGGTACCGGAACGTAATTAAAATCTCACTCACGGGCATCTTGGCACCAAATGATGGTTAATTTACCGAAAATGTATACCTATGAGATGATCGATAAAAATAAATGATTGATTGCAGCGGATACAAGAAGACTTGGTTGCCAAGTGACGTCACACGTCAGTGTGGTCTGCAGCCGTCTCTAAACGCCCCTCAGCCGCTGTCGTCACCATTAAGACGTCACGGAAGACTCAGCTGTCACGCTAGCCCTGTGATGACAGACATCTATAGCTACGTCTTTCTACTTTTTTGCTTGTTTATCGTTGTTGCCGAGAAAACTGCCGCATTCATTCACGCAATTTGGTAGGCCTACGTAATTGAGGTTGGAAGTTCACATATGAATTACATGTAGAGGTAATGACAAAATCACTCATGTATCGCAACAGGAAATGCTCTGGCTGGGAATATTGTTTCCTGGGTCATAGCGTGCTAGACACAAGACTACTATCTCACGTGAGCGTTTTGCTCGTTCGTTACGTAAGGAAGATACAACAGTAGGAATAGTAACAGTCAACTTCGTCACGAATTACAGGCTTAATTATGTGTAGCTCATAAGAAATAGTCTGATTCAGTTGTGTGTAAAATGAAATGTGGCAAAGACGATAACTTTTAGTGAGTTTGTCCGTTGCGAGCGTAACTTTAAACTTTGATTTTTTTAATAGATAAAACTCTTTACCTTTTAAAATTGTCGTCGCATTAAACTAAAAAAAAGTGCTGTCTGACTGCTAGCTGCCGCGTTCGTTACTTCTTTCTGTTTTCATTTCTTTAATAGAATCCCAATTACTCCAGTTAAAGTCAGAATCTAACTGCCATCTTTCCGTGGCGCCTACAGCAACAATCGACCGCTGGTGCACCGACAGAGCTCTGTAGTCTGCGAGATATGGAGAATTAACGGAGAGATAAACTCGGCTTCTATATTACTACGATCTGCATTTGCAGAATGTGTATACGTAAACAGAATATTTGAAGAACAGGATAAATTGAAAGTACCACACGTGTATCGGACTTGGCTGACGCACCATGTTTCATTTTTCAATATCTCATAAAAGAGCCAAAATGAATGACGGATAAACAGCCACTTAATTAACATAATTATCTGTAGCAAATGTTCAAACCGACCACCGTTGTCATGCTGACTTAGCGCCTTAAATATTCACGTGCGGCCTCTGGCTGCTATATTGAGATTCTTTCATTTGATGCCGTCCTTGTGCCCTACACTTTTGGTCAAATTGTGTTTCCGCACCCTGCATATGCCAGACGAGGCGTGACAGAGGGTTGGTCGAATTCTCTAGAGTCCAGTACACTTAATCTTTGATAGAAAGTGTGAAAAACGGCAAAATGACAAAATGCGTTGGTAGCAATTTATGACTTAAAAATTCAGTGGATGATAACTATGATACGTTTAAGAAAGGCGCTAAGGAAATAGATGTGAAGTACGTTTCTTGATTACAAAATGTCCTCAGGTAAAGTAGTAATGTACAAGTGTCGTGACAAGAGTATCAGTCGCGCTATTATGGGGCAACACGTGAGACCGCACAGAGCCAATATTAATGAAAGTAAAGACTATGCACCGTCGGTCAAGTGCCAAAGCATTGAAAACGAGGCAAAATTGTTAACTGCGTTGGTCACATTGTTACCATCAACGTGAGTAATGGCGGTACTCTTTTTTATCGTCTGTGATTCGGTATTGATGACTCAGAGGCTGCTGAATACTGCGATATTAACTTCTCTTTGTATTTCAATAAACATCTGAAACATGTGGACAACAATCTATGGAACCACGTAGACCTCGACCAGAATTTAATATTTTCTGTGATTTAACACCTAGCCTGGTTACTGAGCAGGTAAGGTGGACGGTACGACAGATTTGACGTTTACACGGGACACAACATTCACAAGACGAAACTGCTTTTCTCTAGTCATGTTTGCATATGAAACGTTAGTCCGAAGAAGCCTCTATTTTGCGAGCTTCATAACATTTACGCTCATAGCCTCTGCAATGCAACTATCCTCGGTACAGCGAACTTTTCGGTGTTTCCCTAATATCGAGAGGAGACATTAACAAATGGTGGAGGGTACGGACTTGTTACGGACGCCAGTGAAAACATGGGGAGCAAGAGGAGGTTGCACATAAACGGATGTTCAAAAGTATCCATGTCCGTTAAAGCGTTGGAAGGTGCTATATTGAGCGACAAAAGTTACGTTTACTGGTGCACGGTTGTGAACCAAGTGTGGATACAGGTTGCGCACTTATTTCTTTTACGGCTCTGTGGCACCCACTATTCAAACACGATAGAGAATGGCCAGCATACTTGACAACAGGTTACAAAAAGGATAACTTTACGTGTTTCCACATTGTCAAGAAGACGAGTACTGGCCTGTTTTTATACACTACCGGAATGTACAGGAGACCACAGGAGCGTTTCCGGAAAGAAGACGTAACAGCGATGTAAACATGTCATCTACTCGGCTCGCGCCATCCTTTTGCACAATCAGCAGACAGAGCGATTAATAATGATATTAGTTGGCATCTGTAGCTAGCAGAGTTGAAACCGGTCGGAAAGACGTCCGCCGTTTGCGTTTTCAAGGTGTATTAAGCGTATAGTAGAGCAAAAATGAGACACATTGAAATGGAAAGAAATTGTTTCTTCAGTACTTTAGTAGTAAGAATGTGAGGCCAGGGTCACTAGATTCCAGGCGTGGCGTGTTTGCCAGTGCAGGATCGTCGGTAATGAATGACTCGCGAGTGTCGATGTTGCGACGTCTCCATAGTGTATCAGCAAGAGACGCCCTCCGCAGACCTGAATATGTGTAACACAACTGAAGCGAAGGGAACAGTCAATTCTGGGAAGCGCGCCATATTTCTAACATTTTCCCTCGTTTGCCACTTGCCTCATCTAAGTGTAATACTTTGCCTAGCGTTTTACGTAAAAATATTTTGAGTACTGTTACTAACAAAAAATATAGGAATACAGACAATCTTTTGTATAAGAAAAGGGCTTCACATTTTTCTGTCGTCAGAGGTGCCGCAAAAACCAGATTTCCCAAAAAAAAATTCAATTTGTGCAGCGGCTACTCTACGGAGCAGTTGGTCGAATCATTTGCGCCCGGACGTGGGGGAGCAGCGTCGCAGACGTCGACACCTCGTCTGGCAGCACGGCGACAGTGATGCGGAGCCGAAGTAAAGGAGATGAATCTTTCTAAAGTAATCCTGAACAGATACACAAGTTTAACTCGACAAGAGCACGGACAGCGTCTGACGCAAGAATGCCGTCGCGAGCGACTCCGTTCCCCGTTGTAACGGAATTTTAGGCGCACAGTTGTTTTCGCAACAGTTTATTGAAAACACTGCGTCATTTGAATTGTCCGTTTATCTGATTCTGACGAATTACAGGGCGGTGAACTCGAAGCAACTGCGATTACGATGAGAAGTTGAAGGTTTTTCTTAGCTGTAAATTAATCGGAAGAACGTAACATTTCTTATCGTATCTTCTGTGGATTAGGGGAGACCACACTATGCTGTTTCAGTCTATTCACCTATGCGATGAAATAAAAAGAATTAAACAGATTTACCCCTAGTTCGCAAATGCCTTCATCGCCTCGCTAGTACGGACGACCTCCAGATTCAGCCGTTGACAAAAGTCTGCTACCGACGCTTCCTCCTTTCCCAAACAGAGCAGGACACACAGTGAGAGGTGAATAACGTACAAAGAAATGAACGTTAAATATACTGATATCAGCTGTCTTTTTTTTTTCCTTTCTGCTACGGCACAAGAGTAACACACACTGTGTGACGTGGTGGTTGTACGTGCAGGAACGGTAAAGTATAATCTGCCGGAACTAAGAGGTGCTACCAGTTTCTTCTGACGAGAAGAGAAAGTAGCTTCAAATGTTACCAATACTGACTAAACTGAAAGCAGCAAAATACTTCCTCCAGAACCACGTCTTCACTGGCTCCAAAACTTCAATAGCAACTGGAAGTTTCGATGTTTACGTCGAGGCATCGGTCTGAAAGAAACAGAAGTGCCGTAGTATGCATTATTCGTGCAAATCTCCTGAGTACAACAGACGCTTTGTTACGCAAAAGTCAGTGTATCAATGACAAATTAAAACTTCTAGTAGTAGACAGTGGTTCTAATACAGCAACTGTTTCCCGTAATTGGGTCACAGTTTTCAAAGATTACGTACATGTATGACTGGCGCCAGTTTCTACTACAGTCTTCTAGTAAGGACCATTTAAACACGACGGAGAGTGCACAACGCGTTTTGTAGAAGCAGATATTAATGAGTAATTTACTCTGTGTCGTCATCAAGGCAACATTGATATTGATTTGATACGTGGCCGGAATGTATGAGACGTCGCAGAACTACTTTGAGGAGGAAGATGCAACTACAACGTTAACACGGAGGAATCTTTTGGAACACTGGACGTATCATCTTGGTGAACAGAGGATAAGGTAGGGGCTGCATATGTGGGTTGTGACAATCTCTCGTAATAAAGAGGACGGGAGTGTATATATTATAACGTCACGGTTGTGTATCATGGAACGCCATGTGTATGGAACATAAGTAAATTTTCCACAGTATGACTACACATCTGCATATGCGTTTCTAGGGCTGGGCTGACAGCGGTGAGCTCCCGTGCTTGCCGACCATCACAAAGACACGTGAAACAAACGTCGTTACAGTTTGCCCACTGACCGATCACTCAGGAATGTTTGGACACTCTTTCAAAAGGGAGAATTTCAACCCAAATGACAACAGCACACGCTACGCGTCAAACATTTCCCAAAATCCTTGGGTTGGATGAAAGCAGGGATGTTGGCTGTGTCGGTCGTCATTTCTGAAGCTCTACGAATGGCGAAAATTTTTGACACGACAGAGCGTTAACCTCTAACCCACTATTATGAATTTACTCTACAAGCAACGTTTTCTTCTTATCTCGATACTGGTTCGTCATTTGTACTAG
This sequence comes from Schistocerca piceifrons, assembly GCF_021461385.2. NCBI lineage: Eukaryota > Metazoa > Arthropoda > Insecta > Orthoptera > Acrididae > Schistocerca > Schistocerca piceifrons. The sequence goes on along the minus strand of NC_060148.1, from coordinate 72,418,028 downwards.
ATAAAGCACAAGTCGTAGGTTTTTATTCCGTGTAAAAATAGGACGTTACGGATGTCACTTCTTAAAGCATAATGCCACACATGAGACGTAGTCGTGAGGAAATGGCCAGAAAACTATATGATTCCCGCCAACCGATTCTGTGGAGGCTTTTTCCATTTCTTTGCCTTCTCAGTGAATTAATTGTTGACTCGAATGCAGTCGTCCTCCTATCATGAGCAGTGTGTAAAGGCATCCGAGGAATCCTTTCTTATCTGTTACCATTTAACACATCGATACAAAGAAATGATGCTGTCAACTTTTTAGTTACGTCATCATAAGCGATCCCCGGAGACAACATATTCGCTAATTCTACGTACACGACTAAGATTTCTCCTTGGCTGTAGAGCAATTTTTCTGTCCATTATACGTCTTCAAATCCATGGAGTGTAAATACGTTCCAGCTCTTACCGTTCCACGTATTCCGCACGACGCGTGCGATCCACGCGAGCGTAATAAAACAGCATCAGTGAGTTATTTGGCTTCGATAAAAACGTTTTGACGGTACTTCTTTACGATTTCATCTACATCTACATTTATACTCCGCAAGCCACCCAACGGTGTGTGGCGGAGGGCACTTTATGTGCCACTGTCATTACCTCCCTTTCCTGTTCCAGTCGCGTATGGTTCGCGGGAAGAACGACTGTCTGAAAGCCTCCGTGCGCGCTCTAATCTCTCTAATTTTACATTCGTGATCTCCTCGGGAGGTATAAGTAGGGGGAAGCAATATATTCGATACCTCATCCAGAAACGCACCCTCTCGAAACCTGGCGAGCAAGCTACACCGCGATGCAGAGCGCCTCTCTTGCAGCGTCTGCCACTCGAGTTTATTAAACATCTCCGTAACGCTATCACGGTTACCAAATAACCCTGTGACGAAACGCGCCGCTCTTCTTTGGATCTTCTCTATCTACTCCGTCAACCCGATCTGGTACGGATCCCACACTGATGAGCAATACTCAAGTATAGGTCGAACGAGTGTTTTGAAAGCCACCTCCTTTGTTGATGGACTACATTTTCTAAGCACTCTCCCAATGAATCTCAACCTGGTACCCGCCTTACCAACAATTAATTTTATATGATCATTCCACTTCAAATCGTTCCGCACGCATACTCCCAGATATTTTACAGAAGTAACTGCTACCAGTGTTTGTTCCGCTATCATATAATCATACAATAAAGGATCCTTCTTTCTATGTATTCGCAATACATTACATTTGTCTATGTTAAGGGACAGTTGCCACTCCCTGCACCAAGTGCCTATCCGCTGCAGATCTTCCTGCATTTCGCTACAATTTTCTAATGCTGCAACTTCTCTGTATACTACAGCATCATCCGCGAAAAGCCGCATGGAACTTCCGACACTATCTACTAGGTCACTTATATATATTGTGAAAAGTAATGGTCCCATAACACTCCCCTGTGGCACGCCAGAGGTTACTTTAACGACTGTAGACGTCTCTCCATTGATAACAACATGCTGTGTTCTGTTTGATAAAAACTCTTCAATCCAGCCACACAGCTGGTCTGATATTCCGTAGGCTCTTACTTTGTTTATCAGGCGACAGTGCGGAACTGTATCGAACGCCTTCCGGAAGTCAAGAAAAATAGCATCTACCTGGAAGCCTGTATCTAATATTTTCTGGGTCTCATGAACAAATAAAGCGAGTTGGGTCTCACACGATCGCTGTTTCCGGAATCCATGTTGATTCGTACATAGTACATTCTGGGTTTCCAAAAACGACATGATACTCGAGCAAAAAACATGTTCTAAAATTCTGCAACAGATCGACGTCAGAGATGTAGGTCTATAGTTTTGCGCATCTGCTCGACGACCCTTCTTGAAGACTGGGACTACCTGTGCTCTTTTCCAATTATTTGGAACCCTCCGTTCCTCTAGAGACTTGCGGTACACGGCTGTTAGAAGGGGGGCAAGTTCTTTCGCGTACTCTGTGTAGAATCGAATTGGTATCCCGTCAGGTCCAGTGGACTTTCCTCTGTTGAGTGATTCCAGTTGCTTTTCTATTCCTTGGACACTTACATGTTTACCGGGAGATTTTTTCACTCAATCGCCTCCTTCTCGGGGGTGTAGGGTAACATCAGCTGAATTTTTCTCCCGTTTTCGCTTATTTCACAAAACCGCCATTACTCGCGGGAGAGTTAAAACAGCGAACATTCCGCGGTGCTGGCAGCAACAATCGGTTTCTGACGCAGCGACAAAGCTCTGTCGGTTGCAGCAGACGGAAAGTTAACAGAAAAATAAATCCAGCTTCTACATTACTACTATATGTATTTGTGACTAATGTCTAAATGTGCTGACAATCAGTACAGAGTAATTATGCAGATCTGATGCTGGTTTGGTGATTTTGTGTTTCGCGTGCTGGCTTTCCAGTGACGCGACGCAATATGGGCGGACGACCGGGGTGGGAGTCACTCGGTGACGTATGTGTAGCGTACCTTAAAAGTGAACAATTTAAGCAGTGCTGGTTGAGCAGGGTTTCGCCATCCAGCATCGTTATAGAGGCTCCGGAGAAACGATTTGACCAAAGGTGTAGGGCGGAAAGACAGTGTGAAACTTAGTAGTTTGGGTACAACAACTCGGGGTCGAAAATTCGTATTTTGGGCGCTACAGGAACGTAATTAAAATCTGACATGTGGACGTCTTTACTCAAAATGAAAGATAATTCACACAAAATGTAAGTGTAATCACAGTCTATGGACTAAGCAGTCTCAGGACGATAACAAGAAAAACTCAAAGCATCACATACACCTGTGTAATACTTAGCCGACGTTCTAGACAACATTTCTTTAGAAATAAAGACAATCACATGTCCATGTTTTACATTTCAACATGTCTTCAAGAGGACAAATTAAAGGAAACGTGATCCACCACTTACTTAGCGTTAAGTATGTCGCAGCAAATGTTCAAACTGCCCACCGTTTTCATGCTGGCATAGCGCTATAAATATTCAACAGCCACATCTAGTTCCTATACTCGGATTGGTTTTTTTAATGCTGTCTTTCTGCCCTGCACTTTGGGTCAGACTGTTTTCTCACACACTGTATATGTGAGACAAGACATGGCAGAATGATGGTCAACTTCTCAGGAGTCCATAGAGAGTGCTGGAAACGGCAAAATGACGGAATGCGCTGGTACCGATATATAACCTTAAAATTTAATAGAAAAAATGCGATACGTTTAACCATGTAGCTAGAATGTAAGATGTAAAATACGTTTCTTGATCATAAAAAGTCCTCAACTGAAGTGGTGAACGTATAAATGTCGTGGCAATAGCCTCCGTAACGTTACTATGGAGCAACATATGAGCCCCTGCAGCATCGGTATTCACGAAACGAGAGACAGTGCACCGGTGGTGAGTTCCCAAAGCACTGAAAATAAAACACGATTTTTATCTGTGTTGGTCCCATTGCTCCTATCGTCGTAAGTAAAGTATTTTTACAGCTTCTGTGACGTGGAAGTGATGGCAGAGACCGACGAATACCGTCATATCAACTCCCCCCACACGTTAAGCTACGGAACCAAGTAGCCCTCATTTCTTCTTCTGATCAGAGGCAAACCACATTCAATTTATTTACGTTTTTAACTGTACTCAAACGTGGTGAATTTTGCCTCTAGTCCTCCGTCAAGGTGTCTGACACCTGCTGCGATTTTCCATGTTTGTATTCAGCAGTCAAGATGAACGGTACGACAGAGACGACGACTATACGGGAAACAACATTCAGGTGAGGAAAATTTCGGAAACCACTTTTCTCTAATGATGAGGTTGCATGTTAAACATTAATCGGCTTTGATAGGATGAACAAACGTCGATGTCCAGAGCTTCATAATTTTTACACACATCTCTCTGCAATGGAGCTGCCCTTGACGAAGCGAACTTGTCATTTTGTGTAATATGAAGAGGAAACATTAACAAGTAGTGGAGAGTACGGAATCCTGGAAGACGATGTCCAAAAGCCTCGTGCACGGCCACTGAAGCGTAAGTAGCTGATTTATTAAACAATCATGATTACGCTCGTTGCGGAAAGAAGCGCGAGATGGGCACTGCTGCAAACACATTTCACCAAAAAGCGTTTGGCGTTTACGCACGGCGGCAAAACTACTCAAAGACTGAAGACCCATTCAGACCGCTGTGCACAGAGTTAGATGGTGTCTTGTCTCCGGCCACTGTTTGCCGTAGCCCTCGCCACTGAGCGAGAGGCTGGCTGTGGCTATTAGCACATTTCCAGAATCCATATCGCAGTGTTTGCGTGATAAGACAGAACTGCTATTGGCAGATCGGTTTGCAAATACTGCCCTACGTACTATGTAGTAGCAGTCCTACTATTTGACGGTATATTGATAGTTTTTACTTATCGACCGTCTGACAGCAACTGAATAAAACACAATCTTAGTGCCATACGCGTTTCGCCTTTATTTTCTGCAAGACATCATCAGTGGCAGGTTGCGTGGATAATTTCTTACATATTACGCTCCTGTTGCATTTTCGGTATTCTTCTTATGAATGCGAATTTGCGGTTTTTTTCCCACATTCCACAGCACTATGAACTGAACGCTTCTTTCAATGCAATGTTTTGGTTTCTGTTGCCGACTGTCAGACGGTTCATAAGTAAAAATTATCAATATACCGTAATATTACATGCAACTGAGGAAGACAGGACAACAAAAAAATGGTTCAAATGGCTCTGAGCACTATGGGACTTAACTACTGAGGTCATTAGTCCCCTACAACTCAGAACTACTTAAACCTAATTAACCTATGGACATCACACACATCCATGCCCAAGGCAGGATTCGAACCTGCGACCGTAGCGGTCACGCGGTTCAAAAGTGAAGCGCTTAGAACCGCACGGCCACATAGCCGGCCGACAGGACTACAAAAGTTGAAGATGTCTACTATTTGACGTTCACAGAAACGGACTGGGTACCAGATACGCTTCCTAATGTAAGTATATTACGGAGAAATCGAAGATTCGAATACTAGAGAACGATTCTATCATCGCAAATGTCCCGCAGACGTGTTTGTCCCATATTGGGCAATGACTTCGAGAGAGTATCTAGGTACACATATCGCACCGATGTGTGGTACAGCTTTGCGACGCCGTCTGTTGAAACATGACGAATGGCACGTTTAACAAGAGGGTATAAATAATGACAACTTTTATTTTCGTGGTTTTTCAAAAAACATTGCGGAATTGTTTTAATATATACCAAGAATGTGAAACAGACTACGTTAGAATTTTGAAAGCATAAGGAGTATAAGGTTTGCGCTTGTAGCCCGGTGACTTAAAAACGATCGGCCAGACATCCGCCATTTGCACGTTTTCAAAGAGGGTTAACACATACACTAGAAAAAAAAGTGTCGTACTAAACGGAAACAATCACCTCTTCAGAAAATCATGCATCAAGGAAAACATGTCGAGCAGTCAGCCCTTACAGCACAAGTAAGGCCAGAATAAATACATGTAAGCGACAGAGTTGCAAACGGTTACGTACACACCACTGAGATATTTCTAGAGTGTACTAAAGCTAGAGACAAACAAAAAGTATGCTCTTGAAATTCCTTAACTTGCTAAAACGACGGAACTTTTCGAGTGCTAAATGTATTTTCTTAGTGTGGCCAAAACAGACCAAGCAGTGTCGGTTCCAGAATACATAATTTCATAGGCAGCTCTCCAGGTAAGCAAATTTACGGTGGTGAGTTTCCTGCTCTGCTAATGGTGCAATTTGCTTGCCCACGGCCAACAACACGTGTGAAAACAGAGAGGATATTACGAAACCTGAATATGCTTTGGAAGATAATGCGATAAAAGAGTTAGCAATAAATGTAAATATTCGCTGTAGTATTTTAGGTAAAATTAGTTGCGTTATTTATATTGAGGTAAAACCAAGGTACATCAGTTCCGTGGAAAGGCAGGCCGCAGGAGATGGGAACGTAGAGCAGAAACTTGCACCGGCACGGCGGCTACAGTCTTTCCTTGAGGGGCTGCAGAGGATTTCCCCGACTTGGTTGCGATTCGAGCATGGGCGGGAAGCAGCGTCGCAGACATCGACGCCTTCTTTGACAGCACGGCTGCAGCCGACTGGTGCAGAGAGAGGCGATGGAGAGATTCGTCCTAATCTTGATTTATTATTCAAATCTAACGCGCCAAACACGCCGAAAGCATTTGTATCCAGAATGCCGCTGCGAGACACTCCGTTCGCAGTTGTAACGAAATTTTCGGTGCAGTACTGCTTTCGTGACATTTCAAAAATTCACCTCTTTGCAATTGTTCGTTTATGTACTGCTGAAGAAACGAAAACCTCTGAACTAATTACGATGATGAGTCTACGAAACATTTAGCTTTGGAAAGAGAACGATTATGGAAATTATTGTCAATTATATCAGTTAGTATCATTTCCTGGTGACGAATAAGATAGATTGTTACTTTCCACGTCTGCATACGAGTTTTAGCCGCTGTTTCAGAGCAATAAATCATTGTCTCTCCACGTGAACAAATCGGTGCTCGGCACTCGCATTATGTATGTGAATGCCAACAAGATAAGTAAGAAGACGTTGAATCTTTATAGGTCGTCCATTACTATTGCGAAAATATTGAAATGCTTTCAAATGCGAACAGAGTGTGTAATATAGCACACAATAGTTTGCTATAGGGAGGTGGAAGTGTTATGCAAGCATGACGCCACAAGTGATTACTGGAAGTCATAGTATTAATCATTGAAGAATACGATGCATAATTTCGATTGGACAGAATGATAACATTGGCGAGTTTGTATCTGAAAGGCCTAACTCTAAACGTGGGTTTATATAGATTAAATACAGTCATGTGCGCTCCAACGACGTTATTTATCGCTTAAAGGTTTACTCGCTTCTAACTCCGATGAATGTAAAGTTCGACTGATGGCTGTGCATTTACTATGATTTTTCCGTTTTCATTTTCTGCATCAAACCGCCATTATTCGCGAGAAAGTTAAAACTGCCGACATTGTGGAGCGCCAGCACCAGCAATAGGTACCTGAGGCAGCGACAAAGGTCTGTGGGCTGCAGGAGACGCAGAATTAACGGAAAAATAAACTCAACTTCTATATTTTTACGGTCTGCAAGCGCGATTAAAAGTGCCCAACGTCAGTACCGTGTCATTATGCGAATCCGACGCTGCTTTTACGATTTTGTGTAATCCCTTTTGGTAGTCAGTCACTGACGCGTGTGAGAAAACGCAAACGTAAGCAGTATTGTTTGGGGGGGGGGGGGGGGGGGTTCCGCATCCTGCAGCGTTACACATTATCAGACATGACACGACAAGGGTGCTGACCGCAGTCTCAATTCTTCGATAAAATGAAAGTGCTTAAAAGCGTAAAATGATGGAATGCTGTGGTAGTGTTTTTTTCCTTCAAAATACAGCAAGAAATCCGGCGTCGGTGACCATGTTTCGGCAGTCGATATGATAGCTCTTACATGACGAACCGGAAGCGGTAGCGGCAGATCGGTTTATGAAAAGCACATTCGTTAGCCGTTTGTAGAACTGTTAAATAACGTTTTATATTTTGTTTGACACAATGAAAGCGATTATTAATATATCGTTACCTTTTCGAAGCTGAAACACAGAGAATCAAATATTTTATTTTTACGCTAAACATTTCTCCTCCGTTCGACATTTATAATTTTCTGCAAAAAGATATAACAATTTCCGTGTCCATTACTATATACAAGGTCCTTGGTCGTTGTGTGACAGAATGGAGTCCGTAGACTTTTTTTCGCGCTGTTTATTCCAACGTCTTATTCCTTATATCAAAGGTTAATACGGCAAGTCGCATGCTGCCATCTGTCGGCCAGCGACTACACTGCGTCCTCTGTAACTCCTTCCGCAGTTACCTTCTTCTGCAACACGGGGCGCCATCAGAACGTCTTTCAACAGCGCTCTTTGGGGTGCGAATCACGCACTTCCAACAAATAAAAACAGAACATTCGTACATAAAAATCTCTTGTAGTGGGCAACGAGGGAGGGCTGTAGCCTATTTGTACGAAAGAAGGTAAATTGAGACAACTGTGAGCCGACAAGACTGCCACATCAGAGAAACAGGCAGTTGCGATTTCAAATCCGCCTCCACACAGCACCAGAGAATATCGTATAACGCAGTCAGGAGCCGTAGAATAAATTTCACACTGTTTTCGTTCTCGAGCGAAGCGTTGCTCAGAGCTTTCAAATAAGTAGTAGCATATTAAAAGATGAAATAAGTTTATATTTTGTATTTCTTTTGAAAGAATGGAAATAAATAAAGTTTTTTTTTTTTTCGTCACGTTCCACCACTACCAGGAACATCTTTTCTTTTTTCCTGAGAGGAAAAATATTGATTACAATGTCTGATGCAAGTATATTCCCTGCGAAGCGTACTTTTCAACTACTTAATATAATACGTGGCGTTAATTTCTCTTTAGTTCTTCAGTGACAGGGCACAATTCCTGGCATGGAGAACAAGAGACATAAGCAGTTAGGTGCGGCGCTGGAAGATACATCATCTGAACGGAGAAAGAGCTAAAGTAACAACCGGCGGCAGTCTTCAGAGAAAGCGGTCGCGAATCAGGTGTTCAGTGCGACGGACTACCTGGCGGATCTTGAAACGGAAAATCTGAACATCAACAGTAGCGGGAGGCAAAGGCCGGGCAAGTTCTGTTACGCAGGAGGAGTATCCAGCAATCTGTGGGCGGCGATATACCACTGTGTGGACAGATTAAAGTTGCGTAACTGGTCAGTGGGGGGGACAGGATACCGGCAGCAGACGCAGCATTATGCTGTGCTCACAGTTTTGGACATTAGTTCGCTGGCTTGAGTAGGGAGAGACTCCAATGTTTCCCTTAACCAGGTACACGGATTGACATGTGTCTTTTTCGTGGAAGATCGGAATTTGCTTATGAATTATAAAGATATGTTGTGCGCCTAATAGTACTAAAGATGTACCCGGTAATAGTGGGGCAACTTTGAAATGTACAAGCAAAAGTGCTTGACGTTTACTGAGTGTAGAATGAGGAAAGTCGGCAACAAACGAATAACCAGGCAAAAATTGAATGTAAAATTGTTAATAATCATGCCGCTCGTAAAAAAGTGTTATACAGAGCGTTTAAATTGATTATAGTGATACCGAGAAAATACACTGGTGTTCAAGGGTGAGAAACTATCGAAATGCTCGATAAAGATAAATAAATGATTGGATACAGCGAGACACATCGCGCGTGCTCTACGGAGACAGGGGCGCGACGTGGCGCCTCAGCCGCTGTGGCCGCCATTAAGACTTGAGGAACGACTCAGCTGTCACTGCAGCCCTATGATGGCGGACATCTGTGGCCAAGTCTTAGTATTTTGTTCTTGTTTATCACGGTTGCTCAAAAAATTGAAACATTTGTTCACACTATGCAGTATGTAATTCGGCTCGCCCTGTTACTAAATGTTCAGTTTATAAAGAAAAATATAAATTACATGAAGGGCATTTCTGCTCTGGCTGGAGCAATTGTCTCCTCCACGATTGCATGAGAGACGTAACACTTCTATCACGTGTGAGCATTTTCCTCATTCTTTACCTAAGAAAAATACGAGACTAGTAAAATTAATAGTCAACTTCGTCATGAATTACAGGCTCAGTTGTGCGTAGTTCGTAGGAACGTGGCAGCGACGATATCTTTAGTGAGTTTGTCTGTGGTGGACGCAACATAAAACCTGGGTTTCTGTAATTGCTGGTAACTCAATCGCATCACGAACATTATCGTTCAAAATTGTCATCGCATTAAATTAACAGAAACGTACTGTTTGACTGCCAGTTGCCGCTTTCGTTACTCCTTCCCGTTTTGATTTCTTTAATAGAATCCCAGTTACTGCGGAGAAAGCCTGAATCTAACTGCCATCATTCCGTGGCGCCAACACCAACAATCGACCGCTGATGAACCGACAGAGCTCTGTGGTCTGCAGGAGACGCAGAATTAACGGAAAGATAAACTCTGCTTCTGCATACTACGATCTGCGTTTGCGATTAATGTCGAGTGTGCTTGCAATCAGTACGGTGTCACCGTGCGAATCTGGTGCTGGTTTGGTGATTTTGTGGATCGCGTGCTGGCTTTCCAGTGACGTGGCGGAATGCAGGCGGTCAACCTGGCTGGGTGTCATTCAGTGAGATATGTGTAGCGTCTCTAAAAAGTGAATAATTTAAGCGGTGCTGGCTGAGCGACGTTTGCCATCCAGGAATGTTATACAGGGTGCGGAAAATCAATTTGACCAAAAGTGAAGGGCGGAAAGACAGTGCGAATCATAGGAATTTGAGTGCCGCAAGTAAGAGCCGCAAATGCGTAATTTCGGCGCTACAAGAGTGTAATTAAAATCTGACATGGAGACCTCTTTACCCAAAATGAAAGGTAATTTATAGAAAATGTACGGGTGAACACAGTCTTTGGACTAACCAGTCTTCAGGATGAGAAGAAGAAAACTTTAAAACATCACATACACGTTCATCATACTTAGGCGATGTACCACACAATATTTCCTCAGAAATGAAGACAATCGCATGTCCATATTTAATACTTGAAGATGTCTTAAAAAGATCAAAGTAAGTGAAAACTGAGTCACCACTTAATTAAGTAAGCGTGTCGTAGCAAGTGACATAATGATAGTCGAACTCTCACGACTCCATAGAAAGTGCTGGAAACGACAAAATGACGGAATGCGTTGGTAGCGATGTACAACTATAAAATTTATTAGACGGCAAGTACGTGAAAGAAAATGCGAAACGTTTAAGCAAGTTGTAAATCTATAAATGTGGTGAGAAAAGCGTCTGGCACATTATTATGGGGCAACATATTATGAGCCCCTACAGCGTCGGTATTAATGGAACGAGAGAGACAATGCACCATTGGTCAGTTCCCTATGGACTGAAAATGAAACGCAACTTTTAATGGCGTTGGTAGCGTTGCTCCTATCATAGAGACGAATTAATTTTATAGTTTCTGTGATGTTGAAGTGATGACTCAGAGACCGATGAATAGTCTGATATCAGCTGCTCTCCGTATCTCGATATATCCCTGCGACACAGTAACCTACGAGACCGAGTTGCCCTGATTTGTTCTCCTGGCAGAGGCGAACTACATTCTATTTATTTACGGTTTTCACGGTACTGAAACGTGGTGAAATTTGCCTCAAGTCCTCCATGTAGGTACCTGATACCTGCAGCAAGTTTCCATGTTTGTACTGAGCAGTCGGGATGAACGGTACGACAGAGACGACGACTACACGGGAAACAACATTCAGATAAGGAAAATTTCGGAAACCGTTTTAATCATGTGGTTACATGTTAAACAGTAATCGGTTTTGCTAGAGTGAGCAAACGTCCATGTCCCGAGCTTCATAATTTTTATACGCGTGGTCTCTGCAATGCAGCTGTCCTCGACGAAGCAAACTTATCAGTCTTTGCGTAATACGCGGTGGAGACATTAACAGATGGTTTAGAGTACGGATTCCTGGCAGACGCCAGTGGAGTCGTGATGTGGTGGAGGGTGAAGAGGAGATTGGAAGTAGAGCAACGTTCAAAAGTTTACGCTCGTTGTGGAAAGAAGTGCGAGATGGACACTGCTGCAAACACATTTCACCAAAAAGCTTTGGGCGTTTAGGCACGGCGACAAAACTTGTCAAAGACTACAGACCGATCCACACGGCTGTGCAAAGAGTTAGCGGGTGTCTTGTCTCCGGCCACTGTTTCCCGTGGCCTTCGCCACTAAGCGAGAGGCTGGCTGTGGTTATAAGCACATTTCCAGGATCGATATCGCAGAGGTTGCGTGATAAGACGGAACTGCTATTAGCAGATCCGTTTGCAGAGACTGCTCTATGTAATAAATAGTAGCTGTCCTACTATTTGACGTTCACAGAAACGGACTGAGTACCAGATATGCTTTCCCACGCAAGTATATTACTGAGAAATCGGAGATTCGAATAGTAGAGAACAATTGTATCATCGCAAATGTCGTGGCAGTTGTGTTTGTCCCATATTGGGCAATCGCTTCGAGAGAGTGTGTAGATATACAAATCGCGCCCATCTGTGGTACAGCTTTGCGATGTCGACTGTTGAACCGCGACGAATGGTACGTTTAAGAAGAGGAAATAAAAATGACAACATTTGTATTCGTGGCCATTCAAATAAATCGCCGGATTGTTTTAATATATACCAAGAATGTGGAACCGACTACGGTAGAATTTCGAGATATAAGACTCTGCAGGAATAAAATCAGCATGTTGGCAACAGACGTCACGTAATCCGTTGGTCGAGGCGAACACAAAGCCGTGAGGAGTACAAGTTTTGCGCTTGTAGCCCAGTGAGTAAACACGATCGGACAGATATCCGCCGATTACACGCTTTCCAAGAGTGTTAATACCTGTAGTGAAAGAAAAGTTGTATTAAATGGAAAAAATCGTCTGTCCAGAAATGCATGGCTCTTTTGAGAGTAGTTGCCATGTTATTCTAGTGAGAAGCATAAAGGCCGGGCTCACCCGATTTCAGGGCTAGCATATGTGGCAGTGCGCAGCCGTTCATAATGAATGAGACGCGAGTGTGGATGTTATGACGTCACTGTGGTGTACGAGCAAGTAACTCCGGCCGTGGTCTCTAGTTAATGAAGTACTGTCGCAAAGAGACTGCACAGCAACGCACTAAGCTCTCGATAATACGAGATACAGTAATAACAACAACTCATTCTCTATCCATTATCATCACGACAATTGTAACACTCTTTTAGTGAGTGGCCGACTATGTGAAGGGCCACAGCACCACGTCGCAGGCCGGCCGAAGTGGCCGTGCGGTTAAAGGCGCTGCAGTCTGGAACCGCAAGACCGATACGGTCGCAGGTTCGAATCCTGCCTAGGGCATGGATGTTTGTTATGTCCTTAGGATAGTTAGGTTTAACTAGTTCTAAGTTCTATGGGACTAATGACCTCAGCAGTTGAGTCCCATAGTGCTCAGAGCCATTTGAACCAACCACGTCGCAATGGAAGGTGCCAAATTAGGCAAAACATCTCAAGCAGTCACCTCCTAAGTTTAGGCCAGATTAATTATGCGTAAGCGACAGAGTTGCAGACGGTAACATAAACACCTCTGAGACGATTTTAGAGTGTATTGAAGCTAGAGCCAAACAAAAAGTATGCCCTTGAAATTCCTTAACTTCCTAAAACAACGGTCTTTTTCGAGTGCTACATGTCTTCTCTTAGTGTGTCCTACAACAGGTCAAGCTGTGTCGGCTCTATAATAGATGCAAACCTTCACAAGTTGCTTTCTCGGTAAGCAAATTTGTCTCCGATGCTGGTTTGACGACGGTGAGTTTCCTGCACTGCTAATGGTGCATTTGATTGCCGGCGGCCACAAACACATGTGAAAACAGTGAGGGTATTAGGAAACCTGAATATGCGTAGGACGATAATGCGAGAAAACAGTTAGTAATAAATGTAAATATTCGCCGTAGTGTTTTGGCAACATTATTTACGTCATGTTTATTCAGGTAAAACCAAGGAACATCTGCTCCGTGAGAAGACAGGCCGCAGAGACGAGAGTGTGCAGCAGTAACTTGTACCGCCACGGCGGCTGCTGCCTTAGCGTTGGGAAGCTGCAGAGGCTCTCCTAGACTCGATAACTTTTAACCCGGGGTGGAAACAGCGTCGCAGACATCGACACCTTGTTTGCCAGCACGGCTGCAGTCGGCTGGTCCAGAAAGAGGCGACGGAGAGATTCGTCCGAACCTCGGTTTGTTACTCACGGCTAATCCGGCGAAGAACGCCGAAAGCGTGTGTCAGGGCAATGTAGCTGCGATACACTCCGTTCCCATTTGTAACGAAAGTTTCGGCACGGTTCCAAGTCTCTGTAATTGTTCGTTTACGTATTGCTGAAGAAACGAAAGCCTCTGAACTAATTATGATGGTAAGTTTACAGAACATTCAGCTTTACGAAGACAACGGCTATGGAAATTATTCTCTCTTATATAAGTTAATATCATTTTATAGCGACCAGTATCATGGGTAGTTTCTGTTGGAACGAACGACGACTTTTGCGATTCGGGTTCTACGTCTGCATACGAGTTTCAGCCGCTGTTTCAGAGTGATAAAACATTATCAATCCCTGTTAACAGGGAGCTCACACAACGTTTGTGAATGCCGACATGATAATTAAGCAGTAACAAGACGAAAAATCTTTTTAGCTCGTCAATTACTATTGCGAAAATATTGAAATGCTTCTATATGCGGACAGTGTTTAATATAGCAGACAATCGTTTGCTACAGGGAGGTGGAACTGTGACACAAGCACGACGCCACAAGTGATTAGTGGAAGTGAGTAGTATTTTTCATTGAGGAATGCGATGCGTAATTTCGATTGGACAGAATGATAAGGTTTGCGAGTTTGTGTGTGGAAGGCCTAACTCTAAATGAGGGTTTAAATGGACAACATACAGTTATGTGTGCCCCACCGACGTTGTTTATCGTTTAAAGGTTTATCGTTTACATGTCAAGTTTGACTGGTGGTTGTGCATTTACTATCATTTTTTCCGTTTTCGTTTTCTCCTAAAAACCGCCATTGTCAGCGAGCAAGTGATAAACTGCCGACATTGTGGAGCGCCAGCAGCAACAATAGGTCGCTGGGGCAGCGACAAAGCACTGTGGGCTGCAGCAGACGCATAATTAACGGAAAAATAAACTCAGCTTCTGTCTTTCTACGATCTGCAACCGCGATTAAAAGTGCCCAACGTCAGTACCGTGTCATTATGCGAATGCGACGCTGATTTTACGATTTTGTGTAACCCGTGCTGGCGTCCGAGTGGCGTCCCTTTTGGTAGTCAGTCACTGACGTGTGTGAAAAAACGCAAACGTAAGCAGTGGCGGTTGGGCGGGGTTTTGTCATCCTGCACTGTTACACATTATCAGACATGACCAGCGTGCTGACCGCAGTCTCAATTCTTCGGTAAAATGAAAGTGCTTAAAACCGTAAAATGATGGAATGCTGTGGTAGTGTTTCTTTCCTTCGAAATACAATAAGAAATCCGGCATCGGTGACCAGGTTTCGGGAGTCGATATGATAGCGTTTACATGACGAACCAGAAGCGGTAGCGGCAGATCGGTTTATGGAAAGCACATTCGCTAGTCGTGTGTAGAACTGTTAAATAACGTTTATATTTTGTTTCACAGAATGGAAGCGATTATTAACATACCGTTACTTTCTCGGAACGGAAACACAAGAGATTCAAATATTTTATTTTTACGCTAAACATTCTCCTCCGATCGACATTTATAATTTACTAGAAAAAGGTATCAGAATTTCAGTGTCCATATTATACACAATTGAGCCCGTAGACATCTTTTTCAGTCTGTGTATTCCATTTCACCGTCGTATTACCTAAATCAAAGCTGAACACGGCAAGTCGCATGCTGCCATCTGTCGTTACTCGACTACACTGCGTCCTCTGTAACTCCTTTCGCAGTTACCTTCTTCTGCAACACGGGGCGCCATCACAGCGTGCCTTTCGATACCGCTGATTCGGGTGCGAATCACGCACTTTCAAGAAATGAGAACAGAACATCCGTACTTCGAAATCTCTTGTAGTGGGCAACGAGGGAAGGCTGTACCCTATTTGTATGACAGAAGGTAAAATGAGACAACTGTGAGCGGACAAGACTGCCTAATCAGAGGAACCGGGCGGCTGCGATTTCAAATTCGCCTCCACACAGCACCAGAGAATATCGTATAACGCAGTCAGTCGGCGTAGAATAAATTTCAGACTCTTTGCGTTCTCGAGCGAAGCGTTGCTCAGCGCTTTCAAATTAGTAGTAGCATATTAAAACATGAAATAAGTTTATATTTCGTATTTCTTTTGAGAAGAATGGAAATAAATACTGTTTTTTTCGTCACATTCCAACACTCCCCGGAACATCTTTACTTTTTTCCTGAGAGGAAAAATATTGATTTCAATGTCAGGTGCAAGTATATTCCCTCGGAAGTGTCCTTTTCAACTACTTAAAATAATACGTGGCATTATTTTTTCTTTAGTTCTTCAGTAAAAGGTCACAATTCGTAGCAAGGAGTAACAAGAGGCATAAGTAGTTAGGTGCGACGCTAGAAGATACATTATCTGAATGGAGAAAGAGCCAAATTAACAACCGGCGGCAGTCTATAGAGAAAGCGGTCGCCGGATCACGTGTTGCGAGCCATCGACTGTCTGGCGGATCTTGAAACGGAAAATCTGAACTACATCGACAGCAGCGGGAGGCAAAGAGCGGACAAGTTCTGTTACGTAGCAGGACTATCCAGAAATCTGTGGGCGGCGATATGGCAGCGGGTGGACAGATTAAAATCGGCGTAACTGGTCAGTGGGTGGAACACGGTACTGGAATGCATCTTACAACTGGCAGCAGACGCGAAATGACGTCTGCCTTTTTCGTGGAAGATCAAGTTTTGCTTGCAAATCCTACAGACGTGTTAAGCACCTAATACTACTAGAGATGTACCTTGTAAAGGCGGGACAAGTTTCAGAGGTGCACGTAACTTGCTTGACGCTGGGTTTAGAATGAGGAAATACAGTAAATAACGAACAAGTATCCGACAAAAATTGAATGTAAAATTGTTAATAATCGCGCCGCTCGTAAAAAAGTATTATACAGAGCGTTTAAATTGATTGTATTGATACCGAGAAAATATACTGGAGTATAGAAATGCTCGATAAGGAGAAACAAGTGATTAGATACAGCAAAACACGTCGCGCGTTGTCTTGGAGACAGGGGTGCCTTGTGACGTCACCCCACACTGTGGGCTGCTGCTGCATCTGTAGACGAGTCTCAGCAGCCGTGGCCGCCATTAAGATTTCACGAATGACTCAGCTGCCACTGCAGCTCGGTGGTGGCAGATATCTGTAGCCGAGTCTCAGTATTTTGTGCCCGTTGTTCTTTGTTGGAAAATCGCAGCATTCATTCACACTATGCAGTAATTAACTCGGTTCGCCCTTTTACTAAATATTCAGTTTATACAGTAAACTATGAATTACGTGCACAGGTAATTGTAAAATCATTCCTGTGCCGGAAAAAGAAATGCTCTGGCTGGAGGAATTGTTTCCAGGATGATTGCATGAGGGACGCAAGACTGCTTTATCGTGTGAGCATTGTGCTAATTCTTTACCTAAAAAAAATGCGAGAGTAGTAGTAGTAGTAATAGTCAACTTGGTCATGAATTACAGGCTCAGTTATGTGTACTTCATTGCAAATAGTGTAATTTAGTTGTGTTTAAAATGAAACTTGGCACGGACGATAACTATAGTGAGTTTGTCTGTGGAGGGCCCAACTTAAAACCTGGGTTCCTGTAATTGCTGGTAACGCAGTCGCATCACCAAAGTTATCATTCAAAATTGTCATCGCATTAAACTACCAGAAACGTAGTGTTTGATTCCGAGTTGCCTCATTCGTTACTCCTTTCTGTTTTCATTCCTTTAACAGAGTCCCAGTTACTCCGAAGAAACTCTGAATGTAACTGACATCATCCCGTGGCGCCAGCAGCAACAACCGACCGCTGATGCAGCGACAGAGCTCTGTGGTCTGCGGGAGACGGGGAATTAACGGAAAGATAAACTCAGCTTCTACATTACTATGATCTGCAATTGCGATTAATGTCCGAATGTGCTTACAACCAGTACAGCGTCACTATGCGAATCTGGTGCTGGTTTCGTGATTTTGTGGATCGCGTGCTGGCTTTCCAGTGACGTGGCGGAATATAGGCGGACGACCTGGCTGGGTGTCATTCAGTGACGTATGTGTAACGAACGTATGAAGCGACTAATTCAAACAGTGCTGTTTGAGCGAGGTTTGCCATCCTGCACCGATATACAGGGCGTGGAGAAACAGTTTGACCAAAAATGCAGGGCGGAAGGACAGCATGAAACATAGGAATGTGTGTATGGCAACTAAGGGTCGTAAATCCATATTTTCAGCGCTACGGGAACGTAATTGAAATCTGCCATACTGAGGCCCTTGTTCAAAATGATAGGTATTTTACAGAAAATGTATACATAAACAGCATGTTTGCCCTAACCAGTCGTCACGACGAGAACAAGATAAATTTCAAGCGTCACAAACACGTGTATCGCATTCAGCTGACGAACGAGACAGTACTTCTTCAGAAATGAGGACAATCACATGCCCATGTTTCTTGTTTGAGTATATTTAAAAAAAGTGAAAAATGAGCCACCACTTAATTAACAAGAGTATGTATGGAAAATGTTGTAACTGACCACCGTTTTCATGCTGCCGCAGCGCCTTAAATGTTTAACTCCGCCCTGTATTTCTATACTCAGATTCCTTCGTTTGACACCCTCTTTGTGCCCTACGCTTTTGGTCAAATAGTTTTTCCGCCCTGTATATGCCAGACGATGCGTTACAGAATGTTGTTCGAATTCTCAGGAGTCCAGTACACTTAATCGTTCGTAGGATGTGCTAACAACGGCAAAATGTCAGAATGCGTCGGTAGCGATTTGTAACTTTAAAGCTCAGTAGACAGTAACTATGTTAAAGGAAATGTGACACGTATAACGAGGCACTACGGAATTAGATGTGTAATATGTTATCTGATTACAAAAAGTTCTCTAGTAGAGCGGTAACCGCACAAATGTCGTGACAAGCGTGTGTGTCACGCTAATATGGAGCAACGTATGAGACCCCACAGAATCGGTATTAGTGAAAGCATGCACCGTTGGTCAGTTGACAAAGCGTTCAAAATTAAACAAAACACTTAACTGCGTCTATGACATTGGAACTATCATCGTGAATGAAGACGAAATAAATTCATAGTGTCTATGATGTGGGAGTGTGGATTCAGAGACTGATGAATACGGTGAATTTCATTCCTCTATATTTTGTTTTGTTTTTTGTTCGATAAATACCTACGACACTATGGAACCGAGTAGCCCCTATTCCTTCTCCCGACCAGAGGCAAACACTATTCTACTTATTAACTGTTTTGACAATACTGAAATGTGAATATTGCTTCTAGCCCTGCATCAAGGTGGGCTGTCAGAATCGGATACCTGCTGCGAGTTTCCATGTTTGTACTGAGCAGTCAAGATGAAAGGCGCGACAGAGACGGCGACCACGCGGGACGCAACATCGGGATGACCAAAATTTCGGAAACCACTTTTGTGTAGTCATGTTTACATGTTAAACCTTAACCAATTCTACTAGCCGGAACGAACTGCGGTACGTTCCAAGATTCTTACGTATCAGACCCATGGTCTCCGCTGAGCAAACTATCGACGATGAAACAAACTTGGCGGTGTTTCCGTATTGTGAAAGGAAGACGTCAACATGTAATGTAGAGTACGAATTCCTTACGGAGGTCAGTGAAAGCATAAGATGGAGAAGTGTGAGGAGCAGATCACACGTAAAGGGATGTTCAGAAGTCTTATCCAGGCCCATTAAAGCGTTCGTGGCTGCTTTATTAATACACCGTTGTCGAAAGAAATACGAGGCCGGCACTGGTGGAAGCGTTTTGCACCGAAAAAGATTAGGCGTTTAGATGTGGCAGAAAACTTGGAGTAAATTCACATTCCCACCGCTGTACGCAGGGTTAGGGGATGTTTTTGTTACCAGCGACTGTTGTGAGCCGGAGGCTGTGCCACTAAGCGAGAGGCGGCTGTGGTTGTAGGGACACATCCAGCATCGACATCGCAGATGTGGAATGTAGTCCTACTATTTTACTGTCACAAAACGATTTGAGGGTCTCATACAGCTCCGTAAATATGTATATAACCGTCAAATCAGAGATTCTAATACTAGATAATAATTGTATCATAACGAATTTCCCGCAGATGTGCTTGTCCCATACTGGGCAATTATTTAGAAAGAGTAGACATACAAATCGCACTGGCTCGTGGGACAACTTTGCGATGTCGACTATTGAAACACGAGTGATAGCACGTTTAATAAGAGACAATCAGAATACTAACTTTTGTTTTACGTGATAATAAAAAAAATTGCAAGATTGTTTCAATATATGGCAAGAATATGAAAGACACCACGGCAGACTTTCGAGATTGGCCGAAGGTACGGAACACGGTTTGTGTCCAAAATTTTGCACAGGCCGGCGTGCAGCGTGTAACGCATTCAGGCACCGTGAACAAAGCTCTTGTGGCGTTGGTTCTCCCGACGTGCTCTGCCCAGCAACAGGACAGAAGAATATGGATGAGACAAGTTTTTTGTTTTAATTTTCTACCGCCTTGTCAGTGAATTACTGTTTGACTTGAACGTGTTCTTTGTCCTCACAGGTGCAGTGTGTAAAGGTTCTGGATAGATATATTTTAATCTGTTTCCAGTTACGAATGGAATCTGTCGACACACACTGCGTTTAAATTCCGCATCGGCACAAAGCAGGTGACATTGTCGACAATTTTTTATACATGTTCACAATCAATGTCTGTTGACAAAATAGACGCTGACAATGCGTATGTGATTAACACTTGGCCATGACTCAAGACGAATCTTTCTAGCCGCTAGAAGTCTTCGTAACCTTGAGGCGTAAATGAAAAAAATGATCGTATGGCATTGTTGGCCGGGAGGCCCCATGCGGGGAAGTTCGGCCGCCGTATTGCAAGTCCTTTTTAGTTGACGCCACTTCGGCGACTTGCAAGTCAATGATGATGAACACAGAACACCCAGTCATCACGAGGCAGAGAAAATCCCTGACCCCGCCGGGAATCGAACCCGGAACCCCGCGCGCAGGAAGCGAGAACGCTACCGCAAGACCACGAGCTGCGGACCTTGAGGCGTAAATACATAACAACTATTACCACACAAAGCGTGTGATCCGGGTGAGCATAATAAAACAGAATCTCATGCATTAACTGACCCGGATAAAAATGTTTTGACGGTGTTTTTTGACGATTTCTGTACGTGTTTTCTGGAAGATTACTGCTGTCCTTTCGGAGCGCCATCAGTGGCAAAGCTCTGTAGGCCGCAGGGGACGCAGAACTGACGGAGAAATATGTTCGGCTTAACTATGTATAATATTTCGCACGTGTGTTTTGCCAACTATATTGACAGTACTGTTATCGTCGCAAAACCGAGGTAAACAGACTTTTTTATCTCATACAAAGGCTTTACGTATTCTGTCATCAGAGAGGCCGCACAGATCAGATTTCGCAACTGTAGTTTCAACCTGGACAGCGACTGTACTCCAGAGTAATTCGTCGAATCATTGACGCCCCGACGTGGGGAAACAGCGTCGCAGACATCGACATCTTCCCTGGCAGCACGACGACAATGATACGGTCACCAAAAGAAGAGCGATGGAACTTTATAAAATAATCCCGAACCGCTACTCAAGTTTAACTCGTCAAGAGCACCGACAGCGTCTGACAAGAATGCCGTCGCGAGCATCTCCGTTCCCAGCTGTAACGGAATTGTCGGCCCACAGCAGGTTTCGTGGCAGTTTATAAACACCGCGTCATTTCAATTGTCCGTTTATCTCATAGCGAAGAGCTATAGAGCGGTGAACGAGAAAGAAACGCGATTACGATGATGAAGTGAAGGCTTTTCTGAACTGTAGTTTAATCGGAAGACCGTAATATTTCTTGTAGTCTTTTCTATGGGTTAAGGGAGACAACACTATGGTCTTTCAGTGAATTCCCCTAGGCAATGAAAGTAAAAAAAACAGATTCACCCAGAGTTGGGAAATCGCTTCATCGCCTCACTATTAAAGGCGACCTCATTTCATGGCAGCTGTGGTTTGGAAACTGAGTTTCAGCTGCGGGCAAAAGTTTGCTGCCGAAACTAACTAGAGAGGCTCCTTACTTCCCAAATAAAGCATTGCATACGGCGAGAAGTGAATAACAGGCACAGTAATGAATGAGGGGAACTCATATATAATGATTTCATCGTTTTTTTCCTTTCTGGCCTCAATATATACCTGCGGCACAAGACTAGCAAAACGCGTGTGACGTTGTGGTCCACGTGTAGGAACGGTTAAGCATAGTCTGTCGGAACAAAGAGGTGCTGTCAGTTTCTTAAGACCAGAAGACAACATAGCTTCATTTGTCACCAATCCTGATTACACTGAGCTGCTACATGTAGCCTCTGCAACCGTACGTGGATAAACTCCAAAGCAGTTTCGATATTTACTTCGAAGCGTCGGTCTGAACGAAACAAACAAAAGCAGTATGCGTCATTCACAGAAATATTCAGAGTGCGTTATAGTGCTACAACGATGAAAAATAATATTACGACGATGTCAAACCTTATTTTCATGATATAAAGAACTGACGATATTAAAAATGTAATTATAATTTTATTATTTTAATTTTTGTGCTCAGTGAATCAAAGACTTTCTATTGCACTGAATAAACTAGCATTGTTTGCACTACGAAACTATATATGATTGTTAAGTGAGAACTGATTCTATGTAAGACATTTTGTCTGGGCGGATTTCGTTCTCGTACTGGTCGGTAGAGAAAGAAAAGTTTCTTAATCGATGTATGTAATGTGAATGTATAAAGGCTATAAAAAGGAGAGAGAGAGAGAGAGATAATCCTTGCGGACAATCACCATATTGTAGAAGAAAAGGTGAATACAAGTTATTCAAAACAAATATCTCTAAAGCGTATCGTACTGTGATTTCTAAATACTGAAAATTGCGGTGTTTAATCTAAACCTGTCCCGAATAACAGCGAAGAACATTTATGTCATCATATATTTTCTTCGTTTGACCAAGGTTGTGATACGCATGTTACTTTTTGTTACGCGACGAGTTAGGAATATTTTCATTTTACGCGCAAAAGTGCACACAGCTTTAATCGAACCTGCATCTTTCGGACACGATAACTCTTAATCAGTGCAATTACGCGAATACTGTCTGAATCGCAACCGTGATCACAAAAGTGTTTCCTGGACCTGATATTTATAAATGTGTAGACTTGAAAGCGAACAATATTGCACCATCGCTGGCTCGCAACTATTGAAAGAAAACAAAACAGGGACTGAACAACTTTACATTTTAAGGCCGTCAGCGTTACGAAATCTGAACGACGTAAGTTAATTAATTAAATATTAACAGGAAGAGAATTATTAAATTATAAAGATTAAATCAAAGAAAGAATTTAAAGCATTTTAGCATCATTACGTTTCTTCGCATTAGTACTTGAGTATCAGATACCATCATATCCATTTAAAAGATAGTGCGTAAATAAAATTGCCACCTTTTATAATTGTTGTTCTAGCAATTCAACGTGAGACGCTCTCCTATGTAAAGTCAGTGTATTAAAGACATATTAAACATTTTATTAGTACACACTAGTTTTATCTTAGCAACTGTGCTTGCCGTAATTGGGACACGGTTTTTAAAGATTATCAACATACACAATGCGTGCCATTTTGTAGTGCGGTTTCCTGGTATGGACTTTCCGGACACGTCGGAGAGCGGACACCACACTTCGTACGAGCACCTAGTAATGTTAAATTTCTTCTCTATTCTCATTAGGGCAACTTTCATGCTGATTTGATACGTGGATGGAATGTGTAAGAAATCACAGCACTACTTCGCAGAGGAGGAAGCGAACCACAACGAAAACTCTTTGGCAACAAAGGCTGTGCGATCCGATTCTCGATGCAGAAAATAAAGCGATGGAAATTTGTGCGTTTGGAACTTGTAATCCCCGTTTTCCTAACGATCGATTTGATGTACGGCATTTATATGTTTAGATAACATATTAAAGCAGTAGCAGAACAAACAGTACACCATTTAAACGCTAAAGCTTCATAATAGGACAAATCTTTCGCAATACTAAACGCATCGTCTTAGTGAGAAGACTGTAAGGCCGAGCTCTGTGGAAGGCAGGGGCTGCACGTGTGGCGCTGCAGAGTCGGCCGAGATAAACAGGGCGAGTGTGTCCGTGTTGTGACGTCAGGGTTTGTACCACGTAACGGGGACTGCCGCAATGGGTACAGAATGTGCGTACACTTTCCAAAGTAGGTGTCTACATCTGCATATTGTGCGTTTCCCGGGCTGGGTGGACGGCAGTGAATTACCAGCACTGCTTACTATGAAAGTGCTTGCAGACCGGCACAAACACACGTGAAACAAAAGTCGTTACAGTCTGCCCAGTGACGGAGCACTGAGTAATGGTTGGACACTCTTCTTTCAAAAGGGAGAATTTTAACCCAACTGGCTCCACAAGCTACGCACCAAACCTGCTTCAGAATCCTTGCACGGGTTGAAAGCAGGGATGCGTGTCGGTCGTCAGGTCTAAAACGCTACGAATGGCGAAGATTTTGAGACGACAGGATGTTAATCTCTAACTCAGTATACGGCCGTCCTCCATCAGTAACGTATTCGGTTCTTCACGCTTCATATCTCGATACTGTGTCGGTATCTGTACTGGAGTATGCAGGGACCATAGCCTCTTATTCTGTGTAAATTGGGACATCACGGATGTTAGTTCTTAAAGCATAATGACACACATCACACGTACTCCTGAGGAAACGGCCAGAAAACTGTTTGCTTCCCGCCAGGCCGATATTTGCTCTTCTGTAGAAGCGGCCAGCTAAATGAGCCACAGTCCAACATGAACAGGAATTCTGTCGTTAGTGAAAATAAAGACTTGTCAGGACAGTGTGTGAAACGTTTACTGTCGTCCCACCTGACCAAACGCAACAAGGATAGGTACCGGATTAGCACTGCGAGTCTTGGGGAAATTAGCTTAACGGAATTGCTACACGTGTGACGGTAATACGACACGGAGATCCGTCGTTGAAATGAGTGCTTAATACTGCAACTGTCTTATCCACCTGGTTTCGAACCTCGACACGGCAAGGATAGATGCATTTGCCGTCTACATGTGTGTGTCTATGGTCTAAGGTATGAAACGCTGTGTGTGTCCAAAGTTCCACGTGCGCCAACGAGCGCCGTACAACGCAAACAGGCGCCGTAAAATAAAATAAAGCTTTGGTGGCGTTAGTTCTCGCGTTCGGCGCTGCCCAGACACGACAGAATAATATCGCTGACGCAAGATTTTTTTTTTCATTTTTATCACCTTTCCAGTAAATTACTTGTTAGTTTCCATACGGTGCTCCTCTTCACAAGTGTAGTGTGTTAGGGCCGATGATAGATCTTTTTCCTTATCCGTTACCAGATACGAATCCAGTCTGTAGAAATACAGAAGGACAACAGCTGGACACATTGCCACGAAGTAAGACAGGTTCTCACACTGCGATTACATTCCGCCTCGATGCGAAACAGACGACGCTGTCAACTTGTTTATTAAACCTTCACAATCGGTGGGTGGTGACAACATATCTGCTAATCCTGTGTACTTGTTTAAGGTTTCGCCTCGACTCGACAGGAATATTTCTAGCCATCATACGTCTTCAAAGCCATGGAGCGTAAATAAGTTCCATCCCTTACCGCTACGCATATTCCGCACCACGTGTGTCATTATAGTGAGCATAATATAAGTAGCACAAGCGTTAACTGGCTTGGATGGAAAGGTTCTGAAGGTATTTTTTGGCGATTTCTAAACGTGTTTTCCAGAAGATTTTCTCGCAGAATGGTCTCAGGAGTATAGGATACCATCAGCTGGACGCAGCTGAGACACAAGTCCATCTATGTAGGTGCGGAGTGCGAAAGAGCACACTTCGAATGCAATACAATGTTACAACTGCCAGCGATTAGGGATGCGATTCACGTGTCGGAATGGACACGCATCTCGCAACTGGACGGCTACGCCAGGCTCTGCTCCTCGTAAATATTAAAAATTAAGTCGCTGTGCCAATTAGGGATTCACTCTCGATCAGATGATGCATGTACATTTTTCTCCCGCTTTCGTTTGCTTCAGAAAACCGCCATTACTCGCGGCAGACTTTAAAATTGACATCGTTCTGCGTAGTAGCAGCAACAATCAGTCGCTGAGGCAGCGACAAAGCTCTGTCGGTTGCAGGACGCGGAAGACTAACGGAAAAAGAAATTCGTCTTACACATTACTGCTCTCTACATTTGTGATTAACGTTTAAATATGCACATAATCGGTACAGTGTAATTACGCGGATCTGATACTGGTTTCGTGATCTTATGTGTCGCATGCTAGCGTTCCAGTGACGTGGCAGAATATGGGTGGCAGTCACCCAGCGTTCGAAAAAAAAAGAAAAATTTAAGCTGTTCTGATTCAGTGAAGTTTGCCATCCGGCGTCGTAATACAGGGTGCATAGAAACAATCTGACCAAAAGTGTATCGTCGAAACGCAGCATGAAACACAAAAATTTGAGTATAGCAACTAGGCTTCGCGACTGAATATTTTCGCCGGCACCGGAACGTAATTAAAATCCCACACACGACCGTCTTGGCTCTAAATGATTGGTAGTTTACAGAAAATGTATACGTAAACACAGGCTATGTGAACTAACCAACCGTCACCATGAGAACAAGATAAATTTAAAGCGCCACTTACACGTGTATCGCACTTAGCTGACTTAGGACACTGCACGTTTTTAGAGATGAAGAGAATCAGATGTCCATGTCTCATGTTTCAGTATGTCTTAAAAAGGTGAAAATGAGTAAGAAGGGATCCGCCACTTATTGCTATAAGTATGTCATAGCAAATGTTCAAAGTGACCACAGTTGCCATGTTGGCATAGCACCCGAAATATTCAACTGACACTTGCAATACCGAAATTCCTTCATTTGATGCTGCCTTCCTGCTCTGCACTTTCGGTCAAATTGTTTTCCCCCACCCTGTTACTTCTAGACGTGACGCGACAGTAATGGTCGAATTCTCAGCCATCCAATACACTTCGTCTATGGTAGGGTAGAAAGTGCTAAATACGGCAAAATGACGGAATGCGTTACGAGCGATTTATAACTTTGAAGTTCAGTACACAATAACTACGTAAAAGTACATGTGATACATTTAACCAAATCGTTACGAAGCAAGATTTAAATACGTTTTCTGATTAGAATGAGCAATGATTTCTGAGCAGTACGTAGATACACAAATCGTGCCAATCTGTGGTACAACTGTGCAATGTCGGTCATTTAAACGCGACGGATAGCACACTTCACAAGAAGAAATAAAAATGATAATCTTGTTTTTCGTTTTTAACGTATAGCAGAAATGTGAAACAGACTACTGTAGAATTTCGAGGTGGAAGACGTGACGGGAACAATGTAAGCATGTTGTCAACAGAGGACAGGAGATTCGTTTGTCGAGGCGAAGACAATGCCTTGAAAAAGTATTTTTGCGCTTATCGCCCAGAGAGTAAAGCACAGTCGAACAGATATCCACCATTTCCACGTTTTCAAACTGTTTTACACTTACAGTAGAACAAAATTGAGACGCTTTGAAATAGCGAAGAATTTAATTTTTTCAAAAAACCATAATGTGTCAGGGCACTCACTGTATTATTTTAGTGAGGAGAATGTGAGGCCAGCCACACTCCATTACAGAGCTAGCATATGTGGCAGTGCAGAGCAATTCGTAATGAATGAGTCGCGAGTATGGATGTGATGACGTCACCATACAGTATCAGCAAGAGACGCCTGTCCTGATCTATAGAAAATGAAGTACGGTCGCAAAGAAACTGCATAGATACTCACTAAGCTCTTGATAGTACGAGACACAATAAGAACAACTTTCTCTTTTCCATCATCATTGTCATCAGGGCAATCATAACACTCTCTTAATATGTGGCCGGAATATGTATAGGGCCACAGCCCCACTTCGCAATGGAAAATGCTGTGATAAGGAAAACATGTCACCAGTCAGCTAGTAGAAACACGGGTAAGGCGAGAAAAATAATATGTAAGGTGCAGAGTTGCAAACGGTTACATAGACACAACTAAATGTTTTTATGGCGTTTTAAAGCTAGAGCCAAACAAAAAGTGCGCCCTTGACATTCCCTAAGCTACTAAACAGACGGAATTTTTCGAGTGCTAATTTTATTTTCTTAGTGTGGCCAATAACAGAGTAAGCTGTGTAGGTTCCAGAATACATGTAAACTCTCGTAAGTAGCTACCTTTCCAGGTACGCAAATTCGTCTCCGGTGCCGGTTTCACTACGATGAGTTTTCTGCGCTGGTAATGATGCATTTGCTTGCCGACGACCACAAGCACATACGTAAACAGTTAGGGTATTACGAAACCTGAATACATTTAAGATGAGTAATGCGGAAAAGCAGTTACTAGTAGCTGTAAATATTGGCTGTGGTGTTGTACGCAAAAATAGTTACGTTACTTATATTCACGTAAAACCGAGCCCCATCACTTGTGTGAGAAGACAGGCCGCAGAGAGGAGAATGTACAGCAGCAACTTTTAGCCACGGCGGCTGTTGCCGTAGCATCGACAGATGACAGAGGAGTCTCAAGACTCGTTTACGTTTTAAGCACGGGGGAAGCAGCGTCGCAGACGTCGACGCCTTGTTCGGCAGCACGTCTGGTGTCAGCTGGTCCAGGAAGAGGCGGTGGAGACATTCATCCGAACCTCGATTTGTTACTCACGTCTAAGCCGGCCAAGAACGCCGGAAGTGTGCGTCGGAAAAATGTCGTTGCGACACACTCCGTTCCCAGTCGTAACGGAATTTTCGGCGCAGTGCTGTTTTAGTGGCATTTCATAAATACCTCGTCTTTGAAACTGTAGCTTTATGTATTGCTGAAGAACTGAAAACCCTTGAACTAAGAAGAATGCAATTAACAGTTGACGAAACATTTAGCTATGGAAAGAGAACGGTTACGGAAATTGCTGTCGCTTTTATCAATAAGTACAGTTTTCTAGTGACGAATACGATAGTTAACTCATGTTCGGATGAACGACGAGTTTTGTGATTCGGTTTACACATGTGCTGTTTGATGACAGTAAATCATCATCTCTCCGTGTGAACAAACCGGTGGTCGACGCTCACATAACATATGTGAATACTGACGTGATAATTAAGAGGACCAAAGGTGACAGCTTTGAGTATCTCCTAAATTACTATTGCGGAAATATTGAAGTGCTTGTACATCGGACAGAATGTGTAATAGAGCTCACAACCGTTTATTGTAGTGAGGTGGAAGTGTTATGAAAACATTACGCCACAAGTGATTAGTGGAAGTCAGTGGCATTTTTCATCGAAGAATACGATGCGTAATTTCGTTTGGACATAACGGTAACTTTTGCGACATTGTGCGTGGAAGGTCCAACTCTGAATGTGGATTTACGCAATAACGGTTATGTGTGCCCCATTGTCGTAATTTATGGCTTAAGGCTTTGCTCGCCTATAACTTCGCTAAACGTTACGTTTGACTGGTGGTTGTGCAATTATTATCATTTTCCTCCGTTTTCATTTACTTAATAAAATCGACATTACTAGCTAGAAAGTTCCACCGCCGACGTTGCGGATGGCTAGCACCAACAATCAATGGCTGGGGCACTGACAAAGCTCTGTGGGCTGCAGAAGAGGGAGAATCAACAGAAAAATACATTCGGCTTCTACGTTACTAAGATCTGCAAGCATAATTAAATGCGTTCACAGTCAATACATTGTCATTATTTGGCGATTTCGTGTAACCAGTGATGGTATTCCAGTGACGTGGCGGAACATGGGGGGACGACCCGTTTGGAAGTCATCCAGAGACGTATGTGAAAAAAGGCATAACTTAAGCAGTGCCGTTTAAGCGAGATTTTGTCATCGTGCACCGTCGTTCACGCCAGAGATGAGCCGACTAGAGCGCTGACCGCATTCCCAAGAGTTCAATACTTACTTAGTCTCTGATAAAATGATTGTGCTACAAACAGTAAAATGATGGAATGTTGTGGTAGTGTGTTTTACTTTTAAGATACAGTAAAAAATCCGTAACCGGTAACCGCATTTCGAAAACCGATATGATAGTGTTTACATGACGAACCACAAGTGGTGGTGGAAGATCGGTTTGTGAAAAACACACTCGGTAGACATATGTAGAACTGCTAAGGAATGTTTTACTTTTCGTTTCACGCAATGAAAGTAAATATTAACATACCTTTCCTGTTACAAAACGGAAACACAGAGAAGCAAAGATTTTATTTTTACGCTTAACATTTCTCCCGCTTTCGATATTTACAATTCTCAACAAAAGGCTATCAGAATTTTCGTGTGCACTATTATATACAATGTCCGTGATCGCCGCGTGTCACAAGATGCCCAGTAGACATGTTACTCTTTTCCGCGCTGTTTATTTCTTTTTAGCGTCTTATTGTTCATATCACTGCCGGACACTGCAAGTCGCCTACTGCCATCTGTCGACCAACGGCTGCACTGCGTCCTCCGAAACTCCTTTCGCAGTCAACGTCTTCTGCCACGCGAGGCGCCAATAGAACGTGTCTTTCCGTATCGCTGGTTCGGCGCGAATCACGCATTTTCGTGAAATGAAAAAAAGAAAAAAA
The DNA here is from genome assembly GCF_021461385.2 of Schistocerca piceifrons. Lineage (NCBI taxonomy): Eukaryota > Metazoa > Arthropoda > Insecta > Orthoptera > Acrididae > Schistocerca > Schistocerca piceifrons. The sequence goes on along the minus strand of NC_060148.1, from coordinate 72,387,546 downwards.
TAGAAATCTGTTTTTGTGTACGTGGAGAGAAGGCTGCGGTCTTTTAGCATGAAAGGAGGTAACACGAAATATGAAATAACTGTGAGCGAACAAGACTGCCACGTCACAGAGACAGGCGGCTGGGATTTAAAATCCGTCAGCACACAGCGCCAGAGAGTATCGCATAACGCAGTCAGGCGGTGGGGAATAAACTTTGGATTGCCTTCGTACGACCGTAGCGAAGGCCAGCGCTTTCAAATAAATTTGTATTACAGATATGGGATAAGTTGATTTTTTTGTACTGCCTTTCTAGAGAATGGAAATAAATAGATTCCTTTTTTCGTCACAGCGTTCAACACTACACAGAACATTTTTTCTCGTCCGAGGTAAACTCTGAATTGAATATCGGGTTCGAGGCTACTCGCTAAGAACTGTTACTTCCATCAGTTTAAAATAATAGTCTACGTTGCATTAATTTTCATTTAGCCCTTCGGAATGCAGATAACCATTCATGGCATGGAGTAACAAGAGGCATCAGTCATTAGAATAAACGTTGGAACAAATGTTATGTGACAGGAAAAGGAGCTAAGTTCACAATCGGCGGCAGACTGCAAAGAAAGCGGTCGTGAAACACGGACTGGGAGCGACTGTCATTTGGCAAACCTTGAAACGAAAAGTCTAAAATACATAAACTGGATATAAAGGCCGTGCACGTTCTGTAATAATCTGTGGACGGCGAAACAGCTCACTCTGGACAGATTACAATGGCGTAACTGATCAGTGACTACTGGGCACGCACGTTGCAGTCGGCAGTATATGCGGGGATGAGCTATGGGCGGAGTTTCGGACATACGTTCGCCGATTCAAGTAGGGAGAGATTCCGACGCGTATCTTAAACAGAGATAAGGATTGACGTCTGTCTTTTTCGTAGAAAATTAAGTTCTGCGTGTAAATTACAAAGACATGTTATGCACCTAATACTTCTAGAGATGTACCTGGTAAAAAGGTCCAAGTTTCGAAGGTACACGCGATTTGCTTGACGCTACCTGAGCATAGAAGGAGGAAATGGGGTAACTAGCAAATAAGTTATTGATAAAAATTGAATGTAAAATTGTTAATAATAATGCCCCTGGTAGGGAAGTATTATACAACACGTTTCATTTACTTATACTGATAACAAAAAAAAAAAAAAAAAACATACTGACGTTTCAGGTATGAGCAAATAGTGAATTGATCAAATGCAGCGAAACACGTTGTGGGTGGTCAACCGAGACAGGGGTGCCTTCTGACGTCACACCTCAGTGTGGGCTGCTGTGCGGTTGCTACGGCTGTAGACGCGCCTCAGCCGCTGTGGTCACGGCCAAGGTATCATGAACCACTCGGCTGCAACGGTAGCTCTGTGTTGCCACTATTCTACAGCCAAATCTCGGCACTGACTGGTTGTTTGTTGTTGTAGCCACCAAAATTGCAGCAATTATTCACACTGTGCAGTATGTAATTCGGTTGGCCCTCTTACTAAATATTGAGTTCATAAAGTTACAGATGAATTCCATGTAGATGTAATCACAAAATCATTCCTATGCCGCAACAGAAAATGCTCTGACTGTAGAAATTGTATCCTGGATGATGGCATGCTAAACGCAAAACTGCTATTTTGCTCGTTCTTTACCTAAGAAAGATACGATAGTAGTAATAGAAACAGACAACTTGGACATGAGTTATGGCCTCAGTTAAGTGCAGTTCACAAGAAGTAGTCAGAATCAGTTGTCTGTAAAATGAGAAGTGGCAAGGACGAAAACTTTAATCAGTTTGTCCATCGAGGGTATATTGCAGATTTCTGTGATAGCTCTTAGTTCCACTGCGCAGTTTATTGTTTAAAATTGTCATAGCATTAAACCACCAGGAACGTTGAGTTTGACTGCTAGTTGCCGTTTTCGTTACTTCTTTCCATTTTCGTTTATATCGTAGAATCCCTTATACTTGGAGGAAATTTGAATTTAACTGCCATCATTCCGTGGCGGCAACAGCAACAATCGACCGCTGATACAGCGATAGAGCTCTGTGGGTCGCACAGTACGGGAAACGGCCGGAGAAACGAGACGAGACATATTCATTGCTGCTTTCTGCAATTGCGATTAATATCGACAGTAGCACACGATTAATACAATAGTTTTACAAGAATGTGATGCATGTATCGTAATCAAAGTCTTAACTGTATTGTTCGCCGAAACTTTCAAAAATGACCATTCTACGTGAATCTATTGTGAAACGAATCAAAATTATATACACCTCTTAACCGAGCCAGTCAATTTACTTCCTCGCATAGTCAGTCAGGATGCCCGTGTGTAAATAGTGTCTTTGCATTAAGCTTTTAGAAGATGTTCACTACAACAACACCTTGCAATGTCATTTTACTTACGAAATTTATCTCAGCAAACTAGAAGTGAATCATGTCGATGTGTGTAGGTTACCTAGCCCCATAAACTGAGTAGCTGTGGCGTAAAGTCTTTATGTTATCTCGTTATATGCATACGACAGAGTAACGAATCTGCCTCTTGGATGGGACAGTGTACTGATACGAATTGTTAAGCTCTGTCTGTGGAAACAAATAATCGCTTTTAGTTTCTCCTGACCAGAGACTTCTATCATTCTACTTACTAACAATGACAACAGTATCGGAAGGTGGTAAATGTTTCCCATTTTCCTTAATGTAGGTGAACGACAAGAATAAAATACTTGCTGTAAGTTACACGATGGCGATATCGAGACATCAGTATGAACCATGCAACAGAATTCTTTGCGGAGGTTTCAAACACATGGTGGCATTACACTAGGCCCTGAATCACAGCTATCGAACTGATTCGGTCAATTTAAGAGTTTAACATGTGTGTCTGTGCACGATTTTCGCTGCATGCTTACTAAGATTGCAAGGGGGGACGGGAATGGTTATCTCATCCAAACCAAGCGACAGAGGTAGATACATATGTGACACTTATCCATAGCTTTCATACTGACTGCATGCGATGAAAGAGTTGAATTTATGAAATGTGATACATTATGAATCCATAAACAGCATAGGGAGCTCCCTAAAAGCAAGTAGCTTGAAAGACTTTATGTATGAGCCAAACATTGATATTATTCTAGTTACAGAAGTAAAGGATACTGCACTACACGATGTATTGGGATATAGCGCTGTAATTAATGCTGGAACTGGAGGTGAATTAGAGACCGTGATACTCGCGAAAGAGGGCATAATAGTGGATCACGTTGAAAACTCACATGTAATACAGTTGTAGCTTGTACTGTTTACAACACCTGGCTATTTAATATATATGTTCCACCTGGTAGCAGTAAACGAGCAGAGTTCCTTTAATTACAAAATTGTCCCTCTCTTCAGATTTCATTAAGGTAATATCATTTTGGCAGAAGATATGAAAGGCGTTCTACGTCCAAGAGGTCAATCTCCTAATCGGAACTCTTCTATTGAATTATAAAACGTAAGACAAGAGTACCATTAAATTAACACGTAGAGCACAAAACAGCGACATGGCTGGGTTTACATTAATTATTAACTGCTTGGAAGGTCGCTCGTACAGGCTACACCTGTGGAACAGAGACCAACGTGCTGCACACAGAAGTGTGGCGCAGCAGCTGCACTGAGCACGCTGCACTCGCGTGCACAGCTGATGTGGAGCGACAGGGCGCCCACCACACCAGGAGTCATGACGGAACCTCAACCCTGCACACCTACTGCCACATGCCGAATGCTGCGACCGTTCCCGCAAAAATACGCAGGAATGGGAAGGTAACTTCACATCCTATGTTTCTTTCCTGAGTTTGTGGACAATATGCACGAAAGTAAACTGTCTCCAGAAGGTGTGCTGCCTTTGGGATATGTGCTGTCCTTTGGAGGAGAGCTGTATTTAGGAAATGTGCTGTCTTTGCAAGGTGTCCTGCATTTGCAATGTGTGCAGCCTCCACAAGGTGTGCTGCCTTTGCAAGGCAGTTGTTCTTTGCAAGGTGTTCTCCTTTGCAAGATTTTCTGCCATTGCATTCTGTCCTGTCTTCGCAAGGTGTGCTACTTTCATGAGGTGTGCTGCCTTTGCAAGCTATTCTGCCTTGACACAGTGTGTAGCCTTCGCAAGGTGTGCAGCCTATGCTAGGTTTTCTGCCTCTACTATCAGAAGATGTGCTACCTTCACAAGATGTGCTGGCTTCTCAAGGAGTGCTGCTTCACAAGAAATGCTGCATTAGCTAGGTGTGCTGCCTTCACAATGTGTGCTGCCTTTGCAAGGTTACCTTGCGGAAGCTGCATATTCGGTGAAGGCAGTCAACCTTTCGAAAGTAGGAAACCTTGCGAAGGTAGCACACCATGCAAAGGAAGAAGACCATGTGAAGAAATAAGACACTGCAAAGGCAATACATATTGTGAAGGAGGACCAACTTGTGAAGGCAGCACACCTTGTGAAGCCAGTACACTGTATAAATGCAGCACACAGTGTGAAGGCAGCACACATTGTGAAGAAGCCGGCCGCGGTGGCCGAGGGGTTCTAGGTGCTTCAGTCCGGACCTGCGCAAGTGCTATGGTCGCCAGTTCGAATCCTGCCTCGGGCATGGATGTGTGTGATGCCCTTAGGTTAGTTAGGTTTCGGTAGTTGGAAGTTCTAGGGGACTGATGGCCTCAGATGTTAAGTCCCATAGTGCTCAGAGCCATTTGAACCACGTTGCGAAGACAGCATCACTTGTGAAGGCTGCAAACATTGCAAAGGCAGCACACATTGTGAACATAGCACACCTTGCTAAGGCAGCATACCTTGTGAAAGCTGCACAGATTGCGAATGCTGCACACCTTGCAATCACTGCAAGCATTGCATATAGTACAAATTTTATGAAGGCTGCATACCCTGCAAAAGCAGCACATGCTGCGAAGGCGGCACACACTGAAAATGCAACACATGCTCAACTGCAGCACACACTGCAAAGAGGCACATGCAGCAAAGGAAGCACATGCTGCAAAGGCAGCACACATTGGGAAGCCTGAAACACACTGGAAAGGCAGCACAAACTGGAAAGGCAGCAGATACTGGAAAGGAAGAACACACTGAAAGGGTGCAGACATTGGTAAGGCATCACAAACTGGATAGGCAACACACACTGGAAAGGCAGAACACACTGCGGAGCCACATCACTAGAAAACCACACACAATGAGAGGCAGCACACGCTGCAACTGCAGCAGTGTGTGATGCCTTTCCAGTATGTAGTGCCTTTCTAGTGTGTGGTGCCTTTCCAGCGTGGTTCAAAATGGTTCAAATGGCTCTGAGCACTATGGGACTTAACATCTATGGTCATCAGTCCCCTAGAACTTAGAACTACTTAAACCTAACCAACCCAAGGACAGCACACAACACCCAGTCATCACGAGGCAGAGAAAATCCCTGACCCCGCCAGGAATCGAACCCGGACACAGGAAGCGAGAACGCTATTGCACGACCACGAGCTGCAGACTCCAGCATGGTGCTTTCCACTGTGTGTGCTTCTCCAGTGTTGCTGCATATTAAATGTGTGCTTCCTTTCTGATGTGTGCTGCCTTCCCAATATGTGCTGCCTTCCCAATGTGTGCTGTCTTTAAAATATGAGGTGACTTTCCAATGTGTGTTGCCTTTCTAATATGTGCTACCTTTGCAACATGTGCTGTCATGGCAGTATGTTCTGCCATTGCAGATTGCTGCTGCCACAGCAGTGTGTGCTGCTATTGCAGCGTGTTCTGCCGTTGCAGCATGTGCTCCTTTCCAATTTGTGCTGCCTACCATTGTGTGTGGATTTCTAGTGTGCACCGCTTTTCTAGTGTGTGCTGCATATCCCAGGTTGTGATGCATATCCAGGGTGTGCTGCCTTTCCAGGGTGTGTTGCCCTTCCCGGGTGTGCTGCCTTTCCAGGTTGTGCTGCCTTTCCAGGGTGTGCTGTCTTTTTGGGGTATGCTGGCTTTCCAGAGTATGCTGCCTTTCCATGGTGAGCTGCCTTCCCAGTGTGTGTGATTTTGCTGTGTGTGCTGCCTTTCAAGTGTGTATGGCTTTCTGGTGTGTGTGCAAGAATGTGCTGCCTTTGCAGTGTGTATTACCTTTCCAGCATGTGCTACCTTTCCTGCATATCCTGCCAATGTAGCGCATGCTGACATTACAGCATGTGCTGCCATAAGACCACATGCTGCCATAGCAGCGTGTGTGGCCATAGAGGCATGTGCTGTTATAGAGGGAGGTGCATGCTGCCTTTGCAGCATTTGCTGAATTCCCAATGTATGCTGCCTTTTCAGCGAGTGCTGGCTATGCAGTGTGTACTGCCATTGCACCAGGTGCTGCCTTATCATCATGTGCTTCACAGCATGTGCAGTGTTTGCAGGGCCTGCTGCCTTTGCAGTGTGTGCTGCCTTTGCAGTGCATGTTTTCTTTGCAGTGCCTACTACCTTTGCAGCGTGTGCTGCATTTAAAGTGCGGGCTGCCTTTGCCATGCATGGTGCCTTTCCTTTGTCTTCTGCTTTTCTAGTGTTTCCGGCCTTTCAGTGTGTGCTGCCTATCCACATTGTGACACTTTACAGTGTGTTGTTATTTCATTGTATGCTTGTTTCACAGTGCATGCTGGGTTTCAGTGTGCAGTACCTTGCCATTGTGTGACGCCTTTCCAATATGTGCTGACTTTTCAGTTTGTGCTGCCTTTCTCAGCATGGGCTGCCTTTGCAGTGTGTGCTGCCTAGTATTGTGTGCCGCCTTTGTAGCATGTGCTGCCTTTGTAGTGTGTGCTGCCATTGCAGCATGTGCTGCTGTTGCAGCGTTTGCACCCTTTGCATGGTGTGCAGCCTTTGTAGCATATACAGCCTTTGTAGCATATGCAGCCATTGCAGCATGTGCTGCCTTTGCAGCTTGTGCTGCCATTCCATTGTGTGCTTGTTTTATAGTGCATATTGCCTTTACAGTGCGTGCCGCCTTTCCAAGACAGCAAAGACAGTACGATTTCCAAAGACAGTACGCCGTGTGAAGATAGCACACCTTGTGTAGACAGCACGACTTGCAAAGATGGCACACCTTGCGAAGACAGCATGTCTTGCCAAGACAGCATGTAATGGCAACACAGCACGACTTGCATAGGCAGCACACCTTGTAAAGGCAGCATGACTTACAAAATCAGCTCACCTTGTGAGGACATCACACCTTGCGAATGCTGAACTCGTTGTGAACAAAGCTCGCCTTGTGAAGACAAATAGCCTTACAAAGACAGCGCGGCTTGCAAATACAGCACGCCATGTGAAGGCAGCACACCTTGCAAAGGCAGCACACCTTGCGAAGGCAGGACACCTTTCAAAGACAACATGCCTTGCGAAGGCATCATGCCTTTTAGGGCAGCATGCCATGTGAAGGCAGCACTGCTTGCAAAGGCAGCACATCTTGCAAAAACAGCACACCTTTCAAAAACAGCAAACCTTGCAAATACAGCATGCATTGTATAGACAGCTCACCTGGCAAAGACAGTACACCTTGCAAAGACAGCAAACCTTACAAAGACAGCATGCCTTGCAAAGAATTCACGGCTTGTAAGGAATTCATGCCTTGCAAAGATGGCACACATATCAAAGATGGCACACCTTGCCAAGATGGTACACAATTCCAAGACAAAACACCTTGCATAGCCCGAACAGCATGCCTTGACAAGGCAGGACACCTTGACAAGACAGCATGCCTTCAGAAGACAGCACGCCTTGCCAAGACAGCACACCTTGCCAAGAACGCATGCCTTGCCAAGACAGCATGCATTGCCAAGACAGCACACCTTGCCAAGACAGCACACCTTGCCAAGACAGCACACCTTGCGAAGACAGCATGCCTTGCAATGATGGCACACCTTGTGAAGACAGCTCACCTTGCGAAGACAGCACACCTTACAAAGAGAGCACGCCTAGCCAAGACAGCACGCCTTGCTAAGACAGCACGCCTTGCCAAGACAGCACACCTTGCTAAGAAAGCATGCCTTGGTAATACATCATGGCTTGCTAAAACAGCACAGCTTGCTAAGACAGCAAACCTTGAGAAAACAGCACACCTTGTGAGTAAATGATCACTTTTTGTTGTAGCTGTGATATTCATAAATTTTATGATGTGCATTTACTGAATAATAATTGTCACAGTGATTTTTTGGTATGTCTGTCCCTTGTGCCCTAAAAGTTAGCTGGTGATGACAGACAAATCTGTAGCAATGCCCAAGGTCTCCGCCAGGCTGAGACGTGTGTTTTAACATTGGTGTTGTGCTACTGCCAACAGTAGAAAATACAGATAACGCAGGTAAATATTGTCATCTTGTGGATTGAAATGGGATGATTAATAAATGTGAATTTCATTGTGAGTAAATGATGAAATTTCTGATCACTTTTTGTTGTAGCTGTGATATTTGTAAATTTTTTGTTGTGCGTTTACTGAATATTAAATTGTCACAGTGATTTTTTGGTGTGTATGTCCAACGTGCCAAAAAATTTAACTGGTGATGACAGACAAAGCTTTAGCAATGCCCAAGGTCTAGGACAGGCTCGGCGGTTGTGTGTTTAAGTTTAACGTTGGGCTATTGCCAACTGTAGAAATTAAAGATAACACAGGTAAACATTGTCATCTTGTGGATTAAAATGGGATGATAAAAAAATGTGAATTTCACTGTGAGTAACTAAGGAATTTTTGTTTTAGCTGTCAGATACGTGAATTTTTTTTCTGCATTTACTGATAAATATTTGTCACAGTATCTTATTGGTATGTCTGTCCATTGTGCCCTAAAGTTTAGCTGGTGATGACAGACAAATCTGCAGCAATGCCCAAGGTCCGGGCCAGGCTGCTACATTGTATGTTTTAACATTGGTGTTGTGCTACTGCCAACAGTAGAAATTATAGATAACACAGGTAAATATTGTCATCTTGTGGATTGAAATGGGATGATTAAGAAATGTGAATTTCTCTGTGAGTAAAGGATGAAATTTCTGAATACTTTTAGTTGTAGCTGTGATATTCGTAAATTTTTTATTGTGCATTTACTGAATAATAATTGTCACAGTAATTTTTTAGTCTGTCCGTCCATCGCGCCCTAGAATTTTACTGGTGATGACAGACTAAGCCATAGCAATATCCTAGGTCTAGGTAAGACTTAGCAGTTGTGTGTTTAAGTTTGCTGTTGATCTATTGCCAACAGTAGAAATTATAGATATCACAGGTAAATATTGTCATCTTCTGGATTGAAATGGGATGATATATAGATGTGAATTTCACTGTGAGTAAGTATTGAATTTTTTGTTCTCTTTTTGTTTTAGCTGTCAGATACGTAAATTTTTTTGTTCTGCATTTACTGATAAATATTTGTCACAGTATTTTATTGGTCTGTCTGCCATTGTGCCCTAAAATTTAGCTGGTGGTGAGAAACACATCTGTAGCAATGCCCAACGTCTCCGCCACGCTGAGGCGTTGTGTGTTTTAACATTGGTGTTGTGTTACTGCCATCAGTAGAAATTATAGATAACACAGGTAAATATTGTTCTCATGTGGAATAAAATGGGATGATAAATAAATGTAGATTTAACTGTGAGTAAGTATTGAATTTATTGTTCTCTTTTTGTTGTAGCTGACGGATACGTAAATTTTTTTGTTGTGCATTTACTGATAAATATTTGCCACAGTATTTTATTGGTCTGTCTGTCCATTGTTCCCTAAAATTTAACTGGTGATGACAGACAAAGCTGTAGCTATGCCCATGGTCTAGGTCAGACTCGGCGGTTTTGTGCTTAAGTTTGACATTGTGCTATTGCCAACAGTAGAAATTATAGGTAACACAGGTAAATATTGTCATCTTGTGGATAGAAATGGGATGATAAATAAATGTGAATTTCACTGTGAGCAAGTATTGTATTTTTGTTCTCTTTTTGTTTTAGGTGTCAGATACGTAAATTTTTTTGTTCTGCATTTACTGATAAATATTTGCCACAGTATTTTATTGGTCTGTCTGTCCACTGTGCCCCAAAAATTTATCTGGTGATGACAGACACATCTGTAGCAATGCCCAACGTCTCCGCCAGGCTGAGACGTTGTGTGTTTTAATATTGGTGTTGTGCTACTGCCATCAGTAGAAATTATAGATAACACAGGTAAATATTGTCATCTTGTGGATTAAAGTGGGATGATAAATAAATGTGAATTTCACTGTGAGTTAGTATAGATTTTTTGTTCTCTTTCTGTTGTAGCTGTCGATTACATAAATTTTTTTGTTCTGCATTTACTGATAAATATTTGTCACAGTATTTTATTGGTCTGTCTGTCCATCGTGCCCTAAAATTTAACTGGTGATGACAGACTAAGCTGTAGCAATGACCAAGGTCTAGGTCAGACTCGGCGGTTGTGTGTTTGAGTTTGACGTTGGGGTATTGCCAGCAGTAGAAATTACAGATAACAGAGGTAAATATTGTCATCTTGTGGATTAAAATGGGATGATAAATAAATGTGAATTTCACTGTGAGTAAGTATTGAATTTTTTGTTCTCTGTTTGTTTTAGCTGTCAGATACATCAATTTTTTTGTTCTGCATTTACTGATAAATATTTGTCACAGTATTTTAATGGTCTGTCTGCCATTGTTCCCTAAAATTTAGCTGGTGGTGACAGACAATTCTGTAGCAATGCCCAAGGTCTCCGCCAGGCTGAGACATTGTGTGTTTTAACATTGGTGTTGTGCTACTGCCAACAGTAGAAATGATAGATAACACAGGTAAATACTGTCATCTTGTGGATCAAAATGGGATGATAAATAAATGTGAATTTCACTGTGTGTAAATATTGAATTTTTTGTTCTCTTTTTGTTGTAGCTGTTGGATACGTAAATTTTTTTTGTTGTGTATTTACTGATAATAATTTGTCACAGTATTTTATTGGTCTGTCTGTCCATTGTTCCCTAAAATTTAACTGGTGATGACAGACAACGCTGTAGGTATGCCCAAGGTCTATGTCAGACACGGCAGTTGTGTGTTTAAGTTTGACGTTGGGCTAATGCCAACAGTAGAAAATATAGGTAACACAGGTAAATATTGTCATCTTGTGGACTGAAATGGGATGATAAATAAATGTGAATTTCACTGTAAGTATGGAATTTTTTGTTCTCTTTTTGTTTTAGGTGTCAGATACGTAAATTTTTTTGTTCTGAATTTACTGATAAATATTTGGCAGAGTATTTTATTGGTCTGTCTGTCCATTGCGCCCCAAAATTTATCTGGTGATGACAGACAAATCAGTAGCAATGCACAAGGTCTCCGCCAGGCTGAGACGTTGTGTGTTTTAACATTGGTGTTGTGCTAGTGCCAACAGTAGAAATTATAGATAACACAGGTAAATATTGTCATCTTGTGGATTGAAATGGGATGAATAATAAATGTGAATTTCATTGTGAGTAAATGATGAAATTTCTGATCACTTTTTGTAGTAGCTGTGATACTCATAAATTTTTTGTTGTGCATTTACTGAATAATAATTGTCACAGTGATTTTTTGGTCTGTCTGTCCATCATGCCCTAAAATTTAACTAGTGATGAGAGACTAAGCTGTAGCAGTGTCCAAAGTCCAGGTCAGACTCAGCGGTTGTGTGTTTGAGTTTGACGTTGGGGTATTGCCAACAGTAGAAATTATAGATAACAGAGGTAAATATTGTCTCCTTGTGGATTAAATTGGATGATAAATAAATGTGAATTTCACTGTGAGTAAGTATTGAATTTTTTGTTTTCCTTTTGTTTTAGCTGTCAGATACGTAAAATTTTTTGGTGTGCATTTACTGATAAATATTTGTCACAGTATTTTATTGGTCTGTCTGCCCATTGTGCCCTAAAATTTAGCTGGTGGTGACAGACAAATCTGTAGCAATGCCCAAGGTCTCCGGCAGGCTGAGACATTGTGTGTTTTAACATTGGTGTTGGGTTACTGCCAACAGTAGAAATTACAGATAACACAGGTAAATATTGTCATCTTGTGGATTTAAATGGTATGATAAATAAATGTGAATTTCACTGTGAGTAAGTACTGAATTTCTCGTTCTCTTTTTGTTGTAGCTGTCGGATACGTAAATTTTTTTGTTGTACATTTACTGATAAATATTTGTCACAGAATTTCATTGGTCTGTCTGTCCATCGTGCCTTAAAATTGAACTGGTGATGACAGACTAAGCTGTAGCAATGCCCAAGGTCTCCGCCAGGCTGAGACGTTGTGTGTTTTAACATTCGTGTTGTGCTGCTGCCAACAGTAGAAATTATAGATAACACAGGTAAATACTGTCATCTTGTGATCAAAATGGGATGATAAATAAATGTGAATTTCACTATGTGTAAATATTGAATTTTTTGTTCTCTTTTTGTTGTAGCTGTTGGATATGTAAATTTTTTTTGTTGTGTATTTACTGATAATAATTTGTCACAGTATTTTATTGGTCTGTCTGTCCATTGTTCCCTAAAATTTAACTGGTGATGACAGACAACGCTGTAGGTATGCCCAAGGTCTATGTCAGACACGGCGGTTGTGTGTTTAAGTTTGACGTTGGGCTAATGCCAACAGTAGAAAATATAGGTAATACAGGTAAATAGTGTCATCTTGTGGATTAAATTGGTATGATAAATAAATGTGAGTTTCACTGTGAGTAAGTATTGATTTTTTGTTCTCTTTTTGTTTTAGCTGTCAGATATGTCTATTTTTTTTGTTCTGCATTTACTGATAAATATTTGTCACAGTATTTAGTTCGTCTGTCTGTCCATTGTGCCCTAAAATTAAGCTGGTGAAGACAGACAAATCTGTAGCTATGCCCAAGGTCTCCGCCAGGTTGAAACGTTGTGTGTTTTAACATTGGTGTTGTGCTACTGCCAACAGTAGAAATTATAGATAACACAGGTAAATATTGTCATCTTGTGGATTGTAATGGGATGATTAATAAATGTGAATTTCATTGTGAGTAAATGATGAAACATCTGATCACTTTTTGTTGTAGCTGTGATATTTGTAAATTTTTTGCTGTGCATTTACTGAATAATAATTGTCACAGTGATTTTTTGGTCTGTCTGTTCATCGTGTCCTAAAATTTAACTGGTGATGACAGACTAAGCTGTAGCAATGCCCAAGGTCTAGGTCAGACTCAACGGTTGTGTGTTTAAGTTTGACGTTGGGCTATTGCCAACAGTAGAAATTAGAGGTAACACAGGTAAACATTGTCATGTTGTGTATTAAATTGGGATGATAAATAAATGTGAATTTCAGTGTGAGTATGTATTGAATTTTTTGTTCTCTTTTTGTTGTAGCAGTCAGATACATAAATTTTTTGTTCTGCATTTACTGATAAAGATTTGTCACAGTATTTTACTTGTCTGTCTGTCCATTGTGCCCTAAATTTAGCTGGTGATGACAGACAAATCTGTAGCATTGCCCAAGGTTTTCTGCCAGGCTGAAACGTTGTGTGTTTTAACATTGGTGTTGTGGTACTGCCAACAGTAGAAATTAAAGATAACACAGGTAAAGATTTTCATCTTTTGGATTGAAATGGGATGATTAATAAATGTGAAATTCATTGTGAGTAAATGATGAATTTTCTGATCACTTTTTGTTGTAGCTGTGATATTCATAAATTTTTTGTTGTGCATTTACTGAATAATAATTGTCACAGTGATTTTTTGGTCTGTCTGTCCATCATGCCCTAAAATTTAACTGGTGTTGACAGATTAAGTTGTAGCAATCCCCAAGGTCTAGGTCAGACTCGGCTGTTGTGTGTTTAAGTTTGACGTTGGGCTATTGCCAACAGTAGAAATTATAGATAACACAGGTAATTACTGTCATCTTGTGGATTAAAATGGGATGATAAATAAATGTGAATTCCACTGTGAGTAAGTATTAAATTTATTGTTCTCTTTTTGTTTTATCTGTCAGATATGTAAATGTTTTTGTTGTGAATTTACTGATAAATATTTGTCACAGTATTGTATTGGTCGGTCTGTCCATTGTGCCCTAAAATTTTGCTGGTGATGACAGAGAAATCTGTACCAATGCCCGAGGTCTCTGCCAGACTGAGACATTGTGTGTTGTAACATTGGTGTTGTGGTACTCCCAACATTAGAATTTATAGATAACAGGTAAATATTGTCATCTTGTGGATTAAAATGGGATGATAAATAAATGTGAATTTCAATGGAAGTATTGAATTTTTTTTTTCTCATTTTTGTTGTAGCTGTCGGATACGTAAATTTCTTTGTTCTGCATTTACTAATAAATATTTGTCAGAGTATTTTAAAGTTCTGTCTGTCCATTGTTCCCTAAAATTTAACTGGTGATGACAGACAAATCTGTGGCAATGCCCAATGTCTAGGTCAGACTCGGCGGTTGTGTGTTTGAGTTTGACGTTGGGGTATTGCCAACATTAGATATTATAGATAACAGAGGTAAATATTGTCATCTTGTGGATTAAAATGGGATGACAAATAAATGTGAATTTCACTGTGAGTAAGTATTGAATTTTTTGTTTTCTTTTTGTTTTAGCTGCCAGATATGTCAATTTTTTTGTTCGGCATTTACTGATAAATATTAGTCACAGTATTTAATTGGTCTGTCTGTCCATTGTGCCCTAAAATTTAGCTGGTGGAGACAAACAAATCTGTAGCAATGCCCAAGGTCTCCGCCAGGCTGAGACATTGTGTGTTGTAACATTGGTGTTGGGTTACTGCCAACAGTAGAAATTACGGATAACAGAGCCAAATATTGTCATCTTGTGGATTGAAACGGTATGATTAATAAATGTGAATTTCATTGTGAGTAAATGATGAAATTTCTGATCACTTTTTGTTGTAGCTGTGATATTTGTAAATTTTTTGTTGTGCATTTACTGAATAATAACTGTCAGAGTGATTATTTGGTCTGTCTGTCCATCGTGCCCTAAAATTTAACTGGTGATGACAGACTAAACTGTAGCAATGCTCAAGGTCTCCGCCAGGCTGAGTCGTTGTGTGTTTTAACATTGGCGTTGTGCTACTGCCAACAGTAGAAATTTTAGATAACACAGGTAAATATTGTCATCTTGTGGATTGAAATGGGATGATTATTAAATGTGAATTTCATTGTGAGGAAATGATGAAATTTCAGATCACTCTTTGTTGTAGCTGTGATATTCATAAATTTTTTGTTGTGCATTTACTGAATAATGATTGTCACAGTGATTTTTTGGTCTGTCTGTCCATCGTGCCCAAAAATTTAACTGGTGATGACAGACTAAGCTGTAGCAATGCCCAAGGTCTAGGTCAGACTCGGCAGTTGTGTGTTTGAGTTTGACGTTGGGCTAATGCCAACAGTAGAAATTAGAGGTAACACAGGTAAACATTGTCATGTTGTGTATTAAATTGGGATGATAAATAAATGTGAATTTCACTGTGAGTAAGTATTGAATTTTTTGTTCTCTTTTTGTTGTAGCTGTCGGATATGTCAATTTTTTGTTGTGAATTTACTGACAAATATTTGTCACAGAATTTTATTGGTCTGTCTGTCCATTGTGCCCTATAATTTAGCTGGTGATGACAGACAAATCTGTAGCAATGCCCAAGGTCTCCGCCAGGCTCCGACGTTGCGTGTTTTAACATTGGTGTTGTGGTACTGCCAACAGTAGAATTTATTGATAACAGGTAAATATTGTCATCTTGTGGAATAAAATGGGATGATAAATAAATGTGAATTTCAATGTAAGTATTGAATTTTTTGTTCTCTTTCTTGTTGTAGCTGTCGGATACGTAAATTTCTTTGTTCTGCATTTACTAATAAATATTTGTCACAGTAATTTATTGGTCTGTCTGTCCATTGTTCCCTAAAATTTAACTGGTGATGACAGACAAATCTGTAGCAATGCCCAATGTCTAGGTCAGACACGGCGGTTGTGTGTTTGAGTTTGACGTTGGGGTATTGCCAACAGTAGAAATTACAGATAACAGAGGTAAACATTGTCATCTTGTGGATTAAAATGAGATGACAAATAAATGTGAATTTCACTGTGAGTAAGTATTGAATTTTTTGTTCTCTTTTTGTTTTAGCTGTCAGATATGTAAATTTTTTTGTTGTGCATTTACTGATAAATATTAGTCACAGTATTTAATTGGTCTGTCTGTCCATTGTGCCCTAAAATTTAGCTGGTGGTGACAGACAAATCTGTAGCAATGCCCAAGGTCTCCGCCAGGCTGAGACATTATGTGTTGTAACATTATTGTTGGCTTACTGCCAACAGTAGAAATTACGGATAACAGAGGCAAATATTGTCGTCTTGTGGATTGAAACGGTATAATTAATTAATGTGAATTTCATTGTGAGTAAATGATGAAATTTCTGATCACTTATTGTTGTAGCTGTGATATTTGTAAATATTTTGTTGTGCATTTACTGAATAATAATTGTCAGAGTGATTTTTTGGTCTCTCTGTCCATCGTGCCCTAAAATTTAACTGGTGATGACAGACTAAACTGTAGCAATGCCCAAGGTCTCCGCCAGGCTGAGTCATTGTGTGTTTAACATTGGTGTTGTGCTACTGCCAACAGTACAAATTTTAGATAACACTGGTAAATAATGTCATCTTGTGGATAGAAATGGTATGATAAATAAACGTGAATTTCACTGTGAGTTATTATAGAATTTTTTGTTCTCTTTTTTTTTAGCTCTCAGATAAGTAAATTTTTTTGTTCTGCATTTACTGATAAATATTTGTCACAGTATTTTATTGGTCTGTCTGTCCATTGTGCCCCAAAATTAATCTTGCGATGAGAAACAAATCTGTAGCAATGCCCAAGGTCTCCGCCAGGCTATGACGTTGTGTGTTTTAACATTGGTGTTGTGCTACTGCCAACAGTAGAAATTATAGATAACAAGGTAAATATTGTCATCTTGTGGATTCAAATGGGATGAGTAATAAATGTGAATTTCATTGTGGGCAAATGATGAAATTTCTGATCACTTTTGGTTTTAGCTGTGATATTCGTAAATTTTTTGCTGTGCATTTACTGAATAATAATTGTCAGAGTGATTTTTTGGTCTGTCTGTCCATCGTGTCCTAAACTTTAGCTAGTGATGACAGACTAAGCTGTAGCAATGCCCAAGGCCTCCGCCAGGCTGAGACGTTGCGTGTTTTAACATTGGTGTTGTGGTACTGCCAACAGTAGGATTTATAGATAACACAGGTAAATATTGTCATCTTGTGGCTTACAATGGGATCATAAATAGATGTGAATTTCAATGTAAGTATTGAATTTTTTGTTCTCTATTTTGTTGTAGCTGTTGGATACGTAAATTTTTTTGTTCTGCATTTACTAATAAATATTTGTCACAGTATTTTATTGGGTTGTCTGTCCATTGTTCCCTAAAATTTAACTGGTTATGACAGAGAAATCTGTAGCAATGCCCAAGGTATCGGCCAGGCTGAGACGTTGTGTGTTTTAACATTGGTGTTGTGGTACTGCCAACAGTAGAAATTATAGATAACACAGGTAAATATTGTCATCTTGTGGATTGAAATGGGATGAGTAATAAATGTGAATATCATTGTGAGTAAACGATGAAATTTCTGATCACTTTTTGTTGTAGCTGTGATATTTGTAAATATTTTGTTGTGCATTTACTGAATAATAATTGTCAGAGTGATTTTTTGGTCTGTCTGTCCATCGTGCCCTAAAATTTAACTGGTGATGACAGACTAAGCTGTAGCAATGCCCAAGGTCTAGGACAGACTCGGCGGTGGTGTGTTTGAGTTTGACGTTGGGGTATTGCCAACAGTAGAAATTATAGATAACACAGGTAATTACTGTCATCTTGTGGATTAAAATGGGATGATAAATAAATGTGAATTCCACTGTGAGTAAGTATTAAATTTATTGTTCTCTTTTTGTTTTAGCTGTCAGATATGTAAATGTTTTTGTTGTGAATTTACTGATAAATATTTGTCACAGTATTGTATTGGTCGGTCTGTCCATTGTGCCCTAAAATTTTGCTGGTGATGACAGAGAAATCTGTACCAATGCCCGAGGTCTCTGCCAGACTGAGACATTGTGTGTTGTAACATTGGTGTTGTGGTACTCCCAACATTAGAATTTATAGATAACAGGTAAATATTGTCATCTTGTGGATTAAAATGGGATGATAAATAAATGTGAATTTCAATGGAAGTATTGAATTTTTTTTTCTCATTTTTGTTGTAGCTGTCGGATACGTAAATTTCTTTGTTCTGCATTTACTAATAAATATTTGTCAGAGTATTTTAAAGTTCTGTCTGTCCATTGTTCCCTAAAATTTAACTGGTGATGACAGACAAATCTGTGGCAATGCCCAATGTCTAGGTCAGACTCGGCGGTTGTGTGTTTGAGTTTGACGTTGGGGTATTGCCAACATTAGATATTATAGATAACAGAGGTAAATATTGTCATCTTGTGGATTAAAATGGGATGACAAATAAATGTGAATTTCACTGTGAGTAAGTATTGAATTTTTTGTTCTCTTTTTGTTTTAGCTGCCAGATATGTCAATTTTTTTGTTCGGCATTTACTGATAAATATTAGTCACAGTATTTAATTGGTCTGTCTGTCCATTGTGCCCTAAAATTTAGCTGGTGGAGACAAACAAATCTGTAGCAATGCCCAAGGTCTCCGCCAGGCTGAGACATTGTGTGTTGTAACATTGGTGTTGGGTTACTGCCAACAGTAGAAATTACGGATAACAGAGCCAAATATTGTCATCTTGTGGATTGAAACGGTATGATTAATAAATGTGAATTTCATTGTGAGTAAATGATGAAATTTCTGATCACTTTTTGTTGTAGCTGTGATATTCGTAAATTTTTTTTGTGCATTTACTGAATAATAATTGTCACAGTGATTTTATGGTTTGTCTGTCCATCATGCCCTAAAATTTAACTGGTGATGACTGACTAAGCTGTAGCAATATCCAAGGTCTAGGTCAGACTCGGCTATTGTGTGTTTAAGTTTGACGTTGGGCTATTGCCAACAGTAGAAATTATAGATAACACAGGTAATTTCTTTCAGCTTGTGGATTAAAATGGGATGATAAATAAAGGTGAATTTCACTGTGAGTTAGTATTGAATTTATTGTTCTCTTTTTGTTTTAGCTGTTAGATATGTAAATGTTTTTGTTGTGCATTTACTGATTATTATTTGTCACAGTGTTTTATTGGTCTGTCTGTCCATTGTGCCCTATAATTTTGCTGGTGATGACAGACAAATCTGTAGCAATGCCCAAGGTCTCCGCCAGGCTGAGACGTTGCGTGTTTTAACATTGGTGTTGTGGTACTCCCAACAGTAGAATTTATAGATAACACAGGTAAATATTGTCATCTAGTGGATTGAAATGGGATGATAAATAAATGTGAATTTCAATGTAAGTATTGAATTTTTTGTTCTCTTTTCTGTTGTAGCTGTCGGATACGTAAATTTTTTTGTTCTGCATTTACTAATAAATATTTGTCACAGTACTTTATTGGTCTGTCTTTCCATTGTTCTCTAAAATTTCACTGGTGATGACAGACAAATCTGTAGCAATGCCCGAGGTCTGGGTCCGACTCGGTGGTTGTGTGTTTGAGTTTGACGTTGGGGTATTGCCAACAGTAGAAATTATAGATAACACAGGTAAATATTGTCATCTTGTGGATTGAAATGGGATGATAAATAAATGTGAATTTCACTGTGAGTAAGTATTGAATTTTTTGCTCTCTTTTTGTTTTAGCTGTCAGATACGTAAATTTTTTTGTTCTGCATTTACTGATTATTATCTGTCACAGTATTTCATTGGTCTGTCTTTCCATTGTGCCCTAAAATTTATCTGGTGATGACAGGGAAAACTGTAGCAATGCCCAAGGTCTCCGCCAGGCTAGGACGTTATGTGTTTTAACATTGGTGTTGTGCTACTGCCAACAGTAGAAATTATAGATAAGACAGGTAAATATTTTCATCTTGTGGATTGATATGGGATGATTAATAAATGTGAATTTCATTGTGAGTAAATGATGAAATTTCTGATCACTTTTTGTTGTAGCTGTGATATTCGTAAGTTTTTTGCTGTGCATTTACAGAATAATAATTGTCAGAGTGATTTTTTGGTCTGTCTGTCCATTGTGCCCTAAAATTTAACTGGTGATGACAGACTAAGCTGTCGCAATGCCCAAGGTTCTCCGCCAGGCAGAGACGTTGTGTGTTTTAACATTGGTGTTGTGCTACTGCTAACAGTAGAAATTATAGATAAGACAGGTAAATATTGTCATCTTGTGGATTAAAATGGGATGATAAATAAATGTGAATTTCACTGTGAGTAATATTGAATTTTTTGTTCTCTTTTTGTTTTAGCTGCGGGATACGTAAATTTTTTGTTCTGCATTTACTGATAAATATTTGTCACAGTATTTTATTGGTCTGTCTGTCCATTGTGCCCTAAAATTTAGCTGGTGATGACAGACAAATCTGTAGCAATGACCAAGGTCTCTGCCAGGCTGAATCGTTGTGTGTTTTGACATTGGTGCTGTGCTACTGCTAACAGTAGGAATTATAGATAACACAGGTAAATATTGTCATCTTGTGGATTGAAATGGAATGAGTAATAAATGTGAATTTCATTGTGAGTAAATGATGAAATTTATGATCACTTTTTGTTGTAGCTGTGATATTCGTAAATTTTTTGCTGTGCATTTACTGAATAATAGTTGTCAGAGTGATATTTTGGTCTGTCTGTCCATCGTGCCCAAAAATTTAACTGGTGATGACAGACTAAGCTGTAGCAATGCCCAAGGTCTCCGCCAGGCTGAGACATTGTGTGTTTTAACATTGGTGTTGTGCTACTACCAACAGTGGAAATTATAGATAACACAGGTAAATAGTGTCATCTTGTGGATTAAAATGGGATGATAAATTAATGTGAATTTCACTGTGAGTAAGTATTGAATTCTTTGTTCTCTTTTTGTTTTAGCTGTCAGATGCGTAAATTTTTCTGTTGTGCACCTATTGATAAATAATTGTCACAGTGTTTAATTCGTGTGTGTTTCATCATGCTCTAAAATTTTGCTGGTGATGACAGACAAAGCTGTAGCAGTGCCCAAAGTTTATATCAGGCTCTGAGGCTTTGTGTTTTAACATAGATGATCTGCAATTGCGAACAGTAGAAATTACAAATCCTCTCAGGTAAATATTGTCATCTAGAGAATGGAATGGTGATGATAAATAAATGTAAAATATAGGGTGAGCAAATAATGTAAATTCGGGTATCCTTTTCTTTTAGCTGTCAAATACGTAAATATTTTTCTGTGCACCTACTAATAAATACTTCACAGCATGTTTTATTTGTCTCTCTCTGTATCCTACTCTAAAGATTAGGATGTGATAACAGACTAACCTGTAACAAAACCCAAGGTCTAGGTCAGGCTGGAGGTTGTGTGTTATAACATTGATGTTGTGGTATTGGCAACAGTAGAAATTGCACATAACCGAAGTAAATATTGTCATCTTGTGGATTAAAATGGGATGATTAATAAATGTGAATTTCACTGTGAGTATATAATGAAATTTTTGTTCTGTTTTCGTTTTAGCTGTCAGATACGTAAATTTCTTAGTTGTGCATTTACTGATCAATAATTGTCACAGTGTTTTTTTTTTTTTTTTTTGGTGCGTCTGTCAAATGTGCCCTAAAATTTAACTGGTGATGACAGTTTAAGCTGTAGCTAAGCCCAATGTCTATGTCACGCTGGGAGGTTGCGTTTTTTAACATACATGTTGTGCTATTGCCAATAGTAGAAATTAAAGATAACGCAGGACAATATTGACGACTTGTGTATAAAACTGATATGATTAATAAATGTGATTTTCACTGTGAGTAAATAATGAAATTCCTGTTCTCTTTTTGTTTTAGCTGTCAGATACATAAATTTTTTTTGTCCGTTTACTGATAAATAGTTGTAACAGTATTTTTTGGTCTTTCTGTCCATCATACCCAACAAATTAGCTGCTGATGACAGACAAATCTGTAGCAGAGCCCAAGGTCTAGGTCAGGGTGGGAGGTTGTGTTTTAACATTGCTTTTGTGTTATTGCCAACAGTAGAAATTAATGATAACCCATGACAATATTGTCGACTTGAGTATAAAAATGGGATCATTAATAAATGTGATTTCCACTGTGAGTACATATTGAAATTTCTCTTCTCCTTTTGTTTTAGCAGTCACATATGTAACATTTTTTATTTTGCATTTACTGATAAATAATTGTCACAGTGATTTATTGGTATGTCTGTCCATCGTGCCCTAAAATTTAGCTTGTGAAGACAGACTAAGCTGTAGTGCTGCCCAAGGTCTAGATCAGGCTGGGAAGTTGTGTGTTCAACACTGATGTTGTGCTATTGCCAACAGTGGAAATTACAGATAACCCAGGTAAATATTGTCACCTAGTGAATGGAAAAGGAATGATAAAGAAATGTGAAATACACTATGAGTAAATAATGAAAAATCTGTCTCCTTTTGATTTAGCTGTCACACACATCAATTTTGTTGTTGTGCATTATCGATAAATAATTGTCAGAGTGTTTTATTGGTCTGTCTGTCCATCATGCCCAAAAGTATAGTTGGTGATAACAGATTAACCTGTAGCACAAACCAAGGTCTAGGTCAGGCTGGGATGTTGGGTGTTTTAACATTGGTGTTGCGCTATAGCCAACAGTACAAATTACAGATCCTCCAGGTGCATTTTGTCGTCTAATGAATGGAGGATGGATGATAAATAAATGTGAAACACACTGAGAGTAAATAATGAAAAATGTATCCTCCTTTCGTCTTCCCTGACACATACATAAATTATTTTGATGTGCATTTATTGGTAAATGATTGTCAAGTCGTTTTATTGGTCTCTCTGCCCATCATGCCCTAATATTTGGCTGGTGATGACAGACTAAGCTGTAGCAGAGCTCAAGGTCTAGGTCAGGCTGGGAGAATGTGCGTTTTAAAATTGGACATGTGCTATTGTGAACAGTAGAAATTACAAATCCTCCAGGTAAATATTGTCGTCTAGACAATGGAATGGTGATGATAAATAAATGTGAAATACAGTGTGAGTAAATAATGAAAATTCGGGTCTTCTTTTGTGTTAGCTGTCAAATACGTAAATCTTTTTGCTGTGCACTTACTAATAAATACTTCTCAGCATGCTTTATTTGACTGTCTCTCTATCCTACTCTAAAGATTAGGAGGTGATAACAGACTAACCTGTAACAAAACCCAAGGTCCAGGTCAGGCTGCACGTAGCGTGTTATAACATGATGTTGTGCTATTGGCAACAGTAGAAATTACAGATAATCCAGGCAACAACTGTCGTCTTTTGGATTAAAACTTGATGTTTAGTAAATGTGAATTTCACTGTGAGTAAATAATGAAATTTATGTTCTCTTTTTGCTTTAGCTGACGGATACATAAATTTTGTTATTGCCATTTACTGATATTTAATTGTAACAGTGTTTTTTTGGTCTGTCTGTCCATTGTGGTCTAAAATTTAGCTGGTGATGACAGACTAATCTGTAGCAAAACCCAAGATTTATGTCATGCTGGGAAGTTGTGTGTTTTAACATTGACGTTGTGCTATTACCAACAATAGAAATGATAGATAACCTATGCAAATATTGTCATCTTGTGTATAAGTATGGGATGATTAATAAATGTGAATTTCACTGTGAGTAAATAATGAATTATCTGTTCTCTTTTTGTTGTAGCTGTCAGATACGTAAATTTTTTTGTTGTGCATTTACTGATAAATAATTGCCACAATGTTTTATTGGTCTGTCTGTACATTGTGCCATAAAAATTTGCTGGTGATAACAGATTAACCTACAGCAGAACCCAAGATTTATGTCAGGCTGGAAGGTTGTGTGTTTTACCGTTGATGTTGTGCTATTACCAACAGTAGAAATTATAGATAACCCAGGCAAATATTGTCGTCTTGTGGATTAAAATGGGATGATTAATAAATGTGAATTTCACTGTGAGTAAATAATGAAATAGCAGTTCTCTTTTTGTTTCAGCTGTCAGATACATAAATTTTGCTGTTGCGCATTTACTGATAAATAATTGTAACAGTGTTTTTTTGGTCTGTCTGTCCATCGTGCCCTAAAATTTAGCTGGTGATGACAGACAAACCTGTAGCAAATCCAAATGTCTAGTTCATGCTTGAATGTTGTGTGTTTTAATGCTAGTAAAGTGCAATTTGCAACAGTAGAAATTGATGATCTCCTATTTAAAAGTTGTTGTGTTGTGTATTTTAATGGGATGAAAATAAATGTGAAATGCACTGTGAGTAAATAATGAAAATTCTGTTCTCCTTTTGATTTAAATGTCAAGTATGCAATTTTGTTGTTGTGCATTTACTGATAAATACATGTCAATTGGTTTTATTGGCATGTTTGTCCATTTTGTGGTGAAATGTTCGTTATGATGTGGGACTGACGAGTAGCGTAGCTATAGGCGGAGGTGAGGACGAAAGTTTGTGTATTTTAATATTGATGATGTGCAGTTGTCAACAGTAGAAATTACAGATTCCACAATTAAACATTGTCATCTTGTGAATTAAAAATGTATGATAAGTAAATGTGAAATTTACTGTGGGTAAATAATGAAAATTCTGTTCTCCTTTTGGTTTTCTGTCAGATACGTAAATTTTTCGGATGTGCATTTACTGATAGATACTTGTCAGAGTGCTTAATTGGTCTGTCTGTTCATCCTGCCTGAAGTTAAGGCTCTGATGACAGAATCACCAATAGCAAACTTCGATGTCTAAGTCAGGCTCGAAGCTTGCGTGTTTTAACGCTGATGATATGCAATTGTCAGCAGTAGAAATTACAGATCCCCCAGGCAAATCTTGTTGTGTTATGAACGAAAAAGAATGATAAATAAATGTGAAATTCTCTGTGAGTAAATAATGAAATTCTGTTCTCCTTTTGTTTTAGCTGGCAGATATGCAAATTTATTTGTTGTGCACTTAGTACTAAATACTTCTCAGAATGTTTTATTGGTCTGTCTCTCCATCCTGCTCTGAAGATTAGGAGGTGATGACAGACTAACCTGAAGCAGAGCCCAATGTCTAATCCGTGCTGGAAGGTTGTGTGTTTTAATGTTGATGAAGCGCAGTTGCCAGCAGTAGAAATTACTGATCTCCCAACTAAATATTGTCATCTTGGGAATTATAAAGTGATGTTAAAAAGATGTGAAATATACTGTGAGTAAATAATGATAATTCGCTTCTCCTTTTGTTTTAGCTGTGAGATACGGAAATTTTTTTGTTGTATTTCCACTTACAAAAACGTGTCAGAGTGTTTTATTGGTCTGTCTGCCCACCGTGCCCTGAAGTTTAGATGGTGATGACAGACCAGTCTGTATCAAAGCCCAATGTCATGGTCAGGTGTGAACATTGTGTGTTTTAATGTTGATGAATTGGAGTTGCCATTAGTAGTAATTCCTGATCTCACAACTAAATATTGTCGTCTTGGGAATTAAAAAGTGATGATAAATAAATGTGAACTGAACTGTGAGTAAACAATGAAGATTCTGTTCTCCTTTTGTTTCAGCTGTCACATACATAAATTTTTTGTTGTGTATTTACTGATAAATACTTGTCTGAGTGTTTTATTGGTCTGTCTGTCCATCGTGCCCTGAATTTTAGGCCGTGTTGACAGAATAACCTGTAGCAGAAACCAAGGTCTAGGTCAGAGTGGAAGTTTGTGTGTTTTAACATTGGTGACGTGCAATTGTCAATAGTAGAATTTAAAGACCCCCCAGGTAAAAATTGTCATCTTGTGAATTAAAAAGTAATATTAAATAAACGTGAAATACACTGTGAGTAAAAAAAGAAAATTCTGTTCCCCTTTTGTTTTATCAGTCAGATACGCACCATTTTTCTGTACATTTACTGATAAATATTTGTGAGAGTGTTTTATTGGTCAGTCTGTCCATCCTGCTCTGAAGTTTGGGTTGTGATTACAGACTAACCTGTAGCAAAGCTCAAGGTCTAGGTCAGGCTGGAAGGTAGTTTGTTTTAGTGTTGATGAAGTGTAGTTGCCAGCAGTAGAATTTACAGAATTTAGCTGTCAGATGCGCAAATTTTTTTGTTGTGTATTTACTGATAAATACTTGACAGTGTGTTTTATTGGGCTGTCTGTCAGCCCTGCCCTGAAGTTGAGGTTGTGATGACAGAATAACCTGTAGCAAAGACCAAGGTCTATGTCAGGCTGGAAGATTGTGTGTTTTAACATTGATAATGTGCAATTGTCAACAGTAGAATTTGCGGATCCCCGAGAAGCCATAGGTCTAGGTCAGGTTGGTAGGTCAGGGTGGAAGGTTGTGTGTTTTAATGTTGATGAAGTTCAATTGGCAGCAGTAGAAATAACTGAAATCCCAACTAAATATTGTTGTCTTGTGAATTAAAAAGGAATGACAAATATATGTGAAATACACTATGAGTATATAATGAAAATTCTGTTCTCCTTTTGTTTAAGCTGTCAGAATGTAAAGTTTTTTTGTTGTGTGTTTACTGATAAATACTTGTCAGAGTGTTTTATTGGTCTGTCTGTTCTTCCTGGCCTGAACTTCAAGTTGTTATGACAGACTAACCTGTAGCAAAGCCTGAGGATAATGTCAGGCTGAAGCATTATATGTTTAACACTGATAATGTGCAATTGCGAACAGTAGTTGTTACAGATCCCCAAGGTAAATATTGTCGTCTTCTGAATTACAAAGGGATGATAAATAATTGTGAAATACACAGTGACTAAATAATGAAAATTCTGTTCTCCTTTTGTTTTAGCTGTGAGATACGGAAATTTCTTTGTTGTGTATTTACTGATAAATACTTGCCAGAGTGTTTTATTGGGCTGTCTCCCCATCCTGCCCTGAAGTCTAGGTCGTGATGACTGACTAACGTGTAGCAAAGCCCAAGGTCTAAGTCAGGCTGGAAGGATGTGTGTTTTAACGTTGATGATGTGCAATTGCTAACAGTACAAATTAGAGATCCCCCAGGTAAATATTGTCATCTTGTGAATTTAAAAGGGATGATAAATGACAATTAATCACTCTTAATGTTACAACCCTTGCTTTTAATTTTAGTTAATTAGATTTTTCTATATGCTGAGTGAGTCCTTCTGACAAACATTTCTTTTCTCATTTCTTAACATTTTTCATGTAGCCATTTTGCCTTAGCTTCCTTGCACTTCCTATTTGCTACATTCCTAAGTGAACTTTATTTATTTATAAATTGTGTCTGTACAACTGCTCTTCATGTTAACTAAATTGTGATATGAGTCTATATCTGTTTTTGGGTATGCATTACAATCCAATATTTGATTTCATTGTGTAATCTACCTGGGATCTTTCCTGTATTTTTATCAGTAAGTACAGGACAGACAGTTTTGGGGTACGAGCCAGCTAAAAGAAGATGAGTACAGAAGTTTCAATATCTACCCACAGTGTATTTCACATTTATTTATCATCACTTTTACTCACATAATGACAATTTGTTCCAGGAAGATCAGTAAATTCTAGTGTTTTCTTTTGCACAACATTAATGTCAAAACACACCACCTACCAATGTCACCCTGACCTTGGGCTTTGCTACAGATTTTTCTTTCATCACAACCGACATTTCGTTACAGGATGGACAGACAGACCAATAAAACACTCGGACAAGTATTTGTCAGTAACCTCACGACAAAAAATTTTGCATATCAGACAGCTAAAAGAAGAGGAGAAAAGAATTTTCAATATTTACTCATAGTGTATTTCACAATTATTTAGCATCCCTTTTAAATTCACAAGACGACAATATATACTTGGGGAATCTGTAATTTCTTCTGTTGGCAATTGCACATCATCAACGTTAAAACGCACAACCTTCCAGACTGACCTATACCTTGGGCTGTGCTACAGGTTAGTCTTTCATCACAACCAAAATTTCAGGGCAGGATGGACAGACAGACTAACAATACACTCTGACAATTTTTTTATCAAAAACTACACGTTCTAATATTCATGCTCCTGTCCTCGGTGCGATGGCAGTGTGAATGAGTAAGAGTCTTTCTGTATTTGATGATATGTGTGGTAGTTTGTAAGATTTAATTGCCAGCACAATATGGTGAACTGTGTAAAATAATGGCTGGAAGTATCCACTGCAGAAGGAAAAAGGGTGGACAGAGCTTTGATACTAGCGGCATCATTAATTCGATGAGTAAATTCGATTAGATGCGACCATAATGCTCGATTCATTCACATCCTTTGTGCAGGGATATAGGAGCCTCTACATAGCGAAGGGGACGTTTGTGTGTGCTGAAAGCAGGAAGAGAAACCTCATTAGGTCCGCAAGGGAGACTGCATTCGATGTTATTCTGCGCTATTTTCCTAAACAGGTTCTATTAGGGCAAGAATTTCCGTGCATACAAGCTGACACATCAAGAAAGAGAGCGTTAACTATTTATGGGACACTATACAATTTCCGTGAGGTCGTCTCGGTTCTTATTTTTACATGGTCATGTGACATGAGTATAAGGTTGAGAATGTCGTTAGATGCGCTTGCGACGATCGCCCCGTCTGTGCTTAGACAGTGATCTATTTCCAAACAAGGAGAACGCTCTTACTATTGAGGGTGTTTTCAGAAGCCTGCCACCTTGTGGCGTCTGTGCTTTGAAAATAGGTCTTCGCTCCCCTACGATCGCAGCATCAGCGGCGCCTAGGCGACCACGCATTTGGAGAGAAATTTCTCAGGTGTGTCAAGTATGATGGGGATGCTGCCACGTCATGCGTGCGGGACCCGAACCCCAGATCACGTAAGATTCTTACGTGATATGGGCCCAAACGGACACCTGTGTGTGGTTTGACAGCTGACGGCGGGGTGGCCCATGGACGTCACAGAGATGCTGTGGCGGCCGCGGCCGAGGAGGTGTCGGGGCCGCGGGCTTCAGTGCCCGAGTGTTCCATTTGAATTGCGTTCAGATTTCTGCTGCACGATCTCTCACGTCGATATGCGCGTCACACACACACGTCACGAGCAGTGGAACAGCACTATCTGTGACATCGGTATCCACGCGTCAGAGGTGTCCCATTAGAATGGCGATAGAGAGAAAGCTGTTGAACAGATGGGAGGGATGATAGCGCCATCTGATGCCGGTACTGTGTACTAGCTCAGTTGGGCTCTGGACCTCGTGGCAAACACACCGGATGGCGGTAGTGCCTCAAATTGATTAAGTAAATACTGGTCTTTTAGTGGTTCGCGTGTCTGTTGGCTTTGTGACATGACCCCAAGCATGTCAGAGTGTGTTTTTTTGTACCAGTGTAATAAATATACTCCATCCCTAAATAAATTGTTCCAAAATAAATAAAGCACACTCCTTCCTCTCTCCACCATCCCAGTGCAGGCTGAGTCCTTCTCCCACGAATCCCTAGGAGGAGGTGGCAGTCAGGTGACTTAGGTTAGTCCAAGTGTCCTTTCTTTCCCGCCATTTTCTTACGGTAGCAGAGGCAGCCCAATTGACCTCTCTTCCCGCCAAAATTCAAACCTCCCACCAGCTCCTAGGATGAGGTGAGAGGCTGGTGAAGGTAGTCCAAGTGTCCTTTCTTTCACATCATTTTCTTAGCCAAAATTCAAACTTGGCGCCAGTTCCTAGGAAGAGGTGGCGGTCGGGTGGCTTAGGTTACTGGAGGTAGCCCAGGTGACCTATCTTCCTGCGATTTTCTTAGCTTAGTAGATTTAACTGTGGTCTGATGAGTTATCCTGTTTTAATTTGAACTTTCCGCCATGTTGGTGATGGAGAGGTGTGTGGCACTTTCCCGCCAGGGGCTGTGACAGGGCTTCTGACACTTGCGTCATCAGTGACGTCACGGACGTCATTTGGGGTGAACTACTTTGGGGCGACGTCCTGTTCTTGGGTGACCTACTTTGGCGCGACACCAGCCTTGGGGTGATGTCCCCCTTGTCCGCCTACTGGCAGGATGTTAGAAACGGAATTATGAGAAAAATCTGAGTCCGATACAAGATTTTAAATTATTGTATTATTATGCGAGTCCATTCTTATGTTTAAAATGTTTGTTGAAAACCGTGTGTCACCAGTTTTCCGTTTTATTTATCAAGAAATGTTGCCTGCTTTGCCTACTCGCTATTCTTCGATAATACATGACTTGCCCCCCTCCCCCACCCAATTCCACTAGTTTATATCGTGGGTACGCCCATTGAAAACACATTCATGGGGACAATGAATGTGAGGTTATTCACCAAAGCAGATTCTCAGAGCAAAAGAATACTCTCTGAGAACGTTTTCAGTTTCGCATGAATCAAAAACTGGAAGCGTATTTTCTGGCGAGAGAGTTTCCTCCCCACGTCCTCCCCACCTCCCTGAGAAGGTTCTCTGTGTGTATCGTCTGCCGTGTCACGCACAGAACCCACGCGTAACGTCAGACTTCATTCAGCTCGCTCAAACAGGCAAACTGTTCAGTGTACGAAGATGGGACTGGCCTCAGTGTGTTCTGTAAAGAGTTGCACTATGTTTCGATTTCACTTTTACTTGCGACAACGAACTGTTCAGGCGATTAATGACAATTTAAGAAAATGGGTTTTCTGCTATCTTATCGAATTAACGACATGCGGGAACCTCTTCTGTTACTGAAGTTAGGTGAACACATTATGTGAATGAAATCTTAAAGCTACACGATTTTTCATCTACTCCAAACCAGAACTGTGGCAGAGTTTTCTAACACGAGATAATTTTGGTTGAATACGATGCGGAATGATCTGCTCGCGTGTCAAGGACGCAAGCGATCGCCCGTGGGGTTCGTTCCGAGAAACAGATCGCTAGGTTTGTAATCAACCAGCTATCAATTTTTCTGATCCGCCTATATTTTTAATGTAACAAGACATAAGATTTATGCTGTGAGAAGACATGATGAGGAATATCCGGGAATGTCAGCGGCACAGTTGTTCTGCTGACAGACCGCAGTAATAGTTTCAAAAACAAACTGAAATAATACCTCCTTGACAACTCCTTCTATACCATAGATGAATTCTTGAATATGAGTAAATAAATCTGGAGATATAATATATGCATTTTGTGCCAATTAAGGGATTGGGATAGATAATAGAAATATTTAAGTATAACACTACAATGTAAACAAAAAAAGACTTGTTTCCTGTGCACATTTCTTATGCATTTTACATGTTCCACATAATAACGGTTTTCCGTGCTATTGATCAATGGAATACGTAACTAACTAACTGTGTACACCAAAGTCTTCTCGTGCATCACTTTGAAAAAATGTTGTAATATTCACTTCGTTTGGAAGGTCTCCCCTCTTTTTTTTTCACGATTTTCTCGAAGGAAATTCGCCAGGCAAGTGACGTTTTTTGTTGCAAAACCCGTATAAGCTTCTACAGTTTCTTTTTTCTGTACTTCTTCGGGTTACTTATACCTTCTTGCCTTCCAGGCAATGTAAACTCTGGCTTTACTGCCAAAAAGTCGGTAAAAATTAACCTCAACAGAACTTACTCAGATCGATGTATGATACAGAGATCACTTCAAAAAATGGAGAATGTTCTCGGCTTGTGATACGTTCTTCTAGATTCACTGATACGAAATCCGAGTGTTTTCTTTGTTTTGAGCGACTTTCCCCACCCCTTTACTCAAGATGAGGACGTTCTTGGATCGAGTGTATCCTCCGACACGCTTTATTTGTGCGAACCGGGGAGTGTTCTCCAAAATTTGGAATATAAAGTAGACTCTCCGTTTTATTCATACGACCGAAGGTCTCGATTTTGTATGTTGCACCAAACCATGATGACGCACACTCAGTGAGGTAATTCGGCTCAGAAATTTTCCCACTGGTTGGCGGCAAATATTGGGCTTGCAACAGTCTGTTTCAGAAATTGTTACGTTATTCACTCTGGAGCTGCAAATCGAAATGTATAATTCTATCCCAAATACAGCAACACTGCTTGTAACCAACGTTTACCCCACATGATGCAGTGTACTTTTTTCCGAGGTTTATACCTTATACCTGTGAATTTCTGATGGCTTTTGGCAGAATCGCGTGGTGCCAAGACTTACTTAGGGCCTTTTCAATTAATGGGGCCAACACTGTATTGTCAATCGGCAGAAACGTTGTGTTACATAGTGCTTGCATGTTTATTTCTGTTTCATTTCTCTTTAATCTTCTCTCCTCCCACTTTGGGTGGAATATGACTGAGTAAGTTCTACTAAGCTTAGCCCAAATTATGCACAAATTATCTCCTGTTTTTTAATTTACGATTTCCCAAGACTATTTACAATTAATTTTCAAAGTTACTAAGGCCCCATATCGTGATTAAAGTACTTTAAAGAGAAAGCGCGTAATCCATTTGGAGTTGTGAATAATAACAAATCCAACACCACATTGCATTCCAGCATTGCCGATGGGGGCGCCACCAACTTGTAAGTCAGTTTCAGCCAGGTATCCAGATACTTTTGACCACATAGTGTATGTGAAGGCATCGTCAAGATTTATTGAAATTGATGTCCCATCGTGCAGATAGTGCAAAATCGTCTAAATCTATGACAGCAGGTAGGAAATGTGTTGTCCAGTCATTAAACAATCGAGCCACAGAATGAACATCAGTACAGTAGTTACATGTGTAGTGAATTTGATCTGAAAATATGCTATGGAGGATACTGGTAGACATGGCCAAAGAGGAATAACATGTCTACGTTGGACAATCCATGTTCACAGGAAGATCATAGGTACATAAAATAAAACATCTTTGGAAGAACTATGTTATCAGTGAATACATTTATAAATAAATACATCTTTGGAAGAACAGTGTTACCTGTGACCACAAGGTGTAAACAGTATGTTTGTAGAAGAAGAATATGATATCATTCGTAAAGGAATACCCACGTCGCATGCAGGTTTAAATGAGAAACCCGTCCATATATCATACATACCATGCTACAGAGAATTGCGAAAGTTTGCCATTAAAATATTTTTCGTTGTAACCAATATGTTGCAGAACACTATAGTGTCAGGCCTATGGCCTGAATGTCAAAGTTGATAGTGTAATGAGTGAACATATTAGCAGCTCGAATTCGTGCAGTCTCTGCTAATTCAGTTCTAGCAAGATGAGAAGCCAAGATAACGTGCAGTACTGCACTGGTGTTAAGGATACGAATTACATTGGCACAAGGACGATAAAGATGCCCCATTTAATGATATATTAACAGAAAAAAACAATGAATAAATTCTAGTGTCCGATTTCACCCTCGGCTTTGACCACAGAATGAGGATTCAGATGCACAGAATTTATTTTCTGTTGTCGATATACATCGCCACCGCGGACATATGATGTTGGGGCGGCGTAGGTTTCTCCATAAAACGTCCTATAAATTTTGAATGCGGCCATATCGTTAGTACAGATAGATTCCCTTCGTATGTGTTGTGTATTTGGGACAGGTGTTTTGTAGACACCTTATCAATTTGCATTTGATACCTAGAATAAGTTATTCTCAGAGCTTTGATGAGCAAGATGAGCTGGCATCACGTCACAGCACCGTCACATCAGCTTGTAATTACACTGTCTCTCTCGTCATGTAACATCAAATCGCTTAGTCCGTGTCAGAGTGTAGTATTGCAACTGAGAAACTACGGTTATTAATGGCCGAACCAAACCTCATAATGTATGTTCTTGATCAGTTTGTTGAAATGCTGAGACATGGAGCAATATTTCAAAACATCGACATTTCTGTGTTATGAAAAAGATGGCGTCTGTTCTGTTATTGTCATACCTGAATAATTTGCTTCCAGATATCTCACATTCCTTGTGTTAAAACATCTAGTGGAAATAACTCTAAACATTTACAATTTGCCACGAAAACGAAGTACAATAATTCAATGAAGATTAAGAAGATGCAGAACCACAAGATCCACTACTATAAGACGAGCGAGCGCCGCAAAATAGGTTAACTTACGATGATAGCAGACGATGATACCGTCGACACTTCCTTCCCGGGAAACCTTGGCCTGCCATGACGTGACGAGACGATGCGGTCTGTTGATGACTTGTCTGAAAGCCGCCATTAAAATGCATTGTGGAATGTTATGACTTGACATTACACGACTTGACGGCCAAGGTGAACTGGTCTTAAAAAGAGTCATCCCGAGATCATGTGACAATTTCAGTTTAATGTTGACAACATGCGTAGCACGCGATGCACACTCCAGAGATTTTTCTACTCTGTGACTTTGACCGACGTCTTATCTGAGTCACAGACGCTACTTAGAGGCGTCATCTGAAGGCAATGAGGTTTATTCCTAAACCAGAGAAGGTATCTCAGAAAAGAAAGATAATACACATACATACAATAACATCCCATTGCAGCTCACGCGATTAATTACATTGTTGAAATTGGGGTGACAGAAAAGAAAGTAACAACATAAAACACATACATGCATTAAATAAATTATTATCACAGTTTACACGAGCAAGTGAAAGAACCATAGACGGCCTTCAAAGTCCACTGCAATATCACTCGTAGTAAACTCGTAATCTACATCTACATGCCGGCCGAATGGTTCTAGGTGCTTCAGTCCGGAGCCGCGCTGCTTCTAGTCGCAGGTTTGAATCCTGCCTCGGGCATGCATGTGTGTGATGTCCTTAGGTCAGTTAGGTTTAAGTAGTTCCTAAGTCTAGGGGACTGATGACCTCAGATGTCAAGTCCCATAGTGCTTAGAGCCCTCTACACCTACATGGACACTTTACAAATCACACTTACGTGCTTAGCAAAGGGTTCATCGAACCACCTTCACAATAATCCTCTATTATTCCAATCACGAACAGCGCGCGAAGAAACGAACACCTATATTTTTCCGAGCGAATTCTGATTTCCTTATTTTATGATGATGATCGTTTCTCCAGATGGAGGTCGGCGTCAAAAAAATATTTTCGCATTTGGAGAAAAAACTTGGTGATCGAAATTTCGTGAGAAGTGTCTAGAACAACGAAAAACGCCTTATTTTTAATGATGTCCGCCCGAAATTCTGCATCACGTCTCTCCCCTACTTCTCGATGGTACAAAATGTACTGCTCTTCTTTGAACATTCCCGATGTAGTCCGTTAATTTTATCTGGTAGGGATCTCACCCCGCACAGCAGCGCTCCAAAAGCGGACAGACAAGCGTAGTGTAGGCAGTCTCTGTAGTCGATCTGTTGCATCTTCAGCCAGTAAAACGCAATCTTTGGTTCGATTTCCCCCACAACATTTCCTGTGTGTTCTCTCCATTTTATGTTGTTCATAATTGTGATTCCTAGGTCTATCTATACCTGGATCCCGCTCCAGCTACTGCCAGTTCTGGGTGCTGACGAGTCCTCTCCATTTGTTTCGGTCCTCCCACCGCTTTTCTTCCTCCACATGCTGCCAGGTCACACCTCTCCTTTCCACAGATATTCTCACTCCCGTTTTCCACCGTGTTCTTGGGCGCCCTCTAGGTCTTTTTCCATCCATCTTTAGTTCTTCCATAATTTTGGGGAGTCTCTGCCCACACACCCTCTTAACATGCTCGTACCATCTTAATCTCTTTTTTCTGTTTCTTCTCTCATGCATTCTTGTTTAAGGTCCTTTCTGATATCTACGTTCCTTACTCTGTCCATTCTTGTTTTTCCCTAAACTCCTCTGAGAAATTTCATTTTCCCTGCTTGCAGTTTGCTCCAGTCCCTCCCTGTCATTGTCCATGTTTCTCCTCCATAGGTAACAATAGGGAAGCAATAACTCCCATACATAAGGAGTTTTGCTTTTTCTGAAACTTCATTATTCCAAATCAGGTGTTTTATTGTTTAGTAGAAATTACTTCCCTTCTGTAACCTCCTATTAATTTCGTTTGTTATTCTTCCATCACTAGACATTTCACTCCTTAAATAAGTGAAACTGTCTACCATGTTGAGGGGTTCTCCATTCAAAGTAATATATCCATTGATCCCTCTGTCTCTTCCAAATACCATTACTTCACTCTTATCTTTATTTATTTTTAATCCATACCTTTTCATTATTTCCTTCCACACATCAAGTTGTAACTGTACATGTGCCTCTTTATCGCCCCATATTACCATAGCATCTGCAAAAATAATCTTTCTGTCTTTTTCTTTTACCATATCTTTAACTGCCCTATTCATTTCTCCATCACAGCATTAAAAAGTGCAGTAGGTAGAATACTTCCTTGTTGAAGTCCTTGTCTTATTTCGAAGTATTCAGAGTTCCCTAATGATGTTCTAATTCTATAATTGTGTCCTTTGTACATTGTCTTCATTACATTAATTTATTCATCTTCTATATCTATTTTCTTCATTTCTTACCAGAGTCTTTCCAGTTAACTGAGTCATATGCCTTTTCTATGTCGATAAAAACAATTATCACCCTTTTGTTACATTCCCAACTTTTTCCCATCAGTTGACAGATGTAAAATATTAGGTCGATTGTGCTTCTTCCTTTCCTAAACCCATGCTGTTCTGCACTCAGCTCCTTTTCTATCTTTCACTTATTCGATTTAGTAAAATTCTTTCAAAAATCTTGGCTATATGACTCATACATGTTACTCCTCTGTAGTTTTTACAAAGTCTTTTATTGCCATTTTTTAAGATGGGAACAACGCCTCCTCTTCTTCAATCATCAGGTGCTTACTATTTTACACTTTGACGGGTGCGTATTGTGCCACCACCTATCGGGTCTTCATGAAACTATGAGGGCTCAAGCGGAAGTATTCCACGATTCCCCACAACATATTCCTCATTTCTTTCAAGCAAAACTGGTGGAGGAAAACAAATGTGCTGCATTACTTACTTAATGCCTCTGGTTAACCCTAAATTACAAATACTGTAATTACTCCGAAAGTACTAACTAGATTTTGAAGAGCGAAATGCTGTAGACTTGGTCTCTTTCAGAACTACGATACTAACAGCAGAAACTACAACAGTCCTATTGCAAAAAGCTAAATTGATACCGATATCCCTGCGATTGATATAACTATGAAAACAGACTATACGTCGTTCACTGAAGCCTTTCTCACAGTATTTAATATGGGGCAAATCGTATTACAGTATCTTAAACGAGTCCAGAAATGTGACTTGTGGTGCTCAGCTGTATCACTGTGTGTCTTGGGATGAATGATCAGTGTGCTGCAGGTGGCTTCACTCGCTCTATGGCCGACTGTCGACAGCTCCAGATGTGAGCGATCCTTCGTTGATTGGAGGCAAAGTGACTCTGGCGTCGGAAGGCTACGGCCTCTGTCATTTCATCACTAACACGTATTATGCACTTTGCTTTCAAATCCTCACGATACAAAAGACAACCAAAAAACCCAAGATCTGCGGAGTACACGACATTCCTTCAGAGTCACTAAGATGCTTGGCTACGCCAGCCAGGATAAAACATCCCCCCCCCCCCCCTGGTGTGCAAGACATATGAGGCAAGCAACGTATCCTCAGAGTTCAAGAAGAATGTAACGATTCCTGTCCCAAGGGAGGCAGGTGGTTACAGGTGCGGAGACAGCGGAACTTCATTTACCTGACCCTTCTTAATTCAGATATGTCGCTCATCTGAATAACTATATAGTATTGGATACTGCAGAGGCAACAATCGATGGTGACAAACATTAAATTTAAATACAGCCACTGGCATACAGAGATCCAAGCGCAGTGGCAGTTAACAAGTCAACATCGAGTTGTGTAGTTTCCTCTATTGGCCCATCTGTTGCGAATATAGAGGGACATCAAAGAGAAGGAACGTGCTTATGTCCAAGGTCAGCAAGATAGTTGTCTTGCAGAGGATGGGTAAAGTAGAACTGTTGAACAAAATTGTTGTTTAATTTGTTGTTGGAGCTTCAACGATTTCAGATAGGAAGAGGAAACGGAAAGAAATTGAACACCATTGTTTCGAAATGGTGAGTCCTTATGGTGATATTACTTCCTTTTGTTCGTCTTCGGCCAATGTAAACAATTCAGCAGGGACACCTGTGTGGTCCTGATGAGCACAAACAATGTACGAATACGTCTAAAATTAAATCCACCGGTTATTTCACTGTATAAAAGCTATTGTACTTCTTCCGTATCTTGGCAAAATTTAAGTGAAAATATCTTACAATTTGTGTGTTGCCATGAAAATAAATTTAACATGTTTTAATGGCATTTAACCAATGTCTTCTAACTGTTTTTTTTCATTTCCTGGTTACCCCTGTCCCACCTACATACACACCTCCGTCCACACGACTGCTCTGCTATTCGCACTTAAGTGCCTGGCAGAGGACTCGCCGGACCGCCTCCGCACTCTGTCTGCACCGTGCCTTTCTCGAACACCACGTGGATAAAACGGCCACTTAAATGTGGTGTGTTGTCTCTTAGTTTACCACGGTGATCATTTCTCCCTGTGTAGGTGGGCGTCACCAAAATATTTTCGCCTATCATATCCGTGTCACTCTGGCCCTATATCGCGATAACACGAAATGAGCTGCCCTTCTCTCAAACTTTTCGGTGTCTTCCGTCAGTCCTATCTGGTAAGGGGCCTATACTGTACAGCAACACTCCAGAAGAGAATGGACGAGATTCGTGTAGGCATTCTCTTCACAAGACCTGCTGCATCTTGTAAGTGTTCTGCCAATAAACGCCGACTTCAGTTAGCCTTCCCCGCAACATTATCTATGTGTCTTCCAGAATCCTATAGCAAATCGACGTCAGTGATGTGGGTCCGTAATTCAGTGGATTATTGCTGTTCCCCTTCCTGTGTACCGGTGTGACGTGTGCCACTTTACGGCCTTCAGTTACGGGTCTCTCGTCGAGCAAGCGGTTGTATGCGATTGCTAAGTACGGGACTGTTACATCTGGAGACTAACTGGTGTACAATCTGGACCTGAGGACCTGCCCTCATTAAGTGATTTAAACTGCTTAACTCCTCTGAGGATCTGCAAAGTTTCTCATATTTGTAGCTGTCATTGACTCTAATTCTGGAATACTTACTTCATCATCTTCGCTGAATTTGGGAAACCGCTTTCAGTGACTGTCATAGGAAACATCAGAATTCCTATCGCAGAGTGCGGGTGGTGTCTGTGTCTTTGGGCTGGTGTAATGTTACTACGACCTGAACATCTCTGATTTTCTGCCAGTTTTCGAGACACACTTTCGTTGTGTGAACTATTAAACTCATCTCGCGTAGAATTCCACGCTAAATTTCCAGCTCCAGTAAGGACATCGCCAGTCACGATTTTGCGTTTTTTCTGTGTTGCGACGTCGGTACCACACCTGTCAAGTGAAGATGTCCATGACCCTAGGTATTAGAAACGGCAGTTAGTTCTGAGTACACATTACATTTTTACTGTTTGATCAATGTAAACCGTACCTGAATCTGATAAAGAATAGTGCCATCAAAAGGAAGTGAAGAAAGGCGGGAGAGAGGTCGGACAATTTACACCAAATAGCTAAAAGGGTTGTGGCTAAGACGATACCTGAAAGTAACTCGTACAAAAACTTTACGATGCAGCCCTGTTAAAATCTCAAACACTTTGGAATTGCTATAAAAGTCCCCTAAAGCTTGGGAAACCTATATGGAATCGACTGGAAAATCCCCTACTTATCCATGTCAAAGACGATGGAATACACAATATAACCGCGGGACCTGTGCGAAACATGCTCGATGTTACAGTTTTAAATAATGTCAGTTTTTCGAATAAGTTTAGTCATTGGTGTAAGGGTAGTTGTGGGAACAAGAGGAAATATTTTTAAAAACTAATCGAACTACGTGAAATAATAATCGTGGATTATGTATGATACGTTCATGTTTCGAAAAATGTGTTTTGCATTCGGACTATTTGTCCCGGTTTGTACGAGTGGCAGAGACCAGGGCCTGTCAGTGCATCCACGTTTCCTGTAACTTCCTCTCGAGAGACATTTTCAGTTACAGTGAGCACGTTAGATCATGGTGGCTCTAGGTAAATCAGAATTGAAGGTGGCAATGGCAGATATGTCTGTCGTTTCAGAAGGTATACTCGATTAGGAAAGTCAACTTTACAATGGCAGATATAGCGGATAACTTCAGTGGCCACAGACATTATCTGTGACAGTGCTGTATATAAACTGTCCAGTTAATAAGTGCTTTACAACAAATAAAATTATTTTTGTAACAAGGTGGTATGAAGAGGGAGGCTGTTATTCCTGTTTAATAACTTAGCTTCGTAGACTATAGGTATGATGCTCGCCATCCGCGATACCCTTGAAAGTCTCCTTTAAGCTAAATTTTCCGCAAGTAGCAAAATTTTAGTGCAATACTAATATGCAATGACAGAAGCCGGTTAAAAAACTTTCTAACGATACCTCATTTACCCCCGTACGATTAGTATGTGTTGAGAAAAAGAGATGTTGGCTTGTCTACTAGTATGAAAAAGTTGACCTTAATTTGAGGTTTCTTAGGGTTTACGTTTGGAGCACAGTTTTATATGACCGTGAGACACGGACTGTCTGAAACCCAGAACAGAAGAGAATAGAAGTATGTAAGACGTGGTGCTACAGATCAATGTTGATAATTAGGTGGACTGATAAGGTAAGGAATGAGGAGGTTCTCAGCAGAGTTGGCGAGGAAAGGAATATATGGAGAAAACAATGACAACAAGAAGGGACAGGATGGTAGGACAGCTGTAAAGACATGACGGAATAACTCGCACAGTACTAGAGGGAGCTGTAGACGGTAGAAACTGTAGAGGAAAACAGAGACTGGAGTACAGCAAGCAAACAGTTGAGGACCTGGGTTGCCTGCGCTACTCTGAGGTGGAGAAGTTGGCACAGGAGGGGAATTCGTGGCGGACCGCGTCAAACCAGTCAGAAGAGTGATGAGTGAAGAAGTAAATAAATAAACGGTACGGAGTGTCGAATAGTGGTGAAGAGAGCGATGATGATACCCAATGACAATGACTCAGAAACGTCAAGATGTGAAGGGGACGTCAGACAAGAAGTGATAACTGATTACAATGGTTCCGGTTCGGCAATTTCGTGATTCGCTAATTGCAGTGTAGGTAGGAGTAAATTCCGTTCGACACGAAATCTAGATGTAAGAATTTCTTTGG
The DNA here is from genome assembly GCF_021461385.2 of Schistocerca piceifrons. Classification (NCBI taxonomy): domain Eukaryota; kingdom Metazoa; phylum Arthropoda; class Insecta; order Orthoptera; family Acrididae; genus Schistocerca; species Schistocerca piceifrons. Next base: position 72,346,391 of record NC_060148.1, on the reverse strand, counting down.
AGATCCTCCACAATCACTTCTTTATGGGAGCTTGCTAACAAAGATGGTGAGCGAGACGAACAAATGTGCTGAACAGTTCATAAACGCACACGCAGGACACATTGAAACAGCGATCGTGTGTTCGCAAATGGGTAGAAAAAAGTATTGGGGAATTGTAATCTTTATTCGATATCTTATTCCTCTCAGGGATTATTTAAAGACTGAATTTTGAAATGTACTATTTGAGGTTCCTTCATTTTAATGACAAGAGTGTTTATTCAAAATGACTCTGGTATTCTCGCTGAATTGTGTAGATACAGATCTGTCATTTACCATCTATAGAAAACACTTGAGGAGGCTTTTTACTCCCGGACATGAGTTATGCCATCATAAATCGCTGTTAATTGTGGAAAGGGCGGGACGTCTATCAATCTCGCTTTGATATTAAATAGTTTCGCTTGTGTAAAGCAGGTAGCGTTTCTTTGTGACACTTTGTAACTTGCAGTGGAAAAGACATTGTGTTTAAGCCACAATATAGTGAATATCCTCTAGTGTCTAAAGTCTTTGCTTCACCGATGTTTTAACAATGGATATACTTTGTCTACCGACAGGTTCTATATTATTAATCAGCGGTTCCATTTTCTCGTTTCTAAAAGCAGTGGCTGCATTGGAACTGTTAGTATTAACGGCAAGGAACCGACTTGGTGGTAAAATGCGGAAGACTTGAGTTTCAAATGAACCTCACAGAAAGAGGCAGTATCGATGTCAGCTGATCCTCTCAGCATGGAACCTTGACAGGCGTCGGTGCCGACACGTCTGGTGGGACGACTTCTTCCAGAATAACACACACAGTCTTTCGCGTAAAAGCAGGCGCCGACGCGAAAATGCCGTGGGTGTTGCCAATTGGAAAAAAGCGAGAAGAAAAGCACGTGTGTTTTGTGTAGAGTGCGAAGTTGGGGTTTGTGGAACACGATGCTTTGAACAGTATCATTCAAAATCTAATTTGTAATAAATTTGTTCGACAAAGCTGCAGATACACTGATTCCACCAATATTATACTCCAGAATATCGAAACAAACACAAATTATATTAATTTTTATAAAAAGATCGTTATTGTGGAAAGCTGGAAACTATTTTCTAATAACAGTCGCCCAGCTTGAAAAACTCGCGCCAAAGCGCCGACCGAGGTGATTCTGTGACGTAACCTACAATTTACTCGTGAAGCAATAATTTGTATAACTGCAGCTTGCTCCTCTTAAAGGAAGAGAACGTAAACACATATTTGAAGCATGAGAAAATATATCTCGTTTGCTCTCTGTTCCTGTCATGATGGACAGTCTCTTTGACACGTAACAATTTTGTATGCAGCGTAATGATTCACAGATTCTCACACTTCTATCGATGTTCTAATAGACGAATATTTCTTTCAATGTAATTGTTTTTGCTTCAAGCCCGAATCTGTTGTAAGATTCTTCCCGTTTTTGGCAGAGATGTAGCAACAATTGTGGAATTGGTGTGATCCGTGTTGGAAAAAGTTTCATTGTTTTTGATGTCTTATTACCACATTTGTGTGTTTTTCATTTTATCAACAGTTGTGTTGGCTTATTTGGTACCTTACGTAACGTAGATATTGCATTCCATAGAAGTTTCCCATGTCTCGCGTTCATTGATCCGACTGGAGGTGTTGTGAACAAAACTTCACGTCGTCGAATAAATATACGTCTTTCTGCTGAAGGTCACGTCTTTCGCTGTTTACTAGCCTTTTTGATTCCCTTGTAAGAAAACGACATCCTTCATTAAATATATGTTACTTACAAGAGAATCGTAAGTAAAAAGTCGCGAAATGTACCACTTCATACCTCCCACGGTCCTTAGGAAATTCAACAAAAAAAATGAGGTGTAATGTTTTAGTTACTGCAGATTTTTACAGCATTACAGACGTTCCCTGTTGAAAAACTGTGTTACAAATGAATATAAATGATGCTATTCGCATTCCTCGTATATCGCATTCAGAACTATAGCTTAGTGTCCGCTTGGAGCGCTGCCGTCAGGGGTGTATAGAGAACGGGAAGGAGTGTCGGCAGTGTGTGTGTCGGACTGCGGCGACATCCACCACGAGGGGAGCAGAGGCGGGGGCCGCCCCCTGCACGCGAATGAGGCGCTTCTGTCTCCAGCTCTGCCTCTCTCCCTCCCTCCCCCCGCTTTCCCCGTCTCTGTCCATCTGCCTGTCTATCTGTCTAGGTATCTGGAGGACGCAGCATGTTATCTCGGAAGGAGACTTACCAACAGGTGTGGGAGTAGCTTGAGACACGCCTCAGGGATGTGTGTTGCATGCACTGCTGTCCACGTCGTATGCTAATGACCTTGGAGGCAATGTTAACAGTAAGGTTACAGTTTGTGCAGATGATACATTCTCTATAATGAAGGAGTGTCTGAAAGAAGCTGTACAAATATTTATTCATATGTTCACATGATTTCAAAGTAAAAGAGGCTTCGACAAATTACTGTAAGCGGGAAGAAATGTAAGGCAAATCGTGTGATGGTGGCTAGACGAACACCCTGCCATCCACTTCAGTCTGTTTGGCAGAGAAATTACGCACAAAATTGTGCACTTAAAAACTCGCTGAAACGTCGTATTCAAAGGTTGTTGTAATATTAGTGAGTCACTTTTGGAATGAGTCAACTTATAAAAAGACCTGGGTGTGGCACACTGAGGTGATATAAAATGGAAGTATCACATAGTCTCAGTTGTAGGTAAACTAGATGGCAGAGTGGACGAGATCACTGGATGAATGCGGTGAGTCTACAAGGGAGACAGCTTACGAAACACTCGTGTGGTCCATCCTAGACTACCGCTCGGGTGTGTGGGACACATTACAAAAAGAAATAACAGGGAATCTTGAACGCGTACAGAGAAGGGTAGTGCGAATAGGCAAAGTAGTGTTTGCGTGAAAGCCTGCTTACAGGAAATTCCAGAGCCAGCAGTGGGTGAGCAGGGCTCAGCCGGCGTGGGGACGTGTGCCCAAGTTCTGCGAGGGGCCCTCCCACACCCTCCCCCCCAACCTCCCAGTCCCTCCACCAACACAGCTCACATATCTCCGTGACGTTCAAAAGAATTCTAACTTCCGTCATTAACGTAGTACCAGTGCTTCAGTAGACTGTTACCGCAGGGGACCTACTGTCGCTGTAGGAAAATAGTTAGTTGGAGAAGAAATCTTAATAGTTATAGTTATTACAAAAATGTTAATAATAAGACTGCTACGGGAATCCTTCCAATTCAATGAAATTCAAAATCAGGTAAGGTTCACAAATTTTGCTTCAATGTTTTCATCACTCGACTGTGCTCTGTGTTCACAAGAAATTAACTGAGTTGTAGGTTATAAACACAAAGGGTATACACAAAACATCTTTTCCTCGCTATTTGAAGAGCAAATTCATGAATAGTATCTTCAGAACTCAGTTTTCGAACCGCGCCGTGTTCTATTGAGAACATGGCCGACATGCTGCTTCGGAAATAATTCTTGACGAGCTCTGAACGTGGAAAGCTTGTTTCAGCGGAGGCGACAGTTCCTGGCACGGCTGGCAAAATACTGTGGGCGATGTAAATCCTGTGAAGCGGGTTTGCAGCGTCATTCGAGTATTTCAGTATTAACGTAGGAGTTTTCACGTCATCGGGCGCCATTTCTCTGAGCACATTAATTTCTGTCAAGACAGCTGAAGCAACAATGTCTTTCGAACATTCTCAATTTATGTTTACACTTAGCTCTTTCTCAAGGTTTGTAGACAGCATTTTCAACTCTTCGTCCTGTATGTATTTTAAACTGTGTAGAGAAAACAAACAGCCGAGTACTCCGGAATACTTAGCCATTTGGCGAAACCTCTCTTTCAAACTTTTTAACACTGTCTCAACGACAGGGTAGAAAAAATCGATCCTATATGTCTCCTCTGACGGTTGAGCTCTGCAAACCAAATCGTCACCTTCATAATCAAATTGCTTCGCCTTCTTGCCAGTTCTCCTTTCTCCAAATTTTGGTCAAGTCTGCGAAGTTTCAGTTATCTCTTTCGCTGTTAACTGCATATTAACGAAAACTCCTTCGCGGAAATTCCCAATAAACGTAATTAGACTTTCGAGAGATTTAGTTGCTACTTTCACGTCAACGTTTTGCTGCTCGAACTGCCTTAATTGCTGCGCTAATGGCAAAGAGAAGACCGTACTATACGACAACGCCTACAATAAACTCGAAGCTTTTCAAATCGTCCACAGCAAGCGAGTGAGCTCCGCTCTTTGTTTTCGATTCAACAGCGGCGTCGCTCACCTCAGGAAGGGCGCCTCTGACTTCTCTCGTCTGGCACTTTAACAGCTTTGACACTCTACACCCTACTTTGACATCGACTATCTGAAAGATTCTTCACTGTTAAAGTTGGCGCCCTGCGCAATAAGATTTCCCATCTCTGAGTGGATGCACTGAAAATAATGTATATTCTTTAAATTACACCAGAAAATGTGACTGCTTCTGCAGTAGATTTCGCCGCATCTAATAACACAAGACTGTGGCTGTCACATGGCGTATAAAATGCTCTTGGTTTGCACCTTGATATTCTGGCTTGAACACCACTTCGATAACCTTTTATAATCGATAACGTTGGCTTCTGCAATCATGAATATCGAGTCCTAGTTCATCTAGTTCCGACAAAACGGTTCCAGTCAAACTTTCTCCTGTTGTTGAAGTGACGCTCAGGAAGTCGAGGAAGTGTTATTCTACAGTCGCTGCGTCTTCTGATAAATTACAGACCTAACAATCAATGTCATTTGTTCCTTTGTGGCATGTATCAGGAGTACAATCAAGCACGTCAGAAACATATTTCCTTTCCTTTACAGAATTAACAATGGTGTTTTTTACTTTGTTGGCAACCAAATTTATGAGTTCGTTTTGAATGTTTTTTTTCCAAGACAATGGTCATGATTTTCTTGGGTCTTTACCACCTATAATGTTCATGCAAAACGGGGTCAAATTCTGCTGTCAATTCGATCAAACCAAGAAAACTACCATTATTTTCTTGATAGGGCACGTCGCTGCTTCCCTTTAAGGCCATAATACGTTGAACTAGGTACCTGATGGTGAGTGTAATGCTTCTTAGAACATGACGCTAATGTACTTTCTGTGACGCTTGATTGTTAGCGACAACAATGAGTAGAAAGGGCGCGGAGAGGGGCTGCGAAGCAATGAACCGAATATACGCATGGGCAACAGCCATGTGTTAATAAGCAGTACTGCAGTGCGTCGGTATCACAATAACCCTGGTTCCCTCGACTCTGGTGCGGGCATAATTTTCTGAGAGGTAGCCTACTCCAGAGGCCACAGTCGTGTCACAGTGATCGTAGAATTGAATTAAATTACCTTAAAATTAGTTTCACAAACATGTTACTTAATTTTTTCAGCTCGTCCGCAATAACAAAACTAGGACGACAGTCTTCGTATTACATTCGCATGTTCTGCGCGCGGCCCCTGGAAGCGCTGCCCCCTGTGAGGCCCCCGTAGCAGACTGCAGTTGGTACCTGCCGGCCTCGCAGCCGTTGGCAGCACTGACTGCGTGCCACAGCCCTGCCGCTTCAGGCGTCTGTCGCATTTGTAGCGAGTCGTGTCCAGTGAGACGTTCTGCATTGGGGTTTCGTGCTGCTGCTGCTGCTGCTAGATCCGTGTCACACTCACATACTTAATAAGGTAAGGATTACTGTTACCATGCGTTCCCGAGGTCTTGAATTATTTCTTTCTGTTGTTTTTGCAAAGCCATCGTAGCTGTACGGTCTCATTTAATTCCCAATGGAGCCTATTGCGTATAAATCAAACCGCTTTCGGTCATTATACTCTCAAAATACTAGCGAACTTCCTATTATAAATCCTGGTATTTTAAAGTCCTACAGACATTCCTATTAATTCTGCTGTTTTACAGACTTCAGGCATGAGTGAAAAGCATAGGCCTGGACGAGATTTCTTCTCTTATTCGCGCAATTTTGTTGAATTTTGTTTTGTTGAAATATAGTATTGTATTCGTACACATTTGATGCATAAAAGGGCTATTCTGCTTGTTAGCAATAACAGAACGGAATGGTGGAACATTGCTTCTGCAAGTACATACTGTTCAATGATAGAACTTGGACCACTTATGTATTAAGGAATTACTTTCCGCCAGGATACTGCATAGACCTGGGACAGCCTGCTCCTATTGTTTTGTGGCTCGAAATAAAATCAAGCGAGACGCGTTTTGACAGTTCCGTACTGGTGCATTAAATCAGGTATATTCGAAGCAGTCAGCCGAATTTAGTACAACTAATCTGCTAGCTTCTTCTTCCCAGTCCCATGTTAGCAAACATCAGCACGTTACGTCACGCAAATGTGTTGTAGTACAGAACGCTTTTCCATTTAATTTCGATATTTGTCACTTTTCTAGAGTAATGTTTTTGGTGAAAGTCTGTTGTGTAGTCAATAAGATAGATAAGGTTATCCTCCATTTCATCTTTACTGAGTATGTGTAAGTGCAGAAATTAATGAATTCTTAAATTGACCCAGAATTGACCTTCTTGCTACAAATGTTGTCAAAATGCCCGTAGTTTTCACTTCTGTTAATAGTGTATCTCCAGACACTGACTGGCTACAAATATAAAAAAAGGAGCCGCTTTTCTAATAAGGGAGTATCTGAATGAAGAGTGCCCCACGTAAAGGACCAGTATTGAAACACTTTTACAGTAAAACCATCCATCCTCAGAACCTTTTCTGATAAGTCTTTGTCGTTGCTCAGAACGTTATCAAAATACAGTGTATCAGTTACAAGTCTTCGTGCAGAACTCAGATCTAACAGCCCACAGGTGTACTTCCGGTTCATAGTGTGTCCATTGGACACTACGAACAGGCAGTTCACCTGTGGACTGTTTCATTAACAAATACGTTGGGAGAAACTGAAGATTCACATACATGTTCTTGTCAAACCAAACGGGTGCTCCTGAGTAATACTTTATTAGGATAGATAATTATTCAACTGTTGCGGTTTTAAGAAGAACGCATTGTTACAGCTGTAGTTACCTACAGTATAAAGCGTGTTGCTGTTACGTAGAGAAAGCTATACATAGTTTATATCAGAGCAAGCAGGTATCTTGACATTAATACGTTAAGAGTAATTTCATCGTCTTTTGTGGAAGTAAATTAAAAATAGCAATGCAGGTGGTTGTAGACAAACTTCCGGGAAGAGGGGCTGATACGATAGCTTCTTCCCCACCTCTGTAAAATATTGGTTGTGCAGACCAACTGGTCTGTATACATACATACATACATACGTTAATCCTTATTCCATAGGTCATGAATACGACATTTCGTAATGACGTAGAATGTAACTTCAAGTTTACTTTACACAGAATAATTATTTTTTATAGTTAGTACTTCATATCTAAAAATTCATCTATTGAGTAGTTGTCATTCAGAAATGTTGTTAATCTGTCTTTACATGATGGTTGGTTATGTCAGACTTTTAATGCTATTTGGCAGATAACCAAAGAGTTTTGTGGCAGCATAATTCACCTCTTTCTGTGCCAAAGTGAGATTTGATCCAGACTAGTGAAGATCGTTTTTCCTAGTGTTGTAGCTATGCACTTCACTGTTATTTTTTAATTGGCGTGGGTAATTAATGACAAATTTCGTAAGTGAATATATGTACTGTGAATATCCCGACTTCCTTAAATAAATGCCCTCAAGGTGATCTTTGGTGGGCTCAATCCGTTATTCTAATTACACGCTTTTGTGCAATGGATACTTTCTCTCTTAACGACGAATTCTCCAAAATGTGATGCCACATGTAAGAAGTGAATGAAAAGAGGCATAGTAGGCTAGTTCACCAATATGTTTCACCAAAATTTTCAATAACCTAAATAGCACAAGTAGCTGAACCTAACCATTTCAGCAAATTATGTATGTTTCTTCCAATTCAATTTCTTGTCAATGCAGACAACCAGAAATTGAATATTGTGCCTTAGCAACAGACTTTCGCTTATAATCTACACTCCTGGAAATTGAAATAAGAACACCGTGAATTCATTGTCCCAGGAAGGAGATACTTTATTGACACATTCCTGGGGTCAGATACATCACATGATCACACTGACAGAACCACAGGCACATAGACACAGGCAACAGAGCATGCACAATGTCGGCACTAGTACAGTGTATATCCACCTTTCGCAGCAATGCAGGCTGCTATTCTCCCATGGAGACGATCGTAGAGATGCTGGATGTAGTCCTGTGGAACGGCTTGCCATGCCATTTCCACCTGGCGCCTCAGTTGGACCAGCGTTCGTGCTGGACGTGCAGACCGCGTGAGACGACGCTTCATCCAGTCCCAAACATGCTCAATGGGGGACAGATCCGGAGATCTTGCTGGCCAGGGTAGTTGACTTACACCTTCTAGAGCACGTTGGGTGGCACGGGATACATGCGGACGTGCATTGTCCTGTTGGAACAGCAAGTTCCCTTGCCGGTCTAGGAATGGTAGAACGATGGGTTCGATGACGGTTTGGATGTACCGTGCACTATTCAGTGTCCCCTCGACGATCACCAGTGGTGTACGGCCAGTGTAGGAGATCGCTCCCCACACCATGATGCCGGGTGTTGGCCCTGTGTGCCTCGGTCGTGTGCGGTCCTGATTGTGGCGCTCACCTGCACGGCGCCAAACACGCATACGACCATCATTGGCACCAAGGCAGAAGCTACTCTCATCGCTGAAGACGACACGTCTCCATTCGTCCCTCCATTCACGCCTGTCGCGACACCACTGGAGGCGGGCTGCACGATGTTGGGGCGTGAGCGGAAGACGGCCTAACGGTGTGCGGGACCGTAGCCCAGCTTCATGGAGACGGTTGCGAATGGTCCTCGCCGATACCCCAGGAGCAACAGTGTCCCTAATTTGCTGGGAAGTGGCGGTGCAGTCCCCTACGGCACTGCGTAGGATCCTACAGTCTTGGCGTGCATCCGTGCGTCGCTGCGGTCCGGTCCCAGGTCGACGGGCACGTGCACCTTCCGCCGACCACTGGCGACAACATCGATGTACTGTGGAGACCTCACGCCCCACGTGTTGAGCAATTCGGCGGTACGTCCACCCGGCCTCCCGCATGCCCACTATACGCCCTCGCTCAAAGTCCGTCAACTGCACATACGGTTCACGTCCACGCTGTCGCGGCATGCTACCAGTGTTAAAGACTGCGATGGAGCTCCGTATGCCACGGCAAACTGGCTGACACTGACGGCGGCGGTGCACAAATGCTGCGCAGCTAGCGCCATTCGACGGCCAACACCGCGGTTCCTGGTGTGTCCGCTGTGCCGTGCGTGTGATCATTGCTTGTACAGCCCTCTCGCAGTGTCCGGAGCAAGTATGGTGGATCTGACACACCGGTGTCAATGTGTTCTTTTTTCCATTTCCAGGAGTGTATATTTATCAATGGTGTTATGCCATTTACTGTACAGAATTGTGTAACCTGTTTGTTCTCAAAATTTAGTGATTCCATTTGCAGAGAACCACTTACTAATTTTCTGAAATAAATTAGCCTATTTACAATTTCTGCAGCTGATTCTTGCTTGTCAGGTGTGATTACTTGTATCAATAGCAAAAAGAACTAGCTTTGCATCTTCATGAATATAGAGTGGCAAGTCATTAATATATATTCTGTACTGCTAATTTCAGCCTTCTGCATTCTTCGAGTTAAATGAGTCGAACCATATGTGCACCGTCCCACTCATACCACAATACTTCAGTTTATCTAGAATAATTTCATGATTTACACAATCAAAAGCCTTCGAGAGGGGACAAAATATCCCAATGGGTGATGTTTGGTTATTCAATGCATTTAATATTTGATCACTGAAAGCATATATAGGCCCATTGCATCTTCTTTTGAAAAGCCTTTCTGAAAACCAAATTGACATTTTGTTAGTACTTCATTTTTACAAATACGTGATGCTACTCATAAATACATTACTGTTCAAGAATTTTGATTAAAGCTGTCAGAAGTGAAATTGGGTGGTAGTTAGCATCAGACCTATCTCCTTTTTTTATGCAGTGGTTTAACAATAGCGGATTTGTCCATCTGGAAAAATTCCCTGTTGCATTGAGCTACTACATATGTGGCTGAGAATCCTTCTTATTTGTTGGGAACAAGCTTTAAGTTCTCTGTAGCGAAGCAAGAGGTCTAGGTTGGTTTGGAAGAAGATGGTATGGTTGAAAGACGAATAAGAGAATGAACGTGTACGCGAAATTGTACCGGCCATGACCTTCTTCTGTGCGGATGCACACACATTCCCTGAACTCTTACGGGACTCGGTAAGAAATCGACGAGTAGTGAGTGTGTTGGGGGTGGGACACTACGAACGTAGTGTGTGGTCATACAAGGTGAGATTGTGGGTCTCGCGGGAGGCGTGCGCGAGATAGGCCCTGCAGTCGCTCTATCCTCTGTGCCCTCGGTGGCTCAGATGGATGGTGTCTGTCGTGTAAGCAGGAGATCCCGTGTTCTATTCCCGGTCAGGGCACACATTTTCACTTCTCCTCGTGATGTATATCAACGCCTGTCATTAGCTGAAGGTATTAATCATTCTAATTTCGAAATAAAGGGTGGGGCTATGAATTCGTGTGTAGCATATACTTCATCATTAGAAGAAACCAGATGTAAACAAACACAAGCGCGATGATTGGTCAGCAGCCGTAGCTCTCGTACACTGGTGGTGTTCCACTCTTGGAAGTAGGGCCAACGTAAGTGTTCGATAGGTTATTACTATGTCAGTGTGGAAGAACCTTTCAGTCATTCTGACAAATTAACATCCATTAACTTCTATACTAATCGTACTTTACCTACGTAACTTTTATCTTAAAAATTGTGTACAGTCACATTCTCTAACCAGTACTTGTGCTCTGATGGTCTCGCTGTTCATACGTACCGCTAAAATGGACGACACTGCTTTGCGCTCCGTAGTGAAACGCAATTGCCGGAACACCGTTAATTTCGAGAAACAAGTTGTTAATGTTCTTCACAAGGTTACAGACAAAATCAACTTTTGACTTTTCTCGGGTAGGTCTATGTATTAGAAGCAAGGGAGGTGTTGATTATAAGCATGGCGTGATCGATAGCGTCGTAGACTGACCACAGTGTGTGCCGGCGGGCGGTGGTTCTACACTCGATGTGGTGCATTATTTTGTTTTTGTTCGGTTTGAACACCTAAATCATTTAAATATGGGATTAATCAAATGTATGGTAATTAACTCATATGTCACAATCATTTTTAAGAAAAATGCACATCTTGTAGTTTACAATTACATATCACACGAAAATTTCTGGTTTTCATTGCAAGTATACATTCTTAGTTACAGATATATTATAAAAGATTGCAAAAGATGGTTGACGATAAAACATAACGTGATTAAATTTTTTGGAGAAAAATTAAAAAGTACTGTTTGAATATGCCCATTGTTTTGTATGACAGATGTGGTCTCACATGAGCCAGAGCGATAAATGTCGCAGAAAGATGGAAGACAATTTTGATGGCGTCGAGCACGCTGTACAAATGGATTATATTTAGAGTTGTGGTCGTAACACTGCAGTCTGAACCCGACAGAATTGATATGGAGCCAAGTTAAGGTATTTGTCGCGAGAAATAACAAGACATTACGCTGTCAAACGAACTGCAACTAATGCGCGAAGCTTTGTGACACGGCACTGCCAAACGATGGCGAACTGCAGAACAGCACGTCACGAAAGAGGAGGAGGAAATGTGGACATTTTTGTGTCTTGGGGTTCTGTCTCTGATGACTCGTTATCAACGTAGTTGTACTGAAGTGTATTCAGCGGTGTCCGATGTGGAAGGAGTTCAGAGATTACCAGACAGCTGACTCCGATACCTTCAGTGGCTTAGTATTTTACTACATTGCGCTTTCACGCCACACACAGCTCAAGTAGAAAAATTACCCTCGTTAGTCACGAATTTTCATCACTCCTGCTTTTAATTAAAATACTATGTTCGCTAATATCGATGGCATGTTATACTTCCCGTCCGGTCATCTGAGGAGAAAATCACCCGAGTTTTGCCATATATTATTTCCTTCTGTTTAAAAATTCACATCCAAAGCTGTATTGTCCTCTGCTCGTCTCTGTTTACGTCTGAACTGCCACTGCTCACACCAGTGCACGTTAGCTGGACCACTTGCCCGGCCAGCGCTGTCAAAGCTAAACGCGCCGGTAAAGCTGTTGTCCCGTATTACCGCACAAGTCGATACGCACAGCATAAAACGAAACCTCATTATCGTACTTGATTGCACTTGTGACCGCTTGGCATCTGCTCCACCTGAAACTAAATCCAAAGAGGTTCCAGCAAACGCGGAAGAGTACATAGTGTAATGTTTACATGAAGTTTAATGTGATGAACGGAGTATATTCCGATGTCCAGACTTGCAATACATTCAACGCACTTTGCCGTATATATCATGCCTTCCAAATTAAAATCTTAAAACTGCTAGGGCACAACCACGTACCGTAAAACAAGACTCCCCACCGAGTGACGTAGCTATGCCACACACTGGCTTTGACCTGTGTCGTAGTGTCACGGGCTCTCTCTCTACTCTCAGTACAGAGGCAGAACACAACACTGACCTTTGTTTCCCTCCCACATTGTTGCTTGGAAGGCGCGGTGTGCTGACACGTTTCTGCAGCTGCGACTGAAAGGGCAGTTTGTGATTTGGTGAAGTGTATGAATGTGCTGTGATGGAAACAAACTAAATAGTCCTTGTCACTACACGTATTTTACGCATACTGCGTTTTGGGTAGTGGTTTATCCGGCGTTTTCGTCGTCGGTCAAAGATGGCCAGCGGTAGCAACAGGTGCGGTGTTTTCTTATTCCTAGTGTGGACACATCTCGTAGAGTACTGGTCCGTATTTCCTTTCACGAAATTCGTGCAGCAAGAATCGTCATGTGCTGTTAAATGTGCATTCAGTCTGCGTCGGAAAACAATATATTTACTATTCACTCTTTAGGTGTTTCTGATCACGTGATCTTCTGATGCAAACCTGTAAAGTGTTATACGGAACTCAGAATTCAAATGATGGTTCACTCGTCAGTATGCAAATGAAGACAGTAATAAATTTGTCATCGGGATGGAAATTTCATTTTTAGCTACGTAATGCATACGAAGTTGTACGGAGAATTTTCCCGTCATTTAGAAGTCAGTAACTTTTATCATGACTTCAGTTGTGCCGTGTTGTGGTTGGTGGGAAACAGCAGTCGTTGTAGACGCCAGGTTATATTCAGTTTCCGCGAAGCGTAAGTGGTGCATTTCGGAGTCATTATTTATTAAGTTGCACACCACGAAACTCTGTGATACATTTTAGGGTACATAGGTATTGGAAAAGTGAAACGTCCTTCGCAATTGTGCAGTCCAGGCATGCAGTACAGAGCATTGGACAGCGTCTCCAGTACTTGGAGCTGGAACAACGGTTCTGCTCGATTGGTCGGCTGTGTTCCTGTGAAGACAAAAAAAGGAAATGGCGGAAGACAAGACTTTATGTGGGCCGTCAAGAATGGTTAAAAAAAGAAACTTATCACACTGTTACCCCGTGAGTTGAAGACATTTGCACGTGACTGTTATAATTATTTATCCATAAAAAAACCTAATCATTTGTCATGGCTGCTACTGGATAGGAGGTCCTAAATTCCGTATTATGAAACAGCACCGTTTCAGGGCAGCTCTACATGGAAGATTTTTTAAAACACGACACTTTCTTTCTGATGTGTTATCAGACGTCATATAAGGACGTATCGGCTGCTAAAGCCTTCATTACAGTCAGTTTACGGTGCGGGGGCTGATCTTCCAGCGGTTGATTGTGAGGCAGCGGTTGTAAGCGTTGAGTTACAGAGCAGAGGGTAGCTACGGAGGTGACTCGCGTCCTACCATCTCACCTTCACGTTTGTAAAGGTTCTGGGACTTCTTTATTAAGTTAATTGCAGTTAGTTCTTAGATATTAGACATTGTGTACATACAGTAGTTCCCTTTCTCTGGAGGCGTGCGTCTCAGGTCTGGGTTGTCATTGTCAATAATTTACAAATCTACATATTAAGTGTGAAACTCGCAAATGTGAATAAATATTCACACGTTGATCATCTGGAAAAGCAAATTGCCATTCAAAATAAAAAGCATAGAACTGAACGACACATTTGCCACAGAATAAAAAGGTAACGTAGTCTCAGCTATACATAAAATTTAGCCATATGTGAAGTGTACAAAAGACAATTTACGGGCTAGTTTTTCTAGGCCACTTCTTTCCCAGACAAAAATCTCCCATTAAAGGCTCTCTTCAACCACCTATATTACGCTTTTCTTGATTTTATTACACAAAATGCTACAGATAGTGGCGTGTTTTCGAGAGATGCTAGCTATGTTGAGGTTTCGAAAAGGCTTTACTTACTGGACACAAGGTAAGTGAGCTGATCGTTTACCTCACTTGTTAGAATGACTGCCCCTCCCCTTTTTTTCTGACTACGGACCAACTCCACACATCAGTTTTCAGATGTTTTAAAAATAAGTTTATTTTCTTGAGAAGCTTGAATGAGCAGGTTATTGCAATATGTGCTGGCTGGCTTAAGATTCTTTTTGCTTGTAAATCAGCAAGTGGTCTCACTTTTGGTGTTGATGAAGGTGTATTAGCAAGAGCAGTTGGCACAACTTTTTCAGTAAGTTTCGGAGCTAATTCTTGCCAACATCTCTCCCTTATCCACAGCCCGGTCCACATGAATGCAATACTTATGGCGTCAAAATAACGTCACGTTTGCAGAAACTCCTGTGAACTGTAAGTTACCTTTAACACAGCTCTGAGATCACACCACAGCGCTACGGAAGACGAAATACACTACTGGCCATTAAAATTGCTACACCAAGAAGAAATGCAGATGATAAACGGTTATTCATTGGACACATATATTATACTAGAACTGATATGTGGTTATATTTTCACGCAATTGGGGTGCATAGATTCTGAGAAATCAGTACCCAGAACAACCACCTCTGGGCGTAATAACGGCCTTGATACGCCTGGGCATTGCGTCAAACAGTGTTTGGATGGCGTGTACAGGTACAGCTGCCCATGCAGCTTCAACACGATACCACAGTTCATCAAGAGTAGTGAATGGCGTATTGTGACGAGCCAATTGCTCGGCCACCACTGACCAGACGTTTTGAATTGGTGAGAGATCTGGAGAATGTGTTGACCAGTGCAGCAGTCGAGCATTTTCTGTAAGCAGAAAGGCCCGTACAGGACCTGGAACATGCGGTAGTGCAGTATCATGCTGAAATGTAGGGTTTCACAGGGATCGAATGAAAGGTAGAGCCACGGGTCATAACACATCTGAAATTTAACGTCTACTGTTCAAAGTGCCGTCAATGCGAACACGTGGTGACCGAGACGTGTAACCGATGGCGCACCATACCATCACGCGGTGTGATACGCCAGTATGGTGATGACGAATACACGCTTCCAATGTGCGTTCACCGCGATGTCGCCAAACACGGATGCGACCATCATGATGCTTTAAACAGAACCTGGATTCATCCGAAAAAATGTTTTGCCATTCGTGCACCCAGGTTCGTCGTCGAGTACACCATCGCAGGAGCTCCTGTCTGTGATGCAGCATCAAGGGTATCCGCAGCCATTGTCTTAGAGCTCATAGTCCATGCTGCTGCAAACGTCGTTGAACTGTTCGTGCAGATGGTTGTTGTCTTGCAGACGTCCCCATCTGTTGACTAAGGGATCGAGACGTGGCTACACGATCCGTTACAGCCATGCGGATAAGATGCCTGTCATCTCGACTGCCAGTGATAAGAGGCCGTTGGGATCCAGCACTGCGTTCCGTATTACCCTCCTGAACCCACCGACTCCATTTTCTGCTAACAGTCTTTGGATCTCGACCAACGCGAGCAGCAATGTCGCGATACGATAAACCGCAATCGCGATAGACTACAATCCGACCTTTATCATAGTCGGAAACGTGATGGTACGCATTTCTCTTCCTAACACGAGGCATCAGAACAACATTTCACCAGGCAACGCCGGTCAACTGCTGTTTGTGTATGAGAAATCGGTTGGAAACTTTCCTCATGTCAGCACGTTGTAGGTGTCACCACCGGCGCCAACCTTGTGTGAATGCTCTGAAAAGCTAATCGTTTGCATATTACAGCATCTTCCTGTCGGTTAAATTTCGCGTCTGTAGCACGTCATCTTCGTGGTGTAGCATTTTTAATGGCCAGTAGTGTATTAATAATAATGGTAACCTCAGAGTTTTTCAGATGATCCAGTTATCTGTAATGTACTGTCTGCAAGAAGCTGCATAAATATTCAGTCAGATCTTGATAAGAATTCAGAGCGGTGAAAAAACGGCAACTTGATTTATATGTTCATAAATGTAAAACTGTGCCTCCAGAAAACTAAAAAGTAATATTCTAAGACTATATCATGGAGTCACTGTTGGAGTTGGCCGACACATAAAAAGTACCTGGTATGTGAAGGAATGAAGACATACGCTTAGTTGTAGGTAAAGCAGGTGAAAGACTTCAGTTTACTGGTGGAGAGCGGTCAGCCTACAAAGGACTTTGCTTACAAACCACTCGTACCACCGGTTCTAGAATATTGCTCAAGTGTGTGGGACCCGCACCAGATACGACTAACTAGGGATACTGAACGTATACAGAGAAGGGTAGCACGAATTGTCATGGATTTGTTTGACCCGTAGGAGTGTAACGGAAGTACGCAAGTAACTGAACTTCCAGACTCAGACAGGCCCAAACTATCCCGAGAAAGTCTATTAACAAAGTTTCAAGAACTGCCTTTAGATGGTAATGCTAGAAATATACTTACAACCCTCTACGTACCGCTCACATAGGGATCGTGAGGATAAGATTACAGTAAGTACTAAGCGTACAGAGGCATTCAGTCATTCTTCCCGCGCTCCATACGTGAATGGAACAGGAACAAACCCTGACAACTGGTACTGTGGGACCTACTCTCTGCCGCGGTCGTTTGCAGAGCATGTAGATGTAGATGTAGATGCAAATGTAGAAGATGCTGTTTAGCATCGTATTAGCACAGCGTCTTCCGTAGTTTCGGGCAGTTCTCGTTCTCATTTTCTTTTCTTTTTTCATCGCAGTGCATCTTAGTTTTCGTTACATCACAGACGCAGGATTTCTGCTGCAGATTTCTTCTGCACTTTTTCGAGCCGGCCTATTCATCCACAGTTGTGCCTACTTGTACTTCGGTCGATTCCAAGTTGAGCTCCCATTTTCTCTTTCAAAATTACCGAATGCTGTTTCTAATTTCAGCTCGCAAGTACTGTGGATTCCTACAAAATTTTAATGATTCCAGTGTAAGTGGATTGCCTGTAGCTATTTGTTATGATTTGCCTAAGGCTTCTGTGCATGTACTGTATTTGCAACATCGAGCGTTTCCTTAACTGTACTTTCCAGTTCCAAAACTCCTGCTGTTTATTCCCTCCAAAGTGTCTCGATAATGTCCGTACTTGGCTTACATACAGGGTGGCGCACGAAATGTTACCATTTTGTTTTTGAATATAAACTTTATTGTCAATACAATCTGAAAGGAACATATACTACAATGAGGAGCCGTCCATGGAGATTTGTTCTAACTGAGCACATGCTCAATATGTCCGCCATTGGGGAGCCAATTTTGTCCGTCATTGAAGCGAGCTGGAAGCCTGAGTGAAATGATCTGTACGTCGAAATGCTCGTGTAAAAACTCATAGACCAGACCTCAATCCATGTGACTTTCTTCTTTTTGGGGTACCTAAAGGAAAAAATTTCCCCGAAACGTCCACTTGATTTAATGGAGCTCAGAAAACTTATTTTTCAAGCTTGCACTGAAATTGCGGAAGACATGTGCCGTAGGTAATCACTAACTTCAGTATTCGTTTGAAGGAAGGTCGGAAACGAACTGGCGGACATATTCAGTATGCGCTGAGTTAGAACAAATCTCCATGGGCGGCTCTTCATTGTAGTATATGTTCCTTTCAGATCGTATTGACAAAGTTCATATTCAAAAACAAAATGGTAACACATTTCGTGCGCCACCCTGTATGTTGCCAGTGAACATGGGCATTCGTTTTAGTAGATTAAAGAATTCCCTATGATCACCATCAGTCACATCCCCCATGCTCCTGTTCTAGCCACCTGGCAACCAGCCTTTCCCGCTCACTCTTTTCTGTTCTACTTCTATCCCACTTAACCTGTTTCCTGCCTCTCCAAGTGCCGCGAGGTTTGAGGCGCCGTGTCACGGATTGCGCGGCCCCTCCCGCCGGAGGTTCGAATCCTCCCACGGGCATGTGTGTGTGTGTGTGTGTGTGTGTTGTTCTTAGCATAAGTTAGTTTACATTAGTTTAAGTAGTGTGTAAGTCTAGAGACCGATGGCCTTAGCTTCTTCAAATTGCGCAGCGTCGCCCTTGATTTTAAGTTCTGAACGTTTCTTCCATATCATCATCAATTTCTGAGCTCAGTGATTCTACTGTAGTCGTTAAGGTGCCATATTCGGCAACTAAATCCCAGTTCAGCTCCTCCTTTGACGCCAGCAAGTCTGCAGTCTGCCTTTAACTCTTCGCTGTGTGCTTATTCTTTTTATCAGCGTGGCCAAATTGGCCAATCATGTTCTGCTCAGAGCTACATGCTCTGCTGCCCTCTGTTCACTTATCGTTGCTTCAGCCTCGCCCGCACTCACACTTAGTAAATTGTGCACTCGACCTGAAACACTGCTAGCTGTGACTGGAACAGGCTGTGCACGTCCTAAATCTAAACATCTCCGCTGCACCACTGAAGTCTGGCTCACTCATTTCTCTCGCATCGGAGGAACCTACTGTTTCATTTTGCACATTTTCGTGGCTAAAATTGGGGAGAATCTATCTCCTACACGTGTCTCTGTACCTTCGCATTCTCTTTTTTGGGCATTTCGCATAGTGACTCCTCACCACCTTTTTTTCTTTTCTCCTCGTACTGCTTTTGGAGCGACTAACGTAACTATTTTCGAATAACGCAAATGAAAATCTTATACAGAAAAAACACTACCTGAAACACACTTAAATAACATGCTGAATTTTTATTAAGTTCATCACACTGGCTAAACAAGAGTATTCATCACAAGCAACCTGATAGAATGAAAATGAGCTTCACACGCAATTCCCAGCGCAAAATCATTGTCACACCGAGGATTAATTACATTTAAAAAACTCCCCAATGAAAAGGATTACGACGAAAAGCTCCCAAAGTACCATAAACACACTTCACACAAAATTCAAAACAGGCATCAAAGACGACACTGTTTCATAAAGCAAGCAACAACGCTGATCAACCACAATGAAGTAATTGTGTGAGATCTGTAGAAAATAAAATTTACATGTTAGTACACCCTAACAATGTCACAGCATCGACATAAGATCCCTGGGGTGACCGAAATCCTGTGCAAAAGGGTCTCGCCATTATGAAGGCTACCTGTTGTCCGCAAAATTCAGATTTAATGGCAAAGTCGGTGTTCCGAATGAAACCTGTTGCTGACTTCAAATATCAACAGCCACCAGGCAAACAGAGGTTATTTTCATTTCATTGGGCACGCACCAGACACACAAACTTAGTTTGTGGCTGAAATTCGTTCAGGTACTGGAAAAATAGCCGAGAGAACCACCACCTGTCAGGCTGTTGTATGAGCTAAGGAATGAAATATCCTCGTACTGGATACACAAGACAACATATTACAATTTTATTGATTGATCGCTATTAAGGGAAGATAAGAACTGAATGATTTGAGGGAGCTTGACTAGGAAGCAGAGTGGCTCTATGAGGTGGTATGTAAAGAGCCACTCGACATTTATGTCTGAATTAAAACACACGAAAATATTAAATGGTGCTTAAACTTCGACATATGGTACGTCTCTCTCGAATGCAGCCTCCAAATGCGGAACCCAATCTGCTAAATATGGGGTAGGATTTACTTGATGCAGACACTGACCATCCATACATTACATAGTTTTGAAGAATGCTTGCTTATTCTGCTTTTAAGTACACTGGGACAGAGAGCAACTACTTTCGGCAGTCAACTTCTGAGGACAAAGGCCCATTGCAAGAATTCACTATAAATCCAATAATTAGACAGTACAATTACTGAATAAGAGCACCTCTACTCTGTACTTGACAAAGAATTTTATGTTCGTTTTTGGCCTCTAATATGAGACACACAACTCGTGTGGGGAATGAAGTGGTTCTAGCACTACACATTCCACCCTCCAAAGGGACTTCACAGTTGAAAATATTCTTTCCACAACAATATTGGTGTATAGTACAGCAGGAGCAAAATTCACAAGCGTGTCTATATTTTTACATGAAGTACCTGTACTTTTAAGTGTGTGGAATATATCACACAGTCTCTTAACTGTTTCCAAATTAGCTTTTTCCAATTCCTCAAATTTCTGGGATACAATGTTCACGCATCGTATCTCGTCTGAAATGTTGCACATTAGTCTACTGCCTTAAGAATTATCAGAAAATTTAAAAGTTCAGCCCAAGAAACAGGATTTTTTTTTTGTGTTATCCAATGAGATGATTTCAGAGGTTGAGGTGGAGAACTCTACTTTTCCAAACAAGTCACAAAAGTGTCTTAGAATTGGTAAAAGGCTCGTATTTTGACTGAGTGAAAGTACCTTCTTTTCTAAGTTAATTAAAATGGTATTATTTCTTGAAGCAAGCTGAAACTGTGGTTATTTCCAACTTTTGGATTGAATTTAAAAAAACATTTTCAATGGGCATTGTGTGAAATGAAGCCAAAGAAGTGACTGTCGGTTCTCGAAAATTTGTTTCAGCAACGTGGGACATGTATTCTGAGATAGAAAACAAGATTTCAAAGGTTCATACATGTGAATAACTTTTGTAACTCCTGGCAACAATGACAACCATCTAGTTTTAATACTACCAAGAACTTTCCCGTATCCAGTATCAACGAAATCACAGAAAGACTTCAGTTGGTCCACACGTTGAGGGTAAATGTGTCGTCCTCAGTGTAACTTGAAGTTAAAGTAGTACGTGAGCCCAGGCACCGATGATCTCAGCATTGATATCCCTGTAACGTTCTTTAACGACAACTTGTCACACTCGTCCGTCATTTCTGGAGTAGGAAATGATCGATACGAATCGCGAACCTCGCGCGTAAGTCCCCCCTGCGGGTCCGGGGTAAGAATAGGCCCGAGGTATTCCTACCTGTCGTAAGAGGTGACTAAAAGGAGTTTCAACCGTTTCGGCCTTCTATGTGTTGGTCCCCCTTGGGGTTTGACCTCCATTTTTCAAAATTCTACAGAAGTACAGAAGTACCATGGGTAAAAAACGTCATCCACAATGGCAATTCCAGTTACACCAGCAAACGCACTCAGCTGGTCTATTGGTTGAGGCATCTGCTCTCGAGAAGTGAGAAATGCAGTGGGCGTGGCTGAGTGGAGATGCGTACAGCACTGTATGGGTCGTCACATGTAAAAAAACTGATGGATGATGGAGGTCACCAGGTGTGATGAGTAGTGGTTTTGATTCACCGAGGAGAAGTTTTGTATAATTCCATGGTATAGTTAACTTTTATTTTTAGAAATGAGCAACCGATGTGGGCAAAGACAGTTGGTCCTACTGAATATATATATATATATATATATATATATATATATATATATATATATATATATATATAATGGAAGGAGACATTCCACGTGGGAAAAATTATATATAAAAACAAAGATGAGGTGACTTACCGAACAAAAGCGCTGGCAGGTCGATAGATACACAAACATACACACAAAATTCAAGCTTTCGCAACAAACTGTTGCCTCATCAGGAAAGAGGGAAGGAGAGGGGAAGACGGAAGGAAGTGGGTTTTAAGGGAGAGGGTAAGGAGTCATTCCAATCCCGGGAGCGGAAAGACTTACCTTAGGGGAAAAAAGGACAGGTATACACTAGCACACACGCACATATCCATCCACACATACAGACACAAGCAGACATATTTAAAGACAAAGAGTTTGGGCAGAGATGTCAGTCGAGGCAGAAGTGTAGAGGCAAAGAAGTTGTTGAAAGACAGGTGAGGTATGAGTGGCGGCAACTTGAAATTAGCGGAGATTGAGGCCTGGCGGATGACGAGAAGAGAGGATATACTGAAGGGCAAGTTCCCATCTCCGGAGTTCGGATAGGTTGGTGTTGGTGGGAAGTATCCAGATAACCTGGACGGTGTAACACTGTGCCAAGATGTGCTGGCTGTGCACCAAGGCATGTTTAGCCACAGGGTGATCCTCATTACCAACAAACACTGTCTGCCTGTGTCCATTCATGCGAATGGACAGTTTGTTGCTGGTCATTCCCACATAGAATGCATCACAGTGTAGGCAGGTCAGTTGGTAAATCACGTGGGTGCTTTCACACGTGGCTCTGCCTCTGATCGTGTACACCTTCCGGGTTACAGGACTGGAGTAGGTGGTGGTGGGAGGGTGCATGGGACAGGTTTTGCATCGGGGGCGGTTACAAGGATAGGAGCCAGAGGGTAGGGAAGGTGGTTTGGGGATCTCATAGGGATGAACTAACAGGTTACGAAGGTTAGGTGGACGGCGGAAAGACACTCTTGGTGGAGTGGGGAGGATTTCATGAAGGATGGATCTCATTTCAGGGCAGGATTTGAGGAAGTCGTATCCCTGCTGGAGAGCCACATTCAGAGTCTGGTCCAGTCCCGGAAAGTATCCTGTCACAAGTGGGGCACTTTTGTGGTTCTTCTGTGGGGGATTCTGGGTTTGAGGGGACGAGGAAGTGGCTCTGGTTATTTGCTTCTGTACCAGGTCGGGAGGGTAGTTGCGGGATGCGAAAGCTGTTTTCAGGTTGTTGGTGTAATGATTCAGGGATTCCGGACTGGAGCAGATTCGTTTGCCACGAAGACCTAGGCTGTAGGGAAGGGACCGTTTGATGTGGAATGGGTGGCAGCTGTCATAATGGAGGTACTGTTGCTTGTTGGTGGGTTTGATGTGGACGGACGTGTGAAGTTGGCCATTGGACAGGTGGAGGTCAACGTCAAGGAAAGTGGCATGGGATTTGGAGTAGGACCAGGTGAAACTGATGGAACCAAAGGAGTTGAGGTTGGAGAGGAAATTCTGGAGTTCTTCCTCACTGTGAGTCCAGATCATGAAGATGTCATCAATAAATCTGTACCAAACTTTGGGTTGGCAGACTTGGGTAACTAAGAAGGCTTCCTCTAAGCGACCCATGAATAGGTTGGCGTACGAGGGGGCCATCCTGGTGCCCATGGCTGTTCCCTTTAATTGTTGGTATGTCTGGCCCTCAAAAGTGAAGAAGTTGTGGGTCAGGATGAAGCTGGCTAAGGTGATGAGGAAAGAGGTTTTAGGTAGGGTGGCAGGTGATCGGCGTGAAAGGAAATGCTCCATCGCAGCGAGGCCCTGGACGTGCGGAATATTTGTGTACAAGGACGTGGCATCAATGGTTACAAGGGTGGTTTCCGGGGGTAACAGATTGGGTAAGGATTCCAGGCATTCAAGGAAGTGGTTGGTGTCCTTGATGAAGGATGGGAGACTGCATGTAATGGGTTGAAGGTGTTGATCTACGTAGGCAGAGATACGTTCTGTGGGGGCTTGGTAACCAGCTACAATGGGGCGGCCGGGATGATTGGGTTTGTGGAGTTTAGGAAGAAGGTAGAAGGTAGGGGTGCGGGGTGTCGGTGGGGTCAGGAGGTTGATGGAGTCAGGTGAAAGGTTTTGCAGGGGGCCTAAGGTTCTGAGGATTCCTTGAAGCTCCGCCTGGACATCGGGAATGGGGTTACCTTGGCAAACTTTGTATGTGGTGTTGTCTGAAAGCTGACGCAGTCCCTCAGCCACATACTCCCGACGATCAAGTACCACGGTCGTGGAACCCTTGTCCGCCAGAAGAATGACGATGGATCGGTCAGCCTTCAGATCACGGATAGCCTGGGCTTCAGCAGTGGTGATGTTGGGTGTAGGATTAAGGTTTTTTAAGAAGGATTGAGATGCAAGGCTGGAAGTCAGAAATTCCTGGAAGGTTTGGAGAGGGTGATTTTGAGGAAGAGGAGGTGGGTCCCGCTGTGATGGAGGACGGAACTGTTCCAGGCAGGGTTCAATTTGGATGGTGTCTTGAGGAGTCGGATCATTAAGAGTAGGATTAGGATCATTTTTCTTCGTGGCAAAGTGATACTTCCAGCAGAGAGTACGAGTGTAGGACAGTAAATCTTTGACGAGGGCTGTTTGGTTGAATCTGGGAGTGGGGCCGAAGGTGAGGCCTTTGGATAGGACAGAGGTTTCGGATTGGGAGAGAGGTTTGGAGGAGAGGTTAACTACTGAATTAGGGTGTTGTGGTTCCAGATTGTGTTGATCGGAATTTTGAGGTTTTGGAAAGAGTGAAGCTGGAAGTGGGAGATTGAGTAGATGGGAGAGACTGGGTTTGTGTGCAATGAGAGGAGGTTGAGGTTTGCTGGAAAGGTTGTGAAGGGTGAGTGAGTTGCCTTTCCGGAGGTGGGAAACCAGGAGATTGGATAGTTTTTTGAGGTGGAGGGTGGCATGCTGTTCTAATTTACGGTTGGCCTGTAGGAGGATGCTCTGAACAGCCGGTGTGGATGTGGGAGAGGAAAGATTAAGGACTTTTATTAAGGATAGGAGTTGACGGGTGTGTTCATTGGCTGAGTTGATGTGTAGGTGAAGGATTAGGGACTGATACATAACCAACACGGATTCGGAAAATATAGCTGTCGACAAGGGATCTAAGATCGATTCCATATCCCTAGATTTCCAGAAGGGTTTGATACCACTTCTAACAAGAGACTATTACATGGTGTATACGACCCGGAAGATCCGGGAAAGACCTAGGAATTTTTTCATCCGCAGGAAAACCGGGAAAAACGGGAATTTTCTAGAATCCCAGGAGTTTTTCATTGATTTAGTTTTCAGTTAATTTTTTGTCATTTTGACTGATAAGAACCGATACTCTAACAAAGGACATTACTGTATCCCGCTACTGCAGAATAATACTGCAGCAACAAAATATGAACGAGGGAATGAAATTTAAATTGCAAAGGAAATGCTTTATATGTAAACAAAAAACACACAGTGCTCATACAAGCATCTGCCAGCAGCAAAATGTGTGAAAGGCTGTAGGAAGACAACGCAGTGCTTCGTTACAACAAATTACCACCGATGAGCGTGATGTCACAACTGTTTACATTGGATTCATTTAAGCAGTTACATCTACATCTACATTTATACTCTGCAAGCCACCCAACGGTGTGTGGCGGAAGGCACTTTAAGTGCCACTGTCATTACCTCCCTTTCCTGTTCCAGTCGCGTATGGTTCGCAGGAAGAACGACTGTCTGAAAGCCTCCGTGCGCGCTCGAATCTCTCTAATTTTACATTCGTGATCTCCTCGGGAGGTATAAGTAGGGGGAAGCAATATATTCGATACCTCATCCAGAAACGCACCCTCTACCTGGCGAGCAAGCTACACCGCGATGCAGAGCGCCTCTCTTGCAGAGTCTGCCACTTGAGTTTGTTAAACATCTCTGTAACGCTATCACAGTTACCAAATAACCCTGTGACGAAACGCGCCGCTCTTCTTTGGATCTTCTCTATCTCCTCCGTCAACCCGATCCGGTACAGATCCCACACTGATGAGCAATACTCAAGTATAGGTCGAACGAGTGTTTTGTAAGCCACCTCCTTTGTTGATGGACTACATTTTCTAAGGACTCTCCCAATGAATCTCAACCTGGTACACTCCTTACCAACAATTAATTTTATATGATCATTCCACTTCAAATCGTTCCGCACACATACTCCCAGATATTTTACAGAAGTAACTGCTACCAGTGTTTGTTCCGCTATCATATAATCATTCAATAAAGGATCCTTCTTTCTATGTATTCGCAATACATTACATTTGTCTGTGTTAAGGGTCAGTTGCCACTCCCTGGACCAAGTGCCTATCCGCTGCAGATCTTCCTGCATTTTGCTGCAATTTTCTAATGCTGCAACTTTTCTGTATACTACAGCATGATCCGCGAAAAGCCGCATGGGACTTCTGACACTATCTACTAGGTCATTTATATATATTGTGAAAAGCAATGGTCCCATAACACTCCCCTGTGGCACGCCAGAGGTTACTTTAACGCCTGTAGACGTCTCTCCATTGATAACAACATGCTGTGTTATGTTTGCTAAAAACTCTTCAATCCAGCCACACAGCTGGTCTGATATTCCGTAGGCTCTTACTTTGTTTATCAGGCGACAGTGCGGAACTGTATCGAACGCCTTCCGGAACTCAAGAAAAATAGCATCTACCTGGGAGCCTGTATCTAATATTTTCTGGGTCTCATGAACAAATAAAGCGAGTTGGGTCTCACACGATCGCTGTTTCCGGAATCCATGTTGATTCCTACGGAGTAGATTCTGGGTTTCTAAAACTACATGATACTCGAGCAAAAAACATGTTCTAATATTCTACAACAGATCGACGTCAAAGATATAGGTCTATGTTTTGCGCATCTGCTCGACGACCCTTCTTGAAGACTGGGACTACCTGTGCTCTTTTCTAATCATTTGGAACCCTCCGTTCCTCTAGAGACTTGCGGTACACGGCTGTTAGAAGGGGGGCAAGTTCTTTCGCGTACTCGTGAGTGGAATCGAATTGGTATCCCATCAGGTCCAGTGGACTTTCCTCTTTTGAGTGATTCCAATTGCTTTTCCATTCCTTGGACACTTATTTCGATGTCAACCATTTTTTCGTTTGTGCGAGGATTTAGAGAAGGACCTGCAGTGCGGTCTTCCTCTGTGAAACAGCTTTGGAAAAAGGTGTTTAGTATTTCAGCTTTACGCGTGTCATCCTCTGTTTCAATGCCATCATCATCCCGGAGTTTCTGGATATGCTGTTTCGAGCCACTTACTGATTTAACGTAAGACCAGAACTTCCTAGGGTTTTCTGTCAAGTCGGTACATAGAATTTTACTTTCGAATTCACTGAACGCTTCACGCATAGCCCTCCTTACGCTAACTTTGACATCATTTAGCTTCTGTTTGTCTGAGAGGTTTTGGCTGCGTTTAAACTTGGAGTGAAGCTCTCTTTGCTTTCGCAGTAGTTTCCTAACTTTGTTGTTGTACCACGGTGGGTTTTTCCCGTCCCTCACAGTTTTACTCGGCACGTACCTGTCTGAAACGCATTTTACGATTGATTGCCTTGAACTTTTTCCATAAACACTCAACATTGTCAGTTCTGTACGCAGCAAACCGGAGTATCTGAACCAGGCGGCAATTTCGGTGGCGAGGGGGGCAAATTCGTATTGTTGAGGAAAAATAACCTTGTTTCACAAAGCACCTAGCATCTAGAGCACATTGGTCTATCGATTATTCAAATGAGTTTTTAAGCTCATCCCTGTTGCTTTTTGAACATTTTTGATCACATTCTAAGTTGATTTCTGAATGAATCATAAGTTGATTTTTGAATGCGTGAATAGTGTACGTGATGTACCTGCCAGGGGAATCCTCGTCACATCTGGAAATAAACTTTCCTGCAGACAAAAGGGGACGGGGCTACACGAGCTGAGCGAAATAAAGCCGCACGGGTGAATGTAGAGAGAGAGTGTGTGTGTGTGTGTGTGTGTGTGTGTGTGTGTGAGTGTGACTGACTGGTATGCAGATGATGAGCGAATAGCTACGTCCGTAGATTCAGACTACCAGAGTAGATATGAATGACCAACAGGAATAACAGATACGAAATATTAACCGTATTATCTTGTCGCTGTATCAAAGAAAATGAAAGTTTGACAGAAAGTTTTTGACCAGGTCGCTACACTATAGAGGGCAAGTTGTACATTTCCTGGTTAGCAGCCGCTTAAGTTCCATTCTGGGAGTAGCGCGGAAAACGTGTTGTACGAACACGTAATAACGCCTAACCGGAGAATAATCGCTGGATAATTACTAAACCGGTGATTCTGGCAGAGTTAGTAGAATTAACTGGAGAATGAGCTTTGACAATGATAGGAATAGTTATAGAATTAGGGATGAGAAGATTTTGTTAGAACGAGGAAGGAGAAGAAACAGGGCGGTTCGAAATTTATACAAAAATTTCGCACTACTACTTTTCTACTTTTCGAGCTCATGCTTAAGAAGCTGGAGCTTATGAATGAAACATGAAACTATTTCCTGACATAAAGCCTTGTGCTTGTAGTAGGCGAAACAGGCATCTCATATTGGTACTTGGCGAGTTATATTCTGCCATATTATAAAAACGACCATTATTACCAAAACAATCTCGCTTCTTTGGTGTGTGTGACAGTTGCTGCAATATTAGAAAGACCTATTTTCTTTCGTCCTGCAAACAGTGACAATAGACGTAATGAGATCGAGAAACCACACCAGTCTTTGGTACATTTTCACGTAGCAAAACATTTGACGAATTTTGATGAGGTAACAGATTCTTCTGCAGAAAGGAAAGCACGGCATGTAATGCTAGAGCAATATTAGTGAGAAAAGAACGCAAGGATTGAAGAAATATGTACTGTCTTGCTTGTCTCTTGTCTTATCTTGTTTTGTGTATCCTGTATTTCATTTTATGTCACACAGAACAAAGTTATTAGCTATTAGGCAATAAAGAATCCAAATTTTCTGAAGAGTTCTTCTTCCGGTTACAAATGATTCCATCCAGTATTAATTGCGAGGTTATTTTGTTTAAAATCAAAGGACATTTTAATTTCCGCTGTCCTGAATGTACTTCGATGGCATCCGTTACAAAATACACATTTGAGTCCCACAGTGCGAAGTGCAGTGATGTGCAGTGCAGTAAGAGAACGCTGTGTGAAGAGGCGTGGCACTGCACTTCAGCACACTTAAGGCCAAATAACATGTCTTATATTTTCTTGAACACGTATGTTTTTGTTTCAAATTTTTCAGAATGATGTGTTTTACAAGATGCACATAGGGTACTTTTCAAAATTCGATTTTTTTTTAGTATTGACCCAGTTTGTAAATATCGTAGACCCAAGGCTGATGCGCAGAGAAGTCTGAATTATAGTGGGCAGTCTCCATGTGGCCCGTGTTAACGTTTAGTGGTTTTGCTGTTTCTCCTTCGTTTACTCTCGCGTCAAATGAAAGCAAAACGGATGTCTTTGGCCGGGAGATATCAAGTTAATTAAAATACATTCACATAATTACCGAAGGCTGATATACGTTATTAGTTTCAGACTTTATTTTATTTCCACCTTTCTGACAGTCAAGCACAAATCGCCTTGCAGAGTCAAGCACTAATCGCCTTGCAGAACAATGAAGTTATTTTTGTCTGTTTGCTAAAGAAATTTGGCTTTTATTAACCTTTTCCGCAGAGGCATCCAATGTATTTGAAACGAAATTTTTAATTCCACAGTACTGGCTAGTTTCAACTGTTCGCTGTATTTCAAGTGCAAGTTTTCATCTTCTAGCACGTACGGCATTATGCCATAATAAAGAACCAAACATTAGATACTGCAGTACCGGTACTCCAAGAAAATTTACATTTGAATCTGGACACACGAATGGGCGCTTTAAGTAGCAGTTTAAATGTGCACATTTTAGTATGGTTCACGAAATTACGATCTCTTGTTGTACCCTGTGACGTCTTACTGCTTTTACAACGTAATGTAAGATCTTTCAATGTTTTACACGTATGTACATACGGGCTTCCTACGTCATGTTAGCTGCGCAAGCGCGGGGCGCCTCTTACCTGCCGCTCTCCGGCAGCTGCTGGAACGAACCTGTTTCCAGCAGGTCGAAGAAAAATATTGCGAATGCTGGTTGAAAAGCGTTACTTTCAAAGTAAATATCGTTTAACGTAAGTTGGACTACGCGCGAGGGTGTACCATGGAATTCTTAAATCGCGGAGTGTTTGACTCCATTTAAAAATCAACTCTTTGATGACAAGCCATGTAGAAGAATTTCGAACCCTGAAGATCAGACATTTATGTCATTATTAAAAATTTTACTGCCACATTTGTGTGATGTGTCTTAAAGTGTAACACGCGCAAAATATCAACATCATTTCGAAAGATAAGCTTCTCTTGCAGCTTATTAACCTTAGTGACCAATATTATATGTGGAAGCTTTGCTTTTCTTGTAGCAACACTATGTATATTAATGTAAGCCATTAACTCGTGTGTTACCGCTGCTTAGCAGGGATGTTGGTATTGGCTGACTACGTCACGCGCCCTATGCCCTGAGTACTCGCTGTCATGAGCTGGCGAGATCACGTGACATGAGCTGTGGCTGGCTTACAAAAGCGCATCACAATCTCGATTTCAGTGATTCGGAAAGTAACATGCGGTGTTTGGTGGAATTCCATTGTGTGCTGTCGTAATACGAAAATACGCAACGTACATGTTGCTGACATCAAAGATATTTCCAAAACGTGTATTTTTCCCTGAGTTTCGTTTTCTAAAGTGCCAGGAAATTCTAAGCCCATGTCCAAAACCATAACCATTCAAAGGATTGATAAGTTTTGCACTTCCGAGGGGAAATATACTGTCACTGAAGACGGAAAAAGTGTTTTCACGCGGGAGAAAGTGTATTTTTAAGCGGGAAATCCGGGAATTTTTTTCCTTGTCCATGTATACATCCAGTATTAATCAAATTTGATACGTATGAAGTATCGTCTCTGTTGTGTGACTGGATTCTTGATTTCCTCGCAGAGATGTCACAGTTCATTCTGATAGACGGCAAATCATCGAGTAGAATAGAAGTCGTATACGACGTTCCGCAAGGTAGTGTCATAGGCCCTCTGCTGTTCCTGATTTACATAAAGAGTCTAGGTGGTAATCTGAGCTGCCCCCTTAGATTGTTTGCAGATGACGCTGTAATTTACCGTCTAGTAAAGTCATCAGACGATCAATTCCGATTACAAAATGATCTAGAGAGAATTTCTGTATGATGCGGGAAGTGGCAGTTTGCACCAAACAAAGAAAAGTGCGAGGTCATCGACATGGGTACTAAGAGGAATCCGCTAAATTTTGGGTATACGATAAATCGCACAAATTTAAGGGCTGTCAATTCGACTAAATACCTAGGAATTACAATTACGAGCAACTTAAATTGGAAAGAACACACAGATAATATTGTGGGGAAGGCGAAACAAAGACTGCGCTTTGTTGGCAGAAACTTGGAAGGTGCGACAAACCTACCAAAGAGAGCCTACATTACACTTGTACGTCCTCTGCTGGAATATTGCTGCACGGTGTGGGATCCTTACCAGGTACGATTGGCGGAGGACAGCGAAAAAGTGCAAAGAAGGGCAGTTCGTTTTGTGTTATCGCGCAATATGGGTGAGTGTGTCACTGATATGATACGCGAGTTGGTGTGGCAGTCACTGAAACAGACGGTTTTCTTTGCGACGAGATCTGTTTACGAAATTTCAATTGCCAGCTTTCTCTTACGATGGAAAATATTTTCTTGATATCCACCTATGTAGGGCGAAATGATCAACATAATAAAATAAGAGAAATCAGAGCTCCAATGGAAAGATTGAGGTGTTCCTTTTTCCTACGCGCCATTTGAGAGTGGAATGGTAGAGAAATAGTATGAAACAGGTTCATTGAACCCTCTGCCAGGCACTTCAGTGTGAATTGCAGAGTAACCATGTAGATGTAGATGATTCCCTCCTGTATAGAGATTCAAGTACTTTCTGCTTTGATTGACCAAGATAATCAGCTGCAGATTTGATTGACTTTGGAATCCACTGAACATTTAAAACCTTCCTGCACCTCAGGCAGGCAACAGAAACACACCCATTTCCACTCGCAGTCATGGAAGACACAGAGAATTAGTGTTGAAATTATATCAGGGGCAGGCAACAAACAGAAATTTTTCAATTTTCGTGCATACAAATCATGCGGGTAATAACGCGTAATTTAGCACAGGAAGTACATACCTACAAGTAAAAAAATTTTAAAAACGCTAAATATAAGATGACACACACCTACATGTGATACATGCACACTGAAAACATCATTGATAGTGTCGAATTGTATACTTAGTGTCCAGGATAATAGTATTAATTATGCAGCACTTGCTGATATCAAAATCAGTATGCTCCGTAGAGAATGTGAAACAAAGCAGAAAAATATAGAACGCCAGGATGAGATGCAAGACTTGCAAAGGTAAGAAGTGGGGAAATGTTTGGGATGCAAACACAACAGGTTATGTTGCAACGAAGAAAGTGACAAACTTACTGTTAGAGAAGGAAGCAATGGACTTACAGCACACACAATAACAAACTAGGACAATGAAAAACAAAGAATAAAGTTTTGGGGGATGAATCGGTAGCTTTCAGAGAAGGTAGAAAAAGATCAAATAGGTAAAAAACAGGGCCAAATAGAAATCCTTGGTTAATGCAAGAGATACTGAATTCAACTGTTAAAAGAAGAAACTATAAAAATTCAGCAAATAAAGCAAGCAAAAGGAAATATGGATGTTTAACAAATTATTGACAAGAAGTGGAAAATGGCTAAGGAGGAGTGTGTAGGTGTGTGTAGGTGTGTGTGTGTGTGTGTGTGTGTGTGTGTGTGTGTGTGTGTGTGTGTGTGTGTGTCTGTCTGTCAGGGAGAGCCGACCTGGTGCCCTTGTTGTATTTGAAATATGTCGACCGACTTATTGTGTACGAAGCAGTGACTTTTATATCTTTTGTCGGTATGTCAGGAAATTTCCATGTTACTGGCCTGAATCACTTAGCTGTCTGGTGAGGAAATTGTATTTCAGTACTTACAGATACGTTTAGTTTCTAGTGTTTTCTTCCTAGGTGACAGAAGGAATTGGTACCCAGAGAAGGTAGTTTTAGGGGTGTGTTTGAATGTAGATGAAGGATTGGGTGGCAACTGCATGCCGAGGTGAAAGGAGGCGGATCTGTGGAGTGAATTATGAGGAAATGTGCCAAATGTATTTGTTACGGGATGGAGTGCACCTATTTTTAATGGCAGATGGCTGAAGTTTTTGGTTATGGGCTAGTGCTGCGGATCTGTCTGTAATACGCTGGTTAACCCGTATCGCAGAAGCGAGATTTCTAGATTCGTGACTTGTCGCTCGGAAGAAGTGTATTCAGAATTGTTGGCAGTTTTGTGGCTGTTACAGTTTCTTTCATTTGGTGTGTGTGTCTCGACAGTAGAGAGTAAGTGTGTCGATGTTTTGTGCAGGAGCCTTTCTGAGGAGGAGCGAGGCAGGAGGCTGATAGTGGCGGCTGTGGAGGGGGAGGTGGAGGAGGTGCGGGCGTTGCTCGCGGCTGGGGCGGACGTGGGGGCGAGGGGCGGGGTCAGGCGGACCGCCCTGCACTGGGCTGCATGGAGAGGCGACGCGGCTGTGGTGCGGCTGCTGCTCTCTGCGGCGTCCGACCCCAACGCCAGGGATCAGTTGGGGTGGACGCCGCTGCACGTGGCGGCATACTATGCCCACGCAGAAGCGGCGGCTGCGTTGCTGCAGGCCGGAGCCGACAGGGGGGTGAGGGCTAATGACGGGAGGACCCCCCTGGACATCGCCAGGCAGCACAACCGGCAGCAGCTCGTCGAGATGCTAAGAGAGCATTAATACGTGCCAGTAGTACTTCATTGTACAGGATATTAAAATAAAAAATTGAAAAAAAAGATCGATTTCTCTATTCATTTCTACCTTTTGCAGTCCACACAATTTCTCCAGTAACACCACAACTACTGCAACAACAGGAGATATCTGTAAACCAACGTGACAAACCTTCCTTTTCAGAATTCACTCTGTAAAACATTTCACAAGCAATTTCTGCAAAAGCTCAGCAACAATTGACAAATACTCCATCATTCATAAACTCCACTTCTCTCTCCCTCTCTTGTGTTTCTCGTCTCACATACAATATTCAAACAGCTTACAAGAATACAGCCGACGTCTCTCACAACCGCCTGTATTTCGAAACGTAAACACCCACTCTCTTCCAAGAGACAAATGCGAGAATACCGGTTGTTGTGTAACACGTCGTCCAGCCGCAATAACGTCACTTCTTTCCACCAGTCCGCATACACAGGAAAAGACCACAAATTGCTGAAAACAGTAACTCACCTACCGTAAAATATCTAGGGCTCCTAAATCCAAATTTCGTGCTTCCTGCCCTGTAGTATGTAGGCTTCACAACGAAAGCCTCAAAATTTTCCGACTTTTCTCAGATTTTCATTTCTTTCACAAAGGCTACGTGTTTCTCAAAGTTCAAAACCCAACACAAAATTAAATTGGACAAACTCTTCTACAACATGCACCAATCAGCAGTGATTTTCTGACAACGAGTGGTGACCGCGCTAGAGCGTCCTAAAAAAACGGTGACTCCCCAAAATTCGGATCGCGCCTAACGCCATTCACCTGTTGCACTCTGCTATTACGGCACTTTGGAACGGTGTGGCACGCGTCAGCAGACGGAGAACAGCCCAGAACTCCACCTGTGTTCTTCGCATCGTCAAACACAATAGCACTCACGGCAGACATCTGCTGTCCAAACAGACGTCATATATTTTGAAACGTGTTCGCATTTATTTAAACTAGTGCTTGTAAGTGTGTGGTTGGTATCTGAGAAATGGCTAAAATTTATTTTGATATCGAAATACGTAAATCTCAGTCCAGTGCGACAGAAAAGTCTAGGAATAAAATTTTGTACCAAAGTATGCGAAGCACACGCTACACGATGCGAAATCCAGGCTAGCCGGTACATCAAACAATTCGCCTGCGAGAGAGGAGGTCGTTTTCAATGTAATTTATACATACCATTTATCTGCAAAACAGATAACTCAATTTAAAATATTGGTCCTGAATATTGTAAATCTTTATCTTCAGACTTGTAAACAATAACTGCACCAGATATGCTATCGTATTTATAGTGCAAATGAAGATAAAATGTAACGTATCCCGCTTTGTGTCAAAACTGCTCCAAAATTCACAAGATAACGCCTTTCTGAAATAATTTAGGGATTCGGAAAGTCTGAAATGATAATTTCACAGATACATTCTGGTGTGAGGCGGAGGACAGTTTGAGTACCACAGCTGTTCCGGCCTTTTCCTGTTGCAGTCGCGATGCTAGAAATATCTTTGAACTAGTCGTCTATTAAGAGCTCTGAATGGAAAGTAAGAAACCCGGAGAACATCTGGCGTGCATTTCCTCGCCATGTTACAGATTTAGGTGGAACCTTTAACCTGCCACCTCTGCAGTGGGCGACGTAGGTGGCTGACACTGACGGCAGGGCCAGGGAATCGTGAGAAACTGATCCAAGTGCTTTACTCAAAAACTACCTCGGGCCATTAATCTGAGAAACGAGTCGTGAAGACAGCATCTTAGACTTGCAAGTGACAAATAGACCCGAACTTTTCGAATCTGTTAGGGTAGAACGGGGAATCAGCTATGCCAAGACCGTTACAGTGTTACCGAATACGACCGTAACCATAAATAGAAAATAAGTTGGGAATATTATTGTGCTCAGCAAGAGCGACGAGAAACAGGCTTCAGGTTACCTTTCCTCTGCAGCAGCAACAGCGCGGGTATCAGTGGAAGGAGGTGAAGAGCATTGTGAAATACGCTTCAGACAGGTGTGTACCGACCAAATGCGTTTCAAGCCCAGTTTCACAGCGATGAGTTTACAGCACTTGTTTTCGTTTAAGTGCGCGTCTGCGCACGCCAGATCACGAGATAACAAAGGAATTTCCGAGATCCGAATTTCATCGATAAAAATGACGCCAAAGAAACAGTTGTTTCTGGAAAGAGCAACGTATCTGTAACATGTTGCATTACTCCCTACGTAACGAAAGCCCGTGTAAACATTCGGTCTTGTCTGTAAGGCAGAAACGCTTACGACACTTATTCACGTGCAAACAGCAACAGGTGGCGTCAGACAGCCCGCGCAAACGGCCGGCGCAGTCGCCGAGGGGAAACTCGCAGGTGGGGGCGCGACGCAGAATGCGGGCAGCGAATCCGGCAGAGGGCCGCGCATGCGCAGAAACAGCGGCGGGGCGGGAGCAGGCGGTAGGGGCGGTCCGACCACGGCGGCGGAGAAAAGACCGGCCACACGACAGGGGGGGCCGAAACTAAATCAGGACGATCACTTCCGACATAAAATCTGTAATACTGTTTAGCGATTACTGCTCCAGTTGTACTCAACAATTTCAAAGTCGGTGATGATGGCAGACACCGGTGTCCGGCTGCCATTTAATGTCCCAGTATTACAAAGATATTTTCTCTCGCCCTCCCAGCAGTTTCGTAGTTATGTCACAGCACGCTACATCTGTCTAATGGCAATCCACTATGTACTAACACTAAACATTATTTCGATAACAACCTCTGTTAAAATTAGTGCTCTGGATGATTTAATACATGTAATGTTTTATTTTTGCAGCAAGTCTCTCAATGACATCAGCTGACTTTCAAGCTGTCATTACTATCCATGCAGAAGTAAACAACGCTACGGCAGTTCTTTTAAGGGATGGGTTTACACCTGAAAACGTCCAACTTTATCCCAGCAGACGTGCAATTGCATGTTCTGTCGCTGAGACATTCCGCTTAAATATTTACGCGCCATCCGGGACTGACGTTACACATGCACGATCGGACTATTTTTTAATCAGGATGTCCCATGTCTTTTGGTAAATGTGTGTATGCGAAGCACACGCTACACGATGCGAATTAGAGGCTAGTCAGTACGTCAAACAATTCGCCTGCGAGAGAGCAGGCTGATTTCAATCTAATTTGTATATGTCATTTGTCTGCAAAACAAATGACTCTGATTAAAATGTTGGCCCTGAATATTGTTAAGCTTTGTGTTTAGACTTCATTTACCTGTTTGAAACATCTAAAATGATATATTTTCACAGATACATTGTGACAGTCGCTGTACCTTGCGGTGGACATGAACGTTGATGGTAATTAAATTTGTTGGCCTAGCTGTGTGAACGGAACCCTCCTCTGTTCTGGAACCAGTTACTATTAAGATAGTGACGGAACTGTCAAAAACGTACGGTACAGGTCCAGCGCGACAGCCGTCTGGAGGCAGAAAGGGTGCCAGCATCACAGAACCAGCAGACCAATTCGATACGCCCGCGCATGCGCAGAAGTACCCGTTCTGCTTCTCGCTCGGGTGGCCACCGGCCAAGTGCAGAGTTTCGTAATGCAGATTTTGCGCCTTTTTCACTGAGTAACTCTTCACGAACGCAGTAACTAAAGGATGCAGAAAAAGAGCCGGGAGGACGCATTGTGACAGGAGCTGCGAATGTGGTCACCTCTCTGGACGTCTGCACTCCCTCCGCATCAAACAAGAGAGCTCCAAGGGAAAGATTTTTCAGCCATCGACTCAGAAGGCGCGACACCCTTCTGTGGCGCCTTGCAAAATCTGACTGCAGGTCTGGACACGGAAGCCGTAGCTGAGCGGCGCGCCGCCACACGCACTCACTGCACGCACGCCTCGCCAGTGTCGGCTTCGAGGCCTGACAGACTCCACACCACAGCGGGCTGTGAGCAACTGTGCAGGATTACGACGCAGCCCCTGTCAGGTTCTCTGACCGTGACACTGTAATTGTGAAAGCAAAAGGTCTACCTCGTCCCAAAATAATTGGCGGAGGATAATGGAAATTAAATTGTAACCTCCTCCACATAACATCGGTGAATATACATTTCATTGGTCGGTACAAACGCTTCTTCCGTAACGCGAGTGAGTCGCGGCTGAATCTTGCAAAATCCGGTGGTCGGAAATTATTTACAAATGTCTGCTACAGGATTGACGTAAAGCGTGAATTTCATTTTCAACTATTTGATACTTGTAAGAATAATTAGTAACTGCCACTACATCACTCAAAAAAATAATTCGTTCACGTGACATATCAGACTGTAAATAATACAAAACGTGTTGGCAAGTCCTTTGCACGACTCACTTATCTACAGAATTTTCATTTATGTATAAAATGCTACACAGGCAGCCATGTCCTCCAGATAAACTCATGTGTGTTAACTGGAGAAACACTGGCCACGGTGGCTGGAAAGGAACAAGTAGGCGGGAAGCCTTTGACTGCAGGCGACAGACTAACTGGGCGACATTTTGGAAGAAAATTTCCTCCAACTGACAGCAAAGAAAGGCCGTGGAGATGGTGTAAAGCAGGCTGTTCCAGTTCGTCGGCTCCGTTGTGAGCCGCGGAGCGCTCCCTGCTCCAGGGAGCCGTGTCGCTCGCTGTGACCATTCCAGTGGGCCGGCACGGCTGGCTGAGGCAGGCGGCAAGGCAAGCG
Source organism: Schistocerca piceifrons (assembly GCF_021461385.2). Classification (NCBI taxonomy): domain Eukaryota; kingdom Metazoa; phylum Arthropoda; class Insecta; order Orthoptera; family Acrididae; genus Schistocerca; species Schistocerca piceifrons. The sequence continues at coordinate 72,308,032 of NC_060148.1, read as the reverse complement.
TTTTGATGTGCCAGCTGCGTCTTACAAGATCGACAACCTCACAGTCTTAGCTGCTAAGACGTGGTGACATGCTACATCAGGAAATACGATGTTCAGGAAATAAATAAGAAACAACTGTTTCACAAGAAATTGCATACTGAATTTATCGGGCCTCTGTAGCTTGACATTTTCTTTTCATTAGATGGCCTTCATTGTTGCATCCTGAAGAAACGATCGTTCCTTACTTTTTACTCTTTTCATTGCTGAGAAAAGCTGCTCGCAACAATACGTAGATCCAAACATGCACATGATCTGAGCGGCATTGTTATGAAGCTTGGGAAATGGTTCAAATGGCTCTGAACACTATGGGACTTAACTTCAGAGGTCATCAGTCCCCTAGAACTTAGAACTACTTAAACCTAACTAACCTAAGGACATCACACACATCCATGCCCGTGGCAGGATTCGAACCTGCGACCGTAGCGGTCGCGTGGTTCCAGACTGTAGCAAGCTTGGGAAACCTTTTTTGCTGTAATGAACGATACCATCGTGACAAATCCAACGTATTCTAGTACCTCTCTTTCAGCAAAGTTGAATTTTGCAAATCAATAATCTCCAATTGAAGTGACGGTGACAAGCCATCGGGGGAAACTGAAAAAGGAGTGCTGAACACCTTAAGTTCCATTTCCAAACTAGTGAGGTCTCGGAATCGTGTTTCAAACGACGTGATGAGCTGCTTTAACTTTGCTTGGTAATCGCCGGAAGTAGTGCCTTCAGGTAGTTTTAAAGAAGCAAGACGATTGAAGAACGTTAAATTTCCATTACTCATCTGCCTCTCAAATAAACGTATCTTTTCCATGAACACTTTGATCTGGTCGTGCACGTCAACGATTAGCTGCCCTTTGCCCTGCAGTGACCGATTTAAATTATTCAGATGCATAGTTATGTCAGCTAGGAACGCCAGGTCTGATATCGATTTTATATCTTTCAGACAACGCATTTCTTCCCATTTCATTTCGAGAAAAGGGGTATTTCCTCACTAATGGCAAAGAAAACATCAAGAACTTTTCCCCGACTCAGCCAACGAACTGTACTGTGGTAAGGTATATCCCCATACTCCGCTTCCATATCTTTCAGGAATCCTTTGAATTGGCGATGATTCATACCGTGACGCCGCACAAAATTCACACACTTCACGACATCTTTCATTATGCCACCTAGCTCTACTGTTTCAGCACACAGTGCCTCTTGGTGAATATAACAATGAAGAGTCAAAATGTCTTTCCCGAATTCATCCCTGAGCTTATTTTTCAAACGAGAAGCAAAACCTTGGTGACGCCCGATCATTTGTGGTGCACCATCTGTCGCTACACAATGGAGCTTATCCCACGGCAAATTCATATTGCCACTAATTCACAAACAGCTTCAAAAATGTCACGTCCTGTTGCGGTGTAATCGAGTTGTACCACATCCAAGAGTTCTTCAGTTACTTGCAGCTCTATGTCGACACCACGCACAAAGGCTGCAAGCTGAGCACAGTCCGATATGTCGGTGCTTTCGTCAAGCACTAGCGAAAATGCAACAAAGCTCTCCGCCTTTTTTCTGAGCTGTGTCTCTAAATCCGCTGCCATGTCCAGGATTCGACGAGACATTGTTTGCTTCGACAGGCAAACCCCTCCAATTGCCTGCACCTCCATTGGAAACAAACATTCTGCAACTGCTACCCTGCACGATTTTACGAGTGGTCCCACCGAAAACGGTTTGCCACTCGTCGCAGTGATGTGAGCGACCCTGTAGCTTGCTCGAATTGCAGATTCAGTAGTGTTTTCTCCGCTCTCATTCACCTGAAAATTATAAACGCATTACAGAACACGAACTACGTTGCATGTTTTGATACCCTCCGTATTACGAGTCCGTTTTTAAACATACGTCTACTGGTATGTCGTTCTTAAGCCTGGCTACCAGTTCTCTGCGTGCAACGCCTTCTACCTGACTGTATTTAATTCTGTATATTGTACTTCTTCGCAGAATTAAATACATACAAAACACAGCGGTAGACCATCCCTCTCAATGAATCGAAAGGTATCCTCCAATAGAGGTACAGAGCTCCCGCGGCTAGTCATAGCTGTCATTGAGCACGGATTATTACGTCTGCATGCGGCCAGGGGGCAGTGAGTTCGCTTTCCCCCTCCACGTGGGCTCCGAGCTGCCGCAGTGAGCGCTCCGGAGCGCTCCGGCTCCCTGGAGCTCGGTTGGAACAGCCTGGTGTAAAGTGTCTGGTAGCAAAGCTAAAAAAGAAACTGGAGTATGGGAAAGGAAAGAAACAACATACTGTTGTCCAGTGTGTGATGTTGCGCTGTGCATGCCAGAATGCTTTGAGCCATTTCACACGAAAGCCAATTACGTATACAAATTATTTATAAAAAATTGTAATTTAATTTAGTTGTGTATTAAGATATTTTTTAGTAAATGCCTTTCAGTTTGTTTCTTTCCAGACTTCGAAGTGTTGATTTGTTGTTCCGGTCAGAGGCAACAAGGCCAGGCTCACTCGATTGCGGGGCCAGCATGTGTGGCGGTGGTGTTGTGACGTCACCACAGTGTGTCGGCAAGAGGCGCCTGCCGCGGCCTCCAGTTGATGACAGACTGAAGCAGAGAAACTGCAGGGACACTCACTGAGGTCTTGGTGACGCGACACAAAATTACAACGTGTTTCTTTTTCATTATCGTCAAGAGAACTGTGTGGAACGTAGTATTGAAAGTCTAAACCAGATGTAATCACTTACCAAATGAAAGGAGGAGGTACTGATTTCTGTAAGTTTCATAACGTGCTTTTGGGCAGGGCATCTCCACTTTGCAAATAAAACACAGTTGTTGACAGAGGAAATGGTGGCAGCCAGAACACATTCATAACCTGCTGGAAAAGAACAGTGCTATTACTACAATTCATGTGGGGCTCTGTAGAAAACACCTGAGGCAGCAGAATGTGATGTTTAAAACGTTAACCAGATGTAATTTGTTATAAAAAAGATGTTCTCAAAAAGAGTGTTCGAGTAGGGCATCTTCCATTTGCAGATAAAATGCAGTCATCGGCAGAGTAGACTAAAAGACGTCCGTTAAATGCTGATAAAGAACAGGAGAATACCCCCCGTTACTTCAAAATAGGAAGCTGTAGACAATAGCCTTTGACGTTGCAGAGAGTAATATCAAAAAATGTTAACCACATGTAATTACTTATCCAGTGCTACAAGGAAGTACTTATTTCTCTTCATTTGGGCATCTTTCCTTGGCAAAAAAAAAATTTTAAAAATGCGGTCGATATCAGAATAAATGGCGGCAGCGACGTGGCGCTCATTAACCTGCTGGTAAGGAACAGGAGACAGCATTTGAGGCAGCAGGGTCCCATATGAACAGTGTCTAACCAGGTCTGTTTACCTACCAAGCGGAAGAAGGGAGGAGCAGCTGCGTCGCTGGAGGGTGTCCACGTGTTTGTCGTCGCTGCCGGGGAGAGGGAGGGGCGCTGGAGTTCCAGCGTCAGGAGGGTAGTTGTGAGTTGAGACGCCGAGCAGGGGACTCTGGGCAGTGCAGGCGTGAAGTTAAGAGCACCTGCGTTCAAGTAAAGTGCTCTGTGTTTGAATGCTGTGAAACAGAGGAGAGAGATACGATTAACGGTTCAGAATGAAATGAGGTGTAAGGGTATCAGAAAAGAATATGAAGAGCAATGAAGGTAACATTTTTTTATTTAGTGGCACTGCAGTCGCGCTAGTTACATTAGTTTCATTGTTGAATTAGGCAGCCATATCAAGGAAATTGAGATTTTTCATTAAAGAATGTTTAATTTTCACTCTGAGGGTTTTTTCATGTCTGTCAATTATTTCACTGACGTTTGTGAGAGTAAGATTTTGGTATCGGTGTCTTCCTTTGACAGTGTTAATGTTGTAATATGAAGTGCATACAGGTATTAATATATCTGATAAAGTAAAAACATTTTGCTAAAGGCATATTTCACGACATCCTCGGTCCAAGCCATTTTTATTCAAAGCAGTGTCTCACTCAGTGGTGTGTGTAAAACAGTTTGCTCGCTGTCTGGAGCACTGCACAGGGCTCTCAGCAACTGGAGTCAGAAATTTGCAACTGGAGCGCAGACAGCAGCCAAGCAGTGTGTTTCCAAGCAATTACATTACGAGGTGAGATGTTTCCATTTCAGGATCTGTTTGCTACGAAAATTATCAACGGACAGGGAACATTTCACGAACAGCATTACTTGCAGACCATTAACACACGGGGACCACTTTGCTTTTATTAAAGAGATTAATAGTAAAGTTCAGGATTTAATCAGTTTACAGTTTTTACGGTATCAGTACAGTAAGACAACACATCATCACGTCGGAAGACATAAGAGACACGTAATTGCAGGGAAAAGGACAGCCACAAAAGGATGTGCATCATGCGATTAGAAGCATACCAACTGACTTACATAATTTCACCACACTGACTGACTATGGATCTCCAGTTACATCGATTAGTGATGCAGCGGGCAATAAACACAATGCGAATAATTCTTGCTCTACAATCCCATTACAAAAGACGAAAGTTAGAGGAGCAGTTTCAGGAAAAAGAATAGATGTAAAAACCACTCACACACACCTAAAATTTGCTGTTCACAGCCACACAATTTATGCAGATTTTTGGATCGTCCAACTTTTTAAAAACTGAAGCTAAGCTGCGTATGGGTTTTTTAACAGAACATGATGCCATTTCGGACTATGAAGGTGCATTACACTTTCAGCAGAGCATTTCAATACACGAATGGGAAATTAACAGATTAGAGCTTTCTTCATACACAAAAAATAACCAATGGTACACATCATTTTTAACTGACACGTATTTTGCCACAGTCAATGCGGATGAAGGATTAAATTTCGACGTTTCGCAGACAATCAAAGCCAAGGAAGACAGTCGTGAAGCAGCAACAGACGAACCAAACAACACACTCCATTGGACAGATTTTTCAGATCACCACTAATTCTGTCCCTACTGATGCAACTTTGCTCTCGCCACATTTAATTTTGAAGGAAAAAAATCAGCCAGACAAAACAAAAGAACTTGTGTCTCTCCCCAAGTCACAGCGTCTACGTCATCGTAAACAGACAGACACTGCAACAGTTAATACAAAAGAGGCAGCTGAGAAGAGGAAAACCTTACAACAGAAGGTAAGTCACACTAAAAAATTTCAAGTTGGACAGTAATTTTTTGGTTAAACACGCCCATTGTCTTAGTAAAGCAAAGAACAGGTGTCACAAATTTGCATTGCCTTATAACGGACCATTTCGTAATCGACGAATCCCACTTCGGAACGTAGGACATCTTGAAACACTCAGAACGAAAGCTTCGACAGGTCTTCATCACATCACCAATACAAAACCGTTCACTGTGTAATTGTTTGACTTTGTACTCCTCATGAAGACAACACCATACCGATATACTACACTTCGTTTCCCTATGACGCCAACCGTTTGTACGTAGTTTCATTGACATGTATGTGTGCATGACAATAACATTTTTATCTCATACAGCACAAGCCATTTCGGATGTTTATTTTCTCTGTTTCATGATTGTTACAGAGTATATATATCATTCCGTGTTCTAACATCTGACCCCGATCGTTACAGTACATCATTTTAAAAACAAAGGTTACGTAAAAGAAGACAAACATTCTTTCGTGGCCCGTATCTCGTGGTCGTGCGGTAGCGTTCTCGCTTCCCACGCCCGGGTTCCCGGCTTCGATTGCCCGCGGGGTCAGGGATTTTCTCTGCCTCGTGATGGCTGGGTGTTGTGTGATGTCCTTAGGTTAGTTAGGTTTAAGTAGTTCTAAGTTCTAGGGGACTGATGACCTAAGATGTTAAGTCCCATAGTGCTCAGAGCCATTTGAACCAACCATTCTTTCGCCAAAGACAAAGGCATCACAAAAGATAAAAGCAACATGAGAAACAATAACATCGAATTTTGCGCGTCATAATGCATTTTCTCTTACAGGCTAACGTACAGAAGTATGCGATAACGGATTCCAGATAGTACTGATAAAACAGGTAGAGTATGAATATTTGCACAGGTTCGACACGTACTGCCAACTATCGGAGAAGATATTTAATTTCTTCGTCTTCCACTGGGATTCTCTAATCCTGAGCTATAACCAGGGTTTCTTCATTGACTGTAAGAATTTTACTCTGCGTCGTATGTGAAGACTTAAGGATTAATTATAGATGGAGCATGTGCAGCAATGACTTATGGATTTTTACAACAAAGATATGGTGAGACAACAGGAAGTGAGGATAGCGAACTTTTCATGATTATTATGCAGACGTTTATGATTTATAATATGAAGTGTGGCACACTGATGTTTGGGAGTGTTAGGTATTGCGTGATGATTTAACCTTTGGAGCATGCTTTGTTGATTGTGTTTTGGTGTGTTTCTCTGATGAATAGAATTTCTAATGAAACTCCCCAGCAGATAAAAACTGCGTGCCTGACCGAGACTCGAACTCGGTACCTTTGCCTTTCGCAGGAGAGCTTCTGTGAAGTTTGGAAAGTAGGAGACGAGGTACTGGCATAAGTAAAGCTGTGAGGACGGGGCGTGAGTCGTGCTTGGGTAGCTCAGATGGTAGAGCACTTGCCATCGAAAGGCAGAGGTCCCGAGTTGGAGTCTCGGTCTGACACACAGTTTTACTCTGCCAGGAAGTTTGATATCAGCGCACACTCCGCTGCAGAGTGAAACTCTCATTCTGGAATGTCTAATGGTTTGCGATAAGGTGTTACAAAGCGGCAAGACAAAACTGTGAATTTACAGGAAGATAAACACTTTCTTTCAAACATTTACATGTTTTTCTTTGGGAATAACAACCTGAAGGATTGAAGACGCTTATTACGATTTACTTGCTTTGATGACATTTGTGACTTTGCTCCCACTAATCGATTTTCTTCTCATTCACAGAATAATATCATTTATCATTACTTTTTACCCACATTTAATCGACTTCATGGGAAAGAGATAATTTCTTAATTATTTTTATTCTGCACGTTGACTTTAGTTGTTCATAGGTATTAAGTACTCTTCTTGATAACACTTAAATTTCGCATTTGGGGTAATTATAAGTAACTGGCACGTGCATAGATTAAGGTTTTGTGGACACATTTTCATTTGCTTTATCTTTTTTTGTGTGATTGAGAGACAACAGAGAATGCAGCAACACATTGTTCCTTTCCTTTAGCCTGTATACTTCGGCGCATTTACTCGAGTACATAGAAACACGCACTCTGCAGAAATCACTATTGTACTCTTGGATAACAACACAATGTTTACCTATTGATATTTTCGTAATGCATTATACATGTAATGATTACTGTATTTTAATGTTTCTTTTCTAGCACAGTAAAACAAATTTCGATTATGATTTTTCTGTTTGACATGTTACTACGGACACATCTGTCTAAATTGCAATGTCGATATTCGTGACAAATGTTTGTTAGTCTTTGTCATTTAATCCGAGAATCTACCATACGTAGTTTTAGATAAACGTCTTGGCTTTATTTTCTTTCACTGTATTGTAACAGAATATACGTACTTTGTGAAAGCAACACATTCGTGGACTCCAGTATAGTTATTCTCTGCACTGTGAGAAAGTTGAACGTATTATGAAAGTTTTCTTTTTATCACGACATGCCAAATCGATTACCGTGATTTTAGATGACTTAACAGACATTTTGTTAAAGTAACATGGAGGTACCTTTTGTGAGCGGTCTGGCTCTGAGTTGTCACTGGGTTTGTCACGGACACGTACGGAGTGCACCAAGTCTGCTCTCAGCCGCCTCCCACACAGTCACGATACGACGCTTTCACTTGGAGAGGTGTTGCAACGTCACGAGTGCTGGAAGACACTCCAACATGTGCTACATAGCGTGCTGGGTACACCAACAGCATCGTGTATGAAAAGCAGAAAAAGACATTGCTTCGACGTAATCACAATAAGTCTCACGAGATTTTGTGCAGAACAACGATAAAAAATAAAGCAATGAATGTAATTATTTCCCTCAATTGATGACTTTATAGCTAGTTGACAATAATGGAGTAGACCATTTTCTCAACTTGCGCACACTTCTTTCAAACGAAATGTAACGTATTCTGAGTACACCTGAGCACCAATGTAAACAACATTTGTAACTTGACTTGGCGTTCACCTGAGCACGAAATAGACGAAGCTTTCTGCAAAATAATTTATGAGCGAGTAGTCGCCACTACTTGCAAAACAAGTACGTTACGAGGTGAGGTATTTCCATTCCAGGATCTGTTTGCTACGAATATCATCAATGGACAGGGATCATTTCACCAACAGGAGCATTAACACATGAGGACCACTTTGTTTTTATTAAGTAGATCAATAGTTAATTTTAGGATTTAATCAATTTGCACACTTTTACCACATGAACACAGTAACAGAACATATTATCACGTTGGAAGGCATAAGAGACACGTTATTGCAGGGAAAAAACAGCCGCAAGAGGTGTATCATGGAATTAAAAAGACATCAATTGACTCACATAATTTCACCGCGGTAATTGATTATGGATTTCGAGTTACATTGATTATTTATGCCGCATGTAATAAACGCAGTCCCAATAATTCTTGCCCTACAGTCCCACTAGAAAAGACTAAAGATAGAGGAGCAGTTTCAGGAAAAGGAGTAGATGTAACCCTAAAGACACACTTAATATTTGCTGTTCAAGTCCACATATTTTATCCAGAAGTGCCGCAACACGACGTGGTATGGATTCGCCTAATATCTGAAGTAGTGCTGGAGGGAACTGACACCATGAATCATGCAGGGCTGTCCGTAAATCCGTAAGAGTACCAGGGGGTGGAGATCTCCTCTGAACAGTGTGCTGCAAGTTTGACAGCCGGCGGAAGTGTTTAAAATCAGAAGAGTGTTCCTGGAGCCACTCTGTAGCATCTCTGGACGAGCAGGATGTCGCACTGTCCTGCTGGAATTGCCCAAGTCCGTCGTTGTGCACAACGGACGTGAATGGACGCAGGTGATCAGACAGGATGGTTACGTACTTGTCACCTCTCAGGGTCGTATCTAGACGTGTCACGGGTCCCACATCACTCCAGCTACACCATTACAGCGCCTCCACCAGCTGGAACAGTCCCCTGCTGAAATGCAGGGTCCACAGATTCATGAGGTTGTATCCACACCCGTACGCGTCCATCCACTCGATACAATGTGGAACGAGATTCGTCCGACCAGCCAACGTGTTTCCAATCATCAACAGTCCAGTGATGGTGTTGACGGTCGTAAAGCTTTGTGTCGTGCAGTCATCAAGGGTACACGAGTGGGCCTTCGGATCCGAAACCCCTTTTCGATGATTTTTCGATGAGTGGTTGGCATGCCGACACTTGTCGATGGCCCAGCACTGCAATCTGCAGAAATTTGCGGAAGGGTTACACTTCTGTCACGTCGAACGATTCTCTTCAGTCGTTGATGCTCCTGTTCTTGCAGGATGTTTTTTAGACCGCAGCGACGTTGGAGATTTGATGTTTTCCTGTATCCTGATATTGTAGGTACACCACTGAAATGGTCGTCCAGTAAAATGCCCACTTCATCGCTACCTCGGAGCTGCTGTGTCCCATCGCTGGTGCACCGACTATAACACCACGTTCAGACTCACTTAAATGTTGATAAGCTGCCATCGTAGCAGCAGTAACCCATCTGTGTAGATGCACTACATTTCGTATAGGAATTTGTAGATATCATTTTTATCAAATTAAAGAAAGAAAGACACATCCCTACATCTCAAAGGCAGCTTTCGAGCAGGGCATGTTCTGTTTTCAGATGAAAGGCAGTCGACTGTAGAGTTAATGGTGGCAGGCAGGCGGTACTTGTTATGCTGCTGATGAAGAACAGGAGAATAAGCGTATTACTACATGACGTGTATGAATCTGTAAAAAGTTAATCAGATATAATTACTTACCAAGTAACAGAAAGTGGTTTTCAGTTATCCACATGTTAAAGACAACGTAGGTGTAGTTTATCTTCTCTTCGCAGAATAGTAGCAGCGAGGTCTCTAGAGTTGTGGTACCCGTTGTGGATGTCCTGCAATGTAAGTCGGTGGGTGAACACACGGCATGGGTTATCGACCATCTGAGTGCAGACCTAAGTGAAGGAGACACGATGAGTGTGGAATTACTTGTAGAAGCACAGGCTGCTCCTGCAGGGGGACCGGAGGTAGAAATTAAATTTTGACTTTTGGCTCGTAAGTAAAAATTCGAAAGAAAAAATTTGACATAAATTGAGACGAAGTGCTGATGACGTTCGGTCGTATTACCGTATATCGAATCACTCCCGTCTGCGTTAAGTATTCAGTTTCCCCTGAAAGTGTTCCAGCGCTTGCTCTGAACAAGCTACATCCCCTGAATATGTGCAAAAGTAGCGCACTGAACTTCCATAAAAACACCGAGTTGTTTTAAAAGCTTCACGGTTTTAAGGCCATTGCCATTCAGCTGCACGCGCAGTACAACTGATCGAGGAGAAAGTGTGTCTCTGACTCTAAATTAAGTGGTTTATAGGTCGCTGCTCTGTTTCACTAGGGCAAGAATCTTTTCTCTAGCATTATAGAAGCACAAAATATTTTGAGTACTATTCCACGGAAACGGTGGCTATGGAACGATGCTTCAATACCCTACGACCAGCAAAGACTTGCCTTAGAACCGAATCGAGACAGACCAGGGAGACTGGCTGCGTTGTTCCTGCTGAGCGAACACCGAAACTACGTGAAAGAATACGGCGAGATTTAAAAAAAGAAAGTATCAGAAACATCTGAGTCCAATCCAAGAACTTAAATTATTGTATTCTTTCGGGAGTGCATTCTTATGTTTAAAATGTTTATTGAAAGCAGTTTGTCGCCAGTTTTCTGTTTTCTCTATCGAGAAATGATGCCTGGTTTGCCTACTCCCAGTTCTTTGCGAATAGTATGACCTGCCCCCTCCCGCCACAATTGCTCCAGTTTATGTCGTGGGTACGCCCTTCGATTTCGCATTCATGGGGACGAATAGTGAGGATAAAGAGTCGTACACATAAAAAGACATCTTTCTCCGGAGAAGATTATCAGAGCAAAAGAATATTCTCTCAGAAAGTTTTCAGTTTCGCATGAATGAAAAATCGCAAGCGTATTCTGTGGCGAGAGAGTTTCCTCCCCACCTCCCTGAGAAGGTTCTCTGTGTGTGTCGTCTGCCGTGTCACGCGTAACGTCAGACTTCATTCAGCTCGCTCAAACAGGCAAACCGTTCAGTGTACGAAGATGGAACTGGCGTCAGTGTGTTCTGTAAAGAGTTGCACTACGTTTAGATTTCACTTTTATGTGCGGCAACAAATAGTTAAGACGATTAAAGACAACTGGAAAAACGCATTTTCTGCGATCGTATTGAGTATACGACTCGTACGAACCTTTTCTGTTACTGAAGTTAGGTGAACACATTATGTGGATGAAATCTTAAAATTACATCATTTTTCATCGACTCCAAACCGGAACTATGGCCGAGTTTTCTAAGAAGAGATAATTTTGTTCAAATACGACGCAGAATGGTGTGCTCGCGTGTCAAGGTCGCAAGCGTTCGCCCGTCGGGTTCGTTACGAGAAGCAGATCGCTAGGTTTGTAATCAGCCAGCTGTTAATTTTTCTGATCCGCCTATATTTCTAACGTAACAAAATGAAAGATTTACGGTGTGAGAATATCCGGAAATGTCAGTTGCGCACTTGTTCTGTGTATACCAAAGTTTTCTCGTACATCAGTGTGAAAACTTGAGTCTCTTAAGTAGCAAAAAAAAAAAAAAACCATTTTAATTTTCACTTCTTTTGAAAGGTCGCTCATCTTTTCTTTCATGATTTTTTGGAAGGAAATTCGCAACGCAAATAATGTTTTTATTGTAAGGCTCGTAGAAGTTTCTACGGTTCCTCTCTTCTGTATTTCTTCGGGTACGTATACCTTCTTGCATTACAGGCAATATAAACTTTGCCTTTAATACCAAAAAGTCTGCAAAAGCTAACGCCATCAAAACTTAGTCATTTCGATGTATGCTACAGAGCACACTTCAAAAAACGGAAAATGTTCACGGTTCGTGATCGCTCCTCTAGTTTTATTCATACGAAATCGTAGCATATTCTTTGTTTTTAGCGACTTCTTCCACCCATTTACTCAAGCTGAGAAATTTCTTGGGTGAAGTATATTTTCCGACTCGTTTTATTCGCGCGAACCTGGGAATGTTCTCCACAATTCCCAGTATAAAGTACATTCTCCGTTTTATTCATACGACCAAAGGTCGCGATTATGTAAGTTGCACGAAACCATGATGACGCACACTTAGAGAGGTAATTCGGCTCAGAAAGTTTCCACTCTGGTAGGCGGCAAGTACTGGGTGTCCAGCAGGCTGTTTCAGAAACTGTTACATTATTCACTCTGAAGCTGCAAATCGAAATGTACAATTCTGTCCCAAACACAGCAATACTAGTTGCGACGAACGTTTACCGCACAGGAGGCAATGTACTGTTTTTCTTCCGACGTTAATACCACATACCTGTCAATTTCTGCGGGCTTTCGGCAGAATCGGGTCGGGCCAAGAGTTATTTTGGTCCTTTCCAATTAATGGCGTCCAACACTGGGTTGCCAATCGCCAGAAACGTTGTATTAGATAGTGTTTCCGTGTTTATTTCTGTTTCCTTTCTCTTTAATCTTCACTTCTTCCACTTTGGGATTCCGAAATCAACCCCTTTTCCTCTTCCATTTTCCTCAGCAGCGACGTCCCTGCAACAGTGCCGCTCTCACTCCAGCCTAGCGACTGGAGAACTGAAGTCGGTGTCTGAACGAGATCTCTGTCACGGCTGGAGTTTAGCGTGGAATACGACTGAGTAAGTGCTGCCAAGCTTAGCCCGAATTATGCACAACTTTTCTCCTGGTTTATTTTTTTTTTTAATTTACGATTTCCCAAGACCATTTGAAATTTATTTTTCAAGGTTACTGCGACCCCATGTGGTGATTAAAGTACTTTAAAGAGAAAGCGTGTAATCCATTTGGAGTTGTGGATGATAACAAATCGAACACCACATTGCATTCCAGCATTGCTGATGGGGGGCGCCACGAACTTGTAAGTCATTTTCAGCCAGGTGTCCCGATACTTTTGACCACATAGTGTATGTGAAGGCATCGTCAAGATCTAAAATGGATGTTTGAGCATCAAGAAAGTGCTTAATGGTCTACGTCAACGACAGACAGGTAGCAAATATGGTTTCCAGTCATTAAACAATCGAGCCACAGAATGAACATCAGTACAGTAGTTACATGTGTAATGAATCTGATCTGAAATTATACTATGGAAGATACTGGTTGACATGGCCAAAGATGAATAACATGTCTATGTTGGACAATCCAAGTCCACAGGAAGATCATAGGTACATAAAATCAAACATCTTTGGAAGAACTATGTTATCTGTGAATACATTTATAAATACATCTGTGGAAGGGCAGTGTTATCTGTGAGCACAAGGTGTAAAAAGTATGTTTGTAGCACAAAAATATGACATCATGCCACGTCTTTACTGGTTTAAATGAGAAAAATGTCCATGGTTCATACATACCATGGTACAGAAAATTGCGAAAGTTTGCCATAAAAATAGTTTGCGTTGTAATCAATATGTGGCAGATCATTACAGTTTCAGGCCTATGGCCTGAATGCCAAAGTTGACAGCGACATGAGTCAACACACCGGCAGCTCAAATTCGCGCAGTCTCTACTAATTCAGTTCTAGGGAGATGAGGAGCCAAGATAACATGGGAGTACTGCACTGGTGTTAAGGATGCGAATTACATTGGCACAAGGATGATAAGGACGCCTCATTTAATGATAAACAGAAAAAAACAATGAACATATTCTAGTGCCCGATTCCACCCTCCGCTTTGACCATAGAGTGAGGATTCACATGCACAGAATTTATTTTCTGTTGTCGACACACATTGCCACAGTGGTTGTGTATCCTTGGGTTGGCATAGGTGTGTGCGTAAAACGTCCTATAAATTTTGAATGTCGCCAAATTGTTAGTTCAGATAGGTTCCAATCGTATGTGCTGTGTATTAGGGACAGGCGTTATGCAGACACCATAACAACTTGCATTTTATACTTGGAATAAATTGTTCTCTCAGCTTTGACGAGCAAAATGAGCAGACATCACGTCGCAGCACCGTCACGTCAGCGTGTATTCACTCTGTCTGTCACGTCATGTAACGTCAATTCGCTTAGTCTGTGTCAGAGTACAGTATTTCAATTGAGGAACTAAGGTTATTAATGGCCAAAGCAAACCTCGTAACTTGTGTTCTTTATCAGTCTTGTTTGCTGAAGTGCTGAGGCGTGAAGCAACACCTCAAAACATCCACATTTCTATGTTATGGGTGAGTGGGCGTCTCTTCTGTTATTGCCAAACCTAAATAATTTTTCGCTTTCAGATATCTCACAAAGCTTGTGTGAGAACATCCAGTGCAAAAAACCTCCAAGTCGGCATCGAACATTTACAATTTGCCACGAAATCAAAGCACAATAAGAAAATGGAGAGTAAAAAGTTACAAAAGCACAATATCCACTACTATACAACGAGTTAACTTACGCTGATAGCAGATGATGATACCGTCGACACTTCATTCCCTGGAAACCTTGACGTGACGTGACGTGACGTGACGTGGCGGTCTGTTGACGACTTGTCTGAATGCCGCCATTTGAAATGCATTGTGGAATGTTTCCACACGACGAGACTTGACGGCATCCCGAGATCATGCGACAATTTCAGCTTAATGTTGACAACATGCACACCACGCAATGATCACACCAGAGATTTTTCTACTCTATGGCTTTGATCGACGTCATATCTGACTCACAGATGCTACTTAGAGGCGACATCTAAAGGCAATGAGGTTCAATCCTAAACCAAAGAATGTATCACGAAAAAGACAGATAATATACATACATACAATAAAATTTGATTGCAGCTCATGCGATTAATTACATAATTATAAGCTATATTGCAAATAAATTGAGCTAACAAAAAAGAAAGTAACAACATAAAAAATCATACATGCATGAAACAAATTATCACAGTTCACGTGTGCAAGTGAAAGAACCATGCATGTCCTTTAAAGTCCACTACAATATCACTCGTAGTAAACTCGTAATTTACATCTACACGGACAGTTTGCAAATCGCACTTACGTGCTTGGCAAAGTGTTCATCGAACCAGTTTTCACAATAATCCTCTATTATTACAGTCTGAAACAGAATGCTGAAGAAACGAACAGATGTATCTTTCCGAGCGAGACGTGATTTCCTTATTTTATGATGATGATCGTTTCTCCCTGTGGACGTCGGCGAAAAAAAAAATGCTTTCGCATTCAGAGGAGAAAGTTAGTAATTGAAACTTCGTGGTAAGGTTCTCCCGCAACGAAACATGCCTTTGTTTTAAATATGGCCGCCCCAAATTCTGTATCATGTCAGTGACACACCCTCCCCTATTTCTCGACAATACAAAATGTGCTGCTTTTCCCTGAACATTCTCGATGAAGTCCGTTAATTCTACCTGGTAATGATCCCACACTGCACAGCAGTATTCTAGAAGAGGACGGACAACCGTAGTGTAGGCAGTCTCTCTAGTAGATCTGTTGCACCTTCAGCCAATAAAACGCAGTCTTTGGTTCTCCTCCCCCACAATATTTCCTATGTGTTCTTTCCAATTTATGTTGTTCGTAACGGTGATTCCTAGGTATTTAGTTCGATTTCCGGCCTTTAGATTCGACTGATTTATCGTCTAACCGATTCCGTTTAGCACTCATGTGGATGACCTCACACTTTTCATTATTTAGGATCAATTGCCAATTAATACGAATTGTGAACTCTGTGACAGGAAATCACGAATCAAGTCACTGGCCAGCCTGTGATGATATTCCATAACCACGCAATTTGACTACAAGCCGCTTGTGACATACAGTGTCAGCTGTCTTCTGGAACTCCACAAAGACGAAATCAATCGGAAATCCCTTGTCAATGCCACTCAGTACTTCGTGTGAATAAAAACTAGTTGTGTTGACTGTGTGTTAATAGACCGTTCTCTTCGAGATAATTCATAATGTTCGAACACAATATATGTTCCAAAATCCTGCTGCAAATAGACGTTGGTAATATGGCCCTGTAAACTGATGGATTACTCCTACTGCGTTTCTTAAGTATTGGTGTGACCTGTGCAAGTTTCCAGTCTTTAGGTTACGAATCTTTCGTCGGGGAGTTTCAACACTCAGTTTCGCTACAATCCTGTGTTCACTAATCTCAGTATATGTTTTGGTGCTCGTTATGCGAAAGTGGGTGTTTCGGGCAGGGACAATTTAAAATCAAACACAACAATGGCAAAATGACATAATTAGAAACATATGGGGAACGTATACCTACAGACTCCAGACAGAACAACACAAGGAATTCTAAAAAGTTTTCAAAGCAGAAATAACAGGTTACAAGCAGCTGTACTTCAAAGATTCAAAAGGGAAACTGACTACCAACAACAAACACAACTCTGAATTACTAGCAAAATGCTCCAACAACCTTCTAAACTGCCAGGAACCAACACAAAGACAATCTTTCAGACAGCCTCTAAAGGAAATCCCGCCTTGAGAGTCATATAACTGCATTAGACTGAACAATACACTGGCCAGCCGAAAAACAACAGGGCGCCAGGAGAAGACGGGGTATTGGCTGAGATGTGAAAACTAGGAGGGAGCGGGCAGCTGAAACCGTTTAGGAGGTTACGAAATACTGCTGGGAGAAAGGAGGAGTACCGGACGACTGGAAGCAAGCCACAATCCATCCGCCACGTAAGAAGGGAGACAGGACAGGCACACACATATGTTGTTCAAATGTGTGTGAAATCTTATGGGACTTAACTGCTAAGGTCATCAGTCCCTAAGTTTACGTACTACTTAACCTAAATTATCCTAAGGACAAACACACACACTCGTGCCCGAGGAAGGACTCGAACCTCCGCCGGGACCAGCCGCACAGTCCATGACTGTAGCGCCTGAGACCGCTCGGCTAATCCCGCGCGGCACCCACATCTACCGAGCTCCCTACTGAGACCTCTACTGAGTATGACAGAACACCAAGCAGAGAACACAACTGGCGAGTACCAAGCGGGGTTGAGGAAAAATAGTTTTTGCCCAGAAAAAATTCTTAACTTGAAAACAATTATCAGGATCAGAACAAAGAAGAACCTCAACACAGTCGTTACATTTACTGATTTCAAAAAAACTTACAGTTCTGTAAACAGAGCACAGTATCCTTAACACTGGAAGAAGCAGGTGCTGACAAAATCAGCAGACAGTCAGTCAAACAGACACTTACAGACACAACTTCATAAGTTAAATTCCTAAGGAAATTTCTGAAGCCTTCAGAAGTAGCACAGGAGTTCGGCAGGGCGACGGTGTCTCACAGATCCTCTTCAGTATGATCTCAGACAAGGTCACGAGAGAGAGGAATAAAGAACCACAAGAGAAAAACATCGACCGAATCCATCTAGTAGAATGGGCAAGAACTGGCGTGGAATATCTTGTTTCTTTTCTGACTATATTGCTATGATTTCTAAGGATAAAACAGATGCAAAGATAATGATAGGAACACTGTACAAAACTGCATCTCCAACCAGACTACAAATACCGAAAACGAAAACAGAATGCATTGAACATAAACACAATAGAGAAAAATATATACAAACACAAGATGGAAACGTCCAAAGAGTTGATAAGTTTAAGTATCGAAGAGAATGGATACAATCGAATGGGTTAGATAACACTACAAGCAAAGAAAGATCAAGGAAAACGGAATTAACAAACAAAATGACCGAAAACTGATATAATAAGAAATCAATATCATTCCAGGCAAAAATTTAACGCTACGCAACAGTAATTAAACCGGATGCAATATGCACATTTGAATGCCCAACACCGAGTACAAGAGGTGAAGAAGAAGAACTGGAAATGCAGAAAAACTTCAGAGCCACAAAAGAACAAAGGTAACAGCTTGACGAAGAGGAGAAATGAGAAGCTAGAGAGAAACATAGGAACAATCGCAGACATAATAAGAAAGAGGAGATGAAAGTTTTACGGTCATATTTATAGAATGAATGACAACAGGCTAACGGAGAAAATCTTTAATTTCATTTCGAAATTAAGAAACACCACGAGATGGCTGGAAGAGACAAGAAAGAGCCTGAGAAAACTAAACCTCACAGAAGACACCAGACAGGACAGGGAAAATTTCAGGCTAGTGATCAATACTGTGAAATTTCTTATCCGACAACAAAACTCACAACCTAGGACAGTGATGCCAAATGAACAGAGCCGGCCGGTGTGGCCGAGCGGTTTTTAAGTGCTTGAGTCCGGAATTGCGCGACCGCTACGGTCGCAGTTTCGAATCCTGCCTCGGGCATGGATGTGTGTGATGTCGTTAGGTTAGTTAGGCTGAAGTAGTTCAAAGTTCTAGGGGACCGATGACCTCAGATGTTAAGTCCCAATGTGCACACAGCCATTTGAACCATTTTTGAACCAAATGAATAGAGGCAGGCCGTCAGCCAATGCATATAGAAATTCTGGGAAGGATACACATAATGTACCACTGTCTTAGGTTCCAAGCTGTCTATAGTTGACCGAATTCAGTAATAAAAAAACTTAGCAAACTTAAGCTGGACACAAGCAGGAAATAAGGAGTAATCAACACAGAATACCTAAAAGAAGCACTGAAGAGGTAAGGAAAATTCACGAGAAAATGTCAAATGTTGGAACCGATCACGAGAATTGAGCTACATATTTCAGTTCAAGATATCGAGTCCAAGTTTCACTATTTTCAGCGTTTCTGCACTAAGGGAGTGCAGTTCTTTGTTACAGGATTTCTATTCTTGATGTCGCACTCTGTACTACTGCGACAAATAAGAAATTCTGGAATCAACAACTAAACTTGACGTAGATATCTCAAGTGCAGAGACAAGAAATAAAAAATTCTGAAAAGTATTAACAATACACACTTAATGAAATGTCAGGGAAAATAACGAACCGTGCGATAGAGGCCTACAATTTACCTGTATAGGCCTAGCTGTCCTCTTAGTCTCCTGCCTAACCTCACCCTCATAAATCTTGCAGTTTGCGGAAAAATACAGCCAAATATTCGTGGGAATCAAGATTATAAATATGCGAGCTAACCGTTCCATTCGCACCAATTATGCTGTTCTTTCGATTCCTGCCCGACCTCACATTCGGAAATCATATCTTATTGGGAAATAAATAGCTAAATATTTTATGAGAACCAAGTATGAAAAATACGATTGCTGCTTGATTCACTGGCATCAGTTTAAACTGCGCGCTGAGGTTGCGGTGCTGCCTAACCGTACTCTCGGAAATCGCGACATATTTACAACAATCGGCACAGTTTACTTCAGGCACTGAGACAACCACAGATAACATTTAATGACGGGACACTTTCATCTTTCGCATCGAAGACCGATGATGGCACACACGACGTCGCTAGTCAAAGTTGACGGGTGGAATAGGACACTAGAATTGAACCAAAGTAGTACTTAATGCCTGAAATTCATATCTAGGCTGGTGGAAAATCTTGTAAAAATAAATTTTGCCTTACGATAGGTCCATGGAGGACGCGTGTTTCAAGAAACCATGGCGGTGTGCTAACGTTGTCGAACATCATTCAAACGATCGAATGAACGTAGCAGTTGGAAAGGCAGCTTTGTAGGAGCATTTATAATTTGCTGACGCCCGATCTTCCTGTAATTAAAAGATGCATAAAATTAATCTTTCTCCTACACAGACTGCCTTAGACAGATTCGTATGAATTATCCGCTCGACTGATTTGTAAAATTATATTATTCGTAATATAAGTGCTGTGTCTAAGATCTCCATATTTATTAAACATGCAGGAGTCGAGAATTAACGTTACGCATGCGCAGGAAGGTGCAGTCATTTCGGTGGCCGTGCTTTGGCAGACAGAGACCAGACGCTGGTCGGTGACTCGGCACAGACCGCTGCCGCTGCTCCGTGCTGTTGCCGCATTTCTCTGTCTCTGCAGACTCTGCTGGGAACGGGGACAGCAACAGCCGCCTTGCTCGCCTTTCAACTGGACTCAAACCGTTGCTGGGATACGGCGTGGGCCGATGACGAGAGCCGTGTATTGTTGACAACTGCGTCACGTCTTCATTTGTCTCGTTTACTGTAAGGGGGTACAGTTGACTGAACAATCATTTCTGAAGGGGCCTTAGTCCAAATTTTGACAAAATGAGTTAAGAGCGGTAACGGATCCTACACACATAGATACAATTTTTTTTTTCGTATGAGAAGAGCTTTATTCCAGATATTGTAAATGTGTTACTGTGACTCGTTACAGCGGCATCATTTATGAAAGGGCTTTACTCCTGGAACAGCGCCCTTTCAATGGTGATCATACTAGCATGCCATCTACCGAATACTTAATGCACTATATCTTTACGTTTCTCTTTCCGTAGTTGAACCGTTGCTATTTCTGAAGAAGCGTTGTGAAATGTAAAAATGACTCCAAGTATTGTGTTGGAGAGTAGTGACAGTACCAAGAAAGAAATAAAGAAAGAAACAAAAACGTATTGTTGGAAAACATGAGCAGAACGCTGTAAGAACAGCCACAGTAATTTGTCATGAGTACACTAACCCTTTCAGCCATGTTCCTTTATACATTTTGAACACAGTAGTTACATTCAGATGTGGCTTCTAAACACACACATTCACATCCGATTCCAAAGTTGAGGAATTTTTGAAGGCTGTCGCCCTGTTTCCTGTATCTTTTTGTTTTTCGTGTTCTGTGCTGTACTCTACGATAATTCATCATTACTTGGGTACGAATTAGGGTTGCACAGTCTCCTCAGACATGTAGATAGCGGTTGCACAGAATGTATTGTTACAGTAGAGCAATGCAGGACCGATGGGGGTCGACTACTCAAGTCGCATACGTGACGGCGCAGCAATAAATGCGCCGTGAGTGGCAGCGTTAGGCAAAGTGAGAGGCTTACAGCGCGTGTCACGTGACACGACACTACAGCGCGACACGCACGTGCCGCACGGGTGTCCAGAGCATACTGCGACGCGTACAGCACACCTCGCACGCGCCGGCTGGCGACGCTCTGCGCTGACAGAACCGAGGCGCGCGCAGCCTGTTACCTTCCTCAAACGATTTTACAGACACTATTGAAAGAAAATATTTGATTTTTGCCTTACTTGTATCGTTATGTATCAGCTTCGTGGCGAAGTGCACATCATCTCGCTAACGACCATTCTTATTGTGATGTACACAATTTTAGTAAGACACTACGCAAAATCAAAAAGTTTGCAATGAAAATTAGGGGTCGCTGTGATTTTGCGTTTGGTACGTATTACACCATATGTTGCTGCGTATGAAATTTAGCTAACATGAAGAATTTTTGTTTAGATTTGGGAGAAGGTCTCTATCTGCCTCCGATCTCGAGAAAATGGATCCCATGTAGCGCGCTCACTTACGATCTCACGCCCGCGAGAATGAAATACTCGCAACATCTCTCATATCTCCTAAACAGCTCGAGACATCGAAACGAAGGTTTGGCGAATGATAGCACACAAGGAGGAGAGTGTTTTGCCAACTCTTAAGCACACGGAACTTTCTCATCTATGGCGATATACCAGTACTTATACTTCCCTTTCTATTTACTTCATTCCAGTGACTGTAATTTTTTAAGAGTTATTGGCAGCTAGCGAAACAAGAGCTTCCTAGTATGAAAATAAACATGAAATTTGTTCTTGTATGTTACTGCAAACCGACACTATGAGGTTTTTTGTAAGCTATTGTTGCTCTGTGATTGCCAATTACTTGTTTAATGAGGCACTCCGTTTCGGAATTCTGTCTCAATAGCTGCTGTGAGATGAGTTTGGCAAATTACACTGTGACAAAGGACGTACAATTAAACCAGTCACCAACAGAAATGTGGCCGTTACTCACGAACGGTAATGTTTCTTCGAAGGAGAAAAGGTTAACAATTAACGCAAAAATAGATTGCCAATTCTGTTGGAATTTTGGTGGAATTCCAGTAATCCTCAGTCGTTTAATGAACAAAGTAAGAGCATATGGACTATCAGAGCAATTGTGTGATTGGATTGAAGAGTTCCTACATAACAGAACGCAGCAATGTCATTCTCAATGGAGAGAAGTCTTCTGAAGTAAGAGTGGTTTCAGGTGTGCCGCAGGGGAGTGTCGTAGGACCGTTGCTATTCACAATAAACATAGATGACCTTGTGGATGACATCGGAAGTTCACTGAGGCTTTCTGCAGATGATGCTGTGGTATATCGAGAGGCTGGAACAATGGAAAATTGTACTGAAATGCAGGAGGATCTGCAGCGAATTGACGCATGGTGCAGGGAGTGGCAACTGAATCTCAGTGTAGACAAGTGTAATGTGCTGCGAATACATAGAAAGATAGATCCCTTATCATTTAGCTACAAAATAGCAGGTCAGCAACTGAAAGCAGTTAAAATTATCTGGGAGTACGCATTAGGAGTGATTTAAAATGGAATGATCATATAGTTGATCGTCGGTAAAGCAGATGCCATTCATTGGAACAATCCTAAGAAAATGCAATCCGAAAACAAAGGTTACAGTACGCTTGTCCGCCCACTGCTTGAATACTGCTCAGCAGTGTGGGATCCGTACCAGATAGGGTTGATAGAAGAGATACGGAAGATCCAACGGAGAGCGGCGCGCTTCGTTACAGGATCATTTAGTAATCGCAAAAGCGTTATGGAGATGATAGATAAACTCCAGTGGAAGACTCTGCAGGAGAGACGCTCAGTAGCTCGGTACGGGCTTTTGTTAAAGTTTCGAGAACATCCCTTCACCGAAGAGTCAAGCAGTATATCGCTCCCTCTTACGTATATCTCGCGAAGAGACCATGAGGATAAAATCAGAGAGATTAGAGCCCACACAGAGGCATACCGACAATCCTTTCCACGAACAATACGAGACTGGAATAGAAGGGATAACCGATAGAGGCAGCACATGACAGGCATTGAATTCAATTTCTAGTTTCTGTTTGAACGTAAGGAATTCATTTACACACGAAATGCAGAAGGTGTTACAGGCATAGAGAACAATGACTACGTATACAAGTAATGAAAATCCACATAATTATAAAAAAAACCTCAAAAATTAACTATAATACACAGAAATAGAAAGGGCAGTTTTAAAATGCAGGCAGAGGCATGATTTGAGTTGCTTTTCCATATACAGGAAGATAAAGCTGCTTGGAGTATTAGTGGCATCTACAGTAAAACTTGAGCAGGATAAAAAAATCAAGAGAAGGTACACGTAACCTACAGGGTGGCTGCTATTAAGGTTTCTGCTGCTTGGGCGGGCCGCCACGAGAAAGGAAAGGAGCGACCGGAGGACAAAGACACTTTGCGAAAACATTCGTAGGAGACATCTGGCAGATAGTCCAGAGGGATTCTTGTGGCATGTGGATTACACCAGGTGCAAGACACAATCCGTACCTCCACTGCGTGACGTCAACCGTAATGTTACCGACGACAGTGACACGAGATCGGAGACATTAGACACAGTTTCCCGAAATTCCTTCAGCAAAGAAGACCAACTAAGTATTCCAGCTTTCGAGTCAACAACAATTGACATCCTGAGTAACATGGAATTAGATATCCTTCATGTACCGAAGCAGCTTCAAACACTCAATAAGGACAAGTCTTCCGGTCCACATAGCATGTCATTCAGGTTCCTATCGAGAGTGTGCTGGTATAACAGCTCCGCACTTGAGTCTCTCTACGAATTATCCGTACCAAAATATATTAAAATACATACAGTCTGTGCCTTTGCACAATCTGAAATTATTCTGTGGAGTGGAGCATATTGTCAAGCAAATGTGATTTGAGTTTGTGTATGGAGTTCATTTCCGTATCTAGATTTGTTTTTCTTCACTCAAGGTTCAAATGGCTCTGGGCACTATGGGACAGAACTGCTGTGGTCATCAGTCCCCTAGAACTTAGAACTACTTAAACCTAACTAACCTAAGGACATCACACACATCCATGCCCGAGGCAGGATTCGAACCTGCGACCGTACCGGTCGCGCGGTTCCAGACTGAAGCGCCTAGAACCGCTCGGCCACCTCGGCCGGCTTCACTCAAGGTTTATTCGGCTGAATAAGTCATCCCTCTCAGTGTCACTAGATGACGGATAGTGTAAGTCATTCCATATCCTACTATTACACTCATGAAGGTTTTTGTTGCTTCCAGACTGTTGTTAATCGCTGATAACAAACTCCCTAAGTGGATAAGTCTACTGTGAAGGTGTTGACAGAATCCTCAACTACGTAGAAAGCTGGCTAAAAGAGCGCTAATCGACGTATGTACGAAATACTAAATAGTACTAAATTTGCTAATATTTACTATGCTCTTTCAAGCTAAGCAACCGTTAAAGGAGGCCGTACTTACAGACGATGTGAGAGTGGTGTTTGAGGAACCCTGATAAACGTTCTGTTTAACTAGCACTGCTCGCAGAGTAGACGCAGAATGCGTGCTCTCCTCTCCTTCAATCCACGCCAAACACAGTACAGAACGATATGCTCCTCCGAGTGAAATGAGGAATAATTTGTTACATTGGGCTCTGTACCGGCATGTATGCTGCTCTGTAGACCTGTGAGCTTCGCTTTACATTCCTGTCACGGCGTCCACATGTGTAGTACTTTACCAGAGCACTTTGCTTTATCGAGACGCATGGTTCATTTATTAATAGCGCGATAGCTACACATGCGACATAACTCTCTATGTAGTTAAAGTCTACATGCACTGTAGACTTAAAATCTCTATCAGTGCATAAGATCGTTTTTTCTTTCATTAATATACCACACCTTATGTTTACACTTCCAAGTCGTTTCTAGTGGATTCATTTCGCTAAATAATACGCCTAACTTTTGGGGATTGAGTTTGACAGTCGGTGGCGTCACATCGGCCGTGTACTCGCGTTGTGTAATGTTCCTCCCTCGATCTGGGGTGGACCCCCGCAGCACAAAACACTGTCTTCTCCCATACGTCACACTTACGACTTTAAATGACTAGCAACTGGGCGTTGTTCAAATGTTGCAAGCACTCGAGTACCCGCGACACAAAAACTGCGAAACAAGCCTCGAATTGGCACAACGTCGCCGTGTTAATTCTGCAGACATTTTGACGTCAGCCGCAGACGCAGGTCGCAGCAAAGCAGAGGACGATTTCACTTCCAGGTCCGCTTCCCGTGTCCTGCCAACCACGCAGCTTTCAAGCTGCTCCCGCGCTTGCTTGTTGCTGCTAAAAGTGAATGGAAACGGAAAGAAATAGAAAATTCAGAACTATCAGTCAGACTTCGTTTATTACATTTTCAAACGTGAAATTAACTCTCCCGATCTCGGATATGCCAAAGTCGAAAAAGTTTCCTTTCTTCGCACCCGAAATCATGTTCCGTGTTCTTCACAGAGTACTATTACTGACCTCCATTGGACTGGCACTCAGTACAAAATAAGCAACACTGTATCTCAGGCAGTAATTAGAGTTAAATTACGTTGAAACAAGCTCAGAGCAATAACAGAAGACGGTTTTACAGTTTCTGGCGATAATATTTACAACGTATCGTTTCACTGTCCATAAGCAACACTTTGCAAAAAAAAAAAAAAAAAAAAAAAAAAAAAAAATGGTTCAAATGACTCTCAGCACTATGGGACTTGACATCTATGGTCATCAGTCCCCTAGAACTTAGAACTACTTAAACCTAACTAACCTAAGGACAGTACACAACACCCAGTCATCACCAGGCAGAGAAAATCCCTGACCCCGCCGCGAATCGAACCCGGGAACCCGGGCGTGGGAAGCGAGAATCCTACCGCACTACCACGAGCTGCGGACTTAACATCTTAACATCTTACAACTTAGAACTACTTAAACCTAACTAACCTAAAGACATCACACACATCGATGCCCGAGGCAGGATTCGAACCTGCGACCGTAGCAGTCGCACGGTTCCGGAATGGAACGGCTAGAACCGCACGGCCACCGCGGGCGGCCAATACTTTGCAGTTTGTTGTGATGAACATTGAGCAATAATTTCAAAACGTAGCAGATAAAACGTTCTTCACAGATTTAGGTAGGCTTTTATTTTCTCTTGCTTTCATACAGTTCTCTTCTAAGTGAATTAACGGAATATTGTTGCTTATTGTGAAACAGACAGTTGTAGCTACTGAGATACCATGGTGAAAACAGGAACGAACGTAACGTTATATTTAATGAATCTGGCAAACGTTAGAGGACCAAAGCAAAAGTCTGGAATATTTGCAGAGGCATCTGTCGTTATGACTTTGTAGATTTTTCTGTTTTGTCGGTGACAGTGTGGTGAAGACCGATGACATGAATTTCTTTTCTACTGTAACTTTAAGGTATTTTTATAGGTTTAGATTTCCGTTGCACCATTTTAAACTCAGGGATTTTCAATTACGAGGTGAACAATTCTTTTGGCGTTACTTGTGACTGGCCAAGCTGTTTGCTCGTCATCTGTTGAAGACTTGTTTTCATTTTAGAGCTGACCGTTCCTTTACCAGACGGTTGTGTTGTATCTGACAAATACGTAGCATCTGTAATGACTGTCCTTATGGTAATGGGAAACAAAATGTTGCTAATAATTAATGCTTTTATTAGGTACTGTAATTAGAGCCATTAAGGATTGATACTATTTCGTGACGCATTCGCATGTGTGACGTGTGGGCCTCCCCGCACACAGTGCCAGAAAGGTGCGGCGGCTGAGGCGCGCCTGCAGAGCCCCTGGCTGCCCCGGAGAGCGGCTGGGGTTTCCCCCGGCAGGGCTGAGCGGTCAGCGGCGGCGGGGCGTGCGGCTCTGCGCACTGGCGGGAGCCCGACTCGAGGCAGGCGGGCATTCTTAAACACGCTACCAGCTGCAGCTGTTCAGGGACAAACGGCGCAGCAAGTGCGATCACATGAAATAATCACCGCAATGCGCTGCCTCTAATCAAATGTCAACCACAACTGCATCAACAAAAACATACGAGTTAGGTGTTACAGCAAAACTAATAACAATTCAGATATTGAATGCTGTACTCGAGCACCGTCAAACACGTGTCTGGCCAGGCTATTGTCGCAGCCGCCATTGAGGTGCGCTTTACTGACAGCGTCCTCTCACTGAGCGGACGCGCCTGCCATCGGCAGATGGTCTCTCTCCACTGCGACGCACCTCAGGTCGCCCCCAAACACTACGTGTTTGTGGTTTTCTGCCGTAAGGCCGCAGATTTGTAGCCTAAATAACACAGTTCAGGCTGCTTTGCTTTCGGTTCCTAAAGGAGCGAACGGAAAAGTACACTGTGATCTGGTGCAGGACACAACAAACGAGCAGCCTTCAAATTGTGGACAATATGCTGTACTATGAAAGGGTACAGTACTACCCGACATAGAAAAGGTTTGCCTCGTTCGGGACAGTAATACCCATAGTATAACAACATACTGCGTTGTTCTCGTCAGAACAGCTGTTTTATTGTAACACAACTGTATTCACTACACTTAAACCGGTTACTGGTGTAGAAAAAAAGGACAGTTTGTATATTTGCTTATTCGTATGCACACTTCCTTCAAAAATAGATCCCTATATCTAGTTTTGTGATGTTTGAGAAATGAGTGAATGGTTTGTTGCTTGCTGACCACAGATAGTGGATGTAGAACCTGTAATTATCTTTGACACAGTCCTCTGGTCACCTTCGGGAGAGCCAAAGAAGCATTCCAGACCACTGGAGGGCCTGGAGTGTGTGGCTGGCCAGTACGGTAACAGGACCCTCCCCCACTGGTGAGGGAGCGTGGGGTGGCCTGGCGAACGGCCATGTCCCGGCACTCTGGCGCTGGTTCCCCAAGTTGAAACACCTGTTTTCAGAGCGCTCCGTAGAACCACAGAATACGGGAATGGTATGCGTGTGGAACATTTAAGAGCAGCCAGAAACAATGATTTCCCTTTTCAGAATATATATATATATATATATATATATATATATATATATATATATCAAAACGTTATGGTGGGAGATTCATGTAAAGGAGGGTAGGTAACACTCATGGGGAACTTGGGATTTTTTGCAGTGGGCAATGGTCTTAATGACACCATGTGTGGTAATTTTAAGCTGAGATACTTGCGTGTATAAATTTAAGCTGAGAATATTTAAGAATTTTCTTGTACGGAATTTGAATTGGAAACAAGCACTTCCACATGGTGAGTACTGACTGTTTCAATCTGGCGAAGAGACAATGGAAAACGGATGTGCGTGTGCAAACCTTCACTTGAGGACCCGTGTGTGAGATAATTAACTACTCATGGCACCAAAATAATCATTATTAACTAGATTCGTGTAAAGCAAACTAGAAATTTTGATTGAGAGAGAAAAAGGTTAGTTAACCATTTACCCAGCAACACAATGAGGCTTACAGTGCGGTGGGAGATGAGTATAAATCCTCCAGAGTGTGTGGCAGGTCCGTAGGAAAGGTTTCGTCTGAAATTTAATCCGAAGCTCTCTGACTTATTAATCTGCGTAGAAATTTAGTTGTTGGGAAGATTTGATACGTACAGGCTAAAGTCGGTTGTTCTGTTTTACTTACATGTTTAACCTGTGTAATTTGAATGTAGAAACTTAGTTACAAGTACTGTACCAAAAAGCAATAATTATCCTTGAATAACCTGACCGTTAGTAAATTCTCTAGGTTATTAATCAATCAGTATAGGAGAGTGAGAGAGAGAGAGAGAGAGAAGTAATAGATATCCGTCCTATTCCAGGAAATCCAGAAAGTGCACTATAGTAATAAGGGAAAACAATAAGAGACCACAGGATATTGAAATGCGTACGTAACATCATGTCCATGGGGCAGACAATTCCTTGTTTTTTATTACTATGTTTGAATGTATTGA
Source organism: Schistocerca piceifrons (assembly GCF_021461385.2). Classification (NCBI taxonomy): domain Eukaryota; kingdom Metazoa; phylum Arthropoda; class Insecta; order Orthoptera; family Acrididae; genus Schistocerca; species Schistocerca piceifrons. Next base: position 72,278,937 of record NC_060148.1, on the reverse strand, counting down.
ACGAAATTCTTCACCATTGTGGTGGTAGAATTTCAGAAAATAAAAGATGATTGCAGCTGTCCTTGACGATGTGAACTCACCAGACTTTTTGACAAGTAGTGCAGAGTATGCATTCCTTACGGACGCCTGTGAAATCGTGAGGAGCAGATTGCACGTAGAGGGATGTTCAAGAGTCTCGTGCACGGCCAGTGAAGGCTTCGTAGATGATTTATTAAGCGGCCAGGATTACGCTCGTTGTGCAAAGAAGTGCGGGATGGGAAGTGCTGCAAGCATATTACACCAAAAAAAGACTGGGCGAGTAGGGATGGCGACAAAACTTCTCAAAGAGTAAATTGCAATACAATTACGTAGCAAATTATAAAAAGATGTAATCGTTTCTTTACATGTCAAAGCCAGCTACCGACTAGGGCACCTTCCCTTTGCCGAAAAAATCCAGTCGATGGCAGGATGAACGGTTGAAATCTCAACGCGCTCATTAACCTGATGAAGTAGAGGAGAAGAACCGTGTTATTACATCCCAAATAGGAATCTGGAGATAGTCTTTGACGTAGCAGAATATAATATTAAAATCGTCTACCAGATATACACTCCTGGAAATGGAAAAAAGAACACATTGACACCGGTGTGTCAGACCCACCATACTTGCTCCGGACACTGCGAGAGGACTGTACAAGCAATGATCACACGCACGGCGCAGCGGACACACCAGGAACCGCGGTGTTGGCCGTCGAATGGCGCTAGCTGCGCAGCATTTGTGCACCGCCGCCGTCAGTGTCAGCCAGTTTGCCGTGGCATACGGAGCTCCATCGCAGTCTTTAACACTGGTAGCATGCCGCGACAGCGTGGACGTGAACCGTATGTGCAGTTGACGGACTTTGAGCGAGGGCGTATAGTGGGCATGCGGGAGGCCGGGTGGACGTACCGCCGAATTGCTCAACACGTGGGGCGTGAGGTCTCCACAGTACATCGATGTTGTCGCCAGTGGTCGGCGGAAGGTGCACGTGCCCGTCGACCTGGGACCGGACCGCAGCGACGCACGGATGCACGCCAAGACCGTAGGATCCTACGCAGTACCGTAGGGGACCGCACCGCCACTTCCCAGCAAATTAGGGACACTGTTGCTCCTGGGGTATCGGCGAGGACCATTCGCAACCGTCTCCATGAAGCTGGGCTACGGTCCCGCACACCATTAGGCCGTCATCCGCTCACGGCCCAACATCGTGCAGCCCGCCTCCAGTGGTGTCGCGACAGGCGTGAATGGAGGGACGAATGGAGACGTGTCGTCTTCAGCGATGAGAGTCGCTTCTGCCTTGGTGCCAATGATGGTCGTATCCGTGTTTGACGCCGTGCAGGTGAGCGTCACAATCAGGACTGCACACGACCGAGGCACACAGGGCCAACACCCGGCATCATGGTGTGGGGAGCGATCTCCTCCACTGGCCGTACACCACTGGTGATCGTCGAGGGGACACTGAATAGTGCACGGTACATCCAAACCGTCATCGAACCCATCGTTCTACCATTCCTAGACCGGCAAGGGAACTTGCTGTTCCAACAGGACAATGCACGTCCGCATGTATCCCGTGCCACCCAACGTGCTCTAGAAGGTGTAAGTCAACTACCCTGGCCAGCAAGATCTCCGGATCTGTCCCCCATTGAGCATGTTTGGGACTGGATGAAGCGTCGTCTCACGCGGTCTGCACGTCCAGCACGAACGCTGGTCCAACTGAGGCGCCAGGTGGAAATGGCATGGCAAGCCGTTCCACAGGACTACATCCAGCATCTCTACGATCGTCTCCATGGGAGAATAGCAGCCTGGATTGCTGCGAAAGGTGGATATACACTGTACTAGTGCCGACATTGTGCATGCTCTGTTGCCTGTGTCTATGTGCCTGTGGTTCTGTCAGTGTGATCATGTGATGTATCTGACCCCAGGAATGTGTCAATAAAGTTTCCCCTTCCTGGGACAATGAAATCACGGTGTTCTTATTTCAATTTCCAGGAGTGTAATTACTTACCCAAAGATAGAAGGCTCATTTCTCTACATTTAAAAGCCTCCTCTCAAACACGGTATCTTCCCATTGAAAATAAAAGGCAGTCGATGGCAAAGTAAATGGTGGCAGCTAGAATACACTCGTCAACCTGCTGACAAAGAACAGGAGAACAAACCTGTTACTGGACAGGTCTACTGGGAGTTTGTTATTTGCATTTCTGGATTTTGTACGCACTTGCTTAGCGTATGGCTCAGACACTAAGCGGCAACTGTTAGTCGCTTATTATTTGCGTGCAGTCTTTGGTCAGAGCAGCTGCGTCGCTGGAAGGTGTCCACGTATTTGTCGTCGCTGCCGGGGAGGGAGAGGGGCGCTGGAGTTCCAGCGTCAGGAGGGTAGTTGTGAGTTAAGACGCCGAGCAGAGGACTCTGGGCAGTGCAGGCGTAAAGTTAAGTGCAGCTGCGTTTAAGTAAAGTGGTTTGTGTGAAACAGAAGAGAAAGATAAGGGTTCACAAAGAAATGAGATGTAAGGATATTAGAAAAGAGTATGAAGGTAACATTTTTTATTTGGTGGCACTGCAGTCAAGCGTAGTTAGATTCATTGTCGAATTAGACGGCCATATCAAGGAAATTGAGGTTTTTTTTTAAAAGATTGAATGAGTTTCACTGTAACGGTTTCTTCATGTCTGTCAATTGTTTGTCCCACATTTTTGACAGTGAGTGTTGTTAAGAATATTGCCATTTGTCAATGTTAATGCGTGTTGTAACATGAATATCATACAGTTAATTACATATCAGATAATGTAAAAACAGTTTGTTAAAGGCATATTTCACCTAAGAGCATTTTTATATAAAATCGTGCCGCACTCAGTGGTGTGTATAAAACAGTTTGCTCGCTGTCTGGAGCACTGCACTGGGCTCTCAGCGACTGGAGTCAGAAATTTGCGACTGGAGCGCAGAGAGCAGCAAGGAGCGCGTTTCCAAGAAATTACATTACGAGGTGAGACATTTTCGTTTCAGGACCTGTTTGCTACGAAAATCGCCAACGGACAGGGATCATTTCAACAATAGGATTATTTGCAGATCATTAACGCACGGGGACACTTTGTTTTTATTAAAGAGATTAATAGTAAAGTTCAGGATTTAATCAGTTTGCACATTTTTACTATATGAACACAGTAACCGAGCGTGTTATCCCGTTATTGCAGCAAAAACAACAGGCACAATAGAATGTGTACCATCCGGTTGTAAAGACACCAACTGACTCACATAATTTCAGCGCACTGACTGACTATGGCTCTCCGGTTACATCGATTACTGATGCAGCAGGTAGTAAACGCAATGCGAATAATTCTTGCCCTGCAATCCCATTAGAAAAGACTAAAGTTAGAGGAGCAGAAACATCTAAAATTTGCTCTTCATGGCGACAGATTTTATACAAATTTTGGGATCGACCCACTTTTAACAAATGAAGTTATGCTAGGCATGGACTCCTTGACAGAACACGAACCGATTTTGGTCTTTTGGTCTTTTAGGACTCTTCTATTGTACTACGCAACAACAACGAGCAAGTTGCATTACAGTTGCAGCAGAGCATTTCAACGGACGAACAGCATATAAACAAATTACAGCTTTTTTCATACTCGAAGAATACACAGTGGTACACACTATTTTTCACTACCCGTCTTTTGATACTGACACTGGACATGAAGAATTTAATTAGACGTTTCGCAGATAATGGAAGCCAAGGTAGACAATTATGAAGCAGTAACAGAGGAAGACAAACAACACACTGAATGGGACAGACATATTCAGATTTTTCAGGACAGCATTAATTCAATTCCTAGTGATTCAGCTTTGCTCTCGCCACATTTAGTTTTGAAGAATATAAATCGACCAGACAAAATAAAGTCACATTTTTTACGTCATCGTGAACTGATTGAGATTGCAGTTACTAAAATAAAAAAAGCAATTGGGAGGAGGAAAATGCTACAAAAGAAGATAAGTCGCACTAGAAAATTCAGAGTTTGACAAAAAGTTTTATTTCGAGTATATCCATTGTCTTGTGGGGCAAACAAGTGTCAGAAACTTGCACTACTTTATAACGACCGTTTCGGATTCGACGAATTCCACTTCCTAACGTAGTACATCTTGGAACTCTCAGAATGAAAGCTTGGAGAGGTGTTCATCACATCACCAATACAACATCGTCCATTGAACAATTACTTGACTTTCTACTCCTTAATGACGACAACACCACACCTTTATACAGGGGGACTATAATTAAAGTTAAACTTTCAAAACGCTGTCGAAATAACACCACTCGTGAGAATAACGTCGAATTGCAACGTAATATTATAGGAGAAGGTGGGAAACGTATGGCAGAAGAAAAAAACACGTCGCCCTGCAGAAGTTTCGGACACTGAAGGGTTTGAAAAAAGGCGATGACTGCCGTGGGTCTGGAGAAAAAGATTCCGAAATTCGAAAGACGGATTATTTTGGTGTGCAGCCTGGTAGAGGGCGGAAACGATGTCAGATGTTTTGAAAAGCGAAAGTTAACTTGCAATATAATTTCATAAAAAAATCTGTGTTAGTAATCCACGACAGTCAGTACCAGCAGCGTCCAAGTCATATGTTTTTCAAAGACGTTGGATTTTTCGTGAATGTTTTATCAGGCGAGAGAATTTCACGTACATTTCAAAGTATTGCGCCCGGCATTGCATACCACTGAGCCTGTAGCTAGCACATTTTTATTTTTTGCATAAGAGACAACAACGTGTCGCATTCCATCGCTGCTGTTTTAGAAGTAAGGCAATTTTATTTGTTTGTTACGTGCACAGGCGCTCAGTTAAGTATCACACAGATTTTAAAACAACGTTACAAATCCCTGACGCAGCGTACAATGTAGTAACACACAAAGCAAGAGTTTTCCTCAGCTCAGGCATTCGCTGGAACAAGCGAGAGGACCATGTCGAAAAACAAATCTCCAGTAGTGTTTGCGTGAATCATGAACAGTTCTCATGCTCGAACTCAGTACTATAAAAGGCATTAATTATTATCGATATTCATGGTTTTTCTCTGTTTCTTACCCCATTCTTCCCGCTCTTCTACACGTGTGTGGCTGAATTTTGCACACTACGCTTTGTCCAACGCTAAGCATTGCATTGGGAAGAACCGTTTCCGTCTCGCCATTTCGTTTAGTTTATTTTGTATACTGTGGGATGCATTCGTTTTGGTTTAGTTTTGGTGGTGGTGGCAGCTCCGACTGTCGGCTTCGTCAAAGAGGGCGGAGGAGGGCGCAGAGGTCCAGGGCGCCCTCTCGCCCTCGACTTGAGAAACTGCTGCAAAAAGGCCGAAGAACCGGCCGTGGTCAACGGCATGAGGATGCAGGAGGCAGTGGGAGCCGCTTGTGTTGGCACTTAGTAGGCGATGAAACACTTTGTCACTGCAAACATTTGTAAGGGGAAGTACGTATTTGTTGGAAAAACATAACTACGCTTGTATAAAACAAGCATTACAGTCACTGAAAATGACAGAAGCTTGAGTATGAAAGGGAATCTTATATATACAATATATACTAAGATGTCCGAAAGAACAGATACCATCTTAGTATATATATATATATATATATATATATATATATATATATATATATATACACTCCTGGAAATTGAAATAAGAACACCGTGAATTCATTGTCCCAGGAAGGGGAAACTTTATTGACACATTCCTGGGGTCAGATACATCACATGATCACACTGACAGAACCACAGGCACATAGACACAGGCAACAGAGCATGCACAATGTCGGCACTAGTACAGTGTATATCCACCTTTCGCAGCAATCCAGGCTGCTATTCTCCCATGGAGACGATCGTAGAGATGCTGGATGTAGTCCTGTGGAACGGCTTGCCATGCCATTTCCACCTGGCGCCTCAGTTGGACCAGCGTTCGTGCTGGACGTGCAGACCGCGTGAGACGACGCTTCATCCAGTCCCAAATATGCTCAATGGGGGACAGATCCGGAGATCTTGCTGGCCAGGGTAGTTGACTTACACCTTCTAGAGCAAGTTGGGTGGCACGGGATACATGCGGACGTGCATTGTCCTGTTGGAACAGCAAGTTCCCTTGCCGGTCTAGGAATGGTAGAACGATGGGTTCGATGACGGTTTGGATGTACCGTGCACTATTCAGTGTCCCCTCGACGATCACCAGTGGTGTACGGCCAGTGTAGGAGATCGCTCCCCACACCATGATGCCGGGTGTTGGCCCTGTGTGCCTCGGTCGTATGCAGTCCTGATTGTGGCCCTCACCTGCACGGCGCCAAACACGCATACGACCATCATTGGCACCAAGGCAGAAGCGACTCTCATCGCTGAAGACGACACGTCTCCATTCGTCCCTCCATTCACGCCTGTCGCGACACCACTGGAGGCGGGCTGCACGATGTTGGGGCGTGAGCGGAAGACGGCCTAACGGTGTGCGGGACCGTAGCCCAGCTTCATGGAGACGGTAGCGAATGGTCCTCGCCGATACCCCAGGAGCAACAGTGTCCCTAATTTGCTGGGAAGTGGCGGTGCGGTCCCCTACGGCACTGCGTAGGATCCTACGGTCTTGGCGTGCATCCGTGCGTCGCTGCGGTCCGGTCCCAGGTCGACGGGCACGTGCACCTTCCGCCTACCACTGGCGACAACATCGATGTACTGTGGAGACCTCACGCCCCACGTGTTGAGCAATTCGGTGGTACGTCCACCCGGCCTCCCGCATGCCCACTATACGCCCTCGCTCAAAGTCCGTCAACTGCACATACGGTTCACGTCCACGCTGTCGCGGCATGCTACCAGTGTTAAAGACTGCGATGGAGCTCCGTATGCCACGGCAAACTGGCTGACACTGACGGCGGCGGTGCACAAATGCTGCGCAGCTAGCGCCATTCGACGGCCAACACCGCGGTTCCTGGTGTGTCCGCTGTGCCGTGCGTGTGATCATTGCTTGTACAGCCCTCTCGCAGTGTCCGGAGCAAGTATGGTGGGTCTGACACACCGGTGTCAATGTGTTCTTTTTTCCATTTCCAGGAGTGTAGTTAAGGCTCACCGGCCACTGGACCATCTTCTCCTTCCGTGCGGAGGCACAAACAGTGCCCGAAATCTTACGGGAATCGGCAACGCGCCCCGAGTAATGAGTATAATGGGTGGGGGCACTACGAATGTAGAGCGGGACACTACGGTGAGAACGTGGGTTTCGCGGGAGGCGTGCCACAGATAAATCCCTGCAGTCGCGCTATCCTCTGTTTTCAAAAATGGTCTCTGCAATGCAGCTGTCCTTGACGAAGAGAACTCATCAGTCTTTGTGTAAGATAAGAGGAGACATTAACAAACAGTGGAGAGTACGGATTCCTGACAGACGCCAGTGAAAACATGATGTGGTGGAGGGGAGATTGGAAGTAGAAGAATGTTCAAAGTCTCGTGCACGGCCATTAAAGCGTTCATAGCAGATTTGTTAAGCGATCAGGATTACGATCGTTGTGGAAAGAAGTGAGAGATGGGCGCTGCTGCAAACACATTACACCAAAAAATATCAGGCGTTTAGACATTGCGACAAAACTTGTCAGAGAGTGAACTCACAGTCACACCGCTGTGCACAGAGTCAGGGGGTGTCTTGTCTCCGGCCACTGTTTGCCGTAGCCCTCCCCACTAAGCGAGAGGCTGGCTGTGGCTATAAGCACATTTCCAGGATCGATATAGCAGAGTTTGCGTGATAAGACAGAAATTCTATTGGCAGATCGGCTTGCAGAGACTGCCCTATGTACTACGTAGTAGCAGTCCTTCTGTTTGACGTTCACAGAAACGGACTGAGTACCAGATACGCTTCCCTACGTAAGTATGTTACTGGGAAATCGGAGATTCGAATACTAGAGAACAATTTTATCATCGCAAATGCACCACAGATGTGTTTGTCCCATATTGGGCAATGTCGTCAGGAGAGTATGTAGATATACAAATCTCGCCAATGTGTGGTACAGCTTTGCGATGTCGACTGTTGAAACACGAAGCATAGCACGTCTAATAAGAGGAAATATAAATGACAGCTTTGGTTTTCGTGGTCATCAAAATAATTGCGGGGTTGTTTTGATATATAGCAAGAATGTGAAACCGACTACGGTAGAATTTCGAGATGTACGACGCTACAGGAATAATATCAGCACGTGGCCAACAGAGATCACGTGATCCGTTAGTCGAGGCGAACACAAAGCCATGAGGAGTATATGTTTTGCGTTTGTAGCCAGGTGAGTTAAACACGATCGGACAGGTATCTACCATTTACACGCTATCAAAGTGTGTTAATATCTATACTAAAAGAAAGAGTCGTATTGAATGGGGAAAAAAATAATCTGTCCAGAAAAGCGTGATCCTTTTAGTGTACTTAATGTAATATTCTCGTGAGAAGCTAAAAGGCCCTGCTCACTTGATTCCAGGGCTAGCATATGTGGCAGTGCAGAACTGTTCGTAATGAATGAGACGCGAGTCTGGATGTTAGGACGTCACCATAGGGTATCAGCAAGAGACGCCTGCCGTTGCCTTTAGTTAATGAAGTACTATCCAAAAATAAATAAATAAATAAAATAAAAATAAACTGCACAGATACTCACTAAACTCTTGATAGTACGAGAGAAAATAATAAAAACTTTTTCTTCTCGCGTCGGAATGGAAAATGCCATAATAAGGACAACGTATCAAGCAGTCAGCTCCTAGAAAACGAGTAAGGCCAGAATAATTATATGTAGGCGACAGAGTTGGAAACGATTACATACAAACGGCTGAGATGTTTTTAGAGTGTACCGAAGCTAGCGCCAGACGAAAAGTAAGCCCTCGAAATTCCTTAACTTCCTACAACGACGGAGCTGCTCGGGTGCTGAATGTATTGTCTTAAGGTGGCCAATAATAGACCAAGCTCTGTCGGTTCCAGAACACTTGCAAACTATAATAACCAGTTTTCTAGGCTAGCAAATTCGTCTCAGATGCTGGTTTGACGGCGGTGAGTTTTCTGCACTGCTAATGGTGCATTTGCTTGCCGAGGGCCAAAAAAACACATGGGGAAACAGTGAAGATATTACGAAACTTGAATATGTTTGGGGCGACAATGCGAGAAAACAGTAATAAATGTAAATATTCGCTGCAGTGTTTTAGGCAAAATTAATTACGTTATTTATATTCAGGTACAACCAAGCGACATCAGTTCCGTGAACAGACAGACCGCAGAGATGACAAGGTGCGGCAGCGACTACTACCGCCACGCCGGCTGTTGTCTTAGCGTCGAGGAGCTACAAAGGATCTCCGAGACGTGATAACGTTTCAAGCATGGTGGAAGCAGCGTCGCAGACATCGTCACCATGTTTACCGTTTTAGTTAGTTTGACGGGGGAGGGAACCAAACAGCCAGGCCATCGCATTAGGGAAGGACGGGGAAGGAAGTCGGCAGTGCCCTTTCAAAGAAACCATCTCGGCCTTGACCTGAAGCGATGCAGGGAAATACGGGTAACCTAAATGAGGATGGCCGCATGCGGGTTTTAACCGTGGTCCTCCAGAATGCGAGTCCAGTGTGCTAACCGGCGCATCACCTCGTTCGGTCTACCGTTTTAAGCACATTCATTTTATCGAGGAATGAGTGCGGAGCTCTTGAGATTGCGGGCAGCACGTCATGTGTAACGGTGCCGGATGACAAAACATCGCTCGAACAACACTGCTCACGTTTGCTTTTTTTCACATACGTCACTGAATGACTTCTAGAAGAGACGTCCGCCTATGTTACTCCACGCCACTCGAACGCCAGCACGGGTTCCACAAAATCGTAAAAGCAGCGTCGGATTCACAAGGACACGGTACTGACTTTGAACGCATTTAATCGCGATCGCAGACCGTAGAAATGTAGAAGGTTGGGTTTATTTTTCCGTTAATTCTCCGTCTCCTGCGGCCCACAGAGCTTTGTCGATGCTTCAGCGACTGATTGTTGCTGCTGGCGCTCCACAATATCGGCAGTTCATAACATTCTCGCGAATGATGGCGGTTTTATGGAGAAAATGAAAACGGAAAAAAATTATAACAAATGCACAATCACCAGTCAAACTTTACGTTTATCCAAGTTGTAAGCGAGTAAACTTTTAAACTGTAAATTACCTCGGTGGGGCATACCTAACTGTATGTAGTCTATATAAACCATAATTTAGAGTTAGGTCTTCTACACACAAACTCGAAAACGTATCGTTCTGTCCAATCGAAATTACGCGTCGTATCCTTCAATGGAAAATGCTACTGACTTCTACTAATGACTTGTGGTGTCTTGCTTGTATAACACCTCCACCTTTCGACAGCATACGATTGTGTACTACTTTACACACCCTGTCCGCACATAAAAGCACTGCAATATTTCGCAGTAGTAATGGGCGAACTATAAAGATTTATCGCTTCTTAATAATCATGTCGGCATTCTCATACGTAATGTGAGCTTCGAGCACCGGTTTGTTAACATGCAGTGATAACGTTTTATTGCTGTGAAATAGCCGTTAAAACTCGATTGCAGACGTGGAAAGCGAATCGCAAAAGTCGTCATTCGTTCCAACAGAAACTACCTACCGTATTCATCACTTCTTTGTTTTCATTGCTTTAACAGAATCCCAGTTACTCCGGAGTGACTCTGGACGTAACTGCCTTCATTCTGTGGCGCCAACAGCAACAATCGACCGCTGATGATGCGACAGAGCTCTGTGCTCTGCAGTAGACGGAGAATTAATGGAAAGATAAACTCGGCTTCTACATTACTATGATCTGCATTTGCGATTAATGTCTGAGTGTGCTTACAACCAGTACAGTGTCACTATGCGAATCTGGAACTGGTTTCGTGATTTTGTGGATCGCGTGCTGGCTTTCCGGAGACGTGGCGGAACATAAGGGGGACAACCTGGCTGGGTGTCATTCAGTGACATACGTGTAACGAACGTATGAACTGAATAACTTAAACAGTGCTGTTTGAGCGAGTTTTGCCATCCAGCACCGATATACAGGGCGTGCAGAAACCATTTGACCAAGATTGCAGGGCGGAAGGACAGCATGTAGAATAGGAATTTGTGTATGGCAACTAAAAGTCGTAAATGTATATTTTCAGTGGTGCAGGAACGTAATTGAAATCTGACATACGGAGGTCCTTGTTCAAAATGATAGGTAATTTACATAAAATGTATACGTAAACAGAACTTTCGGACTAACCAGTGGTCACGATGGGAACAAGATAAATTTAAAACATCACTAACGCGTCTAGTACTTCTTCAGGAATGAGGACAACCACATGTCCATGTTTCTTGTTTGGATACATCTCAAAAAGGTCAAAATTAGTGAAAAATGAGGCACCACTTAGTTAACATGAGTATGTATAGAAAATGTTCAAACTGACCACCGTTTTCATACTGGCATAGTGGTTGAAAGATTTAATTGCGACCTGTATTTTCTATACTCAGATTCCTTCATTTGATACTGTCTTCGTCAGATTGGTTTTCCGCGCCCTGTGTATGCCAGACGATGCATTACACTCTGTTGTTCGAATTCTCACGAGTCCAGTACACTTAATCTTTGGTAGAAAGTGCTAAGAACGGCAAAATAGCGGGAATACGTTGGTAGCGACTAGTAATTTTAAAATTCAGTTGACAGTAACTACGTAAAAGGAAATGTGACACTTATAACAAAGCACTACCGAATTAGACGTGAAATACGTTTCTTGATTACAAAAAGTCCTCTAGTAGAGTGGTGCAGGCAGAAATGTCGGACAAGAGTGTCTGTCACGCTATTGTAGGGCAACGCATGAGGCCCCACAGAACAGGTATTAGTGAAAGCAAGCACCGTTGGTCGGTTGCCAAAGCGTTTAAAATTAAAGACGAAATAAATTTATACCGTCTATGATGTTGAAGTAATGTTTCGGAGCAGCATGAATACAGTCAAATTGATTACTCTTTCTTAGTTCGATATATATCTACGACACAAGAACGATACTCTATGGAACCAAGTAGACCCTACTCCTTATCCTGACCAGAGGCAAACACTATTCTACTTATTAACTGTTTTGATTATACTGAGCTACGGTCGCAGGTTCGAATCCTGCCTCGGGCATGGGTGTGTGTGATGTCCTTAGGTTAGTTAGGTTTACGTAGTTCTAAGTTCTAGGGGACTTATGACCTAAGATGTTGAGTCCCATAGTGCTCAGAGCCATTTGAACCATTTTTTTGATTATACTGAAATGTGGTGAATATTGCTTCTAGCCCTGCATCAAGGTGGGCTAACAGAATCGGATACCTGCTGCGAGTTTCCATGTTTGTACTGAGCAGTCAAGAGGAACGGCGCGACACAGACGGCGTCCACGCGGGACGCAACATTGGGATGACCAAATTTCGGAAACCACTTCTCTGTAGTCCTGTTTACATGTTAAACCTTAATCGATTCTACTAGCCGGAACGAACGTCTGCGGTACGTTCCAAGATTCATACGTTTCAGACCCATGGTCTCCGCTGAGCAAACTATCGACGATGAAACGAACTTGGTGGTGTTTTCGTATTGTGAAACGAAGAGGTCAACAAGTAATGTAGAGTACGAATCCCTTACGGACGCCAGTGAAAATATAAGTTGGAAGAGTATGATGAGGTCAGACATAAGGGGATGTTCAAAAGTCTTATCCAGGCCCACTACATCGTTAGCGGCTCCTCTGTTAACCGACCAGGGTTACGCTGGTTGTCGAAAGAAATGCGAGGCGGGCACTGATGGAAGGGTTTTGCACCTGAAAAGATTAGGCGTTTAGGGATGGCCAGAAAACTTGTGATAGAGTAATCAATCAGTGTTGTGTGATGGAGCCTATGCCCCTAAGCGAGAGGTTGGCTGTGGTTATAAGGACATTTGCAGCATCGAAACTGCAGTGTTTCCGTGATAAGACAGAACTGCTATTGGCAGATCGATCTGCAATGACAGCCCTATGTGGAATGTATTAACAGTCCTACTATTTTACTGTCAAAGAGACGATTTGAAGACGTCACGCACCTCCCTAAATATGTATATTACCAACAAATCAGAGATTCAAACAGTAGACAATAATTCTATGATAGCAAATTTCTCGCAGATGTGCTTGTCCCACACTGGGGAATGATTTAGAAAGAGTACATAGATATACAAATCGCACTGACTTGTGGGACAACTCTGCGATGCGACACGACGGACAGCTCATTCAATAAGAGGAAATGAAAATGATAACTTTTGTTTCACGTGATAATAAAAAAAATTGTCAGAGTGTTTTAATAAATGGCAGGAATATGAAGGACACTACGGCAGAATTTCGAGGTCGGACTAGGGTACGGAAAATAGTGTGTGTCCAAAGTTTTACACTGGCCAACGAGCGGCAAATAACGCATTCAGGCACCGTGAATGAAGCTTTGGTGGCGTTCGATCACGCGACCGGCTCTGCCCAGCAACAGGACAAAAGAATATGGATGACACAAAGTTTTTATTCTAATTTTCTACCGCCGTTTGTCTTGAACGTGATCTTTGTTCTCATAGATGCAGTGTGTGAAGGTCCTGGATAGATCTTTTCTTTTTTTTTCAGTTGCCTTTTACTAATGGAACGTGTATAAGCAGAGAAGCAACTGCTGGACACATTGCCCCAAGGAAGGAAACAGTTTCTTACACGGCGTTTAAATTCCGCATCGGTACAAAACAGATGATATTGTCGACTGTTTTTATTACTTTTTCACAATCGATGCCTGTTGACAAAATACACGTTGATAATGCATAAATGATTAAGATTTCGCCTTGACTCAAGACGAATTTTCTAGCCGTTGCAAGTCTCCATAATCTTGGAGCGTAAAAATACGTTACACCTCTTACCACGCATCGCGTGTCATCCAGGTCAGCACAATAAAGCAGAATCAAATGCGTTACCTGGCACGGATAAATATGTTTTGACGGTATATTTTGACGATTTCCATACGTGTTTTCTTGAATATTTTCTCACACAACCTCCTCCTCCTCCTCAGAAATTTAGGATACCATCAGCTGGAGGCAGCTGTGACAGAAGGCCAACCATGAATGTGCGGACTGCGAAATAGCAGTGTCCGGATGCATTAAAACAGTGCAACTAGCCAGCGACTAGGAGTGTGATTATGACATGTGGGAATGGTTACGCATCTCGTAAATGGCAGGCTACACGACGTTCTTCTTAGGGCATATTCGAAAAACTTTTCCCGCTTTCCTTTAGGCCAGGAAACCGCCGTCACTCGCGAGGGAGTGGACCTGCCGACATTTCGGAGCGCCAGCAGCGACAGTCAGCAGCTGAGGCAGTGGCAAAGCTCTGTCGGCCGCAGGGACGGAGAACTGGCGGAAAAACGTATTCGGCTTAACTGTGTATAGAAGAGTGTATTGGGAGAGCAAGCCATGACAAAACTCTACCATCTGGTGAGGAAGATGTATGAGACAGGCGAAATACCCTCAGACTTCAAGAAGAATATGATAATTCCAAGCCCAAAGAAAGCAGGTGTTGACAGATGTGAAAATTACCGAACTATCAGTTTAATAAGTCACAGCTGCAAAATACTAACGCGAATTCTTTACAGACGAATGGAAAAACTGGTAGAAGCCGACCTCGGCGAAGATCAGTTTGGATTCTGCAGAAATGTTGGAGCACGTGACGCAATATTGACCCTACGACTTACCTTAGAAAATAGATTAAGGAAAGGCAAACCTACATTTCTAGCATTTGTAGACTTAGAGAAAGCTTTTGACATTGTTGACTGGAATACTCTCTTTCAAATTCTAAAGGTGGCAGGGGTAAAATACAGGGAGCGAAAGGCTATTTAGAATTTGTACAGAAACCAGATGGTAGTTATAAGAGTCGAGGGACATGAAAGGGAGCAGTGGTTGGGAAGGGAGTGAGACAGGGTTGTAGCCTGTCCCCGATGTTATTCAATCTGTATATTGAGCAAGCAGTGAAGGAAACAAAAGAAAAATACAGATTCCTAGTAGTATGAACTTTTCGGACACGTCGAAGAGCGGAAACCAAACATCGTACCAGAACCTTGAAATGATAAATTTCTTCTCTATTGTCATCAAGGCTACTTTCATACTGAGCTGATACGTGGCTGGAATGTGTAAGAAATCACAGTACTACTTCGCAGAGGAAGAAGCAAACTGCAACGAAAACTCTTTGGCAACAAAGGCTGTGCGATTAGATTTTTGATGCAGAAAACAAAGCGTCGGAAATTTTTTCGCCATTCGTAGCGTTTTAGACCTGACGACCGACACGCGTCCCTGCGTTCAACCCATGTTTGGACACACTCTTTAAAAAGGGAGAATTTTAACCCAACTGACTCCACAAGCTACGCACCAAACCTGCTTCAGAATCCTTTTTTCTAGCGATCGATTAGACGTACGCCTTTTATATGTATTGATAGTATATTAAAGCAGTAGCAGTACACCATTTAGATGCTAAAACTTCATAATAGCAAATCTTTTGCAATACTAAACGCATCGTCTTAGTGAGAAGACTGTGAGGCCGAGCTCTGTGGAAGGCAGGGGCTGCGCGTGTGGCGCTGCAGAGTCGGCCGAGATAAACAGGGCGAGTGTGTCCGTGTTGTGACGTCACGGTTGTGTACCACGTAACGGGGCCTGCCGCGATGGGTACAGAATGTGCGTACACTTTCCAAAGTAGGTGTCTACATCTGCGTATTGTGCGTTTCCCGGGTTGGATGGGCGGCAGTGAATTACCAGCACTGCTTACTACGCAAGTGCTTGCAGACCGTCTCAAACACACGTGAAACAAAAGTCGTTACAGTCTGCCCAGTGACGGAGCACTGAGGAATGGTTGGACACTCTTCTTTCAAAAGGGAGAATTTTAACCCAACTGACTCCACAAGCTACGCACCAAACCTGCTTCAGAATCCTTGCATGGGTTGAACGCAGGGATGCGTGTCGGTCGTCAGGTCTAAAACGCTACGAATGGCGAAAATTTTGAGACGACAGGATGTTAATCTCTAACTCGGTATATTAATGTCTTCCATCAGTGACGTATTCGGTACATCACGCTTCATATCTCGATACTGTGTCGCTACCTGTACTGCATTCTGCAGGGATCATAGCCTCGCATTCTGTGTAAATTTGGACATCACGGATGTTAGTTCTTAAAGCATAACAACACACCTCACACGTACTCCCGATGAAACGGCCAGAAAACTATATGCTTCCCGCCAAACCAAATCTGTGGAAGCGGCCAGCTAAATGAGTCACATTCCAACAAGAATAGGTATTCGTCGTATTACTGTATTCTGTCGTTTGTGAAAATAAAGAATTGTCAGGGCAGTGTTTGGAACGTTTGATGTCGTTTCACGTGGCCAACTGCAATAAGGACAGTTATCGGATTAACACTGCGAATCTTGGGGAAATTAGCTCAACTTCATTACTACGTGTGTGATACTAATACAACAAGGAGATCAGTTGTTGAAATCAGTCCTTGAATCTACCTATAAATGCTGCAGAATGAAATTTTTATAAATACTGCAGCTGCCTTGGTTTCGAACCACAACACAGCAAGGATAGATGCACGTGCCTTATATATATGTATCTCTATGGCCTAAGGTATGAAACGTGGCGTGTGTCCGCATGCGCCAAAGAGCTGCGTATAGCGCAGTCAGGCACCGTAAAATAAAGCCTTGGTGGCTTTCGTTCTCGCGATCATTGCGCACCGGCGACATGACAGAGTAATATCGCGGACAGAAGATTTTTTGTTTTTATCGCCTTTCCAGTAAATTAGTTGTGACCCTCACTGCGGTTCTCGTCTTCACATATGCAGTGTGTAAAAGCCGACGACAGATCTTTTTTCTTATCCGTTACCAGATACGAACGCAATCTGTAGAAACGGAAGGACAACAGCTGGACACATTGTACGAAGTAAAACACGTTCTGACACTGCGATTATAATCCGCGTCGATACGAAACACACGACGCTGTCAACTTCTTTATTATGTCTTGACACTCGATGGGTGGTGACTACATATCTGCTAATCCTATGCACGTGTTTAAGGTTTCGCCTTGACTCGAGAGGAACTTTTCTAGCCATCATACGTCTTCAAAACCGTGGAGCTCCATCCCTTATCGCTACGCATACTCCGCACAACGCACGTCATGCAAGTGAGCATAATAAAAGTATCACATGCGGTAATTGGCTTGGATAAAAACGTTTTGACGTTATTTTTTGACGATTAGTATACGTGTTTTCCGGAAGATTTACTCACAGAATCTCCTCCTTCTCAGGAGTGTAGGGTAAGATCAGCTGAGACAGAAGGCTACCCATGTAGGTGCGGAGTGCGAAACAGCACACTCTGAATGCATTACAATGGTACAACTGCCAGCGACTAGGAGTGTGATTCACGTGTGGGAATGGACACGCATCTCGCAATTGGCGGGCAACGCAAGATTCTGCTGTTCCTAAATATTAAAAATTCAGTCGCTGTGCCAATTAGGGATTCACTATCGTTTCGATGACGAACACTTGCACGTATATATTTTCCTCCCGCTTTCGTTTATCTCAGAAAACCGCCACTACTCGCGGGAGAGCTAAAATTTACACCGATCCGCGCGGTAGCAGCAACAACAGTCACTGAGGCAGCGACAAAGCTCTGTCGGCTGCAGGAGACGGAAGACTAGCAGAGAAAGAAATTCAGCTGCTACATTACTACTGTCTACATTTGTGATTAACTTTTAAATTTGCTCACACTCTGTACAGTGTAATTATGAGTATCTGATGCTGGTTTCACGGTTTGTGTGTCGCGTGCCAGCGTTCCAGTGACGTAGCAAAATATAGGTGGACGATCGGCGTGGGAGTCATTGAATGACATATGTGCAGTGTACGTAAAAAATTAAAAATTTAAGCAGTGCTGATTCAGCGAAGTTTGCCATCCCGTATCGTTGTACAGGGCACATAGAAAATATATGATGAAAAGCGTAGCCTGGAAACGCTGCATGAAACACAGAAATTTGAGAATAGCATTTAGGCGTCGCAATTTGCACATTTTCGGCGGTACCGGAACGTAATTAAAATCTCCCACACGGGCATCTTGGCACCAAATGATACTTAATTTACCGAAAATGTATACCTATTAAATGATCGATAAAAATAAATGATTAATTGCAGCGGATACAAGAAGACTTGGTTGCCAAGTGACGTCACACGTGAGTGTGGTCTGCTGCCGTCTCTAAACGCCCCTCAGCCGCTGTCGTCACCATTAAGACGTCACGGAAAACTCAGCTGTCACGACAGCCCTATGATGGCAGACATCTATAGCCAAGTCTTTCTATTTCTTTGCTTGTTTATCGTTGTTGCCGAGAAAACTGCCGCATTCATTCACGCAATGTAGTAGGCCTACGTAATTCAGTTTGGAAGGTCACATATGAATAAGATGTAGAGGTAATGACAAAATCATTCATTTGTGGCAACCGGAAATGCTCTGGCTGGAGGTATTGTTTCCCGGGTGATAGCGTGCTAGACACAAGACTACTATCTCATGTGTGCGTTTTGCTCGTTCGTTACGTAAGGAAGATACAACAGTAGGAATAGTAACAGTCAACTTCGTCATGAATTACAGGCTTAATTATGTGTAGCTCATAAGAAATAGTCTGATTCAATTGTGTGTAAAATGAAATGTGACAAGGACGATAACTTTTAGTGAGTTTGTCTGTTGCGAGCGTAACTTTAAACTTTGATTTTTTTAATAGAGAAAACACTTTATCTTTTTAAATTGTCGTCGCATTAAACTAAAAGAAAAGTGCTGACTGACTGCTAGCTGCCGCGTTCGTTACTTCTTTCTGTTTTCATTTCTTTAATAGAATGCCAGTTGCTCTAGAGAAAGTCAGAATCTAACTGCCATCTTTCTGTGGCGCCTACAGCAACAATCGACCGCTGATGCACCGACATAGCTCTGTGGTCTGCGAGATTTGGAGAATTAACGGAGAGATAAAGTCGGCTTCTATATTACTACGATCTGCATTTGCAGAACGTGTATACGTAAACAGAATATTTGAAGAACAGGATGTTTCGTTTTTCAATATCTCATAAAAGAGCCAAAATGAATGACGGATAAGCATCCACTTAATTAACATAATTATCTGTAGCAAATGTTCAAACCGACCACCGTCATCATGCTGACATAGCGCCTAAAATATTCACGTGCGACCTATGGCTTCTATATTGAGATTCTTTCATTTGATGCCGTCCTTGTGCCCTACACTTTTGGTCAAATTGTGTTTCCGCACCCTGCGTATGCCAGACGAGGCGTGACAGAGGGTTGGTCGAATTCTCTAGAGTCCAGTACACTTAATCTTTGATGGAAAGTGTGGAAAACGGCAAAATGACGGAATGCGTTGGTAGCAATTTGTAACTTTAAAATTCAGTGGATGATAACTATGATACGTTTAACAAAGGGGCTAAGGAAATAGATGTGAAATACGTTTCTTGATTACAAAATGTCCTCAGGTAAAGTAGTAATGTACAAGTGTCGTGACAAGAGTATCAGTCACGCTATTATGGGGCAACACGTGAGACCGCACAGACTCAATATTAATGAAAGTAAAGACTATGCACCGTCGGTCAACTACCAAAGCATTGAAAACGAAGCAAACTTTTTAACTGCGTTGGTCACATTGTTACCATCAACGTGAGTAATGGCGGTACTCTTTTTTATCGTCTGTGATTCGGTATTGATGACTCAGAGGCTGTGGAATACGGCGATATTAACTTCCCTTTGTATTTCAATAAACATCTGAAACATGTGGACAACAATCTATGGAACCACGTAGACCTCGAGCAGAATTTAATATTTTCTGTGATTTAACACCTAGCCTGGTTACCGAGCAGGTAAGGTGAACGGTACGACAGATATGACGTTTACACGGGACACAACATTCACAAGACGAAACTTTGGGCAACTGCTTTTCTCTAGTCATGTTTGCACATGAAACGTTAGTCCGAATAAGCCTCTATTTTGTGAGCTTCATAACAATTACGCTCATAGCCTCTGCAATGCAACTATCCTCGGTACAGCGAACTTTTCGGTGTTTCCCTAAAATCGAGAGGAGACATTAACAAATGGTGGAGGGTACGGACTTGTTACGGACGCCAGTGAAAACATGGGGAGCAGGAGGAGGTTGCACATAAACGGGTGTTCAAAAGTATCCACGTCCGTTAAAGCGTTGGAAGGTGCTGTATCGAGCGACAAAAGTTACGTTTACTGGTGCACGGTTGTGAACTAAGTGTAGATACAGGTTGCGCACTTATTTCTTTTGCGGCTTTGTGCTACCAAGTATTCAAACACGATAGAGAATGGCCAGCATACTTGACAACAGGTCGCAAAAAGGATAACTTTACGTGTTTCCACATTGTCAAGAAGACGGGTACTGGTCTGTTTTTATACACGACCGGAATGTACAGGAGACCACAGCACCACTTCCGCGAAGAAGATGTCACAGCGATGTAAACATGTCGTCTACTCGGCTCGCGCGATCCTTTTGCACAATCACCAGACAGAGCGATTAATAATTATATTAGCTGGCAGCTGTAGCTAGCAGAGTTGAAACCAGTCGGAAAGATGTCCGCCGTTTACGTTTTCAAGGTGTATTAAGCGTATAGTAGAGCAAAAATTAGACACATTGAAATAGAAAAAAATTGTTTCTTCAGTACTTTAGTAATAAGAATGTGAGGCCAGGGTCACTAGATTACAGGCGTGGCTTGTTTGCCAGTGCAGGATCGTCGGTAATGAATGACTCGCGAGTGTCGATGTTGCGACGTCCCCACAGTGTATCAGCAAGAGACGCCCTCCCCAGACCTGAACATGTGTAACACAACTGAAGCGAAGGGAACAGTCAATTCTGGGAAGCGCGCCATATTTCTAACATTTTCCCTCGTTTGCCACTTGCCTCATCTAAGTGTAATACTTTGCCTAGCGTTTTACGTAAAAATATTTAGAGTACTGTTACCAACAAAAAATATAGGAATACAGACAATCTTTTGTATAAGAAAAGGGTTTCACATTTTTCTGTCGTCAGGGATGCAGCAAAAACCAGATTTCCCCAAAAAATTCAATTTGTGCAGCGGCTATTCTACGGGGCAGTTGGTCGAATCATTTGCGTCCGGACGTGGGGGAGCAGCGTCGCAGACGTCGACACCTCGTCTGGCAGCACGGCGACAGTGATGCGGAGCCGAAGTAAAGGAGACGATT
This sequence comes from Schistocerca piceifrons, assembly GCF_021461385.2. Taxonomy (NCBI): domain Eukaryota; kingdom Metazoa; phylum Arthropoda; class Insecta; order Orthoptera; family Acrididae; genus Schistocerca; species Schistocerca piceifrons. The sequence goes on along the minus strand of NC_060148.1, from coordinate 72,257,659 downwards.
CTTTCTAAAGTAGTCCTGAACAGATATAAAAGTTTAACTCGACAAGAGCAAGGACAGCGTCTGACACAAGAATGCCGTCGCGAGCCACTCCGTTCCCCGTTGTAACGGAATTTTAGGCGCACAGCTGTTTTCGCAACAGTATATTGTAGACACTGCGTCATTTGAATTGTCCGTTCATCTGATTCTGACGAATTACAGGGCGGTGAACTGGAAGGAACTGCGATTACGATGAGAAGTTGAAGGTTTTTCTTAGCTGTAGATTAATCGGAAGAACGTAACATTTCTTATCGTATCTTCTGTGGATTAGGGGAGACCACACTATGCTGATTCCGTCTGTTCACCTATGATATGAAATAAAAAAAATTAAACAGATTTACCCCTAGTTCGCAAATGCCTTCATCGCCTCGCTAGTACGGACGACCTCCAGACTCAGCCGTTGGCAAAAGTTTGCTACCGACGCTTCCTCCTTTCCCAAACAGAGCAGGGCACACAGCGAGAGGTGAATAACGTACACAGAAATGAATGACTTCGTTAAATATACTGATGTCCGCTGTCTTTTTTTTCCTTTCTGCTCTCACTATAAAGCTACGGCACAAGAGTAACACACACTATGTGACGTGGTGGTTGTACGTGCAGGAACGGTGAAGTATAATCTGTCGGAACTAAGAGGTGCTATCAGTTTCTTCTGACCAGAAGACAAAGTAGCTTCAAATGTTACCAATACTGACTAAACTGAAAGCAGCAAAATACTTCCTCCAGAACCACATCTTCACTGGCTCCAAAACTTTAATAGTAACTGGAAGTTTCGATGTTTACGTCGAGGCATCGGTCTGAAAGAAACAGAAGTGCCGTAGTATGCATTATTCGTGCAAATCTCCTGAGTACAACAGACGCTTTGTTACGCAAAAGTCAGTGTATCAATGACAAATTAAAACTTCTAGTAGTAGACAGTGGTTCTAGTACGGCAACTGTGTTTCCCGTAATTGGGTCACAGTTTTCAAAGATTACGTACATGTATGACTGCCGCCAGTTTCTACTACAGTCTTCTAGTAAGGACCATTTAAACACGACGGAGAGTGCACAACGCGTTTTGTAGAAGCAGATATTAATGAGTAATTTACTCTGTGTCGTCATCAAGGCAACTCTGATATTGATTTGATACGTGGCCGGAATGTGTGAGATGTCGCAGAACTACTTTGCGGAGGAAGATGCAACTACAACGTTAACACGGAGGAATCTTTTGGAACACTGAACGTATCATCTTGGTGAACAGAGGATAAGATAGGGGCTGCATATGTGGGTTGTGACAATCTCTCGTAATAAACAGGACGGGAGTGTAGATGTTACGTCACGGTTGTGATCATGGAACGCCATGTGTATGGAACATATGTAAATTTTCCACAGTATGACTGCACATCTGCATATGCGTTTCTAGGGCTGGGCTGACAGCGGTGGGTTCCCGCGCTTGCCGATCATCACAAAGACACGTGAAACAAAAGTCGTTACAGTTTGCCCACTGACGGATCACTCAGGAATGTTTGGACACTCTTTCAAAAGGGAGAATTTCAACCCAAATGACATCAGCACACGCTACGCGGCAAACATTTCCCAAAATCCTTGGGTTGGATGAAAGCAGGGATGTGGCTGTGTCGGTCGTCATTTCTGAAACTCTACGAATGGCGAAAATTTTTGACATGACAGAGCGTTAATCTCTAACCCACTATTATGAATTTACTCTACAAGCAAGCAAACGTCGATGTCCCGAGCTTTATAATTATTGCCGGCCGCGGTGGTCTCGCGGTTCTAGGCGCGCAGTCCGGAACCGTGCGACTGCTACGGTCGCAGGTTCGAATCCTGCCTCGGGCATGGATGTGTGTGATGTCCTTAGGTTAGTTAGGTTTAAGTAGTTCTAAGTTCTAGGGGACTGATGACCACAGCAGTTGAGTCCCATAGTGCTCAGAGCCTTTATAATTATTACACGCGTGGTCTCTGCAATGCAGCTGTCCTCGACGAAGCAGACTTAGCAGTCTTTGCGCAATTGGTGGAGACATTAACAGATGGTGGAGGGTACGGAATCCTGGCAGACGCCAGTGGAGTCGTGATGTGGTGGAGGGTGAAGAGGAGATTGGAAATGGAGGAACGTTCAAAAGTCTCGTGCTTGGCCATTGAAGCGTTCACAGCTGATTTCTTGAGCGATCAGGATTACACTCGTTGTGGAAAGAAGTGCGAGATGGGCACTGCTGCAAACACATTTCGCCAAAAACCTTTGGGCGTTTAGGCACGACGACAAAACTTGTCAAAGACTACAAACCCATCCACACGGCTGTGCAAAGAGTTAGCAGGTGTCTTGTCTCCGGCCACTGTTTGCCGGAGCCCTTGCCACTAAGCGAGAGGCTGGCTGTGGTTATAAGCACATTTCCAGGATCGATATCGCAGAGGTCGCGTGATGAGACGGAACTGCTATTAGCAGATCCGTTTGCAGAGACTGCTCTATGTAATAAATAGTAGCTGTCCTACTATTTGACGATCACAGAAACGGACTGAGTACCAGATACGCTCCCCTACGCAAGTATGTTACTGAGAAATCGGAGATTCGAATAGTAGAGAACAATTGTATCATCGCAAATGTCGTGGCAGTTGTGTTTGTCCCATATTGGGCAATCGCTTCGAGAGAGTGTGTAGATATACAATTCGCGCCGATCTGTGGTACAGCTTTCAGATGTCGACTGTTGAACCGCGACGAATGGTACGTTTAAGAAGAGGAAATAAAAATGACAACATTTGTTTTCGTGGTCATTCAAATAAATCGCGGGATTGTTTTAATATATACCAAGAATGTGGAACCGACTACGGTAGAATTTGGACATATAAGACGCTGCAGGAATAAAATCAGCATGTTGGCAACAGACGTCACGTAATCCCTTGGTCGAGGCGAACACAAAGCCGTGAGGAGTACAAGTTTTGCGCTTGTAGGACGGTGAGTAAACACGATCGGACAGAGATCCGCCGATTACACGCTTTCCAAGAGTGTTAATACCTGTAGTGAAAGAAAAGTTGTATTAAATGGAAAAAATCGTCTGTCCAGAAATGCATGGCTCTTTTTAGAGTAGTTGCCGTGTTATTCTAATGAGAAGCAAAAAGGCCGGGCTCACCCGATTTCAGGGCTAGCATATGTGGCAGTGCAGAGCCGTTCATAATGAATGAGACGCGAGTGTGGATGTTATGACGTCACTGTGGTGTACGAGCAAGTAACTCCGGCCGTGGTCTCTAGTTAATGAAGTACTGTCGCAAAGAGACTGCACAGCTACGCACTAAGCTCTCGATAATACGAGATACGATAATAACAACAACTCATTCTCTATCCATTATCATCACGACAATTGTAACACTCTTTTAGTGTGTGGCCGAATATGAAAAGGGCCACAGCACCACGTCGCAATGGAAGGTGCCAAATTAAGCAAATCATCTCAAGCAGTCAGCTCCTAAAACACAAGTTTAGGCCAAATTAATTATACGTAAGCGACAGAGTTGCAGACGGTAACATAAACACCTCTGAGACGATTTTAGAGTGTATTGAAGCTAGAGCCAAACAAAAAGTATGCCCTTGAAATTCCTTAACTTCCTAAAACGACGGTCTTTTTCGAGTGCTACATGTCTTCTCTTAGTGTGTCCTACAACAGGCCAAGCTGTGTCGGCTCTATAATAGATGCAAACCTTCACAAGTTGCTTTCTCGGTAAGCAAATTTGTCTCTGATGCTGGTTTGACGACGGTGAGTTTCCTGCACTGCTAATGGCGCGTTTCATTGCCGGCGGCCACAAACACATGTGAAAACAGTGAGGGTATTAGGAAACCTGAATATGCGTAGGACGATAATGCGAGAAAACAGTAATAAATGTAAATATTCGCCGTAGTGTTTTGGCAACATTATTTACGTTATTTATATTCAGGTAAAACCAAGGAACATCTGTTCCGTGAGAAGACAGGCCGCAGAGACGAGAGTGTACAGCAGTAACTTGTACCGCCACGGCGGCTGCTGCCTTAGCGTTGGGAAGCTGCAGAGGCTCTCCTAGACTCGATAACTTTTAACCCGTGGTGGAAGCAGCGTCGCAGACATCGACACCTTGTTTGGCAGCACGGCTGCAGTCGGCTGGTCCAGAAAGAGGCGACGGAGAGATTCGTCCGACCTTCGGTTTGTTATTCACGGCTAAACCGGCGAAGAACGCCGAAAAGCGAGTGTCAGGGCAATGTAGCTGCGGTACACTCCGTTCCCATTTGTAACGGAAGTTTCGGCACGGTTCTAAGTCTCTGTAATTGTTCGTTTACGTATTACTGAAGAAACGAAAGCCTCTGAACTAATTACGATGGTGAGTTTACAAAACATTCAGCTTTACGAAGACAACGGCTATGGAAATTACTCTCTCTTATATAAGTTAATATCATTTTCTAGCGACCAGTATCGTGGGTAGTTTCTGTTGGTACGAACGACGACTTTTGCGATTCGGGTTCTACGTCTGCATACGAGTTTCAGCCGCTGTTTCAGAGTGATAAAACATTATCAATCCCTGTTAACAGGGAGCTCACACAACGTTTGTGAATGCCGACATGATAATTAAGCAGTAACAAGACGAAAAATCTTTTTAGCTCGTCAATTACTATTGCGAAAATATTGAAATGCTTTTATATGCGGACAGTGTTTAATATAGCAGACAATCGTTTGCTACAGGGAGGTGGAACTGTCACGCAAGCATGACGCCACAAGTGATTAGTGGAAGTGAGTAGTATTTTTCATTGAGGAATGCGATGCGTAATTTCGATTGGACAGAATGATAAGTTTTGCGAGTTTGTGTGTGGAAGGCCTAACTCTAAATGAGGGTTTAAATGGACAACATACAGTTATGTGTGCCCCACCGACGTTGTTTATCGTTTACATGTAAAGTTTGACTGGTGGTTGTGCATTTACTATAATATCTCCGTTTTCAATTTCTCCATAAAACCGCCATTGTCAGCGAGCAAGTGATAAACTGCCGACATTGTGGAGCGCCAGCAGCAACAATAGGTCGCTGGGGCAGCGACAAAGCACTGTGGGCTGCAGCAGACGCAGAATTAACGAAAAAATAAACTCAGCTTTATCTTTCCACGATCTGCAACCGCGATTAAAAGTACCCAATGTCAGTACCGTGTCAGTATGCGAATGCGACGCTGGTTTTACGATTTTGTGTAACCCGTGCTGGCGTTCGAGTGGCGTCCCTTTTGGTAGTCAGTCACTGACGTGTGTGAAAAAACGCAAACGTAAGCAGTGGCGGTTGGGCGGGGTTTTGTCATCCTGCACTGTTACACATTATCAGACATGACCAGGTGCTGACCGCAGTCTCAATTCTTCGATAAAATGAAAGTGCTTAAAACCGTAAAATGATGGAATGCTGTGGTAGAGTTTTTTTCACTCGAAATACAGCAAGAAATCCGGCACCGGTGACAATGATTCGGGAGTCGATATGACAGCGTTTACATGACGAACCAGAAGCGGTAGCGGCAGTTCGGTTTATGGAAAGCACATTCGTTAGCCGTGTGTAGAACTGTTAAATAACGTTTATATTTTGTTTGACAGAATTGAAGCGATTATTAACATACCGTTACTTTCTCGAAATGGAAACACAAGAGATTCAAAAATTTTATTTTTACGCTAAACATTCTCCTCCGTTCGACATTTATAATTTACTATAAAAAGGTATCAGAATTTCAGTGTCCATATTATACACAATGGAGCATCTTTTTCGCGCTGTGTATTCCGTTTCACCGGCATATTCCCTGTATCAAAGCTTAACACGGGAAGTCGCATGCTGCCATCTGTCGGCCATCGACGACACTGCGTCCTCTGTAACTCCTTTCGCAGTTACCTTCTTCTGCAACACGGGGCGCCATCACAGCGTATACCGCTGATTCCGGTGTGAATCACGCACTTTCAAGAAATAAAAGCAGAACATCCGTACATCGAAATCTCTTGTTCTGGACGACGAGGGAAGGCTGTACCCTATTTGTATGACAGAAGGTAAAATGAGACAACTGTGAGTGGACAAGACTGCCACACCAGAGAAACGGGCAGTTGCGATTTCAAATCCGCCTCCACACAGCACCAGAGAATATCGTATAACGCAGTCAGGAGCCGTAGAATAAATTTCAGACTGTTTTCGTTCTCGAGCGAAGCGTTGGTCAGCACTTTCAAATAAGTAGTAGCATATTAAAACATAAAATAAGTTTATATTTCGTATTTCTTTTGAAAAGAATGGAAATACATAAAGTTTTTTTCGTCACATTCCAACACTCCCCTGAGAGGAAAAAAATTGATTTCAATGTCAGGTGCAAGTATATTGCCTGCGAAGTGTACTTTTCAACTACTCAAAATAATACGTGGCATTACTTTTTCTTTAGTTCTTCAGTAAAAGGTCACAATTCGTAGCATGGAGTAACAAGAGGCATAAGCAGTTAGGTGCGACGCTGGAAGATAGATTATCTGAATGGAGAAAGAGCCAAATTAACAACCGGCGGCAGTCTATAGAGAAAGCGGTCGCGGATCGCGTGTTGCGAGCCATCGACTGTCTGGCGGATCTTGAAACGGAAAATCTGAACTACGTCGACAGCAGCGGGAGGCAAATAGCGGAAAAGTTCTGTTACGTAGGCAGAGTATCCAGAAATCTGTGGGCGGCGATATGGCACCGGGTGGACAGATTAAAATCGGCGTAACTGGTCAGTGAGTGGGACACGTTACTGGAATGCATCTTACAACTGGAAGCAGACGCGAAATGACGTCTGCCTTTTTCGTGGAACATCAAGTTTTGCACGCAAATCATACAGACGTGTTAAGCACCCAATACTACTAGAGATGTACCTTGTAAAGGCGGGCCAAGTTCAGAGGTGCACGTAACTTGCTTGATGCTGGGTTTGGAATGAGGAAATACGCTAACTAACGACCACGTACCCGACAAAAATTGAATGTAAAATTGTTAATAATCGTGCCGCTCGTATAAAAGTATTATACAGAGCGTTTAAATTGATTGTATTGATACCGAGAAAATATACTGGAGTTCAAAGATGTGTAAATATGGAAATGCTCGATAAAGAGAAACAAGTGATTACATACAGCAAAACACGTCGTGTGTTGTCTTGGAGACAGGGGTGCCTTGTGACGTCACCCCACACTGTGGGCTGCTGCTGCATCTGTGGACGAGCCTCGGCAGCCGTGGCCGCCATTAAGATTTCACGAATGACTCAGCTGCCACTGCAGCTCGGTGACGGCAGATATCCGTAGCCGAGTCTCAGTATTTTGTGCCCGTTGTTCTTTGTTGGAAAATCGCAGCATTCATTCACACTATGCAGTACTTAACTCGGTTCGCCCTTTTACTAAATATTCAGATTATACAGTAAAGTATGAATTACATGCAAAGCTAATTGTAAAATCATTCCTCTGTCGGAGAAAGAAATGCTCTGGATAGAGGAATTGTTTCCAGGATGATTGCATGATGGACGCAAGACTGCTTTCTCGTGTCAGCATTGTGCTAATTCTTTACCTAAAAAAAATACGAGAGTGGCAGTAGAAATAGTCAACTTCGTCATGAATTACAGGCTAGGTTATGTGTAGTTCATTGGAAATAGTACAATTCCGTTGCGTTTAAAATGAAACTTGGCACGCACTATAACTATAGTGAGTTTGTCTGTGGAGGGCCCAACTTAAAACCTGGGTTTCTGTAATTGCTGGTAACACAGTGGCATCACCAAAGTTCTCGTTCAAAATTGTCATCGCATTAAACTACCAGAAACGTACTGTTTGATTCCGAGTTGCCTCATTCGTTACTTCCTGTTTTCATTCTTTTAACAGAAGCCCAGTTACTCCGGAGAAACTCTGAATGTTAACTGCCATCATCCCGTGGCGCCAGCAGCAACAAGCGACCGCTGATGCAGCGACAGAGCTCTGTGGTCTGCGGGAGACGGGGAATTGACGGAAAGATAAACTCAGCTTCTACATTACAACGATCTGCAATTGCGATTAATGTCCGAATGTGCTTACAACCAGTACAGTGTCACTATGCGAATCTGATGCTGGTTTCGTGATTTTGTGGATGGCGTGCTGGATTTCCAGTGACGTGGCGGAATATAGGCGGACAACCTGGCTGGGTGTCATTCAGTGACGTATGTGTAACGAACGTAGGAAGCGACTAATTTAAACAGTGCTGTTTGAGCGAGGTTTGCCATCCAGCACCGATATACAGGGCGTGCAGAAACAGTTTGACCAAAAATGCAGGGCGGAAGAACAGCATGAAACATAGGAATGTGTGTATGGCAACTAAGGGTCGTAAATCCATATTTTCAGCGCTACGGGAACGTAATTGAAATCTGCCATACTGAGGCCCTTGTTCAAAATGATAGGTATTTTACAGAAAATGTATACATAAACAGCATGTTTGCCCTAACCAGTCGTCACGACGAGAACAAGATAAATTTCAAGCGTCACAAACACGTGTATCGCATTCAGCTGACGAACGAGACAGTACTTCTTCAGAAATGAGGACAATCACATGCCCCTGTTTCTTGTTTGAGTATATTTAAAAAAAAGTGAAAATGAGTGAAAAATGAGCCATCACTTAGTTAACAGTAGTATGTATAGAGAATGTTCTAATTGACCACCGTTTCCATGCTGCCGCAGCGCCTTAAATATTTAACTGCGACCTGTATTTTCTATACTCAGATTCCTTCGTTTGGCGCTCTCTTTGTGCCCTACGCTTTTGGTCAAATAGTTTTTCCGCCCTGTATATGCCAGACGATGCGTTACAGAATGTTGTTCGAATTCTCAGGAGTCCAGTACACTTAATCGTTCGTAGGATGTGCTAACAACGGCAAAATGTCAGAATGCGTCGGTAGCGATTTGTAACTTTAAAGCTCAGTAGACAGTAACTACGTTAAAGGAAATGTGACACGTATAACGAGGCACTACGGAATTAGATGTGTAATATGTTATCTGATTACAAAAAGTTCTCTAGTAGAGCGGTAACCGCACAAATGTCGTGACAAGCGTGTGTGTCACTCTAATATGGAGCAACGTATGAGACCCCACAGAATCGGTATTAGTGAAAGCGTGCACCGTTGCTCAGTTGCCAAAGCGTTCAAAATTAGACAAAACACTTAACTGGGTCTATGACATTGGAACTATCATCGTGAATGAAGACGAAATAAATTCATAGTGTCTATGATGTGGGAGTGTGGATTCAGAGACTGATGAATACGGTGAATTTCATTCCTCTATATTTTGTTTTGTTTTTTGTTCGATAAATACCTACGACACTATGCAACCAAGTAGCCCCTATTCCTTCTCCCGACCAGAGGCAAACACTATTCTACTTATCAACTGTTTTGACAATACTGAAATGTGGTGAATATCGCTTCTAGCCCTCCATCAAGGTGGGCTGTCAGAATCGGATACCTGCCGCGAGTTTCCATGTTTGTACTGAGCAGTCAAGATGAAAGGCGCGACAGAGACGGCGACCACGCGGGACACAACATTGGGATGACCAAAATTTCGGAAACCACTTTTCTGTAGTCATGTTTACATGTTAAACCTTAACCAATTCTACTAGCCGGAACGAACTGCGGTACGTTCCAAGATTCTTACGTATCAGACCCATGGTCTCCGCTGAGCAAACTATCGACGATGAAACAAACTTGGCGGTGTTTCCGTATTGTGAAAGGAAGACGTCAACATGTAATGTAGAGTACGAATTCCTTACGGAGGTCAGTGAAAACATAAGATGGACAAGTGTGAGGAGCAGATCACACGTAAAGGGATGTTCAAAAGTCTTATGCAGGCCCAATAAAGCGTTCGTGGCTGCTTTATTAATACACCGTTGTCGAAAGAAATACGAGGCGGGCACTGGTGGAAGCGTTTTGCACCTAAAAAGATTAGGCGTTTAGATGTGGGCCGAAAACTTGGAGTAAATTCACATTCCCACCGCTGTACGCAGGGTTAGGGGATGTTTTTGTTCCCAGCCACTGTTGTGAGCTCGAGCCTTTGCCACTAAGCGAGAGGTGGCTGTGGTTGTAGGGACACATCCAGCATCGACATCGCAGATGTGGAATGTAGTAGCAGTCCTACTATTTTACTGTCACAAAACGATTTGAAGGCCGCATACACCTCCCGAAATATGTATATAACCGCCAAATCAGAGATTCGAATACTAGATAATAATTGTATCATAACGAATTTCCCGCAGATGTGCTTGTCCCATACTGGGCAATCATTTAGAAAGAGTACGTAGACATACAAATCGCACTGGCCCGTGGGACAACTTTGCGATGTCGACTATTGAAACACGAGTTATGGCACGTTTAATAAGAGACAATCAAAATACTAACTTTTGTTTTACGTGATAATAAAAAAAAATTGCAAGATTGTTTCAATATATGGCAAGAATATGAAGGACACTACGGCAGACTTTCGAGATTGGCCGAAGGTACGGAACACGGTTTGTGTCCAAAACTTTGCACAGGCCGGCGTGCAGCGTGTAACGCATTCAGGCACCGTCAAGAAAGCTCTTGCGGCATTGGTTCTCGCGACCTGCTCTGCCCAGCAACAGGACAGAAGAATATGGATGAGACAAGTTTTTTTGTTTTAATTTTCTACCGCCTTGTCAGTGAATTACTGCTTGACTTGAACGTGTTCTTTGTCCTCACAGGTGCAGTGTCTAAAGGTTCTGGATGGATATATTTTAATCTGTTTCCATTTACGAATGGAATCTGTCGATACAGACCGCGTTTAAATTCCGCATCGGCACAAAGCAGGTGACATTGTCGACAATTTTTTATACATCTTCACAATCGATGTCTGTTGACGATATAGACGCTGATAATGCGTATATGATTAAGACTTGGCCGTGACTCAAGACGAGTCTTTCTAGCCGTTACAAGTCTTGATAACCTTGAAGCTTAAATACGTAACAACTCTTACCACACAAAGCGTGTGATCCGGGTGAGCATAATAAAACAGAATCTCATGCATTAACTGACCCGGATAAAAATGTTTTGAAGGTGTTTATTGACGATTTCTGTACGTGTTTTCTAGAAGATTTTCTCACACAACCTCCTCCTCCTCCTCAGAAATTTAGGATACCATCAGCTGGAGGCAGCTGTGACAGAAGGCCGGCCATGAATGTGCGGACTGCGAAACAGCACTGTCGGGATGCTTTAAAATGGTGCAACTGGCCATCGACTAGGCGTGTGATTCACGTGTTGGAACGGACACGCATCTCGTGAATGGCGGGCGACGCGACGTCCTGCTGTGGGTGGATTTTAAGAAAGGTCAGATAACAGCCGTCACTCGCGAGAGAGTCGAACTGCTGTCCTTTCGGAGCGCCATCAGTGGCAAAGCTCTGTAGGCCGCAGGGGACGGAGAACTGACGGAGAAATATGTTCGGCTTAACTATGTATAATATTTCGCACTTGGGTTTTAAGCAAAAATATTGCCAGCACTGTTAACGACGCAAAACCGAGACAAACATTTTTTATCTCATACAAGGGTTTTACGTATTGTCATCAGAGAGGCCGCACAGATCAGATTTCGCAACTGTAGTTTCAACCTGGACAGCGGCTGTACTCCAGAGTAATTCGTCGAATCATTGACGCCCCGACGTGGGGAAACAGCGTCGCAGACATCGACATCTTCCCTCGCAGCACGACGACAATGATACGGTCACCAAAAGAAGAGCGATGGAACTTCATAAAATAATCCCGAACCGCTACTCAAGTTTAACTCGTCAAGAGCACCGACAGCGTCTGACGCAAGAATGGCGTCGCGAGCAACTCCGTACCCAGTTGTAACGGAATTTTCGGCCCACAGCAGGTTTCGTGGCAATTTATAAACACCGCGTCATTTTAACGAGAAACGCGATTACGATGATGAAGTGAAGGCTTTTCTCAACTGTAGTTTAATCGGAAGACCGTAATATTTCTTGTCGTCTTTTCTATGGGTTAAGGGAGACAACACTATGCTCTTTCAGTGAATTCCCCTAGGCAATGAAAGTAAAAAAACATTTACCCAGAGTTGGGAAATCGCTTCATCGTCTCACTAGTAAAGGCGACCTCATTTCATGGCAGATGTGGTTTGGAAACTGAGTTTCAGCCGTGGGCAAAAGTTTGCTACCGAAACTAACTAGAGACGCTCCTTACTTCCCAAATAAAGCATCACATACGGCGAGAACTAAATAACAGGCACAGAAGTGAATGAGAGGAACTCATATATAATGATTTAATCGTTGTTTTCCTTTCTGGTCTCAATATACACCTGCGGCACAACCTGAGCAAAACGCGTGTGACGTTGTGGTCCACGTGTAGGAACGGTCAAGCATAGTCTATCGGAACAAAGAGGTGCTATCAGTTTCTTAAGACCAGAAGACAAAACAGCTTCATTTGTCACCAATCCTGATTAGACTGAAAGCTGCTACACGTAGCCTCTGGAACCGTACGTGGATAAACTCCAAAGCAGTTTCGATATTTAATTCGAAGCGTCGGTCGGAACGAAAGAAAAGTAGTATGCGTCATTCACAGAAATATTCAGAGTACGTTATAGTGCTACAACGATGAAAAATAATATTACGACAATGTCAAACCTTATTTTCATAAAATAAACAATAACTGACGATATTAAAATTGTAATTATAATTTTATTATTTTAATTTTTGTGCTCAGTGAATCAAAGACTTTCTATTGCACGGAATAAACTAGCATTGTTAGTACTACGAAACTATGTATGATTCTTAAGTGAGAATTAATTCTATGTAAGACATTTTGTCTGGGCGGGTTTTGTGCTCGTACTGGTCGGTAGAGAAAGAAAAGTTTCTTAATCGATGTATGTAATGTGAATGTATAAAGGCTATAAAAAGGAGAGAGACGCAGAGAGAGAGAGAGAGAGACAGAGAGATAATTCTCGCGGACAATGACCATATTGTATAAGAAAAGGTAAATACAAGTTATTCAAAACAAATATCTCTAAAGCGTATCGTACTGTGATTTAAAAAGACTGAAAATTGCGGTGTTTAATCTAAACCTGTCCTGCATAACAGCGAAGAACATTTATGTCATCATATATTTTCTTCGTTTGACCACGGTTGTGATTCGCATGTTACTTTTTGTTACGCGACGTGTTAGGAATATTTTAATTATACGCGCAAAAGCGCACACAGCTTTGATCGAACCTGCATCTTCCGGAAACGATAACTCTTAATCAGTACAATGACGCGAATACCGCCTGAATCGCAACCGTGATCACAAAAGTGTTTCCTGGACCTGATTTTTATAAATGTGGAGACTTGAAAGCGAACAATATTGCACCATCGCTGGCTCGCAACAATTGAAAGAAAACAAAACAGGGACTGAACAACTTTAAATTTTAAGGCCGTCATCGTTACGAAATCTGAACGACGTAAGTTAATTAATTAAATATTAACAGGAAGAGAATTATTAAATTTTAAATATTAAATGATAGCAAGAATTTAAAGCATTTTAGCATCAGTACGTTTCTTTGCATTAGTAGCTGAGTATCAGATACCATCTTATCTATTTAGAAGATAGTGCGTAAATAGCATTGCCACCTTTTATACACTCCTGGAAATGGAAAAAAGAACACATTGACACCGGTGTGTCAGACCCACCATACTTGCTCCGGACACTGCGAGAGGGGTGTACAAGCAATGAGCACACGCACGGCACAGCGGACACACCAGGAACCGCGGTGTTGGCCGTCGAATGGCGCTAGCTGCGCAGCATTTGTGCACCACCGCCGTCAGTGTCAGCCAGTTTGCCGTGCCATACGGAGCTCCATCGCAGTCTTTAACAATGGTAGCATGCCGCGGCAGCGTGAACGTGAACCGTATGTGCAGCTGACGGACTTTGAGCGAGGGCGTATAGTGGGCATGCGGGAGGCCGGGTGGACGTACCGCCGAATTGCTCAACACGTGGGACGTGAGGTCTCCACAGTACATCGATGTTGTCGCCAGTGGTCGGCGGAAGGTGCACGTGCCCGTCGACCTGGGACCGGACCGCAGCGACGCACGGATGCACGCCAAGACCGTAGGATCCTACGCAGTGCCGTAGGGGACCGCACCGCCACTTCCCAGCAAATTAGGGACACTGTTGCTCCTGGGGTATCGGCGAAGACCATTCGCAACCGTCTCCATGAAGCTGGGCTACGGTCCCTCACACCGTTAGGCCGTCTTCCGCTCACGGCCCAACATCGTGCAGCCCGCCTCCAGTGGTGTCGCGACAGGCGTGAATGGAGGGACGAATGGAGACGTGTCGTCTTCAGCGATGAGAGTCGCTTCTGCCTTGGTGCCAATGATGGTCGTATGCGTGTTTGGCGCCGTGCAGGTGAGCGCCACAATCAGGACTGCATACGATCGAGGCACACAGGGCCAACACCCGGCATCATGGTGTGGGGAGCGATCTCCTACACTGGCCGTACACCACTGGTGATCGTCGAGGGGACACTGAATGGTGCACGGTACATCCAAACCGTCATCGAACCCATCGTTCTACCATTCCTAGACCGGCAAGGGAACTTGCTGTTCCAACAGGACAATGCACGTCCGCATGTATCCCGTGCCACCCATCGTGCTCTAGAGGGTGTAAGTCAACTACCCTGGCCAGCAAGATCTCCGGATCTGTCCCCCATTGAGCATGTTTGGGACTGGATGAAGCGTCGTCTCACGCGGTCTGCACGTCCAGCACGAACGCTGGTCCAACTGAGGCGCCAGGTGGAAATGGCATGGCAAGCCGTTCCACAGGACTACATCCAGCATCTCTACGATCGTCTCCATGGGAGAATAGCAGCCTGCATTGCTGCGAAAGGTGGATATACACTGTACTAGTGCCGACATTGTGCATGCTCTGTTGCCTGTGTCTATGTGCCTGTGGTTCTGTCAGTGTGATCATGTGATGTATCTGACCCCAGGAATGTGTCAATAAAGTTTCCCCTTCCTGGGACAATGAATTCACGGTGTTCTTATTTCAATTTCCAGGAGTGTAATTATTGTTCTAGCAACTCAACGTGAGACGCTTTCCTATGTAAAGTCAGTGTATTGGAGACATATTAAACATTTTATTAGTACACACTAGTTTTAGCTTAGCAACTGTGCTTGCCGTAATTGGTACACGGTTTTTAAAGATTATCAACATTCACAATGCGTGCCATTTTGTAGTGCGGTTTCCTGGTATGGACTTTTCGGACACGTCGGAGAGCGGACACCACACTTCGTACGAGCACCTAGTAATGTTAAATTTCTTCTCTATTCTCATTAGGGCAACTTTCATGCTGATTTGATACGTGGATGGAATGCATAAGAAATCACAGCACTACTTAGCAGAGGAGGAAGCAAACCACAACGAAAACTCTTTGGCAACAAAGGCTGTGCAATTCGAATGCCGATGCAGAAAATAAAGCGATGTAAATTTGTGCGTTTGGAACATGTAATCCCCGTTTTCCTAACGACCGATTAGATGTACGCCATTTATATGTTTAGATAACATATTAAAGCAGTAGCAGAACAAGCAGTACACCATTTAAACGCTAAAACTTAATAATAGGACAAATCTTTGACAATACTAAACGCATCGTCTTAGTGAGAAGACTGTAAGGCCGAGCTCTGTCGAAGGCAGGGGCTGCACATGTGACGCTGCAGAGTCGGCCGAGATAAACAGGGCGAGTGTGTCCGTGTTGTGACGTCACGGTTGTGTATCGCGCAACGAGGCCTGCCGCGATGGGTACAGAATGTGCGTACACTTTCCAAAGTAGGTGTCTACATCTGCATATTCTGCGTTTCCCGGGTTGGATGGGCGGCAGTGAATTACCAGCACTGCTTACTATGCAAGTGCTTGCAGTCCGGCACAAACGCACGTGAAACAAAAGTCGTTACAGTCTGCCCAGTGACGGAGCACTGAGGAATGTTTGGACACACTCTTTAAAAAGGGAGGATTTTAACCCAACTGGCTCCACAAGCTACGCACCAAACCTGCTTCAGAATCCTTCCATGGGTTGAAAGCAGGGATGCGTGTCGGTCGTCAGGTGTAAAACGCTACGAATGGCGAAGATTTTGAGACGACGGGATGTTAATGGCTGGTTCAAATGGCTCTGAGCACTATGCGACTTAACTTCTGAGGTCATCAGTCGCCTAGAACTTAGAACTAATTAAACCTAACTAACCCAAGGACATCACACACATCCATGCCTGAGGCAGGATTCGAACCCGCGACCGGAGCGGTTACGCGGTTCAGACTGAAGCGCCTAGACCGCACGTGCACACCGGCCGGCGACGGGATGTTAATCTCTAACTCGGTATACGGGCGTCCTCCATCAGTAACTTATTCGGTTCTTCACGCTTCATATCTCGATACTGTGTCGGTATCTGTACTGGAGTATGCAGGGACCATAGCCTCTTATTCTGTGTAAATTCGGACATCATAGATGTTAGTTCTTAGGGCATAACGACACACATCACACGTACTCCCGAGGAAACGGCCAGAAAACTGTTTGCTTCCCGCCAGGCCGATATTTGCTCTTCTGTAGAAGCGGCCAGCTAAATGAGCCACAGCCTAACAAGAACAGGAATTCTGTCGTTCGTGAAAATAAAGACATGTCAGGACAGTGTGTGAAACGTTTGCTGTCGTTCCACCTGACCAAACGCAACAAGGATAGATACCGGATTAGCACTGCGGCGAGTCTTGGGGAAATTAGCTTAACGGAATTGCTACACGCGTGACGCTAATACGACACGGAGATCCGTCGTTGAAATGAGTGCTTAATACTGCAACTGTCTTATCCACCTGGTTTCGAACCTCGACACGGCAAGGATAGATGCATTTGCCGTCTACATGTGTGTGACTATGGTCTAAGGTATGAAACGCTGTGTGTGTCCAAAGTTCCACGTGCGCCAACGAGCGCCGTACAACGCAAACAGGCGCCGTAAAATAAAATAAAGCTTTGGTGGCGTTCGTTCTCGCGTTAGGCGCTGCCCAGACACGACAGAATAATATCGCTGGCGCAAGATTTTTTTTTCATTTTTATCACCTTTCCAGTAAATTACTTGTTAGTTTCCATACGGTGCTCCTCTTCACATGCGCAGTGTGTTAGGGCCGATGATAGATCTTTTTCCTTATCCGTTACCAGATACGAATGCAGTCTGTAGAAACACAGAAGGACAATAGCTGGACACATTGCCACGAAATAAGACAGGTTCTCACACTGCGATTATATTCCGCCTCGATGCGAAACAGACGACGCTGTCAACTTGTTTATTAAACCTTCACAATCGATGGGAGGTGACAACATATCTGCTAATCCTGTGTACTATTTTAAGGTTTCGCCTCGACTCGACAGGAATTTTTCTAGCCATCACACGTCTTCAAAGCCATGGAGTGTAAATAAGTTCCATCCCTTACTGCTACGCATATTCTGCACCACGTGTGTCATTAAAGTGAGCATAATATAAGTAGCACAAGCGTTAACTGGCTTGGATAGAAAGGTTCTGAAGGTATTTTTTGACAATTTCTATACGTGTTTTCCAGAAGATTTTCTCACAGAATGGTCTCCTTCTTAGGAGTGTAGGATACAATCAGCTGGAGGCAGCTGAGACACAAGTCCGTCCATGTAGGTGCGGTGTGCGAAAGAGCACACTTCGAGTACATTACAACTGCCAGCGACTAGGGGTACGATTCACGTGTGGGAATGGACACGCGTCTCGCAACTGGACGGCTGCGCCAGGCTCTGCTGCTCGTAAATATTAAAAATTAAGTCGCTGTGCCAATTAGGGATACACTCTCGATCAGATGATGCATATACATTTTTCTCCCGTTTTCGTTTGCTTCAGAAAACCGCCATTACTCGCGGCAGACTTTAAAATTGACATCGTTCCGCGTGGTAGCAGCAACAATCAGTCGCTGAGGCAGCGACAAAGCTCTGTCGGTTGCGGGACGTGGAAGACTAACGGAAAGAGAAATTCATCTTACACATTACTACTATCTACATTTGTGATTATCGTTTACATATGCACATAATCGGGACAGTGTAACTACGCGGATTTGATACTGGTTTCGTGATCTTATGTGTCGCATGCTAGCGTTCCAGTGACGTGGCAGAACATGGGTGGCAGTCACCCAGCGTTCGTAAAAAAAGACAAATTTAAGCTGTTCTGATTCAGCGAAGTTTGCCATCCGGCGTCGTCATACAGGGTGCATAGAGACAATCTGACCAAAAGTATCGTGGAAACGCAGCATGAAACACAAAAATTTGAGTATAGCAACTAGGCTTCGCGATTGAATATTTTCGGCGGCACCGGAACGCAATTAAAATCCCACACACGAGAGTCTTGGCTCTAAATGACTGGTAGTTTACAGAAAATGTATACGTAAACACAGGCTGTGTGAACTAACCAACCGCCACCATGAGAACAGGATAAATTTAAAGCGCCACTTACACGTGTATCGCACTTAGCTGACTTAGGACACTGCACGTTTTTAGAGATGAAGAGAATCAGATGTCCATGTCTCATGTTTCAGAATGTCTTAAAAAGGTGAAAATGAGTAAAAAACGATCCGCCACTTATTGCTATAAGTATGTCATAGCGAATGTTCAAAGTGATCACAGTTGCCATGTTGGCATAGCGCCCGAAATATTGAACTGACACTTGCGATACCGAAATTCCTTCATTTGATGCTGCCTTCCTGCTCTGCACTTTCGGTCAAAGTGTTTTTCCCCACCCTGTTTGTGCTAGACGTGACGCGACAGTAATGGTCGAATTCTCAGCCATACAATACACTTCGTCTATGGTAGAAAGAGCTAAATACGGCAAAATGACGGATACATTAAACCAAATCGTTACGAAGCAAGGTGTAAAATACGTTTCTTGATTAGAAATCATTGCCCATAGTGGGCAATGATTTCTGAGAAGTATGTAGATACACAAATCGTACCAATCTGTGCTACAACTGTGCTATGTCGGTTATTTTAACGCGGCGGACAGCACACTTCAGAAGGAGAAATAAAAATGATAATTTTGTTTTTCGTGGTCAACAAAAAACAAATTGCGGTATTTTTTAACGTATAGCAGAAAGGTGAAACAGAATACTGTAGAATTTCGAGGTGACGGGAACATTGTCAGCATGTTGTCAACAGAGAACAGGTGATTCGTTGGTCGAGGCGAAGACAATGCCTTAAAAAAGTATTTTTGCGCTTATCGCCCAGAGAGTAAAACACAGTCGAACAGATATCCGCCATTTCCACGTTTTCAAACTGTATTACACTTACAGTAGAACAAAATTGAGACGCTTTGAAATAGCGAAGAATTTACTTTTTTCAAAAAACCAGAATGTGTCAGAGCACTTACTGTATTATTTTAGTGAGGAGAATGTGAGGCCAGCCACACTCCATTACAGAGCTAGCATATATGGCAGTGCAGAGCCATTCGTAATGAATGAGTCGCGTGTGTGGATGTCATGACGTCACCATAGTGTATCAGCAAGAGAGGCCTGCCCTGATCTTTAGATAATAAAGTACGGTCGCAAAGAAACTGCATAGATACTCACTAAGCTCTTGATAGTACGAGATACAATAAGAACAACTTTCTCTTTTCCATCTTCATTGTCATCATGACAATCATAACACTCTCTTAATATGTGGCCGGAATATGTATAGGGCCACAGCCCCACTTCGCAATGGAAAATGCTGTAATAAGGAAAACATGTCACCAGTCAGCTAGTAGAAACACGGGTAAGGCGAGAAAAATAATATGTAAGGTGCAGAGTTGGAAACGGTTACATATACATGGCTAAACGTTTTTATGGCGTTTTAAAGCTAGAGCCAAACAAAAAGTGCGCCCTTGACATTGCCTAACTTCTTAAACAGACGGTATTTTTCGAGTGCTAATTTTATTTTCTTAGTGTGGCCAATAACAGAGTAAGCTGTGTAGGTTCCAGAATACATGTAAACTCTCGTAAGTAGCTACCTTTCTAGGTACGCAAAGTCGTCTCCGATGCCGGTTTGACAACGATGAGTTTTCTGCGCTGGTAATGACGCATTTGCTTGCCGACGACCACAAGCACATGCGAAAACAGTTAAGGTATTACGAAACCTGAATACATTTAAGATGAGTAATGCGAAAAAGCAGTTACTAGTAACTGTAAATATTGGCTGTGGTGTTGTACGCAAAAATAGTTACGTTACTTATATTCACGTAAAACCGAGCCCCATCACTTGTGTGAGAAGACAGGCCGCAGAGAGAAGAATGTACAGCAGCAACTTGTAGCCGCACGGCGGCTGTTGCCGTAGCATCGACAGATGACAGAGGAGTCTCAAGACTCGTTTACGTTTTAAGCATGGGGGAAGCAGCGTCGCAGACGTCGACACCTTGTTTGGCAGAACGGCTGGTGTCAGCCGGTCCAGGAAGAGGCGGTGGAGACGTTCATCCGAATCTCGATTTGTTACGTCGAAGCCGGCCAAGAACGCCGGAAGTGTGTCAGAAGAATGTCGTTGCGACACACTCCGTTCCCAGTCGTAACGGAATTTTCGGCGCAGTGCTGTTTTAGTGGCATTTCATAAATATCTCGTCTTTGAAACTGTAGCTTTATGTATTGCTGAAGAACTGAAAACCCTTGAACTAAGAAGAATGCAATTAACAGTTGACGAAACATTTAGCTATGGAAAGAGAACGGTTACGGAAATTACTGTCGCTTTTATCAATAAGTACAGTTTTCTAGAGACGAATACGATAGTTAACTCATGTTCGGATGAACGACGGTTTTGGTGATTCGGTTTCCACATGTGCTGTTTGATGACAATAAATCATCATATCTCCGTGTGAAAATGTTTGCACTTGATCCCATTTAATTTCCTCTAAAATTGTCTGCAAGTGATCTGCACTGAGAAAGTTTTCGTGAACAGTTCTCTGATGATTTTCTGTGGTGTCGTTGCAGATGGAGATCACCGTTTACAAGTGGGGCAGTACTGGTGGATGGCTTAAATTTTACGACCTGACCTTCACCAAGCCATTCGACTACTTGCTGACTAACTTCCCGGCCGTCTTTGAGTACATCTGGTACCCCATGGGGATCAACAAGAAGCCTGTGCCTCCGGCAAGTATCCAATCACTACTCTGGACGGAGCGTATCTTCAGAAGCGTGGATGACAAACTGCATGCAAAATATCCATTAAAGTGATACTTAGAAGGCTGCTATTCATACTGGAACATCTAGAACAGCTCCGTATAGTTTTATTTAATGTCATGCTTTGTGAAACTCGTTTACGATGACTTTGAGGAACGGCAATAAGAAAAGGAATATGTTCGAAATTAATCAGTTTGACGCCTTTCTGGTGTTAAGTACCTCTCCTGCAAATTATCAGATCCTAAAACTGAAACTGGAGGCAGACGCTAATGTGTAAGGAAAACGTTGTCAGTTTGAACTAGAGAAGAGATATGAACAGAGAAAAACACATTACTCGCACCAGCTGAAGTTTACGAATACTTTCTTGCATGGAATGTAACAAAACTCCTTTCGTGAGAGTTTAGTTTAATTACTTTCATGGTCTGTGCACTGTAATTTCGATCTCTCGCTACGATGTGGAGAGAGTCACTTTTGCAGCTGTAATGCATGTTCTCGCCGAGAAACAAGACAACTTGCTGACCTTTTGTGCGGTTGTCTTCTTAACTGTCTCAATACACTTTTTTTGTATTGTCCATCTCCCACCCATCTCTCTAAAACAACACGCACGTGCCCACGCACACACACACACAAACACACACACACACACACACACACACACACACACACACACACACACTCACTCAAGGATTATTAACAACTCAAGCAGATACGATTTCAGACAGCGTTTGATGTTAATTTTATTTAGTATAAAATTCTTTACATTACTGGCTATGACGTCAAAGACCTCATTCCTTTCTGTAGTACAGTATGGATTAGTGGTGGGTGGTGTAAGTCATTTCTCCTTCTATAACTGAATTTATGAAGGGTGCTGTTGTTTCTGAACGCGATTTATTACGGAAAAAACTTGATAAAGTAATAAATGTGCTCTGAGTCTTGTCCTGGTGTGCCGAAATCAACCGTAGAAAGACCTGCCTCCGAGATGGCCGCTTTTCCTGAGAATACGTATCACGTATGTCTGGGAAACGCCTTTCTACAATACCACTGGTCGTCTTTTTCTTGACAATTGTGCAAAATCTTGTTCAGCGAGTCTGAAGACTTCTTTTCTTTATCCATACGAATATTTTAGAGACATTTTTTTACTAGAATGTCAACAGTTTGTTACCTGAAGACAGCACTGTAATGTCATGAAACCAGTCGCGATTTTGACGCATCTGCTGCCGTTTTCATCGTTCGAAATGCATCGTTACAGCTGTTGCTACCCCTCGTACCAAGTGATTTGTAACGTGTTACACTACCTACAGAAAACTGCCCTCCTTAATTTGTCCACTTACAACCAAAAAAGATTTAATTTAACGTTACCTGACGTCATGTCAAGAAGACGCTAATACAGGTCAGACTTACCTTCAGCCCCGGATCTACGATATTTTGGGACCAGAGTCAAGACGTGACAGTGGCGACTTCCCGCCCCCCACCCTCCCCCTCGAGAGTTTGAGATAGACCGCCAGAAATTTAAAAAAATCGAATTTTCAAAAGTAGCGCACATCTTTCTGAAGAGTATGATATACAAGACATATATATTCGGCGCAATGTAAAACACCTTATTTGGTCTAAGGTGTGCCGCAGTGCAGTGCCACAACTTCGTCGCAATAAAGACAAGAGAGAAGCAAGACACCGCACATTTCATCAATCCTTAGGTCCAAGCATTTTTCTCTCTTATCTTGCTACAGCTTTCACGGCGTGCTTTCCTTTCTGCGAAAGAATCTACACATATATATTAAAAAAAAATTGCATCACCTCGGTTAGAAGAGTTCCGGAACCTGTACAGAAAATTGGATCAACGTAAACATCATTTCCGTCGTTTTTATTGCTCATGAAAACCATACATTGCATCACCATACAGCGAGACCTTCAGAGGTGGTGGTCCCGACTGCAGTACACAACGGTACCTCTAATACCCAGTAGCACGTCCTCTTGCATTGATGCATGCCTGTATTCGTCGTGGCATACTATCAACAAGTTTATGAAGGCAATCCTGGTCCAGATTGTCCCACTCCTCAACGGTGATTCGGCGTAAATCCCTCAGAGTGGTTGGTGTGTGACGTCGTTCATAAACAGCACTTTTCAATCCATCTCAGGCATGTTCGATGGGGTTCATGTCGTTATCCTGAAGGAAGTCATTCAGAAGACGTGCACGATGGGGGCGCGAATTGACGTTCATGAAGACGAATGCCTCGCCAATACGCTACGGATTTGGTTGCGCTATCGGTCGGACAAGGGCATTCAAGTATTGTACAGCCGTTAGGGCGCATTCCATGACCACCAGCGGCGTACGTCGGCCCCACATAATGCCACGCCAAAACAGCAGGGAACCTCCACCTTGCTGCACTCGCCGGACAGTGTGTCTAAAGCATTCAGCCTTACCGAGTTTCCTTCAAACACGTCTCCGACGATTGTCTGGTTGAAGGCATATCGACACTCATCGGTGAAGAGAACGTGACGCCAGTACTGAGCTGTCCCTTCGGCATGTTGTTGGGCCCATCTGTGCCGCACTGCATGGTGTTGTGGTTGCAAAGATGGACCTCGCCATGGACGTCAGGAGTGAAGTTGCGCATCATGCAGCCTGTTGCGCACAGTTTGAGTCGTAACACGAAGTCCTGTGGCTGCACGAAAAGCATTATTCAACATGGTGGCGTTGCCTTCCTCCGAGCCAAAATCCGTAGGTAGCGGTCTCCCACTGCAGTAGTAGCCCTTGGGCGTCCTGAGCGAGGCATGTCATCGACAGTTCCTGTCTCTCTGTATCTCCTCCATGTCCGAACAAGATCGCTTTAGTTCACTCCGAGACGCCTGGACACTTGCTTTCCTGGCACAAAGTAACCATGTGGACGCGATCTAACCGCGGTATTGGCCGTCTAGGCATGGTTGAACTACAGACAACACGAGCCGTTTACCTCCTTCCTGGTGGAATGGCTGTAACTTATCGGCTATCGGACCCCTTCCTTCTAATAGGCGTTGCTCATGCATGGTTGTTTACATCTTTGGGAGGGTTTAGTAACATTTGTGAACAGCCAGAGGGACTGTGTCTGTGATACAATAGCCACAGTCAACGTCTATCTTCAGGAGTTCTGGGACCCGGGCTGATGCAAAATGTTTTTTGATATATGTATTACGTCATCAAAGTTCGTGAAAAGTTTTGCTACATGAAAAATTAAAATGGTGTTGCCTAACACTGAAAAAGCTGTTAATACGAGTAGTACCCAAGACTGGCGGGGTTTCTCCATTTGATTACGTCTATTTTGTCACTGTCTGCTAGATAAAACGAAACACGTCTTTTTAATATTGCAACAGTTGTAACACTCGCCAAATAGGCGCGACTGTTTTGGCACAAATGGTTATGTTTATCTACCTTATTTATATAAATAACACGACAGAATATAACTCACAAAGTACGAATATCAAATGCCTATTAGGCTTACTACAAGCAAAAATTTTATGTTAGGAGTTTCACTTTTCGTTCATAAGCTCCAATTTCTCAAGCATGAGATCGAGAAGTAGTAGTAGTACGAAATTTTTGTATAAATTTGAGATCGTCATATTCTTCCATATAATTTGTGTGATGTTCTCGTTTTTTCTCCTTACTCGTTCTAACAAGCAATCTTATCATCACTACTTCTGTAACTATTCCTGCCATTTTAAAAAATTGTTCTCCAGTTGACTTCACTAACCCAGCCAGTATCCTGTTTAGTTATCCCGCGTCCATTCTCCGGTTAGGCGTTTTTTACATGTTCGTAAAAAGCATTTTCCGCGCTATTCCGAGAATAGAATTACGCTACTGCTAACCGGAGACTGTTCAACTGGCCCTTAGTAGTGTAGCAATCTAACAAAAATTTCCTCTCAGAATTTCATTTTCTTGGATACATTGGGAAAATAATATGTAATTTTCATTACCTGATGTTGCTGTTAGTCGCTTATTTCCACTCTGGTTGTCTGAATCTATGGACTTCGCTAAAAGTTAAAATAAGGCTTATCATTCGCACACCTAATCAACCACATAAAAAAACAGCGATTGGTATTCACCCGTTCTCATTTATTGGGATCGCCTCATACAGCCCCATCCCCCTTTGTCTGCGGGAAAGTTATTAACTTCTGGGTGCGACGGGGATTCCCCTAGCAGAGACATCACGTACTGTATGCACGCGTTGAGTCAACTTATGACACGTTCGGAAATGAACTTAGAATGTTCGGAAATCAATAGGGATATGTTTCAGAATCATATGAGTAATCGATACGTGGGCTGTCGCTTTGTAAAACAAGGTTTTTTCTTCAATAATATGAATTTGGCGCCCCTTGAAATTGCCGTCCTGGACAAATAACCCAGTCCCTCCCCTCCCCCCCCCCCCCCTCCTCGCCCATAGATACGGCCCTTCTTACGTTGGCTTCTGGCTTCAGTACTTCTCCACGCTAAGATTGAGAATGTTGAATAATAGAATAACAGTGAATGGAAACTCAGTGACGATAACCTGCTGCGAATATCCTGATGTAAACTTACCTCCTACAACCTGAAAGATTCGTACAAAATCCCTGCTAGTAATCTTGAGCTCAATAAATGAGTGTCGATCGCGCAGGCAAAACTCATAGTGAATCAACACGTTTGCTGAAGGCAAAATGATCGTGGGAGAGTACGCAGTAGTGTGTAGCTCGTGCAGTACATGGCCACCTGGCTTGATAAATAGATTCGTTAAATGAACGCTATCAGTTTAATAATGGCAAGGAGCGTAAATAAATTCAAAAAGATCGTATGAGAGTCACTGATTACTTCAACTGGAAAGACAGCTTATACGAGCGGCGTTCAATAAGTAATGGATTCTATTTTTTACGGTCAGTTTCGATTGAAAAAATGCAGAATTTGTCACGGAATATTCCCTCTTCAGTCCCTACGGTTTCATGAAGTTTCGGTGGATGGTAGCAGTATATGTAACATTCAAAACGGCGTTTGCAAGAGCAGAGCTGTCATTGAGTTTCTTTTGGTGGGAAACCAGAGCACCGCAAATATTCGTAGGCACTTGCCGAATGTCTACGGAGAACTGGCGTTGAACAAAAGCACGATGAGTCGTTGGGCGAGGCGCCAGTCATCACTGCAAAAAGGTCACACAGACCTGTCCGATATCCCACATGGCAGCCGGCCGCACACGTTTGTGACTCCTGCAGAGTGTCATCGCAACAAAAATTCAAACGAAATCCTTTATCTCCATGACAAGCAAAGTGTCACTCTAGTCAGCGTACCAGAGAGGAGCTCCCAAAACTTCATTGAACTCTTCTTGCTCGTCCACCCTACAGCCTGGATCTCGCATCTTCCACCTGTTTAGTCCAATAATGGATACACTCCATGAGAAGCAGTACGTGGAGGATAGCGAGGTTAGTGATGAAGGAAGATGTTGGCTCTGACGTCGGCCATTAGTGTGGTAATATGTGGACCTACAGGCCGTCCCACTAAGGTGACGTAACGGTGTCAGACTGAACAGAGATTATGTTGAAAAATAAGTTTTAGTAGCGAAAAGAGTTGCGCGTAATTGGTGTACTGGAATTTTGACAAAAGCAGTGTGCTTTCAGAAAAAAAAGTCTTGCATTACGTACTGAATGACCCTCGTACTTCTGGATGTGGTGCAGGTACTTCCTTACCTTAAAAAAATCATGAAGCAGAAAGTATTGAAGATGTCAGTTTAATTCTCTTTTCTTTACATTTCTTTTTTTATCCTGAAGGTCGCCTCCGCCCTCCTCAGTGCATCTGGAGAGTCGAAATCGAAGTTTCGTTTCAGCATCCAGCAATTCTATATGTTGGCATTAGCAGCACGAATATGGTTCTGCAGTTTACACAGGGTCTGTGGCCGATTGGTGCACACCAAGGGTTTCAGGTAGCCCCATAAGACAGCCCCAAGTCGCAGCGGGCTAATCGTGGCCAGCGTTCTGGCGACTGCAGATCGCACTTCAAAGTCGTGAAATGGTCGGGGAAATGTTCGCGAACGATTGTCACTGACGTCCGTTCTGTGTGACCTGTGGCGCCTTCTTGTTGGAATCAGACATCCCCAACACACATTTCTTTAAGCTCTGCAAGAGTAGCTGTCTGAATCATCTGGTCATAACGCTCAAAAGAGACCGTAACTGCCCTACCATTCTCTTCGAAAAACCATGGGCCAATAATGTCAGTTTTTGATAATCCCCACCAGACAGTCACACGTTCTGTAGGCATGGGCTCCTCATGAAGTTCTTGGGTTTTCGTGCCACTCCAGTATCGCATGTGTTGTTTATTCACGCATACGGGGAAATGAAAATGTGCCTCGACGCTGGAGAAGACGAGGCTGTCACGAGGCAAGTTTTAGATCAAGGCTTCACAAGTGGTTTTCTGTGAAGCGAGAATGTGTGTCGTAAGTGTGTACACTAGTCTCAGTGTGTATGCAAGAGTTTTTAAGCCCTCATGGAGATTTCGCCTCGCTGTGCGATCAGGAACAGCAGCAGCAGCTGCACGTTTCCGTGCGCGTAGCCTGGGGGAGTTTAAAATCGCCAGTTCTTGAAGATCCTGGTTTCTTTCCCTGTAACCACAAACACGTACACCCACACAACAATCGATTTTCGATCAGGAACGCAACCTGCAGGCGAGATATTAAACCATTCCCTGAACCCTCACTAGGCTGTGATGACAGAACAGCCATTGGAAAAGAATGATATTGCAGTGCCCGTATAGTTCAGAAGTAGGACGCGATGTTCTTAGGGACGAGCACTCTTTGCGTGACTAAGGAATGTTGCATCGTACTTCTGAACGACACAGGCTTTTCCTTTTTTTCCTTTATTGTTATTTTGACACCTTACACAAAAGTAGGCCGGCAGCGGCAATACTACGCCGCTCTTGGGCCATAGATAATACATTTATTACAAGTGGAGACATTGAAAAACGAAACAACACGGTGCATAGACACCAGTAGACACACAAATTTAAAAATACACGAAGTCGGTCACAAGTGCAGCGCTCTGGCACTAACAGAGACGACAGAAACGGCGCACGTGAATGAAGGAGCACAAATGACGAAACACTGAACCACTAACACGATGGTACACACAAAACACTGGCGACGATCTCCGGCGCGCGAATGTTCACTTGACGTGTACGAGTCCAGGGACCTGCCAAAAGGGGAAAAGGTGGGGGAGGAGGGAGAGGCGAGGGTGGAGATGCCAGTGGCAGAGGAGATGGGAGGGGAAGGAAACAAGGTAGGGGGTAGAGGAAGCCCAGGGTGAGGAGGGGGGGGGGCAGGAAGGGAGGAAGGAGAGAAGGAAGATAGGGTGCCCTCAGGAAAATAACACAGGGTGTGGAAAGGGAGGATCCAAGTTGGTAGGAGGGTTAGATGCAGGGGTTGAGGGCATCACCAGGGAGCGGGAGTTGGTGGAAACCACCCTGGGCGAAGGTATGGAGAGTGGAGAGATAGCAGGTGGGATGTGGGCACAGCAATGGATGGGGGTGGGGAAGGATGGGAGAGACAAGCAGGTGAGGGGGATCAAGTTTACGGGAGGTGTAGAGGATCCGTATCGGTTAGAGGAAAAGGAGGAGGTGCATGAACGGAATAAGCTCATGCAGGATCCACATGGGGGAGGGGAGATGGATGTGATCGGCGAGGCAGAGCGCATGGCGTTCTAGGATTTGAAGCGATTTCTAAAAGGTTGAAGGGGCGTAACAGAGGATAGGGCAGATGAGGGATTTCTAGGTGTGGAAGATGGTGCAGGGGGCCAGACCCCATGTGCGGCCAGAAAGGAGCTCGAGGAGACGGAGGCGGTAGCATGCCTCGGCTTGGATTGTCCAGAGATGGGGGATCCATGGGAGGCGACTGTCAAGGGTGATGACAAGGTACTTGAGGGTGGGGGTGAGGGTGATAGGACAGCCAGAAATGGTGATATAGAAGTCGGGGAGACGGAAGGAAGGGGTGGCTTTGCCTACAATGATCACCTGTGTCTTCGAAGGATTGACCTTGAGCAACCACTGGTTGCACCAAATGGTGAACCAGTCAAGATGGGATTGGAGACGGTGTTGGGAGCAGTGCAGGGTGGAGGCGAGGGCAAGGAAGGCGGTGTCATTGGCATACTTGAGAAGGTGGACAAGGGGTGGAGGCAGTGGCATGTCTGCCGTATACAGATGGTAGAGAAGAGGGGAGAGGACGGAACCTTGGGGCACACCAGCAGAAGGGTGGAAGGTGCAGGAATCTGTGTTATGGATGCTGACATAGGAAGGACGTTGGGAAGGAAAGGACCCTATCAGACGGACATAGTTGACAGGAAGAGTGGATGTTTGGAACTTGAAGAGGAGACCAGAATGCCATACACGGTCGTAAGCACGCTCAAGGTCGAGGGAGAGGAAGATGGTGGACTGGCGGGAGTTGAGCTGTTCGGAGAGGAGATGAGTGAGGTGAAGGAGAAGGTCATCGGCAGAGAAGGACGGTCGAAAGCCACAATGGGTAGTGGGAAGGAGGCGGTGCTGGCGGAGATGCTGATGGATGTGTCGGGTAAGGATGGATTCCAGGACCTTGCTGAAGACCGAGGTAACGCTGACGGGACGGTAGGAGACAGCAGATGGCAGTTTGTTGGGTTTCAGGAACATGCTGCTGATATGGTTGCACTAACGGTCGGAGGATGGCATTCACATATCGTACAGCCATTACGGCGCATTCCATGATCACCAGCGGCGTACGTTTGCCCCACATAATGCCGCCCAAAAACAGCAGGGAACCTCCACCCTGCTTCATTCGCTGGCGTGTCTAAGGCATTCAGCCTGACTGGGCTGCCTCCAAACACGTCTCTGGCTATTGTCTGGTTGAAGGCATATGCGACACTCTTCAGTGAAGAGAACGTGACGCAGTCCTGAGCGATCCATTCGGCATGTTGTTGGGCCCATCTGTACCACGCTTCATCTACATCTATATTTACATGGATACTCTGCAAATCACATTTAAGTGCATGGCAGAGGTTTCATGGAACCACCTTCACAATTCTCTATTATTACATCTACATCTACATCTACATCTATACTCCGCGAGCCACCTTACGGTGTGTGGCGGAGGGTACTTATTGTACCACTATCTGATCCCCCCTTCCCTGTTCCATTCACGAATTGTGCGTGGGAAGAACGACTGCTTGTAAGTCTCCGTATTTGCTCTAATTTCTCGGATCTTTTCGTTGTGATCATTACGCGAGATATATGTGGGCGGTAGTAATATGTTGCCCATCTCTTCCCGGAATGTGCTCTCTCGTAATTTCGATAATAAACCTCTCCGTATTGCGTAACGCCTTTCTTGAAGTGTCCGCCACTGGAGCTTGTTCAGCATCTCCGTAACGCTCTCGCGCTGACTAAATGTCCCCATGACGAATCGCGCTGCTTTTCGCTGGATCATGTCTATTTCTTCTATTAATCCAACCTGGCAAGGGTCCCATACTGATGAGCAATACTCAAGAATCGGACGAACAAGCGTTTTGTAAGCTACTTCTTTCGTCGATGAGTCACATTTTCTTAGAATTCTTCCTATGAATCTCAACCTGGCGCCTGCTTTTCCCACTATTTGTTTTATGTGATCATTCCACTTCAGATCGCTCCGGATAGTAACTCCTAAGTATTTTACGGTCGTTACCGCTTCCAATGATTTACCACCTATGGCATAATCGTACTGGAATGGATTTCTGCCCCTATGTATGCGCATTATATTACATTTATCTACGTTTAGGGAAAGCTGCCAGCTGTCGCACCATGCATTAATCCTCTGCAGGTCCTCCTGGAGTACGTACGAGTCTTCTGATGTTGCTACTTTCTTGTAGACAACCGTGTCATCTGCAAATAGCCTCACGGAGCTACCGATGTTGTCAACTAAGTCATTTATGTATATTGTAAACAATAAAGGTCCTATCACGCTTCCCTGCGGTACTCCCGAAATTACCTCTACATCTGCAGATTTTGAACCGTTAAGAATGACATGTTGTGTTCTTTCTTCTAGGAAATCCTGAATCCAATCACAAACCTGGTCCGATATTCCGTAAGCTCGTATTTTTTTCACTAAACGTAAGTGCGGAACCGTATCAAACGCCTTCCTGAAGTCCAGGAATACGGCATCAATCTGCTCGCCAGTGTCTACGGCACTGTGAATTTCTTGGGCAAATAGGGCGAGCTGAGTTTCACATGATCTCTGTTTGCGGAATCCATGTTGGTTATGATGAAGGAGATTTGTATTATCTAAGAACGTCATAATACGAGAACACAAAACATGTTCCATTATTCTACAACAGATTGACGTAAGCGAAATAGGCCTATAATTATTCGCATCTGATTTATGACCCTTCTTGAAAATGGGAACGACCTGCGCTTTCTTCCAGTCGCTAGGTACTTTACGTTCTTCCAGCGATCTACGATAAATTGCTGATAGAAAGGGGGCAAGTTCTTTAGCATTATCACTGTAGAATCTTAAGGGTATCTCGTCTGGTCCGGATGCTTTTCCGCTACTAAGTGATAGCAGTTGTTTTTCAATTCCGATATCGTTTATTTCAATATTTTCCATTTTGGCGTCCGTGCGACGGCTGAAGTCAGGGACCGTGTTACGATTTTCCGCAGTGAAACAGTTTCGGAACACTGAATTCAGTATTTCTGCCTTTCTTCGGTCGTCCTCTGTTTCGGTGCCATCGTGGTCAACGAGTGACTGAATAGGGGATTTAGATCCGCTTACCGATTTTACATATGACCAAAACTTTTTAGGGTTCTTGTTTAGATTGTTTGCCAATGTTTTATGTTCGAATTCGTTGAATACTTCTCTCATTGCTCTCTTTACGCTCTTTTTCGCTTCGTTCAGCTTTTCCTTATCAGCTATGATTCGACTACTCTTAAACCTATGATGAAGCTTTCTTTGTTTCCGTAGTACCTTTCGTACATGATTGTTATACCACGGTGGATCTTTCCCCTCGCTTTGGACCTTAGTCGGTACGAACTTATCTAAGGCGTACTGGACGATGTTTCTGAATTTTTTCCATTTTTGTTCCACATCCTCTTCCTCAGAAATGAACGTTTGATGGTGGTCACTCAGATATTCTGCGATTTGTGCCCTATCACAAGTTGGTGATTGGAATTTTGTGAGAAGATTCCGTCGCAACGAAAAACGCTTTCTTTTAATGATGTGCAGCCCGAATCCTGTATCATTTCTGTGACACTCTCTCCCATAATTCGCGACAATACAAAACGTGCTACCCTACTTTGAGCTTTTTCGATGTACTGCGTCAGTCCTATCTGGTACGGGTCCCACACCATGCAGCAGTATTTTATGAGAGGACGGACAAGTGTAGTGTAGGCAGTCTCCTTCCTAGGTCTGTTTATTTTCTAAGTGTCCTGCCAATAATATGTAGTCTTTGGTTAGCCTTCCCCACAATATTTTCTATGCGTTCCGTCCAATTTAAGTTGTTCGTAATTGAAATTCCTAGGTACTTAGTTGAATTTACAAATATTAGATTAGTCTGATTTATCGTGTACCAAAGTTTAACGAATTCCTTTTAGCACTCATGTGGATGACCTCACACTTTTCGCTATTTAGGGTCAACTGCCACTTTTCGCACCATTCAGATATCTCTTCTAAGCCGGCCGGTGTGGCCGTGCGGTTCTCGGCACTTCAGTCTGGAACCGCGTGACAGCTACGGTCGCAGGTTCGAATCCTGCCTCGGGCATGGATGTGTGTGATGTCTTTAGGTTAGTTAGGTTTAAGTAGTTCTAAGATGACCACATATGTTAAGTCCCATAGTGCTCAGAGCCATTTGAACCAAATATCTCTTCTAAATCGTTTTGCAGTTTGTTTTGATCTTATTCGATAAACGACAGCGTCATCTGCAAACAACTAAGACGGGTACTTCGATTGTCTCCCAAATCGTTTACATAGATAAGGAACAGCAAAGGGCCTATAACACTACCTTGGGGAACGTCAGAAACCACTTCTGTTTTACTCGATGACTCTCCGTCAGTTACTACGAACTGTGACCTCTCTGACAGGAAATCACAAATCCAATCACATAACTGAGACGATATTCCATAAGCACGCAATTTCACTACAAGCCGCTTGTGTGGTACAGGGTCAAAAGCCTTCCGAAAATCTAAAAATACGGAATCGATCTGAAATCCCTTGTCAATAGCACTCAACACTTCATGTGAATAAAGAGCTAGTTGTGTTTGACAGGAACGATGATTTCTAAGCCGGCCGCCCTAGCCGAGCGGTTCTAGGCGCTTCAGTCCGGAACCACGCTGCTGCTGGGGTCGCAGGCTCGAATTCTGCCTCAGGCAAGGATGCGTGTGATGTCCTTAGGTTGGTCAAGTTTAAGCAGTTCTAAGTATAGGGGACTGATGACCTCAGATGTTAAGTCCCACAGTGCTTGGAGCCATTTTTTATGTTTTCTAAACCCATGTTGACTGTGTGTCAATAGATAGTTTTCTTCGATGTAATTCATAATGTTCAAACACAATATATGTTCCAGAAATCCTGCTGCATATAGACGTTAACGATATGGGCCTGAAGTTTAGTGGATTACTCCTACTACCTTCCTTGAATATTGGTGTGACTTGTGCAAGTTTCCAGTCTTTTAGTACGGATCTTTCGTCGAGAGGACAGTTGTATGTGATTGTTAAGTATGGAGCTAATCCATCAGCATACTCAGAAACGAACCTAATTGGTTTCCAGTCTAGTGCAGAAGACTTGCTTTCATTTAGTGATTTCAGTTGCTTCACTATTCTGAGGATATTTACTTCTACATTACACATGTTGATAGTTGTTCTTGATTCGAATTCTGGAATATTTACTTCGTCTTCTTTTGTGAAGGGGTTTCCGAAGGCTGTGCTTTGGCAGCACTGTCTTCGATAGTATCTCCGTTGTTATCGCGCAGAGGAGGCATTGATTGTTTCTTGCCACTAACATACTTCACATACGACCAGAATCTCTTTGGGTTTTCTCCCAGTTTTCGAGACAAAGTTTCGTTGTGGAAACTGTGAACTGTGGATTTAATTTCAAAGAATATTCTTCAAAATTTACTTTATTTACTAGCGATTCATCAAGAACATTAACACATTTAGTCACAATATGTGAGCGTGGAAGTAGTTGCTAGGGAGTAACTTATGAAATCAAAATCAAATTGCTTTCAACAAATGGGAATTTTATTCCTAAAAGCATTTTTTTAGAAACAGATTTAAAATTATAAGCAGAAAGCACTCTCTAAACATCAAATTACAGTTTATTCAGAGGCAGAAAGAAACAAATTTTTGAGTGTATGAGCTTTTGGGCTGAGAACCTTGCCGCTCCCTTTTGACGCCGCCGTAGTTACGACCGCTCACAACAGCCTCTGAAAGACTACACTGGTGCAAATCTGCAACACACCAGATTACCGTAAAGTAAAAGTTTTAACAATTCACACAAGTACACAAACTATGCACCCCATAGGAGGGATGGAAATGGTACAAAAGACTAAAATTAAAAGATAAACGTGCCACTGAAGGTGCAACTTGATTTTAACTTCTAAGAAAGTCTTATGGTGGAAGAGTGGCAAGTTTATTTACTAAAATGACCATTTAAATAAAAGCCCACGAAATGCAATCTAACATAAAATTATGCAAGGTTGGCCAAACATGCTCTACAGTACACATATACCGCCTCTCCAGATGATAGGCAAGATAAAAACATATTTAAGGAATTAGGCCGTTACACTTCAAGCAATAGATTCGTTCACACACCGAATCCGAGAAACATGACAGAGGCAGCTCCGAACGACAGACAGACACTAACTGCCTAACAAATGCGGACGAGAGACAGAGGAGCAAGCAGGGGACGAGAGACTGACCCAGACTGACCCACTGGCGAGCTCATAGCGCCCCTTAAATGCACGTGAACAGGCAACCTTTCCCCTTTCCCACCAGAGGGAGACACCACAGCTGCGACTGCCACAGCGGCGACACGGCCAGAAACGGAGGGCGACTGCTTCACACTACGCGCTGCGGCGCGCTCTGCAAAACAGCAACTTTTACCACGCCTCAAACTGTTATAAGCATCTCGCATTCAAGTCCGCGCTAAATTTCGAGCTTCTGTAAAAGATCGCCAATCTTGGGAATTTTGCGTCTGTTTAAGTTTGGCATGTTTGTTTCGTTGGTTCTGCAAAAGTGTTCTAACTCGTTTTGTGTACAAAGGACGATCAGCTGCGTCGTTTGTTAATTTATTTGGAATAAATCTCTCAACTGCTGCCAATACTATTTCTTTGATTTCAAGCCACATCTGATCTACTCTTATTTTATTAATTAGGAATGAGTGGAGATTGTATATCAGGAAGACATCAAGTGAATTTTTATCTGCCTTTTTGAACAGGTATATTTTTCGTTTATTTTTTGAGGATTTGGGGATTACAATATTCAGTCTTGGTACGACAACCCTGCGTTCACTTATCCTTGTATCGGTTTTGATGCTCGTTATTAACTCAGGATTATTTGTTGCTGAGAGGTCAAGTGTGTCTTCACAACCGTTTACTATTCGCATGGGCTCATGAACTAATTGGTCGAAATAATTTTCAGAGAATGCGTTTAGAACGATTTCGGATGATATTTTATGCATACCTCCGAAATTAAACATGTATTTTCGCCAACATATCGAGTGTAAATTAAAGTCACCACCAACTATAATCGTGTCGTGGTTGCAAAGATGGACCTCGCCATGGACGTCGGGAGTGAAGTTGCGCACAGTTTGAGTTGTAACACGACGTCCTGTGGCTGCACGAAAAGCATTACTCAACATGGTGGGGTCGCCGCCAGGGTTCCTCCGAGCTATAATCCGTAGGTAGCGGTCATCCACTGCAGTAGTTTAGTTCATAACTAAAAGTGCCATTGTGATTTCTCAGAATTTTTGCAAAATAAATAATAATTTTCGTTAGTTTCATGTTTTTCTTACACTAACTAGCACTACTCCAGTACCCAAGTATCCGTCGGCTACGTAAGAAATTTTGTAAATTTTTGTGTCATTTCCTTACAGTGGAGGACTCCAGAAGATATTTATTGCTAAAAGTTTTTCAGGCATTTCTGTTTAGGAGCGTCTGCTGACTTCTGTAGTAGTGTGGGGGTGTAAATTGCATCTTGCAGTAGCCACAGGGTAAAGGGTACATCTCAGATTAATCCGTTGCGCAGAATAACAGACTAGCGACCCCACGCACACAAGAGCCACAGTGACAAAAAGTCAGATGCCCCTTCCACAACAGATACGACACTGCTACGGCGTCACAAGGCACGCAGTCTTGATGTTGTCCTTGATTTGCAGAGAATGAGAGTCCATATTTCATTGGAAATTACGTCCAAGTTCTCATTCAAATGAACAAAAAATATGCAAAGTTTCGAAATTTTTTTGAGACAATGAAAAGACATACGTTCAACTATATTTTATATTTTCGATACAAAAAAGAAGAAAATGGAGCCCATAATCGAGGTCTGATCGAGAACCCACGAGTTTGAAGTACACCTGCGGCGTAGAGTGTAGCCTCTAGAAGTTATCTCAGATCAAAAATGGATAACATCAGTAGATACTACACTAAATTTATGGGAGCTTGTACCTAACTACAATGAAACAACGTTAAATTTAACGATATGATGCTAAATCGAACTCTGTGTTGGATTTTTTTTTTTACTCTTTATGGCTTTACAAAAAGTAGTTATTGCTTTTCGGGAGTCAAAGTCAGAAGCTAATAGGATGAACCGTTTTTATTTTATGCTGCATACAGTTTTGAAAAACCGTTTCTCGAGGAAAACCATGACTAAAGTTTAGGGCGAACTTTTATATTAGTTATTAGCTGAATTTGCGTAAAAACTATATGTCATTATACACTTTTGGTGTCGCTGAACACAAATCTGAAGTTAGATTTTCAAAATTCAAAATGGATAATCCATTATGGCTGATCGAATATTATCTTTTGGCCAATTTTAATCAAAATTTGATAAAAATAGTGTTTTCGTTACTTATGTTTAGTCTGCAATTCCAAGACCGTATATCAACATTCCTGACGCAAATATCTTTCAAAAATGCAACAGAAAATCGATTTTTCGACTATTTTGAATGAGAACCTGGTCTTAAGACTGAGTGATTTAACGGACGACGCGCAGTAGGGTTTGTAAGCCTTCGTCACACCAGGAACGAATGCATGCAGTCCTGTGGACACGGATACGTCTTCACGGAAGACTGAAGTATAGCCAGGACCTCCTCGAGAAACAGCCACCTGCTCTTTCTGATAGAACAGTTGATATCTTTTAAGGTATCGAGTACCCGATATATCGATATTTAAATGGCATCAACATATAGATATTCGATAAACAGACTGATAAAATATCAACCCGTCGGCTCATAAAAGTATCTGCTTCACATTGTAAATATACTGCCGGTTTCAGAGCTCCATATTTAAGTATCCACTTACACACACCAAAGAAAAGTTTTGTATCACCCCGGTTCCCAGAACTCCTGAAGACAGTCACTGATTATGGATATTGTACCACAGACACAGTCCCTTTGACTGTTCAGAGATGTCACAAAACCTGCCCAAAAATGTAAACAATCATGCACGAGCAGCGCCTATTAGACGGATGGGGTCCGACAGCCGATCAGTTCCGGTCATTCCACCAGGAAGGACGTACACGGCTCGTGTTGTCTGTAGTTCAACCATGCCTACATACTGCGGTTCGATCGCATCCACATTGTCTCTTTGTGCCAGGAAGGGCTCTCAACAAGGGAAGTGTCCAGGAGTCTCTGAGTGAACCAAAGAGATGTTGTTCGGACATGGAGGAGATACTCAACTTGAATAATTATCCTTTAGAATGTTGCTAGGTACGGTCAGGAATGTCGCGTGTGAAATGCAGTGTAGTGTACTGTTGTGGAGGAAATATGAGACTCGCAATAACTGTAGCGCACAATACTGTAAGCTGCGATGACTGCTGTCTGCGCCGCTCGCTGCTGACAAATAAGATAACTCTCGTTCTATCTGGATTGACCTTCGCCAATCAAACTCTCCCTACGCCTTGATGAAGGACTTCTATTCGTCCCTAGTCTAACTATTGGCGTGGTACACCGGTCAGATAACCAGTCCACCGCGATGCCACTCAAAATTCGCTCACAGGCGTTTATCTATAACTCTGTCCGTTCACACCGCACAATAAGTGTGTCGGCCAATACAGTGGACAACGCTTAATTGCAAGGACTCAATATAGAGTCGCACTCCGATTCGCTCTCGACAGAGGTGCTCTCCCAGTGAAGTACTGAGCAGAGACTTGTTCCTCACTCTTTGAGTACACGTATGAGCGCGCACGCTCTCGTTACGTGTTCTCGCTCCAAGAGCGACAACGGAACGGCGCCTCTCCACGCCAGACGTGAAGGGGTATATCTTTCGGTCTCTTCCATTACTCCTTCATCTCAAGGCGTCATAAATATCGTCTACCAATCAGCATTGCTCTTCTAAAACAGGAGAATGACGTTTCGTTTAAGGCGACCAATCCGGAAATCTGTAGTATCGGCGTTTCGCGTTTGCTGTCTCTCTGTAAAAATCTCTGAAACTGCGTGCTATGTGTAAAGAATGCGTAGGCTGGCCGCTCCCACACAATGTAGCGGAATTTGCTTTTAAGCCGAACACGGGGTCGTCCTTTCACTCGGGCAAACGCTGTCTGCTCTGCAGGCGGTCAGCGGCCGACGTAGATGGGTTGGGACTGGCCTCCTGGCGTGCGGTTTTGCCTCTCTCGAACTAAAAGCTCCTGTGAAATGTAAGTGTGTACGCCAGCCTCGAGTATTTCAACCACGGTGCGCACCTGCGACTTATTAGTTATTTGCATATAATTTACATGAATTCATACAAGATTGACTTTATCTTATCGAGTGTGGGTTCGAATGAAGCGTCTTGATGTGCAGAATGTGATTGTGAGGGCGGAATATGTGAGCAATGAAGGTCAGGAGACCATGACATCTTGCACTCTGTTTCTTAATTTCACTCGTGTTAGGCGAATGCCTTGAGATTTCGACTTTCCTGTTCCCGTCTTTGTCATTCGCCGCTGATTGCTGAGAAGTATCAGGATGTTCACTCATTGCTATGTTAACTATTAGAGTGTGAATTTCAACATCCTTTGTTATTTCCTTAACTTACATGTGCCAATATATGACGGCCAAAATGCAATAAGCGTGTCTAAGTTATGAAAGGAGCAGAAAAAAAAAACAGGAGAGACTGCTACATCTAATACTCAGTAAAGACCTCGACAAAGAATAATCCTACAAGTTGAAGTTTTGATTTAGTCACAAAACCTGTATTGTGTAATTACATCGCTACCTCTGCTAGCAGGGCACCTACTACATGCATCGGTACTGGACACGACCGATCACCCTAAAAAAGTTCGTCGCCTTACCTTACGGGAAGTATAAATTGTACATGAAGGGTCTGAAGGATGGAAAAAGACAAGTTTGTGTGCAGATGGTCATCGATATCTACGAAGTCGGATTTTTCCAAGGTGAGGATTTGATCTTTGAGTAACACATGATCACGAGTAATTGTTTCAGTAGAGTTATGAAATTCCACAACCGAGGGCTTCGCGGTCATTGAAGAGGTGGACGTAGCAGGTAAAAGTCCTGTGGGCAGAAAAAGTTTCAGTCGTAATCATTTAGGCGAGAAGCGAGAAAGAGCTGGCTGCACACAGTGCCCTCCCGTCACTGCCACCGGCTAAAGCCAAGCCTGCCTCGGCGTTGTCTCCTGGAGAGAGAGAGTTTCCTCCTTGAAGTTCGATGTAATACACAGCAGTCAGCTGCACTTATGTGACTGGTATACCTGATGATGTAAACAAATTTATGTTCGTACATTCCAAGCACATACAACATAGCAAAAAACTTCACGTAATGGCAATGGGAAACAAGTACAATTCTTCTGGATTGTTACAGAAAAAAGCGTAAAGAGCACGTGCAAATACACTAATTTGTTCTGAAGCGATATTGCAATTTTCTGTTGGTTAAACCATAGTTTCCAATGAAACTGTGAGCCGGACCGAGACTCGAACTCGGACCTTTGCCTCTGGTGGGCAAGTGCTCTACCAACTGAGCTACCCGAGCACAACTCATGCACCGTCCTCACAGCTTCAATTGTGCCAACATCTCGTCTCCTACCATCCAAATTTCACACACGTTCTCCTGCGAGCCGGCCGCTGTGGTCGAGCGGTTCTAGGCCCTTCAGTCCGGAACCACGCGGCTGCTACGGTCGCAGGTTCGAATCCTACCTCGGGCATGGATGTCTATGACGTCCTTAAGTTAGTTAGGTTTACGTAGTTCTAAGTCTAGAGGACTGATGACCTCAGATGTTAAGTCCCATAGTGATTAAAGCCATTTGAACCATTTTTCTCCTGCGAACCTCGCAAAACTAGCACTCCTTAAGAAATTATATTGCGGAGACATGGCTTAGTCTCAGCCTGGGGGATGTTTTCAGAAGGAAATTTTCACCCTGCAGAGGAGTCTTCCCTGATTAGAAACTTCCTGGCAGGTTATAACTGTGTATCAGGCCGAGACTCGAACTCTGGACTTTAGCCTTTCGTGCGCAAGTGCTCTACTGGCTAAGCTACCCAAGCACAGCTCACACCCCGTCGTCACAGCTTCAGTTTGGCCAGTATCTCGTCTCATACCTTCGAAAGTTCTATTGGAAACCATGCAGGAATAGCACTCCTGGAAGGAAGGTTAGCTGGCAGAGCACTTGCCCACTAAAGGCAAAGATCCCGAGTCTCGGTCTGGCATACAGTTTTAGTCTGCCAGGAAGATTCAGAGGAGCGCATATTCCACTGTAGAGTCAATACTTCATTCTGGAACCATCCACCTGTCTGTGACTAAGCCATGTCTCTGCAATATCCTTTCTCCCAGGAGTGCTAACTCTGCAAGGTTTGCAGGAGAGCTCCTGTGAAGTTTGGAACCTAGGAGACGAGGTACTGGCAGAATTGAAGCTGTGAGGGCTGGTCGTAAATCGTGCTTGCTAGCTCGGATGGTAGAGCAATTGCCCGCGATAGTCAAAGGTCCCGAGCTCTAATCTCAGTCTGGCAACATAGTTTTAATCTGCCAGAAAGTTTCATACCAAGTGCAGAGCACTTGATCGCATAAGGCAAAGGTCCTTTGTTCGAATCTCCGTCTGGTACACTGTTTTAATCTGTCAGGAAATTTCCTATCAGCGCACACTCCGCTGCAGAGCGAAAATTTCGTTCATAGTTTCCGATGTTTCCCATGAACCACGTACTTGCCGTCGGTTCGGGTGGCTTGTCTGCCTTAGCGATACATAGCTGTACTGTGTGTACAACAACAATGGAGTGATGCCTGTCGAGAAGCCAGACAAACATATGGCTCCTGAAAAGGGGCGGCACCCTTTTCAGTCGTTGCAGGGGCATCAGTCTGGATGATTGACTCATCTGGCTAACCAAGACGGCATTGCTGTCCTGGTACTGCGAACAGCCTAAAGCAAGTGGAAACTGCAGCTGTAATTTGCCAGTTGGCATGTAGCTCTACTCTATGGTTAAATGGTGATAGCTTCTTGTTGGGTAAAAATTTCTGGGGATGAAAGAATCTCCCATTCGGATCTCCATGCAGGAACTACTCAGAAGGACGTCATCACCAAGGAAAACAAATCTGGCGTTCTACGGATAGGATTCTGGAATGTTAAATGCCTTAATTGGGCAGGTCGGTTAGTGGTTTTAAAAACGGATAGGTTGAAGTTCGATATATCGGGACTTAGCGAAGCTCGGCGTCAAGAGAAACAGGACTTCTGTCAGATGAATACAGGGTTATAAATACAAAGTCACAAAGGGATAATGCAGGAGTGGGTGTAATAATGAATAAGAAAATAGGAATGCAGATAACCCACGTGAAACAGCATAGTGAACGCATTAACGTAGCCAAGATATGCTCTAAATTCACACCTACAATAGTTGTACAAGTTTATATGCTAACTAGCTCTGTAGCTAATGGAGAGACGGAAGAAATGTATGATGAGATAAAAGAAATTATTCAGATAGTTAAAGGAAACGATAATTTAACTGTGATGAGAGACTGCAGTTTGATAGTAGGAAAAGGAAGAAAAGCAAAAATTGAGTATCGACTCACGGAAATAAATGAAAGAGCAAGCCGTCTGGTGGAATTTTGCACAGAGGATATCATTGCTAACAATGGAAATTTGTAGTAAGGTCTTATGGGACCATACTGCTGAAGTCATCGGTCCCTAGGCCTACACACTTCTTACTCTAACTACAACTAACTTACGCTAAGGACAACACACACCCATGCCCGAGGGAGGACTCGAACCTCCGACGGGGGGAGCCGCGCGGACCGTGACAGGGCGCCCCAGACCGCTCGGCTACCCCGCGCGGCCATCGCTAACACCTTGTTTGAGAATCATAAAAGTTGCGCGTATACATGGAAGACTCCTGGAGACACTGGAAGGTTTCAGATTCATTCCATAATGACAAGAAAGGGATTTCAGAACCAGATTTTGAACTTTAAGACATTTACACGGTTAGATTGGACTCTGACCACAATTTATTGGTAGCGAATTGTAAATTAAACCTGAAGAAACTGCAAAAAGGTAGGAATTTAAGGAGACGGAACATGGATAAGTTGAAAAAACTAGAGGTTGCTGATAGTTTTAGAGGAAGCATTACGCAGCGATTGAGTAGAGCAAGGAAAAGGAATATAGGAGGTGCATTCAAGTTCTGAGGCCTTCGATTTTTTTTCTAATTAACTACTCACCTGAAATCGATGAAACTGGCGTTACTTCTCGACGTAATCGCCCTGCAGACGTACACATTTTTCACAACGCTGACGCCATGATTCCATGGCAGCGACGAAGGCTTCTTTAGGAGTCTGTTTTGACCACTGGAAAATCGCTGAGGCAATAGCAGCACGGCTGGTGAATGTGCGGCCACGGAGAGTGTCTTTCATTGTTGGAAAAAGCCAAAAGTCACTAGGAGCCAGGTCAGGTGAATAGGGAGCATGAGGAACCACTTCAAAGTTGTTATCACGAAGAAACTGTTGCGTAACGTTAGCTCGATGTGCGGGTGCGTTGTCTTGGTGAAATAGCACAGGTGCAGCCCTTCCCGGACGTTTTTGTTGCAGTGCAGGAAGGAATTTGTTCTTCAAAACATTTTCGTAGGATGCACCTGTTACCATAGTGCCCTTTGGAACGCAATGGGTAAGGATTACGCCCTCGCTGTCCCAGAACATGGACACCATCATTTTTTCAGCACTGGCGGTTACGCGAAATTTTTTTGCTGGCGGTGAATCTGTGTGCTTCCATTGAGCTGACTGGCGCTTTGTTTCTGGATTGAAAAATGGCATCCACGTCTCATCCATTGTCACAACCGACGAAAAGAAAGTCCCATTCGTGCTGTCGTTGCGCGTCAACATTGCTCGGCAACATGCCACACGGGCAGCCGTGTGGTCGTCCGTCAGCATTCGTGGCACCCACCTGGATGACACATTTCGCATTTTGAGGTCGTCATGCAGGATTGTGTGCACAGAACCCACAGAAATGCCAACTCTGGAGGCGATCTGTTCAACAGTAATTCGGCGATCCCCCAAAACAATTCTCTCCACTTTCTCGATCATGTCGTCAGACCGGCTTGTGCGAGCCCGAGGTTGTTTCGGTTTGTTGTCACACGATGTTCTGCCTTCATTAAACTGTCGCACCCACGAACGCACTTTCGACACATCCATAACTCCATCACCACATGTCTCCTTCAGCTGTCGATGAATTTCAGTTGGTTTCACACCATGCAAATTCAGAAAACGAATGATTGCACGCTGTTCAAGTAAGGAAAACGTCGCCATTTTAAGTATTTAAAACAGTTCTCATTCTCGCCGCTGGCGGTAAAATTCCATCTGCCGTACGGTGCTGCCATCTCTGGGACATATTGACAATGAACACGGCCTCATTTTAAAACAATGCGCATGTTTCTATCTCTTTCCAGTCCGGAGAAAAAAAATCGTAGGTCTTAAACTATAAGAGATGAAATAGCGAAGGCAGCAGAGTATCAAATAGGTCGAAGGACAAGGCATAGTAGAGATATTGAATTCAATTGATGAAAGAAGAAAATATAAAAATGCAGTAAATAAAGCAAGCGAAGGGGAATACAAACGTCTCTCAAAATGAGTTTGACAGGAATGGCTAGAGGACAAATGTAGGATTGTTTCACTAGGGGAAAAATTGATTCCGCCTACAGTAAATTTAAAAATA
The DNA here is from genome assembly GCF_021461385.2 of Schistocerca piceifrons. Taxonomy (NCBI): domain Eukaryota; kingdom Metazoa; phylum Arthropoda; class Insecta; order Orthoptera; family Acrididae; genus Schistocerca; species Schistocerca piceifrons. The sequence continues at coordinate 72,213,183 of NC_060148.1, read as the reverse complement.
CTTCTTGAGAAAAGGGAAGCAACTGTATGAATATGAAGAGCTCAGATTTAAAACCGGTCCTAAGCAAGGAAGGGAAAGCTGAAAGGTAAATGAAGTATATAGAGGGTCTGTAAAGGGAGATGAACGGAGATATTATAGCTATGAAATTCACAACCCAGGATATAGCAAGGAAAATCGTCGTGTCAGTGTTTTGGGACAGGAATAGAGTTCTGTGCATTGATTTTTTGCTAATAGGTGGGACAATAAATGCTGGAAGATGTTGTGGGAACTTGAAGAAACTTCGCAGAGCCATACAAAACAGACGTGCTGAGAACGAGAGTTGGTCCCCTCCATGAGAACGCGCGTCCGCACACCGCTCAAAAATGGCTCTGAGCACTATGGGACTTAACATCTGAGGTCATCAGTCCCCTACAACTTAGAACTACTTAAACCTAACTAACCTAAGGACATCACACACATCCATGCCCGAGGCAGGATTCGAACCTGCGACAGTAGCAGCCGCGCGGTTCCGGACTGAAGTGCCTAGAACCGCTCGGCCACAGTGGCCGGCCACTAAATTGAAGAAACACCTTATTGGAAAACACTTTTCCGACAACGACGATGTGAAAATCGAAGTGAAGAACTGACTGAAAAAGGCGTTGGGAGACGTCTATGACAAAGGAATCAAAAAACCCGTCCTACGAATGACAAAATGTATAGAGATAAATGGTGATCGCGTGAAAAAACAATGCAACACCTGTACTACAATGCATCTAAATTTTGTTATGACAAATTAAATTTTATGCACCTCAAAAAATTTTTGTAACATTAGTTTGCGAATTAGCCTCGTACAGATGCTTCACTAACGTAATACTGCCCAAAAACTTCTTTCAGTAGGAAATAAAATGATGGATACTACGGAATCATTTCATGACACGCTGTAACACGCCCATGTACGCAAGATAGTACAATTTGTTTCATCTTATGGCAAGTCGCGTAAGGGATTCATTTGCCTCCAGGGTCTGTAGTAGGAACACTGAAATTCTTCTGTGATGTGGCCTTTCCACACAGCGTGTGGATTTCGACAACGATCGCCCGTTAGCGAGCGACGGAGGTGGTTTGTTGCTGAGGTGGCAGACTGCTTCGGCAGTGCAGAGAGTACGGGGAAGGCACTGATTGTACATGTGGTGACGTCACACAATACCAAAGAAATAATTTATTAATGTTTATGAGGACAGTTTCCAGTGAAAGACCTGTCAGGCAATTATTAGGAGTTTTTCGTGCCAAAGTGGCTTCAGGTCACAGTTATGATGGTGGTAAAAGGAGGATTCTACATTGACGAGGGGTCCTCACAGATTCCGATTTTGTGTACACTTGTAGCAGATGGAGTTCAATGCACGCACATAAGTTTTCTAAGACAGTACGACAAAGAACCCTGAAATATGACCTTTCACAGTTAGCAGATCTCCAAGTGCAGTTAAAAACAATTTTCATTATTTCGACGAATTCGTCGGTTTCTCAGCACGTTAGTACGTTCGATGGTTCGAATCTCGCTAGTAAGATAAATACAGGGTGACACAGAATAGCGGGAAAGTTTGAAATGTGTAGTGGCAGCCATGCGCACGTGGCAGCACTGCGGGTTCGTGACAGACAGCAAGTAAACAGTTCGCCATTTCCCTAATCATGCGTCAGTGGAACGGACAATAGCGTGCGTTAGCCATAAAAATGTTTTATAAAAGCAATGATTGTTTGCTAGCGGCACAGAGGGAGTTTCGAGGTTTTTGTAATTTAGGATGTCATGATGCCGTTCCGTCGAAAGACGCGATAAAATGTTGGATTAATAACTTAAAAGACACTGGATCTGCCCTCAAAAAGAAACCAACAGGACGACCAAGAAGTGTGCGTTCTCCAGCGAACACTGATGTTGAACGCGAGTCTGTCTTACGGAGACCACGGCGTCAATTCGTAAGCAAGAAGCAGCGATTGGAGTGTCCCGGGAGAGTGTTCGCAGAATCCTTCATCTTGATTTAAAATTTCATCCGTGCAAACTACAGATGGTGCAACAATTTAAGGACCATGATTTCCGATTACAACAAATGATAACAAATGATAACAAAAATAAACAATGACGATGAAGACGTCAGATGAGGCACAAGTAATGTGAACAAACGGAACTACCGCTACTGGGAAAACGCAAATCCTAATGACGTTCATGAGCGCCCTTGACACGCTACTAAAGTGACAGTATGGCGTGGTGTTTCATCACGTGGAATTATCGGACCGCATTGTCTCGCAAATGAGCAACGAAACACAATAACTGCCAACGCCGATCGGTTCGCGGAGATGTTACGAACTTTCGTTACACCTGCATTGAACAACTTTGCAAACGTTCAAGAAGCCTGGTTTCAACGTGACGGAGCGACATCACACACTACACGGCAATCAGTGGCATACGTGCGAGAATTGTTTGGCTACCGTGTGATCTAACGATTCGTTAACATACCCGGGCCTCCTAGATCGCCAGATCTATCCGTTTGTGACTTTTCTCTTGCAGCAAAGTCTACACGACTCGACCAAGAACCCTGGACGAGATAAAACAGAGAATTTGGGATGCAATCCACAATATGCCAGCTGAGATGTTGCAGGTTTCACGAATGTATTCGAACAGGAGGACGCCATCTAAAGGTCGTAATTTTAGAAAAATGATAAATGCCATCAATGTTTCCTAAATGGCAAAGTTGGGAGGTTTCAGTTACGATGAATGCAATTTATTTCCTTCTCCACTTCTAGTTTTATTGGATTGTGGAAATGTTCCCGTTTTTCTGCGTCACCCTGTATCTTTCAATTTTTTAAAAAACATATATATTTATTAACAAAGTGTAATCTCAGTTGACAGATATGGAACTATAGTGTTTAGTAAGAATAACATCTTGGTTAGTCGTTGCTGCTGACAGTAAATTGAAATATGGCATACGAAGCCGATACATCAGATAGATAATGAGAAAGTATCATTTTCACAGACTCACTAGTGTTATTGAAATACGTAATTTTTTCATTGAATAAAATACGTTTTGGCATATTCCTAAGAAGTTTAAATTCATTTTCAGACATCTAGTAACCGTCAATAAAAGGATGCTACTTTTATTTTAAAAATATTATTCAAAACTTCTTGCTTAACGTTCGCATTTGTTGATCAATATTACATTTAAAAAAGTATGCTACTAGCTAGATTCCACTCTCGTGTTCATGATTGAAAATCCGACTATGCTACAAGCTGAGTTAGTCAAATGCTGTTTGGGTAACAACACTCGGAAGTCTTGTCACCTTCAAAGCCAATTTTGTCTTGTTTGTTGGAGAACTGCGTGGTGGCACCTCAGCAAATTTACGTCCAGACAACTGAACTTGAAGCCCTGTGAGTACGAAAAGAGTCGCAGAGGGGAGAGCGCTCTGTAGTGTCGCGTTGTGAGCGTCTCCATGCAGAGTGAGTGAGTGCTGCAGGCAGCTCGAGGGCTTCAGTGGGCAGAGAGGTGGGCACACGTCGTGCAAACTGCTTATGTCTCTGCGTCAGAATTTGTAACGTGAACATCCAAACGAATAAACCATATTGCCCTTAATTGTATTTTTTTCCCGTGTGGCTACATGGAGTATTCAGTGTACAAAACTCAAGCAGAGTCGGGGGAGCAGCTTTCACGCCTCATAAGGCGTGCACTAAGAAGAGTGGCTGTCATTTTGCACTGTCAATATTAGCCTGGACTGCTAAAGTAAACAAAACAAAACCAAGTATTCATTGCTGAGCGTTAGATCTAGATCGGACAGTGCTAATTTTGGCACTCTCTACCATCTGATGTTTTTGACCATAAAGGCCTTCAAAAACATCTACAACCTATATGAGTGGTGTCTTTTCTTCCCGACATGTCCGAAAGAACAGGCACCACTTATACAGATATCCAGCGATAAGCCGAAACATTACGACGACTGTCCACCGCGTCGCTGGACGCCGCCTGCTGGCGCTGCGGGCCCCTCACGCAGTGATGAAAGTGCGTGAGTGGAGCAGCCACGGACGGCGGAGATACGGGCTGCACATGGCGAAATCCACCGAGATAAGCGACTTCGACAAATGGCAGATTATTATTACGCAGAACCTGTGAACGAGTATCTCTAAAACGGCGGAGACGGTCGAATGTTCACGTGCTACTGTCGTGAGCTTCTGCGGGAAGGGGTTCGACTGTGAAACTACTATTAGGCGCTGAATGGTTAGACGTCCACTATTCTTCACAGGACGTTGGGCTCGGAGGCTTCTCTGCTATGTGAAGTAGCACGGATGGTGATCTGTGGCACCTCTGCCGAAAGAGCACAGTGCTGGTGCAGCACGAGTGTTCCGGAGCACACCTCTCATCGTGCATTGCCCAACACGGAGCTCCGCAGCACACCACCCCCACGTGTTCACATGTTGAGGCAACGACATCGTTAGCTACGATTGCAGTGGGCACAGGACTGTCGGGGTACGACCGTCGATCAATCGAAAAGTGTCGGCTCTTCGGGTGAACCACATTTTTGCTACACTAGGTCGATGGTCGTCATCGAGGTGAACTGCGGTTTCAAACGTGCAGCGACCCACTGACACTGGCTGGTGGGAGTAGTGTTATGGTGTGGGAGACATTCTCCTGCACTTTCGTGGCACCTGTGGTAGTAATCGGAGACACATTGGCAGTTGCATACTGCCTGCATCCCTTCGTGGTTCAAATGGCTCTGAGCACTATGGGACTTCTGAGGTCATCGGTCCCCTAGAACTTAGAACTACTTAAACCTAACTAACCTAAGGACATCACACACATCCCTGCCCGAGGCAGGATTCGAACCGACCGTAGCAGCAGCTCGCTTCCGGACTGAAGGGCCTATAACTGCTCGGCCACCACGGCTAGCTGTGCAGCGAAAAGTAATATGGATGGAGCAGGGGTAGCACACTTGTGTAGTCTGCGCAGTTGTGTCTAACTGCTATGTCAAGGTAGCGTAGTTTATGCATCTTCCTGCTAAACGGAAGACCCGGTTTAGAACCCCAGCGTTAATAGAAATTTTCATTTGTCACCTATGAATTTTTTCGTTGCTCGAATGCGGCAGAGGTCAGGATTTCTTCTTCCTCAACATTTCCTCTGTAACGAGTACCTGTATATAATATGTGTATTGAGTGCCACTGTTTGTATGGGTGCTCAGAAAGTAACTGTGTGGTTACTATGTACACTATGTTGGTAATGACATCCACGAGTGACTATACAAGGCTCAACCCGCCTAACTTTATTGGGAATCCCTTTCTGTCCATCTGATTATGGTATGCTTCTCGTGTATGAAGTTGTTTCAATATTTAAATCTCGAATGAAGCATTGCCGTTTGCGGTACACTACATGCTATTCCCCAAAGAAAAATGTCTGTTGGCGTAAACTCCGAGGAGCGAGGCTGCCATAGGTTCTTTGAGATGAAAATTTCGCCAAAAAACTCTTCCATAAGACGCATAGTGTGTTGTAAGCCGTGTTAGCAGTAGCGTCATCTTCTTGAAACACTGAGTAGTTGGTTTCGTCCTCCCTCAGATGGGCGATACAATCCTGGATCATTAAACAAAAACTTTTACTGTTCACGGTTTCGTGAAACAATAAACATCAGACGATAAGCCGTATAGTATCGCTAACCAGGTCCTATTGTAAAACTGCATCTTCCACAAGAGTAGCGAAACCTTACTTAGCTTCCGAGAGCTAGTATTCAGTATGACAACAGCACTCTATTATCTGATGGCAACTGACAGTAGAAAGGATTCTAAGTGTCGTAGGTTTTAGTATTCGGCACCTGTAGCAGGTGCCTACGAATATCTGCCCCTAAATTTCAACATAAGTTATTGCTGGACTCCTTTGGATCCAGTGGATACTTCTCTCTGCTTCAGTTTTTTCCCCAACCCGCCACAATCCTCTATCTTTTTAAAAGTTATTCTTTTTGCTCCTTCTCACAATGGAATTTACAGAATGCAGATTTCTCCCGGCTGGCCATGCAGTGACCACGCAAGGCGTCCCACATCTGTCCCGCGCTGCAGCTGCTTCCCAGTGTGTACCTGGCTGCATTCTGTCCCTTTCAGCGAAAAAAAGTTTTGTGAACCACTTGCTATTTTCGCAATGCGGTTCTCGACTTCCCACAGCCATCCAGCAGACCCAGCTTACACAGAAACGTTACACATATCAGTCACAACATAGACTTGCAATAATGAAGAACTTATTAGAATCACAATCGCTAGCATTTGTTTCAGTTACATGTGTACTTAAATTTATCGCTCGAAATTTTTAGTCTAATTTGATGAATGGGTTATTAATTAGATTACAGGGCAGTTATGGGAGACACTGTTCCATAACACTGCCCCTAAATGTATTCGCAATATACATGCCATTTGGGTATACTGAGCGCATCCAAAATAGGGCAGCACACGCAAGTCTGGGCTTTTTGAATTTCTCTCTGTCATAAGTAGGCTTCTTAAATTTCCCATTATTTTAAAATTTGGAGAAGTGAGGTAGTTCCATCATCTTTGATATTTCAGTAGTTGCCCTGTCTTGGATTTTTTAATTTCCTGCCTTGCCATCTTCGATTCCACTATCTTGGAATGCTATGTCATATACAAATAAGGGCAGCAAACACTGTGACAGGTTTTGTCCCAGAGTGCTCGTTGCATCTCTGCTCAAGAATCTATCTTATTCTGAATGCAAGACTTTACTTTATTCGCAGTTAGTGTAAAGTGTACCTTATTTATCTTTACATCATTAAATAGTTAATATCTTTAGTAATTAGCCTTGGCATAATTTCATTTTTTTAATTGTATGTAGGGAAAATTTTCCTAACGTTCTTCAAAATATTATTTGTTAAATAAGTCACAACCTTTTGCCTTCCTAAGCCACTGACAGATGACAACTATGCCTCACAAACAGAGATAAAATTATTTGTGACTTATGGCTAAATATCATTATAAATGAAACATAAACTTGTTTCTGTGTGTGTTGCTGCAGTCAGAACAGATGAAAATAGAACAGAATTTACAATTTTAGCCTATTATATAAATGAAACTTAATTTAAGAGAGGGGTAAAAGGAAATTAAGTTTGATCGTTTAAAACTAAGGTATCATCTTGTCTCACATATTTTTCTAAATCTCACAGACTTTTTAAATGATATCTTCCAATATTTAGGGTTACTTTGGATGAGTCTGAAAATCTTATATGAATGAAATTCAAGATATGCCTTGTGACAGCTGAACTCAAAAGAAATAAAACTAAGGCAGATTTCACTGTAATCTCCTATCAACTTCAAAGGCATTGAAAGTGAATAACTAGTTCCGACTGGCAAAACAGGCAAAGGAACATGCCAGAGTGCTATAGAAAGCTGTTTTGATTGTTCACATAGGCACTGTGCTGAGTGTGTTTTATTGATATAATTTTGTTTTCATTTTATTTGTTGCCATGCAGATTCCTAGGACTGATAAAAATTACGCAATAAGAACATCGTTAATTGAAATTTGTCTAAAAACTAAGTTTTTAAACCATCAGTAGAAAGTTTTCTTTTTTGCTTCATGATTTAGATATGTGTCTATTGTATACAAGCGACTGCCATTGCTGAAGAAACTTAAAACTATACTATTCTGTTGCACTTATCTCATTTACTTTTGTGCATTTATATTAATTAAAAACAGACTCTGTTGACTTTATATATTTACACTACATTTCTTTCTGCAGCTCTGGGATTCAAGCCACCTTTAGGAGGTATGTATCGTCCACATAATCAAACTTTTTGTTATTGTTGCGGATATGTTCTCAGTTGTGCAACAGTGTCTTTACAGCATTATTTATTATGTGAGATGTTATATCAAAATTCAGTTTCAATGAGCATGCCATGTAATTAACTGGCATCAATTGGTTCAAATGACTCTGAGCACTATGGGACTTAACATCTGAGGTCATGAGTCCCCTAGGACTTAGAACTACTTAAACCTAACTAACCTAAGGATATCACACACATCCATGCTCGAGGCAGGATTCGAATCTGCGGACGTAGCAGTCGCGCGGTTCCAGACTGAAGCGCCTAGAGCCGCTCAGCCAACGCGGCCGGCTCAACTGACTTCAAAAGTTTTTATGTATGTCTACTGAATCATTACTTCAGAATGTCTTGGCCCATCGTTTTGTCCTTCTACCTGAGGTCTCATTCCAGAACAGTACTCACCCAGTACGCTGGACATGATGATTGTACAAGAATTATGCTGTAATAAATAATACAAAAGAACTGTTAACATCATGACAATTGCTATCCATATAAAATTCTCGTTACAAAATGGACAGAATTACCGCAGACTCTGAAAAGAAGTAAGAGGCTGGCAATTATTAAATTAAATCTTTAATGCTTGGTCTAGTGTTTTATTAGAAAATAGTCACAGATGTTACTGTTGGGGTGAATGTTAGTTTGACACTCTTTGAAAGGAGATGAAAAGAGACATTTCTCCCTTCTGTGGAAGAGTTGTTGGATTCCTTGATAGAGTAATCCCCCACCCCACTGTGTCCCAGCATTGCCAGCTATTGAACCCAGCAAGGTGGCGCAGTGGTTAGCACACTGGACTCGCATTCGGGAGGACGACGGTTCAATCCCGCGCCCGGCCCTCCAGATTTAGGTTTGCCGTGATTTCCCTAAATCACTCCAGGTAAATCCCTGGATGGTTTCTTTGAAAGGGTACAGCCGACATCCTTCCCTAATCCGATGAGACCGATGACCTCGCTGTCTGGTCTCTTCCACCAAACAATCCAACTCAGCTATTGATATTACTTTCTACATAAGACGCAGTTGGGAATTCGCAGGCAACATTTTACGTAAGGCTTCTCTGTGATAGTTGCTAGTCTCTATTGAAACTCCAAGTTTCCAGTGCACAGTCACAATATGTTTTACACTATTTCCACTCAGTGTGGGCCGCCCACTTAGAGGTGCCATGTTCCGAATTATGCAGCCCTCCCACTGGAGTTTCGAGTCCTTCCTCAGCCATGGGTATGTGTGTTGTTATTAACATAGTTTGAGTAGTGTGTAAGTCTAGGGACCTCACCAGTTTGGTCCCATAGGAATTCACACACACACACACACACACACACACACACATACACACACACACACACACACACACACACACACATAGCGAGAGAGAGAGAGAGAGAGCGAGAGAGAGAGAGAGAAAGAGACACTATGATGCATGGAATCATGATTTGTAAAGCAGACAACTAAAAGAGGGAAGGTACAATGAAAGATTTTAAATGGAGCAGCAGGAATTGCAGCTGACTGAAGGTTGGACTGGTAAGGGATGAGACACCGCTCTGAAACTCCTTCAACCTAACAACTTAGAGTGTAATCTGGTCAGTTCAACGAATTTCAGAAATGGCTGGAACTTTCTACGGAGAAAACGCCACCCACAAAGAGCAACGTCCAGTACGGTGACAAGTGACAAGCCACTCACCTTCCCATTCACGCCTTACCTTCTGGCTCAACGGTGAGTTCACGGATTCCAAGGGAATGATGCTTTCTCCAACTGCCACTCCCTACAGGCCTCCTTCACCTCTATATCTACCTGCTGGTTTCCAGCCCAGGTACCTGGCAGAACACCGCCACCTATCCACAATGTTGCCGCAAGAGAAATGCAGTTCGTATATTTTACGAAACCTTTTCACCTACATGCTTATTTTGAAGAGCCTGTAGATCTCTAACGGTACTGGATCAGTTTAGAAACATGTATCCTTTGTATCATCTCATACGATACAGGGCCTTCCAAATATCCTATAGATCAGCATGACGGATTGTGAAAGCATCTGGTAGGCGGACTCTGAGGACACAATCAGAGAATACCATTGAGCACCCAAGGTATCCTCTCTGTCTAGATACATTTCAATAAACAATCTTAAAATTCATGTGTTCATGTAAGACGTTAGTAAATATACCCAAAAAATTACAATCTTTAAAATCAGTCAAATTTAAAAAAAGTAATGGCTTCTAAACATAATATGGTGGTGAATTACTCCACCTGTGTTGTAAGGCTTAGTATTCGCCACAACCACTTTTAAAATACAGCTCTTTGTTCGGTTCCCAAATGGTCCCACTGCTCACAGACGATTATCGAAAAGCCACTCTGTGAGTGGGAGAGAATCAGTATGGTATGCTGGCAATTAGATTTTACAAGACGTTTTGTAAGCTTGTTGCACAGTGAGTAGCTTCTTTTTTTCTTTTTATTTACAACGGGATCCATTACAATATTTGTAATATTCCATGTATGTATTGTGTGTGTGTGTGTGTGTGTGTAGTGTGATCTTTGTTTTGTATGATGATGACAGGGGAAAGGAGAGGGTGAAAGCCAGTGCTGGCGCATGGCCTGCTCCTCATGATTGACACAAAGGGGGCCACCAGGCTGAACACCCCCATCCAGCAGACAAACCACCATCAACAGTGTTGCATGCCCCCACTTGGTGAGGCACTGCAGAGAGCTTTGGTATTCAAACGAGAACACTGGCGTAAAGCGTGGTGACCAGGAGCTTTACGCCACCACCTCTCCTCCCCTCGTCACCCAAATACTGGCAGTAAAAACTTTTTCCGCCACCAGAATGCAAACTGCCTTACCACCAGGTCAAGCGCCACTGCACAGGATTGCATTAGCGACCTCAGCCGTGGAGATTTGTTACAGCGAGCAGCTGCCGTCAGATCAGAAGTGGTGGCTGGCGAGCTTCGGTGAAGAGGCTCTAAATGCACCTGTTGCCAGTCTAATGCCCACCCACTGGACCTCCAAATATGACGGTCTAGAAGGTCTGATCATCGGAGATCCATCATGAAGCTGGGACCAGACAAACTCTCTTTAAAACTGGGGCAGGTCTGCTCGATCTTCTTCCCAAACTCTGTGTGCTGCACGCTTTAAAATTTCAAGGGCTTTGATGGATCGAGAGCAAAAGTTCCTCAGATGTGGCAGGCACTTGAACTCCTGATGAAAATGGATGCCCATATACCTCACCGACGCCTTCAAATTTAAAAAGATGTCTCTCAGTTTCAGTTCTGGAAGACGGAAAGGATGACGGGAACTGTTAACAAGCAACACATGCAGTTTATTTTTCGACAATTACTTGAATCCAGGTCTGTGTGCCCATCTCTCTAGTCTTTTAGCAATCATCTGCAGTTGGTGCGTACTTGCTGCAATTGTGAAAGATGTATTGAAAACTGAAAAACTCTCCGCAACTAAAGCGCCCGAACAGTCCATTGGGGTATTGTTAGTTATAGCCATCAGAAAGCACGTCACAGTTGAAACATCTCCTTGAGGGATATAGTTTTCTTCCATAAAAGTATTCGGTAAAACTTTACTAACTAGATACCTAAACTAATGTGGGGAGAAGAAACATGTAAGAACATGAAGACGTTCCTGTACATCTTTTCTGTATAAACGTGGGACAACCTGTAGCACTGTCTGGTAGCAGAAGGCAACGAAACACAGCTTCAGTACAGGTTTTATGATGAACTTTGATTGCAAATGTTAATGGAAATTCAAATATATTCAGTAGTCAACGCTCTCTTTCCTGTCATTTGAATATCAGACACACTTTCTATTGGCAGAAGTAAGCAAGAATGCCAGTTAAAAAGGCCAACTATCTTCTAAATCGCCATTTTTTTTCGTTGATCAATGTCCTTACAGGTTTTCCAGTGGCCGCAACGGTTCCCCCTCCTGTGCCAACTTTTCGCCCCAGAGCAGCAGTTGCGCCCTCCGTCTTCAATTGTTCTTTCCGTATAGTCCAGTCTCTGTCTTGCCCTACGATTTTCATACTCTGTAATTCCTTCAAGCAGCATAAAAGTTATTCCTTGATTCTTAACACATGCGCCATCATCACGTCTCTTCTTTTTGTAAATGTTTTCCATATAATCTTCTCCGCTCCCCATTCCGTATCTTATCAGTCCTCCTAATTTTCAACATCCTTCCATAGCACCACATCCAAAACGCTTTGACTCTCTTCTTTCTGGGATTTTCTCGTCCGACATTCGGTTCCACACAAAGCTGCAGTCCATACACACATTTTCAGAAATATCTTCCTCAAAACAAGGAAATTTTTTTTGACAACAACAGACTTTCTCACAAACCACGTTTCTTCCTCACCTCACTATTTTCGCCTTTCTTCGATTCACTCTCAGTCCATTTTCTGTGCTCTGTAGACTGTTCATTCTATTCAGTATGTTCTGCAAATATTCCTTGCTTTCACTGATATGTGAAACGTCCCCTTTGAACAATTCTACACGAGACTGTGCTTAACCTGACACACAATACTTTGTTAGCGCAACGCAATCTGACTTTCAAAATTCCCTACAAAAGAATGGCCCTGACTAACATTGAACTATACCTTTCACAAATCACTTACCTCACAAAAATCTTCGCTGCTCAAGCTACTGCAATACAGCAAGCGCCACTACTGCCAGCTAAATAAAAGATTCAAACTACTAAAGGCACTAACTACTGATAAGGATAGTTAGCAAATGAAAGATATTAATAGAGAACAAACAATGTATTTACCTTAATATCATCACAAGTCATAATATATATATCAGTTCATGACAAATTGCAAACCTCCGCCATCTCTCTCCCCACATCCACCACTGCTGGCGGCTCACCTCCAACTGCGCAACGCTACGCGCTGTTCACTTCCAGCTGCCGCTGCCCAACACTACAATGGCAGACAACAATGCAAACTAGCCACAGACTGCACACAGCACAGCCAGTGATTTTCATACAGAGGTGGCGTTACCAATAAAAAAACCTAAACAGCCTACTTACATACAGAAAACATAAACAGCCTACTTAACGTTGCCAACAAGAAAACATAAACAGCCTACTTACATAGAGAAAACATAAACAGCCTACTTACATAGCCTCCATGCTCCCCACAAAAAATTTTACAAAATATTTTTGGGCAGTGGCCAATAATGATTTGATAAAATTTTTCATAATTACAATAACAAAGAAATCAAATGCACACACTTATTGATACAATGTTGGTCAAAAGCTAAAATTTTCTCACAGTCCATAAAGATAGTCCCGATCATTCATGATAATAGTAATTACAGGTTGTTTTTTTTCACAAAGTCTCATTAGTAAAAGAAATTGCACACAGAAGTAGTGGATTTCCATGCAGTCTTGAAGAAGTAGTGTTGTCCTTCCAACGGAAAAACAGTGCTGACTCTTGACATGCTGACAGGTAATGGGCCACAATGGAGCAAACCCACAACAGAGTCATTCGACGTTTTGAAGAATATTGGTAGGTAGGTCATCACAGAGCAGACCCACTGTAGTCCTGGTAGAAATTGTGGTATTGGTGGGCCACCAGAGGTGCAGACCCACTGTAGTCCTTGTAGAGAAGGCCAGCAGCCATCTGTTGCGATTGTGCAGGTGCACATTCACCATCGAAGAGTCTTGCGGAGAATATAGCAAGTCCATAAACCACCACTTGTGCACTCACAAAGTTTTTGGAATTGTCCTTAGAACCAGCAATGCTGTTATCCAGTCCCTTGCTGAATTAGTAACACATGTGCAAACACTAACAGTCCCTACTTCTCACATATTGTCCATATACTATGACCAACAGAAACGTGTGCAGTGAAATGTAACTTAATTTGAAGAACTGGTAACAATTACAATTTGGTAACATAAAAATACAATAACAAAGGTACTAAATACATCATTAAAGAACATAATAATACAGATAACATTTGTAGTACAGGCTTTACAAAAGAATCGAACTAACATATACATCAGTGGAATTATGACATGAGTACATACATAAAAGATCACAATAACTTTTGAAACATCAACTTCACACATGAGCACTAGACAGAAAAGAATTAATAATGTCTAACTTCTTTACAAAGTAAATAACATATTATTAATGCCAATTATATTCGAGGATAACAGTATTCCTCATCATAGTGAATGTAGCTTAATATTAAAAGAGAAAAAAGTTCTATGAAACAGTACACAGAGACAGGAAGAAAACAAATACACAAGGGTACACATACACATAGTGGGATAACACCAATAGGAAAGGACAGGGTTCGTTTTCAGTGTAGCATTTGGTACTGCAGTCCAACCCAAAACTTCATATATCTTTCCTCTTATTTCATCCTTTGTTTCCACCAAAAAAATTCTATCTAAGCATGCTTTCTGTATTTATATGTTCACACATTTCTTAACATTTATTTCCAAGAAAATCCTACCTAAACCTGTTTTCTCAATGCATTTCTTCCAATTCATCGCAACTCATTCTCTTCTATAGTCTACCCCCTCTTAAGCTAACTTAAATCTACTGAGCTCAGATGCTAAACTAAGGGACGAGGCAATGCAGCATCACATAACAAATCAACACAAACAGCAATGCAAAAAATGCAAATTGGCAAAGCTAGCAGCATAAATGAGCAAAAGTCAAATTCAATAACACTATGCCTGGCAAACAGCAGCAACTTATACCTAAACATGACATAGCGCAAGCAGAAAAAATATTACACTAAAATGGCCATGTCTAATACCTATGTCACATCTTAACATTAGGGTGATGCATCACAATTTATTCTACAAAAGAAATTACCAAGTACTTGAAAAGAAAATTATGAATGCAGTTCCTGTGAAGGTAAATGTCGCTTTGTGCTCCCTCATTTTTTTGAAAAAAATTATTATATACTCGATCTGTAGACAGAAAATATTTATATTAGTACATCTATAAAATTTTATTTTAACCAATGCTGCAGTGCAGCTAGAAACTAGATATCAAATGAAATAAGCAACTACGAAAAGCAAAGTATAAAAATATCATTCAGTAGTCATGTGACATTTCATAAGTTAGTAGAAACTCTCTCAACTCTCGTAGAAAGACGCTTGTCATAATCAGGTGTGCAGATGTAAAAATATTTCTCGTCATTTCATTAGGCATCTCAGTAAATATTGTAAATTAAGAGCTAGTGTAATCATATGTTTTCAAGTTCGACCGTGTCGTTTTTGCAATGCTTTCTACAAAGGAATGACAATGGCCAGGATAATGGCCTCCTTTTTTTTTTGTTCTACCTGTGCCGCTGAAAAGGGCTCGCAATAATGGCTTTTTCTCCAGGCGTCTGACACAGCTGGGTGCCCGCGACGCATTACGTGCAGGTGGTCACTTAACTTTCGTACGGAAATATTTACGACAGCAGTTTCTGCTACCGTGGCAGTCTCATATAAAAATATTACACAGGTCAAGAATTAGCGTTGCAAATCTGTAGAAACAAAATCCTATAAATATAACAGTGTCCAAAAAATGTTCAGTGGCATTGTGATACATTCACACATGATTCACACATGTCATAACTCTTAAAGTACGATTCTTGGTTTCCAACATCCTTTTTCACAAGTCAAGAGTCCCTACCCACTATTCATTACTCCTTACCTTATTACACATATACGTATCCATCGACACTCGTCAATATTTCGTCATTATAAATATGAAGCATAATCAAATAACTCATATAGCCTCAGCCTATTAATCGTAAACATACCTCAGCAGCATAATACACATCGTCGTCGTAAAAATAACATCATAACACCTCAGTCAAATCTCAAAATCGTCGTAGCTTCCTCCAATAATTAAAAAAATTCTCTGCTCATGTCAAAAGTGTCATCTGCCTCAAACGTACTTTAAAAATCATAATCCCTTTACCAAATACATCATTCAAAGCTCTCATAGTATCACAATGGTTCTGAAAAAATATGAAGAGTTCACACAGTACAGACAAAATACAATTTCGTAAGTGTGAAGTTATCCAACAGTGTAATTACGTAAACATGTGTCACTGACGTAGTAAAAAACATGTTTATCTCTCAGTTAAATGATGAGATAGCTGTGTAATTCTGTGTTAGAGAAATATGGTACCGATGTGTAAAGTTGTATAAGCAAATACCATATTAGCTAGGGCTCCTTGTGCTTGCCAAACACATGGTACACAAAGTAAGCGTGTACCCCCCTGAGGATTAATGTAATTATACCCTCAGGTGCTACAGATTATTGCAATGGAATGAAATGTATCACGAAAACCTTTGTATCATTGTACTCCAAATATCTTTAAAAATAAATATTTTAAGTACATAATCAATCACTCAAATACGTGTACTGTAGCGCTAAATGTGCGTCTTGTTGCAACATAATCTCTGTGGAAGTGTCGTAGTTATCGTCCACCGAAAGCTAAGTTCTGCAGAAGTCAATGTACTTACCTCATGATAAACAAAAGTGAAATGCTTTGCGTATAAATGTCTTAGTTATTACGCTTATTGCCGTGATGAGGAAAGTACTGTGCTGTAACGTATTGTTGTGCTACGGAAAACCCTGTCTCATTGTAGCTATACTACAAAAGTTACTACTAAAACATGTTTTACTTTCCAGAATAATACAGAAAAACTGTGCAGATATAAAACAGAAACACCGCAAAATCAACATTGTAAATTGTCACTCATTAGTAGCGTCGTGATAAAATCGTGTAGCTGTCACATAAACTAATCACTCTGTCGTCTGGTATCTCACAGAAAGTACTTTAAACCCAGAATGTATTTTCAAGTAAACCAAAATGTTGCATTAAAATCTCATTAGCAGTACTGGTAAATGTTCTAAGTATGTGAGCCTTATAGTCGTTACGTAATCGTGCAACAAACAAGCAAGAATGTACACACACAATAACACTGTGACGTCTGTTTACTATAACAATGCATTCGCCATTTCTGTTTAAATAAGTTCTCTTGGTTCTTGATTGGATATTTAACTTCAAACATTGTTGTATGTTAACAGATTCTAAGTCTGACAAAGCATACTAGCAATGTAAAGTGAAAACTTATGTGGCAAAGACAAAGTTAAAAAGCTGATTATCTTTCAATAAACGGTTTTACATGTGAAATGTGGTGTAAACCTTTACTCTTCCTACTATGCAAAGCTCGAGCTTCAACGGAATTATCATGTCGTATACGTCGGTAAAGAATACTGGAATTTTTCTCAAGGTTAGCGTCTATGTTATTTTTCTCTGAGCCAGCCGGCGCACGCGGCTGCCTGCGGTGCGAGTCATTGTCTGTCTCTTTGTTGGCGCGCGTTGTTATTGGGATTAGGAGACCTAACTTCCACAAATTCGCCTTGCCGAGAGGGCCCAGCTCTGTTTAAAGCTCGCCAGTTCTGATGCAATTCAGGTCTGTCGTTTTGTCGGTAGTTTACACAGTTTCTTTCGTGTCGGTCATGTGGTGGAGAAATTCTCCCTGAATCGTAACTGCGCGCTGAACTGTTGCGTCTGAAGTTATTCTGCCTCCCTTGATAATAATTGTTTTGGTTACCATATTGTCTGTTTCTCTGATTGTCTCTGTGATAGTCATTACTACGGAAATGCGATCTTTCTCTGTAACTATTATTACTCTGCCAGCGGTTGTCATATAGGTGGTGTCTGTTTTGGTCACGATTTGCGTTGTAAGAATGGCCTTTTCGTGTCCAGTTATTGTTTCTTTCATCGCGGATTTGCGACGGATGTGACCTGTAATTGTTGTGTTCCTGGTTTCGCGTTCCGCGATTGTCATTGTCAATTTCTAATTCTTCTAACAGTCCCTGAAAAGCTTCAATGTCGTCTTTGCAACGTCCTGCTAAAATAATATGTCGTAAATGTTTAGGCAGTTTGATTAAGCAAATGCGGATGAGTTCTGAGGGGCTGTATGGGTTTGACAGGTATTGATTCTTGTGCAACATGTCTTCAAAATATTTCACAAGACTGGAAAATTCAGATTGTTCGAAGTGTTTCATCATTATGATGTTATGTTTTACACGGTCTTGTGTAGCTTGAGACCAATATGCTGAGAGGAAGGCATGGTAAAATTCTCCCTCACTGTGGCAATCGTGAATGACCGATCGCATTCTTACAGCTGGTTCATTCTCTAAGTAGCCACACATAAATTCTAATCTGTGTTCTAACGACCAGTTGGGAGGAAAACAATGAGAGAATTGATGGAGCCATGCTTGTGGATGAATGTCGTTGCCAGAATTCTTAAATGTTTTGAATTTACGTGTAGTAATGAACAGCTTATAGTCAAAATCATCATGTCGGCGAGTCGCATATCGGTCATTGTTAGGTCGTGTCGGCCGTTCCATCTCAAAATTCGGTGCACATTGCCAATTTCTTTCATAACTTCCGAAATGCCCTGTGTTATTATTTTGTGTCTGTTCCGTATTTGTATGTCCCTCTTCCCGTATTGGGGCGCGAGTGTCCTCTGAAATACGTAATTCTTGTACTACTTGTGCCAACTGATCTTGCACTTCCCGGATTTCTCTTTTGTACTGTGTATTGATTTGATTTTGATTTTGTTTGAATTTTCTAATTTGTTCATACTCTTCAGTGTCCATGAAAGCTACAGGTGTTGTGTCATTCAGATCATCATCTACCTTTGTAGATAAGTTAGTGAACTGATCTGAAAGTTCGGCTACTTTATCCGATAGTGAAATCATTTCCTCTCTATGTTTTTCTGAACCAAGTTTCAGAGTGTCCATTTGTGTTGCAATCGTGTCTACTGTGACCTTTAAGTTTTCCTGAGTTTTTGCAAGTTGCATAACCGTATCGGTAGATGCAACTGAGTCAAATTTTGCTTGCAAGGTCTCATGATTTTCATGAACAATAGTTTGCAGTTCTTTTATAGCTGCTTCGTGATTCTGTAGTGCATTTTCATGACGCGAAAAAATAGGTTGGAAATGCTCACAAATTTGTGTTTTTACGTCATTACAGACTTTTTGACATTTCGATTCAATGTGATGTAACTCAGCAGTTAAATCCTCACGTGTTCGTTCAAGAGTTTGCTCCAATGAGTCTAACTTTTTAAGATTTTGTTCCATTGTGTCTA
Organism: Schistocerca piceifrons; assembly: GCF_021461385.2. NCBI lineage: Eukaryota > Metazoa > Arthropoda > Insecta > Orthoptera > Acrididae > Schistocerca > Schistocerca piceifrons. Next base: position 72,194,260 of record NC_060148.1, on the reverse strand, counting down.
ACTTTTGAAGCTTTTGCTGTGTTTGTCTCTGATTTTGTTCCATTGTGTCTAACTTTTTGAGATTTTGTTCCACTGTGTCTAACTTTTTAAGATTTTGTCCCATTTGTCTCTGATTTTCTTCCATTTGTTGCATTAATTGCAATAATAATGTATTAGTGTCTGGAATCTGTTTCTCTACGCTTTTCGGCAGTGCATTTGCACCGGCAACATTCACATTTTGACAAGCAGAAAATGCGTCTTGACTTATTTGAGAAAACGGTGATAACCCAAAACCTGAATCTACAGTATTTGCGAAATTGTGTCCTGTCATTTCGGATTCCTGAGGCGAGCTGTTGCCGACCGATCGATCGATAATGCTTCCCTCTTCACTAATTGTTTCACTGTCCGTGCCATTGTTTGCCGCCCGCTCCATTTCCCTATGCACGATTACCAAATTACTACTTTGAACATCAGTTAATTCATTACTCTGCGGCGCTAACACACTGCCTTCGTCTTCACTGTCATTTCTCAGTTTACTTTGGAGCCTAGTATTACGTTTTTCACACGCCATTATTGTCACAGTATTTCACACGACAACACAGAAAAACACAATTTGAAGAGCAAAATAAAATAACGTAGCAATGGAAATAATGTCTAGTTAATTGCAGCTGCGAAATACTTGGTGCAAATCTACATGCATGCCACAACTGTTTTACTCTACATCAATGAAAACTACAACTACAAAGGAGATTCTCTCTACAATTACGCGCTAGCAATAAACAAAAGCTACACTAAATACACAAACTACAAGAAAAAATCAGAAGATTCCAGTGAGGTATCCTAGGCTAAGGGTCGACATATGAAACGTCCCCTTTGAACAATTCTACACGAGACTGTGCTTAACCTGACACACAATACTTTGTTAGCGCAACGCAATCTGACTTTCAAAATTCCCTACAAAAGAATGGCCCTGACCAACATTGAACTATACCTTTCACAAATCACTTACCTCACAAAAATCTTCGCTGCTCAAGCTAGTGCAATACAGCAAGCGCCACTACTGCCAGCTAAATAAAAGATTCAAACTACTAAAGGCACTAACTACTGATAGGGATAGTTAGCAAATGAAAGATATTAATAGAGAACAAACAATGTATTTACCTTAATATCATCACAAGTCATAATATATATATCAGTTCATGACAAATTGCAAACCTCCGCCATCTCTCTCCCCACATCCACCACTGCTGGCGGCTCACCTCCAACTGCGCAACGCTACGCGCTGTTCACTTCCAGCTGCCGCTGCCCAACACTACAATGGCAGACAACAATGCAAACTAGCCACAGACTGCACACAGCACAGCCAGTGATTTTCATACAGAGGTGGCGTTACCAAAAAAAAAACCTAAACAGCCTACTTACATACAGAAAACATAAACAGCCTACTTAACGTTGCCAACAAGAAAACATAAACAGCCTACTTACATAGAGAAAACATAAACAGCCTACTTACATATGAACAATGTCATCTGCGAATCTTATCCCTGGTGATCTTTCACTCTGTGGTTCAACCCCGCTCCTGGACCGACCTGTCACTGCTTCTGCGATGTACACATCGAACAAAATGTTCAGATATTTATTAATTCCCAAGGGACCAAACTGCTGAGGTCTGGGGTCCCTAGACTTACACATTACTTAAACTAACTTATGCTAAGAACAACACACACACCCCATGCCCGAGGGAGGACTCGAACCTCCGGCGGGAGGAGCCGCGCAATCCGTGACACAGCGCCTCAAACCACGCGGCCACTCCGCGCGGCTACATTGAACAGTGAGAATGAAAGAGTTATTACGAGCATTTCGTCATTTGCCTTCAGTACTAATTGTTACTTTTTGATACTTTTACATATGTATATTTCACGTCTTTCCGTAATGCTTGCCGGCCGAAGTGGCCGCGCGGTTCTGGCGCTGCAGTCTGGAACCGCGAGACCGCTACGGTCGCAGGTTCGAATCCTGCCTCGGGCATGGATGTGTGTGATGTCCTTAGGTTAGTTAGGTTTAACTAGTTCTAAGTTCTAGGGGACTAATAACCTCAGCAGTTGAGTCCCATAGTGCTCAGAGCCATTTGAACCATCCGTAATGCTCACTGTTATTTTCTCAGAATTTCGATAGTTCACCATTCGCCATTCCGTAACGTTTTTCCTAGGTCTGCAAATCCCATAAAAGAGCCTCAATTTTTCTTAAGTGTTGCTTCTTCAGAACTGCCTTCACCTTTTCTAAACCAAAACCATCGGTCACGTCCACAACTATTTTTGCATCCTATGCTATTTGTTTCTGAAACTTGCATTCTTGAGCTACTGTACTGATTGTGCAATAAGTCTCACATTTATTTCCCTTTACTACCTTTGGAATTGTACCGATGATATTTTCGAAAGTCTCCACCACAACATGAAAAGTCGTTTTGTTGCGTTTAATCCCAGCGCATTTAGGAATTGCAAAACTTGAGTATCTATGTCTTTTACCTTATTCAAGCGCAAGTCCTCCATATCTCTTTCAGACTCTAATAATGAACCCCTTACTGACGTTTGTTTCTTCTTCCTGCTCGTCACTGACAGCTCTTTTCCCTCCTAAAGCCATTAAACACCGTCTTTCCACATATCCTGTATCTCTTCTGCGTTTAACATCGTAACTCTTTCTACACTATTAATGTTGACACTTCTGCATTTAATTTCAACGGAAGTTGTTTTGATTTTTCTGTATGCTGAATTTATCTTTCCGACGATCATTTCTTTTTCGATTTATTCGCAATTTTCGTGCAGCTTTCTTGACATGCTATCGCTGTGCTTAGTTCCTAAGTACATATTGCTTTATTCCTGTCTTTTCCCGAGTATTTTCCTACTTCTTTCATCCGAATATCAGTTTAAATATTTCTTCAGATGGTTCAAATGGCTCTGAGCACTATGGGACAACTTCTGAGCTCATCAGCCCCCTAGAACTTAGAACTACTTAAACCTAACTAACCTAAGGACATCACACACATCCATGCTCGTGGCAGGATTCGAACCTACGACCGTAGCGGTCGCGCGGTTCCAGACTGTAGCGCCTAGAACCGCTCGGCCACTCCGGCCGACAATATTTGTTCCATTACAGAAAGTTTTTTCTCAGTTATTCTACCCGTACCTACACTGATCAGCCAGAACATAATGGCCTACTATCGATATAAATCCATCCAGGCGATAGCGGCGTCAGCCGGCGAGATATGCCTGCTGAACGGACACACGTACGGTGCATGTGGTATCAATGAGTGTGCTGTCTGTGTGTAGAATTGTAAAGGCTCGCGTTCTGTCTGACCGAAGGCAGACTGCAATGGCCTGGAGGTTAGGCACGAGCATTTCAAAAACTGCAAGGAGAGCTGTGGTGAATGTCTTCAACGCCAAGCACAAACCACGTCCTGACGTCGTAGGGTTGGGCGGCCACCTCCCATTACAGATGTCGGATGTAGTAGGCTGGGCGGACTGGCAAAACAGGACAGGCTGCCAACTGTGGCGGAACTAGCACGAGACTTTAATGCTGGGCAGGGCACAAGTGTGTCTGAACTCACAGTGCACCGGACACTCCCAACGATGGGCCTCCGCAGCCGACGGCCCATGCTTGTGCTAATATGAACAGCACGACACTGACGACTTCGTCTGGAATGTTCAGCACTGGGCAGTGCAACAGTGGCAGAGCCTTGCATGGCTGTATGAATCCCGATACCTTCTCCGTCATCCCGATAGCAGGGCGCGAATCTGTCGCCTTCCAGCGGAACAGCCCCTTGACACCTGTACGGCCGTACGGAGACAAGTTGGCGGCGGCTCCATTATGCTCTGGAAACCACTGACACGGGCATTCGTGGGTTGAATGGAGCTCGTGCAAGGCACCGTTACGGCCAAGGTGTATCGTACACTGGATGGCACAACACATACACCCCTTTAGAACGAACATGTTTCCCGACGGCAGTGGCATTTTTCAACAAGGTAATGCCCCATCTCACAAGGCCAGGACTGTGACGGAGTGGTTCGAGGAACACACTTCCAGCTTCTTTGATGACCCCTTCCCCTTTAACTGAACTATCTACTGTAATATTCATTACAGCACATCTACCCATTCTCAGATTCTCCTCGTTATTGCCACATTTAATTTTCTTGATAGTTCTCTTTATATTCAGCCTATTGTTTATCCTTATTTCATTGTGGTCTTAGTCTATATCTGCCCCTGATTAAATTTTACAATCTATTATCTCATTTCGGAATCTCAGCCTATCAATAACGTCATCAAGCTGATATCTAGCATCCACTCCAGGCCACGTCTTAGTATACTTCCTGCTTTTATGATTTTTGAGCGGTGTATTCGCTACCACTATCCGATGTTTATCACAAAACTCTAGTCTCTCCTCTCCCCTTCATACCACCGAGCCCAAATTTTGCGATAACACCATCTTATATTCTTTCCCCTACCGCAACATTCAATCTTCCCCTGATTACTAGTTTAACATCTCCCTTAGATACTGAGTTGCCTATCCGGTGCCGTCATACATTTTCTCTACCTCTTCATCTTTTGCTTGTTAAGTCCACAGGTGTAAATGAAATACTGTTGACGGCACTGGTTTGATATTCTTTCATCATCTTCTTTAACTCAGGCAGTAACTTTATAGCTTGTTCTACCTTCGCAGATGCGAGCTTTTCCTTGGTATTCCTGTATCTCTGTCCTACAGCATAAAGTATATTACATGTCCAACTATTCTTTCTGCCTTATTCTTTCAATGTGCTTTTTCATTTTATCGTCGCATTTTCCATTCTTTCATTGGTGCAAAATGTATTTAATTCTGTCCCCATTTGAGAACTGTTTATTTGTTCTCTCAGAGTACATCTGCATCTACGTGATTACTGTGCTATTCACAATTAAGTGCCTGGCAGAGGGTTCAATGAGTACATCCTTTCACTATCTGAAAAATTTCGTTTCAGCTAACTGTATCCTCCTTTGGCGTTTCTTAGTTACTTTCCAAGTCTCACGTCCACGTGTGAGGATGGATGTTGCCATTACTTCGTAGAATTTGGTTTTATATCTTTCTTGCTATCATTGGGTAATGTTTCCTGTATAGTGCCACGTATCATTTGAAACTTACATAGCTTAGTGGATATAACGTTACGATAATTGCATCATATCCTAACAGCATAAAGTGAGATTCCCTTTGCAAATGATTTTCCATTTAGCACTATTTTAGTACACTTTGGATATTTTCCTTAAAAAGTCATAACTTACGTTGTATTTTGTGATATGTTGAAGCTGTGGAGTCCGAGAGATGTAGAGTAAATTGTAAATAATCGTCCATTTTTTGTAAATTACTTGGTTCAAATTGCTCTAAGCACTATGGGACTTAACAAATGGCTCTGAGCACTATGGGACTTAACATCTGAGGTCATCAGTCCCCTAGACTTAGAACTACTTAAACCTAACTAACCTAAGGACATCACACACATCCATGCCTGAAACAGGATTCGAACCTGCGACCGTAGCAGAAGCGCGGTTCCGGACTGAAGGGCCTAGAACCACTCGGCCACAGCGCCCGGCAAATTATTTGGCCATCAGCAAAGAGTACAGTATGTAAATTTGTATTTCTAGAAACTAATTTTATTCGTGGACTAATTTATCATTCGACTGCCTAACAATATTGTCAGTACGACATATATATTAAATAAAGTGGGTGAGAGACGGCACTCTTGTCGTACATCTCTGTTAATTCCTATCGGTGCTGTTCTCTCTCTGGATGCATAAATTAAAATTCTGTTATTCAGATAATAAACTTTTAGGCACGTGTAATATTGTCCCCTTGGTATATTTACTGTCTCCGTAAGTGGTCCACTGTCCTGGAATCCTAGTGCTGAACCCCTATTACTTCTGTTATATGGGGCAGATGCTACTGACGATATTGTCACATACACAAATGACATCCTAGTAGCAGTCCTTGCAGACTCCAGGGCGAGACTTGAGGAAAAAGTGAATTATGTGCTTGTCCAGATGCAGCATTGGTGCAAGAGCAAGAAACTAACTATAGCCGTTCATAAAACCACATACATACTTCCTTAGAGAAGACTTTCTCTTGCCAGAAATCCTTCCCTGGTGCTTGACGTAATATCTGTCATAGATATTTAGCCACTCTTCTAGACGAGAAAAGAAACTTCCCACAACACGTAAGATCTGTTCCTCAGAAAGCAGTCAAAATCATGCATAAGGTTGCCCATGCTGGTACTGCTGACCAAAAATTACCGTTGCACGTAGTGTGGCCATATTACGAAGCTACTGCGGGCTTTGCTGCCAGCGTCTGGGCGCATCGCCTTAGACTAGGCAGCTACAAAACAATACTGTGGCGAATTCAGCGGAGCGTACTTCTGAGGCTCGCCGCTGCCTTTTGCACTACACCTGTAGAGGGTTTAGTTGTGATCTTCGGGCTACATGACGTGTATGTCGTGGTACGTTACAGGGCACCGCTGTATTGGTCGGGACGCGAGCAATGTGATCGTGTGTACGAGATCACAAGGACTTATCTTCCTGATAAAAGACATTTAGGACCCTGGAATTGAATGGCAGTCTGACTGGGATCCTAGGAGCACTACGAGACGTGTTTACAGCGTATTCCCAAGCACCTGGAACAGGCTCAAACTGCGCGACGTTACCCCTACTTGAGGTGTGGTGCACCTATTAACAGGTCACGGTTCATATCCCACACATCATTGTCGAATAGGATGTGGTAACGCACCAATGTGAGGTGAAGGTTCGGCTAAGCATGTCGTTCTGAGATGCCCCTTTTTCAGGTAGAGAGAGAGGCAGCAAACAATTAGACTGCGATCTGCAAACAATCGTAGGTGACCAACACTTGTGGACTAAAGTCAATATGATGGCACACCAGATATCTAAAAGGCAACTGCTTAATTTTCGGTCTATAAGATCAAGTGGACCCTCTGAGTATCAAAATAATGTCAACAGGTCAAAGAAGCGATTCCTTAATTATAGGTAATGATAGGCACATATACATTTCATTAACAGAGACGTATATATATATGAACAAATAAGAAAAAATAAAAACGAAACGAAAGAATTCTACGGTCAACCACATCGGTATGCGCAGATTCGAGGATTGCCGAGTGTGGGTGATGTAGAATAGTGTAGCAACAATATGTTGGGAAGTACGTGTAGTAGTTAGTCGGTAAACCTCGAGTTGTTCTGAGTCTGCCAGTAACATATCTAGTAATGTAAGGTGAAAGTTATTCACTTGGAACTTCAGTTAAGTCCCTTTATTTTATGTTATTTTTTAAATTGATTCTTATTTTTCAACTGTTCGGTTTTATTTCTACATTAATACTACCAATCGTTGCAGTTAACATACATAAAACATTGTACGTCACCATGATTAATGAATATGTACGACCTGTTTAGAGTTTCCAGATAACAGGTCTGAAATTTGTAGTAAAATATTGAACCAAATAGAACTGAATTTTTCCAGTCTTCTATTAGTCCATCTTGTTCTTGTTCCTCTTTCTCCATCTCCTCTACCCCCGCCCTCTCTCTCCCTCTCTTTCTATCTCCTCTGTCTGCTCCTGCTACTCCTGTCCCAGTTTATGTGCCCTTCCCCCTCTCTGTTCATTTGCTAGTCCTTCCTTTCCATCCGCTCCTTCACTCTGTGTTCACGTCCACCTCCCTCCATTTATTTCCTCCTTCACTTCTCTTTGTCCATCTCCTCCTGCCCTGTTTCTCCGTCAACCACTTCCATCCCTCGCTCTGTCCATCTTGTCCTCCCTTCTTCATGTCCATCTCCTCCAACTCTTCTTTCACTGTTCATCTCCTCCTCCCTCTACTCTCTCTCCATTTCCTCCTCTTTCCTTATCCTGTCCATCTCCTCATCCCCCCTCTCGCTGTTCATTTGCTCCTCCATTCACTCTTTCTCCTCCTCTTTCCTTTCTCTGCCTTTTTCCTCGCCTCCCTCTATCCATCTTCTCTTCCTCCATTCCCCTGACCATTGTCTCCTCCCACTCTCTCTGTCTGTCTCTTCCTCTCCCCTGTCAAGGTACATCTCTTCCTCTTTCCTTTCTCCATCTTCTCATCCTCCCCCTCTTTGTCCATTCCTTCCTCTTATCATTCTACGTCGTTTCCCTTTTTTTTCTCTATCTCCTCACACACTCTCTGTCTGCCAGTCTTCTCCTGGCCCACTATCACACCCACCCCAGCAGGTTGCTCTGGCTCACACTGCCACAGTATTTATTATGCAGAGAGTAACTAACAAGTGTATCACATTTGACAGCAATAGTTGCAGCGTTTTAGGATAAACTTTCCACCTATGGCTTTGCTTGCGTACATGCAAGTCAAATATGTTTCACGTATATTTAAAATTTTGCACGTGTATTTGCAGACATATTTCACTTATATCTCTAGTGAAATTCGCCCTGCACTTTCATTTTCCCACGGCTCAATATTTGTGACGTCGTGTCTTCTGAACTGACGGGAAGAAAGTCGCAGCAGCATAAAATAATTAATGTAGAGATATGAAATCTCGGGAATAAATTTCTTTAGATGAAATATTTAAATCATTAACTTTGCAGTATCACAGTTTGATATAGGTGCGAGGAAAGCAATTAGAAATGTGAAATGCTAAAACGCTGGCATACAAATTAACTGGTGTAAGCCCCTAGGATGTCGAATGTAAGCATGCAGACGTGCATGTATTGTATTGCACAGGTTCTGGATGTCAGTTTGTGGGAAGCAATTCCATGTCTGTTGCACTTGGTCAGTCAATGCAGGGAAGGTTAATGCTGTTTGTGGATGACGCTGGGGTGCTTGTCCAATGATGTCCCATATGTGTTCGATTGGAGACAGATCTGGCGATCAAGAAGGCCAAGGAAATATGCTGACATTCTATAGAACATGTACGTGGGCGAGCGTTATCCTGTTGGAAAACACCGCCTGGAGAGCTGTTTATGAATGGCCACACAACAGTTCGAATCACGAGACTGACATGCAGTTTTGCAGTCAAGGTACTCGGGATAGCCACGAGAGTGCTCCTGCAGTCATAAGAAATCGCACCACAGGCTGTAGCTCCAGGTGTAGATCCAGAATGTCTAGCACACACACAAGTTAGGGTGTTGGTCCTCAACTGGCCTTTTTGTCAAAGGCATTCTTGACTAACAACTACTCACCAGGTCCAATATCAAAGGTAACTAACACTCACGACCGTCACGGCGTGTATTTAAAGGAAACTTGATTTGAAGCCTCATAGTAACGCTATTAGTGCCACTCTAATGCGACTGGCTCAAGATCCGATTGGTTGGTTAATTTTGGGGACGGGACGAAACAGCGAGGTCATCGGTCCCATAGGATTAAGGAAGGATGGGAAGGAAGTTGGCCATGCTCTTTCAAAGGAACCATCTCAGCATCTGCCTGACGCGATTTAGGGAAATTATGGGAAGCCTGAATCAGGATGGCTGGACGCGGGTTTGAACCGTCGTCCTCCCGAATGCGAGTCCAGTGTGCTAACCAATATGCCATCTCGTTCGGTCCGAAATCCGAATAGACGTCATTGTTCAGATGTCTAAGCACGGCTACCAACTTTCGTTTAGCCGGCCGTGGTGGCCGAGCGGTTATAGGCGCTACAGCCTGGAACCGCATGACCGCTACGGTCGCAGGTTCGAATCCTGCCTCGGGCATGGCTGTGTGTCATGTCCTTAGGTTAGTTATCTTTAAGTAGTTCTAAGTCTAGGGGACTGATGACCTGAGATGTTAGGTCCCATAGTGCTCAGAGCCATTTGACCCAACTTTCGTTTATGTCGCACAAGTGTTTCTTGGTGGAGCGATTTCTTTTTTTCTTTCGGCGGTGTATTTCTGTACTTATATTCGGTAACATATGTACATACTGTCTGCGAAATGTGTTGCGAGTAGAGCTAATAGGATAAAAATAATAAATTAAAATGTCGTGTATGATGCGACAGTTTGTCACTCATCTTTGTATTTGACGTCATATCGCCTCAACGGCGTGTCCTAAATTATACATTTTTGTAGATAATTTCAACAGCATGCGTGTTTATTAGTTTGGACGTGTGTTGCGAATAGCGGTAGTAGTAAACAATTACTTAGGTTGAAACGTCATGATTCAGGTGGCACTTTTTCGGCGTGAATAGGGAAAATGTAGTAAGCTACCAACTTTTTACTTTCATCATTACAGCGAGAAAAGGTTTGAGAAAGGTTTGAGAAAGGTTTGAGAAAGGCATGAGAAAGTTTTGAAATTATGTGTCATGTTTCTTCGAAGTCGTTAACTGTTCCCATTCTGAAATACTGGTGAATAAAGAATGGATATTCGCGCATAACGAGCTACACTTCTTTTTCACGCGTATCTCTTTGACAGGTAGGCGTTTCTTAGCCCTGCAGAGATTATCTCAAGGCAATACGTTGTATGTGTGCAAAGTTTGGTTGACATCGGTTCACTATTTTTGGTGGGTATGTGGGACATACACTTATATGTACGTCCATTTTTAAAGTATGTACGGATTCCTGTCTTTCCATGAACAGCTTTGTACTTCCTCCTTTCGTTTGTCAATCGAATTATTTCTTCTGTTACCCAAGGTTTCATCGTAGTTACCTTCCTTGTGCCTTTCTCTGACTGTAAACATGTGAGATTGCCGTTTTTAAAGATGTCCACTCCTCTTCAACTGAACTGCGTGCTGTAATGTTCCTTATCGCAATACCCGCCTCCTTAGCGAACTTCAGACGAGTGTCTTCACTCCTGAGTGTATCATACCCCACTTCCTTCCGCTCAGACTCTTCTGTACGAGTCTCCTAAGCCTCTGTCGACTCTTCACTGTTACTAAATTATGATACAAGTCCATATCTGCTCCTGGGTATGATTCACAATTCAGTTTGATTTTGGAATCTCTGTCCGACCACGATGTAATACAGCTGGAATCTTTTCATGTATCTGGATCTTTTCCAGGTGCACCTCCTCCTCTTGTGAACGTTGAAAAGAGTCACTGTCTAAAATTTATTGCAGATCTCAATTAGTCTTTGCACTCTCTCATTCTTACTGTCTATCCTATATCCTCTAGTAAACCTTTCTTGTACTCCTTCCCCTACAAACATATTCCAATCCCCTATGTTTCTTATATTTTCATCTCCCTTTACATACTGAATTACTCCTTCAATATCCTTATAATTATACAGCCTCTGTATACTCATTTTTCGATTGCGACGTCGGTATTTATACATAAACTATCGCTGTCGATATTGATTTGCTGTCAAAACGGATGAGAACAACCCTATCACCGAACAGTTCACAGTAGCTCACTTCCTGCCCTACTTTCTTATTTACGCATAATCCTTCTCCCTTTACACAATATTCTGCTGTTGTTCTATTATCATGTATTCACCTGACCAGAAATCCTTACCTTCATTCCGTTTCACCCCTGTGACCCATTCAGAGTTCTTACATTACTCTCCTCGACTCGAACAATGTTACTCGTTCGTTGATTTTATCTTTTTTTTTGGTTATGGTGACCTACCCCTTTGCAGTCCCCTCCTAGAGGTTCGATCGGTGGACTAGTTCAGAATCACGGCGCCAATGTAGAGGTCATTATGAGACTTTTACAGTTAAAAGTCACATGTCCTGCAGATATACATCAGGCGTCTTTTGCCCAGTGGTTTCCATTCCTTTCTGATTCCTCATGCTGTTGATCATCGCCAATGGTTCCGCCTTTTTGGGGGCATTTTCCCACCCAATGAGCAAGCGAGTGCCCTGAATCTCTGTCCACTACTCCGTCAGTTTTGACAAGGCCATTGGCTGAGTCAGGGTGACTTGTTATGCCAGAAGTCTTCGGTCAACTTTGCTGATGATTTCTAAGCGAAATTTATATAGCGGCTGGATTTGAACAAGTAATCGAAGACGTTTTGACTACTAGTCAAAGTTGCTACCCCTAGACGACAGGTTCTAGAGAAGATGGGTTCACATGTTCCACATCGACTTCCATTTTTTCTATCACATCATGAGACATGTCCACTTCTGCACAGGAGCCTTTACGTAGTATTTCCACCTGTCCGCTAACTCCTCGGCATTTCACCGTGGAATTCTTCCTGCCGTGTTAGTGTTGACGCCTTTCCTTTTAATTCCATCTGCGTTTGTATTTGTCTTTCAAAATGATGAATCAGTCTTTTCGACGACAAGTTCTTTTTCGACTTCTTTCCATTTCTCATGCATCCACTTCGTCTTGGTATCCATGCATTTCCTGCTTATTTCATTACCAAGTGACTTTCACTGCTGTATTCCTGTCATTTCCTGAGTGTTTATATTCTTTCTTTCATTCCTCGATCTGATGAAGTATTTCTTCTGTCACTCGAGATTTCTGAGTATTACCTTCCTTGTACCTTTATCAGTCTCTAGAAGAACCAATCACTTCTGGGATTGCCCCTTCTAGAGAGGCCAGTTCCTCTTCAACTGAGTGGCTTATTCTGGTATTCATTATCGAAATATTTGCAACCTTAGAGTCCTTCAGTCGTATCTAATCATTAGTCATTGGTTCAGTATTCCACCTTTTTCCTCGTTGGATCTTCTGGACGATTCTCGTAAAGTCAGACTACTCTTCATCCTTACGTATTTGTGTTCTAAGTCTACATCTGCTCCTGGGTACATCTTGCAATCCAGTATCTGATTTCGAAATGCTGTCTCATCTGTGCGTCTGGGTATTTTCCAAGAATATCCGCTCGTTATTTTTGAACAGTGTTCCAGGTATTATTATCTGAAATCTATTGCAGAATTCAATTAGTCTTTCTGGTCTCTCATTCCTACTACTGAACCAACATTTTCCCGTCAATCTCTCTTATATTTCTACGGTTTTTCTTGCTTCTCAGTCGCCCTTAATTATTATATTTTGAGCGCGTTTATACACTGCATTACCTATTCAATATTTTCATTTACTCTTTCTATATCTTCATCTTCTGCATGTGATGTTAGCATGTATACCCTAATATCTGTTGCTGATGTTCTATTAGTATCGAGCCTGTTGTGAAACTCCTACCACTGATAAAGACAGAAGCTGAAGTAATGAATTAAAATTTTTGCTAAAGCCGGGACTTGAATCCAGATCTCCAGCTTACTATGCAGATGTGTTACCCACGTCGATGGTGGCTACTCCAGGTGCACAGTTAACCATAGTTCAATGCCCTCCCTAACACAAACTTCAGTCCATTTTAATTTTCCCTTCCTTAAGTCGTCGATATTGCTGAGGCTCTCCGATATTGAAGTAGCACCCCAGCTTTGTATATAACGGAGAAATACTGCCCGTACCTCATGTGGGAAACCGCGGTTCAAGTCCCAGCCGTGGCATAAATTTTAATTCATTGTCTCGGCTTCTATCCTCGAGACTCAATGTATCTCCACGAAAACGTAATTCCGACAGATCCCAGCATTCAACTGCGCACAGTAGCTTACTTGCTGCCTACACAATTTTATGTTAGTGTTAATATTAGCCTTCATTCGTCTGACGAGGAGACATCTTCTCTCCATCTCACTTCATTGACCTCCACTACGTCTAGATTGAGCCTTTGCATTTGTAGTTTTAGACTTTCCAACATCCCTACCACATTCCGACTTCTGACATTCTACACTCAAACTCCTACACTGTTAACATTTCGTCGGTTATTTAATCACATTCTCAAGCTCAACTGCCCCTCCCCAGTTTGGAAAAATATCACTCACACAATTCCGCAAAATGCAAGAGCTAGCAAATATGAGAATTGTAGCACAATCATTTTGACAGCTCATGCATCCTATGTTGCTGACAAAAATAACATGCAGGAGAATGGAAAAGAAAATTGAGAATGTGTTAGATGACAATCAGTTTGGCTTTCGGAAAGGTAAAGGCACCAGAGAGCCAATTTTGACGTTGCAGTTGATAATGGAAGCAAGACTAAAGAAAAATCAAGATATTGTCGTAGGATTTGTCGATACGGATGTAAGATGTTCGAAATTCTGAGGAAAATGAGAGAAGGTTCAAACTGCTCTAAGCATTATGGGACTTAACATCGGATGTCATCAGTCCCCTAGACTTAGAACCACTTAAACCTAACTAACCTAAGGACATCACACACATCTATGCCCGAGGCAGGATTCTAACCTGCGACCGTAGCAGCAGCGCGGTTCCGGACTGAAGCAGCTAGAACCGGCGGGAGAGAAGGGTAATATACAACAGCGCCAAGTGCCAAGAGGGAATAATAAGAGCCGACGACCAAGAACGAAGTGCTTGGATTAAAAAGGGTGTAAGACATGGATGTAGTCTTTCATCCCAACTGTATACCAAAGAAGACATGATGGAAATAAAAGAAAGGTTCAGGATTAGGATTACGGTGAATGGGTATCAATGATGCGATTCGCTGATTACGTTGCTATCCTGAGTGAAAGTGAAGAAAAATTACAGGATCTGTTGAATGGAATGAGCAGTCTAACGAGTACAGAATATGGATTGAAAGTAAGTCGAAGAAAGACAAATGTAGCGAGAAGTAGCAGAAATCAGAACAGCGAGAAACTTAACACCAGGATTGATGGTCACAAAATAAATGAAATTAAGGAATTCTGCTACCTAGGCAGCAAATCAACCAATGACGTACAGAGCAAGGAGGACATCAAAAGCAGATTAACACTGGCAGAAAGGGCATTCCTGACCAAGAGAAGTCTACTAGAACCAAATATAGGCCTTAATTCGAGGAAGAAATTTCTGAGAATTTACGTTAGGAGCACAGCGTTGTATGGTAGTGAAACATGGGCTGTGGGAAAACCGGAACAGAACAGAATCGAAGCATTTGGGACGTGGTGCTACAGGCGAGTGTTGAAAATTAGGTGCAGTGATAAGATAAGGAACGAGAAGGTTGTGCACAGAATCGGAGAGGAAAGGAATATGTGGAAAACACTGAGAAGAAAAAGGGACAGGACGAGAGGGCATCTGTTAAGAAATAAGGGAATGACTTCCACGGTCCTAGAGGACAAAAACTGTAGAGGAGAACTGAGATTGAAATACATCCAGGAAATTATTGAGGATGTAGGTTGCAAGCGCTACTCTGAGATGAGGAGGTTAGCACAGGAGAGCAATTCGTGGCGGGCCGCACTAAACCAGTAAGAAGACTGATGAATAAAAAAATTAAAAAAAGTAGTAAATCGGCTCTGTCCTGTTTCAGGGAAACATGCCCACAGTATGAAATGAAATGATGTTGGTGGCCCTCAACTACGCGCCCTCCGACTCAGAGTTGAAATATTAAAAGTTTTGGCCGGTTTCGTTGTGTAGGGGCTGGGATACGTAGTTGCCGCATTGCTTGCCACATACTGCTGAGTCTACAGTACACTACAAGAATACACACATGAATCGAATGGTCGAAGGTTTCTATCACTCGGCAATTGCGAATTATGAAAGTAACATATAAATTTATAAAAGAATGATTGCAATTAAATAAAAACTGCAGGTACTATCTTAACGACTTTAAATGAGGAGTACGATAGTAGAAGTACTTTTGAGAATACGGTATATTTCTGCAAAAGACTTATTGGTGTCGTTGGTGCAGCAATTAAATAAAGTATAAGTTGAATAACAGGGAAACAATAGATTCCTACTGCACGTAATTAGTTACGAACAACGGCATAGCTCGCGAGATATTCACTTCTGAACGCACACTACGTCTCCACTGTAGAAGCCACGGAAATCTCACAAGTGCACAAGTGGGCACTACGGAGTATTTCCACCCGCCGCGACCACGCGCAGACCGCTCCACGCTCTCCCAGTCTTTGCCACGACTCCGCGTCCGTCCGTCGCCGTCCTGTTCCGAACTGCCGTCTCCCGTGCGACCGTCCCTCGCGCCGCACCCTTCACCAGCTGCCCCGTGTCCTCTCCGGAGACGACGCTCCCATCCAGTCTCCCCATCCACGAGCGCACGCGCCATGTCTGCAAACCAACGCACACACACACATTTTTAAGCACATGCGAAATACTGGATTTACATTTAAGAACTTGAAATTAAATAAATATTCCTACGGCTGGACCATAAACACGCTCTAACCCACATTATTAGATACATAAACAAATTAAATAAACATATATCAAAGTAATAGCAACAAAAGGTAGGCCAGTAGCCTAATGTCTCTGTGCTTTCTAAACCACAGCAAATATTTAAGCAATTTCTTCATGAATAGTATATGTAGGATATAAAGAAAGACATAGACGAATAAATATATTTATAAGCATGCTGATACCGTTTATTTGTGTAACTGTGGAGTACTTATGGCCTGACGCGATCGATAGTAATCGGCCACTTTGACCTCCAATAACTCATGTACTATTCAAGTTACATGCCTGTAAATCATACCAATTTAGGTTTACACTCATACCATTCTAAAGACACGGCGATCGACAAATTCGGAAGAAGCATTTATATTTTGGAAATTCGTTGCTGGGTGTTACGTGTATAATTTACGGTCAGTACTAAACTTCAAACTAATAAAGATATTGAAAATCCGATCACACCGTCAGAATCGACGTGCAAATAATAGTAATGTACACGTTTCTTTTTGACGTATCATGATTCATCTGGCTACTATTAATTTCTATACGAACTGTGAGATGTCTGCCATTAAGGTTTCACGAAGTGCGCCATCTTTGGCCCTCCCGGCGCAGAGCGTCGCCAAGAAATTCCCAGCCACGCGGCTGGACCGGCCGCTGTGAACCATACGCGGTAGCTAAGGTAACGTTTGGGACCACGTGGCTGCTGCCGGGCCGCGGCTTTGACGAGCATCCTGTGCGGCCGCCCCAACTCCGGCCACGTAATATTTCCAGGGCGCCGCAACTCGCCCGTTACTTCACAAGTTGAGTCTGGATGCCACGGCGGAGACTCAAATGGATGTGATCATGGATGCGACCTCAATGTCGCTTAATTCTCTGGTACAGAATTTTTTGGTAGTAACAACACATGTGCCCGAACTTTACAGTTTTGACTTTTAAAATCCATACCAATATCCGTTGTTTTATTAAGGGAAAAGTTGCTACATATTCGTCGTTGTAAATGCTGATGCTTACGTTGTTTACAGGTTCTGCATGGGGCCGAGGGTGATCAGCAGGTACTTCAGCAAAGGTTGTACACGGATAGTGGCCTAGCGTAGCATCTTATGTACAGCTGAAGTAAGGAACTACAGTGTATTCGCTTTATAATAAATAAAAGTTGATAGTCTCGATTGTTTTCAGTGCTGCTCCAATCCTACAAGCCACGATGTTTAAATTCACAGTCCGTAAAATGTCCTACGGATTCCAAACACCAGAAAGATTTGTAAAATTTAATATAATTTATATCCCCATCATGCAGTTTACAGTGTGTTTATGAAGGTGTATATACACATTGAAAGAGATTCTGACAGGTTTATGAGATCTCTTTCTTTCCAAACATTGGACGATACACTATGTCATCAAAAGGATCCGGACACCCACAAAAACATACATTTTCCATATTGCATTGTTTTTCACATATGCATTGTCCTGCCACCTACTGCCAGGTACTCCATATCAGCGACCTCAGTAGTCATTAGACATCGTGAGAGAGCAGAATGGGGCGGTCCGCGGAACTCACGGACTTTGAATGTGGTCTGGTGATTGGGTGTCACTTGTGTCATACGTCTGTACGCGAGATTTCCACACTCCTAAACATCCGTAGGTCCACTGTTTCCGATGTTATAGTGAAGTGGAAACGTGAAGGGACACGTACAGCACAAAAGCGTACAGGCCGACCTCGTCTGCTGACTGACAGAGGATCGTGCTGTGTAATAGGCAGACATCCATCCAGACCACCACACCGGAATTCCAAACTGCATCATGCTGCACTGCAAGTACTATGACAGGCGGGAACTGAGTAAACTTGGATTTCATGGTGGAGCGCCTGCTCATAAGCCACACATTACGCCGGTAAATGCCAAACGACGCCTGACTTAGTGTAAGGAGCGTAAACATTGCACGATTGAACAGTGGAAAAACGTTGTGTGGAGTGACGAATCACGGTACACAATGTGGCGATCCGATGGCAGGGTGAGGGTATGGCGAATGCCCGCTGAACGTCATCTGCCAGCGTGAGTAGTGCCAACAGTAAAATTCAGAGGCTGTGGTGTTATGGTGTGGTCGTGTTTTTCATGGAGGCGACTTGCATCCCTTGTTGTTTCCTGTGGTACTATCACAGCACAGGCCTACACTGATGTTTTAAGCACCTTCTTGCTTCCCGCTGTTGAAGATAAATTCGGGAATGGTGATTGCATCTTTCGACACGATCAAGCACCTATTCATAATGCACGGCCTGTGGCGGAGTGGTTACACGACAATAACGTCCCTGTAATGGACTCGCCTGCACAGAGCTCTGACCTGAATCCTACAGAACACCGTTCGTATGTTTTGGAACGCCGACTTCGTGCCAGCCCTCACCTACCGACATCGATACCTCTCCTCAGTGCAGCACTTCGCGAAGAATGGGCTGCCATTCTCCAAGAAACATTCCAGCACCTGATAGAACGTATGCCTGCGAGAGTGGAAGCTGTCATCACGGCTAAGGGTGGACCAACATCATACTGAATTCCAGCATAACCCATGGAGGGCGCCATGAACTTGTAAGTAATTTTTAGCCAGGTGTCCAGACACTTTTGATCACATAGTGTACATTTCGTGTACCGGTATTTTGAACTCACATCGCGGCGGATATCCACTCCTGAGCTTAATTACTGTTTATTAGTTTTTCGTTCTGTCTCAACTGATGGTCTCTGGAGTTCTTTCCCTATTTCCTCCAGACTTGCTTACATTTTCAGCTCTACCCATGTTTCGATGATTACTTTACTCTCCTGTCTTGTAAAAATTCTTGTAAAATTAAATTCATTTCAGATGGAATTCAAATGGAATTTCTTAACAAGAATACGGAAATAATTCTCATGCATAGAAAATATTGCCGTCACATTTCATATACATGAAGGCAGGATCGCACAATTAATTCAACTCGAACTACGTTCTACTGGAGAGACGTACAAAGCGACAGGAGACTGGTAAGCTTTCGAGAGTACAATAACCTAGAGTCTGGTTGAATGTCGTACACGAAGGATGCCGACATAGTCTGTGAATGAGCTATACACATTATCAAGAAATACCAGCATAATTCCTGTAATGGGCCTCCAACACATAACGAGGAAAAGCTTAATCACCAGTCATTTAAAATACGATGGCATATCAGGCATGTAACTAGAAAATATTTGGAACTGAAGACAAACATTCCGCCAAAACGATATGTTTATCGGCTCTTGTAATTGAGACATTATCTACAACTTGTGTTAGGTCATTGAAGAAAGGGCCCACACTAACACTGGGTGATTAAGACATACGTAAAATAACTGATTTCTTGTTGATGTCAAGTGTTGTTAATGCAGTATCAGATTTTTGAAAGTGTTTCTGTTCACTTACGGTATCAAGTTCGTTCCTTGATATAACTGTGTTCCTTTTCTGATAGAAAAGAACCGTCCTCCAGCTCTTGAAGCAGATCTACAGGAAGACTGTCATTTCATACAGTGATAATGTTATACAGGGCAGTACACCAACACTAACACATTCTTCACTTGCAGCGTTATAGGACAAAGTAAAATATGAATGAAACAAAACCGTCTGGCAGGCAGGGAAATGCTTCTAACAGCAAACTGATGCTTCCCTTCAGCAACTGCTGTACGATAGATGATCCATAACAACAATAAATGTCTGGAAGTAAAAGAACTACACACAATTCATTCAATAAGTACTTCGTAACAGCTCAGGAAATAATTTTTTATCTTATTCATTTCTTTGTGAATGAGGTCAATGGAACATATGAATAACTGACTGGCTGTCCGTAATACACTGAGCCATAGAAACTGGTATAGGCATGCGTATTCAAATACAGGGAAATGTAAACAGGAAGAATACGGCGCTGCGGTCGGCATAGCCTGTATTAGACAACAAGTGTCTGACGCAGTCGTTAAATCGGTTACTGCTGCTACAGTGACAGGTTATCAAGATGTGAGTTTGAACGTGATGCTATAGTCAGCGCACGAGCGGTGGGACACAGCATCTCCGAGGTAGCGATGAAGTGGGGATTTACCCATACGACCATTTCACGAGTGTACCATGAATATCAGGAATCTGGTGAAACATCAAATCTCAGACATCGCTGCGGCCAGAGAAAGATCCTGCAAGTAAGGGACCAACGACGACTGAAGAAAATTGTTCAACGTGTCAGAAGTGCAACACTACCGCCGATTGCTGCATATTTTAAAGCTGGGCCATCAACAAGTGTCAGCGTAGCGTAATCAACATGGCCTTTCGGAGCCAAAGGCTCACTGTGATCCCTTTATGACTGTACGACACAAAGCTTTACGCCTCGCCTGGGCCCGTCAACATCGACATTGGTCGGTTGATGACTGGAAACGTGCTGGCTGGTCGGACGCGTCTCGTTTCAAATTGTATCGAGCTGATGGACGTGTAGTGGAATGGAGACAGCCTCGCGAATCCATGGACCCTGCATGTCAGCAGGGGACCAGGTTGGTGGAGATTCTGCAGTGGTGTGGGGCGTGTGCATTTGAGGTGATACGGGACCGCTGACACGTGCAGATACGACTCTGACATGTGACACGTATGTAAGCATCCTCTCTGATCACCTGCACCCACTCATGTCCGTGGTGCATTCCGACGGACTTGGGCAACTCCAGCAGGACAATGCGACACCCTATACGTCCAGAATTGGTTCCAGGAACACTCTTCTGAGTTTAAACACTTCCGCTGGCTACCACACTCCCCACACATGAACATTACTGAGCATATCTGGGATGTCTTGCAACGTGCTGTTTAGAAGAGATCTCCACCTCCTCGTACTCTTACGGATTTGTGGACAGCCTTGCGGCTCGTGGTGTCGGTTCCCTTCAGACATTAGTCGAGTCCATGCCACGTCGTTGCGGCACTTGGGCTTGCTCGAGGGGTCCCTACACCATATTAGGCAGGTGTACTATGGCGATCTTCCAGAGACGTTCGTTCACTCTAATAACGCAAGTAATGACTGCTCAGTAAAAAAAATGTTGAAGCTGGTAGGCTTTCAAGGGCACTGGACAAAATGTTAGTGACCCCCGTAGACTCGTAGCCAATACTGTGTGGCACCACCTCATTTCGTCAAGGGAGAGATTCCAAGAGTTTCTTCGGGTGTACTAGACCAAGCTAGAGACATTCACTGATGTTTGGGAGCCAAAAGCTGTGAGACTGCGAGAATGATGATTGCACAAACAGCTACAGACGTGTGTTATGGGACAGTTATCGTGTAACGTAGCGGACAATTCGAGGTACGACATACTGCCGAACTTCAAGTAACCAGAAAACCATGAGCCTGCCCTGGGAAAACAGGTGTTGCCGTATTGGAATATGCAAAGGTGAACCATGTGCTCATCATAAGGTGTAGGAAAAAGTGCAAAACTTGGTATCGATAATGTTGAAATAAAGATCAGCGTTCGTGTTCGAGGTAATGTGACTGAATGGCCGCAAAAAAATTGGCTCTGAGCACTATGGGACTCAACATCTGTGGTCATAAGTCCCCTAGAACTTAGAACTACTTAAAGCTAACCAGCCTAAGGACATCACACACATCCATGCCCGAGGCAGGATTCGAACCCGCGACCGTAGCGGTCGCGCGGTTCCTGACTGAGCGCCTAGAACCGCTAGACCACAATGGCCGCAATCTATGGTTCGAGAAACACCCATAAAACATCACAAAACCACCTCCGGCCTCAACTATGCCGTCCACACGCTGCAGGCTACACGCCTCATAGAGCCGTCGGTCCAATCAACGGCCTGCATTGTTTGAAAAGGGGCAAAGTCGAAACTGGTCGGAACGTGCTACTCCCTACAGTCATGTAACGTCCAGTTGCGCCGTTGTGTGGCAAATCGAAGACGTGCAGCTTTACATGCCGTTGCGAGGGATGGACTTTATGGACTTTAGCGAGGTTTCCTACTCAAGTTTGCCACTGCGTGGAGTTCCCTTCAC
The DNA here is from genome assembly GCF_021461385.2 of Schistocerca piceifrons. Taxonomy (NCBI): domain Eukaryota; kingdom Metazoa; phylum Arthropoda; class Insecta; order Orthoptera; family Acrididae; genus Schistocerca; species Schistocerca piceifrons. Next base: position 72,172,159 of record NC_060148.1, on the reverse strand, counting down.
AATCATGGCTCAGAAACTGACTGGGAAGGACAAGCATTGACTAACAGCTGACATTTCTGTCGGGTTTGTAGCAATTTTGTGCCGTATTACATGTTTGCGAGATGGAAATCATTCGTTGCAGACATGTTGTAAAATACGCCTTGATACGCCAACAAATCAGGCAACTTCATTCACCGTGTAGCTAATGGCAGCTCCAAACACGGCAGCAGCTTTCTGTCACATCTCCACGCAAACAGATCTTTCGGTGTTCATTCAACACAATCGAGTGGCACATATCATCGACAGTCGCGTCTGCACGCTTTGTATCGCTTCTGTTGTGTGCGCAAATCGGTAGGAGTTGTCGCTATGATACAACGTGACGTCACAGCACTGAAGAGTCTCTGACTAGAAGATGTCTCCGAGAGTGGGCTCGAATTTTTGAAACCATTATACGGTGATGGTCCAAGGCGTCACACCCTGCAGTCGGTCACACTGGTGCGCCCTCGTCTGTGAGTGATCGATGAAAAGAATTTCTGAATTTCGTGAGTAGCTCTACTAGAGCGTTGAGTAGGTTCGTATCTCGTTACAGACTTAGAATTCTTTTATTTTTTAATCTTTATTGAAATCACTTTGATCGTTATTTTTATTCAAATAACAGTTTTAAATGTAACATTTTTTATTCCTTTGTAACGTCAATTTATTTACACTGTTCATTCTTTCAATTGCTCTCATTTTTTCTTCCTAAAATTTTCTGCCACTTGGGATACTTGTGCATGTGAATTTAATTATTGTGATTTATTGGTTACGATTTAATTTCTTTCCTTTTATCGTCTTATATTCTCGTCCATGTTATCGCCTTCATTATTTTTATTCCTGACTTTGCTACATACAGTTTTACTTATAACCCTTCTTTCGTCTTAATTTGCATCTGCGTTGTTTTGTGCATAGTGCAATAAGAATTTTTTTCTAAATGTCAATGTGTCAGTTGCCATCCAAAAAAGCTATGCACCTTGTAACAAAAAATATGTTTTTGACACCATACCACAGTCAATAGGAGTAGGTTTGTTTCGTCTTTTGTTTTTTTGAATGATAAAATGGCATTTTAAAGCGTTTAAATATTATGATAGATAAATTGAAAATAATGATATTCACATGCACAAAGATTCGAAGTGGAAAAAGAATGACGGGAAGAAGTAATTACAACAACTGAAACAATTAATACACTGATTAAAGTAACGTGATAGTGGAATAAAAATTTAAAAAATCACTTTCTTTCCAGTTAATTGAATAAAAATAACACTTAAATCAATACTCGATGTTAACAAATTTCTCTTCTTCAGAAATGCTTTCCTTGCCATTGCCAGTCTACATTTTATATCCTCTCTACTTCGACCATCATCAGTTATTTTGTTCCCCAAATACCAAAACTCATTTACTACTTTAAGTGTCTCATTTCCTAATCTTATTCCCTCAGCATCACCCGACTTAATTCGACTACATTCCATTATCCTCGTTTTGCTTTTGTTGATGTTCATCTTATATCGTCCCTTCTAGACACTGTCCCTTCCGTTCAACTGCTCTTCCAAGTCCCTTGCTGTCTCTGACAGATGTCATCGGCGAACCTTAAAGTTGTTATTTCTTCTCCATGGATTTTAATACCTACTCCGAATTTTCCTTTTATTTCCTTTAATGCTTGCTCAATATACAGATTGAATAACATCGGGGAGAGGCTACAACCCTATCTCACTCCCTTCCCAACCACTGCTTCCCTTTCATGTCCCTCGACTCTTATAACTGGCTTCTGGTTTCTGTACAAATTGTAAATAGCCTTTCGCTCCCTATATTTTACCCTGCCATCTTCAGAACTTGAAAGAGAGTATTCCAGTCAACATTGTCAAAAGCTTTCTCCAAGTCTACAAATGCTAGAAACGTAGGTTTGCCTTTTCTTAATCTAGCTTCTAAGATAAGTCGTAGGATCAGTATTGCCTCACGTGTTCCCATATTTCTACGGGATCCAAACTGATCGTCCCCGAGGTCGGCATCTACCAGCTTTTCCATTCGTCTGTAAAGAATTCGCGTTAGTATTTTGCAGATGTGACTTATTAAACTGATAGTTCGGTAATTTTCGCATCTGTCAACGCCTGCTTTCTTTTGGATTGGAATTATTATATTATTCTTGAAGTTTGAGGGTATTTCGCCTGTCTCATACATTTTGCTCATCAGATGGTAGAGTTTTGTGAGGACTGGCTCTCCCAAGGCCGTCAGTAGTTCTAATGGAATGTTGTCTACTCCCAGGGCCTTGTTTCGACTCAGGTCTTTCAGTGTTCTGTCAAACTCTTCACGCAGTATCGTATCTCCCATTTCATCTTCATCTACATCGTCTTCCCTTTCTATAACATTGCCCTCAAGTACATCGACCTTGTATAGTCCCTCTATATACTCCTTCCACCTTTCTGTTTTCCCTTCTTTGCTTAGAACTGGGTTTCCATCTGAGCTCTTTTCTCCAAAGGTCTCTTTAATTTTCCTGTAGGCAGTATCTATCTTACCCCTAGTGAGATAAGCCTCTAAATCCTTACATTTGTCCTCTAGCCATCCCTGCTTAGCCATTTTGCACTTCCTGTTTATCCAGGTCCCATCTCCTTAAAATCCCACCTTTTTGCAGTTTCTTCAGTTTTAATCTACAGTTCATAACCAATAGATTGTGGTCAGAGTCCACATCTGTCCCTGGAAATGTCCTACAATTTAAAACCTGGTTCCTAAATCTCTGTCTTACCATTATATAATCTATCTGAAACTTGTCAGTATCTCCAGGCTTCTTCCATGTATACAACCTTCTTTTATGATTCTTGAACCAAGTGTTAGCTATAATTAAGTTGTGCTCTGTGCAAAATTCTACCAGGCGGGTTCCCAATCCATATTCACCTACTACGTTTCCTTCTCTTCCTTTTCCTACTATCGAATTCCAGTCACCCATGACTATTAAATTTTCGTCTCCCTTCACTATCTGAATAATTTCTTTTATCTCATCATACATTTCTTCAATTTCTTCGTCATCTGAAGAGCTAGTTGGCAAATAGACTTGTACTACTGTCGTAGGCGTGGGCTTCGTGTCTATATTGGCCACAATAATGCGTTCACTATGTTGTTTGTAGTAGCTTACCCGAACTCCCATTTTTTATTCATTATTAAACCTATACCTGCATTACCCCTATTTCATTTTGTATTTATTCCTCATAGCACTGATGTAAATAATGAAACATGGCAGTTCACCATTGGCAAGTGCAAATTCACTACGGTGACCCACAAGACAATACGTTCATTCTGATACTGTTCCGAAAACTCTGTGTTACATCTACATCTATGTACATAAGTCAGCAAGCCACCGTATGTTGTATTGTGGAGGATACCATGTACCACTACCAGCGATTTCCTTTTCTATTCCACTCGAAGCGAGGGAAAAAAAGATTGCTTAGATGCCTCCGCAAGAGCTCTAATTTATCTGGTGTTTGTGATATTTATGGAAAATATATGTTGCTCACTGTAGAATTTTCTGCAGGCAGGTGTAGCTATTTCATGGGAAGTGAGTTCATGAAGCGTCTCAGTAGCAGTCTCACGATGATCAAATCTACTGGTAACAAATCTAGCAGAATGCTTCTGTATTGCTTCAATGTCTTTCTTTAATATTACTTTCTGAGGATACCAAATACTCTAAGAGTACTCAAGAATAGGGTTGCCTTAGTGTTGTATATGTGGTCTCCTTTTGTAGGTGAGCTACACGTTCCTAAAACTTTTCCAGTAAACTGTAGCTGAAAATCCACCTTTCTTACTGCTGTTTGAATGTGCTGATTACATTGCATATCACTTTGCAATGTCATGTGTAGATATTTAACCGACGTGGATTTGTCAAGTAGCACAGCACTGTCACTGTGCTCAAACATTACAGGATTTTTCTTCCTACTTATCTGCATTAATTTACGTTTTTCTACGTTTAGAGAATATGCCCATTCATCCAGACAAAACAGAAATTCTGTCTAAGTCACACTCTATAACTTTTCAGTCACACAAGGAGAACATTTCCGCATATACTACGGCTTCATCATATGGTGAGGAGTAAAAATTCTGCAAATTCTTTACTAAACAAAGGCAATTAATAACAAACTCCTTTTCTTATTATGAAAAGAAAGATGTTGCAACTAATAAACCCAATATCCACCAGCCAAACAGTTCCTTTTTCTCTAAATATTATATGCACCTGCAGATGTTAATGGCACTGTATCACTTGGAAGTGAGTCTGTACAGCCAAACTAACTTACTGTGTCTCCATCCAGCTCGCATACTCAAAGTGTAACTATGTTCTGACAATTACGTCAAATGCATTTTCATCTTTAGTATGGAATGGAGATGTAGACGAAGAGAATTTTTAACGACTGTGCAGTGGCCAATAGCCAAGTAATGCTTTCCGCAACCACACTTCTTTCGTAGGTGTGGCCCTGGTGGAGTCGGGGCAGCTTTGCCCTCATCTGTGGTGTGCACAGGATCACACGGACCCACTGTCCCACCCGGACTTCTAACACTGGTCTTCTTTTCTTTCAGTGCTCAACCCTGAGGTTGGTTTGCAGCAGAGCGCCATTCCTCTCATCTGTCTGACTTTGTCTTCATTTCCACGTATGTGTTACATCCAACGTCATTCATGATGAGTTGCATGTGTGATATCCTTGGTCACCCCCACCGATTACTTCCCTCAGTAGCTCCTTCTGCTGTTGTTCCAATCATTTTGTTGTGTCGTAGGACGTGCCCTACAAGTTTGTCTCTTCTTGTTTAGATGTGCCTCCACAGACATCTGGTTTCCTGTACTCTTCCAAGCACCTCATCATTTGTTACTTTTTGTCTCTCCAGCTGATCTTCATCGTCCTTCTATAGCACCACATCTCCAGAGCCTCTAGCCGTCTTCTCTCTTCTCTTCCAATTGTCCAAGTTTCACACCCTTGTAGGGCCACACTCCAAACGAAAGCTTTCATGATACGTTTCCTCATTTTCAGACTGATGTTGTTGCCGGAGAGTAAGTTCCTCCACCAGTTAAATGCAATTTTGGCCTTTTGTATTTTGGTCGCAATTTCTTTCCAGCTTCTATCATTCCTTGTGATTTTGCTTCCCAGGTAAGTAAATTCCTCTATGACTTCCAGCTCCTCTCTTCCAATTCTCATTCCCAGACGTTCATATTCTGCTCCTGTACTGCATACCATCACTTTAGTCTTTTTCTTGTTTATTCTCATTCCACACTGATTGCATAGAATTTTTTCCATTGTTCTGAGAACTTCCCATAGATCTTCTTTTGTCTCTGTGACTATAGCAATATCATTTGCATAACGTACCATGTCTATCTTCAGCCCACTAATTTTGATACCCACCTTAGTAGTTTCTCGAACATGGTCTATACCTTCCTAGATGCAAGCATTGAATATAAGAGGAGCGAGAGCACATCCTTGTCTTACCCCTTTTCTAATATTTGCTTCTTGTTCCTGGTGACAGTCCCTAATCTCCGCCACCTCACTCTTATACAAACTGAGTATCACACGGATGTCTTTGTACTTTATTCCACTTTTCCTCAGCACTCTGAAAATCTCTTGCCAGATAACGTTATCAAATGCCTTTTCCAGGTCTACAGAGGCAATACAAGTTGGTTTATTTTTCTGTCATTGCCTTTCGATAACGAGTCTTAGTGCCAGAATCGCCTCTCTTGTTCCCAATCCCCTTCTGAAACCAAACTAATCTTCACTCAGCATATCCTCCACCTTCTCTTCAATTCTCTTCAGAACTAATTTTATGAGAATTTTCGATGCATGTGATATTAGACTTAGAGTTCGGTACTGTTCACATTTTGTAGCTGCTGTCTTCCTTGGTATTGTGCAACGTAACCTTCCAGTACTGGTGGTGGTAAAAGTATATTGAAAGGTGGCTACACTGAGCCACAGCGCCAGAGATCGCGCCAGAGAGTATTGTTCCGCCGCCTCCACTGGCAGTGATTATTGAGACGTAGCGGCAAGCAGTTCTTGCCGAGAAGTTGTGGTGGACACTGCTTGTCGTGAAGTCGGAGTGAGATGTGATAGTGGAGAGTGTTGTTCCATGTTTTATGCAGTTATTTGATGGGAGAGATAGCAGATGTTATTCTAATGGAGATATTGTAACGATCAGAATGCTTTCCGTCAATATAAATGAGGTAAAAAATTCACTTTTCCTTTTATTATTGCAATGTTTTAAATAATGTGTCATTACAGGTTCAGTCAACAAAGCATCTGGCTTGTGTTCTTGTATTAGAGTGTAATTCTGCTTTCCTTACGCAATTATAGTATTTCTAATTTTCTTTTATCACGTCAGTATAATTGGTATTTAAAAATTCTTGTCTTGTTGAAGAAGAACCGTGCCAGATGTGCGTTGAGTCATACTACCACATACAGAACAGCTACACTTGTGCTTGTTGTGGCGTTGGTTTTATAGTTGCTGGGGACTTAATTAATTAATTGTGTTAATGAAAATTTTCATTTCATTCTTTGTTGTTGTTCTATGCAGTCAGATTGCGTAATAAGACCACTCAGGGCCAGCCGTTTACGAGACTTGCGTAATCGGACCTACAGCTACCAAAAATATTTGCATCTTATTTTAATTAAGCCCCCATGCAATATCTAAGTAGGTAGGTTACCGTCGCTTTGACCTGTCCAACCGCTCTTGCAAGCTACCGTCTGCAGTAAATGGTTTCTTAAATGTGTGTGGACCACGAAATTGCTGGCCCCTGCGAGTTATTGCTGGGTATTAATAATTTCTAGCGGAAGGTTTTAATGAACCGGTAAAAACTGGAACGCAACGGATAACGCATTGTTGTTTTTTTTTTTAACCACTACAGAAGGCACCTATACAGGGCTTAATAGGCAGTACATAGCTTTTCTTTGCTTTCATGACCCAGAATTCACCTGGGGTACTCACTGCCACCTATTTTTTATGATGGACGGAGTAAAATCAGTGGGCATTAAAATCCGATACTTTTCCTAGTGGCACGAGTATTTTACTTAACACACAACATCTCCAACAAATCAGATCGTTATGGGGGTGCACAAGAAACATCACTGCAATGCTATTCAACCCACATGGCCAAGTTTCAGTAGCCAACAGAGCCCAGAAAAATATGGACACACACGATTATCCCTTCCCTATTTTACACTCGCTCACTATCGTATGATTATTCATCGTGTACAATATACACTCCCGGAAATTGAAATAAGAACACCGTGAATTCATTGTCCCAGGAAGGGGAAACTTTATTGACACATTCCTGGGGTCAGATACATCACATGATCACACTGACAGAACCACAGGCACATAGACACAGGCAACAGAGCATGCACAATGTCGGCACTAGTACAGTGTATATCCACATTTCGCAGCAATGCAGGCTGCTATTCTCCCATGGAGACGATCGTAGAGATGCTGGATGTAGTCCTGTGGAACGGCTTGCCATGCCATTTCCACCTGGCGCCTCAGTTGGACCAGCGTTCGTGCTGGACGTGCAGACCGCGTGAGACGACGCTTCATCCAGTCCCAAACATGCTCAATGGGGGACAGATCCGGAGATCTTGCTGGCCAGGGTAGTTGACTCACACCTTCTAGAGCACGTTGGGTGGCACGGGATACATGCGGACGTGCATTGTCCTGTTGGAACAGCAAGTTCCCTTGTCGGTCTAGGAATGGTAGAACGATGGGTTCGATGACGGTTTGGATGTACCGTGCACTATTCAGTGTCCCCTCGACGATCACCAGTGGTGTACGGCCAGTGTAGGAGATCGCTCCCCACACCATGATGCCGGGTGTTGGCCCTGTGTGCCTCGGTCGTATGCAGTCCTGATTGTGGCGCTCACCTGCACGGCGGCAAACACGCATACGACCATCATTGGCACCAAGGCAGAAGCGACTCTCATCGCTGAAGACGACACGTCTCCATTCGTCCCTCCATTCACGCCTGTCGCGACACCACTGGAGGCGGGCTGCACGATGTTGGGGCGTGAGCGGAAGACGGCCTAACGGTGTGCGGGACCGTAGCCCAGCTTCATGGAGACGGTTGCGAATGGTCCTCGCCGATACCCCTGGAGCAACAGTGTCCCTAATTTGCTGGGAAGTGGCGGTGCGGTCCCCTACGGCACTGCGTAGGATCCTACGGTCTTGGCGTGCATCCGTGCGTCGCTGCGGTCCGGTCCCAGGTCGACGGGCACGTGCACCTTCCGCCGACCACTGGCGACAACATCGATGTACTGTGGAGACCTCACGCCCCACGTGTTGAGCAATTCGGCGGTACGTCCACCCGGCCTCCCGCATGCCCACTATACGCCCTCGCTCAAAGTCCGTCAACTGCACATACGGTTCACGTCCACGCTGTCGCGGCATGCTACCAGTGTTAAAGACTGCGATGGAGCTCCGTATGCCACGGCAAACTGGCTGACACTGACGGCGGCGGTGCACAAATGCTGCGCAGCTAGCGCCATTCGACGGCCAACACCGCGGTTCCTGGTGTGTCCGCTGTGCCGTGCGTGTGATCATTGCTTGTACAGCCCTCTCGCAGTGTCCGGAGCAAGTATGGTGGGTCTGACACACCGGTGTCAATGTGTTCTTTTTTCCATTTCCAGGAGTGTATTTTCAGACCGAAACTACAATTTATCAATGCGGCAGTTGCTCCAACCGACCATGTGGCGCGAAAGCAAATTCACAAAGAAAACATATGGAAAATAAATAAAAATCCCCAAAACATTACTGTAAATGGAAGAACAGATTAAAATATCCAGAATGAGATTTTCAGTCCGCAGCGGAGTGTGCACTGATATGAAACTTCCTGGCAGATTAAAACTGTGTGCCCGACCGAGACTCGAAGTCGGGACCTTTGCCTTTCGCGGGCAAGCGCTCTACCATCTGAGCTACCGAAGCACGACTCACGCCCGGTACTCACAGCTTTACTTCTGCCAGCACCTCGTCTCCTACCTTCCAAACTTTACAGAAGCTCTCCTGCGAAACTTGCAGAACTAGCACTCCTGAAAGAAAGGATATTGCGGAGACATGGCTTAGCCACAGCCTGGGGGATGTTTCCAGAATGAGATTTTCACTCTGCAGCGGAGTGTGCGCTGATATGAAACTTCCTGGCAGATTAAAACTGTGTGCCCGACCGAGACTCGAACTCGGGACCTTTGCCTTTCACGGGCAAGCGCTCTACCATCTGAGCTACCGAAGCACGACTCACGGCCGGTACTCACAGCTTTACTTCTGCCAGCAAGTTTAGTTCTGCAAGTTTCGCAGGAGAGCTTCTGTAAAGTTTGGAAGGTAGGAGACGAGGTGCTGGCAGAAGTAAAGCTGTGAGTACCGGGCGTGAGTCGTGCTTCGGTAGCTCAGATGGTAGAGCGCTTGCCCGCGAAAGGCAAAGGTCCCGAGTTCGAGTCTCAGTCGGGCACACAGTTTTAATCTGCCAGGAAGTTTCAGATTAAAATACATTGAATGAGTGAATTTCCGTTAAGCATAGAGCAGTAACGTGACCGTGAGCTTAAGGCACATGGTGCGTTGCCTGAACAAGGCACTGACGCAAGGCCTACTGAAATGCGAGTAAATTAAGAAAATCAATTCCCTTACGGTGTTCAGTGGTAATCTCGCACCTGATTTCAACATCTGGACTTCATTACAGAGCAGATTTGAGACAATCTAATATCTATGTTAACATTACCAAGACGAGAGCTGCGTCTCCGTGTCTGTCCCGCACCACGACCCAGGAACAAGTGCTCTTCCAACCGAATTCGCCTAACCGTTCCGCTTACAAACGTGGTGTGGATGGCGTGTCAACCTGATAGAGCCAGTACGCGCGCCTACGTGTCATCTTTGCCCTGACCTCCAAACTTGGTCTCTGCTAAACTTGTTCACGCTTGGGGGGTTGGTACTACCCTACCCCAGAACGACCATTCATGCAGTGTTACAATCTGTGCCTAAAGCTTTCTGCTAGTTCACACATTCACTCATTTATACCGTTCAGGCCGCACAAATGAAAGGAAAATGGGAAATGTGGGACACAACACAAAAGAATTCAATAAATAACACTGTTTAGTCCATTCTCTCCTTTTGGACACGAGCCGAAGTATTACCTGCAAGAGAAGAAACTCTTGCTAATAATTTCTGCATGCTAGCAATTTAATAAAACATTGGAACGGTACAACAAGTTCCGTTTCATCACACTCTGGTATCTTCGAAGAAAATGGACTTGGGGCTGGCTTTCCGATGGAACGACAGTCCAGAACATTTTTCAATTGATGCCACGCGGAGGAGACCCTAATCTCCACGCTGCACCAATCCGTTTTATATATATATATATATATATATATATATATTTAACATGCTTGCTAGGCACTGTTCAAAGTACAACATTGGACAGTTAGTCTGCCAAGACCGCACAAAATAATATCATTGACACAGTGACAATTGTAACAAATAATCTCAGCATTGTGAATGTTCTATAAGTGACATCATCTCAGGTAATTAATCTCAATTATAAAATACAGATGGGTACACATTACGCAAACACAATGAATTATTGCAACAAATATTCAGAGCATCCTTGAAGGTTCTAGAAACGATATCACCTTAAGTAATTAATCACAATTGTACAATACAGATGGGTACACATTACGGAAACACACTTAATTGTTTTAACACACTGTGAATTGGAACACTCATAACAAGGGGGGCAGTTAGTGGTTCTCAATAGGCATCACAGAAGTACTGTTCAAAATATTAAAATGAGTAAATATTCACGTAATTACAGAGGCAAATAAATGCACATAATGGAAACACTCTTAGTTATGTCAAGACACTGTGAGATGAAACATTTATAGCAAGGGTGGCAGTTACTGTTTAACATCACATCAAAAATGAATAAACAATCACTTAATAAAAATATATCTCCTTCAGGGGCTACAAAACATTTTCTATTATTCGTCTTAACAGAAACTCTAATAAAAGCTCTAATTTCAGTTTCATTAGTTATTGAGTCTGCTAGCCTATCACTAAACCCTTAATAAAGCATTCTCATTATTGATTGCAATAAAGCTACGTGGGCCATGAAAGCAATGTCATGAACAATTATATAGGCACAAATAGCTCACAAAACAATATCCCTCTACACATGTCTTAGGTCCAGTTAAGATCAAGTATCTTATCTCTGCTACACCGAGGCTTATGGCCGCCTTGTCATGACACACACTTAATTCTGGCCAGACAGGACTGAGAGAAACATTGTCGGCCTAGGTTCTGATTAACTCATTAGGCATACATTTTGATTTGGGGCAGAAAATTTACCCCATCTTACATCCCCAGTTTCAGGCTGGTAGATGACAGACTAACGACATGCACCTTACTATACTTCTAACTTTAGAGATAATACTTTATGTCAAAGCCAATGGTCCTCTCCTTTTCCTCTCTGCTCAGAATCTGCTACGAAGTCGTCAAAGGAGGATAAACCAATGACACGACTAACCTAGGACAAGTAACACTTTATACATCTTACTCAACACATTCACATGAATAAGATACAAGATTCTCTCTTGAGGTTAGAGTGGCATGATACAGAAACACTTGAAAGAAGGGGCTAGCTCTCTGGTTAGGTCGGGTATCACTGGCACTTCCTACACTTCAGTAGCCACACAGCACTGCTAAGTCACACACACATAATCTAGGGTTATTGTCGGGGAGGGCTTTCTTCCAAAGTAACTTGGGGGGTAGCCTATTACACTCTGCCGACTCTCATTCCTCACACGCTGTCTCCTTAAGTTTTATTGCGCCCAGCGCCATTGTCTCCTGCGAAATTCTGATGGCAAGCTAGTCATCCATTGGCAGTGAACACACTGTTAAGGGGAGCCGGAGATGGTGAAATCCAAAAAAGCGCTAAGAGCGCGGAACATCGTCTCTTTGCTGTTTACCGTTTCGAATTAGTTCAGTGTTGCGCCTGTTGTTGGTAATATTATACTTCTTGTATAAAGCGTTGTTCTGGTTACGATGCCACGTTTTAGTAACCGTGTATATAAGAAGAGGAAGAACGTAGGGAAAAGAAAATTAACACTAATACCAACTTGCAATACTACAATTACTGAAACAGTGCGTTCTTCTGCTAAGCAACACATGGCCGGCCATAGCCCTGTGACATCTTCTAGCAAATACTACCTTGGGGATGGTGACTCCAAAGGTTTCAAGACTATACAGGAACTGAAACCATATGGAAATGAATTTGTAGTTGAAAAGTTGGAATGCATTGGGCATGTGCAAAAGCGTACGGGTGCACAACTTCGAAGGCTCAGACAAACTTTGGGTTCGAGTAAGCTCAGTGATGGAAAGACAATAGGAGGGAGAGGCAGGCTTACTGATGAGGTGATTGAAAGTCTACAGAGATACTATGGGTATGCTATAAGGCAAAATACTTGTAATGTTAGTGACATGCGAAAAGCAGTGTGGGCATTGTTCCTTCATACTGCCTCTTCCAATGAATACCCTCAACACAGCCTGTGCCCAAAAGATTCCTGGTGCAAATATAATGCAAAAAAGAACTATGATCACAAACATGGTTTACCAGCGGCTGTGATAAATGCAATAAAACCAATTTTTCATGACTTAGCACAGCCAGAATTGTTACACAAATGTCTGCCCAGAAAGACGCAGAATGCTAATGAGAGCGTAAACAATTTGATTTGGAAAGTGATTCCTAAAAGGGTGTTTGTAAGCATAAGAACACTGCACTTTGGTATTTATGATGCAATAGCAATCTACAACCAAGGGAACAGTGTGAAGTGTGAAGTTCTGAAGGCATTAGGATTTACAGCTGGGGTGAACACTGTACGAGCACTAAGAAATATTGACAGAGAAAAGATAAGAGGAGCAGAAAGGAGAGAAAGGCATATAAAGTATGATGGAACAACAGGCTAGAAAAGAAGACAGAACAGGAAGCTTTTGGAGGATGAAGAAGAAGACCCTCATAATCCATCCTATAGTGCAGGAATGTATTGAGAAACTTTGATAGCCATTTCCCATAAATTAGAATTTTTCGAATATAAGGAACATTTTCCTAAAATCTACTCAAGCTAGAGAGATGAAATTTTTATACAGCACTCCTAGTGGTCAAACTTACATTGTGACACAGCCATTTGGCAATATGTTCAGTAGTTTCATTTCAGTTTAATTATAAAGCAATTATTTGTAAAAAAAATTTGGGTCATTAGTAAGAAAAATAATTGGAAGGAAACTAGAAGAGATACTCCAAAATCCCTCTGTCATAACTGCAATACTAAACCATTCTATATGTAAAAAAAATTCAAATTTTTCTATTTGGTAGTTTATTCATAAATGTTCCTCAAACTTAGTGATTTTAACATGGCCAGCATAGGCACCTCCGGCTCCCCTTAAAGTGGTTGCCTTTGTTGTCCTGCAAGCACCATGACTAGTGGAATGGGCTGGACTAAAGGTAAAGCAGTTCCCGTAAGCCCACTTAAATCACCTGTCATACAATCGTTCTGAACGTTTGTTTCCCTTTATGGCTTGAAGTTTTCCTACTGTCCTCATTCAACCACTTTACATCTTGTATCTAGAGTGTCATCATCTTACGTCAAGATGTCATTCATGACTGCAATCGGTACTCCCTCCTGTTACCTCCCTGGGGCTTCCTCGTCATTCAGTCGTGCCTTCATTCCTCTGGATGGTTTACCTCCAGGAACCTTAACTTGCCTCCGTCTGATTGTCCTTGCTATGGTGTGTCACATACTCCTTACCAAGTTCAGCTCGCTCTCGGGGTCTCTCAAAGTCATCACCGCATAAGTCGGTAACACTTCATAGCGCTGCGTCTCTGCACAACACTAAAACACAAATACCACAACCACACAAAAAAATTCGGTGCCTTTTGCAACCGACAATTGGTCCCGTTGCTACCTCGGCGCGAGCCTTTACTACCACATAAGCGCATCTATGGCGCGTTTCCCCATCAATATACTTTGCAAAGGTCTACCTTTCCCAGCGTAACTACTTCTCGTTTCCCTTACGAGTGATCCTCGCTTCTCCAGAGCAAATCACCACCATAGCGTACGAATGTCTTCCTTCGACACTCGTTTTACACACTTAGCTTCTAGCTTATGACCAGGCAAGGACAGCAAGAAGAGTACCAAATCCATTGCCCAAGATGTTGTGGAGTTCTATGATTATACTGAACTAAATGGTTGCCTGTACAGGATGACCCTCCTGTCCCTTGTTCTTACTCTATCCATTTTTTTATGTTGGATATGTGGTGCAAGCGTCTTGGCTTACGAGACCTGACAGTTTCGATTTCAATGGCGTTCCCTAGAGGGTCCTGAATACACGTTGAAAAACTTACTGCTAACATGCCGGTGTCTTTTGGACAATCTATGAGTCCTCACGAGAACCTTATCGCCAATTTCCAGTACTAATTGTCTAACGCGTCCCTTTTGTCGCCTTTTTCTACTTAACGCCTCCTTCCTGATATTTGCAATTGCTAACTCTACTACTACCCTGTGTCGTTGTCGCCTTTCTGGTGGCCAATCAACCAGTTCCCTAATTCTGTTGGGAGGTGACTGATTCTTCAGGACCAGTGTAGGACTGAGCTTCGTCGTCCCATGTGGAATTTCGCTCAGGATTCCTTGGAAGTCTGCCAGATATTGGTCCCACTGACGGTGCTTATTGTGGCAGTAGACTCTGCACAGTTTTACTACTTCCTTTGTCATCCTTTCTGCGGGATTTCCGGCGGGAAAACAGCGGGAAATGAACACCGGCTTTATCCCTTTCTGCCTCAGAGTGTTTAGCCAACATCTCGACCGGAATTGTGGACCATTATCCGAAATTAGTTTCTCGACTCTTCCTACCTCTCTTAGGAAATGCCTCTTAAGAGCAGACACGACTGTTTTTCCGGTCGCAGAGCGCAATGGGGAAAATGTCAGAAACTTGGAGACTAACTTCACCGCAACCAGAACATATCTATAACCCTGATTAGACTGCGGGACCGGCCCAAACAGGTCCACCGCTCCTAATTCCTTTAGCCGATTTCGTATTATAGGGTGTAAGGGTGCTCGACAACACTGGGTCGAGTGCTTCTCTCTCTGGCAGACTTTACACGTTCTCAATACTCGTTTGATTCTACGCTCCATGCTGAAGCTGCATAAAGCACTTCCGCACCCCGAAGTGGCCGTAACTGAGATGTGTATATCATATTAATTTATTGATTATTTCTCCCGGCACACAGACCAGCCATTTATCACTGTTGATTTCCCTTCTGCAAAACAACACGCCCTTCCTTAGCGCGTAAAACCGACGCCACTCTCCGGCGCTACCGTCCTGGAGCTGAGTCTTAATGTTGCCCCACACCTCATCGCTGTCTTGCTCTCTTGTCATGCTACTCAGCGCCGCTCTTGAATAGTTTTCAAATGTCACTGGGCTCATGTACATTACATCGAACCTATTCTCCTTGAATTCGTCATCTTTCCCTTGCGTGAGTCCAATGAGACCTCGCGATAAGGCATCAGCTACCACGTTTAGCGGGCCAGGAATATGGAAAATTTTGAATGAAAATTCTTGAAGATACAGGGCCCAGCGCAGTAGGCGGTTGTGCGTAAGCTTCGCCGTCATGAGAAACTGCAAAGCCTTGTGGTCCGAATACACCTTAGTAGTTCGCCCAAACAGGTAGTACCGAAACTTAGTGAACCCCCATACAATGGCTAAGGCCCCTAGTTCGGTCACCGTGTAGTTTCTCTCGGCTTGGTTTAAAACGCGACTTGCGAAAGCCACCGTTTGCGTGAGAATATTTCCGTCCCGGTTTGCCTCTTGGTAAATGGTAACGGCTATGCCATCACGCGAGCTATCGGACGACATGCAAAATTCCTTCCCCAAGTCGGGGTGAATCAGGATAGGCGCGTTTAACAATGCCCCTTTCAGGGCATCGAACTGCTCTTGTGCCTTACTGTCCCAATTCCAGGTTGTTCTTTTGCCTGTTATTTTTCACAATCTTGGGGTAGTAACACTTTCTATCTTAATAAAACGTATGTAGAAGTTGACTAACCCAAGGAAGGCGCGTAACGTGCGCTTTGTCCGTGGTGTCGCATATTCCCTTATTGCTCGCAATTTCTCGGGGTCACGACGGTTGCCTTCTGATGAGACTTTATGGCCCAGGAAGTGAATTTCCTTTCTTCCGAATTCAGACTTGGCCATGTTGACACTGACATTTCTATTTATCCTTCCAGTAATGACGCGAGCACTCTGTGATGTTCTTCCCACGACTCTTCCGCGATTAACACATCATCGATGTAGCAAGTAATTCTTTTACGGAGCGCCTCCGGTAAAACCGTGTCCAATGCGCGTCTAAAAGCGGCAGAAGAGACACTCAACCCGAACGGAAGCCGTCGGAACTGGTAAGATCTGCCAAAGCAGAGAAATGCCGTGTATTTCCTACATGCTTTCGCCAACTTTACTTGCCAGTAGCTTTTTCGCAAATCGATTGACGTAAGTACACGTACCCCATGAAATTTCTGGAGCAGGGTGTCGAGCGTCTCTGGCCGATCGGTTTCCGTCTGAATAATATTATAAATCTGCCTAGAATCCAGAACTAGACGGATCGACCCGTTCTGCTTCGCCACAATGTGTATACGACTATTGTAAGATCTTATTGCAGGCTCTATTATGGCCTGCTGCAGCATAGTCCTGATTTCCTGTTGCACAGCCGCGCAGTGAACAGTAGGTATCGGATATGTTTTCGCTGCAAACGGCGTATGGGGCTTCACTTTGCATTCATACTCGAAATTTTCAATAGGGCCAGGTGAATCTGCAAACGCGGTTTGGTACATTGTGAGAATCTCGCGTAGCTGTTCCCGCAATTCAGTCGATCCTAAATGACGCGTTTTCTCGTGGATTACCTCCTCGGCCGTTTTCGCGTCAGTCTGCTCTCCCTCCTCGGTGTCTAGCATGCACAGGCACACCTCGGCGCCACCATCCTCGCCCATCACACACATACCGAGGGACGCACACCCGTCTCCTTCTCCTACGCGACCTTCATCGAAACCGACTGTCATTTTTGTTTTATGACCGCTAAGATGGACGCACATCCTCTCAAAGTCGAAAACGGCCTTATAATGTTTCAAAAAGTCAAGTCCCAGCACTGCCTCAACCGCAAGTAATGGCACAATCAGGAACACGGCCGTAAGTTCGCACGACTGACAAGTAAAGTCGGTATACGCCTGCTCTTTCGTTTCTACACTTTTGTTCCCCACGGCACCCCTTACTCTTGTTTTCTGTAAAGGTAGAGTCGGCCACGGACTGCCCACGCTGCATCGCGTGGAAACATACTCCCTCATCACCGATGCCTCACTTCCCGAGTCTAGTAGACAAGGAACTGCAAGCCCATTAATTGTAATGCTGATCGTAGGGCACTTGACCGAGTTTACTACCACTGTCTCCTCCAGCAATATGTCCCGTATGTCCTCGTACTCCAAGCACATTGCATTGACATGGTGAACTTCACCGGCATGGCAATGGTGTCAGCCCCTGTCACCTCTTGTCACGCTTCTCCGTCTCCGCGTTCCGTATCACCGCGGGAGTTACGTGGCTCCTCTGACCTCCCGCCTGCTGCGTGCCGTGAATTCTGCTCGTTACGGTGGAACCGCTCTTCCCTAGGGCGTCCCCAGCCTCTGCTGCGGTGTCGCGGGCTCCAAGGGGCGCGCCTACGCCTATCATGCCCACGACCGTGATTATTGTTACCGGGAAACTGAGGTCTCCAACTCTGGTTGCGCCTTCGCCCGACATTCTCGTCGCGGTTTCCTTCAAACCTAACGGCGTTTTGCTGCTCACTTATATTTCTTTCAGTACCCAACTCTTGCAGCAGGTTCTGAAAGCCACTAACTTCGTCCATGCCTGTTCCCGCAATTGTAATTTCTTTACGCAATTTGCGCGGGAGTTTAGTAAGGCAGATACTATTGAGTATCTTAGGATCATACAGTGCATCAAGGAAGTGATTGCTCTTGACCATGTCTTTGTAGTACCCTACCGGGTGTCTGGACGTACTGCGTACGTAGTTCTCTCGCGTTAAGTTGCACAATTTCACCCGCTCTTGCGTGCTCCGAGACCAGAACTCGCTGAGGAAATCCGCCTTAAAGTCCTCGTACATTCGACAGTCCTTAAGCATTATTTGTAATCGGGTTAGCCGCTTCACCTCTCAGGTGACTGCACGAGAATTTTATTCTTAGCACATCTCCCCAGGAGCGAGCAGAGCGAGTGTTCAAACTGATTGAGCCACATCGAGGGCGCTACGTCGTGGGTCGGGTCGGGGAAAAGAAAATAAGATTGCACCGAGACAAAGTGTCTCCTGCATTCTTCCGCATCAGTATCAAAAATTCATACCATGATCAGTCGTCCGAGTAGGCGGCTCCGTATTACGCCTCAAATTACCGAGTCTCTCTTCAAAATCACGGTATTCCTCTTCTTCTCTGCGTCTACGTTCACTGCTGGAACTTTCTGCTCCCCTAGCCGCATTACTAACAGAATTACTGCCGTTGGCGCTTTCATTTTCCTGCAGCTTATTATGCAGGTCAGCTATCGTGTGCCGATTGCATTTGCTAATATCCGCCTGCACCCTTTTAAACTGCAGAAGTGACTGAATTTCTGCGGATTCCGCGACAGGTACTGGCCGTGTCCTATCCGAGTCCGTTCCATTTTTCAGCGCGATTTCCTCTACCGCACTCGTCAGGACGCCTACCTGATTGATGACCCTATCAGTCTCGTCTGCTTGCGCCGTTAGCTGCTCACCGTGAGCGGCCACCTGTTCGCTCACACGAGCAACCACTTCTCTCTGTTCCTTGCAGACGCTCTCCTATACTTGTCCAACTCGCGACTCGGAAGGAAGCACTATTTCTCGCAGGGACAGATCACTTTCAAGCACTGTGACCCGGTTTTCGAGTCTGTTTGTGGCCTCGCTGACTTCGGTTTGCACAGACTGTAACTCCTTTAACATGGAGTCAGCCAGTGCCTGGTTTCCAGCAGTGGCTGTTTCGACTCGGGTTTCTAACGCTTCTAGGCGTTCCTGTTGGTGCCCTAGCTTGCGTTCTTGTTCGTCAAAACGGCTATTAATTGCGCCTATCTGTTCATCTAATTTTCTTGTTAGTTCCTCGCGTAATGCCTTATTTGAGTTATTAATTTGTAAGGTCAAATTATATTATAATTGTTTGAGTCCAGTAATGTCTTATGAAACGTCCCCTTTGAACAATTTTATATATGACTGTGCTTAAACTGACACACAATATTTTTAGCGCAACGCAATCTGACTTTCAGAATTCTCTACAAAAGAATGGCCCTGACTAACATTAAACTATACCTTTCACAAATCACTTACCTCACAAAAATCTTCGCTGCTCAAGCTACTGCAATACAGCAAGCGCCACTACTGCCAGCTAAATAAAAGATTCAAACTACTGAAGGCACTAACTACTGATAGGGATAGTTAGCAAATGAAAGATATTAATAGAGAACAAACAATGTATTTACCTTAATATCATCACAAGTCATAATATATATATCAGTTCATGACAAATTGCAAACCTCCGCCATCTCTCTCCCCACATCCACCACTGCTGGCGGCTCACCTCCAACTGCGCAACGCTACGCGCTGTTCACAGCCAGCTGCCGCTGCCCAACACTACAATGGCGAGTATTACAACAATGCAAAGCAGCCACAGACTGCACACAGCACAGCCAGTGATTTTCATATTGAGCGCTACGTAACGTTGCCAATAAGAAAACATAAACAACCTACTTACATAGAGAAAACATAAACAGCCTACTTACATAGCCCCCATGCTCCCCACAAAAATTTTTACAAATTGGTTTGGGCAGTGCCCAATACAGATTTGAAAAAAATTTTTCATAATTACAATAACAAAGATATCAAATGCCCACACTTATTGATACAACGTTGGTCAAAAGCTAAAATTTTGTCACAGTCCATAAAGACAGTCCTGATTCATCACAGTAAAATAGCAGTGTTTTTCTCAAAGTCTAAGCAGTAAAAGAAAATGCACACAGAAGTAGTGGATTTCCATGCAGTCTTGAAGAAGTAGTGTTGTCCTTCCAAAGGAAAGACAGTGCTGGCTCTTGACATGCTGACAGGTAATGGGCCACAATGGAGCAAACCCACAGCAGAGTCATTCGAAGTTTTGAAGAGTATTGGTAGGTAAGTCATCACAGAGCGGACCCACTGTAGTCCTGGTAGAGAGTATGGTATTGGTGGGCCACCAGAGGTGCAGACCCACTGCAGTCCTTGTAGAAATAATGGTATTGATGGATCATCAAAGATGTAGACCCACTGTAGTCCTTGAAGAGATGGCCAGCAGCCATCTGTTGTGACTGTGCAGGTGCACAATTACCATTGAAGAGTCTTGCGGATAATATAGCAAGTCCATAAACCACCACTTGTGCACTCACAAAGTTTTTGAAATTGTCCTTAGAACCAGCAATGCTGTTATCCAGTCCCTTGCTGAGTTATTAACACACGTGCAAACACTAACAGTCCCTACTTCTCATATATTGTCCACATACTATGACCAACAGAAACGTGTGCAGTGAAATGTAACTAACAAGTTAAAATGTCATGAACTGGTGACAATTACAATTTTATAACATAAGAATACAATTACAAAGGTACAAAATACATCATTAAAAACATAATAATACAGATAACATTTGTAGTACAGGCTTTACAAAAGAATAGAAATAAACATATACATGAGTGTTACAAAAATAGTGACATAAGTACATACATAAAATAATGAGAATAGTTTTCGAAACATTAATTTCACACATGAACATTGAAACAGAACAAAATTGTAAACAACTTTACAAAGAAAATAACATATTATTAATGCAACTTATATTTGAGGATAACAGTATTCCTCCTCATAGTGAATATAGCTTAGTATTAGAAGAGAAAAAAATTCTATGAAACAGTACACAGAGACAGGAAGAAAACAAATACTCAAGGGTACACAAACACATAGTGGGATAACACCAATAGGAAAGGACAGGGTTCGTTTTCAGTGTAACATTTGGTACTGCAGTCCAACCCAAAACTTCATATATCTTTCCTCTTATTTCATCCTTTGTTTCCACCAAAAAAATTATCCAAGCATGCTTTCTGTATTCTGTTCATATTTCTTTCAAAATAATTATTTCTGATTGTACAATACTCATTTGGGCCCAAATCCTTTTTATATAACTTCGCAATGCATTCTTTACCTATTCTCCATAGTCAGTTTCTCTTACTGTCTCTGTGATAGTCATTACCACGGAGAGGTGATCTTTCCCTGTAGTTATTACTACTCTGCCAACGGTTGTCATACGGGTGGTGTCTATTTTGGTCACGATTTGTGTTGTGAGAATAGCCTTGTCGCGTCCAGTTATTATTTCTTTCATCGCGGAATTGCGACTGATGTGATCTGTAATTGTTGTGCTCCTGCGTTCCGCGATTGTCAGTGTCACTTTCCAGTTCTTGTAACAGTCCCTGAAAAGCTTCAATGTCGTCTTTGCAACGTCCTGCCAAAATAATGTGTCGTAAATGTTCAGGTAATTTGATTACGCAAATGCGGATGAGTTCTGAGGGGCTGTATGGATTTGACAGGTACTGATTCTTGTGCAACATGTCTTCAAAATATTTCACAAGACTGGAGAATTCAGATTGTTCGAAATGTTTCATCATTATGATGCCATGTTTTACACGGTCTTGTGTAGCTTGCGACCAATATGCTGAGAGGAAGGCATGGTAAAATTCTCCTTCACTGTGGCAATCGTGAATGACCGATCGCATTCTCACAGCTGGTTCATTCTCTAAGTGGCCACACATAAATTCTAATCTGTGCTCCAATGACCAGTTGGGAGGAAAACAATGAGAAAATTGATGGAGCCATGCTTGTGGATGAATGTCGTTGCCAGAATTCTTAAATGTTTTGAATTTACGTGTAGTAATGAACAGCTTATAGTCAAAATCGTCATGTCGGCGAGTCGCATATTGGTCATTGTTAGGTCGTGTCGGCCGTTCCATCTCAAAATTCGGTGCACATTGCCAATTTCTTTCATAATTTCCGAAATGCCCTGTGTTATTATTTTGCGGCTTTTCCGTGTTTCTAAGTCCCTCTTCCCGTGTTGGAGCGCGAGTGTCCTCTGAAATACGTAATTCTTGTATTACCTGTGTCAGCTGATCTTGTACTTCCCGGATTTCTCTTTGGTGTTGTGTATTAATTTGATTCTGATTTTGTTTGAATTTTCTTATTTGTTCATACTCTTCTGTGTCAGTGAAGGCTACGGGTGTTGTGTCATTCAGATCATCATCTACCTTTGTAGATAAGTTAGTGACCTGATCCGAAAGTTCGGCTACTTTCTCCGATAGTGTACCTATTTCTTCAGTGTGTTTTTCTGAACCAAGTTTCAGAGTATCTACTGTGTCCTTAAAGTTTTCCTGAGTTTTTGCAAGTTGCGTAACCGAATCGGTAGATGCAACTGAGTCAAATTTAGCTTGCAAGGTCTCATGATTTTCATGAACAATAATTTGCAGTTCTTTTATGGCTGTTTCGTGATTCTGTAATGCATTTTCATGCCGCGAAAAAATAGGTTGAAAATGCTCACAAATTTGTGTTTTTACGTCATTACAGACTTTTTGACATTTCGATTCAATGTTATGTAACTCAGTAGTTAAATCTTCACGTGTTTGTTCAAGTGTTTGTTCCAATGAGTCTAACTTTTTAAGATTTTGTTCCACTGTGTCTAACTTTTGAAGCTTTTGCTGTGTTTGTCTCTGATTTTGTTCCATTGTGTCTAACTGTTGCTGTGTTTGTCTCTGATTTTGTTCCATTTGTTGCATTAATTGCAATAATAATGTATTAGTGTCTGGAATCAGTTTCTCTACGCTGTTCGGCAGTGCATTTGCACCGGCAACATTCACATTTTGACAAGCAGAAAATGTGTCTTGACTTATTTGAGAAAACGGTGAGGATCCAAAACCTGAATCTACAGTATTTGCGAGATTGTTTCCTGTCATTTCGGATTCCTGAGGCGAGCTGTTGCCGACCGATCGATCGATAATGCTTCCCTGTTCTCTACATGTTTCAATGTCTACACCATTATTTGACGCCCGCTCCATTTCCCTATGCACAGTTACCAAATTACTACTTTGAATATTTGTTAATTCATTACATGGTGGCGTTAACACACTGCTTTCGTCTTCACTGTCATTTCTCAGTTTACTTTGGAGCCTAGTATTACGTTTTTCACACGCCATTATTGTCAGAGTATTTCACACGATAACAAAGAAAAGCACAATTTGAAGATCAAAAATAAGAGAACACATTAACATAGCACTGAAAATAATATCTAGTTAATTACCAGCGCAGCTGCGAAATACTTGGTGCAAATCTACATGCATGCCACAACTGTTTTACAGTACAACAATGAAAGACTGCAACTACAAAGGAGATTCTCTCTACAATTACGCACTAGCAATAAACAAAATCTACACTAATTACACAAACTACAAGAAAAAATCAGAAGATTCCAGTGAGGTATCCTAGGCTAAGGGTCGCCATATGAAACGTCCCCTTTGAACAATTTTATATATGACTGTGCTTAAACTGACACACAATATTTTTAGCGCAACGCAATCTGACTTTCAGAATTCTCTACAAAAGAATGGCCCTGACTAACATTAAACTATACCTTTCACAAATCACTTACCTCACAAAAATCTTCGCTGCTCAAGCTACTGCAATACAGCATGCGCCACTGCTGCCAGCTAAATAAAAGATTCAAACTACTGAAGGCACTAACTACTGATAGGGATAGTTAGCAAATGAAAGATATTAATAGAGAACAAACAATGTATTTACCTTAATATCATCACAAGTCATAATATATATATCAGTTCATGACAAATTGCAAACCTCCGCCATCTCTCTCCCCACATCCACCACTGCTGGCGGCTCACCTCCAACTGCGCAACGCTACGCGCTGTTCACAGCCAGCTGCCGCTGCCCAACACTACAATGGCGAGTATTACAACAATGCAAAGCAGCCACAGACTGCACACAGCACAGCCAGTGATTTTCATATTGAGCGCTACGTAACGTTGCCAATAAGAAAACATAAACAGCCTACTTACATAGAGAAAACATAAACAGCCTACTTACAGTCTTATTTGAGTCTTCTAACGCCTTATTTACCCTCTTCTGATGATCGGCTTGCTGCTTCATGAATTGCAAAACACTTGCTAGCAGTGGGTTCTCGTGGCCCGTATTTCCCGCGCTAGCCTGTGCTGTGAAAGTTGGCTCGGATGCACATTCCTGAGTCGCACCCTCACTCGTGCTGGTGGCTTCCGAGGTCGCCTCCGCACGACCTGCCTGGGGCCCGAGTCCCGTTACGAACGCACGAGGCTCCACTGTTTGTCCGTGGCCCGCGGCACTCTGTTACTCTGTGCCCACGGTCAGCTCGCCCCGGTTTGGTACTCCGCACCAGCCGGCAATCCCTGCGTGCTGCACACACCACCGTTTTCGTCGTGCAACATATCCATCTCTGCTATGCTTTTCGCGCGCACTCTAGTAATAATCTGACTCATTACCTATGTTTACGGTTTTAATCACTGTCCCCTCCACACTATACAACGTACAACAAAATAACCCAGAAATATCTAATTAACCGATCTCATGTACCAAAACACCCGTAAATTCAACTATAGGCCAAGAGACAACAAAATCAGCAGAACACAACATAGATAGAAGCAACGCTCTATTCAGCACAAGCAGAATTGTGCTCCACTACACAAGAAAAAAAATTATTATTTCATTCAATTTTGTTAATTTAATGCAACCTAATTACTGATCAAAAGGACCTGTGACTCGATATCCAGGCGGGGTCGCCACGTGCAACATAACCTTCCAGTACTGGTGGTGGTAAAAGTCTACCTACGTAGGTAGGTTACCGTCGCTTTGACATCTCCTACCGCTCCTGCAAGCTACCATCTGTAGTAAATGGTTTCTTAAGTTCGTGTGGTCCACGAAATTACTGGCCCCTGCGAGTTATTGCTGGGTATTAATAATTTCTAGCGGAAGGTTTTAACGGACTGGTAGAAATTTGAACGCAACGGATAACCCATTTTTTTTGAACCACTACAGAAGGTACCTATACAGGGCTTAATAGGCAATATACAGCTTTTATTTGCTTTCATGACCCAGAATTCGCCTGGGGTACTCACTGCCACCTATTTTTATGATGGACGGAGTAAAACCAGTGAGCATTAAAATCCGATACTTTTCCTAGTGGCACGAGTATTTTACTTAACGCACAACATCGCCAAGAAATCAGATCGTTATGGGGGTGCACAAGAAACATCACTGCAATGCTGTTCAACCCACATGGCCAAGTTTCAGTAGGCAACAGAGCCCAGAAAAAATATGGACACACACGATTATCCCTTCCCTATTTTACACTCGCTCACTATCGTATGATTATTCATCGTGCACAATATATTTTCAGATCGAAACTACAATTTATCAATGCAGCGGTTGCTCCAACCGACCACGTGGCGCGAAACCCATTCACAAAGAAAACACATGGAAAATAAATAAAAATCCCCTAAATATTACTGTAAATGGAAGAGCAGATTAAAATACATTGAATGAGTGAATTTCCGTTAAGCACAGAGCAGTAACGTGACCGTGAGCTTAAGGCACATGGTGCGTTGCCTGAACAAGGCACTGACGCAAGGTCTACTGAAATTCGAGTAAATTAAGAAAAGCAATTCTCTTATGGTGTTCAGTGGTAATCTCGCACCTGATTTCAACATCTGGACTTCATTACACAGCAGATTTGAGACAATCTAATACCTATGTTAACATTACCAAGACGGGAGCTGCGTCTCCATGTCTGTCCCGCACCACGACCCAGGAACAAGTGCTCTTCCAAGCGAATTCGCCTAACAGTTCCGCTTACAAACGTGGTGTGGATGGCGTGTCAACCTGACAGAGCCAGTACGCGCGCCCACGTGTCATCTTTGCCCTGACCTCCAAACTTGGTCTCTGCTAAACTTGTTCACGCTTGGGGGGTTTGTACTACCTTAAGCCAGGACGACCATTCGTGCAGTGTTACAATCTGTGCCTAAAGCTTTCTGCTAGTTCACACATTCACTCATTTATACCGTCCAGGCCGCACTAACGAAAAGAAAATGGGAAACGTGGTACACAACATAAAAAAATTCCATAAATAACACTGTTTAGTCCATTCTCTCCGTCTGGACACCAGCTATTACCTGCAAGAGAAGAAACTCTTGCAAATAATTTCTGCGTGCTAGTAATTTAATAAAACATTGGAACGGTACAACAAGTTCCGTTTCAATAGGAACAATGATACATTTCCGGAAGTCTGTCGGTATCTCTCCTGTGTTGTAGATGGACGTAATGAGTTTAAGCAGCATCATTTTCGTGCTGTTACCAACGTTCTTTATTAGTTCTGTAGGGATGTCATCAATACCCATTGCTTTGTTGTCTCGTAGTCCTTTTAGAGCTCTGTAAAATTCTTCTTGCAGAATGGCTTCTCCCTTGTCACCTTCATCTTCTTGCTCTTCTCTTCCTATTACTTCCTCGGAAAGAGGTGTTTCGGCGTACAACACCTCTATGTATTCTTTCCATCTCTTCACTAAGTCTTCACCAAACAGCAATTTCCCCTCTTTATTTTCTATTGTGCCTAGGAGTGTTGTTTTACGTTTGTTAAAAAACTGATTTGCCTTTCTGTAGGCTAAATCAGTTTCTTACGTTTTGCATATTTTCTTCCACTTCCCTGCACATTTCTGCAGAGTGAAAATTTCATTCCAGAAACATCCCCCAGGCTGCGGCTAAGCCATGTCTCCGTAATATCCTTTCTTTCAGGAGTGCTAGTTCTGCAAGGTTCGCAGAAGAGCTTCTGTAACGTTTGGAAGGTAGGAGACGAGGTACTGGCAGAAGTAAAGCTGTGAGGACGGGGCGTGAGTCGTGCTTGGGTAGCTGACTTGGTAGAGCACTTGCCCGCGAAAGGCAAAGGTCCCGAGTTCTAGTCTCGGTCCGGCACACAGTTTTAATCTGCCAGGAAGTTTCAAATTTTCTTTTGCTTTCCTAGATTCTCTATTAACTAAATTCCTTAGTCTTCTGTATTCAGCTTTTCTTTGTTCATCAGTTGCATTTTTGTATAATCTCCTGTTTTCTATAAGCTCAATAATAATAGTGGTAATGCTTCATTAAAAAAAAGAAACAGAAAAACAGGGGATACTGGTAGTGGTCAAAATCACATATACTTGTCTGCAATTGCAAGTCAAACCCTGATACATGAAATCAGCCCCTTGAGTATGGAGCATCCAAACTGACAACGTACAGACAACTGTTTGGATGTCTACCACCAGTGCTGGTGCTATGGTAATGAACTGCTAACTGGTTTTCATCAGTCATTTTTAGCCTACCATGCAGTCTCATTATCATTCTACATTTTGTTTGACCAGTACTTTAATTAACAGCTAGTTGTCTCATCGTTTTCAGTGCCGCCTGCTCTAATCCAATAGTTTATGAGTCGCTGAGTTACTTTTCTGTGATGGACATTTCTGTTGGTAATTCCGCACCTGTGTATGATTGGCTGTTAAGAGGCGGTTAACTAGATTATGTGATCAAAAGTATCAAGATACCTGGCTGAAAATGACTCACAAGTTCTTGGCACTAGCCTTGCTAATACAGGAATTCAAAATGGTCTTGGCCGACCCTTAGCCTTGATGACAGCTTCCACTCTCGCAGGCACACGTTCAATCAGGTGCTGGAAGGTTTCTTGCGGAATGCAGCCCATTCTTCACGGAGTTCTGCGCTGAGGAAAGGTAGTGACGTCGGTCGGTGAGGCCTGCAACGACGTCAGCGATCCAAAATATCCCAAAGGTGTTGTATAGGATTCAGGTCAGGACTCTGTGTAGGCTAGACCATTGCACGAATGTTACCGTCGTGAACCACTCCGCCACAGACCGCGCATTATGAACAGGTGCTCGATGGTGGTGAAAGGTGCAGTCGCCATCCCCGAGTTGCTCTTCAACAGTGAGAAGCAAAGAGGTGCTTAAATCACCAGTGCAGGCCTTTGCTGTGAGAGTACCACGCAAAACAACAAGGCGTGCAAGCCTCCCCTCCCGCCATGAAAAGCCCGATCACACCATAACACCACCGCCTCCGAATTTTACTGTTGGCACTGCACACTCTGACAGATGATGTTCACCGGGCGTTCGCCATACCCACTCCCTGCCATCAGATTGCCAGATTATGTACTGTGATCCGTTACTCCACACAACGTTTTTCCACTGATCAATCGTCATATGTTTACGCTCCTCACACCGAGCGAGGCGTCGTTTGGCATTTACCGGCGTGATGTGTGGCTTGTGAGTAGCCGCTCGACCATGAACTCCAAGTTTTCCCACCACTGACCTAACTGTCATAGTACTTGCAGTGGATCCTGGTGCAGTTTGGAATTCCTGTGTGACTGTCTGGACGACCCTCTTCAACTGTCCGTGGTCTCTGTCAGTCAACAGACGAGGTCGACCTGTGCGCTTTTGTGCTGGACGCGTCCCTTTGCGTTCGAAAACATTGGACTTAGGGATGTTTAGGAGAGTGGAAATCTCGCGTGCAGACGTATGGCACAAAATGTCTTTTTCCAAAGTTGTTTCACAGAGGAAGACTGCACTGTAGTTCCTTCTCTAGATTGTCGCACAGATTACAAAATGGTAGATATCGAAATAGACGACAGAGGGATAGAGAAACACAATTAAAATCACTCAAAAGAGGAAAGGCCGCTGGACCTGATGGGATACCAGTTCGATTTTACACAGAGTACGAGAAGGAACTTGCCCCCCTTCTTGCAGCTCTGTACCGTAGGTCTCCAGAAGAGCGTAGCGTTCCAAAGGATTGGAAAAGGGCACAGGTTATCCCCGTTTCAAGAAGGGACGTCGAACAGATGTGCAGAACTATAGACCTATATCTCTAGAATTTTGGAACACGTATTATGTTCGAGTATAATGACTTTTCTGGAGACTAGAAATCTACTCTGTAGGAATCAGCACGGGTTTCGAAAAAGACGGTCGTGTGAAACCCAGTTCGCGCTATTCGTCCACGAGATTCAGAGGGCCATAGACACGGGTTCCCAGGTAGATGCCGTGTTTCTTGACTTCCGAAAGGCGTTCGATACAGTTCCCCACAGTCGTTTAATGAACAAAGTAAGAGCATATGGACTATCAGACCGTTTGTGTGATTGGATTGAGGAGCTCCTAGATAACAGAACCCAGCATGTCATTCTCAATGGAGAGAAGTCTTCCGAAGTAAGAGTGATTTCAGGTGTGCCGCAGGGGAGTGTCATAGGACCGTTGCTATTTGCAATATACATAAATGACCTGGTGGATGACATCGGAAGTTCACTGAGGATTTTTGCGGATGATGCTGTGGTGTATCGAGAGGTTGTAACAATGGAAAATTGTGCTGAAATGCAGGAGGATGTGCAGCGAATTGACGCATGGTGCAGGGAATGGCAATTGAATCTCAATGTAGACAAGTGTAATGTGCTGCGAATACATAGAAAGAAAGATCCCTTATCATTTAGCTATAAAATAGCAGGTCAGCAACTGGAAGCAGTTAATTCCATAAATTATCTGGGAGTACGCATTAGGAGTGATTTAAAATGGAATGAACATATAAAGTTGATCGTCGGTAAAGCAGATGCCAGACTGAGATTCATTGGAAGAATCCTAAGGAAATGCAATCCGAAAACAAAGGAAGTAGGTTACAGTACGCTTGTTCGCCCACTGCTTGAATACTGCTCAGCAGTGTGGGATCCGTACCAGATAGGGTTGATAGAAGAGATAGAGAAGATCCAACGGAGAGCAGCGCGCTTCGTTACAGGAACATTTAGTAATCGCGGAAGCGTTACGGAGATGATAGATAAACTCCAGTGGAAGACTCTGCAGGAGAGACGCTCAGTAGCTCGGAACGGGCTTTTGTTAAAGTTTCGAGAACATACCTTCACCGAAGAGTCAAGCAGTATATTGCTCCCTCCTACGTATATCTCGCGAAGAGACCATGAGGATAAAATCAGAGAGATTAGAGCCCACACAGAAGCATACAGACAATCCTTCTTTCCACTGGAATAGAAGGGAGAACCGATAGAGGTACTCAGGGTACCCTCCGCCACACACCGTCAGGTGGCTTGCGGAGTATGGATGTAGATGTAGATGTAGATGTGACATCTATCACCTGACCATATTCGAAGTTTGTGAGTTCCGCTGATATGGAGTAGCTGGCAGTAGGTAGCAGCACACTGCACCTAATATGAGAAACGTATGTTTTTGGGGGTGTCCGGATACTTTTGGTCACATAGTGTAGCAGCGCTGGCCCGCCGCTGGACCGAGTGACGTCATCTGGAACCAGGGGCCGGCGCCACGTTTGAAGCTGCCGCTCCCGTCTCTCTGAAAACGTCGAGCGCCCACCGTTGTTTCCTTTCAACATACAATGGCCGCGCCCACGCTCTAATAACTGTGTTCCCCTCGTCTCTTTTAAAACTGTTGCTGATCACTCTAATCTCATTCAAAAAATGGTTCAAATGGCTCTGAGCACTATGGGACTTAACTTCTGAGGTCATCAGTCCCCTATAGCTTAGAACTACTTAAACCCAACTAACCTAAGGACATCACACACATCCATGCCGGAGGCAGTATTCGAACCTGCGACCGTAGCGGTCGCGGGGCTCCAGACTGAAGCGCCTAGAACCGCTCCACCACTCCGGCCAGCTAATCTCATTCATCTCTTTTATAAAGGAATCCCAGTATGTTTGACACGTGAGCTAGGGCTCTCGTGTTTTCGAACTGTAGTTCACGTCCGTTTTCCAAGTAAAGTTCAGTTATGGTCAACTTGACAAGCTCCCCTTGTTTAATATCTTATGCTCAGTACAACGCTCTGCAACTGTGAATTGTCTGACGCATGTAAATGCTGCCACATTTACAAGGAACGCCGCACATACTGGGCGCATGAACAGCTGTGCTGTCTTTAAGGGGGTAGGACGTCAAACGACCCGACTTGTAACAGGAGAGGCACCACAGGACATTTTATTCAGAAATCACACTCATAGCAGTGGAAGTTCAAAAACATAACAAAATAATTTTCTTTTTACATGTGGAATTTCAACATTTTTCACCCACTATTGGCTGCATTTGTTGCTATAGGTATACTTTTCTTGATAAGTAAGAGAGATTCTATTATGAATTTGGCACAGCATACAAACCATACTTACAGCCGTATGAAGCTCTAGAGTTTACTTAATTTATGAAAAAATGAGTAAGCTGTTACATTTTAAACTTTATGTTTAGATAAAAAATCTAATTTTATTGTCAATTATCTCAGTTTTTACCAGAGTTTTTATAGATTTGGAAAATTCTAGATTTTCATACACCTGTAAGCATGGTTTGTACGCTGCGCCAAATTAACCGCAGAGTCTGTCTTACCTATGAAGAAAAGCCAATAGCAAGTGAAAAAATGATGAAATTTAATTACTTTATTTTTCTGAATTTATCAGCAATAACAAAATTAGGACGACGGTCTTCGTATTACATTCGCATGTTCTGCGCGGGGTCCCTGGAAGCGCTGCCCCCTGTGTGAGGCCCCCGTAGCAGACTGCAGTTGGTACCTGCCGGCCTCGCAGCCGTTGGCAGCACTGACTGCGTGCCACAGCCCAGGCGTCTGTCGCATTTGTAGCGAGTCGTGCACAGTGTGACGTTCTGCGTTGGGATTTCGTGCTGCTGTTTCTGCGCCGAGAATTTCTTCTGCTACACCCACACCCTTAATAAGGTAAGGACGACTGTTTTCATGCGTTCCCACAGTATTGAATTATTTTCTTTGTTTTCTTTTGGTTTGTTTCTGCAAAGTCACGGTAGCTGTAAGGTTTCATTTACGTTCACTATGGAGACCATCGCTTATAAAGCAAACCGCGTTCGGTTACTACGCTCTCAAAATACTAACGAATTTCGTATTACAAATCTTGTTATTTTTAAGTCCTACCGACATTCCTATTAATTCTGCTATTCTACGGACATTAGGCATGAGTGAAAAGCATAGGCTCGGACGAGATTTCTACTCGTATTCGCGCCATTTTGTTGAATTTTTTTCCCGAAATATAGGTTCGTATTTGTACACATGTGATCCATAAATTGATTATTCTGCGTGTTAGGAATAACAGAACATAATGACGGAACACAGCTTCTGCAAGTAGATAAGATGCTATGGCAACTTCGACTATTGAGGAATTAAACAATTACTTTACGTCAGGATAGTGCGTAGACCTTGGGAGAGTCTGATCCTATTCCTAATGGCTTGAAATCAAACCAAGCTAGACGCATTTTGACAGTTCCATAGTGGAGCATTGAATCAGATATTTCCCGAAGCCGTCGGCTCCACGAAAACTGCCGAATTTAGTACAACTAATCTGTTCGCGTCTTTCCCCCAGTCCTGCATTAGCAATCGTCAGCACGTTAAGTCACGCAAATGTACTTTAGTACAGAACGCTCTTCCATTTAATTTCGATATCTTCACTTTTCTAGAGAAATGTTTTTGGTGACAAGCTAGTCTGTTGGGTAGTCAGTAAGACATTAATGTTATCGTCCATTTCGTCTTTGTTCTATATGTGTAAGTGCAGAAATGAATGAATTCTTACGTTGACCTAAAATTGATCCTCTTGCTAGAAAAGTTGACAAAATTCCCGGCGTTAGGGGCTTAGTCTTCACTTCTGTTAATAATCGTGCATCTCCAGGCAGTGACTGTGCCGTACTCTTACCAGAAAAGTAGTCGGTTTTCTGATAAGGGGGTATCTGGACGAGTGAAGCAGTATCCCACGTAAAGGCCCAGTACTGAAACAGTGTGGCAGTAAAACCAGCCAACCTCAGAATCCTTTCTGACAAGCGTTTGTCAGTGCTCAGAACGATATCAAAATACAGAGTATCAGTTACAAATCTCACTGCAGAACTCAACTATTATACATATTCTTGATGGAACAGTCCATAGCTGTACTTTCGGTTCATAGCGTGCACGCTGGACACTACGAACAGGCAGTTCACCTGTGGACTGTTGCATCAAAAAATAAGCTGGGAGAAACTGAAGTTTCACATACATGTTCTTGTCAAACCAAACCGGTGCTCCTGAGTAATACTTTATTAGGACAAATAAAGAATTATTAAACTGTTGTGGCTTTAAGAAGAACGCATTGTTACATCTGTAGTTGCCTACAGTATAAAGTGTGTTGCTGTTGCGTAGAGAAAAATACAGTTTATATCATAGCAAGCGGATCTCTTGACATCAATACGTTAAGAGTAATTTCATCGTCTTTTGAGGAAGTAAATGAAATATAGCAATGCAGGTGGTTGTAGACA
The DNA here is from genome assembly GCF_021461385.2 of Schistocerca piceifrons. NCBI lineage: Eukaryota > Metazoa > Arthropoda > Insecta > Orthoptera > Acrididae > Schistocerca > Schistocerca piceifrons. The sequence continues at coordinate 72,138,645 of NC_060148.1, read as the reverse complement.
AACTTCCACAAAGAAGGGCTGATACGATAGCCACCTCCTCACCTCCCTGAAATATGGGTTGTGTTGACAAATTGGTCTGCATACATACATACGTACATACATACATACATTGATCCTTGTTGCATAGAGCATTAATACATTTCGTAATGATGTGGGATGTCACTTTAACATAAGTTTTCTTTACACAAAATAGTAAATATTTTTATAGTTAATACTTCATGTCTAAAGATTCATCTATTCAGTAGGCGCTGTCATTCAGGAATACTTTCATTTTCTTTTAAATGTTGCTTGGATATCTGCCGGTTTTTAATTCTATTTGGCAAATGACCAAATATTTTTGTGGCAGCATAATTCACACCTTCTTGTGACAAAGTGAGATTTAATCCAGAGTAGTGAAGATCTTCGTTACTTCTAGTGTTGTAGCTATGCACTTTGCTGTTATTTTTGAATTGGGGTGAGTCATTGACAAATGTCATAAATGAATATACGTACTGCGAGGGTACTGTGAATATCTCAAGTTCATTAAATAAATGTCCGCAAGGTCATCTTCGGTGGGCTCCAGCTGTTAGCCTGATGCTATGAATACTTTTCCTCTTAGTGACGAACTGCCCCCAAATACGATACCATGTGAATGAAAATAGGCATAGTAGGCTAATTTAATGATGTTCATCACCAAAATTTTGCAATAACCCCAGTAGCATAAGTAGCTCAACCTAATCATTTCAGCAGATCATTGATGTTTCTTCAAATTCAATGTCTCATTAGTGTACACATCCAGAAATTTTGAATACTCTGCCTTAGCAATAGACCTGCTTTCATAGCCTATATTTATCAATGGTGTTACGCCATTTACTGCACAGAATTGCATACACTTTTTTCTCAAAATTTAATGAGTCCATTTGCAGAGAACCACTTAATAATTTTGTGAAAGACATTATTTACAATTTCCTTGAGTGTGATTACTGTACTTGTATCATTAGCAAAAAGAACTAGCTTTGCATGCATTAATATATATTGAGAACAGTAAGGGACCCAAGACTGAACTCTGTGGGACACCATTCTTGATACCTCCTCAGTTAAAGGACTCTGCTGATTTTTGCAGACAATCTGTAGTGCTAATTTCAGCCTTCTGCATTCTTCCAGTTAAATATGAATTAAACCATTTGTGCACTGTCCCACTCATGCCACAGTACTTAAGCTTGTGTAGAAGAAATTCATGATTCACACCATCAAAAGCTTTGAGAGGTGACAAAATATCCTAATGGGTGATGTTTGGTTATTCAGTGCATTTAATATTTGATCAGTGAAAGCACATATATAGCATTTTCTCTTGAAAAGCCTTTCTGAAAACCAAATTGACATTTTGTTAGTACTTCATTTTTACAGGTACGTGATGCTACTCCTGAATACATAACTTTTTCAAGACTTTTGAATAAAGCTATCAGAAGTGAGACTGGCTGGTAGTTGTTAGCATCAGACCTATCCCCATTTTGGAAATACGGAAGCGTCCGATCCCGCCCGTCTGCTTTGACGTCACAAATATGGCGGAAACGACCATAACCACGATTCCAATATAAAGTCGTTACGTACACATTATGAGGACGAAAATACATCGAAAAACACACACACACTTTCCACAAAAAGCCTAATGAGACTAACGGGACAAGCGCGGGAAATGGGGTGTTTTTGGGTGGGGGCAAACTAAATATAAACTAATTTAGACACCCACCCCAATACAAAACACAAAACTCTCCAAATACCACTAAACACAATATCATCTGGAATCGGACACTTCCCTTGACCTATATAGCTCAACAGCAGCTCCCGATCCCATAAATTAGGATCAAACACTTTCCTTGGCCTATATAGCTCAAAAACATCTCCCGATACCAATACCAACATACACAGCCACACATTGGGATCGACTTCCCTTGACCTGTGCACTGTTAATTTTATCCGTCATATCCATTGCTGAACAAAAACAACAACCGATTAATTTTACTAAAATTACCACACGATGTACAGCGAACACTAAATTAACTTTCACACAAAATCAGTTTACTCACTGAAACGAATTCCACCACAAACACAGTCAACACTCGAACAATTCTGGATAATGATCAAAAGCAAACTGAGCCCATTACACCACACAAACGAAAACCCTGAACGTACCACCAGAGCACAACAAACCACAACACGACGACATCTACAAACACGCCACACTCACAAACCAAACTCCGCGACGTCGTGACGTCACACACAACACCCTTACGTCACGGGTCAAAGCCGACGCGTGGGATCGGACGCTTCTGTCGACCCCTCATTTTTACGCAGTTTTTGAACAACAGAGTATTTCAGTCTATCAGGAAAAATACATATTTGGCTGAGACTCTTACTTATTCGTTGGGAACAAGCTTTCAGTACTCCGTAGCACAGCGAGAGGTCTAGATTGGTGTGGAGTAAGGTGGTATGGCTGTGAGACGGGTAAGACAATGAACGTGAATGCGAAATAAAGGGTGGAGCTACGGGGTTCGTATGTAGCATGTACTTCATCATAAGAGCAAACCAGATGTGAACTGACACAAGCGGGATGATTGATCAGCAGCCATAGCTCTCTTAAACTGGTGGTGTTCCGCTCTTGGAAGTAGGTCCAACGTAAGTGTTCGGTAGCTTATTAGTATGTCAGTACGGAAGAACCTTTCAGACATTCTGACGTATTAACAGCCATCAACGTCTGTCTTAATCGTACTTTACCTACGTAACTTTTATCTTAAATTGTGTACAGTCACAGTCTCTCTGTAACCAGTACTTGTGCTCTGATTGTCTCGCTGTTCATACGTACCGCGAAAATGGACGACACTGCTTCCTGCTTCGTAGTGAAACACGCGCGTGGAACACCGTTAATGGCGAGAAACAAGTAGTTAATGTTCTTCACAAGATTACAGACAAAAATCAGCTTTTGACTTATCGAGTAGGACTATGTATCAGAAATAAGGGAAGTGTTAACTACATGCGTGGCGTGATAGACAGGGTCGTAGACTGACCATCGTGTGTGCCGGCGGGCGGTGGTTCTACGCTCCACGTGGTGCGTAATTTTCTTTGTTTGGTTTGAATACCTAAAGCATATAAATATGAAACTCATCACATCTACATATAAATCTATATGGTTACTCTGCAATTCACACTCAAGTGCTGGGCAGAGGGTTCATCGAACCATTTTCATACTGCTTCTCTACCATTCCACTCTCGAATGGCGCGTGGGAAAAAAGAACACCTAAATCTTTCCGTTCGATCTCTGATGTCTCTTATTATCGTGATCATTTCTTCCTACGTAGTTGGGTGTCGACAAAATATTTACACATTCGGGAGAGAAAGTTGGAGATTGAAATTTCGTAAATAGATCTCTCCTCAATCAAGACTGCCTTTAATTCAGCGACTCTCAGCCCAACTCGCGTATCATATCAGTTACACTCTCAACCCTGTTTCTGCTCAGAGCTACATTCTCTGCTGCCCTCTGTTCACTTATCGTTGCTTCAGCCTCGCCCGCACTCACACTTAGTAAATTGTGCACTCGACCCGAAACAACAGGCTGTGCACATCTTTTAAATCTAAACATCTCCGCTGCACCCCTGAAGTCTGGCTCACTCATTTGCCTCGCATCGGAGGAATCTACTGTTTCATTTTGCACATTTTCGTGGCTAAAAGTGGGGAGCATCCATCTCCCACGTCTCTGTACCGTCGCAGTCTCTTTTTTGGGCATTTCGTCTACTGACTCCTCACCACCTTTCTTCTTTTCTCCTCGTACTGCTTTTGGAGCGACTACACGTAATTATTTTCGAAAAACGCAAATGAAAATCTTATACAGAAAAAAACACTATCTGAAACAGATTCACTTAAATAACATGCTAAATTTTTACTAAGTTCATCACACTGGCTAAACAAGAGTATTCATCACAAGCAACCTAGTAGAATGAAAATGAGCTTCACACGCAATTCGCAGCGCAAAATCGTCACACGAGCATTAATTACACTTGAAAAACTCCCCAATGAAAAGGATTACGACGAAAGCTCCCAAAGTACCATAAACACACTTCACACAAAATTCAAAACAGGCATCAAAGACGACACTGTTTCATAAAGCAAGCAACAACGCTGATCAACCACAATGAAGAAATTGAGAGATCTGTAGAAAATAAAATTTACGTGTTAGTACACCCTAACAATGTCACAGCATCGATATAAGATCCCTGGGGTGACCGAAATCATGTGCAAAAGGGTCTCGCCATTATGAAGGCTACCTGTTGTCCGCAAAATTCAGATTTAATGGCAAAGTCGGTGTTCCGAATGAAACCTGTTGCTGACTTCAAATACCAACAGCCACCAGGCAAACAGAGGTTATTTTCATTTCATTGAGCACGCACCAGACACACAAACTTAGATTGTGGCTGAAATTCGTTCATGTACTGGAAAAATAGCAGAGAAAACCACCACCTGTCAGGCTGTTGTATGAGCTAAGGAATGAAATATCCTCGTACTGGATACACAAGACAACATATTACAATTTTATTGATTGATCGCTATTAAGGGAAGATAAGAACAATGATTTTAGGGAGCTTGACTAGGAAGCAGAGTGGCTCTATGAGGTGGTATGTAAAGAGCCACTCGACATTTATGTCTGAATTAAAACACACGAAAATATTAAATGGTGCTTAAACTTCAACATATGGTACGTCTCTCTCGAATGCAGCCTCCAAATGTGGAACCCAATCTGCTAAATATGGGGTAGGATTTACTTGATGCAGACACTGACCATCCATACATTATATAGTTTTGAAGAATGCTTGCTTGTTCTGCTTTTAAGTACACTGGGACAGAGAACAACTACTTTAGACAGTCAACTTCTGAGGACAAAGACCCGTTGCAAGAATTCACTATAAATCCAATAATTAGGCAGTACAGTTACTGAATAAGAGCAACTCTACTCTGTACTTGACAAAGAATTTTAAGTTCGGTTTTGGCCTCTAATATGAGACACACTAACACCTGTGGGGAATGAAGTGGTTCTAGCACTACACATTCCACCCTCCAAAGGGACTTCACAGTTGAAAATATTCTTTCCACAACAATATTTGTCTGGTACAGCAGGAGCAAAACTCACAAGCGTGTCTATATTTTTACATGAAGTACCTGTACTTTTAAGTTTGTGGAATATATCGCACAGTCTCTTAACTGTTTCCAAGTTAGCTTTTTCCAATTCCTCAAGTTTCTGGGATACAATGTTGTTCACGCATCCTATCTCGTCTGAAATGTTGCACATGAGTCTACTGCCTTAAGAAATATCAGAAAATTTAAAAGTTCAGCCCAAGAAACAGTATTTTTTTTTTTTTTTGGTGTTCTCCAATGAAATATCGAGGTTGAAGTGGAGAACTCTACTTTTCCAAACAAGTCACAAAAGTGTCGAAGTGTCTTAGAATTGCTAAAAGGCTCGTATTTTGACAGTGTGAAAGTACCTTCCTTTTCCAAGTTAATTAAAATGGTATTGATTATTTCTTGAAGCAAGCTGAAACCGTGGTTATTTCCTACTTTTGGATTGAATTTAAAAACATTTTCAATGGGCATTGTGTGAAATGAAGCCAAAGAAGTGACTGTTGGTTTTCGAAAATTTGTTTCAGCAACGTGGGACACCTATTCTGAGATAGAAAACAAGATTTCAAAGGTTCAATAACTTTCGTAACTCCTGGCAACAATGACAACCATCTAGTTTTAAAACTACCTAGAACTTTGCCGTATCCGGTATCAACGAAATCACAGAATGATTTCAGTTGGTCCACACGTTGAGGGTAAATGTGTCGTCCTCAGTGTAACTTGAAGTTAAAGTAGTACGTGAGCCCAGGCACCGACGATCTCAGCATTGATATCCCTGTAACGTTCTTTAACGAAAACTTGTCACATTCGTCCGTCATTTCTGGAGTAGCAAATGATAGATACGAATCGCGAAGCTCGCGCGTAAGTCACTGGCTCTCAGCACGATGACGGAAGATGTTGTGTTCACACCTGTCCTCATCCCGTGACCAACATGCAGCGTCTTTGTTCCATCTTTGCGTTCACCAAAAGCGGTACTGGAGAATCGGTTGACGAAATCCGGTTTTTGGGGCGCCAGGCGAAGGGTGTGTGTGTTGGCAGCTGTATAGCGCGGTTCGAGATAACTGACTGTGGCGTGGATGGGACGCAGGCGGTCCGGCAGTGCCGACACAGACGTAGACGCCCTGCTGCAGCCGTTCCCTCGCCTGCCGCGCGAGCTGGCAACGCCGACCCGTGACGTCAGCGCTGGGTGGGGCAGCCGGCTGTCTGTGCGGTCCAGTTGTGACGCAGCAGCCTGGAGGGAAGCGGCGTGCCACGTTGTCCTGCCTGCCCAGACAGAGCTTGTGTATCTTGTGTCTGCACGGGAATACCTCAGAAAGGTAAGGCAGGAATTTATGGGAGCGGCGGATGTTCTGCACGCTTTTGTGTGGTTTTTGTCGCGTAACTCACTTACTGCTCTTGTCTAATACTTTGTCTTACTTTGAAAAATTACGACCGCTACGAACAAAGGGGTGGCTAACAGTGTGTTAAATTACCGTCTTGAGTGTTCAGTGATTTATTGGTCGTTACTTATGGCCTTGCTCCAGTCTATGAAAACTTGAGCGAGAATAACGTGGAACGAATGGAAAATAACGCCACATTCAGCCGGCTAGTGTTTCGATGTGCCAGTGTATATTTCCACGGAATTCACGTACAACAGGCATTTAAAATGAAAACCTCGCGTTCTTGATTATGTTCGTAGGACGCAAGTTTACGGAAACCATCAAACGCAGAACTTTTGGAGTAAGCGAGTTTTAATGCGACAAGGCGTGTAGCGGCTTGCAGGCGTGGCAGAAATTTATTTTTTAATGTTTCGCGTAATGTGGCCGAATTCAGACATCTAAAATGTTGTCGTGATGTACTCATTCAGAGGTATAATCTTAAATTGCTGTTGTCACGCAGTAAGAGAAGTACCGCAGTTGGAAACATTGCGCGTCGCGAGGTAACGTGACTAAGGGCGCCGAAATACGCGGACGTTATTCAGCCAGTATTTCAGAATGAGGGCAGTTACCGACTTCCAAGAAACTGCACGGAAGACGACGAGAACTGGAGAGATATTTCCGCTACCTCCCGCCCCCCTTCCCCCCCCCCCCCCCCCCCGGCCACGTTGTCGCTGTTCATGGAGTCAATCAGACGTATCGTTGTAGTTTATCGGTACCTAGCTATTCGCGACGCAGTTTGCACACAGTATCGCCGCACCCCGTAGGGTATCTGCAACAATTACGTCGTCGTACGGCCCACACTTCAGCAGACATGACGTGTCAAAAATTTAGACGCGCGATAAACGGGCTTTTCTTTAAAAAGGAGCGCAAATTAAGCAGACTGTGTTTACCCAGTATTTCAGAATGAGCACTTGCTTTCGAACACACGTTAAGAACAATTTCAAACCGTTTGTAAACTTTATCTCGCTTACATGCTTAACGTCAGATGGGGTCGACAGAAGCGTCCAATCCCACGCGTCGGCTTTGACCCGTGACGTAAGGGTGTTGTCGTATGTGACGTCATCACGGCGCGGAGTTTGGTTTGAGTGTGGCTGTCTCCAGTTCTGTTTTATCTTATTTTATTTACTTTTCTGATCTGTTCGTTCTATCCCGTGAGATTAAAAAAAAAACACTAATCAGCTACTGAAGCATCTTTATCTTCTATGGGTTGCAGGGGTTCCGACCCCTGGGGAGGTGGGTGGGTATTCATGGATGGCTGTCTTCACTTACACGTTGTAGCTACGCAAGGCGTCTAAATTTGTTTATATTTAGTTTGCCCCCCACCCAAAACACCCCATTTCCCGCGCTTGTCCCGTTAGTGTCATTAGGCTACTTGTGGAAAGTGTGTGTGTTTGTTTTTGTTTCCGCCATATTTGTGACGTCATGGGCCAAAGCAGACGGGCGGGATCGGACGCTTCCGTGTTTCCGTCAGATGTTACACACGTAAACTCGTCTGCAAAGTAATGAGACGTCGGAAGCTGTTTCGTGCGTGGGCGTTGCGGATCCTGAAATCCGTTCGCGAATCACAACTCGTGGCGTGACGCCGACACGCTTGTGGCGATGAGACGCAGCACTCGCCTTCATTTGCGTATTTTCACAATGTTCTGGAATTAAGGTTATGGTCAACGAGCAATCTGTAGCTTTCCCCAACACCCTCATTACACAGAGGCGACCATTTGCATAGTATTTGGCGAATTCTTGAGAATTTATCGTAATGTTTGTACTGCACGAAATAAACATTTCGTATTTTTTATCGCTCTGTCACGTCTCCTCGTTTGTGATTTGCTGATGAAATTTTTTTAGCACTCTACAACGCTGCGTCGCTTTGTTGGGCTGTTCTCGTGTTACTATTTGCCTGATGAGAGAGCCCGGTGTGTCGACCAAGCAACGCGTCAGCCATCTGAGAGAGGCGCCGTGTTGTGTGCGGCCTGCGCTTCAGTCGTGTATTATGTGAGGGAGGAATGAATGTCGGTGATTCTGACGCCATCACTTACCAGCTTCTTCATTTCACGTTCAAATTACACGATTAAAGTGCAGTGTAGATTTCTATGTGCAGCCTGTAACGGCGGCAGAATCTAGATTTAATTTGTGCCATTTCCAGTGCAACAATTGTGAGAATCGAGATAGATTTGTTGTTCCGTCAGAGGGCTGAATCACGTCAAAATTATGACATTTGTGGGGGCATTTGCTAATTATGTTTGACAGAAACCTACAGTAAACATTATTTCGTTTAGCCAGGTACTGTTACAGAAGCCTTACCCGTTATTGATGGTAAGTCACAGTTTCGGAATCGTCGGTGGCCACTGACGTCGCATTTACAGACACTTCGGCATGACAAAGTACTGAAGACGACCCCTGTCTTGAAGAGTTCAAAAATGCCATGTATCAGTTAGACTGCACATCGTCGTAAAACGCAAATTTGAATACCAAAACCATAAAATTGACAGTTTTATCTTCGGAAACGGGTAGATCAACACGACGACTGTTCAGTGTGCTCCCCTCATCCACTGCCAGCAAAGAACGCGTGACGTCACGGAAAAGTGACTGTCGTCACACGTGAGGGACAGGATGATTTGATAAAAGTTGCGCGAATTTTATGTATAATAAGTAACCCGGAATCGGTGCTGTAAATGCCCTTCACTTTCGTGACGTGGAACTATGTGTGGTGGTTTTCGTATTTATACTCGCCTATCACAAAATACACAACGCAATTCATGCACGCAGTATTAAAGACCTGTTCAAAACGTATCGTGTGTAGCGAGATAAGATTTGCTGAATTGTAGAAAACTGTGGCGTTCACGGATGAACAGTAGCGGCAGCCAAAACAGTTTCCTAAAAAGGCCTCCATTTAATCGCGAGTGTGTGGAATCAGCTCTTTAGCTCACACACAGATATCCAATAATAAGGGAGTAAGGTCATCGTGACTTGGGAATGTGTACAGTGTTTCCGGGTGCTTTCAATTCATTAGGTGTTCTGTCCACCAGCAAAATGTGATAGCTGCATAAAATTTCACACTGTGGTGTCTCACATGATACTTGGGCCGGCAGTAAACGTGACTCAACATGGAGGCGGTGGCGAGGTGTCGAGGAACCGTGCTGTACCGGTGTGCGGACATTCGCCACGATTTTAGCTGCTCCGAAGGGTTGGGTCCCTTGTCTCCCCCCCCCCTCCCCCTCCTCACCCGCGGCGTAGTAAAGCTACTTACTGAGCCTTTCCGCTGGTTTACTAAAAATAGGACCAGAATCTCTTTGGATTTTCCGCCACATTTCTAGAGAGACTTTCGTTGTGGAAACTATTAAATGTATATCGCATTGAAATTCGCACCACATTTCGAGCCTCAGTAAATCTTCGCCAATCTCGGAGATTTTGCGTTCTTGCCTTTTTCGGTGCTCCGGCGGCAGCTTTCTGTCGTTTTGTGTACCATGGGGTATCAGTTCCGTCTCTTATTAATTTATTTGGTACGAATCTCTAGAGTGCTGTTGATAACATTTCTTTGAACTTTAAGCCTCATGTGGTCTTAACTTTCCTAGTTTGGAAGGATTGGGGAGTGTCTCTTAGAAAGAAATCAACCGAATTTTTAGCAGCTTCTATAAATAGATATATTTCTCGTTTAGTTTTGGTGAATTTCTTTTTTACGGAATTGAGCCTCGCTACGACTGTGTGTTCACTAATCCCTGTATCCGTCGTGATGCTCAGGATTATTTGTGGCTAAGAGGTCAAGTGTGTTTTCGTAACCATTTCCAATGTGAATGGTCTCGTGAACTAATTGTTCAAAATAATTTAAAGAGACCATTTAGAACAATTACAGAAGTTGTTTTGTATAGGGTCTGAAAATGAACTTTTGACAACATATGGAAGGTAGATTGAAGTCGCTACCAACTATAATTGTATGAGTAGCGTACCTATTTGTGATGAGGCTCAAGTTCTCTTTGAACTGTCCAGCAACTGTTCCATATGAGTCCGGGGGTCGGCAAAAGGAGCCAGTTATTACTTTATTCAGGTAGTCGAATATAACCTCTGCCCACACTGTCACAGGAACTATCTACTTCAATGTCACTTGTGAGTTGGAACAGGCATTACATTATTTTTCCTTACGTTGTGCTTTTTGTTTCTGTTGTAGTGCAGATCATTACAATTACGGTTTTTCCCTCCAAAACCTAGGATGTTTTGTCTCTGACTGTAAATACCAGAGCTAAACAATGTAGAACAACAACGTTATAAGCATAGCATTCTGTATTACTACAGTTCCTTATCTCTAACATTTTAAAAATGTACGTAGACTTTAGATGACATGTCAGTCATAGAAGTTCTTATCTCTATTTAGTAGCGTATTTTCAGTCATGTTTTGAACATTGTCCCGCTACACTTTATTAACTAATGTTTCGCCGCAAGAGATATCGGATTTTAGAGAGTATATTAATATGGAGTATGTCGTTCTTCTTTTCAAACGTTCACATACCCATTTCTTCTTTCCTTATTGTCTTTTGGGCATGCAGTTTTAGTAATTAAAGTAGGCACAAATGCAGCGATCAAAAAGAAATGATTAGCGTACATTCGCACTCTTTTACATGTTTCCGTCCTTGTTGTTCCCTTGGATGGGCTGTCTCTATCTCACTATCTGACTTAATCGTCGGTATTGCTTTCGTTTCCCAAAAGTTATAAATGTTTCGATTTCGGAGAAGAAGCTCTGTATTTCCCCAAGATGTCGATGAAGGAGGTCCCTTATGTACTGGTTGTATTGAGTAAGATGTGAAGACGGCGGTTCGAAAGCGGACAGAAGTAGTACGAGGAAGGGCGTCCCTAACCTGAGGGATCGCTCGTCAAGCTAGTCAAGTGTTGCATATGTCCAGCGTGGCAAATGTCCGTCATTCGCTGTACCACTGTGTGCTTGTAGTCTGAAGTTGAGCCACTAGCAGAGGCCCATCGTCGGCTGTGACTGCTGTATGGCGGCGAAACTTGGTATGCTAATGCGCCCTTGGGGAACCGATTTACACTGGAAAGAAATGTTCCCATATCTAATGCATTGGGAACGGAGTGTGGACAGGAAAGGGACAAACAAGTGAGAAAGGCAGAATGTCGATATTATTAACCGCCAGTTGCAGAACTTGTTCAGTGTGAGCACCGGAGACTTCCGCGAGGTGTTGCACAGTGACAGATTCGCACCTGGTATTGGAATCGATTTCCTCCGGCGCCAACTGGTTTCGCGTTAACGCTTTAGCATGTCTACAGTATTTCGCTGCCTTACCATACTCAGACCACAGTGGACTTGGGTCAGTAGCTGCATTTTACTTACAAGCACCCGGTACTTGAATGTCTCAGACGGAGAAAAAAACGGTTCGTGAAATTTTCGCTGTCGCCTTGGTGGCCCATGTGGTCATAAACCATTTAGTAGTTAATCTGTGAAAAAAATCTGCAGTTTTCTCAGACTTCTTCGTGTGTTTCACTTTCCTCAAAGCATCAAGGTTCTGCAAGTACCCGTATTTCCAGTACAGGCGGCTGCCTAAACTGGAGCAGCTCGCAGCTGCTGATAGCGGCCGTCGACATTGACCCGTGGCGTAATGGTGTGCTGCGTGACGTCACACACACACACTCACGGATACAACAGAACGCGTGGCTGCTATATTATTTTCTGTAAAGTGTTGTGGTGGAATAGTGATCCGTTGCTTGGCCAGAGTTCTGGTACAGGTTGTCAGGTTACAGTGTGGTTGTCAGTCAGCGGAGCCAAAGAAATGAAATGTTACAGTAACAATTTTTGTGTGGCACGTATTTCACGCATGTTAGCTTTCGAAGAGTGTTTTGGTGACGCACACTTGGAATCGGCAGGTTCAGTGCTGGGCACCGCTTGTCCCTAGTGTGGAGGCAGGTCCACACCTGTGCAACTTTGCGTGTGCGAGAGACGCACGCAGCCTGTGCAGTCTGTGCAGCCGGCCGGCCAGCCGCGCACGCCCCCGACACGTGAGCACGGCGCCCCGCGGCAGCCCCCACTCTCCGGACGAGTACAGACCGCGCTCTCCCGTCCACGGTGTTTTTTGTCTGTTTTTTGTACTGCGTCTCACTGTTACGTTCCTGTGTTTCGCGCCCTTTCAAATTTTCGCAAGCCCATTGGCCGAGTGGTCTAAAAAGAAACAAAATGGCTCTGAAGATCATCGTGCATACATACGTGTGACGCGAGTTCCCGGTAACATCCATTATGGCCTCTATTTTGTGTAGTCAGTGATCGAGTGGCCTTCTGCTAATATTTCAAGTTCATTTGAGTCAGCCACAGTGCAATGAAACCCTATTTTAATCGCTAGATTTTCGAAAATAAACATTAAGAGAAACAGGACTGTAGTACAATTATAAACATTATGACTAAAGTATAGGAGACAACGGCAATTACGACAGACACAGTTTAATTACACAAACCCGTGACCAGTTTCAGATTTTCAAACATCCATTAAGTGCTTCTGCAAGCTGATCAGTACTTGCGTTAACCGCCTACGGCCAATCCAGCGATGCGAAATTTCGTCGTTCAGGTAGCAACAAACATCGATGCTCCCTGAAGGAATGAGTAGTCGAAACAACCACAACTGCAACATATCGAGATAAGATGTACCCGCCACAGTTGTCTCACAGTATTAAAACGGCCCATTCAGCTTCGCCTATTAACCCTCGGCGAATCTCCTTCATGCGTCGAAATCACGAGGTTTTTCAGTACTCCACTCGCTCACATTGCGGAGATAAACTTTTTCAGAAAAGTGTTAGTTGCTTTGTCGCTGAATATCAGCGTGGGGGCAAAATGTCCATCCGCAATTGATCCCTGCAATGTGGCGCAAATCTCAAGGCACCGGCCGTAACAGTCCGCTTTTAATTGTTGTAACGGATCCAGACGGTACGGTTTGGAGTGTAACCGCCGACGCACTGTCTTCCACACACTTGGCTGCGGTGTTCAGAGTTCGTGGCTATTGCGTGCTGTTGACTTGTGTGGACTGCGTACAGAAATCTCGTTCAGCCCCCCCACCCCCTTATACGGTTTTTTGCAGCTGCCACATTTGGTCAAATACCTCGCATGTTCCAACACATGAAAAGTCTTGCCTTGTCGGCATTTTGGCAAGGCGCTGAAATCGTAATGGCATGCAATCATATTCGTACATCTAATACTTCGGAAAAATGTGAATTCTGGAAACGAGTGAATCGTTGACGGTAGCCCTCTGTTCCGCCTTTTACCCGTCGTCCTTAGTTTCTACACCAGTACGGTGCTGAGCAGCCCAACTCATGGTCTCGATCCCCTTGCTCATTTTACACAAGGCCAAGAAGTCTTTAAATTCTTAGTCAGTCTGGTTGACAACATTGCATTTACGGATTATTTCAATAACGTACGTAATATCTGTACACGTAATGTGCCTCCAGGAACACCCGCGAAATGTTAACCATCAAAGTACTTCTGTGCCCTTACAATTAATCACTGGTGCCCCTAATTTTAATTCACAGAATCTGGTACTTTCTGAACACCCGTGGTTACACTTCACGTGCTGACTTTAATCCCAGTACATACACTGTGTACCTTAGTGTCGGGAATCTTTCCGTAAGCAATGAAAGATAATGTACGTAAATGATGAGTATATGCCTACTTCTACTGAACCCATATTACTCCTTTGTGGTACACAAGTTAATTATGTACGTACATGTAACCCATGCAGTTCCGCGTGTTACTGACGTATACAAAGACGCAGTATCGTTAATACGTCGAGTGTAAGTGTTGGAGTTCTAAAATTGGATGTAGAAGTTCGTTATGTGGAGAGCCAAGTACGAAAAACCACTGCACCAATGGCTTTATTCTTCTTCCAAAATAATGCTGAGAAATTTATACACAAGTGCTTTCTAACGCGTAAATACCTAGTGTATGGTGAGCTGTCAGTGTTGCTGTTCATTAACTTGTAATTCACGCCCTACCTACCCTTAGTTCACTTACAGTGTCACTGAAGCGTCGTTCCTTTCCGTACGTAAAACTGCGATTACAAGTTACGAAATGCCACAGTAGGTGAAGTAACGCCCTCTCTAAAGCACTGCAGGACCTTTGCTTGTCTCTGAGTTGCACAGCTGATACAACGAATTTTCGTTACCACTCACGAATAATTCCGTCTCTCGTTTATTGAAGATTAAACTGCTTAATACTTGGGCAAATCTGCTGATAGCAAATATCGTTCTCCTTACTGTTTATCAAAATATGTCCCCGAGCTTCATGTCTTCTTTCTTTTGTCGTGTAAATTTTGCCAACTCCAAGGAAACGAGACGACTGGCAAATCAGGGATTTCAGTCCCCTTATCTGTCAGTTTCAAACAGCTGTTTCTCTTTCTTTTTCTCTTACAGCAATTAGTATTCCATATTTCTTTATACTTACCGCGTGTACAAATTATTTCCTCTTTTTTACTTATTTACATAAAAATATGCGAATAATCGTTACCACCTAGATGGACGTAAAATATGAAAATTATATCTATGGACGGTTAGTCTCTAAATTGGCTAAAAGAGAATTACTACCATCTTTGTAGCCTCTTTTTTATGTAGATGCTTTAAAAATATATTCATTACATGATGAACGGTGCAGTTTCTTATAAACTCACGCAAAGATTAAAGTGACTTTTCTCGACCGAAATATTTCAGACAGGACTAAAGAAAACGATGGCGTCAACTCTTGACAGTTTTTGTGTAGTGATCCACAGTGCGGACCTTACTGTAGTTAGTTTCTTACTGTGCTTAGTTTGAAGCGTCAGAAATTAAACTTGGTATCTGAACCTAAAGTAAGTGCAGCTTGCGGGGATGACGTCATACAGCAATATTCTGCGCGGTTATATTGTAAGAATTCGTACCTGTAACTACGAGATTTCGAGGGATTTTTTCCTTGCTCTTTGTTCAATACAAAGCCACTAAATGTGGCACCAGTGCTCCGGTAGTATAAAACCGAATACGGCGACCGGTCAGTCTCTTCTGCATCAACGAATCAGAGCGCAGACAACAGCCACTTACTGGGAACCGCTGAAAGTGACCAGCGCAAATATATAAGGGTTACTGCAAAAAAACAGCCGCCATAAAATAAGTTCTGACCATCGTACTCGGCGCAGCACAAGGGAACAGACAGGAAAAACTTAGGTTCCTCTTCCGCCCACGAATGGCGCGTGGGCGGGGTGATCCTCGGTAAGGCGTCTTTATTGGCCACAGTTTCTCGATTTTTCTCGTCGTCGTCATTTCGCTGCAAGCCTGGAAGCTTCGAGGAGACGCGCTGGCGCTGCGGAACAGCGGTTTGTGGGCAGGAAGCGGGCGTCCGCGCAGTGCAGATAACTGCGGGTCGCCAGTCCAGGGTCAGCGGGTGACGTCAGGCGGCGAGGCTGGTGGAAACCGGCTGCTGCGAGCACACGGTTGGTCGGCGGGGGTGGTGGGGGAGGTGGGCGACGGCGGCAGCAGCAACACTGACGTCACGGCGCAGCGAAGAGCGGCTTCGGTGAACAAAGTACCCACCACCACATTCCGCAGAGTCGTCTCAGGTTTGGATCTGTAGGTGGTTACTTAGTTTTACTGCATGCCCCATCACGATATTAATTTTGTGGTGCTTTAGGTTTAGATTTGATTGATACACGAGAAGTGTGTTGGAAAGGAGCACTATAACGTATTACGGTTATGTACATGAGGGTATACAGTTACATTCATGACGGTGCATTTTGTGCGCTTCATATCGTTTGAAAGCGATGTTTCACGCTGAGCCGGAAAACATTGGTGCGTAAAAAATGTGTACGCCACAGGAAGTTTTCAGGCAGAAGGTTTCCTTCAACTTGGCCGATCTGCTCGGCGGTGGAGATGACCCGAAGTTACGGGGGCGGCGCAAACACCCAGACCCCGAGAGAAGGTAATTAGCGACTCGGCCGGGAATCGAACCTGGGACGCTAAACACGGACTGCGGACACTGCTGCACCGACCGTGAACACAGTTCGGTCTGGGATACGCTGTGTGGGGCTCACCACCTCTCTTCCCTGTTAGAAGTAGCCAGTGTTTCGAAATTCTTCAGTTCATTACCGCCTTAACAACGTCGCGTTTTGTCTCTGTGGAGCGGGGGGGGGGGGGGGGCGCCAAGGGGGGGATGTGAAGATATTATACAAAACAAAAATGTACTCGCATTTTGACCTAGAACATAGGAATTTCTTCTCAGATGGGTCTCTGATGAGAGCCGTGCTGTCCGTTCAACGAAAACAAAGATTGTTTTTTGCGGCATGGTATATCCGCTGACAAACTTGGGGGTCACGTTATTCCGTTTACACTTTTTAGTAAATGAAATGGCCATTCTAGTACTCGAAATTCTGTAGGAAAATATTACAAATCGCCTACTTTCAAAAAGAAATTCATAGCTCAGATCCTCAACAACAGAATTGTGGTTGTGGAATTGCATACAAAGAAAGATTAATTAAACGAGAAAGCTTATTTGTTCAATCTTGAAATATTGACGCACTATTCGAAGTCTTCCAATTATCAAATAGATGATTTTTGGGCACAGGCCACTGATGTCATTGCCAAACAGAAAGAAGAAATCGCTGCAAGGCATGCGAAAAAACTGTCAAATTTGTCCAAGGGTGTTATCAGAGGTAACCAACAAGGATGTTCCAATAATACAGGTTTCACACACACGTTCTGTGAACGTGTTATTAATAAAACTTCTATAATGTTTTCAACAGCTAAGACGCAGTTACTGTCCAAAGCGCAGAAATTCAATATCGCACCTGCGATTAAAGAACCACACGTGGTAGGCAATTTCATAGTAGGCCTTAAATTAGGTTTGGAGTGTACCAAAACGCCAAAGAAAGTTCAAACGCGGTTTGGCTAATAATCCTGTAAAATCTTAGAAAATGAATGATCTGTCGCTCAATCAAAGCATTACGTTATAGACCGGTGAAAAGTATTAATCGTAAACTGGAGAATAATGGCGCTCTAATTACGAAAGCCGATAACGGGAACTCGTTAATTATAGCTTCCAAAGCGGAATACGTAGAAAAAACAAGCATTTTCGATCAAAATGGCATTACTCCCATCGAATCAGATCCTACTCAAGCGTTACATAAAGAGATAAGAACAGGTTTGCAGAACACTAATAAATTAATAGGAGTGTTTCTAAAGAAATCGCTCCTGAATATGAACCCGAAGCCTCCCATACTAACGAGACAATTCAAAGTTCACAAAAACTTCCATCCGATACGTCCGATCATGGACAGTACAAATAGTACGTACCACAAGCTGGCTATCTGTTTACATTACAAAATTACGGACAACTTCGCTCTCCAGAAAAATTACTTTCAGAAACTCTGTCGAATGGTAAATGAACTGAATAACGTAATCTGCCATGCCACATCCGAGCTGGCCCCCTTTGAGGTTTCCAGCCTCCGCACCAACGTACCTGTAGATCGGACTTACACTTCCATAAGAAATTGTCAGATATTGAAATTGATGTGCTCATGAATCTCCCGCGCATTGTTTTGAAATACAATTACTTTTCTTTTAAAGACAAAATATACTCACAACCGTACTGGTTAGCACTGGGTAGCCCTCTAGCAGGGATTCTTTCCGATATATTCATGGATACGATAGAATCTCAATTTTGTTAATAATATAGAGATGGCGGAGAAAATAAAGTTGTATGCCGAGATACGTGGTTGATATTCTCTTGGTGATTGACTAATCCCAAGAAGACCTAGATCAGATACTTGTACTGTTTAACGATCTCCACGAGAAAATTATTTTTAGTCTTGAAAACGAGTCGCCCAGTAGGACGTTGAACTACTTAGATCTTACGTTATCTATAGTAGATGATCACATTGAATACATCATCTCCAGGAAGCATAGGTTGAAAACTGGCATATCTGCCGATTCTGCACACCCGCTGGCGCATAAAATGGCACTTTTTCATTCTAGTATACATAGAGCGATATCCATTCCCCCATCCGCAGAAGCCTTGGAACACGAACTGGCAACCCTGGAAACAGCAGCCCGAAATAATGGTTACGAGCTTGAAATGAAGAGACGGCTCTGACAGGAAAGTAAATAGTAATAAAAGTAAAAGTTCCACGTTAGGTTATCGTGCTGGAAGTTAGTCCCTTCATAGGTAAAGTTTCATATTAAATAGGGCGTCTTCTAAAGAACCAGGGGTTCAAGACAATTTTGCCTACTAATAGTAGGCTGCAGAAGAACCTGATTCACACTTTGAAAAAGCCTATATTGTCATTATCCGGAGTTTACAAGGTTGCATGTGGCAATTGTCCGAAATTTTAGATCGGCCAAACAGGAAGAGCCTTACTAAAGAGATATAAGGAGCCTATCCCTACTTAAGTTGCAGATGACAAGCGTGGGTCGACATTCGCTTGAACACTTGGTGCAAACGGCTCACGCACCCAACCCTCCGAATAATACTCAGCTCTTGCACTGCGAAGTTCACGTACTACATGACAAAAATTACCTTCTCAACGACCAGCTGCAGCTGCGAAGCAAAAACTTTTTTGAAGGTGTTCAACCGTTATTCCATCCGCCATAATCGTAGGGAGTAATCAACATGTTTTAGCACTCCCGTTTTGCCGAATAGCTGGGATTATCCGGTATTTCAAACCCGTAGTTATCCCCATGCGGTCAAGTTCGATGTTTAGCTCAAATATGCTAGGTTGGCTTAAAATAGTAAACGCATTGGTCCCTTCACTTTTGACGTCCAACAAATTATTACAAATGTTCAGACAGTCGCTTTGTCTGTGCTCCTTACTGGACAACGTGTACGTCAACTTCGTTAGCCGCACCTGGTTGTTCATAAAATTTTAAGTTTAGCAGTACACGTTGGTACGAGTGTTAACACAGTGTGTCGCGCATGCGCTCTCGAGGCTGTGGACAGTACCAGTACAACGTCCGTTGCTGCCGTACTGCGGTCGCGGAGTGGGGCCGTGGCTGTTTCCCGGGTAAGTTATTACAATGTGGCGACGTATTTCTGTATTATAGTTTCTAGTTTCTGACGTTGCCCTGTATGGACAAATCGTAGTTCCTTTTATTCTGAAGATGGTTGGGTTGTCCCAACTGAAACCTAGGTAAATCTAGGTAAACATTGCAACTGAGGCTGTTGTTAATTTCAAATTAATATTTATGCAGTTGCTGACAGGGCCGCGAAATGTTGAAAATGTTGCAATAACCTCGTCTCCTCTTCATTACTGCTCACACATAAGCAGCTTATTTTCTGGAGTTGGGCTTTAAGAGCGTCGTTGGTGGCTGCTCCACGCGCCGTGCAGGGCGGCGTGAGGCGCACACAGATTGTCCCTACAGCTGAAAGCAGCGTCGTGCCGTATTCGCGGTGCGCACTAAAGGCTGCCGAAGCTGCCGACACCGACTGCCGCATATCGGCGGCCATATTTGTCTGCACGGCATGCAGCCCGTGTTGTTCTCTAGAGTGCGTTAGCTTTTTTCACAAAAACGTGATACCTGGTTTTGGTAGATACATGCAGACATCAGTTTGAAGAGGTACGGGCACAGACAAATTTCGAAATTACCGATACCGGCTGTGTTTTACACATAAGGACGACGTCGTTTTGAGACCTCGTGATACCAGAAAACAGGAATGTGCTGCAGGAAGCTCTCATGCCGACGTCACTCGCTATTGCAGTTCGCTGCTGAGCTCGGAATAGAAGTGAAAGAAAACTACAGGTTCCCTTAGAAACGTCCTTTCGTGCAAGAAATACAACTGCGTCTTTGCAAAACAAAACGGAAGCTAACCCTTCCGCTGATGAAGAGAGCACACTTTTAAACTGGGCCAAGCCATAGCTCCAGTCTCATGTGTACGCTGTGACAACAGTATTGTGGGAAATCGTAACCCATTAGTCTCCGTCAATGTACGATAATTCCAATTGTATATTCCCGTGTACCCAACGAGATTCTAAATCGAAATACAGTGATACGTAGTTCTGAAATAAATTCAACTCCATGTTTGCAATGTACGTGTTAATTTCATCTCCGGATCACACTTCAGTGCCCTTGAGAGATGCAGACACACTCTTCTCACGATTGCAGCTGTGGTAAACATTACCAAATGGTTTCGCATTCTACGAACCCGGATTGACGTGAGCTGTGGAAGTTTGTGCGGCATTCGGGTTAGAGTTCAGACCGGGCCCAAATTTTCGTGTTTCGCAAACAGCGGCGGTCAGTCCGGAATCGCGAAATTCTAATACAGTATCCAATAAATGTAAAACTTTCCCATCCACACGAACCTACCGTTATATATAGGGATATGTTTGTCAAGCCCTAACAACTTGTATATCGGAAAAAAATCAGAATAAATGGCGATTTCGTAAGTTTTTCATTACTGTGTCAGATGTTACGCTTGCACATGTTGTGTATAAAGGAGATAACCTAAAGTGAATCGTTGCCACTGCCGGGTTGCTTATACTATTGTAAAACTTGCTGACACTTTAGTTTTGTAAAGCACGATGGATGAAGCTTGCGTATCTAGACATGTTGAAATTTCTGCCGTAAGGCGTGGGCGGATACCTTAGCTGGCAAGAGTGAAGCTTCCACGTTAGCATCCTCATGTGGGGCGTAAACGTCTCGACAGCCTGAATACGCGGGTGTGGTTGACGCTTTGCTGATAGGCGCAGAAGCAAATACTCCGGCTGCGAGGCTGAAACACTGAGGAGGCACACAGTCACTGCGAGAGAGAGAGAGAGAGAGAGAGAGAGCGTGGTCTGCCACCGGGGAGCGGCCGCCCGCCGCGGCCAGCCCAGGCTCCGCAGAGGCTGGGACTTCCCCGGGCAGCTGGCGCAGTGCGGCCACACCCGCGGAAAAAAAGTACCTGTTGCTGTGGGGGAGAGGAGTGTGCGGCAGCAAGGCTGACGCGGCGACGGAGCGCAGAATGGCCTTCGTGCCCCGAGTACCCTCCGCCACACACCGTAAAGTGGCCGGAAGTAGCTGTTCTTTTTATTTTTGGATCGCTCTTCAGCTCAGGACTCATTTTGTACTGCTAGATGAAGAATGTCGTGTCAGAATCAAAGTTTATCGACGAAGCGTGTTCGTCATAAACGATAGTGAAATTCAAATATAGCTGTGTCATTGCTTAAAAGAGCTATTTTTGTTTCAATTAAATCTTGCGGTCGCTTTAGTAGCTTGCTAACTGTTGACTTTGCTTTAGTGACTTCACATTTTTTCAGTAATTACAAAAATGGTTCAAATGGTTCTGTGCAGTCCCCTAGAACTTAGAACTACTTAAACCCAACTAACTTAAGGACATCACACACATCCATGCCCGGGGCAGGATTCGAACTTGCGACCGTAGCGGTCGCGCGGTTCCAGACTGTAGCGCCTAGAGCCCCTCGGCCACTCCGGCCGGCTTCAGTAATTACAGTTTTTACGTAATTACAGTAATTACGTAACCCAAAACCTGAAAGACGGTAGACATTGTGCTGCACATTACTTTCTATCCATCTGGTCATTTTACACTTTGCCCATAATTCCTTCACGTCCATCATATCGAAAATAAATGATGCACATTGTCTTAAGATACTAACACCTGCTTAGCTACTCTTTGCATCGTAAATATTCTCCTAGACTTGGTGAAGGATGTATTGGCTTCAGTAACCATCGCCCCTACGTTGAAATCGTGATCGTTAATCCCTGTGTTTATAGTCTAATCAGTTGCCATTCTGTGTGGGTTCTCGAATTAGCGGTTCGAGACAGTTGTCGGAAAATGCGCAGTGGCGTTATCTCCTGTCTGATTCCAGTTGCTTTTCTATCACATGGTCGCACCTTTCGATATCCGCCATTCTGATATTCTTCCGATGGTTAAAGCGGAACTAGGACTAACACCGTCAGTAAAACAGTTTTCTGAGAAGACGTTGGGGCCTCTCTGTGTAATAGCCGTTTTTATACCATTGTGCTAAAATGTAATAACTCAGATTCCAAACAAAGTAGGTGCTGACAGGTGTGAATATTACCAAAATAGTATCAGTTTAATAAGTCATGGTGGCAAAATGCTGATACGTAATATCTGCAGAAGCTTGCAAAAACTGGAAGTCGTTGACCTCGGAAAAGATGAGTTTGTGCTGCAGAAAATTGTAGGGACGTGACAGTAGTGACCCTATGACTCCTCTTAGAAGATAAAATTAAACAAAGACAAACCTGTTTTTATTACGTTTTTATACATACGAACACTTGACAATGATGACTGGAATATTCTTTGAGATTGTGAAGGCAGCAGGAGTAAAGAACAGGGAACGAATGGTTCTACGCCACTTGACCAGAACCCAGACAGCAGTTACAAGACTTGGAAGGGAAGGACATGAAAGGGACGCAGTGTTTGAGAAGCGACTGAGACAAGACTATAGCTTATCCCCGATGTTATTCGGTCGTTGCACTGGACACTCGGTAAAAGAAACCAAAGAAAAATGTGGCGAAGGAATTAAAGTTCGTGGAGCAAAATGAATGTTTTGAGGACAAAACGGAATGGACAGTGTCGTGGAAGGAAGATATCATCAAGCGATGCAGTGTAGCCGAATAAAATTAGGCAATGCTGTGGAAATAAATTAGGAAACGCCGCTAAAAGTAGAAGGGTTTTGCTATTTATTCATAACTGATGAGGAACAAGGTAGAGAGGATATAAAATGCAACCTGGTGTGGCCAAGAAAAGTATCTCTGAAGAAGAGAGGTTTCAAATTCCAATATAAATTCAAGTTTTTGCAGGTCTTTCCTTGAAGGTATTTGTCTGGCACGTAGCTTTGTGCGGAAGTGAAATGTGCACGATAACGCGTTAGACAGTAGGGAATAGTAGGTTTCGGATTGCAGTGCTGCAGAGGAATTCTAAAGAGTTGATGGGTAGATGACGTAGCTAATAAAATACTGAAGAGAATTTGCGAGAAAAGGAATTCGTGGCACGACCTTACTAGAAGAATGCATCGCTTAATACGGCACATTGAGACAGGGGGATCGCCAATTTAGTAATGGAGGGAAGTATACAAGGGGAGGGGGGGGGGCAGCTGGACAGATGGTTTCGACCTATTTGTTGACTTAAAACGATCGACAGAATTATACTTGTAAATTCGTTGAATGCTGCACATAAGGCTCACCGTACGCTAATTTAATTCTGCTGTGGGGCTTTGGCCGCGTGTAGTTTTGCAGTTGAGTTGTGTTGCTTTCTAACGCTGATGTGGAACCACGGCCGGTCTTCGCCCTCCCCCACTACTCTGCCCGTCACACACACACACACACACACACACACACACCTGAAGCGTGTCACACAGGACTCTAGAACTTTTTCCACTGGTGTTCAACACAGCCACCTGTGGTGATATTTTCATGCTGACCCCTCAGATAATCTGCCTTTCTTTCTATGCGCATTTACAGCCGTACTCAGTGACGCTGTAAGGTACAGTTACCTGTTTGATGGCTCGCTTCAGAAATTGTTGTAGTACTTCAAAGGTGATTAATCCGTCACTTATTCAGTATTCTATTTTGGCAAAGTAAATGTTGAGTATCAAGGCACGGTCCCTTGGACCTCATACAACCGCTCTCTCGACGAAAGATCCGTAGCTAAAGGCTGGAAAGTCGCACAGGTCACACCAGTATTCAAGAAAGGAAATGGAAGTAATGCCATGAACTACAGACCCATATCACTGGAATTGATTTGCAGTAGAATTTTGGAAATTACACCTTGTTCGACCATGAGTTACCTCAAGGAAAAGATATATTGACACACACATATAACACGGATTGAGAAAAATTTTCTTGTAAAGCACAACTAGCTCTTTATTCACAAGAAGCAACGAGCACTGTTGATAGAGGATCTCAAATTGATCCCATATTTATAAATTTCGAGAAGGCTCTTGACGGTGGCCAAGCGACTGGTAATCAAACTGCGCACCCAGGGAGTACCTTCTCAGTTGTGCGACTGGATTCGTGGTTTCCTCTCACAAAGGTGGCAGTTCGTAGTAATTGAAGGAAAGTCGTGGAGTAAAACAGAAGGTGGATCTTTCGTGCTCCGAGCAAGTGTTCAAGGCCCTCTGCTCTTACTGATCTACGTAAATGCTTTAGGAGACAATGCGAGTAACCATTTTAGATTGTATACAAATGATGCTGTCATTTACCTTCTGGTAAGGTCAGCAGAACATTGAAACCAAATGCAGAATGATTTGGAGACGATAACTTGTTGGTGAAAAGTGGCAACTGCTCCTAGGTAAGGAGAAGTGTGAGGCGAAATAGAGAACCGACTGTAATTACCATTACGAACAACTTAAATTGGGAAGAACACACAGAAAATGTTGTGGGGAAGCCGAACCGAAAACTGTGTTTTATTCGCAGAACAGTTAGGTGCAACAGGTCTACTAAAGGGACTGCCTACGCTACGCTTGTCCTGCCTCGCTGGGAGTGTTTGCTGTGCGGTGATGGACGCTGACCAGGTGCGACTGACTGAGGACATCGAGTGTGTCCAAAGAAGGGCAGCTCGTTTGGTTTTATTGCCGAATGTGGGAGAAAGTGTGACGGATATGATACGCGAGTTGGGCTGGCAATAAGTAAAAGGCCATTTCGTTGCGGTGTCATCTCTTCACGAAATTTCAGTCACGAGGTTTGTCTCGCGAATGCGAGAATATTCTGGCGATCCTCACCTGCACGGAGAGAAATGATCAGGGTAGCGAGACAAGTTGTCGTGGGTCGTTTTGAAGTGTCCGCCGTTCTCGCGCGCTGTTGGGAAGTGGAACGGGAAAGAGAGTTAGTCGGAAGGTAATTCGATGAACCCTCTGCCAGGCTCTTACGAGCGAATTGCGTGATACTCATATAGATGGAGAAAATGTGGTGTGGCTTAAACTAGATGAATACTTCAGCTGGATAACTTAGTTTTATATTGGATAATGAAATACACGTAAGTTTTTGCTACGAAACATCTTTCTTGGTGCCACAGCGCACACAAACTGATTCCGCCATAAGACGAGAAGCTCATATATATGCCACAGTAGGTGATGCAACGTGCTTTTAAGCGCAGTTGGACCTCTATTATATCGCAGAGTTGTACCGGTAATATAATTTTTCGTTACCACTCACGAATGATACCGTCTGTCGTTTATTTACGCTTAAAATTCTGAATACGTATGCAAATCTAATGATAGCAAATATTGTTGTACTTACAGTTTATCAAAAAATGGCTTCGATCTTCACGTCGTCTTTCTTTTGTCGTGTAAATTTTGCGAACTGCAAGCCGACAAGTTAACTGGCAAGTCAGCCGCATAATTTGTCTCCTTATTTAAGTTTCAAAAAGCTATTTCTCTTTATCTTTTCCTATTATGAAAATTAGTATTGAATATTTCTTTCCATCTACCGCCTCTACAAGTGATTTCCTCTTTTTACTTCTTTGCGTAAAAATATCCAAATGATCATTACCGCCTAGCTAGACGTGAATCATGCAAATTGTGTCTGTGGACGGTTACTCTCTAATGAGGCCAAAAGAGAATTACTATCATCTTTTTTCTGTGTGGCTCAAGATTAATAATGGAGGAATCCTATTTACTTAAATGAGAATGAGTCAGCTTACTTATTAATCACATCCTTATTTGATGTTTATTATAGTCACAGCAGTTTATCGTCGCCTATTAACGAGTATCAGGAAAGCTGAATACTCGGACCAACAGCGATGGTGAATAATCACGAAAAGTGCGAGGAGAAACCCGGCGCAGTGCAGTCAGGACTCAGCAGCCGACACGGCGGTCACATACTGTCCCAAAACGTGTGCAGGCGTCACCCAGGAGCTCTGGAAAGAAGTATGTGTGTGGCAGTGTCTGTTCTCACAGTATGAGAGATGCAATAGCCAGCCTTGACGTGACGAATGGCGCTGTTTTCATAAGTACATGCAAAATTTTACGGTCGTATCCCGTCTACAAGTAATTCCTGTATTGTCCGGAAAAGAGGTGGACGGTGCAAAGCACAGTTTGCAGTTAAACTGCAAAGCAGGGCCTCCGGTATTAAAACAGGCGCTTACGATCTCAGTCGTGTCGTTACTGAACAGGGCTGAGCGGAGGTAGGCGCAAGCAGAGGACGGAGTTGTTTATTCGGAACGCGGCGTTCTGTCGCGGGAAGCGTTGCGTGTGCTCGCTACGTGGAACAAAATAAGACTACACGAAGCGCGAAGGTCACGGCTTGCAGTGTTCGTTGCTTGTGGTAGGGTCAGGGTGAGGGGGGTCACGTGACGTCAGAGCGGCTGTGGGGGGGGGGGGGGGGGAGCAGCAGGCGGGAGGGAGCCTCCCTCTGTCCTGGAGACGGGAGGCTGGACTGGACTGGAGTGGGACAAAGGAGCACGTTTTCGTAAGGCGCTTCGCAAAAATCGAAAAGTTTGCAGTGAAAAATAGGGCTCGCTATGATTTTATGTTTGGTGCGTATGAAATGTTCCTCGGTATGAAATTTAGATGGAAGTGAAACATGCGCGATAACTAGTTTGGACAAGAGAATAGAAGCTTTCGAAATGTGGTGTTACAGAAAAATGCTGAAGATAGATGGGTAGATCATATAACTGATGAGGTATTGAATAGGATTGGGGAGAAGTTTGTGGCCCAACTTGACTAGAAGAAGGGATCGGTTGGTGGGACATGTTCTGAGGCATCAAGGGATCACAAATTTAGTATTGGAGGGCAGTGTGGAGGGTAAAAATCGTAGAGGGAGACCAAGAGATGAATACACTAAGCAGATTCAGAAGGATGTAGGTTGCAGTAGGTACTGGGAGATGAAGCAGCTTGCACAGGATAGAGTAGCATGGAGAGCTGCATCAAACCAGTCTTAGGACTGAAGACAACAACAACAACAACAATGAAATTTAGTTAACAATTTGAATCTTTGTTTAGACTTGTTAGGCGGTCTCGATCTCGAGAAAATGGATCCTGCGTAGCGCGTTCGTTCCCTATCTCTCGCCTGCAGGAATGAAATATTTAGAACGTGCCTCATATCTCATAAACCGCTACAGACATGGAAACGAAGTATTGGCGAATGATCGCACACAAGGAGATTACTTTACCTTTACCGGTTCGTAAACACATCGAACTTTCTTATCTGTGGCGATTCATCTGAAGTTGTGCTTTCTATTTTAGTTAATAGATTCCAACGACTGTAAATCTATGAGTTATCGCAGCTAGCGAAACAAGACATTCCTAGTATGAAAATAAACAGGAAATTTCTTCTCTTATGCTAAAGTGCGCGTCATTTACGATGGCGGCCGAGTTTAGGTTCGTTCTGCGCTTCTGACGTCACAAAACAAGTCAGCCAATGAACAGAGAACGACGCTGCCAGAGTTCGACTGCAGTGCAGAGCACGGACGAGTGTCTTCAGTTTTAGAAACGTTCAGTCATTAATAAAGTAATTGAACAGAAGCAATGTCTTGATAGCAGACTTTCTATAAAATAGTTTGGAAAAAGCATTCTTTATACCAATTGCTCCATATTCTATTAATTAATTACACCAAACAAGCAATAAGCCTCCTAATTCAGGCAATAGCAAGGAAATTCTCACTAACCGCTTTTTCACAATAAAGAACAGCAGTAATTATTTCCTATTGTTCAAAATGGTTCAAATGGCTCTGAGCACTATGGGTCTTAACTTCTGAGGTCATCAGTCCCCTAGAACTTAGAACTACTTAAACCTAACTAACCTAGGGACATCACACACATCCATGCCTGAGGCAGGATTCGAACCTGCGACCGTAGCGGTCACGCGGTTCCAGGCTGTAGTGCCTATAACCGCTCGGCCACCACGGCCGGCTATTTCCTATTGTACTTCCACGAAACGTGAATAATTCATAGTCATACCAACAGTGTTTGTCGGTATTTTGCGTGATACTTTAAAGTCCTCCAGGAATTATGTTGAATGACGAGCTGCATTAGCGTAATGGTGAAGGTGCTTGGCTGCTAAGCAAAAGGTTCTGAGTTCAAACATTGTGCGGTGTTTAATATTTCCTTTATTTAAAAACAATATCGAAGTGTCTTCATGAATTTCATTCGTTTGAATGTAATTATTTGAAATTTCTAGTGGCAACTAAAATCGACTATACGGAAAGTATACGCTGTGGACTTTTGCCTCTGCAAACACTTCAAAATTTCGTGCAATGGTTTACTACACTTAATCTGCGCAATAACTGCGTTGAACATCGAAACAAAATCGTCAGTTATGGGGGGAAGTTATCAGTGAAGATGATGTGTTAAAATCAAATTTTTGGGCCAGATAGATTGTGTGAAATCGAATAAGTGTGTCAAAGCAGTGGGAACACCATGTGTCTGCACAGGCGAGCAGTGCAGTGATGACAAAATCGCGCACAGCGCGGAATGCGGGGAGCACGTCTCTGTAGCAGCGAAAGGGTTAATGCGGCCGTGGCGGCTTTACTTCATAAACTGCGCGCTCCCCCATAAACGTAAGTTTGCGAACTATACTATACTATGGCGTTGCTTCTCTTGGTGCGTGCAACTGGCAACGCAGCAATCTCCCGCGTCTGGGCGGGCATGCGCGAACCGCCGAGATAAAAGAATTGAACTATACCACAAGTAGACACAATGAGGTTCTTCGTAAGCTATTGAGCTCTCTGGTCGCCAAATACTTGTTTAATGAGACACTTTCAGAATTCTTTCACAGTAGCTGTTCCAAAAATGAATGTTAAAATTATAGTGTGTTTTGGCAAGAAGTACAATTAAACCGGTCAACAAGAGGAATGTGACCGTTACTCACAAAATAGTGATGCTTCTTCGAATTAGGAAAGGTTAGCAATTGACACAAAAATAAACCGCCAATGCTGTTGGAATTGTGATTGAATCCCATAACCCATCGTATTTTTAACACTGAGCGACTGGAATGGAAACTTTACAAAGTATTTTATTCCTTTTCTTCATCTGACGAGTATTAAAACTAATGACGAGCGTAGCCGTCGGGCAATACGAGACGCACACGCCGTATACTGGTTACTGACTGAACGGCTTGCAAAGTGACAATGGGATTCGCGAATAAAACGGTTGTTGCTGAGAAAAGTAAACAGTTGATAAGGTGACAACACATTGCTCAGTGAGCTGAGAATAATGCGCGCGACAGGAATACGGCAGCTGGCCGTTTGTGCTTTGTGAGAGGAAGAGATCACGTCGTTCGAAAGACATCGCCATGTAATTAGATCTGCCTTCATTGGCAATACAGTTCAACAAGTTAAATACATCAAATCACCACAGACTTTCACGATACTCGTACTTTCGAAATAATACCGACCACTACTTCATTTGTGTAGACTGTTGTATAATTAGTTTATTAATGCTGTGTGTGTGTGTGTGTGTGTGTGTGTGTGTGTGTGTGTGTGTGTGTGTGTGTGAGTGTGTGTGTGAGAGAGAGAGAGAGAGAGAGAGATAGATAGATAGAGAGAGAGATAGATAGAGAGATAGATAGAGAGAGAGAGAGAGCAGAAGCATAAATGGTCATGAGTAAGCTATCGTTAAAAGAAATATGTCGTATGTCATAGTCCCGCTTTCCTGTTTGACGATGACAATTACCTTTTATTTGTTTTTCCTAGTTCTTACGCTTGGAATTGTCGTAATGCATGCGATCTAATGCGTAGGATTTGGGTCTAAGAATGTAATCGCTGTCATGTTGACGCCAGGTACACTCAGCTGTGTAATGTCCCTGAGCTGTGGAAGTCATTTCTAAAGCTGAAGACAGCGTCGTGTTTTATTTCGAGGCTCGTCTAAATGCGCTAGGACCTGCAGCCACAGAACATCGCGTATCCAGTGACATACGTACTTTTCTATTAAGTGAGTAAGCTTTACTTTGCAGTTGTTGCCGGTAGTAATACCTTGAATTCAGTATAAAGAGCGGCAAAGTAGAGACTACTATTACAATTACATAGCCGCCCAGAACAAGGTTGTAACAGACAAAACTAATTTCCTTTTTCAGGAAGAAGGAAACATTCTGTTGCACACAGGTTTATACCGCGAATGACAAAGTTACAATGAAACAAGTGTACTGACCTCGTTATTTGACTAACAAGCACTTGTAAGGGTCACATGTAGATTAAAAAAACAAGTACTTGAAAAATAATCTTGCTCTACATACCTCATCTGGTGATTTTGCGACTATTAACACCCCTTCTTTGATACCTCTGTACACTACTGGCCATTAAAATTGCTACACCACGAAGATGACGTGCTACAGACGCGAAATTTAACAGACAGGAAGAAGATGCTGTAATATGCAAACGATTAGCTTTCCAGAGCATTCACACAAGGTTGGCGCCGGTGGAGACACCTACAACGTGCTGAAATGAGGGAAGTTTCCAACCGATTTCTCATACACAAACAGCAATTGACCGGCGTTGCCTGGTGAAACGTTGTTGTGATGCCTCGTGTAAGGAGGAGAAATGCGTACCATCACGTTTCCGACTTTGATAAAGGTCGGATTGTAGCCTGTCACGATTGCGGTTTATCGTATCGCGACATTGCTGCTCGCTTTCGTCGAGATCCAATGACTTTTATCAGAATATGGAATCGGTGGGTTCAGGAGGGTAATACGGAACGCCGTGCCGGATCCCAACGGCCTCGTATCACTAGCAGTCGAGATGACAGTCATCTTATCCGCATGGCTGTAACGGATCGTGCAGCCACGTCTCGATCCCTGCGTCAACAGATGGGGACGTTTGCAAGACAACAACCATCTGCACGAACAGTTCGACGACGTTTGCAGCAGCACGAACTATCAGCTCGAAGACCGTGGCTGCGGTTACCCTTGACGCTGCATCCGCAGACAGGAGCGCCTGCGATGGTGTACTGAACGACGAACCTGGGTGCACGAATGGCAAAACGTCATTTGTCGGATGAATCCAGGTTCTGTTTCAGCATCACGATGGTCGCATCCATGTTTGGCGACATCGCGGTGAACGCACATTGGAAGCGTGTATTGGTCATCGCCGTACTGTCGTATCACCCGGCGTGATGGTATGGGGTGGCATTTGTTACAGGTCTCTGTCACCTCTTCTTCGCATTGACGGCACTTTGAACAGTGGACGTCACATTTCATATATGTTACGACCCGTGGCTCTTCCCTTCATTCGATCCATGTGAAACCCTACATTTCAGCAGGATACTGCACGACCCCATGTTCCAGGTCCTGTACGGGCCTTTCTGCATACAGAAAATGTTCACTGCTGCCCTGGCCAGCACATTCTCCAGATCTGTCACCGATTGAAAATGTGTGGTCAATGGTGTCCGAGCAACTGGCCTGTTACAGTACGCCAGTCACTACTCTTGATTAACTGTGGTATCGTGTTGAAGCTGCATGGGCAGCTGTACCTGTAACGCCATCCAAGCTCTGTTTGACTCAATGCCCAGGCGTATCAAGGCCGTTATTACGGCCACAGGCGGTTGTTCTGGGTACTGAATCCTCACGATCTATGCACTCAAATTGCGTGAAAACATAAGCACATGTCAGTTCTAGTATAATATATTTGTCCAATGAATACCCGTTTATCATCTGCATTTCTTCTTTGTGTAGCAATTTTAATGGCCAGTAGTGTACTGTTTTCCAGCAGCCGTGAGTCGTTTACGCTTCACGTAACGCCACCCACTCACACGTTGTTTACACTGTTTGCCTCTGTTCGTGTGTTCCTCACAGTGATCTCTGTACTTCCTCCATGTTGAACTTCAGCTGTCAGGTCGTGACAGCCGTAGGTGCTCGTATTTCGATTCTTGCCAAACTGCAACATGGCTGCTAGGAAACGTCACTAGAACACGAAAAGAAAATACTTCCGGAGTCGGCTTCCACATCAGGCTATTACATCACATGTTGACATAAAGTTCAAAACAAGAAATGGTTCTGCAATTCTTTATCACGTAGGGACCGATGGAAATATGTTTGCCGAACTACAACATGGCGGACGATGCAAAGCACATGAATCGGCAGACACGCTACAGTTCCATACTCAAGAGACCAGACCTCTACAGTCATGTTGTACAGAGGTGACCGGTTTTTGAGTACTGACCGTAATAAGTGTACCGGTACTTGCTGTGTCCGCCATCTTGCGTATGGATACACCCTCGTTCTGTGCAACGCAAACTTGGCAATCTGACGCCAACACAAGAGTTGGTAGACAGTTCCAGTATCCCTACCTTGCGCCAATTACTGTGAGGAACCTTATTCCATGTAAAACCCAACTTCTGTAAAAATGAGGGTTGCAACCTTGTTCTGGGCGACTATTCTATGTGCTCAGTTTAATCTCAGAACGAACGAGTTTTCTCGTTGTTTCGGTGATACCACGAGGCAGCGACATGCAGCTTTGACCTTTATACAGGTCATGTAGGTAGGATAGATTCAGCTTGCTATTAAGTGGCAGAACAGAAACGAGAGAGAAATACGGGTTCCCCCAGGAATGCTTTTTTACGAAACAGATGTTATTGTACGTTAAGAAGTCGAACTATGACAGTGTTGACGATGAAATAGGTAACATAGTTTGGAGTACGTGCTGACTAAAATACCCTCGAATTTCTGGTCCTGCCCTAGAATGCAGCCGATGTAATACTGTAACAATTACCAACGGGGGGGGGGGGGGGACCCTGTCGGTTTCTGATAGTATCACAGCGGACATTAGTGGCAACTAAGATACTGATCTCGACAAGATTTCTCTTGATATTATCTTTTCACTCCTGTTACGCTAGCGAATGGCGCGTGGGTAGGGTGATCCTCGGTAAGGCGTCTGTATTGGCCGCAGTTTCTCGATTTTTCTCGTCGTCGTCATTTCGCTGCAAGCCTGGAAGCTTCGAGGAGACGCGCTGGCGCTGCGGAACAGCGGTTTGTGGGCGGGAAGCGGGCGTCCGCGCAGTGGAGACAACTGCGGGTCGCCAGTCCAGGGTCAGCGGGTGACGTCACGCGGCGAGGCTGGTGGAAACCGGCTGCTGCGTGCACAGTGAAGAGGTGTCCGCATCTCGCGGTCTTGCGGTAGCGTTCTCGTTTCCCGCGCACGGGGTCCCGGGTTCGATTCCCAGCGGGAATGTGTTTAAGGTGCAGTAGCTGCTGTTAATTTTTTCCAGAGGAAATCTGTTTCTACCATGTTGAACACTCCAGAATGATTGCAGCTTGCCGTACTTCAGACATTTGGTGGGTGATATGATAAATATAATCGATACCTCTTGACTAGCTTTTTTCACTCAGCTGATGTCATTCGACGGCTCTTCGCTGATAAGGGATCTGACTTTGAGCCACGAATAGGTTTTAAGCAGTCCTTTAAGGACTGCATGGTTTTCGGAGGTTGGTGGTTTGAGTGGGGAAGCAGAGCCACTTTGCCGGAGGACAGGAGAATCTCGCGCGTGTGTCTTTCGGGAAGGCCGTCCTGGTTTTTAGCCGGGCGACGTGTCTCATATGTTACCTACAATGCAATAGTGTTCCACAATCGCAGTTCCCCGACTAAGTGCATAATGAAACTCATCGTATGTGTCAGTATGGGCACTGACTCTGTTGTGAGTAATTCTGCCCATTGATCACTTCACGATGTCTGCATACAGGGAAAAAGCCAAGTGACGAAAACTGACGTTTGATAGACACACAGCCGTCCATTTATGTAGCCTCACAGTTGCATTTGTGTGCGCTGGTGACGTGATGACGTTCAGAGGGAGCACATGGCCGTAATAAGGACTGAAAACGCCACACACTATGGGTTTCTTCCAGTATTTAACGACCGTTAAGTTGTAAATGTTCCTTTCAGCTCTGCAGGAAGTTTCAGTACAGTAATGCAAAGTCTATAGTTACCGCAGATGGATGATGTATTGCTCATAATTACGGACTCGTTATGTATTACCCAAGTTGTTTACGTGTGAGAGCAGCAAGGCTCTTATATTTACTGGAGAAACCAATCAGTTACAGTCTTTTAAAAGGTAGTGTGATTCTTCCTCCTCCCAAACTGAGTCTCATTTATTTACACCATTGAAACGACTGTGAAGTGCATGGCAGTGGGTACATCCATCGTATCACTTACTAGGAGTTCCGCATGGTCCATTCACGTTCAGGGGTGTGTGAAGAATCATTAAAGTGTGTGCAGTAATCAGTCTAAACTTGTCTTCGTGATCTGTGCGAGAGCCATACGAATGGGGTTGTGATGTATTCGCAGAGTCAGGATTTGACGTTGGTTCTACAGACTTTCTAAATGTGGTTTTATGGAATATTGTCTCCTCCAGAAATAACCTGTACTCAGTGCAGTCCTTAGCTCCTCGAAAAGCATGCAGAATGGCAATGTTCTGGGCTGATTTAACAATTGCGGCAATCACTCACCCAGACGCAGTATAGAAACATTCCTATAATGCATATAATGTCTCGTAATCTGCACGAAACACGGCGCGCAATGTTTGTGTACGAAATAAAATGTTCACATGCGAATATCTCCTAAAATAAATCACTCACAAATCTCAGGCTTTCACAAAATATTCAGTACTGTAGTCGCTCTTTGTCAACGGCAACAGAAGCAATAAAACGCGCAAATTTCTTTATTTTGGAATAAATTTGATCAGCGCGATTTAACATAGGCGTTTACCAGAAGATGGTTCCCGAACAACTTAATCGGCTCCTAGATCGGAGGCACAAAGCCATACTCGTACGCACGGGATATGCTTAATTCCTATTGGCTAATATGTTAAACAGCCAATCAGATCATTTCGAGCACTTGTGTACTTCAGGTATTTTTAATAACAGCCAGTCAGATTACTGCAGGTAATTTAGACGAGAAATCGCGTAATTCTGAAACAAAATAAAATTTAATGAAGACAAAATTAGATTCCATTCCGCAACATAAATTACTTACAAGTTTAATACTCAACTCCCCTTCTGGATGCCTTTTACAAAACCAAACTAAGTCGGGCATACGCCACAAATTCCACTATTGTACAAGAAACGTTCTCACACATACATTTACTTAATTTCCATAAAATTTCAACGTATCTCCTCAGACCCTGCGAAACACGTGCGTAGCCGAAACACGTTCAGATAATAATTTTCCAAAGTACTTTTTATTTAGTCAGAAATCTGTGGTAATGAAACGAAAGAAAATTCCGGACAATTAGATTTTATGGACCTGTACTTCTGGTTGTAGTTTCAATTGATACTATAGATGAATCCATCACAGTCGTCCCTTGGGTAAAAATTTATATCTCCGAAAGTACTGAAGTTATTCACTTGAAATCAGCTGGGCCAGCGTGAGAACCAAAATTCTGCTCTCCTCCCAGCTCCGCTTTCGATGTAACATGACAATTCGTAATAATTAGCTACATTGCAAACCCAGAGAGTGGTTGAAAAAGTGTTCATATAGCTGACATGGCCAGTTTCATCTGGTAGTTCCATTAAACTGATAGTGAATAAACAGTTGATCAACCACTCACGTCTTGCTGCATCAGTGACCTGCCCGTCATCCGTGTACTGCTTGCCGTGGAGTGCATCCTTCGTTGGACGAAACAGACGGAAGTCGGAAGGTGCGAGATGCGGGTTGTTCAGCTCTGAGTGATCCACCGGTCACCCTGAATGAGAGCACGTCCCCACATCGCAGGAGTCACAGCCGTCTGCAGCTGACCGACACGTGGAGGTCGGCCAGATGTGCACAACCTTGCTGCGACGATGGCGCTGCTAGGCCAGGCGTGGATCACCAGTAAGCTCTTCTGACGCTGACAGACACCTCGCACTACGACTCACGGTGCTTCTGTCCACTGCCAAATCTCCTCAGACATTCTGCAAGCGGGTATGAAGATGCTCTGGTTTTCATCCGAAAGAAACTCAGTGACAGCTCTCTGAGCAGCACAGTGAAGTCGCTACCACAGCCAGGACAGACACACAGCCAAACCAGTTACAGAAGTACTGGCTTGCACGTCAACTAGTTCCGAAAATGACGAAGAGATTAAGGAAATGCTTTTTGAGAGAGGAGAAATTGCTCAGATCTTTAAGCGAGATGAAAACTTGTGATGCGGCACTCGAAATTGATAGTCGGAATACGAAGTGGAAGGAAAGTTGGAGGAAAATGAATTGAATTAAGGGAATGAAAGGGGAAGCTGCCTGGCAGAATTTTGCACAGAGCACAATTTAACCACTGCTAACAGTTGGTTTGAATCATGAAAGATAATTGTGTACATGTTAGGAGTCAGAATGCACCTCACTATTTGAGACATACTATATAGTCCTAATAATTACTATTATTTGGCAAATAAAAATGTGCTCGGATCGAACCTTGTTCTCTCATACTGACTCTGGAAGTTGCTAATGTCCATTCCCATCAGCTGGAAAATTATTTCCTGAACCAGAGATTACGAGTTGCAATTTTCATTTTAATCAACGTGGAAAGAAGTCCCCTCTTAAGAAAAACTAAGAAAGACATTGTTACCTAACAATCTATGCGGACTACGATATATTGTCTTAGAAATATTGGACCATGGTTGGCTGTCTATTCAGAAAATACTGTCTGAAAAACTAGTTTCGTCGATTATTTGACTATTTCTGGACCAGTTGGTTGATAAAGACCAGATGCCATCAGACATGTGGAATTACAGTGGAAGGCCCCATCACATCAAAAACGCCTCTCAGGGGTGGAAGAAATTGATAATATATCAAAAGCTCAGCCAAATGTTTAGTCATTAATAAACCAAGAGGGCGTAGTTCTTTCGCTGATTAATTTCTAATTCGGATGGAAAAAGAATAAAGAAGTCTGCAATTCATACTGATGAGGCGACTGTAAAGATTCCAAATTGATGGCACCGTGAAATCGTTTCTGACTTGTGAGACCCACACACGGAAATTACTCTGTAGAAGAAAACATGACCACCATTGGAAATTATATAATATTGAAAAGTAGTTTAATGCAAGTCGTACTCATTGGAAAGCTTGTAAACAACTTTAATGATGGACGAAATGAGACCACTTCCTCACGGTTTTCCTGGGAAACGACACACCGACAGCTAAATACCTGTTGCAATTTGTGGAACATTCGGTAATGAAGACCGGTAGGGCTACCTTAAAGGTCATGCCTCTCCTAGGGCACCATCACGGCACTCCGATTGAGAGAGACTCTATGAAGAAAAACCTGTGTGGGTGGACAGCAAACAGAAAACCGGTGCAGAAGACACAAATAACAAGCAGCCACATCCACTCATTCGCCCTTGGTCTGCAGACCTGCTGCAGACCACTGCACGGTGTGTGGTCGAACCACTGTCCTCCCGAATGCGAGTCCAGAGTGTCTCACCGCCGCGCCCTGCATATCTACAACTACATCTGTACTCCGCAAGCCACCTGACGGTGTGTGGCGGAGGGTACCTTGGGTACCGCTATCGGTTCTCCCTTCTATTCCAGTCCCGTATTGTTCGTGGAAAGGAGGATTGTCTGTATGCTTCTGTGTGGGCTCTAATCTCTCTGATTTTATCCTCACGGTCTCTTCGCGAGATATACGTAGGAGGGAGCAATATACTGCTTGACTCTTCGGTGAAGGTATGCTCTCGAAACTTTAACAAAAGCCCGTACCGAGCTACTGAGCGTCTCTCCTGCAGAGTCTTCCGCTGGAGTTTATCTATCATCTCCATAACGCTTTTGCGATTACTAAATGATCGTGTAACGAAGCGCGCCGCTCTCCGTTAAATCTTCTCTATCTCTTCTATCAACCCTATCTGGTACGGATTCCACACTGCTGAGCAGTATTCAAGCAGTGGGCGGACAAGCGTACTGTAACCTTTGTTTTCGGATTGCATTTCCTTAGGATTGTTCCAATGAATGGCATCTGCTTTGCCGACGATCAACTATATGATCATTCCATTTTAAATCACTCCTAATGCGTACTCCCAGATAATTTATGGAATTAACTGCTTCCAGTTGCTGACCTGCTAAATGATAAATGATAAGGGATCTATCTTTCTATGTATTCGCAGCACATTACACTTGTCTACATTGAGATTCAATTGCCATTCCCTGCACCATGCGTCAATTCGCTGCAGATCCTCCTGCATTTCAGTACAATTTTCCATTGTTACAATCTGTCGATACACCACAGCATCATCTGCAAAAAGCCTCAGTGAACTTCTGATGTCATCCACCAGGTCATTTATGTACATAGTGAATAGCAACGGTCCTATGACACTCCCCTGGCTTACCTGAAATCACTCTTACTTCGGAAGACTTCTCTCCATTGAGAATGACATGCTGCGTTCTATTATCTAGGAACTCCTCAATCCAATCACACAATTGGTCTGATAGTCCATATGCTCTTACTTTGTTCATTAAACGACTGTGGGGAACTGTATCGAACGCCTTGCGGAAGTCAAGAAACACGGCATCTACCTGGGAACCCGTGTCTATGGCCCTCTGAATCTCGTGGACGAATAGCACGAGCTGCGTTTCACACGACCGTCTTTTTCAAAACCCGTGCTGATTCCTACAGAGTAGATTTCTAGTTTCCAGAAAAGTCATTATACTCGAACAGAATACATGTTTCAAAATTCTACAACTCATCGGCGTTAGAGATACAGGTCTATAGTTCTGCACATCTGTTAGACGTCCCTTCTTGGAAAACGGGGATGACCTGTGCCCTTTTCCAATCCTTTGGAACGCTACGCTCTTGTAGAGACCTACGGTACAGAGCTGCAAGAAGGGGGGCAAGTTCCTTCGCGTACTCTGTGTAAAATCGAACTGGTATCCCATCATGTCCAGCAGCCTTTCCTCTTTTGAGCGATTTTGTTTCTCTATCCCTCTGTCGTCTATTTCGATATCTACCATTTTGTCATCTGTACGACAATCTAGAGAATGAACTACAGTGCAGTCTTCCTCTGTGAAACAGCTTTGGAAAAGTCAGTATTTCGGCCTTTAGTCTGTCATCCTCTGTTTCAGTACCATTTAGGTCGCAGAGTGTCTGGACATTTTGTTTTGATCCGCCTACCGCTTTGACATAGGACCAAAATTTCTTAGGATTTTCTGCCAAGCCAGTACATAGAACTTTACTTTGGAATTGATTGAACGCCTCTCGCATAGCCCTCCTCACACTACATTTCGCTTCGCGTAATTTTTGTTTGTCTGCAAGGCTTTGGCTATGTTTATGTTTGCTGTGAAGTTCCCTTCGCTTCCGCAGTTTTCTAACTCGGTTGTTGTACCACGGTGGCTCTTTCCCATCTCTAACGATCTTGCTTGGCACATACTCATCTAACGCATATTGTACGATGGTTTTGAACTTTGTCCACTGATCCTCAACACTATCTGTACGTGAGACAAAACTTTTGTGTTGAGCCGTCAGGTACTATGTAATCTGCTTTTTGTCACTTTTGCTAAACAGAAAAATCTTCCTACCTTTTTTAATATTTCTATTTACGGTTGAAATCATCGATGCCGTAACCGCTTTATGATGGCCTATTCCCTGTTCTGCGTTAACCGTTTCAAATGGTTCGGGTCTGTTTGTCACCAGGTGGTTGGTTGGTTGGTTGGTTGGGGGAAGGAGACCAGACAGCGTGGTCATCGGTCTCAGCGGATTAGGGAAGGATGGGGAAGGAAGTCGGCCGTGCCCTTTCAGAGGAACCATCCCGGCATTTGCCTGGATTGATTTAGGGAAATCACGGAAAACCTAAATCAGGATGGCCGGACGCGGGATTGAACCGTCGTCCTTCCGAATGCGAGTCCAGTGACCAGGTGGTCCAATATGTTATCGCCACGAGTCAGTTCTCTGTTAACTGCTCAAGGTAGTTTTCAGATAAAGCACTTACAAAAATTTCACTGGATTCTTTGTCCCTGCCACCCGTTATCTATGTTTCAGTCTCCCAGTCTATATCCGGCAAATTAAAATCTCCACCCAGAACTATAACATTGTGGGGAAATCTACTCGAAATATTTTTTAAATTATCCTTCAGGTGCTCAGCCACAACAGCTGCTGAGCCAGGGGGCCTATAGAGACACCCAATTACCATGTCTGAGCCTACTTTAACCGTGACCTACACCCAAATCATTTCACATTCCGGATCTCCGTCAATTTCCTTCGATACTATAGCACTTCTTATCACTATAAACACGCCTCCCCCCTTGACTGTCCAGGCTGTCTCTGCGGTATACATTCCAATCAAAGTTTAGGATTTAATTACTGTTTACGTCTAGTTTCAGGCACCTTTGTCTCTAGTACTATATGGGCGTTATGACCGTTTATTAATGAGAACAGTTCTGGGACCTCTATAGACGCTCTTGCAGTTTACTATTAGCACATTAATATTGTTATTCCCTGTTGCATTTTGCCTACTCCTACCTTGCCGCGTCTCAGGAGGCATCCTGTCAGGCCTAGGGAGGGAATTCTCTAACCTAAAAAACCCCCATGTGCACTCCACACATAGTCCGCTACCCTTGTAGCCGCTTCACGTGTAGTGCACGCCTGACCTATTCAGGGGGGCCCTACGTCTCTCCACCCGATAGCGGAGGTCGAGAAATTTGCACCCCAAATCTCCGCAGAATCGTCTGAGCCTCTGGTTTAAGCCTTCCACTCGGCTCCAAACCAGAGGCACCATCACGGAACTCCTATTGAGAGAGACTCTATGAAGAAAAACCTGTGTGGGTGGACAGCAAACAGAGAACCGGTGCAGAAGACACAAATGACAAGCAGCCACATCCACTCATTCGCCCTTCGTCTGCAGACCTGCTGCAGACCTGCTGCAGACCACTGCACGGTGTGTGGTCGAACCACTGTCCTCCCGAATGCGACTCCAGAGAGTCTCACCGCCACGGCCTGCATATCCAGTCCACTACTTGCATTTCACACACGTTTCTCTGCCGGTTACATGGCGCAGACACGCACGAAGATTGTGTCTCCAAAATATGCTGAAGGTGATCGGGACCATGGCTCTCTGTCTACTAATAATTCAGACGCGATCCCGCTCAGTATCTCGACAAAGTTGTGATGACCTAGAAAACCGTTTGAGTGAAAGACTCTGCGGAAGCTCAGTGTAAACTACTGTCGCATTGCGAGTGTGACAATAAAGTAGAATACTACACCACTGATCTCAGGATACATTAAACATTTATAAGACAATGACGTCTGATTCTTAGACGAGGAACATATCGATGCTCGAAGACTGTATGGAAATGTAAACCGCTTTACAGCTTTTACCGCTTCGTTTATTTACATGCAGCACCACTTGGATGTAGGAAAATACGGTCACAGTACCTGTAAACAACAGTAAAAAGTCGTTCATTATGCGATTACAACGCCAGTGTCAAGAGTCTTGAGCCTATAACATTGAGTGCATACTTGGTATGGGGAGGCGAAAAAACCCGCAAAGCGATATAAAACGCAAGCAAATGTACAACTAACTAACGAGGGATGGGGAAGGAAGACTCGGGTTGGTCGGGTGGCTTCCAGAAGCCTGCAGTGTACGTGTCGGCCTGCGACCCTGCGTTGACGTCCGGCGCTACGCTGTACAGCACTGCCTCGGCGTCTCGATCCACGTCGGGCGGGCGCGACAGAAGCCTTCGGACGAATTCTTAGGCGCTCTGCTGGCACCGTAACGATCCGGCAGACGTCTTGCGCTGGTGGAATGGAGATTCTGATTCGGCACGTTTCGAAAAAAGTGGACGCCGTTCTCGCAAAACCCACTTGTCTGAATTTGGGAAGCCAGTTTACACTGTAGTGTGTGGAACTATTTCACTGACTCCGTCGTTTGCCCCCTCATACGACCAGGAGAGTCAAGAGTGATGTCGGAGCTGTGATACAGCTTACTTTGGTTTAGCCATGACGTATGTGTCATCTAATAAGTACCCGAACGTTCTGTGGGGCAAAGATGCTATACAAACACGTCCACGCCAAAAGGAGATGCAAATTTATATTTGTGCGAAAGTTCCACAACACATGCTCTGGAAATGGAGGCAACGAGTTTCATTCCTAAACTGCTCAACCTGGAAATAACTGGGTACACCGTAGCTCGCAACAATCGGATAAAATGGCGACATGATTTATGATTGTATTATGCAGCATTCTTTACCACGGAGGTGGGCGCTGCATCTTTTTCTGAAGAAAGAAGACGCAGGTATCAATCTGTTCAAAGGAGAGTTAAACATACCAATGAATTTAGACTAGTGGTTCAAAACCGCTCAAATGGCTCTGACCTCTATGGGACTTAACATCGGAGGTCATCAGTCCAATAGAACCTAGAACTACTTAAACCTAACTAACCTAAGGACATCACACACACCCATGCCCGAGGCAGGATTTGAACCTGTGACCGTAGCAGGCGCGTGGTTCCGGATTGAAGCGCCTAGAACCACTCGGCCACGGTGGCCGGTCAAGTTTAATCGTGCCTACCCTGAGACATTCACCGAGGAAACTGATTTCTGCATTACATGTACATTGCTTCTGATCAGGTGTCACGGATCTGAGGAACTTGAGATAAGGAGGAAGAAAATTTTTCCTAGTTAGAGGTGCCACCAACTTGGATTTAAATATAAGTCGTGTAACTTTATGGCTGAAACACGTTTGTTGCTTTGCTAATTTTTTTGCTATGACATAAATAAACCATCTTTTGACTGAGAACGATAACATTTTTAGAAGGTGAAAGCAGTCTATCGTAGCACCACGCTGGTAGTCACAAACCTTAGGTGATCGCAAAGCAGTACGGGCCCTTGTCATTTTAAGGAAACTGGTGACGTTGCAATTGATTTAGGGTGGACAACACTTTCACAGCTGCTGTTTCATACAGGTATGCATGCGCCTCGTACAAGTGTTGAGGGTGCAGTGTGAGGGCTGCTCAGTGGCACTGTGTTTCAGGACCACCCACCATGTCGGCAGTTACGGAGGTTCAGAACAACACAACCGAGGCCCTGGCCGCCCTGCTAGACGGGGGTGAAGGCTCCCTGGTGACGCTGGTGGCGGGCGAGACGAGGGTGGCGGCTCACAGGGCCGTGTTGGCAGCCGCGAGCCCCGTGTTCGCAGCGATGTTCGCGCACGACATGCTGGAGGCCAGCTGCGGCCAGGTGAGCATCGACGACGTGGAGGGCCCGGTGCTGAGGCTCCTGGTGGCCTACACGTATACCCTGCAGGCCCCCCAGCTGCCCGACACGGCCGCCCAGCTGCTCTCGGCGGCCGACAAATACGGCTTGTCGGCCCTGAAGGCTGCCTGCGAGCGGCAGCTGATGTCGCAGTTGGCCGTCGAGACCGCAGCGGCGACGGCCGTCACGGCAGTGAGGCACTCGTGCCCGGACGCCACCAGGGCTGCCGTCGCCTTCATAAAGGACCACCTGCAGGTGATGGCCACGCGGGGCTGGGCGGACGCTGTGCTCGAGTACCCGCAAGAAGTCATTGAAGTCAGCAGTATGCTCGGAGAGCCACCAGCAGAAGCCAGGTAAGCACGATTCCCTTTTTGGCAGTGCTAGTGTGAATTAGACGTCGTCCTTGCTTTGTTCGTCATGGGTTTCTTTATTGCCCATGTTGCGTAACACCTTAACTTGATCTAATTACTGATCATCAGTCACGATGCTAAGTCTCTCGCTGTTTTCACTTCTACTGCTTCTTATCAATTTCGCCTTTCTCTGATTTACTCTGAGTCCATATTCTGTACTCATTAGACTGTTCATTCCATTCAGCAAACCCTGTAATTCTTCTTCACTGTTACTGAGAGAATCGGTCATCAGCAAATCTTATATCATTTCACCCTGAATTTTAATTCCACTCTTCAATCTTTCCATTATTTCCGTCATCGCTTCTTCGATGTATAGACTGAACAGTAGGGGCGAAGGATTACATCCCTGTCCGACACCCTTTTTAATCCGAGTACTTCATTCTTGGTCTTTCACTCTTATTTTACCTTCTTGCCTCTTGTACATATTGCAAATTACTTGACTTCTCCTATAGCGTACATGTATTTTTGTCTGAATTTCTAACATCTTGAACCACTTGATATTGCCGAACGCTTTCTCCAGGACCACAAATCCTATGAACGTCACGGAACTTCAATTTTCTTTTCATTCTCCTGTGTATTATCCTTGTCAGAAACGTGGATGCTTCAGCTGTTAAGCTGATTGTGCGATAATTCTCACGCTTCTCTGTTCTTGCAGTCTCCCAAATCGTGATGATTATATTTCTTTCAAAGTCAGATTGTATGTTGCCAGACTCATACATTCTACACACCAGTGAGAATAGACCTTTTGCCACCTCTCCCAATG
Organism: Schistocerca piceifrons; assembly: GCF_021461385.2. NCBI lineage: Eukaryota > Metazoa > Arthropoda > Insecta > Orthoptera > Acrididae > Schistocerca > Schistocerca piceifrons. The sequence goes on along the minus strand of NC_060148.1, from coordinate 72,093,889 downwards.
ATTTTAGAACTTCTGATTGAATGTTGTCTATACCTTTTGCCTTCTTTGATCTTAAATTTTCCAAAGCGCTTTTAAATTCTGATTCTAATCACCAATATTTTCCATACCGACTCCTGCTTGTTCTTCTGTCACGCCATCGCACAAGTTGTTCCAATCAGGGAGGCCTTCAGTGTACTCTTTCCAACTATCTGATCTCGCCTCTGTATTTAACACTGGAATTCACATTGTGCTCTTAATATTACCACGCTTGCTTTTAATTCCGTGGAAGATTGCTTTGACTTTTCTATATGCTGCGTCAGTCGTCCCAAGACTCATTTCTTCTTTGATTTCTTCACATTTTTCGTGCAGCCATTTCGCCTTAGCTTCTCTGCACTTCCTATTCATTTAATTCCTAAGTAACATATTTCTCTATTACTGAATTTTCCTGAATATTTTTGAACTTTTTTCTTTGATTGATCAACTGAAGGATTTCTTATATTTTCCATGGTTTCTTCGCAGTTAGCTTCCTTGTACCTACGTTTTTCTTTCCAACTTCTGTTACTGTCGTTGTTAAAGATATCCATTCCTCTTCAACTGAACTACCTGTTGAGCTGCTTATTATTGCAGTAACTGTAGCCTCAGAGAACATAAATCTCATCTCTTCTTTCCTTAGTACTACTGTATTCCACTTCTTTGTACATCGATTGCTCCTGACGAGTCTCGTAAAATTGAGCCTCCTCTTAATCACTGCTAAATTGTTATGACTCTATATCTACTCCTGGGTATGCTTTACAGTCCAGTATCTGATTTCAAAATGTTTTCCTGACAATAATATGGTGTGACTTTAAACCTCCCGTATTTCGGTCCTTTTCCAAGTATACCTCCTCGTCTAGTTATTTTTGAACAGACTATACCAGCTATTACTACGATAAATTTACTGTAGAACTTAACTAGCCTTTGTTCTCTCCTATTCCTATTATCAAGTACATATTCTCGTGTAACCCTTTCTTCTACTCCTTCCCCTATGATCGCGTTTCAGTCCCTCCATGACTATTACATAGTACTGAATTACCTGTTCAATATCCTCACTTTTTCTCTCTCTCCACCTTCAACTTGCAACGTCATCATGTATACCTGAACTATGCATGTTGTTGGTTTGCTTTTCATTCTCATGAGAACATATCTATACTCACTTTCTGCCCTGCCTTTCTATTGATACTGAATCCTACTGCTGTTGCTACTACCCTATTCTCATGTGACCAGAAATCCGTTTCTTATTTTCTGGCTCCCAACCACATTCGAACTCCTAACTTTCCAGCTCCAGAATCATAGAACGTTATCCTTTCGTTGGTTACTCAACCTTTGATCATTGCCAATTCTTCCTCATTTAGGAGCAGTTTCAGACCTCAAGGGAAAGAGAGTGCCCTGAACCTCTGTCGGCCCCTCCGCCCTCTTTGGAAAGGCTGTTGGCTGAAAGAGGGCGACACCTGATGCTGGAAGTCTTCAGACACCAATGCTGATGATTCGTATTCAAAATTCAAGTGATGGTGAGGTTCAAACCTGGGACTGAAGACTTTCCTGATTACTAAAAAAGACGCTACCCCTGGGTGACTGGCCCCAAAGAGCAGGGTATGTCTCCCTGAGATATCCAGTAAAGCAGGAGCTATGAGCACTGGAGCTACTCATGCACACTGGGGGCAAACAAGAAGAGAATACTCCAGCCAGCACAGTATCATTGTCACACTCAAGGCTGTGCCTTACAATCACATTTCCTTCTCGTCTCTGTTCAGCTATCGCCCTGAATATTTTCCGTGCATTCCCTTTAACAAAGCAGACAGGAAATCTCTGCCCCCTGTCTTTTTTGAAGTTCCTTGTGGCGTTACCAGAGGTCGTCCAGGGAATCCTATCAGGTTTCCTGCTACGGGCATACAGCAGATTATATTCGCTGTTCATCTACAGGTGTAAGACATATCTCCCACAATGTCAGTATTGATGTGACGTTTTCATCCAGCTATCATTTGTTGCCTCTCTCTCTCGGATACATATGCTCCAGACAAGTCTATTTTGTTTCTTTTTAAATTTAAAAAAAAAATCCATATTCAGTAGACTACAGGTTACTTCGCAAGTTGTAAACGTTGTCCATCAGATAAAATTGCATACACTGTGTAATCCATTTTTTTCTTTTAATGGTGGCCTCTACTGCAAACTGCTCAACACAAAAATTGTTGTTTATGAAACACATCACCACTGCTGTCTTTTCAAGGAATCGAATTGTGGAGACATTACATGCGTGTATACAGTTCTATTTGCTTTACTGAAATGCAAATTTTGAATATACTCTCGATAACTTTTATAGCATAGCTCTTGTAATTCTTGTCCATCTTCTTCATTCCCTCGGGCTTCACATCAGAGCGCCTCCATATCCATGACCATATAGTTTAAACAGTAAGTTGATACCCCAACTTACCAGTTTCTCTCTCTCTCTCTCTCTCTCTCTCTCTCTCTCTCTCTCTCTCTCTCTCTCTCTCTCTCTTCCTCCAGTGATATAATTCAGCATCCATATATCAGTTTTCAAATCACCTCACAACCAAAAGTAGCAGCCAGATGACTTTAACTGCTTCTAAATTGTGTCTGATAGTTGTTCTGTCAGGGCAGCAGAATTGTTGGCCCTGATGTTTGGGATTTGGTTTGTGCTTCATTGTGAACAATTTGTTGTTTTGCATCTCAAGCTATGCCATTGGGGTATATAGCAGAAGTAGTGTAGAAAAAGATCAGTTAATTGGTGGCACAGTCACGTTAAGTGACAGGCTGGTGTTGTTGGCACTGAGCGTTCTGTTGCCCCGGTGGACAGTCCCTCAGCTGTACCGCCTGCAGTGAGCCCCTGTGTGAACACGCCCACCCACACAGTGTTTCTCTGTGCAGCTCGCCGGCCGCCACAGGGGGCGGGTCCACCCCCAACTCTGACAGTCAACCCCACAGCGGCCACAGCCGGACTCCTGCTGCAGCTGCGCCTCCCACGTCTGCCCGACACACCCCTCCACCTGATGACGCAGCCGTCTGTCGCTTCCGGTAAGTTGTGTTGCCACACGTGCCCAAGTCTTACCCTCAGAGTACTGCTTATTTTGGCATTAATCAGCCGATATAGTAAATAAAATAAAATACAGATTCCTTCAGTTTTTGGATAGAGGTTACAGTTGCCATTAAACATCACTTATTTCTCACTTTTTTGGCTATGATATTTTGAAGATTGAGCACATGTGCAGAAGATTTCTCGCTCTCTGTATTTGCCGTGAGAATTAAGTTCAGTTCAGAGTCGCTCAACTTTAGCTACGTAGGAAGTGTCACGTACAAATCATACCCATTTCCAAAGATTCTTTATATATTGATCTGTTGAATCTAGATTTTGTTTTTAGTGATGATTGTGTGTCTTACAAATTGATTCTGAATTAAATGGGTATGCAAACGGGATGTTTCACACAATTCCACTCAACAAAACTTACGTGAATGGTTGTAGATATAAGTTATTGAAGACACTCGGGAAGAAATGACGAAAGAAAGGTAAACAGAAATAAAAGTAATAATTACAAGTTATTATTTAGTACCGGTATGAGGATGCAGCTTGTTTCGGGTTTGTCTTAAAATGTAATTTGAATATTCCTTAAATGGTTCCCTAGTGAGTTACATCTGTAGTGACTATTGGAAATCTGTGCCGCACTGGAACAGGAACCCAGATTTGCTGCTTATTGCAGGCAGTCTCCTTGAGCAGTCGGCTGCTTGAGCACACCTCCACTTCTGACTCAGCTTCTCATCGACACTTGCACTAGAGTTTATCCCGGCGGACTTGTGGGAAGAGTAGCAAAAGGGAAATCGAATCGGTGGATGTTACCCTACTGCAGAGGATGTACATGAGAACCTCTGGCGGTAGTGTTTGCAAACCATGGGTAAAAAACATGATCCACAATGGTAATTCCATCTACGCCAGCAAACGCATCAGCTGGTCTAATGGTTGAGGTATCTGCTCTCGAGAAGTGAGAAATGCAGTGGGTGTGGCTGAGTGGAGATGCGTACAGCACTGTATGGCTCGTCACTCGTAAACAAACTCCTGTATTCGATGGACGATGGAGGTCACCAGGTGTGATGAGTAGTGGATTTGATTCACAGAGGAGAAGTTTTGCATAGTTTCAGAAATGAGCAACTGACGTGGGCAAAGATAGTTGGTCGTACTGAAAAATATATTGACATCTCACAGTGAACTGATACATTTGCAAGATGACTTCATAGCCTGTGGATTTCAGTATCAAGTATGGACCATTTTATACTTCAGTTTTATATATACCCAACAGCAGTTTCCTCAGTGATGGTGCCACTAAACCGGAGTTACTAAATACAGTTTTCCTTAATTCCTTCACGAAAAATTATGTATATTAGGTGTTGTGAAACAATTCAAATCACTTAAGAAAGGCAAGTCTTCTCGTCCAGATGGAATACGAATCAGGTTCCTTTCAGAGTATGCAGACACAATAGTGCCTTTCTTAGCAATCATATACAACCGTTCACTTGGCGAAAGGTCTGTTCCTAAAGACTGGAAAGTAGCACAGGTCACACCAATACTCAAGAAAGGAAATAGGAGTAACCTATTGAATTACAGAGACATATTACTGACCTCAATTTGCTGTAGGATTTTGGAGCATATACTGTATTCGAACATTATGACTCACCTCGAAGAAAATGACTTACTGATAGATAACCAACACGGATTCAGAAAATATCGTTTGTGTGAAACACAGCTAGCTATTTATGCCCATGAAGTAATGAGTGCTGTCGACAAGGGATCTAAGATCGATTCCATATTCCTAGATTTCCAGAAGGGTTTTGATACCATTCCTAACAAGAGACTATTACATGGTGTATACGGCCCGGAAGATCCCGGAAAGACCCAGGAGTTTTTTCATCCGCAAGAAAACTGGGAAAAACGGGAATTTTCTAGAATCCCGGGAGTTTTTCATTGATGTAGTTTTCAGTTAATTTTTTGTCATTGTGACTGTTAATAACCGATACTCTAACTAAGGACATTACTGTATCCCGCTGCTGGAAAATAATACTGCAGCAACAAAATATGAACGAGGGGATGCTTTATATATAAACGAAACAATGCTCATACAAGTGTCTGCCAACAGCAACATGTGTGAAAGGCTGTAGGAAGACAATGCAGTGCTTCGTAACAACAAATTACCTCTGATGAGCGTTAAGTCACAACTGTTTACATTAGATTCATTTAAGCAGTTACGAGCGGAATCACGCGCATGCGGAGTTGAGTCGCTTCTGAGTAGTACCTTCTCCCGCTTCTGGAAACAAATGTCGCTGTTGGTTCTGCACGCAGCAAACCAGAGTATCTGAACCGGCCTCCAATTTCTGTGGCGAGGGTGGGAAAATTCGTATTGTTGAGGAAAAATAATCTTGTTTCACAAAGCACCTAGCATCTAGCGCACATTGGTCTATCGATTATTCAAAAGAGTTTGAAGCTCATCGCTGTTGATTTGTGAACATTGTTGATTTCTGAATGAATCGTAAGTTGATTTTTGAATGCGTGCATAGTGTACGTGATGTACCTGTCAGGGGAATCCTCGTCGCATCTGGAAATAAACTTTCCTGCAGACAAAAGGGGACGGGGCTACACGAGCTGAGCGGAGTAAAGCCGCACGGGTGAATGTAGTATGTGTGTGTGACTGACTGGTATGCAGATGATGAGCGAATAGCTACGTCCATAGATTCAGACTACCAGAGTGGTAATGAACGACCAACAGGAATAACAGATACAAAATATTAATGTATTATCTTGTCGCTGTATCAAAGAAAATGAAAGTTTGACAGAAAGTTTTTGACCAGGTCGCTACACTAGAGAGGGCAAGTTGTACATTTCCTGGTTAGCAGCCGCTTAAGTTCCATTCTGGGAGTAGTGCGGAAAACGCTTTGTACGAACACGTAATAACGCCTAACCGGAGAATAATCGCTGGATAATTACTAAACCGGTGATTCTGGCAGAGTTAGTAGAGTTAACTGGAGAATTGAGCTTTGACAATGATAGGAATAGTTACAGAATTAGGGATAAGAAGATTTTGTTAGAACGAGGAAGGGGAAGAAACGGGGCGGTTCCAAATTTATACAAAAATTTCGTACTACTACTTTTCTACTTTTCGATCTCATGCTTAAGAAACTGGAGCTTATGAATGAAACATGAAACTATTTCCTAACATAAAGCCTTTTGCTTGCAGTAGGCCATACAGGCATTTCATATTATTACTTGGCAGAGTTATATTCTGCCGTATTATAAAAATGACCATTATTAGCAAAACAATCTCGCTTGTTTCGTGTGTGTTACAGCTGCTGCAATATTAGAAAGGCCTATTTTCTTTCGTCCTGCAAACAGTGAAAATAGACGTAATGAGATCGAGAAACACCAGTCATTGGTACTATTTGTATTAAAAGCTTTTTGAGTATTAGACAACGACATCTCGATTTTTCACGTAGCAAAACATTTGACGAATTTTGATTAAGTAACAGATTCTTTCGCAGAAAGGAAAGCACGGCAAGTGAAGCTGGAGCAAGATTAGTGAGAAAAGAACGCAAGGATTGAAGAAATATGTACTGTCTTGCTTGTCTCTTGTCTTATCTGGTTTTGTCTATCCTATACTTGATTCTATGTCACACTGAACAGAAAGTTATCAGCTATTAGGCAGTAAAGAATCCAGATTTTCTGAAGAGTTCTTCTTCTTCCGGTTACAAATAATTCCATCCAGTATTAATTGTGAGGTTATTTTGTTTAAAATCAAAGGACATTTTAATTTTCGCTGTCCTGAATGTACTTCGATGGCATCCGTTACAAAATAGACATTTGAGTCCCACAGTGCGAAGTGCAGTGATGTGCAGTGCAGTAAGAGAACGCTGTGTGAAGAGGCGTGGCACTGCACTTCAGCACACTTAAGACCAAATAACGCGTCTTAAATTTCTTCGTTCGAAGTTATATGTTTTATGCATAGGACTCTTCAGGAAGAAGTGCTCTACAAAATGAACATTTTTTGAAAAGTTTTTTTTGACGCCCTATCTCAAGCGCTCGAGGGACGGGGGGGGGGGGGGTGATCTGTGTTCACATTTAGTGACTTTGCTGTTTCCTCTTTGTTCACTGCTGTCATGTCAAATGAAAGAGAGTGGTTTCTGTGGCTGGGAGATATCAAGTGAATTAAAATACGTTCACACAATTATGGAAGATTAAAATATGTCATTAGTTCCAGATTTTAATACAATTTCCACCTCTCTGACAGTCAAGCATTAATTATCTTGCAGAACAATGAAGTTACTTTTGTCGCTTTGCTGAAGTAATTCGGCTTTTATTAACCTTTTCCGCAGAGGCATCCAATGTATTTGAAACGAAATTTTTAATTCCACAGTACTGGCTAGTTTCAACTAGTCGCTGTATTTCAAGTGCAAGTTTTCATCTTCTAGCACGTATGGCATTATGCCATAATAAAGAACCAAACATTAGATAATGCAGTACTGGTACTCCAAGAAAATTTACATCTGAATCTGGACATACGAATGTGCGCTTTAAGTAGCAGTTTAAATGTGCACATTTTAGTATGGTTCACGAAATTCTGATCTCTTGGAGTACCCTGTGACGTCTTACTGCTTTTACAACGTAATGTAAGATCCTTTAATGTTTTACACGTACGTACATACGGGCTTCCTACGTCATGTTAGCTGCGCAAGCTCGGGGCGCCTCTTACCTGGCGCTCTCCGGCAGCTGCTGGAACGAACCTGTTTCCAGCAGGTCGTGGAAAAATATTGCGAATGTTGGTTTGAAAAGCGTTAATTTCAAAGTAAATATCTTTTAACGTAAGTTGGACTATGCGCGAGGATGTACCATGAAATTCTTAAATCACAAAGTGTTTGACTCCATTTCAAAATCAACTCTTTAATGACAAACCATGTAGAAGAATTTCGAACCCTGGAGATCAGACATTTCTGTCATTATTAGAAATTTTACTGCCACATTTGTGTGATGTATCTGAAAGTGTAACACGCGCAAAAAATCGACATCATTTCGAAAGATAAGCTTCTCTTGCAGCTTATTAACCTTAGTGACCAATATTATATGTGGAAGCTTTGCTTTTCTTGTAGCAACACTATGTATATTAATGTAAGCCATTAACTTGTGTGTTACCGCTGCTTAACAGGGATGTTGCTATTGGCTGACTACATCACGCATCCTATGCCCTGAGTACTCGCTGTCATGAGCTGGCGAGATCACGTGACATGAGCTGTGACTGGCTTACAAAAGCGCATCACAATCTCGATTTGAGTGATTCGGAAAGTAAAATGCGGTGTTTGGTGGAATTCCATTGTGTGCTGTCGTAATACGAAAATACGCAACGTACATGTTGCTGCACATCAAAGATATTTCCAAAATGTGACTTTTTCCCTGAGTTTCGTTTTCTAAAGTGCCGGGAAATTCTACGCCCATGTCCAAAACCATAACCATTCAAAGGATTGATAAGTTTTGCACTTCCGAGGGATAATATACCGTCACTTAAGACGGAAAAAGTGTTTTCATGTGGGAGAGAGTATTTTTAAGCGGGAAATCTGGGAATTTTTCCTTGTCCACGTATACATCCAGTATTAATCAAATTTGATACGTATGAAGTATCGTCTCTGTTGTGTGACTGGATTCTTGATTTCCTCGCAGAGATGTCACAGTTCATACTGATAGACGGCAAATCATCGAGTAGAATAGAAGTCATATACGGCGTTCCGCAAGGTAGTGTCATAGGCCCTCTGCCGTTCCTGATTTACATAAAGGGTCTAGGTGATAATTTGAGCTGCCCCTTAGACTGTTTGCAGAAGATGCTGTAATTTCCAGTAAAATCATCAGACGATCAATTCCAATTACAAAATGTTCTAGAGAGAATTTCTTTATGATGCGAGAAGTGTCAGTTGGCACCAAACAAAGAAAAGTGCGAGGTCATCGACGTGGGTACTAAGAGGAATCTGCTTAATTTTGGTTATACGATAAATTGCAGAAATTTAAGGGCTGTCAATTCGACTAAATACCTAGGAATTACAATTATGAGCAACTTAAATTGGAATGACCACATCGATAATATTGTGGGAAAGACGAAACAAAGACTGCGCTTTGTTGGCAGAAACTTGGAAGATGCGACAAACCTACCAAAGAGAGCCTACATTACACTTGTACGTCCTCTGCTGGAATATTGCTGGGCGGTGTGGGATCCTTACCAGGTACGATTGGCGGAGGACAGCGAAAAAGTGCAAAGAAGGGCAGTTCATTTCGTGTTATGGCGCAATATGGGTGAGTGTCACTGACATGATTCGCGAGTTGGTGTGGCAGTCACTGAAACAAAGGCGGTTTTCTTTGCGATGAGATCTGTTTACGAAATTTCAATTGCCAGGCAACAAACATAAATTTTTCAATTTTCGTGCATACAAATCATGTGGGTAATAATGCGTAATTTGGCACAGGAAGTACATAGCTACAAGTAAAAAAAATTTAAAAACGCTAAATATAAGATGACACACACCTACATGTATTACATGCACACTGAAAACATCATTGATAGTGTCGAATTGTATACTTAGTGTCCAGGATGATAGTAATGATTATGCGGCACATGCTGATATCAAAATCAGTATGCTCCGTAGAGAATGTGAAACAAAGCAGAAAAAAATAGAACACCAGGATGAGATGCAAGACTTTGAAAGGTAAGAAGTGGGGAAATGTTTAGGATGCAAACACAACAGGTTATGTTACAACGAAAAAAGTGAGAAACTTAATGTTAGAGAAGGAAGCAATGGACTTACAGCACACACAATAACAAACTAGGACAATGAAAAACAAAGAATAAAGTTGTTGGGGATGAATTGGTAGCTTTCAGAGAAGGTAGAAAAAGATCAAATAGAAATCCTTGGTTAATGCAGGAGATACTGAGTTCAACTGTAAAAAGAAGAAACTATAAAAATTCAGCAAATAAAGTAGGCAAAAGGAAATATGAATGTTTAACAAATTATTGACGAGAAGTGGAAAATGGCTAAGGAGGACTGTGTAGAAATTGTGTGTGTGTGTGTGTGTGTGTGTGTGTGTGTGTGTGGTGTTCTCAGAGCTACTGACAGTTTTGGGAGAGTAAGGCATGGCAAAACTCTCCCATATGGTATGACACAAATCTCCCATCTAGTGTGCAAGATGTATGAGGGAGGCGAAATACCCTCACATTTCAAAAATAATGAGATTTCAGTTCCAAAGAAAGCAGTTGGTGACAGGTGTGAGCACTAATGAGATACCAGTTAAGTCATTGGGTTGCAAAGTATGAACATCAGCTCCTTGCAGAATAATGGAAAAACTCGTAGAAGCTGATGTCGGGGAATATCAGTTTGGGTTTTGTTGATGTCTAGGAATATGAGGCAATACTGACCCTACGATTTCCGTTGGAAGATACACTACTGACCATTAAAATTGCTACACCAAGAAGAAAAGCAGATAATAAATGGGTATTGATTGGACGAATATATTATACTAGAACTGACATGTGATTACATCTTCACTCAATTCGGGTGCATAGTTCCTGAGAAATCAGTACCCAGAACAACCACCTCTGGCCGTAATAACGGCCGTGATACGCTTGGGCATTGAGTCAGAGCTTGGATGGCGTGTACAGGTACAGCTGCTCGTGCAGCTTCAACACGATGCCACAGTTCATCAAGAGTAGTGACTGGTGTATTGTGAAGAGCCAGTTGCTCGGCCACCATTGACCAGACGTTTTCAATTGGTGAGAGATCTGGAGAATGTGCTGGTCAGGGCAGCAGTCGAACATTTTCTGTATCCAGAAAGGCCCGTACAGGACCTGCAACATGCGGTCGTGCATTATCCTGCTGAAATGTAGGGTTTCGCAGGGATCGAATGAAGGGTAGAGCCACGGGTCGCAACACATCTGAAATGTAACGTCCACTGTTCAAAGTGCCGTCAGTGCGAAAAAGAGGTGACCGAGGCGTGTAACCGATGGGACCCCATACCATCACGCCAGGTGATAGGCTAGTATGGCGATGACGAATACACGCTTCCAATGTGCGTTCACCGCGATGTCGCCAAACACGGATGCGACCATCATGATGCTGTAAACAGAACCTGGATTCATCCGAAAACATAACGTTTTGCCATTCGTGCACCCAGTTTCGTCGTAGAGTACACCATCGCAGGCGCTCCTCTCTGTGATTCAGCGTCAACGGTAACCGCACCCACGGTCCCCGAGCTGGTAGTCCATACTGCTGCAAACGTCGTCGAACTGTTCGTGCAGATGGTTGTTGTGTTGCAAACGTCCCCATCTGTTGACTCAAGGATGGAGACGTGGCTGCACGATCCGTTCGTTACAGCCGTGCGGACAAGATGCCTGTCATCTCGACTGCTAGTGATACGAGGCCGTTGGGACCCAGCACGGCGTTCCGTATTACCCTCCTGAACTCACCGATTCCATATTCTGCTAACAGTCAATGGATCTCGACCAACGCGAGCAGCAATGTCGCGATACGATAAACCGCAATCGCGATAGGCTGCAATCCGACCTTTATCGAAGTCGGAAACGTGATGGTACGCATTTCTCCTCCTTACACGAGGCATCACAACAACGTTTCACCAGGCAACGCCAGTCTACTGCTGTTTGTGTATGAGGAATCGGTTGGAAACTTTCCTCATGTCAGCAAGTTGTAGGTGTCTCCACCGGCGCCAACCTTGTGTCAATGCTCTGAAAAGCTAATCATTTGCATGTCACAGCATCTTCTTCCTGTCGGTTAAATGTCGCGTCTGTAGCACTTCATCTTCGTGGTTTAGCAATTTTAATGGCCAGTGGTGTATTATTCAGACAACATTCTGCATCACTAGAAATAAGTCTTCTCGCCACGGCAACTAAAGACAGTCTCTCTAATTTAGATTTTTTTCACAGTTTCCGGAAAATATTGAAGTTGCTTTTTTGAATTTGTACTGAGGCACAATTTTACTTTCACTGTGTAAAGGAGTGTTGTCGCTTTTTGAACTTTCATCAGGTCCAGTGTGTAATTTTGATTATGTGAGGCAAGTATATGTGACACCCATTGCCCCGGGGGGAGGGGCGGTTTGAATGGAATAAGACGATTTCAAATGTGAAGAAACAGGACAACTGTTGCGTTACACAATTTTTATCGGAACTAGTGTGCTCTTTCTTCACATCGACATTCTTCAAAAACAGACGTTGAAAATGAACAAAACTCTAAACGACAAAACTGGTCGCTGCAGTGGACTCAAGGAACTGCTGGCGTAATCGGCGCCCAGAGCTACCAACAGAAACGGCAAACTTTCAGATTCACGACCCAGTTCTGGCGCTACAGCTGCAGGGTTGATGGCGTTTGCAGAAATGAAAAAGCAGGGAAGTCGACGTGAAGTGTTGCGGACAAATCCGATACGTGACGATACCGAACGATGGACCCACGAGACACCTTTCAGTGTGCCACTTACATGCAGTTACCGCAGCTTGCACGGTGGTTGTCGGGAGGCGTGAACATCCGTCGTTTTCCTTTCAGTTCTTGCTCTGAGGGGGATAGCTTGTTGATGTACAGAGTATCCAATAATAAATCAATACTCCAACGGACAGCTCTAAAACCGGGAGTGTACTTACAACGTGCAGCCCATATTTTTATAGGCAGGCACGTTGATGATTTTGCGCTGATATATCAATCCTTTTGTCGATACATGGGGAGCAGATAACGGTATTTTATTTTGTATCGATACATCGGATACTGTACATTTTAAAAATATCAAGTCATAGGCAAGCTCTATCATTCCGCAATCGACGTCTGTTAAAACCTGTCGTGCGGCCATCAAGACGTCGGAAAGCCTTTCCCAGGAGGCACCTCAGTACAGGTGACAGCGCGGCCAACCCGCCGCCCTTTTATACCTTGTATACGCGATACTGCTGCCATCTGTATGCGTAGATATCGCTATCCCATGACCTTCTGTCAGCTCAGCCTGTCTCTGCCTGGAAGCACCCGGGTGGTTCTACAGCGCAAAAGACCTGCTGTCAATTAGAAATCAGAAACTACTCGAAATTGTACGTAGACGGAATAGATTTTAAATAAGCTAAACATTTATTCAAAACAACTGATGCCTTGTCATCCACAAACTAAATACTTTCCTTAGTGAAGTGTGGTTTCACATTTTAATGAACAATATGATGAAATAGCACACCATCGACTGCTAGACACATTTGGAATCGCTGTTTGAGCGAGAGAGATGTACTGGACAAGCTACATTGGATGATACGTTGTCGTGTGGTCTGGCGCGTATCATCTGACATAAGTCCCTTCATGACAGACTCTATCTTTCAGTGCTCCCCGTAGAAAGAAATCCATTTGAGTCATATCAGGGCACCTGGCTGGCCTTTGTACTGCAGCATTCCGTCCCATACAACGGCCAGGAAACTTTCCATTCATTGGTCGCTTTGGAGCAGGCGAAGAGTCTGGGCAGTGGTCGTGTTCGATCCACATACACTGTCGGTTGTCCACGGAACTACCTCCAGAAGAATAGGCTCGATGTTAGTAAGAATATGTGCATACGTATTTCCATTTAATCACCCCGTGGAAGAAGTAAGGTCCCACAGTATAATTTCATATCGTGCCAAATCATACATTGGTAATTCAGTACCGTTAGTATTCTACCTGATGAAGCGAGCGCACATTTTCAGAATCGTTTGCCATGCACTGCAGCGCAGAAAGACAAAATTTTGAGCCACGTTCAAAATCACGTCCTCAGGAGTTCCCAGTGGAGTGTCAGATGGTAAGGGTGGCATCAATGTAAATGCGGGGTGCGAGAGACACTCGTCTGCCTGACCCCTCATTCAATGAACACAGGATATCTTAAAGAATACCCGCTCTGCATTTAAATTCCTTCGTCCGTTTCTGAAGGGTTGCCCTGCAAGGCAAAGGAATTTCTCGCTTTCGCAAATAAGTGTATGCTTTAGGTGACAGAGCTCTTAAAGTTAATGGATGGGCAATGTCCTCCGAATTCCACTTTGCCCTTTTATTTTCATTTAATAGACATCTTATTTGTGCCGGTGTAAAACACTTTGACAATACACTATTTACACTTTTGTGCAATACGACTTTTGCTTTCACGCCAGATGACTTTTCTGCCCGCTTCGACGAAAGAACACGTCGGAGACAGTTCGTTTTACTTCGTAAGGCTGCATCACATTTTTTAGTGCCGCTTCTTTCTGTGCATTCAGTTTTTTTAAAAGTTCAGTCTCGGCCCTCAGTTCCTTAATTCCCAAATTCTTATTCACTACTTCAGTGGGTTCATGAACGCAGTCTGTACATGCGGTTCGGTCGACTTTCTTTCTTTCGGCGGCACAGTTTCTAAAGCTGTCAGAGACAGCTTTTGCAAACTTCTTACTCCACAGCATTGTGCACGTCTTCCGGATCTCTAAAGCATAAATTTAATTTTAATTTTATTATTCGTAAAATTATTTACCGAGTAGGCCTACTACTCCTAAAAATTACTATGCAACTGCATTAATTTCTCACTAAAAATCAGATCAATTGACGAAAGCGATTAAATATGAGTGGCATAAGCGGCTGCAATAGCCCAGTTTGATAAAATGTAAATATACAATGTAAGAGGAAATACAGGTATACGAACCCATAACCTCCAACATGGGAGTCAGAAACCACACCACTACGCTGCCAAGTCAACTGGTCAGCATCAGCTATTGTTACAGAAGTAAATGTAAACAAATTACGCGAAATATGATGATTTTGTCATTTTAACTATATACTAGCTTTAAAATACTCAACATATCGAGAATACTTAAAAAAAACGGCTATTTCTAAGACAAATGTAGCTATTATATCCAGGAGGAAAAGCAAATACACTTGAGCAACATTATTTATTGCCTGTACAATATAGCGAGTCATTCACTCCCGTAAAGCAATATAGTAATGCGTCAAAAGGCATCGCATTTATGTGAATTCGTTTTTATTACGGTAATTTTTCAGTTTCAATTATTGAAAGTGTTATGTATGTGCAGACGTCTTACCCTTTCGTTTGCATCACCGCTTTCCACAATTTCTTGTCCACGCCAGTTCGGAATATTTATGCAGGGGATTGCTGCTGGTAATAACTTCTTTCTTGAAGATAACCCTAGAAGCTCATTTCTCAGATCCAGTTCACAATCTTCTGGCCGATAGTGACCTGACTACACACGTGCAGTTTCCGCATTCACTTTGTCCTTGCGTTTGCATCGAACCATCCATTCACGTCGCAAGTGCTCATCCTTGGGAAAAACGTGATACGTAACGTCCGTCGTCGTCCGAGCACCATTGATGCAATGTGCCACGGCACACTTACAGCGAGTCTTGCTCGTGGCTGTCTCAAAACTGAATGCTCGGCGCTGCAGCCTCCTCTCCTCTCCGTGACGTCAAGGCGCGCGAGGGCGTCTGCGAGTTTTTTACTCGCTTGGGGCCGGAATGGCCGGCCTGCTTTTCCTATATGCCTCGGTTCCGAAATGCCGTGTCGGCGTTTCCGCGGCGCGCGCCTTAAATCGATGGCGACGCACTGTGCAGGCCCATCCGGGCAGCGTTCATTTTTGGGTAAATGAGGTGGCACCACTGCGAGACAGCAGACGATAGCCATCTCCCGAAACACAACATTGTGGAGTAAATTACATCAACACAGGAACAGAAATCAAAAGCCAAGGTTGCTACATAAATTACGAATATACATCAGTACCAAATAGCTGTTCATCTAAAGGCATTTTCATCTACAATTCCCTCCTAAATGGATGGATATATTCCAAAGCGATTATAAACGAAATGTGGTGCAATTATACCGGACAATTAAAGACTTGGTCTTCCATTGTGTTTCCTCTAAGAGGTAAAAGTTCCCCTTGATTGGGTGGATTGAAGCGCAACCATTCTTGTGATACGAGTAATTTTTTTTTTGTTTTTACGGCAACAACTAATTTGTGTAATGTCGGCACTAGTTTTTAGCCATACAAAAGTCTCTATGGTTGATCAAATTACCTATTTTGATAAACTGCTTGCAATGATGGATTTATACTCCAAATTTCGTAGTGCACTTTCTTGGCGGCTCTGGCAAACCGCGTGGTTTATTTTCGGTCGCCTTTCTGATGCGTCCAATAGCGGCAAGGCTGACTTGTGTGTAAACTACAATCCTTTCTTTTTGAGACTGGCAACATTAGCCCCCAGTTCTCTCTGTGCCGACTCTTTAATACAATCCGTGATTGCAACAGAGGTGACTGAGCCATTTTTACCCCAAAGATCGCAATTCTTTGCATTGTGCAGATTTTCCTGTGATGTGGTGCGCTTGTCGATCATCTCTGAATAACATATTCGTACATGTCCACAGAGCATTTCACACGGTGGATTACTGTCGACTGTTGAAGAAGATGGAAACGTGTGGAATAGGTTCCCATGTATGTGAGTGGACCTCAGCTCTTAAGTGACAGAACCCAGTATGTTGTCCTCAGTGGCGAGTGTTCGCCAGAGGCAGGAGTGCTCCAGAAAAGGGTGGTGGGGCCGCTGTTGCTGTCTGTATACATAAATGATCTGGTGGACAGGTATCTGCGGCTGTTTGCTGGTGGTCCCCTAGTGTACAGTAAGATGTCGTCGTTGAGTGAGTGTAGGACGACACAAGGCGAGTTGGACAAAATTTCTAGTTGGTGTGACGAATGGCAGCCATCTGTAAATGTAGAGAAACGTAAGTTGATGCAGGTGAGTAGGAAAAACAGACATGTAATGTTGAGGTACAGCAGTAGAGGTGTTGCGCTAGACACAGAGGCGTCGCTTAAATGTCTGAGCGAAAGTTCGCAAAGTGATACGAAATGGAACGAGGTTGAGAGGACTGTGGTAGGGAAGGCGGGAGGTCGACTTTAGTTTGTTGGGAAAATTTTAGGAAAGTGTCGTTGGCCTGTAGATGAGGCTGCATGTAGGCCGCTGGTGCGACCTATTCTCGAGTACTGCTAGAGTGTTTGGTATCGGCAACAGGTATAATTAAAGGAACACAGCTATAGGACTGAGAGCTGAGCTGCTAGATTTGCTACCGGTAGTTTCGAGTGACGCAGAGGTATTGTGCAGAAGCTTCAGGAACTCGAATCGGAATCACTGGAGGGGAGGCGAAATTCTTTTCGAGGAATTGTTGAGAAAATTTAGAGAACTGTTTTTTGACGCTGACTGCAGAACAATTCAAGTTCTGGCAATGTACACTTGAGACAAGGCGTGTGAAGATAGGGTGAGAGGCGTTGTCGCTCGTACAGAGGCATACAGGCAGTCGTTTCTCCCTCGCTCTACTTGGGAGCGGAACGGAAAAAGCAGATGACTGCAGTCAGTTGAGAACTTTTTATATGTACCAGTTACTACTATTGTTTCATATGGTTGCTGCTCCACCTACATTGATTATTTTGTACTGAATGCAGCAGTTTTATTACGTCTGTAGTTTCTAGTTGGTATTTCACTTGTCTTTGGAGCTTCTTACTGGCTCTCTCGCTTGGGATCAGCCTTTAACTTGCATCAGCTGTGGGGAGAGGTTCCCGCGACATTGGTTAAAGTTCAGCAATGCCGGATCTATACAAGTATTTTGATATTTGTAAGTGAACATGCGATAATGAATCAACACTCTGTTTGTATTTGTTACAGCCACCTGATTTCTTTCTGGCATGATCTAATTTATGCATTGCATTAGATACAGGAAATACAGTACTTTTTTGAGACTGGTCTAAAGTTATGGTTTAAGTGTTTGTACTACTACTGAAAGAGAAATTTTACTCGGAAGCAGCGTAGCTGGTGTACACTTGAAGTTTACTTAGAACTTTTTAAGTATAAATGTAAAGTTTTACGCCTTCTGTGGTGGTGTGTAACTTATTTTGTGTCCAGAATTTTCAGAAAATGCAAAAAGTTGCACAAAGTTAACATGACTGAATATAGTAGTTGTGCAGGATGCCGCCTGCCACAGACCATATGGTGGGTTGCAAAGTTTGTAAGTAGATGGAAATGAATGTTCCAGTGGATGTATCTCTTGTTGCATGCATGATTATATGAGCACATGTGATGATTATTATGCAGCGGGTAGTTTGTGTGTGTGTGTGTGTGTGTGTGTGTGTGTGTGTGTGTGTGTGTGTGTGTGTGTGTGTCAGGGAGAGTCGACCTGGTGCCCTTGTTGTATTTGAAATATGTCGACCAACTTATTGTGTACGAAGGAGTGACTTTTATATCTTTTGTCGGTATGTCAGGAAATTTCCATGTTACTGGTCTGAATCACTTAGCTGTCTGGTGAGGAAATTGTATTTCAGTACTTACAGATACGTTTAGTTTCTAGTGTTTTCTTCCTAAGTGACTGAAGGAATTGGTACCCAGAGAAGGTAGTTTTAGGGGTCTATTTGAATGTAGATGAAGGATTGGGTAGCAACTGCATGCCGAGGTGAAAGGAGGCGGATCTGTGGAGTGAACTATGAGGGAATGTGCCAAATGTATTTGTTACGGGATGGAGTGCACCTATTTTTAATGGGAGATGGCTGAAGTTTTTGATTATGGGCTAGTGCTGTGGATCTGTCTGTAATACGCTGGTTAACCCGTATCGCAGAAGCGAGGTTTCTAGATTTGTGACTTGTCGCTCGGAAGAAGTGTATTCCGAATTGTTGGCAGTTTTGCGGCTGTGACAGTTTTTTTAATTTGGTGTGTGTGTCTCGATAGTAGAGAGTAAGTGTGTCGATGTTTTGTGCAGGAGCCTTTCTGAGGAGGAGCGAGGCAGGAGGCTGATAGAGGCGGCTAAGGAGGGGGAGGTGGAGGTGGTGCGGGCGTTGCTCGCGGCTGGGGCGGACGTGGGGTCGAGGAGCGGGGCCGGGGGGACCGCCCTGCACTGGGCTGCATGGAGAGGCCACGCGGCTGTGGTGCGGCTGCTGCTCTCTGCGGCGTCCGACCCCAACGCCAGGAGTCAGGGGGGGGAGACGCCGCTGCACTTGGCGGTATGGAATGGCCACGCAGAAGCGGCGGCTGCGTTGCTGCAGGCCGGAGCCGACAGGGGGGTGAGGACTAATAGTGGGAACACCGCCCTGGACATCGCCAGGCGGTACAACCATCAGGAGATCGTCAGCATGCTAACACAGAGTTAATACACGCCACTAGAGGAAATGGCATCCTGCACTTCATTCTACATGATATTAAAATAAAAAATTGAAAAAAAAAGATCGCTTTCTCTATTCATTTCTACCTTTTGAAGTCCACACAATTTCTCCAGTAACACCACAACTACTGCAACAACAGGAGACATCTGTAAACCAACGTGACAAACCTTCCTTTTCAGAATTCACTCTGTAAAACATTTCACAAGCAATTTCTGCAAAAGCTCGGCAACAATTGCAAAATACTCCATCATTCATAAACTCCACTTCTCTCTCCCTCTCTGTCTTGTGTTTCTCGTCCCACATACAATATTCAAACAGCTTACAAGAATACAGCCGACGTCTCTCACAACCGCCTGTATTTCGAAATGTAAACACCCAATCTCTTCCAAGACACAAATGCGAGAATACCGGTTGTTGTGCGTTAATGTTAGTTCTTTCCACCAGTCTCCTACATTACCTAATTACTGCAAACTATTTGCTAGCAGTGTCTTATGTTGCTACATTACATCACTGCGAACTGCACCATTCTCATATTACTGCCATATAAGCTGTTCACTTAGAATGTATCATCACTTGCGACCTCACACTGAATTCACTTACGTGTGTGCATTGCACAAGTACTTTTCGTGTTTAATTGTAATGTCACATTGGTAGCAGTGCTCACACCACATCATGCTCACACCATCTGCAGCCTTCTTGCCAGCTCACCTTCAAATATGAAGAACCACCTAAAATCATTCGACTCCCAAACACCTCACTTGCTGCTCTTACAGAACAACCTACCATCTCTCAAGGAATTACACTCAATCACGTGGGACATGCAGCCATCACTGGAAGTATACGGCAGTTTCCCCAAATTACACTTTTGCGTCTCTGTAGACGCTTTGGAAGCAGACCACACTTCGAACACTCATTCCCCTGTCTGCTGTGACACAATTAGACTTGGCATCCCCGTGCGTGCATGTGTGACCAAAGCGGCAGACTGCATTCTGAACAAGAGCTTCTGTGGCCCTCATGTGGCGGCGTTACACACGCAAGCTCCTCAACATTCTCTGTGAGGAAGCAGCGGCGCCAGGAGACAGTATTG
Organism: Schistocerca piceifrons; assembly: GCF_021461385.2. Classification (NCBI taxonomy): domain Eukaryota; kingdom Metazoa; phylum Arthropoda; class Insecta; order Orthoptera; family Acrididae; genus Schistocerca; species Schistocerca piceifrons. The sequence goes on along the minus strand of NC_060148.1, from coordinate 72,073,597 downwards.
ACTTGGTGAGTGACCTCCACGGCATTGATGAATACTTCAGGCTCTGCCAGTTGATCCTCAACATAAATAAATGTAATATACTGTGCATACACAGGAAAAGAAATCCACTACTGTACAATTACGCTGCTGATCACAAATTGCTGGAAACAGTAAGTTACGTAGGAGTAACTATCCAGAGCCACCCTACGTGGAATGACACCACTTACCAAGAAACTGCGGCAGGTCTTTTCTCAGCGATTCCATAATCATATGTTTTGGGCTCCTAAATCCAAATTTAATGCTTCCTGCCCTGTAATATGTCGACTTAACAACGAAAGCCTCAAAATTTTCCGACTTTTCTCAGATTTTAATTTCTTTCACAAAGACTACGTGTTTCTCAAAGTTGAAAACCCGACACAAAATTAAATTGGACAAACTCTTCTACAACATGCAGCAATCAGCAGTGATTTCCTGACAACGAGTGGTGACCGCGCTAGAGCGTCCTGAAAAAACGGTGACTCCCCAAAATTCGGATCGCGCCTAACGCCATTCACCTGTTGCACTCTGCTATTACGGCACTTTGGAACGGTATGGCACGCTTCAGTAGACGGAGAACAGCCCAGAACTCCATCTGTGTTCTTCGCATCGTCAAACACAATAGCACTCACGGCAGACATCTGCTGTCCAAACAGACGTCATATATTTTGAAACGTGTTCGCATTTATTTAAACTAGTGCTTCTAAGTGTGTGGTTGGTATCTGAGAAATGGCTAAAATTTTTGATAACGAAATACGTAAATCTCAGTCCAGTGCGACAGAAATGTGTAAAAATTAAATTTTGTACGGAAGTATGCGAAGCACACGCTACACGATGCGAAATCCAGGCTAGCCGGTACATCAAAGAATTCGCCTGCGAGAGAGGAGGTCGTTTTCAATGTAATTTATACATACCATTTATCTGCAAAACAGGTAACTCAATTTAAAATATTGGTCCTGAATATTGTAAATCTTTATCTTCAGACTTGTAAACAATAACTGCACCAGATCTGCTACCGTATTTATAGTGCAAATGAAGATAAAATGTAACGCATCCCGCTTTGTGTCAAAACTGCTCCAAAATTCACAAGATAACGCCTTTCTGAAATAATTTAGGGATTCGGAAAGTCTGAAATGATAATTTCACAGATACATTCTGGTGTGTGGCGGAGGGTAGTTTGAGTACCACAGCTGTTCCGGCCTTTTCCTGTTGCAGTAGCGATGCTAGAAATATCTTTGAACTACTCGTCTATTAAGAGCTCTGAATGGAAAGTAAGAAACCCGGAGATCATCTGGCGTGCATTTCCTCGCCATGTTACAGTTTTAGGTGGAACCTTTAACCTGCCACCTCTGCAGTGGGCGACATAGGTGGCTGACACTGACGGCAGGGCCAGGGAATCGTGAGAAACTGATCCAAGTGCTTCACTCAAAAACTACCTCGGGCCATTAATCTGAGAAACGAGTCGTGAAGACAGCATCTTACACTTGCAAGTGACAAATAGACCCGAACTTTTCGAATCTGTTAGGGTAGAACGGGGAATCAGCTATGCCAAGACCGTTACAGTGTTACTGAATACGACCGTAAAGAGAAATAGAAAATAAGTTGGGAATATTATTGTGCTTAGCAAGAGCGACGAGAAACAGGCTTCAGGTTACCTTTCCTCTGCAGCACCAACAGCGCGGGTATCAGTGGAAGAAGTTGAAGAGCATTGTGAAATAAGCTTCAGACAGGTGTGTACCGACCAAATGCGTTTCAAGCCCGGTTTCACAGCGATGAGTTTACGGCACTTCTTTTCATTTAAGTATGCGTCTGCGCACGCCAGATCACGAGATAACAAAGGAATTTCCGAGATCCGAATTTCATCGATAAAAATGACGCCAAAGAAACAGTTGTTTCTGGAAAGAGCAACGTATCTGTAACATGTTGCATTACTCCCTATGTAACGAAAGCCCGTGTAAACATTCGGTCTTGTCTGTAAGGCAGAAACGCTTACGACACTGTTATTCCCGTGCAAACAGCAACAGGTCCAGCGCGACATGAACGTTGATTCTAATTAAATTTGTGGGCCTAGCTGTCCGAACGGAACGCTCCTCTGTTCTGGAACCAGTTACTATTAAGAGAGTGACGGAACTGTCAAAAACGTACGGTACAGGTCCAGCGCGACAGCCGTCTGGAGGCAGAAAGGGTGCCAGCATCACAGAACCAGCAGACCAATTCGATACGCCCGCGCATGCGCAGAAGTACCCGTTCTGCTTCTCGCTCGGGTGGCCACCGGCCAAGTGCAGAGTTTCGTAATGCAGATTTTGCGCCTTTTGCGGTGAGTAACTCTTCACGAACACAGTAACTAAAAGATGCAGAAAAAGAGCCGGGAGGACGCATTGTGACAGGCGTTGCGAATGTGGTCACCTCTCTAAACCTCTGCACTCCCTCCGCATCAAACAAGAGATCTCCAAGGGAAAGATTTTTCAGCCATCGACTCAGAAGGTGCGACACCCTTCTGTGGCGCCCTGCAAAATCTGACTGCAGGTCTGGACACGGAAGCCGTAGCTGAGCGGCGCGCCGCCACACGCACTCACTGCACGCACGTCTCCGCAGTGTCGGCTTCGAGGCCTGACAGACTCCACACCACAGCGGGCTGTGAGTAACTGTGCAGGATTACGACGCAGCCCCTGTCAGCTTCTCTGACCGTGACACTGTAGTTGTGAAAGCAAAAGGTCTACCTCGTCCCAAAATAATTGGCAGAGGATAATGGAAATTAAATTGTAACCTCCTCCACATAACATCGGTGAATATACATTTCATTGCTCGGTACAAACGCTTCTTCCGTAACGCGAGTGAGTCGCGGCTGAATCTTGCAATATCCGGTGTTCGGAAATTATTTACAAATGTCGCCTACAGGATTGAAGTAAAGTGTGAATTACATTTTGAATTATTTGAAACTTGTAAGAATAATTAGTAATTAGCACTAAATAATTTTAAAAAAATTCGTTCACATGACATAACACACTGTAAATACTACAAAACATGTTGGCAAGTCCTACATCTGACTTACTTATCTACAGAATTTTCATTTGGGGAATAGTAAACAGTTATGTACAAAATGCTACACAGGCAGCCACGTCCTCCAGATAAACTCATGTGTGTTAACTGGAGAAACACTGGCCACGGTGGCTGGAAAGGAACAAGTAGGCGGGAAGCCTTCGACTGCAGGCGACAGACTAACTGGGCGACATTTTGGAAGAAAATTTCCTCCAACTGACAGCAAAGCGAGGCCGTGGAGGTGGTGTAAAGCAGGCTGTTCCAGCTCGTCGGCTCCGTTGTGAGCCGCGGAGCGCTCCCTGCTCCAGGGAGCCGTGTCGCTCGCTGTGACCATTCCAGTGGGCCGGCCCGTGGCACGGCTGGCTGAGGCAGGCGGCAAGGCAAGCGTTCTGATGTGCCAGCTGCGTCTTACAAGATCGACAACCGCATACTCTTAGATGCTAAGACGTGGTGACGTGCTACATCATTAAATACGATGTTCAGGAAATAAATAAGAAACAACTGTTTTACAAGAAATTGCATACTGAATTTATCGGGCCTCTGTAGCTTGACATTTTCTTTTCATTAGATGGCCTTCATTGTTGCATCCTGAAGAAACGATCGTTCCTTACTTTTTACTCTTTTCATTGCTGAGAAAAGCTGCTCGCAACAATACATAGATCCAAACATGCACATGATCTGAGCGGCATTGTTATGAAGCTTGGGAAATGGTTCAAATGGCTCTGAGCACTATGGGACTTAACTTCAGAGGTCATCAGTCCCCTAGAACTTAGAACTACTTAAAGCTAACTAACCTAAGGACATCACACACATCCATGCCCGTGGCAGGATTCGAACCTGCGACCGTAGCGGTCGCGTGGTTCCAGACTGTAGCAAGCTTGGGAAACGTTTTTTGCTGTAATGAACGATACCATCGTGACAAATCCAACGTATTCTAGTACCTCTCTTTAAACAAAGTTGAATTTTGCAAATCAATAATCTCCAATTGAAGTGACGGTGACAAGCCATCGGGGGAAACTGAAAAAGGAGTGCTGAACACCTTAAGTTCCATTTCCAAACTAGTCAGGTCTCGGAATCGTGTTTCAAACGACGTGATGAGCTGTTTTAACTTTGCTTGGTAATATCCGGAAGTAGTGCCTTCAGGTAGTTTTAAAGCAGCAAGACGATTGAAGAACGTTAAATTTCCATTACTCATCTGCCTCTCAAATAAACGTAACTTTTCCATGAACGCTTTGATCTGGTCGTGCATGTCAACGATTAGCTGCCCTTTGCCCTGCAGTGACAGATTTAAATTATTCAGATGCATAGTTATATCAGCTAGGAACGCCTGGTCTGATATCGATTTTATACCTTTCAGACAACGCATTTCTTCCCATTTCATTTCGAGAAAAAGGGATATTTTCCCACGAATGGCAAAGAAAACATCAAGAACTTTTCCCCGACTCGGCCAACGAACTGTACTGTGGTAAGATATATCCCCATACTCCGCTTCCACATCTTTCAGGAATCCTTTGACGCCGCACAAAGTTCACACACTTCACGACATCTTTCATTACGCCACCTAGCTCTACTGTTTCAGCACACAGTGCCTCTTGGTGAATAAAACAATGAAGAGTCAAAATGTCTTTCCCGAATTCATCCCTGAGCTTATTTTTCAAACGAGAAGCAAAACCTTGGTGACGCCCGATCATTTGTGGTGCACCGTCTGTCGCTACACAACGGAGCTTATCCCACGGCAAATTCATATTGTCCACTCACAAACAGCTTCAAAAATGTCACGTCCTGTTGCGGTGCAATCGAGTGCTACCACATCCAAGAGTTCTTCAGTTACTTGCAGCTCCATGTCGACACCACGCACAAAGGCTGCAAGCTGAGCACAGTCCGATATGCCGGTGCTTTCGTCAAGCGCTAGCGAAAATGCAACAAAGCTCTCCGCCTTTTTCCTGAGCTGTGTCTCTAAATCCGCCATGTCCAGGATTCGACGAGACATTGGTTGCTTCGACAGGCAAACCCCTTCAATTGCCTGCACCTCCCTTGGAAACAAACATTCTGCAACTGCTACCATGCACGATTTTACGAGAGGTCCCACCGAAAACTGTTTGCCACTCGTCGCAGTGATGTGAGCGACCCTGTAGCTTGCTCGAATTGCAGATTCAGTAGTGTTTTCTCCGCTCTCATTCACCTGAAAATTATAAACGCATTACAGAACACGAACTACGTTGCATGTTTTGATACCCTCCGTATTACGAATCCGTTTTTAAACATACGTCTACTGGTATGTCGTTCTTAAGCCTGGCTACCAGGTCTCTGCGTGCAACGCCTTCTACCTGATCGTAGTGCGCTGCGTGAAGACGTGAATAATGTCGTTATATATTGCACCTCTTCGCAGAATTAAATACTTTATGACGTACAAGACATTGCAGACGACCATCCCTCTCAATGAATAGAAAGGTATCCTCCAGCAGAGGTACAGGGCTCCCGCGGCTAGTCATAGCTGTCATTGAGCACGGGTTATTACGTCTGCAAGCGGCCAGGGAGCAGTGGGTTCGCTTTCCCCCTCCACGTGGGCTCCGAGCTGCCGCAGTGAGCGCTCCGGAGCGCTCCGGCTCCCTGGAGCTCGGTTGGAACAGCCTGGTGTAAAGTGTCTGGTAGCAAAGTTAAAAAAGAAACTGGAGTGTGGGAAAGGAAAGAAACAACATACTGTTGTCCAGTGTGTGATGTTGCGCTGTGCATGCCAGAATGCTTTGAACCATTTCACACGAAAGCCAATTACGTATACAAATTATTTGTAAAAAAAATAGTAATTTAATTTAGTTGTGTATTAAGATATTTTTTAGTAAATGCCTTTCAGTTTGTTTGTTCCCAGACTTCAAAGTGTTGATTTGTTGTTCCGGTGAGAGGCAACAAGGCCAGACTCACTCGATTGCGGGGCCAGCGTGTGTGGGCGGTGGTGTTGTGACGTCACCACAGTGTGTCGGCAAGAGGCGCCTGCCGCGGCCTCCAGTTGATGACAGACTGAGGCAGAGAAACTGCAGACACACTCACTGAGGTCTTGGTGACGCGACACAAAATTACAACGTTTTTCTCTTCCATTATCGTCAAGAGAACTGTAACATTTTCAATATGTGGAACGTAGTATTGAAAGTCTAAACCTGATGTAATCACTGACCAAATGAAAGGAGGAGGTACTGATTTCTGTACGTTTCATAGCGTGCTTTTGGGCAGGGCATCTCCACTTTGCAAATAAAACACAGTTGTTGACAGAGGAAATGGTGGCAGCCAGAACACATTAATGACATGCTGGAAAAGAACAGTGCTATTACTACAATTCATGTGGGGCTCTGTAGAAAACATTTGAGGCAGCAGAATGTAATGTTTAAAACGTTAACCAGATGTAATTTGTTATAAAAAAGATGTTCCCAAAAAGATTGTTCGTGTAGGGCATCTTCCATTTGCAGATAAAATGCAGTCATCGCCAGAGTAGACTAAATGCTGATAAAGAACAGCAGAATACCCCCCGTTACCACATTCCAAATAGGAAGGTGTAGACAATAGCCTTTGACGTTGCAGAGAGTAATATCAAAACATGTTAACCACATGTAATTACTTACCCAGTGCTGGAAGGAAGTACTTATTTCTCTTCATTTAAAAGCCTCCTTTCGAGCAGGGCAGGGCATCTTTCCTTGGCAAAAAAAAAAAAAAAAAAAAATAATAATAATAAAATGCAGTCGATATCAGAATAAATGGCGGTAGCGACGTGGCGCTCATTAACCTGCTGGTAAGGAACAGGAGACAGCATTTGAGGCAGCAGGGTCCCATATGAACAGTGTCTGACCAGGTCTGTTTACCTACCAAGCGGAAAAAGGGAGGAGCAGCTGCGTCGCTGGAGGGTGTCCACGTGTTTGTCGTCGCTGCCGGGGACAGAGAGGGGCGCTGGAGTTCCAGCGCCAGGGGGGTAGTTGTGAGTTGAGACGCCGAGCAGGGGGCTCTGGGCAGTGCAGGCGTGAAGTTAAGTGCACCTGCGTTTAAGTAAAGTGCTTTGTGTTTGAATGCTGTGAAACAGAGGAGAGAGATACGATTAACGGTTCAGAATGAAATGAGGTGTAAGGGTATCAGAAAAGAATATGAAGAGCAAATGAAGGTAACATTTTTTTATTTCGTGGCACTGCAGTCGCGCTAGTTACATTAGTTTCATTGTTGAATTAGGCAGCCATATCAAGGAAATTGAGATTTTTCATTAAAGAATGTTTAATTTTCACTCTGAGGGTTTTTTCATGTCTGTCAATAATTTCACTGACGTTTGTGAGAGTAAGATTTTGGTATCGGTGTCTTCCTTTGACAGTGTTAATGTTGTAATATGAAGTGCATACAGGTATTAATATATCTGATAATGTAAAAACATTTTGCTAAAGGCATATTTCACGACATCCTCGGTCCAAGCCATTTTTATTCAAAGCAGTCTCTCACTCAGTGGTGTGTGTAAAACAGTTTGCTCGCTGTCTGGAGCATTGCACTGGGCTCTCAGCAACTGGAGTCAGAAATTTGCAACTGGAGCGCAGAGAGCAGCCAAGCACTGTGTTTCCAAGCAATTACATTACGAGGTGAGATGTTTCCATTTCAGGATCTGTTTGCTACGAAAATTATCAACTGACAGGCACCATTTCACGAACAGCATTACTTGCAGACCATTAACACACGGGGACTACTTTGCTTTTATTAATGAGATTAATAGTAAAGTTCAGGATTTAATCAGTTTACAGTTTTTACGGTATCAGTACAGTAAGACAACATATTATCACGTCGGAAGACACAAGAGACACGTAATTGCAGGGAAAAGAACAGCCACAAAAGAATGTGCATCATGCGATTAGAAGCATACCAACTGACTTACATAATTTCACCACACTGACTGACTATGGATCTCCAGTTACATCGATTAGTGATGCAGCGGGCAATAAACACAATGCGAATAATTCTTGCTCTACAATCCCATTACAAAGGACTAAAGTTAGAGGAGCAGTTTCAGGAAAAAGAGTAGATGTAAAAACCACTCACACACACTTAAAATTTGCTGTTCACAGCCACACAATTTATGCAGATTTTTGGATCGTCCAACTTTTTAAAAACTGAAGCTAAGCTGCGTATGGGTTTTTTAACAGAACATGATGCCATTTCGGACTATGAAGGTGCATTACACTTTCAGCAGAGCATTTCAATACACGAATGGGAAATTAACAGATTAGAGCTTTCTTCATACACAAAAAATAACCAATGGTACACATCATTTTTAACTGACACGTATTTTGCCACAGTCAATGCGGATGAAGGATTAAATTTCGACGTTTCGCAGACAGTCAAAGCCAAGGAAGACAGTCGTGAAGCAGCAACAGACGAACCAAACAACCCACTCCATTGGACAGATTTTTCAGATCACCACTAATTCAACTATTATTGATACAACTTTGCTCTCGCCACATTTAATTTTGAAGGATAAAAATCAGCCAGACAAAGTAAAAGAACTTGTGTCTCTCCCCAAGTCACAGCGTCTACGTCATCGTAAACTGACAGACACTGGAACAGTTAATACAAAAGAGGCAGCTGAGAAGAGGAAAACCTTACAACAGAAGGTAAGTCACACTAAAAAATTTCAAGTTGGACAGTAATTTTTTGGTTAAACACGCCCATTGTCTTAGTAAAGCAAAGAACAGGTGTCACAAATTTGCATTGCCTTATAACGGACCATTTCGGAATCGACGAATCCCACTTCGGAACGTAGGACATCTTGACACACTCAGAACGAAAGCTTCGACAGGTCTTCATCACATCACCAATACAAAACCGTTCACTGTGTAATTGTTTGACTTTGTACTCCTCATGAAGACAACACCATACCGATATACTACACTTCGTTTCCCTATGACGCCAACCGTTTGTACGTAGTTTCATTGACATGTATGTGCGCATGACAATAACATTTTTATCTCATACAGCACAAGCCATTTCGGATGTTTATTTTCTCTGTTTCATGATTGTTACAGAGTATATATATCATTCCGTGTTCTAACATCTGACCCCGATCGTTACAGTACATCATTTTAAAAACAAAGGTTACGTAAAAGAAGACAAACATTCTTTCGCCAAAGACAAAGGCATCACAAAAGATAAAAGCAACGTGAGAAACAATAACATCGAATTTTGCGCGTCATAATGCATTTTCTCTTACTGGCTAACGTACAGAAGTATGCGATAACGGATTCCAGATAGTACTGATAAAACAGGTAGAGTATGAATATTTGCACAGGTTCGACACGTACTGTCAACTATCGGAGAAGATATTTAATTTCTTCGTCTTCCACTGGGATACTCTAATCCTGAGCTATAACCAGGGTTTCTTCATTGACTGTAAGAATTTTACTCTGCGTCGTATGTGAAGACTTAAGGATTAATTATAGATGGAGCATGTGCAGCAATGACTTATGGATTTTTGCAACAAAGATATGGTGAGACAACAGGAAGTGAGGATAGCGAACTTTTCATGATTATTATGCAGATGTTTATGATTTATAATATGAAGTGTGGCACACTGATGTTTGGGAGTGTTAGGTATTGCGTGATGATTTAACCTTTGGAGCATGCTTTGTTGATTGTGTTTTGGTGTGTTTCTCTGATGAATAGAATTTCTAATGAAACTCCCCAGCAGATAAAAACTGCGTGCCTGACCGAGACTCGAACTCGGTACCTTTGCCTTTCGCAGGAGAGCTTCTGTGAAGTTTGGAAAGTAGGAGACGACGTACTGGCGGAAGTAAAGCTGTGAGGACGGGGCGTGAGTCATGCTTGGGCAGCTCAGATGGTAGAGCACTTGCCATCGAAAGGCAGAGGTCCCGAGTTGGAGTCTCGGTCTGGCACACAGTTTTACTCTGCCAGGAAGTTTGATATCAGCGCACACTCCGCTGCAGAGTGAAACTCTCATTCTGGAATGTCTAATGGTTTGCGATAAGGTGTTACAAAGCGGCAAGACAAAACTGTGAATTTACAGGAAGATAAACACTTTCTTTCAAACATTTACATGTTTTTCTTTGGGAATAACAACCTGCAGGATTGAAGACGCTTATTACGATTTACTTGCTTTGATGAAATTGTGACTTTGCTTCCACTAATCGATTTTCTTCTCATTCACAGAATAATATCATTTATCATTACTTTTCACCCACATTTAATCGACTTCATCGGAAAGAGATCATTTCTTAATTATTTTTATTCTGCACGTTGCCTTTAGTTGTTCATAAGTATTAAGTACTCTTCTTGATAACACTTAAATTTCGCATTTGGGGTAATTATAAGTAACTGGCACGTGCATAGATTAAGGTTTTGTGGACACATTTTCATTTGCTTTATCTTTTTTTGTGTGATTGACAGACAACAGAGAATGCAGCAACACATTGTTCCTTTCCTTTAGCCTGTACACTTCGGCGCATTTACTCGAGTACATAGAAACACGCACTCTGCAGAAATCACTATTGTACTCTTGCATAACACAATGTTTACCTATTGATATTTTCGTAATGCATTATACATGTAATGATTACTGTATTTTAATGTTTCTTTTCTAGCACAGTAAAACAAATTTCGATTATGATTTTTCTGTTTGACATGTTACTACGGACACATCTGTTTAAATTGCAATGTCGATATTCGTGACAAATGTTTGTTAGTCTTTGTCATGTAATCCGAGAATCTACCATACGTAGTTTTAGATAAACATCTTGGCTTTATTTGCTTTCACTGTATTGTAACAGAATATACGTACTATGTGAAGCCAGCACATTGATAGACTTGAGTAGAGTTATTCTCTGCACTGTGAGAAAGTTGAACGTATTATGAAAGTTTTCTTTTTATCACGACATGCCAAATCGATTACCGTGATTTTAGATGACTTCACAGACATTTTGTTAAAGTAACATGGAGGTACCTTTTGTGAGCGGTCTGGCTCTGAGTTGTCACTGGGTTTGTTGCTGACACGTACGGAGTGCACCAAGTCTGCTCTCAGCCGCCTGCCACACAGTCACGATACGACGCTTTCACTTGGAGAGCTGTTACAACGTCACGAGTGCTGGAAGACACTCCAACATGTGCTGCATAGCTTACTGGGTACTCTCAGGCCAACAGCTGCGTGTGTGAAAACCACGAAAAGACATTGCTTCGACGTAATCACAATAAGTCTCACGAGATTTTGTGCAGAACAACGATAAAAAATAAAGCAATGAATGTAATTATTTCCCTCAATTGATGACTTTATAGCTAGTTGACAATAATGGAGTAGACCATTTTCTCAACTTGCGCACACTTCTTTCAAACGAAATGTAACGTATTCTGAGTACACCTGAGCACCAATGTAAACAACATTTGTAACTTGACTTGGCGTTCACCTGAGCACGAAATGGACGAAGCTTTCTGCAAAATAATTTATGAGCGAGTAGTCGCCACTACTTGCAAAACAAGTACGTTACGAGGTGAGGTATTTCCATTCCAGGATCTGTTTGCTACGAAAATCATCAATGGACAGGGATCATTTCACCAACAGGAGCATTAACACACGAGGACCACTTTGTTTTTATTAAGTAGATCAATAGTTAATTTTAGGATTTAATCAATTTGCACACTTTTACCACATGAACACAGTAACAGAACATATTATCACGTTGCAAGGCATAAGAGACACGTTATTGCAGGGAAAAAACAGCCGCAAGAGGTGTATCATGGAATTAAAAAGACATCAATTGACTCACATAATTTCACCGCGGTAATTGATTATGGATTTCGAGTTACATTGATTATTTATGCCGCTTGTAATAAACGCAGTCCCAATAATTCTTGCCCTACAGTCCCACTAGAAAAGACTAAAGATAGAGGAGCAGTTTCAGGAAAAGGAGTAGATGTAACCCTAAAGACACACTTAATATTTGCTGTTCAAGTCGACATATTTTATGCAGAAGTGCCGCAACACGACGTGGGTTGGATTCGCCTAATATCTGAAGTAGTGCTGGAGGGAACTGACACCATGAATCATGCAGGGCTGTCCGTAAATCCGTAAGAGTACCAGGGGCTGGAGATCTCCTCTGAACAGTGTGCTGCAAGTTTGACAGCCGGCGGAAGTGTTTAAAATCAGAAGAGTGTTCCTGGAGCCACTCTGTAGCATCTCTGGACGAGCAGGATGTCGCACTGTCCTGCTGGAATTGCCCAAGTCCGTCGTTGTGCACAACGGACGTGAATGGACGCAGGTGATCAGACAGGATGGTTACGTACTTGTCACCTGTCAGGGTCGTATCTAGACGTGTCACGGGTCCCATATCACTCCAGCTACACCATTACAGCGCCTCCACCAGCTGGAACAGTCCCCTGCTGAAATTCAGGGTCCACAGATTCATGTGGTTGTATGCACACCCGTACACGTCCATCCACTCGATACAATGTGAAACGAGATTCGTCCGACCAGCCAACGTGTTTCCAATCATCAACAGTCCAGTGATGGTGTTGACGGTCGTAAAGCTTTGTGTCGTGCAGTCATCAAGGGTACACGAGTGGGCCTTCGGATCCGAAACACCTTTTCGATGATTTTTCGAGGAGTGGTTGGCACGCCGACACTTGTCGATGGCCCAGCACTGCAATCTGCAGAAATTTGCGGAAGGGTTGCACTTCTGTCACGTCGAACGATTCTCTTCAGTCGTTGATGCTCCTGTTCTTGCAGGATGTTTTTTAGACCGCAGCGACGTTGGAGATTTGATGTTTTCCTGTATCCTGATATTGTAGGTACACCACTGAAATGGTCGTCCAGTAAAATGCCCACTTCATCGCTACCTCGGAGCTGCTGTGTCCCATCGCTGGTGCACCGACTATAACACCACGTTCAGACTCACTTAAATGTTGATAAGCTGCCATCGTAGCAGCAGTAACCCATCTGTGTAGATGCACTACATTTCGTATAGGAATTTGTAGATATCATTTTTATCAAATTAAAGAAAGAAAGACACATCCCTACATCTCAAAGGCAGCTTTCGAGCAGGGCATGTTCTGTTTTCAGATGAAAGGCAGTCGACTGTAGAGTTAATGGTGGCAGGCAGGCGGTACTTGTTATGCTGCTGATGAAGAACAGGAGAATAAGCGTATTACTACATGACGTGTATGAATCTGTAAAAAGTTAATCAGATATAATTACTTACCAAGTAACAGAAAGTGGTTTTCAGTTATCCACATGTTAAAGACAACGTAGGTGTAGTTTATCTTCTCTTCGCAGAATAGTAGTAGCGAGGTCTCTAGAGTTGTGGTACCCGTTGTGGATGTCCTGCAATGTAAGTCGGTGGGTGAACACACGGCATGGGTTATCGACCATCTGAGTGCAGACCTAAGTGAACGAGACACGATGAGTGTGGAATCACTTGTAGAAGCACAGGCTGCTCCTGCAGGGGGACCGGAGGTAGAAATTAAATTTTGACTTTTGGCTCGTAAGTAAAAATTCGAAAGAAAAAATTTGACATAAATTGAGACGAAGTGCTGATGACGTTCGGTCGTATTACCGTATATCGAATCACTCCCGTCTGCGTTAAGTATTCAGTTTCCCCTGAAAGTGTTCCAGCGCTTGCTCTGAACAAGCTACATCCCCTGAATATGTGCAAAAGTAGCGCACTGAACTTCCATAAAAACACCGAGTTGTTTTAAAAGCTTCACGGTTTTAAGGCCATTGCCATTCAGCTGCACGCGCAGTACAACTGATCGAGGAGAAAGTGTGTCTCTGACTCTAAATTAAGTGGTTTATAGGTCGCTGCTCTGTTTCACTAGGGCAAGAATCTTTTCTCTAGCATTATAGAAGCACAAAATATTTTGAGTACTATTCCACGGAAACGGTGGCTATGGAACGATGCTTCAATACCCTACGACCAGCAAAGACTTGCCTTAGAACCGAATCGAGACAGACCAGGGAGAGTGGCTGCGTTGTTCCTGCTGAGCGAACACCGAAACTACGTGAAAGAATACTGCGAGATTTAAAAAAAGAAAGTATCAGAAACATCTGAGTCCAATCCAAGAACTTAAATTATTGTATTCTTTCGGGAGTGCATTCTTACGTTTAAAATGTTCATTGAAAGCAGTTTGTCGCCAGTTTTCTGTTTTCTCTATCGAGAAATGATGCCTGGTTTGCCTACTCCCAGTTCTTTGCGAATAGTATGACCTGCCCCCTCCCGCCACAATTGCTCTAGTTTATGTCGTGGGTACGCCCTTCGATTTCGCATTGATGGGGACGAATAGTGAGGATAAAGAGTCGTACACATAAAAAGACATCTTTCTCCGGAGAAGATTATCAGAGCAAAAGAATATTCTCTCAGAAAGTTTTCAGTTTCGCATGAATGAAAAATCGCAAGCGTATTCTGTGGCGAGAGAGTTTCCTCCCCACCTCCCTGAGAAGGTTCTCTTGTGTGTGTCGTCTGCCGTGTCACGCGTAACGTCAGACTTCATTCAGCTCGCTCAAACAGGCAAACCGTTCAGTGTACGAAGATGGAACTGGCGTCAGTGTGTTCTGTAAAGAGTTGCACTACGTTTAGATTTCACTTTTATGTGCGGCAGCAAATAGTTAAGACGATTAAAGACAATTGGAAAAACGCATTTTCTGCGATCGTATTGAGTATACGACTCGTACGAACCTTTCCTGTTACTGAAGTTAGGTGAACACATTATGTGAATGAAATCTTAAAATTACATCATTTTTCATCGACTCCAAACCGGAACTATGGCCGAGTTTTCTAAGAAGAGATAATTTTGTTCAAATACGACGCAGAATGGTGTGCTCGCGTGTCAAGGTCGCAAGCGATCGCCCGTCGGGTTCGTTACGAGAAGCAGATCGCTAGGTTTGTAATCAGCCAGCTGTTAATTTTTCTGATCCGCCTATATTTCTAACGTAACAAAATGAAAGATTTACGGTGTGAGAATATCCGGAAATGTCAGTTGCGCACTTGTTCTGTGTATACCAAAGTTTTCTCGTACATCAGTGTGAAAACTTGAGTCTCTTAAGTAGCAAAAAAAAAAAAAAAAAAAGAAGAAACCATTTTAATTTTCACTTCTTTTGAAAGGTCGCTCATCTTTTCTTTCATGATTTTTTGGAAGGAAATTCGCAACGCAAATAATGTTTTTATTGTAAGGCTCGTAGAAGTTTCTACGGTTCCTCTCTTCTGTATTTCTTCGGGTACGTATACCTTCTTACATTACAGGCAATATAAACTTTGCCTTTAATACCAAAAAGTCTGCAAAAGCTAACGCCATCAAAACTTAGTCATTTCGATGTATGCTACAGAGCACACTTCAAAAAACGGAAAATGTTCACGGTTCGTGATCGCTCCTCTAGTTTTATTCATACGAAATCGTAGCATGTTCTTTGTTTTTAGCGACTTCTTCCACCCATTTACTCAAGCTGAGAAATTTCTTGGGTGAAGTATATTTTCCGACTCGTTTTATTCGCGCGAACCTGGGAATGTTCTCCACAATTCCCAGTATAAAGTACATTCTCCGTTTTATTCATACGACCAAAGGTCGCGATTATGTAAGTTGCACGAAACCATGATGACGCACACTTAGAGAGGTAATTCGGCTCAGAAAGTTTCCACTCTGGTAGGCGGCAAGTACTGGGTGTCCAGCAGGCTGTTTCAGAAACTGTTACATTATTCACTCTGAAGCTGCAAATCGAAATGTACAATTCTGTCCCAAACACAGCAATACTAGTTGTGACGAACGTTTACCCCACAGGAGGCAATGTACTGTTTTTCTTCCGACGTTAATACCACATACCTGTCAATTTCTGCGGGCTTTCGGCAGAATCGGGTGGGGCCAAGAGTTATTTTGGTCCTTTCCAATTAATGGCGTCCAACACTGGGTTGCCAATCGCCAGAAACGTTGTATTAGATAGTGTTTCCGTGTTTATTTCTGTTTCCTTTCTCTTTAATCTTCACTCCTTCCACTTTGGGATTCCGAAATCAACCCCTTTTCCTCTTCCATTTTCCTCATTAGCGACGTCCCTGCAACAGTGCCGCTCTCACTCCAGCCTAGCGACTGGAGAACTGAAGTCGGTGTCTGAACGAGATCTCTGTCACGGCTGGAGTTTAGCGTGGAATACGACTGAGTAAGTGGTGCCAAGCTTAGCCCGAATTATGCACAACTTTTCTCCTGTTTTTTTTTTTTTTTTTTAATTTACGATTTCCCAAGACCATTTGAAATTTAATTTTCAAGGTTACTGCGACCCCATGTGGTGATTAAAGTACTTTAAAGAGAAAGCGTGTAATCCATTTGGAGTTGTGGATGATAACAAATCGAACACCACATTGCATTCCAGCATTGCTGATGGGGGGCGCCACGAACTTGTAAGTCATTTTCAGCCAGGTGTCCCGATACTTTTGACCACATAGTGTATGTGAAGGCATCGTCAAGATCTAAAATGGATGTTTGAGCATCAAGAAAGTGCTTAATGGTCCAAGTCAACGACAGACAGGTAGCAAATATGGTTTCCGGTCATTAAACAATCGAGCCACAGAATGAACATCAGTACAGTAGTTACATGTGTAATGAATCTGATCTGAAATTATACTATGGAAGATACTGGTTGACATGGCCAAAGATGAATAACATGTCTATGTTGGACAATCCAAGTCCACAGGAAGATCATAGGTACATAAAATCAAACAACTTTGGAAGAACTATGTTATCTGTGAATACATTTGTAAATACATCTGTGGAAGGGCAGTGTTATCTGTGAGCACAAGGTGTAAAAAGTATGTTTGTAGCACAAAAATATGACATCATGCCGAAAGAAATACCCACGTCTTTACTGGTTTAAATGAGAAAAATGTCCATGTTTCATACATACCATGGTACAGAAAATTGCGAAAGTTTGCCATAAAAATAGTTTGCGTTGTAACTGATATGTGGCAGATCACTACAGTGTAAAGCCTATGGCCTGAATGCCAAAGTTGACAGTGACATGAGTCAACATACCGACAGCTCAAATTCGCGCAGTCTCTACTAATTCAGTTCTAGGGAGATGAGGAGCCAAGATAACATGGGAGTACTGCACTGGTGTTAAGGATGCGAATTACATTGGCACAAGGATGATAAGGACGCCTCATTTAATGATACATAAACGGAAAAAAACAGTGAACATATTCTAGTGCTCGATTTCACCTTCCGCTTTGACCATAGCGTGAGGATTTACACGCACAGAATTTATTTTCTGTTGTCGACACACATTGCCACAGTGGTTGTGTATCCTTGGGTTGGCATAGGTTTGTGCGTAAAACGTCCTATAAATTTTGAATGTCGCCAAATTGTTAGTTCAGATAGATTCCAATCGTATGTGCTGTGTATTAGGGACAGGCGTTTTGCAGACACCATAACAACTTGCATTTTATACTTGGAATAAATTGTTTTCTCAGCTTTGACGAGCAAAATGAGCAGACATCACGTCGCAGCACCGTCACGTCAGCGTGTATTCACACTGTCTGTCACGTCATGTAACGTCAATTCGCTTAGTCCGTGTCAGAGTACAGTATTTCAATTGAGGAAACAAGGTTATTAATGGCCAAAGCAAACCTCATAACTTGTGTTCTTGATCAGTCTTGTTTGCTGAAGTGCTGAGGCGTGAAGCAACACCTCAAAACATCCACATTTCTATGTTATGGGTGAGTGGCCGTCTCTTCTGTTATTGCCAAACCTAAACAATTTTTCGCTTTCAGATATCTCACATTGCTTGTGTGAGAACATCCAGTGCAAAAAACCTCCAAGTCGGCATCGAACATTTACAATTTGCCACGAAATCAAAGCACAATAATAAAATGAAGAGTAAGAAGTTACAAAAGCACAATTTCCACTACTATACAACGAGTTAACTTACGCTGATAGCAGATGATGATACAGTCGACACTTTATTCCCTGGAAACCTTGACCTGCCGTGACGTGAGGTTACGTGACGTGACGTGACGTGACGTGACGTGACGGTCTGTTGACGACTTGTCTGAATGCCGCCATTTGAAATGCATTGTGGAATGTTTTCACACGACGAGACTTGACGGCATCCCGAGATCATGCGACAATTTCAGCTTAATGTTGACAACATGCACACCACGCAATGCTCAAACCAGAGATTTTTCTACTCTATGGCTTTCTTGGACGTCATATCTGACTCACAGATGCTACTTAGAGGCGACATCTAAAGACAATGAGGTTCAATCCTAAACCAAAGAATGTATCACAAAAAAGACAGATAATGTACACATACAATAAAATTCGATTGCAGCTCATGCGATTAATTACATAGCTATAAGCTATATTGCAAATAAATTGAGCTAACAAAAAAGAAAGTAACAACATAAAAAAACATACATGCATGAAACAAATTATCACAGTTTACGCGTGCAAGTGAAAGCACCATGCATGTCCTTTAATGTCCACTACAATATCACTCGTAGTAAACTCGTAATTTACATCTACATGGACAATTTGCAAATCACACTTACGTGCTTGGCAAAGTGTTCATCGAACCATTTTTCACAATAATCCTCTATTATTCCAGTCTGAAACAGAATGCGGAAGAAACGAACAGATGTACCTTTCCGAGCGAGACCTGATTTCCTTATTTTATGATGATGATCGTTTCTCCCTGTGGATGTCGGCGAAAAAAAAAATGCTTTCGCATTCGGAGGAGAAAGTTGGTGATCGTAATTTCGTGGTAAGGTTCTGCCGCAACGAAACATGCCTTTGTTTTAAATATGGCCGCCCCAAATTCTGCATCATCTCAGTGACACTCCCTCCCCTATTTCTCGACAATACAAAATGTGCTGCTTTTCCCTGAACATTCTCGATGAAGTCCGTTAATTCTACCTGGTAATGATCCCACACTGCACAGCAGTATTCTAGAAGAGGACGGACAAGCGTGGTATAGGCAGTCTCTGTAGTAGATCTGTTGCATCTTCAGCCAATAAAACGCAGTCTTTGGTTCTCCTCCCCCACAATATTTCCTATGCGTTCTTTCCAATTTATGTTGTTCGTAACGGCGATTCCTAGGTATTTAGTTCAATTTCCGGCCATTAGATTTGACTGATTTATCGTCTAACCGAAGTCTAACCGATTCCGTTTAGCACTCATGTGGATGACCTCACACTTTTCATTATTTAGGATCAATTGCCAATTAATACGAATTGTGAACTCTGTGACAGTAAATCACGAATCAAGTCACTGGCCAGCCTGTGACGATATTCCAAAACCACGCAATTTGACTACAAGCCGCTTGTGAGGTACAGTGTCAGATGTCTTCTGGAACTCTACAAAGACGAAATCAATCGGAAATCCCTTGTCAATGCCACTCAATACTTCGTGTGAATAAAAGCTAGTTGTGTTGACTGTGTGTTAATAGACCGTTCTCTTCGAGATAATTCATAATGTTCGAACACAATATATGTTCCAAAATCCTGCTGCAAATAGACGTTGGTAATATGGCCCTGTAAACTGATGGATTACTCCTACTGCGTTTCTTAAGTATCGGTGTGACCTGTGCAAGTTTCCAGTCTTTGGGTTACGAATCTTTCGTCGGGGAGTTTCAACACTCAGTTTCGCTACGACAATCCTGTGTTCACTAATCTCAGTATATGTTTTGGTGCTCGTTATGGGAAAGTGGGTGTTTCTGGCAGGGACGATTTAGAATCAAACACAACAATGGCAAAATGACATAATTAGGAACATATGGGAAACGTATACATACAGACTCCAGACAGAACAACACAAGGAATTCTAAAAAGTTTTAAAAGCAGTAATAACAGGGTACAAGCAGTTGTACTTCAACGATTCAAAAGGCAAAATGACTACCAACAACAAACACAACTCTGTATTACTAGCAAAATGCTTCAACAACCTTCTAAACTGCGAGGAACCAACACAAAGACAATCTTTCAGACAGCCTCAAAAGGAAATCCCGTCTTGAGAGCCATAGAACTGCATTAGACTCAACAATGAAGTGGCCAGCCGAGAAACAACAGGGCGCCAGAAGAAGACGGAGTATTGGCTGAGATGTGAAAACTAGGAGGGAGCGGGCAGCTGAAACCTTTTACGAGGTTACGAAATACTGGTGGGAGAAAGGAGGAGTACCGGACGACTGGAAGCAAGCCATAATCCATCCGCCACGTAAGAAGGGAGACAGGACAGGCACACACATATGTTGTTCAAATGTGTGTGAAATCTTATGGAACTTAACTGCTAAGGTCATCAGTCCCTAAGTTTACGTACTACTTAACCTTAGCCTTATACAAGACATTGGATATCTACAAGAAAAAATGTCTGTCCAACCTCCATCAAAATTCGTCACTACAATACTGTAATGAAACCTGAGGTGCTATACCTCTGCGAGACTCTGACGCTACACACAAAGGGCGACCTAGGGAAGGTCCTCATTGAGGAAAGAAATATTACGAGGAAAATTATTGGACCAAAACTGAGAGACAAAGGATACAGGCTTCATTCCAGAGACACGACAGAGAAGTTGACCAATCTTGCGGCAGATATCAGAAAAAGGTGACTAAAATTTGACGGGCACACCAGCAGACTCCCACAGACCAGACTCACCGACAGAATACTCAGACACATACGGAGGCTCAAAACCACTACACCTTTGATGGCACAAGTCAAAATTGATATGGAAAAAGCACAGGTATATTCAGCAGAGATCACAGAGGAAAGCGTCTATAGGCACAAAATACACAAGGTGGGAAGTAGTGTAATGCTCAAGATCGCATGCGAACTCATGGTTTACAGTCTACCAGCCATCATTGCCAACATATGGGAAAACAGCATCATACCAGTTTTCGAAAACTGCTTTGATCCACCCACTACACAAAAGGGTGGATGATACAGACGCAAACAGTTACGTATTTCACTTCTAGCAATTGTCTCAGATGCTCTGCTTACTGGGCTGGAGCAATAGACAGACCATTTGATAGGCAGGCTTCCGACCTGGCCGACCATGTGCATAACAGATCTGGAACCTCAAGACGATACTGCAACACCGAAAGTCAAACCGCAAAGTTTTCACTTTTTTAGATTCAAAGAAGCATACGGCTCGTTAGACCGCATCACCCTGTTCAATATACTTCGTGAATACGGTGTGGATAACGAGACGACTATGTTAATCGAACAGGCCTTGACAGGTAATCTCTAAAGTAAAATTCATGGGTGAAATCTTCGAAACTTTTCAAATTAGAGCTGGACTACCTCCACTCCTATTCAACAGTACTCAATAAGATCGTAAAACTCGGGAGAAATAATTACCTGCAATGAGAATGGTAATGAAGGTAAACGAATGAACATCAAGTGCCTTGCTTTTGCTGACGATCTAGCAAAGAAGCCAGCCATGCCACGAGACTGCCATCAACACCGGACTCCAAATCTCTTACGAAAAAACGCAATACACAGACTGCAAGAGCCCAAAATTCTCCCCACTTGCAACCAAGTGTGGTAACACCACACAAGTAGAACACTTGAGGTACCTAGAGGAAAATGCTGGAAACACTAGCAACGGAAGAGTAGCTTACAAAACACGTGAACAAAAACTGCGCAAGCCTGCGCAATTACGTGGTATGTGTACAACAAGAAGTCGCTGCGCATCAGAGCCAACCTTTGTCACCACCACACAGTCGGCCTCACAGAAGTACTCCACGTGACGGAGGGGCCAACCGATGTCAAAGACACGGAGAAAATAAAACGACAAAACAGCAAATATTTAGACAAAAATTCAAATGATATCTGGGAGACAAAAGCTCGGAAGAACTATATTCGCTGACTGTGTGGTTCGCCTCACTTGCACCGAAAAGAAGCATAGAATTCTACGGTCATATAGCAGGAGTGGACGACTCTCGCTTGATCAAGAAAATCTTCCACATCGTCAACAGGATCCGACAATCTAAAATACGTTGCCCAGTAGACACCCGAAGTGATTTTAAAGAAATCGGTGTTGACCTACTGGCAATTACATGTACAACATACAAGCAGAAAATCAGTGCACATAACTTCACAGCCAAGAACTCAATAGGAATGAATTTGAAATTCAAAAACACATGGACGTAAGGAAGAAAACAAGTCCAAAGTGAAAAATTGAGGAACTTCTAATAATTATAAATTACACAAATCCAAGGGATGAATGATAGAGTTTTTTATTATTTTGTCAAACAGTTTTGCTGCAAATGGCTGTGAAAAAATTACCGTACGAGTAGATTCTCGACCGACTTTTTTGTGACGACGAATGTGACGCTGCAGGACGAGACGAATGTGGATGCAACGAAGCAGACCAAGATGACTGTAATTGTACAATGGCATTCGCAATTTGCAGCTGTATTTCATTAATATTTAATTATCAACTGTTTCCCAGTTCAGGAGGATTTCGCATAGGTGTAGTACTGCACGGTTAAACAGTCTTGTTTGTATTAATATTTGGCGGTCAGCTTTTGGGCCCCCTCTCTGCCGGCGCGCTTGGCGGGTGCTTATCTCACCCCCCACCCCCTCCCACAGATTCCAACGCGTCCAAATAGGGGTTGGAAAGTGAATGATACAGTTGTCTACTGTTTCGAACTTGTCATTCCTGGATTTTCCCTTTTCTTGACACATTTTTATTTGCAATTCTTAGTGATACTAAAACACAACTGGCTCTTTACTCGCTTGAAGTGCTGAGTGCTGCTGACAAGTTATTTCAAATTGATATCGTATTTCTGGTTTTCCAGAAGGCTTTTGACACTGAGCGCTTATGGGATATCGTCTCAGTTATGTGACTGTATTCGTGATTTCCTGTCAGAGAGGTCACAGTTCGTAGTAATTGACGGAAAGTCATTGAGTCCAAAAGAAGTGATTTCTGGCGTTCCCCAAGGTAGTGTTATAGGCCATTTGCTGTTCCTTATACGTATAAGCACCCGTCTTAAGTTGTTTTCAGATGACGCTGTCATTTATCGACTAATAAAGTCATCTGAAGATCAAGACAAATTGCAAAACGATTTAGAATAGATATCTGTATCGTGTAATAATTGACAATTCACCCTAAATAATGAAAAGTGTGAGGTCATCCACATGAGTGCTAAAAGGAATCCCTTAAACTTCGGCTACACGATACATCAGTCGAATCTAAAAGCTGTAAATTCAACCAAATACCTAGAAATTACAGTTACGAACGACTTAAATTGGAAGGAATGCGTATAAAATGTTGTGGGGAAGGCTAACCAAAGACTGGACTTTATTGAAAACGTAACAGATCTATTAAACAGACTGCCTACACTACGCTTGTCTGTCCTCTTTTGGAATACTGCTGCGCGGTGTGGCATCCTTACCAGATAGGACTGACGGAGTACAACGAAAAAGTTCAAAGAAGGGGAGCACGTTTTGTATTATCCCGTAAGAGGGGTGAGAGAGTCACTGAAATGATACAGTATTTGGGGTGGACATAATTAAAACAGAGGCGTTTTTCGCTGCTGCGGAATCTTCTCGTGAAGTTTGAATCACCAACTTTCTTCTCCGAATGAGAAAATATTTTGTTGACGCCGACCTACATAGGGAGAAACGATCACCATAATAAAATATGGAAATCAGAGCTCGTACAGAAAGAAATGGGTGTTCGTTCTTTGCGCGCGATATATGAGATTGTAATAATGCAGAATTGTGAAGGTGGTTCGATGAACCCTCTGCCAGACACTTAAATGTGACTTGCAGAGTATCCATGTAGATGTAGGTGTAGATATGTACCTACAATGTTTATCAACATACTTGCAGCTAAGAGATTGAGATTAGTAAATCATATAGCACAAAAGAATGGCAAAAATTAAAACATAGCAATATGCTGCTCAGACGCAGCACGAAGAAGAAACGGTGCGGAATAACCAGAGAAAGCAGAGATAAAACTATAGAAGGCTCCAAGGCTACAGCCTCGCAAACGTGTTTTTCGCTCGCGTCTGTGACGTAATTCACGCAACACTCAAGACTGTTCAGTGGTAGCCGCAGGGCGCACTTCTCACGCAGTGCGCCGCGCCGGTGCAGGCTGCGGAAACATCTCCTGGAACTGTGAGTGCAAGTTGATTGAACAAGAATGCGGTTCTCGCATGATGTGCTGCGATAGTTGTCCACAGGGGCCCAAAACTACTATATGAGAAAAACCACTTGATTCATCGTATGCCAAGCGAGAGATCGACAAAGGGAAAATTTGTGCTTCTACACAGAAAACTGAAGGCAAATCCAGACAAATTTTTCGAATACTACAGCATGTCTGTTGACTGATTTGAAATGCTTCTGAGCATGGTCAGAGACGGAATTTAAAAGGAACACATCTACGTCTATGAGGCGACGTATCAGTGCAGAAGAAATACTCGCAGTTGCTTTAAGGTATATCTTATTTTTTATTTTCTCATCTCCGTGTCTATGATCGTTAAAAATTATTTTAATTAATATTAGTGCATAATGTTAAAGTCCATGAACCCAAATTCTTTACGGAATACAATTAAAGCTCAATTAAAGCTCAAAAAGAGTAACAGAACATTCTTGTTCACCTTGTTCAGTACAGTTGTAAGTAGGCTGTTTAGGTTTTTATGTTGGTAACGCCACCTCTGTATGAAAATCACTGGCTGTGCTGTGTGCAGTCTGTGGCTGCTTTGCATTGTTGTAATACTCGCCATTGTAGTGTTAGGCAGCTGGCTGTGAACAGTGCGTAGCGTTGCGCAGTTGGAGGTGAGCCGCCAGCAGTGGTGGATGTGGGGAGAGAGATGGCAGAGTTTTGAAATTTGTCATGAACTGCTCTATATATATATATATATATATATATATATATATATATATATATATATATATATATATATATATATAATGATATTAAGGTAAGTACATTGTTTGTTCTCTATTAATATCTTTCATTTGCTAACTATCCCTATCAGTAGTTAGTGCCTTCAGTAGTTTGAATCTTTCATTTAGCTGGCAGTAGTGGCGCTCGCTGTATTGCAGTAGCTTGAGTAGCGAAGATTTTTGTGAGGTAAGTGATTTATGAAAGGTATAGTTTGATGTTAGTCAGGGCCATTCTTTTGTAGGGATGTTTTTAAAGTCAGATTGCGTTGCGCTAAAAATACTGTGTGTCAGTTTAAGCACAGTCGTGTATAATTGTTCAAAGGGGACGTTTCACAGTTTCATACGCTGCTTTCGTAGTGTTGTACTGCATGCTGTTTAACTGTGGTGCCACTTGGTGAAGATGGTGGATGTCGTGTCTAGAAATCCTGCATACTCGGTTCGGTAGACAAACAATCAAACAACTCGTATTAATGAGTTTTATTACATCAAAACAAATAGAATACTTAACTTTGATAGATGTGGGGAAGCAAAGGGAGACATACAAAACAAGCAATCTTCTTCGTCTGTGCTACATAAAGATTCCTAACGAAGTGGCTAACGTAGAAGCTGCTACCGAAGTGGGCTCCCACCATTCGGGCGCGGCGCTTATGTCCCCTTCACGTAGGAGCCGCTGCTGTAGCGTTGTCGTCCTGGAGGGAGGTCGGTGAGCGTGTGATTGGCTGTCCTCTCCTCACAGCCTTCCCACACACTGCCGATTGGCGTGCCGGCGCTGACTTTATGCACTAACAGTCAAGAGGAAGGCTTGGGCATTACATAAGATTTTATAAGCTCAATAAATTTAAACTGAAAGTAAAGTTTGACCTGCAGTTTCAGTATCCTAATCACAGGAAGCTGCGACACGAGAAACATGTCATCCGTGTCAGGCACACGGGGTGTAGAGTGTGCCAAATCTCCTTTGGACACTTGTCTTACGAGCGTACTTCCTCCAGATGGAGACTGAGTTATCACTTTAATCAGATCACCTGCAATGGTGTTCTTATTCCCACAAGTTCTGAAAAAATAACGTTTTTTATATAATTTAACGAATATTAAAAGGTGTACTACTTGGCTTCCGCCGTTTTTTCCCCAACATTTGAGGCTTTCATGAAACAAATTGGTTACACATCTATCATTCAAAGTTTTTTCCATCGCTGGCCACTACTTTCTCCCACTTTCGGGCAGTCGAGAAAATATTTCATCTTTTGAAGCGATCCACGAACCGATCCAATTTGTGGTCTCTTCATGACACCGGAAGTGTTTGTCAGCCAGGCCGTGTGCCATTGATCTAAACAGGTGATAGTCAGAGGAAGCAATGTCTGGAGAATACGGCGGCTGGGGTAGGACTTCCCATTTTAACGTTTCCAAGTACGTTTTGACTTCTTTTGCAACGTGGGGTCGAGCGTTGTCCTGCTGCAAAATCACCTTATCGCGCCTCTCGCTGTATTGCGGCCGTTTGTCTTTAAATGCTCTGCTCTAACACATTGATTGCGTTCGATATCGAGCACCTGTCATTGTTTCACTTGGTTTTCAAACCTCACAGTACACGACGCCGAGCTGGTGCCACCAGATGCAGGGCATGATCTTGGAGCCGTGAATATTCGGTTTGGCCGTCGTCGTGGAAGCATGGCCGGGATATCCCCGTGATTGTTTGCGTTTAGGGTTAACGTAATGAACTCATATTTCGTCCCCGGTCACAATGCGATGCAGAAATCCCTTCCGTTTTTGCCTCTCAAGCAACTGTTCACCAACACACAAACGCCTTTCAAACGTCTCTCGGTTTCAGCTCATACGGGACCCGAGTTCCTTCTTTCTCAATTGTGCCCATAACCACGAGACATTTGAAATGGCTTGCTGTGTCACTCCCACTAATTGTGCCAGTTCTTCTTCAGTTTGACGCGAGTCTTCACTCAGCAACGCCTCCAATTCTGCATCTTCGAAAACATTCTCTCTTCCACCACTATGCCAGTCCACGACGTTAAAATCACCGTTCTTGAGCCGTTGAAACCACTCGCGACCCGTTCTTTCACTAATAGCGTCCTTACCATACGTACTTGAGAGCATTCGATGAGATTCAGCCGCTGTTTCCTTCATATTGAAACAAACAGTAACACCTCCCGCAAATGACGAGGATTAGTCTCGTAAACTGACATTTTCAATCAAGAACAAGTTTATGATGCAGACACAAATCGACTAATGTTGACCGAGTTCCAAGCTAACTGCCTGACGTCTGCCATCTGTTTCTTTCGACCGCTACTTACCGTTGTAGTCACCTATCGGCAAACGGCGGAAGCTAGGTTGTACACCTCGTACGTTAACTGAACGAGCTACTACAGCTCAACCAGTGGAGTTGTACATCCAACGACAATAATGTGTAATTCTCCCTTACGCCCTTTCTTGAAACACAATGTTCTTATTATTTATATTCTCCACAACGTGTTTCGGGGAACGGTTCTTATTTTCAGTTGCTTTTTCTCTGTGATACGCCAGTTATTCGTGACGTTTCGCATGTGTGAAGTGCTCCATTGTTCTGTTGTCTTTACTGTAACATATAAAAAAAAGTGCAATTTTTAATTGGTCTTTATATTCAGATCGATCATTAATTAAAAATTGCATGTGCTTTTATGCATTACAGTAAAGACAACAAATCACTTAGCACATCACACACGTAAATCATCAGAAATAAATGGCATAGCGCACAGAAAACACACTTTAAAGTGGAACTGATTTCCCGAAACTCAAAGTGCAAAAAATTAGTAAAAAGAAAATCCGCAGGCTTTCGCCAACTATTTATAATGCATCAAGTCAAATTTTACAGGTATCTAGGGCATGGGAATTCGAAGCGTTCTCTACATTTTAAATTTCTGCTCGGCCGATTTACAATTGCTGGCATTATTAGACACACATGGACGATCATTTGGCAGATGTTAAGAGAGGAATACGTGAAGCAACTCACCACAGAAGAGTGGAAGACTATTAGCGACCAACATGAGAAGACAGCAAACTTCCCTCACTGTACGGGAACCACAGACGGACAACACGTCACAATCGTTAAACCGTGCAGATCAGGCAGCGGTTATTACAATTGCAAGAAGTACTTTTCTGTTGTACTGACGGCCATATCAGACAGCAATTATTGTTTCAGATTCATAAACGCTTGGTCATTTGGTCATCAAGGAGACTCTAACATATTCAAAGCTACTGCATTAGCTAAAAACATTTAGAATCAAACTTTGAATTTGCCAGCTGCTTCACCACTTCCCAGTGATCGTTGTGGCCGAAAATACGTCACGTGTTTGTAGCTGATGAGGTTCTCACAATGAGTAACAACTTAATGAGACCATATCCCACAAAAAACCTGACTAATAAACAAAAAGTCTTCAGTTAGAGGATGTCACGATGACATCGTCATGTAGGACGTGCATTTGGCACTCTAGTTAATAAATGGAGAATTTTTCGTCGTCCAACCGAAGTTAATGTGAATGTGGCAGATACTGTCATTCAGGCACGTTGCGCACTTCACAAACATGATGGCTACAGTTTCGGTGACACTCTGACATGCAGTATGGAAAGTATTCCTGCACATGAGACAAAAGGGAATAATAATGGGAAAAGTATCACAGATCGTTTTGCTGATTACTTCTGTATCATGGCTTCGATCTGTAGCGCTGCAAGATCGTTGCGGTAACATCCTCGAACAAAGACGTAGTTTTATTAGTGTAGCAATTCACTTGTTGGTATTTTATTCGTGAATCTGTACACTGTTTATGGATCTAAAAAAACATTTTACTGTTAGTACTCGCCAAGATCTGGTTTCTGCTTGTCATCTAGACCATCCCCCTTTCTGCCAAAACGGCTGCAGTAGCTGCTCACCACGACTCTCTCTTGTTGTCTTTGTTTTTATACTCTTCGTCCCGCGTGTCGCACAGACACGGTGATGATGTTTGGTTTGGGGGGCGCTCAACTGCACGGCCATCAGCGCCAGTACACATTCCCAATCTGTACACAGTCCAGTCTATCCACTTTCACGAATGATGAGGAGAACACAAACACCCAGTCCCCGGGCAGAGAAAATCACCAACCCGACCTGGAATCGAACCCGGGGGCCCGTGATCCAGAGGTAGCAACGTCAGCTACTAGACCACGAGCTGCGGGCGTCGTACAGGCGGTGTCGTAGGGTTTCCTACCATTGGGTTTCCTAGGAGCAGTTTCGCACTAAACCTATCAGAGGGCCGGGCCGGCAAAACAAATTGAGGCTCCCCTTGCTTTCCCCTCCCACACTCCTCGCCACACATGAGTTCTCCGAGAGTTTCAAACGCAAACGGAAGGAAGTCCCACATTGCTTATCATCTTCATTTTGTGTCATGATAATTTACAATGTATAACGTTATTTTACGTAACACTGAAAGTGACTGCTCTCGTAATCTCGTTGCTATTATTTAATAGCTATGTTGCCCCTCATACGACGGAATTCATTACATGATTTCTGTTGTTCGAATCTATTATTTATGTTTTGCAATTAAGTCGGCATAGAGCGAGCGGGGCGTATAAAAATTAATCCCTATTTCCCAAACCAAGTGGAAGGTCACTGTCTACATAAAACTTCGTTCAGTGCATGGTGGAGGGTACTTTACTTACGGATTTCAACAAAAACCACGGTGTTGCTCCGATTTTGATGAAATTTTGTACATTTGATCTTCAAAACAAGGGGAACCTCACCGTCTACGTGAAATTTCATACGGCGTATGGTGGATGGAGAGTACCTTACAACATAATTACACACCGTTTGACTGATCAGCTTGGGAGTTGGCTCATGTAAGTATGTTTTCGTGGTGAAGGCATTCATAAAAGCCAACGTATGCTGGATGGCGGAGGGTTGGCCTACCTTTAAATAAATTCAACATCGTTTCGTCAGTCAGCATGAAAGTTGGCAGATATACGTATTTTTTCATAGACAGGAAAGAGGAGATGGCATGACAGGCGGAGGAGGAGATATACGGAGTGAGGAGAACGTGATGGGTACGGGGAGGGGGGAGAAGGTGCATCCAGTGAAGTGAAAGAAGCGGATTAAAAGAGAGAGGGAGCAGCAGGTAAACAGAGAAAGGGGGAAGGTGGTGAATGACTAATAGAACACTGTAATAAATACATAAATTAGGGGTGTTATTGTGAATTCGATGTGCTATTAGAAAAAGCGGAAAAGGAGGTGGACAGAGACGGGAAGATGGATGGTGGACAGAGACGGGAAGATGGATGGAAAAGGAGAGGAGGATGGAGAGGAGGAGGATGTGAGAGAGGGGGCAGATGGAGGAGATGGAAAGGGAGACGGATGGGCGGAAGGAAGAGGTGGATAGAGAGACGAGGCAGGACTAAGTGGACAAGAGAGATGAGGGAAGAGGGGATGAACTGACATAAAACTGGGATGAATAAATATCTGGGCAACGCCGGGTTTCTGTTAGTAATTAGATAAAGATTTAACCGACAATGGGCATGTTCATCTGAAAGAAATTACAGAATATTTTACTATGGTTCGATGAGGCGTTTAAAGTCTCGATAACTAGAGTGTTGTTCTTGATGTCTACATATGATAAAATTCGTTGCATAATACAGATGACTCCACCAAAGTTCATCTAGTTGGAATTTCATCTTTATAAAATGAACTTCATAATAATCAGCTTAAAAATGCTCCTGTTGGAGCACAATAAAGGCAAATATGTTCGTGTTAAAAAGACTCTGACAGAAAAGTGGGCAACCAGCTGTCTGAGTCCTCATTCCGCCTTCCTCACCAAAAAATCTGTAAGCTTCGCAGGACGAGTGACCATGTTATGTAAGAAATTTACCAAGTAAAATTTCAGTTTTGTTGAGTTAAAAATTCAATAAATAGCAGATTTTGTATTATAACTTCAGAAATACCGTTAAAAGCGTACTTTTGTGAATGAAATCCACCAAATACAAATAATTAGTTTCGTATGACATATATGACGGAACTACAGAATCGGCAAGTTAACTTTGCGAAATTATTGATGCTGGTAAATGTTTGCTTTACTTACACATACTGTTTTGAAACAACAATATTTTTAAGGCCCACAGCAAGCTCCATAATTTTTCACACAGAACATCACGGTAAATTTTTTATCATCCAACTTTTCGAGTCTCTAGACCCCCTCCGTGGTGACGCTCGCATTTCCGACTACAAATAAATATCGTAACAGTGAACTTTCCGACTGACATGAAAATAAGAACATCCCTTCACATTTTATCCAGGCTTAGGACTGGCTATGCACGTAGTACATAGGCATGTTTAAATGTTTTTTTTTAAATTTTATTTCTTTTTATTTATTTCTTCTTGTTTTTGTTGTTATTGTTGTTCAGAATTACAGTAGCAAATTAAAGACCTTTTTTTCTTATCAATCGTAATTTCTTATTCAATTTTTTGTAAAAAGGCTAGAGATTTTAAACGCCTTTTTAAATCTCCAGAGTCTTCGTATGTTTTCATAATGTCTTTTAATCTTTTGTCAAGATCTATGTACGTTTTCTTTCTTTTTTGAAGAGGTAGGCCTATGGAATCTTTTTTAATTTCAAAAATAGCATTCACTGCCTCCTCCTTCAGCTTCTGAATCAGAAAGTATACATTTGAATGTTTCTGATTTATTGAGGAGTTCAGTTTTCTATGCGAACCTTCGACAGCAGTCGTCGTTCTGTGTCGTTGGTTATAAACATTCCACATTTCAATAGATATATTAGGATTTTCCATCCACTGATCATAGTCTGCAAATGCTGTGATCTTCTCTCCACTGGGCATTTGTTCCATTATTAAAAGCCATGCTTCATCGACAGTGTTAAGTGGAAGATGTGCCATTGCAGCACACATGCGACAAAACAATCGGACTTCCTCCCTATCCCTGTAGTCTCCCGTTAATGCCAGTTCCTGTATCTTTTTCCCCAGACACTGGTTAAAGTGAAAATTACAACCGGAAAGTTGAGTTTTAGGGAACACTGAATTCATTGCTTTAATTGTAGCCATTTCAAAATCTAGCACTGCAGTTTTTGGTGGCCACCCAGGCATCTTAGATTTCAATCCACAAAAAAGTCTTTCGTATAAATTTTGACTTTTGTCTGGCAGCAAAGCAAATAAAACAGGAAATATCTTAGTTGCCTCTTCTGTACTTTCGATGTCGACGTGGATTGTGTACAATTGTTTGAACTGTTTCGAACAGCTGTCAAATGTCCCATCCATAAGCACAGTTCCATTGTCACAAAGGATTTTCTCTGCTTCTTCACAAGCAAATACTAAACGTCTCTTGCCTGGAACAGAGCCATCATCAATCTTCAAAAAACTATTACCTTCCGTTAATTTCAAAAGGTCTAAAGTGAATTTCCGAACTAGAGCCAGGGTTCTGGGTAGTCCCAATAGCTCGTCTTCTCGCCTTACACAACTGAGTCTTGGAGCTGTCATAATTCGGAATATTTGCCACGAATTCTAACCCTTTATCTTTCAAATCTTGAAAATCCTGCTTAACAATTTGGGCTACAGGCACTGTCTTTTCTTCACGAATTCTTTTTCTGAAATTATGTAGTCTTTTCTTTATCTCCACATCTGTTTTGTCAGGTGGACAAGAATGTTGCTGTTGAGCAACAATTTCACCATTTGCAATTTTTAAACGACCTTTTGCACCTACTCCGTTCATATTTGACGCACATCCAGTTCGTATATTCTTCATTTTTCCTGTGAATACGGTAGCGATGACTATCCTTGATAAGACACGGCCACTTCCATCGTGTACACTGCGTAGAACAGAAGTCGTAGAGGAAAACGCACGGAATGAAAGCTATCGACGGCGACACTGTCTGAGAAACGGTGACAACTCCTGCACTGAGGGTGAGCGACTGGGGAAGAGAAGCAGTGGGGGAGGCTCAGTTCGCAAACACCTCGTTACGGAACCGGTTGCTCTGGACTGCTTCGCTACCTGCTGCACCCTTGTAGGAAACCCCACGGGAGGAAACCCCACCTAGCCACGCAGACACGGGGCCAGCTGTCAGCTTTGTGTATGGAACTACGCTGAACGCCGACTCCTGGTGCGTCAGATGGGTCTTGAGTATACTGTTACAGACGTATGTACGTTTCCAGTTTTTAAGAAACAACTACAGTTGTGTCACGCAGTTTCCCATTGAAACCCTCCATAATGCTGATCACTTATCAGTGCCGAAATAGAGATGCCAGTCATACTTCACCGTGATAAACAGTCTGTTCACGGAAAAACGAATTCCCTAATCAAGAATGGCAAACAAAAGGAACTGGAAATACTAAAGAAAAATTCAGATTTTAGCAATTCAAGAAACAAAGGTTCCTGGAAGAAAATGTAGTAGATTCTTGTAACTACAAAATCTTCAAAGGCAAACCAGCAATAAAAATTACGAATCCGATCCCATTATGGGGTACAGCTTTCTGTGTTCATAAAAACGTAATTAGAATAGTTACAGAATTTAGATCCACCTCAGACACACAATCTTTCTTGTCAGTTAGATGCAAAAACAAGATATACAATAAATGAAAACAACGAGAAAAATCCACAAAAAACAGAGGAATTCTGCTGTCTTTTAGAAACTGAAATATCTAAAATTCCAAAGATGAACATCGTACTACTATTACCCGACATCAGTACACAAATACGCAGAGGAAAGAAATTTAGAAATGTAGTAGGACACTTCCCAGCTCATAGAATAACCAACACAAATGTTATGAGGCTAATCAGCTCGTGTTAAAGGTCTCATCAGAAGCTAACACCAGCCTTATTTAGGAAACTCCCAAGAAAAGGTGAAACGTGGATATCTCCTAACCCAATGTTAGGACGATTTCAATTAGATCATGTAGCTATTTCGCAAAAAAGTGCAATGGAAACTGTGAATGTGAAAACAGTGCCGAATAGTGAATCTGATTCTGATCAGTACCTCTCCAAAATCAGGCAAACTCCTACCGAATTAAGAACATAGAAACTCACAAAGATTAATAATGTATAATACAGACAGTCTGACTATAACGAAAGAATCAATTAAAAACTGTTGTTGTTGTTGTTCTTGTTGTTTTGTTCTTCAGTCCAGAGACTGGTTTGATGCAGCTCTCCATGCTACTCTATCCTGCACAAGCTTCTTCATCTCCCAGTACCTACTGCAGCCTACATCCTTCTGAATCTGCTTAGTGTATTCATCTCTTGGCCTTCCTCTACGATTTTCACCCTCCACGTTGCCCTCCAGTACAAAATTGGTGATTCCTTGATGCCTCGGAACATGTCCTACCAACTAATCCCTTCTTCATGTCAAGTTGTGCCACAAATTTCTCTTCTCCCCAACTCTATTCAGTACCTCCTCATTAGTTATGTGGTCTACCCAACTAATATTCAGCATTCTTCTGTAGTACCACATTTCGAAAGCTTCTATTCTCTTCTTCTCTA
Organism: Schistocerca piceifrons; assembly: GCF_021461385.2. Taxonomy (NCBI): domain Eukaryota; kingdom Metazoa; phylum Arthropoda; class Insecta; order Orthoptera; family Acrididae; genus Schistocerca; species Schistocerca piceifrons. The sequence continues at coordinate 72,039,176 of NC_060148.1, read as the reverse complement.
AACTACTTATCGTCCATGTTTCACTTCCATAAATGGTTAGACTCCATCCAAATACTTTCAGAAACGACTTCCTGACACTTAAATCTGTACTCGATGTTAACAAATTTCTCTTCTTCAGAAACGCTTTCCTTGCCATTGCTAGTATACATTTTATATCCTCTGTATTTCGACCATCATCAGTTATTTTGCTCCCCAAATAGCAAAACTCATTTACAACTTTAAGTGTCTCATTCCCTAATCTAATTCCCTCAACAACCTCTGATTTAATTCTACTACATTCCCTTATCCTCGCTTTGCTTTTGTTAATGTTCATCTTATATCTTACTTTCAAGACACTGTCCATTTCATTCAACTGCTTTTCCAGGTCCTTTTCTCTAAGTCTACATATGCTAGAATCATAGGTTCGCCTTTTCTTAACCTAAGGTAAGTCGTAGGGTCAATATAGCCTCACGTGTTCCGACACTTCTACGGAATCCAAACTGATCTTCCCCAAGGTCGGTTTCTACCAGTTTTTCCATTCGTCTGTAAAGAACTCGTGTTAGTATTTTGCACCTGTGACTTATTAAACTAATACTTCGATAATTTTCATACATGTCAACACCTACCTTCTTTGGAATTATTATATTCTTCTTGAAGCCTGAGGGTATTTCGCCTGTCTCATACATCCTGCTCACCAGATGGTAGAGTTTTGTCAGGGCTGGCTCTCCCAAGGCTATCAGTAGTTCTAATGGAATGTTATCTATTCCTGTGGCCTTGTTTCAACTCAGATCTTTCAGTGTTCAGTCAAACTCATCACGCACTATCATATCTCCCATTTCATCTTCATCCACCTGCTCTCCCATTTCCATAATATTATCTCCAGTACATCGCCCTTGTATAGACCCTCTACGTACTCTTTCCACCTTTCTGCTTTCCCATCTTTGCTTTGAACTGATTTTCCATCTGAGCTCATGATATTCACACAAGTGGTTCTGTTTTCTTCAAAGGTCTCTTCCTGTAGGCAGTATCAATCTTACCCCTAGTGATATATGCCTCTACATCCTTCAGTTGTCCTATAGCCATCCTTGCTTAGCAAATTTGAACTTCCTGTCGATCTCATTTTTCAGACGTTTGTATTCCTTTTTGCCTGTTTCATTTATTGCATTTTTATATTTTCTTCTGTCATCAATTAAATTCAATATATCTTCTGTTACCCAAGGATTTCTACTAGCCCTCGTCTTTTTACCTACTTGATCCTCTGCTGTCTTCACTATTTCATCCCTCAAAGCTGCCCATTCTTCTTCTACTGTATTTTTCCCCCCATTCTTGTCAATCGTTCCCTAAAGCTCTCCCTGAAACTCTCTACAACCACTGGTTCTTTCAGTTTATCCAGGTCCCATCTCCTTAAATTCCTATCTTTTTGCAGTTTCTTCAATTTTAATCTACAGCTCTAACCAATAAATCGTGGTTAGAGTCCACATCTGCCCCTGGAAATGTATTACAGTTTAAAACCTGGTTCCTAAATCTTTGTCTTACCATTATATAATGTATCTAAAACCTTCCAGTATCTCCAGGCCTCTACCATGTATACAACCTTCTTTCATGATTCTTGAACCGAAGTTATGCTCTGTGCAAAATTCCTCTTTCATTCCTTACCCCCATTCCATATTCACCTACTACTTTTCCTTCTCTTCCTTTTACTACTACTGAATTCCAGTCCCCCATGACTGTTAAATTTTCGTTTCATTTCAATATCTGAACGATTTCCTTTATCTCACCATACATTTCTTCAACCTCTTCGTCATCTGCGGAGCTAGTTGGCATATAAACCTGTACTACTGTGGTAGGCAAAGGGCCTCATGTCTATCTTGGCTACAATAATGTGTTCAATATGCTGTTCATAGTAGCTTACTCGGACTCATACTTTTATTCATTATTAAACCTACTCCTGCATTACCCCTACTTAATTTTGTACTTATAATCTTGTATTCACCTGACCCAAAGTCTTGTTCCTCCTGCCACCGAACTTCACTAATGCCCACTATATCTAACTTTAACCTATCCATTTCCCTTTTTAAATTTTCTAACCTACCAGCCCGATTAAGGAATCCGACATTCCACACCCTGATCGGTAGAGAGCCAATTTTCTTTCTCCTGATAACGGCGACCTCTTTTGTAGGCCGGACAGGGGACTTTTTTACCTCCAGAATATTTTACCCAAGAGGACCGCATCACCATTTAACCATACAGTAATACTACATGCCCTTGTGAAAAATTACGGCTGTAGTTTCCCTTTGGTTTCAGCTGTTCGCAGTACCAGCACAGCAAGGCCATTTTGGTTAGTGTTACAAGGCCAGAGAGTCAATCATCCAGACTGTTGCCCCTGCAACTACTGAAAAGACTGCTGCCCGTCTTCAGGAACCACACGTTTGTCCGACCTCTCAACAGATACCCTTCAGTTGTGGTTGCACCAATGGTACTTCTGTCTGTATCACTGAGGCACGCAAGCCTCCCCACCAACGGCAGCAGCAAGCTCCATGGTTCATGAGGGGCGCTCCAGATTACTTAATTCAAAAGATATTGTAGGTATGTTCTTGGATTTCAAAAAAGCTTTTGATTCTCTTGACAGAGAAACCATAGATAAAATAATTCGAGAATTCGGCGTTAAGTCTAAACTGGCAAACCTAATCCGTGAAACAATTAAAGATACAGTGTGTAAGGTAACATTTATGGGAGAAATTTCACAGCCTTTCAAAATAAAAACAGGCGTACTCCAAGGTGGCGGCCTGTCACCAATTCTTTTTAATAGTGTGTTAGGGAAAACAGTAACAATTTGGAACGAAAAACTTATTGAACTCAACACATCACCTATAAGGTTAGAAAGAGGAAGCAAATAGATCGATATCAACTGTCTAGCATTTGCAGATGATTTTGTTATACTTTCCAAAAATGTGGCGCCTACTATAACACAAATAAATCTCTTGGAAGAAATAGCCAGCAGAACCGGCTTAAGAATTTCTGCAGAAAACACAAATTTTGTAACAAACGTTAAAGATGCTCCAAAATTTCTCAGAACAGATATTGGCCACATAGAGAAGGTAAGAAAATTCAAATAGCTAGGGGAGATAATGCAACAAAATGCTTTGGAGGAATCTGCAACAGAGGAAAGGTTGCATGACATGAAGAAAGCGTATGGTATCGTCAAAGACATCTGCAATACAAAGCGTCTATCGAAAAATGCAAAAGTGAGGTATTACAGCATAGTAGTGAAGCCAGAATGCCTACATGCAAACGAATACCTGGCATTAAACTACAATTTAGATAAATTAGAAGTACCAGAAAGGCGAATTACAAGGAAAATATAAGGACCACAAAACACAGCAGAAAGTTGGAAATTATGAAGTAATGCTGGAGTATACCAAAGTATATAATATATTTCAAACGTAATGAGAAAAAGAAGACTCACAATTTTTGGACATCTGTTTCGAATGAAAGACAGTAGATTAACTAATAAGATTTTCAGAAGCCCACAACAAGCTGGGTCAACGAAGTGAAACAGGATTTAGAATGCAACAATATGAAATTGGAAATTATAAACAACAGAGAAGCCTTTAGGGTGAAAGGATTGAAAATGGAAGGATCCTAAGGTAGGGTAGCTAAAAAGACTGGTTCAAAAGGATCTGAAGACAGAACGAAGAAACACAGTGCACAGATGAAGGCATACCTGAAGAAAAAAAAAGAGAACGAAGAACGAATAACTGAAATTGGAATGTGATCGCCGGATGACGTATTCGGAATAATAATAATAATAAGACCTGACCCGTCTTTCGCAGGAGACTTCTGAATGCTTGTTAAAGGCAAAACGCCTGCTGTTGAAAAATGTGTCTACAGATACTACGTGAAATTGTAATCAGTCGAAAGACACTTAAACATTTTATTCACAATGACTGACGACATGCCACCCACAAAATAAATATTTTTCTTAACGAAACGTAGTTTTACACCTTACTTAACTACGTGCTCGAATTGTTTACCATCGACTGCAGACTTGCAATCGCCGTTCGAGAGAAAGATGAGCAGGTAAAAGTAGACTGGATGTTACGTCGTAGCGTCCTGTGGGGATGCGACGGCGCACACAGCCTTGTGTGACTGGGGCTTCGTGACAGGCTGCACCTTCCAGCGCTGCCCTCAGAGATGAGCAATCGAGAGCGGCAGGCCACTGTAGTGCAGCACTGCTTCCTATCGGATGACCGAGCTGGGCAGCCGTCGTGTCGGAACCACGTACGCTGACTCTTATCCGGTGGTCCGTCTTCCAGGAGAAGAGACGGAGTGTTCGTAGAGAAGGGTGCCTGTTTAACAGCCCTGCGATGACGTCACGGTGGAGTTTCCTATGGCGCCGCACCACGCGTTTACGCTCCACGGTCGTCGGTGCTGTGCGTGACGGGGCCAGCGTGCACTTTGAGCTGGCCAGCAGTGCACGTTACGTAAATCTACATTACTGCCGTTCGCGTGCGTCGCTTCCTCGGTAAAGGGGTAACACGTTGTAAGAGGTATGCGCTGTCTGCGATATCAGAATCGCTGACGAGAGAGCAGTGTTGACTGCAGTACGAACTGTGTAACTGTAGCAGTTAGTTGTTGCTAGTCGCTAGTCTGAGGTTGTCTGCGCTTGTCTGCAGTCCGCTCTGGTCAGGAATCTGGAGATGGAGTATTATTGTATAAGGTAAAGAAGCAGCGCCGCGCATATCTAGTAATGTATCTGGACTGTCATCCAAATTTTTTTTTTAAATGTCCTAATAATAATTTTTGCAATATTAAGTAATTTTTAAAAAAAAGCATTCATTTAAAAAAAAATCAGTTGCTTTCTTTCACAAAACACAAATGTATAGGCAAGCATTGCACGGAGCTGTGCCGGAGAAATGTTAAGTAAGAGCAGATATATTCGCCGTTTTTATTGAGGTAAGAATTTTTGCTTTTTATTCAGAATGACCTTACAGGGCCACGACGCAGCACTGCCGTCGTCCAAATTTTACCAGGTTACTGAATTTAGTGAACGCATTATTGTGGCCAAGATAGACACAAAGCCCATGCCTACTACAGTAGTACAAGTTTATATGCCAACTAGCTCTGCAGATGATGAAGAAACTGATGAAATGTATGACGAGATAAAAGAAATTATTCAGGTAGTGAACGGAGACGAAAATTTAATAGTCATGGGTGACTGGAATTCGTCAGTAGGAAAAGGGAGAGAAGGAAACATAGTAGGTGAATATGGATTGGGGGGGAAGAAATGAGAGAGGAAGCCGCCTTGTAGAATTTTGCACAGAGCATAACTTAATCATAGCTAACACTTGGTTCAAGAATCATGAAAGAAGGTTGTATACCTGGAAGAATCCTGGAGATACTAAAAGGTATCAGATAGATTATATAATGGTAAGACAGAGATTTAGGAACCAGGTTTTAAATTGTAAGACATTTCCAGGGGCAGATGTGGATTCTGACTACAATCTATTGGTTATGAACTGCAGATTGAAACTGAAGAAACTGCAAACAGGCGGGAATTTAAGGAGATGGGACCTGGATAAACTGAACGAACCAGAGGTTGTACAGAGTTTGAGGGAGAGCATAAGGGAACAATTGACAGGAATGGGGGAAAGAAATACAGTAGAAGAAGAATGGGTAGCTCTGAGGGATGAAGTACTGAAGGCAGCAGAGGATCAAGTAGATAAAAAGACGAGGGCTAATAGAAATCCTTGGGTAACAGAAGAAATATTGAATTTAATTGATGAAAGGAGAAAATATAAAAATGCAGCAAATGAAGCAGGCAAAAAGGAATACAAACGTCTCAAAAATGAGATCGACAGGAAGTGCAAAATGGCTAAGCAGGGATGGCTAGAGGACAGATGTAAGGATGTAGAGGTTTGTCTCACTAGGGGTAAGATAGATACTGCCTACAGGAAAATTAAAAAGACCTTTGGAGAAAAGAGAGCCACTTGTATGAATATCAAGAGCTCAGATGGTAACCTAGTTCTAAGCAAAGAAGGGAAGGCAGAAAGGTGGAAGGAGTATATAGAGGGTTTATACAAGGGCGATGTACTTGAGGATAATATTATGGAAATGGAAGAGGATGTAGATGAAGATGAAATGGGAGATAAGATACTGCGTGAAGAGTTTGACAGAGCACTGAAAGACCTGAATCGACACAAGGCCCCGGGAGTAGACAACATTCCATTAGAACTACTGATGGCCTTGGGAGAGCCAGTCATGACAAAACTCTACCATCTGGTGAGCAAGATGTATGAGACAGGCGAAATACCCTCAGACTTCAAGAAGAATATAATAATTCCAATCCCAAAGGAAGTAGGTGTTGACAGATGTGACAATTACCGAACTATCAGTTTAATAAGTCACAGCTGCAAAATACTAACGCGAATTGTTTACAGACGAATGAAAAAACTGGTAGAAGCGGACCTCGGGGAAGATCAGTTTGGATTCCGTAGAAATGTTGGAACACGTGAGGCAATACTAGCCTTACGACTGATCTTAGAAGAAAGATTAAGAAAAGGCAAACCTACGTTTCTAGCATTTGTAGACTTAGAGAAAGCTTTTGACAATGTTGACTGGAATACTCTCTTTCAAATTCTAAAGATGGCAGGGGTAAAATACAGGGAGCAAAAGGCTATTTACAATTTGTACAGAAACCAGATGGCAGTTATAAGAGTCGAGGGGCATGAAAGGGAAGCAGTGGTTGGGAAAGGAGTGAGACAGGGTTGTAGCCTCTCCCCGATGTTATTCAATCTGTATATTGAGCAAGCAGTAAAGGAAACAAAAGAAAAATTTGGAGTAGGTATTAAAATCCATGGAGAAGAAGTAAAAGCTTTGAGGTTCGCCGATGACATTGTAATTCTGTCAGAGACAGCAAAGGACTTGAAAGAGCAGTTGAACGGAATGAACAGTGTCTTGAAAGGAGGATATAAGATGAACATCAACAAAAGCAAAACGAGGATAATGGAATGTAGTCGAATTAAGTCGGGTGATGCTGAGGGAATTAGATTAAGAAATGGGACACTTAAAGCAGTGAAGGAGTTTTGCTATTTAGGGAGTAAAATAACTGATGATGGTCGAAGTAGAGAGGATATAAAATGTAGACTGGGAATGGCAAGGAAAGTGTTTCTGAAGAAGAGAAATTTGTTAACATCGAGTATAGATTTAAGTGTCAGGAATTCGTTTCTGAAAGTATTTGTATGGAGTGTAGCCATGTATGGAAGTGAAACATGGACGATAACCAGTTTGGACAAGAAGAGAATAGAAGCTTTCGAAATGTGGTGCTACAGAAGAATGCTGAAGATAAGGTGGGTAGATCACGTAACTAATGAGGAGGTATTGAATAGGATTGGGGAGATAAGAAGTTTGTGGCACAACTTGACCAGAAGAAGGGATCGGTTGGTAGAACATGTTTTGAGGCATCAAGGGATCACAAATTTAGCATTGGAGGGCAGCGTGGAGGGTAAAAATCGTAGAGGGAGACCAAGAGATCAATACACTAAGCAGATTCAGAAGGATGTAGGTTGCAGTAGGTACCGGGAGATGAAGAAGCTTGCACAGGATAGAGTAGCATGGAGAGATGCATCAAACCAGTCTCAGGACTGAAGACCACAACAACAACAACAACAATTACGAGGTTTAGGAATTTTTCTGTTTCGTGCTTATATTAAATGAGAAAAGAATTTTGTGGGTGGATTAAATGGGAACCAGTTTTGTTCTGAGGTCACACAAAAATGAGAATCGCTATCCATAATAAATATTTTTAATTTCAATTTTAAAATTTTTGCGGGGAGGTTACAACGTTGGAAAATCGCAGTGTTGTGTCCCAGGCGCCGACGTTCGAAATCACGTCCTCCGGGCGGCTGACGCAGTGGCAGACGACGAGGGTGGAATTTGTATCGATGCGAGATGCGGATGACACTCGCCTGGCCGATCCCGCGTTCCTCGGCACGACACACCGCGGACTGAACGACCGCCGCAGCCGGGACGGCTGCCTCGTGAGCTGCGTCGGCCGCAGCCCTCGCCGCCGACCCCCGCCTGGCGCCGGGACTGCCCGCTCGCGCTGCTGGCCTCATAAGTCGTGCGAGTGGCTCACGCGACGGGCAGCGTCGATCGGGATGGCCGTCCCTGCCGTCTCGACAGCATTTCTTCGGCATTCGCCGTACAGAAGTGGCACGTCCAACTTCTCCTCATCGGCATGCGAGGAGCCTTACAGCGGAAATGACCTGCCGACAGAAGGCACAGTTCCTGCTGGTCCCGCAATGCAGACGAATATACAGTCGACATGCTTACACAAACAAGTAGCCTACCATGAGCGTGTTTAAACGCAATAGCCGATTTCTGCCGACTTGCCTTTCAGTCTTAGAATATTTCTCTGATTATTTTGCGAAAAATTTCAACTCCAAAATTAACAATCATTATATTCCTGTACTCGCCTCTTCAAGCGCATTCGGACGCCATTGAAAACAAGTATATCATCGTATTTTAAAAAAATCACACTCGCTTCAATATCTCGATGTATTCTTAACATTCTCTGTGACTCACCAGAATACATACCCGCAAACCACTGCCCATCGTCAGGAGTACAGGTTCCACAAATGTATGCCATATTATACCAAATGTAAGCAAACCCGAACTCACATACGGGCCGCACTGGGTAGCCGCGCGGTCTGCGGCGCCTTGTCACGGTCCGTGCGGCTCCTCCCGTCGGAGGTTCGAACCTTCCCTCGGACATGGCAGTGTCTATTTTCCATAGTGCAAGTTAGTTTAAGTTAGATTAAGTAGTGTGTAGTCTTAGGGACCGATGATCTCTGCAGTTTGGTCCCATAAGACCTTACCACAAATTTCCAAAAAAACATTTTTTCACATACTGTCGTCTGTTTATTGTCACGGCTGTCATACAAAGTGCTCAAAACGTTGATAACGAGAATTGCTATAAAATGATTTTCGAGAAATAATACTGCACGTTGAGTTACATCTGGAGTTACCGGCATCACAGGCCCGTGTTGTAACGCATTCCGTGCCTTTGGCAGTCATCGGTGTTTCCTAACAGAATGCTTGTTTTAATTTTTCCCACATATGAAAACATAGTTGTGTTAAGTTTGGCGAGTGAGCAGACCATTTCGCGTTTTCTGAACGACCGTTCCAGTGCTCTCCAAGTATTCTCTTCCGAGGCTCCGCTGCCAGAAGTGAGAAAGTGGGGGTCACGTTGATAAAACACTGGCTGCCTTATGTCCCCCAGTAGCTGCGGCGGCAGCACATCTGAGGAACTCGAGATGCCCGGGTGTGTTTAGATTCCCGTCAGTAGACCGCAGACCACGATGCGGGTCTCGAAAAACACGCACTCAATGAGAATATACCGATGTCGTCGCTTTTGTCGACTTCCTTGAGTCGTATTGAATTTTCAGCTGACGATTACAGCGTGTTGCGAAGATTGACTTGCCCACGGTGTGTAAGCGGTTGTTCTTCCTTAAGGTAAGTTCTCCTTGTTGCAACTGTTGCCATTATCGTTCAACAATGATCGTGGAACGACAATCGTAGAATGCTAGTGCTCTGAATTGTACTGTGTTCGTTCCACCGTCTGCCGACACGGTCATTAAACGGCGATCGTCCGTCTCGAATAGTCCCTACGGTCGCTCGCGATTTCTGTTGTGGAAGGCCACATGCGTCACGGCGCCGTTTGATGTTTTACCGGATTCCAGATACAGGATACTTGTGAAACTGTCGTACGCGCAGATCTCCACTCCATCGCTACCTCGGAGACGCAAGTAGGCCGACTATAGCACGACGTTCAAACTCACTTGAATCTTGATAAACTGTCATTCTAGCAGTAGTAACCTATTTAACAAGTGCGCCAGACACTTGTTGTCTTAGACTCACGCGCCAAAGACACTAGTATAGGCATGCGTATTCAAATACAGAGATATGTAAACAGGCAGAATACGGCGCTGCGGTCGGTAACGCTTATATAAGTAACAAGTGTCTGACGCATGTATTAGATCGGTAACTGCTGCTACAATTGCAGATTATCAATATTTAAGTGAGTTTGTACGTGGTGTTACAGTCGGCGCACGAGCGATGGGACACAGCATCTCCGAGGTAGTGGTGAAGTGCGGATTTACCCGTACGACCATATCAGGAGTGTACTGTGAATATGAGGACTCCGGTAAAACGTCAGATCTCTGACATCGCTGCGGCCGGAAAAAGATCATTCAAGAACGGGACCGACGTCAACTGAAGAGAATCGTCCAACGTGACAGACGTCCGACTCTTCCGCAAACTGCTGCAGATTTCAATGCTGGGCCAGCAGCAAGTATCAGCGTGCGAATCATTCAGCGAAACGTCATCGATATGGGCTTCCGGAGCCGAAGGCCCTTGGAATGTTTATGGCTGGAAGCATGTTGCCTGGTCGGACGAGTTTCGTTTCAAATTGTATCGAGCAAATAGACGTGTATCGCTGAAACAACCGGTTTTCGGCTGTATAAATTTTTTCCACTCCAGTTTAACCTGAATTTGAAAAGCGCTCAAACTAACCTGTTTCTGAAGTAACCGATTGTCGGTTTATCGTTCCTATTACGTCCTGTATAAAGTAGAAATCGAACAAACACTGAAAAATTTTTCTCTCTTAGTTTCGTGATACATAGAATCAAAACAATTAAATAAGCAAACAAAAGAAAACACCGAGCGTCCACCGTTCGCTGCTTTTCTCGTAAAGTGATGGGTGGTTGAATTCCAAAAGACATCAGTGTTCGCCTAACGGTTCTAAGTTTTAGAAACTGCGCTCAAAAATCGAGGATCGCGCGAGGGTTACAACCAGATGGAGGCGTGTTATGTAGACACTGGGAAAAGATCAGCTACCTTGTATTTTTACTGAATGCTGTGAATGAATTGTTAAGTTTCTAATTTATTACTCTTTTATGGCAGACAAATATTTAATCCCTTAAAGCACTTGAAGCATTGCAGGTCAGTGCTATGTCGCTTCGGAAAACATTTTACCAGTAGAATGGGAAAACGACTCAAAGCTGCAAATTGTTACTTTTTATTCATTCGATGACTAGTCTCGGGCCGAGACTCATTTTTAAATCACCACATAGTCGAAAATGGCATTTCCGAAGAAGTAAAAAAAATGTGCAATGAACATTTACAGTGCGTACAGATAAGTTATCTGTATGCACTGATCATTGCATATTTTTGGCGTTTTCGGAAATACAATTTTCGGATGTGTTATGATGATTTGAAAATGGTAATGATGATTCATCGAATGAGTGAAGGGTAAAAATTTGCAACTCGGACTGGTTTTTCTGGTTCTACTGACTAACGGAAGTTGCTGACCCGAGCTTCTTCAGCACGCTGGAAGTTCGACAGTATTTAACGTCACCTCGAAAACATGTTTCCAGAGCGGCGCTGGTGCCATCGGCAGTGCGAGACACCGCCGTGCGGGGGCGGGCCCCGCTACGCACCGCACGCACACGGAGGATGCTAAGTTCACCGGACTTAGATACAATGTGACGTCATTGTGACGTACACACGCTACGTCGAAAACGGTAGAAACCGTGTATTGACTATTCGACTTTTGTGAACTTTCGAGAGATTGTGACGGGGTAGCGCTGTGCTCTGCGCCATTCGTTTAAATGTGTTTTGCGTTCCTTGCGTTTAAATCGTGTATTGTACTGTGTTTGTGTCCTGTGGGTTGTTTTTCGTTTGCTCGTCTCTAATTATGTGTTCAGCATTCGAGAGACTAATCAGAGAAAACCTTACCACCATGGAATGCTTTGACACTGCATTCAATCATTTCATACGCCAATCAGTACTAGACACTAACCTTTGGTTAAGATTACATTGAGAAATCCACTTCCCCTCGTATTTCATCTCCGGTCGACGATTTTTCTTCAACAATGCCTCATATTTTTCTTTTTAAGTTCGAAATTCAATCATTCTACACATCAGTCATTACTGGACACTAAGGTACCTGTCTCTGCGGTCCGAGTGTAAAATTACTTGGAATTATGGTTGATAAAAGACTGTCTTGGGAAGGACATATACATTACTCAGCTAACAAACTTGCACGAGTTCTCTTTCACCTATATAAGTTAAGAAAAAAAAGTCAGCAAGAGTATGCTGCTACAATCTAATATGTACTGACAAGACCAATTGTATGAAACCATACTAAAATGTTGATAATAAATAAATATTATTTTCGGCGTAAGCATTCAATACAACAATCACGCAATCTAATGTGGTCGGGACATAAGAAGACTTCACTTTTTTACGTGGTGTTTTCAAGGCCACGGTCAGGAATATTTCTATTAATATCCAGCTCTTTTATTTTGGCGAAATACATATACGCTGCCACACTGAGCTGTTTTCAGAATCGCACGTGTCAAAACAAACCACTAGCTGACGACAGTTTGGAATCTCGAACGTTCGTAAAAGTCGATAGGTGTGTTAATCGACTAAAGCGTATATACGTCATAATGACGTCACATCATATCCAGGTTGGGTGAACTTAGCGTCCTCCCACGCACCCGCGTCCCTTGTGAGGCGGCGCCCGCGGTGGCTCCGGTGTCGGTGGACTCCGCCGACGACCGACGTCGGCCGGAGGCGGCCGGCCGGTCTTTTCAAATCAGTCCGCTGCTGCGTGCGCCGCCACACTACGGCGCCTCTCCTCTCCCGAACGTACAGGCTTCGGACGACAATCGCTGAAGTTCAGATGAGTTAGTTTTCTGCGGTCAAACCGGCCGATTTTCTCAAGCACTAAATATGGAGCGTCAGAAACTGATAAGAGTGTGTTTCTCGTATCCTGAGGATGAAAATATATCGGGATATAATCCGGAATACATGGACTGCAATCGCAGGTTTATTCGAAACCTCATCTAGCAAAATCTTTATTGGAAATATTAGGCATAGATCATAACCTCCAAAAATAATTTATTCGAGTCAAAAGGGTGGCGTATCGTATATAGGATAAACCTTGGTAAGTTGGTGGCATTGCTTATTTCGTGACACTTTGTGGATTCCTCTTCACGGATTTATCAACCACGCTAGAAGTGCAGCCTCTGGCCCACACGTAGCAGCACACTGCCCCTACCTGCGGCCTCGGCAGCACAGTCAGTTGTTTCCTCCCGTCGGGGGTAACTGGCTTTCGCTTTCGCGCTGGAGAATCCCACGTGCTTTCAAAGTGCTGATTACTCCTCATACTAACAAAGTAACATTTTTTGATTTTGCACAGTTGTTTATGTGATATAAATAAATTTTTCTGATTAAGGTTTGTGTTTTTGCGTTCGTTAGTTTAGACGTAATAGCCTCAGCTGCGCTAAAGTGCGCGTCATTTACGATGACGGCCGAGTTTAGGTTCGTTCTGCGCATCTGACGTCACAAAACACAGTCAGCCAATGAACAGAGAACGACGCTGCCAGAGCACAGACTGCAGTGCAGAGCACGGACGAGTGTCATCAGTTTTAGAAACGTTCAGTCATAAATAAAGTAACTGAACGAAAGCAATGTCTTGATAGCAGACTTTCTACAAAAGGAAGTTTGGATAAAGCATTCTTTATACCAATTGCTTCATATTCTATTAATTAATTAAACCAAACAAGCAATAAGCCTCCTAATTCAGGAGATAGCAAGAACATTCATTCGCAATAAAGAACGGCGGTAATTGTTTATTTCCTATTACACTTCGACGAAACGTAATTCATAGTCATACCAACAGTGTTTGTCGGTATTTTGCGTGATTCTTTAAACTCCTCCAGGAAGCCAATTGAATGACAAGCTGTGGTAGCGTAACGGTTAAGGTGTTTGGATTGAAAACAAAAGGTTCTGAATTCAAACCTTATACGATGCTTAATATTTTCATTATTTAAAAACAATATCGAAGTGTCTTACTTCATGAATTTTATTCGTTTGAATGTAATTTTTTGAAATATCTAGTGGCAACTAAAATCAACCATACGGAAAGTATACGCTGTGGACTTTTACATCTGTAAACTCTTCAAAATTTTGTGCAATGGTTTACTACATTTAATGCTGCACAATAACTGCGTTGAACATAGAAACAAAATTAAATCATTTATGGGGGGGGGGGGGGGGAAGGGGGAAGGTAATCAGTCAAGAAGATGTGTAAAAATCAAATTTTTGGGCCAAATAGTTTTTGTGAAATCTAATGATAAGTGTGTCAAATCAGTCGGAACACCATGTCTGCACAGGCGAGCAGTGCAGTGATGACAAAATCGCGCACAGCGCGGAATGCGGGGAGCACGTCTCTGTAGCAGCGAAAGGCTTAATGCGGCCGTGGCGGCTTTACTTCATAAACTGCGCGCTCCCCCCTAAACGTAAGTATGCCAACTATACTATAGTATGGCGCGTGCGTCGTTTGCAACTGGCAACGCAGCAATCTCCCGCGTCTGGGCGGGCGTGCGCGAGCCGCCAAGATAAAAGAAGTGAACTGTAGCAAGCATCTTAGCATTTTAACTGCCATCTTGCGCCACCCTAGACAGTCTTTGCAAATACTGGCTAATAAACGTTTTTAAAGGCGGATATTTAATTATTTGTAGCAGCATGCCCATGGTATAGATAGAGCACTTCATTTTAAACCAGATAATATATTAAATTTGCATATCACGAATTAACCAAGCTATCACGAACTTAACCTTTTTTTTTTCTTCTGCATGTTAGATGTCTCCAAAATATCGCTATTATGCTATTATTACAGCAGCAAGGTTGGTAAAAGAGGAGAAGTACTCAGTTTACAAGGCATCAAAGCAATGTCAAGTGCCGTGGCCTACCCCAAAAGACTTTCTTAGCAGGACTGAAGGTGAATGTGTAGGCATACCTAAATTAGGGAAACCTCTGCTTTACCTGTACAAATGGAACAAAGAATATGCAATCACATACTTTCCATGCAGGAATTGACTGTCATTCAGATTCTAAAACTGGCTTATAAGCTAGCTACAGCAACTGGTAGAGAACATCCCTTCAGTGAAGAAGAACAAGCTGCAGGGGACTGGTGGTGGAAAGATTTTAAAACACATTATGGGCTTCCCTTAAGAGTGCCTGAAAATATAGCTGCTTATAGGTCATCAGTGGGAAATAAGTCAATAATTACTGACTTTTATGAAGAATTAGAACCATTAGTCACAGATCTAGGAGTTCAAAATCGTCCAGATCTAGTATGGAATTGTGATAAGACAGGGCTCTTACATGTGTTGTAAGCATCCAAGATCGTTACAACAATTGGAAAAAAGTATGTATATAGCAGAATGTTTGCTGATAGAGGTGAAATTCACACAGTTCTTGCCTGTGTCAATGCTAGCGGCCACTGGAAACCACTTATGGTAATATTTAAGGGTGTTCGAATGTCAGAAAATCTTCTGAAAGACGTAATTCCTGGCACCGTTCATCACCAAAAGGGACGATACATGGAGAACTCTTTTCTGGAATGGACCAAACATTTCATACAATGCATACCTCCTGCAAGACCTATAATTTTAGTAATGGATTCCCATGGGTCCCATATTTCAGCAGTAGCCCAAACACTATTAAGTCTAAACTGAAGAGTTTCCTCATGGGTCACTCCTTCTATTCTGTCGAGGAAGAGCTGAAAAATTAAGCAAATTCCAGTGTTACATTGTTGATTTTATTTATTTAAACTTACGACTTGTCACCTGAATACGTTTCTTATATTTCATTTTATCTGTTTCTACTATCGTGTTATAATTTCATGTATTGACTCGTTCCATGACCATGAACACTTCTCCTTAAATTGGTCCCACGGAACAATAAAAAAAAATAAAAAAAAGGTCATTGATCTGGCCAAGAAGAACCAGATCTTTCTTCTGACATTTTCTTCTCACACTCTGCAGCCATTGGATGTAGGGGTATATGTTGTTGTTGTGGTCTTCAGTCCTGGGACTCGTTTGATGCAGCACTCCATGCTACTCTATCCTGTGCAAGCTTCTTCATCTCCCAGTACCTACTGCAACCTACATCCTTCTGAATCTGATTAGTGTATTCATCTCTTGGTCTCCCTCTATGATTTTACCCCCCACGCTACCCTCCAACACTAAATTGGTGATCCCTTGATGCCTCAGAACTTGTCCTACCAACTGATCCCTTCTTCTAGTCAAGTTGTGCCACAAACACCTCTTCCCCCCAGTTCTATTCAATACCTCTTCATTAGTAATGTGATCTACCCATCTAATCTTCAGCATTCTTCTGCAGCACCATATTTCGAACGCTTCTATTCTCTTCTTGTCCAAACTACACTCCTGGAAATGGAAAAAAGAACACATTGACACCGGTGTGTCAGACCCACCATACTTGCTCCGGACACTGCGAGAGGGCTGTACAAGCTATGATCACACGCACGGCACAGCGGACACACCAGGATCCGCGGTGTTGGACGTCGAATGGCGCTAGCTGCGCAGCATTTGTGCACCGCCGCCGTCAGTGTCAGCCAGTTTGCCGTGGCATACGGAGCTCCATCGCAGTCTTTAACACTGGTAGCATGCCGCGACAGCGTGGACGTGAACCGTATGTGCAGTTGACGGACTTTGAGCGAGGGCGTATAGTGGGCATGCGGGAGGCCGGGTGGACGTAACGCCGAATTGCTCAACACGTGGGGCATGAGGTCTCCACAGTACATCGATGTTGTCGCCAGTGGTCGGCGGAAGGTGCACGTGCCCGTCGACCTGGGACCGGACTGCAGCGACGCACGGATGCACGCCAAGACCGTAGGATCCTACGCAGTGCCGTAGGGGACCGCACCGCCACTTCTCAGCAAATTAGGGACACTGTTGCTCCTGGGGTATCGGCGAGGACCATTCGCAACCGTCTCCATGAAGCTGGGCTACGGTCCCGCACACCGTTAGGCCGTCTTCCGCTCACGCCCCAACATCGTGCAGCCTGCATCCAGTGGTGTCGCGACAGGCGTGAATGGAGGGACGAATGGAGACGTGTCGTCTTCAGCGATGAGAGTCGCTTCTGCCTTGGTGCCAATGATGGTCGTATGCGTGTTTGGCGCCGTGCAGGTGAGCGCCACAATCATGAGTGCATACGACCGAGGCACACAGGGCCAACACCCGACATCATGGTGTGGGGAGCGATCTCCTACACTGGCCGTACACCACTGGTGATCGTCGAGGGGACACTGAATAGTGCACGGTACATCCAAACCGTCATCGAACCCATCGTTCTACCATTCCTAGACCGGCAAGGGAACTTGCTGTTCCAACAGGACAATGCACGTCCGCATGTATCCCGTGCCACCCAACGTGCTCTAGAAGGTGTAAGTCAACTACCCTGGCCAGCAAGATCTCCGGATCTGTCCCCCATTGAGCATGTTTGGGACTGGATGAAGCGTCGTCTCACGCGGTCTGCACGTCCAGCACGAACGCTGGTCCAACTGAGGCGCCAGGTGGAAATGGCATGGCAAGCCGTTCCACAGGACTACATCCAGCATCTCTACGATCGTCTCCATGGGAGAATAGCAGCCTGCATTGCTGCGAAAGGTGGATATACACTGTACTAGTGCCGACATTGTGCATGCTCTGTTGCCTGTGTCTATGTGCCTGTGGTTCTGTCAGTGTGATCATGTGATGTATCTGACCCCAGGAATGTGTCAATAAAGTTTCCCCTTCCTGGGACAATGAATTCACGGTGTTCTTATTTCAATTCCCAGGAGTGTATTTATCGTCCATGTTTCACTTCCATACATGGCTACAATCCATACGAATACTTTCAGAAACGATTTCCTGACACTTAAATCAATACTCGATGTTAACAAATTTCTCTTCTTCAGAAACGCTTTCCTTGACATTGCCAATGTACATTTTATATCATCTTTACTTCGACCATCGTCAGTTATTTTGCTCCCCAAATAGCAAAACTCCCTAACTACTTTAAGTGTCTCATTTCTTAATGTAATTCCCTCAGCATCACCAAACTCAAATCGACTACATTCCATTATCCTCGTTTTGCTTTTGTTGATGTTCATCTTATATCCTCCTTTCAAGACACTGTCCATTCCGTTCAGCTGCTCTTCCAAGTCCTTCGCTGTCTCTGACAGAATTACAATGTCATCGGCGAACCTCAAAGTTTTTATTTCTTCTCCATGGATTTTAATACCTACTCCGAACTTTTCCTTTGTATCCTTTACTGCTTGCTCAAGATGCAGATTGAATAGCACGGGGAGAGGCTACATCCCTGTCTCACTCCTTTCCCAACCACTGCTCCCCTTTCATGTACCTCGACTCTTACAACTGCCATCTGGTTTCTGTACAAATTGTAAATAGCCTTTCGCTCTCTGTATTTTAGCCCTGACACCGTTAGAATTTGAAAGAGAGTATTCCAGTCAACATTGTCAAAATATTTCTCTAACTCTACAAATGCCAGAAACGTAGGTTTGCCTTTTCTTAATCTAGCTTCTAAAATAAGTCGTAGGGTCAGTATTGCCTCACGTGTAACCATATTTCTACGGAATCCAAACTGATCTTCCCCGAGGTCGTCTACTACCAGTTTTTCCATTCGTCTGTAAAGAATTCGCGTTAGTATTTTGCAGCCGTGACTTTTTAAACTGATAGTCCGTTAATTTTCACATCTGACAACACCTGCTTTCTTTGGGATTGGAATTATTATATTCTTCTTGAAGTCTGAGGGTATTTCTCCTGTCTCATACATCTTGCTCACCAGATGGTAGAGTTTTGTCAGGACTGGCTCTCCCAAGGCTGTCAGTAGTTCTAATGGAATATCGTCTATTCCCGGGGCCTTGTTTCGAATCAGATCTTTCAGTGCTCTGTCAAACTCTTCACGCAGTATCATATCTCCCATCTCATCTTCATCTGCATCCGCTTCCACTTCCATAATATTGTCCTCAAATACATCGCCCTTGTATAGACCCTCTATATATTTCTTCCACCTTTTTGCTTTCCCTTCTTAGCTTAGAACTGGGTTTCCATCTGAGCTCTTGATATTCATACAAGTGGTTCTCTTTTCTCCAGAGGTCTCTTTAATTGTCCTGTAGGCAGTATCTATCTTACCCCTAGTGAGACAAACCTCTACATCCTTACATTTGTCCTCTAGCCATCCCTGATTAGCCATTTTGCACTTCCTGTAGATCTCATTTTTGAGACGTTTGTATTCCTTTCTGCCTGCCTTACTTACTGCATTTTTATATTTTCTCCTTTCATCAATTAAATTCAATATTTCTTCTGTTACCCAAGGATTTCTACTAGACTTCGTCTTTTTACCTACTTGATCCTCTGCTGCCTTCACTACTTCATCCCTCAACGCTACCCATTCTTCTTGTACTGTATTTCTTTCCCCCATTCCTGTCAGTTGTTCCCTTATGGTCTCCCTGAAACTCTGTACAGCCTCTGGTTTAGTCAGTTTATCTATGTCTCATCTCCTGAAATTCCCACCGTTTTGCAGTTTCTTCAGTTTTAATCTACAGCTCACAACCAATAGATTGTGGTCAGAGTGCACATCTGCCTCTGGAAATGTCTTACAACTTAAAACCTGGTTCCTAAATCTCTGTCTTACCATTATATAATCTATCTGAAACCTGTAGGGGTATTTCGGCAACTTAAAAGATCATGGGGAAAATCTTTAAATAGCTACATGGTCAAGAATCCAGGTCTCAGACCCAACAGATCTGATTTGCACAAATTGTTGAAACCTTCTTACTACAGTGCTTTCAGTCCTGAGATCATCATATCAGCTTTTAGGAAGACTGGGATATATCCATTTAATCCTGCCACTGTGACTGATGAGGCAATAGCAACATCAAAGCCGACAGACAAACCTGCAGAAGACAATCTGGAGCCAGCATTAGATGATCCAGAAAGTCATTCAGAGGTGAATGACCTTCGTGCTCTGCCTGTCTTAACAGATGATGGGAACAAATGCAAGCGGAGGAGAAAGACAGATAGCAAGGTAAAATGTCTGACTCCAATTCAAGAAGCAGCTCCCAAAAGGAACCGGAGGTAGGCCTATGCATTTTCTAAAATATTATCCTACGTGCTTCATTAACAGAGTTGACAGTTGTTCCTTTGAGTTGTTGTTTATTTATTTTAATGAAATTCACTGATTTATAGGTAGGCCACGAAAGGAAGATACATTAAATCTACAACCAAGCAGCTCTGGAGTGACAAAGAAGAGGACAAAAGATACCAATAAATGTGGATCCTGTGGCCACATTTATCTAGAAGACGTGAGGAAAAAATCAGGGCACTATGGATACAGTGTAGTATGTGTTTAATGTGGTACCATTCGAAGTGTCAACATAATTTTGAAGAGAGTGAGGACGTTTTTATGTGCAACAAGTGTCGAAATCTTTCTGATGCAGACTAAAATGAGGCTTTCATTTAATTAGTAAATTCAATGCAGTGTTTTTGCTCATTACTTCGTCAGTACTTTATCATTATTATCATAAATAAGCCTCACTGTCGTAAAATGACAGAATAATATCTTTTATAGAAATACAATGCTTTCATTATTTAATTAATGCATTATCACGAAATTACCCAAGTAATGTCACGAACTTACTAAGGGGTGTCACGAAATAACCTACAAAATTATTAGTTCATGAAATCATAAGGGAGAGAATGTAGAATCAACTAATCATAACATTGTGCATACTGAGTAATGCATTTAAGGACAGGCTTACATATATAATTCAGCAGGCTTTTAAAATATTTTTTATATACTTTAAATTAAGTTAATACAGAAATCCTCACGAAATTGCCATGGTTTACCCTACTTATAGCTACTGTACTGGGTCTTTTTTGGGGCAGGCTGTCGTTAGTTGCGCACAACTTATCATTACTCCTTACTGTCGTTTTATGCCAGTAGGACAGTGATTGTGTTGATATGAAGTGGTTTGCAAAGGTGGTGCACAGTGTGTACTTCGACTTGTAAGTGCTGTAGGTTATCACAGTATCTTACGCTACACCTTATGTTTGTGTTTTACTCGTGTGGTCAGTGACACTGATTGACAGTTAATTGACACATGTCTGCACAACTTTAAACAAACACAGCGAACCAGAGTGTTTACAACTTGCTTTTATATCGAGTATTAACGAAACGTTTCTCCCGTCATCTCATATATTCGTACAAGTCTGGTTCTAGGCGCTACAGTCTAGGCGCTACAGTCTGTAACCGCGCGACCGCTACGGTCGCAGGTTCGAATGTCTCGGGCATGGATGTGTGATGTCCTTACGTTAGTTAGGTTTAAGTAGTTCTAAGTTCTAGGGGACTGATGACCTTAGCAGTTAAGTCCCATAGTGCTCAGAGCCATTTTTTGTATAGTACTCGCCACGTTGTTTACGAGACAGGAAAGCTCATTCCACGGATTCGGCGTCTCTTTAGAAACAGAAGCCGCTATGCAGCACTCGTATCCAATGAGAGGGGCGTCTGTAGAACCTAACCTACTTGATTCATAGTATGGTTTCTAAGCTAACCTAACCTCCTTTGGCCCAGTCACAAAATGACGAAGGAGATCGGGCCCAGTGTGGGCACGCTGTCGGCTGGCTCTGTCGGGCGACGTCTGGCGACGGTGTCTGACGACCGTTGTCGGTGCCGCTGCGATGGCAGCCGCACGGCCGGGGACGTCGCTGTCTCAGCAGTTCCGTACCGGTTCTTACGCCGTGTGTTTGTTCCTCGTTTCTGTCGGCGTTGTTAGTAAAATAGCACTGACCGCCTTTCCTATTTTGTATAATAAAGCAATATGTCGAACTGATATTGCGGTTTATCACTCTGTATTCAGTAAAAAATAAAAAAAGCGCCTGTTACAGCGGAGACCAAAGGAATACCGGAAAATACCGGTTATTCGGAACTAAAATACCGGTATCGGCTTTAACCGGTCGGTTTTTCCCATGCCTGCCAGGCGCTACTGTGCCACCACCCTTCTATTGACAAAGCTGTGAGCTGTGCAGGTAAAGTCATCGCTAATCACCCAGGGCTCCGGAATGTCACTTACGAAAAATGGCGAAATTTGTCACTTTCCTCGTTCGATCGCAAAATCTTATAAATCGGATGCCAGTAGTTTACTGACTTTGTAAACTGGTAGTTATTTAATGTCGACATTAGACCTGGATTTTGGTTCTCAAGACTGAGATGCTGACGCCGCTCTTTGAGGCGACCCTTTCGCGGAGGAGCTCGCGATCGGCGGGCAGCACAGACGCTGCCAGGGCGGCCACGCTCCACTCCAGGATGGGCCGCACGTGTGATTCGTAAACCAGTCTGGGACCGGCTGCACTTCCTCTGTATCCTACCAACAAATCGATGCCCACCACCCTCTCCACTCACTGCAGAGCCTGCGTGCTCATTCTATTCCGTATCTCTACAACGTGTGACACGCAGCCATTTGTTAACGATTCCAGCTGTGACTCATCGATAATGCAGTCACAGGATACTACGATTTTTTCGTTTTGTCAAGTACATAATACTACATTCCCGAACATTTCAAGCAAGTTACCGATCTTTGTACACCTTGAAATGTTTTAAAAACCTCACTGAGTATTTTATGCATCTTTTGTCAAACACTACTTCCATACACAGAATTGCATTACCTGCAAAATGTTTGAGGTTACTATTAATACTGTCTGCATGGTCATTAATGGGACATCACGAACACGAACAGCTACGATCTCAACACAATTCCCTAAGGCAAGAAGTTACTTCTACATCCGCCGATGAATCTCCGATGCGTGACAACTTTCTTCTTCTTCCCTACCAAAAAATGCTCGATCCAGTCACAAATTTCGCTCGATACACCGTGCAATTGTACTTTTGATAATAAGAATAGATGTAGTACTGATTCAAATGACTTTCGGAAATCGAGAAGTACTGGGTCTACCTGACTGCCTCCACTCGTGGCTTTTAGTATGCCGAGAGAGAAATAAGTGAGATGGGTTTCACGAGATTGACCTTTCCGAAAACCGTGCTACTTGACATAGAGGACCTCATTCCGTTCGAGGCACCTCACTATGTTTTAACTCACATTATCTGCTAAAATTGCACAACAAATCGATGTGGAGGATAGTTGGCGGCAGTTTTATGAATCGCTTCTGCTGCCCACCTTCCCTGCGCTCTCTTCCGACAACTGGGGACGGTTTTCTGTTTGAGACATTATAATTAACAGATTACACCTTATAAAAGAAAAGATTACGAAATGCGTCAATGCATAGCAGACGTGACAGAAAAGTTGATAGCGATCCGCTAAAACGTCCAGGTACGGACTTTTCGCACATTTTTCTCGACAATAATAGTAAGCAGTGCACACAACACCGCACGTTAGTCAACAGTGTCTACTTTATTGCTACGAGACTGTTGCATATTTAAAATTGAGAGCGAGTCTAAACGTTCCGTAGTGGTCCCACGTCATTCGAATTTGATGGATCATAAGACGAACACTTTAAATTTTGCGATTAAAGTGATTTTCATTTTCTGTTTAAAAAAGTGATGTGGCGACAACTGCTGGACAAACTTTCCTCACCCTACTGTACGACAAATCGCAGAAAAAACGTCGCGTTCTGGACAGGTCTCTAGTGCGGTGCATTAATTAAACTCCATATTTTCGTAGTATGCAAGTATATATCCACCAAATAAGGTACTTTAGTTTTGCAAACACGTAAACAAACGTGGCGGCGCGTCGCTTTGCTTCTTTCAGCCAGCCGCGGTTTCCCACACATCAGGCCGTCACCAGAAACTTCATTTGACAGGACAGTGAAAATAGTACCGCACGAATACTGCGGTGAGCGTCCTCGGTGCTGTGTCGTACCGCCAGAAGCACGTCCGTGTGGCGTCACGTGTCCCGTGCTGTGACCGGCCGACATGAGAACACGAAGCGGCTGTCGTGTCGATTTAAGATCCGCGCACTTATTTGTCAATCGTGAACCAACGAGTCTGTTAATTTAATCTCGCTTTTGGAGCAGACGCTGTTTGTCTATGCTCCAAATGCAGGTACAACATTTCTAACATACTCTGGCACTGTCTTTAAAGAAGAAGAAAGCAAGATGCTGGTCCAGAGGTGATTTAGAATGAGAAATACACAAGCTGTAACCTGTTAAAGGGAAATGATACACTCGGAACGTGACGGCTACGTCAGCTTTCTGCGAATGGACAGGGAAACTTCGAATAACTTGTTTGGAGCACCTTCCCGCTCACATTGAAAAACAAGACACAAGTATGAGAAAATTTATTCTCTTCTACTTGGTATTCTATGACAGATTATAAGGTACCACAATGTGGGAACATGAAGCCTACATCGCCCTTGGAAGAATTTCGACTTTTTATTTTACTGCGTGTTGTGCGTAGAATGCTGATTTTCTTCTTAACCTTATCCTGCGTACACTATGGCTGGGAAAGATGCGACACGTTGTAACCTCCCCACACGTAATAATAAAATGAATTTAAATATGAATAATTGAATGTGATTCTAATTTAATGTAACCTCTGAACAAAATTGGTTCCCATTTATAATCTCCATGCAGAAATGCATTCACATTTGATGTACCCACAAAATTCTTTTCTCATTTAATGTTAAGTTCGAAACAGAAAAATTCCTAAACCTCGAAATAAAAAAAAAACTCAGTAACCTGGTAAATTTTAGGACGACAGCAGCGCTGCGCCACGGCCCTGTATTCTGAATAAAAAAACCAAAAATTCTTACCTCAATAAAAACGGCGAATATATCTGCTCTTACCTAAAAAGTTTTCGGCACAGCTCCGTGTAATGCTGGCCTATACATTTGTGATTCGTGAAAGGAATGATCATGCATTGGATAAATTCTTTAAATTGAAATGAATGCTTTTTTTAAAAAAAATTACTTTATTTTATAAAATTATTGTTAGGGCAGTTAAAAAAAATTGGATGACAGTTCACATACATTACTAGATATGCGTAAGGCTGCCTCTTTACCTTATACAATAATACTCATCCTCCAGAGTCCCGACCAGAGCAGACTGCAGACAAGCGCAGACACGCGCAGACTAGTGCAGATACTCGCAGACTACTGCAGACTAGCGACAAGCAACAACTAACTACATACTGCTCTCTGGTCAGAGACTCTCCTACGCCTTGCCTATTGCAGGCAGCGCATACCTCTTACATAACCCTCCACTTGGGGGGGGGGCAAAAATTTGGCAGCGATGGTGAGTCAATTGGACTTGCCATGAGCAACAAATTTTTCTTAATTAACTAAGTTTACAATCACAGAATATATACATATATATAAGTGCAGAACATGAAATAAAATACAGTGCACATGCACTGAGTACAGAACATATCAAGCAATGACAAATTGTATACGCAATGAGTACAAATCATATTAACAAATGACATAAAGTCCACACGCACTGTAGTTTTTTTTTACTATTTTACAAGAACTAGGATAGGAAAGGGAAGGATTGCATCATGGTTGTAGCACATTAGGTTGCACGCAGCTGCACTGAAAGTCCATATCTTTCTACAGAAGCACAACACCAAGTGAGACAATCTGAAGTTCTTATCCCTGAAGTATTAATCAGTGTAGCAAAGACACTGAAATGTCGTATTAATATTCCATGTTATCATTTTGGTAGTACATTATGTACACCAAACAGTGGGACCATAATAACATCTCCATCGCTCAAGGTGGTGGACAGCATGTCGTGTCAACACCACGTTCTTGTAAGGTACACCAACGTAGAATTAGTGCAAAAACCAAATATAGTGCTCCATGATCATGAGGATAGACAGGACAAACGGATATTGCAGTAATTTCTGGTAATTAGGTCAGAAGGTGAAGGACATTAAGTCTTATGCCAGGCATCATTGAGAATTACGCTAGTCTATCAACTGATTTGAGTAACTGGTGACACTCATCGCCCTGGTACTGAACATTTCTGTACCATGTATGAAGTATTACAGAATAATGTTCATAAGTCATCTGATTACACACAACATTGGCACTCATTGACCAGTTACAAACCATCAGAAGCCATCATTCAAAACAGGAGCTAATGAGTGTAGCATCAAGCTACTGGTATTCATATATATAGCATGAAAGTGACATAACAAATTTAAAATATAAGAAACAGTGGCATTCGTTGGCCAGCAAGTATTGAATATTACAAAACATTTTTCATCATTCAAGTGACATACGACATATTTAAAATAATTATTGGCACTGATTGATCAGTTACAAATCATCAAAGTCATCAGTCAGAACAGGAGCTAATGAGTGTAGCATCAAGCTACTGGTATTCATATACATAGCATGCAAGTGACATAATATAAATTTAAAATATAAGAAACAGTGCCATTCGTTGGCCAGTAAGTATTGAATATTACAACACATTTTTCATCATTTCAGTGACATACGACATATTTAAAATAATTATTGGCACTCATTGATCAGTTACAAATCATCAGAAGTCATCAGTCAAAACAGGAGCTAATGAGTGTAGCACCAAGCTACTGGTATTCTTATATACACTCCTGGAAATGGAAAAAAGAACACATTGACACCGGTGTGTCAGACCCACCATACTTGCTGCGGACACTGCGAGAGGGCTGTACAAGCAATGAGCACACGCACGGCACAGCGGACACACCAGGAACCGCGGTGTTGGCCGTCGAATGGCGCTAGCTGCGCAGCATTTGTGCACCGCCGCCGTCAGTGTCAGCCAGTTTGCCGTGGCATACGGAGCTCCATCGCAGTCTTTAACACTGGTAGCATGCCGCGACAGCGTGGACGTGAACCGTATGTGCAGTTGACGGACTTTGAGCGAGGGCGTATAGTGGGCATGCGGGACGCCGGGTGGACGTAACGCCGAATTGCTCAACACGTGGGGCGTGAGGTCTCCACAGTACATCGATGTTGTCGCCAGTGGTCGGCGGAAGGTGCACGTGCTCGTCGACCTGGGACCGGACCGCAGCGACGCACGGATGCACGCCAAGACCGTAGGATCCTACGCAGTGCCGTAGGGGACCGCACCGCCACTTCCCAGCAAATTAGGGACACTGTTGCTCCTGGGGTATCGGCGAGGACCATTCGCAACCGTCTCCATGAAGCTGGGCTACGGTCCCGCACACCGTTAGGCCGTCTTCCGCTCACGCCCCAACATCGTGCAGCCCGCCTCCAGTGGTGTCGCGACAGGCATGAATGGAGGGACGAATGGAGACGTGTCGTCTTCAGCGATGAGAGTCACTTCTGCCTTGGTGCCAATGATGGTCGTATGCGTGTTTGGCGCCGTGCAGGTGAGCGCCACAATCAGGACTGCATACGACCAAGGCACACAGGGCCAACACCCGGCATCATGGTGTGGGGAGCGATCTCCTACACTGGCCGTACACCACTGGTGATCGTCGAGCGGACACTGAATAGTGCACGGTACATCCAAACCGTCATCGAACCCATCGTTCTACCATTCCTAGACCGGCAAGGGAACTTGCTGTTCCAACGGGACAATGCACGTCCGCATGTATCCCGTGCCACCCAACGTGCTCTAGAAGGTGTAAGTCAACTACCCTGGCCAGCAAGATCTCCGGATCTGTCCCCCATTGAGCATGTTTGGGACTGGATGAAGCGTCGTCTCACGCGGTCTGCACGTCCAGCACGAACGCTGGTCCAACTGAGGCGCCAGGTGGAAATGGCATGGCAAGCCGTTCCACAGGACTACATCCAGCATCTGTACGATCGTCTCCATGGGAGAATAGCAGCCTGCATTGCTGCGAAAGGTGGATATACACTGTACTAGTGCCGACATTGTGCATGCTCTGTTGCCTGTGTCTATGTGCCTGTGGTTCTGTCAGTGTGATCATGTGATGTATCTGACCCCAGGAATGTGTCAATAAAGTTTCCCCTTCCTGGGACAATGAATTCACGGTGTTCTTATTTCAATTTCCAGGAGTGTATATATATATATATATATATATATATATATATATATGTGTGTGTGTGTGTGTGTGTGTGTGTGTGTGTGTGTGTGTAGCATGTAAGTGACATAATATAAATTTAAAATATAAGAAACAGTGGCATTCATTGGCCAGCAAGTATTGAATATTACAAAACATTTTTCAAGTGACATATGACATATTTAAAATAATTATTGGCACTCCTTGGTCAGTTACAAAACATCAGAAGTCATCCTTCAAAACAGGAGTTAAAGAGTGTAGAGCATGCATGCATTATTACAAAATATCATTCACTATTACTCAGAACTCAACATTCAAGTGACATATGACATATTTAAAATGTAACACTGTAACTATTACTCAAGGTCTGTGATTAGAAAACATCATTCAGTATTACTCAGAACTCTCTTAAACTGGTACCATTATTTGGGACTGGTAATACATTTTTTTTTGTGCTAGCAATGCATTGCATTAGGATCGATAATTGATTGCTGGGGCATAACAATATTTGCTTTTGACTTATTGCTGCAAATGAGGATAGGTAACGTCATTCGTCATGAGTCAGCTGTAGCAAGGTTATGAAACAAATAAAGTATATGTGATCACTATGAAACGTCCCCTTTCAATAATGATGCATGACTGAGCTTAAACTGACACACAATATTTTTTTGCACAACGGAATCTGACTTTCAGAAATCCCTACAAAGGAATGGCCCTGACTAACATTAACCTGTACCTTTCACAAATCACTTACCTCACAAAAATCTTCGTTACTCAAGCTACTGCAATACAGCGAGCGCCACTACTGCCAGCTAAATAAAAGATTCAAACTACAGAAGGCACTAACTACTGATAGGCATAGTTAGCAATTGAAAGATGTTAATAGAGAATAAACAATGTATTTGCCTTAACAGTCATAATATATATAGTAGTTCATGACATCCAGTGTTACAAATTTCAAAACTCCGCCATCTCTCTCCCCACATTCACCACTGCTGGCGGCTCACCTCCAACTGCGCAACACTACGCGCTGTTAACAGCCAACTGCCCAACGCTACAATGGCAGACAACAATGCAAACTAGCCACAGACTGCACACAGCACAGCCAGTGATTTTCATACAGAGCGCAACGTGGCATTACCAATAAGTAAACCTAAACAGCCTACTTAAATAGCCCCCATGCTCGCCACAAAAAAATTTTACGAATTGTTTTGGGCACTGGCCAATACAGATTTGAAAAAAATTTTCATAATTACAGTAAGAAAAATATCAAATGCACACACTTATTAATACAATGTTGGTCAAAAGCTAAAATTTTCTCACAGTCCTGATCATTCATCACAGTGAAACTACCGTTTCTTTTCTCAAAGTCTGAGCAGGAAAAGACAATGCACACGGAAGTAGTGGATTTCCACGCAGTCTTGAAGAAGTAGTGTTGTCCTTCCAACGGAAAGACAGTGCTGACTCTTGACATACTGACAGGTAATGGGCCACAACAGAGCAAACCCACAGCAGAGTCATTCGACATTTTGAAGAATATTGGTAGGTAGGTCATCACAGAGCAGACCCACTGTAGTCCTGGCAGAGATTGTGGTATTGGTGGGCCACCAGAGGTGCAGACCCACTGCAGTCCTTGTAGAAATAATGGTACTGGTGGGTCAGCAAAGGTGTAGACCCACTGTAGTCCTTGTAGAAATAATGGTATTGGTGGGTCATAAAAGATGCACACCCAATGTAGTCTTTGTAGAGATGACCAGCAGCCATCTGTTGTGACTGTGCAGGTGCACAATCACCATTGAAGAGTCTTATGGATAATATAGCAAGTCCATAACCACTACTTGTGCACTCACAAACTTTTTGGAATTGTCCTTAGAACCAGCAATGCTGTTATCCAGTCCCTTGCTGAATTATTAACACACGTGCAAACACTAACAGTCCTTACTTCTCGCATATTGTCCATATACTATGACCAACAGAAACGTGTGCAGTGAAATGGGACTTACAAGTTAATAATATGATGAACTGGTGTCAATTACAATTTTATAACATAAGAATACAATTACAAAGGTACAAAATATATCAGTGTTACAGGAATTATGACACAAGTAAATACATAAAAGATGAGAATAATTATTGAAACATCAACTTCACACATGAGCATTAAAACGAAACAGAATAAATAATGTCTAAACATCTTTAAAAAGTAAATAACATATTATTAATGCCAGTTATATTTGAGGATAACAGTATTCCTCATCATAGTGAATGTAGCTTAGTATTATAAAAATTCTACAACAAAAGTCTTATAAGATAAACATATAAAGACAGGAAGAACATAAATACACAAGGGTACACAACACATAGTGGGATAACACAAAAGGAAAGGACAGGGTTTGTTTTCAGTGCCACATTTGGTACTGCAGTCCAACCCAAAACTTCATTAAATAGATCTTTCGTCTTGTTTCAACCTTTGCTTCCACCAAAAAATCCTATCCATTACCTCATTATTTATTTCCAAGAAAATCCTACCTAAACCTGTTGTCCCTAAACCCTACTTTTTTTGTTGATATCCTCTTTCAAAATACTTTTTTGGCCAGACCATTTTCTTATAGCTTCTCAATGCATTTCTTCCAATTCATCACAACTCGTTCACTTATATAGCCTACCCCATCTTAAGCTAACTTAAATCTACTGAGCTCAGATGCCAAACTAAGGGACGAGGCAATGCAGCAGCATGAAACAATTAATACAAACAGCAATGAAAAAAAAGGAAATTGTCAAAGCAAGCTGCAATAAATCTAAATTACCAAGCAATGCAACATTACAACTAATATGAGCCAATGTGCAGCAACAAGAAAAATAAATCAGTAGTAAAACTAGCTTAACAGAGTAATACAAAGTGAAATTTAGTAGCACTATGCCTGGCACACAGCAGCAGCAACTGTAATAACTTATATCTAAACATGACAAAGCTCAAGCAAAAAAATATTACACTAAAGATGGCCATGTCTAATACCTATGCCACATCTTAATACTAGAGTGATGCATCACAATTTATTCTACAAAAGAAATTACCAAGTACTTGGAAAGAAAATTCTGTATGCAATTCCTGTGAAGGGAAATGTCTTTTTGTGCTCCTTCGTTTTTTTGAAGTACATCATAAAGTTAGTCTTTACTGGGTCTGTAGGCATAAAATATTTATATTAGTACATCTATAAAATTTTATTTTAACCATTGCTGCAGTGCTGCTTGAAACTAGATATTAAACACATGAGCAAATATATATAGCCTATATAGAGCAATGCATGAAACGTCATTCACTGGGCAAATGTCGTCTCCAAAGGCAAAAGAATCTCTCAACTAGAAAGACAATAAATGTAAAATGTTTCTCATCATTTCATTAGGCATTTCAGTAAATATCATAAATTAAGAGCTCCACAGTGTAATCATATGTTTTCAAGTTTGAGTGTGTTGTATTTGCGATGCTTTCTACAAAGGAATGTCAATAGCGAGGATAATGGCCTCCCTTTTTTTTTCTACCTGTGCCCCTGAAAAGGCACACACTAATGGCTTTTTCTCCAGGCGTCTGACACAGCTGGGTGCCCACGAGGCATTACGTGCAGGTGGACACTTAACTTTCTTACGGAAATATTTACAACAGCAGTTTCCGCTACAGTGACAGTCTCATATAAAAAAATTTCACAGGTCAAGAATTTGCGTTACAAATCTGTAGAAACAAAATCCTATTGATGTAACTGTGTCCAAAAAATTTTGGTCAGCATTGTGATACATTCACGCATCTACATACATTTCATAACTCTTAAAGTACGATTCTTGGTTTCCAACATCCTTTTTCACAAGTCAGAGTCCCTAACCACTATTCATTACTCCTTACCTTATTCGTCGACACTTCTTCAATATTTCATCATAATAAATACGTAGCATAATCAAATAACTCATATAGCATCAGCTTATTGATCATAAACATACAGCAACAGCATAATACACATAGTCATTGTAATAATAACATCATAACACCTCAGTCAACTCCCAAAATCGTCGTAGCTTCCTCCAATAATTTCAAAACCTAAGAAAAATTCTCAGCTCATGTCAAAAGTGTCATCTGCCTCAAACGTACTTTAAAAATCGTGATCCCACACCAAATATATCATTCAAAGCTCTCATAATATCACAATGAGTCCGAAAAAATATGAACAGTTCACAAAGTACAGACAAAATACAATTTCGTAAGTGTGAAGTTATCCAACAGTGTAATTAAATAAACATCTGTCACTGCCGTAGTAAAAAAGGTTGTCTCTCTCAGTTAAATGATCAGATAGCTATGTAATTTATGTGTTAGAGGAATATCGTACCGATGTGTAAAGTTGTATAAGCAAATACCATATTAGCTAGGGCTCCTTGAGCTTGCCAAACACATGATACGCAAAGTAAGCGTGTACCCCCCTGAGGATTAATGTAAGTATACCCTCAGGTGTTACAGATTACAAGAATGGAATGAAATGTATTACGGAAAACCTTTGTATCATTGTACTTGAAATATCTTTAAAAATAAATGATTTAAGTACAAAATTAATCACTCAAATACGTGTCGTGTAGCGCTAAATGTGCGTCTTGCTGTAAGATAATCTCTGTGGAAGTGTCGTAGTTATTGTCCTCCAAAAGCTAAGTTCTGCAGAAGCCAATGTACTTACCTCATGATAAACAAAAGTGAAATGCTTCGCGTATAGATATCTTAGTTATTACGCTTATTGTTGTGATGAAGAAAGTACTGCGCTGTAACGTATTGTTGTGCTACGGAAAAGGCTGTCTCCTTGTAGCTATACCACAAAAGTTACTACTAAAACATGTTTTACTTTACAGAAGAATTCAGAAGAACTGTGCAGATATAAAACAGATACACCACAAAAGCAACATTGTAAATTGTCACTCATTAGTAACGTCGTGATATAATCGTGTAGCTGTCACATAAACTAACCACTATGTCATCTGGTATTTCACAGAAAGTACCTCAAATCCAGAATCCACTCTCAAGCAAACCAAAATGTTGCATGAAAATCTCATTAGCAGTGCCGGTATATGTTCCAAGTATGTGAGCCTCATAGTCGTTACGCGATCGTGCAACTAACAAGCAAGAATGTACAAACAACAACACTGCGTTGTCCGTTCACTATAACAATGCATTCGAAATTTCTGTTTAAATAAGTTCCCTTGGTTCTTGACTGGATATTTAACTTCAAACACTGTTGCATGTTAACAGATACTAAGTCTGACAAAGCATACTGGTAATGTAAAGTGAAAAGTTATATGGCAAAGACAAAGTTAAAAAGCAGATTATCTTTCAATAAACGGTTTTACATGTGAAATGTGGTGTAAACCTTTACTCTTCATAATACTCAGAG
The DNA here is from genome assembly GCF_021461385.2 of Schistocerca piceifrons. Taxonomy (NCBI): domain Eukaryota; kingdom Metazoa; phylum Arthropoda; class Insecta; order Orthoptera; family Acrididae; genus Schistocerca; species Schistocerca piceifrons. The sequence goes on along the minus strand of NC_060148.1, from coordinate 72,005,841 downwards.
TTTCAACTTCGACGCAATTATCATGTGGTATAGGTCGGTAAAGAATACTGGAATTTTTCTCAAGGCTAGCGTCTATGTTATTTTTCCCTGAGCCAGCGGGCGCACGTGGCTGCCTGCGGTGCGAGTCATTGTCTGTTTCTTTGTTGGCGCGCGTCGTTACTGGGATTAGGAGACCTAACTTCTACAAATTCACCTTGCCGAGAGAGCCCTGCCCTATTTAAATCCCGCCAGCTCTGATGCAATTCAGGTGTGTCATTACGTTCACATCGTCTGTCGTCATGTCGGTAGTTTCTGTAGTTTCTTTCTTGTCGGTTAAGTGGTGGAGAATTTCTCCCTGAATCGTAACTGCGCGCTGGACCGTTGCGTCTAAAGTTATTTTGTCTCCCGTGATAATAATTGTTTTGGTTCCCGTATTGTCTGTTTCTCTGATTATCTCTGTGATAGTCATTACTGCAGAGAGGTGATCTTTCCCTGTAATTATTACTACTCTGCCAACGGTTGTCATACGGGTGGTGTCTGTTTTGGTCACGATTTGTGTTGTGAGAATAGCCTTGTCACTTCCAGTTATTATTTCTGTCTTTGCGGAATTGTGACGGATGTGACCTGTAATTGTTGTACTCCTGTTTTCGCGTTCCGTGATTGTCAGTGTCAATTTCCAGTTCTTGTAAGAGCCCCTGAAAAGCTTCAATGTCGTCTTTGCAACGTCCTGCTAAAATAATATGCCATAAATGTTCAGGTATTTGATTAAGCAAATGTGGATGAGCTCTGAGGGGCTGTATGGGTTTGAAAGATACTGATTCTTATGCAACATGTCTTCCAAACATGTCATAAGACTGGAAAATTCAGATTGTTCGAAGCATTTCATCATTATGATGCCATGTTTTACTCGGTCTTGTGTAGCTTGAGACCAATACGCTGAGAGGAAGGCATGATAAAATTCTCCTTCACTGTGACAATCGTGAATGACCGATCGCATTCTTACAGCTGGTTCATTCTCCAAGTAGCCACACATAAATTCTAACCTGTGCTCCAATGACCAGTTGGGAGGAAAACAATGAGAAAATTGATGAAGCCATGCTTGTGGATGAATGTCGTTGTCCGAATTCTTAAATGTTTTGAATTTACGTTTAGTAATGAACAGCTTATAGTCGAAATCATCATGTCGGCGAGTAGCACATCGCTCATTGTTACTTCGTTTCGGCGGTTCCATTTCAAAATCCAATGCGCCTTGCCAATTTCTTTCATAATTTCCGAAATGTCCTGTGTTATTATTTTGTGGTTGTTCCGTATTTCTATGTCCCTCTTCCCGTACTGGAGCGCGAGTATCCTCTGAAATATGTAATTCTTGTATTACCTGCGTCAACTGATCTTGTACTTCCCGGATTTCTCTTTTGTACTGTGTATTGATTTGATTTTGATTTTCTTTGAATTTTCTAATTTATTCATACTCTTCTGTGTCAGTGAAGGCTACGGGTCTTGTGTCATTCAGATCATCATCTACCTTTGTAGATAAGTTAGAAACCTGATCCGAAAGTTCGGCTACTTTCTCCGATAGTGAACACATTTCCTCAGTGTGTTTTTCTGAACCAAGTTTCAGAGTGTCCATTTGTGTTGAAATCGAATCTACTGTGTCCTTTAAGTTGCGTAACCGAATCGGTAGATGCAACTGAGTCAATTTTAGCCCACAAGGTCTCATGATTTCCATGAACAATGGCTTGCAGTTCTTTTATGGCTGCTTCGTGATTCTGTAATGCATTTTCATGCCGCGAAAAAATAGGTTGAAAATGCTCACAAATTTGTGTTTTTACGTCATTACAGACGTTTTGACATTTCGATTCGATTTTATGTAACTCAGTAATTAAATATTCACGTGTTTGTTCAAGTGTGGTGTCTAACTTCCGAAGATTTTGTTCCATTGTGTCTAACTTTCCTGTGTTTGTGTCTGGAGGAGGAGGAGGAGATGAGTGTTTAACGTCCCGTCGACAACGAGGTCATTAGAGACGGAGCACAAGGCTGAGGGAAGGATGGGGAAGGGAATCGGCCGTGCCCTTTCAGAGGAACCATCCCGGCATTTGCCTGAAGCGATTTAGGGAAATCACGGAAAACCTAAATCAGGATGGCCGGAGACGGGATTGAACCGTCGTCCTCCCGAATGCAAGTCCAGTGTGCTAACCACTGCGCCACCTCGCTCGGTTTTGTGTCTGGTGTTGTTCCATTGTGTCTAAGCTTTTGCTGTGTTTGTTTCTGGTGTTGTTCGATTGTGTTTAACTTTTGAAGCCTTTGTCCCATTTGTCTCTGATTTTGTTCCATTTGTTGCATTAATTGCAATAATAATGTATTAGTGTCTGGAATCTGTTTCTCTACGCTTTTTGGCAGTGCATTTTCACCAGCAACATTCACATTTTGACAAGCAGAAAATTTGTCTTGACTCATTTGAGGAAACGGTGAGGACCCAAAACCTAAGTCTACAGTATTTGCAATATTGTGTTCTGTCATTTCGGATTCCTGAGGCGAGCTGTTGCCGACCGATCGATCGATAATGCTTCCTTGATCACTACCTGTTTCATTGTCTACACCATTATTTGCTGCCCGCTCCATTTCCCTATGCACAATTACCAAATTACTACTTCGAATGTCTGTTAATTCACTACACAGTGGTGCTGATAAGCTACGCTCGTCGTCACTATTATTTCTCAGTTTACTTTGGAGCCTAGTGTTACGTTTTTCACACGCCATTATTGTCACAATATTTCACACGATAACACAGAAAAGCACAATTTGAAGAGCAAAATTAAGAGAACACATTAACATAGCACTGAAAATAATATGTAGTTAATTGCAAGCGCAGCTGCGAAATACTTGGTGCAAATCTACATGCATGCCACAACTGTTTTACTGTACAACAATGAAAGACTGCAACTACAAAGGAGATTTTCTCTACAATTACGCGCTAGCAATAAACAATAGCTACACTAATTACAGAAACTACAAGAAAAAATCAGAAGATTCCAGTGAGGTATCCTCGGCTATGGGTCGACATATGAAACGTCCCCTTTGAATAATGTATACAAGACTGTCCTTAAACTGACACACAATATTATTTAGCGCAACGCAATCTGACTTTCAGAAATCCCTACAAAGGAATGGCCCTGACTAACATTAACCTGTACCTTTCACAAATCACTTACCTCACAAAAATCTTCGTTACTCAAGCTACTGCAATACAGCGAGCGCCACTACTGCCAGCTAAATAAAAGATTCAAACTACAGAAGGCACTAACTACTGATAGGCATAGTTAGCAATTGAAAGATGTTAATAGAGAACAAACAATGTATTTGCCTTAACAGTCATAATATATATAGTAGTTCATGACATCCAGTGTTACAAATTTCAAAACTCCGCCATCTCTCTCCCCACATCCACCACTGCTGGCGGGTCACCTCCAACTGCGCAACGCTACGCGCTGTTAACAGCCAACTGCCCAACACTACAATGGCAGACAACATTGCAAACTAGCCACAGACTGCACACAGCACAGCCAGTGATTTTCATACAGAGCGCTACGTGGCGTTACCAGTAAGAAAACCTAAACAGCCTACTTACAACATTCATGAATGACACACACAAATGGGTATAAAAAAATGCAAGTACTAGAACACGTTTAATGACCGACTGCTTATAGCACATTAATTTCATGAATAGCTTCTCCTGGGAAAAAAATGCAAAATGGACTATTAAGCAGAATGAAGAAACGCATATTATACTGAAAAGTAGTGAACTTCGAATTAACAGGTAATGAAACGTGTATTAAATATATATGTTCTATAGCTGTCCTTTCCAAAACCTTCAGTCATCATAGCATGCGACATAAGACATACTGTCAAGACGATCTGCAACAAATACTTAAATAACTACATAGCATAAATACATAAACTTCAACATTATCCTCATCTGCAAAGAAAAACTCAAAAGTGGTGTGTTTAGTGGCCATATAAAGTTTATCACTATCAACACCTGTAAACAAAAACTTCATTATTCATATCACCATAACTCCATTATTATCAACACCTCTAAAGAAAAACTTCATTATCCATATTAGCATATTCTTCATCACTATTCATCATCATTCATTATCATCTGCAAAAAAACACTTCATCATACAAATATTCATAGTATAGAGTTCCTTATTTCTAGTATATTTCATCACTAAAACTAAGACGTGTAGTTCTGTCTCACAGCCTGCATCAATGGCCTCGTATGCTGAAAGAAAAAATTAGTTAAGACCGCTATCATACGATGTGTATAGTATATTCTTGTTAATGCTTGTTAATTCTGATCCATTTACTCTTCGTGACGAGGTATTGCATCTTCTTTCGTTCATTCCGAAGGTGAAATTCCCATTTCATAGTAATCCACTGTGGTCTGTTTAATTTATTTCTTTTACACGTTAATTCTTTCTGAAGATGATAAACAATGATTAATGTCTTGCATTTAAGTCATATACCCATTAAATAAAAACTGGTTTCTAGTGATATAATTAAGCATACAGCATAGCATGACAGAAAACGTAATACGTCAAAAACATAGACAGTGTGCAGGTGCAAAAATGTACACAGAGTATCACAATGTAGCAGAAAAAAAAAACGATGTTGAGATATCATAAGGCAAAATGTCAAAGTCAACTGGTGTTTGTTATATCTTAAATATTTCATAGTGCATACAGACAAAACAGGAAAACAATCATACATACATGGAGAATGGAAAATGTGCACGGTCTGATGTGTAACGACAAGAAAAGCGACCTGTTAACCTTACCTTGCCAGGTACTTGCCAAGAAAAAATACGATAATCATCAGTAAGTAGTCACATAAATATAATTGCATAAGTGGTCATAAAATGTGTAAGTTTACCTGGAAAATGTGCATGGTCTGAGGTGTAACGACAAGAAAAGCGAGCTGCTAACCTTACCTTGCCGGGCACTTGCCAAAAAAAATACGATAATCATCAGTAAGTGTTCATGTAAATATAATTGCATAAGTGGTTATATAAAAAATCAGGAAATGGTATTACAGTGTGATAAATCATAAAGTTTGTTCATTTAATAAAGTGTTTCATATTGGAGACATGGTGTATGCCTTTACTTTTTCTGGTTCTCAGAGTTTCGATGTGAACTACATTGGGGTGAGGAATGCTGCGAATTCGATATGGACCTGCATATAGAAGCTCAAATTTACTACATCTACCAGCTTTACTGTATGATTAAATGATGATGGCGTCCTCTTGGCTAAAATATTCCAAGGTAAAATAGTCCCCCATTCGGACCTCCAGGCGGGGACTACTCAAGAGGACGTAGTTATCAGGAGAAAGAAAACTGGCGTTCTACGGATCGGAGCGTGGAATGTCAGATCCCTTAATCGGACAGGTAGGTTAGAAAATTTAAAAAGGGAAATGGATAGGTTAAAGTTAGATATAGTGGGAATTAGTGAAGTTCGTGGCAGAAGGAACAAGACTTTTGGTCAGGTGATTACAGGGTTATAAATACATAATCAAATAGGGGTAATGCAGGAGTAGGTTTAATAATGAATAAAAAAATAGGAGTCCGGGTAAGTTACTACCAACAGCATAGTGAACGCATTACTGTGGCCAAGATAGACACAAAGCCCATGCCTGCTACAGTAGTACAAGTTTATATGCCAACTAGCTCTGCAGATGATGAAGAAATTGATGAAATGTATGACGAGATAAAAGAAATTATTCAGATAGTGAAGGGAGACGAAAATTTAATAGTCATGGGTGACTGGAATTCGAGTGTAGGAAAAGGGAGAGAAGGAAACATAGTAGGTGAAAATGGATTGGGGGGAAGAAATGAAAGAGGAAGCCGCCTTGTAGAATTTTGCACAGAGCATAACTTAATCATAGCTAACACTTGGTTCAAGAATCATAAAAGAAGGTTGTATTCCTGGAAGAATCCTGGAGATACTAAAAGGTATCAGATAGATTATATAATGGTAAGACAGAGATTTAGGAATCAGGTTTTAAATTGTAAGACATTTCCAGGGGCAGATGTGGATTATGACCACAATCTATTGGTTATGAACTGCAGATTGAAACTGAAGAAACTGCAAAAAGGTGGGAATTTAAGGAGATGGGACCTGGATAAACTGAAAGAACCAGAGGTTGTACAGAGTTTGAGGGAGAGCATAAGGGAACAATTGACAGGAATGGGGGAAAGAAATACAGCAGAAGAAGAATGGGTAGCTCAGAGGGATGAAGTAGTGAAGGCAGCAGATGATCAAGTAGGTAAAAAGACGAGGCCTAATAGAAATCCTTGGGTAACAGAAGAAATATTGAATTTAATTGATGAAAGGAGAAAATATAAAAATGCAGTAAATGAAGCAGGCAAAAAGGAATACAAATGTCTCAAAAATGGGATCGACAGGAAGTGCAAAATGGCTAAGCAGGGATGTTTAGAAGACAAATGTAAGGATGTAGAGGCTTGTCTCACTAGGGGTAAGATAGATACTGCCTACAGGAAAATTAGAGAGACCTTTGGAGAGAAGAGAACCACTTGTATGAATATCAAGAGCTCAGATGGTAACCCAGTTCTAAGCAAAGAAGGGAAGGCAGAAAGGTGGAAGGAGTATATAGAGGGTTTATACAAGGGCGATGTACTTGAGGACAATATTATGGAAATGGAAGAGGATGTAGATGAAGTCGAAATGGGAGATAAGATACTGCATGAAGAGTTTGACAGAGCACTGAAAGACCTGAGTGGAAACAAGGCCCCGGGAATAGACAACATTCCATTAGAACTACTGATGGCCTTGGGAGAGCCAGTCATGACAAAACTCTACCATCTGGTGAGCAAGATGTATGAGACAGGCAAAATACCCTCAGACTTCAAGAAGAATATAATAATTCCAATCCCAAAGAAAGCAGGTGTTGACAGATGTGAAAATTACCGAACTATCACTTTAATAAGTCACAGCTGCAAAATACTAACGCGAGTTCTTTACGGACAAATGGAAAAACTGGTCGAAGCAGACCTCGGGGAAGATCAGTTTGGATTCCGTAGAAATGTTGGAAAACGTGAGGCAATACTAACCTTACGACTTATCTTAGAAGAAAGATTAAGAAAAGGCAAACCTACGTTTCTAGCATTTGTAGACTTAGAGAAAGCTTTTGACAATGTTAACTGGAATACTCTCTTTCAAATTCTGAAGGTGGCAGGGGTAAAATACAGGGAGCGAAAGGCTATTTACAATTTGTACAGAAACCAGATGGCAGTTATAAGAGTTGAGGGGCATGAAAGGGAAGCAGTGGTTGGGAAAGGAGTGAGACAGGGTTGTAGCCTGTCCCCGATGTTATTCAATCTGTATATTGAGCAAGCAGTAAAGGAAACAAAAGAAAAATTCGGAGTAGGTATTAAAATTCATGGAGAAGAAGTAAAAACTTTGAGGTTCGCCGATGACATTGTAATTCTGTCAGAGACAGCAAAGGACTTGGAAGAGCAGTTGAACGGAATGAACAGTGTATTGAAGGAGGATATAAGATCAACATCAACAAAAGCAAAACAAGGATAATGGAATCAAATTAAATCGGGTGATGCTGAGGGAATTACACTCCAGGGAATTGAAATAAGAACACCGTGAATTCATTGTCCCAGGAAGGGGAAACTTTATTGACACATTCCTGGGGTCAGATACATCACATGATCACACTGACAGAACCACAGGCACATAGACACAGGCAACAGAGCATGCACAATGTCGGCACTAGTACAGTGTATATCCACCTTTCGCAGCAATGCAGGCTGCTATTCTCCCATGGAGACGATCGTACAGATGCTGGATGTAGTCCCGTGGAACGGCTTGCCATGCCATTTCCACCTGGCGCCTCAGTTGGACCAGCGTTCATGCTGGACGTGCAGACCGCGTGAGACGACGCTTCATCCAGTCCCAAACATGCTCAATGGGGGACAGATCCGGAGATCTTGCTGGCCAGGGTAGTTGACTTACACCTTCTAGAGCACGTTGGGTGGCACGGAATACATTCGGACGTGCATTGTTCTGTTGGAACAGCAAGTTCCCTTGCCGGTCTAGGAATGGTAGAACGATGGGTTCGATGACGGTTTGGATGTACCGTGCACTATTCAGTGTCCCCTCGACGATCACCAGTGGTTTACGGCCAGTGTAGGAGATCGCTCCCCACACCATGATGCCGGGTGTTGGCCATGTGTGCCTCGGTCGTATGCAGTCCTGATTGTGGCGCTCACCTGCACGGCGCCAAACACGCATACGACCATCATTGGCACCAAGGCAGAAGCGACTCTCATCGCTGAAGACGACACGTCTCCATTCGTCCCTCCATTCACGCCTGTCGCGACACCACTGGAGGCAGGCTGCACGATGTTGGGGCGTGAGCGGAAGACGGCCGAACGGTGTGCGGGACCGTAGCCCAGCTTCATGGAGACGGTTGCGAATGGTCCTCGCCGATACCCCAGGAGCAACAGTGTCCCTAATTTGCTGGGAAGTGGCGGTGCGGTCCCCTACGGCACTGCGGAGGATCCTACGGTCTTGGCGTGCATCCGTGCGTCGCTGCGGTCCGGTCCCAGGGCGATGGGCACGTGCACCTTCCGCCGACCACTGGGGAGAAGAGAAGTCTGTGGCACAACTTGACTAGAAGAAGGGATCGGCTGGTAGGACATGTTTTGAGGCATCAATGGATCACAAATTTAGCAGTGGAGGGCAGCGTGGAGGGTAAAAATCGTAGAGGGAGACCAAGAGATGAGTACACCAAGCAGATTCAGAAGAATGTAGGTTGCGGTAGGTACTGGGAGATGAAGAAGCTTGCACAGGATAGAGTAGCATGGAGAGCTGCATCAAACCAGTTTCAGGACTGAAGACCACAACAACAACAACCTTTTCCTCTGTTAGATAAATAATGTGTGCGTACTAATATCTTCTATCCAATGCGAAAGTCACGGCGTGTACAAACCTGTTTTTGCTGTCTTCTCCGGCGCTCTGCGGCACGTTTGATGTTGTTCAGCGCAATAATTTTTTCATGGTGTCGTAGTCGACGAGATGTAGGAAAGGTTACTAATTCTTTAATTTTGTTAGGTGGTTCAACATTTTTCAGTATAACAGTCGGAGATAGCATAGTAGATTCATTTGGTATGGAATTAATTACATCTTGGAATGAGAGTATGTGTGTGTCCCAATCACTATGTCTTTTATGGCAGTATATTCTACATAGTTTACCAATTTCTTTCATTAGTCGTTCACAAGGGTTCGAAGAAGCATGGTACCTGGATATATAGATCGGAGAAATGTTTCTACCTCGTAACATACGTGTCCATATAGCAGATCGAAACTGTGGTCCATTGTCGGAAATTGAAGCATGGTACCTGGATATATAGATCGGAGAAATGTTTCTACCTCGTAACATACGTGTCCATATAGCAGATCGAAACTGTGGTCCATTGTCGGAAATTACTTTCAACACATGCCATACACGAAATAGAAAATGCTTTACAAATGCTTTCGAAACAGTTTTGGCAGTAGCTTTGCGTAACGGAGTGAAGGTAACAAATTTTGAAGTGAGTTCAACAGCGACAAAGATGTAGCAAAAACCTCTATTAGTTCTGGGAATCGGACCATAAATGTCTACAGCGGCCATGTGTCTCAATTTAACAGGTACAATGGGATGTAATGGAGGAATATGTGAAGTCGTATCTGACTTAGCTTTCTGGCAGATTTTACATGACGCTAGAACTCGTCGAATAGGTTTCTCCATGTTGGTAAAATAACAGTTCTGTCTCAGTATAAGAAAACACTTTCTGGCTCCGTAATGTGCGTAACTTAAATGAGTATACCAGATTAATTTGTTAATAAGCTCGTCAGGAATGCATAATAACCAATTGTTGCTGTCAGGGTGAGAGCGGCGAAACAGAATGTTATTGCGTACAGTGTAATGGTTTCTAATGGTACCAGTATTCCTATCTTGCCAAAGGTGTTTAATTTCTTTCCATACGTTGTCTTTGCTCTGCTCTTGTGCTATGTCTTGTAATGACGACGAATTGAAATTTTCAAATATAACTTGTTGAATGTACAGGACGCTGAAATTTGCTTTGCAGAAGTTGGTTGCGATGTCTTGCTGATTGCTGAGAGAACGGGATAGTGCGTCTGCTACAATATTTTGTGTGCCGGGAATGTGAACAATTGTAAAATGAAATTCCTGCAAATAAAGTTTCCATCTGCTTAATCTGTCGTGTGTAAATTTAGCGGAAAGTAAAAACTGTATTGCTCTATGGTCTGTGTAAACGGTCGTATGTCTTCCATAAAGAAAATGCCGAAATGTCGTAAATGCCCATACAACACATAATATTTCAAGTTCTGTAACAGAATAATTGCGTTCAGCAGGTGACAGAATGCGACTCGCAAAGGCTATGTTTTTAATTACTGTAGTGCCATCTTCTTCAATTTCCTGAAAAATATGAACGCCTAAAGCGGTGTTAGAACTGTCTGTCGCAATAGAAAAATTTCTAGTAAGATCTGGATGTGATAAAAGTGGTGCATTCAACAAAGCTTGTTTCAGGATCACAAATTCAGAATGTGCTTGGCTATCCCAGGACCAAATAGTGTTTTTACCTGTCAATTGACATAATCTAAGGGTGTCTAAAGCAGAGTAATGAATAAATTTACGAAAAAAGTTAATTAAACCCAAAAAGCTGCGTAGTTGTTTCTTCGCCGTAGGAACAGTAATGTCACGTAAAGCTTGAAATTTTTTCGGGTCAGGCGCAATGCCCTCTGCTGAAATTACATGTCCAAGAAATTTTATAGAAGTTTTGCCAAAGTGCGATTTACTGAGATTAACTGTGAGTCCTTGTGCACGAAAAGTTCGTAACAGTTGTTCAAGAATCAGATTGTGTTCAGACCAGTTAGCTTCTGCAATAAGAATGTCGTCTACGTACGTTGTGATTCTGTCTTTAAGCTCTGTCGGAAGTATTGTATTCAAACCGCGAATAAATGCTGCTGAAGAAATAGTTAAACCGAACGGTAATTTACAAAATTGATAAGAGTCACCAAAACAGAGAAAAGCCGTGTACTTTCTGCAGTCCGGATGGAGTTGAATTTGCCAAAATCCCGATTTCAAATCTAATGTGGAATAAACAGCAGTACCATGCAATTTCTGTAGAAGTTCTTCTAGTGTCTGTGGGCGATCCGTTTAATTAGTAACAAGGTCATTGATGTGACGCGAATCAAGTACGAGGCGAAGCGAACCATCCTTTTTCTTAACAATATGGAGCGGGTTTATGTACGGACTAACTGCCGGTTCAATAATTCCTTGGTCAAGCATAGCTTGCAATTCTTTCTTAACTTGTTCTGTGTGAATATAAGGAATGGGATAATGCTTGGCTTTAAATGTGTCGTGCTGTTTAACTTGAAATTCATACATAAAACCGGACATAGTACCAGGAACGTTGTCAAAAACTGGAGCTTGCTGTAAAAGAATTTTGCGTAGTTGCGTGCGTTCGTCGTCTGTATTTGCACTGCTCTGTTTAACTTTATCAGAAATCATCTGTATAACCTCATAGTCAGCTTCGTCTGGAGTATTATAATTGTGTACGTACGTATCTGCGAAAAATGTCGAATGACAGTCTAAGTTACGTGATGCGGAAATGACCTCTGTACGATTAATTGTTTGTTCTTCTGCAGATAAAGGGTGCTGAAATTCTAAAGCCAGTTGTCCATTTTCATCCTTTAACATTAAATACGAGTTTTGAAAATCAATAATTGCATCGTGTTGTACCAGAAAATTCGTACCTAAAATAACGTCTGTCGTCAATAAGGGAACAATCCAAAAATTTGAGTGAAATGTATGACCTGCAATACAAAGTGATAAATGTGTATGTAATTTTACATCTACTCCCTTACCAGATACTGCTCCTTTTACTTTAGTTTTGCCTAATGGTAGCGTAGGATAGGTATTCTCTTTGTTACACTCGTTGAAAGTTTCCTCATTTATGACTGACATAGGAGATCCAGAATCGATTACTGCTGAAAATCTGGATGATCCAATTTTTACTTCGATGACAGGGTGTGAAATGGTTTTTTGAATAACTGGTTTTTCCTGCAAAAGAGTGTCTCGGATGTCGTCAAAAGTAATAACATTTTCGTGAACAAGATTCTGCGTGTCAAAAGTATTGCTTGCGTTGCTGGAAGATGCAACCTGTACTGTATCTAGTCAAATTCTATCTGATGTGCTATTAATTTCGGGATGATGCTGTGGCATTTCCACTATTTGTACGGTTCTGTTATTTCTTCCTGACGTATTACGTTCGGGATGATATCTACTGTCTGGTTCATTCATAATAATTTGTTGTTGTGGGTGATTCTGCTGCTGATAAGACCGACTGTTATTAAACGTACGCTGAAAATTGTGCTCATTAGTTTTACGTCTGTCATGATAGTCATTTCTATACGGTGCATTGCGATAGGAGTTTAAATGGTGTGTTTTCTGTACGTAGTTATTTCCTTGTTGCTGTGCGTTACTATTTATTGGAGCTGAGGCTATACGTGCAGGCGGCGAAACATTAAAGCTTGGTTGACCTTGTGCATTACATTGTTGGTTAGGTATGCTAACAGGCTGGTTTTGTTGCTGTTGTTGGGAAAAACCTCTATTGTTACCAAAATGTGTTTGCGACTGCTGAAAATTTTGTACATACTGATGATTAAATTTTTGTCCAGTATTAAAGTTCTCGTGGTTGTCATTTCTGGAGCGTCTAATGAAAACTGTCACTTTCGGTATAACTTGTCGTATCAGGTTTTCTTTATTCATTCTTAATCATAGATAGATCGATAGTTGAAGAGCTGTTTTAATAGATATAAAGGATAGTAGAAGAGAAGGCAGCAGTGCAGAAAACTAAAGATGAAATAGCACTACTACGGCTAGGGGCCGTGTGCACGCTACAGCACATATTCATTAAAGGGTAATGAATCCCCTGAGGTCTATATTTTAATTTAATAATAAATTTTAGTTTCTGCGTTACAGGCAATGCCGGTGAAAATTCAAAAGCAAATTGTCGTATCCAGTCCAAAGCTAGTTTCTGCGTTACAGGCCAAGCTGGTGAAAGTACAAAAATAATTCGACGTATCCAGTTCAAAGCGTGTACCTGTGCTCTGTCATTTTTAAATACCTTAGATTTTTTTACGGATAAAAATTGCTTATAATCAACGTTATCGTGTCTGAATTTGTGAACAGGTTCAGGTTTGTGTGAGAATCTGTTTGTCTGTGTCACTTCGATTCTAAGTCACGTGGTCTCTGTAAATTACTTAAGTTACACTGGCTGTTTGAGTGTGACAAATGTTCGGAATGTGCCGTATGCTGTGATGTGTTAAAGGCTGAAACATTTTTCATTTCTATCACTTTAAAACGTTCGACAATTTGGCTGTTCTGTTGTTCAAATTTCTTATCGACTTTCGTATCCAGAGCGCGTGAAACTTCTGCTGACACTAATTTAAACTCGTCGCGTATCTGTGTTGCGTTTTCTGAACATTGTTCAGTGACTGCATTAATTTCATCTCTAAGTGATTCTGTCGTGGCTGCATGTGTATTACTTAGTTCTTGTGCAACAGATCTTATTTTTTTCACTACTGTTACTAGCAAAAGCCTTAATTTCCTCATGTAATTGTTCTTTAGTATCGTGACACTGCACGGTAACGGCTGTAATCTGTTCACTAAGTTGTTCGTTCTGTTCATTAAGGTTGTCGTGTTTTTCGTTCGACTGTTTGGAATTGTTGCCTTGTTTTTCATTAAGTTGTTTGAAATTGTTTTTTTGTTTTTCACTCCGCTGTTTGACATCTTCATTCATTTGTAGCAATAATTTTTACGAAAAATGGCGAAATTTGTCACTTTCCTCGTTCGAGCGCAAAATCTTATAAATCGGATGCCAGTAGTTTACTGACTTTGTAAAGTGGTAGTTACTTAATGTCGACATTAGACCTGGATTTTGGTTCTCAAGACTGAGATGCTGACGCCGGCCGCCCTTTGAGGCGACCCTTTCGCGGAGGAGCCCGCGATCGGCGGGCAGCGCAGACGCTGCCAGGGCGGCCACGCCCCACTCCAGGGTGGGCCGCACGTGTGATTCGTGAACCAGTCTGGGACCGGCTGCACTTCCTCTGTATTCTACCAACAAATCGATGCCCACCACCTGCTTCACTCACTGCAGAGCCTGCGTGCTCATTCCATTCCGTATCTCTACAACGTGTGACACGCAGCCATTTGTTAACGATTCCAGCTGTGACTCATCGATAATACAGTCACAGGATACTACGTTTTTTTTCGTTTTGTCAAGTACATAATACTATATTTCCGAACATTTCAAGCAAGTTATCGACCTTTGTACACCTTGAAATGTTTTAAAAACCTGACTGAGTATTTTAAGCATCTTTTGTCAAACACTACTTCCATACAGAGAACTGCATCATCTGCAAAATGTTCGAGGTTACTATTAATACTGTCTGCATGGACATTAATGTACAACATGAACAGCTACCATGTCAACACAGTTCCCTGAGGCAAGAAATTACTTCTACATCCGCCGATGAATCTCCAATGCGTGACACCTTTCTTCGTTTTCATTACCAAAAAATCCTCGATTCAGTCACAAATTTCGCTCGATACACCGTACAATTCTACTTTTGATAATAATAGTAGACGTGGTACTGATTCAAATGACTTTCGGAAATCGAGAAGTACTGGGTCTACCTGACTACCTCCATTCGTGGCTTTTAGTACGCCGTGAGAGAAATAAGTGAGTTGGGTTTCACGAGATTGACGTTTCCGAAATCCGTGCTATTTGACATACAGGACCTAATTCTGTTCGAGGCACCTCATTATGTTTTAACTCAGATATCTACTAAAACTGCACAACAAATCGATGTGGAGGATAGTTGGCGGCAGTTTTATGAATCGCTTCTGCTGCCCACCTTACCTGCGCTCTCTTCCGACAACTGAAGACGGTTTTCTGTTTGAGACATTATAATTAACAGATTACACCATATAAAAGAAAAGATTATGATATGCGTCAATGCATAGCAGACGTGACATAAAAGTTGATAGCGACCCGCTAAAACGTCCAGGTGCGGACTTTCCGCACACATTTCTCGACAATAATAGTAAGCAGTGCACACAACACCGCACGTTAATCAACAATGTCTACTTTATTACTACAAGACTGTGTCATATTTAAAATTGAGAGCGAATCTAAACGTTCCGTAGTGCTCCCACGTCATTCGAATTTGATGGATCATAAGACGAACACTTTAAATTTTACGATTAAAGTGATTTTCATTTTCTGTTTAAAAAAGTGATGTGGCGACAACCGCTGAACAAACTTTCCTCACCCTACTGTACGACAAATCGCAGAAAAAACGTCGCGTTCTGGACAGGTCTCTAGTGCGGTGCATTAATTAAACTGCATATTTTCGTAGTATGCAAGTATAGGTCCACCAAATAAGGTACTTGAGCTTTGCAAACACGTAAACAAACGTGGCGGCGCGTCGCTTTGCTTCTTTCAGCCAGCCGCGGTTTCCCACACATCAGGTCGTCACCAGAAACTTCATTTGACCGGACAGTGAAAATAATACCGCACGAATACTGCGGTGAGCGTCCTCGGTGCTGTGTCGTACCGCCAGAAGCACGTCCGTGTGGCGTCACGTGTCCCGTGCTGTGACCGGCCGACAGGAGAACAGGAAGCGGCTGCCGTGTCGATGTAAGATCCGCGCACTTATTTGTCAATCGTGAACCAACGAGTCTATTAATTTAATCTCACTTTTGGAGCAGACGCTGTTTGTCTATGCTCCAAATGCAGGTACAACATTTCTAACATACTCTGGCACTGTCTTTAAAGAAGGAGAAAACAAGATGCTGGTCCAGAGGTGATTTAGAATGAGAAATACACAAGCTGTAACCTGTTAAAGGGAAATGTTACACTCGGAACGTGACGGCAACGTCAGCTTTCTGCGAATGGACAGGGAAACTTCGAATAACTTGTTTGGAGTACCTTCCCGCTCACATTGAAAAAGAAGACACAAGTATGGGAAAATTTATTCTCTTCTACTTGGTATTCTATGACAGATTATTAAGGTACCACAATGTGGGAACATTAAGCCTACATCGCCCCTGGAAGAATTTCGACTTTTTATTTTACTGCGTGTAGTGCGTACAATGCTGATTTTCTTCTTAACCTTATCCTGCGTGAACTATGGCTGGGAAAGATGCGACACGCCTACTATTTTGGTAACTGCCAGTGCTATTTTACTTTCTTGCTTGATCGTAGCTTGCACGGGTTGTGGTGACTCACGATACACTCATATATAAATTGTAACAAAAGTATTTCACTAAGCATGTGCGGCAAAACACCAGCACACAAGTGAGCCATGTTTTCAAATTTTCCATCAATCAAAATTTCGCTCAAACACGTCAAACACGACCCGTGTCAAACAAAACCCTACACGTTCAAATATTTGGCGCGCAGAGTAAAATTTGGTGCCACTATTTGATTGCGTAGCTGGCCTTTAGGTGTTTTGAAGGATGAATTGCGTATCTGATAGTCTCAGCAGTTATACGTACGCCATACGAAAATGTGCAGCGTAACTGACGGGCAGAATTAGAGATCTCCCCAAAGTGTACAGATTTGGCCACGATTTGCTGTGTAAAAGTTTCGGGAAATATAACTTCAGTAGATTACCCGTGTTGCAAGTAAAACGGTCTTAAGATGGGTCCATTATTACGGGGAAAGGAATTTTTAATTATGAAACTAGCAAACTTTCAAAACTATGGAGAGAAGCACTACCGCAGAAGAGGTGAAGGGAAGGCCAGAAGAGATAGACGGCGGGGGGGGGGGGGGGGGGGGACAGGGTGTGGGCAAAATCACCGGGCATCAGGCGTCATGGGAGGCCCCACGTCTCTCGAGGCTCCGGCGGCCCTAGAATACAAAGCTGGCAAATATGAGGTTGCTTTTGTAAAATAATTTCTTCATCCTGCACCAGCGTGGCCCATCCGGCTCTTTCTTGTCACTTTTACCATTCTTACGGGTGAATTGCACGCAATTCTATTTCTTGCTTGACTTGAAAGCACGACTTTGTCTTTAGACACTGTACATTGAAACCGCATTACTTGCGATGGAATCTGAAGTGTGCTTCCTTTAAATGCTGTCGGAAAAACTGCCAAAGCATTTGCGTAACAAATGTACAGAGCAACAGCTGTAGAATGTCGCTATGATCTGTTACGATTGCCAGCAACATTAAAATCTAAGGTAATCTGATTGTATCACAAGGTGATTTTACACGAAATATACAGAAAATATTTTCATTCGAGAGTGGACACAAAATAAAGTACAGTAAAATTTGATCAGTGCAGAACGTGTATAAGTCGGAAATCTGCCCAAACCGTAGAAGTATTTCAGTCCCGATACATTCAATACACTTTTACAAGCTAACTTTTTTTTTAAATATATACAGCGGAACGTGTCTAAAACGGATCGCAAATTCTACGACTATATTAAGAATTTACTGTGTAATGCCGAAAGTTAATTTTGACACAAAGACAATATATGCCTGACTGTCTGCTCGGCGGCGCAAAACGAGAAAAGAGCATATGTGCTGCGGGTGTGGACATCAGACTGCACCGCTCTGTGCAACAACGAACAGGTTAGCGAGTAGTGCCGGTGCATCAGAGGAAATGGTTCGTTCGTGAGCGCTCGGTTTGGCGGGGTCTCTGGTTTTCCATTATTATTGACGGATGGGTGGAGGAGGTTGGGGGGGGGGGGGGGGGGCGCACGCTGGAACACTGTGGCGCAACTGTGGACGCTGCTGCAGTCGGTGCAGTGAAGGAGACGAGTGTTGTTCCGATGACGCACTAACAGCATTATTTTCTGTCCGTTTCATTTGACTAGTAGCGCCTTAAGTGATAAAATGATTCGAAGGAAAAGTACAAGTCGCAAACACTTTCACTTAATGAAAACATTGAGATAATCGAGGCGAGTGAGATAGACCAACTCTCTGTACACGAAATAATGCTGCGTTTCAAATGCGGTAAAAAACAAATTTACGATGCTTTAAGAAACAAGAAGAAGATACTGGATGAATGGATGATTGGGATGGGGCAAATGAAAAGAAAGGCGAAGAAGACGGGAGATGAAGAAATTAACGGAATAATGTGGGAATGGTTCGTAAGTGCGTGGGAAAATAACTTACCTTTTTCTGGACCCACGTTGCATAGTGAGCCAAAGACCTTGGAAACACCGGGTTTATGCATACATGGGAAGGCTGTACGGTTCCAGAGCTAGGCACA
Organism: Schistocerca piceifrons; assembly: GCF_021461385.2. Classification (NCBI taxonomy): domain Eukaryota; kingdom Metazoa; phylum Arthropoda; class Insecta; order Orthoptera; family Acrididae; genus Schistocerca; species Schistocerca piceifrons. Next base: position 71,987,483 of record NC_060148.1, on the reverse strand, counting down.
ACATCGTGTGGAATGAAGTGTGTGGGGAAGCTAAGGATGTGCAGCAAAGTGTAGCAACAGAACGGAAGACAATATTGTGCGACCTAATAGCGGATTATGATCCGAAAGACGTGTTCGGAGCCGATAAAACGGGTCTGTTTCGTTGCGCACTGCCTTCAAAATCTCTAGCAATTCGAGATGAAAAGCGCACCGGTGGAAAAATGTCCCAGGAAAGACTCCCTGTACTACTGTGTGGAAATATATTACGTGTAAAACAGACGCCAAAGGTGACTGGATAGGCGGCAAAACCGCGTTGTTTCGAAACTATAGGCCTCAGTAGCCTTCTAGTCACAGGGCAAAGCAATGTAAAGGCATGGATAATGTGCGGTCTTACGGAAGAATGGCTGGGATCTTCAACGCCATAATGAAAACAGTAAATTGCCAAGTTTTCCTTTTCCCAGACAATGCAACCTGCCACGAGAAAGTCAAGTAACTTGTCAAACGTGAAACTGGCTCGGTTGCCGCCACAAACAGTGGACCAGGGGGTTATTTACATATACCAGTCCCGTTACGTGCGATTGTAGATGCAATCTCGTATTCTTTGTGCTGAAGAAGCAGAAAGTGCATTTGCTCTGGCACGGCCAGTATCTGTCCTGGATGGAGTAAATTGGATTGGCTTGGCAGTAAGGGAAATGAAGTCCAAAACTGTTACCAAGTGCTTCAGGAAAGCGGAGTTTCGAGCTCAAAAACAAGACGCATTTATGGCCATCGAAACTCGAGGAAATGCAGCATTAATTGGTTAATTTATTAAAATGCGAAACATTTCTTGTAGCGCAGATGACAACATTCGAAGTTATGACTTTCTGTCAACTCACGAAGAAGTTATTGCAGGCGTAAACGATGTTATGCAAGTCACAGTACACACAAATACTCCCACGCTGTTGGAACTATAGTACAATGCAAAACATTGCGTAGAGTAAACGATTTTGAAAAGGAAATTCGTACAATTTCCCTCCTTAATATGTGACAAATAAGTGAATTGTAAAGGAAATAAACATAGGAATACTGTGTATTAGATACAACAATACACGAATTTAAAGTCGGAGTAAAAATACCAAAATGCCGTATAATTTATCAATTAATGTAATAGTCTACTGTTCTATTGTACAATATACAGTAAACAAACATCTATTGTGCACGTACTGCGTAAATACGTTCATAAATTTATACCTTTGTGCATGATACGTGACAAATTTTATGTAGCCTAATGAGTTTTGTGTAATCCGGAAACTTGCCCAATTTCGAAAATTATTTTAGTCCCACGTGATTCCGTTTTGAGCGATTTTTACTGTATATCCGTTGTCCTGGAAGGACCCTAAAATTGAAGAAATGAAATGAAATAAAAGAGGTACAGTGACCAAGCTAATGGTAGGAAGTAAAGAGGTAATGTTCTTCTTTTGTTCGTTTGCAGAAGAGCCATCTTACCATCTTACATGGGAAGCTTTGCGTTACTTGATGTGAAATTATTTCTTGGTCAAAGAAGTTTGGCTTTCAGAGATTGATCTCAGAAAATTGGAGGTCCACATAATGGAAATTTCCTCGGAATATCAGTGTTCTTGAGTCACTACGATTCATTTATCGCAAATACATTACCAGGTCAGAGACGCACAAGAGCTGGAAAGCGCTACAAGTGCGTTATCTGTCAAATGATACTCAAAATGAATTTATTTCCAGTTGTGCCCCTCTCACGAAGTACATACGTTTCTCGGAGTGGTTCAGCTTCTAGACGAGCTGTTCAGTTGCTGTCCACAACGATGGGACACTCTGAAACAGCGTGCTGGGACTTGTCCGTACTCCACGTCTGGCGTGCTCGGCTTGAAGCTGTGACGCCGGCTGCAGCCGACGTGGCTGAGGCTGCCGTTGCTGCTGGAACCCCCGGAAAGTCGAGTTGAATCTGTCAGCTGAAACACACTCTGTGGCAGAGGGTTCTTTAGGTTACGGAAGATCTCTCAAGTGATTAATCGTGACATCGAGTTGGCTACAGACTCAAATTACTACAAGCTCGAAATACTACCACGGGCATTGAGACACGACGCCTTGACTGCTTACTACGTAACCTTTAATTGGGGCACCATTCTTCCCGAATCTAAAGTTGTTGCCAGCGCAATTAATACCGGTCCTAAATTTTCGGAGGTACGCACTAAGAACAGAAACTCATCTCGTGATGAAGCCAGGTACGAAGTGACATGTAAATTCGGAAGATTTATTCACGATAAAAGGTTTTTACGTCATAATTGACAGTCTAGTTTATAACTTGAAAACGCAATGTGAAACAGTGAATATTACAGATGAAGCATTTGGGTTTTTATAGAAATACACAAAGGTGACTGATGATCAGTTCGCCGAGGCATGCAAGTTATTTTTCAGTGAATACCATAACGATGTCAGGACAGATGTAGAGGAAGAAGTTAAATATTTGAAAACTATCAGAGTGCCAACTGCTTATACTTCTTTTGAAACAATTAGACCTCTCGAGTAAGTTGCACGAGCTTAAAATTCCAAGTTCATTTCCGAATGTGTGTATAGCTATGCGCATCTCGTACCCTCTTCCATGGCTGTAGCTGAAGCATTAAGGTCTGTGAGCACTCTGGCTCGTGTTAAAGACTGTGTCAGACCCACCACACACCAGCAACGTCTCTCAGATCTGGGGACCTCGCCAACTGAGCATACTTTGGCAAGGGCGCTAGACTTTGATAGGGTGATTCAAATATGTGCTGAACGAAAGGCTCGCAAAGCGCCACTGACAGTGTTACAGGCGAGTGCGCTACAGAGTCGTGTGAAGTTAGCACCCCTTTTTCGAAAAATATACATTTTTTTTAGAGTTCTTGATAGATATGCCATAGTTCTAGAGTTCTTTGTACAAAATTTCAATAGTTCTGCAGAATTTAGCGACGAAAACAACAATAATCGAAAAAATTTTCGTATCGAAAACGTTCTTTGGCAATTTCCGCAAAATGTAAATAAGTACAAGAGTTCAGAACACAGTTCTGAACAGAGCTCCAAGAGTTCTTTCGAAAATCCGAGTAACATTTTTTTGTGCAGCTAATAGTTTACGAGATAATTGCATTTTAATGAGAATATCTTTTCACTTACTGTGAAGTTGGCACCCTTTTTTTCACAAATGTATACTTTTTTCAGATTTCTTGATAGATATGCCATAGTTCTAGAGTTCTTTGTACAAAATTTCAATAGTTCTGCAAAATTTAGCGACGAAAACAATATTCGAAAAAAATTTCGTATCGAAGACATTCTTCGTCAATTTTCGCAAATTGTAAATAAGTACAACAGTTCTGAGCACAGTTCTGAACAGAACTCCAAGAGTTCTATCGAAAACCCTATTAACATTTTTTTGTGCAGCTAATACTTTACGAGATAATTGCAATTTAAGGAGAAAATCTTTTCACTTACTGTGAAGTTGGCACCCTTTTTTTCACAAATGTATACTTTTTTCAGATTTCTTGATAGATATGCCATAGTTCTAGAGTTCTTTGTACAAAATTTCAATAGTTCTGCAGAATTTAGGGAAGAAAACAACAATACTCGAAAAAATTTTTCTATCGAAATCATTTTTTGTCAAATTTCGCAAAAATTAAACTGGTACAACAGTTCTGAGGACAGTTCTGAACAGAACCCCAAGAGCTCTATCGAAAATCCTAATAACATTTTTCTATGGCGATAATAGTTTGTGATAAATTTATTTAATGTGGGACACACTTTCTCTACAGAAAATATAAATATATTCGTACAACAGTTCTGATGACAGCTCTGGACAGTTCTATCGAAATTCCTAGTAGAATTTTTTAGTGCAGGTAATAGTTTAAGAGGTAATCGCAACTTAATTAAGAACCCCATAAGAGCTCCTACTGTGAAGCTGGCACCCTTTTTTTCAGAAATATATATTTTTTTCAGAGTTCTTGATAGATAAGTCATAGTTATAGAGTTCTCGGTACAAAATTTCAATAGTTATGCAGAATTTAGCGAAGAAAACAACATTGTATAACAAAGCTGATTCAGGAACCCTTTCCTTTTGATACAATTCTTCCTGTTGCCACAATAAATCACTTGTGCATAGATTCCAACTGTACTGATCATTACAAAAATACAACCATTGACCAGCGGCGCACATTTCTTGCAGCGTTGTACAAAGCATTCGGCTTATCCGCTGTGAAAATACCACACTTAACGCTATTTTAAAATTTACGGTGGATGGCTTCCGTTTATCTACAATGTCAGCATCTATCGAATTGTCTTCATGCAAACGTGATGCCTGGATCACTCACTTCCCCTTTTAGGTACGGAGGAAACTAGAGTTCAGTCTTGTGGAAGTCAAAAAAGGAAATGTGGGCAGCCCTTCTTTTACTGATAGCAAACTCTAGAGAAATCTCCACACTTGTTTTTCTTCATCATGCCAACAAAAGAAAAACTCTCCCTTCATAGCTCTATTATCATTCCAGTACTAGTAAACCAGTTGTCCGCTTTCACATTTCGACCTGACTGATATATAGGTTTACACAGTCACAGAACAACATCAAATTGTTTATTGCTCAGTTGGTAAATCCTTCTGATTACAACACAGCGTATATTTCCAAATTGTACAGGTAAAATACATAAGAATCCACACTTAAGAATCCATACTTGTTTGTTTTGATTGATACATATTGGCGAAAACTGTACCTTCCACAGAATCCTTCCAGCTTCTTGCCTACTGTAACATTTTCTCCAGGGGTGTAAGATTTGTGGTAGTTGCGTACAAACACAGTAAATATTTCCCGAATAGCTGTTAGCTTGTCTAATTGTCTCCTTTCATCACGAATAGCGCGACTGTAAAATCTAAGTCTCTCCAGAATAAATTTGAAACGTTTTATGTTCGTTTGCGAGGTGAAATTTTTCAATGCCATCACCATCAGTTCCACACAGATCTTCCAGGCTTTATCTGTTACTTTTGTTAACAACAATTAAAAACAAGAGACTGATGAAGGCTTTCAATTCAATATCATCTATTGATTTTACCCCTCTCTCACGCTGAAATGAGGCAATGATGCTCTCAAAATTCTGATTGGAATACAAAACTACAATAGACAAATATCGTTATCTATGAGGTAATTACAGCATCACAAATGCTGCTTTGGCTGCACCAATTGGTACAGGTAAATTTCGAATAATATTATGCTCTTCGAACAATATGCTTCGAATTTCTTCAACATTATCTAGTACTTCCCACTTAAAATAATAAAATTCCTATAAAATAACGCAACCAGGCGCAGTGTATTAATCTGATATTTGACGTTCAGACAGCGGACACTGACTATCAAACAGTTCTAACAGATTTTAAGTGCAGTTTACATTCTGGATTAGCTTTGTACTACTTACTACGTTGATAAACAAATAAACTAATCGCTGAAATGAAATACGAAAGGGCACAGTGGATAAAAACGAGCAATCGGCTCATATCTCATCAAGAGAGCATTAGCGTCGATACTGAATCGTACATACAGCAATGAAAGGCACACATGAAGTGTATATTTTTAGAACCAGATGAATTTTATCACGTAAAACAGTAATTGTTTTGAACTCTCATGACATCCAGGACCCACTAACAGCTAAAAATATGCCCAGGACCCTCATGGATGAAAGTTATATTGCAACATCACCAGCCACTAGGATACATAAAAACATGTGCTGTGTGTAACGAATAAATTTGAAATTGATCTCGTTAATATTGTTGCAAACATTTGTTCTAGTTAGAAAGGAAGTGTGGAAGTTTGATGAGTTACACTACAGCGAGAGTTAAAAGTCTTTACAATGTATAGAAATGTAAGTATATTTACTGAATATATCGTACAAACGAACTAAGTAGTATGTTTAAATCCTAATTCAATACATGACTGATAGAGGTGTTATAATGTTGAGGGGATACAGTATTAAAGTTAATACGTAGTTCGAAATTTGTAAATAAGAACCTCGTTTATTTGATCCTCAATAATCCGGATTTCCGGTTTATCCGGATTCATATTTTGTGTCCCTTGGTATTTTTCTCTTTTTTTTCTTATAACACGAAGATATGTAGTCGGCGAGGTACATAGGCTGCTTATCACCAGGCCGGTAATTTAGTCTAGTACTGAGTGATAAGGAACTCGGAGTGTGTGAATGACATTGTTTCTCAAGTATTGTACATTAATATAACGGTGTATTGATGCCCATCAAGTAAGTTGCATAGTAACCACGCCAACAGCACTCCACCACAGCTCATTGTACCTCTGGTGCGATTCTCGACAGGTGTGACGCCATCTGGTTAGTGACGCGTGTGAATGTATCTGCTCTCTCAGCCATCTGTTTGTTTTGCACTGACGAGCCTTCTCTCCTTGAATCATCTAAGCGTGCACATCCCACGCTTCCACCTACAGTTACTACAGTCAGTCTTAAGAAGGTGTACTGGCATTTGTATAGTGCTGAACATTTAGCCTTTTTGTATTTAGTAGAATATACATCCGGGTTTTCGATTTTCGGTTTTCCAAACTAAAAGTGAGAATTTACGATCGTACTCATAGCTGTACTTCCAGCAGTACTTCATCTCCTGCGTTCCCAATTTCGTAGAAGTTGTCCTACGAAAATTGCAGAAGAAGCACTCCTGGACGAAAGGATATTGTGACGATATTCTTTGGTCACAGCCTGGGGTTAGAGACCCGGTCCGGCACACAGTTTTTATCTGCCAGTAAGTTTCACATCGGCGCACACCCACTGCAGAGTGAACACACAATCTATTTCATAATCTACTGGCACCATAAAAATGTTATGAGGGTTTTTAAAAGAACTCTTTCGGTGCTATCCAGAACTGGCAGCAAAAGGGTTGTGCCAATTTATTATAATGTAGACCAAGTGGGTCTCTCGAAAATGCTATTATCTCATTAACTGTTATCCCCACAAAAAATGTTATTACAGTTGTCGGTAGAACTCTTAGGGTCGTATTAAGAAATGCTGTCAGATCTTTTGTACGAATTTATTACTTTTACATGACAAAAGTGAGTCCCACATTAATTATCTCATATAATGTCATAGTCACAAATAATGTTATTATAGTTTTTGGTGGAACTCTGTGGGTGATATTCAGAACTGTCATCAGAACTATTCTACGAATTTTGCTATCGTAGATAAAGTGAGTATCAGATTAAAACAATTGTTGTATAAAGTATTATCGCCACAAAACTGTTCTCATCATTTTCAATGCAACTCTTCCGGTGCTATCCAGAACTGCCAACAGAACTGTTATACAAATTTATTTTTTCCAAACTGACAAATAATTTTTACCATACCAAAATTTTGCTGTGTTATTGTTTTCTTCCCGAAATTCTGTAGAACTATTCGTGTTTTGAGCGGGGAAATCTAGAACTATTGCATATATATCAAGAACTGTGAAAAAAATTTATATTTATCGTAAAAGGGGTTCAAACTTCACAGGAAATGCTCATAAGCATTCCTCAATAATGGTAGTTACTACGTAAACAATTACCTGCACAGAATATGTTACTAGTTTTTTCGATAGAACTCTTACAATGCTATCCAGAGATGGCATCAGAGCATACGAACAGACATAATTTTGTTTTTGAGTAAGAGTGCCCCACAATTAATCAATTACCATACAAACTATTACAACCACAAAAAATGTTATTATGATTATAGATAGAGGTCTTGACGTGTTAACCAGACCTGTTCATCAAAACTGTTGAACGAATTTACTTTTTCTGTGGAGAAAGTGGGTCTAACATCAAACCAGTTACCGTATAAACTATCATCGCCACAAAAAGATGTTATTAGGATTTTCGATAGAGCTCTTGGTGTTCTGTTCAGAACTGTTGTACGAATTTACTTTTTGCGAAAATTGACAAAGAATGTATTCGATACGAAAAATTTTTCGAGTATTGTTGTTTTTTTCGCTAAATTATGCAGGACTATTCAAATTTTGTACAAATAACTCTCGAACTATGACATTTCTATCAAGAACTCTGAAAATGTATATATATTTCTGAAGAAAAGGATTCCAACTTCACAGTAAGTGAAGAGGTTCCCTAATTAAATTGCAATTATATCGTAACGTGTTAGCTGCACAAAAAATTGTAATTATGATATTCTATAGAACTATTGGGGTTCTGTTCAGAACTGCCCTCAGAACTGTTGTCCGAATTTACTTTTTGCGAAAATTAATAACGAATGTTTGCTATACGAAATTTTTTTCGAGTATTGTTGTTTTCTTCGTTAAATTCTGCAGAACTATTGAAATTTTGTACAAAGAACTCTAGAACTATGCCATATCTATCAAGAACTCTGAAAAAAATATATATTTCTGAAAAAAAGGGTGCCAACTTCACAGTAAGTGAAAAGATTTTCTCATTAAAATGCAATTATCTCGTAAACTATTAGCTGCACAAAAAAATGTTACTTGGATTTTCGAAAGAACTCTTGGAGCTCTATTCAGAACTGTGCTCAGAACTCTTGTACTTATTTACATTTTGCGGAAATTGCCAAAGAACGTTTTCGATACGAAAATTTTTTCGAATATTGTTGTTTTCTTCGCTAAATTCTGCAGAACTATTGAAATTTTGTACAAAGAACTCTAGAACTATGGCATACCAGTCAAGAACTGTGAAAGAAATATACATTTCTGAAGAAAAGGGTGCCAACTTCACAGCAAATGAAAAGATTTTCTCCTGAAATTGCAATTCTTTCGTAAACTATTAGCTGCACAAAAAAATGTTAATTGGGTTTTCGATAGAACTCTTCGAGTTCTGTTCAGAACTGTGCTCAGAACTGTTGTACTTATTTACAATTTGCGAAAATTGACGAAGAATGTTTTCGATACGAAAATTTTTTCGAATATTGTTTTCGTCGCTAAATTCTGTAGAACTATTGAAATTTTGTACAAAGAACTCTAGAACTATGGCATATCTATCAAGAAATCAGAAAAAAGTATACATTTGTGAAAAAAAGGGTGCCAACTTCACAGTAAGTTAAAAGATTTTCTCCTTAAATTGCAATTATCTCGTAAACTATTAGCTGCGCAAAAAAATGTTACTTGGGTTTTCGATAGAACTCTTGGAGTTCTGTTCAGAACTGTGCTCAGAACTGTTGTACTTATTTACAATTTGCGAAAATTGACGAAGAATATTTTCGATACGAAAATTTTTTCGAATATTGTTTTCGTCGCTAAATTCTGTAGAACTATTGAAATTTTGTACAAAGAACTCTAGAACTATGGCATATCTATCAAGAAATCTGAAAAAAGTATACATTTGTGAAAAAAAGGGTGCCAACTTCACAGTAAGTTAAAAGATTTTCTCCTTAAATTGCAATTATCTCGTAAACTATTAGCTGCGCAAAAAAATGTAACTTGGGTTTTCGATAGAACTCTTGGAGTTCTGTTCAGAACTGTGCTCAGAACTGTTGTACTTATTTACAATTTGCGAAAATTGACGAAGAATATTTTCGATACGAAAATTTTTTCGAATATTGTTGTTTTCTTCGCTAAATTCTGCAGAACTATTGAAATTTTGTACAAAGAACTCTAGAACTATGCCATATCTATCAAGAACTCTGAAAAAAATGTATATTTCTGAAAAAAAGAGTGCCAACTTCACAGTAAGTGAAAAGATTTTCTCATTAAAATGCAATTATCTCGTAAACTATTAGCTGCACAAAAAAATGTTACTTGGATTTTCGAAAGAACTCTTGGAGCTCTATTCAGAACTGTGCTCAGAACTCTTGTACTTATTTACATTTTGCGGAAATTGCCAAAGAACGTTTTCGATACGAAAATTTTTTCGAATATTGTTGTTTTCTTCGCTAAATTCTGCAGAACTATTGAAATTTTGTACAAAGAACTCTAGAACTATGCCATATCTATCAAGAACGCTGAAAAAAATGTATATTTCTCGAAAAAGGGGTCCTAACTTCACACGACTGCGCTACAGTGAGCTGCCTGCTGCACAACACACGGCGAGTGCGCTGGTGTCCGTCTGTTTGCTGAAATGTGTGGACACGCCAGGGGACGAGCGGGCACACAGCACTCCACACGGCAGCCATACTGGCACCGCACATTTCCTCAATGTGTAATACTCAGCCTCTTGTTGTAAAGTGAAGCCAAAGTAAATTATAGCAATCTAAGAAATAAAATTAAATGAGGCGTACGTACGTATTACAGTAATTCGTTACTGTGTAGCTGCTCAAGTCAAAGTCGGAAGTCCATCAGCCGTGTCAGCTTTTTCTGTTGCCGTGCAGATTTCCGTCGAGCTGCCATCCAATTCCCTACCTGTGGTGCTCTTTGATTCCAGATAATTGTCTTCATCACTACTTTTCAAATCAGTACCTATCACTACTGATTCAGTCTCCTTCTCCACGAAAGAGTCATGGCGCTGGTATCCTTTCTCGATATACTCGTATTTAACGTTGGCACACTCACTCGTGATTCGCCTGATTGGTGTGGATGAGTGGGATATCGGAGACGTGGATTACGACAAGTTTTGTTTCTCTACAGTCCACTTTATTTTAATTCTAATAGAACGTTAGGCAAGGTGTATCGTGACAGCTACTCATAGTTTTCTGAAATAACAGACGGCGTGGAATTAAACATTTTTCTTAATAAAGCAATGTCCAGTAATGCGTCGATTGGAACTTGTACTGGGACGAATGAAACTGTACGTCGTAATAAAAGTGCCGGAAGGTCTTCTCCTGCAGAACAAGTGTGGAGTTCAGAGCGCGATCTTGGCGACGGCGAGTCACGCAGGTGTGCTGCAAACTGCTTTCTTACTGCGAAATTATTGTACACAGAAGGAAAAGTCCCAACGCCGAGAAGGAGTTGTGGGACAGAAAGGAAAGTTAGTGCGAGTGTTTCTACATTTGAAAGATGACGTGTGTTCAAATTTCGCGCCGGTCGCATAAGTAGCGCCACAATGAGGATGTGACTCAGGTTTGGTTAAGTGTCGTCCATACAAGAGGAGGTGGGTCGATGTCAGAGAAGAATGCTTTTAAGGCGATAAAGGCGCCATTACCGACACATGAGTGAGTTTGTACGAGGTCTCGTAAGAGGACGGCGAGAAGCTGCGATGCTGCAGAAAAGCATGGCGGGGATGCAGCCGCTGTGCGTGGCTGACTGCTGGCAGCGGCGGTCACAGGAATGTGCGGTTGAAGGAAGACGGCGCTCCGGGCGGCCGTATTAAGGCCGGTATTACACTATCAAATTTCTTTGTCAAAGATTTGATCAAAGATGTGATCCAATATTCCGTCCAATATATTTGACAAAGATCTTTGACGTAGCGCTAGAAGGGATATTACACTGTCATCAAATTTTTCGTCAAAGTTCAAGATGGCTGACAACAACTAGTTATTTAACCGCAGCAGTTCTACGTACTCCAATTGCATTGTGTGCACATGCAGAAAAGAAGTGGGGGGAAAAAATGGAACCATACATACGAGGTTGACAGTCTTAAAAGTCCTGGGATTACAACTTGATAATAAATTCAGTTGGGAGGAGCACACCACAGAACTGCGGAAAGGCCGTAACAAATCAGTATTTGCAATTCGAGTGTTAACAGACATAGGCAACATAAAAATGAAAAAGCTTGCATACTTTCATTCCATAATGTCATATGGGATAATATTTTGGGGGTAAATCTTGAAGTCAAACAAAAGTTTTCAAGGTCCAAAAGCGTGTAATACGTATTATTTGCGGAGTAAATTCACAGACCTCCTGCAGAAGCCTCTTCAAAGAACTGGGTATACTAACTACTGCCTCTCAGTATATTTACTTCTTAATGAAATTTGTCGTAAATAATATATCTCTTTCTCCAACAAACAACTCAGTTCATACATACAATACCAGGAACAAGAATGATTTGCACAAGGACTTAAAAGCACTTACTTTACTTCAAAAAGGGGTCCACTACTCAGGAACACTCATCTTCAATAATTTGCCAGCAAACATAAAAAATTTAGTTAGAAATAAAGATCAGTTTAAAAGGAGCCTGAAAGACTTACTACTGGCCAACTCCTCCTACTCCATTGGCGAAATTTTTAATAGAAACAAATGATGTATTGTATTTATTCATACTATTAGTATTGTTATTTCAGCTTAAAAAAAAGTGACATGTTCCACATCCACGAGGATCTCCTCAGCACGGATCTATGGAACGAAAAACTAATCTAATCTGGGTGAAGCCGTGGGTTTTACGACGACACGATAAAAGCATTCAACAAAAGTTGTTACGTGAGCTTACAGTGGAAGACGTCAAGTCGTACATCAATTACTTAAGAATGGATGAGCATACATTTCTGTATGTGCTCAATGAAGTGTATCCTCATATCACAAAGCACAATATTTACTTAAGAACTGCTACATCTTCAGAAGACAGGCTCACTATAACACTCCGATTCCTTGCTACAGGAGAGGGTTATGTTAGGTTGGGTTAGGTCAGGTCAGGTTAGGTCTCCAATCTTCTTAATCTATTTTTGTATTCAGCGTGCCTCACGTTGTAAAGCGCCTCATCAGCTTCAGACATCTCTATTAATTTTGTAGTTGTCGGCACACACCAATTGTATTTACCGGCAATGGTTTTAAAAACACTACAGACGACAGAACGCTGCAGCGATGCTAGCGCTCCATGTGGTAACATGTCACATTGCAGTGAACAGAAGACAAGCGGTTTCTTTGATCAAATATACAGCGAGGCCCTAGATTTGACCAAATATTGGACGACATTTGACAAAGTCCCTATTACACTATCAAATATCTTTGACAAAGATATTGGACAAAGAAATTTGATAGTGTAATACGGGCCAAAGGTCGGGACACACATGTCCGGACCGTGTCCGTGCCGAGACACGTGCGAGTATCGGCCGTCTCCCGGACTACGAAATACGTCATCAAAGCAAATGCAGCGTAGCGGGCCCCACTTGACCGGGCCGCGCACGGGGAACGTCAAAGGGCCGGCGCCGGGCCGGGCGGGATTCGCCATGTTTAACTTTTCACGTGACGAACAAGGCCTGACGGCTGAGTTGTCTTGTGAGCTGTGCAACTGCGCAAAACTGTTCTGTGTACAAAACATGGATGTGGAACGACTAATAGAGGAAGTTCGTAAGTTTCCTGTTCTTTACCATCAGGGAAGTGAAAACTACAGGAATATCGAGTAGAAAGATAGAGTTTGGAAGACAATTGCAACAGATCTACAAGCCAAAGGTAAGATAAAAACTATACAAGTTTTAATACCCGAAAGATATTTATTTACTTTTTATTTTACAAACAGATGTTTGGTTTATGTCATCGTTATATCGCCAAGGCGACATGTTCTTGCCATTCCACAGTCCCTTGTGGAGAATTCAGGAATTTTTTGAGTTGTTCTCGTACAGCAAATGCAGCATCTGTCGATCTCCCACGAATTCGAGGTAGGTTTCGAAGATTTGATGATCTTCCGGATCCCTCAGCAGTTTCCTTTTGAGCCATCCTCTGTTCGGGCACCCTATAACCTTCCATTTTTCGAATAAAGTTGTACACAGTACACACGCAGCCGTCACAATCATTGTAAGGTTATTAGGATCTCCCTGAAGGATTCTTCTAAATATTCGAAATTTCTGTTTCAATATACCGAATGCATTTTCGGATATTCTTCTTGCCGACTCAAACGATAATTAAATATAGCATTGTGATTTGTTAAGTTCCTGCCAGGATATGGTCGCATCAAATATGTTTTGAGAGGGAAAGCTTCATCGCCTACAATTACCATTGGAAGTTCAACATCAGTTCCGGGTAAAGTTTTACTCTTTGGGACGCTAAGCGTATTGTTTTCCAATGACTTTCCAAGATTTGAATTTACTAGAATGCCTCCACCAGAGTTTTTTCCGTACTCTCCCACGTCTATTGCAATAAAATTATAACATGGGCCAACCAGAGTAAGAAGCACAATGGAATATGTTTTTCTGTAATTCCAATAGAGACTTCCTGAGTTGTTTGGAACCTGTAATTGTTACGTGCTTTGGACACTGACATTTTGTCCAAAACTCCTCAGCTATAGCATTCCATTTTTCTTCATTCGGCACAGGCATCACCTCTTATAACAATAAATCGATAACTGCTCTAGAGGTGTCATGGACGATAGCTCCAACTGTGGATTTTTCCAACCTGTAGCTGAAGGAAATAGTTTTCAAGGAATCTCCGGTAGCAAGGAACCTGAAAAAAATTGAACTATATAAGATGAGAAATACTGTATAATCTATAAAATATTTGCAGCATTTTAAACATTATAATATAAATACGCGATTTAAAATATTTTTGCTACAGGTGTAATAGAGGAACGCAAAAAAAGAAAAAAAAATGGGCATCTGTTCGTGACCAACTAAGGAAGACCGTGCAGAAAAGGAAAACTGTTTTAGGACAAGCTGCTGTTCACCAACATAAATACAAGTATGAAGATCTCTTAACGTTCCTGCTACCTTACATGGTAGAACGAGAAACAGTTTCCAATGTTCCTTACACGCAAGACAATAATGAGCACAAACAAGAATCAAATACAGATTCCCAAGAGGAGCAGTCTATTGTTGAAAACGAAAAAGAGTCTACACAAGAAGACATTGCAGATGAAGAATGGATCAATAAAACCCAGGATAGTGAAACAGAGAATTTGATAGAGCGCACTCGGCATTCCCAGACGCCCTCAACTCATTCGCCCGTCACTTCAAAGAAGAACACGTTTACGAAACCACCACTGAAACGAAAATTTCAGCGTGAGGTTAAACCACAAGAATCTGCATCAAGCCAGCTCATGGCTTACATTTTGGCAGGAAAAAAAGCTGAAGAACAGAGAGATATACAAAACCCAGTTGATGCTTTTTTGGCTGGCATAGCACCAGCCCCAAAATCGTTGCATCCACTACCTTTTCATCAAGCTAAAAGTAGGATTTTTTCAATTGTACAAGACTTTGAACTGAAGCAACTCACGAATGACGTATCAGTCCATCAATTCACTCCGTCATCCTCCAATTCCTCAGCAAAATCTGTTTCAACCCCATATCCTTAGCCTGTGGAAAACGAGTCAACAGAACCTACACAGCAGCTTTTGGATCTGCAAAGGGATTCGCACAATTCGTATATAAATAACCAAAGCCATCATCCGCCAAGTTCCCTTGCATCGTCATCAGCTTCAGATACTAGTTCACTGAATAGCCCTCATTTTTTTTTCTTAGGGTAGTAGAAATTTAACTGTATTATTTACTAACTTATGTATTTATCTTTCAATTACTAAAGTAATAAAATAAAAATGCTGTCCATAAAACTTCTTATTTATTTGTGTTCTGTGTACTTTTCTTTAACCTACCGTAAAGAAACAGCCAGTCATTCTTCGGGTGAAACTGATACTCTCCAGAACGTGTCATTTTTTCTCAGCCTTGGTTCTAGTTTCTTTAAAAGTTCGCAGAAGGTGTACTGCGTCATCCTAAAATATTCATAAAACTTAGTCTCATCATCTACGAGGTGAGAAAATAGTGTTCGAAACTCTCCCTGTACTGACTTGTTTTCCAGGTACTGTGGATCCATAATTTTCTTCTTCTTGTTTGCCTTCGTTCTTTTTCCTCTTCGTCTAAAGCAAGTGCTATAAGTCCTAATTCACTATTACGAAAATTAGTGGACATGTTTTACAACTTTCACAAACAGAAACACAGATCACCGCGTCCGAGTCACTACAAGGAACAACAAAGACACGGACGTGCCCCGGTCACGTGTGGCCCCTGCAGGAACGGACCGGAGCCAACGCCACCTCTCTCTAGGTGGCGTTGCCGGAGCACGGCCCTCACTCGTCCGACGCTCGGCCCTGACACGGCCCGGACGTGTGTGTCCCGACTTTTTAGACTGACCGTTCGGCGTGCGGCTCTGCTGACTCGCACTGCAGCTGCAGCAATAATCTGAGCAGCAGCTGGCGCAGGCCCGTGAGGTGAGGCAGGGGGGCTCACGCCAAATTCCTCACGGCAGCGTCAGTCACGGCGACAGTCATCGCAAGTTGGATCGCAGTTTCAATATGCAGTTTGCTGAGGAACTTTGACTCTGGCAGAGATGGCGACTACTTCTGCTGTGTTAATAGATACAAGTTCAGAATCGGATTCCGATTCTGAGTTTGAGTTAGAAACGGTGTGTTACATCGTATTGATGAAACAAAACGCAGAAAAAAGTGCGTACATGAAAAGAAGACTAGGTCATGGGGAATTCACTTTAACTAAGGAATTTGGTGATGAAAAATTCACGAACTATTTTAGATTAAACCGTGATCAATTCCAAGAAGTGCATGGTCTCATCAAGAAGGAAATTGACAGACAGGGATGCAACGCTACAAGGCGCATTGGAACCAAGGAGAAACTAGATGGGTTTGTAAGGTAAGCTATTATGATGAACATGTATTTCTATATATGAAAATGTTCAGTTGGTTTGTGTATAGGCACTAACCTCCGAAAGCTCTTTACCGATTGCTTTGAAATTTTGACACAACGTTGCATTCTAATACAGGATGGTTTTTAGGTACCTATTTCTTTAATATATTATATATAACCTATGTTGTTGTTGTTGTGGTCTTCAGTCCTGAGACTGGTTTGATGCAGCTCTCCATGCTACTCTATCCTGTGCAAGCTTCTTCATCTCCCAGTACCTACTGCAACCTACATCCTTCTGAATCTGCTTAGTGTATTCATCTCTTGGTCTCCCTCAACGATTTCTACCCTCCACGCTGCCCTCCAATGCTAAATTTGCGATCCCTTGATGCCTCAAAACATGTCCTACCAACCGATCCCTCCTTCTAGTCAAGTTGTGCCACAAACTCCTCTTCTCCCCAATCCTATTCAATACCTCCTCATTAGTTACATGATCTACCCACCTTATTTTCAGCATTCTTCTGTAGCACCACATTTCGAAAGCTTCTATTCTCTTCTTGTCCAAACTGGTTATCGTCCATGTTTCACTTCCATACATGGCTACACTCCATACAAATACTTTCAGAAACGACTTCCTGACACTTAAATCTATACTCGATGTTAACAAATTTCTCTTCTTCAGAAACGATTTCCTTGCCATTGCCGGTCTACATTTTATATCCTCTCTACTTGGACCATCATGAGTTATTTTACTCCCTAAATAACAAAACTCCTTTACTACTTTAAGTGTCTCATTTCCTAATCTAATCCTCTCAGCATCACCTATATATAGATGTAATTTTTGACAATTTTTCGTAACTATGTTTCCCCATTATAAAATTTGTATATATAGAAATGGACGATAGTTTCGATTCTATATTGATATCAAAGACGTGGTTAAATCCATCTATTCCGTTTTCACTGGTAGATATAGAGGGCTACACGCTAGTAAGGAATGATATTGTAAGGAACCTAGGCATTTTTTTTATAAACATTTAACCAGGACAGAGCACATCACGAAAATTTGCTACAGAGTTTTAACAATGTCAATGTAGAATGTTAACAACGAATTACAATGCAACTTACCATTTCGTGTGTCCGTTTCCTTGGCCACTTCCTCCCACTTCTCAGCTTTCTTTCAGCTTCGTTTGCAAGTAATCTTCATGGCTTGTATCATACAGAACTTTGCGAACACGTACGGCTTCAGTTAGCTTTTCCTCCATTTCGAACTACCAACAGCCAGAAGCACCGTGAGCCTCGCAGTAAGCTGCGTACAGGAGACTGCGGTCCGCAGGGTCACCGAGCGCAGCAACTGCGCCACGCTCTAACGTGCGGGGGCAGCACCACTCAGCTGTGCGGTTCGCAAAAACTCACCGTGAGTCGCCCTGCGTCACCTCACGGACCTGCGCCTCACCTTGCGGCCAGCCTAACTGTCAGATGTCGGCTTCTTCGAGGACAGCTCCGAGCCAGACGCCCTGTACGGCACGTTCCACAAACCACCGCCATTTGCGACTTCAGAGGCCTGGAGCGAGAGCAAGATGGAGGACTGTTCCGTTTCCCTGTGACGGCTGGCTCTGCCTCTGCGCTGCTGACGGCTGGGTGCTGCTTGGGAGGCTGCCAGTCGAGCACCTCCGACCAGCTCGTCTGCGTGCTCAACACACCGGCCGGACCTACACCTGCAGGATCCGACGGCGGCGTTATCCACAGATAGCGTCAACCGTCCCTACACTGACCGAGCAGGTGCAGCAGCCGTGGAACTCCAGCCCACAAACTGGCGTCCCGCACCTGTGCAACACAACGAATGCACGTTTTCACGCTTGCATTTAACATTCTGGCGGTTACACCGGCCATTGATGTATCAGCACTCCACATTCGCAATGGCTTATCTCGCACTTACATCAACCTGTGAGCTTGCAGGATTAATCACTTAAATATCTTACCCAGACAAACGTATTCCCGAAATTTCATTGCAGGCCAGAGTGGCCGAGAGGTTCTAGGCGCTTCAGTCCGGAACCGCGGGACTGCTACTGTCGCAGGTTCGAATCCTGCCTCGGGCATGAATGTGTGTGATGTCCTTAGGTTAGTCAGGTTTAAGTAGTTCCAAGTGTAGGGGACTGATGACCTCACATGTTAAGTCCCATAGTGCTCAGAGCCATTTGATTTCGAAATTTCATTACTCTACATTAATTATGTTCTGATTTTTTCCGCCATTATATTTAAATATAAAGAAAAGTGCAAAGACATTTAGAAATTAAAAGGAAGGTCAGTGTTGGCCGTAATATTGATGTTTTATTGATGGCAGAATCGATTTTCGATCACATAGTGATCATCTTCATTTCTGGAAGTTAAAAATTTTTTACATAGCGATCAGTAAAATCAAAAAACCACAAATACACCTGAGTGATCATCTTCATTTCTGGAAGTTAAAAATTTTTTATATAGCGATCAGTAAAATCAAAAAACCACAAATACACCTGAGTATAAGCCAACTGTTGGAAAGAATACCTGATATGTACAAATTAAACTCAGACACTGGTATCAAGTTATCAATAACCAAAACTGAGAAGCAATTACAATAACTGAAGCCGGTGTTTACTTTGACCTATACATTTATAAATGTTACCTACATTTGTAGCTACCTCAACCTAAATAGATTCTGATTGAAAATGTGCGAAAAAGGTGTGGAAAGCAGGAATGTGAACGCAGAAAATGTGCTGGGAAAAAAATTGCATACTGGAGGCAGGAAATTTTACTTTCAGTGTCAGTTCAGTAATTAGGAAAGCTGTCTTCCCGCAATTTGGTAAAAAAAGAATGTTATCAATTTTAATACCGGAAACTAAGTAATCAAATTTCATATTCTCTAACTTGTAGTAACAAACTTATCTCAGTAGTTTATTGTTTCCACGGTAAGAGTAGGCACCAAAAATCCAAATGACGAGCACTGGCTTTTGCCCAACAAATGAGGCATTTGCAGACTCTGTATTACTGTAAGTAGTATTTATGTTCATGTCCTCTGCGTGGGGACAATTCACGCTATCTGTGCAGTGACATGTCGCAGTCTGTATAATTTCCTCGAATGTTTACAGGCACCATAAAACAGGATAACACTGCACCCAAGACGCAGCCCTAGATAGTCCTCGGGGATAGACGTTCGTATAGCACTGCGCGCTCTTATTCAGCCTAATAATCCGAGAACAACCGTTCACTCGAATTCCACCGGTTTTGTCTCGTACAACGTGTAGTGCGATTGTATACACAGCACTTACGAACATACGTTTAGTGTTTAATAAAAATTATACTCATCGTGTATTTCATGTCAGCGTGTATAGCTTGTATATCTCCTGTATTCCTCGAGTTGTGCTGCGTCTCAAATGACAGCAGACTTGGGTTGGGGGCGGCGCCAGCGGCGGCCCTCAGTGGCGCAGCTCGGGGGAGCAGCGGCGCTCTGGCGGCCACAGCTGTCGTCTCGTTCCGGCAGATGGCGACGACGCCGAACTCTGCAGGGCGTCGCAGAATCGCGTGGCCAAACTTTCAGGAAGCTTTCCTCACACGTTGGCCCGGAAGCGCTTCAAGTCAGAGCTCAGTTTATAGAGCTTTTCAGCACATTAATTGTTCGAAATACTCGCAAAAAGAACACACTGCCACAGTATGAAGCACTCTCCTAAATTAAGTGTTCGAAATGGCCACCGTGAACAGGGATACATGCATCAACCCGCTGTCGCGCGCAATCCCTGAACCGCTGACGCTGCCCCAGACAACTGCAAATTGTTTCACAGCCGTGCACAGTACGTTCACGGAGACTCTGTACGCCTCGTACCGGGGTGCCGTACAGAAGAGCTTTCCAATGCCCCCACAGCTGAAAGACTTGTGGGGGTACGTCTGGAGATCGTGTAGGCCGAGGAACCGGTCCACCTGTATATATCCGTCTGTTACGGAATATCTTGTTTAGAAGTCGGAAGTTAGCATGTGGTGCGTCTTATTTGGCGCTGACTTACTTGTATCCATCATTATTAAAAAGGGAACAATTGTGATATCCACCACCCTGGAGAGGATGCACGCTGATACGGAGGCACAATGAGTGCCGAACGATAGTTTCTCTGGCTGTCGTACATACACTGATGAGGTGACAAATTTCTCATAAATACAATTGCTACAGAAATTGTGAGACAATCCCTCCAAAATACACTGAAGCGCTGAAGAAACTGGTACACGGATGCGTATTCAAATACAGCGATATGCAAACAGGCAGAATACGGCGCAGCTGTCGGTAACGCCTATATAAGACAACAAATACCTGGCGCAGTTCTTGGATCGGTTACTGCTGCCACAATGGCAGGTTATCAAGACTTAAGTGAGTTGGAACGTGCTGTTGTAGTCGGCGCACGATCGATGAGACACAGCATCTCCGAGGTAGCGATGAAGTGCAGATTTTGCCCTACGACCATTTCGCGAGTGTACCGTGAATATCAGGAATGCAGTAAAACATTAAATCTCCGACATCACTGCATCCGGCAAAAGATTCTGCAAGAACAGGACCGACGACGATTGAACAGAATCGTTCATCGTGACAGAAGTGCAACCACCCTGGAAATTGCTGCAGATTTCAAAACTAGGCCATCAACAAGTGTCAGTGTGCGAACCATTCAACGGAACACCATGGATATGGGCTTTTGGGGCCGAAGGACGACGCGTGTGCCCTTGATGACTGCACGACACAAAGCTTTATGCCTCACCTGGGCCCGTCAACACCGACATTTGACTGTTGAAGGCTGGAAGAGACGTTTGTACATGTCGGCAGGAGACTGTGCAAGCTGATGGAGGTTCTGTAATGCCGTGTGGGGTGTCCTGATGGAGTAATATGGGACCCCTGATACGTCTACATACGACTCTGACGCGTGTGTAAGCACCCTGTCTGATCACCTGCACCCATTCGTGTCCATGGTGCATTCCGACGGACTTGGCCAATTCCATAAGGACAATGCGGCACCCCACACGTCCAGAATTTCTACAGAGTGACTCTTCTGAGTTTAAGCACTTCCGCTGGCCACCAAACTCCCCAGACATGATCATTACTGAACCTATCAGGGATGCCTTGCGACGTGCTGTTCACAGGGGGTCGCCACCTCCTCGTACTCTTACGGATTTACGGACAGCCCTGCAGGATTCACGGTGTCATATCCCTTCAGCACTATTTCGGACATTAGTCGAGTCCACGGCACGTCGTGTTGCGGCACTTCTGCGTGCTCTGAGCCACCCTATACGATGTTAGGTGGGAATACAACTTTCTTTGACTCTTCAGTGTAGGTGTGAGGGAAAAATTAAAACTAGGATCTTGACACAGGATATTAGAACGCCAGGATCGACTCGCAAATTGCCAGTCCTGCCGTAGCAACAAAACCGGCGCGAAACTTCCTAGCAGATTACAACTGTCTACCGGACGGAGACTCGAACTCGGGACCTTTGCCTTTCGCGGGCAAGTGCTCTACCAACTGAGCTACCCAAGCACGACTCACGCCCCGCCCTCACAGCTTTACTTCTGCCAGTACCTCGTCTCCTACCTTCCAAACTTTACAGAAGCTGTCCTGCGTACCTTGCAGAACTAGCACTCCTGAAAGAAAGGATATTGTGGAGACATGGCTTAGCCACAGCCTGGGGGATGTTTCCAGAATGAGATTTTCAATCTGCAGCGGAATGTGCGCTGATATGAAAGTTCCTGCCAGATTAAAACTGTGTGCCAGACCGAGACTCGAACTCGGGACTTTTGCCTTTCACGGGCAAGTGCTCTACCAACTGAGCTACCCAAGCACGACTCACGCCCCGTCCTCACAGCTTTACTTCTGCCAGTACCTCGTCTCCTACCTTCCAAACTTAACAGAAGCGCACACTCCGCTGCAGAGTGAAAATCTCATTCTGGAAACGTCCCCCAGGCTGTGGCTAAGCCACGTCTCCACAATATCCTTTCTTTCAGGAGTGCTAGTTCTGCAAGGTTCGCAGGACAGCTTCCGTAAAGTTTGGAAGGTAGGAGACGAGGTACTCGCAGAAGTAAAGATGTGAGGACGGGGCGTGAGTCGTGCTTGGGTAGCTCAGTTGGTAGAGCACTTGCCCGCGAAAGGCAAAGGTCCCGAGTTCGAGTCTCGCTCCGGGACACAGTTTTAATCTGCCAGAAAGATTCATATCAGCGCACACTCCGCTGCAGAGTGAAAATGTCGTTCTGAAAACCGGCACGATTCGTGACGCAGAAAGAGACGTTCTCTGTTCCCTCCAAAACCGCCAAAACCGAGAGGCGGCCCCGGATGTGGGCAGGCGTGGCAGGCCGCCAGCCGGTCTCGCCCTGGACGAGTGGGTCTGCGGGTGCGCCTCCGGCGGGCGGTTTGTGCCAACTCTGGCACAGCCAGCAGCGCAGCCCGGCGGTCTGCCCCGCCGACACACACAGAGGCCGCCAGCAACGCGGGGAGAGGCCTGTGAAGAGGTCTGGCCGCCGCGGAGGGGGGGAAACTTAAGAGGCGGACCGTGTGCGACCGTGGGGCCCTCTGCCGCTTTCACTCACTGCTCTCGCCTCCTTCCGGGAAGGTCCCAGACTCGCCCTGTCTCGGCCGAGTGCAGTCGCCGCTTAAAAGCGAGCGAAAGCAGACTGAGGAAAAAACACCCGTCCCCTCACAGACGAAATTCCCCACACGTGCAGATAATCCAAAGTACGTCACCGATTCTTGCCTCGTATTCCGTAACGGAGCTAAAATAACAAATATAACACAGTCGTAATGTAGGAAGTGATCAGACGGATGTGTCAGCTGGCACCAACTTCGTAAAATACTGCCAAAACACTCTTCTCACAAAGAGGTCTAAATAATTGTTTCAAAAATATCCGAAAATCTGTTGTCATTTATCGGGAAAGTACTTGCGCAACAACACTGGCTTACTTATGTCTCTACAAACTTTTGTTTATTGTGAATGGTCCAAATGTGTGTGAAATCTTATGGATCTTAACTGCTAAGGTCATCAGTCCCTAAGCTTACACGCTACTTAAACTAAATTATCCTAAGGACAAACACACACACACCCATGCCCGAGGGAGGACTCGAACCTCCGCCGGGACCAGCCGCACAGTCCATGACTGCAGCGCCTTAGACCGCTCGGCTAATCCCGGGCATTGTGAATGGTCTGAGTGTGACCGAATGTTTATTACATTTTTATATCGAATATTGTTGTAATATACACTGAAGATCGAAACCGGTAACACGCAGAAGAACCGCAGCACGACGTGGCATTGACTCGACTAATGCCTCAAGTAGTGCTGGAGGGAACTGAAATGATGAATCTGGCAAAAAATGGTTCAAATGGCTCTGAGGACTACGGGACTTATCTTCTGACGTCATCAGTCCCCTAGAACTTAGAACTACCTAACCTAACTAACCTAAGGACACCACACACCACACACATTCATACCCGAGGGAGGATTCGAAACTGCGACCATAGCGGTCGCGCGGTTCCAGACTGTAGCGCCTAGAACCGCTCGGCCACTCTGGCCGGCTGAATCTTGCAGGGCTGTCCATCAATCCTTAACAGTACGAGGGGCTGAGATATCTTCTGAACAGCATGTTGCAAGGCATCCAGCATATGCTCAGTAATGTTCGTGTCTGGTGAATTTGGTGGCCAGCGGAAGTGTTTAAACTCAGAAGAGTGCTCCTGGAGCCACTCTGTAGCAATTCCGGACGTGTGGGGTGCCGCATTGTGGTGCTGGAATTGATCAAGTCGGTGTTGACGGGCCCAGGCGAGGCGTAAAGCATTGTGTCGTGCAGTGATCAGGGGTACTCGAGTTGGCTTTCGACTCCAATGATGTTTCGTTCAATGGTTCGCACATTGACAGTTGGTGCTGGCCCAGCATTGAAATCTGCAGCAATTTGCGGAAGCGTTGCAATTATTTCGCGTTGAACGATTCTTTTCAGTCGTCGTTGGTCCCGTTCTTGCAAAGTCTTTTTTCCGGACTCATCCATGTCGAAGATTTGATGCTTTACTGGATTCCTGATTGTCACGGTAAACTCGTGAAATAGTCGTACGGGAAAAGCCCCCCTTCGTCGCTACATCGGATATGCTGTGTCCCATCGCTCGTGCGCCATCTATAACACCATGTCCTAACTCACTTGAATCTTGATAACCTGCCGTTGTAGCGGCAGTAACCGATCTAACAACTCCGCCAGATACTTGTTTTCTTATACCGGCGTTGCCGACCGAAGCGCCGTATTGTACCCGTTTACATAACTCTATATTTGAATACACGTGCCTATACCAGTTTCCTTTGCGCTTCAGTGCATTCCTTTGGTCCGGGAAGTGGTGAAGCTGAGTCAAATAATGATGTATTTTTGTACAGTTTTCAGTCAATCGAAGAGGGGACAGTTGCGCATCACTGCGGGAGTCAAGTTGAGATCGGGACATTTCGAGCTTAAGGGAGCGAGTTCTGGAAGGAGAGAAACCTGGATGTGGCAACGAGCGGTATTCGACGATGCAGGTGTTTGATTCTGGGCGCTGTATGGCCCCTCCCATACTTAAACTTCTCAACGGACTTTATGTGTCGAGAGGTCTGAACGTGCTCCAGCATAGGACTGCTGCTTCTTCCACTTGTTTTACGTAACTGAGGATAGACAGAGTATGAGTTACTATTCTTTGAATCGTGTGTGATAATCTGTAAATCATCATCTTGGACTCTGAACTGTTTTGAGCTGGTGAGTATTTCTTTTATTGCTTATCTCTGATTACAGTTTAGTTCGTGGATGTGGCTACCATTATCGTAACGGTCTCAAAAAAACATTACTGCATTTGATGAGGGTAATTTTTGTCTGTATTTCAAGTGCATATCGTTGGACCACTTCCCGTTTACCTGAGATGTTCTTTCTTGAATAACAGTTATTCAGTACAATTCTCTGTTGTCTACATCAATTACAGGTTTGAGAACAGAACCCTTGTTATTAAATTATTCGTTTAACTTTTACAAACGAGACGTGAATGTGTGAGTTTCTTTAGTTATCGCCAAAACAGTGCGTTGCACATACAGCACGTGCGTATTCCGTTGTCTGTCAGCCAGGCCCAACCCCCCCAAGAGAACGAGGCTTTGTAACCGCCTCATACCGTAGGCGAAAGATTGTCTGTTGCGTAAGAAACGACCAGACAGTAGCTGTAGTTTATTCGCCGTCATCGAGGGAAGCGGATAAACTTGTGCCACGTAATAAGCTTTGCATAAAACGTATGTATCCAGTACTCGGACTTTCTGGAGCAGAGTAAGAGAACGCCTTTCATGCTCTAGTATCGCTCCCTGAATTTTTTCCGTATCAGACTACAGGTTGAGCGTCGCCACTTTGAGTGGACAACGATCAATTATGATAACGAGGGACGTAGGCCGATCCACCGCAGTAGCCCATGGAACAACTGCGTCATCAAAACCTTGCAAAGTAAGAAGCCTGCATTTACCTTCATTCAGTAGTGCACCTGAACTCCGACAATAATCATCCCTTACAGCCTTCCATTACATCATCTACGTATGCACCAACAGCTATAGTCCCTCCGGACATTTCAACTGGGATGCTAAGCTCCGAAGTAGGGGCTCCAGAGACAACACAAAGTCATTGACAGCGGGCTTCCTTGGGGCACTTCCCGACGGATATTTATCGGGGGTATCAGTTGACCATTAACAACCACCGAAGCTGAAATACCTGTAAACAAAGCTGAGAGCACTCACCGTGTGTCAGCAGTAAAACCAACTGCCTCCAGAATCCGAAGCAAGAGGTCATGATTAACACGATCAAATGCCTTGTCAATGCCTAGGAAAGCAAGGGAACAAGGGACGAACGTTACAGCAGCAACCGAAACCACGTCACGACACTCGACTATAGGAGTAAGAATGGTACGACCAGATACGCAGCTTGATGTTTGGCAACGATCATCTCCATCAGAGCCGACATCCTCACTTCAGTCTTATAATCGAAGTTTAACAAAGTAATTGGGCGAAAGCTATCAGGGGAAGCCAGTCCAGGGCGTTTCTGGATTAAAACAATTTTTCGCATTTTGAACGAGGTCTGCACTACTCTACCCTGTAACACTTCCTTCAAAAGAGACTTAAGAGTAGTATCCAACAGCGGCCAAAAGCGCACTTAAAAGTCCATCCAGACCTGGAAAAACACCGATCAGTGACATTTTAAGATACAAAAGTGGCATTCTGAAATCGTGGACTGGCAACGATGACCTCACCAGTAAGCGCGGTTTCCCCAACACAGCAGGCTTAAAAGTCGGCAGCCGAATGGTTCTGACGTGCTCGCAGCAATACCTATCCAGTTTTCCAGTTTGTGGACTTCTGATCCGCGAAAAAGCACTCGGAATCGCCAAGGAGTTGGGTCTTAACGATTTTAAGGCATCTGTAGGGTGGTTTGACAAATTTAGGAGTAGACACATCATCTCTTTTCTAACCGTGTGTGGCGAGTCCAGGACAGTGGACGAAAACACCGCGTCAGACTGGCAAAAAAGGATAACAGGAATTTGTGAGGGTTATGAAGAAAGAAGTGTTTTCAACTGTGACAAGATTGGTCTTTCCTTCAGAACTCTATGGAGTAAAACGTGGCTCCTAAAGGTGAAAACTGTTCAGGAAGTAAAATTTCAAAAGAACGACTCACTGCTCTACTGAGTGTTAATGAAACGGGCGAATGTGACGAGCCTTTAATTACTGGCGACACCGCGAAGGGTACTGACTTGAGTAAACTGAACATGCTCTCGGATGATTTGAGCAATAACTGACTGAATGGTTGCTGGCATTTGTTGGGAGAATGGGCAGACAAAGAAGGTAAGCAAGTTTTTGGATAATGCCACTTCCCACTGAGATGCTGCACTAAAAAATATGAAAACAATCTCCTTGCGGCCAAGTCCAAGTCCACGTAGCCAGCCACTGGACCAGGGGATTGTTCAGAACTTCAAAGCGTTTTGCAGGCAGAAAGTGCTGAGACACATTTCGCCTCGAATGCACGGCGTTGAACCTGGATATGAACTTGGAAATTCTGTGAATTTCTTCAACCTTACAAACCAGTAACATCCACCACACTCAGCAGCTGCTTCAAGAAGGTGGGGTTCGTTTTTAATGGCCGTACTACAGCGACTGACGACTGTGTCCGAGAAAGCAACCTCAAGTGACACGAGCCTAAAGTTCACACTTTAGCAGAGGAATTTGGTGGACCAGAGGGACATGATGCACTGTTCACAGAAAGTACATCAACTAGCATAAGTGAATTCGTACATGAGCTTCATCAGGAAGGGTGTGGTGACACTGTCGAGAACCGACACCAAAATCAAGATGAAGATGACGTAATGCAATCGCACTTTACTCCACTAACAAGTAAGCAGGCGGTGGAAGACGTAAGAAAATTGAAACACCACTTTTTAGTGAGAAGTGATGAAGAGGACTCAGTTAACATTAACATTTGAAACACATATTGAAGATATTTATAAATAACTACCTGGTTCAGAAAAAAAATACGCGATAGTTTCAAACCAACCTTCCAGAATGCATTTAAGAAATTTTAGTATGTCTGTGGCGATATGCTAATGTAGTACTGTACTTAAATAAAGGTAAGTTTCCACTACTTCACTTATTCAACTGTAGAGCCATTTTCTGTCTACAGAACATTAACTGTACTGTATTCTATACTGTATTTTTATCCTTTTCTCAATAACGGACACTCCTTAAAGTGGGTAGTTTCGCCATAGGTATCCGTTATTCAGACGTTTTACTGTATTTTAACCAGACTCTTGAAAACGTTCTTGTAATGGCATTGCATCAAACGACAATCATTTGTTTTTCCAAGAACTTATTATAATTCAAAACAGTGAGTAATTTATAGATTGATTGCTATCAAATGAACAAATCATTGAGAAATTTATAGATTGATTTCTATCAAATTAACAATAATGTAGGCATCAAAAATGTGTAGACCATTTACGTACTGTATCACGCACATTGCTAGTATCTTTGTACTTACCTGAAGACGTATCTTTCAAAAGCTTTGACTTGGTTAATAGTGGCCGAGCGGTTCTAGGCGCTACAGTCTGGAACCGCGCGACCGCTACGGTCGCAGGTTCGAATCCTGCCTCGGATGTGTGTGATGTCCTTAGGTTAGTTAGGTTTAAGTAGTTCTAAGTTCTAGGGGACTGATGACCACAGCAGTTAAGTCCCATAGTGCTCAGAGCCATTTGAAACATTTTTTTGGTTAGTAGCAGACTGTATAACTCCTTGCAGATAAGGTCTTCATAATGACGTTTAACTATTACAATTGCTTCAATAGTTTCAGCGGAAGAACGGTTCTTCTCATTAATCCAAAGGGAACGCACAACTGAAAATACTCTTTCCACAACAGCAGTTGTGACTGGTGCAGCAGGAGCAAAACTCACAAGCGTCTCTCTATTTTTACAGGAAGTACCTGTACTTTTAAGGGGATGGAATACATCACACTATCTCTTAGCTGTTTCCAAATTAGCTGCTTCCCATTCCTCAAGTTTCTGCGACACAATGTTGTTCACACATCCTATCTGAAATGTTGCACATCAGTCTACTGTCTTCAGAATTATCAGAAAATTTAAAAATTCAGCGCAAGAAACAGAATTTTTTTAGCGTTGTACAATGAAATGATTTCAGAGGTTGAAGTGGAGAACTCCATTTTTCCAAGTAAGTCAGTTGAGTGTCTTGAAATAAATTGATAACAGGCTCGTATTTTGACTGAGTAAAAATACTTCCTTTCCCAAGTTAAATAAAAATGAAAAAATTATTGAAGTTTGAAATTTACCAAACTTCCTGTTAATGGTTTTTTTTCTTTAAGCACGCTGAAATCGTGGTTATGTGCAACTTTTGGATTGAATTTAAAAACATTTTGAACTGTCATTGTGTGAAATGAAGCCAAATAAGTGACTGTGGGTTTTCGAAAAATTGTTTCAGCAACGTAGGACACCTACCCTGAGATAGAAAATAAGATTTCCAAGGTTCATACATATCAACTCCTCTTAAAAACTCCTCTGAACAATGTCAACAATCTAGTTTTAATACTGTTGTTGTTGTTGTTGTGGTCTTCAGTCCAGAGACTGGTTTGATGCAGCTCTCCATGCTACTCTATCCTGTGCAAGCTTCTTCATCTCCCAGTACCCACTGCAACCTACATCCTTCTGAATCTGCTTAGTGTATTCATCTCTTGGTCTCCCTCTACGATTTTTACCCTCCACGCTGCCCTCCAATGCTAAATTTGTGATCCCTTGATGCCTCAAAACATGTCCTACCAACTGATCCCTTCTTCTAGTCAAGTTGTGCCACAAACTTCTCTTCTCCCCAATCCTATTCAATACCTCCTCATTAGTTACGTGATCTACCCACCTTATCTTTAGCATTCTTCTGTAGCACCACATTTCGAAAGCTTCTATTCTCTTCTTGTCCAAACTGGTCATCGTCCATGTTTCACTTCCATACATGGCTACACTCCATACAAATACTTTCAGAAATGACTTCCTGACACTTAAATCTATACTCGATGTTAACAAATTTCTCTTCTTCAGAAACGATTTCCTTGCCATTGCCAGTCTACATTTTATATCCTCTCTACTTCGACCATCATCAGTTATTTTACTCCCTAAATAGCAAAACTCCTTTACTACTTTAAGTGTCTCATTTCCTAATCTAATCCCCTCAGCATCACCCGATTTAATTTGAATACATTCCATTATCCTCGTTTTGCTTTTGTTGATGTTCATCTTATATCCTCGTTTCAAGACACTGTCCATTCCGTTCAACTGCTCTTCCAAGTCCTTTGCTGTCTCTGACAGAATTACAATGTCATCGGCGAACCTCAAAGTTTTTACTTCTTCTCCATGAATTTTAATACCTACTCCGAATTTTTCTTTTGTTTCCTTTACTGCTTGCTCAATATACAGATTGAATAACATCGGGGAGAGGCTACAACCCTGTCTCACTCCTTTCCCAACCACTGCTTCCCTTTCATGCCCCTCGACTCTTATAACTGCCATCTGGTTTCTGTACAAATTGTAAATAGCCTTTCGCTCCCTGTATTTTACCCCTGCCACCTTCAGAATTTGAAAGAGAGTATTCCAGTTAACGTTGTCAAAAGCTTTCTCTAAGTCTACAAATGCTAGAAATGTAGGTTTGCCTTTTCTTAATCTTTCTTCTAAGATAAGTCGTAAGGTTAGTATTGCCTCACGTGTTCCAACATTTCTACGGAATCCAAACTGATCTTCCCTGAGGTCCGCTTCTACCAGTTTTTCCATTCGTCTATAAAGAATTCGCGTTAGTATTTTGCAGCTGTGACTTATTAAACTGATAGTTCGGTAATTTTCACATCTGTCAACACCTGCTTTCTTTGGGATTGGAATTATTATATTCTTCTTGAAGTCTGTGGGTATTTCGCCTGTCTCATACATCTTGCTCACCAGATGGTAGAGTTTTGTCATGACTGGCTCTTCCAAGGCCATCAGTAGTTCTAATGGAATGTTGTCTACTCCCGGGGCCTTGTTTCGACTCAGGTCTTTCAGTGCTCTGTCAAACTCTTCACGCAGTATCTTATCTCCCATTTCATCTTCATCTACATCCTCTTCCATTTCCATAATATTGTCCTCAAGTACATCGCCCATGTATAAACCCTCTATATACTCCTTCCACCTTTCTGCCTTCCCTTCTTTGCTTAGAACTGGGTTGCCATCTGAGCTCTTGATATTCATACAAGTGGTTCTCTTCTCTCCAAAGGTCTCTTTAATTTTCCTGTAGGCAGTATCTACCTTACCCCTAGTGAGACAAGCCTCTACATCCTTACATTTGTCCTCTAGCTATCCCTGCTTAGCCATTTTGCACTTTCTGTCGATCTCATTTTTGAGACGTTTGTATTCCCTTTTGCCTGCTTCATTTACTGCATTTTTATATTTTCTCCTTTCATCAATTAAATTCAATATTTCTTCTGTTACCCAAGGATTTCTATTAGCCCTCGTCTTTCTACCTACTTGATCCTCTGCTGCCTTCACTACTTCATCCCTCAGAGCTACCCATTCTTCTTCTACTGTATTTTTTCCCCCATTCCTGTCAATTGTTCCCTTATGCTCTCCCTGAAACTCTCTACAACCTCTGGTTCTTTCAGTTTATCCAGGTCCCATCTCCTTAAATTCCCACCTTTCTGCAGTTTCTTCAGTTTCAATCTGCAGTTCATAACCAATAGATTGTGGTCAGAATCCACATCTGCCCCTGGAAATGTCTTACAATTTAAAACCTGGTTCCTAAATCTCTGTCTTACCATTATATAATCTATCTGATACCTATTAGTATCTCCAGGATTCTTCCATGTATACAACCTTGTTTTATGATTCTTGAACCAAGTGTTAGCTATGATTAAGTTATGCTCTGTGCAAAATTCTACAAGGCGGTTTCCTCTTTCATTTCTTCCCCCCAATCCATATTCACCTACTACGTTTCCTTCTCTCCCTTTTCCTACTGACGAATTCCAGTCACTCATGACTATTAAATTTTCGTCTCCCTTCACTACCTGAATAATTTCTTTTATCTCGTCATACATTTCATCAATTTCTTCATCATCTGCAGAGCTAGTTGGCATATAAACTTGTACTACTGTAGTAGGCATGGGCTTTGTGTCTATCTTGGCCACAATAATGCGTTCACTATGCTGTTTGTAGTAGCTAACCCGCACTCCTATTTTTTTATTCATTATTAAACCTACTCCTGCATTACCCCTATTTGATTTTGTATTTATAACCCTGTAATCACCTGACCAAAAGTCTTGTTTCTCCTGCCACCCAACTTCACTAATTCCCACTATATCTAACTTTAACCTATCCATTTCCCTTTTTAAATTTTCTAACCGACCTGCCCGATTAAGGGATCTGACATTCCACGCTCCGATCCGTAGAACGCCAGTTTTCTTTCTCCTGATAACGACGTCCTCTTGAGTAGTCCCCGCCCGGAGATCCGAATGGGGGACTATTTTACCTCCGGAATATTTTACCCAAGAGGACGCCATCATCATTTAATCATACAGTAAAGCTGCATGTCCTCGGGAAAAATTACGGCTGTAGTTTCCCCTTGCTTTCAGCCGTTCGCAGTACCAGCACAGCAAGGCCGTTTTGGTTAATGTTACAAGGCCAGATCAGTCAATCATCCAGACTGTTGCCCCTGCAACTACTGAAAAGGCTGCTGCCCCTCTTCAGGAACCACATGTTTGTCTGGCCTCTCAACAGATACCCCTCCGTTGTGGTTGCACCTACGGTACGGTCATCTGTATCGCTGAGGCACGCAAGCCTCCCCACCAACGGCAAGGTCCATGGTTCATGGGGGAAGAGTTTTAATACTACCTATAACTTTTTTTGTATTCAGTATCAAGGAAATCACAGAATGATTTCAGTTCATCCATGTCAAAATATTGACAAATTTAATTCACTGTTGTTTCTGTGTCAGTGGGAAGAACTTCTTTCTGCACTTGATTTCCAGTGTGTTCCACATGGACTGCACAACGGGTGCCTTCCATGCTCACCTCGAGAACACTGTTCAGTTAGGAACAGACAATGTTTACTCCACGCATCTTGTGGCACCAAAGGTGGTATCACAATTACCTGCCAAAACGTGACAATCGTGTCAACTATATTTGTAATTTTTAAAATATGCAGGTTATATCCCAGCTAATAATCCTGCTGTTTCTCCACCGGTGCTCGGAAGACAAATTACTTTGCACTGCACACCTTTCGCAGTAATAACTTTAATCTTTCGTGATTTCGTGCATCCAACATGACAGACACACACTTAGCATTTTTAAAACGTTTACTAAAATCGACTCCTACTTTGTCTCAGATCATTCAAATTTCTTCTGGAACAGCCCTCTGACGAGAACAGTGGTGCTGTCCATTGAACAGAAAGAACAATTGTGCTTTGTGGTATGGAAGCCAAACAGGACTTCTTCCGCAGCGATACGTTTCTGTTCCTGTATTTGCAGTATGTGACATAAATTTCAGTTTGATACGTCGAACTGTCCCACAGAAAAAGACTCTACAAAGAACGAAATGAAAAACGACTAAAGGATAAAAGAAAAACCAGAGTACTTTTTCGGGGTATGTAGTTACAAATTAGAAACTCTCCGTTACTTTCCTTTAATGGCACCTTGAAGCTTTGTTTGTTTCCATGTGTCATGTCTTCATTGTTATCGGTCAACACAAAGAACGCTCCTTCTCTTGGCTGTGCCCGCATCTCGTGGTCGTGCGGTAGCGTTCTCGCTTCCCACGCCCGGGTTCCCGGGTTCGATTCCCGGCGGGGTCAGGGATTTTCTCTGCCTCGTGATGGCTGGGTGTTGTGTGCTGTCCTTAGGTTAGTTAGGTTTAAGTAGTTCTAAGTTCTAGGGGACTGATGACCATAGATGTTAAGTCCCATAGTGCTCAGAGCCATTTGAACCATTTTTCTCTTGGCTGTGCGTCATTTCGACTGTCAAAACGTGTCACATAAGTGGCCGTAAGTTTTCCCTGGCTTCACCTACAAGCACAGAACTTCTCCACCGCTAACATTTTCAACTTGATACGCCAAAGTCTTCCTCTGTTTGTAGTTTATCCGTACTTAAAAAGAAAGTTATGCTGCCAGAAATTCTCGCAGAAACGGCGATCAGTCGCTTCATTTTCTTTATGTGTTGCGTTTTGTCGACACGTCCCCCATGTTCAATGAAAAATACTGAACGACACAGCGTACATTGCACCTTCGTATAGTCGTGGTCTACTTCGACAGGGAACTCTCCTTTCGTGGTTTTAGAGGAAGAACACTTTCTTCTCCTCGTATTAACGGGCACGAGTTTCCCTCACATGCAGCAAACAACAGACAATGGAGGGCACTAAAGCGAGCCTGCCGAACCCCGTGTTGCAACTGCCGGCTGCTTCGAACTGTTGTCCCTAACAGTCTGAAGACATAGTGACGGTTGCATCTGCGCGCCTCCCCCCGTCGAAGGTTCGAGTCCTGCCACGGGCATGGGGGTGTGTGTGTCGTGCTTGGCGTAGCTTAGTGTTAAGTTGGATTAAGTAGTGTGTAAGCTTAGGGACCGACGAGCTCAGCAGTTTGGTCCGATAGGAACTTAAACACCACCACCTCGGTTGCATCTACTACAAATTTGCCAAACAACAGTTAATCCGTAACTATGAATACAATTGAACATTGATAGCACTTTAACGTTCTTTAACGACAACTTGTTACATCCGTCCTTGACTTCCGGGGTAGCAAATGATCGAGACGAATCGCCACGGAAAATCATCTGTTCACACCCGTCCTCATCCCGTGACCAAAATACAGCGTCTTCTTTTATCTTTGCGTTCTCAGGAAGCGGTATTTGCTAATCGGTTCACGAAACCCGGTTTTGGGAGCCCCATGTAGGAGGGGGTGTGTGCTGCCAGCTGTATAGCGCGGAACGAGATGAACGGACTGTGGCGTGGATGGGACGCAGGCGGTCCGGCCGTGCCGACACCGACGTCGACGCCTCGCCCGCCCTGCCGCAGCCGTTCCCTCGCCTGCCGCGGGCCGAGCTGGCAACGCCGCCCCGTGACGTCAGCGCTTGGCGGGGGCAGCCGCGCGCCCCTGTTGGTTGTGCGGCCCAGTTGTGAGTGAGCGGCTGAGAGGAGAAGAGCGTGCCTTGTGACAAAGGTAAGGCGGCCAGCAGGCTACTGGAATTTCTAGAAGCTGCCGTTGTTCTGCGCGCTTTTGTGTGGTTTGTCGCGTGACTTACGAAGCCAACGTCAAGGAACTGCTCTTGTCTAATATGTTGTCTTACTTTTAAAAATCACGATGGCTACGAACAAAGGGACGGCGAACAGGGTGTTAGGTTGCTTTGAGTGTTCAGTAATTTATTGCTCGTTATTTATCGCCTTGCTCCAGCCTTTTAACCGGTGAAAACTTGAGCAAGAAAAATGGAACGGATGGAAAATACCGCCACATTCAGTCGGCTAGTATTTCAATGTGCCAGTGTAGATGTCTCCAGAATTCTCGTACCAAAGGTATTTAATATGAAACCCTCGCGTCCTTGATTATGTTCGTAGGACGCAAGTTTGCGATAACCATCAAACTCGGCACTTGTGACTGGGTGAGTTTTATGGCGGCACGGCGTCTTCTGCCACTGATTCCAACAGCCGTGGTTGTCTGTAATTCTGGACCGCCAGTCTGAAACGGGAGGTCGGTTACAGGTTGCCTATCTAGCGGTTTGCAGGGATGACAAAAATTTGTTTTTCAATATTTCGCTTACTTTTGCCGACTTTAAACATCTAAAATGTTGTCCTACCGTACTCATTCAGAGGTATAATCTGACATTACGGGGTCCACACAGTAACATAACTACCACAGTTGGTAACTTGGCGTGTCTCGAGGTGACGTATTTCATGGCGCTGAAATACGCGGACGTTATTCAGCCAGTCTTTCAGAATGACGGCAGTTATTCACACACACACACACACACATATACGTGAAGTAGCACATTTCGCCGGTCATGCAGTCACCTTCGGCATCAGACTTAACGTTTTAGTTTATTACTTCATTGGAAATGACCCTATATTGCCAACAGTTTGCCGACATTATCCACGCACCCCATACGAAGTGTTAGCAAGATTACATCGTTGTACAGATATGACGTCACACACGTTCAGCCGCGTGAAAAACTTGCTTTTGTTTTGGCGACTTGGAAAACACGTTAAGAATAATTTCAAACTATGCCTAAACTTTTTCTCGCCTACTGGCTTAACATCAAGTCTTACACACGTTAATTCGTCTGCAAAGTAATGACGTCGGAAGTTGTTTTGTGCATGGGCATTCCGAATACTGTGTAATCCACTCGCGGATCACAACACGTGGCGCCATGCCGACGTGCTTCTGGCCATGAAACGCAGCACTCGCGTTCACTTCACTATTTTTACAATTCTCTGGAGTTGAGATTGCGATGCGTGAGCGATTTGTTGCTTTGTCTAATATTCTGGTTAGACTGAGGCGAAGATTTGAGTGGTAGTTGGCGAATTCTTGAGAATTTATCCTAATGTTTGTGCCTCTTCAAGTAAACCTTTCGTATTGTTTATCGTTCTGTGACGTCACGTCTCCTAGTTTGAGATTACTGATGAAAGGCAAGCGGTAACACAGCACAATTTTTCTGCACTACACGACGCTGCAGCGCTTTGTCTGTTCGTTCTCGTGTTAATATTTGTCTGATAAGAGAGCCTGGTGTGTCGACAAAGCAACGCATCAGAGATCTCTTTGAGACGCGTCGTGTTCTGCGTGGCTTGTCGTGCTTGCGCATCAGTCGCATCGTAAGTGACGAAAGAATGAATATTACCGATTGTGAAACTGTCACCAACTTCTGTACTCGAGGTTCAAATGACACGATTAAAGTGCTGTGTAAATTTTTGTGTGCAGGCTATTAACGACGGTAGAGTAGATTTAATTTCTCATTTCCAGTGCAATAGTATCAAACGTGGAGGTAGATTTGTTGTCGCTTTCCGTCAATCACGTCAGAATGGTAACAATTGTAGGGAGATTTGCTTATTATATTTGACTGAAACGTATAGTAAATACTTCATTTAGCCACTTACTGTTAATGAAGCCTTACCCATTAGCAATGTTAAGTCTGTTTCGGAATTACGGGCAGGCACTAACGTCTTACTGACGTAGTGCTGAAAATGTGTATCAGTTAGAGCGCACATCGTCATAAAACGCAAATTTGAGTACCACAAGTATATAATTTTCAATTTGGACAATCGGTGTGTTGATGTACCGGTTTTCGAAGTTAAGTTTTCTTCCCTGTCGCAGGGACAGGATGATTTGATAAAAGTCGCACGAATTCTGTGAATAATAATTACCCCGATATCGGTGCTTTAAATTGCTTTCACTCTTTTGACGTTGAAGTTTGTGTGGTGGTTTTCGTATTTATACTGGTCTATCAGAAAATATGCAACGCAATTGATGCACACCGTATTAAAGACCTCTCCAAAACGTCTCGTGTGTAGCGAGATTAGTTGTGTGGAAGTGTGGCGAAATGTGACGTTGACGGATGAACAGTAGCCGCGGCAGAAAAACAGTTTCATAAAAAGGCCGCCAGTTACTCGCGAATGTGTGGAATCCACTCTTTGTCACACATCGATTGTCCATAATAAGGGACTAAGAGCACTTAAGTCTTATGAGTGTGTACAGTGTTTCTTGGTGCCTTTAATTCTTTAGGCGTTTTGTCCACGGGCAAAGTGTGTGACACTTGCGTACATTTCCTCAGTGCGGTGCTTGACACGGTACTTGGGCCGGCAGTAGCCGCCACTCAGGTGGAGACGGTGGCGAGGCTGAGGCAGTGGCGGGCTCCCCCACTGGCTGGCCACACTCTGACGTTCAGACACCCGCGGAGGTCCGGCGTGGGCCGTCAGCTGTCGTATGGCCGCGAAGCTCGGTAGCTATACTGATGCGTCAAAGGGGAACGGATTTACACCGGAAAGAAATTATTTCCAATTTTGGAAATGTTTCTATAAGTAATGGATTGGGAACGGAACGTGGGCAGCAAGGGCGAAACAAGTTGAGGAACGCACAATGTTGATTTTACTATTAACCGCCACTTGCACAATTCGTTCAGTATGAGCACCGGAGATGTTGCACAGCGAGAGATTGGCACCTGGTAACGAAAACTGGAACAAATTTTTTCCAGCGCAGACTGGTATCGCATTAACGCGTTAGCATATCTACCAAGTTGCGTTGCCATACGATAATTACAGACCACAGTGGACATCGGCGAGTAGGTGCATTTTACTTCCGACCAGCCGCCTCTGTCGAAGAAAAAAGCGATTGGCGAAAATTTCGCTGTCGCCTGTGTGGCCCGTTTGGTCATAAACCATTCAGTAGCCAGTCACTTAAAAGGGATCTACAGTTGTCTGACTTCCGTCGTGTGTTTCATTTCTGTTAAAGCACCAACTCTCGCTACGTCCTGTAAATATCCGTATCTTCAGTACAGGCGGCTGTCTGAACTGGAGTAGGTCGCAGCTGCCGGTACCGGACTTCCACATTGACTCGTGGCGTAATGATATGATGTGTGACGTTACACACACTTACGGACACAACAGAACGCAGTGATGTTCTCATGGCTGCCATATTTTTTGTAATGTATGCTGTGGTGGAAAAGTCATGTTGCATAGCCCAAGGTCTAGGCTAGCCCGACACGTTACAGTATCGTAAGTTACTGGAGCCAAAGAAATGCAACGTTATAGTAACAAGAAATCTTGCTGTGGCACGTATTTTACGCATGTTAGATTTCGAAGAGTGCTCTGTCCATTTTGATGTCATGGAGCGAAACACGTTGGAATCGGCACTATTTCTCACTAGTGGGCGCCGTTCGTCCCTAGTGTAAAGGCACGCCGGCAGGTGTGGCCGTGCGGTTCTGGGCTCTTCACTCTGGAACCGCGTGACCGCTACGGTCGCAGGTTCGAATCCTGCCTCGGGCATGGATGTGTGTGATGTCCTTAGGTTAGTTAGGTTTAAGTAGTTCTAAGTTCTAGGGGACTTACGACCTAAGCTGTTAAGCCCTACAGTGCTCAGGGCCATTTAATTTTGGTCAAGACGCGCACAGCCTTTGCACGAAGAGGCGTCGGTGCAGCCAGCCAGCCCCGCACGCCCCTGACACGTGAGCACGGCACCCTGCGGGAGTCCCCACGTCCCAGGCGAGTACAGCAGAGGTGGGCCAACTGAAACACGTACCTGTTTCGAAACAAATAAAACGTACCTGTTTCGAAACAGTTTGTGTTTTGTAGTCGTGTAGACCTAACATTATGTAATCTTGAATGTATAAATATTTCCGTATAAACACAAATGAGATGTGAGAGTGCTAATTAATTCGCAGAAAATATGAAACTTTCACTTAGGTGTCTTGACAGTTTTATATATCCTGCAGCAAATGCGCTGCTTTCGTGTCGTGTGACTTCTATACTTTCCAACTGGCTGAGGACAGAGTCGGTATGTTTGACATAGCAGATTTTCCCAAACTCGTTTGCCTGTATTATAGCTCCTAATATTGATAGTTTTATGAGTGAAAATCTGTATGGGCTCTTGAAAAGGCATATCATGAGATGTAATTCATTGAGATATCGTTCTGGGAAGTGAGGCACTGAAATAACATTTATGAGTGTGCCACTCACTTTCTTGCAGTTAAGTTTACCATTGATTCTCACAGAGCAGGCCTCCAAAGTTACTGATCCACACAGATCAAAAAATTGCCATAACAGACTGGAGCATATAATGCAATGGTCAAATATAGTAGTTTTTCATCAGACATTAGTCAGCTGGGTACAGCTCATAATATGTACACCTGATAGAACTGGAAAACATGTTAAAACATTTCAAGGTAACTGAAATGCAGAGATCGGTATGTTTCCTTGAAGTATAAAATCCAGACTAAGATTTAAGTAATTCATACAGGCAGGTACAGATTCCATCCTCAAGTTTAGTAGTTACTGTATTAATGGCCTCATGGCTCTAATGTGGGTTTTTAAGTGTCAGACGATGACTTTGTAAACCTTTGCTTAATAAGACAACTTTTGGCAAGGTTACATTTCATTCGCTGCTAATTTCTGTTGTGACTTGCACAAAAGGAGATAGTATTTCACAAGATTTTTCAATACCTGGCCGTTGGACAGTTTTGTTTGTAAATCCACACTGAAGATGGCGAGGGTGTAAAGGCTATTTGATTTTCAAAAGCCTGTCAAACATTTCATACAAGGAATTCCATCTCGTAGGGCAATCTTGTTTTGGCGTTAAACTAGAGACGCCCATTTGCTTCCGAATATTGTGTAATTTCTCAAATCCTTGAGGACTTTTGAGAAATTCCGTTATTGACTTCACTTTTGCTCTTGCCTCAGTAATTGGTTCAAGGCTTACTTCCACAGTTAAATTCAGTGTATGTGCAAAACAAGGTACATGCCACCATTTGCACATCACTGCCTCCACAATATTATATGTATTATCTGTAGTGCAAGCTATAATTTTATTGGTAATACCCAAAGCTGATATCACATTTTGTAATTCACTGGAAATGTTTTTAGCTGTATGATCGTTACGGAATTTAAAACTAGATATCAAATATGACTTAAGATTGCAGTTTTCATTAATGAAGTGAGCAGTCACTGCAATATAATTCTCATTGTTGACAGATGTCCATCTGTCAGTCGTAATGCAGATGTAGGATGTAGCTTGCACTGCACATCGTACTCGTGTTAGGGTGTTGTCGAACACTTGAGAGAGTAAACTGTTGGAGACGGTTTTTCTACTGGGGGTAAATAGTTTTCATTTATAAATAAGTCATTTTTCTAAACTCTTCACTCTCAACTATTCTTTAACAACACATCTCAACATCTATTCGTCTATTTTGCCTCGTTTGGATGAAGCTACTGCTCTTATTGCAAATCCAGCCATCTCTGTGTACCACACCTACCCAGAACTGAATCGGCAGATTCCTGAACAATTGCTGTGGGAGTTTAACTGGCTTCGTCACTTTCCAGATTCATAAAAACTGGTTTCGACCGAGTTTCACTTAAATTGACTGTTGGATGCTAATGTCCCAAAAGTCTGAACAAGCAAGAGGTTGAACTATTGAACGACAACACTACCGAACGTTTCCTCAGGATTCATCCTCTTAAAATCCCCCACAGTGCTTCATAACGCCATAGCTGAAGACAGTAGAACCACCACGAACGGAACTGGAGGTGGGAGCAAACTGCAGAAAAAACGGATACGCTTCTGGGATTCCCACATTCCGTTAGTACGGGTAATATACCCATCCAGCTAGTTTCCATGCACACAAAGGAAATCATTGTGGAGAATATGCACATTAACTATACTCACAAACAACGCAACGTAATTCGAATATATAACGGGAAAATTTTTCGTCCCTCAAGGTGTTTCGAACCATTACTATGTAAATTCACCCCGCTTCCCAGCCCTTCCCGTTCACCAGAACACCACCAGTGATACATCAAGCAGCTTGCTTGCAATTATACCTACATCTGATTTACGTATACGTCTTAAAACTGCCACTCCACGCCTTTTTTATTCAATATATTGTAGGCTTACTTGCGTTTTTCGATATCATTACTGTACATGAACAGAGAAGCGTATGTTATAAAAGATGTGTAATTTAACTGAATGATTTTCACACATTTATTATTTTGAATGTGAATAGCGTGCGTTATTTTATTGTTTGGTTAGTGTTTATAAAGTAGATATTCCGCCATTTCGGAATCGGGCACTCAGCTAGAAACGAATTTTTATTTTCGGAAGTCTTAAGCTTCATGCTGTTGTTCGTGAAAAAGATTTCGACACTCTTTGAGTGTTTCATGAAGTGATACGCCCGAATCTCATCCGACACAGAGCGGAATGAAACATCACTGTTTCTATACAATTAGCCCGTTCCACGCTTAAGTGGAGAGAAACAGCGTTAATTTGAAAGAACAATACAGTTTTTGTGTCTGGCTCGAGATCGAATCTGGTTCCGTTATTCGAGACAGGGCAGAATGAAACACCACTGTTTGGAAACACAGAACCACAGCCGTTTCGAAACACTGAAACAGTTCCACGTATCGATACACTGTATCGAAACATAGAAACAGCGGCCAAGTCTAGAGTACAGACCGGGCTGTTCCGTCCACGGTTTTGTTTCGTTTGCTCTGTTTTATTGCGTGTCACTGTTAAGTTACCCTTTTTCGCGTGCTTTCAAATTTTCGTTAGCTCATTGGCCGAGTGGTCTAAAAAGAAACAAAATGGATCTGAAGAATATTCCCGCGCATACTTACGACGCGACTTATCGGTAACGATCAGTATAGCTTCTGAATAATACAATAAATAATCGAGTTGAACTTTTCACTGCTGATGTTACGACGAAACTTGCTTTCCAATGCAGTGGCAACACATATTGATTACTAATGGCCTTCTGTATAATATTCATGTTGATTCTAGAAACAATAACGTTTATGGGGGAGCGCGCAGTTAATCAAGTAAAGCCACCACGGCCGCATTAAGCCTTTCGCTGCTACAGACACGTGCTCCCCGCATTTTGTCATCACTGCACTGCTCGCCTGTGCAGACACAGTGTTCCCACTGTTTTGACACACTTATCATTAGATTTCACAAAAACTATTTGGCCCAAAAATTTGATTTTTACACATGTTCTTGACTGATACCTTCCCCCCATAAATGACTTAATTTTGTTTCGATGTTCAACGCAGTTATTGTGAAGCATTAAATTTAGTAAACCATTGCACAAAATTTTGAACAGTTTGCAGAGGTAAAAGTCCATAGCGTATACTTTCCGTATGGTATTTTAGTTGCCACAATGTTGGGAATGAAATCTGGACAAGATACCTAAATTTCGTATAAAATTTACTGTATAACAATATCTCATTTAATTTCAGTACCAGCTAGGTGTCGTAGGTAATATTGAGAAATATTCCGTCTTCCACGACTGTAATAAAAGTTTTATTTACACCGGGCGTTTGGCTTTATTTTAAATCACTTCAATCAATCAATCAATCAAAAGGAAGTAGACAAAATACATTAAACAAAACTTTGGACTTACGAAACCATTAGGACTTGAATATACCGTCTATCAGTGAAGTGCTCTGAGCTATGTTAAATATAATTTTTGTGTGTGGCACACACAAACAGCATTTATTTGCTAAAACACTGGTCAGCCGACACAAGCGTTGAATATTGTGTAACCGCAGCATAAAACTACGAAAGGTGACTCGGCAATGGAGGAGACAAAATACTGTCCACTGAAGATGCTTCAAAAGAGAAAAATGCGTCTGGTCTAAATAAGACGTTTATTACAGTTGCAGAAAAGGAATATGTTTCAATACCATTGTAAAACTGCGACTGTCTGTCACAAAAAAACAAGAAAGAACGTATTATTGTGTATGTGCCTTACCTTTCATTGTTGTCAATCGCTGCGATTGTCATCTGCATCGCTGTAGTCAGTCACGCATTCCGAATCATCAAGTCTTAAGAGTGATGGCGATGCGTTCAATCAGATTGTCAATTACAATTTCCCTTTCCATGTCCTCCTCCTGTAGCCTTTGTGCATGCCGAACACATTCAACCCACGCTGAAGGAGTAATTGTCATGTGCTTCGTGCAAAAGCCTTTCTGTATCAGCAATTTTAAATGTCACTTTTCGTTCTGTGGCATACCCTTTCACATGTGCCCAAATTAACACTACCAGATTGTAGTGACAATGACACGGTGGCAAACGCAAAACTATATGTCCATGTTCCTGAACAATACAAGCGATTTCATAAACTTTTGTGCGAGGCTTATGGAGCGCTACTAGTTTCAACATTTCGGCGCGAGTTTGGTTTGCAGTATGTGGTATATTTTTACTTGCAAGCCACAACATATCGGCTTTTTTGTACTTGTTGTGGGTGTCTTGTCAACAGCGGAGTGACAACTCGCATTGTCCATTACAATCACAGAGTTTGCAGGCAAGTAACGGAGAAACTGATTCCTAAACCACAATTTAAATGTCTCAGAGTTCATTTCGGAATGATAATCCCCTGAATTTCTCTTTTTTGCCCGAAACACTAATTTGCTTTCTGGAATGAGTCCAGAAGCAGAACCAGCGTGAAGCACAATTATTCGTCCACCTTTACCAAATGGTACTTTAAACCCACCCAAACCATCACACATTTTCCAACACGCTTTCCTTGTGTGATTTTGGTTTACCAATGTTTCGTCCAAGAAAAAAAGGTTCTTATTCCCTGATTTGTAGACTTAGTGAAAGCTTTTGACAATGTTGACTGGAATACTCTCTTTCAAATTCTGAAGGTGGCAGTGGTGAAATACAGGGAGCGAAAGGCTATTTACAATTTGTACAGAAACCAGATGGCAGTTACAAGAGTCGAGGGGCATGAAAGGGAAGCAGTGGTTGGGAAAGGAGTGAGACAGGGTTATAGCCTCTCCC
Source organism: Schistocerca piceifrons (assembly GCF_021461385.2). Lineage (NCBI taxonomy): Eukaryota > Metazoa > Arthropoda > Insecta > Orthoptera > Acrididae > Schistocerca > Schistocerca piceifrons. The sequence continues at coordinate 71,943,007 of NC_060148.1, read as the reverse complement.
CGATGTTATTCAATCTGTATATTGAGCAAGCAGTAAAGGAAACAAAAGAAAAATTCGGAGTAGGTATTAAAATTCATGGAGAAGAAGTAAAAACTTTGAGGTTCGCCGATGACATTGTAATTCTGTCAGAGACAGCAAAGGACTTGGAAGAGCAGTTGAACGGAATGGACAGTGTCTTGAAAGGAGGATATAAGATGAACATCAACAAAAGCAAAACGAGGATAATGGAATGTAGTCAAATTAAGTCGGGTGATGCTGAGGGAATTAGATTAGGAAGTGAGACACTTAAAGTAGTAAAGGAGTTTTGCTATTTAGGGAGTAAAATAACCGATGATGGTCGAAGTAGAGAGGATATAAAATGTAGACTGGCAATGGCAAGGAAAGCGTTTCTGAAGAAGAGAAATTTGTTAACATCGAGTATAGATTTAGGTGTCAGGAAGTCGTTTCTGAAAGTATTTGTATGGAGTGTAGCCATGTATGGAAGTGACACATGGACGATAACTAGTTTGGATAAGAAGAGAATAGAAGCTTTCGAAATGTGGTGCTACAGAAGAATGCTGAAGATAAGGTGGGTAGATCACGTAGCTAATGAGGAGGTATTGAATAGGATTGGGGGGAAGAGAAGTTTGTGGCACAACTTGACTAGAAGAAGGGATCGGTTGGTAGGACATGTTTTGAGGCATCAAGGGATCACAAATTTAGCATTGGAGGGCAGCGTGGAGGGTAAAAATCGTAGAGGGAGACCAAGAGATGAATACACTAAGCAGATTCAGAAGGATGTAGGTTGCAGTAGGTACTGGGAGATGAAGAAGCTTGCACAGGATAGAGTAGCATGGAGAGCTGCATCAAACCAGTCTCAGGACTGAAGACCACAACAACAACATTCATCGAAGTCATCCAATGATACAAAATCCGAGGAATTTGTGATCAAATTTGTTAGAATTGGATGCCCCCTGTCGAGAGGATCTAATTTTCATTAGGATTTCTTTTGGCTCTGTGTGTCGTTTTCAAGAGATTTCAATGTCCCCAGTTAAAATGAACACCCTTTATAACATTAACAGTGTTTATAAATTGGGAAATATTCCATCTTTAGCGACTGTAATAAAACTTTTATTTATACCAGTCTTTTCGCTTTTTTCTAAAACGTTCTGATTAAAACAAGTTGGCGAAGTATACAAAACTGAATTTGCAGTGCCCGACAATTAGTGTTTGTCACAACGGACTGCAAATACTTGCCAAAACATCGATCAGTCGACGAAAACATTGAATATGATGTTTCAAAGCAGCGAAGCAAAGAATTGCGTCAGACAATCAAGTAGCTCGGCAACGTACGAGCGGAAATTGTGCTCTAAATAATACTTTTAATACTGTCGCAAAAGAATATATCTCAATATGAATAGTAAAACAGCGGCTGCGGAAGAGAAGATATACAAACAGAACAGATAACATGAATACTGTATGTGTGCCTTTTCATTGTTTTTAATTGCTGTGAAAAGAAATATTGGAGGACAAAATTAGAAAAACCGAAAACTTATGTTTATAAAGAAGAGACAAAGCACCAGAAATTTCAAAAAATTACATTCAGACGAATAAAATTCATGAAGTAAGACATTTCGATATTGTTTCTAAATAAAGAAAATATCAAGCAACCAACAAGGTTTGCACTCGGCACTTTTCGATTAACAGTCAAACACCTTAACCATTACGCTAACGCAGTTTCTTTCTTTTTTCTCATTTTGTTGTATATTGTTCGTTGAATTTGTTCGGGGCGGACGTCGGATGACACCCGTTCAGGTTCACTCAGTTTTTTACTACAGAGGGCAGCCGACTCTCTGACCGAGCACGCTGAGCTACCGTGTCGGCAGCTCGTCGTTCAACACAACTCCTGGAGGACTCTAAAATATCACGCAAAATACCGACAAACACTGTTTGTATTTCGTCCAAGTACAATAGGAAATAAACCATTACCGCTGTTCTTTATTGCGAAAAAGCGGTTCGAGGGAAGATACAAACACCTTTCCTTGCTATCACCTGATTTAGGAGGCTTATTGCTTGTTTGGTTTAATTAGTTAATTGAATATGAAGCAATTGGTGTAAAGAATGCTTTTTCCAAACTTTCTATAAAAGAAAGTCTGCTATCAACACATTGCTTTTGTTCAATTGCTTTATTTTTGCCTGAACGTTTCTAAAACTGAAGACACCCAGTTCTTGTGTTAACCGCCATTTAAAAGAAAATTCGTTTCTGTACAAAATCTGTAATCCTCCCAATCGAAACTTCCTGGCAGATTAAAACTGTGTTCCGGACCGAGACTCGAACTCGCGATCTTCTGTTGGAGCACTTGCCCGCGAAAGGCAAAGGTCCCGAGTTCGAGTCTCGGTCCGGCACACAGTTTTATCTGCCAGGAAGTTTCATATCAGCGCGCACTCCGCTGCAGAGTGAAAATTGCATTCTGGAAAAGTCCCTTCACAATCGGTTTTTCTCTCTAGATGTGAAATTATCGAGAAAAATTTTCCATGCAAACTGGTACTTTGGAGCTTCGTGTTCGGACACCACACTTCTAGATGGAAGTCAACAGTGAACTAAACTACAGATTCAGTATGTTTTCAGTGAAGAATAAATAAACGAGAGCCAGAATCATTCGTGAGTGGTAACGAAAATTATGTATATGTGTAAAAGTCTGCGCTATTGTAGAGGTCCATCTGCTCTCAAATGAACTTCGGATCAGTTACTGTGGCATTTCGTATGTTGTAATCTAAATTTCAGCTGAGGAAAGGATCCATCCGTCACTGATACTATAAGGAAACCATAGTGTCAGTAGGACGTGAACAACAATGAATAGCGACAATGATAGGTCACCATACTTTCTAGAAAACACTATGATATGTAAACTACTGAGCTTTATTTTGCAGAAAGAGTAAAGCCATTGGTGCATTTATTTTTCGTACTTTGCACTGAATGAAGTTCTAGACATTAATTTTAGAATTCAAACACACGCTACCTATTAATGATACCTGCGCCTTTGTCTAAGAGTACGTTAGTCAGGAGCGAAATTGCGTTGAGTTGGATGTACGTACTTAATAGTTTTCTGGAAAGGAGTAATATAGTTCCCATACATTCACTTACGTAATCGTTGATTGCTTACAGCAAGATGCCAGATGGTAATATACGCAGCATTGAAGTCGGTACGTAGTTTTGTCGCTGTGTGGTCAGTTAGTACAGAAGTGCTAGTACATTCTGTGAATGGAAATATTAGGCGCTGCAGTGATTAATTGGAGACGCACAGAAGTACTTTGATAACATTGTCACGTGCATCCTTGGAGGCAGGTTATGTGTGCAAATATTATCTATATTAGTCAAAGAACTCGTAAATACAGTATTGCCAACCTGTCTAATAATTAAGAGAACTTTTGGCCGTACATAAAATTAGCAAGTGGATCGAAATCATGAGTTGAGTCGCTTAGTGACCACACCGGTACGGAAACGGAAGACGACAAACAGAAGACGAAATACAGGACTACCATAAATGATTCACTCGTTTCCAGAATTCTAAATTTCCAAAGTATGACAACTACAGATACGACTGATGGGTGGATGTAAACTCAGACTCAGCGAGTTTAAACTGTACCGACCACCCCACCGTACGAATGCACTGCCTTTACTAAATGTCGACAAGGCGACGGAAGAGTTTTCCTTTGCTGGAATACACGAGATATTTGAACAAATGTGGCAGCTACAACCGTGGACGGGAGTGAACGAGATTTTTGTACGCAGTCCAAATAAGTCAACAGCAGGCACAAGCCGCGAACTCGAAATACAGCAGCAAAATGTTGGGAAGATGATGCGTCGGCGGTAACACTTCGCACGACAATTAAAAGCGGAAGGTTGCGGCCGGAGCCTTCAGATTCGCGCCACAATGGAGGCAGCACTGGAGGAAGAACATGTCGCCCCCGTGCCGATCTTCAGTGACGAAGCAACGTTGCATTTATATGGAAAGATGGCTTCCTCCTTAGGGGGTGCGTCAGGGGACCGTGTTTTCCCACCCCCACTGCCAGAGCTCAGAGAAGGCGTCAGTGTTCCTGTGCTGGCCACTGACAGCGTGTTGCTACGCGAGGTGCGGAACGAACTTTACTACCGCTTTTGTGTTTCGTGTCAGAAGTCCCTCACACAAGATTTGTAGTGTGCAAAATGTAAACTTGGTGGGTTTATGCTTCTATTTAAGCACGGATCCTGTGTGTACACGCGGTACTTAGTAAAATATGGATCTCTGATAAGGAATTAATCGTTTATACTGTTTTCCGAAGTTACTTCACGGTCGAAGATCATCTGCCGGCCGGGGTGGCCGAGCGGTTCTAGGCGCTACAGTCTGGAACCGCGCGACCGCTACGGTCGCAGGTTCGAGTCCTGCCTCGGGCATGGCTCTGTCCGATGTCCTTAGGTTAGTTACGTTTAAGTAGTTCTAAGTTCTAGGGGACTGATGACCTCAGAAGTTGAGTCCCATAGTGCTCAGAGCCATGTGAACCATTTGAACTCATCTGTTTTCGCACTAACGCAAAAATAATGGCAGATGTGAAGTGGTAGCAGAACATAAAATCACCTAAAAACACTAAACAGTGGAAAGGCATCTGCACTGGGTGAGGTACCTTCAAGATTCTACACAAATTTTGAGGAAGAACTTGCTCCCGTCACAGAAGCTGTTCATCGCAGACCGCTGGAACGATGAGTAGTACCAAGCGATTGAAAAAATTGCCGTTTTCAAGAAAGGTCAACGGACAAGTTGAAACAAGTCTACGAGATAACGCTGCCAACACGTGTGTGATGTAATGTGACACGGCCCTTAACTGCTGAAGTCCAGGAGAAACTCAACGTGCACAGGTGTCTATCGGGAGTCTGTTTATTGCGTGTATCTGCCGTCCACGTCGACGTTCTGAGCGCTCGATGTGACGGCCGCAACAGCAAACACGCTGGCAGCACCCGAGCCTCCTTACAATGGTACAGGAAAGTTACGAAGTTCCAGTGAAAAACTAGTCTGAGTCATAATTCCACAACTGTGGGCATTTATTATGCAATCAGAACATTCGCCACATCTTCTACCGCACGTTAACGAAACCCGCTGCCCGATTATTTCTAGTCGTTGTGGACGTCTTTGTGGTGACGTCTCTCAATGTCAGCATGGAGGCGGAATGTCCATCTTGGACTGCTCCCTCCCTGCCTTGTGGCGCAAATCTGAAGGCGCCTCCGGCCCGTGTGTTTGCTGTTGCGGCTTTCAATTGTTGCACGCGATGCAGACGGTATGGTTCGAACCGTAACCACCGACGCATTACCTTCCACACACTTTCCTCCGGTATTTGGAGTCCGTGGCTTGTGGCTGCTGTTGACTTGTTAGGACTGCTTACGAAAATTTCGCTCACCCCCACACAGCGGTTGCAGCTGCCACATTTGATCAAATATTTCGCAAATTCCAACACACGAAAACTCTGCTCTCGCTATGTCGGCATTTTGGCAAGGCGCTGCATTCTTAATGTCAGGTGGTAGGCACAGTTTAAACTCACTGTGTTTGCCGTTATATTCGTGCTCGAACCATATTTGTACATGTAACGTTTCGGAAAATTTAGAAATCTGGAAACGAACGATTTGTGGTAGCTCTGTATTTCGCCTTCTGTCCGTCGTCTTCCCTTTCTGTGGCAGTAATGTCACTGAGCGACTCAACTTACGGCTTAGATCCGCTTCCTGGTTTTATATAATGCCAAAAATGTTTTTAAAATTTTTATCCAGATCGGTTCAGCAAATTATATTTACGAATTCTTTGAATGACGTAGAAAATATTTGTACACATAATCTGCCTCCAAGAACACCCCCGACAATGTTTACAATCCATGTACTTCGGCGCCCTTACTATTAGTCACTGCTGCGCGTAATATTTCTTTGACAGAAAGTACTAGCACTTCGGTACCTCCTGACCACTCAGTGCCGACACTCAATGTACTGAGTTTAATGCCAGAACATGCATGTGTACTTTATTATCCGGAATCTTTCCGTAAGCAATCTAAGATTACGTTCATAAGTGAATATATGCCTCCTTGTATTGCAGCCATATTACTCCTTTGTGGTACACAATTTAATTATGTACTTACGTGGAACCAACGCAGTTTCGTGTCTGACTGACGTTGTTGTTGTTGTTGTGGTCTTCAGTCCTGAGACTGGTTTGATGCAGCTCTCCATGCTACTCTATCCTGTGCAAGCTTCTTCATTTCCCAGTAACTACTGCAACCTACATCCTTCTGAATCTGCTTAGTGTATTAATCTCTAGGTCTCCCTCTACGATTTTTACCCTCCACGCTGCTCTCCAATACTAAATTGGTGATCCCTTGATGCCTCAGAACATGTCCTACCAACCGATCCCTTCTTCTGGTCAAGTTGTGCCACAAACTTCTCTTCTCCCAAAACCTATTCAATACTTCCCCATTAGTTATGTGATCTACCCATCTAATCTTGAGCATTATTCTGTAGCACCACATTTCGAAAGCTTCTATTGTCTTCTTGCCCAAACTGTTTATCGTCGATGTTTCACTTCCATACATGGCTACACTCCATACAAATACTTTCAGAAACGACTTCCTGACACTTAAATCTATACTCGATGTTAACAAATTTCTTTTTTTCAGAAACGCTTTCCTTGCCATTGCCAGTCTACATTTTATATCCTCTGGACTTCGACCATCATCAGTTATTTTGCTCCCCAAATACCAAAACTCCTTTACTTCTTTAAATGTCTCATTTCCTAATCTAATTCCCTCAGCATCACCCAATTTAATTAGACTACATTCCATTATCCTAGTTTTGCTTTTGTTGATTATCTTATACCCTCCTTTCAAGACACTCTCCATTCCATATGACTGACGTATACGTGGACAAAGACCCAGGTATCGTTAACAGGTTGCGTGCAAGTGTTTGAATTCTGACATTAGATCTATTATGTGCAAAGTCACGTACGAGAAACCACTGCACCTATGGCTTCATTCTTCTTGCAAAATAATGCTGAGAAATTTATATATCATATTGTTTTCTAACATGTAGAGTGCGCTATCAGTGTTGCTGTTCGTTAACCTGTAATTCACGTCTTTCTGACAGTTTACTTATATTATCATTAAATCGTGGCTCCTTCCCTTGTGCTAATTCCGAATACAACGTACGAAACGTCACAGTAAGTGATGCAACGTTGTGTAAAGCACAGTTCGACCTCTACTATATTTGACTTACACAGATAATATAATGAATTTTCGTTACCACTCATAAATGAATCCGTTTCGCGTTTATTCACGGTTAAATTGCTGAATACTTTGGCAAATGTAGTGTTAGCAAATATTGTTCTACTTATAATTTATGAAAATACGCCCTTCGACATTCATTAATCCTTTCTTTCGTCGGGTGAATTTTTCGAATTCCAAGTGGATATGTTAACTGCCAAGTCAGAGATATAATTTTAGTCTCCTTATTTATCAGGTTCAAACAGCTATTTCTCTTCATCTTTTCCTACTATGAAAATAAGTATTCAATATTTTTTTATACCTATCGCCTGTACAAATTATTTCCTCTTTTTACTTCTTTCCATAGAACAAAATGCAAATTATCATTACTGCCTAGGTAGACTTAAAACACGCAGATTGTATCTGTGGTCGGTTACTCTGTAATGCGCCTAAAAGAGAATTACTATCGTCTTTGTAATCTCTTTTGTTTAGGGGTCTTCCAGAATATTTTTCTTTGAGACTCAAAATTAATTAGGGAGGAATTCTTACTTGAAATGAGGATGAGGGAATCGATTTTTAATTTTTTATTAATGGCATCTTTATCAGCAGTTAATCATCAAATGGCTCTGAGCACTATGGGACTTACCATCTATGGTCGTCAGTCCCGTAGGACTTAGAACTACTTAAACCTAACTAACCTAACGACGTCACACAACACCGTCATCACGAGGCAGAAAAAATCCCTGACCCCGCCGGGAATCGAACCCGGGAAGGTTAATCATCGGGTGTGAACGAATGGCAGCAAAGGTAAATACTCAGACCAACAACGATAGTGAATGATAACCAAAAATGCAAAAAAAAAAATTCTAGGCGCGTCCTGTGTGGCCTAAACAGATACTGCAGGGCCTCCCTGCACCCTGCATTCTTACACACCACGGCGAGGCACGGATTTCTGAGCGGAAGAGAACCCACGACCCCTTACATCGGTCCAGTGCAGTCAGGACTCGGCAGCCGAGACGGCAGTCAAATACTGTCCCAACATGTGCAGAGGTCACTGAGGAGACCTCGAAGAAACTATAACAGGTGTAGCCGTGTCTGTTCTCACAGTTAGAGGCAGTACCCAGTCTTCACATGACGAATGGCGCAGTTTCTATAAGTTCATGTAAAGCTTTATTAACGAGATTTTCTCGAACGAAACTTTCCAGATAGGACTAAACACATCTACTATGACGTCAACAGTTGTGTGTGGTGACCCACAGTGTTGACCTTACTGTAGTTAATTTGAAGCGGCAGAAATCAAACTTGGTATTTGACCTTAAAGTTACTGCAGCTTACAGGCGTGTGTATACCGATATGTCGCCGTGTTATATTGTGGGAAACCGCACAGGTAACGGAGTGTTCGGTGGATTTTTTTCTTTGCACAGAAGTTTAGATACAAAGCCACTAAATGTGGCACCAGTGCTCCGGTAGTATAAAAACCGAATATGGCGACTGCTCAGTCTGTTCGGCATCAGCCAATCATAGCCCAGATAACGCCCGCACATTACGAACTGTTAAAAATAACTACAGATTGCTACAAAAACTGCTGCCACAGAATAGCCGTTCAAGCCATCGTACTTGGCGCAGCCCTAGTGAGCAGACAGAAAAATTCGAGCACTCGGATAAATACCAGGGCAGCCAACAGTCAACGGAATCGATAAAATGTTCTGAATGGGCAGCTCATACGAATTAATTACGTTAAAAACTTGTACATATAAGCTTCTCTGTAAGACTGAAATCAAAATAACTTTGAAAAATAAAAGCGGAGACGATTTAGAGTTAAAAGCCCTTGTAATGCTGGAAATGACAGTTAAGTGTTTGTAAGGATACATTCTGATAATTTGCTCGAGTCTTGACGATCGTATCCCGTCTGCACGTATGGCGTGGTGCAGGTAAAATCTGTACTGTCCAGAAATAAGGTGGACTGCACAAAGTATTGTTCGCGTTAAACTGCAATGTACGGCCTCAGGTATTAAGACAGGGGCTTACAATCTCAGCCGTGTCGTTACTCAACAATGCTGAGCGGACGTAGAGGCAAGTGGAGGACGGAGTTGTTTACTCGGAATGCAGCGTTCTGTAGCAGGAAGCGTTGACCGTGCTCGCGTCTTAGAAAAAATAAAATACGAAACTTACACGAAGCACTACACAAAGGCCACGGCTTGCAGCGTTAGTTGCGGGCGTTACGAAAGGGGGAGGGGGGGGGGTGTCACGTGACGTCAGAGCCGCTGCCCCACCACTTCTGGGACATTTGCTTTCCTACAGCAGTGTGTGTGTGTGTGTGTGTGTGTGTGTGTGTGTGTGTGTGTCCGCAATGGCACTGGTAATGTCGTACGTGATTCTCAGTAATGTATTGTGAAGTAAGTAACTTCGTATGTCGCAATCTTGTCCGCGGCTCGTGGTCTTGCGGTAGCGTTCTCGCTTCCTGCGCGCGGGGTCCCGGGTTCGATTACCGGCGGTGTCGGGCATTTTCTCTGCCTCGAGATGACTGGGTGTTTTCAGTCTTTCATCGTCATTTTGTCCTCATTCACTCGCAAGTCGCCGTAGTGGCGCTACGGAACTTGCGGAGCGGCGGCCGAACCGCCCCGGCCACCAGTGCCATACGCTCATTATTTACTGCTTTCATGTTTCACAATGACAGTTACCTTCCAGTTACTTTTCTTTGATGTTACGCTGGGAATTGTCTTAATGCATGCAATCTAAATTTGCCGCTGCCCTATCGAAATGATTTTTAAAGCTGAATACAGTCGTGTTGCCTTCCCAGTCTCGCCCAGACACAGAATATCGCGTATCCAGCGACGTACTTACCTGTACGACACGTATCACGTTCTACTGTCTGAAGTGTGGAAGCTTTGTTCACAAAAAAAATGTTAAAACTGTTGCCGGTAGTAATGTCAGATTCGACATAAAGAGCGGCAAAGTACAGACTAGTATTCTAATTATCAGTATGTTCTCAGTTTTAACCTCAGAGCAAAACAGTTTTCTCATTGTTCTAGTCATGTCAGAAGGCAGCAACATGCAGCTCACAACTTTTACCTAGCTCATTATCTGGAATTTATTCAGCTTGGTACTAAGTGGCAGAACAGAAATGAAAGAAAATTACTGATTCCCTTAGAATTGATCCTTTCCAAAACAGACCGAGCGAGGTGGCGCAGTGGTTAGACACTGGACTCGCATTCGGGAGGACGACGGTTCAATCCCGCGTCCGGCCATCCTGATTTAGGTTTTCCGTGATTTCCCTAAATCGCTCCAAGCAAATGCCGCGATGGTTCCTTTCAAAGGGCACGGCCGACTTCCTTCCCCGTCCTTCGCTAATCCGATGAGACCGATGACCTCGCTGTCTGGTCTCCTTCCCTGAAACTACCAACCAACCAACCTTTCCAAAACAGACGTTATTTTATGTTTAGAAGAGAAGTTCTGACACAGTACTCCCGATGAAGTACGTGAGATACTTCGGAGTACGTCTTGACTGAATAAAAATTCCCTCGTATTTAATGCATGGGTGTCTGCTGCATCCGAGCCCTGAAAAGCAACCAGTGTGATTCTGTCGTAATTACCGGCGGTATAGGGGTCCTGTTTGTTTCGGTTATCATCACAGAGGGCATTAGTACCAACTAAAACACTGTTCTCAATAAGATTTCTGTTCAAAATATAATCTGTTTACACCTGTTCCGCTCGCGAATGCCGCGTGGGTGGCGCAGTCGTCGGTAAGGTCTCTTTGACAGCAATTTCTCGATTTTTCTCGTCGCGGTCATTCAACTGCAAGCCTAAAACCTTCGAAGATACGCTTTGGCACGCCACTTTTTCAATTACAGGCCACACGTCCTGTGGATAAATTCAGTCGAGACCGTTTGTAGCACATAACTTTTAACGACTTGTCTCCTATAACACCAAAATCTAATGGTTCCATCTAAACCTTACGTGAATGCTATATTTCGGCTACAGCACCGAAATCTAACAGTCCCATGTAATCCCTATCTGAACGCTACATTTAAAAACTCCCTTAGTACGTTTTTTTCCGACTTATCGAATAAAACTAAGTATTTTTATTCCATTTTCAGAGAAATGCATCGGCTCTAAGGTCCAATATTCGTTTTTTTCTGCATTTTTTGTTGCTATTTTATGGACGTAACGCGTATTTTCAAACTCCTTCTGCAGGTTGTTGGTTTCAAATCAAGCATCACAACGAAGACATCGTCAAATGCAAAATGAGTACGCACATCTTAGATGTGAAAAGCAAACACATGTAACAGATTACGTCAAGTAAGGCAGTATATTGTAGTAAGCGTTACTGTACAGCATATAGTCCAGAATCTGTAACAAGAGATTCAGTTTTTTGGATTCAGATGATACAATTGTATGGTCACTAATTTTCACAACTTTTTCAAGAGCGAAAAATGTTTTGAATGATTCTAACATATTTCTTTCCCAGCGGCAGTTATTCGCTGATTTTTGTAGACTTCATGGCGGAACCACTTTTACATATTCTTGGAGCTGCTTCTGGACGCACTCTGCTAGATCTTGTAGCATATTTGGAGTGTTACCTGTGTGGATTGTTTCTTCATTGCCCATCACATCTTCTTTACACGATTTCTCTTCAACGTCTATGTAATTGTACTCTAAATCACTTAACGCTGATAATTTTTCGTCCACTAAAAGTTAAGCAAGAACTTATCCTTCATTCAGGTGTCTGTAACTCACAGTAGAAAACCTCCTTTAGAAGAAACATCTTTGCTCTCCGTGACAAAGGGCTAACAACAATAATGGTTAGCCTATTACTCGACCACCAACTGAAACTAGACTCTCCCAATGCGCCATGAAGCTTACATTCCAAGTTGCAAATGAAATGTGGACCCAGTTAGTTATGATCGCAGATGGCGTCAACCCAGTGCAAAGTATACCTTTCAGCATGAAAGTTACCGTTTTCGCTCTTCTGTGTTAAAATGTGACGATAAAAATCGTAGTTCAAAATCGCTGAAACTCCTTTACTGATTACTAGTTTCAGATCATTGACGAGTCATCTCCCGATCTAAATATACAAAAAACAGCATAAGAGGTGAACAATAGCATAATACGTTTTATGTTCAAAATTCCATTCAGCGATGGTATGTATCAGCCACGAGGCATTACACAGCGCCACAATCTGTTGAGATGAACCGCTCTTGCTGTCACGCACACACTGAAAGATGTTATAGACCGTGATAAAAGTAATGACGTACGAAGGCCATTTCGTAAGTGGTATACACGTTTAGTCTCAGCTAGTGCTTGATTTGTGAAAAAATGTTTCCGATACTGTGACCTTCCAGGGTGGGACTAAGGGGTGTGTTGCTGAAATTCAGGAGTCTTAATACGTTATTTTAACGCTACAAGAAAAGTGATTAATGTGGCCACAGCCGAAAGCAGTGCAGTATTTTAAGATACAGGAAGGTATGTGCAGTACTGGTGACCACGTGCAGTACGTAAGGCTGGGCGCAGATTCAGGTGCGTATATCGTGTGTGGCGCGGCGCGCCCTTCTGTACATTCACAGGTTCACACGGGACAGCCCCGCAAATTGCGACGCGACCCGACTGGGGCGCGAACGCGCGTTGCCCCGCCCTAACACCGTGGTAGGAGCAGTCCTGCCGGACGCTCACTTCGCCGTGGCGCATAAGGGCAGTGCAAGTATTGCCTATCCGAAAAATACGGCCTCACTGTACACTGAATTTTATTACAGGGTGTATACGACCCGGAAGATCCGGGAAAACCCCGGGAATTTTTCCTTGTTTTAGTTTTGAGTTAAATTTTTGTAACATTCACTGGTAAGAACCAGTACTCTGACAAAGGATATTACTGTATCCCGCTACAGCAGAATAGCTCTTCAACAATAAAACATAAATTTGTGACGTCTCTTTCTTATGGTTTCAAACCACCTTTTCTCACTTTCCTTTCGCACTGCATCTGTAATTCCATCACTGACGCAAAATTTCCGCTCTAGCTGTCTATTGCGCTTTCATGGGCTCGCTCATTTGCGAGCTTGGCTCCTAACTCATTCGCAGGACGGCCTACTTTTACTTGCGACCATTCCTAGATGAGGTGCCACTTCCCCCTGCGCAGTTCTCGTGTACTAAGTTTCTGTGCCGACAACTGGAACACACAGAATTTTGTAACTATATTTTCCATTTCCAAAACTCCTCTGCTCCGCGGCTCGATATGCATCCTAATGCTCACACATAGCTGATACACGATGTCAACAAATATTTATTCTAATCGTTTCCAACGGAAATAGCGGTATATTTGCATGTGTGTGTGCAAACTTAATGAACGGTGATCGTTGCCCCTCAGAATTCTCACGATGCCGAATTGACGTTCAAGTGGGGGATGATTAAACTTTGCCTCCAGGACACAAGTGACTCCTCCACTGGTACAGACGTGTTCGTAAGGTACAAAGAACGGAATACAAAACGACTGACACGTTGTAAAGAGTGATAACAAAAACTATTTACTGCTAGTTTCACAGTATCGACCATGAAAAAGTGTTCATAGCTCATAACGTACGTGTTTTAGGACTTTCGTTTACTTGACCTTTTCCTGTCACTGCCCTTTTTAGAGATGTCCATTCTAAGTGGCTAATGAGCTACACATTATTGCAGTATCTGTAGCCTCAGAGACCTTTAAGCGTATCTCTTCATTCCTTAGTGCTTCCCACTTCTTTGCATATTGGTTCTTCCCGACTAGTCTCCTAAACTTTAGCCTGCTCTTCACCACTACTAAATTGTGATCTGAGTCTACATCTACTCCTGGGTACACCTGACAATGCAATACCTGATTTCGCAATCTCTGCCTGACCATACTGTAACCTAACTGGAATCCTCCTGAACGGAGTATTTGCTATTACTATCTGAGTTTTATTGCTAAACTCGTGTTTCTTCTTCCTCTTTCCTTCTATACGAGGCCCATATTCTCCTGCTACCCTTGCTTCTCCCCCCTCCCCCCTACCACCGCATTCCAGTCCGCTATTACTACTATAATCCGTTCAACATAAGAATAAACATGATGTAAACATTGCACTATGTATTCTTCCGCGTTTGCTGGAACAAGCATTTAACTTTGACAGCACTGGCCGGTCAGCTGGTGCAGCCAGCCTGCAGTGGCGTGCCCAGCTGCAGTTCACACGTAAAGAGGGACGAGCAGAGGAGCAATACAGCTTCGAATGTCATTCTTAAGCAGGATGAAATAATACACTGCAAATTTCCCACAATACGAACCTTTGGCGACTAGACGAAAACCGCACCACTTTATGGTTTGTAGCTTACGTACGATTGTAACTGAAAACAAGAATGATGAAAATTCCTAACCGCACGGTAATTTTTCTGCATAAGCTGTGTGTAACGCAAAAAGGTATTGAAGGATTTCACCGTGTAGTTAAATATTGTAGCCACTCCCTATCATCATCAGAATCCACAAAGCCAACCAGGCGCAGCATTTTCTCTTCTTTTATGACGAGCCATTCTACACTCCTGGAAACTGAAATAAGAACACCGTGAATTCATTGTCCCAGGAAGGGGAAACTTTGACACATTCCTGGGGTCAGATACATCACATGATCACACTGACAGAACCACAGGCACATAGACACAGGCAACAGAGCATGCACAATGTCGGCACTAGTACAGTGTATATCCACCTTTCGCAGCAATGTAGGCTGCTATTCTCCCATGGAGACGATCGTAGAGATGCTGGATGTAGTCCTGTGGAACGGCTTGCCATGCCATTTCCACCTGGCGCCTCAGTTGGACCAGCGTTCGTGCTGGACGTGCAGACCGCGTGAGACGACGCTTCATCCAGTCCCAAACATGCTCAATGGGGGACAGATCCGGAGATCTTGCTGGCCAGGGTAGTTGACTTACACCTTCTAGAGCACGTTGGGTGGCACGGGATACATGCGGACGTGCATTGTCCTGTTGGAACAGCAAGTTCCCTTGCCGGTCTAGGAATGGTAGAACGATGGGTTCGATGACGGTTTGGATGTACCGTGCACTATTCAGTGTCCCCTCGACGATCACCAGTGGTGTACGGCCAGTGTAGGAGATCGCTCCCCACACCATGATGCCGGGTGTTGGCCCTGTGTGCCTCGGTCGTATGCAGTCCTGATTGTGGCGCTCACCTGCACGGCGCCAAACACGCATACGACCATCATTGGCACCAAGGTAGAAGCGACTCTCATCGCTGAAGACGACACGTCTCCATTCGTCCCTCCATTCACGCCTGTCGCGACACCACTGGAGGCGGGCTGCACGATGTTGGGGCGTGAGCGGAAGACGGCCTAACGGTGTGCGGGACCGTAGCCCAGCTTCATGGAGACGGTTGCGAATGGTCCTCGCCGATACCCCAGGAGCAACAGTGTCCCTAATTTGCTGGGAAGTGGCGGTGCGGTCCCCTACGGCACTGCGTAGGATCCTACGGTCTTGGCGTGCATCCGTGCGTCGCTGCGGTCCGGTCCCAGGTCGACGGGCACGTGCACCTTCCGCCGACCACTGGCGACAACATCGATGTACCGTGGAGACCTCACGCCCCACGTGTTGAGCAATTCGGCGGTACGTCCACCCGGCCTCCCGCATGCCCACTATACGCCCTCGCTCAAAGTCCGTCAACTGCACATACGGTTCACGTCCACGCTGTCGCGGCATGCTACCAGTGTTAAAGACTGCGATGGAGCTCCGTATGCCACGGCAAACTGGCTGACACTGACGGCGGCGGTGCACAAATGCTGCGCAGCTAGCGCCATTCGACGGCCAACACCGCGGTTCCTGGTGTGTCCGCTGTGCCGTGCGTGTGATCATTGCTTGTACAGCCCTCTCGCAGTGTCCGGAGCAAGTATGGTGGGTCTGACACACCGGTGTCAATGTGTTCTTTTTTCCATTTCCAGGAGTGTGTATCCCGCCAGCGTTCGACAGTGGCGTCCGAAAAAGATGGGTGCGTTAGTTCCGGTACGTCTGGCAGCTTAGCAGTCTTGTTACTTCTCGCGCCAAATCGCGCAGCTTGGCTCCACATCAGTTCTGTTGGGTTCATACTGTAATGGTGCAGTAGCAAATGTAATTGTGCAGCATTTGTATTATGTGCTCGATGCTGTGAAAATGACTGTTTTTCTCGTTTCTGTGATACTACGTCTGTGGTATAAAACGATGGACCTAGTCCAAATATAGAGGATTTGGTTTTTATTTTTGCCCTAAAAATTAAATTGTTATGATTTCTTAATTTAGACAACTTGTGTGAACAGTCCTTCATGAAACATCGATAATTAAGAATTTGTATTTGAAATGGAAACAGGAATTTAGAATCCATCATGTAATTAGAAACAGGACGTGCATTATTCATGAAAAATTGTGAGTTTTATAATTAGGAGATGTAGGTATTTCAAATTGAACGAGAGATTTTAACTAGCGAATAACCGCATTTGGTTCATATTCCATTATTCTACGAGCCGCCGGCCGCTGTGGCCGAGCGGTTCTACGCGCTTCAGTCCGGTACCGCGCTGCTGCTACGATCGCAGGTTTGAACCCTGCCTTGGGCATCAATGTGTCTGATGTCCTTACGTTAGTTAGGTTTAAGTAGTTTTAAGTCTAGGGTACTGCTGACCTCAGATGTTAATTCCCATAGTGCTTAAGAGCCATTTGAACCATTTTCCATTACGCCACCAACTGCGCTATACGTTCAGTAAACATTCGTGACCTGCGTTATACATAACGCTGGAGAAACTTCAAAGCCGATAATCTCCGTAAATTTATGAAAAACATTACCAACAGCCTATTTTTCGGCACTTCTTAGCCGTGTTCCACATGCGTGTTTCACCACGGAACAGAAAGTAGCCTCAGCCATTTTCATACTGCGCATTAAGAGCGCAACAATCAGATCACAACGCTCCAGAGACAGCGACTGTAGACGATTTTTGAAATAAAAACCACGTAGCTAAAGCATGATTACGAAAAACATTGACGGCTGTTAATATATTAGAATATCTGCGTGTCATTTAACGCAACTTAGTGATAAGATACCTGATACACAAGTAGGACCTACTTCTAGGAGTGTCGACAACACCAGTGTACGTGTGCTACGGCTTCTGACCAATCATCGCCTTTGTTTACATCATCTTTATTCTTATGATGAACGGATTATACATTTTCATCTCCCTTTATATACTGAATCACCGCTTCAGCCCTAAAAACTGCCCTGTCACCGAACGGTTCACAGTAATTCACTCTGTCCTACCTTCCTTTTCATAACGAATCCTACTCCCGTTGTACCATTTTCTGCCGTTGTTGATATTGCCGTATACCTGTGTGACTGAAACCCATGTCTTCTTCCCATTTCGCTTCACTGAACCCCACTGTGTCTATATTGAGCCTTACCATTTGCCATTTCCTGTATCTAGATTGAGCCTTACCATTTGCCATTTCAGATTTTGCACCCTCCCTACCACAAGTTCAAACTTGTGACATTTCATGCCCCAGGTCATACAACGTAAACCTTTCGTTCGTTTTCCGCCTTTTCCTATGGTCGCCTCCCCCTAGACAGTCCCCTGAAAGGGATCCGAATGGCTGACCAATCCGGAATCCTTTGCCAATGGAGGAATCATCAGCCCACTTTCTCGATTACTGGTCACACGTCCTTGCGTGTACATACATTCGAGACTGTTCATAGCGACATCACTTTTGACTACTTGTTGGCCGTGACACCGAAACCTAATGGTTCCATCTTCTAAAGCCGCTGTCAACGCTATATTTAAAAAGTCGATTAGTACGAAATCGCTTTTTGCGACTTACCGCATAAAAGTACGATATTTAATCCAGTTTGGTGAAACACATCGGCTGTAACGCCCAATGTTCGTTTTTGGTTGTTGCGTATTCGTAGACGCAACGCTTATTTTTGAACTTTCGATTTCAGCAGATTGTTGTCTTCAAATTAGGCCTCACAACGAATACATCGTAAATGCAAAGTGCGTACGCACATCTTAGGTGCGAAAAGCAAACAAATATAACATTACCTTAAGCAGGACAGTATATTGTATAGTATGCGTTATTGTACTGCATTTAAAGTTAAAGCAACTCACTTGGCCGCGGTCATAGAAAACTAGAAAATTAAATCCCAATGTGTGCTGTTTTTTTCAAAGAACAGACATGGAGTAACAGGGTATTCCTCATTCATGTTTTGTGGTTACGTGTATTAAGTACACGATTGGCCATTAAAATTGCTACAGCACGAAGATGAAATTTAACCGACGGGAAGAAGATGCTGTGATATGCAAATGATTAGCTTTTCAGAGGATTCACACAAGGTTGGCGCCGGTGGCGACGCCTACAATGATATGACATGAGGTAAGTTTCCAACAGATTTCTCACACACAAACTGCAGTTGACCGGCGTTGCCCGGTGAAACGTTGTTGTGATGCCTCGTGTAACGAGGAGAAATGCGTACCATCACGTTTCCGACTTGGATAAAGGTCGGATCGTAGCCTATCACGATTGCGGTTTATCGTATCGCGACATTGCTGCTCGCTTTCGTCAAGATCCAATGACTGTTAGCACAATATGGAATCGGTGGGTTCAGGAGGGTAATACGGAACGCTGTGCTGGATCTCAACGGCCTCGTATCACTAGCAGTCGGGATGACAGGCATCTTATCCGCATGGCTGTAAAGGATCGCGCAGCCACGTCTCGATCCTGAGTCAGCAGGTGGGGACGTTTGCAAGACAACAACCATCTGCACGAACAGTTCGATGACATTTGCAGCAGCACGGACTACCGGCTCGGAGAACATGGCTGCGGTTACCCTTGACGCTGCATCGCAGACAGGAGCGCTTGCGATGGTGTACTCAACGACGAACCTGGGTGCAAGAATGATAAAGCGTCATTTTTTCGGATGAATCCAGGTTCTGTTTACAGCATCATGATGGTCGCATCCGTGTTTGGCGACATCGCGGTGAACGCACATTGGAAGCGTGTATTCGTCATCGCCATACTGGTGTATCACCCGGCGTGATGGTATGGGGTGCCATTGGTTACACGTCTCGGTCACCTCTTGTTCGCAGTGGACGTTACATTTCAGATGTTACGAACCGTGGCTCTACCGTTCATTCAATCCCTGCGAAACCCTACATTTCAGCAGGATAATGCACGACCGCATGTTGCAGGTCCTGTACGGGCCCTTCTGGATACAGAAAATGTTAGATTGCTGCCCTGGCCAGTACACTCTCCAGATCTTTCACCAGTTGAAAACATCTGGTCAATGGTGGCCGAGCAACTGGCTCGTCACAATACGTCAGTCACTACTCTTGATGAACTGTCATATCGCGTTGAAGCTGCATGGGCAACTCTACTTGCACACGGGATCCAAGCTCTGTTAGACTCAATGCCGAGGCATATCAAGGCCGTTATTGCGGCCAGAAGTGGTTGTTCCGAGTACTGATTTCTCAGGATCTATGCACCCAAATTGCGTGAAAATGTAATCACATGTCAGTTCTAGAGGAACATTTTAACGAGAAACATAGGAGCAAGTGTAGGCCTTCCTGTAATCTATGTTCAGAATACTGTCTTATCATTTTGTTTCTGTTGATTAAATTTTGTGATTCAATAACTGAAGCGGAGGTGTGTGCTTCCTGGCTGCCCTACCTCACAGCACTCAGTGCAAGTTCTAAAAGTGCTCAACACGTTACCTCGTTCAGTCCAAGACCAGCTTCAATATGAGTGAACCGTTCACGTCGTTGCTCCTTCTTTCTTCACTTATTGAAGGTTTTTGCATTTTGATGGAATTCTATTGCTGTACGTAGCGGACAAACGTAAGAAAAATTCCTCTTCAGTCCCTCTCCACAAATACCGCATTGTAAAAACTGTATGTAGGTGCACCGTATTTCTGCCGCTTTTCCGAAAGTCAACTCCAAGACAGCCTAAAATTTACAGACGTGAGATTATTATTAAAATCCAAAGAAAAAAACCGGCTTGTGCGACTGTCAGCTATAACTACCGTAAACCGTCGGTCCCTTGTACGCCGTTACAACCGGTTTCGACTGTGTGTCGTCTCTGATGCGGTGTACAATATATTAACACAGAAATCAAGAGTTTTGCTCAGTTCAGGCATTCGCCGGAACTAGCGAGGCCATCTCACAAAAAACAGTAACAGAAAAGGATCGTAAAGATTCCCGTTTTCTCTCCTTGTCTTGTTTTTCTGCCATTTTCAATGATTATAATGCTTCTTTTGTAAACACAGTTAAGTTTTTGCAACAAATACGTACTTTCTCTTTCAAATTTTTGCAGTGACAAAATGTCTTACCGCCTATCACAAGTGGGTTCCATTGCCTCCTGCATCCTCGTGCTGTTGATCACTGCTGATTCTTCGACATTTCTGAAGCAGTTTCGCAGCCCCCCTCCGGCCCCTTTGACAAGGCCGCTGGCGGAACGAGTGTGACTTTTTGTGCCGGAAGTCTTCGGCCGCCATTGCTGATTGTTTTTATTCTAGAATTAATCAGTGGCGCGGCTGGAACCGAAGACCAAGGAAATCGTGATTATTAGTGAAATACGCGACGCGTAGACCACGGGTGCAGTAATCTACACACACACACACACACACACACACACACACACACACACACACAAACGCACAGAGAGAGTATGGGGGGGGGGGGGGGGGGAGAGAGAGTGCCGCTCCCAATGGCACGAAAAGTAAACAAAAAAGGAACGCATCCCGCAGTAACAGAACAAACTACACGAAATGGCGCAAGGTGGTAGGGAAAGGGGTGGTGCGGAATGTCCGGGGGGCCCCCCTATCACACAAACGAAAGTACTTAAGACGTAGGTACCATGTACTGAAATTGAAAAAATTTTGATTTCCAATCACACGACGAAAGGGGGATACGCCCTGTCAGTAGTCAGTTGGCTCAAAGATAGATTTGATCTGTCTACACATTCGTAGCACTATCAGCTCTCTGTCGCTCTCTTAGGCAAAACCAAATGTTGGCCTTGCTTGTTCAGTTTTGTTAACCACTTCAGTTAATAGTAGTTGAATGTGTTTGAAATTTTTAAGACTGGATGTCATGAACTGCTATATACATTATGACTTTGAACACTATTGAGGTAAATACATTGTTTTTTCTCTATTAAAATCTTTCATTTGCTAACTATGCCTATCAGTAGTTAGTGCCTTCAGTAATTTGAATCTTTTTAGCTGGCAGTAGTGGCGCTCGCTGTATTGCAGTAGTTAGAGTAACGAAGATTTTTGGTGAGGTAAGTGATTTGTGAAAGGTATAGGTTAATGTTGGTCAGGGCCATTCTTTTGTAGGGATTTTCGCAAGTCAGATTGCGTTGCGCTAAAAAAATATTGTCAGTTTAAGCACAGTCCTGTACAATTGTTCAAAGGGGACGTTTCAAATGTAATGTAAGTGCTACCGTTTATTGTTTATGTGCTGTTGTGATAGTTTATAATTATGAATAAGTTAGTAACAGGAAAGAAGAGGCAAATCGAATTTGATTCGTCCGCCAGCGTTATGGTAAGTTAAAAATTTGTACGCACTACTGTCATTGCCTAATTACCTGCCTATAGCAGTTCAGTGTTAGCACTGGAGTCGTTACTCGCAGGTTGGTAGAGCTTTGGGGTTGCAATATTTCAGTATTTCACAAGGCAGCGAAGCGGTAAATATCATTGAAAATAACATTAAATTATAATCAGTGCACAAAAATACACTCGGATTCAGCTGTGTCGCCCAAGAATCGCGTTCATCAAGAAAACTATCGCCTAAATGGCGATGGCTGTATTCCTTTCAAAAATTTTGTCCAGTTTTCTGTCATTAGTGGACAAAATGCCGAAAGGTGACCCAATCTTATCACCTGGGTAGTATCAGTTATGAATCAGTGGCTGGGGGGGGGGGGGGGTACAGGATGAGAGCGCATTCTGTAGTTCGTTCGTTTCCAAAAGCGCGCTGCTTGAATTCCTCCGAGCCGGCAGCGCCCTTCATCCCTCCCTCACCCTTTCTTCCCCCCCCAGGGGGTCCACAACTCTTTTGTGGATACGTGCGTAGCGAGCACAGGACCCCGAGCTAATGTGGCCTTCCTTCCTTTCCGGGCTGCATACCTTCCCTTTCCGCATCCTTCCCCACCCCTCTCTTCGCCCCTCCTACCCTCACCTCTGGCTCTTTCCTTCCCTTTCTCCCCATCTGGGAGTATGGTTTGTGCCTACGTCCGGAGACGGACGCTCGTAAATGTACTGCATTCTTCGCCTTCCTTGCTTTTATGTCTTCTTCCTTCCTTTGTCCTTCTCTTTTCCTTACCTCTTCTCTTTACCCTTTTCTCCGCTGCGGCGTTTGAGACCTCTCTTCTTTCCTTTCCCTTTCTCTTTCTTCCTCCCTGTGCGTGTCTGAAGGCCGACCCACGCCCTTTGTGCGTAGCCGGTGACGGGGTAACGCGTAATTCCCCGCCCTGGGTAGACAGGTAGGACACGTACGTACCCCCTGGTAACGGCCAGGCCCAGGGAAGGGTGATTACCCGAGCTGATACCTTCCGAAAGTGCCGATTGGTCCCTCCGTCCGTTTGTCGGGAGGTGTGACCTGAGGTGTGAACAATCACCTAAGGCGGGAGTGCCCTCAGAGAGGGCCCCCACGAGGGAGGAGCGCGCCATCGGAGACGCCGGTAATCATGGGGGATTCTTCCGCAATGGTTTCCTCACCTTCCACTATGTCTGCTCACAAACGTAAGTATACTGAGTCTCAGCCACAGAAGATTCTTCCATCGTTGCCACAGTTCCTTGTTGTTTCTCGGTCTGACGAAGGTCAAGACTTCTCCACAGTCAACCCTTTCATTATTCAGAAAGGTGTCGACGCAATTGCAGGTCCTGTAAAGTCTTGTTCCAGATTACGGAATGGCACCCTGTTGTTAGAAACACACAGTGCCCTCCAGGCACAAAAATTGCTGCGTACTTCTCTGCTCCACACCTTCCCTGTCCGGGTGGAACCGCACCGTACCTTAAATTCCTCGCGTGGAGTCGTTTATACACGCTCCCTCAATGGATTGTCTGACGAAGAAATTCAGCACTACCTGTCTGACCAGGGCGTAACGGCTGTTCATAGAGTTATGAAAAGGGTTGACACGAACATCATTCCAACCCGCACTGTCTTCTTGACATTTGCCAAAGTTCAACTCCCATCGAAAATCAAAGCAGGCTATGAGATAATTTCCGTTCGCCCTTACGTCCCAAACCCTACGCGTTGCTATCGATGTCAGCGGTTCAATCACACCAGCCAGTCCTGTTCCAATCCGGCCAAATGTTACGTGTGGCAAGGATGCCCATGAGGGTGCTTGTCCACCTCCATCCCCTCACTGCATCAACTGTATGGGTGACCACCCTGCTTCCTCTCGAGATTGCCCCGTTTTTAAGGACGAAAAGCTCATCCAGGAAATAAGAGTGAAGGAAAAGGTGTCGACCTTTGCTGCTCGAGAATTATTCGCCAGTCGACAGCCCACCGTGCCTCAGACAGGAAAATACAGCACTGTCCTTGCTTCTCCTCGGCCAACAAAGGAGGCGGCCACACAGACTTGCGACCTCACCTTTAGTACCACGGTCGTCAGATCGGCCAGCGCAAAGATCGCCCATTCAACCTCACCACTTTCGCCTGCCCACTCTATGGCTTACCCTTCGTCGGGTTCTGCTAAATCTCGAGCCCAAAAGTCAGACGCCAAGTCTTCGAAAAAAGAGCATACTCGTGAAGAGTTTTTACGTACCGCAACTTCAGAACCATCGGTTCCTCCTTCATCTAAACATCATACTTCCAAGAAGGCTACAAAGAAACCCAGTTCCTCTCCTTCTCCGCCAAGGCGTGTCCCATCTACAGCACCACCTGGCGGAAATCGCCCTCGGCCGTCTTCTGTGTCGCCGAGGCGCACTGCTGGTGGCCGGTCAACCGGCCGATCGCTGGTGGCAGGGGCTGCTCCTGACCAACCTATGGATCAGGATCTTCTGCCTTCGGCTGAAAGCCATTCCATGCTGTCGGTCGCAAGCTCTGAGCAGTCGTTGAGTTGACAGCACCATTGGTCACATTTCTTCATTTTCTGTTCACCCTATGTCCATTATCCACTGGAATATCCGCGGCATTCGAGCCAATCGAGATGAATTGTCGATCCTCTTACGATCCTACTCGCCGGTCATCTTCTGTCTTCAGGAAACAAAGCTGCGTCCCCATGACCGCTTTGTTCTCCCTCATTTTCAGTCCGTCCGATATGACCTCCCCTCTGTTGAAGGCACTCCAGCCCATGGAGGACTCATGATTCTTCTCCATGATACTCTCCATTATCACCCAATCCCCTTAAACAGTTCCTTCCAAGCTGTCGCCGTCCGTCTTTCCCTTTCTGGATACACGTTCTCTCTTTGTACTGTATACATTCCATCATCCACACCAATGGCACAATCTGATCTCCTTCATCTTCTTGGTCAGCTTCCACCCCCCTATTTGCTGGTTGGGGACTTCAGTGCCCACCACCGCTTTGGGGATCTCCACATCCTTGTCCACGTGGCTCTATTGCTAGACGTCTTCCACCAAGCGGATCTAGTTTGCCTCAACACTGGGGTCCCCACATTTTTGTCTGCCTCCACGACAAATTTATCTCATTTGGACCTTGCGGTCGGTACTGTTCCGCTAGCTCGGCGCTTCGAATGGTTCGCCCTTGATGATACACACTCGAGTGACCAGTTTCCATGTGTCCTTAGACTGCAGCCTCCACTGCCATATATGCGCTCGCGACGCTGGAAATTTGCCCAAGCCGATTGGACACTTTTTTCGTCTCTAGCGACATTCGATGACCGTCGCTTTGCCAGCGTCGACGATGAGGTCACACATATTACCGACGTTATTCTTACAGCTGCGGAACGTTCAATACCACGCACCTCCGAATTGCCCCGGCGCCCCCCAGTTCCTTGGTGGAACGAGGCATGCCGTGACGCAATACGTGAGCGGCGACGTGCTCTCCGCGTTTTCCGCCACCATCCTACTTTGGCCAACTGTATCCGCTATAAGCAGCTCCGTGCGCGATGCCGTCGCGTCATCCGCGATAGCAAGAAGGCAAGCTGGAAATTCTTTATTAGCTCATTTAACACCTTCACTCCCTCCTCGGAAGTTTGGACTCGGCTTCGACGGTTCTCAGGCGCGCCTAGTTTCTCCCCGGTCTCTGGGCTCACTGTCGCGCATGATACCTTAGTGGACCCCGTCGCAATTTCTAACTCGTTGGGTCAGCACTTTGCTGAGATTTCGAGCTCTTCAAATTACCCGCCAGCGTTTCTCCCGAAGAAACGTGCAGCGGAAGTGCGACATCTTGCTTTCTCCTCTCAAAATCACGAAAGCTACACTCCTGGAAATTGAAATAAGAACACCGTGAATTCATTGTCCCAGGAAGGGGAAACTTTATTGACACATTCCTGGGGTCAGATACATCACATTATCACACTGACAGAACCACAGGCACATCGACACAGGCAACAGAGCATGCACAATGTCGGCACTAGTACAGTGTATATCCACCTATCGCAGCAATGCAGGCTGCTATTCTCCCATGGAGACGATCGTAGAGATGCTGGATGTAGTCCTGTGGAACGGCTTGCCATGCCATTTTCCACCTGGCGCCTCAGTTAGACCAGCGTTCGTGCTGGACGTGCACACCGCGTGAGACGACGCTTCATCCAGTCCTAAACATGCTCAATGGGGGACAGATCCGGAGATCTTGCTGGCCAGGGTAGTTGACTTACACCTTCTGGAGCACGTTGGGTGGCACGGGATACATGCGGACGTGCATTGTCCTGTTGGAACAGCAAGTTCCCTTGCCGGTCTAGGAATGGTAGAACGATGGGTTCGATGACGGTTTGGATGTACCGTGCACTATTCAGTGTCCCCTCGACGATCACCAGTGGTGTACGGCCAGTGTAGGAGATCGCTCCCCACACCATGATGCCGGGTGTTGGCCCTGTGTGCCTCGGTCGTATGCAGTCCTGATTGTGGCGCTCACCTGCACGGCGCCAAACACGCATACGACCATTATTGCCACCAAGGCAGAAGCGACGTCTCCATTCGTCCCTCCATTCACGCCTGTCGCGGGCTGCACGATGTTGGGGCGTGAGCGGAAGACGGCCTAACGGGACCGTAGCCCAGCTTCATGGAGACGGTTGCGAATGGTCCTCGCCGATACCCCAGGAGCAACAGTGTCCCTAATTTGCTGGGAAGTGGCGGTGCGTAGGATCCTACGGTCTTGGCGTGCATCCATGCTGCGGTCCGGTCCCAGGTCGACGGGCACGTGCACCTTCCGCCGACCACTGGCGAAAACCTCGATGTACTGTGGAGACCTCACGCCCCACGTGTTGAGCAATTCGGCGGTACGTCCACCCGGCCTCCCGCATGCCCACTATACGCCCTCGCTCAAAGTCCGTCAACTGCACATACGGTTCACGTCCACGCTGTCGCGGCATGCTACCAGTGTTGAAAGACTGCGATGGAGCTCCGTATGCCACGGCAAACTGGCTGACACTGACGGCGGCGGTGCACAAATGCGCAGCTAGCGCCATTCGACGGCCAACACCGCGGTTCCTGGTGTGTCCGCTGTGCTGTGCGTGTGATCATTGCTTGTACAGCGCTCTCGCAGTGTCCGGAGCAAGTATAGTGGGTCTGACACACCGGTGTCAATGTGTTCTTTTTTCCATTTCCAGGAGTGTACAATACTGTTTTCTCCATGCGGGAACTCCAACATGCCCTCCCTTCTTCTCGCTCCTCCGCCCCAGGACCGGATGGTATCCATGTCCAAATGTTGCTGTATTTATCAACCCATAGTCGGCGTTACCTCCTTCGCCTTTATAATCGAATTTGGACCGACAGTACCTTTCCCAGACGGTGGCGAGAAGCTGTTGTCGTTCCCGTTCCGAAATCTGGAAAGGACAAACTTCTCCCCTCTAGCTATCGCCCCATTTCTCTCACGAGTAGTGTCTGTAAGGTTTTGGAGCGTATGGTGAATTACCGTTTAGCTTGGTGGCTGGAATCCCGCAGTCTTTTAGCACCAGCCCAATGTGGATTTCGGAAGCATCGTTCTGCAATTGACCATCTTGTTGCTCTCTCCACTTATATCATGAACAATTTTCTCCGGAAACGCCAAACGGTAGCAATATTTTTTGATCTGGAGAGAGCATACGATACCTGTTGGAGGACAGGCATCCTCCGCACACTGTTCTCTTGGGGCTTTCGAGGCCGGCTGCCCCTTTTTCTTCGCGAATTTATGGCAGAGCGCACATTTAGGGTGCGGGTGAACACTACTCTCTCCCGTACTTTCTCCCAAGAAAACGGGGTACCCCAGGGATCCGTGCTGAGTGCTGTACTGTTTGCCATCGCCATAAATCCAATTATGGATTGTCTCCTTCCTGATGTCTCGGGCTCCCTCTTTGTGGACGATTTTGCGATCTACTACAGCTCTCAACGGACCAGCCTTCTTGAACGACGTCTTCAAGGATGTCTCGATCGCCTCCACTCTTGGAGCATCGAAACCGGCTTCCGTTTTTCTCCCAGTAAGACCGTTTGTGTTAATTTTTGGCGACGTAAGGAGTTTCTTCCACCCTCCTTACATCTAGGACCTGTCAACCTTCCGTTTTCAGACGTCGCTAAATTCTTGGGTCTTATGGTTGACAGAAAACTATGCTGGTCCTCCCACATTTCCTATCTTTCGGCTCGCTGTCTGCGATCCCTCAAGACCCTCCGTGTCCTGAATGGTACCTCCTGGGGAGCGGACCGAGTGGTCCTTCTCCGCCTCTATCTCGCCTTAGTGCGCTCGAAATTGGACTATGGAAAGATAGTCTACTGCTCTGCTCGGCCGTCTATTCTTCGGCGTCTCGACTCTATCCACCACCGTGGATTACGTTTAGTGTCTGGAGCTTTTTACACCAGCCCTGTGGAAAGCCTTTATGCTGAGACTGCTGAACCTCCACTGTCCAATCGGCGAGCAGTCCATCTGCGTCGTTATGCTAGCCATCTGTCTTCCATGCCTGCTAATCCAGCCCATGTCATTTTTTTCGACGCCTCCTTTGATGTAGGGTATGCAGGCCGCCCCTCCTCCCTATCACCACCGGGAGTCCGCTTCCGTCAACTGCTCCATTCTCTTTCCTTCCGCTTTCCTAAAACCTTCTTGACAACTTGGGGTACAGCACCGCCTTGGCTCCGTCCCCGGATCTGCCTGCTCCGAGACCTTTGTCGATTTCCCAAGGATGGACCCCTTCACTTGTTTATCGTCGGGCATTTGCTGCTCTATGTGCACAAATGACGGGACGCCACATTTATTTACACCGACGGCTCGAAAACATCGTTAGGTGTAGGGAGTGCCTATATTGTTGGCGACACCCCAAATCACTTTCGGCTTCCCGACCACTGTTCGGTTTATACTGCGGAGCTTTACGTTGTTCTCCAGGCTGTCCACTACATCCGCCGCCATCGGCGGATACAGTACGTTATCTGCTCAGATTCTCTCAGCTCTCTCCTCAAAGCTCTTTACCCTGTGCACCCTCTGGTCCACCGGATTCAGGACTGTCTGCGCTTGCTCCACCTGGGGGACGTCTCGGTGGCGTTCCTCTGGCTCCCGGGACACGTTGGTATCTGCGAAAATGAGGCGGCCGATGTTGCAGCCAAGGCTGCAGTCTCTCTTCATCGGCCAGCTATTCAATCGATTCCCTTCGCCGATCTACGGAGCGTTTTATGTCGTCGTGTTGTTCATTTATGGGACGCGCATTGGTCGACACTTCCCCAAAATAAATTGAGGGACGTGAAAACTCTTCCTTGTGCTTGGACCTCTTCCTCCCGAATGCGTCGTCGGGTGGAGGTAATTTTAACTAGACTCCGGATAGGGCACTTTTTTAGCCATCGACATCTTTTAAGCGGCGATCCTCCCCCACTCTGTCCCCACTGCTCTCAGCTGTGGACGGTAAGACACCTTTTAATTGAGTGCCCGTATTTTAATCCGTTACGCTCCCGTCTACAGCTGTCGCCTGATATATCGTCCATCTTAGCAGATGACACGCGCTCAGCCGATCGCGTTCTCGAATTTATTAGTGCCAGTGAAATGACTTCAGTCATTTGAAGCTTTTTTTGGGTCAACCAACCCCTTTGTGTAGTGGATTTTTAAGCCTTCTTTCTGCTTTTAGTTTCTCCAATTTTCTGACTTTCGTTCCCATTGCTGCTGGTTTCCGTTTTCGGTTTTATACTGTTTCCTAAGTCACAGACCGGGCGCTAATGACCATAGCAGTTTTGCGCCCAAAAACCAAAACAAAAAAAGCAAAAAACAAATTACGTGAGCATAACGAATGTAAATACAACAATTTGCAATAAACCTGTCACGAGTACTCACGACGGACACTTTCACCCAGAAGCCATACTTCCCCATTCATCGCATCTTTCAGAGCGATTCTTGGCTAGGTGCCTTACCAGGATAGTTCTCATACTTTTCTATTTAGTCTTATTCCTTCCAGGCCGTCATCGTAAGATTCCTATCTCGCCGTTTCTCCTCTTACAAATATTGTTCTTCAAATATGACTCAATGGCCTTGTGAAACCTTTACATAGTCCGCAGCTAGTGGTTGTGCGGTAGCGTTCTCGCTTCCCACGCCCGGGTTCCCGGGTTCGATTCCCGGCGGGGTCAGGGATTTTATCTGCCTCGTGATGACTGGCTGTTGTGTGATGTCCTTAGGTTAGTTAGGTTTAAGTAGTTCTAAGTTCCAGGGGACTGATGACCATAGATGTTAAGTCCCATAGTGCTCAGAGCCATTTGAACCAAACCTTTACATAGATATCAAAACATACGGTTGATGACAATCTTACCACCGATATACGGGTATACAGAATGTCTTATACCAGGCGAGGGTGTTCCAGCCTTCTGACTGCCTACGCTCTTATCTTCGCTTCCAACGTTACCGGCACGTAGTGAGGTTTCCCGGACAACACTTGACATACCCGTACTGGATCTGTGCAATACGCTTTTACATTACAGGTATCTGACGCAGATATATTTTACGGTGTTTAAGTTGGAATTTCCATCACCCTTCTTAGCTAAGATAAAGAACTAGAGAATGTTACGCATTCTGTTCGGTCCGCCAAGAAGCGAGCAGTATTGCTGGAATAGTGCCGAACATTACTTCATTCTCTTCAAAAACTAAATGACATTCTAAGCTACGTATATTGTCTGCTCGTCCCTTCTTACGATTTAACTGCAGGGTTCAGATCACGGCAGGTTAATTGAACCAGCTCGCTGGTACGGGTAACGTACGGCGCAGAACGTATCCTTACTGCACTGCAGTCAGCTCGGCTGCCGCTCCTCGTGAAACGCGACTCAATGAGATCCCAGCAGAAGCGGAATAACACACAGTGTAATGTTTACATCCGGTTTACTCTTACGATGATCGTAGAATAACGGCCAGCTGATGTATTTGATACTGTAAATTGCAGAGCTTCTCATGGCAGTCTGGTTCACTTAAAGAGCGAAACCGGGCAGCAAAACACACTCAGTGCGACCGGTGGCTATCGTCGAAAACTCGCACAGCCGTCCCGGACACACGGCTAGTCGCTGCTGAGCCGACGGACACGGGAGCACCGGCAGTGGGGACCCGGCGGCAGCCAGACGGCGGCGCTCTGCTGTTCCCGCCAGCAGACCCAGCTGCAAGCGAGGCCGGCCGGAGTTGCCGTCTGCACACACTGAACAGTTCTCGGACTCTTTCCACACACGAGGAAGCGGGGTATTTGCGGAAATTGGGATAAACAGGACACTGGACAAAAGGAAACTATTCTGCATATATGACTACATTGCTTTACTAAAATAAATAAAAACTAAACTTCATACACATAAAGACACATTCTAACAAGGCACTTCAAAACATGCTTGTAATTCCACTGCTTCATATGATAATTCATTGCTTTTTCCAGAAACTGACTACAATTGAAAATACTGAGAAGCTGATAGAACGATTTCTGACAAATGGACGATAATGTAGACATCAAAAATAAGCAAACAGTTCAGCTACTGTACGGCGTGCACTGCTACTAACTTGGTACTTATCAGAACAGAAGACCTAACAGCTTTCGAAAGCTTTGACTAGGTTTGTAGCAGATTGCAGAAATCCTTGCAGGTGAGATCTTCATAACGAGTCTATAACAATTGCTTCAACAGTTTGTCGTAAAACGGTTTTCCTAACAATCCAAAAGGAATTCACAGTTGAAAATACTCTTTCCACAACAGCATTTGTGCCTGGTAAAGCACGAGCAAACCTCACATGCGTCTCTATATTTTTACATGAAGTACCTGTACTTTAAAGTGTATGGAATACATCACACCATCTCTCAAGAGTTTTCAAATTAGCTTTTTTCCCATTCCTCAAGTTTATGGGATACAATTTTGTTCAGCCATCCTGTCTGAACTCAAATGTTGCACATCAGTCTACTGTCTTAAGAATTTCAGACAATTTAAAAGTTAAGCCCAAGAAACGGAAATTTTCAGTGTCACCCAATGAAACTATTTCAGAGGATGAAACACACAAGTTCTTCCCTTCTCTAAAAAAGTCACAAAAGTGTCATCCTTTACCAAGTCAATTAAAATCGAAAAACTAACTGAAGTTTGAAGTTTACCAAATTTCCTGCCACAGATTTTTTTTCTTTAAGCAGCTCTAACTCTTCACCTGAATGTGTAACTGAAATCCTGGTTGTTTCAAAGTTTTGGATTGAATCTGAAAAGATTTTCATTAGCTTTGTGTGAAATGAAGGCAAAGACATGTCCGTGGATTCTCACAAAATTTGCACCAATGTAAGACACCTATCCTGAGACAGAAAATAAGATCTCAGAGGTTTATACAGATCAATAACTCTTACAACTTCCGGCAACAATACTACCTAGAACTTGTTTGTGTTCAGTATCAACGAAATCACAGAAGGATTTCAGTCTCTCCACACGCTGGGTGTAAATGTGAAAGTACTGGAAAAATTTAATTCGCTGTTGTTTCTGTGTGAGTGGGGAGAATTTGTGCACTCGACCTCCGCTCTGTACCACGTGGACAGCAGAATGGATGCCTTCAGTGCTCATCTCGAGAACGCTGTTCAGTTTGCAATAAACATTGTTTGTTCCTGCCATCTTGTGCCTACCAACGTTGAAACTCCAATTATATGCACGAAATGTGACAATCTCGTAAACTATATTTTTCTTTCTTAAAATACCCAGACTACAGCTAGCTAATAATGCTACCGTTTCTCCGCCATTGTTCTGAAGAGAGATTACGTTGCACTGACCAACTTTCTGCACGAATGAATTATCTAGCTAGAATCGGCACCAGCTTCCAGGTTTTGTCATTTGATGCATCATCAGCCATCACAGGCAGATACTTTGCATCTTCAAATCCTGACTGAACTTAACGTACTGCGTAAGGCCATAAAACATTCACTTAGATGGATTCGCATTTTGACCCAGAACATGTTTCTTCTGAAACAGGTCTCGGATGAAAAGAACCATGCAGTCCTTTAACGGAAAGAACGTGTGTGTTTTGCGGTAGCGATGCTTTAATCTTCCTCTGTTTGTAGTTCATTCGTACTAACGAAGCAAGAAGTTACACTGTCAGTTCCCGAAGAAACTGCACACAGGTGCTTCATTTTCTTCGTGTGATGCGTTATATCGGCAAGCCATCGATGTTTGTTCAGTGGAAAAAACTGAACGTCGCAACACACATTTTACCTTCGTATAGTCGTGGTTTCCTTCAAAAAAGCGAACTCGTCTTCCACGGTTTTAGAGCAAGACGAGTTTCGTTTCCCCGTTTTAACGGGCTCAAGCTAGTTTCACACAACGGACAACAGAGAATGGAGCGCACTGAAGCAAGTTTGCCGAATCTAGTGTTGAAACTGCCGCCTGCTTCTCATTGTTCTCTCACAGTCCGAAGACATCGTGTCGGTCGCATCTTCTGCAAATGTATGTCATCTGCCAGTGAATAGCTAGTTCGTAACTGCAAGTACAATTGCACATTGATAGCCCTGTAACGTTCTTTACCCGAAACTTGTTACATCCGTCCGTTATTTCTGCAGTAGTAAGTGATGGATACGAATCGCGAAGCTCACGCCTGAGTCACTTTCACCGAGCGTGATGACGGGAAATCTTCTGTTCACACCTGTCCTCATCCTGTGACCAAAATACAGCTTCTGTATTCAATCTTTGAATTCTAGACAAAGCAAGACTCACGAAAATGTTAAAAAAAAAGACATGTCTGTCATGCGAAATTGACGTAGAAATAATTAAAAACACAAAATGAAACAAAATGTCACTTATGATTACGAAAAAGCTGGGGCATTTTGCCTCCCATTGGATAGTCAACGGGACACAGAACGAAAAAATGGCCATTCCCATTAAAGACGGGGCTTCTGGTGACGCTAGCCTAGGTCCTAGTGTGTACATGCCTTAAAATGGCTTCTACATGCGACACCTCATCGGAAAGACAAAAACAGAATTTCGCAAACTGCTTTTCGGTCTCGTGGTTACATGTTAAGGCCTGAAACGCATTTGCTGCCCAGTTAAATATGGCACCAGGAAAAGAGCTGTTACGTTATCTGATTTAGTCTGTGCAACTGCTATTCCTATGTACGTAGACGAGGTGTAAATAGTTGTTCTAATATTTCTACTTGTCCTTTACTGTACAAAAAGCCACTCCGTCCATATTACCTGAATTTTTTTAAAAATAAGAAAAAGCCTCTCAGCCTAAGCATGTTTGAAAACCGGATGCGTTTACATGGAAGCGAAAATCGATTGCGGAATTGGAAAACAGGCAACTAGAAGCGGTTTCCAAAAATAGATTCTTAAGGCTTCACATAACCACCCGGAAGAGGTATCGGGAAGTCGACATAAGAACGTCGGTTTTTGGAACGCCATGCGTAGGGGGTGTGTGCTGCCAGCTCTACAGCATGGTACGAGGGGGAGGGATGGAGGCAGGCGGCCCGGCAGTGCCGACACCGACGTAGACGCCCCGCTGGCCCTGCTGCAGCCGTTCCTCGCCTGCCGCGGGCCGAGCTGGCAACGCCGCCCCGTGACGTCAGAGCTGGGTGGGGGCAGCCGCGCGCCCCGGCTGTCGGTGCGGCCCAGTCGTGACGCAGCAGCCGTAAGGAGAGCAGAGCGCCGCCAGAGCATCTCTTCTCCGCGAGAGTTCCAGGGGAAGGTGAGGCGGGCAGCTGGCCTGTGCCGGAGTTTCAGGGAGCTGTGGATGCTGTTCTGCACGCTTTTGTCTGGCTTGTCGCCAAACTCACGGCAGACCTGCTCCTAATCCATTGTCGTACTTCAATTATATAAAATAGAATTGTTGCCAACAAACGAATGGCGAATTGTGTGTTAAATTACCCTGTCGGGTGTTTAATAATTCGCTGTTTGTTATTTGCCGTAATGCTACAGTCATCTGATCGCTGAAAGCTTCCATTAGAATAATGTGGAACGAACGGAAAATAGCGCCACATTCCGTCGGGCATTGTTTCGATGTGCCTGTAGTCCCTCGCAGGTATACGTTCTGGGTGTTGACAAATTTTTAAATTCAGATAAATGTGATAGCTCGAAATTAATAACGTCTGCTATCTAACAACTATGCTCATCAACACATTCATCAGCAGCTGTCCATAATAATAATAATTATAATAATAATAGTAATAATAGGCATCACTTCTCTGCAAAGAGGAAGAAATGGTTTTGTTGATTTTGTTGTTTTGTCCATAATTAACTAGTTTATGGCAAGAACGGTATAATGTTTGAGCTTCCACTACCCTCCGTTTCGCGTTTTTTGTGTAAGTTTGAGTTTTCGTGGTTTTGTAGTTTTTTCGGCAAGGTTCCTAATTCATGTGTCGTTAGTTAACTAATAAACTTCTGGGCCGAAAATCGTGCGTTGTTACGTTGCATCAGCTTACGGTTATAATACGCTTCCCTGTTGGCTTGTAGTCACGCTTGATTTCGTCACTTTCTGTGACAACGGATTTCGTCTTGAATGCCGTAAATTCTTTGCGGCCAACTTTTCCAGGTAATTTTCTTTTCTGTTGGCACTTAATACACGTTCAATAGAGTTCATGTTGCTACTCCACTGGAAAGCCGATTTGTACACAGCAGACGGCCAACTCCAGACATATACAGCCGTTTGCGTAAATGATTAAATTCATTTGGTATCATTTGCCGACAAGGCGATTTAACTAGAACACAAGTGAGGCGCTAAGAGCGGTAACGGCCAAGAGCACTTAGTCTTCGACCCCCTATATTTAAGTGAATATCAGAGAAACCAGTGACAGCTCTCAGTGTTCAGATATAAGTACAATGTGGCCTAACAGTACAGATAAACTGACCCAACAGATGTCAGAAGCATGAATAAATGCTGCTAACAATCGACGATTAGGTGCTTCATGGTTCTCAGCCCCACAAATGTATTACTGTACGATAAATTCCAAAACATCTCGTTCAGAATCTCAGAAAATAAGTTTGTTTTTTTTTTCCCCTCAGTATAACATACGCTGATGTCCGATCTGACTTTACTGTGTATAGTGTGTATCTGTGGTGTATGCTGCCGCTAGCGGGATTCATGGCGAACGTAGATAAATTTGCTGCCGAGTGCTACCAAGTGGTGTAATTGACGTAACAAGTAGTTGTTCATCAAACCCTATGTATTTGGCCGGTAGGGAATTAAACGTCACGCCAGTTGCGGATGTGCAGAAACTTGTGTAAGGCCCGTTCCCACAAAAAAAAACCACGGGGCTGGGCCTCGGTTGCCACGTGCGTCGCTCTGTTGCACACGAACCGGTGCCGCGCCGCCAATCACAGAACGCTCTGAGCGTGACGTCACTCACACAACCCCGGGCCACACGAACTTTCGCCGAAGCGCTCTGGCGTAGACCCGGGGGCAGGTGTGAAACACTTACCATCCGATTGAAAGGAAACGGTTCGGTGAAAAAAATTTTATTCTTCTGCGTCTTACGGCCTGATGCCTTTTTTCGATAAGGAACTGAATTTCTTTTCGTTATTCGTCGTGGTTGCGTGCTCCATCGTATTTACGTAAACCATTACACGAATTTTTAATGAGCTTTCAGAGGTGAACAGCCATTGTGTGGGCTTTGCCTATAGTTCATTTCACGTAATACATTATTGCGTATGAAAGATATTAAGCATACCGAAATGGTTTCTAAAGTTGAGAGCAGAGCGGTAGCTATCACCGTTCCCGAGATACTCAGTGGTTCGTCGGCGGGCCGCCCGCCATGCGGCTCACACTTGGCCCTGCTCCTCGTCAACCACGTGGCTGTTACCGGCCCCAGATTTCCTAAACGGTTCAAGAAATCGAAAACCTTTTTTTTTTTTTTTGCGAATAATAACTTCAAATGACTCCATTATTTGGTCGCATGATAAATATCCAAAATTTATTTACCTATCGAGATGTGAAGGTAACTACAGTTTTTCAGCATGGATCGATTTAATTTTTTAAACGGCATTTGATAACAAGTGAAATGAGAATTACAGTGACATGGAACACTTTAATATTTACAATACTCTAGATTGACGTACAGAAGTTAAACAGAAACTAATTTGATGGTATGTCATAAGATGTAATTTGCCAAGTATCTACAGCTGTTGATCCTTTGGTAAGTAATGAATCCTTTTTTCTTGCTGCAGTGTACTTTATTTGCTAAAGACGCGTTTTGCCCTTTGCTTTAAGGCATCTCTGGTGGAATGTAGAATGATTCAGTTTGTTTTGACATGTGACGCTTGTAGGTTATAAAAGTTAATCGTATTTTTGTGTGAAAAGGTAATTACTTACAGTTAAATAGTTTTTGGCGGAAATCTGCGTTTCTTCTCACATGGTCAACACATTTTTGTGTTCACTCTTTTTTTTCCTGTCAGCAGCTGTTGACATTTTACCAAAAGCTGTAATTTAAGGTCGTAACTACAGTGTGTTCAATTCATGTCTCCTGTTCTTTCGTTTGTGTACATGCTGGCAACCTAACGAATTATATGCTGAAAACTAACGTTTGTTCTGTTCAGTGAGAGTTATAGAAAGTTGGAAGTGAATGCAATAATTGTCAGAGTGGTTGAAAAGTTTGGTGTTCAGCTGATTTCAGTTTTGGTTTAAGTGTTTTGTAGAGGAGTTCATGTAAGAGTAATTCACTACTTACATTAACAGATACAATAGTAGAATAACATTTCAAAGGATGATGATTATTATCAGAATACTAGCACCCAACCCCTTTGTCCCTACTCTTCCATGAACCCTTCGAAAAATATTTAAACAAAAAATCGAAAATCAGCTGAACATGAAAACTCTTAACTACGCTCTGGCAGATACTACATTCACATTCAACGTCCTACAACGCACCCTAACTACACACACACACACACACACACACACACACAGGGAACAGACTTCAGTTTCAGCATATACTTCGTTAGGTTGGCAACGTGTAGATAAACAAATCAAACGAGACATAAATTGAACACACAGTAGTTAAGACTCAGAATCAATTTTTTGGAAAATATCCACCGCTAGTGATAGAAGACTAACTGTGCCCCACACCAAATGGCGCAAAGAATATTAAAATAGTGAAGACAGGGTGTATACGTGGACAAGGAAAAATAATTCCCGGATTTCCCGGTTGAAAATACACTTTTTCCGTGTTAAATGACAGTATACTTTTCCTCGGCACTGTAAAACTTGTCAATATGTAGAAAACGAAACCCAGGGGGGAAAAACACATTCTGGAAAGATGTTTGATGTGCAGCAACATGTACGCTGAATTTCTTCGTTTTACAGAGGTATAAATTCCAATTGCGCCAAACACTGCATGTTACTTTCCGAAGCAATGAAATTGCGACGCGCTTTTGTAAGCCGCCGGCCGCGGTGGTCTCGCGGTTTTAGGCCCGCAATCCGGAACCGTGCGACTGTTACGGTCGCAGGTTCGAATCCTGCCTCGGGCAAGGATGTGTGTGATGTCCTTAGGTTAGTTAGGTTTAAGTAGTTCTAAGTTCTAGGGGACTGATGACCACAGCAGTTGAGTCCCATATTGCTCAGAGCCATTTGAACCATTTCGTAAGCCAGTCATAGCTCATATCACGTGATCTCGGCAGCTGATGACAGCACACGACACGTAGTGTAGTCAACCAATAGCAAGATTACTCTTAAGTAGCGCGAACACACAAAAATAAAAGTTAATGGTTTAAATTAATATACATAGTTTTGCTAGAAGGAAAACAAAGCTTTCACAAATAATATTGGTCTCGAAGATTAATAAGCTGCAAGAGAAGATAAGCTTCCACATATAATGCTGATCATTTTGCGCGTGTTACTTCAAGGTACATCACACAAATGTGCCAGTAAAATTTTTAATAACGACGTAAATGTCTGATCTTTGGGGCTCGATATTCTTCCAGATGGTTGTCCTCAAAGAGTTGATTTTTAAATGAGTCAAACGCTCTGGTATTTAAGAAATTCATCGTACATTCTCGCACATAGTTCATCTTGCGTAAAAGGAAATTTAACACTTTTCAAACCACCATTCGCAATATTTCCCCGTGACCTGTTAGGAATTGTTTCGTTTCAGCAGTTGCCAGAGAGCGCCGGATAACAGGCGTCACTGCGCCTGCGCAACTACAATGACGCAGGAAGCCCGCATGTAAAACATTAAAAGATCTTTCATTATGTCATAAAACAAACCACACATCAAAGGATACTTCAGGAGCATCGGAATTTCGTGAACTAAGCTAAAATGCATAATTCGGCTTAAAGTGCACAATCGTATGTCCAGATTCGGATGTAAATTTTCTTGAGTACCACTACTGTATTATCTCAGGTTTGGTTCTTTATTATGGCATAATGCCATACGAGATAAAAAATGGAAAACGTGCACTTGAAATGCAGCGAACAGTTGAAACTAGCCAACAATGTGAAATTTAACGCTTCGTTTCAAATAAATTGACTGCCTCAGCGCAAAATATTAATAAAAGCCAAATCTCTTTAGCAAAAAGACAAAAATGACTTCATTGTTCTGCAAGGTGATTAATGCTTGACTGTCTGAAAGGTGGAAATAAAACGCGAAACTAACATATTTTAGCCTTGCGTAATTATGCGAACATATTTCAATTCATTTGGTAGCTCCCGGCCACAGAAATCCGTTTTGTTTTCATTTAGTGTGAGAGCAATAAACGAAGAGGAAA
Source organism: Schistocerca piceifrons (assembly GCF_021461385.2). NCBI lineage: Eukaryota > Metazoa > Arthropoda > Insecta > Orthoptera > Acrididae > Schistocerca > Schistocerca piceifrons. The sequence goes on along the minus strand of NC_060148.1, from coordinate 71,903,516 downwards.
GTGTGAAATCACTAAAAGTAAACACGGGTCACGTGGAGACCACCCACCTCACCACTACAACTCAGACTGCTCTGTGCATCAGCCCTGTATCTGTAAGATATTTCCGAACCGGGACAATGTTAGACAGTGGCGCCCAGCCACACATCTGTAGCCAGCAGCAGCAGAAGCTACTACTCATAGGCGACTCAACTGGGCATGCGCAAGAGCCCGCCTGGAACTGCTCACGTGAATCAAATGTAAACAGCTGTCATGTCACGCGCGTCGGAGGCAATTTGTTGTTAGGAAGCACTGCATATTCTTCCTAAAGCCTTCGACACACTTTGGTTGGCAGACGCTTGTATGAGCACTGTGTTTTGTTGTGTGGCGCATTTCCTTTGCGACTTAAGTTTTATTTTCGTTTTTTTCTCTCGTTTATGTTTTTTTTTTTTTTTGCTACAGCATTATTATGAAGAAGCGGGATACAGTAATATCCTTCGTTAGAGTATTGGTTCTTACCAGTCAAAATCACGAAAATTTAACTGGTAACTAAAATGAGGAAAAGTTCCCGGAATTCTAGAAAATTCCCGGGTTTTTCCCGGATGTCTCGGGTCGCATACACCCCGAAAGAAAAAAAATTAACGTGAATATGTGCTTATGTCGCAGCTTTCACTCAGTTCATAGTCTGTAGAAATCAAACCTGCATTTGGATCGGACTTTCTTAACTCTTGTGGAGGAAGGTGTGCAGTATACTGCTGCATCCATTTTCAATAAGCTACCGCTCGAATTCAAAAATCTTAGTAGTACATCACGCCCTTTCAAATCGAAAATCAAGTGTTTCCTCATGGGTCCAGTCCTTCTATTCTATCGAAGATTTCCTTGAAAAATTGAGGTGATTGTTGTTGTATTGTTGATTGGCTTTATGGATTGACTTTTTCGCGTTTGTTAACATTTTATTTCTGTCATCACTTTTATGTTGTAATTTCATGTACTGACAGGCTCCATGACCTTGGAGATTTGCTCCTCAGTTTGGCCCTACGGAGCTTGAAGTGTAAACAAAAAAATAAACAATAAGAAAAAAAGTCTGTGTACTGCCAGTGCATTCTAAAGTCATGGATAATACGTTACCATTCATTGTTTGTTGTTTCATGAAGGAATACACGTCTTACGGAAAATGCTACAAATGGCAGAGTGGCCAAAATGGTTACTAACCAGTGTGTGTGTATACGACCTGGGATATCAGAGAAAAATCCGGGAATTTTTTCATCCAGGAGAAAACCGGGGAAAACCCGGAAATATTTTAGAATTCCGGGAATTTTTCATTGTTTTAGTTTTCAGTTAAATTTTTATAACTTAGATTGGTAAGAACCAACGCTCTAACAAAGGCTATTGCTGTATCTCGCTACTGCAGAATAATACTGCAGCAATAAAACGTGAACGAGAGAATAGAAAACGAAAATAACACTTGAGTTGCGAAGGAAATGCGCCATGTACAACATAAAAATACAGTGCTCATACAAGCGTCTGCCAATAGCAAAATGTGTGAAAGGCTTTAGGGAGACCTCATGGCAACAAATTGCCTCCGATGAGCGTGACGTCACAACTGCTTACGTTAGATTCTTCTGAGCAGTTGCGAGCGAGCTCAGGCGCAGATGAGCCGCGTATGAGCAGTACCTTCTCCCGTTTCTGGTTACAGAAGTGTGGCAGTTAGTTGTATAAGCAATAGCAGCAGGCAGCCAGGTGCTACCCGGAAAAATTTCACTGAGCTGGCACATTCACGCATGCGTAACAGCTCCGGGTCTAGGGGACGTGTGTCAAACAGGTCCGGGTCTAGGGGACGTGTGTCAAACCCCGTATCTGTCCCAGGCAGCAATTTCGGGGGGGGGGGGGGGGGGGGTAAAGTTCATATTCTTGACGAAAACGACATAGTTTCTCAAAGCGCCTAGCATCCAGCACACATATGATTTTGAAATGCATCACTGTAGGATTTTGAACATTTTTGAACAAATAAGTCGATTTCTGAATGAATCATAAGTTGAATTTTTGTATGCGTGCGTAGTGTACGTGATGTGTATGCCAGGGGAATCGCCGTCGCATCTAGAAATAAACTTTCCTGGAGACAAAAGGGGACAGGGCTACACAAGCTGGGCGGAACAAAGCCGAGAACAGGTGAATGCCAATCGCTGTTTATATGGTTGACTAGGATTGCGAATGATCAGCGTTGTTACAATTACTACCGAAATCCATAGGCTGAGACTACCAGAGTGGAAATAAACGAGTAACAGGAATAAGACGTAAGAAAGATTACTTATCTTCTCGGTCTATCCATGAAAAGGAAATGTTGACAGGAAAGTTTTGGTCAGACCGTTACACTAGTAAGGGCCAGTCGTACAGTCCCCGGATAGCAGCCGCTAAAGCTGTATTCTGGTAGTGGCGCGGAAAACGCGTTGTACGAACGCGTAATAACGCCTGACCGGAGAATAAACGTGGCATAACTAAACCGCTGATTGCGGTAGGGTTAGCGGAGTTAACCGGAGAATAATTTTTGAAACTGGCAGGAATAGTTACAAAATAAGTGATAACAAGGTTGTTTGTTCGGACGAGGAAGGAGAAGAAACAGGGACATCACAATTATTACGGAAAAATATGACGATTCCAAATTTATATAAAGTTTCGTACTACTACTATTCGATCTCGTGCGTGAGAAGCTAGAGAGTGTGATTGAAATGTGTAACTCTTTCCTAACACACAAACGTTTTGCTTGTAGGTGGCCTAATAACGAATTTGATATTGGTACTTTGTGAATTACATAATGTCGTGTTTTAAAAATGCCAAAACATCTTGTTTATTTGGTGTGTGTAAAAACTGCTGCAATATTAGGCAGGCCTACTTCGTCTCGCAGACAGTGACAAAATACGCGTAATCAGATCGATAAACCACACCAGTGTTGGTTACTATTTGTAGTAACAGCTTTTTCAGTACTAGACAGCGACAGGTCGTTTTCTCATGTAGCAAAACGTTTGACGAACTTTGATGAGGTAATAGATTCTCTCCCAGAAAAGAAAGCACGTCATGTAAAGCTGTAGCAAGAGTAGGGAGAAAAATGCTAGGACTTACGGATTGAAGAAATATGTACTGTCTTGCTTGTCTCTTGTCTTTACTGGCTTTATGTATCCTATATATAATTTTATGTCACAAAACACAAAGTTGTTGGCTAATAAACAATAAAGACTACAAATTTTGCAAAGAGTTCTTGTTCTTCGGGTTACAAATAATCCCAGCCAATATTAATTCCGAGTTTTTTTTAGGAGGGGCAGGTGACACAGCACAGGAATTTTAATTTCCACCGTCTTGAATATAGTTTGGTGGCTTCCATTACACAATATTCCACGTTTGAATTTCTCAGAGCGAAATACTGCGACGAGCGACAGAAAAATGCTGTGTGAAGAGGCGTGGCATTGCACTTTGGCACACTGCTGACCAAATAACATGTCTCACATTTCTTCGAACACGTGTGTTCTATGGATCAGACCCTTCAGAAAGATGTGCGCTACAAAATGAACATTTTTTGAAAATATGAAGAAAAAACTCTTGTATTACCCCAGTTCGGAAATATCGTAGATACGGGGGCTATGCACAGAGCAGTCTTGAGTTGTGGTGGAGAGGTGGGTAGTCTCCACGTGACGCATGTTTACGTTTTAGTGATTTTGCTGTTCCCTCTTCGTCTATTCCTCTCGCGTCAAATGAAAACAAAACGGATTTTTTTCTGTGACCGGGAGCCATCAAGTGAAATAAAATATTCACATAATTACGGAAGGCCAAAATTTGTTATTAGTTTCAGACTATTTTGTTTTCACCTTTCTGACAGTCAACCATTAATCGCCTTGCAGAACAATGAAGTTACTTTTGTCGGTTTGCTAAAGAAATTGGTCTTTATTAACTTTTTCCTCAGAGGCAGTGAACTTACTTGAAACAAAGTGTATGTTTCCACATTATTAGCTAGTTTTAACTGTTCGCTGAATTTCAAGTGCACATTTTCATCTTCTAGCACGTTTGGCATTATGCCATAATAAAGAACCAAACATGAGATGATACAGTACCGGTACTCCAAAAAAATTTCATCCGAATCAGGGCATGCAAATGTGCACTTCAAGCCGAATTATGCATTCTAGTAGTATTCTCTAATGCTTTTTTTTCTTTTATGACATAGTGTAGGATCTTTCAATGTTTTACACATATGAACATTCGGGCTTCCTGCGTCATCGTAGCTGCACAAGCGCGGTGACGCCTCTTACCTGTCGCTCTCTGGCAACTGCTGAAACGATCCTATATCTAACAGGTCGCGGGAAAATAATGCGAATGATTGTTTGAGAAGCGTTACTTCATAGTAAATTTCCTTTTACGCAAGATGATGTATGTGCGAGAATGTACGATGGATTTCTTAAATCACGGAGCATTTGATCTCATTTAAAAATGAACCCTTTCAGGACGACCATTCAGAATAATTTCGAGCCCAGAAGATCAGACATTTATGTCGCTGTTACAAATTTTACTGGCCCGTTTGTGTAGTGTATCTTACAAGTGACACGCGCTAAAATAAGAAAAAAAAGAAAATAAACATTATATGTAAAAGTTTAACTTCTCCTGCAGTTTATTAATCTTAGACACTAATAGGTGAAAGCTTTCCTTTTCTTGTAGCAACACTATGTATGTTAATTTAAACCATGAACGTTTCCTGTTTGTGTGTTCGCGCTACTTGACAGTAATGTTCCTGTTGGCTGCCTACATCACGTGTCCTGTGCTCTGAATATCCACATCGACTGGCGAGATCACGTGACACGAGCTATGACCGGCTTTGAAAAGCGCATTGCAATCTCAATTTCAATGCTTCAGAAAGTAACATGCCGTGTTTAGTGGCATTCGAATTGATACTTTTGTAACACGAAAATATGCAGTGTACATCTTGCTGCGCATCAGCCATCTTTCCGATAAGTGTTTTTTTCCCTAAATTTCGTTTCCTAAAGTGCCAGGAAATTCTACGCCGGTGTATAAAACCACAACCATTCAAAGGATTGATAAGTTTTGCAGTTTTGAGGAATAGTGTAATGTCACTTAACACGGAAAAAAGTGTGTTTTCACCCGGCAGAAAGTTTATTTTTTACCGGAAAATCTGGGAATTCTTTTTCGTTGTGCACGTATACACCCTATAATAATCTTCATCATTTGCTAACAGTCGCCATAAGAAAACTGCGTTAGTCATAACTTTTCCCTAACCTAAGGCCGTTTGCAGAAACTAACAGATATATACACAAATACATCACAAGTATATGTGGTAGAGGCTACATTAAACAAAGGTTCTGGCAATAAATACGCAACTGACGTACGTAATGAAGTGATGTTATTTGCTGCTGGGCTTCATTAATAAGAAAAACAATTCGTCTGTGTGTTGATAGTGTTCCACAGTAATCTATCCCCTGCAGGCCTCTTCATCGCCACGTAATAACTTAATCCTACATCCATTCTAATCTGCTTGCCATTGGCAAGTCTCGGTCTTTCCCTGCATTAAGCCTCCATTACCAAACTGACGATTCCTTGATGCTTCATAATATGCCCTGTCAACCAACTCCTCTTGTAGACAACTTGTACCATAATTTCCTCTTCCTCTAATTCAGTAACTCTTCTTTAGTTATGTGATCTTCGTATCTTATCTTCAGCATTCTTATTTATTATCACGTTTAGAAACCGTCCGTTGTCTTCTTGACAGAACTGTTCATCGTCCATGTTTCACTTACATAGCTGAAAGAGGCTACGCTCCACACAAATACCATTATGAAATACCACTCAACCATTAAAATTTATTCGATGTGGACAAATGTTCTTTTTCAGAAACGCTTTTCTTCCTACTGACAGTGTGCATTTTGTATCCTCTCTACTCCTGCTTTCTCAATAACTGCTTCCCTTCAAAGTCATTGGAGTTTGGTTTCTTTACAAGCTGTAGATAATCTTGCGTACCTGTTTTTTACCACTGATACCTCCGGAGCTTCAAAGAGTGTCTTAATTTTGTCAAAACCTGTCTCTAAATATGCAGATGCTATAAACACAGGTTTGCCTTTCTTCAGCCTATCTAATTAGCTAAGTGGTAGGATCAGTATTGTCTCTCGTGTTCAGACATTTTACAGGAATCTAACATTGCGTTCATATCAGTTCGTATAGCCTCTCTCCCTCTCCTCTCTACATACTCCTTCCGCCATATAGCCTTCTCTTATTTGCTTAGTTCTGGGTACCCAAATGAGCTTTCGGCAGTTGCTTCTCCTTTGAGCAAAGTTTTCTTTCTTATTTAATGTCGGCACCCAAGTTTTCCAAGTGCAAAATCGCTTTTGCGATTTTCGACTCTGTCAGCGTATTTTTAGACATCTCTGTTCCCCGTGGTCTACTTTATTTGCTACGTTTTTATATTTTTTTGTTTATTAAACATTCGTGTTTCATCCAAAGATTTAAACTGTACCTTTTTCCGATTGACATTCTCTGCTGCATTCACCACTTATTCTCTCAGTGAAGATATCTATTCGTATTGTAATCGATTCCTTTCTCTGTTTCAATCAGCCGTTGCCTGTAACATTAACGAAAAACTCTGCGCCTTAACTTATTCAGGTTCCACGTCCTTAATCTGCTTCCGTTTACTATCATTTTGCGTAGTTGTAAACTGCAGTCTGTAACCAATAAATTATCGTCTGTGTGCGTCTGTACCAGGAAATGGCTTACAGTTTAAAATCTGGTTCGAAAACTCTGTTCCAAGGCCGGCCGTGGCTGCCAAGCGGTTCTAGGCACTTCATTCCGGAACCGCGCGACTGCTACGGTCGCAGGTTCGAATCCTGCCTAGGGCATGGAACCTCAGATGTTAAGTCCCATAGTGCTCAGAGCCATTTAAACCATTTTTTCTGTTCAAACTATGTATTATTCTTTCATGGTTATCGAGCAAAGTGTTTGCGATCATTACATTATGGTCTGTGCAGAATTGTATCAGATGGATTCCCCTTTCATCCCTTCCCCCTAAGTCTATATTTTCTTACTATTTTCTCTTTTTATACCTGCTACCGTATTCCAGTCTCCCACCACATTTTAAATTTTTGTCCCGCTTACCTGGTTAATCTCTCTTACCGTACATTGTTTCAGTCTGTTCATTGCCTGTGGTGTGAGTGATAGCGTTATGTCCATCTTGGTAATGATGTTAACGTTAATGGCAATTTGAATTTGGAGACGGAGCTGAATGTTGTGGTTCTCTTCATTGGTAGTTGCAACAGCCAACTCACGCTACTGTCAAGTAGTAAATGTGAGGGCAATCGTAGCATGCTTTCGACTGCGACAGTAAACGCAAATTACGAGTGTATCATTGCAGACTTCGGAAGCAATTGCCGGATATCTGGTGGTGGTGCTGTTACAGTGAAACACCGAAATCTGGAGAATGTCGACTTTCACTGGTGAATGTCGACATTCACGTAGTCGCTTAGTGTATGTCCGAAATATTTGCTAAACACCCTTATTTCTGATTTAAACCGGTAAATGTTGACATTCACCAGGCACTAATGGTGAAAGTCAAACATGTTGGAGATTTATATTTTCTTCTCCGTAATTCAGTCGCTATAAAACGTCACAAGTGACGTAACTTTTTCGCCTCTTTCTGAAAGGAATGACCAAGAACTTAAAATACACAGTACATTCTACATAAGAAAATAATAGTTATAAAAAATTACTTAATTATATGATTCAAATCTTATTTATTGCAACAACTTTAACTGTTATGACACTTGCAATTGCACAAGAGCCCCTTGCTTTTACAACTGCATTTTTTTGTGGAACTCTTCCTTTTGCAACGACGCCTTGTATAGCCTTGTCCCCCGCTTCTAGAATTAGCTGCAGCTGCTTCTCCCAGCGACATTTCTTGAAAAGAAATCTCATCTATGGAAAGTAACTTCTGTTTACAAATTACGAACTGATTACATGTGTAAAGCTGCATGAAGGTACCATTTTTATTTGCCAGTTTATAGAAGTCGGAGTCTTCTATTCCCACAACAACTGCTAACACATTTCGGCTATCTGTACGACCACGGTCGACATCAGGGACTCTTATTCGTACATCATCTCCAATTTGAGCAGGAGGAAATTGTTTTTGTGATGTTCGTAACATCTTTGTTGCTTGCAGTAGATGATTTTCTCTCGCGGCCTCTCTTTTTGTAGAAGTCAACTCGTGTTTTTCAGACAGAATTTGATGTGAAGACGTTGTAGGTCCTCTTCAATATTTTTCTTTGGAATGTGGTTTTCGGTATGACCACTGCTCAAGTTTTTTTATATAAGCATTAACAGCTTCTTCAAGCTATCTTTCGGTTTCAGAAGTATTGGCAATTTCTTAGAGTTCTTCAGTTTCAATATTTGCGATGTGTTCGCCAGGCAAAAAAGACGATGCTATGCCTCTTGTTTTAACGCCAAACATGGCTTCATGAGGACTTTGGCGTACTCCTTCGTGGTATGTAGTGTTCTTGGCAAATTGAACAAAGGATAAACCATCTGACCATTTATTTGTGTCGTTACCGTTCATCTATGCAGTTAGCGTATTCTGTATATCCTGAATGGCCCTTCCAACTGAGTCTTGTGTGACTGTGACGAGGCTTTCCATGAACTATTATAACATCTTTCCACATAGCGCATATTTCTGATATGACTTGATTACTAAATTCTCTACCATTGTCTGACTGCAATATTGCTGGTGCAACAAATGTTAAAAATATTCAAAGAACGTGATGCGCTACTTCTTCAGCTCTTTTAGTTTTCAAAGGTCGTAGCTGGACAAACTTAGTTAAATGATCTTGATACATCATTATGAATATTCGCCATCTCTGTTTGACTGCAGATCTATCAGATCAACTTGACATTTTGAGTTTAATTCACAACTAACCATTGGCTTCACAACAATACCTTTCTTAGGTGCACTGCGTTTCATTTGACACTGTTTGCATAAATTCAAATACAACATTACAAGTCCATACGTAATATTTTTGTATTTAACTTGCAACTCTCTAAGCATGCGTGTTCTTCCTCGGTGGCCTATTCTGACGTGAGTTTCATATACTAGACTATACTGTACAATTCTTCATTGGTAAGATAATACTGTATGTTCGTTTCCCCTGGTTTTAATGCTACAATTAACTTCTCTTCATCATAAATTTTTTAAACCCCAAAACGTTTTAATAGTCAGCGATCCAAAGGTGTGTTGCATTTAATTTTAGCGGAAACCACTTCAGAAAGCGTTTTAGAAAACTTTTCTTGAGAACAGTAAAAACAGGGTGTCTTCTCCATTACCCGCAATTAATGCATTTAACTTTACATGAAAAAGATCACGATTTACTGCAGTATCCATTTAGTATAAATTAGGGTACCGGAAATAAATTAAGAAAACGTTGCTGGCGTTATAAAGCTTGCGTAAGACTGACAAAGCTGATTGACTCCGAGCAGAACAAAGGATTTGGCGGGAGAGAGCCAGTCGCTTGTTTTTTGACTCTTCCGGTTTGGACCTCCACCAGAACATATCTGTGATTGTCGACACACACTGGAGAGGGTCCGAATGTACAACAGTGTAATGAAATATTCGATCTTCCACCGACGTATTTGGTATCTGTTGGCATTCACCGTAGAAAGTCGACATTCTCCAATTTCGGACATTCACGGTAACAGTGATATTGGAAACACAATATTTTACAAACAGCTGAAGAAAAATAAGTTAAAAATGACGTGTGAATCTTGTGTTACGGGTTACAAACTACCGTATGTTTTGTAGGACATGAAGCCTTCGCCATAAGGCATATTTCATGAACACCTGTAGTCGGAAGGTGAGAGGATAGTTTTCAGTTATCGGCTGTCTGGTTGCCGAAAAATTATGGAGAAATAAAGTTGCTTATACTCGGCACCAAGGAGTCTATCACTAGTTCGTCATCCGAAAGTGATGCGAGAATGTAAGAGATGAGAACGTTTTTGCAACAGAATATCAAAATAGATTCACAAAATATTTGTACCTTTTTGAACGTCATGGACAAGCGGACTGTGAAAAAAAAAAAAAAAAAAAAAAATATAGAGACGGCCAGTGGCGAATGTCTGAGAAACATCAACTTGCCTGGTCGCGGGAACACCGACTCAAAGGAAGGCCTCGTCGCTTGTTGGTGACGTCACGTCAGCTAGGCACGGCGAACGCCAGGTCTGTTGCAGGCAGAAACGTAATGGTGGTGTCTCCCTCCCTGACACAGGAAAATGTGAAACTATTGGCTGTAGCTGACCAACACACATTGTTCTGAGAGATTTCTGCAATCAATTAATTGTACAATTCATTACACTTCTTAACAAATAGTGTACTTCTGAGCTTAAATTTCCGCCTGTTTTAGGGATTGACACACAAAAACAACTTCATGGACTAGAAGCAACAGAAGTCGTGCTTCTTTATCTTATTTACAAATCTGAGGAAGTTACTTTTGTACTGGGTTGCTTTTATAAGAAACTGTGAACATATTGGTGCTCTTCTTTAGGTATCTTGGTTGACTATGGGGTGAGGAGCACTGAATGTTAATGAAATATCTTGCGATTGTACACGCTGGGGGAGGGGGTGGGGGACAGAAGAAGAGGCAAAAGAGAGATAATTGTTTTATCAAATAAATTTTTTTTATCATATAAGGTTTCTCCTTTCAGTTGCAAGAGGGGAATATTTATCTTTTCTAATGTTCATGTTTAAAAAAGTTTAAGCTCAGCTGTATTTTCCATGTATGAAGCTATTTTATTTCCTGTTTAGAATTCCTTTCGTTGAAAACTACTGTAATCTAATGACTGGCAATAGTTGGACATTGACACATGTAAATTAGTTCACATTTTCAGTGAGGATGTCAAACGCAAATGAAGAAAAGAAACGAGTTTATTGTTAAGGGGGTTGGGGTAAGTTTCGATAACAAAATGGATCAAGTAAATATAGTTTCTTGAATGTAAAGTTTCCGAAGCTTGCAATGGGGCAAATCATCTTCCCACATTGATCTACGTTTGTTTCAACAGGATTCAGTAATTCAGAAATATGATATTTATTTGTAGCTGTACGATAGTAAGAAAATCTTTCATCTAAATAAAACTGCAGAATCCAAAACAACACCAAACAGTTTGTCGAAAAATAAGAGATTTATAGTGGTAAGCACGCCCAGGCGTTTCTGCCTGCAGCAGACCTGGCGTTCGCCGTGCCTAGCCGACGTGACGTCACCAACAAGCGCCGAGGCCTTCCTCTGAGTCGGTGTTGGTCGCGACTGCTCCAGACATTTAACTACTGGTCGTCTTCCGTGTTTCGAAAGGGCGGATTATACGTCGCCTGGAGAAAGTGCACCACAGGCACTAAGAAACTGAAAATTGCGAATTCTCGTGAAATGTGCCGAGTGACGCGTTTGTTTCGGAGCAACGTTGCGGCGATATTCTTGCGTCCCGCCTCCTGGTGACACGGAAATACTACGTTGGGCCAGTTTCCCGAATAGAGCTCACCAGTGTAATTCGCACAGAAGAGCTGCGTTCGCCTAAGAATGTCGTCTGCCACCCTACCCCCCCCCCCCCCTCTGGCGGCGCCACCTCGCCACCCCACTGCGTGACCCGCCCCCGCAGTGGCGTGCAGCGGGTCTCCCTCCTCCCTGCCACAGCAGGTTTCAGCGCGCGGCATGCTGGGCTGTTTCCTCCGCCGGTCTGCCGTGTGGAGTGGGGCAGGGCGGACGATGGCGTTACTTTGCTGCCGCTGTGTGCAGGAACTGTGTGACTGCGTGAGGAAAACAAGAGACCAGAGTTTGGGGTGAAGAAATGGCTGCGAAGAAGAGACCAGTTCTGTCACTTAAAGCTGCTACCAGTTCTTGAGAGTGACGATTTCAGTGACTATCTAAGGATGGATGAGGAAACATACCAGCCGCTTTAGACCCGTACACCTCTGGTCGGACAGGGGTCATCTCGTATTCCCAGCCCAGACTAAGTGCAGTCGAAGCTGCCGACACAGACTGCAGCATATCGAAGGGCATATCTGTCAGCACGACATGCAGTCCGTCTTGTTGTCTGGAGTCTGTTAGCTTCGTTCACAAAAAAATGTGATACCTGTTCTCGGTAGCGATATGCAGACATCAGTTCAAAGAGATACAAGCACAAACGAACTTCAAAATGAACTATGTTTGCGGTGTTTAACCTCTAAGGAAGACGTCGTTTTCAGATTGTGTAAGTGGTGCCAGGCAGCAGGACTGAACACGAAACTCTGCTGCTAACGCCATTTACGAGAGCAGCTTGTCACGGAGGTCGAACTAGAAGTCAAACAAAATTACAGCTTCCCTCAGAAAAGTCCTCTTGCGTAAGAAATGTTACTGCGTCTTTGCGAAACAAAACCAGAGCTAAAACTGACGCTGCCGAACGTGGTTTGGAGTAGAGGAAAACTTTTCTTAAAGTGGTAAAGCCACAGCTCCAGTCTTGTGTTTACGCTGTGACAAGAGTAGTTTGGCAAATCGTAACCCATTAGTCTCCGTCAATGCACGATAATTCCAATTCCGTATTCCAGTGTATTCTAGATTCTAAATCGAAATACAATGATACATGGTTACTCTGAAATACGTTCACCTCGAGGTGACAACGTCCGTGTTAATACCACCTCCCCGGGTCACACTGCAATGCCCTTCAGAGGTGCAGGCACTCTCCTCTCGCGATTATAGCTGTGGTAAACATTTCGAAATTGATTCGCATTTTACGAATCGGGATTGACGTGAGCTGTGGAGGTTTGTTCGGCATTTGGGTTAGTTCCGCACCGGCATAAATTTTAGTGTTTCGCAAACAGCGGCAGTCAAGCCAGATCCGGAAAATACGAATACTTTTCGAAATAAATGTAAAACTGTTTCGCATCTAGATGAACTCACGAACGTTTTTACTACAGATATGTTTGTAGCGCCTACCAACTTGCGTATCGTGAAAAAATCAGAATAAATGACGATTTCGGAAGTTTTTCATTAGTGTCTCACATATTATGCTCGTATATCTTCTGTATAAACGAAGTAACTTGACAATGAATCGTGAACACGGCAGGGTTGCTTATACTGTTGTAAAACATAGCTGACATTTCGAGAAGCACTGTAGATGAAACTCGGATATGTACATTCGTTTAAGGTTGTGTCATAAGGCGTGAGCGGGTGGCTCAACCGGCTTCCACGTCGGAAGCCTCCTTCGGGATATAAACTCACAAGCCAGAATACTCGGGTGTGGTTGCCGTTTTGCTGAGAGGCACAGAAGCCAATACTCTGCCTGCGAGGCTGAAACACTGAGGAGGCACACAGCCACTGCTAGAGAGAGGAGAGAGAGCGGTCTGCCACCGGGGAGCGGCCGTCCGCCCAGGCTCCACAGAGGCCGGGACTTCCCCGGGCAGCTGGCGCAGTGCGGCCACACCCGCGGAAAAAAAGTACCTGTTGCTGTGGGGGAGAGGAGTGCGCGGCAGCGAGGCTGACGTGACGACGCAGCGCAGAATGGCCTTCCTGCCCCAAGATTCCAGTTAGGGAAAATGGGAACAGATGTATCGACACCGACACTTTTTAAAATAATTGTTGTTTTGCACATTTTCTTCAGAACACACTCAACACAATGAAGAGGAGTACTTTTCAGCTGAGCGTGCAAATCTCAACACTTTCCATGAGACAATGCTGCCTTGAAATCACGGCAGCTTTCATCGTAATTGAAATAAGTGTACAATTCGTTTTTAGTAGATCAACTGAAGCTCTGTTTCGCTCATCACTCAGTGTAATGTTCGTCATGGAGAAAACCATCATGAACGCATTTGAAGAAAATTTACTCTAAAGCACTACACAGTTTTGATGCGCCAATCGTTTGTATAATGCAGACTCACCTCGGTGGTGTCACAGCAGCCAACTTTCGCTCTCAAGTGCTCGTTCCCTCCCCCCAAAAGAGATGGGAAACCATAGCGATCCCAGAGTACGTATTATCTTCACTAAGGATATCAACAGTGCCAAGTGATTCGTCTAATTTCAAAATATTTTGAAACACAGGGTTTTTTCCAAGTGATACGCAATCCATTAAGGACAGAACGTTACTCATAAAAAAACGAACTATTTATTATTTCACACAGACTTCATATATATGACTGCATTTTTCCAGTCGCGTTTCTTTCATCCGGGATCTGGTCCTACAATTTGTCTAGCAACTGTTGCACCTTACAGCAAAAAAAGATCATTTATCCTATGTTCTACCTCCGTTTTTATTTTCTACGTCACACGGTACATTTCACAAATTGACAGTTTTTTGTTTCTTTTTCATTTCAGTTTAATAAGTCACAGCTGCAAAATACTAACGCGAATTCTTTACAGACGATTGGAAAGGCTGGTAGAAGACGACCTAGGGGAAGATCAGTTTGCATTGCGTAGAAGTGGTGGAAGACGTGACGCAATAGTGACCTTACGACTTATCTTAGAAGAAAGATTAAAGAAAGGCAAGCCTACGTTTCTAGCATTTGTAGACTTAGAGAAAGCTTTTGACACTGTTGACTGGAATACTCTTTCAAATTCCGAAGGTGGCAGGGGTAAAATACAGGGAACGAAAGGCTATTTACAATTTGTACAGAAACCAGATGGCAGTTATAAGAGTCGAGGGGCATGAAAGGGAAGCAGTGGTTGGGAAGGGAGTGAGACAGGGTTTTAGCCTGTCCCCGATGTTACTCAATCTGTATATTGAGCAAGCAGTAAAGGAGACAAAAGAAAAATTCGGAGTAGGTATTAAAATCCATGGAGAAGAAATAAAAACTTTGAGGTTCGCCGATGACATTGTAATTCTGCCAGAGACAGCAAAGGACTTGGAAGAGCAGTTGAACGTAATGGACAGTGTCGTGAAAGGAGGATGTAAGATGAACATCAAGAAAAGCAAAACGAGGATAATGGAATGTAGTCGAATTAAGTCAGGTGATGCTGAGGGAATTAGATTAGAAAAAGACACTTAAAAAGTAGTAAAGGAGTTTTGCTATTTGGGGAGCAAAATAACTGATGACGGTCGAAGTAGAGAGGATATAAAATGTAGATTGGCAATGGCATAGAAAGAGTTTCTGAAGAAGAGAAATTTGTTACCATCGAGTATAGATGTGTCAGGAGGTCGTGTCTGAAAGTATTTGTATGGAGTGTAGCCATGTATCGAAGTGAAACATGGACGATAAATATTTTAGACAAGAAGAGAATAGAAGCTTTCGAATTGTGGTGCTACAGAAGAATGCTGAATATTAGGTGGGTAGATCACATAACTAATGACGAGGTATTGAATAGAATAGGGGAGAAGAGGTGTTTGTGGCACAACTTGACAAGAAGGGACTGGTTGGTAGGACATGTTCTGAGACATCGTGGGATCAACAGTTTAGTATTGGAGGGCAGCGTGGAGGGTAAAAATCGTAGAGGGGACCAAGAGATGAATACACTAAGCAGATTCAAAAGGATGTAGGCTGCAGTAGGTACTGGGTGATGAAGGAGCTTGCACAGGATAGATTAGCATGGAGAGCTGCATCAAACCAGTCTCAGGACTGATGACCACAAGTGCAAGGAAAATTGAACATATAATTCCACTAAAATTAGTGTATTCCTGAACTACACGCTCCCATCAAGTTGTTTTTGATAAAGCTGGGGCAATCTTCTACACTAGGAAAGTATGACATAATTGCAGGAAGAGTTTTCAACACTTTCTGTGGCAGGCTTTAGGCTTAACCACCTTGTAAGTACATATCTTGACAAAGCATTGTATTCTGTATCAATAAATTGAAAGAACTCTTTTTAACTTGGATAACCTTTTAGATGAATTTGAGAAATAGTTGAAAGTCTTTATTACTAACATTTCAGTATCTGTTGATATAGCGTTTGTACCACATTTAAAACAATTATGGAGTATATGTGCGCAGCAATTTGATTTCAATCTCCCACGATTTTTCTTTTTTAAATGAATGTAGAGTTCTTTTTCCCGCAGTATGCGTTTGCATTGTCTACAGTAAAATTTAGAAACCTGGGACAAACTCACCTTGTGTTTTGGATTCCTTTTCAAGCTCTGCCCAGACATTGCAGATTGACCAGAGGCCTCATAGAAATCGAGAATTCTGTGCTTGCGCATGAAAGCATTTTACATGAATTGGATAACATTTTTGATTAGGCTACCTTTGTTGGAAGCGCCAATTAATGCCTCACATTTTGTTTTTCCACTCGTGGTTTAACTTGAACTTGTCGAATTCGGGAATAACTTAAAGAAGATACTTTTACATTGCAGTGAGAGCTGGCATACCTATGATGTTGTTTAATTGTGTGAAATGCGAATGTAAGCTCAGATTAGTTATCTGTAAACGAAAAAGAAGCAATATTAATAGCGTTTTTGTAATTGCGTAAGCAGGTCTATTATCGCCTTGAAAATCAGAAATGTTGAAATTAGCATTCAACTACGACATACCTTGCCTGCTGTCATGGTGTCCACCTTGTAGAGACTTTCCATTAGCGGGGTTTGAACCGACGTTAAGCGCCTTCGTTTGTGGTTGACACTGTTAAAATAACCGCTGGCGTCGGTTATGCCGCCGTGTGAAATCGAAAATCCCTCTCCACCTTTTGCAATACCAAAGTTACACCTTGCTTTGTATACATTTCCTGGAACTAGCCGAAATTATGGAAATTCGTCTTCCCAAACTTGAACGATACACTTTCCGTCATCTATTCCGCAGTGTGCGGGTTTGAATATCTACGCTGGTGTTGTTACGCTCTTGGAAGTAGGTCTTACTTACTTATTAGATATCTTATTACTGTCGTTGTTGTTGTTGTTCTTGTGGTCTTCAGTCCTGAGACTGGTCTGATGCAGCTCTCCTGTGCAAGCTTCTTCATCTCCCAGTATCTACTGCAGCCTACATCCATCTGAATCTGCTTAGTGTATTCATATCTTGGGTCTCCCTCTACCAATGCTAAATTTGTGATCCCTTGATGCCTCACATGTCCTACTAACCGGTCCCTTCTATTTGTTAAGTTGTACCACAAACTCCTCCCCAATTCTATTCAATACTTGTAATTCTCCATGCTTTCCCGGCGATCTGTTGACCTCTTGGATATTCGGGAATCCAGCCGGATGTTGGCGTCGTTCTCGCACGATATTTCAACAGCGTGCCTCGCTGTCTTCTTGAGGTGCGACCTGAGATTGGTCCTTGCGTCGATCGGGTCCAGTATTTATGCCTGGGAGGAGCTGGGCGTTCCCTAATCGGTCGGCGCCGGGTCGAGTGTTTCATCTATGGTCCGCGCCCGCCATACTCGGCTTCAACGGACTCCTCCTGTCGCGGATGTTCTGACTGCCGTCGACGCGGCGCGGACCGATTAGGGAACGCCCAGCTCCTCCCAGGCATAAATACTGGACTCGATCGACCCAAGGACCAGTCTCAGGTCGCACCTGAAGAAGACAGCGAGGCACGCTGTTGAAATATCGTCTGAGAACGACGCGAACATCCGGCTGGATTCCCGAATATCCAAGATGTCTATTCAATACTTCATCATTAGTTATGTGGTCTACCCACCTAATCTTAAGCATTCTTCTGTAGCACCACATTTCGAAAGCTTCTATTCTCTTCTTGTCCAAACTATTTATCGTCCGTGTTTCACTTCCATACATGGCTACACTCCATACAAATACTTGCAGAAACGACTTCGTGACACATCTATACTCGATGTTAACAAACTTCTTTTCTTCAGAAACGCTTTCCTTGCCATTTCCGGTCTTCATTTTATATCCTCTCTACTTCGACCATCATCAGTTATGTTTCTCCCCAAATAGCAAAACTTGTTTACTACTTTAAGCGTCTCATTTCCTAATCTAATTCCCTCAGCATCACCCGACTTAATTCCACAACATTCCATTATCCTCTTTTTGCTTTTGTTGATGTTCATCTTATATCCTCCTTTCAAGACACTGTTCATTCCGTTCAACTGTTCTTCCAAGTGCTTTGCTGTCTCTGACAGAATTACAATGTCATCAGCGAACGTCAAACTTTTTATTTCTTCTCCATGGATTTTAATACCTACTCCGAATTTTTCTTTTGTTCCCTTTACTGCTTGCTCAATATACAGATTGAATAACATCGGGGAGAGGCTACAACCCTTTCTCACTCCCTTCCCAACCACTGCTTCCTTTTCATGCCCTTCGACTCTTATAACTGCCATCTGCTTTCTGTACGAATTGTAAATAGCTTTTCGGTCCCTGTATTTTACCCCTGCCATCTTTAGAATTTGAAAGAGTATTCCAGTCAACATTGTCTAAGTCTACAAATGCTAGAAACGTAGGTTTCTACAAATGATAGAAACGTAGGCATGCCTTTCCTTAATCTATTTTCTAAGATAAGTCGTAGCATCAGTATTGCCTCACGTGCTCCACCACTTCTACTCAATGCAAACTGATCTTCCCCGAGGTTCGCTTCTACCAGCTTTTCCATTCGTCTCTAAAGAATTCGCGTTAGTATTTTGCAACTGTGACTTATTAAACTGATAGATCGGTAATTTTCACATGTCGACACCTGCTTTCTTTGCGATTGGAATTATTATATTCTTCTTGAAGTCTGAGGGTATTTCACCTATCTCATACATCTTGCTCACCAGATAGTAGAGTTTTGACAGGACTGGCTCTCCCAAGGCCGTCAGTAGTTCTAATGGAATGTTGTCTACTCCCAGGGCCTTGTTTCGACTCAGGTCTTTCAGTGCTCTGTCAAACTCTTCACGCAGTATCGTATCTCCCGTTTCATCTTCATCTACAACCTCTTCCATTTCCATAATATTGTCCTCAAGTACATTGCCCTTGTATAGGCCCTCTATATGCTCCCTCCACATTTCTGTCCCTTCTTTGCTTAGAACTGGGTTTCCATCTGAGCTCTGGATATTCATAAAAGTGGCTCTCTTTTCTTCAAAGGTCTCTTTAATTTTCCTGTAGGCAGTATCTATCTTACCCCTAGTGAGATAAGCCTCTACATCATTACATTTGTCCTCTAGGCATCCCTGCGTAGCTATTTTGCACTTCCTGTCGATCTCATTTTCGAGTCTTTTGTATTCCTTTCTGCCTGCTTTATTTACTGCATTTTTGTATTTTCTCCTTTCATCAATTAAATTCAATATTTCTTCTGTTACCCAACGTTTTCTACTAGCCCTTGTCTTTTTACCTATTTGAACCTCTGCTGCCTTTACTACCTCATCCCTCAGAGCTACCCATTCTTCTTCTACTGTACTTATTTCCCCCATTCCTGTCAATTGTTCCCTTATGCTCTCCCTGAAACTTTGTACAACCTCTGGTTTAGTCAGTTTATCAAGGTCCCAATCTCCTTAAATTGCCACCGTTTTGCAGTTTCTTCAGTTTTAATCTACAGTTCATAACCAATAGATTGTGGTCAGAGTCCACATCTGTCCCTGGAAATGTCTAACAATTTAAAACCTAGTTCCTAAATCTGTCTTACCACTGTATAATCTGTCTGATACCTTCTAGTATGTCCAGGACTCTTCCATGTATACAACCTTATTTCATGATTCTTGAACCAAGTGTTAGCTATATGCTCTGTGCGAAACTCTACCAGGCGGCTTCCTCTTTCATTTCTTAGCCCCAATCCATATTCACCTACTACGTTTCCTTCTCTCCCTTTTCCTACTCTCGAATTCCAGTCACCCATGATTATTAAATTTTCGTCTCCCTTCACTACCTGAATAATTTCTTTCATCTCCTCATACATTTCATCAATTTCTTCATCTGCAGAGCTAGTTGGCATATAAACTTGTACTACTGTAGTAGGTGTGGGCTTCGTGTCTATCTTGGCCACAATAATGCGTTCACTATGCTGTTTGTAGTAGCTTACCCGCACTCCTATTTTTTTTTTTTATTCATTATTAAATCTAGTCCTGCGTTACCCCTATTTGATTTTGTATTTATAACCCTGTATTCACCTGACCAAAAGCCTTGTTCCTCCTGCCACCGAGCTTCACTATTTCCCAGTATATCTAACTTTAACCTATCCATTTCCCTTATTCAGTTTTCTAACCTACCTGCCCGATAAAGGGATCTGACATTCCACGCTCCGATCCGTAGAACGCCGGTTTTTTTCCCCTGATAATGACGTTCACTTTATTAGTCCCCGCCCGGAGATCCGAATGGGGGACTATTTTACCTCCGGTATATTTTACCCAAGAGGACGCCATCATCATTTAAGCATACAGTAAAGCTGCATGCCCCCAGGAAAAATTACGGCTGTAGTTCCCCCTTGCTTTCAGCCGTTTGCAGTACCAGCACAGCAAGGCCGTTTTGGTTAGTGTTACAAGGCCAGATCAGTCAATAACCAAGGCTGTTGGCCCTGCAACTACTGAAAAGGCTGCTGCCCCTCTTCAGGAACCACACGTTTGTCTGGCCTCTCAATAGATACCCCTCCGTTGTGGTCGCACCTACGGTACGGCTATCTGTATCGCTGAGGCACTCAAGCCTCCCCACCAACGGCAAGGACCATGGTTCATGGTTACGTTAAACGAAAGTTTTTAAGATATTCAAACGCATTAACAGCCACCAACGTTTTTCTTAACCACGCTTCAGCTACGTAGTTTCTATTTCAAATATCGTGTTCAGTCACGGCCCCTGCATCGTTGTGCTCCCACTGTCGCGCAGTACGAAAATGGCCGAGGCCGCTTCCTGTTGCGTGGTGAGGCGCGCGCGTGGAACACGGGTAAGAAGTGCCGATAAATTGGCTGTTCTTGCTGTTTGTCATAAATTCACAGAGATAATCGGCTTTGAAGTTTTCCGAGGGACTGTCACATACAGCTATAACGTAACTAAAAGTGAATGTATAGCGGAGTCGGTAGCGTAATGGCTTGGTGAATTATTGCAATACATGGTTCACTGGTTAAAGTACTGCCTCGGGCAGGTTTTTCTCGTGCAATTTGAATTACCTGCATCTCGTATTTGTAAATGTCATCAATTTTTATGAATAATGCACAACTTCTTGTTTTTAATTGCATATTGCACGCAAAATTTCATTTCAATTATAAATTCTCAACTATCGATATTTTATGAAAGACAGTTAACGAATTAAGAAAACATAACAATTATTCAGTGCAAAAATGAAAAGCTAAATTCTCCTTATTTGCACGGTGTCCGTTGTTCTATGCCACAGATGTGTGTCGTGGAAACATGAATAACAATCATTTTCACAGCATCGCGTACAGCATACCAATGCTGCATTTCTTACTGTGCCATTACAGTATGAACCCAACAGAACTGACCTGGAGCCAAGTGAAGTTATTTGGCCCGAGAAATGAAAAGACTGTTAAGCTCCCAGACGTACTGGAACTAACGCACGCAGCTCTTTCACCGGATCGGCCCGTGCAGAGCCAGCGTGAAATTGTGCAGACTTTGAGCTGTAATATCTTGGGCAATCGTTTTTGTAAAGAAATAAAATTTGGCCGGCCATCTTGAACAACTTTATGCGTTCTCCTAAGAACAATAATGAAAAGAACTTTACGAGCCATATTCAGCGAGAAAATTGTAGGTAAATCGGCCAAAAAATTAGGCACCCGAAAAAAATTTCAGTTTGGCTTCTTGCATCTCCTGAACTAATGCTATGACGAACGTGAAACTTGGCGTGTAGTAACCTAACAACAAAAGGTTCTTAAATACAAAGTTACATTTCCAAAGCACTTTCCAGTACTGAATGAATTAAGCACAGAATTGAGGATTTAGTAAAAACGTCACAAATGCGGTATTTTCATTCCGATTTTGCTAAAAATATAACTGTGCTCCATAGAACATACCAAGCTGTACAACTGGAATGAAAGTTAGGCGCGAAAATCATGCCCGAAAACAACGTAAACTTCGGGTTAGCATGTCTAGTAGTGTGAACGCATGATGAAAATGAAATTTAGAGTGCAATAGATTGACTGCACAACGATAAGGAATAAAAAATTTTATCCCCCTATTATTTTCCAATAATCCACAAATTAGTCGAAAAATGTTGATTTTCATGAAAAGATGAAAGCAGGGTGTATTACACTCCTTTTTCAAATACCGTTTCCTATTAATGATTCAAAGCCATTCTCATTCGAACAACAAATTTTAAGCCCCTCACCCTCCCTAGAACCAAGAGTTTAATTTTCAGTATTGACCGACAACAGAGGCAAAGTAGCAAGAAGAATCGCACTGAGAATAATTTTAACTTTGGCGTGTTTTTTCTCGTTGATCGAAGCCGTTTAACTCAGTTATGGAAAACATGTTTTGAAGAAGTAGACCGAGTGTGATATATTATTCCATCCTTAACAGTACAAATGTATAAGTGTCCATGTTACGTGTTAATAATTTAAATGTACCGTATGCATATTAATGAAGGGTTTTGTTATACTGGCGCAATGTACTCGGCGTAATTACATTTCCTACAGTACAGATATTGTGCCATCTCAATCACAAAGTCCGTTCATTCGCCAGTAAACTGCTACATATGAAGAAGTCAGGCTTCGTTTAAATAATTTTACACCTGTTGCATCTACTGGGCTTTGGCAAAGATAAAAATAGGTTTATATTTCTTATATTTTGCCTTTTTTTAGTGATTCATTCAGAAGTGTGAATAAATTTTCTCAGATTTAGTTCCCAATGATGAGTAATGCTTCTTTGCATGATTAGTCTCAAACCAGGGTGCAACGCGTAATGGAGCGTCGCAAATTTTGCGTCGGTCTCTATTTGTTTCCGGCGCACTTACTGTTTCGTGCAAACCACGCATCTGCGCATTAGCGTACTTTCCTGCGAATGTTCACTCACAACAGCCGGGAAATGTCTCCGTGTGAATCGCAGAGGATTCTCGTCATCGCAGTACCTTCCCCTACCAGCTTTCCTCCGCTCTGTAACATATTTTTCTACAATCTCCCTTACGAGAGAAAGGTGAAACTCTGCGGGTGCCAGTTTTCGCCCTGTTGCCACCGGTGGAGAGCATGAACATTTAGAATGCACAAATCCAGAATGTGAAAAAAATACTTATTCTACCATTTCACAGTCTTACTCGCTGATTCCACTGAGCTCAGTTACATGTCACAACGGTCAACTGCACCCATACTCGAATTGTTCTCTAAAATACATTGCGGTTTCTCTGTTTTTTCGTCAGTATTTGTCAGTCTTCTCTGTTTCAACCATTCGTGTTGTGTGACTTGTGGTCAACATGTACACGTCTCTCGTATCTCACCACTTGATAGCAAGGACCTTGTCAGTGGACCTAAACTCAGTTTCTCCTCGTTTTAATTTCGTCTGCAGTTTTGGCATGCTACGCCTGTTCTCACGAACAGTGCCACACGCGGCTGTTCCATGATGTGAAGCCAGAGGAACAGGCCCGGCTGCAGTACCAGCCAGTCACTGACATACAGAATATGACCCTGTTCCAAATATAAAATACACCCACTGTGATAGTTACACAGTCCGAATGTCTTTGTTCCGAATCTACTTCGCTTGGTTGGAATAACTTGCTTAGAAAATATTCGTCCTTCGAACAGCAAGAGACTTTCGTCTATACAAATCTTGTGATGTGGGCGACATGAATTACGAAATGTCTTACGAACTTTGCCAACACTAGCCCTAATTTTCAATAGACTGTCGCTTCCAGTACTCGCAGAGTTATCACTGAAGTGTAAGATTCTCAGAAGTAGACAAAAACGGTCTCGGGACATAATTTCGCTGAAAACTGATGTGTTCAAAAGTGTATCTCTGGACCAATAAGCAGTTAATTTTTTCTTAACTTGCGCCATTAGAAGGCAAACAGCAACAAAACGATACATTTCCTCAAATCCAGTGTCTTTCCATTTTGACAGTCGAGAATTCACAAAAAAATGGTTCAAATGGCTCTGAGCACTATTAGACTTAACATCTGTGGTCATCAGACCCGTAGAACTTAGAACTACTTAAACCTAACTAACCTAAGGACATCACACACATCCATGCCCGAGGCAGGATTCGAACCTGCGACCGTAGCGGTCACGCGGTTCCAGACTGAAGCGCCTGGAACCGCACGGCCACACCGGCTGTAGTATTTTTTCTGGTGTAAACGTAAAAACGAATTTGTTTCGTCTGCAATAAATTGAAAGTTCTTGAGACATAAATATCACAAAAAATGAAAGAATGTTTGGGTCAGTATCTGGTATTTGTCCTGAACTCGTCATTGAAGTAATGGTTTAATGGCTGGAAATTGGTTTCTTTCCAGTCAAATGTGTCACGTAAGTGCGCATTTTTCTGAACCGTTTCACTGTCGCTTTCTGATTCCTCGGATTCAGAAGAACTGCTGACTAATTCTCGCTCTCCCCTCTGACGTAAATGGCTGAGGACTACAGCTTCGAGATTCTGTTAAAGACCCATCACTGTTAGCAACGTCAGATAATCCACACTCACTGTCGCTCTTAGTGCGCATATCCAGGATTTCTTTCTGTGCAACCACGGCGACGTGACGTTTCTCACGTAGGAAACAAGTAAACTGACGAAATTACAGGAATGTAAGTCGGATTCTGCAGAGAGCGAACACAGCAACGTGCACTTTCGAACTACACAGTCAGACCACTGAACAGCTACGAGAAGAACAGGGCGGAAAATAGCTGTGCGTGTACGCACGTCCGTAGCGCCCAGGAAGCTGTGACTCGGCGCGCCTCAACTCTGCCTGTGGCGCGGGCCGCGGCAGCACTGCCCGTGGCGCTGCAGGCAGGGGGCGGGGCCGCGCGTGTCCAGGGGAGGTTCGAGGCTGCCGCCGATGCACACCGTCTCCACACTGACCGAAGTTCGTAACGTGGAATGTAAACACTGAACGCAATTAACAACGTTTACCCTCTCATGTGGAAATTAAAATGCGATTTTTAATGGTTTGTTTACTGTTACTCTTCCCCATGTCCTCACAACCTCACAATGTTTCAACATTGTTTCATTGCCCTACCATGACTCACTTTTCATGGGAGCCCTCTCGTCCGGTGAGTGTAACTACAACCCCCCCCCCCTACACACACACACACACACACACACACACACACACACACACACACACACACACACACACACCAAAAGTTTTGCGGTTCCCAGAACTCCTGAAGATAAACGTTGACTGTGGATATTGTATCACAGTCCCTTTGACAGTTCAGAGACGTCACTAAACCCACCCAAAAATGTAAACAGCTATGCATGGGCAGCGTCTGTTAGACAAAGCGGGTCGGACAGCCAATCAGTTCGCCATTCCACCTCCGGAAGGAGGTACACGGCTCGTGTTCTATGTGGTTCAACCATGCCTAGACGGTAAACAGCGCGGTTCGGTCGCGTCCGCATTGTCCCTTTGTGCTGGGAAGGGCTCTCAACAAGGGAAGTGTCCAGGCGTCTCGGAGTGAACCAAAGCGACGTTGTTAGGACATGGAGGGAGGGAGAGAGAGTGAGAGAGAGAGAGAGAGAGAGAGAGAGAGAGAGAGAGAGAGAGAGAGACAGGAACTGTCTATGACGTGCCTCGCTCAGGCCGCAGTGGATGACCGCTGCCTACGGATTATGCGTCGGAATAACTCTGACAGCAACGCCACCATGTTGAACAATGCTTTTCGTGCAGCCCCAGGACGTCGTGTTACGACTCACTGTGCGCAATAGGCTGTATGATGCGCAACTTCACTCCCAACGTCCATGCCGAGGATCTAGGCAACCACGAGGCCGTGCAGCGTGGAACAGATGGGCCCGACAACATGCCGAATGGACCACTCAGGATTGGCATCACGTTCTCTTCACCGATGAGTGTCGCATATGCCTTCAACCAGACAATTGCCCGAGACATGTTTGGAGACAACCCGGTCAGTCTGAACGCCTTAGGCACACTGTCCAGCGAGTGCAGCAAGGTGGAGGTTCGCTGCTGTTATGGGGTGGCATGATGTGGTGGGCCGACCGACGTATGCCGCTGGTGGTCACGGAAGGCACCGTAACGGCTGTAAGACACCTGAATTCCATCCTCTGACCGATAATGCAACCATATCGGTAGCACATTGGCGAGGCATTCGTCTTGGTGGACGACAATTCGCGCCCCCATCGTGCATCAGGATTACGACATCGCTCGACTAGTGGCGAACACGTTCTCCAGACATGAACCCTACCAAACATGTTTGGGACAGATTGAAAAGCGCTGTTTATGGACGACGTAACCCACCAACCACTCTGCCGGATCTACGCCGAATCGCCATAGAGGAGTGGGACAATCTGGACCAACAGTGCCTTGATGAACTTGTGGATGGTATGCCACGACGAATACAGGCATGCATCAATGCAAGAGGACGTACTACTGGGCATTAGAGGTATTACAACCTGGACCACCACCTCTGAAGGTCTGGCTGTGTGGTGGTACATCATCCAATGTGTGGCTTTCATGAGCAATAAAAAGGGCGGACATGATGTTCATGTTGCTGTCTATTCCATTTTTCTGTACAGGTTCCAGAACTCGCGGGACTCAGGTGAGGCAAGACAACTTTTGGTGTGTGTGTGTGTGTGTGTGCGCGTGCGCGCACACTTCAAATAACTGACATCGGCAGTTGAAAAAAGATTATTTCGTGAGATTAACGATTCTTCCCTTTGACTTTTATTGAAGTTAGAATTCTGCCTCGTGTAGGATTTTCAGAGGCATTTATTATACAGAGAAACTTACGACCAAAAAGTCTGTTGCAAAAAAGTCAGTAGAATGGGAAAGCAGTCCAAGTAGCAAATTTTTACATTTTATTTATTTGATGATTAATTACGGGCCGAGACCCATTTTCAAATCATAGCATTTACGAACATGTCAAATGTTCGTAGTACATTTTTGAAACGTTCGGAAATCCCATTTCCGATTATGTTGCGACGATTTCAAAATTGGTCTCGGCTCGAAACTGGTCATCGAATGAATAAAAAGTAAAAATTTGCAACTTGGGTTGGTTTTTTATGTACTGATGAATAGTAGTTGTCGCCCTAAGGTACTGCAACACGCTGGAAGTTCGCAAAAGAAAATGTGTTTGTAAGGTGCAGTAGCTGCTGTTAATTTTTTCCAGAGAAAATCTGTTTCTCACATGTATAAGACTCCAGAATGATTGCAGCTTGCCATACTTTAGACATTTGGTGGGTGATTTGATAAATGTAATCGATACCTCTCGACTTTTCACTAGCTTTTTCCACTCAACTGATTAGTCATTCGACGGCTCTTCACTGATAAGGGATCTGACTTCTAGAGACGAACAGGTTTTAAGCAGTCCTTTAAGGACTGCATGGTATTCGGAGGTTGGTGGTTACAGTGGGGAAGCAGAGCCACTTTGCCGGAGGACAGGAGAATCTCGTGTGTGTCTTTTTCAGCAGGAAGGGCGTCCTGGTTTTTAGCCGGGCGACGTGTGTCATATGTTACCTACGATGCGTTAGTGTTGCACAATCGCAGATCCCCGGCTAAGTGCATAATGAAACTCATCGTATGTGTCAGTATGGGCACTGACTCTGTTGTGAGTAATTCTGCCCATTTATCACTTTACGATGTCTGCATACAGGGAAAAAACCAAATGACGAAAACCGACGTTTGATAGACACACAGCCGTCCATTTATGTGGCCTCACAGTTGCATTTGTGTGCGCTGGTGACGTGATGACGTTCAGAGGGAGCACATGGTCGTAATAAGGACTGAAAACGCCACACACTATGGGATTCTTCCAGTATTTAACGACCGTTAAGTTCTAAATGTTCCTTTCAGCTCTGCAGGAAGTTTCAGTACAGTAATGCAAAGTCTATAGTTACCGCGGATGGATGATGTATTGCTCATAATTACGGACTCGCTACGTATTATCAGAGTTGTTTACGTGAGAGAGCAGCAAGGTCCTTATATTTACTGGAGGAACCAATCAGTTGCAGTCCCTTAAAAGATAAGTGTGATTCTTCCTCCTCCCAAACTGAGTCTCACTTATCTACACCCTTGAAACGACTGTGAAGTGCATGGCACTGGGTACATGCATCGTATCACTTACTAGGAGTTTCTCATGGTCCATTCACGTTCAGGGGTGTGTGAAGAATCATTATAGTGCCTTTGTGTGTGCAGTGATCAGTGTAAACTTGTCTTCGTGATCTGTGCGAGAGCAATACGAATGGAGTTGTGATGTATTGACGTTGGTTCTACAGACTTTCTAAATGTGCTTTTATGGAATATTGTCTCCTCCAGAAATCACCTGCACTCAGTGCAGCCCTTAGCTCCTCGAAAACCATGCAGAATGGCGAAATTCTGGGCTGATTTAACAATTGCGGCATTCCAATAAACCTTGAAAACAAAAGTCAGTGAAATCACTCGCCCAGACTCAGTATAGAAACATTCCTATAATGCATATAATGTCTCGTAATCAGCACGAAACACGCCGCGCAGTGTTTGTGTACGAAATAAAATGTTCACATGCGAATATCTCCTAAAATAAATCACTCACAAATCTAAAGCTTTCACAAAATATTCTGTACTGTAGTCGCTCTTTGTCAACGGCAAGAGAAGCAATAAAACGCGCAAATTTCTTTATTTTGGAATAAATTTGATCAGCGTGATTTAACATAGGCGTTTACCAGAAGATGGCTCCCGAACGACTTCATCGGCTCGTAGATCGGAGGCACAAAGCCATACTGATACGCACAGGATATGCCTAATTCCTATTGGCTAATATATTAAACAGCCAATCAGATCATTTCGAGCACTTGTATACTTCAGGTATTTTTATGTCAGCCAATCAGATTACTGGATGTAATTTAGACTGGAAATCACGTAATTCCAAAACTAAATAAAATTTAATGAAGACAAAATTAGATTCCATTCCGCAACATAAATTACTTACAGATTTAATACTCAACGACCCTTCTGGCTGCCTTTTACAAAACCAAAGTAAGTCGGCCATACGCCACAAATTCCACTATTGTACAAGAAACTTTATCACATTTACTTAATTTCCATAAAATTTCAACGTATGTCCTCAGACCCTGCAAAACACTTAAACAACCAAAACACGATGAAATAATAATTTTCCAAAGTACTTTCTATTT
Organism: Schistocerca piceifrons; assembly: GCF_021461385.2. NCBI lineage: Eukaryota > Metazoa > Arthropoda > Insecta > Orthoptera > Acrididae > Schistocerca > Schistocerca piceifrons. The sequence goes on along the minus strand of NC_060148.1, from coordinate 71,874,437 downwards.
AGTCAGAAATCTGTGGTAATGAAACTAAAGAAAATTCCAGACAATTAGATCTGATGGACCTGTACTTCTGGTTGTAGTTTCAATTGATGCTATAGATGAACCAATCACAGTCGTCCCTTAGGTAAAAATTTATATCTCCGAAAGTACTGAAGTTATTCACCTGAAATCAGCTGTGCCAGCGTGAGAACCAAAATTCTGCTCCTCCCAGCTCCGTGGTAAGCTACGCTTTCGATGTGAGATGACAATTCGTAATAATTAGTTACATTGCAAACCCAGAGAGTGGTTGAAAAAGTGTTGATATAGCTGACATGGCCAGTTTCATCTGGTTGTTTCATTAAACTGATAAAACTGACCGAGTGAGTTAACAGTTGACCAGCCACTCACGTCTTGCTGCATCAGTGACCTTCCGTCATCCGTGTACTGCTTGCCGTGGAGTGCATCCTTCGTTGGACCAAACAGACGGAAGTCGGAAGGTGCGAGATGCGGGTTGTTCAGCTCTGAGTGATCCACCGGTCACCTTGAAAGAGAGCACGTTCCCACATCGCAGGAGTCACAGCCGTCTGCAGCTGACCGACACGTGGAGGTCGGCCAGATATGCACAACCCTGCTGCGACGATGACGCTGCTAGGCCAGGCGTTGATCACCAGTAAGCCCTTCTGACGCTGACAGACACCTCGCACTAAGACTCGCGGTGCTTCTGTTCACTGCCAAATCTCCTCAGACATTCTGCAAGCGGATATGAAGATCTCCGATGCTCTGGTTTTCATCCTAAAGAAACTCAGTGACAGCTCTCTGCTTGGGTCGCACCTCCTTTACGGACGCCATTTTGGAGGCTACATACAGTGCTGTCAGCTGTTGGAATTCCATGAAGCTGTAGGGGCTGAAGCGGGAATATTCCACGATGTCTCACAAATTTCGCATTTTTCCAACAGAAATTGGCCGAGAAAAAAGTGTAGCGTTGCAGATCGAACGCCCCCGTAGTTTTATAAGTAGCTCAGTCGGATGATTATGCTTACGTATTTTACTCTGGGTCCTTGATCTTGATGTGGCTAGATTCTTCACAATGCCTGTCTTCTTTTCAGCATCTGGTAGCAAGAAATGTGTGTGTTTGAGAATAGCTCCTCTTTAGATTTCTCTCCGAGGTAACTGGAAATTTGTTTAATATCGTTCTCGGCCGAAAACACTAATCTTATTGCTATCTGAGCTGCACAGTGAAGTCGCTACCACAGCCAGGACAGACACACAGCCAAACCAGTTACAGGAGTACTGGCCTGCACGTCAACTGGTTCCGAAAATGACGAAGAGATTAAGGAAATGCTTTTAGAGAGAAAAGAAATTGGTCAGATCGTTAAGCGAGATGAAAACTTGTGATGCGGCACTCGAAATCGATAGTCGGAATACGAAGTGGAAGAAAAGTTGGAGGAGAAAAGAACTGAAGTAAGGGAATGAAAGGGGAAGCTGCCTGGCAGAATTTTGCTTAGAGCACAATTTAACCACTAACAGTTGGTTTGAATCATGAAGACAATTGTGTACGTGTTAGGAGTCAGAATGCACCTCAGTATTTGAGACATACTACATAGTCCTAATATTTACTATTACTTTACAAATGAAATTAATGTGCTCGGATCGAACCTTCTTCTCTCATCGTGAGTCTGGAAGTTGCTAATGTCCATTCCAATCAGCTGGAAATTTATTTCCTGAACAAGAGATTACGAGTTGCAATTTTCATTTTAATCAACAACGTGGAAAGAAGTCCCCTCTTAAGAAAAACTAAGAAAGACATTGTTATCTAACAATCTATCCGGAGTACGATATATTATCTTAGAAATATTGGACCATGGTTGGCTATCTATTCAGAAAATACTGTCTGAAAAACTAGTTTCGTCGATTGTTGGACTATTTCTGGACTAGTTGGTTGGTAAAGACCAGATGCCATCAGACATTTGGAATTACAGTGGAAGGCCCCATCACATCGAAAACGCCTCTGAGGGGTGGAAGAAAGTGATAACATTAATATCAAAAGCTCAGTCAAATGTTTTCTCATTAATAAAAAACCTTCGAGAGGGCGTAGAGTGCTTTTGCTGATTAATTTCTAATTCGGATGGAAAAAGAATAAGGAACTCTGCAATTCATACTGATGAGACGACTGTAATGATTCCAAATTGATGGCACCGTGAAATCATTTCTGACTTGTGTGACCCACACACAGAAATTACACTGTAGAAGGAAACATCACCACCATTGGAAATTGTATCAATATTGAAAAGTAGTTTAATGCACGTCGTACTCATTGGAAACCTTGTAAACAACTTTAATGATGGACGAAATGAGACCACTTCCTCACGGTTTTCCTGGGAAAAGACACACAGACAGCTAAATACCTGTTGTAATTTCTGGAACATTCGATAATGGAAGACAGGTACCGTAAAGGTAATGCCTCTTCTAGGGCACCATCACGGCACTCCTATTGAGAGAGACTCCATGAAGAAAAACCTGTGTGGGTGGACAGCAAACAGAAAACCGGTGCAGAAGACACAAATGACAAGCAGCCACATCCACTCATTCGCCCTCTGTCTGCAGACCTGCTGCGGACCACTGCACGGTGTGTGGTCGAACCACTGTCCTCCCGAATGTGAGCCCAGAGTGTGTCACCGCCGCGCCCTGCATATCCAGTCCACTACTTGCATTTCACACACGTTTCTCTGTCGGTTACTTGGCGCAGACACGCACGAAGATTGTGTCTCCAAAATATGCTGAAGGTGATCGGGACCATGGCTCTCTGTCTACTAATAATTCAGACACGATCCTGCTCAGTATCTTGGCAAATTTGTGATTACCTAGAAAACTCTTTGAGTGAAAGAATCTGCGAAAGCTCAGTGTAAACTACAGTCGCGTTGCGAGTATCACAATAAAGTAGAATACTACACCACTGATCTCGGGATATATTAAAGATTTATAAGACAATGACGTCTGTTTCGTAGACGAGGAACATGTCGATGCTCGATGACTGTATGGAAATGTAAACGGCTTTACAGCTTTTACCACTTCGTTCATTGACATGCAGCAGCACTTGGATGTAGGAAAATACCGTAACAATACCTGTAAACAACAGTAAAAAGCCGTTCATTATGCGATTACAACTCCAGTGTCCAAAGTTTTGAGCCTATAACATTGAGTGCATACTTGGAATGGGGAGGCGAAAAAAACCGCAAAGCGATATAAAACGGAAGCAAATGTACAACTAACTAATGAGGGATGGGAAAGGAAGACTTGGGTTGGTCGGGTGGCTTCCAGAAGCCTTCAGTGCACGTGTTGGCCTGCGACCCTGCGCTGACCTCCGGCGCTGCGCTCTGTGCAGCACTGCCTCGAAGTCTCCATCCACTTCGAGCGGCCGCCACAGAAGCCTTGGCACGAATTCTTAGGCACTCTGTTAACACCGTAACGATCCGGCAGACGTCTTACGCTGGTGGAATGGAGATGCTGATTCGGCACGTTTCGAAAAAAGTGGACGCCGTGCTCGCGAAACCCAATTGTCTGAATTTACGAAACCAGTTACACTGTAGTGTGTGGAATTATTTCACTGACTCCGTCGTTTGCCCCCTCATACGACCAGGAGAGTCAAGAGTGTTGTTGGAGCTGTGATGGAGCTTACTTTGGTTTAGCCATGACGTATCTATCATCTAATAAGTATCCGAACGTTCTGTGGGGCAAAGATGCTATACAAACATGTCCACGCCAGAAGGAGATGCAAATATATATTTGTGCGAAAGTTCCACAACACATGTTCTGGAAATAGAGCCAACGAGTTTCATTCCTAAACTGCTCAACCTGGAAATACCTGGGTACACCATAGCTTGCAACATTCGGATAAAATGGCGACATGATTTACGATAGTATTATGCAGCATTCTTTACCACGGAGGTGGGCACTGCATCTTTTTCTGAAGAAACAAGACGCAGATATCAATCTGTTCAAAGGAGAGTTAAACATACCAATGAATTTAGACTTACAGTGGTTCAAAACGGCTCAAATGGCTCTGAGCTGTATGGGACTTAACATCGGAGGTCATCAGTCCAATAGAACCTATAACTACTTAAACCTAACTAACCTAAGGACATCACACACACCCGTGCCCAAGGTAGGATTCGAACCTGTGACCGTAGCAGGCGCGCGGTTCCGGATTTAAGCGCCTAGAACCACTCGGCCACGATGGCCTGTCAAGTTTAATCGTGCCTACCCTGAGACATTCACCAAGGAAACTGATTTCTGCATTACATGTACATTGCTTCTGATGTGTCACTGATCTGTGGAACCTGAGATAAGGAGGAAGAAAATTTTTCTCAGAGGTGCCACGAGCTTAGATTTAAATATAAGTCCTGTAACTTTAGTGCTGAAGGAAGTTTGTTGCTTTGCCATTTTTTTGCTATGACATATATAAACCATCTTTTGACTGAGAACAATAACATTTTTAGAAGGTGAAAGCAGTCTATCGTAGTACCACGCTGGTAGTTACAAACCTTAGGTGATAACGAAGCAGTACGGACCATTGTCATTTGAAGGAAACTGGTGACGTTGCATTTGATTTAGGGTGGACAACACTTCAACAGCTGTTGTTTCATACAGGTATGCATGCGCCTCGTACAAGTGTTGAGGGTGCAGTGTGAGGGCTGCTCAGTGGCACTGTGTTTCAGGACCACCCACCATGTCGGCAGTTACGGAGGTTCAGAACACCACAACCGAGGCCCTGGCCGCCCTGCTAGACGGGGGTGAAGGCGCCCTGGTGACGCTCGTGGCGGGCGAGACGAGGGTGGCGGCTCACAGGGCCGTGTTGGCAGCCGCGAGCCCCGTGTTCGCAGCGATGTTCGCGCACGGCATGCTGGAGGCCAGCTGCGGCCAGGTGAGCATCGACGACGTGGAGGGCCCGGTGCTGAGGCTCCTGGTGGCCTACACGTATACCCTGCAGGCCCCCCAGCTGCCCGACACGGCCGCCCAGCTGCTCTCGGCGGCCGACAAGTACGGCTTGTCGGGCCTGAAGGCTGCCTGCGAGCGGCAGCTGATCTCGCAGTTGGCCGTCGAGACCGCAGCGGCGACGGCCGTCAGGGCAGTGAGGCACTCGTGCCCGGACGCCACCAGGGCTGCCGTCGCCTTCATAAAGCACCACCCGCAGGTGATGGCCACGTGGGGCTGGGCAGACGCTGTGCTCGACTACCCACAAGAAGTCAACAAAGTCACCCGTCTGCTCGGTGAGCCACCAGCAGAAGCCAGGTAAGCACGATTCCATTTTTGGCAGTGCTAGTGTGAATTTGACGTCGTCCTTGCTTTGTTCGTCGTGGGTTGCTAAGTCTCTCGCTGTTTACACTTCTACTGCTTCTTATCAATTTTGCCTTTCTCTTATTTACTCTCATTCCATATTCTGTACTCATTACACTGTTCATTCCATTCAACAAACCATGTAATTGTTCTTCACTGTCACTGAGGGAATCAGTCATCAGCAAATCGTATATCGTTTCACCCTGAATTTTAATTCCACTCTTCAGTCTTTCCATTATTTCCGTCATCGCTTCTTCGGTATATAGATTGAACAGTAGAGGCGAAAGATTACATCCCAATCTGACACCTTTTTTAACCCGAATACTTCGCTCTTCGTCTTCCACTCTTATTTTACCTTTTTGCCTCTTGTACATATTGCAAATTACTCGACTTCTCCTGTGGCTTACCCGTATTTTTCTCAGAATTTCAAACATCTTGCAACATTTGATATTGCCGAACGCTTTCGCCAGGACCACAAATCCTATGAATGTTACGGAACGTCAATTTTCTTTTCCGTTCTCCTGTGTATTATCCTTCTTAGCAACTGGGATGCTAGAGCTGTTAAGCTGATTGTGCGATAATTCTCACACTTCTCTGCTCTTGCAGTCTCCCAAATCGTGATGATTATATTTCTCTCTCTGTCAGATTGTATATTGCCAGACTCATACATTCTACACACCAGTGAGAATAGACCTTTTGCCACCTCCTCCAATGATTCTAGAACTTGTGATTGAATGTTGTCTATACCTTATGCCTTCTTTGATCTTAAATTTTCCAAAGCGCTTTTAAAATCTGATTCTAATCACCAATATTTTCCATACCGACTCCTGCTTGTTCTTCTGTCACGCCATCAGACAAGTTGTTCCAATCAGAGAGGCCTTCAGTGTACTCCTTCCAACTATCCGGTCTCGCCTCTGTATTCAACACTGGAATTCCCATTGTGCTCTTAATGTTACCACGCTTGCTTTTAATTCTGTGGAAGATTGCTTTGACTTTTCTATATGCTGCGTCAGTTGTCCCAAGAATCATTTCTTCTTTGATTTTTTCACATTTTTCGTGCAGCCAATTCACGTTAGCTTCTCTGCACTTCCTATTCATTTCATCCTTAAGTGCCATATTTCTCAATTACTGAATTTTCCTGAATATTTTTGAATTTCTTTCTTTGATTGATCAACTAAAGGTTTTCCTGTATTTTCCATGGTTTCTTCACAGTTAGCTTCTTTGTACCTACGTTTTTCTTTCCAACTATTGAGCTGTTAATTATCGCAGTATCTGTAGCCTCAGAGAACATAAATCTCATCTCTTCTTTCCTTAGTACTACTGTATTCCACTTCTTTGTACACCGATTGCTCCTGACCAGTCTCGTAAAATTCAGCCTACTCTTCATCACTGCTAAATTGTTATGAGTCTATATGTACTCCTGGGTTTGCTGTACTGTCCAGTATCTGATTTCAAAATCTGACTTTAAACCTCCCATGTTTCAGTCCTTTTCCAAGTATACCCCCTTGTCTTGAATAGACTATACCAGCTACTACTAGGATAAATTTACTATAGAACTTAACTAGCCTTACTTCTCTCCTATTCCTATTGTCAAGTACATATTCTCGTGTAACCCTTTCTTCTACTCCTTCCCCTACAGTTGTGTTTCAATCCCTCCATGACTATTACATATGTACCAAATTACGTGTTCAATATCCTCATACTTTCTCTCTCTTCACCTTCAACTTGCGACGTCATCATGTATACCTGAACTATGGATGTTGTTGGTTTGCTTTCGATTCTCACGAGAACATCTATACTCATCCGTTCACAGTATCTCACTTTCTGCCCTGCCTTTCTATTGATACTGAATCCTACTCATGTTATCTGCTGCTGTTGCTACTACCCTATTCTCATGTGGCCAGAAATCCTTCCTTTTCCCTTTCCTTTTCCCTTTCCTTTTCCCTTTCCCCTTTCCCTTTCCCCTTTCCCTTTCCCCTTTCCCTTTCCCCTTTCCCTTTCCCCTTTCCCTTTCCCCTTTCCCTTTTCCCTTTTCTTTCCGCGTCACTGACACACACTACAGCTAGATACGTCCTCAGCATTTCCCTTTTCTTATTTTCTAGCTTCTCAACCACATACAAATTCCTTACTTTCCACATGACGACTCGTAGAACGTTATCCTTTTGTTGATTACTCAACTTTTTTCTCATGGTCACCTCCCCCTTGGGCCTCCTCGCCTGGAGGTTTGAATGGGGGACTAGTCTTGCCAATGGAGAGTCTGTACAGCACAGACTTATTGAATCACATGCCTCATTGACGGACGTTATGTATCTTTAAGCAGTGGTTTACATTGCCTTCTGTATCCTCACGTTGTTGATCATTGCCAATTCTTCCTCATTTAGGGGCAGTTTCAGACCTCAAGGGAAAGAGTGTGCCCTGAACCTCTGTCGGCCCTCCGCCCTCTTTGGAAAGGCTGTTGGCTGAAAGAGGGTGACACCTTATGCTGGAAGTCTTCAGACACCAATGCTGATGATTCTTATTCAAAATTTAAGTGATTGTGAGGTTCAAACCCGGGACTGAGGACTTTCCTGATTACTAAAAAAGACGCTACCCCTAGGTGACTGGCACCAAAGAGCAGGGTATGACTCCCTGAGATATCCAGTAAAGCAGGAGCTATGAGCGCTGGGGCTACTCATGCACACTGGGGGCAAACAAGAAGAGAATACTCCAGCCAGCACAGTAACATTGTCACACTCAATGCTGTGACTTACAATCACATTTCCTTCTCGTCTCTGTTCAGCTATCGTCCTGAATATTTTCCGTGCATTTCCTTTCACTAAACAGACAGGCAATCTCTGCCCCCCCCCCCCCCCCCCCCCCCCCGGTCTTGTTTGAAGTTCCCTGTGGCGTCACCAGAGGTCGTCCAGGGAATCCTATCAGGTTTCCTGCTACTGGCATACAGCAGATTATATTTGCTGTCCACCTACAGGTGTAAGACATATCTCCCACAACGTCAGTATTGATGTGACGTTTTCATCCAGCTATCGTTTGTTGCCTCTGTCTCTCGGATACATATGCTCCATACAAGTCTATTTTGTTTCCTTTTCAATTAAAAAAAAATCCATATTCAATAGACTACAGGTTACTTCACAAGTTGTAAACATTGTCCATCATATAAAAATTGCATACACTGCGTAATCCATTTTTTTCTTTTAATGGTGGCCTCTGCTGCAAACTGCTCAACACGAAAATTGTTGTTTAAGAAACACATCACCACTGCTCTCTTTTCAATGAATCGAATTGTAGAGACATTACACACATATGTACAGTTCTATTTGCTTTACTCAAATGCAGATTTTGAATATACTCCTGATAACTTTTATAGCATAGCTCTTGTAATTCTTGTCCATCTTCGTCATTCCCTCAGGCTTCACATAAAACAGCGCCTGCATATCCATGACCATATAGTTTCAACAGTAAGTTGATATTCCAACTTATCAGTTTGTTTCTCTATCGCTGGATCTCTCTCTCTCTCTCTCTCTCTCTCTCTCTCTCTCTCTCTCTCTCCCTCCAGTGATATAATTCAGCATCCATATATCAGTTTTCAAATTACCTCACAACCAAAAGTAGCAGCCAGTTGACTTTCACTGCTTCTAAATTCTGTCTGAAAGTTGTTCTGTCAGGGCAGCAAAATTGTTGGCCCTTATGTTTAGAATTTGGTTTGTGCTTCATTTTGAACAATTTTTTGTTTTGCATGTTAAGCTACGCTAATGGGGAATATAGCAGAAGTAGTGCAGAAAAAGATCAGTTAATTGGTGGCACAGTCACATTAAGTGACAGGCTGGTGTTGTTGGCACTGAGTGTACTGTTACCCCGGTGGACAGTCCCTCTGCTGTACCGCCTGCAGTGAGCCCCTGTGTGAACACGCCCATCCACACAGTGTTTCTCTGTGCAGCTCGCCAACCGCCACAGGGGGCGGGCCCACCCCCAACTCTGACCGTCAACCCCACAGCGGCCACAGCCGGACTCCTGCTGCAGCTGCGCCTCCGACGTCTGCCCGACACACCCCTCCACCTGATGACGCAGCCGTCTCGCGCTTCCGGTGAGTTGTGTTACCACAGGTGCCAAAGTCTTACCCTCACAGTACTGCTTATTTTGGCATTAACCAGCCGATACACTAAATAAAATAAAATACAGATTCCTTCAGTTTTTGGATAGAGGTTACAGTTGCCATTAAACATTACTCCTTTCTCACTTTTTTGGCTGTGATATTTTGAAGATTGAGCACATATGCAGAAGTTTTCTCGTTCTCTGTATTTGCAGTGAGAATTACGTTCAGTTCAGAGTCACTCAACTGTAGTTACGTAGGAAGTGTCCCATACAAATAATACCCATTCTTTATATATTCTTTATATATTGATGTGTTGAATCTAGATTTTGTTTTGAGTGATGACTGTGTGTTTTACAAATTGATTCTGAATTAAATGGGTATGGAAACGGGATTTTTCACGCAATTCCACTCAACAGAACCTATGTGAATGGTTGTAGATATGTTGTTGAAGACACTCCGGAAGAAATGGCAAAAGAAAGGTAAATAGAAATAGAAGTAATAATGACAAAAAGTTAATATTTAGTACAGTAATGAGGATACAGCTTGTTTTGGGTATGTCTTAAAATGTAATTCGAATATTCCTTAAATGGTTCCCTGGTCAGTTACGTCTGTAGTGACTACTGGAAATCTGTGCCACACTGTAACAGGAGCCCAGATTTGCTGCTTATTGCAGGCAGTCTCCTTGAGCAGTAGGCTGCATGAGCACACCTCCACTTCTGACTCAGTGTCTCATCGACACTTCCACTAGAATTTATCCTGGGGGACTTGTGGGAAGAGTAGCAAGAGGAAAATCGGATCCGTGGATTTGTTATCTTACTTCAGATGATGTACGGGAGAACCTTTTGTGATGGTGTCTGCAAACCATGGGTAAAAACATCATCCACAATGGTAATTCTATCTACGCCAGCAAACACACTCAGCTGGTCTAATGGTTGAGGCATCTGCTCTCGAGAAGTGAGAAATGCAGTGGGTGTGGCTGATTGGAGATGCGTACAGCACTGTATGGATCGTCACTCGTAAACAAACTGATGGATGATGGAGGTCACCAGGTGTGATGAGTAGTGGTTTTGATTCACCGAGGAGAAGTTTTGTATAATTCCATGGTATATTTAACTTTTATTTTTAGAAAAGAGCAACCGACGTGGGCAAAGATAGTTGGTCCTACTGAAAATATACTGCCATCTCAAAGTGAACTGACATGTTTGCAAGATGACTCAATAGCTGGTGGATTTCAAAATAAAGTACGGACCAATTTATGCTTCAGTAACACACACACACACACACACACACACACACACACACACACACACACACACACACACACACACACACACACACACAGGACCAACAGCAGTGAGACTCGACTTTTCAAATTAACCAGAGCAGAATGCAATAAGCTATTGTATAATACAGAAATTTCTCCCCTATACAAAGGGAAACGTGGGAGCCAAACAAGTAATTTAATGTGGATAATGTGGCAGGAGTCTTTTGAATGGACTTGACTAATTCCCTTTTAATAGTTTCCACAATGAAACATTGTCTCAAAATGTGGTAGAAAGCCCAAAGAGATTCTGGTCGTATGTAAAGTACACCAGTGACAAAACAGTCAACACCGTCACTGTGCGATAGCAATGGAAATGTTCCCGATGGTGGTGCCACTGCAGCGGAGTTACTAAATACAGTTTTCCGTAATTCCTTCACGAAAAAAGGCAAAGTAACTATTCAAGAATTCAGCTGTTAGCATCAGTGACATAAAAGTATATATTTTAGGTGTTGTGAAACAACTCAAATCACTTAAGAAAGGCAAGTCTTCTGGTCCAGATGGAATACGAATCAGGTTCCTTTCAGCGTATGCAGACACAATAGTGCCTTTCTTAGCAATCATATACAACCGTTCACTTGGCGAAAGGTCTGTTAGCACAGGTCACGCCATTACTCAAGAAAGGAAATAGGAGTAACCTATTGAATTCCAGACGCATATTACTGACCTCAGCTTGCAGTAGGATTTTGGAGAATATACTGTACTCGAACATTATGACTCACCTTGAAGAAAATGAGTTATTGATACATAACCAACACGGATTCAGAAAATATCGTTCTTGTGCAACACAGCTAGCTATTTATTCCCATGAAGTAAAGAGTGCTGTCGACAAGGGATCTAAGATCGATTCCATATTCCTTGATTTCCAGAAGGGTTTTGATACCATTGCTAACAAGACTATTACATGGTGTATACGGCCCGGAAGATCTGGGAAAGACCCAGGAATTTTTTCATCCACAAGAAAATCGGGAAAAACGGGAATTTTCTAGAATCCCGGGAGTTTTTCATTGATTTAGTTTTCAGTTAATTTTTTGTCATTTTGACGGGTAATAACCGATACGCTAACAAAGGACATTACTGTATCCTGCTACTGCAGAATAATACTGCAGCAACAAAATATGAACGAGGGAATGAAATCTAAATGCAAAGGAAATGGTTCATATATAAACAAAAAAACACAGTGCTCATACAAGTGTCTGCCAACAGCAAAATGTGTGAAAGGCTGTAGGAAGACAATGCAGTGCTTCGTCACAACAAATTACCTCCGATGAGTGTTAAGTCACAACTGTTTACATCAGATTCATTTAAGCAGTTACGAGCGGAATCACACGCATGTGCAGTTGAGTTGCGTCTGAGTAGTAACTTCTTTCACTTCTGGAAAGAGGAATGTCGCTGTTGGTTCGGCACGCAGCAAACCGGAGTATCTGAACCAGGCGGCAATTTCGGTGGCGAGGGGGGGGGGGGGGGCAAATTCGTATTGTTGAGGAAAAATAACCTTATTTGACAAAGCACCTAGCATCTAGAGCACATTGGTCTATCGATTATTCAAGAGAGTTTGAAGCTCATCGCTGTTGATTTTTGAACATTTTGGATCACATTCTAAGTTGATTTCTGAATGAATCATAAGTTGATTTTTGAATGCGTGCATAGTGTATGTGATGTACCTGCCAGGGGAATCCTCGTCGCATCTGGAAATAAACTTTCCTGCAGACAAAAGGGGACGGGGCTACACGAGCTGAGCGGAATAAAGCCGCACGGGTGAATGTAGTATGTGTGTGTGACTGACTGGTATGCAGATGATGAGCGTATAGCTACGTCCGTAGATTCAGACTACAAGAGTGGAAATGAACGACTAACAGGAATAACAGATACGAAATATTAACGTATTATCTTGTCGCTGTATCAGAGAAAATGAAAGTTTGGACAGAAAATTTTTGACCAGGTCGCTACACTAGAGAGGGCAAGTTGCACATTTCCTGGTTAGCAGCTGCTTAAGTTCCATTCTGGGAGTAGCGCGGAAAACGCGTTGTACGAACACGTAATAACACCTAACTGGAGAATAATCGCTGGATAATTACTAAACCGGTGATTCTGGCAGAGTTAGTAGAGTTAACTGGAGAATGAGCTTTGACAATGATAGGAATAGTTACAGAATTAGGGATGAGAAGATTTTGTTAGAACGAGGAAGGAGAAGAAACGGGGCGGTTCCAAATTTATACAAAAATTTCATACTACTACTTTTCTACTTTTCGATCTCATGCTTTAGAAACTGGAGCTTATGAATGAAACATGAAACTATTTCCTAACATAAAGCCTTTTGCTTGTAGTAGGCCAAACAGGCATTTCATATTATTACTTGGCAGAGTTATATTCTGCTGTATTATAAAAATGACCATTGTTACCAAAACGATCTCGCTTGTTTGGTGTGTGTTACAGTTGCTGCAATATTAGAAAGGCCTATTTTCTTTCATCCTGCAAACAGTGGCTATAGACGTAATGAGATCGAGAAACCACACCAGTCTTTGGTACTATTTGTATTAAAAGCTTTTTTAGTATTAGACAACGACATTTTGATTTTTCTTGTAGCAAAACAGTTGACGAATTTTGATGAGGTAACAGATTCTTTCACAGAAAGGAAAGCACGGCATTTAAAGCTAGAGCAAGATTAGTGAGAAAAGAATGCAAGGATTGAAGAAATATGTACTGCCTTGCTTGTCTCTTGTCTTACCTGGTTTTGTGTATCCTGTATTTCATTTTATGTCACACAGAACGGAAAGTTATTAGCTATTAGGCAATAAAGAATCGACATTTTCCGAAGAAATCTTCCTCTTCCGGTTACAAATAATTCCATCCAGTATTAATTGCGAGATTATTTTGTTTAAAAAACAAAGGACATTTTAATTTCCGCTGTCCTGAATGTAGTTCGATGGCATCTGTTACAAAATACACATTTGAGTCACACAGTGCAAAGTGCAGTGGCGTGCAGTGCAGTAAGAGAACGCTGTGTTAAGAGGCGTGGCACTGCACTTTGGCACACTTAAGACCAAATACCGTGTCCTAAATTTCCTCGAAGTTATATGTTTTATGCATAGGACTCTTCAGGAAGAAGTGCGCTACAAAATGAACATTTTTTGAAAAGTTTTTTTTTACGCCCTATCTCAAGCGCTTGAGGGAGGGGTGGAGGGGGGGTGGCGCCACCATCTAACCATCTAGTATTGCCCTGGTAAGAAATATCATAGATCCAGGGTTGATGCGCAGATCAGGTTGTCTTGTAGTTGGGGGGGGGGGGGGGGTGATCTGTGTTCACATTTAGTGACTTTACCCGTTTCCTCTTCATTCACTGCTGTCATGTCAAATGAAAGGGAGTGGTGTCTGTGGCTGGGAGATATCAAGTGAATTAAAATACATTCACACAATTATGGAAGATTAAAATATGTCATTAATTCCAGATTTTAATACAATTTCCACCTTTCTGACAGTCAAGCATTAATTATCTTGCAGAACAATGAAGTTAATTTTGTCGCTTTGCTGAAGTAATTCAGCTTTTATTGATCTTTTCCGCTGAGGCAGCCAGTTTGTTTGAAATGAAGTGTTCAATTCCACATTATTGGCTAGTTTCAACTATTTGCTGCATTTCAAGGACACGGGAATTTTTTCATCCGGGAGAAAACCAGGAAAAACCTGGTAATTTTTTAGAATTCTGGGAATTTTTCATTGTTTTAGTTTTCAGTTAAATTTTTGTAATTTTGACTAGCAAGAACCGTTACTCTAACAAATGATATTACTGTATCCCGCAACTGCAGAATAATACTGCAACAATGAAACTTAACGAGAGAAAAAAACCAAAATAACTTGAAATGCAAAGGAAATGCACCATATACGATGACAACACAGAGTCCTCATGCAAGCGTCTGCCAACAGCAAAATGTGTCAAAGGCTTTAGGAAGACTGTGCAATACTTCATAACAACAAATTCCTTCCGATGACCGTGAAGTCACAACTGTTGACATTACATTCGTGTTAGCAGTTAAGAGCGAGCTCATGCGCATGCGCAATTGAGTCGCGTTTGTGAAGCATATTCTCCCGCTTCTGGCTACAGGAATGTGGCTCTCCACTGTGCAAGCAGTCACAGCAAGCAGCTAGATGGTACCGGGAAAAGGGGGCGCCAAATTCATGTTCTCAAGGGAAAAAAAACTTGTTTCACAAAGTGCCTAACATCCAGACCACGTTGATCTATCGATCATTTATATGATTTTGAAACTCATCCTTGTTGGTTTCTGAACACATTTTAAGTTCATTTCTGAATGAATCGTAAGTTGATTTTTGAATGCGTGCATGGTGTATGTGATATGTCAGGAGAATCCTCATCGCATCTAGAAAATAAACTTTCTGCAGACAAAAGGGGATGGGGCCCGTATGAGCTGAGCTGAGTAAAGCCGAACGGATGAATGCCAGTGGCTGTCTGATGATGTGGTTGATTGGATTTTCGAATGGTCAGCTTTGTTATAATTCGTAGCGAAATCCATAGATTCAGTCTACCAGAATGGAAATAAACAACTGCAGGAATAACAAGTGGGTAAGATTACGTATTCTCGTTGTATCCAAGAAAATGAAATTTTGACAGAAACTTTCTGGCCAGATTGCTACACTAGTAAGGACCAGTTGTACAGTCGCCGGCTATCAGCCGCTTAAGTTCTGATTCGGAAGTAACGCAGAAAGCGTTTTGTACGAATTTGTAACAACGCCTAATGGCAGAACAATCGCGGGGTAACTAAACCAGTGATTCTGGCAGGGTTACTGAAGTTGATCGGCGAACAAATTTTGACAGTGACAGGAATATCCACAGAATTGGTGATGACAAGATTGTTAGAACAAGGAAGCAGAATAAACGAGGACATCACACAAATTATGGAAGGACGAGACTATTCCAAATTTATATAAGAATTTCGTAATACTACTTTCCGATCTCGTGCTTAAGAAACTGGTGCGTATGAACGAAATGTGAAACTATTTCCTAACATAAAGCTTTTTGCTTGTTGTAGGCCTAATAGGCATTTGATATTGGTACTTAGTGAATTATATTCTATCGTGTTTTAAAAATGACCATTTGTGTCAAAACACTCTCGCTAAATTGGTACAATATTAGAAAGGCCTGTTTTGTTTTATTTAGCATCCAGCGACAAAATAGATGTAATAAGATCCAGAAACCACACCAGTCTTGGGTATTATTTGTATTAACAGCTTTTTCAGTATTAGGTAACGAAATTTCGATTTTTAATGCAGCAAAAAGTTTGACCAACTTTGGTGAGGTAATAGATTCTTGTGCAGAAAGCAAAAGCACGCCATTTAAAGCTGTAGCAAGATTAGAGAGAAAAAATGCCAGGAGATAAGTATTGAAATGTGTACTTTCTTGCTTGTCTCTTGTCTATATTGGTTTTATGTATCCTGTATTTTACTTTGTCACACAAAACAAGAAGTTATTAGCTATTAGGCAATAAAGAGTCCAAATTTTCTGAAGAATTCTTGTTCTCCCGGTTACAAATAATGTCATCCGCTATTAATGGTGAGTTTTTTAAAAAATAAAGAGGGGCAGGCTATCAAACTGGCTGACTGGGAGCAGAAGAGGCAGCACAGGACATTTCTATTTCCACAGTCCTGAATATAGTTTAATGTCATCGCTTACAAAATATACACGTTTCAATTCCACAGAGCGAAATACAGTGACATGCGATAGGAGAACGCTGTACGAAGAGGCGTGGCACTGCACTTCGGCACACTTAAGGCCAAATAACATGTCTTATATTTTCTCGAACACGTATGTTTTTGTTTCAAATTTTTCAGAATGATGTGCTTTACAAGATGCGCATAGGGTACTTTTGAAAATTCGATTTTTTTTAGTATTGACCCAGTTCGCAAATATCGTAGATGCGAGGCTGATGCGCAGAGAAGTCTGAACTACAGCGGGCAGTCTCCACGTGACCCGTGTTGATGTTCAGTGGTTTTGCTGTTTCTCCTTCGTTTACTCTTACGTCAAATGAAAGAAAAGCGGATATCTTTGGCCGGGAGGTATCGAGTGAATCAAAATACATTCACATAATTACCAAAGGCTGATATACGTTATTAGTTTCAGATTTTATTTTGTTTCCACCTTTCTGACAGTCGAGCACTAATCGCCTTGCAGAACAATGAAGTTATTTTTGTCTGTTTGCTAAAGAAATTTGGCTTTCATTAACCTTTTCCGCAGAGGCATCCAATGTATTTGAAACGAAATTTTTAATTCCACAGTACTGGCTAGTTTCAACTGTTCGCTGCATTTGAAGTGCAAGTTTTCATCTTCTAGCACGTGTGGCATTATGCCATAATAAAGAACCATACATGAGCTAATGCAGTACTGGTACTCCAAGAAACTTTTCATCCGAATCTGGACATACGAATGTGCACTTTACGTTGCAGTTTAAATGTGCACATTTTAGTATGGTTCACGAAATTCTGATCTCTTGGACTACCCTGTGGCGTCTTACTGCTTTTACAACGTAATGTAAGATCTTTTAATGTTTTACATGTACGTACATACGGGCCTCCTACGTCATGTTAGCTGCGCAAGCCCGGGGCGCCTCTTACCTGGCGCTCTCTGGCAGCTGCTGGAACGAACCTGTTTCCAGCAGGTCGTGGAAAAATATTGCGAATGCTGGTTTGAAAAGCATTACTTTCAAAGTAAATATCCTTTAACGCAAGTTGGACTATGCGTGAGGATGTACCACGAAATTCTTAAATCACAGTGTGTTTGACTCCATTTAAAAATCAACTCTTTGATGACAAGCCATTTAGAAGAATTTCAAACCCTGAAGATCAGACATTTATGTCATTATTGAAAATTTTACTGCCACATATGTGTGATGTATCTTAAAGTGTAACACGCGCAAAAAATCAACATTATATCGAAAGATTAGTTTCTCTTGCAGCTTATTAACCTTAGTGACCAATATTATATGTGGAAGCTTTTCTTTTCTTGTAGCAACACTATGTATATTAATGTAAGCCATTAACTTGTGTGTTACCGCTGCTTAACAAGGAAGTTGCTATTGGCTGACTACATCACGCGTACTATGCTCTGAATACTCGTTGTCATGAGCTGGCAAGATCACGTGACATGATCTGTGACTGCCTTACAAAAGCGCATCACAATCTCTATTTCAGTGATTCGGAAAGTAACATGTGGTGTTTGGTGGAATTCCAATGTGTGCTGTGGTAATACGAAAATACGCAACGTACATGTCGCTGCACATCAAAGATATTTCCAAAACGTGTCTTTTTCCCTGAGTTTCGTTTTCTAAAGTGCCAGTAAATTCTACGCCCATGTCCAGAACCATAACAATTCAAAGGATTGATAAGTTTTGCACTTCCGAGGGAAAATATACTGTCACTTAAGACGGAAAACGTGTTTTCACGCGGGAGAAAGTGTATTTTTAAGCGGGAAATCTGGGAAAAATCCGGGAATTTTTTTCCTTGTCCACGTGTACATCCGGTATTAATCAAATTTGATACGTATGAAGTATCGTCTCTGTTGTGTGACTGGATTCTTGATTTCCTCGCAGAGATGTCACAGTTCATACTGATAGATGGCAAATCATGGAGTAGAATAGAAGTCATATACGGCGTTCCGCAAGGTAGTGTCATAGGCCCTCTGCTGTTCCTGATTTACATAAATGATCTAGGTGATAATCTGAGCTGCCCCCTTAGATTGTTTGCAGATGACGCTGTAATTTACCGTCTAGTGAAATCATCAGACGATCAATTCCAGTTACAAAATGATCTAGAGAGAATTTCTTTATGATGCGGGAAGTGGCAGTTGGCACCAAACAAAGAAAAGTGCGAGGTCATGGACATAGGTACTAAGAGAAATCCGCTAAATTTTGGGTATACGATAAATCGCACAAATTGAAGGGCTGTCAATTCAACTAAATACCTAGGAATTACAATTACGAGCAACTTAAATTGGAATGACCACATAGATAATATTGTGGGAAAGGCGAAACAGACTGCACTTTGTTGGCAGAAACTTAGAAGATGCGACAAACCTACCAAAGAGAGCCTACATTACACTTGTACGTCCTCTGCTGGAATACTGCTGCATCGTGTGGGATCTTTACCAGGTACGATTGGCGGAGGACAGCGAAAAAGTGCAAAGAAGGGCAGTTCGTTTCTTGTTATCGCAGAATATGGGTGAGAGTGTCACTGATATGATACGCGAGTTGGTGTGGCAGTCACTGAAACAAAGGCGGTTTTCTTTGCGGCGAGATCTGTTTACGAAATTTCAATTGCCAGCTTTCTCTTCCGATGGAAAATATTTTGTTGACATCCATCTATGTAGGGCGAAATGATCAACATAATAAAATAAGAGAAATCAGAGCTCCAATGGAAAGATTGAGGTGTTCCTTTTTCCTACACGCCATTTGAGAGTGGAATGGTGGAGAAATAGTATGAAACAGGTTCATTCAACCCTCTGCCAGGCACTTCAGTGTGAACTGCAGAGTAACCATGTAGATGTAGATGTTGATTCCCTCCTGTATAGAGATTCAAGAACTTCCTGTTTTGATTGACCAAGATAATCAGCTGCAGATATCGACTTTGGAATCCAGTGAACATTTAAAACCCTCCTGCACCTCAGGCAGGCAACAGAAGCACACCCATTTCGACTGGCAGTCATGGAAGACACAGAGAATGTGTTGAAATTATATCAGGAGCAGGCATCAAACAGAAATATTTCAATTTTCGTGCATACAAATCATGCGGGTAATAACGCGTAATTTGGCACAAGAAGTACATACCTACAAGTAAAGCAATTTTAAAAAGGCTCAATATAAGGTGACACACACCTACATGTGGTACATGCACACTGAAGACATAATCGATAGTGTCGAATTGTATACTTAGTGTCCAGGATAATAGTAATAATTATGCAGCACATGCTGATGTCAAAATCAGTATGCTCCGTAGAGAATGTGAAACAAAGCATAAAAAAATAGAATGCCAGGATGAGATGCAAGACTTGGAAAGGTAAGTAGTGGGGAAATGATTGGGATGCAAACACAACAGGTTATGTTACAACGAAAAAAGTGAGAAACTTACTGTTAGAGAAGGAAGCAATGGACTTACAGCACACACAATAACAAACTATGACAATGAAAAACAAAGAATAAAGTTTTGGGGGGTGAATTGGTAGCTTTCAGAGAAGGTAGAAAAAGATCAAATAGGTAAAAAACAGGGCCAAATAGAAATCCTTGGTTAATGCAAGAGATACTGAGTTCAACTGTTAAAAGAAGAAACTATAAAAATTCAGCAAATAAAGCAGGCAAAAGGAAATATGAATGTTTAAAAAATTATTGACGAGAAGTGCAAAATGGCTAAGGAGGACTGTCTAGAAGGTGTGTGTGTGTGTGTGTGTGTGTGTGTGTGTGTGTGTGTGGTGTTCTTAGCATGTTAGTTTAAGTAGTGTGTAAGTCTGGGGACGAATGACCTCAAGAACCTGGTAGCAGACAGCATTCCTTCAGAGCTGCTGACAGTTTTGGGAGAGCAAGGTATGACAAAACTCTCCCATCTTGTATGACACAAATCTCCCATCTAGTGTGCAAGATGTATGAGGGAGGTGAAATACCCTCACATTTCAAGAATAATATGAGATTTCAGTTCCAAAGAAAGCAGTTGCTGACAGGTGTGAGCACTAATGAAATACCAGTTACGTCATTGGGTTGCAAATTATTAACATGAGCTCCTTGCAGAATAATGGAAAAACTCGTAGAAGCTGATGTCGGGGAATATCAGTTTGGATTTTGTAGATGTCTAGTAATATATGAGGCAATAATGACCCAATGATTTCTGTTAGAAGATACACTACTGACCATTAAAGTTGCTACACCAAGAAGAAATTCAGATAATAAATGGGTATTCATTGGATAAATATATTATACTAGAACTGACATGTGATTACATTTTCACTCAGTTTAGGTGCATAGATCCAGAGAAATCAGTACCCAGAACAACCACCTCTGGCCGTAATAACGGCCTTGATACGCCTGGGCATTGAGTCAAACAGAGTTTGGATGGCGTGTACAGGTACAGCTGCCCGTGCAGCTTCAACACAATACCACAGTTCATCAAGAGTAGTGACTGGTGTATTGTGAAGAGCCAGTTGCTCGGCCACCATTGACCAGACGTTTTTAATTGGTGAGAGATCTGGAGAATGTGCTGGCCAGGGCAGCAGTTGAACATTTTCTATATCCAGAAAGGCCCGTACAAGACCTGCAACATGCGGTCATGCATTATCCTGCTGAAATGTAGGGTTTCGTGTGGATTGAATGAAGGGTAGAGCCACGGGTCTGAAATGTAACGTCCACTGTTGAAAGTGCCGTCAATGCGAACAAGAGGTGACAGAGACGAGTAACCAATGGCACCCCATACCATCACGCCGGGTGATACACCAGTATGGCGATAACGAGTACACGCTCCCTATTTGCGTTCACTGCGATGTCGCAAAACACAGATGCGACGATCATGATACTGTAAACAGAACCTGGAGTCATCCGAAAAAATGACGTTTTGACAAACGTGCACCCAGGTTCATCGTTGAGTACACCATCACAGGTGGTCCAGTCTGTGATGCAGCACCGGCGCTACAGTTTGGAGCCGAGCGACTGCTACGGTCGCAGGTTCGAATCGTGCCTCGGGCATGGATGTGTGTGATGTCCTTAGGTTAGTTAGGTATACTTAGTTGTAAGTTCTAGGTGACAGCGGCGCCAACGCACTGCCCTTTTATTCCTTGTGTACGCAATACTGCTGCCATCTGTATGTGTAGATATCGGTATCTCATGACCTTCTGTCAGCTCAGCCTGTCTCTGCCTGGAAGCACCCGGGTGGTTCTACAACGCAAAAGACCTGCTGTCAGTTAGAAATTAGAAACTACTCGAAATTGTACGTAGACAGAATAGATTTTAAATAAGCTAAACATTTATTCAAAATAACTGATGCCTTGTCATCCACAAACTAAATACTCTCATTAGTGAAGTGTGGTTTTACATTTTAATTGAGAATATAGTCAAATTGCACACCATCGACTGCTAGGCACATTTGGAATGGCTGTTTGAGAGAGAGAGAGAGAGAGAGAGATATATATGTACTGGACAAGCTACATTGGATGATACCTCGTTGTGTGGTCTGGCGCGTATCATCTGACATACTTGGGATTCATGACACTATCTTTCAGTCAAAACAAGGGACATGAGAGGTTTTGCAAACATTAACAGTAAATAAATGATAATTAAGTTGAAAAATAACTCGCTCGTTTGATGAAGAAGCAAATATGAATGTAGTCTGTTTCTACTGCCGTTTACCAGACGACGATGCAATCCATAACTGCTTCCTCTTTGCGGCACATTTATTCATTGCTTCCAACTTTGCTTCTTGATTAAGATGCCTAATCCTTAGAAATGTTCTCGTTTTTACATAAAGAGTAATAACTGGTTCATGGACCTCAGGAAACTTTTGTTTTGTAATAGAGCACAGAGACTTTACGACATTTTTTTGTCTACACACTCCATTTCCGTGAAAAGCAGCAAATTCTTCTTCAAACAGCAACACCGTTGTTTTCCCATACTGGCATTGGAGTGTAAAGACCCACGAGATGTAATTGATATCCAGTCTGTAGCATGATCTCCTTCACTTTTTGCTGATGGAAAGCCTAGTGATTTATCAATGTTGTGGCACTTAAATGCAATATAGCCTGCAATGTATTTTACCGCATGCGGAAGAACATCTCACATTACAGAGTCATCCCCCATTGCTACCACATGTCACCAAATTTTCTTCCACATTCACAGTTTCTGGGATTTCTCATAGTGGCGCTTCGTCAGCAACATACACACAGAGCTCACTGGTAATGAAACTTAGGGATGCAGGATCCGGGTCGACGTCACACTGGGAAGACTCCGTGTTTAATTCTTTAGTAACTGACGTGTTCCCAGAGAGAGAAATATCACTTGCATTACCCGTCAGTATAAGGAGACTTGCCCTGTTCCTTCCTTCAAAAGGTGTAGGATTGTTACGAAATATTCCTAATCCTCGTACCCTAGAAAAAAGCTTTCCAGGCAATCTTGATTCAGTCTACAAGTTAATGAATAGCTAACTTACACAGTTTTCATACTTTCGAAAAGACCAAAGGGAGATTTTATTGAAGCTATAAAACCTTTTTGGAAAGGCAACATTCTTTCTTTGTCACCAACGCACATTGCTGGACAGATGTCTAAGAATCTGTACAAAGTATTTTCTCAAATTGAGAGATGGATTCGCAACCCACTACGGAGGGATGAGCATTCATATTTTGGAACTCTACAGTTCAAGACATCAAAGACGTCGTTAACGAGTTCAATAAAATGACTTTCGATGTCTTTATGAAGAACATACTTGAAAGCCTGAGCTGTTTGTTGTGAAAATAATGCCGGCACGGGTGGCCGAGCGGTTCTAGGCGCTACAGGAACCGCGCGACCGCCGCGGTCGCAGGTTCGAATCCTGCCTCGGGCATGGATGTGTGTGATGTCCTTAGGTTAGTTAGGTTTAAGTAGTTCTAAGTTCTAGGGGACTGATGACCTCAGAAGTTAAGTCCCATATTGCTCAGAGCCATTTGAACCATTTTTGTCGTGAAAATAGTCGCGCTGCCATCTGTACATTCTGCCTTGCTTGTCGAGTTGAGTTTCAGTGCGCTTCAGTAATGTGGTGTGTTATCGTTAAGTCACTCTTCTGATGCTTTAAAAGTTCCTGTATAGCTGCTTTAGATATTTTGGACCCATCAGGTAGCGTATTACCTGTATCCAAGAAACTGTTCCGTAATAACTTTAACAGGTGTGGTACACCGAAGAAAACCCATACATTCGTGGTGCAGTCTGCTTGATTTTCGAAATAAGCTCTCTCTGTATTGACAGACAGTTCCTTCCAAACTTTTATATTTTTTCCGCCCATATCACACATCAAAACAACACAGATTCCAGATTCCTCAACTGCATTACTGATGCTCTGAAGCAAATTACTGGTCATCACAGTGTCGAAATCATACTAAACTGGTGGTTTCCACTGCTGCCACAACCCACGTATCGTGCAAACTTGTACATTGGGATGTGGTCCGGCTACTACGTCTTCAGACGAATCGTAACATATGCGGCCATCAACATTGATTTCGTCAAATGTCAGAACAGCTAGTCTCTCTCTAGAGTAGTAAGTGTGTGACTTGGCTTTCAATAAACACAGGATATCTTCAAGAATGCCAAGTCTGCATTTAAATTCCTTTGTCCATTTCTGAAGCGTTGCCCTGCACTGCAAAGGAATTTTTCGCTTTCGCAACTAAGTGTATGCTTTAGGTGACAGAGCTCTTAAAGTTAATGCATGGGCAATGTCCTCTGAATTCCGCTTTACCCTTTCATTTTCGTTTAATAGACATCTTATTTGTGCCGGTGTAAAACACTTTGACAATACACTATTTACACTTTTGTGCAATTTTACTTTTTCTTTCACGTCAGATGACTTTTCTGCCCGCTTCAGCGAAAGAACGTCGGAGATCTTTTGTTTTACTAAGTAAGGCTGCATCACATTTTTTAGTGCCGCTTCTTTCTGTGCATTCAATCTCGGCCCTCAGTTCATTAATTTGCAAATTCTTATTCACTAGTTCAGTGGGTGCATGAACGGAATCTGTACATGTGGTTCGGTCAACTTTTTTTTTTTTTTCGGTGACACAGTTTCTAAAGCCGTCAAAGCTCGCTTTTGCAAACTTCTTGCTCCACAGCGTTGTGCACGACTTCCGGATCTCTAAAGCATAAATTTAATTTTAATTTTATTATTCCTAAAATTATTTACCGAGTAGGCCTACTATTCCTAAAATTTTTGACCAAGTACTATGCAACTGCATTAATTTCTCGCTAAAAATAAGATCAGTTGACAAAAGGGATTAAATATCAGTGGCATAAGCGGCTACAATAGCCTAGTTTGATAAAATGTAAAAATACAATGTAAGAGGAAATACAGGTATACGAACCCATAACCTCCAACATGGGAGTCAGAATCCACACCACTACGCTGCAAAGTCAACTGGTCAGCATCAGCTATTGTTACAGAAGTAAATGTAAACAAATTACGCGAAATATGCTGAATTTGTCATTTGAACTATATACTAGCTTTAAAATAGTTAACATATCGAGAATATAAAAAAACGGCTATTTCTAAGACAAATGTAGCTATTGTATCCAGGAGGAAAAGCAAATAAACTTGAGCAACATTATTAATTTCCTGTACAACATAACGAGTCATTCACTCCCGTAAAGCAATGCGTCAAAAAGTGTTGCATTTATGTGAATTCGTTTGTATTGTGGTAATTTTTCAGTTTCAATTATTGAAGGTGTTATGTATGTGCAGACGTCTTACGCTTTTGTTTGCATCACCGCTTTCCGCAATTTCTTGTCCACGCCAATTCGGAATGTTTATGCAGGGGATTGCTACTGGTGATAACTTCTTCCTTGAAGGTAACCCTAGAAGCTCATTTCTCAAATCCCGTTCATAATCTTCTGGTCGATAGTGACCTGACCACACACGTGCAGTTTTCACATTCACTTTGTCCTTGCGTTTGCATCGAACCATCCATTCACGTCGCAAGTGCTCATCCTTGGGAAAAACGTGATAAGTAACATCTGTCGTTGTTCGAGCACTATTAATGCAATGTGCCACGGCACATTTACAGCGAGCCTTGCTCGTGGCTGTCTCAAAACTGAATGCACGGCACTGCAGCCTCCTCTCCTCTCCTGTCCTCTCCTCTCCTGTCCTCTCCTCTCCTGTCCTCTCCTCTCCTGTCCTCTCCTCTCCTGTCCTCTCCTCTCCTGTCCTCTCCTCTCCTGTCCTCTCCTCTCCTGTCCTCTCCTCTCCTGTCCTCTCCTCTCCTGTCCTCTCCTCTCCTGTCCTCTCCTCTCCTGTCCTCTCCTCTCCTGTCCTCTCCTCTCCTGTCCTCTCCTCTCCTGTCCTCTCCTCTCCTGTCCTCTCCTCTCCTGTCCTCTCCTCTCCTGTCCTCTCCTCTCCTGTCCTCTCCTCTCCTGTCCTCTCCTCTCCTGTCCTGTCCTCTCCTGTCCTGTCCTCTCTTCTCCTCTCCTGTCCTCTCTTCTCCTCTCCTGTCCTCTCTTCTCCTCTCCTGTCCTCTCTTCTCCTCTCCTGTCCTCTCTTCTCCTCTCCTGTCCTCTCTTCTCCTCTCCTGTCCTCTCTTCTCCTCTCCTGTCCTCTCCTGTCCTCTCCTCTCCTGTCCTCTCCTCTCCTGTCCTCTCCTGTCCTCTCCTCTCCTCTCCTGTCCTCTCCTCTCCTCTCCTGTCCTCTCCTCTCCTCTCCTGTCCTCTCCTGTCCTCTCCTCTCCTCTCCTGTCCTCTCCTCTCCTCTCCTGTCCTCTCCTCTCCTCTCCTGTCCTCTCCTCTCCTCTCCTGTCCTGTCCTCTCCTCTCCTCTCCTGTCCTCTCCTCTCCTCTCCTGTCCTCTCCTCTCCTCTCCTGTCCTCTCCTCTCCTCTCCTGTCCTCTCCTCTCCTCTCCTGTCCTCTCCTCTCCTCTCCTGTCCTCTCCTCTCCTCTCCTGTCCTCTCCTCTCCTCTCCTGTCCTCTCCTCTCCTCTCCTGTCCTCTCCTCTCCTCTCCTGTCCTCTCCTCTCTCCCCTCTCCTCTCCCCTCTCCCCTCTCCTCTCCCCCTCTCTCCCCTCTCCTCTCCCCCTCTCTCCCCTCTCCTCTCCCCCTCTCTCCCCTCTCCTCTCCCCTCTCCTCTCCCCCCTCTCCCCCCTCTCCCCCCTCTCCCCCCTCTCCCCCCTCTCCCCCCTCTCCCCCCTCTCCCCCCTCTCCCCGCTCTCCCCCCTCTCCCCCCTCTCCCCTCCCCCCTCTCCCCCCCCTCTCCCCCCTCTCCCCCCTCTCCTCTCCCCCCTCTCTCCCCTCTCCTCTCCCCCCTCTCTCCCCTCTCCTCTCCCCCCTCTCTCCCCTCTCCTCTCCCCCCTCTCTCCCCTCTCCTCTCCCCCCTCTCTCCCCTCTCCTCTCCCCCCTCTCTCCCCTCTCCTCTCCCCCCTCTCTCCCCTCTCCTCTCCCCCCTCTCTCCCCTCTCCTCTCCCCCCTCTCTCCCCTCTCCTCTCTCAAGGCGCGCGAGGCCGTCTGCGAGTTTTTTTACTCGCTTGGGGCCAGAATGGCCTGCCTGCTTTTTCTATATACCTCGGTTCCGAAATGCCATGCCGGCGTTTCCGCGGTGCGCACCTTAAATCGGTGACAACGCACTGTGCAGACCCATCCGGGCAGTGTTCATTTTTAGGTAAATGAGTTGGCACCACTGCAAGACAGCAGACGATAGCCCTCTCCCGAAACACAACATTGTGGAGTAAATCACATCAACACAGGAATAGAAATCAAAAGCCAGGGTTGCTACATCTATTACAAATATACGACAGAACCGAATGCCTGTTCATCTGAATGCATTTTCATCTACACTTCCCTCCTAAATGTATGGATATATTCAGAATATAAACGAAATGTGGTGTAATTATACCGGAGAACTGAAGACTTGCTCTTCCATTGTGTTTCCTCTAAGAGGTAAAAGTACCCCTTGATTGGGTGGATTGAAGCGCAACCATTCTTGTGATACGAGTAGTGCTCAGAAGTAACGGGAAACTCATCATTTCACGCGTTTTATTACTCAGATTCATACTTCCTTTTTGTCATTGTGTGTACGAAGTTATGCGTATCGGTTATTTAGTGTGTTGTCAGGCGTCAGAAAGGTTACTGGTATTTTATGAGTATTACTGTAAAAACGGATTACCGCATTTGTACTAAAATTTGCTATGAGGACGGATTAAAATGCATCGTGGTTTTAGAAATATTATATACTGCTTTTGGTGAGTATACTACGAGTGAAATAGGTGTTAACGGCCGGTATAAACCTTCAGAAGAAGATGAGGATGACGAGAAGTTCATAATAGAAAACGAACTGAGAGTTAAACCAAACGATGCGTAAACTAAAACTCAATCGTCTCGGTGACAGATGGCCGAGACCAGTGAAATGTGAATGTTACGTTTCTGACAGTAATCTTCGGTTTTGACAGTACAGTGCACCACGACTCCTTGTCCCAAGATGAAACGGCCAGTAGGCAGAACTTCTCACCAGGTCAACCCCAATGGCTTGAAGCAATGCGGAAAGAAGTCCGGCTTTGTGGCGGAACAGTTCACCGTTTCTGCACTGCGATAACGCACCTGCTCACACTTTGTTGCGTGCTTGTGCATGTTTGGCTAGAAACAATACTGTAGTGATGTCCTTGGCCCCACGTTCGCTCCATGTGTGACATTTTGTTCTCAAAAATAAAGACAAACCTTAAAGAGCTATCTTTTACATCAGAGATGAGATTCAAACTGCACATCTGAGAGAACTAAACTCTACTGTAAGGACTGTTCCAGAATAGTTTGAAGCATTGGAAGAAGCACTGGAATAAATGTATAATATGTAATGGGAAATATTTCGGGTGAAGACGACATTGATGTAGACCTATAGATAAACCCAGTGTTGGATACAACATTCACCGCTGTTGCTTCCACTATCATATTGTCCATTTTGGTGCCAATGTCACGACCCTGTCACCGTCTTCTAAGAGGAATGTCGTTGGTTCGCCACCCAAGTTTCGTCGACATAAAAGAGTTCTGTTAATTTCCTGACTTGTATCAAGTATTTGCATCGCCAGTCAGTAATGACTTCTCTCTAGAGGGACCTTTCCTTTACTTAGAGGTCTGTTGCAAGTAAATCGTATTTCATGCAGTGTCTTACGCTAGACAGCTTTCTTGCAAGGAAAATAATTTTTTTGTTTTTACAGCAACAGCTAATTTGTGTAATGTCAGCACTATTTTTTTAGCCATACAAAAGTCACTATGGTTGATCCAATTACCTATTTTGAGATGCTGCCTGCAATGATGGATTTATTCCCCAAATTTCTTAGTGGATTTTCTTGGCGGTTCTGGTAAACCGCGTGGTTTATTTTCGGTCGTCTTTGTTGAATCGTCCAATATCGGTAAGGCTGACTTTTGTGTAAACTACAATCTTTTTATTGTGACAGGCAACATTAGCCCCGAGTTCTCTCTGTGCCGACTCTTGCTTGGATTAGTCTTTAACTTGCATCAGATGTGGGGAGAGATTCTCGCGACATTGGTTCAACTTCAGCAATGCCAGATCTATACAAGCATTTTGATATTTGTAAGTGAACATGCGATAATGAATCAACACTGTCTGTTTCTATTTCTTACAGACACCTAATTTCTTTCTGGCATGATCTAATCTATGCATAGCATTAGATACAGGAAATATAGTACTTTTTTGAGATTGGTCTAAAGTTACGGTTTAAGTGTTTCTACTACAACTGAAACAGAAATTTTACTCAAGAGCAACATAGTTGGTGTACGTTTACAGTTCCGAAGACCTTTTTAACTCTAAATGGAAAGTGTTACGCTGCCTGTAGCGGTGTGTAACTTAGTTTGTGTCCAGAATTTTCAAAAATTGCAAGAAGTTACACAAAGTTAACATGACTGAGTATAGTAGTTGTGCAGGATACCGTCTGCCACAGACCATATGGTGGCTTGCAAAGTGTGTAAGTAGATCGAGATGAATGTTCAAGTGGATGTATCTCTTGTTGCATGCAAGATTATATGAGCACATGTGACGATTATTATGCAGCGGGTAGTGAGTGAGTGAGTGTGTGTGTGTGTGTGTGTGTGTGTGTGTGTGTGTGTGTGTGTGTGTGTGTGTGTGTGTGTGTCAGGGAGAGTCGACCTGGTGCCCTTGTTGTATTTCAGATATGTCGACCAACTTATTGTGTACGAAGCAGTGACTTTTATATTTTTTGTCGGCATGTCAGAAAATTTCCGTGTTACTGGTCTGAATGACTTAGCTGTCTGGTGAGGAAGTAGTATTTCAGTGCTTACAGATATGTTTAGTTTCCAGTGTTTTCTTCCTAAGTGACAGAAGGAATTGGTACTCAGAGAAGGTAGTTTTAGGGGTGTGTTTGAATGTAGATGAAGGATTGGGTAGCAACTTCATGCCGAGGTGAAAGGAGGCGGATCTGTGGAGTGAATTATGAGGAAATGTGCCAGATGAATTTGTAGGAGATGAAGTGGACCTATTTTTGATGGGAGATGGCTAAAGTTTTTGATTATGGGCTAGTGCTGTGGATCTGTCTGTAATACGCTGGTTAACCCATATCGCAGAAGCGAGATTTCTAGACTTTTGACTTGTTGCTCTGAAGAAGTGTATTCAGAATTATTGCCAGTTTTGTGGCTGTGACAGTTTCTTTCATTTGCTGTGTGTGTCTCGATAGTAGAGAGTAAGTGTGTCGATGTTTTGTGCAGGAGCCTTTCTGGGGCACAGCGAGGCAGGTGGCTGATACAGGCGGCTAAGGTGGGGGCGGTGGAGGTGGTGCGGCTGTTGCTGGCAGCTGGGGCGGACGCGGGGGCGAGGGACGAGAGCGGGTGCACCACCCTGCACTGGGCTGCAGAGAGAGGCCACGCGGCTGTGGTGCGGCTGCTGCTCTCTGCGGCATCCGACCCCAACGCCAGGTCTCAGAAGGGGTGGACGCCGCTGCACTTCGCGGCATACTGTGGCCGCGCAGAAGCGACGGCTGCGTTGCTGGAGGCCGGAGCCGACAGGGGGGTGTGGACTAATGACGGGAGGACCCCACTGGACTATGCCGTACTGTGCAACCATCGTCAGCTCGTCCAGATGCTAACAGAGCCTTAATACGTGCCAGTAGGGGAAATGACATCATGTATTTCATTGTACATGATATTAAAATAAAAAAAATTGAAAAAATGAACACTTTCTCTATTCATTTCTACCTTTTGCAGTCCACACAATTCCTCCAGTAACACAACTATTGCAACAACAGGAGATACCTGTAAACCAGCGTGACAAACCTTCCTTTTGAGAATTCACTCTGTAAAACATTTCAGAAGCAATGTCCGCAAAAGCTCAGCAACAGTTGACAAATACTCATTCATAAACTCCACTTCTCTCTCCCTCTCTGTCTTGTGTTTCTCGTCCCACATACAACATTCAAACAGCTTACAAGAATACAGCTGACGTCTTTCACAACCGCCTGTATTTCGAAACACGGACGCCCAATCTCTTCCAAGACACAAATGCGAGAATACCGGTTGTTGGGTAACACGTCGCCCAGCCGCAATAACATCACTTCTTCCCACCAGTCCGCTACATTACCTAATTACTGCAAACTGTTTGCTAACAGTGTCTATGGTGCGGCATCACATCACTGCGAACTGCACCATACTCAGATTACTGCCACATAAGCTGTTCAGTTAGAATGTATCTTCACTTAAGACTTCACACTGAATTCACTTCTGTGCGTGCACTGCACAAGTACTTTTCCTGTTTAACTGCAATGTCACATTTGCAGCAGTGCTCACACCACATCACGCTCACACCATCTGCAGCAGTCTTCCGAGCTCACCTTCAAATAAAGAGAATTGAAGATCCACCTAAAATCATTCCTCTCCCACACACCTCCCTTGCTGCTCTTACAGAACAAACTGCCGTCTCTCAGGGAATTATACTCAATCACGTGAGACATGGAGCGATCACTGGAATTATACGGCAGTTTCCCAAAGTACACTTACGCGTCTCTGTAGGCGTTTTGGAAGCAGACCACATTAGGAACATTCATTCCCCTTTCTGCTGTGATACAATTAGACTTGGCATCCCCGTGCGTGCATGTGTGACCAAAGTGGCAGACTGCATTCTGAACAAGAGCTTCTGTGGCCCTCATGTGGCGGCGTTACAGACAGAAGCTCCTTAACATTCTCTGTGAGGAAGCAGCGACGGCAGAAGGCAGTATTGACTTGCTGAGTGACCTCCACAGCATTGATGAATGCTTCAGGCTCTGCCAGTTGATCCTCAACATAAATAAATGTAACATACTGTGCATACACCAGAAAAGAAATCCACTACTGTAAAATTACACTGCTGATCACAAATTGCTGGAAACAGTAAGTCACCTACCGTAAAATATCTAGCAGTAACTATCCAGAGCCATCCTGCGTGCAATGACCAAAAGATACCAATTGGTAAGAAACTGCAATAGATCTTTTCTCAGCGATTCCACAATCATATGTTTTGGGCTCCTAAATCCAAATTTCGTGCTTCCTGCCCTGTAGTATGTTGGCTTCACAACGAAAGCCTCAAAATTTTCAGACTTTTCTCAGATTTTCATTTATTTCACAAAGACTACGTGTTTCTCAAAGTTGAAAACCCAACACAAAATTAAATTGGACAAACTCTTCTACAACATGCAGCAATCAGCAGTGATTTTCTGACGGCGAGTGATGACCGCACTAGAGCGTCCTAAAAAAACGGTGACTCCCCAAAATTCGGATCGCGCCTAACGCACTCTGCTATTACGGCACTTTGGAACGGTATGGCACGCGTCAGCAGACGGAAAACAGCCCAGAACTCCATCTGCTTTCTTCGCATCGTCAAACACAGTAGCACTCACGGCAGACATCCGCTGTCGAAACGGACGTCATATATTTTGAAACGTGTTCGCATTTATTTAAACTAGTGCTTCTAAGTGTGTGGTTGGTATCTGAGAAATGGCTAAAATTTATTTTGATATATAAATACGTAAATCTCAGTCCAGTGCGACAGAAAAGTCTAAATATTGAATTTTGTACCGAAGTATGCGAAGCACACGCTACACGATGCGAAATCCAGGCTAGCCGGTACATCAAACAATTCGCCTGCGAGAGAAGAGGTCGTTTTCTACGTAATTTATACATACCATTTATCTGCAAAACAGATAACTCAATTTAAAATATTGAGTCCTGAATATTGTAAATCTTTATCTTCAGACTTGTAAACAATAAATGCACCAGATCTGCTATCATATTTATAGTGCAAATGAAGATAAAATGTAATGCATCCCGCTTTGTGTCAAAACTGCTCCAAAATTCACAAGATAACGCCTTTCTGAAATAACTTTCCAAATCGGTAAGTCTGAAATATGATGATTTCACAGATACATTCTGGTGTGTGGCGGAGGACAGTTTGAGTACCACAGCTGTTCCGGCCTTTTCCTGTTGCAGTCGCGGTGTGAAACACTGCTGGTAAGCCACCGTGTGACCTCCATTCTCCTTAATTTTTACTTTCACGCTCCCTCCTTAATTTTTACTTTCACGCTCCCTGCTTAATTTTTACTTTCACGCTCCTCCCGAGACGCGCGCAGCAGGTAGCAATATATCGGTTGAGTCAGGTGTAGAGAAACTCAAATAGAGCTAAAGTCTCCTTCATGTCCCTGTTGTACTCTCATAAAAATGTTTGCAATCGACTGAAAAATTTCACGTCGACAAGAATAAACAGTTTTGATCTGTCTTTGCTCAACTTATCGGTTCCCGTTAAGACTAGCAGAAGGGCCGAGTACGTCTTTCAAACACTGACTGTGAAATTGCATTGTCCTGCTTTTCCTAAAAGCTGCCTCAGAACAGTAGCAGGCAGGGTCCTTTCGCACACTAGCCTTACTGTAACTCAGCCACCAATCAAGAACCGAGCTGAAATTTTGCCATTCGTATTGACGTGCTTCCCAAATATCAGTGATTTCGGAATGGAGGATTGTAGAATATTATGTAAAAGACCGCCTCAGGTTAGTCCTCACTGACGATTCGAGAAATATCGTCTATGAAGAGCTCTGAATAGAAAGTAAGAACATCTGGCGTGCACTTCCTAGTTATTCATAGTTTTAGATGGAACCTTTAACCTGCCACCTCTGCAGTGGGAGACTCGGGTAGCTGGGCCTGGTGGCAGGGCCAGAGAATTATGACAAACTGATCCAAGTGGTTTACCCAAAAACTGCCTCGAGCCATTCATCTGAAAACCGACTCGTGAAGATAACATCTTAGGCCTGCTGCTAACAAATGGACCGGAACTTTTCCAATCTGTTAGGGCAGAAGAGGGAATCAGCGATGACAAGACTGATACAGTATCACTGAATAGGAGCTTTAACAGAAACAGAAAGTAAGTTGGGAATATTATTGTGCGTAACAAGAGAGACGAGAAACAGTCTTCAGATTACCTTTTCCCTGTAGCACTAACAGCGTGTGTATCAGTGGAAGCAGTTCAAGAGCATTGTAGAATACCAGGGTGTATATGACCGGAAAAAACCCGGAAATTTTTTAGAATTCCAGGAAGTTTTCATTGTTTTAGTTTTCAGTTACATTTTTGTAACTTTGACTGATAAGAACCAATACTATAACGAAGAACAGTACTGTATATCGCTACTGCAGAATAATACTGCAGCAATAAAACACGAACGACAGAAAAAAAGAATATAAAACTTAAGTTGCAAAGGAAATGCGCCGTATACAACAAGACAGTGCTCATACAAGCGTCTGCCAACAGCAAGATGTGTCAAAGGCTTTACGAAGACTACGCAATACTTCATAACAACAAATTGCCTCTGATGTTGGAGCGAGCTTATGCGCATGTGCAGTTGAGTCGCGTATGAGTAGTACCTTCTCCCGCTTCTGGCTGCAGAAATGTGGCAGTTAGCCGCATGGAAGCATAAGCAATAGCAGCAAGCAGGCAGATGCTATCAGCAAAAATTTTACTGGTGCGCCTAAGCTGCCAGATTCACGTATGCGCAACAGGCCCGGAACTAGGGGTAGGGAGCGAGGACAAACCGGGTATCTACCCCGGACGGCAGTTTCGGGGGGGGGGGGGGGGTTGAGAGGCAAATTCATATTATTGAGGAAAAAGACTTTGTTTCACAAAGCTCCTAGCATGCAGCACACGTTGGTCTATCGATTACTCATATGGTTTTCAACGCATCCCTGTTGGTTCTTTTAACATTTTTGATCAAATTTTAAGTTGATTTCTGAATGCGTGCATAGTGTACGTGATGTGTCTGCCAGGGGAATCCCCGCCGCACCTACAAATAAACTTCCCTGCAGACAAAAGAGGATGGGGCTACACGAGCTGAGCGAATAGAGCTCAACGGGTGAATGCCAGTCACTGTTGATGTGGTTCAGTGGGTTTACAAATGATCAGCATTGTTATAATTACTAGCGAATTCCCTAGATTGAGACCACCAGAGTGGAAATAAATAAATGACTGACAGGAATAACAGGCAACGACGATTATGTATTGTCTTCTCCGAGTATCCAAGGAAATGAAATTTCGACAGAAAATTTTTGGCCAGACTGCTACACTACTAAGGGCCAGTTATACAATCCCCAGCTAGCAGCCGCTAAAGTTCTGTTCTGGGAGTCGCACGGAAAACGCGTTCTACGAACACATAATAACGTCTAGCCGGAGAATAAATGCGGGATAACTAAACCGGTGATTGTGGCAGGGTCGGTGAAGTTAACCAGAGAATAAGTTTTGACACTGGCAGGACTAGTTACAGAGTTAGTGATGACAAGATTGTTTGTTAGAACATGGAAGGAGAAGAAAAGGAGACTCACACAAATTACGGAAGAATATGACAATTCAAAATGTATATAAAGATTTCGTACTACTACTTTTCGATCTCATGCTTCAGAAGCTAGAGAGTATGAATAAAGTGTGAAACTATTTCCTAACACAAAACTTTTTGCTTGTAGTATGCCTAATAGGCATTTGATATTGGTACTTCATGAATTATATTCTGTCGTGTTATAAAAATGACCATTTATGCCAAAACAGTCTCGTTTATTTGGTGTGTGTAGCAACTGCTGCAATATTAGCCAGGCCTATTTCGTTTTATCTAGCAGACAGTGACAAAATACTCGTAATCAGACCGAGAAACCACACCAGTCTTGGGTAATATTTGTATTAACAGAGTTTCTAGTATTAGACAACGACATTTCGTTTTTTTCATGTAGAAAAATGTTGACGAACTTTGATGAGGTTTCCCAGAAAGGAAACTACGCCATATAAAGCTGTGGCAAGATTAGAGAGAAAAAAAATGCTAGGACTTAAGGATTGAAGAAATGTGTTCTGTTTTGCTTGGCTCTTGTTTTCACTCATTTTATGTATCCCATATTTAATTCTATGTCACAAAACAGCAAGTTGTTAGCTAACAGGCAGCAAAGACTGCAAATTTTGTTCTTCCGGTTGCAAATAATACCATCCAGTATTAATTGCGAGATTTTTTTAAGAGGGGCAGGATGTCGAACGGCCTACTGGGAGCAGGAGAGGCACCACAGGACATTTTAATTTCCACTTGCCTGAATATAGTTTGATGGGCCCTTTACAAAATGTTGCACGTTCGAATTCCACAGAGACGTGCGATGGAAGAATGCTGTGTGAAGAGGCGTGGCACTGCACTTCGGCACACTGAAGACCAAATAACATGTATTACGTTCCCTCAAACATATATATTTTATGTAGCAGACTCTTCAGAAAGATGTGAACTACAAAATGAAGATATTTTTGAAAAGTCGATTTTTTAAATTTTTGGCTTCCTACGTCAAACGCTCGAGGGAGGGGAGTGCCACTATCTAATACTGCCGCGGTTCGGAAATATTGTAGATTTGGACTTGATGCACAGAGCAATCTGAGTTGTAGTGGGGAGGTGGTAGTCTCCATGTGACCTGTCTTCACGTTTAGTGATTTTGCTCTTTCTTCTTCGTTTATTGCTCTCACATCAAATGAAAACAAAACGGATTTCTGTGGGCGGGAGCTATCAAGTGAATTAAAATACATTCACATATTACGGAAGGGTAAAATATGTTATTACTTGCAGATCATATTTTGTTTCCACCTTTCTGAGAGTCAAGCGTTAATCGCTTTGCAGAACAGTAAATTTATTTTTGTCGGTTTGTTAAAGAAATTTGACTTTTATTAATCTTCTCTGCTGAGGCAGTCAATTTATTTGAAACAAAGTGTTTAATTCAGCACTATTGGCTAGTTTCAACTGTTCGCTACATTTCAAGTTCACCTTTTCGTCTTCTAGCACGTATGGCGTTATGCCATAATAAAGAACCAAACATGAGATAATACAGTACTGGTACTCCAAAAAAATTTACATCTGAATCTGGACATACGAATGTGCGCTTTAAGGCGAATTGTGCATTTTAGTTTGGTTCGCAAAATTCCCATGTCTTGTTTCTTTTATGATATAATGTAAGATACTTTAATGTTTTATACGCACGAATGTACGGACTTCCTGCGTCATCGTAGCTGCGCAAGCACGGCGACGGCTGTCATCTGGCGCTCTCTGGCAACTGCTGAAACGGATCCGTTCCTAACAGGTCGCGGGGAAGTATTCCGAATAGTTGTTTGAAGAGCGTTACTTTCAAAGTAAATTTCCTCTGTCGCAAGATGAACTCTGTGCTCGAATGTCGGATGAATTTTTAAAATCAGAGCGTTTGACTCTCATTCAAAAATCAGATCTTTGAGGATGGCAATTTAGAATATTTTCGAGCCCAAAAGATCAGACAATTATGTCGTCGTTAAAAATTTTATTGGCACATTTGTGTCATCTATCTTAAGATGAACATCAACAAAAGCAAAACGAGGATAATGGAATGTAGTCGAATTAAGTCGGGTGATGCTGAAGGAATTAGATTAGAAATGAGACACTTAAAGTAGTAAAAGAGTTTTGCTATTTGGGGAGCAAAATAACTGATGATGGTCGAAGTAGAGAGGATATAAAATGTAGACTGGCAAGACAAGGAAAGCGTTTCTGAAGAAGAGGAATTTGTTGACATCGAGTATAGAGTTAAGTGTCAGGAAGTCGTTTCTGAAAGTATTTGTATGGAGTGTAGCCACGTATGGAAGTGAAACATGGGCGATAAATAGTTTGGACAAGAAGAGAATAGTTTTCGAAATGTGGTGCTACATAAGAATGCTGCAGATTAGATGGGTAGATCACATAACTAATGAGGAGGTATTGAATAGAATTGGGGACAATAGGAGTTTGTGGCACAACTTGACATGGAGGGGGGACCGGTTGGTAGGACGTGTTCTGAGGTATCAGGGGATCACAAATTTAGCGTTGGAGGGCAGCGTGGAGGGTAAAAATCGTAGGGGGAGACCAAGAGATGAATACACTAAGCAAATTCAGAAGGATGTAGGTTTCAGTAGGTACTGGGAGATGAAGAAGCTTGCACAGGATAGAGTAGCATGGAGAGCTGCATCAAACCAGTCTCAGGACTGAAGACCACAACAACAATCTTAAAGTGTAACTCGCGCAAAAAATATCAACTTTATGTGTGACAGCGTAGCTTCTCTTGCACATTATTAATCTTAGAGACCAATATTATACGCGACAGCTTTCCTTTTCTAGTAGCAGCACTATGTATATTAATTTAATCCATTACCTTTTCCTATTCGCGGTTGTTGACAGTGCTGTTGCTGTTGGGTGACTACTTCACATGTCCTGTGCTCTGAATATCCTCTGTCATCGGCTGGCGAGATAGCTTGACATGAGCCATGACTGGCTTACAAAAGTGCATAGCAATCTCGATTTCAGTCCTTCGGAAAGTAACATGCGGTGTATGCTGGAATTCGAATTTATACTGTCGTAATACGAAAACATGCAGTGTACATGTTGCTGCACATCAGACATCTTGCCAAAACGTGTTTTTTTCCCCTGAGTTTCGTTTAAAGTGCCGGGAAATTCTATGCCGGTCTATAAAACCGCTACCATTGAAAGGATTGATAAGTTTAACAGTTCCGAGGAAATGTATACTGTTACTTAAGACGGAAAAAATGTATTTTCACCCGGAAGAAAGTGTATTTTTAAGCGGGAAATCCGGGAATTTTTTTTTCTCCTCGTCCACGTATGCACCCTGAATACGCTTCAGACAGGTGTGTACCGACCAAATGCGTCTCAGGCCTGGTTTGACACACATGAGTTTACGGCACTGGTTTTCATTTCAGTGCGCGTATCCGCACGCCAGATCACGAGATAACAAAGGAATTTCCGAGATCGGAATTTCATCGATAAAAATGACGCCAAAGAAACAGTTATTTCCGGAAACAGCAACATATCTTATCTGTAACATGTTGCGTTACTCTCTACGTAACGAAAGCCTGTGTAAACATTCGGTCTTGTCTCTTAGGCAGAAATGCTTGGAACACTTTTATTCAAGTGCAAACAGCAACAGGTGGCGTCAGACTGCCCGCGCAAACGGCCGAGGGGGAACTCGCAGGTGGGGGCGCGACGCAGAATGCGGGCAGCGAATCCGGCAGAGGGCCGCGCATGCGCAGAAGCAGCGGCGGGGCGGGAACAGGCGGTAGGGGCGGTCCGACCACGGCGGCGGAGAAAAGACCGGCCACACGACAGGGGGGCCGAAACTAAGTCAGGACGATCACTTCCCGCATAAAATGTGTAATACTGTTTAGCGATCAGAGCTCCAGTTGTACTCAACAATTTCAAAGTCGGTGATGATCGCAGACACCGGTGTCCGGCTGCCATTTACTGTCCCAGTATTACAAAGATATTTTCTCCCGCTCTCCCAGCAGTTTCGCAGTTACGTCACAGCACGCTACATGGCAGTCCACTATGTACTAGCACTAAACATTGTTTCGATAACAACCTCTGTTACAATTAGTGCGCTAGATGATTTAATACATGTAATGTATTATTTTCGCAGCAAGTCTCAATGACAGGTATAGGAACATCCTCTGACTTTCAAGTTGTCATTACTATCGATCCAGAAATCAACAGTGCAACGGCAGTTCTTTTAAGGGATGGGTTTACACCTGAAAACGTCCAACTTTATGGTTCAAATGGCTCTGAGCACTATGGGACTTAACATCTGTGGTCATCAGTCCCCTAGAACTTAGTCCCCATGCGGGACTGACGTTACACATGCACGATCGGTCTATTTTTTAATCAGGATGTCCCACGTCCTTTGGCAAATACGTGCATGTGTAGCACACGGTACACTTTTTTTTTTTTTTGTGATATGTTACAATACAGCATCACCGGTCTATTGCGGTCTAACTGTGTTGGTGAGGCAGTAAATTTATCCACAGGGCAGTGACTGCGTCACTGCAATTCACTTTGGAGGTGTGGCGGTGGGACTTGTAGTCCCGTACCACCCTCTGACGGTGACAGTACTACGTGAGTCAGGCAGAAAAATTTAGCCTAACGTGGGCAGGTATGATTGGAATCTATTGGACGTAGAATGGCGGCTAGTCCCGCCAAATGATGCGTCCGTGGTGGGCGTGCCAGACCTATCGTTAGCCATGGTCGGAATCCGATTCCTCTAGGATGGTTAGGGGAACCGGATGTCGATGCCAGCGGCGTGGAAGTGTGGTCCCAACGTGGCGCAACCCATGGACAGTGTCCCGCAAGGCATCCACTTTCTCAAAGAGCCGCCGCGCGTTGTTGCGTATGGTCGTCTTTAGGGGGACGATATCAGCTTCCTCGTGGAGAGTGACAATTCTCGTGAGTGGCGGGGCGTGCAGACTCCACCTGAGCACCTTGTTCTGTAGGCGCTGCAATGTCCGCATCCTGGTGACACTAATCGTGGCCCATGCAGCAGATCCATACGTGAGGGCAGGCAGGATAACTGTTCGGTAAATGCGGAGCTTGGTATGCAGGTTAAGTTCCCTACTGCGAAAGAGCAGGTACAAAGCCCTGGTTAGCTTTTGCCCTTTGTTGGTGACATACTCCGCATGACAGTGGAAGAGCAACTTGTGGTCCATCTGGACCCCGAGATAGATGGTTGTCGGGGACCAGGGCACCTGCACACCTGCAATCGAGATATTGCGGCGGAGGACTGGGCGCCGTTTCGTGAAGTAAACTGCCGTAGTTTTGGCGGCATTGAGAGCTATTTTGTTTGTCCGGCACCAGGTGATAGTGGCGTCCACCTGTCGCTGGAGGCGGGCGACGACGGCCTCAGTAATGCGGCCAGTGGTGTATAGTGCTGTATCGTCAGCGTATTGTGCAAGGTGGCACTCGGGGATGACCGGCATGTCATTGACATAGATATTAAAAAGGATGGGAGATAGCACCGATCCTTGTAGAGTGCCTGCCGACAATTGACGAATGCCAGAACGCATTCCCCGTTGAGCCACTAGGAAAGTCCTGCCACGGAGGAAGTCATCAACGATCTTGACATATATATCCGGTATAGGGGTCTGTGTCAGCATCTTGTGTACGAGGTTGTCTTGCCAGATTTTGTCGTAGGCGTTTTGCAAGTCCAGAAAAACGGCAGCTGTCGACTTGGC
Organism: Schistocerca piceifrons; assembly: GCF_021461385.2. Classification (NCBI taxonomy): domain Eukaryota; kingdom Metazoa; phylum Arthropoda; class Insecta; order Orthoptera; family Acrididae; genus Schistocerca; species Schistocerca piceifrons. The sequence goes on along the minus strand of NC_060148.1, from coordinate 71,833,468 downwards.
AGTGTTGAAGCCTTTGCTGATATGTTCAGTGATCCGTAGGACCTGAAGTTCAGCAGAGAGGTGCGAAGTGAATCCAAACTGTTCAGGACGGATCGTCCCAGCTGCTGCAAGAGGTTGGGAAAGTCGGTGAAGGATCACAGATTCAAGGACCTTCGCCATAGTGTTTAGGAGGCTGATGGGCCTGTTGTTGGTGGGGACTGTAGGGTCCTTGAACCTCTTGGGGATCGCAATTAGCTTGGCTTGTTTCCAATGAGGGGGGAAAAGGCCAGATGTGAGACAACAGTTTAAAATCTTGGTGAACAAGATGAGTGGTGTGCGGGGAAGGTGGCAAAGATGTTCATTTAAAATTCCGTCTAATCCAGGGGCCGACCGGCCACGTTTCCGTCGAAGGATGCGCTGAATTTCTGCCATGGACGTAAGACGGGGAGCAGACTGGGGTGGGTGGTTGCGGAAAGCAGCAACAGCTGTCAGGACTTCATGTTCTTCCTGTAGTTCGTTCGGAGAAAGGTCCTGGACCAGAGGGCGGTTTTGGGCCTCGAACACATCTGCCAGCGTTTCCACAATTTGCAGGGTATCATAAGACAAGCCCGCTGCTGTGCGAATAGGATGGGCAGTCGCTGGTTTAGAACGCCGCAGGGTGCGAATGACAGCCCACTCAGATTTTTGGTGGAGCAGGAAAGTGGACATCCTGTCCTCCCACTGTTCAGACCTCCATTCGGCGAGCCGGTGGCTGAATTCGCGTTGGAGGCGTCTCATTTGGCGTTTGTCCTGAGGGTCACGAAACTGCTTCCACCTCCGGCGGTAGCGGTTCTTCTGCACCTTCAGCTCTCGTAACAGAGGGGGCAAGTCGTCCAGGGGTGTTAAATTTCGAGGTGCAGTGGAGGTGGAGAGTTTCACTGCTTTCTGTATTTTGGCAGTAAGGTAGTCCACAGCACGGACTATATTGGCCGGTGTTGTCAAATTGAGGTCGTGTCGAGTGGTGTTATTTAGTACCCTGGCAAACTTGTCCCAATTGGTGAGGGTCGCAGTGGAACGAACATCAAATGAAAGGGCAGCATTGGTGAGGTGCAAGAGTACTGGCTCATGGTCAGAGGCCAGTTCGTGGAGAACTTCCAGTGAAAACTGAGTGGTGATATTTTTGAAGATGGCCACATCCAGAACGTCTGGCTGGCAGTTAGTACGGACTGGGATATGGGTAGGTTCGTGGGGGCCATAGACTGATAGTGCTAAAGTATCCTCCAGGTCAAGGAGGAGCCGGCCTTTGGGGTTAGACACGCGAGAATGCCAAGCTGGGTGCCTGGCATTGAGATCTGCCCCAATGATGAGCCTGTCGAAGGATGACAATGTGCGGAGGTCTGCTTCCAGCAGCGGCTTGTTTGGGCTCAAATACGCTGCTGCAAAGGTAATGGCACCAAGGCGTGTGGAGATGGTAACTGCTGTGGCCTCTATGTGTTCCATTGGCTGGAGGGGCTCTTGGGTATGGACAAGAGCTTTGTTGAGGAATACAGCTGTGCCTCCACCACGGCGGTCGTGGCGGTCAGAGCGGTAACATACCATGTTGCGAAGGCGGAAATCGTCTGCCGGTTTCAGGTGTGTTTCTGTGACCAGTAAAACATCCACACGATAGTCATGGAGGAAGGTGTTCAATTCCGTCTTCATACGTTTTATGCCATTGGCATTACAAATGCAAGCGACAAGATCCCGAGGGGGCTGGTGGTGGTGTGGAGGTCCATTCGCCATTACAACAATATTTGACTAAGCCCTTCCACTAGGGCGATTACCTCGGAGAGCCCGTCCTCCGACTGACGGATTTTTTGTGCAGTGTCACGAATAACAGCCCGGATGTGGGGTTTCGTGAAAAAGGAGATGACCTGGACTATTTCGCGCATGTCCGCCCGAAAAGACGCATCAGTCTCCACCACTGGGGGAGGGTCCCGGGTGGTCTGCTTGCCCCTACGGCGCGCAGGTGCAGGTGTAGTAGTAGGCAGAGTGGAGGTAGGGGCCGAGGGCTGAGATAGAGCCACAGATGGACTGGAGGGAGCTGCAGCTGGCTCCTGTAGTTGGTGAGCAATGGGAGCTGTCACGGAGGACAGACAATGAGGAGGAGACCGGGCTGCAGCAGCAAAGGATGTCGTGGCAGTCCGGGCAGGAAGCGGCACAGGAGCCACCGAGCCATCTGGTGCCCGAGTGGCTGGTACCAGAGTGGCTGCTGAGGACAGTGCACTAGGCTGACCCCGCAAAACAGGATAGTCGGTCACGTCCCGTAGCGGTGGGGGAGGTCGATTTGTTCTCGGTTTCTTTTTGGGCGGACGAGAAGACTTCAGTGCCTTCTGGTAAACAGGGCACCCCCTCCAGGATGCCATGTGGTGGGGATCGTGCGTCGTTCCCAAACATCTGGCACAGGTAGGTTTCTCCAAAGCAGGGAGTGTGCAGTTCTCCACTAAATGTGGGCCAGCACAATTAACACACCGCAACGGCAGGGAGCAGTAATTCCCAGTATGTCGTAAACGTTGGCATTTGCGACATATGGCTGGCCCTTTGCGGCCCTCGTACGATTCAATCCGGACTTTCGTGTATAGAAGATACCGGATTTGGTAAATCCGCTCTATGTCCTTCCTCCGGGAAAGGGAGACGACGTGGGTAGGGCAGGGGATCAATGCCCTGGTCTCAGGATTCCTCTTGCTATACTGGTGGACCAAAGGATCTTCGAAATCGAGTCGAAGCAGTTCCTCCTTGACCTCCTCTGCCGTAACCTCTGGTGGCAAGTCCTTGACCACGATTTTGGTGCGGCGATTACCCGACGTCTGGTGGGTAAAGTAAGGCATCGCCTTTGATTTTACGAAATCGAGAATGGTAAGATAGTCGTCCCTACTGTCAAGCAGGTATTTCACATGATCTTTTTGGTAAACAGCTCTCAATTGGCCGACAATGAGCCGCTGGAGCTCAGTGTTCAGTTTCGTATAATTAGTGACATTATATACCACAATGGGGGGGTATCTTCTCTTTCTTCAGAGGGCTTGACGGGATCTCTTGAGAAGGACGATCGGCAGCATGAGCCATTTCCTCATCCACAGGACCATCCGGTGCGGCGTCCCCCGGCAGGGGGGTATCGGAACACGATCCGCTGCCACCACAGCCCGCGTGGGCGGAGGGGCGTCTGGAGCGACGGCCAGAGGACTTTCCGACTGGGTCGGGGTGGCCAGAAGACTCGCCACGGTGGCGGGACGGCGTAGAGCGAGGTGCAGGTACAGCCGGGTGGCGGTCAGACAGAGCTGATGTGTTCGCCGCCTCACTACGAGAGAGGTCAATTACTAGGCGGTCAGGTGAATCGTCGGACGACGACGACGACGCGGATGAACGGACTCTGACACGCGACGGAGGACAGTCTTCATGATGATCGGTTTCAGTGCCGGTGGTATCAACCGGCGATTTGTGGCGGTTGGTGCGATTCGAGCGATCCTTCGCCCGTTGTGAAGTGGGCGGAGCATTGTGCGCGACGGGAGGCCGGGACGAGCGGCGTATCCGCCGCGGTTCTGCCCGAAGAGCGGCGGTACAAGAGTCGGAGGGTCGCGAAGGCTGCTCCGCGAGCCTCTCCATAGTGGACTCGGGTCCGCCTGACACGGCCAGTGGCCCGGCACGAGAGGACTACGCACACCAAAAATCTCCCAGCTATCCTGGGGTGATAACTACTAAGACACCAACGCCGAAATATCAAATATACCAACGCTGTTACGCGGTGTAAAACTATAACGATACGACACGGTAACGCACTCGTATTAAATAACACTTTCAGGGATCCAACCTGAAGCACGACGCGACGCTACACGATGCGAATTAGAGGCTAGTCAGTACATCGAACAATTCGCCTGCGAGAGAGAGCAGGCCGATTTCAGTGTAATTTGTATATGTCATTTGTCTGCAACGCAAATGACTCTGATTAAAATGTTGGCCCTGAAGATTGTTAATCTTTGTGTTTAGACTTCATTTACCCGTTTGAAACATCTAAAATGATATATTTTCATAGATAGATTGTGACAACCATTGTACCTTACAGTGATGGCAATTAAATTTGTTGTCCTAGCTGTGCGAACGGAACGCTCCTCTGTTCTGTAACCAGTTACTATTAAGAGAGTGACCGAACTGTCAAAAACGTACGGTACAGGTCCAGCGCGACAGCCGTCTGGAGGCAGAAAGGGTGCCAGCATCACAGAACCAGCAGGCCTTCTGCTTCTCGCTCGGGTGGCCACCAGCCAAGTGCAGAGTCTCGTAATGCAGATTTTGCGCCTTTTGCGGTGAGTAACTCTTCACGAACACAGTAACTAAATGATGTAGAAAAAGAGCCGGGAGGACGCATTGTCAAAGGGGTTCTGAATGTGTTCACCTCTCTAAACCTCTGCACACCCTCCGCATCAAACAAGAGAGCTGCTAGGGAAAGATTTTTCAGCGATCGAGTCCCGTATTTTCTGAGACAGGCAAAAAAAAAAAAAAAAAAAAAAAATGGTTCAAATGCCTCTGAGCACTATGGGACTTAACATCTGTGGTCATCAGTCCCCTACAACTTAGAACTACTTAAACCTAACTAACCTAAGTATATCACACACATCCATGCCCGAGGCAGGATTCGAACCTGCGACCGTAGCGGTCCCGCGGTTCCGGACTGAAGCGCCTAGAACCGCACGGCCACCGCGGCCGGCAATTCGCATATACTTATTCTTAATTGTCACATCAAGAAAAAAGTTTTTTATCAGTCGTCCTATATTGATTTTCCACTTTAACGAAATACAAGACTTGACTGTTCTTTTATAAACCGAAATAACAACTTCTGCCAAAGTGAAACAAAGACTGCTGTGTGCGCATTCACGCCAAAACAGTTACAAGTAAGTCAAAGATTATGAGTCTCACAGAAATGAATACACACAAGAACCGTATCACTGTAACACATCGATACATCGGAGTACCTATACACTAATAAAACTAAATGTGAATATTGTCACAAAAATATGTCTGTTACTTCGCAGAAAAGCAGTACGATATTACTGGCATCGAGAACTGGGGTTGGAGTGCCGTAATGGTCACGTAAATAAAGAACCATTACAACACGAAAGCCAATTACGTATACAAATTATTTATAAAAAAATGTAAATTAATTTAGTTGTGTATTGCGATATTTTTTAATAAATGCATTTCAGTTTGTTTTTTATAAAACATAAACCAGTCCAATATTCTTTCTACCTACAATAAATACTGCTGTAAAACTTTTTTATTTTACTTGTTTCAGCTACAAACTTGCAATAACAGTGTAAACTTAAGTGAAGTTGGTTACTATAATGTGTTACTTCATTTTAAAGTTTAATGTACAAGGTTAAAACGGAACAAGTGCGACGATTTATCTCTAACCGTTCGTGAATTTTGATTTTTTAGGAAAACGACAGAAAACCCCAGTCTGACGAGCTAGAATGTCGTTAAGAGTCCCAGACTTCAAAGTGTTGACTTGTTGTTCCGGTGAGAGGCAGCAAGGCCAGGCTCACTCGATTACGGGGCCAGCGTGTGTGGGCGGTGGTGTTGTGACGTCACCACAGTGTGTCGGCAAGAGGCGCCTGCCGCGTCCTGCAGTTGATGACAGACTGAGGCAGAGAAACTGCAGACACACTCACTGAGGTCTTGGTGACGCGACACAAAATAACAACGTTTTTCTCTTCCATTATCGTCAAGAGAACTGTAACATTTTCAATATGTGGAATGTAGTATTGAAAGTCTAAACCAGATGTAATCACTGACCAAATGAAAGGAGGAGGTACTGATTTCTGTACGTTTCATAGTGTGCTTTTGGGCAGGGCATCTCCACTTTACAAATAAAACACAGTTGTTGACAGAGGAAATGGTGGCAGCCAGAACACATTCATAACCTGCTGGAAAAGAACAGTGCTATTACTACAATTCATGTGGGGCTCTGTAGAAAACATTTGAGGCAGCAGAATGTAATGTTTAAAACGTTAACCAGATGTTATTTGTTATAAAATGAAAGTAAGAAGTACTCACGTTCCCTACTTCTCAAAAAGAGTGTTCGAGTAGGGCGTCTTCCATTTACAGATAAAATGCAGTCATCGGCAGAGTAGACTAAAAGACGTCCGTTAAATGCTGATAAAGAACAGCAGAATACCCCCCTGTTACCACATTCCAAATAGGAATCTGTAGATAATAGCCTTTGACGTTGCAGAGAGTAATATTAAAAAATGTTAACCACATGTAATTACTTACCCAGTGCTAGAAGGAAGTACTTATTTCTCTTCATTTAAAAGCCTCCTTCCGAGCAGGGCAGGGGATCTTTCCTTGGCAAAAAATAAATAAAAAAATGCAGTCGATATCAGAATAAATGGCGGCAGCGACGTGGCGCTCATTAACCTGCTGGTAAGGAACAGGAGGCAGCATTTGAGGCAGCAGGGTCATCTAAGTGGACATTTCATATGTCAAGTTGTTCTAAGGGGACGTTTCACATTGCATTGGGCTCTCAGCAACTGGAGTCAGAAATTTGCAACTGGAACGCAGAGAGCAGCCAAGCACTGTTTTTCCAAGCAATTACATTACGAGGTGAGATGTTTCCATTTCAGGATCTGTTTGCTACGAAAATTATCAACGGACAGGGAACATTTCACGAACAGCATTACTTGCAGACCATTAACACACGGGGACCACTTTGCTTTTATTAAAGAGATTAATAGTAAAGTTCAGGTTTTAATCAGTTTACCGTTTTTACGGTATCAATACAGTAAGACAACATATCATCACGTTGGAACACATAAGAGACACGTTATTGCAGGGAAAAGAACAGCTACAAAAGAATGTGCATCATGCGATTAGAAGCATACCAACTGACTCACATAATTTCACCGCACTGACTGACTATGGATCTCCAGTTACATCGTATAGTGATGCAGCGGGCAATAAACACAATGCGAATAATTCTTGCTCTACAATCCCATTACAAAGGACTTAAGTTATAGGAGCAGCTTCAGGAAAAAGAATAGATGGAAAAACCACTCACACACACTTAAAATTTGCTGTTCACAGCCACACAATTTATGCAGATTTTTGGATCGTCCAACTTTTTAAAAACTGAAGCTAAGCTACGTATGGGTTTTTTAACAGAACATGATGCCATTTCGGACTATGAAGATGCATTACACTTTCAGCAGAGCATTTCAATACACGAATGGGAAATTAACAGATTAGAGCTTTCTTCATACACAGAAAATAACCAATGGTACACATAATTTTTAACTGACACGTATTTTGCCACAGTCAATGCGGATGAAGGATTAAATTTCGACGTTTCGCTGTCAGTCAGACCCAAGGAAGACAGTTGTGAAGCAGCAACAGACGAACCAAACAACACACTCCATTGGACAGATTTTTCAGATCACCACTAATTCAACTGCTACTGATACAACTTTGCTCTCGCCACATTTAATTTTGAAGAATAAAACTCAGCCAGACAAAATAAAAGAACTTGTGACTTTGCCCAAGTCACAGCGTCCACGTCATCGTTGACAGACAGACACTGCAACAGTTAATACAAAAGAGGCAGCTGAGAAGAGGAAAACGCTACAACAGAAGGTAAGTCACACTAAAAAATTTCAAGTTGGACAGTAAGTTTTAGTTCAAACACGCCCATTGTCTTAGTAAAGCAAAGAACAGGTGTCACAAATTTGCATTGCCTTATAACGGACCATTTCGGAATCGACGGATCCCTCTTCGGAACGTAGGATATCTTGAAACACTCAGAACGAAAGCTTCGACAGGTCTTCATCACATCACCAATACAAAACCGTTCACTATGCAATTGTTTGATTTTGTACTCCTCATGAATACAAAACCATACCGATATACTACACTTCGTTTCCTCATAACGCCAACCGTTTGTACGTAGTAGTTAAACTGTTTCTACAAATTTTCTTTCATTGACATATATGAGTACATGACAATAACATTTTTATCTCATACAGCACAAGCCATTTCGGATGTTTATTTTCACTGTGTAATGATTGTTACAGAGTATATACCATTCCGTGTTCTAACATAACTGACCCCGATCTTTACAATACATCATTATAAAAGCAAAAGTTACGTAAAAGAAGACAGTAACGACTCCTTCGCCAAAGAGAAACGCATCAAAAAAGATAAAAGCAACATGTGAAGCAGTAACATAGAATTTCGCCCGAGCTAATACATTTTCTCTTACAGGTTAAGGTACAGAAGTATGTAATAACGGATTCCAGATAGTACTGATAAAACAGGTAGAGTATGAATATTTTCACAGGTTCGACACGTACTGTCAACTATCGGAGAAGATATTTAATTTCTTCGTCTTCCACTGGGATACTCTAATCCTGAGCTATAACCAGGGTTTCTTCATTGACTGTAAGAATTTTACTCTGTGTCGTATGGGAAGACTTAAGGATTAATTATAGATGGAGCATGTGCAGCAATGACTTATGGATTTTTACAACAAAGATATGGTGAGACAACAGGAAGTGAGGATAGCGAACTTTTCATGATTATTATGCAGATGTTTATGATTTATAATATGAAGTGTGGCACACTGATGTTTGGGAGTGTTAGGTATTGCGAGATGATTTAACCTTTGGAGCATGTTTTGTAGATTGTGTTTTGGTGTGTTTCTCTGATGAATAGAATTTCTAATGAAACTTGCGAGCAGATAAAAACTGTGTGCCTGACAGAGACTCGAACTCGGGACCTTTGCCTTTGGCAGGAGACGAGGTACTGGCGGAAGTAAAGCTTTGAGGACGGGTCGTGAGTCGTGCTTGGGGAGCTCAGATGGTAGAGCACTTGCACGCGAAAGGCAAAGGTCCCCAGTTGGAGTCTCGGTCCGGCACACAGTTTTACTCTGCCAGGAAGTTTGATATCGGCGCACACTCCGCTGCAGAGTGAAACTCTCATTCTGGAACTTCTAATGGTTTGCGATAAGGTGTTACAAAGCGGTAAGACAAAACTATGAATTTACTTAAAGATAAACACTTTCTTTCAAACATATGCCTTTTTTTCTTTGGGAATAACAACCTGAAGGTTTGAAGACGCTTATTACGATTTACTTGCTTTGATGAAATTTGTGACTTTGCTCCCACTAATCGATTTTCTTCTCATTCACAGAATAATATAATTTATCATTACTTTTCAACTACATTTAATCGACTTCATCGGAAAGAGATAATTTCTTAATTATTTTTATTCAGCACGTTGACTTTAGTTGTTCATAGGTATTAAGTACTCTTCTTGATAACACTTAAATTTCGCATTTCGGGTAATTATAAGTAACTGGCACGTGCATAGGTTAAGGTTTTGTGGACACATTTTCATTTGCTTTATCTTTTTTTTGTGTGACTGACAGACAACAGAGAATGCAGCAACACATTGTTCCTTTCCTTTAGCCTGTATACTTCTGCGCATTTACTCGAGTACATAGAAACACGCACTCTGCAGAAATCACTATTGTACTCTTCCATAACAACACAATGTTTACCTATTGATATTTTCGGAATGCATTATACATATAATGATTACTGTATTTTAATGTTTCTTTTCTAGCACAGTGAAAACATTTCGATTATGATTTTTCTGTTTGACATGTTACTACGGACACATCTGTCTAAATTGTAATGTCGATATTCGTGACAAATGTTTGTTAGTCTTTGTCATTTAATCCGAGAATCTACCATACGTAGTTTTAGATAAACGTCTTAGCTTTATTTTCTTTCACTGTATTGTAACAGAATATACGTACTTTGTAAAACCAGCACATTCATGGACTCCAGTATAGTTATTGTCTGCGCTGTGAGAAAGTTGGAGGTATTATTAACGTTTTCTACACCACGACATGCCGCATCGATTATCGTGATTTTACGTGACTTCACAGACATTTTGTTAAAGTAACATGGAGGTACCTTCTGTGAGCGGTCTGGCTCTGAGTTGTCACTGGGTTTGTCACGGACACGTACGGAGTGCACCAAGTCTGCTCTCAGCCGCCTGCCACACAGTCACGATACGACGCTTTCACTTGGAGAGCTGTTACAACGTCATGAGTGCTGGAAGACACTCCAACATGTGCTACATAGCGTGCTGGGTACTCTCAGACCAATAGCTGCGTGTGTGAAAACCACGAAAAGACATTGCTTCGATACACATTTGCTACGACTAAAAGACGACGTAATCACAATTAGTCTCACGAGATTTTGTGCAGACTAACGATAAAAAATAAAGTCATGAATGTAATTTTTTCCCTCAATTGATGACTTTATAGCTAATGCACAATAATGGAGTAGACCATTTTCTCAACTTGCTCACACTTCCTTCAAACGAAATGTAACGTATTCTGAGTACACCTGAGCACCAATGTAAACAACATTTGTAACTTGACTTGGCGTTCACCTGAGCACGAAATGGACGAAGCTTTCTGCAAAATAATTTATGAGCGAGTAGGCGCCACTACTTGCAAAACAAGTGAGATATTTTCATTTCAGGATCAGTTTGCTACGAAAATCGTCAACGGACAGGGATCATTTCATCAACAGGATTATTTCCAGAGCATTAACACATGAGGACCACTTTGTTTTTGTTAAGTAGATCAGTAGTTAAGTTCAGAATTTAATCAGTTTGCACATTTGTACAATATGAACACAGTAACAGAACGTTTATCACGTTGGAAGATATAATAGACACGTTATTGCAGGGAAAAAACAGCCGCAAGAGGTGTATCATGGAATTATAAAGACATCAATTGACTCACATAATTTCACCGCGGTAATTGACAATGGATTTCGAGTTACATTGATTATTTATGCCGCATGTAATAAACACAGTCCCAATAATTCTTGCCCTATAGTCCCACTAGAAAAGACTAAAGATAGAGGAGCAATTTCAGGAAAAGGAGTACATGTAAACCTAAAGACACACACCTATAATTTGCTGTTCAAGTCCACATACTTTATGCAGAAGTGCCGCAACACGACGTGGTATGGACTCGCCTAATGTCTGAAGTAGTGCTGGAGGAAACTGACACCATGAATCCTGCAGGGCTGTCCATAAATCCGGAAGAGAACGAGGGGGTGGAGATCTCCTCTGAACAGTATGCTGCAAGTTTGACAGGCGGCGGAAGTGTTTAAAATCAGAAGAGCGTTCCTGGAGACACTCTGTAGCATCTCTGGACGAACAGGATGTCGCATTGTCCTGCTGGAATTGCCCAAGTCCGTCGTTGTGCACAACGGACGTGAATGGACGCAGGTGATCAGACAGTATGGTTACGTACTTGTCACCTGTCAGGGTCGTATCTAGACGTGTCACGGGTCCCATATCACTCCAGCTGCACCATTACAGCGCCTCCACCAGCTGGAACAGTCCCCTGCTGAAATTCAGGGTCCATAGATTCATGTGGTTGTATCCACACCCGTACACGTCCATCCACTCGATACAATGTGGAAGCAGATTCGTCCGACCAGGGAACGCGTTTACAATCATCAACAGTCCAGTGATGGTGTTGACGGGCGTAAAGCTTTGTGTCGTGCAGTCATCAAGGGTACACGAGTGAGCCTTCGGATCCGAAACCCCTTTTCGATGATTTTTCGTTGAGTGGTTGGTACGCGGAAACTTGTCGATGGCCCAGCATTGCAATCTGCAGAAATTTGCGGAAGGGTTGCACTTCTGTCACGTTGGACGATTCTCTTCTAGAGTTGTGGTACCCGTTGTGGATATCCTGCAATGTAAGCCGGTGGGTGAACACACGCCATGGGTTATCGACCATCTGAGTGCACATCTAAGTGAACGAGACACGATGAATGTGGAATTACTTCTAGAAGCACAGGCTGCTCCTGCAGGGGGACCGGAGGTAGAAATTAAATTTTGACCTTCCGCTTGTAAGAAAAAATTCGAAAGAAAATGTTCGACCTAAAATGAGAGGAAGTGCTGAAGACGTTCGGTCTTATTACCGTATATCGAATCACTCCCGTCTCCGTTAAGTATTCAGTTTCCCCTGAAAGTATCCCAGCGATTGCTCTGAACAAGCTACATCCCCTGAATATGGGCAAAAGTAGCGCACTGAAATTCCATAAAAACACCGAGTTGTTTTAAAAGCTTCACGGTTTTATGGCCATTGCCATTCAGCTGCACCCGCAGTACAACTGATCGAGGAGAAAGTGTGTCTCTGACTCTAAATTAAGTGGTTTATAGGTCGCTGCTCTGTTTCACTAGGGCAAGAACCTTTTCTCTAGCATTATAGAAGCACTAAATATTTTGAGTACTATTCTACGGAAACGGTGACTATGGAACGATCCTTCAATACTCTACGAACAGCAAAGACTTGGCTCAGAACCGAATCGAGACAGACGAGGGAGACTGGCTGCGTTGTTCCTGCTCAGCGAACACCGAAACTACGTGAAAGAATACGGCGAGATTTAAAAAAAGAAAGTATCAGAAACATCTGCGTCCAATCCAAGAACTTAAATTATTGTGTTGTTACGCGAATGCATTCTTACGTTTAAAATGTTTATTGAAAGCAGTTTGTCGCCAGTTTTCTGTTTCCTCTATCAAGAAATGATGCCTGGTTTGCCTACTCCCAATTCTTTGCGAATAGTATGACCTGCCCCCTCCCGCCACAATTGCTCTAGTTTATGTCGTGGGTACGCCCTTCGATTTCGCATTCATGGTGAGAAATCGTGAGGATTAGGAGTCGTATACATAAAGACATCTTTCTCCGGAGAAGATTATCAGAGCAAAAGAATATTCTCTCAGAAAGTTTTCAGTTTCGCATGAATGAAAAATCGCAAGCGTATTCTGTGGCGAGAGAGTTTCCTCCCCACTGCCTCCCCACCTCCCTGAGAAGGTTCTCTGTGTGTGTCGTCTGCCGTGTCACGCACAGAACGCACGCGTAACGCCAGACTTCATTCAGCTCGCTCAAACAGGCAAACCGTTCAGTGTACGAAGATGGAACTGGGATCAGTGTGTTGTGGAAGAGTTGCACTGCGTTTCGATTTCACTTTTATGTGCGGCAGAAAATTGTTAAGACGATTAAAGACAATTTAGAAAAATGCAATTTCTGCAATCGTGTTGAATTTACGGCATGTGGGAACCTTTCCTGTTACTGAAGTTAGGTCAACACATTATGTGAATGAAATCTTAAAATTACATCATTTTTCATCGACTCCAAACCGGAACTATGGCCGAGTTTTCTAAGAAGAGATAATTTTGTTCAAATACGACGCAGAATGGTGTGCTCGCGTGTCAAGGACGCAAGCGATCGCCCGTGGGGTTCGTTACGAGAAACCGATCGCTAGCTTTGTAATCAGCCAGCTGTTAATTTTTCTGATTCGTCTATATTCCGAACTTAACGAAGTGTAAGATTTACGGTGTGAGAAGACATGAATATCCGGAAACGTCAGCGGCACAGGTGTTGTGTGTATACCAAAGTTTTCTCGTACATCAGTGTGAAAACTTGAGTCTACTAAATAGTAACAAAAACATTTTAATTTTCACTTCTTTTGAAAGGTCGCTCATCTCTTCTTTCATGATTTTTTGGAAGGAAACTCGCCATGCAAATAATGTTTTTATTGTAAAACTCGTAGAAGTTTCTACGGTTCCTCTCTTCTGCATTTCTTTGGGTACGTATACCTTCATGCCGTCCAGGCAATATAAACTCTGCCTTTAATAACAAAAAGTGTGCAAAAGCTAACGTTATCAAAACTTAATCAGTTCGATGTATGCTACAGAGCACACTTCAAAAAACGGAGAATGTTCTCGGTTCGTGATTCGCCCCTCTAGTTTTATTCATACGAAATAGGAGCATGTTCTTTGTTTTTAGCGGCTTCTTCCACTCACTTACTCAAGCTGAGAAATTTCTCCGGTGAAGTATATTTTCCGACTCGCTTCATTCGCGCGAACCTGGGAACGTTCTCCACAATTTCGAGTATAAAGTATATTCTCCGTTTTATTCATACAACCGAAGGTCGCGATTCTGTAAGTTGCACCAAACCATGATGACGCACACTTAGAGAGGTAATTCGGCTCAGAAAGTTTTCACTCTGGTAGGCGGCAAGTACTGGGCGTCCAGCAGGTTGTTTCAGAAACTGTTACAATATTCAATCTGAAGCTGCAAATCGAAATGTACAATTCTGTCCCAAACACAGCAATACTACTTGTGACGAACGTTTACCGCACAGGAGGCAATGTACTGTTTTTCTCCGACGTTAATACCACATACCTGTCAATTTCTGCGGGATTTCGGCAGAATCGGGTCGGGCCAAATTGGGTTGCCAATCGCCAGAAACGTTGTATCAGATAGTGTTTTCGTGTTTATTTCTGTTTCCTTTCTCTTTAATCTTCCCTCCTCCCACTTTGGTATTCTGACATCGACCCCTTTTCCTCTTCCACTTTCCTCATCAGCGACGTCCCTGCAACAGTGCCGCTCTCACTCCAGCCTAGCGACTGGAGAACTGAAGTCGGCGTCTGAACGAGATCTCTGTCACGGCTGGAGTTTCGCGTGGAATACGACTGAGTAAGTGCTGTCAAGCTTAGCCCGAATTATGAACAACTTTTCTCCTGTTTTTTTAATTTACGATTTCCCAAGACCATTTGAAATTTAATTTTCAAGGTTACTGCGACCTCAAGTGGTGATTAAAGTACTTTAAAGAGAAAGCGTGTAATCCATTTGGAGTTGTGGATGATAACAAATGGAACACCACATTGCATTCCAGCATTGCCGATGGGGGGCGCCACGAACTTGTAAGTCATTTTCAGCCAGGTGTCCCGATACTTTTGACCACATAGTGTATGTGAAGGCATCGTCAAGATCTAAAATGGATGTTTGAGCATCAAGAAAGTGCTTAATGGTCTAAGTCAACGACAGACAGGTAGCAAATATGTTTTCCAGTCATTAAACAATCGAGCCACAGAATGAACATCAGTACAGTAATTACATGTGTAATGAATCTGATCTGAAAATATACTATGGAAGATACTGGTTGACATGGCCAAAGATGAATAACATGTCTATGTTGGACAATCCAAGTCCACAGGAAGATCATAGGTACACAAAATCAAACATCTTTGGAAGAACTATGTTATCTGTGAATACATTTGTAAATACATCTGTGGAAGGGCAGTGTTATCTGTGAGCACAAGGTGTAAAAAGTATGTTTGTAGCACAAAAATATGACATCATGCCGAAAGAAATACCCACGTCTTTACTGGTTTAAATGAGGAAAATTTCCATGTTTCATACATACCATGGTACAGAAAATTGCGAAAGTTTGCCATAAAAATAGTTTGCGTTGTAACCGATATGTGGCAGATCACTACAGTGTAAAGCCTATGGCCTGAATGCCAAAGTTGACAGCGACATGAGTCAACATACCGGCAGCTCGAATTCGCGCAGTCTCTACTAATTCAGTTCTAGGGAGATGAGGAGCCAAGATAACGTGGGAGTACTGCACTGGTGTTAAGGATGCGAATTACATTGGCACAAGGATGATAAGGACGCCTCATTTAATGATAAACAGAAAAAAACAGTGAACATATTATAGTGCCCGATTTCACCTTCCGCTTTGACCACAGAGTGAGGATTCACATGGACAGAATTTATTTTCTGTTGTCGACAAACATTGCCACATTGGTTGTGTATTCTTGTGGTGGCATAGGTTTGTGCGTAAAACGTCCTATAAATTTTGAATGTCGCCTAATCGTTAGTTCAGATAGATTCCAACCGCATGTACTGTGTATTAGGGACAGTCGTTTTGCAGACACCATAACAACTTGCATTTGATAACTGGAATAAATTGATCTCACAGTTTTTATGAGCAAAATGAGCAGACATCACGTCACAGCACCGCCACGTCAGAGTGTATTCACACTGTCTGTCACGTCATGTAACGTCAATTCGCTTAGTCCGTGTCAGAGTACAGTATTTCAGTTGAGGAACTAGGGTTATGAATGGCCAAAGCAAACCTCATAACTTGTGTTCTTAATCAGTCTTGTTTGCTGAAGTGCTGAGGCGTGAAGCAACACCTCAAAACATCGACATTTCTGTGCTTTGGGAAAGTGGGCGTCTCTTCTGTTATTGCCAAACCTAAATAATTTTTCGCTTTCAGATATCTCACAAAGCTGTGCAAAAAACCTCCAAGTCGGCGTCGAACATTTACAATTTGCCACGAAATAAAAGCACAATAAGAAAATGAAGAGTAAAAAGTTACAAAAGCACAATATCCACTATTATACAACGAGTTAACTTACGCTGATAGATATAGTCGACACTTCATTCCCTGGAAACCGTGACCTGCCGTGACGTGAGGTGACGTGACGGTCTGTTGGCGACTTGTCTGAATGCCGCCATTTGAAATACATTGTGGAATGTTTTCACATCACGAGACTTGACGGCATCCCGAGATCATGCGACAATTTCAGCTTAATGTTGACAACATGCACATCACGCAATGCTCACACCAGAGATTTTTCTACTCTATGGCTTTGATAGACGCCATATCTGACTCACAGATGCTACTTAGAGGCGACATCTAAAGGCAATGAGGTTCAATCCTAAACCAAAGAATGCATCACAAAAAAGACAGATAATATACATACATACAATAAAATTCGATTGCAGCTCATGCGATTAATTACATAGCTATAAGCTATATTGCAAATAAATTGAGCTAACAAAAAAGAAAGTAACAATATAAAAAACATATATGCATGAAACAAATTATCACAGTTCACGTGTGCAAGTGAAAGCACCATGCATGTCCTTTAAAGTCCACTACAATATCACTCGTAGTAAACTCATAATTTACATCTACATGGACAGTTTGCAAATCACACTTACGTGCTTGGCAAAGCGTTCATCGAACCATTTTTCACAATAATCCTCTATTATTCCACTCTGAAACAGAATGCGGAAGAAACGAACAGATGCATCTTTCCTAGTGGGACCTGATTTCCTTATTTTATGATGATGATCGTTTCTCCCTGTGGACGTCGGCGAAAAAAAAAATACTTTCGCATTCGGAGGAGAAAGTTAGTAATCGAAATTTCGTGGTAAGGTTCTGCCGAAACGAAACATGCCTGTGTTTTAAATATGTCCGCCTCAAATTCTGTATCATGTCAGTGACACTCCCTCCCCTATTTCTCGACAATACAAAATGTGCTGCTCTTCCCTGAACATTCTCGATGAAGTCCGTTAATTCTACCTGGTAATGATCCCACACTGCACAGCAGTATTCTAGAAGAGGACGGACAACCGTAGTGTAGGCAGTCTCTCTAGTAGATCTGTTGCATCTTCAGGCAATAAAACGCAGTCTTTGGTTCTCCTTCCCCACAATATTTCCTATGCGTTCTTCCCAATTTATGTTGTTCGTAACGGTGATTCCTAGGTATTTAGTTCAATTTCCGGCCTTTAGATTTGACTGATTTATCGTCTAACCGATTCCGTTTAGCACTCATGTGGATGACCTCACACTTTTCATTATTTAGGATCAATTGCCAATTAATACGAATTGTGAACTCTGTGACAGGAAATCACGAATCAAGTCACTGGCCAGCCTGTGACGACATTCCATAACCACGCAATTTGACTACAAGCCGCTTGTGAGGTACAGTGTCAGATGTCTTCTGGAACTCTAGAAAGACGAAATCAATCGGAAATCCCTTGTCAACAATACTCAATACTTCGTGTGAATAAAAGCTAGCTGTGTTGACTGTGTGTTAATAGACCGTTGTCTTCGAGATAATTCATAATGTTCGAACACAATATATGTTCCAAAATCATGCTGCAAATAGACGTTGGTAATATGGCCCTGTAAACTGATGGATTACTCCTACTGCGTTTCGTAAGTATTGGTGTGACCTGTGCCAGTTTCCAGTCTTTGGGTTACGAATCTTTCGTCAGGGAGTTTCAACATTCAGTTTCGCTACGACAATCCTGTGTTCACTGATCTCAGTATATGTTTTGGTGCTCATTATGGGAAAGTGGGTGTTTCGAGCAGGGCCAATTTAAAATCAAACACAACAATGGCAAAATGACATAATTAGGAACATATGGGGAACGGATAGATACGGACTTCAGACAGAACAACGCAAGGGAATTCTAAAAAGTTTTCAAATCAGAAATAACAGGGTACAAGCAGTTGTACTTCAAAGATTCAAAAGGCAAAATGACTACCAACAACAAACACAACTCTGCATTACTAGCAAAATGCTTCAACAACCTTCTAAAGTGCGAGGAACCAACACAAAGACAATCTTTCAGACAGCCTCTAAAGGAAATCCCGCCTTAAGAGCCATATAACTGCATTAGACTCAACAATACAGTGGCCAGCCGAAAAACAACAGGGCGCCAGAAGAAGACGGAGTATTGGCTGAGATGTGAAAACTAGGAGGGAGCGGGCGGCTGAAACCTTTCACGAGGTTACGAAATACTGCTGTGAGAAAGGAGGAGTACCGGACGACTGGAAGCAAGCCACAATCCATCCGCCACGTAAGAAGGGGGACAGGACGGGCACACACATGTATCCAACTTCATTGTAGGACCTCTATTGGGTAAGGCAGAAGACCAATCAGAACGCACAACTGGGGTGTACCAAGCGGGATTGAGGAAAAATAGTTTTTGCCCAGAGGAAATTTCTAACTTGAAAAGAATTATCAGGATCAGAACAATATAGAACCACAACACAGTCGTTATATACAATGAGTTCAAAAAAAGCCTACGGTTGTGTAAACGGTCAGACAGTGTCCTTCACAGAGGAAGAAGTAGGCGCTGACAAAATCAGCAGACAATTAGTCAAACAGGCACTTACAGACGCAAGTTCAAAAGTTGAATTCGTAGGAGAAGTTTTTGAAGCCTTCACAACTGACACAGGGTTGGGCAGCGCGATGGGCTCTCACCGATTCTCTTCAGTCTGACCTCAGACAAGGACATGACAGGGAGGGACAGAGAACTACAAGAGGAAAACGTCGAAGGAATTCATCTAGAACAAGAAAGAGCATGATATGACTTGAAATATCTGACAATATTTCTATGATTTCTAAGGACAAAACAGATGAAAAGATAATGATAGAAACACTGTACAAAATTGCAGCTACAACCTGATTACAAATGTCGGAAGCGAAAACGGAATACGTTGAACATGTACACAATAGAGAAAAATATATACAAACACAAAATAGAAACGTCAAAAGAGTTGATAAGCTTATGTGGGAGAATGGATACAATCAAATGGTTAGACAACATCACAAGTAAAGAAAGATCGAGGGAAATTGAATTAGCAAACAAACTCACCCAAAACCGATATAATAAAAAATCAGTATCATTCCAGGCAAAAATTTAACACCACGCAACAGTAATTACACCGAATGCACCATGCAGATCTAAATGCCTAACACCGAGTACAAGAGGTGAAGGAGAAGAACCGGAAATGCAGAAAGACTTCAGGGCCACAAAAGAACTAAACTAATAGCTTGACGAAGAGGAGAAATGAAGAGCTATAGGGAAATATAGGAACAGTCGCAGACACAATAAGAAAGACGAGATGAAAGTGTTACGGTCATTGTACGAATGAGTACAGGCTATTGGAGAAAAATTTTAATCTCGTATTTCCTAATTAAAAAACATCACGAGGTGGCTGGAACATCCAAGGAAGGATATGACAAAACCGAACGTCACAGAAGACACCAGACAAGACAGGGAAAATTTCAGGCTATAGGTCAGTAGTGCAAAATTTCTTGTCCGACAACAAAACTCACAACCTAGGAGGCTGATGTCAAATGAACAGAGCCAGGCCGCCAGCCAATGCATAAAGAGATTCTGGGAAGAAGAAAAACGACGTACCATTGTCTTAGGTTCTAAGCTATCTATAAGTGATCAAATTCAATTATAAAAACATAGAAAACTTAAAGAGGTCATAAGCAGGAAATAAGGAGAAATAAACACAGAATTCCAAAAAGAAGCACTGCAGAGGTAAGGAAAATTCACAAAAAGTGACAAATGTTCAAACCGGTCACGAGAATTGAGTTACATATTTCAGTTCAAGTCCAAGTTTCATTATTTTCAGCGTTTTTGCAATTGGTTAGTGCTGTTCTGTGTCACTGTATTTCTGTTGCTACTGTCGCATTCTGTAGTACTCTGACAAATAAGAAATTCTGGAATCCATAACTAAACTTCATCTAGACAACTCAAGTACAAAAACAAAAAAAAAAAACAAAAAATCCTAAAATGTAATAACAGTACACACTTAATGAAATGTCAGCAAAAATAACGCACCGTGCAGTAGAGACCTACAATTTACCTCTATAGGCCTGGCTGTCCTCTTAGTCTCCTGCCTAACCTCATCCTCATAAATCGTGCAGTTTGCGGAAAAATACAGCCAAATATTGGTGGGAATCAAGATTATAATTATGCGAGCTAACCGTTCCATTCACACCAATTATGCTGTTCTTTCGATTCCTGCCCGACCCCACTTTCGGAAATCATATCTTATTGGGAAAGAAGTAGCTAAATATTTTATGAGAACCAAGTATGAAAAATACGATTGCTGCTTGATTGACTGGCATCAGTTTAAGCTGCGCGCTGAGGTTGCGGTGCTGCCTAACCATACTCTCGGAAATCGCGACATATTTACAGTTTACTTCAGGCACCGAGACAACCACAGATAACATTTAATGACGGGACACTTTCATCTTTCGCATCGAAGACCGATGACGTCACACACGACATCGCTGGTCAACGCTGACGGGTGGGATAGGACACTAGAATTGAACCTAAGTAGTACTTAATGCCTGAAATTCATATCTAGGCTGGTGGAAAATCTTCTAAAAATAAATTATGCCTTACGATAGGTCCATGGAGAACGCGTGTTTCAAGAAACCATGGCGATCTGCTAACATTGTCGAGCATTATCCAAAAGATAGAATGAAGAAAGCACTTGGCATGGTAGCTTTGTAAAAATATTTATAATCTGCAGACGCCCGATCTTCCTGTAATTAAAAGATACATAAAATTAATCTTTCTCCTACAGAGACTGCCTTAGATAGATTCGTACGAATAAACCGCTCGACTGATTTGTAAAATTATATTATTCTTAATATAAGTGCTGTGTCTAAGATCTCCATATTTATTAGACATGCAGGAGTCGAGAATTAATGTTACGCATGCGCAGCAAAGTGCAGTCAGTTCGGTGGCCGTGCTTTGGCAGACATCAGACGCTGGTCGGTGACTCGGCACAGACCGCTGCCGCTGCTCCGCGCTGTTGCCGCATTTCTCTGTCTCTGCAGACTCTGCTGGCAACGGGGACAGCAACAGCCGCCTTGCTCGCCTTTCGACTCGACTCAAACCGTTGCTGGGATACGGCGTGGGCCGATGAGGAGAGCCGTGTATTGTCGACAACTGCGTCACGTCTTCATTTGGCTTGCTTACTCTAAGAGGGTACAGTTGATTGAACAATCATTTTTGAAAGGGCCTTAGTCCAAATTTTGACAAAATGAGTTAAGAGCGGTAACGGATCCTACACACATAGATACATTTTTTTTTTTGTATGACAAGAGCTTTATTGTCGATACCTCAAATGTGTTACTGCGACTCGTTACAGCGGCATCATTTATGACAGGGCTTTACTCCTGAAACAGTGCCCTTTCAATGGTGATTGTATTAGCATGCCATCTACCGAATACTTAAAGCACTTTATCTTAACTTTCTCTTTCTGTAGTTGAGCCGTTGCTATTCCTGCAGAAGTGTTGTGAAATGTAAAAATGACTCCAAGTATTGTGTTGGAGAGTAGTGACAGTACCAAGAAAGAAATAAAGAAAGAAACAAAAACGTGATGTTGGAAAACATGAGCAGAACGCTGTAAGAACAGCCACAGTAATTTGTCATGAGTACAGTAACCCTTTCAGCCATGTTCCTTTATACATTTTGAACACAGTAGTTACAATCAGATGTGGCTTCTAAACACACACATTCACGTCCAATTCCAAAGTTCAGGAATTTTTGAAGGCTGTCGCCCTGTTTCGTGTATCTTTTTGTTTTTCGTATTCTGTGCTGTACTCTACGTTAATTCATCATTACTTGGGCACGAATCAGGGTTGCACAGTCTCCTCAGACACGTAGTTAGCGGTTGCACAGAATGTATTGCTGTAGTAGAGCAATGCATGGCCGATGCGAGTCGACTACTTAAGTCGCATACGTGACGGTGCAGCAATAAATGCGCCGTGAGTGGCAGCGTTAGGCAAGGTGAGACGTGTACAGCGCGTGTCGCGACACGCACGAGTGGCGCGGGTGTCCAGAGCACACTGCGACGCGCACACCACACCTCGCACGCGCCGGCTGGCGACGCTCTGCGCTGACAGAACCGAAGCGCGCGCAACCTGTTATCTTCCTCAAACGATTTTACAGAAACAATTGACTGAAAATATTTGATTTTTGCCTTACTTGTATCGTTATGTATCAGCTTCGTGTCGAAGTGCCCATCATCTCGCTAATGACCATTCTTATTGTGATGTACACGGCCGGCCGGTGTGGCCGTGCGGTTCTAGGCGCTTCAGTTTGGAACCGCGTGACAGCTACGGTCGCAGGTTCGAATCCTGCCTCGGGCATGGATGTATATGATGTCCTTAGGTTAGTTAGGTTTAAGTAGTTCTAAGTTCTAGGGGACTGATGACCACAGATGTTAAGTCCCATAGTGCTCAGAGCCATTTGAACCATTTGTGATGTACACGTTTTAGTAAGACACTACGCAAAACTCAAAAAGTTTGCAACGAAAATTAGGGGTCGCTGTGATTTTGCGTTTGGTACGTATTACACCATACGTTGCTGCGTTTGAAATTTAGCTAACATGCTGAATTTTTGTTTACACTTGGGAGGAGGTCTCTATCTGCCTCCGATCTCGAGACAATGAATCCCATGTAGCGCGCTCACTTCCGATCTCACGCTCGCGAGAATGAAATACTCGCAACATCTCTCATATCTCATGTCTCGAGACATCGAAACGAAAGTTTGGCGAATGATAGCACACAAGGAGGAGAGTGTTTTGCCAACTCTTAAGCACACGGAACTTTCTCATCTATGGCGATATATCAGTACTTATACTTCCCTTTCTATTTATTTCACTCCAGCTACTGTAATTTTTTAAGAGTTATTGACAGCTAGCGAAACAAGAGCTTCCTAGTATGAAAATAAACATGAAATTTCTTCTTGTATGTTACTGCAAACGGACACTATGAGGTTTTTTGTAAGCTATTGTTGCTCTGTGATTGCCAATTACTTGTTTAATGAGGCACTCCGTTTCGGAATTCTGTCTCAGTAGCTGCTGTGATATGAGGTTGGCAAATTACATTGTGACAAAGGAAGTACAATTAAACCAGTCACCAAGAGAAATGTGGCCTTTACTCAGAAACGGTGATGCTTCTTCGAATGAGAAAAGGTTAACAATTAACACAAAAATAGATTGCCAATTCTGTTGGAATTTTGGTGGAATCCCCGTAACCCATCCTATTTTTAACACTGAGCCACTGGAATGGAAACTTACCAAAGGATTTTATTCCTTCTCTTGATCTGAGCAGTATTAAAATAATGACTAGCGTTCCTTCAGGCGGAATGATAGGCAGATGTCAGATATTGGTTACTCACCTACGGCTTGGCAAACTGACAATGCGTGATCGCGAATAAAATAGTTGTTATTGAGAAAAATAAACAATTGATCTGTCGCACAACGCAATGGTCAGTGTATTGACAGCAGCGAAGGATAATGCGCGTAACAGGAATGCACAAGCTAGCCATGAGTGCCTTGTCAGTTGAAAAACATTGTCATAAAAGTAGATCTGCATTTGTCAGTAGTACATTTCAACAAATTAAATATATCTCATCATAACACTCTTTTAGGATATTCCTACTTTCGTAATAATACCGACCATTTTCTTCATTTGTGTAGCCTGTTGTTGTGTAATTAGTTTATTAATGCTGATAATGTCCATGCAACAATTGAAATACTTTTTCTCATCACGGCGAACCAATTAGAACATTGTTATTTGTGACTGCTTTTCGACTGTTTCTAGCTTGCAGTGGAAATATGTTGTTCACATGCATGTACTACAGTGTGTCGTATTACATTGTTACATCCATATCAGAGTAATCACAGTGAAACTTCTATACTTCAGATCTTGGACTCTTTTTACCACAAACAGAAAGAGATCACACCTGTGGAGATTATCCCTTTCTAAATTTTTGTAACAGATCCTACAGATACGCCAGCATACTAGGCAGTGAGAAGGTTACCTTCTTTTACTTTCCTGCCTTGCTTCTTAATCACATGATTTTATAATATTCCTTGCTTCCTTATTCACTACACTCTGTGCCTTCTTGTGATCTGTAACCATCGCGGAGGCATATGATACAATTCCAGCGGCCAGTGGCTCATTAGTTACTGAAGTATGCATTTTTCTTGACAGAAGAAAAACAAAACAAAACTATGCAGATATAAATAACAGAAAAGTATAATGTACTAACGAAGAGAGGTGGATCGTTTAAATGGCGAAAAACGAAAGACTACCCAATGGCAATAAAATTTAGTACACAGTAAGACAAAATTTATCGTATGGGCAGTGCTACCACTGCTCATATGAGCCGCTCCGATGTGAGCACACGGCCGGCCTACTTTTCCGCTCCTCTCCTCGAATTTCCCACGCTGCTAGCGAGGCACGCGCGACGCGCTGCGCGAGAAACTGTGCCGCAACCACAACGCCACGCGACCTGGCGCAGGCGCGCGTCGCGTCCCAGTCGCGTCGCGTCGCAGTTTGCGCCAAGCCTAAACTAAATCAGGATGACCACTTTCCATACAAAATCTGTAATACTGTTTAGCGATTCGAGTTCCAGTTCTACTCAACAGTTTAAAATTTACTCGTGATCAAAGACATCAGCACCCAGCTGTCAATTAACGTCCCGTTCTCCCAGCAATTTCGCAGTTATGTCACAGGACTTTACATCTGTGTACTGTCACTCCACCGTGTGCTAACACTATCTACTAATCCGAAAACAACCTCTCATACAATTGGTGCGCTAGATGATTAAATACAACATGTCACGTTTGACATATTTCTGCAGCAAGTCTCAACGACAGGAATGGGAACATTAGCTGACTTGGAAGCTATCACTAATATCTAACCAGTAATCAACTGAGGTACGGCTATTCTTTTAAGGGATAATTTTACTGTTATAAATTTCCAACTCTAGCCCAGCGGAGACGCAGTTGCATGTTCTGTCGGTGAGGCATTCATTATAAATATTGACGCGCCATCGGGGCTAACTTTACACGTGCACGGTCGGATGTTTTTATTCAGCATATCTCAACTCTCCTCGCAAATTAAAATAGTAGCATAATATGACGTAGGGATTTTAATTATTTGCCGGATCTGCAGACGAAATTATAACACTTAATAAATATGCAGAACTACAGCAACTAATTAGTTGTTTTCGCTTAACTGGCGTATGGCGCATTCTTCATTAAGATCAAAATGATTTTGCACATTTTTGAAAGTGTGGCGAGTAGAATAGATGGAAAGTACGTTTCACGAAGTCTAACCGGTTATCTAACGCAAGCTTAAATTTTGCCTGCTGAGTTTACGGACGATTGTGGCTTCGAAATGCGCCTAAAATTAAGATTACCTTCACAAACAGACCTGCTTCTCTTTAGAAATTCAATACCAGCTATCTTCCTCTTCGGGACCTCTGTTCCGAAATCGCTGATACCACGAAAATTTGTCAACACAAACGGCAACATTTAAACCCAGTCACAGTGCAGAGGCGAGTTACGCCAGGCCTGCTGTACGAAAGGCCCTCACCGGCTGCTGTTGTGACGCAGCTTTGTGATGAGAAACTGCAGTCGAACTTCACAGACACTGCTTCAGGTGTCGCTAGGCCTTCTGCTGCTCCTGATAGCGACCCACACTGTCAACGTAAACAGATCAAGGCAGAAATAATGCGCTTCAAAACACAGCACAAGAGAGGGTGAGTTGCTAGGCAAGGTCTGCAGGGAAATTTCCAGATGAAAATATCGCACTGAAGCACTTTCAAAACGGAAAACACAGAATGGAAAAGAGATCCCCATGCATTCAGCATGAGAATGGCGACCGCTTAACAACGGAGACCGCCATAACTGAACACGCCCACTTTTCTTTCCGCCTGCAGCCCGACTGACCCTTCTGCAGTGTCTTCCCCGTCACCGCAGGCTCAAACCTCACTCAGCTCGAAACACGGCTAATGCCCGCAGATCCCAGTTCACAGTGATGACTTCAGACAATTTATAAAACAATATCCAAAAATTAATCAGCAGGTCTATTGACATGGATTTAGATATCATCATTCTTGTGAAACACAACTATCGCTTTACTCACACGAAGAGTTGAGTGTTATTGTCACGTGATTTCAAATTGATTCCGTATTTCTAGATTTACAAAAGTCTTTTCACGCTTTAGGTCACAAGGGACTTGAAATAAATTTGCGTGATTATGGAATATCGTCTCAGATATGCGACTGTATTTTCTTATTTCCTGTCAGATAGGTCACAGTTCGTACTAACTGACGGAAAGTCATCGAGTAAAACAGAACTTATTTCTGCTGATCCGCAAAGTAGTGTCACAGACCCCCTGTTGCTGCTTATCTCTACCAACGATTTAGAAGGCAGGTGGAGCAGCTGTCTTGGGTTGTTTGCAGGTGATGCTGTCGTTTATCGTCTAGTAAACACATCAGAAGATGAAAACGATTTACAAAAGACATGTGTATGGTGCTTAAATTGGCAATTGAGGCTAAATAATTAAAAGTGTGATATCATCCACATGAGTGGTAAAAGAATTCCCTTACACTTCCATTACACGATAAAACAATCAAATCTGAAGGCTGTAAACCCAATTAAATAGCAAGGAATTACAATTACGAATAACTTAAATTGGAAACAAGGCAGAGAAAATATTATGAAGAAAGCGAACAAAGACTGCGATTTATTGGCGGAAAACTTGGAAGACACAGCACATGTACCAAAGAGACTGCCTACACTACGCTTGGCCGCCCTCTTTTGGAGTTCTGATCGCGGTGTGGGATCCTTACCAGGTAGGATTAAAGGAGTACATCGAAAAAGCTCAAAGCAGGGCATCGCGTTTTGTCTTATCGACAAATACAGCAGACAGTGTCACTGACATGGTACAGGGTTTGTGGTGGACATTACTGAAACAAAGGAGTTTCTCGTTGCGGCGAGATCTTTCCACGAAATGTCAGTCGGCAACTTTCTCCTCCGATTGCGGAAATACTTTGTTCTCCTACAGAGGGAGAAATGATAACTGCAATAAAATATGGGACATCAGGATTCGCACGGAAAGATATACGTCTTTGTTTTCTCCGCTGTGCTTTCGAGATGGAATAATAGAGAACTATTGTGAAGGTGGTTCGATGAACCCTCTGCCAAGCACTGAAGTGTGATTTGCAGAGTATCCATGTAGATGTGGATGTAGGCGTGTGCTCAAATCAATTTTATCAAACGTATTTGGACGTTATTGGAACCTGTTTTACAGAGAATATGAATGAAGTTATTGCTGCCACCGAAATTCAGAATTTCTTGGAGAAAATGATTATTTTCCTACCAAAGCAAACACGTAGTCATAGAGTGGAAGATCTTCGCCCAATAACTCTCCTAAATGCCGATTACAAACTCGCTGTAAAAATCCTAGTATCGAAATTAAAACCTGCCATTCGTGAACCTATTAGGCCTCACCGTCAATGCGGAGCGGCACGGAGGAGCAGCCCCCAAGCCGTCTGTGCGTACACACGCGTGATGCCACGCACAGCAGCAGCACGTGACCCAGCCGCGGTTCTTCCGCTCCACTTCCACACGTTTACTGATAGTGTCAGACACAAGCAGCTACGTCAACTCGTGCACAGACTTAGATTTGGCGATCGATTTACTGAGCAACGCAAGTACCACAAAAATACATACCAACTGTTGAAAAACAGGTGCTGTGGCAACTCGTAGGTCTGTCAGGCAGGGCTGTCTGCCTTCAGTGCTCGTGTATGTCTCAGCCTCGTTCGTCTTCTTCATATTGGTTGAAAAAACAATAAATGAAATTTCAGTAGAAACAAGAAAAGGAACATGCACAGCATACGCTGATGATGTGGGCCTCTTTCTAAAAGACGAATCTGACTTTCATCCAGTACAAACTTTATTCTCTATTTCGACAGGCAACAGGCACAACGATAAACTGGAGCAACAAGTTTCCACTGCCCACTGTGTCCTGTACTCCGTTCCGCCGGTCGTTTTGGAGCTGCGCCGCCAATACATTCAAAGTGCTGCGTGTGCAGATGTCATATACGACAACACTAAACTGGCTTTAAATACTCATTACTGTCACGGCTGTAACGAACAGCAAGCTGAAACTAATTCAGAAATCAGAGCCACTTGACGTATTTCTGCTGTCAAGGGCCTGATGTGTCGCCACACGCTGAATGTGTCGAAACAAATGGGCAGGGCGATTAGCCAGGCTGTAGTCTGAGTTCTGTGGTGGCTGAATTTCGATGCTGTTCGCCGGGTTCCTTCATTCGACTCACAGCCCCAAGAACTGTGCAAGAGCCACACCAGTTTCTTACAATGCCATAAAATGCAGAAAACAGACCACCTTTTTTAGTATTAGAATACTACCAAGTAGTGATGTACGTACATGAAACAAAAGCTTACTTCCTAATGTTTCTTAGGATACTAAACACGATATTCTTCCGACTGCCGGCCGGTGTGGCCGAGCGGTTCTAGGCGCTTCAGTCTGGAACCGCGCGACCGCTACGGTCGCAGGTTCGAATCTTGACTAGGGCATGGATGTGTGTGATGTCCTTACGTTAGTTAGGTTTAAGTAGTTCTAAGTTCTAGGGGACTGATGACCTCGGAAGTTAAGTCCCATAGTGCTCAGAGCCATTTCAACCATTCTTTTTTTTTTTTTTTTGACAGGTATTACACAACCTGTAGTGGCTAATAGCTTCCTCATGGAGTTTGTAAAACGTTCACTAAATGTTTGTGCAAGAGATGTCTCATATGTCTTCATGGCTGACACAATCGTAAGCCTTAAGGAAGAACTGGTGGCGTCACACGTGTTCCTTACTGCGTGAGCTGCCACACCCCTGTACGCACAAACGACTTGGCAAATGCTTGGCAAATGTTGTTTTGTGCATCTCCGCATTTCCGGTAAAGACTAATGGATTTATCATTTTTAGTTCTGACACGAAGCGTTTCATAAAGAGTTCGTCGTGTGCATCTAGTTGAGAGCTTCGCTCAATACCTCCCACCGTGTGAACACAAGTTTTCTTTGGTAGGACTGTAATGATCTCTTCAAGAAACATGACAGGAATATGGAAGGCAGCGGTAACTTCATTCACAATCTCTGTAAAAGTGGGTACAGTTATGTCCAGACATGTGCGAAAAAATCCGATGAGCATGTCATCGAGACCTGTTGATTGACTTTTGGCACACCGAAAATTAGTCTCAGGTCCTCACTGTCAACTGTGTTTGTGCTCCGAGGTCAGTGAGGTTTGAACCTGCAGTAACAGGGAAGACATCACAGACGGCCTGTGTGTGAGAAGATGAGCGAAATATGACTGCACGTGCTTAGTTATGACCGTTTCATTTGTTAAGGAATCGCCCTTCTCAGGTTGACTATAAGCAAGGGACAGCTACTGGTACCTGTGCTCCTCGTATTGAAAGTGGTACGATGCGAGTTTTTCACCTGGAAAGTTCCCTGCTGGCCTTTCCCGAATAACTGGACCTCTCGCTTACTGTTGTTCCGTGAACATTAGTTCTGGTTTGACCTGTTTTAGCTGAAAGTGTGAGTTCCCACTATGACTGGACGAAGGACTGAACGCGTCACTGAAACACTGAGTGTGGAATTCGAGTTCCCAGAGAGCCGCCTCGGGACAGTAGCGGATGGGGCCCTGTCTTCCGCATGCCGGGCCATGTGTGAATCGCCCACCCGTCAACAACTCGTGTGAAACGTTGCCGTTTGTGCTGACACATTTCCCAGGCTTCAGTGATCTGGGAACGGGGGTGCTGAACACGAGGATAACATGTACTGAATTTTCAGAAGAGACGGACGCCTGTCTGTGGTGGTATTCGGTGATTTGTTGTCCACTGGAAGCCGCGAGCCGCTCGGAGTGGCCTCGCCGTTAGAGGAGCCATGTCGCAGGCTGCGCGGCCCCTCCCGCCACAGGTTCGAGTCCTCCCTCGGGCGTGGGTGTGAGTGTTGTTCTCAGCAGCAGTTAGTTTAAGTAGTGTGTGAGTCTAAGGACCGGTGACCTCAGCAGTTTGGTCCCTTAGGAATTTGGACATTTGAACATTGGAAGCCGCAGTGCTCCGTAAAATAAACAGGAGAATATTTGTTTTGTAAATAAAAAATAGCATTCCCTTGCTCCCAGACGCGTTTCGTCCTTTTTTTAGCTTAAGGCATCATCAGGATCAATAATGATGCCGTTATGCTACGCTTCTGACTTCATATGTATCATTCTTAAACAAAATAATTAAAAGTAAAATAAAAGCAGAAAGCACTAAACCAATGACAACATCACAATAGAACCAAACAGAATCATCACAGTCAGTACCATAACTACTACACAGAATACTCGGGAAAGCATACGAGAAAACACAGGTTGGCGCACAGTGATATACAAACAGAAACTCGCACATAAAATCACCAACATTTTGAAAAGTCACAAAATTAACATGGCAAACATAACAGATAATTCTGCCAAAAAATACACCTCGAAGCTGACGAAAAACAGACATATATATATACCAGAAAGCAGGTATGTATCTATTACAGTGTAACACGTTTGCTGGCAGGTACATAGGATAAACAAGCAGAACAGCTGATTCAGGTACAAAGAAGATATGAGAGCTGGGAAGCATTGGACAAACCACTCCACATCTCCAGAATACCTGAGAGAACACAATCTCAAAACAACAACTAGAGAAGAAGACATGAAAATAATTAGAATCAACAATAGAAGCAGACATGCTAACCCTGGAAGAAAACTACAACACACAGAAAATGAAAGCTGAAAAGAAAGTCCTGTTGATTGATCAAGTGAATATGCGAAACAACTCATTGTTTACATTAACAGATAAAATAATATAGTAAAAACGGCAATAGAGGACTGTAATAGCAATAATAATGATAACAATACAATACATTGACCCAAAACTCAGCTCAACTCAACACAAAAACCTTAAACTATTCTTTGACAGCTATTACATTCATATTCAAAATTCTACAGAAGAAAATCATTGCATGTATGCTCTCTCTCTCTCTCTCTCTCTCTCTCTCTCTCACACACACACACACACACACACACACACACACAGATAGACAATAGTTTCCGGTATACACTTCGTTAGGTTGGCCACATGCATGTTAAAAAACCAAACTCCGAGATACACAATGAACTCAAAGCAGTTACGTCTTGAAGTCACAGTTTGCCATCAAATATATGTATTAGTGACAGAAGACTGACACTACATCACAACAACAACGGCGAACAAAATGAAAAGTTTCGAGAAAAATGTTCGAAACATAAAAACGTGCCTACGTTTCGTGAATAGAGCGGTATTGCGGCCTGCAGCATGTAACCAGATGAGAGGACACGCATATGCCAAAAACACACAGAACTGCAATTATAAAAAGCTGAACTAAGTCTCTTATGTAATCTACGAATAGAACAGAGCAAAATAAACATGTACGATAACTCCAGAATGAGATTTTACTCGGCAGCGGAGGGTGCGCTGATATGAAACTGCCTGGCAGATTAAAACTGTGTGCCCGACCGAGACTCGAACTCGGGACCTTTGCCTTTCGCGGGCAAGTGCTCTACAAACTGAACTACCCAAGCACGACTCACGCCCGGTCCTCACAGCTTTCCTTCTGCCAGTACCTCGTCTCCTACCTCCCAAACTTTACAGAAGCTCTCCTGCGAACCTTGCTCAAATGGTAGAGCAATTGCCCGCAAAAGGCGAAGGTCCCGCGATCGAGTCTCGGTCGGACACACAGTTTTAATCTGCCAGGAAGTTTCATATCAGCGCACACTCCGCTGTGGAGTGAAAATCTCTTTCTAGAAACATCCCCCAGGCTGTGGCTAAGCCATGACTGCGCAGTATCCTTTCTTTCAGGAGTGCTAGTTCTGCAAGGTTCGCAGGAGAGCTTCTGTAGAGTTTGGAAGGTAGGAGACGAGGTACCGGCAGAAGTAAAGCTGTGAGGACCAGGCGTGATTCGTGCTTGGGTAGCTTAGATGGTAGAGTACATGCCCGCGAAAGGCAAAGGTCCCGCGTTCGAGTCTCAGTCGGGCATACAGTTTTAATCTGATAGATGTTTCATATCAGTGCACACTCCGCTGCAGAGTGAAAAATCTCATTCTGGAAACATCCCCCAGGCTGTGGCTAAGCCATGTCTCCGCAGTATCCTTTCTTTCAGGAGTGCTAGTTCTGCAAGGTTAGCAGGAGAGCTTCTGTAAAGTTTGGAAGGTAGGAGACGACGTACCGGCAGAATAAAGCTGTGAGAACCGGGCGTGAGTCGTGCTTGGGTAGCTAAAATGGTAGAGCACTTGCCCGCGAAAGGCAAAATTCCCGCGTTCGAGTCTCGGTCGGGCAAACAGTACTAATCTGCCAGGAAATTTCATATCAGCGCACACTCCGCTGCAGAGTGAAAATCTCATTCTGAAAACATCCCCCAGGCTGTGGCTAAGCCTTGTCTCCGCAGTATCCTTTCTTTCATGAGTGCTAGTTCTGCAAGGTTCGCAGGAGAGCTTCTGTAAAGTTTGGAAGGTAGGAGACGAGGTACCGGCAGAAGTAAAGCTGTGAGGACCGGGCGTGAGTCGTGCTTGGGTAGCTCAGATGGTAGAGCACATGCCCGCGAAAGGCAAAGGTCTCGCGTTCGAGTCTCGGTCGGGCACACAGTTTTAATCTGCCAGGAAGTTTCATATCAGCGCACACTCCGCTGCAGACTGAAAATCTCATTCTGGAAACATCCCGCAGGCTGTGGCTAAGCCATGTCTCCGCAGTATCCTTTCTTTCAGGAGTGCTAGTACTGCAAGTTTCGCAGGACAGCTTCTGTAAAGTTTGGAAGGTAGGAGACGAGGTACCGGTATAAGTAAAGCTGTGAGGACCGGGCGTGAGTCGTGCTTGGGTAGCTTAGATGGTAGAGCACATGCCCGCGAAAGGCAAAGGTCCCGCGTGCGAGTCTCGGTCGGGCACACAGTTTTAATCTGCCAGGAAGTTTCATATCAGTGCACACTCCACTGCAGAGTGAAAATCTCAGTCTGGAAACATCCCCCAGGCTGTGGCTAACCTTTGTCTCCGCAGTATCCATTCTTTCACGAGTGCTAGTGCTGCGAGGTTCGCAGGAGAGCTTCTGTAAAGTTTGGAAGGTAGGAGACGAGGTACCGGCAGAAGTAAAACTGTGAGGACCGGGCGTGAGTCGTTCTTGGGTAGCTTAGATGGTAGAGCACGAGCCCGCGAAAGGCAAAGTTCTCGCGTTCGAGTCTCGGTCGGGCACACATTTTTTATCTGCCAGGAAGTTTCATATCAGCGCACACTCCGCTGCAGAGTGAAATTCTCATTCTGGAAACAGCCCCCAGGCTGTGGCTAAGCCTTGTCTCCGAAGTATCCTTCTTTTGAAGAGTGCTAGTTCGGCAAGGTTCGCAGGAGAGCTTATGTAAAGTTTGGAAGGTAGTACACGATGTACCGGCAGAAGTAAAGCTGTGAGGACCGGGCGTGAGTCGTGCTTGGGTAGCTTAGATGGTAGAGCACGAGCCCGCGAAAGGCAAAGTTCTCGCGTTCGAGTCTCGGTCGGGCACACATTTTTAATCTGCCAGGAAGTTTCATATCAGCGCACACTCTGCTGCAGAGTGAAATTCTCATTCTGGAAACAGCCCCCAGCCTGTGGCTAAGCCATGTCTCCACAGTATCCTTTCTTTCAGGAGTGCTAGTTCTGCAAGGTTCGCAGGAGAGCTTCTGTAAAGTTTGGAAGGTAGGAGACGAGGTACCGGCAGAAGTAAAACTGTGAGGACCAGGCGTGAGTCGTGCTTGGGTAGCTCAGATGGTAGAGCACTTGCCCACGTAAGGCAAAGATCCCGCAAACGAGTCTCGGTCGGGCACACAGTTTTCATCTGCCAGGAAGTTTCATATCAGTTCACACTCCGCTGCAAAGTGAAAATCTCATTCTGGAAGCATCCCCCAGGCTATGGCTAAACTATGTCTCTGCAGTATCCTTTCTTTCAGGAGTGCTAGTTCTGCAAGTTTCGCAGGAGAGCTTCTGTAAAGTTTGGAAGGTAGGAGACGAGGTACCGGCACAAGTAAAGCTGTGAGGACTGGGCGTGAGTCGTGATTGGGTAGCTCAGTTGATAGAGCACTTGCCGGCGAAAAGCAAGATCCCGCGACCGAGTCTCGGTCGGGCACACAGTTTTAATCTGTCAGGAAGTTTCATATCAGCGCACACTCCGCTGCGAAGTGAAAATCTCATTCTGAAAACATCCCCCAGATTGTGGCTAAGCCTTGTCTCCACAGTATCCCTTCTTTCAGGAGTGCTAGTTCTGCAAGGTTCGCAGGAGAGCTTGTGTAAAGTTTGGGAGGTAGGAGACAAGGTACCGGCAGAAGTAAAGCTGTGAGGACCGGGCGTGAGTCGTTCTTGGGTAGCTTAGATGGTAGAGCACTTGCCCGCGAAAGGCAAAGGTCCCGCGCCCATGTCTCGGTCGGGCACACAGTTTTAATCTGCCAGGAAGTTTCATATCAGTGCACACTCCACTGCAGAGTGAAAATCTCATTCTGGAAGCATCCCCCAGGCTATGGCTAAACTATGTCTCTGCAGTATCCTTTCTTTCAGGAGTGCTAGTTCTGCAAGTTTCGCAGGAGAGCTTCTGTAAAGTTTGGAAGGTAGGAGACGAGGTACTGGCACAAGTAAAGCTGTGAGGACCGGGCGTGAGTCGTGATTGGGTAGCTCAGTTGATAGAGCACTTGCCGGTGAAAAGCAAAGATCCCGCGACTGAGTCTCGGTCGGGCACACAGTTTTAATCTGCCAGGAAGTTTCATATCAGCGCACACTCCGCTCCGAAATGAAAATCTCATTCTGAAAACATCCCCCAGATTGTGGCTAAGCCTTGTCTCCACAGTATCCTTTCTTTCAGGAGTGCTAGTTCTGCAAGGTTCGCAGGAGAGCTTGTGCAAAGTTTGGAAGGTAGGAGACAAGGTACCGGCAGAAGTAAAGCTGTGAGGACCGGGCGTGAGTCGTGCTTGGGTAGCTCAGATGGTAGAGCACATGCCCGCGAAAGGCAAAGGTCCCGCGTTCGAGTCTCGGTCGGGCAAACAGTTTTAATCTGCCAGGAAGTTTCATATCAGCGCACACTCCGCTGCAGAATGAAAATCTCATTCTGGAAACATCCCCCAGGCTGTGGCTAAGCCATGTCTCCGCAGTATCCCTTCTTTCAGGAGTGCTAGTTCTGCAAGGTTCGGCGGAGTGCTTCTGTAAAGTTTGGAAGGTAGGAGACGAGGCACCGGCAGAAGTAAAGCTGTGAGGTCCGGGCGTGAGTCGTGCTTGGGTAGCTCAGATGGTGGAGCACATGCCCGCGAAAGGCAAAGGTCCCGCGTTCGAGTCTCGGTCGGGCACACAGTTTTAATCTGCCAGGAAGTTTCATATCAGCGCACGCTCCGCTGCAGAGTGAAATTCTCATTCTGGAAACATCCCCCAGGCTTCGGCTAAGCCATGTCTCCGCAGTATCCTTTCTTTCGCTAGTGCTAGTTCCGCAAGGTTCGCAGGAGAGCTTCTGTGAAGTTTGGAACGTAGGAGACGAGGCACTGACAGAAGTAAGGCTGTGAGGACCTGGCGTGAGTCGTGCTTGGGTAGCTTTGATGGTAGAGCACATGCCCGCGGAAGGCAAAGGTCCCGCGTTCGAGTCTCGGTCGGGCACACAATTTTAATCTGCCAGGGAATTTCATATCGGCGCGCACTCCGCTGCAGAGTCAAAATCTCATTCTGGAAACATCCCCCAGGCTGTGGCTAAGCCATGTCTCCGCAGTACACTTTCTTTCAGGAGTGCTAGTTCTACAGGTTTCACAGGAGAGAGCTTCTGTAAAGTTTGGAAGGTAGGAGACGCGTTACCGGCAGAAGTAAAGCTGTGAGGACCGGGCGTGAGTCGTGCTTGTGTAGCTCAGATGGTAGAACAATTGCCCACGAAAGGCAAAGGTCCCGATTTCGAATGTCAGTCTGGCACACAGTTTTAATCTGCCAGGAAGTTTCATATCAGCGCACACTCCGCTGCAGAGTGAAAATCTCATTCTGGAAACATCCCCCAGGCTGTGGTTAAGCCTTGTCTCCGCAGTATCCTTTCTTTCAGGAGTGCTACTTCTGCAAGGTTCGCAGGAGAGCTTCTGTAAAGTTTGGAAGGTAGGAGACGAGGTACCGGCAGAAGTAAAGCAGTGAGGACCGGGCGTGAGTCGTGCTTGGGTAGCGCAGATGGTAGAGCACTTGTCCGCGAAAGGCAAAGGTCCCGCGTACGAGTCTCGGTCGGGCACACAGTTTTAATCAGCCAGGAAGTTTCGTATCGGTGCACACTCCGCTGCAGAGTGAAAATCTCATTCTGGAAACATCACCCAGGCTGTGGCTAAGCCATGTCTCCGCAGTATCCTTTCTTTCAGGAGTGATACTTCTGCAAGGCTCGCAGGGGAGCTACTGTAAAGTTTGGAAGGTAGGAGACGAGGTACCGGAAGAAGTAAAGCTGTGAGGACCGGGCGTGAGTCGTGCTTGGGTAGCTCAGATGGTAGAGCACTTGCCCGCGTAAGGCAAAGATCACGCGAACGTGTCTCGGCCGGGCACACAGTTTTCATCTGCCAGGAAGTTTCATATCAGCGCACACTCCGCTGCAGAATCAAAATCTTATTCTGGATACATCTCCCAGGCTGTGGCTTAGCCATGTCTCCGCAGCATCCTTTCTTTCACGAGAGCTAATTCTGCAAGGATCGGCGGAGAGCTTCTGTAAAGCTTGGAAGGTGGGAGACGAGGCACCGGCAGAAGTAAAGCTGTGAGGTCCGGGCGTGAGGCGTGCTTGGGTAGCTCAAATGGTAGAGCACATGACCGCGAAAGGCAAAGTAACCGATTTCGAGTCTCGGTCGGGCACACAGTTTTAATCTGCCACGAAGTTTCATATCAGCGCACGCTCCGC
The DNA here is from genome assembly GCF_021461385.2 of Schistocerca piceifrons. Lineage (NCBI taxonomy): Eukaryota > Metazoa > Arthropoda > Insecta > Orthoptera > Acrididae > Schistocerca > Schistocerca piceifrons. The sequence continues at coordinate 71,796,204 of NC_060148.1, read as the reverse complement.
TGCAGAGTGAAATTCTCATTCTGGAAACATCCCCCAGGCTGTGGCTAAGCCATGTCTCCGCAGTATCCTTTCTTTCAGGAGTGCTAGTTCTGCAAGTTTCGCAGGAGAGCTTCTGTAAAGATTGGAATGTAGGAGACGAGGTACCGGCAGAAGTAAAGATGTGAGGACCGGGCGTGAGTCATGCTTGGGTAGCTTAGATTGTAGAGCACATGCCCGCGAAAGGCAAAGGTCCCGCGTGCGAGTCTCGGTCGGGCACACAGTTGTAATCTGGCAGGAAGTTTCATATCAGCGCACACTCCGCTGCAGGGTGAAAATCTCATTCTGGAAACATCCCCCAGGCTGTGGCTAAGCCATGTCTCCGCAGTATCCTTTTTTTCACGAGTGCTAGTTCTGCAAGGTTCGCAGGAGAGCTTCTGTAAAGTTTGGAAGGTAGGAGACGAGGTACAGGCAGAAGTAAAGCTGTGAGGTCCGGGCGTGAGTCGTGCTTGGGTAGCTCTGATGGTAGAGCACTTGCCCGCGAATGGCAAAGGTCCCGCGGTCGAGTCTCGGTCGGGCACACAGTTTTAATCTGCCATGAAGTTTTATATCAGTTCACACTCCGCTTCAAAGTGAAAATCTCATTCTGGAAACATCCCCCAGGCTGTGGCTAAGCCATGTCTCCGCAGTATCCTTTCTTTTGGGAGTGCTAGTTCTGCACGTTTCTCAGGAGAGCTACTGTAAAGTTTGGAAGGTAGGAGACGAGGTACCGGCACAAGTAAAGCTGTGAGGACCGGGCGTGAGTCGTGCTAGGTAGCTCAGTTGTATGAGCACTTGCCGGCGAAAAGCAAAGATGGCGCGATCGAGACTCGGTCGGGCACACAGTTTTAATCTGCCAGGAAGTTTCATATCAGTTCACACTCCGCTTCAAAGTGAAAATCTCATTCTGGAAGAATCCCCCAGGATGTGGCTAAGCCATGTCTCCGCAGCATCCTTTCTTTCAGGAGTGCTAGTTCCGCAAGTTTCCCAGGAGAACTTCTGTAAAGTTTGGAAGGTAGGAGACGAGTTAACGGCAGAAGTAAAGCTGTGAGAACTGGGCGTGAGTCGTGATTATGTAGCACAGATGGTAGAGCACTTGCCCACGAAAGGCAAAGTTCCTGAGTTCGAGTCTCAGTTGGGCACACAGTTTTAATCTGCCAGGAAGTTTCATATCAGCGCATACTCCGCTGCAGACTGAAAATCTCATTCTGGAAACATCCCCCAGGCTCTGGCTATGCCTTGTCTCCACAGTATCCTTCCTTTCCCGAGTGCTAGTTCTGCAAGGTTCGCAGGAGAGCTTCTGTAAAGTTTGGAAGGTAGGAGACGAGGTACCGGCAGAAGTAAAGCTGTGAGGACCGGAAGTGAGTCGTGCTTGGGTAGCTTTGATGGTAGAGCACATGCCTGCGGAAGGCAAAGGTCCCGCGTTCGAGTCTCGGTCGGGCACACAATTTTAATCTGCCAGGGAATTTCATATCGGCGCGCACTCCGCTGCAGAGTCAAAATCTCATTCTGGAAACATCCCCCAGGCTGTGGCTAAGCCATGTCTCCGCAGTACACTTTCTTTCAGGAGTGCTAGTTCTACAGGTTTCACAGGAGAGAGCTTCTGTAAAGTTTGGAAGGTAGGAGACGCGTTACCGGCAGAAGTAAAGCTGTGAGGACCGGGCGTGAGTCGTGCTTGTGTAGCTCAGATGTTAGAACAATTGCCCACGAAAGGCAAAGGTCCGGATTTCTAATGTCAGTCTGGCACACAGTTTTAATCTGCCAGGAAGTTTCATATCAGCGCACACTCCGCTGCAGAGTGAAAATCTCATTCTGGAAACATCCCCCAGGCTGTGGTTAAGCCTTGTCTCCGCAGTATCCTTTCTTTCACGAATGCTAGATCTGCAAGGTTCGCAGGAGAGCTTCTGTAAAGTTTGGAAGGTAGGAGACGAGGTACCGTCAGAAATAAAGCTGTGAGGACCTGGCGTGAGTCGTGCTTGGGTAGCTTAGATGGTAGAGCACATACCTGCGAAAAGCAAAGGTGTCGCGTTCGAGTCTCGGTCGGGCACACAGTTTTAATCTGCCTGGATGTTTCATATCAGCGCACACTCCGCTGCAGACTGAAAATCACATTCTGGAAACATCCCGCAGGCTGTGGCTAACCCATGTCTCCGCAGTATCGTTTCTTTCAGGAGTGCTACTTCTGCAAGGTTCGCAGGAGAGCTTCTGTAAAGTTTGGAAGGTAGGAGACGAGGTACCGGCAGAAGTAAAGCTGTGAGGACCGGGCGTGAGTCGTGCTTGGGTAGCGCAGATGGTAGAGCACTTGTCCGCGAAAGGCAAAGGTCCCGCGTATGAGTCTCGGTCGGGCACACAGTTTTAATCAGCCAGGAAGTTTCATATCAGCGCACACTCCGCTGCAGAATCAAAATCTTATTCTGGATACATCTCCCAGGCTGTGGCTAAGCCATGTCTCCGCAGCATCCTTTCTTTCACGAGAGCTAATTCTGCAAGGATCGGCGGAGAGCTTCTGTAAAGCTTGGAAGGTGGGAGACGAGGCACCGGCAGAAGTAAAGCTGTGAGGTCCGGGCGTGAGGCGTGCTTGGGTAGCTCAGATGGTAGAGCACATGACCGCGAAAGGCAAAGTAACCGATTTCGAGTCTCGGTCGGGCACACAGTTTTAATCTGCCACGAAGTTTCATATCAGCGCACGCTCCGCTGCAGAGTGAAATTCTCATTCTGGAAACATCCCCCAGGCTGTGGCTAAGCCATGTCTCCGCAGTATCCTTTCTTTCAGGAGTGCTAGTTCTGCAAGGTTCGCAGGAGAGCTTCTGTAAAGATTGCAATGTAGGAGACGAGGTACCGGCAGAAGTAAAGATGTGAGGACCGGGCGTGGTTCATGCTTGGGTAGCTTAGATTGTAGAGCACATGCCCGCGAAAGGCAAAGGTCCCGCGTGCGAGTCTCGGTCGGGCACACAGTTGTAATCTGGCAGGAAGTTTCATATCAGCACACACTCCGCTGCAGATTGAAAATCGCATTCTTGAAACATCCCCCAGGCAGTGGCTAAGCCTTGTCTCCGCAGTATCCTTTCTTTCACGAATGCTAGTTCTGCAAGGTTCGCAGGAGAGCATCTGTAACGTTTGGTAGGTAGGAGACGAGGTAACGGCAGAAGTAAAGCTCTAAGGACCGGGCGTGAGTTGTGCTTGGGTAGCTCAGATGGTAGAGCACATGCCCGCGAAAGGCAAAGATCCAGCGTTCGAGTCTCGGTCGGGCACACAGTTTTAATCTGCCAGGAAGTTTCATATCAGCGCACACTCCGCTGCAGGGTGAAAATCTCATTCTGGAAACATCCCCCAGGCTGTGGCTAAGCCATGTCTCCGCAGTATCCTTTTTTTCACGAGTGCTAGTTCTGCAAGGTTCGCAGGAGAGCTTCTGTAAAGTTTGGAAGGTAGGACACGAGGTACAGGCAGAAGTAAAGCTGTGAGGTCCGGGCGTGAGTCGTGCTTGGGTAGCTCTGATGGTAGAGCACTTGCCCGCGAATGGCAAAGGTGCCGCGGTCGAGTCTCGGTCGGGCACACAGTTTTAATCTGCCATGAAGTTTTATATCAGTTCACACTCCGCTTCAAAGTGAAAATCTCATTCTGGAAACATCCCCCAGGCTGTGGCTAAGCCATGTCTCCGCAGTATCCTTTCTTTTGGGAGTGCTAGTTCTGCACGTTTCTCAGGAGAGCTACTGTAAAGTTTGGAAGGTAGGAGACGAGGTACCGGCACAAGTAAAGCTGTGAGGACCGGGCGTGAGTCGTGCTAGGTAGCTCAGTTGTATGAGCACTTGCCGGCGAAAAGCAAAGATGGCGCGATCGAGACTCGGTCGGGCACACAGTTTTAATCTGCCAGGAAGTTTCATATCAGTTCACACTCCGCTTCAAAGTGAAAATCTCATTCTGGAAGAATCCCCCAGGATGTGGCTAAGCCATGTCTCCGCAGCATCCTTTCTTTCAGGAGTGCTAGTTCTGCAAGTTTCCCAGGAGAACTTCTGTAAAGTTTGGAAGGTAGGAGACGAGTTAACGGCAGAAGTAAAGCTGTGAGGACTGGGCGTGAGTCGTGATTATGTAGCACAGATGGTAGAGCACTTGCCCACGAAAGGCAAAGTTCCTGAGTTCGAGTCTCAGTTGGGCACACAGTTTTAACCTGCCAGGGAATTTCATATCGGCGCACATTCCGCTGCAGAGTGAAAATCTCATTCTGGAAACATCCCCAAGGCTGTGGCTAAGCCTTGTCACCACACTATCCTTTTTTTCAGGAGTGCTAGTTCTGCAAGGTTTGCAGGAGAGCTTCTGTAAAGTTTCGAAGATAGGAGACGAGGTACCGGCAGAAGTAAAGCTGTGAGGACCGGGCGTGAGTCGTGCTTGGGTAGCTCAGATGGTAGAGCACTTGCCCGCAAAAGGCAAAGGACCCGCGTTCGAGTCTCGGTCGGCCACACAGTTTTAATCTGCCAGGATGTTACATATCAGCGCACACTCCGCTGCAGAGTGAAAATCTCATTCTGGAAACATCCCCCAGACTGTGGCTAAGCCTTGTCTCCGCAGTATCCTTTCTTTCACGAATGCTAGATCTGCAAGGTTCGCAGGAGAGCTTCTGTAAAGTTTGGAAAGTAGGAGACGAGGTACCGACAGAAGTAAAGCTGTGAGGTCCGTGCGTGAGTCGTGCTTGGGTAGCGCAGTTGGTAGAGCACTTGTCCGCAAAAGGCAAAGGTCCCGCGTTCGAGTCTCTTTCGGGCACACAGTTTTAATCAGCCAGGAAGTTTCGTATCGGTGCACACTCCGCTGCAGAGTGAAAATCTCATTCTGGAAACATCCCCCAGGATGTGGCTAAGCCATGTCTCTGCAGTATCCTTCCTTTCACGAGTGGTAGTTCTGCAAGGATCCCGGAGAGCTTCTATAAAGCTTGGAAGGTAGGAGACGAGGCACCGGCAGAAGTAAAGCTGTGAGGTCCGGGCGTGAGGTGTGCTTGCGTAGCTCAGATGGTAGAGCACATGCCCGCGAAAGGCAAAGGTCCCGCGTTCGAGTCTCGGTCGGGCACACAATTTTAATCTGCGAGGAAGTTACATATCGGCGCACACTCCGCTGCAGAGTGAAAATCTCATTCTGGAAACATCCCGCAAGCTGTTGCTAAGCCATGTCTCCGCAGTATCCTTTCTTTCACGAGTGCTAGTTCCGCAAGGTTCGCAGGAGAGCTTCTGTAAAGTTTGGAAGGTAGGAGACGATGTACCGGCACAAGTAAAGCTGCGAGGACCGGGCGTGAGTCGTGCTAGGTAGCTCAGTTGGTTGAGCACTTGCCGTCGAAAAGCAAAGATCCTGCGATCGAGTCTCGGTCGGGCACACAGTTTTAATCTGCCAGGAAGTTTCATATCAGTTCACACTCCGCTCCAAAGTGAAAATCTCATTCTGGAAGCATCCCCCAGGGTGTGGCTAAGCCATGTCTCCGCAGTATCCTTTCTTTCGGGAGTGGTAGTTCTGCAAGTTTCACAGGAAAGCTTCTGTAAAGTTTGGAAGGTAGGAGACCAGGTACCGGCACAAGTAAAGCTGTGAGGTCTGGGCGTGAGTCGTGCTTGGGTAGCTCAGATGGTAGACCACTTGCCGGAGAATAGCAAAGATCCCGCGATCGAGTCTCGGTCGGGGACACAGTTTTAATCTGCCAGGAAGTTTCATATCAGCGGACACTCCGCTGCGAAGTGAAAATCTCATTCTGAAAACATCGCCCAGACTGTGGCTAAGCCTTGTCTCCGCAGTATCCTTTCTTTCACGAATGCTAGTTCTGCAAGGTTCGCAGGAGAGCTTCTGTAAGGTTGGAAGGTAGGAAACGAGGTACCGGCACAAGTAAAGCTGTGAGGACCGGGCGTGAGTCGTGCTTGGGTAGCTCAGATGGTAGAGCACCTACCCGCGTAAGGCAAAGATCCTGCGAACGAGTCTCGGTCGGGCACACAGTTTTCATGTGCCAGGACGTTTCATATCAGCGCACACTCCGCTGCAGAGTGAAAATCTCATTCTGGAAACATTTCCCAGGCTGTGGCTAAGCCTTGTCTCCGCAGTATCCTTTCTTTCACAAATGCTAGTTCTGCAAGGTTCGCAGGAGAGCTTCTGTAAAATTTGGAAGGTAGGAGACGAGGTACCAGCACAAGTAAAGCTGTGAGGACCGGGCGTGAGTCGTGCTTGGGTAGCTCAGATGGTAGAGCACCTGCCCGCGTAAGGCAAAGATCCCGCGAACGAGTCTCGGTCGGGCACACAGTTTTCATCTGCCAGGACGTTTCATATCAGTTCACAATCCGCTGCAAAGTGAAAACCTCATTCTGGAAGCATCCCCCAGCCTATGGCTAAGCCATGTCTCCGCAGTATCCTTTCTTTCACGAGTGCTAGTTCTGCAAGGTTCGGCGGAGAGCTTCTGTAAAGTTTGGAAGGTAGGAGACGAGGCACCGGCGGAAGTAAAGCAGTGAGGTCCGGGCGCGAGACGTGCTTGGGTAGCTCAGATGGTAGAGCACATGCCCGCGAAAGCCAAAGGTCCCGTGTTCGAGTCTCGGTCGGGCACACAGTTTTAATCTGCCAGGAAGTTTCATATCAGCGCATACTCCGCTGCAGAGTGAAAATCTCATTCTGGAAACATCCCCCAGGCTGAGGCTAAACCATGTCTCCGCAGTATCCTTACTTTCAGGAGTGCTAGTTCTGAAAGTTTCGCAGGAGAGCTTCTGTAAAGTTTGGAAGGTAGGAAACGAGGTACCGGCAGAAGTAAAGCTGTGAGGACCGGGCGTGAGTCGTGCTTGGGTAGCACAGATGGTAGAGCACTTGCCCACGAAAGGCAAAGTTCCTGAATTCGAGTCTCGGTCGGGCACACAGTTTTAATCTGCCAGGAAGTTTCATATCAGCGCATACTCCGCTGCAGAGTGAAAATCTCATTCTGGAAACATCCCCCAGGCTGAGGCTAAACCATGTCTCCGCAGTATCCTTACTTTCAGGAGTGCTAGTTATGCAAGTTTCGCAGGAGGGCTTCTGTAAATTTTGGAAGGTAGAAGACGAGGTACCGGCACAAGTACAGCTGTGAGGATCAGGCGTGAATCGTGCTTGGGTAGCTCAGATGGTAGAGCACTAGCCAGCGAAAGGCAAAAATCCCGCGATCGAGTCTCGGTCGTGCACACAGTTTTAATCTGCCAGGAAGTTTCATATCAGCGCACACTCCGCTGCAGAGTGAAAATCTCATTCTGGAAACATCCCCCAGGCTGTGGCTAAGCCATGTCTCCGCAGTATCCTTTCTTTCGGGAGTGCTAGTTCTGCAAGGTTCGCAGGAGAGCTTCTGTAAAATTTGGAAGGTAGGAGACGAGGTACCGGCACAAGTAAAGCTGTGAGGACCGGGCGTGAGTCGTGCTTGGGTAGCTCAGATGGTAGAGCACCTGCCCGCGTAAGGCAAAGATCCCGCGAACGAGTCTCGGTCGGGCACACAGTTTTCATCTGCCAGGACGTTTCATATCAGTTCACAATCCGCTGCAAAGTGAAAACCTCATTCTGGAAGCATCCCCCAGCCTATGGCTAAGCCATGTCTCCGCAGTATCCTTTCTTTCACGAGTGCTAGTTCCGCAAGGTTCGCAGGAGAGCTTCTGTAAAGTTTGGAAGGTAGGAGACGAGGCACCGGCAGAAGTAATGCTGTGAGGATCGGGCGTGAGTCGTGCTTGGGTAGGTTGGATGGTAGAGCACATGTCCGCGAAAGGCAAAGGTCTCGCGTTCGAGTCTCGGTCTGGCACACAGTTTAAACTTTTTGGAAGTTTCATATCCGCGCACACTCCGCAGCAGAGTGAAAATCTTACTCTGGAAACATCGCCAGGCTGTGGCTAAGCCATGTCTCCGCAGTATCCTTTCTTTCACGAGTGCTAGTTCTGCAAGGTTCGGCGGAGAGCTTCTGTAAAGTTTGGAAGGTAGGAGACGAGGCACCGGCGGAAGTAAAGCAGTGAGGTCCGAGCGCGAGACGTGCTTGGGTAGCTCAGATGGTAGAGCACATGCCCGTGAAAGCCAAAGGTCCCGCGGTCGAGTCTCGGTCGGGCACACGGTTTTAATCTGCCAGGAAGTTTCATATCAGCGCACACTCCGCTGCAGAGTGAAAATCTCATTCTGGAAACATCCCCCAGGCTGTGGCTAAGCCATGTCTCCGCAATATCCTTTCTTTCACGAGTGCTAGTTCCGCAAGTTTCGCAGGAGAGCTTCTGTACAGTTTGGAAGGTAGGAGACGAGGCACCGGCACAAGTAAAGCTGTGAGGACCGGGCGTGAGTCGTGCTTGGGTAGCTTAGATGGTAGAGTACATGCCCGCGAAATGAAAAGGTCTCGCGGTCGAGTCTAGGTCGGGCACACAGTTTTAATCTGCCAGGAACTTTCATATCAGTTCACACTCCGCTTCAAAGTGAAAATCTCATTCTGGAAACATCCCCCAGGCTGTGGCTAAGCCATGTCTCCGCAGTATCCTTTCTTTCGGGAGTGCTAGTTCTGCAAGTTTCGCAGGAGAGCTACTGTAAAGTTTGGAAGGTAGGAGACGAGGTACCGGCACAAGTAAAGCTTTGAGGACCGGGCGTGTGTCGTGCTAGGTAGCTCAGTTGGTTGAGCACTTGCCGGCGAAAAGCAAAGATCCCGCGATCGAGTCTAGGTCGGGCACACAGTTTTAATCTGCCTGCAAGTTTCATATCAGTTCACATTCCGCTTCAAAGTGAAAATCTCATTCTGGAAACATCCCCCAGGCTGTGGCTAAGCCATGTCTCCGCAGTATCGTTTCTTTCAGGAGTGCTAGTTATGCAAGTTTCGCAGGAGAGCTTCTGTAAAGTTTGGAAGGTAGAAGACGAGGTACCGGCACAAGTAAAGCTGTGAGGACCGGGCGTGAGTCGTGCTTGGGTAGCTCAGATGGTAGAGCACTAGCCAGCGTAAGGCAAAGATCCCGCGATCGAGTCTCGGTCGGGCACACAGTTTTAATCTGCCAGGAAGTTTTATATCAGTTCACACTCCGCTTCAAAGTGAAAATCTCATCCTGGAAGCATCCCCCAGGCTGTGGCTAAGCCATGTCTCCGCAGTATCCTTTCTTTCAGGAGTGGTAGTTCTGCAAGGTTCGCAGGAGAGCTTCTGTAAAGTTTGGACGGTAGGAGACGAGGTACAGGCAGAAGTAAAGCTGTGAGGACGGGGCGTGAGTCGTGCTTGGGCAGCTCAGACGGCAGTCTGCGTTCGGCAGGGCAGCAGTGCGCACCGCCCTCGGCCGTCCACGCCGCTGCGCGCGCGGAGTGTTTTGTTTACTTCCTCGTCACCGCGCTTCTCAGTCGAACAAGCTCTAATGGCCAACTCTTACAGGAAGAACACTCTTAAGTTCACCTTCTCAAATGAATACGCACGACTTAAAGCACTGGCCGTCGAACGCTTCCTACGCGAAGACGTGAAGATCCCCCGTGACGAACTCATCGGGATACACCGATCGATCATTAGCAGCGTCGTTTATGTTAAGATGACTCCCGACGCTGCCTGCAACGAGATTATTCAAAGGACGCGTCATGGACTAAAATTTCGGCACTCCGACGGAAACGTTGGGCCTGTGGATGTCGACCGTGCAGGACTTGGTCTTCGGGCGATTCGTGTATTCGAACTGCCTTTCGAGGTGAATGAAGATGAAGTCATCGCGGCGCTAAGCCCGTTTGGAAAAGTCCAGAGCCACGTACCGAGACATGGGCACAGTTTACGGCGTATCCGGTGCTTAATGGTGTGAGACAAGTCCGAATCGATCTCAAACGGCACGTTCCATCGTACATTTCTATCGGCGGCTGCCGTGCGGTGGTCATTTACGACGGACAACCTCGAACATGTTCCGGTTGTGGCAACGAAGGCCACGTCCGTAATGAATGCGTGCAACGCCGCATCACACAACTAAGCCCGAAGATACGAACACCGACAGAGCCACGACCACCCTTCCAGTCACCTATGCGGCGTCACTGCACGTCCAGCCCTCACAAGACGCCGTTCATGAGCGTCTTTCTGGTCCGATACACCCGGAGGCGTCCCAGCTCCTTGACATTGGCGACGCCGCCCCTGACCATGCCCAACAGCCGGACACACCCACACTAGAAGTTCACAAGGATACCAATGAGAGTGTTCTAGATAATGACGACCGCATCATAGCACCCGCGGCTTTTGTACCGGAACGACGTGAATCTCTTCCTTCGTCAGACACCGAAACTCATTGCCGAAAGCAGAAGTCGCCCAAACGACGAAAAAAACGTCGCAAGACATCAGAATCGACCATTGAGTCCCCTCCGCAGGACGAAGAGATGGCACATCACTCTGACGGAGAACAAGATAACACTTTCTCCTCCGCCACGGAGACGCGTCATCCGCAAGACGGTGAACCGTCCAACAGGTATCGTGCGCAAGTCCCGCGCCCAGAACCCATGGAACATAGCACGCCTGTTGTCACGGACGCATTGAGCCGACTCGGCAAGCGCTGCCACCTCTCGCCGATGTCAAACCTGTCGGACATTTTTCATGGGCGGATGACACGGATTTCCCACCTCCATCCGATGCGGAAATGAGATCTGTTCCTCCGTTAGACCAACACTAAAATGGGGGAAGTTTCTACGGCTACTCTTGCGACTTCTATTGACTTCACCCATCCACCACCACAATCTGCACCAGCTACGAACCTATCGGCAGCACGGATCTCCCCTCAGGCGTACCGAATAGCTACTATCAATGCTAATAATATCGGCTCCCACGCTAAACTTCAACTGCTCCGTGACACGCTAAGAGCAGCGGACATCGACATCGCCCTGTTACAAGAACTGAGGACAGCAACTTGGACTGGGTGTTATGGATATGAGACGTACGCCGCCCCTGCAGCTATGGAACACACAGGCGCAGCCATCCTCCTACGACCAACGGTGAGAGGGGTGGCCATAACAGTTGAAGGACTCAAAATCATAAATCTCTACACCCCATCGGGCACTGATAAACGGAGGGATCGCTCCCAGTTCTACGCAGCAGATATCACGCCTTTATTCCTCGGCCGATACGATCATATCATCCTAGGTGGAGATTTCTACTGTGTTCTCGAGCGCACAGACCAATACCCCCATTTCGCCACATGTCCGGAACTTCGCTTCCTCGTCCGCCGCCTTCGTCTCCTCGACACTTGGCGAGTGGTGCACGGCGACCGCCCGGGGTATACACACATCACGAGCCACTCCGCCAGCCGACTTGATAGAATATACATCTCTGACGCTCTGAAATCAGTTCTCCTCGACGCGGAGCGTTGGCCGCCTGCCTTTTCGGATCATGACATCTACATCTGTACCATGAACCTACGTCGACAATCTATATGGCCCAGTGCAGAACCTTGGAAACTCAATGTCGCGCTACTGCGGGACCCTGAATGTCGACAACAGGTCACCGACACGTGGCACACCCGTGTTCAACGCATTATGCGTTACGAGACCACACTGCAGTGGTGGTTGCTGTGCGCCAAACCGGCCATCCGACGCACATTGACACACTATGGCAGAGCCAAAGCCAGGTGGAATCACCACACAACTGATTTCTACTATAGCGCTCTACGTGAACTCATGCATCATCCTCCATCCCCGGGTCGTCTAAAAGAAGCTCAACGCATCAAGGCAAAGATTTTAACCTTGACCAGATGCCGTCTAGAGAGAGCCATTGTACGAGCACGCAGCCAAGATAGGATTAACGGTGAAGAACCACTTATGCATCATATTGTTCAAAATGTTCGTCTACGCCGACAGGCTTTAATGACAACTTTAGACTTACCTGATGGACGACGGCTGACTTCGCGAGCTACCATTGCGGATGCATTCACAACGCACTATGGACTTTTCTATCAAGAAGTACCTGCCGGCGCAGAGGCCATTGCTGAGGTTGCCCAGGAGACACTTGGTACACTAAACGCAGCAGCTGCAACCCTCCTGACTGCTGAAGTGACCACCGACGACGTCCAAGGCGCTGTGGCCAAGGGGTCTCTGAATCTATCTCCCGGCCCGGATAGTTTACCCCTCGAATTTTACAGAACCTTCCAAGATCTGATGATGCCACGATGGAGGGACATGTACTGGGAACTTTTGTCCGGCGCGGCGAACCCGCCACCAACGTTCATGGAAGGTTTACTTGTACCAGTCCCGAAACCCGCAGGAGGAACACGACTCGACAGTTATCGGCCGATCACGTTACTCAATTCCGACTTCAAGATTTTCACACGCCTTCTAGCAGTGCGACTCAAACATGTCTTACGAGACATTGTTTCCCACGAACAAACATCCTTAGGCGGCGATCGTAATATACAGACAGCCCTCAGTGAATATCGATATGTAATCGCTGTGGCAACACACTCGCGACTGCCAGGCGCTTTAATCTCCATCGACTTCAAACAAGCACTTGACCACGTCAATAATGCATTCCTCAACGCAGTGATGGACCGAATGGCGATTGCCCCGACGTTCACGCAAGTGATTATGCCGCTCCTTCGCGGAGCAACGTCCAGACTTCTCGTCAACGGCAGACTTACAGAACCTATACGGACTGAACGCCCAGTACGGCAGGGTTGCCCTTTGTCGACGGTGCTTTATGCCATTGCGATGGAACCCCTCATTTGCGGATTACGGCGACGTTTGACAGGTATTCCACTCCGGGATCATATTGAAACGTCCCCTTAGAATAATTGTACATATGAAACGTCCCCTTAGAACAATTGTACATGACTGTGCTTAACCTGACACACACAATGTTTTTAGCGCAACGCAATCTGACTATCAAAAATCCCTGCAAAAGAATGGCCCTGACAAACATTAAACTATACCTTTCACAAATCACTTACCTCACAAAAATCTTCGTTGCTCGAACTACTGCAACACAGCGAGTGCCACTACTGCCAGCTAAATAAAAGATACAAACTACGGAAGGCACTAACTACTGATAGTCTTAGCAAATGAAAGATTCTAATAGAGAACAAACAATGTATTTACCTCAAGATTCATAATATATACAGCAGTTCATGACATTTTTCAAAACTCCGCCATCTCTCTCCCCACATCCACCACTGCTGGCGGCTCACCTCCAACTGCCAAGCGCTACGCACTGCCCGCATCCAGCTATAGCAGTTCATGACAACAATGGCAGACAACAATGCAAACTAGCCACATACTGCACACAGCACAGCCAGTGATTTTCATACAGAGTGCTATGTAACGTTGCCAATAAAAAACATAAACAGCAAACTTACATAAAGAAAACATAAACAGCCTACTTACATAGCCCCCATGCTCCCCACAAAAAATTTTACAAAGGGTGTTGGACACTGGCCAATACAGATTTGAAAAAATTTTTCATAATTACAATCACAAAGATATCAAATGCACACACTTATTAATACAATGTTGGTCAAAAGCTAAAATTTTCTCACAGTCAATAAAGACAGTCCTGATCATTCACCACAGTAAAACTGCCGTTTCTTTTATCAAAGTCTGAGCAATAAAGACAATGCACACGGAAGTAGTGGATGTCCATGCAGTCTTGAAGAAGTAGTGTTGTCCTTCCAACAGAAAGACAGTGCTGACTCTTGAAATGCTGACAGGTAATGGGCCACAACGGAGCAAACCCACAGCAGAGTCAGTCGACGTGTTGAAGAATATTGGTAGGTAGGTCATCACAGAGCAGACCGACTGTAGTCCTGGTAGAGATTGTGGTATTGGTGGGCCACCAGAGATGCAGACCCACTGTAGTCCTTGTAGAGAGTGTGGACAGGCCCACTGTAGTCCTGTTAGAGATTGTGGTATTGGTGGGCCACCAGAGATGCAGACCCACTGTAGTCCTTGTAGAGACGGCCAGCAGCCATCTGCTGCGACTGTGCAGGTGCACAAGCACCATCGAAGAGTCTTGCAGAGAAGATAGCAAGTCCATATACCCCCACTTGTGCACTCACAAAGTTTGTGGAATTGTCCTTAGAACCAGCAATGCTGTTATCCAGTCCCTTGCTGAATTATTAACACACGTGCAAACACTATCAGTCCCTACTTCTCACATATTGTCCATATACTATGACCAACAGAATGTGTGCAGTGAAATGAATGCTTTCAAGTTACTTAATTTGATTAACTGGCGTCAATTACAATTATATAACATAAGAATACAATAACAAAGGTACAAAAAACATCATTAAAAACATAACAATACAGATAATATTTGTAGTAATAGGGCTTTACAAAAGAATAGAAATAAACATATACATCAGTGTTACAGGAATTATGACATGAGTACAAAAATAAAAGATCAGAATCACTTTTGAAACATCAACTTCACACATGAGCATTAAAACAGAATAAATAATGTCTAACATCTTTACAAAGAAAATAACAGAGTATTAGAAAAATTCTACAGCATAGCTCTCATCAGCTAAACACATAAAGACAGGAAAAACACAAATACACAAGGGTACACAAACATATAGCGGAATAACACAAAAGGAAAGGACAGGGTTTGTTTTCAGGTGTAACATTTGGTACTGCAGTCCACCCCAAAACTTCATTTCATATATCTTTCCTCGTATTTCATCCTTTGTTTCCACCAAAAAAATTCTATCTAAGCATGCTTTCTGTATTTATATGTTCACACATTGCTTACCTCATCATTTATTTCCAAGAAAATCCTACCTATACCTCCTTCCTGTATTCGATTCATATTTCTTTCAAAATAATTATTTCTGATTGTACAATACTCATTGGGGCCCAAATCTTTCTTCGCAATGCATTCTTTACCTATTCTCCATAGTCAGTTTCTTATAGTCTACCCCCTCTTAAGCTAACTTAAATCTACTGAGCTCAGATATATATACCAAGGGACGAGGCAATGCAGCATCACAACAAATCAACACAAACAGAAATGACAAAAAATGCAAATTGGCAAAGCTAGCAGCATAAATTAGCAAAGCAAGTGCAATATTACAACTAATATAAGGCACTGTGCAGGAAACAAGAAAAACTAGCTTAGAAGAGTAACACAAAGTACAATTCAGTAACACTATGCCTGGCAAACAGCAGCAACTTATACCTAAACATGACATAGCTCAAGCAGAAAAAATATTACAGTAAAAACAACAATGCAGACAAGGGGAAAGCATATTCACATCTTAATGTCTATGTAATTAAAGTGGTGCACCATAACAACTTATTGTAAAAAAAATATTACCATGTACTTGAAAAGAAAATTTTGTGTTACTGTTATTAGTTCCTTCTTATTGTTCTCTCCTTTCCAAGTGCTCCTTTTTTAAAGAATGTGGATCATAAAATAATTATTTAATAGATCTGTTGACAGAAAGAGTTCACATTAGCAAATGCATTTTATTTTATGAAACGAATGCTGCAACACAGCTGGAAACCAGATATTAAATGAAATAAGCAACTATGAAAAGCAAAGCATAAAAATATCATTCAATAGTCATGTGGCATTTCGTTTCATAAGTTAATTGCTCTCAACTCTCGTAAAAAGACACTTGTCATAATCAGGTGTGCAGATGTACGAATATTTCCCATCAATTCATAAGCATTTCAGTAATTAGCACCAAGTGCGAGTAATCATATGTTTTTAAGTAACGAGGGTGTCGCATTAGCGATGAAAGGCACATCCTAATGGCTTATTCTCCAGGTGTTTGACACAGCTGTGTGCCCACAACGCATTACAAAATCATATGTTTTCAAGTAACGAGCGTGTCGCATTAGCGATGCCCTCTACAAAGGAATGTCATTAACAGGGGTATAGGCCTCTCTTTGTCCTTCTCTTCCACCTGTGCCTCTGGCACACCCTAATGGCTTTCTTTTCTACCTGAGCGTCTGAAAAGGCTTGTTCTCCAGGTGTCTGACACACCTGGGTGCCCACGACGCATTATGTGCAGGTGGTCACTTAACTTTCTTACGGAAATATTTACGACAGCAGTTTCCGCTACAGTGACAGTCTCATATACAAAATTTCACAGGTCAAGAATTTGCGTTGCAAATGTGTAGAAACAAAATGCTATTGATATGACAGTGTCCAAAAAATTTTCGTCTTCATTGTGATACATTCACGCATTTACACACATTTCATAACTCTTAAAGTACGATTCTTGGTTTCAAACATCCTTTTTCACAAGTCAAGAGTCCTTAACTTCTTTCATTATTCATATACATATAAACACCTATTCACATTCCTCATATATGGTAGCATCATCTTATTGACATAAACATACCTCAACAGCATAATATACATCGTCGTCGTAAAAATAATACCATAACACCTCATTCAAATCTCAAAATCGTCGTAGCTTCCTCCAATAATTTCAAAACCTAAAAAAATTCTCTGCTCATGTCAAAAGTGTCATCTGCCTCAAACGTACTTTAAAAATCATGATCCCATACCAAATACATCATTCAAAGCTCTCATAGTATCACAATGGTTCTGAAAAAATATGAACAGTTCACAAAGTACAGACAAAATACAATTTCGTAAGTGTGAAGTTATACAACGATGTAATTACTAAACATCTGTCACTGATGTAGAAAAAAAATGTTTGTCTCTCAGTTGAATGATGAGATAGCTGTGTAATTTATGTGTTAGAGAAATATGGTACCGATGTGTAAAGTTGTATAAGCAAATACCATATTAGCTAGGGCTCCTTGTGCTCGCCAAACACATGGTACACAAAGTAGGCGTGTACCCCCCTGAGGATTAATGTAATTATACCCTCAGGTGTTACAGATTACAGCAATGGAATGAAATGTATTGCGAAAAACTTTCTTTGTAATTCAAAAATCTTTAAAAATAAATGTTTTAAGTACAAAATTAATCACTTAAATACGTGTCCTGTAGCGCTAAATGTGCGTTTTGCTGTAAGATAATCTCTGGGAAGTGTCGTAGTCATTGTCCTCCGAAAGCTAAGTTCTGCAGAAGTCAATGTACTTACCTCATGATAAACAAAGTGAAATGCTTTGCGTATAGATAACTTAGTTATTACGCTTATTGCCGTGATGAGGAAAGTACTGTGCTGTAACGTATTGTTGTCCTACGGAAAAGGCTGTCTCCTTGTAGCAATAGCACAAAAGTCACCACTAAAACATGTCTCACTTTATAGAAGAATTCAGAAAAAACTGTGCAGATATAAAACAGATACACCGCAAAAGCAACATTGTAAATAGTAACATCGTGATATAATCGTGTAGCTGTCAAAGAAACCAAATACTAAGTCATCTTGAATCTCACGGAAAGTACTTCAAATCCTGAATCCACTCTCAAGCAAACCAAAATGTTGCATGAAAATTTCATTAGCAGTGCTGGTAAATGTTCTAATCGTGCAACTAACAAGCAAGAATGTACACACACAATTACACTGTGTCGTCTGTTCGCAATAACAATGCATTCGTAATTTCTGTTTAAATAATTTCTCTTGGTTCTTGACTGGATGGTTAGTTAGCTTTAAAACATAGTTGCATGTTAACAGTTTCTCAGTGTGACAAATTGTACAAGTAGCGTGAAGTGAAAATTGCAAAGACTAAGTTAAAAAGCAGATTATCTGTCAATAAATGGTTTTACATGAGAAATGTGGTGTAAACCTTTACTCTTCCTAGTATGAAGAGTTTCAACTTCAACGCAATTATCATGTGGTATACGTCCGTAAAGAATACGGGAATTTTGCTCAAGGTTAGCGTCAATGTCATTTTTCTCGGAGCCAGCGGGCGCAGGTGGCTGCCTGTGGTGCGAGTCATTGTCTGTTTCTTTGTTGGCGCGCGCCGTTACTGGGATTAGGAGGCCTAACTTCCACAAATTCGCCTTGCCGAGAATCCCGCCAGTTCTGATGGAATTCAGGTCTGTCGTTTTGTCGGTAGTTTACATAGTTTCTTTTTTGTCTGTCACGTGGTGGAGAATTTCTCTCTGAGTCGTAACTGCGTGCTGGACCGTTGCGTCTAAAGTTATTCTGTCTCCCTTGATAATAGTTATATTGGTTCCCATATTGTCTGTTTCTCTGATTGTCTCTGTGATAGTCATTACCGCGGAAAGGTGATCTTTCCCTGTAACTATTACTCTGCCAGTGGTTGTCATATGGGTGGTGTCTGTTTTGGTCACGATTTACGTTGTAAGAATAGGTTTGTCGTGGCCATTTATTGTTTCTGTCGTCACGGAATTGTGACAGATGTGACCTGTAATGATTGTTTTCCTGTTTTCGCATCCCGCGACTGTCTGTGTCAATTTCCAGTTCTTGTAACAGTCACTGAAAAGCTTCAATGTCGTCTTTGCAACGTCCTGCTAAAATAATATGCCGTAAGTGTTCAGGCAGTTTGATTAAGCAAATGCGGATGAGTTCTGAGGGGCTGTATGGGTTTGACAGGTATTGATTCTTGTGCAACATGTCTTCAAAATATTTCACAAGACTGGAAAATTCAGATTGCTCGAAGTGTTTCATCATTATGATGCTATGTTTTACGCGGTCTTGTGTGGCTTGAGACCAATATGCTGAGAGGAAGGCATGATAAAAATCTCCTTCACTGTGACAATCGTGAATGACCGATCGCATTCTTACAGCTGGTTCATTCTCCAAATAGCCACACATAAATTCTAATTTGTGTTCTAATGACCAGTTGGGAGGAAAACAATGAGAGAATTGATGGAGCCACGCTTGTGGATGAATGTCGTTGGCAGAATTCTTGAATGTTTTGAATTTACGTGTAGTAATGAACAGCTTATAGTCAAAGTCATCATGTCGGCGAGTCACATATCGCTCATTGTTACGTCGTGTCGGCGGTTCCATCTCAAAATTCGGTGCACCTTGCCAATTCCTTTCATAATTACCGAAATGCCCTGTGTTATTATTTTGTGGCTTTTCCGTATTTCTATGTCCCTCTTCCCTTATTGGGGCGCGAGTGTCCTCTGAAATACGTAATTCTTGTATTACCTGTGTCAGCTGATCTTGTACTTCCCGCATTTCTCTTTTGTATTGCGTATTAATTTGATTCTGATTTTGTTTGAATTTTCTTATTTGTTCATACTCTTCTGTGTCAGTGAAGGCTACGGGTCTTGTGTCATTCAGATCATCATCTACCTTTGTAGATAAGTTAGTGACCTGATCCGAAAGTTCGGCTACTTTCTCTGATAATGAACTAATTTCCCCCATTTGTCTTTCTACTGTGTCCTTTAAGTTTTCCTGAGTTTTTGCAAGTTGCGTAACCGAATCGGTAGATGCAACTGAGTCCATTTTAGCTTGCAAGGTCTCATGATTTTCATGAACAATAGTTTGCAGTTCTTTTATGGCTGCTTCGTGATTCTGTAATGCATTTTCATGCCGCGAAAAAATAGGCTGAAAATGCTCACAAATTTGTGTTTTTACGTCATTACAGACTTTTTGATATTTCGATTCAATGTTATGTAACTCAGTAGTTAAATCTTCACGTGTTTGTTCAAGTGTGGTGTCTAACTTTTGAAGCTTTTGCTGTGTTTGTCTCTGATTTTGTTCCATTGTGTCTAACTTTTTAAGATTTTGTTCCACTGTGTCTAACTTTTTAAGATTTTGTTCCATTGTGTCTAACTTTAGGAGATTTTGTCCCATTTGTTGCATTAATTGTAATAACAATGCATTAGTGTCTGGAATCTGTTCCTCTACGCTTTTCGGCAGTGCATTTGCACCAGCAACATTCACATTTTGACAAGCAGAAAATGTGTCTTGACTCATTTGAGAAAACGGTGAGGACGCAAAACCTGAATATACAGTATTTGCAAAATTGTGTCCTATCATTTCGGATTCCTGAGGCGAGCTGTTGCCGACCGATCGATCGATAATGCTTCCCTGTTCACTACCTGTTTGACTGTCTACGCCATTGTTTGACGCCCGCTCCATTTCCCTATGCACAGTTACCAAATTACTACTTTGAACATTAGTTAACTTATTACACAGTGGCGCTAACACATTGCTTTCGTCTTCACTGTCGTTTCTCATTTTACTTTGGAGCCGAGTGTTACGTTTTTCACACGCCATTATTGAGACAATGTTTCACACGATAACACACAAAAACACAATTTGAAGAGCAAAAAAAAAAAAAGAGAACACATTAACATAGCACTGAAAATAATATCTAGTTAATTGCAGCAGCGAAATACTTGGTGCAAATCTACATGCATGCCACAACTGTTTTACAGTACAACAATGAAAGACTGCAACTACGAAGAAGGTTCTCTCTACAATTACGCGCTAGCAATAAACAAAAGCTGCACTAAATACACAAACTACAAGAAAAAATCAGAAGATTCCAGTGAGGTATCCTAGGCTAAGGGTCGACATATGAAACGTCCCCTTAGAATAATTGTACATATGAAACGTCCCCTTAGAACAATTGTACATGACTGTGCTTAACCTGACACACACAATGTTTTTAGCGCAACGCAATCTGACTATCAAAAATCCCTGCAAAAGAATGGCCCTGACAAACATTAAACTATACCTTTCACAAATCACTTACCTCACAAAAATCTTCGTTGCTCGAACTACTGCAATACAGCGAGTGCCACTACTGCCAGCTAAATAAAAGATACAAACTACGGAAGGCACTAACTACTGATAGTCTTAGCAAATGAAAGATTCTAATAGAGAACAAACAATGTATTTACCTCAAGATTCATAATATATACAGCAGTTCATGACATTTTTCAAAACTCCGCCATCTCTCTCCCCACATCCACCACTGCTGGCGGCTCACCTCCAACTGCCAAGCGCTACGCGCTGCCCGCATCCAGCTATAGCAGTTCATGACAACAATGGCAGACAACAATGCAAACTAGCCACATACTGCACACAGCACAGCCAGTGATTTTCATACAGAGTGCTATGTAACGTTGCCAATAAAAAACACAAACAGCAAACTTACATAAAGAAAACATAAACAGCCTACTTACAATATGTTCCGCTGCCGAGCTTACGAGGACGACTTGGCCCTCGTCGTACGTTCAGCGGCTGACGTACAAGCTGCGATGCAGTGGATTACCCGTTACAGTGCAGGGGCAGGGAGCGCTATGAACGTGGCAAAATCATGCGCCATGAAGATCGGCCGCGGCCTCCCCGCAGACAGCGTAGTCCCATTTCAGCTGGTGGACACTCTTCGTTGTCTCGGATTGGTGTACACGCGAGACATTCGCCGCACCTCGGCGATCAATTTTCGGGCGCTGCTGCAACGCATCCGGGCCAACATACAAAATCACATACTACGCCCGCTGAATATGTGCCAGAGAGTCACCTTCGTCAATACCCATCTGGCAGCCCGGATACCCCATATAGCGCAGATTCTGCCCATCACTGCGACAATGGCGGCCAGATTACAGGGCGCTTTCAGCTATTTCATTTGTTCTGGACACATCTTCAAAGTCCAGTATGAAGCTCTCACCTTACCGAAGCGGGACGGTGGCCTCGATCTGGTTAATGTGAGAGCCAGGACTACGGCACTTTACACCAATACTATGCTCCGGTTATGGAAACGCCAAAATGCTAGTTTTACTGGAATGTTGACCACCGAGCTCGCACCTGTTTCGAGACGCCCACCGACGTCTTTGGCACACATCCCACCTCCGATGTCACATATCGGCCGTTTCTTTTGGGAGTACAGCTACATATGCACCGAGCTCCCCAGGACCAGGAAGACGACCACCCGCGACATCTACCGCCTTCTCTGAAAGTCTCCACCCCGCAACCCCGTCGACACACGTCACCCCCAGATTTCATGGCCTACAGTTTGGAAAACGATCCACCAACCATATCACACCACTGACACCACCTCTAAGTGGTACCTTCTCGTCAACGGCAAGTATACTACAAGACAGAAACTGCATCGCATCGCACTGGTGGACTCACCCCTGTGCCTCAAGTGCAATGTCGAAAATGCAGATTTACATCGTTTTGAGTGTGCGCCAGCAGCAGCTGTCTGGACCCTCGTACAGTTGATTCCAGTTCAGTTGGTGGTAAACAGCACTTTATCAACACTGTCTTGTCTATTTGGAACGTTTTGGAGTATTGTGTTTCGGAGGAATTATTTGCGAAAGGTAACAGCACACATATTCATGCATATTTGAAATTAGCTGAAAGTAAGTTATTGGCTGAGGTACGAACAGGTTTAGAATTTATATTCGGATCCATTAATGGCGTGTTTGATGTACAGAAGTGCAGGAGCAGAAGGAATGCATTAATATATATAACCAAATCGGATGCTGTACCCATAACTAACTGTAATGAATCGGCATTTTCATTCAATGTACGATTGCACCGTTGGGCTGAACGTACCGATTATATTGATTATACCGATTCTTTTCTTGTGAACAATTGGTCACGTGTTCGTTTTCTACCTCCGAGTACCACCACACCACGTTTCTCCCACCATGATGATATATCCCGACACGCCCTACTTTCCCTCGGCTAAGTGGCACGCCATCACATGGATCAGTGGCATGGCTGTCAACTACCTCTTCCGGGACGACATCGTCGATCCGGCGGACTTTTGGACACGCCTCCAAGTACATCACCACACCCTTCGCCGACATCGACACTATCGGGCCACTTTCGCGAACTATTTACAGAGTATTTTCACCAACCCGCCTCAAAGCTGGAATCTCAACGAACCGTGCCAGCCAAGACTGGACGGTCCCACGTTCCCCTTCAATGGTCAATGATAGAATGCATTTTGTTCTGATGGCGCGCCAAAGTGGAGCATGGCGCGGACAGTATTCCTATTTTATTTCGCTTCTCTTTTCTCCTCCTCTTCTAAGTTTTTTTTCTCCTTACACATGTTTATCCTTTTCACACATAGCTCTCTATCTGCAGCCTATTTGTTTTCTTTCTCCTGTGCTCCCAAAAATAAAAAAAAGAGGTTGCTGCTGATGGTGAGGCTGTATTCTCAGTTATGTTAACAAAAAAAATAAAAAAATAAAAATAAAAAAGAATAAAAAAAGAAGGCCATTGCGGACATATAGCTACCTTTTATGTTTTACGTTTTCAAAGGATATTGTGTTATTTTATGAAGAACGTCATCTTTTATTTTCATACACAAGAGGTTTTTATTTGTTTTTCTTAAAAAAAAGGAAGGAGAGTCCTTGGTTCAAATCTTTCCTCGAGTGAACAGTTTATTTTCGCGAGCTATATTTGCTGGATTCATATTGCCCATGGAATAGTTTCATGATCCATTAAAAATAAATAAATAAAAAAGTGTTTAGCTGCCAAGTGAAAGGTTTTGAGTTCAAACCTTGTTCAGTGCTTAATATTTTCTTTATTTAAAAATAATATCGAAGTGTCTTACTTCATGATTTTTATTCGTTTGAATGTAATTTTTTGAAATTTCTAGTGGCAACTGAAATCAACCATACGGAAAGTATACGCTATGGACTTTTACCTCTGCAAAGTCTTCAAAATTTCGTGCAGTGGTTTACTACATCTAATACTGCACAATAACTGCGTTGAATGTCGAAACAAAATTAAGTCATTTATGGGGAGAAGGTATCAGTCAAGAAGATGTGTAAAAATCAAATTTTTGGGCTGAATAGTTTTTATGAAATCGAATGATAAAGTGTGTCAAAGCAGTCGAAACACCATGTGTCTGCACAGGCGAGCAATGCAATGCTGACAAAATCGCGCACATCGCGGAATGCGGGGAGCACGTCTCCGTAGCAGCGAAAGGCTTAATGCGGCCGTAGTGGCTTTACTTCTTACACTGCGGGCTCCCCCCTAAACGTAAGTCCGCGAACTATTACTATGGGGCACTTCTCTTGGCGCGTGCAACTGGCAACGCAGCAATCTGCCGCGTCTGGGCGGGCATGCGCGAACAAGAATTGAACTATAATGCATCAGCATACTGTTAAAGGAACCTAATTCGTATAGAGTCTGGACCAGAAGACTTGCTTTTATTAAGTGATTTGAGTTGCTTCACTACTCCAAGGATATTTACTCCTACCTTACTGACGTTGGCATATGTTCTCGATTCGAATTCTGGAATATTTACTTCGTATTCTTTTGTGAAGGCATTTCGGAAGACTGTGTTTAGTAACTCTGCTTTGGCAGCTCTGTCTTCGATAGTATCTTCATTGCTATAGCGCAGAGAAGGCACTGATTGTTTCTTGCCGCTGACATACTTCACATACGAGGAGAATACTGTAACTGTCTGATGTATTTGGTTTCAAACATTATGAGGGCACGGACAGAGGCGAGCTCCGTCTGTCTGTGTACGGTCAATGGTATGAAGCTTGGTGTGTGTCCACAGTCCCACACACCCCAACGAGGAGCGGATAACGCAGTCGAGCACTGTAAGCTGAAGCTCTGCTGGCGTTTGTCGCCGCGGTCGGCGCTGCGCAGCGACACGGCACAGTGGAACCGCTCGCACGGGCTTCTGCCTCTTTATCGCCTTTTCAAGGAATTAATGGTTGACCTGGATGCGGTCCTCCTCCTGTCACGTGCAGTCTGTAAGAGGCTTCCATGGATCGTTTTTATCTGTTACCATCTAACGAACGCAATGTGTAGACACGGAAGGTGAACGGGTGGACACGTTGCCACGAAGTAAAACAGGTTCTCACACAGGCTTCAAATTTCACATCCATACAAAGCAAACGATGCTGTCAACATTTTTATTACTTGTTCTCAAGCGATGGTTGGTGACAACGCCTCCCCTAATTCTAGATATACGATTAAGATGTCGGCTTGACCCGAGAGGGTTTTTTCTAGCCCTTGTACATCTTCAGAACCATGGAATTTACATAGTTCCAGCTCTCACCGCTTCACATATTCCGCTCAACGCGTGCCATGCACGTGAGCATAATAAAACAGCATCAATGAGTTATTTGGCCTGGACAACAACTTTTTGACGGTACTTTTTTTTACCATTCCTCAAGCAATCGCCTTCTTCTCAGGAGTGTAGGGTAACATCAGCAGGGAGGCAGCTGTGACAGAAGACCATCCATGAACGTGCGGAGAGCGAAAGAGCACAGCTCGGGTTCGTTACAGTGGTACAACTGGCCAGCGACTAGGAGCGTGATTCACATGTGGGAACGGACACGCACCTCGCAACTGGAGGGATAGGCGAGGTTCTGCTGGGGGCAGATATTAAAAATTAAGTCGCTGCTCCAAGTTGGTATTCACCCTCGTTCCGATGATGAACACTTGCTACTAAATTCTTTCCCGTTTACGTTTATTTCAGAAAACCGCCATTACTGGCAGGATAGCTAAAACTGCCGACATTCCGAGATGCTAGCAGCAACAATCAGTCGCTGAGGCAGCGACAAAGCTCTGTCGGTTGGAGACGGAAAACCGACAGAAAAATAAATTCACCTTCTAAGTTACTACACTCGATGTTAACAATTTTTTCTTCTTCAGAAACGCTTTCCTTGACTTTGCCAATGTACGTTTTCTATCCTCTTTACTTCGACCATCATCAGTTATTTTGCTCCCCAAATAGCAAAACTCCTTTACTACTTTACGTGTCTCATTTCCTAATCTAATTCCCTCAGCATCACCCGACTTAATTCGACTATATTCCATTATCCTCATTTTGCTTCTGTTGATGTTCATCTTATACCCTCCTTTCAAAACACTGTCCATTCCGTTCAACTGCTATTCCAAGTCCTTTGCTGTCTCTGACAGAATTACAATGTCATCAGCGAACCTCAAAGTTTTTTATTTCTTCTCCACGTATTGTAATACCTACTCCGAACTTTTCTTTTGTTTCCTTTACTGCTTGCTCAATATAAAGGTTGAATAACACCGGGGACAGGCTACAACCCTGTCACACTCCCTTCCCAACCATTGCTTTCCTTTCATACCCTTTGACTTTTATAACTGTCATCTGGTTTCTGTACAAATTGTAAATAGCCTTTCGCTCCCTGTATTTGACCCCTGCCACCTTCAGAATTTGAAAGAGAGTATTCCAATCAACATTGTCAAAAGCTTTCTCTAAGTCTACAAATGCTAGAAACGTAGGTTTTCCTTTCCTTAATCTTTCCTCTAAGATAAGTCGTAGGGTCAGTATTGCCTCACGTGTTCCAACATTTCCACGGAATCCAAACTGATCTTCCCCAAGCTCGGCTTCCATCAGTTTTTCCATTCGACTGTAAAGAATTCGCGTTAGTATTTTGCAGCTGTGACTTATTAAACTGATAGTTCGGTAATTTTCACATGTGTCAACACCTGCTTTCTTTGGGATTG
This sequence comes from Schistocerca piceifrons, assembly GCF_021461385.2. NCBI lineage: Eukaryota > Metazoa > Arthropoda > Insecta > Orthoptera > Acrididae > Schistocerca > Schistocerca piceifrons. Next base: position 71,769,958 of record NC_060148.1, on the reverse strand, counting down.
GAATCATTATATTCTTCTTGAAGTCTGAGGGTACTTCGCCTGTCTCATACATCTTGCTCACCAGATGGTAGAGTTTTGTCAGGACTGACTCTCCCAAGACTGTCAGTAGTTCTAATGGAACGTTGTCTACTCCGGGGGCCTTGTTTCGACTCAGGTCTTTCAGTGCTCTGTCAAACTCTTCGCGCAGTATCAGCGTACGTAAAAAATAAAAAGCGTGATCAGTGCTGATTCAGCGAAGTTTGGCATCCAGCAGCGCTGTACATGGTGCATAAAAACAATTTCACCAATAGTGTGCTGTGGAAAGATAGCTACAGGAACGTAATTAAAATCTGACATACGGAGTCTTTACTCAAAATGAAAGATAATTCACAGAAAATGTGTGCCTAAACGCAGTCTTTGGACTAACCAGTGAAGGATGATAACATGAAAAACTCAAAACATCACATACACGTGTGTAATACTTAGCCGACGTTCGAGACAATATTTCTTTAGACATGGAGAGAGTCTCATGTCCATGTTTTCTGTTTCAAGATGTCTTAAAAAAGTCAAAGTAAATGTAAAGTGAGCCACCACTTAATTAACATAAATGTGTCGTAGCAAATGTTCAGAGTTACCACCGGTTTCGTGCTGGCATAGTGCTGTAAATATTCAACAGCGACATCTAGTTCCTATACTCAGATTACTTTTTTTAATGCTGCCCTACACCTTTTGTCAGTCCGTTTTTCGCATGTTACATATGCCAGACAAGACGCGACAGAATGAAGTTCGAATGTTCAGGAGTGCATAGAAAGTCCTCGAAACGGGCAAATGACGGAATGAGTTGGTAGCGATTTATGACTTTGAAATTCAGTAGACGATAATTAAGTGAAAGAAAATGCGATATGTTTAACCGAGGCGCTACGATGTAAGATGTAAAATACGTTTCTTGATTACAAAAAGCCCTCGACTGAAATGGTAAATGTATAAATGTCGTGACAATGACGTCTGTCACGTTGTTATGGGGCAACATATTAGACCATACAGCATCGGTATTCATGAAACGAGAGAGAATGCAGCACTGGTCAGTTCACAATGCACTGAAAATGAAACTCAACTTTTAACGGCGTTGTCACTTTGCTCCTATCATCGTGAGTGAAGACGAAGTATTTTTATAGCTTCTGTGATGTGGAAGTGATGACTCAGAGGCCGATGAATACTGTGATATCAACTGCTCTCTGTATCTCCATATATACCTGCGACACGGTAGCCTATGGAACAAAGTAGCCCTCATTTCTTCTCCTGACCAGAGGCAAACTATATTCTACTTATTTGCTATTTTCGCTATAGTAAAATGTGGTGACTTTTGCCTCTAGTCCTCCATCAAGGTGGGCAAACAGTATCTGATACCTGCTGTGAGTTTCCATGTGTGTACTGAGCAGTCAAGGTGAACAGTGCGACACAGACGAGGATTACACAGGACACAATATTCAGGTGACGAAAATTTCGGAAACTGCGACTACGTGGGACACAACATTCAGATGACGAAAATTTCGGAAACTGTTTTTGTCTAATCATGTTGTGAACAAACGTCGACGTCGCGAGGTTGACATGTTTTACGCCCATTGTCTCTGCAATGCAGCTGTCCTTGACAAAGTGAACTTAACCAGTGTTTTCAGGAAACAGTGGAGAAGATGCATTCCTTACGGACGGCAGTGAAACCGTGATGTGGTGGAGTGTGAGGAGGAGACTGCACGTAGAGGAATGTTCAGAAGTTTCGTGCGCGGCCACTGAGGCCTTCATAGCTGCTTTATTAAGCGACCAGGATTACGCTCTTTGTGGAAAGCTATTACAGCAAAAAAAAACAAAAAAATTGGACGTTTAGGGATGAAGACAAAACTTCTCAAAGAGTAAAGACACACTCACACCGCTGTGCAGGGGGTTAGGGGAGATCATGTCACCGCCCACTGTGTGTTGAAGCCGTCGATCCTAAGTGAGAGGCTGGCTGTGGTTATAAGCACATTTCCAGGATCAATGTAGCAGTGTTTGCAAAACTGCAATTGGCAGATCGGTTTGCAAAGACGGCCCTATGTGCTACTGATATGTGTCATGTATAATTCTGTTTTATGAATTTTTGGTATCTGAATCGATTGTGAACGAGCAGCGATGTTGTAAGCTGTATCGCAGAAGTTAAGTGAGTGTCTTTGAGCTGCGTGAGGGCGCAGTGGAAGCAGACAATGTTTAGCTTTGGTAGTGAGTGGAGTCGAAGTGCAGCTCTGTTAAGAGTTAGGCTGATAATGTAAAACAGTGTTATTTATGAAGCCATTGCAACATTATGATTCAAATTTAATGTCTCAATTTATCATTTTGTTCAACCATCATGATTATGATCAGGAAGCAGTAGCCGACCGCGACAGACGCAGCAACAGATAAGTTAACCGCTTTTGTGAGATTTACGAGTTCCTAACCCGGAGCGAATTTTATTATATCATCTGCATGCTTTAATAGTTTAGTTTCTTGAGTTTCTTTGTGTACATTTAAAATCTAATAGCCACAATTCTCGCGTTTTCGTTTGCGTCAGAAAGTAAACCGATTTTGTGACACATTACAAGTTCCAAATCAGGGGCAAATTATTTAGTTTCACCTGACTGCTTCGGTAGTTAGGTTCTTGAATATCTGCGTATTACTAGACGCAGTTCGTGCGTTTTCCTCAGGGTCTAAGAGGTGCGCAGCACGTGCCGATAGTCCATTTATCTGCAAAGTTCAGTTTTCCACGGTCTTTAGTATGGACAGGGACTGCGATTGTTGTGTGCGGATGCGATCCGAGTAGGTGACACTTTGTTCTCAGCTTCAGGCTGTGATGGCTTCGGTTACACAGTTTGATTGAAGCTTCAGTGGATGGGCACCACTGTTGTGGGACGGCCGTGGGGATCCAACGGACGTCCAGCACGCCTGAGTCCTCCGATGGGTCCTCACCGGTGGCCAACCAAGTTCCTGCTGGCGCTGAGGCTGACCCCTCACCAGCGGTCGAGTGGGAGGTCGCCCCGGGGCGAAGCAGGCGGCGAAAGACTTCCCAGGTGGCTGCACGTAAGGCCTCTCCGGTTTGTCTGACAAACGGGTTCCAGGTGCTGTCGCCTGTCCTGTTTCAGAGCAAAAGCACTCAGCCTGCAAGATCCGGGCAATTGCAGAGGGTGGGATTATTGGTAGTTGGGAACTCAAACGTTAGGCGCGTTATGGGGCCCCTTAGGGACTTGGCTGGCAAGGAGAGTAAGAAAACCAATGTGCACTCCGTGTGCATACCGGGTAGAGTCATTCCAGACCTGGAAAGGGTCCTCCCGGATGCCGTGAAGAGCACACAGGGTGCAGCCAACTGCAGGTGGTTGCTCACGTTGGTACCAATTATGTGTGTCCATTTGGATCAGAAGAGATTCTCTCAGGTTTCGAGCAGCTAACGGAAGTGGTAAAGGCTGCCAGTCTTGCTTGCAAGGTGAGAGCAGAGCTGACCATTTGCAGCATAGTCGACAGGATCGATTGCGGACCTCTGGTACAGAGCCGAGTGGAGGGTCTGAATAAGAGGCTTAGACGGTTCTGCGACCGTGTAGGCTGCAGATTCCTCGACTTGCGCCAAAGGGTGGTTGGGTTTCGGGTTCCACTGAATAGGTCAGGTGTCCACTATATGCAGGAGGCGGCTACACGGGTAGCAGGGGCTGTGTGGCGTGGACTGGGCGGTTTTATAGGTTACAGGGTCTCGGGAAAACACAAGAAGGGCTTCAGTCACAAGGGGTGCAGGCTGAACACCGTTGGTATAACAGTTGTAAATTGTCGTAGCTGTGTTGGGAAAGTAACAGAGCTCCAAGCACTAACAGAAAGCACTCATGCTCAAATCGTTGTTGGCACTGAAAGCTGGCTGAAGCCGAATATAAGTTCAGCCGAAATTTTTGCGAAGAACCTAACGGTGTTCCGAAAAGATAGGCTACACACAGTTGGCGGTGGCGTGTTTGTTGCTGTCAGAAGTAGTATAATTTGTCGCGAAATTGAAGTAGATACTTCCTGTGAGTTAGTATGGGCAGAGGTCATTGTTGGCAACCGGATTAAAATAATAATTGGATCCTTTTACCGACCCCCCCAGTTCAGATGATACAGTTGCTGAAAGGTTCAAAGAAAACTTGAGTTTCATTTCAAACACGTACCAGACTCATACGATAGTAGTTGGTGGTGACTTTAATTTACCCTCGATATGTAGGTGAAAATATATGTTTAATTGCGGAGGTACGTATAAAATATCATCCGAAATCGTGCTAAGCGCATTTTCTGAAAATTATGTCGAGAAGTTAGTTCAAGAGCCCACGCGAATAGTAAACGGTTGTGAAAACACACTTGACCTCTTAGCAACAAATAATCCTGAGTTAATAACCAGCATCAGAATCGGTATAGGGATTAGTGAACAAAGGATTGTCGTAGCGAGATTGAATATTGTAATCCCCAAATCCTCGAAAAATAAGCGAAAAATAAACCTATTCAAAAAAGCAGATAAAAATTCACTTGACACCTTCCTGAGAGACAATCTCCACTAATTCCAAATTAATAATATAAGTGTAAACCAGACGCAGCTTAAATTCAAAGAAATAGTATCGGCACCAATTGAGAGGTTTAGACCAAATAAATTAACAAACGACGGAGCTGATCCTCCTCGGTACACAAAACGGGTCAGAACACTGTTGCAGAAACGACGAAACAAACAAGCCAAATTTAAACAGACGCAAAATCCCCAAGATTGGCGATCCTTTACAGAAGCTCGAAATTTAGTGCGGAGTCCAATGCGAGACGTCTGTAACAGTTTCCAGAACGGAACTTTGTCTCGAAACCTGGCAGAAAATCGAAAGAGATTCTGGTCGTATGTGAAGTATGTTAATGGCAAGAAACAATCAATGTGTGCTCTGCGTAAACAATGGAGATACTATCGAAGACAGTGCTGCCAAAGCAGATTTACTAAAGACACCCTTCCGAAATGCCTTCACAAAAGACGACGAAGTAAATATTCCAAAATTCGAATCGAGAACAGCTGCCAACATGAGTAACGTAGAAGTAAATATCCTCGGAATAGTGAAGCAACTCAAATCACTTAATAAAAGCAAGTCTTCTGCTCCAGACTGTATACCAGTTAGGATACTTTGGGAGTATGCTGATGCATTAGCTCCATATTTAACAATCATATAGAACCGTTCGCTCGACGAAAGATCCGTATCGAAAGACTGGAAAGTTGCACAGGTTACACCAATATTCAAGAAAGGTATTAGGGGTAATCCACAAAATTACTGGCCCATATCCATGAACCATGGACCTTGCCGTTGGTGGGGAGGCTTGCGTGCCTCAGCGATACAGATAGCCGTACCGTAGGTGCAACCACAACGGAGGGGTATCTGTTGAGAGGTCAGACAAACATGTGGTTCCTGAAGAGGGGCAGCAGCCTTTTCAGTAGTTGCAAGGGCAACAGTCTGGATGATTGACTGATCTGGCCTTGTAACAATAACCAAAACGGCCTTGCTGTGCTGGTACTGCGAACGGCTGAAAGCAAGGGGAAACTACAGCCGTAATTTTTCCCGAGGGCATGCAGCTTTACTGTATGATTACATGATGATGGCGTCCTCTTGGGTAAAATATTCCGGAGGTAAAATAGTCCCCCATTCGGATCTCCGGGCGGGGACTACTCAAGAGGATGTCGTTATCAGGAGAAAGAAAACTGGCGTTCTACGGATCGGAGCGTGGAATGTCAGATCCCTTAATCGGGCAGGTAGGTTAGAAAATTTAAAAAGGGAAATGGATAGGTTGAAGTTAGATATAGTGGGAATTAGTGAAGTTCGGTGGCAGGAGGAACAAGACTTCTGGTCAGGTGACTACAGGGTTATAAACACAAAATCAAATAGGGGTAATGCAGAAGTAGCTTTAATAATGAATAGGAAAATAGGAATGCGGGTAAGCTACTACAAACAGCATAGTGAACGCATTATTGTGGCCAAGATAGATACGAAGCCCACGCCTACTACAGTAGTACAAGTTTATATGCCAACTAGCTCAGCAGATGACGAAGAAATTGAAGAAATGTATGATGAAATAAAAGAAATTATTCAGATTGTGAAGGGAGACGAAAATTTAATAGTCATGGGTGACTGGAATTCGAGTGTAGGAAAAGGGAGAGAAGGAAACATAGTAGGTGAATATGGATTGGGGGACAGAAATGAAAGAGGAAGCCGCCTGGTCGAATTTTGCACAGAGCACAACATAATCATAACTAACACTTGGTTTAAGAATCATGAAAGAAGGTTGTATACATGGAAGAACCCTGGAGATACTAAAAGGTATCAGATAGATTATATAATGGTAAGACAGAGATTTAGGAACCAGGTTTTAAATTGTAAGACATTTCCAGGGGCAGATGTGGACTCTGACCACAATCTATTGGTTATGACCTGTAGATTAAAACTGAAGAAACTGCAAAAAGGTGGGAATTTAAGGAGATGGGACCTGGATAAACTAAAAGAACCAGAGGTTGTACACAGATTCAGGGAGAGCATAAGGGAGCAATTGACAGGAATGGGGGAAATAAATACAGTAGAAGAAGAATGGGTAGCTTTGAGGGACGAAGTAGTGAAGGCAGCAGAGGATCAAGTAGGTAAAAAGACGAGGGCTAGTAGAAATCCTTGGGTAACAGAAGAAATATTGAATTTAATTGATGAAAGGAGAAAATATAAAAATGCAGTAAGTGAAACAGGCAAAAAGGAATACAAACGTCTCAAAAATGAGATCGACAGGAAGTGCAAAATGGCTAAGCAGGGATGGCTAGAGGACAAATGTAAGGATGTAGAGGCCTATCTCACTAGGGGTAAGATAGATACCGCCTACAGGAAAATTAAAGAAACCTTTGGAGATAAGAGAACGACTTGTATCAATATCAAGAGCTCAGATGGAAACCCAGTTCTAAGCAAAGAAGGGAAAGCAGAAAGGTGGAAGGAGTATATAGAGGGTCTATACAAGGGCGATGTACTTGAGGACAATATTATGGAAATGGAAGAGGATGTAGATGAAGATGAAATGGGAGATATGATACTGCGTGAAGAGTTTGACAGAGCACTGAAAGAACTGAGTCGAAACAAGGCCTCCGGAGTAGACAATATTCCATTGGAACTACTGACGGCCGTGGGAGAGCCAGTCCTGACAAAACTCTACCATCTGGTGAGCAAGATGTATGAAACAGGCGAAATACCCTCAGACTTCAAGAAGAATATAATAATTCCAATCCCAAAGAAAGCAGGTGTTGACAGATGTGAAAATTACCGAACTATCAGCTTAATAAGTCACAGCTGCAAAATACTAACACGAATTCTTTACAGACGAATGGAAAAACTAGTAGAAGCCAACCTCGGGGAAGATCAGTTTGGATTCCGTAGAAACACCGGAACACGTGAGGCAATACTGACCTTACGACTTATCTTAGAAGAAAGATTAAGGAAAGGCAAACCTACGTTTCTAGCATTTGTAGACTTAGAGAAAGCTTTTGACAATGTTGACTGGAATACTCTCTTTCAAATTCTAAAGGTGGCAGGGGTAAAATACAGGGAGCGAAAGGCTATTTACAATTTGTACAGAAACCAGATGGCAGTTATAAGAGTCGAGGGACATGAAAGGGAAGCAGTGGTTGGGAAGGGAGTAAGACAGGGTTGTAGCCTCTCCCCGATGTTGTTCAATCTGTATATTGAGCAAGCAGTAAAGGAAACAAAAGAAAAATTCGGAGTATGTATTAAAATTCATGGAGAAGAAATAAAAACTTTGAGGTTCGCCGATGACATTGTAATTCTGTCAGAGACAGCAAAGGACTTGGAAGAGCAGTTGAATGGAATGGACAGTGTCTTGAAAGGAGGATATAAGATGAACATCAACAAAAGCAAAACAAGGATAATGGAATGTAGTCTAATTAAGTCAGGTGATGCTGAAGGAATTAGATTAGGAAATGAGGCACTTAAAGTAGTAAAGGAGTTTTGCTATTTGGGGAGCAGAATAACTGATGATGGTCGAAGTAGAGAGGATATAAAATGTAGGCTGGCAATGGCAAGGAATGCGTTTCTGAAGAAGAGAAATTTGTTAACATCCAGTATTGATTTAAGTGTCAGGAAGTCATTTCTGAAAGTATTCGTATGGAGTGTAGCCATGTATGGAAGTGAAACATGGACGATAAATAGTTTGGACAAGAAGAGAATAGAAGCTTTCGAAATGTGGTGCTACAGAAGAATGCTGAAGATTAGATGGGTAGATCACATAACTAATGAGGAAGTATTGAATAGGATTGGGGAGAAGAGAAGTTTGTGGCACAACTTGACCAGAAGAAGGGATCGGTTGGTAGGACATGTTCTGAGGCATCAAGGGATCACCAATTTAGTATTGGAGGGCAGCATGGAGGGTAAAAATCGTAGAGGGAGACCAAGAGATGAATACACTAAGCAGATTCAGAAGGATGTAGGTTGCAGTAGGTACTGGGAGATGAAAAAGCTTGCACAGGATAGAGTAGCATGGAGAGCTGCATCAAACCAGTCTCAGGACTGAAGACCACAACAACAACAACAACATCGTTAACGTCGATATGCAGCAGGATTTTGGAACACATATTGTGTTCGAACATTATGAATTACCCCGAAGAAAACGGTCTATTGACACACAGTCAACATGAGTTTAGAAAACATCGTTTCTGTGAAACACAACTAGCTCTTTATTCACATGAAGTGTTGAGCACTATTGACAAGGGATTTCAGATCGATTCCGCATTTCAGGATTTCCGGAGCGCTGTACCACACAAGCGGCTCGTAGTGAAATTGCGTGCTTATGGAATATCGTCTCAGCTATGTGATTCGATACGTGATTTCCTGTGAGAGAGGTCACAGTTAGTAGTAATTGACGGAAAGTCATCGAGTAAAACAAAAGTGATTTCAGGCTTTCCCCAAGGTAGTGTTATAGGCCCTTTGCTGTTCCTTATCTATATAAACGATTTGGGAGACAATCTGAGCAGCCGTCTTCGGTTGTTTGCAGATGACGCTGTCGTTTATCGACTAATAAAGTCATCAGAAGATCAAAACTGACTGCAAAACGATTTAGAAAAAAATATCTGAATGGTGCGAAACGTGGCAGTTGACCCTAAATAACGAAAAGTGTGAGATCATCCACATGAGTGCTAAAAGGAACTCGTTAAACTTCTTATGCTTATCCATTACGGATATTTTAGAACCGTGACTGTATATTGAATGTAAATAAGGTATAAGAACTGCAACCCGTCACTTTTTTGAATAATAATGCTTTATTCCATGAACCGGTTTTCGAACCTTTTCAGGTTCATCTTCAGATGGTTTCGGGAGCATCCGGGGAGTTACATCAGTGCTGGTAGTAGAATAATGCTGGGTGCTGGTTTGCGACAGTTGTAAAGCGCATGCTGGATGCTGGAAAAGTGTCACTGTCAAAGTGTGAATTAATATAGTTTATGTGAAAGTGTTCTGGACATCAAAATGGAGGCAGACAGATTGACACTAACCGAAAAAAGCCGCCTATACTGTCGCAAACCAGCACCCAGCATTATGCTACTACCAGTAATGATGTAACTTCCCGGATCCTCCCGAAACCATTTGAAGATGAACCTGAAAAGGTTTGAAAACCGGTTCATGGAATAAAGCATTATTACTCAAAAAAGTGACTGTTTGCAGTTCTTATAACTTATTTACATTCGTTAAACTTCGGTTACACGATAAATCAATCTAATCTAAAGGCCGTAAATTCAACTAAATACCTGCGTATTACAATGACGAACAATTTAAATTGGAAAGAACACATAGAAAATGTTGTGGGGAAGGCTAACCAAAGGCTGCGTTTTATTGGCAGGACACTTAGAAAATGTAACAAACCTACTAAGGAGACTACGCTTGTCCGTCCTCTTTTACAATACTGCTGCGCGGTGTGGGATCCTTACCAGACAGGACTGACGGAGTACATCGGAAAAGTTCAAAGAAAGGCACCACGTTTTGTATTATCGGGAAATACGGGAGAGAGTGTCACAGAAATGATACAGGACTTAGGGATGGAAATCATTAAAAGAAAGGCGTTTTTCGTTGCGACGGAATCCCCAATCACCAACTTTCTCCTCCAAATGCGAAAATATTTTGTTGACATCGACCTACGTAGGGCGGAACGATCACCACGATAAAATAAGGGAGTTGTTCATACATGCAACGCGCTATACGAGATTGGAATAATAGAGAATTGTGGAGGGGGCTCAATGAACCCTCTGCCAGGCACTTAAATGTAATTTGCAGAGTATCCATGCAGATGTAGATGAAACTCATTTCTGAAGGAATGTCAAGTAAATACAAGAATGGTGTTACCTTTTTTTCACAACTGCTGCGCCACCGAACTAACTTGGTTATTGTACTCTTAGTTGTAAGATTTGAGAGATAGGAGAGTGTATTGTTTGGATGTTGAGAAGTTCATTAAATTGAAAATCTGCCTTGAGCACTTGTTCTTAATACACGAAAGAAGATAGTGTTGTCATTTTTGCGCATATTTCATTTCTTAACAACCTTTCTCTTACAATTCTTTTTAATGGATGATCCAACCAAGTATGTTCGATAACCTGTTCGATTTCCAATTAACAGAGAGCTGATTGCACCTCTCGAGTGTCTCTGTGCAGATACAGTAATTTGCAGCTTTAGCACAGCGGCGCGCAAGGCAGAGCGGTACTGCAATGGGTTGTCGAGATTTGCGCAGAACAGAGGCAAGGAGAAAACATTATGATGTTTTTGTTTATTGAATCAGGGCCAACATGTGCTTTTCAGAGACAGTTTTTGCGATCAAATTTTGCAAAGCCAGTTACTCAAGGTTTCATGTCCAAGTCAATTATTCAGGCAGTTTATACTGTTCAAAATTCCTGGAGTCAGTTTGCTAAATCTTGCAGTATGAAAAGACTTCCCTTTTCATTATGACAATTAATCATTATGACGGTGCAGCTTTGCTTTCACAATACGACCGTTGACTTATTATCACAGACTTACAATGACAAATAGTGCACTTCAGTCGATGTATTTATTTATTCAGATAACTTTCACTTAGCGATGTCCTTGTACAGTATGGGCGACGTCAGAAATTGTATACTGCTCTATCTTACTTTAATTATCATTGTACTTTACTACAACGGATTTTTGCGAATACTGTATTTTGCCCTTGGGCTTTGATATTATTGTTCTTGATTTTGTCTTTTAGATCTGTGATTTTGTGACTTTTTGTCTATTTGTTTTTTCTTATTTCTCTGCTATTATAACGCACAGTACGTTTGTCAGCAAATCAAGCACTATGATGAATTCGCAAAAATCTGATTTGCAAAATGCAACCGACAGCAACAGTACCATTGTCGCTCATTCTGTTGCTACTAATGCTATCCATAGCCCACCCGGCTAGCCGCGCGGTCTGGCGCGCTGCTTCCCGAGCGGGAAGGCGTGCCGGTCCCCAGCACCAATCCACTCGCCGGATTAGTGTCGAGGTTCGGTGTGGTGGCCAGCCTGTGGATGGTTTTTAAGGCGGTTTTCCATCCGCCTCGGCGAATGCGGGCTGGTTCCCCTTATTCCGCCTCAGTTACACTACGTCGGCGATTGCTGTGCAAACACAGCCTCTACTAAAGCGTACACCATAATTACTCTACGATAGAAACATTTGGTGTACACGTGTCTGGTATGAGACGTTCCCGGAGGAGGGGGGGGGGGGCAGGGGTTCACTGGGGGCCGAACCGCAGAATAACCCTGGGTTCGGTGTGGGGCGGCGGTGGGGTGGGTGGACTGCTGTGGCCCGTTGTGAACTGCTGAGGGCTACGGCGGGACGAAGCCTCTCCGTCGTTTCCAGGTCCCCGGTTTAATACACAGTACACAGTACTAACCATATTTCTGACATAATAATGCGAGATGGTGTGTCTTTGCAACAGGATAGTCAAGTCACGAACATTGTGGACGCTCTTCGTACTGACAAGACTCAGCATTCAGATAACAAAGTTTGTGGAGATTCTGATATTTTATTTTCTGAGAATACTAATATCACACATATAAGTACGGAAGATTCACTACCTTTGCGAAAATCCGACACCCAGCCTTTTCGGAATTTTTCCGACACTACTGTTACGCAACAGCTTCATTTGACTACACTCAGTATGAATTTCCTGCCACAACCTCAGTTCGATTGTTTGTTTCAGTTCTTAGGTGAAATGCAAAAACAGAATAATCAACGTTTTGATGAACAATTCACTCGTTTTGACGAACTTAAAAATAGCAGTAACGAACTTAAAGAAGACAACAAGGGACAAAAAGTTTTGAGGAACAATCCGCTCGTTTTGCTGAGGAGCTCAGAGAAAGCAACAACAAAGAAACGTTTTGAGGACCTTAAAAACAGCAACGAGTCCCTTACAATGCAATTTCAAGAACTTAATGATAAATGCACTAAAAATCATGAATCTCTTACAGAAAGTTTTGATGCACGGGCTACTCATTTGGAATTCGAATATCGTAAAAGAATCCTTACATGCGCTCCGTGACTGTCAAAAGGCACTCTTGACGACTTAAAAGACAGCCACATAACTTTAACAGACCGTATAAATGATATAACAACAGAGGACATCAATGTCACATCTCGTTTAAGCGAGCTAACTACACCTTATGACAACCTTAACTACCGTGTGTCAGACAGGGAAGTAGCCGTTGATGAACAACTTAATACCATTGCTAAAACTCAGCGGCGAGACAAAGTCTTACTTTTCGCCAAAATTAGAAAGTTGGTATCCAGTGAAATTGTTGTTACTCTGCAAAAGAAAACGCGTAGTCATGCTGTAAAGTTATAATCACTTAAAGATAATACTGCAAAAATTCACGACCAGTACGACAATCTGAGAGCTGAATGTGATGAACTCGACGACACAGTAGCACGATTAAGATTAAATCATGGCAGTCACTGTGAAAGTACACTACCGGCACACTTCGCTGACACTGAAGAATTTCAATCACTTGAAAACTTTCGACAGGAGCAGATGCAAATCAATCGTCAAATCAAACAGGTACTCAATAAACGTAATGCTCGCTTGTCTGACAATAAGCTCGGTGGCATTTCTCAGGACTGCTCATATAACTTTGCCACACATTGTATCGATCAGGATAGAGAACATTCTACTGGTCAGAGAAAGAGACTTTTAAGACTCACATGACAAGTGTCGCACTTTTTTCAGTCCACAACATTCTTTTGATAATTTTAGAAACGATGGATTTGACTACAAGCATTTTTTATCTGTCAGAAAATTCAAAGTATTTCGTAATGGTCCTAATTGTTTGCATCCCTTTGAATGAATTCTGCAATTTATCTTTCCTTTACCTCCAAATTGGCCTGTTTCTCATAAATTAGAATTTATTTGTAGCTTCTAGGAAGGGAAACCGTCAACGAGAATGCGACCTATTGCACTCCAGTGTTTTTCAGTTGAAGAATTTCGAAGCGCTTTCCTCGCAGCGTACTGGTCCGAGACGAAACAGCCTGCTGTAAAAGACAAATCGACGCCGATTTTTTGAAACGTTAACACCGAACTTTGAATGCATGGTACAAGAAAACCAGCATTTGCTTGAGCCATTCAGCCCGTCAGGTTTGATGCACCTCTGTATTTCGGAGCTTCCAGGAAATTTTAAATGTCCGTTAAGAGCACTTCAACAGTCATCTAACATACATGCTTTTCGTGACGCTTTACAATCACTTCAGGTTGATCAGTCATTTTCACAGAAAAATAATTATAATAAGTTTTCTAACAACAACCGCAATTTTCACTACAGACACATCGGTGGTCATTCTGGTACGTTTTTCAGTCACAAAAATAGTGACTACTTTGCAAATGAAAGACGTAACAGAAATTTTGACAACAGCAACCAGAATTTCAATGGTAAACAGCAACGACATTTTCAGCAGAACCGAAGTCGTCCTAATAACTATCAACAGCAAAAATCACAATTTTCAACAGTCTACTCAGCAACATGTTAATTCCGCTGTCAGAACAGCAATCGTTGTCGCAAAACGATTCTAGTAATAATTTTATTCACACGAACACTTTCCGTAATTACAGACAACAGCCATACCAGCAAACCTCTTGTGGCAATCACCAGCATTTTCAGGGTCACAATGGAAATAAGCACGGAAGTAGAAATTTTAATCATAATTTCAGGACTAAAAGGCATTTTAATAACAACCAGTCTTTATGCTTAAATGAACCAGACTCACATTTTCATAGGCATGAAGGTAATCGAAGTCCTCCACAACCCCAGCGCACTGTTCACAGAACGTTGCAGACGCTACGCAACAATGACTGTCGGGTCAGGCGTCAGATGACGCCGACGACCCGCCAACGCGGGTCACGTCGCATTCTGCGAACACTGTAGAGCATGATGATCCGCTTAGTAGATGATACCAGGGATTTACTGTTATGTGAAACTGAACTGCCTCTGAAGCATCTTTATCATCCTGTTATCACCACTGAAGTAGGCAAACACGCATTAAAGCAGTTCTGGATTCTGTTTCTCCCGATACTGTCATGAGTGACGCAGCATTCGACCGCTGCAATTCTGGTGATTCTTGTCCGATGTTGCCTCCCAACAAAATCGAAATAAATAGTGCTGCACCTGGTAAAAGCGTTGAAGTCAAATCTCAAAACTCATTTACAATTTTCTACTCAAGGTCACACGATATTCGCCAACTTCTTTATCGTTCCACTATTAACCACTCAAGTCATTCTAAACATCGATTTCTTAAACCAACATAAAGCAGTGCTGAATTTTAAATGGCTCTGAGCACTATGGGACTTAACTTGTGAGGTCATCAGTCCCCTAGAACTTAGAACTACTTAAACCTAACTAACCTAAGGACATCACACACATCCATGCCCTAGGCAGGATTCGAACCTGCGACCGTAGTGCTGGATTTTAACAAGTTTCGTATTACGTTACAAAACGACAACAATATATCTTAACATTTTCATCAGGGCCTATCTAGCGTGGGACAAAATATCAACCGCCAGCATTTCCTTTCTTCAAATAGAAACGTCGACTGGTACACCACACAATTTCATTCTGCTGACCCGTACTGTGAGCACACCGTTTCCGGCACTCTTGGTGACATTTTCGACACGATTCAGGACAAAGTTGACAACTGTGAAGCCACCTCTGATTTACATAACCAACAATTACAGAAAATCTTACAAACTCATACCCACGTTTTTGGTAATGTACCTGACACTATTCGTGGTTTTCTCTATGAATTTCAAGTTGAGCCACACAATACTTTTGTTGGACGACACTACTCCATTTCTTTTGTTTATCGTCAGAAAGTTAAAGAAGAAATTAATTCCATGCTTCAACAAGGTATTACTGAGCCGGCAGCCAGACCATTATAACAGCCCGCTTCATATTGTGCCAGAGAAAGATGGTTCACTGAAGCTCGTTCTCGATTCGAGACAAATTAACAAAATTATTAATACGGAAATCGATAGATCGCAAACCTTGGAAGAGATTCTTCAGAAATGTAATGGCGTCCCAGTTTTCTCCTCCCTTGATTTAAAATCTAGTTTCTGGCAGATTGAAATGCACCCTAATTGCCACAAACATACGGCCTTTCTCTGTTTTGGAATATCCTATCAATTCAGTAAACTTCCTTTTGGATTAAACATTTCATCTGCAGCATTCATCAGAGGTTTAAATTCTATTTTACGAGAGCATTTGAAAAATATGATTACCACTTATGTCGATGATATTCTCATATCCGAAAAGACCTGGGATGAGAACAGTGATACCCTGAATTCTTTATTACAAGTCTTTTCCGACCATTGTGTTACAGTGAACCTCAGCGAATCTAAATTCGGCAAATCTAACATAAAATTTTTAGATCACGTCATATGTGTCTCTGCCATTGAACCCCAGCCGAATGAGTTGCAAGCTATCTGTGACATCATCACACCCACTTCCAAACGTCGAGTCAGATGTTTTCTCGGTTCGGTCATTTTTTTCCGGCTTTTACACTCATTATGGAACCCGCAAAAGTTTTTACATTCTTCGTCAAACGTCTTATTTCTTTAATATGGAGAAACTCATTCGTCGTGTTCTTATGAAGTGCAAATTATGCCAGGAAGCCTAGACAACAACATCTTCCTTTCATGTTCAGTTGTATCCCATCATTCCTGTGATATTAGTTCATCTAGCAGCCGTTGACTTATACGGTGCTATTGTTACCAGCAGACAAGGCTCCTCTTATATTTTCGTAGCTGTAGAGCTCATGTCGAAATTTGTGTCACGCCTTTGCGTAAAGAATTTTTTAACAGAAGTTGGTCACGCTGACAAGGTCATTTCAGACAAGTATCCGCAATTTAGGTCAAGTTACTGGACCCGCACTCTCTCAAGCAGGAAATTTAAATCGATTTACATTTCCCGCTATCATGCTCCTTCAAATCCAGCTGTACGCATTATGAAAGAGATAAGTGAACTATGCAGATTGTACTGCCACAAGAAACACAAAGATTGGGACAAATATACACATTTCAAGATGTTATCAACTCTATTCCCAACTTTTCTACCTTACTTTCTCTGTACCTTGTACTGAAAAACAAACTGCCACCTGACAGAAACAAAGAACTTGTACCGTTACCTAAGTCCCGTTGCTTACCACACGACGAAACTGAGGAAACAGCTTTTCGCAATATCGAACGAGCTGCAGACTTGTAGATGGTCTCATAAAGGAAAACGCTTGTTTAGAAAATTCTTTCTTTTCAGTGATGGACCATACAGAATTCCTCATATCTGTCATCCGAATGCTTTGGAAGTGGGAAGTCTGAGAACCAGACGTAGAATGGGTGTACACCATATCATGAATGTCAAAGAATTTCACGAACAAGACACACTCACACCGTTTTATAGACAACGTATCTACACCGAGAATTTTTTTACTGTGGGATTTTTATGACCACAGCATACTTTATTTATTGTTTTATAATGTTCGATTTTCCCTGATTTTGTAACTTGCACAGAATTCTATGAATAGGACACACACACACAGCTTTACAGACAACACACACTGTGATCTGGGTTACTACCAGACAGCCTATTTGTCTTGACACACACACACACAGCTTTACAGACAACACACACTGTGATCTGGGTTACTACCGGACAGCCTATTTGTCTTTTCATATCTTATAACTTGGGATTTGCACTTATATTTGCATTTACTTTGCTGTTTCCTATGTTCCAAAGCCGGCTTTCATGTGAGGCATTCTCCGCTTGCAGGTAAATTACAGTAATCGACAGAGTAAATGGCAGCACTCATAGGATGTTCAATGACGTGTTGATAGAAGACTGGAGATCACCCCTATTGCCGTATTTCATGTACAATGCTCAGATATATTTGAAGTAGCAGAATGTAAAGTTTCAGATAGTTGCTAGATGTAATTACATATCAGATGAAAGTAAGAGGTACTCATGTTCCCTACTTCTCAAAGCCAGTTTTCGAGTAGTGCATCTTCCACTTGCAGGTAAAATGCAGTCATCGGCAGAGTAAACCAAAAGACGTCCGTTAACATGCTGATAAAGAACAGGAGAATAGCCCTACTACTTCATTTCGTATGGGAATCTGTAGACAACATTTCAAGCAGCATAATGTAATGTTTAAAATGTTAATAGGTTATAATTACTTTTCAGATGAAAAGAGACATAATCATTTCTTCACATTTCGAAGCCATGAGGTTCCCTTTAAAGGAAACATCCAGTCGATGGCAGGGTGAATGGTAGCAACCAAAACACCCTCGCTAACCTGCTTGGATGAAGTAGAGGAGAAGAACCGTGTTATTACATTCCAAATAGGAATCTGTAGATAGCCTTTGACGTAGCAGAATGTATTATTAAAAATCGTCAACCAGATGTTACTACTTATCCAATGATAGACGGAAGTAGTCATTTGCCTACATTTAAAAGCCTCCTCTGAAGCAGGGCATGTTCCCATTGAAAATAAAACGTAGTCGACAGCAGAGTAAATGGCGGCACCCATAAGAGGCTCATTAACCCAATGATACATTTCATATAGGATTCTGTGGACAGCATTCGAAGTTGCAGAATATAATATTGAAATCGTTAGTCAAATGTAATTACTTACGAATGAAAGAAGGAAGTTCTCATTGACTGCATCTCAGTCAGTGCCAGTTTTTCAGGTCATCTTTATTTGGAGTTAAAGCCCAGCAGGTGGCAGAGTAAATGGTGGCAGCCAGAACACGCAGCTTAACCTGCCGAGAAAGAGCAGGAGAACAAACCTGTCACTGAACAGGTCTACTGGGAGTCTGTTATTTGCACTTCCGGATTTTGTACCTACTACGTGTGTCTCAGACGCTAAGAGACACTTCTGAATCGCTTATTATTCGCTCGCAGTCTTTGCTCAGAGCAACTGTGTCGCTGGAAGGTATGCTCGTTATTGTCATCGCTGCTGGGATAAAGGAAACATTTTTTTATTTTGTGGCACTGCAGTCGCGCGTAGTTAGATTCATTGTTGAATTAGACAGCCATGTGAAGGGAATTGAGATTTTTCATTAAAGATTGTTTAATTTTCACTGTAAGGGTATTTTCATGTCTGTCAGTTATTTTTCTAACAATTGTGAGAGTAAGCATTTGACATCAATGTTGTCCTTTTTCAATGTTAATGCATGTTGTAACATAAATTTCATACAATTAATAATATATCAGATAACAGTTTGTTAAACGAATATTTCACCTAAGAGCATTGTGCACATGTTCAGTCCAAGTAATTTTTGTTTAAAGCAGTCTCTCACTCAGTGGTGTGTACAACACAGTTTACTTGCTGGCTGGAGCATCAACAGTAAGCTCTCAGCAGCTGTAGTCAGAAATTAGCAACTGGCGTGCGCAGAGCAGCAAGCACTGCGTTTCCAAGCACTTACATTACGAGGAGAGACATTTTCATTTCACGATCTGTTTGCTACGAAATTACTACCAGCCATTCTTATCTGACACTGACGTTAATCATTTGAGTATCTTTAATGAATGTGCACCTTGTTATTATTCCTGTGTGCCAGTTTTGCGACCTTGGTTGGCCCACTTTGCATTTTTAGTGTAAGCATGCTTCACTGTGGACCTTTAAGTTGGTAGTTCAGTTTTATTAAGCTTTGTGATCTTTGTTCTTTTAATGATGTTGTGTTATGTGGCCGTATAACTTTGGGTTGGAAGTATATGGTGTTACCAGTCTTTGAGATATGGTTAAACAAGAAGGATTGTTTGTTCGATTATTCACGTTGCCCACTATCTATGATTTTAGTTGCAGACGCAAAATATGATTCTTATTCATGTTTATGAAATTCAATTAAAGTGAAGATTTGTATATAGCATCAGTAAGAGGACAAATGTCCGAATTGAAGTTAATATAATAAAGTCTGTTTAGAGTCAAACTAAAATTCTAAAACAATCACAAGCTTGTCCATCACCAGTGATCTCGGGCTTCCTATTTCCTTTAAATAGCAGCGGTGAGATTGTAATTTTGATTCTCTAAAGAACTGAGAAGTACATCGGTTCATGCATAATTTGTTATTTTTTGGCGCTTAAGCACGCATTGCGTTTGTTTTCGTGGTTAATGTTTTGGCTAGCAGTAATCTCTTTGATAGTCGGTAATCTCTTCGCATTTTCCTGTACAATATTTTCTACTTCTTTACATTAGCTTCGTTTTTGTACCCAGACATTTCCCTTACTATTAGGCTCATTACTACGTCCTAAATGAGCACCGGTGGGGGGCAGATTCAGAGCTGGAACAGCCTTTGGAAGGAATGTTCAACAGTTCTTTTCAAATCTCTTTCATAATCCAAAGCAGACAACAGCGTTTTCAACTGAAAATGAATCTCGACGTGTACAAGCATTTGACAATCTTCTTTTCGTTTCACCGATTTTAGGACTCGATGGGAGCCATTCATTTCCACATCAAAAGACTTACTCTAAAAACTCCTCACTAACCGATAATTACGGTGTAACTCTGTAAACAATCGCCAGTCACTAATAAAATGGCTGTGAGCACTATGAGACTTATCTTCTGAGGTCATCAGTCCCCTAGAACATTATTTTTTTCTTTTTTTGTTCATCAGACTACTGACTGGTTTAATGCGGCCCGCCACGAATTCCTTCCCTGTGCTAACCTCTTCATCTCAGAGTAGCACTTGCAACCTACGTCCTCAATTATTTGCTTGACGTATTCCAATCTCTGTCTTCCTCTACAGTTTTTGCCCTCTACAGCTCCCTCTAGTACCATGGAAGTCATTCCCTCATGTCTTAGCAGATGTCCTATCATCGTGTCCCTTCTCCTTATCAGTGTTTTCCACATATTCCTTTCCTCTCATAATCTGCGTGGAACCTCCTCATTCCTTACCTTATCAGTCCACCTAATATTCAACATTCGTCTAAAGCACCACGTCTCAAATGCTTCGATTCTCTTCTGATACGGTTTCCCCACAGTCCATGTTTCACTACCATACAATGCTGTACTCCAGACGTACATCCTCAGAAATTTCTTCCTCAAATTAAGGCCGGTATTTGATATTAGTAGACTTCTCTTGGCCAGAAATGCCTTTTTTGCCGTAGCGAGTCTGCTTTTGATGTCCTCCTTGCTCCGTCCGTCATTGGTTATTTTACTGCCTAGGTAGCAGAATTCCTTAACTTCGTTGACTTCGTGACCATCAATCCTGATGTTAAGTTTCTCGCTGTTCTCATTTCTACTACTTCTCATTACCTTCGTCTTTCTCCGATTTACTCTCAAACCATACTGTGTACTCATTAGACTGTTCATTCCGTTCAGCAGATCATTTAATTCTTCTTCACTTTTACTCAGGATAGCAATGTCATCAGCGAATCGTATCATTGATATCCTTTCACCTTGTATTTTAATTCCACTCCTGAACCTTTCTTTTATTTCCATCATTGCTTCCTCGATGTACAGATTGAAGAGTAGGGGCGAAAGGCTACAGCCTTATCTTACACCCTTCTTAATACGAGCACTTTGTTCTTGATCGTCCACTCTTATTATTCCCTCTTGGTTGTTGTACGTATTGTATATGACCCGTCTCTCCCTATAGCTTACCCCTACTTTTTTCAGAATCTCAAACAGCTTGCACCATTTTATATTGTCGAACGCTTTTTCCAGGTCGACAAATCCTACGAAAGTGTCTTGATTTTTCTTTAGCCTTGCTTCCATTATTAGCCGTAACGTCAGAATTGCCTCTCTCGTCCCTTTACTTTTCCTAAAGCCAGACTGATCGTCACCTAGCCCATTCTCAATTTTCTTTCCCATTCTTCTGTATATTATTCTTGTAAGCAGCTTCGATGCATGAGCTGTTAAGCTGATTGTGCAATAATACTCGCACTTGTCAGCTCTTACCGTCCTTGGAATTGTGTGGATGATGCTTCTCCGAAAGTCAGATGGTATATCGCCAGACTCATATATTCTACACACCAACGTGAATAGTCGTTTTGTTGCCACTTCCCCCAATGATTTTAGAAATTCTGATGGAATGTTATCTATCCCTTCTGCCTTATTTGACCGTAAGTCCTCCAAAGCTCTTTTAAATTCCGATTCTAATACTGGATCCCCTATCTCTTCTAAATCGACTCCTGTTTCTTCTTCTATCACACCAGACAAATCTTCACCCTCATAGTGGCTTTCAATGTATTCTTTCCACCTATCTGCTCTCTCCTCTGCATTTAACAGTGGAATTCCCGTTGTACTCTTAATGTTACCACCGTTGCTTTTAATGTCACCAAAGGTTGTTTTGACTTTCCTGTATGCTGAGTCTGTCCTTCCGACAATCATATCTTTTTCGATGTCTTCACATTTTTCCTGAGCCATTTCGTCTTAGCTTCCCTGCACTTCCTATTTATTTCATTCCTCAGCGACTTGTATTTCTGTATTCCTGATTTTCCCGAAACATGTTTGTACTTCCTCCTTTCATCAATCAACTGAAGTATTTCATCTGTTACCCATGGTTTCTTCGCAGCTACCTTCTTTGTACCTATGTTTTCCTTCCCAACTTCTGTGATGGCCCTTTTTAGAGATGTCCATTCCTCTTCAACTGTACTGCCTACTGCGCTATTCCTTATTGCTGTATCTATAGCGTTAGAGAACTGCAAACGTATTTCGTCATTCCTTAGTACTTCCGTATCCCACTTCTTTGCGTATTGATTCTTCCTGACTAATGTCTTGAACTTCAGCCTACTCTTCATTACTACTATATTGTGATGTGAGTCTATATCTGCTCCTGGGTTCGCCCTGCAATCCAGTATCTGATTTCGGAACCTCTGTCTGACCATGATGTAATCTAATTGAAATCTTCCCGTATCTCCCGGCCTTTTCCAAGTATACCTCCTCCTCTTGTGATTCTTGAACAGGGTATTCGCTATTACTAGCTGAAACTTGTTACAGAACTCAATTAGTCTTTCTCCTCTTTCATTCCTTGTCCCTAGCCCATATTCTCCTGTAACCTTTTCTTCTACTCCTTCCCCTACAACTGCATTCCAGTCGCCCATGACTATTAGATTTTCGTCCCCCTTTACATACTGCATTACCCTTTCAATATCCTCATACACTTTCTCTATCTGTTCATCTTCAGCTTGCGACGTCGGCATGTATACCTGAACTATCATCTCGGTGTTGGTCTGCTGTCGATTCTGATTAGAACAACCCGGTCACTGAACTGTTCACAGTAACACACCCTCTGCCCTACTTTCCTATTCATAATGAATCCTACACCTGTTATACCATTTTCTGCTGCTGTTGACATTACCCGATACTCATCTGACCAGAAATCCTTGTCTTCCTTCCACTACACTTCACTGACCCCTACTATATCTAGATTGGTCCTTTGCATTTCCCTTCTCAGATTTTCTAGTTTCCCTCCCATGTTCGAGCTTCTGACATTCCACGCCCCGACTCGTAGAACGTTATCCTTTCGTTGATTATTCAATCTTTTTCTCATGGTAACCTCCCCCTTGGCAGTCCCCTCCCGGAGATCCGAATGGGGGCTATTCCGACATCTCTTGCCAATGGAGAGATCATGATGACACTTCTTCAAATACAGGCGACATGTCCTGTGGATACACGTTACGTGTCGTTAATGCAGTGGCTTCCACTGCCTTCTGCATCCTCATGTCGTTGATCATTGCTGATTCTTCCGCCTTTAGGGGCAATTTCCCACCCCTAGGACAAGAGAGTGCCCTGAACCTCTACCCGCTCCTCCGCCCTCTTTGACAAGGCCGTTGGCAGAATGAGGCTGACTTCTTATGCCGAAAGTCTTCGGCCGCCAATGCTGAATATTTATCAAAATTTAGGCAGTGGCAGGGATCGAACCCGGGACCGAAGACGTTTTTATTATGAATCAAAGACGCTACTCCTAGACCACGGGTAATGTAGCCCTAGAACTTAGAGCTACTTAAGCCTAACTACCCTAAGTACATCACACACATCCATGCCCGAGGCAGGATTCGAACCTGCGACCGTAGCGGTCGCGCGGTTCCAGACTGAAGCGCCTAGAACCGCTCGGACACACCGGCCGCCTTGTTCTGTGTGTGGTATCTTCCTTGTTTCTCCCCTGTGAACCGAGGTATTAAATTCCCTTGCACATAGCTTCCTCCTTGCAGTTGTGCCTTGAGAATGGCAGGGTGTGCTCCTGTCGAAATATCGGCTGTGGGCGACGACGGCACCAGGCAGCAAACCCGTAAGTTCTTTGAACATTCAATTCGCCGAGAAAAGTTAAGGTTTCACATGCCCGGGACAGATTGAAAAGGGTTGTTTATGGATGACTTGACTCACCAACCACTCTGAGGGACCTACGTCGAATCGCCGTTGAGGGGTGGGACAGTCTGAACCTACAGTGCCTTGAAGAACTTGTGGATAGTATGCCACGACGAATACAGGCATGCATCAATGAAAGAGGACGTGCTTCCAGGTATTAGAGGTACCGGTGTATATAGCAGTCTGGACAACCACCTCTCAAGGTCTCACTGTATGGTGGTACAACATGCAATATGTGATTTTCATGAGCAGTAAAAAGGGCGGAAACGATGTTTATGTTGATCTCGGAACCGAGGTGACGTAAACGTTTTTTTGAGTTGTGTATGTGTACTGGTTCACAATATTAATGTTTCTAGACTCTAGGTGCACACAATCATTTGTGGCTATCCATATGTGCCAGCTTATTCGCCTTTCTCGTCATTTGAACCAATTTACTGCTGCATGTTGGATGGGTCAGTAGTAGCGTACTTGATGGGCTTACTGGTAGGGTAATTCCCACACGACCGCCGCTACAGGTAAGGTTCTGAACGTCCTGCCAGAAGGAATCACCTTACAGGAGCGTCAGCAAGCAGCAACAGGAGTGGCCAGTGACGTGCCTTCCAGTCGGCTCCTTACTCCGACAGGCTGTGTGCTGGATGTTATTCTGGACAAGTTTAGAGTTGGCGAAGTCGGCAAGTCGGCTGTCAGTTCTCTTGAGATGGATGTGCTAAGTCGCGGGTCCCACTGAGGCGCAGTTTGTATTTGACATGATTACTACATCGGTGTTCTGGAGGGAGTGATCCTCCGCGATTAATGGAGTTACGACAAAGTATTAGAAAGTGTGTTCCCGTGTGCTGGGCGTGTATTGCCTCTGACATACTTCCCTGTGATTTGGGAAATTTGGAAATTTGTAGTAAGTTCCTATGGTACTAAACTGCTGGGGTCATTGGTCCCTAGGCTTACACACTATTTAGTCTAACTTAAACTAACTTACGTTAAGGACAACAAACACTCCCATGTCCGGGGGGAGGACTCGAACCTCTGACGGGGGGAGCCGCGCGAATTGTGGCAAGGAGCCCTAGACCGTGCGGCTACCTCGCGCGCCCCTGTTGTTCTCTGTGTGAATGTTATGGACCGCTCTTAAATCCATCTTAAAAATGTATTTACACTGACCCAAGATGTCCAAAATTTCTTTTGCATTCAATGTGGGATGTGCACCAGTGATAGTCCTTGTGTTGAGGTATCTGTAGTCACAGCATAATCTGTACATTCTTGTACCATTTGAAAACATTTTTGGGAACAGTTAAAACATCTACACCTCTTCAACAATCCCTTCAGACAATTTCTGATGGAGACATTCTTCTATTATTGGCTGTAGGTGTTCTGGAAGCCCGGATGGTTTCCTGTAGACAGGAGCGTTATTGTCGGTGAGCTCAGAGGAAACGTGGACATGTTAGGTAGATGGAAGTAGTGGTTAGGTAGAAAGTGACGGGCGTGGCTAGGGTGAATTCACATGTATAAACTGAACTTTTCCCTTGCAGATCTGAGAGTGATGTTTTCTGAGTCACCGTTTCCCTGCTGGCTTTGAATTGTATATTGCATGCAGCCAATTCAGGTGCATTTATTCAACTTAGATGGTTATCTCCCCAGTCCTGTGGTCTCATCTTGGAACCTTACTCGATAGTAGTAACGTTACTACACTGAAACGCCAAGAAAAAAAAAGCATTTACGAGGTAGCGAGGAACTGGGGATTTTCCTGTACGATGATTTCACAAGTGTACTGTGAATATCAGGAATCCGCTAAAACATCAAATCACCGACATCGCAGCGGCCGGAAAAAGATCCTGCAACAACGGGACCAACGACGACTGAAGAGAATCGTTCAACGTGACAGAAGTGCAACCGTTTCGCAAATTGCTGCAGATTTGAATGCTGGGCCATCAACAAGTTTCAGTGTGTGAACCATTCAACGAAACATAATCGATATGGGCTCTCTGAGCCGAACGCCCACCCCTGTACCCTTGATGACTGCACGACACAGAGCTTTACGCCTCGCCTGGGCGTCAGCACCGACATTGGGCTGCTGATGGCTGGAAACATTTTGTCTGGTACGACGAGTCTTGTTTCATATTGTATCGAGCGGATGGACGTGAATCGGTACCGAGACAACTTCATGAATCCATGGACCCTGCATGTCAGCAGGGGACTGTTAAAGCTGGCGGAGGCTCTGTAATGGAGTGCAGCTAGAGTGATATGGGACCCCTGACACATCTAGATGCGACTCTGACAGGTGACACGTATGCAACTATCATGGCCGATCACCTGCATCCATTCGTGTCCATTGTGCATTCCGACGGACTTTGGTAAATCCTGCAGGACAATGTGACACCCCACACGTCCAGAATTGCTACAGTGTGTCTCCAGAAACACTTTTCTGAGTTTAAACACTTCCGCTGGCCACCAAACTCCCCAGATATGAACATTATTGAGCAGATCTGGGATGTAACGTGCTGTTCAGAAGAGATCTCCACCCCTCGTACTCTCACGGATTTATGGACAGCCCTGCATGATTCATGGTGTCAGTTCCCTCCAGCACTACTTCAGACATATTCGAGTCCACGCCACGTCGCGTTGCGGCACTTCGGCGTGCTCGCGGGGGCGCTACACGATATTAGGCAGGTGTACAGGTTTCTTTGGCTCCTCAGTGTACTAACAGTGCTGGTAATTGCCGGTGCTGGACTTAGAGTCGTGAAGCTTAACTATGCCTCGCTGATCAAAGCGAAGATGACGGCGTCAAATTTAGAGCGATTTTACTAGTGTAGGAAATTTATCCGGGTCCGCCAGTAAACTGCTTGCAACTAAACACGCGGAGTAGAGCGTCACGTGATGTGTTTAACACGGGGAAAAAAAAGTGGCTCTGAGCACTATGGGACTTAACATCTGAGGCCATCAGTCCCGTAGACCTTAGAACTACTTAAACCAAACTAACCTAAGGACATCACACACATCCATGCTCGAGGCAGGATTCGAACCTGCGACCGTAGCGGTCTCGCGGTTCTAGACTGGAGCGCCTAGAACCGCTCGGCCACTGAGGCCGGCTGACGCGGGACAAACCGCGATTGTGTTTTCGCGACACTGCGGGGGTTCCGAACAAACGACGGAAGGAGTTCATCACTTTGTTTCGATTCTGCAGCGTGCTCGCGCGCGCGCACGTGTGTGTTTGTGTGTGTGTGTGTGTTTGAGAGTGAGTGAGTGTGTATGTGATCAAATAGGTATGCAGGTTAGCTGAGCTGCACGTCACACCTACCTCGTGTCATACGAAGATGGCGAGGGATGCTGCAATCTCTAGTTCCTCTATATCCAAAATAGCAATCCTTCCTCCACGAAATTCACCGTTAAGGTTCGCTGTAATTTGACACTTTCTGAAAAAATGACTCTATATAATACCGTCTATGGCAGTGACGCTCAGTAGGAGTGTATATTAAATTCACACACGGATCGGTTCCATTTGCACTGTTCGCTCACTCTGTTTTTATTCGAACAAATTGGCCATCATCTGTTGATTACAAATCACACTAAATTCGAGGTACTACGCCCTTACAGTATAGCTCTTGCCAGCCATATGTTCTTTCACCTTAACTTCTGACACTTTTTTTCCCCTTCCACTATATTAATTGCAAAAATACACTTTTAAGCAACATGGTTTCTTCTTTACATTTTTAACGTTTTGTTTAATATCTTACTGTATTTCTCAATCAGTATGTCAACATCCTGTACAACAACTCCTCTTATTCCTGTGTCCTGTGGAACTGTCCTTTAACACTATGCGTTCACTTCAAACAACATGTCACAACGACACTTGTTTGTTACTGTATCATACTATAACATTTTGTGCCCCTCTCACCAATCAGAACACTAATTAGCGCTACGAATGCCATTCCATGTTCTTCCACACAGTTCAGTTGTCTCCACCTTCCTGCTCCTCTGGTTTTACAATGCTATTAATTTTTATTGGCACGGTACTGAACATACACATAATACACACATACCGGTACAATTTTTATTTAAGACTTGCATATTTCCTAAAAAATAAATACTGTTATGGAACAATGTAGATAAGTAAATAAATTTGCAAAAAAAATTTCGTATCAAGCTGAAGTTTAATATGGTACAACGGAATAATTTTCAGATATAAGAAGCGTTGCCAAAGGTGAAAGTCATGTAAAATTGTCATTAAAAAATTCCTAGTACTAGTCGAAGACAGAATTTTGGATTGAGCGATCTAGTGTGAGACATAAGACGAAGCACAGTTCTGCAGTTATTTGCAAAATAAGAAGGGTAACGTAGACATCTTTTTAAAGCTTTGTAGGAATCAATGGAAAGGGCAAATATTCTTGTAAAGGCATTGCAAAATGGTTCAAATGTCTCTGAGCACTGTGGGACTTAACATCTCAGGTCATCAGTCCCCTAGACTTAGAACTATTTAAACCTAAGGACATCACACACATCCATGCCAGAGGCAGGATTCGAACCTGCAAGCGTAGCGGGTAGCGAGGTTCCGGACTGGAGCGCCTAGAACCGCTCGGCCACCGCGGCCGGCCAAAGATATTACAAGAGTATATTCTGTTCCCTTCACTATCCAGTGGTTGAAATATTTTTTCATATGCAAGAAATTCTTGCATTATTTTCGTTTTTATCATATGCTATGGGTAACAAAATGTTTTTGTGAAAATTTCGGAGACCAAGTTAACATGTTATCACAGGGTGGGTTGGGAGAAATAGAGCAAGAACATTCTTACTATCTTCTAGCAAATTACATTTTAATGTAATGTCAATTCATTAAATTAACTAGACAAACACAGACATGTAGAAATAGGCATTTATAATTAATTAAGAACAAATGAGAAAAATACGACACTGGTTTTGTGTTAGCAGCCGGAGTTAATTTTATCTTATCAGATAGATTCAATCATTATTACTGGTCACTGGCTTTAGTCCTGTCCACAGTCAAGAGAGCCCTTTGGAAACAATAGCCACGTAACTTACAACGAGGATTGCGCAAGGAGAGACCGTCCATTTCTCCTCCTTTCCAGGTTTCTCTCAGCTGTTGAACAGAGCTCCTGTCTTGGGCGTATGATATCCGGATTCCACCACGACAGCACTCTGTTCCTGAGCAGAGGCAGCGTCGTTCCATTACAAATGAAGAAAACGAACTGCAGTGGTCCCTGCACCATCGTGACTATGTGTACGTAGTACACAAACTGCGCTATGCCTTGTGCCTGGTGGAACCCAATTCTAATGATTATACCTATCCCGCTCAAAATAACAGCCTTAACTGACATAAAAACATATTGTTTCTTAGAGGCAAATTTATCGTTACTAAAAATTTTGAGTTGCCGCATGGAGTTCCGAGCACGTAAGTACATGTATCCCACCGACCCAAGACAAACCAAATTGAAAGTTATCGATAGAGAAATCCCCGCAAGGAATATTATCCGACTGTGCATCAGGTAATATTTGCTCGTCTTTTCGAAAGCAATAGTTGCTGTGCACACCACAGTCCAGGGTATCAGTGCATACAGCGCTTGACCACGGAATACCCTCCTGGCTTCAGCAGGTGGCAGGTCGTCAGGAAGCCTAAGATGACGGACACACGCGTACATTTGGTAGCAGAACAAGTTTAGCCAGATACACCTTAGAAGAGTGAGGGCACTATCAATGTGGACCATCGTAGATAGGTCGGGGACGCCTGTCACACGATAAATGACCTCAGAACACAAGATCTGCGTTATACCCGTGATCTGAATGGACAAGAATAGCTTTCCGGGGACATTACGTAACTGGGGCAGGTACATGTACACAACAGTGGTCAAAAAGCGGAAAATAATATTTATGGCTATAAATGACATTTCTAAAGGTTTTAAGCTGTCGATTTTGAAATCTTTGTATTTCAAGGTGGCACTGTTCAAGCTGTCTTTGTACTTAAGAGCCCTTTCTGTTGGCCTCACATACCCTTTGTAGAACTGTCTTTCCCACGTTAAATTGTACGTCGTGAAGTGCGATCCGTTTGTGTAGAAACTGACGCCGCATAAATCGAAAGACTTGTGGAAAGAAAAATCGCCACACATCAGCAACAGGATTGCTCTGGAAACAGAGCAGATGGCGTCTGTAGCGTTCGACTGCAGGCAGGACTGATCGCCAGGGCTGTCGAAATAGCAGCGAGCATCATATACGGATTGTAGCATACTAAACGGGACGTCCTGACAAACGCTGAACGAGTTGGCTATCATCCAGGACAGTAGGCAGAGGTTGACGTTTATCCTCTGCGTGTAGGCCAGGTAGCTGGTGACGGGTATGTGGGGCGACCTCTGCACCACGTCGTCCCACAGCTGCTCGCGGCACTGCTCGCGCTGCTTCACGGCTTCCAGTGGCAGGTCTTCCAGCGGACACGTGGGGTGGTCGAGGGCGTTCGCCAACAGCTGCACGCAGTCAGTGTCCACGGAGACCATGGCGTTGCTTCTGTCCTCCCTCTGCCACTCCTCATCTGGAAAGGAATCACTGCGAGTTGAGTGGTGCTCACACACCAAATGTATGCAGAAGCAGATGTACGCATCTGACCCCAGAGGCTCCTCTGGATGATAAGGCCAGGTGTATTTTAACTACATAATCGATGATAAATAATGTCAACAAAATTTTTTGTATTTGGAAAGATATATACCAGAGTTGAATCGAGAGAAGAGTACGCAATTCGTTTTCATCTACAGAGTATCCAGGAAGTCCCCAAAACCCTCTCGACTATCTACAGTAACTCTTCATCATTTCCTTGTGCCTTTGTCCCACGTCAACGCATGATCGGCGTTGCTACTATGGATTTGCCATTGTTAGTTCAAATGGTTCTAATGGCTCTGAGCACTATGGGACTCAACTTCTGAGGTCATTAGTCCCCTAGGACTTAGAACTAGTTAAACCTAACTAACCTAAGGACATCACACACATCCATGCCCGAGGTAGGATTCGAACCTGCGACCGTAGCGGTCTCGCGGTTCCAGACTGCAGCGCCAGAACCGCACGGCCACTTCAGCCGGCGCCATTGTTAGTGCAGAGGGCATCCAGATCCCCTTTCTATCCCAACTCCATAGCCTTCCCCCCCCCCCCCCAAGATGGAATTAGTGTACCCCAGCTGTCTGCGTCTAGTGAAAGCCATGGAATAGTGTGAACGTGTTCAGATGTCTGGGAGTCGTGTAATGGAGGCAGGACGTGGGGACTGCCCGGTATTCACCTAGTGGGATGTGGAAAACCGCCTAAAAACCACATCCAGGCTGGCTGGCACACCGACGCTCGTCGATAATCCACCAGGCGGATTCGATCGGGGACCGGCGCGCCTACCCTAGTCCAGGAAGCAGCGCATTTGTGCTCTCGGTTAACATGGTGGGTGACTTCGTGCATTCATTGAGGACATACATTCGTTTGCTTGGTATCCCTCCTTTGAAGCTGTTGAAAAGCGTTGGTGTAATTACTATACTCTTTTGATTCACCACAGCACCATTTCAGTTGTGAATTCGTGTTGAAACAGTTACACTGTAAGGAGCGTTTAGTGGCGCGTGTATGGATGCACGAAGGTCCACAGAGAGGGCAAACAACGAAAAACATTATGAGAGTATTTGCCATGGTGCAACTCGTAAAACAAATCTGCTTGTTTGAGCGCAATAAGCTGGTTTTGTATCGAAGACTGGTAGCGTGCTGGACGTAAAAAATACAAATGAAAGCGTGTTCCGTCAACCGGCCGAGCAGTCTGGAATGAAATCCTTTCGCAAAAGAGTTGCTCAGTTCAAACACTGTGGTCACCAACAAATGACCACATTAAAAAATATTTGAAAATGAAAGGATCTAGGCCAAAGTTAATGAATAAAGAATCTGACTGCTGCTTGGAGCGACGTGTTGCTACCTGCCGTGTCTCGCCCAAGAGTGTTAACAAAAAGCATTATTTTTTATAGTCTCTAGCCACATTTTGGAGTCTGAAGTGAAGCCTAATCTCAGGCTCTACTGTAGAGATTTTGGGCAATTTCCACTAACAGAGAGACAGGTTCACGAAATAGGTTTTTGTCTATCATCTGTAAATTTTTAGTGCAAACTGGCTGAGCTTTGATAAATTAAAGCCCTTGCCTGAGTGAAAACCATGCGATTACTATGGCACCTTTATCTGTCTGTATGTGAACGCTAATCTCAGTAACTGGTGCAGGTGTGCGTGTGTGTGTGTGTGTGTGTGTGTGTGTGTGTGTGTGTGTGTGTGTGTGTGTGTCTGGAGCTTACAGTCGGTCAACAGCGAGATTATCAGCACCCTTACTCACATTAAAAGAAACGAATGTGGATAAAACTAAGAAAATGGTATCACACAGTGAGGAGGAAACCTATAAAGTGAAGCTCATCCTCTCTCTCTGACCTCACTCACGTTTATCATACAAGCACTCTATCTCGCACCCGTTAAGACAACGGATAAAGGGTGCAAGGTGCTACACCTGGGATTAAAACGAAAATAAAAGAACAGATGAGCTAAAAAAAGAGGCGCTAAGAAATCTGATTGGCTGACCACATACGAAAAACATAGGTCAGCTGGGCACACAATTAATACGTTAAAATCATCTCCCTAAAATAACATAGTGGACAAATTACAAAACCTTAAGACTCTCATCACATTCGTTTGAACGTCTTTATCTGGAAGCAGATCTATCAGCAAATCAGTCGCTGCCCACTGGTCGGAGAATAAAACACAGTCTGATAAAATCTGGCGCACTATGATCTGTATGCCACAAGTACTACACAATGGACTGAGTTCTCACCGGAGCAAGAAGCCATGTGCCATAGGGCTGTGGCCTGTGTGAAGACGACTGGGGAGCTGCTCATCCTCCCACCGACCCAAAAGCAAGGAGACAGCAGGCAGGTGGATGGCACACCGCGCTAACTCAGCAGCACGGCACGCCTCCCTGCTTGCTAGATCTGCCCTTTCGTTTCCAGCAATATCCACATGCCCTGGCACTCAGCAGACAGACTTCTCCTTCCCCTGTCGTTGTAGTTGGAGGAGGACGTCCTGGATATTGTGCGCTACTTTAACTACTGGGTACAAACGTTGTAGAGAGTGAAGAACACTCGGGGAATCAGAGCAGACAAGGAATTTAGCACTTTAAGCACATTTCGTCTGCTACAGTGCGTGCAAGGTCGCACGTCAATTTGCATCAAAGACAAAAAACTTGCAAGGCACTCAGACATTGAGTATACAATGAGAGAAAACAATAGTGCAACCAACAGAGTACCCCTGTTTCGACCCATCCATAAAGACAGTTCTAAAAGTTTGGTGACCATTAAAAAAGTCCTTTAATAATGTATGAAAATATATGTTGGAGTGCTACATCTGCTATACTACACTAAATCAAAGTTACTCTGGACCTCCACAGTAATCAGGGTAGGAGACTGTTAAAACGCTGGATTTGGTGTTGCACTTGCTCCACACCAAGTGACTCCAACACATGCCCTACCTAGTGTCCAGATGTCCATGTTGCTCATGGAGAAAAGGCATTCCAGAGGTGGAGGAGCAATGGTATCGTACGCATGTGAAGTTGGAGCTACAAGAAACTTACATGCCTGATTCACCATGAGGATATGTCGCTAGATGGTGAGTGGCGGTTTCCCAACCTGAGCACAGAGACTGGGTATGGGGCTGGTTCTGTAAGCGCATCTGGCCATCCTAATATCCTTATGCGTCAATAATCCTCAGGTAAAAAGACCTCGCTGACCTGTACACTGTGCATCCATAGTGTAGCCACGAACACGCAAGAGCCCTATAAAACTGGAGCAGACACACCCTGTCTCACCCCCTAGACCTTTGGTTAAGGCACTTTACAATATTCAGTGCCTTCTGGGTTCTGGCTTTCAGGTCTCACAGGTGTGGCAACCACGAAAATTTGGAGTTAAAACTGAGGTCCAGAAACCTGATTTAGTCTTAAAAATGTGGACTAATATCCCTCACATGCACATTAAAATGACAATGAGAATAATTAAAATTCTTATCTGCAGAAAACTGAAACCCTGTCTTTGCAGCCCACCTCCCTAACTTCCGCACTCTAAGTGCAACTGGTGGGTCGCCGTAGCACCTCTGGAGGAGGAATATGAAACAGCAAAATTGTCCACAATTAAGAAGCACTGTACAGGACTCCTTTCTGTATATGTGATACTGTTTATGGCTATGGCAAAGAGGTTAAACCTCAAAACATTGCTCTAGGAACACCATTCCCTTGCTCAAAACATTCCAACAGCGTGTTACTAATTCAAAACCTAAAAAAGAGCTTACACATGAGAGACTATATGAAGATGCTGAGAAGACCAGGAAAGCCCCATTCGTGGAGTTGCATCTAGCGTTGTACACCTTACTGATATCATAGAATATGTTGAGACAGTGCTGTCTACCTAGAAAGGCCTGCTGAATAGCCACCTCTAGTAGAGTCAGGTTGTCAATAGTGGATCGAAACCTCCAGAATCCACACTGAGAGTGGCTAAGCAGTTGCCTGGTCTCTAACAGCCAGACCAAACGACGGTTAACCGTTCGCTCAAAGGTCTTCCCTTCACAGCTTCTGAAAGCTGGCATCAGCAGTAGTCGGTGCAAAATGCTCTGCCAGGGTCTGAGTGATGTATTTGGAGACACTTCTGTTTCAGCACTGCTGTTATTGGTAAACGAATGTGTTTATAGAAACCCTCATAATGGGTCCAGTACTTTTCTGGAAGAAGTGGAATGGTTGATGTAGTCCAGAAACGCTTGGTATGCCGTTTCCTTGCTCTCCTTAATGACGTGTCAAGTCTTGGCTCTCGTGACCAGATGGGCTGTGAGGTTGTCTGCTGCTGGGATATACTTAAATCGTTGAAGAGCAAACTGTACGCCTGTCCTGGATTGCTGAGCGGCACTCACCAGTCCAACAAACAACAGGACTTTGGGACTGATAAGTCAGTGACGTGTTGGATCTATCGTGTGATGAGGTCGACCTATTCCTTTACACTGTTGCAGTCATCAGCAATGACCTGTGTCCAATTTCCAGTTAGTATTGGCTTGCAATTGTTGTATTCATGAAGTTACTCAGCTTTAACCAAGTATCTAAAATTGATGAGTGTAACAATGTCTTTTGTGTATGAGAGGACAGGCATGTTTTACAATAACTGTTAGGATCCACTTTACCACTTTTTTGCTTGTGCTTGGGTTCATTGCACTTTCGTAGGAAAGAAGTATAGGCAGCGTTTCTCCACTAACGCTGGCTACTTTATCTTTAAAAGAAATGTTTCGCATTTCTATGTTTAATTAGGCTGGCGACCGTATACTATTTCATTTCAGTAAGTTTGAGTAGTTAAAACATTATCTAAATTGGATCTGACCCTTTCTGTGTTTTTATGTAACTTTAATTTCAACTCCGATAAGCAAAATCCTCTAGGCATTTCACGGTTAAATTCTGTAAAAACTCTCACAGAGGGTAACATTATACTACATCTAAATACCAAATTTGGTTATAAATATTATATCTGTATACTAAATGGTGCTGTATAGTGTTATATGTGGCTTTTCTCATGACAGGACTATTTGTTCTATTGGGACATAGTGTGTAGTAAACGAAATTTGGTAAATAGGTAGCACATGTGTAGGAATTTAGTGTCATACACTCCCACACGTGCACCAAAGTTAACGTAAGCTGTAAATGTCTTGCTAAATAAAGAGGTCTCAACTTCCTGAATCTACTCTGTAAACGTGGCCAATTTTTAATCAGTTGTGGTGTATGGAATTAGCATTGTTTTCTCAGTTTGGCCATATCGTTTCAAATGTCCATTGGAAGCCCCCATGATATCGATAAATGAATCACACTCCATATTCTGAATAAATCTATACTTATAGCTGGGTGTACTTCTGGACAAACATTGTAACTCTGTACTAAAAATAGAGCAAACAGGCAGAAAATGTGATGAATAAAGTTATTACCATAGCTAACAGGCAGTTTGGCTTCTCTTTAAAACAATCAGAGTATACCACCCATCTATATTAGCATCAATTACAGGACATCGTGTGAGACTTTGGGCTCATAGACTGGAGCTAGTTAAGGAGAGTTCAATGAGGAGTGCTGCCAAAATTAATGGGCATCTGTTTAACTACCCCATATGATGCTTTGTCAGTAATTCTAGGAATATGCTCACTAGTTGGAAAATAAAAAACTGGTCTTTTACTGGCTACAGAAAAGCAAACAAATGAAAGTATGAAGGGTGCCTGGAACTGAGGCCAATCCAAAAAAATAATAAATAAAAGATCACACATTACAACTGTGGCTAAACGAATGGGAGGGACTAAAAATGAGATTTCTTAACCCGTCGAGTGGACCGATTCATTACCTGACTGTTATGACCCTTATGCTAAGTATCTATACAAAATCAGAAGATAGATACATGATAGCTGTTCCTGGGACAGTGCAGGTACACCAGAACACACATTGTGGGAGTACATGATCTGTGGAGATAAATAATAACTCAATAATAGTAAATAAGAAATCACTACTCAGTCCAGTTCAAGTCCTTGATTATCCAGTTAATGAAACCTCTCATAGCTTGGCACCTGTCTGCTAATGCAATCCACCTACTATGCCAAGAACACTATAGTGTTATTCTAACGCTGATTTTCGGAAGGAAAACTCATCTGTAGCTGTGTTTGTAGATTGTACACAAATGTGAGTCTTATTCTGCTGTGCGTCAATATCATAGGTTACCACATGCCTATCCTAAAATCCATGATTCTGTGTGGTGCTCTGAATAATTCAGCATAACTAATAGGTGCAAGCACTGAGTATTAATGAACAGTTAATTAATTCATTCCATGTGAGGACTAACCTGAATTACATAATTATCTATGCTTTTTTGTTTAACGTTACCCACTCATCTATGGTTTAATAAATCTTGTGTGAAATTCCTTAGAAATCTACTCCTACAGCTATCAGTATCAAGATTTTACTTTAAATACTGATCCTAATTGCTATGCATTGTTTGAAAAGAACAGTAATTCAGCTGGTATTGGCCAGTGGAGACCAAAGGCACTCATTTTGATTACCCTTGTCATAGTTCATAAACAGATTCATTCAGTTCAATGGTTACGTTTTATTTGATAAACCTTGGTACAATGTTTTGGCGGGCACTCAAGTCTGTTTCCAGTAAGTCCTTACATTTTATTTAATTGACACTGCCAGAATCCTTTGATAGGCAGTTGGATCCTGTCAAGAAATATCATTTCCAGTAAAGTGAAACTAATAGTTATGTCTTATTTTGTGTACCCTGTCAGGATAGCACTTTTCATATGGTTTCATATACACTAGTTAGGTGGTAATATTAGCTTATACATATATTGTAGGTATATTATATCAATATTAATATTGATGATTGCCAAGAAGGGAAAGCATAAAGGTGGAAGGAGTATATAGAGGGTCTATACAAGGGCGATGTACTTGAGGACAATATTATGGAAATGGAAGAGAGTGTAGATGAAGATGAAATGGGAGATACGATACTGTGTGAAGAGTTTGACAGAGCACTGAAAGACCTGAGCCGAAACAAGGCCCCGGGAGTAGACAACATTCCATTAGAACTACTGACGGCCTTGGGAGAGCCAGTCCTGACAAAAACTCTACCATCTGGTGAGCAAGATGTACGAGACAGGCGAAGTACCCTCAGACTTCAAGAAGAATATAATAATTCCAATCCCAAAGAAAGCTGGTGTTGACAGATGTGAAAATTACCGAACTATCAGTTTAATAAGTCACAGCTGGAAAATACTAACGCGAATTCTTTACAGACGAATGGAAAAGCTGGTAGAAGCCGACCTCGGGGAAGATCAGTTTGGATTCTGTAGAAATATTGGATCACGTGAGGCAATACTGACCTTACGACTTCTCTTAGAAGAAAGATTAAGGAAAGGCAAACCTACATTTCTAGCATTTGTAGACTTAGAGAAAGCTTTTGACAATGTTGACTGGAATACTCTCTTTCAAATTCTAAACGTGGCAGGGGTAAAATACAGGGAGCGAAAGGCTATTTACAATTTGTACAGAAGCCAGATGGCAGTTATAAGAGTCGAGGGGCATGAAAGGGAAGCAGTGGTTGGGAAGGGAGTGAGGCAGGGTTGTAGCCTCTCCCTGATGTTATTCAATCTGTATATTGAGCAAGCAGTAAAGGAAACAAAAGAAAAATTCGGAGTAGGTATTAAAATCCATGGAGAAGAAATAAAAACTTTGAGGTTCGCCGATGACATTGTAATTCTGTCAGAGACAGCAAAGGACTTGGAAGAGCAGTTGAATGGAATGGACAGTGTCTTGAAAGGAGGATATAAGATGAACATCAACAAAAGCAAAACGAGGATAATGGAATGTAGTCAAAGTAAGTCAGGTGATGCTGAGGGAATTAGATTAGGAAATGAGACACTTAAAGTAGCAAAGGAGTTTTGCTATTTGGGGAGCAAAAGAACTGATGATGGTCGAAGTAGCGAAGATATAAAATGTAGATTGGCAATGGCAAGGAAAGCGTTTCTGAAGAAGAGAAATTTGTTAACATCGAGTATAGATTTAAGTGTCAGGAAGTCGTTTCTGAAAGTATTTGTATGGAGTGTAGCCGTGTATGGAAGTGAAACATGGACGATAAATAGTTTGGACAGGAAGAGAATAGAAGCTTTCGAAATGTGGTGCTACAGAAGAATGCTGAAGATTAGATGGGTAGATCACATAACTAATGAGGAAGTATTGAATAGAATTTGGGAGAAGAGGAGTTTGTGGCATGACTTGACCAGAAGAGGGGACCGGTTGTTAGGACATGTTCTGAGGCATCAGGGGATCACAAATTTAGCATTGGAGTGCAGCGTGGAGGGCAAAAATCGTAGAGGGAGACCAAGAGATGACTACACTAAGCAGATTCAGAAGGATGTAGGTTGCAGTAGGTACTGGGAGATGAAGAAACTTGCACAGGATAGGGTAGCATGGAGAGCAGCATCAAACCAGTCTCAGGACAGAAGACCACAACAACAACAACGATTACTCATGTTTACAATGCAAATCTTATCACTGTCCTAGAGGTAGTATGCAGGTGGTGCATCAGCAGAATGTCACAGCAACGTTGGCAGCTAGTCATGTATGAATTGGCATACCTCAATTCATTCACTTCTTCGCCTACATCTGAATGCACTTCCTCCTTAGGCCAGTGATCAGTTAGTTATACATGCAACCCTTGTCTGGTACTAAGTTTCTAATGGTGAGCGCGACCATAACACCTCTTTCATCATGAACGTATCATACCGTACAATCCAGTACTTTCCTTGTGCAGAATGCAGTAACACTAACTTTTTTAAAATGATTGTTCAACCCCCACTACTGTTAACACACATGATTCATACAAAGTTTTCTCAGTATTATTAGGATTGACAGATCAATATTTATAAGAAAATTATTAACAATTTATATTCCATAATTAACTATTCAATTACAAATAAAAATATTATTCATTAATGAAAAATAGAAAATTATAAGAAATAGTATACTTAGATTATATATGAAACGTTAAAATAACTGCACCATTTACAATATTAAGACTTTCACTGCCTCAGACGTGCTGATTGCTGCTTTGTAATGTGGATACTGCTAGCCAAATTATTATTCCTGTGCTGAAAGACGACATAGTGGGTGTCATGAAATACTTATCATCCGATCTTTGGAAAAGTATTGCGTGAAGAAGTTTCGTCTTTGCACATACTACTGTCTGACATCTTTTCTGCATGAGGTACAGGATTTCATTTTCTTCTTGTCATATTTCACTACGTCAAATTTTGTAAACCATTGCAGGAAATATCGTAGAGTTTCCATAACTAATTAGACATTGCATTAACCGTGCGTGTGTTTAATTTCTCTTCATTCATTGCATTATAGGAAATGTAGATAAAATATGGAAAGTTTATTTCAAACTGAGAACAGAACGTTAGCTCATTCCGTCCTCCACTTATTGATTTTTATATCTGTTGGAGACTTCCATGAAATGCGTTCATTTCCGTCCCTGTGCATCATAGTCATGTGATCGTAACCAGCATAATATTTCATAAACCGTTCGAGATAGTGAGACAAGGTTTACGCAAATGACAGCACTCAAAGACGTACATTGTTTGTATGATGAATAATCGAAACTTTTCTCTTAATCGAGATGAAGTAGCTGCTATGCAGCAGGGAGAGGTCGGCAGAGTGGGACGCATAAATATGTCAACAGTGCTTTAGGAAATCCCAGGGAGCGCACTTAAACGTGCCCTCAGTGTGCTGGTGTAAGCTGTCGCCAGCACAGCAGTTGGCAAAGATGATATGCAAAGTTCATTGGTAGGCACCTGTAACAGGCGAATTGTGGCGCCCTGAAAATATTCTCCCCCCAGGGGCTCAGCATTCATTTGCTGAGTACGGGCTTGGCGACCCCGGGGTCCTGAGCTGGGGACTGGTCAGCGCCGCCAGTCTCCTGTCACCGTAAACCCCGGACATGCTTCAGCGACCACCGCATGGCGCAGCGGTGGAATGTTGTATGCTGCGGGGAATGGTAATCTTGGCTTGACCGCCTGGATTGCGAGGAAGGTAAACCTCTATAAAAACCCCTCAATCTTATGGTGTGCTGCGCGCCTATAAGATGCATGGCTGTTGGGGTGGAACAGTCGCAAGCGGGCAACCTCTGGGGCACCTGCCGCACCCCAGTTGTATAAGGCTTACTCAGGCACGCGGGGCTCTGTCTGAGCGGACCTTTAGTTCCCTAGCTACTCGTGGGACCACAATGGACCCTTCGACCTCTACGTTTCCCCCTACCAGTGGATTGGGTGGGCCACTGGTAGGAAAACACACCCAATCGAAAAAGCGACTTCGTGCTGCGAGTCCTCCAGCGCCTGGTGTTACTAGAGATTTATCAGACTGTCGTAACAGAGCACATGCTGATATCCAGAATGTGTTTTTGATTGTCAAACGGAAGGAAGGTAGCTTTGAGAGAGTTTCTCCCTTTTACATCCACAAGGGTCTTGAGGGAATTGCAGGAACACTGAAATCTGTGAAGCGTCTGCGCAATGGGACTCTGTTAGTTGAAACTTCTAGTTCCCGTCAAGTCACTTCTCTTAGGAAAGCAACCTGTCTCGGAGAGTACGCTATCGAGATCGAGCTCCACTCCACTTTGAACTATAGTAAGGGTGTTGTGACATGTAGGGACTTGGTGGATATCCCCAAGGACGAGTTGAAATCTGAGTGGGCTGACGAAGGTATTGTCGACGTGCAGCATATTATGAAACGAGTCGATGGGGACCTAGTCAAATCCGACTCGTTTATTCTCACGTTCAATCGCCCGAGACTCCCAGAGCATGTTAAAGCGGGTTTCTTACGTTTGCCAGTACGGCCATATTTCCCCAACCCAATGCGCTGTTTTAAATGTCAGCGCTTTGGGCATACTACGTTGGGGTGCAATGGGATAGCCACTTGTGGTAAATGTGGTCAGCCTGCCCATGAAGGAGCCGATTGTTCATCGCCTGTGAAGTGCGTGAATTGCTCTGGGAGTCACCCTGTCTGGAGCCGGGTCTGCCCCATCTATCTCGAGGAACGGAAGATACAGGAGATCAAAACATCTAAGCGCATCCCCTATGGTGAGGCCAAGAAGCTCTTTAAGGCCATGCAGCCTCCTGTGTTTACAACATCTTTCGCTTCCACTCTGCAGAAACCGGTACAGTTGGCCACTGTTGCTACACAAACGGAGGTTGCTAGTGTCAGCACTAATACCTGCATTTGCAAGTGCACTTGTGCTGCTGCGGTTGTTTTGCAACCTGCAGCTCTCCCCACAACATCGGACAAGGCCGTGGTTGCTGACATTGGGGTACTTCCTGCACCTCCCCATATGGCACCTTCTGCCCAGGCGAGTAAAGCTCCAACTGTTGACAAGGTTCTGCATTCTAAGCCCCCCAAGACGAAGACGCCAAAGGTGAAGGTCTTGCCACCTGAGGAGACTAGTCACGGTCAGTCCGATGATGATGCCATCGTACTATCTGACATCTCCCTTGGGTCGCCATCGGAGCTGATGGACATTGATGTCGACCGGGGGCGATCTTCTCGCCCCAGGAATAAATCTCCGGCCAGTACGGGCTCTCCTCCAAAGCACAGGGGCAGGGTGAAAATTCAGCCACCCTGATCACTTGGTCCCATATTACAGTGGAACCTGAATGGGTTCAGGACGCATGTGGCCGAATTACAACTCCTTGTACGAGAGCGCCCCTTGTGCTTATGTCTCCAAGAGACACATTTCCGGGCCACTGATGCTCCTTCCTTACGGGGCTATACCGTCTATCGAAAAGATGATCTGATGGGGGAAAGGGCAAAGGGTGGTGTTGCGGTTTTTGTCCATGACATGCACCACTCATCTGAGCTCCCTCTCGTTACGGACTTGCAAGCAGTTGCAGTTGACCTTCTTGTGGGGCAGAGGCTCACAATCTGTTCCGTTTACTTACCGCCTCAGGACGCCATAGACTCTGAGGCTCTCACAGACCTTATTACCCAACTCCCCCGCCCATTTCTCCTTCTGGGGGACTTCAATGCTCATAATGTCTTATGGGGCTCTACGACTACTTGCCCCAGGGGTCGCATTCTGGAAAGCCTCATGGTATCGGAAGAACTGTGCATCCTCAACTCTGGTGCTCCCACTCATTTCTGTACTGCTTCTGGGTCGTCGTCAGCTATTGACCTTTCCTTTTGCTCTCCAGCACTCGTGGATTCTGCTCTGTGGGAGGTTGCCGCTGACCTCCATTCTAGTGACCACTTCCCCCTTTGGATTCGCCTCCTGGATGAGACTGTAGCATTACCAGTGCCACCCAGGTGGAACCTCTGCAGAGCTGACTGGACACTTTTCAGCGATTTAGCTGTTTTGGAACACCGTGCCAGCGTCCACGAATGGGTCGACCATGTTACAGCCGTGATCTCCCATGCTGCTGAATTGTCGATCCCACGGTCCTCAAGTCATCCCAAGAGGCGCCTTGTCCCTTGGTGGACCACTGAGTGCCGCTCAGCCATCCGAGCCCGCCGTGCAGCTCTGCGCCGCTTCAAGTGCCGTCCCTCAGCTGACAATCTTGCGGCCTTTCGGGTGGCAAGGGCCAAGGCGCGGCGAGTGATTAAAGAGAGCAAACGACGGTCATGGCAATCGTTCTTGAACTCCATCTCCCGCTCCACTAGTTCTACAAAAGTATGGGAAGCCATCAGGAGGATCTCCGGGAAACGCAGCCAACTACCTGTCACGGCATTGCTGCATCAGGGTAGTCTACTCACGGCGCCGAGAGACATTGCCCAGACACTGGCCACGTATTTTGCCGAATCTACTGCCACTATGAACTGTGATCCAGATTTCTGCCGCTACCGCACTGCTATCGAGAGGGATCACTTGGACTTCCGGTCTCCAAATTCTGAACCCTACAA
This sequence comes from Schistocerca piceifrons, assembly GCF_021461385.2. Taxonomy (NCBI): domain Eukaryota; kingdom Metazoa; phylum Arthropoda; class Insecta; order Orthoptera; family Acrididae; genus Schistocerca; species Schistocerca piceifrons. The sequence continues at coordinate 71,726,585 of NC_060148.1, read as the reverse complement.
CTGCCCCTTCACAATGTGGGAACTGGATTCGGCGCTGTCTGTGGCTCATGATACTGCGCCAGGTGCTGATCAAATCCTGTACAGCATGCTGCAGCACTTGTTGCTGCCATCCAAGGAAGTACTCCTGAATTGTTTTAATATGATATGGTCATCCGGCACGTTCCCTGACTCGTGGAGGGAGGCGATTTTGGTTCCCCTCCTCAAACCGGGAAAGGACCGAATGCATCCCAGTAGTTATCGGAGTATTGCTTTGACGAGCTGTGTCGGGAAGACATTGGAACGCATGGTCAACCGTCGCCTGGTTTGGCTGCTCGAGACCAGGCAGCTCCTTAGCCACTCTCAGTGTGGCTTTCGGAGATGTCGTTCAACTATAGACAACTTGACCCTGCTTGAGGCGGTCATCCAGCAGGCCTTCTTACGTAACCAGCATTGTCTAGGTGTATTCTTTGACATTAATAAGGCGTATGACACTACTTGGCGCCGCCTTATCCTCAATCAACTCCATCAGTGGGGCTTTCGTGGCCATCTCCCCATCTTCATTCGGTCCTTTCTTTCCCGCCGCGTCTTTCGATATCGGGTTGGTAATGTGCTATCTGATTTGTACGTGCAGGAGAATGGTGTTCCTCAGGGAAGCGTTTTAAGTGTCACCCTCTTTGCCGTCGCCATTAACAGTATCACGTCCACAATCCGGAGTCCTGCCCAGTGCTCCTTGTTTGTGGACGATTTTGCTGTTTTCTGTTCTTCCTCCAGTCTTGTCACTGCTAGTCGGCAGCTGCAGCTTACGATAAAGCGATTAGAGGCATGGACTGCGAAGACGGGTTTTACCTTTTCTGCAGACAAATGTGTGTGTGTTCATTTTAATCGTTCTCGACGTGCTTTTACCTCCCCTGAATTGCGTCTGAGGGGCACCATTCTTCCTTTTAGAGACACTGTGAGGTTCCTGGGCCTCACTTTTGATTCCAAGTTGTCGTGGTTGCCGCACCTTAAAGACCTCAAGGTGCGGGCCCTGAAGGCGCTGAATATTTTGAAGTGTTTGAGCCATCGGTCCTGGGGAGCAGATCGGGCGCGTCTGCTGCAGTTTTATAGGGCTTTCGTCCGGTCGCGTCTTGACTATGGATGCACTGTGTATGGGTCAGCGAGGCCTTCGTATCTGAAGATTCTTGACGCAGTACACCATGAGGGTATCAGGCTGGCCACTGGTGCCTTCCGTACCAGTCCCATCCCCAGCCTGTGTGCTGAGGCAGGGGAACCGCCGCTCGCCATCCGGCGGAAACTCCTCATGGTGCGACGGGTGTGTCAATTCCTTGCCTGTCCTACCTCCCCTGCGTACCCTACTGTTGCCCGACCCCCTATGGAATGTCTCTTTTCCAGTCGTCCAAGGGCAACGAGACCATTTGGGATTCGTGCCAAGCATTTGCTTGAGTCCCTTGGTGTGGAGCGTGTGGCACCCCAACTCCAGAGTTTTACCCGCCTGCCTCCCTGGTTGCTCCAGAGGCCCAGCGTCCTTTTAGACTTGTCAGAGTACCGGAGGAGCTGCACTCCTGCGTTTGTTTTTACCTCCTTATTTTACGATATTTTAAACCAGCATCCTGACCATGTACCAGTATTTACGGATGGCTCTAAACAGGGGGACTCTGTAGGTTGTGCTGTGGTTTTCCCTGATCGAGTCATCAAATTACGGCTTCCTGCAGCGTTTACCATCTTTGATGCCGAATTGTTTGCGATCTTGCGGGCATTGGAGCAGATGAGATGTGTTCCCAGTCTTAAGTTTCTCATCTGTTCTGACTCTCTGAGTGCCCTTCAGACCATGCAACACTTGTACCCAGCGGATACGGTCGTCCAGAACATCCATGATGCCCTACTCCACCTGCAACGGCAGGGGAAGGAGGTTTCTTTCTGCTGGGTGCCGGGGCACGTGGGTATTAGGGGAAACGAACTGGCGGATGTGGCTGCCAAAGATGCATGTTCCCTCCCTCACGTTGTTGAATGTGCCGTCCCCCTCCATGCTGTTACCTCCCTTTTGCGTTCTCGTGTTATGCGTCAATGGGAAGAGGAGTGGCTGGCAGTCGGTGAAAATAAGCTGCGTCTGGTCAAGGCCACCACGCGGCCATGGCGTACATCCTACCAGTCATGCAGGCGGGATGAGGTTCTCCTCACCCGCCTCCGCATCGGGCACAGTCCCTTAACGCACGGTTTTTTACTCCGGCGGGAGGACCCCCCAATCTGTAGTGTTTGTGGCGACCTGATAACTGTGCGCCACATTTTACTTGACTGTCCTTTATTCTCTGACCAGAGGGCGGTGGTTTCCTTGCCACCGGATTTGCCCTCTATTTTGCAAGACGACGCAACGACTGTGGTTAAGGTCTTACGGTTTTGTGTCCTGTCCAATTTGTTGCCTCGGATTTTAGGGAGAGGATTTTAATGTGCTGCTGGGTGACTGGTTCACCCAGGTTTTAGGTAAGAGGTCCGCCAGTCACGATTACCTACTTGTTTTCCTTCAATTTCTGTTCTCTTTTCCTTGTGTTTCCTTTCCTTTTTAGTGCGTTTCTTCTCCTCTTGTTTAGCCTCTGTATGTGAGGATTTGTAACTGCGTCAGGTCTGTGTCTTTTAGCCGTTCTCCTTGTTCGCTGTCCGTCTTCGTCTCTTCTCCGCATGTGTTCCTGTTTCTATGCGTTTGGGCGCTGATGACCACGCTGTTTAGCGCCCGAAAACCTCAACCCACACACACACACACACACACTGAAAATATTCTAAGTTCGGAGTTGGCAGGCCGACTACGTGGTGCCGGACGTTGGCCGAAGCAAGAGGGGTGCAGCCCAGCCACGAGGCTGGGAGTTCCACGGCGAGGCTGTGTCAGTGAAAGAGACTTGCACGCCAAGAGTGCCAAACCATCGTGAAACCATCGTGGCAGACATTTCGCAGTTTGTATAGATATTAACAGTAGCCAGATGAATCATGATACCTCAAAAAGAAACATGTAAGTTACTATCATTTGCACGACGATTCTGATGCTGTAATCAGAGTTTCAATATCTTTATTAGTTTGAAGTTTAGTATCTGCGTGTAAATTGTACAAGTAACACCCAGCAGTGAATTTCCAAAATTTAAACCCTTCATTCGATTTCGTCGATCGACGTGTCTTTAGAAAGCTATTAGATTAAACCTAGAGTGGTATGAATTACAGGCATCTAACTTCAATAGTACATGAGTTATTGGAGGTGAAAATAGCCGATTAGTATAGATAGCGTCAGGCCATAAGTACTCCACAGCATGCTTATAAATATATTTATTCATCTATGTCTTTGTTTATATCCGATATACGCTATTCATGAAGAAAATGGTCAATTATTTACCGTGTTTTAGAAAGCACAGAGACATTAGGCTACTGGGTTACTTTGGCTTGCTATTCCTTTGATATATGTTTATATAATTTGTTGATGTATTTAATAATGGATGTTAGAGCGTGTTTATAGTCCAGCCGTAGGAATATTTATTTTATTTTAAGTTATTTAAATGTAAATCCAGTATTTCGAGAGTGTTTGATGTTTGTGAGCGTACTTTGGTTTGAAGACATGGCGGGAGCGCTCTAGCCAATCACAGCGCTCGTGAATGGGGAGACTCGACTGAAGTGGGAGAGGGGTGCGGCAGAGGACACAGGGGAGGTGCTTGACGCGGCAGTCGAGGGAGAGACTTGGAGAGTGGGCAGCGGTTTGCGCCTGGTCGCCACAGATAGAAATACTTCGGAATGCCGACGTTTGCACTTGTGAGATTTCCGTGGTTTCTACAGTGAAGACGTAGTGTACCTTTAGAAGTGAATATCTCGCGAGCTATGTTGTCGTTCATAACTAATTACGTGCAGTAGTAATCTATTGTTTCCCGGTTATTCAACTTATATTTTATTTAATTGTTGGACCATCGACACGAATAAGTGTTTTGCAGAAATATACCACATTGTCAAAAGTAGTTCTACTGTCGTACTCATCATTTAAAGTCGTTAAGAAAATCTGCAGATTTTATTTAATTGCAATCCTTCATTTATAAACGTCTTTGTTACGTCCTAAATTCGCAATTGTTGAGTGACAGGAACCTTCGACCATTCGATTCATGTGTACATCCATATTGTATACTGTAGACTCAGCTGTATTTGGCCTGTAATGCGACAACTACGTATCACAGCCCCTAGACAACGAAACCAGCCAAAACTTTTCATATTGCAACTCTGTCGTAGGGTATGTAGTTGAGGGCCATCCATTCACATTATCACATTTTTATTGAGAATGCCCGCACGCTGAATCAAGCGCGCCTGTCATGAGAGTGGCCAGAGACACACTCACAAGCAAGATGTCGCCAACGCCCTCTAGGCCTCACTCACGAACTCAAACTCCTGTTTGGCATCTGTCAGTACGTGTGCAGAGCACATCACAGCCTATGACAGTACATTGTGACCAGATTGTTAACTATCGTGGGATTAGCAATGACACTAAAGTTTGTAACATCAAGATTACCGATATTGCGTGCAAGAGGACTATTACTGATGAACTTGTACCAAAACACATGAACTCTACTGAAATTAAGTAAAAGTCTGTTCATGTAAATAAAGAAACATATTAATCCACGTGCGCATTTGTAGTGTAGAAAGAGGATACCAACCATCCATAACAACGTCTGCTCCCTTGTTTCCTTGTGGTACAAGACTCCACATTCAGTAACTGGGGTGCAGCGGAACACGACGATTTAGCTCGTCGACAGCAGTTCAGTGCCTAGCAAAAAATTAATTTATATCTGTAGCTGTTGAGCTACAGAAAACAAACATATTTAAAACTGGCCTTTTGTTCGGTTTCAAAAGAACTGTGTATGCAAAGCTTTACACTGTTCAGCGAAGATGAGAAGAAAAGTTTCTCTCATGTGACAGAACTCTCACAGACGTACTGTTATCCCGCTAGCTGTCCATAAAGTTTTGACATAATCTATTGAAAGGGTACAGTACCGCCCGACATTGAAAATAGGTACAACATACTTTATTATTTTTGTCAAAACAACACATTTTTTTGTAAAATAACTCAATTTCAATTAATACAGTGAAGCCGGATACCAGTGTGGGAAAGAATGACGATTTATTTATTTAATTGATCACATGTGCACTCCCACAAAATAAATCCCTACATCCAAGTTGGTGAGATCTGTGAAATGAATGAATGTATGGTCGTCTGCTAACCGCAGATAGTGAATGTGAATATATGATCATCTTTGAGACGATCCTTTGGCCACCTTTGGTGGGACCAAAGAGACGAAATTTACCTGAGCTTTGAGCGCCTGAAATGTGGCTGACCAATACGGTAGCAAGGTGCTCCCCCACTTCAGCAGAGGTGCGAGAGGACCTGAAGAATGGCCATGTTTCAGCACTCTGCCGCTGGAATTTGTGCTGTTAAGACCTGTTTTAGTTGTGCTCCGTAAACACAAAAGAGTGGAGACATGGTATGCATGTGGAATATTTAAGAGTAGTTTGATATAATAATTTCTCTATATTTCAGGAACTTTTGTGGGGAGGATTAAATGTCAGGCAGGTAATATTAATGGGATTGTAGTAATCTTCGGAAGTGACCAACGGTCACAATGAAACCACGTGTAGCAATAAGTTGAAATACTTCTGTGTGCTTAAGTTAAGCTGAATTACTACCGTGTGTACAATAAGTTGAAATATTTAAGAAATAGCGTGTGTACCATAAGTTGAAATATTTAAGAAATGGTGTGTGCAGGACTTGAAATTAGAGACGAGTACTTCCACGTGGTGAGTACTGTGTGAGTCTCAATCTGTGTATGAGACAAAGGATAAAGAGAAGTACTCGTCCATGGTATCAGTTGAGGACTCGCGTGTGTGATGGATACGTTCTTAATATTACTTTGCGTGATATGATTCCGTGTGACGCTAGATTCAAACTCTGAGAGAGAAGCAAGGTGAGTCGGCCGTCTATCCAGCAACGCCACTTGGCTTGCATTGCACGTGCATATATCTCCAGAGTTCATAGTAGGAAAGTAGAATTACGAAGTGGGGCAGTGTCCTGTGAAACTGGGATAAATATTAATTGAAGTGGGAAAGCTGAAAGTGATAATGTTGTGACTGTTCCCTGTGTAGTATTTCGTATTGTAGTGTAGTGTAGTGTATGTCATGTAATTTGGGTATGTGTGGTTTGCATGGGAGAGTAGCGAGGTAGTTTCAAAAGATTAGTGGGTTATGCTTGTTCCTTCTGTACCGTTCGGTCTGGAGGAAAGTTTCGTGATGATGATTGTGAGAGTCGAAGTGTGAGAAATAATAAAAGATCCACCATCCTATCCAGAAAGTGCACTGTAGCGTTAAAAATAATTACGAGACCATAATATAGAGATTCACCAATGTAAAGCCATGCCCACTGGGCGGAATTTCTCATGTGTTATTGTTGTAGGTTATAGAATTTGTGTGTTTAGGTTATAGAATTTATCGTAATAAATAAGATAGTGAAAAGAAAAAGATTGGTGGACTTTTCCTTCGAATTGTATGTTGTTATGATGTCCCGAATTTATAATGTTTGCGCCATTCATATTCAGTGCGGTGGCCACGTGTTGATAAAAGCTGTTAAATAAAAGACATAAAGAAAATGTGGTATTGCCAGTGCGTAGTGAACAGTCAGAGTTCTGTAAATCACTGATAGTCAGATGTACGTTTCAGTTGCGTATTATTCATACAGGAGGATAATTTGTAACTTAATTGTGAGTACGAGAGTTCATGTTACTCGATAAATAAGAATGAATCCACTCGCTTGGCAGACCACTCATCTTGCAGGCCTGACTGCTTGATGCCTCAGCATGAGCAAGGCATGTGGGTGCCTCTCACTATGTTCAGAGACCATGTTCAGATGGCTGTGTGATGAATATTGTTTTCAGGATGCTGTTGATCTCGTACTGAGGGACATGAAGCCTTCGGTGTATGGTGCAACGATAGATACTCCAGAAGAACTGATTTTTCATTTGATTAAAGAATCTAGACGTATCAGGGGTCCCATATCACCCCAACTGCACACGCTCCACACAATTACAGAGCCTACACCAGCTTCTACAGACCCCTGCGACCATGCAGTGTCCACCGATTCATAAGGTTCTTACCATACCCGTACACGTCCATCCGGTCGTCTGACCAGGCAACATATTTGCAGTCATCAAGACTCAAATGTCGGTATAGCCAGGCCCAAGCAAGGCATAAAGCTTTGTGTCGTGCATTCATCAAAGGTACATGATTGGGGCCTCGGCTCTGAAAGCCCGTATCGATGAGGTCTCATTGAATGATTCGCACGCTGGCACTTGGTGATGGCCCAGCATTGAAATATGTAGCAAATTGCGGAAGGATTGCACTTCCGTCACGTTGAATGATTGTCTTCAGTCGTTGTTGGTCCGTTCTTACAGGATTTTTTTTGGGCCGCAGCTATGTCGGAGATTTGATGTTTTACAAGATTCCTGATATTCACGGTACACTGAAATGCTCGTATCGGAAAATCCTCTCTTCAGTGCTACCTCGGAGATGCTGTGTCCATTGCTCCGACTGCAACACCACTTTAAAACTCACTTAAATCTTGATAATCTGTCATTGTAGCACAAGTCACCGATCTAACAACTTCACCAGACACTTGTAGTCTTATATAGGCGTTGCCGACCGCAGCGCCGTATTCTGCCTGTTTACATATCTCTGCATTTGAATACACATACCTATACCAGTTCTTTTGGCGCATTAGTGAACACGAGTCAGTTGGTTGTTTTGATGGAGTTAGGCAAGCGTTACTATGGTGATGGCAGCAATGGGTAAATGTAATAGCGCGACGTTTCCAGCAACGTCTCTAAAACCATACTACTCACGCAGCAGTATTAACAACGTCTGTGAATATCACTAGCGTCGCGAAATTCACGGATGCCTAGTGGGGAACCGACACTCCAGTGACGTTTCTGTAACATTTAAAGTGATTCTTTTTATCTCTTCCAAACACTGTAATATTTGCTATACGTAGGTTTTTACATCCTATTGGGCAGGACTCTATAGATACGTCGAACTGGAGTAGTCAGCTTGCAACAGAACTAGGAGGAGAGTTGCCAACCAGTCGAGGAACCAACAATGAAAAGCACACCAGTAGTTAACGCAGGTCACATGGGAAATTACGGAAAATGTGAAACCGCACATCATTAGCTGTTTACGAGGCTCAGTCCTCGAACTGGAATACAGTAGGGAGTCACCAGTGCACAAAAATGAAGTGGCTGACTGCCAAAATTATTCTTACCTAAACTCTCGATGTCACCTACAAACTGTAGGTCGAAGAACCAGTTGTAATAATAGAAGGAATACAGTGCGTCGGCGAGACCAAACATTTGTGACGCCCGTCGATGTCGAGCGCCGCACAGCGCAGTAAAGTCGTCCCTGAAGGAGAGGAACCGCTCGTGGTAGGAGAGTAGGTCATGATTCAACAGAGGTCGTCTGTAACAAAAAAAGTTGCGACGTTAAAAGTTAAAAACAAGTTAATTCAGCGTGCCAGATCATGTGCTGCTCACGTGTGATGTAGAGGTATCCGCAAAGTATTTACTTTCAGCGCTGGAGGGTGCACTGGTATGAAACTTCACAGCAAATTAAAATTGTGTGTCGGTCTGTCACTAGAACATTTTGCTCAACTAAAAGTCGTTTATTGTGATGAATTACGATGAATTACAGTGTTATACATGGAGATGACAAAAGTCTGGGGGTAGCGATATGCACATGCACAAACGGCAACAGTATCACGTACACGAAGTTTAAAAGGGGAGTGCTTTGGTGGAGCTGTCATTTGTAATCAGGCAGTTCACGTGAGAAGGCTTTCTACGTGATTACGATCGCATGACAGGTATCACCAGACTCTGAACACGGAATGCCAGCTGGACCTGGACGCATAGGCATTTCGGAAATCGTTAGAGAATTCAATATTCCGAAATTGACAGTTCCAAGAGAGTGTGCCAAAAATATCAAATATCCGGCATTACTTCTCATCACGGACAACACAGTGGCCGATGGTCTCAACCACCGAGAGCAGCACTGTTTGCGTAGAGTTGTCAGTGCTAACAGGCAGGCAATTCTGTGTGAAACAACCGCAGAAATCGGTGTTGGACGTAAGACGAACGTATCCGTCAGGAAAGTGCAATGCAATTTGTTGTCAATGGGGAATGATAGTAGAAGATGCTGCTACTGCTCCTGCGCTAGTGACCGTATTGGTTGCGCCCTAGAGTAAGGGAAACTGTGGCCTTTTCAGATGTTTCCCGATTTCATTCTGTAGGAGCTGATGGTAGGGTCCGAGTGTAGACCAGACACCATAAAGCCGTGAACCCAAGTTCCCAACAAGGCAGTGTGCAAGCTGATGGTGGCTCTGTAATGGAGTGAACAGGGTCCTCTGGTCCAGCTGGACTGATAGATGACTGGAAATGGTCTCGTTCGGCTACTTGGAGACCATTTGCAGTCGTTCATGCAGTAATGTTCCCAAACAAGGTTGGAAAATTTATAGAGGACCATGCACCATGTCAGTAGCAGGACAGGGGGGTAGACAGGTTGTCTACATCAGAGGCAGGTACGCACTCAGGGGGAAACCTATTGCTCTCCTTTGTTTGACAGGTACTTAACGTATCATTCTGCTAAATGCTTTACCATGTTGCTGCACTTAACCTATTGTCGCTTCCAGCCCCTCCCACTTCCCTCCCCCCTCAGGAAAGGGATGCTGGCGCATTTTGTTAGTGCAGGTTACCTACATCGGTGGCAGTATGCATTCTGAGGCAATCCTATTGTTCTCCTTTGATTGACAGGTACTTAACCTATTGTCCTGTTAAGTGGTTTTCCATGTCACTGAAGTTAACCTAGTGCCCCCCCCCCCCCACCCACTCTAACTCTCCTGCCCCCTCACTGCTACAGGTACACTTTGATGTCTGAGTTATTGGAATAGCCCCTGTCACTACTATTTCACATGATGACGCAAGTACCATTAGACTTGTGACGTCACAGACATACTGATGGGGCTCCCATAGCAAATTCAAGATGGGGGCCATGATGGCGCACGTACCGTTACCGAAGATGGCGGCGGTGGGAAATTCAAAAAGTGCCATTCCCCCTTACAGGTGGGAAATTCAAATTTTGTCAGTTTCTCGCGAGGGCCACGCTCACCTGGACTTGGAATGAGTTTTTGTGAGCGCCACGCCCACCTGAACTTGGAAGGAAATAGCTAAAGTCTCCACTACGCACCTCATCCAACTGCCACATCCCCTTACCAACCCATGTTAGCAGGCTAACAGGTACTAACGTGCACTAACATGTACTAACGTACACAGTGCATGATGTCATCTAAGATGGCGTCTGTGATATTAGTTGATGGATGTGCCACACACCCCCTGGTGGGAAGTTGGAATTTCGACAGGAAGATAGGTCAATTGGGCTACCTCTGCTAACCTAACACCCCTCCTCTTCCCACAAAAAAATGGTGGGAAGTTCAAATTGCAACAGGATAATGCAACATACCTAAGAAAATGGCAGGAAAAAAGAGCACCTCCAGTGACCTAAGTCACCCAACCAACACCTCTTTCTAGGAATTGGTAGGAAAAAGACTCAGTTGATCGATCATTTGGAGGGTATTTGATTGCTCTGTATGGAATATTGTTTAAACAATTAAGAAAATTTATGGAATATATGGAAAAGGTATATTGTTTATTTATAAGAAATTCAGTTTGTGGGGGTTGGATTTCTCTGGCTCATCAGTCTCTGCTGTTTGGAAACATCTAGGTCTTGCAATAATCAATTACATGGGGAAAACATGTTGTGTAACGTAATGTTCAGCACTGTACTCTGGTTGTTGAACCTAATGTTTGGCCCTTTGTCGGCACTTAACCTGTTGTTCTGTTAAATGGTTTTCATTGTCATCCCCATCCCCTTAAACTATTGGACTGCGTTTCACATAAAAAGTATTCAAATTAACTTAGTGTGCTGCAATTAACCTGCTGTTCTGCTCCATGTCACCCTCTCATACACTGCCTCCCCTTAACTATTGTACCGCTAATACCACATTGACATAAAAAAATTTATGCAAATTAATTAAATCGATATTCTTCACCTGTATGGTGTAGTTGTTTTTAATTTGTGACATCCTATTAGTCTTAGAGTATTGTTTGTCTGTATAGGGGTTCTTACCAGTTGGGTCTGATTCAAGAGATTGAGAAGGTTCAGAGAAGAATAGCAAGATTCGTGACTGGTACCTTTAACCATTACGAGAGTGTTACAAATCTCTTTGAAAATTTGAAGTGGAACACACTTGCAGATAGACTACGCACTATATGGCAGGGCTGCACACTAAATTCAAAATCCTATCTTTGCCGAGGATGCTGAGCATATACTATTACCACCAACTTTCATATCGAACAATGATCACCATTCAAAGATAAGGGAAATTGGAGCTCATACTGAGGTGATCAGACAGACGTTTTTCCCACACACAAACTGGGAGTGGAACAGAAGGAGGGAAATATAACTTTGGTGTGAATAGTGCCCTCCACCACACACCGCTTGGTGGCTAGCAGAGTATATATTTAGATGGACTACAGTTTAAACAAAAGATTGCTAATAGTAAAAAACACATCCCACCACCTGCACTGGCTCTCCCAGCGAAGCTATGACGCGACAGTTTGGACTCTGTGAGTATGAGACGCTGTCATCTCTTTCATACTTTACACTTGAGAAATTCCTATCGAAATACATGTTCACCTAGGTACCATTGTTGGTGTGATGACACATAGCTGCAGTTCGGTCCACCGCCTAGGGATGTTGCAATGCTTCCCAGGGCACATTCCTAACAGGAGATCCTGTCCACCAGTGATCTTACCCGTCAAATTGCTGGTCTGGGAGCACCATCTGCCATCCTGTCCTGTCCTGCAGACAAGACTTTCAGAGACAAAATTATTTTGCACGGATCGCTACATTGCACTGACAGTTAAACCCTGTAAAAATTGTCTACAGATCATCAAATACATACAAGACTCAAAAGAATATTTAACAGTCTAACTACAATTAAATATTACGATTGCAACAGCAGTCTGACACCGATAGATGTACAGCTAATCTCATTATCTACAGTGCACATAATTTTCCATGTAAAGAATCTCTTGTGGTTATCGATGTCCCTAATATTTACGTCTATCACGATAGGACACGCAGTCATCTTGTCTAGTCATGCCACACCATAAACCACAGTAACTTTACAATACAGTATACACACATTTTGCACAAACAGTGCAGTTATCGTTTGTATCTGCACAGCACCCAAAAAAAGGCCCACACTCACACTGGCTATATGTCTCGATTCTCCTCAGTCCTGGGAAATTACCTGACAGAGTCGTCGAATGACACATAGCTTCTGGAAGGCGCTGCACCCTGCCAAGATTCTTCAAACAAGTGTTATGAAGGACAGGCGCCTGGCACTGTGTGGTAATGAATACCGCATCCGCAGATGTAATGCTAAGAAAGGCATCACAGTCGCGGGTTGGTGTACTGAATCAATATCACCTCTGACAGACAACAAGGAAAATACTAGGGTACACTTACGGGGTGCCGATGAGAGGACGCATTGTAACAGCTGTATTGCCTGTCCTGTTTGTACACTATAGCAGCTCCAGATGAACAGTTGCATTGCTATATTGTGCAGCTGCTTATGAAATGAATCTATCACCACGTATGTTCGGATATACTTCTCGATGCATTGAAATCACAATTCACCATTTTCAATCCATCGTTCTGTTATGACTAGACATACGCAATCTTTTTTGTTTTTACTTGAATAGTAGTTTGATCACTTCCCACAAACGTATGTCAGAACATAAGCCACGTTCAAGCAGCAGCATAACATTTCCGATCGTTAACAGTAAACCTGTCGGACATCAGAGGACTTCCATCTCATGTGTGATGAGACGTGACACATCCCACTAAACAAACTTTGATTTATGTGATGTACTCCATCCTCCTGCCACATCTTGGGTGTAAAATCTAGACTTCAGCGTCATACCTAAGTTAGTGATACTGCATTCCCAGTGTACATATTTGCCCTACAGGAGTGCTGTTTACAGAGTTAGTGACAGATGGACTTAACATCTAAGGTCATCAGTCCCCTAGACTAAGAACTACTTAAACCTAACTGGCCTAAGGACAGCACACACATCCATGCCTGAGGCAGGATTCGAAACGGCAGTTAGTGATGGAATGTGTGGTAATTTTCACATGTCAGGTGCTGCTACTGTACGTTTATCTGTTTCCTTGTAAGAGGTATTTGGAGTTACTAACAATCATTTTATATACGGCTGATGCAGGCCTAGTATAATTTTGGAACCATGATCGGATGTGTACAGTGGGTGCTATACATCACCTGAAAGCTATATTGTACCCGTATCACACAGAGCCAATGTTTTAAGGAAGTAGTTTTTTCGTTTTATGGTCCGATAACATAGTTTATCATAGATAACCCAAGAAGAAGGATGTATGTCCCATGCTTGAAATATATTTCTTACATTGGAATATTAACAGTGCTACATTCCATACAACTGATAGGTTGGAAATGCAGTCGATCTAACATTATAGCCCGTTTTATGTGCAGAACGTTGTAGCCCTAGAAGTGCATGTGTCTATGTTCTCTCTTACCAATACCTTCCAGGTACTGATCCTAGACTCTAGAACAATACTTTAGAGCATGCTCTGTAACTCTCCTAGGCAGAGAGATAGAACATAAATTAAGCACTGTGCCCAAGGTGTTAGAAATATGTAGAGCTCTGCCATTTTCTTAGGTGTGATGCATTATCCTGTTGGAATTTGAGCTTTCTGCCATTTTTCTGGAGTGAGGGGAGGGGAGTTAAATTAGGGGAGGTAGCCCAGTTGACCTATCTTCCTGCCGAAATTTCAACTTCCCGCCAGTGGGGTATGGCACTTGCATCATCAACTGATGTCACAGCCGCCATCTTAGATGACGCTATCCACTGTGCACGTCAGTACACGTCAGTGCACGTTAGTACACGTTAGCCCACCAACATGGTAAGGGAATGTGGTAGTCGGTTGAAGATTGTGGTGGAGGCTTTAACTATTTCCTTCAAAGTCCAGGTGGGTATGGCACTCACAAAAACTCATTCCAAGTCTAGGTGAGCATGGCCCTCGCGAAAAACTGACAAAATTTGAATTTCCCATCTGTGAGGGGGTATGGCACTTTTGAATTTCCCACCACCACCATCTTGGGTAACGATACTTGCGCTATCATGGCCGCCATCTTGGATTTGCGATGGGAGGCCAATCAGTGTGTCTGTGACATCACAGGTCTAATTGTACTTGTGTCATCATGTGAAACAGTAGTGACAGTTTCTATTCCAATAACTCAGACCTCAAAGTGTACCTGTAGCAGTGAGGGGGCATGGGAGTGGGTGGGGGGGGGGGAATAGGTTAACTGCAGTGACATGGAAAACCACTTAACAGGACAATAGGTTAAGTACCTGTCAATCAAAGGAGAACAATGGGATTGCCTCTGAATGCAACTGCTTCAAAGGACATTCTGGACAATCAAGGACGTGAGTGCCATGGAACACTAATTTAACATAATTGTGAGGTCAGTTTGTGCACAAAATCGTGCACTGGAAACACTTTCGCTATTATGGATGGTCACAGAGGCAGTATGATTCAATATTCCTCCAGGGGATTTCCAATCAATCAATGCCACATATAGTTGCTGCACTACTCCAGGCAGATAGAGACCTGATACGATATTACGAGGTATCACATGACTTTTGTCTCTTCAGAGTACAAATGCCAATGCAAACATTTACCCTTATCAACACACCCTTCAAATTATACCCATAATGCATGGAATATTTTGGGGTAAGGTGGCAGTAGCAGTGTTCATTTAGGAGAGGACCGAAGTAGCTGATCGTCATGTCAATCATGAGATGCCCAGTGATTTCACCAAGAGTCTGTTTATTTTCCTTTACATTCAAAATAATTTTAGAATAGGGGTTTTATGCGCCCATTGGGGCACCTGTTGAGACATACGTTCTATCGGTATGAATTAGCAGGGCCAGAAAGATAGGAAGAATAACCATTACTGAAGGAGTGGCGGTGGTGCATGGCAGTAGCTGTTAGCATGCACCAAGGCAGCATGGGAGTCGCTGCTGGAGTGCTCGTTGTTCTTCTTGCTAGTAAATATCGATTACAGTAAAAGTTCACCACAGAGGGAATACTCTGTTGAACAGAGGCAGAAAATTTCGATTTTTTAAAAAAATGTATGTAACGTGAAATGAACTACTGAGACAACCTAATGAATCCATGGACACTATATGTCAGCAAGGGCTGTTCAAGCTGGTGGAGGCTCTGTAATGGTGTGGGGCGTGTGCAGCTGGAGTGATGTGGGATCCCTGATAAGTCTAGATACGACTCTGACAGGTGACACATACATAAGTATCTTGTCTGTTCACCTGCATCCATGCATGTCCATTGTGCATTCTGACAGACTTAGGCAAATCCAGTAGGACAGTGCGATATTCCTGAAGGTCATTGACATGTCCAAAAGAACAGATACCATCTTCATATAGATAAGGCTTACTGGCCAATGATATTCTTCAATGAGGATGCACTCGCATTGCTCAAACTCTTACTGAAATCAGTAGATCGACTGCCGCGAGTAATGAGTATAGTGGGCAGGGTCGGACAGTAAGTGGGAATTGTGGGTCTCACGGGGAGCATCCCAGAGATAAGTTCCTGTAGTCGCATTATCGTCTGGGTCCGTGATGGTTGTCAGATAGAGTGTCTGCCGTGTGAGCAGGAGATCCCGGGTACAAGTACTGGTCACAGCACACGTTTTCAACTGTCCCCATTGATATTTATCAACACCTGTAAGCTTCTAATGGTCAGGATTTCATTGTAACCTCATTCTTCGAGAGCTGCAAGATCAGCAGTGGTATCTGTTCTTTTGCACAGACACCATCTTCACATACTCATATTTTATACATAGGATTATTGTGGTGGGAAAGGATGGAGGAAATCAGAAAACAATGCATGATTTCATTGATGGTGCCTACAGAAATCTCACAACAGTAGAGACTGTGTCAGTACATATCACGCCCTACTACTTGTATCAGTGATGAAATGTTTAATTAATGTCAGTTAAAAAAACTGAAGAACTTGTACTCATGGTAGAGTGTTCTTTCATTATCAGTGTTACTAGAGAGCATCAACATCAATTAATGGGTGGAAGTGTGTAGTAAAGAGTTCAGTTTGTCTTCTGCATCTGACTTCAAATGTAAAGCAATCTTTTCCATCACACTTGATGTCATTGGTCCGAGACTCACAAATCATTTCTCTGTGATATTTTCCTGTTAGAGGCCATTGTTCTTGGATGTACAGTCCACTCCAACTTCACTGAAAACCTAGGTTCTCAGAATCCATGCTTTGACGCAAGTAAGTTGTTTTGCATGCCAAATATGGAAGGAGGTTGGTACTGACAATGGTCTGATCAATTGTTCTAAGGAGACTTGATGGTGACGAATTTGGGGAGAGGGATGCCTGTAATGTGATGCCATAGGTTATTCCCCACAGGCAATCAGAGGACAACATTATCTGCAGGATAATGATTATAATTTTCACAGAAGAAGTGTAAGGAAAAGCCCAATCTGCTAGTGTAGATCTTCATTTTCTAGTGCATTAACGAATTTGACATGGTTACTTTATGGGGTGGCCATATACCCTTCCAGATGGCACCCCATTACATGTGGGAGAGGATATATTTACTCAAATGTCTGCGTGTAGTGTCACTGATGTGTAAGTGAGCGAAAGGCTTCAAAATTATCGTGAAACGTGTAAGACTGAGATGTGACGTGTGTGCTGCCTCGTATTCACCTACTGGGTTGGGGAAAACCGGCAGAAACTAGATCAAGACTGGCTGACACGCCAGGCGACTATTCGCCAGGCGGTCGTGCGCCAAGCGAATTTGATCTTGGGCAGCTGCACCTTCCCTTCCCAGAAGCGGCACTTTAACATCCATAGGTATGTGGGCAGGTAATTTGCCAGTGTAGTAGTCATCAATACTGATTGACTATGGAAGTCAACTTAGAAATGCTAGCAGCGGCACAAGAAGTGGGAAAGTCAACAAAAGACACAATAAATAATGCGATTTTCATTGATTATTTTCGCTAGGGATGCCTTAGATAACCTCTTTACTCGTTAGAGGAAATTAGAATTTGTAGAGGCTTTGTAAAATGCGTAAAGGCTACTAAAATCTTAAAGAACTTTCGTCTTTGTGCGAAGAATAGCTGCCTCAGAGATCAATGTGTAGTTCATAGTTTCGCCTTGTAGCGATGGAACCATTGCTATAGACATTATGTGACTGCATTAAGGATGTGGCCTAGTGAAATTTATAGATGACAAATTGTAAACAGTGATACAAAAACTATAGAACGTACATGTAATGCTGCACTCCATGAACTGCAAAACTGGTGTGAAAGACCTGTCACTGCTAAAGTTGTTCAAAATTGCATCGACATTGAACAAACAACAACCTCAGGAACTTACATCACCACCTCAATTCCTTCATATATAACCACCCATAATCTCTCGTCGTTCCGCGTCCCCTCAAATCTTTTACTAGTCATAACTAGCGTCGTTACCTTGCCATCCCCAAATGCGCCAGCGCCATCACCATTACCTACATCACCATGACTGTCATCACCTGTGTCACTAGCACCATTGCTGGTGCCAGCTATTCCAATCCTATACTGAACTAACATAGCAACTGTAAGGAACTCCTGTTAATGTCCCTACCTACACCCAGCTAGTGCCACTTATTATCCCATAAATCCCATCCATGCAGCTACAGAACCACTAGCAAAATAGAACAGATAACCATCATCCTCATTTACAAAAAGAAATCCAATCCAAAAATGACTCATCTGAATTCATGGACATGAAATCGGCATTCCTTTCAAATGGCGACACCCAGTCTATCAACCGCTACCTTTCGATTCATCTCCCCATACAATTACACCTTCATGCTTTCCCACTCACATACACTCTCTGCAGACCTCCTGTCTTCCGTTCGCACAGCAACCTCACATCCTGTCCCCCTTTTTTCCCGGAAAAAGCGATCTCCACACCATCTGCATAAGAAATTTATGCTGAAATGGGTATCATATATTCGTGACATGGTGCAATGTGTCACAAGTCGTACAGTGTAGGCAGAAGTACATGTGGCAGTATGAGTGTGGCGTCTTCCTCACATGGCATGGTGTCACTCAACTGCAAACAATGTCCTCACTTATCAATGGCCAGGCAAGGCTCCACTGTATATAGTAGCACGAAATTCCCTTTTTTGTGACTGGCTAAAACAATTCAGCCAGAAGCTCTGTTGTGTCGACAGACTCTCTGAAGTCATGGTTGTCAACGTCAATCTCGAAGAGAGGGGCATAGTAGATTGGCAGATCGGTGGTGGTTCTCGATAGTTGTTTGCTAAAATGAGTTGAACATTGCATTTAAACGACTTATCATCAGACTGGTGGGATAGTGTGGTTGCATAGGTGAGTCAGAACTAATTAAAAATATAATCTGTGTCTAATTTAAGCAAGAGATCCCACGTTCGAGTCCTGGTCGGGGCACACATTTTCAGCTGTCCTCACTGAGGTATATCAACAACACCTGTCGGCAGCTGAGGGCTTCAATTAATTATCATTTAATTTAAGAATTCCAGGAGTGAACAATATGCTTTACAGTACACGTAGTGTTGCGATCACCACGCTATGGTCGGAAACCAGAGGAATGAATAAAAGACACCCTTTGAGAAAGAGTAAGTGTGTGCTCTTTAGAACAAACTAGTTAAGGATTTTCTCTAATAATGACCACTACAGGGCTACTTTTGCATGAGGTGATGCCCGAGTACTTCCACTGCCACAGAGACACATGTTAACAAGAATCAAATTGAAGTTTTTTCAGAGAACAATCGTTAGATGTGATGGACACACACATCTCCAACGATAAACAGTGTCTGTACAGATACTCTGTTACAAGCAGAATTTGAGACCCATCTTGTTAACACAGGGGGAGTGCTTCATATGGCATCCCTTGCAGGGATGGATGAGTTTTATACTGCTTCAACACTGCATTGTTGGACTGAACAGTGAATCGTATTTGTGGGTGAGGGGCATTCAAGGAGGTTTTCAGCACAACGGTAAATTTATGACAGTGAAAATCTGAGGAACAGTGATAGTGATCAGATTTACTGTGACAATTATTAGTAGCTGTAAAGAGCACAGTGTATGATATATAACATTTATAATTAGTGAAATGCAGAGAAGAAAACTAAGATACTAACATTTAGTAAAATTCCGTGACAGTTAGTGATAGTATGTGTTGTCATAACTGTTGATAAGGCATGTGGAACATAAAGGATAATTATATCGGACGCCAAATCAGAGACTGACATCAAGAGCATAAAGCAGTGAGACTTCGCTACCATGCCAATATATCGCTTTGTAGACATACGTGGCAAGGAGGAGGTAACCACCAACAACAAAACGATGTGGATGGTGTAGCAGTTTTGTGGATGACAGAGTTGTAACGCAGTCTGAGCAGACGACCCTTTTCACAGCAGGAGATGGCCACTGGAAACCCAAAGTCTATCAGGCCAGTCAGCACACGCAGCTTCAAGGATGGCCTTGCGTAGGAAAGTATGACACGTTGTCTGGTCCTACCACTTCAAACGGCCTAGCATCTTAGTATGGTGACAAACTACGGCAGCGGTGCAGATCAGCGCAGATCAAGCACACATGTGCAGCAAGTGGTAAACAGATTAGTTTTTGCTGTAAGAAGTCAGTAACATTTTAAACAAGGGTGATAGTAAGAAAGTTGTAGTGTTAAGAAATTGAGAGGTACGTTACTCTGCTAACAGAATAAGTGACGGGGATAAAATTTCATCACGTTCACATGACGAACTGTCGGAATCATATGACGACAGCGCGTTACTGCAAAGCAGTTCAGGGCTAACGGAAGACAGTTTTCAGATGCACACCATTCAAGTGCACTCACAAGACATGCGTGCACCAAGTGCGACTCGCCACACTACATCATCAGAAACAGTACTTGTCGACACCAATGACAAATCGTCCAGTGTAAGCACAGTTATAAACGTTACTGATCGTGAAAATGGTGTAATGAGGTTCCTCAGGGGTTGTGTCATAAAACTGACAATTCTAGTAATGAATATAGACAAGCTAGTGAGAAGACAAATAAAAATTGGAAAGACAAATCAAAAAATCGATGGGACAAATCTTAAAATTGGCGAGATCTAGTATGAGACTTGCTTACAAACCTCATTTAAGGAATGGGATGAGAGGCAAAATTTAGTATTTAAACCTATATAAGAAAAACTATGTAAGATGAGAGAGTGTTTGAGGCATACAAGCCCACAATAGCTAGTTTAAATCTAATGCGGTGTCGTTATCGAATGAAGTTCCCTTAGGAATTTCAGTTTGTCTTGTAGATACTGCATCAGCATTTCATAGGAAATGACCAAAAACTGGCGGCTTTAGAAGTTAACGACAGACAGTTAATTAAAAAACAAATGCAAAACGGGAATTGTCGCGTTTCAGATAAGCAGCGGTGATTCACTTGATAAGGTGTTTGCAAATCTCTTTCTACTATAACAGATCTAATTAAAATCAAATGTTGTGAGGGTGTAAGCGAACTGTCTTTTGATCTAAGATTGTGGTGAAATAGAGATTAGATAAGCTGAACATATGGATTTGATAGCTGTTATCGCCAGCCATCGTTAGGTAGCTATGTAAGGCATCCTGAAAAGCAAAGTGTTGTGCACTTATGGAATAATGCACAATTACTGGAAATGAAATTTACCTGAGTCAGTGAAAAATTACCCACGTCACACCACATGGAAAGACAAATGGAGACAGGAGGGTGATGGGTGATGTATCAGGTTCGTATGAGGTCCGATCATCTACATTAACGACTACGGGATTGCACAAAGTAAAATTCTTGTATGTACCAAGGAGAGTAAAACAGAAACGGCACAAGAAAATAATGTGGGTTAACACATACGGAATCGAAACCAGTCACCCATGTGAAGAGAACATAGACATCATAAATACGTGTATGGGGATTGAATAATGGAGTCTGTTGAATACAGAGAGGACACTAGTAATGTCTCATGTACCTGAGAAGGGAGAAGGATAAATCAGATTATAAAGAAAGGACAAACGAGAAACAAAAGGAAAGTCGAAGTTACAGCGATCTGATACCTTATTAAGAGAAAATACATACACTTGATGAGAAAAAATTAGAAACTAGTGATGAGTACAAAATTTAAACTGATCGCTGTAGTCGATGCTAAGTAACCTCAGAAGACTCACAACTGTTCTGCGGCTATGAAATTCGCCATTATAGGGCCCATAGCTACGGTGGTGCTATCTATTTCACATCATAATTCTGCACTATTGTCAACTCTCCCATCAAGAATACTCTTTAATTATGGATCTAATAGGACTGAAGTAGATGTAAATGTGTAACTCAGTTATGGAGTAAAAGACAATATCGAGGAAAGAAAAACGAGACAGACTGAGTCTCAGCATTAAAGAAAATCTCTGGCGCTGTGCAGCTATACAGAACATGTGGATAAGGAGCATAATGGCTCAAGTTCATGTTTAGTATTCTCTCCATTTATTTTTGTATGACCATGCATTCTTCAAATATTCTATCAATCTTTAAAGCATAAACCTAAATTCTTTTAACTATACCTAATAAAAACACGTGGATGTCATAGAAGTCATGAACATAAAATAGATCAAGAGACAAGATAGTCCCTGACAGGTGCATAGCTGTGAAAATGTAAAGTCACATGGGTGGACAAGATGTACTCAGAAACATGAAAAATATATCCTGTAGCGTCAATGACACAGCAACAAAGAATTAACTACTACTCTATGTAGACGTAATTGACACTTAAGTTTGATGAGTATACAGGAATAAACGCGAAAGAATAAGGATTAGAAGTTATAAGGCAAAAGAACAGGTAAGTGAATAACATTATAAGGCTAACAGATATCTGCATTAATAAGCCAAAAAACTAGGATCTGGGAGGAAACCAGTTGGAGCAGGCAGTTCAGATTATTGAAGTGTGTAAAGGAGTCGAAAGTAACAGAACACTAAATAGCATTAACAACTTGCAGTAGACTACAGATTAATAAGATACGTGAAGGGGAAGTAAGTGAGAGAATATTCAATAATATAGGCAACTGGAACTTGTTTAAAACGAATTCATTTGGTAGGTGTTCAGTTAAGCCCCACCACCTCCCAAGTTAGTAAGAGGATATTGGGTAGGAGGAGTCATTCCCCATGTTGTTGTGGTCTTCAGTCTGAAGACTGGTTTGCTGCAGGTCTCCATGCTATTCTATCCTTTGCAAGCCTCTATATCCCTGAGTAACTACTGCAACTACTGAATCTGCTTGCTGAATTCATCTCTTAGTCTCCCTCTACGAGTTTTACCCACCACGCAACCTTCCAGTACTAAATTGGTGGTCCCTTGATGCCTCAGAACATGTCCTGCCAACGGATCCCTTCTTCTAGTCAAGTTGTGTCAGAAATTGCTCTTCTCCCCAGTTCTGTGATCTACCTATCTAATCATCAACATTTTTCGGTAACACCACATTTCAGAAACTTCTATTCTCTTCTTGTCTCAACTGTTTATCATCCATGTGTCAGATCCAGACATGGTCCACTTCGTACAAATACTTTCAGAAAACACTTCCTGACACCTAAATCTATACTTGATGTTAACATATTTCTCGTCTTCAAACACACTTTCCTTGCCATACATTTTATATCCTCTCTACTTCTGCCATCCTCAGTTATTTTGCTGCCCAAGTAACAAAACTCATTTACTACTTTAAGTATCTCATATCCTAATTTAATTCGCTTAGCATCATCTGATTTAATTTGGCTACATTTCATTATCCTCACTTTGCTTTTATCGATGTTCATCTTATAGCCTCCTCTGAAGACACTGTCCATTCCGTTCAACTGCTCTTCCAGGCCTCTGACAGAATTACAACGTCATCGGCAAACCTCAAAGTTTTTTTATCTCTTCTCCATGGATTTTAATTCCTATTCCAAATTTTTGTTTTGTTTCCTTTACTGCTTGCTCATATACAGATTGAATAACATGGGGGATAGGCTACAACCGTGTCTCACTCCCTTCCCAACCACTGCCTCTCTTTCATGTCCCCCAACTCTTATAATGGTCATCTGGTTTCTGTACAAATTGTAAATAGCCTTTCGTTCCCTGTTTTTGGCCCCTGCCACCTTCAGAATTTGAAAGAGAGTATTCCAGTCAACACTGACAAAACCTCGTTCCTCTAAGATGTGAAAAATACGTAATGGTTCAAATGGATCTGAGCACTATGGGACGTAAACATCTGAGGTCATCAGTCCCCTAGAACTTAGAACTACTTAAACCTAACTAACCTAAGTACATCATACACATCCATACCTGAAGTAGGATGCGAACCTGCGTCCGTAGCGGTCGCACGGTTCCAGACTGAAGCGCCTAGAACCGCTCGGCCACCAGTGGCCGGCAATAAGTAATGAGCAAGAAGTGAGCTGATTAGTACTGAGATAAACATGTTTGCTGGAAGACATAAGGAGAAAAATGTAGTCGTCATATGCCAGAGTAATAATAAGAATGTTTTAAGGTTATGAAGATACGGCAGTAGTTACGGAGACGAGTATCTAAAAACCTGTGCAAAATTACTTGATAATTGATAGTCACATTCTTCAGTGAAAGAAGACGAGAAAAACATACCATGGTGCAAGGACTGAAAGAGCAAACTGGACAGTCAAATAAAAATAAGACAGACGGGAAAAAAGTAAGTAATTTGGTAGTTGCTTCAAAAGTAGTCGTCAAAAGGGTTAATTCATTTATCCCACTGTGACATAAGACAGTCCATGCCTTCATGGAAAAGTGTTAGCTGTTGCCTATGGAAACACGATTGTACCCAGGTAGTTACCTCTTCTTCCACAGCAAATAGACAGCAACGAAAATTTTTTTTCAGGGCTCCAAATTATGGAAATCGCAGGGAAAGAGATCGAACTGTATGGAGGACATGTAAGGGCTTCCCACGAAACTCCTGCGGCGCACCGGAGACAGCAATGGCAACATGTGGCCCGCCCAGATATTTTACCATACTTGTCAAAACCATCCACCCTATCGAATATCCCACACCATTGACCAATTCTCCCCAACTGCCCAGTTTGTATTCAGTCTCAATGTACCTGCGACCTACTCTCACAAGTAATTACACATTCAACAGTATACAAATATTACTTAAAATTAATCACTTTCCTATCATACTACCCTAGATACAAATTGCATCACAGCAGTACATTATCCTTGACTTCAAAAAGGTCATATTGCCTCAACACTTGTCCCAAAGACTATCATTGCTTCCACCTGATCACACTATCTTCAACTGTCCCTATAACCTACAGAAGACCAGTAACCCACACGTAGTAGCCATGCCAGATTTAAATTAGAGAACCAATAACGCCCACACTGTAGGAAAAGGAGGCGGAACAGCAACTGAGTTCCTCGAATCAACATTATTCGGCTACAAACCCTGTTCAGTCATCCTGCTGAATAATCTATTCTCAGCATGTATTTTTCCCTATGTAACAATCACCTAACAATCACCGCTTATGTGAGTTATCGCACACCATTTCGTCGCTCACTTTGACTAACCCTTCTACACCTGCAGTATCGTTGTGGACCTGTATATCCACAATAGTTACCATGTTGAACGTAACTGGGGGGACAAATGATCTACTTCCTTTCAGGAGGCCTAGCCCACCTCCTCAACTCTCCTATCCCTGAAATGATTCCTCTGTCAACCCCTCAGAGGCATAACTGCAGAGGTCCCTCATCTGATCAAAAGTGATCACGAGTTCATGCAAAAGTCAATCCTTATCCTCATTCCACATCTTCATATCCATCCCACAATAACCCATGGAAAATAATCCTAGAACAGTACCATAAAATCTAGAATGTTTAATGGAAGCTTCTACAGACTCAAATCAGAAGATACCTTGCCACTCTCCACATTTCGAAGGTATTTCTGATACTAGTTCCTTCTCGCAGCAAAGTTCAGCCAAAGCCACTATCACACACACACACGCACACACACACACACACACTCATCCCAGCTATCAATCACATTTGAATTCTCCATACTCCTCGACATCTTGAAATATTCAAAGAAGCTCATGGGTACTACTGCTCCTTCTTCCTCACCAATGATTTCCACACACTAACTCGCTCCTGGGAGTTAGAGAAATGCGGCAGAAATATACTTCAAACAAACAGACGCCTGGACTGATGGCAGAAATGCTCAGAGTATACAAAATATAAACTCAATTACTGGAAAGCTTTCTATTGATTTACCAGCCGTGACCCACTCAAATTTACCTACTCTTTTTCAACAATCAAACCCTGACTGACAGTCTAACAAGGATCCTCTTGAGTGCAAGATCACAACGTCAATCTTCAGTAAGGCTCATTTGAAAGTGTTGTGTTAACAATTCTGACAGGAAGAACATCAGCTGCTAATGACTCACCATGTGCATCAGGAGGGTGACAGAAAATAAGTGTCCAGGAGGTGCAGCGATGATACTTCTAGGGGATGCACGTATTATACTTCACAAGACAGAAATCGTCGATATTCAAGACATGTTAAAAAAGAACTATGAAATTGCACCACGAACACCAAAGGAAAAACAGTGCATCATAGTCATCAAAGAGGTTCCAACCGTCGAGATCCAAGGCGAAATTCTTTTGGTTTACAAACCGAACAGAACGTTCAACTAAATATCCACTCTTAAAGAATGCATACAGAATCATATTGGTGTTACAGGGTGATGAAAACAGATAGAATTTGATTCATCCAGCTTAATGCAGAACAGTTCGTTGAGGACCTTTTTGTGAAACTGAAATCCTTCAAGACATAGCTCCAGAAAGTGCGATAATAGTGGTTCCAGGTTGTATGAAATCCAATGTCACACCCTTTTTGGGAGGAATAGTTTGCTCTAAAGGAACATGATTTTTATCTGGAGACGAGGAATCAAGCAAAAGCAAGTCATATGGACCATCTATTGGCCCCAAACCACTGCTGTAGCTTTCTTACGTCGCTATTCCACTCTGGCTTGCTGTGAGGTAAATATATATTACTGACCTTGCAAGATCACACGTACGAGAAAGAGTCGTAGGGCGCAGAGCACCTTCAGCTTCTTGCAGCACAATAAATAATTTTAGAGACGATTTACCGATAAGTTAAACAATCGGTGTAATTGTATACTAATGCACTGAGGCATTGATTTTGCTCGGCTTTGACACAACTCTTTTAGTACCTCTAATTACCTGGATTCCATTTAAATGCATTTCTTCTGCAAACAAGTTCCTTCCTGAAGGATAGAATAATCATCTACAAATTTTCGGGTCGATTCCGTATTTTGCTGTGCATATCAAGTTGACACTCCGTTTGAAATGTCGTTATCTTATGTCTTCCAATTCTATAGCACTGTTTCAAGTTATGCAACCAACCACTACTTCCCTTCAAATCGCAGTAATCTACGTCACACACAATTTGATGTGCATAACGTAGTAGGTCACTATCATGCACATCCTTGAAACGCGTGAGCATCAGTTTTTGTAACAAGTGCTTCTTGTTCTCCCCTAAATATTTGTCGTTTTTCTTATGCACAAACAGTCATGTGGAATTATTCGAAATCTACTCATAGTTGTAATTTTGCTATGCTGCGGATGATCTTCCATGTATGTAATTATGTTTAATACCCGCTCTTTGGACAACGATTGGTCTTTACTACATTCACTGGAGATGGGATTTCTGGCTCCCTGCCCTAGAAATATGATGAACTACATAACTGGGATTTGTTTCGGTATCAGTTTCACTTGTTAAACACATATTATCATCATTCCGCTCGTTATTTATACCATCTGTACAGTCAAACCTATACGATGCCACACATCCCACTGAATAATCTTGCAGAAACCTTAATATTTCATCTGCCACTTCTTTCTCAGTCTGCAAAAATCCTTGTGTTTCTTTCTGACGAATCATCAACTTCGCCAACTGTTGTTGTAGATATATTGCAATGTTTGCTTTCTTTATTGTTGCCATTGCTCTGCTTTGTATCAACACTACTAGCATTGTAACACTATTGTGAGTTACTCGTTGACTAAGCAGTTCAGTTATGTTCCATAGCCTCATGTTGTGCTCGCAGCTGGAGAACTTCCAGTCCCACCCCTGTTGCCATTGGCAGTCAATATTGTGGTTGCATGCTAGACAGTATGAGGGAAGTCGAATGCCATAAACACCATTGGCCTTTTATCAACCTCACACTCAAGGGGTTCCTCATAAGTAAAGTAAAACTTTTCGCCCTCTACCTCTAAGACACACTCACCATCCTCGGCAATCCTAAGTTGGCCACCTCATCAACCCACATGCCCAGTGGTGGAGAGGCATACACGTCGTACCTCTCACTTCAGTCTTCCAGTATTTATGCACTGTGCTATGAACGGACTTAAAACAGCCAGTCACAGTGTAAGATATGAAAACCATAACCAATTACTACCCCACACCCTCCTGTCGACACCTCTTCATCTTTTGTTGAATCGTTTTCGCTGGTTAGCCCTTAGATTAATATAACTTCTGTACGCTCTTCCTTCCCTAACTGGTGCCATCATCTAGGCTGGACGCGGAAGTACACGTCATTACCATGACTTTCCTCGATTAGATAAGTAGTTTTAGCCCTGTTTGACATTTATACTCTGTTTTTGTGTCAAGTACCACAAATTTTTCCAAGTTCTCACTGTTTCCTTAAATTATGAAAACTTAGGTAGTATCTGGCAGCAACGGTATTCCACTATTTTCCACCAGTCACATTTTCTGCTCAGTCCTGAATTAAATTATCGCAGCTGTTTACGTAACTGTAAAAGATACGTACCAGGGGAAGAAATGGAATAAAAATTCATGAATCGTAATGAGTTCAACAAAAGTTACAAAGTACACTCGCTTTTACCTAAGTATATAAGTCCCAGGCCTGTTCTTGTGTTCTTCCACTTTGTAGTACGCCATCTGCTCGCTGACGGATTGCACATCATGAACCCAGCCGCTTAATTTCGTGTGCAGCATGTCTCTCAAATGTTTCATGCTGTTAATCCATCCGTGGAGTTGCAGATCATTTGAGTGGATACCCTGAGACACACAGAAGGTGGTTCAAATTACTTACAGTATTCACAATGAGCAGCCAATTTTAAGTTACACATGTAGGTGCGACTATTGCATAGTGCTTAAATTAATGCCAGCTTATGACTAAATATTCAGTTTTGTACAACATATTATAACGTTAATGCAAAATGTGTTGTATTTATGTCTTATCAAACACACGATTCTCGACCTACAAACTCAGATGAGAAAGTTGCATTTATTTATACACAGTGGAGTCGAATTAATGTGACCACAGCGTATGTTTGACGTCAACACACACTAGCAATGGATGGTCTATGGGTGGTTAAAGATTTAGCAGATTATGAAATAGGAACTAAGTACCATAAGAGTATGAAAATTGGTAGCATTAATGTCCAGAGTGCGGGGTGCATGATTTCCTTGCGTCACAGCACCGCTGTCCAGTTCCAACTACAGCCACCAGGTGTGATCAGTCATCGTGATTCATAGTCTCCTATACCTGATTAGTCACAGTGCAGTTGTTGAAATGTCAACATAAGCTTGGACAAAAGGAACAGGGCATTATTGGTGAATCTCTAGTGTCAAAACAACAGTAATGCTGTAGCTGCATTTTGAAAGTATTGCCAGCTGAAAGGATTTTGGAAGGGTCCTCTTTCGCCACCTGCTGTTTGTAGCGGGATGAAGGAGTTTGAATCAACTGAAGAACCGGGCGTCGCTCCAGGAAGGGTCTGACAACCGGTTGCACCACAGGTGGTTGATGAAATCGCTGTTGCAATGGCAGTCAAGGCTGCGAGCAACTCCTGATCGTCTAGCAGAGTGCACACAGTGTCACCCCAGTTAAACATCCCATGACCACAGTACAGAAGGGATTTCAAACCATTCTCAAATGATATCCATACAAGATCCATATCACACTGCAGCTTGCACCACAGGACACACATCGATGTGTTGACTTCTCTCTCCACTTTCTTGCAAGGATTGAAGTTGACGATAGCCATCTGATGGGACCATCCTATGGACAGAAGAATCTCATTTTTCTCTGAAGTGAACACACAGAATAGCTGAGTGTGGGGATCTTCACCTCCAGTCACTGTGCATGATTTTTCTCTGTATGGTGAAAGTGTCACCATATGGTGTGGCTTCATAGCTATATTCATCATTGGTCCATTCTTTTTTGAACTCGTTGTTGCTCAAGGACCAAATATGTGCAGTGTGGCTGGCCAGCACTACTGTGATATGCTTCGCCAGAATGTCATACCCGCCCTACAAGAGAGATATGCATTGAACTCAACAGTTTTCTTGCAAGAGGGGGCCCCTGCCACACATCGCTCATGAAGTGCACATGCTTCTCTGAAAAACGTTTGGAATCGATCGAATCATCAACCGATCGTTTCCAAATGCATGTCTGGCACAATCACCTCATCTCACTTCCTGTGATTTCTGGCTGTGGGGCTACCTGAAGGACAGGGAACATTCACACATCAGCTGATCTGAAGCGGAGCATAGTACCTGCAGACACGCTTTGTTCTGCTGTGTAGAATGAAATCTTGTGCCTTCAGATTCTTTCGGACACTGATGGGCTCCATATTGAGCACCTTTTGTAGAAGTTCTTTCTTTCTTTCGCTACTGCCTTTATCCCACATTGCGCGCAGGTTCGGCAGGGTTCAATACGGATTTAGCATGGTTAAGGTAATGGGTGTCCGGATGAACTTTCCTGCCGCCATCCCATACCCCCCAGGACGGAATTAGTGGACCCCAGCTGTCTGTGTCTAGTGTAAATCGTGAAATAGTGTGAATGTGTTTCAGATGTCTACGAGTCGTGTAACTGAGGGTGGACGAGGGGGCCAGCCTGGTATTCACCTAGTAGGATATGGAAAACCGCCTGAAAACCACATCCAGTGTGGCCAGCACACCAGCCGCCATCGTTAATCCGCCAGGCGGATTCAATCCGGACCAGCGGCCCTACCCGAGTCCAGGAAGCAGCGAGTTAGCACTCTTGGCTGTCCTGGTTGGTCACATTTTTGTAGAAGTAATGGTATGTAATGGTATGATGTAGCGGAAATTATTACAAATTAAAAGTATTTCAATTGAACTGATTCTGCATCATTATTTTTCCCAATGTCCTTGACATTAATACTACCAAATTTGGTACTTGTATGGTAATCAGTTATCGTGTTAATTTGTTAAATAGGGAAAGAACAATTACAACCATCCAGTATAGAGAGCGTCAGCTGCACGTGGACAGCAGTGGATTTAGCACTGAGGGTGGAAGCATCTGTGGTGAACAAAGTCCATAGATGAGAATGGTGAATGTCTGATGTGGAGATGGGTATGTGCGAATATGCATGCAACTGTTGAGCAATTAACTGCTGAGATGAACCAATGGTCGACCAACAGTGTCTCCTCAACGACTGCTCAGCAAACATTGCTGTGTATCAGCCACCAGAGCAGGCACCTGGTTCACACATCTTTTGACTGCTGTCCACCGGCAGTGATGGCCGGAATTTGCATACCAGTTCCACAACTGGGGTATGTGCGAATATGCATGCAACTGTTGAGCAATTAACTGCTGAGATGAACCAATGGTCGACCAACAGTGTCTCCTCAACGACTGTTCAGCAAACATTGCTGTGTATCAGCCACCAGAGCAGGCACCTGGTTCACACATCTTTTGACTGCTGTCCACCGGCAGTGATGGCCGGAATTTGCATACCAGTTCCACAACTGGACGTCCTTTTGCTGGAAAAAAGTGACCACATCCAATGCAGCATTCGGC
This sequence comes from Schistocerca piceifrons, assembly GCF_021461385.2. Taxonomy (NCBI): domain Eukaryota; kingdom Metazoa; phylum Arthropoda; class Insecta; order Orthoptera; family Acrididae; genus Schistocerca; species Schistocerca piceifrons. The sequence goes on along the minus strand of NC_060148.1, from coordinate 71,695,460 downwards.
AGATGGAAATTGTGATATACAGCGTGAAATGTCTGAAAGCAAACACCCTGCAATAATCATCGTAAGAGTTCAGGTCGAAGGAGGGAACATAAAGGTACAGAGAAAGTTATCGTGGCATTCCCTGGGTGATGCCCTCGTTTTGGAAAGAACAACAGAACCACACAAGGATGGCATCTATCGTTGGGAATCACGTCCACCCATATATGTAGGTTGTTTTTTCTCTGTAAAATTCCATCGACCAGCAAGATAATACAACATGTCACACAGCTGGCAGTAAGTGTACCTGGTTCAGAAAACATGAGGCTCAGTTTACCGTTCTCCCCTGCACATAGAATTTAAACCCAATCGAGAATCTGTAGGAACACCCCGATCGGTCTGTTCGCGTCAGCTGGAACAGCTGGCCATGTCACTAGAGTCTGCATGGCTATACATCCCAGTTGGTACCTTCCAGAGCCTCATTGACTCTCTGCCTGCACGTCCTGGAGGGGTCTGCGCACCAAAAGATGATTACTTGGGCTTTTGACAATTGATCACATTAATGTGAGTGAACATTGCATATAGTTATAGTACCAATTTTGCGTCAAATTCCAAGATTCTTGATTATTTCGCCAAATTCGTACTAGTGTCGAAACGTCTCATGACCGTTTGCGTAGGTAATGATGGGCAACAACCGCTTCATCTCACAAAAATTATCTGAATTTCTTGTGCACATATTAAATGTCAGATTGGCTATAGACTTTGTAGTATCAGCCTGATGTATCTTTAGTCGTTGCTGCTGAAAATTTCCGTTTGTTCCCCATCATTTGACGTTACATGGCCTATTTCTCAACAGGTCTCAAATCTTGCAGATTTGAAGGCATGCAGATCAGTTTCAGATCACACAAGTCTCAGATTCGCAAAATTGAGTCCATCCCAATGGTTCTTGACGAGATTACAAGAGAAGTTGCTGTCATTAGTAGATAGAAAATAGGGTGATTAGTACACTTTTTATCTGTGCCCCATATTGCATTTGCAAACAACTGAATTCGAAATCTATTCCATACAGACCATCTGTATTTCGAAAAAAATAAGTAAAACTGAATTTCACAAATATAAATAAATAAAATACCATAATAATTTGTATTTTAACTCAATACAAAAATAAATAATGATATCAGAATAATCATAACTTTTAGCTGAATATAAGAAAAAATGAAAACCAGTAAATCAAAATATTTTAAGTGACTTAGACACCTAACAGATGTAAAAAAAAATTTAATTTTTTCAGATCAAATTTTAAAAATATAAATGTGTTTTTCATTTTTATTATTTGTAATACATTACTTTGAAATATATAAGAATTAAACATTATCAATTAATATTCTATTTTGAAAGATACAAAAATTAAAAATCGTTGAACATTTTTTTTCAGACAGGGTATCATTAGCAACTCTGTCATTAAAACTAGCACATAATTCAGTACTTGTTTTTTCGTGTTACCATAATATTTCTTCTTTGACTTATGCTTAAAAAATAAACAGGATAATTTGTAATTAAATTATGAATATTTATATCAATACCTCCTTTGAACTGTGTTAATCATTTAAAATAATGTAATCAATAGTAAGGTTTTAAAAAATTATATGAATAATCTAAGTTCCGTATTTCTTGAGGCAAGGTGTAGTCATCCACTTTTCTAAATTAATATTATGTAATTTAACATTAAGAAATAAGGAAGAATCAACTAGTTAATTATTTTTCCTTTTTGCTTGAAAGCAACAAAAATATAAATGAGTTATGTGAAACTCTACCAAATTATTATTTCTTATATCTACTTCAAAATAATTTTTATTACGCTATTCAGTGAGTTTTGTAGGTAATTCAAAGAAATATATCGGTATTTTATCCTTCTTAATCTTTCCAGTTCTAATTCAAGTTCATAATTATGATGATACTTAACAATAGATACTTTAATCTCCATATTTTCAATAACAATTTTTCCTCTGTTTGGTCATGTATCTTTTATCAAAGTCCTAACATTATTTTTATCAGACCATCTAAGAATAGCTTATTATATCTTGATCTAAAAGTTATAATGACAGGTTAAACAACGATCTGCAAATAGAAACAGAGCAGGCTAGGAAAAAATGGCTAAAAGAGGAATGTGATGAAATTGAAGAACTGGACAGGAAGGGAAGACACGACTTACTATACAACAGAGTAAAGACTATGACATGGGGACAAAACAGAGCAGGAAGTGCTACTATGGAAATTTTGAGTAAAGATGAAGAGGTAGTATACAAAGACCGTGACGATGTCCTCCAGAGATGGGAAGAATATATAAAAGAGCTATATGACACAAATAGCAAACCAGAAACTCTGGAACTTGAATCACACAAGAGTGTATGTGATGAAGAGAAAGGACCGACCATCATAATGGAAGATGTAAACTCTGCCATAGCTGCAATGAAAAATGACAAAGCGGTAGGTACAGATACAATACCGGGAGAAATAGTAAAATGCTTGAACCACGATGGAATAAGACAAATATTGAGGTTATGTAATAAAATATATGACAGTGGTGAATGGCCTGAGGACTTTTTGACAACAGTAATGATTCCATTACCGAAAAAACAAGGAACCAAGAAATGCAGCGAGCACAGGACAATCAGCCTCATTTCACATGCAGCCAAAGTGATGTTAAGAATAATTAATAAAAGACTTGAAAAAGTAATAGAGGAGAATCTCGGCGAGGAGCAGTTTGGCTTTAGATGGCATACAGGCACCAGAGATGAAATAGGGCTCCTACGAATCTTGGGAGAAAGATTTATTGAAAAAGGAAGAGACCTATATATGTGCTTCATCGATTTAGAAAAGGCATTTGACAATGTCGTTTCGGACAAGCTGGCGACTATTATGAGGGAAAAGAGAGTGGACTGGAAAACCAGAAGACTTATAAACTCATTATACCTTAACCAAAAAGTTTCAGTTAAAGTGAGACGAGAAAGTACAAACTGGCTCAGACTAGGGAAAGGAGTAAGACAAGGATGCTGTTTATCACCTACCCTTTTCAACCTGTACTTGGAAAATATGATTGATCAATGCTCATTATATGACAAAGGAGTAGAAATTGGAGGAAGAAGACTAGGGTGCTTGAGATTTTCTGATGACATGGTCCTTCTAGCCACAGGGGTAAAAGAATTACAGGATTTAGTGGACACCATTGGAACTAACGGAAAAAATATGGAATGAAAATTAACACAAATAAAATAAAAGTATTGGCAATAGGAGGAAATAAGGAAACAAAAATTGTGCTGAGTGGAGAAACACTAAAACAGGTGCAAATTTTTAAGTATCTTGGAAGCAGGATAGACACCGACTGGAAGTGTACCACAGAAATTAAAACAAGGATAGCAATGGAAAAAGAGGCGTTTTATAAGAAAAGGAGAATCTTCTGCAGCGGTCTGGACAGAGAACTCAGAAAGAGACTCGTAAAACGTCTTGTATGGAGTGTTCTTCTTTATGGCGCTGAAACATGGACTATGAGGAAAAAAGACAGAGAAAGGCTGGAGGCTTTTGAGATCTGGACAAGGCAGAAGATGGAGAGAATAAGTTGGATGGACAGAGTAAAAAATGATGAGGTACTGAGAAGAGTGGGAGAGAAAATACTGTTACCAGATGTAATAGAGAGAAGAAAAAGAAATTGGATTGGGCATATATTAAGAAAGAATGACGGACTGATAAAAACAGTTTTAGAAGGTTATGTAGAAGGGAAAAGGAAGTGAAGAAGGAAGAGATTCCAGAACTGGATGACATGGTGGACGGTACAACATGCAGCAGCCTTAAGAAGGAAGCAATGGATTGCAGAAAATGGAGAGGCAAAGGACCTGCTAATATAGCAGATAACTGATGATGATTATGAAATCTCCTTCCCATATAACTTCTATATAATATTTTTAAAAAACCATCATTTTTTTATGGGTAAAATGCTTCATTTTTCTTACTTTTTATTCTACAATTGTTAACTTTTAGTTTTTCCATAGAAATTTAGTAAACCCAATGAAGAAATAAAGGAATGTTCTATTCTTGATGAAATATTAATTCCCTTTCTTTATTTTCAAAATCAAATAATGTTGCAACAAAGTTACCAATTTTTATTAGATTTTCCATTACATGTGGGATAATCTGATTCATCAGAATGAATGATCTGAAAATTCATATGCAATTCAGCATGGCCAGGATGAAACCAACAATTGTCAATATTCATATAAATTTCTACATCTTTATTAGGAATTTTTTACTTTTCTCTTTCACTAGAAAAGAATGAAACTAATAGCTTTCATTTCTGTTCATTTATACGGATAAAAATTTGTTAAACATTGTACTATAACATGATTTTTATGATACCAAAACCAAGCTATTTAATACAAAATTTATCATCTTTTTTTATAACTTTATCAGTGGGATATACATTGGATTATTTTGTTTTCTTTTAGTCCTTGTACATAAAAATTTCCTTTCATTTCTCGACTAAAATCTCTTAATTTGTATGTTACGAGATTAGAACAAATAACACTTTCAGTTTCCAAAAATTCCATTATTCAGATAGCTGTGTAGCCTATGTCAAAAATTTCTTTTAATATATTTATTCTTACTTTATCAGCTATTTTATATTTAGGCTTACGACCTTCAAAATTTGATGTAAAAACAGTCTGAAATAAAAAAATTTCATTTGCTTACATCTTTTGGCTTCACTTTTATTGTTGATGTTTTGTATTATTACATTCATCAATTAATTTATAGAGTAAAGCAATCCACATATAACTTTCTGGCAAGTAAAATTTTTCCCACTTCTTTCTTTTAGTGTTCATATACCTCTTTCAACAAAAGACAGTTTTAATTCAGTAAAAGTTGGACAATGATTGATTTTATATTTTTCAAAAGTTTTTGAAAATATTTATTATAAAATTCATTACTGTCATCTGTTTGTAAATTTCTTTGACATCTTTCATTTGATAATTTTTCAAAAGTTTTGTGAAATACTTTTACTAGTTTTGTCTATCATTGGGATACTCCAGGCATATTTTGAAGAAACATCTATAACAGTTAATAAATATTCTGTATTAAAACTTGGTAATGGTTGACTAGTTTTTATTACTTTTTGAAATATTTTTAATCCTATTCCTTTCTTTCCATTGCAGAATTATGTCTTTTCATCTTTGAGATCTATATCTTTTTGTTTTTTATTTATAGCTACTATACTATCAGTAACTAAATATGGTAGAACAAGCAATAGTAATGGTAAAAAGACAACTTCATATTTTGTTAACCCAGAACATGTTCTTTTCTAATAAGATGTTCAATAATTTTTTTCCACAGTTGGAATACTTAACGTTATAAGCAAATTTCCAGCAGATTCTTTATCTCAGTACTATTTAATTGTTCATTATTTAGTTCAATTCTAATTACATTAGCCTTAGTGTTACCACTTGGCAGCGAAGTATAATGAATTTTAAAATTATTCATTTATTTAGACAAAATTTTTAAAAACATTTTATGTATTGAATGTAATTAAAATTATATGATTAAAAATTTATAAAAATAGTTTAATGAGATATTCAAAATTTCTCAAATTTTGATAAAAATTTATTTTAATATATTACCGAATATTTTTAAATTTTTTGAAATTTGGTTGACAAATTTATGAAATTATTTTATTGAAAATAAATAAAATTGAAAATTGTTTGGGATTTTTTAAAGCCATTTAATTAGATACAATAAAAAAGTTCTAAGCCCAACCACAATCATCAGGGCCTGTTGCTAATTTTCGTTTTCCATACATTATTTCTCTGAGTGTCGTTGCCGCTAATTTTTCGCAAAATTAAGTATCTTTGGCTTACATTCTTTTTTTACAGTTACCTGATGTTCTATATTTGCTTCATGCCTATCTCCTAAATTTTTTTTCTCTGTATGAAATATCATTCCTTTTAAAAGCTACATCTAATGGATTTTTTCCTTTATCATCTCTAGCTAATCTTTTTTTCTAATTTAGTGTATAGATCACAATAATTATACCCAGCATGATGCATATCAAAAGCTAATTTATTAATTAAAATGTCAACTAATCCTTTTCCATATTTTTCTGGTTTCCAAGTTAAGTGAGGTAATTTATTCAAAAATCTAGTTAAATAATGTTCATCTTTTGAATTATTAATAATAAAATGATTAAATTTATTTGATGTTATTTCAACTTTTTTGTTACAATAAATTTTATCTTCAGCTAATACTTCTCATTCACAATGCAGTGCATAATCATGTTAGCGCCCCCCCCCCACACACACAATATATATATATATATATATATATATATATATATATATATATATATATATATATATCTGTGTGTGTGTGTATTTTCATTTTAATTGAAAACTTGAAGTATCTCGAAAACAACCAATTAAATTAAAAAAAGCTATAGTTCCAAATGTTTGTGTTGGAGGGGGACATCTAACAAGACCACACTGACCTGTGACTCAACATTGTGCGGGGGTGGTGAGGGCAACATTGAAATCTCCAATGGGAACCACTATTTTTTATTGCAGATTATGATGCTATGACAAAATCTACATATGTTTTTTTTCCGACACATTTCCTGTATTTCACCAGGGATGGGACTGTAATTGGAGTAATAGAAATGGGTGTACAACTGTAATTTACACTGTACTACAGAATGACCCACGAATATCCTATGGCTTATGGGACCCTGTCCCCAAACTGTGAGGATATGATACGTCAGTATTTTATAATTTATAATTGAAATTTCACCAATATATCGAACATGTTTCTACTCGATGCGCCATTGTGGATGTGGCTCGAGGCGAATGCTACTGTCCTGTTCCATTTAGAATAAGAGTTCAAACATAGCACTGCCAACTTCAATACACTTAGTGATTCATTTTCCAAATAGCTGTACACAGGACAGAAGCATATCTGCGGGAATGTCAGCACAGGCATTTCTGATGCGGTCGGTCATGTCTAACTTGCTGGTACACCTTATCTTTCAAATATCCCCACAGAAAGAAATCTGGCGACGTGAAATCCAGCGATCTAGCGGGTCAGTTAATAGGACCACCTATGCCGATCCTTCGACCAGTGTAAACTCGGTCTAATACCTCCCATATTTCAGTGCAACACCTATAAGATTCTGCACTGGCTGTGCCAAAGAACTATCTTCCCTTTTAGCAGACGTTTATCTTATATTGGAGGATCAATGAAGGGTACCCAGCGACTAGAAAACAGAGCAGATCGTATACAAGAACGGCTGCAGAACAGATCCACATAATTATAGTCTTGTGCCGTTGAGGTCAGTTGTTATAGATTATGTTTTGTTGTGAGGAACTAAATTCTTCTCCATAAAAGTGAACATGGATTCCGCAAACAGAGATCTTGCGAAATTCAATTCACTCTGTTCTTGCAGGAGATCCATAGCGCAGTACACAACGGCTCTCAGGTTGATGCTGTTCGTTGACTTCAGGAAGGTATTTGACGCCATCCTGCACTGCTGTTTGACGAAAAAATACGAGTATAACGAGTACTGCACCAGATTTGCGATTGGATACAGTACGTCTTTACACACAGAACTCAACATAGTTCAAAGACAGAACTATTATTGTTTAAAGTGTTTATCTAGTAGAAACCATCGGAAGCTCATCAAGACTGTTTGCAGATGATACAGTTGTATGCAGATTCAGAAGATGGTTACCTACCAAAGACATCTTAATTTACTGAGAATGAATACACCGGCGGAAATGGAAGATGTAGCACCAGAGAGCTCCACTCAAATACTGACGAAGTTTTGAGGACACGTTCGTCACATAGCAGACATTAAAATAATACAGTTTCATGCCATTTACAACTAACACCCATTCTCAACAACAGTGTCAGGTATGATTCTAATAGACACGAGTATAATTTTGCATTCATTGCGACATGGAAACAAAAAGCCTCCGGTTATCATCCTCATGGACTTTTGCTACGTCTAAACTTCATGCTCTGTCAGTTTATGAAGACTGTTGTCTGGAAACTGTTGCGAAATTGCACATCTCCTGATCACCTACCAGGCATATCCTGTGTGATACACAGAAGGAACCTGCAGGCCAGTCAAACTGTCTGTTCGTCAATGTATTTATGATTTGAACTGCAATGTGGGGATTTGCTTTATTCAGTTGTGATGTACATTTTTGTACTCTGCTCATGAGGGATCTAACAACATGGTTTGCAATTACCGGATCAGTCCTGTTACCATACACAATAGCACCCCCAGCCACTGGCATGGATCTCGGAGATCACTGCTTCCTGTGACCCCTTACACAGGGTGCCGTCCATCGGACCGCCACAGAACGATCTGAGAGCAGAACACCAAAAAATTGCAGTATACAACTTTGTACACAATGAAAAGGAGGGTTGGGCAACAGAGATAGCAGCAACTGTCGTTTTTCGAAAGCTGTGAAGTAGCAGAAATGATTAGTAAACAGTAAATGGAAGGTTTACTTATATTTCTCCAAGCAAAGGAAGACAGAATACAAATAATGCTATCACAAAGTCAACCAGCATGAGGCTCAGACGAAGATATGGTAGCATACTGGCTAGAAGCTGGCTCAGTAGCCGCCGCTGGCTGTCCCACATTGCAGCAGCAGAGGGTACTCGTGGTGCAGAGCCACTGGACATGTGTCTTAGTGGGCGCGCCCCACTGGCACTGTGCGAGCGCTATCAGTGTCTAACGGGAACCTGCAATTCCTTTCAAATGGCTCTGAGCGCTATGGGACTTAACATCTGAGATCATCAGTCCCCCAGAACGTAGAACTAATTAAACCTAACTAACCTAAGGACATCACACACATCCATGCCCGAGGCAGGATTCGAACCTGCGACCGTAGCGGTCGATCGGTCCCAGGCTGAAGCACCTAGAAGCGCTCGGCCATTGCGGCCGGCTGCAATTCCTTTACCAACAACTCAGTGCACATACGGTGGTATCGATATGTGGTACCACAACATGACACTAAGTCCCAGCTGACTCTCGTTCTACACAATGCAGGTCTCTGTCGTATGAGGGCAGTGGAAATGACACAAGGCATTTAGAGATAACTTAGCTTCTAGTAATCTGTTCCCAATGACTTGTTGGCAGTAGTGTATCTGTAACCTCCACCTGAATTTCCTGTGTACTCATCCACATATTTCTCAAAGTCACTAGAACATTCCTACAACGTTGCTGGAAGGAGAATTATCCCACTACAGCCGACTACTGTCTGTGCCATCTGTCGGTATGATGTCCCATGTCCTTCTTACTCAATGTACTATAGTTGTCAACAGGCTGCATGTACACGTCCACTGAGCACGAGTGTTACTCCCCTCCATGTGGAAAGTTCGAGTAACACTACACGCACGCATTCTGTGCTGAAAAATTCAAAATACACTGCAGTCATGGGATACTTCCTACCGTGTAGCGCCTCCTTCGCCTGACGTAGTACAGCAACTCGACGTGGAATGAGCTAACCAAGTCTTTAAAAGATCCCTGCTGAAACATTGAGTCACGCTGCCCCTATCCGTCAATAACTGCGAAAGTGTTGTCAGTGCCGGATATTGTGCACTAATTGACCACTCTATTATGCCCAATAAACGTTCAATGGCATTCATGCGGGTTGATGTGGGTGACCCAAACATAGGCTCGAATTTTTCAGAATGTTCTTCAGATAAATCGCGAAAATCTTCCATAGAAATTTCATCGTTGTTGGGAAACATGAAGTCCATTAACGGCTGCAAATTATCTCCAGGTAGCCAAACATAAGCATTTCCAGTGAATGATCGGTTCAGTTGTATCGGATTCCATGTAAACACAACCCACCCCATCACCAAGCTACCACCAGCCTACTGAAATCGGGACTCAGGCCACGGTTTTCCAGTCCTCTAGGATACAACTGATATGATCACGAGCCGACGAGAGCCCCTGTAGGTCTTACTGCTAGCAAAGGCACTCACGTCGGTCGTCTGCTGCCATAGCACACTAAAGAAAATTTCGCAGCACTCATCTAATAGATACGTTCGTCATACGCCCCGCTTTCGATTCTGCCGTTATTTCACGCAGTGCTGGTTGTCTGTTAGCACTGACAGCTGTAATAAAACGCCGCTGCTGTCGATCGTCAAGTGAAGGGCGTCAGCCACTGTATTGTTCACGGTGAGAGGAAATCCGTGAAATTTGGTATTCTCGGCACACTCTTTATACTGTGGATAGCAGGATATTGAATTGGTGCATGTCACTTTCTCTTACCACATGTTGTTGTTGTTGTGGTCTTCAGTCCTGAGACTGGTTTGATGCAGCTCTCCATGCTACTCTATCCTGTGCAAGCTTTTTCATCTCCCAGTACCTACTGCAACCTACATCCTTCTGAATCTGCTTAGTGTATTCATCTCTTGGTCTCCCTCTACGATTTTTACCCTCCACGCTGCCCTCCAACACTAAATTGGTGATCCCCTGATGCCTCAGAACATGTCCTACCAACCGATCCCTTCTTCTGGTCAAGTTGTGCCACAAACTTCTCTCCTCCCCAATCCTATTCAATACCTCCTCATTAGTTACGTGATCTACCCATTTAATCTTCAGCATTCTTCTGTAGCACCACATTTCGAAAGCTTCTATTCTCTTCTTGTCCTAACTATTTATCGTCCATGTTTCACTTCCATACATGGCTACACTCCATGCAAATACTTTCAGAAATGACTTCCTGACACTTAAATCAATACTGGATGTTAACAAATTTCTCTTCTTCAGAAACGCTTTCCTTGCCATTGCCAGCCTACATTTTATATCCTCTCTACTTCGACCATCATCAGTTATTTTGCTCCCCAAATAGCAAAACTCCTTTACTACTTTAAGTGCCTCATTTCCTAATCTAATTTCCTCAGTATCACCCGACTTAATTAGACTACATTCCATTATCCTTGTTTTGCTTTTGTTGATGTTCATCTTATATCCTCCTTTCAAGACACTGTCCATTCCGTTCAACTGCTCTTCCAAGTCCTTTGCTGTCTCTGACAGAATTACAATGTCATCGGCGAACATCAAAGTTTTTATTTCTTCTCCATGAATTTTAATACCTACCCCGAATTTTTCTTTTGTTTCCTTTACTGCTTGCTCAATATACAGATTGAACAACATCGGGGACAGGCTGCAACCCTGTCTTACTCCCTTCCCAACCACTGCTTCCCTTTCATGTCCCTCGACTCTTATAACTGCCATCTGGTTTCTGTACAAATTGTAAATAGCCTTTCGCTCCCTGTATTTTACCCCTGCCACCTTTAGAATTTGAAAGAGAGTATTCCAGTCAACATTGTCAAAAGCTTTCTCTAAGTCTACAAATGCTAGAAACGTAGGTTTGCCTTTCCTTAATCTTTCTTCTAAGATAAGTCGTAAGGTCAGTATTGCCTCACGTGTTCCAGTGTTTCTACGGAATCCAAACTGATCTTCCCCGAGGTTGGCTTCTAATAGTTTTTCCATTCGTCTGTAAAGAATTCGTGTTAGTATTTTGCAGCTGTGACTTATTAAGCTGATAGTTCGGTAATTTTCACATCTGTCAACACCTGCTATCTTTGGGATTGGAATTATTATATTCTTCTTGAAGTCTGAGGGTATTTCACCTGTTTCATACATCTTGCTCACCAGACGGTAGAGTTTTGTCAGGACTGGCTCTCCCACGGCCGTCAGTAGTTCCAATGGAATATTGTCTACTCCGGGGGCCTTGTTTCGACTCAGGTCTTTCAGTGCTCTGTCAAACTCTTCACGCAGTATCGTATCTCCCATTTCATCTTCATCTACATCCTCCTCCATTTCCATAATATTGTCCTCAAGGACATCGCCCTTGTATAGACCCTCTATATACTCCTTCCACCTTTATGCTTTCCCTTCTTTGCTTAGAACTGGGTTTCCATCTGAGCTCCTGATATTCATACAAGTCATTCTCTTATCTCCAAAGGTCTCTTTAATTTTCCTGTAGGCAGTATCTATCTTACCCCTAGTGAGATAGGCCTCTACATCCTTACATTTGTCCTCTAGCCATCCCTGCTTAGCCATTTTGCACTTCCTGTCGATCTCATTTTTGAGACGTTTGTATTCCTTTTTGCCTGTTTCACTTACTGCATTTTTATATTTTCTCCTTTCATCAATTAAATTCAATATTTCTTCTGTTACCCAAGGATTTCTACTAGCCCTCGTCTTTTTACCTACTTGATCCTCTGCTGCCTTCACTACTTCATCCCTCAAAGTTACCCATTCTTCTTCTACTGTATTTATTTCCCCCATTCCTGTCAATTGCTCCCTTATGCTCTCCCTGAATCTCTGTACAACCTCTGGTTCTTTTAGTTTATCCAGGTCCCATCTCCTTAAATTCCCACCTTTTTGCAGTTTCTTCAGTTTTAATCTACAGGTCATAACCAATAGATTGTGGTCAGAGTCCACATCTGCCCCTGGAAATGTCTTACAATTTAAAACCTGGTTCCTAAATCTCTGTCTTACCATTATATAATCTATCTGATACCTTTTAGTATCTCCAGGGTTCTTCCATGTATACAACCTTCTTTCATGATTCTTAAACCAAGTGTTAGTTATGATTATGTTGTGCTCTGTGCAAAATTCTACCAGGCGGCTTCCTCTTTCATTTCTGTCCCCCAATCCATATTCACCTACTATGTTTCCTTCTCTCCCTTTTCCTACACTCGAATTCCAGTCACCCATGACTATTAAATTTTCGTCTCCCTTCACAATCTGAATAATTTCTTTTATTTCATCATACATTTCTTCAATTTCTTTGTCATCTGCAGAGCTAGTTGGCATATAAACTTGTACTACTGTAGTAGGTGTGGGCTTCGTGTCTATCTTGGCCACAATAATGCGTTCACTATGCTGTTTGTAGTAGCTTACCCGCATTCCTATTTTCCTATTCATTATTAAACCTACTCCTGCATTACCCCTATTTGTTTTTGTGTTTACAACCCTGTAGTCACCTGACCAGAAGTCTTGTTCCTCCTGCCACCGAACTTCACTAATTCCCACTATATCTAACTTCAACCTATCCATTTCCCTTTTTAAATTTTCTAACCTACCTGCCCGATTAAGGGATCTGACATTCCACGCTCTGATCCGTAGAACGCCAGTTTTCTTTCTCCTGATAACGACATCCTCTTGAGTAGTCCCCGCCCGGAGATCCGAATGGGGGACTATTTTACCTCCGGAATATTTTACCCAAGAGGACGCCATCATCATGTAATCATACAGTAAAGCTGCATGCCCTCGGGAAAAATTACGGCTGTAGTTTCCCCTTGCTTTCAGCCGTTCGCAGTACCAGCACAGCAAGGCTGTTTTGGTTATTGTTACAAGGCCAGATCAGTCAATCATCCAGACTGTTGCCCTTGCAACTACTGAAAAGGCTGCTGCCCCTGTTCAGGAACCACACGTTTGTCTGGCCTCTCAACAGATACCCCTCCGTTGTGGTTGCACCTACGGTACGGCTATCTGTATCGCTGAGGCACGCAAGCCTCCCCACCAACGGCAAGGTCCATGGTTCATGGGGGGGTCTTACCACATACATATCTCTAAAAAGAGAAAAACAAGCACCACTTACCATGTGCTCGAAAGCGAGGGGGACGAGCAGCTGAGAGAAATGTTTCACACCCAGTGAGAGCAGCTGCGCCGAGTCCCGCCAGTAGTCAGAGAGGTGCTCCAGGAAGACCGGTATCTCGGCCTGGAATTCTGGACAAGAAGACAGACGACAAAGTGGTGAAGAAGTCAGTGGATCAGATTTCTATGCAAGCACAACATTCACTTTCTGCATTCACAAGGATAAAGAGGATATGAAAGTAGAATTTACTAAATATATATACACCGTCAGACTACAGTCACACTACAGTATGGACACCTTTTTCAAACGCAAGCGATACATGAGTAGTATATCTATGCCTGTAGCATTTGTTGATGGAAATACCATCTCTATGTAAGTTTACTATTAGCATTTTAAACACTGGCGTCACCACCAGTAAATTCCAGTGGGGGATAGTGGGGTGGGGGGGGGGGAGGGGGACCAAATAGATAGGGTTACATCACAAAAGACTCTAAATGGGAGATCTCCTTGAAGAAAGTACAAAAGCTAGGAGCTAAAATCATTTTTTGGAGCGTTGCTAAGGTCTCAGACCATATAAACTGACGAAAAAAAAACGCAACACCAAGAAAGAATTGTATGACATAAACGAAAGTAGGAGTGTTTCTATATCTTAATGATGGCGCCTATTTCAATTTCGCGCCAGTCGCCTATGACGATACAAATTACATTTATTTAAATACACACTGTAACGGTTGTGATGGTCAGTTACCTTTGAGACTGGATGTGGCAGATTGACGTTAGTCAAGAATATCTTTAAGGCGACAGACACGCTATTATCAACACCTCACAGCGTTTGTAACAGGGCTATGGGAACCTGAATGTTCCTTTGTGATATTGCAGAAAGACGTGACAGGTAGGTAGGTGGCCACTGTACGTGACTGCTGGCCACGGTGGTCACGAGAATGCACGGTCTCGAGAAGACTGGGCTCCAGACGACCACTTGGCACTACCGAGAGGGAAAACCATCGTGTTCAGCAGATGGCTGAAGGAATGTGAGCAGCAGTTGGAACAACAGAAACTCAATGACCTGTTACAAACTGGTTACTTCAAGGACAGCTCCGAGCAAAACTCCCTGTACTGTGCATTCTCCTCACCCCAAACCACCGCCATTTGCGACTTCGGTGCTGTCAAGAGAGAGCACTCTTGGGGGGGGGGGGGGGGGAGGGGGGGCTGGGCGGAGGTTTGTTGTTGGTTCTGCCGCGGTGCCAGTGACGGCCGTGTGTCAGTTAGGAGGAGCCCAGAGGCCTGCAGCCAGCTTGTCTGTGTGCTAGACACATTCAGCCTACATCTGGAGTTATGCTAGGAGGTACCATTTCGTATAACAGCAGGAACACCCTCGTGGTTATCACATGCCCCTGACGCAAATTTGTACGTCAGTCTGATGACTCGACCTGTTGAGCTGCCATTCACGAACAGCGTCCTAAGAAGTGTTTTCCAACAGGATAACGCTCGCTGTAGTGACCCCAACATGCTCTATATAGTGTCGACGTTGCCTTGGGCTGTTCGACCATCAGATTTCCGATCGAGCACGCATGAGACATCATCAGACGACGATTCCAGCGTCATCCACACCAAGCTTTAACCGTCCCTGCATTCAGTGAGCACGTACAACAGGCACGATACTCCATCCGACAAACTGAAATCTGGCACCTCTACAACACAACGGATGCTTGTTTGCACGCTTACATTCTAAATTCCGGCAGTTACACGTTTATTAATGTACCAGCATTTCACATTTGGAATGGCTTTCGCCCTGCTTACATTAAGCCGCTATCTACCAGCGCTAATCATATAAATATGGTACCTAGACATGTATATTCCCGAAATTTAGTTATCCTACATTAAATACGTTTTTGTGTTGCAATTTTTTCCGTCACTGTTCTTCAGTAGCTTTTTAAACTTCTACAGCTTTCCAATATAAGCCCAGATTAAAACTTGTTTGGTTATTACCTAGTACAAAAACATATATGATATTAACATATGCACTACTGAGGGTATGTGTATGATTAAAGTGTATTACGTCCTAAACAAACACGGAAACCATTTCGAACATCAGCATTATTCAAAGCAAATAAAAGATTCGTCCATCCAAGATTTCGTCTCAGTCGCTTGAGTATAACAAAAAGAGGCAGAGACCACATTTTTAAATATTGTATTAGTTTCATTATTAAACCCAGCTTAAGAAAGTGAAAATAACCCGTTAGAAAACACAATGTACTTCATAGTTTCAAGTACAGACCTGCTGTTTACATATGCTTGTGTACATATATCTACATTTGAATTCGTGTGCCAGCGGGGGTGGGCGAGCGGTGCTAGGCGCTACAGTCTGGAACCGCGCGACCGGTACGGTCGCAGGTTCGAATCCTGCCTCGGGCACAGATGTGTGTGATGTCCTTAGGTTTGTTAGGTTTAAGTAGTACTAAGTTCTAGGAGACTGATGACCTCAGCAGTTAAGTCCCATAGTGCTCAGAGCCATTTGAACCATTTTTGAATACGTGTGCCTATACCAGTTTCTTTGGCGCTTCAGTGTAGTTCATAATAAGCTGGGCCACCCTATAATAGAATTAAAAATATCAGGAGCCCTTGTGTACTGAAGATAAAAATTCAATCTGTACATCTAGTTTCATGTAAACAGAGACAAAAGCTTAGGCAAGTGTTACTCAAGCATAACAATGTGTTTTCAAATGTATGGAAACATATTACTAATGCAACTTGGAAATATTTTTCAAGAAACCATATCCAATGACGACCAGTTGCCAAGAACCTATTAAAAAACCATTCCACGAACGTTAGATTGGGGGCTATTGGAACACGCAATACATATTTTTAAAAATCAACTGGCGGTAGCTCTGAAATGTGATAGAATTGTAAGGCTGGTACTGGATGCTCATAGTTTAAACAAAATTTAATGAGGGACAGCGCACAAAATATACAAAGTTATTGCAATAATTCAGAGGAGCTACTTGTTTCACATGAATGGTTGGATATAATTTGTGGTTACTCGAATTTTCCATTGGCAAAATACTGAAGAAAATATGTGTCCCGTATATATAATGGATTTTTTGAAACGTCAAAGAAAAAGCAACAACGTAAAGCCATGTTTGACTTGTTTATGTCTTATCGGCGTTTTGTAGAAGAAGTCATTCTACGCTTCTTACACACATCAGTTGTTAAAAGAGGATAGCCCCTGGGTTCAGACTGAAGAATCAGCCCACATTTCGAAAGCTGATAAATTGTTTTTTAAATAACCCGCTGCTGAATCACGCAGATTTTGATAAGAGTTCTTTTATTTTAGTGAACTCTGGTGCACCTGGTATAAGAGTGTAGGTGTTTGAAATAAAAAAGAAGGGGATATTGAAGTGCATAAGATGATTGTTTTTACGACTTCATCAGGACAATCAATGGAGCATAATAACGGAGTATCAGATCTAGACGCAGTGGCCATCATATTTGGAATGCAGAAATTTGAGCATTCTTTGTTGAGTCACCAAGTAATAATATGCAATGGTCTTAAAGCATTAACATTTTTGCAAACTTGTAAGTTGAAGCATGCAAGGTGAGCAATGTTCCTGCAACAGTTCGATCATGAAATTAAAAACATATGAAGGAAATGTACTTTGGCGTCCAACAAGTTGCCTAGAAATGCTGAGCTATATAAGGCGTCTGAAATTACATTAACTGAAATTGATTCGGTACCCACTTTAGCTATAAATTAAATCAAGGTGGAAATTGCTTTGAAGAAAATATGTCAGTACACTGAAAGGTAACAGAATAGCGTGATCTTCAGAGATTAATAAAACGTCATTTGCGAGACCCTAATTATCCCATGGTAACACAATATTACATCCATCAAAGAATTTGGTTCAGGAGAACGAACACATGGATTTGCCAGAACGGATACTACGCTTCCCCTCCAAAAATCTGCGCTTTTGATAGACTATGTGTATTTACAGTAAGAGCATTAAGGGACTAAGAAATGTATTGCAAACTTCAGTGACACAGTAAGTTTTGAAAATACGCGTTTTGAGTTAAAGACTAGTAAGTAGCATTGTGCAAAGGAATATGCAATCCCTTTAATACAGTGGGATTATTAGCATTAGATCATTGTCGACCTACGTGTTGTTCTAGAGGAGCGTGTTTTGGTCTACGTCAGTGGATTCAGTAAATACATTAAGCTATTTCCAGACAGAACAGCTAATGCCACAACACCTACAGAAAAGCTGGGTAACAACAATTTTGTTGATTTAGGTATGCCTGAGAGTATTGTGTTGAATAATGGTAAACGGCTTGATGCTAAAAAATTTATGAAATGATGTCGCGACACGATACATAATTATCTTAGGGGTTTCTCTTGGATAAATATGAGCGGTAGGGTTACAGGGGACTTTGCAGGAGATATAGAGGAAACATTACACATGGCGTAATAATATTAGGTATTTAGAACGCATCCTTAACAACCACAAGCATGATGCAACAGTATTTGCACCACGCGAATTGACGCATGGTGCAGGGAATGGCTATTGAATCTCAATGTAGACAAGTGTAATGTGCTACATATACATAGAAAGAAAGATCCCATATCATTTAGCTACAATATAGCAGGTCAGCAACTGGAAGCAGTTAATTCCATAAATTATCTGGGAGTGCGCATTAGGAGTGATTTGAAAAGGAATGATCATATAAAGTTGATCGTCGGTAAAGCAGATGCCAGACTGAGATTCATTGGAAGAATCCTAAGGAAATGAAATCCGAAAACAAAGGAAGTAGGTTACAGTACGCTTGTTCGCCTACTGCTTGAATACTGCTCAGGAGTGTGGGATCCATACCAGATAGGGTTGATAGAAGAGAGAGAGAAGATCCAACGGAGAGCAGCGCGCTTCGTTACAGGATCATTTAGTAATCGCGAAAGCGTTACGGAGATGATAGATAAACTGCAGTGGAAGACTCTGCATGAGAGACGCTCAGTAGCTCGGTACGGGCTTTTGTTGAAGTTTCGGGAACATACCTTCACCGAGGAGTCAAGCAGTATATTGCTCCGTCCTTCGTATATCTCACGAAGAGACCATGAGGATAAAATGAGAGAGATTAGAGCGCACACAGAGGCATACCGACAATCCTTCTTTCCACGAACAATACGAGACTGGAATAGAAGGGAGAACCGATAGAGGTACTCAAGGTACCCTCCGCCTCACACCGTCAGGTGGCTTGCGGAGTATGGATGTAGATGTAGATGTGAATGCAAAATAATATGTAACCATGAACCAGAGCTGACTGACTTTTCTTGTTTTATTCGATATCTCATTAGGCAACAATCAAGCACAAGAAAGAGTAAATATAGGGGAAAGAGTGTTAGATGCGAAATGGTGATATGATGTAAAATCTATCACCTATCTCTAGTTTCAAAGTAGGATAACAGGTACTAGTAATGAATAACGCAGAATGGCACAAACTAAAATGGATATGCAAGTATATCAGCAACCATTCAGAATTGTACGAAGCCCCACGTGAATGTCTCTCGAATATCTGAAAATTTGCAGGGAATTGAAACTCAGGAACATTATAGCCCTGGAAAAAATTATAAATAACAGTAACTAAGAGTTTGTTGGGAAGGTGCTGCTGCATGGTAGGTACACAGTTTGGCGACCAGTGAGATCTGATATACACTCCTGGAAATTGAAATAAGAACACCGTGAATTCATTGTCCCAGGAAGGGGAAACTTTATTGACACATTCCTGGGGTCAGATACATCACATGATCACACTGACAGAACCACAGGCACATAGACACAGGCAACAGAGCATGCACAATGTCGGCACTAGTACAGTGTATATCCACCTTTCGCAGCAATGCAGGCTGCTATTCTCCCATGGAGACGATCGTAGAGATGCTGGATGTAGTCCTGTGGAACGGCTTGCCATGCCATTTCCACCTGGCGCCTCAGTTGGACCAGCGTTCGTGCTGGACGTGCAGACCGCGTGAGACGACGCTTCATCCAGTCCCAAACATGCTCAATGGGGAACAGATCCGGAGATCTTGCTGGCCAGGGTAGTTGACTTTCACCTAGAGCACGTTGGGTGCCACAGGATACATGCGGACGTGCATTGTCCTGTTGGAACAGCAAGTTCCCTTACCGGTCAAGGAATGGTAGAACGATGGGTTCGATGACGGTTTGGATGTACCGTGCACTATTCAGTGTCCCCTCGACGATCACCAGTGGTGTACGGCCAGTGTAGGAGATCGCTCCCCACACCATGATGCCGGGTGTTGGCCCTGTGTGCCTCGGTCGTATGCAGTCCTGATTGTGGCGCTCACCTGCACGGCGCCAAACACGCATACGACCATCACTGGTACCAAGGCAGAAGCGACTCTCATCGCTGAAGACGACACGTCTCCATTCGTCCCTCCATTCACGCCTGTCGCGACACCACTGGAGGCGGGCTGCACGATGTTGGGGCGTGAGCGGAAGACGGCCTAACGGTGTGCGGGACCGTAGCCCAGCTTCATGGAGACGGTTGCGAATGGTCCTCGCCGATACCCCAGGAGCAACAGTGTCCCTAATTTGCTGGGAAGTGGCGGTGCGGTCCCCTACGGCACTGCGTAGGATCCTACGGTCTTGGCGTGCATCCGTGCGTCGCTGCGGTCCGGTCCCAGGTCGACGGGCACGTGCACCTTCCGCCGACCACTGGCGACAACATCGATGTACTGTGGAGACCTCACGCCCCACGTGTTGAGCAATTCGGCGGTACGTCCACCCGGCCTCCCGCATGCCCACTATACGCCCTCGCTCAAAGTCCGTCAACTGCACATACGGTTCACGTCCACGCTGTCGCGGCATGCTACCAGTGTTAAAGACTGCGATGGAGCTCCGTATGCCACGGCAAACTGGCTGACACTGACGGCGGCGGTGCACAAATGCTGCGCAGCTAGCGCCATTCGACGGCCAACACCGCGGTTCCTGGTGTGTCCGCTGTGCCGTGCGTGTGATCATTGCTTGTACAGCCCTCTCGCAGTGTCCGGAGCAAGTATGGTGGGTCTGACACACCGGTGTCAATGTGTTCTTTTTTCCATTTCCAGGAGTGTAGATGGAACTTTATTTCCAAATTCAAGTTTCATACTTCCATTCATCTTTCGTCCTTGTTAATTATGTCTTATTTGTCTTTATTTTTGACTATATTGACTAGAATGGCGCAGCTGAAACAGTTACCTGATACTGACCACTCTGAATCAAGACAGAAATCTGAAAAGAGAGTTTGCATCTGAGAACTACGTAAACAAATATACAAGTTGCAACAATAAAGTAATGTTACTGATGTGAAAAAAATGTTGCTTACCGTTTTAGTCAAGTTTAGTGTTGTCTCCTTCAAAGTAGTTCCTATTTGATCACACACACTTTTTCCAGCGCTTCTGCCATTGATGGTAACATTTGTGGAACTCATCTTCTGTAATATCCTCCAAGACCCTCGTCACAGCTTTTTGACTTCTTGTTTTGTTTGAAAATGGTGTACCTCGACCGCCGTTTTGACTCTTGGAAATAGAAAAAAGTCGCACGGAGTGATATCTGATGAATAAGGTGTCTGTGGTAGTACTGAAATTTGTTTTGAGGTAAAAATTTGCTGTACTGACGGATCAGTATGGGTTGGCGCATTATCGTGATGCAGAATCCAATTATCAGCAATGTTGGCACAGACACGAAGAACTCTTTTACAAAGTCTTTCCAAAATTTCTTTGTAGTAATATCGGTTAACTGTTTGTCCAGGAAGCACCCACTCTTTATGAACAATTCCTTTGGAATCAAAGAAGCACACAAGCATGCATTTCACTTTTGACTTTGACATGCGTGCTTTTTTGGTCTGAGTGATCCCTTTGAGCACCATTGCGAACTTAGGCATTTTGTCTCTGGATCGTACTGAAAAAACCAACTTTCATCACCAGTGATAACACAGCCCAACAATTCTGGCTTCATTTCTGTTTGCTCTAACATATCGGCTGCCACATTTTTCCGTGTTTCTCGATGTTGTGGTGTGAGATTTTCGGGGACCAATTTTGCAGGAATTTTTCTCATACCTTCAGTTATTACTAGACGAACCGTTTCTCGATTCATGTTCAGTTCTTCTGCAATCATTTTCACAGATAATCTTCGATCAGATCGTACGAGTTCACGCACCTTGGACAAGTTGACACACGTCCTTGAGGTTGATGGTCGTCCATTGCAGTCTTCATCTTCAACATTGGCTCTGCCTTCACTCAACATTTTTTGCCAACGAAAAACTTGAGCTCTTGACATAACCTCCTCTCTAAAAGTCTTCTGACGCTTACCGTAAGTTGTCGACGCGTTCCCACCCAATTTCATGCAAAAAGAAATGGCAAGCCGTTGCGCAATATTATCTGGTTCCATTTCCGTGACGAGAGACACAAACACGTGTTAACTTATTACAGCACAACTCACGACTGAGCAGTTGCATCGATGTGCCATTTGGACTAGAAACAACTTATAGACCAAACTCAAATGTACTGCAGGGTTGCCACATCTTGCAAAGAAAATCAGTCTCATTACTTTATTGTCGCACCTCAGATATATATTTATATCTTAAGTAGATAGTAGAGAATATGACGTGTATGGAGGCACAGACCCATATTAAATCAGATCTATGTTCGTTGCATTGAAGATGACGCTAGTAAAAGCCTGAAGATGCCACTAAGTGTAGTTATTAGGTATTACTTAAAAGAACTGAAGGTGTGGCATGAAGTAGATACCCCTATACGTTGAAAGGGGTCAGTACAATGATGAAGTATGGAGATATATTGGATAAAAAGAGTATAAAACGTCGTGTATATTGAGGAGAAAAAGAGGTTTGGGGCAGTAGGGAGAAGTTTCCTCGGAAATGACTCAGGAAAACGCAGATAACTGCAGTGCGGCAAGAGGTGGTAGAGACAAATAAAGGGCAAGTACAGCCAGAAATAATGTCTCAGTTATATAAGGGACGATCAAAAAGTTTCCATCTGAAAGCTCTTGCTACTGCATATCTGCAGTGTAGCATGACTCTGACGCGGGTATAGAAGCACCCACATGTAGGCAAGGGACTAGTGTGCCATTTGTGTTCTGGCTGGCCCAAGTGGCCGTGCGGTTCTAGACGCTACAGTCTGGAACCGCAAGACCGCTACGGTCGCAGGTTCGAGTCCTGCCTAGGGCATAGATGTTTGTGATGTCCTTAGGTTAGTTAGGTTTAACTAGTTCTAAGTTCTGGGGGACTAATGACCTCAGCAGTTGAGTCCCATAGTGCTCAGAGCCATTTGAACCATTTGTGTCTCTTCGAGGAGTGTGCGGTAAACACAACCCCATAATCTATGTGTTCTCTATCTTAGACAAGATTTACTTCCTAACATAACCTAAAGGGCACATTCCGCATCATTTAACAACTATCTTAGCACCCACTGCTTCTCTTGTGTGGAGTGTATGGTCTAAACAGATTATTTCTTTATCGAATTTTTACGCCGTTCAAAAATCGCTACATCTTCTAAGCTTTCCACGCTAATTAAGGCCGTAGAAGCATGGTCTTTTCCGAATTTACTTCCGACCAGAAATCAATTCTGGTAGCTGGAGTCAGAGATCCTCATTAATCCATCACTGTGAGTTCTTGTGGTGGCATTTACTTTCATCAAAACTTTCATTGCCTAACGCATATTGCCTTACAAGTCAAATACCAATTTTATAGATTAAACTTGAAATATGTTTTAATATAAAGAATTTTTTTATAAAAATTTCGTCCCTTATTTCACCCCCTTAGAGGTTGCATTTCCAGAAAACGTTTAAACATGAATTTCTTTACGTCTGACCAAGAAGCCAAATACAAATTTTGAGATATTTTATTTGAAAAATTCTTTCGTAATCAAATATTTCCAGAACCATTTTTGTTCCCAATTTTACCTCCTTGTCGGCTGAATTTCCAGAACCACCGAAACACATTTTTTTTTAATTTCCAACCAAGAACGCAAATACAAATTTTCTTAAACTTAGCTTCAAAAAGGATTACTTAATGAAATACTTTCATAAAAATTTACATCGTCTGTTTCACCCCGTAGGGACTGAATTTCCAAAAACACCAAAACACGTATTTCTTGTTTCTAACCGAGAATCCAAATACAAATTTTCATTAATTTAGATTACAAATGCTGTCATAATGAAATAATTTCATAAAACATTTCGCCGCCTGTTTCACCCCCTTAGGCGTTGAATTTCCAAATACGTTGAAAACCGTATTTCTTTTTATTTCTAAGCAAAAATTCAAGTAACATAGATGCAGGTTCAATAACGGCTTCAACAGTTCTTTAATAAAGATTTGTTTTTTAAAAAGACAGTCACACACTATTTCTCCCCCCATAGGAGTTCAATTCCCAAAAGTGCTGAAACACTGTTTCTTTACCCTCTCCAGATTTCGAATTTCTATCCTTGGTGGTTAAGGCTGGGTCGTGACGAGTCAGTCACGCAGGACATTGCCCTTCATATATAGAGATAACAAACTTTCAAGGAAGATACTCACCAGTTTTGCTGATGTTGTGGTCATTATGAAGAAATTCCCAATTATAATCCAAGACAAGGCGATTCCTGTAGTTTATGGCTCTTGTGATCTGCTGTACAGCATGCAGTAACTTGGAGAGGGTCGCATCCCTCAGCCGATCCGTTTGCAGTGTCTCCAGGTTCCATTCCATGCCATCCAGCCTTAAACAATGAAATGAGGTCACCTGATGTAACAAGTGACATTTTGGTACTAGACCGTCTTTTCTTGAACAGAACAATGAAACCAAAATCAGCCAGTCACTTCTGAAGTTTTTATGTCGCCCTTCGATACTGATATCCAGGTCATTAGGTATGAATTACGATATTAGACTGAGTTATTCCAGGGTGAATTGCGAATGGTATGCGGGTCTGTTGACACGTTTTGGTAAAGTGAGCGGTCTTTGTTGAAATAGAAGAATACTTGTGCACAAATTCATCCAATACTATGATAGAACAAGTACAAACTCTAGTACAGATAGATCATTACTAACGTAATCCTTATAGAACATACAAACATATACATTATGTTGATTGGTGAATGTTCAAATTTCATAATCAGATCATAGCACTTGACGCAAGTCTTTCAGGCTAAGTTTCGAAACATGCCGTTGACAGTTCTCTACAAATGTCTGCTCCTGCACAGCACAGCCACATGCAACATTTTCAGTATAAAGCCACCACTTCATCAAGAGGTGGCCATATCTCCCTTGTGCCATTCGGATGCAGATGAGTCATGAGCATTCATCACAACGCAGATCAGACTCTGCACGCTTCACCATTGGTTTCTGAATAAGACGCGCCTTTTGGGTGGATGTTCATTCCCACATTCTTTCTACATCTCGGTGACATCGAAGATAAATACGAAAATGAACACAAAGTGGCGTGTGTGACTTTCTTCAGGTGTGCAGTCAGTGGATTTATGGAATACGGTATTTAGAACTGAGTTCATACAGGGCTGCAAAAATTTGCACCTCGGTCGCTTTAGATCTCAGGTGAGCAGGAGCAATGGTGGATAGACAGGCAACCATTGAGTGGCACTTGATCTGGCAGTGCCACTAACGGTTCTCAAGGCCTCATTGTGCATAGTCGTCACTACATTTTCATGCTGTGGCATTGCATAGCATATCTGCATTTAATCCCCAGTCGTTTCCAGAAAATTGGTTTACTGTTGAGCCAAACTTTGTCAGGTTCATTAAGTGCAGTACAAATGACAGAGATAGATAAAAGGAGACACCTACAGTAGGTGTTGCGGGAAGCAGTTAATGGAGAGTTTTATTCAATTTAGTAGCATCTGGAACTTGCTGCGTACCTCTTTATTGTGCAGATGTAACGCTATGATCTTTATTTTATTTGGGTTTGGACAGGGTCAGCGCACTGGTCAACCAAAGCACTGTGACCACCAAATTACTATCGATATGAAACTGTCCAGACTGTAGCAGCATTACCTGGCGAGGAACGTGTGCTAGTCACACACACACACGGTTCATGTGGTATCGGTGAGCGAGCTGTCTGTGTGTAGAATGGGAAGGCACGCAGTCTATCTGAGTTCCTCCAAGGGCGGATTGTGATGGCCCAGAGGCTCGGCACGAGAATTTCAGAAGCTGCACGACTCGACGGATGTTCCGGGAGTGCTGTGGGAGTGTCTTCAATACGAGGCGAAACTAAGGTGAAACCACATCCTGACATCGAGGGGCCACAACCCTACAACACCACCACCTGATCAAACCAGAGTATCTCCCTACGGATCATCTTACCGCCCTCAATTAAACGGGAAAGTATAAAATTAAAAAGACTGAAAATCGAACGAAATATGAATAATGAAACAGACGCCTTTGCCACACCAAGAAATGGAGGAACACAGGGCTGCTGGCCTGGATGATATCTGCAATATAGCAATAAAGCATTTTGGTACTACAGCATTAAAATGTAATGTAGCATTAGAGACCAAATTCATACCATAACCAGTAGGATTTATGCCTGGTGGTTGTGGTATAATTCTCAGTCTCATTCAACATATAGAGGACGGCCTCCAACAGAAACAGATAATGTGACTCGCTTTTACAGATCTCTCGGCTGGCTATGATACTGTCAGTCACCGACGGCTGCTCGATAAATTTTATAACAAGGACTTCCGAACGACAAAATCAGGGGATCGTCTATTTCAAAATAGACTTTTTATGTGACGCTTCAAACAGGAAATAGGCACAGGAGGAGGCGAAAAAATGACACACACACAAAATTGGCTCAAATGGCTCTGAGCATTATGGGGCTTAACTTCTGGGGTCATCAGTCCCCTATAACTTACAGCGACTTAAACCTAACTAACCTATGAACATCACACACATCCATGCCCGAGGCAGGATTCGAACCTACGACCATAGCAGTCGCCCGCTTCCAAACTGTAGCGCCTAGAACTGCTCGGCCATCGGCCACTTCGGCCAGCCTACACACAAACACACACATACACACACACACACACACACACACACACACACACATATATATATATATATATATATATATATATATATATATATATGTATATCGAAGATATTGCCATGGGCTCACAAGGAAAATCGTCTGTGGTGTGAATTCTCAAAGACATACTATGGAGAACACTTCCGCACAATAAATCCCAATAGAACTCTGATGTGTGCCTTTCACATTAAAAATAAAGGCGCACATACACAATTGAAAATGGCGAGGCTGGGTCAAGAACTAAACCACGATGAACCGTTGAAATATTTGGGTATCCGACTTGACAACAGTGTGACATTTTGGACGTTAAGGGAAAAGTGTGTATGAGTAATAATATCATCCAAAAATTCAGCGGCATGAAATTGGGGAGTTCATCCTCAAATTCTGAGAACATCGGCTCTCGTCCTATGTTTCTCTGCAGCTGAGAATGCGACAAATGCCTGGTACCACTCTGCAGTTGGCACATGTGCCGACGTGGCAAACAATGAGAAAGAGCGCGTAGTGTCTGGCTCCTAAAATCAACGCTAGTTCGGCAAATTTACCCAACTTTCGACATAGCTCGACCCATAATTAGAAGGTAAGTTGCAGTCCGATTATCACCGGCACCATTTATACAGTTACCAAATACAGCACAGGCTACTGATGTCCTAGTGCAAAACTGTACTGATCAGATGCTAATGAAGCCTGAAGAACCACTGGCTGCTGCGAATCATCTGTTGTTTCCGACGTGGCAGGTGCTTCACCACTTAAGAACTACCATCACACACTGCAATACCAATCTGAGAAAATGGAGGTGTAAGAAGAACAACTCCTGTGAATGTGCCGCATCACAAGACTTAACGATATGTCCAAAAACAGGCAAAACGATCACAGTGGCATACATTATGGTGGCAAATGACAAAGCCACCCATGTGTCTAAGTACTGGAAATTCATTTATCAGCCAGAACATTATGACTACTACCTTATAGCCTGTATGTTCACGTTTGGCATGGATAATAGTGGAGCCTTATCATGGTACGGAAGCAGTGAGGCTTTTTCTAGGCCGCTGGAGGGAGCTGGAACTACATCTGCACACAGGAATACCCTAATTCCCGTAAATTCCTGGGAGGAGGGCCATGAGCTGTGACGCAATGTTGAATCGCATCCCAGATGTTTTCGATCAGGTTCAGATCTGGTGAGTTGGAGGGCCAGCAAACCAATTGGGACTTGTCACTGTGTTCCTTGAACCATTCTGTCACTCTCCTGGCCATGTGACATGGTGCATTATCTAGCTGAAAAAAAAGCTGTCAGGAAACATTATAGTCATGCAGGGGTGTATGTGGTCTGCAAACCAGTGTACTATTCTGCTCGGCCGTCGTGGTGCCGTACACGAGCTCCATTGGACCCACGGATGTCCATGTAAGTGTTCCCTGGAGCATAATGGAGCCGCCACCAGTTTGTCTCCACCCCACAGCACACGTGTCAAGGAACTGTTCCCCTGGAAGACGACGGATTAGGGCCCTTCCAGCGGAATGATGAAGAAGGTATCGGGATTCAGCAGATCATGCCACAATATACCACTGCGCCAAGTTCCGGAGTCGATGGTAATGTGCCCACTTCAGTCACAGTTGCTGACGTCGTTAACATTTGCAGAGACACAGGCTGTCAGCTGTGGAGGCCGGTCACTAGGAGTGTTTGGTGCACTGTGTGTCCAGACACACTTGAACTCTGGCCAGCACTAAAGTTTGATGTTAGTTTCCCCACTGTCCACTGCCTGACCTGGTTTACCAGTCTGCACAGCCTACGACGTACGACATCTGTAATGATGGGTGGCCACCCAACCCCACGACGTGTGGACATGCTTTCACCATGGTGTCGCCACATGTTGAACACACTCACCACTGCAGTCCTAGAACACTCGACGAGTCGTGCAGTTTCTATGCTGGACCTCTGGCCCATCACACTCTGTCCTCGGTCACACTCAGGTATATCACGTGCCTTCCACATTATAAACATGGACAGAATACTCACTGATACTAGAGATGCACCGTGCATGTGTCGACTGGCAATTATTCCTCACAGGGTGACAGTTCCATCGCCTGGGTGGGTTTATATCACTGGTAGGTCGGTGGTCATAATGTTCTGGCTGATCGGATCTCAAGTACTGTTAGCAATCTGCACACATAAGGTAAGTAAGTATTGACGTAGAGCCTGAGGTTATTGTAACTATGCTCCCAGGTCGTTGATACCAAACATGAACAACAAGGGCCCTATCACGCTTCTGTGGGACACATTGCTAGTGACTCTTGGCATGCTGTCTGCAAAGGTCGATTCATCGCTGCCCAGGCCCACCACACTTTTCGATGGAGGCATTCCTGAGACCATCAAAGGAGTATGGAGAGAGTTCTCGTGATGGTAGACTCACACTTTCACCCAGTCTAAAGCATGCTCAACCTGGTTCATGTAACAGCTGGAATGGTAGTTTTATGCCTGTGTGGATCAATGTTTTAAGGATGTTGTACACGTTATTGTTTTACAGCTTGAAGACAACAAACATAATTCTTACGATTCTTATGGACAGACATTTAGATATCTGCACATCTATTTTGACAAGAAGGGGCAGTTAGTCAGCCGGGGCCTCATAGCAGAAACCATATCGGCATTTGCCTGAAGTGATTTAGGGAAATACTTAAGTTAGAATATCTGGGTGGTGAATAGAGCAGACTGGTGGTGTACTGTTCGCTCATCTCTTAGTAACAGACCTGCATACTCGATCTACACAATATCAACTGCTATCAACATTATGACGATGATGTTAGGTTTTAATTTCATTTAGTATAACTTCCCATTGGCTTGCTGGAAAATATTGAGCTAACATCCCTCCACAATGAGTGAGCTGTTGGGCTCTGAGAGATGCCAGTATTTTCGAGTAAAGAACACTGAGGTGAAGTTTTACATGAAAACAAAATGCAGATAAAAAATTTTCTGTGATATGACTGTGGTGTACTATTATTATTTACTTGTGTTACGTTGTTAGGACACCTCTGCGTTATCAAGTAATCCTTCACTGTACAGAACCTACTGCTTAACAGGTGGCTATTAACTGCATCTGTAAATATTTTCGTTTCTAGCCTCTTTTGCCTTCTTAAGAAATCTATTGAACGTTTTTATTCCTCAGTACATGCCCATGTTCATGAACACAGCAATTTCTGCTCTAATTAACTGACTGATAAATGTACTCACTACTGTTCTTGCTTCATGTTAATGATCTATTATTTTACTTGCATCAGCAGACAGAATTAGTGATTTTCACAGGTGATACATGCATTATTGTGAAGGCTACTAAAGAATCATCAGCAGAAAAAATAGTTAATTGTGCTTTTGTAAATGTTACTGACTTTTTGCCACTAATGGGCTACCTTTAAAATTTGAAAACACACTCACACACACACACACACACACACACACAAACACACAGACACGCCAACTAGTTTTGTACTGTCAAAAGCATCCTACCACTGATTAACCGAGAATACAGACAAGAAATAATTAACAGTGTAGAGGTTTTAAGTTGTTAAGTGCGAAAAGTTCAACTGGAAAACCTGTTGAGTAGACTTGCTAAAATGTTTAGCTTTGTTTACTGTTGCAAAGAAAATAATTTTCAACTCTGAGGATATAGAAGTCAGTAAGTTGATATACTTTCCATATTTTCATTCACTGATGTCTTAATGGAATATATTTTTGCTTAACTTCTCACAGAGGCAAAGAGTATTCATTTCCCCAAAGGAATTAATTACAATTATGTGAGTGAAGCTCACACATACGTCCAGCAAGTATCCCTCTAATAATCCGAGAATATTAATCACAGCCTCGTAATTCATTTATGAACTTTAAAACTTGTTACATTCAAATGAATCCGAGTTTGAAAGTAACAGAGATGTTCATAACACTGGAAGGATTTGCTTTGCCCTTCATGCAACCTTGGCACAGAAAAACTGAAATATACACCATCTGAAGAAAAATTTCAGATCATAGAAGAGTTTTTCAATGTAGATTCAAGATGTGTCTCCTTAACAACTCCTTTTATTCCATAGAGGAATTCTTCAACTGAGTAGCACGTAGTCATGTGAAAAGTATATTTTGGTTTAAAAAACTGTCTTATTTTTCTTCAAATGAGACAGTTCACATCAAAACGTTTATTTATTTATCTATCGTGACTATGATGTATGGAACACGCCATTAGGTAACTTGACATGCTAGAGCTGTCTCTTTTTCTAATATACCTTAATGACAATGTAACAAGTTCAGCAGATGACTCTGGAGACGTGTTTCTTGCGGATGGGATAGACATCATCTTTACACACTCGAATTAGGAACTGAATAATATAGTAAACTATATTCTGGAGGAAGTAGCTTTTGGTCTATAGCCGACAGGCTAATAAAATAAAAGTAGGTACATGCACTTTCTTGTGAATGAACATGTCCTTTCTGGTATTCAACTCCTATAATGGTGGTGTGAGTAATGCATCAGGACACAGTGTGTTCTCATGTCTGGTGGTGTATTATAATCTTGCACGGCAGTCACTTTTTTTAAGCCACCAGGCTTCTGACTAGTTTGATGCACCTCACCATGAATTCCTCTCCTGTGCTAATCTCTCCATTTCAGAGTAGCACTTCCAACATTTGTCTTCAGTTATTTGCTGGACGTACTCCAATCTCTGTTTCTCTTTATGGTTTCTACCCTCGACAGCTACCTCTAGTACCATAGAAGCTATTCCCCAATATCTTAAAAGATGTCCTACAGTCTTGTCTCCTCTTCTTGTCAGTGCTCGAATATATTCCTCTCCTCACTGACTCACCAGAGAACCACCTCATTCCTTACCTCATCAGTCAGCCTAATTTTCAGCAGTCTTCTGTAGCACCACATTTCAAATGCTTCGATACTCTTCTCTTCCGGTTTTCAGAAAGTCCATGTTCCACTTACCGTACAATCCTATGCTCCAAACGTACATTTTCAGAAATTTCTTTCACAAATTAGGGCCTGTGTCTGATACTCACACACTCTTGGCCAGAAATGCTCTTTTCGCCAATGCTAGTCTGCATTTTTTGTTCTTTTTTGCTCCGTCTGTCATGGGTTATTTTGCTGCCTAGATAACAGATTCCTTAATTTCATCTACTTCGTGACCACCAATTTTGATGTTAAGTTCGTCGCTGCTCTCATTTCTGCTACTTTCGTCTTCCTTCAATTTACTCTTAGTCCATATTCTGCACTCATTAGACTGTTCATTACACTCAGGAAATCCTGTAATTCTTGATCACTTTCACTGAAGACAGAAAAGTCATCAGCGAATGTTATTTTTGATGTCCTTTCACCTTGAATTTTAATACCACTCTTTAACCTTTCTTTTATTTCCATCACTGCTTTTACGAAGAATAGATTGAGCAGTAAGGGCGAAAGAGTACATCCCTGTGTTCCACTCTCATTGTTCCCTGTTGATTCTTGTACATGTCGTATACTACCCTCTCTTCACTATACCTTACCCTTATTTTATTCAGTATTTCGGACATCTTGCACCACTTAATCTCGTCGAACGCTTTTTCCAAGTCAACAAATCATGCGGTAGTGTCTTGACGTTTTCTTCCTTGCTTGCATTATCAACCGCAACGTCAGAATTGCCTCTCTGGTGGTTCACCTTTCCTAAAGCCAAGGTGATAGTCATCTAATGGATTCTCCATTTTAATTTTGTTTCTTCCGAATATTATTCTTGTCATAAATTTGGATATATCAGATGTTAAGCTGATTGTGCGATAATTCTCACACTTGTCAGGTCTTGCAGTCTTCAGAATTGTGTTGAAGATGTTTGTTCAAAATTCAGATGGAATGTCCTCAGACTCATACATTCTGCACACCAATGTGAAAAATCGCTTAATTTCGACTTCCCCATTGATTTTAAAAATTTCGATGGAATGTTATGTATCCCCGTTTGCTTTATTTGATCTTAAGTCTTCCAAATCTCTTTAAATTCCGACAGTAATACTGGATCCCCTATCTCTTCTATATCGATTCCTGTTTCTTCTTTTTTTAGGCTAGAGGATTTTTTTAGGTTAGAGGGTTTCAGGAAACCACAGAAGACGCGTTTGTTTAAAAGGGGGCAGCTAAAACACAGTAAGGCAGTTGTAGCAACAATCGGTATTGTAGTTGTAAATTGTAGTAGTTGTTTTCGAAAAGAACCAGCAAACCCTAATATAAAGCACTGAAGCTCAAATAGTTACAGGTACGGCAAGCTGGCTAAAGGCGGAAATAAGTTCAGCCGAAGTTTTTTCAAAAGACCTAACAGTGTTCCGAAAGGATACATTAAATACACTTGGTGGTGGAGTGTTTATTGCTGTCAGAAGTAGTCTACCTTGTAGTGAAACTGAAGTAGATAGTTCCTGCGAAATAGTGTGGGTAGAGGTTGTACTTGACAATTGGATCGTTTCACCGACTACCGACTCAGAAGATATGTTGCTGAACAGTTCAAAGAAAACTTGAGCCTCATTTCAAATAGGTGGTGACTTCAATCTACCCTCAATATTCTGGAAAAATTATACGTTTAACGCCGGCGGCAGGTATAAAACGTCATTCGAAATTGTACTGAAAGCTTTCTCAGAAAATTATTTTGAACAATTAGTTCATGAGCCCACTCGAAGCGTAAATGGTTGCGAAAGCGTTCTTGACCTTTTAGCAACAAATAATCCTGGACAAATAGTGAGTATTGTGGCGAATACAGGGATTAGCGACCAGAAGGCTGCTAGACTGGGTGTCGTCGTTGAGTGACTGTAGGAGGACACAAGATGACTTGGACAGGATTTTTGATTGATGTAAAGAATGGCAGCTAACTCTAAATATAGATAAATGTACATTAATGCAGATGAATAGGAAAACGAATCCTGTAGTGTTTGAACACTCCGTTAGTAGTGTAGCGCTTGACACAGTCACGTCGATTTAATATTTGGGCGTAACATTGCAGAGCGATATGAAGTGGGACAAGCATGTAATGGCAGTTGTGTGGAAGGCGGATAGTCGTCTTCGGTTCACTGGTAGAATTTTGGGAAGATGTGGTTCATCTGTAAAGGAGACCGCTTATAAAATACTAATACGACCTATCCTTGAGTACTGCTCGAGCGTTTGGGATCCCTATCAGGTCGGATTGAGGGAGGACATAGAAGCAATTCAGAGGCGGGCTGCTAGGTTTGTTACTGGTAGGTTTGATCATCACGCGAGTGTTACGGAAATGCTTCAGGAACTCGGGTGGGAGTCTCTAGAGGAAAGGAGGCGTTCTTTTCGTGAATCGCTACTGAGGAAATTTGGAGAACCAGCATTTGAGGCTGACTGCAGTACAGTTTTACTGCCGCCAACTCACATTTCGCTGAAAGACCCCAAAGATAAGATTAGAGACATTAGGGCTCGTACAGAGGCATATAGGCTGTCATTTTTCCCTCGTTCTGTTTGGGAGTGGAACAGGGAAAGAAGATGCTAGTTGAGGTGCGAGGTACCCTCCGCCACGCACCGTATGGTGGATTGCGGAGTACGTATGTAGATGTAGATGTGGGCTGAATACCGTGACACCTACAACCATCAAAAAGAAACGCAAAGTATATCTTTTTTTTAAAAAAAAGCTGATAAAAAAGCTCTTAATGCCTTTTTAAGAGACAGTCTCTACTCCTTCCCATCTGGTCATGTAAGCGTAGAAAAGATGTGGAATGATTCAAACATAGTATCGACGGCAATTGCGAGATATATAACACATAAATTAATAAGTGATAGTACTGATCCCCCATGGTACACAAAACGTGTCAGATCGCTGTTGCAGAAGCAACGAAAAAAGCATGCCAAACTTTAAAAAAACCAAAATCCCCAAGACTGGCAAATTTTTACGGAAGTTCGAAATATATAGCGCGTACTTCAATGTGAGATGATTTTAATAATTTCCACAACGGAACTCTGTCTCGGAATCCGGCAGAAAACCCGAAGAGAATCTAGCCACAAAGCATTCAAGTGGCAAGACGCAATCAATACCTTCACTGCGCGATAACAACGGTGAAGTCACTGATGACAGTGCTGCTAAATCAGAGTTATTAAACACGGGATTCCGAAACTCCTTCACCAAAGAAGACGAAGTAAATATTCCTGAATTCCAATCAAGAACAACTGCCCAGATGAGAAACATAGAAGTAGATATCCTCGGTGTAACAAAGCAGCTTAAATCACTTAATAAAGGCAAGGCATCCGATCCAGATTGTATACCAGCCAGGTTCCTTTTGGAGTAAGCTGATACAGTAGCCCCATATCTAGCTCATAGAAAGATGCGTACCTAAAGACATGAAAATTGCTCAAGTCGCAACAATACCCAAAAATGGAAATCGGAGTAATCAGCTCAGTTACAGGCCCTTATCACTAACGTCGATTTGAAGTTGGGTTTCGGAACATATACCGTATTAGAACATTACGAATTACCCCGAAGAAAACCATTTATTGACACATAGTCAGCACGGCTTCAGAAAATATCGTTCTTGTGAAACAACTGGATTCGCGATTTCCTGTCAGAAAAGTCAGTTAGTAATAACAGACGGAAAGTAATCGAGTAAAACAAAAGTAATATCCGGCGTTCCCCAAGTAAGTGTT
Organism: Schistocerca piceifrons; assembly: GCF_021461385.2. NCBI lineage: Eukaryota > Metazoa > Arthropoda > Insecta > Orthoptera > Acrididae > Schistocerca > Schistocerca piceifrons. The sequence goes on along the minus strand of NC_060148.1, from coordinate 71,660,096 downwards.
ACAGGCCCTCTACTGTTCCTGATCTATATTAACGACATAGGAGACAATCTGAGTAGCCCTCTTAGCGTGTTTGCAGATGAATCCGGTCATTTACCGTCTTGTAAAGTTATCAGATGACTAAAACGAACTGCTAAATTAAGTAGATAAGGTACCCGCATGGTGTGAAAACTGGCAGTTGACCCTGAATAAAGAAAAGTGTGAAATTATTCACACGAGTAATAAAAGAAATCGGCTAAATTTTGATTGCGCGATAAGTCACACAAAACTGAAGGCTGTAAATTCAACTAAATACTTAGGGATTACAATTGCAAATAACCTAAATTGGAACAATCACATGGAGAATGTTGTGGGTAGAGCAAACCAAAGACGGTGATTCATAGGCAGAACGCTCAGAAAGTGCGACAGGTCTACTAAAGAGACTGCTTACACCACGCTTGTGCGCCTATTCTGGAGTATTGCTGTGCGGTGTGGGGTCCGCATCAATTGGGACTGACGGATGACACCGAAATCGTTCAAAGACGGGCAGCTCGTTTTGTATTGTCGCGAAATTGGGGAGATAGTACCACTGACATGATACGTGAATTGGAGTGGCAATCATTAAAACAAAGGCGTCCTTCGTTGCGACGCGATCTTCTCCCGAAATTTCAATCGACAGTTCCCTCCATCGATTGTGGAAACATTCTGTTGTCACCCACCTACATAGGGAGAAATGATCTTCACGATAAGGGAAATCAGGGGTCGCACAGAAAAATTTAAGTGCTCGTTTTTCTCGCCCGCCATTCGAGAATGGGACGGTAGAGAGACAGTTTGAAGGTGGTTCGTTGAACTCTCTGCCAGGCACTTTATTGTGAATAGCAGAGTAATCACGTAGATGTAGATGTAGATCTACCTCTTCCGAGCTCAGCAATTTTGCTGTCCAAGCATCAGAACTCATCAGCTACTTCTAGTGATTCATTTCCTAATTTAGTTACACCTTTACATTTCATAGTTCAGATGGATTTGTTCACTTAATAACCTAAGGACAAGTAACGTTGTTTTCTACGATTTAATATCATTGAGATATAAGATCATTTGAAAGAAAAGAAAATTAATTAACGATATTCAGTGTTTGACAGAACACGACAGGAAAATCGTAGTGGAAACACTTTCTTGGTGTTTATTTAATCACAATCCGGCTTTCAGTTTGTAGGCCAGCGTCACGTTGACACTTGACGATGAGTTAAGCAGCTAAAAGCCAGTTTGTTATTAAGTGAATAACAGCTGCCGAACATCAGGAAGGTGTTTCCTTTACGATTTTAAAATAAAATTATGTCCGAATGAGGAACTAAGACACGAGATTTATAAACATTCGGTGAAAAGTTGTCGTAGCCTCACTCATATACGAATGTCACTAGCAGTAAGAATAAACTTACGCTAACAAACTCTTCGCTCTTGTCCTGGCGCTCCAGTGGGGATAGAGCGGTCGCCGCGTCATCTTCTGCCAGTGGCGTCGTGGGAGGGGCATGGAGGAGTGTGCGACCGCCACACCGCTCTCCAGCACACTGTCGACTTTCAGAACCTGGAGCCGGTCTTTCGGACGCAATCAGCTCGTGAAATGACATCACGAGGCTGAGGGCACCCCATTCCAGTCCTCCGAGGTAAAATACTTCGCAGTACTTGGAACCGAACACAGACCCCTTCTATACCACGTCTACAAACTGAGCATTGATCTGCTTTGGTCTTTGTAGAAAGAAATTAACCTGTTGATAACTTTTCTGAGTGAAATTAAAAACAAAGTGGGCAATCACTTCTTGATTTCCAACACGATGCTCACTATTAGCCAAAATAAGTGTACTAAAAACGTTGAAAGTCTCGTACAATTTGTAAAACGTGACATGAACCCACCAGACAAAACGTTGTTTACCACCTTAATTGGGCACACGTGTTGCTTTGGAGTGCTACAGATATTGCAAGACTGGTACCATGCAGTCACGTGACCCCCGCCACTGACGTCAGCCACAACACTGAGGTGGTAATCGTGGTGTGCTCGTGCAGGTCGCTTGTGACAGATCAGTAAATTAAAACGGGTCGACGTGTAGATCTTACGGAATGGCGGAAGTGATCTATCACTTTTGAACAAGCACATGAACAGACCATGAATGAAGTTACCCAAGGTACTGGTTTGTCAACGCTCACTGTGCATGTGTCTGGAGGGAACGATGTGCCAGTCATAGCGATAAAAGTCAGCGTAACAGTACTGTTCTTAAAGAGACTCTAACCGCCGGGACTGAGAACGACTGCCACTCTGAGCGAATGATGAGTCGTCTCACACCTTACACCAACTGCTGCTGTCAGTGAATGTCAGACATGTGATGTGTCATCTTACTACACACGTTCTATTCACTGTGATTAAGTTTGCAAATTAAAATATTGGTTAAGAGTAGGTAGCAGAGGAAACCTACACTATATGATCAAACGTATTCGGACACCTGGCTGAAAATGACTTCCAAGTTCGTGGCGCCCTCCACCAGTAATGCTGGAATTCAATATGGCGTTGCCCCAACCTTAGCCTTGATGACAGCTTCCACTCTCGCAAGTATACGATCAATCAGGTGCTGGATGGTTTCTTTGGGAATGGCAGCCCATTCTTCACGGAGTGCTGCTCTCAGATAGGTATCGATGTCGGTCGGTGAGGCCTGGGACGAAATCGGCGTTCCAAAACATCCGAAAAGTGTTCTGTAGGAGTCAGATCAGGACTCTGTGCAGACCAGTCCATTACAGGGGTGCTATTGTCGTTTAACCACTCCGCCACAGGCCGTGCATTATGAACAGATGTTCGATCGTGTTGAAAGATGCAGTAGCCATCACCGAATTGCTCTTCAACAGTGGGAAGCGAGAAGGTGCTTAAAACATCAGGTGCTTAAAACATCAGTGTACGCCTGTGTTTGTGCCAAGCAAAACAACAAGTGGTCCATGAAAAACACGACCACACCATAACACCAGCGCCTCCGAATTTTACTGTTCGCACTACACACGCTGGCAGAAGATGACGTTCACTGGGCATTCGTCATCGCACCCACTGCCATCGGATCGCCACATTTTGTACCGTGGTTTGTCTGTCTCACTGTTCAACTGTCCAATGTTTACGCTCCTTGCACCAAGCGAGGCGTCGTTTGGCATTTACTGGTGCGATGTGTGGCTTATGAGCAGTCTCTCGACCAGGAAATCCTCCTGTCAAACTGTCATAGTACTTCCAGTGGATCCTGATGCAGTTTGGAATTCCTGTATGATGGTCTGGATAGATGTCTGCCTATTACACATTACGATCCTCTTCAACTGTATGTCGGTAGTCGGCATTCTCTGTCAGTCAGAAAATGTGAGCAGAGAGGATGGCAACCAGTTCTTCAGTGAGAACGCGGCAGGTGTTGGAAGAAACTGGACAGGCAAAACATTGGTGCTTCACCACTATGGCATAACGAGCTTTTCTTGCTCATTCCCAGTTAACAAACTGCCATCAAATACAGTTTCATAGGAAGAGAGTCTGTTTGACATTGATGAAGTATATTTTGTTTTGTGACAATCTACACAGACTTAAAAGATGATACATAATAAGCAAAGCTAATGCAGTGCAATACATCATCACTCCAACTCGAAATGGTAAGTGGGACGATGGAGGGTGCCAAGTTGTCGACTGGTTGAATGTTGTGACTATATCATCGTGCGTGGCCTTTTGGTCATGATGACAGGCTTAAATCAGTTTGTGTCATGTTATTACTTACCAGCAAATCCAAAATCATGTGGACTTTGTGGACTTAAGCCCCATTCGGTGGACCACTCAGTACAGAAGTATTGTTGCAGGGTAGAACTGTAAACTCATCTACACACATATGACTACCACTGTGTCTGACGGGAGAAGCAATCCGTGAGTGCTGGTGGTAAGTAGGAGGGTGGGGAAGGAGGAAGTATAGCAAGGAAGCGGTGGGGGAGGGTGCTGTGTTGCTTGTGGGAACACGCAGGAATACGATGGGGACATGACAAAAAACAAGCTGTCAGTCCGCATGACAAACTGTGACCAAGAGGCAGCTGGACACCCAGTTGCTGATTACGATGCCCAATACATTGGACCTCAATTCAGTGACTGCTTCACAGCCTGGGCCATCTGGATCCTTACTAACAGCACCAGCTTTTTCTGAATTGAGCAGGTGGGAACTCTCCTGCAATTATCTTACCTTCCCATACGCCCCCTGGCTGAGACTTTGCTATTCCTTTTGCTCCACACTCCTATCACATTCCTGCTCCCACTCCTGTTCTACACAAACTTCTACTTCATCAATGCCTTCGCTACTCTTTTTCCTCACATCTCCCTTTGTCATTCCCCTTCCCACCTGCTCAACTGGTAACTTTAAGGGAAGTTGAGCTCCGTATGACAAAGCTGAAGAGTCTTATGAACTCCAGAGGTCATTATCAAGTTGTCACAAGGTGTTATCTTGATGTCTCCTAGATGACCAATGTTTCGTCCCGTCTACTGACTAACTAATATTAGTGTCGGAAAACAGAGGTAGTAAAGGTAACTTAGAGAACAAATATGAGAACTGGAGAAGAGGATTACATGTGCGACTATGGGTTGGTTCTTTCAGTGGCGTACGTACCCTTGTACAGAGCAAGAGCGAATGCAGTCGGCAGCGACGCCGCGGATGAGGCCCCTGGTGAGCTCCCTGGAGCTGTCCTCCGTGAGGTGGCGGACCTCGGCGAGGGCGCGGCCGCACTCCTCGTCCTCCTCGTGGCCTCTGCGCGGCACCAGCCGTGTGGCGGCCGGCCCCGCGACGGACGGCGCCTCCAGGTTCTCGCACGTTTCGAACAGATAATAATTTCCTGCGAAACGATTTCCAGTACCCATTAGGCTGGCACACTGACTGATCAGACAGGTTCTTGTTGACTGCTACTGTCTAGACGGTCACTAGCAGCCATTGAAATTGCAACACAAAAAAATCGACTCCACCGAGACCGAACGTTGCCAGGTTGAACTGGTCGCTCTCATATATCTCCGGCACCTTGTGCTATCGTACACAGTAAATGGCTGGAAAGTTTGACAAAAATCATTAAATTTCTGACATCTTAAGACCTGTGAGTGATCTGCAGACCTCTCACCTCCGAGATCTCCATCATTCTGTCTTCAGCAAAATATTAAGTTCCTGGCAGACGAAAATCGTGTGCCGGACGGAGACTCGAACTCGGGACCTTTGAATTCGCGGGCAAGTCCTCGATTGGTAGAGCACTTGCCCACGAAAGCCAAAGGTCCCGAGTTCGAGTCCCAGTTGGGCACACCGTTTTTATCTGCAAGGAAGTTTCGGGTCCAGAGTTCGAGTCACAGTCAGGCACACAGTTTTAACCTGCCAGGAAGTTTCATATCAGAGCACGCTCGACTGCAGAGTGAAAATCTCATTCTATGTTTCCCATGCTGTCCCAACGTACATCAATACAGAGAGTGTTGGGCTGTTACGTCCAGCACGTCCTGCAGACCTCCCACCCATTCAAAGCACCTTCTCACGTGTTGCTAAGAAACGGGCACGTCAAAACTCACCAGCCATTGAGCTCTGGTAAAGAGCTGAAGTGGGGTAGAATGTAACTATACCTGTCATCTAAGCTTTAGTTCGACTCAACGTTCAGTCAGATCACAGCCACTGTTGATGGCACAACTGGAGGGTCTGTGTACTACAGCTTGTATAGTCATCAGTCAGCTAACAACGTAATCATAGTATCTGCCTGTATTCAGAATACACACAGAAAGTACAATTTAGTTATTTTCTGTACCTTCTGCTGTTACGAATCTAGTAGCCAAATGTGGGCTTCTACATCCATAATTTAGCGACGACTTTGATGCACAGCAAACCAGCTACTTGGAATTTCCTGAAGGAATGATACTGCGAGCCGGACCGGGACTCTAACTCGGGAACTTTACTTTTTGCTCTCCGGACTGAGCCACCCAAGCACGACTCACGACCCCTCCTCACAGCTTTACCTCCGCCAGTACTTCATAGAAGTTTTCCTGCACTCCTGCTTCATCCAGTTTTCTGATTTTCCACATTTTCTGCACTTTTTGAAGTGTGACATGAATTACTCGTCTTTTTTAAACAAAAATCTTGTTCAATACTGCCGCATTTTCAAGAACAGTCTCAAATGTCATCATTCGTTAAAACACTTCAGCGTCGATTCTAATGATACGTTCAGTACCATACCTTTTATATCCGACACATAACGCTTCAGCTTAGTGAAGCATTATACACTTAAGCGCCAAAGAAACTGGTATAGGTATGCATATTCAAATGCAGAGATATGTAAACAGGCAGAATACGGCGCTGTGGTCGGCTAGGCCTTTATAAAGAAAAAGTGTCTCGCGCAGTTGTTAGGTCGGTTACTGCTGCTACAATGTCAGTTAATCAAGACGAGTTTGAATGTGGCGTTACAGTCGGCGCGCGAGCGATGGGACACAGCATCTCCGAGATAGCGATGAAGTGGGGATTTTTCCGTACGACCATTTCACGAGTGTACCGTGAATATCTGGAATCTGATAAAAGTCAAATCTCCGACACCGCTGCGAACGGAAAAAGATCCTGGAAGAATGGGACCAACGACGAATGAAGAGAATAGCTCAACGTGACAAAGCCCCACCCTTCTGCAAATTGCTGCAGATTTCAGTTCTGGGCCATCTACAAGTGTCAGTGTGCGAATCATTCAACGAAACGTCATCGATATGGGCCTTCGGAGCAGAGCGCTTATTCGTGTACCCTTGTGACTGCATGATACAAAGCTTGACGCCTCGCCTGGTCCTGTCAACACCTACACTGGACTGTTCCTGGAACAGGAAAGGGAGGTAATGACAGTGGCACGTAAAGTGCCCTCCGCCACACACCGTTGGGTGGCTTGCGGAGTATAAATGTAGATGTAGATGTAGATACCTGGTCGGACGAGCCTGGTTTCAAATTGTATCGAGCGGATGAACGTGTACGGGTGTGGAGACAACCTCATGAATCCACGGACCTTTGCTTGTCAGCAGGGGTCTGTTCAAGCTGCTGGAGGCTCTGTAATATGGGGCGTGTGCAATTGGAGTGATATCGGACCCCTTTTAATTCTAAATACTAGATACGATTCTGGGAGGTGACACGTTCGTAAGCATCCTGTCTGATCACCTGCATCCATTCGTGTCCATTGTGCATTCCGACGGCCTTCGGCAATTTCAGCAGGACAATGCGACACCCCACATATCTAGAATTGTTACAGAGCGGCTCTAGGGACACATCTGAGTTAAAACACTTCCGCTAGCCACCAAACTCCGCAGACATGAACATTGTTGAGCATATCTGGGATGCCCTGCAACGTGCTGTTCAGAAGAGATCTTCACGCTGTAGTACTCTTTCGGATTTAAGGACAGCCCTGCAGGATTCATGGTGTCAGTTCCCTTCAGCACTACTTCAGACATTAGCCGACTCCATACGACATTACGTTGCGGCACTTCTGTGTGCTCGCGGGGGCCCTACACGATATTAGGCAGGTGTACGCAGAGTTTCAACTTCAACGCAATTATCATGTGGTATACGTCGGATTCTGTAAGGTCCATTGTAAACTAGAAAGAATTTGTGACTTAAGTGTTTCTTCTTATGTGACAATGAACGAGCTTTAATGAGAACTTTCTGAACAATGTATAATTTATTTGCATTTGGTTTACCGTGTAGTTTTCTCCTTTTGTCTGCTGCAGATTTTATATTTTTAATAGCCAAATCAATTATGTCTTTGTGTCGAAGTTTACGTGTATTTGGGAAAGGTACAAGCTCTCTGATTCTGTTCGGTGGTTCTTCATTTTTTAGTACAAGAGTAGGTGGTAAAGCAGTGGAGTCGTGAGGCATTTCATTCAGCACGTTTTGAAATAAGTGTAAATATCTGTCCCAATGCTGATGCTTTCTGTGACAATAAAGTCTGCAAAGCTTATTGATTTCTTTCATAATCCGTTCAGACGGGTTACAATGTGGTGAGTACAATGAAATAAAAACAGGTTTGATTTTATGATTCCGAAGCGTGCGTGACCAAACAGCAGATCTGAATTGAGGTCCGTTACCTGAAATGACTTTGCTAACGTGTCCAACTTCATGTAAGAAATTTTTAACGAAGGCGTTGGATACAGACCGTCCAGTGGCTTTACATAATGGTGTGAAAGAAACAAATTTTGAAGTAAGTTCAACAGCGACTAGAACGTACGAATATCCATTAGATGTTCTGACAAGCGGTCCCAAGAGATCAACAGCAGCAAATTCTTTTAATTTAGAAGGAATGATAGGAAACAGCGGAGCACGATGTGAGATAGTAGATGGTTTCGCCTTTTGACAAAGTTTACAAATAGACAAGACTCTTCGAATTCGCTTTTCCATATTGTTAAAATAACAAGTCGTTCGAAGACTATGATAACATTTTCGTGGGCCAAAATGTGCATAGCTGAAATGAATGTACCAAATGAGCTTATTAACAAAATCGTCAGGAATGCAAAGTACCCATAGCTTGTCATCAACAGTGCAGCGTTTGAACAGTATGTTGTTTCTAACCAGATAATAATGCCGAATCTGTGGTTGTGTGTCTTTCCATGCCATTTGCTCTTGATGTCTTTCCAAATCGGATCTTTATCTTGTTCATGAGCAATGTCCTTTAACGATGTGGTGATGAAGTTTTCAAAGGCGACTTTCTGAATGTAAAGAATACTGAAATTTTTTTCGAGGTTGCCTTCTGTGTTACTTTTCTCAAGCCCAGCCGGTGCGCGTGACAGTGCGTCCGCAACAATGTTCTCCTTGCCGGTAATGTAGACTATTGTGAAGCGGAATTCTTGCAGAAACAATGCCCAACGTTTTAACCTGTCATGATTTAATTTTGAAGACATAAGAAATTGTAATGCACGATGATCACTGTATACTTTTACGTGCTTACCAGAAAGAAAGAAACGGAATTTGTTAAATGCCCAAACGATTGCTAAAGCTTCTAATTCAGTAACGGAATAATTTTTTTCAGATTTTGTTAGCACTCGGCTAGCAAAAGCAATGGTTTTCTGAACAGTAATGTCATTTTCTATGGCTTCTTGAAATAAATGGGCACCAAGACCAACTTTAGAAGAATCCGTGCTAAGGCAGAAATCTTGTGACAGATCTGGATGAGCTAATATTGGCGCGTGAAGTAACGCTTCTTTCAAATAATTGAATTCCAACTGTGCTTGTTCGTCCCAGTTCTAAACAGTATTTTTTCCAGTGAGAGAACAAAGTTTTGATGTAACAAGAATTTGTATGTTCAGAAAACGACGGTAAAAATTTACGAGACCTAGAAAACTGCGGACTTGTTTTATTTGTGGATGGAACTGGAATGGCTCTGATTGCTTCTAACTTTTCAGGATCCGGCTGAATGCCTTCAGAAGAAATAATATGTCCCAAAAACCTCACCTTTGACCTACCAAATTCAGACTTTTCCAAGTTAACTGTAATTCCAGATTCTACAAAAATACGTAACAAACTGTTGAGGATGCGATTATGTTGTTCCCATGAAGCTTCTGCTATTAGAATATCGTCCACATATAAGGTGATGTGACGTTTTAAGAACTCAGGTAATATGGAATTTAGCCCGCGAATGAATGCGGCTAAAGAAATGTTCAAACCAAAGGGAAGTTTCCGAAACTGATAACAAACGCCAAAACAAAGGAAAGCTGTTTATTTTCTACATTCTGGATGAAGTTCGATCTGATAAAAGCTGGATCTGAGATCAATGGAAGACAACACTTTTACACCATTAAAATTTTGAAGAAGTTCTTCCAACGTTTGCGGCCTGTCTGTTTCAGGAATAATGATAGTATTGATTTGTCTCGAATCTAAGACAAGCCTAATCGATCCATTTTTCTTCTCAACAACATGTAATGGATTGTTGTATGAGCTTACTGCAGGCTCAATAATGCCCTCGTCAAGCATAGATTGTATTTCTGTTCTAACACGGTCCCTATAATGTGCTGGAATTACATATGGTCTAACACAAAATTTAGTATGCTCACGAACACGAAATTGGTATTGAAATCCCTTGATTGTTCCTGTTTTATGAGTAAAAACTGTGGAATGTGCTTGTAAAATCTCAAAAGGGTCCTGCCTATCAGTGTCATTACAATTCTCAATTGTTTGAATTTTATTCTGAATTAACTCATTAATTTCAAATATGCCGTCGATATCATCCCTGTCAGTACTTGCAGAGTGATTGTTAGTGTCTAGTTCCGTAGAAAATTCCGAACTGTTGTCTAACAGAAGGTAAAGCATATTAATTTCCTCATCATGGTGTGAGAGCCAATCTTCAAATTTCAAAGCTATTGACTTACCTTCCTTCTATAAACTTATTTCCGAATCGTAAAAGTTTAAGATTGCTTTGTATTCATTCAAAAAGTCTACTCCCAATATAATTAACGTCGGCAATAATGGAACAATAAGAAAGTTCATAGAGAAGCAGTGGCTTTGGCAAAAGAATTCTAAATTGGTTTGTTGGAGTACATCTACACTTTTTCCAAAGATTGCACCTTGTAATTTAATCTTACGTAACGGAAGTGTGGGGCAATCGTTCGATTTGTTGCATTTGCTAAAAGCTGTTTCACTAATTACTGAAGTGGGACTGCCAGAGTCAAGTACTGCCGTAAATTTTACATCATTTACAGTAATGTGAATCACAGGATATGCAATGTTGTTATGTTTTATGTCGTGTTCCTGGAGTAAGATGTCCCTAATGTCTTCCATTTTTACGTAATTACTAGCTACGGCAGCTGCGTCGTCAGTTTCATAAGTACATTTGTGGCTGCCAGCGGTGTGAGTCATTGCCTATTGTGTCTTTGTTGGCGCGCGTCGTTATTAGGGTTTGGAGACCTAACTTCTACAAATTCACTTTGTCGAGAGGGCCCTGCTCTGTTTGAATCCTGCCAGTTCTGATGCAATTCAGGTCTGTCGTTACGATCACATCGTCTGTCGTCATGTCGGTAGTTTCTGTAGTTTCTATCTTGTCGGTTAAGTGGTGGAGAATTTCTCCCTGAATCGTAACTGCGCGCTGGACCATTGCGTCTCAAGTTATTCTGTCTCCCTTGATAATAATGGTTTTGGTTCCCATATTGTCTGTTTCTAAGGTAATCTCTGTCATATTCATTACTACGGAAATGCGATCTTTCTCTGTAACTATTATTACTCTGCCAGTGGTTGTCATATGGGTGGTGTCTGTTTTGGTCACGATTTGCGTTGTAAGAATAGACTTGTCGTGTCCAGTTATTTCTTTCATCGCGGAATTGTGACAGATGTGACCTGTAATTGTTGTGCTCCTGTTTCCGCGTTCCCTGATTGTCAGTGTCAATTTCCAGTTCTTGTAACAGTCCCTGAAAAGCCTCAATGTCTTCTTTGCAACGTCCTGCTAAAATAATATGTCGTAAATGTTCAGGTAATTTGATTAAGCAAATGCGGATGAGTTCTGAGGGGCTGTATGGGTTTGACAGGTACTGATTCTTGTGCAACATGTCTTCAAAATATTTCACAAGACTGGAGAATTCAGATTGTTCGAAATGTTTCATCATTATGATGCTATGTTTTACTCGGTCTTGTGTAGCTTGAGACCAATATGCTGAGAGGAAGGCATGATAAAATTCTCCTTCACTGTAGCAATTGTGAATGACCGATCGCATTCTTACAGCTGGTTCATTCTCTAAGTAGCCACACATAAATTCTAACCTATGTTCTAATGACCAGTTGGGAGGAAAACAATGAGAGAATTGATGGAGCCATGCTTGTGGATGAATGTCGTTGGCAGAATTCTTAAACGTTTTGAATTTACGTGTAGTAATGAACAGCTTATAGTCAAAATCATCATGTCGGCGAGTCGCATATCGGTCATTGTTACGTCGTGTCGGCGGTTCCATCTCAAAATTCGGTGCACCTTGCCAATTTCTTTCATAATTTCCGAAGTGTCCTGTGTTATTATTTTGTGGGTGTTCCGTATTTCTAAGTCCCTCTTCCCGTGTTGGAGCGTGAGTGTCCTCTGAAATATGAAATTTTTGTATTACTTGTGCCAACTGATCTTGTACTTCCCGGATTTCTCTTTTGTATTGCGTATTAATTTGATTTTGATTCTGTTTGAATTTTCTAATTTGTTCATACTCTTCTGTGTCAGTGAAGGCTACGGGCCTTGTGTCATTCAGATCATCATCTACCTTTGTAGATAAATTAGTGAATTGATCCGATAGTTCGGCTACTTTCTCCAATAGTGTACTTATTTTCTCAGTGTGTTTTCCTGAACCAAGTTTCGGAGTATCTACTGTGTCCTTTAAGTTTTCCTGAGTTTTTGCAAGTTGTGTAACCGAATCGGTAGATGCAACTGAGTCAAATTTAGCTTGGAAGGGCCATGATTTTCATGAACAATAGTTTGCAGTTCTTTTATGGCTGCTTCGTGATTCTGTAATGCATTTTCATGCCCCGAAAAAATAGGTTGAAAATGCTCACAAATTTGAGTTTGTACATCATTACAGACTTTTTGACATTTCAATTCAATGTTATGTAACTCAGTAGTTAAATCTTCACGTGTTTGTTCAAGAGTTTGTTCCAATGAGTCTAACTTTTGAAGCTGTTGCTGTGTTTGTCTCTGATTTTGTTCCATTGTGTCTAACTTTTGAAGATTTTGTTCCATTGTGTCTAACTTTTGAAGCTTTTGTCCCATTTGTCTCTGATTTTGTTCCATTTGTTGCATTAATTGCAATAGTAATGTATTAGTGTCTGAAATCTGTTTCTCTATGCTTTTTTGCAGTGCATTTTCACCGGCAACATTCACATTTTGACAAGCAGAAAATGTGTCTTGACTCATTTGAGAAAGCGGTGAGGACCCAAAACCTGAATCTACAGTATTTGCGAAATTGTGACCTGTCATTTCGGATTCCTGAGGCGAGCTGTTGCCGACCGGTCGATCGATAATGCTTCCCTGTTCACTAATTGTTTTACTGCCTACACCATTATTTGCAGCTCGCTCCATTTCCCTATGCACAATTACCAAATTACTACTTTGAACGTTAGTTAATTCATTACACGGTGGCGCTAACACACTGCTTTCGTCTTCGCTGTCATTTCTCAATTTACTTTGGAGCCTAGTGTTACGTTTTTCACACGCCATTATTGTCACAATATTTCACACGACAACACAGAAAAACACAATTTGAAGAGCAAAAATAGGGGAACACATTAACATAACACTGAAAATAATATTTCGTTAATTGCAAGCGCGGCAGCGAAATGCTTGATGCAAATCTACATGCATGCCACAATTGTTTTACTGTACAACAATGAAAGACTGCAACTACGAAGGAGATTCTCTCTACAATTACGCGCTAGGAATAAACAAAATCTACACTAAGTACACAAACTACAAGAAAAAATCAGAAGAATCCAGTGAGGTATCCTCGGCTAAGGGTCGACATATGAAACGTCCCCTTTGAAGAATTATACATGACTGTGCTTAAACTGACATACAATATTTTTAGCGCAACGCAATCTGACTTTCAAAAATCCCTGCAAAAGAATGGCCCTGAGTAACATTAAACTATACCTTTCAGAAATCACTTACCTCACAAAAATCTTCATTACTCGAACTACTGCAGTACAGCGAGCGCCACTACTGCCAGCTAAATAAAAGATTCAAACTACGGAAGGCACTAACTACTGATAGGGATAGTTAGCAAATGAAAGATATTAATAGAGAACAAACAATGTATTTACCTTGATAGTCATAATATATATAGCAGTTCATGACAAATTACAAAACTCCGCCATCTCTCTCCCCACATCCACCACTGCTGACGGCTCACCTCCAACTGTGCAACGCTACGCGCTGTTCACATCCAGCTGCCGCTGCCCAACACTAAAATGGCAGACAACAATGCAAACTAGACACAGACTGCACACAGCACAGCCAGTGATTTTTATACAGAGGTGGCGTTACCAATAAGAAAACCTAAACAGCCTACTTACAATTGGAATAATAGAGAATTGTGGAGGTGGTTCAATGAACCCTCTGCCAGGCACTTAAATGTAATTTGCAGAGTATCCATGCAGATGTAGATGAAACTCATTTCTGAAGGAAGAAATCTAAGGAATGTCAAGTAAATTCAAGAATGGTGTTACCTTTTTTTCACAACTGCTGCGCCACCGAAGTAACTTGGTTATTGTACTCTTAGTTGTAAGATTTGAGAGATAGGAGAGTGTATTGTTTGGATGTTGAGAAGTTCATTAAATTGAAAATCTGCCTTGAGCACTTGTTCTTAATACACGAAAGAAGATAGTGTTGTCATTTTTGCGCATATTTCATTTCTTAACAACCTTTCTCTTACAATTCTTTTTAATGGATGATCCAACCAAGTATGTTCGATAAACTGTTCGATTTCCAATTAACAGAGAGCTGATTGCACCTCTCGAGTGTCTCTGTGCAGATACAGTAATTTGCAGCTTTAGCACAGCGGCGCGCAAGACAGAGCAGTACTGCAATGCGTTGTCGAGATTTGCGCAAAACAGAGGCAAGGAGAAAACATTATGATGTTTTTATTTATTGAATCAGGGCCAACATGTGCTTTTCAGAGACAGTTTTTGCGATCAAATTTTGCAAAGCCAGTTACTCAAGGTTTCATGTCCAAGTCAATTATTCAGGCAGTTTATACTGTTCAAAATTCCTGGAGTCAGTTTGCTAAATCTTGCAGTATGAAAAGACTTCCCTTTTCATTATGACAATTAATCATTATGACGGTGCAGCTTTGCTTTCACAATACGACCGTTGGCTTATTATCACAGACTTACAATGACAAATAGTGCACTTCAGTCGATGTATTTATTTATTCAGATAACTTTCACTTAGCGATGTCCTTGTACAGTATGGGCGACGTCAGAAATTGTATACTGCTCTATCTTACTTTAATTATCATTGTACTTTACTACAACGGATTTTTGCGAATACTGTGTTTTGCCCTTGGGCTTTGATATTATTGTTCTTGATTTTGTCTTTTAGATCTGTGATTTTGTGACTTTTTCTCTATTTGTTTTTTCTTATTTCTCTGCTATTATAACGCACAGTACGTTTGTCAGCAAATCAAGCACTATGATGAATTCGCAAAAATCTGATTTGCAAAATGCAACCGACAGCAACAGTACCATTGCCGTTCATTCTGTTGCTACTAATGCTATCCATAGCCCACCCGGCTAGCCGCGTGGTCTAGCGCGCTGCTTCCCGAGCGGGAAGGCGTGCCGGTCCCCGGCACCAATCCACTCGGCGGATTAGTGTCGAGGTTCGGTGTGGTGGCCAGCCTGTGGATGGTTTTTAAGGCGGTTTTCCATCCGCCTCGGCGAATGCGGGCTGGTTCCCCTTATTCCGCCTCAGTTACACTACGTCGGCGATTGCTGTGCAAACACAGCCTCTACGAAAGCGTACACCATAATTACTCTACGATAGAAACATTTGGTGTACACGTGTCTGGTATGAGACGTTCCCGGAGGAGGGGGGGGGGGGGGGGGCAGGGGTCCACTGGGGGCCGAACCGCAGAATAACCCTGGGTTCGGTGTGGGGCGGCGGTGGGGTGGGTGGACTGCTGTGGCCCGTTGTGAACTGCTGAGGGCTACGGCGGGACGAAGCCTCTCCGTCGTTTCCAGGTCTCCGGTTTAATACACAGTACACAGTACTAACCATATTTCTGACATAATAATGCGAGATGTTGTGTCTTTGCAACAGGATAATCAAGTCACGAACATTGTGGACGCTCTTCGTACTGACAAGACTCAGCATTCAGATAACAAAGTTTGTGGAGATTCTGATATTTTATTTTCTGAGAATACTAATATCACACATATAACTACGGAAGATTCACTACCTTTGCGAAAATCCGACACCCAGCCTTTTCGGAATTTTTCCGACACTACTGTTACGCAACAGCTTCATTTGACTACACTCAGTATGAATTTCCTGCCACAACCTCAGTTCGATTGTTTGTTTCAGTTCTTAGGTGAAATGCAAAAACAGAATAATCAACGTTTTGATGAACAATTCACTCGTTTTGACGAACTTAAAAATAGCAGTAACGAACTTAAAGAAGACAACAAGAGACAAAATGTTTTGAGGAACAATCCGCTCGTTTTGCTGAGGAGCTCAGAGAAAGCAACAACAAAGAAACGTTTTGAGGACCTTAAAAACAGCAACGAGTCCCTTACAATGCAATTTCAAGAACTTAATGATAAATGCACTAAAAATCATGAATCTCTTACAGAAAGTTTTGATGCACAGGCTACTCATTTGGAATTCGAATATCGTAAAAGAATCCTTAGATGCGCTCCGTGACTGTCAAAGGGCACTCTTGACGACTTAAAAGACAGCCACATAACTTTAACAGACCGTATAAATGATATAACAACAGAGGACATCAATGTCACATCTCGTTTAAGCGAGCTAACTACACCTTATGACAACCTTAACTACCGTGTGTCAGACAGGGAAGTAGCCGTTGATGAACAACTTAATACCATTGCTGAAACTCAGCGGCGAGATAAAGTCCTACTTTTCGCCAAAATTAGAAAGTTGGTATCCAGTGAAATTGTTGTTACTCTGCAAAAGAAAACGCGTAGTCATGCTGTAAAGTTATAATCACTTAAAGATAATACTGCAAAAATTCACGACCAGTACGACAATCTGAAAGTTGAATGTGATGAACTCGACGACACAGTAGCACAATTAAGATTAAATCATGGCAATCATTCTGAAAGTACACTACCGGCACACTTCGCTGACCCTGAAGAATTTCAATCACTTGAAAACTTTCGACAGGGGCAGATGCAAATCAATCGTCAAATCAAACAGGTACTCAATAAATGTAATGCTCACTTGTCTGACAATAATCTGGGTGCCATTTCTCAGGACTGCTCATATAACTTTGCCACGCATTGTATCGATCAGGATAGAGAACATTCTACTGGTCAGAGAAAGAGACTTTTTACACTCACATGACAAGTGTCGCACTTTTTTCAGTCCACAACATTCTTTTGATAATTTTAGAAACGATGGATTTGACAACAAGAATTTTTTATCTGTCAGAAAATTCAAAGTATTTCGTAATGGTCCTAATTGTTTGCATCCCTTGGAATGGATTCAGCAATTTACGTTTCCTTTACCTCCAAATTGGCCTGTTTCTCATAAATTAGAATGTATTTGTAGCTTCTAGGAAGGGAAACCGTCGACGAGAATGCGACCTATTGCACTCCAGTGTTTTTCAGTTGAAGAATTTCGAAGCGCTTTCCTCGCAGTGTACTGGTCTGAGACGACACAGCCTGCTGTAAAAGACAAATCGACGCCGATTTTTTGAAACGTTAACACCGAACTTTGAATGCATGGTACAACAAAACCAGCATTTGCTTGAGCCATTCAGCCCGTCAGGTTTGATGCACCTCAGTATTTCGGAACTTCCAGGAAATTTTAAATGTGCGTTAAGAGCACTTCAACAGTCATCTAACATACATGCTTTTCGTGACGTTTTATAATCACTTCAGGTTGGTCAGCAAAATAACTTTTGTAACAACAACGCGCATTTTTCACAACAGACAGAACGGTGGTCATTCTTTTACGTTTTTCGGTCACAAAAATAGTGACTACTTTGCAAATGAAAGACGTAACAGGAATTTTGACAACAGCAACCAGAATTTCAATGGTAAACAGCAACGACATTTTCAGCAGAACCGAAGTCGTCCTAATAACTATCAACAGCAAAAATCACAATTTTCGACAGTCTACTCAGCAACATGTTAATTCCGCACAGCACATAAATCAGCCTTTGCCGCAACAACTGTCAGAACAGCAATCGTTGTCGCAAAACGATTCTAGTAATAATTTTATTCACACGAACACTTTCCGTAATTACAGACAACAGCCATACCAGCAAACCTCTTGTGGCAATCACCAGCATTTTCATGGTCACATGGAAATAAGCAGGCAAGTAGAAATTTTAATCATAATTTCAGGACTAAAAGGCATTTTAATAACAACCAGTCTTTATGCTTAAATGAACCAGACTCACATTTTCATAGGCATGAAGGTAATCGAAGTCCTTCACAACCCCAGCGCACTGTTCACAGAACGTTGCAGACGCTACGCAACAATGACTGTCGGGTCAGGCGTCAGATGACGCCGACGACCCGCCAACGCGGGTCACGTCGCATTCTGCGAACACTGTAGAGCATGATGATCCGCTTAGTAGATGATACCAGGGATTTACTGTTATGTGAAACTGAACTGCCTCTGAAGCATCTTTATCATCCTGTTATCACCACTGAAGTAGGCAAACACGCATTAAAGCAGTTCTGGATTCTGTTTCTCCCGATACTGTCATGAGTGACGCAGCATTCGACCGCTGCAATTCTGGTGATTCTTGTCCGATGTTGCCTCCCAACAAAATCGAAATAAATAGTGCTGCACCTGGTAAAAGCGTTGAAGTCAAATCTCAAAACTCATTTACAATTTTCTACTCAAAGTCACACGATTTTCGCCAACTTCCTTATCGTTCCACTATTAACCACTCAAGTCATTCTAAACATCGATTTCTTAAACAAACATAAAGCTGTGCTGAATTTTAAATGGCTCTGAGCACTATGGGACTCAACTGCTGTGGTCATCAGTCCCCTAGAACGTAGAACTACTTAAACCTAACTAACCTAAGGACATCACACACATCCATGCCCGAGGCAGGATTCGAACCTGCGACCGTAGTGCTGGATTTTAACAAGTTTCGTATTACGTTACAAAACGACAACAATATATATTAACATTTTCATTAGAGCCTGTCTAGCGAGGGACAAAATATCAACCGCCAGCATTTCCTTTCTTCAAATAGAAACGTCGACTGGTACACCACACAATTTGATTCTCCTGGCCCGTACTGTGAGCACACCGTTGCCGGCGCTCTGGTTGACATTTTCGACACGATTCAGGACAAAGTTGACAACTGTGAAGCCACCTCTGATTTACATAACCAACAATTACAGAAAATCTTACAAACTCATGGCCACGTTTTTGGTAATGTACCTGACACTATTCGTGGTTTTCTCTATGAATTTTAAGTTGAGCCGCACAATACTTTTGTTGGACGACACTACCCCAGTTCTTTTGTTTATCGTCAGAAAGTTAAAGAAATTAATTCAATGCTTCAACAAGGTATTACTGAGCCGGCAGCCAGGCCATTATAACAGTCCGCTTCATATTGTGCGAGAGAAAGATGGTTCACTGAGGCTCGTTCTCGATTCGAGACAAATTAACAAAATAATTAATACGGAAATCGATAGATCGCAAACCTTGGAAGATATTCTTCAGAAATGTAATGGCGTCCTAGTTTTCTCCTCCCTTGATTTAAAATCTAGTTTCTGGCAGATTGAAATGCACCCTAATTGCCACAAACATACGGCCTTTCTCTGTTTTGGAATATCCTATCAATTCTGTAAAGTTCCTTTTGGATTAAACATTTCGTCTGCAGCATTCATCAGTGGTTTAAATTCTATTTTACGAGAGCATTTGAAAAATAAGATTACCACTTATGTCGATGATATTCTCGTATCCGAAAAGACCTGGGATGAGAACAATGATACCTTGAATTCTTTATTACAAGTCTTTTCCGACCATTGTGTTACAGTGAACCTCAGCAAATCTAAATTCGTCAAATCCAACATAAAATTTTTAGATCACGTCATATGTGTATCTGTCATTGAACCCCAGCCGAATGAGTTGCAAGCTGTCTGTGACATCATCACACCCACTTCCAAACGTCGAGTCAGATGTTTTCTCGGTTCGGTCATTTTTTTTCCGGCTTTTTGTGCGCTATAAGGCTCTCGATACCGCACGTTTGTGCCAACTTGACGGCAAAAACTCCAGCTGGTTCTGGGACGACCGAGCTCAACAAGAATTTGTCAATTTAAAACAAGCTTTATTGAACGCTCCTCTACTTTCTCATCCCGATTTTCACATGACTTCTGTTTGGCCACTGACAGTTCTAAAACGGCCATTGGTGTCTATGTGTTTCAAGAGATCGAAGAAGACGGCACTGTTGCGAAGAAAAGCATTGGTTTCGCTAGCCACGTTCTGTCTCCAGCTGAACGTAACTATTCTGTAACAGAACTTGAATGTTTAGGAGTCGTGAGGGCCTTTTCCAAATTCCGTCACTTCTTATTTGTTAGACATACCAAGATTTATACTGATCACAGACCGTTGCAATTTTGTATGTCACCAAAACTTTCTCACGATCGTTTACTTCGTTGGGCTGTGTATTTACAAGAACTTCGCTGTACGGTCATGTACATTCCCGATGTTGAAAATATTGTCGCTGATGCATTATCTCGCTCACTAGGTGTTACTCCGTCTGGTTCTTCAACAGAATTTCGTCACGCCAATTTCAGTGTGTTATACATTGAACAGGTAGCTTTCGAAAACTTTATTTCTTCGGCGATGGCCGACATTGCTAAAGAGCAAGACAAGGATCCGATCTGGAAAGACATCAACCGGCAATGGCGCGACAAAACCAAACCTTCTATCAGACTCTGCTATCTCGTTCGGAACAACATCTAGTTTAAACGGTTAACACCTGACAGTACAACCTGGCTTGCCTGCATTCCGAGGCATCTAGTTAATATAATTATATGGTACATACATCTCATTTACGCTCATTATGGACCCCGCAAAAGTTTTTACATTCTTCGTCAAACGTCTTATTTCTTTAATATGGAGAAACTCATTCGTCGTGTTCTTATGAAGTGCAAATTATGCAAGGAAGCCTAGACAACAACATCTTCCTTTCATGTTCAGTTGTATCCCATCATTCCTGTGATATGACTTCATCTAGCAGCCGTTGACTTATACGGTGCTATTGTTACAAGCAGACAAGGCTCCTCTTATATTTTCGTAGCTGTAGAGCTCATGTCGAAATTTGTGTCACGCCTTTGCGTAAAGAATTTTTTAACAGAAGTTGGTCACGCTGACAAGGTCATTTCAGACAAGGGTCCGCAATTTAGGTCAAGTTACTGGACCCGCACTCTCTCAAGCAGGAAAATCAAACCGATTTACATTTCCCGCTATCATGCTCCTTCATATCCAGCTGTACGCATTATGAAAGAGATAAGTGAACTATGCAGATTGTACTGCCACAAGAAACACAAAGATTGTGACAAATACATTTACACATTTCAAGATGTTATCAACTCTATTCCCAACTTTTCTACCTTACTTTCTCTGCACCTTGTACTGAAAAACAAACTGCCACCTGACAGAAACAAAGAACTTGTACCGTTACCGAAGTCACGTTGCTTACCACACGACGAAACTGAGGAAACAGCTTTTCGCAATATCAAACGAGCTGCAGACTTGTAGATGGTCTCATAAAGGAAAACGCTTGTTTAGAAAATTCTTTCTTCTCAATGATGGACCATACAGAATTCCTCATATCTGTCATCCGAATGCTTTGGAAGTGGGAAGTCTGAGAACCAGACGTAGAATGGGTGTACACCACATTATGAATGTCAAAGAATATCACGAACAGGACACACTCACACAGCTTTATAGACAACGTATCTACACCGAGAATTTTTTTACTGTAGGATTTTTATGACCACAACCTACTTTATTTATTGTTTTATAATGTTCGATTTTCCCTGATTTTGTAACTTGCACAGAATTCTATGAATAGGACACACATACACAGCTTTACAGACAACACACACTGTGATCTGGGTTACTACCGGACAGCCTATTTGTCTTTTCATATCTTATAACTTGGGATTTGCATTTATATTTGCATTTACTTTGATGTTTCCTATGTTCCAAAGCCGGCTTTCATGTGAGGCATTCTCCGCTTGCAGGTAAATTACAATAATCGACAAAGTAAATGGCAGCAGTCATAGGATGTTCAATAACCTGCTGATAGAAGACTGGAGAACACCCCTATTACCGTATTTCATGTACAATGCTTAGATATATTTGAAGTAGAAGAATGTAATGTTTCAGATAGTTGCCAGATGTAATTACATATCAGATGAAAGTAAGAGGTATTCATGTTCCCTACTTCTCAAAGCCAGTTTTCGAGTAGTGCATCTTCCACTTGCAGATAAAATGCAGTCATCGGCAGATGACTGATAAAGAACAGGAGAATAGCCCTACTACTTCATTTCGTATGGGAATCTGTAGACAACATTTCAAGCAGCATAATGTAATGTTTAAAATGTTAATAGGTTGTAATTACTTTTCAAATTAAAAAATACATAATCATTTCTTTACATTTCAAAGCCATGAGCTTCCGTTTAAAGGAAACATCCAGTCGATGGCAGGGTTAATGGTAGCAACCAAAACACGCTCGTTAACCTGCTTTGATGAAGTAGAGGAGAAGAACCGTGTTATTACATTCCAAATAGGAATCTGTAGATAGCCTTTGACGTAGCAGAATGTATTATTAAAAATCGTCAACCAGATGTTACTACTTATCCAATGATAGACAGAAGTAGTCATTTGTCTACATTTAAAAGCCTCCTCTGAAGCAGGGCATGTTCCCATTGAAAATAAAACGTAGTCGACAGCAGAGTAAATGGCGGCACCCATAAGACGCTCATTAACCCAATGATACATTTCATATAGGAATCTGTAGACAGCATTCGAAGTTGCAGAATATAATATCGAAATCGTTAGTCAAATGTAATTACTTACGAATGAAAGAAGGAAGTTCTCATTGACTGCATCTCAATGCCAGTTTTCCAGTAGCTCATCTTTATTTGGAGTTAAAGCCCAGCAGGTGGCAGAGTAAATGGTGGCAGCCAGAATACACAGCTTAACCTGCCGAGAAAGAGCAGGAGAACAAACCTGTCACTGAACAGGTCTACTGGGAGTCTGTTATTTGCACTTCTGGATTTTGTACGTACTACGTGTGACTCGGACGGTAAGAGACACTTCTGAATCGTTTATCATTATTCGCTCGCAGTCTTTGCTCAGAGCAACTGTGGCGCTGGAAGGTGTGCTCGTTTTTGTCATCGCTGCTGGGGAGCGAGGGCGCAGGAGTTCCAGCGTTAAGAGGGTAGTTGTGTGTTAGACGGCGAGCAGGGGACTCTGGGCAGTGTAGACGTAAAGTTAAGTGCACCTGTGTTTACGTAAAGTGATTTGTGTCTGAATGTTGTGAAACAGTGGAGAAAGATTCGATCAATGATGTAGAATGAAGTGAGATGCAAGGATATTAGAAGAGAGTATGAAGGGAATGAAGGTAACATTTTTTTTATTTTGTGGCACTGCAATCGTTCGTAGCTACATTCATTGTTCGATTAGACAGCCATATCAAGGAAATTGAGATTTTTCATTAAAGAGGGTTTAATTTTCACTGCAAGGGATTTTTCATGTCTATTAATTATTTTTCTAACATTTGTGAGAGTGAGTGGTTCATGGTGTGGGTTCCTGTAGTCATGTACTAGTTCATGAACCACGGGCAACGTATGAGTGGCCAAGTAAGTGGTCCCGACAGTCGGGATACCAGTTACTTTGGAATAAGGCTGGGCATCTCGGACATATTCTGAGTCGTGGTCACCTTTGTGCTCAGGCGGCAAAGACTACCAAATCCACCGGTTAGTCCCTCAACCGTTAGGGGTAAAACTCAATGGGACTCAGGGCAAGTAAGGCTAGCAACCTGCTTCCCTGGTACTTTAAATATGATGCTGGCAACAATCAGAGCAAAATGCCTGGGACCTTTCGAGGTGACGGAGTCCCACCTCTAACTGACAAACCAGGGATTCCTAAGATACGACTTGGCAAACAAATGGTAATGAGACGGGGAGCTATTAATATCAATGGGGGCTACTCTGGGAAGAAGGTAGAGATGGCAGAGGCTGCAAGTAAGATGGGGCTGGACGTTTTAGCTGTTACTGACATTCGGGTAAGGGGTGAGAAAGAAGAGGAAGTGGGAGAATACAAGGTCTATCCGTCAGGAGTCAAAGCAGGAATAGCACAATTGGGTGTAGGGCTTTACATCAGGAAAGAAATGGAACCCAGCGTAGTTGCAGTAAGGTATGTAAACGAACGACTGATGTGGATAGATTTGACAGTGTCTAGCAAGAACATTAGGATTGTGTCAGTATATTTGCATTGTGAAGGGATAGATCAAGACAAGATGGATAGTTTTTATGAGGCACTCAGTGATGTAGTTGTTAGAGTAAAGGACAAGGACAGTGTTCTGCTCATGGGTGATTTTAATGCCAGGATTGGAAATCGAACAGAATGGTATGAAAAGGTTATGGGTAAATTTGGAGAGGATATGGAGGCCAACAGGAACGGGAAACAACTCTTGGATTTCTGTGCCAGTATGGGCTTAGTAATCACAAACTCCTTTTTTAAACATAAGAACATTCACCGGTATACTTGGGAAGGCAGGGGAACCACATCTGTCATTGACTATATAATAACAGATCAGGAATTCAGGAAGGCTGCGAGGGACACACGTGTATTCAGGGGATTCTTTGATGACACTGATCATTATTTAATCTGCAGTGAAATTGGGATTGTGAGGCCGAAAGTGCAGGAGGTTAGGTCCATATGTAGGAGGATAAGAGTGGAGAAACTTCAGGATAAGGAAATCAGGCACAAGTACATAACAGCGATCTCAGAAAGGTACCAGTTAGTTGAATGTAGTTCATTACAGTCATTGGAAAAGGAATGGACAAGGTACAGGCACACAGTACTAGAAGTGGCTAAAGAATGTCTTGGAACAGTAGTGTGTAAAACTAGGATGAAGCAAACAGCTTGATGGAATGACACAGTCAAGGTGTAACGCCGGAAATGCATATCCTCCTATTTCCATCTATTGTACTATTATTTTTTTCCTTATTATTGCTACCTGAATATATGATATTTCTGTGTCTTCACATATTGTAATTGTTTTACTATTTGTATATATATATTTATCCATTTATGTCGATGTATAATTGGTTTGTTGTGTAAAGATTATTTGTATTTTTACGCTGGGTCTTGCCTAGGGAAAACTGCTATCGAACGATTACATCGATAGGTCGTGTGAAGACTCAAAGTGTGTAGGATCTTTGGTAGTGTTAATTCTGCCGCGTGAAGCGCGGGCAGAACAGTGAGAGTCTGGCGGGAGTAGCGAGTGGAGCAGGTGTCGTGTGACGCTCCCGCGAGTTGCCGCGCTTTCGGGGTTTGGCAGCATGTAATTGCGCTCGACTCGCGATGATAGTTTCTGACATGGTGTCGCGGACGGGAAGCATTAGCTGGCGCACATCAAGAGCCCGTTTCGCCTGGTGACCGTGTCGAGAAGAAGGCGCGCCAACATCCAGCTTCTGCAACAGCGACGGCCGACAATGAGTGACTGTCGCCACCTCCTCGATCGACGGCTTCAAACCTTCAATCAACCAACAAGGAAGACTAAAGCACGTAAAGTTTCAGAAGTGTATGGCAGACCTCAGCTTTTCAAATTGTTCCATTTGCCTCGCAAAATTACAGCAACTTAGCATGAACCTTTGTTGCTCATTGTCCCAATTGCATTGCCAAGCAGGGTCCCTTCCTTTTCCGAAATGAACCCGAGTGTCGTTGAAATTCAAACGCCAGCATAATTCCATTTCACTGCTTTAATTTCAAAGTTCAATTCAAGCATTAGCTGGCTACAATAGTTAGATTACACAAGCACAAATTAAGAGTGCGAGTTTTGTTATCGTATTTTAGCTTACCTGTGACTGCAGCTCAGCTTGGTACGTACTAAATTTTACTATTGTTAATTGTTCAGAATCATTTAATTCAAGTTCAAAGTTAAATCTCTCGTTTCTAAATTGCGTAGAGTCAAGTTGCTTTTGAAATGATTGTTGAGGTAGTCCAAGACTAACCGTATTTTACTGGATTTCGATGTGCTTCAGAAAGAAAGCTCACTATTAACTTCAGTCACTAAATTAACTTTCGATTTTCCGGTTTTATTAATTCTTTTGCTAAATTAAGTCAGAGTGTAGCGAAATTTATTACTTCTGACAAACTTTCAGTTTTCACACTACACGTGTCAACCTTCAGTTGCCACGCTTCTAGTGTTAATTATATGTGTAATAACCTTTCTTTTTCAGTTACTATAGTAATTGTCCTTAGGACTGGCGACCGTGATTTCCCCAAAATCTCAAATATCTAATTACCGCTAGTTAATTGTTAACGTAACGGCCGCACATTTACTTTCTTTATTAACTTTACCCCTTTTCAAAATTAATTTCCACCAGTTTCATTTGCATTTTTCCTTTCATTTAGATGTAACCCTTTCCTCCCTCTTTACCGATAGATTAACTTCGGTGACGATTGCTTTTCCCAAATTTCCATTAGGTACACGCGGTTTAATTTTTCACTGTCATTAAGGTCGATAAGTGAGGGGGGAGGTTACACGTGGCGACCTGGTGACAGGACAATCTTCAAATTTGAGGTTGTTCTGGACACGAATTTTGCATTGTGCAAATCTCGTAACAAAGTACTGGTTACGAAATGGTCGATGCGTCAGCGAGAATATTCGTGTGAGGAATCCTAATCAGAGTTGAGATTTTGCATTTATATTGAAAATTATTAAAATGAGTGAAGGCAACAATTACCAAAATTTGGTAGACTTGGATACGGAACAATCGGTCGAACAGTGGGAAACGCGCACAGCGGTACCCATTGTTCCGGGGCAGGCGGCTAGCATGAAAGATGCGACCGCCGAAACGCAACAAAGAGCAGAAATGGAATTCCAGACTTTAGAAAATGTTTCGGAGTCGGAAGTGAAAATCAAATCTGAATCGCTTGATGACGAATACGGGGGGACAATGAAAGAGGAAGCCGCTACGGAAGTAAAACCGGTGGTTTCCGGGAATTTAACTGATTTATTGAATGTTTTGATTAACGAAATCTAGAGTCAATCGGCAGAAATTAAAGATCAGGCTGCCAAGCAAGAAGCTCAGGCTGCCGAGCAAGCAGCTCAGGCTGCCAAGCAAGTAGCTCAGTCTGAAAAAATTGAACGAATGCTAGACAATCAGAACAAAGCTATTAATGTTGTTAACAACAATGTTGAAGTTGTTAACACAAAAGTTGATAAAATCAAAGACGATATTGTCGTGATTAATACCGAAATCGGTAACCTTAAACAGGAAATGATAGGCGTTCAGGCGGAAATTGCGAGCATAAATACTCGTTTTGATTCCGAAATTAGCAGAATCGAGAAAAGTGTAGGAGACGCAGTTGCTCCGATCATCGAGAATAAGGTGACGGAACAAATTCAATTAGTGAGAAAAGAGGATCAACAGAAGGTGGAAACTTTAATGGCTTTAGTATCCGAAGTAGATACCAAAGTGACGAAGCAGGCTAACACCTGCGAAGAGAAAAAGAGGGAGGTGGAAACGCTTGCGACAACCACTTGCCAAGTGATTACGAGGGTGTCGGAATTAGAAAGGAAACTTGACGAAAAACAGAGCTATGTGCCAATCTATGCACATAGTTCGGAGTTGTTGACGAAAGAGGAGCGGTTCGACCCCTTGAAAAAAGGCGGTATACACGCGACGGATTTCATTAAGAATTGTGAAAGAGTTTTACCCAGATCATGGACTAATGAGAGAAAAATTAATGCGATTATTGATGTGTTGGCTGGTGATGCCAAGCGTTGGGGCTTAAACCTCAACATTACGAACCTGACTTTTGACGAATTTAAAAATTTGTTTCTGGCTGAATACTGGTCAGAGCAAAAACAGCAAAGTGTCTGGCGCGAATTTGTCGTATCGAGGCCTTTCGATGCGAATTCGCGCGGTTCGATGAAGGAGTTTTGTGAGGGCTGGATCCGCAAGTTGGAATATTTGCGTGATCGCCGCTCGGAATCCGAAATAGTCTGGGAACTCTACAAGAAGCTTCCAGATGATACAAAACGATACGTAGGAAGCAATTACAGGACAATCAATGATTTCCTGGAAAGAGTGGAGGACGAGGACAATTGGCGCAATAATCGCGACAGTGGCAGAGGCCGTGGTAACAACAACGGGTACCACAGCAACCACAACAACGATAACCATGGGAATAATGCATACCGCAACCATGGCAGCAATAACAATAATGGTTCGGACCGTAATAACAATCGGTACAATGCAAATAATAACAGGAATGACGGAAACCAGTATCATACTAACGTGATACGGGCTTCACAGAATAGTAATAACGCCAGAGGGTGTGATCAGCCGCCTCAGCAGCATCCGGGGAGCGTATCTGCTGGGACGAGACAGGGAAACCATTAGCCGCGCCGGTGAGGGGCCGACCGGGCGTGGAGAAATTTTGGCGGCCCAATAACAGGAGAAAACCCAGGTATCGTCATTATGAAAATTCCGTATGGAATAATCAACGGCGGGAGAGTGTGCCAGTGTTAAGAGAAAAGAGTGCGCCCACAAGTAGTAGATCAGCTGTATACACGGCAGTAGAAAATACATTCGCTGTCAGTGAGAACAATTTAAGTAGTGTTCCGGAAATCGATCATAAAGTGGCAGCTGTAATACCCACAGCGGAACTGGAGATTGAGTTTAAGAATGATTCGCAATTGTTGAGAGAAGATCAGATGTCGGATAAAACGTCCGTCATTGAGCGAGGGGATGCAGAGAGGGATGAGGTCTGGTTAAGGCAGTTCGGTCGCTTATACGACGAACTAAGAGATTATAGGGGCCTGTACGGGAGGAGTGTTTATAGGGAGCGCGGGCACGATTTGCCGCGTCTCGTCCCACAGGAAGATAGTATTTGTGAAGTGATGGAAAGTTCTGGCCCTAACCGGCAGACTTTACCAGAAATAGTTGATGTTAATGGGGAGCACGAGCAATATTCGTCGTGTTTCGTCCCGCAGGAGTTAGATGTTGAAGTAGTAACGGAAAGTTCTGGCCCTAACCGGCAGACTTTACCGAAAGTTATAGTGGTAGAAGTAGCCGACCCATCCGACGCAAACCTCCAGTTTAAACATTGCGAGAGTATTAAGGAGAAAGATTACGAAAATTTTAGTGATAGCCGGACACGATTGGTAGAAAAGCACATAGATTACAGCGTGTATGAGGTTAGAGCTGACATTATACAGTCAGACGATAGCAGTGTGGGTTGCGCAGATCCAGAGGAAGTAATTTCAGATGCTACTGGGCACATTCCTCCAGGTAGATTGGCAGATGAGATCAATCTGACCAAAGTGGAATCAACGAAGGTGACGATTAGTGAATTGATAGCAAAGCAACACTCACTAGTTGACGAGTTACAGGAAAAGGTTTCGGTATTGGAGGCGAAGCTACAGACTAAGCCTCAGGACAAACGTGTTAAAATTATAACTGTATGTAAACAGAGGCTGAAAAAGCCGCCAGATAAATCGGATTTAGGATCAAAGCCGGATGGTTTTTTCTGGAATGACCTGGATATAGACGAGGATTTACTGTGGGAAAATAAAGAAACAGTCGAGGACAAGTGTAGACAGATAGTAGTGTCTGTTAATATGCACGACCTACAACTAAACGTGTTGATTGACACCGGTGCAGAATTGAGTGCTGTATCTGGGAAAATATTTGAGTTACTGAAAGACAGACCTGGCATCGTAGTTATGCCAGTAACAGGAGTGAAAATTATCGGTGCTACTGGGAAGGCCAGTAAACCGGTCACAAAACAGATTTTTGTCAACTTCGAGATATGTGGGGCACGATTTGAACAAGAGTTTGTCGTCGTGCCAGACTTAACTACGGAAGTAATTATCGGGTTAGATTGGCTATTAAAGTACCGTGCAGTGATTAACTGCGAAAGCAAAACTTTGACATGTATGTCACTAGATAAAACAATAGTAGTTAGTTTTGACGAGGCAGGAGACGGTGTGCATAGGCAATACCAGCCTATACACATTGTTAACTGGCCGAATGGTATTGACGTAGGTATGAATTTGAACTACTGTAATGTGAGGAATCTCGGCATTGACAATAGTGTAGAAAGTGAATTGGAAAGTATTGTAGAAGGTGTGTCAAACGTAACACACGAACAAAGACGAGGCCGACTTTCCCGTACCTACTGCCATCACAACCATAGGGCATGGGGCAAACATGTAGCAGTATTTGAGAGAATTATGAACACCTTGAGACATGAATCGACGGGATTTTCTCCAGAGGAAATCCTGTTGGATGACAGAAGTAAAAGTTTAGTGGAAGAGATAATCAAATTCCCTCCACGGATTAACATTAGTATTGGTGTGAAAAAAGATCGTTTGCGAGAAGTAATGAAGCTTAAAGCCGATGCTCGCATACGTCGTCATGACGCTAAAGCGCGTTTTGCTAAGTTTGCGATCGGAGACTTAGTACTTGTAAAAGCTCATGAGAAATCGAGCGAGATAGACAATGAAATCTCTAAATTTAAGTTTGTTTATAATGGACCATATAAAGTCATTGGTATACCTCACACAAATGCTTATTGCTTAGAGTATCCAAGCTCTGGAAAGCTATTAGGTATACGAAATATAATAGATTTGAAATTGTACCAACCTAGGATCGATTAATACCACACAATGGGTAATTTGTACAATATGTAAATATAGAGTGTAAGATTTAAGGTTTGCTAGATTGCCATGCTTTTGACTGACCAAGAGGACATTAAAGAAGTTGTAATTAATAAGTAATTAATTTTGACTAAATGATTTAAGAGAGAGTGATTATTTATCAATTGAAAAATCCAAGCTGCTAATTTAAGTTTTCAGCTGAGTCACAGTACATTAAGCAACGTAAATATGATTTTGTAACTAGCTGTAAGATTTCATGAATATGTGTTTTACTAGTCATTGCCGATGTACTTAGACACTGTTTTAAGTTTCAGGCTAGTACATGCGTGTGATGATGGACAGTGTTGAGTTATCCACTGTGATAGTATTAAGGGACTCCTTGAGATTACTCGGGAGTGAGTTTTTCCTAAAGAATTCAGTGAAACGGACGTTCTGGAAACGCCGTCACAAGGGCGAGTGAGATCAAGCGTGCCGCACACGCGGGCGCAACAATACTGGCGAGGCGAGCCGCTGTCGGCTCTTGTGCCACTGTTGGCTCTTGGGCCGCTGTCGGCATTCTTTGTACTTGCGAGTACGGAAGGCGGAATTGTTTTTCTTCCTGGACAGCTGAAAGAATTCTACTGTCAATATTTGTTTTTTTCGATCTGATGTGTGTTATTTTCTTGTTTAGCGTTTAATGGACTCCCATGACGAGAATATTAATTATGAAAGGGTTACGCAAAAATGTGTATTCTATGTAATTAATTATTAATTTGCGTATTTTGATCTACCTGTTTTTATGACCATGCACTCTGATTAATTTTGTAAATAGTATTCCATTTCTTGATACTGTTAGGAATTTTGACGATTTTGGAATAGCTAAACCATTTTCTATATCTTCTATGAATTTTAATATGTTGTCAACCTGTTTTATTTTGTGCAAGATGACAGAGTGGAATAAGATTAGGAGTGTCTCCACTCAGTTATTATGGTCTAAAAATTGATTTATGGTTAATTAGACGAATGCTAAATTTTGTTGATGTTTTGAGCATATGCATTTCCGCTGTTTCTTTTTTGGGACATTTTCTGAGTCTGTTTACGTTACACGAACATCCTCAGACAATGTGGGGCACGTGTAACGCCGGAAATGCATATCCTCCTATTTCCATCTATTGTACTATTATTTTTTTCCTTATTATTGCTACCTGAATATATGATATTTCTGTGTCTTCACATATTGTAATTGTTTTACTATTTGTATATATATATTTATCCATTTATGTCGATGTATAATTGGTTTGTTGTGTAAAGATTATTTGTATTTTTACGCTGGGTCTTGCCTAGGGAAAACTGCTATCGAACGATTACATCGATAGGTCGTGTGAAGACTCAAAGTGTGTAGGATCTTTGGTAGTGTTAATTCTGCCGCGTGAAGCGCGGGCAGAACAGTGAGAGTCTGGCGGGAGTAGCGAGTGGAGCAGGTGTCGTGTGACGCTCCCGCGAGTTGCCGCGCTTTCGGGGTTTGGCAGCATGTAATTGCGCTCGACTCGCGATGATAGTTTCTGACATGGTGTCGCGGACGGGAAGCATTAGCTGGCGCACATCAAGAGCCCGTTTCGCCTGGTGACCGTGTCGAGAAGAAGGCGCGCCAACATCCAGCTTCTGCAACAGCGACGGCCGACAATGAGTGACTGTCGCCACCTCCTCGATCGACGGCTTCAAACCTTCAATCAACCAACAAGGAAGACTAAAGCACGTAAAGTTTCAGAAGTGTATGGCAGACCTCAGCTTTTCAAATTGTTCCATTTGCCTCGCAAAATTACAGCAACTTAGCATGAACCTTTGTTGCTCATTGTCCCAATTGCATTACCAAGCAGGGTCCCTTCCTTTTCCGAAATGAACCCGAGTGTCGTTGAAATTCAAACGCCAGCATAATTCCATTTCACTGCTTTAATTTCAAAGTTCAATTCAAGCATTAGCTGGCTACAATAGTTAGATTACACAAGCACAAATTAAGAGTGCGAGTTTTGTTATCGTATTTTAGCTTACCTGTGACTGCAGCTCAGCTTGGTACGTACTAAATTTTACTATTGTTAATTGTTCAGAATCATTTAATTCAAGTTCAAAGTTAAATCTCTCGTTTCTAAATTGCGTAGAGTCAAGTTGCTTTTGAAATGATTGTTGAGGTAGTCCAAGACTAACCGTATTTTACTGGATTTCGATGTGCTTCAGAAAGAAAGCTCACTATTAACTTCAGTCACTAAATTAACTTTCGATTTTCCGGTTTTATTAATTCTTTTGCTAAATTAAGTCAGAGTGTAGCGAAATTTATTACTTCTGACAAACTTTCAGTTTTCACACTACACGTGTCAACCTTCAGTTGCCACGCTTCTAGTGTTAATTATATGTGTAATAACCTTTCTTTTTCAGTTACTATAGTAATTGTCCTTAGGACTGGCGACCGTGATTTCCCCAAAATCTCAAATATCTAATTACCGCTAGTTAATTGTTAACGTAACGGCCGCACATTTACTTTCTTTATTAACTTTACCCCTTTTCAAAATTAATTTCCACCAGTTTCATTTGCATTTTTCCTTTCATTTAGATGTAACCCTTTCCTCCCTCTTTACCGATAGATTAACTTCGGTGACGATTGCTTTTCCCAAATTTCCATTAGGTACACGCGGTTTAATTTTTCACTGTCATTAAGGTCGATAAGTGAGGGGGGAGGTTACAAAGGCATCCTGTAAAAGGAAAAATAAGGCGTATCAAAAATGGCTACATACTAGAACTCAGGTAGACAGAGAAAGCTATGTTGAAGAAAGAAACAAAGCCAAACAGATAATTGCAACATCCAAGAAGAAATCTTGGGAAGACTTTGGAAACAGGTTGGAGACTATGGGTCAAGTTGCTGCAAAACCATCCTGGAGTGTAATTAGCAGTCTTCGAAAGGGAGGTACGAAGGAAATGACAAGTATTTTGGACAGGTCAGGAAAACTGTTGGTGAATCCTGTGGATGCCTTGGGCAGATGGAGGGAATATTTTGAAGAGTTGCTCAATGATGGTGAAAATACGATCAGCAGTGTTTCAGATTGCGATGTACAATGGGATAGGAATGATGATGGAAATATGATCACATTTGAGGAAGTGGAGAAAATGGTCAATAGATTGCAGTGCAATAAAGCGGCTGGGG
This sequence comes from Schistocerca piceifrons, assembly GCF_021461385.2. NCBI lineage: Eukaryota > Metazoa > Arthropoda > Insecta > Orthoptera > Acrididae > Schistocerca > Schistocerca piceifrons. The sequence goes on along the minus strand of NC_060148.1, from coordinate 71,626,341 downwards.
TGGATGAAATTAAGTCGGAACTCATCAAATACAGTGGAATGTCAGGTCTTAAATGGCTACACAGGATAATTGAAATGACCTGGGAGTCGGGACAGGTTCCATCAGACTGGATAAAAGCAGTAATCACACCAATCTTTAAACATGGAAACAGAAAAGATTGTAACAATTACAGAGGTATCTCTTTAATCAGCGTTGTGGGTAAAATCTTCTCAGGTATTGTTGAAAGGAAAGTGCGAGTATTAGTTGAGGACCAACTGGATGAAAATCAGTGTGGGTTTAGGCCTCTTAGAGGTTGTCAGGACCAGATCTTTAGCTTACAGCAAACAATGGAGAAGTGTTATGAGTGGAACAGGGAATTGTATCTATGCTTTATAGATCTAGAAAAGGCATATGACCGGGTTCCTAGGAGGAAGTTATTGTCTATTCTACGAGATTATGGAATAGGAGGCAAACGTTTGCAAGCAATTAAAGGTCTTTACATGGATAGTCAGGCAGCAGTTAGAGTTGACGGTAAATTGAGGTAATGGTTCAGAGTAGTTTCAGGGGTAAGACAAGGCTGCAACCTGTCTCCACTGTTGTTCATATTATTTATGGATCATATGTTGAAAACAATAGACTGGCTCGGTAAGATCAAGATATGTGAACACAAAATAAGCAGTCTTGCATATGCGGATGACTTAGTTGTGATGGCAGATTCGATTGAAAGTTTGCAAAGTAATATTTCAGAGCTAGATCAGAAATGTAAGGACTATGGTATGAAGATTAGCATCTCCAAAAACGAAAGTAATGTCAGTGGGAAAGAAATATAAACGGATTAAGTGCCAAATAGGAGGAACAAAGTTAGAACAGGTGAACGGTTTCAAGTGCTTAGGATGCATATTCTCGCAGGATGGCAACATAGTGAAAGAACTGGAAGCGAGGTGTAGCAAAGCTAATGCAGTGAGCGCTCAGCTACGATCTACTCTCGGCCGGCCGTGTGGCCGTGCGGTTAAAGGCGCTTCAGTCTGGAACCGCGTGACCGCTACGGTCGCAGGTTCGAATCCTGCCTCGGGCATGGATGTGTGTGATGTCCTTAGGTTAGTTAGGTTTAATTAGTTCTAAGTTCTAGGCGACTGATGACCTCAGAAGTTGAGTCGCATAGTGCTCAGAGCCATTTGAACCATTTTGATCTACTCTCTTCTGTGAGAAGGAAGTCAGTACCAAGACTAAGTTATCTGTGCACCGTTCAATCTTTCGACCAACTTTGTTGTATGGGAGCGAAAGCTGGGTGGATTCAGGTTACCTTATCAACAAGATTGAGGTTATGGATATAAAAGTAGCTAGGATGATTGCAGGTACTAGTAGATGGGAACAATGGCAGGAGGGTGTCCACAATGAGGAAATCAAAGAAAAACTGGGAATGAACTCTATAGATGTAGCAGTCAGGGCGAACAGGCTTAGATGGTGGGGTCATGTTACACGCATGGGAGAAGCAAGGTTACCCAAGAGACTCGTGGGTTCAGCAGTAGAGGGTAGGAGGAGTCGGGGCAGACCAAGGAGAAGGTACCTGGATTCGGTTAAGAATGATTTTAAAGTAATAGGTTTAACATCAGAAAAAGCACCACTGTTAGCACTGAATAGGGGATCATGGAGGAATTTTATAAGGGGGCTATGCTCCAGACTGAACGCTGAAAGGCATAATCAGTCTTAAATGATGATGATGATGATGATGATGTTGTGAGAGTGAGCGTTTGATATCAATGTTGCCCTTTGTCGATGTTAATGCGAGTTGTAACACGAATTTCAGACAACTAATAATATATCAGATAATGTAAAAAATGTTTGTTAAATGCATATTTCACCTAAGAGCATGGTCCACATCCTCGGTCCAAGTCATTCTTATTTAAAGGAGTGCCTCACCCAGTTATGTCTATAAAATAGTTTACTTGCTGTCTGGAGCATTGGCAGTAAGCTCTCAGCAACTGTAGTCAGGAATTTGCAACTGGCGCACGGACAGCAGCAAGCACTGCGTTTCCAAGCAGTTACATTACGAGGTGAGACATTTTAATTTCACGATCTGTTTGCTACGAAATTTTCTGGTTTAGTTATTACCAGCCATTCTTATCTGAGACTTACGTTAATCATTTGAGTATCTTTAATGAATGTGCACCTTGTTATTATTCCTGTGTGCCAGTTTTGCGACCTTGGTTGGCCCACTTTGCATTTTTAGTATAAGCATGCTTCACTGTGGACCTTTATGTGGGCAGTTCAGTTTTATTAAGCTTTATGATCTTTGTTCTTTTAATGATGTTGTGTTATGTGGCCGTATAACTTTGGGTTGGAAGTGTATAGTGTTACCAGTCTTTGAGATGTGGTTAAACAAGAAGGATTGTTTGTTTGATTATTCACGTTGCCCACTATCTATGCTTTCGGTTGCAGACGCAAAATATGATTCTTATTCATGTTTATGTAATTCAATTAAAGTGAAGATTTGCATATAGCATCAGTAAGAGGACAAATGTCCGAATTGAAGTTAATATAATAAAGTCTGTTTAGAGTCAAACTAAAATTCTAAAACAATCACAAGCTTGTCCATCACCAGTGATCCCGGGCTTCCTGTTTCCTTTAAATAGCAGCGGTGAGATTGTAATTTTGATTATCTAAAGAACTGAGAAGTACATCGGTTCATGCATAATTTGTTATTTTTTGGCGCTTAAGCTCGCATTGCGTTTGTTTTCGTGTTTAATGTTTTGGCTAGCAGTAATATCTTTGGTAGTCGATAATCTCTTCGCATTTTCCTGTACAATATTTTCTACTTCTTCACATTAGCTTCGGTTTTGTGTCCAGACGTTTCCCTCACTATTAGGCTCATTACTACGCCCTAAATCAGCACCGGTGGGGGGCAGATTCAGAGCTGGAACAGCCTTTCGAACGGATGTTCAACAGTTCTTTTCAAATCTCTTTCATAATCCAAAGCAGACAACAGCGTTTTCAACTGAAAATGAATCTCGACGTGTACAAGCATTTAACAACTTTTCGTTTCACCGATTTTAGGACGCGATGGAAGCCATTCTTTTCCACATCAAAAGACTTACTCTAAAAACTCCTCACTAACCGATAATTACGGTGTAACTCTGTAAACAATCGCCAGTCACTAATAAAATGGCTGTGAGCACTATGGGACTTAACATCTGTGGTCATCAGTCCACTAGAACTTAGAACTACTTAAACCTAACTAACCTAAGGACATCACACACATCCATGCCCGAGGCAGGATTCGAACCTGCGACCGTATCGGTCGCGCGGTTAAAGAACGTAGCGCCTAGAACCGCTCGGACACACCGGCCGCCTTGTTCTGTGTGTGGTTTCTTCCTTGTTTCTCCCCTGTGAACCGAGGTATTAAATTCCCTTGCACATTGCTTCCTCCTTGCAGTTGTGCCTCGAGAATGGCAGGGTGTGCTCTTGTCGAAATATCGGCTGTGGGCGACGACGGCACCAGGCAGCAAACCCGTAAGTTATTTCAACATTCAATTCGCCGGGAAAAGTTAAGGTCTCACACGCCTGGGACAGATTAAAAAGGGTTGTTTGTGGATGACTTGACTCACCAACCACTCTCAGGGACCTACGTCGAATCGCCGTTGAGGAGTGGGACAGTCTGAACCTACAGTGCCTTGAAGAACTTGTGGATAGTATGCCACGACGAATACAGGCATGCATCAATGAAAGAGGACGTGCTTCCAGGTATTAGAGGTACCGGTGTGTACAGCAATCTGGACAACCATCTCTGAAGGTCTCGATGTATGGTGGTACAACATGCAATATGTGATTTTCATGAGCAGTAAAAAGGGCGGAAATGATGTTTATGTTGATCTGTATTCCAATTTTCTGTACAGGCTCCGGAACTCTCGGAACCGAGGTGGTGTAAACGTTTTTTCGAGTTGTGTATGTGTACTGGTTCGCAATATTAATGTTTCTAGACTCTAGGTGCATACAATCATTTGTGGCTATCCATGTCTGCCAGCTTATTCGCCTTTCTCGTCATTTAAACCAATTTACTGCTGCATGTTGGATGGGTCAGTGGTAAGCTACTTGATGGGCTTACTGGGAGGGTAATTCCCACACGACCGCCGCTGCAGGTAAGGTTCTGAACGTCCTGCCACAAGGAATCACCTTACAGGAGAGTCAGCAAGCAGCAGCAGGGAGTGGCCAGTGATGTGCCTTCCAGTCGGCTCCTTATTCCGACAGGCTGAATGGGCTGTGTGCTAGATGTTATCGTGGAGAAGTTCAGAGCTCGCGAAATCGGCAAGTCGGCTGTCAGTTCTCTTGGGATGGATGTGCTAAGTCGTGGGTCCCACTGAGGCGCAGTTTGTGTTTGACATGATTACTACATCGGTGTTCTGGAGGGAGTGATCCTCCGCGATTAACGGAGTTACGACAAAGTATTAGAAAGTGTGTTCCCGTGTGCTGGGCGTCTATTGCCTCTGACATACTTCCCTGTGATTTGGGAAATCTGGAAATTTGTAATAAGTTCCTATGGGACTAAACTGCTGAGGTCATCGGTCCCTCGGCTTACACACTACTTAATCTAACTTACGTTAAGGACAACAAACACTCCCATGTCCGGGGGAGGACTCGAACCTCTGACGGGGAACCCGCGCGAATTGTGGCAAGGAGCGCTAGACCGTGCGGATACCCCGCGCGGCCCTGTTGTTCCCTGTGTGAATGTTCTGGACCGCTCTTAAGTCCATCGTAAAAATGTATTTACACTGACCCAAGTTCTCCAAAATTTCTTTTGCATTCAATGTTGGATGTGCACCAGTGATACTCCTTGTGTTGAGGTATCTGTAGTCACAGCATAGTCTGTATACTCTTGTGCCATTCGACAACATTTTTGGGAACAGTTAAAACATCTACACCTCTTCAACAGTACACTCAGACAATAATTGCAATTATTGCTCATGGAGGAATTCTTCCGTTATTGGCTGTAGGTGTCCTGGAAGCCTGTATGGTTTCCTGTGGCACGAGCGTTATTGTCGATGAACTCAGAGGAAACGTGGACATTTTAGGTAGCTGCTTAGGTAGCTGGTTAGGTAAAAAGAGACGGACGTGGCTAGAGTGAATTCACATGTACAAACTGAACTTTTCCCGTGCAGATCTGAGAGTGATGTTTTCTAAGTCAACCGTTTCCCTGTTCGCTTTGAATTGTATAATGCATGCAGCCAATCCAAGGTCATTTATTCAACTTAGATGGTTATCTCCCCAGTCCTGCGGTCTCATCTTGGAACCTTACTCGATAGCAGTAACGTTACTACACTGAAACGCCAAGGGCAAAAAAAAACGCATTTCCGAGGTAGCGAGGAACTGGGGATTTTCCCGTACGACGATTTCACAAGTGTACTGTGAATATGAGGAATCCGCTAAAACATCAAATCACCGACATCGCAGCGGCCGGAAAAAGATCCTGCAAGAACGGGACCAACGACGACTGAAGAGAATCGTTCAACGTGACAGAAGTGCAACCGTTCCGCAAATTGCTGCAGATTTCAGTGCTGGTCCATCAACAAGTTTCAGTGTGTGAACCATTCAACGAAACATAACCGATATGGGCTCTCTGAGCCGAACGCCCACCCCTGTACCCTTGATGACTGCACGACACAGAGCTTTACGCCTCGCCTGGGCGTCAGCACCGACATTGGGCTGCTGATGGCTGGAAACATTTTGTCTGGTCCGACGAGTCTCGTTTCATATTGTATCGAGCGGTTGAACGTGAATCGGTACCGAGACAACTTCATGAATCCATGGACCCTGCATGTCAGCAGGGGACTGTTAAAGCTGGTGGAGGCTCTGTAATGGAGTGCAGCTAGAGTGATACGGGACCCCTGATACATCTAGATACGACTCTGACAGCTGACACGTATGCAACTATCCTGGCTGATCACCTGCATCCATCCATGTCCATTGTGCATTCCGACGGACTTTGGTAAATCCTGCAGGACAATGTGACACCCCACACGTCCAGAATTGCTACAGAGTGGCTCCAGAAACACTTTTCTGAGTTTAAACACTTTCGCTGGCCAGCAAACTCCCGAGATATGAACATTATTGAGTAGATGTGGGATGTAACGTGCTGTTCACAAGAGATCTCCAACCCTCGTACTTTCACGGATGTATGGACAGCCCTGAATGATTCATGGTGTCAGTTCCCTCCAGCACTATTTCAGACATTATTCGAGTCCACGCCACGTCGCGTTGCGGCAGTTCTGCGTGCTCGCGGGGGCGCTACACGATATTAGGCACGTATACAGGCTTCTTTGGCTCCTCAGTGTACTAACAGTGGTGGTAAATACCGGTGCTTGATTTAGAGTCGTGAAGCTTAACTATGCCTCGCTGATCAAAGCGAAGATGGCGACGTCAAATTTAGAGCGATTTTACTAGTGTAGGAAATTTATCCGGGTCCGCCAGTAAACTGCTTGCAACTAAACACGCGGAGTAGAGCGTCACGTGATGTGTTTAACGTGGGGAAATAAAAGTGGCTCTGAGCCCTATGGGACTTAACATCTGAGGCCATCAGTCCCCGAGAACTTAGAACTACTTAAACCTAACTAACCTAAGGACATCACACACATCCATGCCCGAGGCAGGATTCGAACCTGCGACCGTAGCGGTCTCGCGGTTCTAGACTGGAGCGCCTAGAACCGCTCGGCCACGCCGGCCGGCTGACGCGGGGCAAACCGCGATTTTGTTTTCGCGACGCTGCGGGGGTTCCGAAGAAACGACGGAAGGAGTTCATCACTTTGCTTCGATTCTGCGCGCGTGCACGTGTGTGTGTGTGCGTGTGTGTGTGTGTGTGTGTGTGTGTGTGTGTGTGTGTGTGTGTGTGTTTGAGAGTGAGTGGGTGTGTATGTGATCAAATAGGTATGCAGGCAGGTAAGCTGAGCTGCACGTCACACCTACCTCGTGTCATACGAAGATGGCGAGAGATGCTGCAATCTCTAGTTGCTCTATATCCAAAGTAGCAATCCTTCCTCCACGAAATTCACCGTTAAGGTTCGCTGTAATTTGACACTTTCTGAAAAAATGACTATGTAATATCGCCTATGGCAGTGACGCTCAGTAGGAGTGTATATTAAATTCACACAGGGATCGGTTCCATTTGCACCGTTCGCTCACCCTGTTTTTATTCGAACGAATTGGCCATCATCTGTTGATTACAAATCACACTAAATTCGAGGTACTACGCCCCTACAGTTTAACTCTTGCCAGACATATGTTCTTTCACATTAACTTCAGACACATTTTTTTCCCTTCCACTACATTAGTTGTAAAAATACACTTTTAAACAACATGGTTTCTTCTTTACAAGTGCTACACAGTGTATACATTAATTTTTAACGTTTTGTTTAATACCTTACTGTATTTCTCAATCAGTATGTCAACATCCTGTACAACAACTGCTCTTATTCCTGTGTCCTGTGGAATTGTCCTTTAACGCTATGCTTTCACTTCAAACATCATGTCACAACGACCCCTGTTTGTAACTGTCTCATACTATAACATTTTGTGCCCCTCTGACCAATCAGAACACTAATCAGCGCTACGAATGCCATTACATGTTCTTCCACACAGTTCAGTTGTCTCCATCTTCCTGCTCCTCTGGTTTTACAATGATATTAATTTTTATTGGCACAGTACTGAACATGCACATAATACACACATACCGGTACAATTTTTATTTAAGACTTGCATATTTCCTAAAAAATAAATACTGTTATGGAACAATGTAGATAAGTAAATAAATTCTCAAAACAAATTTCGTATCAAGCTGAAGTTTAATATGGTACAACGGAATAATTTTCAGATATACGAAACGTTGCCAAAGGTGACTGTCATGTAAAATTGTCATTAAAAAATTCCTAGTACTAGTCGAAGACAGAATTTTGGATTGAGCGATCTAGTGTGAGACATAAGACGAAGCACAGTTCTGCAGTTATTTGCAAAATAAGAAGGGTAACGTAGACATCTTTTTAAAGCTTTGTAGGAATCAATGGAAAGGGCAAATATTCCTGTAAAGACATTGCAAAACGGTTCAAATGGCTCTGAGCACTGTGGGACTTAACATCTCAGGTCATCAGTCCCCTAGACTTAGAACTACTTAAACGTAAGGAAATCACACACATCCATGCCCGAGGCAGGATTCGAACCTGCGACCGTAGCAGCGGCGAGGTTCCGGACTGGAGCTCCTAGAACCGCTCGGCCACCGCGGCCGGCCAAAGACATTGCAAGAGTATATTCTGTTCCCTTCACTATCCAGTGGTTGAAATATTTTTTCATATGCAAGAAATTCTCGCATTATTTTCGTTTTTATCATATGCTATGGGTAACAAAATGTTTTTGTGAAAATTTCGGAGACAAAGTTAACATGTTATCACAGGGTGGGTTGTAAGAAATAGAGCAAGAACATTCTTATTATCTTCTAGCAAATTACATTTTAGTAGTAGTTACTTAATGTCAATTCATTAAATTAACTAGACAAACACAGACATGTAGAATAATTTAGAACAAGTGAGAAAAATACACTGGTTTTGCGTTAGCAGTAGGAGTTAATTTGTGTTGTCAGCTGGATTCAATCATTATGACTGGTCACTGGCTTTAGTCCTGCCTACAGTCAAGAGAGCCCTTTGGAAACAATATCCACGTAACTTACGACGAGGATTGCGCAAGGAGAGACCGTTCATTTCTCCTCCTTTCCAGATTTCTCTCAGCTGTTGAACAGAGCTCCTGTCCTGGGCGTATGATATCCGGATTCCACCACGACAGCACTCTGTTCCTGAGCAGAGGCAGCGTCGTTCCATTACAAATGAAGAAAACGAACTGCAGTGGTCCCTGCACCATCGTAACTATGTGTACGTAGTACACAAACTGCGCTATGTCTTGTGCCTGGTGGAATCCAATTCTAATTATTATACCTATCCCGCTCAAAATAACAGCCTTAACTGACATAAAAACATATTGTTTCTTAGAGGCAAATTTATCGTTACTAAAAATTTTGAGTTGCCGCATGGAGTTCCGAGCACGTAAGTACATGTATCCCACCGACCCAAGACAAACCAAATTGAAAGTTATCGATAGAGAAATCCCCGCAAGGAATATTATCCGACTGTGCATCAGGTAATATTTGCTCGTCTTTTCGAAAGCAATAGTTGCTGTGCACACCACAGTCCAGGGTATCAGTGCATACAGCGCTTGACCACGGAATACCCTCCTGGCTTCAGCAGGTGGCAGGTCGTCAGGAAGCCTAAGATGACGGACACACGCGTACATTTGGTAGCAGAACAAGTTTAGCCAGATACACCTTAGAAGAGTGAGGGCACTATCAATGTGGACCATCGTAGATAGGTCGGGGACGCCTGTCACACGATAAATGACCTCAGAACACAAGATCTGCGTTATACCCGTGATCTGAATGGACAAGAATATCTTTCCTGGGACATTACGTAACTGGGGCAGGTACATGTATACAAGAGTGGTCAAAAAGCGGAAAATAATATTTATGGCTATAAATGACATTTCTAAAGGTTTTAAGCTGTCGATTTTGAAATCTTTGTATTTCAAGGTGGCACTGTTCAAGCTGTCTTTGTACTTAAGAGCCCTTTCTGTTGGCCTCACATACCCTTTGTAGAACTCTCTTTCCCACGTTAAATTGTACGTCGTGAAGTGCGATCCGTTTGTGTAGAAACTGACGCCGCATAAATCGAAAGACTTATGGAAAGAAAAATCGCCACACATCAGCAACAGGACTGCTCTGGAAACAGAGCAGATGGCATCTGTAGCGTTCGACTGCAGGCAGGACTGATCGCCAGGGCTGTCGAAATAGCAGCGAGCATCATGTACGGATTGTATCATACTAAACGGGACGTCCTGACAAACGCCGTGCGAGTTGACTGTCATCCAGGCCAGCAGACAGAGGTTGACGTTTATCCTCTGCGTGTAGGCCAGGTAGCTGGTGACGGGTACGTGGGGCGACCTCTGCACCATGTCGTCCCACATCTGCACGCGGCACCGCTCGCGCAGGTTTTTGGTCTCCGGTGGCAGGTCTTCCAGCGGACACGTGGGGTGGTCAAGGGCGTTCGCCAACAGCTGCACGCAGTCAGTGTCCACGGAGACCATGGCGTTGCTTCTGTCCTCCATCTGCCACTCCTCATCTGCAAAAGAATCACTGCGAGTTGAGTGGTGCTCACACACCAAACGTATGCAGAAGCAGATGTACACATATGACCCCAGAGGCTCCTCTGGATGATAAGACCAGGTGTATTTTAACTACATCATCGATGATAAGTAATGTCAACAAAATTTTTTGTATTCGGAAAGATATATACCAGAGTTGAATCGAGAGAAGAGTACGCAATTCGTTTTCATCTACAGAGTATCCAGGAAGTCCCCAACACCCACAGTAACTCTTCATCATTTCCTTGTGCCTTTGTCCCACGTCAACGCAGGGTCGGCGTCGTTACTATGGATTTGCCATTGTTAGTGCAGAGGGCATCCAGATCCCCTTCCTATCCCCCCCCCCATAACCTCCCCCCCCCTCCCCCCAAGATAGAATTAGTGTATCCCATCTGTCTGCGTCTAGTGAAAGCCATGGAATAGTGTGAACGTGTTCAGATGTCTGTGAGTCGTGTAATGGAGACGGGACGTGGGGACCGCCCGGTATTCACCTAGTGGGATGTGGAAAACCGCCTAAAAACCACATCCAGGCTGGCTGGCACACCGACGCTCGTCGGTAATCCACCAGGCGCATTCGATCTGGGGCCGGCGCGCCTACCCTAGTCCAGGAAGCAGCGCATTAGTGTTCTCGGTTAACATGGTGGGTGACTTTGTGCAATCATTGAGGACATACATTCGTTTGCTTGGTATCCCTCCTTTGAAGCTGACGAAAAGCGTTGGTGTAGTTACTATACTGTTTTGTTTCACTACAGCACCATTTCAGTTGTGAATTCGTGTTGAAGCAGTTACACTGTAGAGGTGCGTTTAGTGGCGCGTGTATGGATGCACGAAGGTCCACAGAGAGGGCAAACAACGAAAAACATTATGAGAGTATTTGCCATGGTGCAACTCGTAAAGCAGCTCTGCTTGTTTCAGCGCAATAAGCTGGTTTTGTATCGAAGACTGGTAGCGTGCTGGACGTAAAAAATACAAATGAAAGCGTGTTCCCTGAACCGGCCGAGCAGTCTGGAATGAAATCCTTTCGCAAAAGAGTTGCTCAGTTCAAACACTGTGGTCACCAACATATGACCACATTAAAAAATATTTGAAAATGAAAGGATTTAGGCCGAAGTTAATGAATAAAGAATCTGACTGCTGCTTGGAGCGACGAGTTGCCACCTGCCGTGTCTCGCCCAAGAGTGTTAACAACAAGTATTATTTTTTATAGTCTCTAGCCGCATTTTGGAGTCTGAAGTGAAGCCTAATCTCAGGCTCTACTGTAGAGATTTTGGGCAATTTCCACTAACAGAGAGACAGGTTCACGAGATAGGTTTTTGTATATCATCTGAAAATTTTTAGTGCAAACTTCCTGAGCTTTGATAAATTAAACCCCTTGCCTGAGTGAAAACAATGCTATTACAATGGCACGTTTATCTGTCTGTATGTGAACCCTAATCTCAGTAACTGCTGCAGGTGTGCGTGTGTGTGTCTCGAGCTTACCGTCGGTCAACAGCGAGATTATCAGCACCCTTACTCACATTAAAAGAAACGAATGTGGATAAAACTAAGAAAATGGTATCACTCAGTGAGGAGGAAACCTTTAAAGTGACGCTCATCCTCTCTCTCTCACCTCACTCACGTTTACCATACAAGCACTCTATCTCGCACCCGTTAAGACAACGGATAAAGGGTGAAAGGTGCTATACCTGGGATTAAAACGGAAATAAAAGACAGATGAGTTAAAAAAAGAGGCTCTAAGAAATCTGATTGGCTGACCACATAAGAAAAAGATGGGTCAGCTGGGCACACAATTAACACGTTAAAATCTCCCTAAAATTTTCGGAAACATAGTGGACAAATTACAAAACCTTAAGACATCACATTCGTTTGAACGTTAATTAAAACAGAGGGCAGACCTATCATCAAATCAGTCGCTGCCCACTGGTCGGAGAATAAATCATAGTCTGATAAAATCTGGCGCACTATGATCTGTATGCCACAAGTACTACACAATGGACTGAGTTCTCAGCGGAGAAGGAGCCATGTGTCATAGGGCTGTGGCCTGTGTGAAGACGACTGGGGAGCCGCTCATCCTCCCACCGACCCAAAAGCAAGGAGACAGCAGGCAGGTGGATGGCACACCGCGCTAACTCAGCAGCGCGGCACGCCTCCTTGCTTGCTAGATCTGCCCTTTCGTTTCCACCAATATCCACATGCCCTGGTACTCAGCAGACAGACTTCTCCTTCCCCTACCGTTGTAGTTGGAGGAGGACGTCCTAGATATTGTGCACTACTTTAGCTACTGGGTACAAACGTTGTAGAGAGTGAAGAACACTCAGGGAATCAGAGCAGACAAGGAATTTAGCACTTTAAGCACATTTCGTCTGCTACAGTGCCTGCAAGGTCGCATGTCAATCTGCATCAAAGACAAAAAACTTGCAAGGCAGTCAGACATTGAGTATACAATCAGAGAAAACAATAGTGCAACCTACAGAGTCCCCCTGTTTCGACCCATCCATAAAGACAGTTCTAAAGGTTTGGTGACCATTAAAAAAGTCCTTTAATAATGTATGAAAATATGTGTTGGAGTGCTACATCTGCTATACTACACTAAATCAAAGTTACTCTGGACCGCTACAGTAATCCGGGTAGCAGACTGTTAAAACGCTGGATTTGGTGTTGCACTTGCTCCACACCAAGTGACTCCAGCACATGCCCTACCTAGTGTCCAGATGTCCATGTTGCTGATGGAGAAAAGGCATTCCAGAGGTGGAGGAGCAATGGAATCGTACGCATGTGAAGTTGGAGCTACAAGAAACTTACATGCCTGATTCACCATGAGGATATGTCGCTAGATGGTGAGTGGCGGTTTCCCAACCTGAGCACAGAGACTGGGTATGGGGCTGGTTCTGTAAGCGCATCTGGCATCCTAATATCCTTATGCGTCAATAATCTTGAGGTAAAAAGACCTCGCTGACCTGTACACTGTGCATCCATAGTCTAGCCACGGACACACAAGAGCCCTATAAAACTGGAGCAGACACACCCTGTCTGATCCACTAGACCTTTGGTTGAGGCACTTTACAATATTCAGTGCCTTCTGGGTTCTGGCTTTCAGGTCTCACAGGTGTGGAAACCACGAAAATTTGGAGTTAAAACTGAGGCCTAGAAACCTGATTTAGTCTTAAAAATGTGGACTAATATCCCTCATATGCAAGTCAGGTAAATTAAAATTACAATGAGAATAATTAAAATTCTTATCTGCAGAAAACTGAAACCCTGTCTTTGCAGCCCACCTCCATAACTTCCGCACTCTAAGTGCAACTGGTGGGTCGCCGTAGCACCTCTGGAGGAAGAATATGAAACAGCAAAATTGTCCACAGTTAAGAAGCGCTGTACAGGACTCCTTTCTGTATATGTGATACTGTTTATGGCTATGGCAAAGAGGTTAAAACTCAAAACATTACTCTAGGAACACTATTCCCTTGCTCAAAACATTCCAACAGCGTGTTACTAATTCAAGACCTAAAAAAGAGCTTACGCATGAGAGACCATATGAAGATGCTGAGAAGACCATGAAAGCCCCATTCGTGGAGTTGCACGAGAATACTGTGTCTCCACATAGCGTTGTACACCTTACCGATATCAGAGAATATGTTGAGACAGTGCTGTCTACCTAGAAAGGCCTGCTGAATAGCCACCTCTAGTAGAGTCAGGTTGTCAAGGTGGATCGAAACCTCCAGAATCCACACTGAGAGTGGCTAAGCAGTTGCCTGGTCTCTGCCAGACCAAACGACGGTTAACCATTCGCTCCAGGGTCTTTCCTTCACAGCTTCTGAAAACTGGCATCAGCAGTAGTCGGTGCAAAATGCTCTGCCAGGGTCTGAGTGATGTGTTTGGAGACACTTCTGTTTCAGCACTGCTGTTATTGGTAAACGAATGTGTTTACAGAAGCCCTCATAATGGGTTCCAGTACTTTTCTGGAAGAAGTGGAATGGTTGATGTAGTCCAGAAACGCTTGATATGCCGTTTTCTTGCTCTCCTTAATGACGTGCCAAGTCTTGGCTCTCGTGATCAGAAAGGCTGTGAGGTTATCTACTGCTGGGATGTACTTAAATCGTTGAAGACCTAACTGTACGCCTGTCCTGGATTGCTGAGCGGCACTCACCAGCCCAACAAGCAACAGGACTTTGGGACTGATAAGTCACTGACGTGTTGGATCTATCGTGTGATGAGGTCCACCCATTCGTTGACACTGTTGCAGTCATCAGTAATGACCTGTGTCCAATTTCCAGTTAGTATTGGCTTGCAATTGTTGTGTTGATGAAGTTACTCAGCTTTAACCAAGTATTTAAAATTGATGAGTGTAACAATGTCTTTTGTGTTTGTGAGGACAGGCATGTTTTTCAGTAACTGTTAGGATCCACTTTACCACTTTTTTGCTTGTGCTTGGGTTCATTGTACTTTCGTAGGAAAGAAGTATAGGCAGCGTTTCTCCACTAAAGCTGGCTACTTTTTCTTTAAAACAAATGTTTCGCATTTCTATGTCTAATTAGGCTGGCGACCGTATTCTATTTCATTTCAGTAAGTTTGAGTAGTTAAAACATTATCTAAATTGGATCTGACCCTTTCTGTGTTTTTATGTAACTTTAATTTCAACTCCGATAAGCAAAATCCTCTAGGCATTTCACGGTTAAATTCTGTAAAAACTCTCACAGAAGGTAACATTATACTACATCTAAATACCAAATTTGGTTATAAATATTATATCTGTATACTAAATGGTGCAGTATAGTGTTATATGTGGCTTTTCCCATGACAGGACTATTTGTTCTATTGCGACATAGTGTGTAGTAAACGAGACTTGGTAAATAGGTAGCACATGTGTATGAATTTAGTGTCATACACTCCCACACGTGCACCAAAGTTAATGTAAGCTGTAAATGTCTTGCTAAATAAATAGGTCTCAACTTCCTGAATCTACTCTGTAAACTTGGCCAATTTTTAATCAGTTATGGTATATGGAATTAGCATTGTTTTCTCAGTTTGGCCATATCGATTCAAATGTCCATTGGAGGCCCCCATGATATCGATAAATGAATCACACTCCATATGCTGAATAAATCTATACCTATAGCAGAGTGTACTTCTGGGCAAACATTGTAACTCTGTACTAAAAATAGGGCAAACAGGCAGAAAACGTATAAATGTGATGAATAAAGTTATTACCATAGCTAACAGGCAATTTGGCTTCTCTTTAAAACAGAGTATACCACCCATCTATATTAGCATCAATTACAGGACATCGTGTGAGACTTTGGGCTCATAGACTGGAGCTAGTTAAGGAGAGTTCAATGAGGAGTGCTGCCAAAATTAATGGGCATCTGTTTAACTACCACATATGATGCTTTGTCAGTAATTCTAGGAATATGCTCACTAGTTGGAAAATAAAAAACTGGTCTTTTACTGGCTACAGAAAAGCAAACAAATGAAAGTATGAAGGGCGCCTGGAACTGAGGCCAATCCGAAAAAATAATAAATAAAAGCTCACACATTACAACTGTGGCTAAACGAATGGGAGGGACTAAAAATGAGATTTCTTAACCCGTCGAGTGGACTGATTCATTACCTGACTGTTATGACCCTTATGCTACGTATCTATACAAAATCAGAAGATGGATACATGATAGCTGTTCCTGGGACAGTGCAGGCACACCAGAACACACATTGTGGGAGTGCATGCTCTGTGAAGATAAATAATAGCTAAATAATAGTAAATAATATATAATAAATCACTACTCAGTTCAGTTCAAGTCCTTGATTATCCAGTTAATGAAACCTCTCATGGCTTGGCACCTGTCTGCTAATGCAATCCACCTACTATGCCAAAAACACTGTAGTGTTATTCTAACGCTGATTTTCGGAAGGGAAACTCATTTGTAGCTGTGTTTGTAGATTGTACACACATGTGAGTCTTATTCTGCTGTGCGTCAATATCATAGGTTACCACAGGCCTATCCTAAAATTCATGATGCTGTGTGGTGCTCTGAATAATTTAGCGTAACTAATAGGTGCAAGCACTGAGTATTAATGAACAGTTAATTAATTCATTCCATGAGAGGACGAACCTGAATTACATAATTATCTATGCTTTTTTGTTTAACATTACCCACTCATCTATGGTTAAATAAATCTTGTGTGAAATTCCTTAGAAATCTGCTTCTACAGCTATCAGTATCAAGATTTTACTTTATATACTGATCCTAATTGCTATGCATTGTTTGAAAAGAACAGTAATTCAGCTGGTATTGGCCAGTGGAGACCAAAGGCACTCATTTTGATTACCCTTGTCTACAAGAAGTCAGTGGGTAAATTGTTTCCAATTGCCACGTTTAAATTCATTGAGCATTAATCTCATTAAGGGTGTCCCATTACAATGCTAGTGAACTTGCATTTGGACCACCGCAACTAGCCTGTTGGATATAACTGATGATACTGGAAAATCTCTTATTGCCATAGTTCATAAACAGACTCATTCAGTTCAATGGTTACATTTTATTTGATAAACCTTGGTACAACGTTTTGGCGGGCACGCAAGTCTGTTTCCAGTAAGTCCTTACATTTTATTTAATTGACACTGCCAGAATATTTTGATAGGCAGTTGGATCCTGTCAAGAAATATCATTTCCAGTAAAGTGAAACTAATAGTTATGCCTTATTTTGTGTACCCTGTCAGGATAGCTCTTTTCATATGATTTCATATACACTATTTAGGTGGTAATATTAGCATATACATATATTGTAGGTATATTATATCAATATTAACATTGATGATTGCCAAGAAGGGAAAGCAGAAAGGTGGAAGGAGTATATAGAGGGTCTATACGAGGGCGATGTACTTGACGACAATATTATGAAAATGGAAGAGAGTGTAGATGAAGATGAAATGGGAGATACGATACTGTGTGAAGAGTTTGACAGAGCACTGAAAGACCTGAGCCGAAACAAGGCCCCAGGAGTAGACAACATTCCATTAGAACTACTGACGGCCTTGGGAGAGCCAGTCCTGCCAGAACTCTACCATCAGGTGAGCAAGATGTATGGGACAGGCGAAGTACCCTCAGACTTCAAGAAGAATATAATAATTCCAATCCCAAAGAAAGCAGGTGTTGACAGATGTGAAAATTACCGAACTATCAGCTTAATAAGTCACAGCTGCAAAATACTAACGCGAATTCTTTACAGACGAATGGAAAAGCTGGTAGAAGCCGACCTCGTGGAAGATCAGTTTGGATTTCGTAGAAATATTGGAACACGCGAGGCAATACTGACCTTACGACTTATCTTAGAAGAAAGATTAGGGAAAGGCAAACCTACATTTCTAGCATTTGTAGACTTAGAGAAAGCTTTTGACAATGTTGACTGGAATGCTCTCTTTCAAATTCTGAAGGTGGCAGGGGTAAAATACAGGGAGCGAAAGGCTATTTACAATTTGTACAGAAACCAGATGGCAGTTATAAGAGTCGAGGGACATGAAAGGGAAGCAGTGGTTGGGAAGGGAGTGAGACAGGGTTGTAGCCTCTCCCTGATGTTATTCAATCTGTATATTGAGCAAGCAGTGAAGGAAACAAAAGAAAAATTCGGAGTAGGTATTAAAATCCATGGAGAAGAAATAAAAACTTTGAGGTTCGCCGATGACATTGTAATTCTGTCAGAGACAGCAAAGGACTTGGAAGAGCAGTTGAACGGAATGGATAGTGTCTTGAAAGGAGGATATAAGATGAACATCAACAAAAGCAAAACGAGGATAACGGAATGTAGTCGAATTAAGTCGGGTGATGCTGAGGGAATTAGATTAGGAAATGAGACACTTAAAGTAGTAAAGGAATTTTGCTATTTGGGGAGCAAAATAACTGATGATGGTCGAAGTAGCGAAGATATAAAATGTAGATTGGCAATGGCAAGGAAAACGTTTCTGAAGAAGAGAAATTTGTTAACATTGAGTATAGATTTAAGTGTCAGGAAGTCGTTTCTGAAAGTATTTGTATGGAGTGTAGCCATGTATGGAAGTGAAACATGGACGATAAATAGTTTGGACAGGAAGAGAATAGAGGCTTTCGAAATGTGGTGCTACAGAAGAATGCTGAAGATTAGATGGGTAGATCACATAAATGATGAGGAGGTATTGAATAGAATTGAGGAGAAGAGGAGTTTGTGGCACAACTTGACGAGAAGAAGGGACCGGTTGTTAGGACATGTTCTGAGGCATCAAGGGATCACAAATTTAGCATTGGAGTGCAGCGTGGAGGGTAAAAATCGTAGAGGGAGACCAAGAGATGAATACCCTAAGCAGATTCAGAAAGATTGCAGTAGGTACTGGGAGATGAAGAAACTGGCACAGGATAGGGTAGCATGGAGAGCTGCATCAAACCAGTCTCAGGACTGAAGACCACAACAACAACAACAACGATTACTCATGTTTACAATGCAAATCTTATCACTGTCCTAGAGGTATTATGCAGATGGTGCATTAGGAGAATGTCACAACAAAGTTGGCAGCTAGTCATGTATGAATTGGCATACCTCCATACATTCACGTCTTCGCCTACATCTGACTGCACTTCCTCCTTAGGCCAGTGATCAGATAGTTATACATGCAACCCTTGTCTGGTACTAAGTTCCTAATGGTGAGCGCGACCATAACACGTCTTTCATCATGAACGTGTCATACTGTACAATCCAGTACTTTCCTCGTGCAGAATGCAGTAACACTGACTTTTTTAAAATGATTGTTCAACCACCACTACTGTTAACACACATGATTCATACAAAGTTTTCTCAGTATTATTAGGGTTCACAGAATCAACATTTGTAAGAAAATTATTAACTATTCAATTACAAATAAAAATATTATTCATTAATGAAAAATACAAAATTATAAGAAATATTATACTGAGATCATATATGATACGTAAAATAACTGCATCATTTACAATATTAACACTTTCACTGCCTCAGACGTGCTGAGTGTAATGTGGATACTGCTTGCCAAATTATTATACCTGTGCTGAAAGATGACGTAGTGGCTGTCATGAAATACTTATCATCCGATCTTTCGAAAAGTATTGCGTGAAGAAGTTTCGTCTTTGCACATACTACTGTCTGACATCTTTTCTCCATAAGGTACAGAATTTCATTTCCTTCTTGTCATATTTCATTACGTCAAATTAAGTAAAACATTGCAGGAAATATCGTAGAGTTTCCATAACTAATAACACATTGCATTAACCGTGTGTATGTTTCATTTTACTTCATTCATTGCAGTATAAGAAATGTAGATAAAATATCGAAATTTTATATCAAACAGAGAACAGAACGTAATCGCATTCCGTCCACCACTTATTGATTTTAATATCTGTTGGACACTTCCATTAAATGCGTTCATTTCCGTCCCTGAGCATCATAGTCATGTGATCGTAACCAACATAATATTTCATAAACCGTTCGAGATAGTGAGACAAGGTTTACGCAAATGACAGCACTCAAAGACGTACATTGTTTGTATGATGAATAATCGAAACTTTTCTGTTAATCGAGATGAAGTAGCTGCTATGCAGCAGGGAGAGGTCGGCAGAGTGGGACGCATAAATGTGTCAACAGTGCTTTCGGAAATCCCAGGGAGCGCACTCAAACGTGCCCTCAGTGTGCTGGTGTAAGCTGTCAGCAGTTGGCAAAGATGATATGCAAAGTTCAATAGTAGGCACCTCTAACAGGCGAGTTGTGGCGCCCTGAAAATATTCCAAGTTCGGAGTTGGCAGGCCGACCACGTGGCGCCGGACGTTGGCCGAAGCAAGAGGGGTGCAGCCCAGCCACGAGGCTGGGAGTTCCACGGTGAGGCTGTGTCAGTGAAAGAGACTTGCACGCTGAGAGTGCCAAAGGTGGCGGACTTTGTGAAACCATCGTGGCAGACATTTCGCAGTTTGTATAGATATTAATACTAGCCAGATGAATCATGATACCCCAAAAAGAAACATGTAAATTGCTATCATTTGCACGACGATTCTGACGCTGTAATCAGATTTTCAATATCTTTATTAGTTTAAAGTTTAGTATCTGCGGGTAAATTGTACAAGTAACGCCCAGCAATGAATTTCCAAAATTTAAACCCTTCATTCGATTTCGTCGATCGACGTGTCTTTAGAAAGCTATTAGATTAATCCTAAAGTGGTATGAATTACAGGCATCTAACGTCAATAGTACATGAGTTATTGGAGGTGAAAATAGCCGATTACTATAGATAGCGTCAGGCCATAAGTACTCCATAGCATGCTTATAAATATATTTATTCATCTATGTCTTTGTTTAAATCCGATATATGCTATTGATGAAGAAAATGGTCAATTATTTACCGTGTTTTAGAAAGCACAGAGACATTAGGCTACTGGGTTATTTGGCTCGCTATTCCTTTGATATATGTTTATATAATTTGTTGATGTATTTAATAATGGATGTTAGAGCGTGTTTATAGTCCAGCCGTAGGAATATTTATTTAATGTCAAGGTATTTAAATGTAAATCCAGTATTTCGAGAGTGTTTGATGTTTGTGAGCGTACTTTGGCTTCAAGACATGGCGGGAGCGCTCTAGCCAATCACAGCGCTCGTGAATGGGGAGACTCGACTGAAGTGGGAGAGGGGTGCGGCAGAGGACACAGGGGAGGTGCTTGACGCGGCAGTCGAGGGAGAGACTTGGAGAGTGGGCAGCGGTTTGCGCCTGGTCGCGACAGATGGAAATACTTCGGAGTGCCGACTTTTGCACTTGTGAGATTTCCATGGCTTCTACAGTGAAGACGTAGTGCGCCTTTAGAAGTTAATATCTCGCGAGCTATGTTGTCGTTCATAACTAATTACGTAGAGTAGGAATCTATTGTTTCCCTGTTATTCAACTTATATTTTATTTAATTGTTGGACCATCGACACCAATAAGTGTTTTGCAGAAATATACCACATTGTCAAAAGTACTTCTACTGTCATACTCATCATTTAAAGTCGTTAAGATAATACCTGCAGATTTTATTTAATTGCAATCCTTCATTTATAAACGTCTTTGTTACGTCCTAAATTCGCAATTGTTGAGTGAGATACCTTCGACCATTCGATTCATGTGTACATCCATATTGTATACTGTAAACTCAGCTGTATTTGACCTGTAATGCGACAACCACGTATCCCAGCCCCTAGACAACGAAACCAGCCAAAACCTTTAATATTGCAACTCTGTCGTAGGGTACGTAGTTGAGGGCCATCCATTCACATTATCACATTTTTATTGAGAATGCCCCCACGCTGAATCAAGTGTGCCTGTCACGAGAGAGGCCAGAGACACACTCACAAGCAAGATGTCGCCAACGCCCTCTAGGCCTCACTAACTCCAGTTAGGCGTCTGTCAGTACGTTTGCAGAGCACGTCACAGTCTATGACAGTACGTTGTGACCAGATTATTAACTGTAGTGGGACTAGCAATGACACTAAAGTTTGTAATATCAAGATTACCGATACTGCGTGCAAGAGGACTATTACTGATGAACTTGTACCAAAACACATGAACTCTATTGAAATTAAGTAAAAGTCTGTTCATGTAAATAAAGAACCATATTAATCCATGTGTGCATTTGTAGTGTAAAAACAGGATACCAACCATCCATAATAACGTCTGCTCCCTTGCTTCCTTGTGGTACAAGACTCCACACTCAGTAACTGGGGTGCAGCGGAACACGACGATTTAACTCGTCCACAGCAGTTCACTGCTTAGCAAAAAGTTAATTTATATCTGTAGCTGTTGAGCTACAGAAAACAAACGTATTTAAAACCGGCCTTTTGTTTGGTCTCAAAGATCTGTGTATAGCCAAATCTTACACTGTTCAGTGATGATTAGAAGAAAATTTTCTCTTAATTGTCACAGACGTACCGTTATCCCGCTAGCTGTCCATCAAGTTTTGACATAATCTATGTTCAGAGATCATGTTCAGATGGCTGTGTGATGAATATTGTTTTCAGGATGCTGCTGATCTCGTACTGAGGGACATGAAGCCTTCGGTGTAGGGGCAACGATAGACACTCCACAAGAATTGATTTTTCATTTGGTTAAAGAATCTAGACGTATCAGGGGTCCCACATCACTCCAACTGCACACGCTCCACACAATTACAGAGCCTACACCAGCTTCAACAGACCGCTGCGACCATGCAGTGTCCACCGATTCATGAGGTTCTTACCATACCCGTACACGTCCATCCGGTCGTCTGACCAGGCAACGTATTTGCAGTCATCAAGACTCAAATGTCGGTATAGACAGGCCTAGGCAAGGCATAAAGCTTTGTGTCGTGTATTCATCAAGGGTACATGATTAGGGCCTCGGCTCCGAAAGCCCGTATCGATGAGGTTTCATTGAATGATACGCACGCTGGCACTTGGTGATGGCCCAGCATTGAAATCTGTAGCAAATTGCGGAAGGATTGCACTTCCGTCACGTTGAATGATTGTCTTCAGTCGTTGTTGGTCCATTCTTACAGGATTTTTTTTGGGCCGCAGCTATGTCGGAGATTTGATGTTTTACAAGATTCCTGATATTCACGGTACACTGAAATGCTCGTATCGGAAAATCCTCTCTTCAGTTCTACCTCGGAGATGCTGTGTCCATTGCTCCGACTGTAACACCACTTTAAAACTCACTTAAATCTTGATAATCTGTCATTGTAGCACAAGTCACCCATCTAACATCTTCGCCAGACACTTGTAGTCTTATATAGGCGTTGCCGACCGCAGCGCCGTATTCTGCCTGTTTACATATCTCTGCATTTGAATACAGATACCTATACCAGTTCTTTTGGCGCATTAGTGAACACGAGTCAGTTGGTTGTTTTGATGGAATTAGGCAAGCGTTACTATGGCGATGGCAGCAATGGGTAAATGTAATAGCGCGACGTTTCCAGCAACGTCTCTAAAACCATACTAGTCACGCAGCAGTATTAACAACGTCTGTGAATATCACTAGCGTCGCAATATTCACGGATGCCTAGTGGGGAACCGACGCCCAAGTGACGTTTCTGTAACATTTAAAGTAATTCTTTATATCTGTTCCAAACACTGTAATATTTGCTATAGGTAGGTTTTTACATCCTATTGGGCAGGAGTCTATAGATACGTCGAACTGGAGTAGTCAGCTTGCAACAGAACTAGGAGGAGGGTTGCCAACCAGGTGAGGAACCAGCAATGAAAATCACACCAGTAGTTAACGCAGGTCACACGGGAAATTACGGAAAATGTGAAACCACACATCATTAGCTGTTTACGAGGCTCAGTCCTCGAACTGGAATACAGTAGGGAGTCACCAGTGCACAAAAATGAAGTGGCTGACTGCCAAAATTATTCTTACCTAAACTCTCGATGTCACCTACAAACTGTAGGTCGAAGAACCAGTTGTAACAATAGAAGGAATACAGTGCGTCGGCGAGACCAAACATTTGTGACGCCCGTCGATGTCGAGCGCCGCACAGCGCAGTAAAGTCGTCCCTGAAGGAGAGGAACCGCTCGTGGTAGGAGAGTAGGTCATGATTCAACAGAGGTCGTCTGTAACAAAAAAAGTTGCGACGTTAAAAGTTAAAAACAAGTTAATTCAGCGTGCCAGATCATGTGCTGCTCACGTGTGATGTAGAGGTATCCGCAAAGTATTTACTTTCAGCGCTGGAGGGTGCACTGGTATGAAACTTCACAGCAAATTAAAATTGTGTGTCGGTCTGTCACTAGAACATTTTGCTCAACTAAAAGTCGTTTATTGTGATGAATTACGATGAATTACAGTGTTATACATGGAGATGACAAAAGTCTGGGGGTAGCGATATGCACATGCACAAACGGCAACAGTATCACGTACACGAAGTTTAAAAGGGGAGTGCTTTGGTGGAGCTGTCATTTGTAATCAGGCAGTTCACGTGAGAAGGCTTTCTACGTGATTACGATCGCATGACAGGTATCACCAGACTCTGAACACGGAATGCTAGTTGGATCTGGACGCATAGGCATTTCGGAAATCGTTAGAGAATTCAATATTCCGAAATTGACAGTTCCAAGAGAGTGTGCCAAAAATATCAAATATCCAGCATTACTTCTCATCACGGACAACACAGTGGCCGATGGTCTCAACCACCGAGAGCAGCACTGTTTGCGTAGAGTTGTCAGTGCTAACAGGCAAGCAATTCTGTGTGAAACAACCGCAGAAATCAGTGTTGGACGTAAGACGAACGTATCCGTCAGGAAAGTGCAATGCAATTTGTTGTCAATGGGGAATGATAGTAGAAGATGCTGCTACTGCTCCTGCGCTAGTGACCGTATTGGTTGCGCCCCAGGGTAAGGGAAACTGTGGCCTTTTCAGATGTTTCCCGATTTCATTGTGTAGGAGCTGATGGTAGGGTCCGAGTGTAGACCAGACACCATAAAGCCGTGAACCCAAGTTCCCAACAAGGCAGTGTGCAAGCTGATGGTGGCTCTGTAATGGAGTGAACAGGGTCCTCTGGTCCAGCTGGACTGATAGATGACTGGAAATGGTCTCGTTCGGCTACTTGGAGACCATTTCCAGTCGTTCATGCAGTAATGCTCCCAAACAAGGTTGGAAAATTTATAGAGGACCATGCACCATGTCAGTAGCAGGACAGGGGGGTAGACAGGTTGTCTACATCAGAGGCAGGTACGCACTCAGGGGGAAACCTATTGCTCTCCTTTGTTTGACAGGTACTTAACGTATCATTCTGCTAAATGCTTTACCATGTTGCTGCACTTAACCTATTGTCGCTTCCAGCCCCTCCCACTTCCCTCCCCCCTCAGGAAAGGGATGCTGGCGCATTTTGTTAGTGCAGGTTACCTACATCGGTGGCAGTATGCATTCTGAGGCAATCCTATTGTTCTCCTTTGATTGACAGGTACTTAACCTATTGTCCTGTTAAGTGGTTTTCCATGTCAGTGAAGTTAACCTATTGTCCCCCCCACCCCCCCACCCATTCTAACTCTCCTGCCCCCTCACTGCTACAGGTACACTTTGATGTCTGAGTTATTGGAATAGCCCCTGTCACTACTATTTCACATGATGACGCAAGTACCATTAGACTTGTGACGTCACAGACATACTGATGGGGCTCCCATAGCAAATTCAAGATGGGGGCCATGATGGCGCACGTACCGTTACCGAAGATGGCGGCGGTGGGAAATTCAAAAAGTGC
The DNA here is from genome assembly GCF_021461385.2 of Schistocerca piceifrons. Lineage (NCBI taxonomy): Eukaryota > Metazoa > Arthropoda > Insecta > Orthoptera > Acrididae > Schistocerca > Schistocerca piceifrons. The sequence continues at coordinate 71,600,890 of NC_060148.1, read as the reverse complement.
CATTCCCCCTTACAGGTGGGAAATTCAAATTTTGTCAGTTTCTCGCGAGGGCCACGCTCACCTGGACTTGGAATGAGTTTTTGTGAGCGCCACGCCCACCTGAACTTGGAAGGAAATAGCTAAAGTCTCCACTACGCACCTCATCCAACTGCCACATCCCCTTACCAACCCATGTTAGCAGGCTAACAGGTACTAACGTGCACTAACATGTACTAACGTACACAGTGCATGATGTCATCTAAGATGGCGTCTGTGATATTTGTTGATGGATGTGCCACACACCCCCTGGTGGGAAGTTGGAATTTCGACAGGAAGATAGGTCAATTGGGCTACCTCTGCTAACCTAACACCCCTCCTCTTCCCACAAAAAAATGGTGGGAAGTTCAAATTGCAACAGGATAATGCAACATACCTAAGAAAATGGCAGGAAAAAAGAGCACCTCCAGTGACCTAAGTCACCCAACCAACACCTCTTTCTAGGAATTGGTAGGAAAAAGACTCAGTTGATCGATCATTTGGAGGGTATTTGATTGCTCTGTATGGAATATTGTTTAAACAATTAAGAAAATTTATGGAATATATGGAAAAGGTATATTGTTTATTTATAAGAAATTCAGTTTGTGGGGGTTGGATTTCTCTGGCTCATCATTCTCTGCTATTTGGAAACATCTAGGTCTTATAATAATCAATTACATGGGGAAAACATGTTGTGTAAAATAATGTTCAGCACTGTACTCTGGTTGATTAACCTAATTTTTGGCCCTTTGTCGGCACTTAACCAGTTGTTCTGCTAAATGGTTTTCATTGTCATCCCCATCCCCTTAAACTATTGAACTGCATTTCACATAAAAATTATTCAAATTAACTTAGTGTTCTGTAGTTAACCTGCTGTTCTGCTCCATGTCACCCCTCCCCTTGACTATTGTACCGCTAATACCACACTGACATAAAAAATTTATGCAAATTAATTAAATCGATATTCTTCACATGTATGGTGTAGTTGTTTTTAATTTGTGGCATCCTATTGGTCTTAGAGTATTGTTTGTATGTATGGGGGTTCTTACCAGTTGGGTCTGATTCCAGAGATTGAGAGGGTTCAGAGAAGAACAGCAAGATTCGTGATTGGTACCTTTAACCATCACGAGAGTGTTACAAAAATCATTGCAAATTTGAAGTGGAACACACCTGCAGATAGACTAGGCACCAAATGGAAGGGCTGCACACTAAATTCAAAATCCTATCTCTGCCGAGGATGCATAGCATGTATTATTACCACCAGCTTTCATATCGAACAATGATCACCATTCAAAGCTAAGGGAAATCGGAGCTCATACTGAGGTGTTCAGACAGACGTTTTTCCCACACACAAACTGGGAGTGGAACAGAAGGAGGGAAATATAACTTTGGTGTGAATAGTGCCCTCCACCACACACCGCTTGGTGGCTAGCAGAGTATATATTTAGATGGACTACAGTTTAAACAAAAGATTGCTAATAGTAAAAAACACATCCCACCACCTGCACTGGCTCTCCCAGCGAAGCTATGACGCGACAGTTTGGACTCTGTGAGTATGAGACGCTGTCATCTCTTTCATACTTTACACTTGAGAAATTTCTATCGAAATACGTGTTCACCTAGATACCATTGCTTGTGTGATGACACATGGCAGCAGTTCGGTCCACCACCTAGAGATGTTGCAATGCTTCCCAGGGCACATTCCTAACAGGAGATCCTGTCCACCAGTGAACTTACCCGTCAAATTGCTGGTCTGGTAGCACCATCTGCCATTGTTTCCTGCAGACAAGACTTTGAGAGACAAAATTATTTTGCATGGATCGCTACATTGCACTGGCAGTTAAACCTGCAAAAATTGTCTACAGATCATCAAATACATACAAGACTCAAAAGAATATTTAACAGTCTAACTAAAATTTAATATTACGATTGTAACTGCATTCTGACATCGATAGATGTACAGCTAACTTTTCCTCTGGAAGGAATCTCATTATCTACAGTGCACATACTTTTCCATGTAAAAAATCTCTTGTGGTTATCGATATCCCTAATATTTACGTCCCTCACGATAGGACAAACAATCATCTTCTCTAGTCATGCCACACCATAAACCACAGTAACTTTACAATGCAGTATATACACATTTTGCACAAACAGTGCAGTTATCTTCTGTATCTGCACAGCACCCAAAAAAAGGCCCACACTCACACTGGCTATATATCTCGATTCTCCTCAGTCCTAGGAAATTATCTGACAGAGTCGTCGAATCATCACTTCCGGAAGGTGCTGCACCCTGCCAAGATTCTTCAAACCAGTGTTATGAAGGGCAGGCGCCTGGCACTGTGTGGTAATGAATACCGCGTCCGCGGATGTAATGCTAAGAAAGGCGTCACAGACACGGTTGTTGTAGTGAATCAATACCACCTCTGACAGACAACAAGGAAAATACTAGGGTACACTTACGGGGTGCCGATGAGGGGACGCATTGTAACAGCTGTATTGCCTGTCCTGTTTGTACACTATAGCAGCTCCAGATGAACAGTTGCATTGCTATATTGTGCAGCTGCTTATGAAATGAATCTATCACCACGTATGTTCAGATATACTTCTCGATGCATTGAAATCACAATTCACCATTTTCAATCCATCGTTCTGTTATGACTAGACATACGCAATCTTTTTTGTTTTTACGTGAATAGTAGTTTGATCACTTCCCACAAACGTATGTCAGAACATAAGCCACGTTCAAGCAGCAACATAACATTTCCGATCGTTAACAGTAAACCTGTCGGACATCAGAGGACTTCCATCTCATGTGTGATGAGACGTGACACATCCCACTAAACAAACTTTGATTTATGTGATGTACTCCACCCTCCTGCCACATCTTGGGTGTAAAATCTAGACTTCAGCGTCATAACTAAGTTAGTGATACTGCATTCCCAGTGTACATATTTGCCTGACAGGAGTGCTGTTTACAGGGTTGGTGACAGATGGACTTAACATCTAAGGTCATCAGTCCCCTAGACTAAGAACTACCTAAACCTAACTAACCTGAGGACAGCACACACATCCATGCCTGAGGCAGGATTCGATACGGCAGTTAGTGATGGAATGTGTGCTAATTTTCACATGTCAGGTGCTGCTGCTGTACGTTTATCTGTTTGCTTGTAAGAGGTATTTGGAGTCACTAACAATCATTTTATATAGGGCTGATGCAGACATAGTATAATTTTGGAACCATGATTGGATGTGTACAGTGGGTGCTATACATCACCTGAAAGGTATACTGTACCCGTATCACACAGAGCCAATGTTTTAAGGAAGTAGTTTTTACGTTTTATGGCCCAATAACATAGTTTATCATAGAGAACCCGAGAAGAAGGATGTATGTGCCGTGCTTGAAATATATTTCTTAAATTGGAATATTAACAGTGCTACATTCCATACAACTGATAGGTTGGAAATGCAGGCGACCTAATATTATAGCCCGTTTTAAGTGCAGAACGTTGTAACCCTAGAAGGGCGTGTGTCTATGTTCTCTCTTACCAATACCTTTCAGGTACTGATCCTAGACTCTAGAGCATGCTCTGTGACTCTCATAGGCAGAGAGATAGAACATAAATTAAGCACTGTGCTCAAGGTGTTAGAAATATGTAGAGCTCTGCCATTTTCTTAGGTGTGATGCATTATCCTGTTGGAATTTGAGCTTTCAGCCACTTTTTTGGAGTGAGGGGAGGGGGGCTAAGTTAGGGTTGGTAGCCCAGTTGACCTATCTTCCCACCAAAATTTCAACTTCCCGCCAGTGGGGTGTGGCACTTGCATCATCAACTGATGTCACAGCCGAAATCTCAGATAACGCTACGCACTGTGCACGTTAGTACACGTTATTGCACGTTAGAACATGTTAGACCACCAACATGGTAAGCGGATGTGGTGGTCAGTTGAAGATCATGGTGGAGGCTTAAACTATTTCCTTCAAAGTCTAGGTGGGTATGGCACTCACAAAAACTCTTCCAAGTCTAGGTGAGCATGGCCCTCGCGAAAAACTCACAAAATTTGAATTTCCCACCTGTGAGGGGCTATGGCGCTTTTTGAATTTCCCACCAGCACCATCTTGGGTAACAATACTAGCGCCATCACGCCATCTTGGATTTGTGATGGGAGGCCAATCAGTGTGTCTGTGACATCACAGGTCTAATTGTACTTGTGTCATCATGTGAAATAGTAGCGACAGTTTCTATTCCAATAACTCAGACCTCAAAGTGTACCTGTAGCAGTGAAAGGGGCAGGGGAGTTGGAGTGGGTGGGGGGGGGGGGGGAACAATAGGTTATCTGCATTATCATGGAAAACCACTTAAAGGGACAATAGGTTAAGTATGTGTCAGTCAAAGAAGAACAATAGGATTGCCTCTGAGTGCATACCTTCCGCTGATGGAGGCAACCCGCAGTAACGAAATGGCCCCACACCCCCACTGTCCCACTACTCATGTCATCAGGTAATAATTATTTGCAACTGGTTCAAAGGACATTCTGGACAATCAAGGACATGAGTGCCATGGAACACTAATTTAACATAATTGTGAGGTCAGTTTGTGGACAAAATAGTGCACTGGAAACACTTTCGCTATTATGGATGGTCAGAGAAGCAGCATGATTCAATATTTCTGCAGGGGATTTCGAACCAATCAATGCCACATGTAGTTGCTGCACTACTCCAGGCAGATGGAGACCTGATACGATATTACGAGGTATCCCATGACTTTAGTCTCTTCAGAGTACAAATTCCAATGCAAAAATTTACCCTTATCAACACACCCTTCAAATTATACCCATAATGCATGGAATATTTTGGGGTAAGGCGGCAGTAACAGTGTTCATTTAGGAGAGGACCGAAGTAGCTGATCGTCACGTCAATCATGAGATGCCCAGTGACTTCACAAAGGGTCTGTTTATTTTCCTTTACATTCAAAATAATTTTAGAATAGGGGTTTTATGCGCCCATTGGGGAACCTGTTGAGACATACGTTTTATCGGTATGAATTAGCAGGGCCAGTAAGATAGGAAGAATAACCATTAGTGAAGGAGTGGCGGTGGTGCATGGCAGTAGCTGTTAGCACGCACCAAGGCAGCATGGGAGTCGCTGCTGGAGTACTCGTTGTTCTTCTTGCTAGTAAATGTCGATTAAAGTGAATGTAGATTAAAGAGGGAATACTCTATTGAACGTAGGCAGAAAATTTCGATTTAAAAAGAAAAGTATGTAACGTGAAAGGAACTACTGAGACAACCTAATGAATCCATGGTTTCGCTCATACATGACGTCTCGTCAGCAACGCGTCCTGTCTGGGGATATAAAATCACAATGGCGGCAGGTAGTGTCAGGCGTTCCCAAAGGCTCAGTATTAGGTCCTATACTCTTCTCTCTTTATGTCAATGATGTGTCATCGGTCCTGACCTATTGCAAATACCATATGTATGCTGATGACCTTCAGTTGTATCTAAGTGCGAAACCAAGCAATCTCAAGAAAGCTATTGAAAATTTCAATACTGACCTCAACGCACTGTCAAAATGGGCACAGGACATAGGTCTAAAACTAAACCCATCTAAAACCCAAGCGGTACTTGTTGGTCACTCTAAGCTTATTAGCCCAAAACATCGGGAATCCGTACCACCTCTTATCCTAAATGGAACAATTATTAACTTTTCGCCCTCAGCAAAGAGTTTGTGAGTAATAATAGATGAAAATCTAAATTGGACAGAGCACGTAACTGCAGTGTGCAAAAAAGCATCAGCATCCCTTCATGTCCTACAAAAATATAAAAAACTCTTCCCTTTCGATCTGAAAAAGAAATTAGTACAAACGCTTATACTCCCAATCATTGACTACAGCGATATTATCCTACAAGGCCTCTCTCAGGAAAATTCCCGACGTCTAGAACTGGTCACGAATGCCTGCGTCCGATATATCTGTGACGTTCGACTTTTTGATCACATTTCACCAGCATATGCAAAATTGTCCTGGCTGCGTGCAGACAAACGCAGAGATTTCCATACACTCTGTCTCATCTACTGCCTTATAAATGTACACTGTCCCTCATATCTCTCCTCGTCCCTAACACTCATGTCGGAACAACATGACAGAAACACACGTTCCCATCATAATAAAATCCTCTCCGTTCCACTGCATCGCTCAGTCACCTTCTCCAAGTCCTTTACAGTAGCGGGAACCCGACTCTGGAATAACCTCCCTCGTTATGTTAGAGAACTTAAAAACATGACCGGCTTCAAAAAACAATTAATGACGTATCTACTTAAGCAACAGTAATGCCTTCCTCTGTACATGAGTGCACTTCACCTCATTACTTCCCTCTCTCCCCCTCCTTAAACCTCCCTTACCCAAAACTCGCTATACTAGTAAACATCTACTTTACACACCAAAATATTAATGTACATCTGCACAAACCTTCATTACTATTGCGAATCTTTCTCATGTTTGTCATTATTATTTGTTTTTTTTTTACTGTTATTATTATTGCTTTCAACATAATCTGTATGTATAGCACCTGATGTAAAAATACTGCCAGCATTTACTTTATTAGGTCTTAGTCATGTTTATCATTATTATTTGATTTTTTGTTTTACTGTTATTATTATTGCTTTTATCATAATCTGTATGTATAGCAACTGTTGTAAAAATACTTCCGCATTTACTTTATTAGGTCTTAGTCACTAGTCTTTATTCATATTGTCACTAGAGTAAGCTAATTTTCTCATTTAAACTATGTTCATGATGTTACTCTGATGTGTGAAATGCTGCATGTGTGGAACACTGGTCCGATGTAAGAGAGGGCCTGATGGCCCTAAATCTGATCAGGTTAAATAAATAAATAAATAAATAAATAAAAATATATGTCAGCAAGGGCTGTTCAAGCTGGTGGATACCTGTAATGGTGTGGGGCATGTGCAGTTGGAGTGATGTGGGATCCCTGATGAGTCTAGATACGACTCTGACAGGGGAAACAAACATAAGTAGCTTGTCTGTTCACCTGTATCCATTCATGTCCATTGTGCATTCTGACAGACTTGGACAAATCCAGTAGGACAGTGCGACATGCCCGAAATATTATGTAAGATTAGAGTGTGTTTGAGGCATACAACCTACAATAGCTTGTTTAAATCTAATGTGGTGTCGTTACAGGATGAAGTTCACTTAGAAATTTCAGTTTGCCTTGTAGACACTGCATCAGCATTTCATAGGAAATGACCAAAAACTGGTGGCTTTGGAAGTTGCAGTGATTCACTGGATAAAGTGTATGCAAATCTCTTTCTAGTATAAGAGATCTATTTGAAATCAAATGTAATGGGGTTGCAGGCGAACTGTCTTTTGATCTAAGATTGTGGTGAAATAGAGATCAGGTAAGTTGAGGATATAGATTTGATAGCTATTTTCGCCAGCCATCGTTAGGTAGCTATCTAAGGTATCCTGAAAAGCGAAGCATTGTCCACTTATGGAATAATGTGGAATTACCGGAAATTAAATTTACCTGACTCAGTCAAAAATTACACACGTCACACCACATGGAAACACAAATGGAGACAGGAGGGTCATGGGTGACGTATCAGGTTCGTATGAAGTCCGATCATGTACATTAACGACTAACAGAGTGCACAAAGTAAAATTCTTGAAGGTACCAAGGAGAGTAAAACAGAAATGGCCCAAGAAAATAATGTGGGTTAACACATGCGGAAACGAAACCAATCACCCATGTGAAGAGAACATAGACATCGTCAATACGTGTATGGGGATTGAATAAAGGAGTCTGCTAAATACAGGGAGGACACTAGTAATGTCTCATGTGGCTGTGTTGCAAAAGAGGTATATTTCAACAAGCCAAGAATGAATCCACTGAAAGATAAGTCGCTAAACATTTGCAGTTCAGAAAATGATATTTATGAGAGAAGGGAGAAGTATAAATCAGATTATAAAGAAAGTACAAACGAGAAACCAAAGTAAAGTCGAAGTTACAGCGATCTGATACCTGATGAAGAGAAAATGGATACATTTGATGAGAAAATGTATATATTAGAAGCTAGTGATGAGTACAAAATTTAAACTGATCGCTGTAGTCGATACTAAGTAACCTCAGGGGACGCACAACTGTTCTGCAGCTATGAAATTCGCCATTATAGGGCCCATAGCTACGGTGGTGCTATCTAGTTTACATCACAATTCTGCACGACTGCCAACTCTCCTATCAAGAGTACTCTTTAATCGTGGATCTAAGGGAACTGAAGTAGAAGTAAGTGTGAAACTCAATTATGGAGTAATAGATTGAGTCTCAGCATTAAACAAAATCTCTGCGCTGTGCAGCTATACAGAACATGCGGATAAGGAGCATAAGGGCTCAAGTTCATGTTTGGTAATCTCTCCATTTAGGTTTTTTGTGTGACAATGCATTCTTCAAATATCGTGTCAATCTTTAAAGCATAAACCTAAATTCTTTTAACTATACCTAATAACAAAAATGCTAAACAAATGGAAGTCATAGAAATCATGAACATAAAATAGATCAAGAGACACGATAGTTTTTGACAGGTGCATATATGTGAAAATATAAAGTCACATGGGTGGATAAGATGTACTCAGAAACACGCAAAATATATCCTGTAGTATCAACGACAGAGCACCTAAAAAATCACTACTACCCTATGGAGACGTAATTGACACTAAAGTTTGATGAGTATACAGAAATAAGCGTGAAAGAATAAGGATTAGAAGGTAAAAGGCAAAGAACAGATAAGTGAATAACACTATAAGGATAGTAGATATTTGCGTTAATAAGTCAGAAAAGTAGGACTTGGGAGGAAACCAGCTGGAGCAGGCAGTTCGATCATTAAAATGTATAAAGGAGTCGAAAGTAACAGAACACTAAATAGCGTTAACAACTTGCAGTGGACTACAGATTAATAAGATATGTGAAGGGGAAGGAAGTGAGAGAATATCCAATAATATAAACAACTGGCACTCGTTTAAAACGAATTCATTTTGTAGGTGTTCAGGTAAGCCTCGCCACCTCCCAAGTTAGTAAGACGATATTGGGTAGGAGGAGTCATTCCCCATGTTGGTGTTGCTGTGGTCTTCAGTCTGAAGACTGGTTTGATGCATCTCTCCATGTTATTCTATCCTTTGCAAGCCTCTTCATGCCCGAGTAACTACTACAACCTACACCGCTCTGAATCTGCTTGCTGAATTCATCCCTTAGTCTCCCTCTATGATTTTTATCCACCACACTTCTTTCCAGTACTAAATTGGTGATCCCTTTATGCCTCAGAACGTGTCCTGCCAACCGATCCCTTCTTCTAGTCAAGTTGTGCCTCAGACTCCTCTTCTCCCCACTTCTGTTCAGTACTTCCTCTTTAGTTATGTGATTTACCCTACCTAACAATCACCACCCATATCTTTCTGAGTTGTCATACACTATTTCCTTGCTCACTTTGATTAACCCTTCTACACCTACATTGTCGTTGTGGACCTGTATATCCACAGCAGTTACCATGTTGAACGTAACTGAGGACAAATGATCTACTGCCTTTCATGTGTCAACTCCCCCATCACTGAAGTGATTCGTCTGTCTACCTCCTCAGACGCATAACTGCACATATCCTTCATCTGATTGAAAGTGATCACGAGTTCATGCAAAAGTCAACCCTTATTCTGATTCCATCTCATATCCACCCCACAATAACCCACGTAAAATAATTCTAGAACAGTACCATAAAATCTAGGACTTTTACTGGAAGCTTGTACAGACTCAAATCAGAAGATACCTTGTCACTCTCCATATCCCGAAGGTATATCCGATACTAATTCCATCCTGCAGCAAAGTTCAACCAAAGCCACTATCACACAAACACACACACACACACACACACACACACACACACACACACATACACACTCACTCATCCCAGCTATCAGTCCCATTTGAATTCTCCCTACTCTTTGACCTCTTGAAATATTCAAAGAATCTCATGGGTACTACTGTTCCTTCTTCCTCACCAATGTCTTGAACACACTGACTTGCCACTGGGAATTAGAGAGATGCCACAGCAATATACTTCATACAAAAAGACGCCTGGACTGACGACAGACAAGCTCTGAGTATACCAACTATAAACTCAAGTACTGGCAAGCTTTCTATTGACTTACCAGTCATGATCCACTCAACATTACCCTCTCTTTCTCAACAATCATCCCCTGACTGACAGTCTAACAAGAACCCTCTTGAGTCCAAGATCACGACTTCAGTCTTCAGTAAAGCTAATTTGAAAACGTTGTGTTAACAATTCTGACAGGAAGAACATCAGCTGCTAATGACTCACCATGCGCATCAGGAGGGTGACAGAAAATAAGTGTCCAGGAGGTGCACAGATCATACTTCAATGGTATGTATGTATTATGCTTCAGAGACAGACATCGTCGATATTCAAGACATGTTAAAAGCAAACCATGAAATTGCACTATGAACACCAAATGAAAAATAGTGCGTCATAGTCATCGAAGAGGTGCCAACCATCAAGATCCAAGGCGAACTTCTTTGGGGTTACAAACCGAAAAGGACGTCCAACTGCATATTCACTCTTAAAGAAAGCATACAGAATCATATTGGTGTAATAGGGTGGTGAAAACAGATGGAATGTAATTCATCCAACCTAATGCAGAACAGTTCGCCGAAGAGCTTATTGTGAAACTGAAATCCTTGAAGGCATAGCTCCATAAAGTGCTATAATATGGTTTATAGACGTGCAAAAAGCAAACATCCAGTGGTCGAATTTGCACAGTTGTTCCAGGTGGTGTGAAATGTAATGTCACACATTTTTGGGAGGAATAGTTTGCTCTAAAGGAGCATGATTTTTATCTGGAGACGAGGAATGAAGGAAAAGCAAGTTACATGGACCAGCGATTGGCCCAAACCACTGCTCTTACCATAGCTGTTGTTTTCTTACGCCACTATTCCATTTATGCTTTCTGTGACATAAATATATCCTACTGCCCTTGCAAGATCACAAACACGAGAAAGAGTCGTAGGGAGCAGAGCACCTTCAGCTTGTCGCAGCACAATAAATAACTTTCTAGCCGATTTACCATCAAGTTAAACAATCGGTATAATTGTATACTAATGTATTGAGGCATTGATTTTACTCGACTTTGACACAACTCTCTAAGTACCTCTAATTTCCTGGATTCCTTTTAAATGCATTTCTTCTCCAAACAACTTCCTTACTGAAGGATAGAATAATCATCTACAAATTTTCCAGACGATTCCACAGTTTGCTGTGCATATCAAGTGGACACTTCGTTTGAAATGTCTTTTCTTTTGTCTTCCAATTCTATAGCACTGTTTCAAGTTATGCTACCGTCTACTACTTCTATTGAAATCACTGTAATCTACGTCACACAAATTTGATTTGCATAACGTAGTAGGTAACTATCATGGACTTCCCATAAATCTTATCAAGAATCCTTGAAACGCGCGGAGATCAGTTTTTGTAAAAAGTGCTTCTTGTTCTACCCTGAATATTTGTCCTTTTTCTTATGCAGAACACGGTCATACTGCTGTGGAATTATTCGAAATCTATTCATAGTTGCGTTATTCCTATGCTGTGGATGATCTTCCATGTACGTAATTATGTTTAATACCCGCTCCTTGGACAACGACTGGTCTTTACTACGTTTCACTGGAGACAAGATTTCTGGCTCCCTGCCCTACAAGTATGATGAACTACATAGCTGGGACTCGTTTCAGTATCAGCTTCACTTGTTAAGCACATATTATCATCATTCCGCTCGTTATTTATACCATCTGTACAGTCAAACGTATACGATGCCGCACAACCCACAGAGTCATCTTGCAGAAACCTTAATATTTCATCTGCCACTTCTTTCTCACAATATGTGAGGAGTCGAATGCCATAAACATCATTGGCCTTTTGCCACCTCGCACTCAAAGGGGTCGTCGTAAGTAAAGTAAAACTTTTCGCCGTCTACCTCTAAGACACACTCACCATCTTCGACAATCCAAAGTTGGCCACTCCGTGACCCCACATGCCCAGTGGTGGAGAGTCATACACGTTGTACCTCTCACTTCTGTCTTCCAGTATTTATGCACTGTGCTATGAGCGGATTTAAAACCGCACGTCACAGTGTAAGACATGAAAACGATGACCAATTACCACCCCACACCCTCCTATCGACACCTCTTCATCTTTTGTTTAATCGTTATCGCTGGTTAGCCCTTAGATTAATATAACTTTTGTACTCTCTTCCTTCCCTAATTGGTGCCATCATCTAGGCTAGACGTGGAAATACACGTTATTAGCACGACTTTCCTCGATTAGACAAATTGTTTTAGCCCTGTTTGACCTCTACACTAGGTTTATGTGTCAAGTACCACAAATTTTCCGAAGTTCTCACTGTTTCCATAAATTATGTAGACTTATGTAGTATCTGGCATCAACGGTATTTGACTATTGTCCACTAGTCACATTTTCTGCTCAGTCCTGAATTAAATTATCGCAGCTGTTTACGTAACTGTAAAAAATACGTACGAGGGAAAGGAATGGAATAAAAATTCATGAATTGTAATGAGTTCGACAAAAGTTACAAAGTATACTCGCTCTTACCTAAGTATATAAGTCCCAGGCCTGTTCTTGTGTTCTTCCACTTTGTAGTACGCCATCTGCTCGCTGACGGATTGCACATCATGAACCCAGCCGCTTAATTTCGTGTGCAGCATGTCTCTCAGATGTTTCATGCTCTTAATCCATCCATGGCGTTGTAGATCATTTGAGTGGATACCCTGAGACACACAGAAGGTGGTTCAAATTACTTACAGTATTCACAATTAGCAGCCAACTTTAAGTTACACGTGTAGGTGCGACTATTGCGTAATGCTTAAATTAATGCCAGCTTATGACTAAATATTCAGTTTTGTACAACATATTATAACATTAATGCAAAGTGGGTTGTATTGATGTCTTATCAAACACACGATTCTCAACCTACAAAGTCAGTTGAGAGAGTTGCATTTATTTATACACAATGGAGTCGAATTAATGTGACCACCGCCTACATTCGACGTTAACACACACTAGCTATGGATGTGTATGGGTAGTTATAGATAAACTTTCCCTAAACAGATTATAAAATAGGAACTAAGTACCATAAGAGTATGAAACTTGGTAGCATTAATGTCCAGAGTGCGGGGTGCATGATTTCCTTGCGTCACAGCACCACTGTCCAGTTCCAGCTATGGCCACCAGATGTGATCAGTCATCATGATTCATAGTCTCATATACCTGATTAGTCGCAGTGCAGTTGCTGAAGTGTCAACATAAGCTTGGACAAAAGGAGCAGGGCATTATTGGTGAAGCTCTACTGTCAAAACAACAGTAATGCTGTAGCTGCACTTTGAAAATATCGCCAGCTGAAAGAATTATGGAAGAATCCTCTTTCGCCACCTGCTGTGTGGTGCATAATGAAGGAGTATGAATCAACTGAAGAACTGGGCGTCGCTCCAGGAAGTGTCTGACAACCAGTTGCACCGAAGGTGGTATATGAAATCGTTGTTGCAATGGCAGTCAAGGCTGCGAGCAACTCCCAATCGTGTGGCAGTGTGCACACTATGCCACACCAGTTAAACATCCAGCCGGCCAAGGTGGCCGAGCGGTTCTAGGCGCTACAGTCCGGAACCGCGCGACTGCTACAGTCGCAGGTTCGAATCCTGCCTCGGGCATGGATGTGTGTGATGTACTTAGGTTAGTTAGGTTTAAGTAGTTCTAGGGGACTGATGACCTCAGAAGTTAAATCCCATAGTGCTCAGAGACATTTGAACCAATTAAACATCCCATGGCCACAGTACAGAAGGGATTTCGAACCATTCTCAACTGGTATCCATACAAGATACGTATCACACTGCAGCTTCCACCACAGGACACACATCAATGTGTTGACTTCTCTCTCCACTTTCTTGCAAGTATTGAAGTTGACGAGAGCCATCCTATGGGACCATCCTATGGACAGACGAATCTCATTTTTCTCTGATGGGTGAGGTGAACATACAGAATAGCCGAGTGTGGGGGTCTTCAAATCCAGTCACTGTGCATGATGTTTATCTGTATGGTGAAAGTGTCACCGTATGGTGTGGCTTCACGGCTATACTCATCATTGGTCCATCCTTTTTTGAACATGTTGGTGCTCAAGCACCAAAGATGTGCAGTGTGGTTGGCCAGCACCACTGTGATACGCTTCGCCAGAATGTCATACCCGCCCTACAGGAGGGAGACGCATTGAACTCAACAGGTTGCTTGCAAGAGGGGGCCCCCGCCACACATCGCTCTTGAAGTGCACATGCTTCTCCGAAAAACGTTTGGAAACGATCCAATTATCAGCCGATCGTTTCCAAATGCATGGCTGGCACAATCACCTCATCTCACTCCCCGTGATTTCTGGCTGTGGGGCTACCTGAAGGACAGGAAACATTCACACATCAGCAGATCTGAAGCGCAGCATGTCAAGAGAGGTAGCCATCATACCTACAGACATGCTTTGTTCTGCTGTGTAGAATGAAATCCTGCGCCTTCAGATTCTTTTGGGCACTGATGGGCTCCATATTGAGCACCTTTTGTAGAAGTTCTTTCTTTCTTTCGCTACTGCCTTTATCCCACATTGCACGCTGGGTCGGCAGGGTTAAGTGCGGATTTGGCATGGTTAAGTTAAGGGGTGTCTGGATACCCTTCCTACCGCCACCACATACCCCCCAGGACAGAATTAGTGAACCCCAGCTGTCTGCGTCTAGTGTAAATCGTGAAATAGTGTGAACGTGTTTCAAATGTTTGCGAGTCGTGTAACTGAAGCGACATGGAAACAAGAAGCCTCCGATTATCATCCTTAGGGATTTTTGCTGCGTTTAAAACTCATTCTATGTCAGTTTTTGAAGACTGTTGTCTGGTAGCTGTTGCGAAACTTCACATCTTCTAATCACACCCCAGACATATCCTCTGTGTGATAAATAAGGGGAACCTGCAGGCAAGACAGAAATTGCCTGTTCCTCAATGTATGTATGATTTGAAGTGAAGTGTGAGGATTTGCATTATTCAGTTGGAATTTACATTTTTTTTACCCTGTTCGTGAGGGGTTCAACAACGAGGTTTGCAAGTCTTGCCAGACTTGCAAGCATCTGTCCTCCCTTCAGCAAATTACCAAATTACTGTTGTTACCATACACAATAGCACTTCACGCCACGGGCATGCATGTCGAAAACCGCTGAAGAGGAGCAGAAATGATTAGCGAACAGTAAATGGAAGATTTACTTATAGTTCTCTACTAATAATGTAACAGGAAACAGTCCAGCTCTCACAGTGTCAACCAAGACGAGGCAGAGGTGAAGGTATCGAAGCATAATGGAAGTGCAAGTGGGCGCTAGTGGTACAGAGCCACTGGACGTGTGGCTTAGGGATGTATGCCGCTGAGTCTGCCAGGTGCAGAGCGACTGCTATCAGTGTCTGACGGAAACTTGCAGTTCCGTTACCAACAACGCAGTGCCTGTGGGGTGGTACTGATATGAGATACCACACAGTCACACTCAATGTCTCAGCTGACTCTGTTCCTCCACCATGCTGGTGCTTGCGGTATGGTGACAGAGGTAAATGACGCAAGGCTTTTCGAAATAACGCATCTTCCACTAATTTGTTCCCGACCGTTTGGTGCGAATACTTTCCTGGTATCCTCCACCTGAATTTCATCTTTAGTTATAGCTATATTTGTCAAATCTCTTAGGACATTCCTACAAAGCTGTCTTCATGTACTCCTGCTGGAAGGGAAGTTATTGCACTACAGCCGACTGTGCAATCTGTCGCTATGATGTTCCTGTGTCCTTTCTACTCAAGTTGCTATAGTTGCCGACAGGCTGTACATCCATCGTCGTTTGGGAACATATAGTCCATTAACGGCTTCAGGTAGCCCGACATAAGCATTTCCAGTCAATGATCGGTTCAGTTGGACCAGAGGATTTAGTCCATTTCACGTAAACACAGGCCACCATAATTATCACGCCGACACCAGCTTCCAGAGTGCCTTGTTGGCTGCTTGGCTCCACGGCTTCGTGTGGTCTGCACCACACTCGAACCCCGCCATCAGTTCTTACCTACTGAAACTGAGACTCAGTTGAAGAGGCCACGGTTTTCCAGTCGTCTGCAATCCATCCGATATGATCACGAGACCACGAGAGGCGCTACGGACGATGTCTCGCTGTTTGCAAAGGCACTCGCGTCGGTCGTCTGCTGCCATAGCACACTAACGCCAAATTTCGCCCCGGTGATCTAATGGATACGTTCGTCATACGCCCCGCACTGATTTCTGCCGTTATTTGACGCAGTGCTGGTTGTCTGTCAGCAGTGACAGCTGTAGTCAAACGACGCTGCTCTCGATCACCAAGTGAAGGGTGTCAGCCACTGCATTGTCCGTAGTGAGAGGAAATCCCTGAAATTTGCTGTTCTCGGCACGGTCTTTATACTGTGGACAGCAGGATACTGAATTGTCTGACGATTTCCGAAATGGAATTGCCCGTGCATCTAGCTCCGACTACTATTCTACGTACAAAGCCTGTTAATTGCCGTGGTACGATCATAACCACGTCAGACATGACTCACCTGAGTACAGTCGGCAGCTGCGCCAATGCACTGCCCTTCCACGCCTTGTGCACGCGATATTACCACCATCAGTAAGTGAGCACATCGTTACCCTGTGCCTTGTCACCTCAGTGTAATTTCGCAGAAGGAGCAGGAAATACTGGAGTGTGAGTTAGGTAGTGGTTGGTCAAGAAGTCCACGGTGAATAAGCTTAAGTTTGCGCCCATTAAATTCTTCATGTGTGGATAGACATTCTCAAAGTTATTTCTGAACGATGAAGGCTTTAAAAACCGCCATAGGCTGACAAATTCTATTACGCAAGATGATCTGTATTGCAGAACGTAATCCCTGACCCGCCTCTCCCGCGTATTACCTACCGTGTAATAGACTCCAAATAAGCAGATTCTCAGATAGTGAAATAAAGGACGGTTTAGTAACATCTGGAACATTGCCTAAGAAATATGTGTCCACCAGGCTTAGGTTTGTACTGTACGATCTGACAGGAACTTTTCCATCTGCTTTAGAAAGTTACGAGAAACTACGAACAAGAAAGATACGGATGATTTTCTTTCCTATCCTTAACCGTTCCGACTGTGTTTGCTTTGCCTAATAACCGCACAAGGTAGAGGGGGTCAGATCTCTTGCAGTGAGTTAACATTGCAGTCACAGCGGCGGAAACAGCGACAGTGTGAGCCACGTAAGCCAGTAAACAGACTAAGAGGACTGACCACGTACTCGTGGCTGTGTGTATCACTTTCTCATCCCACGTACTTATAACGTATCTGAAAGGACGAGAAGAAACACCACTTACCATGTGTTCGAAAGCGAGGGGGACGAGCAGCTGAGAGAAATGTTTCACACCCAGTGAGAGCAGCTGCGCCGAGTCCCGCCAGTAGTCAGAGAGGTGCTCCAGGAAGACCGGTATCTCGGCCTGGAATTCTGGACAAGAAGACGGACGACAAAGTGGTGAAGAGGTCAGTGAATCAGATTTCTATGCAAGCACAACATTCACTTTCTGCATTCACAAGGATACAGAGGGTATGAAAGTAATATTTGCTAAATATGTATACACTGTCAGACTACAGTCACACTACAGTATGGACACCTTTTTCGAACCGAAGCGATACACGAGTAGTATATCTACGCCTGTAGCATATATTGATGGAAATGCCATCTCTATGTAAGCTTACTTTTAGCATTTTAAACACTGGCGTCACCAGCACTAAATTCCAGGGGGGGATAGGGGGTGGGGGGGGGGAGGGGGACCAAATAGATAGGGTTACATCACAAAAGACTCTAAATGGGAGATCTCCTTGAAGTAAGTACAAAAACTAGGAGCTAAAATCATTTTTTGGAGGATTGGTAAGGTCTCAGACCACATAAACTGACGGAAAAAAACGCAACGCCAAGAAAGAATTGTGTGACATAAACGAAAGTAGGAGTGTTTGTACATCTTAATGATGACGCCTATGCCATTTCGCGCCAGTCGCGTATGACGATACAAATTACATTTATTTAAATACACAGTGTAACTGTTGTGATGGTAAGTTAACTTTGAGACTAGATGTGACAGATTGACGTTAGTCAAGAATATCTTTAAGGCGACAGACACGCTATTATCAACACCTCATAGCGTTTGTAATAGGGTTATGGGAACCTGGATGTTCCGTTGTGATATTGCAGAAAGACTTGACAGGTAGGTAGGTAGCCACTGTACGTGACTGCTGGCCACAGTGGGCACGACAATGCAACAATGCACGGTCTCGAGAAGACTGGGCTCTGGACGACCACATGGCTCTATGGAGAGGGAAAACCATCGTGTTCAGCAGATGGCTGAAGCAATGTGAGCAGCAGTTGGAACAACGGAAACTCAATGACCTGTTACAAATTGCTTACTTCAAGGACAGCTCCGAGAAAAACTGCCTGTACTGTGCCCTATCCTCACCTCAAACCACCGCCATGTGCGACTTCAGTGCTGACAAGAGAGAGCTGACTGGGGGCAGGGTGGAGATCTGTCGTGTTTTCTGATGAGAGTTGGTTCTGCCTCGGTGCCAGTGACGGCTGTGTGTCAGTTAGAAGGAGGCCAGAGGCCTGCAGCCAGCTTGTCTGTGTGCTAGACACATTCAGCCTACATCTGGAGTTATGGTAGGAGGTGCGATTTCGTATAGTAGCAGGAACACCCTCGTGGTTATCGCATCCCTCTGACGCAAATTTGTACGTCAGTCTGATGACTCGACCTGTTGAAGTGACATTCACGAACAGCATCCTAAGGAGTGTTTTCCAACAGAATAACGCTCGCTGTAGTGACCCTAACATGCTCTACAGTCGACATGTTGCCTTGGGCTGTTCGATCATCATATTTCCGATCGAGCACGTATGAGACATCATCAGACGACGATTCCAGCGTCATCCACACCCAGCTTTAACCGTCCCTGCATTGAGTGACCACGTGCAACAGGCACGGAACTCCATCCGACAAACTGAAACGTGTCACCTGTACGACACAACGGATGCTCGTTTGCACGCCTGCATTCTAAATTTCGGGAGTTACACGTTTATTAATGTACCAGCATTTCACATTTGGAATGGCTTTCGCCCTGCTTACATTAAGCTGAGATCTACCAGCGCTAATCATCTAAATATGGTGCCTAGACTTTTGTATTCCCGAAATTTAGTTAGTCTACATTAATTAATTTTTTGTGTTGCAATTTTTTTTCCCGTCACTTTATTTCAGTAGCTTTTTAAATTTCTACAGCTCTCCAATTTAAGCCCAGATTAAAACTTGTTTTGCTATTATCTAGTATAAAAACATATATGATATTAACATATGCACTTTTGAGGCTGTGCGTATGAGTAAACCAACGTGGAAACCATTCTGAAAGCGAATAAAAGATTCGTTCATCCACGATTTCGTCTCAGTCGGTCGAGTAAAACAGTAAGAGGTGGAGACCGCATTTTTAAATACTGTATTAGTTTCATTATTAAAACCAGCTTAAGAAAGTGAAAATAACCCGTCAGATAATGCAATGTACTTCATAGTTTCAAGTACAGACCTATGCTTTAAAAGCATGGAGATCGCTGAAAACCTGTTATTTTACAAGAATATATTTTTTCTGTGTTAGCCGGACGAAGCTGGGATATGTAAAGCGCTAGTTTATTATAAACTTTCTTCTAGGGAACATTCAAAGAATGATAATATGTACAAATGTAATTTTCAATACGCTGTCTTTCAGTCACTTTAAAAATAAATTTCTACAAGCTTGGTAGTCACTCCCTTGCCTTTCAGGAAAGGAAGTAGCAATCAGTTGCTTGCAACACTCTTCATAGCAATTGCTTTTGACACAAGCGCTAACTACAACATTATTATTATACAAACATCAGGTTGTAAATGATTGTTGCATGGAATTCAGCTGGGTGCCTCCTTGCCACCCCTTCGAAAAAGCTTTCAGCAAAACCAATCAGTTTCACGTTCATCTACCCTCATCATTCACCCCACGTAGTCATACTAACACAGCTCGAAATATTTTCTTTTTATTGAATAATATAAGAGGATTTTCTTACTGACACGTTAGTCAACCCTACAAACCATTACTAATCACTGCATAAGAGCTTTCGATATGTGTAATTCGTTAGAGTTTGGAAATATTCGTTCAACGACGTCATTCTTTCTTTGTCAGCTAACAAGGAAACGTCTACAAGCGGTGTCATGGACTTTCAGAAAACTTCTGTACGGTGATAACATGCTGTGCAGTGTAACGGTGAAGCTACAGGCGTCGAGTGCTGCAGTTGGTGGGGATGCTTGCGTGACTCAGCGATACAGATAGCCGCACCATAGGTGCAACCACAACAGAGGGGTATCTGTTGAGAGGTCCCTCCTGAAGAGGGGCACCAGCATATTAACCCATTTTATCCCTCTGTTCCATTTCTGGAACAAAAGTTTGTAATTTTTTTGTGTATAGTGATTTTAGTTTCTGGTAAGTTTGTTACACTGCTGGCCTTCTACATGTTCCTTGCTTTTACACAAAACTGCCAGTTGTGCTGCGAGCATCTGTGTAGGAACAGTGTTGATGCTGTAATAATTGCTGTTTATGGAAAAATGGCTACAAGGAAAGGGCAAGTAAGTTTTACTATATTTGACAGTGGATAACGACATTATATTTTCTAAATATGGCGTATAAATACAATAATGATAGTCTGTGTGTGTTTTATTTGTTCATATCTGTTCTCAACAATGGGTTATAATGCATTACAGCTGAGTGTTACATTTTTGGAACAGTAGGATTGAGCGGTTGCATTGAAATAACAGTAAAACACTTGCATTTTAGGTTGACTGCCGATGAAATTATAGCATTATTGGAATAGGATACTGATTTTTGTGATGCAGATTTGTACATAAATCCCCCTGATGACCCATGGCGGTCAGATGAAGATTTAGGTGACGAGTGTGAAATTGATATAAATCATAGTGGCAAAAAGCTAGAATCTGTTGCAGAAGCAAAACTTACAAAGTATTGTGAATGGAACATTGTTACCCTATAAGTAAATATTAGACAGTACTATGAATTGAAGATTTTGATTAGGAAATACACTTATTAGAATCTTTTACATTATTTATCTGTAACTATTTAAGTATTATTTATAGTTTCTAGAAAGTTGATGTTTTATTTTACAGGTGGGTCATAGGGAGTCTAATGAGCCATCATGTTCAGCTTCTGGTGCTGCCCATGTTGATAGTGTTCTCAGCCCCTAAAGTTCTACATCAAATACTATTCCTGTTACTGGCAGAAGAAAGAGGGCTGATATGAGATGGCTCAGAATGACATAAATGAAGTGCAGATGAAGACATGGACACTTACAGAATTTTTGATGGAAGAAATGTCACCAGTACAGCTACTTGAACTGTTTTATGATGACATTATTGTTGACATGCTAGCCCATTACCCAAATATTTACGTTCATCAGCAGGGAGATACATCATTCAGTGTGTCAAGTGTAGAAATAAGAGTATTACTGGCCGTATTTCTTCTGACTGGTTACAACCCTTTACCTTTAGAATGTACTGAGAAATGAACGAGGATTGCCATAATCTATCTGTGTCAAAAGCAATGACAAGGGGAAGATTTGACAAAATTGTGAAATGCATACATGTCTCCGATAACAACAGCTTATCCAAATATGACAGATTTTCAAAATTGAGAGCCCTTTGGAAGCTCTTGCATAGTAGGTGGCTAAGAGCTTTCAATAACTAAAGACTGCTATGTATTAATGAGGCTATGATTCTGTATTATGGTAGACATGGAACAAAGTAATAAATAGCAGGTAAACCGATTAGGTTTGGTTATAATATTTATTGTCTTCGTACAAGACTAGGGTACCTAGTTCAAGCAGAACCATACCGGGGTGTTGCAACAGGAAACACAAGACCTGAGCTTGTTGTATGTGGTTCAGTTGTGTTAGTCCTAGTATCAAAACTTCCATTTGAGAATGAACATACATATGATTTCTTTTTTGATAACCTCTTTACTTCCTTGCCACTTTTGTATGCACTAAAAGGAAAGGGCTGCACTGGAACAGGAACAATTCGCTCAAGTAGATCAGAGGGAGCTTCTCTGCAAGAACTTCATAAAATGAAAAACGCTCCAGGGAGAACATATGACCAAGTAACCGATAATAATCTGATTCGCTACCATGACAACAGTGTTGTTATCATCATGTCAAACAGAACTGGAGTTCAACCAACTGGACAATCCAAATGATACAGTAGGAGTGAGAAAAACTTTATTGATATAATTACTCCTGCTGCAGGTGTTAACTACAACACTTACATGGGACAAGTGGACAGACTTAATGAAAATATTGTAAACTAAAGGATTAGTTTCAGAACAAAGAAATGATGCTACCAACTTCTTGCTTTTCTGCTAACTGCATCAACATACAATTCTTGGTTGTTGTATAGACAAACAATACAGTATAAGGGCAATCCACTCGATCTTCTTGGCTTCAGACGGTATGTGGTCAACAGCTACTTTCAAAAGTACAGCTCATGACAATCATCTGCCCATCCAGTACTAAACCCAAAAGCCTTACATAAAAGGGTGCTCAATGATGTACACTATGATGGACAAGATCATCTGATTGTACCATTAGGCAAACAACTAAGATGTGGCCACTGCAAGAAGAACACAGCAAAACAATGTAAGAAATGTAAAATTCCTTTGCATGCAAATTGTTTTGAGCAGTTTCATACAAACTAAAGGGGAAACTGAACTCAGTAAATCACAGTTTAATTTTGTTTATTCCTTATTTGGTTATACATCCACATTTTGGATAATCTGTAAATGAGCTGTATCAACTATGTAGTGAGAAAAATAAATGTAAATATGAAAAATTTACATTCGTTTCTCACAGTATTAGCATGCATGGTACCTGTACCCTCCCATTCACGCTGTTCCATTTTGGGAATGTCAATTTTTTTATACTAAATATGTTGTTAAAATCATGAAAGTGGTATTTATGGTTTATCCTCACTCGAAACATAAGATTTAAATAGGAATTCGTAAGAGATTTGAATGGAAAACCTTCTTGGGATCAAACAGATTAAGTAGTTGGAGGGGCAACAGTCTGGGTGATTGACTGATTTGGCCTTGTAACATTACTGAAAATGGCCTTGCTGTTCTGGTACTGCGAACGGCTGAAAGCAAGGGAAAACTACAGCTGTAATTTTTCCCTTGTGAATGCAGCTTTACTGTATGGTTAAATGATGGTGGCGACCTCTTGGATAAAATATTCCGGAGGTAAAATAGTCCCCCATTTGGATCTCCAGGCGGGGACTACTAAGTAGGATGTCGTTATGAGGAGAAAGAAAACGCGTTCTGCGGATCGGAGCGTGAAATGTCAGATCCCTTAATCGAGCAGGCACGTTATAAAATTTAAAGAGGGAAATGGATGGGTTGAAGTTAGATAAAGTGGGAATTAGTGAAGTTCGGTGGCAGGAGGAACTTTTGGTCAGGTGGACACAGGATTATAAATACAATAAAATACGTGTAATGACTAGGTTTAATAATAATGTATAAAAAATAGGAGTGCAGTCAATCTATTATGAACAACATAGTGAACGCATTATTGTAGCCAAGATAGACACGAAGCCCATGCCTACGACAGTAGTACAAGTTTATATACCAACTAGCTCCGCAGATGACGAAGAGATTGAAGAGATGTATGATGACATAAAAGATATCATTCAGATAGTGAGGGGACACGAAAATTTAATAGTCGTGGGAGACTAGAATTAGATAGTAGGAAAAAGAAGAGAAGGAAAAATATTGTAAGTCAATTTGGAATACGGTGAAGGAATGAAAGAGGAAGCCGCCTGGTAGAATTTTGCACAGAGTATGACTTGATCATGGCTAACACTTAGTTCAAGAATCATGAAAGGAGGTTGTACACGTGGGAGAGGCCTGGAGACACTGGAAGATTTCAGATAGATTATACAATGGTAAGAGAGAGATTTAGTAACCAGGTTTTTAATTGTAAGACATTTCCAGAGGCAGATGTGGACTATGACCACAATCTATGGGTTATGAACTATAGATTAAAACTGAAGAAACAGCAAAGAGGTGGAAATTTAAGAGGTTGGTACCTCGATAAATTGAAAGAACCAGAGGTTGTAGAGAGTTTCAGAGACAGCATTAGGGAACGATTGACAAGAATGGGGGAAAGAAATACAGTACAAGAAAATATGGGTAGCTCTGAGAGAAGAAATAGTGTAGGCAGCAGAAAATGAGATAGGTAAAAAGACGAGGGCTAGTAGACATCCTTGGGTAACAGATGAGATATCGATTTTAACTGATGAAAGGAGAAAATGCAGTAAATGAAGCAGCCGATAAGGAATACAAACGTCTCAAAAATGAGATCAAAGGGAAGTGCAAAATGGCAAAGCAGGGATGACTAGAGGACAATTGTAAGGATGCAGAGGCATATATCGCTAGGGATAAGATAGATGCTGCCTAAAGGAAAATTAAAGAGACCTTTGGAGAAAAGAGTACCACTTGTATGAAAACCAAGAGCTCAGATGCAAAACCTCTTATAAGCAAAGCAGGGAAAGCAGAAAGATGGAAGGAGTATATAGAGGCTCTATATAAGTGCGGT
Source organism: Schistocerca piceifrons (assembly GCF_021461385.2). Classification (NCBI taxonomy): domain Eukaryota; kingdom Metazoa; phylum Arthropoda; class Insecta; order Orthoptera; family Acrididae; genus Schistocerca; species Schistocerca piceifrons. Next base: position 71,576,037 of record NC_060148.1, on the reverse strand, counting down.
GTACTGGAGGGCAATGTTATGGAAATGGAAGAGGACGTGGGTGAAGATGAAGTGGGAGACCTGATACTGAGTGAAGAATTTGACAGGACACTAGAAGGTATAAGTCGAAACAAGGTCCTGGCAGTATACAGCATTCCATTAACTCCTGAAAGGCTTAGGAGAGCTGGCCCTTGTAATCTCCCCACGGAAAATTACCCTCTACCACGCAATAATTAATAATGGTCAACCAAATCATCCACATGTATTTACGTTTGAAAAGTATCTGATCAGATTTTCTAGTAATATATGCGCCGACAGCTCGTCGACGCCAAGGTATTTTTCTAGCACGTTTATTCTTTGGAACAACAGAGGTACAGAAATGTATGCTCCATGGTTATTATAGTGGGAAAAAGGAACAGCTTCGGAAGTATCGGTTGGAAGATTATCGGATTGCTAAAAGAGATTTATTTACTCGTCTTCGCGCTAAAGCGAGCTAGGAAGTTTGTGCCGCTAGCGTGATATATAAAGAGAAAGAAAACTCTGTAAAAGAAAATTACATGAGACTTGGAACCAACAGAAAACGGAACATGTACGAAAATGGATTCAATATACAATTTTCCTCAGAAATAAGGTTTGTGACCATTTTATTCTAGAGTGAATGACGAATGAGTTCTCTGTCTGAATCATTGATGATTGTCTGGGCCCTGTAATTAATTGGGAAGTTTCAGCTGTGACGAAGAGAGCCTGCAATCTCTGAGTTTTTTGAAATCGTCCAAAAAGGCTTCGTCCACATCTGAAATTTTAGATCTGTCGTAAACTGAACGAATTGTTCAAACGATCGATTTTCCCAACTGAATGCAGCGCTTAATAATAACAACAAATGTAAAGATCTTTTCTAGCAAGCCAGCCGCTGAATATTAAGACGAAGGGCTCCACCAGAGATTCTACTAGGCTGATTTCACGTAAATAATATAGTTAAACTGTACACAGATAAAGGACAGAGAGAGAGAGCGAATGAAATTCGAGAAATTACTCAGAATCCTCCATTAGCATAATTGTTTGTCTGTCTTTTCACGGATCAGCCTAATAAGAAAACACGAAGCCCTGACTTTATTGTACCGATTTATGTGTGAGGGTGAAAGAGCGATAAAGGCGACAGATACACTTCTGTACAGACAAAACATTACACCAAGTTAGCGGCAAGCTGCATTCATATAGACTTTCATCATTTACAGAGTAGAATTCATTATAATGGCCAATCCGTGACAGGACACGTTTTTGGACGTTGTTAAAATAATTTTGGTTTCTGTTTCATGTGAACTACGACGAGACAACTTAACTTGGAAAAGAGAAGAAATACTCGCAGCCAAGTTAGTCGGATCTACAAATAAAAGCAGCACGCTGGGCATAGAAAACCGGCCAGATCTATAAGTTTTTATTAAAGCTTGCTAGTATTGAGGAAGTAGACGTAGATTGGAACATTTTCTAATTGTGTTCATGCTACATGTAGTTTGATTGATCTGCCCTAGTTGCATTTACCTGGATATACTATAAGAAAGTAGCCACAGAAGTATTCTTGTGTGAAGGGAGATATATACACCTTAACTGTAGAACATTTGTATGGCTTTAACTAGGGCAATGTTTAAGATGAGTCAAACAGAGCAGAGCAACACGCAACAGCCCTCAGCTGTTAGCACCTGTAGACACGGCTGGAGATGTAACAGCAGGTATGCAACATGGATTAGATCCATTAGTAATTATCATGAGACAGATGCAGATGATAACCGAGAGCATGAATAATATGAAAATCGACATTAACGCGAAATTAGCCTCAGTTACTGGAGGGCAGGAAAATTTGAAAACCGACATTAACGCGAAACTAGCCTCAGTTACTGAAGGGCAAGAAAATCTGAAAATTGACATTAATGCGAAGTTAGCCTCAGTTACCGAGGGGCAAAATGATTTGAATTCGAAGTTAGCCTCAGTTACTGAGGGGCAAAATGATTTGAATACGAAGTTAGCCTCAGTTACGGAAGGTCAGGAGAATTTGAAAGCTGAGATTAAGCAGCAGTTACACGACAGTTTTTCCGAATTAGAGCAGCGGATAGAGGCGAAGACAAAGGAACTTAAAGATCAGGCCGAAGAGACGGAACGAAAATTAACTGCACAAATAGAATTGGTGAAAGCTCAATGTGAGGAATCTACTCACCGCGTACGTGTAGAAATGAAGGAGTATGTGGCGATTAAGATAGATACCGTACGCGAACAGATGGAAATGGTTCCGCAGTTAGTACAAAAGCAAGATGCCATGTCATGTGCAATTGCGCAACTTCCTGAATTGGCACGTACGCAGACGAACCTAAAGGAAAGTGTGGAACATCTGGCAGAACGTCAGGACGTTATAGACCACCAAATTAATGTATTAACGGGTAAATTATCCGAAATCACATTAGAAAACAAAAGGCTAATGTGTGAAAACGTTGAGCAAAATGTTAAAGCAGCATTCCAGAGTCTATGTGGCAAACAGGAAGAGAATTTGTTTGCGAAAGGACTTGAGGAAGTGCGACAGCAGTTAGGGGCTGATTTCGAGCATTGGAAACAAACGATAGCAGAGTCGATACGCGTTTCACAACAAGGCTCAGAACAAATGAATACAGGCCAGCAGCAGAAGTTGGCAGCGACTGTAGAGCCAGTTACTGCACATTCGCACACGATACCGACTTGTGTGAGTAACTCGAATATTAAATTGCCACGAGCTAGTTGTTCGCGTGAAGTTTTATCTGACGGAGATTACGAAAGCCTTTGCCATGCCGAAGAAAAAATGCTAAAGCATCGGCAATTTCAGATTTTTAACACTGACAAAAGGGGGGTCCATCCGATTGTTTTTATCCGAAGTTTTAGAGGAGTGCTACCCAGAAATTGGTCGGAGTGGCAGAAGATCAGTTTCGTGACTGGGTATATACAAGGTTCGGGGGCGATCTGGGCCTCGGACATGACTTCTGTTTGCTCGACCTATGAAGATTTTGAGAAAGCGTTTTTAGCAAAATTCTGGTCAGAGGGGGTACAGGAACGCCTAAGGCAGGAGGTGCTCTACCCAGAGCCATTCTCTTTTCCAAAAGGAAACCTTAGGAAGTATTTTGAAAAATATATAAATAAAACTAGATATTGGGACAGACCTATGCCTTTGCCAGACATAATAAACATACTTAAGGCGAGACTACCAACTAGTATACGGAATCAATTAATTTACGGCAACGATAAAGACCTGGAGTCGTTCCTCACGACGTTAGATCATATAGACATTATAGAAGAGAACAACCAGAAAGCCCGTAACAACAGATTCCAATATAGGGAGATAGAACCTCCGCCAAATGGTAGGCAAGTAAACGCACAGAGATCGATAAATAGTGGAGAAACCCCTCAAAATCTCAACAATAATACCGGCAATAGTCTTGCGAGGGGCTATCCAAGGAACAACAGGAATGGGAAAAGATACAATCCCGTATGGGGAAACGAAAGGAATTTCAGACCGCAAGCCTGGAACAATAACGGTAATAGAAAGTGGAATCAACCGGGGGGAATAAACTCAAATAACCAACATCAGTGGGGACGGACATCTGCGAATCAACCGGTAATTACCGAAATGACGGACGATGTCAACCACCAGGCGAATCAAAATCCAACAAACTTGTAAGGACCCACTCGTGCCCCGGAGGAGCGGTCAACAATTGTTGAGGGGCAACAGGATATGTGCACCCATGCTAACGTATAATGATGGACGATTACTGGCAGATGAATTGACCGAGGACTTAGAACCCCAAGATGAGGATAAGGAACAGGTGGCAGTAGCCGAAGTGCAAGTCATTTTAGAGACTGTACCGATAGTGGCGGTTTTGGACACAGCTGCAACCACAAATGTTATTTCGGAGGCTCTATTCAACAAGATCAGAAATATAAGACGAGTACCAATTTTTCCAGTTCAAAATTGCAGAATAATAGGCGCCGTTGGGGCTAGATCGGCTAATGTAAAAGTGCAGTGACTACTTAGTGTAGAAGTCGGAAATGTAGCAATATTAAGCACATTCCTTGTTGTAAAAAATTTGGTGGTAGACTGCATTATCGGAGTCGACAGCCTACGTCAATACGGATGCAGAATAGATTTTAAAACAGGAAAAATTTGGTTAAATGTAAATAAACAAGAAATTGAGTTGGACTTGTTGAGAAAGGAAAGCCTTACCAGAAAATATAATAGTGGGATCAGTGTGCAAGTAATCAGGACTGCACAAAATTCTAAACAGCACGTAAATAATGAGTTCCAAGTCAAAGGAGACTTCGGTCAATTAGTGTGTGAGAAGTTAAATGAATCCGACTGCATTATTGAAGAGCAGAAGAAGCAGCTCAAAGAATTATTATTAGTGTATGAAAACGTGTTTGACGAAAGGCCAGGAGTTATTAAGGGATACATATGCCATCTCTACGTTAAGCCACACGAAACGTATTGTAGAACTTTCTATCCTGTTCTCTGGAGGTTAAAGGCTCAAGTTCAAAAAGAAATAGATCGCATGTTGAAATGGGGTTTGATCGAACCCTCTACAAGCCCATACTGCTCCCCATTGTTGGTCGTGCCAAAAGCAAAATGAACGCTCGTAAAAAACATAACAATAAACTGTGTGTGTAGTGATAGAAACCTTTAAATTGAAATCGTTAATCAGTGACATAGAGTATAGAAATAGTGACTAACTATTATTATTGAGTGTTGTAAAGAAGATAGTGGAGATAGGCTTCACCGGTGGTTTGGGTGAACATAGAACTTTAGCATTGCTAATGTCATCAAGAATGATTAAGGATCTAACTGACCTTCAAGAAGAATGAAATGTTTCCCGCAAATGACGCGGAATAATCAAAAGAGGTTCCGAGTGAATATTCATATATAATCTCACGTGAACGCTTACATGTGTAAACGTGTGAAGGGATGTGTTGTGGTAGTGAATCGTGAGTGACGGTTAACGCCGCAAAGATAATTTCCCGCGCAAAACAGTTGACGTCGGCGCGAGAATTAAAATCGATATAGACGATACAGATATGCTGTGTAAGAGACTCGCACCAAACGCGAGGATAAACTGATTCATGTTGAACTCTAAAAGGAATTGGTGTTATAATTAGAAGTTAAGAGTTTTTAATTTATTAATGAATGATTAAAGAAAATAATATTCATAGATTCAGTAGTAATTTAATGGTTCGTGTTCGTTTGGGAATTTTGTGTGAAAAATCCATTTCCATATATGAGCATGGATGAACACCGTATGAATCAGAGAGTAATTGAAAGAAGCGAATCCGCATTCCTCAATGCTAATAACTTTTACATTTCAGCACTCAAGCGAAGAAATATATGTATTTAGAATAAAAAGTTTTGAGTATAGCTAAATTATATGACTTATCAAGGAAATATAGATGATGTCTTGGTATAAAATGAACTACACTTTCCATTATTCGATGATTTGAATCCAAAATCTATAGTAAGTTACATGAATCCTTTAAATTACGAAGAACAAATCAATGATAGAAAATGTGTTAGAACTTTTGGACTTATAAGCACAAGTGGGGAGGCAAAGTCAAAAGGAGTATTCAAAAGGGAGTAAATCGGATGATTCTTTTGGCAACATCATTAGTTAATGGTTGAATTCCTTGAAGTACGTCGTAACAAAAAGGATCCATGAAGCCATAAGGATTTTGCTTTCAAAAAGGAGAATCTTGGACAGTGCAACCTAATCAGTTCTCTTACAGGAAGAGTTTTCCTTTTGGTCATTGCTAATTCTTTTGGAATGAATGTTGCATGTGAATTCGAGTATCCCTGTTCCTTCTACTCTTCCCATTGTGAGCCGCGTAGAAGATCAACTACAGAGGGGGCCGCGTAGAAGACCGACTACAAATGTGGACGCCGGGGACATGCAAGACCCGGGGGAGTTTAGCACCGCAAGATATTGTACCAGGAGCAAGATTGTAAAACGAGAATTCACGTTATTTATTGTAAAACGTTTTTTTTTTGCTAGAGGCACAAACCACTCTTCTCCAAATCGTGACACAAATTGATCCCTGTCTTTCCTTTAGAGATCTATTTCAAAATTATATTTTTTTTTCTTCTATAGGCTTTCCTATCTTCTATGTACCGTAGGCTGGGGGTCTAGGCTTAAGAGGTTTTCCAAGGTTTCCCTGCTTAAGAAAGTTCCCGAATGGGTAGACCCTGACAACAGTTCATGAAAGATCATCTTCCTTGGTTGTGCACAGCAAATATAACACCTAGATGCACGTAAAAGCAATACAGCCGCGGTACCGGTCTCTTCATTTCTTCTGTCTTCAACATTTCTTTTCTTCGTCTGTCTCAAATATAATATTCTTTTTCAGTCGGAAGACTGACAATCATCACTTCCGGGTTATCCACGCTAATAGATAGCTCGCGAAGTGTGTTCGGTGAATCAAAATTGAGCTCACAAACTTCGCTCGCTGCGAGGGGCATTGTAATCTCCCCACGGAAAATTACCCTCTACCACGCAATAATTAATAATGGTCAACCAAATCATCCACATGTATTTACGTTTGAAAAGTATCTGATCAGATTTTCTAGTAATATATGCGCCGACAGCTCGTCGACGCCAAGGTATTTTTCTAGCACGTTTGTTCTTTGGAACAACAGAGGTACAGAAATGTATGCTCCATGGTTATTATAGTGGGAAAAAGGAACAGCTTCGGAAGTATCGGTTGGAAGATTATCGGATTGCTAAAAGAGATTTATTTACTCGTCTTCGCGCTAAAGCGAGCTAGGAAGTTTGTGCCGCTAGCGTGATATATAAAGAGAAAGAAAACTCTGTAAAAGAAAATTACATGAGACTTGGAACCAACAGAAAACGGAACATGTACGAAAATGGATTCAATATACAATTTTCCTCAGAAATAAGGTTTGTGACCATTTTATTCTAGAGTGAATGACGAATGAGTTCTCTGTCTGAATCATTGATGATTGTCTGGGCCCTGTAATTAATTGGGAAGTTTCAGCTGTGACGAAGAGAGCCTGCAATCTCTGAGTTTTTTGAAATCGTCCAAAAAGGCTTCGTCCACATCTGAAATTTTAGATCTGTCGTAAACTGAACGAATTGTTCAAACGATCGATTTTCCCAACTGAATGCAGCGCTTAATAATAACAACAAATGTAAAGATCTTTTCTAGCAAGCCAGCCGCTGAATATTAAGACGAAGGGCTCCACCAGAGATTCTACTAGGCTGATTTCACGTAAATAATATAGTTAAACTGTACACAGATAAAGGACAGAGAGAGAGAGAGAGAGAGAGAGAGAGCGAATGAAATTCGAGAAATTACTCAGAATCCTCCATTAGCATAATTGTTTGTCTGCCTTTTCACGGATCAGCCTAATAAGAAAACACAAAGCCCTGACTTTATTGTACCGATTTATGTGTGAGGGTGAAAGAGCGATAAAGGCGACAGATACACTTCTGTACAGACAAAACATTACACCAAGTTAGCGGTAAGCTGCATTCATATAGACTTTCATCATTTACTGAGTAGAATTCATTATACCCTGACAAAACTCCACCAGCTGGTGAGCAAGATGTATCAGACAGGTGAAATACCCTCAGACTTCAAGAAAAATACAATAATTCCAATCCCAAAGAAAGCAGGTGTTGACAAGTGTGAAAATCATCGAACTATCAGTTTAACAAGTCACAGCTGCAAAATACTAACACGAATTCTTTACAGACGAATGGAAAAACTGGTAGAAGCCAGCGTTGGGGAAGATCAGTTAGGATTCCGTAGAATTGATGGAACACGTGAGGCAATACTGACCCTATGGCTTATCTTAGAAAATAGATTAAGGAAAGGCAAACCTACTTTTTTAGCATTTGTAGGCACAGGGAAGACTTTTGACAATGTGGGTGGTATACTCTCTTTCAAATTCTGAAGATGGCAGGGGCCAAATACACGGAACGAAAGGCTATTTACAATTTGCATAAAAACCAGATGGCAGTTATAAGAGTCGAGGGACATGAATGGGAGGCAGTGGTTGGGAAGGGAGTGAGACACGGTTGTAGCCTATCCCCTTTGTTATTCAATCTGTATATTGAGCAAGCAGTAAAGGAAACAAAAGAAAACTTTGGAGTAGCAATTAAAATCCATGGAGAAGAAATAAAACCGTTGATGATTGCCAATGACATTGTAATTCTCTCAGAGACAGCAGAGGACCAGGAAGAGCAGTTGAATGCAATGGACAGTGTCTTGAAAGGACGATATAAGATGAACATCTACAAAAGCAAAACGAGGATAATGGAATGCATAATTAAATCAGGCGATGCTGAGGGATTAGATTAGTAAATGAGAGGCTTAAAGTAATAGATGAGTTGCTATTTTATTAGCGAAATATTTGATGATGGTCGATATAGAAAGTATATAAAATGTAGACTGACAATGGCCAGGAATGCGTTCCTGAAAAAGAGAAATTTGTTAACATCGAGCATTGATTTAAGCGTCAGGAAGTCTTTTCTGAAAGTATTTGTACAGAGTGTAACCATGTATGGAAGTGAAACATGGACGATAAATGTTTTAGACAAGAAGAGGCTTTTGAAATGGTCGTACAAAATAATGCTGAAAACTAGATGGATAGATCATGTAACTAATGATCATGTACTGAACAGAAGTGGCGAGAAGAGGAGTTTGAGGAGCAAGTTGACTAGAAGAAGGGATCGGTTGGTAGAACACGTTCTGAGGCATCAAGGGATCACCAAGTTAGTATTGGAGGGCAGGGTGGAGGGTAAAAATCGTAGAGGAAGACCAAGAGGTAAGTACAGTAAGCAGATTCAGAAGGATGTAGGTTGCAGTAGCTACTTGGAGATGAAGAAGCTTGTGCAGGGTAGGGTAGCATGGAGAACTGCATCAAACCAGTCTCTGGACTGAAGACCACAACAACAACAACACATCAACATTTTCGATTTGTCTCATTCTTTTCTTTTTTACGTTCTTTTTCCAACTGGGATCATTTCGCAAGTGTTTTCATTGTTTTTATTTATCACTCATAATGTTTAAACATTTGAAACAATGGATGAATCGTTTAACAACAAAAGACGAAATAGTCTCTTTATACTGGCTGTGCATTTGTGCCAAAAATGTATATTTCTATTTAAGATGTTCCTTCTTTGGATGGTTAAATGATAAAAACATTTTAAAAATGTGTTCTTATTCCACTAGGGACTAAGTAAAATGGTGATTTAAACAAAAGAAGGGATTACAAATAAAACGAAATCTAAGCCAAATGTGGAATGGAAATAATGAATGCAATAACGTGGAGAGAAACATAGAATGATAAAGAAGAAGAATTTGAGTCGGAATTAATAAACAAAAATAATAAAATGAAATGTAAATAAAATCCAAGTTCAAAACACATCAGAAAAAGTGAGAGCAATTTTAAAAATATATTGATTAAAATTATGTTACAAAGGAATGGAAATAAAGAAATAGAACCCAATTAATTTAGCAAAAATAATGATTAAAGTCATTTCAAAAAACGTTTAAAAATAAAAAAAATTTATCTACCTGACTAGTTCTGAACTCTTAACTTCCTACATGTGAGGCCTGTATCTTAACAAATACGCTGTGCAAGCAGTCTGTTTAAAAGTGTCTTCTTTAAAGTTGAAGATTATTAGGCGAAATTCCGAATTTTTTTCGTCGATTACTCGTAAATGAATGCCTGTGATGGTGACTGCCTGCAGCGTCTGAAACTTGAGACCTTGACGTATATCACTGTGTAAATGATTTCAGAAAGTCGATCCCATCGCTGGGGATCTATCCTCGTGAGACTCAAAAACTTGAAATTGCTTTTGAAGAAACCTTTGCCGACATGTCCCCATTGTCGCCCTCTCTCCCCACATTCGGTGGTGACACCCATGATTTTAAATAAAGAAAAATTAATTTTCCCAGCAGTTGAAAACTATGATGCGATGGGATGACATTAATTCATACCAACTTCCAGCCAAAAAATACGTATGAAATGCCATATCATATATTTGAAGCATGGCAATAAGTTCTTCAAGAGGACATTTGGAAAGCGTTTATGATGATGGACACTAGTTCTGAATAAACCGAATGTTTAACACCTTAATACCTATTAATGATAAACATTTGCGCAAAGTTAAGCAAAAATCTTACTGGTGTTTTACGGTAACATTTTCCATTTTCGACCCTGTATGTCCACATAGCTGCGAAACGTTCACTGTAACTCCTTCTAGCACTGATCAGTTAATCGCTTCTCGAGATTCAGTTCTCTCCATGTTGGTACCAGGCCGTTCTATTAGTTTGCAGTAAATTCGATTTGGTACAAAAGTGTAAGTCGCACAGTGTGTGGGGATGCTGGGCCTCTTTCATTACATTATACGTATGTTCTGGACCACTTTCTTTACATCATGTGACCCATGTCATAATCTAAGATAGCGGCAGCCACGCCCCCTTGTCTATCAAATGACAACCCACGCCCTTCCCCCACCCTTCTCCCCTCCCACCACCGTCTCATCAGCCTCTCCAAACAGCCACACCGTGGTATTAAAATCAAGCATAATGATGTCGCTAAGTTCAAAGACGTGCAGTAAAGAATTACGTAACATTAACTTGAAAGGGAACCAATGTGAGAGACAGGCATCATTTGCTTCGTAATATTTCGTTCACACACACACACATTTCTCTGAATTTAATAACTTTATTGTGTAAATCTCGCGCAAAAATGGAGTCAAGCTGCATTATTTCCATAACTTTCACATTGAAGTCGAAGATAGTTACGTAAGACATTTTTTACACAAACACTCGAACCATCTCTTTTTCTCTCTCTCCCTCCCTGTGTCTCTCAGTCTCTCTCTCTCTCTCTCTCTCTCTCTCTCTCTCTCACACACACACACACACACACACACACACACTCACATACACACAGACACACACACACACACACACACACACACACACACACACACACACACACATACACACATATCCGGCGAAACTGGTTCCAAAAGAAGATTTTGAAGCCTAAAGTAAGAATTCCATTGCCATAATCATGCATAAATAATTTCAACTTGGCCTAACTTGGTCTAACTTGACCAGGCTCATAACGCAGAATATACATCTTAACTGAAATACCATGCTAATCAGACAAACTCACAGACAGACAGTCTGAATTACTAGAAGATGTAATTAATTAGACATGTACTTGATGTAAGTTACAATACACAAGCAGACCGTCTTTCCTGTTTACTCCCAACACGACCATGGACGGTGAGAGAGATGACACATCACCAAAGATGATTCAATATTTCTAAATAAAATCGTTGATGATATTATATATGATTTATATGATTTATCGAGTACAAAACTCATGCAGGTCGTTTATAATCAATATGTATTGGAGAAGTAAGTGCATAATATGTGTGTCCCCGAAAACTCATAAACGAGTCGCAGTACAATTAAGGGAGTTGTATGGTGCGGTAGCTATCCATCCTCCATCCATGAAGGTTCCCATTTTTACCTGAAGGGCATGCTTTTGAAGATACCTTGAAGAACCAAGAAAAGCTGGTACACCTGCCAAATGTCATGTAAGGCCCCCGCGAGCACGCAGAAGTGCCACAACACGTCGTGGTACAGACTCGACTACTGTCTGAAGTAGTGCTGGAGGCAGCTGACACCATGAATCCTGCAGGGCTGTCCATAAATCCGTAAGAGTACGAGGTGGTGGAGATCTCTTCTGAACAGCACGTTGCAAGGCATCCCAGATATGCTCAACAATGTTCATGACTGGGTAGTCTGGTGGTCAGCGGAAGTGTTTAAAATCAGAAGAGCATTCCTGGAGCCACTCTGTAGCAATTCTGGATGTGTGGGATGTTGCATTGTCCTGGTGGATGCACGTGATCAAACAGGATGCTTAAGTGCGTGTCACCTGTCAGAGTTGTGTCCAGGTGTATTAGTGGTCATATCACTCCAACTGCACACGCCCCACACCATTACAAAGACTCCACCAGCTTGAACAGTCCCCTGTTGACATGCAGGGTCCATGAATTCATGAGGTACAAGTCCATTCGCTCGATTCAATTTGAAACCAGATTCTTGCGAGCAGGTAACATCTTTCCAGTCAACAACATTACAATATCCGAACACATCCATCCACTCGATACAATTTGAAACAGGACTCTTCCGACCAGGCATCACGTTTCCAGTCATCAACAGTCCAATGTCGGTGTTGACGGGACCAGGCGAGGCGTAAAGCTTTGTGTCGTGCAGTCATTGTCTCCGAAGGCCCATTTAACAACTGCGCCAGAGATTTGTTGTCTTATGAAGGCGTTGCCGACCGGAGCGCCGTATTCTGATTGTTTAGATATATCTGCATTTGAATACGTGAGCCTATACCAGTTTCTTTGGCGCTTCAGTGTAGTTCATAATAAGTTGAGCCACCCTATAATAGAATTACAAATATCAGGATCCATTGTGTACTGAACATAAAATTCAGTGTGAACATCCAGTTTCATGTAAACAGAGAGAAGAGCTTAGGCAAGTGTTAGTCAAGCATAACAATGTGTTGTCACATGTATGGAAACATATTAATAATGCAATTTAAATGTAAGAAGTTGGAAATATTTTTCAAGAAACCATATCTAATGATGACCAGTTGCCAAGAACCTCTTAAAAAATGATTCAACGAACGTTAGATTGGGGAATATTGGAACAGGCAATACATATTTTTAAAAATTCACTGGTGGTAGCACTGAATTGCGATAGAATTGTAAGGCTGGTACTGGATTCTCATAGTTTAAACAAAATTTAATAAGGGATAAAGCACAAAATATACGAAGTTATTGCAATAATTCTGAGGAGCTACTTGTTTCACATGAATGGTTGGATATAATTTGTGATTACTGGAATTTTCCATTGGCAAAAGACTGAAGAAATTATGTGTCCCGTATATATAATGGATTTTCTCATGGGTATAGGGTATTTCCCTCTGTCTGTAATATTTTAAGATCTATGGCGCTGTTACAGAGGCAGGAAGCATTAGGGCAAGTGACATTTTACGTAGACAACATGAAGTTGCATGTCCTACCTGGGAAGAGTATTTTAGTTTTCTGGACAATGTATGACATGAAGTAGGACAAGGTGGCACAAAACTGAATTAAGAAAGTATGGCATGCACTAAGAACCAATTGTATTTCTTGCTCCATGTGTTTAACGGAGAACGTATTTTAGCAAAACCATCCCGGTTCTCTGTGACTGAGCTGTTTGAAACGTCAAAGAAAAAGCAACAACGTAAAGCCATGTTTAACTTGTTTATGTCTTATCGGCGTTTTGTAGAAGGAGTCATTCTACGCTTCTTACACACATCAGATGTTAAAAGAGGATAGCCCCTGGGTTCAGATTAAAGAATATCAGCCTACATTTTATGAGCTAAAAAATCATTTCGTAAATAACCCGCTGCTGAATCACTCACATTTTGAGAAGACTTCTTTTATTTTATTGAACTCTGGTGCATATGGTAAAAGAGTGTATAAAATAAAAAGAAGGGGTATTGAAGTGTGTAAGATGATAGCTTTTACCACTTAATCACTGCAATCAGTGGAGCATAATAAAGGAGTATCAGAGCTAGACGCACTGTCCATCGTATTTGGAATGAAGAAATCTGAGCATTCTTTGTTGAATCACCAAGTAATAATATGCAATGATTTTAAAGCATTAACATTTTTGCAAACTTGTCAGCTAAAACATGTCAGGTGAGCAATGTTCCTGCAACAGTTCGATCATGAGATTAAAAACATATGAAGAAAGTGTACTTTGGCGGCCAACAGGTTGCCTAGAATGCTGAACTGTATAAGGCGTCTGAACTTACATTAACTAAAAACGATTTGGTACCCACTTTTGCTATAAATGAAATCAAAGCGGAAATTGCTTTGAAGAAAATATGTCGGTACTCTGAAAGAGAACAGAATAGGGTGATCTTCGGAGATCAGTAAAACATCATTTGGGAGACCCTAATTATCCCATAGTAGCACAATATTACAATATCCATCAAGGAATTTGGTGCAAGAGGACGAACATGGATTTGCCAGAACGGATAATATGCTTCCCCTCCAAAAATCTGCCATTTTAATAGACTAAGTGTATTTAGAGTAAGAGCATTAAGGGACTAAGAAATCCATTACATACTTCAATGACAGAGTAACTTTAGAAAATATGCGTTTTGAGTTAAATAGAAGATTAGTAAATAGCACTGTGCAAGGGAATATGCAATCCCTTGAACACAGTGGAATTATTAGCAGTATATCATTTTCGACCTACGCCTAGTTCTAGAGGAGTGTGCTTTGGTCTACTTCAGTGGATTCAGTAAATACATTAAGCTATTTCCAGACAGAAGAGCTAATACCACAACACCTACAGAAAAGCTGGGTAACAACAATTTTGTTGAGTTAGGTAGGCCTCAGAATGTCGTGGTGAGTAATGGTAAACGGTTTCCAAAAAATGGTTCAAATGGCTCTGAGCACTATGGGGCTTAACTGTTGTGGCCATCAGTCCCCTAGAACTTAGAACTGCTGAAACCTAACTAACCTAAGGACATCACACACATACATGCCCGAGGCAGGATTCGAACCTGCCTAGAAACGCTCGGCCACTCCGGTCGGCGGTAAACAGTTTGATGCTAAAAAAGTGAAGAAATGTTGTCAGGATATGATACATAATTATCTTAGGATTTTCCCTTAGATAAATATGAGTGATAAGGTTATAGGGAACTTTGCAGAAGATGTAGAGGAAACATTCAACATGGGGTAATAATATTAAGGAATTAGAAGCCATCATTAACAACCACAAGCCTGATGCAACAGTATTTGCATCATACAAATTAATATGTAACCATAAACCAGAGCTGACTGACTTTCTTGTTTTATTCGATATCTCATTAGGCAATAATCAAGCACAAGAAAGAGTAAACAGGGGAAAGAATGTTAGATGCGAAATGGTGATATGATGTAAAATCTGTAACCCCATCTAATTTCAAAGTAGGATAACTGGTATTAGTAAAGAGTAATGAATAAAGCAGAATGGCACAAACTAAAATGGATATGCAGGTATATAAGCAACCATTCAGAATTGTACGAAACCTCACGTGAATGTCTCTCGAATATCTGAAAATCTGGAAGGAATTGAGACTCAGGAACATTATAGCCCTGGGAAAAATTATAGATAACAGTATCTAAGAGTCTGTTGGGAAGGTACTTCTGCATCGTAGTTACACTGTTTGGCGAACTAAGAGGCCTGAACTGGATGGAACTTTATTTCCAAATGCAAGTATCATACTTCCGTTTATCTTTCGTTCTTATTAATTAAGTGTTATTTGTCTTTATTTTTGACTATCTTGACTAGAATGGCGCAGCTGAAACAATTACCTCATACTGACCACTTTGAATCAAGTCAGAAATCTGAAACTACAGTTTGCATCTGAGAACAACGTAAACAAATATATATACATTTATATCTGATGTAGATAGTAGAGAGTGTGATGTGTATGGGGACAGAGAGCCATATTATCTCATATCTATGTACGTTGCATGGAATATGAAGCTAGAGCTAGTAAAAGCCTGAAGATTCAACTAAGTGTAGTTATTAGGTATTACGTAAAAGAACTCAAGACTTAATGAAGGAGACGTCCCTGTATGTTGAAAGGCATCAGCATAATGATGGTGTATGGAGTAATATTGAATAAAAAGAGTATAAAACGTCGTGTATATTGAGGAGAAAAAGAGGTTCTCGGAAATGTGTCAGGAAAACGCAGATAATTGCAGTGTTGCAAGAGGTGCTGCAGACAAATAAAGGGCAAGTACAGGAAGAAATAATGTCTGATTTATATAAGGGGCGATCAAAAAGTTTCCTTTAATTTACGTCTATGGTCACAAACCTTTTGATAACAGATTATCGGTCTCGGTCTTTAATGACCATCATTAGATCTGCAGCAAAAATGGGAAAAACTTAAATTCACTCGCAAACTATATACAGCTTAAGAACAATACAGACCATAATGAAAAGTAGTGCTGACAAAATTTACATTTGTGCACTTTGAATATGAAGAGGCGTACCTGTTTCATAAAAACAAAGTCATAATGTACTGCAGCCATGGAGGCATCGTCAAATGTTAAATGCGGAATCAGCACCAGCATCGTCAAATACATGTAAATAACATCACATGCACGAGTCATTTTGTCAGTAGTACTACTGCATAAACAAGTTGCCGTACAGTAGCCACAAGACGTTTGTGTTGTAAGTTCACCAGATGTCGCTAATGTCGGCATACACTACTTTTCAATAATTAATTGAAATAGCGAAAATAAAGGGCTGGTACAATAGTTGAAGTCTGTAATAAGCTTATAACGTATAACAGGCATTACATTAATAAAAAGAAATAAAAAGAAGAACACGACAAAATTAATATTGCTAAAAGGGGGGAAGACTTAAAAAACAGTGGTTGACGTGTGCTGTAGATAATCACATAAATATTAAACACCGTTGATAGTGTACCGGGTAATATTAAACAATCGTAAAACAAATCACTAAAGGAGCCACAAATGAAAGAAAACATAGTGCAGCACATAATCAGCCCCCTCTGTTAGCGCTAACCACAGAACTCCGCACAGGCGGGAGGTGGCTGGAGGGACGTGACCGGCAGAGGGCACCTCGTACCCAGCCGTTGCAAGAAAAGAATGATAAAATTCCGTAACAGTGGATGATCTACATCATCTGATTAATGTAGTCTATGAAATGAATAGAGAGGGAACAAGAACATACTAGACTCATGCGTAAAACGTATGAAAACGAAGTAAATATGTGATGCACTCAATACTAGGTGAACTTGTCAACACACTATATATAACAGAGGCGTGAAGTGATTAGAGTAAAACGTTGTCAAATAAAGCAAAGTAGGCATTGGGCACAAAGTCATTTTGCCAGTGAGGCAGTTGAGCTGGTTCTCTAACAAATTAAGATCACGGCTTTTTACCCCTCGGTGAAGAACACGCATACAACTCCCAATGCTCCCTATGGAGTGACCAGTATCAGATAAACGCTGTCCCAAAGCCGTTTTGTTTCTGTGAGTGTCCTTTAAACCTTAATTTAAAAGAGCGGCCTGTTTGACCGATATAATATTTGTCACAATTACTGCAGTCAATCCTTTATACTCCAGAGCCATCAAATTTATCATAGTTCCCTTTCAGTTTATGTTTTATTCGTAGTTTTAGTGTGTTATTAACCTGAAAGCGACATCTGACATCAGAGCTTTTAAAACATTTTTCTATTTGCAAAAAGTTTCCATCTGAAAGACCTTGCTACAGCATATCTCCAATGTAGCATGACTCTGACGCGGGTATATAAGCACCGACATGTAGGCAAGGGGTAGTGTACCATTCGTGTCACTTTGAGGAGTGTGCGGTAAACACAGCCCCATAATCTATGTGTTTTTTATCTTAGACAAGATTTACGTCCTAACATAACTTAAAGGGCACATTCCGCTTCATTTAACAACTATCTTAGCACCCACTGCTTCTCTGGTGTGGTCCACACTGCTTATTTCTTTATCGGATTTTTACGTCGTTCAGAAATCGCTACATCTTCTAAGCTTTTCACGCTAATTAAGGCCGTAGAAGTATGGTCTTTTCCGAATGCACTTCCGACCAGAAATCAATTCTGGTAGCTGGAGTCAGAGATCCTCATTAATCCACCCTTTTGAATAATTTCGGTGACATTTACTTTCATCAAAATTTTCATTCCCTAACGCATATTTCTTTACAAGTCAAATACCAATTTTCATAGATTTAACTTTAAATATGTTTTAATATAAAGAAATTTTTTGTAAAAACTAACGTCCCCTATTTCAACCCCTTAGGGGTTGCATTTCCAGAAAACATTTAAACATCAATTTCTTTACCTCTAACCAAGAAGCCAAATACAAACTTTCACCATTTTGTTTGAAAAATTCTTTCGTAATCAAATATTTCCAGAACCATTTTCATTCCCAATTTTACCTCCTTAGCAGCTGAATTTCCAGAAACACTGAAACACATAATTTTTTAGATTTCCAACCTAGAACATAAATACAAATTTTCTTCGATGTAGCTATAAAAAGGATTACTTAATGAAATACTTTCAGAAAAATGTTCATCGCCTGTTTCACCCCCTTAGCGACTAAAATACCAAAAACACCAAAACACATACTTTTTAATTACTAACAAAGAAGTCCAATGCCATTTCTCAGAGATACATCTTTAAAAATACTTTATTAGTACTGTAATAATGATTTATTTTCAAAATAAACTTTCACCCACTATTTTAACTCCTTAGTAGTTGAATTTTCAAAAATACTGAAGCATGTATTTTTTTTATTTCTGATTGAGAAACCAAATACCAGTTTTCAAGCTCTAGCATCACAATTAACATAAGAGTGACTTGTCTTGAAAAAACATTTCAGCCCCTACTTCACCCTCTTAGGGATGGAATTTCGAACAATGCCTCACTAAATGGTGCTAACAGTGTAAGACCAGCGCCCATTCCAGTAGTTCAAGTTCGTCTCATTAACAGTTTGGGCTGATGAATGATGAGTCAGTGAATGAGTCACACACTATTTCATTCACTTAGGAGCTGAATTTCCAAAAACACCGAAACACGTATTTCTTGTTTCTAATCGAGTATCCAAATACAAATTTTAATTAATTTAGCTTTAAAATGCTTTCATAATGAAATAATTTCATAAAACATTTCACTGCTTATTGCAAAAACGTTGAAAACCGTATTTCTTTTTATTTCTAAGCAAAAATTCAAGTAACATAGATGTAGCGTCAATAATTGTTTCAATAGTTCTTTAATAAAGATTTATTTTTAAAAAGAGACAGTCACACACTATTTCTCCCCCCACAGGAGTTCAATTCCCAAAAGTGCTGAAACACTGTTTCTTTACTCTCTCCAAATTTCGAATTTCTGTCCTTTGTGATTAAGGCTGGATAGTGACGAGTCAGTCACTCAGGACGTGGATCTTCATATATAGAGATAACAAAGTTTCAAAGGAGATACTCACCAGTTTTGCTGAGGTTCTGGTCATTATGAAGAAATTCCCAATTATAATCCAAGACAAGGCGATTCCTGTGGTTTATGGCTCTTGTGATCTGCTGTACAGCGTGCAGTAATTTGGAGAGGGTCGCACTCCTCAGCCGATCCTTTTGCAGTGTCTCCAGGTTCCATTCCATGTTATCCAACCTTAAACAATAAAATGCGGTCACCTGATGTAACAAGTGACATTTTGATACTAGACTGTCTTTTCTTGAACAGAGCAATGAAACCAAACTCAGGCAGCCACTTCTCAAGTTTTTAGGTCGCCCTTCGACACTGACATCCAGGCCATTAGGTGTGAATCAAGATATTAGACTGAGTTATTCCAGCGTGAATTGTGAATGGTATGCGAGTCTGTTGACACGTTTTGGTAAAGTGAGCGGTCTTTGTTGAAGAATACTTTTGCACAAATTCATCCAATACTATGATAGGACAAGTACAAACTCTAGTACAGATAGATAATTACTAACGTACTCCTTATAGAACATACAAACATATACATTATGTTGATTGGTGAATGTTCAAATTTCATAATCATACCATAGCACTCGGTGTCACTTGACACAAGTCTTTCAGGCTAAGTTTCGAAACATGCCGTTGACAGTTCTCTAAAAGTGTCTGTTCCTCCACAGGACAGTTACATGCAACACTTTCACTATAAAGCCACCACTTCATCAAGAGGTGGCCATATCTGCCTTGCGACATTCGGGTGCAGATGAGTCATGAGCATTCACCACAACGAAGATCAGACTCTGCACGCTTCACCGTTGGATTCTGAATAAGATGCGCCTTTTGGGTGGAAGTTCATTCCCACATTGTTTCTACATCTCGGTGACATCGAAGATAAATACGAAAATAAACACAAAGTGGCCTGTGTGACTTTCTTCAGGTGTGCAATCAGTGGATTTATGGAATACGGTATTTAGAACTGAGTTCATACGGTGCTTCAGAATTTGCACCTCGGTCGCTTTAGATCTCAGGTGAGCAGGAGCAATGTTGGATTGGACAGGCAACCATTGAGTGGCACTTGATCTGGCAGTGTCATTAACGGTTCTCAAGGCCTCGTTGTGCATAATGGTCACTACATTTTCATGCTGGGGCATTGCGTAGCATATCTGCATTTAATCCCCAGTCATTTCGAGAAAATTGGTGCAATTGATTTACTGTTGAGCCAAACTTTGTCAGATCCATTGAGTGCAGCACAAATGACAGAGACAGATAAGGGAGACGCCTACAGTAGATGTTTAGACAAGCAGTTATTTCATTTGGGTTTGGCCACAGTCAGCGCACTGGTCAACCAAAGCACTATGACCACCAAATTACTATCGATATGAAACAGTCCAGACTGTAGCAGCGTTACCTGGCAAGGGACGTGTGCTAGTCACACACACACACACACACACACACACAAACACACACACACACGCTTCATGTGGTATCAGTGAGAGAGCTGCCTGTGTGTAGAATGGGAAGGCACGCAGTCCATCTGAGTTCCTCCAAGGGCGGATTGTGATGGCCCAGAGGCTCGGCACGAGCATTTCAGAAGCTGCACGACTCGACGGATGTTCCGGGAGCGCTGTGCGAGTGTCTTCAATACGAGGCGAAACTAAGGTGAAACCACATCCTGACATCGAGGGGCCACAACCCTACAACACCACCACCTGATCAAACCAGAGTATCTCCCTACGGATCATCTTACCGCCCTCAATTAAATGGAAAATATAAAATTAAAAAGACTGAAAATCGAACGAGATATGAATAATGAAACGCACGTCCTCGCCACACCAACAAATGAGGGAACATAGGGCTGCTGGCCTGGATGATATCTGCAGTGTACGAATAAAGCATTTTGGTAGTACAGCCTTACAATGTAATGTAAAGTTAATGAATAGCTGTATCAGTAAGTAGCATGCGCATTCCGAAACTGTAGAGGAAAGCCAGAGTGGTAGCCCAGCTGAAACAAGGGAAAGATCCTACAGATCCTCAAACTTCTCGCCTTTGTCACATTTGTGTCATCTCTATGGGACCATTGAAAGAATACTTTTTGAAAGACTTTTTGTAGCATTAGAGACCAAATTCATACCATAACCAGTAGGATTTATGCCTGGTGGTTGTGGTATAATTCTCAGTCTCATTCAACATATAGAGGACGGCCTCCAACAGAAACAGATAATGGGACTCGCTTTTACAGATCTCTCTGCTGGCTATGATACTGTCAGTCACCAACGGCTGCTCGATAAATTTTGTGACAAGGACTTTGAATGACAAAATTAGGGGAACGTCTATTTCAAAATAGACTTTTTATGTGAGGCTACAAACAGGAAATAGGCACAGGGGAAGGCGAAAAAATGACACTCACACAAAATTGGCTCAAATGGCTCTAACCTAAGGACATCACACACATCCATGCCCGAGGCAGGATTCGAACCTGCGACCGTAGTAGTCGCCCGGTTCCAAACTGTAGCGCCAAGAACGGCTCGGCCATATAGGCCGATCTACCTACACACACACACACACACACACACACACATATATATATATATATATATATATATATATATATCGACGATATTCCGATGGGTTCACAAGGAAAATCGTTTGTGGTGTGAATTCTCAAAGACATATTATGGAGAACACTTCCGCACATCAAATCCCAGTAGAACTCTGATGTGTGTCTTTCACTCTATAAATAAAGACGCACATACACAATTTAAAGTGGCGAGGCTGGGTCAAGAACTAAACCAGATGAACCGCTGAAATATTTGGGTATCCGACTTGACAACAATGTGACAATCTGGACGTTAAGGGAAATGTGTGTGCGAATAATAACATCATCCAAAAATTCAGCGGCACGAAATGGGGAGTTCATCCTCAAATTCTGAGAACATCGGCTCTCGTCCTATGTTTCTCTGCAGCTGAGAATGCGACAAATGCCTGGTACCACTCTGCAGTTGCCACATATGCCGACGTAGCAGACAATGAGAAAGAGCGCGTAGTGTCTGGCTCCTAAAATCAATGCTAGTTAGGCAAATTTACCCAACCTTCGACATAGCTCGACCCATAAACAGAAGGTAAGTTGCAGTCCGATTATCACCGGCACGATTTATACGGTTACGAAATACAGCACAGGCTACTGATATCCCAGTGGAGTTTAATGCGAAGGACTAATTCTGTAAACGAGCCTCCTGAAATAGGATAAAAAATGTATTGCAAAACTGTACTGATCAGATGCTAATGAAGCCTGAAGAACCACTGGCTGCTGCGAATCATCTGTTGTTTCCGACATGGCAGGTGCTTCATCACTTAAGAACGACCATCACACACTGCAATACCAATCTGAGAAAATGGAGGTGTAACAAGAACAACTCCTGTGAATGTGCTGCAATACAAGACTTAACGATATGTCCAAAAACAGGCAAAACCATCACAGTGGCATACTTTATGGTGGCAAATGACAAAGCCATCCATGTGTCTCAGTACTGGAAATTCATTTATCAGCCAGGACATTATGACAACCTACCTTATAGCCTGTACGTTCACGTTTGGCATGGATAATAGTGGACCCTAATCATGGTATGGAAGCAGTGAGTCCTTTCTAGGCCGCTGGAGGGAGCTGGAACTACATCTACACACACAAATCCCCTAATTCCCGTAAATTCCGGGAAGGAGGGCCATGAGCTGCGACGCCACGTTGAAGCACATCCCAGATGTGTTCGATCAGGTTCAGATCTGGTGAGTTGGAGGGCCAGCAAACCAATTGGGGCTTGTCACTGTGTTCCTTGAACCATTCCATCACTCTCCTTGCCACGTCACATGGTGCATTATCTAGCCGAAAAAAAAAGTTGTCAGAAAACATGATCGTCAAGCAGGGGTGTATGTGGTCTGCAAACCAGTGTACTATTCTTGGCCATCATGGTGCCTTACACGAGCTCCATTGGACCCACGGATGTTCACGTGAGTGTTCCCTGGAGCATAATGCAGCCGCCATCAGTCTGTCTCCACCCCACATTACACGTGTCACGGAACTGTTCCCCTGGAAGACGACGGATTGGGGCCCTTGCAGCTGAATGATGAAGAAGGTATCGAGATTCATCAGATCATGCCACAACATACCAATGCGCCAAGTACGGGAGTCGATGATAGTGTGCCCATTTCAGTCGCAGTTGCTGACGTCGTTAGCATTTGCAGAGACACAGGCTGTCAGCTGTGGAGGCCTGTCACTAGGAGTGTTTGGTGCACTGTGTGTCTAGACACACTTGAACTCTGGCCAGCATTTAAGTTGGATGTTAGTTCCCCCACTGTCCGCTGCCTGTCCTGGTTTACCAGTCTGCACAGCTTTCGACGTACAACATCTGTAATGATGGGTGGCCACCCAACCCCACGACGTGTGGACGTGCTTTCACCAGGGTGTCGCCACATGTTGAACACACTCACCACTGCAGTCCTAGAACACCTGACAAGTGGTGCAGTTTCCGTGCTAGACCTCCGGCCCATCACACTCTGTCCTCGGTCACACTCAGGTATTCACGTGCCTTCCACATTATAAACATGCACAGAATACTCACTGATACTAGAGATGCACCGTGCATGTGTCGACTGGCATTTATTCCTCACATGGTGACAGTTCCATCGCCTGGGTGGGTCTATATCACTGGTAGGTCGGTGGTCATAATGTTCTGGCTAATCGGGTCTCTGGTACTGTTACCAATCTGCACACATAAGGTAAGTAAGTACTGACATAAAGCCTGAGGTTATTATACATTATGCTGCCAGGTCGTTAATACCAAACATAAACAACAAGGGCCCTAACACGCTTCTGTGGGATACATTGCTAGTGACTCTTGGCATGCTGTCTGCAAAGTGGTCGATTCATCGCTGCCCAGGCCTACCACACTTTTCCATGGAGGCACTCCTGAGACCATCGAATGAGTATGCAGAGATTTCTCGTGATGGTAAACTCACACTTTCACCAGGTCTAAAGCATGCTCAACCTGGTTCATGTAACAGCTGAAATGGTAGTTTTATGCCTGTGTGGATCAATGTTTTAAGGATGTTGTACACGTCCTTGTTTTACAGCTTGAAGACAACAAACATAATTCTTACGATTCTTTTGGACAGACATTTAGATATCTGCACATCTATTTTGACAAGAAGGGGCAGTTAGTGAGGCGGGGCCTCATAGCAGAAACCATATGGACATTTGCCTGAAGTGATTTAGGGAAAACAGAATACTGAAGTTAGAATATCTGGCTGGTGAATAGAGCAGACTGGTGGTGCGCTGTCCGTTCATCTCTTAGCAACAGACCTGCATACTCTACGTACACAATATCAAGTGCAATCAACAGTATGACGAAGATGTTAGGTTTTAATTTCATGTACCATAACTTCCCATCGGCTTGCCGGAAAATACTGAGCTAACATCGCTCCACAATGAGTGACATATTGGGCTCAGAGGTATGTCAGTACTTTCCAGTACAGAACTTTGAGATGAAGTTTTCCATAAAAACAAAATGAAGATCGAAAATGTGCTATGACATAACTGTGGTGTGTTATTATTATTTACTTGTGTTACATTGTTAGGAAACCTCTGTGTTATCAAGTAATCCTTCACTGTATAGAACTTACTGCTTAACAGGTGGTTATTAACTGCATCTGTAAATATTTTCGTTTATAGTCACTTTTGTCTTCTTAAGCAATCTATTGGACATTATTATTCCTCGGTACATACCCATGTTCATGAACACAGCAATTTCTGCTCTAATTAACTGACTGATAAATGTGCTGACTACTGTTCTTGCTTCATGTTAATGTTCTATTATTTTACTGGCATCAGCAGACAGAATTAGTGATTTTCACAGGTGATACATGCATTATTGTGAATGCTAGTAAAAAATCATCAGCAGAAAAAATAGTAAATTGTGCTTTTGTAAAAGTTAAGCCACTAATAGGCTACCTTTAAAATTTGAAAACACAGTCACACACACACACACACACACACCAACTAGTTTTGTGCTGTCAAAAGCATCCTACCACTGATTAACCGAAAATACAGAACAGAAATAGTTAACAGTGTAGAAGTTTTAAGTTCTTAAGTGCCCATACTGATGAAAAGTTCAACTGGAAAACCCGTTGAGTAGACTTGCTAAAATGTTTAGCTTTGTTTACTGTTGCAAAGAGAATAATTTTCAACTCTGGGGATATAGAAGTCAGTAAGTTGATATAATTTCCATATTTCCATTCATTGATGTCTTAATGGAAAATATTCTTGCCTAACTTCTCACAGAGGCAAAAAGTATTCATTTCCCCAAAGAAATTAATTACAATTATGTGAGTGGTCCTCACACATACGTCCAGCAAGTATCCCTCTAATAATCCGAGAATATTAATCAAAGCCTCGTAATTCATTTATGAACTTTAAAATTTGTTACAATCAGTGAATCCGAGTTTGAAAGTAACAGAGATATTCATAACACTAGAAGCATTTGCTTTGCCCTTCATGCAACCTTGGCACAGAAAAACTGAAATATACACCATCTGAAGAAAAATTTCAGATCATAGAAGAGTTTTTCAATGTAGATTCAAGATGTGCCTCCTTAACAATCCCTTTTATTCTATAGAGGAATTCTTCAAGTGCATAGCACGTAGTCATGTGAATAGTATATTTTGGTTTAAAAAACTGTGTCTTATTTTTCTTCAAATGAGACAGTTCACATCAAAACGTTTATTTATTTATCTATCGTGACTATGATGTGTGGAACACGTCACTAAGTAACTTGATATGCTAGAGCCATTTCTTTTTCTAATATACCTTAATGACAATGTAACAGCTGCAGCAGATGACTCTGGAGACGTTTTTCTTGTGGAGGGGATAGACACTATGTTTACACATTCGAATTAGGAACTGAATTAATTATATTCTGGAGGAAGTAGCTTTTGGTTTATAGGGGACAGGCTGATAAAATTCAAGTAGGAACATGCACTTTCTTGTGAATGAACATGTCTTTTCTGGTGTTCAACTCCTACAATGGTGGTATACTGTATTCTTAAACGACAGGCACTTTTTTTAAGCCACCAGGTTTCTGACTAGTTTGATGCACCTCACCATGAATTCCTCTGCTGTGCTAATCTCTCCATTTCAGAGTAGCACTTCCAACATTTGTCTTCAATTATTTGCTGGATGTACTCCAATCTCTGCTTCTCTTTATAAATTCTACCGTCGACAGCTCCCTCTAGTACCATATAAGCTGTTCCCCAATATCTTAAAAGATGTCCTTGTCAGTGCTCGAATATATTCCTCACCTAACTGACTCACCAGAGAACCACCTCATTCCTTACCTCATCAGTCAACCTAATTTTCAGCAGTCTTCTGTAGCACCACATTTCAAATGCTTCGATACTCTTCTTTTCCGGTTTTCCGAAAGTCCATGTTTCACTTACCATACAATCCTATGCTCCAAACGTACATTTTCAGAAATTTCTTTCACAAATTAGGGCCTATGTCTGATACTGACACACTCCTCTTGGGAAGAAATGCTCTTTTCGCCAATGCTAGTATGCATTTTTTGTCCTTTTTTGCTCCGTCTGTCATGGGTTATTTTTCTGCCTAGGTAACAGAATTCCTTAATTTCATCTACTTCGTGACCGCCAATTTTGATGTTACGTTCGTCGCTCTTCTCATTTCTGCTACTTTCGTCTTTCTTCAATTTACTCTCAGTCCATATTCTGCGCTCATTAGACCATTCCACTCAGGAAATCCTGTAAGTCTCGATCACTTTCACTGAAGACAGAAAGGTCATCAGCAAATGTTATTTTTTATATCCTTTCACCTTTAATTTTAATTTCACTCTTTAATCTTTCTGTTATTTCCATCACTGCTTTTACGAAGAATAGATTGAGCAATAGGGGCGAAAGAGTACATCCCTGTCTTCCACTCTCATTGTTCCCTGTTGATCCTTGTACATGTCGTATACTACCCGCTCTTCACTATAGCTTACCCTTATTTTACTCAGAATTTCGGACATCTTACACCATTTGACCTCGTCGAACGCTTCTTCCAGGTCAACAACTCCAATGAAAGTGTCTTGACTTTTTCTTCCTTGCTTCCATTATCAACCGCAACGTCAGAATTGCCTCTCTAGTGGTTTACCTTTCCTAAAGCCAAGGTGACAGTCATCTAATGGATCCTCCATTTTAATTTTGTTTCTTCTGAATATTATTCTTGTCAGAAATTTGGATTATCAGATGTTAAGATGATTGTGCGATAATTCTCGCACTTGTCGGGTCTTGCAATCTTCAGAATTATGTTGATGATGCTTCTTCAAAAGTCAGATGGAACGTCCTCAAACTCAAACATTCTACACACCAACGTGAATAATCGTTTACTTTCGACTTCCCCAATGATTTTAAAAATTTCTATGGAGTGTTATCTATCCCCTTTTGCTTTATTTGATCTTAAGTCTTCCAAAACTCTTTAAATTCCGGTAGTAATAGTGGATCCCGTATCTCTTCTATACTGATTCCTGTTTCTTCTTTTTTAGGTTAGAGGGTCTTTTTTAGGTTAGAGGGTCTCAGGAAACCACAGAAAAGGAGTTTGTCGAAAAAGGGGCAGGTACAACACAGTAAGGCAATTGTGGCAACAGTTGGTATTGTAGTTGTAAATTGTCGTAGCTGTTTTGGGAAAGAACCAGAAAGCCCTAATAGAAAGCGTTGAAGCTGAAATAGTACGGAAATCTGGCTAAAGCCGAAAATAAGTTCAGCCGAAAACTTTTAAATCGACCATTCAAAAAGGATAGATTAAACACAGTTGGTAGTGTTTATCGCTGTCAGAAGTAGTTTGCCTTGTAGCGAAATTGAAGTAGATAGTTCCTGCGAAATAGTATGGGTAGAGGTTGTACTTGACAATCGGACTAAACTATTAATAGGATCGTTTTACCTACCCCCGACTCAGAAGATATAGTTGCTGAACAGTTCAAAGAAAACTTGAGTCTCATTTACAATAAGTACCCCACTCATAAAATTATACTCGGTGGTGACTTTAATCTAGCCTCGATATGCTGGAAAAATTATACGATTAAAGCCTGCTGCAGGCATAAAACGTCATCCGAAATTTTACTGAATGCTTTCACAGATAATTATTTTGAACAATTAGTTAATGAGCCCACTCGAAGAGTGAATTGTTTCGAAAGCATACTTGACCTGTTAGCAACAAATCCTGCACAAATAGTATCATGTCGAAACAGGGATTAGCGACCACAAGGTAGTTGCTGCTAGGCTGAATACCGTAACACCTACAACCATCAAAGAGAAACGCAAAGTATACCTATTTAAAAAAGCTGATAAAAAAGCTCTTAACGTCTTTTGAAGAGGCAGTCTCCAGTCCTTCCCATCTGATCATGTAAGCGTAGAAAAGATGTGGAATGATATCAAACATAGTATCGACGGTAACTGAGAGATATATAACACATAAATTAATAAGTGATAGTACTGATCCCCCATGGTACACAAAACGGGTCAGATCGCTGTTGCAGAGGCAACGAAAAAAGCGAGCCAAATTTAAAAGAACGCAAAATCCCCAAGACTGGTTAAGTTTTACAGAAGTTCGAAATATAGCGCGTACTTCAATGCGAGATGCTTTTAATAATTTGCACAACGGAACTCTGTCTCGGAATCTGGCAGAAAACCCGAAAGATTTTAGTCATACATAAAGCACACCAGTGGAAAGACGCAACCAGTACCTTCACTGCGCTATAAAAACGGTGTATACACTGATGACTGTGCCACTAAAGCAGAGTTTCCGAAACTCCTTCACCAAAGAGGACGAAGTAAATATTCCTGAATTCCAATCAAGAACAACTGCCGAGATGACAGACATAGAAGTAGATATCCTCGGTGTAACGAAGCAGCTTAACTCAGTTAAAAAAGGCAAGGCCTCCAGGCGAGATTGTATACAAGTCAGGTTCCTTTCAGAGTAAGCTGATACAATAACCCCATATTTAGCTCATAGAAAGATCCGTACCTAAAGACTGGAAAATTGGTCAAGTAGCACCAATACCCAAAAAGGGAAATAGGAGTAATCAGCTCAGTACAGGCCCTTATCACTAACGTCGTTTTGAAGTTGGATTTCGGAACATATACTGTATTAGAACATTACGAATTACCTCGAAGAAAACGATTTATTGACACACAGTCAGCACGGCTTCAGAAAATATCGTTCTTGTGAAACACAACTGGATTCGTGATTTCCTGTCAGAAAGGTCAGCTAGTAGTAACAGACGGAAAGTAATAGAGTAAAACAGAAGTAATATCTGGCGTTCCCCAAGTAAGTATTACAGGCCCTCTACTGTTCCTGATCTATATTAATGAGATAGGAGGTAATCTGAGTAGCCGCCTTAGTGTGTTTGCAGATGATGCTGTCATTTCCCGGCTTGTAAAGTCGTCAGATGACCAAAACGAACTGCAAAATTAAGTAGATATGATATCTGTGTGGTGCGAAAAGTGGCAGTTGACCCTGAATAAAGAAAAGTGTGGAGCTATTCACACGAGTAATAAAAGAAATCGGCTTAATTTCGATTACGCGATAAGTCACACAAATCTGAAGGCTGTAAATTCAACTAACTACTTAGGGATTACAATTGCAAAGAAGCTAAATTGGAACGATCACATATATAATGTTGTGGGTAGAGCAAACCAAAGACGGCGATTCATTGGCAGAACACTTAGAAGGTGCGACAGGTCTACTACAGAGACTGCTTACACGACGCTTGTCCGCCCTATTCTGGAATATTGCTGTGCGGTGTGGGATCAGCATCAGGTGGGACTGACTGATGACAGGGAAAAAGTACAAAGAAGGGCAGCTCGTTTTGTATTATCGCGAAATAGGGGAGATAGTACCGCAGACATGATACATGAACTGGAGTGACAATCATTAAAACAAAGGCGTTCTTCGTTGGGACGGGATATTCTCCTGAAATTTCAATCAACAGTTCCCTCCGTCGATTGTGGAAACATTCTGTTGTCACCCACCTACATAGGGAGAAATGATCATCAGTATAAGGTAAGAGAAAACAGGGCTCGCACAGAAGAATTTAAGTGCTCATTTTTCTCGCACACCGTTCGAGAATGGGACGGTAGAGAGGCAGCTTGAAGGTGGTTGACTGAACCCTCTGCCCGGCACGTTATTGTGAATAGCAGAGTAATCACGTAGATGTAGATCTACCTCTTCCGAGCTCAGTAATTTTACTGTCCAAGTATCAGAACCCGTCAGCTACTTCTAGTGACTCATTTCCTAATTTAATTACACCTTTACATTTCACAGTTCAGACTGATTTGTTCACTTAATAACCTAAGGACAGGTAACTTTGTTTTCTACGATTTAATATCGTTGAGATATAAGACCATTTGAAAGAAAAGAAAATGAATTAACTTAACGGTACTCCGTGTTTGACAGAACATGACCGGAAAATCGTACTGCAAACACTTTCTTGGTGTTTATTTAATCACAATCCGGCTCTCAGTTTGTAGGTCAGCGTCACGTCGACACTTGACCATGAGTTAAGGAGCTGAAAGCCAGTTTGACATTAAGTGAATAACAGCTGCCGAACATCAGGAAGGTGTTCCCTTTATGATTTTAAAGCAAAGTTATGTCCGAATGAGGAACTAAGACTCGAGATTTATAAATATTCGGTGAAAAGTTGTCGTAGCCTCACTCATATACGAATGTCACTAGCAGTAAGAATAAACTTACGCTAACAAACTCTGGGCTCTTGTCCTGGCGCTCCAGTGGGAACAGAGCGGCGGCCGCGTCATCTTCTGCCAGTGGCGTCGTGGGAGGGGCATGGAGGAGTGTGCGACCGCGACACCGCTCTCCAGCACACTGTCGACTTTCAGAACCTGGAGCCGGTCTTTCGGACGCAATCAGCTCGTGAAATGACATCACGAGGCTGAGGGCACCCCATTCCAGTCCTCCGAGGTAAAATACTTCGCAGTACTTGGAACCGAACACAGACCCCTTCTATACCAGGTCTACAAACTGAGCATTGATCTGCTTTGGTCTTTGTAGAAAGAAACTAACCTGTTGATAACTTTTCTGAGTGAAATTAAAAACAAAGTGGGCAATCACTTCTTGATTTCCAACACGATGCTCACTATTAGCCACAATAGGTGTACTAAAAAGGTTGCAAGTCTCGTACAATTTTCAAAATATGACATAAACCCACCAGACAAAATGTTATTCACCACCTTAACTGAGCACACGTGTCGCTTTGGAGTGCTACAGATGTTGCAGGACTGCTACCATGCAGTCACGTGACCCCCGCCACTGACGTCAGCCACAACACTGAGGTGGTAATCGTGGTGTGCAGGTCGCTTGTGACAGATCAGTAGATTAAGACGGGTCGACGTGTAGATCTTACGGAATGGCAGAAGTGATCTATCACTTTTGGACAAGCACATGAACAGACTATGAATGAAGTTACTGGATTCAACGCTCACTGTGCATGTGTCTGGAGGGAACGATGTGCCAGTCATAGCGCCAAAAGTCAGCGTAACAGTACTGTTCTTAAAGAGACTCTAACCGCCGGGACTGAGAACGACTGTCACTCTGAGTGAATGATCAGTCGTTTCACACCTTACACCAACTGCTGCTGTCAGTGAATGTGAGACATGTGATGTGTCATCTTACTACACACGTTCTATTCACAGTGATTAAGTTTGCAAATTAAAATAATGGTTAAGAGTAGGAAGCAGAGGAACCCTACACTATATGATCAAAAGTATTCGGACGCCTGGCTGAAAATGACATACAAGTTTCCTGGCGCCCTCCACCAGTAATGCTGGAATTCAATATGGTGTTGCCCCAACCTTAGCCTTGATGACGGCTTCCACTCTCGCAGGTATGCGATCAATCAGGTGCTGGATGGTTTCTTTGGGAATGGCAGCCCATTCTTCACCGAGTGCTGCACTGAGGAGGGGTATCGATATCGGTCGGTGAGGCCTGGCACATCCCAAAGATGTTCCATAGGATTCAGGTCAGGACTCTGTGCAGGCCAGTCCATTACGGGGATGTTATTGTCGTTTAAGCACTCCGCCACAGGCAGTGCATTATGAACAGAAGCTCGATCGTGTTGAAAGATGCAGTAGCCATCACCGAATTGCTTTTCAACAGTGGGAAGCGAGAAGGTGCTTAAAACATCAATGTAGGCCTGTGTTGTGATAGTACCACGCCAAACAGCAAGCGGTCCATGAAAAACACGACCACACCATAACACCAACGCCTCCGAAATTTACTGTTCGCACTACACACGCTGGCAGATGACGTTCACCGGGCATTCACCATCCCACACACTGCCATCGGATCGCCACATTGTGTACCGTGGTTTGTCTCCCTCACTGTTCAACTGCTCAATGTTTACGCTCCTTACACCAAGAGAGGCGTCGTTTGGCATTTACTGGTGTGATGTGTGGCTTATGAGCAGTCTCTCGACCATGAAATCCTCCTGTCAAACTGACATAGTACTTGCAGTGGATCCTGATGCAGTTCGGAATTCCTGTGTGATGGTCTGGATAGGTGTCTGCCTATTACACATTACGATCCTCTTCAACTGTCAGCAGTCTCTGTCAGTCAGAAGAAGAGGTCGGCCTGTACGCTTTCGTGCTGTACGTGTCCACTTCACTATCAAATTGTAAACAGTGGTCATAGAGATGTTTAGGAGTGTGGAAATCTCGCGTACAGACGTGTGACACAAGTGACACCCAACGACCTGACCACGTTCCAAATCCCTGAGTTCTGCAGAGCGCTCCATTCTTCTCTCTCACGCTATCTAATTACCACTGAGTTTGCTGATATGGAGTACCTGGCAGTAGGTGGCAGCATAATGCACCTAACATGAAAAACGTTTGTTTTTGGGGGTGTCCGGATACATTTGATCACATAGTGTATGTAGATGGATGTAAACCTTTATTAAAGAGAGGTTAGCGAAAACTACATCATGATCCAAACCTGGAATCAAGAGGGATTAGAATTTTGTTTCTAACTGCCTAATTTCCAGAATATGACAGCTACAAGAAATCATTGAAGCTCAGGAGGAAGACAGTGCCCACAAAAATTCCAAGTCATCGTGGCAGTAGTTTGGCTTGTCGTGTCAGGAGAAAAAATACTGAGTAGTTTGCAGAGACAGATACCCCCTGAGGTGCTAACAGGTGAAACAATCACAGGCAGTGTAGAACTGAAAGGAAAATTAGTCCCTCCCACGTTGTCAGCGTTGGGAGGTATAAAAAATTATTTAATAGATGGTCAGGAGAGTGTTTCAGTGGGGCCATCGAATTGGGCCATTATAGTATGAAAAGCATTATTTGTCCTACAGTGGACTGTCTGACGTCACTGCAGCCAAAAAATGTGAGCAGAGAGGATGGCAACCAGTGAGAACGCGCCAGGTGTTGGAAGAAACTGGACAGGCGAATAATTGGTGCTTCACCTCTATGGCATGACAAGCTTTTCTTGGTCATTCCCAGTTAACAAACTGCCATGAAATACAGTTTCATAGCAAGTGAGTCTGTTTGACATTGATGAAGTATATTTTGTTTTGTGAGAATCTACACAGACTTAAAAGATGATACATAATGAGCAAAGCTAACGCAGTGCAATACACCATCACCCCAACTCTAAATGGTAAGTGGGACGATGTAGGGTGCCAAGTTGTCGACTGGTTGAATGTTGTGACTATATCATCGTGCGTGGCCTCTTGATCATGATGACAGGCTTAAATCAGTTTGTGTCATGTTATTACTTGCCAGCAGATCCAAAATCATGTCGACTTTGTGGACTTAAGTCAGATTCGGTGGACCACTCAGTACAGAAGTATTGTTGCAGGGTAGAACTGTAAACTCATCTACACACATATGACTACCACTGTGTCTCATGAGAGAAGCAATCCGTGAGTGCTGGTGGTAAGTAGGAGGGTGGGGAAGGAGGAAGGATAGCAAGGAAGCGGTGGGGAAGGTTGCAGTGTTGCTTGTGGGAATACGCAGGAATATGATGGGGACATGACAAAAAACAAGCTGTCAGTCCGCATGACAAACTGTGACCAAGAGGCAGCTGGACACCCAGTTGCTGATTACGCTGCCCACTACATTGGACCTCAGTTCAGTGACTGCTTCACAGCCTGGGCCATCTGGATCCTGACTAACAGCACCAGCTTTTTCTGAATTGAGCAGGTGGGAACTCTCCTGCAATTATCTTACCTTCCCATAAGCTCCCTAGCTGAGACCTTGCTATTCCTTTTGCTCCACACTCCTATCCCATTCCTGCTTCCACTCCAGTTCTACACAGCCTTCTATTTCATCAATGCCTTCGCTACTCTTTTTCCTCACATCTCCCTTTGCCATTCCTGCTCAACTGGTAACTTTAAGGGAAGTTGAGCTCCGTATGGCAAAGCTGAAGAAACTCCAGAGGTCATTATCAAGTTGTCACAAGGTGTTATCTTGATATCTCCTAGATGACCAATGTTTCGTCCCGTCTACTGACTAACTAATATTAGTCTCGGAAAATAGAGGTAGTAAAGGTAACTTAGAGAACAAATATGAGAACTGGAGAAGAGGATTACATGTACGACTATGGGTTGGTTCTTTCAGTGGCGTACGTACCCTTGTACAGAGCAAGAGCGAATGCAGTCGGCAGCGACGCTGCGGATGAGGCCCCTAGTGAGCTCCCTGGAGCTGTCCTCCGTGAGGTGGCGAACCTCCGCGAGGGCGCGGCCGCACTCCTCGTCCTCCGCGGGCGGCGGCTCGTGGCCTCTGCGCGGCACCAGCCGTGTGGCGGCCGGCACCGCGACGGACGGCGCCTCCAGGTTCTCGCACGTTTCGAACAGATAATAATTTCCTGCGAAACGATTTCCAGTACCCATTAGGCTGGCACACTGACTGATCGGACAGGTTCTTCTTGATTACTACTGTCTAGACGGTCACTAGCAGCCATTGAAATTGCAACACAAAAAAATCGACTCCACCGAGACCGAACGTCGCCAAGTTGAACTGGTCGCTCTCATATATCTCCGGCACCTTGTGTTATCGTACACAGTAAATGGCTGGCAAGTTTGACAAAAATCATTAAATTTCTGACATCTTAAGACCTGTGAATGATCTGCAGACCTCTCACCTTCGAGATCTCCATCATTCTGTCTTCAGCAAAATATTAAGTTCCTGGCAGACGAAAATCGTGTGCCGGACGGAGACTCGAACTCGGGACCTTTGAATTCGCGGGCAAGTCCTCGATTGGTAGAGCACTTGCCCACGAAAGCCAAAGGTCCCGAGTTCGAGTCCCAGTCAGGCAAACCGATTTTATCTGCAAGGAAGTTTCAGGTCCAGAGTTCGAGTCTCAGTCAGGCACACAGTTTTAATCTGCCAGGAAGTTTCATATCAGAGCACGCTCGACTGCAGAGTGAAAATCTCATTCTATGTTTCCCATGCTGTCGCAACGTACATCGATACAGAGAGTGTTGGGCTGTTACCTCCAGCACGTTCTGCAGACCTCTCACCCATTGAAAGCACCTTGTCACGTGTTGCTAAGAAACGGGCACGTCAAAACTCACCAGCCATTGAGCTCTGGTACAGAGTTGAAGAGGGGTAGAATGTAACTATACCTGTCAGCTAAGCTTTAGTTCGACTCAACGTCCAGTCAGATCACAGCCAGTGTTGATGGCACAACTGGAGGCTCTGTGTACTACAGCTTGTATAGTCATCAGTCAGCTAACAACGTAATCATAGTATCTGCCCGTATTCAGAAAACACACAGAAAGTACAATTTAGTTATTTTCTGTACCTTCTGCTGTTACGAATCTAGTAGCCAAATGTGGGCTTCTACATCCATAATTTAGCGACGACTTTGATGTACAGCAAACCAGCTACTTGGAATTTCCTGAAGGAATGATACTGCGAGCCGGACTGGGACTCTAACTCGGGAACTTTACTTTTTGCTCTCCGGACTGAGCCACCCAAGCACGACTCACGACCCCTCCTCACAGCTTTACCTCCGCCAGTACTTCATAGAAGTTTTCCTGTGAAACGTACTGGATTAGCACTTCTCCTTCATCCAGTTTTCCGATTTTGCACATTTTCTGCAGTTTTTGAGGTGTGACATGAATTACACGTCTTTTTTAAACAAAAATCTTGTTCAATACCGCAGCATTTTCAAGAACAATCTCAAATTTCATCATTCGTTAAAACACTTCAGCGTCGATTCTAATGATACGTTCAGTACCATACCTTTTATCTCCGACACATAACGCTTCTGCTTAGTGAAGCATTATACACTTAAGCGCCAAAGAAACTGGTATAGGTATGCGTAGATATGCAGAGATATGTAAACAGGCAGAATACGGCGCTGTGGTCGGCAAGGCCTATATAAACAAAAAATGTTTCGCGCAGTTGTTAGATCGGTTATTGCTGCTACAGTGTCAGTTAATCAAGACGAGTTTGAATGTGCCGTTACAGTCGGTGCGCGAGCAATGGGACACAGCATCTCCGAGATACCGATGAAGTGGGGATTTTTCCGTACGACCATTTCACGAGTGTACCGTGAATATCTGGAATCTGGTAAAAGTCAAATCTCCGACACCGCTGCGAACGGAAAAAGATCCTGGAAGAACGGGACCAACGACGACTTAAGAGAATAGTTCAACGTGGCAAAAGCCCCACCCTTCTGCAAATTGCTGCAGATTTCAGTTCTGGGCCATCAACAAGTGTCAGTGTGCGTATCATTCAACGAAACGTCATCGATATGGGCATTCGGAGCAGAGTGCTTATTCGTGTGCCCTCGTGACTGCACAATACAAAGCTTGACGCCTCGGCTGGTCCTGTCAAAACCTACACTGGACTGTTGACGTCTGGAAACATGTTGCCTGGTCGGACGAGCCTCATTTCAAATTGTATCGAGCGGATGGACATTTGAGGGTGTGGAGACAACCTCATGAATCCACGGACCTTTGCTTGTCAGTAGGGGACTGTTCAAGGTATTGGAGAATCTGTAACGTGGGGCGTGTGCAATTGGAGTGATTTGTGACCCCTGATACGTCTAGATACGACTCTGGCAGGTGACATGTACATAAGCATCCTGTCAGATCACACGCACCCATTCGTGTCCATTGTGCATTCCGACGGCCTTGGGCAATTCCAGCAGGACAATGCGACACCCCACACGTCCATAATTTTACAGAGTGGCTCCAGGAACACTTCTGAGTTAAAAGACTCCCGTTAGCCACCAGACTCCGCAGACATGAACATTATTCAGCATATCTGGGATGCCCTGCAACGTGCTGTTCAGAAGAGATCTTCACGCCGTAGTACTCTTTCGGATTTATGGACAGCCCTGCAGGATTCATGGTGTAAGTTCCCTTCAGCACTACTTCAGACATTAGCCGACTCCATACGACGTCATGTTACGGCACTTCTGTGTGCTCGCGTGGGCCCTACACGATATTAGGTGGGTGTACCAGTTTCTTTGGCTCTTCAGTGTAAAAGAAATGAAATGATGTGGTTGGCATTGTTGTGCATAGGGAACTGTTGGCGGTGTATTATATGTTCATTTTCGTAACATCTTTTTGTAATCTATATTGTTGTACGTGTGGCTAGCTAACATTTTGGGAGAGAGAACCTATATCCATGTTGAAACAGTAACGAAAGAACTGATCAGTGAAATTCCTAGAAGTAGCGCTGCAAAGCGATGAGCAATGGAGCGAGCTCGTACGGACGGTAACAGGTAAGGCGAATGGTCGACTTCGGTTACAGGGAAGTGCAGCTCATCTGCAAAGGAGGCCGCGTATAGAAGAATTGTGCGGTCCATTCTTGAGTACTGGTCGCGTGTGTGGTACGCCCGCCAAGTCGAACTGTAGGAAGATGTCGAAGCAAATCA
The DNA here is from genome assembly GCF_021461385.2 of Schistocerca piceifrons. Classification (NCBI taxonomy): domain Eukaryota; kingdom Metazoa; phylum Arthropoda; class Insecta; order Orthoptera; family Acrididae; genus Schistocerca; species Schistocerca piceifrons. Next base: position 71,537,984 of record NC_060148.1, on the reverse strand, counting down.
GAGGAGTGCTCCTGGACTTGTTACCGGTAGGTTCGATAGACACGCGAGTGTTACTAAGATACTTGGTGACGTCAAATGGGAATTCACGGAGGGAAGACGATGTTCTGTTCGCGAAAACCTGCTGATAAAATTCACAAGTGGAATGGAACTGACTAGTAGTCGCGGGCTGAACCCTCCTGCATTCACCATGCGGTGACCTAGCCAGTATCTATGTAGATGTAGATGGAATGCTTGTTACAGGCTACATTCCCTTGTACTACACACGAAGGGTTCCTCAATGCTTTGCGTATTGTACACGGGAAGAATGAAACACGTAGGTGGCTCTAGTTTAATCTCTGATTCCAAACTTTTTCACTGGATCGTCACCCTATACAGGCTATCGAGTAATAGCTGAGACTAGTTTGGCCTTAACAGCGTTCCCCTGATGCTCTTATGCGACTCAGAGAAGCCTGTGTCCAATCGAATTGCTCTCTTCGTTGTTGTTGTTGTGTTCTTCAGTCCGAAGACTGGTTCGATGCAGCTCTCCATGCTACTCTATCCTGTGCAAACCTCTTCATGTCCGAGTAACTACCGCAACCTACATCCCTCTGCATCTGCTTACTGTATTCATCTGTTGGTCTCCCTCTACAGTTTTTACACCACACGATACATGATCCACTCATCTAATCTTGAGCATTCTTCTGTAGCACCCTATTTCAAAAGCTTCTATTCCTTTCTTGTCTAAACTATTTACCAGCCATTTTTCACTTGCATACATGGCTACACTCTATACAAATACTTTCAGAAAGGACTTCCTGACATTTAAGTCTATACTCGATGTTAACAAATTTCTCTTCTTCAGAAACGCTTTTCTTGCCATAGCCAGGCTGCATTTCATATCCTCCCTACTTCGACCATCATACTTTGCTTCCCAAACAGCAAAACTAATTTCTAGTTTCGTATTCAAGTGCCTCATTTCCTAATATAATTCCCTCAGCACCATCTGATTTAATTCGACTACATTCCATTATCGTCGTGCGGTAGCGTTCTCGCTTCCCACGCCCGGGTTCCCGGGTTCGATTCCCGGCAGGGTCAGGGATTTTCTCTGCCTCGTGATGACTGGGTGTTGTGTGATGTCCTTAGGTTAGTTAGGTTTAAGTAGTTCTAGGTTCTAGGGGACTGATGACCATAGATGTTAAGTCCCATAGTGCTCAGAGCCATTTGAACCATTATCGTCGTTTTCCTTTTGTTGATGTTCATCTTAAAACCTCCTTTGCTCTCTTCGCCTACCTTCGGAATCCTCACTTAATCCTTTTTGGCATGCATCCCATACATTTCAACAGTAAGCAGGGCTGGGTTGCACGACCGTTTTGTAAGGAAGCTCCCTTATAGACTAATTAGTTATGTTGTAATGAGTAACGGAGCAGTATACGGACTTCACAGTTCGGCCCTCGGCGCATGGCTATGGTGAATCACTTCTTTGTAATCTCCTCCTAGCATTTTCTCCAATGCAGTTTTAAAATTGGTAATTAGGTGATTGTATTCACGCAACATTCTCTTTTTCCCATGCCTCGCATGTATCCCTACAGGCTGCTTCATTGGTCCCATTCCCCACTATGTCTGTCTGTAGGGACTGATGGTGATGGTTAAGTGGAGGACGCAAAGAGGCAATTACGGTAAATTTCGCCTTGAATCGTAAGAGTAGGTGAAAATCTGGCATTTTTACCTCCGTACGCGTAGCAAATGATGTCGTCTCAAAGCATGCATTGCATTTCCCAATTATATTTTAACAACACATTGATTCATTACATTCCGTCAAAAATGCAGTTTTTAGGGGTTCCTCCGGCTTTCCTAGGAATTTGAGAGCTCGTCTCCAGAGCAAATCAGACCAACCATTTCTTCCTACGATTTCAACGCGTTACGATGTTTACATTTTTGATGTATCCTCCCTAAGATGACCAATCGATGATTAACGTAGTCAGTTAAATGATTCATAATTAAATGCAGCTCACTAAATGCTTCCCACATTTTACATGTAAAAGTACATAGTCTCTCTGTTTCTTATTTGCATTCAAATAACGCCGTCGCTCAGAGTGTTCAAGCGTCTCGGAAGCTGCAAGACACCTGCGACACTCAGTGTCTAAAATGCAGCGTGTTAGTGACTGGTCTGTCTCTGCAGCTGTTACGGCCGCATGACGTTCTGCATGTAAGGTACGGCGGCTCTGAGACTGCTTTGAGGCTTGATGAATTCGAGAAACTTTCGCAGACAGAGCTATCTTAGAAAATACTCTAAATCACACTCACGTTTACGAAGCGTAGCATGAAATAACCGATAATCAGTGCGCATCTGGCAGCACGCGAACCTAATATACTCCAAAACTCTGCGTACAAAAACAGGACCTTAATGTTCTCGTACCTGAGGTTATGTTAATGATAAAAAGGTAGGGCCCAGTATTGTGGACGGACCTTGGGCTAGAGGCCATTTGCATACCCAGCAGAAGGATCCTCTCAGCGCCACTATCCTACAGTACAGGACCAAAGTACGAATAGTACACACTTCATCTTGCTTAGGCAAATGGAGCAAATCGGTTGGTTCTTTTTGCATTTGACGTGGTCTATAATGTGTTAGGGCAACGGCCTTGCCGCAGTGGATACACCAGTTCCCGTCACATCACCGAAGTTAAGCACCGTCCGGCGTGGCCGGCACTTGGATGGGTGACCATCCGGGCCGCCATGCGCTGTTGCCATTTGTCGGGGTGCACTCGGCCTCGTGATGCCAATTGAGGAGCTACTCGACTGAATATTAGCGGTTCCGGTCAAAGAAAACCATCGTAACGACCGGGAGAGCGGTGTGCTGACCACACGCCCCTCGTATCCGCATCCTCAGTGAGGATGACACGGCGGTCGGATGGTAGCGATGGGGCACTTGTGGCCTGCTGACGGAGTGCTTATAATGTGTTTGATGAAACGGATGGAGGCACCGTTAGTTTATATGCGGTTCCTTGGAAAACCATACAAAAAAGGCTTTTTACTATATTTTCGACTGCACCGGCTGACCAGAACCCAGCCGAGGATTCCAAGACAGCGATTCACAGCAAATATCCCAAAGATCCCGGTCTCGAACAAACTTGAAAATTGTTTTCATAACTTTTTACATTCCGAGATACAGAGAGGTTAAAAGATATCCTACTTGTACACGCAAAATACGCCCCTTTAATCCGGTTTGAGACGAAATCATGATACATAAAGTGACGTAACAAGAAGAAATATGCTGTAAGGTGTCTCCGTTATCATCTGGGTACTTCATGTTGTAAAACTAAAATCCATTTGCTCCTAAAAATCAGGTCTGAAGGCGAAACTCAGTTTTGTGTTATTTCAGTTTCACATACTCTATGTGGACAAAAGTATCCGGACACCTGGTTGAAAATGACTCACAGGTTCGTCGCGCCCTCCATCGGTAATGCTGGAATTCAATATGGTATCGGCCCACCCTTAGCCTTGATGTAGCTTCCAGTCTCGCAGGCATAAGTTTAATCAGGGGCCTTTGGGAATGGCAGCCCATTCATCACGGAGTGGTGCACTGAGGAGAGGTATTGATGTCGGTGAGGCCTGCCACGAAGTCGGCGTTCCAAAACATCCCAAAGGTGTTCTATAGGATTCACGTCAGGACTCTGTGCAGACCAGTCTATTACAGAGATGCCATTCTCGTGTAATCACTCCGCCACAGGCAGTGCATTATGAACAATGCTCGATCGTGTTAAAAGATACAATCGCCATTCCCGAATTACATTTCAACAGTGGGAAGCAAGAAGGTGCTTAAAACAATAATGTAGTCCTGTGTTGTGACAGTGCCACCCAAAACAACAAGGGGTGCAAGCTCCCTCCATGAAAAACACGACCACACCACAACACCACCGCCTCCGAATTTTACTACCGGCACTACACACGCTGGCAGGTGACATTCACCGGGCATTCGCCATTCCCACACTCTGCCATCGGATCGCCATATTGTGTACTGTCATTCGTCACTAAACACAACGTTTTTCCGCTGTTTAGTCGTCCAGTGTTTACGCTCCTTACACCAATCCAAGGATCGATTGGCATTTACCGGCATCATGAGTGGCTTATGAGCAGCCTCTCGACCATGAAATCCTCCCGCCTAACTCTCGTAGTACTTGCAGTGGATCCTGATGCAGTTTGGAATCCCTGTGTAAGGGTCTGGATAGATGTATGCCTATTATACGTTACGAGCCTCTTCAACTGTCAGCGGTCTCTGTCAGTCAACAGACGAGTTCGGCCTGTACGATTTTGTGCTGTACGTATCCCTTCACGTTTCCACTTCACTATCACATCGGAAACAGTAGACCTAGGGACGTTAAGAGTGTGGAAATCTCGCGTACAGATTCATGACACAAGTGACCCCAATCACCTGACCACGTTCGAAGTCCGTGAGTCCCCCATAGGGCCCCATTCTGCTCTCTCACGATGTCTGATGACTACTAAGGTCGCTGATATGGAGTACCTGGTGGTAGATGGCAGCACAATGCACCTAATATAAAAAATGTATGGTTTCCGGGTGTCTCGATACGTTTGATCACATAGTGTAAGTGAAGTATCTATATTTTATTGGCCAATAACTTTCTTTTCATATAAGTTACATGCCCTGTTGCAGCAGGGAAAGGAAAGAAAACAACTGAGAAATGTTCGTATCGGACAGAAAAAATGCGAATATGTCCCTGTTTAATTGAAAGACCCTTGACTGAATACTGAGTGCTATCTGCGCCACTCTACATTCCTCAGCACCTCTAAAGATTTTGCTGAGAGAGAAGAAGAGAGTGGCAGTGGCGAAGAGACAGAAAAGTAATAAATACTGAAGGATGGTAGAAAGTGGTTGTGCTATAGAAAATGCAAACGGGACGGTGGCAGTGTGGGGGGAACAGAGAAGCTCAGTGCCAGTGGAGCATAGTTGAGAGTGACAGAACAGTTCTTTGAAACGAGTGAAGGAGACAGTCCCAGGGTGATAAGGTGTGGCCAGGGGGGGAGGGGGGAGTGGAGGAGAGCCAGCGATATTAAGAGACAGAGTGAATGATGTGTATGGCAATGACAAAGAAGAAGAGACACATGCAGTGGGGAGGAAGAAATAGTATATTAGCAATAAGAAAGAGCAAGAGGGAGACAGAGACAGTGACAGAAGGGTGTAGTAGTAGGACAGAATGAAGGGGAGTGTGGCTGTAAGACAGGAGAGAATGACAAAGACACACAAAGTTATAATAGCGATGATGGGCTGAATGGGTGGGTGAGGAAGGACATCTGGAAGTGGATGAGTATTAGCCGGTCACAGGGGTGGACTACTGGATGTGAGCGAGTTACAGGTAGTGGAACTTGTTGAAGAACGAATATGTTCGCATGCCTATATTTTTGAGTAAAATTTTACAGGTGCAGAAGAAAGTGGCTGCTAACCCACTTTTGATTGAGAGCCTTTTAAGGAAATGATTTTTTTGTGGTCCGGTAGGAGCGATTTTTCCACTGCTATGTTTCTTATAGCTTTCCCAGCGTAATAGCCGGCCGGTGTGGCCGAGCGGCTCTAGGCGTTTCAGTCTGGAACCGCGCAACCTCTACGGTCGCGGGTTCGAATCCTGCCTCGGACATGGATGTGTGTGATGTCCTTAGGTTAGTTAGGTTTAAGTATTTCTACGTCTAGGGGACTGATGACCTCAGATGTTAAGTCCCATAGTGCTCAGAGCCATTTGAACCGGTGTAACAGTTTTAACCACGGTTCTCGGGCTTACCTTAGCATTTTATCATTGCATCTCCACAATATTACGCCGTAAAAATCGTATGGCCTCACCAGGTGGTGTAGCAGTTATTTTTAAAACTGCAGAAACCGCACGCACGAGCAGACCTCGGTTTTGCACTGTAACGGTTTAATCTATAAACACTTGTAGTCGTCGACATCTGCTGGAGTGTCGTCTGCGTGATACTCACGTATACCATGTTTAAAAATGTGCATAATACTTATAAAGATAATACAACTACGCAGCTTAAAAAAGATGGAAAGGATGTTCTACAAATAGATAATATTGAAAACATTTTAGAAACTGAAAAAAGATAGTGTTAGAGAAGCAAAGAAACATTAGGTGCTGAACACCTACACAATTTAACAGGATTTTTTTTCTTCTTCCCTGAGTTTACCAGGTTTTCCTTCGGGGTCCAAGCTATCTCCATACCAGATTTTATCCAAATTGGTTCAGCGATTTAGTCATGACAATCTAACACACTGAGTTATTTTCACATTTGTAATATTTATATGGGTTGTATGTTCCCTGTACTGTACCAGTTAACCGTTGTTTACCACCGTTTTGGCGTACGACTGAGCACATGTGATCATTCCGATATGTTTACAAGTTGTAACACCCAGATATTTCCACGACATGAGTGATTGCTATATGTGAAGTGCACGATTTTATACTTCTGAACGTTTAATGCAAGTTGCCATTCTTTGTGCCAGTTTGAAATCGTATCGATTTTCAACATATGGTTAGACGTTTGTGCCGGTTCTTTCGGGTAGCACTTCATTATAGATAACTGCGTCATGTGAGGTTATTAGCAATATTTTCCACTGCGTAATCAACATTCAATACGAACATAAATTTCTCAAAGTACACTCTAACACAAAGAAGAAACGACGCACCACGAAGAAATTATCCGAATCTGTAGATGTGGTGTACAGATATAAACAAACAAGTGATGACAAGTGAAGAAAAAAAAATTGATAGTTTTTTTCAAGAGAAAGAGCTTCACAAACTGAGCAAGTCAGTAACGTGCTGTACACCTCTGGTCCTCATGCCGGCAGATATTCGGCTTAGCACTGACTGACAGAGTTGTTGGATGGGCTGCTGAGGGACATCGTGCGAAATTCTGCTCAGCTGGCAAATTAGATCGCCAAAGCCTCGAGACGGTAGGAGGGCTCTTTCCACAAGGCTCCTTACGTTCTTTATTGGGGAGAGATCCGGCGACATTGCTGCCCAAGGTAGAGTTTGGCAAGCAGGAATACGAGCAGTAGAAATCCTCGCCGTCTGCGGCAGAGCATTATCTTGCTGAAATATAAGCCCAGGATGGTCTTCCATGAAAGGCGACAAAAGTGGGCGTAGAAAATCGTCGACGTACTACTGTGCAGTAAAGGCGGTGCACATGGCTACCAAAGAGTTCCTGCTACGAGGAGAAAAGAAACGTCGCCCCAGACCACTCCTAGGTGCCGCGCCACGTGGCGGGCGACATTCTGGTTGGTGTCCCGCCATTGCGCGGGACGGCTGTAGACACGTCTTTGGTCTGAAAGCTCAGTGTCTGGAGTAGAATCGTCCTCACTGATGAATTCTGCTTCGAACTGAGCCCCGATGGCCAGTGGAGAGGTGTCTGGAGGCGCCCCAGACAGTGGTAAGGTAAGCCAAACAACTGCTTGCAAAAGGCCAGAGGTTGATCGACGAGTTACAGACTTGCTCAACTTGTGAAGTTATTTTTTTTTCAATAAATCATCCGATTTTTCTTAAACTACGATTACATGTTTGTCGGTCCATCTACATCACATCTACCGATTTCCGTCTCATTCACATAATTCTTGGTGCGTCGTATTTATTTTGTAGTGTACTTCGCTATGATTACCTCTGCATCTGTCGAATTCGTCTCAGTCCTAGCTGCGTTATTGCAGCCTGAATGAAACCCCATCACGGTACTCTTTTTAATATATTTTGGTTTGATGACTACTCAAATATATTTTAAGATAAGTAAATACGCTACCTGATATCCTGGGTCATAGCCTTTGAGTTGACACATATATAAAGATTTAGTCTGTTCATGCACGTCCCACATATTTCAGATTCTTTGCTGGTTGACGTAAAGAAATTCACTGCATAAACAGTATGATCTTTAGGGAACATTACCACGAGCCTTACTGTACAAACTATATGTTGATTACCCATCAGAAAATATTAATAGTCTTCTGACTGGTTTGATACAGCCCGCCACGAATTCCTCTGCTGTGCTAACTTCTTGATCTCAGAGGAGCACTTGCAACCTATGTCCTCAGTTATTTGCTGTCTTCCTATAGAGTTTTTGCCTTCTACAGTTCCTCTAGTACAATGGACGTCATTCCCTCATGTCTTAACACATGTCCTATCATCCTGTCCCTTCTCCTTACCACTTTTTTACCACATATTCCATTCCGATTCAGCACAGAAGTTCCTCATTCCTCACCTTATCTGTCCACCTAATTTTCAACATTCCTCTGTAGCACCACTTCTCAAATGCTTCAATTCTCTTATGTTCCTGTTTTCCCACAGTCCATGTTCCACTACCATACAGTGCTATACTGCAGACGTACATTCTCAGAAATTTTTTCCTCAAATTAAGGTCGATATTTGATATTGGTAGACTTCTATTGGCCAGGAATTCCCATTTTGCCATTACTAGTCTGCTTTTGATGTCCTCCTTGCTCCGTCCGTCACTCGTTATTTTACTGCCTAGGTAGCAGAATTCCTTAACTTCGTCTACTTCGTGACCAAGAATCCTGATGTTAAGTTTCTCTCCTCATTTCTACTACTTCTCATTACCTCTATCTTTCTTCGATTTACTCTCAGTCCATACTCTGTACTCATCAGACTGTTCATTCCATTCCGTAGAGCATGTAATTCTTCGTGACTTTCACTCAGGATAGCAATGTCATCAGCGAGTAGTATCATTGATATCCTTTCACCTTGAATTTTAATTCCACTCCTGAACCTTATTTCCATCATTGGTTCCTCGATGTTCAGATTGAACACTAGGGGTGCAAGACTACATCCTTGTCTTACACCCTTTTTGGTAAGAGCGCTTCGTTTTTGGTCGTCCACTCTTATTATTCCCTTTTGGCTGGTTCACGTATTGTATATGACCCATGTCTCCCTGTAGCTTACCCCTATTTCTCTCAGAATTTTGAACATCTTGCACAATTTTACATTGTCGAACGCTTTCTCCAGGTCGACAAATCCTGTGAACGTGTCTTGATTTTTCTTTAGTCTGCGTCCATTATTAACGGCAACGTCATAGTTGCCTCTCTCGTGCCTTTACCTTTTCTAAAGCAAAACTGATCATCTAGCACATCCTCAATTTTCTTTTCCATTCTTCTGTATATTATCCCTGTCAGCAAGTTGGATCCATGAGCTGCTAAGCTGATTGTGCGATATTCTCGCTCTTGTCAACTCTTGACGTTTTCGGAATTGTGTGGATGACATTCTACACACCAACGTAAATAGTCGTTTTGTTGCCACTTCCCTCGTCGTTTTTAATAATTCTGATGAGATGTTATCCAGCCCTTCTGCCTTATTTGATCTTAAGTCCTCCAAAGCTCCTTTAAATTCCGACTCTAATACTGGGTCCCCTACCTCTTCTAAATCGACTCCTGTTTCTTCTTCTATCACATCAGACAAATCTTCCCCCTCACAGAGACTTTCATTGTATTCTCTCCGCCTATCCGCTCTCTCCTCTGCATTTAACAGTGGAATTCCCGTTGCACTCTTAATGTTATCACCCTTGCTTTTAATGTCACCGAAGGTTCTTTTGACTTTCAGGTATGCTGCGTCAGTCCTGCCAACAATCATTTCTTTTTTGATTCTTTCACATTTTTCATGCACCCCTTTCGTCTTAGCTTCCCTGCACTTCCTATTTATTTCGTTCCTCAGCGACTTGTATTTCTGTATTCCCTAGTTTCCCAAAACATTTTTGTATTTCCTCCTTTCATCGATCAATTGAAACATTTTTTCTGTTACCCTCCGTTTCTTCGCAGTTACCTTCTTTGTACCTGTATTTTCCTTCCCAGCTTTTGTTGTCGCCCTTTTTAGGGACGTCCATTCCTCTTCAACTGTACTGCCTACTGAGCTCTTCCTCATTGCTGTATCTATATATTTTCTACCCAACATGGAAGTTTGACGCTAGTTCCGCCACAGTTCGCTGCCCAGCCTACGATGTCCGACACCGGTAATGAGGGGTGGCTGCCCAACCTCTGGGTGTGGTTTCACTCTGGTTTCACCACGTATGAAGCCAGGCTGACAACACGCATTAAATATTGATAGACGTTTCGACAAAGTATGCACTAAATACAGGACAGTGTTAAACAGATAATTTTAATACCCACTGTCGTAATGGATTCAGATGGCACGGAGCAGGAGTATTTCGACTGGCTGTCTATACACGATAATATGGTGTCTATCAGAATTGCAGCGTTATCCGAAATATCTCGTACTAGTGCAATATCTAACGCGAGCACAGAGTGTGTTGTCCAAATCGAAAACGTAGCTATTGTTCACTGATTTCATTGGTAATTTGGAGAATTCGAGCTGGCTAGGCAGATGTATGCACGCGCCGATGGGAAACTTTTCAGAACGATAGAGATGAGATACCGGTACGTCAGTGAGCGAGAGGTCTGTTCAAGGCTTCATGAGAGACACTGGACTGCACCTGTGGCACCTGAACTGCCGCTCACAGGAGCCCCAAGACTTTGCTCGTCTGTACGCTGGCGGCCAGCGGGGGTGGGTGCTGCCAACTCCAGAGCTTCAGTCCGGCCTGCTCTGCAGACTTGCAGCCTTTGCCGTCGACTTCCCGCCTGCCTTCCAACATGCTCTCACCTCCCGGAATGACACCCTCTTTACATCCCCCACCATGGCCTGTCTGCCCACATTTATACAGGAAAACAAAAATCCTCATCATTATAATGGACATACGACGGGTGTTCAGTAAGTAACGCAACACTTTTTCTCTGCCAACAGTTATGTTTTATTCAGGTTACCAAGACACCATACTATTCCCCAGTTCTCTGGCTCCTAAACTCTATTTCTGAACACAACGTCGGTTCAGTGCGACACCCTTACGCCGCCTCATTGGGAGGGCCTCATGGCACCACTCTACTGGGTGATGACAGAGCCAGCCTCCTGCTGCATCGATAATTTCCCCGTCATCCACGCACTGCTTCCTGTAGTGGTTATCCTTCATTGGGACAAACAGATGGCAATCGGAATGTGTGAGTTCCGTGATGTAGTATGCACGAGGAAGAACAGTCCCATGATGGTCTGTGAGCTCATTTCGGGTGTGTAGAATTGTCTAAGGCCTTACACAATCATGGATAACAACGGCGGCGTGTTTGTTGCTGTCAGAAGTAGTTCAACTTGCCGCCAAACTGAAGTAGATACTACCTGTGAGCTAGTGTGGGCGGAGGTCATTGTTGGCAACCGGTATACAATCATAATTGGATCCTTTAATCGACCTCCCAATTCAGATGATTCAGTTGTTGAAAGGTTCAAAGAAAACTTGAGTTTGATTTCAAACACCAACCCGACTAATACGATTATAGTTGGTGGTGACTTTAATTTAGCCTCGATATGTTGGCGAAAATACATGTTCAATTCCGGAGGTACGCATAAAACATCATCCGAAATTGTGCTAAACGGATTCCCTGAAAACTATTTCGAGCAGTTGGTTCGTGAGCCCACACGAATAGTAAACGGCTGTGAAAACACACTTGATATCTTAGCAGCAAATAATCCTGAGTTAATAACGAGCATCATAACGGATACACGGATTACTGAACACAGGGTTGTCGTAGCGAGACAGAATATTGTAACACCCAAATCTTCCAAATACAAACGAAAAATATACCTATTCAAAAAAGCAGATAAAAATTCATTTGACACCTTCCTCACAGGCAATATCCACTCATTCCAAATTAATAATATCCGTGTAGACCAGATGTGGCTTGAATTCAAAGAAATAGTATCGGCAGCAACTGAGAGAGTTGTACCAAGTAAATTAACAAACGACGGAGCTGATCCTCCTTGGTACACAAAACAGGTGAGAAGACTGTTGCAGAAACAACGAAACAAACATGCAAAATTTAAACAGACGCAAAATCACCAAGATTGACGATCTTTTACAAAAGCTCGAAATTTAGCGCGGACTTCAATGCGAGATACTTGCAATAGTTTCCACAACGAAACCTTGTCTCGAAACCTGGCAGAAAATCCAAAGAGATTCTGGTCGTATGTGAATTATGTTGCCGGCCGGTGTGGCCGTGCGGTTCTAGGCGCGTCAGTCTGGAAGCGTGAGACCGCTACGGTCGCAGGTTCGAATCCTGCCTTGGGCATGGATGTGTGTGATGTTCTTAGGTTAGTTAGGTTTAAGTAGTTCTAAGTTCTAGGGGACTGATGACCTCAGCTGTTAAGTCCCATAGTGCTCAGAGCCATTTGAACCAGTTTTTTGAATTATGTTAATGGCAAGAAACAATCAATGTCTGCTCTGCGTGATAGCAACGGAGACACTATCGAAGACAGTGCTGCCAAAGCAGAGTTACTAAACATAGTCTTCCGAAATCCCTTCACAAAAGAAGACGAAGTTAATATCGCAGAATTCGTATCAAGAACAGTTGCCAACATGAGTAACGTAGAAGTAAATATCCTCGGAGTAGTAAAGCAACTTGAATCACTTAATAAAAGCAAGTCTTCTGGTCCAGACTGTACACCAATTAGGTTCCTTTCGGAGTATGCTGATGCATTAGCTCCATACTTAACAATCATATAAAATCGTTCTCTCGACGAAAGATCCGTACCTAAGGACTGGAAAGTTGCACAGGTCACACCAATATTCAAGAAAGGTAGTAGGAGTAATCCACTAAATTACAGGCCCATATCGTTAACGTCGATATGGAGCAGGATTTTGGAACATATAGCCTGTTGTGTTCGAACATTATGAATTACCTCGAAGAAAACGGCCTATTGACACACAGTCGACATGGACTTAGAAAAGATCGTTCTTGTGAAACAGAACTAGATGTTTACTCGCCCGAAATGTTGAGTGCTATTGACAAGGTATTTCAGATTGATTCCGTATTTCTGGATTTCCGAAAGGTTTTTGACACTGTACCACACAAGCGGCTTGTAGTGAAATTGCGTGCCTATGGAATATCATCTCAGTTATGTAACTGGATTCATGATTTCATGTCAGAGAGATCTCAGTAATTGACGGAAAGTCATCGAGTAAAACAAAAGTGATTTCTGGCGTTCCCAAGTTAGTGTTATATCTATATAAACGATTTGGGAGACAATATGACCAGCCGTCTTAGGTTGTTTGCATATGTCGCTGTCGTTTATCGACTAATAAAGTCATCAGAATATCAAAAGAAATTACAAAACGATTCAGAAAAGATATCTGATTGGTGTGAATATTGGCAATTGACCCTAAATAACGAAAAGTGTGAGGTCACCCACATGAGTGCTGATACGAATCCGTTAAACTTCGGTTACACGATAAATCAGTCAAATCTAAAGGCCGTAAATTCAACTAAAAACCTAGGAATTACAATTACGAAGAACTTGAATTGTAAGAAACTCATAGAAAATGTCGTGGGGGAAGCCTAACCAAAGACAGCGATTCATTGGCAGGACACTTAGAAATTGTAACAGATCCACTAAGGAGACTGATTACACTACACTTGTCCGTCCTCTTTTAGAATACTGCTGCGCTGTCTGGGATCCTTACCAGATAGAATTGGCGGAGTACATCGAAGAAGCTGAAAAAAGGACAGCACGTTTTTTATCATAGCGAAATATGGGGAAGTGTTACTGAAATGGTACAGGATTTGGGCTGGACATCATTAAAACAAAGTCGTTTTCCGTTCCGACGGAGTCTTCTCACGAAATTCCAGTCACCAACTTCCTCTTCCGAATGCGAAAATATTTTATTGAGACCGACCTACATAGGGAAAAACGGTCACCACGACAAAATAAGGGAAATCAGAGCTCATACGAAAAGATATAGGTGTTCGTTCTTTTCGCGCGCTACACGAGATTGGAATAATAGAGAATTGTGTAGGTGGTTCGATGAACCCTCTGACAGGCACTTAAATGTGATCTGCAGAGGATCCACGTAGATGTAGATGTAGATTTTTGTGACGGCAAATATGCAGAAGTCGTTTCTTCAGTTCACTGAATGTAGCGCAGTACGCTTCAGATTTGACCTTCGCACCATTAGGTAGAAGATCGAACAGAATAACCCCTTCACCCCTTCAGACTCCGACAAGACGGACGCCATTACTTTACCAACTGACGGTATGGCTTTCAGTTTTTTCTTCAGAAGTGGGGTTGTGTGGCGCCACTCCATGGATTGCCGTTTTTTCTTCGTTTCGAAGTGATGAATCCAAGTTTCATAGCATGTGCCGATGTCCGACAAAAAGTTGTAACTATCAGTTACGTAATGTGCAAGCATTTCCGCACAGACGGTCCTTCCATGAAGTTAAAATCTTCTGGGCTATTAGGCCACTTCATATTTCCTCTAAAATAATCGACGTTTCGACCCCTCTGCTGGGATCTTCTTCAGGATCTTCCCGTGTCCACTGCTGCTAGAACACTCTTTCTGTTAGGCGACGAGGAACCCAGGAGGCGCACACCTTTGAGTAGTTCACCTGGTGGACGAGTGTGTCAGCGCTAACAACACGGACGTCCAGTTCTGCAGCGAGATGTCTGAGTGTGATCCGTCCATCATCTGGAATGAGAGTGTCCGCACGTTTCAACACTGCAGGAGTCACAGCTGTGTGTGGACGGCCGGCACGCGGCAGATCCGAAGGTCTTGTGCGACCTTGTTGCGATGACGTTAGATGCCTCGCCCAACGACTCCCCGTGCTTTCGTTCACTGCCACGTCACCGTAGACATTCTGCACGCGCCTGTCAGTGTCTGCGACGCTCTGGTGTTCCGCCAATAGAAATTATAAATTCTCTCTGCTTGGAACGCACCTCTGTTAGAGACGCCATTTTAAAGGCTACGTATTGTCACCCCACCACCTATCGGAGCTCCATGAGACAATAGGCGGGAATATTCCAATATGTAGCATACAAAAGTCCGTATTTTTTCAATCAAAATTTTCCGAGAAAAATTGTGTTGCATTACTTATTGAACGCCCCTAATGTAGTGGTTTTAATTTCAGTGATGCGCCTCTGAGCTGCATACGTTGAATATCTCGTCACGTATATTTACCTGACGATCTGCCGCCATTCCTTGTTTCTTACTCGTGTAAGAGAGTCAGAGTGTTACAGTGTTTTTCCACCTACACTTACACAGTTGACAGTAAGCTAATACGATAGCTGATTACTCAACAGTCTTCGGATCGGTTAACACAATAATCCAGCAGGATCTGCCTTTATATGCGGTAGTGTGGCTCACAGATGAGTACACGCCGGAAATGAAGCAGCAGTCAGAGCACTGAATGGCAGCAAGTGGACCCACAGTAAATAAAAAAAAAAAAGAAAAAAATTATATTCATCTGCCTAAAAATTTATGGTCAGATTATTCTACCACGCAAAAGACGTTCTCCCCGCTAGTTGGGCTACGAAGGATACGAGAATATTTTAAAAGGGCGACTCAAGTACTCTTTAGAAAAGCACCAACAAAGAGCAATAAGAGCCCTAGACTGCAACGCTAACAAATACAGGAGAAGATTTAATGTCTCTGTAAGTAAACAACGCTGAGCCCGTGAGAAGCGACCTCGGAGCCATCCGATAAAGTTTATCTCGGTTGAGAGATAATCTCGCGAGAGAACATTTAAGCTGTTTCGTACCTGCTCCGTGTTACTGTTCGTTGCGATGTTCCTCGCACTGTCGTGAAGTAAACTCATGAAGCGAGGCCTCTGATAGGCAGCTATCATCAACAGCCGAAACATCGGGATGCCATCATAGTGTGTACATTGCAAACAATCAATGCGACCTTTACAGTAATGTGCATAAGATATTAATAAACTTGTAAATGCAGAAAGCTTCCAGGTCCTAATCGACACACAGATCTTGGCTGCATTGTGTCCAAGAGCCAGCGAATTCGCTTCGCACGCAGCACAGCCCACTGCGTAGTTTGGTACGACTGCGTGGCCTCTCGTCTGATCAATGTCCTCGTCATTTCTTTGGAGAAGGCTGGAAGTTTACTGGATCGGAGTAGCGTCGCAGTGGCTGAAAGACATTGCCTGACATTTTTTACGACATAATTAATCATTAATACTTGTAAGTAAGTAATTCCCGACGTTGCCCAAAATGTTTAATATCTGTCAAGAAATTGATTGGCCCTGTGACTTGTTGATACCCACAGCGAAAGCAACCGCGCTTGGGAAACAGCAATCAACTTTTTTTCTTCCTTACTGTTGCTTCCCCCTCCTCCCCCCCCCCTCCCCCACCCCCCGCCAACGTATGGGCTTTGGTTGGATCGTCAGGGGATACTATTTGCCGGGCTTCAGTCATATGAGAGGAAAAATTTTAGAAAAGTATTACAAAAGCAGTAGCAATAAAAGACAGATCGACAGCTATGTAAGTCAAAATACTGGAAGTTGATTTAGTAATTAATTAAATTACAGATACAGATGAATCGAAAATGAGAGTCGCATACGAATATACAGGGTGAGTCACCAACTATTGCCACCAAGAATAACTCCGAAAGTATGATAGTAGCTGAAAAGTTTGTGGGGCAGATCTTGCATGGGACAACGGCGGCCATAATGTGTCGTTGGTTTTTTGTTGCTAGGTGGTGTCGCGTCAGAGATATGAAGGTCAACTTCGTTTTCTTAAATGGGATGCTATAGTTTGGTACTTATTAGCTGACAGCGGCTATCGAGACGAATCGAATGACGTGTAACAGTAAGGTCTTTGAAGATCAACGAAGGTCAAAAACGCGGCACGAACGTCCATGTACAGAAGGTGTTCGAACTGATGATCATTGGTATCAAGTCAGTGCTGCAATCTTCTTATCATGGATTGAGTGGTATTCCTTCTCACTTCGGCACTTATCGAACCACATGCTCTGACAATTCTCTCTCGCATATCTTCAGGTGTATTAGGAACGTCTTTATAAACAATGTCCTTTATGAATCCCCACAAAAAAAACTCCAGAGGCGTCAAGTCTGGCGAACGAGCCGCCCACGACTCGTCTCCTCCGCGTCCAATCCAACCATCTGGGAATTGTCTCTGCAACTCATTTCTGGCCATCAGCGAAAAATGTGCCGGACACCCAACGTGTCGATACCACATTCTGTTCCTGGCTCCTAAAAGTATTTCTTCCAATAACAGGCCTAATGTTTCTTGCAGTAACGCGGTGTACTTCCTAACATTAGGATTTCATTCGATGAAATAGGGGCCTGTAATTCTGTCCAGAATCCCACACCGTACAGTAACCGACCACGGTTTTTGGTGTGCAACTTGCCGCAGCCAACATGGATTTTCAGTTGCCCAGTAATGTATGTTATGCCAATTAATCAATTTGCGCATACAATTCTTCATTTGAGGAAGAGCACCACATTTGTAACTTTTTTGTATCGTAAGATGGCATGCTGTTGTATATGCGTATAAATCAGTTCAAATGATACTTTCTTAAACTTTCCGTGTGACTTGATTATTTAATTGTTCAAATGGCTCAGAACACTATGGGACTTAACTTCTGAGGTCATCAGTCCCCTAGAACTTGCAACTGCTTAAACCTAACTAACCTAAGCACATCACACACATCCATGCCCGAGGCAGGATTCGAACCTGCGGCCGTAGCAGTCGCGCGGTTCCAGACTGTAGCGCCTAGAACCGCTCGGCAACTCCGGCTGGCGATTATTTAATATTAAGCTAAAAGTAAAGATAGCTCAAGATAGCTTTAGCGCCCCTCCTTGAGGTTTTCCTGTATCCGCCACTGCTCGTGTGTAGGTATGTATACAAGTCGCAGTTAGTATTATGTATCTACCGGTTTCGCTCTCCAAATGACAATACCAGCTCTTGCTAAAAATATATGTAGCCTACGTCCTCCCAAACGTTCACTATGGGATCATGTAGAAATTTGAAGTAAATCGGCGAAGAACTTTTAGAGTTATTTCGCAAAAACCTTTCCTCTATATGTACCACAAACACATATATTTAAAGTCAGATTACGAAATATTATGCAGACAGTGACCTTCCTCTTCCCTTGAAGGTAAAGTGTGCAAAATTTCATGAAGATCGGAATAATACTGTAGATTTCTATGAATTACAATGAAACGAACACTATACACCGTGTATCATAATAAATAGTGTAAACACATACAGTTGAAAGTACACGATACTAGAAGCAAAAAAGTCTCAGGAAACATGGGGTCGATAATGGATACCTTAAGAACTACGAGCAGTTTTTCATCTTCGATACTATGAAGCAAATTTCTTCTACTGCAAGCTCTTTGCTTTCCACATTTTGGGAAGTAGTAGTACGGACCAAACCAAGAAAAGATGTTCAGTAAACATTGGCTCTAAAATGTACACCTTAAGAGCTATGAGCACGTGCTCATCTTCGCTACTTGGAAACACAACTCTTCTAATGAACAATTGCTTATAACTTTACAGGTTTGCATTTTATAGCAAATTTTACTGGACATACTTCCCAAAATGTGGAAAGCAAAGAGCCTGCAGTAGGTGAGACCTGCTTCACAGTATCGAAGATGAAGAATTGCTCGTAGCTCTTAAGGTATGAATTCACGACGCTATGTTTACGGAGACTTTTTTACTTCTAGTATCGTGTACTTTGAACTACATGCGTTTACACTAGTAATTATGATCCACAATATATATATATATATATATATATATATATATATATATATATATATATATATATGTGTGTGTGTGTGTGTGTGTGTGTGTGTGTGTGTGTGTGTAGATTATTATAACTATGATGATGTTTGTCGTCCCTTCTCTGGGTGATCCGCGATCTACATGACTGTATGCAAGCAGGAGGTCTTCTCAAGTACCGTTCCACCCCTCACAACTACGGCCTGCTGTAAGAACCACGCAGTCTGACTCGCCATGTCAGCTAAGCACCTTCACCGACCATTGGAAAACACTGGTAGCACTACAAGCCACTGCTCGAAATAACAGAGGGCACTGGAAAACTAATATAGCGACTGGAAACGGATGTAGCTGTTCAATGCACTGCAGTACATACCGACAGGAACTGCAAAGAATATACACTGGAGTGCCAAAGAAAGTGGTGTGGACAACACCGACATTGGGCCGTTGATGACTGGAAACACGTTTTCTGGTCGGACGACTCTCGTTTCAAATTGTATCGAGTGGATTAACGTGTACGAGTATGGAGACAACCTCACGGATCCATGGATCCTGTATGTCAGCAGTGGACTGTTCAAGCTGGTGGAGGCCCTCTAATGACGTGGACCATGTGCAGTTGGAATGACATGGGACCACCGATGCGTCTAGATACGACTCTGACAAGTGACACGCACGTAAGGATCCTGCGTGATCACCCACATCCATTCATGTCCATTGTGCGTTCCGACGGACTTGAAAATTCCAGCAGGGCAACGTGACGCCCTCGCGTCCAGTATTGCTACAGAGCGGCTCCAGGAACACTCTTATGAATTTAAAATCTTCCGCTGGCCGCCAAACTCTTCAGACATGAACATTACTGAGCATATCTGGGACGGCTTGCAACGTGCTGTTCGGAAGAGACCTCCGTCCCGTAGTACACTTACGGATTTACGGACAGCCCTGCAGGATTCACGGTGTCAGTCCCCTGCAGCACTACTTCAGATACTAGTCGAGTCGACGCCACGCCGTGTTGCGGCGCTTCTGCTTGCTTGCGGGGGCCCTACACGATATTTGGCAGGCGTACCATTTCTTTGGCTTTTCAGTGTAAAAGACATCAAAAAAGCGTTCATGCTTAACAGGTTTTATGTGTGGGTTTCATGGAGAACACATTAGCGATAATCTGCTTCGCGCCGGCCGGTTGTTCTTTCTTTGTACGAACGTTCTGTCCTTCAGACTGCCGATGCCGCCTGAGAATGCTCGTATTGTCGGCATTAGGAGGCGCTTAACTGAATCGCTGATGATACCTGCTCAGTACTGTCATGACAGACAGATCAATTGTAACACGCAGAATGCCGTTCGCCATTTTCGCTTATGACACGGAAATTTACATTTGTCTATCACTGCGCATGCACCGAATTCCGATTCCTTGCCCCTGCAGAAAGATCGCAATCTTCAACTACCTTCTCCAATTTCTTTCGTTCTGATTGATCTACACGGGTAATTTGCAGACTTTCCCAATTATACTTCAAGATATCGTCTCGCCTGAAAAACAGATTAGACAAAGTCCATAGATCTGTAGGCTTGAAACTGAGGTGTCGGTTTCCTCTAAAAAACGCAGTCCTAATAAACGTAGTCCTTCAAAGGAATCTTGAGTCTCATTTCTAACAGGCACCCCATACGTTCAATTATAGGTGACGTTGACTTCGAACTACCCTCGATACGATGGAAAAAATATATGTTTACAGTCGGTGGCATGCAAGAAACGTATTTCGAAATACCACTGAATGCTTTCTTAGAAAACTATTTTGAACAGTTAGTTCAGGAAAGCGCTCGGAGTGTTAATGGTTGCGAAACTATATTTTAACTCTTAGCAACAAATAATGGTGACCCAATAGAGAGCACAGTGGCAGATACACAGATTAGTGACTACAAGGTTGTTGTAGCGAGACTGAATACCGTAACACCTAAAAAATATGCCATATTATCAGAAGTATCTGGACACTTGGTTGAAACGACTTACAAGTTCGTGGTAATGCTGGAATTCACCCTTAGCCTTGATGACAGCTTCCACTCTCGCAGGCGTACGTTCAGTCAGGTGCTGAAAGGTTTCTTGGGGAGTGGCAGCCTATTCTTCACGGAGTGCAGCATTAAGGAAAGGTATCGATGTCAGTCGGTGAGGCTGTGCAAGAAGTCGGTGTTCCAAAATATCCCAAAGGCATTCTGTAGGATTCAGGACATGACTCTGTGCAGCTCGGTCCATTACAAGGATGTTATTGTCGTGTAGCCACTACGTCACAGGCCGTGCATTATGAACAGGTGCTCGATCGTGTTTTAAGCATAAATCTCCATCCCCGAATTACTCTTCAACACTGGGAAGCGCGAAGATGCTTAAACCGGCCTAAGTGGCTGATCGGTTCTAGGCGCTA
Organism: Schistocerca piceifrons; assembly: GCF_021461385.2. NCBI lineage: Eukaryota > Metazoa > Arthropoda > Insecta > Orthoptera > Acrididae > Schistocerca > Schistocerca piceifrons. Next base: position 71,516,974 of record NC_060148.1, on the reverse strand, counting down.
CAGTCTGGAACCGCGCGACTGCTACGGTCGCAGGTTCGAATCCTGCCTCAGGCATGGATGTGTGCGATGTCCTTAGGTTAGTTAGCTTTAAGTAGTTCTAAGTTCTAGGGGACTGATGACCTCAGAACTTAAGTCCCATAGTGCTCAGAGCCATTTGAACCATTTTTGAAGATGCTTAAAACACCAGTGTTGGCGTGTGCTGTGACAGTGCCACGCAAAACAACAAGGAGTGCAAGCCCCCTTCATGAATAACAACGACCAGACAATAACACCACCGCCTCCGAATTTTACTGCTGGCGCTACACACGCTGGCTGATGACGTTCACCGGGCGTTCGCCATACCCACACCCTGCCATCGGATCGCCACATTGTGTACCGTGATTCGTCACTCCACACAACGTTTTCCCACTGTTAAATCGTCCAATATCTACGCTTCATACACCAAGCGACGCGTCGATTGGTATTTACCGGAGTGATGTGTGGCTTACGAGCTGCCGCTCGACCATGAAATTCATGTTTTCTCACCTCCCGCCGAACTGCCATAGTACCTGCAGTGGATCCTGATGCAGTTTGGAATTCCTGTGTGATGGTTGGATAGATGTCTGCCCATTACACGTTACGACGCTCTTCAACTGTGGGCGGTCTCTGCCAGTCAACAGACGAGGTCGAGCTGTACGCTTGTGTGCTGTGCGTGCCCCTTCACGTTTCCACTTTACTATCGCATCGGAAACAGTGGACCTAGGAATGTTTAGGAGTGTGGAAATCTCGCGTACAGACGTATTACAGAAATGACACCCTATCACCTGACCACGTTTGAAGTCCGTGAGTTCCGCAGGGCGCCCCATTCTGCTCTCTCTCGATGTCTAATGACTACTGAGGTCGCTGATATGGAGTACCTGGCAGTAGGTGGCAGCATAATGCATCAAATATGAAACACGCATGTTTTTGGCGTGTCCGGATGCTTTTGAGCACATAGTGTACATGCTAAATACATCTACTTAAACAAGCAGATAAAAATCCGCTTCACGCAGTCTCCACTCTTTTCGATCGCAATATCTAAATACAGACAAGATGGGGTTCGAATGCTAGGAAATGGCATCGACCGCAGTTGAGGGATGCATATCAAACAGATTCCCCACGATACACAAAACACATCAGAACGGTGTTGCAGAAGCAAAAGAAAAAAGCACGCAAATTTTTAAAAGAACAAAAGAACACCTAGATCGTCAAAGTTATACAGAAGCTCGAAATTTAGCGGGAACTTCGATGGAACATGTCTTGAATAGTTATCTCAAAATCTGAAAGAAAACAGAGAGATTCCGGTCATACGTAAAGTACAGCAGCAGCAAGACGCGATCAATACCTCCACTGCGCGTTAGCAATGGTGATGTTACTGATGACAGTGCCAGTAAATAAGAGTTGCTAAACATCGTTTCCCGACATTCGTTCACCGAAGAAGTCGAGGTAAATATTCCAGAATTCGAATAAAGAACAACTGTCAACATGAGTAACTTAGAAGCAGTTATCCTCGCTGTAGCGAAGCAGCTCAAATCTTTTAATAAAGGGAACTCTTCCAGTCCCGACTGTATACCAGTCAGGTTCCTTCCAGGCTACGCTAATGCAACAGCTCCGTACTTAGAAGTCACATACAACCGCCCGCTCCACCGAAGAGCCGTACCCGAAGACTGGAAAGTTGCACGAGTCACACCAATACTAAGAACGGAAACAGGAGTAACCCTGTGCATTACTGATCCATATTAGTAACGACGATTTGCAGTATGATTTTCAACATGCACTGCGCTCGAACATTATGAATCACCTGGAAGAAGACGATCTATCGAGAGATAAGTAACACGTATTCAGCAAATATCGTTCTTGTGAAAAAAATAACGCGCTCTTCATCCTCATGAAGTACTGACTGCTATCGAAAGGGGATGTCAAATTGATTTAATATTTTTGTTTTCAGAAGGCTTTTGACACTGTTCCTCACAGGCAGAATGTTATCAAATTACGTGTGTATGGATTATCGCTCCCCCCCCCCCCCCCCCCATGAACCATGGACCTTGCCGTTGGTGGGGAGGCTTGCGTGCCTCAGCGATACAGATGGCCGTACCGTAGGTGCAACCACAACGGAGGGGTATCTGTTGAGAGGCCAGACAAACGTGTGGTTCCTGAAGAGGGGCAGCAGCCTTTTCAGTAGTTGCAGGGGCAACAGTCTGGATAGTTGACTGATCTGGCCTTGTAACACTAACCAAAACGGCCTTGCTGTGCTGGTACTGCGAACAGCTAAAAGCAAGGGGAAACTACAGCCGTAATTTTGCCCGAGGGCATGCAGCTTTACTGTATGGTTAAATGATGATGGCGTCCTCTTGGGTAAAATATTCCGGAGGTAAAATAGTCCCCCATTCGGATCTCCGGGCGGGGACTACTCAGGAGGACGTCGTTATCAGGAGAAAGAAAACTGGCGTTCTACGGATCGGAGCGTGGAATGTCAGATCCCTAAAACAGGCAGGTAGGTTAGAAAATTTAAAAAGGGAAATGGATAGGTTAAAGTTAGATATAGTGGGAATTACTGAACTTCGGTGTCAGGAGGAACAAGACTTCTGGTCAGGTGAATACAGGGCTATAAATACAAAATCGAATAGAGGTAATGCAGGAGTAGGTTTGATAATGAATAAAAAAATAGGAGTGCGGGTAAGCTACTACAAACAGCATAGGAACACATTATTGTGGCTAAGGTAGACACCAAGCCCATGACTACTACAGTAGTACAAGTTTATATGCCAACTACCTCTGCAGATGACGAAGAAATTGAAGAAATGTATGATGAAATAAAACAAATTATTCAGGTAGTGAAGGGAGGCGAAAATTTAATAGTCATGGGTGACTGGAATTCGAGAGTGGGAAAAGGGAGAGAAGGAAACATAGTAGGTGAATATGAATTGGAGTTAAGAAATGAAAGGGGAAGCCGTCTGGTAGAATTTTGCCCAGAGCAATACTTAATCAGAGCTAGCACTTGGTTCAAGTATCATGAAAAAAGGTTGTGTACATGGAAGAATCCTGGAGATACTAGTGGGTATCAGATAGATTATATATTGGTAAGACACAGATTTAGGAACGAGGTTTTAAATTGTAAGACATTTCTAGGGGCAGATGTGGACTCTGACCACAATCTATTGGTTATGAACTGTAGATTAAAACTGAAGAAACTGCAAAAAGGTGGGAATTTAAGGAGATGGGACCTGGATAAACTTAAAGAACCAGAGTTTGTACAGAGTTTCAGGGAGAGCATAAGGGAACAATTGACAGGAATGGGGGAAAGAAATACAGTAGAAGAAGAATGGGTAGCTCTGAGGGATGAAGTAGTGAAGGCGGCAAACGATCAAGTAGGTAAAAAGACGAGGGCTAATAGAAATCCTTGGGTAACAGAAGAAATATTGAATTTAATTGATGAAAGGAGAAAATATAAACATGCAGTAAATGAAACAGGCAAAAAGGATTACAAGCGTCTCAAAAATGAGATCGACAGGAAGTGCAAAATGACTAAGCAGGGATGGCTAGAGGACAAACGTAAGGATATAGAGGCTTATCTTACTAGGGGCAAGATAGATACTGCCTACAGGAAAATTAAAGAGACCTTTGGAGAAAAGAGAGCCACTTGCATGAATATCAAGAGCTCAGATGGAAACCCAGTTCTAAGCAAAGAAGGGAAAGCAGAAAGGTGGAAGGAGTATATAGAAGGTCTATACAAGGGGGATGTACTTGACGACAATATTATAGAAATGGAAGAGGATGTAGATGAAGATGAAATGGGAGATACGATACTGCGTGAAGAGTTTAACAGAGCACTGAAAACCTGAGTTGAAACAAGGCCCCGGGAGTAGACAACATTCCATTAGAACTACTGACGGCCTTGGGAGAGCCAGTCCTGACAAAACTCTACCATCTGGTGAGCAAGATGTATAAGACAGGCGAAATACCCTCAGACTTTAAGAAGAATGTAATAATTCCAATTCCAAAGAAAGCAGGTGTTGACTGATGTGAAAATTACAGAACTATCAGTTTAATAAGTCACAGCTGCAAAATACTAACGCGAATTCTTTACAGACGAATGGAAAAACTGGTAGAAGCCGACCTCTTGGAAGATCAGTTTGGATTCCGCAGAAATTTTGGAACACGTGAGGCAATACTGACCTTACGACTTACCTTAGAAGAAAGATTAAGGAAAGGCAAACCTACGTTTCTAGCATTTGTAGACTTAGAGAAAGCTTTTGAAAATGTTGATTGGAATACTCTCTTTCAAATTCTGAAGGTATCAGGGGTAAAATACAGGGAGCGGAAGGCTATTTACAGTTTGTACAGAAACCAGATGGCAGTTACAAGAGTTGGGGGACATGAAAGGGAAGCAGTGGTTGGAAAGGGAGTGAGACAGGGTTGTAGCCTCTCCCCGATGTTATTCAATCTGTATATTGAGAACGCAGTAAAGGAAACAAAAGAAAAATTCGGAGTAGGTATTAAAATTCACGGAGAAGAAATAAAAACTTCGAGGTTCGCCGATGACACTGTAATTCTGTCAGACAGAAAAGGCCTTGCAAGGGCAGTTGAACGGAATGGACAGTGTCTTGAAAGGAGGATATAAGATGAACATCAACAGAAGCAAAACGAGGATAATGGAATGTAGTCGAATTAAGTCGGGTGTTGCTGAGGGAATTAGATTAGGAAATGAGACACTTAAAGTAGTAAAGGAATTTTGCTATTTGGGGAGCAAAATAACTGATGATGATCGAAGTAGAGAGGACATAAAATGTAGACTGGCAATGGCAAGGAAAGCGTTTCTGAAGAAGAGAAATTTGTTAACATCGAGTATAGATTTAAGTGTCAGGAAATCGTTTCTGAAAGTATTTGTATGTAGCCATGTATGGAAGTGAAACATGGACGATAAATAGTTTGGACAAGAAGAGAATAGAAGCTTTCGAAATGTGGTGCTACAGAAGGATGCTGAAGGTTAGATGGGTAGATCACATAACTAATGAGGAGGTATTGAATAGAATTGGGGAAAAGAGGAGTTTGTGGCACAACTTGAGAAGAAGAAGGGACCGGTTGGTAGGACATGTTCTGAGGCATCAGGGGTTCACAAATTTAGCATTGGAGGGCAGTGTGGAGGGTAAAAATCGAAGAGGGAGAAGACCAAGAGATGAATACACTAAGAAGATTCAGACGGATGTAGGTTGCAGTAAGTACTGGGAGATGAAGAAACTTGTACAGGATAGAGTAGCATGGAGAGCTGTATCAAATCAGTCTCAGGACTGAAGACCACAACAACAACAACAACAACAACATGGATTATCGTCTCAGTTGTGCGAGTGGATTCGTGATTTCATGTCGGAAAGGTCATAGTTCGTAGTAATCGACGGAAATTCATGGAGTAATTCCCAAGGAATATTTATAGGACCTCTACTGTTCCTGATCTACATGAATGATTTAGGAGACAATTTGAGCAGTCCACTAAGATTTCTTCATCTACATCCACATCTACATGGGTACTGCAAGTCATATTAAGTGCTTGGCAGAAGGTTCATCGAACCACTTTCACAATAATTCTCTATTATTCCAATCTCGTACAGCGCGGAGGAAACGAACACCTATATCTTTCAGTGCGAACTCTGATTTCCCTTATTTTATTATGGTTTTCGTAGATCAGCGTCAGCAAAATATTTTCACATTCGAAGGAGAAAGTTGCTGATTGAAATCTCGTGAGAAGATTCCGTGGCAACGAAAAACGCCTTTGTTTTAATGATTTCCAGCCCAAATCCTGTATCACTTCAGTGACACTCTCTCCCATATTTCGCAATTATACAAAACGTGCTGCCCTTCTTTGAACTTTTTTTATGTACCCTGCCAATCCTATCTGGTCCTTAGGATCCCACACCGCGCAGCAGTATCCTAAAAGACGACGGACGAACGTAGTGTAGGCAGTCTTTTGAGTAGGCCTGTTACATGTTCTAAGTGTTTTACCAACGAAACGCAGTCTTTGGTTAGCCTTCCTCACAACATTTTCTATGTGTTCCTTCCAATTTAAAATGTTGGTTATTCTGATTCCTAGCTATATAGTTGAACTTAACGGTGCTTATATTTGACTGATTTATCGTGTAACCGAAGTTTAACGAATTCCTTTTGGCACTCATGTGAATGATCTCACGCTTTTCATTATTTAGCGACAATTACCAATTTTCCCACTATATAGATATTTTTTCTAATGCGTTTTACGATTCGTTTGGATCTTCTGATAACCTCATTAGTCGATAAACATCATCTGCAAGGCGGCTGCTCAGACTGTGGCCCTGAGCACTATGCGACTTAACTTCTGAGGTCATCAGTCGCCTAGAACTTAGAACTAATTAAACATAACTAACCTAAGTACATCACACACATCCATGCACAAGGCAGGATTCGAACTTGCGACCGTAGCGGTCACGCTGTTCCAGGCTGAAGCGCCTAGAACCGCAAGGCCACACCGGCCGGCGCTCAGACTGTCTCCCAAATAGTTTACGTAGATGAGGAACAGAAAAGGGCCGATAACACTAACTTGGGGGACGCTAGAAATCATCTCATTTTACTCGATGACTTTCCGTCAGTTACTACGAATTGCGACCTCTCTGACAGGAAATCACGAATCCAGTCGCATAATTGAAACGATATTCCGTCAGCACGGTATTTCACTACAAGCCACTTGCTGCTGATGCTGTAATTTACTATTGTCGTAAAGTCATCAGATGATCAAAAACAATTTCAAAGTGATTTAGACAAGATATTTGTATGATTTCAAAATTGGCAACTGACTCTAAATAATGGAAAGTGTGACGTCATTAACATGAGTAGTGAAATATGTCCGCGAAATTTCAGGAACACGATAAATTGCGGAAATCTAATTGAGTTAAACAATTAGAGATTAGGATTACGAGTAAATTAAATTGGAAATGTCACATAGCTAATGTGTGTGGGAAGGCTAACAAAGGCGTCGATTTATTGGCAGAAGATTACAAAACTGCAACAGGTCTACTAAAGAAACAGGCTACACTACACTTGTCCGCCCTGTTCCGGAATATTGCTGTATTGAGTGGGATTCTTACCAGGTAGGATTGACGGACATCGTAAATGTCCAAAGAAGGGCACTCATTCTGTATTACCACGAAATAGGGGAGGGTGTGCCACGGATATAATAGCCGGCCGGGGTGGCCGAGCGGTTCTAGGCGCTACAGTGTGGAACCGCGCGACCGCTACGGTTGCAGGTTCGAATCCTGCCTCGGGCATGGGAGTGTGTGATGTCCTTAAGTTAGTTAGGTTTAAGTAGTTCTAAGTTCTAGGGGACTGATGACCTCAGAAGTTAAGTCCCATAGTGCTCAGAACCATTTGAACTGATATAATACAGGAATTGGGGTGGCTGTCATGAAAAAAAAATACGTTTCACGTTAAGACGGGTTCCTCTCATGAAACTGCAATCACCATCTTTCTCCTCCGGGTGTGGGAATATCTTTTTTGGCGCCCACCTACACAGATAAGACGAAGAAAAATCAGGGTTCTCATGGAAAGATTTAAATGTTCATTTCTCCCGCAGGCTGTTCGAGAGTGGAACACTAGCAACGTAACTTGAAGGTACAATGTAGTTCGATGAACTGCTTAAATATGAATTGTAGAGTGATCATACAGATGTAGATGTATAGTGTACTCCTTCGCTGGTGGGCTGCGAACGTTTGACAGCACTATGTTTAAGTCAAACAGCCTGTTTGCAGATAATAACTGTCTATTGCGTAACGTCGAGTGAATCGACACTGTACGAAGAAGGGAAATGCAAAGGCTCAATCTAGATATAGTAGGGGTCAGTAAAGTTAAGTGGAAGGAAGACAAGGATTTCTGGTCAGATGAGTATCGGGTAATATCAACAGCAGCAGAAAATGGTATAACAGCTGTAGGATTCGTTATGAATAGGAAGGTAGGGCAGAGGGTGTGTTACTGTGAACAGTTCAGTGATCGGGTTGTTCTAATCAGAATCGACAGCAGACCAACACCAACAACGATAGTTCAGGTATACATGCCGACGTCGCAAGCTGAAGATGAACAGATAGAGAAAGTGTATGAGGATATTGAAAGGGTAATGCAGTATGTAAAGGAGGACGAAAATCTAATAGTTACAGGCGACTGGAATGCAGTTGTAGGGGAAGGAGTACAAGGATAGGTTACAGGAGAATATGGGCTTGGGACAAGGAATGAAAGAGGAGAAAGACTAATTGAGTTCTGTAACAAGTTTCAGCTAGTAATAGCGAATACCCTGTTCAAGAATCACAAGAGGAGGAGGTATACTTGGAAAAGGCCGGGAGATACGGGACGATTTCAATTAGATTACATCATGGTCAGACAGAGATTCCCAAATCAGATACTGGATTGTAAGGCGTACCCAGGAGCAGATATAGACTCAGATCACAATATAGTAGTGATGAAGAGTAGGCCGAAGTTCAAGACATTAGTCAGGAAGAATCAATACGCAAAGAAGAGGGATACGGAAGTACTAAGGAATGACGAGATACGTTTGAAGTTCTCTAACGCTATAGATACAGCAATAAGGAATAGCGCAGTAGGCAGTACAGTTGAAGAGGAATGGACATCTCTAAAAAGGGCCATCACAGAAGTTGGGAAGGAAAACATAGGTACAAAGAAGGTAGCTGCGAAGAAACCATGGGTAACAGAAAATATACTTCAGTTGATTGATGAAAGCAGGAAGTACAAACATGTTCCGGGAAAATCAGGAATACAGAAATACAAGTCGCTGAGGAATGAAATAAATAGGAAGTGCAGGGAAGCTAAGACGAAATGGCTGCAGGAAAAATGTGAGGACATCGAAAAAGATATGATTGTCGGAAGGACAGACTCAGCATACAGGAAAGTCAAAACAACCATTGGTGACATTAAAAGCAACGGTGGTAACATTAAGAGTGCAACGGGAATTCCACTGTTAAATGCAGAGGAGAGAGCAGATAGGTGGAAAGAATACATTGAAAGCCTCTATGAGGGTGAAGATTTGTCTGATGTGATATAAGAAGAAACAGGAGTCGATTTAGAAGAGATAGGGGATCCAGTATTAGAATCGGAATTTAAAAGAGCTTTGGAGGACTTACGGTCAAATAAGGCAGAAGGGATAGATAACACTCCATCAGAATTTCTAAAATCATTGGGGGAAGTGGCAACAAAACGACTATTCACGTTGGTGTGTAGAATATATGAGTCTGGCGATATACCATCTGACTTTCGGAAAAGCAACATCCACACAATTCCTAAGACGGCAAGAGCTGACAAGTGCGAGAATTATCGCACAATCAGCTTAACAGCCCATGCATCGAAGCTGTTTACAAGAATAATATACAGAAGAATGGAAAAGAAAATTGAGAATGCACTAGGTGACGATCAGTTTGGCTTTAGGAAAAGTAAAGGGACGAGAGACGCAATTCTGACGTTACGGCTAATAATGGAAGCAAGGCTAAAGAAAAATCAAGACACTTTCATAGGATTTGTCGACCTGGAAAAAGCGTTCGACAATACAAAATGGTGCAAGCTGTTCGAGATTCTGAAAAAAGTAGGGGTAAGCTATAGGGAGAGACGGGTCATATACAATACGTACAACAACCAAGAGGGAATAATAAGAGTGGACGATCAAGAACGAAGTGCTCGTGTTAAGAAGGGTGTAAGACAAGGCTGTAGCCTTTCGTCCCTACTCTTCAATCTGTACATCGAGGAAGCAATGATGGAAATAAAAGAAAGGTTCTGGAGTGGAATTAAAATACTAGGTGAAAGGATATCAATGATACGATTCGCTGATGACATTGCTATCCTGAGTGAGAGTGAAGAAGAATTAAATGATCTGCTGAACGGAATGAACAGTCTAATGAGTACACAGTATGGTTTGAGAGTAAATCGGGGAAAGACGAAGGTAATGAGAAGTAGTAGAAGTGAGAACAGCGAGAAACTTAACATCAGGATTGATGGTCACGAAGTCAATGAAGTTATGGAATTCTGCTACCTAGGCAGTAAAATAACCAACGACGGATGGAGCAAGGAGGACATCAAAAGCAGACTCGCTATGGCAAAAAAGGTATTTCTGGCCAAGAGAAGTCTACTAATATCAAATACCGGCCTTAATTTGAGGAAGAAATTTCTGAGGATGTACGTCTGGAGTACAGCACTGTATAGTAGTGAAACATGGACTGTGGGAAAACCGGAACAGAAGAGAATCGAAGCATTTGAGATGTGGTGCTATAGACGAATGTTGAAAATTAGGTGGACTGATAAGGTAAGGAATGAGGAGGTTCTATGCAGAATCGGAGAGAAAAGGAATATGTGGAAAACACTGATAAGGAGAAGGGACAGGATGACAGGACATCTGCTAAGACATGAGGGAATGACTTCCATGGTACTAGAGGGAGCTGTAGAGGGCAAAAACTGTAGAGGAAGACAGAGATTGGAATACGTCAAGCAAATAATTGAGGACGTAGGTTGCAAGTGCTACTCTGAGATGAAGAGGTTAGCACAGGAAAGGAATTCGTGGCGGGCCGCATCAAACCCGTCAGTAGACTGACCACAAAAAAAAAAAAAAAAAAAAAAACCGTAGATGTACTCACCGAGGTCTTGGCAGTACGTCTCCCACATCAGTCCATCGCCATAACTCATTTCGTCGGTGACGTTGGCGACGTGGTTACAGACACAGTCGAGTATCGAGGAGTTGTTTGCTGCCAGCAAAACCAGCAGCGACGTAGCTACGCCCGCTGGGTCCATTGTCAGCTACTCACGCTGAGATGGGAACGAACACACGCGGTGCGTACCGCAGGCAGCACTGACTGAGTGTGCGCTACGTGCAGCGGAAGTGTTTCAGCAGGAATGTTAAACCACAGGAAGCGTGACGTCTCTCAGCCGTGACTCGCTCATTTTTCCCTTTACTTTATCAGACATCAACTGCGGACACGCATTCGTCACAAAAGAGTATTTGTTTCACAAATACGCCTGCAACGTGGACTTAGGACGACATCGAGTTACACTAAGAGACTTGTAGCAGATGTCCAGGGGTACTGGTTTACTATTCCGACACAAAAATCTCATGACGTGCCAGTCTTTAATAATGAATTGGGAACTGATGCACAGTCAAGTGCCAAAGAAACTGGTACACCAACTTAACCGTGTAAGGCACCAGCGAACACACAGAAGTGCCACATGCACTCGACTAATGTCTGAAGAAGTGCTGGAAGGAATGAACACCATAAATCTGCAAGAGGGAGTGGAGATATCTTCTGGGTAGCACGTTGCAGCACATACCAGATGTGGTCAGTGATGTTCATGTCTGGGGAGTTTGGTGGCCAGCGGAGGTGTTTAAACCCATAAATGTGTTCCCGAAGCCACTCTGTAGTAATTAACGACGTGTGGGACGTCGCATTGTCCTGCTGGAATTGCCCGAGTCCGTCGGAATGGAAAATGGACATGAATGGATGCAGGTCATCAAGCAGGGTGCTTACGTACGTGTCACCTGTCAGAGTTGTATATAGACGTATCAGGGGTCCCATATCACTCCAAGTACACATGCACCACATCCTTACAAAGCCTCCAGCAGCTTGAACCCTCGCTACTGACACGCAGGGATTCATGAGGTTGTCTCCATACCTGTACACATCCATCCGTCGCTATAACTTGAAACGATACTCGTCCGACCAGGTAACATGTTTCCAGCCATCAACAGCCCAACGTCGGTGTTGACGGGCCCTGGTGAGGTGTAAAGATTTGTGTTGTGCCGTCACCAAGGGTAGACGAGTAGGCCTTTGGTTCCAAAAGCCCATATCGATCATGTTTTGTTGAATGGTTTGCACGCTGATACTTGTTGATGGTGCAGCATTGAAATCTGCAGCAATTTGCATAAGTGTTGCACTTCTGTCACGTTAAACTATCCTCTTCAGTTGTCGTTGGTACCGTTCTTGCAGGATGTTTGTCGGCCGCAGCGATGTCGGAGATTTGATGTTTTACCCGATTCCTGATATTCACGGTACACTCGCAATATGATCGTACGGCGAAAACTCCCCACTGCATATCTACCTCGGAGATGCTGTGTCCCATCGCTCGGGGGCCGACTATAGCAATGCGTACAAACTCACTTAAATGTCGATAAACTGCTACTGTAGCTGCAATAACCAGTTTAATGATTGCGCTAGGCACTTGTTCTGCTTATTTACATATCTGTATTTCAATATGCGTGCCTGTACCAGTTTCTTTGGCGCTGCATTGTAGATCTACAAAGGGCGTTCAAAAAGTTTTGGACAGTCATCTCTAATTTTTTTTATTTTTGCAGGAGGAGAATTAAATGTTTTGTGAACATACTTTGAACATTCAGCTATAAGTTGGTATATAAAAGTATTTCCTTTTATTTACAGGTGAGCCATAACGGACCATGAAGTAGATGTCAGGTTGCGGCAACGGTGGATGATGGAGTTCCCCTTCCATACAGGCGATGACTCTGCCGCATTGATTCACAGGAAGTTGCCCCCTTTTAATGGGGAAGGACTCTGTGAATCGTAGCAGTATCCGGCGGTGGTTGCAGAGGTTTAAAGAAGTTGATTTCTCTCTACTGGACAATCCACGGTGCGGTAGACCATCGACGGCAGTGAGTGACGTGAATAAGGAGACCATTGATCAAATCATCCAAAATGACAGATGTTTGACGACACGACATGTTGCTGAAATGACTCGTTTGTCATTGGGTAGTGTGGAATCACCGGTAGAGTCACTAGGGTACAGAAAAGTCTGTGCACGTTGGGTGTCTAGATTATTGACAAGCGAAATGAAAACGGTAAGGAAGAATGTGTGCTAGGGCTTCATGAAGACCTTTACTGAAGAGTGGAAACAGTGTCTTGACGGCGTCATTACACAGGATGAAACATGCTTGTTTTCGTCCGAACCTGAGAGCAAAGTCCAATCCATGGAGCGGCACCGTCCAGGTTCGCCTCGGGAGAAGAAGAAAAGACTTTCACGAACAGCAGGGTGAAAGGTGATGACCTCGTTCTTCTGGAATCAGTGTGGTGTCGTTTTCATTGACTTTTTGGAACCTAGCTCCACAGTTAATCGGTACCATTACTGTTTGTCAATGGACAAGCTGCAACGTGCCATCAAGACCCACAGACCACAGCTTCAGCGTCAGTTCTTCAGACTACACCGTGACAATGGCAAACCCCATACAGTTCTTATGCCTCAGAAAAAAATCAGGACAATGGGTTGGAAAACTGTTCCTCATCCTCCGTACGGTGCGGACTTGGCTCCATCTGATTTTTACCTCTTTGAAGGCCCGCCTGCGCGGTAAAACATTTGATAGTGGGACTTATTTCCTGTGTCAAGCGATGGTTAAAAGTCAATCCCCAGAATTTTACCAAAGTGCATTTACGTCATGGAAAGAACGTTGGGCCAGATGCGTCACAGCTGATGGAGGCTACATAGTGTAGGCTCAATGTAGAGCTAAATGTTCCAAGTATGTTCACAAAAAAGTTCATTCTCCTCCTTCAAAAAATAAAAAAAATTAGAGACGACTGTGCAAAACTTTTTGAACGCCCTTTATGCATTAAATGTATTCGAAATTGCGAACATGGACAACCATAAGCTGTGGAGTGGAGTGACGACAGTGAAAGTTTGTGCCGGACCGGGACTCGAACCCGGACGTCCCACTCGTCGCGAGTGGCCGCCTTGCCATTAGGCTATCCGAGCGAGACCCGCGGCCAGCCGCAAACACGTGTTTGTTGTCAACCATGTGTCTGCAAGCTGTACTCTTACCACCATTATGTGTATTCCAACACAGGGGAGACATTTCTCTAGAAAGTCGCCTGCCTACAGTCGGAGGATGAATACGCCATTGCAGAGCCTGTGTTATTCCGACTTACGATGCAGGCACGTCGAAACGAGCTTCACGTTGTAATTCGGAATAACACAGGCACTGCAATATCGTATCGTTATATAAACCCGTCGATAACTGCGTTGGCAACAAAAATAAATTTGTTGATCAAAATGATTGTCGATCGATACGTTATGCAGGAAATACGCTAATGAGCGAACACATAACCACGACGGCAGTCCGGGAAGTTGAATGCCGCCAGGTACCGCTTAGTGTGTGTATATACTGTAGTAAGTGTGAGGTGTCGAGATGGCTACTATTGGCGAGAAAACTGCGCTACTAGGATATTAGTTGAAAAGACGAAGCCACCACATCAGCTGGGGGGGGGGGGGGGAGAGTAGGTGGTAGTTGTGAAGGGTGGAGAGGGGGGGTACGCCTGGGGGGGATTCCTTCGAAATGGAGAAAGCTGCACCCCTATACTCGGATCTGAAAATCGCAACTCCAAGGAGCAGTTCTGCAACTGAAACGTAAGTTGGGAGGCGTCTTTCTGCTTCAGAATGATGATGTCTATCCAGATTTAAGAGCAGTGCCAGTCGCACAAGAGTGTGGCTAGCAGCGCCTCTATGGGGATGCAAATCAAGTTTCCTTTAAATACTTTCTGCAACGTTCGTGAGCGTTAATTACCTTTGAAACTGTCCGCCCCCGGTAGCTGAGTGGTCAGTGCGACAGAATGTCAATCCTACGGGCCCGGGTTCGATTCCCGGCTGGGTCGGACATTTTCTCCCCTCAGGGACTGGGTGCTGTGTTTTCCTAATTATCATCATTTCATCCGCATCGACGCGCAAGTCGCGAAAGTGGCGTCAAATCGAAAAACTTGCACTTGGCGAACAGTCTACCCGACGGGAGGCCCTGGGCACATGACATTTCATTTATCTTTGAAATTGGACTTTGCCAATTGATGTTTGTCACTGGGGCTGAAAGAGGTTGTGTATTAGGGCTACAAGAAGGTCCATGTTCTTTCTGCAACGTTACAGGAAAACTTGGCCGAAATGTTGCCACTGAACATCATTGTTGCCACAGGCGGTCACGACGATCTACTACGGAGCCAATAAGATTGGACTCCAAACGGCCACGTGGAACTACAGAGAGGAAAAACAATTGTGTTTGGCGTATGGCTCTGGCGTACCGTACTGCATCTGCAGCGGCAGCTTATGTGGTAGTTGGCACCACAATGACACAATGAACTGTTACAAAGTGGTTACTTCAGGAACAGGTCCGAGGTGGGTGGCTTGTAGCGTGCATTCTACTACCCACAGACCAGCGACATTGCAGAGTTGAGTGGTGTCAAGCGAGAACTCAGTGGAGCGCAGCAGGGTGGAGGTGTCGTGTGTCTCCTGGTGGAGGCTGGTTCCACCTCGGTGCCAGTGATGGCCGGGAGTCGACTAGGAGGAGGCGACTTGAGTGCCTGCAGCCGGCCTGCCTGCCTGCTAGACACGCGGGACCCACACCCGGGGTTACAGTCTGCAGCGTGGCTTCGTGTGAAGGCTGGATCACTCTCGTGGTTACTCCATGCACCCTGACTGCTAAGTTGTACGCCAGTCTGGCGATTCGACCTGTTGTCCTCAGAAGCGACCTCCGAGTTCTGCTTTGCTGCCGTGAGGCGATAAGCGAATGAACTGTTTACTGAACGCTGCATTCCGTTATAAATTCCCCAACGTTATTCTTATGCACTTAATGATACCAAGGTAATGCTGTTCCTTATCTATATAAACGATTTCGGAGACAATTGATGAATCGTCTGAGGTTGTTTGTAGATGGGCTCTGAAGCACTATGGGACTTAACTTCAGAGGTCATCAGTCCCCTAGAACTTAGAACTACTTAAACCTAACTAACCTAAGGACATCACACACATCCATCCCGGAGGCAGGATTCGAACCTGCGACCGTAGCACTCGTGCGCTTCCAGACTGAAGCGCCTAGAACCGCTCTGCCACTCCGGCCGGCTTGTTTGTAGATGATGCTGTCATTTACCATCCAGTAAAGTCATCAGAATATCAAAACCAATTTGCAAAACGATTACAAAAGATATCTGTATGTTCCGAAAATTGGCAGTTGACCCTAAATAATGAAAAGTGTGAAGTTTTCCACATGAGTGCTAAACGGAATCGGTGAAACTTCGGTTAGACGATAGATCAGTCAAATTTAAAGGCTGTAAATTCAACTAAACACATAGGAATCACAATTATGAACAACATTAATTGGAAACCATACATAGGAAATGTTGTGGGTAGGTGAACCAAAGACTGCGTTTTATTGGCTGAAGATGCCACAGGTCTACTAGAGAGACTGCCTACACCACGCTTGTCTGTCCTCTTCTGGAGCGCTGCTGTACGGTGTGGGATCCCTACCAGACAGAATAAACGAACTACATCGAGAATGTTCAAAGAAGAGCAGCACATTTTGCATGATCGAGAAATAGGGGAGACAGTGTCACTGACACGATAAAGGATTTGGGGCGGACATAATTAAAACATAGGCGTTTTTCGTTGCGGCAGAAACTTATCACGAAATTTCGATCACCAGCTTTCGCCTCAGAATGCGAAAATATTTTTTGACGCCAACCTACACGGGAAGAAAGTATCATCATCATAAAATAAGGAAATCAGAGCTCGCTCAGAAGGATATAGGTGTTCGTTTTTTCCGCATGCTGTTTGAGACTGGAATAATAGAGGATTATCGTGAAGGTGGTTCGATAAACCCTTTGCCAGGCACGTAAATGTAATTTGCAAAGTATCCCTGTAGGTATAAATATAGATTAAGGGTTTACTACGAGTGACATTACGGACTTGAAAGGCCGTCTATGGTTCTTTCACTTGCTTGCATAAACTGTGATAATAATTAATTTAATGCATGAAACTTCCTTGCACATTAAAACTGTGTGCCGGACCGAGACTCGAACTCGGGACCTTTGCCTTTCGCGGGCAAGTGCCCCACCAACTGAGCTACCCAAGCACGACTCATGCCTCGTCCTCAGAGCTGTACTTCTGCCAGTACCTCGTCTCCTACCTTCCAAACTTAACAGAAGCTCTCCTGCAAACACAGGAAGTTTGGAAGGTAGGAGACGAGGTACTGCCAGAAGTACAGCTATGAGGACAGGGCGTGAGTCGTGCTTGGGTAGCTCAGTCGGTAGAGCACTTGCCCGCGAAAGGCAAAGGTCCCGAGTTTATGAAACGTCCCCTTTGAACAATTATTCATGACTGTGCTTAAACTGACACACAATATTTTGTTAGCGCAACGCAATCTGACTTTCAAAATTCGCTACAAAAGAATGGCCCTGACAAACATTAAACTATACCTTTCACAAATCACTTACCTCACAAAAATCTTCGCTGCTCAAGCTACTGCAATACAGCGAGCGCCACTACTGCCAGCTAAATAAAAGATTCAAACTATGGAAGGCACTAACTACTGATAGGGATAGTTAGCAAATGAAAGATATTAATAGAGAACAAACAATGTATTTACCTTGATATCATCATATATAAATATAGCAGTTCATGACAAATTTCAAAACTCCGCCATCTCTCTCTCCACATCCACCACTGCTGGCGGCTCACCTCCAACTGCGCAACGCTATGCGCTGTTCACAGCCAGCTGCCTAACACTACAATGGCGAGTATTACAACAATGCAAAGCAGACACAGACTGCCCACAGCACAGCCAGTGATTTTCATACAGAGGTGGCGTTACCAATAAAAAAACCTAAACAGCCTACTTACATAGCCCCCATGCTCCCCACAAAAAATTTTTACAAATTGGATTGGGCAGTGGCCAATACAGATTTGAAAAAAATTTTTCATTATTACAATAACAAAGAAATCAAATGCACACACTTATTGATACAATGTTGGTCAAAAGCTAAAAATTTCTCACAGTCCATAAAGACAGTCCTCATCATTCGTCACAGTAAAATTGCAGTGTTTTTCTCAAAGTCTGAGCAGTAAAAGAAAATGCACACGGAAGTAGTGGATTTCCATGCAGTCTTGAAGAAGTAGTGTTGTCCTTCCAACGGAAAGACAGTGCTGACTCTTGACATGCTGACAGATAATGGGCCACAACAGAGCAAACCCACAGCAGAGTCAGTCGTAGTTTGGAAGAATATTGGTAGGTAGGTCATCACAGAGCAGACCCACTGTAGTCCTGGTAGAGAGTATGGTATTGGTGGGCCACCAGAGGTGCAGACCCACTGCAGACCTTGTAGAAATAATGGCGTTGGTGGGTCATCAAAGATGCAGACCCACTGTAGTCCTTGTAGAAATAATGGCGTTGGTGGGCCACCAAAGATGTAGACCCACTGTAGTCCTTGTAGAGATGGCCAGCAGCCATCTGTTGTGACTGTGCAGGTGCACAATCACCACTGAAGAGTCTTGCGGATAATACAGAAAGTCCATAAACCACCACTTGTGCACTCACAAAGTTTTCGGAACTGTCCTTAGAACCAACAATGCTGTTATCCAGTCCCTTGCTGAATTATTAACACACGTGCAAACACTAACAGTCCCTACTTCTCACATATTGTCCATATACTATGACCAACAGAAGCATGTGCAGTGAAATGTAACTTACAAGTTAATAATAAGATGAGCTGGTGTCAATTACAATTTTATAACATGAGAATACAATTACAAAGGTACAAAATACATCATTAAAGAACATAACAATACAGATAACATTTGTAGTAAAACAGGCGTTACAAAAGAATAGAAATAGACATATACATCAGTGTTACAGGAATTATGACATGAGTACATACATAAAAGATCAGAATAACTTTCGAAACATCAACTTCACACATGAGCATTAACACAAAACAGAATAAATAATGTCTAAACATCTTTACAAAGTAAATAACACATTATTAATGCCAATTGTATTTGAGGATAACAGTATTCCTCATCATAGTGAATGTAACTTAGTATTAGAAGAGAAAAATGTTCTATGAAACAGTACACAGAGACAGGAAGAAAACAAATACACATGGGTACACAAATATATAGTGGGATAACACAAAAGGGAAAGGACAGGGTTTGTTTTACTGCAGTATTTTGCATTTGCATGGAGATCTCCCTTTGTTCATCATTATTCCCAAAAAGTCCTATCTAAGCCTGCTTTCTGTATTCTGTTCATATTTCTTTCAAAATAATTATTTCTGATTGTACAATACTCATTTGGGCCCAAATCGTTTTCATATAACTTCGCAATGCATTCTTTACCTATTCTCCATAGTCAGTTTCTTATACAGTCTACCCCCTCTTAAGCTAACTTAAATCTACTGAGCTCAGATGCTAAACTAAGGGACAGGGCAATGCAGCAGCACATAAAACAATTAATATAAACAGCAATGAAAAAAAAATGGAAAATTGCAAAGCAAGCTACAGTAAATCTAAATTACCAAGCAATTCAACATTACAACTAATATGAGCCAATGTGCAGCAACAAGAAAAGCTTAACAGAGTAATACAAAGTTAAATTTAGCAGCACTATGCCTGGCAAACAGCAGTAACTTATACCTAAACATGACATAGCTCAAGCAGAAAAAATATTACAGTAAAAACAACAATGCAGATAAGGGAAATGTATATTCACATCTTAATGTCTATGTAATTAAAGTGGTGCACCACAACAACTTATTGTAAAAGAAATATTACCATGTACTCGAAAAGAAAATTATGTGTTACTGTTACTAGTTCCTTCTTATTGTTCTTTCCTTTCCAAGTGCTCCTTTTTTAAAGAATGTGGATCATAAAATTATTATTTAATAGATCTGTAGACAGAAAGTGTTCACATTAGCAAATGCATTTAATTTTATTTTATGAAACCAATGCTGCAACACAGCTGGAAAACAGATGTCAAATGAAATAAGCAATTACGCAAACCAAAGCATAAAAATATCATTCAATTGTCATGTGACATTTCATAAGTCAGTAGCTCTCAACTCTCGTAGAAAGACACTTGTCATTATCAGGTTTGCAGATGTAAGAATATTTCCCATCAATTCATAAGCATTTCAGTAAATATCATAAATTACGAGCTCCACAGTATGCTTTCGACAAGGAAATGTCAATAGCGAGTATAATGCCCCCCCCCTTTTTTTTTTTTTACCTGTGCCGCTGAAAGGCTAATGGCTTTTTTTTCGGGCGGCTGTCGCCCAGGTGGGTGCCCGCGACGCATTACGTGCAGGTGGTCACTTAACTTTCTTACGGAAATATTTACGACAGCAGTTTCCGCTACAGTGACAGTCTCATATAAAATGTTTCACAGGTCAAGAATTTGCGTTGCAAATGTGTAGAAACAAAATGCTATTGATATAACAGTGTCCAAAAAATTTTCGCCAGCATTGTGATACATTCACACATGATTCACACATGTACACACATTTCATAATTCTAAAGTATGATTCTTGGTTTCCAACATCCTTTTCCATAAGTCAGAGTCCCTAATCACTATTCATTACTCCTTACCTTATTACACATATATATATTCGTCGACACGTCAATCTTGCGACGACACTTCAATATTTCATCATAATAAATACATAGCATAACCAAATTCCTCATATAGCACCAGCTTATTAATCATAAACATACCTCAGCAGCATAATACACATCGTCGTCGTAAAAAAATAACATCATAACACCTCAGTCAAATCTCAAAATCGTCGTAGCTTCCTCCAATAATTAAAAAAATTCTCTGCTCATGTCAAAAGTGTCATCTGCCTCAAACGTACTTTAAAAATCATGATCTCATACCAAATATATCATTCAAAGCTCTCATAGTATCACAATGGTTCCGAAAAAATATGAAGAGTTCACACAGTACAGACAAAATACAATTTCGTAAGTGTGAAGTTATCCAACGGTGTAATTACGTAAACATGTGTCACTGACGTAGTAAAAAACATGTTTATCTCTCAGTTAAATGATCAGATAGCTGGGTAATTTGTGTGTTAGAGAAATATGGTACCGATGTGTAAAGTTGTATAAGCAAATACCATATTAGCTAGGGTTCCTTGTGGTTGCCACACACATGGTACACAAAGTAGGCGTGTACCCCCCTGAGGATTAATGTAATTATACCCTCAGGTGTTACAGATTACAGCAATGAAATGAAATGTATCACTGAAAACCTTTGTATCATTGTACTTCAAATATCTTTAAAAATAAATGTTTAAGTACAAAATTAATCACTCAAATGCGTGTCCTGTAGCGCTAAATGTGCGTCTTGCTGTAAGATAATTCTGTGGAAGTGTCGTACTTATCGTCCTCCGAAAGCTAAGTTCTGCAGAAGTCAATGTACTTACCTCATGATAAACAAAAGTGAAATGCTTTATGTATAGATATCTTAGTTATTACGCTTATTGCCATGATGAAGAAAGTACTGTGCTGTAACGTATTGTTGTGCTACGGAAAAGGCAATCTCATTGTAGCTATACCACAAAAGTTACTACTAAAACATGTTTTACTTTGCAGAATAAAACAGAAAAACTGTGCAGAAATAAAACAGAAACACTACAAAAGCAACATTGTAAATTGTCACTCATTAGAAGCGTCGTGATAAAACCGTTTAGTTGTCACTTAAACAAACCACTGTGTCGTCTGGTATCTCACAGAAAGTACATTAAACCCAGAATGTATTTTCAAGTAAACCAAAATGTTGCATTAAAATCTCATTAGCAGTACCAGTATGTGTCCTAAGTATGTAAGCCTGATAGTCGTTACGTAATCGTGCAACTAACAAGCAAGAATGTATAAATACAACACTGTGTCGTCTGTTCACTATAACAATGCATTCGTAATTTCTGTTTAAAAATGTTCCCTAGGTTCTAGACTGGATATTTAACTTCAAACATTGTTGCATGTTAACAGTTTCTTAAGTCTGACAAAGCATACTAGTAATGTAAAGGGAAAAGTTATATGGCAAAGACAGAGTTAAAAAGCAGATTATCTTTCAATAAACGGTTTTACATGTGAAATGTGGTGTAAACCTTTACTCTTTCTAGTGCGCAACGTTTCAACTTCAACGCAATTATCATGCGGTATACGTCGTTAAAGAATACTGGAATTTTTCTTAATGTTAGCGTCTATGTTATTTTTTCCTGAGCCAGCCGGCGCAGGTGGCTGCCTGCGGCGCGAGTCATTGTCTGCCTCTTTGTTGGCGCGCGTCGTTATTGGGATTAGGAGACCTAACTTCTACAAATTCGCCTTGCCGAGAGGGCTCAGCTCTGTTAGAGTCCCGCCAGTTCTGATGAAATTCACGTCTATCGTTATGATTATATCGTCTGTCGTCATGTCGGTAGTTCCTGTAGTTTCTTTCTTGTCGGTCATGTGGTGGAGAATTTCTCCCTGAATCGTAACTGCGCGCTGGACCGTTGCGTCTGAAATTATTCTGTCTCCCTTGATAATAACAGTTCTGGTTACCATATTGTCTGTTTCTATGATTGTCTCTGTCATATTCATTACTACGGAAATGTGATCTTTCTTTGTAACTATTATTACTCTGCCAGTGGTTGTCATATGGGTGGTGTCTGTTTTGGTCACGATTTGCATTGTAAGAATAGCCTTGTCGTGTCCAGTTATTGTTTCTGTCATCGCGGAATTGTGACGTATGTGACCTGTATTGATTGTTTTCCTGTTTTCACATCCCGCGACGGTCTGTGTCAATTTCCAGTTCTTGTAACAGTCCCTGAAATGCTTCAATGTCGTCTTTGCAACGTCCTGCTAAAATAATGTGTCGTAAATGTTCAGGCAATTTGAGTAAGCAAATGCGGATGAGTTCTGAGGGGCTGTATGGGTTTGAAAGATATTGATTCTTATGCAACATGTCTTCAAAATATTTGACAAGACTGGAAAATTCAGATTGTTCAAAGTGTTTCATCATCATGATGCTATGTTTTACACGGTCTTGTGTAGATTGAGACCAATATGCTGAGAGGAAGGCATGGTAAAACTCTCCTTCACTGTGGCAATCGTGAATTACCGATCGCATTCTTACAGCTGGTTCATTCTCCAAGTAGCCACACATAAATTCTAATCTGTGTTCTAACGACCAGTTGGGAGGAAAACAATGGGAGAATTGATGGACCCATGCTTGTGGATGAATGTCGTTGCCAGAATTCTCAAATGTTTTGAATTTACGTGTAGTAATGAACAGCTTATAGTCAAAGTCATCATGTCGGCGAGTCGCATATCGGTCATTGTTACGTCGTTTCGGCGGTTCCATTTCAAAATTCGGTGCACCTTGCCAATTTCTTTCATAACTTCCGAAGTGTCCTGTGTTATTATTTTGTGGTTGTTCCGTATTTCTAAGTCCCTCTTCCCGTATTGGAGCGCGAGTGGCCTCTGAAATACGTAATTCTTGTATTACCTGAGTCAACTGATCTTGTACTTCCCGGATTTCTCTTTGGTGTTGCGTATTAATTTGATTCTGATTTTGTTTGAATTTCCTAATTTGTTCGCACTCTTCTGTGTCATTAAAGACTACCGGTTTTGTGTCTTTCAGATTATCATCTACCTTCGTAGATAAGTTAGTGAACTGATCAGAAAGTTCGGCTTTTTCTCCGATAGTGAACACATTTCCTCAATGTGTTTTTCTGAACCAAGTTTCAGATTGCCCATTTGTGTTGAAATCGAATCTACTGTGTTCTTTAAGTTTTCCTGAGTTTTTGCAAGTTGCGTAACCGAATCGGTAGATGCAACTGAGTCAAATTTAGCTTGCAAGGTCTCATGATTTTCATGAACAATAATTTGCAGTTCTTTTATGGCTGCTTCGTGATTCTGTAATGCCTTTTCATGCCGCGAAAAAATAGGTTGAAAATGCTCACAAATTTGAGTTTTTACGTCATTACAGACTTTTTGACATTTCGATTCAATGTTATGTAACTCAGTAGTTAAATATTCACGCGTTTGTTCAAGAGTTTGTTCCAATGAGTCTAACTTTTGAAGCTGTTGCTGTGTTTGTCCCATTTGTTGTATTAATTGTAATAACAATGCATTGGTGTCTGAAACATGTTCCTCAGTGCTTTTCGGCAGTGAATTTACACCGGAAACATTCACATTTTGACAAGCAGAAAATGTGTCTTGACTTATTTGAGAAAACGGTGAGGATCCAAAACCTGAATCTACAGTATTTGCGAGATCGTGTCGTGTCATTTCGGCTTCCTGAGGCGAGCTATTGCCGACCGATCGATCGATAATGCTTCCCTCTTCACTAATTGTTTCACTGTCCATGCCATTGTTTGACGCCCGCTCCATTTCCCTGTGCACAGTTACCAAATTACTACTTTGAACATTAGTTAATTCATTACTCTGCGGCGCTGATAAGCTACGCTCGTCGTCACTATTATTTCTCAGTTTAGTTTGGAGCCTAGTGTTACGTTTTTCACACGCCATAATTGTCACAATATTTCACACAATAACACAGAAAAGCACAATTTGAAGTGCAAAAATAGGAGAACACATTAACATAGTACTGAAAATAATATCTAGTTAATTGCAAGCGTAGCTGCGAAACACTTGGTGCAAATCTACATGCATGCCACAACTGTTTTACTGTACAACAATGAAAGGCTACAACTACAAAGAAGATTCTCTCTACAATTACGCGCTAGCAATAAACAAAAGCTACACTAAATACACAAACTACAAGAAAAAATCAGAAGATTCCAGTGAGGTATCCTGGCAGGGTCGCCATATGAAACGTCCCCTTTGAACAATTATTCATGACTGTGCTTAAACTGACACACAATATTTTGTTAGCGCAACGCAATCTGACTTTCAAAATTCGCTACAAAAGAATGGCCCTGACAAACATTAAACTATACCTTTCACAAATCACTTACCTCACAAAAATCTTCGCTGCTCAAGCTACTGCAATACAGCGAGCGCCACTACTGCCAGCTAAATAAAAGATTCAAACTATGGAAGGCACTAACTACTGATAGGGACAGTTAGCAAATGAAAGATATTAATAGAGAACCAACAATGTATTTACCTTGATATCATCATATATAAATATAGCAGTTCATGACAAATTTCAAAACTCCGCCATCTCTCTCTCCACATCCGTCACATGCTGGCTGCTCACCTCCAACTGCGCAACGCTACGTGCTGTTCACAGCCAGCTGCCTAACACTACAATGGCGAGTATTACAACAATGCAAAGCAGACACAGACTGCCCACAGCACAGCCAGTGATTTTCATACAGAGGTGATGTTACCAATAAAAAAACCTAAACAGCCTACTTACAAGTTCACTCATCAAACAACAGTGGACAATTGATACACTCGTTAATATTTCTGTCAAACTGATTTCATGCCTAGTGCATGTCCCACTAAGGTCTCGTTTTCAAGACCCAACGTGAAATGCCTCCCCCTTGTTTTCTAACACAAGATTTACTAAGAAGATAGTAATAACTCAACAATATTGTAAAATGAATAGAGCACATCCACAACTCAAAATATCTACAAAAATAATAACAATAATAATAATACCATAACTAGTAATGAGTAAAATTTCCACAAAATAACTTTTTTTGCTAATTTTTCTCTGTAAATGACTAGATCGTACAATCAATGCTTATTCCCAATCCATTCTGCCACACGTACACATGTAGTGTACAAAGACTCAGAAAAGCTAAACTGCAACAATAAACAGTGCAAGAAACAACTAACAAAATGTGACTGACAGACTCTCGAAAAATATTTATATAAAAAAGCACCAAATGAAATAATTACCTGGACAGTACAGTAACAGAAAAATAAAAGCAAAGAATGGATTGTCTCGTCTTTAGAAGTAAAACGCAAACTGTAATTGTAAAACGAAAATTGTTATTTTGTAAATAAAAGTCTATATACGTTAAAAAAAAAGTTCGAGTCTCGGTCCGGCACACAGTTTTAATCTGCCAGGAAGTTTCATATCAGGGCACACTCCGTTGCAGAGTGAAAATCTCATTCTGGAATTATTTTATGCCTGTTTGTTTTTAATGTTGTTGCTTTCTTTTTCTCTTACCTCAATTTCTTTGCGATATAACTTGTGGCTATTTAATTCGCGTGAGTTGCTATGAAATTTTATTGTACGTATGTCTATTATCTTTCTTTTCTGCGATACATTCTTTGCTTTAGGAATAAACCTCATTGCCTTCAGATGTAGCGTCTGTGACTTAGATATGACGTCGGTCAAAGTCATAGAGTAGAAAAATCTGGAGTGTGCACTGCGTGATGCCCACGTTGTCAACATTAAGCAGAAATCATCACGTGATCTCGGCATAACTGTTTTTAAGAACAGTTCATCTTGGCCATTGAGTCCCGTCAAAACGTTCCACAATGCATTTCAAATGGTGGCATTCAGTCAAGTCGTCAACAGACCGTCGCATCTCGTTACGTCACGGCAGGTCAACGATTTTCGGGAAGAAAATGTCGACAGTATCATTGTCTGCTAACATCATAAGTTAACCTATTTTGCTGCACTCACGCGTGTTATAGCAGTGGATATTGTGCTTTGTATCTTCTTAATATTTCTTTTATTATTGTGCTTTATTTTCGTGGCAAATTGTAAATGTTTCATGCCGACTTGGAGGTTTTTTGCAATGGATGTTTTTACACAAGCAGTGTGAGATATCCGAAAGTGACAAAACTATTTAGGTTTGAGAGTAACAGAACAGATGCTCACTTTCCCACAGCACAGAAATGTCGACGTTTTGAAATGTTGTTTCACGTCTTAGCACAAACAAAACTGATCAAGAACATACCTTATGAGGTTTCCTTTGGCCATTAACAACCTTGTTTCCTCAGTTGCAATACTATACTCTCACACAGACTAAGCGAATTGACGTGACATGACGTGACAGACAGTGTGAACACACGACGTGACGGTGCAGTGAGACGACGCCCGCTCATTTTACTCATCTAAGCTGAGAGAAGAATTTATTCCAGGTATCGAATGCAAATTGTTATGGCGTCTACAAAACACGTGTCCCAAATACAGAGCACATACGAAGGGTCTCTGTCGGAACTAAGGATATGGCGGCATTCCAACTTTGTGGGACGTTTTACGGACAGACATACGCCGCCCCGAGGTCACGTGCCCACTGCGGCAATGTGTGTCGACAACAGAAAATCAAATCCGTGCATCCGAATGCTCACTCTGTGGTCAAAGCCGAGGGTGAAACGGGACACTAGAATTTATTCACTGCTTTTTTACCGTTTGTGCATCATTAAATGAGGCGTCTTTATCGTCCTTGCGCCAATGAAATTCGTATCCTTAACACTAGTTCAATGGTGTCACGTTATGTTGGCTTCTCATCTCCCTAGAACTGAAATAGTAGAGACTGCACGAATTCGAGCTGCTAGTACTTTGACTCATTTCGCTGTCGACTTTGGCAAAGGCAAATTCTCGTAATTGTCAGTAGTATGGTATGTATGACACGTGGACACGTTTCCCATTTAAACCTGTGTATGATGTGGGTATTCCTTTCGGCATGGTGTCACATTTTCATGCTATGAACATGCTGTTTAAACCTTGTAGACACAGAAAACTATGTTCTTCCAAAGATGTATTTGTAAGTGTATTGACAGAAAACATAGTTCTTCCAAATATGTATGATTTTACGTACCTATGATCTTCCTGTGAACATGTGTTATCGTACAGGGACATACAAACGAGGCTATTCATCTTTGGGCATCAGTCAATCAGTATCTTCCATAGTATATTTTCAGACCAAATTCCCTAAACATGTAACTACTGTACTAATGTTCATTCTGTGGCACGATTGTTTAATGACTGGAAAACATATTTGCTACCTGTTTATCATATATGTAGACGATTTTGGATTTTCTGCATGCTGCACATCCATTTCAATACATCTTGACGATGACATCACTTAACAATGTCCAATTATACCGAATGAACCTGATAATGACAAAATCATGATATTAATATAGAACAAGGAAGTCTGTACAGAAGGCGGAAATGTCATTCAAAAGCTGTGATCGTCGTTGATTAATGCTGTGTTTCATTTCGGTGATATGTAAAGTACAGCAGTGAGCATCAATTACCCCTGACCTCTTACACACTTGTGCATCCTATTATCTGATAGGTTCGCCGACGACGAGTTCATCTAGCAGCCTACACATGAGCAATATCTCGCTGGCAATGTCACCAGCAGTTCTTGCTAGTAATTGGCCACAAAACACACCAGCGATTTATATAGCAATTTTAATCAGTAATTCGAACGCCACTAAGTCTGGAACACCTGCTATCGAAAATTACCTGGAGTGATGAGCAAAATCTCGCATGTCGGTCAATATTCGCAGAAAAAAAAGATTTTAAATGTATTAACGTTGTTTTGGGATGTTACCGACTGGAAATTGTAACATGTCAACTAAAATCGTGTTCAGACTTAAACTATCTGCTCTTCTTCCTTTTCCCTTATCTCAGCATTTCTAACTAGGGCTCAGGATGAACACATTGCAGCTTATATGTGTTACGGATATTTTATGCTGTACTACATAATTGTCAGTTAACTTTTCTCAAAATTTCCCTGGAAAGAACTACTCACGACAAATCAAACCTATTTGTGAAAAATGCGTGTTTCTCCTGCCTCATACACATTTTTAACGTATAATATCTAGGAACCCATAAGGGAGAGAAAAAAATCGTAGATGCAAGTTTGTAGAAAAATGCTCTACAAAATTTATGGACGCTGCTTTTACCGAAATTTCCACTGGAAAAAAGACACTTAGGGAAATGTACTACATTGTTGTCAGTTAATTTTTCTCAAAATTTCCCTGGATAGAACTACTCGCGACAAATCAAACCGCGCCGGCCGGGGTGGCCGTGCGGTTCTAGGCGCTACCGTCTGGAACCGCGTGACCGCTACGGTCGCAGGTTCGAATCCTGCCTTGGGCATGGGAGTGTGTGATGTCCTTAAGTTAGTTAGGTTTAAGTAGTTCTAAGTTCTAGGGGACTGATGACCTCAGCAGTTAAGTCCCATAGTGCTCAGAGCCAGCCGAGCCAAATCAAACCTATTCGTGAAAAATGTGTGTTTCTCCTAACTCATATGCATTTTTAACGTATAATATCTAAGAACCTATAAGGGAGAGAAAAAAATCGTAAATGCAAGTTTGTAGAAAAATGCTCTACAAAATTTATTGACGCTGCTTTTACCGAAATTTCCACTGGAAAAAAGACATACAGGGAAAAAGATTTTGTCCCGATTTCGGCTGGTTGTTCGAATGTGACCACATGCACACGTCCACTCTAATGTCGGAACCTTAGATTCTACAGGAGGGGTAAGTTCATATAACATACTAAAAATCTGGAACTACCGGAATAAATTCGATCGTGGATTACTAATTGCATTGAGCTACAGGGTCTACGGAAATTCCTGTTACAAACTTATGATACTTGTAGATGTGAGTGGGTACACAATATTTTGAACAGAAACCCACGGCCGAAAACTTACGGTTTGTGTCCAGCGGTTGAATTCACCCACTTTTACTTGAGGAATTGAATTATGCTTTGTTGTTGTGGTCTCCAGTCCTGAGACTGGTTTGATGCAGCTCTCCATGCTACTCTATTTTCTGTGCAAGCTTCTTCATCTCCCAGTACCTACTGCAACCTACATCCTTCTGAATCTGCTTAGTGTATTCATCTCTTAGTCTTTCTCACGACTTTTACCCTCCACGCTGCCCTCCAATGCTACATTGATGACCTCTTGATGCCTCTGAACATGTCTTACCAACCCATTCCTTCTTCTAGTCAACTTGTGCCACAAATTTCTCTACTCCCCAGTTCTATTCAGTACCTCCTCATTAGTTATGTGATCTTCCCATCTACACTTCAGCATTCTTCTGTAGCACCACATTTCGAAAGCATCTATTCTCTTCTTGTCTTAACTATTTATTGTCCATGTTTCACTTCCATTCATGGCTACACTCCATACAAATACATTCAGTAACGACTTCCCGACACTTAAATCCATACTTGATGTTAACAAATTTCTCTTCTTCCGAAACGCTTTCCTTACACATTGCCAGTCTACATTTTATATCCTCTCTACTTCGACCATCATCAGTTATTTTGCTCCCCAAATAGCAAAACTCATTTACTACTTGAAGTGTCTTATTTCCTAATCTAATTCCCTTAGCATCACCCGATTTAATTCGACTACATGTCATTATCCTAGTTTTGCTTTTGTTGATGTTCATCTTATATCCTATTTTCAAGACAATGTCTATACCGCTCAGCTGCCCTTCCAGGTCCCTTGCTGACTCTGACAGAATTACGATGTCATCGGAAAACCTCAAAGTTTTTATTTCTTCTTCATGGATTTTAATTCCTACTCCGAATTTTTCTTTTGTTTACTTTACTGCTTGCTCAATATACAGATTGAATAACATCGGGGAGAGGTTACACCCCTGTCTCACTTCCTTCCCAACCGCTGCTTCCCTTCTGTGCCCCTCGACTCTTATAACTGCCATCTGGTTTCTGTACAAATTGTAAATAGCCTTTCACTCCCTGTATTTTACCCCTGGCACCTTCAGAATTTGAAAGAGAGTATTCCAGTCGACATTGTCAAAAGCTTTCTCCAAGTCTACAAATGCTAGAAACGTTGGTTTACCTTTCCTTAAACTGTCTTTTAAGATAAGTCATAGGGTCAATTTCTATGGAATCCATACGGGTCTTCCCGGAGGTCAGCTTCTACCAGTTTTTCCATTCATCTGTAAAGAATTCGTGTTAATATTTTGCAGACGTGTCTTATTAAATTGATAGTTCGGTATTTTTCACATATGTCAACCCCTGCTTTCTTTGGGATTAGGATTATTATATTCTTCTTGAAGTCTGAGGGTATTTCACCTGTCTCATACATCTTGCTCACCAGATGGTAGAGTTTTGTGAGGGCTGACTCTCCCAAGGCTATCAATAGTTCTAATTAAATGTTATCTACTTCCGTGGCCTTGTTTGGACTTAGGTCTTTTAGTTCTCTGTCAAACTGTTCACACAGTATCATGTCTCGTATTTCATATTCATCAACGTCCTCTTCCATTTCCATAATATTGTCCTCAAGTACATCGCCCTTGTATAGACCCTCTATATACTCCTTCCACCTTTCTGCTTTCCCTTCTTTGCTTAGAACTGGTTTTCGATCTGAGCTCTTGGTATTCATACAAGTGGTTCTCTTTTCTCCAAAGTTCTCTTTAATTTTACTGTAGGCAGTATCTATCTCACATCTAGTGAGATATGCCTCTATATCCTTACATTTGTCCTCTAGCCATCGCTGCTTAGCCATTTTGCAGTCCCTGTCGGTCTCATTTTTGAGATTTTTGTATTCTTTTTCGCCAGTTTCATTTACTGCATTTTTATATTTTCTCCTTTCATCAATGGAATTCAATATTTCTTCTGTTATTCAAGAATTTCTACTAGCCCTTGTCTTTTTACCTACTTGATCCTATGCTGCCTTCACTATTTCATCTCTCAAAGCTACCCATTCCTCTTCTACTGTGTTTCTTTCCCCCGTTCTTGTCAATGATTACCTAATGCTCTCTCTGAAACTCTCTAAAACCTCTGGTTCTTTCAGTTTATCCAGGTCCCATCTCCTTAAATGACCACCTTTTTGCAGTTTCTTTAGTTTTAATCTACAGTTCATAACCAATAGATTTTGGTCAGAGTTCACATCTTCCCCTGGAAATGTCTTACAATTTAAAACCTGGTTCGTGAATCTCGGTCTTACCATTATATAGTCTGTCTGAAACCTTCCAGTGTCTCTAGGGCTTTTGCATGTACACAACCTTATTTCATGATCCTTGAACCAAGTGTCAGCTATCATTAATTTACCCTCTGGGCAAAATTCTACCTGGCGGCTTCCTCTTTCATTCCTCACCCCCACTCCATATTCACCTATTACTTATCCTTCTCTTCCTTTTCCTACTATCGAATTCCAGTCACGCATGACTATTAAATTTTCGCTTCCCTTCACTATCGGAATAATTTCTTTTATCTCATCATACATTTCATCAATCTCTTCGTCATCTGCGGAGCTAGTTGGCATATAAACTTGTACTACTGTGGTACACATTGGCTTTGTATCTATCTTGGCCACAATAATGCGTTCACTATGCTGTTTATAGTAGCTTACCCATGCTCCTATTGTTTTATTCATGATTAAAGCTGCTGCTGCAGTACCCCTATTTGTTTTTTTATTTATAACCCTGTATTCACCTGGCCGGAAGTCTTGTTCCTCCTACCACAGAACTTCACTAATTCCCACTATATCTAACTTTAAATCAGACTAAGAGCAGCCGACCAGTTGCAAAGGATAAAGTAATTTTTACCTAGGTTTCAATAGATATAAATCTATCTTCTTCAGAAGACGGCAATATTATAACATGAAGTGATATGTCCTTATCGTTTAGGCAAACATCTGCATAGTCGCTTAGGCGCTCTGCAACTTCCATGTACCTATTTTATTTGTTCGACAAACCCTGTTTTCAGGGCTATATTTTATATGATTAATGTAACTATGCAGATGTTTGCCTAAATGATAAGGACATATCACTTCATGTTATAATATTGCCGTCTTCTGAAGAAGATAGATTTATATCTATTGAAACCTAGGTAAAGATTACTTTATCCTTTGCAACTGGTCGGCTGCTCTTAGTCTGATTTACGTGGAACCGTTGCTGTAGCGCAGCTATGTTTAAAGTACTGATATCTAACTTTAACCTGTCCACTTCCCTTTTTAAATTTTCTAACCTACCTGCTCGATTAAGGCGTAACACATTACAATTATTGTGTAACAGTTCGAAAGGCAGCATTGCGAAACATCCACTTATCACTATAATACATTTGTTTGTATCAGAACACTACATCCTTCCTTACACAGCGGTGATTATATACCAGCATCGGAGTCATGCTGTTGTTGATAAAATATCCCTGAATATCGAACGTGCCTCCTGAGACACCCTCTGCATTTGTGTATGTCAGGTATATTGTAGCGCAAAGATTCAACACAAACGGCAACCTGGCAGAGTCACTTCAGGCTTCACAATATAGTTGGCGGCACTGCTGCACCAACTGGTTGTCACCAACCCGAGACCACAGCACCACAGCTACCGATTCGTTCAGTACAGCGTCTTCGAATTCAGATTATTCGTGTGCCGCGCAAGGTATGATGAAGATGAAAATGTCATCAACGTCAAAGTAGGTGCCATCAAATTCGTACCACGTATTTCCTGATTCGCATATCGGATAAACCCAAGCCACGAAAGGCATTCGACATGACTAGAAAGGCATGCTGTTATGGCATTGACGACAACACATCTAAGTTTTCTATTTGTTGTGAAAGACAATCAATGATTACTGTATCGGTTCTGCCTGTGAGTGATTGTGATGTATACCGACTGTTGTGGAGGAGGGATAAACAGAGAGAGACAGAACGCTAAAAACGATCTGTTTTACGAGCACATATGTGATTCATACATGTTAACTGGCATAAGACAAATGTCACGAACTACATACGAACATTTCAGCACATTCCCCACCTGATCTGGAGGCAAGTAACTCACACCGCAAAAATTCGCAACTGCGACTGGTTACCATCACAGCTGTCTACGCTCTCCTACTGACTGGTGAATTATTCTTACCTTTGCGCCGAGAAAACTTCCTTGTCCACACTGAGAACTGAAATTCAAATCTCGTATTACCGATTTCTTTTAAAGAAAAGTGGTAACTTCGAATTCTCTTTTTATGCAGGAGTCTATTACAGAACAACGATGACTAATGCCGAAAAGGAGTAAATAAGATTTTAGAGCCGCGTTTGTCGACCTTTTCCACTTTTTGGCACACCAACTTACGTTGCAAACTTTTGTGACACCCCTGCATATGACCACTTTGTGTAGGTGCAGAAAAGCGAACACATTATGTTCATACAACATGCTTGTAATAATGATGAGTGATTTCTTACGAATTCAGCTATTCCACGAAATGGTTTGGCGATAAATTTTTTGTGGTCGAGGTGTTTTATCTGCGAACCTCGGGAGCAAAAAGGACTCCGCCTGAACACGCTTTGAAGGCACAACAGTTCCGCCCGGCCGCCGTGTCATCTGAGGCTCACAGGCATTACTGGATGCAGGTACAGATGGGCATGTGGAGAGTATACCACTCTCCCGGCTGTTGCCAGTTTTGGTGACCTATGTCGCTGCTTCTCACTCAAGTAGCTCCTCAGTTTGCCTCACGAGGGCTGAGTGCGCCCCGCTTGCCAACAGCACTCTGCAGACCCGGATGGTCACGCATCCAAGCGCGACAGCCCTTAACTTAGGTGATCTGAGGGGAACCGGTATTACCACTGCGGCGAGGCCGTTTGCTGGAAGATGAGAAGGCACTAAGGATCCTACGACACACCTCACGTGTATTTGTGTATATCGCGTCGCAGCGGCTGAGTGTTGTCTAACCACAGTCTAGAATTAACAGGTTACTCTCACCACACAGGTGCCCGTTTTCCTTATGCACAGCGACGGCAGCGCCCCAAGCTGACAGTAACCTGCCCTCCTGAAGACGATAAGGGATGAGAGCCGGTAGTAGTGTCGTGTGTGATGACATACAACGTAGTTTTCACAAGAGGCAGCGTGTGTAGTGCAGTAAAAATCGGCATTAACTAAAAAACTACGCCGTATTTGTCTCTCTTTAGTTTGCTAAAAACCTCGGGAGGTACAGAGTGGTACATTAAGCGGGGTTTACATGGGCACGTATCGGTCGCGCATGTTGACTTACACATGTAAAGGTGCGCGTGTGGGCGCCCAAAATAGCACGTCGTAGCAACTGGCGCATGTAGAGATGAAAACTGAAACCAGGTGTACCTAGTATCTTGGCTCATTTTGACTTTATCCATTTAGCTTCCTTCGTGCAAAATTTGAACCTATTTATACCAGTTAAAAGTACAGAAGCTGCACGTTTCAAAAAATTCCCGGATAAACGTGTTTTCTGCATGTTATTGCACACAAAGTGCTATCGGTGCAACTACAAATGGCACCATTAGCTGTGCATTACTTTCATCCCAATTAAAATCTTCTGCAAAACGAATTAATAGCATTGCACAACTTGCCTGGGCGCCAGCTCGGGGTCGTCGTTCGCACCTCTCTTAATACAGTACACTGTAACGTAGCTGCAGTAAGACAGATGTCGAATGGCTACACAAATGGCCGCCGGTTCGAAGTAAACCAAAGGCAGTTAACCCTATGCAGCCAGCTCAGACAGGAACCGAGCACCAAAACCTCCCTCCCTCCCTCCCCCCCACCCACCCACCCACACACACTGTTACAGTGCTCCTGCGTTGTAACGATAAGTAGCCCGGGACGGGAAAAACAGTCTCGTAGCGAACGTCATTCAATGTTTACTGTCATTCATAACAAAAAAGTTAAGCGAACTGTCGATTTGAAAACAACTTTGTCGATGGTACTAGTCCCATATTACCCAGTATTGTTTTGTTACTGTGGTCCTCAGTCCCGAGACTGGTCTGATGCAGCTCTCCATGCTACTCTATCCTGTGCAAGCTTCTTCATCTCCCAGTACCTACTGCAACCTACATCCTTCTGAATCTGTTTAGTGTATTCATCTCTTGGTCTCCCTCTACGATTTTTACCCTCCACGCTGCCCTCCAATGCTAAATTTGTGATCCCTTGATGCCTCAAAACATGTCCTACCAACCGATCCCTTCTTCTAGTCAAGTTGTGCCACAAACTTCTCTTCTCCCCAATTCTATTCAATACCTCCTCATTAGTTACGTGATCTACCCACCTTAACTTCATCATTCTTCTGTAGCACCACATTTCGAAAGCTTCTATTCTCTTCTTGTCCAAACTGGTTATCGTCCATGTTTCACTTCCATACATGGCTACACTCCATACAAATACTTTCAGAAACGACTTCCTGACACTCAAATCTATACTCGATGTTAACAAATTTCTCTTCTTCAGAAACGATTTCCTTGCCATTGCCAGTCTACATTTTATATCCTCTCTACTTCGACCATCATCAGTTATTTTACTCCCTAAATAGCAAAACTCCTTTACTACTTTAAGTGTCTCATTTCCTAATCTAATCCCCTCAGCATCACCCGATTTGACTACATTCCATTATCCTCGTTTTGCTTTTGTTGATGTTCATCTTACCCAGTATACGTATTGGCAAAAATGTTACTCCAATTTTATCCAGTTAATGAATTTTTCGCCCCTGTATTTTGGACGGTGCGTCTTTTTCAGTAAGCCAAAATTAAACCTCCTGTGAGATTAAAACTGTGCGCCGAGACTCGAACTCGGTCCGGCACACAGTTTTAGTCTGCCAGGAAGTTTTATATCAGCGCTGACTTCACTGCAGAGTGAAAATCTCATTCTGGAAGCCAAAATTAGACGCACCTGTGCAACTGTGTTTTGTTGGTTTGCTGAGGAAGACAATCAGATTCGCAGTGTGTCTCAAACTAACTGGTGCTCTTTCGCCCTGCACTCAACACAGAGCATTTTCTTACAGCAGGGTTGCCCAATCTGTGGCCTGTGGAACATATGTGCTCCACGAGAAAATGTTTATAACATGGCCTTTTTTTCGTGAACACCTTGACGATATTAATTTTTATTTCATTTTATTATGATTACTGTGTTATTAGTCATGAGTTAAATCGAAGTAATCACTGAATGAAACTAATCCTCATTTTTTAAAGTTTCATTAACATTCAAAACAAAAAAGGCGTTCCGTAAAAGTACCAGCATTCTCGAAGAGTTCCGTCAGAGGAAACATTTGAAAAACCCCTGTGTTAGATGGGTACTTGATATTACGTTACAGTGTTTGTGCCACGCCTTGTCCGTCTCTGTGCTATATTCGGAGTAGATAAAAGTGAGGCAAAGTACCTTAGGTTTCAGAGCAGTGTGTTCTGTACGAAGCTTAACAGAGCGGCACTACGAATGGAACCCTATACGAAATGGGCAGTGGCGAAATACTCGTGTTGGTGAAAGTGATGTAGGAGAGACGAGCACTACCGCAAAAGACAATGACAACAGACTCTTTCTCTCTCAGGAGTTTTCCATCTTCAAGATGTCCTCTATGAAAATGGGTAGGTCGTAGATTTGTGTTTACAGACATGAAAAGTAATATTGTTGAGTTTACTGGATTACAGCGAACGACGTTGTTTGCTCCTTCTTCTACATTCGAGGCATACGAGGGTTTGTAAGGGTGAGTGACGCGTGTAGGTAGAGTGCACAACACGAGGACATTAAGACAAGAAATGGAGAACGAAGCAGCCGGCTGCGGCGGCCGTCGGACTGGAAGGTTTGGACCGAAGTTCGCCCCGTGCGCAGCTGCGCTGCTTCGTGAGGAAAGCTTTCGTACGGCGAGCACGGCGTGGCTGAGTCCGCGGGAGGCGCAGCCGGGAAGCTGCTCCAGCGGAAGGGGGGGGGGGGGGGGCGCCTTACTTTCGGAGCAAGGTGCGGAAACTTAGGGACGGTACATTTTCTTAGTATACTCCGCAAACGAAAGTAAAATAGAATAATACACATTATTTTGTTGTACCAGCCAACTAGGAAAGTGTTTTCAAGGCCGTTCCGCTCCCCACACAGGGTGGAATGGACCTCGACTTTTCCTCTTTTTTTTTTAAGTTTCTTCGATGACACGTCTTAGAGGTGAGCTGGGATCCACCGTCCTCGCTGCCTGTGCCAGCACACGAGTCACCAGCCCACTGTTTGCTCTTCTGTCAGGCAATCCGTCCCTCAGTTGGAGTCCAGTACAATTCCTTGCGATATGTTCATGCCGCATCTTCGTCGTCTTCGTATGTTTCATTTTCTGTAGAGTCAATTTGTTTTTCTTTTGTGTTCCTCTCCTGTAAGGGAAGATATGTTTCTTTTCCTTTCTTCTTCTCTTCTCCAGCCAGCAGCCTGATCTCTGCTCTATTCTGTTCAGATTCTTTAGCTTAAGTGGTTTCTTGGTCTCTTGTTGTACCTCATTCTCTTAGGCAGATGATGTGAGAATGGCGGTTCGACCTGTCTTTCTCGTCACTCTCAGGTGCTCTGGATACTGGCGTGACATTTTCCGGGGTAAAACCAGGGACGGTTGACCCAGTGGAGTTACTTATGGACGAATTTGGAGTACCAGGCATCGATGAACACTGACGTCTTTGCTCCAGCTCAGTATTTTGTAATCTGGCGCTGCAGTCAGCTTGCACGAGTCCACGAGGTGCGTCGGGGGAGTCAGTGGGAGCGTCAGTGCGTGGGTTTTGCTGAACGGTCGGCTGAAGGCTTCTGCGTGGCGGCAGAATACCAGTCGTAGCGGCTGGTGGCAAGTCACCGCCTGGAAGGACGTCGAGGTTCGTTGGGCAAACACCAGTCTTCTCAAATAATTTCATTGCAGTTCTCATGTTGGCAGCAAACACGTAGGATGAGATTTGACACAACATAACATATTTCCCCGGGTTCTATCTTAACCACCTTCTCAGTTTGTCATCATAATATGGGCATTTGGAGCCGAAGGCCCACAAACCTTTACGCCTGGCCTGGGCCCGTCAACACCGACATTGGACTGTTGATGACTCGAAACAT
Source organism: Schistocerca piceifrons (assembly GCF_021461385.2). NCBI lineage: Eukaryota > Metazoa > Arthropoda > Insecta > Orthoptera > Acrididae > Schistocerca > Schistocerca piceifrons. The sequence continues at coordinate 71,478,439 of NC_060148.1, read as the reverse complement.
CTTGCCTGGTTGGATGAGTCTCCATTAAATTGATCGAGCGGATTGACGTGTACAGCTATGGACGCTGCGTGTCAGCAGTGGACTCTTCAAGCTGGTGGAGGCTCTGCATTGGTTTGCGGCGTGTGCAGTTGGAGAAACATGGAACCCCTGATACCTGTACCTACGACTCTGACAGGTGACACATAAACAAGCATCCTGCCTTATTGCCTGCATCCATTCATATCCATTGTGCATTTCGACGGACTTGGCCAATTCCAGCAGGACAGGGCGACACCCTACTCGTCCAATATTGCTACAGAACGGTTGCAGGAACACTTTTCTGAGTCCAAGCACTTCCGCTGGGCACCAAACGCCCCTTAGTGAGCATATCTGGGATGCCTTGCAACGTGCTGTTCAAAACAGATCTCCACCCCCTCGTACTCTAAGGGGTTTATGGACAGCCCTGAAGGATCCATGGTGTCAGTTCCCTCCAGTACTACACTAGTCATTAGTCAAGGCCATGCCACGTCGTGTTGCGGCACTTTTGCGTGCTCATGGGGCGTGCCAGTTTCTCTGGCTGTTGGGCGTATTATATTCTGCTATCTAAAATGCTCTCTACTGATTCATACATGAATGTAGTAACACAGTTGTCCTCCAGTGATTTACCACAGCAGGTTACCAAGCGTCTTCTGGCTGCCGCCATTTACTCTCCCATCGGCTGCTTTTTGTCTGCAAACAGAACATGCGATAATCGAAAGCTGGCTTCGAGAGGTAGAGAAATGAGAACTTGTTTCCTTCATTTGATAAAAAAGATATCTACAGATTCCTATAAGAAATGTAGTACATCTACATAGGTACCCCTGAAGCCACCGTATGGTGCGTGGCAGAGGGTACCCTGTACCACTACTTGTCATTTGCTTTCCTGTTCCACTTGTAAACAGAGCGAGGCAAAAACGACTCTCCATATACCTATTTATGAGCCCTAATTTCTCGTATCTTCTCTTCGTGGACGTTACGCACACTGCATGTTGGTGGCACTAGAATCGTTCGGCTGTCAGCGTCAAAAGCCTGTTTTCTAAATTTTCGCAATAGTGTTTCTCCAAAAGAACTATTATATCGGGTACGTTTCATTTGGAAAGTGAACGTGCCCTACTCAAAAGATAGCTCTGAGAGGTAGGGAAATGAGTACTTCCTTGATTCGTTTGGTAACTAATAACGTCTGGTTTGCATTTATAAAATTGCATTAATGCAATCTACAGATTCCCGTACGAAACGTAGTAATAGGGTTGTTCTCCTCTTCTTTAACAGCAGGTTAACGACCTCCTTTTGACTGCCAATATTTACTCAGCAATCGACAGCCTTTTTCTTGTGAAGATGAAGATGCGTTACACGAAATCTGGCTTTCAAATGTAGAAAAATGAGTACTTCCTTCTATCGGCTGTTAAGTAATTAGATCTGGTTAAAATTTTTAATATTACATTCTGCTACGTCAAATAATATCTACAGAGTCCTATGTGAAATGTAATATTGAAAGTTTCCTTTAAAATAATTCCTTTCATTTTATTTGAGATTTCGTACTAGTTTCCTGTTGTTTAGCCTTGGTTGCATTTCCAACAGAGAGAGAAACGTATTATAATTGTCTGCCAGAATGTGACATGTTGCATAATCGTTCCAAAATTGTGAACTTTACTATCAATCTTTTTAATGAAGTAAAGTTGTCCCTATGCGTTAATGATCTGCCAAATAATGCTGTTCATGAAATGGTCTCTGTGTGCGCTGATAATTTTCGTAGCTAACAGATCGTGAAATGAAAATATCTCACCTGGTAATGTAATTGCTTGCTTGGTGCTCTCTGCACGCCAGTTGCGAATTTCTGACTACATTTGCTGAGAGCGCAGTGCAATGCTCCAGACAGCAAGTAAACTATTTCACACACATCACTGAGTGAGGCAGTCCTTAAATGAAAATGACTTGGATCGAGGTTGTGGACAATGCTCGTAGATGAAATGTCTCTTTAAGCACCTCCTTTTAAAATTATTTGATATATTATTACTCGTATGCAGTTCATATTACAACATTTATTAACGCTGACAAAGGACGACACAGATACCAAACTCCAACTCTCACAAACGTTAGACAGATAATCAATAAACATGAAAAATACCTCACAGTGAAAATCACAGAATCTTTAACGAAAAATCTGAAGTTCCCTGATGTGGATGTCTCATTCAACTACACATGACTGTGGTGTCACTAAATAAGGAATGTTGCCTTCATTCCTCTTCATACTCTTTCCTGCTCTCATTTCATTCCAAATCCCTAGTCAAGTCTTCCCCCCCCCCCCCCCCCCATCTCACAATATCCAGACACTGTTCACTTTAACTCAGACGTGCCCGCCTCCACGCCTACACTGCCACGAGTCCCCTGCTCGGCGCTTCCCTCGCTACCCCTCTGACGTCACAACTCCCGCGCTCCTCTCACGACACAACTGCCCGTGAAGAATAAGAGACTCAAGATTGTGGTTTGGCGTCTGAGACACACACAGTACGTATAAAATACTTAAATGCAAATGACGAACTCACTGAAGGTCGGAAGAAGAATTTTAAGGAAAATACATGGAGCTAAAATAAACGATAATGCTGAATATAGGTTAAGACCAGAGTGCTGTACCTGAAAACTGAAAAACTAACTGATGTAGTGTGGAAGAGAAGACTACAGTTTTTTGGAGGTATATTCGGAATGGATAAGAACAGACTAACCAAACGTAGAATCACATTACTCTGTAGCTACCAATCCAACGCCGCATGGTTCATAGGGAGTGGAAAGGACACAAAACGCTGGAATTACAATACACACAACAGAAAACAGAATACATTTCAGAAAGTCAGCACAAAAAGCAGAATTTCAGGAGGGAAAGAAAACAACTAGACGAGAGTGGACTCAACAAGAAAGGGAATAACACACTAAAAGGAGGAAGGAAATTTGGAAACTAGGGAAATCTAATACAATGTAGAATAGCCAAAGTTGATTCATCGTACCCTCCAAGTAGGTAATTCGAAAGAAGAAGAAACTCATAGTAGATCTATTTCACTATCTATTTGACTATCTCACGCCCTCTCTGGGCAGAATTTTGCAGGAGGAGTTTTACACATGCCAAATATTGTACTGAAAACTTCGTCTGCGTAATATTACACAAAAATAGTAGTAAACTAGGAAGTAGTGTAGTATATTGTATATGCAGTGTAAACAAGTCATGAAAAACTTTTCTGTTTTGTAAGTGGCAGTGCGCCGTCGCCGATGAATTAATTTGCAAAAATCATCGTCCATTTCTTGCTCAGGTGCACTCCAAGTAAAGTTACAAATGTTGATTACACTGGCGTTCAGGTGTATTTAGAATGCGCTACATTCCGTTTGAAGGCAGTGTGCACAAGTTAAAGAAAATTGTCCACTACATTAGTGTGCACTAGTTCTGAAGTCATTAACTGTGGGAAAAAATGACATTGACGGCATTTTTCTTTGTCGTTATTTTGCACAAAATGTCGTGAGACTGGCTGTGATTACGTCGTCTGTTTGTCGTATCAAATGTGTATCGAAGCAATGTCTTTTCGATCCCGGCGGGGTCAGGGATTTTCTCTGCCTCGTGATGACTGGGTGTTGTGTGACGTCCTTAGGTTAGTTAGGTTTAAGTAGTTCTAAGTTCTAGGGGACTGATGACCTGAGATGTTAAGTCCCATAGTGCACAGAGCCATTTCAATTTTGTCTTTTCGTGGTTTTCATACACGAAGCTGCTGGCACGAGTGTACACAGTACGCTATGCAGATCATGCTGAAGTGTCTTCCAGCACTCACAACGTTGTAATATCTCACCAGGTGAAAGCGTCGTACCGTGACTGTGTGGGAGGCGGCTGAGAGCAGACTTGGTGGATGCTGTACCTGTCCATAATAAACCCAGTGACAACTCAGAGCCAGACCGCTCACAAAAGGTACTTCCACGTCACTTTAACAAAATGACTGTGAAGCCATCTAAAATCACGATAATCGATTTGGCATGCCGTCGTAAAGGAAACGTCCATAATACGTCCAACTGTCTCACAGTGCAGAGAATAACTCTACTCGAGTTCATCAATGTGCTGTTTTCGCGAAGTACGTGTATCCTGTTACAACACAGTGAAAGAAAATAAATCTCTTACATTTATCTAAAACTACATAAATTATGCTGAATTCTCAGATTAAAAAACAAAGAATAACAAGCATTTCTTACGAATATTCAAATCACAATATACACTGCTGTGTCGGCAGTGACATGTCAGACAGAATAATCATAATCAAAATCGGTTTCACGCTGTGAGAGAAAAGAAACATTAAAATACAGTAACCACTACATGTACAATGCGTTGTGAGAGTATCAATAGGCAAACATTGTCGTCCGTCTTCTTACTTTTCACACGAGCATGCGTCTGCCACCCTTGTTGTTATGCAAGCGTACAATACTGATTTCTGCAGCGTGTATCTTTTTATATACTCGAGTAGATGCCCATAAGGATACAGGCTAAAGGAAAGCAAAGGAATGGAATGTGAACAATATTTTACTTCTGCAGAGAAAAAAAATGATTATTACATCTGTCTTTTGCCTCTGAGTCACAAAACATAAAGCAAATGAAAATGTGTTCACGAAACCTTAACCTATGCACATGCCGATTACTTACAACTGCCCCAAATGCAAAATTTAAGTGGAATCAGGAAGAGTACTTAATATCTACGAACAAGTAAAGTCAAGGTGCAGAACGAAAACAATTAAGAATTTATCTCTTTCCGATTAAGTCTGTTATCTAGAGGCGAAAAAGAATGAGAAATGGTATTATCCTGTAAATGAGGAAAAAATACACTAGCCCAAGCAAAGTCAGAAATTCATCAAAACAAGTACATCGTAATAAGCGTCTTCAAACCTTCTCATTGCTGTTCACAAAAAAATGCATATTTTTGAAACAATGTGTTTATCTTCTTGTAAATTCACAGCCTTGTATTATCGTTTTGCAACACCTTTTCTCAAACCATTAGAAGAACTACTCGTCAGAGATACACACCAAAACATAATCAACAAAGCATGCAACAAGGGCAAAATCATCACGTACTCTGTGACAATCCCTAACATCGATATGCCACTTCATGTCATAAATAACAAACGTCTGCATAATAATCATAAAAAGTTCGCTATTCTCACTTCCTATTATCTCATCGTATTCTCATTATAAAAATCTATAAATCATTGCTACACATACTTCATCTATAATGAAGCCTTAAGTCTTCACTTCACATACGACACCTACAATAAAATTCCAACAGTGAATGAAGAAATCCTGGTTATATCTCAGAGTATCTCAGTGCAAGACGCTTAAATTGAATATCTCCTCCGATTACTGACAGTACGTGTTATACCTGTGAAAAAATATATACTCTACCTGTTTTATCAGTACTGTCTGGAATCCGTTGTTGCATACTTCTGTACGTTAGCCTGTAAGAGAAAATGCTTTACGACGCGCAAAATTCGATTTATTGTTTCTCGTGTTGCTTTTATCTTGTGTGATGCCTTTGTCATTGACGAAAAAAATCATTGCTGCCTTCTTTTACGTAATCTCTGCTTGTAAAATGATGTAATGTAAAGGTAGGGGTGAGTTATGTCAGAGCATGACGTGATATGTGCTCTGTTGTATCTATTACACAAAAATAATGACAGTGAAAATTAACATACAAAGTGGCTTGTACTTATAGCACCGTATGAGAAGAAATTGTTATTTTCATGTACACATACATGTCAGTGAAAGAAAACCTGTAGAAAAAGCTTAACTACTACTCGCAAACGGTTGACGTCATAAGAAAATGAAATTCGTGTTGTCAGAACATAGGTGTTATATATTGGTATGGTGTAGTATCTCAAGGAAGAGTAGAAAGTCAAATAATTATGCAATGAAAGGTTTTATATTGGTGAGGTGATGGAAACTTCTGGAAAGTTTCGTTCTGAGTGTTTCAAGATGTACTACATTCAGAAGTGGGATTCGTCGACTCAGAAATCGTCCGTTATACAGAAATACAAATATATGACACCTGTTCTTTGCTTTAGAAGACAAAGGGTGTGCTCGAACTAAAACGTTTTGTCCAACTTTGAATTTTCTGTTGTGACTTACCTTCTTTTTTAGCATTTTCCTTTTCTCAGCTGCCTTTTTTGTATTAGTAATTCCAATGTCAATCAATTCACGATGACATAAACATTGTGACTTGCGGAGAGAAACAAGTTCTTTTATTTTGTCTGGCGGACTTTTATTCTTCAAAACTAAATGTGGCGAGAGCAAAGTTGAATCATTAGAAATTCTATGAACGGTGTGCTGAAATATCTGTCCCATTCAGTGTGTTGTTTGATTCGTCTGTTGCTGCTTCACAAGTGTCTACCTTGGCTTTGATTCTTCAACTGTATTGGCGAGAGCAAAAGACGTGTCGGTGAAAAATTGTGTATACCATTGTGTATTGTTTGTGTGTGGAAAAAGCTCCAATCTGTTAATTTCCTGTTCCTCGGTGGAAATGCTCTTCTCAAACTCTAATGCAACTTGCTGGTTATTGTTGCATAGTAGAATAGAAGAGTCTTTAAAGCCCAAAATGGCTTCATCTTCTATCAAGAAATCCATACCCAGCATAACTTCTGTTATTAAATGTGGGATGATCAAAAACCCTGCATAAAATGTGTGGCCATGAAGAGTAAATTTTAAGTGTCCTCTAACTGTAGTCGTTTGTAACGGGATCATAGAGCAAGAATTATTGGCATTGCGTTTATTACATGCTGCATCACAAAACAGTGTGACTGGAACGCCATAGTCAGTTGCTGCGGTGAAATTATGTGAGTCAGTTTGTACGTTTATAACCGGATGGTACACATTCATTTGTTGCTGTTTCTTTGTCCTGCAATAGCGTGTGTCTTATGTCTGCCAACGAGATGATACGCTCTGTTACTGTGTTCATATTGTAAAAATGTGCAAACTCATTAAACCCTGAACTTTACTGTTAATCTCATGAATTAAACAAAGTTGTCCCTGTGCTTCAATGGTCTGCCAAATAATGTTGTTCATGAAATGGTCCCTGTGCGCTGATAAATTTCGTAGCAAACAGATCGTGAAATGAAAATGTCTCACCTCGTAGTGTAGTTGCTTGGAAATGCAGTGCTTGCTGCTCTGCGCACGCCAGTTGCAAAGTTCTGACTGCAGTTGCTGAGAGCTTACTGCCGATGCTCCAGACAGCAAGTAAACTGTGTTGTACACACCACTGAGTGAGAGACTCCTTTAAACAAAAATAACTTGGACTGAACATGTGCACAATGCTCTTAGGTGAAATATGCCTTTAACAAACTGTTTTTACATTATCTGATACATTGTTAACTCTATGAAATTTATGTTACAACATGCACTAATATTGGAAAAGGACAACATTTATGTCAAATCCTTACTCTCATAATTGTTAGAAAAATAATTGACATACATGAAAAAACCCTTACAGTGAAAATCAAACAATCTTTAATGAAAAATCTCAATTGTCTTCACATGGCTGTCTGATTCAACAACGAATCTAACTACACGCGACTGCAGTATCACAAAATAAAAAAATGTTTCCTTCATTCCAGCAGTGATGACAAAAACGAGCTCACCTTCCAGCGACACAGTTGCTCTGAGTGAAGACTGTGGGCGAATAATGATAAGCGATTCAGAAGTGTCTCTTAGCGTCTGAGACACACGTAGTATGTACCAAATCCAGAAGTGAAAATAACAGACTCCCAGTAGACCTGTTCAGTGACAGGTTTGCTCTCCTGCTCTTTCTCGGCAGGTTAAGCTGTTTATTCTGGCTGCCACCATTTACTCTGCCACCTGCTGGGCTTTAACTCCAAATAGAGATAAGCTACTGGAAAACTGGTGTTGACATATGGGCAAATAAGTACTTCCGTCTTTCATTTGGTAAGCGATTACATCTTATTAACGATTTTAATATTACATCCTGGAACCTCGAATGCTGTCTACAGATTCCTATATGAAATGTAGCAATGGGTTTGTTCGCCTTCTTTTTATCTGCAGGTTAATGAGCATCTTATGGGTGCCGCCACTTACTCTGCCATCGACTGCGTTTTATTTGCAAATCTGGCTTTCAAATGTAGAGAAATGATTACACCCTTCTTTACTTTGGTAAGTAATAACATCTGGCTACATTTTTAACATTACATTCTGCTATCTCCAATTCTGTCTACAGATTCCCTTATGAACTGCACTAATAGCATTGTTCTCCTGTTGTTTTTCAGCACATTTATGAATTTATTCTGGCTGCCACTATTTTTCCTGTCAGCAACTGTGTTTTATTTGCAAAATGAAGATGCTCTGTCTGAAAGAACGCTTTTAAGCGCACACAAATCAGTACCTCCTCCTCTCATTCGGTAAGTAATTACATCTGGTTAACATTTTTACTATTACGTTCTATATATTAAATGCATCACCTCGGTTGCAAGAGTTCTGGAAACTGTACATTTCCGCCCTTTCTATTGCTCACGAAAACCAGATATAAGCATGTTGTGCCACCATACAGCGAGACCTTCAGAGGCGGTGGTCCAGATTGCTGTACACACCGCTAACTCAAATACCCAGCAGCACGTCCTCTTGCATTGATGCCTCCCTGTATTCATCGTGTCATACTTTCCACAAGTTCATCAAGGCACTGTCGGTCAAGATTGTCGCACTCCTCAACGGCGATTCGGAGTAGACCCTCACAGCGGTTGGTGGATCACGTCACCCATAAAGAACCTTTTCAATGTATACCAGGTATGTCCGATAGGGTTCATGTCTGGAGAACACACTGGCCACTCTAGTCGAGTGATGTTATGCTGAAGGAAGGCATTCACAAGATGTGCATGATGGGGGCGCGAATTGTCGTCCATGCCTCGCCAATATGCCGCCGATATTGTTGCACTGTCGGTCGGAGGACGGCATTCACGTTTCGTACCTCCGTTACGGCGTCTTCCGTGACAACCAGTGGCGTACGTCGGCCCCACATAATGCCACCCCAAAACAGCAGGGAACCTCCACCTTGCTGCACTAGCTACACAGTGTGTCTAAGGCTTTCAGCCTGACCGGGTTGCCTCCAAACACCTCTCAGACGATTGTCCAGTTGAAGGCATATGCGATATTCATCGGTGAAGAGAACGTGATGCCAATACTGAGCAGTCCCTTCGGCATGTTGTTGGGCCCATCTGTACCGCGCTGCATGGTGTCGTGGTTGCAAAGATGGAGATCGCCATGGACGTCGGGAGTGAAGTTGTGCACCATGCAGCCAATTGCGCACAGTTTGAGTCGTAACACGACGTCCTGTGGCTGTACGAAAAGCACTATTCAACATGGTGGCGTTGCTGCCAGGTTTCCTCAGAGCCAAAATTCATAGATGGCGGTCATCCACTGCAGTAGTAGCCCTTGCGTGGCCTGAGCGAGGCATGTCATCGACAGCTGCTGTCTCTCTGTATCTCCTCCATGTCAGAACAACATCGCTTTGGTTCACTCCGAGACGCCTGGACACTTTCCTTGTTGAGAGCCCTTCCTGGCACAAAGTAGCAATGCGGAAGCTATAGAACCGCAATATTGACCGTCTAGGCATGGTTGAACTACAGACGACACGAGCCGTGTACCTCCTTCCTGGTGGAATGACTGGAACTGATCAGCTGTCGGACCCACTCCATCTAATTGGCGCTGTTCGTGCATGGTTGTTTACGTCTTTTGGGACGTTTTAGTGACATCTCTGAACAATCATAGGGACCGTGTCTGTGATACAATATCCACAGCCAACATCTGTCTTCAGGAAATCTGGGAAGCGGGTTGATGCAAAACTTTTTTTGATGTGTGTATTTGAAACAAAACATTTACTTCAAAACTACTGACCAAATTTGCCTGCTTAGTCAGCTTCATACCTGTTATCGCCAATAGTGCGGAACGAAAGACTTCATTTCAAATAAACTAACTGCCTCAACGGAAAAAATTAATAGATGCAAATTTCTCCCCAGAACTGACAGAAATAGCTTCATGAAGACATTAATGGTTGATTGCTAATAAGGTGAAAATAATGCAAAATCGGAAAATTGGAACTACTAACTTATTTTAATCTTTCATTATTATGAGAATGTATATTAATTCACTTGATGGCTGCCAGACGCAGAAATGTGTTTCATTTTCATTTGACGTAGGAGCTGTAAAGGAAGAGAGACCGGCAATGTCGCGAAACATACACACGGGTCACGTGGAGAATGACCCCCCCCCCCCCACTGTAACTCAGCTGTCACGCGGAGAATGACCCACCCCCCCCCCCCCCCCCTGTAACTCAGCTTGCTCTGCACATGCGCGAATCTGGAGGACACGGTGGGGGATTTTGTACAGACATACGTTGAGTAATGGAAAAATGTCCGTATTTCACATACTTGTAACTGTGTAGTTTGTTATTGTTATGACACTGCGTATGGCTGAAGTTTGCAGCAGAAATTTTATAATGCAACGTTTTGTCCCATAAGTGAAACAACTGTTATCAAAGTAGTGTTTAGTGTTAGTACACCGTATACGGCCATTAGGTAGATGTGAAGTGTTGAGATACAACTGCGAAATTACTGGTAGAGCAGAAGAAAATATCTTTGTAATATTGTGACATTAACTGCCAGCCGAACGCTGGTGTCTCCGACAATGGCTGAATTTTAAGCTGTTGAGTAGAACTGGAGCTCGTATCGCTAAACAGTGTTCCAAATTTTATATGCTAAGTGATAATCCCGATTTAGTCTCTCTCTCTCTCTCTCTCTCTCTCTCTCTCCCTCCCTCTCCCTGCTCACAGCACCCCTACTGCAGCACCCCTACCGCCTGCTCCGGCCCTGCCCGCTGCTTCTGCGCATGCGCGGCCCTCGGCCGCATTCGCTGCCCACATTCCGCGTCGCGCCCCCACCTACGACTTTCTCCGCGGCGTAAATGTAGCCCCCTGAAGCTACTTGTACGTGGGTAAAAGTGCTGTAAAGTGCCTAAACCACCAGACCAAATGTTTACGCAGGTTATCGTTGCGTAGACAGCAACCTAACAGGTTACAGGTGTGGATCGCTTCCCACAAAGAACTCTTTCTTTGGCTCAAGTTCCATTGATGACATTCGGATCTCTGTCATTTCTGTACTGTTCTCTCGTGTTCTGGCGTGCGCCGAGGCGCACTTGTATGGAAATCAGTGCCTTATACTCATCGCTGTGATCCTACAGCATACTGTACGATACTCTTCAACTTCTTCCATTGATACCCACGCTTTTAGTACTGCAGAGGAAATTTTGGTGCTGACTGCTCAGGTAGTCTGAGGCCTGTTTCTTGTCGCTCTTGCTGAGCGGAACGACCTTCCCCCCTTTCTTTGTATTCCTGTTTACAGTCGTCTTCAGTGACTCTCTAACGGTCTTGGGATCACTGATTCCCTGTTCTACCCCAACAGATTCGAAAAGTTCGAGTCTCTTTGTTACCAGCAGGCCTAAGGTGTTATCTTCACCAGTCGGTTCTCAGATTAATGGATCGAGTTAGTTTTTGGGTAAAGCACTTGGATTAATTTATTATGATTTTCTGGCCCTACCACCAGTTTTCGCCACCTGAGTCTCCCTGTGTACATGGCAGCATAAAGTTTCCACCTAAAACTATAACATGGCCAGCAAATTCACGCGTAATATTCTCCAGCTTCCGCTCAAACTGTTCCGCCACTGTTGCTGCTGAGTCTATAGCGTCCCATTACCACGTTTGATCCAACTTTAATGCTTGGCTTGACAAATTATTTTACATTCGGGATCTCCACTGATCTCTCTAATGTAATCCTACTTTTCGCTGCTTTGAACACCAGCGATCGAACTCTCTTTAAGACCTACGTTTCGACCGGAATTTAGAATCTCGTTGCTACTGACTTCGCGTTTCACCCCGCTTTCCATCCCTACTGCTGTGTGGACATTGTTACTACTTATCGAGATTAGTTCTGAGAACTTTCCGTAGACGCTCCTGCAGTTAACTAATACCATGTTGAGACAGTGAGAACAATTCAAGGCCAAGTTCTCCAGATTATAGCGTGCAGCATGCGTGACGGCGCTGGATCGGTTGTAATAAACACGTCACGAGTTGAGTGGATTCTGGGAGCAGTGGCCGCCCAACGTCGGTCTGTCGCCAAACGACGAAAAACCAGACAGAGCTCTTAACAGACAAGTAGTCCAAAGATATTTCTCGCACCGTCCCTGAGGACTAACCTGGCACGGCCTTTCACTTACCGAATATTCTAGAGTCTTCCGTTCCGAATCATTGATACATGGAAGCATGTCAATACAAACGGCAGAATTTCGGCTCCGTTTTCGATTGGTTCCTCAGTTACAGTAAGCCTAGCGTGAGAATGAACCTTGTCCACTACAGTTGTGAAGGAGCTTTTTGGAAAAGGAGGACAATGCAATTTCATAATCTCAATACAGTTCAACAGAACTGTACAAAAATTAAATTTTGAACGGAAGTATGTGAAGGATGCGCTCAGTACTTCTGCTAATCGTAAGTGGAACTGATACTTTGAGCTAAAACTTATGAAAGCTGTTTACTCTTGTGGACGTGAAGTTTATCAGTCGATTTCAAACTTTTTGATGAGACTACAACACATTTGCGACTGCAACAGGAAAAGGCTGAAACACCTGTGGTACTCAGAGTATCCTCCGCCACACACCAGAATGCATCTGTGAAGATATCGTATCATTTCAGACGTTTCTGATCGGTAAATTGTTGCAGAAAGGTGTTATTTGTCAATTTCTAAGCAGTTTGACACAAACTCAGATGCGTTATAAATACAAAAGCAGTTCTGGTTCAAATGGCTCTGAGCACTATGGGACTCAACTGCTGAGGTCATTAGTGCCCTCGAACCTAGAACTAGTTAAACCTAACTAACGTAAGGACATCACAAACATCCATGCACGAGGCAGGATTCGAAACTGCGACTGTAGCGGCCTTGCGGTTCCAGACTGCAGCGCCGTTAACCACACGGCCACTTCGGCCGGCAGCAGTTCTGGTACAGTCATTGTTTCCATGTCTAAAGATAAGGATTAACAGAATCCAGGGCCAACATTTTAATCTGAGTCATTAGTTTTGTAGACAAGTTGCGTATATTAATTACATTCAAAACGGCCAGCTCTCTCGCAGGCAATTTGTTTGATGACCTGGCTACAGGGGATTTCGCATCGTGTAGCGTGTCCTTCACATACATTTTTATACAGTTCTGCTGCACTGTATTGAGATTTACGCATTTCGGTATCAAATTTCAACAATTTCTCAGACACCAGACAGGCACTTTAAACGACGAGTTTAAATAAATACGAACTCGTTTCAAACGATATCACTTTAGTTTCATCGCCAGATATATGCGGTGAATGCCGTTGTGTTTGGTGATGGGAAGAATGCAGACGGAGTTCTGGGCTGTTTCCCCTCTGCTGTAGCGTGCTGTGGCGTTCCAGTGAGCCGCAGTAGCAGACAACACAAGGTGGAGGGCGTCAGGCCGTGCCAAACTTTCGGCGAGATGCATGACATGGCTCTCTGTTACCTCCACAAAGAGAGTTTAATATCGCGGCGGTGTGTAAGATTGTGTCCGATATGGAAGTCATGGTTGCACACAGAGCAACGAAACGTCAGCTCACACGTGCTACATGTGGGGAAGACGCGGCAAAAAGAAGCACTCGAGTTAACTGCGATAGTTCCCCATGACGTTTCTCCTCTGTCTCCAGTACAACTGGTGTTTCTAAGAAACTCATTTAAAATGAAAGTCAGTTTTTTTTGTTATGGTTTTAGGGCGCAAAACTGCTAAGGTTATTAGCGCCCGGTCTGTGACTTAGGAAACAGTAAGAAAACTGAAACTAGCAGCAATGGGAACGAAAGTCATAGAATTGGAGAAACTAAAAGCAGAAGGAAGGCTTAAAAATTCACTACAGAAGGGGGTTGGTTGTCCCAAAAAACTTCAAATGACTGACGTCATTTCACTAGCACGAATGAACTCTAGAACGCGATCGGCCGATCGCGTGTCATCTGCTAAAATTGACGATATATCAGGCGACAGCTGTAGACGGGCGCGTAACGGAGTAAAATAGGGGCACTCAATTAAAAGGTGTCTTACCGTCCACAACTGAGAGCAGTGGGGACAGAGTGGGGGAGGATCGCCGCTTAAAAGATGTCTATGGCTAAAAAGACAGTGCCCTATCCGGAGTCTAGTTAAAATGACCTCCTCCCGACGACGCGGTCGGGAGGAAGAGGTCCAAGCACAAGGAAGAGTTTTCACGTCCCGAAATTTATTTTGGGGAAGTGTCAACCAGTGCGCGTGCCATAAATGAACAACACGACGACATAAAACGCTCCGTAGATCGGCGACGGGAATCGATGGAATAACTGGCCGAAGAAGACAGACTGCAGCCTTGGCTGCAATATCGGCCGCCTCATTTCCGCTGATACCAACGTGTCCCGGGAGCCAGAGGAACGCCACCGAGACGCCCCCCAGGTGGAGCAAGCGCAGACAGTCCTGAATCCGGTGGATCAGAGGGTGCACAGGATAAAGAGCTTGGAGACTGAGGAGAGATCTGAGAGAATCGGAGCAGATAACGTACTGTATCCGCTGATGGCGGCGGATGTAGTGGACAGCCTGGAGAACAGCGTAAAGCTCTGCAGTATAGACCGAACACTGGTCGGGAAGCCGAAAGTGATTTGGGGTGTCGCGAACAACATAGGCACTCCCTACACCTAACGATGTTTTCGAGCCATCGGTGTAAATAAATGTGGCTTCCGTCATTTGTGCACAGAGCAGTAAATGCCCGATGATAAACAAGTGAAGGGGTACCATCCTTGGGAAATCGACAAAGGTCACGGAGCAGGCAGATCTGGGGACGGAGCCAAGGCGGTGCTGTACCCCAAGTTGTCAAGAAGGTTTTAGGAAAGCGGAAGGAAAGAGAAAGGAGCAGTTGATGGAAGCGGACTCCCGGAGGAGGGACGGCCTGCATACCCTACATCAAAGGAGGCGTCGAAAAATATGTCATGGGCTGGATTAGCAGGCATGGAAGACAGATGGCTGGCATAGCGGCTCAGAAGGACTGCTCGCCGATTGGACAGCGGAGGTTCAGCAGTCTCAGCATAAAGGCTTTCCACAGGGCTGGTGTAAAAACCTCCAGACAGTAAACATAATCCACGGTGGTGGATAGAGTCGAGACGCCGAAGAATAGACGGCCGAGCAGAGGAGTAGACTATGCTTCCATAGTCCAATTTCGAGCGCACTAAGGCGCGATAGAGGCGGAGAAGGACCACTCGGTCCGCTCCCCAGGAGGTACGATTCAGGACACGGAGGGTGTTGAGGGATCGCAGACAGCGAGCCGAAAGATACGAAATGTGGGAGGACCAGCATAGTTTTCTGTCAAACATAAGACCCAAGAATTTAGCGACGTCTGAAAACGGAAGGTTGACAGGTCCTAGATGTAAGGAGGGTGTAAGAAACTCCTTATGTCGCGAAAAATTAACACAAACGGTCTTACTGGGAGAAAAACTGAAGCCGGTTGCGATGCTCCAAGAGTGGAGGCGATCGAGACATCCTTGAAAACGTCGTTCAAGAAGGCTGGTCCGTTGAGAGCTGTAGTAGATCGCAAAATCGTCCACAAAGAGGGAGCCCGAGACATCAGGAAGGAGACAATCCATAATGGGATTGATGGCAATGGCAAACAGTACAACACTCAGCACGGAGCCCTGGGGTACCCCGTTTTCTTGGGAGAATTACAGGAGAGAGTAGTGTTCACCCGCACCCGAAATGTGCACTCTGCCATAAATTCGCAAAGAAAAAGGGGCAGCCGGCCTCGAAAGCCCCAAGAGAACAGTGTGCGGAGGATGCCTGTCCTCCAACAGGTATCGTATGCTCTCCAGATCAAAAAATATTGCTACCGTTTGGCGTTTCCGGAGAAAATTATTCATGATGTAAGTGGAGAGAGCAACTAGATGGTCAACTGCAGAACGATGCTTTCGGAATCCGCATTGGGCAGGTGTTAAAAGACTGCGGGATTCCAGCCACCAAGCTAAACGGTAATTCACCATACACTCCAAAACCTTACTGACACTACTCATGAGAGAAATGGGGCGATAGCTAGAGGGGAGATATTTGTCCTTTCCAGGTTTCGGAACAGGAACGACGACAGCCTCCCGCCATGGTCGGGGAAAAGTACTGTCGGTCCAAATTCGATTATAAAGGCGAAGGAGGTAACGCAGACTATGGGTTGATAAATGCAGCAACATTTGGACGTGGATACCATCCGGTCCTGGGGCGGAGGAGCGAGAAGAAGAGAGTGCATGTTGGAGTTCCCGCATTGAGAAAACAGTATTGTAGCTTTCGCGATTTGGAGAGGAGAAAGCAGGAGGTCGCGTTTCCGCTGCACGTTTCTTCGGGAGAAACGCTGGCGGGTAATTGGAAGGGCTCGAAATCTCAGCAAAGTGCTGACCCAATGAGTTAGAAATTGCGACGGGGTCCACTAATGTATCATGCGCAACAGTGAGCCCAGAGACCGGGGAGAAACTAGGCGCGCCTGAGAACTGTCGAAGCCGACTCCAAAATTCCGAGGAGGGAGTGAAGGTGTTAAATGAGCTAATAAAGAATTTCCAGCTTGCCTTCTTGCTATCGCGGATGACGCGACGACATCGCGCACAGAGCTGCTTATAGCGGATACAGTTGGCCAAAGTAGGATCGTGACGGAAAATGCGAAGAGCACGTCGCCGCTCACGTAGTGCGTCACGGCATGCCTCGTTCCACCAAGGGACTGGGGGGCGCCGGGGCAATTCGGAGGTGCGTGGTATTCAACGTTCCACAGCTGTAAGAATAACGTCGGTAATATGTGCGACCTCATCGTCGACGCTGGGAAAGCGACGGTCATCGAATGTCGCTAGAGACGAAAAAAGTGTCCAATCGGCTTGGGCAAACTTCCAGCGTCGCGGGCGCATATATGGCAGTTGAGGCTGCAGTCTGAGGACACATGGAAAGTGGTCACTCGAGTGTGTGTCATCAAGGGCGAACCATTCGAAGCGCCGAGCTAGCGGAACAGTACCGACCGCAAGGTCCTAATGGGATAAATTTGTCGTGGAGGCAGACAAAAATGTGGGGACCCCAGTGTTGAGGCAAACTAGATCCGCTTGGTGGAAGACGTCTAGCAATATGGAGCTACGTGGACAAGGATGTGGAGA
The DNA here is from genome assembly GCF_021461385.2 of Schistocerca piceifrons. Lineage (NCBI taxonomy): Eukaryota > Metazoa > Arthropoda > Insecta > Orthoptera > Acrididae > Schistocerca > Schistocerca piceifrons. The sequence goes on along the minus strand of NC_060148.1, from coordinate 71,461,181 downwards.
TCCCCAAAGCAGGTGGTGGGCATTGAAGTCCCCAACCAGCAAATACGGGGGTGGAAGCTGACCAAGAAGATGAAGGAGATCAGCTCATGCCATTGGTGTGGACGCTGCAATGTATACAGTACAAAGAGAGAACGTGTATCCGGAAAGGGAAAGACGGACGGCGACAGCTTGGAAGGAAGTGTTTAAGGGGATTTGGTGATAATGGAGAGTATCATGGAGAAGAATCATGAGTCCTCCATGGGCTGCAGAGCCTTCAACAGAGGGGAGATCATATCGGACGGACTGAAAATGAGAGAGAACAAAGCGGTCATGGGGACGCAGCTCTGTTTCCTGAAGACAGAAGATCACCGGCGAGTAGGATCGTAAGAGGATCGACAATTCATCCCTATTGGCTCGAATGCCGCGGATATTCCATTGGATAATGGACATGGGGTGAACAGAAAATGGAGGAATGTGACCAAAGTTGCTGTCAACTTAAAGACTGCTCGGAGCTAGCGACTGACAGCATGGAATGTCAGTCAGCCGAAGGCAGTAGATCCTGATCCATAGGTTGGTCAGGAGCAGCTCCTGCCACCAGCCGGTTGACCGGCCACCAGCAGTGCGCCTCGGCGACACAGAAGACGGCCGAGGGCGATTTCCGCCAGGTGGTGCTGTCGATGGGACACGCCTTGGCGGAGAAGGAGAGGAACTGGGTTTCTTTGTAGCCTTCTTAGAAGTATGATGTTTAGATGAAGGAGGAACTGATGGTTAGGAAGTTGCGGTACGTAAAAACTCTTCACGAGTATGCTCTTTTTTGGAAGGCTTGGTGTCTGACTTTTGGGCTCGAGATTTAGCAGAACCCGATGAATGGTGAGCCATAGAGTGGGCAGGCGAAAGTGGTGAGGTTGAACGGGCGATCTTTGCGCTGGCCGATCTGACGACCGTGGCACTAAAGGTGAGGTTGCAAGTCTGCGTGGCTGCCTCCTTTGTTGGCCGAGGAGAAGCAAGGACAGTGCTGTATTTTCCTGCCTGAGGCACGGTGGGCTGGCGACTGGCGAATAATTTTCGAGCAGCAAAGGTTGACACCTTTTCCTTCATTCTTATTTCCTGGATGAGCTTTTCGTCCTTAAAAACGGGGCAATCTCGAGAGGAAGCAGCGTGGTCACCCATACAGTTGATGCAGCGAGGGGATGGAGGTGGACAAGCACCCTCATGGGCATCCTTGCCACACGTAACACATTTTGCCGGATTGGAACAGGACTGGCTGGTGTGATTGAACCGCTGACACCGATAGCAACGCATAGGGTTTGGGACATAAGGGCGAACGGAAATTATCTCATAGCCTGCTTTGATTTTCGATGGGAGTTGAACTTTGTCAAATGTCAAGAAGACAGTGCGGGTTGGAATGATGTTCGTGTCAACCTTTTTCAGAACTATGAAAAGCCGTTACGCCCTGGTCAGACAGGTAGTGCTGAATTTCTTCGTCAGACAATCCATCGAGGGAGCGTGTATAAACGACTCCACACGAGGAAGTTAAGGTACGGTGTGGTTCCACCCAGACAGGGAAGGTGTGGAGCAGAGAAGTACGCAGCAATTTTTGTGCCTGGAGGGCACTGACTGTTTTTAACAACAAGGTGCCATTCCGTAATCTGGAACAAGACTTTACAGGACCTGCAATTGCGTCGACACCTTTCTGAATAATGAAAGGGTTCACCGTGGAGAAGTCGTGACCTTCGTCAGACCGAGAAACAACAAGGAACTGTGGCAACAATGGAAGAACTGTCTATGGCTGAGACTCAGTGAACTTACGTTTGTGAGCAGATATAGTGGAAGGTGAGGAAACCATTGCGGAAGAATCCCCATGATTACCAGCGTCTCCGATGGCGCGCTCCTCCCTTGTGGGGGTCCTAACTGAGGGCACTCCCGCCTTAGGTGATTGTTCACACCTCAGGTCACACCTCCCAACAAACGGACGGAGGGACCAATCGGCACTTTCGGAAGGTATCAGCTCAGGTAATCACCCCTCCCTGGGCCTGGCCGTTACCAGGGGGTACGTACCTGTCCAACCTGTCTACCCCGGGCGGGGAATTATGCATTACCCCGTCACCGGCTACGCATGGAAGTGCGTGGGTCGGCCTTCAGACACGCACAGGGAGGAAAAAAGAGAAAGGGAAAGGAAAGAAGAGGGGTCTCAAACGCCGCAGCGGAGAAAAGTGCAGAGAGAAGCGGGAAGGAAAAGAGAAGGAGAGAGGAAGGGCGAAGACTTGCAAGTATAGAAAGCAAGGAATTTGTAACTGTTAAGAGCGTCCGTCTCCAGACGTAGGCACAAACCATACTACCAGAGGGGGAGAAAGGGAAGGAAAGAGCCAGACGTGAGGGGGGGCCAAGTTGAGGGAGGGGGAAGGATGAGGAAAGGGAAGGTATGCAGCCCGGAAAGGAAGGAGGGCCACATTAGCTCAGGGTCCCGTGCTCGCTACGCACGTGTCCACAAAAGAGTTGTGAACCCCCTGGAGGGTTAAAATGAAAGTGGCAGCTACGGAAAGTTTTAAAAGAAGATATCGGCAACGAGAGGGTCTGTGTGGGTAGGTGCCATGCATCCATTTGCTGAGAATTTGCCAGGATTACAATGGACGGTTGAACTTGCTAATAACTTGGAGCAACACATTAAACTAATGAGTATTCAGAAGTGTTTGAAATTATTACTTGCAATAAACATACGTAAAGTTGTACTTCAAACCGGAGAAACATGTTTCAAGTGGTAGTAATAAGAGTCTTGCAGAAGAATTAAATCAGCTGAGAAATGTTGGGATACAATTTATGCAGGAAGTTGCGAAGTAGCAGAAAATATTGGAATATCACCTGAACTGAATGTAATGACTGATGACTGAGAGAAACGGCAGGGCAGAAGAAAACGCTTTTGTTGATGAAGCAGCAGGGGACGATTTAAACCATAGCTCGAGGAACAGTTTTCAGCTAAATGTTTGCCACGTTGTTACACAGCTGTAGGGAACTTGACTGTACCGCGTGCAGCCACACGCAACATGGACACATTCCGTTTCCCATGGAACTACGTAAGCGAACACGATTCTCCGGTCCAAGAGCTTGTGGGAAACGACGAATCTTGCTACAGTGTAGACGTGAACAACGAAGGTCTCGGAGAAGAAATTTTACTGTTGAAAAGATTCGTGAAGGCAATGTTGTGTCTGCGCCTTGTCAGTACTCTTTGTGAGTGAAGTTTGAGTGACGGCCTTACGGACTGTTCTGCCATTTGCCTGCTGGCACCTCACAAGCAGAGGGGATGCTGACAGTTGTGGCAGGAGCCACGGACTGGTAGAGAGTGGCGAGCTGCCTCAGCTGCGACCGCAGCACGGCCACAAGGAATGAAGTGAGGTGACAGCAACTGAGTTGATAGGCGTACACTCTCCACTACACTTATTTACTCGATGTATGAGTCAAAGTAAGTGTAATATTAATACCTGTAGCTCCACGACTTGCGTCACCGTCTCAGCTGTGCCGTTGTGACCGATGAGTGTGGAGACTCGTGTGCGTCGTTGCGAAATTGCTTTCGTGTGCTGAAACTCTGGCCTCGGTGTTCTGTCTCCAATGCAACTAGAATTGCTTTGCTCGTTGCAATCTTGTATGTCAAGTAGAGACAACAATACCAGATAGAGAGGATTTCCTTCATATTTTGTAGGCGTGTGATGTTGTGGTCTGATTGTGATTAGTTAAATGTAGACTGACTGTATGGTTCCAAATGATAGTCGCATTATGTAGTGTGCATACTGCTACTACGATCTCGTTGTTATTAAACACAACAGGTACGGTAGAGTAGAATGTTTGCTGAATATGGAGAAGTAAATTGAGTCTGATTCAAATGGTTCAAATGGCTCTGAGCACTATGGGACTTAACAGCTGTGGTCATCAGTCCCCTAGAACTTAGAACTACTTAAACCTAACTAACCTAAGGACATCACACACATCCATGCCCGAGGCAGGATTCGAACCTGCAACCGTAGCGGCCGCGCGGTTCTGGACTGCGCGCCTAGAACCGCGAGACCACCGCGACCAGCAATTGAGTCTGACATCAGGAGCGAAAATTCTGGTGATAGAACTCATATAGCGTTAATCTCGGTATGTTGCAAATTAGAGTAGTCTGATGCAGCACCTTGCAGACTGGTGTGAAATACTTTTCGGCGATCAGATATTATAGAGCAGTTGTGTTTGTTCACAGTGAACTGTTGACTTTTGCCAAGTTTAGTCTGGAAGTGTACTCGAGACATTTTTCTTGAGAGAAGGATTGTCCGTTGTTACTTGAATTATTTTGCTGTTATCTGGCGTTGTCTGGCTTTTGCTACAACGTTCCTTAGAGTATTTGTGTGCTGTATTTTGCTTGAAGAGGTCTGAAATTAGTGAGTCACAATAGGATTGAATTTTTTGGATCTTTATTTAAAAAATTATGAATATTGCTCTCCTACAAACTCTTTCAGTTCTCCTGTTTTTTTGCACAGAGTTCGCTGGACTGTCTGCCTCATGACAGCATCTCCACCAGCCGCCTCCTGTTGTACTGCCTGGCGATGTCCAGCGCTGTCCGCCCATCACCAGTTGTGGCTCCCCTGTCGGCCCCCGCGTCGAGCAGCGCAGCCGCCACTTCTGCGCGGCCATAGGCTGCCGCACAGTGCAGCGGCGTACACCCCCTGCTGTCCCTGGCGTCGACCGCCGCTCCCACCAGCAGCCTCGCCGCCTCGACGTCTCCCCTGTACGCTGCCCAGTGCAGGGCGGTCCACCCACCCTCGCCCCTCGCCCCCACGTCGGCCCCTGCGGCGATCAGCACACTCAGCTCCCCCACTGCTCCCTGCTCAGCCGCCTGGATCAGCCTCCTGGCCCTCTCCTCTGCAGAGAGGCTCCTGCAAAAAACACACAAACTGCCACTCTGCTGCAAACACACAGCACACAATGGGGAAGACAGCCACACGAGGAAACAACTGTTGCGAATACAAATCTGTCCTGAAACAAATCTACCGTATTCCCCCTCCCACAGTACAAAACAGTGCGCAATTGTGTGTATGTATTAAATTACAGTACATCTGTTCTATCGCCCTCATAAGAAAATCTTCATTCATCGTCCATTACAAATAGCATAATACAACCTCTGAAAGAATTTCATTACCACATTTTGTCACACTCATTGCTGCAAGTCAGTTCCTTCGCTCTCGGGACGCTACACCTAACCAGTCGCTCACCTCCACTACAGAACAGGCTTCTTGCAGCTGATACTGGTCTCTGTCTGCAGCTTCACTGCCAGACGTCACACAAGAAGAATCCCGTCTCCTGGTTTTCAGACACTTTCCTGGTGTGCACGCAAAAAAAATTCACTGCAGTTACCGGCAGTTTTCTTCATTCAGCCTTACCGAACACTGAAACTTTCTGACACATGGACAACAATTTATTCAAAACATGTGAGACAAACACCAACTCGGCAACACCACCCCCATAAAAAAACCGTGTGTGTGTGTGTGTGTGTGTGTGTGTGTGTGTGTGTGTGTGTGTGATTTTATGGCTGCATAGCATACGCACATGTATTTAACATGTGCTATCACGCTCAAAATCATCTGAACGACCTCAGTTGTCCATCTTAATGTTTTTGCGGCGTAAGGACTGTTCCATAAAGTTTCTGGCGTGCAGCCGCATGAATTCAGTGGTTCGGTCCTCGGCTTTAAAAGGACGGACCAAGTGCGGCAGCGTCAGTCACCTCGGCTCACTCTGGAGATGGCGGGACGGTGTTCGGCCGAAATATTAGAAGAAGAGGCTGAATTTATGCGGCTGCACGCCAGAAACTTTACGGAACGATCTGAATTGTGTTTCGCCTGATTTGTAATCAGTCCTCGTAACATTGTTCCTCTGCTCTGTTTTCGGTACAGTCTTTGCCTGTACAAAATGTTCACTGCATGAGGCCACAAGAGAAAACTGCTCTGTGTGATTATCGGTTTACATGAAACTGACACTTCGATAATGCAAATACCAGGAATCGTGTTACTGGACATTACACAGACATTACGCTTGCATATTCAAACTTATTGCAATAAACGAAACCTCAGAAAGCAGCATCCTCCTTTAAAAGACACGACAAAAGTTTTCTTACTTCGCTACAATCCGGGAATGCAATCTTAACAAGTAAAGAAGAAATATCTCGAGCATGGTTTCAGTCAAAAGTAACAAACTCTGTGCAAGTTGAAACTTGAAATGATCTGCCATAAAGTTTTGTGTTTCCCGGAGATTCGAACGCAGCACTTAATCGGATGGTTAACTAAGCAGAATGAAACGTCAGAAACCGTCATTTTTAACCAGCAATGAGATGACAAACTGAAACCAGGAGACGAAAGTGTTTTGTGTTATGGGCATTCGAAACCAACACCTATCGACACTGACCTCTAGTCACGCATAGACATATATTGATTTAGTTCATGAGCAGCGAAATGTGGACATGTCATGATTTTAAATTCAATGATGAAAATTTTCTACTGACTAGGAATCGAACCCTGGACACATCGTTGTTGACTACATACAAAGATACCTCGACTGTACTATTCTCTTTCACCAGTAGCTCGGAGTGGCATGTTTGAAACTGACACGACAGGACGAAAAGCTGCCCATCTTACTTGGGACTCGACATCAGTACCACCATTATTGGTAACAAAGCCCAGAGAATCCGTAAAATCAGAATAATTTCTCGCATGTATTTTGCTGTGCTCATGTTGCAACTTAAAGTGACATGCCAGGGTTCCAACCCAGGGATGTGTCTCTTGTGAATGTCTGTATGAGTTTGCAGACAAGTGGAGACAATGAAGCAGTGGAAATGCATCATGTGAAAGTGATCAAACGTGACGAAAAAGGGAGATCTCAGTTCGAATTCCAGGCCAGCGTCAGAATTTCCACGTCTCAGGCTCCAATACAGTAAGAGTCAAGTGCGCTGTGGCCTTGTACAGCAATTGGCTCATTGATTTAAAAAAATATCGCTTAAGAAAGGTGACTGGTGACAGAGTTTCGACCTGGCGTGACTTCCGCCTTTGTCAGGGCCCAACCTGTAGCGACTCTCCTGCAGACTACCAGAGGTGGTAGAGATGCTGCTGATGCTTGTTAAAAATGATTGCCGGATGTGAGAAACGAACCCAGACCTTCAGCATTCGTAGCAAGAATCATTTCAACTTGTTCTTAACTAGCAACTATTACCACGAATTAAAATTCATGCGAGTTGCGGTATTCAAATCCACTACATGCAGACTAGAAACTCGCGCCCTTAACCCCTTTTCTTTCATTTAATTTTTTAACCATTCCGAGGTCTGGCCACGACGCCTCCCCCATACCTGTCACAGAGTCGCTGCGCTTTTTTCGCGCATAATTTTATTTTTTTCATTTCTAATTTTTTTTATTTTTGGCACTTCATCTGAAAGACCGTGTTTGCACACAAACTAACTCAGCTGAGAGCGACGCCTTCCAAGCTCTGTGTTCACGATGGTTTGCTTTCCGATTTATTTCTCAACATCTTGTAACTCGCCCAATGCCTCAGTTCCCGAGGCTCGTTTGGAAAGTTGGTCTTCTGCCATCCCTGAGTACTGCACGCGCTGGAAGCTCCGTGCTGCGATTCCTGATACAGCAGGTGACGAATGTAACGCAGAACAGCAGAAATCAGTGCAGTCGCTTCTGGTTAAAAGGATTTTTGACATACAGAATGAAGTAAAATAAAGTGTACTAAAAAGTAGCATGTGTTCTGTCGTGAGGACCAGCTTTTCCTCCGAGATTCCTTCAACACAAAATATAGTGATTCTGACCTACGTATTTCAAATTAGATTTCTGTTTCCTTAAAAATAAATAAGGCAGTAAGAAACACCGTTTAACACAAAAGAGCTTAAGGACGATTCATTATGATGTCTGCGTTTACGCCTTTTTCTATTCACTTTGCACACTGTTTCACGTAACTGTATGCACTGAAACATGTTACGAAGTTCCTCTCGCAGTTTTCCGCCTCAGCGACGCACACGTCGCCCCGTGGCCCGCTTGTGCCCGGCGTGCGTGCGGCGACCCACCCAGCGCCCGCCCGTCTCGTTTCCCTCTGCTGGCAGGTGGTCTCGTTTCCCTCTGCTGGCAGGTGGTACGTTGTCCTCTTAGCCAGTTTACAGCATTCCTTTATTCACATGGCACGTCGCTATGATTCAAAAAAATTGGAAGGCAAGGTATTGGGAGTAGAGTTCGTGTTATTGTGGCTAACAATTGTATGATAACTCACCATATGTCCTTCACTTGAGCGCGTACAAACCTCGCCTGCTATCAGGTCTTAATTCTCTCACGTGCTGCCGACCACCCAGGTGGACTGCATCAAGTTTCACTTTGGTTGCTACTTTCCTGTTTACTGCCCTCTACCGAGTAGTTTTCACACTTGTTGGTAGGCGAGGCGTGCCGATGTTTGTCGAAATTGCCCTCCAGCTGTAGTGCGGCTACTTTTGTACAGTCACGTTTCCGCTTTTGCTTCTCATTAATTCCACGCACATGTTCTTGACTTTTACCATGTTCGACGGCCAACTCTGGTTTGAGTATAACTGAGTTGGAATCAAAATTGTTCAAAATGATAAAAGCCATTGGCAATGTGCCGTACATCTGTCGGTGGATTCGAGACAGTGGGAGTAATTTCGTCTGGTAAGTGCGGCGTGAGGATCGTCTGTGTCTTCTTCCGCATGTCGTGTGTTGAACACACGAATAAAGTTTCTCACTTTCTCCCAAAGTCGGTGAGATTTAATCCCCAACCCTGTTTCCGCCTGAGATGGTCAACGTGTCAAACTTTATCTTAAAAATATTACCACGAATTAGAAAATGATTCGTAGCTGACAGAAATCTTGCTGCTCTTTCACATGGAATGGGTAAAACTTGTGTCACGCAGTTGACTTTAGAGACCATGTACATATGTGCAAAGTGTACCCTTTGGATGTCGTGAAGCCTTCTGTATGTTCTTTGACTCCAACTGGAACGCTGGCAAGCACTTTCTTAGAGTTTGCACCTGCAGTACGATTTATATTAGACCTGTAGTCCAGAGCCAGAAGTTGGACTGAGGTCTCGCATGTTTCGCAAAGATATTCCGCACCCCACATTCATGAGGTGTGGTTTAGTGTTGCTTAGCTTTGAACCTGATGCAAGTTGGTATTTGTTGGTGACCTGCAATGCCTTCTGCGACTCGCTCTCGCTGGAGATCACCACATCCATGTCACCTGTGTATGCCCAACACACGATATTCTGGCGGTATGTGAGTGTGTGCATGCGTGCAGCCCTCGTAGCTGTTTCTGCAGAGCGGCTAGGAGGGGCTCAGCGGCAGTGGCGAACGAGGCCCTCCTCACAGGACCACCTCTCGTCGCACACAACTCTTGAGTGCGAACTGCCTTGTTAGCTGGCCACTCCTCATGATTTGCAAACTGCTGTTCTTCAACATTATTATACCAATTACCTTGACAAAATATTGCAGAAAATCCAGTACGGTCATTGTTTCAAGAAGGCACTGGTGACTCACCCTATCGAAAGAATTCCCGAAATCGAGCGACATTATGGCGCATTCGAGCGTGTGAACATGTGCCGTAGCTACGATGTCGCTATATTCACGGACAGTTTGAATACTTGTTCTGTCTCTACCCACCGTGGTTCCATACGGGCCAGTCACCTCATGCATTATCATTTTCACTCTCCAGGCAAGAACGCGCACCATTAATTTTGTAATCACCATTCAGGGCAGTAACTGATCTCAAGAGTTCTTTAGTCAGTCATAGTGCCAGCAGTGCTAGTGTTTTCAATACAGTCCTTAGACAGGTAGTGCTTTTTTCATTGTTTTCTACAAGAAGTGTCTGGTAACCACAGTTTAGTCAACTATCAGCCGCCTTTAGTGAATTAGCAGTATAGTTAAAAGTTGATTAACTCTCTACAGTAAATTGATTCCTTACGACGGATAGGATGTGTGACTGCTGTGTACGGACGCAGGAGGAGCTGGCCACTGTCCGCGAACAGCTGAGCGTGTTGATGGCCGTGGTCAGCCGTCTTCAGGCTGCTGCCTCAGTGTAGCGGCGGTGGGGGGTCTGGTGCGTCGCAAGGTACACCCCAGGTGTTACACATGCGTCACCCACTGTCCCTGCTGTCGAGACATCTTCGCGGCTACCGGGCGCGGTTGGGCCACCCTCTCCCCAAGGGGAGTGGCGGGTTCAGCGGCGTTCGCGGCGCACGAGGCGGAGGGTCAATGTGGAGGCTGGCCGTGTGTCATCGCCAACTCTGCCTGTGAGTGGACATGTGGCCGCTCCTTCAGCAAGGTCCGAGCAGGCACACAGGGGGAGGGAGCTCCAACGTTAGGCTTAGGGAAAAAGCGGAAAGGTCTGAGAAATAGGCCAGCGTTCACTCTGTCTGCTTGCCGGGGGATCTCACCCGAGATGTGGAGGAGGCCCTGCCGGCGGCCATAGAGAGCACTGGGTGCACCCGACTGCAAACTGTTGCTGATGTCGGCACCAATGACTCCTGCCGTCTGGGTTCAGAGGTCATCCTCAGTTCATACAGGTGGTTGGCGGAGTTGAAGGCGGAAAGCCTCGCTCGCGGGGTGGAATCTGAGCTAACTATTTGTAGTATCGTTCCCAGAACCGATCGCGGTCCTCTGGTTTGGAGCCGAGTGGGAGGCTTAAACCAGAGGCTCAGACGATTCTGCGGAGATCTGGGGTGCAAATTTCTCGACCTCCACTATCGGGTGGAGAAATGTAGGGCCCCCTGAATATGTCAGGCGTGAGGAAGCGGCTGCAAGCGTAGCGGAGTACGTGTGGAGTGCACATGTGGGTTTTTAGGTTAGAGAATTCCCTCCCTAGGCCCAACAAGACCCCTCTTGAGACGCGACAAGGTAGTAGTAAGCAAAACGCAATGGGGAATAACAATAGTAATAAGCTATTAGTAAACTGCAGGAGTGTCTATAGAAAGGTCCCAGAAATGCTCTCATTAATAAACGGTCACAATGCCCACATAGTACTAGGGACAGAAAGTTGGCTGAAACCAGATGTAAACAGTAATGAAATTCTAAACTCAGATTGGAATGTATACCGCAGAGACAGGCTGGACAGTGAAGGGGGAGGCGTGTTTATAGCGATAAGAAGTGCAATAGTATCGAAGGAAATTGACGGAGATCCGAAATATGAAATAATTTGGGTGAAGGTCACGGTTAACGCAGGCTCAGACATGGTAATTGGATGTCTCTATAGGCCCCCTGGCTCAGCAGCTGTTGTGGCTGAGCACCTGAAGGATAATTTGGAAAAAAATTCGAGTAGATTTCCCCACCATGTCATAGTTCTGGGTGGAGATTTTTCTTTGCCGGATATAGACTGGGAGACTCAAACGTTCATAACGGGTGGCAGGGACAAACAATCCAGTGAAAATTTTTTAAGTGCTTTATCTGACAAGTACCTTGAGCAGTTAAACAGAGAACCGACTCGTGGCAATAACATATTGGACCTTCTGGTGACAAACAGACCCGAACTATTTGAAACAGTTAACGCAGAACAGGGAATCAACTATCATAAACTGGTTACTGCATCGATGATTTCAGCCGTAAATAGAAATATTAAAAAAGGTAGGAAGATTTATCTGTTTAGCAAAAGTGACAAAAAGCAGATTTCAGAGTACCTGACGGCTCAACACAAAAGTTTTGATTTAAATACAGACAGTGTAGAGGATCAGTGGACAAAGTTCAAAACCCTCGTACAATATGTGTTAGATGAGTATGTGCCAAGCGAGATCGTAAGAGATGGAATATAGCCACCGTGGTACAACAAACGAGATAGAAAACTGCTGCGGAAGCAAAGGGAACTTCACAGCAAACACAAACATAGCCAACGCCTTGCAGACAAACAAAAATTACGCGAAGCGAAATGTAATGTGAGGAGAGCCATGCGAGAGGCGTTCAATGAATTTGAAAGTAAAGTTCTATGTACTGACTTGGCAGAAAATCCTAAGAAATTTTGGTCTTGTGTCAAAGCGGTGGGTGGATCAAAACAAAATGTCCAGACACTCTGCGACCAAAATGGTACTGAAACAGAGGATGACAGACTAAAGGCCGAAATACTAAATCTCTTTTTCCAAACCTGTTTCACAAAGGAAGAATGCACTGTAGTTACTTCTCTAGATTGTCGCACAGATGACAAAATGGTAGATATCTAAATAAACGACAGAGGGATAGAGAAACAATTAAAATCGCTCAAAAGAGGAAAGGCCGCTGGACCGGATAGTATACCAGTTCGATTTTACACAGAGTACGCGAAGGAACTTGCTCCCCTTCTTGCAGCGGTGTACCGTAGGTCTCTAGAAGAGCGTAGCGTTCCAAAGGATTGGAAAAGGGCACAGGTCATCCCCGTTTTCAAGAAGGGACGTCGAACAGATGTGCAGAACTATAGACCTATATCTCTAACGTCGATCAGTTGTAGAATTTTGGAACACGTATTACGTTCGAGTATAATGACTTTTCTGGAAACTAGAAGTCCACGAGACTCAAGAGGGCCATAGACACAGGTTCACAGGTAGATGCCGTGTTTCTTGACTTCCGCAAGGCATTCGATACAGTTCCCCACAGTCGTTTAATGAACAAAGTAAGAGCATATGGACTATCAGACCAATTGTGAGACTGGATTGGAGAGTTCCTAGATAACAGAACGCAGCATGTCGTTCTCAATGGAGAGAAGTCTTCCGAAGTAAGAGTGATTTCAGGTGTGCCGCAGGGGAGTGTCTTAGGACCGCTGCTGTTCACAATATACATAAATAACCTTGTGGATGACATCCGAAGTTCACTGAGGCTTTTTGAGGATGATGCTGTGGTATATCGAGAGGCTGGAACGATGGAAAATTGTACTGAAATGCAGGAGGATCTGCAGCGAATTGATGCATGGTGTAGGGAATGGCAATCGAATCTCAATGTAGACGAGTGTAATTTGCTGCTAATACACAGGAAGAAAGATCCCATATTATTTAGTTACAATATAGCAACTCAGGAACTGGAAGCAGTTAATACCGTAAATTATCTGGGAGTACGCATTAGGAGTGATTTAAAATGGAATGATCATATGAAGTTGATCGTCGGTAAAGCAGATGCCAGACAGATTCATTGTAAGAATCCTAAGGAAACGCAATCCGAAAACAAAGGAAGTAGGTTACAGTATGCTTGTTCGCCCACTGCTCGAATACTGTTCAGCAGTGTGGGATCCGTACCAGATAGGGTCGATAGAAGAGATAGAGAAGATCCAATGGAGAGCAGCGCGCTTCGTTCCAGGATCATTTAGTAATCGCGAAAGCGTTACGCAGATGATAGATAAACTCCAGTGGAAGACTCTGCAAGATAGACGCTAAGTAGTTCAGTACGGACTTTTGTCGGAGTTTCGAGAACATACCTTCACCGAGGAGTCAAACAGTATATTGCTCCCTCCCACGTCTCGTGAAGAGACGGTGAGGATAAAATCAAAGAGATTAGAGGCCACACAGAGGCATACCGACAATCCTTCTTTCCACGAACAGTACGAGACTGGAATAGAAGGGAGAACCGATAGAGGTACTCAAGGTACCCTCCGCCACACACCGTCAGGTGGCTTGCGGAGTATGGATGTAGATGTTGATTGTTTCTATTATTTGTGAGTGGTTCAACGTGGCTGACTCTTTTGAGAGTATCGCTGTCTCCAGTTCAATTCCAGTTCCAGCATTAATTACAGCGACATCGTGTAGCGCAGCGGCCGTTAGTTCCTGAAGTAGAATAACATCAGTGTCTGCCACATACATAAAGTGTTTCAAGCCACATACTTTCAGATGTTTAAAGGTGCAATTCTCTAAGTTTGACATGGGTTCGTAATGTACCACGTTTCATAAATTCGACTCTTTCATCGAATACACTCAGTACAAAAGCTATTGACAAATGTGACCTACGTATCCGCCCCCTGCCACTTGGGTCTAAGTGAGGTAACCGTTCGTTACCGGAGACTCACAGGTGCGCCTCTGGAAGCTGAACGAGTTTCTGCCGTTTCCCCATCTGCCGCCACCTCGTCCGCGCAGTTCTTCGTGAGCAGAAACCTGAACAGGCCATCAGCGGCTGTTGGCGCGTTTCTGTGGGGAGCTGCGCTTGCGTCTCGCTGTACTTCCGCGGGGGCGTGCGCACTGACGGCGGCTGGTGTGTGGATGACAGGTCCAGGCTGAGTAGCGCGACTGGAACCTCCCTCCGAAGTTTCACTTAATTTCTGGACTGCTTGTTGGACGTTGTCGCGCTTCAGTCGACCAGTTTGTGTCTGCTGTGCGGAACTGACTCATACTAGCATCTCCCGACATTCACTAAGACACAAAGACTGCAGCGGAGAGCTGCGATAAGCTCTCAGACTCACCGCAGCTCGCAGCAGAGGTCTGCACGCGGCGGCCGCTGAAGGCACACTGGCGTTCGTTTCACCAGCAGCGGAATGTGCGCACGTCTGGTTTGGAAATGACACGACGAATATTCCTGTGGCGACTGGGAATCTAACCCTGCACATACCGTCCGACTACATGAAAAGAGACGCTGACAGTCTTTTTCAACACTAGCCAACAGCCTCTGACTAAATCGAAACCCATACCCGCTGTTACCGTTCACAAAGTACAGAGAGGCGTCAAAAATCATAATAATTTGTCACATGAAGTTTGGTGTGTCCTTGCTACAAGTTGAAAAAACAGACCAAGATTCGAACCCAGTCGTGCATCTTTCCTCAAGACGGTAACAACTTTGGAATCGTGGGGAAACAACAGAACAGTGGAACTTTTTTTTTGTGGTAAGGTCTTACTGCACTCCACTGAACTTACGCTAAGGACGACACACACCCCCATCCCAGAGGGAGGACTCTAACCTCCGACAGGGGCAGCCGCGCAGACCGCAAGGCGAACGGTGGAAAGTATCAACACAAAGCCATCAGACGTGACGAAAAGGGAGATCCGAGTTCGAATCTCAGTCCAGCACCGATATTTTCCACATCTCATGCCGAAATAAAATAAGAATCAGCTGCCCAGTGATCTTGCACGATGAGTGGCACATTCATCAAAAAACACTCTCGCGTAAGAAAGCTTACTGGTGACTGGCTTTCAACCTGGCATGATTAGGCCTCCACCATGGCCCAACCTATAAGGACTCTCGCGCAACAAGTAGCAAAGTTACGTCTCTTATGTCCGTTTGGAACCACAGTGCAACACTACATTTTTCGAATGCAGTCACCAGAGGAGATGATGTGCTGTTTGTACTTCCTAAATTGATTACCTTATGTGAGAACCTAGCCCCGACCATCACAAGAATCATTCCAAATGAACACCCGTCTGCACAGAGCATTGGTTCATGACTGTCTTAATGTAGGCCTTTGCACACTAATGGAAAATTCCGATTCCGTGGAGGTTGACTACAACCTGTTCGAAACATTTCTTTCTCGGTCCATATCGACAGTCACTGGCCACCTTGGCTACCTAAGGCGTGCTCCTGACTTGGTTCTGTTATCCCCGAAATGAGATCACGTTAAGAGGCAGCTGCACGATGCACGAACGGGCACCGAGCGGGGTGGCGCAGTGGCTAGACACTGGACTCGCATTCGGGAGGACGACGGTTCAATCTCGCGTCCGGCCATCCTGATTTAGGTTTTCCTTGATTTCCCTAAATCACTCCAGGCAAATGCCGGGATGGTTCCTCTGAAAGGGCACGGCCGACTTCCTTCCCTAATCCGATGAGACCGATGACCACGCTGTCTGGTCTCCTTCCCCAAACCAACCAACCAACCAACCACGAACGGGCAACACGGTATAGTGCGCAGATTTCTGCAGGATGTGTCTCTCCATTTGCGATTCTACGCTCATAGTATTTCGGGTCTATTCACAAATTTGTGTAAACCCAAAGGCCAGATATCGAACATACTCTCGTCTTTGGTTTCGAAATTGCATTTCGTCTCGCATAATTGCATTCCTGCTGAATTTTATGGGGAGAGTACTGAAGCATGTAAGCAACCACGGTAGATTATACCTAAAAACTGGACAAGTTTCTGTCAAAACTTAAATCGTGTTTGCAGGTGCTAGTAACATAATAATTGGTTGGATGAAAACGTGCACTTTTGAAATGCAGCAAACAGCTGAAACTAGCCAATAATGTGGATTTAAAAAAATAACTTCACTGCCTCAGCGAGGAAGATTAATAAAAGCCAAATAAGTATTGTTCTGCAAGGCGATTAAGGCCCGACTGCCAGGAATGTGGAAATAAAATAAAATCTGAAACTAACAACATATTTTAGTCTACTGTACTCTCATCAGTGTATTTTACTTCGCTTGATAGCTCGCGGCCACAGAAATCAATTTTGTTTTCGTTTGACGTGAGAGCAATAAACGAAGAGGAGACAGCAAAATCACTAAACGTAAACGCTGGTCACGTGCAGATTAGCCACCTCCCCACTACAACTCACAAGGAGACGTCACGACCACGGGGTCGGGGATTTGTCCGAAATTTTGCGTGGACCCCTAACACCTCACGTGGCTAAAATATTAGAACGCACTACTCGGAAAACCCCGTGAAAAATCTATCCAAAGTTTCTCAGGTGCCTTATGAGTATAAAATGTTGGTCCAGTGCCGAGCCGCCGTTTGGCCTAGTCATTGTGGTATTATTTTGTGAATAGGAAATTTTCTTCGAACTCCAGACTACATTCCATTAATCTGGCTTATTCCCCTTTGTGTACCACTTTCAACCTGATTGACAGAGATGAACATCAATTTGTCTGTGGAAATGCAGATAATATATGGTTGTCAATCAGAAAAAAATTAGCAACTATGCAGAGAAAACTGCCGTATTTGATAACGCCAACGTGCCTTTTATACCCGGAAAAAGAATTATACCCCACCTCAAAGAAAAATGCCGTCAACTGGTGGAAAGGACACGCGGTATTTTACCTGCTGTCCAGTAAAGAAGGGAGCAAAGGAGATTTTTGGACGTTAGTCTCCGATCAGCATCACAAGCTACTACACATAAATAATTACTATGATACATACGCCAACTTCCTCAGAAGAAGCGTCATGTGAACTATTTTCGATTATGCGATTCAGAACATGAAGAAACGAGAGAGAATTTAATCTTTGAAAAACAAATACTATCAAGTGACGAACATCACTATCTGGTTTAGGCCTTTATTTCTTCTAAAATGTCAAGGAACCTGTACTTAATTTTCGTTAGTTTTATTACTTTTAAATGTTAGTTGAAAATTATGTACTTCTGTGGAATGTTATGACCAATTTAAAAAAATGGTTAGGGCTCGGACTCTTATGTCAGAGGCTTGGGTTCTTTTTCTTCTGATTCATTTTCTTTTGTTATTCCACCAATTATTCAAAAAGTTTCTCAAACTTTCATTATTTTAGCTCAAGAATGTAAAGTTTTTCATTCTGAAAAATATTCGTGCTCGTTATTCTATTTCGTTTCATGGGGTTTCAAGGTTTAGAGGGGCTTTGTAAGGGTCCGCTTGGGATTGTAATGGCCATCTGCGCATAGGATGTGCGCGAGCCGCGAGAAGTAAACGGCAGTTTGTTTTTCGACTTCGTCGTGAACAGACATGCCCGTTTCAAATTTCGACCTGTTATTCCGATCCGCGGTTAAACACGTCGACTGAAGAAGTTGCTGGCTCATCTGGAATAGGAGAAGAAATTCCTGAAGAATCCGTTCATAGTGACCTATCAAAATTACGATTGAAGGGCGCAGTGGTGTATTATGAAAAGCTGTCGACGGAAAATATTTTAATTGCATCGACATCTTCGGAAGAAATCTCTCACGATGCTATGTTATTGGCTGGAGAACTTTATAATAATACACTGGAACTTTTGGGTGCAAAAACATTCGTAACTGAAGAGGAATTAATTCACGCTCAAGAGGATTGTGAAGAATTTGAGGAGAACGACCGACAGTTCGAAGTGCCACAAAATGATTCGTCTCCAGACGAATATAAACCGTCACCGAAAAGATTTAAAAGTGACATGATTCCCTTTGCCCACAAAGTCGTGAATTTTGTGGAAGCAAGACAGCAATATCAGCAAGTTGCGACAAGAAATTTACAGCAATGGACATTGGCTGCGGCTGCACAATTCGTCGATTTCAAATTCAAGGCGTCTGATCGATAGGTCACGGCATTTAAACAGAAGCACAGAATTTCACAACGCAAGATCACGAAACTGGTTTCGAAAAAAGGAGCGGCGTCAATGGAGGCCATCCAGGCATCTGCGGAGGCCTTTCGTCGGCAGACGCGCCGGTTAATCCCTCAATACCACGACGAGGATTATGCGATACATACTGACCAAACAGGTAAATACACGTTTTCTGCGTACAAAATGTTTTTACCGATGTAAAATATGTCAATTCAAATTTAATTATAGAAAAAAGATATTTACATACACATTCGAATATTGTTTAATATTAAAAATACTATTGTTTTAGGATACTAATATCAATCTCACTGAAAAGTAAGTAAAACAGTTTTCGTGAAAAAGTCGGATTTGAATAAAGTGACGCATTCGTACACTGCACAATATTCAATAACATTATCCGGAAAACTGCTCCCACATGTCTTCATATGCTTACAAGAAGCGACCCGTCATTTCGGACCTCGTATTTACTAATTAATAGATGGCTATGGCAATACTTATACGAACGTTATCGTAACATCATCGCAGTCCGGGAAAGGAAAAACAGTTTTATACATGGATTTTCTCCGCAAATATTTAAAATCTTTCGTCGGGGAGAGTAAATATTTACTTCTCATTGACTCTTGGGGAGTTCAAACGATTCCGGAGACATATGATGCAATTTTTCAAGGTGACGAAAATATGCCAACTTGGTCTCTGAAAGTCATACCTCAAAAATGCACTTCTTTGGTGCAACCTTGTGATGTTTACGTTTACAGGCAAGTTAAAAATTTCGTAAAGCGCTTGCAAAATTGCAGCGCATTGTAACAGGAGAATCGTGAAATAATTCCCGGGAAGATTGCATCAAAATTCATTCTATAATTCTCCATCAATCATCGTCACCAATATTCCGAGATATGATTCAGTATGACTGGTTTGCCTCAAAATTATCATAAACTAGAAACATTTTCGTAAATGTTAATGGGGCATGTTTTTGTACAGATTTATAGCAAACGCCCGTTTTTATACGTTGCGCAAGATGTCGCAAAATTACTGCTTTGTTTGTTTTTACGATAATTACCACTGCGGTTCTTGTTTATCATTATTATATGTATAAAAATTGAATGTTTCCCAATCGACTTTGTTATTCTGATTAAAAAACCAATGTTTCTCCTCATATACTTTACAGTGGAAAATGGAAAACCCACTGCCATGAATTGTGTTGTTGGACAAAAAGAAAGAAATGACAAATGAGGTGACATCATTGCAGTCATAAATTACAACATTCAAAGAATGAGGAATCATATTCAGTCTTTAGCAGTAGCACAAATCCGCACCTTCACTGTCGCCTTCCTCTTCTGCAGCCTGAGGTTCCTGATCGTAATTTCGCAGACCCAAATTAATCATTCAGTAAATCCTTGACGGGTGTTCCGTCCAGGGTAAATTACGTGGACAGAGGAGCAGTCCCGAACAGCGACATCGCAAAGTCCTTCACTGCCTTTTATGTTTGTCAGTTCCAGCCTTCTAAAGGCATCCCTGGGGAGTTCAAGATCTTCCTTTATATCAGACACCAGATGTTTGCCGTCATATTCTTGTATCTGCTGTACTACTGATTTATTTTTCATGTGCGACTTGCAGGTGAGGTTGGGGTCGGGAACGTGAACCCAACCCATTCCCTCTCTACTAGGAATCCAGTTCCTAACCAATACCCATTCTATTGACAATTCGGAGCATGTTACCATATTTCTTATTGTGATTCTGATATTTAAGTATTTTCTCGAATTCATTTTCCATATTTTCATGTTTCCGTCTTTCAGCTAAAATCGCCTTTGCTGTAACTTTTTTGGAGTTTAAAAGCTTTTTGCTGGGATAACTTAGTTCAAGATTATACTCCCTAATGTGTTTTAGCTTAAAACTTATTTTTTGTATATTTATCGGCGGCTCTACACTTTCTGACCTGACAATGTCGTATAGTTTTGCTGTAGTGCACCATGGATCGTTACACATTATGCTCCATGTTCGTTTAACATACAATGCCATCGCTTTACACTTTATGTCAGACCCATTCCTCCATTGCTTGAATGCAAAACTGCTGTCTTCACCGGCACTCGAAACAATTCCCCTTCCCACAAAAACTTTGCTAAGGTGGACATGATCGCCTTCTCCACCATCGATGGAATGGGGAGAACGTGTGCTATGTAGTAGGCATTGGATAAAATATACGTGTTGATAAACAGTATTCTCTGGAACTGGTCTATGCTACGTTTACAGTTTTCAATCAAAGCTCCCTTGATTTTTCTTGCCACCTCCAGCCAACTTATTGCTATCATTTTTAAAAGGGGAGTTGTCAATGCTATTCAAAGAGCTTTGCGTTCATTAACATGGTTCCCACTCAATGCGCAAATTAGTAAGCCGCTTGATATTTAGAAATTTACTTTTGTTTCCATTTAGCCTCGCACCTGATGCGGAACAGTATTTTGCAAGTACCATCTCTAGTTGTGTCACATCTGTTTGGTCTCTGATGATTACGCCTACATCGTCAGCGTAAGCGCCTACCACGGTCATGGTAATGCCTGTCAGCCTGTGCTGTAGCTGTCTCAGGGGAGGTTCCAGCGGTATATCGAACAGGAGCATGGATAAGGGGCTTCCTTGGGTAACACCCCTTTTTATGTCAATTTGTTTTTTCAGTTGACAGCTAACGGAGATTTGTGCAGTAACACCCATTGTCACGTTCTTGAGGATGTCGATGGTTCTTGGCAGGAAGTCCACTCGACGCATTGTCTCTATCAGGTATTTGTGATTAATTTGATCAAATGCCTTATGGACGTCTATGAAAAGCAGTCCACATTTTATGTTACTTGCCTGCGCTAGTGCAATGACATCGCGATACAAAAGCACAATTTGTAAAATCGTCCTTCTGAAAGCACAAGTCTGCTGTTGGCCTATGATGTCGGCGGTGCATGGTGTAAAGCACTTGTTAATTACTCGAGCTATAATTCTATAATCCGAATTTAAAAGCGAAATAGGCCGTAGATTTTTTTTTTACAGCCTCTGTTCTTTGGGATCAGCACGATTTTGCATTGTTTGAACTCTGCAGGCACTGGCTTCCCCTATAAGACTTCATTGACAATTTCGGTGAACTTTCTCTTATTAGGGTCCAAAATCGTTTATAGAATTCAATGGGCAGTCTGTCAGGTCCTGGAGATATCTTAGCGGGGAAGCTGCACACGGTTTCTAATACATCTTCCTTGGTGATGTCCGAAGAAATCATCTCGCGATATTCGTTGGTTGGTTGGTTGGTTGGTTGAGGGTAAAGGGACCAAACAGCTAGGTCATCAGTCCCTTGTTTCAAATAGACTCCATTCTACTAACGGGACATCTCAGAAAAGTCAGAACAATAAAACGGAAAAAGGGAAAAAACGTAAAAGGGCAGTCACGTTGTCATTAGTAAAAACAAATGAGGGAAGTTGGCAAGAGAACGAACCCAACACCATGCTGAAGCAGCATAGGCAAGACTATCTGTGACTTAAAAGGTACAACTGCTATAATGCAGAAAGTACGTATGGGAATAGAAAGACTAACCAAGCCTTAAAAAGAAGGGGTAAAAACAGAGTAAAAGGGGAAGAAAAGAGGATTCCGGTCAGGGAGGTGAATCGGGAATCTCTGAACACTGCCTACAGTGGGAGACACCCAAACACTCACCGCCCTGCCCCAACACCAGAGAGATTAAAAACTTTAAAACTGAGAATAAAAACCACTCTCCCGGAGGAAGCCGAGAACCAGAGAGACCATCCGGTAATCGTCAGCCAACATCAAAGGTAAAGTGTGGGGGAGTCTGTACTTAGCACGCAGAGCCAAAAGAAGGGGGCATTCAACCAAAATGTGGGCCACTGACTGGAAGGCTCCACAACCACATAGCGGGGGTGGCTCATCACGCAAAAGAAAACCATGGGTCAGCCTGGTATGGCCAATGCGGAGACGACACAGTGTGGTCGAGTCCTTGCGGGAGAGGCGAAAGGAAGAACGCCATGGGCCTGGTGTCACCTTAATTGCACGAAGTTTATTAGACAGTGGAGTAGCCTCCCAAGAATTGGCCCATGACTGTGCGAAGTGGGATTTGATGTGAAGCCGTAAATCCGCTGCAGGAGGGGTTACAGAAAATGGGGGGTAAGAAACTGCTCCCCCAGCCAAACTATCAGCGAGCTCATTACCCGGGATACCCACATGGCCCGGGACCCATAGGAAGTCAATGGAACAAGCGGCACGGTGAAGATCAGCGAGATGGTCATGGATGGCAGAGACCAAGGGATGGCACCGGTCAATAGCAAGAAGGCCACTCATCGAGTCCGTACATAACAAAACGCGGTTGTGTGGGGATTGTTTAATAAAGGTAAGGGCCCGGGAAATTGCCATCAATTCCGCAGTAAACACCCCACATGTAGGTGGCAGCAGATGATTTTCCGTTCCAACAGAGGACGTGAAGGCATACCCAACATGATGAGCAGATTTAGAGCCATCAGTGTAAAAAACAACAGCATCCCGAAACTCCCATAAAATTTGGTGGAAAAAGGTACGGAACACCACCAGGGGGATGGAATCTTTCGGACCACGGCGGAGATCCATCCGAATTCGAGGCCGAGGAACTAACCAAGGAGGAGTGGAGGGGAGGGAGCGAGGAAGACAGGACAAAGAAGGAAGCTGAAAATCACGGTAAAGAGACGCAAGGCGCAGCCCAACCGGTAAACCCGCCCGAGGGCGGGAGTCGGGCGGGCGACGGCCATGGTCTGGGAATAGGATAGAATAGGAAGGGTGAGCGGGAGAAGAACGGATTTTTTTTTTTTTTTTTTTGTCGTTTTCGGGCGCACAACTTCAATGGTCATTAGCGCCCTGACTACTCTAAGAATGCACCGCGAGGCACAAGTTGACAACAACAACTAAAAGGGAAAACACAATAAAAGACAGACTGACAGGCATAGGATTAAAAAACATCATCAAATGTCCTTAGCGAGGTTTGTCAAATTGATAAAACAAAGAACACGAGCAGCTGCTCGTGGGTCATCCGCTAAAATGGCATCTAAAGTATTAGGCAGGTTAAGATCGAGGCGCAGTGTGGTAAGATCTGGACAGGACATTAAAATGTGTCTAACCGTCAGCAAGTGCCCACATGGGCAGAACGGCGCCGGCGCAGCCGTCAGCAGATGGCGATGGCTGAACCGGCAGTGTCCAATTCTTAACCTTGCTAAAACGACCTCCTCCCGCCGAGAAGGGCGTGAGGAGGACGTCCAAGCCACGGGAAGAGGTTTTAAGGCCCGAAGCTTGTTGTCGGTAAGTGCAGCCCAATCGGCATGCCACAGCGACACAACGCGCCGACAAATGACCCTGCTAAAATCGGACGAAGGGACACAACAAGAAGCTGTCCGAGGCTGGAGGACCGTAGCCTTGGCCGCGGCATCTGCAGCTTCGTTCCCAGGGATACCGACATGGCCAGGAACCCACATAAAGCTAACCGGCGTACCGACGTCCACCAGCTGCTGAAGAGAGCGTTGGATCCGGTGTACGAAAGGGTGAACCGGGTACGGATCACTGAGGCTCTGGATGGCGCTCAGGGAATCTGAGCAGATGACATAAGCAGAATGTCGGTGGCGGCAGATGTAAAGAACAGCCTGGTAGAGGGCAAAGAGCTCAGCTGTGAAGACCGAACAATGGCCATGGAGCCAGTATTTGAAACTTTGTGCCCCGACAATAAAGGAACACCCGACCCCGTCATTGGTGTTAGAGCCATCTGTATAAATGAAAGTCATGTCGATGAACTTCGAACGAAGTTCCAAAAAACGGGAGTGGTAGACCGAATGGGGGGTGACCTCTTTTGGGAGCGAGCTGAGGTCGAGGTGAACGCGGACCTGAACCTGGAGCCAAGGTGGCGTGCGGCTCTCGCCCACTCGAAAGGTTGCAGGGAGTGAAAAATTAAGGTGTTGAAGGAGGCGACGAAAGCGAACTCCAGGGGGTAGCAGGGCAGAGACATACAACCCGTATTGACAGTCGAGAGAGTCGTCAAAAAAGGAACGATAAGACGGATGGTCGGGCATTGACAGTAGCCGACAGGCATACCGACAAAGCAGTATATCGCGCTGGTAGGTGAGTGGCAATTCGCCAGCGTCAGCATGAAGACTCTCTATGGGACTGGTATAAAATGCTCCGATCGCAAGTCGTAAACCCCGATGTTGTATGGAGTTGAGGCGGCGTAAGATGGATGGCCGTGCAGAGGAGTATACGAAGCTCCCATAATCCAGCTTGGAGCGGACGATCGACCGATATAGACGAAGTAGGACGGTTCGATCCGCTCCCCACGACAGACCACTGAGAACACGGAGGACATTTAAAGAACGGGTACAACGGGCGGCCAAATATGACACATGTGGAGACCAGCTAAGTTTCCTGTCAAATGTAAGGCCTAAAAATTTGGTTGTCTCCACGATTGGGAGAGCAACGGGACCGAGTCGTAAGGACGGTGGGAGAAACTCTTTGTAGCGCCAGAAGTTAATACAGACCGTCTTCTCGGCAGAAAAACGGAAGCCATTGGCGACACTCCAGGAGTAAAGACGGTCAAGAGAACGCTGAAGACAGCGCTCCAGGACACGTGTACACTGCGCGCTGCAATAGATGGTAAAATCGTCCACGAAAAGGGAGCCTGATACATCAGCTGGGAGGCAATCCATTATTGGATTGATTGCGATGGCGAAGAGAGCGACTCTCAAAACTGAGCCCTGTGGCACCCCATTCTCCTGGCGAAAGGTGTCGGACAGGACAGAACCCACACGTACCCTGAACTGTCGATCCATTAAAAAGGAACGAATAAAAAGAGGGAGGCGACCGCGAAGGCCCCATGTATGCATGGTGCGGAGAATGCCCGCCTTCCAACAGGTGTCGTAAGCCTTCTCCAAATCAAAGAACACAGCCGCGGTCGGGCGCTTCCGCAAGAAGTTATTCATAATGAAGGTCGACAAGGTAACCAGATGGTCAACAGCAGAGCGGCGCCTACGAAATCCACATTGTACATTGGTAAGTAGGCGTCGAGACTCGAGCAGCCAAACCAGTCGAGAGTTAACCATTCGCTCCATCACTTTACAGACACAGCTGGTAAGCGAGATAGGTCGGTATCTGGAGGGCAAGTGCTTGTCCTTCCCCGGCTTAGGAATCGGGACAACAATAGACTCGCGCCAGCATGCGGGAACATGTCCCTCAATCCAGATGCGATTGTATGTACGAAGAAGAAAACCTTTACCCGCAGGAGAAAGGTTCTTCAGCATCTGAATATGAATAGAATCAGGCCCTGGAGCAGAGGACCGTGATCGGCCAAGTGCGGTTTCGAGTTCCCACATGGTGAATGGGGCATTATAACTTTCACAATTCGAGGAGCGGAAGTCAGGTGGCCTAGCCTCCTCTGCCTGTTTGCGGGGGAGGAAGGCAGGGTGGTAATGAGCGGAGCTCGAAACCTCGGCGAAAAAGCGGCCGAAGGCATTGGAGACAGCCTCAGGGGCCACAAGGACTTCATTCGCGACCTTCAAGCCAGAAACTGGGGAGTGGACCTTAGTGCCAGATAGCCGGCGCAGGCTACCCCAGACAACAGAAGAAGGAGTAAAACTGTTGAAGGTGCTTGTGAAAGCAGCCCAGCTGGCTTTCTTGCTTTCTTGGATAATACGACGACACTGAGCACGTAATCGTTTATAATTGATACAATTCGCCACTGTAGGGTGGCGTTTAAAAGTGCGTAAAGCACGTCGACGGGCACGTAAAGCGTCTCTACATGCTGCGGTCCACCAGGGGACCGGTACGCGACGTGGAGAAGAAGGAGGGTGAGGGATGGAATATTCAGCAGCAGCGAGAATGACTTCCGGGAGGTGTGCGACCTGACGATCGCAGCTTGTAAAGGTTTGATCCTGAAAGGTCGCCCTGGAAGAGAAGAGCCCCCAGTCTGCCTTGGAGATGGTCCAATTAGAGAAGCACGGAGAGGGGGTATGCTGCAGGAGATGGATAACACACGGGAAGTGGTCGCTCGAATATGTATCAGAAAGTGCATACCACTCAAACCGGCGTGCAAGTTGGGGAGTACATATAGAGAGGTCTAAATGGGAATAGGTGTGAGATGTGTCCGAAAGAAAAGTAGGGGCGCCAGTATTGAGGCAGACAAGATCGAGCTGGTTGAAAAGGTCTGCTAACAAGGAGCCCCTCGGGCAGGATGCTGGAGAGCCCCAAAGGGGATGGTGGGCATTGAAGTCTCCAGTTAACAAAAATGGTGCAGGTAGCTGAGCAATAAGTTGCATCACGTCTGCCCTGGTAACGGCAGATGACGATGGAGTGTAAACGGTACAAAAGGAAAACGTAAAAGTGGGGAGAGTAATGCGGATGACAACTGCCTGCAGGCCGGTGTGCAACGTGATGGGATCGTAGTAAATATCATCCCGGACCAGCAACATAACCCCTCCATGAGCTGGGATACCTACCACAGGGGGTAGGTCAAAACGCACAGAGGTGTAGTGTGCCAAGGCAATTTGATCGCATGGGCGTAGCTTCGTTTCCTGGAGGGCTACGACAAGCGGACGGTGCAAGCGGAGCAGCAACTTCGAGTCCTCTCGGTTGGAGCGAATGCTGCGAATATTCCAGTGAATAAGTGCCATCGTAAGAAAAGAAAGATGAGAGAAGTGGTCACCTCGAAGGCCGCTTAGGGCCTGGCTTCGAGCGAGCACTGCCGCCGCTATCAGTAGGCGGACAGTCATCGTCCATTAGGTCTATAGGGTCATCGGCCATCTCGGGAGGATGGCCGGGAGGGGGAGCTTCCTCCGCCAGTGAACGGCCAGATGTACGGCGACCAGCGGTGCGGCCAGGCGAAACGGATGACGGCCTGGGGCGGCAGCCGCTGGGTGGCGCAAGAGAAGAAATGCGCCGTGGCGGGGAAGGAGAACTGTGCTTCCTATGCGCCTTTTTGGAAGGACGTGTAGTGGAAGTACCGGTCGAAGGCTGTGAGGTCGAGGTACGGAGGAAGTCTGCACGGGATGGTTCCTTCTTGAAGGCCCGTGCATCTGACTTCGGTGTCTTCATCTTAGCAGAAGCTGAAGAAGGTGCTCGTGTCTGTGGGGTGATGGGAGGAAGAGGAGACGTCGACCGCGCGATCTTAGCACTGGCCGAACGGACGACCGTGGTGCTGAAGGTCAGATCGCATGTCTGGGTTGCTACCTCCCGGGTAGGCCGAGGAGAGGCGAGGACAGTACTGTATTTCCCCGCTGGGAGCAGCGTGGGCTTCCTACTAGCCAATAGCTTGCGAGCAGCCGAGGTGGACACTTTCTCTTTGACCCGAATTTCCTGGATACAGCGTTCTTCCTTATAGACAGGACAGTCGCGGGAGGATGCTGCATGGTCACCCTGACAGTTCACACAACGAGGAGACGGAGGTGGACAGTCACCCTCATGGGCATCCCTGCCACAGGTGACACATTTAGCCGCATTGGAACAAGACTGTCGAGTGTGATTGAAACGCTGACACTGGTAGCAGCGCGTAGGTGTCGGGATATAGGGGCGAACAGAAATAACCTCGTAGCCCGCCTTAATGCGCGATGGCAGCTTAACACTATCGAAGGTCAAGAAAATTGTCCGGGTCGGTACAAGGTCATTGTTGACCTTTTTCATGACCCTATGGACAGCCATCACGCCCTGCTCAGCGAGGAATGATTGAAGCTCCTCGTCAGTCAATCCGTCGAGGCAGCCAGTATAGACCACACCACGAGACGAATTCAAAGTTCGGTGGGCCTCCACCCGGACAGGGAACGTGTACAGGAGGGTGGCCCGAAGCAGTTTTTGTGCCTGAAAGGGATTCTCAGTTTCTAGTAATAAGGTGCCGTTACGCAACCTGGTACAGGATTTGACAGATCCGGCTATGGCATGTACGCCCTTCTGAATAACGAAAGGGTTGACAGAGGAAAAATCCTTTCCGTCCTCAGTTCGAGAAACTACGAGGAACTGTGGGGCAGCCGGTAGTACTTTTGTCACTGTTGGCTGGTCACGTTTCCGTTTTTGGGTCGAAGTCGAAAGAGATGGAGTAGAATCCATTGCGGAGGAATCCCCCATGATTGCCAGCGTCTCCGATGGCGCGCTCCTTCCTTGTGGGGACCCTCTCAGAGGGCACTCCCGCCTTAGGTGAATGTTTACACCTCAGGTCACACCTCCTGAGAAACAGACGGAGGGACCAATCGGCATGGTCAGAAGGTATCAGCTCAGGCAATCACCCCTCCCCGGGCCTGGCCTTTACCAGGGGGTACGCGCGTGCCTTACATGTCTACCCAGGGCGGGGACTTACGCGTTACCCCGTCACCGGCTACGCGTGCGAACGCGTGGGTCGGCCTTCAGACACGCACAGGGAGGAAGAAAGAAGAGGAAAAAGAAGAGAGAGGGAGAAAGAGGACAGACTGTCTCAAACGCCGAGGCGGAGACCAGAGAAGGCAAGGAGAAGAAGGCAATGAGAAAGCAAGGAGAAGGAGGCAATGAGAAGGCAAGGAGAAAAAGGCAATGAGAAGGCAAGGAGAAAAAGGCAATGAGAAGGCAAGGAGAAAAAGGCAATGAGAAGGCAAGGAGAAGGCAAGGGAAAGAGTAAGGAAGACAGTGAGGTGGAGAAGAGCAAAGAAAGGAACCAACAAAAGGAAGGAAGAAACGAGAAGTGAAAAAACCAAAGGGACCACGATGATAGGTCGTGGAACCGTCCGTCTCCGGACGCAGGCGCGAACTACCCCCGTGAGGGGGATGGACTCCTTTTAGTCGCCTCTTACGACAGGCAGGAATACCGCGGGCCTATTCTAATCCCCGGACCCGCAGGGGGGAAGAACGGATAGTAAGGGCATAAGACACCAGAAGCTGGGACCGCCGAACAGAAAGGGGGGGGGGATCCCAGTTTCAACCAGGAGACTATCAACAGGGCTAGTAGGGAAGGCACCGGTGGCCAAACGGATACCACGATGGTGGACTGGATCCAGCACGTGCAGTGTGGAAGGAGCAGCTGAACCATAAACTTGACAACCATAGTCCAAACGTGACAGAACTAGAGCACGATAAAGACGGAGGAGGAGGGAACGGTCCGCACCCCAAGAGGAGTGGGCAAGGAAGCGAAGGACATTGAGTTTACGGAAACATCCTACCTTCAGGAGTCTGATATGGGGCAGCCAAGTGAGCTTGTTGTCGAAAAGAAGACCCAGGAAACGAAACTGTGGAACCACAGGCAATCTTTGTGCAGCGAGATAGAGCTCTGGATCAGGGTGGACTGTAGTAGGGCGACAGAAGTGGACCACCCGCGATTTTAAAGGAGAGAATTGAAACCCGTGTGAGAGGGTCCATGCAGAGGCACGCCGTATAGCCACCTGGAGCTGCCGTTCTGCAGATGCCATCGAGGAGGAACTAACCCAAATGCAGAAATCATCCACATACAGGGCAGGGGCGACCAAGGGACCGACAGAGGCCACAAGTCCATCGATAGCAATGAGGAAAAGGACACTCAACACAGAACCCTGTGGGATGCCCATCTCCTGAGTCCGTGGAGAACTAAAAGCAGTACCAACTCGAACTCTGAATGACCGATGGATCAGGAACTGGCGGATAAAAATCGGGAGTGGGCCCCGAAGACCCCACTGATGAAGGGTTAGTAAGATGTGATGGCGCCAGGCCGTGTCATAGGCCTTGCGAAGGTCAAAAAACACTGTAACCAAATGGCGGCGCTGGGAAAAAGCCTGCCGAACTGCGGATTCCAAGCGAAGTAAATGATCGATTGGAGATCGTCCCTCTCGAAAGCCACACTGGTAAGGGGACAATAAATCCCGAGATTCGAGGACCCAAGTGAGCCGACGGGCTACCAGCCGTTCAAGTAACTTACAACCAACATTGGTCAAATTAATTGGCCGATAGCTGTCAACAGATAGGGGGTTCTGACCAGGCTTAAGGACAGGAACCACAATGCTATCCCTCCACTGAGAAGGGAAGTCACCCTGGAGCCAGATACGGTTAAACACCCGAAAAATATGGTGCCGTTGTGGAGCACTGAGATGTTGAAGCAGCTGGTTATGAATGGAATCTGGGCCAGGGGCCGTATCATGAGAAGAAGATAGAGCGGAAAGAAATTCCCATTCAGTGAAAGGTTTGTTGTAAGATTCTGACTCACAAGTGGTGAAACATAAGGTGACAGCTTCAGCCTGCCGTTTTTGATGAAGGAAAGCAGCTGGATAGGAGGCCGACGCTGATGCCACTGCAAAATGGGTCGCAAGATGTTCTGCGAGAACTAATGGGTCCATACAAATGCCATCTGGGAGGTGAAGGCCTGGGAGGGTGGACTGCCGATGGCAACCTTGGAGAGAACGAAGTGCAGCCCATACCCGTGACAGAGGGACAGTGGAACCAAGGGAAGAAACTAATCCTTCCCAACATATCCGCTTGCTCTGTTTAATTAAATAACGGGCTTTAGCGCGAAGGCGCTTAAAGGTAGAAAGGCTGGCTACAGATGGGTGCCTCTTAAAGTGTTGCAAAGCTCGACGGCGATCACGGATGGCAATGGCAATGGCGGTACTCCACCACGGGACTTGACGACGAAATTGTCCAGATGAGCGCGGGACAGGAAGGTTAGCAGCGCGAACAATCGCGTCAGACACGTCACGTAGGACGTCATCAATACAGCCCGACAAAGAGGGAGAAAACTCGACCTGAGCAGTGTATAGAGGCCAATCGGCGTGGTGGAAAGACCAACGAGGTAACCTATCCATCGGGGAGCGGGAAGGGAGCGTGATAATCAACGGGAAATGGTCGCTATCACAAAGGTCGTCATGTGGCGACCAGTGTAATGAAGGGAGGAGAGAGGGAGAAGAAAGAGAAAGATCAATGGCAGAAAAGGTACCATGACCAGCACTGAAATGAGTAGGGGAGCCATCATTAAGAAGGCACAAGTCGTGGTCTGCTATAAATTGGTCTATAAGAAGACCTCATCTAGATGGAAAGGCACTGCCCCACAAAGGATGATGAGCATTAAAATCCCCAAGGAGGAGGAAGGGAGGAGGAAGTTGCTGAAGAAGGGCAGTTAAGGCAGCAGGTGTAAGAGTCCTGTCAGGAGGGAGATAAAGATTGCAAACTGTGACTGCAGAGTCTAAGTGGACCCTAACAGCAACCGCTTCCAATGTAGTTTGGAGAGGAATCCACGTGCTAGCAATGTCTGTACGGACCAACGTACAAACGCCACCAGAAGCCCGCAAGGGTCCGACCCGATTTCGACAGAAAACGCGGAACCCACGGAGGGTCGGTGAGTGAGCATCAGTAAAATGAGATTCCTGGAGAACCACACAAGCTGCTGAGTAGGACGAAAGAAGGGATTGCAATTCCGGAAGGTGACGATAGTAGCCATTACAATTCCATTGGAGAACCACAGAACGATGGTTTAAATGAGGGCTGAACACGCTAAATCCAGTCATACCGCCGGGTCCCCACCCGTCACCGACAAGGAGGGGGCGACATCCATAAACGACAGGTCAGAATCCGGTTGTGAAGTCGGGGAAGGGACCTCTGGTGACACCAGAGGCTCTTTGTCCCGGGATTTATGTTTCTTCTTTTCAGGCTGAGATCGAGGAGGGCTGTGTGCCATAAAGGAGCCAGCTGCAGCAAGATCAGGAACAGAAAGAGACCGGGCGACCTGGGAGCCGAGAGACCGCGGCTCTCGCGGTCGCCACGTTGCAGCAGACCTTTGACCTGGAAGGTGCCGGGAAGGGGCATCCCGGGAGAGGCGCCCTTGACCGGCAGACGCCGAAGGAGTGGGACACTTCTCCGGCTGGGGAGGGGGAGCAGCGCCCAGAGGAGAAGGTGTGGGAGCCACAGGGCAGGGGGGAAGGAGAGGGGTCCGGGATGGGGGTAAGGAAGGGGGAGGAAGGGATGAAGATGTAACCAAGGCGTAACTAGATGTCATGGACACAGGGTGCAATCGTGCATATTTCTTACGGGCCTCTGTGTACCTTAAACGATCAAGGGACTTATACTCCTGTATCTTTTTTTCTTTCTTATAGACTGGGCAATCTGGTGAACGTGGAGAATGACTACCATGACAATTTACACATACAAGAGGGGGAACACAGGGACTCCCCTCATGGAGTGGACGTCCACAGTCACCACAGAGAGGGTCCTGGGAACAACGAGAAGACCTGTGGCCAAAACGCAAGCACTTAAAACACCGCATAGGAGGTGGGATGTACGGCTTCACATCACAGCGATAGACCATAATCTTAACTTTCTCAGGAAGGGCATCCCCTTCAAAGGCCAGGATAAAGGCACCAGTATCAATACGATTATCTTTAGGACCCTTCTGAACACGCCGAACAAAGTGAACACCCCGCCGTCCGAGATTTTCCCAAAGTTCCTCATCAGTTTGAAGGATGAGGTCTCTGAAAAATCACACCTTGTACCATATTTAGAGACTGGTGAGGGGTAATGGACACGGGAATTGTGCCAAGATGGGTACAGGCACGAAGGGCCGCAGATTGGGCAGCCGAAGCGGTTTTTATCAGCAACGAACCCGACCACATCTTGCTCAGGGAGTCCACTTCGCCGAACTTGTCTTCAATGTGTTCCACAAAGAATAAAGGTTTGACACTGGTGAAAGTATCTCCATCAGTCCTGGTGCAAACTAGATAACAGGGGAAAGGTTTTGGCCCTAGACGACGGGCCTGACCCTCCTCCCAGGGGGTAGCCATGGAAGGGAAGGCCGAAGGGGCAAGAGAAGCAGCACTTGAGGAATCAGTACCACGCAGAGAGACAGCCGCAGAAGAGCGGCCAGAGTTTTGGACCTGTATGCGTTTCATCTGCATAGCGTCCGCCCTGATACCACCCACTCCGATCAGGGGCTCTCCTCACGGGCGCCACCCAGCCACAGCAAGGGCCGTCTGGCACGGCGGCCATTGCCGGGAGTCCCGATGCTCCAGGATGACGAGCAACCACTCCAAGGCATGCATGAGGAGGTCACAGCTCAAGTATCAGAAGTGTGATCCCTGTGTGTTGAGGGGGCTCAACCAAAAGGGTACATAGCGACCCCACCACACGGGCTGGCTACCGTGCTGGCTATGCACCCTAGCATCAGACAACAACGTAAAAGAAAAGGTGGAATGTACGAGGAGGGCGCACGTCGGAGACACTAGGTAAGGTGCTCTTCCCCAAATGGCTCACACTACGGAAGAGAAATTTTGGAATGGAGGTCAAACCCCAGAGGGGGACCAAGGAATGCCAGAAGGAGGAGATGATTACGCAACAAAGCCGGAGTGTAAAACCAACAGAACCAGGAGGATAGCGGGGGCCAACATAATCAAGGACACCAATAGAGGGAGAGGAGAGGGCGAGGGGAAGGGGTATGGAGGGGAAAGGAGGGGAAGGGAAAGGAAATGCAGCCCGGGAGATAAAGAAGGCTGCAATGGCTCGGGGCCCCGTGCTCGCCATGCACGTATCCACAAAAGAGTTGTGGACCCCCTGGGGGGGCGATATTCGTGGAAGATATGCACCAAAGAGCTCATCGTATTCTTCTTCGTCTGTTTCCCCTGACGCATACATACGTTCATAATACGCCGAGATCTCTGAAATTATTTCCTTTTGGGTGGTGAGTATGGTACCATCATCCATCTGAAGTTTATCCACGAAACTACTATTCTTGGCGTGTCTGACAAGGTGGTACTGTGCAGCAGCCTCATCTTCAGTGACTGACTTTGCTTTGGATTTCATTACAAGTCCCTCCAGTTTCTTGCGTTTCAGACTTGATAATTTTGATTTTATTTGCTTGATGTCTTTTAATCTTGTAGGAATTGCATCTGTCTGATCGTAGTGTTCCCTTTGCATGCTGTAGTAGAATTCTACAGTCTGTTTCCTTTCTCTGGCCATATTAAAACTTTCCTTAGCTTCGGTTTCGCTCGTTGGGTCCACCATTCTATCACACTTGGAAAGTTGTTCAGTGAACGGAGACATTTCCCAAGCTCTGGTTAGGGCATCTTCTAAGTCGTCTTCTGATAATACCGAAATATTTAGATTCCACTGGCTTCTTACTCTTCTGGTAGGGTGTGGTGTTAAGTTTACGCAGGTCAACAACGCACTGTGATCGGAAAAACTAACGGGAACAGTTTGTTTTCAGTACTTTATCTGCTAAATTTTCCGATACATAAATTCTGTCAATTCTACTACATGAATTCGCAACAATATGAGTGAAGCTCACCATTGTTGGTTATTTTATTTCCCACGCATATTTTAAATCATCAACGAGACGTCTCAGGTCAGTTGATTAATTGAAGTTGGGGATTTGATCCTTTCGACTCAATACACAATTAAAATTTCCTCCTATTAAGTTGGAGGGGGTTTTTCCTCAGTAAAGAAATTACGCTTTCATTAAAGAATGTGGCTCTTGCAGCTTTATTACTGCTGCCAGAAGGAGCATATAAATTGACTATAGTAACTCCTGC
Source organism: Schistocerca piceifrons (assembly GCF_021461385.2). NCBI lineage: Eukaryota > Metazoa > Arthropoda > Insecta > Orthoptera > Acrididae > Schistocerca > Schistocerca piceifrons. Next base: position 71,426,519 of record NC_060148.1, on the reverse strand, counting down.
TACATTTATTCCAATACCTCACCCCGATTCTAATTTATCAACGTTATGTACGGGGATGCCTTCTCTAACTAAAATGGCCGTGTAACACTCGTTTCAGTGGAAATATTGTAAAAATCGACGTAATTGGACAAATTTAACTGTGGGAATACCACTTCCTGTAGGAGAGCAATATCCGTCGCTGACTCATACAGAAACTGTTTCAGAGCAGCTATTTTAACATCCGACTGTATCCTATTAATGTTTAACGTGGTAATCGTATATGAGTGTAACATGATTTTTTTCCCGCTGGTATATCATTTCATGCCACTCCATGCCGGGTACTTCCTGAGAATCTGACTGGAGACCACCGTCCCGGTTTGCTTTAGAACCTTTCATTTTACTTTTCTTGCGATTTGCATTGAGTCTGGCCTTCACCGAATGTCTGCTCCACCCAGCCCCTGAGCAGTTTTCTACTGAGGGCGGTGTCGGTGGATCTGAGGGGCAGTCGTGTGCCACCATCTCATCTCGTCTGCCAAAGGCGGCGCAGACGCAGTTTGCAAACTTTCTTCCAATGCCCCGTTACTTATATGATCACTTTCGTTTGCTGTTTGTGTTATTGCTGCAAAACTCCGCTTCTTCGTCTTGGGATTTGGGCTGTGACGTCGCCTGTTGTTGACAATCACTCGCTACCTCGTCACGTTTGGTTTCAGTTGCATCCGCGAGTGAATCTGTCTGCGTTGGTTGACGTACGGGTACTGCAGCGCGGGGCTGTGGCGTCACCGAGACGAGCACATTGCCATCTACTGGTGCGCCCAGCGCTACAGAATGGGACTGTAGTGTCACTTTGACCTGTTCGGGTGATGGTGGCGGATTCTATTTGTCTACTGATGCACTTGACTCAAGAGTTTGAATCTATGCTGACAATATTGTCTGAAACAGTAGTTCCCAGTACTGTTTTCTGAATGTCACCTACAGCTTTCAGCGACAGGCTGATATCTTCTTCATCTGTGCTACTGCCGTTACAAGTTCGACGTCTCTTGTTAGTGGCTATACTACTTTTTCCAGCCGGATTGTCTACAGTGTCTTTCCTGAGTAAAGGTGGAAATGCTTCAAGAGTATTTTGTGGCCTATCGTCCACATTTCCCATAATGCTGGAAAGGTCACCACCCGTCATTGATTTTCGGTCACAAGATCAGCCAGTGATAACCTTTCAGGCTGTTGTAAATTATTCTGCAATACAAACACTTTTTTGGACCGTTTTGCCGGATATGCCCACTTTCATATATGACAAGTCAAAGTCTGTCCATTGTATATAAGGTGCGCTTTGTAGCCACAAACCAAAATATGAGATGGAATGTTTTGTTTGACATGCATATCGACAGAACAAACGCCACTAAAGCATCGCAATCTATGCTGGCTGGACCATCGTTCATTACAAATTTGCCTGATGTCACCTTATTTAGATAATACGTCTTTTAAGTAGCAGTTTTCTACCTCAGGGGGGAAATTAAATTCTCTGACTTGTTTATAATCAACATCAGCATTTGAAATGGTAACTCTACTCACCGAATTATCGCGATGGTGGAATTCAGCTTTTCCTTCAAATTTCCGCAAAATCCGTTCCAGCACCAACGAGGAAAGCAGCTTCACAAAAAAGCAGTATTGCTCCAAGTTATAATCATCAGTGTGCGTCTGGTCCGAAGTAACGCCAATAAAGACAACGATCCACTCATGAGTTTCCAGTTAACTTGGCTGAACATTACGGCCTGCTTTGTCAAATTCAAATCTTAGGGTAAGCTTTCTGGGAAACGTGGTTGCCATGTCAGCAGTTAACAGCTCGCGAAAACAAGGAAACTAAAATGCTGCATCACCAGAATCAATTTTACACAACACTGTAACGCAGCGACTGAACGTAAAGTCTTAAAACCCAAACAGAAACGCCACAGCGCGCACGGTCAGGACGGCCGCAAAAGCCGCTATTCTGGTCCCAGACAAACGAAACTTTTGTGTAATTGCTTGTCGAAAGGCTATGAACGATAATGGACACCGCCCAAAGCACAACTGTCCGTAATATAAATATATTTTTAAATTATTTAGCAGTGCGAACCAAACTGCGATCTCTGTTTACGTTGCTAAGCAGAGATACGATCTACGATACAGGAGTTCACTTATGTCGCTTTGAGTACTAAAAACTTAACGGAATTGCCCATTGCTCTGCTTCTTTTGATGCGTTGTATTTACATTTGACTTTTTTTCCTGGAAGGGTAATCGGAACTTTGCGTCAATGACAGAGTTACCGCCACAATCTTATCTTTACGGGTACAGACTAACATCGAATTTACTTGCGTTATTGCAGCGCCTGTGGTATTCCGAATTACGATGCAAAGTTCCTGTGCACCTCCGAAGGAACGGGCAAAGCGGCGACTACACGTGCTATGAAATACGAGAAACGCTTCCCCAGTCGCGAATACGGACAACCGTCAGATGAACAGTGGAATGACGACAGTGAAAGTTTGTGTCAGACCGGGACTCGAAGCCGTGTTTCCCGCTTATCACGACCGGTCGCAATATCGTATTTATTCGCCGACATCAGGCAAACGACTTCCAGGTAAAATGTCTCACCTGTACAGATGTACGAGTACACGCTGTAGCCGCCGTAGTGCCTGTTCCATTGGAGACGCAAGCATATGCTGCGGAACTTCGCACTGTGATTCGGAATAACACTGGCTCTGCAGTGTCGTATTCAGTATGTTGTACAACAAGTACGTGTCGATGAAACTTACACCAGTTGTCTTAGTAACGTTACTGAAACCTGAATAAGTGTTACTAATCCGTACAAATATAAAAATACCAGTTATTGCTATTATATACGCGTGCCCTAATTGCTTTGTACATTAGCATTTCCAAAGACAGAGTCCAATGTTATTTACACTAATGGGAAACGTCTAATTTTTTTCTGGAAAGCAAAATTTTGTGAAGATCACATTAACAGCTATAAATTGTTTGCAAGCACGTGTTTGAGATGGACAATGTTATGTAGAAATTGTCCCCACAAATCAAAATCTTTGAGTGTAACTGTGTCAAACAGAAGAAAAAATTATATTTGGTAATGCAAGCTGCCAGTCCTACCTCGTACATTATGTTCGAACTTCATCCTACACAGTGCTGTGAGTATGTACTAACTTTAGAGTTTTTTTGGTCCTTGCGGGAGAGTTTAAAATTCCAACTTTCCTTGGCGCTAGCGGCAACAATCATTCGCTGAGGTAGCGACAAAGGTCTGTGGGGTCTGTGGGCTGCGTTAGACGGGGAATTAATGGAAAAGTCAACTCTGCTTCTGCATTACTACCACGTGAATTTGTGATTAATGTCTGAATGTGCTCACAATCAGTAATGTGTCACTAAGTATGGTACTGGTTTTGTGATTTTGTAGATAGTGTGCTGGCTTTCTAGTGACATGGCAGAATGAAATGAAATGATCATTTGGCATTGTTAGGCGGGAGGCCCCACGTGTGGGAGTTCGGCCGCCGTATTGCAAATTCTTTTTAGTTGATGCCAATGATGGACACGCAACATCGTCTCGAGGCAGAGAAAATCCCTGGCCTCGTCGAAAATCAAACCCGGGACTCCAAGCGCGGGAACCTTGAACACTACGGCAAGACCACGAGCTGCTGACGCTTGGCGGAATATAGGCGGACGCCCGGGTTGGCGGTCATTCAGTGATAATGCATAACGCACCTAAGAAATGAATAATTTAAGCAGTGCTGGTGGAGCGAGGTTTGCCATCCAACAACATTATAAAGGGCGCGGAAAAAGAGTTTGACGAAAAGTGTAGGGTGGATGGGCAGCATGAAACATAGGAATTTGAGTATAGCAACTGCGGGATCGCAACAGCTTATTTTCGGCGCTACCAGAGCATAATCTAAAACTGTCACGTGGACCTCTTTACTCAAAATGAAAGGTAATTCCCAGAAAATGTATACATAAACACAGTCTTTGAACTAACCAGCTTTCACGATGAGACCAAGATAAACTGAAAGCATCACATTCACATGTATCGTACTTAGGACTTCTTCAGAAATGAAAACAGTCACACGACCATGTGTCATGTATTAAAAAGGTCAAAGCGGAAATGAGTGTGCGGACATGCGGAAGTGGTGGTGATGTGCGCACATGTGCGACAGCAAACGACAGTGACATCTGTTATTAGACATGTGTCCTAAATGAACGGCGGCAGCTCCACTTCCCTGTTTATGTGGTACAAGCAAGACCGCAACACACCCAGTCCCGTTTACCCCTGGTGTCCGAAACCTTGACATAAGCACTGAGAAATGGCAGGTACTGTGAAAAAGCAAAGGACTCACCTCAGGATGAGTGACGGACTGCAACGCATTCGCGTCTCTCTAGGCGGAGGGCCAATGTGGAGGCTGGCTGGCCGGCCTCGCCCGTTCGTCCTGTCAGTGGACAGGTGGCCGCTCCTTCAGCAGGGTCCGAGCAGGCACACGGGGGCAAAGGCTTGCTGGTTATTGGAAGCTCCAACGTTAAGCGGGTGATGAAGCCCCTTGGGGAAGCAGCATACAGGGCTGGAAAGAATTCCAACGTGCACTCTGTCTGTCTGCCGGGGGGCCTCATCCGAGATGTGGAGGCGGCCTTGCCTGCGGCTATCGAGCGTACGGGGTGCAGTCGTCTGCAAGTAGTTGCTCACGTTGGCACCAATGATGCCTGTCGCTCGGGTTCTGAGACGATCCTCAGTTCGTATGGGCGGCTGGCGGATTTGGTGAAGACTGCTGGCCTCGCACACGGGGTGCAAGCAGAGCTCTCTATTTGCAGCTTCGTTCCCAGAGTGGATCGGGGTCCTTTGGTTTGAAGCCGAGTGGAGGGTCTCAAGCAGAGGCTTCGTCAGCTCTGTGATGGTCTCGGCTGCAGATTTCTAGACTTGCGCTATTGGGTGGGAAATTGTGGGATGCCCCTAGATAGGTCACGGGTACACTACACAAAGGAAGCGGCTACTCCAGTAGCAGAGTACTTGTGGCATGCACATGGTTTTTTTTTAGGCTAGGCAGTAGTGTGAGGTGTCCTGATGAACACTCACCAGTCGACGTGCACGCAGAGGAAACAGGACGCGCTCTGTGTAAAGACACTTCAGCTATCAAGATATTAGCAGGAAGTTTTCAGAGCATTCAGAATAAAGTTCCTGAATTTACTGCCCTCCAGGAAGTGTGTGGCGTGCAAATTATTCTCGCGATTGAGACGTGGCTGAACCCCAAGACAGGAAGTTCTGAAATATTTAGTGAGGGTTGGAACGTGTATCGGAAAGACAGATTAGACATCGTTCTAGGTGGTGTCTTCAATGCAGTTGACAAAAATATTGTGTCTACTGAGGTCGAAGTAGAGTGTGATAGTGAAGTTATCTGGACACGTTTAACAGGGCTACGGGAAATGAAGTTAAATGTGGAGTGTTATTACTGGCCACCAGGTTGCACCTTGACAGTTCTAGAATCATTCAAAGGGAGTCTACATTCTGTATCGCAGAAGTACCTGGATCATGCTATATTAGACGGAGACGACTTCAACTTACATAGTATAGACTGGGATCTCTATGGATTCATTACAGGTGGTACAGACAAGCCGTCGTGTGAATTACTTTTCAACACATTATTCGAAAACTGTCTTGAGCAGCTGAATCGACAGCCAACGCGTAATTGAAATATTTTAGATCTGGTAGCCACGAACAGACCAGACCTCATCGACAGCGTCAGTGTTGAGACAGGGATTAGTGATCCTGATGTTGTCATTACAACTATGGTTACGAAAGTTACACAGTCAGTCAAGAAGGCTAGCAGAGTATTCTTATTAGAAAGAGCAGATAAGCAGTTGTTAGCGTCCCACTTAGTAAATTAATCGACTTCATTGACTTCCGGTACGATAGATGTGGAAGTATTACAGGCAAGTTTTAAACACATTGTAAATCACGCATTGGAGAAGTATGTGCCGAAAATGTGGGTTACGGATGGAAAAGACACACCGTGGTTCAACAGCGCAATTTGGAGAATGCTCAGGAAGCAAATGCAGTCACACTAGCGGTACAAGAAAGATCGGGAGAATGAGGACAGACAAAAGTTAGTAGAGATTCGTGCTGCTGTAGAAAGAGTGGTGCGCGAAGCATTCAACCACTACCACCGTCATTCCTCAGCAAAAGATCTTGCTAAAAACCCAAGGAAATTCTGGTCTTACGTAAAATTGGTAAGCGTGTCGTAGGCTTCCATCCAGTTACTCACTGATCAGTCTGGCCTGACAACTGAAGACAGCAAAACAATAGCTGAAATTTTAAATTTACCATTTGAGAAATCTTTCACGCAAGAGGATCGTACAAACATACCAACATTTGAGTGTCATACAGATTCCCATATGGAGGACATAGTGATAGACATCCCTGGGGTTGTGAAGCAGCTGAATGGGTTGAAAATAAAAAAAATTGCTAGGTCCTGATGGGATTCCAATTCGGTTCTACAGAGAGTACTCTACTGCATTGGCGCCTTACTTAGCTTGCTTTTATTGCAAATCTCTTGCCCAACGTAAAGTCCCGGGCGACTGGAAAAAAGCGTAGGTGTCGCCTGTATATCAGAAGGGTAGAAGGACAGATCCTCAAAATTGCAGACAATATCCTTAATGTCGGTTTATTGCAGGATTCTTGAACATATTCTCAGTTCGAATATAATTAATTTTCTTGAGACAGAGAAGTTGCTCTCCATGAATCAGCATGGGTTTAGAAAGCATTGCCCCTGCAAAATGCAACTTGCGCTTTTTTCACACGATATCTTGCAAACCATGGATGAAGGGTATCAGATGGATGCCATATTCCTCGACTTTGGGAAAGCATTTGTCTCGGTGTCCCACTGCAGACTCCTAACTAAGGTATGTGGATATGGGATTCGTTCCCAAGTATGTGAGTGGCTTGAAGGCTTCTTAAATAATAGAACCCAGTACGTTGCCCTCGATGGTGAGTGTTCATCGGAGGCAAGGGTATCATCTGGAGTGCCCCAGGGAAGTGTGATAGGTCCCCTGTTGTTTTCTGTCTACATAAATGATCTTTTGGATAGGGTGGATAGCAATGTGCGGCTGTTCGCTGATGATGCTGTGGTGTACGGTAAAGTGTCGTTGTTGAGTGACTGTAGGAGGATACAAGAGGACTTGGACAGGATTTGTGACTGGTGTAAAGAATGGCAGCTAACTCTAAATATAGATAAATGTAAATTAATGCAGATGAATAGGAAAAAGAATCCTGTAATGTTTGAATACTCCATTAGTAACATAGCGCTTGATACAGTCACGTCGATTAAATATTTGGGCATAACATTGCAGAGCGATATGAAGTGGGACAAACATGTAATGGCAGTTGTGGGGAAGGTGGATGGTCATCTTTGGTTGATTGGTAGAATTTTGGGAAGATGTGGTTCTTCGGTAAAGGAGACCGCTCATAGAATGCTGGTGCGACCTATTCTTGAGTACTGCTATAGCGTTTGGGATCCCTAACAGGTCGGATTGAGGGAGGACATAGAAGCAATTCAGAGGCGGGCTGCTAGATTTGTTACTGGTAAGTTTGATCATCATGCGAGTGTTACGGAAATGCTTCAGGAACTCGGGTGGGAGTCTCTAGAGGAAAGGAGGCATTCTTTTCGTGAATCACTACTGAGGAAATTTAGAGAACCAGCATTTGAGGCTGACTACAGTACAATTTTACTGCCGCCAACTTATATTTCGCAGAAAGACCACAAAGGTAAGATAAGAGAGATTAGGGCTCATACAGACGTATATAGGCAGTCATTTTTCCCTCGTTCTGTTTGGGAGTGGAACACGGAGAGCAGATGCTAGCTGTAGTAGGAGGTACCCTCCGCCACGCAGCGTATGGTGGATTGCGGAGTGTGTATGTAGATGTATGTTCTCAGTTGTTTAAAAATGACTGGGTACTGCAATTCTTTTTTGTAGCCATTGGTGAAAACTCAGTGTGTGCTGTGCCACCGAATAATAGGCAGCCAGCGTAAGTTTTCAATTGAAAGACACTACAATACATATCACAAAGACGAGTGTAGTGTACTCAACAGTGAAGAACGGCAAGCAAAATTAAATGTCCTTAAGAAAATGGATGAGACACATCAACTCTATTTTACAGTACGTCAGAGTAACTGATACTTACAGTATATTGATAATTTTTACTTATGGACCGTCTGACAGCAACTGAATAAAACACAATTTTAGTAGCATATGCGTTTCGCCTTAATTTTCTGCAAAGCATCATCAGTGGCCTGGAATATGTACATATGATTGCTATTTTATTTACATTTTTGTCACTGTGCCTATAGGTTATAAACAGTTCTGGTGGTTGCTATTTCCTATTAAGTAGTAATGTTTTGAACTGTACTTACAGGTTGCGTGGACAATTTCTTACAGACGATACAGCACATAAAATTCAACAAAACATGCAAAAAGAAAGATTTAATTCCAAGTTACATTAATGTAAAAGTTAAAAACAGTTCTGCAGTGGCACAAAAGTCAAAATCATTTGCAGAACAATATTGGTTACTACATGAAATTAAGATGCTCTATTAAAAAAAAACAGCACCTAAACATGATGCTCTATGAGACTCATCTAGAATTGGCAAAAACTGTAGGAAACGCCGCAGCTTTCATGGCACTAGTAGAAAAAACTGAACACAACACATACACAGCAATGAAACATTTACAAAAACAAACAAACATTAGATAATGAAACTAACGGTAAAAAAGACGCAAAAATACATTTACATTTTAAATGTGAAACTACATGAACACCAACACACATTTCATCCATGCTTAGTTAACCTAATAGACAGAACTACACGAAAATGAAAAAATGCTCTTGGAAAAAGGTTTGAAACACTGCACCAATAGCTAAGTGAACAATCAATACATAGAAAATCTCATAGTAGAAACTGAACACATCCTTACACGTGAAGAACAACAAAATAATTGTGAAATAAACATAGGACTGACAAGAGAACTAGTAAAAGAAGGAATAAAAGGCATAATAAAACAAACACAGCACACACATCGTAAGAACAACCACACAGAAGCAGCCACTATGAAAAGGTTAAAACAAAAGTTAACAAACAATAACGTATTAATAACAAGAGCAGGCAAGGGAAATTTAACAGTACTAATGGATGAAGAGCAATACATCATAAAAACCAAGGAATACATAAACACCAATGACATACGAAAACTGAAGTCAGATCCAACCACACGATTCCAGGCAAATGTGAAACGAACACTGAAAAACATTGAACACACACTCACAGACAAACAGAAATACCCCTTAACACAGAAAAACCCACAAGCACCAACACTCCGCAGTCAACCGAAAGTACATAAAGACGGAATGCCAATGAGAGCTGTTATCAATTTCAAGAAAGCCCCATCATACCGCATAGCCAAACACCTCCAAAAGTTAGTTACAAAATACTATAAAGTAGAAAACAACAGAACAGTGATAAACACAGGAAACCTAATAGAAAACATACAGAACATAGAGGTACCACACACAGCATCACTGATTTCATTCGATATAGAATATATCGATACCTCCATCCCTATCACAGAAACAATAGAAATCATAGAACAAAACCTCTCATCCCACAGCAACCTCACCACAGACGCAATAAAAGAAATAACAGATATGCTCAGACTGACAACTGAACAAAACTACTTTCAGTTTGAGAAAGAATATTATCTACAAACTGATGGACTGACCATGGGATCCCCAATATCAGAAACACTAGCAAACATTTTCATCAGTCACCTAGAAAATCAGATATTTGAAAAAATAACCACAAATAAAAGTTTCAAAATCATATATTGGTACAGATACGTGGATGATATTATTTGTCTGGTAGATGAGCCAAGTTAAAAAATAGATGAACTCCATTTGGAAATAAACAAACCTCATCAGAACATAAAATTCACACTTGAAAAAGAAAAAGAAAATCAAATTTCCTTGACATTACAATTAAAAAAGAAACTGGCAAACATACATTTAACATCTTTACAAAACCAACAGCCACAGTCACAATAATACATTCCACATCCAACCACCCCCACAGCCAGAAACTTCCAGCACTAAGACACATGTTACATAGATTAAACAGAATCCCACTCAGCAAGAGAAACTATGAACAACATACAATCAAACAAATAGCTAGGAACAACGGGTATGACACATGTGGTACACAGGCTCAATCAAAAAATAAAAACACAAATAAAAAACAAACACAACATTTCCAGAATACAAAATAACCTATGAGCTGAAAACTTACAAACACACTCAACAAACACACACAATAACACCACCACACAGAAAAGAACCAGATGGTACACCATGACCTACACACATAAACTAACACACAGAGTTGCAAACATCCTAAAGAGACAGGGCTTCAAAATAGCGTATAAGCCTGGGCAAACCCTTCAATCACACCTAAGCCAGCCAGCTACCAAGAGAGACAAATTCCAACCATCAGGAATATATAAACTTGAATGTCAAAGTTGTGATGCAGTATACATAGGCATGACATCCAGGAATTTTGAAACAAGATAGAAAGAACATATCAGATGTTGGAAGTATGAAACAAACCATTCCACATTTGCAGAACGTTTAAAACACTACAACCATCATCCTACAAACATGGAACAAGAAATGAAAATAATGAGAATAAGCAACCATGACAAACATCTTATGCAAACACAAGGAAACTTCCACATCCACAAAGCCATAGCAGAAAAACAAATGAACACACATCAGCACAAGCTCCCTACTACACTTAATAAAGGAAATAACATAAAACAAAAAACTCTCTTCCCCCCCCCCCCCACACACACAGCACAAAAAATATAAAATTAATATCACACACACACACACACACACACACACACACACACACACACACACACACACACACACACACACACGAACAGACCACAGATACTTCAATAATTACACTCATAAGTTTCGATCTTTGGCAAAAACATTTGACAGTTGGCAACAGAAACCAAAACATTGCATTAAAACAAGCATTCAGTGCATAGTGCTGTGGAATGTGGAAAAAAACCGCAAATTGGCGTTCATAAGAAGAAGAACACCAAAAATGTAACAGGAGGGTAATATGTAAGAAATTGTCCACACAACCTGTAAGTACAGTTCAAAACATTACTACTTAATACAAAATAGCAACCACCAGAACTGTTTATAACCTATAGGCACAGTGACAAAAATTTAAATAAAATAGCAATCATATGTACATATTCCAGGCCACTGATGATGCCTTGCAGAAAATAAAGGTGAAACGCATATGGCACTAAAATTGTGTTTTATTCAGTTGCTGTCAGACGGTCCATAAGTAAAAATTATCAATATACCGTAATATTACACGCAACTGAGGAAGACAGGACTACAGAAGTTGAAGATGTCAATATAACTGATACTTCTCAGTTTCTTGTGTTACATTTATGTCTATTTTACTGTATGATGTAAAATGTACTGTTTTCAATTTTCCAGAATGACAACCACACTAAATCTTCACTGCAAGCAAGTTTTAGAATTGCATTAACAATTGCGCAATCTGGGAAACCCTTTTACGAAGGGGATTTTGTGAAAGGGTGTCTGATGCTGCAGAACTTGTGTGCCACACAAACGTTAGCAGGTTTCAAGAAATCAGTCTATCCAAACAAACAGTGACAAAGACGTATTAGTGCTATGGTCGGCGACGTGCACAGGCAGCTAATAAATAAGGCAAAAAAATTTGTTGCTTTCTCTGTTGCGCTCAAAGCAATAGATCTTACAGATACAGCCCAAGTTGTGATATACATACGAGGTGTCGATAACGCACTTTGTGTAACAGAGGACGTTTTGGACTTAGTACCTTTGAAAGGGACTACTACAGGTGCAGACTTACTCCAAGCTGTCGAGCAAGCGATTGATGGTGTCGGTATGGATTGGAATCGGTGAGTCTCAGTGACCACAGATCGAGCACCATCAATGCAAGGCCACTGGAGAGGACTCATAGCACGGATGCGCCAAAAGCTAGGGCGCACAAATGAGACGTATGGAATTCACTGCATTCTGCATCGAGAGGCACTTTGTGCAAAATCAGTAACTTTAGCAAACGTCATGCAAATTGTGAATCTTCAGGTTTTCGCGGCGCAAAGACTGCTCCATTAAATTTCGGGAATGCAGCCGCATAAATTCTGCTTCTTCTTCAGAATGCAGCCGCATAAATTCTGCTTCTTCTTCAGAAGAAGAAGCAGAATTTATGCGGCTGCATTCCCGAAATGTAATGGAGCAGTCATGCAAATTGTTGTGCATACTGTAAACTACCTGAAGACACATGGGCATAAGCATCACCAGTTTCAGCGGTTCTTTGAGGAATTAGGAGCGGAGTACGGCGACATAGCTTACTATACTGAAGTACGCTGGATCAGTTGAGGTAAAATGCTGAAAATATTTTTTTATTTACGTTTGGTCATAGTAACATTCTTACATGAGAAGGGAGAAAGTGAACCTATGTTGTAAGACCCTTGTTGGATATCACACCTTGCATTTCTTGTCGACATTACGTCTCACATGAACAGCCTGAACGTCAGTTTGCAAGGTGAAAATAATTTAATTTCTGACATGTTGAAAAAAGTAAATACCTTTGAAAGGAAGCTTGCACTTTGGGAGCGCCAGCTAATGACAGAAAACACTGCATATTTCCTGACTCTTGGACTGGTCCATAAAAGTGCTAGATTTCAAGAATACGTATCAATAATTGTAAAAATTAAGGAACAATTTCAAGCACAATTTGCAGATGATACGAGTTTGTCTCCTGCCATTCGCCTCTTTGCTCGACCGTTCTCGTCGTCAGTTGAAGATGCTCCGAATGATCTACAGATCGAACTGATCGACCTACAGTGCAATACAAAAGACTGAAGAACAAGTTCTTTGCAGTGCGAAGTACAAAAGAAATTAACGAAAATTTTTCACAACAAGAATTTCCACGCCTGCACAAAGATGCCGCGAGACTTATGTCCACGTTCAGGTTGACACATGTTTGTGAAAGGTTTTTCTGGGTGATGAAAATGAATAAATCAAGGTTTCTATGAAGCATAAGTGATGAAAATCTTCACAACTGCTTGCCTTCGTCAATAAGCTGAGCTTTTATGCCCGATATTAACTGTATCATTTCTCATGACCAGTGATAAACGTGTTTGGATTTATTCCTTTCATAATTAAAACTTGTTTACTATCTGTGCATTATTGCATCATTCTGCTCCATGGTACATTATTATCAGGAAAATTGCTCATTAAACCGATTGTTCCAATGTATACTTACATTTAGGGTTTTTTTAATGTGTGAAGGGCTACGCTCGGCTGAAGTCGATAAACAATAACCTTCATCTAATTGTCGGTTATTATGCAGATTTTAGATGGAACTGATAATAGTATTGAAATAGCAGGTGATCGAGAGGTCTGCGGTTATCATTCTGTCCAGAGGTCAGTGAGACCGAAATTATGTGGGTGTAACTGAGGGCACCGAGAATTAGTTATAGGAAACCTTGCATTAGTTTAATGTTATTTGAAATTATGAATAAGGTTCGCTGGAAGTCGCTGACTGCTCTCTTTCTTAAATACTAGATCGAAAACATTACGCGTATTTGCGTGTCTTCAGTCAAGCTGCCTTAATAAAAACCCACGATTGTTAACTATTTCTTGTCTTACTGGGTTAAACTGGTAACATGAAAGTAGATGTCTTAATGAGTAGACTGTGACAGTATTGTAAATGTTTTAATATGCAAAATACCTTCCCATGGTTGGCTTGCAAGCTGTGGAAAGAGCACTAGAATGCGCTGGTACAGAGTACCACAGCAAGTGCATAAAGTGACATCTGTGCATAGAAACATGCACTACATGAATACTGGCGGCTGTGGCATACACGCTGTGACCCGGAAGTTGCACATGTGCAGGAGCACCGCACGCATGCAGAATTTCTGGCCGGCCCTGAGAAAGCAGAATTTATTACTATCTTAGAAAGCAACAGTAGATCATTTTCGGCTAACCCGGACTGGCTCGAAATTTTGGATACTGTATTGCAACTCTGGATCCATTCTCTGTGGAACTGTATTCGGTACCTTTTTCTAAAAACCAAGACGTACAGAATGAAACAGATACGATTATGGAATGAGGAGTGATAACACAGTAACAGCGAATATATCAGTCCACTTATCATTGTAAACAAGGATGGAGTTGTACATGTTGCCACTGATGCAAAACTCTAAACAAAGTAAAAAGAGAGGTGGACACGCCTGAAAATCTGGACAAAATTTCATAATGAGGTATTTAACTAGCTTTGACATGACTGCTGGCTATTGGCAAATCCCATTAAGTCTAGAATCGCATGAATATAAAGCAATCCTGTTTACTGGGAAATGTTATCGATACAAAGTAGTTCCATTTGGACTGAATACCTCTCTGGCAGTGTTTATTAGAGCTATGGACTGTGTTAGGGGAGGAGTTGAGTTCCAGGTTAACTATTTATGTAGATGATTTATTTATCTCCAATGAAAACTGGCAAAAAAGCTCCAAACTGTAGCTCTTCAAGCAGGAGCCATCACTTTAAAATTATAGAAATGTAAACGTGTAAAATTAGAAATTAAATTCTTGAGCCATATAATTACTAATACCGGCATTAATAAGGACCTGGAGAAAGCTACATGCCTTAGAAAAATTTCCCCCAGCAAAAAATAGATAACAGTTTTAAGCCTTTTTAGGTTGGTGTGGATTTTACAGAAAATTTGTTAAGGGGCAACCCTTCAATAATCCATAATTGAACAATCTATAAAAAGATTAAGTGCTTTTGTTTGGATAGATGAGAGTCGGCAGGATTGTGAATCTTTAAAGATTAAACTTTGACATGATAATGTTTCACATCACCCAGTACTGTCACAAACTTTCAATATGAATACTGACAGTAGCACCTGTGGGATTGTATTGAAATTTTCCAGGAGATAAATGGTACAGGAAATTTAGCACATAGAACTATAGCTTTTGCCAGCAGGGCATTGACAGGAAACAAACAGAACTACACCATATCAGAGGAGGTAGCCTTGGCCATATTATGGGACCTCAAGAAATTTATAGATTATTGGTGGGGTTTTAAGATCGTAATACACATTGACCACAAAGCTCCAACATTCCTTAAAGATTGTTGCCTTCTAAATGGCAGGCTCACCCAATGGGCTTTATACTTGCAACAATTGAATTATGAAATCTGCTATGTAAAGACTGCAAAAAATTATGTGGCAATGAATTGTCCCAATGGTACTGATGAAGTACCCAAGGAATGCAATGCAGATGGAACTTTCCAAATTAATTACATGAAGTTGAGGCAAAAATGAATTTGAACAGATTTGCAAAAGCATGCGATATCATCAAAATGAGCATCCAATTTGGAAATCTGTGAAAGTGAATTTTGATTTTTAAAAGTATCTTGTGTAAGAGGAAAGGCTTCATTACTGAAGAATGGATGGTGTGTTGTCCTACCCAATTTGATACAGATGTCATATTACTTTCACTACCATTGGGCCAAAGGAGTGTCTAGATATATTGGCTAGTGTTATAGTACAAGTCTAAAGGTAACTGAACGTATTAGGTCTTGTGACATCTGCCAGAGAGCTAAGGTAACCAATAGAACTAATCAAGGCCCAATGCAGAACACGTTACCTAAAGATACCATGGATTTACTGTCTGTGGACCTGTATGGACCCCTCCCCACAACTTCTGTTAACTGTAAATGTATTTTAGTGATTTTGGAAGTATTTTCTAAATTCATAAAATTGTATCTCCCAAAAAAGGTGACAGCAATGTCAGTATTCAACAGGATGATTCAGTATTTGAGAACCATTGGAAAACCCAGTGCAGTACTGCCCAATAATTGCCCAAATTTAATTCCAAAAACCTGGAAAGATGGCATGGAGCAGAATGGTGTAGAAACTAAATATATTTCGGCCTACCATACAGGCAGCAACCCTGTTGAACGGTATACGAGGGAAATAGGATGGTTATGTAGGACCTATTGTCACTATAACCACTGAGTGTAGGGCAGATTCGTATGTGAATTTGAGAGTTTAATGAAGACCTTGCCTCATGGGTTTACTGAGTTCACACCTGGGGAAATTCTGCTCAATACTAAGAACAAATGTTTAATTGAGGAAAAAACTAGAGTTCCCAACGTTTACAGATTTGGGATTAGCCCAGAAGAAAGAATTGGTAAAAGAAAAAACAAAGCCAAAACGAGATCTAAAAGGCACAATAGCAACCTGAAGTTTGTCATGTTCAAAATTGGTAACTACGTTCTTCTGAAGACCCATGAATAATCAAGTGAACTTAACCATGAAATTTCTAAATTTATGTATATATAATGGGCCATTCACAGTACAAGACACACCTCACAACAACACCTACTATTTAATCTCCCCAGAGTCGAAGAAGCTCCTTGATGTCCATAATGTAGTGGATCTCAAACTGTATGTACCTAGGAATGAATAAATGAAGAAATCATACCAGACTAAAAATGTATATTATGCTGTAGATGAAATAATGTATCTATCTTATGAAGCTACTATACTGTATTTAACTGTAATTTATGTTCTTATAAAAATGTTGTAACCTATGTAAAATTGCTGTTACTATCTTAGAAGTTTCAGATTCTAAAACCTGTTGTAAAATATGTGAAACCCTGTACTGAAAGGGCTACAAGCAAATGATGCCAAATTTAAAAGAAATGTGGAATGCCTTAAATACAGAATGGGCAGCATAGAAGACTTGCCAAAGTGGGGTAAAAAAACTGTCTGTAATAGACTGCCAAAACCCAAAATGGGCAGCCAATTGATTAATGTGATATGTAATTTGTTAATGTTGCCAAATGCAGTGCAAGTTGCTATTGCAGGTAGCAAAATTATTTTATTTTCATATCTGTTAGTGTTGTATGTGTTTTGCTACAGTTTTCAAAGAGGGACTGTGTTTCAAATAAAGGCAGTAAGAAAAGAATAGTAGGTTCAGTTTAAATATGTTTGTTTATGTAAATATCAAATAATGGAGTACTATTATTAGAATCAGCATTGATAGTTTCCTCCTTTGTAACTTCAAAATCATGCTATTGGATGTGTTGCATGTACAACGTCAAATTGCTTTTGATATTTGTAGGGGGTATACTTGTGTGTGTATACCTACATCTCTTGAATGCTTACAAAATGCTACTCAATATTCTTGGCAATACAGATATATTTTGCTTACTACTCAACTTACTGTTTCACAAAATGAGAGTCAGTTATGACAGGTGTACATAATTGAATAATGTTGCTTATGTCTTGTTTTGGTAATTACGTGTATAGAGTGTATAGTGTTTTAATGTGTTTTGCAATGTGTTCTTTTCATGCTCAACTCTGGATGAAGTGATTATTATTTTCGACTGCTTGGTACCATTAAGGTGTTATTGATGTTTGCCTAGCAGGAATCTTCAGTGAACCATGGGACATATGTAACATCCATTTTTGACCTACTTTGTATTGATATTTCTAGTTGTAGAGTTGCTTATGTAGAGTACTGTATCTGTCATATGTAGAGTGTTTTATCTGTCATGGAAATTCTTTGATAATATATACATATTTCACTTATGTGAACTTTTGGAACATAGTTTAAATTAAGCTTGTTAATGTAAATAACTGCTGGAATAATTATTATATAATGTACTGTAAATGACTTGGTCCATAGTTAGCGAATGCAGGGTTGAATGTAAAAAATGTGGGGAATCCCTGGAGCTACGGAAGTAGCCTGACGGAATGGAAAAGGAGTCGTTAGCGCAAGCTGAAATGTGTCCTTCACAACGGGTAAGGAGTCTGGCCCGAGCAGTGCTGTGGTTAACATTTCGTTAGCAGTAGCAGAACATTGTGGCTCATGTTCTTGCAGTTTTGAGGCAGAGGAGCTAAGAGCATTATTTATGGACCTTGGATTCTGCATTTGGTGATACCATGTATAATGGCATTGTTTTTTGCCCTGCAAAAATATAATTCAGAAGATCTATAACAGGGCGAGGCCAACAGTACTGCCATGACTGCATCGCCGCCATGTTAACAGCCACTGCAAATCATGCCACCAGTGCCACCAGCCTTCCACCAAATTGTTTATATTTGGCACTGTAAATGAACTAGGTATTTGTGAAATTTGGGTGATTTTAATAATAATCGTGGTGTTGCTAAAAGCTATACATTACACCTGTTATTATCCCAAATCACAAACCTTTAGAATCCTATCCTAGTGAATATAATTCCGAGTGTGCTAATTTATTATGAAAAGACTATTCAGCAGCTGTAGAAATAGTTGTGATTGCTTTCTGATGTGTGGAGTTGTGTTTAAAGTTCAGTTTTATAGTTTGAGAAATACTACACTGCCAGGGCATTTTTAAATCGATCTGCAATCATTTTCTTAAATAATTTGCCTTACTTAAAAAGGTATCCGTAAATAGTAAAGTTGTTAGTTAAAAGAATAATAATATTAAATAGAAGTAAAAATCATTATTAATTATTCACTTTGATCAGAATTACAAAGCTTTACCACTGTTCATTTTATGAGAAGGTGTTTGAACTTTAATTTAAAATTGTGTTGGCATTTGCACAGTCAGCCATATTTTGAGAAGGTTAAAAGACTGCTTTTCAAAGCACATTTGTTATTTGAAGAGAGATAGTTTCTTGTGCTTCACTTCATGAATAATTATTTATGAGAATACTCACCATTTCCCATACACACTTGTGTAGTTTTGTTAATGAGCATGGTTCATCAAACCATGAAAGTGTAATAGCCATCATGTGCTAGGCTAGTTGGTTAATGAAGCAAAGCAAAGGTCCCTCCAGAGCCAGTGTAGTTAGATTTGCTTTCTGTTTAATTGCTTCAAACTGAGCTCAAGAAAGAAATATTTACTGTGTTAGCTATTTTAATGCAAGCTGGTTCATGTAATGGCATAGAGAAACTCTACTAAGCATGGTTGTTATAGAGTATGATCATAATAAACCCCGATTTAAATCAGAATCATTTCATGCTCTGCCCTGTTTAGTAATGCTATTAGTATCATGTGTGTTGGTGATGGGTTGTATTAACTGCTGCATCTAGTTCATTCAAGGTACATCGTCTTCACTTTCAAGTTAGTACTACATTTATCTGCAAGGTTATATTACTGTGTTGTAGTGCGAACAGATGTCAAGAAAGAGTTTAGAAGGTGTTAAGGAAAGTCAAGTTAGTCTTAGCACTGCCTTGAGCTTTATTACATTGTTTGACAAAAATTCCTAATTAGGCTGGCAACTGATATTAATACGTAATATTACGACTTGCTTTTGTGCTGGAGAACATCTGATCCTCAACCACCTTTTTAGTGTTGGTTATACTCTGCTGGAGTGTTTTGGAAATGAACCCCAGTCAAACAGATTGATTGTACTGTTCCCATTAGGTTATCTCAAGGTCACAACTTTCTCAAAAATTCCTCAGAGAGGTTTAATGTAATCACTGACTGCCATTTATGGTGCTCTGTGTTACCATTACAAGCACTCCCTTCAGAGGAGCCCTCCTGCACCATTCCACCACATGTGGATGGCTGACTTGCTGCAAGGCTGTGCCCTGTATTCTGTGACATTTGTATGGCTGCTTCGAAATCTTGGCATTCTCAGCTCTTAAGGAGGGAGGCAGAGCTTTAGTTGGTAAAGACATTTCCAGCTGGAGTACATCACAACCAGACACACATTCTGGAATCAGGTATTTGATTTTAAGGTGTACCCAGGACCAGATGTACAGTCAGATCACAATTTAGTTATGACAATGAGTGAAGTAAATTTTAAGAGAGTTGTTACATGAATTCAGTGTGTAAATAAATAGGATACTGAAGTACCCAGGAATGGAATGTGAATTTTAACTTCTATGAGGCTCTAGATAATGCAATAATGAATGGCGATCAAACGAATTTTCACATTTGTCTACATAATCAATGAGAGACAATTCATAACAGACAGCCAGCCAGAAAAAGACATCCAAACACTACAGAAGTGACCAAGCGCTGGTAAGTGTGATAGCTTATGCACAATGAGCTAAACAGCTCATGAATCCAACTTAGTGACAAAAATAACAACATCCAGAAGAATGGAAGGAAAAGTTTATGATCTCTGAGTATTTGGAGTAATGGATCCAGGGAGGTCAACTCGACCTTCAACTTTACAGTGGCAGGAATGTGAGAGAAAAATCGAGATGTTTATTGGATTTGTAGATCTTTACATGACATTTGACAGAATGAAACAGTGAACTGTTTTTCTAAAAGGTACAGAAGATGACATAGAATATGAGCAATAATCAACAAGAATTGGTACTCTTACTCAAAGATGATTAAAGATAAGGATGCAAGTAGTCTTCACAAATGTTCAGATGAACACTGAAGAATCATTGGTGGAATTGAAGAAACTTCCAGGAATTTAATTAAAACTGAAGGTGAAAATTTCGTTTAATAAAATTCACTGGTGATATTTCTGTGTTCACTGAAATTCCGAATGAATCACCAGAGTTGATGAATGTAATAAATAGTTGAATAAACACTGAATCAGGATTAATGAATGGAAGAGGAAAGTATTGTGGAGTAGCAGAAATAACATTGGTGGCCAATGTTTACATCAGAATTATGGACCACGCAGTAGACTGCTTGTAGTAACTATTACACGTGAAGCTAACTTACATTGAGAGACAGAGCGTGGTCGTTATAAGGAATAAAGTTGCATGGAAAAGCGGGAGATTCCTTGTAAAACAAAGTTACTAATACCAAGGATAGGCCTTAATTTGTGTTGGATGTCCCTCAATGTATGTTTGGAGCACAGTACTGCATAAAAATTAATCGTGGATTATGGGAAAAAAAACGAGAGGGGAATCGGAGCATTCTAAATTCGGTGCTATAGAAGGATGTTTGAACTAGGTGAACTCTTAACAGAAGAACTGTGGAATGTCTGTGCAGAACAGGTGAGGATAGTGTGGTATGAGGAAAACTGTGACAAGTACGAGGGTCAGCATAGTAAGTTATATTTGAAGGCATCAGGGAATAACTACTGTGGCACTAGAGGTAGTTGTTGAGGTTAAAAACTGAAGGGAAAGACAGAGGAACGTATACCAGAAATGACTGGATTCTGGGTGCTCATGGCACTGTCAATCTGGTGCTCACACAGACACATTGTCAACAGGAGGCAGAGTTTCCCCTTTGCATGGTTCAAACAGCTCTGAGCACTATGAGACAACATCTATGGTCATCAGTTCCCTAGAACTTGGAACTACTTAAACCTAACTAACCTAAAGACATCACACACCTCCATGCCCGAGGTAGGATTCAAACCTGCGACCGTAGCCGTCCCGCAGTTCCGGACTGCAGCGCCTAGAACCGCACGGCCATCGCGGCCGGCCCCTTTGCATGTCTGTGGTTACTGGGACTGGCTGTTACAGCAGTGGAGCAACCAAGGTGGACCACACCCTGAAAAGCTAAGGCTCTGCTGACATTTGCTTCTGGTTGGTGCTTGCAGAATGTATTTTTTGTTACTAACAGAAACTTTATAGCAATTTATTGGGTTATTTTTTCCTGTCTCATTCCTGACGAGAACCAAAAATGGTCTCATAAATGTGTGTCTATGTGTGACCTCTGCTAGACCATTCCAATACATCTAGGGTAACATACAATTATCTCATTTGACAGTGTTTAATCTCTCTCCCATGATACTATGATCTAGTCCTGAGGATACCACCCATGAATGTATGTTCTGATGCTTTTCGGTATTTATGTCTGATCTACCATACAATGGTGTGTGTGTGTGTGTGTGTGTGTGTGTGTGTGTGTGTGTGTGTGTGTGTGTGTGAGTTGGATGAGGGAACTCACCGCATTCGAGAGACTGTGGCCTTATCAGGTGGAGGAGTCGTGGGCCGCGCAGCAGCAGGTGTCTGGCGAGGTGCGCTGGCAGAGGTGGCGGCAGCGGCGGAGGTGGTGGTGGTTCTGGTTGTGGTACTCAGCTCCGTAACGACTGGTGCGCTGCACATACAGACAGAGGCAGGGTGTGAGCTGGCTGGCGTTTCCTCGTGGGGGTCTGGGTGTGCCTCCCTATGGCCAGCACTGCTGAGGGACCATCCACACACTGGCAACTAATGGACGACATGTGCCGAATATGGGGATAGGGCTCCCGTTAATACAAATGAATGACCAGTGAGCTAGTAACTATCAGCTGCACCACCTGAGCTTCCCACGGCAGTCGCTGAACACGATACAACAGGTAGTTCAAAACTAAGTTCAGCCAGAAGGTACATACAATGCCAAACATTTGCAAAAACTCAATTACAGAATTACCGGAGAGGTCAGCTCAGGTACTATCACCATGAAATCAATCCAAACGGCCTGAATTCCACTCCACTTAAATTGTATGCACCCACATAATGTTACAGTCTTACAGCCCCTTTGATCTCTTTTCGGTACGGGCATTTCACTCTACAAAATGGTTACTACGAGACACTACTTGAATAAATTGATCTGCAACACTGAGTCCACAATCAGACTGATGTCACGATAATGTAAATATTACGAAACCTGGTATAATTAGGTGACAGTCTTCAGCACTTGTAAACTCAAGTTTATTGCAGTAAATGACATTCCAGAAACTAACTTTCAACTTGAAATTACATGACGAAGACATTTGTATTGGACTAGCATCCAGGATTCCAATTAAGCAACTATTGTCTCTGTTAAGTAAGTATGAAAGATCTTAAATATCATTTTGGCCACATGTAAGCATGTCTATGCAAATGTTGAAATGACGTAGCATAAAGTTGTGTGTTAGATGATTCAAACCCAGCAAGTAATAGGATTGTTAACTAAGGGCAATAATACATTACATATCCAAATATAGCAAGATGAGAATCTGAAATGTTGAGAAGGTATTTTGTACCTTTACTGGGATTTGAATCCAGCACCTATCATTTTTTTCTAACCACAAATACACATTAAACATCTGCTTAGTTTAGCTGTAGCAAGATGTGCAGATGTCTTAAACTGAAATAACTTAACGGAAAGTTCTGTGTGGAGTGGGAATCTAAGCCTGCATGCTGCATGCATCATCGTTGTTGACTGCACACAAGAAAATGTTTATTATCGAATTCCTTTTTGCCAGTTGCTACGAGTGACATGTCTTACCTTGAAATGATGGCTTGAAATGTTTTGTGTGACAGTTGAAATCAACACCATCCATCATTGTTGACGAGACACTTAGAGGCAATAAAAATCAAAATTACTTTTCTCCTTTGATTTGATGAGTACATATTACTATTTCAAATGACACAATGAAATTATTTGCAGGCAACCACGAATACAACAGATGCTAACTACTATGGACATATCCCTGGGAACTATTTCTTAGCACAAAAGACCTTTGTCACACCAGATGCATACTGTTACATTCTAAGGACTCAGTAGGCTCTGATGGTACATTTTTTTCTCAGGACCAAACATTTTCATTTTATCAAGTGAAGGCCCAATGGCTCAAATGTCCACCCAACCATCCTGGTTTACATTTTCCTTTTTTTCTTAAACTAATCAATGCAAATGCTGTGACCTTTCCCTTGAAATGCCACTATTTCCTTTCCCACATTTGAGTGCTGTAGATTCTGCTTTGTCTCTTATGGTCTTGCAGTCGATAGGTCGTTTAACACTAAATTATTTCTTTCTTTCTTCCGCAATATTTGCTATTGAATTAAAGTGTTGCATGATGGTTAACTGGTCACATTTCATGATGTTTCCCAGTAATTGATTGGGCCATACTGGTAAACCACCACATCAAGACAAACCAACTCAAAATGAGAAAATTATTCTCTGATATGATTTGTTCAGCGCACTTACCACATACACGCACAAAATACTTAGTGCACCATTTTCGAAGGCTTAAACAACAATCCTCATGACTGTCAAGTGTACAACATTCAATAAGTCACTCCAAGAATAATTTATAACTTCAAATAAATTATGGTTGGTAACTAAACTTATTGCAACCTGTACGAGAACATGTAAAACAAAATCTCTATGATCTTATGCATGAATCTACTTGTTTCAGTCAAATTATGGGTGGCCCTTTTAGGCAATATGCATCAATGTAGTATGCTAGATAGAAAAAATTATGGACTTTCTTACGCAATTGCACAATACTTTTTTTAGGCCTCCTTTTACCACCTGGAATTTTTCTGGAGGGGTTATCTGTGCTACGTAGGCTACGTT
Source organism: Schistocerca piceifrons (assembly GCF_021461385.2). Taxonomy (NCBI): domain Eukaryota; kingdom Metazoa; phylum Arthropoda; class Insecta; order Orthoptera; family Acrididae; genus Schistocerca; species Schistocerca piceifrons. The sequence goes on along the minus strand of NC_060148.1, from coordinate 71,402,157 downwards.
TACTGAGGACAAGTCTCGTCTCTGCAAAGACCGGTGGTGTTAATAGTAACAGAAGAAACTACAAAAATGAATGACCTCTTCAAAAAACATTATATTGGATAAACAAAGCTGCTTAGCACCACCTCAAAGTAAAAAATAAATTTCTTCAGAAATTATAAAAAAAGGAATCCACTTTGAGAATAACAATGGACCCAGTCTCAGAACAGCGACTGCCTATGATCGACTTCCTTATAAATCAAATGCATCTCTTCTCTTAGTAAAATTATATGCCCCTAGCACAAAAATAAAGAAATAGAAAGTAATTAACTTTCTTTGACACAATACCACACCACTGCAGCTATTAATACAACAAAGGTACCAGGAGAACGTTCTGGAAGTTTGATTGATACTTGCCACCGAGTTTTTTTGTATGATCTAGTGTTGGTGCACCGTAAACTCTTACAAGATCAGAGATGCTCAGGTCGGAGAAACATTTCCTACAGAAATTTCCATAGGCTACGATAATGCCAGTAAGGAAGCTGACAATTATGTGATTTTATTTCAGCGATGTAGTCAAATTAAGTCGGGTGATGCTGAGGAAATTAGATTAGGAAATGAGACACTTAAAGTAGTAAAGGAGTTTTGCTATTCAGGGAGTAAAATAACCGATGATGGTCGAAGTAGAGAGGATATAAAATGTAGACTGGCAATGGCAAAGAAGGCGTTTCTAAAGAACAGAAATTTGTTAACATCGAGTATTGATTTAAGTGTCAGGAAGTCGTTTCTGAAAGTATTTGTATGGAGTATAGCCATGTATGGAAGTTAAACATGGACGATAAATAGTTTGGACAAGAAGAGAATAGAAGCTTTCTAAATGTGGTGCTACAGAAGAATGCTGAAGATTGGATGGGTAGATCACATAACTAACGAGGAGGTATTGAATAGAATTGGGGAGGAGTAGTTTGTGGCACAACTTGACTAGAAGAAGAAACCGGTTGGTAGGACATGTTCTGAGGCATCAAGGGATCACAAATTAAGTATTGGAGGGCAGCGTGGAGGGTAAAAATCGTAGAGGGAGACTAAGAGATGAATACACTTAGCAGATTCAGAAGGATGTAGGTTGCAGTAAGTACAGGGAGACGAAGCTTGCACAGGGTAGAGTAGCATGGAGAGCTGCATCAAACCAGTCTCAGGACTGAAGACAACAACAACAACAACAACAACAACATTCCCTTAAAGCAATTAAAATCCCTTATGTATTGCTTGGATTTGGAGAGAACGAAGAATTATGTTGGGGTACTTGCTGCCATGGCTTGCACACAGAAATAGGTGACAAACTATGCAACAGAGACAAAGCTGTAGTGCTGATGTGTGAACAGGGAATACTCTGATAATCTGCTTTTCTACATGACGAAAATTCCACAGGTCAACATCAGCAATCTAAATTTGTAAAAATGTTGCCACCCTCCTCTATGATGATTCTGCAGTACACTACCTTGCTCGAGGTGACGATTGTAAGTGACTTACTTTGTCGTCACCTTAATGCAGCATGACACTATTCAAAGGTATCTCAGTGTAATCAGCCACAGAGGCACTGAACAACTTTGAACACTACTTTATTTGAACAGGCTTACAGCAACCAGTACAGGCTGGCAGTTGCAAACCACACCCATCACTGCGTGAGCCTGTGCTGGGCAATACAGCTTTGTGTCCACAGCAGTCTGGCTCATGCTCTATTCACACAGTGAGTGTACCCTCTGTCATGATGGTGGTGGTTGTTGGGATGTTTAAGGGGGACTTAACAGCGAAGGTCATCAGTCCCCCATTCCAAAATCAGGCGAGCCGAAAATCTACGGAGCAGGTAAAAACCAAAGGGGGAGGAAACGTCCCCCCAGGCGCTAAAAGAACACAAATGCAGCAACAGACACTACAGACAAGAACAGGACAGAGGAACACCAGACAGAAAGAAACAGAAGAAAGGAGGATGGCCGGAGACTGGTTGACTGACTACGAGAAAAAAAAGAGAGTCAACCATCTCACGGCACACCAGAACAGCAACAGACACAAGGACAAAAGACACAAAGGGAAAGGCGCAGGACCTCCCTAAATCGAACCATAAAATGGACTACTACGGATAAAATGTAAAACCATGTCAGCCATGGAGGCATCGTCGGATAAAACCAAAGCCAAAGTGCCCGGGAGATTAAAAGATTGCCGGAGTGTGCGCAGTCGAGGACACTCCAGCAAAATGTGGCCGACCGTCAGCCGGGACCCACACCGACACAAGGGGGGATCCTCCTGACGCAACAGTTGGCCTTGCGTCAGGTATGTATGGCCGATGCGCAGCCGACACAGGACTACCGAGTCCCTCCGAGAAGCCCGCAGCGAGGAACGCCACACATCGGTCGTCTCCTTGACAGCCCGCAGTTTATTCGGGGCTGTCATGCCACGCCACTCAGCAGCCCACATCCCAATCAGCTTACGGCGCAACACCAGCTGCTTGTCGCGAGCCGTAAGGCCGATCTCCAAAGCCGGGGCGTCGATCGCCCCTTTGGCCAGCCTGTCTACACGTTCGTTCCCTGGGATGCCAACATGACCGGGCGTCCAAACCAAGACCACTGAACGACCAGAACGGGCAATGGCGGAAACAGACTCCTGAATGGAGGGCACCAGAGGAGAGGAGGGATAGCAGCGGTCGATGGCCTGAAGGCTGCTCAGGGAGTCACTGCAGATCATGATGGACCTACCTGAGCAGAAGCGCATATGCTCAAGAGCGCGCAATATGGCCACCAGCTCTGCAGTAAAAATACTGCAGCCAGCCGGCAAGGAGCGCTGCTCAACATGGGCAGCATGAGCAAAAGAGTAGGCAGTGCGACTATCAACGAGGAACCATTAGTGTAGACAGTCTCACAGTCCAAAAATGAGGTGAGGAGCGCAAGAAAACGGCGACGGAGGGCCACAGGCGGAACCGAGCCCTTGGGTCCCTGTGCCAAGTCCAGACGGACGGACGGCCGGGACAAACACCAGGGAGGCGTAGGTGCACGGACCCGGAAGGGAGGCGGAAGAGGGAATGAACCCAATTCCGACAGCAAGGACTGAACGCGGACAGCGACGGAAAGCCCAGACCTAGGTCGCCGTTCGGGCAGATGGAGGACCATGGCAGGGAAAAGCAGGCGACGATTGGGATGGCCTGGCGAGCAATGCACGTGGACAGCATAGTCGGCGAGCAGTCGATGGCGGCGAATCCGCAGCGGGGGAACCCCAGCCTCCACCAGTATATCCACGGGGATCGTACGAAAAGCGCCAGTTGCAAGCCAGACCCCACAGTGGTGTATGGGGTATAACAACTTCAACACTGAGGGTGATGCAGACCCATAGGCCAGGCTCCCATAATCAAGCTGAGACTGCACAAGGGCTCTGTATAATTGCAGCAGCGTGCAGCGATCCGCACCCCACGACTGCAGCCAGACCATTAATGGCCACTAGAAATAAGGACACACTTAACACCGAGCCCTGCGGGACCCCATTTTCCTGTGTATAAGAAGAACTAGAGGCGGCACCGACTTGCACCCGGAAAGAGCAGTGCAATAGAAAGGTTTGAAGAAAAGCCGGGAGCCGACCATGAAGACCCCACTCATACAATGTGGCGAGGATGTGATGCCTCCATGTGGTGTCATACGCCTTCCGCAGATCGAAAAATACAGCAACGAGATGCTGACGTCGGGCAAAGGCCGTACGAATAGCAGATTCCAGCCGCACCTAATTGTCCGTGGCAGACCGGCACCGACGGAAGCCACCCTGGGATGGACTGAGGAGACCGCGCGACTCAAGGACCCAACACAAACGCCGCCCCACCATACGTTCGAGCAATTTGCACAAAACGTTGGTGAGGGTAATGAGACGATAGCTGTCCACCGCCAGTGGGTCCGCACCGGGCTTCAAGATGGGGACAATAACACCCTCTCGCCATTGCGACGGGAACACGCCTTCGCTCCAAATGCGGTTAAATACGGCGAGAATGTGTCTCAGGCAGTCCCGGGAGAGATGCTTCAGCATCTGCGCGTGGATGCAGTCCGGTCCTGGTGCTGTATCAGGGCAATCGGCGAGGGCAGCGAGGAATTCCTCTCGCTGAAAGGAGCATTGTATTTTTTAGAACGACGCGTGTGAAATGAGAACTGCGTCTGCTTGGCTCGCTCCTTTAGAGAACGAAAGGCGGGGGGATAAGATGCAGTCGCCGAGCTCTTAGCAAAGTGCGCGGCAAGCTGTTCAGCAATGGCGGCAGCGTCCGTGCAGACAGCGCCGTCCAAGGAGAGCCCAGGTACACCCATAGGGGTCTGGTATCCATAAATCCGCCGGATCCGGGACCACACGAGCGAGGGGGAGACACGGGAGCCCAAGGAGGAGACATACCGCTCCCAGCACTCCTGCTTACGCCGTGCAATAAGACGGCGGGCCAAGGCACGGAGCCTCTTAAAGGCGATGAGAGTCTCCAGAGACGGGTGCCGCCTATGACGCTGGAGAGCCCGCCTACGGTCGCGAATAGCCTCAGCAATCTCCGGCGACCACCAGGGTACAGCCTTCCTCCGAGGGAGTCCAGAAGAGCGGGGGATGGCAGCCTCGGCCGCCGAAATGATGGATGTGGTTAAGACACAGACCACCCCGTCAATGTCACCTTGGGGGGGGGGGGGAGACTCAATGGTTGCAGCAGAAGTAAAAGCCGGCCAGTCAGCCCTGTGGAGAGCCCAGTGGGGCAGGCGCCCAGAAGAATGACACTGGGGCAGTGACAAATAGATGGGAAAATGGTCACTACCACAGAGGTCAGGATGCACTCGCCAGTGGAGGGATGGGACAAGTCCGGGGCTGCAAAGAGAGAGATCGATGGCCGAGAAAGAGCCATGGGCCACACTGAAATGCGTGGGAGCACCGGTATTCAAGAGGCTAAGGTCGAGCTGAGCCAACACATGCTCCACGGCCCGACCGCGGTCATCGGAGACAGTCCCACCCCATAGAGGGTTGTGGGCACTGAAATCGCCTAGAAGCAGCAAAGGTGGCGGGAGTTGAGCCAGCAGTGCAGCCAAGACATGTCGGGGGAGCTCCCCATCCAGAGGAATGTAAACAGAGCAAACAGTAATAGCCGGCGAGAGCTCAACCCTGACAGCGACTGCCTCTAAAGGCGTCTGAAGGGGTACTGGCGAGCTACAAACAGAGTGGTGAACAAAAAGACAAACCCCACCTGACACTCGTTGACAGGCAGCGCGGTTCTTATAGTATCCCCAATAACCGCGAAGGGCGGGGGTCCGCAGTGCTGGAAACCAAGTTTCCTGCAGGCAATGCAGAGAACAGGGGAATCACTCAGAAGCATCCGGAGCTCAGGCTGGTGGCGGAAATAACCACCGCAGTTCCATTGGAGAATGGAAGCAGGAAGGGACTGGGAGGGCGTGAATGCGACTAAGAGGCAGACAGCGCCTCAGAGCCAACTGCTGCGACCGGGGGAGAGGCAGCTGAGTCCATAGGAGAGGCCCCCAAGGGTTCCGTGAGGGCGAGATCCGCGGCAGAGGCGAGGATCTCCACCTCATCCCCGGAGCCAGGACTATGTGCAGCAGGCGGTGCTGAAACCGCCGGAACGTCCTTCTTGGACACATGCCGTTCCTTCTCATGGCGGCCCTTAGGGTGAGAGGGCTGGGAGAGCTTCTCTGAAGGAGCGTCGGAGGCTGACAACGACGCAGAAGCCCTACGACCAGCAGGTGGCGGAACCTTCAGCCACTGGCTGACATCTGGCTGGGAAGGAGAAGAAATGGAGGAAGGGAGAGCCCCGAGGGACCCCTTCCGCTGGAGAGGAACCGGCGGAGGCAACGCCGGCGGAGAAGGAGGGGAAGGGATCGAGCCTCCCGGTTGTGGAGCAGATGTCACTCCTGAAGTAAGCGTGGGGGGAGCGACAGAAGAGGGTTTGCCCCAAACTGCTAAGGGGGCAACAGAGGAAGGCTTGCCCCCAGGCACGAGGGGGCAGACAGAGATACATGGCCCCGAGGGCCCACTGAAGGCGGCACAGATGAAGCGACAACCGTCGCTCGCGTGGGCGATGATAACGTGGCTGCAGCATAAGACGTTCGAATGGAAGCAGGATACAACCTTTCATATTTCTGTTTAGCCTCTCGATAAGTAAGCTGGTCCAGGGTCTTAAATTCCATTATCTTCCGCTCCTTATGAAGAACGGGGCAATCCGGCGAGCATGGAGAGTGGTGCTCCCCACAGTTGACACATACAGGTGGAGGTGCACATGGTGAATCAGGATGAGAGGGGCGTCTGCAATCTCGACATGTAGCGCTGGATGGGCAACGGGAGGACATATGCCCAAACTTCCAGCACTGGAAGCACCGCATCGGGGGAGGCACGTATGGCTTGACGTCGCAATGGTAAACCATCACCTTGACCTTCTCGGGCAAGACATCACCCTCGAAGGCCAAGATAAAGGCACCGGTGGCCACCCTGTTTGGCTTGGGACCTCTATGGACACGACGGACAAAATGCACACCACATCGTTCCAAGTCGGCTCTCAGCTCGTCATCGGATTGCAACAAGAGGTCACGATGGTAAATAATCCCCTGGACCATATTTAAGCTACTGTGGGGAGTGACGGTAACAGGGACATCACCCAGCTTATCACACGAGAGCAACGCTCGTGACTGGGCTGGGGAGGACGTCTTGAGGAGGATGGTCCCATTCCTCATTTTTGACAACCCCGCCACTTCCCCAAACTTATCCTCCAGGTGTTCCACAAAAAACATAGGCTTCGTCGGAAGAAAGGAGTCACCATCAGTCCTGCTGCAGACAAGGTATTGCGGTACGTAAGGCTCCCGCTTGGCACTAGATCGGCGTCCCTCCCATGGCGCAGCCAACGAGGGGAACGTCTGAGGCTCATAGTGCGCAGCATCGAAGTCGACTCTACCTCGCTTAGAGACGCTGGTGGCCGTGCGACCACCAGCTTGGTGTGATTTATTGCGCTTCATTGCGCCATATCCGCCCAGATGCCACCTACTCCGAACGAGGGCTCTCCCAAAGGGCGCCACCCAGCCAAAGCAACGGGTACCTGGCCGATATCCCGTTGCCCAGAGTCCCCGTGCCCCAGACAAGATGGGCACATTCGCCTTGGCATGCATGAGGAGGAAACAGCTCTGGCATCTGTAGTGCGATCCCTGCGTGGTCAGGGGGCTACCACCAAGAGGGTACATGACGACCCCACCACAATTGACTGGCTACCGTGCTGGATTTTAGGTGTTTAAAGGGTCCACAGTTGTCGTAGGTGCTAAGAAGAAGAGAGCGCACAAGGCGAGAAGGAGACAACCCAGAAGATGTTGGGCATAGTCCCCCCCACACGACAATAGGTAACATGCAAGATGGTGGAGCATGATGGACCAATAGAAAAACACCACGTAAGGTGTCCTTCCCCAAATGGCACGCACTGATGACGGAAATTTGGAAGAAAAAAGGAGGTCAAACCCAAGAGGGGACCATCACAGAAGGCCGAAACATTTGAGACTCCTTTTAGTCACCTCTTACGACAGGCAGGAATACCGCGGGCCTATTCGAACCCCCGAACCCGCAGGGGGCTTCTGTCATGACAGTTGATGCTAAAACCGAAACAACCACTTTATGTATACATGTAGTTTAACAGAATAATGTCTACAAACGCTCTGATTATTTTTTAGCTAACATACCTGATAATAAACTGGGTTCAGTTTAGGGATTCACTGAAACTGCTACAAGAGAGCAATGATAGCACTGACCTATCGTGAATTGACTGTCTATGATGCTGATTTATACAGCAGATACAAATGTAAAGAAACTCAGTGGCAAAAATTATTGACTTGGAAACACAAACACATCCAGAACTGAGAGACAGGAATGAGAGATTTTCCTCACGCTCACCTGCTTTTTGGTGGTGGGTCGTACAGCAGTCGGTTCACTTCGATCAAGTCTTCCGGCTGCTTCCGCATCGCATCTGCCCACCCCTGAGTGGCCATCACCTCGAACGGACAGGTCTTAATGAACGCCAGTGCAGCGCGCTTGAGGTCACTGCAGGAGTGGCGGACTGCGAGTACGGCTGCGGCTGCTGCGGTCTCAACAGTCAGCTGAGCGGCCACCTGCCGCTCGCACTCCGCCTTCAGCCGCGACGCCCCGTACTTATCCGCTGCGGCCAGCAGCTGGGGGGCCGTGCCAGGCATATGGGGGGCCCGCAGGGTGTACAGGTAGGAGACCAGCTGCCTCAGCACCGGGCCCTCCACGTCGGCAATCCGCACCACGCCGGTGCTCGTCTCGAGGGTGTCGTGGGCGAACATGGCCGCCAACACGGGGCTCCTGTCCGCGAGGACGGCCCTGTGTGCCACCAGCCGAGTGTCACCTGCCTCGAGTATCACCATGGCGTCGTCCCCGGCGTCCAGGAGTGCACCCAGGTCCACAGTCACTGTCTCCGTCACGTCCTTAACTGCTTCCATTGCAGACGATTCTGAAACACGGCAACACGGAGCAGCTCTTTCAGCATACAGGTGACTGACGATACTTCTACGAGAGACAGGCACACCTCTCTCCAGCAACAGCTGATAAATGTTGTCTGTCATCAGTCAGTTTCAACACTATCACACCCTTTCTGTCAGACTGATGCCGTTGGTGAGTAACTGCAAATCTTTAGTAATAATATTTTCAAGAGTTCCTTTCCTTTCAGCACATTTCACTTGGAGTACAAGCTCCAGATGCGGCAAAGACATTATCCCCAAATTTTTTCTACAGCGAAATGTTTCTTGGTCTGGAAATGGTTCAAAATGGACATCTACCAAAATATTAAAAAGGTTGTAAAGATCTATAGTAGTACTTTATTCAACGGGATATTCTCTTTACCTCTCATGTTATTCAAGAAAACAACACAGTCCACGAGACTCAGGCCATAGACACGGGTTACCCAGTAAATGCTGTGATTCTTGACTTCTGCAAGGCGTTTGATGCAGTTCCCCACAATCGTTTAATGAATGAAGCAGAGAATACAGACTATAAGACAAATTGTGTGATTGGATTGAAGAGTTCCTAGATAACAGAGCGCAGCACGTCATTCTCAATGGAGAGAAGTCTTCCGAAGTAAGAGTGATTTCAGGTGTGCCACAGGGGAGTGTTGTAGGACCGTTGCTATTCACAATATACGTAAATGGCCTTGTGGATAACATCGTAATTTCACTGACGCCTTTTGTGGATGATGCTGTAGTATATCGAGAGGTTCTAACAATGGAAAATTTTACTGAAATACAGGAGGATCTGCAACGAATTGACCCATGGTGCAGGGAATGGCAATTGAATCTCAATGTAGACAAGTGTAATGTGCTGCGAATGCATGGACAGAAAGATCCCATATCATTTAGCTACAATACAGCATGTCAGCAACTGGAAGCAGTTAATTGCGTAATTATCTGGGAGTAGGCATTAGGAGTGATTTAATATGGAATGATCATATAAAGTTGATCATCGGTAAAGCAGATGCCAGACAGATTCATTGGAAGAATCCTAAGCAAATGCAGTCCGAAAACGAAGGAAGTACGTTACAGTACACTTGTTCACCTACTGCTTGAATACTGCTCAGCAGTGTGGGATCCGTACCAGATAGGGTTGATAGAAGAGAGAGAGGAGATCCAACGGAGAGCAGCGCACTTCGTTACAGGATCTTTTAGTAATCGTGAAAGCGTTACGGAGATGATAGATAAACTCCAGTGGAAGACTCTGCAGGAGAGACGCTGAGTAGCTCGGTACGGACTTTTGTCGGAGTTTCGAGAACATACCTTCACCGAGGAGTCAAGCAGTATATTGCTCCCTCCTATGTGTATCTCGCGAAGAGACCATGAGGATAAAATCAGAGAGATTAGAGCCCACACAGGGGCATGCCGACAATCTCTTTCCACGAACAATAAAAGATTGGAATACAAGGGACAACCGACGCAGGTACGCAAGGTACCCTCTGCCCCACACCGTCGGGTGGCTTGCGGAGTATGGATGTAGATGTAGATTGTTTTATGGTCTGAATCTGTATTATTCGTCATTTCACTAGCGGTTATGCACGTACCCTTGCAGGAGTTGTTTCACACAGGGGATCTACGAGTGAGCTCCTGTCTCAAGACTTTATCGGGAGAATGACTGATTCATGTACAGTGGCAGACGGTCTGAATCGGGCTCAGCAGAGTACGTGGTTCTAATTTTCATCCACCAGAGTAAAGTAGGGGACAGACACATTCAACGAACAAGCCAAGAGAATGTTTTCGTGAATTATTCTGTTTACTTCTTGAATGATTTTTTGTTTATGTTTGTACAGTTTTGTATACGTTTCAACAGTGTGAATGATGCGTGAATGTGTAAATATGTACATCATTGTCATACTGACAAACGCTGTACGAACTAGTGTGAGAAATTTTTAAGACACCGAATGCAGACGTTTTAGGAAGTACGGATTTTGTAAGTAATTATCACATGGCACATTAAGAAGATCGATGACCAAAAACTTGATTGTATTAATTAGACACTCAAACTTAATAGTGTGGCGAGCATTTGCGTTTAAGAACAATCCTTGCTTAGCAGCTGTTCAGATTTCGGGAAATACGTTACCACAGACTTGCTAACGTGAATGAAAGGGTTTGCCCATGACTGTTACGATTAGCGCGGGGTTGGCAGTGAACTTTTAATTCTAAATTTTAGAATATACCAAAATTTTGTTAGTACTTCTACCTTTCACTCAAAATTAAGACCTTTTCCCAATTCTCAGAATAGTTACGCTGTATGCAGCCTGGTGCGAGTCGCAGTACGGTAGGTTTCTGCTCGACCTTCCTACCAGTGATCTGCTGCAACGAGTTCACAGGTAGGTGCAGGCAACAGGAATCGTGCTGACGCACATGGAGCACATGCCGGGGAAAACAGTAAAAAAGCCGTGGTACATTGAATCCGTGGTTGAGGGAAATTTAGTAAATCGGTACACGCGGAATTTTGAACCCAACCCATTTCGCGACGCCGGACAGACTGACAAGAAAGAAGATGTAATACAGAGCGCAGCGAGGCAGCAGGCAGCGTCATAGCGGTATCAACGAGCAGCAGTACATAAGAGCAGTGATGCTAACTTACACGATGAGCGGGGACCCTTACATTGGTACGGCAGGCTGAGGTGGTCTGACACTCGGTTTCAGCATGCCGAGGCTGCAGCATTCAATGAAAGGTACGTTTGTTACGTGTGTGTGTGTGTGTGTGTGTGTGTGTGTGTGTGTGTTTTCAAAGAGTAACATGGAAGGTGATAAACATTTTAAAATACGATAAAAAGAGGACGGACCCTCAATGAATAGAAGTGCTTCACAAACCAGCAGGGCTGAACAGAGAGGAGTAGGCCTAGTAGATGTTACAGTAAAAAGAGGACATTTTTGACGATGTTTCTTTGTTATTTACAGGCTGTGGAGTAGAAGCTGCTTCAAGTACGTCAGTTAATGTAACTGGTGGAGATAATGTAGAGCCTGGAAGTGACATAAGCATGAAATCGGTAACAACCAGTTCTGTGATGGCAATGCTAGGAGTGTAACTAAATCAAATGTGTCAAATTTGGATACAAAATTTCGTATAGTATCGGTGGAACAACATAAACAGGAAACAGTAATGCAGAAAATAGAACCAAGATGTATGCAATAAATGTTTGCAGCTATAATGGGTTCTATAAAAGATGAACATACTAATTTTGCCGAAACAATTGGCCAGAAAATCAACGAAAAACTTGTAAGGCAAACTGCGGTTTAAAAAAGTGAGAAAATGATTTGAAGTCGTTAGAATGTAAAATAGATGGCAAAATTTCTCAAATTGAGAATAACTCCCAACAATCCATTAGAACTGTAAAAATTGAAGTAACAGATGCCTTTAAGAAGTTACTATTGCAAACGAAGGGTAGATGTGATAAAAGAAATGCCAAATGTATGGATGAAGTAAAAAGTGTGTGTGACCTAGTGGGTGTGTCAGAAGAAAATGTTTTTCAGCTGACTGACTAGGTAGAAGAGGTTGAAAATAAGTCGGGTGAGCATAGCAGTAGATTATGCCAAGTTGAAACTAACCTCAGACATGGAACTAACACTTGTGGGTGTAGTTTTGTAGCAGAATCGTCTGAAATATCGTATGTCGCTAACACGCAGTTTTTACGTTTTGATCCAACAGGAAATGCACTTCCAAAAGAATTTTGTGAGGTATTATAACTGCCCATGAACTGGCGAAACAAAATTATTGCAGCTCCGAGGGATGACTTCCATAAATTCGTTAGTTATTTGGAGAGAGTTGACAAGTTGTTGTATGAGGAGGAGCATACAAATCATAATGAGTGTAGAAAAGTTGTGGTATGTTTTCAAAGAGATAGTATCGACAGCAATTGAGAGATATATACCACATAAATTAGTGAGTGATGGTACTGATCCCACATGGTACACAAGACGCGTCAGATCGTATGCCAAATTTAAAAGAACTCAAAATCCCCAAGGTTGGCAAAGTTTTACAGAAGTTCGAAATATAGCGCATACTTCAAATTCGAGATGCTTTTAATAATTTCCACAACGAAATTCTGTCTCGAAATCTGGCAGAAAACCCAAAGAGATTCTGGTCATACATAAAGCACACCAATGGCAAGACGCAATCAATACCTTCACTTCGCGATAACGGTGAAGTCACTGATGACAGTGCCACTACAGCAGAGCTTTTAAACATGGTTTTTCGAAACTCCTTCAGCAAAGAAGACGAAGTAAAGATCCCTGAATTCCAATCAAGAACAACTGCCCAGATGAGAAATATAGAAGTAGATATCCTCGGTGTGACAAAGCAGCTCAAATCACTTAATAAAGGCAAGGCCTCCAGTCCGAATTTTATACCAGTCAGATTCCTCTCAGAGTATGCTGATAAGAAAAGCTCCATATTTAGCAATTATATACAACCACTCGCTCACAGAAAGATCCGTACCTAAAGACTGACAAATTGCTCAAGTCACACCAATAACCAAAAAGGGAAGTAGGAGTAATCTGCTGTTTTATAGGCCCATCTGATTAACGTCGATTTGCAGTAGGGTTTTGGAACACATACTGTATTCGAACATTATGAAGTACCTCGAAGGAAACGATTTATTAACACAGTCAGCACGGATTCAGAAAATATCGTTCTTGTGAAACAACTAGCTCTTTATACTAATAAAGTAATCAGTGCGATCGACAGAGGACATCAAATTGATTCCATATTTTTAGGTTTCCAGAAAGCTTGCGACACGGTTCCTCAGAAGCGTCTTCTAATCAAACTGCGTGCCTACGGAGTATCGCCTCAGTTGTCCCACTGGATTCGTGATTTCCTGTCAGAAAGGTCACAGTTCGTAGTAACAGAAAGTCATCGAATAAAACAGAAGTAATATCCGGCGTTCCCCTAGGAAGTGTTATATGCCCTCTGTTGTTCTTGATCTATATTAACGACGTAGGAGACAATCTGAGTAGCCATCACAAATTGTTTGCAGATGATGCTGTCATTTACCGCCTTGACTTGCAAAATGATTTAGATACTATATCTGTATGGTGTGAAAAGTGGCAATTGACTCTGAATAAAGAAAAGTTTGATGTTATTCACTAGAGTACTAAAGGAATTTAGCTGAATTTCGATTACGCGATAAGACACACAAAACTGAGGGCTGTAAATTCAGCTAAATACTTAGGGATTACTATTACAAATAACCTAAATTGGAACGTCACATAGATAACATTGTGGGTAGAGCAAACCAAATACTGGGATTCATTGGCAGAACACTTAGGAGAAACAGGTCTACTAAAAAGACTGCTTACACCACGCTTGTCCGCCCTACTCTGGAGTATTGCTGTGCGGTGTGCGATCCGTAACAGGCGGGACTGACGGATGACATCGAAAAAGTACAAAGAAGGGCAGCTCGTTTTGTATTATCGTGAAATAGGGAGATAGTGTCGCAGACACGATACGTCAATTGGAGTGGCAATCATTAAAACAAAGGCGTTTTTCGATGTGACTGGATCTTCTCACGAAATTTCAATAACCAGTTTTCTCCTCCGATTGCGAATACATTCTGTTGCCACCCACCTACATAGGGAGAAATGATCACGATAAAATAAGAGAAATTGGGGCTCGCACAGAAAAATATAAGTGCTCTTTTTCCCGCGTGCCGTTCGAGAGTGGAACGGTAGAGAGACAGCACGAAGGTGGTTCATTGAACCCTCTGCCAGACAGTTTTTTGTGAATAGCGGTGTAATCACGTAGAAGTAAATGTTGTATCGAACGACCGAACAATGCAGAATCGCGGCACAGTGTAAACGTTAACACAATTGGCGAGTACCGTGGAAATAGCAGGGGCGGAGGTGCCGAGAGGTGGCGCTATCCACCAAATGATAGGCGAAATAATGGGGAGCAGGTGCACAATTATCGACCGTATTCTCCGGTGTGACAGGACGATGTAACGCCAAGGCGACAGCAAATGGTGGTGGACATAAGAAATGGTACAGAATCCGAGAATCTGTTAAACTAAATGCCGTCTGTGAAAGGGCTAGCGTTTACAAGATGGGAAGTACTAATTTGAACCCGCTAGCAAAACCCTACGTACGTGTTAGAACTAAACAGCCAGGAATTGTGAGGAGCAAAAGAAGGTAGTAACAGGCGGAACGCGCTATATACAAATCTGTACATTTAACGGAGGTTTAGGGGATTGTTTGGACGGACACACAAAATGAGCACCGTGTTGCAGACGAAGTGGGTGATGTATTTGCGGAAAATCTGACAGAACGCGATTGCCAGAAAGTCTTTAGTAACCAAGTTGAAGTCTAGTCATGTTCTGGGGAAGGAGAAAGTATAGATGGTGCAGAATTACAGGAGATTACTGGTGTCAGTGTAGAAGAAATACTAGCGTCTATAAATGACGACGTTGGTGAGGCTACTAGGGAGAGGCAGGAAAATGGTGACCAAATCGGGGTCAGCCAACTAATTGTGGGAAAAAGGGAAAGACAGAAAGGAAAGGGAGAATGACGAAACGCTGCAAAAAATTTGAGCTTTCATTTAGTGAACAGAATAGGGAGAAAAGAGTAATTCTGCAAAAATGTGTCTAATTTCTGGAAACAGAAGGTTTCGATTGAAGGGAGGCTGTGAACGATTTGTTGGAGGAGGGTTCTGACACCAGCAATGAAAGGAAGGTGTTGAGTCAGCCAGTAAGTATTCTGCAAGTGTGTAACGAAGAAGTGCAGTGTTTAGCAGATAGTGGCAGTGGTTTATGTTGGTTAGAATCGTTGCCAAATAGAAATGAAGTTGTAATAATGCCAGTAATGGGGGTGCAAATAATTGTAGCCACAGAAAAGAGTTATAAAAACGTGTTAAACACGAAGTTCTCTTGCCAGTAAAAAAATGGTGTGCAAGTACTCCAAAACGTCCTTATAATATGTAAGCTATGTATATAAAAAAAAAAAAAATTGGTGTAGATCTCCTTAACCAGTATAAAGGGAGATTAAATTTTAATGAAAACATAGTAATTTTTTAAATAAATGGGAAATAACTGAACATTTACGCTAGTTGTCCATCCAGCGGAAATGTAGAACGTTAATAAGGTTTGATTTATTTAAAGCACTTTAAGACAAAAATTTCTGAGGTATTACTTTTCTGCTAGCCCTTACATTCGCAATCTCAAATTTTACTTTCCGATTCGTTTTCGTGCCTTTTATTAAAATACTAATAAATACAATGTCTGGAGTATTATTCCGTTTTATTTGTAGTGCATGTGACATATAAAATGAAAGGAAAAAGCTAAAAAGATTGCATGTAGGGACTCCGCCCCAGGACCCTCGGTTTACCGCTCTGAACTGTCTCTGGTGCGCCAACCGCTGACTGGGAGCTGTGCTGACAAATGACTCATTCCTCGTCCGACCCGCCCCGAAATACCTGCTGTTTGCTAAACGCTTGGCCTTCTGGAGCCCCCATTTATGTCACACTGACGTCTGGCCGAGCCCTGCAGAGACCATAAATCTGTAGGGAGCAGGTGAGCTGCCCTTGTGAGTGTAAAGGAAGAGAGAGACGTCTGTTCGACAGAGAAGGTAGAATAATTTCTGGCGGCGAAAACGCAAACGATTTGGAATTATCCAGTCTTACGCTTTCCCAAATTTTCTCATTTAAGTATGCATCTGTCTCTTCTTGCAATATAAAGGAGGTAATTTTCTGCCTTGCACAAGAATCCAGCAGACATGCGTGACGCTAAATGAGGAGCATTTGGGTTATGTCATGTTGCTTTTAGCGCCCGGTGTCTCGAAACAGATGCTTGGCATGCACTCGATGCAGCTGTTTTCATTTAAGCAGAGGGGCTGCGTCTTTAAGGGAAGTGGAATCTCTCAGGAAAGAAAGGCGCTATAGTAAGAAACCAACCCTGGCATTTGACTAAACTGAAAATGGGAATCCACTGAAAATCATTTTCAACGCTGACGGCGGATGGATTCAAACCACCTCTTCTCCCGAATCCAGGGATTGCTAGCTCAGCGGCTCGGCTCGCTGAACTACCCGGGGTCGGTGGAGAATCGAGGAAAACCGGTTGTTGTACACTGTTTAACAATAAAATAAAATGCCCCGCAACAAACGATTGAATTCTGACATAGCTGGTTTTTCCTTTACACGTGCATGTTTAGTCATTTGACACTGTCTGAATGAGGACACATCTTTAAGATTTAACTGTGCATGAAGTTGCTGGCTTCAGTTACTGCGGTGTCACAAGAGCAGAAACAGATTTTGTACAAAAGGGTGAGGGAGGGATTAAGGGCGCTGCCAGCTCGGAGGAATTCAAGCAGCGCGCTTTTGGAAACGAACGAACTACAGAATGCGCTGTCTCATTCTGTAACCCCCCACCCCAGCCAAAAAATGGTTCCATATCGGAACTGACTTTCATAACTGATACTACCCAGGTGATAAGATTCGGTCACCTTCCGGCATTTTGTCCACTAATGACAGAAAACTGGGCAAAAGTTTTGAAAGGAATACAGCCATCGCCATTTAGGCGATAGTTTTCTTGATGAACGCTTTTCTTGGGCGACACAGCTGAATCCGGGTGCATTTTTGTGCACTGATTATAATTTAATGTTATTTTCTATGATATTTACCGCTTCGCTGCCTTGTGAAATACTGAAATATGGCAACCCCAAAGCTCTACCAGCCTCCAAGTAACGACTACAGTGCTAACATTGAACTGCTATAGGCAGGTACAAATCTATCTTTGGCCTAACTGACTACTGACAGGGCGTATCCCCCTTTCGTCGTGTGATTGGAAATCAAAATATCTTTCAATTTCAGTACATGGTACCTACGTCGTAAGTACTTTCGTTCGGGTGATAGTGGGGCCCCGGACATTCTGCACCACTCCTTTCCCTACCTCCTTGCGCCATTTCGTGTAGTTTGTTCTGTTACTGCGGGATATGTTCCTTTTTTGTTTAGTTTTGGTGCTAATGGGAGCGGCTCTCTCTCTGCCCCCCCCCTCCCAAACCCCTCCTCACCGTGTGTGTGTGTGTGTGTGTGTGTGTGTGTGTGTGTGTGTGTGTGTGTGTGTAGATTACTGCACCCGTGGTACACGCGTAGCTTATTTCACTAATAATCACGATTTCCCTGCTCTTCGGTTCCAGCCTCGCCACTGATTAATTCTAGAATAAAAACAATCAGCAATGGCGGCCAAAGACTTCCGGCACAGAAAGTCACACTCGTTCCGCCAGCGGCCTTGTCAGGAGGGCTGCGAAACTGCGTTAAAAATGTCGAAGAACCAGCAGTGATCAACAGCACGAGGATGCAGGAGGCAATGGAAACCACTTGTGATAGGCGGTAAAACATTTTGTCATTCCAAAAATTTGAAAGGGAAACCACGTATTTGTTGCAAAAACTTAACTGCGATTTTATAAAAGAAGCATTATAATCATTGAAAATGGCAGAAAAAGAAGACAAGGAGAGAAAACGGGAATCTTTACGATCCTTTTCTATTACTGTTTTTGTGAGATGGCCTCGCTAGTTCCGGCGAATGCCTGAACTGAGCAAAACTTTTGATTTCTGTGTTAATATATTGTACTCCGCATCAGAGACAACAAACAGTGGAAACCGGTTGTAACGACGTAGAAGGGACCGACGGTTTACGGTAGTTATAGCTGACAGTCGCACAAACCGGTTTTTGCTTTGGATTTTAATAATAATTCCACGTCTATAAATTTTAGGCTGTCTTGGAGTTGACTTTCGGAAAAGCAGCAGAAATACGGTGCACCTACATACAGTTTTTACAATGCGGTATTTGTGGAGAGGGACTGAATAGGAATTTTTCTTACGTTTGTCCGCTACGTACAGCAATATAATGCCATCAAAATGCAGGAAACTTCAATAAGTGAAGAAAGAAGGAGCAACGACGTGAACGGTTCACTCATATTGAAGATAGTCTTGGACTGAGCGAGGTAACGTGTTGAGCACTTTTAGAACTTGCACTGAGTGCTGTGAGGTAGGGCAGCCAGGAAGGACACACCTCCGCTTCAGTTACTGGATCACAAAATTTAATCAACAGTACCAAAATGGTAAGAGAGTATTCTGAACATAAATTACAGGTAGGCCTACACTTGCTCCTATGTTTCTCGTTAAAATGTTCCTCTAGAACTGACATGTGATTACATTTTCACGCAATTTGGGTGCATAGATCCTGAGAAATCAGTACTCAGAACAACCACTTCTGGCCGCAATAACGGCCTTGATACGCCTGGGCATTGAGTCTCACAGAGCTTGGATGGCGTGTACAGGTACAGCTGCCCACGCAGCTTCAACACGATACCACAGTTCGTCAAGAGTAGTGACTGGCGTATTGTGGCGAGCCAGTTGCTCGGCCACCATTGACCAGACGTTTTCAATTGGTGAGGCATCTGGAGAATGTGCTGGCCAGGGCAGCAATTGAACATTTTCTGTATCCAGAAAGGCCCGTACAGGACCTGCAACATGCGGTCGTGCATTATCCTGCTGAAATGTGGGGTTCCGCAGGGATCGAATGAAGGGTAGAGCCACGGTTCGTAACATCTGAAATGTAACGTCCACTTTTCAAAGTGCCGTCAATGCGAACAAGAGGTCACCGAGACGTGTAACCAATTGCACCCCATACCATCACTCGGGTGATACGCCAGTATGGCGATGACGAATACACGCTTCCAATGTGCGTTCACCGCCATGTCGCCAAACACGGATGCGACCATCATGATGCTGTAAACAGAACCTGAATTCATCCGAAAAAGTGACGCTTTGTCATTCGTGCACCCTGGTTCGTCGTCGAGTACACCATCGCAAGCGCTCCTGTCTGTGATGCAGAGTCAGGGGTAACCGCAGCCACGGTCTCCGAGCTGATAGTCCATGCTGCTGCAAACGTCGAACTGTTCGCGCAGATGGTTGTTGTCTTGCAAACGTCCCCACCTGCTGACTCAGGGATCGAGACGTGGCTGCGCGATCCGTTACAGCCATGCGGATAAGATGCCTGTCATCTCGACTGCTAGTGATACGAGGCCGTTGGGATCCAGCACGGCGTTCCGTATTACCCTCCTGAACCCACCGATTCCATATTCTGCCAACAGTTATTGGATCTCGACCAACGCGAGCAGCAATGTCGCGATACGATAAACCGCAATCGCTATAGGCTACAATCCGACGTTCATCAAAGTCGGAAACGTGATGGTACGCATATCTCCTGCTTACACGAGGCATCACAACAACGTTTCTCCGGGCATCGCAGGTCAACGGCAGTTTGTGTATGAGAAATCGGTTGGAAACTTACCTCATGTCAGATCATTGTAGGTGTCGCCACCGGCGCCAACCTTGTGTGAATGCTCTGAAAACCTAATCATTTGCATATCACAGCATCTTCTTCCTGTCTGTTAAATTTCATCTTCGTGCTGTAGCAATTTTAATGGCCAATCGTGTACTTAACACATGTAACCACAAAACATGAATGACGAATACCCTATTACTCCATCTCTGTTCTTTGAAAAAAGAGCACACATTGGGATTTAATTTTCTAGTTTTCTATGACCGCAGCCAACTCAGTTGCTTTAACTTTAAATGCAGTACAATAACGCATACTACAATATACTGTCCTACTTAAGGTAATCTGTTATATTTGTTTACTTTTCGCATCTAAGATGTGCGTACGCACTTTGCATTTACGATGTATTCGTTGTGAGGCCTAATTTGAAGACAACAATCTGCTGCAATCGAAAGTTCAAAAATAAGCGTTGCGTCTACGAATACGCAACAACCAAAAACGAACATTGAGCGTTACAGCCGATGTGTTTCCCCAAAACTGGATTAAATATCGTACTTTTATGCGATAAGTCGCAAAAAGAGATGTCGTACTAAGCGACTTTTTAAATATATTGTTGACACAGGCTTTAGATGGAACCATTAGATTTCGGTGTCACGGCCAACAAGTCGTTAAAAGTGATGTCGCTATGAACAGTCTCGAATGTCTGTACACGCAAGGCCGTGTGACCTGTAATCGAGAAAGTGGGCTGATGATTCCTCCACTGGCAAAGGATTCCGGATTGGTCAGCCATTCGGATCCCTTTCAGGGGACTGTCTAGGGGGATGCGACCAAAGGAAAAGGCGGAAAACGAACGAAAGGTTTAGGTTGTATGACCTGGGGCATGGAATGTCACAAGTTTGAACTTGTGGTAGGGAGGGTGCAAAATCTGAAATATGAAATGGTAAAGGCTAAATATAGATACAGTGGGGTTCAGTGAAGCGAAATGGGAAGAAGACATGGGTTTCGGTCACACAGGTATACGGCAGTATCAACAACGGCAGAAAATGGTACAACGGGAGTAGGATTCGTTATGAAAAGAAAGGTAGGACAGAGTGAATTACTGTGAACCGTTCGGTGACAGGGCAGAAGCGGCGATTCAGTATATAAAGGGAGATGAAAATGTATAATCCGTTCATCATAAGAATAAAGATGATGTAAACAAAGGCCGTAGCACAGTTACACTGGTGGTGTTAACACTCCTAGAAGTAGGCTCTACTGGTGTATCAGGTATCTCATTACTAAGTTCCGTTAAATAAAACGCAGATATTCTAATATATTAACAGCCATCAACGTTTTTCGTAATCATGCTTTAGCTACGTGGTTTTTATTTCAAAAATCGTATACAGTCACAGCCTCTGCAGCTTTGTGATCTGATTGTTGCGCTCTTAATGCGCAGTATGAAGATGGCTGAGGCTGCTTTCTGTTCCGTGGTGAAACATGCATGTGGAATACGGCTAAAAAGTGCCGAGAAATAGGCTGTTCGTAATGTTTTTCATAAATTTATGGAGATTATCGGCTTTGAAGTTCTCCAGCGTTATGTATAACGCAAGTCACGAACGAACGTATAGCGCAGTCGGTAGCGTAATGGAAAATGGTTCAAATGGCTCTTAAGCACTATGGGACTCGATATCTGAGGTCAGCAGTACCCTAGACTTAAAACTTCTTAAACCTAACTAACCTAAGGACATCACACACATTGATGCACAAGGCAGGGTTCAAACCTGCGACCGTAGCAGCAGCGCGGTACCGGACTGAAGCGCGTAGAACCGCTCGGTCACAGCGGCCGGCGGCTCATAGCGTAATGGAATATGAACCAAATGCGGTTATTCGCTGGTTAAAATCTCCCGTTCAATTTGAAATAACTACATCTCCTAATTATAAAACACAATTTTTCACGAATAATGCACGTCTTGTTTCTAATTACATAATGGACTCTAAATTCCTGTTTCCATTTCAAATACAAATTCTTAATTATCGATGATTCATGAAAGACTGTTCATACAAGTTGTTTAAATTAAGAATCCTAACAATTTAATTTTTAAGGCAAAAATAAAAACCAAATCCTCTATATTTGGACTAGGTCCATCGTTTTATACCACAGACGTAGTATCACAGAAACGTGAAAAACAGTCATTTTCACAGCATCGAGCACATAATACAAATGCTGCACAATTACACTTGCTACTGCACCATTACAGTATGAACCCAACAGAACTCATGTGGAGCCAAGCTGCGCGATTTGGCGCGAGAAGCAACAAGACTGCTAAGCTGCCAGACGTACAGGAATTAACGCACCCATCTTTTTCGCACGCCACTGTCGAACGCTGGCGGGATATAGAATGGCTCGTCATAAAAGAAGAGAAAATGCTGCGCCTGGTTGTTGGCTTTGTGGATTCTGATGATGATAGGCAGTGGCTACAATATTTAACTATACGGTGAAATCCTTCGATACTCTCTTACGTTACACACAGCTTATGCAGAAAACTTACCGTGCGGTTGGGAATTTTCATCATGCTTGTTTTCAGTTACAATCGTACGTAAGCTAGAAACGATAACGTGATGCGGTTTTCTTCTAGTCGCCAAAGCAGCGTATTGTGGGAAATTTGCCGTGTATTATTTGATGCTGCTTAAGAATGACATTCGAAGCTGTATTGCTCCTCTGCTCGTCCCTCTTTACGTGTGAACTGCAGCTGGCCACGCCACACCAGGCTGGCTGCACCAGCTGACTGGTCAGTGCTGTCCAAGTTAAATGCTTGTTCCAGCAAACGCGGAAGAATACATAGTGCAATGTTTACATCATGTTTATTCTTATGATGAACGGATTATAGTAGTAATAGCGGACTGGAATGCGGTGGTAGGGGGGAGGGGGGAGAAGCAAGGGTAGCAGGAGAATATGGGACTCGTATAGAAGGAACGAGGAAGAAGAAACACGAGTTCAGCAATAAAACTCAGACAGTAATAGCAAATACTCCGTTCAGGAGGATTCCAGTTAGGTTACAGTATGGCCAGGCAGAGATCCCGAAATCAGGTATTTGATTGTCAGGTGTACCCAGGAGTAGATATAGACTCAGATCACAATTTAGTAGTGGTGAAGACCAGGCTAAAGTTGAGGAGACTAGTCGGGGAAGAACCAATATGCAAAGATGTGGGAAGCACTAAGGAATGAAGAGATACGCTTAAAGGTCTGTGAGGCTACAGATACTGCAGTAATGTATAGCTCATTAGCCACTTAGAATGGACATCTCTAAAAAGGGCAGTGACAGAAAAAAGGTCAAGTAAACCGAAGTCCTAAAACACGTACGTTATGAGCTATGAACACTTTTTCATGGTCGATACTGTGAAACTAGCAGTAAATAGTTTTTGTATCACTCTTTACAATGTGTCAGTCGTTTTGTATTCCGTTCTTTGTACCTTACGAAAACGTCTGTACTAGTGGAGAAGTCACTTGTGTCCTGGCGGAAAAATTTAATCATCCCCCACCTGGGCCCGCATCTCGTGGTCGTGCGGTAGCGTTCTCGCTTCCCACGCCCGGGTTCCCGGGTTCGATTCCCGGCGGGGTCAGGGATTTTCTCTGCCTCGTGATGGCTGGGTGTTGTGTGCTGTCCTTAGGTTAGTTAGGTTTAAGTGGTTCTAAGTTCTAGGGGACTGATGACCATAGATGTTAAGTCCCATAGTGCTCAGAGCCATCCCCCACATGAACGTCATTTCCGCATCGTGAGAATTCTGAGGGGCAACGATCAACGTTCGTTAAGTTACTTCCTCTGTTTGCACACACACCTGC
Organism: Schistocerca piceifrons; assembly: GCF_021461385.2. Lineage (NCBI taxonomy): Eukaryota > Metazoa > Arthropoda > Insecta > Orthoptera > Acrididae > Schistocerca > Schistocerca piceifrons. The sequence continues at coordinate 71,378,527 of NC_060148.1, read as the reverse complement.
AAATCTATCGCTATTTCCGTTGGAAACGATTAGAATAAATATCTGTTGACATCGTGTATCAGCTATGTGTGAGCATTAGGGAGGCATTTCGAGCCATGGAACAGAAGGAGTTTTGGAAATGGAAAATAAAGTTTAGAAAATGCTGTGTGTTCCAGTTGTCGGCAAAGAAATTTAGGACGAATCACGACAGATACGCATAGGAAGTCTAGTTACGTTGGATTCCCCGAAAAATTCCAACAATCTTAGATAAATAAGGGTATACACGAGAACTGCGGAAGTGGCACCTCATCTAGGAATGGTCGCAAGTAGAAGTAGGCCGTCCTGCGAATGAGTTAGGAGGCAAGCTCGCAAGCGCAATAGATAGCTAGAGCGGAAATTTTGCGTCAGTGCTGGAATTACAGATGCAGTGCGAAAGGAAAGTGCGAAAAGGTAGTCTGAAACCATAAGAAAGACGACAAAAATTAATGTTTTATTGTTGAAGAGCTATTCTGCAGCAGCGGGATACAGTAATATCCTTTGTCAGAGTACTGGTTCTTACCAGTGAATGTTACAAAAATTTAACTGAAAACTAAAACAAGGAAAAATTCTCGGGTTTTTCCCGGATCTTCCGGGTCGTATACACCCTGTAATAAAATTCAGTGTACAGTGAGGCCGTATTTTTCGGATAGGCAATACTTGCACTGCCCTTGTGCGCCACGGCGAAGTGAGCGTCCGGCAGGACTGCTCCTACCACGGTGTTAGGGCGGGGCAACGCGCGTTCGCGCCCCAGTCGGGTCGCGTCGCAATTTGCGGGGCTGTCCCGTGTGAACCTGTGAATGTACAGAAGGGCGCGCTGCGCCACACACGCTATACGCACCTGAATCTGCGCCCAGCCTTACGTACTGCACGTGGTCACCAGTACTGCACATACCTTCCTGTATCTTAAAATACTGCACTGCTTTCGGCTGTGGCCACATTAATCACTTTTCTTGTAGCGTTAAAATAACGTATTAAGACTCCTGAATTTCAGCAACACACCCCTTAGTCCCACCCTGGAAGGTCACAGTATCGGAAACATTTTTTCACAAATCAAGCACTAGCTGAGACTAAACGTGTGTACCACTTACGAAATGGCCTTCGTACGTCATTACTTTTATCACGGTCTATAACATCTTTCAGTGTGTGCGTGACAGCAAGAGCGGTTCATCTAAACAGATTGTGGCGCTGTGTAATGCCTCGTGGCTGATACATACCAATACATATTACTACTTACATATGTGTGTGTATCGTAGAATGGAATTTTGAACATAAAACGTATTATGCTATTGTTCACCTCTTATACTATTTTGTATATTTAGATCGGGAGATGACTCGTCAATGATCTGGAACTAGTAATCAGTAAAGGAGTTTCAGCGATCTTGAACTACGATTTTTATCGACACATTTTAACACAGAAGAGCGAAAACGGTAACTTTTATGCTGAAAGGTATACTTTGCACTGGGTTGGCGCCATCTGCGACCATAACTAACATGGTCCACATTTCATTTGCAACTTGGAATGTAAGCTTCATGGCGCATTGGGAGCGTCTTGTTTAGCTTCAGTTGGTGGTCGATTAATAGGCTAACCATTATTATTATTAGCCCTTTGTCACGGAGAGCAAAGATGTTTCTTCTAAAGGAGGTTTTCTACTATGAGTTAAAGATACCTCAATGAAGCATAGGTTCTTGCGTGACTTTTAGTGGACGAAAAATTATCAAGTCATTTAGGATCAAATTACATAGAACTTCAAGAGAATTCGTATAAAGAAGATGTGGTGGGCAATGAAGAAACAATCCACACAGGTAACAACACTCCAAATGTGCCACAAGGTCTAGCAGAGTGCGTCCAGAAGATGCTCCAAGAATATGTAAAAGTGGTTCCGCCATGAAGTCTACAAAAATCAGCGAATAACTGCCGCTGGGAAAGAAATATTTTAGAATCATTCAAAAAAATTTTCGCTCTTGAAAAAGTTGTGAAAATTTGTGACCATACAATTGTATCATCTGAATGCAAAAAAATGAATCTCTTGTTACAGATTCTGGACTATATGCTGTACAGTAACGCTTACTACAATACACTGTCCTACTTGACGTAATCTGTTACATTTGTTTGCTTTTGACATCTAATATGTGCGTACTCATTTTGCATTTGACGATGTCTTCGTTGTGATGCTTGATTTGAAACCAACAACCTGCAGGAGTAGTTTGAAAATACGCGTTACGTCCATAAAATAGCAACAAAAAATGCAGAAAAAAACGAATATTGGACCTTACAGCCGATGCATTTCTCCGAAAATAGAATAAAAATACTTAGTTTTATTCGATAAGTCGGAAAAAGACGTACTAAGGGAGTTTTTAAATGTAGCGTTCAGATAGGGATTACATGGGACTGTTAGATTTCGGTGCTGTAGCATTCACGTAAGGTTTAAATGGAACCATTAGATTTTGGTGTTACAGGAGACAAGTCGTTAAAAGTTATGTGCTACAGACGGTCTCGACTGAATTTATCCACAGGACGTGTGGCCTGTAATTGAAAAAGTTGCGTGCCAAAGCGTATCTTCGAAGGTTTTAGCTTTAAAAATCATTTCGATAGGGCAGCGGCACATTTAGATTGCATGCATTAAGACAATTCCCAGCGTAACATCAAAGAAAAATAACTGAAAGGTAACTGTCATTGTGAAACATGAAAGCAATAATTAACGAGCGTATGGCATTGGTGGCCGGGTGACCCCTCGCGGGGCGGTTCTGCCGTCGCTCCACAAGTTCTGTAACGCCCCTACGGCGACTTGCGAGTGAATGAGGACAAAATGATGATGAAAGACACACAACACCCAATCACGAGGCAGAGAAAATCCCCGACACCGCCGGTAACCGAACCCGAGACCCCGCGCGCAGGAAGCGAGAACGCTACCGAAAGACCACGAGCCGCGGACAACATGAAAGTGAGATTGCGACATAGGAAATTAAGTATTTAGCAATACATTACTCACAACCACGTACGACATTATCAGTGCCATTGAGGACAAACTCTCTCACACACACGCCCTGCTGTAGGAAAGCAAATGTCCCAGAAGTGGCGAGGCAGCGGCTCTGACGTCACGTGACACCCCCCCTCGCCCTTTCGTAACGCCCGCAACGAACGCTGCACGCCGTGGCCTTTGTGTAGTGCTTCGTGTAAGTTTCTTATTTTATTTTTTCCAAGAAGCGAGCACTGTCAACGCTTCCTGCTACAGAACGCTGCATTCCGAGTAAACAACTCCGTCCTCCACTTGCCTCTACGTCCGCTCAGCATTGTTGAGTAACGACACGGCTGGGATTGTAAGCCCCTGTCGTAATACCTGAGGCCGTACATTGCAGTTTAACGCGAACAGTACTTTGTGCAGTCCACCTTATTTCTGGACAGTACAGATTTTACCTGCACCACGCCATACGTGTAGACGGGATACGATCGTCAAGACCCGAGCAAATTATAGGTTCAGAATGTATCCTTACAAACACTTCACTGTCATTTCTTGCATTACAAGCGCTTTGAACTCTAAATCATCTCCGCTTGTATTTTCCAAAGTTATTTTCATATCAGTCTTACAGAGAAGCTTATATGTCGCAAGTTTTTAACGTAATTAATTCGTATGAGCTGCCCGTTCACAACATTTTATCGATTCCGTTGACTGTTGGCTGCCCTGGTATTTATCCGAGTGCTCGAATTATTCTGTCTGCCCACTAGGGCTGCGCCAAGTACGATGGCTTGAACGGCTAATCTGTAGCAGCAGTTTTTGCAGCAATCTGTAGTTATTTTTAACAGTTCGTAATGCGCGGGCGTTATCTGGGCTGTGATTGGCTGATGCCGAACAGACTGAGCAGTCACCATATTCGGTTTTTATACTACCGGAGCACTGGTGCCACATTTAGTGGCTTTGTATCGGAACTTATGTGCAAAGAAAAAAATCCACCGAACACTCCGTTACCTGTGCGGTTTCTCACAATATAACAAGGCGATATATCGGTATACACACGCCTGTAAGCTGCAGTAACGTCAGGGTCAAATACCAAGTTTGATTTCTGCCGCTTCAAATTAACTACAGTAAGGTCAACACTGTGGGTCACCACACACAACTGTTGACGTCATGGTAGTTTTGTTAAGTCCTATATGGAAAGTTTCGTCAGAGAAAAATTTCGTTAATAAAGCTTTGCATGAACTTACAAAAACTGTGCCATTCGTCATGTGAAGACTGGGTACTGCCTCTAACTGTGAGAACAGACACGGCTACACCTGTGATTATAGTTTCTTCGAGGTTTCCTCAGTGACCTCTGCACATGTTGGAACAGTATTTGACTGCCGTGTCGGCTGCCGAGTCCTGACTGCACTGGACTGGACCGATGTAAGGGGTCGTGGGTTCTCTTCCGCTCAGAAATCCGTGCCTCGCCGTGGTGTGTAAGAATGCGGGGTGCAGGAGGCCCTGCAGTATCTGTTGGGGCCTAGAATTTTTTTTTTCATTTTTGGTTATCATTCACTATCGTTGTTGGTCTGAGTATTTACCTTTGCTGCCATTCGTTCTCACCCGACGATTAACTGCTGTTAAGATAAACAAATAAAGATTTCATTAATAAAAAATTAAAAATCAGCTCCCTCATTCTCATTTCAAGAAAGAATGTCTCCCTAATTAATTTTGGGTCTCAAAGAAAAATATTCTGGAAGACCCCTAACCAAAAGAGATTACAAAGATGATAGTAATTCTCTTTTAGGCGCGTTAGAAAGTAACTGCGATCACAGATACAATTTTTCATGTTTTAAGTCTACCTAGGCAGTAATGATAATTTGCATTTTGTTTTATGTAAAGAAGTAAAAAGAGTAAATAATTTGTACAGGTGATACGTATAAAGAAGTATTCAATACTAATTTTCATAGTAGGAAAACATGGAGAGATAGTTGTTTCAACGTGATAAAAAAGGAGACTAAAATTATATCTCTGACTTGGCAGAGTTAACATGTCCTCTTGGAATTGGAAAAATTTACCCGACGAAATAAAGGAGGCATGAATGTCGAAGGGCGTATTTTCATAAATTATAAATAGAACAATATTTGCAAACACTAGATTTGCCGAAGTTTTCAGCAATTTAACCGTGAATAAACGAGAAACGGAGTCATTTGTGAGCGGTAACGAAAATTCCTTATATTATCTGTATAAGTCAAATATAGTAGAGGGCGAACTGTGCTCTACACAACGTTGTATCACTTACTGTGACGTTTCGTATGTTGTATTCGGAATTAGCACAAGAAAAGGAGCCAGAGCCACGATTTAATGATAATATAAGTAAACTGTCAGAAAGACGTGAATTACAGGTTAACGAACAGCAACACTGATAGCTCACTCTACATATTAGAAAACAATATGATATATAAATTTCTCAGCATTATTTTGCAAGAAGAATGAAGCCATCGGTGCAGTGGTTTTTCGTACGTGACTTTGCACATAATAAACTTCAAGACCTAATTTTAGAATTCAAACACTTGCACGCTACCTGTTCACGATACCTGGCTCTCTGTCCACGTATACGTCACTCAGACACGAAACTGCGTTGGTTCCATGTAAGAACATAAGAGAAAAGAGAGCCACTTGCATAAATATCAAGTACTCAGATGGAAACCCAGTTCTAAGCAAAGAAGGGAATGCAGAAAGGTAGAAGGTATATACAATGGCGATGTACTTGAGGACAATATTATAGAAATGGAAGAGGATGAAGATGAAATGGGAGATACGATACTGCGTGAAGAGTTTGACAGAGCACTGAAAGACCCGAGTCGAAACAAGGCTCCGGGAGTAGACAACATTCCATTAGAACTATTGACGGCCTTGGGAGAGCCAGTCCTAACAAAACTCTACCATATGGTGAGCAAGATGTATGAAACAGGCGAAATACCCTCAGACCAAGAAAAATTTAATAATTCCAATTCCAAAGAAAGCAGGTGTTGACAGATGTGAAAATTACCGAACTATCAGTTTAATAAGTCACAGCTGCAAAATACTAACGCGAATTCTTTACAGACGAATGGAAAAACTGGTAGAAGCCGACCTAGGAGAAGATCAGTTTGTATTCCGTAGAAATATTGGAACACGTGAGGCAATACTGACCTTACGACTTATCTTAGAAGAAAGATTCAGGAAAGGCTTTTGACAATGTTGACTGGAATACTCTCTTTCAAATTCTGAAGGTGTCAGGGGTAAAATGCAGGGAGCGAAAGGCTATCTATAATTTGTACAGAAACCAGATGGCAGTTATAAGAGTCGAGGGACATGAAAGGGAAGCAGTGGTTGGGAAGGGAGTAAGACAGGGTTGTAGCCTCTCCTCAATGTTATTCAATCTGTATATTGAGCAAGCAGTAAAGGAAACAAAAGAAAAACTCAGAGTAGGTATTAAAATCCATGGAGAAGAAATAAAAACTTTGAGGTTCGCCGATGACATTGTAATTCTGTCAGAGGCAGCAAAGGACTTTGAAGAGCAGTTGAACGGAATGGATGGTGTCTTGAAGGGAGGATATAAGATGAACATCGACAAAAGCAAAACGAGGATAATGGAATGTAGTCGAATTAAGTCTAGTGATGTTGAGGGTATTAGATTAGGAAATGAAACACTTAAAGTAGTGAAGGAGTTTTGCTATTTTGGGAGCAAAATAACTGATGATGGTCGAAGTAGAGAGGATATAAAATGTAGACTGGCAATGGCAAGGAAAGCGTTTCTGAAGAAGAGAAATTTGTTAACATCGAGTATTGATTTAAGTGTCAGGAAGTCGTTTCTCAAAGTATTTGTATGGAGTGTAGCCATGTATGGAAGTGAAACATGGAGGATAAATAGTTTGGACAAGAGAATAGAAGCTTTCGGAATGTGGTGCTACAGAAGAATGCTTAAGATTAGATGGGTAGATCACATAACTAATGAGGAAGTATTGAATAGGATTGGGGAGAAGAGGTGGCACAACTTGACCAGAAGAAGGGATTGGTTGGTAGGACATGTTCTGAGGCATCAAGGGATCACCAATTTAGTATTCGAGGGCAGAGTGGAGAGTAAAAATCGTAGAGGGAGACCAAGAGAAGGATACACTAAGCAGATTCAGAAGGATGTAGGCTGCAGTAGGTACTGGGAGATGATGAAGCTTGCACAGGATAGAGTAGCATGGAGAGCTGCATCAAAAAAGTACCAGGACTGAAGACGACAACAACAACAACAACGTCAGTCAGACACGAAACTGCGTTGGTTCCACCTAAGTACATAATTAAATTGTGTATCAAAGGAGTAATATGGCTGTGATACAAGGAGGCATATATTCATTTATGAACGTAATCGTAGATTGCTTACGGAAAGATTCCAGATAATAAAGTACACATGCATGTTCTGGCATTAAAGTCAGTACATTGAGTGTCGGCACTGAGTGGTCAGGAGGTACCGAAGTGCTAGTACTTTCTGCGAAAGAAATATTACGCGCAGCCGTGACTAATAGTAAGGGCACAGGATTGTAAACACTGTCGGGGGTGTTCTTGGAGGCAGATTATGTGTACAAATATTTTCTACGTTATTCAAAGAATTCGTAAATATAATTTGCTGAACCGATCTGGCTAAAAATTTTAAAAAGAAATTGGCGTTATATAAAACCAGGAAGCGGATCTAAGCCGTAAGTTGAGTCGCTCAGTGACATTACTGCCACAGAAAGGGAAGACAACGGACAGAAGGCGAAATACAGAGCTACCACAAATCATTTCTTTCCAGAATTCTAAATTTTCCGAAACACATGTACAAATATGATTGGAGCACGAATATAACGGCAAACACAGTGAGTTTAAACTGTGCCGGCCACCTGACATTACGAATGCAGTGCCTTGCCAAAATGCCGACAAAGCGAGGGAAGAGTTTTCGTGTGTTGGAATATGCGAGATATTTGATCAAATGTGGCACCTGCAACCGCTGTGTGGGAGTGAGCGAAATTTTCGTAAGCAGTCCAAACAAGTCAACAGCAGCCACAAGCCACGGACGGACTCCAAATATCGCAGCAAAGTGTGTGGAAGGTAATGCGTCGGCAGTTACGCTTGCAAACATACCGTCTGCATCGCGTGCAACAATTGAAAGCCGCAACAGCAAACACACGGGCCGGACGCGCCTTCAGATTTGCGCCACAAGGCAGGGAGCAGTCGAAGATGGACATTTCGCCTCCATGCTGATATTGAGAGACGTCACCACAAAGACGTCTACAACGACTAAAAATAATCGGGCAGCGGGTTTCGTTAACGTACGGTGGAAGACGTGGCGAATGTTCTGATTGCATAATAAATGCCCACAGTTGTGGAATTATGACTCCGACTAGTTTTTCACTGGGACTTCGTAACTTTCCTGTACCATTGTAAGGAGACTCGGGCGCTGCCAGTGTGTGATTGCTGTTGCGGCCGTCACATCGAGCGCTCAGAACGTCGACGTGGGAGGCAGATATACACAATAAACAGACTCCGGATAGACACCTCTGCACGTTGAGTTTCTCCTGGACTTCAGCAGTTAAGGGCCGTGTCACATCACACGTGTTGGCAGCTTTATCTCTTAGACTTGTTTTAATTTGTCCGTTGACCTTTCTTGAAAACGGCAATTTTTTCAATCGCTTGGTACCACTCATCGTTCCAGCGGTCTGCGATAAACAGCTTCTGTGACGGGAGAAAGTCCTTCCTTAAAATTTGTGCAGGTACCTCACCCAGTGCAGATGCCTTTCCACTGTTTAGGGTTTTTAGGTGATTTTATGTTCCGCGACCACTTCACATCTGCCATTATTTGGGCGTTTGTGCGAAAACAGATGAGTTCAAATGGTTCAAACTGCTCTGATCACTATGGAACTTAACTTCTGAGGTCATCAGTCCCCTAGAACTTAGAACTACTTAAACCTAACTAACCTAAGGACATAACACGCAGCCATGCCCGAGGCAGGACTCGAACCTGCGACCGTAGCGGTCGCGCGGTTCTAGACTGTAGCGCCTAGAACCGCTCGGCCGGCAGATGATCTTCGACTGTGAAGTAACTTCGGAAAACAGTATAAACGATTAATTCGTTATCAGAGATCCATATTTTACGAAGTACCGCTTGTAAACATAGGATCCGTGCTTGAATAGAAGCATAAACCCACCAAGTTTACATTTTGCACACTACAAATCTTCTGTGAGGGACTTCTGACACGAAACACAAAAGCGGTAGTAAAGTTCGTTCCGCACCTCGCGTAGCAACACGCTGTCAGTGGCCAGCACAGAAACACTGACGCCTTCTCTGAGCTCTGGCAGTGGGGGTGGGAAAACACGGTCCCCTGACGGACCTCATAAGGAGGAAGCCACCTTTCCATATAAATGCAACGTTGCTTCGTCACTGAAGATCGGCACGGGGGCGACATGTTCTTCCTCCAGTGCTCCCTACATTGTGGCGCGAATCTGAAGGCTCCGGCCGCAACCTTCCGCTTTTAATTGTCGTGCGAAGTGTTACCGCCGACGCATCATCTTCCCAACATTTTGCTGCTGTATTTCGAGTTCGCGGCTTGTGCCTGCTGTTGACTTATTTGGACTGCGTACAAAAATCTCGTTCACTCCCGTCCACGGTTGTAGCTGCCACATTTGTTCAAATATCTCGTGTATTCCAGCAAAGGAAAACTCTTCCGTCGCCTTGTCGACATTTAGTAAAGGCAGTGCATTCGTACGGTGGGGTGGTCGGTACAGTTTAAACTCGCTGAGTCTGAGTTTACATCCACCCATCAGTCGTACCTGTAGTTGTCATACTTTGGAAATTTAGAATTCTGGAAACGAGTGAATCATTTATGGTAGTCCTGTATTTCGCCTTCTGTTTGTCGTCTTCCGTTTCCGTGCCGGTGTTTGTTTTTTTTTTTTTTGTGGTAGGGTTTAAGGGCGCTCAACTGCTGAGGTCATTAGCGCCCAGTCACTGGTGTTAGAGCACAAGGAACCTGCTAAAACTCAAGGGGATGGGGGGACATCAAAAGGACCTGACAAAGATGCAGATGAAATAAGTAAAAAGGTTAAATGTCTTTGGTCAAGCCAGTTAAAGTTATAAAACGCAGAAGACGAGCAGCTGCTCGAGCGTCATCAGCTAAAACATCCGGTAAGGTAGATGGCAGGGACAGGACAACACGAAATTGACTAAAACGGGGACACGACAATAAAACATGGCGCACCGTTAATGCCTGACCACAAGGGCACTGCGGGGCTGGGTCACCAGAGAGCACGTAGCGGTGGCTAAACCGGCAATGCCCAATCCGCAACCTGGTCAGAAGGACCTCCTCGCGCCGAGATGGTCGGGAGGAAGTTGTCCAAGCAGTTGGGAGCGGTTTTACTGCCTGGAGCTTGTTTCCTTGGAGGGATGACCAAGCATCCCACCACAAGGACACAAGCCTCTTACATACATCCCCACGAACGTCAGATGACGGGACACAATGGGAGGCTGGCCGAGGCAGGAGGACTGCAGCCTTGGCTGCAGCATCCGCAGCCTCATTCCCAGGCACTCCCACATGTCCGGGGACCCACAGAAAGCTGACAGAACCGCCATTATCAGCGAAAGAATGGAGGGACTGCTGTATTCGTTGAATCAAGGGATGGACCGGATAGGGAGCCCCAAGGCTCTGAAGAGCACTGAGGGAGTCAGTGCAAAGTACATACGATGAATGGCGGTGGCGGCGTGCATACTGAATGGCCTGATGGAGAGCAAAAAGCTCGGCCGTAAAGCTGGAACATTGGTCAAGGAGCCGGTATTTAAAGGTGGCGGTCCCGACGACAAAGGCACAGCCGACACTATCGTCAGTTTTGGAGCCATCGGTGTAAATAAAGGTGTGACCAGCAAGTCGAGCACGAAGTTCGACAAACCGTGAGCAATACACTGCAGCCGGAGTACCCTCCTTCGGGAGTGAGCTGAGGTCGAGATAAATACGAACCGGAGCCTGGAGCCAAGGTGGTGTCGGGCTCGCACCCTCTCTGAAGGTGGTAGGGAGGGCAAAATCCAATTGTCGAAGCAGGCGACGGAAGCGGACTCCGGGGGGCAGCAGGGCAGACACATACAACCCGTACTGACGGTCGAGAGAATCGGCGAAGAAGGACTTGTAAGAGGGGTGTTCGGGCATAGACAACAGCCGGCAGGCATACCGACACAGCAGTATGTCGCGCCGGTAGGTCAAAGGTAACTCGGCAGCTTCAGCGTAAAGACTCTCGACAGGACTAGTGTAGAAGGCTCCGGTCGCAAGACGTATCCCCCGATGGTGGATGGAGTTGAGCCGGCGTAAGAGGGATGGCCGAGCGGACGAGTAGACGAAGCTCCCATAATCCAGCTTCGATCGGACTATGGACCGATACAAGCGAAGCAGGACAGTGCGATCCGCTCCCCAAGATGAACCGCTAAGAACTCTGAGGACATTAAGGGAACGTGTACAACGGGCCGCCAAATAAGAGACATGTGGAGACCAACACAGTTTCCGGTCCAACGTGAGCCCTAGAAACTTAGTTGTGTCCACGAATGGGAGAACAACGGGACCGAGATGTAAGGATGGCGGAAGGAACGCTTTATATCGCCAAAAGTTGATACAAACCGTCTTCTCTTCAGAGAACCGGAAGCCATTTGCCACGCTCCATGAGTAGAGGCTGTCTAGACAACGCTGGAGGCAGCGCTCCAGGAGGCATGTTCTCTGGGCACTGCAGTAGATCGCGAAGTCATCGACAAAGAGAGAGGCTGAGACATTAGGTGGAATGCAATCCATAATTGGATTGATCGCGATGGCAAAAAGGGCTACGCTCAAGACGGAGCCCTGAGGCACTCCGTTCTCCTGGAGGAAGACGTCGGACAATACGGAACCCACACGTACCCTAAATTTTCGATCCGTTAAAAAGGAATCAATAAAAAGGGGCAGGCGACCGCGTAGGCCCCACCTGTGCATAGTGCGGAGGATACCTCCTCTCCAACAGGTATCATAAGCCTTCTCCAAGTCGAAGAACACGGCTACCGTTTGGCGCCTTCGCAAAAAGTTGTTCATGATGAATGTCGACAAGGTGACAAGGTGGTCAACAGCGGAGCGGCGGCGACGAAAGCCGCATTGGACATTAGTAAGTAGTCGTCGAGATTCAAGAATCCAAACTAACCGAGCATTAACCATGCGCTCCATCACCTTACAGACACAGCTTGTAAGAGAAATGGGGCGGTAACTAGAAGGAAGGTGTCGATCCTTCCCGGGTTTGGGTATAGGAACAACAACGGCGTCACGCCAACGCATGGGGACCTGACCTTCGGTCCAGACGCGATTGTAGGTACGAAGAAGGAAGCTTTTGCCCGCCAGAGAAAGGTGTGCCAGCATCTGAACGTGAATGGCATCTGGCCCCGGAGCAGAGGACCGGGACAGTGCAAGCGCACGTTCGAGTTCCCGCATAGTAAAGGGGGCATTATAAGTTTCCAGATTCAGCGAGTGGAAGGAAGGTCGCCGAGCCTCGTCTGCCTCTTTCCTGGGAAGGAAGGCAGGATGGTAATGGGCGGAGCTTGAAACCTCCGCGAAAAAGCGGCCAAAGGCGTTGGAGACAGCCACAGGATCAACAAGGACCTCATTACCTGAGGTCAGGCCAGGTACTGTGGAGTGGGCCTTAATGCCCGACAGCCGGCGCAGGCTACCCCAAACAACGGAAGAGGGAGTAAAACTGGTAAAGGAGCTCGTGAAAGAGGCCCAGCAAGCTTTTTTGCTGTCTTTGATGACTCTACGGCATTGCGCTCGGAGTCGTTTGTATTCAATACAATTCGCCAACGTAGGATGGCGGCGAAAGGTGCGTAAAGCACGTCGTCGAGCACGGATAGCGTCCCTACAAGCCTCGTTCCACCAGGGGACGGAAACGCGACGTGAAGAAGAAGTAGTACGAGGTATGGAACGTTCGGCAGCATGGATAATAACAGCCGTGAGGTATTCGACCTGACTGTCACAGCTGGAAAAATCGTGGTCCGGAAAGGTCGCCAGGGAGGAGTAAAGTCCCCAGTCAGCTTTCAGTATGTTCCAGCGCAAAGGACGTGGGGATGGGGTGTGGTGCAGGAGATGAACGACACAGGGGAAGTGGTCGCTCGAATAGGTGTCAGAAAGGACATACCACTCGAACCGACGGGCAAGAGTGGTAGAACAGATCGAGAGGTCCAAGTGGGAGTAGGTATGGGTAGAGTCCGAGAGGAAAGTCGGGGCGCCGGTATTGAGGCAGACAAGATTGAGATGGTTGAAGACATCCGCCAAGAGTGAGCCTCTTTGACAGGATGCAGGAGAGCCCCAAAGGGGATGATGGGCATTGAAGTCGCCAAACAATAAGAACGGCAGGGGAAGCTGATCGATCAGGTGCATCATGTCAGTCCGACTAACAGCAGATGACGGTGGAGTGTAGACGGTACAAACTGAAAAAGTAAAAGCAGAAAAAGTAATGCGGATAGCTATTGCTTGGAGTGGGGTGGTCAATGGGATGGGATGGTAATAGACATCGTCCCGAACGAGCAACATGACCCCACCATGAGCTGGGATACCGTCCACAGGGGCGAGGTCATACCGCTCCGAGGTATAGTGGGAAAAGGCAATACGGTCAGTCGGGCGCAACTTGGTTTCCTGGAGACCAAGGACGAGCGGACAGTGCAGGCGGAGGAGCAGTTGTAAGTCCTCCCTATTAGATCGAATACCTCTTATGTTCCAATGAAACAACGCCATTGCTAGTCAAAAAGTTGGGGGAACGAGACGGGGAAGAGCTGGTCACCTCGATGGCCGCGGAGGGCCAGGTTGCGAGGCAACAACGCTACAACTGACGGCAGGCGGATCCGGTTCCATCGACTCGTCGCCAGCTGCGGCCGCTGTCCCTGATGGTGTAGGAGGGGCCGCATCATTTGCCGACAAAAGGCCGGCGGAACGCCTGGCAGCAGAGCGTCCCGGCGAAACTGAGGACGGCCGGGAGCAGCGACTCACGGATGAAGCGTCAGATGAAACGCGCCGGGGTGGAGAGGGGGATAGAGACTTCTTCTTGGAGGCCTTCTTGGAAGGCCGAGGAGGCACAGGGATGGTGGGCTGGACCTGAAGAAGGTCCTCACGCGCGGGGTCCGTTTTGGAACGCCGGACCTCGGAAGCTGGGGTCCGGAACGTGTCCCCGATGGACGCCTGAGAAGAGGAGCGCTTCTCAGGTGGCGTGGGGGGAGGAGGAGGAGGAGGAAGGGTGGTCCCTGGGGCAGGGGGGGTGGGGGCCGCGGGGGAGGAGGAGTTGGAAGGGAGGGATTTGGGAGGCAGAGGCAGAGCCCCCTGATGGGCAGAGGAGGCGGAGGGGGGACAGGATAGAGGTGAGGATACAGCGGAAGGAGTGGACACAACGGAGGCAAACGAAGTGGCCAGTGACACGGGATGAAGGCGATCATACTTCTTCCTGGCCTCAGAATAAGAGAGCCGATCCAAAGTTTTGATTGCTTGTACCTTTTTCTCCTTCTGATAGGCGGGGCAGTCTGGGGACCTAGGCGAGTGGACGCCAGGACAATTAGGGCACCGAGGTGGTGGGGTGCAACTATGTTCCTCACGAAGAGGACGTCCACAGTCGCCACAAAGGGGCTCAGCCTCACACCGGGATGACATGTGCCCAAAGCGCAAACACCTAAAACAGCGCATAGGAGGCGGGACATAAGGTCGCACGTCGCACCGGTAGCACATCACCTTTACCTTCTCCGGGAGAACGTCCCCCTCGAAGGCGAGGATAAAGGCCCCGGTGTCGATGCGACGGTCTTTGGGGCCGCGCTGGACTCGCCGGACGAAATGCACGCCGCGGCGCTCCAGGTTGGCCCTGAGCTCCTCATCAGATTGTAGCAGGAGGTCACGATGAAAAATAACCCCCTGCGTCCTATTTAGTACCAGATGTGGGCAATGGATACTGGGATGTCCCCTAGGCGGTCGCACGCCTGGAGTGCCGCCGATTGTGTGGCAGAGGTGGTCTTGATAAGAACGGACCCTGATCGCATCTTGCTGAGAGCCTCGATTTCCCCGAAGATGTCCTCAATGTGCTGAACAAAGAACATGGGCTTGGAGGTGGCGAACGTCCCCCCATCTGTTCGAGAACAGACCAAATAGCAGGGGAAGTACTTCGCCCCAAGCCGGCGGGCCTGTCCCTCCTCCCATGGAGTGGCCAAGGGGGAAAGGGCAGGAGAACCAGAACTAGAAACGGTACCTTTTCTTTTGGAAGACTCGGCCGCAGAGCGACCTGATACGTGTTGACGTTTCATGTGCGAAACGTCCGCCCCGATACCACCCACTCCGACCAGGGGCTCTCCCCACGGGCGCCACCCAGCCGCAGCAAGGGCCACCTGGCAGGATGACCATTGCCGGGAGTCCTGATGCCCCAAGGAGACGGGCATCTACTCCTTGGCCAACGTGGGGAGGGTGCAGCTCAGGTATCGGCAGTACGATCCCTGTGTTGTCAGGGGGCTACAACCTAGAGGGTACATGACGACCCCACCACGACGGGCTGGCTACCGTGCTGGATTTCTGGTGCCATGGAAAGTCCATCATGATCGCTGGTGCAGATGTAGATGCACTATGGGCGTAACTTGGACAACCCATCAGGCGTTTAGGCCCAATTTGAGGACAATGGGTATGGTGACAACGCCGGTGCAATGCTGAGTGCCAAGGTCTTAGTGCACTTAGGACCAGTGGTACACCATGTAAGGTGTCCTTCCCCAAAAGGCTCGTACTTCTGTAGAATTTTGAAAAATGGAGGTCAAACCCCAAGGGGGACCATCACATTAAGGCCAAAACATTTGAGACTCCTTTTAGTCGCCTCTTACGACAGGCAGGAATACCGCGGGCCTAGTCTTACCCCCGAACCCGCAGGGGGGCCGTGCCGGTGTGGTCACTAAGCGACTCAACTGATGATTTCGATCCACTTGCTAATTTTATGTACGGCCAAAAGTTCTCTTAATTATTAGACAGGTTGGCAATACTGTATTTACGAGTTCTTTGACTAATATAGATAATATTTGCACACATAACCTGCCTCCAAGGATGCACGTGACAATGTTATCAAAGTACTTCTGTGCGTGTCCAATTAATCACTGCAGCGCCTAATATTTCCATTCACAGAATGTACTAGCACTTCTGTACTAACTAACCACACAGCGCCAAAACTACGTACTGACTTCAATGCTCGTACCTATACTGCATACATTACCATCTGCCATCTTGCCGTAAGCAATCAACGATTACGTACGTGAATGTATCGGAACTATATTACTCCTTTCCAGAAAACTATTTATTAAGTACGTACATCCAACTCAACGCAATTTCGCTACTCTTAGACAAAGACGCAGGTATCATTAATAGGTAGCGTGTGTTTGAATTCTAAAATTAATGTCTAGAACTTCATTCAGTGCAAAGCACGAAAAATAAATACACCAATGGCTTTACTCTTCCTGCAAAATAAAGCTCAGTAGTTTATATCTCATAGTGTTTTCTAGAACGTATGGTGACGTATCATTGTCGCTATTCATTGTTGTTCACGTCCTACTGACACTATGGTTTCCTTATAATATCAGTGACGGATGGATCCTTTCCTTAGCTGAAATTTAGATTACAACATACGAAGTGCCACAGTAACTGATCCGAAGTTCATTTAAGAGCAGATGGACCTCTACAATAGCGCAGACTTTTACACGTATACATAATTTTCGTTACCACTCACGAGTGATTCTGCCTCTCGTTTATTTATTCTTCACTGAAAACATACTGAATCTGTAGTTTAGTTCACTGTTGGCTTCCGTCTATAAGTGTGGTGTCCGAACACGAAGCTCCGAAGTACCAGTTTGCATGGAAAATTTTTCTCGATAATTTCACATCTCCAGAGAAAAACCGATTGTGAAGGGACTTTTCCAGAATGCGATTTTCACTCTGCAGCGGAGTGTGCGCTGATATGAAACTTCCTGGCAGATAAAACTGTGTGCCGGACCGAGACTCGAACTCGGGACCTTTGCCTTTCGCGGGCAAGTGCTCCAACAGAAGATCTCGAGTTCGAGTCTCGGTCCGGAACACAGTTTTAATCTGCCAGGAAGTTTCGATTGTGAGGATTACAGATTTTGTACAGAAACTAATTTTCATTTAAATGGCGGTTAACACAAGAACTGGGTGTCTTCAGTTTTAGAAACGTTCAGGCAAAAGTAAAGCAATTGAACAAAAGCAATGTGTTGATAGCAGACTTTCTTTTATAGAAATTTTGGATAAAGCATTCTTTACACCAATTGCTTCATATTCTATTAACTAATTAAACCAAACAAGCAATAAGCCTCCTAAATCAGGCGATAGCAACGAAAGGTGTTTGTATCTTCCCTAGAACCGCTTTTTCGCAATAAAGAACAGCGGTTTATTTTCTATTGTACTTTGACGAAATACAAACAGTGTTTGTCGGTATTTTGCGTGATATTTTAGAGTCCTCCAGGAGTTGTGTTGAACGACGAGCTGCCGACACGGTAGCTCAGCGTGCTCGGTCAGAGAGTCGGCTGCCCTCTGTAGTAAAAAACTGAGTGAACCTGAACGGGTGTCATCCGACGTCCGCCCCGAACAAATTCAACGAACAATATACAACAAAATGAGAAAAAAGAAAGAAACTGCGTTAGCGTAATGGTTAAGGTGTTTGACTGTTAATCGAAAAGTGCCGAGTTCAAACCTTGTTGGTTGCTTGATATTTTCTTTATTTAGAAACAATATCGAAATGTCTTACTTCATGAATTTTATTCGTCTGAATGTAATTTTTTGAAATTTCTGGTGCTCTGTCTCTTCATTATAATCATAAGTTTTCGGTTTTTCTAATTTTGTCCTCCAATATTTCTTTTCACATCAATTAAAAACAATGAAAAGGCACACATACAGTATTCATGTTATCTGTTTTGTTTGTATATCTTCTCTTCCGCAGCCGCTGTTTTACTATTCATATTGAGATATATTCTTTTGCGACAGTATTAAAAATATTATTTAGAGCAGAATTTCGGCTCGTACGTTGCCGAGCTACTTGACTGACGCAATTCTTTGCTTCGCTGCTTTGAAACATCATATTCAATGTTTTCGTCGACTAATCGATGTTTTGGCAAGTATTTGCAGTCCGTTGTGACAAACACAAATTGTTGGGCACTGCACCTCACTGATCACATATTTTAGTTTCTATGTTTTATTACGTTCACAATTCAGTTTTGTATACTTCGCCAACTTTGTTTTAATCAGAACGTTTTAGAAAAAAGCGAAATGACTGGTATAAATAAAAGTTTTATTACAGTCGCTAAAGATGGAATATTTCTCAATTTATAAACACTGTTAATGTTATAAAGGGTGTTCATTTTAACTGGGGACATTGAGATCTCTTGAAAACGACACACAGAGCCAAAAGAAATCCTAATGAAAATTAGTTCCTCTCGAAAGGGGGCATCCAATTCTAACAAATTTGATCACAAATTCGTCGGATTTTGTATCATTGGATGACTTCGATGAATAGATACTTAAAAATATTGGATTCAAAGATGTACATACAAATGACGAAAGTTTTTCATGGAACGTAGTGAGATCGCTGGTTCAAGGGCACAGTTTGTAACACGTATCATTGAAGTAAGAAAATGAGGGAATAAGAACATTTTTTTTCTTGGACGAAACATTGGTAAACCAAAATCACACAAGAAAAGCGTGTTGGAAAATGAGTGATGGTTCGGGTGGGTTTAAAGAACCAGTTGGTAAAGGTGGACGAATAATTGTGCTTCACGCTGGTTCTGCTTCCGGATTCATTCCAGAAAGCAAATTAGTGTTCCGGGCAAAAAAGAGCAATTCAGTGGATTATCGGTCCGAAATGAACTCAGGGGCATTTAAGTTGTTGTTTAGGAATCAGTTTCTCCGTTACTTGCCTGCAAACTCGGTGATTGTAATGGACAATGCTAGTTATCACTCCGCTGTTGACAAGACACCCACAACAAGTACAAAAAAGCCGATATGTTGTGGCTTGCAAGTAAAAATATACCACATACAGCAAACCAAACTCGTGCCGAAATGTTGGAACTTTTAGCGCTCCATAAGCCTCGCACAAAAGTTTATGAAATCGATTGTATTGTTCAGGAAGATGGACATATAGTTTTGCGTTTGCCACCGTGTCATTGTCACTACAATCTGATAGTGTTAATTTGGGCACAAGTGAAAGGGTATGCCACAGAACGAAAAGTGACATTTAAAATTGCCGATCAGAAAGGCTTTTGCACGAAGCACATGACAATTACTCCTTCAACATGGGCTGAATGTGTTCGGCATGCACAAAGGCTACAGGAGGAGGACATGGAAAGGGAAATTGTAATTGACAATCTGCTTGAACGCATCGTCATCACTCTAAGACTTGATGATTCGGAATGCGACACTGACTACAGCGATGCAGATGACAATCGCAGCGATTGACAACAATGAAATGTAAGGCACATACACAATAATACTGACGTTCTTTCTTGTTTGTTACACAGTCGCTGTTATACAATAATATTGAAACATATTCCTCTTCTGCAACTGTAATAAGCGTCTTATTTAGACCAGACGCATTTTTCTCTTTCGAAGCACCTTCAGTGGACAGTATTTTGTCTCCTCCATTGCTAAGTCACCTTTCGTAGTTTTGCGCTGCGGTTACACAATATTCAACGTTTGTGTCGGCTGATCAGTGTTTTAGCATATAAATGCTGTTTGTGTGTGCCACATACAAAATTTATATTTGACATAGCTCAGAGCACTTCACTGATAAGTCCTAATGGTTTTGTAAGTCCAAAGTTTTGTTTAATGTATTTTGTCTACTTCCTTTTGATTGATTGAAGTGATTTAAAATAAAGCCAAACGCCCGGTGTAAACAAAACTGTTATTACAGTCGCCGAAGACGGAATATTTCTCAATATTACATACAACACCTATCTGGTACTTAAATGAGATATTGTTATACAGTGAATTTTATACGAAATTTAGGTATCTTGTCCAGATTTCATTCCCAACATTGTGGCAACTAAAATCGACCATACGGAAAGTATACGCTATGGACTTTTACCTCTGCAAACTGTTCAAAATTTTGTGCAATGGTTTACTAAATTTAATGCTGCACAATAACTGCGTTGAACATAGAAACAACATTAAGTCATTTATGGGGGAAAGGTATCAGTCAAGAAGATGTGTAAAAATCGAATTTTTGGGCCAAATAGTTTTTGTGAAATCTAATGATAAGTGTGTCAAAGCAGTCGGAACACCATGAGTCAGCACAGGCGAGCAGTGCAGTGATGACAAAATCGCGCACAGCGCGGAATGCGGGGAGCACGTGTCTGCAGCAGCGAAAGGCTTAATGCGGCCGTGGTGGCTTTACTTCATAAGCTGCGCGCTCCCCCCTAAACGTAAATTTGCGAACTACACTATAGTATGGCGTTGCTTCTCTTGGCGCGTACAACTGGCAACGCAGCATTCTCCCGCGTATGGGCGGGCATGCGCGAGCCGCCAAGATAAAAGAACTGAACTATAGTTTCTAACGATGTTTGTTGTCGGGAATGTAGCGATAGAAAGAGGGCTTCAGTGCACTATTATTTCCACTATATTGTTTCTAGAATCAACATGAATATTATACAGAAGGCCATTAGTAATCAATGTGTTTTGCCACTGCATTGGAAAGCACGTTTCGTCGTAACATCAGCAGTAAAAAGTTCAACTCAATTATTTTTGTATTATTCAGAAGCCATACTGATAGTTACCGATAACTCGCGTCGTAAGTATGCGCGGGAATATTTTTCAGATCCATTTTCTTTCTTTTTAGGCCACTCGGCCAATGAGCTAACGAAAATTTGAAAGCACACGAAAAAGGGTAACTTAACAGTGAGACGCAATAAAACAGAGCAAACGAAACAAAACCGTGGACGGAACAGCCCCATCTGTACTGTAGACTTGGCCGCTGTTTCTATGTTTCGGTACAGTGTATCGATACGTGGAACTGTTTCAGTGTTTCGAAACGGCTGTGGTTCTGTGTTTCGAAACAGTTGTGTTTCATTCTGCCCTGTCTCGAATAACGGAACCAGATTCGATCTCGAGCCAGACACAAAAACTGTATCGTTGTTTCAGAATAACGCTGTTTCCCTCCACTTAAGCGTGGAACGGACTAATTGTACAGAAACAGTGATGTTTCATTCCGCTCTGTGTCGGATGAGATTCGGGCACAGATACTGAAACACATATAGCGTATCACTTCATGAAACACTTTCAAGAGTGTCGAAATCTTTTTCACGAACAACAGCATGAAGCTTAAGACTTCCGAAAATAAAACTTCTTTTCTAGCTGACTGCCCGATTCCGAAATGGCGGAATATCTACTTTATAAACACTAACCAAACAATAAAATAACGCACACAATTCACATTGAAAATAATAAATGTGTGAAAATCATTCAGTTAAATTACACATCTTTAATAACATACGCTTCTCTGTTCATGTACAGTAATGATATCGAAAAACGCAAGTAAGCCCATAATATCTTGAATAAAAAAGGCGTGGAGTGGCAGTTTTAAGACATATACGTAAATCAGATGTAGGTATAACTGCAAGAAAGCTGCTTGATGTATCACTGGTGGTGTACTGGTGAACGGGAAGGGCTGGGAAGCGGGGTGAATTTATACAGTAATGGTTCGAAGCACCTTGAGGGACAAAAATTTGTCCCGTTATATATTCGAATTACGTGGCTTTATTTGTGAGTATAGTTAATGTGCCTATTCTCCACAATGATTTCCAACGGAATGTGGGAATCCCAGTAGCATATCCGTTTTTTCTGCAGTTTGCTCCCGCCTCCAGTTCCGTTCGTGGTGGTTCTACTGTCTTCAGCTATCGCGTTATGAAGCACTGTGTGGGATGATTTTAAGAGGATGAATCCTGAGGAAGCGTTCGGCAGTGTTGTCGTTTAATAGTTCAACCTCTTGCTTAAACAGACTTTTGGGACATTAGCATCCAACAGTCAATTTAAGTGAAACTCGGTCGAAACCAGTTTTTATGAATCTGGAAAGTGACGAAGCGAGTTAAACTTCCACAGCAATTGTTCAGGAATCTGCCGATTCAATTCTGGGTAGGTGTGGTACACAGAGATGGCTGGATTTGCAATAAGAGCAGTACCTTCATCCAAACGAGCCAAAATAGACGAATAGATGTTGAGACGTGTTGTTAAAGAATAGTTGAGAGTGAAGAGTTTAGAAAAATGACTTATTTATAAATGAAAACTATTTACCCCCAGTAGAAAAACCGCCCCCAACAGTTTACTCTCTCAAGTGTCCGACAACACCCTAACACGAGTACGAGCTGCAGTGCAAGCTACATCCTACATCTGCATTACGACTGATAGATGGACGTCTGTGAACAATGAGAATTATATTGCAGTGACTGCTCACTTCATTAATGAAAACTGCAATCTTAAGTCATATTTGATACCTAGTTTTAAATTCCATAACAAACATACAGCTAAAAGCATTTCCAGTGAATTACAAAATGTGATATCAGCTTTGGGTATTACCAATAAAATTATAGCTTGCACTACAGATAATACATCTAATATGGTGGAGGCAGTGATGATGTGCAAATGGTGGCATGTACCTTGTTTTGCACATACACTGAATTTAACTGTGGAAGTAAGCTTTGAACCAATTACTGAGACAAGAGCAAAGAAGAAGTCAATAACGGAATTTTTCAAAAGAAGTCCTCAAGCATTTGAGAAATTACACAATATTCGGAAGCAAATGGGCGTCCCTATTTTAACGCCGAAACAAGATTGCCCTACGAGATGGAATTCCTTGTATGAAACGTTTGACAGGCTTTTGAAAATCAAATAGCCTTTACACCCTCGCCATCTTCAGTGCGGATTTACAAACAAAACTGTCCAACGGTCAGGTATTGAAAAATCTTGTGAAATACTATCTCCTTTTTTGTGCAAGTCACAACAGAAATTAGCAGCGAAAGAAATGCAACCTTGCCAAAAGTTGTCTTATTAAGCAAAGGTTTACAAAGTCACTGTCAGACTTAAAAACTCCGATTAGAGCAATGAGGCCATTAATACAGTAACTGCTAAACTTGAGGATGGAATCTATACCTGCCTGTACGAATTATTTAAATCTTAGGCTGGATTTTACGCTTCAAGGAAACATACCGATCTCTGCATTTCTGTTACCTTGAAATGTTTTAACATGTTTTCCAGGGCTATCAGGTTACATATTATGAGCTGTACGCAGCTGACTAATGTTTGATGAAAAACTGCCATATTTGACCACTGCGTTATATGCTCCTGTCTGTTATGGCAATTTTTTGATCTGTGTGAATCAGTCACTTTGCAGGCCTGCCCTGAGAGACAAACAATGGTCAATTTAACTGTAAGAAAAGAGTGAGTGGCACACTCATAAATGTTGTTTCAGTGCCTCGCTTCCCAGAACGCTATCTCAATACATTACATCTCATGATATGCCTTTTCAAGAGCCCATACAGATTTTCACTCATAAAACTATCAAGATTAGGAGCTATAATACAGGGAAACGAGCTTGGGAAAATCTGCTATGTCAAAGATACCGACTCTGTCCTCAGCCAGTTGGAATGTATGAAAGTCACACGACACGAAAGCAGCGCATTTGCTGTAGGAAATAAACTGTCAAGACACCTAAGTGAAAGTTTCATATTTTCTGCGATTTAATTAGCACTCTCACATCTCATTTGTGTTTATACGGAAATATTTATACAGTATACATTGAAGATGACAATGTCAGGTCTACACGACTACAAAACACAAACTGTTTCGAAACTGCGTATCGAAACATAACATTGTATTGTTTTATTTGTTTCGAAACAGGTACGTGTTTCAGCTCGCCCACCCCTGCTGTACTCGCCTGGGACGTGGGGACTCCCCCGGGGCGCCGTGCTCACGTGTCAGACGCGTGCGGGGCTGGCTGGCTGCACCGACGCCTCTTCGTGCAGAGGCTTGTTCAAAATTAAACGGCTCTGAGCACTATAGGAGTCAACAGCTTAGGTCTTCAGGTAGGATTCGAACCTGCGACCGTAGCGATCACGCGGTTCCAGACTGAAGCGCCTAGAACCTCACGGCCACACCGGCCGGCGTGCCTTTACACTAGGGACGAACGGTGCCCACTAGTGAAAAATAGTGGCGATTCCAACTTATTTCGACCCATGACATCAAAATGGACATAGAACACTCTTCGAAATCTAACATGCGTAAAATACGTGCCACAGCAAGATTTCTTGATACCATAACATTGCATTTCTTTGGCTCAAGTAACTTACAACGATACTGTAACCTGTCAGCCTAGCCTAGACCTCGGGCTATGCAACAGATGACTTTTCCACCACAGCATACATTACAAAAAATATGGCACTATGAGAACATCACTGCGTTCTGTTGTGTCCGTAAGTGTGTGTGACGTCACACAGCACATCATTACGCCACGAGTCAATGTGGTAGCCCGGTATCGGTAGCTGCGACCTACTCCAGTTCAGACAGCCGCCTGTACTTAAGATACGGGCATTTACAGAACGTACAGAGAGTTGGTGCTTTAACAGAAATGAAACACGACGGGAGTCAGACAACTGTAGATTCCTGTTAACTGACTGACTACTGAATGGCCGGCTGGAGTGGCCGAGCGGTTAAAGGCGCTACAGTCTGGAACCGCACGACCGCTACGGTCGCAGGTTCGAATCCTGCCTCGGGCATGGATGTGTGTGATGTCCTTAGGTTAGTTAGCTTTAAGTAGTTCTAAGTTCTAGGGGACTTATGACCACAGCAGTTGAGTCCCATAGTGATCAGAGCCATTTGACTACTGAATGGTTTATGACCAAACGGGCCACAGGCGACAGCGAAATTTTCGCCAATCGCTTTTTTCTTCGACAGAGGCGGCTGGTCGGAAGTAAAATGCACCTACTCGCCGATGTCCACTCTTGTCTGTAATTATCGTATGGCAACGAAACTTGGTAGATACGCTAACGCGTTAATGCGATACCAGTCTGCACTGGAAAAAATTAGTTCCAATTTTGGTTACCAGGTGCGAATCTCTCGCTGTACAACATCTCGCCGAAGTCTCCGGTGCTCATACTGAACGAATTGTGCAAGTGGCGTTTAATAATAAAATGAACATTCTGCGTTCCTCAACTTGGAAATAATTTCTTTCCAGTGTAAATCCGTTCCCCACTGACGCATCAGTATAGCTACCGAGCTTCGCGGCCATACGACAGCTGACGGCCCACGCCGGACCTCTGAACGTGTGAGTGTGGCCAGCCAGTGGGGGAGCCCCCCCCCCCCCCCCCCCCCCGGCACTGCCGCAGCCTAGCGTCACGGCGCTGCCTCGCCACCGTCTCCACCTGAGTGGCGGCTACTGCCGGCCCAAGTACCGTGTCAAGCACCGCACTGAGGAAATGTACGCAACTGTCACACACTTTGCCCCTGGACAAAACACCTAAAGAATTAGAAGCACCAAGAAACACTGTACACACTCGTAAGACGTAAGTGATCTTAGTCCCTTATTATGGACAATCGATGTGTGACAAAGCGTGGATTCCACACATTCGCGGCCTTTTTATGAAACTGTTTTTCTGCTGCGGCTACTGTTCATCCGTCAACGTCACATTTCCCCACACTTCGACACGACTAATCTCGCTACACACGAGACGTTTTGGAGAGGTCTTTTAATACGTTGTGCATCAATTGCGTTGCATATTTTCTGATAGACCAGTATAAATAGGAAAACCACCACAGAAACTTCAACGTCAAAAGAGTGAAAGCAATTTGGAGCACCGATATCGGGGTAATTATTATTCACAGAATTCGTGCGACTTTTATCAAATCATCCTGTCCCTGCGACAGGGAAGAAAACTTGACTTCGGAAACCGGTACATCAACACACCGATTCTCCAAATTGAAAATTATATACTTGTGGTACTCAAATTTGCGTTTTATGGCGATGTGCACTCTAATTGATACACATTTTCAGCACTGCATCAGTAAGACGTTAGTGCCAGCCCATAATTCGGAAACAGACTTAACATCGATAATTGATAAGGCTTCATTAAGAGTAAGTGGCTGAACGAAGTATTTACTATAGGTTTCAGTCACATATAATTAGCGAATCTCTCTACAAATGTTACCATTCTGACGTGATTCACTCCTCTGACGGAAAGTGACAGCATAAACCTACCTCCACGTTCGATACTATTGCACTGGAAATGAGAAATTAAATCTCTACTCTACCGCCGTCAATAGCCTGCACACACAAATTTACACTGCACTTTAAATCGTGTCATTTGAACCTCAAGTACAGAAGTTGGTAGGTGACAGTTTCACAATCGGCAATATTCGTTCTTTCGTCACTTACGATGCGACTGATGCGCAAGCACGACAAGCCACGCAGAACACGACGCGTCTCAGAGAGATCGCCGATGCGCTGCTTTGTCGACACACGAGGCCCTCTTACCAGACAAATATTAACACGAGAACGGACAGAAGAAGCGCTGCACCGTCGTGTAGTGCAGAAAAATTGTGGTGTGTTATCGCTTTCCTTTCATTAGTAATGTCAAACTAGGAGACGTGACGTCACAGAACGATAAACAACAATACAAAAGGTTTACTTCAAGAGGCACAAACATTACGATAAATTCTCAAGAATTCGCCAACTACTAATCAAATCTTCGCCTCAGTCTAACCGGGATATTAAGCAAAGCAACAAATCGCTCGCGCATCGCAACCTCAACTCCAGAGAATCGTGAAAGTAGTGAAATGAACGCGAGTGCTGCGTTTCATGGCCAGGAGCACGTCGGCACGCCGCTACGTGTTGTGATCAGTGAGTGGATTACACAGTATTCGCAATGCCCATGCACAAAACAACTTCCGACGTCTGATTACTTTCCAGACGATTTAACGTGTGCAATACTTTATGTTAAGCCTGTGGGCGAGAAAAAGTTTAGGGACGGTTTGAAATTATTCTTAACGTGTTTTCGAAGTCGCCAAAACAAAAACCAGTTTTTCGCGCGGCTAAACGTGTGTGACGTTATATCTGTAAGACGATGTTAATTCTGCCAACACTTCGTATGGGGTGCGTGGATACAGTCTGCAAACTGTCGGCAATATAGAGTCAGTTGCAATGAAGTAATAAACTAAAACGTTAAGTCTGATGCGGAAGGTGACCGCATGAGCGACGAATATGTGCTACTTCACGTATATGTGTGTGTGTGTGGGGGGGGGGGGGGGGTTACCGAAAAATATCTTAAGTGTTTTAAATGCCGTCCGGAGTTTATTGGAAATCGCTAACTGCCGTCATTCTGGAAGACTGGCTGAATAACGTCCGCGTATTTCAGCGCCATGAAATACGTCGCCTCGAGACACGCCAAGTTACCAACTGTTGTTATGTTACTGTGTGGACCCCGTAATGTCAGATTATACCTCTGAATGAGTACGGTAGGACAACATTGTAGATGCTTAATGTCGGCAAAAGTAAGCGAAATATTGAAAAACAAATTTTTGTCATCCCTGCAAACCGCTACATAGGCAACCTGTAGCCGACCTCCAGTTCCAGGCAAGCGGTCCATTGTTACAGACAACCACGGCTGCTGGAACCAGTGGCAGCAGACGCCGTGTCGACATAGAACTCACCCAGTCACAAGTGCCGAGTTTGATGGTTTTCGGAAACTTGCGTCCTACGAACATAATCAAGAACGCGAGGTTTTCATATTAAATACCTTTGGTACGAGAATTCTGGAGAAATCTACACTGCCATCGAAATACTAGCCGACTCTACGTGGCGGTATTTTCCATCCGTTCTACATTATTCTTGCTCAAGTTTTCACCGGTTAAAAGGCTCGAGCAAGGCGATAAATAACGAGTAATAAATTAATGAACACTCAAAGCAGTAATTTAACACCCTGTTCGCGATCCCTTTGTTCGTTGCCATCGTGATTTTTAAAAGTAAGACAATATATTAGACACGAGCAGTTCCTTGACGTTGCCTTCGTAAGTTACGCGACAAACCACACAAAAGCGTGCAGAACATCGGCAGCGTCCAGAAATTGCAGTAGCCGGCTGGCCGCCTTACCTTTGTCAGGTCGCACGCTCCTGTCCTCTCGGCCGCTCCCTCAACAGTCAACTGTGAACTGGGCCGCACCGACAGCCGGGGCGCGCGGCTGCCCCCACCCAGCTCTGACGTCACGGGGCGGCGTTGCCAGGCAGGCGAGGGAACGGCTGCGGCAGGGCGGGCGAGGCGTCGACGTCGGTGTCGGCACGGCCGGGCAGCCTGCGTCCCATCCACGCCACAGACCGTTCATCTCGTCCCGCGCTATACAGCTGGTAACACACACCCCCTCCTACATGGGGCTCCCAAAACCAGATTTTGTAAACCGATTACCAAATACCGCTTCCTGTGAACGCAAAGATGAAAGAAGACGCTGTATTTTGGTCACGGGTTGAGGACGGGTGTGAACAGATGATTTTCCGTCGCGATTCGTCTCGATCATTTGCTACCCCGGAAGTGAAGGACGGATGTAACAAGTTGTCGTTAAAGAACGTTAAAGTGCTATCAATGTTCAATTGTATTCATAGTTACGCATTAGCTATTCACTGTTGTGTGACAAATTTGTAGTAGATGCAACCGAGGTGGTGGCGTTAAGTTCCTATCGGACCAAACTGCTGAGCTCATCGGTCCCTAAGCTTACACGCTACTTAATCCACCTTAACACTAAGTTACGCCAAGGACGACACACACACCCATGCCCGTGGCAGGACTCGAATCTCCGACGGGGGGAGGCGCGCAGATGCAGCCGACACTATGTCCTCAGACTCTTAGGGACAACAGTTAGAAGTAGCCGGCAGTTGCAACACAAGGTTCGGCAGGCTCGATTTAGCGCCCTCCATTGTCTGTTTGCTGCATGTGAGGGAAACTCGTGCCCGTTAATACGAGGAGAAGAAAGTGTTCTTCCTCTAAACCCATGAAAGGAGAGTTCCCTGTCGTAGTAAACCACGACTATACGAAGGTACAATGTACGCTGGGTCGCTCAGTATTTTTCATTGAACATGGGGGACGTGTCGACAAAACGCAACACACAAAGAAAAAGAAGCGACTGATCGCCGTTTCTGCGAGAATTTCTGGCAGCATAACTTTCTTTTTAAGTACGGATAAACTACAAACAGAGGAAGACTTTGGCGTATCAAGTTGAAAATGTTAGCGGTGGAAAAGTTGTGTGCTTGTAGGTGAAGCCAAGGAAAACTTACGGCCACTTATGTGACACGTTTTGACAGTCGAAATGACGCACAGCCAAGAGAAGTAGCGTTCTTTGTGCTGACCTATAAAAATGAAGACATGAGACGTGGAAAGAAACAATGCTTCACGGCGCCATTAAAGGAAAGTAAGGGAGAGTTTTTAATCTGTAATTACATAGCCCGAAAAAGTACTTTGGTTTTTCTTTTATCCGTTAGTCGTTTTTCATTTCGTTCTTTGTAGAGTCTTTTTCTGTGGGACAGCTTGGCGTATCAGACTGAAATTCATGTCACATACTACAAATAGAGGAACAGAAACGTATCGCTGCGGAAGAAGTCCTGTTTGGCTTCCATACCACAAAGCACAATTGTTCTTTCCGTTCAATGGACAGCACCTCTGTTCTCGTCAGAGGGCTGTTTCAGAAGATATTTGAATGTTCTAAGACAAAGTAGGAGTCGATTTTAGTGAACGTTTTAAAAATGCTAAGTGTGTGTCTGTCATGTTGGATGCACGAAATCACGAAAGCTTAAAGTTATTACTGCGAAAGGTGTGCAGTGCAAAGTAATTTGTCTTCCGAGCACCGGTGGAGAAACAGCAGGATTATTAGCTGGGATATAACCTGCATATTTTAAAAATTAAAAATATAGTTGACACGATTGTCACGTTTTGGCAGGTAATTGTGATACCACCTTTGGTGCCACAAGATGCGTGGAGTAAACATTGTCTGTCCCTAACTGAACAGTGTTCTCGAGGTGAGCCTGGAAGGCACCCGTTGTGCAGTCCATGTGGTACACACTGGAGATCAAGTGCAGAAATAAGTTCTTCCCACTGACACAGAAACAACAGTGAATTAATTTCTTCAGTATTGTGACATGGGTGAACTGAAATCGTTCTGTGATTTCGTTGATACTGAATACAAAAAAGTTATAGGTAGTGTTAAAACTAGATTGTTAACATTGTTCAGAGGAGTTTTTAAGAGTAGTTGATATGTATGAACCTTGGAAATCTTATTTTCTATCTCAGGGTAGGTGTCCTACGTTGCTGAAACAATTTTTCGAAAACCGACAGTCACTTATTTGGCTTCATTTCACACAATGTCAGTTCGAAATGTTTTTAAATTCAATCCAAAAGTTGCAAATAACCACGATTTCAGCGTGCTTAAAGAAAATAAACATTAACAGGAAGTTTGGTAAATTTCAAACTTCAATAATTTTTTTCATTTTTATTAAACTTGGGAAAGGAAGTATTTTTACTCAGTTAAAATACGAGCCTGTTATCAATTTATTTTAAGACACTCAACTGACTTATTTGGAAAAATGGAGTTCTCCACTTCAACCTCTGAAATGATTTCATTGTACAACGCTAAAAATTCTGTTTCTTGGGCTGAATTTTTAAATTTTCTGATAATTCTGAAGACAGTAGACTGATGTGCAACATTTCAGATCGGATGTGTGAACAACATTGTGTCGCAGAAACTTGAGGAATGGGAAGCAGCTAATTTGGAAACAGCTAAGAGATAGTGTGATATATTCCATCCCCTTAAAAGTACAGGTACTTCATGTAAAAATAGAGAGACGCTTGTGAGTTTTGCTCTTGCTGCACCAGTCACAACTGCTGTTGTGGAAAGAGTATTTTCACCTCGAATTGCTAGAGATTCTGAAGACAGTGCGCGACGAAACAGACCCGTTTTATCGGCTCTGAACACGTCTTTCGGATCATAATCCGAAGTTAGGTCGCACAATACTGTCTTCCGTTCTGTTGCTACACTTTGCTGCACATCCTTAGCTTCCCCACACACTTCATTCCGCACGATGTTGTGCCTAGCTCTGAAACTGTACAGCCTTCCCGTGTATGCCTCAACCCGGTATTTCCAAGCTCTTTGGCTCACTATGCAACGTGGGTCCAGAAAAAGGTAAGTTATTTTCCCACGCACTTACGAAACATTCCCACATTATTCCATTAGTTTCTTCATCTCCCGTCTTCTTCGCCTTTCTTTTCATTTGCCCCATCCCAATCATCCATTCATCCAGTATCTTCTTCTTGTTCCTTAAAGCATCGTAAATTTGTTTTTTACCGCATTTGAAACGCAGCATTATTTCGTGTACAGAGAGTTGGTCTATCCCACTCGCCTCGATTATCTTAATGTTTTCATTAAGTGAAAGTGTTTGCGACTTGTACTTTTCCTTCGAATCATTTTATCACTTAAGGCGCTACTAGTCAAATGAAACGGACAGAAAATAATGCTGTTAGTGCGTCATCGGAACAACACTCGTCTCCCTCACTGCACCGACTGCAGCAGCGTCCACAGTTGCTCTACAGTGTTCCAGCGTGCGCCCCTCCCCCCTCCTCCCCCCTATGCGTCACTAATAATGGAAAACCAGAGACCCCGCCAAACCGAGCACTCACGAACGAACCATTTCCTTTGATGCACCGGCACTACTCGCTAACCTGTTCGTTGTTGCACAGAGCGGTGCAGTCTGATGTCCACGCCCGCAGCACATCTGCTCTTTTCTCGTTTAGCGCCGCTCAGCAGATAGTCAGGAATATATTGTCTTTGTGTCAAAATTAACTTTCGGCATTACACAGTAAATTCTTAATAAAGTCGTAGAATTAGCGATCCGTTTTAGACACGTTCTGCTGTATATATATAAAAAGAAGTTAGCTTGTAAAAGTGTATTGAATGTGTCGGGACTGAACTACTTCTACGGTTTAGGCAGATTTCCGACTTATACACGTTCTGAATTGATCAAATTTTACTATATTTTATTTTGAGTCCACTCTCGCATGAAAATATTGTCTGCATATTTCGTGTAAAATCGCCTTGTGATGCAATCAGATTACCTTAGATTTGAATGTTGTTGGCAATCGTAACAGATCATAGCGACATTCTACAGCTGCGTACATTTGTTACGCACATGCTTTGTCAGTTTTTCCGACAGCATTTAAAGGAAGCACACTTCAAATTCCATCACAAAAAAATGGCTCTGAGCACTATGGGACTCAACTGCTGTGGTCATAAGTCCCCTAGAACTTAGAACTACTTAAACCTAACTAACCTAAGGACATCACACACATCCATGCCCGAGGCAGGATCCGAACCTGCGACCGTAGCGGTCGTGCGGTTCCAGACTGTAGCGCCTTTAACCGCTCGGCCACTCCGGCCGGCATTCCATCACAAGTAATGCGGTTTCAATGTACAGTGTCTAAAGAAAAAGTCGTGCTTTCAAGTCAAGCAAGAAATAGAATTGCGTGCAGTTCACCTGTAAGAATGGTAAAAGTGACAAGAAAGAGCCGGATTGGCTATGCAGGTGCAGGATGAAGAAATTATTTTACAAAAGCAACCTCATATTTGCCAGCTTTGTATTCTAGGGCCGCCGAAGCCTTGAGAGACATGGGGCCCCCCATGACGCCTGATGCCCGGGGATTTTGCCCCTCCCCCCTGTCTCCCCCCTGCCCCCCTTCTATCTCTTCTGGCCTTCCCTTCACCTCTTCTGCGGTAGTGCTTCTCTCCATAGTATTGAAAGTTTGCTAGTTTCATAATTAAAAATTGCTTTCCCCGTAATAATGAACCCATCTTAAAAGTGTTTTACTTGCAACACGGGTAATCTACTGAAGTTATATTTCCCGAAACTTTTACACAGCAAATCGTCGCTAAATCTGTACACTTTGGGGAGATCTCTAATTCTGCCCGTGAGTTACGCTGCACATTTTCGTATGGCGTACGTATAACTGCTGAGACTATCAGATACGCAATTCACCCTTAAAAACACCTAAAGGCCCGCTACACAATCAAATAGTGGCACCCAGTTTTACTCTGTGTGCCAAATATTTGAACGTGTAGGGTTTTGCTTGACACGGCGCGTGTTTGACGTGTTTGAGCGAAATTTTGATTGATGGAAAATTTGAAAACGTGGCTGACTTGTGTGATGGTGTTTTGCCGCACATGCTTAGTGAAATACTTTTGTTAGAATTTATATATGAGCGTATCGTGAGACACCACAACCAGTGCAAGCTACGATCAAGCAAGAAAGTAAAATAGCACTGGCAGTTACCAAAATAGTAGACGTGTAGCATCTTTCCCAGCCATAGTTTACGCAGGACAAGGTTAAGAAGAAAATCAGCATAACACGCAGTAAAATAAAAAGTCGAAATTCTTCCAACGGCGATGTAGGCTTCATGTTCCCACATTGTGGTACCTTAATAATCTGTCATAGTAGAAGAGAATAAATTTTCTCGTACTTGTGTCTTCTTTTTCAATGTGAGCGGGAAGGTGCTCCAAACAAGTTATTCGAAGTTTCCCTGTCCATTCGCACAAAGCTGTCGTAGCCGTCACGTTTCGAGTGTAACATTTCCCTTTAACAGGTTACAGCTTGTGTATTTCTCATTCTAAATCACCACTGGACCAGCATCTTGTTTTCTTCTTCTTTAAAGAAAGTGCCAGAGTATGTTAGAAATGTTGTACCTGCATTTGGAGCATAGACAAACAGCGTCTGCTCCAAAAGTGAGATTAAATTATCAGACTCGTTGGTTCACGATTGACAAGCAAGTGCGCGGACCTTATATCGACACGGCAGCCGCTTCGTGTTCTCCTGTCGGCCGGTCACAGCGCGGGACACGTGACGCCACACGGACGTGCTTCTGGCGGTACGACACAGCACCGAGGGCGCTCACCGCAGTATTCGTGCGGTATTATTTTCACTGTCCTGTCGAATGAAGTTTCTGGTGACGGCCTGATGTGTGGGAAACCGCGGCTGGCTGAAAGAAGCAAAGCGACGCGCCGCCACGTTTGTTTACGTGTTTGCAAAGCTAAAGTACCTTATTTGGTGGACATATACTTGCATACTACGAAAATATGCAGTTTAATTAATGCCCCGCACTAGAGACCTGTCCAGAACGCGACGCTTTTTCTGCGATTTGTCGTGCAGTAGGGTGAGGAAAGTTTGTTCAGCAGTTGTCGCCACATCACTTTTTTAAACAGAAAATGAAAATCACTTTAATCGCAAAATTTAAAGTGTTCGTCTTATGATCCATCAAATTCGGATGACGTGGGATCACTACGGAACGTTTAGATTCGCTCACAATTTTAAATATGACACAGTCTTGTAGTAATAAAGTACACATTGTTGATTAACGTGCGGTGTTGTGTACACTGCTTACTGTTATTGTCGAGAAAAATGAGCGAAAAGTTCGCACCTGGACGTTTTAGCGGGTCGCTATCAACTTTCCTGTCACGTCTGCTATGCATTGACGCATTTCGTAATCTTTTCTTTTATAAGGTGTAATCTGTTAATTATAATGTCTCAAACAAAAAACTGTCCCCAGTTGTCGGAAGAGAGCGCAGGTCAGGTGGGCAACAGAAGCGATTCATAAAACTGCCGCCAACTATCCTCCACATCGATTTGTTGTGCAATTTTAGCAGATAATCTGAGTTAAAACATAGTGAGGTGCCTCGAACAGAATGAGGTCCTCTATGTCAAGTAGCACGCATTTCGGAAACGTCAATCTCGTGAAACCCAACTCACTTATTTCTCTCACGGCATACTAAAAGCCACGAATGGAGGCAGTCAGGTAGACCCAGTACTTCTCGATGTCCGAAAGTCATTTGAATCAGTACCACATCTACTCTTATTATCAAAAGTACAATTGTACGGTGTATCGAGCGAAATTTGTGACTGGATCGAGCATTTTTTGGTAGGGAAGACGAAGAAAGTTGTCACGCATCGGAGATTCATCGGCGGATGTAGAGGTAACTTCTTGCCTTAGGGAACTGTGTTGAGATCTTAGCTGTTCGTGTTCGTGATGTCCCATTAATGACCATGCAGACAGTATTAATATTAAGCTCAAACATTTTGCAGATGATGCAATTCTCTGTATGGAAGGAGTGTTTGACCAAAGATGCATAAAATACTCAGTCAGGTTTTTAAAAGATTTCAAGGTGTACAAAGATCGGTATGTTGCTTTAAATGTTCGGAAATGTAGTATTATGTACTTCACAAAACGAAAAAAACGTAGTATTCTGTGACTGTATTATCGATGAGTCACAGCTGGAATCGTTTACAAATGGCTGCGTGTCACACGTTGTAGCGATACGGAATGGAGTGAGCACGCAGGCTCTGCAGTGAGTGAAGCAGGTGGTGGGCATCGATTTGTCGGTAGGATACAGAGGGAGTGCAGCCGGTCCGAGCCTGGTTCACGAACCACACGTGGGGCCCACCCTGGAGTGGGGCGTGGCCGCCCTGGCAGCGCCTGTGCTGCCCGCCGACCGCGGGCTCCTCCGCGAAAGGGCGGCGTCAGCATCTCAGTCTTGAGAACAAAAATCCAGCTCTAACGTCGACATTAAGTAAC
This sequence comes from Schistocerca piceifrons, assembly GCF_021461385.2. Classification (NCBI taxonomy): domain Eukaryota; kingdom Metazoa; phylum Arthropoda; class Insecta; order Orthoptera; family Acrididae; genus Schistocerca; species Schistocerca piceifrons. The sequence goes on along the minus strand of NC_060148.1, from coordinate 71,342,870 downwards.
TACCACTTTACAAAGTCACTAAACTACTGGCATCCGATTTATAAGATTTTGCGCTCGAACGAGGAAAATGACAAATTTCGCCATTTTTCGTAAAAACCGCCGATTTCGCGTCATGTTGTCATTTACGGGTAATCTCTCTGTCCACAGCCATAACATAAATGCTCATCTCTGTTACACTAAACTTAGATAATCTACACCTGCGCGTTCGCACAGACTATCGTTAACTCTATCCTGAGAATAAAGGAAGCTCGGACTGAAATGTTTCGAAATGTGACATTCCGGAGCCCTGGGTGATTAGCGATGACTTTACCTGGACAGCTTTGTTAATAGAAAGCTGGTGGCACAGTAGTGCCTGGCAGGAATGGGAAAAGACTGACCGGTTAAAGGCGATACCGGTATTTTAGTTCCGAATAACCGGTATTTTCCGGTATTTCTTTGGTCTGCGTTGTAACAGGCGCTTTTATTAATTTTTTCCTGAATACAGAGTAAAAACCGTAATATCAGTTCGAAATATTGCTTTGTTATACGAAATGGGAAAGGCGATCAGTGCTATTTTACTAACAACGGCGACAGAAACGAGGAACAAACACACGGCGTAAGAACCGGTACGGAACTGCCGAGACAGCGACGTCGCCGGCCGTACGGCTGCCATCACAGTGGCGCCGACAACGGTCGTCAGACACCGTCGCCAGACGTCGCCCGACAGAGTCAGCCGACAGCGTGCGCACGCTGGGCCCGATCTCCTCCTCATTTTGTGACTGGGCCAAAGGAGGTTAGGTTAGGTTAGAAGCTATACTATGAATCAAGTAGGTTAGATTCTACAGTCGCCACTCTCATTGGATACGAGTGCTACATAGTGGCTTCTGCTATTAAATAGACGCCAAATGCGTGGAATGAGCTTTCCTGTCTCGTAAACAACGTGGCGAGTACCATACAAAAAATGGCTCTGAGCACTATGGGACTTAACTGCTGAGGTCATCAGTCAGCTAGACCTTAGAACTACTTAAACCTAACCAACCTAAGGACATCACACACATCCATGCCTGAGGCAGGATTCGAACCTGCGACCGTAGCGAATATATGAGATGACGGGAGAGATACGTTCCTTTAATACTCGAGATAAAACCAAGTTGTAAACACTCCGGTTCGCTGTGTTTGTTTAAAGTTGTGCAGAGGTGCGTCAATGAGTGTCACTGACCACACGAGTAAGACACAAACATAAGGTGTAGCGTAAGACACTGTGATAACCTACAGCACTTACAACTGTAACTACATACTGTGGACCACCTTTGCAAACCACTTCATATCAACAGAATCACTGTCCTACAGGCATAAAACGACAGTAAGGAGTAATGATACGTTGTGCGCAACTAACGACAGCCTGCCCCAAAACAGACCCAGTACAGTAGCTGTAAGTGCATAAGATACGCCACCGTCTTGACTCGAATAAATTATTTTTTCAGCCTATGATGTGTTGTTGTTGTTGTTGTGGTCTTCAGTCCTGAGACTGGTTTGATGCAGCTCTCCATGCTACTCTATCCTGTGCAAGCTGCTTCATCTCCCAGTACCTACTGCAACCTACATCCTTCTGAATCTGCTTAGTGTATTCATCTCTTGGTCTCCCTCTACGATTTTTACCCTCCACGCTGCTCTCCAATACTAAATTGGTGGTCCCTTGATGCCTCAGAACATGTCCTACCAACCGATCCCTTCTTCTGGTCAAGTTGTGCCACAAACTTCTCTTCTCCCCAATCCTGTTCAATACTTCCTCATTAGTTAGTGATCTACCCATCTAATCTTCAGCATTCTTCTGTAGCACCACATTTCGAAAGCTTCTCTTCTTGTCCAAACTATTTATCGTCCATGTTTCACTTCCATACATGGCTACACTCCATACAAATACTTTCAGCAACGACTTCCTGACACTTAAATCTATACTCGATGTTAACAAATATCTCTTCTTCAGAAACGCTTTCCTTGCATTGCCAGTCTACATTTTACATCCTCTCTACTTCGACCATCATCAGTTATTTTGCTCCCCAAATAGCAAAACTCCTTTACTACTGTAAGTGTCTCATTTCCTAATCTAATTCCCTCAGCATCACCCGACTTAATTCGACTACATTCCATTATCCTCGTTTTGCTTTTGTTGATGTTCATCTTATATCCTCCTTTCAAGACACTGTCCATTCCATTCAACTGCTCTTCCAAGTCCTTTGCTGTCTCTGACAGAATTACAATGTCATCGGCGAACCTCAAAATTTTTATTTCTTCTCCATGGATTTTAATACCTACTCCGAATTTTTCTTTTATTTCCTTTACTGCTTGCTCTATATAAAGATTGAATAACATCGGGGAGGGGCTACAACTCTGTCTTACTCCCTTCCCAACCACTGCTTCCCTTTCATGTCCCTCGACTCTTATAACTGCCATCTGGTTTCTGTACAAATTGTAAATAGCCTTTCGCTCCCTGTATTTTACCCCTGCCACCTTCAGAATTTGAAAGAGAGTATTCCAGTTAACATTGTCAAAAGCTTTCACTAAGTCCATCATTTAATGATACAGTAAAGCTGCATGCCCTCGGGAAAAATTACGGCCGTAGTTTCCCCTTGCTTTCAGCCGTTCGCAGTACCAGCACAGCAAGGCCGTTTTGGTTATTTTTACAAGGCCAGATCAGTCAATCATCCAGGCTGTTGCCCTTGCAACTACTGAAAAGGCTGCTGCCCCTCTTCAGGAACCACATGTTTGTCTGGCCTCTCAACAGATACCCCTCCGTTGTGGTTGTACCTACGGTACGGCTATCTGTATCGCTGAGGCACGCAAGCCTCCCCACCAACGGCAAGGTCCATGGTTCATGGCGGGGGTGGGGGTGGGGGCTATGATGTATGCCTAAAATTTCCAATAAAGATTTTGCCTATTTGAGGTTTCGAATAAATCTGCGATTGCAGTCGATATATTCCGGATTATATCCCGATATATTTTGATCCTCAGGATGCCACAAATTCACTCTTATCAGTTTCTGACGCTCCATATTTAGTGCGTGAGAAAAACGGTCGGTTTGACTGAAGGAAACTAGCTCATCTGAACTTCACCGATTGTCGTCCGAAGTCTGTACGTTCGGGAGAGAAGACGTGCCGTAGTGTGGCGGCGCACGCAGCGGCGTACTGATTTGAAAAGATCGGCCGGCCGCCTCCGGCCGACGTCGGTCGTCGGCGGAATCCACCGACACGACGCGGGTGCGTGCGGTGCGTAGCGGGGCCCGCCCCCGCACGGCCTGCGCGGCGGTGCCTCGCACTGCCGGTGGCACCAGCGCCGCTCTGCGAACATGCTTTCGAGGTGACGTAAAATACTGTCCAGCTTCCAGCGTGCTCGAGCAGCTCGGGTCAGCAACTTCCTTTACTCAGTAGAACCAGAAAAACCAGTCCGAGTTGCAAATTTTTACCCTTCACTCATTCGATGAATCATCATTACCATTTTCAAATCATCATAACACATCCGAAAATTGTATTTCCGAAAACGCCAAAAATATGCAATGATCAGTGCATACAGATAACTTATCTGTACACACTGTAAATGTTCATTGCACATTTTTTTTTACTTCTTCGGTAATGCCATTTTCGACTATGTTATGGTGATTTAAAAATGAGTCTCGGCCCGAAACTAGTCATCGAATGAATAAAAAGTAACAATTTGCAACTTGGAGTCGTTTTTCCATTCTACTGGTAAAATGTTTTCCGAAGTGAGATAGCACTGACCTGCAATGCTTCACGTGCTTTAAGGGATTAAATATTTGTCTGCCATAAAAGAGTAATAAATTAAAAACTTAACAATTCATTCACAGCATTCAATAAAAATAGAAGGTAGCTGATATTTTCCCAGTGTCTACATAACACGCCTCCATCTGGTTGTAACCCTCGCGCGATCCTCGATTTTTGAGCGGAGTTTCTGAAACTTTGAATCTTTAGGCGAATACTGATGTCTTTTGGAATTCAACCACCCATCACTATTTGAGAAAAGCAGCGAACGGTTGACGCTCGGTGTTTTCATTTTGTTTGCTTATTTAATTGTTTTGATTCTATGTATGACGAAGCTAAGAGAGAAACATTTTTCAGTGTTTGTTCGATTTCTACTTTATTACAGGACGTAATAGGAACGATAAACCGACAATCGGTTACTTCAGAAACAGGTTAGTTTGAGCGCTTTTCAAATTCAGGTTAAACTGGCGTGGAAAAAATTTATACAGCCGAAAACCGGTTGTTTCAGCGATACACGCCCATCTGCTCGATACAATTTGAAACGAAACTCGTCCGACCAGGGAACATGCTTCCAGCCATAAACACTCCAAGGGCCTTCGGCTACGGAAGCCCATATCGATGACGTTTCGCTGAATGATTCGCACGCTGACACTTGCTGCTGGCCCAGCATTGAAATCTGCAGCAATTTGCGGAAGAGTCGGACGTCTGTCACGTTGAACGATTCTCTTCAGTTGACGTCGGTCCCGTTCTTGAATGATCTTTTTCCGGCCGCAGCGATGTCGGAGATCTGACGTTTTACCGGAGTCCTCATAGTCACAGTACACTCCTGAAATGGCCGTACGGGAAAATCCGCACTTCATCACTACCTCGGAGATGCTGTGTCCCATCGCTCGTGCGCCGACTGTAACACCACGTACAAACTCACTTAAATATTAATAATCTGCAATTGTAGCAGGAGTTACCGATCTAATACATGCGCCAGACACTTGTTACTTATATAAGCGTTACCGACCGCTGCGCCGTATTCTGCCTGTTTACATATCTCTGTATTTGAATACGCATGCCTATACTAGTGTCTTTGGCGCGTGAGTCTAAGACAACAGGTGTCTGGCGCACTTGTTAAATAGGTTACTACTGCTAGAATGGAAGTTTATCAAGATTTAAGTGTGTTTGAACGTCGTGTTATAGTCGGCCTACTTGCGTCTCCGAGGTAGCGATGGAGTGGAGATCTGCGCGTACGACAATTTCACAAGTATACTGTATCAGGAATCCGGTAAAACATCAAACGGAGCCGTGACGCATGTGGCCTTCAACAACAGAAATCGCGAGCGACCGTAGGAACTATTCGAGACGGACGATCGTCGTTTAATGACCGTGTCGGCAGACGGTGGAACGAACACAGTACAGTTCAGAGCAGTAGCGTTCTACGATTATCGTTCCACGATCGTTGTTGAACGATAATGGCAACAGTCGCAAGAAGGAGAACGCACCTTAAGGAAGAACAATCGTTTACACACCGTGGGCAAGTCAATCTTCGCAACACGCTGTAATCGTCAGTTGAAAATTCAATACGACTCAAGGAAGTCGGCAAAAGCGACGCCATCGGTATATTGTCATTCAGTGCGTGTTTTCGAGACCCGCATCGTGGTCTGCGGTCTACTAACGGGAATCTAAACACACCCGGGCATCTCGAGTATTCAGACGTGCTGCCGCCGCAGCTACTGGGGGACATAAGGCAACCAATGTTTCATCATCGTGACCCCCGCTTTCTCACTTCTGGCGGCGGAGCCTCTGGAGAGAAAACTCGGAGAGCACTGGAACGGTAGTTCAGAAAACGCGAATCGGTCTGCTCACTCCCCAAACTTAACACTACTATGTTTTCATTTGTGGGAAAAATTAAAACAAGCTTTCTATTAGGAAACACCGATGAGTGCCAAAGGCACGAAATGCGTTACAACACGGGCCTGTGATGCCGGTAACTCCTGATGTAACTCAACGTGCAGTATTGTTTCTCGAAAATCATTTTATAGCAATTCTCGTTATCATCGTTTTGAGCACTTTGTATGACAGCCGTGATAATAAACAGACGACAGTATGTGAGAAAATGTTTTTTTGGAAATTTGTGGTAAGGTCTTATGGGACGAAACTGAAGAGCTGATCGGTCCCTAAGACTACACACTAGTTAATCTAACTTTAACTTGCACTGCTGAAAATACACGCCGCCATGTCCGAGGGAGGGTTCGAACCTCCGACGGGGGGAGCCGCACGGACCGTGACAAGGCGTCCCAGACCGCGCGGCCACCCAGTGCGGCCCGTATGTGAGTTCGGGTTTGCTTACATTTGGTATAATAGGGCATACATTTGTGGAACCTGTACTCCTAAGGATGGGCAGTGGTTTGCGGGTACGTATTCTGGTGAGTCAGAGAATGTTAAGAAGACATCGAGATATTGAAGCGAGTGTGATTTTTTTTAAAAATACGATGTTTTTTTTTTTTTTTAACGGCGTCCGATTGCGCTTGAACAGACGAGTACAGGGATATGGAGATTGTTGATTTTGGAGTTGAGCCGGCCGGAGTGGCCGCGCGGTTCTAGGCGCTACAGTCTGGAGCCAAGCGACGGCTACGGTCGCAGGTTCGAATCCTGCCTCGGGCATGGATGTGTGTGATGTCCTTAGGTTAGTTAGGTGTAAGTAGTTCTAAGTTCTAGGCGACTGATGACCTCAGAACTTATGTCGAATGGTACTCAGAGCCATTTGAAGCATTTGATTTTGGAGTTGAAACTTTTCGCAAAATAATCCGAGAAATGTTCTAAGACTTAAAGGCAAGTCGGCCGGAGTCGGCTATCGCGTTTAAACACGCTCATGGTAGGCTACTTGTTTGTGTAAGCATGTCGACTGTTTACTCGTCTGCATTGCAGGACCAGCAGGAACTGTGTCTGCTATCGGCAGGTGATTTCCGCTGTAAGGCTCCTCGCACGCTGATGAGGAGAAGTTGGACGTGCCGCTTCTGTACGGGGAATGCCGAAGAAATGCTGTCGAGACGGCAGGGACGGCCATCCCGATCGACGCTGCCCGTCGCGTGAGGCACTCGCACGAGTTCTGAGGCCAGCAGCGCGAGCGGGCAGTCCCGGCGCCAGGCGGGGGTCGGCGGCGAGGGCTGCGGCCGACGCAGCTCACGAGGCAGCCGTGCTGGCCGCGGCGGTCGTTCAGCCCGCGGTGCGTCGTGCCGGGGAACGCGGGGTCGGCCGCACCTCGCATCGACACAAATCCCACCCTCGTCGTCTGTCACTGCATCAGCCGCCCGGAGGACGTGATTTCGAACGTCGTGCAGAATTCTGCCGCTTTGCTCAGCGGCGCCTGGGACGCGACACTGCGATTTTCCAACGTGTTACCCCTTTACCGAGGAAGCGACGCTCACGAACGGCAGTAATGTAGATTTACGTAACGTGCACTGCTGGCCTGGTCAAAGTCCACGCTGGCCCCGTCACGCACAGCACCGACGACCGTGGAGCGTAGACGCGTGCTGCGGCGCCGTAGGAAACTCCACCGTGAGTTCTGACGTCATCGCAGGGCTGTTGAATAGGCACCCTTCTCTACGAACACTCCGTCTTTTTAAACGTCTGTCCTTGATACAGCGAACTTGTCGGTGTTTATCCAATATGAGAGGAGACATTAAGAAACGGTGGAGGGTATGCATTTCTTACGGATGCCAGTAAAAATATAAGGAGGAGAAGGAGATTGCACACAAAGGGATGTTCAAAAGTTTTATCCACGTCCGTTAAAGCTTTCGAAGCGTTTGAGCAACCAAAGATACGCTTACTGGTACACGGTTTTGAATAAAGTGTAGATACAGGTTGCCCACTTATTTCTTCTGCGGCTGTGTGGTATCGACTACTCAAACACGATGCAGAATGGACGGCATGCTTGACAAGAGGCTACAGAAATGATAACTGTACGTGTTTCCACATTGTAAACAAGACGAGTACGAGCCAGTTTTATGTATGACCGAAATGTGCTGGAGACCACAGCATAATTTCAGGAATGACGTCACAGCGATGTAAACATGTCGTCTGGACGCCTCAGGCGATTCTTTTGCTGAATCAGCAGACAGGGCTATTAATAATTCTATTAGTTGGCGGCTGTAGCCAGAAGAGTAGAAACCGGTCGGAAAGATGTCCGCCGTTTGCGTTTTCAAAGTGTATTAGACGCATATTAGAGCAAAAATGAGTCACATTAAAATGGAAAAAAAAGTTTCTTCAGTACCTTAGTAATGAGAATTTGAGGCCAGGGTCACCCGATTACAGTGGCAGTGCAGGATCGTTCGTAGCGAATGAGTCGCGAGTATCGATGTTATGACGTCACCATATTGTGTCAGCAATAAACGCCCTGCCGAGACCTGAATATGAGTAGCGACGGGAACAGTTAATTCTGGGAAGCGCGCCATATTTCTTACATTTTACCTCGTTTGTTACTTGCCTCATCTAAGTGTAACACTTCGCCTAGCGTTTTACGTAAAAATATTTGGAGCACTGTTGTCAACGAGAAACAGAGAAATACAAGACATTCTTTTGTATAAGAAAAGGGCTTCATATTTTTCTGTCGTCAGAGAGGCCGCACAGATCAGATTTCGTAAAACTTCCAACATGTACAGCGACTGTTCAGTAGAGAAGTTCGTCGAATCATTTACGTCCCGACGTGGGGAAACAGCGTCGCAGACGTCGACACCTTGTCTGGCAGCACGACGGTAGTGATACGGCGCACAGACAAAGGCGATGGACCTTTCTAAAATACTAAGGTTTTAATTCGACAAGAGCACGGATGGTGTCTGGCGCGAGAATGCCGTCGCGAGAAACTCCGTTCCCAGTTGTAACGGAATTTCCGGCCCACAGCTGTTTCCGCAGCAATTTACTGTAAACACCGCATCAGTTTAGTTGTCCGTTTATCTGACTCTGACGAATTACAGGGCGATCAAAAAATGGTTCAAATGGCTCTGAGCACTATGGGACTTAACTTCTGAGGTCTTCAGTCCCCTAGAACTGAGAACTACTTAAACCTAACTAACCTAAGGACATCACACACATCCATGCCCGAGACAGGATTCGAACCTGCGACAGTAGCGGTCGTGCGGTTCCAGACTGTAGTGCCTAGAACCGCTCGGCCACTCCGGCCGGCCAGGACGGTCAGCAGGAAAGAACTGCGATTACGATGATAAGCTGAAGGCTTTTCTTAGCTGTAGTTTAATCGGAAGAGCGTAACCTTTCTTACCGTGTTTTCTGTGGATTAAGGGAGACAACACTATGCTGTTTCAGTCCCCCTAAGCAATGAAACTAAAATACAGATTTACCCCGAGTGGGCAAATCGCTTCATCGTCTCGCTAGTACGGACGACCTCCAGTTTGAAAATGGAGATTCAGCCGTTGACAAAAGTTTGCTACCGACACTTCCTCAGTTTCCAAACAGAGCAGTGCACACACCGAGAGGTGAGTAAGATACACGGTAATGAATCACTTCGTTAAATATACTGATCTCAGCTGTCTTTTGTTTTTCTTTCTTGTCTTACTATAAACCTACGGCACAAAACTACCATACTCTGTGTGACGTGCAGGAACGGCGAAGTACAATCTGTCGGAACAAAGAGGATCTATCAGTTTCTTCTGACCAAAAGAACGCGTAGCATCACACACTACCAATATGTTACCAGTTCTGACTAAACTGGCACCAAAATCTATACGTCGAAGCGTCGATCTGAACGAAACAGAAGAGTCGTAGTATGCATTATGCATGCAAATCTTCTGAGTACAACAGTCGCTTTGTTACGTAAAAGTCAACGCATCAATGAAAAATTAAAAATTCTAGTAGTACACAGTGATTCTAGCACAGCAACTGTGTTTCCGGTGGTTGGGCGACGGTTTTCAAAGATTACGTATGACTGTCGCCAATTTCCAGTACAGTTTTCTTGTAAGAACTATTTAAACACGACGTAGAGTGTACAACACATTTGGTGGAGCAAATATTAATCATAAATATATTCCGGTTCGTCATCAAGGCAGCTTTGATACTGATTTGATACGTGGTCGGAATGTGTGGGATGTCGCAGAACTGCTTTGCGGAGGAAGATGTAACTACAACGTTAAGTTGCGCGATCCGATTGTCGAGGCAGAAATCAAGCGATGGAAATTTATGCGTTTGGCACTTGTAACCCGAAATGTTCCAGACGACCTGTTAGTTATACGTCATCTATTTGCTCACCCTTTGACTGCTCTGAACGTGTTACCGCGCACGCCTTTGTACCTGTCCCTATGTGCTCTGAACATGTTTACCTAGTACTCTGAACGTGTCTGTGGAACACTAAACGTATCATCTTAGTGAACAGAGCATAAGGTAGGGGCTGCATATGTGGCGTTTGGAAGGAAAGTCGGTCGTAATAAACAGGACACGAGTGCAGAGGTCATAACTTCGCGGTTGTGTCTCATGGAACGCGATATATGTAGAACATACGTAAATTTTCCGCAGTAGGTCTATGCATCTGCATATGCGTTTCTACGGCTGGGCTGACGGCGGTGAACTGTCGCTATGACGTATCATGGAAGTGCCTGCTAACCATCAGAAACACACGTGAAACAAAAGTCGTTACAGTTTGCCCATTGACGGAGCACTGACGGATGTTTGGACTCTCTCTCGACAGGGGGAATTTGAACCCAAACGACAGCACAAGCTACACAACAAATAAATTCCAGAATCCTTGGGTTGGATGAAAGTAGGCTATGTCGGTGGTCAGATCTAAAACTCTATAAATGGCAAAATTTTTGACACGACAGAACCTCTAACCCACTATTATGAATTTACTCTACTAGTTAAGTTTTCTGGTACGTTACGCTTGTTATCTCGATACTGTGTCGGCATCTGTACCAGATTAAGCAAAAGCCTTAGCGTTTTATTCCGTACAAAAATAGGACATTGCGGATGTTACTTGTTAAAGCATAATGCCACACGTAACACGCAGTCCTGAGGAAATGGCCAGAAAACTACGTGCCTTCCGATATTTAGTCTTCTGTGGAAATGGCCAGCTAAATGAGCCACATTACAACAAGATGAGGAATTCGTCGAATTACTGTAGTTCTGTCGTTTGTGAAAATAAAGAAATGACAGGACTGATTGAAACGCTTGCTGTCGTTCCACTTGGCCAAACGTAACAAGAATAGTTATCGCATTAACATTGTGACTGTTGGGGAAAGTAGGTTAATGTATTACTACATGTGTGATACTAATACAACAAGATCAATTGTTGAAATCAGTAATTGATTCCAAGTGTAGATAAGGTAACTGTCTAATCCACTTAAGTTTCGAAGAATAGATGTGTGCTCCGTGTATATGTTTACCTCTATGGCCGAACGCATGAAACGTGGTGTGTGTGTGCAGTTTCAGATGCGCCTACGAGAGGTGTATAAAGCAGTCAGGCGCCGTAAAATAAAGCTTTGGCGATCTTCGTTCTCCCGATCGACGCCGATCAGCAACACGACAAACTAATACCACTGAGACGAGCTTTTTCCTTTTCATCGCCTTTTCAGAGAAATTAATTGTTGGCTTGAATGCAGTCTTCCTCCTCTCATGTTTAGTGGTTAAAAGCCCTCGACGGATCGTTTTTTATCTGTTACCGATTAACGAATGCAATTTGTAGAAACAGAAGGTGACCAGTTGGACACATTGCCACGAGTTCATAATTCGCATCGATAAAAAACAGAAGATGCTGTCAAGTTGATTATTACATGTTCACGATGGCTGGTGACAATATATCCGCTAATCCTACGTACGTGATTAAGACTTCGCCTTGACTCTAGAGGAACTTTTCTAGCCAGTATATCTTCAAAACAATGAGGTGTAAATACGTTCTACTCCTTACCGCTATCCGTATTCCGCAAAACGCGTGTCATCCAGGTGAGCATAATAAAAGTATCACATGTGTTAATTGGCTTGGATAAAAAACATTTTGACGGTATTTTCTGACGATTTCTACACATGTTCTCCGGAAGATTTTCTCACACAATCGCCTCCTTCCCGGGATTGTAGAGTAACATCAGCTGGAGGCAGCTGAGACAGAAGGCCATCCATGAATGTGCCGAGTGCGAAACAGGAACTGTGCGGATGCGTTAAGTTGGTAAAACTGGCCAGCGACTGTCTGTGTGACTCGTATGTGGGAGTGGACACGCGGCTCGCAACTTGAGGGATACGCGAGGCTGTGCTGTGGGTACATTTTAAAAACGTAGTCTCTGCGTCAAATATAGATTCACTCTCATTTCGGTGATAAACTCATGCATGGAAATTCCTTTGTCGTTCTCATTTACTCCATATAACAGCCATTACTCGCGGGGAGGCAGAAGTGGCAACAATCCGCGATGCTAACATCAACAATCACTCGCTGAGGCAGTGACAAAGCTCTGTCGGTTGCGGTTGCGAGAGACGGAAAATTACCGAAAAAATAAATTCGACTTATATGTGTATAATATTTCGCACCTTGGTTTCAGACAAAAATATTTGCAGTACTGTTATCAACGCAAAACCGGGGGTACAGACTTTTTTAAATCATAATATCGCTTAACGTTTTCTGTTATCAGAGAGGCCACACAGATCAGATTTCGCAACAGTAGTTTCAATCGAGACAGCGGCGTTTGTCCAGAACAATTCGTCGAATCATTTACGTCGCTACGTGGGGCAAAATATTTTAAAATATTGTCGAACTGCCACTAAGGTTTTAACTCGGTAAGAACACGGACGGCGTCTGACGCAAGAATGCCGTCGCCAGCAACTCTGTTTGCAGTTGTAACGGAATTTTCTGCCCACAGCAGGTTTCGCGGCAGTTTATTATAAACGCCGTGTCGTTTTAATCGTCCGTTTATATGATACTAACGAACTACAGAGCGGCGAACTGGAAAGAATTGCGATTACGAAGATGAGGTGAAGGCTTTTCTTATAGTTTCTTCGGGAGAGAGTACCATTTCTTATCGTGTTTTCTGATGATTAAGAGAGATATCAGTATGCTCTTTAAATCTATCCCCGTAAGCGATGAAAATAAAAAAAAAACAGAAAATTTATCCAGAGTTGATCAACTCGCTTCATCGCCTCGTTAGTAAGGGGGACCTCATTTCATGGCGTCTCTGGTTTGGAACCGGAGTTTCAGCTGTGGGCAAAATTTTGCTACCGTTACTAACTAGAGACGCATCCTTACTTCCCAAATAAAGCATTACATACACAGAGAGCTGGATAACATACACAGAAATCAATGGGAGGAACTTATTTGTAATGACTTCATCGTTTTTTTTTTCTTTCTGGTCTCAATCTATACCAGCGCCACAAGACTAACATAGCGTGTGTGACGTTGTGGTCCACATGGAGGAACGGATAAGCATAACCTGTCGGAACTAAGAGGTGCTATGAGTTTCTGAAGACGAGAAGACAACGTAGCTTCATTTGTTAGAAATCTGGATTAGTCTGAAAGCTGCTGCATATTGCCTCCGGAACCGTATGTGGATAAACTCCGGAACAGTAACTGCAATTTTCGATACTTACTTCGAAGCATCGGTCTGATCGAAACAAAAGTAGTATGCGTCATTCACAGAAATGTTCTGAGCACCTCAGAGGCTTTCCTATGTAAAGTCAGTATATTAAAGACAAGATTCTAATAGCACACACTAGTTTTACTTTAGCAACTGTGTTTGCCCTGGTTAGGACATGGTTTTCAGTGATTAGGTACATGTACGATGTGTGCCAATTCGTACTACATTTTTCTAGTATGGACTTTCCGGACACGTCGGATAGCGGACACCAAACTTCGTACGAGCACCTACTGACGATGAATTTCTTCTCTATTACCATCAAAGCAACTTTCATACCGATTTGATACGTGGCTGGAATGTGTAAGAAATCACAGCACTACTTCGCAGAGGAGGAAGCAAACTGCAACAAAAACCCTTTGACAACAAAGGTTGTACGATTCGATTGTCGATGTAGAAAATAAAGTAATGGAAATTTGTGCGTTTGGCACTTGTAATACTCGTTTTCGTAACGATCCATTAGATGTACGCCATTTATATGTTTCGAGAGTATATTAAAGCTGTAGCAGCAGAAACATTACACGATTTAAATTGTAAAACTTGGTAACAGGACAAATCTTTTGCAATACTAAGCGTATCATCGTGAGTAAGAAGACTGTAAGGCCAAGCCTCTGTCGATGGTAGGGGCTGTATATGTGGTGCTGCAGAGTCGGTCGTAATAAACAGGACGAGTGTGTCCATGTTGTGACGTCACGGCTGTGTATCACGGGACGTGGCCGGCCGCGATCAGTACAGAATATGTGTACATTTTCTAAAGTAGGTGTCTACATCTGCACATTATGCGTTTTCCGGGCTAGATGGACGGCAGTGAATTATCGGCAGTGCTTAATATGCAAGTGGTTGCAGACTGACACTTGGAACAAAAGTCGTTATAGTTTGTCCAGTCACGGAGCAATGAGGAATGCTTCAACACTCTCTTTCAAAAGAAACAATTTTAACCCAAATGACTGTACAAACCTGTTTAAAAATCCTTGCATGCGTTGAAAGTATGGATGCATGTTGGTCGTCAGATCTAAAAGACACTCGTCGTTTCGACTGTCCAAGCGTGTCACATAAGTGGCCTAACTTTTCCCTGGCTTCACCCACAAGCACAAAACTTTTCCGCCGCTATCACGCCATCGACGCTAGAATGTGACATAATTTTCAACCTGATACGGCAAAGTCTTCCTCTGTTTGTAGTTTATTCATACATACACGCTGCTAGAAATTCTTGCAAAAACTGGCAACAGGTGCTTGTTTTTCTTTGTGTGTTGTGTTTTATCGACACGTCCGCCATGTTCAATGAGAAACACCGAACGACACCGCGTATGTTTGTATAGTCATGGTGTACTTCAAGAAAGGGAACTCTTCTTTCATCGTTTTAGAGGAAGAGCACTTTCTTCTCCTCGTATAAAGGGACACGAGTTAGTTTTACACACAACAGCCAACAGACAATGGGGCGCACTAAAGTGAGCTCGCCGAAACCTGTGTTGCAACTGCCGCCTGCCTCTCACTGTTGTCTGCAACAGTCCGAAGACATCGCGTCGGTTGCATCTGCACGGCCCAACCCTTCGGAGGCTCGAGTCCTAGGGCATGGGTGTGTGTGCTGTCCTTAGTGTGTTAGTTAGTATAAGTTGGATTAAGTAGTGTGCAAGCCTAGGGACCGATGACGTCAGCAGTTTGTTCCCATAGGGACCCAACACCACCGCGTCGGTTGCATCTACTACAAATGTGTCATATGACTGTGAATAGCTAATGTGTAAGTACGAATACAATCTTATGTTCGCATCTATCCTCATCCCGTGACGAAAATACAGCGTCTTGGTTCCATTGTTGCGTTCACCAGAAGTGGTATTGGGAAATCAGTTTACGAAATCCGGTTTTGGGAGCCCCATGTAGGAACGGGGGGGGGGGGGGGGGGCGGTGTTACCAGCTGTATAGCACGGAACGAGATGTACGGACTGTGGCGTGGGTGGACGCAGGCAGTCCGGCAGTGCCGACACGGACGTAGACGCCTCGCTCGCTCTGCTGCAGCCGTTCCCTCGCATGCCGCGGGCCGAGGTAGCAACGCCGCCCCGTGACGTCAGCGTGTTGTTTAGAGGGGGGGGGGAGGGGGAGAAGTGGGGAAGGCGCGCGCCCCGGCTGTCTGTGCGGCGCAGCTGTGGCGGAGCGGCCAGGCGTGTGGCGGCGTGCGGCGCAGTCCAGCCTCTCGGCGAGAACACCAGAGGCAGGTGAGGCGGGCAGCCGGCCTCCACTGGGGTACTTGGAAGCTGCGGCTGTCGTTCTGCCCGCTTTTGTGTGGCTTGTCGCGTAAATCACAACAAACTGCTTTTGTTTAATACATTGTCTTACTTTAAAAATTAGGGATGGCGAATAGTGTGTTAAATTAGCGCGTCGAGTGTTTAATAATTTATTACTCGTTATTTATCGCCTTGTTACAGTCGTTTAATCGCTGATACCTTGAGCGAGAATAGCGTGCAACGAACGGAAAATAGCGCCACATTCAGTCGGGCAGTGTTTCGATGTACCACTATCGATTCCTGCAGATTTCTCGTACCACAGTTGTTGGAAACGAAAACCACGCGTTCCTGGTTACGTCACTGCAACGAAATAACCAATGTTCGTAGAGGACGCAAGTATGCGAAAACCATCAAACAGTCAGCACTTCCGGCTGAGTGAGTTTCAGTGCGACACGGCGTCTGTTGCCACTGATTCCAGCAGCCGTGGTTGTCTGTAATTCTGGACCGCCAGCCGGGAGTGACTGCAGGTTGCCTATCTAGCGGCTTGCAGGGCTGACTGAAGCTTATTTTTCAATATTTCGCTTAATTTGGCCGAATTTGAACATCTAAAATGTTGTAAGGTACTAATTCAAAGGTATAACCTGTCGTTACGGCTTTCACACAGTAAGAAAAGTATCACAGTCGTAAACCTAAGGCGTGTCGCGAGGTAACGTAACGCACGGCGCTGAAATACGCGAACGTTATACACCCAGTATTTGAGCACTTGGTGACTTCGAACACACGTTGAGAATAATTTTAAAAGAGTTCCTAAACTTTTGCTCGCTTACATGCTTAACGTCAGATATTACAGGCGTTAACTCGTCTGCAAAGTAATCAGACGTCCGAAGTTGTTTAGTGCGTAGGCATTCCGAATCCTGTACTCCACTCTCGAATCAGAACTCATGGCGATGACGATGAAACGCAGCACTTGTGTTTATTTCAGTATTTTTACTGTTTTCTGGAATTTAGGTTCTGATGCACGAGCGATCTGTTGCTTTCCCCAATCTACGGTAGACCGAGGCGTAGATTTGGTTGCTTGTTGGCGAATTCTTGAAAATTTATCGTAATGTTTGCGTTCCATGAAATAAAACTTCCTTATTCTTTTTTATCGTTCTGTGACGTCACGTTTCGCTCGTGATTTGCTGATCAAAGAGAAGCGATCACACACCACAATTTTTTTGCTCTATACAAGTTTGTGGCGCTGGCCGGAGTGGCCGAGCGGTTCTAGGCGCTACAGTCTGGAACCGCGCGACCGCTGCGGTCGCAGGTTCGAATCCTCAGGCATGGATGTGTGTGGTGTCGTTAGGTTAGCTAGGTTTAAGTAGTTCTAAGTTCTAGGGGACTGATGATCACAGAATCCCATAGTGCTCAGAGCCATATGAACCCAACTCTGCAGTGCTTTGTCTGGCTGTCACGTGTTATTATTTGCCTGATAAGAGACAAAGCAACGCATGAGAGGTCTTTGAGACGCGTCGTGTTCTCTGCGGCTTGTTGTGCAGAAAAGATGTCGCAATCCTGCTTGCGCATTAGTCGTGTCTTACGTGACCAAAGAATGAATGATGCTGATTGACTGCCACTTGCCAACATATTTATCTGACGTTCAAATGACACATTTAAAGTGCAGTGTAAATTTTTATATGCGGCCTATAACGACGGCAGAATCTAGAATTAATTTGTGCCATTTCCAGTGCAATATTTGCGAGAATCGACGTAGATTTGTTATTAGTTTCCGTCAGAGCACTGAATCACGTCGGAATTACATTTGTGGCGGCATTTGCTAATTATATTTGACTGAAACCTTTAGCAAATATTATTTCGTTTAGGCAGATACTGCTACAGAAGCCTTACCCTTTACTGATGGTAAGTCACTGTTTGGGAATTATCGGTAGCCACTGACGTCAGATTTACCGACATTTTAGCATGATAAAATACTGAAAATCTTGAAGACTTCTGAAATGTCGTGTATCATTTAGACTACATACCGTCATAAAACGCTAATTTGAGTACCAAAGCTACGAAATTGCTAACTTTAACTTCGCAAACAGGTAGATCAGCACAGCAACTGTCCAGTTTGCTCCCCGCATCCAGTCGCAGCACAGGACGCGTGATGTCACATAAGAGTGACTGTCTTCACACGTGAGGGACGGGATGATTAAATAAAAGTTCCACGAATTTTATGAACAATGCGTAACCCGAAATCTGAGCTCCAAATGGCTCTCACTTTCGTGACACTGTAGTGTGTGTGTGTGTGGGGTGGTTACCGTTTTTATACTCGTCTATCACAAAACATGCAACGCAATTGAAGCACCGTATTGAAGACCTGTCCAAAACGTCTCGTGAGTAGCGAGATCAGTTGGCTGAATTGTCAGGAAAGGTGACGTTGACGGATGAAGAGTGGCCGCAGCCGAAACAGTTTCAGAAAAAGGCCGCCATTTAATCGAGAATGTGTGGAATTCGCTCTCTGAGGCACACATCGATTGCCCATAATTACGGATTATGATCGCTGGTGACTTACGAATGTGTACAGTGTTTCTGGGTGCTTTTAATTCTTCACGTGTTCTGTCCACCAGCAGAATATTTGACAATGTGGTGTCTCACACGATAGTTGGGCTGGCAGTAACGGTGCTGTACCACTGGCTGCTCATAATCTGAAGTTGAGCCACTCACAGGGGTCCAGTGTGGACTGTAACTATTGTATGGCAGCGAAACTTGGTATACTAAAGCCCCCTTGCGGAACCGATGTAGACTGGAAAGGAATTATTTCCGATTTTGGCCACCAAATGGCTCTATCAACGGAAGAAAGACGTATAGAAATGTTTCCATATGTAATGGATTGGCAACGGAACGTGAGCAGGAAGGGTCAAACAAGTGAGAAGGGCAGAATGTAGATCTTGTTATTAACCGCCAGCTGCACAATTTGTTCAGTATGAACACCAAAGACTTCGGCGAGACGTTGCACAGCGACAGATTCGCACCTGGTAACTAAAATCGGAACTGATTTCCTCCGGCGCAAACTGGTTTCGCATTAACGCCTTAGCATACCTGCCAAGTTTCGTTGCCATACGGTAATTACAGACCACAATGGACCTCGGTGAGTGGCTGCATTTTACTTACGACCACCCGGTACTTCCATGCCTCTGCTGAAGGAAAAAGCGATTCGCGAAAATTTCGCTGTCGCATTTGTGGCCCATTTGGTCATAAACCATTTAGTAGTTAGCCAGTTAAAAAAAGTTTGCAGTTGTCTGACTTCCGTCTTGTTTGACCTTTTTGAAGCATCAACACTCCTTAGGTTCTGCAAATACCCGTCTTCCCAGTACAGGCGACTGTCTAAACTGGAGCAGGTCGCAGCTACCGATAGGGGGCGTCGACATTGCCCCGTGGCGTAATGATGTACTCTGTGACGTCATATATACTTACAGATACAACAGAACGCGGTGATGTTTACATGTCTGCTATATTACGTATTTTTTCTAATACAGGCTGTGGTGAAAAAGTGATGTGTTGCATAGCCCGAGGTCTAGGCTGGGTTGACAGGTTACAGTACGGTCGTCAGTTAGCGGAGCCAAAGAACGGACGCAGCCTTCGCACAAAGAGGCATCGGTGCAGCCAGCCTCGTGCGCCTGTTGACACGTGGACGCGGGCCACTGCGGGAGTCAACACGCCCCAGGCGAATACAGACCGTGCTGTTCCGTCCACGGTTTTGTTTCGTTTGCTCCGTTTTGCTGCGTCGCAATATTAAGTCCTAGTCTTTCGTGCGCTTTCAAATTTTTGTTAACCCATTGGCCGAGTGGCTTAAAAAGGAACAAATGGATCTGAAGAATATTATCGTGCATACTTATGACGCGAGTTATCGGTATCATCTAGTGCGTCTTCTGAATGATATAATGGATGATCGAGTTGAACTTTATACTGCTAATGTTATGAGGAAACGTGCTTTCCAATGCAGTGGTAACGCGTATCAATTACTAATGGTCTTTTGAATAATATTCATGTTGATTTGAGACACACTATATAGTGCCTGCTACCTATCGCTGCATTCTCGAAAACAAACAGCATGAGAAACTAGGCTGTAGTAAAATTATAATGATTATAACTTAATTAGAGCAGTCAACCATGAATATGATATGCAAAGTTTATTTACAAAAAAAAAAATGGTTCAAATGGCTCTGAGCACTATGGGACTCAACTGCTGAGGTCATTAGTCCCCTAGAACTTAGAACTAGTTAAACCTAACTAACCTAAGGACATCACAAACATCCATGCCCGAGGAAGGATTCGAACCTGCGACCGTAGCGGTCTTGCGGTTCCAGACTGCAGCGCCTTTAACCGCACGGCCACTTCGGCCGGCGTTTATGTACACAAAACCGTTACCGGATTCCGATTTTCAAAAAAAAAGTTGTTAGGTGGCTTTCAAAAGCTGATCAGTACTTGCGTTAACCGCCATTTAAAAGAATATTCGTTTCTGTGCAAAATATCAAACCTTCACGATCGGTTTTTCTCTGGAGATGTGAAATTATTGACTAAATTTTCCCATGCAAATGACGTCGGAGCTTTGTGTTCGAACACTAGCTTACTAGATCAAAGGCAACAGTGAAATCAGCTACAGAATCAGTATGCCTTGTCGGTTTAAAGATTTTATTTATTTCATTTATTTAGTGAAATTTTTTAAGAAAAGTTAATAGAAGAGTTAAACTTCTAGTTTTATGTTTTTGGTAACGAAAATGATGTACATTATCGGTACAAGCCAGTGAGATAGTACAAGTCCATCTGCCCTTTAAAGAAAGTTAGGTCAGTTACTGTGGCACTTCGTATCTTGTAATCGGTATTTCAGGTAAGGAAAGCAGCCACTCGTCACTGATTGTATAATTAAATTGTCAGCAAGACGTGAATTAAAAGTTAATTAATAGCAGCACTGATAGCTCACCATACCTGTTAGAAAACACTATGATACATAAATTTCTCATCATTGTTTTGCAGGAAGAATAAAGCCATTGACGTATTAATTTTTCGTTCTTGACGCTGCACAGAAAGAAGTTCTGGATTTAATTACGGAATTCAAACACACACCTCCTATTAACGATACCTGTGTCTTGGTCTATGAGTTCGTCAGTCAGGTGTGAAATTGCGTTGGGTTGCATGATCGTACTTAATGAATAGTGTAATGGAAAGGAGTAATAAAAGTCGGATACAAGCAGGCATATACTCACCATTTACGTATGTCATCGTTGATTGCTTACAGCAAGATGGCAGATAGTAATGTACGCAGTATAAATAGTAGCATTGAAGTCACTACATAGTTTTGGCAGTATGTGATTAGTTAGTACAGAAGTGCTAGTGCATTTTGTGAATGAAATATTAGGCGCTGCAGTGATTAATTGGAGATGCACAGAAGTACTTTTATACCTAACATTATCAGGAGAATCCTTGGAGGCAGTTTTGTGTGCAAATATTATCTTTATTATTAAAAGAATTTGTAAATACAACATTGTCAACCTTTCCGACTAATAATTAAGAGAACTTTTGGCGTCACATCAAAACAACAACGGGATCGAAATCATGAGTTGAGTCGCTCAGTCACGGCAATGGAAGACGACACAGGAGGCGAAATACAGGGCTACCAATAAATCATTCACTGGTTTCCAGAATTCTACATTTTCCGAAATATTTTTCGCCTCAGCGAGTTTAGACTGTGCCGAACACCTGATCTTACGAATGCAGCGCCTTGTGAAAAAGCCGAAAAGGCGAGAGAAGAGTTTTCGTGTGTGGTAATGTGCGAGATATTTGACCAAATGTGGCAGCTGCGGCCGTGGAGGAGGGTGAGCGAGATTTTTGTACAAAGAAGTCAACAGCAGCGACAAGCGGCGAACTCTGAATACCGCAGCAAGGTGTGTGGAAGACCGTGCGTCGGCTGTTACACTTCGAACCGTGCCGTCTGCAGCCCGGAAGGTTGTGGCCGGCGCCTTCAGATTCGCGCCACAACGGAGGGATCTCTGGAGGATGAACCTCCATGCTGAACCTCCATCCTGATCTTCAGCGACTGAGCAACCTAGAATTTATCTGAAAACTTAACCTCCGCAATGTAAGTGTGGGCTACTGAAAATCCTCATGAAATTGCGGCGCATGAACCAGATTCGCAGATGGTTAATGTTTTCTGTCCAGTGTCACAGACAAAGCTGAATGGGCCGTTTTTTATTCTGTGAAGGAATTGCGACGATCCTCAGTACGCCACACTCTCACATGGCGGGGATAAACATTTTCAGATAAATGTAAGGTTGCTTCGTTGCTGAATATGAGCATGCCGACGAAATGTCCATCCTCAGCCGGTCCGTGCATTGTGGCGCGAATCTGAAGGCGCCGGCCGCAGCCTTCTGCTTTTAATAGTTGTGAGAAATGCAGACGGCGCGGTTCGATGTGCGACCGCCGACGCACGGTGTTCCACACACTTTGCTGCGGTATTTAGGGTTCGCGGCTTGCGCCTGCTGTTGACTTCTTTGGACCGCGTACAGAAATCTCGTTCACCCCCCTACACGGTTGCAGCTGCCACATTCTGGTCAAATATCCCGCATATTACAACACGAGAAAACTCTTTTCTCGCTTTGTCGGCATTTTGGCAAGGCGCTGCATTGTTAATGTGAGGTGATCAGCACAGTTTAAACTCGCCGAGTTTGCTGTTATATTCATGCTCCAATCATATTTGTACAAGCAATATTTCCGAAAATTTAGAATTCTGGAAACGAGTGAACGATTCATGGCAGCTCTGTATTTCGCCTTCTGTCTGTCGTCTTCCGTTTCTGTGGCAGTATGGTCACTGAGCGACTCAACTCATGGTTTCGATCCGCTTGTTGGTTTCATGTAATGCCAAAAGTTAGTTCGTTCGTTCAATTTCGTTCAATTTTTAGTCAGATCGGTTGACAATATTTTATTTACGAGTTCTTTGAATAACGTAGGAAATATTATTACAGATAATCTGCCTCCAAGAACACCCCCGACAATGTTTACAAACAAAATACTTCTGTGCCCTTACTATTAATCACAGCAGCGCCTAATATTTCTTTCACAGAACGTGCTTGCACTTTGCCCCTTCCTGACCTCACAGCGCCGACACTGAAGGTACCGCCTCTGATGCCAGTACTTACACTGCTTTGTGTTGGACTGGGGTTCGTACCCAGAACCTATTCTCAACAACATTTCTCCTCATACTGTCACCCGTCTACTCCTGTTCCGCTCGCGAATGTCGCGTGGCTGGGACGATCGTCGGCAAGGTCTCTTATATTGGCTGCAATTCCTCAATTTTTCTCGTCGTGGTCATTTCGCTGCAAGCCTGAAAGCCTCGAGGAGATGCGTTGGCACGCCACTTTTTCAATTACATGCCACACGTCCTGTGGATACATTCAGTCGAGACCGTTCATAGCGACATCACTTTTAACGACTTATTGACTATAACATCGACATCTAATGGTTCTATCTAAACCTTACATGAATGCTGTATTTAGGCTATAATACAGGAATCTAATGGTCCCATCTAAACCCTATATGAACGCTGTATTTATAAAGTCCCTTAGGACGTCTCTTTTTGTGACTTACCGAATAAAACTACGTATTTTTGTTCCATTTTCGCACAAATGTATCAGCTGTAAGATCCAATGTTAGCTTTTCTTTTTGTCGCTTATTTGGGGAGATAACGCCTATTTTCTAACATTCGATTTCTGCAGATTGTTGGTTTCAAATCAGGCGTCACAACGAATACATCGTCAAATGCAAAGTCAGTACGTACATCTTAGATGCTAAAAGCAAACTAATGTAACAGATTACGTTAATAGGGCAGTGTATTGTAGTATGTGTTACTGTACAGCGTATGGTGCAGGATCGCTAGCAAGAGATCCATTTTTAGCATTCACATGATACAATTGTATCGCCAGTTATTTTCCTAACCATTTCAGGAGTGAAACTTTTTTTGATTGATTCAGATACTTCTTTCCCAGCTGCACTTCTTCGCTGAGGTTTATGGGCCAAGTTCGCAAAACCACTCTTACGTATTCGTGGAGCTGCTTCTGGATGCACTCTACCAGAACTTGTAGCATATTGGGAGTGTTATCGTGTGCATTGTTTCTTCATTGCCTCCACCCCTCCCCGCATCTTCTTTATTTTTATTCTCTTCAATGTCTATATAATTCGACTCGAAATCCCTTAACTCTGATACTTGTTCGTCTATTACACTCCTGGAAATGGAAAAAAGAACACATTGACACCGGTGTGTCAGACCCACCATACTTGCTCCGGACACTGCGAGAGGGCTGTACAAGCAATGATCACACGCACGGCACAGCGGACACACCAGGAACCGCGGTGTTGGCCGTCGAATGGCGCTAGCTGCGCAGCATTTGTGCACCGCCGCCGTCAGTGTCAGCCAGTTTGCCGTGGCATACGGAGCTCCATCGCAGTCTTTAACACTGGTAGCATGCCGCGACAGCGTGGACGTGAACCGTATGTGCAGTTGACGGACTTTGAGCGAGGGCGTATAGTGGGCATGCGGGAGGCCGGGTGGACGTACCGCCCAATTGCTCAACACTTGGGGCCTGAGGTCTCCACAGTACATCGATGTTGTCGCCAGTGGTCGGCGGAAGGTGCACGTGCCCGTCGACCTGGGACCGGACCGCAGCGACGCATGGATGCACGCCAAGACCGTAGGATCCTACGCAGTGCCGTAGGGGACCGCACCGCCACTTCCCAGCAAATTAGGGACACTGTTGCTCCTGGGGTATCGGCGAGGACCATTCGCAACCGTCTCCATGAAGCTGGGCTACGGTCCCGCACACCGTTAGGCCGTCTTCCGCTCACACCCCAACATCGTGCAGCCCGCCTCCAGTGGTGTCGCGACAGGCGTGAATGGAGGGACGAATGGAGACGTGTCGTCTTCAGCGATGAGAGTCGCTTCTGCCTTGGTGCCAATGATGGTCGTATGCGTGTTTGGCGCCGTGCAGGTGAGCGCCACAATCAGGACTGCATACGACCGAGGCACACAGTGCCAACACCCGGCATCATGGTGTGGGGAGCGATCTCCTACACTGGCCGTACACCACTGGTGATCGTCGAGGGGACGCTGAATAGTGCACGGTACATCCAAACCGTCATCGAACCCATCGTTCTACCATTCCTAGACCGGCAAGGGAACTTGCTGTTCCAACAGGACAATGCACGTCCGCATGTATCCCGTGCCACCCAACGTGCTCTAGAAGGTGTAAGTCAACTACCCTGGCCAGCAAGATCTCCGGATCTGGCCCCCATTGAGTATGTTTGGGACTGGATGAAGCGTCGTCTCACGCGGTCTGCACGTCCAGCACGAACGCTGGTCCAACTGAGGCGCCAGGTGGAAATGGCATGGCAAGCCGTTCCACAGGACTACATCCAGCATCTCTACGATCGTCTCCATGGGAGAATAGCAGCCTGCATTGCTGCGAAAGGTGGATATACACTGTACTAGTGCCGACATTGTGCATGCTCTGTTGCCTGTGTCTATGTGCCTGTGGTTCTGTCAGTGTGATCATGTGATGTATCTGACCCCAGGAATGTGTCAATAAAGTTTCCCCTTCCTGGGACAATGAATTCACGGTGTTCTTATTTCAATTTCCAGGAGTGTAGATGTTAAGTGAAAATTTCCGCCTCGTTCAGGTCTGTATGACTCATTGTAGAAAATCTTCCTCAAAAGAAACATGTTTGCTCAACTGTGACAAACTGCTAATAGTAATGGTTAGTCTATAAATCAGACATGAAAATGAAACTAAGCAACTAGACATTCAACAATGCGCCATCAAACTTGCATTCTCTGTTGCCAAAAGAAATTTAGGCCGAATTAGAATTGCGGTCGCAGGTGGCGCCAACCCAGAGCAAAATATGCCCTTGGGCTCAAAAGTTCAAGTTTTTTTTCGTTATTATTTCCCATTTTCAAAAGGGATGATGGGCGATCTGTTATGTTAAAATGTGTGGATAAAAGTCGTATTTCAAGATCGCTGAAACTCCTCTACTGATTACTAGTTTCAGATCACTGACGAGACTTCTTCAGATCCAAAATACAAAAAGGTAGCCTAAAAGAGGTCAACTATAGCATAATACGTTTTATGCTTAAAATTCCATTCACACACACAAGTAGTAATATTTATTGGTACGTATCAGCCACCAGGCATTAGACAGCGCCATAATCTGTTGAGCTGAATCGCTCTTTTTGCCATGCACACACTGAAAAATTTTATATACCGTGACAAAAATAATGACATGAAGTGCATTTGGTAAGTGGTGTACAGCTTTAACCTCAGCTAGTGCTTAATTTGTAAAAAACAGGTTCCGATACTGTGGTGACCTTCCGGGGTGGCAGCGGGGGGGGGGGGGGGGGCGCTCAGGTGTGTGTTTCTGCAATTGGCCTCTTAAGACGGTATTTTAACGCTTTTCTGCGCATTTCAAAAGTGACAGTACAACATCTTTACTACTAAAAAGATAATGTTCTATCATACCACGTCTCAAAATTTGCAGTATCGATCCTTTTTTTTTTACCCAAGACCGAGACACCAGTGGGGAGTACCTATGCGTACCGTCACAAATCAAGCACTGAACTTGCCAAAAGTAGGTCGTACTGGATACGTAGTGTGCAACGTCAGCCATACAGGTCCACTGCTCATAATGCCACTATTGTGTTGGAATGCACAGACTCTGACAGAGGTAACTATCACTCAGCCCGTGTGCAGATGTAGATATGGCCCGTCACTCGCAACGCCGGAGGAACCAGGGAGTGGCTGTACTACGGCCGTCAGGGAACTGGCCGCGTATGTAATGTATGTATGTATGTATGTTTTTGCTACACGAAAGCGCCGACTACCAGATGGCGCCGCTAACCATGGAGTGTGTAAGCTCGATTCACACAGGAAAACACATCCACACAAGAACCCCCCGAACCCCAAGCCCAGAGGAGGAATAAACGTACACGCAAACACAGGGCGGGGAACACGAAATCACCACAACAGGCCACACAGCAACAACAGAACAGCAACACACAGGTAAACAGTCAACAAGACACTGAGACTGTAACTCACACTACCATCCCCCTCACCACAGAAGTAACTCAGGCGCCACAACCTCTACCACGAAACACAAATGCCGCCCCAAACAACACACCAATACCTGCACAAGCGGCCGCTAACCCCACAACAGCACCTCAGGCTGCCACACCCAACACCAACACATCACCTGGGGGAATACTGGAAACACTATTCCCCCGACACACGACCATTGAAATCCTTACCAAGGTGCTGATGGCCGTCACTACACTCATCACCCAGCTCATGAGCGCCGAACCCGGGCAATACTGGGCTGTCATACACACTGCCATCACAACACTCTTTCACACTCTTACATGAATAATACACCACACCCGGCCCATAACGCAGACCCGCACACACTATCACGGATCCTGTTCTGGAATGCAGACTCGATACACAACAAAAGGGCAGAATTTGCCGCGTTCATGGAGCGCAAGGGAATCCTTGTCGCGCTACTGAGCGAGACTAAACTTAAACCGCACAAACAATTAAACTTTCCTGGCTACTGTGTCTATCGTACCGACCGACCGGGCGACGCCGTGGCAGGTGGAACTGCAATCGTCATACACAAAGACATTGAGCACACAAACATAGAGCTCCCTGAACTGGAAAAAATTGAGGCTACGGCCGTCCGAGTCAAGTTCAACGGAGCCTACACCACACTGATATCGGTATACAACAGCCCTGTAGGCATTTCAACACGCGATATCAGCACATTACTCAACATTTCACCGCGAGTAATAGTCGCTGGAGATCTGAACGCAAAACACCCAGAATGGAACTCACGCATACGAAATCCCAACGGCAAAAAACTGTACGAACATTCACTTGGCAGAAACTACATCATACTAGCGCCGACTGAACCGACGCACATTCCCTATCAGAGGGGACACAGGCCAGACGTGATAGACATGGCCCTCATCAAGGGCATTACATCGACACTCAACGTTTCCGTTGAAAACGATCTGCCCTCAGACCACCAACCTGTAATACTATACATTGAGGAAACACTGCAGCACACGGAACAACACAAGATGTTGGACTACGGGCGTGCGAATTGGACATTGTTCAAGCAAACGCTCGATAGCCACATCCCACCTATACACGAAATTAATGAAACAGCACAAATTGACGAGGCAGTAGAAACCCTCACTAACGCCGTCCAGGACGCAATGGCAGGCACCATACCTGATCGCACCTCACAACAACGCAGTGCGGCCCTGCCCCAGGAAATCCTGGGCCTAATCTCGATGAGGAATCGCCTCAGGAGACAATGGCAGCGCACCAGGCGTCCGTACTTCAAACGGCACATTAACAGACTACAGGGCATCATACACGATAAAATACAAACACACAGAACACAACAGTGGAACCACAAACTCGAAGGGCTGGACACCACACGACCTGGCGTGTGGCAACTAGCCCGACACTTCACCAGGGAGAAAATATACACGCCAACACTTCAAGGGCCCGACGGACCTGCATACTCAGCGGAAGAGAAAGCAGAACTAATGGCCCCAATACTCGCAGCGTCATTCACACCGAACCTGGTACCATCAGATCCAGCGTTCACACTTGCTACTGACCAAGAGGTTACACGCATTCTAGCCCAACCATCGCGCGACGTCATTCGACATGCTAGCACAGCCGAAGTCTCCTGGGCCATAATGCATTCCGCTGCTAGGAAAGCCCCTGGTCATGATGGCATTCAAAACCGTGTCCTCCAGGAGTTCACGGATAAAGCAACTGAGTACCTAACACACATAACGAATGCCATACTAAAACACCAACACTTCCCCGCCTTTTGGAAGACGGCCAAGGTCCTGATGTTCAGGAAGCCGGGGAAAGACCACAGCCTCCCACAAAATTACCGACCCATCAGCCTTCTGAGCTCGCTCAGTAAGATTGTTGAGAAGGTGATTCTCAAACGCATCACTAGGCACTGCATAACAAATGACATCCTGAGACCGGAGCAATTCGGCTTCAGAAATCACCACTCCACAACACAACAACTCCTACGGGTCGTTGAACACATAACACATGGCTTCAACATAAACAAAGCTACAGGGGCAGTGTTCCTGGACATCGAAAAGGCTTTCGACCGTCTATGGCACAACGGCCTCATCTGCAAACTCAGCGACGCGGGGTTCCCCGACGGGCTGCTGCGTCTAATACACTCATACCTCACAGACAGGAGTTTCAACACTGACGTGCAGGGAAAACAGTCAACACGACACGGTATACACGCGGGAGTACCCCAGGGAAGCATCCTAGGGCCCCTACTGTTTAACCTCTACATAAACGATCTCCCAACAACACACAACACAATGATGGCAATCTACGCGGATGACACAGCCATCCTTGCGCAAGATTGGAAACCATCAAACATTACGTCACGCCTACAGACTGCACTCAGAGTGGCCGAGCCTTGGTTGGAGAAATGGCGTGTTAGAGTAAACGTCGACAAGTGCGAAGCCGTTCTGTTCACGAGAAGACCGAAGCAACTGCGCAAACACCGCTACTGCAGACCAATAACTCTACATGCACGTCCAATACGTTTCCGCGAGAAAGTCAAATACCTCGGTGTCTGGCTGGACCGGAAATTACTCTGGGGGGACCACATACAACACATGACCAACCGAGCTAGCGCGAGGCTCAAACAGCTCTATCCTATGCTCAACAGGCGTAGCACACTGAACAGAAGGGTGTCGAGGTCCATGTACATGACACTTATCCGACCCCTGATGACGTACGCAGCTCCCGTCTGGGGATACGCTGCGTCTACACGCCTGCGCCGTCTGCAGCTCATACAAAACAAGGTACTCAAAATCATAAGCAATGCTCCACGATACACACGCATCGCGGACCTTCACCGGGAATACCGACTTGAGACTCTCACGGAGGTAATCCACAAACTCACCACAAGACTATACAGAAACTCCAGACATTCGCAGAACCCGTTTATTCTGAATCTGGGGAACTACGACCACAACCATAGATGGAAACATAAAAGACCAAAAGACATACTTGCAAGGACATAACATCTATGGCCAAGACTACGCAAACATAACGGCACAGGCGAGCCCCTGTTAATCAGACGCATTTACTGGATATCCAGCTGAAATACACTGCCGAACAACTGGCACCATACAGGGAAGCCGTACCGTACACTACATGCAAACAAGCTCCACACATCCCCCACACAGTGAGATGATCTATGGCCGATCTCCCACTACTGTATAACGATATTGATTGTTCTAGGAAAGCAGCAGCCGCAGCAACTGGGACACATCGCCATCGCCTGTCACGGTAATGATGCATGATACCTGTACTAACAAATCCAACCTTGCATGAACTATCGCAGCTAGTAAGCCACTACTGCTCTTACTACCCATCCCACTGTCGCAGAGGTTTTTTTCCCACGGCACGAGCCATGGCACTTTTTTTCCTCTGCTCTTCAAATCGCTACCCTCACTCGCGTTTCGTCCACTTTCTATCACCTGATGGACCGTGTTAATGCGTAGCCTTACCCAGACGCACGGACAACATCACAGCCCAGCATCCTGTGATCCACCTACTAGATAACTAACATGTTTACGGAGGTGACAGTAGAACTTTTGGTTTGGTCACCACGTTGGTGCGGGCGTGGAGGGGCCCCATCTCTATTCGATTCACAAAAATCTGCTAACGCTATTGACATCTGTTTATGGAGAGGCGGAGTACAGGCGAATTTCACAATTCTATATATTTACTCATTTCGATGTGTAAAAGAATCTTTTAGTCATTTCAAAATGTAGGAGAACATAGGATGTTACTTTATTGACGTCATTTTCGTTGCATCAGTTCACCTTGCTACCAGGTGATGGAATGGAAACAAAAGCAAAGTGAGGATTTGCTCAGAATAGTCCTCTTACATAAAAACTGACACTTAAGCGTCAGAAAACGAAGTAGGGCAAAAGTTCTACAAATAGTAGACAGCAGAGTTTGACTATATAATATTACCTGTTAAGGTCAAAGTAAAAACGGCCTTTCGTCGTATTTAAAGCACTCTAGGAGGGAAGATGCCAGCCAGCTCCATGTCTTTAACGTAGTGTGCTGTCACCGACAAATAACTCTCATCTGTGGTTGAGGTCCACCCATCATTTGTCAGCACAACCGCTTCCGCAGAATTTATTTTGACTCTTACAATTTCTTTCATAATGGTGTACTGTTGTTGTAGTAGTGTATTGGAAATGGTCTTCCGAGCTGGCATTCTGTAAGCACCATTTAGTTTGCCTACAAAACTTTGGAAATGTTTGCTTTCCACTATGTTGAAGGGCAAATAATCCTTTACAACAATCTCCAGAAGTGTGAAATCTATCTCCTGATTTCTTTTGTTCAAAGAGGTTTCGAAAAATACGTAGGTAATGTCCTGTGTTGTTGATGCCTGCTGTCTGGTAATGAAGTGATACTGTTATTTTCTGGCATCGACTGCTATTAGCTTCTGACAGTTGCTGGTGTTGGTTCCGGATTGTCCGGGTTATTTGTGCAAAAAATATCGGAAGATGCAGGAGCAGGGGGCGCTAAGCGCCTGACTGACATGACACTGTTGGATGCAGCACTCGAACATGACGCGCTAGGTTAAATGTATTTCCTCCTTTATACGAAACACACTTAGAACAACAGCTGCACTTTGCTTTCCCATGACGTAAGTCGGCGAAGAAACCCAAAATTTCACTACTTTTACGCGATCGCAACTTGCTAGCCACAGTATAAGAGTGAACAGACACAAAAACCGGTTTCCGAATAAGATAAAGAGGTGTTTTACCTGAAATTGTACCAATGACCACAGGTGACAGTTTACGTTTTGAATCTGGAGTGTTATTATTCTCAACAAAAATAAAATCTACAGGAAAACTTCTGAATAACTACTGGTATATAGACTTTGTGACAGTAGTAAACATATTCATTCTATTTTGGATTAAATATTAAAAGGAACATAAAATAGCATGGCATTTCATTGGTAGCCCTAGTTTTCAATCCATGAATACAACAAATAAGGTTTCACTTTGCAGATAACGACTTTTTTGGGCGCTTCATGAGAAAGTGTCGAGCAAGATTGAATGTAATACCTTCTTTATATGTGACAGGCTTCTTTGTTTATCTTTCCTATGTCCCCTTTGACCATGCTCTATTTAAGTTAACTCGGACGCTGTAAGAGCGTGAAACGTTGCGTGCACGTTACTGCATAGTTCGGCCATCTGTTGGTAAAATTGTGAAGTATTACGAAGCTTTGTTGTACGAGCGAGGCGAAGCGAACGTAGCCGCGGCTAACAACTTCACCAGGCTTCCGTACTTCATGAATGAACTACTTCATTTGAACGCTTCACGGCAAGAGTAAAATGAATGAAGTAGTTCACGCGACTGAACGGGTTCGACCCGTCTCTACTGCCGGCAGGAAGCTCGACAGAGGCCGGGGCTTCCCCGAGCAGCTGACGCAGTGCGGCCACACCTGTTGAAAAGTACTGGCTGTCATGGCGGGGGAGGGGGGCGTAGGGGGTATGTGCAGCAGCTAGGTGACGTCACGGCGGGGCGGACAGTGGCCTTGGTGTCGCAGGCATCCTCCACCGCACACCGCAAAGTTGTCTAACGAGTGGCGATGTAGGTGCTTACTTATTTTTGCAAAACGCTCCATCACATTGTTAATTTGTCAGTACCTCATGGCAAGGTTCGGTTTCTATACCAGATAGGCGATGAACAAGACCAAATAGAACGAACTAGGATTTTCCGGACGACAGCATACAACTACTGTCATTGCAGTACATATCATACACTTTATGTAGCTGATAAACATTGTTCTGTATTAATATGGAAAGCATTGGTACTTAAAAAACTACTGTATACACGATATGAGGTTTCCAGGTATAACAATGATTTCTCCAAATGATGCGATTTCTCATTTCGGATAGTTTTAGTAAAACTGGTTTGTCGACTAATGAGCTGCATTGTTTTCCTCTTCTACACAACGTTCACTGCCAAGAGTTGAAGCTCAGACTGAAGGCAGAATTTCTGTACTGTGGCTGGGATTCGACAAAGTGACTTCGCCAGAAGATGATGGGTACGAAACTCGTTGAAGCGTTGCGACGAGACGACGCCGCCACTCGGCTGATAACCCGAGGAGGATTCGTCGAGTGACCCCTCGGTTTCCGGGCTCGCGCCCCTCCGCCAGGCCCACGAGATTCAACTGTCTCAGCAAGCTGGAGAGAGCCTTTAATCTCCCCTGCACAGCCGACACAGCTGTAAGACTAGGCGACAGTGGTAAATGGTAGAATGGCGATGTTGAACAGCTGAATTTTTTTTTTTTTGTCGTAGTCTCTTTCATGGTTTCAGACCACTATTTCTCACTTCTCTTTCGCGCTGCATTCGCCATTTCCTCACTGACACAAAATTTCCGCTCTAGTTTCCTGTTGCACTTTCTCGCTCTTTGGCAGCTTGTGTCCTAATTCATTCGCAGGACTGCAGACTTTTACTTCTGATCATTCCAAGATGAGGTGCCACTTCCCCTTGCGCTGTTGTCATTTATGCCCTTATTTATCTAAGATTGCTGTAATTTTTTAGAGAATCCAGCGTAACTGAACTGTCTGTGCATATTTCTCGTGAGTCGTCCTGAGCTTCTGTGCCTATATCTGGAACAAGCAGCATTTTCTAAAATATATTTTCCAGTTTCTAAAATTATTCTCTGTTCCATGGCTCGAAATGCCTCGATAATGCCCACGCGTAGCTCATACACGTCAACAGCCACAGTTACTTTCATCATTTCCATCGGAAGATAGCGATGGATTTGCAGGTATGTGTGCAAACTGAGGAAGTAACTTAATGAACCATGATCGCTGCACCTCAGAACTCTGACGATGCTGAAATGACGGTCGAGCGGAGGATGATTAAACTTTGCTATCAGCACACAAGTGACTGGCCTTTTCCACAACTATAGACACAAAGAACGAAATACAAAAAGACTGACACGTCAAAAAGAGTGAGAGGTAAACTATTTAGTGCTCGTTCCACAGTATTGAACGTGAAAAAGTGCTCATAGCTCATAAGGTATGCATTTTAGAACTTCGTTTACTGGACCGTTTCTCTCTGATCGCCGTTTATAGAAGTGTCCATTCTTATTCTACTGAACTGGCTAATGCGCTATATTGCAGTATCAGTAGCTTCAGAGACATTTCAGCTCGCCTCTCCATTACTTAGTACTTACGTATTCCACTTTTTTGCGTATTGTTTCTTCCTGACTAATGTTTCAAATTTCAGTCTACTCTTCACCACTATTAAATTGTGAGCTGAGTCTATAACTGCTCCTGGGTATGCGTTACAATCCAATATCTGATTTCGGAACCTCTGCCTGACTATAACGTAATGTAACTGGAATCCTCCTGTATCTCACGGCCAGCATGTTCTCCACACATAAGCCCTTTCGAACATGGCTGGGATAGATTGTAAAGGGCTGTTAATGTGCGACGTGACCCACCAACCACTCTGAGGGATCTACGCCGAATCGCTGTTGAGGAGTGGGACAATCTGGACCAACAGTGCCTTGATGAACTTGTGGATAGTATGCCACGTTGAATGCAGGCATGCATCACTGCAATAGGACGTGCTACTGCATATTAGAGATACCGTTGTGCACAGCAATCTAGACCACCACCTCTGAAGGTCTCGCTGTATGGTGGAACAATATGCAATGTGTGGTTTTCATGACCAATAAAAAGAGCGGAAATTATGTTTATCTTGATTCTATTCCAGTTTTCTGTACAGGTTCTGGATCTCTCGGAACCGAGGTGATGTAATACATTTTGATGCGTGTATCTACAGGCAGATAGGATTTGCAAACCTTTTAGCATGAAATGCTAAGCATTGTCCTAACAGAAAGCCTGAAGTTAGTACTATTGGACCTCCACTTACAAAGTCAATACCGTCTTCAGTTGCTCATATCTCTGTTTTAAGTATGTGGGTATTTGCAAGTAACTTGAACGCTTCTTCAGCTGTTTAAATGTGTGTTTATATCGTCGAAATTTTTTGACACTGTACCATACTGGCTCTATTCACTCAATAAGTGAATATATTTACTGTATGTATGATTGAGGGTTTGCAGAATAGTATGACGTATTTATCATATCTGTAAATATCTTGCATAATATTTGTTTTGCACTGGTGCTCTTTCAATGAAAGACAAATACACATTTTAAATAACTTTGTTTAAAGTTAAATAGTAGCATTCTGAAATGAAGTGATAATATCATAGAGCTGTATGGTTTATATACCTCTCTGCAGTATAGATGACCTCGAAATCCCAAGACTTAATGCAATAACATGCAAAAATTATATTGCACGACGACAGGGCAGTTAACACAATTTCTAAGCAGAGAAGCCATAGTGAAAATGACACTGTGCCGCGACTCTCGTCGGTAAGTACTATTTCAGTATCCAGTTCACTTCAGGATACAGAGACCAAGACCATGGGAGAAGCATAACTGATAAATCATTTGTAATTATTTGATGAAATTATGACATACACCTCAGGCTTCAGAAGACAGCCCCTAGGTAATTACATATCCTGATGATTAAGCATGCACATAATCGAATCAGCACGTGTGAGGATAAAGAGATCTCTGGAATTAGCATTAGATTTGCTAATCATGTGACGTGACAGCAGCGGGCAGGACATGTAGCTGCCTCAAGCGTGTTGCAACATGTGACCCTGTTTCTGTTATGATAATACTGAGGCCATTGATACTGGAATATTTAGAAAGTGACATTGAATTGTCTGTAAAAAGAACACTTACCCCATACTTAAGATAAACACATCAGCCTTCTCCACTGCTAATCCATTTCAAGATCCTCTACTGATGTCTGGGGAGATCGAATCATGTCTGCATGAATGGGTCCTTGACTAGATGCTTGTTGACTATTGATGACGGATTCCACTGAATTTTCCGTAAATGGTTGACAATCAAAGAGGACACAACGAGGTTTTCTACTGTGCATGATGAGGGTTTCCTTGATTTCAAGTGTTGATGTTCTGCCTGTGGAGCATCTCGATGACTGGCCAGCTGAGGATTCTTCAGAATGTTCTTCCAGACCTTTAGGAGAGCTGGTTTCTTAGAGCTGGGGGTGGGATGATGCTGAGAGCAGGAAGTGTTAGAGCGATTGTACTCTGAATACATCCCATAATACCTGATTCAGTTGGGCATCTATCTTCTTAGTATGAGCACTATTGATCCTGGTCGAACAGTAATCTTCAGCAACAGAGCACCTATGATAGGGTTAAAGGTATGGATCTCAAAACACGAGCATTAGCTCCCCATAAGATACCACCAAATTTTTAAGACTGTTGTTTCTCGTTTTGACTTTAGGTGCTACTTGTAAGTCAAGAGTTCTATCTAGCGCTGTTCCTATGTATTATGGTGTAATGCAGTACAACGAGACTTGGTCTCTGAATCTTTCTTCTGGTGTGCACTCTGACTGTCTTCTGCATAGATGTGATGTAGATACAATTATTTTCTGTGGATTTAGGTGGAGCCACTATTTCTTGATGTATACATCTAAGACTTCCATATCAGTGGATAAAGAGGTTTCAGCATCATAAACGTTGAGGCTCTGAGCCACCAAGCAAATGTCATCAGCATAAATCAATTTTTTGAAGACTTTTGGTAAGCTGTGCTTGTACAGACCAAAGTGGTAGTGGACTCAGAACAGACATTTGAAGTAAACTATCATTTAGTTTAAGTACCCTGCATCTGTCATTGTGAGAATGGATATGAAAAGCATGTTGTTAAGTAAGTCCTTAAATTTACGACACAATCGTGAATTTCTAAAGAAGTGCTTCTCACCAAGCAGTGTCGAGAACAGCTGATAGGGCCAAAAAGGCAGCTACACTTACTAATTTCTGCTCATACTCATTTTCGATATAAGTAACTAGAGAAAGTGTCTCTTCCTTAAATTACTTTCGCTTCTTAAGCTGGGCTAGCGCCTTTATTCTTAACGAAAGAGTGTGTTTCGATTGTTACTATATGTTGAGAGTTGCACTCCGTAACTTCGTTGGTGTAACCAATAGTCTATGGAAAATGTGGTTCATTAGTCAGCATGGTATGTTTTCATTATTTCTATTTGCTTATTTCTTTTATATCTGAAAACAGTTTGCTATTGACATTCACCCGATAGGTACTTCCCAATTACTTACACAGCTCCAGGAAATGCTATTAGATGATGGGGCTCAAGCGTACAGAATTCTTAGCCAGGTAGTATTTACCATGATTGGCAAATACTTGATTGGCAACCAAAGCGTGTAATGAATGGTAAAGCAATGTGTTTTTGCGATCAAGAAAATTAAAAGGTTTCGTAATTAAGTTTTAATGTTTTACAAATACATAAGATCACTTATCTGCAGCACCTGATAAGTCAGGTCTTAATAACATGTCATTAATGTCCGGATCATTCGTCGACTACTTCAGAGTGACTTTGTTAAAGAATGTCTGTTTCTGAGTAGCTGATCCCAATTACAGTCACTGTTGACAGGGGAGAGGTGAAAATGAAAATATTTAAGTTTAGTACAAGCAGCAATATGCCTTACCAAACGTGTTACTCTTTGAACGGAAATGCGCTTAATGATGTAGTGACGCTGTCCATATTTAATCTGATGCTCTTATTTGGTTTGGACACAGCGTGTAATCCTGGCGGATTGGAGGACGATGTTATTCTTACTGCTGAGTCCTGGCATTCGCCTTATGAGTGGGTTAAAACCTTCCTTTAAAAAAGCATCACCTGCGTTTATTTGTAGATCGTTAAGGCATTTTGTTTCCTGTTACATTGTATTGGTAGTCTTTAAGACAAATGCTTAGGAACTAATCTCTAGTGTGATACGAAGGGATTTGTAAGATAACTTTGTAAGTCGGAGGTAAGTGCTATGTTATATGGGAGGAACTGCTGTCTGAATGGTGTAGTGATCTATGTCTTTGTATAGTCAATAGCATAGCTACATCATATTTATAATTTCTGCTGTCATGACATTACATAGGTTTTGTTTTTTGCTAATGTAGTTATGTCAGTTATATCTCACTGAAGGTAATATTACAGATAGGGAAGTGGTCATGGATGTAAATGAGGTGGGAGATGTAACAATGCGAGATCAAATTTGATAGTGTTCTGAAATATCTAAGTCGAAAAGAGGCCCAGGGAGTAAACAGTCTTCTGGCAGGATTACAGGCAGCCTCGGGAGAGCCGGCCACGGCGGAGCTCTCCCACCTGTTGTGCCCGGCGTTTGAGACAGGCGAAGTACCCACAGACCTTAAGAAGAATGTAATGTTATCAGTTCCAGAGAAAGCAGTTGCTGGCAGGTGTGAAAATTACTGAAGTATCGGTTTAATAACTCATCGTTCTAAAATACTAACACAAATTCTTTACGGAAGAATGAAAAAACTGGTAGACGCTGACCTCAGGGAAGATAAGTTTGGATTACCGAGAAACGTGGGAACATGCGAGGCGCAACTTGACCAAATGGAGGGTCGGTTGGTAAGCAATTTAGTTTTGAAGTGAAGTGTGGGTGAAAATCGTAGGGGAAGACCAGGTGGTGAATACAGTAAGGAGATTGGGATGGATGTGGGCTGCAGTATGTACTTGGAGATGAAGAGGCCTGCAAGTTATACAGTAGAATGGAAAGCTATTTTTAAAACCAGTCTTCACACTGAGGGGCGGAACAACATCTCTCTGTGTTATAATATCTTATTTTCCAGTTGGTGTATTTCTTCATTTTTGATAACTGACTGTCAGAGTACCTCTGAAGATGACGTGAGGAATACATATTTATTTAAGGGGGGGGGGGGGGGGTAGTTGAAGATGACAGGTTGGCGATGAAGGATAGATTTCGTGGGTCCACTATATTTTAATCTACTAGACTTGCTTAGCGATGATTCCTGCTTGTTTGTGAAGGGGCTGACCTGCTCGTTAATTATGCCGCATGTCGGGCCCTGACAACAGTACGCAGTGTCATCTGTGTACAGGGCTGTTGTTTCGTTCCTCGACCTTTAGCGATGTCAGCCGTGTTGTTGGTGTGTAGCAGTGGAGACGTGACTGTCCCACGTGGCGTCTGTGCTTCTGCCTTAATATTTGTCGAATGGTGATCACCAAGCAGCGCTTGTACTTACCTGTTTCCAGCAACGTTTTTAGTAATCTGCACACTTTGGCGTGCGAAGTTCAAAAGTAACGTTTCAAAGAGCAGCCCAGCATGCCACAACCAATGGAAGGCGCGTTCGCCGTCCACGAGAAAGCGTGCTGGCGTTGCGCCTGCCGTGTTGCGTTCAGCCTGCGTCGCTCTGCTGCTCAGTCCTGGGACCGGGTCGCCTGTGCTGTGGTCGCCGCTGAACCCCGCTTGTTCTTGTGCCATTATGTTGCTCTATTCCTTGAATAATTTTAGTCTGTCTCGAAAGCTTTCTCTGTCACTGAGAGCACCGTAACCTGTGATTTGGTGTTGCTTTTTGGTCTTTCAGGTTGGGAAATCATCTAGATTTTAGCTTGCTTCTATTTTAGAGAGACTATTTTCAGTTTAACGGCCACGATGAAGAAACGTCTGATGTGTTTGAGGCAGGTGTCTTGTGAAAGGAGTGATTTATTTTGTTATCTTCCAGTGCTTCCAGTCTCTGAGCTGCTTTCTTTCCATTTCATATTCGTCAATGTTATTAAGTAGTGGATGTTAAGCGGTTGCACTCGGATTTGCGAGTATTATTTTTTCGTCGGTTTCATCGAATTTTGGATACCACGGATGACCGTGAATGTTTTTGTAGCACTTTGAGGAACTTTTTTGAGGTCGTCAGTAATGAATGACATTCTCATCTGCTATTAAGGATGGCTGTTCGCAAATGGTGTGTCATGACCTGTTGGAACTTTTTTCCAAAAACTACTGCTATTGTGGGACCTAATTCTTGTGATTACCTCGCGCATCATTTGGTGGGTTTCTCTTCTTATTAGGTCATTGAAAACGTTCAAGCCAATCGTTGCATATCCATTTGGTTAGTGCCGTATGGTCTACAGAATTTCCCTACTGTTTAATTTTGTTTCTTATGTACGTCAGGAGTGTTAAGGAGTGGTTTGAATAGTTGATTCGTTAGGTTTTGTGTTAAAACGTATCAATCTGAATTTTTCGACTATCCGATTTCGTGAGTTTATGATCGTTTTAAGTTGTTTCCTAGTTTTGGTGATTCACAGCGTAATAAATGACAGGTATTCGTTAGCTATGCAGTCGCCAAATTCAGTGTAGCTTC
The DNA here is from genome assembly GCF_021461385.2 of Schistocerca piceifrons. NCBI lineage: Eukaryota > Metazoa > Arthropoda > Insecta > Orthoptera > Acrididae > Schistocerca > Schistocerca piceifrons. The sequence goes on along the minus strand of NC_060148.1, from coordinate 71,302,873 downwards.
AGAATCTGGGTAGCTATGTCGTACGTAGTATATGTTCTAAGATAGAAGTGCCATAGTGATTGATAAAAGGCGGCGAGTCATTTCTGAGTCTTGCGTGATTCAAAATGGCTACAACAAGTTTAATATCTTTCTTGTTCAATTTTTCAGCAAATATCACAGATCTAGTACTGAGTCTCTTATTCCTTTAGCTGGGCAAAATGAGAGTATATAATTAACGAGATCAGTTGGCAGTTCCTTGGCAGGATACATCATTGTGGTGTTTTATGTGAAAGACTCTGAAGCATCTATCTCAGCTTCTACTACGGTCTGGTTTGGGTTAATCAGGTCGGTAACACATACAGTTATCTACATTGATTTCTCTACCTGCTCATGAGGTATGTGCTGCGACTATAATACCAACTTCTTTTTCTCTTACTATGCCTTTAGGGAGTTTGTTTTTAGAGCAGAAACCCAGTGTGTTGACAATGCAGATAGTGGCAATATCTTTCTTAGGCTTGAATGTGAAGGTTAATTCTTGTTTCCTGGTGTCTCAGGCTAGGTTGGGCATAGGCCTCCTTGTCTATCAATATGGCGATATAGACGTGGATCTGTGTTCGCCAAAGAACGTAGCTTTTTAGAAACTGCTGTTATTATTTCCCTTCTTTCAAATATCGTATTGGGAAGGGCTCTAGTGAAGACTCAGTATGTTTTCCGTTTGATTGTTTTCGTGACATTCTTGGACGAAGACCGTGATAGTTTCATCAATGCGCTTAATGTTTTCAGTTTTGTTTGCTGAGATAGGCTGTTTTGGTCTTTCTTTGCAACTCTCATCACTATTAACGTTATCAGTCTTGCAGCTCCTGCATTTTGGGGCTTCTTGTTTCGGGTCTATTTTGCAATTAAAAATTCGATGTGTTCGACTCCGTTCTTCACATTTCTATTTATATCGCAGCTTTTCGTGGCTTGTTGGAAAGTGTTGCAATATGGACGTAGCTGTTATTGAGGAGGTAGTGTTTAAATAGTCCAACCTTGTGAGGTACACAGTGCATTCTGAAATGGTGAACAAGTAGCTTCTTAGTTGGTTCTTTCTAACTATAGGTGACTGGAAGGAATAGTGGGGAATTTTGATTTAGTTTCCTGGTACCATTAGGTCCCCTTCAGTTTTTTCGTTTGTTGTATCACGGTCAAAATTGATTATCACAAAGGCGAGCGTGAGTCTGTGTGGTTTCTCTTTTGCTTAGTGTTTGGCGTGCGGTGAGGTTTCTGTTACTGTTGCTTCAGATCGGTAAGTAACTCAAACTGTTCTCTCGGGTTTCGATATCTGATGGGTGTGTTGTGATGTTGGCAAATTTTTTTGGATTTTTTTGTGAACGACTTGGTGGCCCAGGCAACTGTTTTAGTGCAGGTTACAACGATTTGGCGGTTTGTTTGCCACCTTCTTAGTTTATAGTTTATTGTAGGGTTTGCTAAAGTGTCATAAGTTGTTTTAGATGTGCTTTAATTCCAACTGCATCCAACCAGTTGTAAACCTTGTTCTTCGTGAGATGTATTTGGATGAGTGTAAACTTTTTGTAATTGGAGTATTGTGTTTGTGGCGGCTTTGCCTGTTTACTTCGGGTTTCTTGTACGGGTTTTCGGCTAGTTCGCGTAGCGTTGCGTTTCTGGAGATCTGGTGGAGACAGAGTTCTCTACTTCAGTCTGGTGCGCTGAAAACTGTTGTTGCACATCGGAAACAGGACGATCCATAGTCCCCACGCCCTGCTTGAGAACGCTCGCAGTCAGCGTTGAGTTCCGTGACTTTAGCCTCGGCAGATGCGAGTTGGTCGTCCCTGTCTCAAAGTGTGGCGGTTGTGCAGACTGCCGATCCCAAGTCTGAGTCGCTCTGACAATGCTGCATTTGACGGCAGTGGCGCGAGTTACGCGTGATGCACTTTGCAGGGGACATCGTCTGAGTAACACGTGTGCTGTCGAACAACTATGTACATGTAACAACAGTTCAAGCAGTTTCGGCTGCGAGAATGCTTGTCTCTAGATATATCAGAGGAAAGCCCTTAATAGGTATATCGGTTGCAGAAGTTAATGCTTGATACCCCACGAGTCAAAGGGTTGTAACAGGTGATTCCCTGACCACCCATATCTGCTCGCTGGTTGGCCTTTTTGAAGACCAGAACGTGACAGCAGCAGCAGGGAGTGGCCAGTGGTGGGGCTTCCAGTCCTCTGCTGCTCCTGATTGGCTGAAAGGCCCACGTGTAGAAGGATTTCGTGGAGAAGCCCGGAGCTCGGGGAATCGAGAGCTGGCCGTCGGCGCCCGTGTGGCCGACGTGGCGGGTCGCGGGCGCTCCGGAGCGGAGTTCTGTGTCGCGACGCACAGTGTTCTCGAGTTTCCAAACGCGTTCTCGTTTGCGCGCATCCATTACCGCTTAAGAACTTTCCTGCCATTATCTGCGTATGTTGCAGAGTAATAAGTGTGGGCGTTTACGGCGAATTGTAGCTCAGGGAGAACTCGGTGATGTTAGCTAAGTGGCAGTAGTGCTCCGACTCAAGTGACTGACTTGGCTGGGGTAATCGGATAGCGATAATCTCTGTTTGTTATCCAAATCTGGGAGTAATGTTTTTTGAATGACCGTCTTCCTGTTGAGTTTGAACCGTGTATTTCGTACAGCCAGTCGAAAGTAATTTCCTGGACTTGGCTGTGAATGTTCCCAGTACTGCGGTCGGAACTCGGGATCTTGCCTGGGGGTAAGTAGGTAGCACGAGGGCCGTTAACTACTGGCTTTCGAGCGATGAGGTTCGATACTTTCCAGCGGGTCGAGGCTCGGCTGGCGACCACTGTGTCGGACCGACTTTACGCGTGTCCCGGTGGTGCAGGACGCTTGTCTGTGTGGGCCGCTGAGAGCCCCCAGTGCGCCCCGTGTCGGCTCTGGCCGCCACCACCTGAAGAGAAGGCCGCGGCGCGCTCTTGTGGCGTCACGCAAAGCGGGCCAGGGTTGGCTTGGCGCTGCGCTGACAGAATCGAGGCGCACGGCCTGCAAATCTTCGTCAAACGGTTTTACAGAATGTGTTGAGCTGCCGGCGCCCCCCTGCGGCCAGGCGGGCTGCACCCGGCACCTGCCTCCCTCGTGGCGCTGCGGCCTCTGGTTCCACTGCGTCCAGCACGGAAATCGCGGTTAACACTGCGGACACTTGCTAAGTGCGCGATGACGCCTGTAGTTTCACAATTCACGAAAATCACTCCACGTAGTACTATTTATCACAGGATTTTCAGTTGGGCTGGATACTAAATTCAAACACACACTCCTTTACTTTGCTCACTCAGGTTTTATTTGAACAAATGGGAGATCGTCTATTGATTACGAATCACAACAATTTCGGCGTACTGTGTGCTCCTAGTGAAGCTACTATGGCACATGTTTTCCAGGACTCACACTACTGGCACAAGTTTATCCTTCCACAGTACTGTTTCTGTAAATACGCCTTTAAGTAATGTTCTTCCTTGCTCAAGAGTGGCACGTGGAACATTAACTTTTAACAACTGCCATAGTACCCTTACAAACCTCTAGCTCAACAAATCACCATCTTGTCTCACAAACACAATAATGCTAATCTCATATAACTCTGCCATTCGACACTTTGCGTTCACTTCAAGCCACATTTCACACAACAAGTCATCTGTTACTTTATCACCATACCTGTTTGAGCCACTCTATGTAATCGAACCACTAATAAGCTCAACAAACCCATTTACACTTTCATGCACACACCACTTCAGTCATTGGCCCCTCTCTTTTGATTTTATAAGTATCTGAATGTCTCTTGTCATGGTACTTGAATTACAAATCAAGTAAAAGTACATCTTTCACGCACATATGGAAAATTTCCTTGTTTCAGACATAATATGATGTATACTAATATCATACATTATACATTAATAAAACCGACAAACTGCAAAGACAGATCCTCGAAGGAAATCGGAGAAAAAACGTCCTACAAACATGTGTCCAGAAATGCACCATCGCCACAGTAGATGACACTGACGAACGGGAATTCCTCCGACAACGTGCTGCGTTTTCCTTGTATATAACAGGCCGTGTGATTGGCGCAGCCTATTGTATACACAAAGCATTTCCCAACAGTTTTAGTAAGTAGTCTCAGTGCATTAGAATTGGTAGACAGAGCTACCACTCACAAATAAGCACACAGTTATAAATGAAGGAGACGTTAGGAAAGAGAAGTACTGGCTGTACGATATGAGATTTAATGACATTTAACATTGTCATACCAGGTAGAGTCCATTTTTATTGTTGGGTTTAATGCAGTGTAGTGTGGAGACAGTTATTTGCGAAAAATACTGAAGGAGGCTACAGCGAGGATTCTGAAAAGGGAGACTGTTCATTGTTTCTCCTGGCCAGATTCCTCTCGGCTGCCGAACACAGCTCTAGACCTGCAGGGATGTTGGTTGGGTTCCACCAAAGAAGTATCCTGTTCTTCAGTACGGGGAGCGTCGTTCCATTGCAAACGAAACAGACGAAGAGCACTGGTCCTTGCACCATCGTAGCTAGATGTATATAGTACACTAACTGCGCTATTCCCTGAGCTTGATGGAACCCAATTCTAATAATAATTCCTATTCCACTTAATATAACGGCCTTAACTGACATAAAAAGACATTGCTTCTTTGAGGCAAATTTCTTGTTATCAACAATTTTGAGTTGCCGCATGGAGCACCGAGTACATAGGTACATGTATCCAAGCAGTCCGAGACAAACCAAATTGAATGCCACAGACACTGAAATCCCTGCAAGGACTACTATGCGACTGTGGATCAGGTAATATTCACTCGTCTTTTCCAAAGCAACAGCTGCCACACATACTATACTCCACGGTATAAACACACACAGCACCTCACGACGGAATAACTTGCTTACTTCAGCAGGTAGTAGCTGGTTAGGAAGCCTGAGATGGCGAACACAAGAATACATCTGGTAGCAGAATGAGTTCAGCCACATACAGCTGAGAAGTGTGAGGGCGCTGTCTATCAGCACTGCTGTAGGTAAGTCAGGGACGCCTGCCATACGATACACGACCTCAGAACACAGGATCTGGGTTATGCACGTGATCTGAAAGGACAAGAATACCTTTCCAGGCAAGTTACGTAACTGGGGAAGGTACATGTATACTCCAGCAGTCGAAAAACGAAAAATAATATTTACCAATATTATTGAGATTTCTAAAGGCTTCAAGCTGTCTATTTTGAAATCCTTATATTTCAAGGTGGCGTTGTTTAAACTGTTTTTGTAGTTTAGTGTTTCTTCTGTTAGCTTTTGATACAGTACACTGCATCTACTACCGATAAGTTGAAATGCGACACTAGTGAACACACAAGTATGGGAAGTCTTAATGGAGGAAAAGTCGCGGCACTTTAGCAACAGAATAGCTCTGGAAACAGAGCAGATGGCGTCTGTAGCGTTCGACTGCAGACATGATTGATCGTCGGGACTATCGAAATAGCAGGGAGCATCGTGCACGGACTGTATCATACTAAACGGGACGTCCTGACAAATGCCGTACGAGTTGACCGCCATCCAGGCCAGCAGACAGAGGTTGACGTTCACCCTCTGCGTGTAGGCCAGGTAGCTGGTGACGGGTACGTGGGGCGACCTCTGCACCACGTCGTCCCACAGCTGCTCGCGGCACTGCTCGCGCTGCTTCACGGCTTCCAGTGGCAGGTCTTCCAGCGGACACGTGGGGTGGTCCAGGGCGTTCACCAACAGCTGCACGCAGTCAGAGCCCACGGAGAGCGTATCGTGGCTTCTGTCCTCCAGCTGCCACTCCCCGTCTGCAAGAAAACGACAGCAAGTAGGTGGTGGCCGTACACTGCAGGCAGCTGAATCCAAAGTCTCCTCTGGATGACGAGCCTGGGCGTTGTTTACCCACAGTATCCAGGTTCAGTTACCCAGAACTATGTAAGGCGGCATGTCAACACAAAGTAAGAGTATTAACAAAGACAGGTATCATTGTTACTATGCACGTCTATTTCATCTACAGGGTGTCCAACAAGTCCCTGTATCGCTCGTAACATAGTAAAAATGAGGAAGTAAATAGGTTTCATTGACAGTCCTGCACTGAAGATGGCAAAAAAACAATGTTATCAGAATTATATTTTTGTTTCAGCACTGCAGTCTTTGAGTTCCGAATCCATCTTGTATAGGAGTGTTTAGTGGCTGATTCGTGGGTGCATGAACATCCGCAGATAGGAAAAACTATGTAACGCATGATGAGACCATTTGCCTCAGTCCCCCTCGTAAAGTAGCCATGCCTGATTGAGATAAATGTCCTGTATTTTCACGCTGTCTCAAAGACAGACCACATATTGGAAGCAATAAAAAGTGACAGGAAACGTGTGTCACCCACTCTTAATCAGTCTCCAATGAAACTCATTTGCAAAAGAGCTGTTCGACTTCAAGCATCTTGTTCAACAATGCACGACCATATTGAAAAAATATGAATACGAAAGGATTTAGGCCCATGTTTGTTACTGAATTATCTGACAGTAGTGTGGAGCAACGATTTGTAACCTACCGTACTTTGTTGTGGCGACTTGTGCCATGTCTCGCTCAAGAGTGTTGTTTACATATAAATGTGCCATATACCACTATTTGATCAGGAAAAAATTGTTTTCTTGTCTAAGGAAAGTACCAATATTACCAAAAGTTGGAAAGGAACACACCTCACCTTATGTGGGTCATTGTGTGATCAGAATACCTGTTAGGACCACATTCTTTTGAAGCTTACATGAATGGGACTTCCATCTCTCAGTACAACATAAGTTTTCAGTATCTCAGCTCCATGACAAGGCAGTCACGGATCTTGTGTGGTTGTAGAAGGAAGGAGCTAGAGTCTCGTGTTGTTGTTCAGATGCGTGGGTTTCTTAATGAACAACTTAGTGACCCCATCACGCAGTGTAATAAAAAGTGATGGAGCATATTTGTCACCAGTTTGTTTCGTTAGCACGAGATAGTCGAGAAACAGCACAACAAAATACAGTAACTGACGATTTTGGAAGTACCTTTACCACAATGAACGATTTACTGTTAATACTCTGTTTGCATACATACAAAAACACGCAAAAAATGTAATTACTTCGTCTCATTCGTACCTTGTGTAATGATAATGATGCAGCAATAAATGCAATTGGGACATATATGCCTCAGCTGCTGAGTGGATGAATGTCGGATTACAATTCCAGAGATCTGGGATTCAGGCATTTCTCCCGAGATTCCTTCTGTCACTTATCTCTTCTTTCACCTCCGACATTGATTTATGGAAATCGAAAATGTTGGAACTGTTGAACTGTTCGGAGACCCAATAATTAACTTTGTACCAAAATTATTAACTGGGTAAGTTAGTTCAAAAGTAGGAAGACGGCGAGTGACCACAACCTGCAGTAGGACAATGGCTCGCGAAGCACTGTGGTGACCAAACCAGGCTTCAGCTTGATGATGGCTTTACCTACTGCATTCTGAGAAGTCCTGATGGTCGTTTTCCTCGAGCACTATTCTTGTTCAGAGTACAAATGAAAGGAGAATGATACTGATATGCTACACATCATCCAATGTACACAGGGTGAGTCACCTAACGTTACCGCTGGATATATTTCGTAAGCCACATCAAATACTGGCGAACCGATTCCACAGACCGAACGTGAGGAGAGGGGCTAGTGTAATTGTTTAATACAAATTATACAAAAATGCACGGAAGTATGTTTTTTAACACAAACCTACGCTTTTTTAAATGGGACCACGTTAGTTTTGTTAGCACATCTGAACATATAAACAAATACGTAATCAGTGCCGTTTGTTGCATTGTAAAATGTTAATTACATCCGGAGATATTGTAACCTAAAGTTGACGCTTGAAAACTCCGACGTTCAGTTGCGTCTTGTAACAAACACGGGCTACGGTCGGCGAGCAGCATCTGCAGGGACGTGTTTACGATGACGATCGTGTTTACGAGTGTGGCTGTAGTGCACTGTTGTGGTTTGGTCTAGCTGTCGCAGCGTCCGCATGTAGCGCTCGCTGCTATTGTTATTCTGCATTCGTCTCCGCACGCAGTCCAACTGTAGTACACCATGTTACCAGACGTCTGTGATAGTGTAGTGTTGTAGGAACTGTGACCGTGGTGCATTCGAACTCTGAAAAGGCGGAGATGATACTCATCTATGGCGCGTGTCGACGAAATGCAGCTGAAGCCTGGAGGGTGTATGCCGAACGGTACCAGGACAGAGAGCATCCAACGTGCCGCATATTGCAAAACATCTACCGCCAACTGTATGCAACAGGTAGGCCCGTCACAGGAGAAGCGGGAGCAGTTGATGTGTTAGCTGCTGTTGCCATGAACCCACACATGACTACACGGGACATTGTGAGAGCCGGTGGACTGAGTCAAAGTAGTGTCATGCGCATACTGCATCGTCACCGCTTTCACCCGTTTCATGTGTCGCTACATCAGCAATTACATGGTGATGTCTTTAATCATCGAGTGCAATTCTGTCAATGGGCATTAACAGAGAATGCGTTGCAGTTCTACCTGTTTACCGATGAGGCGGGTTTCACAAACCACGGGGCAGTGAATCTACTGAACATGCATTACTGGTCCGTGGACAATCCTCGCTGGCTCAGACAGGTAGAGCGACAGCGACCGTGGACTGTAAATGTATGGTGCGGAATCATTGGCGACCACCTTATTGGTCCTCACTTCATTGCAGGGGCCCAAACAGCTGCAACATACATCGCGTTTCTACAGAATGATCTGCCAACGGAAAACTGGAAACGCGTCGACGTATGTGGTATCAGCATGATGGTGCACCTGCACATTCCGCAATTAACACTAGGCTGACCCTTGACAGGATGTCCGACGGGCGTTTCATAGGACGTGGAGGACGCATAAATTGGCCAGCCCGTTCTCCTGATCTTACACCTCTGGACTTCTTTCTGTGGGATACGTTAAAGGAGAATGTGTACCGTGATGTGCCGGCAACCCCAGAGGATATGAAACAACGTATTATGGCAGCTTGCGGCGACATTACACCAGATGTACTGCGGCGTGTACGACATTCATTACACCAGAGATTGTAATTGTGTGCAGCAAATGATGGCCACCACATTGAACATCTATTGACCTGACATGTCGGGACACACTCTATTCCACTCCGTAATTGAAAACGGAAACCACGTGTGTACGTGTACCTCACCCGTCATTGTAATGTACATGTGCGTCAGTGAAAAAGACTAATAAAAAGGTGTTAGCATGTGGACGTAATGTGCTGTTCCAGTCTCTTCTGTACCTAAGGTCCATCACCGTTCCCTTTGGATCCCTATGTAATTCGGTGCTCTCCGATACACACGATCGAACAGCGGAGGTGTGGTACTCAAGCGTCAACTTTAGGTTACAATATCTCCGGATCTAATTAACATTTTACAATGCAACAAACGGCACTGATTACGTATTTGTTTATATGTTAAGATGTGCTAACAAAACAAACGTGGTACCATTTTAGAAAACGTAGGTTTGTGTTAAAAATCATACTTCCGTGCATTTTGTATGGTTTGTATTAACCAATTACACTAGCCCCTCTCCTCACGTTCGGTCTGTGGAATCGATTCGTCAGTATTTGATGTGGTTTACAAAATATATCCAGCGGTAATGTTAGGTGACTCACCCTGTAAGGTTCATTGGCGAGTTGAGCGCAAATGTATACCCAGTAAGACGAATAAGTTCTGAAAGATTCTTATACACCTGCACGTTCTGTGAAAGGCCGAATGCACGACTTTGTCGTAAACACTCCATTTTCTTTGTTATTCATTCCACTCCCACCACATTATCGTGTGGTGCGCAAGCTTCGGACACTTTGCTGCTCTTCAGCCTATCGAAGTTAGGCCAGTTTAGCTTCTATGGGAGAAAGAATAAAATGATAGGTTTCAAAAAAATTAAAGCCATAGCGTCTCTACATAAACACATGTACATTGAAGTTGATGATGGTGCTATGGTGAAGATAAGGCTCTTGCTTCTGGCAAGTCACTGGCAGTCAGTTCCCAATAACTACAGTATGATGCAGGTGCCGGCCAGAAATGGTGTATGTATTCAAGGTGTTGGAGTGGGCTGGGAAGTATGATTGACAAGTTGATGTGGGTAGAGGGAGGTGTGAGGGAGGGATGGCAGTGGTCAGGAGGCTGGAAGCGGGATCATCTACATATTGAAGCGTAGACGCTAGGATTATAGCTGGTTGGAGGAGTAGGTGTCTACATACTATCCTGGAACAGGAAGAACCAGCCAGCTGAAGTTCCGCTCGAATATGATACAGAAGGGTGGCAATTAATTGGAGGGTGGATATGACATGTTGGTATAGGCGCACCAGAAGCCTAGGTATCCAGAGGATAGGCGAGAAATATTGCTTTTGTTCCCCACGTTTATGGAACATTTACAATTTGTGACAAAGTCTGAGGAACTTCAGAAGAGAGGGCAATGTAATCAGCTGGCAGAGGTTGCGTCTGAGACGGCAAATATGATACAGAGTGCAAGGTGTTCTAAGACTGTAAGGAATGGTAAATTTTTGAGAGTGCTGAGATCCAAGCTATATTGGCGAAAGTAACACTGGGGCCACTAAGGCTTTTGGAAAGACGAAGGAAGAAACAAGATCAGGGGTTAACGTCCTATTGGTGAAACAGCTATTAGAGCATAACCCAGAATTGGGAAGAAAGGGGAAGCAGGACAGCTGCGTCCATCCATAGGAACCGTCGTGTCATTCACCTTAAGCTGTGTAGGGACATCGAAGAGAAACTAAATATGGTCGAAAATCAAGTTTGGAGCCAACAGCTTACCACAGCATCGCCTCGTTCAGTGGGTTTTAACCACGTACAGAGGATGGCTGAATGATGGAATCCCCACATTGTCGAGTTTCCTGTCTTCTTAATTTGAGTTTGTTGTAAGCTGAGGATGCGTGATTATTCCAAGGTATGAGAGAGTCCTCTGCCCATGTCAGCAGAGAGGAATGGAGCAGCAGGTCCACCGCCTTACTGCGAGCGCTTATCTTCCTCCACGTAATTGGGCACTGTCCTTGCATTGTGAGAGAACTGTGACTCGGAGTTATCTGTTGAGTGTACGTGACTGTAATGGATGCGTTAAGAGCTTAACATCCACATCTGACACACATGAGGTTGTCTCACGCTTTTAATAAATTTACAAGTAGATAAATGAAACAGTCAATGATCAGAACGCCTTATTGTTTGGAAAGCAATACACTTATCTTTAGCTCCTCGTGGCTGTGGCTGAGTGAGCACGTGTGGCATTAATTGGGGTCCAAATACACAGGAGCTGCTGAAAACACTGAGCGGCATTACAGTGCATGTCTGCAGATGATGAGCACTGAACGTTTACTACAACTGTGCCAAATATGTGTCTGTTGTTGGCCTTCCACTCTCTGTACGTACATGCTTGGCCTAGGCTTAACTGAGTGACGTTACGCCGACACTGCACTCTGAAGTTAGAAATTCGTCGCTTCTCTGCAGTCGTCATGGAACTGTTGATACCCTCGTAGACAGAACAGAACTCAGGCTGGACTCTGGCAGAACTCGTACCAGGCACTGGCAGAGCTGGAAATACTTGTCGTGTGTGGCGCCCCGAAGCTACAGGAGGCGTGGCTTACTACTTCTTTCTCATAGGCGGTGGCGATGCTGCTTAGGTGTACAGCATCTCTGCGGTGGTCGATTGACGATTTGCTGCAGGCGAGTATCGTCGACACCACATGTGTCACCTTCAACAGTATCACAGGCATCAGTGTATCATGATACACTGAGGAGAGGCAATGTAATGCAGAACACTGACACGAGGTCTGGTGATGAGAAACTTTATGCTTCAATTCCCCCTCCCATTACTGGGGAAATACCAGCAATGCAAATTTCTTCCATCACCTGGATTCGAACCAGCTTACCTTTGAAGAGAGTACCACCACACAGTCATGTTTATGTGTGCCATGGTGGAAGTTAGGGAGAGAGAAATGGTTGGTGGTATCCATTGTAATAATTCCTTGGGTTTTTAACATAAGTGATTTTGATGTAGCAGAGGCTACACCAAGAGGTGAAGTTATCGAGGCAGATGGAGATATGCTGTTGAGTAAGATTTACAGTAACAAAAGAAGCATGGTGTGCCAGACACGGAGCTATACAGTAAACATAATTCATTGGGACACCTGGCACTTGCCAGTTTCCTCCCAGAGATCCGAATGTGCGACTATTGCGGAATATTTCGCTAATGGAGGAGTCATCATACCACTTTTCAATTGTAAGCCACATGTCCTGTGGACAGACACCAGTGGTTCCCATTACCTTCTGCATTCTCATGCCTTTGAGCATTGCTGACTCTTCAGGGCTTTAGGAGCAGGGGAAAAGAGTGCCTTGAAGCTCTATCCGCCCATCCATCATTACTGATGATTTTTATTCTAAATTTAAGCAGTAGCAAGGTTCGAACCTGGGTCCCATGACGTTTTGATTAGTATACAAAGACACTACCCGTGGGATATAAACTTGCATATAGTATGATATCACACAACTTGACTAGAGCTAGTAGGAAATAAGAGGTTTTTTTTTTTTTTTTGTGCCGGATGTCGAAAGTAATGGAGTCATGAGCAGCCTCTCATAAGAATTTCCTGAAATTGTAAGACGTCGTGGTCTCCTTCATTGCTTACATATTCTGCCCTCACAATCATATTCTGCACATCAAGACGCTTCATTCGAGCCCAAACTCGACAAGATAAGTCAGTATTGTATGAATTCATGTAAACGATATGCAAATAACTAATAAATCGCAAGTGCGCACCGTGGTTGAAATACTCGAGGCTGGCGTACACACATACATACCAGACTCGACGGTCACAGGAGCTTTTAGCTCTATAGAGGCAACTGCACCCCAGGAGGCCGGTCCCAAGCTACCTACGTCGGCCAGTGACCGCCTGTAGAGCAGACAGCGTTAGCCCGAGTGAAAGGACGACCCCGTGTTCGGCTTAAAAGCAAATTCCGCTACATTGTGTGGGAGTGGTTAGCCTACGCACTCTTTACACATAGAACGCAGTTTCAGAGATTTTCACAGGGAGACATCAAACGCCAAACACCGATACTACAGATTTCCGGATTCGTCACCTTAAACAAAACGTCTTTCTCCCGTTTTAGAAGAGCAATGTTGATTGGCAGACGATATTTCTGACGCCTTGAGCTGAAGGAGTAATGGAAGAGATCGAAAGATATACCCCATCACGTCTGGCGTGCAGAGGGGCCATTCCGTTGTCGCTCTTGGAGCGAGAACACGTAACGAGAGCGTGCGCGCTCGTACATGTACTCAAAGAGCGAGGAACAAGTCTGTCCTCAGTACTGCACTGGGAGAGCACCTCTGTCGCACGCCAATAGACTAGGGGCGAATAGGAGTCCTTGACTTCATCAAGGTGTAGGGAGACTTTGATTGGCGAAGGTCAATCCAGATAGAATGAGAGTTGTCTTATTTGTCGGCAGCGAGCGGCGCAGACAGCAGTCATCACAGCTACAGCTCTTGCGACCCCCACATTTCCTCCACAACAGTACCCTTCACTGCACATCACACGTGACAGCCTCGACTGTACCTAGCAACATTCTAACCGATAATTATTCAAGTCTAGTAGGTGCGGCTCTCAGCCATTCTGCCAAGTCAATAACAATCTTAAACTTTGTATAGAAATTTCATTAGCGAATCCTATCCTTGAGAGGTAACTTCACATTCTGAAAAGAACCCGCAAATAACGTGTTCAATTTATAACTAAAAGTGCTATTGTGATTTCTCAGAATTTTTGCAAAATAAATAATAATTTTCGTTACTTTCATGTTTTTCTTACACTAACTAGCACTAGTCCAGTATCCAAGTATCCCACTAGTTGCGTAATAAATTTTGTGAATTTTTGTGTCATATCCTTACAGAGTACGACTCCAGAAGGTATTTATTGCTGTAAGTATTTCAGGCATTTCTCTTTAGAACGTTAGGAGTGTCTGTCTGACTTCTGTAGTAGTGTGGGGGTGGAAATTGCATCTTGCAGGGGCCAAAGGGTAAAGGGTACATCTCAGATTAATCTGTTGCGCAGAATGACAGAATAACACCAACCGACACGCTCACAAAATGTGTGGCTTTATAGTCTTGTGTCGTAAATACTATATTAAATTCGTTTTGTGGTGTTATAGACAGGTATTTTAAGCTGGCACCAAGAGATATGGTTGTCGTATTTGTGTGACATTGTATGTACCGAATTGTCGAGCAGTCATTAGATACAGTGAGTATATCTTTAAGATATGAACACTGAGTCTGGCTTGTTGAGGTGGTTTGGTAACGTGTGGTTGTTATGGATGAGAGGAGAATGAATGCTTTTTCAATAGATTGTTCAGTTTATGGAAAATGTGGCAGTGTTTTTGTTCATGTGTATCACCAATCCCAGGGTTTCTGATCTGCAGAATGAGGTGCTGGTATCAGGATATCTCACAAGCACCCATTGGCAGTACCATCTGATTGTATGTTGTAGCAATTATCTGTGCTTTGTAGAGTGTAGAATGACTGGGACTGTGTTACGTGACTGTAACAATTTTCGTTAAAGTCTAGTTGTAGCATTGAGATAACATGTGAATGATGAAGATCTCGGTGGATTTGATGCAACAGACATATGGATGCTATGCTGCTGCTTTGTCTTGATGTTCTATGTGGTGAAACAAGGTTAGGTATAGGTTTTAAGCTGATGTTTTGGTGTGGCTGAAGATAAAGTTGGATTGCTTTTTGGAATAAGTGACTTGAATGTTAAAATGAAAGGTGGGTGTGGCTGTTATCGTCATCTGTTGGACGATATGTGGACGTTGAAAGAGAGTGAATGTTTTGGAAAACAGTGGTTCTAAACTGGATGTCTTTCATGTTAGGGATGCGACACAAGAAACTGTTGAGATGATGACGGTGAGTTCGACTGATGGTGTATGTGGATCTGAACTCAATATCTTGATTCGAGTTGAGGCTGTGTAGATGATGCAGCTGTGCAAGGAGTGTACATTTGGGCACAGTTAACATGGGAGGTTTTACGAACTTCCAGTATGCTGCAGTAGTTTGGGTCAGCAACTTCTGGTAATCAGTGAACGAAAAACCGTTCCAAGGTTTTGTTCATTCGGTGAGTTACCTGTATGCACTGTAAATGTTCATTGCACGTTATTGACATCTTCGGAAATGCCATTTTCGACTATGTTATGGTGATTTGAAAATGGGTCTCGGTCCGAAACAAGTCATCGAATGAATAAAAAATAAAAATTTGCAACTTGGACTGGTTTTTCGTCCTACTGATGGGTGGTCTCGTTTGCAACTGGGATAGGTCAGGTGGTTCTGCGATACTGGGTCAGATAGTCGTCACACAGGAAGTATTTGTGACATCTGTAGGCTTGGATTTGTGATTTAGGTGATTTTACACAATGGCAGCGACAACACATCAGGGCTCAGTTCTTGATACGTTGGTCTGTTGTGGGCAAGCATCTAGTTCTGCTGGATAGTGATGCGTAAAGAAGCCGGCAGAGAAGCGCCACGGTTTTAATAGTGGCGAGGGCAACTCTTTCAGACAGGGGCGTTGTAGCAGCCTGCTGGATGTCGCAAGCCATCTCCAACATCGCCACGTGCTCAGAAGAGATTCGCACCAGTTTCTTCTTTCCCTCCCCCCCCCTCCTTCCTATCTCGACCGAACTGCCACGATCTCTCCGATCTCTCTGGATTATCATGACAACTTTCCCCTGAAGATATCTTCAATGTCAGGCGTAAAGTTAGCTTCCAGACAAATGGCTAGTGGTCCACAACTCTGTAAGGTCTTGTCGCTGCTCATTCTTTAATACCTTGTCGCTACTCGCGAGGGATAGAAACATCAACTACAGCTCACACGTTTGTTCTCGGTGTCCATAACAGTTTCAGTCATGATTACAGACATGCTGCAGAGTGCAGCTCAGTCTAGCAACAGATGGGGTAAGAGTCTGCTTGTTTGGTAACTTGCTAACAATGCATATTTCCTTTTATGTGCCAGTATTATTCTTATGAGTGTCTGCAGTAAATTATCGGCGACAGCCAGAATTTTGGAAAGGCCTTTCTTCTCAGTATTATAATTCCTGGTTCTACTATACGGATATTCTTCTGATAACTTACTTCCTTATCTGTTGTAACCCTATTCGACCACCTTAGTTTCTTAGTTTGTCGGCTTACTACCAATGAAAACCCTGCAAGTTCGATTGCCTGAAGCGGTCAAGAGTGAGAACGGCAGGCATAAATAATTTTTCCGCTGAGAGAGCACAAGCCCACTGTCCTCCCTTCCTCTCATTTAAATGGAGTTACTCCCTACCGAACAAGTAGCTATCAGGCAGGTACAAAGAGAGAATTAAACGATTACAACTCGTTTCATGTCTGGTTCACGATAGATAGAAGACCGAGTAATAGATAAAGTCCAGAAACGAGAATAAAATAATAAATTTAAAAAAATATAGTGATTCGAACAAATAGAGTTGTTTAGCAGACAGGTGCGATAGCTGTGTTCCCTCAGTCCTACTACAGTTCATAGTATTAACACTTCTAAGGATAATATTAACAGTGTACGTCATACAATGAACTGTTCAGTTACAAATCGAAATATTGTTCGTCAAAGAAAATTAGTAAATACGAAAAGTATCGTGCTAGGATCACACATGAGAAATTTAGATCACTACACCAGTTACAGTATTGACAGAAAATTAGCTTGTCTGTAGCCGTTATGTTGCAGAAACCATTCGCCATTTTTAAAAAGCCTTATACTAGGTCTGAAAAAAACTACATGTACAGAATTTTAGAGTGTTTATAGAAGACAAAATGGAACACTTTTTTATATGAGGCACGTGTCGCACATGTATGAAGGTCTTATCTGCACTGGCGTTCAGAGACGGTGTTCAAAGTGCTGTGGGATGGGCCCTGTTTTAGAGGTGCTGCGGGGCTCCTACGGGAGGGAGACGAGTTGTTCAGTGTACCAGACACTGGCGGACACCCCAGGTGAGGTGGTTGCCTCTTAGGCTGAGGCTGCAAACATTATTTGTGAGACACCCACTTGTTTCGAGTGTGTTGCACAATCGTTAGCACCCAGCTGGCACTTGAGTAACGTCTCTAAAACATCACACCTGTGACATTTGTGTCACATAAAATTTGTTCTTTTTAATCTTCTGTAAACAATCCAAAATTTTGTGTACGTAGTCTTTTTTTAGTCCCTGCATAATGAAGAAGTCAATAATACATCGAAATGAAGTAGTTAGCTTGTCATAGATCCAGACGGAGAGTTGCCGAGGAATCTAAAAACTGACTTTGGAAAGAGCACCAGATATCATGCATGGCGTGCAAAATCACGCAAGAGCTAAAACTACATATTCAGAAGGATATTTGAATCTCATTCCTCGAACAACTGAACAGTTGTCAGCGCATAACCGTGAAGTGGCCGGGTCCCAGTATTAAACTTACCTGCAATCTTGACTTCGTATAATGTATCGATGTACTCAGCTGTGGTGACCCAGTAGACACGATAGAAGGCGTACAGTTGGTCAGCGAGGCTGAACATTTGCGACGCCTCTGGGTGCCGCTCCTTGCACAGCGCACTGAAGTCGTCGTCAGAGGAGGGGCTCCACGGATGATAGCGCAGCAGGCGTTCACTCAACAGCGGCCGCCTGTAGCACACAAGGGGCGAGGTTAAAAGTTAAAAACCTAGCATGTATAGTTAATGCAAGAATGTAAAACTATCCAAAAATGTGTTTGAAAGCTTACGGGGCTTAACTGCTAAGGTCATCAGTCCCTAAGCTTACACACTACTTAACCTACATTATCCTAAGGACACACACACACACATCCATGCCCGAGGGAAGGCTCGAACCTCCGCCGGGACCAGCCGCACACCCCATGACTGCAGCGCCTGAGACCGCTCGGCTAATCCCGCGCGGCTAAAAGTATCCAGAACGGATTTCCACTCAGCAGTGGATTAGAAACTTCCTGGCAGATGAGTACTGTGTGCCAGACTGGGACACAAACCTGGAACCTTTTCATTCTTTAAAGGATGCATTGTAACACAGCAAACAAACGCAAATCCATTGGTCTTTTTAGCATTTTAGCGCATCGAGATTTCAGCTTTAGATTTCAGAGCACTTGAGTGAGGTACCGATTGTAACTATTTCTTGCAGGTCATCCACTCCGTTCTGTGCTGCTGTATCGTTTTAACTGGTTTCAGGCACATCAAACAGCAGAACTGCAGCGCTTGCCGCGGAATACCTCTTTTTCTTTAAAGAAGAATTTCGTATTCATTGCAAGAGAGTGAACATGTGATATTTATGTTAAGGATATGAATGACTTGTTCAAATTTGTTATAGATGATTTTAGACGTTGACATGAAGACATGTCTGTCATGAGCTGAAGCAAAATCTTCCACATTACCACTTGAAAATGACTCATAAGGTCGAAACTGCAATAGTAAAACAAATAATTTTTAAGGTCAATGGCGAATATGACGCCCTTAAAAACATAGACATCGAGCTGGGCAGGCAGGAACCGGGAGCCGCCGCCGCAGCCTTACCTCCGCCAGTAGCTCAGCCGCTGCCTTCCAGCCGTCACAGAAGCTCCCCTGCACGGCTGGCGGGACCAGCGCTCCCGGAAGGATGGCCACTGCAGTGACCAGAGGCCTCGCGAGTTGCTTCCTGGGCGAATCCTCACTCTGCAGTGGAGAGTGCAGTCACTTGAAACGTCGGAGATCCGACACACGGCTCTGACCTGCCGGGGAGTTTCCTATCTGCTTTAGGTGATGTGACATCTGCGATAATTTTCCGTAAAGACTGTATGACACAGGAAGATGAGTTCAATGGACAAACGTGAATGTATCGTCAAGCAGGTGCACTTATTCAGTCCCTTTCAGCTAATCCAACGGCTAAGGACAGCGCGATACGATCACTTAAGCTATTTCAAAACCGTCTTTACAAATACCAACCATCTGTTTTTATTTCGCAATACGTGTTTTGCTTTACTCATTATACCCTTATCAGCTGTGGCATTTTTATAATGTTTCCGCTTACATCCGGCAGTGCGCATCCCAGCATCTCACACTTGTATGCTTGACGTGCAGAAGTACATGTCTCCTGACGTAAAACTTGACAAAATGACGCTTCACTATTGCATAAAAATGTTTATTTACTTGGCTCTGAAGCATTCGCTCGGTCTCGCTTCGTGATTGGTTGGTGCGGGTCTCTCGTTTGGAAGTGAAAATTATGATATAGAAATTGTTGGCCGTAAAACTTTGTCCTAAGGTCAGTGTTCCGTACATCGATTCGATGCATATGTGTCAGGTACATGTTGTGATGAGAATGGAGCCCTCAGAATCGGGTATGAGACAATTTTTTCCTGATTAATCTACGACTGCATTCCCTATAGCCCATTAACGATGGAAAGTTGCCATACTGCCAGATACAATGCAGAACAATCAGTACTCCCTGTACTCCTTGTAGTATGGTCCTTGGTTATCACTGTTACTTGACAACGACGTTGCCAATTAAAGCATGAAGCTGCATCATAATGAGTTCCGTGTGATGTCTGGGTCTCCAGTTTGACCGGAAAGCTGTCCCTCCCATAAGACATGTGGTGCCATGGTGCTAAGGCTCGCAAATCATTTCCACGCTACGTACAGCAGCACGCTGTTCTGCTTGGAGGTACAGTACCACACCTACTCCACTGACAAGCTGGGACTCAGAACCCGTGCCGTGATTAAAGTCATCATTTCTGCGCCCCAGATGGAGGATGTACGTGCGCACTGACAATGATCTGAATAAACATTATACGGAGATTTGGTTGGGGAAGAATTTCGGGAAAGGGCTGTTTTTGACATAATGGAGCCGTTCATTCCATAAGGCAAAGAAAGAACGGATTTAAATGCAACAAGGAAGTGAACAAACAATATCCACTGAAACAAGCTCTAAAGAAAATCTCGAAACTTCTGGACAGTTGCGAATGTACTACACAGCTATAATGATACATTACTGACTGCCATATTCAGTTTAGGAGCAACTGCGTTGCAACACAAAGTGGCAAATCAACAGAGGACGCAATAAATACTCGCTACATGGAGCTAGAGTGTCGACGAGCGGGGCAGACCGCTGCCACGGAAGGCAATCGTCGTCAATTAGGGTACAGAGGCAGGGGTCAGTGTGCTATAGGCGGCTTTGGCCTGTAGTGCTGGAGCCGTTACTAAAGGTATCATGCGAGTCCAGTAATGAAGTGGATTGGCGGAATTTAGAAATGACCGACTGTAAATGGCGATACGTGAACTACAGAAGAGACACGAAATGGTGCGCTGCCTGAACTAGGAGGGCGGTACCTAAGCTGCACCACTGCCGCTGTAGCTCTGTGAACCCCTCCCCTCTTGCATATCTGGTTTTCGCCTTTGTAGTGACATCCAACAGAAGGTAAACACGCTGGGTCGTATGAATAAACAAGACGACGTTCTCTGGAGCAGATTCTCGGAGCAAAAGGACATGCTCTGAGAAAGCTCTTACGAGCAAAACATTCGAAGCCATAATCTGTGACGAGAGGGTTCCTTTTCCTCACCACCTCTGCTCCCTGCTGAGTTCTCGGTGTGTGTGGTCTGCCGTGTCCGGCACAGAAAGCACGCGCAGTGTCACGTGTCATTCAGCTCGCTCAAAGGGGCGACATGTCTGGAACCGGCATCAGTGTGTTCAGGCAGAGTTGCACTACGTTTCATTTTGTTTATTTTATGTGCGGCAACAAATTATTAAGACAATTACGTACAGCTTACGAAAATGCATTTTCTTGAGATGTTACCGAATTTACAACATGTGGAAAACTTTTGAATTATAGAAGTTAGGCGAACATTATGCGAACGAAATCTTAAGATTACATGACTTTTTATCTACTCCAAGCCGGAACTCTGTCACAGTTCTCCAACACGAGATAATTTTGGTTAAATACGGCGCACAACTGTCTGCTCGCGTGGCAAGCACGTAAGCGCCCCGCCATGCGTTCCTTACGAGTAACAGGTCGCTAGGTTTGCGATAAACCAGTTATTAATTTTTCTGGTAACCCTACTTATTTCTAACATCACACTATATAAAACTTATGCTGTGAGAAGACATGATGGTGAACGTCTGGAAAAGTCAGCGACACGGTTGCTTGGTGTAGGCCTACAGCTAAATGTTCTCGTTCGTCTGTCTGAAAACTTGGGTCTACTAAATAGCAATAAAAATGTTTCAATTTTCACTTCTTTTGAGAGGTAGTCCGCAGATGATGTTATTATTGCCAAAGCGATATAAACTTCTACAGCTCCTCAATTTAGCACTTCGTTGGGCTATATTTCTCTTTTTTTGCCTCCCAAGCAGTATTAATTCTGCCATCATTGCCAAAATGTAGGTAAAACTTAACAGAACTTACTCAGTCCGAAGAATGCTACAGATCTCGCTTCAATATTTTCCGGTTGTGAGAAGCTCCTCTAGTTTTGTTCACCCGAAATCGGAGAACGTTCTTTGTTTTGAGCAACATGCCTCACCCTTTTACTCGCGATGAGCACATTCTCGGCTGGAGTATATTCTCTAACTCGCTTTACTCATGTGAACCTCAAAATGTCCTCCCAAAATTTCCAGTCCGAAGTATATCCTCCGTTTTACTGAGACGCCCCACTATACTTCGCCAGCACCTCAGCTCTCAGCTGGACTCTCCCAGTGGTTCTTCGCCGACAATCTCCCACCCTTCGCCGTCGTCTTCATTGCTTCACCACTCACAGAGAGCCGTAGTCTGGCAGCCCCTTCGCCACTGCCTCCGTCAAATGCTCCACCACCGTCGCCGCCACCTGCGCCGCCGTCGACTCCCTCTCCAGCAGCGTCGCTGCCTCTGTCGCCGACACCGTCACCAGCCCCAAACCGCGGCCCGCCCCATCGCCCCCACCACTGCCGGAGCCAGAAGTTCCAACCACATCCACCACCACTGTAGCTTCGTCACCGCCGTCATAAACTCCTGTAAATGTCCTTATCTACACACAACTGGGGCCACCTATTACACCACAACCCTCATGCCTGCAGTCATAAGACCAAACAAATGAAATAGAATAGATAAAACCTCACGATTCCAAATGAAACCAAGCCAAAAATGATTTCACTAAATTTACGGACATGAAACCAATAATTCCTCTCAACTATCGTCCTTTGTATCTACATCTACATACATGACCCGCAAGCCACCGTGCGGTGCGTAGTGGAGGGTACCCTGTTCCACAACTAGTCGTTTCCTTTCCTGTTCCGCTCGCTGACAGCGATTGACAGACGCCTGTCTATATGCCTCCTTAGGAGCCGTAATTCCTCGTATCTTGTCTTCGTGGTCCCTACCAGAAATGTATGCTGGCGTCATTAGGATCGTTCTGCAGCCAGGTTCTAGTGCCGGTACTCTGCTCTTCCTCAGTTGTTTTCTTCGAAATGAGTGTCTTCGCTGGCCGCGGTGGCCGTACGGTTCTAGGCGCTGCAGTCCGGAACCGTGGGACTGCTACGGTCGCAGGTTCGAATCCTGCCTCAGGCATGGATGTGTGTGATGTCCTTAGGTTAGTTAGGTTTAAGTAGTTCTAAGTTCTACGGGACTGATGACCTAAGATGTTAAGTCCCATAGTGCTCAGAACCATTTTTTTTTAGTGTCTTCTTCCCTCCAGCAATTCCCTCCCGAGCTCCCGAAGCATATACGTAACACTTGCATGCTGATCGAACCTAACGGTAACAAATCTACCTGCTCCCCCTGAATTGTTTCGATGTCTTCTTTCTATCCCACCTGGTGCAGATCCCAAACGCTCGAGCAATGCTGAACAAGAAGTCGGTCTGGCGTCCTATACGGGGTCTCCCTTACACACGAACCACACTTTCACAAAACTCTCACAATAAACCGAAGTCGACCGTTCCCCTTCCCTACCAGAATCATCCCATGCTTATTCCATTTCATCTCGCTTCGCAACATTACGCCCAGATATTTAAACCAAGTGACTGTGGTAAGCAGGACACTTGGAGTGCCGTATCCGGATATTATGGGTTCGTTTTTGCTACTCATCCGCTTTCTTCTACAGCCACCTGCCATTCATCACACCAACTAGAAATTTTGTCGACGTCACCTTGTGTCAACCTGCAGTCCCTGAACTTATTCCATATGCTCGTTCTTCCGTTAGCACCCCGCAATGGGACACCGTGTCAAATGCTTTCGAGAAATCTGGAAATATGGAATCTGCCTGTTGCCCTTCATCCATAGCTCTCAGTGCAACATGCGAGAAAAGGAAAAGGTGAGATTCACAGAAGCGATGCTTACCAAAACCGTGTTGATTTGTGCACATAAGCTGAAGAAAGTTGATTATGTCCGAACTGAGAATATGTTCAAGGATTCTGCAGCAAACAGGTGTTAGGGATATTGGTCTGCAATTTTGTGAGTCCGTTCTTTTACCTTTCTTATACACCAGAGTCACTTGCACTTTTTTCCATTCGCTTGGTTCTTAGCGCTGATCGCAAGATTCGCGGTAAATGCAAGCTAAGTAAGGGGCCAATGCCGCACACTACTCTGTGTAAAACCAAACTGGCATTCCACCTAGGCATTGCCACTTATTTATTTTCAGCTGTTTCTCTACGCCAGCGGTACTCATTACTATGGTTTCCATACGGGACTCTGTGCGATGGTCAAACGACGGCACGTTTGCACCATTCTCCTGCGTGAACGATTTCTTAAACGAGGAATTTTTAACTTCGGCCTTCCTTTTGGAATATTCTAGCGCCAAAGCAGACTGGTCAACGTGTGACTGAATAGAAGCGTTAGATCCGCTTAACGATTTTGCAGAGGAGCAAAACTTTTTCCGGTTCTCCGGTGGTAGCTGTTGTATGCTTCGCGCTCAGATCTTTTCACAGACGCACGAATCTCTACTAATCTTGCTGTCCTCATTTGCGCGTTCTCTTTTGAACCGAGAATGTAACAGCCTTTCGTTCCTCAGCATTTTCCGAATTTTGTTATTAAAGCGCGATCAGTCTTTTCCGCCCTTGATCCACTTAGTAGGCGCATACTTTTCCGGATCACGATTTACATTCTCTTTAAACTTTAGCCATAATTCCTCTATGGCCATAATTCTGGAATTAAATGATTGTATTTTATTGTCTAAGTGAGATGCTGACAACTGCATATCAACTCTCCCAGCGTTCTCGACTGATTTGCTGACTTTCGTAACCATAGTCGCTATGATGACATCATGATCACTAATCCCCATCTCTATGGTGACGCCATCGATAAGGTCGTGCCTGTTTGTGCTGGCTGCCGAACTAGCTGCTCAACACAGTTTTCGGAAAACGTGCTCAAAGGTCCTTCACAAGACTGTCTGTCTGCACGACCTGCAGTGAATCCATAGACGTCCCAGTCTATACTCGGTAGGTTAAGGTCACCGCCAGCTAGTGTCGCGTCATCTGGATATTTATGCAATGCTATTTACCTTCTTTGAATGGCTCCACATCTGTCCCAGCGGAGTCGGGTGGGTGGTAAAAACATCCAACAACTGATATGGTTTCACCTAGTCCTGTTATGAGCGACCACGTAACTTCACTATTGCACTCAAATTCAACGTCAGTAAAGAGAATATTTTTTGTCAACTGCAATCAACACTTCCCCTCCTACGGCGTCGAATATGTCTTTCCGATAAACATTCCAAGACTCGCTAAATATCTCAGAGTTTTTTTACTTTGGGTCTTAGCCAGCTCTCAATTCAAGAATAATTTGAGGCTGAGAACGTTCATGGAGGAGAGTAAATTTGGGAACTATGTTACAAATACTTCGACAGTTGACTGATAAAACTTTCAGAGTCGAACTGACTTTACACTGAAAGCTATTTGATTTCCCTAAATGTGTACCAACTGGCGATTGTTCATGAGAGTACCTCAAACTACTGGCTAGCCTGAAACCCCCCATGTGCACTCCACAAGTACTCTGCTATCCGATTAGCTGCTTCCTTTGTGTAGTGCACCCCTGTCTTGAAATCTACCCATCTCCGATTTTCAGTTCACCTTCCCAACCACTGTTACCTTCATTCCCACTGCCTGACACAATATCGATAGTTTTATCCCGCCACACTATCTGCATGTGTCCGTACACAGTGAACCGGTAACCCACTCACAGTTCTGATGACAGATGTGGAGTAGCAAACCAAAAATCCCCACACGATAAACATTGGGGAGTAACAATACCGTTCCTCAAAAACAGCTCCAGTGGGCTACAAATCATGTTCAATCATCCTGCACAATACTTTATCCTGAGTGTGTATTTTACCACCCTGGCCGTGATCTGTGCTACTGCCAGTCTCTGTCCGAGCCATCCTACAGCACATCATTTCCTTCCTCACACTGACCACTGCCTCTCCACAGCTGTTTACCCACATCAATTCCCATGATGAACTTAACTGTAGATGTCGGATGATCACCTTCGTTTCAAAAGACCTAGTCCATTTCCCAGACACACTCATCCCAAAGTGACTCCCCTACTTTCCTCTTAAGATATAACTGCAGAAGTCTTTCATCCTATTGATAGCAATCACGACTGAGTCTAATTGTCCATCGTAATCCATGTTCTCCACCTCCATAGCTATCCCACAATAAGCCACCTGAAAGAATCCAACAACACCGCCACAAGACCTGGGGTGCCTGCTGGGAGCTTGCCCATTCCCACACAGGAAGCCACCTGGTCACCCTCCATAGTGCCAACATATCTCCGACACTACTCCATTCCACGGCCCCATATGTCAACCACTCGAGAGACTATTCCGCTTTCCTCCCGCTCGCAACCTCCAGTATTTACGCTCTATGCTACGGACTGATTTAAACACACCAACCACAGGACAAAATATAAGAACGCTTAGATTGTTCCTCCATCTATTGAGATGAACATGACTTGTGGCCTCTTTTCCTCACCGACTGGATGCCAGTATCTGGACTAGAGTCGCAACTAGACGGTATTACCGTAATTTCTCCCGAAGTGTTTTTTTTTTTTGTCCCGAATAAGACGAGGACGCACTCACATTTCGTGTCAGGTTCCACATCATTGTTTCCACAAATTATGAAAACTTCGGAAGTGTCTGTAACCATCAATACTTCCTCTAGTAAATGCAGTAGCATCGTTTTTTGTGTCAGTTTTCTCCGCTGGTCTGTTACGTAATACGTGGCACATTTCAAGACACAATGCGAATCAAAAAATCGAAGGCTAAACGGAGTCAAAAACCTTTGTAAATCGCGAGTTTCTGTAATCATGTCCTTCACTGCTGCCTATTAGTGCTAGTTCTTTACTCCATTCTGAATTAAATGACCCCTGTGTTTTCTATAACTTTAATGAATACTTTAATGGATAAAAGTGAGATAAACTCCAATAAACCATAGTGAGTACGACAGACATTTGAGTGTACACTGGCTTATACCTGAGTATCAAGTGCCCTGGCCCGTCCTTGTCTTCTTCCACCTCGTAGTGCTCCACCTGTTTGCTGACTAATTGCATGTCATGTAACCATCCGGTTAATTTCGTGCGCAGCATGTCTTTCACACGTTTCATGTCCTTAATCCAACCGTGGAGTTGCTGATCACTTGCGTGGTTACCCTGAAACACACAGAAAATTGTTCAAATTACTTTCATAACATCCACAGGCAGCAGCCTGTCTTAGTATACAGTTACATGTAGCACTATTACATGACACTGAAATTACTGCCAGCGCATGAGTGTAGTACATTCAGTTTTGTGCAGACATAAAAACATTAATTCACAGCAGATGCCTAGTGGGGTTTTATTAAATAAATACATTTCTCAAACTGTGACATCCGATAAGAGAGGTGCAGATATTTCTTGGTAGTTGACATTACAGACGTCTGAATGTATGAATGTATACTCCCATGACGATGTATCCAACTGAAATGCTCTGGAGCTGCCAGCAGCGTCGAGTTCCTACGTGTAAAGCCACATGGCGTGGCTGGAGCTCTGAGGAGATTCTATTCAAACTTTTGAACGATTTTCGAAAATAGAATGGCCAGACTGTTGACAAATCCGTCAAAATCCTACTCGTTACCAACGCTCTGAGAAACCTGAACACATGTTATGACCTTCTACAAACGCAACGATAGACATCAGCCGCTCCATATCTGAAACATTGTCTGAGTTAATTGTGCACACACGAAATGTCAGTTTGACTCAAAATTTTGTAGCGTTAGTCTGTTGCCTGGCTGATAGCTTTTGCCGAAAATTTGCGTTTGTAGCTCGTCATCTAACACGATGTCGTCTGTATCTGAACACGTCTCAATATTGCAGATTTGAAGGAATGTATTGACTGTCCGAGCGTTAAGATCATTTTTTCTGGACCATTTTCGGGTACGAAGTTCACATTTGTGTCACATATTAACGTCTATGTTCCTTTGGCGTTGTACAAATTGTAGGCTTCTAAGTCACTGCAATAAAGATATGGCCATTTAAATTACATATTTTCATACTTGAAAAATCATTCACAAAAATCTATAAGATGCTCCCTGTTGATTTAGAATCATGACATTTTGAAAGAAGCCAGATTTCACAGTGCAAATAAATGAAAAAAATCTTAAAATCCATAATTGGTAACTATATAACTCTAGAAAATACTTTTCGTATTATTTTTTATCAGTCTGTCTATTTGTCTGTCCATCTG
This sequence comes from Schistocerca piceifrons, assembly GCF_021461385.2. Classification (NCBI taxonomy): domain Eukaryota; kingdom Metazoa; phylum Arthropoda; class Insecta; order Orthoptera; family Acrididae; genus Schistocerca; species Schistocerca piceifrons. The sequence goes on along the minus strand of NC_060148.1, from coordinate 71,275,107 downwards.
TTAGGAATCTTTTTCTCTGGATACGTTCTGGGTATCATGTTCAAATTATGTCACATACAAAAGTATACGGACCCTTGGCGGCGTAAAAACCGTAAGCTTATAACTGACTCCAGTCAACAGATACGGCCGTTTATGTCTCGTGTTTTGATAATCGAAAACTCAGTCATCGAAACCTATAGGGTGCTCTCCATTGACTTGGAATCGTGAGATTTGGCAACAACTAAGTTTTCCGGTACAAGTAAAGCAAAAAATCTGAAACTTGTTAACTTGTAATTATATCACATAAAAATGTCGTTTTCGATTTGGACATGCATTGTATTCATGACCTGTTGAAAGTATAACATACGAACATTACTGCATCCAAACATAAAATGTATATTGTACCCATGATTTAGTACGTAAACGGAAATGTGTTATTAAATCTTCTCTCACTACATACGTAAACTAAAGTCCTCTGCTTGCTTGTTCTTGTTTGTTTGGGCTGGGCTGAGGAAATAACGTAGAATTTCTGAACCTATCTTGGTATTCCTGGGACCAGTATCTTGCCAGTAAAGTTACAGAGTCTCGATAACAGGCAAAAATCATTGGGAATCTCGATTCCCAGGACGGGGAGTTAGTACAGAACACTTAGTGCGTGAGTCCCTCTCGCACTTGCCCATTCTGTTTTCCTTTCTTCTATCTACCCTAGCATCACCCAGTATGTTGTTCTGGAAGGTGAGTGCTCACCACAGACATGGGTGCTGTCGGGAGTGTCTGAGGGACGTTTGACAGAACTGCTCTTGTTCTCTGTATTGAGATAGGGAACCAATACTCGAAAGTGCATATTTATTGTGTTAAGGACATACACAGCATACACCACCTAACAACAATGAAGCTCATAGCAATTCTTCAAAGCAACGACTGTCAGTCTGAATGAATGCATGTATTGCAATGATGCCAGCAGCTCTTCACACTCTGGCAAAGATCTCGGGTGTCCGTTGTGCACTCGAACAGTAGCAGCTGATAAACAGTGTAGACACCTGACCACCAAACGGACCTACTGCGCACAACTAGGCTCGTAGCACTCAAGCATCGCAGTGGCGCATTAACCTGTGCCGCAAGCACACCACTGACCCTGCTGTCAGCTGTCCATTGCATCAGATAGCTTGTGTCGTGTTCATGGTGAGGTGTGTTGCTGTGTACAGTGCACAATGAGTAATCAAAGATGAAATGCGCAAGCACTGGGACGAACGGATTTTGAGCCCTATGTCTGCTTGTGTCAATCCAGTATCGTTCACAGCCTGTACTGTCCAACTTCATACAGTTTGTATTGTTTGTGGATGAGGCCTCATTCATCTGTGATGTTGTTTTCAAAAGCCAAACAGGCAGATCTAGAATGAGGACAACACCCACGCCACCCATATCGGAGGCCAACAGCAAAGATTCTCAGTCAAGGTATTTTAGGGCATTATCCAAGATCATTCCACTTTGATGTTAATGTTTGCAAGCACCTGAAGAGTACTCACACTCATTGTAGGACTGGAAAGGGGGGGGGGGGTCCTCTCTGATGGCCATTGCGATCGTTGGATCTTGCAACCCTCGACTTCATTATCTGAGGTTATGCCAAGATGTAGGTGTACGAAACACCTGTAGATACAGCTGAAGACCTGCTTGCCAGGGTCCAAGCTGCCCGCCTCCTGGTACAACATTGTTGCTCACGGGCGAGGCCTACACGACGAGTGCGGCCGCTTCATGTTTAAAGATGATTAAAGGTGCGGCTGTTGTCACACGCAGCGACTCAGTCTGTGTTTCGACAAGTTCCTACACAGTTGTCACTTCTGCCCAGCTGCTCAGAACAATGAAGTGCGACATGTCTTGGAAGACAGTAGCGTGATTGGCTCGATTCCACTATCGCAGTAGCCGCCACGATACAGGAATGACCTGTGAGGATATCCTGACATCACTCCGAAACTGTGATCACAGAGAGAGCGTCATGCAGTCAAAGGTCGTGAGGTGGTGGTGTGAATGTGGGATATTTTCAAGAACACTGCCATCCTGAATTTGGAATCATTCAACTGTATGTCAGTCAGACACCTTAGGCAAGTGTACGGTGCTGGAGAGAATAACGGATTTACTTGTGTTGCAGATATGTGCAAATATTATTTTCTTAATAAAAGTTTTGTACTTGTTTAGACACTCCCGAGATAATTTTTTACAGTTCTTTTGTCAGCTGTGTTTATTTACCAGGTGACATCTACACTCTTTTTGGAGAACTGTCGAGATGATTTCCCAAGTTTCTGCAATGTGTCGCTCAAAACGTAGCCGATCAGCAGCTACTTGCAGCCAGCATATTCCATTTCTTGCGTTTCTGTCACAGTACAATCCCACTCGTTTAATATGTGGAAGTTCTTCTTCTTACGAGAAATAAACCCGTTTGTGCTGCCTTGCGTCCACGCTTGGTAAGTAATGAGAGTAGTAGCAAGTTGAGAGAGGCATGTTCAAATGTGTACCAACACGCTGGGAACTGTCGCAATGAGTTATGTGTAAGTAATGTTAGTGGTGAGAAAAGAAGCGTGATGGATTGCCACTTGAATTGCTGATCAGCGCACGCTGCGTGGCTGAAGGGTTTTGTAAACAGCCCTGCGGAGGGCGACCCGAGTCTTTCTCTCTCTCCGACTGCCAGCCAGCCCTGATATCGGAGTCAAGCGCTCGTGCGGTATCCGTGACGACGATGGTGACCGCAGTCATGGCCACGCACGTTGGATAACAATGATGACGCCGCACTGTTGTCACTGTTTACCGACGACGGTGTGATGTCATTCATCATGGTCAGCTTGGCAGAGGATGAAAGCAACTATACATATTTTCTACAGTGTTTTTGTTTATACACTACTGGCCATTAAAATTGCCACACCACGAAGATGACGTGCTACAGACGCGAAATGTAACCGACAGGAAGTAGATGCTGTGATATGCAAATGATTAGGTTTTCAGAGCATTCACACAATGTTGGCGCCGGTGGCGACACCTACAACGTGCTGACATGAGGAAAGTTTCCAACCGATTTCTCATACACAAACAGCAGTTGACCGGCGTTGCCTGGTGAAACGTTGTTATGATGCCTCGTGTAAGGAGGAGAAATGCGCACCATCACGTTTCCGACTTTGATAAAGGTCCGATTGTAGCCTATCGCGATTGCGGTTTATCGTATCGCGACATTGCTGCTCGCGTTGGTCGAGATCCAATGACTGTTAGCAGAATATGGAATCGATGGGTTCAGGAAGGTAATACGAAACGCCGTGCTATATCCCAACGGTCTCCTATCACTAGCAGTCGAGAATGACAGGCATCTTATCCGCATGGCTGTAATGGATCGTGCAGCCATGTCGAGATGGGGACGTTTACAAGACAACGATCATCTGCACGAACAGTTCGACGACGTTTGCAGCAACATGGACTATCAGCTCGGGCACCGTGGCTGCGGTTACCCTTGACGCTGCATCACAGACAGGAGCGCCTGCTATGGTGTAGTCAACGACGAACCTGGGTGCACGAATGGCAAAACGTCATTTTTTCGGATGAATCCATGTTCTGTTTACAGCATCATGATGGTCACATCCGTGTTTGGCGACATCGCGGTGAACGCACATTGGAAGCGTGTATTCGTCATCGCCATACTGGTGTATCACCCGCCGTGATGGTATGGGGTGCCATTGGTTACACGTCTCGGTCACCTCTTGTTCGCAATGACGGCACTTTGAACAGTGGACGTTACATTGCAGATGTCTTACGACCCGTGGCTCTACCCTTCATTCGGTCCCTGCGAAATCCTACATTTCAGCAGGATAATGCACGACCGCATGTTGCAGGTCCTGTACGGGCCTTTCTGGATACAGAAATGTTCGACTGCTGCCCTGGCCAGCACATTCTCCAGATCTGTCACCAATTGAAAACGTCTGGTCAATGGTGGCCGAGCAACTGGCTCGTCACAATACGCCAGACACTACTCTTGATGAACTGTGGTATCGTGTTGAAGCTGCATGGGCAGCTGTACCTGCACACGCCATCTAAACTCGGTTTGACTCAATGCGAAAACGTATCAAGGCCGTTATTACGACCAGAGGTGGTTGTTCTGGGTGCTCATTTCTCAGGATCTATGCACCCAAATTGCGTGAAAATGTAATCACATGTCAGTTCTAGAATAATGTATTTGTCCAATGAATACCCGTTTATCATCTGCATTTCTTCTTGGTGTAGCAATTTTAATGGCCAGTAGTGTAAGTGATTCTTATTGGTTCTACTTCTTCTTTTCTAGGTACGAGCTGGCGTTACTCGCTGTGGGATCTGAACCCAGCAGATGATAATGATGATGACGATGATGATGATCTCTGGGGAACGACTTCGATTGTTCAGAGGCAGATATGTGAGTATTCTAAAGTATTAAATTTTTTGTTGTTATTTTTGAGATGCTCTTGTTTGTAGATGTGCTCAATGCGAATATCGGTGTTGTGACACAACTACCAGCTACTAGTTCTTTAGCACCTGTGTTTTCGTTTGGGTTTGTTCATATTCTCTTACACACATTCACCTGCCGACGTCATAAACCTCCTCTAGTACCCATGCTGGATATGCCCTTAATGACAAACATGCCCACTGATGATGAGTTGCTGGAAGTGTATTCCAGTAATGAAGACAACAACAGTTTCACTTGTAAGTACGCACAATTTATTATTATTATTATTATTATACGAATACGGATTTTTATTTCTCCTTCCTTAGATACTTATCAACTGCGTCTCTTTCTCCTTCTCGTGTGCAGAGTTATTAGGAGTTCGACGTGTCGTTGAGGGGAAGAGCATTGTCCAAGTTAGGGGGAGAGCTGTCGTGACGTCATGGGGTGAGTCGATACCAGAGCGGTCATGCTGAGTCACTTTTCTGAGGTGCAGGAAAGGGAGTCCTGTAAGACACTCAGCTCTATGCTCTGCCTTGATTTATGTTCATAAGATTTTGATCAACTTATTGTGGGGTCCAGTTACATCTATCTTCAAAAGTAAACATTGCAAGAAAAGCATGTCCTAATGCCCAGAATCATGACGAGAGGAATTTAAATTGATTTCCATGGTTGCTTCTCACTAGTAATAGAAATTAACCAAAACATACAGGGCATACAGGTACACAACAAACACCAGATGTCCACTGACGTTCTAATTTCTCGTTTATGGCCGAATGTAGGAAAGCCATAAGAAGAAGACAAACATTAACACGCTGTGTGGCACATCGACAAAGGAGTCGAGCGTAAATTAGGTGGTCCCCTCTTCTTGTCCATATTAGCCGAGAAACATCCAAAAAGTGTAGACCTGCTGCTAATCTCTGAAGACGATAAGCAACACAACGTTTGGATAAAATGCATGTCCCACATACGTTCCTCTGAAATGAAAACAAAAAAGGAGCAAGATATTTTTGCTGTAGATGTCTCAAGTCGTTTATCAAGAGCATGTATCTTGAAAGACACCTGATTGACTGCTAGAGCCAGGGAACAATAGGTGTGGAAATGCTTATCAAGGATAAACGGTTCTCGAAGTTTAAGAATGCCTCTCACCAACACCTCTGTCCCTTTGTCGTTTACGTCGATTTAGAGCGCCTCCTAGCTGCTGTGGTACAGTGTGAACGTGGTGCCTCTACCTTCCATATCACTGTCACAAAATGATGCATACGATATGTGGCTAGCCATCAAGTCCTGTGTACTAAAATTAAAATCTTATGTCAAGGGAATAGTGCGAGATGGCTGCTCAATGAGCTTGAAAGTCTTGTACGGGATGTTTATAACATTTATAGTGAAAACGTCCTCATGACCAACGTGAAGGAGAATGATGCACTGTACAAGCAGGCAGCTGACGTAAAAACATACTAGTCTCCACAGTACAATGAATGGAAAGTAACGAAAAGTGTTTAACTTGTAATTACACGTGACCCGTGACGAAAAAGTAGGTGTCCACGTCGTATGCTACTGACCTTGGAGGCAATGTTAACAGTAAGGTTACAGTTTGTGGAGACGATACATTATCTACAATGAAGGAGTGTCTGAAAGAAGCTGTACAAATATTTATTCATATTTTCACATGATTTCAAAGTAAAGGAGGCTTTGACAAATTGCTGTAAGCGGGAAGAAATGTAAGGCAAATCGTGTGATGGTGGCAAGACGAACACCCTGCTATCCACTTCAGCCTGGTTTGCAGAGAAGTTACTTACAAAATTGTGCACTTAAAAACACGCAGAAACGTCGTATTCTAAGGTTGTTGTAATATTAATGACTCACTTTTGGAATCAGTCAACTCATACAAAGACACGTGTGTGGCACACTGTGGGGATATAAAATGGAAGTATCACATAGTCTCAGTTGTAGGTAAACTAGATGGCAGAGTGGACGAGACACTGGATGAATGCGGTGAGTCTACAAGGGAGACAGCTTACGGAACACTCGTGTGGTCCATCCTAGACTATCGCTCGGGTGTGTGGGACCCGTTACAAAGAGAACTAACAGGGAATATTGAACGCGTACAGAGAAGGGTAGTGCGAATAGACAAAGTAGTGTTGGCGTGAAAGCCTGCTTACAGGAAATTCCAGAGCCAGCAGTGGGTGAGCAGGGCTCAGCCGGCGTGGGGACGTGTGGCCAAGTTCTGCGAGGGGCTCTCCCACACCCTCCCACCCCTCCTCCAACACAGCTCACATATCTCCGTGACGTTCAAAAGAATTCTAACTTCCGTCATTAACGCAGTACCAGTGCATCAGTAGACTGATACCGCAGGGGACCTACTGTCGCTGTAGGAAAATAGTTAAGTGGAGAAGAAATCTTAAGAGTTATGGTTATTACAAAAATGTTAATAATAAGACTGCTACGGGAATCCTTCCAATTCAATGAAATTCAAAATCAGGTATGGTTCACAAATTTTGTTTCATCACTCGACTCTGCTCCTTGTCTCACAAGAATTTGAGTGAGTTGTAGGTTATAAACACAAAGGGTATACACAAAACATCTTTTCCTCGCTGTTTGAAGAGCAAATTCATGAATAATATCTTCAGAACTCGATTTTGGAACCACGCCTTGTTCTATTGACAACATGGCCGAAATGCTGCTTCGGAAATAATTCTTGATGAGCTCTGAACGTGGAAAGCTTGTTTCAGCGGAGGCGACAGTTCCTGGCACGGCTGGCAAAATTCTGTGGGCGATATAAACGCCGGGAAACGGGTTTGCAGAATCATTCGAGTATTTCAGTATTAACGTAGGAGTTTTCACGTCATCGGGCGCCATTTCTCTGAGCACATTAATTTCTGTCAAGACAGCTGAAGCAACAATGTCTTTCCAACATTCACAGTTTATGTTTACACTTAGCTCTTTCTCAAGGTTTGTAGACAGCATTTTCAATTCTTCGTCATGTATGTATTTTAAACTGTCTAGAGAAAACAAAAAGTTGAGTACTCCGGGATACTTAGCATTTGACTAAACCTCTGTTTCAAACTTTTTAACACTGTCTCAACGACAGGGTAGAAAAAATCGATCCTATATGTCTCCTCTGACGGTTGAGCTCTGCAAACCATGTCGTCACCTTTATAATGAAATTGCTTCGCCTTCTTGCCAGTTCTCCTTTCTCCAAATTTTGGTCAAGTCTGCGAAGTTTCAGTTATCTCTTTCGCTGTTAACTGCACATTAACAAAACCTCTTTCGCGGAAATTCCCAATAAACGTAACTAGACTTTCGAGATATTTAGTTGCTACTTTCACGTCAACGTTTTGCTGCTCGAACTGCCTTACTTGCTGCGCTAATGGCAAAGAGAAGGCCATACTATACGACAACGCCTACAATAAACTCGAAGCTTTTCAAATCGTCCACAGCAAGCGAGTGAGCTTCGCTCTTTGTTTTCGTTTCAACAGCGCTGTTGCTCACCTCAAGAAGGGCGCCTCTGACTTCTCTCGTCTGGCACTTTAACAGCTTTGACACTCTACACCATACTTTGACATCGACTATCTGAAAGATTCTTCACTGTTAAAGTTGGTGCCCCGCGCAGTAAGATTTCCCATCTCTGAGTGGACGCACTGAAAATAGCGTATATTCTTTAAATTACACCAGAAAATGTGACTGCTTTTGCAGTAGATTACGTCGCATCTGATTACACAAGATTAAGACTGTGACTGGCACATGGCATATAAAATGCTCTTGGTTTGCACCTTAATATTCTGGCTTGAACACCACTTCCATCACCTTTCATATTCGATAACTTTGACCTCTGCAGTCATGAATATCGAGTCCTAGTTCATCTAGTATCGACAAAACGGTTTCAGTCAAACTTTCTCCTGTTGCTGAAGTGACGTTCAGGAAGTCGTGGAAGTGTTCTTCTACAGTCGCTGCGTCTTCTGATAAATTTAGAGACCTAACAATCAATGTCATTTGTTCCTTGTGGCACGTATCAGGAGTACAATCAAGCACGTCAGAAAAATATTTACTTTCGATTACAGAATTAACAATGCTGTTTTTTACTTTGTTGGCAAGCAAATTTATGAGTTCATTTTGAATGTTTTTTTCCAAGAAAATGGTCATGACTTACTTGAGCCTTTACCCACCTCTAACGTTCCTGCAAAATGGGTTCAAATTCTGCTGTCTTTCGATCAAACCAAGAAAACTACCATTATTTCCTTGATAGAGCTTGTCGCTGCCTCCCTTTAAGGCAATATTACTTTGAACTAGGTACCTGATGGTGAGTATAATTCATATTAGAACCTGACGCTAATGTTCTTTCTCTTTTTCCGGTAGTTCAAGGTCAGTATGATCAACACCACTTTGTTGTTTCAAATTAACTCGCATTCTACCCACTTTCTTGTACTGTTTATGTTGTTAAATTATTGTTCACGCTCTTGAAGCCGATTTCCTAAATGAACCCAGTCACAGAGTCCATCATCTGATAGCTTGTTTGAAGGAGATCGATTATGTTTACAATAAAAACAAAGAACTTTGTCGGTAGGTTTCGAATACTTAAGCCATTTACGATCATTGTTTTTCTCAATTTGGTAAACTTCTTATGTTAAAAATGAGTTAAAAATTTTCTTCCATTCTCGTTTAAAGGATACTCAAAACTTACAATTTTAGTAGGGCCTTTATGTAAAATTTCATTTATCATTGTGGATGTTAACCTGTTAGGCCAAGTGCCTGGGTCCAAACTCGTGATTGCTTCACAACTGCTAGCAGTAGGCCTACCCGAGTGTGGGACAGCGGGAGGTCCGTATTCCAGTGCTTGTGTTCACTTGCATCTGAAGCACCACACGATGAGAGGCTGCTGTTAGGGTCATGGCCTTTTAAGCACGCTTAAGTCTCACTGTCTGACGTTGTTGGTAGGAGAAATTTTTCGGAAGCGCCTTTTTGTGAGTTCAAAAACTGTTCAGTCGTAGCTTTTTCTTGATCTTTTGAATACATGAATCGTATCTTTTAAATCTGTCCCTTTCAGGAAAGGTTTCCCTGTTGGCACTTTGAACTCCACAGGACAGGGAAAAACACTGTATCTTCACACACAGTGCACACACAACACGTGAAGTGGGAAAGTACGGCAGGCATATGTTTCAACTGACGACAATAAAACAGTCATTCTGTGGGAAACAACCTGTTGGCGAGTGGGATGTAATGCTTCATTGTTATCCACAGCAATGAGTAGAAATGGCGCGGACAGGGGCTGAGAAGCAATGAACCGAATATATGCATGGGTATTTCTGAGAGGTACTCCAGTGGCCACAGCAGTGTCACAATGAGCGTAGAATTGGATTACATTACCTTAAAAGTACATTCAGAAACATGTTACTTTATTTTTTTCAGCTTGTCCGCAATAACAAAATTAGGACGACAGTCTTCGTATTACATTCGCATGTTCTGCGCGGGGCCCCTGGAAGCGCTGCCCGCTGTGTGAGGCCCCCGTAGCAGACTGCAGTTGGTACCTGCCGGCCTCGCAGCCGTTGGCAGCACTGACTGCGTGCCACAGCCCAGGCGTCTGTCGCATTTGTAGCGAGTCGTGTCCAGTGTGACGTTCTGCGTAGGGATTTCGTGCTGCTGTTTGTGCGCCCAGAATTTCATCTGCTACACCCACACCCTTGATAAGGTAAGGACGACTGTTTTCATGCGTTCCCGCAGTGTTGAATTATTTTCTTTGTTTTCTTTTGGTTTGTTTCTGCAAAGTCATGGCAGCTGTAAGGTTTCATTTACGTTCACTATGGAGACTATCCCTTACAAAGCAAACCGCGTTCGGTTATTACGCTCTCAAAATATTAACGAATTTCGTATTACAAATCTTATTATTTTGAAGTCCTGCCGACATTCCTATTAATTCTACTGTTCTACGGACTTTAGGCATGAGAGAAAAGCGTAGGCTCGGACGAGATTTCTACTCGTATTCGCGCCATTTTGTTGAATTTTTTTTCCGAAATATAGGTTCGTATTTGTACACATGTGATCCATAAAAGGATTATTCTGCGTGTTAGGAGTAACAGAACAGAATGACGGAACACTGCTTGTGCAAGTAGATAAGATGCTATGGCAACTTCGACTATTGAGGAATTAAACAATTACTTTACGTCAGGATAGTGCGTAGACCTTGGGACAGTCTGATCCTATTGCTAATGGCTTGAAATCAAACAAAGCTAGACGCATTTTGACAGTTCGATAGTGGAGAATTGAATCCGGTATTTTCCGAAGTAGTCAGCTCCACGAAAACTGCCGAATTTAGTACAACTAATCTGTTAGCGTCTTTCCCCCAGTCCTGCATTAGCAATCGTCAGCGCGTTAAAGTCACGCAAATGTGTTTTAATACAGAACGCTGTTCCATTTAATTTCGATATCTTCACTTTTCTAGAGTAATGTTTTTGGTGACAAGGTAGTCTGTTGCGTACTCAGTAAGAGTATATGTGTAAGTGCAGAAATTAATGAATTATTACGTTGACCTAAAATTGATCCTCTTACTAGAAATGTTGTCAAAATTCCCGGCGTTAGGGGCTTAGTCTTCACTTCTGTTAATAATCGTGCATCTCCAGGCAGTGACTGTGCCGTACACTTACCAAAAAAGTAGTCGGTTTTCTGCTAAGGGGGTATCTGGATGTGTGAAGCAGTGCCCCACGTAAAGGACCAGTACTGAAACACTTTGGCAGTAAAACCAGCCATCCTCAGAATCTTTTCTGATAAGTGTTTGTCATTGCTCAGAACGATATCAAGATACAGAGTATCAGCTACAAATCTCACTGCAGAACTCAACTATTATACATATTCTTGATGGAACAGTCCATAGCTGTACTTTCGGTTCATAGCGTGCACGTTGGACACTACGAACAGGCAGTTCACCTGTTGACTGTTCCATCAAAAAATAAGCTAGGAGAAACTGAAGATTCACATACATGTTCTTGTCAAACCAAACGGGTGCTCCTGAGTAATACTTTTTTTTTATTACGACAAATAAAGAATTGTTCAACTGTTGCAGCTTTAACAAGAACGCATTGTTACATCTGTAGTTGCCTACAGTATAAAGTGTGTTGCTGTTGCGTAGAGGAAGGAATACAGTTTATATCACAGCAAGCGGATCTCTTGTCATTAATACGTTGGGAGTAATTTCATTGTCTTTTGTGTAAGTAAATGAAAAATAGCAATGCAGGTGGTTGTAGACAAACTTCCACAAAGAAGGGCTGATACGGTAGCCACCTCCCTGAAATATGGGTTGTGTTGACAAATTGGTCTGCATCCATAGATACATACATACACTGATCCTTGTTCCATAGAGCGTTAATACATTTCGTAATGATGTGGGATGTGTCACTTGAACATAAGTTTTCTTTACACAAAATAGTAAATATTTTTATAGTTAATACTTCATGTCTAAAGATTCATCTGTTCAGTAAGGTCAAGGGAAGTGTCCGATTCCAGATATTGTTTAGTGGTATTTGGGGAGTTTTGTGATGTCCGTTTTTTCGTGTGGTTTTGTATGGGGGTGGGCGTCTAAATTTGTTTATATTTAGTTTGCCCCCCCCCCCCCCACCCAAAACACCCCATTTCCCGCTCTTGCCCCGTTAGTGTCATTACGCTTCTTGTGGGAAGTGTGTGTGTTTGTTTTTCGATGTATTTTCGTCCTCACAATGTGTACATAGCGACTTTATATGCGCCATATTGGAATCGTGGTGTATGGTCGTTTCCGCCATATTTGTGACGTCATGAGTCAAAGCAGACGGGCGGGATCGGACGCTTCCGTATTCCCATAATTTTATTTTCTTTTAAATGTTGGTTAGATATCTGCCGGATTTTTAATGCTATTTGGCAAATGACGAAATATTTTTGTGGTAACATAATTCACACCTTTTTGTGACAAAGTGAGATTTAATCCAGAGTAGTGAAGATCATCGTTTCTTCTAGTGTTGTAGCTATGCACTTCGCTGTTACTTTTGAATTGGGGTGGGTCATTAATGACAAATTTCATAAATGAATATATGTACATCGAAGGTACTGTGAATATCTCAAGTTCATTAAATAAATGTCCACAGGGTGTTCTTCGGTGGGCTCCAGCTGTTAGCCTGATGCTATGAATACTTTTCCTCTTAGTGACGAATTGCCCCCAAATACGATGCCATGTGTAAGCAGTGAATGAAAATAGGCATAGTAGGCTAATTTAATGATGTTCATCACCAATATTTTGCAATAACCGCAGTAGCGTAAGTAGCTCAACCTAACTATTTCAGCAGATCATCGATGTTTCTTCAAATTCAATTTCTCATCAGTGTACACACCCAGAAATTTTGAATACCCTGCCTTAGCAACAGACTTGCGTTCATAGCCTATATTTATCAGTGTTGTTATGCCATTTACTGCACAGAATTACATTCACTGTTTTTTCTCAAAATTTAATAAGTGTACTTGCAGAGAACCACTTACTAATTTTGTGAAAGACATTATTTACAATTTCCTTGGGTGTGATTACTGTACTTGTATCATTAGCAAAAAGAACTAGCTTTGCATCTTCATGAATATAGGGTGGCGAGACATTAATGTATATTAAGACCAATAAGGAAACAGACTGAACTCTGTGGGACACTGCTCTTGATACCTCATCAGTTAAAGGACTCTGCTGGTTTTCGCAAACTATTTGTACTGTTAATTTCAGCCTTCTGATTTCTTCCAGTTAAATATGAATTAAACCATTTGTGCACTGTCCCACTCATGCCACAATACTTAATCTTGTCTAGAAGAAATTCATGATTCACACCATCAAAAGCCTTTGAGAGGTCACAAAATATTCCAATGGATGAAGTTCGGTTATTCAGTGCATTTAATATTTGATCAGTGAAAGCACATATATAGCATTTTCTGTTGAAAAGTCTTTCTGAAAACCAAATTGACATTTAATTAGTACGTCAATTTTACAGATAAGAGATTCTGCTCCTGAATACATGACTTTTTCAAGAATCTTGGATAAAGATGTCAGAACTAAGACTAGGTGGTAGTTGTTCGCATCAGACCTATCCCCTTTTTTATGCCGTTGTTGAACAACAGCGTATTTCAGTCTATGTGGAAAAATTCATATGTGGCTGAGAATCCTACTTATTTGTTGGGAACAAGCTTTCAGTACTCGGTAGCACAGCAAGAGGTGTAGGTTGGTGTGGAATAAGAAGATACGGTTGAGAGACGGATAAGAGCATAAACGTGAATGCGAAATAAAGGGTGGGGCTACGGGGTTCGTATGTAGCATGTACTTCATCATAAGAGCAAACCAGATGTAAACAAACGCAAGCGCGCTCACTGGTCTGCAGCCGTAGCTCTCCTAAACTGGTGGTGCTCCGCTATTGGAAGTAGGTCCAACTTATGTGTTCGATACCTTACTACTATGTCAGTGTGGAAGAACCTTTCAGACATTCTGACGTATTAACAGCCATCAACGTCTATCTTAATCGTACTTTACCTACCTAACTTTTATCTTAAAAATTGTGTACAGTCAGTGTCTCTGTAACCAGTACTTGTGCTCTGATTGTCTCGCTGTTCATACGTACCGCGAAAATGCACGACACTGCTTCCTGCTTCGTAGTGAAACACGCGCGTGGAACACCGTTAATGGCGAGAAACAAGTAGTTAATGTTCTTCACAAGATTACAGACAAAAATCAGCTTTTGACTTTTTCGAGTAGGACTATGTATCAGAAATAAGGGAGGTGTTAACTGTATGCGTGGCGTGATGGACAGGGTCGTAGACTGTCCATCGTGTGTGCCGGCGGGCGGTCGTTCTACGCTCCACGTGGTGCGTAATTTTCTTTGTTTGGTTTGAATACCTAAAGCATTGAAATATGAAACTCATCACATCTACATATACATCTATATGGTTACTCTGCAATTCACACTTAAGTGCCTGGCAGAGGGTTCATCGAACCGTTTTCATACTACTACTCTACCATTCCACTCTCGAATGGCGCGTGGGAAAAAGGAACACCTATATCTTTCCGTTCGAGCTCTGATTTCTCTTATTTTAATATCATGACCATTTCTTCCTACGTAGTTGGGTGTCGACAAAATATTTACACATTCGGGAGAGAAAGTTGGAGATTGAAATTTCGTAACTAGATCTCTCCTCAATCACGACTGCCTTTGATTCAGTGACTCTCAGCCCAACTCGCGTATCCTATCAGTTACACTCTCACCCCTATTTCGCGATAACACGAAATGAGCTGCCCTTCTTTGAACTTTTTCGATGTCCTCCGTCAATCCTACCTGGTAAGGATCCCATACCGCGCAGCAATATTCCAGCAGAGGATGGACACGTGTGATGTAGGCTGTCTCTTTAGTGTTCTGCCAACAAAGCGCAGTCTTTGTTTCGCCTTCCCCACAATATTATCTATGTGGTCATTCCAATTTAAGATGCTCGTAATTGTAATTCTTAGGTATTTAGTCGAATTGGCAGCCCTAAGATTTGTGCGATTTATCGTATACCCAAAATTACTCGGATTTCTTTTAGTACCCATGTGGATGACCTCGCACTTTTCTTTGCTTGGTGCCAATTGCCACTTTTCTTACCATACGGAAATTCTCTAGGTCATTTTGTAGTTAAAATTGATCGTCTGATGACTTTACTAGACTGTAAATTACAGCGTCATCTGCAAACAATCTAAGGGGGCTGCTCAGATATCTCCATCATGTATGTAAATCAGGAACAGCAGAGGGCCTATGACACTACCTTGCGAACGCCTTATATCACTTCTGTTCTATTCGATGATTTACCGTCTATCGCCACGAACTGTGATCTCTCTCGGAGAGGAAATCACGAATCCAACCACACAACTGAGACGATACTCCATATGCACGCAATTTGATTAATAGTCGCTTGTGAGGAACGGTATCGAAAACCTTATGGAAATCTAGGAATATCTAATCGATATGAGATCCCTTGTCGACAGCACTCATTACTTGATGGGAATAAAAAACGATATTTTCTGAAGCCGTGTTGGTTATGTATCAATAAGTCATTTTCTTCAAAGTGATTCATAATGTTAAAGTACAGTATGTGCTCCAAACTAGTACTGCAAATTGAGGTCATTGATTTGGGTCTGTAATTAAATGGGTTACTCCTATTTCCTTTCTTGAATATTGGTGTGACCTGTGCTACTTTCCAGTCTTCAGGAACAGTCTCTTCGTCAAGTGAGCGGTTGTATATGATTCATAAGAAAGGCGGTGTTGTCTGCATACTCTGAAAGGAACCTGATTGCTATATCATCTGGACCTGAAGACTTGCCTTAGTAAAGTGATTTGAGTTGTTTCGCAACACAAATCTACTTTTGTCACTCACGCTAACAACTGTTTTGGTTTCGAATTCTGGAATATGTACGTCGTCTTCTTTCGTGAAGGAATTACGGAAAACTGTATTTAGTAACTCCGCTTCAGTGGCGCCACCGTCGGTAACTTCTCCATCGGTATCGCCCAGTGGCGGTGTTGACTGTTTTCTGCCACTGCTGTACTTTACATACGACCAGAATCTCTTTGGGTTTTCTACCATATTTTGAGACAATGTTTCATAGCGGAAAATATTAAAAGCATCTAGCATTGACGTCCGCACTATTTCGAGCTTCCGTGAATCTTAGCCAGCCCTCGAGATTTTGCGTTCCTCTGAATTTGGCATGCGTTTTTCTTTGCTTATGCAACAGTGATGTGACGTGTTTTGTGTACCATGGTGGATCAGTCCCGTCTCTTAATTTAGGCGGTATGAATCTATTGCTGTCGATACTGTATCTGTGAATTTGAGCCATATCTTCTCCACACTTACATACTTAGCTTGGAAGGAATGGAGACACTCTTAGGAAAGCATCAAGCAGAATTTTTATCTGCTGTTGTAAATAGTTATATTTTGCGTTTGTTTTTAGTGGTTTTGGTTGATATGGTTTTGCGCCATATATGGCAATTAACTCATGAGTCACCAATTTTAAGAAAAATGCAGATCTTGTAGTTCACAATTACATATCACACGAAAATTTCTGGTTTTCATTGCAAGTATAAATTCTCAATTACCGATATTTTATAAAAGATGGTTGAAGATAAAACGTTATTTATATAAGTTTCTTGGAGAGAAATTGTAAAGTCAAGTACGCTCTTCGCATATGCCCATTGTTTTGTAGGACAGATGTGATCTAACATGAGCCAGAGTGATAAATGGCGCAGAAAGATGGAAGACAATTTTGACGCCGTCGAGCACGCTGTACAAATGGATTATTTTTAGAGTTGTGATCGTAACACTGCAGTCTGAACCTGGCAGAATTGATATGGAGGCAAGTTAAGTGATTTGTCGCGAGAAATAACAAGACATTACGCTGTCAAACGTACTGCAACTAATGCGCGAAGCTTTGTGACACACCACTGCCAAACGATGGCGAACTGCAGAACAGCACGTCACGAAAGAGGAGGAGGAGGAGGAGGAAATGTGGACATTTTTGTGGCTTGGGGTTCTGTCTCTGATAGACTCGTTATCAACCTAGCTCTACTGAAGTGTGTTCAGCGGTGTCCGATGTGGAAGGAGTTCAGAGATTACCAGACAACTGACTCCGATACCTTCAGTGGCTTACATATTTTACTACATTGCGGTACTACAGTGCACTTTTACGCCACACACAGCTCATGTAGAAAAATTACCCTCGTTAGTCACGAATTTTCATCACTCCTGCTTTTAATTAAAATACTATGTTCGCTAATATCGATGGCATGTTACATTTTCCGTCCGGTCACCTGAGGAGAAAATCACCCGAGTTTTACCATATATTATTTCCTTCTGTTTAAAAATTCACATCCAGAGCTGTGTTGTCCTCTGCTCGTCTCTTTCTACGCCTGAACCGCCACTGCTCACAGCAGTGCACGTTAGCTGGACCACTTGCCCGGCCAGCGCTGTCAGAGCTAAACGCGCCGGTAAAGCTGTTGCCCCGTATTACAGCACAAGTCGATACGCACAGCATAAAACGAAACCTCATCATCGTACTTGATTGCACTTCTGACCGCTTGGCATCTGCTCCACCTGAAACTAAATCCAAAGAGGTTCCAGCAAACGCGGAAGAGTACATAGTGTAATGTTTACATGAAGTTTAATGTGATGAACGGAGTATATTCCGATGTCCAGATTTGCAATACATTCAACGCACTTTGCCGTATATATCATGCCTTCCAAATTAAAATCTTAAACTGCTAGGGCACAACCATGTGCCGTAAAACAAGACTCCCCACCGAGTGTCCTAGCGACGGCACACACTGGCTTTGACCTGTGCCGTAGTTTCACGGGACTCTCTCTACTCCCAGTACAGAGGCAGAACACAACACTGACGCTTGTTTCCCTCCCACATTGTTGCTTGCAAGGCAGGGTGTGCGGACACTATTCTGCAGCTGAGACTGAAAGGGCAGTTTGTGATTTGGTGAAGTGTATGAATGTGCTGTGATGGAAGCAAACTAAATAGTCCTTGTTACTACACGTATTTTACGCATACTGCATTTTGGTGAGTGGTTTATCCGGCGCTTTCGTCGTCGGTCAAAGAAGATCGGCAGCGGTAGCAACAGGTGCGGTATTTTCTTATTCCTAGTGTGGACACACCTCGTAGAGTACTGGTCCGTAATTCCTTTCATGAAATTCGTGGAGCAAGAATCGTCATGTGCTGTTAAATGTGCATTCAGTCTGCGTGCAGTGCCGACACAGACGTAGACGCCCTGCTGCAGCCGTTCCCTCGCCTGCCGCGCGAGCTGGCAACGCCGCCCCGTGACGTCAGCGCTGGGGGGGGGGGGGCAGCCGGCTGTGTGCGCGGTCCAGTTGTGACGCAGCAGCCTGGAGGGAAGCAGCGTGCCACGTTGTCCTGCCTACCCAGACAGAGTTTGTGTATCTTGTGTCTGCACCGGAATACCTCAGAAAGGTAAGGCAGGAATTTATGGGAGCGGCGGATGTTCTGCACGCTTTTGTGTGGTTTTTGTCGCGTATCTCACTTACTGCTCTTGTCTAATACTTTGTCTTATTTTGAAAAATTACGGCCGCTACGAACAAAGGGGTGGCTAACAGTGTGTTAAATTACCGTTTTGAGTGTTCAGTGATTCATTGGTCGTTACTTATGGCCTTGCTCCAGTCTGTGAAAACTTGAGCGAGAATAACTTAGAACGAATGGAAAATAACGCTACATTCAGTCGGCTAGTGTTCCGATCTGCCACTGTCGATTTCCCCAGAATTCCCGTAGCACAGGTATTTAAAATGAAAACCTCGCGTTCTTAAGTTCGTAAGACGCAATTTTACGAAAACCATCAAACGCAGAACTTTGGAGTAAGCGAGTTTTAATGCCACAAGGCGTGTAGCGGCTTGCAGGCGTGGCAGAAATTTATTTTTTAATGTTTCGCGTAATGTGGCCGAATTCAGACATCTAAAATGTCGTGATGTACTCATTCAGAAGTATAATCTTAAATTACAGCTTTCACACAGTAAGAGAAGTACTGCAGTTGGAAACATTGCGCGTCGCGAGGTAACGTGACTAAGGGCGCAGAAATACGCGGACGTTATTCAGACAGTATTTCAGAATGAGGGCAGTTACCGACTTCCAAGAAACAGCACGCGAGACTACAAAAACTGGAGAGATTTTTTCGCTACCCCTCCCCCCCCCCCCCCCCCACCCGGCCACGTTGTCGCTGTTCATGGAGTCAACTTAGGCATCAGACGTATCGTTGTAGTTTATCAGTACCTAGCTATTCGCGACGCAGTTTGCAGACAGTATCCCCACACCCCGTAGGGTATCTGCAAAAATTACATCGTCGTACGGCCCACACATCAGTATACAAGACGTGTCAAAAATTTAGACGCGCGATAAACGGGCTTTCCTTTAAAAAGGAGCGCAAATTAGAAATTACCCAGACTGTATTCACCCAGTATTTCAGAATGAGCACTTGCTTTCGAACACACGTGAAGAACAATTTCAAACTGTTTGTAAACTTTATCTCGCTTACATGCTTAACGTCAGATGTTACACACGTAAACTCGTCTGCAAAGTAATCAGACGTAGGAAGCTGTTTCGTGCGCGGGCGTTGCCGATCCTGAAATCCGCTCGCGAATCACAACTCGTGGCGTCACGCCGACACGCTTGTGGCGATGAGACGCAGCACTCGCGTTCATTTGCATATTTTCACAATGTTCTGGAATTAATGTTGTGGTGAACGAGCGATCTGTAGCTTTCCCCAACACCCTCATTACACAGAGGCGTAGAAGTTGGCGAATTCTTGAGAATTTATCGTAATGTTTGTGCTTCACGAAATAAACATTTCGTATTTTTTATCGCTCTGTCACGTCACGTCTCCTCGTTTGTGATTTGCTGATGGAATTTTTTTTAGCACTCTACAACGCTGCATCGCTTTGTTTGGCTGATGAGAGAGCCCGGTGTGTCGACAAAGCAACGCGTCAGCGACCTGTGAGGCGCGCCGTGTTCTGTGCGGCCTGCGCTTCAGTCGTGTATTATGTGAGGGAGGAGTGAATGTCGGTGATTCTGACGCCGTCACTTACCAGCTTCTTCATTTCACGTTCAACTAATGGCGGCAGAACCTAGATTTAATTTGTGCCATTTCCAGTGCGACAGTTGCGAGAATCGAGGTAGATTTGTTGTTAGTTTCCGTCAGAGGGCTGAATCACGTCAAAATTATAACATTTGTGGGGGCATTTGCTAATTATGTTCGACAGAAACCTACAGTAAACATTATTTCGTTTAGCCAGATACTGTTATAGAAGCCTTACCCGTTATTGATGGTAAGTCACAGTTTCGGAATCGTGGGTGGCCACTGACGTCGCATTTACAGACACTTGGGCGTGACAAAGTACTGAAGACGACCCGTCTTGAAGAGTTCAGAAATGCCATGTGTCAGTTAGACTGCACATCGTCGTAAAACGCAAATTTGAATACCAAAACCATAAAATTGACAATTTTATCGTCGGAAACAGGCAGATCAACACGACGACTGTTTAGTGTGCTCCTCTTATCCAATGGCAGCACAGAACGCGTGACGTCACGGAAAAGTGACTGTCGTCACACGTGAGGGACACGATGATTTGATAAAAGTTGCACGAATTTTATGTATAAAAAGCAACCCGGAATCAGTGCTGTAAATGCCCTTCACTTCTGTGACATGGAGCTGTGTGTGGTGGTTTTCGTATTTATACTCGCCTATCACAAAATATACAACGCAATTGATGCACGCCGTATTAAAGACCTGTTCAAAACGTATAGATAAGATTTGCTGAATTGTAGAAAATTGTGGCGTTCACGGATGAACAGTAGCGGCAGCCAAAACAGTTTCCTAAAAAGGCCGCCATTTAATCGCGAGTGTGTGGAATCGGCTCTTTAGCACACACACAGATATCCAATAATAAGGGAGTAAGGTCACTCGTGACTTGGGAATGTGCACAGTGTTTCCGGGTGCTTTCAATTCATTAGGTGTTCTGTCCAGCAGTAAAATATGTGATAGTTGCATAAAATTTCACACTGTGGTGTCTCACATGATACTTGGGCTGGCAGTAAACGTGACTCAACGTGGAGACGGTGGCGAGGTGTCGCCCTGACACGCGGCTGAGGGTAACCTGCGTGCAGGAGGAACCGTGCTGTACCGGTGTGCGGACATTCGCCACGATTTTAGCTGCTCCGAAGGGTTGGGTCCCTTGTCTCCCCCCCCTCCCCCCTCCCCCCTCCTCCTCACCCGCCGCGTAGTAAAGCCACTCACTGAGCCTTTCCGCTGGTTTACTTAACACAGGACCAGAATGTCTTTGGAGTTTCCGCCACATTTATGGGGTATCAGTTCCGTCTCTTATTAATTTATTTGGTACGAATCTCTCGAGTGCTGTTGATAACATTTCTTTGAACTTTAAGCCTCATATGGTCTTCACTTACATAGTTTGGAAGGATTGGGGAGTGTCTCTTAGAAAGAAGTCTACCGAATTTTTAGCAGCTTTTATAAATAGATATATTTAGCGTTTAGTTTTGGTGAATTTCTTTTTTACGGAATTGAGCCTCGCTACGACTGTGTTCACTAATCCCTGTATCCGTCGTGATGCTCGGGATTATTTGTGGCTAAGAGGTCAAGTGTGTTTTCGTAACCATTTCCAATATGAATGGTCTCGTGAACTAATTGTTCAAAATAATTTAAAGAGACCATTTAGAACAATTACAGAAGTTCTTTTGTATAAAGTATGAAAATGAACTTTTGACAACATATGGAAGGTAGATTGAAGTCGCTACCAACTATAATTGTATGAGTAGCGTACCTATTTGTGATGAGGCTCAAGTTGTCTTTGAACTGTCCAGCAACTGTTTCATATGAGACCGGGGGTCGGTAAAAGGAGCCAGTTATTAATTTATTCAGGTTGTCGAATATAACCGCTGCCCACCCTAAGTGACAGGAACTATCTGCTTCAATGTCACTTGTCAGTTGGAACAGGCATTACATTATTTTTCCTTACGTTGTGCTTCTTGTTTCTGTTCTAGTGTAGATCATTAGAAGTACGGTTTTTCCCTCCAAAACCTAGGGTGTTTTCTCTGCGACTCTGTAAATACCAGAGCTAAACAATGTAGAACAACGTACGTTACAAGCATAGCATTCTGTATTACCACAGTTCCTTATCTCTAACATTTTAAAGATGTACGTAGACTTTAGATGACATGTCAATCATAGAAGTTCTTATCTCTATTTAGTAGCGTATTTTCAGTCATGTTTTCAACATTGTCCCGCTACACTTTATTAACTGTTTCGCCGCAAGAGATATCGGATTTTAGAGAGTAAATTAATATAGAGTATGTTGTTCTTCTTTTCAAACGTTCACATACCCCTTTCTTCTTTCCTTATTGTCTTTTGGGCATGCAGTTTTAGTAATTAAAGTAGGCACAAATGCAGCGATCAAAAAGAAATGACTAGCGTACATTCGCACTCTTTTACATCTTTCCGTTCTTGTTGTTCCCTTGGCGATGGACTGTTTCTATCTCAATAAGTAAGCATGAAAGGAAGCTACCGTACAGACAGAGGGATCTGTAATCCATTAAATTTCGGGCATGCAGCCGCGCAAATAAAATTTCTTCTACTGATATTTCGGCCGCGTATCGTCCGGCCATCTTCAGAGCGAGTCACAAGTCTTGTGAAATTTAATGGATTATTCATTACGCCGCGAGAAGTTGAAAATGCACAGAGGGATCTGTATTTATACTTGGCACAAATGATTACATACTGACATAATCGTCGGTATTGGTTTCGTTTCCCAAAAGTTATAAATGTTTCGATTTCGGAGAAGAAGCTCTGTATTTCCCCAAGACGTCGATGGAGGAGGTCGCTTATGTACTGGTTACATCGAGTAAGACGTGAAGACGGCGGTTCGAAAGCGGACAGAAGTAGTACGAGGAATTGCGTCCCTAACCTGAGGGATCGCTAGTCAAGCTACCTGGCGAAGGGGCAAGCGTGGCAAATGTCCAGCGTGGCAAATGTCCGTCATTCGCTGCACCACTGTGTGCTTGTAATCTGAAGTTGAGCCACTCACAGAGGCCCATCGTCGGCTGTAACTGCTGTATGGCGGCGAAACTTGGTATGCTAATGCGCCCTTGCGGAACCGATTTACACTGGAAGAAATGTTCCCATATGTAATGCATTGGGAACGGAACGTGCACAGGAAGGGACAAACAAGAGAGAAAGGCAGAATGTCGATATTATTAACCGCCACTTGCAGAACTTGTTCAGTATGAGCACCGGAGACTTCCGCGAGGTGTTGCACAGTGACAGATTCGCACCTGGTATTGGAATTGATTTCCTCCGGCGCCAGGTGGTTTCGCGGTAACGCATTAGCATGTCTACAGTGTTTCGCTGCCTTACCATAGTCACAGACCACAGTGGACTTGGGTCAGTAGCTGCATTTTACTTATGAACACCCGGTACTTGAATGTCTCAGATGAAGAAAAAAAAACGGCTCGCGAAAATTTCGCTGTCGCCTTGGTGGCTCATGTGGTCATAAACCATTCAGTAGTTCAATCAGTGAAAAAATCTGCAGTTTTCTCAGACTTCCGTCGTGTGTTTAACTTTTCTCAAAGCATCAAGATTCTGCAAGTACCCGTATTTCCAGTACAGGCGGCTGCCTGAACTGGAGCAGCTCGCAGCTGCTGATAGCGGCCGTCGACATTGACCCGTGGCGTAATGGTGTGCTGCGTGACGTCACACACACTCACGGATACAACAGAACGCGTGGCTGCTATATTATTTTCTGTAAAGAGTGTTGTGGTGGAAAAGTGATCCGTTGCTTAGCCAGAGTTCTGGTACAGGTTGTCAGGTTACAGTATGGTTGTCACTCAGCGGAGACAAAGAAATGGAATGCTACAGTAGCAATTTTTGTGTGGCACGTACTTCACGCATGTTAGCTTTCGAAGAGCGTTGTATGTCCGTTTCGGTGACGCACAGTTGGAATCGGCAGGTTCGGCGCTGGGCACCGCTTCCCCCTGGTGTGGGGGCAGGTCAGGTCCACACCTGTGCAGCCGGCCGGCCAGCCGACACGTGAGCACGGCAGGCAGCGGCAGCCCCCACTCTCCGGACGAGTGCAGACCGCGCTCTCCCGTCCACTGTGTTCTTTTGTCTGTTTTTTGTACTGCGTCTCACTGTTACGTTCCTGTGTTTCGCGCCCTTTCAAATTTTCGCAAGCCCATTGGCAGAGTGGTCTAAAAAGAAACAAAATGGCTCTGAAGATCATCGTGCATACATACCTGTGACGCGAGTTCTCGGTAACATCCACTATGGCCTCTACTTTGTGTAGTCAGTGATCGAGTGGCCTTCTGCTAATATTTCAAGTTCATTTGAGTCAGCCACAGTGCAATGAAACCCTATTTTAATCGCTAGATTTTCGAAAATAAACATTAAGAGAAACAGGGCTGTAGTAGAATTATAAAGATTATGACTTACATATAGGAGACAACCGCAATTACGACACACACAGTTTAACTACACAAACCCGTGACCAGTTCCAGATTTTCAAACATCCATTAAGTGCTTTTGCAAGCTGATCAGTACTTGCGTTAACCGCCTACGGCCAATCCAGCGATGCGAAATTTCGTCGTTTAGGTAGCAACAAACATCGATGCTCCCTGAAGGAATGAGTAGTCGAAACAGCCACAACTGCAACATATCGAGGTAAGATGTACCCGGCACAGTTGTCTCACAGTATTGAAACGGCCCATTCAGCTTCGCCAGTCACACTGCACAGGATACATTAACCGTCGGCGAATCTCCTTCATGCGCCGAAATTACGTGAGGTTTTTCAGTACAGCACACTGTCACATTGCGGAGATAAACTTTTTCAGAAAAGTGTTAGTTGCTTTGTCGCTGAATATCAGCGTGGGGGCGAAATGTCCATCCTCAATTGATGCCTCCAATGTGGCGCAAATCTGAAGGCGCCGGCCGTAACAGTCCGCGTAACAGTCCGCTTTTAATTGTTGTAAGGGATCCGGACGGTACGGTTTGGAGTGTAAACGCCAATGCACTGTCTTCCACACACTTTGCTGCGGTGTTCAGAGTTCGTGGCTTCTGCGTGCTGTTGACTTGTGTGGACTGCGTACAAAAATCTCGTTCAGCCCCCCCCCCCCCCTTACGCGGTTTTTTGCAGCTGTCACATTTGGTCAAATACCTCGCATGTTCCAACACATGAAAAGTCTTGCCTTGTCGGCATTTTGGCAAGGCGCTGAATTCGTAATGCCATGCAATCATATTCGTACACTTAATACCTACCCTTGGTTCACTTACAGTATCACTGAAGCGCCGTTCCTTTCCGTACGTAAAACTGCGATTACAAGTTACGAAATGCCACAGTAGGTGTGAAGTAACGCCCTCTATAAAGCACTGCAGGACCTTTGCTTGTCTCTGAGTTGCACGGCTGATACAATGAATTTTCGTTACCACTCACGAATAATTCCGTCTCTTTTTTTTGTTTACGATTAAAATGCTTAATACTTGGGCAAATCTGCTGATAGCAAATATCGCTCTCCTTACTGTTTATCAAAATATGCCCCCGACCTTCCATGCCTTCTTTCTTTCGTCGTGTAAATTTTGCCAACTCCAAGGAAACAAGACGACCGGCAAGTCAGGGATTTTTGTCTCCTTATCTATGAGTTTCAAACAGCTGTTTCTCTTTTTCTCTTACAGAAATTAGTATTGCGTATTTCTTTACACTTATTGCATGTACAAATTATTTCCTCTTTTTACTTATTTACATAAAAATATGCGAATAATCGTTACCACCTAGATGGACATAAAACATGAAAATTATATCTATGGACGGTTAGTCTCTAATTTGGCTAAAAGATAATTACTACCATCTTTGTAGCCTCTTTTATGTAGGTGCTTCAAAAATATATTACATGATGAACGGTGCAGTTTTTTATAAACTCGCGCAAAGATTTATTAGCCTGACTTTTCTCGACCGAAATATTTGAGACAGGACTAAACAAAACAACGATGGCGTCAACTCTTGACAGTTTTTGTGTGGTGATCCACAGTGCGGACCTTACTGTAGTTAGTTTCTTACTGTGCTTAGTTTGAAGCGTCAGAAATTAAACTTGGTATTTGAACCTAAAGTAAGTGCAGCTTGCGGGGATGACGTCATATAGCGATATACTGCGCGGTTATATTGTAAGAATTCGTACCTGTAGCTACGAGATTTCGAGGGATTTTTTCCTTGCTCTTTCTTCAATACAAAGCCACTAAATGTGGCACCAGTGCTCCGGTAGTGTAAAACCGAATACGGCGACCGGTCAGTCTCTTCTGCATCAACGAATCAGAGCGCAGACAACAGCCACTTACTGGGAACCGCTGAAAGTGACCAGCGCAAATATATAAGGGTTACTGCAGAAAAACAGCCGCCACAGAATAAGATCTGGCCATCGTACTCGGCGCAGCACAAGGGAACAGACAGGAAAAATTTAGGTTCCTCTTACGCCCACGAATGGCGCGTGGGCAGGGTGATCCTCGGTAAGGCGTCTTTATTGGCCGCAGTTTCTCGATTTTTCTCGTCATTTCGCTGCAAGCCTGGAAGCTTCGAGGAGACGCGCTGGCGCTGCGGAACAGCGGTTTGTGGGCAGGAAGCGGGCGTCCGCGCAGTGCAGATAACTGCGGGTCGCCAGTCCAGGGTCAGCGGGTGACGTCACGCGGCGAGGCTGGTGCAGACCGGCTGCTGCGAGCACACTGGTGTGAGATGGGGGGGGGGGGGGGGGAGGAGGAGGGGGGCAGCAGCAACACTGACGTCACGGCGCAACGAAGAACGGCTTCGCTGAACAAAGTACCCACCACCACATTCCGCAAAGTCGTCTCAGGTTTGGATCTGTAGGTGGTTACTTAGTTTCACTACATGTCCCATCACGATATTAATTTTGTGGTGCTTTAGGTTTAGATTTGGTTGATACACGAGAAGTGTGTTGGAAAGGAGCACTGTAACGTATTACGGTTATGCACATGACGGTATACAGGTACATTCATGACGGTGCATTTTGTGTGCTTCATATCGTTTGAAAGTGATGTTTCACGCTGAGCCGGAAAACATTGGCGCGTAAAAGATGTGTACGCCACAGGAAGTTTTCAGGCAGAAGAACGTTCCCTTCAACTTGGCCGATCTGCTCGGCGGTGGAGATGACCCGAAGTTACGGGGGCGGCGCAAACACCGGGAGAAGGTAATTAGCGACTCGGCCGGGAATCGAACCTGGGACGCTAACCACGGACTGCGGACACTGCTGCACGGACCGTGAACACGACTGGGTCTGGGATACGCTGTGTGGGGCTCACCACCTCTCTTTCCTGTTAGAAGTAGTCAGTGTTTCGAAATTCTTCCGTTTTATCTCTGTGGAGGGGGGCGGGGCGCCAAGGGGGGGATGTGAAGATTTTCTACAAAACAAAAATCTACTCGCATTTTGACCTAGAACATGCGGATTTCTTCTCAGATGGGTCTCTGATAAGAGCCGTGCTGTCCGTTCAACGGAAAGAAAGATTGTGTTCTGCGGCATGGAATGTCCGCTGACAAACTTCGGGGTCACGTTATTCTGTTTACACTTGTTAATAAATGAAACGGCCATGCTAGTACTCGCAATTATGCAGGAAAATTATATTACAAATCGCCTACTTTCAAAAACAAATACATAGTTCAGATCCTCAATAACAGTATTGTGGTTGTGGAATTGCATACAAAGAAAGGTTAATTAAAGAAGAAAGCTTATTTGTTGTATCTTGAAATATTGATGCACTATTCGAAGTGTACCAATTATCAAATAGATGATTTTCGGGCACAGGCCACTGATGTCATTGCCAAACAGAAAGAAGAAATCGCTGCAAGGCATGCGAAAAAACTGTCAAATTTGTCCAAGGGTGTTATCAGAGGTAACCAACAAGGATGTTCCAATAACACAGTTCTAAACCCACGTTCTGTGAACGTGTTATTAATAAAACTTCTATAATGTTTTCAACAGGTAATACGCAGTTAATGTCCAAAGCGCTGAAATTCAATATCGCACCTGCGATTAAAGAACCACACGTGGTAGACAATTTCATAGTATGCCTTAAATTAGGTTTGGAGTGTACCAAAACGCCAAAGAATGTTCAAACGCGGTTTGGCTAATCCTGTAAAATCTTAGAAAATGAATGATCTGTCGCTCAATCAAAGCATTACGTTATAGAACCGTGAAAAGTATTAATCGTAAACTGGAGAATAATAGCGCCCTAATTACGAAAGCCGATAACGGGAACTCGTTAATTATAGCTTCCAAAGCGGAATACATAGATAAAACAGCCTTTTTTTCGATCAAAATGGCATTACTTCCATCGAATCAGATCCTACTCAAGCGTTACATAAAGAGATAAGAACAGGTTTGCAGAACACTAATAAATTAATAGGAGTGTTTCTAAAGAAATGGCTCTTGAAAATGAAACCGAAGCCGCCCATACTAACGAGTCAATTCAAAGTTCACAAAAACTTCCATCCGATACGTCCTATCGTGGACAGTACAAACAGTACGTACCATAAGCTGGCTGTCTGTTTACATTACAAAATTAAGGACAACTTCGCTTTCCAGAAAGTTTACTTTCAGAAACTCTGTCGAATGGTAAATAAACTGAATAATGTAATCTGCCATGCCACATCCGAGCTGGCCCCCTTTGAGGTTTCCAGCCTCCGTACCAACGTACCTGTAGATCGGACTTACACTTCCATAAGAAATTGTCAGATACTGAAATTGATGTGCTCATGAATCTCCCGCGCCTTGTTTTGAAATACAATTACTTTTCTCTTAATAACAAAATACACTCACAACCGTACGGGTTAGCATTGGGAAGCCCTCTAGCAGGGATTATTTCCGATACATTCATGGATACGATAGAATCTCAATTTTTTGTTAGTAATATATAGATGGCGTAGAAAATAAAGTTATATGCCGAGATACGTGGATGATATTCTCTTCGTAATTGACTCATCCCAAGAAGACATAGATCAGATACTTGTACTGTTCAACGATCTCCACGAGAAAATTTTTACTCTTGAAAACGAGTCACCCAGTATGACGTTGTAGATCTTAAGTTATCTATAGTCCATGATCACATACAATGTGACATCTTCATCTCCAGGAAGCATACGTTTTCTGAGAATGTCATACCTGCCGACTCTGCACACCCGCTGGCGCATAAAATGGCACTTTCTCGTTCTAGTATACATAGAGCGATATCCATTCCCCTATCCGCAGAAGCCTTGGAACACGAACCGGTAACCCTTGAAACAACAGCGCGAAATAACGGTTACGAGCTTGAAATGAAGAGACGGCTCTAAGACAGGAAAGTAAATAATAATGGGACTAAAAGTTGCACATTAGGTATCATGCCAGAAGTTAACCCCTTCATAGATAAAATTTCATATTAAATAGGGCGTCTTCTAAAGAACCCGGAGTTAGAGACAATTTTGCCTACTAATAGTAGGCTGCAGAAGAACCTGATTCACACTTTAAAAAAGCCTAAATTGTCGTTATCTGGAGTTTCCAAGATTGCATGTGGCAATTGTCCGAAATTTTACATCGGCCAAACAGAAAGAGCCTTACTAACGAGATACAAGGAGCCTGTCCCTACTAAAGTTGCAGATGGCAAGCGTGGTTCGACATTCGCAGAACACTTGGTGCAAACGGCTCACGCACTCAACCCTCCAAATAATACTCAGCTCTTTCATTGCGAAGTTCACGTACTACATGACAAAAATAACCTTCTTAACGCCCAGCTGCAACTGCGAATCAAAAACTTTTTTGAAGGTGTGCAACTGTTATTCCATCCGCCATAATCGTAGGGAGTAATCATTATACCCTTGGCAACATGTTTTAGCACACATGTTTTGCCGAATAGCTGGGATTATCTGGTATTTCAAACCCGTAGTTATTCCCATGCGGTCAAGTTCGATGTTCAGCTCACATATGCTAGGTTGGCTTAAAACAGTAACCGCATTGGTCCCTTCATTTTTGACGTCCAACAAATTATTACATATGTTAAGACAGTCGCTATATCTGTGCTCCTTACTGGACAACGTGTACGTCAATTTCGTTAGCCGCACCTGGTTGTTCATAAAATTTTAAGTTTAGGAGTACACGTTGGTACGAGTGTCAACACACAGTGTCGCGCATGCGCTCTCGAGGCTGTGGACAGTACCAGTACAACGTCCGTTGCTGCCGTACAGCGGTCGCGGAGTGGGGCCGTGGCTGTTTCCCGGGTAAGTTATTACAATGTGGCGACGTATTTCTCTATTATAGTTTTTAGTTTCTGACGTTGCCCTGTATGGACAAATCGTAGTTCCTTTTATTCTGAAGAAGGTTGGGTTGTCCCAACTGAAACCTAGGTAAATCTACGTAAACATTGCAACTGAGGCTGTTGTTAATTTCAAATTAATATTTATACAGCTGCTGACAGGGCCGCGAAATGTTGAAAATGTTATAATAACCTCATCTCCTCTTCATTACTGCTCATACATAAGCAGCTTATTTTCTGGAGTTGGGGTTTCGGAGCGTCGTTGGTGGCTGCCCTACGCGCCGTGCAGGGCGGCGTGAGGCGCACACAGATTGTCCCTACAGCTGAAAGTAGCGCCGTGCCGTATTCGCGGTGCGCACTGAAGGCTGCCGACACAGACTGCCGCATATCGGCGGCCATATTTGTCTGCACGGCATGCAGCCCGTCTTGTTCTCTGGAGTGCGTTAGCTTTTTTCACAAAAACGTGATACCTGGTTTTGGTAGTTACATGCGGACATCAGTTTGAAGAGGTACGGGCACAGACAAATTTCGAAATCACCGATACCGGCTTCGTTTTACACATAAGGCTCACGTCGTTTTGAGATCTCGTGATACCAGAAGACAGGAATGTGCAGTTAGCTGCTGAGCTCGCAATAGAAATGAAAGAAAACTACAGGTTCCCCTAGAAACGTCCTTTCGTGCAAGAAATATAACTGCGTCATTGCAAAACAAAACGGAAGCTAATCCTACCGCTGATGAAGAAGAGAGCATACTTTTAAAGTGGGCCAAGCCACAGCTCCAGTCTCGTATTTACGCCGTGACAACAGTGTTGTGGGAAATCGTAACCGATAAGTCTCCGTCAATGCACGATAATTCCAACTGCATATTCCAGTGTACTCAACGAGATTCTGAATCGAAATACAGTGATACGTAGTTCTGAAATAAATTCAACTCCATGTTTGCAATGTACGTGTTAATCCCATCTCCGGATCACACTTCAGTGCCGTTGAGAGATGCAGACACTCTCTTCTCACGATTACAGCTGTGGTAAACATTACCAAATGGTTTCGCGTTTTACGAACCCGGATTGACGTGAGCTGTAGAAGTTTGTGCGGCATTCGGGTTAGAGTTCAGATCCGGCCCAAATTTTCGTGTTTCGCAAACAGCGGCCGTGTGTCCGGCTTCGCGAAATTCGAATACATTACCCAATAAATGTAAAACTGTTTCCCATCTACACGAACCTACCGTTATATATAGGGTATGTTTGTCAAGCCCTAACAACTTGTATATCGCAAAAATAAAACAGAATAAATGGCGATTTCGTAAGTTTTTCATTACTGTGTCAGATGTTACGCTTGCACGTGTTCTGTATAAAGGAGATAACCTAAAGTGAATAGTTACCACTGCCTGGTTGCTTATACTGTTGTAAAACTTGCTGATACTTTAGTTTTGTGAAGCACGATGGATGAAGCTTGCGTATCTAGACATGTTGAAATTTGTGCCGTAAGGCGTGGGCGGATACCTCAGTTGGCAATAGTGAAGCTTCCACGTTGGCAACCTCATGTGGGGCGTAAACGTCGCAACAGCCAGAATACGCGGGTGTGGTTGACGCTTTGCTGATAGGCGCGGAGGCAAATACTCCGGCTGCGAGGCTGAAACACTGAGGGGACACACAGCCACTGAGAGAGAGAGAGAGAGAGAGAGAGAGAGCGGTCTGCCACCGGGGAGCGGCCAGCCCAGGCTCCACAGATGCCGGGACTTCCCCGGGCAGCTGGCGCAGTGCGGCCACACCCGCGGAAAAAAAGTACCTGTTGCTGTGTGGGAGAGGAGTGTGCGGCAGCGAGGCTGACGTGGCGACGGAGCGCAGAATGGCCTTCCTGCCCCAAGTACCCTCCGCCACACACCGTAAAGTGGCCGGAAGTAGCTGTTCTTTTTATTTTTGGATCGCACTCCAGCTCAGGACTCGTTTTGTACTGCTAGATGTAGAATGTCGTATCAGAATCAAAAGTTCATCGACGAAGTATGTTCGTCATAAACGATAGTGAAATTTAGATATAGCTCTGTCATTGCTTAAAAGAGCTATTTTTCTTTCAATTAAATCTTAAGGTAGCTTTAGTAGCTTGCTAACTGTTGACTTTGCTTTAAAGTGACTTCACATTTTTTTTCAGTAATTACAAAAATGGTTCAAATGGCTCTGAGCACTATGGGACTCAACTGCTGTGGTCATCAGTCCCCTAGAACTTAGAACTACTTAAACCTAACTAACCTAAGAACATCACACACACCCATGCCTGAGGCAGGATTCGAACCTGCGACCGTAGTGGTGGCGCAGTTCCAGGCTGTAGCGCCTATAACCGCTCGGCAACCAGGGCCGGCTATTTCCTATTGTACTTGGACGAAACGTGAATAATTCAAAGTCATACCAACAGTGTTTGTCGGTATTTTGCGTGATACTTTAAAGTCCTCCAGGAATTATGTTGAATGACGAGCTGCGTTAGCGTAATGGTGAAGGTGCTTGGCTGCTAAGCAAAAGGTTCTGAGTTCAAACCTTGTGCGGTGTTTAATGTTTTCTTGATTTAAAAACAATATCGAAGTGTCTTCATGAATTTCATTCGTTGAATGTAATTCTGAAATTTCTAGTGGCAACTAAAATCGACCATATGGAAAGTATACGCTATGGACTTTTACCTCTGCAAACTCTTCAAAATTTCGTGCAATGGTTTACTACACTTAATGCTGCACAATAACTGCGTTGAACATCGAAACAAAATTGTCATTTATGGGGGGGAAAGTATCGGTGAAGATGTGTTAAAATCAAATTTTTGGGCCAGATAGTTTATGTGAAATCGAATAAGTTTGTCGAAGCAGTGGGAACACCATGTGTCTGCACAGGCGAGCAGTGCAGTGATGACAAAACCGCACACAGCACGGAATGCGGGCAGCACGTCTCTGTAGCAGCCTTGGTGGCTTTACTTCGTGAACTGCGCGCTCCCCCCTAAACGTAAGTTTGCGAACTATACTGTACTATGGCGCTGCTTCTCTTGGCGCGTGCAACTGGCAACGCAGCAATCTCCCGCGTCTGGGCGGGCATGCGCGAGCCGCCGAGATAAAAGAATTGAACTACACCACAAATAGACACAATGAGGTTCTTGGTAAGCTATTGAGCTCTCTGGTCGCCAAATACTTGTTTAATGAGACACACTCTTTCAGAATTCTGTCACAGTAGCTGTTCCAAAAATGAATGTTAAAATTATAGTGTGTTTTGGCAAGAAGTACGATTAAACCGGTCAACAAGAGAAATGTGACTGTTACTCACAAATAGTGATGCTTCATCGAATGAGAAAAGATTAACAATTCACACAAAAATAAACCGCCAATGCTGTTGGAATTGTGATTGAATCCCATAACCCATCGTATTTTTAACACTGAGCGACTGGAATGGAAACTTCACAAAGAATTTTATTCCTTTTCTTCATCTGAGGAGTATTAAAATGACGAGCGTAGCCGTCGGGCAATGCGAGACGCACACGCCGTATACTGGTTACTGACTTACGGCTTGCAAACTGACAAAATGCGATTCGCGAATAAAACGGTTGTTACTGAGAAAAGTAAACAGTTGATAGGCGACACAACACATTGCTCAGTGAGCTGAGAATAATGCGCGCGACAGGAATACGGCAGCTGGCCGTGTGTGTTTTGTGAGAGGAAGAGATCACGTCGTTGGAAAGACATCGCCATGTAATTAGATCTGCCTTCATTGGCAATACAGTTCAACAAGTTAGATACATCAAATCACCACAGACTTTGACGATACTCGTACTTTCGAAATAATACTACTTCATTTGTGTAGACTGTTGTATAATTAGTTTATTAATGCCGAGAGAGAGAGAGAGAGAGAGAGAGAGAGAGAGAGAGAGATATTGCAGAAGCTTAAATGGTCATGAGTAAGCTATCGTTAAAAGAAATATGTCCTATGTCAAAGTCCCGCTTTCCTGTTTGACGATGACAATTACCTTTTAATTGTTTTTTCGTAGTTGTTACGCTTGGAATTGTCGTAATGCATGCGATCTAATGCGTAGGATTTGGGTCTAAGAATGTAGTCGCTGTGATGTTCACGCGAGGTACACTCAGCTGTGTAATGTCCCTGAGCTGTCGAAGTCATTCCTAAAGCTGAAGACAGCGTCACGTTTTATTTCGAGGCTCGTCTAAATGCGCTAGGACCTGCAGGCACAGAACATCGCGTATCCAGTGACATACGTACTGTTCTATGAAGTGAGTAAGCTTTATTTTGCAGTTGTTGCCGGTAGTAATATCTTGAATTCAGTATAAAGAGCGGCAAAGTAGAGACTAGTATTACAATTAAATAGCCGCCCAGAACAAGGTTGTAACAGACAAAACTAATTTCCTTTTTCAGGAAGAAGGAAACATTCTGTTGCACACAGGTTTATACCGCGAAAGACAAAGTTACAATGAAACAAGTGTACTGACCTCGTTATTTGACTAACAAGCACTTGTAAGGGTCACATGTAGATTAAAAAACAAGTACTTGAGAAATAATCTTGCTCTACATACCTCATCTGGTGACTTTGCCACTATTAACACCCCTTCTTTGATACTTCTGTACACTACTGGCCATTAAAATTGCTACACCACGAAGATGAAGCGCTACAGACGCGAAATTTAACAGACAGGAAGAAGATGCTGTAATATGCAAGTTATAAGCTTTCCAGAGCATTCACACAAGGTTGGCGCCGGTGGCTGACATGAAGAAAGTTTCCAACAGATTTCTCATACACAAACAGCAGTTGACCGGCGTTGCCTGGTGAAACGTTGTTGTGATGCCTCGTGTAAGGAGGAGAAATGCGTACCATCACGTTTCCGACTTTGATAAAGGTCGGATTGTAGCCTGTCACGATTGCGGTTTATCGTATCGCGACATTGCTGCTCGCGTTGGTCGAGATCCAATGACTTTTATCAGAATATGGAATCGGTGGGTTCAGGAGGGTAATACGGAACGCCGTGCTGGGTCTCAACGGCCTCGTATCACTAGCAGTCGAGATGACAGGCATCTTATCCGCACGGCTGTACCGGATCGTGCAGCCACGTCTCGATCCCTGAGTCAGCAGGTGGGGACGTTTGCAAGACAACAACCATCTGCACGAACAGTTCGACGACGTTTGCAGCAGCACGGATTATCAGCTCGGAGACCGTGGCTGCGGTTACATTTGACGCTGCATCCACAGACAGGAGCGCCTGCGATGGTGTACTCAACGACGAACCTGGGTGCACGAATGGCAAAACGTCATTTGTCGGATGAATCCAGGTTCTGTTTCAGCATCACGATGGTCGCATCCATGTTTGGCGACATCGCGGTGAACGCACATTGGAAGCGTGTATTGGTCATCGCCGTACTGTCGTATCACCCGGCGTGATGGTATGGGGTGGCATTTGTTACAGGTCTCTGTCACCTCTTGTTCGCATTGACGGCACCTTGAATAGTGGACGTTACATTTCAGATGTGTTATGACCAGTGGCTCTACCCTTCATTCGATCCATGTGAAACACTACATTTCAGCAGGATAATGCACGACCCCATGTTCCAGGTCCTGTGCGGGCCTTTATGGATACAAAAAATGTTCGACTGCTGCCCTGGCCAGCACATTCTCCAGATCTGTCACCAATTGAAAACGTCTGGTCATTGGTGGCCGAGCAACGGGCCTGTTACAACACGCCAGTCACTACTCTTGATGAACTGTGGTATCGTGTTGAATCTGCATGGGCAGCTGTACCTGTACACACCATCCAAGCTCTGTTTGATTCAATGCCCAGGCATATAGAGGCCCTTATTACGGCCACAGGCTGTTGTTCCGGGTACTGATTCCTCAGGATCTATGCACTCAAATTGCGTGAAAACATAAGCACATGTCAGTTCTAGTATAATATATTTGTCCAATGAATACCCGTTTATCATCTGCATTTCTTCTTTGTGTAGCAATTTTAATGGCCAGTAGTGTATTGTTTTCCAGCAGCCGTGAGTCGTTTACGCTTCACGTAACGCCACCCACTCACACGTTGTTTACACCGTTTGCCTCTGTTCGTGTGTTCCTGACAGTGATCTCTGTACTTCCTCCATGTTGAACTTCAGCTGTCAGGTCGTGCCAGCCGTAGGTGCTCGTATTTCGCTTCTTGCCAAACTGCAACATGGCTGCTAGGAAATGTCACTAGAACACGAAAAGAAAATACTTCCGGAGTTCGCTCCCACATCAGGCTATTACATCACATGTTGACATCAAGTTCAAAACAAGAAATGGGTCCGCAATTCTTTATCACCTTCAGACCGATGGAAATATGTTTGCCAAACTACAACATGGCGGACGATGCAAAGCACATAATTCCGCAGATGCGCTACAGTTCCATACTCAAGAGACCAGACCTCTACAGTCATGTTGTATAGAGGTGACCGGTTTTTTCCAGAGGAAATCTGTTTCTCCCATGTAGAACACTCCAGAATGATTGCAGCTTGCCGTACTTCAGACATTTGGTGGGTGATTTGATAAATGTAATCGATACCTCTCGACTTTTCACTAGCTTTTTCCACTCAACTGATAAGTCATTCGACGGCTCTTCACTGATAAGGGATCTGACTTTGAGCCACGAATCGGTTTTAAACAGTCCTTTAAGGACTGCATGGTTTTCGGAGGTTGGTGGTTTGAGTGGGGAAGCAGAGCCACTTTGCCGGAGGACAGCAGAATCTCGCGAGTGTCTTTTTCAGCAGGAAGGTCGTCCTGGTTTTTAGCCGGGCGTAGTGTCTCATATGTTACCTACAATGCAATAGTGTTGCACAATCGCAGTTCCCCGACTAAGTGCATAATGAAACTCATCGTATGTGTCAGTATGGGCACCGACTCTGTTGTAATTCTGCCCATTGATCACTTTACGATGTCTGCATACAGGGAAAAAAAACCAAATGACGAAAACCGACGTTTGGTAGACACACAGCCGTCCATTTATGTAGCCTCACAGTTGCATTTGTGTGCGCTGATGATGTGATGACGTTCAGAGGGAGCACATGGTCGTAATAAGGACTGAAAAAGCCACACACTATGGGTTTCTTCCAGTATTTAACGACCGTTAAGTTGTAAATGTTCCTTTCAGCTCTGCAGGAAGTTTCAGTACAGTAATGCAAAGTCTATAGTTACCGCAGATGGATGATGTATTGCTCATAATTACGGACTCGTTATGTATTACCCGAGTTGTTTACGTGTGAGAGCAGCAAGGCTCTTATATTTACTGGAGAAACCAATCAGTTACAGTCTTTTAAAAGGTAGTGTGATTCTTCCTCCTCCCAAACTGAGTCTCATTTATCTACACCCTTGAAACGACTGAAGTGCATGGCAGTGGGTACATCCATCGTATCACTTACTAGGAGTTTCTCATGGTCCATTCACGTTCAGGGGTGTGTGAAGAATCATTATAGTGCCTCTGTGTGTGCAGTAATCAGTCTAAACTTGTCTTCGTGATCTGTGCGAGAGCCATACGAATGGAGTTACGATGTATTCGCAGAGTCAGGATTTGACGTTGGTTCTACAGACTTTCTAAATGTGCTTTTATGGAATATTGTCTCCTCCAGAAATAACCTGCACTCAGTGCAGTCCTTAGCTCCTCGAAAAGCATGCAGAATGACAAAATTCTGGGCTGATTTAACAATTGCGGCATTCCAATAAACCTTGAAAACAAAAGTCAGTGAAATCACTCACCCAGACTCGGTATAGAAACATTCCTATAATGCATATAATGTCTCGTAATCTGCACGAAACACGCCGCGCAGTGTTTGTGTACGAAATAAAATGTTCACATGCGAATATCTCCTAAAATAAATCACTCTCAAATCTCAAGCTTTCACAAAATATTCAGTACTGTAGTCGCTCTTTGTCAACGACAAGAGAAGCAATAAAACGCGCAAATTTCTTTATTTTGGAATAAATTTGATCAGCGCGATTTAACACAGGCGTTTATCGGAAGATGGCGCCCGAACGACTTTATCGGCTCCTAGATCGGAGGCACAAAGCCATACTGATACGCACGGGATATGCTTAATTCCTATTGGCTAATGTGTTAAACAGCCAATCAGATCATTTCGAGCACTTGTATACTTCAGGCATTTTTAATGTCAGCCAATCAGATTACTGCAGGTAATTTAGACGAGAAATCACGTAATTCCGAAACTAAATAAAATTTAATGAAGACAAAATTAGATTCCATTCCGCATCATAAATTACTTACAAATTTAATACTCGACGCCCCTTCTGGCTGCCTTTCACAAAATCTACCGAAGTCAGACATACGCCAAAAATTCTACTATTGTACAAGAAACTTTCTCACACATACATTTACTTAATTTCCATAAAATTTCAACGTATCTCCTCAGACGCTGCAAAACACTTAAATAACCCAAACACGATGAAATAATTGATTTCCAAAGTACTTTTTATTTAGTCAGAAATCTGTGGTAATGAAACGAAGGAAAATTCCAGACAGTTAGATCTTATGGACCTGTACTTCTGGTTGTAGTTTCAATTGATGCTATAGATGAATCCATTACAGTCGTCCCTTGGGTAAAATTTTATATCTCCGAAAGTACTGAAGTTATTCACTTGAAATCAGCTGTGCCAGCGTGAGAACCAAAATTCTGCTCTCCTTCCAGCTCCGTGGTAAGCTACGCTTTCGATGTAAGATGACAATTCGTAATAATTAGCTACATTGAAAACCCAGAGTGTGGTTGAAAAAGTGTTCATATTTTCATATAGCTGACATGGCCAGTTTCATCTGGTTGTTTCATTCAACTGATAAAACTGACAGAGTGAGTAAACAGTTGACCAGCCACTCACGTCTTGCTGCATCAGTGACCTGCCGTCATCCGTGTACTGCTTGCCGTGGAGAGCATCCTTCGTTGGACCAAACAGACGGAAGTCAGAAGGTGCGAGATGCGGGTTGTTCAGCTCTGAGTGATCCACCGGTCACCTTGAATGAGAGCACGTTCCCACATCGCAGGAGTCACAGCCGTCTGCAGCTGACCGACACGTGGAGGTCGGCCAGATATGCACAACCCTGCTGCGACGATGACGCTGCTAGGCCAGGCGTTGATC
Organism: Schistocerca piceifrons; assembly: GCF_021461385.2. Taxonomy (NCBI): domain Eukaryota; kingdom Metazoa; phylum Arthropoda; class Insecta; order Orthoptera; family Acrididae; genus Schistocerca; species Schistocerca piceifrons. The sequence goes on along the minus strand of NC_060148.1, from coordinate 71,235,691 downwards.
ACCAGTAAGCCCTTCTGACGCTGACAGACACCTCGCACTAAGACTCACGGTGCTTCTGTTCACTGCCAAATCTCCTCAGACATTCTGCAAGCGGGTATGAACATCTCCGATGCTCTGGTTTTCATCCGAAAGAAACTCAGTGACAGCTCTCTGCTTGGGTCGAACCTCCTTCACGGACGCCATTTTGGAGGCTACATACGGTGCTGTCAGCTGATGGAATTCCATGAAGCTGTAGGGGCTGAATAGGGAATATTCCACGATGTCTCACAAATTTCGCATTTTTCCAACAGAAATTTGCCGAGAAAAAAGTGTAGCGTTGCAGATCGAATGCCCCCGTAATTTTATAACTAGCTCAGTTGGATGATTATGCTTATGTATTTTAATCAGGGTCCTTGATCTTGGTGTGGCTAGGTTCTTCACAATGCCTGTCTTCGTCTCGGCATCTGGTAGCAAGAAATGCGTGTGTTTGAGAATAGCTCCTCCTTAGATTTCTCCGTAAGGTCACTGTAAATTTAATATCGTTCTCGGCCGAAAACACTAACATCTTATTGCTATCTGAGCTGCACAGTGAAGTCGCTACCACAGCCAGGACAGACACACAGCCAAACCAGTTACAGAAGTACTGTCTTGCACGTCAACTGGTTCCGAAAATGACGAAGAGATTAAGGAAATGCTTTTTGAGAGAAAAGAAATTGGTCAGATCGTTAAACGAGATGAAAACTTGTGATGGGGCACTCGAAATCGATAGGCAGAATACGAAGCGGAAGAAAAGTTGGAGGAGAAAAGAACCGAAGTAAGGGAATGAAAGGGGAAGCTGTCTGGCAGAATTTTGCACAGAGCATAATTTAACCACTAACAGTTTGTTTGAATCATGAAAGACAATTGTGTACATGGTAGGAGTCAGAATGCACCTCACTATTTGAGACATCCTACATAGTCCAAATATTTACTATTACTTAACAAATAAAAATGTGCTCAGATGGAACCCTGCTTCTCTCATAATGACTCTGGAAATTGCTAATGTCCATTCCAATCAGCTGGAAATTTATTTCCTGAACCAGAGATTACGAGTTGCAATTTTCATTTTAATCAACGACGTGGAAAGAAGTCCCCTCTTAACGAAACGAAGAAAGACATTGTTATCTAACAATCTATTCAGAGTACGATATATTGTCTTACAAATATTGGATCATGGTTGGCTGTCTATTCAGAAAATACTGTCTGAAAAATTAGTTTCGTCGATTATTGGACTATTTCTGGACCAGTTGCCATCAGATATGTGGAATTACAGTGGAAGGCCCCATCACATCGAAAACGCCTCTGAGGGGTGGAAGAAAGTGATCTATCAATATCAAAAGCTCAGTCAAATGTTTTCTCATTAATAAAAAGCCTTAGAGAGGGCGTCGAGTGCTTTCGCTGATTAATTTCGAATTTTATATGGAAAAAGAATAAAGAAGTCTGCAATTCATACTGATGAGGCTACTGTAAAGATTCCAAATTGATGGCACCGTGAAATCGTTTCTGACTTGTGACCCACACACAGAAATTACACTGTAGAAGGAAACATCACCACCATTGGAAGTTATATAAATATTGAAAAGTAGTTTAATGCTCGTCGTACTCATTGGAAAAACTTGTAAACAACTTTAATGATGGACGAAATGAAACCACTTCCTCACGGTTTTCCTGGGAAACGGCACACCGACAGCTAAATACCTGTTGCAATTTGTGGAACATTCGGTAATGAAGAACGGTAGGGCTACCTTAAAGGTCATGCCTCTTCTAGGGCACCATCACGGCACTCCTATTGAGAGAGACACTATGAAGAAAAACCTGTGTGGGTGGACAGCAAACAGAAAGCCGGTGCAGAAGACACAAATGACAAGCAGCCACATCCACTCATTCGCCCTCTGTCTGCAGACCTGCTGCAGACCACTGCACGGTGTGTGGTCGAACCACTGTCCTCCCGAATGTGAGCCCAGAGTGTCTCACCGCCGCGCCCTGCATACCCAGTCCACTACTTGCATTTCACACACGTTTCTCTGCCGGTTACACGGCGCAGACACGCACGAAGATTGTGTCCCAAAAATATGCTGAAGGTGATCGGGACCATGGCTCTCTGCCTACTAATAATTCAGACGCGATCCCGCTCAGTATCTTGGCAAATTTGTGATTACCTAGAAAACCGTTTGAGTGAAAGGATCTGCCAAAGCTCAGTGTAAACTACAGTCGCATTGAGAGTGTCACAATAAAGTAGAATACTACACCACTGATCTCAGGATACATTAAAGATTTATAAGACAATGACGTTTGTTTCTTAGACGAGGAACATGTCGATGCTCGAAGACTATATGGAAATGTGAACGGCTTTACAGCTTTTACCACTTCGTTTATTGACATGCAGCAGCACTTGGATGTAGGAAAATACGGTAACAATACCTGTAAACAACAGTGAAAAGTCGTTCATTATGCGATTACAACGCCAGTGTCCAAAGTTTTGAGCCTATAACATTGAGTGCATACTTGGAATGGGGAGGCGAAAAAAACCGCAAAGCGATATAAAACGGAAGCAAATGTACAACTAACTAATGAGGGATGGGAAAGGAAGACTCGGGTTGGTCGGGTGGCTTCCAGAAGCCTGCAGTGTACGTGTTGGCCTGCGACCCTGCGCTGACCTCCGGCGCTGCGCTCTGTACAGCACTGCCTCGGCGTGTCCATCCACGTCGAGCGGCCGCGACAGAAGCCTTGGGACGAATTCTTAGGCGCTCTGCTGGCACTGTAATGGCCCGGCAGACGTCTTACGCTGGTGGAATGGAGGTGCTAATTCGGGACGATTCGAAAAAAGTGGACGCCGTTCTCGCGAAACCCACTTGTCTGAATTTACGAAACCAGTTTACACTGTAGGGTGTGGAACTACTTCACTGACTCCGTCGTTTGCCCCCTCATACGACCAGGAGAGTCAAGAGTGATGTCGGAGCTGTGATAGGGCTTACTTTGGTTTAGCCATCACGTATCTGTCATCTAATAAGTATCCGAACGTTCTGTGGTGCAAAGATGCTACACAAACACGTCCACGCCAAAAGGAGATACAAATATATATATTTGTGCGAAAGTTCCACAACACACGTTCTGGAAATGGAGGCAACGAGTTTAATTCCTAAACTGCTCAACCTGGAAATACCTGGGTACACCATAGCTTGCAACATTCGGATAAAATGGCGACACGATTTATGATTGTATTATGCAGCATTGTTTACCACGGAGGTGGGCGCTGAATCTTTTTCTTAAGAAAGAAGACACAGATATCAGTCTGTTAAAAGGAGAGTTAAACGTACTAATGAATTTAGACCCTTACAGTGGTTCAGAACGGTTCAAATGGCTCTGAGCACTATGGGACTTAACATCGGAGGTCATCAGTCCAATAGAACCTAGAAATACTTAAACCTAACTAACCTAAGGACGTCACACACATCCATACCCGAGGCAGGATTCGAACCTGCTACCGTAGCAGGCGCGCGGTTCCAAATTGAAGCGCCTAGAACCGCTCGGTCAAGGCGGCCAGTAAAGTTTAATCGTGCCTACCCTGAGACATTCACCGAGGAAACTGATTTCTGCATTACATGTACATTGCTTCTGATGAGGTGTCACGGATCTGAGGAATTTGAGATAAGGAGGAAGAAAATATTTCTCAGAGGTGCCACGTGCTTGGATTTAAATATAAGTCCTGTATCTTTAGGGCTGAAAGACGTTTGTTGCTTTGCCAATTTTTTTGCTATGACATAAATAAACCATCTTTTGACTGAAAACGATAACATTTTTAGAAGGTGAAAGCAGTCTATCGTAGCACCGCACTGGTAGTTACAAACTTTAGGTGATCACGAAGCAGTACGTACCCTCGTCATTTTAAGGAAACTGGTGACGTTGCAATTGATTTAGGGTGTACAACATTTTAACAGCTGTTGTTTCATAAAGGTCTGCATGCGCCTCGTACAAGTGTTGAGGTTGCAGTGCGAGGGCTGCTCAGTGGTACTGTATTTCAGGACCACCCACCATGTCGGCAGTTACGGAGGTTCAGAACAACACAACCGAGGCCCTGGCCGCCCTGGTAGACGGGGGTGAAGACGCCCTGCTGACGTTGGTGGCGGGCGAGACGAGGGTGGCGGCTCACAGGGCCGTGTTGGCAGCCGCGAGCCCCGTGTTCGAAGCGATGCTCGCGCACGACATGCTGGAGGCCAGCTGCGGCCAGGTGAGCATCGACGACGTGGAGGGCCCGGTGCTGAGGCTCCTGGTGGCCTACACGTATACCCTGCAGGCCCCCCAGCTGCCCGACACGGCCGCCCAGCTGCTCTCGGCGGCCGACAAGTACGGCTTGTCGGCCCTGAAGGCTGCCTGCGAGCGGCAGCTGATCTCGCAGTTGGCCGTCGAGACCGCAGCGGCGACGGCCGTCACGGCAGTGAGGCACTCGTGCCCGGACGCCACCAGGGCTGCCGTCGCCTTCATAAAGGACCACCTGCAGGTGATGGCCACGCGGGGCTGGGCGGACGCTGTGCTCGAGTACCCGCAAGAAGTCATTGAAGTCAGCAGTATGCTCGGAGAGCCACCAGCAGAAGCCAGGTAAGCACGATTCCCTTTTTGGCAGTGCTAGTGTGAATTAGACGTCGTCCTTGCTTTGTTCGTCATGGGTTTCTTTGCTGCCCATGTTGCGTAACACCTTAACTTGATCTAATTACTGATCATCAGTCACGATGCTAAGTCTCTCGCTGTTTTCACTTCTACTGCTTCTATCAATTTCGCCTTTCTCTGATTTACTCTGATTGCCTATTCTGTACTCATTAGACTGTTCATTCCATTCAGCAAACCTTGTAATTCTTCTTCAGTCACTGAGGGAATCAGTCATCAACAAATCTTATATCATTTCACCCTGAATTTTAATTCCACTTTTCAATCTTTCCTTTATTTCCGTCATCGCTTCTTCGGTATATAGATTGAACAGTAGAGGCGAAAGATTGCATCCCTGTCTGACACCCTTTTTAACCCGAATACTTCGCTCTTGGTCTTCCACTGTTATTTTACCTTCTTGTCTCTTGTACATATTGCAAATTACTCTTCTCCTCTGCCTTACCCGTATTTTTCTCAGAATTTCAAACATCTTGCAACATTTGATATTGCCGAACGCTTTCGCCAGGACCACAAATCCTATAAACGTTACCGAACATCAATTTTCTTTTCTGTTCTCCTGTGTATTATCCTTCTTAGCAACTGGGATGCTTGAGCTGTTAAGCTGATTGTGCGATAATTCTCACACCTCTCTGCTCTTGCAGTCTTCCAAATCGTGCAGATTATATTTCTCTCAAAGTCAGATTGTATATTGCCAGACTCATACATTCTACACAACAGTGAGAATAGACCTTTTGCACCTCCTCCAGTGATTTTAGAACTTCTGATAGAATGTTGTCTATACCTTTTGCCTTCTTTCATCTTAAATTTTCCAAAGCGCTTTTAAAATCTGATTCTAGTCACCAATATTTTCCATACCGACTCCTGTTTGTTCTTCTGTCACGCCATCAGACAAGTTGTTCCAATCAGAGAGGCCTTCAGTGTACTCTTTCCAACATCCGATCTCGTTTCTGTATTTAACACTGGAATTCCCATTGTGCTCTTAATGTTACCACGCTTGCTTTTAATTCTGTGGAAGATTGCTTTGACTTTTCTATATGCTGCGTCAGTCGTCCCAAGAATCATTTCTTCTTTGATTTCTTCACATTTTTCATGCAGCCATTTCACGTTAGCTTCTCTGCATTTCCTATTCATTTCATCCTTAAGTGACATACTTCTCAATTACTGATTTTCCTGAATATTTTTGAACTTCTGTCTTTGATTGATCAACTGAAGGATTTCTTATGTTTCCCATGGTTTCTTCGCAGTTAGCTTCTTTGTACCTACATTTTTCTTTCCAACTATTGAGCTGTTAATTATCGCAGTATCTGTAGCCTCAGAGAACATAAATCTCATCTCTTCTTTCCTTAGTACTACTGTATTCCACTTCTTTGTACATCGATTGCTCCTGGCGAGTCTCGTAAAATTCAGCCTACTCTTCATCACTGCTAAATTGTTATGAGTCTAAATCTACTCCTGGGTATGCTTTACAGTCCAGTATCTGATTTCAAAATCTGACTTTAAACCTCCCATGTTTCGGTCCTTTCTCAAGTATACCCCTTGTCTCAAGATTCTTGAATAGACTATACCAGCTATTACTAGGATAAATTTACTATTGAACTTAACTAGCCTTACTTCTCTCCTATTCCTATTATCAAGTACATATTCTCGTGTAACCGTTTCTTCTACTCCTTCGCCTACGGTTGCGTTTCAATCCCTCCATGACTATCACATATGTACCGAATTACCTGTTCAATATCCTCATACTTTCTCTCTCTTCACCTTCAACTTGCGACGTCATCATGTATACCTGAACTATGGATGTTGTTGGTTTGCTTTCGATTCTCAAGAGAACATCTATACTCATCCGTTTACAGTATCTCACTTTCTGCCCTGCCTTTCTATTGATACTGAAACCTACTCCTGTTATCTGCTGCTGTCGCTACTACCCTATTCTCATACGACCAGAAATCCTTTCCTTTCTTTCCCTTTACTTGTCCCCCCAGGGGGTCCACAACTCTTTTGTGGACACGTGCGTGGCGAGCACGGGGCCCCGAGCCATTGCAGCCTTCTTTCTCTCCCGGGCTGCATTTCCTTTCCCTTCCCCTCCTTTCCCCTCCATACCCCTTTCCCCTCGCCCTCTCCTCTCCCTCTCTTGGTGTCCTTGCTTATGTTGGCCCCCGCTATCCTCCTGGTTCTGTTGGTTTTACACTCCGGCTTTGCTGCGTACTCATCTCCTCCTTTTGGCATTCCTTGGTCCCCCTCTGGGGTTTGACCTCCATTCCAAAATTTCTCTTCCGTAGTGTGAGCCATTTGGGGAAGAGCACCTTACCTAGTGTCTCTGACGTGAGCCCTCCTAGTACATTCCACCTTTCCTTTTACGTCGTTGTCTGATGCTAGGGTGCATAGCCAGCACGGTAGCCAGCCCGTGTGGTGGGGCCGCTATGTACCCTTTTGGTTGAGCCCCCTGAACACACAGGGATCACACTTCTGATACCTGAGCTGTGACCTCCTCATGCATGCCTTGGAGTGGTTGCTCGTCATCCTGGAGCATCGGAACTCCCGGCAATGGCCGCCGTGCCAGACGGCCCTTGCTGTGGCTGGGTGGCGCCCATGAGGAGAGCCCCTGATCGGAGTGGGTGGTATCAGGGCGGACGCTATGCAGATGAAACGCATACGGGTCCAAAACTCTGGCCGCTCTTCTGCGGCCGTCTCTCTGCGTGGTACTGATTCCTCAAGTGCTGCTTCTCTTGCTCCTTCGGCCTTCCCTTCCGTGGCTACCCCCTGGGAGGAGGGTCAGGCCCGTCGTCTAGGGGCAAAACCTTTCCCCCGTTATCTAGTTTGCACTAGGACTGATGGAGATACTTTCACCAGTGTCAAACCTTTATTCTTTGTGGAACACATTGAAGACAAGTTCGGCGAAGTGGACTCCCTGAGCAAGATGCGGTCGGGTTCGTTGCTGATAAAAACTGCTTCGGCTGCCCAATCTGCGGCCCTTCGTGCCTGTACCCATCTTGGCACAATTCCCGTGTCCATCACCCCTCACCAGTCTCTAAATATGGTACAAGGTGTGATTTTTCACAGAGACCTCATCCTTCAAACTGATGAGGAACTTCGGGACAATCTCGGACGGCGGGGTGTTCACTTTGTTCGGCGTGTTCAGAAGGGTCCTAAGGATAATCGTATTGATACTGGTGGCTTTATCCTGGCCTTTGAAGGGGATACCCTTCCTGAGAAAGTTAAGATTATGGTCTATCGCTGTGATGTGAAGCCGTACATCCCACCTCCTATGCGGTGTTTTAAGTGCTTGCGTTTTGGCCACATGTCTTCTCGCTGTTCCCAGGACCCTCTCTGTGGTGACTGTGGACGTCCACTCCATGAGGGGAGTCCCTGTGTTCCCCCTCTTGTATGTGTAAATTGTCATGGTAGTCATTCTCCACGTTCAGCAGATTGCCCAGTCTATAAGAAAGAAAAAAAGATACAGGAGTATAAGTCCCTTGATCGTTTAAGCTACACAGAGGCCCGTAAGAAATATGCATGATTGCACCCTGTGTCCATGACACCTAGTTACGCCTTGGTTACATCTTCATCCCTTCCTTACCCCCATCCCGGACCCCTCTCCTTCCCCCCTCCCCTGCGGCTCCCACACCCTCTCCTCTGGGCGCTGCTCCCCCTCCCCAGCCGGAGAAGTGTCCCACTCCTTCGGCGTCTGCCGGTCAAGGGCGCCTCTCCCGGGATGCCCCTTCCCGGCACCTTCCAGGTCAGAGGTCTGCTGCAGCGCGGTCTATCGGCCCCCAGGTCGCCCTGTCTCTTTCTGTTCCTGATCTTGCTGCAGCTGGCTCCATTATGCCATACAGCCCTCCTCGATCTCAGCCTGAAAAGAAGAAGAAACATAAGTCCCGGGACAAAGAGCCTCTGGTATCACCGGAGGTCCCTTCCCCGACTTCGCAACCGGATTCTGACCTGTCTCTTATGGACGTTGCGCCCTCCTTGTCGGTGACGGGTGGGGACCCGGCGGTATGACTGGATTTAGCGTGTTCAGCCCTCATTTAAACCATCGTTCTGTGGTTCTCCAATGGAATTGTAATGGCTATTATCGTCACCTTCCGGAATTGAAATCCCTTCTGTCGTCCTACTCAGCAGCTTGTGTGGTTCTCCAGGAATCTCATTTTACTGATGCTCACTCACCGACCCTCCGTGGGTTCCGTGTTTTCTGTCGAAATCGGGTCGGACCCTTGCGGGCTTCTGGTGGCGTTTGTACGTTGGTCCGTACAGACATTGCTAGCACGTGGATTCCTCTCCAAACTACATTGGAAGCGGTTGCTGTTAGGGTCCACTTAGACTCTGCAGTCACAGTATGCAATCTTTATCTCCCTCCTGACAGGACTTTTACACCTGCTGCCTTAACCACCCTTCTTCAGCAACTTCCTCCTCCCTTCCTCCTCCTTGGGGATTTTAATGCTCATCATCCTTTGTGGGGCAGTGCCTTTCCATCTAGACGAGGTCTTCTTATCGACCAATTTATTGCAGACCACGACCTGTGCCTTCTTAATGATGGTTCCCCTACTCATTTCAGTGCTGGTCATGGTACCTTTTCTGCCATTGATCTTTCTCTTTCTTCTCCCTCTCTCCTCCCTTCATTACACTGGTCGCCACACGACGACCTTTGTGATAGTGACCATTTCCCGTTGATTATCACGCTCCCTTCCCACTCCCCGATGGACAGGTTACCTCGTTGGTCTTTCCACCGCGCCGATTGGCCTCTATACACTGCACAGGTCGAGTTTTCTCCCTCTTTGTCGGGTTGTATTGATGACGTCCTACGTGACGTGTCTGACGCGATTGTTCGCGCTGCTACCCTTGCTGTCCCGCGCTCATCTGGCCAATTTCGTCGTCGGCCAGTCCCGTGGTGGAGTACGGCCATTGCCATTGCCATCCGTGATCGCCGTCGAGCTTTGCAACACTTCAAGAGGCACCCATCTGTAGCCAGCCTTTCTACCTTTAAGCGCCTTCGCGCTAAAGCCCGTTATTTAATCAAACAGAGCAAGCGGATATGTTGGGAACGATTCGTTTCTTCCCTTGGTTCCACTGTCCCTCTGTCGCGGGTATGGGCTACACTTCGCTCTCTCCAAGGTTGCCATCGGCAGTCCACCCTCCCAGGCCTTCACCTCGCAGATGGCATTTGTACAGACCCATTAGTTCTCGCAGAACATCTTGCGACCCATTTTGCCGTGGCATCAGCATCGGCCTCCTATCCAGCTGCTTTCCTTCATCAAAAACAGCAGGCTGAAGCTGTCGCCTTATGTTTCACCACTTGTGAGTCAGAATCTTACAATGAACCTTTCACTGAATGGGAATTTCTTTCTGCTCTATCTTCTTCTCATGATACGGCCCCTGGCCCCGATTCCATTCATAAACAGCTGCTTCAACATCTCAGTGCTCCACAACGGCACCATCTTCTTCGGGTGTTTAACCGTATCTGGCTCCAGGGTGACTTCCCTTCTCAGTGGAGGGATAGCATTGTGGTTCCTGTCCTTAAGCCTGGTCAGAATCCCCTATCTGTTGACAGCTATCGGCCAATTAGTTTGACCAATGTTGGTTGTAAGTTACTTGAACGGCTGGTAGCCCGTCGGCTCACTTGGGTCCTCGAATCTCGGGATCTATTGTCCCCATACCAGTGTGGCTTTAGAGACGGACGATCTCCAATCGATCATTTACTTCGCTTGGAATCCGCAGTTCTGCAGGCTTTTTCCCAGCGCCGCCATTTGGTTGCAGTGTTTTTTGACCTTCGCAAGGCCTATGACGCGGCCTGGCGCCATCACATCTTACTAACCCTTCATCAGTGGGGTCTTCGGGGCCCACTCCCGATTTTTATCCGCCAGTTCCTGATCCATCGGTCATTCAGAGTTAGAGTTGGTACTGCTTTTAGTTCTCCACGGACCCAGGAGACGGGCATCCCACAGGGTTCTGTCTTGAGTGTCCTTCTTTTCCTCATTGCTATCGATGGACTTCTGGCCTCTGTCGGTCCCTTGGTCGCTCCTGCCCTGTATGTGGATGATTTCTGCATTTGGGTTAGTTCCTCCTCGATGGCATCTGCAGAACGGCAGCTCCAGGTGGCTATACGGCGTGCCTCTGCATGGACCCACTCACACGGGTTTCAATTCTCTCCTTTAAAATCGCGGGTGGTCCACTTCTGTCGCCGTACTACGGTCCACCCTGATCCAGAGCTCTATCTTGCTGCACAACAATTGCCTGTGGTTCCACATTTTCGTTTCCTGGGTCTTCTTTTCGACAACAAGCTCACTTGGCTGCCCCATATCCGACTCCTGAAGGTAGGATGTTTCCGTAACCTCAATGTCCTTCGCTTCCTTGCCCACTCCTATTGGGGTGCGGACCGTTCCCTCCTCCTCCGTCTTTATCGTGCTCTAGTTCTGTCACGTTTGGACTATGGTTGTCAAGTTTATGGTTCAGCTGCTCCTTCCACGCTGCACGTGCTGGATCCAGTCCACCATCGTGGTATCCGTTTGGCCGCCGGTGCCTTCCCTACTAGCCCTGTTGATAGTCTCCTGGTTGAAGCTGGGATCCCGCCCCCCCTTTCTGTTCGGCGGTCCCAGCTTCTGGTGTCTTATGCCCTTACTATCCGTTCTTCTCCCGCTCATCCTTCCTATTCTATCCTATTTCCAGACCATGGACGTCGCCCGCCTGACTCCCGCCCTCAGGCGGGTTTACCGGTTGGGCTGCGCCTTGCGTCTCTTAACCGTGATTTTCGGCTTCCTTCTTTGTCCTGTCTTCCTCGCTCCCTCCCCTCCACCCCTCCTTGGTTAGTTCCTCGGCCTCGAATTCGGATGGATCTCCGCCGCGGTCCGAAAGATTCCATCTCCCCGGTGGTGTTCCGTTCCTTTTTCCACCAAATTTTATGGGAGTTTCGGGATGCTGTTGTTTTTTACACTGATGGCTCTAAATCTGCTGCTCATGTTGGGTATGCCTTCACGTCCTTTGCTGGAACGGAAAATCATCTGCTGCCACCCTTATGTGGGGTGTTTACTGCGGAATTGATGGCCATTTCCCGGGCCCTTACCTTTATTAAACAATCCCAACACAACCGCGTTTTTGTTATGTACGGACTCGATGAGTGGCCTTCTTGCTATTGACCGGTGTTTTTCGCGCCATCCCTTGGTCTCTGCCATCCATGACCATCTCGCTGATCTTCACCGTGCTGCTTGTTCCATTGACTTCCTATGGGTCCCGGGCCATGTGGGTATCCCGGGTAATGAGCTCGCTGATCGTTTGGCTGGGGGAGCAGTTACTTACCCCCCGTTTTCTGTAACCCCTCCTGCAGCGGATTTACGGCTTCACATCAAATCCCACTTTGCACAGTCATGGGCCAGTTCTTGGGAGGCTACTCCACTGTCTAATAAACTTTGTGCCATCTCTCTGGTTCTAGGTTTCCTCCGGGAGAGTGGTTTTTATTCTCAGTTTTAAAGTTTTTAATCTCCCTCTGGTGTTGGGGCAGGGCGGTGAGTGTTTGGGTGTCTCCCACTGTAGGCGGTGTTCAGAGATTCCCGATTCACCTCCCTGCCTGGAATCCTCTTTTCTTTCCCTTTTACTCTGTTTTTACCCCTTCTTTTTAAGGCTTGGTTAGTTTTCTATTCCCATACGTACTTTCTGCATTATAGCGGTTGTCCCTTTTAAGTCACAGGTGGTCTTGCCTATGCTGCTTCAGCATAGTGTTGGGTTCGTTCTCTTGCCAACTTCCCTCGTTTGTTTTTACTAATGACAACGTGACTGCCCTTTTACGTTTCCCCTTTTTCCGTTTTATTGTTCTGCCTTTTCTGAGATGTCCCGTTAGCAGAATGGAGTCTATTTGAAACAAGGGACTGATGACCTTGCTGTTTGGTCCCTTTCACCTCAAACAACCAACCAACCAACCATCCCTTTACTTGTCTTTCCTTTATGCGTCACTGACGCCCACTACAGCTAGATACGTCCTCAGCATTTCCCTTTTCTTATTTTCTAGCTTCTCAACCACATACAAATTCCTTACTTTCCACATGACAACTCGTAGAACGTTATCCTTTTGTTGATTACTCAACTTTTTTCTCATGGTCACCTCCCCCTTGGGCCTCCTCGCCTGGAGGTTTGAGTGGGGGACTAGTCTTGCCAATGGAGAGTCTGTACAGCACAGACTTACTGAATCACATGCCTCATTGACGGACGTTATGTATCTTTAAGCAGTGGTTTATATTGCCTTCTGTATCCTCACGTTGTTGATCATTGCCGATTCTTCCTCATTTAGGACCAGTTTCAGGCCTCAATGGAAAGAGAGTGCCGTGAACCTCTGTCGGCCCCTCCGCCCTCTTTGGAAAGGCTGTTGGCTGAAAGAGGGTGACACCTGATGCTGGAAGTCTTCAGACACCAATGCTGATTATTCGTATTTAAAATTCAAATGATGGTGAGGTTCAAACCTGGGACTGAGGACTTTCCTGATTACGAAAAAAGACGCTACCCATGGGTGACTGGCCCCAAAGAGCAGGGTGTGACTCCCTGAGATATCCAGTCAAGCAGGAGCTATGAGCACTGGGGCTACTCATGCACACTGGGGGCAAACAAGAAGAGAATACTCCAGCCAGCACAATAACATTGTTACACTCAAGGCTGCGCCTTACAATCACATTTCCTTCTCGTCTCTGTTCAGCTATCGCCCCGAATATTTTCCGTGCATTCCCTTTTACAAAGCAGACAGGAAATCTCTGCCCCCCTGTCGTGTTTGAAGTTCCCTATGGCGTTACCAGAGGTCGTCCACGGAATCCTATGAGGTTTTCCGCTACTGGGATACAGCAGATTATATTCGCTGTCCACCTACAGGTGTAAGACATATCTCCCACAACGTCAGTATTGATGTGACGTTTTCATCCAGCTATCATTTGTTGCCTCTGTCTCTCGGATACATATGCTCCATACAAGTCTATTTTGTTTCCTTTCCAATTAAAAAAAAAAAAATCCATATTCAATAGACTACAGGTTACTTCACAAGTTGTAAACGTTGTCCATCAGATAAAATTGCATACACTGCGTAACCCATATTTTTTCTTTTAATGGTGGCCTCTACTGCAAACTGCTCAACACGAAAATTGTTGTTTAAGAAACACATCACCACTGCTGTCTTTTCAATGAATCGAATTGTGGAGACAGTACATGCATATATACAGTTCTATTTGCTTTACCCAAATGCAGATTTTGAATATACTCTTGATAACTTTTATAGCATAGCTCTTGTAATTCTTGCCCATCTTCTTCATTCCCTTGGGCTTCACATCAAACAGCACCTGCATATCCATGACCATATAGTTTCAACAGTAAGTTGATACCCCAACTTATCAGTTTGTTTCTCTCTCTCTCTCTCTCTCTCTCTCTCTCTCTCTCTCTCTCTCCTTCCTGTGATATAATTCAGCATCCATATATCAGTTTTCAAATTACCACACAACCAAAAGTAGCAGCCAGTTGACTTTAACTGCTTCTAAATTCTGTCTGATAGTTGTTCTGTCAGGGCAGCAAAATTGTTGGCCCTTATGTTTGGGATTTGGTTTATGCTTCACTGTGAACAATTTGTTGTTTTGCATCTTAGGCTACGCCAATGGGGAATATAGCAGAAGTAGTGCAGAAAAAGATCAGTTAATTGGTGGCACAGTCACGTTAAGTGAGGGGCTGGTGTTGTTGGCACTGAGTGTTCTGTTGCCCCGGTGGACAGTCCCTCAGCTGTACCGCCTGCAGTGAGCCCCTGTGTGAACACGCCCACCCACACAGTGTTTCTTTGTGCAGCTCGCCGACCGCCACAGGGGGCGGATCCACCCCCAAATCTGACCGTCAACCCCACAGCGGCCACAGCCCGACTCCTGCTGCAGCTGCGCCTCCCACGTCTGCCCGACACACCCCTCCACCTGATGACGCAGCCGTCTCTTACTTCCGGTGAGTTGTGTTGCCACACGTGCCCAAGTCTTACCCTCACAGTACTGCTTATTTTGGCATGATCCAGCCGATATAGTAAATAAAATAAAATACAGATTCCTTCAGTTTTTGGATAGAGGTTACAGTTGCCATTAAACATTACTCCTTTCTCACTTTTTTGGCTATGATATTTTGAAGATTGAGCACATATGCAGAAGATTTCTCGTTCTCTGTATTTGCAGTGAGAATTACGTTCAGTTCAGTCACTCAACTGTAGTTACGTAGGAAGTATCCCATTCAAATCATACCCATTCCCAAAGATTCTTTATATATTGATGTGTTGAATCTGATTTTGTTTTTAGTGACGATTGTGTGTCTTACAAATTGATTCTGAATTAAATGGGTGTGGAAACAGGATTTTTCACACAATTCCTCTCAACAAAACCTATGTGAATGGTTGTAGATATAAGTTGTTGAAGACACTGAGTAAGAAATGGCGAAAATAAGGTAAACAGAAATACAAGTAATAATGACAAAAAGTTAATATTTAGTACAGTAATGAGGATACAGATTGTTTTGGGTATGTCTTAAAATGTAATTCGAATATTCCTTAAATGGTTCCCTGGTCAGTTACATCTGTAGTGACTATTGGAAATCTGTGCCGCACTGTAACAGGAACCCAGATTTGCTGCTTATTGCAGGCAGTCTCCTTGAGCAGTCGGTTGCCTGAGCGCTCCTCCACTTCTGACTCAGCTTCTCATCGAAACTTGCACTAGAGTTTATCCCGGGAGACTTCTGGGAAGAGTATCAAAAGGGAAATCTAATCGGTGGATGTTATCCTACTTCAGAGGATGTACATGAGAATCTCTGGCAGTAGTGTTTGCAAACCATGGGTAAAAAGGTCATCCACAATGGCATTTCCAGTTACGCCAGCAAATGCACTCAGCTGGTCTAATGGTTGAGGTATCTGCTCTCTAGAAGTGAGAAATGCAGTGGGTGTGGCTGAGTGGAGATGCGTACAGCACTGTATGGCTCGTCACTCGTAAACAAACTCCTGTATTCGATGGATGATGGTCACCAGGTGTGATGAGTAGTGGATTTGATTCACCGAGGAGAAGTTTTGCATAATTCTATGGTATAGTTAACTTTTATTTTTAGAAATGAGCAACCGACATGGGCAAAGATAGTTGGACCTACTGTGTGTGTGTATATATATATATATATATATATATATATATATATATATATATATATATATATATATATATATATATATATATATATATATATATATATATATATATATATAAAAACCAACAGCAGAGTTTCCACAATGATGATGGTGCCACTACAGCGGAGTTACTAAATACAGTTTTCCTTAATTCCTTCACGAAAAAAGACAAAGTAACTATTCAAGAATTCGAAACCAGAACAGCTGTTAGCGTGAGTGACATAAAAGTATATATTTTAGGTGTTGTGAAGCAACTCAAATCACTTAAGAAAGGCAAGTCTTCTGGTCCAGATGGAATACGAATCAGGTTCCTTTCAGAGTATGCAGACACAATAGTGCCTTTCTTAGCAATCTTATACAACTGTTCACTTGGCGAAAGGTCTGTTCCTAAAGACTGGAAAGTAGCACAGGTCACACCAGTACTCAAGAAAGGAAATAGGAGTAACCTATTGAATTACAGAGACATATTACTGACCTCAATTTGCAGTAGGATTTTGGAGAATACACTGTACTCGAACATTATGACTCACCTCGAAGAAAATGACTTAACGATACATAACCAACACGGATTCAGAAAATATCGTTCTTGTGCAACACAGCTAGCTATTTATGCCCATGAAGTAATGAGTGCTGTCGACAAGGGATCTAAGATCGATTCCATATTCTTAGATTTCCAGAAAGGTTTGATACCATTTCTAACAAGAGACTATTACATGGTGTATACGACCCGGGGCGCCACCATCTAACCGTCTAGTACTGCCCCGGTACGAAATATCATAGATCCAGGGTTGATGCGCAGATCAGGTTGACTTGTAGTGGGGAGGGGGGGGGGGGGTGATCTGTGTTCACATTTAGTGACTTTGCTGTTTCCTCTTTATTCACTGCTGTCATGTCAAATGAAAGAGAGTGGTTTCTGTGGCTGGGAGATATCAAGTGAATTAAAATACATTCACACAATTACGGAAGATTAAAATATGTCATTAGTTCCAGCTTTTAATACAATTTCCACCTATCCGACAGTCAAGCATTAATTATCTTGGAGAACAATGAAGTTACTTTTGTCGCTTTGCTGAAGTAATTCGGCTTTTATTGATCTTTTCCGCTGAGGCAGCCAGTTTGTTTGAAAAAAAGCGTTCAAATCCACACTATTGGCTAGTTTCAACTGTTCGCTGCATTTCAAGGGCACGTTTTCATCTTCTACAGGGTGTATACGACCCGGGACAACCGGGAGATCTGGGAAAAACCCGGGAACTTTTGCATCCGGGAGAAAACCAGGAAAAACCCGGGAATTTTTTAGAATTCTGGGAATTTTTAATTGTTTTAGTTTTCAGTTAAATTTTTGTAATTTTGACTGGCAGGAACCGTTACTCTAACAAATGATATTACTGTATCCTGCAACTGCAGATTAATACTGCAACAATGAAACTTAACGAGAAAAAAAAAACAAAATAACTTAAAATGCAAACGAAATGCGCCATATATGACGACGACACAGAGTCCTCATGCAAGCGTCTGCCAACAGCAAAACGTGTCAAAGGCTTTAGGAAGACTGTGCAATACTTCATAACAACAAATTCCTTCCAATGACTGTGAAGTCACAACCGTTTACATTACATTCGTGTTAGCAGTTACGAGCGAGGTCATGCGCATGCGCAGCTGAGTCGCGTTTGAGAAGCATATTCTCCCGCTTCTGGCTACAGGAATGTGGCTCTCCGCTGTGCAAGCAGTCGCAGCAAACAGCTAGATGGTACCGGGAAAAGGGGGCGCCAAATTCATATTCTCAAGGAAAAACTTATTAAACAAAGCGCCTAGCATCCAGCGCACGTTGGTCTATCGATCATTTATATGATTTTGAAACGCATCCTTGTTGGTTTCTGAACACATTTTAAGTTTATTTCTGAATGAATCGTAAGTTGATTTTTGAATGCGTGCGTAGTGTACGTGATGTCTCTGTCAGGAGCATCCTAATCGCATCTAGAAAATAATCTTTCTGCAGACAAAAGGGGATGGGGCCGTACGAGCTGAGCGGAGTAAAGCCGAACGGATAAATGCCAGTCGCTGTCTGTCTGGGTTTTCGAATGTTCAGCTTTCTTATAATTCGTAGCGAAATCCATAGATTCAGCCTACCAGAATGGAAATAAACGACTGCAGGAATAACAAGTAGGTAAGATTACGTATTATCTTCTCGTTGTATCCAAGAAACTGAAATTTTGACAGAAACTTTCTGGCCAGATTGCTACACTAGTAAGGCCGTCCCCGGCTAGCAGCCGCTTAAGTTGTGATTCGGAAGTAACGCAGAAAACGTTTTGTACGAATTTGTAACAACGCCTAATGGCAGAACAACTGCGGGGTAACTAAACCGGTGATTCTGGCAGGGCTACTGAAGTTAATCATCGAACAAATTTTGACAGTGGCAGGAATGTCAACAGAATTGGTGATGACAAGATTGTTAGAACGAGGAAGCAGAATAAACGGGGACATCACACAAATTATGGAAGGACGAGACTATTCCAAATTTATATAAGAATTTCGCAATACTGCTTTCCGATCTCATGCTTGAGAAACTGGTGCGTATGAATGAAATGTGAAACTATTTCCTAACATAAAGCTTTTTGCTTGTTGTAGGCCTAATAGGCATTTGATATATGTACTTAGTGAATTATATTCTATCGTGTATTAAAAATGACTATCTGTGCCAATACAGTCTCGCTAATTTGGGGTGTGTGTGTGTGTGTGTGTGTGTGTGTGTGTGTGTGTGTGTGTGTGTGTTATAAAATTTGCTACAATATTAGAAAGGCCTGTTTTGTTTTATTTAGCATACATTGACAAAATAGATGTAATCAGATCCAGAAACCACACCAGTCTTAGCTATTATTTGTATTAACAGCTTTTTCAGTATTAGATAACGAAATTTCGAATTTTCATGCAGCAAAAAGTTTGGCCAACTTTGGTGAGGTAATAGATTCTTGTGCAGAAAGCAAAAGCACGCCATTTAAAGCTGTAGCAAGATTAGAGAGAAAAAATGCTAGGAGGTAAGTATTGAAATGTGTACTTTCTTGCTTGTCTCTTGTCTATATTGGTTTGATGCATCCTATATTTTACTTTTGTCACACAAAACAGGAAGTTATTAGCTATTAGGCAATAAAGAGTCCAAATTTTCTGAAGAGATCTTGTTCTCCCGATTACAAATAATCCCATCCGCTATTAATGGCGAGTTTTTTTAAAAAATAGAGGGGCAAGCTGTCAAACTGGCTGACTGGGAGCAGGAGAGGCAGCACAGGACATTTCTATTTCCACTGTCCTGAATATAGTTTAATGTCATCGCTTACAAAATATACAAGTTTCAATTCCACAGAGTGAAATACAGTGACGTGCGATAGGAGAACGCTGTACGAAGAGGTGTGGCACTGCACTTTGGCACACTTAAGGCCAAATAACATGTCTAATATTTTCTCTAACACGTATGTTTTTGTTTCAAATTTTTCAGAATGATGTGTTTTACAAGATGCACATAGGGTAATTTTGAAAATTCGTTTCTTTTAGTATTGACCCGGTTCGCAAATATCGTAGATGCGAGGCTGATGCGCAGAGAAGTCCGAGCTATAGTGGGCAGTCTCCACGTGACCCGTGTTAACGTTCAGTGATTTTGCTGTTTCTCCTTCGTTTACTCTCGCGTCAAATGAAAGCAAAACGGATATCTTTGGCCGGGAGGTATCAAGTGAATTAAAATACATTCACATAATCACCGAAGGCTGATATACGTTATTAGTTTCAGATTTTATTTTGTTTCCACCTTTCTGACAGTCAAGCACCAATCACCTTGCAGAACAATGAAGTTATTTTTGTCTGTTTGCTAAAGAAATTTGGGTTTTATTAACCTTTTCCGCAGAGGCATCCAATGTATTTGAAACGAAATTTTTAATTCCACAGTACTGGCTAGTTTCAACTGTTCGCTGCATTTCAAGTGCAAGTTTTCATCTTCTAGCACGTATGGCATTATGCCATAATAATGAGCCAAACATGAGATTACGCAGTACTGGTACTCCAAGAAAATTTACATCTGAATCTGGACACACGAATATGCGCTTTAAGTTGCAGTTTAAATGTGCACATTTTAGTATGGTTCACGAAATTCTGACCTCTTGGAGTACCCTGGGACGTCTTACTGCTTTTACAACGTAGTGTAAGATCTTTTAATGTTATACGTGTACGTACATACTGGCTTCTTTAGCAAATAAAAAAAATTATTAAAATAATAATAATAGTAGTAATAATATAATAGTAATAGTAATTATTTGTAATAATAATAATAATACTTGTTTGTTTGGTTGAGTAAGTAATTGAGAGATTAAAATTTACGCCGTGAATTTATCGAACTTCGCACGTCCGAAGATGTACGGAACGTAGCCAGAGCTCATTATATATTTTCTGTAGACAAAGTCTAATATCTGACCTGAGCTTCAATCATGAAAATGGAGAGACTAAAATTACTAAAACAGAGAAAAGCATACGAGTAAATAAAACATATATTCATTTTAACATATACATTACGATATGAATGACACTTACGTAAAATTATAGGTAAATAATTGCAGATCATTTACAAATGAGAGCGACTTATAAATTCTGCGCCTCTTTTCTGCAAATAAGTATGAAATGGCTAACTGTGGAGCCACACAAAATATTACGTCCCTCTAGGACAACGAATGACACAAGAGTGTTGATGCCAATTGGCTGTGACAAGAGAGCGGTGTTAATTGCTTTATTTTGCATTCTCTTGTCTTAAAAAATCGATACATATAATCTAAGTTAACTAAATTAAATATTGTCTGTGCTCGAGTGCAAATGGTTCCTTAAACTGCCCCCCAAATTGCGAGAGCAAAGGTATACCACCTGCAGCTAAGCAATTTGTTGACGTATTTTCTTTATTTATCATGTTATGAGTCATAAGTTGTTACGTATCATGTTTCACAGATTCAACATACATATAATATCATACATGTCATATATCTATACAAATACATAAATAATATTTACATACAAGATAAATGAAAGTGAAAAGAAAAATAAAAATATTTGATACCGAGCGGTATTGAACCTGGGAACTCCAGTACCAAAATGCATTGTTGACGTATTTTCTTTATTTATCATGTTATGAGTCATAAGTTGTTACGTATCATGTTTCACAGATTCAACATACATATAATATCATACATGTCATATATCTATACAAATACATAAATAATATTTACATACAAGATAAATGAAAGTGAAAAGAAAAAGAAAAATATTTGATACCGAGCGGTATTGAACCTGGGAACTCCAGTACCAAAATGCAGTGCACTGGCTCAGAGCTATAACTACTCTCTTAACTCTAATATAGTTTTACATAGACTGTAACAAATTTCACAGTTCGTATTCACTTGTGCTGTTTCCTTGTAATAATTTGTTGGGCATGTAGTCCGTTGTTCTCTTTCACTTCAAAATGTTATTACACATGTTCATTCAATAAATAAAATTAACTAATGGTTTTGTGCATTTTCAGATATATGTGAACATATTCTCTTTAGAATGTCACTTGTTAGTAAAGGTTTATACTGTGCTAAAGTCTTTGCACTGTAAAATAAATGTCACGTGTCACACGTTTTGTTTACATTGAGACGAAAGATCTTTAAGAAACAAGTTGGAGATCAAGAATCTCGCAATGAAGCGTGCTTTGGAAGACGTAGTTAAAATGTGGTTTCGTCTTGGTAGGAATTCATGGTGTCAGTGGTTCCGTACTGCCCAGTCCGTATTACGTCTATTCAATAACCTCCAATTTCGTCTTCCAAAAGGCGTATGTCGTCCCCTGGATATTGTGTCGTCGTTTCGTCGAAAAGTGTGCCGTGGTTTTGCGACTCACGTCACCTATAGTGTACCATCATGAGCGCAGTGAACCGTTTTTTTTAAATATTTGCACACAACTTGTTCATACATTGTTCGTTGCAAAACAAAATGTTCGTTCACAACAGAGAGCACAAAACATAACAAATATCACTTCACTTTGAGTACAGTTTTCTGTTACATGTTTACATAGATATAAAAAATTTTCTGTGAAACGTGTACGTATACATTTACATTACATTGTTTGGTAATAAATATACATATTTTACATTTTTCAGTTGCATTAAACTAGATATTTACAAGTACATATGGGCCAGATATAGAAAAAATTATCTTATAGGTTCAGTGTATTGTGATACATTCAGAAAATCCATTTTCTTTTATAGGTCTCTTCCCCTTTTTAATAAAGTTTTCCTTTTAAGTATATTTTCCTTTACATCAGTACTACACAATAAGTGTTCTTCCTCATTAAATGTTTCCTGCAACATAAACTTTCATAGTAGGTTAGAAAACATCTTGGAGATGATCTGTCCTGAAAAGTCATGATTACAATAAGACACGACACGTCACATCCACAATCAATTCCAAATTAGCACATGCACAAAGTATCATTTACAATTAAAATAAAAAAAATATATATATAGCCTTGCTCAATTAATCTCATTTGTCATTTCCTGTAGAGTGTTTTTTGTGCGTGTTGTGTTCATGTGGATTGTGGTGTGAGTGTGAATAGCAAATCAAGTGTCTATCATACCACTTAATATATCAGGTTCAGGGCAGGAATTGTCTCCGGTCATTTAGTCTGTCAGCTTGTCTGCAGGGTATTAATAAATATAATCTGTAACTGTGCTTTGCATGAAAATTGTTAGTTCTTCTTGTGTCTTATCTTCTTGCTGCTGCTGTTATTGCTGGTGCTGTAAAATGTAGATACTTAAGATTACATATCTTCTTCTTCTTCCAGCTTGAAATACCAGATATGACTTACCTTGGTGTTGTATCAGTATACTCTGCTAATGGCTAAAAGTTTTCAAATCTTTGTGAGGGTACAAACCTAAAATTCTCTTATTCTTGGGGTTTTGTAGCAGATATGCTCCAGGGTGTGGTATATCAATGATTGTGTAAGGACCTTCATATAATGGACGCCACTTGACATTACGTTCTGGAGGTGATGACGATTTGTATTGGGTCTTAAGTAAAACTTGCATGCCTATTGTAAAGTTTTGCCTTCTTTTCAGATTAGCACCATAGTTCTTATTTCTAATGTCAGCTTGTTCAGTAATTGCAATGAGTACTTCCCTTACCTTTTCCTCGTGTGAAGGTTTGGTGTCAGAAAATTTTGGTAGTGGGTTGCTCCATTCATTAGTTTCCTTAGTGTCAAACATGATTTCTCTGGGAGTATAGGGTGTGTTGTATATATTTAAATTGTTGTGTATTTCCTCAAAAAGTGCTAAGTAATGTATCCAGTTTGTGTGCTGTGTTGAGGTATAAGTTCTCATGAATCTATTTAATTCTCTAAAAATTCTCTCACAAGGGTTGGCTGATGCATGAAACTTTGAAATAAAGATACTCTTAATGTTATTGTCCTTTAGAAATTTTCTCCAGATGAATCCTGCACAATACGTGGCATTATCTGATAGAATGGCTTTAGGTTTTCCACAGTATGGCATGTAATCATTTGTGAATCTTCTGATGATGGTGTTTGCTGTGGGTGACTTAATGGCAAAAAGTTTGATGTGCTTAGAAAATATGTCATAAAATGCTAGAATGTATTTACAACCACCGATGCTAGTTGGATGAGGTCCGCTAACATCTGTACAAAGTATCTCTCTAGGTCCAGTGGGTAAGATAGAGTGCAAATCTGTTTTGGTGGATTGATTTTGTGGCTTGGATTTTTGACATACGAGACATTTGCTGATAACATGTATTTTTCTTCTCATGTTTGGAAAATAGCAATACATTTGTAACTTGTTTAGACATTTCTTTGTTCCATAGTGTCCCCAAACTGTGTGAGTGTGTGCAATGAGTTTGTGCACAGAATCTTGTGGTATGCAAACGCACCAGTTAGTAGCATTTGTGTGTCTTTTGTAGAAAAGTATGTTGTTGTGTAACATGTATCTGTCTTGTAAAGTGTCATTGTGTTGTTGTACTATGATTTGTTTTACTTTGTACCAGTGTGGATCTGAATCTTGTAGTGTTGCCATGTTCTTGCATAGGTCTATGTAGTATTGTGTAAACTGTTTGTCTTGCATGAGTAGTATTCTGTAATCGTGTGTGTTCTCAAAGTCTGTATTGTTATGGTGTAATCCTTGCGGTAGTCTTGAAAGTGTGTCAGCTATTATGTTGTCTTTTCCCGTGATGTGCTTGATTTCAAAAGAGTAATTCTGTAATGCAAGTGCCCATCGTGTAAGTCTAGGATGAATGAGTTTACATGACAAAAGGAAGGTAAGTGCTTGATGGTCAGTGTATATAATGGTGTGTCTTCCATACAGATAATAATTAAACTTTTTAAATGCCCATATAATAGATAATGTTTCCAATTCTGTGGTGGATTAAGATCTTTCACGTTCCGTTAAAGTCCGACTGGCAAAACCAATGATCTTCATATGTTCTGAAGTTTCTGTTTTAACAAGTTGAAATAAACAACATCCCAAACCAATGTTTGATGCATCACAAGCAATACAAAAGTTCAAATTGAAGTCTGGATGTTCCAGCATGTTAGAATTTACTAAGGCTTCTTTGATTTTATTAAAGTCATTTTCACAGTCTTGGTTCCAAATCCATACCTGGTTCTTCTTTAATAAGTTTAGTAAGTATCTGCTATTGAGTAACTGTTTAGGTATGAATCGTCTGAAAAATGAGCATAGACCGAGAAATGATTTTAACTGTTTCTTATTAGTGGGACTAGGGAAATGTCTGATGGCATCTAATTTTGAAGGGTCAGGTTTAATGCCTTGTGTGTTGATGATGTGTCCTAGGTATTTGATCTCAGAACAAGCAAATCTAGATTTACAAATATTGGCAGTGATACCAGCTTGTGTGAATCTGCATAGTAAAGTGTTCGGGGTATCAATGTGTTCCTTCCAGGTTTTTGAGGCAATCAGTATGTCATCTACATAGTGTGTAACAGTTTCTAGTAAATCATCACTGAGTACAGAGTTTAGTGCAGTAATGAATACTCCTGAGCTTACATTTAGGCCAAATGGTAATACACAAAATTGGTAAGTTCTGCCACCAAACTTAAAGGCTGTATATTTTCTAGATTCTGTGCTTATTGGCACCTGCCAAAACGAATTTTTAAGGTCTGTTGTAGAGAAATATTTTGCATCCAAGAATTTCTGAAGTTGTTCGTCAAGATTTTCTGGTTGTGTCCTCACAGGTAAGATAATTTGGTTGATAGCTCTTGCATCTAATACTAACCTGATACTTCCATTGTGTCTTTTCACTACATGCAAAGGGCTACAATATGGAGATGTTGATGGTTCTATAATATTCCATGTAATCATTTTCTTTAGTTCTTCCCAAACTGCAGGTCGCAGAGCTAGAGGTACATTGTATGACTGGTGGTAATAGATTTGGTGAGGCTTTACTTCAATCGTATACATATATGTGTTGATCCTACCTGGCTTACTTGTGAAAACATCCTTATTCTTAAGTAAAATATGTTTAAGCTGGGATCTCTCCTCTTCATTAATAGCATCACATTCTTATAACTTAGAATTAACTTGTGTAAGTACATCATTCACTATCTCACTGTGTGATACAGGTTGTTGTGTGGAATCTGTCAGTCTCACGTATAATCTGTATCTTGTAGCCAGAACAGTGCTTGTTATGGTCTACTAGTCGAGTGTCCAAGTTCAAAAATATGTCTCTGCCTTCATACTTAAAATAACAAATGCCTTTGGAGAAGTCTATAGTACAGTCCTTCTCGCAAAGAAAATCCATACCCAATATACAATTGGCAGCAAGGCTTTGGACAACTACGAAAGGCCATTGTACGATTCCATTTCCCATATTAACAGTCACAAATACCTGCTTATTAACTCTACTTGACTTATTACCTAATGCAGTTAATATTAAACAGTTTTGAACTGGGAACTCTGGTATCTTAGAAGTTTTCTTCATCATAGTATAAAAATTGTGGGAAATCACACTGACAGAAGCTCCTGTATCAATAATTATGTTAGTAGGTATACCTCCTACAATGCCTGAGGTGGAAGACAGTACAAATCTTTTCTTTACGTTGTGACATTGTGTGTTGTCATTTATCAGATCATCAGCTAAGTTTCCACTTTCATTATATCTTAAGAATAGTGTAGGCAACTTTTGTTGTGTAAATGTTAATTTTTCTTGTTTCACAGTTTCACTAGCAAGTGTGTATTCAAACATAGTTTCTAAATTGAAGTTGCCCCCCAAATGTTCCTCAGTCACGACCTGGGGCTCAGTAATGACTGGTTCTAGTTTACCTGGTTTGTCTGGTCATTGGCAAGTGTAGTTGTAGTTTCATTAGCTACCTCAATAATATTTACATTAGGATATTGTCTTTGCCAATCGCCTGTCTGTTTTCGGTTGGCTGAAGTCACTTGTTGGTTTGTGTTGCTTGTTTGCGCAAAATTCCCTTGTGGCATCTGAATATGATTTTGTGGTGGCGGTTGCTGTGTTTGCCACTGTCTCACATAATACTGGTTGTCGTTCTGGTTAAAGTGCTGTGTAGGTGTTCCATTTCTTGTGTAATCTGTGTTGTTGTTTCTTTGCCAGTGTTTCTGTTTGGCTTTGTGTCCGTTGTTGTTTCCATTATTCCTTCTTGAATTAAAATTGTCGTTTCTTCGTTTTTTGTATGGGTTATCTCCCTGTGTATAGTTGTAGTCGTTGTTTGTGTGCAGCTGTGAGTTGTGGTGATTGTTTTGCATGTTTACTGTGTGTTGTGAATTTTGCTGCGTGTTTGGTAATGTAGCAATGTAGACATGTTGATTCCTACTGCGTGAGTTGTGTGTTGGTTCTTGTTCTTCATACAGTAAATCAACAGTATCTAACGTTTCCAAAAAATATTCAGGATCGTCGTCCGGTAAGTACAGTAATTTCTCTTTAATATTAAAAGGAAGTCTTGCTTTCAGTGATCGGATCACATCTTTTGGTTTCACTGGTTCATTAAGGAAGTGTATCATGTTCAGGTACTTCTCGAAATATCTGCGCAGGTTGCCGTTTTTAGGATTGAAGTGTTCGGGTTCAGTGACTTGTTTGCGGATACGTTCCTGCACAGTGCGTGACCAAAACTTATTCAAGAAGGCGCGTTCAAACTGCTCGCATGGTACACATCTGTCGCTTTCATGGTAAGCCCAGACAGCAGCGTCCCCTTGAATGTAATCCACAACATACGCAATGCGTTTGTGGTCGCTCCACGAATGTGGGAATGCGTTCCTAAAAGCTTTTAAGAAGATGACAGGGTGTACAGTGTTTTTGCCTGGTATAAAAGGTTGGAATTTATGGTGCTTGAATAGACTTTCTTCTTCTTTGTTATGTGTTCGTCTGTTTCTTTCCGTGTAATCATTGAATTCTTACCTGTGTGTACATGGTTCTTCATCAGAATAATTGTATTGTATTTCAGGTGACGGGTATCTGTTGCTATGCGTGTCAGTGTATTGTGTATTTGAGTGTTGAAATTCGTGTGTGTACATGTGTTCATTTCCGAATCGAGATTTTCTTTTGTGTGTAAAAATGTGTAGTGGGTGTACTATTCTGTTGTGCTTGACATTGAGTTGTCTTTGTTTGCATATCGTCATCGATTACTTGTCTATTGTTGTTCATGTATTCCACTACAGAATCGTGCACAATATGTGGCATTTTGTTTTGTATACATTCTTCAAAAATTTCGTCTTTGTGTGCCGTCCATTCTTTAAATTGTGAATTAATTCGAGACAAATGGGGTTCAGCCTCTATCTGTATTGTTGTGTGAATCTGTTTGTGAATGTCAGCTACATTTGTTTCTATTGTATTCACCTTTAAATTAATTTCGTCACATGCGTGCGTGTTTGATTCTAATTTGCAATTAATAGTTTCACAGGTTTTTGTCAAGTCATGGATGTGATTGGCATTGTCGCTTTGTCGTAACTCTAAATTTTCGAATTTTTCGGTAAGATCGTCGACCTGTTTCGAAAGACGTGTATTAATTTCATCTACCTTTTGAGTCAGTGTGGCGAAGTCTGATTTTATGTCATTTCTGAAGGCTGCATTGTCTGTCATTAATTGTGTGAATTTTTCGTCATTATCTTGCTTAATATTGGATATGCCTTCCAAAATTGAAATCAGTATAGCGGCAAAATTTTGATTGCAAAATGAGCTTGCTCCCGCCGCGTCATTAGACGTGACGTGGTCTCTCAGGTTTGGTTCTGAATTGCTCCTTTCGGCGTTTGTGTGTATGTGTAGAGGATTATTTTGATGTGTTTGCGTGTCTGTATTAATTTCTGTGTCTGAATGTGTCTGTGTATCCATATTTGCATTACTTGATTGTTGTTCCATTGTGTACTGGTGTCGAGTTTTTACCATATCGTCAATAAATTGTGTGCAAGAAAAAAAATTGTTTAAACGCGTAGTGTGAAAATGTACTGCCTATGTGTGTGTTTAAATGACTGAGAATGATTAAGAGATGACTTTAAAGATCGAAAGTAGCATACGTATTAATGGTGACTAGCCATGTTGCTTGAATCTTGTACAATGTCGGCCATATTGTGCAATGTAACTTGCGTATTGTTGGATCGGAATGTAATCGTCTGAATAATGAGATTTCGCGGAATTTGGAAAAAATTACCAAATGGAAACTGAATATTGAATTTAATGCTGAGAAAAAGGAATGAAAAATTTTTTTTGAATGAAAAATGTGCTTGGAATCAATTGTGGATGCGCGAGTGCTGCGTCTTACCGTACATGTCGTCTTGATGCGAAGATTGCATTTCCAGTCCAAATTGTCTCCAGATTTTATTCGCTTTCTTCCATATTCTCGTCACATGGGTTGTTGCTGGTCAGGATGTACATGAAAAAGAACAATTAGTTGTAGTACAGATACAATAATGAGTCCTGGCACATAGTCGCCAGTTTAGCAAATAAAAAAAATTATTAAAATAATAATAATAGTAGTAATAATATAATAGTAATAGTAATAATTTGTGATAATAATAATAATACTTGTTTGTTTGGTTGAGTAAGTAATTGAGAGATTAAAATTTACGCCGTGAATTTATCGAACTTCGCACGTCCGAAGATATACGGAACGTAGCCAGGGCTCATTATATATTTTCTGTAGACAAAGTCTAATATCTGACCTGAGCTTCAATCATGAAAATGGAGAGACTAAAATTACTAAAACAGAGAAAAGCATACGAGTACATAAAACATATATTCATTTTAACATATACATTACGATATGAATGACACGTAAAATTATAGGTAAATAATTGCAGATCATTTACAAATGAGAGCAGACTTATAAATTCTGCGCCTCTTTTCTGCAAATAAGTATGAAATGGCTAACTGTGGAGCCACACAAAATATTACGTCCCTCTAGGACAACGAATGACTCAAGAGTGTTGATGCCAATTGGCTGTGACAAGAGAGCGGTGTTAATTGCTTTATTTTGCATTCTCTTGTCTTAAAAAATCGATACATATAATCTAAGTTAACTAAATTAAATATTGTCTGTGCTCGAGTGCAAATTGTTCCTTAAACTTCCTACGTAAAGATAGCTGCTCAAGCGCGGGCGCCTTTTACCTGGCGCTCTCCGGCAGCTGCTGGAACGAGCCTGTTTCCAGCAGGTCGTGGAAGAATATTGCAAATGCTGGTTCGAAAAGCGTTACTTTCAAAGTAAATATCCTTTAACGTAAGTTGGACTATGCGTGAGGGTGTACCATGGAATTCTTAAATCACAGTGTGTTTGACTCCATTTAAAAATCAACTCTTTGATGACAAGCCATTTAGAAGAATTTCAAACCCTGGAGATCAGACATTTATGTCATCATTAAAAATTTTACTGCCACATTTGTGTGATGTATCTTAAAGTGTAACACGCGCAAAAAATCAACATTATATCGAAAGACTAGCTTCTCTTGCAGCTTATTAACCTTTGTGACCAATATTATATGTGGAAGCTTTGCTTTTCTTGTAGCAACACTATGTATATTAATGTAAGCCATTAACTCGTGTGTTACTGCTGCTTAACAGGGATGTTGCTATTGGCTGACTACATCACGCGTCCTATGCTCTGAATACTCGCTGTCATGAGCTGGCGAGATCACGTGACATGAGCTGTGGCTGGCTTACAAAAGCGCATCGCTATCTCGATTTCAGTGATTCGGAAAGTAACATGCGGTGTTTGGTGGAAATCCAATGTGTGCTGTCGTAATACCAAAATGCGCAATGTACATGTTGCTGCACGCCAAAGATATTTCCCAAACGTGTCTTTTTCCCTGAGTTTCGTTTTCTAAAGTTCCGGGAAATCCATGCCCATGTCCAAAACCATAACCATTCAAAGGATTGATAATTTCTTGCACTTCCGACAGAAAATATACTGTCACTTAAGACGGAAAAAGTGTTTTCACGCGGGAGAAAGTGTATTTTTAAGCGCGAAATCCGGGAAAAATCCGGGAATTTTTTCCTTGTCCACGTATACCTCCAGTATTAATCAAATTTGATACGTATGAAGTATCGTCTCTGTTGTGTGACTGGATTCTTGATTTCCTCGCAGAGATGTCACAGTTCATTCTGATAGACGGCAAATCATCAAGTAGAATAGAAGTCATATACGGCGTTCCGCAAGGTAGTGTCGTAGGCCCTCTGCTGTTCCTTATTTACATAAATGATCTAGGTGATAATCTGAGCTGCCCCATTAGATTGTTTGCAGATGACGCTGTAATTTACCGTCTAGTAAAATCATCAGACGATTAATTCCAATTACAAAATGATCTAGAGAGAATTTCTTTATGATGCGGGAAGTGTCAGTTGGCACCAAACAAAGAAAAGTGCGAGGTCATCGACATGGGTACTAAGAGAAATCCGCCAAATTTTGGGTATACGATAAATCGCACAAATTTAAGGGCTGTCAATTCGACTAAATACCTAGGAATTACAATTACGAGCAACTTAAATTGGAATGACCACATAGATAATATTGTGGGAAAGGCGAAACAAAGACTGCGCTTTGTTGGCAGAAACTTAGAAGATGCGACAAACCTACCAAGAGAGCCTACATTACACTTGTACGTCCTCTGCTGGAATATTGCTGCACGGTGTGGGATCCTTACCAGGTACGATTGGCGGAGGACAGCGAAAAAGTGCAAAGAAGGACAGTTTGTTTCGTGTTATCGCGCAATATGGATGAGAGTGTCACTGATACGATACGAGAGTTGGTGTGGCAGTCACTGAAACAGAGGCGGTTTTCTTTGTAGGGAGATCTGTTTACGAAATTTAAATTGCCAGCTTTCTCTTCCGATGGAAAATATTTTTTTGACATCCACCCATGTAGGGCAAAATGATCAACATAATAAAATAAGAGAAATCAGAGCTCCAATGGAAAGATTGAAGTGTTCCTTTTTCCTACGCGCCATTCGCCAGTGGAATGGTTGAGAAGTAGTATGAAAATGGTCCATTGAACCCTCTGCCAGGCACTTCAGTGTGAATTGCAGAGTAACCATGTAGATGTTGATTCCCTCCTGTATAGAGATTAAAGTACTTCCTGCTTTGATTGACCAATATAATCAGCTGCAGATATCGACTTTGGAATCCACTGAACATTTAAAACCCTCCTGCACCTCAGGCAGGCAACAGAAGCACACCCATTTCGACTGGCGGTCATGGAAGACAGAGAGAATTAGTGTTCAAATTATATCAGGAGCAGGCAACAAACAGAAATTTTTCAATTTTCGTGCATGCAAATCATGCGGGTAATAGCGCGTAATTTGGCGCAGGAAGTACATACTTACAAGTAAATAAAATTTTAAAAACGCTCAATATAAGATGACACACACGTACATGTGCTACATGCACACCGAAAACATCATCGATAGTGTAGAATTGTATACTTAGTATCCAGGATAATAGTATTAATTATGCACCACTTGGTGATATTAAAAATCAGTATGCTCCGTAGAGAATGTGAAACAAAGGAGAAAAAAATAGAACACCAGGATGAGATGCAAGACTTGGAAAGGTAGAAAGTGGGGAAATGTTTGGGATGCAAACACGCCGGCCTTGGTGGCCGTGCGGTTCTAGACACTTCAGCCCGGAACAGCGTGACTGCTATGGTCGCAGGTTCGAATCGTGCCTTGGGCATGGATGTGTGTGATGTCCTTACGTTAGTTAGGTATACTTTGTTGTAAGTTCTAGGCAACTGATGACCTCAGAAGTTGCTTAGTGCTCAGAGCCATTTTGTGATGCAGCGTCAAGGATAACAGCAGCCATGTCTCAGAGCTGATAGTCCGTGCTATTGGAAACGACGTCGAACTGTTCGTGCAGATGGTCGTTGTCTTGCAAACGTCCCCATCTGTTGACGCAGGGATCGAGACGTGGCTGCACGATCCGTTACGGCCATGTGGATAAGATGCCTGTGATCTCGACTGCTAGTGATACGAGGCTGTTGGGATCCAGCACGGCGTTCTGTATCACCCTCTTGAACCCACCGATTCCACATTCCGGTAACACACATTGGATCTTGACCAACGCGAGTAGCAATGTCGCGATACGATAAACCGCAATCGCGATAGGCTGCAATTCGACCTTGATCAAAGTTGAAAACGTGATAATATGCATTGCTCCTCCTTATACGGGGCATCACTACGTTTCACCAGGCAACGCCAGTCAACTGCTGTTTGTGTATGAGAAATAGGTTGGAAACTTTCCTCACGTCAGCATGTTGTAGGTGTCTCCACCGGCGCCAATCTTGTGTGAATGCACTGAAAAGTTAATCATTTGCATGTCACAGCATCTTCTTCCTGTCGGTTAAATTTCGCGTCTGTAGCACGTCATCTTCGTGGTTTAGCAATTTTAATGGCCAGTAGTGTATTATTCAGACAAGATACTGCATCACTAGAAATACGTCTTCTCGCCACGCCTACTAAAGACAGTCTCTCTAATTTAGATTTTGTCATAGTTTTCGGAAAATATTGAAGTTCCTTTTTTTAATTTGTACTGAGGCATAATTTTAGTTTCGCTGTGTCAAGCAGTGTTTGTCGTTTTTTGAACTTTCATCAGATCCAGTGTTTAATTTTGACTACCTGAGGCAAGTATATGTGACACCCATTGCCCCGGGGGGAGGGGCGGATTGAATGGAATATCAAATGCGAAGAACCAGGACACCAGTTGCGTTACACAATTTTTATCGAAACTAGTGTGCTTGAAAATGAACAAAAATCTAAACGACAAAACTGGTCGCTGCAGTGGACTCAGGGAACTGCTGGCGTAATCGGCGCCCAGCGCTACCAACAGAAATGGCAAACGTTTAGATTCACGACCCAGTTCTGGCGCTACAGCTGCAGGGTTGATGGCGTTTGCAGAAATGAAAAAGCAGGGAAGTCGACGTGAAGTGTTGCGGACAAATCGGATACGTGACGATACCGAACGATGAACCCACGAGATACCTTTCAGTGTAGCTAGCACGATGGTTGTCGAGAGGCGTGAACATCCGTCGTTTCCCTTTCAGTTCTTGCTCTGAGGGGGATAGCTTGTTGATGTACAGAGTATCCAATAATAAATCAGTACTCCAACGAACAGCTCTAAAACCGGCAGCATACTTAAAACGTGCAGCCCATATTTTTGTAGGCAGGCACATTGATGATTTTGCGCTGATATATCAATACTCTCCTCGATACATGGGGAGCAGATAACGGTATTTTATAAAAAATTGATACATCGGATACTGTACATTTTAAAAATATCAAGTCATAAACAAGTTCCATCATTCCGCAATCGAAGTCTGTTAATTCCCGTTGTGCGGCCATCAAGACGTCGGAAACCCTTTGCCAGGAGTCACCTCAGTACAGGTGACAGCGCCGCTAACACGCTGCCCTTTTATACCTTGCGTACGCAATACTGCTGCCATCTGTATGTGTAGATATCGCTATCCCATGACCTTCTGTCAGCTCAGCCTGTCTCTGCCTTGAAGCACCCGGGTGGTTCTACAGCCCAAAACACCTGCTCTCAGTTAGAAATTAGAAACTACTCGAAATTGTACGTAGGCGGAATAGATTTTAAATGAGCTAAACATTTATTCAAAATAACTGATGCCTTGTCATCCACAGACTAAATACTTTCCTTAGTGATGTGTGTTATTACATTTTAATTAACAATATAGTCAAATTGCACACCATTGACTGCTAGACACATTTGGAATGGCTGTTTGAGAGAGAGAGGTGAACTGGACAAGCTACATTGGATGATACGTCGTTGTGTGGTCTGGCGCGCAGCATCTGCCATACCTGGGGTTCATGTCAGACTCTATCTTTCAGTGCTCCCCGTGGAAGGAAATCCATTTGAGTCAGATCAGGGTACCTGGCTGGCCTTTGTACTGCAGCATTCCGTCCCATACAACGGCCGTGAAACTTTCCATTCATTGGTCACTTTGGAGCAGGGGAGGGTCTGGGCAGCGGCCGTGTTCGATCCACATGAACTGTCGCTTGTCCACGGAACTACCCCTAGAAGAACAGGCTGGATGTTAGTAAGAATATGTGCATACGTATTTCCATTTAATCACCCCGTGGATGAAGTGAGGTCCCACAATGCAATTTCGTATCGTGCCAATTGATACATTCATGATAAGAGCCTGTTACTTCGGTTCTGATTTTCAGAATCGTCTGCCATGCACTGCAGCGCAGAAAGACAAAACTTTAAGCCACGTTCAAAATCACGTCCTCAGGAGTTCCCACTGGAGTGTCAGATGGCAAGGGTGGCATCAATGTAAATGCGAGGTGCGAGAGACACTCGTCTGCTGACCCCTCATTCCTTGGCTGCACGTCTGGTGCCACTGTGCCAATGGATAGGCGTCGCAGCCAGAGCGGCTTCCTCCAGTGCCCTGTCGGCTGCAGCCTTCGCCCTCGTCCTCTGTGAGACGTCGAAGCTGCCTCTTCGCACTGCTGACCTAATAACACGTGCAAGGGTCCGGCGGGATGAACGACGACGGAAAGGACAGACATTCCTGTTTCGACAGAATTTCTTTGACATTCGCCATATAAAAGTAGCAGTGTAAATTCACCTCATTAGTGTACACGTCTGCATGCAACGTAAATTGTACCAGAAATGACCTGCATATAGACGACACAGTTGCTTGGTAGTTCTGCAGTGCAGACAAGTAAACAGTGGAGGGGTCTGGTACAGTGGCGTAGCCTAGCCTGGCCGTGTTTTGTTTACAGCGGAGTACCGTGTGTCTGAAACCTCGTGAGCGAGTGAGCTAGCGAGTGCCCGCCCTTCCTACCCGGCCACGTCACGAGGTGCTTCTACGCGGTGTTCTGAAACATGGGGGGGGGGGGGGGGGGCGCTCAGGCGAAAACGCTTGCTATTGGGTGGAGCGCGGTGACGTCACCACGAGGACCCTGGCGCGGCGCAGCCGTATGCTTACACGGCAAATGCGCCGCAGCACAGATTTGGTGCCATGTTGCTCGTTCATTTTACTTTCGCTTTCGTTTGATACGCATCTGTAAAAGTCAAAACAAGGGGCATGACAGGTTTTGTACACATTAACAGTAAATAAATGATAATTAAGTTGGAAAATAACTCGCTCGTTTGATGAAGAAGCAGATATGAATATAGTCTGTTTCTACTGCCGTTTACCAGACGACGATGCAATCCATAACTACTTCCTCTTTGCGGCACATTTCTTCATTGCTTCCAACTTTGCTTCTTGATTGAGATGCATAATCCTTACAAATGTTCTCGTTTTTACATAAAGAGTAATAACTGGTTCATGAACCTCAGGAAACTTTTGTTTTGTAATAGACCACAGAGACTTTACGACATTTTTTGTTTACACACTCCATTTCCATGAAAAGCAGCAAATTCTTCTTCAAACAGCAACACTGTTGTTTTCCCATGCTGGCGTTGGAGTGTAAAGACCACCACGAGATGTAATTGATATCCAGTCTGCAGCGTGATCTCCTTCACTTTTTGCTGCTGGAAAGCCTAGTGTTGTGGCACTTGAATGCAATATAGCCTGTACTGTATTGTACCGCATCTGGAAGAACATCTCACACTACAGAGTCATCCCCCATTGCTACCACATCTGTCAGTTAATTTTCTTCCACATTCACAGTTTCTGGGATTTCTCATAGCGGCGCTTCGTCAGCAACATACACACAGAGCTCACTGGTAATGAAACGTGGGGGTGCAGGATCCGGGTCGACGTCACACTGGGAAGACTCCGTGTTTAATTCTTCAGTAACTGGCGTGTTCCCAGAGAGAGAGAGAGAGAGAGAGAGAGAGAGAGAGAGAGAGATCACTTGCATTACCTGTCAGTATAAGGAGACTTAGCCTGTTCCTTACTTAAATAGGTGTAGGATTGTTATGAAATATACCTAATCCTCATACCCTAGGAAAAAAACTTTCCACGCAATCTTGATTCAGTCTAAAAGTTAATATATAGCTAACTTAGACACTTCTCATACTTCCGAAAAGACCGAAGAGACATTTTATTGTAGTTATAAAACCTTTTTGGAAAGGCTACATTCTTTCTTTGTCACCAACGCGCATTGCTGGACAGATATCTAAGAATCTGTTCAAAGTATTTTCTCAGATTGAGAGATTAATTCCAAACCCACTACGCAGGGATGAGCATTCATATTTTGGAACTCTAGAGTTCAAGACATCAAAGACGTCGTTAACGAGTTCAATAAAATTACTTTCAACGTCTTTATGAAGAACATACTTCAAAGCCTGAGCTGTTTGTCGTGAAAATAGTCGCGCTGCCATCTGTACATTCTGCATTGCTCGTCGAGTTGAGTTTCAGTGCGCTTCAGTAATGTGGTGTGTTATCGTTAAGTCACTCTTCTGATGCTTTAAAAGTTCCTGTATAGCTGCCTTGGATATTTTGGACCCATCAGGTAGCGTAATGCCTGTATCCAAGAAACGGTTCCGTAATAACTTTAACAGGTGTGGTACATCGAAGAAAACCCATACATTCGTGGTGTCGTCTGCTTGATTTACGAAATAAGTTCTCTCTGTATCGACAGACAGTTCCTTCCAAACTTTCATATTTTTTCCGTCCATATCACACGTCACAGCAACAACACCGATTCCTGATTCTTCAACCGCCTTAATGATGCTCTGAAGCAAATTACTGGTCATCACAGTGTCGAAATCATAGTAAACTGGTTTTTAAATTCCTTTGTCCATTTCTGAAGGGTTGCCCTGCACTGCAAAGGAATTTTTCGCTTTCGCAAATAAGTGTATGCTTTAGGTGACAGAGCTCTTAAAGTTAATGCATGGGCTATGTCCTCTGAATTCCACTTTACCCTTTCATTTTCGTTTAATAGGCATCTTATTTGTGCCGGTGTAAAACACTTTGACAATACACTATTTACACTTTTCTGCAATTTTACTATTTCTTTCACGTCAGATGACTACTCTACCCGCTTCAGCGAAAGAACACGTTGGAGATCTTTCGTTTTACTTCGTAAGGCACATTTTTTGGTGCCGCTTCTGTCTGTGCGTTCAATCTCGGCCCTCAGTTCCTTAATTTCCAAATTCTTATTCACAAGTTCAGTGGGTGCATGAACGCAATCTGTACATGTGCTTCGGTCGACTTTCTTTTTTTTCGGTGACACAATTTCTAAAGCCGTCAAAGCTCGCTTTTGCAAACTTCTTGCTCCACAGCGTTGTGCACGACTTCCGGATCCCTAAGGAATGAATTTAATTTTAATTTTATTATTCCTAAAATTATTTACCGAGTAGGCCTACTCTTCCTAAAATTTTTGACCAAGTACTATGCAACTGCATTAATTTCTCACTAAAAATCTGATCAATTGATAAAAGCGATTAAATATCAGTGGCATAAGCGGCTACAATAGCCTAGTTTGATAAAATGTAAAAATACAATGTAAGAGGAAATACAGGTATACGAACCCATAACCTCCAACATGGACGTCAGAAACAATACCACTACGCTGCAAAGTCAACTGGTCAGCATCAGCTATTGTTACAGAAGTAAATGTAAACAAATTACGCGAAATATGCTGATTTTGTCATTTGAACTATATACTAGCTTTAAAATAGTCAACATATCGAGAATACTTAAAAAAACGGCTATTTCTAAGACAAATGTACCTATTATATCCAGGAGGAAAAGCAAATACACTTGAGCAACATTATTTATTGCCTGTACAATATAGCGAGTCATTCACTCCCGTAAAGCAATATAGTAATGTGTCAAAAAGCATTCCATTTATGTGATTTCGTTTGTATTACGGTAATTTTTCAGTTGCAATTATTGAAGGTGTTATGTATGTGCAGACGTCTTACCCTTTCGTTTGCATCACCGCTTTCCACAATTTCTTGTCCACGCCAGTTCGGAATATTTATGCAGGGGATTGCTGCTGGTAATAACTTCTTTCTTGAAGATAACCCTAGAAGCTCATTTCTCAGATCCAGTTCACAATCTTCTGGCCGATAATGAGCTGACCACACACGTGTAGTTTCCGCATTCACTTTGTCCTTGCGTTTGCATCGAACCATCCATTGACGTCGCAAGTGCTCATCCTTGGGAAAAGCGTGATAAGTAACGTCCGTCGTCGTCCAAGCACTGTTAATGCAATGTGCCACGGCACACTTACAGCGAGCCTTGCTCGTGGCTGTCTCAAAACTGAATGCTCGGCGCTGCAGCCTCCTCTCCGTGACGTCAAGGCGCGCGAGGGCGTCTGCGAGTTTTTTTACTCGCTTGGGGCCGGAATGGCCTGCCTGCTTTTCCTATACGCCTCGGTTCCGAAATGCCGTGCCGGCGATTCCGCGGCGCGCGCCTTAAATCGGTGGCGACTCACTGTGCAGACCCATCCGGGCAGCGTTCATTTTTAGGTAAATGAGTTGGCACCACTGCGAGACAGCACACGATAGCCATCTCCCGAAACACAACATTGTGGAGTAAATTACATCCACACAGGAACAGAAATAAAAAACCAGGGTTGCTACATCTATTACAAATATACATCATAATGCCTGTTCATCTGAATGCATTTTCGTCTACAATTCCCTCCTAAATGGATGGATATATTCTGAAGCGATTATAAACGAAATGTGGTGTAATTATACCGGACAACTGAGGACTTGCTCTTCCATTGTTTTTGCTCTAAGAGGTAAAAGTTCCCCGTGATTGGGTGGATTGAAGCGCAACCATTCTTGTGATACGAGTAGTGCTCGGAAGTAACGGGAAACTCGCCATTTCACGCGTTTTATTACTCAGATTCCTACTTCCTTTTTGTCATTGTGTGTACAACGTTATGCGTATCGGTTATTTAGTGTGTTGTGAGGTGTCAGAAAGGTTACTGCTATTTTAAGAGTATTACTGTAAAAACGGATTACCGCATTTGTATTAAAATTTGCTATGAGAACGGATTAAAATGCATCGTGGTTTTAGAAATATTATATACTGCTTTTGGTGAGTATACTAAGAGTGAAATAGGTGTTTACGACTGGTATAAACCTTTAGAAGAAGATGAGGATGACGAGAAGGTCATAATAGAAGACGAACTGAGAGTTAAACCAAACAATGCGTAAAGCAACACTCGATCGACTCGGTGACAGACGGCCAAGACCACAGAAATGTGAATGTTACGTTTCTGACAGTAATCTTCGGTTTTGACAGTACAGTGCACCACGACTCCTTGTCCCAAGATGAAACGGCCAGTATGCAGTACTTCTCACCAGCTCAACCCAGATGGCCTGAAGCAACGCGGAAAGGTGTCCAGCTTTGTGGCGGAACAGTTAATTGTTTCTGCACTGCGATAACGCACCTGCTCACAGTTTGTTGGGTGCTTGTGCATGTTTGGCTAGAAACAATACTGTAGTGATGTCCTTGGCCCCATGTTCGCTCCATGAGTGACATTTTGTTCCCAAAAATAAAGACAAACCTTAAAGAGCTGTCTTTTACATAAGAGATGAGATTCAAACTGCACCTCTGAGAGAACTAAACGCTACCATAAGGATTGTTCCAGAACAGTTTTAAGCATTGGAAGAACCACTGGAATAAATGTATAATATGTAATGGGAAATATTTTGGTGAAGACGACCTTGTTATAGACCAATAAATAAACCCAGTGTTGGATACAACATTCACCGCTGTTGCTTCCACTATCATATTGTCCATTTTGGTGCCAATGTCACGACCCTGTCACCGTTTTCTAAGAGGAATGTCGTTCGTTCACCACCCAAGTTTCGTCGATAGAAAAGAGTTCTGTTAATTTCCTGACTTGTATCAAGTATTTGCATCGCCAGTCAGTAATGACTTCTCTCTAGAGGGACCTTTCCTTTACTTAGAGGTCTGTTGCAATTAAATCATATTTCATGCAGTGTCTTACGCTAAACAGCTTTCTTCCAAGGAAAATAATTTTTTTGTTTTTACGGCAACAACTAATTTGTGTAATGTCAGCACTAGTTTTTAGCCATACAAAAGTCCCTATGGTTGATCTAATTACCTATTTTGAGAAGCTGCTTGCAATGATGGATTTATACTCCAAATTTCGTAGTGCACTTTCTTGGCGGTTCTGGCAAACTGTGTGGTTTATTTTCGGTCGCCTTTCTGATGCGTCCAATAGCGGCAAGGCTGACTTGTGTGTAAACTACAATCCTTTCTTTTTGAGACGGGCAACATTAGCCCCCAGTTCTTTCTCTGCTGACTCTTTAATACAATCCGTGATTGGAATAGTGGTGACTGAGCCATTTTTACCCCAAAGATCGGAATTCTTTGCATTGGGCAGCTTTTCCTGTGATGTGGTGCGCTTGTCGATCATCTCTGAATAACATATTCGTACATGTCCACAGCGCATTTCACACGGTGGATTACTGTCGACTGTTGAAGAAGATAGAAACGTGTGGAATAGGTTCCCATGTATGCGAGTGGACCTGAGCTCTTAAGTGACAGAACCCAGTATGTTGTCCTCAGTGGCGAGCGTTCGCCAGAGGCAGGAGTGCTCCAGAAAAGGGTGGTGGGACCGCTGTTACTGTCTGTATACATAAATGGTCTGGTGGACAGGTATTTGCGGCTGTTTGCTGACTGTCCCCTAGTGTACAGTAAAATATCGTCGTTGAGTGAGTGTAGGAGGACACAAGGCGAGTTGGACAAAATTTCTAGTTGGTGTGATGAATGGCAGCCATCTGTAAATGTAGAGAAACGTAAGTTGATGCAGGTGAGTAGGAAAAACAGACATGTAATGTTGAGGTACAGCAGTAGAGGTGTTCCGCTAGACACAGAGGCGTCGCTTAAATGTCTGAGCGAAAGTTCGCAAAGTGATACGAAATGGGAAGAGTTTGAGAGGACTGTGGTAGGGAAGGCGGGAGGTCGACTTTAGTTTGTTGGGAGAATTTTAGGAAAGTGTGGTTGGCCTGTAGATGAGGCTGCATGTAGGCAGCTGGTGCGACCTATTCTCGAGTACTGCTGGAGTGTTTGGTATCGGCAACAGGTAGAATTAAAGGAAGACAGCTGTAGGACTGACAGCTGGGCTGCTAGGTTTGCTGCCGGTAGTTTCGACTGACGCAGAGGTATTGCGCAGAAGCTTCAGGAACTCGAATCGGAATCACTGGAGGGGAGGCGAAATTCTTTTCGAGGAATTGTTGAGAAAATTTAGAGAACTGTTTTTTGACGCAGACTGCAGAACAATTCTATTTCTGGCAATGTACAGTTGAGACAAGGCGTGTGAAGGTAGGGTGAGAGGCATTGTCGCTCGTACAGAGGCACACAGGCAGTCGTTTCTCCCTCGCTGTATTTGCGAGCAGAACGGAAAGAGGAAATGACTGCAGTCGGTTAGGATAACTTTTTATGTGTACCAGTTACTACTTTTGTTTCATATGGTTGCTGCTCCACCTACATTGATTATTTTGTACTGGATGCAGCAGTTCTATTACCTCTGTAGTTTCTAGTTGGTATTTCACTTGTCTTTGGAGCTTCTTACTGGCTCTCTCGCTTGGGATTAGCATTTAACTTGCATCAGCTGTGGGGAGAGTTTCTCGTGACATTGGTTAAAGTTCAGCAATGCCAGATCTATACAAGTATTTTGATATTTGTAAGTGAACATGCGATAGTGAATCAACACTGTTTGTATTTCTTACAGGCACCTGATTTCTTTCTGGCATGATCTAATTTATGCATTGCATTAGATACAGGAAATACAGTACTTTTTTGAGACTGATCTAAAGTTACGGTTTAAGTGTTTCTACTACTACGGAAACAGAAATTTTACTCGGAAGCAGCATAGCTGGTGTATACTTGAAGTTTACTTAGACCTTTTTAAGTATAAATGTAAAGTTTTACGCCTTCTGTAGTGGTGTGTAACTTATTTTGTGTCGAGAATTTTCAGAAAATGCAGAAAGTTACACGAAGTTAACATGACTGAGTATAGTAGTTGTGCAGGATACCGCCTGCCACAGACCATATGGTGGCTTGCAAAGTTTGTAAGCAGATGGAAATGAATGTTCCAGTGGATGTATCTCTTGTTGCATGCATGATTATATAGCACATGTGACGATTATTATGCAGCGGGTAG
This sequence comes from Schistocerca piceifrons, assembly GCF_021461385.2. Taxonomy (NCBI): domain Eukaryota; kingdom Metazoa; phylum Arthropoda; class Insecta; order Orthoptera; family Acrididae; genus Schistocerca; species Schistocerca piceifrons. The sequence continues at coordinate 71,193,262 of NC_060148.1, read as the reverse complement.
TTAGTGTGTGTGTGTGTGTGTGTGTGTGTGTGTGTGTGTGTGTGTGTCAGGGAGAGCCGACCTGGTGCCCCTGTTGTATTTGAAATATGTCGATCGACTTATTGTGTACGAAGCAGTGACTTTTATATTTTTTGTCGGTACGTCAGGAAATTTCCGTGTTACTGGTCTGAATCACTTAGCTGTCTGGTGAGGAAATTGTATTTCAGTACTTGCAGATGCATTGAGTTTCTACTCTTTTCTTGCTAAGTGACTGAAGGAATTGGTACCCAGAGAAGGTAGTTTTGGGGTGTGTTTGAATGTAGATGAAGGATTGTGTAGCAACTGCATGCCGAGGTGAAAGGAGGCGGATATGTGGAGTGAATTATGAGGAAATGTGCCAAATGAATTTGTTAAGAGATGGAGTGCACCTATTTTTAATGGGAGATGGGTGAAGTTTTTGATTATGGGCTAGTTCTGTGGATCTGTCTGTAATACGCTGGTTAACCCGTATCGCAGAAGCGAGATTTCTAGATTTGTGACTTGTCGCTCGGAAGAAGTGTATTCCGAATTGTTGGCAGTTTTGCGGCTATGACAGTTTCTTTCATTTGGTGTGTGTGTCTCGATAGTAGAGAGTGTGTCGATGTTTTGTGCAGGAGCCTTTCTGAGGAGGAGCGAGTCAGGAGGCTGATGAAGGCGTCTGAGAAGGGGGCGGTGGAGGAGGTGCGGGCGTTGCTCGCGGCTGGGGCGGACGTGGGGGCGAGGCACTGGGGCGGGTGGACCGCCCTGCACTGGGCTGCACGGAGAGGCGACGCGGCTGTGGTGCGGCTGCTGCTCTCTGCGGCGTCCGACCCCAACGCCAGGAATCTGCTGGGGCGGACGCCGCTGCACTTGGCGGCATACTTTGGCCACGCAAAAGTGGTGGCTGCGTTGCTGCAGGCCGGAGCCGACAGGAGGGCGAGGACCGATGATGGGGAGACCCCCCTGGACTACGCCAGGCGGCGCAACCATCAGCAGCTCGTCCAGATGCTAACACGGCGTTAATACGCGCCACTAGAGAAAATAACATGTACTTCATTCTACATAACATTAAAATAAAAAATTGAAAAAAAGAACGCTTTCTCTATTCATTTCTACCTTTTGCAGTCCACACAATTTCTCCAGTATCACCACAACTACTGCAACAACAGGAGATATCTGTAAACCAGTGTGACAAACCTTCCTTTTGAGAATTCACTATGTAAAACATTTCACAAGCAATTTCTGCAAAAGCTCGGCAACAATTGCAAAATACTCCATCATTTATAAACTCCACTTCTCTCTCCCTCTCGGTCTTCTGTTTCTCGTCCCATATACAGTATTCAAACAGCTTACAAGAATACAGCCGACGTCTCTCACAACCGCCTGTATTTCGAAACGTAAACACCCAATCTCTTCCAAGACACAAATGCGAGAATAGCGGTTGTTGTGCGTTAATGTTAGTTCTTTGCACCAGTCTCCTACATTACCTAATTACTGCAAACTAATTGCTAGCAGTGTCTATGTTGCTACATCACATCACTGCAAACTGCACCATTCTCATATTACTGCCATATAAGCTGTTCAGTTAGAATGTATCTTCACTTGCGACCTCACACTGAATTCACTTCTGTGTGTGCACTGCGCAAGTACTTTTCATGTTTAATTGCAATGTCACATTGGTAGCAGTGCTCACACCACATCATCCTCACACCATCTGCAGGCTTCTTGCCAGCTCACCTTCAAATAAAGAGAATTGAAAAACCACCTAAAATCATTAGACTCCTAAACACCTCCCTTGCTTCTCTTACAGAACAAACTATCATCTATCAAGGAATTATACTCAATCGCATGAGACATGCAGCCATCACTGGAATTATACGGCAGTTTCGCCAAATTACACTTTTGCGTCTCTATAGGCGTTTTGGAAGCAGACCACATTTGGAACATTCATTCCCTGTCTGCTGTGATACAATTAGACTTGGCATCCCCGTGCGTGCACGTGTGACCAAAGTGGCAGACTGCATTCTGAACAAGAGCCTCTGTGGCCCTCATGTGGCGGCGTTACACACGGAAGCTCCTCAACATTCTCTGTGAGGAAGCAGCGGCGCCAGGAGACAGTATTGACTTGGTGAGTGACCTCCACGGCATTGATGAATACTTCAGGCTCTGCCAGTTCATCCTCAACATAAATAAATGTAATTACTGTGCATACACAGGAAAAGAAATCCACTACTGTTCAACTACACTGCTGATCACAAATTGCTGGAAACATTAAGTCACCTACCGTAAAATATCTAGAAGTAACTGTCCAGAGCCACCCTGCGTGCAATGACCAAAAATACCAATTGGTAAGAAACTGCGGCAGATCTTTTCTCAGCGATTCCATAATCACATGTTCTGGGCTCCTAAATCCAAATTTCGTGCTTCCTGCCTTGCAGTATGTCGGCTTTACAACAAAAGCCTCAAAATTTTCCGACTTTTCACACATTTTCCTTTCTTTGACAAAGACTACGTGTTTGTCAAAGATGAAAGCCCTACACAAAATTAAATTGGACAAACTCTTCTACAAAATGCAGCAATCAGGCGTGATTTTCTGACGACGAGCGGCGACGGCGCTACATCCTGCTGAGAAACGGCGACTTCCCTAAATTCGGAACGCGCCTAACGCCATTCATCTGTTGCACTCTATTATGACACCCTGGAATGGTACGGCAGTCTTCAGCACAGGGAAAACAGACGAGAACTCCATCTGCGTTCTTCGCATCATCAAACACAGCGGCATATATTTGAAACGTGTTCGTATTGTTTGAAACGTCTTCCTATTTATTTAAACTCGTTGTTTTAAGTGTGTGGTTGGTATCTGAGAAATTGCTAAAATTTATTTTGATATCTAAATACGTAAATCTCAGTCCAGTGCGACAGAAATGTGTAAAAATTAAATTTTGTTCGGAAGTATGCGAAGCACACGCTACACGATGCGAAATCCAGGCTAGCCGGTACATCAAACAATTCGCCTGCGAGAGAGGAGGTCGTTTTCAATGTAATTTATACATACCATTTGTCTGCAAAACAGGTTACTCGATTTAAAATATTGGTCCTGAATATTGTAAATCTTTATCTTCAGAATTGTAAAGAATAACTGCACCAGATCTGCTGTCGTGTCTTGTGCAAATGAAGATAAAATGTAACGCATCCTGCTGTGTGTCAAAACTGCTCCAAAATTCACAAGATAACGCCTTTCTGAAATAACTTTGGGATTTGCAAAGTCTGAAATGATAATTTCATAGATACATTGTGGTGTGTGGCGGAGGACAGTTTGAGTACCTCAGCTGTTCCAACCTTTTGCCGTTGCAGTCGCTATGCGAGAAATATCTTTGGACTACTCGTCTATTAAGAGCTCTGAATGGAAAGTAAGAAACCAGGAGAACATCTGGCGTGCATTTCCTCGTCATGTTACAGTTTTAGGTGGAACCTTTAACCTGCCACCTCTGCAGTGGGCGACATAGGTGGCTGAGACTGACGGCAGGGCCAGGGAATCGTGAGAAACTGATCCAAGTGCTTCACTCAAAAACTACCTCGGGCCATTAATCTGAGAAACGAGTCGTGAAGACAGCATCTTAGGCTTGCAAGTGACAAATAGACCCGAACTTTTCGAATCTGTTAGGGTAGAACGGGGAATCGGCTATGACAAGAGCGTTACAGTGTCACTGAATACGACCGTAAAGAGAAATAGAAAATAAGTAGGGAATATTATTGTGCTTAGCAAGAGCGACGAGAAACAGGCTTCAGCTTTCCTTTCCTCTGCAGCACCAACAGCGTGCGTATCAGTGGAATCAGTTGAAGAGCATTGTCAAATACGCTTCAGACAGGTGCGTACCGACCAAATGCGTCTCAGTCCTGGTTTGACAGACATGAGTCTACGGCGCTGGTTTTCATTTCAGTGCGCGTCTCCGCACGCCAGATCACGAGATAACAAAGGAATTTCCGAGATACGAATTTCATCGATAAAAATGAAGCCAAAGAAACAGTTGTTTCTGGAAAGAGCGACATATCTGTAACATGTTGCATTATTCTCTATGTAACGAAAGCCTGTGTAAACATTCTGTCTTGTCTCTTAGGCAAAAACGCTTGGAACACTTTTATTCACGTGCAAACAGCAACAAGTGGCGTCAGACGGCCGGCGCAGTCGCCGAGGGAAACTCGCAGGTGGGGGCGCGACGCAGAATGCGGGCAGCGAATCCGGCAGAGGGCCGCGCATGCGCAGAAGCAGCGGCGGGGCGGGAGCAGGCGGTAGGGGCGTTGCGACCACGGAGGCGGAGAAAAGACCGGCCACACGACAGGGGGGCCCAAACTAAGTCAGGACGATCACTTTCCACATCAAATGTGTAATACTGTTTAGCGATTACAGCTACAGTTGTACTCAACAATTTCAAAGTCGGTGATGATCACAGACACCAGCGTCCGGTTGCAATTTAATGTCCCGGTATTACAAAGATATTTTCTCCCACTCTCGCAGCAATTTCGCATTTATGTCAGAGCACGCTACATCTATCTAATGGCAGCCCACGATGTACCAACACTAAACATTATTTCGATAACAACCTCTGTTACAATTAGTGCGCCAGATGATTTAATACAAGATGTCACGTTTGATGTATTATTTTTGCAGCAAGTCTCAACGGCAGCTGTAGGGACATCCGCTGGCTTTCAAGCTGCCATTACTATCGATGCAGAAATGTGTTATATCCTAGCAAGTCTGGCCAACCGAGCCCGCTGCCAAAAGGTTGGCAGCATCAGTCCGGACGCCGTCCGCACAAGCAGCGCCAGCGATTGAGGAAATCGCCGCAAGTCTGCGCGCGCCACGACTGGCTTCTTAAGCACTGCCGTCGCGAGCGCTAGTTCAGTTCTGGATTCTGCCGCTGAGTTGTATACTAGCCGCCGCAGTGTGTACTTGTTAGTCAGTGTGGGTACATCGCAGCCGAGTTATTTGTCGTCAGCCGACGCTGACCTAGCTGCCCGACTCGAACCAGACCGATTGCTGTAGAGACAATGTTCACCACTGTGTTTCTGTATCTACGTAATAAAGATAAGTACCGACTTTCATTCAATTCGAGTGTTTGTGTTTTCATTTCTTTGTACACTGTTCCAGCGGACCGGTCGGCCCGCTACTAAAAGTGTGGCGGTGCTCGTTGCTACGAAGACCGCCACAAAAACTGGCGACGAGAACTTCCGAACTCGTGTGCCGGGCTGGTTCAACTTGTTTCTTGTTATACTACTTATAGAGATAAAATTTTGGGGGCTGGTTTAATTTGTGTTCACTATGTCTGCCGAATTACAACAGTTGATCTTGTTACAGAGTCAGCAAATACAAAGTCTGGTGGAAGCAATTGCCAAACAAGCGGCTAATCCACCATCACAAAAGGAACAAGCACAGGCAGCACCACCGTTCCGTGCTTTTGACGCAGCGCGCGAAGAATGGCAAGAATATTTCGCGCAGTTGCAGGCGCACATGACAGTCTACAAAATCACAGGTACTGAGCGGCAGCTTTATTTAATTTCCACTGCAGGCGTGGAAGTCTATAGACTACTTTGTACGTTGTTTCCGGAATCCAAGCCAGAAGCTTTAGAGTATGACGTTGTTGTTAACAAGCTTGCTGAGTATTTCGAGTCGCGAGTTCATGTGGCAGCAGCCAGATTCAAGTTCTTCCGATTAAAGAAACTGCCACATCAATCTCATAAACAGTGGTTAACAGATTTACGGGGCCTCACCCGTCAGTGCCGATTTAATTGTGTGTGTGGAGCTTCCTACAGTGATGTCATGTTACGAGACGCTATTACTCAAAACATTGCAGATTCTCGTATTCGTGCTGCTATCTTAAAGTTGCCTGACCCGTCATTAGAGACTGTGATGAACATCATTGAAGCCCAAGATACTTTTGACTATGCTGAGTGTGAGTTAGATCAGCCATGTATTTCTCAAATTGCCTGTGCTAAGCAAGTTACGTCACGCCCGCGGCCCCACCGGCAGAGTCAGACTCTAAACCTTAGCCGGCCGCGTCATGTTAAAAACATTCGTCAGCCGCGTGTGCAAAATGATAGGGTTAAGTCTTGCCCTAAGTGTGTTCTCGCTCATCCTCGAGAACGTTGCCCGTTACGAAACGCGGTTTGTCACTTTTGTCAAAGGAAAGGACACATCCAGACTGTTTGTTTGCGTAAACGCAAGAACAATTCTAGTGCTGCCCAGCCCATGGATATTCATGTTATTCAAAGCGAGCCCGCCCAGAAGGTCGCGTTTACAGACTCTTCCACGGTTCGTGTGGGTAATAAGCTTGTTCGCAATAAGCCACCCACCCAGCCCTCTGCTATGCGACCCCAGCGTAATTCAACCGCTGTTAAAAGTGATGTACAGACTGTAAGTGAAGCGGGAGTTGTTGTTCCACCCGCCCAACCCACGAGTTGTCGTAAGCAGCGAACGCGCGCTAAACGCGCTGATTTTGTGTCTTCCGCCTCCACTGCACCGATCCAGCGACAGTGTAATAAACTATTTGTGAAGCTACGCATCCAGGATAAGACCTTCAATTTTCAATTAGACACTGGTGCGTCTGTGACTCTCATAAATAGTGCTACGTATGCGGCTATCGGCCGCCCTAAACTTTCAGCGGCAAAACATTCTTTGGCTACGTATAGTGGAGAACAAATTCCTGTGTTAGGTGTATGTAGCGTGCCAGCCACATTCCGTGGCAATACAAAAACAGTTTCATTCACAGTGCTCCGCGCTCCAGACAGTGTAAACATTTTCGGATTAGACTGTTTTGACTTGTTTGGCCTGTCTATCCAAGACAATGTGTTGCAAATTAATTCTGTGGTTGTTCCTCAAGACAGCATAACCGATTTGTGTAAACGATACAGTGACATATTCAAAGACGAACTAGGTTGTGCTGCGAACTTTGCAGCTCATATTACGTTAAAAGATAATGCTCAGCCTCGATTTTTTCGTGCTCGTCCAGTGCCTCACGCCCTCCGGGCACCTGTAGAAGAGGAACTTCGTCGTTGGCAAAACAACGGTGTTATTCAACCCGTTTCAGCGAGCCAGTGGGCTTCTCCCTTAGTTATTATAAAGAAACCGTCTGGCAAGTTACGTTTGTGTGCTGATTTTAAGTCGACAGTTAATCCTCAGACTGTCATTGATTCTTTTCCTTTGCCTAGACCAGACGAGCTGATGGATAAGTTAGGGGAAGCTCGTTTCTTTTCCAAAATTGATCTCCGTGAAGCATATTTGCAATTGCCCCTCGACGAGCAATCACAACAGTATTTTGTCATCAACACGTCGTTGGGGTTGTTCCGTTTTCTGCGTTTGCCTTTTGGTTGTGCGTCAGCTCCAGCTGTTTTTCAGCGTTTTTTGTCACAACTTCTGGCTAATGTGCCATCGTGTTGCAACTATTTAGACGATATTGTTGTGTCCGGTCGGACGCCTGCTGAACATTTACGTAATTTGGAGTGTTTGTTTACAGTGTTGTCTCAGGCAGGCCTACGTTGCAACATCGATAAATGTTCATTTTCCTTACGGAGATGGAGTATCTGGGACATGTTATTAATGCTCAAGGCATTCATCCCTCCCAGTCACATTTAGCAGCTATTCGTGATTTGCCCGCCCCTCGCAATCTGCATGAATTGCAAGCAGTTCTTGGCAAATTGACATATTATGTTAGGTTTATACCTAATGCTTCCCAGATTGCTGCACCGTTGCATCGTCTCTGCCGTAAGAATGTTCCGTTTGTGTGGTCAGCTGATTGCCAATCAGCCTTTCAGAAGCTTAAAGAGGCTTTATTGAATGATCGTTGTCTGGTCCATTACGACCCTAACAAGCCTCTGGTGTTAGCTTGTGATGCCTCTTCCTTCGGCCTCGGTGCTGTGTTGTCTCACCGCGTTGGTAACACCGAACGTCCTATTGCGTTCGCATCTAAATTGCTAAACAACGCTCAGTGTAATTATAGCCAATTGGACAAGGAAGCGTTGGCTATTGTGTTCGGTGTCACAAAATTCCATCACTACCTCTATGGTAGACCGTTCTATTTAGTAACAGATCACAAGCCCCTGACGTCACTGTTTCATCTGTCTAAACCAGTTCCTCAGCGGACAGCACAGAGACTGCAACGTTGGGCTCTTTTGTTATCACAATACCAGTATGAGATACTGTATCGCCCCACAGCTCAGCATGCAAACGCTGACGCGCTTTCTCGATTGCCGATTGCTGCGGATGATGTCTTCGATTCCTCTGAAGACTCTTGCCATCAGATTGATGCCGATGAGCATCAATCCCTCCGGGATTTTCCGATTGATTATCGTCAGGTGGCACGTGAGACAGCCACGGATCCTCATCTGAGTTTACTATTACGTTTTGTTCAACGTGGTTGGCCGTCCAAGGCAAAGGACATATCGGATCCTGTGGTTCGTCGCTATTATCCGCAACGTCATCTGTTGTCTGTTTCGCATGGAGTTTTGCTGTTACGCACCGAGAATGACCAGCTTCGTGTAGTGGTTCCCCAAGTGCTCCAATTCAAGGTCCTCGACTTGTTGCATCGAGGTCATTGGGGAGTGGTCCGCACCAAGCAGCTTGCCCGCCGTCATTGTACGTGGATCGGCATTGATAAGCAGATTACGCAGATGTCTACAGATTGTTCGACGTGTGCCGAACACCAAGCTGCTCCGCCTCAACGCTATTTTGAGTGGGCACGACCTGCCGGTCCCTGGCAGCGAGTACATATTGATTTCGCTGGTCCATATTGGAATTCTCGTTGGCTCATCGTGATAGATGCATTTAGTCATTTTCCGTTTGTTGTGCCCATGCAGTCTACAACGTCTGCACAAACTATAAAGGCGTTGACTTCAATTTTTTGTATTGAGGGTCTTCCAGAAGTTTTAGTGTCTGACAATGGTCCACAATTTACCTCTGCTGAATTTGAAAGTTTTTGTTCTGCCAATGGCATTCGCCATGTTCTTACTCCGCCGTTCCACCCTCAATCGAATGGTGCAGCGGAACGTTTTGTACACACATTCAAGGATCATATGTACCGCCTTCGTGCTACGCACTCTCGTCAGCAGGCCCTCATCACGTTCCTGTCGTCGTACCGGACCACGCCACGCGACGGCCCTTCGCCTGCGGAGCTTCTCCACGGCCGTCGTCATCGCACCCTACTACGGTTGTTGCACCCCCCGGATCGACCCGCCGCTTCTGAGCATCGCACGCGTTTTCAGCGCAACGACGCCGTTTTTTCAGAGTTTATCACGGTCGCCGTCGTTGGGAACGAGGCACCGTGATAAGTGTCCAGGGTCGCGGTTTTTATACTGTTCAAGGTACTACTGGGGTGCACAGGAGGCATCAGAACCAGTTGCGCCGCGCTGGCCGCCCGGATTCTGCCGCTCGTTCTTTGTCCACAGATTTGGACCGTGGCGGGTTCCAGCCGCGCCTTCCGACTTCGCTGCCGCCCCCAGGGCAGCAGCAGCAGCAGCAGCCGTCGCCGCTACTACGCCGACAGCCCGTCCCGTTGATGCCTCCCGCGCAGCTTCATCCGGGAGCGCCCCAGGTGGTCGCTCTGGCGCCTGCGGTCCCTCTTCAGTCGCCACCGCCTTCGGAGCAGATGGACGTCGACCCCTCAGCCGGGCCGCCATCCCACGCGGTGGCTGTGCCGCCTGTCCTGCAGCCGCTTTCCTTGGGCACCCCCAAGGAGTATGACACCGCAGCGCCTTGTCCGGCGCCCACTAAGCAGCTGTCGACGCAGCGTCAGGAGACGCTGCCTCTCTTCGTGGGTCCCGACGCCCCGTCGCGTCCAGTACCAGAAGCTGCGCCCGTGGTCCCAGGCGTGCACCCTGACCTCAGTTTTCAGTCGGTGTTTCCCGAGGCCCCACGCAGCCAATGCTGGGGTGCGGACCGGGGACTGCCGCCGACAACAGTCTCCGCCCCGGTCTCTTCTGCTACGCCTGCGGCCAGACCCCTCCCCCGCCGTCGACGCTCGCCACGTCATTATTCAACGACGGTGCGGCGATTTGGGGGGGAGGAGTGTTATATCCTAGCAAGTCTGGCCAACCGAGCCCGCTGCCAAAAGGTTGGCAGCATCAGTCCGGACGCCGTCCGCACAAGCAGCGCCAGCGATTAAGGAAATCGCCGCAAGTCTGCGCGCGCCACGACTGGCTTCTTAAGCACTGCCGTCGCGAGCGCTAGTTCAGTTCTGGATTCTGCCGCTGAGTTGTATACTAGCCGCCGCAGTGTGTACTTGTTAGCCAGTGTGGGTACATCGCAGCCGAGTTGTTATTTGTCGTCAGCCGACGTTGACCTAGCTGCCCGACTCGAACCAGACCGATTGCTGTAGAGACAATGTTCACCACTGTGTTTCTGTATCTACGTAATAAAGATAAGTACCGACTTTCATTCAATTCGAGTGTTTGTGTTTTCATTTCTTTGTACACTGTTCCAGCGGACCGGTCGGCCCGCTACTAAAAGTGTGGCGGTGCTCGTTGCTACGAAGACCGCCACAAAAAAATGAACAGCGCAACGGCAGTTCTTTTAAGGGATGGGTTTACACCTGAAAACGTCCAACTTTATCCCAGCAGACGTGCAATTGCATGTTCTGTCGGTGAGACATTCCGCTTAAATATTTACGCGCCATCCGGGACTGAAGTTACATATGCACGATCGGACTATTTTTTTTGATCAGGATTTCCCACATCTTTTGGTAAATATGTATATGTGAAGCACACGTTACACGATGCGAATTAGAGGCTAGTCAGTATATCGAACAATTCGCCTACGAGAGAGCAGGCTGATTTCAGTGTAATTTGTATATGTCATTTGTCTGCAAAACAAATGACTCTGATTAAAATGTTGGTCCTGAATATTGTTAATATTTATGTTTAGACTTCATTTACCTGTTTGAAACATCTAAAATGATATATTTTCACAGATACATTGTGACAGTCACTGTACCTTACAGTGGACATGAACATTGATTGTAATGAAATTTACTGTCCGAACGGAACGCTCCTCTGTTCTGTAACCAGTTATTATTAAGATAGTGACGGAACTGTCAAAAACGTATGGTGCAGGTCCAACGCGACAGCCGTCTGGAGGCAGAAATGGTGCCAGCATCAAAGAGTCAGCAGAGGGATTCGGTACGCCCGCGCATGCGCAGAAGTAAGCCTTCTGCTTCTCGCTCGGGTGGCCACCGGCCAAGCGCAGAGTTTCGTAATGCAGATTTTGCGCCTTTTGCGGTGAGTAACTCTTCACGAACACAGTAACTAAAGGATGTAGAAGAAGAGCCGGTAGAAGGAATTGTGACAGACGTTGCGAATGTGGTCACCTCTCTAAACCTCTGCACTCCCTCCGCATCAAACAAGAGAGCTCTAAGGGAAAGATTTTTCAGCCATCGACTCAAAAGGCGCGACACCCTTCTGTGGCGCCCTGCAAAATCTGACTGCAGGTCTGGACACGGAAGCCGCAGCTGAGCGGCGCGCCGCCACACGCACTCACTGCACGCACGCCTCGCCAGTGTCGGCCTCGAGGCCTGGCAGACTCCACACCACAGCGGGGTGTGAGCAACTGTGCAGGATTACGACGCAGCCCCTGTCAGCTTCTCTGACCGTGACACTGTAAGTGAGGAAGTAAAAGGTCTACCTCGTCCCAAAATAATTGGCAGAGGATAATGGAAACTAAATTGTAACCACCTCCACATAACATCGGTGAATATACATTTCATTGCTCGGTACAAATCGTGGGTTAACCGCAGACGTTTCTTCCGTAACGCGAGTGAGTGGCGGCTGAACCTTGCAAAACCCGGTGGTCGGAAATTATTTACAAATGTCTGCTACAGGATTGACGTAAAGCGTGAATTTCATTTTGAATTATTTGATACTTGTAAGAATAATTAGTAATTGCCACTACATCACTCAAAAAAATAATTCGTTCACGTGACGTATCAGACTGTAAATAACACAAAACATGTTGGCAAGTCCTACATACGACTTACTTATCTACAGAATTTTCATTTGGGGAATGGTAAACAGTTACATTATGTATAAAATGCTGCACAGGCAACCACGTCCTGCACGTAAACTCATGTGTGTTAACTGGAGAAACACTGGCCACGGTGGCTGGAAAGGAACAAGAAGGGGCGAAGCCTTCGACTGCAGGCGACAGACTAACTGGGCGACATTTTGGAAGAAAATTTCCTCCAACTGACAGCAAAGCGAGGCCGTGGAGATGGTGTAAAGCAGGCTGTTCCAGCTCGTCGGCACGGCTGGCTGAGGCAGGCGGCAAGGCGAGCGTTTTGACGTGCCAGCTGCGTCTTAGAAGATCCACAACCGCATACTCTTAGCTGCTAAGATGTGGTGACATGCTACATCAGGAAATACGATGTTCAGGAAATAAATAAGAAACAACTGTTTTACAAGAAATTGCATACTGAATTTATTGGGCCTCTGTAGCTTGACATTTTCTTTTCATTAGATGGCCTTGATGGTTGCATCACTTTTTACTCTTTTCATTGCTGAGAAAAGCTGCTCGCAACAATACGTAGATCCAAATATGCACATGATCTGAGCGGCATTGTTATGAAGCTTGGGAAATGGTTCAAATGGCTCTGAACACTATGGGACTTAACTTCAGAGGTCATCAGTCCCCTAGAACTTAGAACTACTTAAACCTAACTAACCTAAGGACATCACACACATCCATGCCCGTGGCAGGATTCGAACCTGCGAACGTAGCAGTCGCGTGGTTCCAGACTGTAGCAAGCTTGGGAAACGTCTTTTGCTGTAATGAACGATACCATCGTGACAAATCCAACGTATTCTAGTACCTCTCTTTCAACAAAGTTGAATTTTCCAAATCAATAATCTCCAATTGAAGTGACGGTGACAAGTCATCGGGGGAAACTGAAAAAGGAGTGCTGAACACCTTAAGTTCCATTTCGAAACTTAGTGAGGTCTCGGAATCGTGTTTCAAACGACGTGATGAGCTGCTTTAACTTTGCTTGGTAATCACCGAAAGTAGTACCTTCAGGTAGTTTTAAAGAAGCAAGACGATTGAAGAACGTTAAATTTCCATTACTCATCTGCCTCTCAAATAAACGTATCTTCTCCATGAACGCTTTGATCTGGTCGTGCATGTCAACGATTAGCTGCCCTTTGCCCTGCAGTGACAGATTTAAATTATTCAGATGCATAGTTATGTCAGCTATGAACGCCAGGTCTGATATCGATTTTATATCTTTCAGACAACGCATTTCTTCCCATTTCATTTCGAGAAAAAGGGATATTTTCCCACGAATGGGAAAGAAAACATCAAGAACTTTTCCCCGACTCAGCCAACGAACTGTACTGTGGTAAGGTATATCCTCATACTCCGCTTCAATATCTTTCAGGAATCCTTTGAATTGGCCATGATTCATACCGTGACGCCGCACAAAATTCACACACTTCACGACACCTTTCATTACGCCACCTAGCTCTACTGTTTCAGCACATTGTGCCTCATGGTGAATAAAACAATGAAGAGTCAAAATGTCTTTCCGAATTCGTCCCTGAGTTTATTTTTCAAACGAGAAGCAAAACCTTGGTGTCGCCCGATTATTTGTGGTGCACCGTCTGTCGCTATAGAGTGGAGCTTATCCCACGGCAAATTCGTATTGTCCACTGATTCACAAACAGCTTCAAAAATGTCACGTCCTGTTGCGGTGCAATCGAGTGCTACCACATCCAAGAGCTCTTCAGTTACTTGCAGCTCCATGTCGACACCACGCACAAAGGCTGCAAGCTGAGCACAGTCCGATATGTCGGTGCTTTCGTCCAGCGCTAGCGAAAATGCAACAAAGCTCTCCGCCTTTTTCCTGAGCTGTGTCTCTAAATCCGCTGCCATGTCCAGGATTCGACGAGACATTGGTTGCTTCGACAGGCAAACCCCTCCAATTGCCTGCACCTCCATTGGAAACAAACATTCTGCAACGGCTACCATGCACGATTTTACGAGTGGTCCCACAGAAAATGGCTTGCCACTTGTCGCAATGATGTGAGCGACCCTGTAGCTTGCTCGAATTGCAGATTCAGTAGTGTTTTCTCCGCTCTCATTCACCTGAAAATCATAAACGCATTACAGAACATGAACTATGTTGTATGTTTTGATACCCTGCGTATTACGAAACCGTTTTTAAACTTAACGTCTCCTGGTATGTCGTTCTTAAGCCTGGCCACCAGTTCTCTGCGTGCAACGCCCTCTACCTGATCGTAGTGCGCTGCGTGAAGACGTGTATAATGTCGTTGTATATTGTACCTCCTCGCAGAATTAAATACTTTATGACATACAAGACACTGCGGACGACCATCCCTCTCAATGAATAGAAAGGTATCCTCCAATAGAGGTACAGGGCTGCCGCGGCTAGTCATAGCTGTCATTGAACACGGATTATTGCGTCAGTTGCGGCTGCATGCGGCCAGGGGGCAGTGGGTTCGCTTTCCCCCTTCACGCGGGCTCCGACCTGCCGCAGTGAGCGCTCCGGAGCGCTTCGGCTCCCTGGAGCTCGGTTGGAACAGCCTGCTGTAAAGTGTCTGGTGGCAAAGCTAAAAAATAAACTGGAGTGTGGGAAAGGAAAGAAACAACATACTGTTGTCCAGTGTGTGATGTTGCGCTGTGCATGTCAGAATGCTTTGAACCATTTCACACAAAAGCCAATTACGTATACAAATTATTTATAAAAAAATAGTAATGTAATTTAGTTGTGTATTAAGATATTTTTTAGTAAATGCCTTTCAGTTTGTTTGTTTCCAGACCTCAGAGTGTTGACTTGTTGTTCCGGTGAGAGGCAACAAGGCCAGGCTCACTCGATTACGGGGCCAGCGTGTGTGGGCGGTGGTGTAGTGACGTCACCACAGTGTGTCGGCAAGAGGCGCCTGCCGCGGCCTTCAGTTGATGACAGACTGAAGCAGAGAAACTGCAGGGACACTCACTGAGGCCTTGGTGACGCGACACAAAATTACAACGTTTTTCTCTTCCATTATCGTCAAGAGAACTGTAACATTTTCAATATGTGGAACGTAGTATTGAAAGTCTAAACCAGATGTAATCACTGACCAAATGAAAGGACGAGGTACTGATTTCTGTACGTTTCATAGCGTGCTTTTGGGCAGGACATCTCCACTTTGCAAATAAAACACAGTTGTTGACAGAGGAAATGGTGCCAGCCAGAACACATTCATAGCCTGATGGAAAAGAACAGTGCTATTACTACAGTTCATGTGGGGCTCTGTAGAAAACATCTGAGGCAGCAGAATGTAATGTTTAAAACGTTAACCAGATGTTATTTGTTATAAAATGAAAGTAAGAAGTACTCATGATCCCTACTTCTCAAAAAGAGTGTTCGAGTAGGGCATCTTCCATTTGCAGTCATCGGCAGAGTAGACTGAAAGACGTCCGTTAAATGCTGATAAAGAACAGCAGAATACCCCCCTGTTACCACATTCCAAATAGGAATCTGTAGATAATAGCCTTTGACGTTGCAGAGAGTAATATTAAAAAATGTTAACCACATGTAATTACTTACCCTGTGCTAGAAGGAAGTACTTATTTCTCTTCATTTAAAAGCCTCCTTCCGAGCAGGGCAGGGCATCTTTCCTTGGCAAAAAATAAATAAAAAAATGCAGTCGATATCAGAATAAATGGCGGCAGCGACGTGGCGCTCATTAACCTGCTGGTAAGGAACAGGAGACAGCATTTGAGGCAGCAGGGTCCCATATGAACAGTGTCTAACCAGGTCTGTTTACCTGCCAAGCGGAAGAAGGGAGGAGCAGCTGCGTCGCTGGAAGGTGTCCACGTGTTTGTCGTCGCTGCCGGGGAGAGAGAGGGGCGCTGGAGTTCCAGCGTCAGGGGGGTAGTTGTGAGTTGAGACGCCGAGCAGGGGACTCTGGGCAGTGCAGGCGTGAAGTTACGAGCACCTGCGTTTAAGTAAAGTGCTTTGTGTTTGAATGCTGTGAAACAGAGGAGAGAGATACGATTAACGGTTCAGAATGAAATGAGGTGTAAGGATGTCAGAAAAGAGTGTGAAGAGGAATGAAGGTAACATTTTTTTATTTACTGCTACTGCAGTCGCGCTAGTTACATTAGTTTCATTGTTGAATTAGACAGCCATATCAAGGAAATTGAGATTTTTTGTTAAAGATTGTTTAATTTTCACTGTGAGGGTTTTTTCATGTCTGTCAATTATTTCACTGACGTTTGTGAGAGTAAGATTTTGGTATCGGTGTCTTCCGTTGACAATGTTAATAAATGTTGTAATATGAACTGCATACGGGTAATAATATATCCGATAATGTAAAAACATTTTGCTAAAGGCATATTTCAGCACATCCTCGGTCCAAGTCACTTTTATTCAGAGCATTGTCTCACTCAGTGGTGTGTATAAAACAGTTTGCTCGCTGTCTGGAGCATTCCATTAGGCCCTCAGCAACTGGAGTCAGAAATTTGCAACTGGAGCGCAGACAGCAGCCAAGCACTGTGTTTCCAAGCAATTACATTACGAGGTGAGATGTTTCCATTTCAGGATCTGTTTGCTACGAAAATTATCGACGGACAGGCACCATTTCACGAACAGCATTACTTGCAGACCATTAACACACGGGGACCACTTTGCTTTTATTAAAGAGATTAATAGTAAAGTTCAGGTTTTAATCAGTTTACAGTTTTTACGGTATCAATACAGTAAAACAACATATCATCACGTTGGAACACATAAGAGACACGTTATTGCAGGGAAAAGAACAGCCACAAAAGAATGTGCACCATGCGGTTAGAAGCATGCCAACTGACTTACATAATTTCACCGCACTGACTGACTACAGATCTCCAGTTACATCGTATAGTGATGCAGCGGGCAATAAACACAATGCGAATAATTCTTGCTCTACAATCCCATTACAAAAGACGAAAGTTAGAGGGGCAGTTTCACGAAAAAGAATAGATGTAAAAACCACACACACACACACACACACACACACACACACACACACACGCACTTAAAATTTATTGTTGACAGCCACACAATTTATGCAAATTTTTGGATCGTCCCACTTTTAACAATTGATGTTATGCTGGGTATGGATTTCTTGACAGAACGTGACGCGATTTGGGACTATGAAGATGGATTACACGTTCAGCAGAGCATTTCAATACACGAATAGGAAATTAACAGATGGGAACATTTTCATACACAAAAAATAGCCAGTGGTATACGTCATTGTTAACTGACACGTCTTTTGCCACCGACAATACAGATGCAGAATTAAATTTCGACGTTTTGCAGACAATCAAAGCCAAGGAAGACAGTCGTGAAGCAGCAACAGACGAAGCAAACAACACTCCATTGGACAGATTTTTCAGATCACCACTAATTCAACTGCTATTGATACAACTTTGCTCTCGCCACATTTAATTTTGAAGGATAAAAATCAGCCAGACAAAATAAAGCAACTTGTGTCTCTCCCCAAGTCACAGTGACTACGTCATCGTAAACTGACAAGACACTGGAACAGTTAATACAAAAGAGGCAGCTGAGAAGAGGAAAACCTTACAACAGAAGGTAAGTCACACTAAAAAATTTCAAGTTGGACAAAAGGTTTTAGTCAAACACGCCCACTGTCTTGTAAAGCAAAGAACAGGTGTCACAAATTTGCATTGCTTTATAACGGACCATTTCGGAATCGACCAATCCCACTTCCCAACGTAGGACATCTTGAAACACTCAGAACGGAAGCTTCGAGAGTCTTCATCACATCACCAATACAAAACCGTTTACTGTGTAATTGTTCGACTTTGTACTCCTCATGAAGACAACACTATAACGATACACAACACTTCGTTTCCCTATAACGCCAACCGTTTGTACGTAGTTTCATTGACATGTATGTGTGCATGACAATAACATTTTTATCTCATACAGCACAAGCCATTTCGGATGTTTATTTTCTCTGTTTCATGATTGTTACAGAGTATATATATATCATTCCGTGTTCTAACATAACTGACCCCGATCGTTACAGTACATCATTTTAAAAGCAAAGGTTACATAAAAGAAGACAAACATTCTTTCGCCAAAGACAAAGGCATCACAAAAGATAAAAGCAACATGAGAAACAATAACATCGAATTTTGCGCGTCATAATGCATTTTCTCTTACAGGCTAACGTGCAGAAGTATGCGATAACGGATTCCAGATAGTACTGATAAAACAGGTAGAGTATGAATATTTGCACAGGTTCGACACGTACTGTCAACTATCGGAGAAGATATTTAATTTCTTCGTCTTCCACTGGGATACTCTAATCCTGAGCTATAACCAGGATTTCTTCATTGACGGTAAGAATTTTACTCTGTGTCGTATGTGAAGACTTAAGGATTAATTATAGATGGAGCATGTGCAGCAATGACTTATGGATTTTTACAACAAAGATATGGTGAGACAACAGGAAGTGAGGATAGCGAACTTTTCATGATTATTATGCAGATGTTTATGATTTATAATATGAAGTGTGGCACACTGATGTTTGTGAGTGTTAGGTATTGCGAGATGATTTAACCTTTGGAGCATGTTTTGTTGATTGTGTTTTGGTGTGTTTCTCAGATGAATAGAATTTCTAATGAAACTCCCCAGCAGATAAAAACTGCGTGCCTGACCGAGACTCGAACTCGGTACCTTTGCCTTTCGCAGGAGAGCTTCTGTGAAGTTTGGAAAGTAGAAGACGAGGTACTGGCAGAAGTAAAGCTGTGAGGACGGGGCGTGAGTCATGCTTGGGCAGCTCAGATGGTAGAGCACTTGCCATCGAAAGGCAAAGGTCCCCAGTTGGAGTCCCGGTCCGGCACACAGTTTTACTCTGCCAGGAAGTTTGATATCAGCGCACACTCCGCTGCAGAGTGAAACTCTCATTCTGGAATGTCTAATGGTTTGCGATAAGGTGTTACAAAGCGGTAAGACAAAACTATGAATTTACTTAAAGATAAACACTTTCTTTCAAACATATGACTTTTCTCTTGGGCAATAACAAGCTGAAGGTTTGAAGATGCTTATTACGATTTACTTGCTTTGATGACATTTGTGACTTTGCTCCCACTAATCAATTTTCTTCTCATTCACAGAATATCATTTATCATTACTTTTCACCAACATTTAATCGACTTCATCGGAAAGAGATCATTTCTTAATTATTTTTATTCTGCACGTTGACTTTAGTTGTTCATAAGTATTAAGTACTCTTCTTGATAACACTTAAATTTCGCATTTTGGGTGATTATAAGTAACTGGCACGTGCATAGGTTAAGGTTTTGTGGACACATTTCCATTTGCTTTATCTTTTTTTGTGACTGAGAGACAACTGAGAAAAACTATTGTTCAGATTCCATTCCATTCCTTTCCTTTAGCCTGTATGCTTCTGCGCATTTACTCGAGTACATAGAAACACGCACTCTGCAGAAATCACTATTGTACTCTTGCATAACAACACAATGTTTACCTATTGATATTTTCATAATGCATTATACATGTAATGATTACTGTATTTTAATGTTTCTTTTCTACCACAGTAAAACAAATTTCGATTATGATTTTTCTGTTTGACATGTTATGACGGGCACATCTGTCTAAATTGTAATGTCGATATTCGTGACAAATGTTTGTTAGTCTTTGTCATTTAATCCGAGAATCTACCATACGTAGTTTTAGATAAACGTCTTAGCTTTATTTTCTTTCACTGTATTGTAACAGAATATAAGTACTTTGTGAAAGCAGCACATTCATGGACTCGAGTATAGTTATTGTCTGTGCTGTGAGAAAGTTGGAGGTATTATTAACGTTTTCTTTACCACGACATGCCGCATCGATTATCGTGATTTTTGGCGACTTCACAGATATTTTGTTAAAAGTAACATGGAGGTACCTTTTGTGAGCGGTCTGGCTCTGACTTGTCACTGGATTTGTCACTGACACGTACGGAGTGCACCAAGTCTGCTCTCAGCCGCCTCCCAGACAATCACGATACAACGTCATGAGTGCTGGAAGACACTTCAACATGTGCTACATAGCGTGCTGGGTACACCAACAGCATCGTGTATGAAGAGCAGAAAAAGACATTGCTTCGACGTAATCACAATAAGTCTCACGAGATTTTGTGCAGAACAACGATAAAAAATAAAGCAATGAATGTAATTATTTCCCTCAATTGATGACTTTATAGCTAATGCACAAAAATGGAGTAGACCATTTTCTCAACTTGCGCACACTTCTTTCAAACGAAATGTAACTTATTCTGAGTACACCCGAGCACCAATGTAAACAACATTTGTAACTCGATGTGGCGTTCACCTGAGCACGAAATGGACGAAGCTTTCTGCAAAATAATTTATGAGCGAGTAGTCGCCACTACTTGCAAAACAAGTGAGATATTTTCATTTCAGGATCAGTTTGCTACGAAAATCGTCAACGGACAGGGATCATTTCATCAACAGGATTATTTCCAGAGCATTAACACATGAGGACCACTTTGTTTTTGTTAAGTAGATCAGTAGTTAAGTTCAAGATTTAATCAGTTTGCACATTTTTACAATATGAACACAGCAACAGAACGTTTATCACGTTGGAAGATATAAGAGACACGTTACTGCAGGGAAAAGAACAGCCACAAAAGAATGTGTATCTTGCGATTATAAAGATACCAACTGACACATAATTTCACTGCGGGAATTGATTAAGGATTTCCAATTACATTGATTACTTATGCAGCATGTAATAAATGCAGTCTGAATAATTCTTGCCCTACAGTCCCATTAGAAAAGAATAAAGAAAGAGGAGCAGTTTCAGGAAAAGGAGTAGATGTAACCCTAAAGACACACACCTATAATTTGCTGTTCAAGTCGACATATTTTATGCACAAGTGCCGCAACACGACGAGGTATGGACTCGCCTAATGTCTGAAGTAGTGCTGCAGGGAACTGACACCATGAATCCTGCAGGGCTGTACGTAAATCCGTAAGAGTAAGAGGGGCTGGAGATCTCCTCTGAACAGTATGCTGCAAGTTTGACAGCCGGCGGAAGTGGTTAGAATCAGAAGAGCGTTCCTGGAGCCACTCTGTAGCATCTCTGGACGAGCAGGATGTCGCATTGTCCTGCTGGAATTGCCCAAGTCCGTCGTTGTGCACAACGGACGTGAATGGACGCAGGTGATCAGACAGGATGGTTACGTACTTGTCACCTGTCAGGGTCGTATCTAGACGTGTCACGGGTCCCATATCACTCCAGCTACACCATTACAGCGCCTCCACCAGCTTGAACAGTCCCCTGCTGAAATTCAGGGCCCATAGATTCATGAGGTTGTATCCACACCCGTACGCGTCCATCCACTCGATACGATGTGGAAGGAGATTCGTCCAACCAGGGAACACGTTTCCAATCATCAATAGTCCAGTGAAGGTGTTGACGGGCGCAAAGCTTTGTGTCGTGCAGTCATCAAGGGTACACGAGTGGGCCTTCGGATCCGAAACACCTTTTCGATGATTTTTCGTTGAGTGGTTGTCACGCCGACACTTGTCGATGGCCCAGCATTGCAATCTGCAGAAATTTGCGGAAGGGTTGCACTTCTCTCACGTTCAACGATTCTCTTCAGTCGTCGATGGTCCTGTTCTTGCAGGATGTTTTTTAGGCCGCAGCGATGTCGGAGATTTGATATTTTCCTGTATCCTGATATCGTAGGTACACCAATGAAATGGTCGTCCCGGAAAATCCCCACTTCATCGCTGCTTCGAAGTTGCTGTGTCCCATCGCTGGTGCGCCGACTATAACACCGCGTTAAGACTCACTTAAATCTTGATAAGCTGCCATGGTAGCAGCAGTAACCCATCTGTGTAGATGAACTACATGCCGTACAGGAATCTGTAGATATCATTTTTATCGAATTAAAGAAATAAAGACACAGCCCTACATCTCAAAGGCAGCTTTCGAGCAGGGCATGTTCTGTTTTCATATGAAAGGCAGTCGACTGCAGAGTTAATGGTGGCAGGCAGGTGGTACTCGTTATGCTGCTGATGAAGAACAGGAGAATAAGCGTATTACTACGTGACGGGTATGAATCTGTAATGAGTGAGTGAGATGACGGTAATTAATTTGTAAAAAGTTAATCAGATATAATTACTTACCAAGTAACAGAAAGTGGCTTTCAGTTATGCACATGTTAAAGACAACGTAGGTGTAGTTTATCTTCTCTTCGCAGAATTGCAGTAGTGAGGTCTCTAGAGTTGTGGTACCCGTTGTGGATGTCCAGCAGTGTAAGTCGGTGGGTGAACACACGCCGTGGGTTCTCGACCATCTGAGTGCAGACCTAAGTGAACGAGACACGATGAGTGTGGAATTACTTGTAGAAGCACAGGCTGCTCCTGCAGGGGGACCGGAGGTAGAAATTAAATTTTGACCTTCCGCTTGTAAGGAAAAATTCGAAAGAAAATGTTCGACGTAAAATGAGAGGAAGTGCTGAAGACGTTCGGTCGTATTACCGTATATCGAATCACTCCCGTCTCCGTTAAGTATTCAGTTTCCCCTGAAAGTATTCCAGCGTTTGCTCTGAACAAGCTACATCCCCTGAATATGGGCAAAAGTAGCGCAGTGAAATTCCATAAAAACACAGAGTTGTTTTGAAAGCTTCACGGTTTTAAGGCCATTGCCATTCAGCTGCACCCGCAGTACAACTGATCGAGGAGAAAGTGTGTCTCTGACTCTAAATTAAGTGGTTTATAGGTCGCTGCTCTGTTTCACTAGGGCAAGAATCTTTTCTCTAGCATTATAGAAGCACTAAATATTTTGAGTACTATTCCACGGAAACGGTGACTATGGAACGATGCTTCAATACTCTACGACCAGCAAAGACTTGGCTCAGAACCGAATCGAGACAGACGAGGGAGACTGGCTGCGTTGTTCCTGCGAGCGAACACCGAAACTACGTGAAAGAATATGGCGAGATTTAAAAAAAGGAAATATCAGAAACATCTGAGTCCACTCCAAGAACTTAAATTATTGTATTCTTTCAGGAGTGCATTCTTATGTTGAGAATGTTTATTGAAAGCAGTTTGTCGCCAGTTTTCTGTTTTCTCTATCAAGAAATGATGCCTGGTTTGCCTACTCCCAATTCTTTGCGAATAGTATGACCTGCCCCCTCCCGCCACAATTGCTCTAGTTTATGTCGTGGGTACTCCCTTCGATTTCGCATTCATGGGGAGAAATCGTGGGGATAAGGAGTCGTATACATAAAAAGACATCTTCCTCCGGAGAAGATTCTCAGAGCAAAAGAATATTCTCTCAGAAAGTTTCAGTTTCCCATGAATGAAAAATCGGAAGCGTATTCTGTGGCGAGAGAGTTTCCTCCCCACTGCCTCCCCACCTCCCTGAGAAGGTTACATGTCTGTGTCGTCTGCCGTGTCTCGCACAAAACGCACGCGTAACGCCAGACTTCATTCAGCTTGCTCAAACAGGCAAACCGTTCAGTGTACAAAGATGGAACTGGCGTCAGTGTGTTCTGTAAACAGTTGCACTACATCTAGATTTCACTTTTATGTGCGGCAGCAAATAGTTAAGACGATTAAAGACAATTTATAAAAATGCATTTTCTGCGATCGTATTGAATTTACGACATGTGGGAACCTTTTCTGTTACTGAAGTTAGGTGAACACATTATGTGAATGAAATCTTAAAATTACATGATTTTTTTCATCTACTCCAAACCGGAACTGTCGCAGAGTTTCCTAAGACGAGATAATTTTGTTTTAATACGTCGCAGAATGGTGTGCTCGCGTGTCAAGGTCGCAAGCGATCGCCCGTGGGGTTCGTTGCGAGGAGCAGATCGCTAGGTTTGTAATCAACCAGCTGTTAATTTTTCTGATCCGCCTATATTTCTAACGTAACAAAATGAAAGATTTACGGTGTGTGAAGAGATGATGATGAATATCCGGAAATGTCAGTTGCGCACTTGTTCTGTGTATACCAAAGTTTTCTCGTACATCAGTGTGAAAACTTGAGTCTCTAAAGTAGCAAAAAAAAAAAAAAAAAAAAAAAAAAACATTTCAATTTTCACTTCTTTTGAAAGGTCGCTCATCTATTCTTTCATGATTTTTTGGAAGGAAATTCGCCATGCAAATAATGTTTTTATTGTAAAACTCGTAGAAGTTTCTATGGTTCCTCTCTTCTGTATTTCTTCGGGTACGTATACCTTCTTGCCTTCCAGGCAATATAAACTCTGCCTTTAATACCAAAAAGTGTGCAAAAGCTAACGTCAACAAAACTTAATCAGTTCGATGTATGCTACAGAGCACACTTCAAAAAACGGAGAATGTTCTCGGTTCGTGATTCGCCCCTCTAGTTTTATTCATACGAAATAGGAGCATGTTCTTTGTTTTTAGCGACTTCTTCCACTCATTTACTCAAGCTGAGAAATTTCTCGGGTGAAGTATATTTTCCGACTCGCTTTATCCGCGCGAACCTGGGAATGTTCTCCACAATTTTTAGTATAAAGTACATTCTCCGTTTTATTCATACGACCGAAGGTCGCGATTCTGTAAGTTGCACCAAACCATGATGACGCACACTTAGAGAGGTAATTCGGCTCAGAAAGTTTTCACTCTGGTAGGCGGCAAGTACTGGGCGTCCAGCAGGTTGTTTCAGAAACTGTTACATTATTCAATCTGAAGCTGCAAATCGAAATGTACAATTCTGTCCCAAACACAGCAATACTAGTTGTGACGAACGTTTACCGCACAGGAGGCAATGTACTGTTTTTCTCCGACGTTAATACCACATACCTGTCAATTTCTGCGGGTTTTCGGCAGAATCGGGTCGGGCCAAACTGGGTTGCCAATCGCCAGAAACGTTGTATTAGTGTTTCCGCGTTTATTTCTGTTTCCTTTCTCTTTAATCTTCTCTCCTCCCACTTTGGGATTCCGAGATGAACCCCTTTTCCTCTTCCACTTTCCTCAGCAGCGACGTCCCTGCAACAGTGCCGCTCTCACTCCAGCCTAGCGACTGGAGAACTGAAGTCGGCGTCTGAACGAGATCTCTGTCACGGCTGGAGTTTAGCGTGGAATACGACTGAGTCAGTGCTGCCAAGCTTAGCCCGAATTATGCACAACTTTTCTCCTGTTTTTTTAATTTACGATTTCCCAAGACCATTTGAAATTTAATTTTCAAGGTTACTGCGAACCCATGTGGTGATTAAAGTACTTTAAAGAGAAAGCGTGTAATCCATTTGGAGTTGTGGATGATAACAAATCGAACCCCACATTGCATTCCAGCATTGCTGATGGGGGGCGCCACGAACTTGTAAGTCATTTTCAGCCAGGTGTCCCGATACTTTTGACCTCATAGTGTGTGTGAAGGCATCGTCAAGATCTAAAATGGATGTTCCAGCATCAAGAAAGTGCTTAATGGTCAAAGTCAATGACAGACAGGTAGCAAATATGGTTTCCAGTCATTAAACAATCGAGCCACAGAATGAACATCAGTACAGTAGTTACATGTGTAATGAATCTGATCTCAAATTATACTATGGAAGATACTGGTTGACATGGCCAAAGATGAATAACATGTCTATGTTGGACAATCCAAGTCCACAGGAAGATCATAGGTACATAAAATCAAACATCTTTGGAAGAACTATGTTATCTGTGAATACATTTATAAATACATCTGTGGAAGGGCAGTGTTATCTGTGAGCACAAGGTGTAAAAAGTATGTTTGTAGCACAAAAATATGACATCATGCCGAAAGAAATACCCACGTCTTTACTGGTTTAAATGAGAAAAATGTCCATGGTTCATACATACCATGGTACAGAAAATTGCGAAAGTTTGCCATAAAAATAGTTTGCGTTGTAATCAATATGTGGCAGATCATTACAGTTTCAGGCCTATGGCCTGAATGCCAAAGTTGACAGCGACATGAGTCAACACACCGGCAGCTCAAATTCGCGCAGTCTCTACTAATTCAGTTCTAGGGAGATGAGGAGCCAAGATAACATGGGAGTACTGCACTGGTGTTAAGGATGCGAATTACATTGGCACAAGGATGATAAGGACGCCTCATTTAATGATAAACAGAAAAAAACAATGAACATATTCTAGTGCCCGATTCCACCCTCCGCTTTGACCATAGAGTGAGGATTCACATGCACAGAATTTATTTTCTGTTGTCGACACACATTGCCACAGTGGTTGTGTATCCTTGGGTTGGCATAGGTGTGTGCGTAAAACGTCCTATAAATTTTGAATGTCGCCAAATTGTTAGTTCAGATAGGTTCCAATCGTATGTGCTGTGTATTAGGGACAGGCGTTATGCAGACACCATAACAACTTGCATTTTATACTTGGAATAAATTGTTCTCTCAGCTTTGACGAGCAAAATGAGCAGACATCACGTCGCAGCACCGTCACGTCAGCGTGTATTCACTCTGTCTGTCACGTCATGTAACGTCAATTCGCTTAGTCTGTGTCAGAGTACAGTATTTCAATTGAGGAACTAAGGTTATTAATGGCCAAAGCAAACCTCGTAACTTGTGTTCTTTATCAGTCTTGTTTGCTGAAGTGCTGAGGCGTGAAGCAACACCTCAAAACATCCACATTTCTATGTTATGGGTGAGTGGGCGTCTCTTCTGTTATTGCCAAACCTAAATAATTTTTCGCTTTCAGATATCTCACAAAGCTTGTGTGAGAACATCCAGTGCAAAAAACCTCCAAGTCGGCATCGAACATTTACAATTTGCCACGAAATCAAAGCACAATAAGAAAATGGAGAGTAAAAAGTTACAAAAGCACAATATCCACTACCATACAACGAGTTAACTTACGCTGATAGCAGATGATGATACAGTCGACACTTCATTCCCTGGAAACCGTGACCTGCCGTGACGTGACGTGACGTGACGTGACGTGACGGTCTGTTGACGACTTGTCTGAATGCCGCCATTTGAAATGCATTGTGGAATGTTTCCACACGACGAGACTTGACGGCATCCCGAGATCATGCGACAATTTCAGCTTAATGTTGACAACATGCACACCACGCAATGATCACACCAGAGATTTTTCTACTCTATGGCTTTGATCGACGTCATATCTGACTCACAGATGCTACTTAGAGGCGACATCTAAAGGCAATGAGGTTCAATCCTAAACCAAAGAATGTATCACGAAAAAGACAGATAATATACATACATACAATAAAATTTGATTGCAGCTCATGCGATTAATTACATAATTATAAGCTATATTGCAAATAAATTGAGCTAACAAAAAAGAAAGTAACAACATAAAAAATCATACATGCATGAAACAAATTATCACAGTTCACGTGTGCAAGTGAAAGAACCAAGCATGTCCTTTAAAGTCCACTACAATATCACTCGTAGTAAACTCGTAATTTACATCTACACGGACAGTTTGCAAATCGCACTTACGTGCTTGGCAAAGTGTTCATCGAACCATTTTTCACAATAATCCTCTATTATTACAGTGTGAAACAGAATGCGGAAGAAACGAACAGATGTATCTTTCCGAGCGAGACGTGATTTCCTTATTTTATGATGATGATCGTTTCTCCCTGTGGACGTCGGCGAAAAAAAAAAAAATGCTTTCGCATTCAGAGGAGAAAGTTAGTAATTGAAACTTCGTGGTAAGGTTCTCCCGCAACGAAACATGCCTTTGTTTTAAATATGGCCGCCCCAAATTCTGTATCATGTCAGTGACACACCCTCCCCTATTTCTCGACAATACAAAATGTGCTGCTTTTCCCTGAACATTCTCGATGAAGTCCGTTAATTCTACCTGGTAATGATCCCACACTGCACAGCAGTATTCTAGAAGAGGATGGACAACCGTAGTGTAGGCAGTCTCTCTAGTAGATCTGTTGCATCTTCAGGCAATAAAACGCAGTCTTTGGTTCTCCTCCCCCACAATATTTCCTATGTGTTCTTTCCAATTTATGTTGTTCGTAACGGTGATTCCTAGGTATTTAGTTCGATTTCCGGCCTTTAGATTCGACTGATTTATCGTCTAACCGATTCCGTTTAGCACTCATGTGGATGACCTCACACTTTTCATTATTTAGGATCAATTGCCAATTAATACGAATTGTGAACTCTGTGACAGGAAATCACGAATCAAGTCACTGGCCAGCCTGTGATGATATTCCATAACCACGCAATTTGACTACAAGCCGCTTGTGACATACAGTGTCAGCTGTCTTCTGGAACTCCACAAAGACGAAATCAATCGGAAATCCCTTGTCAATGCCACTCAGTACTTCGTGTGAATAAAAACTAGTTGTGTTGACTGTGTGTTAATAGACCGTTCTCTTCGAGATTATTCATAATGTTCGAACACAATATATGTTCCAAAATCCTGCTGCAAATAGACGTTGGTAATATGGCCCTGTAAACTGATGGATTACTCCTACTGCGTTTCTTAAGTATTGGTGTGACCTGTGCAAGTTTCCAGTCTTTAGGTTACGAATCTTTCGTCGGGGAGTTTCAACACTCAGTTTCGCTACAATCCTGTGTTCACTAATCTCAGTATATGTTTTGGTGCTCGTTATGCGAAAGTGGGTGTTTCGGGCAGGGACAATTTAAAATCAAACACAACAATGGCAAAATGACATAATTAGAAACATATGGGGAACGTATACCTACAGACTCCAGACAGAACAACACAAGGAATTCTAAAAAGTTTTCAAAGCAGAAATAACAGGTTACAAGCAGCTGTACTTCAAAGATTCAAAAGGGAAACTGACTACCAACAACAAACACAACTCTGAATTACTAGCAAAATGCTCCAACAACCTTCTAAACTGCCAGGAACCAACACAAAGACAATCTTTCAGACAGCCTCTAAAGGAAATCCCGCCTTGAGAGTCATATAACTGCATTAGACTGAACAATACACTGGCCAGCCGAAAAACAACAGGGCGCCAGGAGAAGACGGGGTATTGGCTGAGATGTGAAAACTAGGAGGGAGCGGGCAGCTGAAACCGTTTAGGAGGTTACGAAATACTGCTGGGAGAAAGGAGGAGTACCGGACGACTGGAAGCAAGCCACAATCCATCCGCCACGTAAGAAGGGAGACAGGACAGGCACACACATATGTTGTTCAAATGTGTGTGAAATCTTATGGGACTTAACTGCTAAGGTCATCAGTCCCTAAGTTTACGTACTACTTAACCTAAATTATCCTAAGGAGAAACACACACACTCGTGCCCGAGGGGGACTCGAACCTCCGCCGCGACCAGCCGCACAGTCCATGACTGTAGCACCTGAGACCGCTCGGCTAATCCCGCGCAGCACCTACATCTACCGAGCTCCCTACTGAGTATGACAGAACACCAAGCAGAGAACACAACTGGCGAGTACCAAGCGGGGTTGAGGAAAAATAGTTTTTCCCCAGTGCAAATTCTTAACTTGAAAACAATTATCAGGATCAGAACAAAGAAGAACCTCAACACAGTCGTTACATTTACTGATTTCAAAAAAACTTACAGTTCTGTAAACAGAGCACAGTATCCTTAACACTGGAAGAAGCAGGTGCTGACAAAATCAGCAGACAGTCAGTCAAACAGACACTTACAGACACATCTTCATAAGTTAAATTCCTAAGGAAATTTCTGAAGCCTTCAGAAGTAGCACAGGAGTTCGGCAGGGCGACGGTGTCTCACAGATCCTCTTCAGTATGATCTCAGACAAGGTCACGAGAGAGAGGAATAAAGAACCACAAGAGAAAAACATCGACCGAATCCATCTAGTAGAATGGGCAAGAACTGGCGTGGAATATCTTGTTTCTTTTCTGACTATATTGCTATGATTTCTAAGGATAAAACAGATGCAAAGATAATGATAGGAACACTGTACAAAACTGCATCTCCAACCTGACTACAAATACCGAAAACGAAAACAGAATGCATTGAACATAAACACAATAGAAAAAAATATATACAAACACAAGATGGAAACGTCCAAAGAGTTGATAAGTTTAAGTATCGAAGAGAATGGATACAATCGAATGGGTTAGATAACACTACAAGCAAAGAAAGATCAAGGAAAACGGAATTAACAAACAAAATGACCGAAAACTGATATAATAAGAAATCAATATCATTCCAGGCAAAAATTTAACGCTACGCAACAGTAATTAAACCGGATGCAATATGCACATTTGAATGCCCAACACCGAGTACAAGAGGTGAAGAAGAAGAACTGGAAATGCAGAAAAACTTCAGAGCCACAAAAGAACAAAGGTAACAGCTTGACGAAGAGGAGAAATGAGAAGCTAGAGAGAAACATAGGAACAATCGCAGACATAATAAGAAAGAGGAGATGAAAGTTTTACGGTCATATTTATAGAATGAATGACAACAGGCTAACGGAGAAAATCTTTAATTTCATTTCGAAATTAAGAAACACCACGAGATGGCTGGAAGAGACAAGAAAGAGCCTGAGAAAACTAAACCTCACAGAAGACACCAGACAGGACAGGGAAAATTTCAGGCTAGTGATCAATACTGTGAAATTTCTTATCCGACAACAAAACTCACAACCTAGGACAGTGATGCCAAATGAACAGAGCCGGCCGGTGTGGCCGAGCGGTTTTTAAGTGCTTGAGTCCGGAATTGCGCGACCGCTACGGTCGCAGTTTCGAATCCTGCCTCGGGCATGGATGTGTGTGATGTCGTTAGGTTAG
The DNA here is from genome assembly GCF_021461385.2 of Schistocerca piceifrons. NCBI lineage: Eukaryota > Metazoa > Arthropoda > Insecta > Orthoptera > Acrididae > Schistocerca > Schistocerca piceifrons. Next base: position 71,162,477 of record NC_060148.1, on the reverse strand, counting down.
TTAGGCTGAAGTAGTTCAAAGTTCTAGGGGACCGATGACCTCAGATGTTAAGTCCCAATGTGCACACAGCCATTTGAACCATTTTTGAACCAAATGAATAGAGGCAGGCCGTCAGCCAATGCATATAGAAATTCTGGGAAGGATACACATAATGTACCACTGTCTTAGGTTCCAAGCTGTCTATAGTTGACCGAATTCAGTAATAAAAAAACTTAGCAAACTTAAGCTGGACACAAGCAGGAAATTAGGAGTAATCAACACAGAATACCTAAAAGAAGCACTGAAGAGGTAAGGAAAATTCACGAGAAAATGTCAAATGTTGGAACCGATCACGAGAATTGAGCTACATATTTCAGTTCAAGATATCGAGTCCAAGTTTCACTATTTTCAGCGTTTCTGCACTAAGGGAGTGCAGTTCTTTGTTACAGGATTTCTATTCTTGATGTCGCACTCTGTACTACTGCGACAAATAAGAAATTCTGGAATCAACAACTAAACTTGACGTAGATATCTCAAGTGCAGAGACAAGAAATAAAAAATTCTGAAAAGTATTAACAATACACACTTAATGAAATGTCAGGGAAAATAACGAACCGTGCGATAGAGGCCTACAATTTACCTGTATAGGCCTAGCTGTCCTCTTAGTCTCCTGCCTAACCTCACCCTCATAAATCTTGCAGTTTGCGGAAAAATACAGCCAAATATTCGTGGGAATCAAGATTATAAATATGCGAGCTAACCGTTCCATTCGCACCAGTTATGCTGTTCTTTCGATTCCTGCCCGACCTCACATTCGGAAATCATATCTTATTGGGAAATAAATAGCTAAATATTTTATGAGAACCAAGTATGAAAAATACGATTGCTGCTTGATTCACTGGCATCAGTTTAAACTGCGCGCTGAGGTTGCGGTGCTGCCTAACCGTACTCTCGGAAATCGCGACATATTTACAACAATCGGCACAGTTTACTTCAGGCACTGAGACAACCACAGATAACATTTAATGGCGGGACACTTTCATCTTTCGCATCGAAGACCGGTGATGTCACACACGACGTCGCTAGTCAAAGTTGACGGGTGGAATAGGACACTAGAATTGAACCAAAGTAGTACTTAATGCCTGAAATTCATATCTAGGCTGGTGGAAAATCTTGTAAAAATAAATTATGCCTTACGATAGGTCCATGGAGGACGCGTGTTTCAAGAAACCATGGCGGTGTGCTAACGTTGTCGAACATCATTCAAACGATCGAATGAACGTAGCAGTTGGAAAGGCAGCTTTGTAGGAGCATTTATAATTTGCTGACGCCCAATCTTCCTGTAATTAAAAGATGCATAAAATTAATCTTTCTCCTACACAGACTGCCTTAGACAGATTCGTATGAATTATCCGCTCGACTGATTTGTAAAATTATATTATTCGTAATATAAGTGCTGTGTCTAAGATCTCCATATTTATTAAACATGCAGGAGTCGAGAATTAACGTTACGCATGCGCAGGAAGGTGCAGTCATTTCGGTGGCCGTGCTTTGGCAGACAGAGACCAGACGCTGGTCGGTGACTCGGCACAGACCGCTGCCGCTGCTGCGTGCTGTTGCCGCATTTCTCTGTCTCTGCAGACTCTGCTGGGAACGGGGACAGCAACAGCCGCCTTGCTCGCCTTTCAACTGGACTCAAACCGTTGCTGGGATACGGCGTGGGCCGATGACGAGAGCCGTGTATTGTTGACAACTGCGTCACGTCTTCATTTGTCTCGTTTACTGTAAGGGGGTACAGTTGACTGAACAATCATTTCTGAAGGGGCCTTAGTCCAAATTTTGACAAAATGAGTTAAGAGCGGTAACGGATCCTACACACATAGATACAATTTTTTTTTTCGTATGAGAAGAGCTTTATTCCAGATATTGTAAATGTGTTACTGTGACTCGTTACAGCGGCATCATTTATGAAAGGGCTTTACTCCTGGAACAGCGCCCTTTCAATGGTGATCATACTGGCATGCCATCTACCGAATACTTAATGCACTATATCTTTACGTTTCTCTTTCCGTAGTTGAACCGTTGCTATTTCTGAAGAAGCGTTGTGAAATGTAAAAATGACTCCAAGTATTGTGTTGGAGAGTAGTGACAGTACCAAGAAAGAAATAAAGAAAGAAACAAAAACGTATTGTTGGAAAACATGAGCAGAACGCTGTAAGAACAGCCACAGTAATTTGTCATGAGTACACTAACCCTTTCAGCCATGTTCCTTTATACATTTTGAACACAGTAGTTACATTCAGACGTGGCTTCTAAACACACACATTCACATCCGATTCCAAAGTTGAGGAATTTTTGAAGGCTGCCGCCCTGTTACCTGTATCTTTTTGTTTTTCGTGTTCTGTGCTGTACTCTACGATAATTCATCATTACTTGGGTACGAATTAGGGTTGCATAGTCTCCTCAGACATAGATAGCGGTTGCACAGAATGTATTGCTGTAGTAGAGCAATGCAGGGCCGATGGTGGTCGACTACTCAAGTCGCATACGTGACGGTGCAGCAATAAATGCGCCGTGTGTGGCAGCGTTAGGCAAGGTGAGACGCGTACAGCGCGTGTCACGTGACACGGCACTACAGCGCGACACGCACGTGCAGCACGGGTGTCCAGAGAGAGCATACTGCGACGCGTACACCACACCTCGCACGCGCCGGCTGGCGACGCTCTGCGCTGACAGAACCGAGGCGCGCGCAGCCTGTTATCTTCCTCAAACGATTTTACAGAAACTATTCACCGAAAATGTTTGATTTTTGCCTTACTTGTATCGTTATGTATCAGCTTCGTGGCGAAGTGCACATCATCTCGCTAACGACCATTCTTATTGTGATGTACACAATTTTAGTAAGACACTACGCAAAATCAAAAAGTTTGCAATGAAAATTAGGGGTCGCTGTGATTTTGCGTTTGGTACGTATTACACCATATGTTGCTGCGTATGAAATTTAGCTAACATGTAGAATTTTTGTTTAGATTTGGGAGAAGGTCTCTATCTGCCTCCGATCTCGAGAAAATGGATCCCATGTAGCGCGCTCACTTACGATCTCACGCCCGCGAGAATGAAATACTCGCAACATCTCTCATATCTCCTAAACAGCTCGAGACATCGAAACGAAGGTTTGGCGAATGATAGCACACAAGGAGGAGAGTGTTTTGCCAACTCTTAAGCACACGGAACTTTCTCATCTATGGCGATATACCAGTACTTATACTTCCCTTTCTATTTACTTCATTCCAGTGACTGTAATTTTTTAAGAGTTATTGGCAGCTAGCGAAACAAGAGCTTCCTAGTATGAAAATAAACATGAAATTTGTTCTTGTATGTTACTGCAAACCGACACTATGAGGTTTTTTGTAAGCTATTGTTGCTCTGTGATTGCCAATTACTTGTTTAATGAGGCCCTCCGTTTCGGAATTCTGTCTCAATAGCTGCTGTGAGATGAGTTTGGCAAATTACACTGTGACAAAGGACGTACAATTAAACCAGTCACCAACAGAAATGTGGCCGTTACTCACGAACGGTAATGTTTCTTCGAAGGAGAAAAGGTTAACAATTAACGCAAAAATAGATTGCCAATTCTGTTGGAATTTTGGTGGAATTCCAGTAATCCTCAGTCGTTTAATGAACAAAGTAAGAGCATATGGACTATCAGAGCAATTGTGTGATTGGATTGAAGACTTCCTACATAACAGAACGCAGCAATGTCATTCTCAATGGAGAGAAGTCTTCTGAAGTAAGAGTGGTTTCAGGTGTGCCGCAGGGGAGTGTCGTAGGACCGTTGCTATTCACAATAAACATAGATGACCTTGTGGATGACATCGGAAGTTCACTGAGGCTTTCTGCAGATGATGCTGTGGTATATCGAGAGGCTGGAACAATGGAAAATTGTACTGAAATGCAGGAGGATCTGCAGCGAATTGACGCATGGTGCAGGGAGTGGCAACTGAATCTCAGTGTAGACAAGTGTAATGTGCTGCGAATACATAGAAAGATAGATCCCTTATCATTTAGCTACAAAATAGCAGGTCAGCAACTGAAAGCAGTTAAAATTATCTGGGAGTACGCATTAGGAGTGATTTAAAATGGAATGATCATATAGTTGATCGTCGGTAAAGCAGATGCCATTCATTGGAACAATCCTAAGAAAATGCAATCCGAAAACAAAGGTTACAATACGCTTGTCCGCCCACTGCTTGAATACTGCTCAGCAGTGTGGGATCCGTACCAGATAGGGTTGATAGAAGAGATACGGAAGATCCAACGGAGAGCGGCGCGCTTCGTTACAGGATCATTTAGTAATCGCAAAAGCGTTATGGAGATGATAGATAAACTCCAGCGGAAGACTCTGCAGGAGAGACGCTCAGTAGCTCGGTACGGGCTTTTGTTAAAGTTTCGAGAACATCCCTTCACCGAAGAGTCAAGCAGTATATTGCTCCCTCCTACGTATATCTCGCGAAGAGACCATGAGGATAAAATCAGAGAGATTAGAGCCCACACAGAGGCATACCGACAATCCTTTCCCCGAACAATACGAGACTGGAATAGAAGGGATAACCGATAGAGGCAGCACATGACAGGCATTGAATTCAATTTCTAGTTTCTGTTTGAACGTAAGGAATTCATTTACACACGAAATGCAGAAGGTGTTACAGGCATAGAGAACAATGACTACGTATACAAGTAATGAAAATCCACATAATTATAAAAAAAACCTCAAAAATTAACTATAATACACAGAAATAGAAAGGGCAGTTTTAAAATGCAGGCAGAGGCATGATTTGAGTTGCTTTTCCATATACAGGAAGATAAAGCTGCTTGGAGTATTAGTGGCATCTACAGTAAAACTTGAGCAGGATAAAAAAATCAAGAGAAGGTACACGTAACCTACAGGGTGGCTGCTATTAAGGTTTCTGCTGCTTGGGCGGGCCGCCACGAGAAAGGAAAGGAGCGACCGGAGGACAAAGACACTTTGCGAAAACATTCGTAGGAGACATCTGGCAGATAGTCCAGAGGGATTCTTGTGGCATGTGGATTACACCAGGTGCAAGACACAATCCGTACCTCCTCTGCGTGACGTCAACCGTAATGTTACCGACGACAGTGACACGAGATCGGAGACATTAGACACAGTTTCCCGAAATTCCTTCAGCAAAGAAGACCAACTAAGTATTCCAGCATTCGAGTCAACAACAATTGACATCCTGAGTAACATGGAATTAGATATCCTTCATGTACCGAAGCAGCTTCAAACACTCAATAAGGACAAGTCTTCCGGTCCACATAGCATGTCATTCAGGTTCCTATCGAGAGTGTGCTGGTATAACAGCTCCGCACTTGAGTCTCTCTACGAATTATCCGTACCAAAATATATTAAAATACATACAGTCTGTGCCTTTGCACAATCTGAAATTATTCTGTGGAGTGGAGCATATTGTCAAGCAAATGTGATTTGAGTTTGTGTATGGAGTTCATTTCCGTATCTAGATTTGTTTTTCTTCACTCAAGGTTCAAATGGCTCTGGGCACTATGGGACAGAACTGCTGTGGTCATCAGTCCCCTAGAACTTAGAACTACTTAAACCTAACTAACCTAAGGACATCACACACATCCATGCCCGAGGCAGGATTCGAACCTGCGACCGTACCGGTCGCGCGGTTCCAGACTGAAGCGCCTAGAACCGCTCGGCCACCTCGGCCGGCTTCACTCAAGGTTTATTCGGCTGAATAAGTCATCCCTTTCAGTGTCACTAGATGACGGATAGTGTAAGTCATTCCATATCCTACTATTACACTCATGAAGGTTTTTGTTGCTTCCAGACTGTTGTTAATCGCTGATAACAAACTCCCTAAGTGGATAAGTCTACTGTGAAGGTGTTGACAGAATCCTCAACTACGTAGAAAGCTGGCTAAAAGAGCGCTAATCGACGTATGTACGAAATACTAAATAGTACTAAATTTGCTAATATTTACTATGCTCTTTCAAGCTAAGCAACCGTTAAAGGAGGCCGTACTTACAGACGATGTGAGAGTGGTGTTTGAGGAACCCTGATAAACGTTCTGTTTAACTAGCACTGCTCGCAGAGTAGACGCAGAATGCGTGCTCTCCTCTCCTTCAATCCACGCCAAACACAGTACAGAACGATATGCTCCTCCGAGTGAAATGAGGAATAATTTGTTACATTGGGCTCTGTACCGGCATGTATGCTGCTCTGTAGACCTGTGAGCTTCGCTTTACATTCCTGTCACGGCGTCCACATGTGTAGTACTTTACCAGAGCACTTTGCTTTATCGAGACGCATGGTTCATTTATTAATAGCGCGATAGCTACACATGCGACATAACTCTCTATGTAGTTAAAGTCTACATGCACTGTAGACTTAAAATCTCTATCAGTGCATAAGATCGTTTTTTCTTTCATTAATATACCACACCTTATGTTTACACTTCCAAGTCGTTTCTAGTGGATTCGTTTCGCTAAATAATACGCCTAACTTTTGGGGATTGAGTTTGACAGTCGGTGGCGTCACATCGGCCGTGTACTCGCGTTGTGTAATGTTCCTCCCTCGATCTGGGGTGGACCCCCGCAGCACAAAACACTGTCTTCTCCCATACGTCACACTTACGACTTTAAATGACTAGCAACTGGGCGTTGTTCAAATGTTGCAAGCACTCGAGTACCCGCGACACAAAAACTGCGAAACAAGCCTCGAATTGGCACAACGTCGCCGTGTTAATTCTGCAGACATTTTGACGTCAGCCGCAGACGCAGGTCGCAGCAAAGCAGAGGACGATTTCACTTCCAGGTCCGCTTCCCGTGTCCTGCCAACCACGCAGCTTTCAAGCTGCTCCCGCGCTTGCTTGTTGCTGCTAAAAGTGAATGGAAACGGAAAGAAATAGAAAATTCAGAACTATCAGTCAGACTTCGTTTATTACATTTTCAAACGTGAAATTAACTCTCCCGATCTCGGATATGCCAAAGTCGAAAAAGTTTCCTTTCTTCGCACCCGAAATCATGTTCCGTGTTCTTCACAGAGTACTATTACTGACCTCCATTGGACTGGCACTCAGTACAAAATAAGCAACACTGTATCTCAGGCAGTAATTAGAGTTAAATTACGTTGAAACAAGCTCAGAGCAATAACAGAAGACGGTTTTACAGTTTCTGGCGATAATATTTACAACGTATCGTTTCACTGTCCATAAGCAACACTTGGCAAAAAAAAAAAAAAAAAAAAGGTTCAAATGACTCTGAGCACTATGGGACTTGACATCTATGGTCATCAGTCCCCTAGAACTTAGAACTACTTAAACCTAACTAACCTAAGGACAGTACACAACACCCAGTCATCACCAGGCAGAGAAAATCCCTGACCCCGCCGGGAATCGAACCCGGGAACCCGGGCGTGGGAAGCGAGAATCCTACCGCACTACCACGAGCTGCGGGCTTAACATCTTAACATCTTACAACTTAGAACTACTTAAACCTAACTAAGCTAAAGACATCACACACATCGATGCCCGAGGCAGGATTCGAACCTGCGACCGTAGCAGTCGCACGGTTCCGGAATGGAACGGCTAGAACCGCACGGCCACCGCTGCCGGCCAATACTTTGCAGTTTGTTGTGATGAACATTGAGCAATAATTTCAAAACGTAGCAGATAAAACGTTCTTCACAGATTTAGGTAGGCTTTTATTTTCTCTTGCTTTCATACAGTTCTCTTCTAAGTGAATTAACGGAATATTGTTGCTTATTGTGAAACAGACAGTTGTAGCTACTGAGATACCATGGTGAAAACAGGAACGAACGTAACGTTATATTTAATGAATCTGGCAAACGTAAGAGGACCAAAGCAAAAGTCTGGAATATTTGCAGAGGCATCTGTCGTTATGACTTTGTAGATTTTTCTGTTTTGTCGGTGACAGTGTGGTGAAGACCGATGACATGAATTTCTTTTCTACTGTAACTTTAAGGTATTTTTATAGGTTTAGATTTCCGTTGCACCATTTTAAACTCAGGGATTTTCAACTACGAGGTGAACAATTCTTTTGGCGTTACTTGTGACTGGCCAAGCTGTTTGCTCGTCATCTGTTGAAGACTTGTTTTCATTTTAGAGCTGACCGTTCCTTTACCAGACGGTTGTGTTGTATCTGACAAATACGTAGCATCTGTAATGACTGTCCTTATGGTAATGGGAAACAAAATGTTGCTAATAATTAATGCTTTTATTAGGTACTGTAATTAGAGCCATTAAGGATTGATACTATTTCGTGACGCATTCGCATGTGTGACGTGTGGGCCTCCCCGCACACAGTGCCAGAAAGGTGCCGCGGCTGAGGCGCGCCTGCAGAGCCCCTGGCTGCCCCGGAGAGCGGCTGGGGTTTCCCCCGGCAGGGCTGAGCGGTCAGCGGAGGCGGGGCGTGCGGCTCTGCGCACTGGCGGGAACCCGACTCGAGGCAGGCGGGCATTCTTAAACACGCTACCAGCTGCAGCTGTTCAGGGACAAACGGCGCAGCAAGTGCGATCACATGAAATAATCACCGCAATGCGCTGCCTCTAATCAAATGTCAACCACAACTGCATCAACAAAAACATACGAGTTAGGTGTTACAGCAAAACTAATAACAATTCAGATATTGAATGCTGTACTCGAGCACCGTCAAACACGTGTCTGGCCAGGCTATTGTCGCAGCCGCCATTGAGGTGCGCTTTACTGACAGCGTCCTCTCACTGAGCGGACGCGCCTGCCATCGGCAGATGGTCTCTCTCCACTGCGACGCACCTCAGGTCGCCCCCAAACACTACGTGTTTGTGGTTTTCTGCCGTAAGGCCGCAGATTTGTAGCCTAAATAACACAGTTCAGGCTGCTTTGCTTTCGGTTCCTAAAGGAGCGAACGGGAAAGTACACTGTGATCTGGTGCAGGACACAACAAACGAGCAGCCTTCAAATTGTGGACAATATGCTGTACTATGAAAGGGTACAGTACTACCCGACATAGAAAAGGTTTGCCTCGTTCGGGACAGTAATACCCATAGTATAACAACATACTGCGTTGTTCTCGTCAGAACAGCTGTTTTATTGTAACACAACTGTATTCACTACACTTAAACCGGTTACTGGTGTAGAAAAAAAGGACAGTTTGTATATTTGCTTATTCGTATGCACACTTCCTTCAAAAATAGATCCCTATATCTAGTTTTGTGATGTTTGAGAAATGAGTGAATGGTTTGTTGCTTGCTGACCACAGATAGTGGATGTAGAACCTGTAATTATCTTTGACACAGTCCTCTGGTCACCTTCGGGAGAGCCAAAGAAGCGTTCCAGACCACTGGAGGGCCTGGAGTGTGTGGCTGGCCAGTACGGTAACAGGACCCTCCCCCACTGGTGAGGGAGCGTGGGGTGGCCTGGTGAACGGCCGTGTCCCGGCACTCTGGCGCTGGTTCCCCAAGTTGAAACACCTGTTTTCAGTGCGCTCCGTAGAACCAAAGAATACGGGAATGGTATGCGTGTGGAACATTTAAGAGCAGCCAGAAACAATGATTTCCCTTTTCAGAATATATATATATATATATATATATATATATATATATATATATAAAAAACGTTATGGTGGGAGATTCATGTAAAGGAGGGTAGGTAACACTCATGGGGAACTTGGGATTTTTTGCAGTGGGCAATGGTCTCAATGACACCATGTGCGGTAATTTTAAGCTGAGATACTTGCGTGTATAAATTTAAGCTGAGAATATTTAAGAATTTTCTTGTACGGAATTTGAATTGGAAACAAGCACTTCCACATGGTGAGTACTGACTGTTTCAATCTGGCGAAGAGACAATGGAAAACAGATGTGCGTGTGCTAACCTTCACTTGAGGACCCGTGTGTGAGATAATTAACTACTCATGGCACCAAAATAACCATTATTAAATACATTCGTGTAAAGCAAACTAGAAATTTTGATTGAGAGAGAAAAAGGTTATTTAACCATTTACCCAGCAACACAATGAGGCTTACAGTGCAGTGGGAGATGAGTATAAATCCTCCAGAGTGTGTGGCAGGTCCGTAGGAAAGGTTTCGTCTGAAATTTAATCCGAAGCTCTCTGACTTATTAATCTGCGTAGAAATTTAGTTGTTGGGAAGATCTGATACGTACAGGCTAAAGTCGGTTGTTCTGTTTTACTTACATGTTTAACCTGTGTAATTTGAATGCAGAAACTTAGTTACAAGTACTGTACCAAAAAGCAATAATTATCCTTGAATAACCTGACCGTTAGTAAATTCTCTAGGTTATTAATCAATCAGTATAGGAGAGTGTGAGAGAGAGAGAGAGAGAAGTAATGGATATCCGTCCCATTCCAGAAAATCCAGAAAGTGCACTATAGTAATAAGGGAAAACAGTAAGAGACCACAGGATATTGAAATGCGTACGTAACATCATGTCCATGGGGCAGACAATTCCTTGTTTTCTCCTATGTTTGAATGTATTGAACGAAATTCTTCACCATTGTGGTGGTAGAATTTCAGAAAATAAAAGATGATTGCAGCTGTCCTTGACGATGTGAACTCACCAGACTTTTTGACAAGTAGTGCAGAGTATGCATTCCTTACGGACGCCTGTGAAATCGTGAGGAGCAGATTGCACGTAGAGGGATGTTCAAGAGTCTCGTGCACGGCCAGTGAAGGCTTCGTAGATGATTTATTAAGCGGCCAGGATTACGCTCGTTGTGCAAAGAAGTGCGGGATGGGAAGTGCTGCAAGCATATTACACCAAAAAAAGACTGGGCGTGTAGGGATGGCGACAAAACTTCTCAAAGAGTAAATTGCAATACAATTACGTAGCAAATTAAAAAAAGATGTAATCGTTTCTTTACATGTCAAAGCCAGCTACCGACTAGGGCACCTTCCCTTTGCCGAAAAAATCCAGTCGATGGCAGGATGAACGGTAGAAATCTCAACGCGCTCATTAACCTGATGAAGTAGAGGAGAAGAACCGTGTTATTACATCCCAAATAGGAATCTGGAGATAGTCTTTGACGTAGCAGAATATAATATTAAAATCGTCTACCAGATATAATTACTTACCCAAAGATAGAAGGCTCATTTCTCTACATTTAAAAGCCTCCTCTCAAACACGGTATCTTCCCATTGAAAATAAAAGGCAGTCGATGGCAAAGTAAATGGTGGCAGCTAGAATACACTCGTCAACCTGCTGACAAAGAACAGGAGAACAAACCTGTTACTGGACAGGTCTACTGGGAGTTTGTTATATGCATTTCTGGATTTTGTACGCACTTCCTTAGCGTATGGCTCAGACACTAAGCGACAACTGTTAGTCGCTTATTATTCGCGTGCAGTCTTTGGTCAGAGCAGCTGCGTTGCTGGAAGGTGTCCACGTATTTGTCGTCGCTGCCGGGAGGGAGAGGGGCGCTGGAGTTCCAGCGTCAGGAGGGTAGTTGTGGGTTAAGACGCCGAGCAGAGGACTCTGGGCAGTGCAGGCGTAAAGTTAAGTGCACCTGCGTTTAAGTAAAGTGGTTTGTGTGAAACAGAAGAGAAAGATAAGGGTTCAGAAAGAAATGAGATGTAAGGATATTAGAAAAGAGTATGAAGGTAACATTTTTTATTTGGTGGCACTGCAGTCAAGCGTAGTTAGATTCATTGTCGAATTAGACGGCCATATCAAGGAAATTGAGGTTTTTTTTAAAAAGATTGAATGAGTTTCACTGTAACGGTTTCTGCATGTCTGTCAATTGTTTGTCCCACATTTTTGACAGTGAGTGTTGTTAACAATATTGCCATTTGTCAATGTTAATGCGTGTTGTAACATGAATATCATACAGTTAATTACATATCAGATAATGTAAAAACAGTTTGTTAAAGGCATATTTCACCTAAGAGCATTTTTATATAAAATCGTGCCGCACTCAGTGGTGTGTATAAAACAGTTTGCTCGCTGTCTGGAGCACTGCACTGGGCTCTCAGCGACTGGAGTCAGAAATTTGCGACTGGAGTGCAGAGAGCAGCAAGGAGCGCGTTTGCAAGAAATTACATTACGAGGTGAGACATTTTCATTTCAACATCTGTTTGCTACGAAAATCGCCAACGGACAGGGATCATTTCAACAATAGGATTATTTGCAGATCATTAACGCACGGGGACACTTTGTTTTTATTAAAGAGATTAACAGTAAAGTTCAGGATCTAATCAGTTTGCAAATGGCTCAAATGGCTCTGAGCACTATGGGACTCAACTGCTGAGGTCATTAGTCCCCTAGAACTTAGAACTAGTTAAACCTAACTAACCTAAGGACATCACAAACATCCATGCTCGAGGCAGGATTCGAACCTGCGACCGTAGCGGTCTTGCGGTTCCAGACTGCAGCGCCTTTAACCGCACTGCCACTTCGGCCGGCTAATCAGTTTGCACATTTTTACTATATGAACACAGTAACCGAGCGTGTTATCCCGTTATTGCAGCAAAAACAACAGGCACAATAGAATGTGTACCATCCGGTTGTAGAGACACCAACTGACTCACATAATTTCAGCGCACTGACTGACTATGGCTCTCCGGTTACATCGATTACTGATGCAGCAGGTAGTAAACGCAATGCGAATAATTCTTGCCCTGCAATCCCATTAGAAAAGACTAAAGTTAGAGGAGCAGTTTCAGGAACAGGAGTAGATGTAAACCTACAGAAACATCTAAAATTTGCTCTTTATGGCCACAGATTTTATACAAATTTTTGGATCGACCCACTTTTAACAAATGAAGTTATGCTAGGCATGGACTCCTTGACAGAACACGAACAGATTTTGGTCTTTTAGGACTCTTCTATTGTACTACGCAACAATAACGAGCAAGTTGCATTACAGTTGCAGCAGAGCATTTCAACGGACGAACAGCATATAAACAAATTACAGCTTTTTTCATACTCGAAGAATACACAGTGGTACACACTATTTTTCACTACCCGTCTTTTGATACTGACACTGGACATGAAGAATTTAATTAGACGTTTCGCAGATAATGGAAGCCAAGGTAGACAATTATGAAGCAGTAACAGAGGAAGACAAACAACGCACTGAATGGGACAGACATATTCAGATTTTTCAGGACAGCATTAATTCAATTCCTAGTGATTCAGCTTTGCTCTCGCCACATTTAGTTTTGAAGAATATAAATCGACCAGACAAAATAAAAGAACTAATTACTTTCCCCAAGTCACATTTTTTACGTCATCGTGAACTGATTGAGATTGCAGTTACTAATATAAAAAAAGCAATTGGGAGGAGGAAAATGCTACAAAAGAAGATAAGTCGCACTAGAAAATTCAGAGTTGGACAAAAAGTTTTAGTTCGAGTATATCCATTATCTTGTGGGGCAAACAAGTGTCAGAAACTTGCACTACTTTATAACGACCGTTTCGGATTCGACGAATTCCCCTTCCCAACGTAGTACATCTTGGAACTCTCAGAATGAAAGCTTGGAGAGGTGTTCATCACATCACCAATACAACATCGTTCATTGAACAATTACTTGACTTTCTACTCCTTAATGACGACAACACCACTCCTTTATACAGGGGGACTATAATTAAAGTTAAACTTTCAAAACGCTGTCGAAATAACGCCACTCGTGAGAATAACGTCGAATTGCAACGTAATATTATAGGAGAAGGTGGGAAACGTATGGCAGAAGAAAAAAACACGTCGCCCTGCAGAAGTTTCGGACACTGAAGGGTTTGAGAAAAGGCGATGACTGCCGTGGGTCTGGAGAAAAAGATTCCGAAATTCGAAAGACGGATTATTTTGGTGTGCAGCCTGGTAGAGGGCGGAAACGAACTGGTTCGACGTCAGTGGAAGCAGCGGCCACAGCAGTGCAGGGGGAGGCGAGTGGCGGAGTGCAAACGTGTGGTGCACGGAGAACTGCCCGAACGTTGGACACACCCGAGAGCACGGCGCGTAAAATCCTACGATACATCGTTCTTTGCTATCCATTCAGAATTTCCCATGTGCACGACTTGCTTCCTGCTGGTCTGCCAGCAAGAGAGACCTTTATTTTAGAATTTCTTGTTCGCACGGAAATGGACAATGATTGACCGTGGAAGATTTTGTGGATAGACGAAGCCCACTTTCATCAGACAGGATATGTCAGTACACAGAATTGTCGAATATGGGCAACGGAAAATCCACACGCAAACCAACCAGTACCACTTCATCCTGAAAAGGTCTCTGTGTGGTGCGGGCTTACGTCATGGTTTTTGTTTGTGGACAACAACGTGAAGGATTGGAGACTGTTATTGCCGTGTACTTGCTTTGATGAATTTGTCACTTTGCTTATGCTAATGAGTCTTTTCTCATTCACAGGAAAATACCGTTTCTCATAACTTTTCGGCTGCAGTTAACCGATTTCATCTGAAAGACAATATTTCTTAATTATTTTCATTCTGTACATTCACTTTACTTGTTCATAGTTACTAACTACTCGTCTTGATAATACTTAAATTTTGCATTTGGGGTAATTATAAGTAACTGGCACGTGCGTAGGTTAAGGTTTTGTGAACACATTTTTATTTTATTTTCTTTAGTGACTGACACACAACAGATAAATGTAACAATTCCTATTTTTCTCTACAGCAATAAAATGTTGTTCACACTCGCTCCCTGTCCTTCCCTTTAGCCTGTATTCTTATGCGCATTTACTGGAGTATATAAAAACATACACTCTGCAGAAATCACTATTGTACTCTTGCATAACAACACCAGTGGTCGACTCGTGGTCATGTAAAAAGTAAGAAGACTGATAACAGTGTTTGCCTGTTGATATTTCCCAATGCACTGTACATGTAATGCATTACTTCATTTTAATGTTTCTTTTCTTTCACAGTGTAAAACAGATTTCGATTATGATGATTCTGTTTGAGATGTCACTACCGACATATCTGTAATTTCGATATTGGTAAGAAATGTTTGTTATTTTTTGTCATTTAATCTGAGAATTCACCATATTTAGATAAATCTGTATGCTTTATTTTCTTTCACTGTATTGTAACAGAATATAAGTATTTTGTGAAAACAGCACATTTATGGACTTGAGTAGAGTTATTCTGTGCACTGTGAGAAAGTTCGAAATATTATAAATATTTTCTTTACCGCGACATGCCAAGTCAATTATCGTGATTTTAGATGACTTCATAGACATTTTACTAAAGTGACATGGAGGTGCCTTTTGTGAGCGGTGTGGCTCTGAGTTGTCACTGGATTTATTATAGACACGTACTGCGCCCACTAAGTGTGCTCTCAGTCGCCTCCCAACCAATCGCGATACGACGCTTTCACACGATGGGATATTACAGCGTCATAAGTGCTGGAAGACACTTCAACATGTGTCACTTCGTTTACTGTGCACACTCGTGTCAACAGCTTCGAGTATGAAAACCACGAAAAGTTATTGCTTCGATACATATTTGCCACGACTAAAAGACAATGTAATCACAATCAGTTACACGAGATTTTGTGCAAAATAACGACAAAGAAAAATGCCATGAATGTCATTTTTTCCCACAATTAATGACTTTGCTGCTACTGCACACTAATGTAGTGGACATTTTTTTTACCCTGTGCACACTTCTTTCAAACTGGATGTAATGTATTCTAAGTACACCTGAGCACCAATATAAACAACATTTGTAACTTTACTTGGAGTGTACCTGAGCACGAAATGTACATAGCCTTCTGCAATTTATAAGCGACTTAGCACCGCTACTTTTTATCACTTGTTTACAGTGAATATGTGCACGTCTCATGTATATATTGCATATTCCATAATCTTTTTTATGTTTCTTTACAAAATACAATACTACTGCGTGGCTTACTATTATTTTCGTGTAATATGACACAGTCATTAAACAATCGAGCCACAGAATGAACACCAGGGCAGGAGTTACACGTGTAGTGCGTTTGATCTGAAAATATACTACGGAAAATAATGGTTGACATGGCCAAATATGAAAAGCATAGGTTGTAAGTCCATGATGGACAATCCATGTTCACAGGAATATCATAGGTACATAAAAGCATCTGTTAATAGTGACCACAAGGTGTAAATAGCATGTTCATAGCACAAAAATATGACAGCATGCCGAAAGAAATACCCACATCATATACCGGTTTAAATGATAAAAATGTCCATGTGCCATATATAACCATGGTACAGACAATGGCGAAAGTTTGCGATTGCAATATTTTGCGTTGTAAGCGTTATGTTGCACACCACTATAGTGTCAGGTCTATGGCCTGAATGGCAAAGCTGACAGCGGAATGAACCAACATATCGGCAGCCCGAATTGGCGCAGTCTCTACTGATTCAATTCTAGGGAGGTGAGAGGCCAAGATCATGCGACAGTACTGCACTGGTGTTAAGGATACGAATTACACTGGCACGAGGACGATAAAGACGCCTCATTTAATGATACACAAACAGAAAGAAACAATGAACAAATTCTAGTGTACGATTTCACCGTCGGCCTTAATCACAGAGTGAGCATTCAGATGCACAGAACTGATTTTCTGTTGTCGACACACATTGCCACCGTGGTCACGAGATCTGGGGTCGGCATAGGTTTGCCCGTAAAACGTCCTATAAATTTTGAATGCCGCCGTATCGTCAGTACAGATAGATTGCCCTCATATGTGCTGTGTATTTGGGACAGGCGTTTTGTAGACACCATAACAATTGGCATTTGATACATAGAATAAATTGTTCTCTTAGCTTTGATGAGCAAAATTAGCGGGCACCACGGCATGGCACCGTCACGTCATTCCGCTTAGTCCGCGTCAGAGTACAGTACTGCAGCTGGGGAACTGAGGTGATTAATGAGTAAAGCAAACCTCATAACTTGCGTTCTTGATCAGTTTTGTTTGTTGAAGTACTGAGATGTGACACAACATTTCAAAACATCGACATTTCTGTGGTTTGGGGAAGCGGACATTTGTTCCGTTATCGTGAAACGTAAATAATTTTTCGCCTTCAGATATCTCACGTTGCTTGTGTAACTATATCCAATGCAATAAACATCCAAGTCGTCATGGTACATCTACAATTTGCCACGAAAACAAAACACAATATCGAAATATAGATTAAGAAGTTACAAAAGCACACAATCCACTACTACAATACGAGTGAGCGCGGCAAAATAGGTTAACTTACGATGTTAGCAGGCGATGATGCCGTCGATACTTCCTTCCCGAGAAACCTTGAGCTGCCGTGACGTGACGTGACGGTCTGTTGACGACTTGTCTGAATGCCGCCGTTTGAAGTAAATTGTGGAATCTTTGGATCTGACATGACAGGACCTGACGCCCAAGGTGAACTGGTCTTAAAAAGAGTCATCCCGAGATCACGCGACAATCTCAGCTTAATGTTGACAACTAGTGCAGCACGAAATGTTTACTCCAGAAATTTTTCTACTTTATGGCTTTCACCGACGTCATATCTGAGTCACAGATGCTACTTAGAGGCAATATCTGAAGGCAGAGGGGTTTATTCCTAAACCAAAGAATGTATGACAGAAAAGAAAGATAATAAACATACATACAATAAAATTCCATTGCAGCCCACGTGATTAATTACATAGCCAAAAGTTTTATAGCAAAAGAAATTGGGGTAACAAAAAAGAAAGTAACAACATAAAAAAAAACACATGCATTAAATGAATTATTACCACGTTTATGCGAGCAAGTGAAAGAACAATAAACGGCCTTTCAAGTCCACTATAATATCACTCGTAGTAAACTCGTAATCTATATCTACATCTACATGGATACTTTACAAATCACACTTACGTACTTGGCAAAGGGTTCATCAATCCACTTTCACAATAATCCTCTGTTATTTCAATCTCAAACAGCGCGAGAAAAAAACGAACACCTACATCTTCCAGAGCGAGTTTTGATTTCCTTATTTTATTATGATGATAATTTCTCCCTATGGAGGTCGGCGTCAACAAAATATTTTCGCATTCGGAGGAGAAAGTTGGTGATCGAAATTTCTTGAGAAGTTTCTGCCGCAACGAAAAACGCCTTTGTTTTAATGATGTCCGCCCCAAATTCTGTAACACGTCAGAGACACTCTCTCCCCTATTTCTCGATAATGCAAAATGTCCTGCCCTCCTTTGAACATTCTGGATGTACTCTGTTAATTCTATGTGGTAGGGATCCCACGCCGAGCAGAAATGCTCCAAAACAGGACGGACAAGCATAGTGTAGGCAGTCTCTCTAGCAGATCTGTTGCATCTCCAGCCAATAAATCGCTGTCTTTGGTTCGCCTTCCCCACAACATTTCTTATGTGTTATTTCCATTTTGTGTTGTTCGTAATTGTGATTACTAGGTATTTAGTTCAATTTACTGCCCTGACTGATCTAACCAAAGTTTAACAGATTCCTTATAGCACTCATGTGGATCAACTCACACTTTTCATTATTTAGGTTCAACTGCCAACTTTTGCACCATACAGGTATCTTTTCTAAATAGTTTTGCAATTTGTTTTGATATTCTGATTACTTTACTAGAAGGTAAATAAGAGCATCATCTGCAAACAACCTCAGACGCTTCCTCCATTCTCTCCGAAATCGTTTATATAGATAAGGAACAGCATTACTTGGGAAACGCTGGAAATCACTTATGTTTCCTTCGATGATTTTCGTCAATTACTGCGAACAGTGAACAATGTGACAGGAATCTTTGTAATAGCTCTGCATCAACTGACAAATAGTCCATTGCTAAGAAACACAACTCCTCTCTCTGTCGAGCTTGTGTTTCTCATGGAACATAAAGTATTCATACTACTTACAAGAATGCAGCCGACATCTTTCACAATCTCGTGTATTTCAAAACTAAAAGCCCAATCTCTTTGAAGGCCAAACGCCTGAATATCAGTGGTTGTCTAGCGCATCACCCAACTCCATTAGCGTTTGTTGTTTGAACCAGTCCCCTACATTACCTGATTACTGGAACCTATTTGCTGGCAGCATGTATGGTCCTGCCTTAGATTAGTGTAAACTGCACCATACTCAAATTGCTGCCATATAAGCTGTGCCGGGGCTAGCAGCGTGTTTAGCACTAAATTCAGCTAGAATTTGCATATGGAAATGATGCTCTAAGACCCCCTTTCCTAACTCCGACTTTTTCTGTCGCATATGGATTAAAAAAAGAAACACAGACTGATTGTTATCGACCCTGCAAGTGGAGTAGAGAAGAATTGGCACCTGCAATAATTTAATTTGATAAAAATTAATTTGACAGTCGAAAGTTTAATTAATGTCGTGACAGATGAAAGGATTGCTCTACCCAACTTTAGAATGAAATTTCTGTTCAAGATAACAATTGGATTTATTCTGACAAAATTCAGAATGAAAAACACATGAAACAATCACAATACGTCAATTTAATAGGCTTCGGTAGAGTGGCCTTTACTGTGGGAGACCTGCTGTACATGTACCTCTGGTACTTCTCCACAGAAGGGAGTGTCTACAGTCGAGCTGTCAACATTCCACCTGGAGTGTCTAGAGTGGAGCTGTCAACATGCCACCTGGGCGGTCGAACAGTTGGGCCGACGTTCTTTTCCCAGATGAGTCCCCATTTGGTCTGCAGAGTGATTCTCGACGCATTTGCATCTAGAGGGAACGTGGAACACAATTTCTCAATCCAAACACTGTGCAAGGAGACTGATATCGAGGATCCCGGGCAGGGATTCTGGCGACCACTCGAACACCTCTTCATGTAATTGTACCAGTGAATTGGCGAGGTTTAACCGCTGCCAGGTATCGAGGCGAGATCTCGGGACCTGATGTGCGGCTGTAGCGAGGAGAGATGGACCCAGACTTTGTACTGATGGACGACAGTGCTCGACCTCATAGAGCAGAGGTGTTTCACGTTTTCTTGGAAATCGGAGACCGTGCATGGCGTGGCCTGCTCATTCTGCCGATTTGAATCCCATAGAGCGTGTCTGGGACGCACTGGGGAGACGGGTTGCATCGCGTCATCATCCACGAACCACTCTGCAGGACTTGCGAGCAGCTCTGCAGGAACTGTGGGCGTTATCGCCTCAACAAGAGATTGACAACATCACTCACAGCACGCCCCGCCGTTGTCGGGGCTGTACTGCTGCCAGAGGTGGTCACACCCCGTGCTGAGCACAGTAACCAGTCGTCACAGTGCGTGTGTGGAGATACACTGAGTTGTAAGAAAAGGAACAACGGTTATGCAAGGTCCAGTTGTTTACATTCTGTGTTCTTTACATTGTTTCCATTTTACCAACCCCCCTTTTACACTATTTTGTGGCAAAATAGATGCAACCTCGCAAAATACCCAACTGTTGCTTCACTTTTGGCCAGCAGGGTATTTGCAGTTTGTACTATCACATTGTGAAGTGTGGTGTTCAGTTGTGACAGTCAGAGAGCAGACACGTTTACACTGAGTGGGCCTCCTGGCTTGATGAGTGGTACCCTGAGGAGCTGCTGTGTGATGGACTGAAGTGGATGTAGCTCTTAGAGCGAATTTTTCAGGCTGCAGTGGAGAGTGCGCTGATGTGGAACTTTGTGGCAGATTAAAAAACTGTGTGCAGACTGGGACGTCTGCATTTCTCTGGCAAATGCTCTACAAACTGAGCTACCCGGCCACGTCCTGTGACCCGTGTTCAGGGCCTAGCGTGCCCCCTGATTTCCAAACACTTCACTGCCAACTGAAACATTCATTCCCGAAATGATCTCCTGCCTTGGCTGAGCCGAATCTCCGCAATCTTTCAGGAGTGCTAGTCCTGCAAGTTTCACATGAGGATATATGTGGAGTTTGAATGGTAGGAGATTTACTGGTGAAAGTAAGGCTGTGACGACTGGCTGTGAGCCATTCTTGGATAGCTCAGTAGGTAGAACACCTGTCTGTAAGCGGCACAGCTCCCTGGTTTGAGTCCCAGTTCGGCACATTGTTTTACTGATTTCTGAGAACATTTCTCGTGGAGAACAGTGATCTGGCAAAAAGTAAAACTGACACGGAAGACAGCAGTCTTTCGCGATGGGGAAACTTCCAGAACAGCTCTAACCTCTATGGATTAGTATTGTAAGGTAATAATGGTTCGTGCAAGTTCGCACTGAAGCTCAATACGGATGAAATCATTGTCGTCCTTCACTACTGAACGTAAGCCGCTCACATTCTATTATCTGTTAAGTGGTATCACCATCAACCGAACCATATTAGAGTATAAATGGGACACGGGATTGCTGCTAGGTACACGATCGCAGAGCTTAAACTGTCTTCGTTTACCTGTATGCAAAAATTTTTCGATTGCTTTTAATTAAATTTGTGACTGCAGATCTTCACTGAAATATCAGCAAGATCAGGTGGAATGTTACAGTGTGCGCTCTCCCCTGCATGATTTTTACTATTTTTTATGTACTGATAAGGGAATATTTTCTGTATTGTCAATGCCAGCGTTTCAAATTTATGCAGTGTTTCCCTGCCCCCTCCCCCCCCCCCCCCCCCCCTCCTCATCTCAACAGGATTGCGTATGAAGCAAGACTTCGCTAGTCTCACTAAGCATTTGTTTCACATTTGCAAGAACTCTGGTAATTTATGTGTATATATGTGGAAATAACCGTGTCTTCCAGTGCCGTGAAAACATTGCCGTAGCCTGACACTGAGGTGGTGAATAGCACAGTTAAACCTAAATTCAATCTTGTTATTAGCGAGAGATATCATTAAGGAATGTATCTATTGGCATGGAAGTGTAAAAATCGCTAGGTCCTTAATGAAGGTTGTGTCAAATGTTTGATTATCCAGCCAAATGCAAAATATTCTTCCAAGTACTTAACAACAACTTTTCTTTTCCTGCATCAAAAAACCTTTATATCAAATTACATGTTGTACCACCGTTGCTAACCTGTTCATGTACATTGTACATATGTGTTTAATGTAACAAACGTGCAGGAGGATGATACAGTTATTTAATCATCAATTTTAGTGGGAGATCGATATGCCATTTTCTTCATTTATTGTAATGTATGAAAATGTGTTTCTTTGCTTAAGTGTGAGTATATTGTGTGTGTGTGTGTGTGTGTGTGTGTGTGTGTGTGTGTGTGTGTGTGTGTGCATATGAGAGAGAGAGACATAGACAGAGAGAGATAGACAGAGAGAGAGATAGACAGAGAGATAGATAGATAGATAGAGAGAGAGAGAGAGAGAGAGAGAGACAGAGTAATGGGACTAATTCGATGTTTCCCATTTTGCTCTAATTTTTAATGATCAGTTCAAAATGGTTGAAATGGCTCTAAGCACTATGGGACTTAACATGTGAGGTCATCAGTCCCCTAGACCTAGAAGTACTTAAACCCAACTATCCTAAGGACATCAGACACATCCATGCCCGAGGCAGGATTCGAACCTGCGACCGTAGCAGCAGCGCGGTTCCGGACTGAAGAGCCTAGAGCCGCTCGGCCACCACGGCCGGCGAAGAACGAGTAACAGATAGCATCGGCTGAGATTCACATAGGATTATTTCGCATGCTGGGTGTGCTGTTCTTCGTCAAGCAAGCTAATTGTAACAGGAAAAGAAAAATGTATTAATAGAGGTCTCAATTTTTATGTAAGTGTGCAGCACTTTTCACTAAACTGCAGCTTCCTTCCTCGTTCTCACTATTGCAAAGTCTTGCAACTACGTCAGTTGACACTTAAGCTTCTCGTTACAACTAATGAGAAAATTTGAAAGTGGAACACTAACTTCTGCTGAGCGACATAACCTGAAGAACAGATAGAATTTACACACTGCAACTGGAGAAATTTATGCCAGCTTCTGTGCCTCAAATAGTTCCTGATGTCTGCAGTGACATATGCAAAGTACAGATTTCATTAAGGTACACGTAAGGAAGATAATGCCAGTAAAGTACAGTTACTGAAATGTGAAATGCGCATACAACCTCTCAATAAGGCTATTTGACAAAACTTACCGCACTGTCGATGGAGCACAAGGGGTGAAACGTCATCCATAGAATGAGATGTTGCTCATCCTCGATAGTCATTGTCCATTGAAAGACGTTCGTGGGTTAAGGTAGTTGGTAAGCAGGCAGCGTTCCACTTTCGGGGGCTTATCTGACGCTTTCTGCAGATCGTGGTCGTGGCGATACTGTGCTGCCAGCGATGCGGGCCGCGGACGGCTCCTCTACCTGCTGGGCGGAGTCGTTTGCCGTGTGAGGCTGTGAGGAAGAGCCGTGGAGTGCACGTGAGCTCCGTGATGCTGGAGGAACTGTCGTGGCACTCATGTTCTGTTTTTGTTACACTATTGTTTTGGGTCTCGTGTGAGACTGACGCATGAGAGCGTCCAGCTGGAATATAACGTGTAGCCGATTCATTAAGAGAAGTTAGAGTTGTACGTTGTAGGAAATACATTGAGATGAACTTCTGTGAGAGTGTTATTCCAACGGAACGAGAAAAGTCTCTTTTGGCATGTTCAGTTCAGTGGATTGAAGTTCACAGGAGAGAAGCTGTGTCACGGTTCACGGGTGCTGAGCAGCAGCGTCGGTGTTACACGGCGACACCGAGAGGAGCACGACACCCAGTCAGGTACGGAGACTGCGGGTCTACGACTTGTGGACTGTTTCAGTGGCCTGTTCCTAACACCACCATTAGGGACATAAAAACCAAGCAAACATTCAAAGCAGGCATAACATGACCGAAGGAAAAAATATTTTGAGGTATTTGGTTACGACATCAAAAGCGTATTAAACCGGTGACACACGCATTATGTAACTACAGCTGATTTGAACATAGACCACGAGACTGATAAGCTTCTTCACAAATTTTTAATTTTGAATTACTCAGCACTACACATTTTTGTTTTTGTAGACTTGCAGGAAAATTTATTGAGCTGTTCCTCTTTAATAAAAAAAAAATACGAAAGCTTGTGGTTCTTCAGACTGTTCTCTCCTAACAGGATGCATCTAATGAATTTATAATCTTTGCTATGTCTCTGGTTGGGCTTTTTAGTGTTCCGACTGTTTTCTATTGAGCATGTTTCCCTTATACAGTAGTGTTACATTATCGTCTGACGACTCCACAGCTCACACGAGAAATCTTCAACAATAAAAGTAGTTTGTGTGGAAAACAGCACGCCAACGCAAGTGCAAGTCAAACAATGGTATGAAACTTCCGTGGCAGATTAAAACTGTGTGCTGGGCCGAGAGTTGAATGTGGGTGCTCTCCCTTTCTGAGGCGGGTTCTCTTTTCACTGAGCTACCCAAGCACGACCCCTGATCCATCCTCACAGCTTTACTTCCACCAGTGCCTCATCTCCTACCTTCCAAACTCAACAGCTCTGCTGTGAAACTTGCATGACTAGCTCTCCTAGAAGAAACGATATTGCACAGACATGGCTTAGCTACAGTGTGGAGGAAGTTGTCAGAATGAATCTTCACTCTGCAGTGGAGTACGCCATATTCAACCCGCCAGGGCAGCCGAGAGCGCTGACGCTCTGCTTCCTAGGCTCGGGTAGGCCCGCCAGCCTCGGATAGAATCCGACCGGCGGATTAACAACGAGGACAGGTGTGCTGACTGGCCTGGATGTGGTTTTAGGCGGTTTTCCACATCCCGCTGGGTGAATACCGGGCTGGTCCAATGTTCCGCCTCAGTTACACGGTTCGCAGACATCTCAACACGTTGGCACTATTCCACGGATTACACTAGACGCGCATGGTTGTGCTACGCTAATTCCTCCCCGGGGGGGGGGGGGGGGGGCGGAAGGAAGGGCATCTGGCAACCTCTTGAAATTAACATGCCACATCCGCTTAACCAGCAGAGCCCGCCAGTCGGGTTTAATGCTTGGAAAGAGAGACAGTGGAGTACGCCGTGTTACACTATACCCTACCTATCGTACATCTGATTAACACTGTAGTTCACTAAAATTATACAGAAGAAAGAAGCAACAGAAAAACTTTATCCATAGAAGTGTTTGATATAGTGCTAATTTGCTGCATTTCGCATCCCCGGACTCGGCGTTTTTGGAGTCGCATTCAGTATGGTGCACTGGGAAGTCATGTCACAACACGACTGCAAGCATAGTATTTACTCAAACACAGAAGCTGCAGTCTTATCGGGTGCATTATAAATTCTAAAAATAGCAGTGGCTATACCTATTTTGCCTGTAGCGAAAAGTCGGACGACATATGAGCTGCGACCATTTTTGTAAACAAGCGAAGTGGCCTTCCATTTATCTCTACACAGAATTAATCCAGATTCTTTCTGTGTATCAAGTGCAGATTGTTAACCTCCATTTGACAAGCCTGTACAAAATCTGCCAAACTTCAGAACGGGATTCGACTCTTCCAGCGACGTGAAGACATTAAGAATCTGCAGAGGCCTTACTAGTAAACGACACACAGCACCTCAGTGTCACTGTCCGTGTGATTCCTGTACTGCGTATCTGAATGCTGGCTTCTTAGGCATTGCTGTCCTGCGATTATACCTTTACACAGCACCCTGTCTCCCTCCAGTAGCCAACGCACATCACTTGTCTCCTAACTGCAGATGTGTGAGTACTGCCACCATACAAACTTCGCGTATGTTGTACGAAAACACATAACAATGCAAGCTGGCTGATACAGACACTAATGCCGAGAAACCACGAGGAAAGAGAATACATATATGCCTTTCTCCATACCAACTCCCAAATATAAATAAAGAATTCGAACTCAGGATTGCAAACATAAACGAACGCAGTCGGAGAGCCTTAGTGCAGACGCATTCCCAGCTGCTGATTCTCAAACACATCGCTGCTGCAGAACCGACTGGTCAGATGTGTACAGTGACCGTTTCCTGTGAAATACATTAGTAGTTTCTCAGTGAATTCGTCGGGAGTCTACGGAACTGATGAATAAACCCTCCACTTGTTTACTCAATGCCGATATTCAGCTTGCGTAATTAAACGATTTACAAGTAGGATCTGAAGAGAGTATTGAGGTGAAGCAAAGTCAGAGCACAGTTTTCAGATTACACTACGAATCGAGTGGATATTCTTTAAAAAAAAGGAATACACTGTGGACAATGCATCTGAATGCAGTTTGTTTATTGGCTGATGAATCCATATCAGGTGAGCGAAGTAATTTAGTCGGCCGGAGTGGCCGAGTGGTTCTAGGCTCTACAGTCTGGAACCGCGCGACCGCTACGTTCGCAGGTTCGAATCCTGCCTCGGGCATGGATGTGTTAGTTAGGTTTACGTATTTCTACGTTCTAGGGGACTGATGACCTCAGAAGTTACGTCCCATAGTGCTCAGAGCCATTTGAACCGTTTTTGAAGTAAGTTTTGGTTTTCCCATAGCAGACACGGCAGTATTTCTTAATTCCTAAATATAAGTGGGAATTTGACACTTAAGCTAAATTCCTTCCCCTCTTCTCTCTGTCCATCTCCTACTCCCTCTCTCTTTATCCATCTGCCACTCCTCCCCCGTCCCTCTCTGTGCATGACCTCCTCCCCACCTCCTCCTCCGCCCTCTATGTCTATTTCCACTTCTTTGCCCTCTTGCCCCTCTCTCTGAGCTCTAGCCTTGTTTATTGCTATTGAGAACAAAACCTCGATTGGGAACTGAAGCCACTTAAAATGAATGGGTATGCTAGTTGACATCGTTGGTATACAGGGTGTGAGAGACACCTGTCCACCGGCTGGATCTGTGAAGACAGTAGCTTTAATGACAGTGTTTTGCATAATTTCAGTCTGTGAATGCTCGTTCCTGTATAAACAATGGCGAAGACGAAAACAAAACAGTACAATGCCATGTATACAATTTGTCATTGAAATTGTATGTAAATAGAAAGAGTATATATGGGACGAACAATTTTTCTGATGGGTTATTCGCCCCGTATTGTAGTTGAAACTGACTGTGAGAAACATACCTAAACCACACATTTTCTTCCTCACGGTCGGTTTTAACAGAAAACCTACATATTGCCATTTAGAAAAATATGTAACCTATACCTGTAAAAATGTTTGTTAGAGTTTAGTATACAAATTCTAAATAAATCGGTGAAGCACTTTCCGAGGGTTTTGGTAACAAAGTATCCCCTTTTACTATTCATTAGAGCATTGCGTATAAATTTCAAGTAATTTAGTCAAGAACTTTTCCAGATATTTTGTGATTAACTTTCCCCCATATATATTACACATATATTTATGTATCATATATATTAAAACTGATTGTTCGTTAGAGTATCATGTAAATACTTGATTTAATTCGGTGAAGATCTTTTCGAGATTTTTGGCAACAACGTTTCCCCTTTATAGATTAAAAATATATTTGTATGTTATATATATATTAAATATATATAGCCTATGTCCATTCAATAGTTCATGGAAGTATTGTGTAGAAATTTGAACTATATCAGTTGAGAACATCTTGAGACGGTTAGTAACCTCCTTTCCCCTGTCAATGTTACAGGAACATTTATATGTCATAATTGTGAATGAAGTACATAGCATATATCCAAGTAAATATTGATGAGAGTATCAGGTGCAAATCTGAAGTATATCAGTCAAGAGCTTTTAGAGACTTTTAATAAAAACTTTTCCTCTTTACATGTTATGTATGTCCTGTATCTGTCTGACCATTCATTAGAGTAGCATGTGATAAACAATGACTTGTCCTTATATAGTAATACAGATTAAAACTTGCGCCAACCCCCTCTTAAAATTTCTTTGATGTGTGGTCCTTAAGATGTATTGTGTTTCAAACTTTAAAAAAATTAAGAGCAAATTTTTATGCAATACAAGAAGAATTTAGATAAAAAGCATTAATCACAAGATTTGTTCAGTGCTAAATAGTTGTTCCGCATCTGCTTCTGCCACGTCCGCAGGTGTCTGCCCACTGTTACCCCTTATGTCCCTCCTTGCACCGGCCAGCAGCAGTGCCTTCGCTGCATATGCACACCCCATCTGGCAGCCACATGGAGTCTCCCCCGCGTCGTCCTAGACATCTACACACACTGATACCGCCAGTAGCATCCATACAATGTGCTGCTCGCCACCTCTACATGCAGCCCAGTGCAGAGGCGTCATCCCATCCGAGTCCATGACGTTGACATCTGCTCCGGCATCAATCAGGCACTTGACAGTTTCTTCGTGGCCATTCACCACTGCTTCATGCAGGGCAGTGTCGCCACTGGGGTCTGTCGCGTTGACTGGCGACCCCGCATCCAGGAGTGCCCGCACTTCGCCGGTCTGACCCTGTGACGCAGCAATGATCAGCCTCCCAGCCAGAATCTGTTTCTGCTCCTCAGTCAGGATCCTGTAAATCACATTATGATTTACATCAGTTTTAGTATAGCAGCAGTGACATGGACATGACCTCCACAACGTATCTAAAACACACACACACACACACACACACACACACACACTTACACACACACATACACACACACACTCACACAGAGAGAGGGGGGGTTTGGAGATACAAAATGTTACTCTGTGAAAGCCTTGTTTGAAATCAGTCATATAGGTAGTCAAGTAATTTAAAGCCCGTTGGATATGTTGGTTAACATTTTAGCGTTTAGCTTATTGCCACCAAAGAAAAAAAGTCATTCTTGTAGATGAAGAATTATGTGAGTGCATGGTAGCTATTCCCCTCCATATCTGCATCTAGTGACACCTGTGAGCTGAGGATGACATGGCAGCTAGTCGGTACTGTTGGGCTTTTATGGTCTATTCAGGAGGAGTTTAGTTTAGTTTTAGTTTTATAATAGATACTGGGTGTCACTGGCCCTTATCTCTAGGAGTCTGCAAAACGGTATGCCTAGAGAATGTGCACGAGATGGCTTTGAGAAGTCTTGAGTCACTGGCTTGATGGACGTGGGAGCAGCATACTGGCAGATCACACAGTGATCACAGTCTGAAGTGCAATGGATGAATGATAGGGTTGCAGGACAACAGCGTGGCAAGAAGGGTAGGCACATGGCCATCCAGAAGAACTGCACTACAAACAGATTTTAAAATGGAACGACTAGCTTTTTCATATAGGCAACAGCTGAAACCTGAGCAGAGGCGAAACTTCCTGGCAGATTATAACTGTCTACTGGACCGAGACTTGAGTTCGGTATCTTTCTGTATTGGGGGAAGTGAAGCTGTGAGGACGATTAGGGAGTCATGCTTGTGTATCTCAGTCAGCAGAGCACTTACCTATGAAAGGCAAAGATCCTGAGTTCCAGTCTCGGTTTTAATCTGCCAGGAAGTTTCATATCAACACTCACTTCAGTGCAGAGTGAAAATTTCATTCTGGAAACATCCTCAAGGGCGTGGTTAAGCCAATTCTCCGCCATATTCTTCCTTCTAGGAGTGTTAGTCCTGTAAGTTTTGCAGGAGAACTGCTAAGAAGTTCGGAAGATACAGCACGAGGTGCTGGCAAAGGAAAACTTGTGGGACAGGTCGTGATTTGTGCTTGGGTAGTTCAGTCAGTAGAGCACTTGCCCGCAACAGGAAAAAGTCCGGAGTATGAGTCTCGGTTCAGCAAACAGTTTTAATCTGCCAGCAAGTCTCATATCTGTGTGCACTCTGATGCTGAGTGAAAATTTAGTTCTGAGCTGATTTGATAGGCAGTGTGCCAGCATCAGATTACTGGAAGCTGGGTTGAGATCTCAAGCTGACGTGGGTCATCTCCTGTTGACTTCATACCACAGACAACAAAGACTTGTATGGTGTACATCCATAGTCAACTGGAACACTGACTGGAATTCTCTACTCTTCAACGGCGAGTCCTGGTTCTGTCTGTAGCACTCAGATTGTCATCCACATTCCTGTAGATGACCTGGTGACAGGTCGCAGGACGCAGCAGTACTCCAGACACATACTTCAATTCCCCTGCTGTGGGGAGGTACTGGATATGACAATTGGGCTGGCTTCGTAATTGTTGAAGAAACGCTGAATAGCTGCCAATATGTGAGACATATGGTAAATCCTCTTGTCACTCCCATGACTATGGTACCAAATGCAATATTCCAGCAGTATAATGCAAGATGCCCCACTACAGTTCACATTACAAGCGCCTTAAGAAATGTATAGGTCCTTGGCCAACCAGTACAGTCTACTTATTTCTCTCTGGGCTGCAATGGAAAGGTGTATACATCCAAACCACCACCACCCCCACTACCCCCCAAAAAATCCCTAAATAAAGCAACCATCATCATCTGAAACAGCATGTGATTCTGATGTGGCAATAAAATCTTAAAGATGAAATTCAGAGGCTGTCACAGTTTTTAGTGATGTTTATTATGGACATTAATTTCAAACAGAAGAAAATTTAACAATTCAATTTCATACATAACAGATAGCTGAACACTTTCTGTATACATTTGAGTGCTTTCTTTGTTGACTGCAGTGAGAACTTTAATCGAGACTACATAAATATGGGGAAGAAAGGAATTAATTTTGCCTTATGTTCCTCATATGAAGAGCATATTACTCACAGAAAAGCTATACTACATATGTAACATTCCTTAGATGACAAACATCGAGTGAGAAAGTGCAGTGTAACTGTAGGTCCGCATCTGTGGTTTGGTTTTGGGGGTGGGGTGAAGGTGTTCACAGCTTGTTATTGGCTGTCGCACTCCTTCCACCCGAACACAATCTGCCATCCTCACTTTTAACATTGTAACAAATGTCTATGGTTTCAGTGATAATTTGTTTAGATCTACGCATAGTACGTCACTATGTAAGTTCTAAGGTACAGCACTTTTGAAAATTATATGGTGGGTAACCCCCCCCCATGAACCATGGACCTTGCCGTTGGTGGGGAGGCTTGCGTGCCTCAGCGATACAGATAGCCGTACCGTAGGTGCAACCACAACGGAGGGGTATCTGTTGAGAGGCCAGACAAGCGTGTGGTTCCTGAAGAGGGGCAGCAGCCTTTTCAGTAGTTGCAAGGGCAACAGTCTGGATGATTGACTGATCTGGCCTTGTAACAATAACCAAAACGGCCTTGCTGTGCTGGTACTGCGAACGGCTGAAAGCAAGGGGAAACTACAGCCGTAATTTTTCCCGAGGGCATGCAGCTTTACTGTATGATTACATGATGATGGCGTCCTCTTGGGTAAAATATTCCGGAGGTAAAATAGTCCCCCATTCGGATCTCCGGGCGGGGACTACTCAAGAGGATGTCATTATCAGGAGAAAGAAAACTGGCGTTCTACGGATCGGAGCATGGAATGTCAGATCCCTTAATCGGGCAGGTAGGTTAGAAAATTTAAAAAGGGAAATGGATAGGTTGAAGTTAGATATAGTGGGAATTAGTGAAGTTCGGTGGCAGGAGGAACAAGACTTCTGGTCAGGTGACTACAGGGTTATAAACACAAAATCAAATAGGGGTAATGCAGGAGTAGGTTTAATAATGAATAGGAAAATAGGAATGCAGGTAAGCTACTACAAACAGCATAGTGAACGCATTATTGTGGCCAAGATAGATACGAAGCCCACGCCTACTACAGTAGTACAAGTTTATATGCCAACTAGCTCTGCAGATGACGAAGAAATTGAAGAAATGTATGATGAAATAAAAGAAATTATTCAGATTGTGAAGGGAGACGAAAATTTAATAGTCATGGGTGACTGGAATTCGAGTGTAGGAAAAGGGAGAGAAGGAAACATAGTAGGTGAATATGGATTGGGGGACAGAAACGAAAGAGGAAGCCGCCTGGTAGAATTTTGCACAGAGCACAACATAGTCATAACTAACACTTGGTTTAAGAATCATGAAAGAAGGTTGTATACATGGAAGAACCCTGGAGATACTAAAAGGTATCAGATAGATTATATAATGGTAAGACAGAGATTTAGGAACCAGGTTTTAAATTGTAAGACATTTCCAGGGGCAGATGTGGACTCTGACCACAATCTATTGGTTATGACCTGTAGATTAAAACTGAAGAAACTGCAAAAAGGTGGGAATTTAAGGAGATGGGACCTGGATAAACTAAAAGAAC
Source organism: Schistocerca piceifrons (assembly GCF_021461385.2). NCBI lineage: Eukaryota > Metazoa > Arthropoda > Insecta > Orthoptera > Acrididae > Schistocerca > Schistocerca piceifrons. The sequence continues at coordinate 71,130,439 of NC_060148.1, read as the reverse complement.
CAGAGGTTGTACAGAGATTCAGGGAGAGCATAAGGGAGCAATTGACAGGAATGGGGGAAATAAATACAGTAGAAGAAGAATGGGTAGCTTTGAAGGATGAAGTAGTGAAGGCAGCAGAGGATCAAGTAGGTAAAAAGACGAGGGCTAGTAGAAATCCTTGGGTAACAGAAGAAATATTGAATTTAATTGATGAAAGGAGAAAATATAAAAATGCAGTAAGTGAAACAGGCAAAAAGGAATACAAACGTCTCAAAAATGAGATCGACAGGAAGTGCAAAATGGCTAAGCAGGGATGGCTAGAGGACAAATGTAAGGATGTAGAGGCCTATCTCACTAGGGGTAAGATAGATACCGCCTACAGGAAAATTAAAGAGACCTTTGGAGATAAGAGAACGACTTGTATGAATATCAAGAGCTCAGATGGAAACCCAGTTCTAAGCAAAGAAGGGAAAGCAGAAAGGTGGAAGGAGTATATAGAGGGTCTATACAAGGGCGATGTACTTGAGGACAATATTGTGGAAATGGAAGAGGATGTAGATGAAGATGAAATGGGAGATATGATACTGCGTGAAGAGTTTGACAGAGCACTGAAAGACCTGAGTCGAAACAAGGCCCCCGGAGTAGACAATATTCCATTGGAACTACTGACGGCCGTGGGAGAGCCAGTCCTGACAAAACTCTACCATCTGGTGAGCAAGATGTATGAAACAGGTGAAATACCCTCAGACTTCAAGAAGAATATAATAATTCCAATCCCAAAGAAAGCAGGTGTTGACAGATGTGAAAATTACCGAACTATCAGCTTAATAAGTCACAGCTGCAAAATACTAACACGAATTCTTTACAGACGAATGGAAAAACTAGTAGAAGCAAACCTCGGGGAAGATCAGTTTGGATTCCGTAGAAACACTGGAACACGTGAGGCAATACTGACCTTACGACTTACCTTAGAAGAAAGATTAAGGAAAGGCAAACCTACGTTTCTAGCATTTGTAGACTTAGAGAAAGCTTTTGACAATGTTGACTGGAATACTCTCTTTCAAATTCTAAAGGTGGCAGGGGTAAAATACAGGGAGCGAAAGGCTATTTACAATTTGTACAGAAACCAGATGGCAGTTATAAGAGTCGAGGGACATGAAAGGGAAGCAGTGGTTGGGAAGGGAGTAAGACAGGGTTGTAGCCTCTCCCCGATGTTGTTCAATCTGTATATTGAGCAAGCAGTAAAGGAAACAAAAGAAAAATTCGGAGTAGGTATTAAAATTCATGGAGAAGAAATAAAAACTTTGAGGTTCGCCGATGACATTGTAATTCTGTCAGAGACAGCAAAGGACTTGGAAGAGCAGTTGAATGGAATGGACAGTGTCTTGAAAGGAGGATATAAGATGAACATCAACAAAAGCAAAACAAGGATAATGGAATGTAGTCTAATTAAGTCGGGTGATGCTGGGGGAATTAGATTAGGAAATGAGGCACTTAAAGTAGTAAAGGAGTTTTGCTATTTGGGGAGCAAAATAACTGATGATGGTCGAAGTAGAGAGGATATAAAATGTAGGCTGGCAATGGCAAGGAAAGCGTTTCTGAAGAAGAGAAATTTGTTAATATCCAGTATAGATTTAAGTGTCAGGAAGTCATTTCTGAAAGTATTCGTATGGAGTGTAGCCATGTATGGAAGTGAAACATGGACGATAAATAGTTTGGACAAGAAGAGAATAGAAGCTTTCGAAATGTGGTGCTACAGAAGAATGCTGAAGATTAGATGGGTAGATCACATAACTAATGAGGAAGTATTGATTAGGATTGGGGAGAAGAGAAGTTTGTGGCACAACTTGACTAGAAGAAGGGATCGGTTGGTAGGACATGTTCTGAGGCATCAAGGGATCACCAATTTAGTATTGGAGGGCAGCGTGGAGGGTAAAAATCGTAGAGGGAGACCAAGAGATGAATACACTAAGCAGATTCAGAAGGATGTAGGTTGCAGTAGGTATTGGGAGATGAAAAAGCTTGCACAGGATAGAGTAGCATGGAGAGCTGCATCAAACCAGTCTCAGGACTGAAGACCACAACAACAACAACAATGGTGGGTAAAGGATTAGCCCGGTAAACTGAAATATTATGTTTTGTTTAAGAACTACAATAGCTACAAGTTTTTGACAATGTCATAGTTTACAAGCACTTAACCAATATCAGTATTTCACTTAACACTACGATGGTGAACGCAGGTCTGCAGACTGTGGCTATGGAAATGTGTAAATGGTGGAAAGTGCTGTTTATTTCAGCAGTTTCTGCCTACAGAATAAAATGTTAAAATGTTCTCGGGTTTCCAGTTGCTTCAAGGGACTGAAATGGCGTGAGCTTTCGACCAAGTGCTTCTCAGCCACTGTCAAGTGGAGTGACTGCTGGTGGGCTCCTCGTACACCATTACACAACCCAGCTGCCGGCTGTGACGTCACTCATGGCTACATTATCGCCATACATGAACATACTTTGATTTCATGTCCGGTACACCCATTTTAACCCTGCAATTGCTGGATATCGAGCTGTAGGTCATAGTCACTGATTTTGATTTCGATGGATTCTTGATTTTATATATATATATATATATATATATATATATATACACTCCTGGAAATGGAAAAAAGAACACATTGACACCGGTGTGTCAGACCCACCATACTTGCTCCGGACACTGCGAGAGGGCTGTACAAGCAATGATCACACGCACGGCACAGCGGACACACCAGGAACCGCGGTGTTGGCCGTCGAATGGCGCTAGCTGCGCAGCATTTGTGCACCGCCGCCGTCAGTGTCAGCCAGTTTGCTGTGGCATACGGAGCTCCACCGCAGTCTTTAACACTGGTAGCATGCCGCGACAGCGTGGACGTGAACCGTATGTGCAGTTGACGGACTTTGAGCGAGGGCGTATAGTGGGCATGCGGGAGGCCGGGTGGACGTACCGCCGAATTGCTCAACACGTGGGCGTGAGGTCTCCGCAGTACATCGATGTTGTCGCCAGTGGTCGGCGGAAGGTGCACGTGCCCGTCGACCTGGGACCGGACTGCAGCGACGCACGGATGCACGCCAAGACCGTAGGATCCTACGCAGTGCCGTAGGGGACCGCACCGCCACTTCCCAGCAAATTAGGGACACTGTTGCTCCTGGGGTATCGGCGAGGACCATTCGCAACCGTCTCCATGAAGCTGGGCTACGGTCCCGCACACCGTTAGGCCGTCTTCCGCTCACGCCCCAACATCGTGCAGCCCGCCTCCAGTGGTGTCGCAACAGGCGTGAATGGAGGGACGAATGGAGACGTGTCGTCTTCAGCGATGAGAGTCGCTTCTGCCTTGGTGCCAATGATGGTCGTATGCGTGTTTGGCGCCGTGCAGGTGAGCGCCACGATCAGGACTGCATACGACCGAGGCCCACAGGGCCAACACCCGGCATCATGGTGTGGGGAGCGATCTCCTACACTGGCCGTACACCACTGGTGATCGTCGAGGGGACACTGAATAGTGCACGGTACATCCAAACCGTCATCGAACCCATCGTTCTACCATTCCTAGACCGGCAAGGGAACTTACTGTTCCAACAGGACAATGCACGTCCGCATGTATCCTGTGCCACCCAACGTGCTCTAGAAGGTGTAAGTCAACTACCCTGGCCAGCAAGATCTCCGGATCTGTCCCCCATTGAGCATGTTTGGGACTGGATGAAGCGTCGTCTCAAGCGGTCTGCACGTCCAGCACGAACGCTGGTCCAACTGAGGCGCCAGGTGGAAATGGCATGGCAAGCCGTTCTACAGGACTACATCCAGCATCTCTACGATCGTCTCCATGGGAGAATAGCAGCCTGCATTGCTGCGAAAGGTGGATATACACTGTACTAGTGCCGACATTGTGCATGCTCTGTTGCCTGTGTCTATGTGCCTGTGGTTCTGTCAGTGTGATCATGTGATGTATCTGACCCCAGGAATGTGTCAATAAAGTTTCCCCTTCCTGGGACAATGAATTCACGGTGTTCTTATTTCAATTTCCAGGAGTGTATATATATATATAAAGTCCCACATTGATTTCTGCGTTTATTTCACGCAGTGTTGCTTGTCTGTTAGCACTGACAATTCTACACAATCACTGCTGCTGTCGGTCATTAAGTGAAGGCCGTCGGCCATTGGTTTCTTCGGTGTCGGAAAACTCTTTTGTCCTTTTGACGTTTTGTCGTCACGTCTGTGTGGTTTTCTCTTCAGCCAGAGTTGTGGAGGATTATCTGTTACGTTAAATAATGTAAATATTGCATTTCTCACAGGTTTCCCATGTTACACATTGGCTGATTTGTCTGGAAGTCGAGACGCGGCGCTTCGCATCGCACCTGTGTTAAGTAAGAGACGGTAGAGAGCAGACAGCTTCAGGCAACGAGTCGTGGTCCGCTGACTGCTTGCAGGTAGCTACGGCTGCCATCGGAAGGTGTCAGATTCTCACGCACTACGAAACTATCAAGAAGTTAAAACAGATTTTGGAAACAAAACTCAAGTTACTGTGATTAATATGACGGTCGTTAGTTACCGCTAGATTGTTTGTTTGCTGTGAACGATGGAATGAATGGAACGTAAGATAGTAAATGAATATTGTTACGTCCATTAACTGAGTATATGTTAGCGTGAAAACTGTGATGGTGTAGAGGAACTGAATTATACTCTCAGGGGAATTTTGTATGTAGAACTAGGCAGTTTATGGGACCCGGAAAAACAAGAAGCATTTCATGGTAATTGCGTTATTTAAAGCGCGAGGTATTTTGAGGCTTGTGGAGTTTCAAAATTTGTTCATTTAGTAAATTGTTCATAAAAGTTGTTAAATTGTGACTAGTCATATACGAAATAAGCGGAATTTCGCAGCGTAATACTAGTAGCGGATTGGCTACGGTGTGTATCATCCAGTCAGAGGGTAGTACGGTCACGCGTATTTTGTGAGCTACATAACGGCTCTGTGAAGTTGGGAGCTTAGCTGTCATTATTTTCGGATGCGAATATAAGGAGTTCTGAATAAATGTGGTAATTTTGCAGAATAATGAATAAAACTTGACCGTGGAGTGCCGCAAAGTGCATGCGAACTTGTGGCAAAAACGAAAACGGAAATTTCGATTTTAATACGCAAACAGTGACTTTTGTATAAACAAGATCGGCGTGGCATGTCATACCAGCAGTGACCGCAAACTGTACATTCGTACTGGCTAAATTGTGTAATATTTGAGAGAGCGTTCTGTCACAGATAATATGTTTGGTAATGCTGCTGGTAACTGGTTCTGTTAGCTGCTGTAAGCCGGCTATTACGAGTGACTGCGACTGCGTGCGAGCGTCGATGCAAGAACTTGAGATTAGCACGGGATATGCAGTGTTCTTGTATCAGAAATGTGCCAGTGTATCGACGTTTCCGCTCCTAAACTGAGTTTCAATCAGTCGCTCAGTTAAACTGAAACACATTCGCTGCGGCCGTCGTGTTGGTGTAACGCCACTGGCTGTGCTGCAGCCCCCCCCAGCAGAGGAACATCCTGCTGTTCTGACAGGGGAGGCGTGTCGGGCTGACTGCAGAGGGGGAAGTCACCGCGAGCTGAGGCAGCGTTATTTATGTAGAACGAGCACACAGTAACAGCGACCTTGCAAAGTGCACCGAACGGAACCCCATGTTGTTGGGTACTTGTAAGAGGTCGTTCTGCAAAAGGCCAAGTCCTTTGCTCGTTACTAGTGAGTTTTTGATCGTAAACTAAATCGACACTCTTCAGTAAATACCTGTAATTTACAACAGAATGAAATGCGCGTCTAGCGTTACTGGCCAGCGGACATCTTCCGGGAGGCTGGACCGCCTCGCGCAACTTTCTTCAGCTGACGCGTCGCTGATGCACACACAGCCAGTACCGAGAGGAGGAAATCCGCCACGCGGCCGGGAATCGAACCCGGGGCCCCGTCATCGAGAGTCATTAACCACGCCATCACATCACGAGCTGGCGACTGCACGTTGCGAGAGAATCGTAAACAAAGTGTCCTGTGAAGTGACGTTTGCCCGAGCATGTTTACGTCAGCCTGTCACCTTGCGCGCGAGTGTGAGAATTTTCAGTCCGAGCAGATCCAGCTTAGCTCTTCAACGTGGCGCACACTGAATTAAAACGATCGAAGTTACCGACCGGTCGAACAGGGTAAGGGTTCGAAAGTAGATTGCTAGGAAAGAAGAGATGGGAGTGTCTAGAAGCTAATAAGGCAGTTGGGGAATTGAGGACGAAGCTTCCTTCGAAAACCATTGCCGAATGAACAGATGTAGTTTCCATCATTTACTGAGACTCTCAGGCACTTCCATTGCTGCGCGGGGTTGGCCGAGCGGTCTGGACTGTGCGGCTGGTCCCGGTGGAGATTCGAGTTCTCCCTCGGGCATGGGCGTTTGTGTTTGTCCTTGGGATAATTTAGGTTAAGTAGTGTGTAAGGTTAGGGACTGACGACCTTAGCAGTTAAGACCCATAAGACTTCACACACATTTGAACATTTTTTGAGCACTTCCATTCAGAGAAAATATTATCTAATGTGAATGCAATTCCTGGTCGTCTAAAGTTGAAAGCTGCCGCGACGTATCTTGCTTCAGGCCATTCATTTACCTCATTCCAATATACTTGCAATACAGACTGTATCAGAAGAGAAAAGCACAACTCCGTGCATAGAAAGGTCGAACCGCTCTATTTTAGGTGTCTTGTTTAAAACGAGGAATCTAAATTTGCAACAAACTGAATCGTATGGTATTCCATTGCGCAATTAAAATTTGGAAGGACTGCTGCTGTACATTGCAGTGTTTCTTTTGGTGTACCAGATATGTTACAACATATAAAATCACACATGTGGGGGACTGTTGTAACATGCAGCACTTAAATTTCCTTAAATAATATATAACTGCATTGCTGTTTTAACAAAGAAGAGGCCACATGCCTAGTACATATTATACTAAAATATACGGTACTTTCACGTACCGAAATTATCAGAGAAGATGTTTGAATGGTCCTTTTGTAATGTTTGCAGAAGTGATCCATGGAATAGAAACAAACACCGCCCGAACAGGTTCTGAAGGCCCAACGGCACCGACCGGCCGCCATGTCATCCTGACCCCTTAGGCATCACAGCATGCGGATACGGAGGGCCATGTGGTGAGCACACCTCTGTCCTGGCTGTTGTCAGTTTACGAGACTGGAGCCGCTACTCCTCAGTCAAGCAGCTCCTCAGTTTTGCCTCACAAGGGCTGAGTGCTCCCCGCTTGGCAACAGCGCTCGGCAGGCCTGGACGGTCACCCATCCAAGAGCCAGACAAGCCCGACAGCGCTTAACTTCAGTGATCTGACGGAAACCGGAGTTACCACAGCGGTGAGGCCTTTGGAATGGTATACAGTACTATACATTTTCATCACTGTGTGGTACAGTTTTCCTCATTCCGTTTACAGTGTCACTTATTGCATCTTCCTTCATGTTTCTGTCTTTATAAGTACCAAGATTAATGTTCCACAAACACCGTAGATCCTTGTAGAGTTCCAGAAATCGCACAGCACACTGTAACGACCAGGTCTCAGTCACTGTCATTGCATATCAGACTGCGTAAACGAAATTTCCACGATGTCAACTCTCGAAATGTCAAAAACAGGCTGGATTCGAAACCCATTCATGGGAACTTCAGGTGATTTCGGCTTAACATTAACAGAAGAAGGAGAAATGGCAGCTATATCTACCGATCGTGGACTGAGGATTAAGCAGAGGGAGTTGACTCGTAAAGTTTTTTGGATTTCTATAAAAGAAGAATATGTGTCGATATCTAAAAGGTCCTTGAACATTTTACTTCCGTTTTCGACGTCATATTTATGTGAATTAGGATTTTCCGCGCTTGCCACAATTAAATGTAAAAAAAGAGTAAGTCTTCAATGTATTGACCAGGAAATGAAAGATTGTCTTTCAAATGTATCTCCATACATTGAAGAAATCGTGAGGACACATCAGGCTCATGTTTCTTATGAACACTAGAAAGAATTGATGTAAGGTTCGTTTCATTTGTATTGCATTATTACTTTTCTCTATAATTTGAATTAATCGTTAGTTTTAATATATTATTTCTTTTCAATACGTTTCACTTAATAGTTTCTGTTGCCTTTCGTCCTGGAAGAGTAGGAAGCAACACGGCGCTCGGCCGTCGCATTTGGGTGACAATCTTACTTCATGAATTTCTGACATTTTTTATACAAAAATTGTTTCTTCATATTGTGATAATGTATGTGTTTTATTAATATAAGTTGTATTTTCTGTAGTCTGGACGCGAAATCCAAAATAAAATGACTTAAATGTTGTTTTATTACAGTATTGATTTCCTGTATTTACTGTTGTAGAATATTCCTCAGAAATGTGTGTATAGTGCGCCCACAAATATTTGCTGCCTTTTAAGTGCGCCCGAAGCTCAAAAAGTTTGAGAACCACTGCCCTAGACTGTGGTCAGACTGCACAGCGTCTCTCAGCCGCTGCGACGCGATATACACAAAAACACGTCAGGTGTGTTTGTAGGATTCTTAATGCATTCTGATCTCCCGGCAAATGGAGTTGCCGCAGTGGTAACACCGGTTCCCGTCAGATCACCGGAGTTAAGCGCTGTCGGGCTTGGCTAGCACTTGGATGGGTCGGTGTCCGGGTCTGCCGAGTGCTGTTGGCCAGTGGGCTGCACTCAGCCCCCGTGAGGCAAAACTGAGGAGCTACTTGACTGAGAAGTAGCGGCTCCGGTCACCAAAACTGACAACAGCCAGGAGAGAGGTGTGCTCTCCACACGACTGTCTGTATCTGCATCCAGTAATGCCTGTGAGCTGAGGATGACACGGTGGCCGGTCGGAACGGTTGGGCCTCCAGGGTGTGTTCAGGCTGAGTTTTTTTTGTTCCCATCTTCCGCAGATAAAACATCTACATCTTAAACATTTATCGCCAAATCATTTCTTGGAATAGCCGAATTCGTAAGAAATACATTATTACACGCATTATGATAAAAATGTATTGTATGAACATAATGTGTTCGCTTTTCTGCATCTAGGGAAAAAGGTCGTAACCAGGGGTGTCACGAAAGTTTGAAACGTAAGTTGGTGTGGCCCAGAGTCGGAAAGGTCGACAAACGCGGCTCTGACACGTAGTAAATCTAACTACTCCTTCCCAGCATTTATCATGGTTGTACGGTTATCGACACCTGCAGAAAAAGAGGATTCGCAGTTACCAGTTTTCTTTTAAAGAGACTGGTAACACGAGATTTGAATTTCAGTTCTCAGTGCGGACAAGGAAGTTTTCTCGGCACAAAGGTAAAAATATTTCACCAGTCAGCAGGAGAGCGGAGACAGCTGCGATGGTGACCAGTCGCAGTTGTGAATTTTTGCGTTATGAGTTACTCGCTTCCAGATCAGCTGGAAATGTGCTGAAATGATCGTATGTTGTTCGCGACATTTGTCTTGTGCCAGTTAACATGTATGAATTACGTATGTGCTCGAAAAGCAGGTAATTTTTAGCGTTCTCTCTCTCTGTCTCTCTATCTCTCCGAGCGGTTCTAGGCGCTACCGTCTGGAACCACGCGACTGCTACGGTCGCGGGCTCACGTCACGTCAGTGACACTGTCCTTCCTACTTCTCGACAATACAAAATGTGCTGCTCTTCTTTGAATATTCTCGATGAAGTCCGTTAATTCTACCTGGTAATGATCCCACACTGCACAGCAGTATTCTAGAAGAGGACGGACCACCGTAGTATAGGCATTCTCTCTAGTAGATCTGTTGCATCTTCAGCCAATAAAACGCATCTTTGGTTCTGCTTCCCCACAACATTTCCTATGTGTTATTTCCAATTTATATTGTCCGCAATTGTGATTTCTGGTGTTTAGTTGAATTTACGGCCATTAGATTTGACGGATTTATCGTCTAACCGAAGTTTAACCGATTCCGTTTGGCACTCATCTGGATTATCTGACACTTTTCATTATTTAGGACAAATTGCCAATTATCGCACCATACAGATATCTTTCCTAACTAATTTTGCAATTTGTTTTGATCTTCTGATGACTTTACTAAACGGTAAATGACAGCATCATCTGCAAACAACTTCAGACGGTTCCTCAATTGTCTCCGAAATCGTTTATATAGATAAGGAACAGCATTACCTTGGGAAACGCTGAAACTTACTTCTGTTTCGCTCGATGTCTTCGCCAATTACTACGAATTGTGAAATCTGTGACAGGAAATCACGAATCCAGTCACAGTCCAGCCTGTGACGACATTCCATAAGCACGCAGTTTGACTACAGGTTGCTTGTGAGGTACAGTGTCAAATGCCTTCTGGAAATCTAGAAAGACGAAATCAACTGGAAATGCCTTGTCGACAGCACTCAATACCTCGTGTGAATAGAGAGCTAGTTGTGTTTAGCAAGAACGATGTTATCTAAATCCGTGTGAAGTGTTTGTCAACAGACTTCTCTTCGAGATAATTCATAATGTTCGAACACAATATATGTTCCAAAATCCTGCTGCAAATTGACGTTAGTATTATGGCCCCGTAATTTCATGGAATGCTGCTACTGCATTTCTTGAATACTGGTGTGACCTGTGCAAGTTTCCAGTCTTTAGGTTACGGATCTTTCGTCAGAGAGTTACAACACTAAGTTTCGTTACGACAGTCCTGTGTTCACTGATCTCAGTATATGTTTTGGTGCTCGTTATTAGCTCAGGATTATTTGTTGCTAAGACGTGTTCCCATAACTGTTTACTATTCAACTGGGATCATGAACTTACTACTCGAAATATTTTCAGAGAATGTTCAAAAATGGTTCAAATGGCTCTGGGCACTATGGGACTTAACTTCTGAGGGCATCAGTCCCTTAGAACTGAGAACTACTTAAACCTAACTAACCTAAGGACATCACACACATCCATGCCCGTGGCAGGATTCGAACCTGCTACCGTAGAGGTCGCGCGGTTCCAGACTGTAGCGCCTAGAACCGCTCGGCCACTCCGGCCGGAACAACTGCTATACCGATGGTTCTTGGATCGACGTTCTTCCTGCGTTCGACCTGCACCCTTTGAGACTGAAGCCCTTTCTGTGTTTCTCTGAGACCCTTTAACCTGAAAACCGCCCAGACCAAGCTACACAGCCGCTGCTACCCGCGTAACCGCCTCCTGCGTGTAGTGGCTCCTGGCATACTTAGCGGAATATTATGGAATAGCGGTAATACTTAAAAATAAATCTTAATAATAATAATTATTGGTTCTAAGGGGATATCGCGGTAAAGTGGGGGTTTCGGGAGGGGAAAATTTAAAATCAAACACAACAATGGCAAAATTACGAACATATGGGAAACGTATACATACAGACTTCAGACAGAACAACGCAAGGAATTCTAAAAAGTTTTCAAAGCAGAAATAACAGGGTACAAGCAGTTGTACTTCAAAGATTCAAAAGGCAAACTGACTATCAACAACAAACACAACTGTGTATTACTAGCAAATTGCTTCAAAAACGTTTTAATCTGCGAAGAACCAACACAACGACTGTTTTTCAGACAGCCTCAAAAGGAAAACCCACTTTCAGAGCCACTGTACTGCATTAAACTCAACAATACACTGGCCAGCCAGAAAACAACAGGGCGCCAGGAGAAGACGGGATATTGGCTGAGATGTGAAAACTATCAGATAAACGAACACTTAAAATGACGCCGTGTTTATAAACTGCAGCGAAAACAGCTATGTGCTGAGAATTCCGTTACAACTGGGAACGGAGTTGCTCGCGACGACATTCTTGCGCCAGACGCTGTCCGTGTTCTTGCCGGGTTACGCTTGAGTAACAAATCCTTATTAGGGCGAAGAAGTCCACCGCTTTTTTTTTTCGGGACTGTATTAATGCCGTCGTTCGGAGAATTTCTATGTACTCAGTCGACGCTAAGACAATAGCTGATGCCTAGGGTGAAACTATCGTTATGAAATGTGTTCTGTGTGGCATCTCAGATGACGGAAAATGTAAAGCCTTTTTGTTAGTTATGCCTCGGTATTCCATTGATAACAGTACTGTAAATGAGTTTGTCTTAAACACTAGTACTAATTGTTGGTATGAGTTAAGTCGAGTAGAAAATGTAGGAAAACGTCAGAAGTATGTCGCTCTTGTGAACATTAACCGTTCCCTACGCTTTAGTTGTTTTACACGTATTCACGTGTCGTAGTATTCCTTAGTATTTTCACATTTGCTTACGTGCGTCGTCCAACAGTTACATCGCACACGGTGCCTCTTACGAGGTTAAGAAATACTGCTGGGAGAAAGGAGGAATTCCTAAGGGACCAAACTGCTAAGGTCATCTGTCCCTAGACTTACACACTGCTTAAACTAACTTATGCTAAGAACAACACACACACACACACATGCCCGAGGGAGGGCTCGCAATTAGTGACATGGCGCCTCTAACCGCGCGGCCTAAGACAACCAGAGATAACATTTAATGGCAGGACACTTTCATCTTTCGCATCGTAGACCAATGATGCCACACACGACGTCGCTGGTCAAAGCTGACGGGTGAAACAGGACACTAGAACTGAACCAAAATAGTTCTTAGTGTTGGAATTCATCTATAATCTTGTAGAGATTCTTGTAGAAATAAATTACCTCTTACCATTGATCCATGGAGGACGTGTGTTTCAAGAAACCGCGACGATGTACAAGCCTTGTCGACAATCATCCAAACAAGCGACTGAACATGGCACTTGGCGTGGCAGCTTTGTAGGAGCATTTATAATTTGCAGACGCCCGACCTTCCTGTAATTAAAAGATGCATAAAATTAATCTTTCTCCTACAGAGACCCAACTCGCCTTATTTGTTCATGAGACCCAGAAAATATTAGATACAGGCTCCCAGATAGATGCTATTTTTCTTGACTTCCGGAAGGCGTTCGATACAGTTCCGCACTGTCGCCTGATAAACAAAGTAAGAGCCTATGGAATATCAGACCAGCTGTTTGGCTGGATTGAAGAGTTTTTAGCAAACAGATCACAGCATGTTGTTATCAATGGAGAGACGTCTACAGACGTTAAAGTAACCTCTGGCGTGCCACAGGGGAGTGTTATGGGACCATTGCCTTTCACAATATACACTCCTGGAAATCGAAATAAGAACACCGTGAATTCATTGTCCCAGGAAGGGGAAACTTTATTGACACATTCCTGGGGTCAGATACATCACATGATCACACTGACAGAACCACAGGCACATAGACACAGGCAACAGAGCATGCACAATGTCGGCACTAGTACAGTGTATATCCACCTTTCGCAGCAATGCAGGCTGCTATTCTCCCATGGAGACGATCGTAGAGATGCTGGATGTAGTCCTGTGGAACGGCTTGCCATGCCATTTCCACCTGGCGCCTCAGTTGGACCAGCGTTCGTGCTGGACGTGCAGACCGCGTGAGACGACGCTTCATCCAGTCCCAAACATGCTCAATGGGGGACAGATCCGGAGATCTTGCTGGCCAGGGTAGTTGACTTACACCTTCTAGAGCACGTTGGGTGGCACGGGATACATGCGGACGTGCATTGTCCTGTTGGAACAGCAAGTTCCCTTGCCGGTCTAGGAATGGTAGAACGATGGGTTCGATGACGGTTTGGGTGTACCGTGCACTATTCAGTGTCCCCTCGACGATCACCAGTGGTGTACGGCCAGTGAAGGAGATCGCTCCCCACACCATGATGCCGGGTGTTGGCCCTGTGTGCCTCGGTCGTATGCAGTCCTGATTGTGGCGCTCACCTGCACGGCGCCAAACACGCATACGACCATCATTGGCACCAAGGCAGAAGCGACTCTCATCGCTGAAGACGACACGTCTCCATTCGTCCCTCCATTCACGCCTGTCGCGACACCACTGGAGGCGGGCTGCACGATGTTGGGGCGTGAGCGGAAGACGGCCTATCGGTGTGCGGGACCGTAGCCCAGCTTCATGGAGACGGTTGCGAATGGTCCTCGCCGATACCCCAGGAGCAACAGTGTCCCTAATTTGCTGGGAAGTGGCGGTGCGGTCCCCTACGGCACTGCGTAGGATCCTACGGTCTTGGCGTGCATCCGTGCGTCGCTGCGGTCCGGTCCCAGGTCGACGAGCACGTGCACCTTCCGCCGACCACTGGCGACAACATCGATGTACTGTGGAGACCTCACGCCCCACGTGTTGAGCAATTCGGCGGTACGTCCACCCGGCCTCCCGCATGCCCACTATACGCCCTCGCTCAAAGTCCGTCAACTGCACATACGGTTCACGTCCACGCTGTCGCGGCATGCTACCAGTGTTAAAGACTGCGATGGAGCTCCGTATGCCGCGGCAAACTGGCTGACACTGACGGCGGCGGTGCACAAATGCTGCGCAGCTAGCGCCATTCGACGGCCAACACCGCGGTTCCTGGTGTGTCCGCTGTGCCGTGCGTGTGATCATTGCTTGTACAGCCCTCTCGCAGTGTCCGGAGCAAGTATGGTGGGTCTGACACACCGGTGTCAATGTGTTCTTTTTTCCATTTCCAGGAGTGTATATAAATGACTTAGTACATAGTGCCGGAAGTACCATGCGGCTTTTCGTGGATGATGCTGTAGTATACAGAGAAGTTGCAGCATTAGAAAATTGTAGCGAAATGCAGGAAGATCTGCAGCGGGTAGACACTTGGTGCAGGGAGTGGCAACTGACCCTTAACGTAGACAAATGTAATGTATTGCGAATACATAGAAAGAAGTATCCTTTATTGTATGATTATATGATAGCGGAACAAACACTGGTAGCAGTTACTTCTGTAAAATATCTGGGAGTATGCGTGCGGAACGATTTGAAGTGGAATGATCATATAAAATTAATTGTTGGTAAGGCGGGTACCAGGTTGAGATTCATTGGGAGAGTGCTTAGAAAATGTAGTCCATCAACAAAGGAGGTGGCTTACAAAACACTCGTTCGACCTATACTTGAGTATTGCTCATCAGTGTGGGATCCGTACCAGATCGGTCTGACGGAGGAGATAGAGAAGATCCAAAGAAGAGCGGCGCGTTTCGTCACAGGGTTATTTGGTAACCGTGATAGCGTTACGGAGATGTTTAATAAACTCAAGTGGCAGACTCTGCAAGAGAGGCGCTCTGCATCGCGGTGTAGCTTGCTCGCCAGGTTTCTAGAGGGTGCGTTTCTGGATGAGGTATCGAATATATTGCTTCCCCCTACTTATACCTCCCGAGGAGATCACGAATGTAAAATTAGAGAGATTAGAGCGCGCACGGAGGCTTTCAGACAGTCGTTCTTCCCGTGAACCATACGCGACTGGAATAGGAAAGGGAGGTAATGACAGTGGCACGCAAAGTGCCCTCCGCCACACACCGTTGGGTGGCTTGCGGAGTATCAATGTAGATGTAGATGTAGATGTAGAGAGATTCGTATGAATACTCCGTTCGACTGATTTGTAAAATTAAATTATACTAAATATGACTGCTGTGTCGAAGATCCCTGTATTTATGAAACATGCACGAGTGTAGAATTAATGTTACGCATGCGCAGAAAGGTGCAGTCATTTCGGTGGCCGTGCTTTGGCACAGATCACACGCTGGTTGACGACTCCTCATAGACCGCTGCCGCTGCTCCGCGCTGTTGCCGCATTTCTCTGTTTCTGCAGACTGCTGCGAGCGGGGACAGCAACAGCCGCCTCGCTCGCCTTTCGCCTCTACTCAAACCGTTGCTGGGATACGGCGTGGGCCTATGTGGAGAGCCGTGTATTGTTGACAACTGCGTCACGTCTTCAATTGTCTTGTTTACTGTAAGGGGGTACAGTGGATTGAACAATCATTTTTGAAAGGGCCTTAGTGCAAATTTTGACAAAATGAGTTAGGAAAGATAACAGATATTTTTGTGTGCAAAGGGCTTTATACCAGATATTGTAAATGTGTTTTTGCGAACAAGTTACAGCGACGTCATTTATGAAAGGGCTTCACTCCTCGAATAGCGCCCTTTCAATGGTGATTATATTCGCATTCCATCTACTGAATACTTAATGCACTGTATATTACATTTGGCTTTTCGTAGTTGAACCGTTATTATTTCCGAGCATGTGTTGTGAAATGTAAAATGACTTCTAGTACTGGCTTGGAACATGGTGAAGGTACCAAGAAAAGAGAGAAAGACGTATTGTAGGAAATTGTGAACAGAATGCTATAAAAACAGCAACAGTGCACTGTCACGAGCGTACTAAACATTTTAACCCTGTTTGTTTGTTCATTTTGAACATTGTAACCCATAGTCACGTATTGTGGCCTCTAAACAGATAGAAGGACGGCGAAAGCAAACATTCGATGTTTTATTTCCGGAAGTGTCTATTGTTTGTAATTTTGAAAATACTTACACTGGTAGCAATTAACAGGAAGAAAGATCAAGACATTCAACACGATTATATTCGCCATGAATACAGGTATTTCTACGATGATCTTATGAAATGGCCGATACGTGACAAAGCTGCTGCCACTACTTTTGCTGATAATGATGAACTTTGAGTACAGTTATAATACTGTGAAATCGAATGAGTGAAAAGAGAACCAGCTTGAAATACTATTAAAACATAACTTTAGCATGTCTGTGAATTACTTCCTCAGGAAAAGGACCTTATTCCAAGATTCTGGAATTATTCTCTCCAAATGATTTGCAGACTTCAGCAACTACAGTAATGGCAAATTATCCGTTTCATTGTGTTCTTTAAACAGTGGAGACCCCTTCGTGTTGCATTCCATTCCTGAAAATTTAAAACTTTGAAGTAATGCCTTTTCATTGATAAAAACACTAAGATCGATCAGTCGAGGCGAATCCTTCACTAGGTTAAAGTGATGGACGTCGTTTATCTATTTTTGTTTTGTTGCTCACGTCTAGGAAGAGGAGCAAGTCACTACGGTGATGGAACGAGTCTCTACAACAAAGTAACGTCTGGAAACTTAATAACAGATAAAATTTGCACGAATAGTACCCAGATCACCAAGTAATATCTAGCGCAATAAACAATACAACACATGAATTTGTTTCATTTTTATACTTGTAGCCCCGTCGATATAGCAGGAGTGAGTCATGACAATTCTTCAGATCAGACTTGAAATTGCGTCGATTACTGCTAAGATTTTTTAATTCTTGTGCTAATTTATTGAAAATGGAGAATACTGCACGTCCGAGATAAGGAGGTGGGATTGATGTGCAGGGTGGATATCTGCGTAGTATTAACTGAGTGAAGGCTGGCAATTCTCGGGGAAAACCCCGAGTTGTTAACAAGAAACAATGTTGAAATATGCATTTAGAGCCACGCGTCAGCACTCCCACACTGCCGAACATAGGTCGACCATAGCTTCGTGAACTTGGACCACATTTTGCTCTAACTGCCGTTTTCCGAGCCAAGAAGAGCCTTTGAGAATGAGAAA
Organism: Schistocerca piceifrons; assembly: GCF_021461385.2. Lineage (NCBI taxonomy): Eukaryota > Metazoa > Arthropoda > Insecta > Orthoptera > Acrididae > Schistocerca > Schistocerca piceifrons. Next base: position 71,112,970 of record NC_060148.1, on the reverse strand, counting down.
AGCAACAGTAGAGTATAACATCGTAAATCATAAGCTAATCAGAATAAGCAAAGTAGACTAATTCTCCTGTTGATCTATGACTGATTTCAGACACTCTTCCAGTAGTAAATACAGCGCTATTAAGTCTTTGGACAAGATACTGAACGTGGGCGGTCCATGTCAGCTTACCACCTACCCGAACACTTACGAATTTGGATTGTTCGGACTGACTAATGATATGCCTATTATGTCTGATCAAAATGTCGGTTTCGGTTCAGTTGTTGGCTAGAAACTGTAGAAACTGAGTCTTATTTTGATTTAGCATCAATTTCTTTTCTACAACCCATGAACTTACGGCTTCAACTCATTTGTTCCATACAGTGCTTACGTTGCACTCAGTATCCTTCACTACAAAAAATCAGCCAAAAGACAGACACAGCTTAGAATTTGTCGTAATGTCCACATCTACATTGATACTCGGCAAGCCAGCTGATGGTGTGTGGTAGAGGATACTTCTGGCACCACTAACTGATCCCCGCTTCCCTGTTGCACTCGTAAGTGACGCGTGGGAGGGGTGATTGTCGGTAAGCCTCTGTATTGGCACTGATTTCTAGAATTTTGTCGTCGTACTCATTTCGCGAAAGAAGTAATATGCTGTCCGACGCTTCCTGGAAAGTACTCTTTCCAAACCTTCTGTGATGCTTAACGCCTCTCTTGTACCCTCTGCCACTGGAGTCTGTTGAACACCTCTGTAACGCTCTCGCGTCGACCAAACGATCCCGTGGCGAAACGCGCCGCTCTTCGTTGTACGTTCTGTATCTCTTCTGTCAGTCCTTACCCTTCTGGTAAGGGTCCCAGGTGTAAGGATCGACATAAGAAGCGTGGGTTCTTTAATCTGCGGTCACTCTTTGCCGCTTCTCGCCATGAACAGGGCGTCCCGTGGTCAGCTACTGTGGGTCTTCGTGACGAGTACACAGCAGTCTTTTTCGGAGCTGTTTTCATACAGCAAGACTTAAAAGGTTACTTCTCCAGTATTGTAACTGCGTGAGATAATTGATTCGCCTACCGTGTTACTATTCCCTATTGACTGATGTACCTTATGAACTCTCCAATACGAAGAAAGTTACGTATGCAAAAGCAACTACTGCATTATCCGTGTAGGAACCGGACACGTAATCTCCGCTCACGGATCACGTGTCTCGTTCACTCGGTCCAGCACGGCTTTCGCTGGAGCGTGTTTACCTTGATGCGTCTCAAAGCGGCAGTTGTAAAAAGCTGCTTTTCCTGATTTCTCGGAAAATACACGTTTTTGGACAGTGTATGTGATAATGAAAAATGCTCAATTTACAATCATCTGTCGATACAGTTAATTTCGAGTCGATTTAATGTTGTGAACTTCAAGGGCGATTTTCTCAAAATCTGGTAGGTAATGAAACAATATATCTTACGTTCTTTACTCTCTGTTTACTCTCAGTATCTGTATCACTTCGATGTTGTCGCGATGACTGAAAGGTGGGTTCGTACTCCGACCTTCCGCGGTGAAACAATTTCGGAAGACCGAATTCAGTGTTTCGGCCTTCTCTGTTTTCTTCCGTTTCGGTGCGAGTTTGGTCTCTGAGTGACTGAATAGATTGTTTCGAGCCGCTTACTGACTGTAAGACCAAAGGTTGTAATGAATTTTAGTCAAATCGGTAGCCAAAATTTTACTGTCAAAGTCATTAGACGCATGTCGTGCCGAAGGTCTGTTTGCTTGCGGTTTCGGACCTCTGTCAGGATACTCGGACAGTGGAGCCAGTCTAAAACCGATATTGGTTACGAAGCACATGTGGGTCCCGTCGTAGAATGATACTCCAGTGTGTGGGACCCGTACCAGATACCACAGACAGGGGCTACGGAACGTATACAGAGAAGGGCAGCACGAATCGTCACAGGTTTATCTAACTCGCGGGAGAGTGTCACGTGAGCGTCGAGAAAGCTCAGTCGTCAGACGGCTCAAGAAAGACGCAACCCACATCCCACGGAAGGCCGCTCGCGAAGTTGCGCAGACGGCTGCTGATGCTGAGCGAGGAGTCCAGAGCCGCTCCCCGGCCGCTCACTGTGCGTGGCTGCCGTGAGGAGGGAGGAGGAGGGAGGAGGAGGGAGGAGGAGCCAGGCCGGCCGCAGCGCGGAGCCGCCTCACCACTCGCCCTTTACCACCACCGGAAGGGGAATACGTTTCGAGACTTGTTGCCGTGACAAGTACCCACTGCCATGCACTACGCTGTGCTTTGCAGCGTACATACGGGGATGTAGATGTAGACGTGACGGTGAATATTCGGTGGTTGCATGTGGCGCTAAGTGCACGAGTTGAACTCACAACTGTGTATAACCGCGCGAGACACACAGCCATCAGTGGAAATACACGGCGCTCTTCCAAAGTACACTTTTACGACTCCGAAGGCGTCTTAGAAGCTGGCAACGGTGAGCAGCTCTCGCCAGCGTGTGTGATGTAATTGCTTGCCGATTCAAACAAACAAATGTCAATATATACTAACCAATAGCAAGAAACTGAACAGATTTAACACAAATCAAGCGAAGGGAATAGTTAATTATGGCAAGCGCGCCATATTTCAAACATTTGGCTTCGTTTTGTGCTTAGCACAAGGACGTATAACAGTTCGCAAAACCGAGCAGTATAGCTATTTTGTTAAACAACTACAGGTCATTACATTATCAGCCATCAGAGAGGTCGTGGAGATCAGATTGCGCAACAATAACTACAACATGGACGACCGCCATTTATCTCAGTGTTGAGAGACTACAGAGGAATTCCGGCATTTCGTTACGTACCAGCGTGGGGGAACACTAGAGTCGCAGATGTCGACGTTCACTTACTTCTGAAGTTTGTTGTCAAGAATCAGTCACAGTTTGAAAAAAAATGGTTCAAATGGCTCTGAGCACTATGGGACTCAACTGCTGAGGTCATTAGTCCCCTAGAACTTAGAACTAGTTAAACCTAACTAACCTAAGGACATCACAAACATCCATGCCCGAGGCAGGATTCGAACCTGCGACCGTAGCGGTCTTGCGGTTCCAGACTGCAGCGCCTTTAACCGCACGGCCACTTCGGCCAGCTACAGTTTGAAAACAAGGTAATCATTACGAGCAGCGATCTAGGATGATCGACGAACCAGAGGCAGGCGTTACAAGGGAGGCGCTGGGTATCATGGAGAGTCTTTCTACTGGAATTTCGAGGGAGCGTTTTCCAGGAAGAGTCGGACGGCGTGCTACTTTCTCCCACACACGTCTCGCGAAGTGACCACGACGAGAAAATTCGAGGGGTTAGACCTAATACTACCGACATTTTCCCCAGGCGCCATTCGCGACAGAAACACGGAAGGTTGGGGTCAGTCAGCAGTAGCAGAGCTACCCTCCGCTTACGGAGTATGACGTAGACGCAGATCAATTTCATTTGGTCGTTCCACTTCAAATCGCTTTCTACGCCCACTCCAACACATTTTACGGACGTAACTGCATCCAGTGACTGTCCTGTAGTTTTGTTAAAGGGTCTGCCTGCTTGTGTATTCGCAGTACGTCCCGTTTGTCTGTGCTGAGCCTCCACCGCGACTCCCTGCACGAAGCGCCTACCCCCTGCACGCCTTCCCGCGTTTCGCTACAATTTTCCCCCGCCGCGCCCTCTCTGTACACAACAGCATTAGCCGCGAAAAGCCTGACGGAGCTCCTCCTTTATGTGTACTGTCAAAAGTAACGGTCCTAAAACACTCCCCTGGGGCACACCCGAAGTTACTTGCACGTCTAAAGACTTCTCTCCTTTCAGAATGATACGCTGTGTTCTGTTTGGTAGACACTTTTCAGTCCAGTCGTGCAGGTGGTCTCATATTGCGTACGCTCGTTATTTACTTGGTTAGGCTGCCGTCCGAACATGCATCGAATGCCTTTCGTAAGTCAAGGAAAAATTTTGAGTGGAAGGGAGGTGCTTTTGTCCCACACTAAAAATGGTTCAAATGGCTCTGAGCACTATGGGACTTAACTTCTAAGGTCATCAGCAACCTAGAACTTACAACTACTTAAACCTAACTAACCTAAGGATTCGAACCTGCGACCGTAGCGGTCGCGCGGTTCCAGACAGTAGCGTCTTTAACCGCTTGGCCACCCCGGCCGGCTGTCCCACGCTGGGCAATGATTGTGAAACAATAGGTGGACATACGAATCGCGCCGATTTTTGGAACAACTTTGTGATCTGCAGCATTTAAACACGACGGATAGCGCAGTTTATAAGAGCAGATGATGATGACAATTATTTATCCGTTTCACATAGTCGTCAAGAAAGCTAAATGATTGATTTCATATGCGGTCGGAATATGGAGCAGACTAGAGCAGAATTTCGAGACGGAAGATGCTACAGCAATGGAGACATGTAGCCAGCACCAGGGCACGTGGACCGCTTGTCGAGGCAAGAATAGAGCGGTGACAAAGTATACGTTCGGGGCTTTTAACACGGAGCGTAAGAAAGGGTCTGACTGATGGCTATCATTAACGTGTTTTCAAGGTGTGACGGAACTACATTGTAACAAAAGGTAGACACAAGAAAATCGAAAATAACCTGATTTCGCCATAAAAGGGTGTATCTTTCAGAGTACTAAATCTATTACCTTGGTCAGAAGAAAAGAAGTCCAAGCTCACTTGGTTATACGTCACGCTGCAGAATCGTTCTTGATAAACGATTCCCGGTTGCCGATGTTATGACGTCATCAAAGTCTATCACCGAGAGAGGACTTCTGCGATCTCTAGCTACTGATATACAGTCGCAGAAAAACTGGAGAAATACTCATTAAAATAGTGAAAAGATTTTGAAGTGGTACAAAGATTGTAACCTGGCTTAAAATGTACAGAAATGTCAAACTACGCACTTAGCATGTATGGTACAAGTGCTGTATCAATGATTAAGACTTGGAATGGGCCAAATCGCGCAAATAGCCGGGTGCTGCTGTTAGTAGGCACACCACAGAGGCCCAGTAGCAGGCAGGGCGCATGCCGGTCTTGGGAACTTTCAAATCGCCCGCGCGTCTCGTCTCCGAATACGGTCCAAGCGTGTGGGACCCGTACCAAAGAGGAAAGAGACTCTGAAAGGTCACAGGGAAGGTTTCTTTCACTCGTAGGAGACCGCGCCAGAAACTGCAAGACAGCTCTATTCACAGACTTTTGAAGACGAACGCAGATTGTCCCGTGAAAGCCTGCATACAAAATTTCACAGACAACCGTCATGTGATCATTACAGACATTACTAATTCGTGACGTGTCGCTAGCGACCTCATCCATCATATGTGACTGGAACGAGGAAAAATTCTGGAAGGTGGTACGGATGCCAAGTATCCACTCCCATGCACTTCGCAGTGGTTTACAGGGTTTGTACGTCGATACAGTGAATACTCGGTGTTAATCGACGTCTAGAGTACGTCGACGTCGTGACATCACAATCAAGCGTGAGGCATGCAGCGATCGGCCGAGCAGCCTACACAGCGCTCTTGTGGAGTACATTTCTTTCGCCTGCGTGTCGTTTCAGATGCTGATTCAGGCGGTCACGAGTTCTCGGCACCGCGTATGGTGTAACTGCTGGAAGACCCACACAAACACTTTTGAAATTACGGAGGAATATTACGAGACCCGAATACGTGGAACACAACTAAAGTATAGGAAACAGTTAAATCTCGGAAGAGCGACATATTTCTAACATTTTGCGTCATTTTCTGTTTGACTTAACTCATTACAACAGTCCACACTACTGGTCTAGACAAAATCATTTACAGTACTGTTATCAAAAATGCTCTGAGCACTATGGGACTTAACATCTATGGTCATCAGTCCCCTAGAACTTAGAACTACTTAAACCTAACTAACCTAAGGACATTACACAACACCCAGCCATCACGAGGCAGAGAAAATCCCTGACCCCACCGGGAATCGAACCCGGGAACCCGGGCGTGGGAAGCGAGAACGCTACCGCACGACCACGAGATGCGGGCTACTGTGATAAAACGGATTTACATCCTCTGTCATCAGAGACGCCGCACAGAACAGATTTCGCAACAACAGTTTCAGCCTGGGCAGCGATTATTGTGTTAGAGTCAACTGAGTACAGAGAAATTCGTCGAATTTATTACGTCTCCATGTGTGGAAACCGCGTCGCAGACATCGACACCTTCCCTGGCAGCACGATGGCAGTAATACGGTTCCGAAAAAAAAGGCGGTCGAGTTTTTCACCCTAATCTCGTAATCTCGATTTGTTACTCAAGCTTAACTCGGCAAGGACCGGGAAGAGCTTCTGACGCAAGAATGTCGTCGCGAGCAACTCCGTTCCCAGTTGAAGCGGAATTCTCGGCCCACAGCTGTTTTCGCGGCAATTTGTAACCACCGCGTCACTTCAAATGTTGGTTCATCTGATGTTGAGGAGGTACACACCAGTGTAAGGGTTTTTCTTTCTATTGTCAAATCGGACGATAGTGTTTTCTGAGGATAAAGGGAGAGAGGACAATGCACGGCCATTGAAGCGTTCATAGCAGATTTGTTAAGCGATCAGGATTACGATCGTTGTGGAAAGAAGTGAGAGATGGGCACTGCTGCAAACACATTTCACCAAAAAGTATTAGGCGTTTAGACATTGCGACAAAACTTGTCAGAGAGTGAACACACAGTCACACCGCTGTGCACAGAGTCAGGGGGTGTCTTGTCTCCGGCCACTGTTTGCCGTGGCCCTTGGCCCTAAGCGAGAGGCTGGCTGTGGCTATAAGCACATTTCCAGGATCGATATAGCAGAATTTGCGTGATAAGACAGAACTTCTATTGGCAGATCGGCTTGCAAATACTGCCCTACGTACTACGTAGTAGCAGTCCTTCTGTTTGACGTTCACAGAAACGGACTGAGTACCAGGTACGCTTCCCTACGTTAGTAAATTACTGGGAAATCGGAGATTCGAATACTAGAGAACAATTTTATCATCGCAAATGCACCACAGATGTGTTTGTCCCATATTGGGCAATGTCGTCAGGAGAGTATGTAGATATACAAATCTCGCCAATGTGTGGTACAGCTTTGCGATGCCGACTGTTGAAACACGAAGCATAGCACGTCTAATAAGAGGAAATATAAATGACAGCTTTGGTTTTCGTGGTCATCAAAAAAATTGCGGGGTTTTTTTGATATATAGCAAGAATGTGAAACCGACTACGGTAGAATTTCGAGATGTACGACGCTACAGGAATAATACCAGCACGTGGCCAACAGAGATCACGTGATCCGTTAGTCGAGGCGAACACAAAGCCATGAGGAGTATATGTTTTGCGTTTGTAGCCAGGTGAGTTAAACACGATCGGACAGGTATCTACCATTTACACGCTTTCAAAGTGTGTTTGTATCTATACTAACAAAAAGAGTCGTATTAAATGGGGATAAAAATATTCTGTCCAGAAAAGCGTGATCTTTTCAGTGTACTTAATGTAATATTCTCGTGAGAAGCTAAAAGGCCCTGCTCACTCGATTCCAGGGCTAGCATATGTGGCAGTGCAGAGCTGTTCGTAATGAATGAGACGCGAGTCTGGATGTTAGGACGTCACCATAGGGTATCAGCAAGAGACGCCTGCCGTTGCCTTTAGTTAATGAAGTACTATCCAAGAAAATAAAAATAAAAATGAACTGCACAGATACTCACTAAACTCTTGATAGTACGAGAGAAAATAATAAAAACTTTTTCTTTTCACGTCGGAATGGAAAATGCCATAATAAGGACAACGTATCAAGCAGTCAGCTCCTAGAAAACGAGTAAGGTCAGAATAATTATATGTAAGCGACAGAGTTGGAAACGATTACATACAAACGGCTGAGATGCTTTTAGAGCGTATCGAAGCTAGAGCCAGACGAAAAGTAAGCCCTCGAAATTCCTTAACTTCCTACAACGACGGAGCTGCTCGGGTGCTGAATGTATTGTCTTAGTGTGGCCAATAATAGACCAAAGCTCTGTCGGTTCCAGAACACTTGCAAACTTTCTAGGCTAGCAAATTCGTCTCAGATGCTGGTTTGACGGCGGTGAGTTTTCTGCACTGCTAATGGTGCATTTGCTTGCCGAGGGCCAAAAAAACACATGGGGAAACAGTGACGATATTACGAAACTTGAATATGTTTAGGGCGACAATGCGAGAAAACAGTAATAAATGTAAATATTCGCTGCAGTGTTTTAGGCAAAATTAATTACGTTATTTATATTCAGGTACAACCAAGCGACATCAGTTCCGTGAAAAGACAGGCCGCAGAGATGACAATGTGCGGCGGCGACTTCTACCGCCACGCCGGCTGTTGTCTTTTAGCGTCGAGGAGCTACAAAGGATCTCCGAGACCTGATGACGTTTCAAGCATGGTGGAAGCAGCGTCGCAGACATCGTCACCTTGTTTACCGTTTTAGTTAGTTTGACGGGGGAGGGAACCAAACAGCCAGGGCATCGCATTAGGGTAGGACGGGGAAGGAAGTCGGCAGTGCCCTTTCAAAGAAACCATCTCGGCATTGAGCTGAAGCGATGCAGGGAAATACGGGAAACCTAAATGAGGATGGCCGCATGCGGGTTTTAACCGTGGTCCTCCAGAATGCGAGTCCAGTGTGCTAACCGTTGCATCACCTCGTTCGGTCTACCGTTTTAAGCACATTCATTTTATCGAGGAATGAGTGCGGAGCTCCTGAGATTGCGGGCAGCACGTCATGTGTAACGGTGCCGGATGACAAAACATCGCTCCAACAACACTGCTTACGTTTGCTTTTTTTCACATACGTCACTGAATGACTTCTAGAAGAGACGTCCGCCTATGTTACTCCACGCCACTCGAACGCCAGCACGGGTTCCACAAAATCGTAAAAGCAGCGTCGGATTCACAAGGGCACGGTACTGACTTTGAACGCATTTAATCGCGATCGCAGACCGTAGAAATATAGAAGGTTGGGTTTATTTTTCCGTTAATTCTCCGTCTCCTGCGGCCCACAGAGCTTTGTCGCTGCTTCAGGGACTGATTGTTGCTGCTGGCGCTCCACAATATCGGCAGTTCATAACATTCTCGCGAATGATGGCGGTTTTATGGAGAAAATGAAAAGGGGAAAAAATCATAACAAATGCACAATCACCAGTCAAACTTTACGTTTATCCAAGTTGTAAGCGAGTAAACTTTTAAACTGTAAATTACCTGCGTGGGGCATGGCTAACTGTATGTAGTCTATATAAACCAGCATTTAGAGTTAGGTCTTCTACACGCAAACCCGAAAAGGTATAGTTCTGTCCAATCGAAATTACGCGTCGTATCCTTCAATGAAAAATGCTACTGACTTCTACTAATGACTTGTGGTGTCTTGCTTTTATAACACCTCCACCTTTCGACAGCATACGATTGTGTACTACTTTACACACCCTGTCCGCACATAAAAACACTGCAATATTTCGCAGTAGTAATGGGCGAACTATAAAGATTTATCGCTTCTTAATTATCATGTCGGCATTCTCATACGTACTGTGAGCTTCGAGCACCGGTTTGTTAACATGCAGTGATAACGTTTTATTGCTGTGAAATAGCCGTTAAAACTCGATTGCAGACGTGGAAAGCGAATCGCAAAAGTCGTCGTTCGTTCCAACAGAAACTACCTACCGTATTGATCACTAGAAAATGATATTAACTGATATAAGCCACAATAATCTACATAATCGTTCTCTTTCCAAATCTAATTGGTTTGTAGGCTCATCATCGTAGAATGAGGAAAGACAGGAACTAACGAATAAGTACCCGACAAAAATTGAATGTAAAATTGGTAATAATCATTCTGGTCGTAACATAGTATTATAAAGATGGTTTAAATTGATTATATTGATACCCACAAAATATACTGGTGTTCGAATGTGATGATATGCTCGATAAGGCGAAATAAATGATTAGATACAGCGAGACACGAGGCGCGTGCTCCAGGGAGACAGGGGTGCCATGTGACGTCACACGTCCGTCTGGGCTGCCGCTACGTCTGTAGCGGACATCAGCCGCTGTGGCCGCCATTAAGACTTGACGGGCGTCTCAGCTGCCACTACGGCCGTATGGTGGCAGACATCTGTAGCCGAGTCCTAGTATTTTGTGCTCGTTGTTCTTTGTTGCCGCCAAAATTGCAGCATTCATTCACACTATCCAGTGCGTAATTCGGTTCGCCCTTTTACTAAATGTTCAGTTTATAAAGTTAAATATGAATTAAATGCAGAGGTAATTGTAAAATCATTCCTGTGTCGCAAAAGGAATTGCTGTGGCTGGAGGAATTGTTTCCTGGATGATTGCATGACAGACGCAAGACTGCTGCCTCGTGTGAGCATTTTGCTCATTCCTTACCTAAGAAAAATACGAGAGTGGTAGTAGAAATAGTCAACTTCGTCATGAATTACTGGCACGGTTGTGCGTAGTTCATAAGAAATAGTGTAATTTAGTTGCGTGTGACATGAAACTTGGCAAGGACGATAACTTTAGTGAGTTTGTCTGTGGAGGGCCCAACTTAAAACCTGGGTTTGTGTAATTGCTGTTAACTCAATCGCTTCACAAAGCTCATAGTTCAAAATTGTCACCGCATTAAACTAACAGAAACGTACTGTTTGATTCCTAGTGGCCCCGTCCGTTACTTCTTTGTTTTCATTGCTTTAACAGAATCCCAGTTACTCCGGAGTAACTCTGGACGTAACTGCCTTCATTCTGTGGCGCCAACAGCAACAATCGACCGCTGATGCTGCGACAGAGCTCTGTGGTCTGCAGTAGACGGAGAATTAACGGAAAGATAAACTCGGCTTCTACATTACTATGATCTGCATTTGCGATTAATGTCTGAATGTGCTTACAATCAGTACAGTGTCACTATGCGAATCTGGTGCGGTTTCGTGATTTTGTGGATCGCGCGCTGGCTTTCCAGAGACGTGGCGGAACGTAAGGGCGACAACCTGGCTGGGTGTCATTCAGTGACATACGTGTAACGAACGTATGAACTGAATAACTTAAACAGTGCTGTTTGAGCGAGTTTTGCCATCCAGCACCGATATACAGGGCGTGGAGAAACCATTTGACCAAGATTGCAGGGCGGAAGGACAGCATGTAGCATAGCAATTTGTGTATGGCAACTAAAAGTCGTAAATGTATATTTTCAGCGGTGCAGGAACGTAATTGAAATCTGACATACGGAGGTCCTTGTTCAAAATGATAGGTAATTTACAGAAAATGTATACGTAAACAGAACGTTCGGACTAAGCAGTCGTCACGATGGGAACAAGATAAATTTAAAACATCACTAACACGTCTAGTACTTCTTCAGGAATGAGGACACCCACATGTCCATGTTTCTTGTTTGGATATATCTCAAAAAGGTCAAAATTAGTGAAAAATGAGGCACCACTTAGTTAACATGAGTATGTATAGAAAATGTTCAAACTGACCACCGTTTTCATACTGGCATAGTGGTTGAAAGATTTAATTGCGACCTGTGTTTTCTATACTCAGATTCCTTCATTTGATACTGTCTTCGTCAGATTGGTTTTCCGCGCCCTGTGTATGCCAGACGATGCATTACACTCTGTTGTTCGAATTCTCACGAGTCCAGTACACTTAATCTTTGGTAGAAAGTGCTAAGAACGGCAAAATGGCGGGAATACGTTGGTAGCGATTAGTAATTTTAAAATTCAGTAGACAGTAACTACGTAAAAGGAAATGTGACACTTATAACGAAGCACTACTGAATTAGACGTGAAATACGTTTATTGATTACAAAAAGTCCTCTATGGTGGACGCAGAAATGTCGGACAAGAGTGTCTGTCACGCTATTGTAGGGCAACGTGAGGCCCCACAGAACAGGTATTAGTGAAAGCAAGCACCGTTGGTCGGTTGCCAAAGCGTTTAAAATTAAAGACGAAATAAATTTATACCGTCTATGATGTTGAAGTAATGTTTCGGAGCAGCATGAATACGGTGAAATTGATTACTCTTTCTTAGTTCGATATATATCTACGACACAACGACGATACTCTATGGAACCAAGTAGCCCCTACTCCTTCTCCTGACCAGAGGCAAACACTATTCTACTTATTAACTGTTTTGATTGTACTGAAATGTGGTGAATATTGCTTCTAGCCCTGCATCAAGGTGGGCTAACAGAATCGGATACCTGCTGCGAGTTTCCATATTTGTACTGAGCAGCCAAGAGGAACGGCGCGACACAGACGGCGTCCACGCGGGACACAATATTGGGATGACCAAAATTTCGGAAACTACTCTTCTGTAGTCATGTTTACATGTTAAACCTTAATCGATTCTACTAGCCGGAACGAACGTCTGCAGTACGTTCCAAGATTCATACGTTTCAGACCCATGGCCTCCGCTGAGCAAACTATCGACAATGAAACGAACTTGGTGGTGTTTTCGTATTGCGAAACGAAGAGGTTAATGTAGAGTACGAATCCCTTACGGACGCCAGTGAAAATATAAGTTGGAAGAGTATGATGAGGTCAGACGTAACGGGATGTTCAAAAGTCTTATCCAGGCCCACTAAATCGTTAGTGGCTCCTCTTTTAGCCGACCAGGATTACGCTCGTTGTCGACAGAAATGCGAGGCGGGCACTGGTGGAAGGGTTTTGCACATGAAAAGATTAGGCGTTTGGGGATGGCCAGAAAACTTGTGATCGAGTAATCAATCAGTGTTGTGTGATGGAGCCTATGCCCCTAAGCGAGAGGTTGGCTGTGGTTATAAGGACATTTGCAGCATCGATATTGCAGTGTTTCCGTGATAAGACAGAACTGCTATTGGCAGATTACATTCAGTATCACGTACATCCCAGGGAACCAAAACATAATAGCTGACGCATTATCCTGCAGTCCTGTGGGACTGGTCCGTGGGAGTGAAGTCGAAATCGAAGAGAACAGGTATGACATAATGTGTCTCAGGAATGTGCCCTTCGATAATTATGTTAGGACAAGACTCACCAACATCAGTAGAGAGCAATAAAACGACGAGAATTCCAAAATATTAATTGAAAGACTCCACAATATAGGCGAGGTACAGTTGAGAAACTATTACGTGATGAAAAATGAGGTGCTGTTCTATAGACAACACGAGCAGAATGACCGTTAGCTCTCGTGCATCCCTAACGAAGTTGTGAATAAACTTGTGTAGTACACAGACCTATCTTGTGGTCACCTATGGGCAAGGAAATGCTGTATGAAGCTGAAAGAGATGACGTACTTCATCAGCACGGATCGGAGAGAGTGCAGAGTTCTGGGCCCCTGTAGGATTTGTCAGCGTGCGAAACACTCTACAACAAGTACTCTAGAGCCTTTGTTTCAGATAGTGCCCACAAGGCTAAGAGAAATCGGGGCCACGGATATCTTAGGTCCATTGCCAAAATCTGTGAACGGATATAGGTGTGTGCCCGTAGCCACTGAGTTGGTTTCATAGTACGTTACCTTCACGCCCTTGACGAGAGCCTCAGGCAAGTCTGTTGCGCCCGCTTTTCTTCGGCACTTTATACGAGGTGTTGGGAGAGTCGGAAAGATTATCTCAGATAACGGCCTCAATATCGTTCGAAAGAGTGGGCAACTTCCCTAAAGAGGAGGAGGATTGAGCCTGTTTTTGTCACACTCTGGCATCCACAATAAAGTCCGGCAGAGAGAGTCATTAAGGAATTGGTAAAATTCTGCCACGTATATTGTCACAGCCAACACCGTAAATGGGACCTGTATCTTCTTTCAGCAAATTATGAACGAGGTGCCCCATGGCACTACAGGCTTCAGCCCTACAGTCGTGCTGAAGAACCATTCCCCGATGAATAGAATAACCGAATTGATGTTCCGACGACTAGGAGAGCAAGGCATGGGGAAGTAATCAAGCTAGCAATAGACAGGATAAAAAGGGAGGCGTTACGTAGGCAGCGCAACCAGGAAGGCCAGATTCGTAATTTGCATCTGAAAGCGGGCGATAAAGTCCTTATCAAAGCCCAATGACTATCCAAAGGTGGCAGATATGTATGAAAGAAATTTTACATTTATTAAGGAACAGAAGAGAATCGAAGCATTTGAGATGTGGTGCTATAGACGAATGTCGAAAATTAGGTGGACTGATAAGGTAAGGAATGAGGAGGTTCTACGCAGAATCGGAGAGGAAAGGAATATGTAGAAAACACTGATAAGGAGAAGGGACAGGATGATAGGACATGTGCTAAGACATGAGGGAATGACTTCCATGGTACTAGAAGGAGCTGTAGAGGGCAAAAACTGTAGAGGAAGACAGAGATTGAAATACGTCAAGCAAATAATTGAGGACGTAGGTTGCAAGTGCTACTCTGAGATGAAGAGGTTAGCACAGGAAAGGAATTCGTGGCGGGCCGCATCAAACCAGTCAGTAGACTGATGACCAAAAAAAAAGGACAGTACAGGGTCAAACGCATCGATCATCCGAACGCGATTGACGTCGAAACTACCTGGTCCCGCAAATCAAAACGAGTTCACCACGTAACATTGTTGGGGAAGGAGTAAACGGTTGCAGCAGAAGCTAACAGATAGGGTAAATTTATGGCTTCGTGGCCACATTGTATGAAGTTTATTAACGATGGTGCATGGCCTAAGTAATGTAAGTTAACTGTATACATGGTGTTACAAAAAGGTACGGCCAAACTTTCAGGAAACATTCCTCACACACAAAGAAAGAAAATATGTTTTGTGGACATGTGTCCGGAAACGCTTACTTTCCATGTTAGAGCTCATTTTAGGTTCGTCAGTATGTACTGTACTTCCTCGATTCCCCGCCATGATTTCATACGCGATACTCTACCTGTGCTGCTAGAACATGCGCCTTTACAAGTACGACACAACATGTGGTTCATGCACGATGGAGCTCCTGCACATTTCAGTCGAAGTGTTCGTACGCTTCTCAACAACAGATTCGGTGACCGATGGATTGGTAGAGGTGGACCAATTCCATGGCGTCCACGCTCTCCTGACCTCAGCCCTCTTGACTTTCATTTTATGGGGGCATTTGAAAGCTCTTGCTACGCAACCCCTGTACCAAATGTAGAGACTCTTCGTGCTCGTATTGTGGACGGCTGTGATACAATACGCCACTCTCCAGGGTTGTATCAGCGTACCAGGGATTCCATGCGAGGGAAGGTTGATGCATGTATCCTCACTAACGGAGGACATTTTGAACATTTCCTGTAACAAAGTGTTTGAGTCACGCTGGTACGTTCCGTTGCTGTGTGTTTCCATTCCATGATTAATGTGATTTGAAGAGAAGTAATAAAATGAGCTCTAACATGGAAATTAAGCGTTTCCGGACACATGTCCACATAACATATTTTCTTTCTTTGTGTGTGAGGAATGTTTCCTGAAAGTTTGGCCGTACCTTTTTGTAACACCCTGTATATAACCTTTTGTTCTGTATGTAAGCTATACGGTGCAACACAGTGAAGATTATCGGAAAGGCGATGCAGAAGTAGTTGCGCTGATGAGGAGTTGCTCATTCGTATTTGAGGGAGATTTGCAGTTTTAGGCATTGCGGATATGCCACTGTGATTGCGCCGAGGGAGAGCTTTATACGTAATCGGACGCAAAGTTCAGCGAGAATAAGGAACGTGGATTTATGCTGTGATGAAAGTGAGGAGCCTGGAAGCTGAGAGATACTTATTTGAAGGCAAGGTATAGCTAACGGCAAGAGATTAATTAAAAGGATACAGTTCTTGATGGAAGTAAGGCGGTAGTGAAGACCAAAGCCATGGTCGCGACCAGGGAGTATGAAGTGGCAGTGTTACGTAAATGCGATTAATTTTACCCTAAAGGTATTCCTGAGCCTTAAATGTGCAGCAGGTTCTGTGACGCAGTGGATTTTGTGTGTACTTTTTTTTAAACTTACATGTGTGCGAATTTCTATGTTGGCAGATTACTATATGAATATGTAAGTGATTTTTGTTGCGACCAAAGATGTCCTTATGGCGAACTGAGGGCTAATTATTCAGATTAGATTCGGAGAAGAATTGTGAGTGTGGGTGCAGACTGCCTACTACAAACAGGTAGTGGTAAAGCAGCGATGGGTAACAAGATGAGGATAGGTCAGGCTGGTGAAAGGGTTTTTCTTGTGTAAACGACTGACGCAAAATTACTTTTGCAACTGTAATGTTTCAGTGTGCCAAAGCCTAATGTAACGCCACTTCATTTCGATCTCCAGATGGTGTGCAATTATCACAGAACTGGTGGGAATTTTTTTTAAAGAAATGCAACTGCCTGCGACTTTCGTTCATATATAATCTTAGGCTCTGAGCACTATGGGACTTAACATCGGAGGTCATCAGTCCCCTAGAACATAGAACTACTTAAACCTAACTAACCTAAGTACATTACACACATCCATGCTCGAGGCAGAATTCGAATCTGCGAGCGTAGTGGTCCCACGGTTCCAGAATGAAGCGCCTAGAACCGCTCGGCCACAGCGGCCGGCTACAATCTTAGGAAGGACAGTGTAATGAAGGGCTAGTAACTAACAAAACCTCAGATTCCTTATCTTCCTTATACAAAGAAAAATTCAGTCTTTTACTCGCATCGTTTTAGACTAAATCATTAATAGCTGTAATTTTATGCTGAATAGGCCAATTTCATTTGTCAGAGTTGTATTAAGACGTTTCCTTGATTTTTGCTGCCTATTTATTATCATCAGTGTAGACTAGGATTTTAGAGATCGTCCACAATTTTTTGAAAGACTACTGGAGGACAACAACTAGCGTGAGGGTACTCCGTATAATAGATCTAATTAATTGTAAGAAGAGGCTGTGCCGAGTGGGAGGAAAGCGGCAAGAGGTATGTTTGTTAATGCCAAATACTTGCACTGATTCTCTCGTGTGCTGTGTCGAGAGACAACGCGGGCCAGCGGAGGCGACACTGGGGAGCCGATCAGCAGCCGCCCCACTGTGGAGGCGAGCGCTTCAAGGTGGTGGGCAGCCGGGACCTCGTGGAGGGCGGCACCCCCAGCAGAGCCAGCTGGGGGCCGAACTCCCCGCTGTCAGCGGCGCCACGCCCACTCAGCCACGCCGCCACCTGGACGTCACGACACGAGGGCCCGATGGCGGCGACTGCAGCACTGCACGACAACGCACGCTCACGCCGCACGGCATAACTCAGTCGCAGGAAGAAATTCAGCTGACGTCTATTCCGAGGGACTCAATGTGGCCGCGTGCTTTACAATGACAGACGACATTAGATGGATGCTTTCACCTTCATTGTCCGAGCATCTACCGTGATGACAGACTAATTCTGTTTGGAACATTACTCAGGACAACAAACATGGTACAGACACTCTTGTAAACATTTGTTTCTTATTAGGCGAGGATCATGGCGCCTGGTGCTAGAATTTTCATGTGGTGGAGGGCTTGTTGGGCTCTGTGTAGTATGATCCGTACCAAGATACTGGGGGTTCATTGGTGATGATCAACTCATTTATATATTGGATCCAACGCCAGCGACATTTGAGACTCCCGTAGTGAGGATAATCGGTCACGATTAATTCATTAGCGCACTTGACCCATGACAGCTAACTTACGACATCTAGTCATGCTGGACATCTGTGTATTTTGAAACATGACAATGATTTATTCCTTCGGCTCATGTTAAACTCAGCCATCGTGTAAAATGTTGTGGTGAAGAGATGTGCTAGGCTGTATGACCTCACTTATTTGAATGATGACCCATGACTGTATATAATGATTTTGACGTGCCCCTTGCACACTGGATCAGTAACTGTGTTACACTATCGCGACTGTGATTTTTGTACGAGCAGACCTTTTTGTAACAGACAATTGTGCTGCCGTGGACAGTAATATGCACCCTCTGAGTGCCTGTCAAACGATAGTTATTCTATACCCGAGGTAGTACTGCTGATGAAAGAGTAAATGACTTTGGAAACTTATCGTGAGCCACGACATCAAGAATGGTTGCGTGTGACTTGGTTGGAAGCAGGAATAAATGAATTAGTGGGGTATCTCTCTCGTGTGATACTATTGTGTGCCAGTTTTTGTAATAAAACGACCTTATTGAGGATGGTGTTCCCGAGAAAATTTTATTTGTTCTTTCATTGTTCTGTTTTTAGAGTGGTCACATTTATCCTGAAATGTCATGTGAACTGTCCTGTGTCTCCTCTAATATATCTTTTTCATATCTTGTTGATGTGTCTGTATTAGCTCTAATTATCTGTAGGGAGAGTGTAGACTGAAAATCTGAACCTAGCCCAGAGCATAACAAGTCGGTTGCACTTTCTGTGCACCAGTAAATGAGGTGTATTGGTGCGCGTTGTTATCCTGTGATTCTCAGCTTGTCCATTTTCTTATTCTAGGAAGAGACGGCCATTATCCTGTGGAGACTAAATGCCTCATTGCTTGCTAATTTCCTTCATAAATCTCATTACTTTTACATTTCTTGCTGGAGAGGGTTGATAGTTGAGATCAGTGCACTGAGTTACTCTATATTATTTCACTACATTTTGTGCCCTCTACCCTTAAGGATACAGGGTACTTTTCTGGCTCATTGTTATGTAAAAATCAACACCAATTTCCGGCACACTTTCTAAACAAATTAGAAGTATTTTGAATATTTCTGAAACAGCTTCTTAGGGCTATTAAAAAAATTAAAAGGAAATTATGCAATTTTTTTGCCAAATTGCTTCCTCATTTTGAGGTGCCATTTAATGCCATAATGTTATACATTTGAAGGAGACCAACTTTTTACCAGCTATGCATGACATGATGGCTGAGGTACTAGACCTATTTAATTTCACCTATTATGTATATTACTAGGATAAAAAAATATTACATCATAGATTTTAATCTTTTATAATTTTTTCCCTAGTAAAAATGTTATTTTTTCAATAATTTAGTTTATTCTGCAATAGAACTTAGGTCTCCTACATAAGTATGGACTATTGCAAGTTACAGAAAAAAATTAGAAGAATGCTTTATAAGTTGTAGGAAATATTTGTACCTAAATTCTGAAAAATATTACTTGCTAAAATGCGAATTGGAAGGGTCTACGGGTTTGCAAGCAGCCGTACGGTACGTAACACGCACTCGACAGCTGACCTATCTAGGAATGCTGACAATTTGCTCGGTCAGTAGACGTGCGTCCTGCTGCAGTGCGTCACAGCAGAGTAAGCCAATGGCCGTCGGCAGCGTGCGGTGCAACTAGCGCGGCCTCGCGGGTGAATACGTCTCTTTTCTTAGCTCACCATGGAGCCTTTCGATACGACCGTAATTATTGTTGTGAATATTTAGTATTGAAGCCATTGCACGAGTGCACAAGGAAACTAAACCTTTTATTCCACAGGTCACCACGAGAAACTCATTCATCTTATGTTCACTGTTAACTGTGGTATTTAGAACTAATTAAGCATGTTCATTTTTATTCTAATGTCTGCTATGATAGCATACTCTACTACTGCTGTAGCAATAGTACCACAGAGTACGAGTGTTTTGTTTGAACCACTATCAGACATGGTAGTTTCAACAAGTAATGCAAAACTTGTACTCAAGTACAGTATGAGTGAAATCCAGCAACAGTTCACTTCTGTAAAGAAGCAAATTGATCTAATTCGTTCTGTTAAGGGTAATGATACAACTTTGGAAATGGGTACATCTTGGTACAACTACTGGATCACAATCAAAATGCAGGTAGAGTCTGCATTTGCTAATTATGAACAAGAGACATGCTGGTTTTTAAATCTTTTGCCACATAAAACTTTAATTGGGTGTGAACATACCTGGTTTGAATTTGGAGGGAGTATCCTTCGTACTGTATTAGGTACTTTTAACTAGTTGAGATCTACTGGAAGATAAAGGCAAAATATTAGCCCTCGAACGACAGTCCAGTACAGATTCAACTAACCTCTCTAATGAAATTATCGTATTAAATAATATGCAAAGAACCATTACTAACCTCACAGTTTTAATTGAAAAGATTGTAAACCAATTTATCTCACATTTCCACATAATTCGTAATGAAATAAACGCAAATATCCAAGAACTATTCCAATGATTAAATACTGTAAATGCACACTTAGATTTAAACATTATTTTGTTAAGGATTACTGATAGTTTATCAAATTCTAGAACTGATGCCCTTAACTTAAGAACAGCCTTAGAAAGTAGTTCAAATGATTGCTTGAGTAGTGTACTGCTACATCCAGAGCAATTTTCACAGTTCCTACTATCAACTGAGCGAAGGCTAGATGCAGCGTATACTATGCCTTACCCTGTTAACTTGTACAATTTATACGCTTACTGTAAGTTAATCAATACACACTCTTTAATGACTGAAGGTGAATTAACTGTTATTGTTTCTATACCCATTTCTAGATCAAAGCGTAATTTATAAATGTATAAGATTTATACTTACCCTGTGAAATGGAGACAGGCAGGTAGTTATGTAAAGTATGTACTAAATGATTATCTACTGATCAGCAAGGATCGAAAATATTTTGTGTCCCTAAATGAAAACGATTTGCATACGTGTAAATGTAGTCACAAGTTAATTTTACTGTGAATCGGTAGTATTCTTAGATAGTAGGGTGTACAGCTGTGAGAAAGAAGTGTTTATGAATCATCCCCCAAGAGATGATTGCTCTAGAATTTTAATGCATCTTTATCATCCATTTCTTATACGATGCTGAAGGTATAATTTTCTCATTTAACTCTACCCTTGATGTCACATTTACATGTAAAAATTATGATACACCTGAGTCAGGCAGCAGTAGCCGACCGAGACAGACGCAGCAACAGGGATGTAACCGCTTTTGTGTCATTTACGAGTTCCTTACCATGAGCGAATTTATTGCATCATCTGTGTGCTTTAATAGTTCTGATTCTTGAGTTTCTGTGTGTAAATTTAATCTCTAATAGCCACAGTTGTCACGTTTTCATTTGCGTTGGAAAGTAAACCAATTTTGTGACACATTACAAGTTCCTAATCAAGTGCTTCGGTAGTTAGGTTTTCGAATATCTGTGTATTACTAGACACAGTTCACGGATTTCCATCACGGTCTAGAGTAGAGTTGCGCAGCATGTGCCAATAGTCCGTTTATCTGCATAGTTTAGGTTTCCTTGGTCTTTAGTATGAACAGGGAATGCGATTGTTGTGGGCAGATGCGAGCCGAGTTGGTGACACTTCGTCTCAGCTTCACGCTGTGATGGCTTCGGTTACACAGCTTGAGGCTGCAGTGGATGGGCACCGATTGGTCCTCACCAGTGGCCAACCCAGTTACTGCTCGCACTGAGGCTGACTCTTCACCTGTGGTCGAGTGGGAGGTCGCCCCTGGACGAAGCAGGCGGCGAAAGACTTCCCAGGCTGCCGCACCTAAGACCCCCCCCCCCCCCCCCCCCAATTTGTCTGACAAACAGGTTCCAGGTGCTGTCTATGGCTGACACTGTCGCTGAGCCAGATGCTGTCGCTTGTCCTGTTCCAGAGGAAACGACTCACCCTGCAAGATACGGGCAATCGCAAAGGGTGGGATTATTGGTAGTTGGGAGCTCCAACGTTAGGTGCGTTATGGGGCCCCTTAGGACTTGGCTGACAAGAAGGGTAAGAAAACCAATGTGCACTCCGTGTGCATACCGGGTGGCGTCATTCCAGATGTGGAAAGGGTCCTCGTGGACGCCATGAAGAGCACAGGGTGTAGCCAACTGCAGGTGGTTGCTCATGTCGGTACCAATGATGTGTGTCACTATGGATCAGAAGAGATTCTTTCTGGATGCAAGCGGCTAACAGAAGTGGTAAAAGCTGTCACTACTGCTTGCAAGAGGAAAGCAGAGCTGACCATTTGCAGCATAGTCGACAGGACCGATTGCGGACCTCTGGTACAGAACCAAATGGATGGTCTGAATCAGAGGCTCAGACGATTCTGCGACCGTGCTAGCTGCAGATTCCTCGACTTGCGCCAAAGGGTGGTTGGGTTTCGGGTTCTGCTGAATAGCTCAGGTGTCAACTATACGCAAGAGGCGGCTACACGGGTAGCAGGGGCTGTGGACTGGGCGGCTTTTTGGTTAGAGGGTCTCGCGAAAACAGAAGTAGGGCTTCAGCCAAAATGGGTGCAGGCTCAACACAGGAAGAACATAGGTACAGGAATCATTGGTATAACAGTTGTATATTGTCGTAGCTGTGTTGGGAAAGTACCAGAGCTCCAAGCGCTAACAGAAAGCACTGATTCTCAAAGCGTTATAGGCACTGAAAGTTGGCTAAAGCCGAATATAAGCTCAGCCGAAATTTTTGCGAAGAACCTAACAGTGTTCCGAAAGGACAGGCTAAACAATGTTGGCGGTGGCGAGTTTGTTGCTGTCAGAAGTAGTTTAACTTGTCTCGAACTTGAAGTAGATACTTCCTGTGAGTTAGTATGGGCAGGGGCCATTGTTGGCAATCGGAATAAAACAATAATTGGATCCTTTTACCGACCTCCCAGTTCAGATGATACAGTTGCTGAAAGGTTCAAAGAAAGCTTCAGTTTGATTTCAAACACGTACCCGACTCATACGATAACAGGTGGTGGTGACTAATTTACCCTCCATACATTGGCGAAAAAAAAAGTTTAATTCCGGAGGTAAGCATAAAATATCATCCGAAATTGTGCTAAATGCATTCTCTGAAAATTATTTCGAGTAGTTAGTTCATGAGCCCACGCGAATAGTAAATGGTTGTGAAAACGCACTTGACACCTTGCGAGGTGCCGGGGCTAGCAGTATATTTAACACTCAATTCTTCTAGAATCTACATATGTACATGATGCTCTAAGCCCCCCCTATTCTAACTCCAACTTTTGCTGTTGCACAAGGATAAAAAAAAATACGCGAACTGACTCTAATCAACCCTGCCAGTGGAGTAGAAGAGAGTTTGGCACCTGCAATAATATAATTTGATAAATAAGTTAATTAAGCGAAGGTTTCATTAACATAGTGAGGAATGATGTGGTTGCTCTACCTATTAACAGAATGAAAGTTCTGTCCAAAATAACAATATGATTTATTAAGACTAAACACAAAATAATAAACAACAACACATGAAACATTAACATCAAATTGGCTCTAATTGGATACTTAAACAAACGCTGTGAAAGTGAAGTTGTCCCTAAACTAGATTGTGAGGATTATGACGAAGTGATATGTGCAGCCAATTCCTAAAAACTCAATTCTTAGAGAAAACACATAGCCAACCCAACATTAATTGCTGCTACCCAAGACAGAACAAAGTTAGAAAAAGACGAACAGGCGCGCTCTGCTGAGCTCTGATTGTCACCTAGGAAAATCCCTATCTGCCGGTGCTGCGGACATACATTACCAAACCGACTTCTTGACTCCCAGGACACGATCTGCCGTACCGGAGCCGTTGGCTGGTTGCTTCGACGTCCTCGACCGAAAGGCGAGAGCCAACTACTCACCAGAGCACCCGTATAAAACCGAACACAGAACATTCCCACCCCCACGACAGTGGCCGTGGTTAAACGTTCCAATCAGCAACTCGAAAACCGGCGGAAAATTCCACTCCATTGCCGGAACGCTACCATTCCACCAATGGAGATTCTTGGCGCCAATTTCTGCACCGATCTTGCTACGTCACAGAGCTATGCCCCGAGCAAGCCAATCACAGTTACAATTTTGCAGAAAGCGCGGGAATTTTCTCGCCACAGCTGCCTGGGTACACAAGTCATTCCCACGCCTCGCTGGTAGCCCGCCAGAAAGTGTTTTCGCTAAGTTTCTGCGAAGTAACGGAACCTCTAGCCCAGCCGCTACTTCTGGCCCTGTGGGTGTGCCTCTTGACAATGTCGGCGTCTGGAAAGCATTCACTCGACCCCCTCACACCTGTCGGCTTATCCTTTCAAAGTCAGACCGAGCCCGCCTGTCACTGGACCACCCGGGTGACGAGAGACGCTGCGTGGGAAGTCCGCGTGTGAAGGAATAGCAACTTTCTACAGCATGCAATTAGAGAGGAGAATCGTAAGATAGAAATATGAGAGGGGGCTCATGCCACCTCTCATAGCCCCTACGCCATTATAGATTGTAATTGGTGAGCGGTTGGCTCACTTAGGAGCAAGGTAGTGAGTCAATTGCCCAAGAACAATCTCGCAAACTGGCTGCACATACCGCACTCTATAAAGAAAATCACTGCAACTGAAAAATGCAGCTCATAGAGGGAGGATTGTTTATGATGGAGCCAACATCACCTTCTTAATATGGAACACTAACACTCACATCACACATCTATACCCAGGGAGCCCCTTCCAAACACCGATTCACACAGACATTCACTCTCTAAATATGGCCCGGACATGTGAGCCAAATATGGAGCAATTTATTCTTTACAATCAGAGTTGGAGTGCTCCGCAATTAAATGCCCAAGATGTTACAACAATTTTAATCATTAAACTAACCTGAACTCACTCACACATGATATTATTTAAGTTAACAATCTCTTTGTGAGCTTTCAGAATCTAATTACAACCTCCGATTCATTCTGTCTCCCTGCAGCAAGAATAACCTTTACAAAATGTTCCCAGAACTGATGGTCCATTCACAATGACAGTGGTGGTATCTGCTTCAGTTTATGGGGACTTCAGGCACACTGTTTGCATACACACAACCATAAATACAAGATACAAAAAAAACATGGTGTGGAGAACAATACAGTAATTTGTAATAAGAATCACAGTGTGAAACAAACACATACAAGGTATCACATACATTACAAAAAACAACACTTGAGAAAGAAATTTAAGAAAAAAAACAAGGTTCATGGGACATTAAGTTGTGCGTGCACATTGCACACTGTTCACGAATGTGCTGAGAATGAGGCACTAAATCACATTGTTAGAAATGTTCGAAGCACTTCACAAATTCATTAGTTTCTCTGAGGTATGTTGAGTCATATGCACTGATGCACGTGGTTCCATGTCTTGAGCATTGGAGGGGGACTTTTGGGATGGGGCCACAGTACTGACATCACATAGGGCTAAACGTCGGGTGTTGTTGCTACGTTGTTGCAACAGCAATAGGGAGTGCTGGAGCGTCTGCAGTACGCTGTTGAGATTGTAGTCAGACCCACGCATATGATCACGGCAGTACGGTAGGAAGACACAGTGATAGGCCCTCCTCACGTCGATTAATTGTCTCTGAGGTCTACTTGTTGGGATACATCACTAGTCTAGGTCTCTTCTCTCGCTGGACAGTACTTTACGTTTCCCCATATTGCAGTTCGACGAGGGATGATGGCACGTGGAGTGACTCCACAAGTGTGTGAGGTCATCCATACAGGATCGAACTAGAAGCGACGATTGCCAAAACTGCTCTCTAATAGAGAGGAGAAGTTAGAAATGAGACCATACATTTGTTAGTGTGGCACGATACTGCTTTGTGTATGCAAATCGGCCAATGCTAGTGAGTTGTAAGAACCCAAACAGGTGAGTATATAGCGTCCCTTTCTGTCCTGAGGCACATGAGACGCCGGTTATGACACCATATGTGATCTTCTTCGTGTACTCACGACAACGTGGTCTGCCGCAGGGAATCCCTCCAAACGGCTGCCGCGTCCAGAGAGCTAGTTGGCTGTCGCGTGTGGGTCGCGTGTCAGTGTCAACGACCAGCCTCACTTTCACTTGTGGCCCGGCGAGGGCTGTCTGCCGCCAAACCCCTCAGGTATAGAGCCCGGTGACTGTCAGCTTGTAGGACCGGATGCTCTCGCGCCCTTCACGTCAGGTGGCGCGCTGACGCTCTCTTCTGCAGGTAGCCGATGACCTCTCGTTTTTGCTCCGGCTGGCCTCTGCATTGCCACGATCCCCGTCATCTGCACAATTCTTACAAAAATCTTATGCCTCACTTTTCCCCATGACCTTCTATGTTATAATAAATTTACATAACGATACATTGTAGGTTATAAACAAAAAGGGTATACACAAAACATCTTTTCCTCACTATTTGAAGAGCAAATTCATAAATAGTATCTTCAGAACTCAATTTTGGAACCACGCCGTGTTCTATTGACAACATGGCCGAAATGCTGCTTCGGAAATAATTCTTGACGAGCTCTGAACGTGGAAAGCTTGTTTCAGCGGAGGCGACAGTTCCTGGCACGGCTGGCAAAATACTGTGGGCGATGTAAATCCCGTTCAACGGGTTTGCAGCGTCATTCGAGTATTTCAGTATTAACGTAGGAGTTTTCACGTCATAGGGCGCCATTTCTCTGAGCACATTAATTTCTGTCAAGAGAGCTGAAGCAACAATGTCTTTCGAACATTCACAATTTATGTTTACACTTAGCTCTTTCTCAAGGTTTGTAGACAGCATTTTCAATTCTTCGCCCTGTATGTATTTTAAACTGTCTAGAGAAAACAAAAAGTCGAGTACTCCGGAATACTTAGCCATTTGGCGAAACCTCTCTTCCAAACTTTTTAACACTGTGTCAACGACAGGTTAGAGAAAGTCGATTATATATCTCTCCTCTGAAGGTTGAGCTCTGCAAACCAAATCGTCACCTTCATAATCAAATTGCTTCGCCTTCTTGCCAGTTCTCCTTTCTCCAAATTTTGGTCAAGTCTGCGAAGTTTTAGTTATCTCTTTCGCTGTTAACTGCACATTAAGGAAAACTCCTTCGCGGAAATTCCCAATAAACGCAATTAGACTTTCGAGAGATTTAGTTGCTACTTTCACGTCAACGTCTGCTGCTTGAACTGCCTTAATTGTTGCGCTAATGGCAAAGAGAAGACCGTACTATACGACAACGCCTACAATAAACTCGAAGCTTTTCAAATCGTCCACAGCAAGCGAGTGAGCTCCGCTCTTTGTTTTCGATTCAACAGCGGCGTCGCTCACCTCAGGAAGGGCGTCTCTGACTTCTCTCGTCTGGCACTTTAACAGCTTTGACACTCTACACCCTACTTTGACATCGACTATCTGAAAGATTCTTCACTGTTAAAGTTGGCGCCCTGCGCAATAAGATTTCCCATCTCTGAGTGGATGCACTGAAAATAATGTATATTCTTTAAATTACACCAGAAAATGTGACTGCTTTTGCAGTAGATTTCGCCGGATCTGATAACACAAGACTGTGGCTGTCACATGGCGTATAAAATGCTCTTGGTTTGCACCTTAATATTCTGGCTTGAACACCACTTCGATAACCTTTTATAATCGATAACGTTGGCTGCTGCAATCATGAATAGAGTCCTAGTTTATCTAGTTCCGACAAAACGGTTCCAGTCAAACTTTCTCCTGTTGTTGAAGTGACGTTCAGGAAGTCGAGGAAGTGTTCTTCTACAGTCGCTGCGTCTTCTGATAAACTTACAGACCTAACAGTCAGTGTCATTTGTTCCTTGTGGCATGTATCAGGAGTACAATCAAGCATGTCAGAAAAATATTTACTTTCGATTACAGATTTAACAATACTGTTTATTACTTTGTTGGCAAGCAAATTTATGAGTTCATTTTGAACGTTTTTTTTCAAGAAAATGGTCATGACTTACTTGAGCCTTTACCCACCTCTAACGTTCCTGCAAACCCTGCTGTCATTTCGATGAAACCAAGAAAATTACCATTATTTCCTTGATAGAGCTTGTCGCTGCCTCCCTTTAAGGCAATATTGCTTTGAACTAGGTACCTGATGGTGAGTATAATTCATATTAGAACCTGACGCTAATGTTCTTTCTCTTTTTCCAGTAGTTCAAGGTCAGTATGATCAACACCACTTTGTTGTTTCAAATTACCTCGCATTCTATCCACTTTCTTGTACTGTTTATGTTGTTAAATTATTGTTCATGCTCTTGAATCCGATTTCCTAAATGAACCCAGCCACAGAGTCCTTCGCCTGATAGCTTGTCTGAAGGAGATCGAATATGTTTACAATAAAAACAAAGAACTTAGTCGGTAGGTTTCGAATACATAAGCCATTTACGATCATTGTTTTTCTCAATTTGGTAAACTTCTTATATTAAAAATGAGTTGAAAATTTTCTTTCATTCTCGTTTAAAGGATACTCAAAACTTACAATGTTATTAGGGCCTTTATGTAAAATTTCATTTATCATTGAGGATGTTAACCTATTAGGCCAAGTGCCTGGGTCCAAACTCGTGGCTGCTTCACAACTGCTAGCAGTAGGCCTACCCGAATGTGGGACAGCGGGAGGTCCGTGTTCCAGTGCTTGTGTTCACTTGCATCTGAAGCACCACACGATGAGAGGCTGCTGTTAACGACATGGCCTTTTAAGCACGCTTAAGTCTCACTGTCTGACGTTGTTGGTCGGAGAAATTTTTTGGAAGGCTTCTTGTGAGTTCAAAAACTGTTCAGTTGTAGCTTTTTCTTGATCTTTTGAATACATGAACCATATTTTTTTTAAATCTGTCCCTTTCAGGAAAGGTTTCCCTTTTGGCTCTTTGAACTCCACAGGACCGGGAAAAACACTGTATCTTGACACACAGTGCACACACAACACGTGAAGTGGCGAAGTAGTGCAGGCATATGTTTAAACTGACGACAATAAAAAGATCATTCTGTGGGAAACAACCTGCTGACGGCTGGAGTGTAATTGTTATCCACAGCAGTGACTAGAAATGGTGCGGAGAGGCAGCGAGCAGCAATGAATCGAATCGACGCATGGGCAGCGGCCGTGTGTTGACAACAGATACTGCTGCGGCGCTTCCGTCTCACAGCCGCTGGTTCCCTCGACTCCGGTGCGGGCATAATTTTCTGAGAGGTACTCAAGTGGCCACAGCAGTGTCACAGTGAGCGTAGAATTGGATTACATAGCTCTAAAAGTACTTTCACAAACATGTTACTTTATTTTTTTCAGCTTGTCCGCAATAACAAAATTAGGACGACAGTCTTCGTATTACATTCGCATGTTCTGCGCGGGGCCTCTGGAAGCGCTGCCCCCTGTGAGCCCCCGTAGCAGACTGCAGTTGGTACCTGCCGGCCTCGCAGCCGTTGGCAGCACTGACTGCGTGCCACAGCCCTGCCGCTTCAGGAGTCTGTCGCATTTGTAGCGAGTCGTGTCCAGTGAGACGTTCTGCGTTGGGATTTCGTGCTGCTGTTTCTGCGCCGAGAATTTCTTCTGCTACAGCCACACCCGTAATAAGGTAAGGACGACTGTTTTCATGCGTTCCCACAGTATTGAATTATTTTCTTTGTTTTCTTTTGGTTTGTTTTTGCCGAGTCACGGTAGCTGTAAGGTTTCATTTACGTTCACTATGGAGACTATCACTTATAAAGCAAACCGCGTTCGGTTATTACGGTTTCAAAATACTAAAGAATTTCGTATTACAAATCTTATTTTAAAGTCCTACCGACGTTCCTATTAATTCTGCTGTTCTACGGACTTTAGGCATGAGTGAAAAGCATAGGCTCGGACGAGATTTGTACTCGTATTCGCGCCATTTTGTTGAATTTTTTTTCCCGAGATACAGGTTCGTATTTGTACACATGTGATCCATAAAAGAATTATTGTGCGTGTTAGGAATAACAGAACAGAATGACGGAACACTGCTTCTGCAAGTAGATAAGATGCTATGGCAACTTCGACTATTGAGGAACTAAACAATTACTTTACGTCAGGATAGTGCGTAGACCTAGGGACAGTCTGACCCTATTGCTAATGGTTTGAAATCAAACCAAGCTAGACGCATTTTGACAGTTCGATAGTGGAGCATTGAATCCGGTATTTCCCGAAGCAGTCAGCTCCACGAAAACTGCCGAATTTAGTACAACTGATCTGTTAGCTTCTTTCTCCCAGTCCTGCATTAGCAATCGCCAGCACGTTAAGTCACGCAAATGTGTTTTAATACAGAACACTGTTCCATTGAATTTCGGTATCTTCACTTTTCTAGAGTAATGTTTTTGGTGACAAGGTAGTCTGTTGGGTAGTCAGTAAGACTATATGTGTTAGTGCAGAAATTAATGAATTATTACGTTGACCTAAAATTGATCCTCTTGCTAGAAATGTTGTCGAAATTCCCGGCGTTACGGGCTTAGTCTTCACTTCTGTTAATAATCGTGCATCTCCAGGCAGTGACTGTTCCGTACACTTACCAAAAAAGTAGTCGGTTTTCTGCTAAGGGGGTATCTGGATGCGTGAAGCAGTGCCCCACGTAAAGGACCAGTACTGAAACACTTCGGCAGTAATACCAGCCATCCTCAGAATCTTTTCTGACAAGTGTTTGTCAGTGCTCAGAACGACATCAAAATACAGAGTATCAGTTACAAATCTCACTGCAGAACTCAACTATTATATATATTCTTGATGGAACAGTCCATAGCTGTACGTTAGGTTCATAGCGTGCACGCTGGACACTACGAACAGGCAGTTCACCTGTGGACTGTTCCATCAAAAAATAAGTTGAGAGAAACGGAAGATTCACATACATGTTCCTGTCAAACCAAACGGGTGCTCCTGAGTAATACTTTATTAGGACAAATAAAGAATTATTCAACTGTTGCGGCTTTAAGAAGAACGCATTGTTACATCTGTAGTTACCTACAGTATAAAGTGTGTTGCTGTTGCGTAGAGGAAGGAATACACAGTTTATATAACAGCAAGCGGATCTCTTGTCATTAATACGTTGGGAGTAATTTCATCGTCTTTTGTGTAAGGAAATGAAAAATAGCAATGCAGGTGGTTGTAGACAAACTTCCACAAAGAAGGGCTGATAAGATAGCCACCTCCCTGAAATATGGGTTGTGTTGATAAATTGGTCCTCATCCATAGATACATACATACATTGATCCTTGTTGCACAGAGCATAAATACATTTCGTAATGATGTGGAATGTTTCACTTGAACATAAGTTTTCTTTACACAAAATAGTAAATGTTTTTATAGTTAATACTTAATGTCTAAAGATTCATATGTTCAGTAAGGTCAAGGGAACTGTCCGATTCCAGATGATATTGTGTGTGGTTTTGTATGGGGGTGGGCGTCTAAATTTGTTTATATTTAGTTTGCCCCCCACCCAAAACACCCCATTTCCCGCGCTTGTCCCGTTAGTGTCATTACGCTTCTTATGCAAAGTGTGTGTGTGTGTGTGTGTTTTTCGATGTATTTTCGTCCTCACAATGTGTACATAGCGACTTTATATGCGCCATATTGGAATCGTGGTTTATGGTCGTTTCCGCCGTATTTGTGGCGTCATGGGTCAAAGCAGACGGGCGGGATTGGACGCTTCCGTATTTCCATAATTTTCTTTTCTTTTAAATGTTGGTTAGATATCTGCCGGATTTTTAATGCTATTTGGCAAATGACCAAATATTTTTGTGGCAACATAGTTGACAGCTTTTTGTGACAAAGTGAGATTTAATCCAGAGTAGTGAAGATAATGGTTTCTTCTAGTGTTGTAGCTATGCACTTTGCTGTTATTTTTGAACTGGGGTGGGTCATTAATGACAAATTTCATAAATGAAGATATGTACATCGAAGGTACTGTGAATATCTCAAGTTCATTAAATAAATGTCCACAAGGTGTTCTTCGGTGGGCTCCAGCTGTTAGCCTGATCACACCCTTCTGTGCCATGAATACTTTTCCTCTTAGTGACGAATTGCCCCCAAATACGATACCATGTGTAAGCAGTGAATGAAAATAGGCATAGTAGGCTAATTTAATGATGTTCATCACAAATATTTTGCAATAACCGCAGTAGCCTAAATAGCTCAACCTAACTATTTCAGCAGATCATTGATGTTTCTTCAAACTCAATTTCTCATCAGTGTACACATCCAGAAATTTTGAATACCCTGCCTTAGCAACAGACTTGCGTTCATTCATATTTATCAGTGTTATGCCATTTACTGCACAGAATTATATTCACTGTTTTTTCTCAAAATTTAATAAGTGTCCACTTGCAGAGAACCACTTAGTAATTTTGTGAAAGACATTATTTACAATTTGCTTGATTGTGATTACTGTACTTGTATCATTAGCAAAAAGAAATAGCTTTGCATCTTCATGAATATAGGGTGGCGAGACATTAATGTATATTAAGACCAATAAGGAAACCGACGGAAATCTGTGGGAAACCGTTCTTGATACCTCATCAGTTAAAGGACTCTGCTGGTTTTCGCAGACTATTTGTACTGTTAATTTCAGCCTTCTGCTTTCTTCCAGTTAAATATGAGTTAAACCATTTGTTCACTGTCCCACTCAATCCACAATACTGAAGCTTGTCTAGAAGAAATTAATGATTCACACCATCAAAAGCCTTTGAGAGGTCACAAAATATTCCAATGGATGAAGTTCGGTTATTCAGTGCATTTAATATTTGATCAGTGAAAGCACATATATAGCATTTTCTGTTGAAAAGTCTTTCTGAAAACCAAATTGACATTTAATTAGTACGCCATTTTTACAGAGAAGAGATTCTGCCCCTGAATGCATGACTTTTTCAAGAATTTTGGATAAAGATATCAGAAATAAGACTGGGTGGTAGTTGTTAGCATCAGACCTATCCCCTTTTTTATGCCGTTGTTGAACAACAGGGTATTTCAGTTTATCTGGAAAAATTCATATGTGGCTGAGAATCCTACTTATTTGTTGGGAACAAGCTTTCAGTACTCCGCAGCACAGCAAGAGGTGTAGGTTGGTGTGGAATAAGAAGATACGGTTGAGAGACGGATAAGAGAATAAACGTGAATGCGAAATAAAGGGTGGGGCTACGGGGTTAGTATGTAGCATGTACTTCATCATAAGAGCAAACCAGATGTAAACAAACGCAAGCGCACTGGCTGGTCAGCAGCCGTAGCTCTCTCAAACTGGTGGTGCTCCGCTCTCGGAAGTAGGTCCATCTTAAGTGTTCGGCAGCTTATTACTATGTCAGTGTGGAAGAACCTTTCAGACATTCTGACGTATTAACAGCCATCAACGTCTATCTTAATCGTACTTTACCTACGTAACTTTTATCTTAAAAATTGTGTACAGTCACAGTCTCTGTAACCAGTACTTGTGCTCTGATTGTCTCGCTGTTCATACGTACCGCGAAAATGGACGACACTGCTTCCTGCTTCGTAGTGAAACACGCGCGTGGAACACCGCTAATGGCGAGAAACAAGTAGTTAATGTTCTTCACAAGATTACAGACAAAAATCAGCTTTTGACTTTTTTTCGAGTAGGACTGTGTATCAGAAATAAGGGAAGTGTTAACTGTATGCGTGGCGTGATAGACAGGGTCGTAGACTGACCATCGTGTGTGCCGGCGGGCGGTGGTTCTACGCTCCACGTGGTGCGAAATTTTCTTTGTTCGGTTTGAATACCTAAAGCATATAAATATGAAACTCATCACATGTACATATACATCTATATGGTTACTCTGCAATTCACACTTAAGTGTCTGGCAGAGGGTTTATCGAACCATTTTCATACTACTACTAATACTACTACTACTACTCTACCATTCCACTCTCGAATGGCGCGTGGGAAAAAGGAACACCTATATCTTTCCGTTGGAGCTCTGCTTTCTCTTATTTTATCATGATGATCATTTCTTCCTACGTAGTTGGGTGTCGACAAAATATTTACACATTCGAGAGAGAAAGTTGGAGATTGAAATTTCGTAAACAGATCTCTCCTCAATCAAGACTGCCTTTGATTCAGTGACTCTCAGCCCGACTCGTGTCTCATATCAGTTACACTCTCAGCCCTGTTTCGCGATAACGCGAAATGGGCTGCCCTTCCTTGAACTTTTTCGATGTCCTCCGTCAATCCTACCTGGTAAGGATCCCATACCGCGCAGCAATATTCCAGCAGAGGATGGACAAGTGTGATGTAGGCTGTCTCCTTAGTGTTCTGCCAACAAAGCGCAGTCTTTGTTTCGCCTTCCCCACAATATTATCTATGTGGTCATTCCAATTTAAGTTGCTCGTAATTTTAATTCCTATGTATTTAGTCGAATTGACAGCCCTAAGATTTGTGCGATTTATCGTATACCCAAAATTACTCGGATTTCTTTTAGTACCCATGTGGATGACCTCGCACTTTTCTTTGCTTAGTGCCAATTGCCACTTTTCTTACCATACAGAAATTCTCTCTAGGTCATTTTGTAGTTGGAATTGATCGTCTGATGACTTTACTAGGCTGTAAATTACGGCGTCATCTGCAAACACTCTAAGGGGGCTGCTCAGATATCTCCTACATCATGTATGTAAATCAGGAACAGCAGAGGGCCTATGACACTACCTTGCGGATCGCCTGATATCACTTCTGTTCTAGTCGATGATTTACCGTCTATCGCCACGAACTGTGACCTCTCTCGGAGAGGAAATGACGAATCCAATCACACAACTGAGACGATACTCCATATGCACGCAATTTGATTAATACTCGCTTGTGAGGAACGGTATCAAAAGCCTTCTGGAAATCTAGGAATATGGAATCGATATGAGATCCCTTGTCGACAGCACTCATTACTTCATGGGAATGAAGAAACATTTTCTGAATCCGTGTTGGTTATGTATCAAAAAGTCATTTTCTTAAAGGTGATTTATAATGTTAAAGTACAGTATGTGCTCCAGAATCCTCCTGCAAATTGAGGTAAGTGATATGGGTCTGTAATTAAATGGATTACTCCTATTTCCTTTCCTGAGTATTGGTGTGACCTGTGCAACTTTCCAGTCTTCAGGAACAGACCTTTCGTCAAGTGAGCAGTTGTATGTGATTGCCAAGAAAGGCGGTATTGTATCTGCATACTCTGAAAGGAACGTGATTGGTATACCATCTGGACCGGAAGAATTGCCTTTCTTAAGTGGTTAGAGTTGTATCGCAACACCTAAGCTACCTACTTTTATGTCACTCTTGCTAACAGCTGCTGTGGTTTTTCAGAGGCACAATCATCGGTAACTTCTCCATCGCTATCGCGCAGTGACGGTGTTCACTGTTTTTTTTTTTTTTTTGCCACTGGTGTAATTTACATACGACCAGAATCTCTTTGGGTTTTCTACCATATTTTGAGACAATGTTTCATTGTGGAAACTATTAAAAGGATCTCGCATAGACGTCCGCACTAAATTTCGAGCTTCCGTGAAACTTAGCCAGTCTTGGGGATTTTGCTTTCGTCTGAATTTGGCATGCTTTTTTCGTTGCTTCTGCAACAGTGTTCTGATGTGCTTTGTGTACCATGATGCATCAGTCCCGTCTCTTATTAACTTCGACGGTATGAATCTGTTGCTGTCGATACTGTATCTTTGAATTTGAGCCATATCTGATCTACACTTACATAATTAGCTTGGGAGGAATGGAGGCACTCTTAGGAAGGCATCAAGCGAATTTTTATCTGCTGTTTTAAATAGATATATTTTGCGTATATTTTAGGGGTTTTGGTTGATATGGTTTTGAGCCATATATGGCAATTAACTTGTGCATCACCAATTTTAAGAAAAATGCACATCTTGTAGTTTACAATTACATATCACACGAAAATTTCTGGTTTTCATTCCAAGTATACATTCTTAATTAGAGATATATTATGAAAGATTGCAGAAGATGGTTGAAGATAAAACATTACGCGATTAAATTTTATGGAGAAAAATTAAAAAGTAGGACAGATGTGGTCTCACATGAGCCAGAGTGATAAATGTCGCAGAAAGATAGAAGACATTTTTGATGGCGTCGAGCACGCTGTACAAATGGATTATTTTTAGAGTTGTGGTCGTAACACTGCAGTCTGAACCCGACAGAATTGATATGGAGCCAAGTTATGGGATTTGTCGCGAGAAATAACAAGACATTACGCTGTCAAACGTACTGCAACTAATGCGCGAAACTTTGTGACACGTCGCTGCCTAACGATGGCGAACTGCAGAACAGCACGTCACGAAAGAGGAGGAGGAAATGTGGACATTTCTGTGGCTTGGGGGTTCTGTCTCTGATAGACTCGTTATCAACGTAGCTGTACTGAAGTGTGTTCAGCGGTGTCCGATGTGGAAGGAGTTCAGAGATTACCAGACAACTGACTCCGATACCTTCATTGGCTTACATATTTTACTACATTGCGGTACTACAGTGCACCTTTACGCCACACACAGCTCATGTAGAAAAATTACTTAGTCACGAATTTTTATCACTCCTGCTTTTAATTAAAATACTATGTTCGCTAATATCGATGGCATGTTATATTTTCCGTCCGGTCACCTAAGGAGAAAATCACCCGAGTTTTACAATATATTATTTCCTTCTGTTTAAAAATTCACATCCAAAGCTGTATTGTCCTCTGCTCGTCTCTGTTCACGTCTGAACCGCCACTGCTCACACCAGTGCACGTTAGCTGGACCACTTGCCCGGCCAGGGCTGTCAAAGCTAAACGCGCCGGTAAAGCTGTTGCCCCGTATTACAGCACAAGTCGATAGGCACAGCATAAAACGAACCCTCATCATCGTACTTGATTGCACTGGTGACCGCTTGGCATCTGGTCCACCTGAAACTAAATCCAAACAGGTTCCAGCAAACACGCCGAAGAGTACATAGTGTAATGTTTACATGAAGTTTATTGTGATGAACGGACTATAGGCCGATGCCCACATTTGCAATATATTCAACGCACTTTGCCGTATATATCATGCCTTCCAAATTAAAATCTTAAACTGCTAGGGCACAACCACGTACCGTAAAACAAGACTCCCCACCGAGTGACCTAGCTATGCCACACACTGGCTTTGACCTGTGTCGTAGTTTCACGGGACTCTCTCTCTACTCTCAGTACAGAGGCAGAACACAACACTGACCTTTGTTTCCCTCCCACGTTGTTGCTTGGAAGGCAGGGTGTGCTGACACGTTTCTGCAGCTGAGACTGAAAGGGCAGTTTGTGATTTGGTGAAGTGTATGAATGTGCTGTGATGGAAACAAACTAAATAGTCCTTGTCACTACACGTATTTTACGCATACTGCATTTTGGTGAGTGGTTTATCCGGCGTTTTCGTCGTCGGTCAAAGATGATGGGCAGCGGTAGCAACAGGTGCGGTGTTTTCTTATTCCTAGTGTGGACACATCTCGTAGAGTACTGGTCCGTATTTCCTTTCACGAAATTCGTGCAGCAAGATTAGTCATGTGGTGTTAAATGTGCATTCAGTCTGCGTCGGAAAACAATATCTTTACTATTCACTCTTTAGGTGTTTCTGATCACGTGATCTTCTGATGCAAACCTGTAAAGTGTTATACGGAACTCAGAATTCAAATGATGGTTCACTCGTCAGTATGCAAATGAAGACAGTAATAAATTTGTCATCGGGATGGAAATTTCATTTTTAGCTATGTAATGCATACGAAGTTGCACGGAGAATTTTCCCGTCACTTAAAGTTAGACATCAGTAACTTTTCTCATGACTTCAGTTGTGTGGTGTTGTGGTTGGTGGGAAACAGCAGTCGTAGTAGACACCAGGTTATATTCAGTTTCCGCGAAGCGTAAGTGGTGCATTTCGGAGTCATTATTTATTAAATTGCACACCACGAAACTCTGTGATCCATTTTAGGGTACATAGGTATTGGAAAACTGAAACGCCCTTCGCAAGTGTGCAGTCCAGGCATGCAGTACGAGCATTGGACAGCGTCTCCAGTACTTGGAGCTGGAACAACGGTTCTGCTCGCTTGGTCGGCTGTGTTCCTGTAAAGACAAACAAAGAAAATGGCGGAAGACCAGACTTTACGTGGGCCGTCAAGAATGGTTAAAAAAAAAAACTTATCACACCGTTACTCCGTGAGTTGACATTTGCACGTGACTGTTATAATTATTTATGCATGAAAAAAGTTGCCATTTGTCATGGCTGCTACTGGACGTGAGGTCCTAAATTCCGTATTATGAAACAGCACCGTTTCAGGGCAACTGTACATGGAAGATCTGTAAAAACGTCACTTTCTTTCGGAGGTGCTATAATCAGTCTTCATTACATTCAGTTTACGGTGCGGGGGCTGATCTTCCAGCGGTTGTAAGCATTGAGTTACAGAGCAGAGGGTGGCTACGGAGGTGACTCGCGTCCTACCATCTCACCTTCACGTTTGCAAAGGTTCTGAGACTTCTTTATTAAGTTAATTGCAGTTAGTTCTTAAATATTCGATATTCTGTACATATAGTAGTTCCCTTTCTCTGCCGGCCGCAGTGGCCGTGCGGTTCTAGGCGCTTCAGTCTGGAACCGCGTGACCGCTGTGGTCGCAGGTTCGAATCCTGCCTCGGGCATGGGTGTCTGTGATGTCCTTAGGTTAGTTAGGTTTAAGTAGTTCTAAGTTCTAGGGAACTGATGACCTCAGAAGTTAAGTCCCGTAGTGCTCAGAGCCATTTGAATCATTCCCCTCTCTCTCCGGACGTGTGCGTATCATGTCTGCGTTGTCATTGTCAATGATTTACAAATCTACATATTAAGTGTGAAACTCGCAAATGCGAACAAATATTCACACGTTGATCATCTGGCAAAGCTAATTACCATTTAAAATAAAAAGCATAGAACTGACTGACACATTTGCAACAATAAAAAGGTGGCGTAGTCTCAGCTATACAAAAAATTTAGCCATATGTGAAGTGTACAAAATACAATTTACCGGCTAGTTTTTCTAGGCCACTTCTTTCTCAGACAAAAATCTCCCATTAAAGTAACTCTTCAACCACTTACATTACGCTTTTCTTGATTTTATTACATCAAATGCTACAGATAGTGACGTGTTTCGAGAGGTACTAGCTATATTGTTTCGAAACGGCTTTACTTACTGGACACAAGGCAAGTGAGCGGATGGTTTACCTCACTTGTTAGAATGGCTGCCCCCCTTTTTTTTTCTGACTACGGACCAACTCCACACATCAGTTTTCAGATGATTTAAAAATTTTATTTTCTTGAAAAACTTGAATGAGCAGAATATTGGAATCTGTGCAGGCTGGCTTAAGATTCTTTTTGCTTGTAAATCCGTTATTGGTCTCACTGTTGGTGTTGATGTAGGCGTATTAGCAAAAGCAGTTGGCACAACTTTTTCAGTAAGTTTCGGAGCTAATTCTTGCCAACATTATAATCTCTCCCTTATCCACAGCCCGGTCGACATGAATGCAAAACTTAGGGCGTCAAAATAACGTCACGTTTGCAGAAACTCCTGTGAACTGTAGGTTGCCCTTAACACAGCTGCAAGATCACACCGCAGCGCTAACTCTACGGAAGATGAAATACACTACTGGCCATTAAAACTGCTACACCAAGAAGAAATGCAGATGATAAACGGTTATTCATTGGACAAATATATTATACTAGAACTGCTATGTGCTTATATTTTCACGCAATTTGCATAGATTCTGAGAAACCAGTACCCAGAACAACCACCTCTGGCCGTAATAAAGGCCTTGATACGCCTGGGCATTGCATCAAACAGAGCTTGGATGGCGTGTACAGGTACAGCTGCAACACGATACCACAGTTCATCAAGAGTAGTGACTGGCGTATTGTGACGAGCCAGTTGCTCGGCCACCGTTGACCAGACGTTTTCAATTGGTGACAGATCTGGAGAATGTGCTGGCCAGGACAGCAGTCGAACATCTTCTGTATGCAGAAAGGCCCGAACAGGACCTGCAACATGCGGTCGTGCAGTATCATGCTGAAATGTAGGCTTTCACAGGGATCGAATGAAGGGTGGAGCCACGGGTCATAACACATCTGAAATGTGACGTCCACTGTTCAAAGTGCCGTCAATGCGAACACGGGGTGACAGAGACGTGTAACCGATGGCACCCCATACCGTCACGCCGGGTGATACGGCAGTATGGCGATGACGAATACACGCTTCCAATGTGCGTTCACCGCTATGTCGCCAAACACGGATGCTACCATCATGATGCTATAAACAGAACCTGGATTCATCCGAAAAAATGTTTTGCCATTCGTGCACCCAGGTTCGTCGTTGAGTACACCATCGCAGGCGCTCCTGTCTGTGATGCAGCATCAAGGGTAACCGCAGCCATTGTCTTCGAGCTGATAGTCCATGCTGCTGCAAACGTCGTCGAACTGTTCCTGCAGATGGTTGTTGTCTTGCAGACGTCCCCATCTGTTGACTCAGGGATCGAACAGCCATGCGGATAAGATGCCTGTCATCTCGACTGCTACTGATACGAGGCCGTTGGGATCCAGCACGGCGTTCCGTATTAACCTCCTGAACCCATCGATTCCATTTTCTGCGAACAGTCATTGGATCTCGACCAACGCGAGCACCAATGTCGCGATGCGATAAACCGCAATCGCGATAGGCTACAATCCGACCTTTATCAACGTCGGAAACGTGATGGTACGCATCTCTCCTCCTTACATGAGACATCGCAACGAAGTTTCACCAGGCAACGCCGGTCAACTGCTTTTTGTGTATGAGAAATCGGTTGGAAACTTTCCTCACGTCAGCACGTTGCAGGTGTCGCCACCGGCGCCAACCTTGTGTGAATGCTCTGAAAAGCTAATCGTTTGCATATCACAGCATCTTCCTGTTGGTTAAATTTCGCATCTGTAGCACGTCATCTTTGTGGTGAATAAATTTTAATGGCCATTAGTGTATTAATAATAATAGTAACCTCAGAGTTCTTCAGATGATCCAGTTATCTGTAATGTATTGTCTGCAAGAAGCTGCATAAATATTCAGTCAGATCTTGATAAGAATTCAGAGCGGTGAAAAAACGGCAACTTGATTTATATGTTCATAAATGTAAAACTGTGCCTCCAGAAAACTAAAAAGTAATATTCTACGACTATATCATGGAGTCACTGTTGGAGTTGGCCGACACATAAAAAGTACCTGGTATGAGAAGGAATGAAGACATACGCTTAGTTGTAGGTAAAGCAGGTGACAGACTGCAGTTTACTGGTGGAGAGCGGTCAGCCTACAAAGGACTTTGCTTACAAACCACTCGTACCACCGGTTCTAGAATATTGCTCAAGTGTGTGGGACCCGCACCAGATACGACTAACTAGGGATACTGAACGTATACAGAGAAGGGCAGCACGAATTGTCATGGATTTGTTTGACCCGTAGGAGTGTAACGGAAGTACGCAAGTAACTGAACTTCCAGACTCAGACAGACCCAAACTATCCCGAGAAAGTGTATTAACAAAGTTTCAAGAACTGCCTTTAGATGGTAATGCTAGAAATATACTTACAACCCTCTACGTACCGCTCACATAGGGATCGTGAGGATAAGATTACAGTAAGCACTAAGCGTACAGAGGCATTCATTCTTCCCGCGCTCCATACGTGAATGTAACAGGAACAAACCCTGACAACTGGTACTGTGGGACCTACTCTCTGCCGCGGTCGTTTGCAGAGCATGTAGATGTAGATGTAGATGCAAATGTAGAAGATGCTGTTTAGCATCGTATTATCACAGCGTCTTCCGTAGTTTCGGGTAATTCTCGTTCTCATTTTCTTTTCTTTTTTCATCGCATTGCATCTTAGTTTTCGTTACATCACAGACGCAGGATTTCTGCTGCAGATTTCTTCTGCACTTTTTCGAGCCGGCCTATTCATCCACAGTTGTGCCTACTTGTACTTCGGTCGATTCCAAGTTGAGCTCCCATTTTCTCTTTCAAAATTACCGAATGCTGTTTCTAATTTCAGCTCGCAAGTACTGTGGATTCCTATAAAATTTTAATGATTCCAGTGTAAGTGGATTGCCTGTAGCTATTTGTTATGATTTGCCTAAGGCTTCTGTGCATCATCGAGCGTTTCCTTAACTGTACTTTCCAGTTCCAAAACTCCTGCTGTTTATTCCCTCCAAAGTGTCTCGATAATGTCCGTACTTGGCTTACATACAGGGTGGCGCACGAAATGTGTTACCATTTTGTTTTTGAATATAAACTTTATTGTCAATACAATCTGAAAGGAACATATACTACAATGAGGAGCCGTCCATGGAGATTTGTTCTAACTGAGCACATGCTCAATATGTCCGCCATTGTGGAGCCAATTTTGTCCGTCATTGAAGCGAGCTGGAAGCCTGAGTGAAATGATCTGTACGTCGAAATGCTCGTGTAAAAACTCATAGTCCAGACCTCAATCCTTGTGACTTTCTTCTTTGGGGGTACCTAAAGGAAAAAATTTCCCCGAAACGTCCACTTGATTTAATGGAGCTCAGAAAACTTATTTTTCAAGCTTGCACTGAAATTGCGGAAGACATGTGCCGTAGGTAATCACTAACTTCAGTATTCGTTTGAAGGAAGGTCGGAAACGAACTGGCGGACATATTCAGTATGCGCTGAGTTAGAACAAATCTCCATGGGCGGCTCTTCATTGTAGTATATGTTCCTTTCAGATCGTATGACAAAGTTCATATTCAAAAACAAAATGGTAACACATTTCGTGCGCCACCCTGTATGTTGCCAGTGAACATGGGCATTCGTTTTAGTAGATTAAAGAATTCCCTATGATCACCATCAGTCACATCCCCCATGCTCCTGTTCTAGCCACCTGGCAACCAGCCTTTCCCGCTCACTCTTTTCTGTTCTACTTCTATCCCACTTAACCTGTATCCTGCCTCTCCAAGTGCCGCGAGGTTTGAGGCGCCGTGTCACGGATTGCGCGGCCCCTCCTGCCGGAGGTTCGAATCCTCCCACGGGCATGTGTGTGTGTGTTCTTAGCATAAGTTAGTTTACATTAGTTTAAGTAGTGTGTAAGTCTAGAGACCGATGGCCTTAGCTTCTTCAAATTGCGCAGTGTCGCCCTTGATTTTAAGTTCTGAACGTTTCTTCCATATCATCATCAATTTCTGAGCTCAGTGATTCTACTGTAGTCGTTAAGGTGCCATATTCGGCAACTAAATCTCAGTTCAGCTCCTCCTTTGACGCCAGCAAGTCTGCAGTCTGCCTTTAACTCTTCGCTGTGTGCTTATTCTTTTTATCAGCGTGGCCAAATTGGCCAATCATGTTCTGCTCAGAGCTACATGCTCTGCTGCCCTCTGTTCACTTATCGTTGCTTCAGCCTCGCCCGCACTCACACTTAGTAAATTGTGCACTCGACCCGAAACACTGCTAGCTGTGAGTGGAACAGGCTGTGCACGTCCTAAATCTAAACATCTCCGCTGCACCACTGAAGTCTGGCTCACTCATTTCTCTCGCATCGGAGGAACCTACTGTTTCATTTTGCACATTTTCGTGGCTAAAATTGGGGAGAATCTATCTCCTACACGTCTCTGTACCTTCGCAGTCTCTTTTTTTGGGCATTTCGCATACTGACTCCTCACCACCTTTTTTTCTTTTCTCCTCGTACTGCTTTTGGAGCGACTAACGTAACTATTTTCGAATAACGCAAATGAAAATCTTATACAGAAAAAACACTACCTGAAACACACTTAAATAACATGCTGAATTTTTATTAAGTTCATCACACTGGCTAAACAAGAGTATTCATCACAAGCAACCTGATAGAATGAAAATGAGCTTCACACGCAATTCCCAGCGCAAAATCATTGTCACACCGAGGATTAATTACATTTAAAAAACTCCCCAATGAAAAGGATTACGACGAAAAGCTCCCAAAGTACCATAAACACACTTCACACAAAATTCAAAACAGGCATCAAAGACGACACTGTTTCATAAAGCAAGCAACAACGCTGATCAACCACAATGAAGTAATTGTGTGAGATCTGTAGAAAATAAAATTTACATGTTAGTACACCCTAACAATGTCACAGCATCGACATAAGATCCCTGGGGTGACCGAAATCCTGTGCAAAAGGGTCTCGCCATTATGAAGGCTACCTGTTGTCCGCAAAATTCAGATTTAATGGCAAAGTCGGTGTTCCGAATGAAACCTGTTGCTGACTTCAAATACCAACAGCCACCAGGCAAACAGAGGTTATTTTCATTTCATTGAGCACGCACCAGACACACAAACTTAGATTGTGGCTGAAATTCGTTCATGTACTGGAAAAATAGCCGAGAAAACCACCACGTGTCAGGCTGTTGTATGAGCTAAGGAATGAAATATCCTCGTACTGGATACACAAGACAAC
The DNA here is from genome assembly GCF_021461385.2 of Schistocerca piceifrons. Taxonomy (NCBI): domain Eukaryota; kingdom Metazoa; phylum Arthropoda; class Insecta; order Orthoptera; family Acrididae; genus Schistocerca; species Schistocerca piceifrons. The sequence continues at coordinate 71,068,963 of NC_060148.1, read as the reverse complement.
ATATTACAATTTTATTGATTGATCGCTATTAAGGGAAGATAAGAACTGAATGATTTGAGGGAGCTTGACTAGGAAGCAGAGTGGCTCTATGAGGTGGTATGTAAAGAGCCACTCGACATTTATGTCTGAATTAAAACACACGAAAATATTAAATGGTGCTTAAACTTCGACATGTGGTACGTCTCTCTCGAATGCAGCCTCCAAATGCGGAACCCAATCTGCTAAATATGGGGTAGGATTTACTTGATGCAGACACTGACCATCCATACATTACATAGTTTTGAAGAATGCTTGCTTATTCTGCTTTTAAGTACACTGGGACAGAGAGCAACTACTTTCGGCAGTCAACTTCTGAGGACAAAGGCCCATTGCAAGAATTCACTATAAATCCAATAATTAGACAGTACAATTACTGAATAAGAGCACCTCTATTCTGTACTTGACAAAGAATTTTATGTTCGTTTTTGGCCTCTAATATGAGACACACAACTCGTGTGGGGAATGAAGTGGTTCTAGCACTACACATTCCACCCTCCAAAGGGACTTCACAGTTGAAAATATTCTTTCCACAACAATATTTGTGTATAGTACAGCAGGAGCAAAATTCACAAGCGTGTCTATATTTTTACATGAAGTACCTGTACTTTTAAGTGTGTGGAATATATCACACAGTCTCTTAACTGTTTCCAAATTAGCTTTTTCCAATTCCTCAAATTTCTGGGATACAATGTTCACGCATCGTATCTCGTCTGAAATGTTGCACATTAGTCTACTGCCTTAAGAATTATCAGAAAATTTAAAAGTTCAGCCCAAGAAACAGTATTTTTTGTGTGTGTGTGTTATCCAATGAGTTGATTTCAGAGGTTGAGGTGGAGAACTCTACTTTTCCAAACAAGTCACAAAAGTGTCTTAGAATTGGTAAAAGGCTCGTATTTTGACTGAGTGAAAGTACCTTCTTTTCCAAGTTAATTAAAATGGTATTATTTCTTGAAGCAAGCTGAAACTGTGGTTATTTCCAACTTTTGGATTGAATTTAAAAAAACATTTTCAATGGGCATTGTGTGAAATGAAGCCAAAGAAGTGACTGTCGGTTCTCGAAAATTTGTTTCAGCAACGTGGGACATGTATTCTGAGATAGAAAACAAGATTTCAAAGGTTCACTACATGTCAATAACTTTTGTAACTCCTGGCAACAATGACAACCATCTAGTTTTAATACTACCAAGAACTTTCCCGTATCCAGTATCAACGAAATCACAGAAAGATTTCAGTTGGTCCACACGTTGAGGGTAAATGTGTCGTCCTCAGTGTAACTTGAAGTTAAAGTAGTACGTGAGCCCAGGCACCGATGATCTCAGCATTGATATCCCTGTAACGTTCTTTAACGACAACTTGTCACACTCGTCCGTCATTTCTGGAGTAGGAAATGATCGATACGAATCGCGAAGCTCGCGCGTAAGTCACTGGCACTCAGCACGATGACGGAAGATGTTGTGTTCACACCTCTCCTCGTCCCGTGACCAAAATGCAGCGTGTTTGTTCCATCTTTGCGTTCACCAAAAGCGGTACTGGGAAATCGGTTTAGGAAATCCGGTTTTTGGGGCGCCAGGCGAAAGGGGGGGTGGGGATGTTGCCAGCTGTATAGCGCGGTTCGAGATAACTGACTGCGGCGTGGGTGGGACGCAGGCGGTCCGGCAGTGCCGACACAGACGTAGACGCCCTGCTGCAGCCGTTCCCTCGCCTGCCGCGCGAGCTGGCAACGCCGCCCCGTGACGTCAGCGCTGGGTGGGGCAGCGGGCTGTCTGTGCGGTCCAGTTGTGACGCAGCAGCCTGGAGGGAAGCAGCGTGCCACGTTGTCCTGCCTGCCCAGACAGAGTTTGTGTATATTGTGTCTGCACGGGAATACCACAGATCGGTAAGGCAGGAATTTATGGGAGCGGCGGATGTTCTGCACGCTTTTGTGTGGTTTTTATCGCGTAACTCACTCACTGCTCTTGTCGAATACTTGTCTTAATTTGAAAAATTACGACCGCTACGAACAAAGGGGTGGCTAACAGTGTGTTATATTACCGTCTTGAGTGTTCAGTGATTTATTGGTCGTTACTTATGGCCTTGCTCCAGTCCATGAAAACTTGAGCGAGAAGAACGTGGAACGAATGGAAAATAACCCCACATTCAGTCGGGTAGTGTGTCGATGTCCCAGTGTAGATTTTCACAGAATTCACGTAGAACAGGCATTTAAAATGAAAACCTCGCGTTTTTGATTATGTTCGTAGGACGCAAGTTTACGAAAACCATCAAACGCAGAACTTTGCAGTAAGCGAGTTTTAGTGCGACAAGGCGTGTAGCGGCTTGCAGGCGTGGCAGAAATTTATTTTTTAATGTTTCGCGTAATGTGGCGGAATTCAGACATCTGAAATGTTGTCAAGATGTACTCATTCAGAGGTATAATCTTAAATTGCGGTTGTCACACAGTAAGAGAAGTACCGAAGTTGGAAACATTGCGCGTCGCGAGGTAACGTGACTAAGGGCGCTGAAATACGCGGACGTTAGTCAGACAGTATTTCAGAATGAGGGCCGTTACCGACTTCCAAGAAGCTGCACGCAAGACTACAAAAACTGGAGAGATTTTTCCGCTACCCCCCGGCCACGTTGTCGCTGTTCATGGAGTCAACTTAGACATCAGACGTATCGTTGTAGTTTATCGGTACCTACCTATTCGCGACGCAGTTTGCAGACAGTATCCCCACACCCTGTAGGGTATCTGCAAAAATTACATCGTCGTACGGCCCACACATCAGTAGACATGACGTGTCAAAAATTTAGACGCGCGATAAACGGGCTTTTCTTTAAAAAGCAGCGCAAATTAAGCAGACTATGTTTACCCAGTATTTCAGAATGAGCACTTGCTTTCGAACACACATTAAGAACAATTTCAAACCGTTTCTAAACTTTATCTCGCTTACATGCTTAACATCAGATATTACACACGTAAACTCGTGTGCAAAGTAATGAGACGTCGGAAGCTGTTTCGTGCGTGGGCGTTGCGGATCCTGAAATCCGTTCGCGAATCACAACTCGTGGCGTGACGCCGACACGGTTGTGGCGATGAGACGCAGTACTCGCCTTCATTTGCGTATTTTCACAATTTCCTGGAATTAAGGTTATGGTCAACGAGCAATCTGTAGCTTTCCCCAACACCCTCATTACACAGAGGCGACCATCTGCGTAGTAGTTGGCGAATTCTTGGGAATTTATCGTAATGTTTGTGCTTCACGAAATAAACATTTCGTATTTTTTATCGCTCTGTCACGTCTCCTCGTTTGTGATTTGCTGATGAATTTTTTTTTTACACTCTACAACGCTGCATCGCTTTGTTTGGCTGTTCTCGTGTTACTATTTGTCTGATGAGAGAGCCCGGTGTGTCGACAAAGCAACGCGTCAGCCATCTGAGAGGCGCGCCGTGTTGTGTGCGGCCTGCGCTTCAGTCGTGTATTATGTGAGGGAGGAATGAATGTCGGTGATTCTGACGCCGTCACTTACCAGCTTCTTCATTTCACGTTCAAATTACACGATTAAAGTGCAGTGTAGATTTCTATGTGCAGGCACTAATGGCGGGAGAACCTAGATTTAATTTGTGCCATTTCCAGTGCAACAATTGCGACAATCGAGGTAGATTTGTTCTTAGTTTCCGTCATAGGGCTGAATCACGTCAAAATTATTTGTGGGGGCATTTGCTAATTATGTTTGACAGAAACCTACAGTAAACATTATTTCGTTTAGCCAGATACTGTTACAGAAGCCTTACCCGTTATTGATGGTAAGTCCCAGTTTCGGAATCGTGGGTGGCCACTGACGTCGCATTTACAGACACTTCGGCATGACAAAATACTGAACACGACCCGTCTTGAAGAGTTCAAAAATGCCATGTGTCAGTTAGACTACACATCGTCGTAAAACGCAAATTTGAATACCAAAACCATAAAATTGACAATTTTATCTTCGGAAACAGGTAGATCAACACGACGACTGTTCAGTGTGCTCCCCTAATCCACTGCCAGCAAAGAACGCGTGACGTCACAGAAAAGTGACTGTCGTCACACGTGAGGGACAGGATCATTTGATAAAAGTTGCACGAATTTTATGTATAATAAGTAACCCGGAATCAGTGCTGTAAATGCCCTTCACTTCTGTGACATGGAACTATGTGTGGTGGTTTTCGTATTTATACTCGCCTATCACAAAATATACAACGCAATTCATGCACGCCGTATTAAAGACCTGTTCAAAACGTGTCGTGTGTAGCGAGATAAGATTTGCTGAATTGTAGAAAACTGTGGCGTTCACGGATGAACAGTAGCGGCAGCCAAAACAGTTTCCTAAAAAGGCCTCCATTTAATCGCGAGTGTGTGGAATCAGCTCTTTAGCTCACACACAGATATCCAATAATAAGGGAGTAAGGTCACTCGTGACTTAGGAATGTGTAGGATGTTTCCGGGTGCTTTCAATTCATTAGGTGTTCTGTCCACCAGCAAAATGTGATAGCTGCATAAAATTTCACACTGTGGTGTCTCGCAGGATATTTGGGCCGGCAGTAAACGTGACTCAACGTGGAGACGGTGGCGAGCTGTCGCCCTGACACGTGGCTGAGGGTAGCCTGCGTGCAGGAGGAACCGTGCTGTACCACTGGGTGCTTGCAGTCTCAAGTTGAGCCACTCGCAGAGCTCCATCGTGGGCTGTGACTGCTGTATCGCAGCGAAACTTGGTATGCTAATGCGCCCTTGGGGAACCGATTTACACTGGAAAGAAATGTTCCCATATCTAATGCATTGGGAACGGAATGTGGACAGGAAGGGACAAACAAGTGAGAGAGGCAGAATGTCGATATTATTAGCCGCCACTTGCAGAACTTGTTCAGTATGAGCACCGGAGACTTCCGCGAGGTGTTGCACAGTGACAGATTCGGACCTGGTATTGGAATTGATTTCCTCCGGCGCCAACTGGTTTCGCGTTAACGCATTAGCATGTCTACAGTATTTCGCTGCCTTACCATACTCAGACCACAGTGGACTTGGGTCAGTAGCTGCATTTTACTTACAAGCACCCGGTACTTGAATGTCTCAGACGGAGAAAAAACGGTTCGTGAAAATTTCGCTGTCGCCTTGGTGGCCCATGTGGTCATAAACCATTTAGTAGTTAATCAGTGAAAAAAATCTGCAATTTTCTCAGACCTCCGTCGTGTGTTTCACTTTTCTCAAAGCATCAAGGCTCTGCAAGTACCCGTATTTCCAGTACAGACGGCTGCCTAAACTGGAGCAGCTCGCAGCTGCTGATAGCGGCCGTCGACATTGACCCGTTGCGTAATGGTGTGCTGCGTGACGTCACACGGATACAACAGAACGCGTGGCTGCTATATTATTTGTAAAGTGTGTTGTGGAGAAGTGGTCCGTTGCTTAGCCAGAGTTCTGGTACAGGTTGTCAGGTTACAGTATGGTTGTCACTCAGCGGAGCCAAAGAAATGAAATGTTACAGTAACAATTTTTGTGTGGCACGTATTTCACGCATGTTAGCTTTCGAAGAGTGTTGTATGTCCGTTTTGGTGACGCACAGTTTGAATCGGCAGGTTCAGTGCTGGGCACCGCTTGTCCCTAGTGTGGAGGCAGGTCCACACCTGTGCAACTTTGCGTGTGCGAGAGACGCACGCAGCCTCTGCAGTCTGTGCAGCCAGCCGGCCAGCCGCGCACGCCCCCGACACGTGAGCACGGCGCCCCGCGGCAGCCCCCACTCTCAGGACGAGTACAGACCGCGCTCTCCCGCCCGCGGTGTTTTTTGTCTGTTTTTTGTACCACGTCTCACGGTTACTTTCCTGTGTTTCGCGCCCTTCCAAATTTTCGCAAGCCCATTGGCCGAGTGGTCTAAAAAGAAACAAAATGGCTCTGAAGATCATCGTGCATACATACCTGTGACGCGAGTTCTCGGTAACATCCAGTATGGCCTCTACTTTGTGTAATCAGTGATCGAGTGGCCTTCTGCTAATATTTCAAGTTCATTTGAGTCAACCACAGTGCAATGAAACCCTATTTTAATCGCTAGATTTTCGAAAATAAACATTAAGAGAAACAGGGCTGTACTAGAATTATAAACATTATGACTTAAATATAGGAGACAACCGCAATTACGACACACACAGTTTAACTACACAAACCCGTGACCAGTTTCAGATTTTCAAACATCCATTGTTAAGTGCTTTTGCAAGCTGGTCAGTACTTGCGTTAACCGCCTACGGCCAATCCAGCGATGCCAAATTTCGTCGTTTAGGTAGCAACAAACATCGATGCTCCCTGAAGGAATGAGTAGTCGAAACAACCACAAGTGCAACATATCGAGGTAAGATGTACCCGCCACAGTTGTCTCACAGTGTTAAAACGGCCCATTCAGCTTCGCCAGTCACACTGCACAGGATACATTAACCCTCGGCGAATCTCCTACATGCACCGAAATTTGGTGAGGCTTTTCAGTACGGCACACTCTCACATTGCGGATCTAAACTTTTTCAGAAAAGTGTTAGTTGCTTTGTCGCTGAATATCAGCGTGGGGGCGAAATGTCCATCCTCAATTGATCCCTGCAATGTGGCGCAAATCTGAAGGCGCCGGCCGTAACAGTCCGCTTTTAATTGTTGTAAGGGATCCAGACGGTACGGTTTGAAGTGTAACCGCCGACGCACTGTCTTCCACACACTTTGCTGCGGTGTTCAGAGTTCGTGGCTTTTGCGTGCTGTTGACTTGTGTGGACTGCGTACAGAAATCTTGTTCAGCCCCCCCACCCCTTAAACGGTTTTTTTGCAGCTGCCACATTTGGTCAAATACCTCGCACGTTCCAACACATGAAAAGTCTTGCCTTGTCGGCATTTTGGCAAGGCGCTGAATTCGTAATGGCATACAATCATATTCGTACACTTAATACTTCGGAAAAATGTGAATTCTGGAAACGAGTGAATCGTTGATGGTAGCCCTCTGTCTCGCCTTTTACCCGTCGTCCTTAGTTTCTGCACCAATACGGTACTGAGCAGCTCAACTCATGATCTCGATCCCCTTGCTCATTTTACACAAGGCCAAGAAGTCTTTAAATTCTTAGTCAGTCTGGTTGACAAGATTGCATTTACGGATTATTTCAATAACGTACATAATATCTGTACACGTAATGTGCCTCCAGGAACACCCGCGAAATGTTAATCATCAAAGTACTTCTGTGCTCCTACAATTAACCACTGCAGCGCCTAATATTTAATTCACAGAATCTGGTACTTTCTGAACACCCGTGGTTACACTTCACGTGCTGACTTTAATCCCAGTACATACACTGTGTACCTTAGTATCGGGAATCTTTCCGTAAGCAGCGAAAGATAATGTACGTAAATTATAAGTATATGCCTACTTCTACTGAACCCATATTACTCCTCTCTGGTACACAAGTTAATTATGTACGTACATGTAACCGATGCAGTTCCACGTGTAACGGACTTATACAAAGACGCGGGTATCGTTGATACGTCGAGTGTAAGTGTTTGAATTCTAAAATTGGATGTAGAAGTTCGTTATGTGGAGAGCCAAGTACGGAAAACCACTGCACCAATGGCTTTATTCTTCTTTCAAAATAATGCTGAGAAATTTATACACAAGTGCTTTCTAACGCGTAAATACCTAGTGTATGGTGAGCTGTCAGTGTTGCTGTTCATTAACTTGTAATTCACGCCCTACCTACCCTTAGTTCACTTACAGTGTCACTGAAGCGTCGTTCCTTTCCGTACGTAAAACTGCGATTACAAGTTACGAAATGCCACAGTAGGTGAAGTAACGTCCTCTATAAAGCACTGCAGGACCTTTGCTTGTCTCTGAGTTACACAGCTGATACAATGAATTTTCGTTACCACTCACGAATAATTCCGTCTCTCGTTTATTTACGATTAAAATGCTTAATACTTGGGCAAATCTGCTGATAGCAAATATCGTTCTCCTTACTGTTTCTCAAAATATGTCCCCGACCTTCATGCCTTCTTTCTTCTGTCGTGTAAATTTTGCCAACTCCAAGGAAACAAGACGACCGGCAAGTCAGGGATTTTTGTCTCCTTATCTAGGAGTTTCAAACAGCTGTTTCTCTTTCTTTTTCTCCTACAGAAATTAGTATTGCGTATTTACTTATACTTACTGCGTGTACAAATTATTCCCTCTTTTTACTTATTTACATAAAAATATGCAAATAATCATTACCACCTAGACGGACGTAAAACATGAAAATTATATCTATGGACGGTTAGTCTCTAATTTGGCTAAAAGATAATTACTACCATCTTGGTAGCCTCTTTATTGTAGGTGCTTCAAAAATATATTAATTACATCATGGACGGTGCAGTTTTTATAAACTCACGCAAAGCTTTATTAACGTGGCTTTTCTCGACCGAAATATTTCAGACAGGACTAAAGAAAACGATGGCGTCAACGCTTACCAGTTTTTGTGTGGTGATCCACAGTGCGGACCTTACTGTAGTTAGTTTCTTACTGTGCTTAGTTTGAAGCGTCAGAAATTAAATTAATTTGAATCTAAAGTAAGTGCAGTTTGCGGGGATGACGTCATATAGCGATATTTTGCGCGATTATATTGTAAGAATTCGTACCTGTAGCTACGAGATTTCGAGGGATTTTTTCCTTGCTCTTTGTTCAATACAAAGCCACTAAATGTGGCACCAGTGCTCCGGTAGTATCAAACCGAATACGGCGACCGGTCAGTCTCCTCTGCATCAACGAATCAGAGCGCAGACAACAGCCACTTACTGGGAACTGTTGAAAGTGACCAGCGCAAATATATAAGGGTTACTGCAAAAAAAACAGCCGCCACAGAATAAGTTCCGGCCAGCGTACTCGGCGCAGCACAAGGGAACACACAGGAAAAATTTAGGTTCCTCTTCCGCCCACGAATGGCGCGTGGGTAGGGTGATCCTCGGTAAGGCGTCTGTATTGGCTGCAGTTTCTCGATTGTTCTCGTCGTCATTTCGCTGCAAGCCTGGAAGCTTCGAGGAGACGCGCTGGCCCGGCGGAACAGCGGTTTGTGGGCAGGAAGCGGGCGCCCGCGCAGTGCAGATAACTGCGGGTCGCCAGTCCAGGGTCAGCGCGTGACGTCACGCGGCGAGGCTGGTGGTGACCGGCTGCTGCGAGCACACTGGCGTGTGTGGCGGGGGGGGGGGGGGGGGCGGCGGCGGCGGCGGCGGCGGCGGCGGCAGCAGCAACAATGACGTCACGGCGCAGCGAAGAACGGCTTCGGTGAACAAAGTACCCACCACCACATTCCGCAGAGTCGTCTCAAGTTTGGATCCGTAGGTGGTTACTTAGTTTTACTGCATGCCCCATCACGATATTAATTTTGTGGTGCTTTAGGTTTAGATTTGATTGATACACGAGAAGTGTGTTGGAAAAGAGCACCGTAACGTATTACGATAATGCCCATGACGGTATAAAGGTACATTCATGACGGTGCATTTTGTGTGCTTCATATCGTTTGAAAGCGATGTTTCACGCTGAGCCGGAAAACATTGGCGCGCAAGAAATGTGTACGCCACAGGAAGTTTTCAGGCAGAAGAACGTTTCCTTCAGCTTGGCCGATCTGCTCGGCGGTGGAGATGACCCGACGTTACGGGGCCGGCGCAAAACCCCAGACCCCGAGAGAAGGTAATTAGCGACTCGGCCGGGAATCGAACCTGGGACGCTAAACACAGACTGCGGACACTGCTGCACCGACCGTGAACACGAGTCTGTCTAGGATACACTGTGTGGGGCTCACCACCTCTCTTTCCTGCTAGAAGTAGTCAGTGTTTCGAAATTCTTCCGTTCGTTACCGCCTCAACAACGTCGCGTTTTGTCTGTGTGGGGGGGGGGGGGGGGGCGAGGGGCTGATGTGAATATGTTCTACAAAACAAAAATCTACTCGCATTTTGACCTAGAACATGCGAATTTCTTCTCAGATGGGTCTCTGATAAGAGCCGTGCTGTCCCTTCAACGGAAACAACCATTGTGTTTTGCGGCATGGAATATCCGCTGACAAACTTTGGGGTCACGTTATTCTGTTTACACTTGTTAATAAATGAAATGACCATGCTAGTACTTACAATTATGTAGGAAAATTATATTACAAATCGCCTACTTTCAAAAAGAAATTCATAGCTCAGATCCTCAATAACAGAATTGTGGTTGTGGAATTGCATACAAAGAAAGATTAATTAAACCAGAAAGCTTATTTGTTGTATCTTGAAATATTGATGCACTATTCGAAGTCTTCCAATTATCAAATAGATGATTTTTGGGCACAGGCCACTGATGTCATTGCCAAACAGAAAGAAGAAACACGCTGCAAGGCATGCGAAAAAACTGTCAAATTTGTCCAAGGGTGTTACCAGAGGTAACCAACAAGGATGTTCCAATAATACAGGTTTCACACCCACGTTCTGTTGAACGTGTTATTAATAAAACTTCTATAATGTTTTCAACAGCTAAGACCCACTTACTGTCCAAAGCGCTGAAATTCAATATCGCACCTGCGATTAAAGAACCACACGTGGTAGACAATTTCATAGCAGGCCTTAAATTAGGTTTGGAGTGTACCAAAACGCCAAAGAATGTTCAAACGCGGTTTGGCTAATCCTGTAAAATCTTAGAAAATGAATGATCTGTCGCTCAATCAAAGCATTACGTTATAGACCGGTGAAAAGTATTAATCGTAAACTGGAGAATAATGGCGCCCTCGTTACGAAAGCCGATAAGGGGAACTCGTTAATTATAGCTTCCAAAGCGGAATACATAGAAAAACAGCCATTTTTCGATCAAAATGGCATTACTTCCATCGAATCAGATCCTACTCATGCGTTACAGAAAGAGATAAGAACAAGTTCGCAGAAAACCAATAAATTAATAGGAGTGTTTCTAAAGAAATGACTCCTGAATATGAACCCGAAGCCTCCCATACTAACGAGACAATTCAAAGTTCACAAAAACTTCCATCCGATACGTCCGATCATGGACAGTACAAATAGTACGTACCACAAGCTGGCTGTCTGTTTACATTACAAAATTAAGGACAACTTCGCTTTCCAGAAAAATTACTTTCAGAAACTCTGTCGAATGGTAAATGAACTGAATAACGTAATCTGCCATGCCACATCCGAGCTGGCCCCCTTTGAGGTTTCCAGCCTCCGCACCAACGTACCTGTAGATCGGACTTACACGTCCATAAGAAATTGTCAGATATTGAAATTGATGTGCTCATGAATCTCCCGCGCCTTGTTTTGAAATACAATTACTTTTCTTTTAAAGACAAAATATACTCACGACCGTACGGGTTAGCATTGGGTAGCCCTCTAGCAGGGATTCTTTCCAATATATTCATGGATACGATAGAATCTCAATTTTTTGTTAGTAATATATAGATGGCGGAGAAAATAAAGTTGTATGCCGAGATACATGGATGATATTCTCTTGGTAATTGACTCATCCCAAGAAGACATAGATGAGATACTTGTACTGTTCAACGATCTCCACGAGAAAATTTTTACTCTTGAAAGCGAGTCACCCAGTATGACGCTGTTGATCTTAAGTTATCTGTAGTCGATGATCACATAGAATGTGACATCTTCATCTCCAGGAAGCATAAGTTTTCTGAGAATGTCATACCTGCCGATTCTGCACACCCGCTGGCGCATAAAATGGCACTTTCTCGTTCTAGTATACATAGAGCGATATCCATTCCCCCATCCGCAGAAGCCTTGGAACACGAACTGGCAACCCTGGAAACAACAGCCCGAAATAACGGTTACGAGCTTGAAATAAAGAGACGGCTCTAAGACAGGAAAGTAGATGATAATAATAAAAGTTCCACGTTAGGTTATCGTGCTGGAAGTCAGTCCCTTCATAGGTAAAGTTTCATATTAAATAGGGCGTCTTCTAAAGAACCAGGGGTTCCAGACAATTTTGCCTACTAATAGTAGGCTGCAGAAGAACCTGATTCACACTTTAAAAAAGCCTAAATTGTCATTATCCGGAGTTTACAAGATTGCATGTGACAATTGTCCGAAATTTTACATCGGCCAAACAGGAAGAGCCTTACTAACGAGATACAAGGAGCCTATCCCTCCTAAAGTTGCGGATGGCAAGCGTGGTTCGACATACGCTTGAACTCTAGGTGCAAACGGCTCACGCACCCAACCCTCCGAATAACACTCAGCTCTTGCATTGCGAAGTTCACGTACTACATGACAAAAAATAACCTTCTTAACGACCAGCTGCAGCTGCGAAGCAAAAACTTTTTTGAAGGTGTTCAACCGTTATTCCATCCGCCATAATCGTAGGGAGTAATCAACATGTTTTAGCACTCCCGTTTTGCCGAATAGCTGGGATTATCCGGTATTTCAAACCCGTAGTTATCCCCATGCGGTCAAGTTCGATGTTTAGCCCAAATATGCTAGGCTGGCTTAAAACAGTAAACGCATTGGTCCCTTCACTTTTGACGTCCAACAAATTATTACAAATGTTAAGACAGTCGCTTTGTCTGTGCTCCTTACTGGACAACGTGTACGTCAACTTCGTTAGCCGCACCTGGTTGTTCATAAAATTTTAAGTTTAGCAGTACACGTTGGTACGAGTGTTAACACAGTGTGTCGCGCATGCGCTCTCGAGGCTGTGGACAGTACCAGTACAACGTCCGTTGCTGCCGTACAGCGGTCGCGGAGTGGGGCCGTGGCTGTTTCCCGGGTAAGTTATTACAACGTGGCGACGTATTTCTCTATTATAGTTTTTAGTTTCTGACGTTGACCAGTATGGACAAATCGTAGTTCCTTTTATTCTGAAGATGGTTGGGTTGTCCCAACTGAAACCTAGGTAAATTTAGGTAAACATTGCAACTGAGGCTGTTGTCAATTTCAAATTAATATTTATGCAGTTGCTGACAGGGCCGCGAAATGTTGAAAATGTTATAATAACCTCATCTCCTCTTCGTTACTGCTCACACATAAGCAGCTTATTTTCTGGAGTTGGGCTTTAAGAGCGTCGTTGGTGGCTGCTCCACACGCCGTGCAGGGCGGCGTGAGGCGCACACAGATTGTCCCTACAGCTGAAAGCAGCGTCGTGCCGTATTCGCGGTGCGCACTAAAGGCTGCCGAAGCTGCCGACACCGACTGCCGCATATCGGCGGCCATATTTGTCTGCACGACATGCAGCCCGTCTTGTTCTCTGGAGTGCGTTAGCTTTTTTCACAAAAACGTGATACCTGGTTTTGGTAGTTATATGCTGACATCAGTTTGAAGAGGTACGGACACAGACAAATTTGGAAATTACCGATACCGGCTGTGTTTTACACATAAGGACGACGTCGTTTTGAGATCTCGCGATAACAGAAGACAGGAATGTGCTGCAGGAAACTCTCGTGCCGACGTCACTCGCTATTGCAGTTCGCTGATGAGCTCGGAATAGAAATGAAAGGAAACTACAGGTTCCCTTAGAAACGTCCTTCCGTGCAAGAAATAAAACTGCGTCTTTGCAAAACAAAACGGAAGCTAATCCTACCGCTGATGAAGAAGAGAGCATACTTTTAAAGTGGGCCAAGCCATAGCTCCAGTCTCCTACTTACGCCGTGACAACAGTATTGTGGGAAATCGTAACCCATTAGTCTCCGTCAATGCACGATAATTCCAATTGCATATTCCAGTGTACTCAACGAGATTCTAAATCGAAATACAGTGATACGTAGTTCTGAAATAAATTCAACTCCATGTTTGCAATGTACGTGTTAATTTCATCTCCGGATCACACTTCAGTGCCCTTGACACATGCAGACACACTCTTCTCACGATTACAGCTGTGGTAAACATTACCAAATGGTTTCGCGTTTTACGAACCCGGATTGACGTGAGCTGTAGAAGTTTGTGCGGCATTCGGGTTAGAGTTCAGATCCGGCCCAAATTTTCGTGTTTCGCAAACAGCGGCGGTCAGTCCGGAATCGCGAAATTCGAATACAGTACCCAATAAATGTAAAACTTGTTTCCCATCTACACGAACCTACCTTTATATATAGGGATATGTTTGTCAAGCCCTAACAACTTGTGTATCGGGAAAAAAGCAGAATAAATGGCGATTTCGTAAGTTTTTCATTATTGTGTCAGATGTTACGCTTGCACATGTTCTGTATAAAGGAGATAACCTAAAGTGAATCTTTGCCACTGCCGGGTTGCTTATACTATTGTAAAACTTGCTGACACTTTAGTTTTGTGAAGCACGATGGATGAAGCTTGCGTATCTAGACATGTTGAAATTTCTGCCGTAAGGCGTGGGCGGATACCTTAGCTGGCAAGAGTGAAGCTTCCACGTTAGCATCCTCATGTGGGGCGTAAACGTCTCGACAGCCTGAATACGCGGGTGTGGTTGATGCTTTGCTGATAAGCGCGGAGGCAAATACTCCGGCTGCGAGGCTGAAACACTGAGGAGGCGCACAGCCACTGCGAGAGAGAGAGAGAGAGAGAGAGAGAGAGAGAGCGGTCTGCCACCGGGGAGCGGCCGCCCGCCGCGGCCAGCCCAGGCTCCACAGAGGCCGGGACTTCCCCGGGCAGCTGGCGCAGTGCGGCCACACCCGCGGAAAAAAAGTACCTGTTGCTGTGTGGGAGAGGAGTGTGCGGCAGCAAGGCTGACGTGGCGACGGAGCGCAGAATGGCCTTCCTGCCCCAAGTACCCTCCGCCACACACCGTAAAGTGTCATTGCTTAAAAGAGCTATTTTTGTTTCAATTAAATCTTAAGGTAGCTTTAGTAGCTTGCTAACTGTTGACTCTGCTTTAAAGTGACTTCACATTTTTTCACAAATTACAGAATGGTTCAAATGGCTCTGAGCACTATGAGACTTAACTTCTGAGGTCATCAGTCCCCTAGAACTTAGAACTATTTAAACCTAACAAACTTAAGGACATCACACACATCCATGCCCGAGGCAGGATTCGAACCTGCGACTGTAGCGCTGACGCGGTTCCAGGCTGTAGTGCCTACAACCGCTCGGCTACCACGGCCGGCTATTTCCTATTGTACTTGGATGAAACGTGAATAATTCATAGTCATACCAACAGTGTTTGACGGTATTTTGCGTGATACTTTAAAGTCCTCCAGGAATTATGTTGAATGACGAGCTGCGTTAGCGTAATGGTGAAGGTGCTTGGCTGCTAAGCAAAAGGTTCTGAGTTCAAACATTGTGCGGTGTTTAATATTTCCTTTATTTAAAAACAATATCGAAGTGTCTTCATGAATTTCATTCGTTTGAATGTAATTATTTGAAATTTCTAGTGGCAACTAAAATCGACTATACGGAAAGTATACGGTGTGGACTTTTGCCTCTGCAAACACTTCAAAATTTCGTGCAATGGTTTACTACACTTAATCTGCGCAATAACTGCGTTGAACATCGAAACATAATCGTCAGTTACGGGGGGAAGTTATCAGTGAAGATGATGTGTTAAAATCAAATTTTTGGGCCAGATAGATTATGTGAAATCGAATAAGTGTGTCAAAGCAGTGGGAACACCATGTGTCTGCACAGGCGAGCAGTGCAGTGATGACAAAATCGCGCACAGCGCGGAATGCGGGGAGCACGTCTCTGTAGCAGCGAAAGGGTTAATGCGGCTGTGGCGGCTTTACTTCATAAACTGCGCGCTCCCCCATAAACGTAAGTTTGCGAACTATACTATACTATGGCGCTGCTTCTCTTGGCGCGTGCAACTGGCAACGCAGCAATCTCCCGCGTCTGGGCGGGCATGCGCGAACCGCCGAGATAAAAGAATTGAACTATACCACAAGTAGACACAATGAGGTTCTTCGTAAGCTATTGAGCTCTCTGGTCGCCAAATACTTGTTTAATGAGACACTTTCAGAATTCTTTCACAGTAGCTGTTCCAAAAATGAATGTTAAAATTATAGTGTGTTTTGGCAAGAAGTACAATTAAACCGGTCAACAAGACGAATGTGACCGTTACTCACAAAATAGTGATGCTTCTTCGAATTAGGAAAGGTTAGCAATTGACACAAAAATAAACCGCCAATGCTGTTGGAATTGTGATTGAATCCCATAACCCATCGTATTTTTAACACTGAGCGACTGGAATGGAAAGTTTACAAAGTATTTTATTCCTTTTCTTCATCTGACGAGTATTAAAACTAATGACGAGCGTAGCCGTCGGGCAATACGAGACGGACATGCTATATACTGCTTACTGACTTAACGGCTTGCAAACTGACAATGCGATTCGCGAATAAAACGGTTGTTGCTGAGAAAAGTAAACAGTTGAGAAGGTGACAACACATTGCTCAGTGAGCTGAGAATAATGCGCGCGACAGGAATACGGCAGCTGGCCGTTTGTGCTTTGTGAGAGGAAGAGATCACGTCGTTCGAAAGACATCGCCATGTAATTAGATCTGCCTTCATTGGCAATACAGTTCAACAAGTTAAATACATCAAATCACCACAGACTTTCACGATACTCGTACTTTCGAAATAATACCGACCACTACTTCATTTGTGAAGACTGTTGTATAATTAGTTTATTAATGCTGTGTGTGTGTGTGTGTGTGTGTGTGTGTGTGTGTGTGTGTGTGAGAGAGAGAGAGAGAGAGCAGAAGCATAAATGGTCGTGAGTAAGCTATCGTTAAAAGAAATATGTCGTATGTCATAGTCCCGCTTTCCTGTTTGACGATGACAATTACCTTTTATTTGTTTTTCCTAGTTCTTACGCTTGGAATTGTCGTAATGCATGCGATCTAATCCGTAGGATTTGGGTCTAAGAATGTAGTCGCTGTCATGTTGACGCCAGGTACACTCAGCTGTGTAATGTCCCTGAGCTGTGGAAGTCATTTATAAAGCTGAAGACAGCGTCGTGTTTTATTTCGAGGCTCGTCTAAATCCGCTAGGACCTGCAGCCACAGAACATCGCGTATCCAGTGACATACGTACTGTTCTATGAAGTGAGTAAGCTTTACTTTGCAGTTGTTGCCGGTAGTAATACCTTGAATTCAGTATAAAGAGCGGCAAAGTAGAGACTACTATTACAATTAAATAGCCGCCCAGAACAAGGTTGTAACAGACAAAACTAAATTCCTTTTTCAGGAAGAAGGAAACATTCTGTTGCACACAGGTTTATACAACGAATGACAAAGTTACAATGAAACAAGTGTACTGACCTCGTTATTTGACTAACAAGCACTTGTAAGGGTCACATGTAGATTAAAAAACATGTACTTGAAAAATAATCTTGCTCTACATACCTCATCTGGTGATTTTGCCACTATTAACACCCCTTCTTTGATACCTCTGTACACTACTGGCCATTAAAATTGCTACACCACGAAGATGACGTGCTGCAGACGCGAAATTTAACAGACAGGAAGAAGATGCTGTAATATGCAAACGATTAGCTTTCCAGAGCATTCACACAAGGTTGGCGCCGGTGGAGACACCTACAACGTGCTGACATGAGGGAAGTTTCCAACCGATTTCTCATACACAAACAGCAGTTGACCGGCGTTGCCTGGTGAAACGTTGTGATGCCTCGTGTAAGGAGGAGAAATGCGTACCATCACGTTTCCGACTTTGATAAAGGTCGGATTGTAGCCTGTTACGATTGCGGTTTATCGTATCGCGACATTGCTGCTCGCTTTCGTCGAGATCCAATGACTTTTATCAGAATATGGAATCGGTGGGTTCAGGAGGGTAATACGGAACGCCGTGCCGGATCCCAACGGCCTCGTATCACTAGCAGTCGAGATGACAGTCATCTTATCCGCATGGCTGTAACGGATCGTGTAGCCACGTCTCGATCCCTGAGTCAACAGATGGGGACGTTTGCAAGACAACAACCATCTGCACGAACACTTCGACGACGTTTGCAGCAGCACGGATTATCAGCTCGGAGACCGTGGCTGCGGTTACCCTTGACGCTGCATCCGCAGACAGGAGCGCCTGCGATGGTGTACTCAACGACGAACCTGGGTGCACGAATGGCAAAACGTCATTTGTCGGATGAATCCAGGTTCTGTTTCAGCATCACGATGGTCGCATCCGTGTTTGGCGACATCGCGGTGAACGCACATTGGAAGCGTGTATTGGTCATCGCCGTACTGTCGTATCACCCGGCGTGATGGTATGGGGTGGCATTTGTTACACGTCTGTCACCTCTTGTTCGCATTGACGGCACTTTGAACAGTGGACGTCACATTTCATATATGTTACGACCCGTGGCTCTTGCCTTCATTCGATCCATGTGAAACCCTACATTTCAGCAGGATACTGCACGACCCCATGTTCCAGGTCCTGTACGGGCCTTTCTGGATACAGAAAATGTTCGACTGCTGCCCTGGCCAGCACATTCTCCAGATCTGTCACCGATTGAAAATGTCTGGTCAATGGTGTCCGAGCAACTGGCCTGTTACAGTACGCCAGTCACTACTCTTGATGAACTGTGGTATCATGTTGAAGCTGCATGGGCAGCTGTACCTGTACACACCTTCCAAGCTTTGTTTGACTCAATGCGCAAGCGTATCAAGGTCGTTATTACGGCCACAGGCGGTTGTTCTGGGTACTGAATCCTCACGATCTATGCACTCAAATTGCGTGAAAACATAAGCACATGTCAGTTCTAGTATAATATATTTGTCCAATGAATACCCGTTTATCATCTGCATTTCTTCTTTGTGTAGCAATTTTAATGGCCAGTAGTGTATTGTTTTCCAGCAGCCGTGAGTCGTTTACGCTTCACGTAACGCCACCGACTCACACGTTGTTTACACTGTTTGCCTCTGTTCGTGTGTTCCTCACGGTCATCTCTGTACTTCCTCCATGTTGAACTTCAGCTGTCAGGTCGTGCCAGCCGTAGGTGCTCGTATTTCGTTTCTTGCCAAACTGCAACATGGCTGCTAGGAAATGTCAGTAGAACACGAAAAGAAAATACTTCCGGAGTCTGCTTCCACATCAGGCTATTACATCACATGTTGACATCAAGTTCAAAACAAGAAATGGGTCTGCAATTCTTTATCACGTAGGGACCGATGGAAATATGTTTGCCGAACTACAACATGGCGGACGATGCAAAGCACATGAATCGGCAGACACGCTACAGTTCCATACTCAAGAGACCAGACCTCTACAGTCATGTTGTATAGAGGTGACCGGTTTTTGAGTACTGACCGTAATAAGTGTACCGGTACTTGCTGTGTCCGCCATCTTGCGTATGGATACACCCTCGTTCTGTGCAACGCAAACTTGGCAATCTGACGCCAACACAAGAGTTGGTAGACAGTTCCGGTATCCCTACCTTGCGCCAATTACTGTTAACAACCTTTTTCCATGCAAAACCCAACTTCTGTAAAAATGAGGGTTGCAACCTTCTTCTGGGCGACTATTCTATGTGCTCAGTTTAATCTCAGAACGAACGAGTTTTCTCGTTGTTTCGGTGATACCACGAGGCAGCGACATGCAGCTTTGACCTTTATACAGGTCATGTAGGTAGGATAGATTCAGCTTGCTATTAAGTGGCAGAACAGAAACGAGAGAGAAATACGGGTTCCCCCAGGAATGCTTTTTTACGAAACAGATGTTATTGTACGTTAAGAAGTCGAACTATGACAGTGTTGACGATGAAATAGGTAACATAGTTTGGAGTACGTGCTGACTAAAATACCCTCGAATTTCTGGTCCTGCCCTAGAATGCAGCCGATGTAATACTGTAACAATTACCAACGGTGGGGGGACCCTGTCGGTTTCTGATAGTATCACAGCGGACATTAGTGGCAACTAAGATACTGATCTCGACAACATTTCTCTTGATATTATCTTTTCACTCCAGTTACGCTAGCGAATGGCGCGTGGGTAGGGTGATCCTCGGTAAGGCGTCTGTATTGGCCGCAGTTTCTCGATTTTTCTCGTCGTCCTCATTTCGCTGCAAGCCTGTAAGCTTCGAGGATACGCGCTGGCGCTGCGGAACAGCGGTTTGTGGGCGGGAAGCGGGCGTCCGCGCAGTGCGGACAACTGCGGGTCGCCAGTCCAGGGTCAGCGGGTGACGTCACGCGGCGAGGCTGGTGGAAAGCGGCTGCTGCGTGCACAGTGAAGAGGTGTCCGCATCTCGCGGTCTTGCGGTAGCGTTCTCGTTTCCCGCGCACGGGGTCCCGGGTTCGATTCCCAGCGGGAATGTGTTTGTAAGGTGCAGTAGCTGCTGTTAATTTTTTCCAGAGGAAATCTGTTTCTACCATGTAGAACACTCCAGAATGATTGCAGCTTGCCGTACTTCAGACATTTGGTGGGTGATGTGATAAATATAATCGATACCTCTTGACTAGCTTTTTCCACTCAACTGATGTCATTCGACGGCTCTTCGCTGATAAGGGATCTGACTTTGAGCCACGAATAGGTTTTAAGCAGTCCTTTAAGGACTGCATGGTTTTCGGAGGTTGGTGGTTTGAGTGGGGAAGCAGAGCCACTTTGCCGGAGGACAGGAGAATCTTGCGTGTCTCTTTTTCGGCAGGAAGGGCGTCCTGGTTTTTAGCCGGGCGAAGTGTCTCATATGTTACCGACAATGCAATAGTGTTGCACAATCGCAGTTCCCCGACTAAGTGCATAATGAAACTCATCGTATGTGTCAGTATGGGCACTGACTCTGTTGTGAGTAATTCTGCCCATTGATCACTTCACGATGTCTGCATACAGGGAAAAAAAAAACCAAATGACGAAAACCGACGTTTGGTAGACACACAGCCGTCCATTTATGTAGCCTCACAGTTGCATTTGTGTGCGCTGATGACGTGATGACGTTCAGAGGGAGCACATGGTCGTAATAAGGACTGAAAACGCCACACACTATGGGTTTCTTCCAGTATTTAACGACCGTTAAGTTGTAAATGTTCCTTTCAGCTCTGCAGGAAGTTTCAGTACAGTAATGCAAAGTCTATAGTTACCGCGGATGGATGATGTATTGCTCATAATTACGGACTCGTTATGTATCACCCGAGTTGTTTACGTGTGAGAGCAGCAAGGCTCTTATATTTACTGGAGAAACCAATCAGTTACGGTCTTTTAATAGGTAGTGTGATTCTTCCTCCTCCCAAACTGAGTCTCATTTATTTACACCATTGAAACGACTGTGAAGTGCATGGCAGTGGGTACATCCATCGTATCACTTACTAAGAGTTTCTCATGGTCCATTCACGTTCAGGGGTGTGTGAAGAATCATTAAAGTGCCTCTGTGTGTGCAGTAATCAGTCTAAACTTGTCTTCGTGATCTGTGCGAGAGCCATACGAATGGAGTTGTGATGTATTCGCAGAGTCAGGATTTGACGTTGGTTCTACATACTTTCTAAATGTGGTTTTATGGAATATTGTCTCCTCCAGAAATAACCTGTACTCAGTGCAGTCCTTAGCTCCTCGATGAGCATGCAGAATGGCAATGTTCTGGGCTGATTTAAGAATTGCGGCAATCACTCACCCAGACGCAGTATAGAAACATTCCTATAATGCATATAATGTCACGTAATCGGCACGAAACACGCCGCGCAGTGTTTGTGTACGAAATAAAATGTTCACATGCGAATATCTCCTAAAATAAATCACTCACAAATCTCAGGCTTTCACAAAATATTCAGTACTGTAGTCGCTCTTTGTCAACGGCAGCAGAAGCAATAAAACGCGCAAATTTCTTTATTTCGGAATAAATTTGATCAGCGCGATTTAACACAGGCGTTTACCAGAAGATGGTTCCCGAACAACTTAATCGGCTCCTAGATCGGAGGCACAAAGCCATACTCGTACGCACGGGATATGCTTAATTCCTATTGGCTAATATGTTAAACAGCCAATCAGATCATTTCGAGCACTTGTATACTTCAGGTATTTTTAATAACAGCCAGTCAGATTACTGCAGGTAATTTAGACGAGAAATCGCGTAATTCTGAAACAAAATAAAATTTAATGAAGACAAAATTAGATTGCATTCCGCAACATAAATTACTTAAAAGTTTAATACTCAACTCCCCTTCTGGATGCCTTTTACAAAACCAAACTAAGTCGGGCATACGCCACAAATTCCACTATTGTACAAGAAACGTTCTCACACATACATTTACTTAATTTCCATAAAATTTCAACGTATCTCTTCAGACCCTGCGAAACACGTGCGTAGCCGAAACACGTTCAGATAATAATTTTCCAAAGTACTTTTTATTTAGTCAGAAATCTGTGGTAATGAAAGGAAAGAAAATTCCGGACAATTAGATTTTATGGACCTGTACTTCTGGTTGTAGTTTCAATTGATACTATAGATGAATCCATCACAGTCGTCCCTTAGGTAAAAATTTATATCTCCGAAAGTACTGAAGTTATTCACTTGAAATCAGCTGTGCCAGCGTGAGAACCAAAATTCTGCTCTCCTCCCAGCTCCGCTTTCGATGTAAGATGACAATTCGTAATAATTAGCTACATTGAAAACCGAGAGTGTGGTTGAAAAAGTGTTCATATAGCTGACATGGCCAGTTTCATCTGGTTGTTTCATTCAACTGACAAAACTGACCGAGTGAGTAAACAGTTGATTAGCCACTCACGTCTTGCTGCATCAGTGACCTGCCCATCATCCGTGTACTGCTTGCCGTGGAGTGCATCCTTCGTTGGACCAAACAGACGGAAGTCGGAAGGTGCGAGATGCGGGTTGTTCAGCTCTGAGTGATCCACCGGTCACCCTGAATGAGAGCACGTCCCCACATCGCAGGAGTCACAGCCGTCTGCAGCTGACCGACACGCGGAGGTCGGCCAGATGTGCACAACCTTGCTGCGACGATGGCGCTGCTAGGCCAGGCGTGGATCACCAGTAAGCTCTTCTGACGCTGACAGACACCTCCCACTGTGATTCGCGGTGCTTCTGTTCACTGCCAAATCTCCTCAGACATTCTGCAAGCGGGTATGAAGATCTCCGATGCTGTGGTTTTCATCCGAAAGAAACTCAGTGACAGCTCTCTGCTTGGGTCGCACCTCCTTTACGGACGCCATTTTGGAGGCTACATATGGTGCTGTCAGCTGATGGAATTCCATGAAGCTGTAGGGGCTGAAGCAGAAATGTTCCACGATGTCTCACAAAATTTCGCATTTTTCCAACTGAAATTGGCCGAGAAAAAAGTGTAGCGTTGCAGATCGAACGCCCCCGTAATTTTATAAGTAGCTCAGTTGGACGATGATTGTGCTTACGTATTTTAATCTGGGTCCTTGATCTTGATGTGGCTAGATTCTTCACAATGCCTGTCTTCTTCTCAGCATCTGGTAGCAAGAAATCCGTGTGTTTGAGAATAGCTCCACCTTAGATTTCTCCCTGAGGTCACTGGAAATCTAATATCGTTCTCGGCCGAAAACACTAACATCTTACTGCTATCTGAGCAGCACAGTGAAGTCGCTACCACAGCCAGGACAGACACACAGCCAAACCAGTTACAGAAGTACTGGCTTGCACGTCAACTAGTTCCGAAAATGACGAAGAGATTAAGGAAATGCTTTTTGAGAGAGGAGAAATTGCTCAGATCTTTAAGCGAGATGAAAACTTGTGATGCGGCACTCGAAATCGATAGTCGGAATACGAAGTGGAAGGAAAGTTGGAGGAAAATGAATTGAATTAAGGGAATGAAAGGGGAAGCTGCCTGGCAGAATTTTGCACAGAGCACAATTTAACCACTCCTAACAGTTGGTTTGAATCATGAAAGATAATTGTGTACATGTTAGGAGTCATAATGCACCTCACTATTTGAGACATACTATATAGTCCTAATATTTACTATTATTTGGCAAATAAAAATGTGCTCGGATCGAACCTTGTTCTCTCATAACGACTCTGGAAGTTGCTAATGTCCATTCCCATCAGCTGGAAAATTATTTCCTGAACCAGAGATTACGAGTTCCAATTTTCATTTTAATCAACGTGGAAAGAAGTCACCTCTTAAGAAAAACTAAGAAAGACATTGTTACCTAACAATCTATCCGGACTACGATATATTGTCTTAGAAATATTGGACCATGGTTGGCTGTCTATTCAGAAAATACTGTCTGAAAAACTAGTTTCGTCGATTATTTGACTATTTCTAGACCAGTTGGTTGATAAAGACCAGATGCCATCAGACATGTGGAATTACAGTGGAAGGCCCCATCACATCAAAAACGCCTCTCTGGGGTGGAAGAAAGTGATAATATATCAAAAGCTCAGCCAAATGTTTAGTGAAGTCTGCAATTCATACTGATGAGGCGACTGTAATGATTCCAAATTGATGGCACCGTGAAATCGTTTCTGACTTGTGAGACCCACACACGGAAATTACTCTGTAGAAGAAAACATGACCACCATTGGAAATTATATAATATTGAAAAGTAGTTTAATGCAAGTCGTACTCATTGGAAAGCTTGTAAACAACTTTAATGATGGACGAAATGAGACCACTTCCTCACGGTTTTCCTGGGAAATGAGACACAGACAGCTAAATACCTGTTGCAATTTGTGGAACATTCGGTAATGAAGACCGGTAGGGCTGCCTTAAAGGTCATGCCTCTTCTAGGGCACCATCACGGCACTCCTATTGAGAGAGACACTATGAAGAAAAACCTGTGTGGGTGGACAGCAAACAGAAAACCCGTGCAGAAGACACAAATGACAAGCAGCCACATCCACTCATTCGCCCTTGGTCTGCAGACCTGCTGCAGACCACTGCACGGTGTATGGTCGAACCACTGTCCTCCCGAATGTGAGTCCAGAGTGTCTCACCGCCACGGCCTGCATATCCAGTCCACTACTTGCATTTCACGCACGTTTCTCTGCCGGTTACATGGCGCAGTCACGTACGAAGATTGTGTCTCCAAAATATGCTGAAGGTGATGGGGACCATGGCTCTCTGTCTACTAATAATTCAGACACGATCCCGCTCAGTATCTCGGCAAATTTGTGATGACCTAGAAAACCGTTTAAGTGAAAAACTCTGCGGAAGCTCAGTGTAAACTACTGTCGCATTGCGAGTGTCACAATAAAGTAGAATACTACACCACTGATCTCAGGATACATTAAACATTTATAAGACAATGACGTCTGATTCTTAGACGAGGAACATGTCGATGCTCGAAGACTGTATGGAAATGTAAATGGCTTTACAGCTTTTACCGCTTCGTTTATTTACATGCAGCACCACTTGGATGTAGGAAAATACGGTCACAGTACCTGTAAACAACAGTAAAAAGTCGTTCATTATGCGATTACAACGCCAGTGTCAAGAGTCTTGAGCCTATAACATTGAGTGCATACTTTGTATGGGGAGGCGAAAAAACCGCAAAGCGATATAAAACGCAAGCAAATGTACAACTAACGAGGGATGGGGAAGGAAGACTCGGGTTGGTCGGGTGGCTTCCAGAAGCCTGCAGTGTACGTGTCGGCCTGCGACCGTGTGTTGGCGTCCGGCGCTACGCTGTACAGCACTGCCTCGGCGTCTCGATCCACGTCGGGTGGGCGCGACAGAAGCCTTCGGACGAATTCTTAGGCGCTCTCCCGGAACCGTAACGATCCGGCAGACGTCTTACGCTGGTGGAATGGAGATTCGGCACGTTTCGAAAAAAGTGGACGCCGTTCTCGCAAAACCCACTTGTCTGAATTTCGGAAACCAGTTTACACTGTAGGGTGTGGAACTATTTCACTGACTCCGTCGTTTGCCCCCTCATACGACCAGGAGAGTCAAGAGTGATGTCAGAGCTGTGATGGAGCTTACTTTGGTTTAGCCATGACGTATGTGTCATCTAATAAGTACCCGAACGTTCTGTGGGGCAAAGATGCTATACAAACACGTCCACGCCAAAAGGAGATGCAAATTTATATTTGTGCGGAAGTTCCACAACACATGCTCTGGAAATGGAGGCAACGAGTTTCATTCCTAAACTGCTCAACCTGGAAATACCTGGGTACACCATAGCTCGCAACAATCGGATAAAATGGCGACATGATTTATGATTGTATTATGCAGCATTCTTTACCACGGAGGTGGGCGCTGCATCTTTTTCTGAAGAAAGAAGACGCAGGTATCAATCTGTTCAAAGGAGAGTTAAACATACCAATGAATTTAGACTAGTGGTTCAAAACCGCTCAAATGGCTCTGACCTCTATGGGACTTAACCTAGAACTACTTAAACCTAACTAACCTAACGACATCACACACACCCATGCCCGAGGCAGGATTTGAACCTGTGACCGTAGCAGGCGCGTGGTTCCGGATTGAAGCGCCTAGAACCACTCGGCCACGGTGGCCGGTCAAGTTTAATCGTGCCTACCCTGAGACATTCACCGAGGAAACTGATTTCTGCATTAGATGTACATTGCTTCTGATCAGGTGTCACGGATCTGAGGAACTTGAGATAAGGAGGAAGAAAATTTTTCCTAGTTAGAGGTGCCACCAACTTGGATTTAAATATAAGTCGTGTAACTTTATGGCTGAAACAAGTTTGTTGCTTTGCCAATTTTTTTGCTATGACATCAATAAACCATCTTTTGACTGAGAACGATAACATTTTTAGAAGGTGAAAGCAGTCTATCGTAGCACCGCGCTGGTAGTCACAAACCTTAGGTGATCGCAAAGCAGTACGGGCCCTTGTCATTTTAAGGAAACTGGTGACGTTGCAATTGATTTAGGGTGGACAACACTTTCACAGCTGCTGTTTCATACAGGTATGCATGCGCCTCGTACAAGTGTTGAGGGTGCAGTGTGAGGGCTGCTCAGTGGCACTGTGTTTCAGGACCACCCACCATGTCGGCAGTTACGGAGGTTCAGAACAACACAACCGAGGCCCTGGCCGCCCTGGTAGATGGGGGTGAAGACGCCCTGGTGACGCTGGTGGCGGGCGAGACGAGGGTGGCGGCTCACAGGGCCGTGTTGGCAGCCGCGAGCCCCGTGTTCGCAGCGATGTTTGCGCACGACATGCTGGAGGCCAGCTGCGGCCAGGTGAGCATCGACGACGTGGAGGGCCCGGTGCTGAAGCTCCTGGTCGCCTACACGTATACCCTGCAGGCCCCCCAGCTGCCCGACACGGCCGCCCAGCTGCTCTCGGCGGCCGACAAATACGGCTTGTCGGCCCTGAAGGCTGCCTGCGAGCGCCAGCTGATCTCTCAGTTGGCCGTCGAGACCGCAGCGGCGACGGCCGTCACGGCAGTGAGGCACTCGTGCCCGGACGCCACCAGGGCTGCCGTCGCCTTCATAAAGGACCACCTGCAGGTGATGGCCACGCGGGGCTGGGCGGACGCTGTGCTCGAGTACCCGCAAGAAGTCATTGAAGTCAGCAGTATGGTCGGAGGGCCACCAGCAGAAGACAGGTAAGCACAATTCCCATTTTGGCAGTGCTAGTGTGAATTTGACGTCGTCCCTGCTTTGTTCGTCCCTGCTTTGTTCGTCCCTGCTTTGTTCGTCCCTGCTTTGTTCGTCCCTGCTTTGTTCGTCCCTGCTTTGTTCGTCCCTGCTTTGTTCGTCCCTGCTTTGTTCGTCCCTGCTTTGTTCGTCCCTGCTTTGTTCGTCCCTGCTTTGTTCGTCCCTGCTTTGTTCGTCCCTGCTTTGTTCGTCCCTGCTTTGTTCGTCCCTGCTTTGTTCGTCCCTGCTTTGTTCGTCCCTGCTTTGTTCGTCCCTGCTTTGTTCGTCCCTGCTTTGTTCGTCCCTGCTTTGTTCGTCCCTGCTTTGTTCGTCCCTGCTTTGTTCGTCCCTGCTTTGTTCGTCCCTGCTTTGTTCGTCCCTGCTTTGTTCGTCGTGGGTTTCTTTGCTGCCTACATAGCATAAGACCTTAATGTCATCTACTTACTGATCGTCGGTCACGATGCTAAGTCTCTCGCTGTTTTCTCTTCTTCTGCTTCTTATCAATTTCGCCTTTCTTTGATTTACTCTGATTCCATATTCTGTACTCATTAGACTGTTCATTCCATTCAGCAAACCCTGTAATTCTTCTTCACTGTCACTGAGGGAATCAGTCATCAGCAAATCTTATATCATTTCACCCTGAATTTTAATTCCACTCTTCAATCTTTCCATTATTTCCGTAATCGCTTCTTCGATGTATAGACTGAACAGTAGGGGCGAAGGATTACATCCCTGTCAGACACCCTTTTTAATCAGAGTACTTCATTCTTGGTCTTTCACTCTTAATTTACCTTCTTGCCTCTTGTACATATTGCAAATTACTTGACTTCTCCTATAGCGTACATGTATTTTTGTCTGAATTTCTAACATCTTGCACCACTTGATATTGCCGAACGCTTTCTCCAGGACCACAAATCCTATGACTGTCACGGAACTTCAATTTTCTTTTCCATTCTCCTGTGTATTGTCCTTCTTGGCAACTGGGATGCTTGAGCTGTTAAGCTGATTGTGCGATAATTCTCACACTTCTCTGCTCTTGCAGGTTTCCAATTCGTGCAGATGATATTTCTGTCAGATTGTATATTGCCAGACTTATACATTCTACACACCAGTGAGAATAGACCTTTTGCACCTCCCCCAATGATTTTAGAACTTCTGATTGAATGTTGTCTATACCTTATGCCTTCTTCGATTCTAAATTTTCCAAACCGCTTTTAAAATCTGATCCTAATCACCAATGTTTTCCATACCGACTCCTGCTTCTTCTTCTGTCACGCCATCGGACAAGTTGTTCCAATCAGGGAGGCCTTCAGTGTACTCTTTCCAACTATCCGATCTCGCCTCTGTATTTAACACTGGAATTCCCATTGTGCTCTTAATGTTACCACGCTTGCTTCTAATTCTGTGGAAGATTGCTTTGACTTTTCTATATGCTGCGTCAGTCGTCCCAAGAATCATTTCTTCTTTGATTTCTTCACATTTTTCGTGCCATTTCGCCTTAGCTTCTCTGCACTTCCTATTCATTTCATTCCTAGGTGACATATTTCTCTATTACTGAATTTTCCTGAATATTTTTGAACTTATATCTTCGATTGATCAGCGGAAGGATTTCTTATGTTTTCCATGGTTTCTTCGCAGTTAGCTTCCTTGTACCTACGTTTTTCTTTCCAACTTCTGTTACTGTCGTTGTTAAAGATATCCATTCCTCTTCAACTGAACTACCTGTTGAGCTGCTTATTATTGCAGTAACTGTAGCCTCAGAGAACATAAATCTCATCTCTTCTTTCCTTAGTACTACTGTATTCGACTTCTTTGTACATCGATTGCTCCTGACGAGTCTCGTAAAATTGAGCCTACTCTTAATCACTGCTAAATTGTTATGACTCTATATCTACTCCTGGGTATGCTTTACAGTCCAGTATCTGATTTCAAAATGTTTGCCTGACAATAATATGGTGTGACTTTAAACCTCCCATATTTCGGTTCTTTTCCAAGTATACCTCCTCGTCTAGTGATTTTTTGAACAGACTATACCAGCTATTACTACGATAAATTTACTGTAGAACTTAACTAGCCTTTGTTCTCTCCTATTCCTATTATCAAGTACATATTCTCGTGTAACCCTTTCTTCTACTCCTTCCCCTATGATCGCGTTTCAGTCCCTCCATGACTATTACATAGTACTGAATTACCTGTTCAATATCCTCACTTTTTCTCTCTCTCCACCTTCAACTTGCAACGTCATCATGTATACCTGAACTATGCATGTTGTTGGTTTGCTTTTGATTCTCATGAGAACATATCTATACTCACTTTCTGCCCTGCCTTTCTATTGATACTGAATCCTACTGCTGTTGCTACTACCCTATTCTCATGTGACCAGAAATCCGTTTCTTATTTTCTGGCTCCCAACCACATTCGAACTCCTAACTTTCCAGCTCCAGAATCATAGAACGTTATCCTTTCGTTGGTTACTCAACCTTTGATCATTGCCAATTCTTCCTCATTTAGGAGCAGTTTCAGACCTCAAGGGAAAGAGAGTGCCCTGAACCTCTGTCGGCCCCTCCGCCCTCTTTGGAAAGGCTGTTGGCTGAAAGAGGGCGACACCTGATGCTGGAAGTCTTCAGACACCAATGCTGATGATTCGTATTCAAAATTAAAGTGATGGTGAGGTTCAAACCTGGGACTGAAGACTTTCCTGATTACTAAAAAAGACGCTACCCCTAAGTGACTGGCCCCAAAGAGCAGGGTATGTCTCCCTGAGATATCCAGTAAAGCAGGAGCTATGAGCACTGGGGCTACTCATGCACACTGGGGGCAAACAAGAAGAGAATACTCCAGCCAGCACAGTAACATTGTCACACTCAAGGCTGTGCCTTACAATCACATTTCCTTCTCGTCTCTGTTCAGCTATCGCCCTGAATATTTTCCGTGCATTCCCTTTAACAAAGCAGACAGGAAATCTCTGCCCCCTGTCTTTTTTGAAGTTCCTTGTGGCGTTACCAGAGGTCGTCCAGGGAATCCTATCAGGTTTCCTGCTACGGGCATACAGCAGATTATATTCGCTGTTCATCTACAGGTGTACGACATATCTCCCACAATGTCAGTATTGATGTGACGTTTTCATCCAGCTATCATTTGTTGCCTCTCTCTCTCGGATACATATGCTCCAGACAAGTCTATTTTGTTTCTTTTTAAATTTAAAAAAAAATCCATATTCAGTAGACTACAGGTTACTTCGCAAGTTGTAAACGTTGTCCATCAGATAAAATTGCATACACTGTGTAATCCATTTTTTTCTTTTAATGGTGGCCTCTACTGCAAACTGCTCAACACGAAAATTGTTGTTTATGAAACACATCACCACTGCTGTCTTTTCAAGGAATCGAATTGTGGAGACATTACATGCGTATATACAGTTCTATTTGCTTTACTGAAATGCAAATTTTGAATATACTCTCGATAACTTTTATAGCATAGCTCTTGTAATTCTTGTCCATCTTCTTCATTCCCTCGGGCTTCACATCAGAGTGCCTGCATATCCATGACCATATAGTTTAAACAGTAAGTTGATACCCCAACTTATCAGTTCCTCTCTCTCTCTCTCTCTCTCTCTCTCTCTCTCTCTCTCTCTCTCTCTCTCTCTCTCTATATCTCTCTTTCCTCCAGTGATATAATTCAGCATCCATATATCAGTTTTCAAATCACCTCACAACCAAAAGTAGCAGCCAGATGACTTTAACTGCTTCTAAATTGTGTCTGATAGTTGTTCTGTCAGGGCAGCAAAATTGTTGGCCCTGATGTTTGGGATTTGGTCTGTGCTTCATTGTGAACAATTTGTTGTTTTGCATCTTAAGCTATGCCATTGGGGTATATAGCAGAAGTAGTGCAGAAAAAGACCAGTTAATTGGTGGTACAGTCACCTTAAGTGACAGGCTGGTGTTGTTGGCACTGTGTGTCCTGTTGCCCCGGTGGACAGTCCCTCAGCTGTACCGCCTGCAGTGAGCCCCTGTGTGAACACGCCCACCCACACAGTGTTTCTCTGTGCAGCTCGCCGACCGCCACAGGGGGCGGGCCCACCCCCAACTCTGACCGTCAACCCCACAGCGGCCACAGCCGGACTCCTGCTGCAGCTGCGCCTCCCACGTCTGCCAGACACACCCCTCCACCTGATGACGCAGCCGTCTGTCGCTTCCGGTGAGTTGTGTTGCCACACGTCCCCAAGTCTTACCCTCAGAGTACTGCTTATTTTGGCATTAATCAGCTGATATAGTAAATAAAATAAAATACAGATTCCTTCAGTTTTTGGATAGAGGTTACAGTTGCCATTAAACATTACTTATTTCTCACTTTTTTGGCTATGATATTTTGAAGATTGAGCACATGTGCAGAAGATTTCTCGCTCTCTGTATTTGCCGTGAGAATTAAGTTCAGTTCAGAGTCGCTCAACTTTAGCTACGTAGGAAGTGTCACATACAAATCATACCCATTTCCAAAGATTCTTTATATATTGATGTGTTGAATCTAGATTTTGTTTTTAGTGATGATTGTGTGTCTTACAAATTGATTCTGAATTAAATGGGTATGCAAACGGGATGTTTCACACAATTCCACTCAACAAAACTTACGTGAATGGTTGTAGATATAAGTTATTGAAGACACTCGGGAAGAAATGACGAAAGAAAGGTAAACAGAAATAAAAGTAATAATTACAAAGTTATTATTTAGTACCGGTATGAGGATGCAGCTTGTTTCGGGTTTGTCTTAAAATGTAATTCGAATATTCCTTAAATGGTTCCCTAGTGAGTTACATCTGTAGTGACCATTGGAAATCTGTGCCGCACTGGAACAGGAACTCAGATTTGCTGCTTATTGCAGGCAGTCTCCGTGACCAGTCGGCTGCCTGAGCACACCTCCACTTCTGACTCGGCTTCTCATCGACACTTGCACTAGAGTTTATCCTGGGGGACTTGTGGGAAGATAGCAAAAGGGAAATCTAATGGGTGGATGTTATCCTACTTCAGAGGATGTACATGAGAATCTCTGGCGGTAGTGTTAGCAAATCATGGGTAAAAAACATCATCCAATTCACAACTGTTTACATTAGATTCATTTAAGCAGTTACGAGCGGAATCACGCGCATGCGCAGTAGAGTCGCTTCTGAGTAGTACCTTCTCCCGCTTCTGGAAACAAATGGTGCTGTTGGTTCTGCACGCAGCAAACCAGAGTATCTGAACCGGGCTCCAATTTCGGTGGCGGGGGGGGGGGGGGGGAATTCATATTGTTTAGGAAAAATAACCTTGTTTCACAAAGCACCTAGATTAGTGAGAAAAGAACGCAAGGATTGAAGAAATATGTACTGTCTTGCTTGTTTCTTGTCTTACCTGGTTTTGTGTATCCTATATTTCATTTTGTCACCCAGAACAGAAAGTTATTAGCTATTAGGCAGTAAAGAATCCAAATTTTCTGAAGAGTTCTTCTTCCGGTTACAAATAATTCCATTCAGTATTAATTGCAAGGTTATTTTGTTTAAAATCAAAGGACATTTTAATTTCCGCTGTCCTGAATGTAGTTCGATGGCATCCGTTACAAAATACACATTTGAGTCCCACAGTGCGAAGTGCAGTGATGTGCAGTGCAGTAAGAGAGTGCTGTGTGAAGAGGCGTGGCACTGCACTTCGGCACACTTAAGACCAAATAACATGTATATTTTCTCGAACACGTATGTTTTTGTTTCAAATTTTTCAGAATGATGTGTTTTACAAGATGCTCTAGGGTACTTTTGAAAATTCGATTTTTTTAGTGTTGACCGGTTTGCAAATATAGTAGATCCGAGGCCGATGCGCAGAGAAGTCTGATTTATAGTGGGCAGTCTCCACATGGCCCGTGTTAACGTTCAGTGACTTTGCTTTTTCTCCTTCCGTTTACTCTCGCGTCAAATGAAAGCAAAACGGATATCTTTGGCCGGGAGGTATCAAGTGAATTAAAATACATTCACATAATTACCGAAGGCTGATATACGTTATTAGTTTCAGACTTTACTTTATTTCCAAGTTTCTGACAGTCAAGCACTAATCGCCTTGCAGAACAATAAGTTATTTTTGTCTGTTTGCTAAAGAAATTTGGCTTTTATTAACCTTTTCTGCAGAGGCATCCAATGTACACTCCTGGAAATGGAAAAAAGAACACATTGACACCGGTGTGTCAGACCCACCATACTTGCTCCGGACACTGCGAGAGGGCTGTACAAGCAATGATCACACGCACGGCACAGCGGACACACCAGGAACCGCGGTGTTGGCCGTCGAATGGCGCTAGCTGCGCAGCATTTGTGCACCGCCGCCGTCAGTGTCGGCCAGTTTGCCGTGGCATACGGAGCTCCATCGCAGTCTTTAACACTGGTAGCATGCCGCGACAGCGTGGACGTGAACCGTATGTGCAGTTGACGGACTTTGAGCGAAGGCGTATAGTGGGCATGCGGGAGGCCGGGTGGACGTACCGCCGAATTGCTCAACACGTGGGGCGTGAGGTCTCCACAGTACATCGATGTTGTCGCCAGTGGCCGGCGGAAGGTGCACGTGCCCGTCGACCTGGGACCGGACCGCAGCGACGCACGGATGCACGCCAAGACCGTAGGATCCTACGCAGTGCCGTAGGGGACCGAACCGCCACTTCCCAGCAAATTAGGGACACTGTTGCTCCTGGGGTATCGGCGAGGACCATTCGCAACCGTCTCCATGAAGCTGGGCTACGGTCCCGCACACCGTTAGGCCGTCTTCCGCTCACGCCCCAACATCGTGCAGCCCGCCTCCAGTGGTGTCACGACAGGCGTGAATGGAGGGACGAATGGAGACGTGTCGTCTTCAGCGATGAAGTCGCTTCTGCATTGGTGCCAATGATGGTCGTATGCGTGTTTGGCGCCGTGCAGGTGAGCGCCACAATCAGGACTGCATACGACCGAGGCACACAGGGCCAACACCCGGCATCATGGTGTGGGGAGCGATCTCCTACACTGGCCGTACACCACTGGTGATCGTCGAGGGGACACTGAATAGTGCACGGTACGTCCAAACCGTCATCGAACCCATCGTTCTACCATTCCTAGACCGGCAAGGGAACTTGCTGTTCCAACAGGACAATGCACGTCCGCATGTATCCCGTGCCACCCAACGTGCTCTAGAAGGTGTAAGTCAACTACCCTGGCCAGCAAGATCTCCGGATCTGTCCCCCATTGAGCATGTTTGGGACTGGATGAAGCGTCGTCTCACGCGGTCTGCACGTCCAGCACGAACGCTGGTCCAACTGAGGCGCCAGGTGGAAATGGCACGGCAAGCCGTTCCACAGGACTACATCCAGCATCTCTACGATCGTCTCCATGGGAGAATAGCAGCCTGCATTGCTGCGAAAGGTGGATATACACTGCACTAGTGCCGACATTGTGCATGCTCTGTTGGCTGTGTCTATGTGCCTGTGGTTCTGTCAGTGTGATCATGTGATGTATCTGACGCCAGGAATGTGTCAATAAAGTTTCCCCTTCCTGCGACAATGAATTCACGGTGTTCTTATTTCAATTTCCAGGAGTGTATTTGAAACGAAATTTTTAATTCCACAGTACTGGCTAGTTTCAACTAGTCGCTGTATTTCAAGTGCAAGTTTTCATCTTCTAGCACGTATGGCATTATGCCATAATAAAGAACCAAACATTAGATAATGCAGTACTGGTACTCCAAGAAAATTTACATGTGAATCTGGACATACGAATGTGCGCTTTAAGTACCAGTTTAAATGTGCACATTTTAGTATGGTTCACGAAGTTCTGATCTCTTGGAGTACCCTGGGACGTCTTACTGCTTTTACAACGTAATGTAAGATCTTTTAATGTTTTACATGTACGTACATACGGGCTTCCTACGTCATGTTAGCTGCGCAAGCGCGAGGCGCCTCTTACCTGGCGCTCTCCGGCAGCTGCTGGAACCAACCTGTTTCCAGCAGGTCGTGGAAAAATATTGCTAATGCTGGTTTGAAAAGCGTTACTTTCAAAGTAAATATCCTTTAACGTAAGTTGGACTACGCGCGAGGATGTACCATGGAATTCTTAAATCGCGGAGTGTTTGACTCCATTTAAAAATCAACTCTTTGATGACAAGCCATGTAGAAGAATTTCGAACCCTGGAGATCAGACATTATTGAAAATTTTACTGCCACATTTGTGTGATATATCTTAAAGTGTAACACGCGCAAAATATCAACATTATATCGAAAGATTAGCTTCTCTTGCAGCTTATTAACCTTTGTGACCAATATTATATGTGGAAGCTTTGCTTTTCTTGTAGCAACACTATGTATATTAATGTAAGCCATTAACTCGTGTGTTACCGCTGCTTAGCAGGGATGTTGCTATTGGCTGACTATGTCACGCGCCCTATGCCCTGAATACTCGCTGTCATGAGCTGGCGAGATCACGTGACATGAGCTGTGACTGGCTTACAAAAGCGCATCACAATCTCGATTTCAGTGATTCGGAAAGTAACATGCGGTGTTTGGTGGAATTCCAGTGTGTGCTGTCGTAATACGAAAATACGCAATGTACATGTTGCTGCACATCAAAGATATTTCCAAAATGTATCTTTATCCCTGAGTTTCGTTTTCTAAAGTGCCAGGAAATTCTACGCCCATGTCCAAAACCATAACCATTCAAAGGATTGATAATTTCTTGCACTTCCAAGGGAAAATATACTGTCACTGAAGACGGAAAAAGTGTTTTCACGCGGGAGAAAGTGTATTTTTAAGCGGGAAATCCGGGAAAAATCCGGGAATTTTTTCCTTGTCCACGTATACATCCAGTATTAATCAAATTTGATACGTATGAAGTATCGTCTCTGTTGTGTGACTGGATTCTTGATTTTCTCGCAGAGATGTCATAGTTCATTCTGATAGACGGCAAATCATCGAGTAGAATAGAAGTCATATACGGCGTTCCGCAAGGTAGTGTCGTAAGCCCTCTGCTGTTCCTTATTTACATAAATGATCTAGGTGATAATCTGAGCTGTCCCCTTAGATTGTTTGCAGATGATGCTGTAATTTACCGTCTAGTAAAATCATCAGACGATCAATTGCAATTACAAAATGATCTAGAGAGAATTTCTTTATGATGCGGGAAGTGTCAGTTGGCACCAAACAAAGAAAAGTGCGAGGTCATCGACATAGGTACTAAGAGGAATCCGCTAAATTTTGGGTATACGATAAATCGCACAAATTTAAGGCCTGTCAATTCGACTAAATACCTAGGAATTACAATTACGAGCAACTTAAATTGGAATGACCACATAGATAATATTGTGGGAAAGGCGAAACAAAGACTGCACTTTGTTGGCAGAAACTTGGAAGGTGCGACAAACCTACCAAAGAGAGCCTACATTACACTTGTACGTCCTCTGCTGGAATATTGCTGCACGGTGTGGGATCCTTACCAGGTACGATTGGCGGAGGACAGCTAAAAAGTGCAAAGAAGGGCAGTTCGTTTCGCGTTATCGCGCAATATGGGTGAGAGTGTCACTGATATGATGCGCGAGTTGGTGTGGCAGTCGCTGTAACAAAGGCTGTCTTCTTTCCGGCGAAATCTGTTTACGACATTACAGTTGCCAGCTTTCTCTTCCGATGGAAAATATTTTGTTGACATCCACCTATGTAGGGCGAAATGATCAACATAATAAAATAAGAGAAATCAGAGCTCCAATGGAAAGATTGAGGTGTTCCTTTTTCCTACGCGCCATTTGAGAGTGGAATGGTAGAGAAATGGTATGAAACAGGTTCATCGAACCCTCTGCCAGGCACTTCAGTGTGAATTGCAGAGTAAACATGTAGATGTAGATGTTGATTCCCTCCTGTATAGAGATTCAAGTACTTTCTGCTTTGATTGACCAAGATAATCAGCTGCAGATTTGATCGACTTTGGAATCCAGTGAACATTTAAAACCTTCCTGCACCTCAGGCAGGCAACAGAAGCACACCCATTTCCACTCGCAGTCATGGAAGACACAGAGAATTAGTGTTGAAATTATATCAGGGGCAGGCAACAAACAGAAATTTTTCAATTTTCGTGCATACAAATCATGCGGGTAATAACGCGTAATTTAGTACAGGAAGTACATACCTACAAGTAAAAAATTTTAAAAACGCTCAATATAAGATGACAAACACCTACATGTATTACATGCACACTGAAAACATCATTGATAGTGTCGAATTGTATACTTAGTGTCCAGGATAATAGTATTAATAATGCAGCACATGCTGATATCAAAATCAGTATGCTCCGTAGAGAATGTGAAACAAAGCAGAAAAAAATAGAACGCCAGGATGAGATGCAAGACTTGGAAAGGTAAGAAGTGGGGAAATGTTTGGGATGCAAACACGCCGGCCGCGGTGGCCGTGCGGTTCTAGGCGCTACAGTCTGGAGCCGAGCGACTGCTACGGTCGCCTCGGGCATGGATGTGTGTGATGTCCTTAGGTTAGTTAGGTATACTTAGTTGGAAGTTCTAGGCGACTGATGACCTCAGAAGTTAAGTCCCATAGTGCTCAGAGCCATTTTGTGATGCAGCGTCAGGGGTAACAGCAGCCATGTCTGCGAGCTGATAGTCCGTGCTGCTGGAAACGTCGTCGAACTGTTCGTGCAGATGGTCGTTGTCTTGCAAACGTCCCCATCTGTTGACGCAGGGATCGAGACGTGGCTGCACGATCCCTTACAGCCATGCGGATAAGATGGCTGTCACCTCGACTGCTAGTGATAAGAGGCCGTTGGGATCCAGCACGGCGTTCCGTATTACCCTCCTGAACCCACCGATTCCATATTCTGCTAACAGTCAATGGATCTCGACCAACGCGAGCAGCAATGTCGCGATACGATAAACCGCAATCGCGATAGGCTGCAATCCGACCTTTATCAAAGTCGGAAACGTGATGGTACGCATTTCTCCTCCTTAGACGAGGCATCACAACAACGTTTCACCAGGCAACGCCAGTCTACTGCTGTTTGTGTATGAGGAATCGGTTGGACACTTTCCTCATGTCAGCACGTTGTAGGTGTCGCCACCGGCGCCAACCTTGTGTCAATGCTCTGAAAAGCTAATCATTTGCATATCACAGCATCTTCTTCCTGTCGGTTAAATGTCGCGTCTGTAGCACTTCATCTTTGTGGTTTAGCAATTTTAATGGCCAGTGGTGTATTATTCAGACAACATTCTGCATCACTAGAAATACGTCTTCTCGCCACGGCAACTAAAGACAGTCCTCCTAATTTAGATTTTTTCACAGTTTTCGGAAAATATTGAAGTTGCTTTTTTGAATTTGTACTGAGGCATAATTTTACTTTCACTGTGTAAAGGAGTGTTGTCGCTTTTTGAACTTTCATCAGGTCCAGTGTTTAATTTTGACTATGTGAGGCAAGTATATGTGACACCCATTGCCCCGGGGGGAGGGGTGGTTTGAATGGAATATCAAATGCGAAGAAACAGGACACCAGTTGCGTTACACAATTTTTATCGAAACTAGTGTGCTCTTTCTTCACATCGACATTCTTCAAAAACAGACGTTGAAAATGAACAAAAATCTAAACGACAAAACTGGTCGCTGCAGTGGACTGAGGGAACTGCTGGCGTAATCGGCGCCCAGCGCTACCAACAGAAACGGCAAACGTTTAGATTCACGACCCAGTTCTGGCGCTACAGCTGCAGGGTCGATGGCGTTTGCAGAAATGAAAAAGCAGGGAAGTCGACGTGAAGTGTTGCGGACAAATCCGATACGTGACGAAACCGAACGATGGACCCACGAGACACCTTTCAGTGTGCCACTTACATCCAGTTACCGCAGCTTGCACGGTGGTTGTCGGGAGGCGTGAACATCCGTCGTTTTCCTTTCAGTTCTTGCTCTGAGGGGGATAGCTTGTTGATGTACAGAGTATCCAATAATAAATCAATACTCCAACGAACAGCTCTAAAACCGGCAGTGTACTTACAACGTGCAGCCCATATTTTTATAGGCAGGCACGTTGATGATTTGGCGCTGATATATCCATACTTTCCTCGATACATGGGGAGCAGATAACGGTATTTTACTAAATATCGATACATTGGATACTGTACATTTTAAACATATCAAGTCATAGGCAAGCTCTATCATTCCGCAATCGACGTCTGTTAAAACCCGTCGTGCGGCCATCAAGACGTCGGTAAGCCTTTGCCAGGAGCCACCTAAGTACAGGTGACAGCGGCGCCAACCCGCCGCCCTTTTATACCTTGTATACGCGATACTGCTGCCATCTGTATGCGTAGATATCGCTATCCCATGACCTTCTGTCAGCTCAGCCTGTCTCTACCTGGAAGCACCCGGGTGGTTCTACAGCGCAAAAGACCTGCTGTCAATTAGAAATCAGAAACTACTCGAAATTGTACGTAGACGGAATAGATTTTAAATAAGCTAAACATTTATTCAAAATAACTGATGCCTTGTCATCCACAAACTAAACTTTCCTTAGTGAAGTGTGTTCTTACATTTTAATTAAGAATATAGTCAAATTGCACACCATCGACTGCTAGGCACATTTGGAATGGCTGTTTGAGAGAGGGAGATGAACTGGACAAGCTACATTGGATGATACGTCGTTGTGTGGTCTGGCGCGCATCATCTGACATACCTGGGGTTCATGACAGACTCTATCTTTCAGTGCTCCCCGTAGAAAGAAATCCATTTGAGTCAGATGAGAGTACCTGGCTGGCCTTTGTACTACAGCATTCCGTCCCATACAACGGCCGGGAAACTTTCCATTCATTGGTCACTTTCGAGCAGGGGAGGGTCTGGGCAGCGGCCGTGTTCAATCCAAATACACTGTCGCTTGTCCACGGAACTACCTCTAGAAAGACAGGCTGGATGTTAGTAAGAATATGTGCATACGTATTTCCATTTAATCACCCTGTAGATGAAGTGAGGTCCCACAATGTAATTTAGTATTATGCCAAATCATACATTGGTTTATTCAAGACCGTTAGTATTCTACCTGATGAGGCGATTTTCAGAATCGTCTGCCATGCACTGCAGCGCAGAAAGACAAAATTTTAAGCCACGTCCAAAATCACGTCGTCAGGAGTTCCCTTTGGAGTGTCGGATGGTAAGGGTAGCATCAATGTAAATGCGAGGTGGGAGTGACTCTAGTCTGCTGACCCCTCATTCCTTGGCTGTACGTCTGGTGCCACTGTGCCAATGGATAGGCGTCGCAGCCAGAGCGGCTTCCTCCAGTGCCCTGTCGGCTGCAGCCTTCGCCCTCGTCCCCTGTGAGACGTCGAAGCTGCCTCTTTGCACTGCTGACCTAATAATGCGTGCAAGGGTCCGGCGGGATGAACGACGACGGAAAGGACACACATTCCTGTTTCGACAGAATTTCTTTGACACTCGCCATATAAAAGTAGCAGTGTAAATTCGCCTCATTAGTGTACACGTCTGCATGCAACGTAAATTGTACCAGAAATAACACAGTTGCTTGGTAGTTCTGCAGTGCAGACAAGTAAACAGTGGAGGGGTCTGGTACAGTGGCGTAGCCTAGCCTGGCCGTGTTTTGCTTACAGCGGAGTACCGTGTGTCTGAAACCTTGTGAGTGAGAGAGCTAGTGAGTGCCCGCCCATCCTACCCGGCCACGTCACGAGGTTCTTCTACGCAATGTTCCGAAACATGGGGGGGGGGGGCGCACTCAGGCGAAAACGCTTGCTATTGGGTGGAGCGCCGTGACGTCACGAGGACCCTGGCGCGGCGCAGCCGTATGCTTACACGGCAAATGCGCCGCACCACAGACTCGGTGCCATGTTATGTTACTCGTTCATTTTACTTTCGCTTTCGTTCGATACGCATCTGTACAAGCCAAAACAAGGGGCATGACAGGTTTTGTACACATTAACAGTAAATAAATGATAATTAAGTTGGAAAATAACTCGCTCATTTGATGAAGAAGCAAATACGAATGCAGTCTGTTTCTACTGCCGTTTACCAGACGACGATGCAATCCATAACTACTTCCTCTTTGCGGCACGTTTCTTCATTGCTTCCAACTTTGCTTCTTGATTGAGATGCATAATCCTTACAAATGTTCTCGTTTTTACATAAAGAGTAATAACTGGTTCATGAACCTCAGGAAACTTTTGTTTCGTAATAGAGCACAGAGACTTTAAGACATTTTTTTTTTTTACACACTCCATTCCCATGAAAAGCAGCAAATTCTTCTTCAAACAGCAACACTGTTGTTATCCCATGCTGGCGTTGGAGTGTAAAGACCACCACGAGACGTAATTGATATCCAGTCTGCAGCATGATCTTCACTTTTTGCTGCTGGAAAGCCTAGTGTTCTGGCACTTGAATGCAATATAGCCTGTACTGTATTGTACCACATCTGGAAGAACATCTCACATTACAGAGTCATCCCCCATTGTTACCACATGTCACCAAATTTTCTTCCACATTCACAGTTTCTGGGATTTCTCATAGTGGCGCTTCTTCAACAACATACACACAGAGCTCACTGGTAATGAAACTTAGGGATGCAGGATCCGGGTCGACGTCACACTGGGAAGACTCCGTGTTTAATTCTTTAGTAACTGGCGTGTTCCCAGAGAGAGAAATATCACTTGCATTACCCGTCAGTATAAGGAGACTTGCCCTGTTCCTTCCTTCAAAAGGTCTAGGATTGTTATGAAATATACCTAATCCTCATACCCTAGGAAAAAAACTTTCCACGCAATCTTGATTCAGTCTGTAAGTTAATATACAGCTAACTTACACACTTCTCATACTTTCGAAAAGACCAAAGAGAGAGATTTTATTGTAGTTATAAAACCGTTTTGGAAAGGCAACATTCTTTCTTTGTCACCAACGCGCATTGCTGGATAGATATCTAAGAATCTGTTCAAAGCATTTTCTCAAATTGAGAGATTAATTCCAAACCCACTGCACAAGGATGGGCATTCATATTTTGGAACTCTAGAGTTCAAGGCATCAAAGATGTCGTTAACGAGTTCAATAAAATTACTTTCAACGTCTTTATGAAGAACACACTTCAAAGCCTGAGCTGTTTGTCGTGAAAATAGTCGCGCTGCCATCTGTACATTGTGCCTTGCTGGATGAGTTAAGTTTCAGTAATGTGGTGTGTTATCGTTAAGTCACTCTTCTGATGCTTCAAAAGTTCCTGTGTAGCTGCCTTGGATATTTTGGATTCATCAGGTAGCGTTATGCCTGTATTCAAGAAACGGTTCCGTAATAACTTTAAAAGATGTGGTACATCGAAGAAAACCCATACATTCGTGGTGTCGTCTGCTTGATTTACGAAATAAGTTCTCTCTGTATCGACAGACAGTTCCTTCCAAACTTTTATATTTTTTCCGTCCATATCACACGTCACAGCAACAACACCGATTCCTGATTATTCAACCGCCTTAATGATGCTCTGAAGCAAATTACTGGTAATCACAGTGTCAAAATCATAGTAAACTGGTTGTTTCCACTGCTTACACAAGCCACGTATCGTGCAAACGTGTACATTGGAATGTGGTCCGATTACTATATGCGGCCATCAAAATTGATTTCGTCAAATGTCAGAACAGCTTGTCTCTCTCTCGAGTTGTAAAAGTATGTGACTTGGCTTTCAATAAACACAGGATATCTTCAAGAATACCAAGTCTGCATTTAAATTCCTTTGTCCATTTCTGAAGGGTTGCCCTGCACGGCAAAGGAATTTTTCGCTTTCGCAAATTAGTGTATGCTTTAGGTGACAGAGCTCTTAAAGTTAATGCATGGGCTATGTCCTCTGAATTCCACTTTACCCTTTTATTTTCGTGTAATAGGCATCTTAATTGTGCCGGTGTAAACACTTTGACAATACACTATTTACACTTTTGTGCAATACGACTTTTGCTTTCACGCCAGATGACCACTCTACCCGCTTCAGTGAAAGAACACGTTGCAGATCTTTCGTTTTACTTCGTAAGGCTGCATCACATTTTTTTTGGTGCCGCTTCTTTCTGTGCATTCAGTCTCGGCCCTCAGTTCCTTAATTTCCAAATTCTTATTCGCTAGTTCAGTGGGTGCATGAACGCAATCTGTACATGTGCTTCGGTCGACTTTCTTTTTTCCCCGGTGACAGAGTTTCTAAAGCCGTCAAAGCTCGCTTTTGCAAACTTGTTGCTCCACAGCGTTGTGCACGACTTCCGAATCCCTAAGGAATGAATTTAATTTTAATTTTATTATTCCTAAAATTATTTACCGAGTAGGCCTACTATTCCTAAAATTTTTGCCCAAGTACTATGCAATTGCATTAATTTTTCACTAAAAATCTGATCAATTGATAAAAGCGATTAAATATCACCGGCATGAGCGGCTACAATAGCCTATTTTGATAAAATGTAAAAATACAATGTAAGAGGAAATACAGGTATACCAACCCATAACCTCCAACATGGGAGTCAGAAACCATACCACTACGCTGCGAAGTCAACTGGTGAGCATCAGCTATTGTTACAGAAGTAAATGTAAACAAATTACGCGAAATATGCTGATTTTGTCATTTGAACTGTATACTAGCTTTAAAATACTCAACATATCGAGAATACTTAAAAAAAACGGCTATTTCTAAGACAAATGTAGCTATTATATCCAGGAGGAAAAGCAAATACACTTGAGCAACATTATTTATTGCCTATACAATATAGCGAGTCATTCACTCCCGTAAAGCAATATACTAATGCGTCAAAAAGCATTGCATTTATGTGAATTCGTTTGTATTACGGTAATTCTTCAGTTTCAATTATTGAAAGTGTTGTGTATGTGCAGACGTCTTACCCTTTCGTTTGCATCACCGCTTTCCGCAATTTCTTG
This sequence comes from Schistocerca piceifrons, assembly GCF_021461385.2. NCBI lineage: Eukaryota > Metazoa > Arthropoda > Insecta > Orthoptera > Acrididae > Schistocerca > Schistocerca piceifrons. The sequence continues at coordinate 71,024,601 of NC_060148.1, read as the reverse complement.
TCCACGCCAGTTCTGAATGTTTATGCAGGGGATTGCTGCTGGTAATAACTTCTTTCTTGAAGGTAACCCCAGAAGCTCATTTCTCAAATCCCGTTCACAATCTTCTGGCCGATAAGGAGCTGACCACACACGAGCAGTTTCCGCATTCACTTTGTCCTTGCGTTTGCACCGAACCATCCATTGACGTCGCAAGTGCTCATCCTTGGGAAACACGTGATAAGTAGCGTCAGTCGTCGTCCGAGCACCATTGATGCAATGTGCCACGGCACACTTACAGCGAGCCTTGCTCGTGGCTGTCTCAAAACTGAATGCTCGGCGCTGCAGCCTCCTCTCCTCTCTGTGACGTCAAGGCGCGCGAGGGCGTCTGCGAGTTTTTTACTCGCTTGGGGCCGGAATGGCCTGCCTGCTTTTCCTATATGCCTCGGTTCCGAAATGCCGTGTCGGCGTTTCCGCGGCGCGCGCCTTAAATCGGTGGCGACGCACTGTGCAGGCCCATCCGGGCAGTGTTCATTTTTAGGTAAATAAGTTGGCACCACTGCGAGACAACAGTCGATAGACCTCACCCGAAACGCAACATTGTGGAGTGAATTACATCCACACAGGAACAGAAATAAAAAACCAGGGTTGCTACATCTATTACAAATATACGTCAGAATGGCTGTTCATCTGAATGCATTTTCGTCTACAATTCCCTCCTAAATGGATGGATATATTCCGAAGCGATTATAAACGAAATGTGGTGTAATTATACCGGACAACTGAAGACTTGCTCTTCCATTGTGTTTGCTCTAAGAGGTAAAAGTTCGCCTTGATTGGGTGGATTGAAGCGCAACCATTCTTGTGATACGAGTAGTGCTCAGAAGTAACGGGAAACTCTCCATTTCACGCGTTTTATTACTCAGATTCATACGTCCTTTTTGTCGTTGTGTGTACAACGTTATGCGTATCGGTTATTTAGTGTGTTGTGAGGTGTCAGAAAGGTTACTCGTATTTTGAGTATTACTGTAAAAACGGATTACCGCATTTGTACTAAAATTTGCTATGAGAACGGATTAAAATGCATCGTGGTTTTATAAATATTATATACTGCTTTTGGTGAGTATACTGCGAGTGAAATAGGTGTTTACGACTGGTATAAACCTTTCGAAGAAGATGAAGATGAGGATGACGAGAAGGTCATAATAGAAGACGAACTGAGAGTTAAACCAAACGATGCGTAAACCAACACTCAATCGTTTCGGTGACAGATGGCCAACACCACTGAAATGTGAATGTTACGTGTCTGACGGTAATCTTCGGTTTTAACAGTACAGTGCACCACAACTCCTCGTCCCAAGATGAAACGGCCAGTAGGCAGATCTTCTCACCAGCTCAACCCCGATGGCTTGAAGCAATACGGAAAGGTGTCCGGCTTTGTGGCGGAACAGTTCACCGTCTCTGCACTGCGGTAACGCACCTGCTCACAGTTCGTTGCGTGCTTGTGCATGTTTGGCTAGAAACAGTACTGTAGTGATGTCCTTGGCCCCACGTTCGCTCCATGTGACATTTTGTTCCCAAAAATAAAGACAAACCTTAAAGAGCTGTCTTTTACATAAAAGATGACATTCAAACTGCACATCTGAGAGAACTAAACGCTACCATAAGGATCGTTCCAGAACAGTTTTAAGCATTGGAAGAACCACACGAATAAATGTATAATATGTAATGGGAAATATCTTGGTGAAGACGACATTGATGTAGACTAATAAATAAACCAAGTATTGGTTTCAACATTCACCGCTGTTGCTTGGACTGTCATATTGTCCATTTTGGTGCCAATGTCACGACCCTGTCAACATCTTCTAAGAGGAATGTCGTTGGTTCACCACCCAAGTTTCGTCGATAGAAAAGAGTTCTGTTAATTTCCTGACTTGTATCAAGTATTTGCATCGCCAGTCAGTCATCACTTCTCTCTAGAGGGATGTTTCCTTTACTTAGAGGTCTGTTGCAAGTAAATCGCATTTCATGCAGTGTCTTACGCTAAACAGCTTTCTTCGAAGGAAAATAATTTTTTTTGTTTTTATGGCAACTAATTTGTGTAATGTCAGCACTGCTTGTTAGCCATTCAAAAGTCCCTATGATTAATCAAATTACCGATTTTGAGAAGCTGCTTGCAATGATGGATTTATACTCCAAATTTCGTAGTGCACTTTCTTGGCGGTTCTGGCAAACCACGTGGTTTATTTTCGGTCGCCTTTCTGATGCGTCCAATAGCGGCAAGGCTGACTTTTGTGTAAACTACAATCCTTTCTTTTTGAGAATGGCAACATTAGCCCCCAGTTCTCTCTGTGCCGACTCTTTAATACAATCCGTGATTGCAACAGAGGTGACTGAGCCATTTTTACCCCAAAGATCGCAATTCTTTGCATTGTGCAGATTTTCCTGTGATGTGGTGCGCTTGTCGATCATCTCTGAATAACATATTCGTACATGTCCACAGAGTATTTCACACGGTGGATTACTGTCGACTGTTGACTGTTGAAGGAGATAGAAACGTGTGGAATAGGTTCCCATGTATGTGAGTGGACCTGAGCTCTTATGTGACAGAACCCAGTATGTTGTCCTCAGTGGCGAGCGTTCGCCAGAGGCAGGAGTGCTCCAGAAAAGGGTGGTGGGACCGCTGTTACTGTCCGTATACATAAATGGTCCGGTGGACAGGTATCTGCGGCTGTTTGCTGATTGTCCCCTGGTGTACAGTAAGATGTCGTCGTTGAGTGAGTGTAGGAGGACACAAGGCGAGTTGGACAAAATTTCTAGTTGGTGTGACGAATGGCAGCCAGCTGTAAATGTAGAGAAACGTAACTTGATGCAGGTGAGTAGGAAAAACAAAACAACAGTAGAGGTGTTCCGCTAGACACAGAAGCGTCGCGTAAATGTCTGAGCGAGAGTTCGCAAAGTGATACGAATGGGACGAGCGTGAGAGGACTGTGGTAGGGAAGGCGGGAGGTCGACTTTAGTTTGTTGGGAGAATTTTAGGAAAGAGTGGTTGGCCTGTAGATGAGGCTGCATGTAGGCCGCTGGTGCGACCTATTCTCGAGTACTGCTAGAGTGTTTGGTATTGGCAACAGGTAGAATTAAAGAAAGACAGCTAAAGGATTGTCAGCTGAGCTGCTAGATTTGCTACTAGTAGTTTAGAGTGACGCAGAGGTATTGCGCAGAAGCTTCAGGAACTCGAATCGGAATCACTGGAGGGGAGGCGAAATTCTTTTCGAGGAACTCTGTTGAGAAAATTTAGAGAACTGTTTTTTGACGCTGACTGCAGAACAATTCTAGTTCTGGCAATGTACACTTGAGACAAGGCGTGTGAAGATAGGGTGAGAGGCATTGTCGCTCGTACAGAGGCACACAGGCAGTCGTTTCTCTGTCGCTCTACTTGGGAGTGGAACGGAAAAAGCAGATGACTGCAGTCAGTTGAGAACTTTTTATATGTACCAGTTACTACTATTGTTTCATATGGTTGCTGCTCCACCTACATTGATTATTTTGTACTGAATGCAGCGGTTTTATTACGTCTGTAGTTTCTAGTTGGTATTTCACTTGTCTTTGGAGCTTCTTACTGGCTCTCTCGCTTGGGATCAGCCTTTAACTTGCATCAGCTGTGGAGAGAGGTTCCCGCGACATTGGTTAAAGTTCAGCAATGCCAGATCTATACCAGTATTTTGATATTTGTAAGTGAACATGCGATAATGAATCAACACTCTGTTTGTATTTCTTACAGGCACCTGATTTCTTTCTGGCATGATCTAATTTATGCATTGCATTAGATACAGGAAATACAGTACTTTTTTGAGACTGGTCTAAAGTTACGGCTTAAGTGTTTGTACTACTACTGAAAGAGAAATTTTACTCGGAAGCAGCGTAGCTGGTGTACACTTGAAGTTTACTTAGACCTTTTTAAGTATAAATGTAAAGTTTTACGCCTTCTGTAGTGGTGTGTAACTTATTTTGTGTCCAGAATTTTCAGAAAATGCAAAAAGTTACACAAAGTTAACATGACTGAGTATAGTAGTTGTGCAGGATGCCGCCTGCCACAGACCATATGGTGGGTTGCAAAGTTCGTAAGTAGATGGAAATGAATGTTCCAGTGGATGTATCTCTTGTTGCATGCATGATTATATGAGCACATGTGACGATTATTATGCAGCGGGTAGTGTGTGTGTGTGTGTGTGTGTGTGTGTGTGTGTGTGTGTGTGTGTGTGTGTGTGTGTCAGGGAGAGCCGACCTGGTGCCCTTGTTGTATTTGAAATATGTCGACCGACTTATTGTGTACGAAGCAGTGACTTTTATATTTTTTATCGGTATGTCAGGAAATTTCCATGTTACTGGTCTGAATCACTTAGCTGTCTGGTGAGGAAATTGTATTTCAGTACTTACAGATACGTTTAGTTCCTAGTGTTTTCTTCCTAAGTGACAGAAGGAATTGGTACCCAGAGAAGGTAGTTTTAGGGGTGTGTTTGAATGTAGATGAAGGGTTGGGTGGCAACTGCATGCCGAGGTGAAAGGAGGCGGATCTGTGGAGTGAATTATGAGGAAAACCAAATGAATTTGTTAAGAGATGGAGTGCACCTATTTTTAATGGGAGATGGCTGAAGTTTTTGATTATGGGCTAGTGGTGTGGATCTGTCTGAAATACGCTGGTTAACCCGGATCGCAGAAGCGAGATTTCTAGATTTGTGACTTGTCGCTCGGAAGAAGTGTATTCCGAATTGTTGGCAGTTTTGTGGCCGTTACAGTTTCTTTCATTTGGTGTGTGTGTCTCGATAGTAGAGAGTAAGTGTGTCGATGTTTTGTGCAGGAGCCTTTCTGATGCAGAGCGAGGCAGGAGGCTGATAGAGGCGGCTGAGGAGGGGGGGGTGGAGGAGGTGCGGGCGTTGCTCGCGGCTGGGGCGGACGTGGGGGCGAGGGACGGGGATGGGTGGACCGCCCTGCACTGCGCTGCAGACAGAGGCGACGCGGCTGTGGTGCGGCTGCTGCTCTCTGCGGCGTCCGACCCCAACGCCAGGGATCGGTGGGGGAAGACGCCGCTGCACTTGGCGGCATGTTGGGGCCAGGCAGAAGCGGCGGCTGCGTTGCTGCAGGCCGGAGCCGACAGGGGGGTGAGGACTAATAGTGGGAACACCCCCCTGGACTACGCCAGGCTGTGCAACCATCACCAGCTCGTCGAGACGCTAACAGGGCGTTAGTACGCGCCACTAGAGGAAATGACATCCTGTACTTCATTGTACAGGATATTAAAATAAAAAATTGAAAAAAAAAGATCGCTTTCTCTATTCATTTCTATCTTTTGCAGTCTACACAATTACTCCAGTAACACCACAACTACTGCAACAACAGGAGATATCTGTAAACCAACGTGACAAACCTTCCTTTTCAGAATTCACTCTGTAAAACATTTCACAAGCAATTTCTGCAAAAGCTCAGCAACAATTGACAAATACTCCATCATTCATAAACTCCACTTCTCTCTCCCTCTCTGTCTTGTGTTTCTCGTCCCACATACAATATTCTAACAGCTTACAAGAATACAGCCGACCTCTCTCACAACCGCCTGTATTTCGAAATGTAAACACCCAATCTCTTCCAAGACACAAATGCGAGAATACCGGTTGTTGTGCGTTAATGTTAGTTCTTTGCACCAGTCTCCTACATTACGTAATTACTGCAAACCATTTGCTAGCAGTGTCTATGTTGCTACATCACATCACTGCGAACTGCACCATTCTCATATTACTGCCATATAAGCTGTTCACTTAGAATGTATCTTCACTTGCGACCTCACACTGAATTCACTTCTGTGTGTGCACTGCGCAAGTACTTTTCATGTTTAATTGCAATGTCACATTGGTAGCAGTGCTCACACAACATCATGCTCACACCATCTGCAGCGTTCTTGCCAGCTCACCTTCAAATAAAGAGAATTGAAGAACCACCGAAAATCATTAGACTCCTAAACACCTCCCTTGCTGCTCTTACAGAACAAACTACCATCTCTCAAGGAATTATACACAATCACGTGGGACATGCAGCCATCACTGGAAGTATACGGCAGTTTCCCAAAGTACACTTTTGCGTCTCTGTACATGCTTTGGAAGCAGACCACATTTGGAACATTAATTCCCCTGTCTGCTGTGATACAATTAGACTTGGTATCCCCGTGCGTGCATGTGCGACCAAAGTGGCAGACTGCATTCTGAACAAGAGCTTCTGTGGCCCTCATGTGGCGGCGTTACACACGGAAGCTCCTCAACATTCTCTGTGAGGAAGCAGCGGCGCCAGAAGACAGTATTGACTTGGTGAGTGACCTCCACGGCACTGATGAATACTTCAGGCTCTGCCACTTGATCCTCAACATAAATAAATGTAATATACTGTACATACACAGGAATAGAAATTCACTACTGTACAATTACACTGCTGATCACAAATTGCTGGAAACAGTAAGTCACCGTAAAATATCTAGCAGTAACTATCCAGAGCCACCTTGCGTGCAATGACCAAAATTACCAATTGGTAAGAAACTGCGGCAGATCTTTCCTCACCGATTCCATAATCATATGTTTTGGGCTCCTAAATCCAAATTTCGTGCTTCCTGCCCAGTAGTATGTAGGCTTCACAACGAAAGCCTCAAAATTTTCCGACTTTTCTCAGATTTTCATTTATTTCACAAAGGCTACGTGTTTCTCAAAGTTGACAACCCAACACAAAATTAAATTGGACAAACTCTTCTACAACATGCAGCAATCAGCAGTGATTTTCTGACAACGAGTGGTGACCGCGCTAGAGCCTCCTAAAAAAACGGTGACTCCCCAAAATTCGGATCGCGCCTAACGCCATTCACCTGTTGCACTCTGCTATTACGGCACTTTGGAACGGTATGGCACGCTTCAGTAGACGGAGAACAGCCCAGAACTCCACCTGTGTTCTTCGCATCGTCAAACACAATAGCACTCACGGCAGACATCCGCTGTCGAAACGGACGTCATATATTTTGAAATGTGTTCGCATTTATTTAAACTAGTGCTTCTAAGTGTGTGGTTGGTATCTGAGAAATGGCTAAAATTTATTTTGATATCGAAATACGTAAATCTCAGTCCAGTGCGACAGAAAAGTCTAAAAATTAAATTTTGTTCCGAAGCACATGCTACACGATGCGAAATCCAGGCTCGCCGGTACATCAAACAATTCGCCTGCGAGAGAGGAGGTCGTTTTCAATGTAATTTATACATACCATTTATCTGCAAAACAGATAACTCAATTTAAAATATTGGTCCTGAATATTGTAAATCTTTATCTTCAGACTTGTAAACAGTAACTGCACCAGATCTGCTACCGTATTTATAGTGCAAATGAAGATAAAATGTAACGCATCCCGCTTTGTGTCAAAACTGCTCCAAAATTCACAAGATAACGCCTCTCTGAAATAATTTAGGGATTCGGAAAGTCTGAAATGATAATTTCACAGATACATTCTGGTGTCTGGCGGAGGGTAGTTTGAGTACAACAGCTGTTTCGGTCTTTTCCTGTTCCAGTCGCGGTGTAAACACTGCTGGTAAGCCACCGTGTGACCTCGGTTCTCCTTAAGTTTTACTTTCACGTTCCCTCCTTAATTTTTACTTTCACGTTCCTTCTACCGAGACGCGCGTAGCAGGTAGCAATATATCGGTTGAGTCAGGTGTAGAGAAACTGAAATAGAGCTTCATGTCCCTGTTGTACTCTCATAAAAATGTTTGCAATCGACTGAAAAATTTCACGTCGACAAGAATAAACAGTTTTGATGTGTCTTTGCTCAACTTATCGGTTCCCGTTAAGACTAGCAGAAGGGCCGAGTACGTCTTTCAAACACTGGTTGTGAAATTGCATTGTCCTGCTTTTCCTAAAAGCTGCCTCAGAACAGTAGCAGACAGGGTCCTTTCGCAAACCAGGCTTACTCTAAGTCAGCCACCAATCAAGAACCGAGCTGAAATTTTGCCATTCTTATTGACATGCTTCCCAGATATCAGTGATTTCGGAATGGAGGATTGTTGAATATTAACTAAAAGACCGTCTCAGGTTAGTCCTCACTGACGATGCGAGAATTATCGTCTATGAAGAGCTCTGAATGGAAAGTAAGAAACCCGGAGAACATCTGGCGTGCATTTCCTCGCCATGTTACAGTTTTAGGTGGAACCTTTAACCTTCCATCTCTGCAGTGGGCGACATAGGTGGCTGAGACTGTTGGCAGGGCCAGGGAATCGTGAGAAACTGATCCAAGTGCTTTACTCAAAAACTACCTCGGGCCATTAATCTGAGAAATGAGTCGTGAAGACAGCATCTTAGACTTGCAAGTGACAAATAGACCCGAACTTTTCGAATCTGTTAGGGTAGAACGGGGAATCAGCTATGACAAGAGCGTTACAGGGTTGCTGAATACGACCGTAACCATAAACAGAAAATAAATAGGGAATATTATTGTGCTTAGCAAGAGCGACGAGAAACAGGCTTCAGGTTACCTTTCCTTTCCTCTGCAGCACCAACAGCGCGGGTATCAGTGGAAGCAGCTGAAGAGCATTGTGAAATACGCTTCAGACAGGTGTGTACCGACCAAATGCGTTTCAAGCCCGGTTTCACAGCGATGAGTTTACAGCACTTGTTTTCGTTTAAGCGCGCGTCTGCGCACGCCAGATCACGAGATGACAAAGGAATTTCCGAGATCCGAATTTCATCGATGAAAATGACGCCAAAGAAACAGGTGTTTCTGGAAAGAGCACCATATCTGTAACATGTTGCATTACTCTCTACGTAACGAAAGCTGTGTAAACATTCGGTCTTGTCTGTAAGGCAGAAACGCTTACGACACTGTTATTCACGTGCAAACAGCAACAGGTGGCGTCAGACTGCCCGCGCAGACGGCCGGCGCAGTCGCCGATGGGAAACTCGCAGGTGGGGGCGCGACGCAGAATGCGGGCAGCGAATCCGGCAGAGGGCCGCGCATGCGCAGATGATGTGGCGGGGCGGGAGCAGGCGGTAGGGGCGGTCCGACCACGGCGGCGGAGAAAAGACCGGCCACACGACAGGGGGGCCGAAACTAAATCGGAACGATCACTTTTCGCATAAAATGTGTAATACTGATTAGCGATTACTGCTCCAGTTGTACTCAACAGTTTCAAAGTTGGTGGTGATCGCAGACACCGGTGTCCGGCTGCCATTTACTGCTCCAATATTACTAAGATATCTTCTTCCGCTCTACCAGCAGTTTCGTAGTTATGTCACAGCACGATACATCTGTCTAATGGTAGTCCACTATATACCAACACTAAACATTATTCCGATAACAACCTCTGTTACAATTAGTGCTCTGGATGATTTAATACATGTAATGTATTATTTTTGCAGCAAGTCTCAATGACAGGTGTAGGAACATCCGCTGACTTTCAACCTGTCATTACTATCGATCCAGAAATAAACAGCGCAACGGCAGTTCTTTTAGGGGATGGGTTTACAGCTGAAAACGTGTAACTTTATCCCAGCAGACGTGCAATTGCATGTTCTGTCGCTGAGACATTCCGCTTAAATATTTACGCGCCATGCGGGACTGACGTTACACATGCACGATCGGTTTATTTTTTAATCAGGATGTCCCACGTCTTTTGGCAAATACGTGCATGTGAAGCACACGCTACACGATGCGAATTAGAGGCTAGTCAGTACGTCAAACAATTCGCCTGCGAGAGAGCAGGCCGATTTCAATCTAATTTGTATATGTCATTTGTCTCCAAAACAAATGACTCTGATTAAAATGTTGGCCCTGAAGATTGTTAATCTTTGTGTTTAGAGTTCATTTACCCGTTTGAAACATCTAAAATGATATATTTTCACAGATAGATTGGGACAATCATTGTACCTTACAGTGATGGTAATTAAATTTGTTGGCCTAGCTGTGCGAAGGGAACGCCCCTCTGTTCTGGAACCAGTTACTATTAAGAGAGTGACGGAACCGTCAAAAACGTACGGTACAGGTCCAGCGCGACAGCCGTCTGGAGGCAGAAAGGGTGCCAGCATCACAGAATCAGCAGAGGGATTCGCTACGCCCGCGCATGCGCAGAAGTACGCCTTCTGCTTCTCGCTCGGGTTGCCACCGGCCAAGTGCTGAGTTTCGTAATGCAGATTTTGGGCCTTTTGCGGTGAGTGACTCTTCACGAACGCAGTAACTAAAGGATGCAGAAAAAGAGCCGGGAGGACGCATTGTGACAGGCGTTGCGAATGTGGTCACCTCTCTAAACCTCTGCACTCCTTCCGCATCAAACAAGAGAGCTGCTAGGGAAAGATTTTTCAGCGATAGAATCCCGTACTTTCTGAGACAGGCAAAAGGCGGCTTCGTCAGCGCAGGACATTTTAATTGTATTTTAAGGGCGACTGACTCAGAAGGCGCGACACCCTTCTGTGTCTGCCCTGCAAAATCTGACTGCAGGTCTGGACACGGAAGCCGCAGCTGAGCGGCGCGCCGCCACACGTACTCACTGCACGCACGCCTCGCCAGTGTCGGCTTCGAGGCCTGACAGACTCCACACCACAGCGGGCTGTGAGTAACTGTGCAGGATTACGACGCAGCCCCTGTCAGGTTCTCCGACCGTGACACTGTAATTGAGAAAGTAAAAGGTCTACCTCGTCCCAAAATAATTCGCGGAGGATAATGGAAATTAAATTGTAACCTCCTCCACATAACATCGGTGAACATACATTTCATTGCTCGGTGCAAATCGTGGGTTAACCGCAGACGTTTCTTCCGTAACGCGAGTGAGTGGCGGCTGAATCTTGCAAAATCCGGTGTTCGAAAATTAATTTACAAATGTCACCTACAGGATTGAAATAAAGCGTGAATTTCATTTTGAATTATTTGAAACTTGTAAGAATAATTAGTAATTCTCACTACATCATTCAAAAAAATAATTCGTTCACGTGACATATCAGACTGTAAATAATACAAAACATGTTGGCAAGTCCTACATACGACTTACTTATCTACAGAATTTTCATTTGGGGAATAGTAAACAGTTATGTATAAAATGCTACACAGGCAACCATGTCCTCCAGATAAACTCATGTGGAGAAACACTGGCCACGGTTGCTGGAAAGGAACAAGTAGTGGCGAAGCCTTCGACTGCAGGCGGCAGACTAACTGGGCGACATTTTGGAAGAAAATTTCCTCCAACTGACAGCAAAGCGAGGCCGTGGAGATGGTGTAAAGCGTGTGGTAGCAAAGCTAAAAAAGAAACTGGAGAGTGGAAAAGGGAAGAATCAACACACTGTTGTCCAGTGTGTGATGTTGCGCTGTGCATGTCAGAATGCTTTGAATCGTTTCACAATACCACCACTTGCAAAGTAAGTTAGAAATCAGATTAATAATGTTGCTCACGCAACATATGTTCCCTTTATCGGGCAACATCAAAGTTATTGACTGTGGATAGTATTGTCAGTATGGAAATAATGAGGTCACTGCAAAAAGAGTCATTAATTTGGCACTTACCTTGAATGGATTCCCACGTAGATTTCGTCCAATTCGTTATGGTTCATCTTGTTGATTCTAGGGTGATTCCACTTTGACTGCTAGAAGGTCCAGATCTGTATTTTAGCAATATTTGAAGACCTAACAAATGCGTTTTTGGGGAAGTTCTTAATGATCAAACAATACCAGATCACAATAATGGTATGGCAGAAATAATTTTTAACTTGATGTTCACGATGCACGTTTTTATTAAACTTCTTGTAAATTCACATATACTTCTTCTTAATTGTCAAATCAACAGTTTTGTATCAATCTTCGTATACTTGATTTCCACTTTAACGAAATACAAGACTTGACTGTTCTTTTATAAAGCGAAATAACAACTTCTGCCAAAGCGAAACAAAGACTGCTCTGTGCGCATTCGCGCCAAAATGGTTACAATTAAGTCAAAGATTATGACAGTCTCACAGAAAAGAATACACACAAGAACCATATCACTGTAATATATCGATACATCAGAGTAGCTATACAGTAATAAAAAAAATGTGAATATTGTCACAAAAATATGTCTGTTACTTGGCAGAAAAGTAGTACGATATTACTGGTATCGACAACTGGAGTTGGAGTGCCGTAATGGTCAGTTAAATAAAGAACCATTACAACACGAAAGCCATTTACGTATACAAATTATTTATAAAAAATTGTAATTAGTTGTGTATTGCGATATTTTTTAATAAACGCGTTTCAGTTTGTTTTTATAAAACATAAACAAGTCCAATATTTATCAGTAAACTCTTCCGGGCTAAATTGCCGTGGTCGATCTGTAGAACTTCTTCTCCCTGACGTTTCGTTCTCAACTACGGAGAACATCTTTATAAAAGTCGTCGACTCTCCTCGGAAGATGTTCTCCGTAGTTGAGAACGAAACGTCAGGGAGAAGAAGTTCTACAGATCGACCACGGCAACTTAGCCCGGAAGAGTTTACTGATAAAGACGCCGGCCGTGAAAGCCTACATGGAATGAAGTCCAATATTCATTCTACCTATAATAAACCCTACTGTAAAAACTTTATTTTCTTTGTTTCAGCTATAAACTTGCGATAACAGTGTAAATTTAAGCGGAGTTTTTTACTATAACGTGTTACTTCATTTTAAAGTTTAATGTACAAGGGTGAAACGGACAAAGTGCAACGATTTATCTGTAACCGTTCGTAAATTGTGATTTTTTTTAAAAAAACGACAGAAGACCCCAGTCTGGCGTGCTAGTGTGTCATACTGAGTCCCAGACTTTAAAGTGTTGACTTGTTGTTCCGGTGAGAGGCAACAAGGCCAGGCTCACTCGATTACGGGGCCAGCGTGTGTGGCGGTGGTGTTGTGACGTCACCACAGTGTGTCAGCAAGAGGCGCCTGCCGCGGCCTCCAGTTGATGACAGACTGAGGCAAAGAAACTGCAGGGACACTCACTGAGGTCTTGGTGACGCGACACAAAATTACAACGTTTTTCTCTTCCATTATCGTCAAGAGAACTGTAACATTTTCAATATGTGGAACGTAGTATTGAAAGTGTGAACCAGATGTAATCACTGACCAAATGAAAGGAGGAGGTACTGATTTCTGTACGTTTCATAGCGTGCTTTTGGGCAGGGCATCTCCACTTTGCAAATAAAACACAGTTGTTGACAAAGGAAATGGTGGCAGCCAGAACACATTCATAACCTGCTGGAAAAGAACAGTGCCATTACTACAATTCATGTGGGGCTCTGTAGAAAACATCTGAGGCAGCAGAATGTAATGTTTAAAACGTTAACCAGATGTAATTTGTTATAAAAAAGATGTTCTCAAAAAGAGTGTTCGAGTAGGGCATCTTCCATTTGCAGATAAAATGCAGTCATCGGCAGAGTAGACTAAATGCTGATAAAGAACAGCAGAATACCCCCCGTTACCACATTCCAAATAGGAAGGTGTAGACAATAGCCTTTGACGTTGCAGAGAGTAATATCAAAACATGTTAACCACATGTAATTACTTACCCAGTGCTGGAAGGAAGTACTTATTTCTCTTCATTTAAAAGCCTCCTTCCGAGCAGGGCAGGGCATCTTTCCTTGGCAAAAAAAAAAAAAAAATAATAATAAAATGCAGTCGATATCAGAATAAATGGCGTCAGCGACGTGGCGCTCATTAACCTGCTGGTAAGGAACAGGAGACAGCATTTGAGGCAGCAGGGTCCCATATGAACAGTGTCTAACCAGGTCTGTTTACCTACCAAGCGGAAGAAGGGAGGAGCAGCTGCGTCGCTGGAAGGTGTCCACGTGTTTGTCGTCGCTGCCGGGGAGAGAGAGGGGCGCTGGAGTTCCAGCGCCAGGAGGGTAGTTGTGAGTTGAGACGCCGAGCAGGGGACTCTGGGCAGTGCAGGCGTAAAGTTAAGAGCACCTGCGTTTAAGTAAAGTGCTTTGTGTTTTAATGCTGTGAAACAGAGGAGAGAGATACGATTAACGGTTCAGAATGAAATGAGGTGTAAGGACATGAGAAGAGAGTGTGAAGAGGAATGAAGGTAACATTTTTTTATTTAGTGGCACTGCAGTCGCGCTAGTTACATTAGTTTCATTGTTGAATTAGGCAGCCATATCAAGGAAATTGACATTTTTCATTAAAGAATGTTTAATTTTCACTCTGAGGGTTTTTTCATGTCTGTCAATTATTTCACTGACGTTTGTGAGAGTAAGATTTTGGTATCGGTGTCTTCCTTTGACAGTGTTAATGTTGTAATATGAAGTGCATACAGGTATTAATATATCTGATAATGTAAAAACATTTTGCTAAAGGCATATTTCACGACATCCTCGGTCCAAGCCATTTTTATTCAAAGCAGTGTCTCACTCAGTGGTGTGTATAAAACAGTTTGCTCGCTGTCTGGAGCATTGCACTGGGCTCTCAGCAACTGGAATCAGAAATTTGCAACTGGAGCGCAGACGGCAGCCAAGCACTGTGTTTCCAATCAATTACATTGCGAGGTGAGATGTTTTCATTTCAGGATCTGTTTGCTACGAAAATTATCAACTGACAGGCACCATTTCACGAACAGCATTACTTGCAGACCATTAACACACGGGGACCACTTTGCTTTTATTAAAGAGATTAATAGTAAAGTTCAGGATTTAATCAGTTTACAGTTTTTACGGTATCAATACAGTAAGACAACACATCATCACGTTGGAACACATAAGAGACACGTTATTGCAGGGAAAAGGACAGCCACAAAAGAATGTGCATCATGCGATTAGAAGCATACCAACTGACTTACATAATTTCACCACACTGACTGACTATGGATCTCCAGTTACATCAATTAGTGATGCAGCGGGCAATGCGAATAATTCTTGCTCTACAATCCCATTACAAAGGACTAAAGTTAGAGGAGCAGTTTCAGGAAAAAGAATAGATGTAAAAACCACTCACACACACTTAAAATTTGCTGTTCACAGCCACACAATTTACGCAGAATTTTGGATCGTCCCACTTTTAAAAACTGACGCTAAGCTGCGTATGGGTTTTTTAACAGAACATGATGCCATTTCGGACTATGAAGATGCATTACACTTTCAGCAGAGCATTTCAATACACGAATGGGAAATTAACAGATTAGAGCTTTCTTCATACACAAAAAATAACCAATGGTACACATCATTTTTAACTGACACGTATTTTGCCACAGTCAATGCGGATGAAGGATTAAATTTCGACGTTTCGCAGACAATCAAAGCCAAGGAAGACAGTCGTGAAGCAGCAACAGATGAACCAAACAACACACTCCATTGGACAGATTTTTCAGATCACCACCAATTCTGTCCCTACTGATGCAACTTTGCTCTCGCCACATTTAATTTTGAAGGATAAAAATCAGCCAGACAAAGTAAAAGAACTTGTGTCTCTCCCCAAGTCACAGCGTCTACGTCATCGTAAACTGACAGACACTGGAACAGTTAATACAAAAGAGGCAGCTGAGAAGAGGAAAAGCTTACAACAGAAGGTAAGTCACACTAAAAAATTTCAAGTTGGACAGTAATTTTTTGGTTAAACACGCCCATTGTCTTAGTAAAGCAAAGAACAGGTGTCACAAATTTGCATTGCCTTATAACGGACCATTTCGGAATCGACGAATCCCACTTCGGAACGTAGGACATCTTGAAACACTCAGAACGAAAGCTTCGACAGGTCTTCATCACATCACCAATACAAAACCGTTCACTGTGTAATTGTTTGACTTTGTACTCCTCATGAAGACAACACCATACCGATATACTACACTTCGTTTCCCTATGACGCCAACCGTTTGTACGTAGTTTCATTGACATGTATGTGTGCATGACAATAACATTTTTATCTCATACAGCACAAGCCATTTCGGATGTTTATTTTCTCTGTTTCATGATTGTTACAGAGTATATATATCATTCCGTGTTCTAACATCTGACCCCGATCGTTACAGTACATCATTTTAAAAACAAAGGTTACGTAAAATAAGACGAACATTCTTTCGCCAAAGACAAAGGCATCACAAAAGATAAAAGCAACGTGAGAAACAATAACATCGAATTTTGCGCGTCATAATGCATTTTCTCTTACAGGCTAACGTACAGAAGTATGCGATAACGGATTCCAGATAGTACTGATAAAACAGGTAGAGTATGAATATTTGTACAGGTTCGACACGTACTGTCAACTATCGGAGAAGATATTTAATTTCTTCGTCTTCCACTGGGATACTCTAATCCTGAGCTATAACCAGGGTTTCTTCATTGACTGTAAGAATTTTACTCTGCGTCGTATGTGAAGACTTACGGATTAATTATAGATGGAGCATGTGCAGCAATGACTTACGGATTTTTACAACAAAGATATGGTGAGACAACAGGAAGTGAGGATAGCGAACTTTTCATGATTATTATGCAGATGTTTATGATTTATAATATGAAGTGTGGCACACTGATGTTTGGGAGTATTAGGTATTGCGTGATGATTTAACCTTTGGAGCATGCTTTGTTGATTGTGTTTTGGTGTGTTTCTCTGATGAATAGAATTTCTAATGAAACTCCCCAGCAGATAAAAACTGCGTGCCTGACCGAGACTCGAACTCGGTACCTTTGCCTTTCGCAGGAGAGCTTCTGTGAAGTTTGGAAAGTAGGAGACGAGGTAGTGGCAGAAGTAAAGCTGTGAGGACGGGGCGTGAGTCGTGCTTGGGTAGCTCAGATGGTAGAGCACTTGCCATCGAAAGGCAAAGGTCCCGAGTTGGAGTCTCGGTCTGGCACACAGTTTTACTCTGCCAGGAAGTTTGATATCAGCGCACACTCCGCTGCAGAGTGAAACTCTCATTCTGGAATGTCTAATGGTTTGCGATAAGGTGTTACAAAGCGGCAAGACAAAACTGTGAATTTACAGGAAGATAAACACTTTCTTTCAAACATTTACATGTTTTTCTTTGGGAATAACAACCTGAAGGATTGAAGACGCTTATTACGATTTACTTGCTTTGATGAAATTTGTGACTTTGCTTCCACTAATCGATTTTCTTCTCATTCACAGAATAATATCATTTATCATTACTTTTCACCCACATTTAATCGACTTCATCGGAAAAAGAATTTCTTAATTATTTTCATTCTGCACGTTGACTTTAGTTGTTCATAGATATTAAGTACTCTCCTTGATAACACTTAAATTTTGCATTTGGGGTAATTATAAGTAACTGGCACGTGCATAGGTTAAGGTTTTGTGGACACATCTTCATTTGCTTTATCTTTTTTTTTGTGACTGACAGACAACAGAGAATGCAGCAACACATTGTTCCTTTCCTTTAGCCTGTATACTTCGGCGCATTTACTTGAGTACATAGAAACACGCACTCTGCAGAAATCACTATTGTACTCTTGCATAACAACACAATGTTTACCTATTGATATTTTCGTAATGCATTATACATGTAATGATTACTGTATTTTAATGTTTCTTTTCTAGCACAGTAAAACAAATTTCGATTATGATTTTTCTGTTTGACATGTTACTACGGACACATCTGTCTAAATTGCAATGTCGATATTCGTGACAAATGTTTGTTAGTCTTTGTCATTTAATCCGAGAATCTACCATACGTAGTTTTAGATAAACGTCTTGGCTTTATTTTCTTTCACTGTATTGTGACAGAATATACGTACTTTGTGAAAGCAGCACATTGATAGACTTGAGTAGAGTTATTCTCTGCACTGTGAGAAAGTTGAACGTATTATGAAAGTTTTCTTTTTATCACGACATGCCAAATCGATTACCGTGATTTTAGATGACTTAACAGACATTTTGTTAAAGTAACATGGAGGTACCTTCTGTGAGCGGTCTGGCCCTGAGTTGTCACTGGGTTTGTTGCTGACACGTACGGAGTGCACCAAGTCTGCTCTCAGCCGCCTCCCACACAGTCACGATACGACGCTTTCACTTGGAGAGGTGTTACAACGTCACGAGTGCTGGAAGACACTCCAACATGTGCTACATAGCGTGCTGGGTACACCAACAGCATCGTGTATGAAAAGCAGAAAAAGACATTGCTTCGACGTAATCACAATAAGTCTCACGAGATTTTGTGCAGAACAACGATAAAAAATAAAGCAATGAATGTAATTATTTCCCTCAATTGATGACTTTATAGCTAGTTGACAATAATGGAGTAGACCATTTTCTCAACTTGCGCACACTTCTTTCAAACGAAATGTAACGTATTCTGAGTACACCTGAGCACCAATGTAAACAACATTTGTAACTTGACTTGGCGTTCACCTGAGCACGAAATGGACGAAGCTTTCTGCAAAATAATTTATGAGCGAGTAGTCGCCACTACTTGCAAAACAAGTACGTTACGAGGTGAGGTATTTCCATTCCAGGATCTGTTTGCTACGAAAATCATCAATGGACAGGGATCATTTCACCAACAGGAGCATTAACACATGAACACCACTTTGTTTTTATTAAGTAGATCAATAGTTAATTTTAGGATTTAATCAATTTGCACACTTTTACCACATGAACACAGTAACAGAACATATTATCACGTTGGAAGGCATAAGAGACACGTTATTGCAGGGAAAAAACAGCCGCAAGAGGTGTATCATGGAATTAAAAAGACATCAATTGACTCACATAATTTCACCGCGGTAATTGATTATGAATTCGAGTTACATTGATTATTTATGCCGCATGTAATAAACGCAGTCCCAATAATTCTTGCCCTACAGTCCCACTAGAAAAGACTAAAGATAGAGGAGCAGTTTCAGGAAAAGGAGTAGATGTAACCCTAAAGACACACTTAATATTTGCTGTTCAAGTCCACATATTTTATGCAGAAGTGCCGCAACACGACGTGGTATGGATTCGCCTAATATCTGAAGTAGTGCTGGAGGGAACTGACACCATGAATCCTGCAGGGCTGTCCGTAAATCCGTAAGAGTACCAGGGGGTGGAGATCTCCTCTGAACAGTGTGCTGCAAATTTGACAGCCGGCGGAAGTGTTTAAAATCAGAAGAGTGTTCCTGGAGCCACTCTGTAGCATCTCTGGACGAGCAGGATGTCGCACTGTCGTGCTGGAATTGCCCAAGTCCGTCGTTGTGCACAACGGACGTGAATGGACGCAGGTGATCAGACAGGATGGTTACGTACTTGTCACCTCTCAGGGTCGTATCTAGACGTGTCACGGGTCCCATATCACTCCAGCTACACCAGTACAGCGCCTCCACCAGCTGGAACAGTCCCCTGCTGAAATGCAGGGTCCACAGATTCATGAGGTTGTATCCACACCCGTACGCGTCCATCCACTCGATACAATGTGGAAGGAGATTCGTCCGACCAGGCAACGTGTTTCCAATCATCAACAGTCCAGTGATGGTGTTGACGGTCGTAAAGCTTTGTGTCGTGCAGTCATCAAGGGTACACGAGTGGGCCTTCGGATCCGAAACACCTTTTCGATGATTTTTCGAGGAGTGGTTGGCACGCCGACACTTGTCGATGGCCCAGCACTGCAATCTGCAGAAATTTGCGGAAGGGTTGCACTTCCGTCACGTCGAACGATTCTCTTCAGTCGTTGATGCTCCTGTTCTTGCAGGATGTTTTTTAGACCGCAGCGACGTTGGAGATTTGATGTTTTCCTGTATCCTGATATTGTAGGTACACCACTGAAATGGTCGTCCAGTAAAATGCCCACTTCATCGCTACCTCGAAGTTGCTGTGTCCCATCGCTGGTGCGCCGACTATAACACCACGTTCAGACTCACTTAAATGTTGATAAGCTGCCATCGTAGCAGCAGTAACCCATCTGTGTAGATGCACTACATTTCGTATAGGAATTTGTAGATATAATTTTTATCAAATTAAAGAAAGAAAGACACATCCCTACATCTCAAAGGCAGCTTTCGAGCAGGGCATGTTCTGTTTTCAGATGAAAGGCAGTCGACTGTAGAGTTAATGGTGGCAGGCAGGCGGTACTTGTTATGCTGCTGATGAAGGACAGGAGAATAAGCGTATTACTACATGACGTGTATGAATCTGTAAAAAGTTAATCAGATATAATTACTTACCAAGTAACAGAAAGTGGTTTTCAGTTATCCACATGTTAAAGACAACGTAGGTGTAGTTTATCTTCTCTTCGCAGAATAGTAGTAGCGAGGTCTCTAGAGTTGTGGTACCCGTTGTGGATGTCCTGCAATGTAAGTCGGTGGGTGAACACACGGCATGGGTTATCGACCATCTGAGCGCAGACCTAAGTGAACGAGACACGAGGAGTGTGTCCTGCAGGGGGACCGGAGGTAGAAATTAAATTTTGACTTTTGGCTCGTAAGTAAAAATTCGAAAGAAAATGTTTGACATAAATTGAGACGAAGTGCTGATGACGTTCGGTCGTATTACCGTATATCGAATCACTCCCGTCTGCGTTAAGTATTCAGTTTCCCCTGAAAGTGTTCCAGCGCTTGCTCTGAACAAGCTACATCCCCTGAATATGTGCAAAAGTAGCGCACTGAACTTCCATAAAAACACCGAGTTGTTTTAAAAGCTTCACGGTTTTAAGGCCATTGCCATTCAGCTGCACGCGCAGTACAACTGATCGAGGAGAAAGTGTGTCTCTGACTCTAAATTAAGTGGTTTATAGGTCGCAGCTCTGTTTCACTAGGGCAAGAATCTTTTCTCTAGCATTATAGAAGCACAAAATATTTTGAGTACTATTCCACGGAAGCGGTGGCTATGGAACGATGCTTCAATACCCTACGACCAGCAAAGACTTGCCTTAGAACCGAATCGAGACAGACCAGGGAGACTGGCTGCGTTGTTCCTGGTGAGCGAACACCGAAACTACGTCAAAGAATACGGCGAGATTTAAAAAAAGAAAGTATCAGAAACATCTGAGTCCAATCCAAGAACTTAAATTATTGTATTGTTACGCGAATGCATTCTTGTGTTTAAAATGTTTATTGAAAGCAGTTTGTCGCCAGTTTTCTGTTTTCTCTATCGAGAAATGATGCCTGGTTTGCCTACTCCCAGTTCTTTGCGAATAGTACGACCTGCCCCCTCCCGCCACAATTGCTCTAGTTTATGTCGTGGGTACGCCCTTCGATTTCGCATTCATGGGGAGAAATCGTGAGGATTAGGAGTCGTATACATAAAAAGACATCTTTCGCCGGAGAAGATTATCAGAGCAAAAGAATATTCTCTCAGAAAGTTTTCAGTTACGCATGAATGAAAAATCGGAAGCGTATTCTGTGGCGAGAGAGTTTCCTTCCCACTGCCTCCCCACCTCCCTGAGAAGGTTCTCTTGTGTGTGTCGTCTGCCGTGTCACGCGTGACGTCAGACTTCATGCAGCTCGCTCAAACAGGCAAACCGTTCAGTGTATGAAGATGGAACTGGCGTCAGTGTGTTGTGGAAGAGTTGCACTACGTTTAGATTTCACTTTTATGTGCGGCAGCAAATAGTTAAGACGATGAAAGACAATTGGAAAAACGCGTTTTCTGCGATCGTATTGAGTATACGACTCGTACGAACCTTTTCTGTTACTGAAGTTAGGTGAACACATTATGTGAATGAAATCTTAAAATTACATAATTTTTCATCGACTCCAAACCGGAACTATGGCCGAGTTTTCTAAGAAGAGATAATTTTGTTCAAATACGACGCAGAATGGTGTGCTCGCGTGTCAAGGACGCAAGCGATCGCCCGTGGCGTTCGTTACGAGAAACAGATCGCTAGGTTTGTAATCAGCCAGCTGTTAATTTTTCCGATTCGTCTATATTCCGAACTTAACGAAGTGTAAGATTTACGGTGTGAAGACATGAATATCCCGAAACGTCAGCGGCACAGGTGTTGTGTGTATACCAAAGTCTTCTCGTACATCAGTGTGAAAACTTGAGTCTACTAAATAGCAACAAAAACATTTTAATTTTCACTTCTTTTGAAAGGTCGCTCATCTCTTCTTTCATGACTTTTTGGAAGGAAATTCGCCATGCAAATAATGTTTTTATTGTAAGGCTCGTAGAAGTTTCTACTGTTTCTCTCTTCTGTATTTCTTCGGGTACCTATACCTTCTTGCCTTACAGGCAATATAAACTTTGCCTTTACTACCAAAAAGTCTGTAAAAGCTAACGTCAACAGAACTTACTCAGCTCGATGTTATGCTACAGAGCACACTTCAAGAAACGGAGAATGTTCTCGGTTCGTGATTCGGTCCTCCAGTTTGATTCATACGAAATCGGAGCATGATGTTTGCTTTTACCGACTCCCCCCACTCATTTACTCAAGCTGAGAAATTTCTCGGGTGAAGCATATTCTCCGACTCGCTTTATTCGTGCGAACCTGGGAATGTTCTCCACAATTTCGAGTATAAAGTACATTCTCAGTTTTATTCATATGACCGAAGGTCGCGATTCTGTAAGTTGCACGAAACCATGATGACGCACACTTAGAGAGGTAATTCGCCTCAGAAAGTTTTCGCTCTGGACGGCGGCAAGTACTGGGTGTCCAGCAGGCTGCTTCAGAAACTGTTACATTATTCACTCTGAAGCTGCAAATCGAAATGTACAATTCTGTCCCAAACACAGCAATACTAGTTGTGACGAACGTTTACCGCACAGGAGGCAATGTACTGTTTTTCTCCGACGTTAATACCACATACCTGTCAATTTCTGCGGGATTTCGGCAGAATCGGGTCGGGCCAAGAGTTATTTAGGTCCTTTCCAATTAATGGCGTCCAACACTGGGTTGCCAATCGCCAGAAACGTTGTATTAGATAGTGTTTCCGTGTTTATTTCTGTTTCCTTTCTCTTTAATCTTCACTCCTTCCACTTTGGGATTCCGAGATGAACCCCTTTTCCTCTTCCATTTTCCTCATTAGCGACGTCCCTGCAACAGTGCCGCTCTCACTCCAGCCTAGCGACTGGAGAACTGAAGTCGGTGTGTGAACGAGATCTCTGTCACGGCTGGAGTTTAGCGTGGAATACGACTGAGTAAGTGCTGCCAAGCTTAGCCCGAATTATGCACAACTTTTCTCCTGTTTTTTTAATTTATGATATCCCAAGACCATTTGAAATTTAATTTTCAAGGTTACTGCGACCCCATGTGGTGATTAAAGTACTTTAAAGAGAAAGCGTGTAATCCATTTGGAGTTGTGGATGATAACAAATCGAACACCACATTGCATTCCAGCATTGCTGATGGGGGGCGCCACGAACTTGTAAGTCATTTTCAGCCAGGTATCGCGATACTTTTGACCACATAGTGTATGTGAAGGCATCGTCAAGATCTAAAATGGATGTTTGAGCATCAAGAAAATGCTTAATGGTCTAAGTCAACGACAGAGACAGACAGGTAGCAAATATGGTTTCCAGTCATAAAACAATCGAGCCACAGAATGAACATCAGTACAGTAGTTACATGTGTAATGAATCTGATCTGAAATTATACTATGGAAGATACTGGTTGACATGGCCAAAGATGAATAACATGTCTATGTTGGACAATCCAAGTCCACAGGAAGATCATAGGTACATAAAATCAAACATCTTTGGAAGAACTATGTTATCTGTGAATACATTTATAAATACATCTGTGGAAGGGCAGTGTTATCTGTGAGCACAAGGTGTAAAAAGTATGTTTGTAGCACAAGAATATGACATCATGCCGAAAGAAATACCCACATCTTTACTGGTTTAAATGAGAAAAATGTCCATGTTTCATACATACCATGGTACAGAAAATTGCGAAAGTTTGCCATAAAAATAGTTTGCGTTGTAACCGATATGTGGCAGATCATTACAGTTTCAGGCCTATGGCCTGAATGCCAAAGTTAACAGCGAAACGGATCAACATATCAGCAGATCGAATTCGCGGAGTCTCTACTAATTCAGTTCTAGGGAGATGAGGAGCCAAGATAACATGGGAGTACTGCACTGGTGTTAAGGATGCGAATTACATTGGCACAAGGATGATAAGGACGCCTCATTTAATGATACATAAACGGAAAAAAACAGTGAACATATTCTAGTGCTCGATTTCACCTTCCGCTTTGACCATAGAGTGAGGATTCACATGCACAGAATTTATTTTCTGTTGTCGACACACATTGCCACATTGGTTGTGTATTCTTGGGGTGGCATAGGTTTGTGCGTAAAACGTCCTATAAATTTTGAATGTCGCCAAATCGTTAGTTCAGATAGATTCCTATCGTATGTGCTGTGTATTAGGGACAGGCGTTTTGTAGACACCATAACAACTTGCATTTGATATCTGCAATAAATTGATCTCACAGTTTTTATGAGCAGACATCACGTCGCAGCACCGCCACGTCAGCGTGTATTCACACTGTCTGTCACGTCATGTAACGTCAATTCGCTTAGTCCGTGTCAGAGTACAGTATTTCAGTTGAGGAACTAGGGTTATGAATGACCAAAGCAAACCTCATAACTTGTGTTCTTGATCAGTCTTGTTTGCTGAAGTGCTGAGGCGTGAAGCAACACCTCAAAACATCGACATTTCTATGTTATGGGTGAGTGGGCGTCTCTTCTGTTATTGCCAAACCTAAACAATTTTTCGCTTTCAGATATCTCACAAAGCTGGTGTGAGAACATCCAGTGCAAAAAACCTCCAAGTCGGCATCGAACATTTACAATTTGCCACGAAATCAAAGCACAATAAGAAAATGAAGATTAAAATGTTACAAAAGCACAATATCCACTACTATACAACGAGTTAACTTACGCTGACAGCAGATGATGATACCGTCGACACTTCATTCCCTGGAAACCGTGCCGTGCCGTGACGTGACGTGACGTGACGTGACGTGACGGTCTGTTGACGACTTGTCTGAATGCCGCCATTTGAAATGCATTGTGGAATGTTTTCACACGACGAGACTTGACGGCATCCCGAGATCATGCGACAATTTCAGCTTAATGTTGACAACGTGCACACCACGCAATGCTCACACCAGAGATTTTTCTACTCTATGGCTTTGATCGACGTCATACCTGACTCACAGATGCTACTTAGAGGTGACATCTAAAGGCAATGAGGTTCAATCCTAAACCAAAGAATGTATCACAAAAAAGACAGATAATATACATACATACAATAAAATTCGATTGCAGCTCATGCGATTAATTACATAGTTTGCATGGGGGCTTAATTAAATACAAGATTGAAAATACTTTTGGATTTTTAGTAGCTGTCTGTCCGATTACGCAAGTCTCGTAAACGGTTGGCCCTGACTATTATTATTACGCAATCTGACTGCTTAGAACAACAACAAGAATGAAATGAAACTTTTCGTTGACACAATTAATTAATTAAGTCCCCAGCAACTATGAAACCTACGAAACCAACAAGCACAAGTGTAGCTGTTCTGTATGTGGTAGTATGACTCAACGCACATCTCAACACGAACTGTCTTCTACGAGCTCTGCCCACGCACTGACTTCTACGAGTTCTGCCCGCACACTGACTTCTACGAGTTCTTAACAGGCACTGACTTCAACGAGTTCTCTCCAAGCACTGACTTCTACGAGTTCTTAACAGGCACTGACTGCTACGAGTTCTCAACAAGCACTGTGGAGGCGGCTTAATAATACTCTTTGGCGCAATCTCTGGCGCAGTGGCTCAGTGTAGCCACCTTTCAAGTTATAAGCTATATTGCAAATAAATTGAGCTAACAAAAAAGAAAGTAACAACATAAAAAACCATACATGCATGAAACAAATTATCACAGTTCACGTGTGCAAGTGAAAGAACCATGCATGTCCTTTAAAGTCCACTACAATATCACTCGTAGTAAACTCATAATTTACATCTACATGGACAGTTTGCAAATCACACTTACGTGCTTGGCAAAGCGTTCATCGAACCATTTTTCACAATAATCCTCTATTATTCCAGTCTGAAACAGAATGCCGAAGAAACGAACAGATGTACCTTTCCGAGCGAGACCTGATTTCCTTATTTTATGATGATGATCGTTTCTCGCTGTGGAGGTCGGCGAAACAAAATGGTTTCCCATTCGGAGGAGAAAGTTAGTAATCGAAATTTCGTGGTAAGGTTCTGCCGAAACGAAACATGCCTTTATTTTAAATATGGCCGCCCCAAATTCTGTATCATGTCAGTGACACTCCCTCCCCTATTTCTCGACAATACAAAATGTGCTGCTTTTCCCTGAACATCCTCGATGAAGTACGTTAATTCTAACTAGCAATGATCCCACACTGCACAGCAGTATTCTAGAAGAGGACGGACAATCGTAGTGTAGGCAGTCTCTCTAGTAGATCTGTTGCATCTTCAGCCAATAAAACGCAGTCTTTGGTTCTCCTTCCCCACAATATTTCCTATGCGTTCTTTCCAATTTATGTTGTTCGTAACGGCGATTCCTAGGTATTTAGTTCAATTTCCGGCCTTTAGATTTGACTGATTTATCGTCTAACCGATTCCGTTTAGCACTCATGTGGATGACCTCACACTTTTCATTATTTAGGATCAATTGCCAGTTAATACGAATTGTGAACTCTGTGACAGGAAATCACGAATCACGTCACTGGCCAGCCTGTGACGATATTCCATAACCACGCAATTTGACTACAAGCCGCTTGTGAGATACAGTGTCAGATGACTTCTGGAACTCTAGAAAGACGAAATCAATCGGAAATCCCTTGTCAATACCACTCAATACTTCGTGTGAATAAAAGCTAGTTGTGTTGACTGTGTGTTAATAGACCATTCTCTTCGAGATAATTCATAATGTTCGAACACAATACATGTTCCAAAATCCTGCTGCAAATAGACGTTGGTAATATGGCCCTGTAAACTGATGGATTACTCCTACTGCGTTTCTTAACTATTGGTGTGACCTGTGCAAGTTTCCAGTCTTTGGGTTACGAATCTTTCGTCACGGAGTTTCAACACTCAGTTTCGCTACGACAATCCTGTGTTCACTAATCTCAGTATATGTTTTGGTGCTCGTTATGGGAAAGTGGGTGTTTCTGGCAGGGACAATTTAAAATCAGACACAACAATGGCAAAATAACATAATTACGAACATATGGGAAACGGATAGATACAGAATTCAGACAGAACAACGCAAGGGAATTCTAAAAAGTTTTCAAATCAGAAATAACAGGGTACAAGCAGTTGTACTTTAAAGATTCAGAAGGCAAAATGACTACCAACAACAAACACAACTCTGTATTACTAGCAAAATGCTTCAACAACCTTCTAAACTGCGAGGAACCAACACAAAGACAATCTTTCAGACAGTCTCAAAAGGAAATCCCGCCTTGAGAGCCATACAACTGCATTAGACTCAACAATACAGTGGCCAGCCGAAAAACAACAGGGCGCCAGAAGAAGACGGGATATTGGCTGAGATGTGAAAACTAGGAGGGAGCGGGCAGTTGAAACCTTTTACGAGGTTACGAAATACTGCTGGGAGAAAGGAGGAGTACCGGACGCCTGGAAACAAGCCACAATCCATCCGCCACGTAAGAAGGGAGACAGGACAGGCACCCACATGTATCCAACTTCATTGTAGGACCTCTATTGGGTAAGACAGAAGACCAATCAGAAAGCACAACTGGGGTGTACCAAGCGGGATTGAGGAAAAATAGTTTTTGCCCAGAGGAAATTTCTAACTTGAAAAGAATCATCACGATCAGAACAATGTAGAACCACAACACAGTCGTTATATTCACTGATTTCAAAAAAAGCCTACGGTTCTGTAAACGGTCAGACAGTGTCCTTAACAGAGGACAATTAGTCAAACAGGCACTTGCAGGCGCAAGTTGAAAAGTTGAATTCGTAGGAGAAGTTTTTCTAGCCTTCACAACTGACACAGGGTTGGGCAGCGCCATGGGCTCTCACCGAGTCTCTTGAGTTTAACCTCAGACAAGGACATGACAGCGAGGGACAGAGAACTAGAAGAGGAAAACGTCGAAGGAATTCATCTAGAACAAGAAAGAGCATGATCTGACTTGAAATATCTTGTTTCTTCTGACAATATTTCTATGATTTCTAGGGACAAAACAGATGAAAAGATAATGATAGAAACACTGTACAGAATTGCAGCTACAACCTGATTACAAATGTAGGAAGCGAAAACGGAATACGTTGAACATGTACACAATAGAGAAAAATATATACAAACACAAAATGGAAACGTCAAAAGAGTTGATAAGCTTATGTGGGAGAATGGAGACAATCAAATGGTTAGACAACATCACAAGTAAAGAAAGATCGAGAAAAATTGAATTAGCGAACAAACTCACCCAAAACCGATATAATAAAAAATCAGTATCATTCCAGGCAAAAATTTAACACCACGCAACAGTAACTACACCGAATGCACCATGCAGATCTAAATGCCTAAGACCGAGTACAAGAAGTGAAGGAGAAGAACTGGAAATGCAGAAATACTTCAGGCCCACAAAAGAACTAAACTAATAGCTTGACGAAGAGGAGAAATGAAGAGCTATAGGGAAATACAGGAACAGTCGCAGACACAGTAAGGAAGAGGAAATGAAAGTTTTACGGTCATTGTACGAATGACTACAGGCTATTGGAGAAAAATTTTAATCTCGTATTTCCAAATTAAAAAACATCACGAGGTGGCTGGAACAGCCATGAAAGGATATGACAAAACCGAACGTCACAGAAGACACCAGACAAACAAGGAAAATTTCCGGCTACAGGTCAATAGTGCAACATTTCTTGTCCGACAACAAAACTCACAACCTAGGAGGCTGATGTCAAATGAACAGAACCAGGCCGCCAGCCAATGCATTAAGAGATTCTGGGAAGAAGGCAAACGACTTACCATTGTCTTAGGTTCTAAGCTATCTATAGTTGATCAAATTCAATTATAAAAAAATTGAAAACTTAAAGAGGTCATAAGCAGGAAATAAGGAGAAATAAACACAGAATTCCAAAAATAAGCACTGCAGAGATAAGGAAAATTCAAAGAAAGTGACAAATGTTCGAACCGGTCACGAGAATTGAGCTACATATTTCAGTTCAAGATATCGAGTCCAAGTTTCATTATTTTCAGGGTTTTTGCAATTGGTTAGTGCTGTTCTGTGTCACTGTATTTCTGTTGCTACTGTCGCATTCTGTAGTACTCCGACAAATAGGAAATTATGGAATCCATAACTAAACTTGATCTAGACGACTCAAGTACAAAGACAAAAACAAAACAAAAATCCTAAAATGTAATAACAGTAGATACTTAATGAAATGTCAGCAAAAATAACGCACCGTGCAGCAGAGACCTACAATTTACCTCTATAGGCCTGGCTGTCCTCTTATAGTCTCCTGCCTAACCTCATCCTCATAAATCGTGCAGTTTGCGGAAAAATACAGCCAAATATTCGTGGGAATCAAGATTATAAATATGCGAGCTAACCGTTCCATTAGCACCAATTATGCTGTTCTTTCGATTCCTGCCCGAGCACACTTTCGGAAATCATATCTTATTGGGAAAGAAGTAGCTAAATATTTTATAGGAACCAAGTATGAAAAATACGATTGCTGCTTGATTCACTGGCATCAGTTTAAGCTGCGCGCTGAGGTTGCGGTGCTGCCTAACCATACTCTCGGAAATCGCGACATATTTACAACAATCGTCACAGTTTACTTCAGGCACTGAGACAACCACAGATAACATTTAATGACGGGACACTTTCATCTTTCGCATCGTACACCGCTGATGTCACGGACGTCGCTAGTCAAAGTTGACGGGTGGGCTAGGACACTAGAATTGAACCATAGTAGTACTTAATGCCTGAAATTCATATCTAGGCTGGTGGAAAATCTTGTAAAAATAAATTATGCCTTACGATAGGTCCATGGAGGACGCATGTTTCAAGAAACCATGGCGGTGTGCTAACGTTGTCGAACATTATCCAAAAGATGGAATGAAGAAAGCACTTGGCATGGCAGCTTTGTAGGAATATTTATAATCTGCAGACGCCCGATCTTCCTGTAATTAAAAGATACATAAAATTAATCTTTCTCCTACAGAGACTGCCTTAGACAGATTCTTATGAATTATCCGCTCGACTGATTTGTAAAATTATATTATTCTTAATATAAGTGCTGTGTCTAAGATCTCCATATTTATTAAACATGCACGAATCGAGAATTAATGTTACGCATGCGCAGGAAGGTGCAGTCATTTCGGTGGCCGTGCTTTGGCAGCGACCACACTCTGCTCGGTGGCTCGGCACAGGCCGCTGCCGCTGCTCCGCGCTGTTGCCGCATTTCTCTGTCTCTGCAGACTCTGCTGGCAACGGGGACAGCAACGGCCGCCTTGCTCGCCTTTAGACTCAAACCGTTGCTGGGATACGGCGTGGGCCGATGACGAGAGCCGTGTATTGTTGACAACTGCGTCACGTCACGGTTTGTCTTGTTTACTGTAAGGGGGTACAGTTGATTGAACAATCATTTTTGAGACGATCTTAGTGCAAATTTTGACAAAATGAGTTAAGAGCGGTAACGGATCCTACACACATAGATACATTTTTTTTTTTTTTTTTGGTATGAGAAGAGCTTTATTCCAGATATTGTAAATGTGTTACTGTGACTCGTTACAGCGGCATCATTTATGAAAGGGCTTTACTCCTGGAACAGCGCCCTTTCAATGGTGATCATACTGGCATGCCATCTACCGAATACTTAATGCACTATATCTTTACGTTTCTCTTTCCGTAGTTGAACCGTTGCTATTTCTGAAGAAGCGTTGTGAAATGTAAAAATGACTCCAAGTATTGTGTTGGAGAGTAGTGACAGTACCAAGAAAGAAATAAAGAAACAAAGAAAAACGTATTGCTGGAAAACATGAGCAGAACGCTGTAAGAACAGCCACAGTAATTTGTCATGAGTACAGTAACCCTTTCAGCCATGTTCCTTTACACATTTTGAGCACAGTAGTTGCAATCAGATGTGGTTTCTAAACACACACATTCACGACCGATTCCAAAGTTGAGGAATTTTTGAAGGCTGTCGCCCTGTTTCCTGTATCTTTTTGTTTTTCGTGTTCTGTGCTGTACTCTACGATAATTCATCATTACTTGGGTACGAATTAGGGTTGCATAGTCTCCTCAGACATAGATAGCGGTTGCATAGAATGTATTGTTACAGTAGAGCAATGCAGGGCCGATGGGGGTGGACTACTCAAGTCGCATACGTGACGGAGCAGCAATAAATGCGCCGTGAGTGGCAGCGTTAGGCAAAGTGAGACGCGTGTCACGTGACACGACACTACAGCGCGACACGCACGAGTGGCGCGGGTGTCCAGAGCATACTGCGACGCGCACACCACACCTCACACGCGCCGGCTGGCGACGCTCTGCGCTGACAGAACCGAGGCGCGCGCAACCTGTTATCTTCCTCAAACGATTTTACAGAAACTATTCACCGAAAATGTTTGATTTTTGCCATACTTGTATCGTTATATGTCAGCTTCGTGGCGAAGTGCCCATCACCTCGCTAATGGTCATTCTTATTGTGATGTACACATTTTAGTAAGGCACTACGCAAAATCAAAAAGTTTGCAATGAAAATTAGGGGTCGCTGTGATTTTGCGTTTGCTGAGTATTACACCATATGTTGCTGCGTATGAAATTTAGCTAACATGTAGAATTTTTGTTTAGATTTCTATCTGCCTCCGATCTCGATGAAATGGATCCCATGTAGCGCGCTCACTTCCGATCTCACGCCCGCCAGAATGAAATCCTCGCAACATCTCTCATATCTCCTAAACAGCTCGAGACATCGAAACGAAAGTTTGGCGAAAGATAGCACACAAGGAGGAGAGTGTTTTGCCAACTCTTAAGCACACGGAACTTTCTCATCTATGGCGATATATCAGTACTTATACTTCCCTTTCTATTTACTTCACTCCAGTGACTAATTTTTTAAGACTTATTGGCAGCTAGCGAAACAAGAGCTTCCTAGTATGAAAATAAACATGAAATTTGTTCTTGTATGTTACTGCAAACCGACACTATGAGGTTTTTTGTAAGCTATTGTTGCTCTGTGATTGCCAATTACTTGTTTAATGAGGCACTCCGTTTCGGAATTCTGCCTCAATAGCTGCTGTGAGATGAGTTTGGCAAATTACACTGTGACAAAGGACGTACAATTAAACCAGTGACCAAGAGAAATGTGGCCGTTACTCACGAACGGTAATGCTTCTTCGAAGGAGAAAAGGTTAACAATTAACACAAAAATAGATTGCCAATTCTGTTGGAATTTTGGTGGAATTCCAGTAACCCTCAGTCGTTTAATGAACAAAGTAAGAGCATATCGACTATCAGAGCAATTGTGTGATTGGATTGAAGAGTTCATAGATAACAGAACGCAGGAATGTCATTCTCAATGGAGAGAAGTCTTCTGAAGTAAGAGTGGTTTCAGGTGTGCCGCAGGGGAGTGTCGTAGGACCGTTGCTATTCACAATAAACATAGATGACCTTGTGGATGACATCGGAAGTTCACTGAGGCTTTTTGCAGATGATGCTGTGGTATATCGAGAGGCTGGAACAATGGAAAATTGTACTGAAATGCAGGAGGATCTGCAGCGAATTGACGCATGGTGCAGGGAGTGGCAATTGAATCTCAGTGTAGACAAGTGTAATGTGTTGCGAAGATCCCTTATCATTTAGCTACAATATAGCAGGCCAGCAACTGGAAGCAGTCAATTCCATAAACTATCTGGCAATAGGCATTAGGAGTGATTTAAAATGGAATGATCATATAAAGTTGATCGTCGGTAAAGCAGATGCCAGACTGAGATTCATTGGAAGAATCCTAACGAAATGCAGTCAGTAAACAAAGGAAGTAGGTTACAGTACGCTTGTTCGCCCACTGCTTGAATACTGCTCAGCAATGTGGGATCCGTACCAGATAGGGTTGATAGAAGAGATAGAGAAGATCCAATGGAGAGTAGCGCGCTTCGTTACAGGATCATTTACTAATCGCGAAAGCGTTACAGAGATGATAGATAAACTACAGTGGAAGACTCTGCAGGAGAGACGCTCAGTAGCTCGGTACGAGCTTTTGTTGAAGTTTCGAGAACATACCTTCACCGAAGAGTCAAGCAGTATATTGCTCCTTCCTACGTATATCTCGCGAAGAGACCATGAGGATAAAATCAGAGAGATTAGAGCGCACACAGGCATACCGACAATCCTTTCCACGAACAATACGAGACTGGAATAGAAGGGATAACCGATAGAGGCACTCAAGGTACCCTCCGCCACAGATCGTCAGGTGGCTTGCGGAGTATGGATGTAGCTGTAGACAAAGGCAGGAAAAACGAGTGGAGCGAAATGCACATTCATTTTTAAGCAATATATTACTTAAAATTAATAACGTTATTAAAGTTCTGAAGTATAATTTTCAAAAGAACGCATTTTTTACCGCAATATTTTTTAATGAGATTTCGTGTGTCAATTTTCGCATTATTCAGTATTTCGTCCTGTTCGTATCATTCAGTTCTCTACCAGTAGCCAGTTTTCTCGTGTTGTACAATAGGCAGCACGTGACAGGCATTGAATTCAATTTCTAGTTTCTGTTTGAACGTAAGGAATACATTTACACACGAAATGCACAAGGTGTTACAGGCATAGAGAACAATGACTACGTATACAAGTAATGAAAATCCACATAATTATAAAAAAACCTCAAAAATTAACTATAATACACAGAAATAGAAAGGGCAGTTTTAAAATGCAGGCAGAGGCATGATTTGAGTTGCTTTTCCTTATACAGGAAGATAAAGCTGCTTGGAGTATTAGTGGCATCTACAGTAAAACTTGAGCAGGATAAAAAAATCAAGAGAAGGTACACGTAACCTACAGGGTGGCTGCTATTAAGGTTTCTGCTGCTTGGGCGGGCCGCCACGAGAAAGGAAAGGAGCGACCGGAGGACAAAGACACTTTGCGAAAACATTCGTAGGAGACATCTGGCAGATAGTCCAGAGGGATTCTTGTGGCATGTGGATTACACCAGATGCAAGACACAATCCGTACCTCCTCTGCGTGACGTCAACCGTAATGTTACCGACGACAGTGACACGAGATCGGAGACATTAGACACAGTTTCCCGAAATTCCTTCAGCAAAGAAGACCAACTAGGTATTCCAGCTTTCGAGTCAACAACAATTGACATCCTGAGTAACATGGAATTAGATATCCTTCATGTACCGAAGCAGCTTCAAACACTCAATAAGGACAAGTCTTCCGGTCCACATAGCATGTCATTCAGGTTCCTATCGAGAGTGTGCTGGTATAACAGCTCCGCACTTGAGTCTCTCTACGAATTATCCCTACCAAAAGATATTAAAATACATACAGTGTGTGCCTTTGCACAATCTGAAATTATTCTGTGGGGTGGAGCATATTGTCAAGCAAATGTGATTTGAGTTTGTGTATGGAGTTCATTTCCGTATCTAGATTTGTTTTTCTTCACTCAAGGTTTAAATGGCTCTGGGCACTATGGGATAGAACTGCTGTGGTCATCAGTCCCCTAGAACTTAGAACTACTTAAACCTAACTAACCTAAGGACATCACACACATCCATGCCCGAGGCAGGATTCGAACCTGCGACCGTACCGGTCGCGCGGTTACAGACTGAAGCGCCTAGAACCGCTCGGCCATCTCGGCCGGCTTCACTCAAGGTTTATTCGGCGGAATAAGTTATCCCTTTCAGTGTCACTAGATGACGGATAGTGTAAGTCATTCCACATCCTACTATTACACTCATGAAGGTTTTTGTTGCTTCCAGACTGTTGTTAATCGCTGATAACAAACTCCCTAAGTGGATAAGTCTACTGTGAAGGTGTTGACAGAATCCTCAACTACGTAGAAAGCTGGCTAAAAGAGCGCTAATCGACGTATGTACGAAATACTAAATAGTACTAAATTGCTAATATTTACTATACTCTTTCAAGCTAAGCAACCGTTAAAGGAGGCCGTACTTACAGACGATGTGAGAGTGGTGTTTGAGGAACCCTGATAAACGTTCTGTTTAACTTGCACTGCTCGCAGAGTAGACGCAGAATGCGTGCTCTCCTCTCCTTCAATCCACGCCAAACACAGTACAGAACGATATGCTCCTCCGAGTGAAATGAGGAATAATTTGTTACATTGGGCTCTGTACCGGCATGTATGCTGCTCTGTAGACCTGTGAGCTTCGCTTTACATTCCTGTCACGGCGTCCACATGTGTAGTACTTTACCAGAGCACTTTGCTTTATCGAGACGCATGGTTCATTTATTAATAGCGCGATAGCTACACATGCGACATAACTCTCTATGTAGTTAAAGTCTACATGCACTGTAGACTTAAAATCTCTATCAGTGCATAAGATGGTTTTTTCTTTCATTAATATACCACACCTTATGTTTACACTTCCAAGTCGTTTCTAGTGGATCCACTTCGCTAAATAATACGCCTAACTTCTGGGGATTGAGTTTGACAGTCGGTGGCGTCACATCGGCCGTGTACTCGCGTTGTGTAATGTTCCTCCCTCGATTTGGGGTGGACCCCCGCAGCACAAAACACTGTCTCCTCCCATAGTCACACTTACGACTTTAAATGACTAGCAACTGGGCGTTGTTCAAATGTTGCAAGCACTCGAGTACCCGCGAAACAAAAACTGCGAAACAAGCCTCGAATTGGCACAACGTCGCCGTGTTAATTCTGCAGACATTTTGACGTCAGCCGCAGACGCAGGTCGCAGCAAAGCAGAGGACGATTTCACTTCCAGGTCCGCTTCCTGTGTCCTGCCAACCACGCAGCTTTCAAGCTGCTCCCGCGCTTGCTTGTTGCTGCTAAAAGTGAATGGAAACGGAAAGAAACAGAAAATTCAGAACTATCAGTCAGACTTCGTTTATTACATTTTCAAACGTGAAATTAACTCTCCCGATCTCGGATATGCGAAAGTCGAAAAAGTTTCCTTTCTTCGCACCCGAAATCATGTTCCGTGTTCTTCACAGAGATCTATTACTGACCTCCATTGGACTGGCACTCAGTACAAAATAAGCAACACTGTATCTCAGGCAGTAATTAGAGTTAAATTACGTTGAAACAAGCTCAGAGCAATAACAGAAGACGGTTTTACAGTTTCTGGCGATAATATTTACAACGTATCGTTTCATTGTCCATAAGCAACACTTTGCAAAAAAAAAAAAAAAAAATGGTTCAAATGACTCTCAGCACTATGGGACTTGACATCTATGGTCATCAGTCCCCTAGAACTTAGAACTACTTAAACCTAACTAACCTAAGGACAGTACACAACACCCAGTCATCACCAGGCAGAGAAAATCCCTGACCCCGCCGGGAATCGAACCCGGGAACCCGGGCGTGGGAAGCGAGAATCCTACCGCACTACCACGAGCTGCGGACTTAACATCTTAACATCTTAGAACTTAGAACTACTTAAACCTAACTAACCTAAAGACATGACACACATCGATGCCCGTGGCAGGATTCGAACCTGCGACCGTAGCAGTCGCACGGTTCCGGAATGGAACGGCTAGAACCGCACGGCCACCGCGGCCGGCCAATACTTTGCAGTTTGTTGTGATGAACATTGAGCAATAATTTCAAAACGTAGCAGATAAAACTTTCTTCACAGATTTAGGTAGGCTTTTATTTTCTCTTGCTTTCATACAGTTCTCTTCTAAGTGAACTAACGGAATATTGTTGCTTATTGTGAAACAGACAGTTGTAGCTACTGAGATACCATGGTGAAAACAGGAACGAACGTAACGTTATATTTAATGAATCTGGCAAACGTAAGAGGACCAAAGCGAAAGTCTGGAATATTTGCAGAGGCATCTGTCGTTATGACTTTGTAGATTTTTCTGTTTTGTCGGTGACAGTGTGGTGAAGACCGATGACATGAATTTCTTTTCTACTGTAACTTTAAGGTATTTTTATAGGTTTAGATGTCCGTTGCACCATTTTAAACTCAGGGATTTTCAATTACGAGGTGAACAATTCTTTTGGCGTTACTTGTGACTGGCCAAGCTGTTTGCTCGTCATCTGTTGGAGACTTGTTTTCATTTTAGAGCTGACCGTTCCTTTACCAGTCGGTTGTGTTGTATCTGACAAATACGTAACATCTGTAATGACTGTCCTTACGGTAATGGGAAACAAAATGTTGCTAATAATTAATGCTTTTATTAGGTACTGCAATTAGAGCCATTAAGGATTGATACTATTTCGTGACGCATTCGCATGTGTGACGTGTGGGCCTCCCCGGACACAGTGCCAGAAAGGTGCCCCTGGCTGCCCCGGAGAGCGGCTGGGGTTTCCCCCGGCAGGGCTGAGCGGTCAGCGGCGGCGGGGCGTGCGGCTCTGCGCACTGGCGGGAACCCGACTCGAGGCAGGCGGGCATTCTTAAACACGCTACCAGCTGCAGCTGTTCAGGGACAAACGGCGCAGCAAGTGCGATCACATGAAATAATCACCGCAATGCGCTGCGTCTAATCAAATGTCAACCACAACTGCATCAACAAAAACATACGAGTTAGGTGTTACAGCAAAACTAATAACAATTCAGATATTGAATGCTGTACTCGAGCACCGTCAAACACGTGTCTGGCCAGGCTATTGTCGCAGCCGCCACTGAGCTGCGCTTTACTGACAGCGTCCTCTCACTGAGTGGACGCGTCTGCCATCGGCAGATGGTCTCTCTCCACTGCGACGCACCTCAGGTCGCCCCCAAACACTACGTGTTTGTGGTTTTCTGCCGTAAGGCCGCAGATTTGTAGCCTAAATAACACAGTTCAGGCTGCTTTGCTTTCGGTTCCAAAAGGAGCGAACGGAAAAGTACACTGTCATCTGGTGCAGGACACAACAAACGAGCAGCCTTCAAACTGTGGAAAATATGCTGTACTATGAAAGGGTACAGTACTACCCGACATAGAAAAGTTATGCCTCATTGTGGACAGTAATACCCATTGTGTAACAACATACTTCGTTGTTCTCGTCAGAACAGCTGTTTTATGGTAACACAGCTGTATTCACTACATTTAAACCGGTTACTAGTGTACAAAATAAGGACAGTTTGTGTATTTGCTTATCCGTATGCGCACTTCCTTCAAAAATAAATCCCTATATCTAGTTTTGTGATGTTTGAGAAATGAGTGAATGGTTTGTTGCCTGCTGACCACAGATAGTGGATGTAGAACCTGTAATTATCTTTGACACAGTCCTCTGGTCACCTTCGGGAGAGCCAAAGAAGCATTCCAGACCACTGGAGGATCTGGAGTGTGTGGCTGGCCAGTACGGTAACAGGACCCTCCCCCACTGGTGAGGGAGCGTGGGGTGGCCTGGCGAACGGCCATGTCCCGGCACTCTGGCGCTGGTTCCCCAAGTTGAAACACCTGTTTTCAGTGCGCTCCGTAGAACCAAAGAATACGGGAATGGTATGCGTGTGGAACATTTAAGAGCAGCCAGAAACAATGATTTCCCTTTTCAGAATATATATATAAAAAAAACGTTATGGTGGGAGATTCATGTAAAGGAAGGTAGGTAACACTCATGGGGAACTTGGGATTTTTTGCAGTGGGCAATGGTCTCAATGACACCACGTGTGGTAATTTTAATCTGAGATACTTGTGTGTATAAATTTAAGCTGAGAATAATTAAGAATTTTCTTGTACGGAATTTGAATTGGAAACAAGCACTTCCACATGGTGAGTACTGACTGTTTCAATCTGGCGAAGAGACAATGGAAAACAGATGTGCGTGTGCAAACCTTCACTTGAGGACCCGTGTGTGAGATAATTAACTACTCATGGCACCAAAATAACCATTATTAACTACATTCGTGTAAAGCAAGCAAGAAATTTTGATTGAGAGAGAAAAAAGTTAGTTAACCATTTACCCAGCAACACAATGAGGCTTACAGTGCAGTGGGAGATGAGTATAAATCCTCCAGAGTGTGTGGCAGGTCCGTAGGAAAGGTTTCGTCTGAAATTTAATCCGAAGCTCTCTGACTTATTAATCTGCGTAGAAATTTAGTTGTTGGGAAGATTTGATACGTACAGGCTAAAGTCGGTTGTTCTGTTTTACTTACATGTTTAACCTGTGTAATTTGAATGTAGAAACTTAGTTACAAGTACTGTACCAAAAAGCAATAATTATCCTTGAATAACCTGACCGTTAGTAAATTCTCTAGGTTATTAATCAATCAGTATAGGAGAGTGTGTGTGTGTGTGTGAGAGAGAGAGAGAGAGAGAGAGAGAGAGAGAAGTAATGGATAACTGTCCCACTCCAGAAAATCCAGAAAGTGCACTATAGTAATAAGGGAAAACAGTAAGAGACCACAGGATATTGAAATGCGTACGTAATATCATGTCCATGGGGCAGACAATTCCTTGTTTTCTCCTGTGTTTGAATGTATTGAACGAAATTCTTCACCATTGTGGTGGTAGAATTTCAGAAAATAAAAGATGAGATATGAAACAAAATGGTGGTCATGATCATTCAGTAGAGGCTAGCCATTTTGTTCAGACGTTTTTTGCCATCAGCTCCTTATTATTAGAATACTCAAGTGCTGATTAAAAAGAATGCGATAGAATGGGAATGTGGTCTTGCCAAGGTGGAGGGAGTCCATCGGAAATGTTTACAGACAGTGCCATGTTTAAAATTTATCAGTCAGATGCCTTTAATTCCGTTGCGTTGAGATAATTTAAAAAAAGAAAAAAACTATAGCAAAACATTTGGGTGATGGGGCTTTGCTAAGAATGTACAGTAGCAGTGGCTACGGTAAGTCATATCAACATTTCCCGTGCACAAGTATTAAAAGCTTCGCAGGCCACACATCTCGTAGGCCTGACTGCTAGACGCAACAGGTGGGAGAGTTGCGACCGGAAAAGATAATGGTAGTAACCTCTCAACAATGACAATGGATTATTGAAATATCACTCTTGCCAAAAGCCTTAGAATATTTTCCCATTCAGCAATAGCAGGACAAGTAATTAAGAATTAAAAACCATCGGAAAATACGATTATTAATATCATGTTTTCTAATCACTGTTTGGAAACAAACAGATTTAATGAATTAATAAGATGGTAATTATTGCCAGCAGATGTTAGTTTCAGAGGTCAAGACTGCTGCATAACTGTTGGATATTATGTGACGTTTTGAGAACGAGAAGAAAAATGTCAGCTCGTTGTGTTTTTTTGATGCAGAAGTGGCACTCTGGAGTTCCCAGACACCCCGCCGCCCCCTGCAACGGAGCTGACGACACCAGAGGGGAGCGGCCGGCGCGCTCGGTCCAGGCCTCTCCAGAGGCGCCAGTTGGGCACAGCTGGTCGCGGCGGGCCTCCAACACGGCTGGAGTCGGAGAACTCCTCCCCACGATTCAACCATTTCGTTGCTCTCTGGACCTCTCTTACCAAGAGCTTCCTTCCGGTACCTTCAGGTGCTGACGCATACGCAGGCAAACTGGCGTGGCGGCCTGCTCTCGACCAACATCACCGGCATCAGAGTTACGAGTGTGGGAGCGACCTCCATCCAGGATAAACGCCAGTGGGTCGTCAGCTGTCGTTTATAAAGTGTTGGAACCAGTCAGTGGAGAGTGAAAGCTGCATTCGACCGGGTTGGTGACACTTCGTCACGGAGACTACAGGAATTGCACAGGGACGATTAAGTTCTCTGTTGTTCCGCCGAAATGTAATGGATAGAAGCACAAAACGGCCGGTTGGATTTGTACATGTAACAAAACTCGTAGGAGCAATTCTATCTGCTGAAGAGATTTTTGAGACACTTGTTATGACTTTGAAACTTATAACCCTACTAGATGAACCCTGGACAACAGTGATTCCACTCTTGTCACAATAGAAGATTATTTCGGCAGCGAATTGCAGGGCTTTTTAGTCATCTTTCCAGAGCTGAAAGAAAGTCTACTACCTCGTCTGCGAAGCCCTTAGCTCTGCCTGCAGAAAGCTTCTCGCATGTCTGAAATCTCAATTCAAGTTGTCGTTTCAGAAATCCTCTCATTTCTCTTTTACTCACAGAACACTTATCCCCCACCGAAATTATTTGGTAATTCTTTTCTGCTCTGCAAGTCGGAATGCTGGACATTTAAAATCTCTAGCAGTAACTGCATACTACCTGTGGTTCATAGTCCTGCAATGCCGCTGCAAGATCATCTCCTGTTCGTGCCGGAAGTTCGGGTTTTCAGCAATGCCCTAAGTATTTCATTCATTTCTCGCTCATTGAGATTCCCCACCTAGTCTTCTAAAGTTGACTGATGTTAACTGAAGCCTTCAGCGGCTTTGAAGTGGCCCGTTTCCTTCTTCTGGACAAGTTCCACAACTTTGCGTATAGCTTCCAGTTCCACAAACGTACCTATCTTGGAGACATAGCAATAAAAATCAGAACTCCTGTTCCTATAAACTGATGACGAATTTCGGCTGCCAGAAACATAGCAACCTCTTACTACCCGCTGCTGTGGATCGCACCTTAGTTTTATTCCGGCACGATCTAACAATGGTGGTCTAGTGGTCGATACCTTTTACCATTAGTTAAGAAATAGGGTACTTGAGATATTATAATGTATGAATTACTCTGAAAATACGTCTTGACTGCGTTGAGAAATGACTTACAATAGAAGTGTGCAGAAAATTTTTATCTTAGTCTCAACATTAGCTGTGTAGAACGAAGCGTCAACAGTGCCGGCACGAAACTCAAAATGGCCCGGAATGACTTTCGGTACCGCAACCAGTTCCTATCATCGTGGGTAAAGGCGAAGTATTGTTATGGCTTCTGCGATTTGGAAGAGATGACTCAGAGACCGGTGAATAGTGTCACATCAACTCCTCTTTGTATCTCGATATATACCTGCGACACGGTAACCTATGGAATCAAGCACCCCCCGTTTCTTGTCCTGACCAGAGGCAAACTATATTCGGTGTTCTCTATACTGGAATGTGGTGAATTTTGCCTCCAGTCCTCCTCCAAGGTGGGCAAACAGTATCTGATACCTGCTGCGAGTTTCCATGTTTGTGCTCAGCAGTCAAGGTGAACGGCGCTACACAGACGAGGGCATCACGGGACACAACACTCAGGTGACGAAAGTTTCGGAAACTGTTTTTGTCTAATGATGTTAAACTTTAATCAGCTTTGCTAGGGTCAACAAATGCCGATGCCCAGAGGTTGACATGTGTTACGCGCATGGTCTCTGCAGTGCAGCTGTCCTTGACGATGTGAACTCACCAGACTTTTTGACAAGTAGTGCAGAGTATGCATTCCTTACGGACGCCTGTGAAATCGTGAGGAGCAGATTGCACGTAGAGGGATGTTCAAGAGTCTCGTGCACGGCCAGTGAAGGCTTCGTAGATGATTTATTAAACGGCCAGGATTACGCTCGTTGTGCAAAGAAGTGCGGGATGGGAAGTGCTGCAAGCATATTACACCAAAAAAAGACTGGGCGTGTAGGGATGGCGACAAAACTTCTCAAA
Organism: Schistocerca piceifrons; assembly: GCF_021461385.2. Taxonomy (NCBI): domain Eukaryota; kingdom Metazoa; phylum Arthropoda; class Insecta; order Orthoptera; family Acrididae; genus Schistocerca; species Schistocerca piceifrons. The sequence goes on along the minus strand of NC_060148.1, from coordinate 70,982,043 downwards.
GAGTAAATTGCAATACAACTACGTAGCAAATTAAAAAAAGATGTAATCGTTTCTTTACATGTCAAAGCCAGCTACCGACTAGGGCACCTTCCCTTTGCCGAAAAAATCCAGTCGATGGCAGGATGAACGGTAGAAATCTCAACGCGCTCATTAACCTGACGAAGTAGAGGAGAAGAACCGTGTTATTACCTCCCAAATAGGAATCTGGAGATAGTCTTTGACGTAGCAGAATATAATATTAAAATCGTCTACCAGATATAACTACTTACCCAAAGATAGAAGGCTCATTTCTCTACATTTAAAAGCCTCCTCTCAAACACGGTATCTTCCCATTGAAAATAAAAGGCAGTCGATGGCAAAGTAAATGGTGGCAGCTAGAATACACTCGTCAACCTGCTGACAAAGACCAGGAGAACAAACCTGTTACTGGACAGGTCTACTGGGAGTTTGTTATTTGCATTTCTGGATTTTGTACGCACTTCCTTAGCGTATGGCTCAGACACTAAGCGACAACTGTTAGTCGCTTATTATTCGCGTGCAGTCTTTGGTCAGAGCAGCTGCGTCGCTGGAAGGTGTCCACGTATTTGTCGTCGCTGCCGGGGAGGGAGAGGGGCGCTGGAGTTCCAGCGTCAGGAGGGTAGTTGTGAGTTAAGACGCCGAGCAGAGGACTCTGGGCAGTGCAGGCGTAAAGTTAAGTGCACCTGCGTTTAAGTAATGTGGTTTGTGTGAAACAGAAGAGAAAGATAAGGGTTCAGAAAGAAATGAGATATAAGGATATTAGAAAAGAGTATGAAGGTAACATTTTTTATTTGGTGGCACTGCAGTCAAGCGTAGTTAGATTCATTGTCGAATTAGACGGCCATATCAAGGAAATTGAGGTTTTTTTTAAAAAGATTGAATGAGTTTCACTGTAACGGTTTCTTCATGTCTGTCAATTGTTCGTCCCACATTTTTGACAGTGAGCGTTTGATAACAATATTGCCATTTGTCAATGTTAATGCGTGTTGTAACATGAATATCATACAGTTAATTACATATCAGATAATGCAAAAACAGTTTGTTAAAGGCATATTTCACCTAAGAGCATTTTTATATAAAATCGTGCCGCACTCAGTCGTGTGTATAAAACAGTTTGCTCGCTGTCTGGAGCACTGCACTGGGCTCTCAGCGACTGGAGTCAGAAATTTGCGACTGGAGCGCAGAGAGCAGCAAGGAGCGCGTTTCCAAGAAATTACATTACGAGGTGAGACATTTTCATTTCAACATCTGTTTGCTACGAAAATCGCCAACGGACAGGGATCATTTCAACAATAGGATTATTTGCAGATCATTAACGCACGGGGACACTTTGCTTTTATTAAAGAGATTAACAGTAAAGTTCAGGATTTAATCAGTTTGCACATTTTTACTATATGAACACAGTAACCGAGCGTGTTATCCCGTTATTGCAGCAAAAACAACAGGCACAGTGGAATGTGTACCATCCGGTTGTAAAGACACCAACTGACTCACATAATTTCAGCGCACTGACTGACTATGGCTCTCCGGTTACATCGCTTACTGATGCAGCAGGTAGTAAACGCAATGCGAATAATTCTTGCCCTGCAATCCCATTAGAAAAGACTAAAGTTAGAGGAGCAGTTTCAGGAACATTTCTTATGTGTTATTTCCATTTTGTGTTGTTCGTAATTGTGATTACTAGGTATTTAGTTCAATTTACTGCCCTGACTGATCTAACCAAAGTTTAACAGATTCCTTATAGCACTCATGTGGATGAACTCACACTTTTCATTATTTAGGTTCAACTGCCAACTTTTGCACCATACAGGTATCTTTCTAAATAGTTTTGCAATTTGTTTTGATATTCTGATTACTTTACTAGAAGGTACATGACAGCATCATCTGCAAACCACCTCAGACGCTTCCTCCATTCTCTCCGAAATCGTTTATATAGATAAGGAACAGCATTACTTGGGAAACGCTGGAAATCACTTATGTTTCCTTCGATGATTTTCGTCAATTACTACGAACTGTGAACAATGTGACAGGAATCTTTGTAATAGCTCTGCATCAACTGACAAATAGTCCATTGCTAAGAAAGACAACTCCTCTCTCTGTCGAGCTTGTGTTTCTCATGGAATATAAAGTATTCATACTATTTACAAGAATGCAGCCGACATCTTTCACAATCTCGTGTATTTCAAAACTAAAAGCCCAATCTCTTTGAAGGCCAAACGCCGGAATATCAGTGGTTGTCTAGCGCATCACCCAACTCCATTAGCGTTTGTTGTTTGAACCAGTCCCCTACATTACCTGATTACTGGAACCTATTTGCTGGCAGCATGTATGGTCCTGCCTTAGATTAGTGTAAACTGCACCATACTCAAATTACTGCCATATAAGCTGTGCCGGGGCTAGCAGCGTGTTTAGCACTAAATTCAGCTAGAATTTGCATATGGAAATGATGCTCTAAGACCCCCTTTCCTAACTCCGACTTTTTCTGTCGCATATGGATTAAAAAAAGAAACGCAGACTGATTGTTATCGACTCTGCAAGTGGAGTAGAGAAGAATTGGCACCTGCAATAATTTAATTTGATAAAAATTAATTTGACAGTCGAAAGTTTAATTAATGTCGTGACAGATGAAAGGATTGCTCTACCTAACTACAGAATGAAATTTCTGTTCAAGATAACAATTGGATTTATTCTGACAAAATTCAGAATGAAAAACACATGAAACAATCACAATACGTCAATTTAATAGGCTTCGGTAGAGTGGCCTTTACTGTGGGAGACCTGCTGTACATGTACCTCTGGTACTTCTCCACAGAAGGGAGTGTCTACAGTGGAGCTGTCAACATTCCACCCGGAGTGTCTAGAGTGGAGCTGTCAACATGCCACCTGGGCGGTCGAACAGTTGGGCCGACGTTCTTTTCCCAGATGAGTCCCCATTTGGTCTGCAGAGTGATTCTCGACGCATCCGCATCTAGAGGGACCGTGGAACACGATTTCTCAATCCAAACACTGTGCAAGAAGACTGATATCGAGAATCCCGGGCAGTGATTCTGGCGACCACTCGAACACCTCTTCATGTAATTGTACCAGTGAATTGGCGAGGTTTAACCGCTGCCAGGTATCGAGGCGAGATCTCGGGACCTGATGTGCGGCTGTAGCGAGGAGAGATGGACCCAGACTTTGTACTGATGGACGACAGTGCTCGACCTCATAGAGCAGAGGCGTTTCACGTTTTCTTGGAAATCGGAGACCGTGCATGGCGTGGCCTGCTCACTCTGCCGATTTGAATCCCATAGAGCGTGTCTGGGACGCACTGGGGAGACGGGTTGCATCGCGTCATCATCCACGAACCACTCTGCAGGACTTGCGAGCAGCTCTGCAGGAACTGTGGGCGTTATCGCCTCAACAAGAGATTGACAACGTCACTCACAGCACGCCCCGCCGTTGTCGGGGCTGTACTGCTGCCAGATGTGGTCACACCCCGTGCTGAGCACAGTAACCAGTTGTTGCAATGCGTGTGTGGACATACATTGAGTTGTAAGAAGAGGAAGCACACTTTTGTCTACGGTTATGCATGTTCCAGTTGTTTACATTCTCTGTTCTTTACATTGTTTCCAATTTACTAACGCCCGTTTACACTATTTTGTGGCAAAATAGATGCAACCTCGCAAAATACCCAACTGTTGCTTCACTTTTGGCCAGCAGGGTATTTGCAGTTTGTACTATCACATTGTGAAGTGTGGTGTTCAGTTGTGACAGTCGGAGAGCAGACATGTTTACACTGAGTGGGCCTCCTGGCTTGATGAGTGGTACCCTGAGGAGCTGCTGTGTGATGGACTGAAGTGGATGTAGCTCTTAGAGAGAATTTTTCAGGCTGCAGTGGAGTGTGCGCTGATGTGGAACTTTGGGGCAGATTAAAAAACTGTGTGCAGACTGGGACGTCTGCATTTAGCGGGCAAATGCTCTACAAACTGAGCTGCCCGGCCACGTCATGTGACCCGTGTTCAGGGCCTAGCGTGCCCCCTGATTTCCAAACACTCCACTGCCAACTGAAACATTCATTCCCGAAATGATCTCCTGCCTTGGCTGAGCCGAGTCTCTGCAATCTTTCAGGAGTGCTAGTCCTGCAAGTTTCACATGAGGATATATGTGGAGTTTGAATGGTAGGAGATTTACTGGTGAAAGTAAGGCTGTGACGACTGGCTGTGAGCCATTCTTGGATAGCTCAGTAGGTAGAACACCTGTCTGTAAGCGGCACAGCTCCCTGGTTTGAGTCCCAGTTCGGCACATTGTTTTACTGATTTCTGAGAACATTTCTCGTGGAGAACAGTGGTCTGGCAGAAAGTAAAACTGACACGGAAGACAGCAGTCTTTCGCGGTGGGAAAACTTCCAGAACAGCTCTAACCTCTATGGATTAGTATTGTAAGGTAATAATGGTTCGTGCAAGTCCGCACTGAAGCTCAATACGGATGAAATCATTGTCGTCCTTCACTACTGAACGTAAGCCGCTCACATTCTATTATCTGCTAAGTGGTATCACCATCAACCGAACCATATTAGAGTATAAATGGGACACGGGATTGCTGCTAGGTACACGATCGCAGAGCTTAAACTGTCTTCGTTTACCTGTATGCAAACATTTTTCGATTGCTTTTAATTAAACTTGTGACTGCAGATCTTCACTGAAATATCAGCAAGATCAGGTGGAATGTTACAGTGTGCGCTCTCCCCTGCATGATTTTTACTATTTTTTTATGTACTGATAAGGGAATATTTTCTGTATTGTCAATGCCAGCGTTTGAAATTTATGCAGTGTTTCCCTGCCTCCCCCCCCCCCCCCTCCTCATCTCAACAGGATTGCGTATGAAGGAAGACTTCGCTAGTCTCACTAAGCATTTGTTTCACATTTGCAAGAACACTGGTAATTTATGTGTATATATGTGGAAATAACCGTGTCTTCCAGTGCCGTGAAAACATTGCCGTAGCCTGACATTGAGGTGGTGAATAGCACAGTTAAACCTAAATTCAATCTTGTTATTAGCGAGAGATATCATTAAGGAATGTATCTATTGGCATGGAAGTGTAAAAATCGCTAGGTCCTTAATGAAGGTTGTGTCAAATGTTTGATTATCCAGCCAAATGCAAAATATTCTTCCAAGTACTTAACAACAACTTTTCTTTTCCTGCATCAAAAAACCTTTATATCAAATTACATGTTGTACCACCGTTGCCAACCTGTTCATGTACACTGTACGTATGTGTTTAATGTAACAAACTTGCAGGAGGATGATACAGTTATTTAATCATCAATTTTAGTGGGAGATCGATATGCCATTTTCTTCATTTATTGTAATGTATAAAAATGTGTTTCTTTGCTTAAGTGTGAGTATATTGTGTGTGTGTGTGTGTGTGTGTGTGTGTGTGTGTGCATATGAGAGAGAGAGACATAGACAGAGAGAGATATAGAGAGAGAGATAGACAGAGAGATAGACAGAGAGATAGATAGATAGATAGATAGATAGATAGAGAGAGAGGAGAGAGAGAGAGAGAGAAATAGAGAGAGAGAGAGAGACAGTAATGGTACTAATTCAATGTTTCCCATTTTGCTCTAATTTTTAATGATCAGTTCAAAATGGTTGAAATGGCTCTAAGCACTATGGGACTTAACATGAGAGGTCATCAGTCCCCTAGACCTGTTGTTGTTGTTGTGGTCTTCAGTCCTGAGACTGGTTTGATGCAGCTCTCCATGCTACTCTATCCTGTGCAAGCTTTTTCATCTCCCAGTACCTACTGCAACCTACATCCTTCTGAATCTGCTTAGTGTATTCATCTCTTGGTCTCCCTCTACGATTTTTACCCTCCACGCTGCCCTCCAATACTAAATTGGTGATCCCTTGATGCCTCAGAACATGTCCTACCAACCGATCCCTTCTTCTGGTCAAGTTGTGCCACAAACTTCTCTTCTCCCCAATCCTATTCAATACTTCCTCATTAGTTATGTGATCTACCCATCTAATCTTCAGCATTCTTCTGTAGCACCACATTTCGAAAGCTTCTATTCTCTTCTTGTCCAAACTATTTATCGTCCATGTTTCACTTCCATACATGGCTACACTCCATACGAATACTTTCAGAAATGACTTCCTGACACTTAAATCTATACTGGATGTTAACAAATTTCTCTTCTTCAGAAACGCTTTCCTTGCCATTGCCAGCCTACATTTTATATCCTCTCTACTTCGACCATCATCAGTTATTTTGCTCCCCAAATAGCAAAACTCCTTTACTACTTTAAGTGCCTCATTTCCTAATCTAATTCCCTCAGCATCACCCGACTTAATTAGACTACATTCCATTATCCTTGTTTTGCTTTTGTTGATGTTCATCTTATATCCTCCTTTCAAGACACTGTCCATTCCATTCAACTGCTCTCCCAAGTCCTCTGCTGTCTCTGACAGAATTACAATGTCATCGGCGAACCTCAAAGTTTTTATTTCTTCTCCATGAATTTTAATACCTACTCCGAATTTTTCTTTTGTTTCCTTTACTGCTTGCTCAATATACAGATTGAACAACATCGGGGAGAGGCTACAACCCTGTCTTACTCCCTTCCCAACCACTGCTTCCCTTTCATGTCCCTCGACTCTTATAACTGCCATCTGGTTTCTGTACAAATTGTAAATAGCCTTTCGCTCCCTGTATTTTACCCCTGCCACCTTTAGAATTTGAAAGAGAGTATTCCAGTCAACATTGTCAAAAGCTTTCTCTAAGTCTACAAATGCTAGAAACGTAGGTTTGCCTTTCCTTAATCTTTCTTCTAAGATAAGTCGTAAGGTCAGTATTGCCTCACGTGTTCCAGTGTTTCTACGGAATCCAAACTGATCTTCCCCGAGGTTGGCTTCTACTAGTTTTTCCATTCGTCTGTAAAGAATTCGTGTTAGTATTTTGCAGCTGTGACTTATTAAGCTGATAGTTCGGTAATTTTCACATCTGTCAACACCTGCTTTCTTTGGGATTGGAATTATTATATTCTTCTTGAAGTCTGAGGGTATTTCGCCTGTTTCATACATCTTGCTCACCAGATGGTAGAGTTTTGTCAGGACTGGCTCTCCCACGGCCGTCAGTAGTTCCAATGGAATATTGTCTACTCCGGGGGCCTTGTTTCGACTCAGGTCTTTCAGTGCTCTGTCAAACTCTTCACGCAGTATCATATCTCCCATTTCATCTTCATCTACATCCTCTTCCATTTCCATAATATTGTCCTCAAGTACATCGCCCTTGTATAGACCCTCTATGTACTCCTTCCACCTTTCTGCTTTCCCTTCTTTGCTTAGCACTGGGTTTCCATCTGAGCTCCTGATATTCATACAAGTGGTTCTCCTTTCTCCAAAGGTCTCTTTAATTTTCCTGTAGGCGGTATCTATCTTACCCCTAGTGAGATAGGCCTCTACATCCTTACATTTGTCCTCTAGCCATCCCTGCTTAGCCATTTTGCACTTCCTGTCGATCTCATTTTTGAGACGTTTGTATTCCTTTTTGCCTGTTTCACTTACTGCATTTTTATATTTTCTCCTTTCATCAATTAAATTCAATATTTCTTCTGTTACCCAAGGATTTCTACTAGCCCTCGTCTTTTTACCTACTTGATCCTCTGCTGCCTTCACTACTTCATCCCTCAAAGCTACCCATTCTTCTTCTACTGTATTTATTTCCCCCATTCCTGTCAATTGCTCCCTTATGCTCTCCCTGAATCTCTGTACAACCTCTGGTTCTTTTAGTTTATCCAGGTCCCATCTCCTTAAATTCCCACCTTTTTGCAGTTTCTTCAGTTTTAATCTACAGGTCATAACCAATAGATTGTGGTCAGAGTCCACATCTGCCCCTGGAAATGTCTTACAATTTAAAACCTGGTTCCTAAATCTCTGTCTTACCATTATATAATCTATCTGATACCTTTTAGTATCTCCAGGGTTCTTCCATGTATACAACCTTCTTTCATGATTCTTAAACCAAGTGTTAGCTATGATTATGTTGTGCTCTGTGCAAAATTCGACCAGGCGGCTTCCTCTTTCATTTCTGTCCCCCAATCCATATTCACCTACTATGTTTCCTTCTCTCCCTTTTCCTACACTCGAATTCCAGTCACCCATGACTATTAAATTTTCGTCTCCCTTCACAATCTGAATAATTTCTTTTATTTCATCATACATTTCTTCAATTTCTTCGTCATCTGCAGAGCTAGTTGGCATATAAACTTGTACTACTGTAGTAGGTGTGGGCTTCGTATCTATCTTGGCCACAATAATGCGTTCACTATGCTGTTTGTAGCAGCTTACCCGCATTCCTATTTTCCTATTCATTATTAAACCTACTCCTGCATTACCCCTATGGGACTTAACATGAGAGGTCATCAGTCCCCTAGACCTAGAAGTACTTAAACCCAACTATCCTAAGGACATCAGACACATCCATGCCCGAGGCAGGATTCGAACCTGCGACCGTAGCAGCAGCGCGGTTCCGGACTGAAGAGCCTAGAGCCGCTCGGCCACTACGGCCGGCGAAGAACGAGTAACAGATAGCATCAGCTTGCGTATGGAAAGGCAGAAGACACATGTAGGCAGTGACAAGTTATGTGGCTTTAAAGGTAAAATTGTCGATGGTATTAAATATATAAATAATGGAACACAATAATAATAAAGTGCTGCTTACTTTGTGGCAATGTGTGTTACTCATCACGTTGACATCAGTCGTCCCATTCGTTGCAGGTGGGTCCAGAATGGAGCCATCGAGTAATTCTGATGCTCGCTGTATCTAAAAAAGTGTTATGTCATCAGTTACAACATCGCTCCTCGTCGTCATTTACACATTTATACTCTGCGAATTGGGTCTTCTTAGGCGTGTTAAGCCAGATCGTAAGAAAGCAAATACGAACGTAAAAGCATCTGCTGACATTTCCCAACTGTTTGCTTGTATCCGTGAACGTTTGTATACACTCTAGGCAATAGAAGAGAACACGATAAAATACGCATATATATACACTTTCACCGACTCCCACACAGATTTGACTCAATTGTTACAGCTCTGGTATAAAACTCTGGTATTCACGTAGGATTATTCCGCATGCTGGGTGTGTTGTTCTACGTCAAGCAAACTAAATGTAATAGGAAAATAAAAATGTATTATTGGATGTCTCAATTTTTATGCAAGTGTGCAGCAGTTGTCACTAAACTGCAGCTCCCTTCTTCCTTCGCACTAATCCAAAGTCTTGCAACTACGTCACTTGACACTTTAGTTTCTCGTTACAACTAATGAGAAAATTTGAAAGTGGAACACTAATTTCTGATGAGCGACATAACCTGAAGAACAGATAGAATTTACACACTGCAACTGGAGAAATTTATCCCAGCTTCTGTGCCTCAAATAGTTCCTGACGCCTGCAGTGACATACGCAAAGCACAGATTTCATTAAGGTACGCGTAAGGAAGATAATGCCAGTAAAGTACAGTTACTGAAATGTGAAATGCACATAAAACCTCTCAATAAGGCTATTTGACAAAACTTACCGCACTGTCGATGGAGCACGAGGCGTGAAACGTCATCCATAGAATGAGATGTTGCTCATCCTCGATAGTCATTGTCCATTGAAAGACGTTCGTGGGTTAAGGTAGTTGGTAAGCAGGCAGCGTTCCACTTTCGGGGGCTTATCTGACGCTTTGTGCAGATCGTGGTCGTGGCGATACTGTGCTGCCAGCGATGCGGGCCGCGGACGGCTCCTCTACCTGCTGGGCGGAGTCGTTTGCCGTGTGAGGCTGTGAGGAAGAGCCGTGGAGTGCACGTGAGCTCCGTGATGCTGGAGGAACTGTCGTGGCACTCATGTTCTGTTTTTGTTACACTATTGTTTTGGGTCTCGTGTGAGACTGACCACAGTTTCGTGCTTACGCCACATTTTGCGCGAACTGCCGTTTTCTGAGCCAAGAAGAGCCTTTGAGAATGGAAAAAAACTACACCAGAATATAACGTTGTTAGTCATAAGCTGATCAGAGTAAGCAATGTAGATTAATTCTCGTGTTGGGCTATCACTTATTTCAGATACTCTTCCAGTGATAAATACACCAGTGTTAAGTTTTAGAACAAGATACTGAACGTGCGCTGTCTATGTCAGTTTGCCACCTATGAATCTGAATTGTTCGGACTGAGTTGGTTGGTTGGTTGTTTTGGGGAAGGAGACCAGACAGCGTGGTCATCGGTCTCATCGGATTAGGGAAGGAAGTCGGCCGTGCCCTTTCAGAGGAACCATCCCGGCATTTGCCTGGAATGATTTAGGGAAATCACGGAAAACCTAAATCAGGATGGCCGGACGCGGGATTGAACCGTCGTCCTCCCGAATGCGAGTCCAGTGTCTAACCACTGCGCCAGTTCGCTCGGTCGGACTGAGTAATGATACGCATATTACATCTGATCAATATGTCAGTGTTAGTTCAGTTGTTCTCCAGAAACCGTAAAATTTGAGTCTTATTTTGATTTAGCATCAGTTTCTTCTCTACAGCCAATGAACTTACGCCATCAACTGCCCTCTTTGGTTCAGTGCTTATGTTGCACTCAGTATCCTTCACCACCAAAAAATCACTCAGAAAGCAGGGGCATCTTAGAATTTGTTGTAATATCCAGACCTACATTAATACTCCGCAAGCCACCTGATGGTGTGTGGCGGAGGGGATTTCTGGTACCACTAACTGATGTCCCCTTCGCCGTTCCACTCGTGAATGGCGCCTGGAAAGAGTGATTGTCATTAAGCCTCTGTGTTGGCTCTAGTTTCCAGAATTTTCCCGTCGTGCTCATTTCGCGATATGTATGTGGAAATACGTAATATGTTGACCGACTCTTCCTGGTAAATCCTCTTTCCAAATTTCGGCAGTAAACCACCCGTGATGCATAATGCCTCCCTTGTACCCACCGCCACTGGAGCCTGTTGCGCATCTCTGTAACGCTCTCTCGCCGACTTAGCTGTCCCGTGGCGAAACGCGCCGCTCTTCGTTGGATCTTCTGTCAGCCCTACCTGGTAAGGGTCCAAGGTGCAAGAGTCGGTCGAACAAGAGTGGGTTCCTTATCTGCGTTCACTCTTTGCCGCTACTGTCGTTGCTCGTGACGAATACATACAAGTCCTTTTCGGACCTGTTTTCTTACGGACGGCTTAAAAGGTCACTTGTCCACTATTGTCACTGTGTAAGATAATTAATCCACTTACCGCTATTATTCCCTAATGACTCACGCACATTATGAACCCCCCCCCCCTACCCCCAATTCGAATCAATTCCGAAACGAAGAAAGCCACATACGGAAAAAACAAAAACCGCAATATCCGTCTAGGAATCGAACACAGAGTCATCGCTCATGAACCAGGTATCTTGGTCACTCGCTTAGCGCCGCTTTCGCTGGAGCATGTTTACCTTCATGGGTGTAAAAACGGCAGTCGTAAAAGTTTCTTTCCTTGATTTTTCGAAAAATACACGTTTTAGGACAGCATATATAATGATCAAAAATGTTCAGTTTAGAATTATCTGCCGATCCAGTTCACTTTGAGTCGGTTAGTGTCATGTACTTTAAGAGCGATTTTCTCAAAATATTGGAGGCAATGAGCCTAAATATCTTACAGTCCTTACTTTCTGTACTTACACAAGGGACCTGTCAAAAATGAACCGGTTGGCTGTGCCTGACGTTCTTCCCTTGTATCTGATTGTCGTTGTTTTCTGTTCAGCGATCAGTTACCTCTGTACCTACCATTTCGATGTTCGCGCGATGATTGAAAGGTGGGCTCGTGTTCTGATCTTCCGCAGTGAAATCATTTGGGAAGACCGAATTCAGTATTTTGGCCGTCTCTCTGTTTTCTGCCTTTTCGGTGCCAGTTTGGTCTCTGAGTGACTGAATAACTGATTTCGAACCGATTAGTGATTGTACGGAGGACCAAAACTTATAAGCACTTTTATTCAAGTCGGTTGATAAAATTTTACTGTCAAGGTCATTAAACGCCTAATTGCCCTGCTGATGCTCATTTTCGCTTCATTCAGTTTTTGTTTGTCAGGAGGATTTTGACTTCTCTTGAGTACTTGATGAAAGTCTCTTTGCTTACGTAGCAATTTCCTAATCCGTCTATTAAACGACGGTGGGTCTTTCCCATCCCTTAACACCTTGCTCAGAACGTACTTGTCTAAGCCATATTGAAGGACGGTTTTGATTTTTTTCCATTTGTGCTCCACATCTTCGTTCTCAGAACTAATGTTTGATTACACACACATTCTACAGTGTGTATCTTCTCGTTCTTGCTAAGACCTTTCTTGACTTTCCTTGAGATATCCGTAGTCATAGTTGCTGTCATAGCATTATTATCACTGACACCTTCCGCTCCGTTATCACATCGAAGAATTTTGTGACTAGGAGGTTTAAGACGTTAGCTTCACGATTTAGTTGCCTAATTAGCTGCTCGAAATAATGTTCGGATAAGACATTCAAAATAATATCAACAAATGCCTGTCTCTGCTACAGTTTTATTACCATAAATAGGCCAGTGTATTGTAGTATGTGTTACTGTACTGCGTTTAAAGTTAAAGCGACTGGTTGAAAAAGTTAACAACACTGACTTTGCTGTGGTCATAGAAAACTAGATCCCAACGTTTGTGATTTTTTCAAGAAACAGAAATGGAGTCATAGTGTATTAGTTATTGGTATTTTGTGATTATGTTTGTTAAGTATTTTCAATACTTTATGTACAGAATACTGTCTTTCCATTTTGGTACTGTCGATTAAATTCTGTAATACAGTAACTGAAGCGGAAGTGTGTCCTTCCTGACTGCTGTACCACACAGCACTCACTGCAAGTTTTAAAAGTGCTCAACACTGTATCTCCTCCACTGTCCAACTTCGACGTGAGTAAACAGTTTACATTGTTTCTACTTCTTTCTTCACTTATTAAAAGTTTTTACATTTTGGTGGCATTTTCTTGCTTTACATACTGCAAAAGCGTAAGAAAATTCATCTTCAGTCTCTCTTCACAAATACTGCATTGTAAGTACTGTAGGTGTACCGTATTTCTGCCGCTCTTTCAAGAGTCAGCTCTATGAGAGCTAAAATTTACAGACGTGAAATTTTTATCAAAACCAAAGAAAAAATCGATTTGTGCGACAATCGGCTATAATTACCGTAAACCCTCGTTCCCTTCTACACCGTTATAACCGGTTTCCACTGGATTAGCCGGCCGTTGTGGCAGAGCCGTTATAGGCGCTTCAGTCTGGAACCGCGCGACCGCTACGGTCGCAGGTTCGAATCCTGCCTCGGGCATGGATGTGTGTGATGTCCTTAGGTTTAAGTAGTTTTAAGTTCTAGGGAACTGATGACCTCAGATGTTAAGTCCCATAGTGCTCAGAGCCATTTTTCTACTGGATAATGTTGATAGGAGTCTACTGGGGCACATTTGTGTGTGGCACCCGTATATGATAATAACATTAACGTAAACTAAAATGAAACTAGTATATCGTAAACGATGTATGTCTCTGACTGCCTTATAATGCGGATCGCTGACTGCGCGACCACAGAGCCAAAGTTACTGCTTCTGGTCTGAGGTTGTAGTGTGGGAGTAAGGGAGCGCTTGGCGCGCAGTAGTGTATGAGGGAAGGAGGATGTAGTAGGCAGTGTTTGGGGTGTGTGTGCTCTGTGAAGCCACCAAGTGTAAGATTAACGTAGGAATTACGTGAACATGTAAGCAGAAGTCTTTTCGCAAGCAAGATAAAGCTGTTAAATATTTATGATGACTCTCGTTTTGCCAGCGCGTTTGTGTAGATAAGTTGACTGATAGTTTGTAATTGTTGAGTAGCCCCACGATGTGGTTAAACTGATTTGATGAAAGGGCTAGTTAGATATTTCTCCTTTCTAATGGTTCGAAGATTTGTTAGCACAGGTGTATGTAATCAGATGATTTGTATTTATACCTTTTTAGTGATGTTAGATGATATTTGCTGTATAAATCTCGTCGTTTGTGACTCAATTGGTAAATATGGTGTATTTTTCTGAGAAGTGTAATTTCACGCGTCAGATGTTTTGAAAAGCGAAAGTTAACTTGCAATATAATTTCAAAAAAAATCTGTGTTAGTAATCCACGACAGTCAGTACCAGCAGCGTCCAAGTCATATGTTTTTCAAAGACGTTGGATTTTTCGTGAATGTTTTATCAGCCGAAAGAATTTCACGTACATTTCAAAGTATTGCGGCCGGCATAGCATACCACTGAGCCTGTAGCTAGTACATTTTTATTTTTTGCATAAGAGACAACAACGCGTCGCATTCCATCGCTGCTGTTTTAGAAGTAAGGCAATTTTATTTGTTTGTTACGTGCACAGGCGCTCAGTTAAGTATCACACAGATTTTAAAACAACGTTACAAATCCCTGACGCAGCGTACAATGTAGTAACACACAAAGCAAGAGTTTTCCTCAGCTCAGGCATTCGCTGGAACAAGCGAGGGGACCATCTCGAAAAACAAATCTCCAGTAGTGTTTGCGTGAATCATGAACAGTTCTCATGCCTGAAGTCAGTACTATAAAAGGCATTAATTATTATCGATATTCATGGTTTTTCTCTGTTTCTTACTTCACTCTTCGCGCTCTTCTACACGTATGTGGCTGAATTTTGCACACAACGCTTTGTCCAACGCTAAGCATTGCATTGGGAAGAACCGTTTCCGTCTCGCCATTTCGCTTAGTTTCTTTTGTTACTGTGGGATGCATTCGTTTTGGTTTAGTTTTGGTGGTGGTGGCAGCTCCGACTGTCGGCCTCGCCAAAGAGGGCGGAGGAGGGCGCAGAGGTCCAGGGCGCCCTCTCGCCCTCGACTTGAGAAACTGCTGCAATAAGGCCGAAGAACCGGCAGTGGTCAACGGCATGAGGATGCAGGAGGCAGTGGGAGCCGCTTGTGTTGGCACTTAGTAGGCGATGAAACACTTTGTCACTGCAAACATTTGTAAGGGGAAGTACGTATTTGTTGGAAAAACGTAACTACGGTTGTATAAAACAAGCATTACAGTCACTGAAAATGACAGAAGCTTGAGTATGAAAGGGAATCTTATATATACGATATATACTAAGATGTCCGAAAGAACAGATACCATCTTAGTATATATATATATATATATATATATATATATATATATATATACTCCTGGAAATTGAAATAAGAACACCGTGAATTCATTGTCCCAGGAAGTGGAAACTTTATTGACACATTCCTGGGGTCAGATACATCACATGATCACACTGACAGAACCACAGGCACATAGACACAGGCAACAGAGCATGCACAATGTCGGCACTAGTACAGTGTATATCCACCTTTCGCAGCAATGGAGGCTGCTATTCTCCCATGGAGACGATCGTAGAGATGCTGGATGTAGTCCTGTGGAACGGCTTGCCATGCCATTTCCACCTGGCGCCTCAGTTGGACCACCGTTCGTGCTGGACGTGCAGACCGCGTGAGACGACGCTTTATCCAGTCCGTAACATGCTCAATGGGGGACAGATCCGGAGATCTTGCTGGCCAGGGTAGTTGACTTACACCTTCTAGAGCACGTTGGATGGCACGGGATACATGCGGACGTGCATTGTCCTGTTGGAACAGCAAGTTCCCTTGCCGGTCTAGGAATGGTAGAACGATGGGTTCGATGACGGTTTGGATGTACCGTGGACTATTCAGTGTCCCCTCGACGATCACCAGTGGTGTTAGGCCAGTGTAGGAGATCGCTCCCCACACCATGATGCCGGGTGTTGGCCCTGTGTGCCTCGGTCGAATGCAGTCCTGATTGTGGCGCTCACCTGCACGGCGCCAAACACGCATACGACCATCATTGGCACCAAGGCAGAAGCGACTCTCATCGCTGAAGACGACACGTCTCCATTCGTCCCTCCATTCACGCCTGTCGCGACACCACTGGAGGCGGACTGCACGATGTTGGGGCGTGAGCGGAAGACGGCCTAACAGTGTGCGGGACCGTAGCCCAGCTTCATGGAGACGGTTGCGAATGTTCCTCGCCGATACCCCAGGAGCAACAGTGTCCCTAATTTCCTGGGAAGTGGCGGTGCGGTCCCCTACGGCACTGCGTAGGATCCTACGGTCTTGGCGTGCATCCGTGCGTCGCTGCGGTCCGGTCCCAGGTCGACGGGCACGTGCACCTTCCGCCGACCACTGGCGACAACATCGATGTACTGTGGAGACCTCACGCCTCACGTGTTGAGCAATTCGGCGGTACGTCCACCCGGCCTCCCGCATGCCCACTATACGCCCTCGCTCAAAGTCCGTCAACTGCACATACGGTTCACGTCCACGCTGTCGCGGCATGCTACCAGTGTTAAAGACTGCGATGGAGCTCCGTATGCCACGGCAAACTGGCTGACACTGACGGCGGCGGTGCACAAATGCTGCGCAGCTAGCGCCATTCGACGGCCAACACCGCGGTTCCTGGTGTGTCCGCTGTGCCGTGCGTGTGATCATTGCTTGTACAGCCCTCTCGCAGTGTCCGGAGCAAGTATGGTGTGTCTGACACACCGGTGTCAATGTGTTCTTTTTTCCATTTCCAGGAGTGTAGTTAAGGCTCACCGGCCACTGGACCATCTTCTGCTTCCGTGCGGAGGCACAAACAGTGCCCGAACTCTTACGGGAATCGGCAACGCGCCCCGAGTAATGAATATAATGGGTGGGGGCACTACGAATGTAGAGCGGGACACTACGGTGAGAACGTGGGTTTCGCGGGAGGCGTGCCACAGATAAATCCCTGCAGTCGCGCTATCCTCTGTTTTCAAAAATGGTCTCTGCAATGCAGCTGTCCTTGACGAAGAGAATTCATCAGTCTTTGTGTAAGATAAGAGGAGACATTAACAAACAGTGGAGAGTACGGATTCCTGACAGACGCCAGTGAAATCATGATGTGGTGGAGAGCAGATTGGAAGTAGGAGAATGTTCAAAGTCTCGTGCACGGCCATTGAAGCGTTCATAGCAGATTTGTTAAGCGATCAGGATTACGATGGTTGTGGAAAGAAGTGAGAGATGGGCGCTGCTGCAAACACATTTCACCAAACAGTATCAGGCGTTTAGACATTGCGACAAAACTTCTCAGAGAGTGAACACACAGTCACACCGCTGTGCACAGAGTCAGGGGGTGTCTTGTCTCCGGCCACTGTTTGCCGTAGCCCTCCCCACTAAGCGGGAGGCTGGCTGTGGCTATAAGCACATTTCCAGGATCGATATAGCAGAGTTTGCGTGATAAGACAGAACTTCTATTGGCAGATCGGCTTGCAGAGACTGCCCTAAGTACTACGTAGTAGCAGTCCTTCTGTTTGACGTTCACAGAAACGGACTGAGTACCAGATACGCTTCCCTACGTAAGTATGTTACTGGGAAATCGGAGATTCGAATACTAGAGAACAATTTTATCATCGCAAATGCACCACAGATGTGTTTGTCCCATATTGGGCAATGTCGTCAGGAGAGTATGTAGATATACAAATCTCGCCAATGTGTGGTACAGCTTTGCGATGTCGACTGTTGAAACACGAAGCATAGCACGTCTAATAAGAGGAAATATAAATGACAGCTTTGGTTTTCGTGGTCATCAAAATAATTGCGGGGTTGTTTTGATACATAGCAAGAATGTGAAACCGACTACGGTAGAATTTCGAGATGTACGACGCTACAGGAATAATATCAGCATGTGGCCAACAGAGATCACGTGATCCGTTAGTCGAGGCGAACACAAAGCCATGAGGAGTATATGTTTTGCGTTTGTAGCCAGGTGAGTTAAACACGATCGGACAGGTATCTACCATTTACACGCTTTCAAAGTGTGTTAATATCTATACTAAAAGAAAGAGTCGTATTGAATGGGGAAAAAATAATCTGTCCAGAAAAGCGTGATCTTTTTAGTGTACTTAATGTAATATTCTCGTGAGAAGCTAAAAGGCCCTGCTCACTTGATTCCAGGGCTAGCATATGTGGCAGTGCAGAACTGTTCGTAATGAATGAGACGCGAGTCTGGATGTTAGGACGTCACCATAGGGTATCAGCAAGAGACGCCTGCCGTTGCCTTTAGTTAATGAAGTACTATCCAAAAATAAATAAATAAATAAAATAAAAATAAACTACACAGATACTCGCTAAACTCTTGATAGTACGAGAGAAAATAATAAAAACTTTTTCTTTTCGCGTCGGAATGGAAAATGCCATAATAAGGACAACGTATCAAGCAGTCAGCTCCTAGAAAACGAGTAAGGCCAGAATAATTATATGTAGGCGACAGAGTTGGAAACGATTACATACAAACGGCTGAGATGTTTTTAGAGTGTACCGAAGCTAGCGCCAGACGAAAAGTAAGCCCTCGAAATTCCTTAACTTCCTACAACGACGGAGCTGCTCGGGTGCTGAATGTATTGTCTTAAGGTGGCCAGCAATAGACCAAGCTCTGTCGGTTCCAGAACACTTGCAAACTATAATAACCAGTTTTATAGGCTAGCAAATTCGTCTCAGATGCTGGTTTGACGGCGGTGAGTTTTCTGCACTGCTAATGGTGCATTTGCTTGCCGAGGGCCAAAAAACACATGGGGAAACAGTGAAGATATTACGAAACTTGAATATGTTTAGGGCGACAATGCGAGAAAACAGTAATAAATGTAAATATTCGCTGCAGTGTTTTAGGCAAAATTAATTACGTTATTTATATTCAGGTACAACCAAGCGACATCAGTTCCGTGAACAGACAGACCGCAGAGATGACAATGTGCGGCGGCGACTACTACCGCCACGCGGGCTGTTGTCTTTTAGCGTCGAGGAGCTACAAAGGATCTCCGAGACGTGATAACGTTTCAAGCATGGTGGAAGCAGCGTCGCAGACATCGTCACCTTGTTTACCGTTTTAGTTAGTTTGACGGGGGAGGGAACCAAACAGCCAGGCCATCGCATTAGGGAAGGACGGGGAAGGAAGTCGGCAGTGCCCTTTCAAAGAAACCATCTCGGCATTGACCTGAAGCGATGCAGGGAAATACGGGAAACCTAAATGAGGATGGCCGCATGCGGGTTTTAACCGTGGTCCTCCAGAATGCGAGTCCAGTGTGCTAACCGGTGCATCACCTCGTTCGGTCTACCGTTTTAAGCACATTCATTTTATCGAGGAATGAGTGCGGAGCTCTTGAGATTGCGGGCAGCACGTCATGTTTAACGGTGCCGGATGACAAAACATCGCTCCAACAACACTGCTCACGTTTGCTTTTTTTCACATACGTCACTGAATGACTTCTAGAAGAGACGTCCGCCTATGTTACTCCACGCCACTCGAACGCCAGCACGGGTTCCACAAAATCGTAAAAGCAGCGTCGGATTCACAAGGACACGGTACTGACTTTGAACGCATTTAATCGCGGTTGGGTTTATTTTTCCGTTAATTCTCCGTCTCCTGCGGCCCACAGAGCTTTGTCGCTGCTTCAGCGACTGATTGTTGCTGCTGGCGCTCCACAATATCGGCAGTTCATAACATTCTCGCGAATGATGGCGGTTTTATGGAGAAAATGAAAACGGGGAAATAATTACAACAAATGCACAATCACCAGTCAAACTTTACGTTTATCCAAGTTGTAAGCGAGTAAACTTTTAAACTGTAAATTACCAGGGTGGGGCATGGCTAACTGTATGTAGTCAATATAAACCAGCATTTAGAGTTAGGTCTTCTACACACAAACCCGATAAGGTTTGTCCAATCGAAATTACGCGTCGTATTCTTCAATGAAAAATGCTACTGACTTCTACTAATGACTTCTGGTGTCATACTTGTATAACACCTCCACCTTTCGACAGCAAACGATTGTGTACTACTTTACACACCCTGTCCGCACATAAAAGCACTTCAATATTTCGCAGTAGTAATGGGCGAACTATAAAGATTTATCGCTTCTTAATTATCATGTCGGCATTCTCATACGTAATGTGAGCTTCGAGCACCGGTTTGTTAACATGCAGTGATAACGTTTTATTGCTGTGAAATAGCCGTTAAAACTCGATTGCAGACGTGGAAAGCGAATCGCAAAAGTCGTCGTTCGTTCCAACAGAAACTACCTACCGTATTCATCACTTCTTTGTTTTCATTGCTTTAACAGAATCCCAGTTACTCCGGAGTGACTCTGGACGTAACTGTCTTCATTCTGTGGCGCCAAACAGCAACAATCGACCGCTGATGCAGCGACAGAGCTCTGTGCTCTGCAGTAGACGGAGAATTAACGGAAAGATAAACTCGGCTTCTACATTACTATGATCTGCATTTGCGATTAATGTCTGAGTGTGCTTACAGTACAGTGTCACTATGCGAATCTGGAACTGGTTTCGTGATTTTGTGGATCGCGTGCTGGCTTTCCAGAGACGTGGCGGAACATAAGGGGGACAACCTGGCTGGGTGTCATTCAGTGACATACGTGTAACGAACGTATGAACTGAATAACTTAAACAGTGCTGTTTGAGCGAGTTTTGCCATCCAGCACCGATATACAGGGCGTGCAGAAACCATTTGACCAAGATTGCAGGGCGGAAGGACAGCATGTAGCATAGGAATTTGTGTATGGCAACTAAAAGTCGTATATGTATATTTTCAGTGGTGCAGGAACGTAATTGAAATCTGACATACGGAGGTCCTTGTTCAAAATGATAGGTAATTTACAGAAAATGTATACGTAAACAGAACGTTCGGACTAAGCAGTCGTCACGATGGGAACAAGATAAATTTAAAACATCACTAACACGTCTAGTACTTCTTCAGGAATGAGGACACCCACATGTCCATGTTTCTTGTTTGGATATATCTCAAAAAGGTCAAAATTAGTGAGAAATGAGGCACCACTTAGTTAACATGAGTATGTATAGAAGATGTTCAAACTGACCACCGTTTTCATACTGGCATAGTGGTTTATAGATTTAATTGCGACCTGTATTTTCTATACTCAGATTCCTTCATTTGATACTGTCTTCGTCAGATTGGTTTTCCGCGCCCTGTGTATGCCAGACGATGCATTACACTCCGTTGTTCGAATTCTCACGAGTCCAGTACACTTAATCTTTGGTAGAAAGTGCTAAGAACGGCAAAATAGCGGGAATACGTTGGTAGCGACTAGTAATTTTAAAATTCAGTTGACAGTAACTACGCAAAAGGAAATGTGACACTTATAACGAAGCACTACTGAATTAGACGTGAAATACGTTTCTTGATTACAAAAAGTCCTCTAGTAGAGTGGTGCAGGCAGAAATGTCGGACAAGAGTGTCTGTCACGCTATTGTAGGGCAACGCATGAGGCCCCACAGAACAGGTATCAGTGAAAGCAAGCACCGTTGGTCGGTTGCCAAAGCGTTTAAAATTAAAGACGAAATAAATTTATACCGTCTATGATGTTGAAGTAATGTTTCGGAGCAGCATGAATACGGTGAAATTGATTACTCTTTCTTAGTTCGATATATATCTACGACACAAGGACGATACACTATGCAACCAAGTAGCCCCTACTCCTTCTCCTGACCAGAGCAAACACTATTCTACTTATTAACTATCTTGATTATACTGAAATGTGGTGAATATTGCTTCTAGCCCTGCATCAAGGTGGGCTAACAGAATCGGATACCTGCTGCGAGTTTCCATGTTTGTACTGAGCAGTCAAGAGGAACGGCGCGACACAGACGGCGACCACGCGGGACACAATATTGGGATGACCAAAATTTCAGAAACCACTTTTCTGTAGTCCTGTTTACATGTTAAACCTTAATCGATTCTACTAGCCGGAACGAACGTCTGCAGTACGTTCCAAGATTCATACGTTTCAGACCCATGGTCTCCGCTGAGCAAACTTTCGACGATGAAACGAACTTGGTGGTGTTTTCGTATTGTGAAACGAAGAGGTCAACAAGTAATGTAGAGTACGAATCCCTTACGGACGCCAGTGAAAATATAAGTTGGAAGAGTATGATGAGGTCAGACGTAAGGGGATGTTCAAAAGTCTTATCCAGGCCCACTACATCGTTAGCGGCTCCTCTGTTAACCGACCAGGGTTACGCTGGTTGTCGAAAGAAATGCGAGGCGGGCACTGGTGGAAGGGTTTTGCACCTGAAAAGATTAGGCGTTTAGGGATGGCCAGAAAACTTGTGATAGAGTAATCAATCAGTGTTGTGTGATGGAGCCTATGCCCCTAAGCGAGAGGTTGGCTGTGGTTATAAGGACATTTGCAGCATCGATATTGCAGTGTTTCCGTGATAAGACAGAACTGCTATTGGCAGATCGATTTGCAATGACGGCCCTATGTGGAATGTATTAACAGTCCTACTATTTTACTGTCAAAGAGACGATTTGAAGACCTCACGCATGTCCCTAAATATGTATAGTACGAATATGAATAGGAAAATAGGAATGCGGGTAAGCTACTACAAACAGCATAGTGAACGCATTATTGTGGCCAAGATAGATACGAAGCCCACACCTACTACAGTAGTACAAGTTTATATGCCAACTAGCTCTGCAGATGACGAAGAAATTGAAAAAATGTATGATGAAATAAAAGAAATTATTCAGATTGTGAAGGGAGACGAAAATTTAATAGTCATGGGTGACTGGAATTCGAGTGTAGGAAAAGGGAGAGAAGGAAACATAGTAGGTGAATATGGATTGGGGGACAGAAATGAAAGAGGAAGCCGCCTGGTAGAATTTTGCACAGAGCACAACATAATCATAACTAACACTTGGTTTAAGAATCATGAAAGAAGGTTGTATACATGGAAGAACCCTGGAGATTCTAAAAGGTATCAGATAGATTATATAATGGTAAGACAGAGATTTAGGAACCAGGTTTTAAATTGTAAGACATTTCCAGGGGCAGATGTGGACTCTGACCACAATCTATTGGTTATGACCTGTAGATTAAAACTGAAGAAACTGCAAAAAGGTGGGAATTTAAGGAGATGGGACCTGGATAAACTAAAAGAACCAGAGGTTGTACAGAGATTCAGGGAGAGCATAACGGAGCAATTGACAGGAATGGGGGAAATAAATACAGTAGAAGAAGAATGGGTAGCTTTGAGGGATGAAGTAGTGAAGGCAGCAGAGGATCAAGTAGGTAAAAAGACGAGGGCTAGTAGAAATCCTTGGGTAACAGAAGAAATATTGAATTTAATTGATGAAAGGAGAAAATATAAAAATGCAGTAAGTGAAACAGGCAAAAAGGAATACAAACGTCTCAAAAATGAGATCGACAGGAAGTGCAAAATGGCTAAGCAGGGATGGCTAGAGGACAAATGTAAGGATGTAGAGGCCTATCTCACTAGGGGTAAGATAGATACCGCCTACAGGAAAATTAAAGAGACCTTTGGAGATAAGAGAACGACTTGTATGAATATCAAGAGCTCAGATGGAAACCCAGTGCTAAGCAAAGAAGGGAAAGCAGAAAGGTGGAAGGAGTATATAGAGGGTCTATACAAGGGCGATGTACTTGAGGACAATATTATGGAAATGGAAGAGGATGTAGATGAAGATGAAATGGGAGATACGATACTGCGGGAAGAGTTTGACAGAGCACTGAAAGACCTGAGTCGAAACAAGGCCCCCGGAGTAGACAATATTCCATTGGAACTACTGACGGCCGTGGGAGAGCCAGTCCTGACAAAACTCTACCATCTGGTGAGCAAGATGTATGAAACAGGCGAAATACCCTCAGACTTCAAGAAGAATATAATAATTCCAATCCCAAAGAAAGCAGGTGTTGACAGATGTGAAAATTACCGAACTATCAGCTTAATAAGTCACAGCTGCAAAATACTAACACGAATTCTTTACAGACGAATGGAAAAACTAGTAGAAGCCAACCTTGGGGAAGATCAGTTTGGATTCCGTAGAAACACTGGAACACGTGAGGCAATACTGACCTTACGACTTATCTTAGAAGAAAGATTAAGGAAAGGCAAACCTATGTTTCTAGCATTTGTAGACTTAGAGAAAGCTTTTGACAATGTTGACTGGAATACTCTCTTTCAAATTCTAAAGGTGGCAGGGGTAAAATACAGGGAGCGAAAGGCTATTTACAATTTGTACAGAAACCAGATGGCAGTTATAAGAGTCGAGGGACATGAAAGGGAAGCAGTGGTTGGGAAGGGAGTAAGACAGGGTTGTAGCCTCTCCCCGATGTTGTTCAATCTGTATATTGAGCAAGCAGTAAAGGAAACAAAAGAAAAATTCGGAGTAGGTATTAAAATTCATGGAGAAGAAATAAAAACTTTGAGGTTCGCCGATGACATTGTAATTCTGTCAGAGACAGCAAAGGACTTGGAAGAGCAGTTGAATGGAATGGACAGTGTCTTGAAAGGAGGATATAAGATGAACATCAACAAAAGCAAAACAAGGATAATGGAATGTAGTCTAATTAAGTCGGGTGATGCTGAGGGAATTAGATTAGGAAATGAGGCACTTAAAGTAGTAAAGGAGTTTTGCTATTTGGGGAGCAAAATAACTGATGATGGTCGAAGTAGAGAGGATATAAAATGTAGACTGGCAATGGCAAGGAAAGCGTTTCTGAAGAAGAGAAATTTGTTAACATCCAGTATTGATTTAAGTGTCAGGAAGTCATTTCTGAAAGTATTCGTATGGAGTGTAGCCATGTATGGAAGTGAAACATGGACGATAAATAGTTTAGACAAGAAGAGAATAGAAGCTTTCGAAATGTGGTGCTACAGAAGAATGCTGAAGATTAGATGGGTAGATCATGTAACTAATGAGGAAGTATTGAATAGGATTGGGGAGAAGAGAAGTTTGTGGCACAACTTGACCAGAAGAAGGGATCGGTTGGTAGGGCATGTTCTGAGGCATCAAGGGATCACCAATTTAGTATTGGAGGGCAGCGTGGAGGGTAAAAATCGTAGAGGGAGACCACGAGATGGATACACTAAGCAGATTCAGAAGGATGTAGGTTGCAGTAGGTACTGGGAGATGAAAAAGCTTGCACAGGATAGAGTAGCATGGAGAGCTGCATCAAACCAGTCTCAGGACTGAAGACCACAACAACAACAACGAACAAATCAGAGATTCAAACAGTAGATAATAAATGTATGATAACAAATTTCTCGCAGATGTGCTTGTCCCACACTGGGGAATGATTTAGAAAGAGTACATAGATATACAAATCGCACTGACTTGTGGGACAACTCTGCGATGCGACACGAGGGACAGCTCATTCAGTAACAGGAAATCGAAATGATAGCTTTTGTTTCACGTGATAATAAAAAAAAAATTTCAGAGTGCTTTAATAAATGGCAGGAATATGAAGGACACTACGGCAGAATTTCGAGGTCGGCCGAAGGTACGGAAAATAGTGCGAGTCCAAAGTTTTACACTGGCCAACGAGCGGCAAATAACGCATTCACGCACTGTGAATGAAGCTTTGGTGGCGTTCGATCACGCGACCGGCTCTGCCCAGCAAAAGGACAAAAGAATATGGATGACACAAAATTTTTATTCTAATTTTCTACCGACGTTTGTCTAGAATGTGATCTTTGTTCTCATAAATGCAGTGTGTGAAGGTCCTGGATTGATCTGTCTTCAGTTGCCAGTTACTAATGGAACGTGTATAAGCAGAGAAGCAACTGCTGGACACATTGCCCCAAGAAAGGAAACAGTTTCTCACACGGCATTTAAATTCCGCATCGGCACAAAACAGATGATATTGTCGACTGTTTTTATTACATTTTCACAATCGATGCCTGTTGACAAAATACACGTTGATAAAACATATATGATTAAGATTTCGCCTTGACTCAAGACGAATCTTTCTAGGCGTTGCAAGTCTTCATAACCTTGGAGCGTAAAAATACGTTACACCTCTTACCACGCATCGCGTGTCATCCAGGTCAGCACAATAAATCAGAATCAAATGCGTTACCTGGCACGGATATATATATGTTTTGACGGTATTTTTTGACGATTTCTATCCGTGTTTTCTTGAAGTTTTTCTCACAAAACCTCCTCCCCAGAAGTTTAGGATACCATCAGCTGGAGGCAGCTGTGACAGAAGGCCACCCATGAATGTGCGGACTGCGAAATAGCAGTGTCCGGATGCACTAAAACAGTGCAACTGGCCAGCGACTAGGAGTGTGATTATGACATGTGGGAATGGTTAAGCATCTCGTAAATGGCAGGCGACGCGACGTTCTTCTGTGGGCATATTCGAAAAAGTTTTCACGCTTTCATTTACGCCAGGAAACCGCCGTCACTCGAGAGAGAGTTGATCCGCCGACCTTTCGGAGCGCCAGCAGCGACAGTCAGCAGCTGAGGCAGTGGCAAAGCTCTGTCGGCCGCAGGAGACGGAGAACTGGCGGAAAAATGTATTCGGCTTAACTGTGTATAGAAGAGTGGCAGGGGTAAGATACAGGGAGCGAAAGGCTATTTACAATTTGTACAGAAACTAGATGGCAGTTATAAGAGTAGAGGGGAATGAAAGGGAAGCAGTGGTTGGGAAGGGAGTGAGACAGGGTTGTAGCCTATCCCCGATGTTATTCAATCTGTATATTGAGCAAGCAGTAAAGGAAACAAAAGAATAATTCGGAGTAGGTATTAAAATCCATGGAGAAGAAATAAAAACTTTGAGGTTCGCCGATGACATTGTAATTCCGTCAGAGACAGCAAAGTACTTGGAAGAGCACTTGAGCGGAATGGACAGTGTCTTGAAAGGAGAATATAAGATGACTGTCAACAAAATTAAAACGAGGGTAATGGAATGTAGTCGAATTAAGTCGGGTGATGCTGAGGGAATTAGATTAGGAAATGAGACACTTAAAGTAGTAAAGGAGTTTTGCTATTTAGGGAGCAAAATAACTGATGATGGTCTAAGTAGACAAGATATAAAATGTAGACTGGCAATGGCAAGGAAAGCGTTTCTGAAGAAGGGAAATTTGTTAACATCGAGTTTAGATTTAAATGTCAGGAAGTCGTTTCTGAAAGTACACTCCTGGAAATTGAAATAAGAACACTGTGAATTCATTGTCCCAGGAAGGGGAAACTTTATTGACATTCCTGGGGTCAGATACATCACATGATCACACTGACAGAACCACAGGCACATAGACACAGGCAACAGAGCATGCACAATGTCGGCACTAGTACAGTGTATATCCACCTTTCGCAGCAATGCAGGCTGCTATTCTCCCATGGAGACGATCGTAGAGATGCTGGATGTAGTCCTGTGGAACGGCTTGCCATGCCATTTCCACCTGGCGCCTCAGTTGGACCAGCGTTCGTGCTGGACGTGCAGACCGCGTGAGACGACGCTTCATCCAGTCCCAAACATGCTCAATGGGGGACAGATCCGGAGATCTTGCTGGCCAGGGTAGTTGACTTACACCTTCTAGAGCACGTTGGGTGGCACGGGATACATGCGGACGTGCATTGTCCTGTTGGAAGTGGCGGTGCGGTCCCCTACGGCACTGCGTAGGATCCTACGGTCTTGGCGTGCATCCCTGCGTCGCTGCGGTCCGGTCCCAGGTCGACGGGCACGTGCACCTTCCGCCGACCACTGGCGACAACATCGATGTACTGTGGAGACCTCACGCCCCACGTGTTGAGCAATTCGGCGGTACGTCCACCCGGCCCTGCATGCCCACTATACGCCCTCGCTCAAAGTCCGTCAACTGCACATACGGTTCACGTCCACGCTGTCGCGGCATGCTACCAGTGTTAAAGACTGCGATGGAGCTCCGTATGCCACGGCAAACTGGCTGACACTGACGGCGGCGGTGCACAAATGCTGCGCAGCTAGCGCCATTGGACGGCCAACACCGCGGTTCCTGGTGTGTCCGCTGTGCCGTGCGTGTGATCATTGCTTGTACAGCCATCTCGCAGTGTCCGGAGCAAGTATGGTGGGTCTGACACACCGGTGTCAATGTGTTCTTTTTTCCATTTCCAGGAGTGTATTTGTATGGAGTGTAGCCATGTATGGAAGTGAAACATGGACGAAAGATAGTTTGGAGAAGAAGAGGATAGAAGCTTTCGAAATGTGGTGCTACAGAAGAACGCTGAAGTTTAGGTGGGTAGATCACATAACTAATGAGGAGGTACTGAATAGAATTGGGGAGAAGAGGAATTTGTGGCATAACTTGACAAGAAGAAGGGACCGGTTGGTAGGACATATTCTGAGGCATCAAGGCATCACAAATTTAGGATTGGAGGGCAGCGTGGAGGGTAAAAATCGTAGAGGGAGACCAAGAGATGAATACACTAAGCAGATTCAGAAGGACGTAGGTTGCAGTAGGTACTGGGAGATGAAAAAGCTTGCCCAGGATAGGGTAGCATGGAGAGCTGCATCAAACCAGTCTCAGGACTGAAGACCACAACAACAACAACTTCGTATAATATTTCGCACTTGTGTTTCAGGCAAAAATATTTAAAGTACTGTTATCAACGCTAAACTGAGGGATGCAAACTTTTTTATTTCATACAAAGGGGCCGCACAAATCAGATTTTGCGACAGTAATTACAATCGGGACGGCAGCTGTAGTCCAGAGCAACTCGTCGAATCATTTACGTCCCGGCGCGGGGAAACAGAGTCGGAGACATCGGCATGTTCCTTGGCAGCACGACGGCAGTGATACGGTACCCAAAAAAAAGGGGCGATGGACCTTTATGAAATAATCCTGAACTGCCACTAAAGTTTAACTCGGCATGAACACGGACAGCGTCCGATGCAGGAATGCCGTTACGAGCAACTCCCTTCCCAGTTGTAACGGAATTCTCGGCCCTCAGGAGGTTTCGCGGCAATTTATAAACACCGCGTCATTTTGGTTGTTCGTTTATCTCGTACTGACGAATAACAGAGGTGTGCCGCGGAGAGAAATGCGATTACGATGATGAGCTGCAGGCTTTTCTTAGCTGCGGCGTAATCGGAGGAGCGCAACATTCCTTATCGCGTTTCCTGTGGATTAAGGAGGACAACACTATGCTCTTTTATTCTGCAAGTTTTGATATTTACTTCGAAACAAAAGTAGTAGGCGACATTCACTGAAATGTTCAGAGTACCTGTGACGCTACCTATGTAGAGTCAGGCAGATGAAAGATTCTAACAATGCACAGTAGTTTCGACTCAGTGACTGCGTTTGCCCTAATTGGGGCATGGTTTCCAAAGAATTGCATTACATATACGGCGTGTGCCAATTTGTAGTAAAGATTCCTAGTAGTATGGACTTTTCGGACACGTCGAGGAGCGCACACCAAACTTCGTACGAGAACCTTGAAATGAAAAATTACTTCTCTATTGTCATCAAGGCAACTTTCATACTGAGCTGATACGTCGCTGGAATGTGTAAGAAATCACAGTACTACTTCGCAGAGGAAGAAGCAAACTGCAACGAAAACTCTTTGGCAACAAAGGCTGTGCGATTCGATTGTCGATGCAGAAAACAAACCAGCGGAAATTTGTGCGTTTGGAACTTGTAATCCCTTTTTTCCTAGCGATCGATTAGATGTACGCCATTTATATGTTTTGATACTATATTAAAGCAGTACCAGTACACTATTTAGATGCTAAAACTTCATAATAGGCAAATCTTTTGCAATACTAAACGTATCGTCTTAGTGAGAAGACTGTAAGGCCGAGCTCTGTGGAAGGCAGGGGCTGCGCGTGTGGCGCTGCAGAGTCGGCCGAGATAAACAGGGCGAGTGTGTCCGTGTTGTGACGTCACGGTTGTGTACCACGTAACGAGGCCTGCCGCGATGGGTACAGAATGTGCGTACACTTTCCAAATTAGGTGTCTACATCTGCGTATTGTGCGTTTCCCGCGATGGATGGGCGGCAGTGAATTATCAGTACTGCTTACCATGCAAGTGCTTGCAGACCGTCTCAAACACACGTGAAACAAAAGTCGTTACAGTCTGCCCGGTGGCGGAGCACTGAGGAATGTTTGGACACTCTCTTTAGAAAGGGAGAATTTTAACCCAACTGACTCCACAAGCTACGCACCAAACTTGTTTCTAAATCGTTGCATAGGTAGAAAGTAGGGATGCGTGTCGGTCGTCAGGTCTAAAACGCTACGAATGGCGATGATTTTGAGACGACAGGAAGTTAATCTCTAACTCGGTATATTAATGTCTTCCATCAGTGACGTATTCGGTACATCACGCTTCATATCTCGATACTGTGTCGGTATCTGTACTGGATTATGCACGGATCATAGCCTCGTATTCTGTGTAAATTTGGACATCACGGATGTTACTTCTTAAAGCATAACAACACACCTCACACGTACTCCCGATGAAACGGCCAGAAAACTATATGCTTCCCGCCAAACCGATTCTGTAGAAGCGGCCAGCTAATTGAGCCACATTCCAACAAGAACAGGAATTCGTCGTATTCCTTTATTCTGTCGTTTGTGAAAATAAAGAATTGTCAGGGCAGTGTTTGGAACGTTTGATGTCGTTTCACGTGGCCAACTGCAATAAGGACAGTTATCGGATTAACACTGCGAATCTTGGGGAAATTAGCTCAACTTCATTACTACGTGTGTGATACTAATACAACAAGGAGATCAGTTGTTGAAATCAGTCCTTGATTCTACCTCTAAATACTGCATAATGAAATTTTTATAAATACTGCAACTGCCTTGGTTTCGAACCACAACACAGCAAGGATAGATGCACGTGCCTTATATATGTGTATCTCTATGGCCTAAGGTATGAAACGTGGTGTGTGTCCGCATGCGCC
Organism: Schistocerca piceifrons; assembly: GCF_021461385.2. Classification (NCBI taxonomy): domain Eukaryota; kingdom Metazoa; phylum Arthropoda; class Insecta; order Orthoptera; family Acrididae; genus Schistocerca; species Schistocerca piceifrons. The sequence continues at coordinate 70,951,246 of NC_060148.1, read as the reverse complement.
AAAGAGCAGCGTATAACGCAGTCAGGCACCGTAAAATAAAGCCTTGGTGGCTTTCGTTCTCGCGATCATTGCTCTCCAGCGACATGACAGAGCAATATCGCGGACAGAAGATTTTTTGTTTTTTGTTTTTATCGCCTTTCCAGTGAATTAGTTGTGACCTTCACTGCGGTTCTCGTCTTCACATATGCAGCGTGTAAAAGCCGACGATAGATCTTTTTTCTTATCCGTTACCAGATACGAACGCAATCTGTAGAAACGGAAGGACAACAGCTGGACACATTGTACGAAGTAAAACACGTTCTGACACCGCGTTTATAATCCGCGTCGATACGAAACACACGTCGCTGTCAACTTCTTTATTATGTCTTGACAATCGATGGGTGGTGACTACATATCTGCTAATCCTATGTACGTGTTTAAGGTTTCGCCTTGACTCGAGAGGAATTTTTCTAGCCATCATACGTCTTCAAAACCGTGGAGCTCCATCCCTTATCGCTACGCATACTCCGCACAACGCACGTCATGCAAGTGAGCATAATAAAAGTATCACATGCGGTAATTGGCTTGGATAAAAACGTTTCGACGGTACTTTTTGACGATTAGTATACGTGTTTTCGGGAAGATTTACTCACAGAATCTCCTCCTTCTCAGGAGTGTAGGGTAAGATCAGCTGAGACAGAAGGCTACCCATGTAGGTGCGGAGTGCGAAACAGCACACTCTGAATGCATTACAATGGTACAACTGCCAGCGACTAGGAGTGTGATTCACGTGTGGGAATGGACGCGCATCTCGCAATTCGCGGGCAACGCAAGATTCTGCTGTTCCTAAATATTTAAAAATTAAGTCGCTGTGCCAATTAGGGATTCACTATCGTTTCGATGACGAACACTTGCATATATATTTTCCTCCCGTTTTCGTTTATCTCAGAAAACCGCCACTACTCGCGGGAGAGCTAAAATTTACACCGACCCGCGCGGTAGCAGCAACAATCAGTCACTGAGGCAGCGACAAAGCTCTGTCGGTTGCAGGAGACCGAAGACTAGCAGAAAAAGAAATTCCGCTTCTACATTACTGCTGTCTACATTTGTGATTAACTTTTAAATTTGCTCACACTCTGTACAGTGTAATTATGAGTATCTGATGCTGGTTTCACGGTTTGTGTGTCGCGTGCTAGCGTTCCAGTGACGTACCAAAATATAGGTGGACGACCGGCGTGGGAGTCATTGAATGACATATGTGCAGTGTACGTAAAAAATTAAAAATTTAAGCAGTGCTGATGCAGCGAAGTTTGCCATCCCGTATCGTTGTACAGGGTACATAGAAAATATATGATGAAAAGCGTAGCCTGGAAAGGCTGCACGAAACACAGAAATTTGAGAATAGCATTTAGGCGTCCCAATTGCACATTTTCGGCGGTACCGGAACGTAATTAAAATCTCCCACACGGGCATCTTGGCACCAAATGATGGTTAATTTACCGAAAATGTATACCTATGAAATGATCGATAAAAATAAATGATTAATTGCAGCGGATACAAGAAGACTTGGTTGCCAAGTGACGTCACACGTCAGTGTGGTCTGCTGCCGTCTCTAAACGCCCCTCAGCCGCTGTCGTCACCATTAAGACGTCACGGAAGACTCAGCTGTCACGACAGCCCTATGATGGCAGACATCTATAGCCAAGTCTTTCTATTTCTTTGCTTGTTTATCGTTGTTGCCGAGAAAACTGCCGCATTCATCCACGCAATGTAGTAGGCCTACGTAATTCAGTTTGGAAGGTCACATATGAATTAGATGTAGAGGTAATGACAAAATCATTCATTTGTGGCAACCGGAAATGCTCTGGCTTGAGGTATTGTTTCCTGGGAGATAGCGTGCTAGACACAAGACTACTAAATCATGTGAGCGTTTTGCTCGTTCGTTACGTAAGGAAGATACAACAGTAGGAATAGTAACAGTCAACTTCGTCATGAATTACAGGCTTAATTATGTGTAGCTCATAAGAAATAATCTGATTCAGTTGTGTGTAAAATGAAATGTGGCAAGGACGATAACTTTTAGTGAGTTTGTCTGTTGGGAGCGTAACTTTAAACTTTGATTTTTTTAATAGAGAAAACACTTTATCTTTTTAAATTGTCGTCGCATTAAACTAAAAGAAAAGTGCTGACTGACTGCTAGCTGCCGCGTTCGTTACTTCTTTCTGTTTTCATTTCTTTAATAGAATGCCAGTTGCTCTAGAGAAAGTCAGAATCTAACTGCCATCTTTCTGTGGCGCCTACAGCAACAATCGACCGCTGATGCACCGACATAGCTCTGTGGTCTGCGAGATTTGGAGAATTAACGGAGAGATAAAGTCGGCTTCTATATTACTACGATCTGCATTTGCAGAACGTGTATACGTAAACAGAATATTTGAAGAACAGGATGTTTCGTTTTTCAATATCTCATAAAAGAGCCAAAATGAATGACAGATAAGCATCCACTTAATTAACATAATTATCTGTAGCAAATGTTCAAACCGACCACCGTCATCATGCTGACATAGCGCCTTAAATATTCACGTGCGACCTATGGCTTCTATATTGAGATTCTTTCATTTGATGCCGTCCTTGTGCCCTACACTTTTGGTCAAATTGTGTTTCCGCACCCTGCATATGCCAGACGAGGCGTGACAGAGGGTTGGTCGAATTCTCTAGAGTCCAGTACACTTAATCTTTGATGGAAAGTGTGGAAAACGGCAAAATGACGGAATGCATTGCTAGCAATTTGTAACTTTAAAATTCAGTGGATGATAACTATGATACGTTTAACAAAGGCGCTAAGGAAATAGATGTGAAATACGTTTCTTGATTACAAAAACTCCTCAGGTAAAGTAGTAACTGTACATGTGTCGTGACAAGCGTGAGACCTCACAGAGTCAATATTAATGAAAGTAAAGACTATGCACCGTCGGTCAATTGCCAAAGCATTGAAAACGAAGCAAAAGTTTTAACTGCGTTGGTCACATTGTTACCATCAACGTGAGTAATGGCGGTACTCTTTTTTATCGTCTGTGATTCGGTATTGATGACTCAGAGGCTGCTGAATACTGCGATATTAACTTCTCTTTGTATTTCAATAAACATGTGAAACATTTGGACAACAATCTATGGAACCACGTAGACCTCGACCAGAATTTAATATTTTCTATGATTTAACACCTAGCCTGGTTACTGAGCAGGTAAGGTGGACGGTACGACAGATATGACGTTTACACGGGACACAACATTCACAAGACGAAACTTTGGGCAACTGCTTTTCTCTAGTCATGTTTGCATATGAAACGTTAGTCCGAAGAAGCCTCTATTTTGCGAGCTTCATAACAATTACGCTCATAGCCTCTGCAATGCAACTATCCTCGGTACAGCGAACTTTTCGGTGTTTCCGTAATATCGAGAGGAGACATTAACAAATGGTGGAGGGTACGGACTTGTTACGGACGCCAGTGAAAACATGGGGAGCAGGAGGAGGTTGCACATAAACGGGTGTTCAAAAGTATCCACGTCCGTTAAAGCGTTGGAAGGTGCTGTACTGAGCGACAAAAGTTACGTTTACTGGTGCACGGTTGTGAACTAAGTGTAGATACAGGTTGCGCACTTATTTCTTTTGCGGCTTTGTGGTACCAAGTATTCAAACACGATAGAGAATGGCCAGCATACTTGACAACAGGTTACAAAAAGGATAACTTTACGTGTTTCCACATTGCCAAGAAGACGGGTACTGGCCTGTTTTTATACACGACCGGAATGTACAGGAGACCACAGCACCACTTCCGGAAGGAAGACGTCACAGCGATGTAAACATGTCGTCTACTCGGCTCGCGCGATCCTTTTGCACAATCACCAGACAGAGCGATTAATAATTATATTAGCTGGCAGCTGTAGCTAGCAGAGTTGAAACCAGTCGGAAAGATGTCCGCCGTTTACGTTTTCAAGGTGTATTAAGCGTATAGTAGAGCAAAAATGAGACACATTGAAATGGAAAAAAAATTGTTTAGTAATAAGAATGTGAGGCCAGGGTCACTAGATTACAGGCGTGGCATGTTTGCCAGTGCTGGATCGTCGGTAATGAATGACTCGCGAGTGTCGATGTTGCGACGTCTCCACAGTGTATCAGCAAGAGACGCCCTCCCCACACCTGAATATGTGTAACACAACTGAAGCGAAGGGAACAGTTAATTCTGGGAAGCGCGCCATATTTCTAACATTTTCCCTCGTTTGCCACTTGCCTCATCTAAGTGTAATACTTTGCCTAGCGTTTTACGTAAAAATATTTAGAGTACTGTTACCAACAAAAAATATAGGAATACAGACTTTTGTATAAGAAAAGGGCTTCACATTTTTCTGTCGTCAGAGTTGCCGCAAAAATCAGATTTCCCAAAAAAAAAATTCAATTTGTGCAGCGGCTATTCTACGGGGCAGTTGGTCGAATCATTTGCGTCCGGACGTGGGGGAGCAGCGTCGCAGACGTCGACACCTCGTCTGGCAGCACGGCGACAGGAGACGAATCTTTCTAAAGTAATCCTGAACAGATACAAAAGTTTAACTCGGCAAAAGCACGGACAGCGTCTGACGCAAGAATGGCGTCGCGAGCCACTCCGTTTCCCTTTGTAACGGAATTTTAGGCGCACAGCTGTTTACGCAACAGTATATTGTAAACACTGCGTCATTTGAATTGTCCGTTCATCTGATTCTGACGAATTGCAGGGCGGTGAACTGGAAGGAACTGCGATTACGATGAGAAGTTGAAGGTTTTTCTTAGCTGTAGATTAATCGGAAGAACGTAACATTTCTTACCGTATCTTCTGTGGATTAGGGGAGACCACACTATGCTGATTCAGTCTATTCACCAATGCGATGAAATAAAAAAAATTAAACACATTTACCCCTAGTTCGCAAATGCCTTCATCGCCTCGCTAGTACGGACGACCTCCAGATTCAGCCGTTGACAAAAGTTTGCTACCGACGCTTCCTTCTTTCCCAAACAGAGCAGGGCACACAGCGAGAGGTGAATAACGTACACAGAAATGAATGACTTCGTTAAATATACTGATATCAGCTGTCTTTTTTTTCCTTTCTGCTCTCACTATAAAGCTACGGCACAAGAGTAACACACACTGTGTGACGTGGTGGTTGTACGTGCAGGAACGGTAAAGTATAATCTGCCGGAACCAAGAGGTGCTATCAGTTTCTTCTGACCAGAAGACAAAGTAGCTTCAGATGTCACCAATACTGACTAAACTGAAACCAGCAAAATACTTCCTCCAGAACCACATCTTCACTGGCTCCAAAACTTTAATAGCAACTGGAAGTTTCGATGTTTACGTCGAGGCATCGGTCTGAAAGAAACAGAAGTGCCGTAGTATGCATTATTCGTGCAAATCTCCGGGGTACAACAGACGCTTTGTTACGCAAAAGTCAGTGTATCAATGACAAATTAAAACTTCTAGTAGTAGACAGTGGTTCTAGTACGGCAACTGTGTTTCCCGTAATTGGGTCACAGTTTTCAAAGTTTACGTACATGTATGACTGGCGCCAGTTTCTACTACAGTCTTCTAGTAAGGACCATTTAAACACGACGGAGAGTGCACAACCATTTTGTAGAAGCAGATATTAATGAGTAATTTATTCTGTGTCGTCTTCAAGGCAACTCTGATATTGATTTGATACGTGGCCGGAATGTGTGAGATGTCGCAGAACTACTTTGCGGAGGAAGATGCAACTACAACGTTAACACGGAGGAATCTTTTGGAACACTGAACGTATCATGTTGGTGAACAGAGGATAAGATAGGGGCTGCATATGTGGGTTGTGACAATCTCTCGTAATAAAGAGGACGGGAGTGTAGATGTTATAACGTCACGGTTGTGTATCATGGAACGCCATGTGTATGGAACATATGTAAATTTTCCACAGTATGACTACACATCTGCATATGCGTTTCTAGGGCTGGGCTGACAGCGGTGAGCTCCCGCGCTTGTCGACCATAACAAAGACACGTGAAACAAAAGTCGTTACAGTTTGCCCACTGACCGATCACTCAGGAATGTTTGGACACTCTTTCAAAAGGGAGAATTTCAACCCAAATGACAACAGCACACGCTACGCGGCAAACATTTCCCAAAATCCTTGGGTTGGATGAAAGCAGGGATGTCGGCTGTGTCGGTCGTCATTTCTGAAACTCTACGAATGGCGAAAATTTTTGACACGACAGAGCGTTAATCTCTAACCCACTATTATGAATTTACTCTACAAGCAACGTTTTCTTCTTATCTCGATACTGGTTCGTCATTTGTACTAGATAAAGCACAAGTCGTAGGTTTTTATTCCGTGTAAAAATAGGACGTTACGGATGTCACTTATTAAAGCATAATGCCACACATGAGACGTAGTCGTGACGAAATGGCCAGAAAACTATATGATTCCCGCCAACCGATTCTGTGGAGGCTTTTTCCATTTCTTTGCCTTCTCAGTGAATTAATTGTTGACTCGAATGCAGTCGTCCTCCTATCATGAGCAGTGTGTAAAGGCATCCGAGGAATCCTTTCTTATCTGTTACCATTTAACACATCGATACAAAGAAATGATGCTGTCAACTTTTTAGTTACGTCATCATAAGCGATCCCCGGAGACAACATATTCGCTAATTCTACGTACACGACTAAGATTTCTCCTTGGCTGTAGAGCAATTTTTTTGTCCATTATACGTCTTCAAATCCATGGAGTGTGAATACGTCCCAGCTCTTACCGTTCCACGTATTCCGCACGACGCGTGTGATCCACGCGAGCGTAATAAAACAGCATCAGTGAGTTATTTGGCTTCGATAAAAACGTTTTGACGGTACTTCTTTACGATTTCATCTACATCTACATCTACATTTATACTCCGCAAGCCACCCAACGGTGTGTGGCGGAGGGCACTTCATGTGCCACTGTCATCACCTCCCTTTCCTGTTCCAGTCGCGTATGGTTCGCGGGAAGAACGACTGTCTGAAAGCCTCCGTGCGCGCTCTAATCTCTCTAATTTTACATTCGTGATCTCCTCGGGAGGTATAAGTAGGGGGAAGCAATATATTCGATAACTCATCCAGAAACGCACCCTCTCGAAACCTGGCGAGCAAGCTACACCGCGATGCAGAGCGCCTCTCTTGCAGAGTCTGCCACTTGAGTTTATTAAACATCTCCGTAACGCTATCACGGTTACCAAATAACCCTGTGACGAAACGCGCCGCTCTTCTTTGGATCTTCTCTATCTCCTCCGTCAACCCGATCTGGTACGGATCCCACACTGATGAGCAATACTCAAGTATAGGTCGAACGAGTGTTTTGAAAGCCACCTCCTTTGTTGATGGACTACATTTTCTAAGCACTCTCCCAATGAATCTCAACCTTGTACCCGCCTTACCAACAATTAATTTTATATGATCATTCCACTTCAAATCGTTTCGCACGCATACCCCCAGATATTTTACAGAAGTAACTGCTACCAGTGTTGGTTCCTCTACCATATAATCATACAATAAAGGATCCTTCTTTCTATGTATTCGCAATACATTACATTTGTCTATGTTAAGGGACGGTTGCCACTCCCTGCACCAAGTGCCTATCCGCTGCAGATCTTCCTGCATTTCGCTACAATTTTCTAATGCTGCAACTTCTCTGTATACTACAGCATCATCCGCGAAAAGCCGCATGGAACTTCCGACACTATCTACTAGGTCACTTATATATATTGTGAAAAGTAATGGTCCCATAACACTCCCCTGTGGCACGCCAGAGGTTACTTTAACGTCTGTAGACGTCTCTCCATTGATAACAACATGCTGTGTTCTGTTTGCTAAAAACTCTTCAATCCAGCCACACAGCTGGTCTGATATTCCGTAGGCTCTTACTTTATCAGGCGACAGTGCGGAACTGTATCGAACGCCTTCCGGAAGTCAAGAAAAATAGCATCTACCTGGGAGCCTGTATCTAATATTTTCTGTGTCTCATGAACAAATAAAGCGAGTTTGGGTCTCACACGATCGCTGTTTCCGGAATCCATGTTGATTCGTACATAGTAGATTCTGGGTTTCCAAAAACGACATGATACTCGAGCAAAAAACATGTTCTAAAATTCTACAACAGATCGACGTCTGAGATATAGGTCTATAGTTTTGCGCATCTGCTCGACAACCCTTCTTGAAGACTGGGACTACCTGTGCTCTTTTCCAATCATTTGGAACCCTCCGTTCCTCTAGAGACTTGCGGTACACGGCTGTTAGAAGGGGGGCAAGTTCTTTCGCGTACTCCGTGTATAATCGAATTGGTATCCCGTCAGGTCCAGTGGACTTTCCTCTGTTGAGTGATTCCAGTTGCTTTTCTATTCCTTGGACACTTACATGTTTACCGGGAGATTTTTTCACTCAATCGCCTCCTTCTCGGGGGTGTAGCGTAACATCAGCTGGAGGCAGCTGTGACAGAAGGCCATCCATGAATGTGCCGAGTACGAAACAGCACAGTCCGGATGCGTTACAGTGGTAGAACTGGCCAGCGACTGGGAGTGTGATTCACACGTGGGGAACGACACACACCTACGCGAGTTCTTGCTGTGGGTAGACATGCGTCAAGTAGGGATTCACTCTCATTTCGACGATGAACACTTGCATCTGTATTTTTCTCCCGTTTTCGCTTATTTCACAAAACCGCCATTACTCGCGGGAGAGTTAAAACCGCCAACATTCCGCGGTGCTGGCAGCAACAATCGGTCTCTGACGCAGCGACAAAGCTCTGTCGGTTGCAGGAGACGGAAAATTAACAGAAAAATAAATCCAGCTTCTACGTTACTACTATATGTATTTGTGACTAACGTCTAAATGTGCTGACAATAAGTACAGAGTAATTATGCAGATCTGATGCTGGTTTCGTGATTTTGTGAGTCTCGTGCTGGCTTTCCAGTGACGCGACGCAATATGGGCGGGCGACCGGGGTGGGAGTCATTCAGTGTAGCGTACGTTAAAAGTGAACAATTTAAGCAGTGCTGGTTGAGCAGGGTTTCGCCATCCTGCATCGTTTTACAGGGACCGGAGAAACGATTTGACCAAAAGTTTAGGGCGGAAAGACAGTGTGAAACTTAGTAGTTTGAGTACAACAACTCGGGGTCGAAAATTTGTATTTTGGGAGCTACAGGAACATAATTAAAATCTGACATGTGGACGTCTTTACTCAAAATGAAAGATAATTCACACAAAATGTAAGTGTAACCACAGTCTATGGACTAACCAGTCTCAGGACGATAACAAGAAAAACTCAAAGCATCACATACACCTGTGTAATACTTAGCCGACGTTCTAGACAACATTTCTTTGAAATAAAGACAATCACATGTCCATGTTTTATATTTCAACATGTCTTCACGAGGGCAAAGTAAAGGAAACGTGATCCACCACTTACTTAGCGTTAAGTATGTCGCAGCAAATGTTCAAACTGCCCACCGTTTTCATGCTGGCATAGCGCTATAAATATTCAACAGCCACTTCTAGTTCCTATACTCGGATTGGTTTTTCTAATGCTGTCTTTCTGCCCTACACTTTGGGTCAGACTGTTTTCTCACACACTGTATATGTGAGACAAGACATGGCAGAATGATGGTCAACTTCTCAAGAGTCCATAGAAAGTGCTGGAAACGGCAAAATGACGGAATGCGCTGGTACCGATATATATCCTTAAAATTTAATAGAAAAAATTCGATACGTTTAACCATGTAGCTAGAATGTAAGATGTAAAATACGTTTCTTGATCATAAAAAGTCCTCAACTGAAGTGGTGAACGTATAAATGTCGTGGCAATAGCCTCCGTGACGTTACTATGGAGCAACATATGAGCCCCTGCAGCATCGGTATTCACGAAACGAGAGACAGTGCACCGGTGGTCAGTTCCCAAACCACTGAAAATAAAACACGATGTTTAACTGTGTTGGTCCCATTGCTCCTATCATCGTAAGTAAAGTATTTTTACAGCTTCTGTGACGTGGAAGTGGTGATAGAGACCGATGAATACCGTCATATCAACTCCCCCCACACGTTAACCTATGGAACCAAGTAGCCCTCATTTCTTCTTCTGATCAGAGGCAAACCACATTCAATTTATTTACGGTTTTGACTGTACTCAAACGTGGTGAATTTTGCCTCTAGTCCTCCGTCAAGGTATCTGACACCTGCTGCGATTTTCCATGTTTGTATTCAGCAGTTAAGATGAACGGTACGACAGAGACGACGACTACACGGGAAACAACATTCAGGTGAGGAAAATTTCGGAAACCATTTTTCTCTAATGATGAAATTGCATGTTAAACATTAATCGGCTTTGATAGGATGAACAAACGTCGATGTCCAGAGCTTCATAATTTTTACACACGTCTCTCTGCAATGGAGCTGCCCTTGACGAAGCGAACTTGTCATTTTGTGTAATATGAAGAGGAAACATTAACAAGTAGTGGAGAGTACGGAATCCTGGAAGACGATGTCCAAAAGCCTCGTGCACGGCCACTGAAGCGTAAGTAGCTGATTTATTGAACAATCAGGATTACGCTCGCTGCGGAAAGAAGCGCGAGATGGGCACTGCTGCAAACACATTTCACCAAAAAGCGTTTGGCGTTTACGCACGGCGGCAAAACTACTCCAAGACTGAAGACCCATTCAGACCTCTGTGCACAGAGTTAGGGGGTGTCTTGTCTCCGGCCACTGTTTGCCGTAGCCCTCGCCACTGAGCGAGAGGCTGGCTGTGGCTATTAGCACATTTCCAGGATCCACATCGCAGTGCTTGCGTGATAAGACAGAACTGCTATTGGCAGATCGGTTTGCAAATACTGCCCTACGTACTATGTAGTAACAGTCCTACTATTTGACGGTATATCGATAATTTTTACTTATGGACCGTCTGACAGCAACTGAATAAAACACAATTTTAGTGCCATACGCGTTTCGCCTTTATTTTCTGCAAGACATCATCAGTGACAGGTTGCGTGGACAATTTCTTACATATTACGCTCCTGTTGCATTTTCAGTGTTCTTCTTCTTATGAATGCGAATTCGCGGTTTTTTTCCCACATTCCACAGCACTATGAACTGAACGCTTGTTTCAATGCAATGTTTTGGTTTCTGTTCTCGACTGTCAGACGGTCCATAAGTAAAAATTATCAATATACCGTAATATTACACGCAACTGAGGAAGACAGGACTACAAAAGTTGAAGATGTTTACTATTTGACGTTCACAGAAACGGACTGGGTACCAGATACGCTTCCTAATGTAAGTATATTACGGAGAAATCGAAGATTCGAATACTAGAGAACGATTCTATCATCGCAAATGTCCGCAGACGTGTTTGTCCCATATTGGGCAATGACTTCGAGAGAGTATCTAGGTATACAAATCGCATCGATGTGTGGTACAGCTTTGCGACGCCGTCTGTTGAAACACGACGAATGGCACGTTTAACAAGAGGGTATAAATAATGAAAACTTTTATTTTCGTGGTTTATCAAAAAACATTGCGGAATTGTTTTAATGTATACCAAGAATGTGAAACAGACTACGTTAGAATTTTGAAACCATAAGGAGTATAAGGTTTGCGCTTGTAGCCCGGTGACTTAAAAACGATCGGCCAGATATCCGCCATTTGCACGCTTTAAAGGAGGGTTAACATCTATACTAGGAAAAAAAAAGTGCCGTACTAAACGGAAACGATCACCTCTTCAGAAAATCATGCATCAAGGAAAACATGTCAAGCAGCCAGCCCTTACAACACAAGTAAGGCCTGAATAAACACATGTAAGCGACAGAGTTGCAGACGGTTACGTACACATCACTGAGATGTTTCTAGAGTGTGCTGAAGATAGAGACAAACAAAAAGTATGCTCTTGAAATTCTTTAACTTCCTAAAACGACGGAACTTTTCGAGTGCTAAATGTATTTTCTTGGTGTGGCCAATAACAGACCAAGCTGTGTCGGTTCCAGAATACATAATATCATAGTCAGCCTTCCAGGTAAGCAAATTCGTCTCTGGTTTTACAGTGGTGAGTTTCCTGCTCTGCTAATGGTGCAATTTGCTTGCCCACGGCCAACAACACGTGTGTAAACAGAGAGGGTATTACGAAACCTGAATATGCATTGGACGATAATGCGATAAAACAGTTAGCAATATATGTAAATATTCGCTGTAGTATTTTAGGTAAAATTAGTTGCGTTATTTATATTGAGGTAAAAGCAAGGTACATCAGTTCCGTGGAAAGGCAGGTCAGGCCGCAAGAGATGGGAACGTAGAGCAGAAGCTTGCACCGGCACCGCGGCTACCGTCTTTCCTCGAGAGGCAGCAGAGGATTTCCCCGACTTGGTTGCGATTCAAGCATGGGGGGGGGGGGGGGGGGGGGGGAAGCAGCGTCGCAGACATCGACGCCTTCTTTGGCAGCACGGCTGCAGCCGGCTGGTGCAGAGAGAGGCGATGGAGAGATTCGTCCGAATCTTGATTTCTTATTCACATCTAACGCGCCAAACACGCCGAAATCATTTGTATCCAGAATGCCGCTGCGAGACACTCCGTTCCCAGTTGTAACGAAATCTGCGGCGCAGTACTGCTTTCGCGACATTTCAAAAATTCACCTCTTTGTAATTGTTCGTTTATGTACTGCTGAAGAAACGAAAACCTCTGAACTAACTACGATGATGAGTCTACGAAACATTTAGCTTTGGAAAGGGAACGATTATGGAAATTATTGTCGATTATATCAGTTAGTATCATTTCCTGGTGACGAATACGATAGATTGTTACTTTCCACGTCTGCATACGAGTTTTAGCCGCTGTTTCAGAGCAATAAATCATTGTCTCTCCACGTGAACAAATCGGTGCTCGGCACTCACATTATGTATGTGAATGCCAACAAGATAAGTAAGAAGTAAGAAGACGTTGAATCTTTATAGGTCGTCCATTACTATTGCGAAAGTATTTAAATGCTTTCAAATGCGAACAGAGTGTGTAATTTCGCACACAATAGTTAGTTTGCTGTAGGGAGGTGGAAGTGTTATGCAAGCATGACGCCACAAGTGATTACTGGAAGTCAGTAGTGTTTTTCATTGAAGAACACGATTCGTAATTTCGATTGGACAGAATGATAACTTTGGCGATTTTGTATCTGAAAGGCCTAACTCTAAACGTCGGTTTATATAGATTAAATACAGTCATGTGCGCTCCACCGACGTTATTTATCGCTTAAAGGTTTACTTGCTTCTAAGTCCGATGAATGTAAAGTTTGACCGATGGCTGTGTATTTACTATCATTTTTCCGTTTTCATTTTCTGCATCAAACCGCCATTATTCGCGAGAAAGTTAAAACTGCCGACATTGTGGAGCGCCAGCACCAGCAATAGGCACCTGAGGCAACGACAATGCCCTGTGGGCTGCAGGAGACGCAGAATTAACGGAAAAATAAACTCAGCTTCTATATTTCTACGATCTGCAAGCGCGATTAAAAGTGCCCAACGTCAGTACCGTGTCATTATGCGAATCCGAAGCTGCTTTTACGATTTTGTGTAATCCCTTTTGGTAGTCAGTCAGTGACGCGTGTGAGAGAACGCAAACCGTTACACATTATCAGACATGACACGACAAGGGTGCTGACCGCAGTCTCAATTCTTCGATAAAATGAAAGTGCTTAAAAGCGTAAAATGATGGAATGCTGTGGTAGTGTTTTTTTCCTTCGAAATACAGCAAGAAATCCGGCATCGGTGACCATGTTTCGGCAGACGATATGATAGCGTTTACATGACGAACCAGAAGCGGTAGCGGCAGATCGGTTTATGAAAAGCACATTCGTTAGCCGTTTGTAGAACTGTCACATAACGTTTTATATTTTGTTTGACACAACGAAAGCGATTATTAACATATCCTTACATTTTCGAAGCAGGAACACAGAGAATGAGATATTTTATTTTTACACTAAACATTTCTCCTCCGTTCGGCATTTATAATTTTCTGCAAAAAGATATAATAATTTCCGTGTCCATTACTATATACAAGGTCCTTGGTCGTTGTGTGACAGAATGGCCCCCGTAGACATTTTTTTCGCGCTGTTTATTCCGTTCAACGTCTTATTCCTTATATCAAAGCTTACGACGGGAAGTCGCATGCTGCCATCTGTCGGCCATCGACTACACTGCGTCCTCTGTAACTCCTTTCGCAGTTACCTTCTTCTGCAACACGGGGCGCCATCACAACGTCTTTCGATAGCGGTCTTTGGGGTGCGAATCACGCACTTCCAAGAAATAAAAACATAACATTCGTATATAAAAATCTCGTGTGGTGGGCAACGAGGGAGGGTTGTAGCCTATTTGTATGAAAGAAGGTAAATTGAGACAACTGTGAGCCGAGAAGACTGCCACATCAGAGAAACAGGCAGTTCGAATTCAAATCCGCCTCCACACAGCACCAGAGAATATCGTATAACGCAGTCAGGAGCCGTAGAATAAATTTCAGACTGTTTTCGTTCTCGAGCGAAGCGTTGCTCAGCGCTTTCAAATAAGTAGTAGCATATTAAAACATGAAATAAGTTTATATTTTGTATTTCTTTTGAAAAGAATGGAAATAAATAAAGTTTTTTTTCGTCACGTTCCAACACTACCAGGAACATCTTTTCTTTTTTCCTGAGAGGAAAAATATTGATTTCAATGCCAGGTGCAAGTATATTCCCTGCGAAGCTTACTTTTCAACTACTTAATATAATACGTGGCGTTAATTTCTCTTTAGTTCTTCAGTGACAGGGCACAATTCCTGGCATGGAGAACAAGAGACATAAGCAGTTAGGTGCGGCGCTGGAAGATACATCATCAGAATGGAGAAAGAGCTAAAGTAACAACCGGCGGCAGTCTTCAGAGAAAGTGGTCGCGAACCGTGTTGAGTGCGACGGACTAACTGGCAGATCTTGAAACGGAAAATCTGAACATGAACAGTAGCGGGAGGCAAAGGCCATACAAGTTCTGTTACGCAGGAGGAGTATCCAGCAATCTGTGGGCGGCGATATACCACTGTGTGGACAGATTAAAGTTGCGTAACTGGTCAGTGAGTGGGACAGGATACTGGAATGCGTCTGACAACTGGCGGCAGACGCAGCATTATGCTGTGCTCACAGTTTTGGACATTAGTTCGCTGGCTTGAGTAGGGAGAGACTACAATGTTTCTCTTAACCAGGTACACGGATTGACATGTGTCTTTTTCGTGGAAGATCAATACTTGCATATGAATTATAAAGATATGTTATGCGCCTAATACTACTAAAGATGTACCCGGCAATAGTGGGGCAACTTTGAAACGTACAAGCAAAAATGCTCGACGTTTACTGAGTGCAGAATGAGGAAAGTCGGCAACAAACGAATAACCAGACAAAAATTGAATGTAAAACTGTTAATAATCATGCCGCTCGTAAAAAAGTATTATACAGTGCGTTTAATTGATTATAGTGATACCGAGAAAATACACTGGTGTTCAAGGGTGAGAAACTATCGAAATGCTCGATAAAGATAAATAAATGATTGGATACAGCGAGACACATCGCGCGTGCTCTACGGAGACAGGGGCGCGACGTGGCGCCTCAGCCGCTGTGGCCGCCATTAAGACTTGAGGAACGACTCAGCTGTCACTGCAGCCCTATGATGGCGGACATCTGTAGCCAAGTCTTAGTATTTTGTTCTTGTTTATCACGGTTGCTCAAAAAATTGAAACATTTATTCACACTATGCAGTATGTAATTGGGCTCGCCCTGTTACTAAATGTTCAGTTTATAAAGAAAAATATAAATTACATGAAGGGCATTTCTGCTCTGGCTGGAGCAATTATCTCCTCCACGATTGCATGATAGACGTAACACTTGTATCACGTGTGAGCATTTTCCTCATTCTTTACCTAAGAAAAATACGAGACTAGTAAAATTAATAGTCAACTTCGTCATGAATTACAGGCTCAGTTGTGCGTAGTTCGTAGGAACGTGGCAGGGACGATATCTTTAGTGAGTTTGTCTGTGGTGGTCGCAACATAAAACCTGGGTTCTGTAATTGCTGGTAACTCAATCGCATCACGAACAGTATCGTTCAAAATTGTCATCGCATTAAATTAACAGAAACGTACTGTTTGCCTGCCAGTTGCCGCTTTCGTTACTCCTTCCTGTTTTGATTTCTTTAATAGAATCCCAGTTACCCCGGAGAAAGCCTGAATCTAACTGCCATCATTCCGTGGCGCCAACACCAACAATCGACCGCTGATGAACCGACAGAGCTCTGTGGTCTGCAGGAGACGCAGAATTAACGGAAAGATAAACTCGGCTTCTGCATACTACGATCTGCGTTTGCGATTAATGTCTGAGTGTGCTTGCAATCAGTACGGTGTCACCGTGCGAATCTGGTGCTGGTTTGGTGATTTTGTGGATCGCGTGCTGGCTTTCCAGTGACGTGTCGGAATATAGGCGGTCAACCTGGCTGCGCGTCATTCAGTGAGATACGTGTAGCGTCTGTAAAAAGCGAATAATGTAAGCTGTGCTGACTGAGCGACGTTTGCCATCCAGGAATGTTATACAGGGTGCGGAAAAACAATTTGACCAAAAGTGCAGGGCGGAAAGACAGTACGAATCATAGGAATTTGAGTGTCGCAAGTAAGAGCCGCAAATGCGTAATTTCGGCGCTACAGGAGTGTAATTAAAATCTGACATGGGGACCTCTTTACCCAAAATGAAAGGTAATTTATAGAAATTGTACGGGTGAACACAGTCTTTGGACTAACCAGTCTTCAGGATGAGAACAAGAAAACTTTGAAACATCGGATAAACGTTCATCATACTTAGGCGACGTACCACACAATATTTCCTTAGAAATGAAGACAATCGCATGTCCATGTTTAATACTTGAAGATGTCTTAAAAAGGTCAAAGTAAAAGAAAAATGAGTCACCACTTAATTAAGTAAGCATGTCGTAGCAAGTGACATAATAATAGTCGAACTCTCACGACTCCATAGAAAGTGCTGGAAACGACAAAATGACGGAATGCGTTGGTAGCGATATACAACTATAAAATTTAGTAGACGGCAAGTACGTGAAAGAAGATGCGAAACGTTTAAGCAAGTAGTAAATGTATAAATGTGGTGAGAAAAGCGTCTGGCACATTATTATGGGGCAACATATTAAGAGTCCCTACAGCGTCGGTATTAATGGAACGAGACAGACAATGCACCATTGGTCAGTTCCCCAGTTCCCTATGGACTGAAAAAGAAACGCAACTTTTAATGGCGTTGGTCGCATTGCTCCTATCATAGAGACGAACTAATTTTATAGTTTCTGTGATGTGCAAGTGATGACTCAGAGACCGATGACTAGCGTGATATCAGCTGCTCTCCGTATCTCGATATATACCTGCGACACAGTAACCCACGAGACCGAGTTGCCCTGATTTGTTCTCCTGGCAGAGGCGAACTATATTCTATTTACGGTTTTCACTGTACTGAAATGTCGTGAAATTTGTCTCAGGTCCTCCATGTAGGTATCTGACACCTGCAGCAAGTTTCCATGTTTGTACTGAGCAGTCAGGATGAACGGTACGAGAGAGACGACGACTACACGGAAAACAACATTCAGGGGAGGAAAATTTCGGAAACAGTTTTAATCATGTGGTTACACGTTAAACAGTAATCGACTTTGCTATAGTGAGCAAACGTCCATGTCCCGGGCTTCATAATTATTACACGTGTGGTCTCTGCAATGCAGCTGTCCTTCACGAAGCAGACTTATCAGTCTTTGCGTAATACGCGGTGGAGACATTAACAAGTAGTGGAGAGTACGGCTTCCTGGCAGACGCCAGTGGAGTCGTGATGTGGTGGAGGGTGAAGAGGAGATTCGAAGTAGAGCAACGTTCAAAAGTCACGTGCTCGGCCATTGAAGCTTTCGTAGGTCGTTTCTTGAGCGATCAGGATTACGCTCGTTGTGGAAAGAAGTGCGAGATGGACACTGTTGCAAACACATTTCACCAAAAAGCTTTGGGCGTTTAGGCAATGCGACAAAACTTGTCAAAGACTACAAACCCATCCACACGGCTGTGCACAGAGTAAGGGGGTGTCTTGTCTCCGGCCACTGTTTGCCGTGGCCCTCGCCACTAAGACGGAACTGCTATTGGCAGATCCGTTTGCAGAGACTGCTCTATGTAATAAATAGTGGCTGTCCCACTATTTGACGATCACAGAAACGGACTGAGTACCAGATACGCTCCCCTACGCAAGTATGTTACTGAGAAATCGGAGATTCGAATAGTAGAGAACAATTGTATCATCGCAAATGTCGTGGCAGTTGTGTTTGTCCCATATTGGGCAATCGCTTCGAGAGAGTGTGTAGATATACAAATCGCGCCGATCTGTGGTACAGCTTTGCGATGTCGCTGTTGAACCACGACGAATGGTACGTTTAAGAAGAGGAAATAAAAATGACAACATTTGTATTCGTGGTCATTCAAATAAATCGCCGGATTGTTTTAATATATACCAAGAATGTGGAACCGACTGCGGTATAATTTCGAGATATGAAGACGCTGCAGGAATAAAATCAGCATATTGGCAACAGACGTCACGTAATCCCTTTGTCGAGGCGAACACAAAGCCGTGAGGAGCACAAGTTTTGCGCTTGTAGCCCGTGAGTTAGACACGATCGGACAGATATCCGCCGATTACACGCTTTCCAAATGTGTAGTAAAAGAAAAGTTGTATTAAATGGAAAAATCGACTGTCGAGAAATGCATGGCTCTTTTGAGAGTAGTTGCCGTGTTATTCTAGTGAGAAGCAAAAAGGCCGGGCTCGCCCGATTTCAGGGCTAGCATATGTGGCAGTGCGCAGCCGTAATGAATGAGACGCGAGTGTGGATGTTATGACGTCACTGTGGTGTACGAGCAAGTAACGCCTGCCGTGGCCTTTAGTTAATTAAGTACTGTCGCAAAGAGACTGCACAGCTACGCACGATAATAACAACTCATTCCCTATCCATTATCATCACGACAATTGTAACACTCTTTTAGTGTGTAGCCGAATATGTAAAGGGCCACAACACCACGTCGCAATGGAAGGTGCCAAATTAACCAAACATCTCAAGCAGTCAGTTCCTAAAACACAGCATTAGGCCAGATTAATTATATGTAAGCTACAGAGTTGCAGACGGTAGCATAAACACCTCTGAGACGATTTTAGAGTGTATTGAAGCTAGAGCCAAACAAAAAGTATGCCCTTGAAATTCCTTAACTTCCTAAAACGACGGTCTTTTTCGAGTGCTACATGTCTTCTCTTAGTGTGGCCAACAACAGGCCAAGCTGTGTCGGCTCTATAATAGATGCAAACCTTCGCAAGTTGCTTTCTCGGTAAGGAAATTTGTCTCCGATGCTGGTTTGACGACGGTGAGTTTCCTGCACTGCTAATGGCGCATTTGATTGCCGGCGGCCACAAACACATGTGAAAACAGTAAGGGTATTAGGAAACCTGAATACGCTTAGGACGATAATGCGAGAAAACAGTTAGTAATAAATGTAAATATTCGCCGTAGTGTTTTGGCAACATTATTTACGTTATTTATATTCAGGTAAAACCAAGGAACATCTGTTCCGTGAGAAGACAGGCCGCAGAGACGAGAGTGTACAGCAGTAACTTGTACCGTCACGGCGGCTGCTGCCTTAGCGTTGGGAAGCTGCAGAGGCTCTCCTAGACTCGATAACTTTTAACCCGGGGTGCAAGCAGCGTCGCAGACATCGACACCTTGTTTGGCAGCACGGCTGCAGTCGGCTGGTTCAGAAAGAGGCGACGGAGAGATTCGTCCGAACTTCAGTTTGTTATTCGCGGCTAATCCGGCGAAGAACGCCGAAAGCGTGTGTCTGAGCAATGTAGCTGCGGTACACTCCGTTCCCATTTGTAACGAAAGTTTCGGCACGGTTCCAAGTCTGTAATTGTTCATTTACGTATTGCTGAAGAAACGAAAGCCTCTGAACTAATTCTGATGATGAGTTTACGAAACATTCAGCTTGGCGAAGACAACGGCTATGGAAATTAGTCTCGTTTATATAAGTTAATATCATTTTCTAGCGACCAGTATCATATAGGTAGTTTCTGTTGGAACGAACGACGACTTTTGCGATTCGGCTTCTACGTCTGCATACGAGTTTCAGCCGCTGTTGCAGAGCGATAAAACATTATCAATCCTTGTTAACAAACCGGTGCTAGAAGCTCACATAACGTTTGTGAATGCCGACATGATAATTAAGCAGTAACAAGACGATAAATCTTTGTAGCTCGTCAATTACTATTGCGAAAATATAGAAATGCTTTTATGTGCGGACTGTGTTTAATATAGCAGACAATCGTTTGCTATAGGGAGGTGGAACTGTCACGCAAGCATGACGCCACAAGTGATTAGTGGAAGTGGGTACCATTTTTCATTGAAGAATACGATGCGTAATTTCGATTGGACAGAACGATAACGTTTGCGAGTTTGTGTGTGGAAGGCCTAACTCTAAATGAGGGTTTATATGGACTACGTACAGTTATGTGTGCCCCACCGACGTTGTTTATCGTTTAAAGGTTTATTTTTAACGCCGAAAAATGTAAAGTTTGAGTGGTAGTTGCGCATTTACTATCATTTTTCTCCTTAAAACCGCCATTGTTCGCGAGCAAGTTATAAACTGCCGACATTTTGGAGCGCCAGCGACAATGCTCTGTGGGCTGCAGCAGACGCAGAATTAACGGAAAAATAAACTCAGCTTCTGTCTTGCTACGATCTGCAACCGCGATTAAAAGTGCCCAACGCCAGTACCGTGTCATTATGCGAATGCGACGCTGGTTTTACGATTTTGTGTAACCCGTGCTGGCGTTCGAGTGGCGTCCCTTTTGGTAGTCAGTCACTGACGTGTGTGAAAAAACGCAAACGTAAGCAGTGGCGGTTGGGCGGGGTTTTGTCATCCTGCACTGTTACACATTATCAGACATGACCAGGGTGCTGACCACAGTCTCAATTCTTCGATAAAATGAAAGTGCTTAAAACCGTAAAATGATGGAATGCTGTGGTAGTGTTTTTTTCCTCCGAAATACAGCAAGAAATCCGGCGTCGGTAACGAGGTTTCAGGAGTCGATATGATAGCGTTTACATGACGAACCGGAAGCGGTAGCGGGAGTTCGGTTTATGGAAAGCACATTCGTTAGCCGTGTGTAGAGCTGTTAAATAACTTTTATATTTTGTTTGACAGAATGGAAGCGATTATTAAGATACCGTTACTTTCTCGAAACGGAAACACAAGACATTCAAATAATTTTTTTTACGCTAAACAATCTCCTCCGTTCCACATTTATTATTTACTATAAAAAGGTATCAGAATTTCAGTGTCCATATTATACACAATGGAGCCCGTATGCATCTTTTGCGCGCTGTGTATTCCTTTTCACCGGCATATTCCCTGTATCAAAGCTTAACACGGGAAATCGCATGCTGCCATCTGTCGGCCATCGACGACACTGCTTCCTTTGTAACTCCTTTCGCAGTTACCTTCTTCTGCAACACGGGGCGCCATCACAGCGTATACCGCTGATTCGGGTGCGAATCACGCACTTCCCAGAAATAAAAAAAGAACATCCGTACTTCAAAATATCTTGTAGTGGGCAACGAGGGAGGGCTGTAGCCTATATGTATGACAGAAGATAAAATAACTGTGAGCGGACAAGACCGCCACACCAGAGAAACAGGCGGCTGCGGTTCCAAATTCGCCTCCACACAGCACCAGAGAATCGTATAACACAGTCAGGAGTCGTAGAATAAATTTCAGACTGTTTTCGTTCTCGAGCGAAGCGTTGCTCAGCGCTTTCAAATAAGTAGTAGCATATTAAAACATAAAATAAGTTTATATTTCGTATTTATTTTGAAAAGAATGGAAATAAATACTGTTTTTTTTCGTCACATTCCAACACTCCCCGGAACATCTTTTCTTTTTCCTGAGAGGAAAAAAATTGATTTAAATGTCAGGTGCAATTATATTGCCTACGAAGTGTACTTTTCAACTACTTAAAATAATACGTGGCATTAATTTTTCTTTAGTTCTTCAGTAAAAGGGCACAATTCGTAGCATGGAGTAACAAGAGGCATAAGCAGTTAGGTGCGACGCTGGAAGATACATTATCTGAATGGAGAAAGAGCCAAATTAACAACCGGCGGCAGTCTACAGAGAAAGCGGTCGCGGACCGCGTGTTGCGAGCCATCGACTGTCTGGCGGATCTTGAAACGGCAAATCTGAACTACATCGACAGCAGCGGGAGGCAAAGAGCGGAAAAGTTCTGTTACGTAGGCAGAGTATCCAGGAATCTGTGGGCGGCGATATGGCACCGGGTGGACAGATTAAAATCGGCGTAACTGGTCAGTGAGTGGGACACGTTACTGGAATGCATCTTACAACTGGAAGCAGACGCGAAATGACGTCTGCCTTTTTCGTGGAAGATCAAGTTTTGCTTGCAAATCCTACAGACGTGTTAAGCACCCAATACTACTATAGATGTACCTTGTAAAGGCGGGACAAGTTTCAGAGGTGCACGTAACTTGCTTGACGCTGGGTTTAGAATGAGGAAATACAGTAAATAACGAACAAGTATCCGACAAAAATTGAATGTAAAATTGTTAATAATCGTGCCGCTCGTAAAAAAGTATTATACAGAGCGTTTAAATTGATTGTATTGATACCGAGAAAATGTACTGGAGTTCAAAGGTGAGTAAGTATAGAAATGCTCGATAAGGAGAAACGAGTGATTAGATACAGCAAAACACGTCCCGCGTTGTCTTGGAGACAGGGGTGCTTTGTGAAGTCACCCCACACTGTGGGCTGCTGCTACATCTGTATACGAGCCTCGGCAGCCGTGGCCGCCATTAAGATTTCACGGATGACTCAGCTGCCACTGCAGCTCGGTGACGGCAGATATCTGTAGCCGAGTCTCAGTATTTTGTGCCCGTTGTTCTTTGTTGGAAAATCGCAGCATTCATTCACACTATGCAGTACTTAACTCGGTTCGCCCTTTTACTAAATATTCAGTTTATACAGTAGAGTATGAATTACATGCACAGGTAATTGTAAAATCATTCCTGTGTCGGAAAAAGAAATGCTCTGGCTGGAGGAATTGTTTCCAGGATGATTGCATGATGGACGCAAGACTGCTTTATCGTGTGAGCATTGTGCTAAGTCTTTACCTAAAAAAAATACGAGAGTGGTAGTAGTAGTAATAGTCAACTTGGTCATGAATTACAGGCTCAGTTATGTGTAGTTCATTGGAAATAGTACAATTCCGTTGTGTTTAAAATGAAACTTGGCACGGACGATAACTGTAGTGAGTTTGTCTGTGGAGGGCCCAACTTAAAACATGGGTTTCTGTAATTGCTGGTAACTCAATCGCATCACGAAAGTTATCATTCAAAAATGTCATCGCATCAAATTACCAGAAACGTGCTGTTTGATTCCGAGTTGCCTCATTCGTTACTCCTTTCTGTTTTCATTCCTTTAACAGAGTCCCAGTTACTCCGGAGAAACTCTGAATGTTAACTGCCATCATTCCGTGGCGCCAGCAGCAACAACCGAACGCTGATGCAGCGACAGAGCTCTGTGGTCTGCGGGAGACGGAGAATTAACGGAAAGATAAACTCGGCTCCTACATTACTATGATCTGCAATTGCGATTAATGTCCGAATGTGGTTACGACCAGTACAGTGTCACCGTGCGAATCTGGTGCTGGGTTCGTGATTTTGTGGATCGCGTGCTGGCTTTCCAGCGACATGGCGGAATATAGGCGGACGACCTGGCTGGGTGTCATTCAGTGACGTATGTGTAACGAACGTATGAAGCGACTAATTTAAACAGTGCTGTTTGAGCGAGGTTTGCCATCCAGCACCGTTATACAGGGCGTGGAGAAACAGTTTGACCAAAAGTGCAGGGCGGAAGGACAGCATGAAACATAGGAATGCATGTATGGCAACTAAGAGTCGTAAATGCATATTTTCAGCGCTACGGGAACGTAATTGAAATCTGCCATACTGAGGCCCTTGTTCAAAATGATAGCTTTTTTACAGAAAACGTATACATAAACAGAATGTTTGGACTAACCAGACGTCACGACGAGAACAAGATAAATTTCAAGCGTCACAAACACGTGTATCGCATTTAGCTGACGAACGAGACAGTACTTCTTCAGAAATGAGGACAATCACATGCCCCTGTTTCTTCTTTGAGTATATTTAAAAAAGTGAAAAATGAGCCACCACTTCATTAACAGGAGTATGTATGGAAAATGTTGTAACTGACCACCGTTTTCATGCTGCCGCAGCGCCTTAAATGTTTAACTGCGACCTGTATTTTGTATACTCAGATTCCTTCGTTTGACGCTCTCTTTGTGCCCTACACTTTTGGTCAAATAGTTTTTCCGCCCTGTATATGCCACACGATACGTTACAGAATGTTGTTCGAATTCTCAGGACTCCAGTACACTTAATCGTTCGTAGAATGTTCTAACAATGGCAAGATGTCAGAATGCGTTGGTAGCGATTTGTAACTTTAAAGTTCAGTAGACAGTAACTATGTTGAAGGAAATGTGACACGTATAACGAGGCACTACGGAATTAGACGTGTAATATGTTTTCTGATTACAATAAGTTCTCTAGTGGAGCGGTAACCGCATAAATGTCGTGACAAGCGTGTGTGTCACGCTATTATGGAGCAACGTATGAGACCCCACAGAATCGGTATTAGTGAAAGCATGCACCGTTGGTCAGTTGCCAAAGCGTTCAAAATTAAACAAAACACTTAACTGGGTCTTTGACATTGGAACTATCATCGTGAATGAAAACGAAATAAATTGATAGTGTCTATGATGTGGAAGTGTGGATTCTCAGACTGATGAATACCGTGAAATTAATTCCTCTATTTTTTTGTGTTCGATAAATATCTACGACACTATGCAACCAAGTAGCCCCTATTCCTTCTCCCGACCAGAGGCAAACACTATTCTACTTATTAACTGTTTTGACAATACTGAAATGTAGTGAATATTGCTTCTAGCCCTCCATCAAGGTGGGCTAACAGAATCGGATACCTGCCGCGAGTTTCCATATTTGTACTGAGCGGTCAAGATGAAAGGCGCGACAGAGACATCGACTACGCGGGACACAACATTTAGATGACCAAAATTTCGGAAACGAATTTTCTGTTGTGGTGGTTACATGTGAGACCTTAATAGATTCCACTAGCCGGAACGACCGCCTGCGGTACGTTCCAAGCTTCATACGTTTCACACCTATGGTCTCCGCTGAGCAACTGTCGACGATGAAACAAACTTGCCGGTGTTTTCGTATTGTGAAAGGAAGACGTCAATATGTAATGTAGAGTACGAATTCCTTACGGACGCCAGTGAAAATATAAGATGGAGAAGTGTGAGGAGCAGATCACACGTAAAGGGATGTCCAGAAGTCTTATCCAGGCCCATTAATGCGTTCGTGGCTGCTTTATTAGTAGGCCGGAATTACGCTCGTTGTCGAAAGAAATACGAGGCGAGCACTGGTGGAAGCGTTTTGCACCTGAAAAGATTAGGCGTTTAGATGTGGGCAGAAAACTTGGAGTAAATTCACATTCCCACCGCTGTACGTTTCTGTCCACAGCCACTGTTGTGAGCTCGAGCATTTGCCACTAAGCGAGAGGCGGCTGTGGTTGTAGCGACACATCCAGCATCGACATCGCAGATGTGGAATGTAGTAGCAGTCCTACTATTTTACTGTCACAAAACGATTTGAAGGCCGCATACACCTCCCGAAATATGTATATAACCGACAAATCAGAGATTCGAATACTAGATAATAATTGTATCATAACGAATTTCCCGCAGATGTGCTTGTCCCACACTGGGCAATCATTTAGAAAGAGTACGTAGACATACAAATGGCACTGTGTCGTGGGACAACTTTGCGATGTCGACTATTGAAACACGAGTGATAGTACGTTTAAGAAGAGACAATCAAAATAATAACTTTTGTTTTACGTGATAATCAAAAAAATTTGCAAGATTGTTTTAATACATGGCAAGAATATGAAGGACACTACGGCAGAGTTTCGGGATTGGCCGAACACGGTTCGTGTCAAAATTTTACACAGGCCGGAGTGCAGCGTGTAACGCATTCAGGCACCGTCAAGAAAGCTCTTGTGGCGTTGGTTCTCGCGACCGGCTCTGCCCAGCAACACGACAGAAGAATATGGATGAGACAAGTTTTTTTGTTTTAATCTTCTACCGCCTTGTCAGTGAATTACTGTTTGACTTGAACGTGTTCTTTGTTCTCACAGGTGCAGTGTGTAAAGGTTCTGGATAGATACGAATGGAATCTGTCGATACACACCGCGTTTAAATTCCGCATCGGCACAAAGCAGGTGACATTGTCGACAATTTTTTATACATCTTCACAATCGATGTCTGTTGACAAAATAGACGCTGATAATGCGTATGTGATTAAGACTTGGCCGTGACTCAAGACGAATCTTTCTAGCCGTTACAAGTCTTCATAACCTTGAGGCGTAAATACGTAACAACTCTTACCACACAAAGCGTGTGATCCGGGTGAGCATAATAAAACAGAATCTCATGCATTAACTGACCCAGATAAAAATGTTTTGACGGTGTTTTTTGACGATTTTTGTACGTGTTTTCTGGAAGATTTTCTCACACAACCTCCACCTCCTCCTCAGAAATTTAGGATACCATCAGCTGGAGGCAGCTGTGACAGAAGGCCGGCCATGAATGTGCGGACTGCGAAACAGCACTGTCGGGATGCATTAAAATGGTGCAACTGGCCATCGACTAGGCGTGTGATTCACGTGTTGGAACGGACACGCATCTCGTGAATGGCGGGCGACGCGACATCCTGCTGTGGGTGGATTTTAAGAAAGGCCAGATAACAGCCGTCACTCGCGAGAGAGTCGAACTGCCATCAGTGGCAAAGCTTTGTAGGCCGCAGGGGACGCAGAACTGACGGAGAAATATGTTCGGCTTAACTATGTATAATAATTCGCACGTGTGTTTTGCCAACTATATCGACAGTACTGTTATCGACGCAAAACCGAGGTAAACAGACTTTTTTATCTCATACAAAGGCTTTACGTATTCTGTCATCAGAGAGGCCGCACAGATCAGATTTCGCAACTGTAGTTCCAACCTGGACAGCGGCTGCACTCCAGAGTAATTCGTCGAATCATTGACGCCCCGACGTGGGGAAACAGCGTCGCAGACATCGACATCTTCCCTGGCTGCACGACGACAATGATACGGTCACCAAAAGAAGAGCGATGGAACTTTATAAGATAATCCTGAATCGCTACTCAAGTTTAACTCGTCAAGAGCACCGACAGCGTCTGACGCAAGAATGGCGTCACGAGCTGTAACGGAATTGTCGGCCCACAGCAGGTTTCGTGGCAGTTTATGAACACCGCGTCATTTTAATTGTCCGTTTATCTCATAGCGAAGAGCTATAGAGCGGTGAACGAGAAAGAAACGCGATTACGATGATGAAGTGAAGGCTTTTCTCAACTGTAGTTTAATCGGAAGACCGTAATATTTCTTGTCGTCTTTTCTGTTGGTTAAGGGAGACAACACTATGGTCTTTCAGTGAATTCCCCTAGGCAATGAAAGTAAAAAAAAAACAGATTTACCCAGAGTTGGGAAACCGCTTCATCGCCTCACTAGTAAAGGCGACCTCATTTCATGGCAGATGTGGTTTGGAAACTGAGTTTCAGCTGAGAGCAAAAGTTTGCTACCGAAACTAACTAGAGACGCTCCTTACTTCCCAAATAAAGCATCACATACGGCGAGAACTGAATAACAGGCACAGAAGTGAAAGAGAGGAACTCATATATAATGATTTCATCATTTTTTTCCTTTCTGGTCTCAATATACACCTGCGGCACAACCTGAGCAAAACGCGTGTGACGTTGTGGTCCACGTGTAGGAACGGTTAAGCATAGTCTGTCGGAACAAAGAGGTGCTATCAGTTTCTTAAGACCAGAAGACAACACAGCTTCATTTGTCACCAATCCTGATTAGACTGAAAGCTGCTACACGTAGCCTCTGGAACCGTACGTGGATAAACTCCAAAGCAGTTTCGGTACTTACTTCGAAGCGTCGGTCGGAACGAAAGAAAAGTAGTATGCGTCATTCACAGAAATATTCAGAGTACGTTATAGTGCTACAACGATGAAAAATAATATTACGACAATGTCAAACCTTATTTTCATAAAATAAACAATAATTGACGATATTAAAATTGTTATTATAATTTTATTATTTTAATTTTTGTGCTCAGTGAATCAAAGACTTTCTATTGCGCGGAATAAACTAGCATTGTTTGTACTACGAAACTATATATGATTCTTAAGTGAGAACTAATTCTATGTAAGACATTTTGTCTGGGCGGGTTTTGTGCTCGTACTGGTCGGTAGAGAAAGAAAAGTTTCTTAATCGATGTATGTAATGTGAATGTATAAAGGCTATAAAAAGGAGAGAGAGAGAGAGAGAGAGAGAGAGAGAGAGAGAGAGAGAGATAATTCTCGCGGACACAATGACCATATTGTATAAGAAAAGGTAAATACAAGTTATTCAAAACAAATATCTCTAAAGCGTATCGTACTGTGATTTCTAAATACTGAAAATTGCGGTGTTTAATCTAAACCTGTCCTGAATAACAGCGAAGAACATTTATGTCATCATATATTTTCTTCGTTTGAGCACGGTTGTGATTCGCATGTTACTTTTTGTTACTCGACGTGTTAGGAATATTTTCATTTTACGCGCAAAAGTGTACACAGTTTTGATCGAACCTGCATCTTTCGGAAACGATAACTCTTAATCAGTACAATGACGCGAATACCGTCTGAATCGCAACCGTGATCACAAAAGTGTTTCCTGGACCTGATTTTTATAAATGTGTAGACTTGAAAGTGAACAATATTGCACCATCGCTGGCTCGCAACAATTGAAAGAAAACAAAACAGGGACTGAACAACTTCAAATTTTAAGGCCGTCAGCGTTACGAAATCTGAACGACGTAAGTTTATTAATTAAATATTAACAGCAAGAGAATTATTAAATTTTAAAGATTAAATGATAGCAAGAATTTAAAGCATTTTAGCATCAGTACGTTTCTTTGCATTAGTAGCAGTATCAGATACCATCATATCTATTTAAAAGATAGTGCGTAAATAACATTGCCACCTTTTATAATTATTGTTCTAGCAATTCAACGTGAGACGCTTTCCTATGTACACTCAGTGTATTGGAGACATATTAAACATTTTATTAGTACACACTAGTTTTAGCTTAGCAACTGTGCTTGCCGTAATTGGGACACGGTTTTTAAAGATTATCAACATACACAATGCGTGCCATTTTGTAGTGCGGTTTCCTGGTATGGACTTTTCGGACACGTCGGAGAGCGGACACCACACTTCGTACGAGCACCTAGTAATGTTAAATTTCTTCTCTATTCTCATTAGGGCAACGTTAATGCTGATTTGATACGTGGATGGAATGTGTAAGATATCACAGCACTACTTCGCAGAGGAGGAAGCAAACCACAACGAAAACTCTTTGGCAAATGCTGTGCGATTCGAATGTCGATGCAGAAAATAAAGCGATGGAAATTTGTGCGTTTGGAACATGTAATCACCGTTTTCCTAAGGATCGATTAGATGTACGCCATTTATGTGCTTAGATAACATATTAAAGCAGTAGCAGAACAAACAGTACACCATTTAAACGCTAAAACTTAATAACAGGACAAATCATTCGCAATACTAAACGCATCGTCTTAGTGAGAAGACTGTAAGGCCGAGCTCTGTGGAAGGCAGGGGCTGCACATGTGGCGCTGCAGAGTCGGCCGAGATAAACAGGGCGAGTGTGTCCGTGTTGTGACGTCACGGTTGTGTACCACGTAACGAGGCCTGCCGCGATGGGTACAGAACGTGCGTACACTTTCCAAAGTAGGTGTCTACATCTGCATATTGTGCGTTTCCCAGGCTGGGTGGACGGCAGTGAATTACCAGCGCTGCTTACTATGCAAGTGCTTGCAGACCGGCACAAGCGCACGTGAAACAAAAGTCGTTACAGTTTGCTCGGTGGCGGAGCACTGAGGAATGTTTGGACACTCTCTTTAAAAAGGGAGGATTTTAACCCAACTGGCTCCACAAGCTACGCACCAAACCTGCTTCAGAATCCTTCCATGGGTTGAAAGCAGGGATGCGTGTCGGTCGTCAGGTGTAAAACGCTACGAATGGCGAAGATTTTCAGACGACGGCATGTTAATGCCTGGTTCAAATGGCTCTGAGCACTATGCGACTTAACTTCTGAGGTCATCAGTCGCCTAGAACTTAGAACTAATTAAACCTAACTAACCCAAGGACATCACACACATCCATGCCCGAGGCAGGATTCGAACCTGCGACCGGAGCGGTTACGCGGTTCCAGACTGAGGCGCCTAGACCGCACGTCCACACCGGCCGGCGACGGGATGTTAATCTCTAACTCGGTATACGGGCGTCCTCCATCAGTAACTTATTCGGTTCTTCACGCTTGATATCTCGATACTGTGTCGGTATCTGTACTGGAGTATGCAGGGACCATAGCCTCTTATTCTGTGTAAATTCGGACATCACAGATGTTAGTTCTTAGGGCATAACGACACACATCACACGTACTCCCGAGGAAACGGCCAGAAAACTGTTTGCTTCCCGCCAGGCCGATATTTGCTCTTCTGTAGAAGCGGCAGCTAAATGAGCCACAGTCTAACATGAACAGGAATTCTGTCGTTCGTGAAAATAAACAATTGTCAGGACAGTGTGTGAAACGTTTGCTGTCGTCCCACCTGACCAAACGCAACAAGGATGGATACCGGATTAGCACTGCGAGTCTTGGGGAAATTAGCTTAACGGAATTGCTACACGCGTGACGCTAATACGACACGGAGATCCGTCGTGGAAATGAGTGCT
Organism: Schistocerca piceifrons; assembly: GCF_021461385.2. NCBI lineage: Eukaryota > Metazoa > Arthropoda > Insecta > Orthoptera > Acrididae > Schistocerca > Schistocerca piceifrons. The sequence continues at coordinate 70,920,131 of NC_060148.1, read as the reverse complement.
TAATACTGCAAATGTCTTATCCACCTGGTTTCGAACCTCGACACGGCAAGGATAGGTGCATTTGCCGTCTACATGTGTGTGTCTATGGTCTAAGGTATGACACGCTGTGTGTGTCCAAAGTTTCACGTGCGCCGTGCAACGCAAACAGGCGCCGTAAAATAAAATAAAGCTTTGGTGGCGTTCGTTCTCGCGTTAGGCGCTGCCCAGACACGACAGAATAATAGCGCTGACGCAAGATTTTTTTTTTCATTTTTATCACCTTTCCAGTAAATTACTTGTTAGTTTCCATACGGTACTCCTCTTCACATGCGCAGTGCGTTAGGGCCGATAATAGATCTTTTTCCTTTTCCGTTGAGAGGCACCCACTTGCCTTTCTCATACTGTGGCATCAAGCAGTCAGGCCTGCAAGATGTGTGGTTTGCCAAGCGAGTGGAATCTTCCTTAATTTATCGAGCAACATGAATTCTCGTATCTTACTATTTAGTTACAAATTATCCTCCTGTATGAATAATACGCAACGGAAACACGCATCTGACTATCAGTGATTTATAGAACTCTGACTGTACACTACGCACTGGCAATACCACATTTACCTTTTGTCTTTGATTTAACGGCTTTTATATAAATTCGGGACATTACAATAACATACAATTTAATGAAAAAAGGCCACCAATCTCTTTCTTTTCACTATTTGATTTATTCCTAAACACACAAATTCTACAACCTACAACAAAATCACATGAGAAATTCCGCCCAGTGGGCATGGCTTTACGTTAGTGAATCTCTATACTATGGTCTCGTAATCTATTTACCGCAACAGTGCACTCCCTGGATCGGATGGTGGATCTTTTATTATACCTCACACTTCGCCTCTCACAATAATCCTCACGAAACTTTCCTCCAGATCGGGCGATACAGAAGGAACAGGCATACCCACAAATCTTTCGAAACTACCTTGCTACTCCCATGCAAAACACACATACCCAAATTACAAGACATACACAACACAACAATATGAAATATTACACAAAGAACGGTTACAACTTATCCCAGTTTCACACGACACTGCCCCACTTTGTAATTTCTACTTTCCTAATGTGAACTCTGGAGATAAACGCACGTCTTCCTGTGCAATGCAAGCCATGTGGCGTTGCTGGAAAAACGGCCGACTCACCTTGATTCTCTCTCAGAGTTTAAATTCAGCGTCACACGGAATGATATTTCTTAAATACTTCAACTTATGATACACACGCTATTTCTTAAATATTTCAGCTTATTGTACACACGCTATTAATTCTTAAATATTTCAGCTTATTGTACACACGCTATTAATTCTTAAATATTTCAGCTTAAGCTCACGGAAGTATCTCAACTTATATCTACACGTGGGCTCTTTGTGACCGTTGGTTTACTACAATCCCCTTAAAATTACCTGCCTCACTTTGTAATTTTCCCCACAAAAGGTCCTGTGAAAGAGAAATTATTAATTCTAACTACTCTTAAATATTCCACATCCATACCATGCCTCCACTCTTTCATTCCGGAGCACAACAAAAAAACAGGTCTTTACAACAGAAGGTTCAGCGGCAGAGTGCTGAAACATGGCCGTATTCTGATTCTCTCGCACCTCTCTCGAAGTGGGAGAAGCACCTTGCTACCTTATTGGTCAGCCACATTTCAGACGCTCAAAGCTCTGGTAACTTCCATCTCTTTGGTCTCACCAAAGGTAGCCAAAGGATCGACTCAAAGATGATCATATATTCCGATTCACTATCTGTGGTTAGCAGACGACCATACATTCATTCCTTTCACAGATCTCACCAAACTGGATGTAGGGATTTATTTTGAGGGAGTGCACATGTGATCAATTAAATAAATAAATTGTCATTCTTTCCCACACTGGTATCCGGCTTCGCTGTATTAATTGAAATTGAGTTACTTTTACACAAAAATGTGTTGTTCTGACAAGAATTTCGTACCTATTTTCAGTGTCGGGTGGTACTGTACCCTTTCACCACCGGCTACCCATGCAGAAAAAAATGGCACGGTACTATCCTTGCAATGCGAGGGTAGTTCCGAACATTTTTTTTTTTTTTTTTTAAGAAAATTGTATTAAAACAAACGTAGCAATTCATCAAAATAACCAGGAGGAGACCTTAGCCCCTGGTGACCTCAAATTGACGACCAAATGTTGTTACTTTACCAAATTGGCAGTTGTTGTATTATTGTACTCTCCACAATCCGGAGTAGCGTACACATACAAATTTACAACAATATACATGACAAATAAAACATCACATAGAAATGAAAAAATAATCTTGAGATAAAATTTTGCTTTAGTTACTGGGATCTTCGTTATTTTTATGAGTAATCCAAATTTCAATAATTCTAAAACAAATAAAAAATACTTTCTCTGTTGTCACACATATAGACGACAAGATCTTGCATTTTGACTAGCCTTCGTTACACTTTAATGTGAAATGTCACCACTGTGATAATAAAAATAAGTGGCTTCAGTCAAAACACCAACAAGATTATTACTATGGACGACATCAAAATACATCAGTTAATTCCGATATTTGTTGTGCAATGCAAACTCTTGTCCCCTGTGACAATCTTACTGATCAATGCTACATGAACCGCTACGTTAGTATTACGCCACTGGCTTATAATTAGAGCATCATTGTACGAAATATTCTAATAAACATGCTACGTGAACTTGATAACCCAGAACAGACAAAAAACAAACACTAACTATTCTAAACACAAATGTTGATGAAATACAATTACACTTGCTGTCCCTTCAGGAATGAAACACATAAAAAAAACATTTACACAATTACAAATACATTATTCCCTATCTTGCGAGTCACACGGAAACCTTTCATTCTGTGATTTTCTTGGGGTCAAAAAGTTGCTGATAGTTTTCCTAGAACCACTGTCTCGGTGTCAAAGCTCTCCCATGGTTACCCGGACGAAAGTCTTTGAGTCACTCAAATCGGCATTTTGAACACGCACTGAACAGTAAACTGTATCTCACATTAAACACAAATGTCATAGTCACTGTCAGAGTACCATCCACACGAATCTGTTCGTCCAAAAAAAATGGCCCTACAACTAACTATTACCCACGGTTCTGTCCTTTCAGTTCATGGTGTAATTAAAAGTCGTAAGTTTCAACAAACAGCACTTATTCCCGCACCAGTTCAAGAAATGTCTCCTACTACAGACGCAAATGTCAATGTCCCACTCTAGTTTCTTGCCTTCATACAATAATTGTTCACCAAACGACAACTGTCCTCTAAGTATACCAAGTGTCCCACATGCAATTCACAAAGCACACTTAACAAGTCACTGCCAAAAGTTTATGGATCCCACCATTCAGTGGTCAAGACAAAACAAAACGATCGTCCTGTCTGCTAAAGACAAAATCTTTTCCACCACTCACAACGTGGAAACACCAGTCCTTCACTTTCCACATTATGGAAAGTCGCACTCATCTTGTTTCACGGCTCCACAGTCCAGTACTAGTTATTAGCTGCTGGTAAAAAAAAATGCTCGCCGGGCTCTGCCGCGCCTCGTCCATTCTGCTGTAGCGCCGCTGCGCGCGCCGTTGAGCAGAAGAAACCACCCGCTGTTGCCTCCGCGGGATACCTTCCCCAGTCGTAAGGGTGGCGGAACTCATGAATGGCCAGTGGTACGTGCGTGTCGCCCCAGGCCGTTGACCTGCTGTAGCGGGCGCGTGGAGTGTACCCCGTCCGACAGTGGAGTGGGGAGTGCCGCGGCTCTGTCGCCTGTCGCCATGGCATCGTCAGCTCGGCCCGCTAGCGGTATGGGCGTTACGACACCCAATCAGTTAGCCTTCCGTGCATCTCGCAACATTACAGACAAAAGGAAATTCTTACATTAAAATTATACACCCTAGTTTTCTACACATACAACATCAACATTTATCTCTTTTCTATAGACAGCCCACACTCGTTCTATTCATTGTACCTGTCGTCCCTCATACAAAACATGAAAGTGTAAAAAAAAAACAAAAGAAATAATAAACAATCTACACAGCTCATAATTACAATATCAAATAGTAGGCTACTCTAACATCCTATCACAGTGAAAATATTAGAAACTTTATCCTAAAACTACAATATACAATGAACTTTTGTGCTTGTGACACACTGAAATTAATACCCCTTGAAAGTGTTCTAACAAAAAAAATAAGAAATAATCTACACAGCTCACAATTACCTACCACTGGTTATTAAATATTAAACTACTTTAACATCCTAACACAACAAACATTTTAGAAACTGTTGACTCTAAATCTACAACATACAATGCACCTTTGTGCTTGTGACAGATTGAAATTAATACCACTTGAAAGTGTTCTAACAAAAAAAATAAGAAATAATCTATACAGCTCACAATTACCTACCACAGGTTATTAAACTACTTTAACATCCTAACACAATAAACATTTTAGAAACTGGTGACTAAATCTACAACATACAATGCACCTTTGTGTTTGTGACAGACTGAAATTAGTATCTCTTTATACATTTTACATTTTATTATATATAACAACATTTCTAGGACATGTATGAACCATCCACATGATGTCTAATCCTGACCTGCCATCGAGGTTCATCCAAATCAAACAATACACAATAATGTTTTAGTTATGGATCGATAGCACCCCCTTTACAGGAGTGTGCGCATTGATCACACTACACTACGACTCTCACTCACCAGACATCACATTTTCCTTCTCATTCAATCCATTAATACACTAACAGAATAGGTCTAGAAGTCAGTTAACCTTAACACCACCACACTCACGACAACATACCATACCTTTGCTCCCTTATACTTATAACACCACCACACTCACGACAACATACCATACCTTTGCTCCCTTATACTCCACCACATAACACATGAAGCTGTTCCGGAGATAGCTTTCCAGTCTCCGAATTCGTCCTTTCACTCTGGCACCTCTCTCCATCGGTTTACCTCCGCATTCACTTCATGCTAAATATCAACTTAGAATTGCGACATTTCATCTAAGAAACAAAAATACACAAATTATTCAACCTGCAAAATAACTGTACACATTCTTGGTACCGTTTTGATTAGTTATCCTGGTACCAGGCTTCAACAACAACAACAATAAATATTATTTTTGCCAAATCGCAAATGTTATGCTAAGAATTAGATCTTACACTTATATTACATCTTACGTCAGTGTTCCACAACGTTCACCATCTGGATCTCATACTCCCTTTATGTCCTTTCACATTGTGCAGTTGTCCTCATCTCTTCATTCGTATTTCGGCTCTCCGTCCGTCCATTACTCCATCATTTCCTGGTCTTCCTTCGCCATTCGCATCAATCTCTATTGCAGCATACACAGGTCTCTCTGTAACATACATCTAAGACATCTCCACATTATTCAATTCTACTCACCTTTATTTACCACTGTTTCATCACGTCGAATCTCTATTTATTAATCACACTGCTTCACGTCGCTTCTTCCCTTACCTATCACCTTTATCCACTACTATTTATCACGTCGCTTCTCTATCTACCATCTTTATTCACTCATAAATCATCACGTCGTTTCTGCTTGATCCTTATTCATACGACAAAAAATACGTACATACACCACTCTGTCGACTCCTGTTCATGGCTCATCTGACCAGTCTATTCCGTCATACTTCCTGACATCCCGCCTGAAAATTCTTATGTTCGATTTGACTCTGCACAACGTTACACACCACAAATAAATACACTGACTATCTACCATAAATTGCCTACTTTGGATCTATCCTTAACTTTTCCACAATTTGATGTTTGAAATGTGATGAAGCCCACGCGATTGTTTTTCCCTTGATCGTCTCAATCAGTACAGCATTTTCATGGACAATCCGCCTCGCTCTGAATGGTCCACTATAAAGAATTTGCTAGTTAGGAATCTAAGCTTACATGAAAATTAAATGTATGCAGAGAATATACAAGCTGGGAGAAATGGGACAGCCCAAGTGTTAGAAACTTTGGTGCTAGTAGCCTCTTTCACTAACACCAGAATCCGAACAACCATACACAGCACCTCATTATAACTGTCACCACGACTATGACATACTATAGATCAGATGGCATCTAATTTAAAAACTTCGATCACATTACTGATGTTACCTGTAACAGCAGTATAAACGTACCCTATTCCATACAGATCACAATGTTTACTTTTTACATTACGTGTTAAGTACCTGCAATAGTAAAATCGCAGTAATTATACTGGACTCCTTGGCATTATTACATAACATTTTAGCAACTGGTTTCTTTGAAGAAACAGTTCTTTTACTTTACAGTTCGAAATAAAAATTTGCAAATTTTGCTCTGAGAGACCAGCCTAACAGATGCCATTACTGGTGGTTTATTCTCTGATCAGAAGTAAGGTATTTGCACTCCTACATATCAGTAGAGTATGTCCGCTACATAGACAATTTTCAGTGCCAGCTGCATGTGTTTTAAGGCAAGATGCTAAGGGCTGATATGTTGGATTAGTTTCTCCTATCCTTCAATCTATTACGACAAGAAAGAAATACCAGGATTCCATGCTCTCCTGTCATTCTGATAGTTTCTGCCGTTCCTATCCTCGACTCTGTCTGACCTATGAGTCGTGTCTCCGTTCACGATATTGCTCTCATTACCCAACTCTTGTAAGAAGTGCTGAAATGACGCAGAATCGTCTAAGCCTCTGCCTGCTATCACTATATCTCTGCGCAATTTCACTGGCAACTTCGCTCTATAGATCCTAATGAGCTCCCCAGGTTCGTATGTCACATCCAAATACCTATTTCGTCTCAGGATTTCCTGATAGCACGACACTGGATCTCTTATACCACCTTCGTTACCATTTCGCATCATCAATATGCTTTGCGTAACCTGGTCCTGCTTACTTTGCGACCAGAATTCATTTAAATAGCTACTAAAGTCTTTAATAACTTCCTGCATTTTCGCTCTAGCCTCGTCCCTCAAATGGTTATACACAAACTTCGTTTTGAGGAGCAGTCCCCACGATGAAGGTAATGAATCTTGAAACTGAGACAGCCTTGGACTATACCCAGTTGGGTCTGCTACCTGTTTTATCCGACACAACCGTTCTTCTGACTCTCTGAATTCGTCTTCCTCTTTCTGCCTATTTTCGTTTTTTGAATTTATCTCACTCTCCCTCTGCAGTCTACCTGGTGGTGTTTCCCCTTCGCTTCTGCACGCTAATTGCAACTGTGCTAGTTCTTCCCTATGTTTCCTATTTGTTTCTAATTGTGCCTCTTTAAACTGTAATAGTGATTGTATCTCCTCCTGGTCGGCATAAATCTCTCGCTGCGTACTGTCAGAGCCTGTTTCGCCTCTTATACTGATCTTTTCTACATCTGCGCTAATCGTATTCATTCTGACCACTACCTCTTTGACTCGCTCATCCGGCAACACGTCCCTACGTTCAGTAATATCGCTCTCTATTGCACTTATTCGTACCTCCAAATTATTGGCTTTTTCTTTCACAGCATCCTGTACTTGCTTCGACGCACCCAGATTCTTCTCCCCCTCATCTAACCGATTATTAACTGCGGGCAGACGCTCATCGATAACTGTGCGTAGCTTCCTCATTGCCTCTTTATTTCCCTTATCAATTGCCTCCAATCTTTCCTTATTTGCTTCCAATCTCGCCTTAGTCTCCCTATCTCTCTCCTTAGCCTCCCTATCTCTCTCCTTATTCTCCCTATCTCTCTCCTTATTATCTCTACTGATTGCTTCTAATCTTTCGTTAGTTGCTTCAAATCTTTCCTTAGTCTCCCTATTCATCGCTTTATTATCTCTACTCATCGCTTCTAATCTTTCGTTAGTCTCCCTACTCATCGCTTGTAAAAACTGCAGTATCACATCGTTATTTCCTACTTTCGACGCGCTCACCTCGTTCGCCTGAGAAACGGTAGCTTCGCTAAGGGTAGCTTCACTTTCACTGAATACCTGACCTAGTCCCGAGCCCGCGTCGTCGGGAAAAGCCCGCGTTTGTGGACAAAGCCCGCCGCATAAAGGTTCCCCTTGCAGCGGTCCACTGAACAATACAGCCCCTTCGGAGCGTTTGTCTTTCTCGCTCATTAACCCATGGTCAACAGCTACTTCCTGCTGCACTGCTACGTCCACCCCAGAATCGCTATTCTCCATGGTGGCTACACTTTTCGACTGCGACCTAGTTACTACGGACATTACGCAAAAAAAATTATGAAACGATCTTCCAGCCTTGTGCGATATAGCAATTAATTACATAAAATAAAATAAAAGATCCTCACCAATCCAGAAAGAATTTGCAAACAGAAAAAATTTTACTTCTTAACGCTATCACAATACATTCCATAAAAAAAATCTTAACAGCAAACCCTAACAACAAAATATCCTAACAAAAACGATCCTGGCAAAGGAATCCTGGCAACAAATTAAATATCCAGGTAACAAAATTATCGTGGCAAAAAACGGAATCCTGGCAACAAATTAAATATCCTGGTAACAAAATTATCGTGGCAAAAAAGACGGAATCCTGGCAACAAATTAAATATCCTGATAACAAAATTATCGTGGCAAAAAACGGAATCCTGGCAGGGTCGAAATTATGAGAGGCACCCACTTGCCTTTCTCATACTGTGGCATCAAGCAGTCAGGCCTGCAAGATGTGTGGTTTGCCAAGCGAGTGGAATCTTCCTTAATTTATCGAGCAACATGAATTCTCGTATCTTACTATTTAGTTACAAATTATCCTCCTGTATGAATAATACGCAACGGAAACACGCATCTGACTATCAGTGATTTATAGAACTCTGACTGTACACTACGCACTGGCAATACCACATTTACCTTTTGTCTTTGATTTAACGGCTTTTATATAAATTCGGGACATTACAATAACATACAATTTAATGAAAAAAGGCCACCAATCTCTTTCTTTTCACTATTTGATTTATTCCTAAACACACAAATTCTACAACCTACAACAAAATCACATGAGAAATTCCGCCCAGTGGGCATGGCTTTACGTTAGTGAATCTCTATACTATGGTCTCGTAATCTATTTACCGCAACAGTGCACTCCCTGGATCGGATGGTGGATCTTTTATTATACCTCACACTTCGCCTCTCACAATAATCCTCACGAAACTTTCCTCCAGATCGGGCGATACAGAAGGAACAGGCATACCCACAAATCTTTCGAAACTACCTTGCTACTCCCATGCAAAACACACATACCCAAATTACAAGACATACACAACACAACAATATGAAATATTACACAAAGAACGGTTACAACTTATCCCAGTTTCACACGACACTGCCCCACTTTGTAATTTCTACTTTCCTAATGTGAACTCTGGAGATAAACGCACGTCTTCCTGTGCAATGCAAGCCATGTGGCGTTGCTGGAAAAACGGCCGACTCACCTTGATTCTCTCTCAGAGTTTAAATTCAGCGTCACACGGAATGATATTTCTTAAATACTTCAACTTATGATACACACGCTATTTCTTAAATATTTCAGCTTATTGTACACACGCTATTAATTCTTAAATATTTCAGCTTATTGTACACACGCTATTAATTCTTAAATATTTCAGCTTAAGCTCACGGAAGTATCTCAACTTATATCTACACGTGGGCTCTTTGTGACCGTTGGTTTACTACAATCCCCTTAAAATTACCTGCCTCACTTTGTAATTTTCCCCACAAAAGGTCCTGTGAAAGAGAAATTATTAATTCTAACTACTCTTAAATATTCCACATCCATACCATGCCTCCACTCTTTCATTCCGGAGCACAACAAAAAAACAGGTCTTTACAACAGAAGGTTCAGCGGCAGAGTGCTGAAACATGGCCGTATTCTGATTCTCTCGCACCTCTCTCGAAGTGGGAGAAGCACCTTGCTACCTTATTGGTCAGCCACATTTCAGACGCTCAAAGCTCTGGTAACTTCCATCTCTTTGGTCTCACCAAAGGTAGCCAAAGGATCGACTCAAAGATGATCATATATTCCGATTCACTATCTGTGGTTAGCAGACGACCATACATTCATTCCTTTCACAGATCTCACCAAACTGGATGTAGGGATTTATTTTGAGGGAGTGCACATGTGATCAATTAAATAAATAAATTGTCATTCTTTCCCACACTGGTATCCGGCTTCGCTGTATTAATTGAAATTGAGTTACTTTTACACAAAAATGTGTTGTTCTGACAAGAATTTCGTACCTATTTTCAGTGTCGGGTGGTACTGTACCCTTTCACCGTTACCAGATACGAATGCAGTCTGTAGAAACACAGAAGGACAACAGCTGGACACATTGCCACGAAGTAAGACAGGTTCTCACACTGCGATTATATTCCGCCTCGATGCGAAACAGACGACGCTGTCAACTTGTTTATTAAACCTTCACAATCGATGGGTGGTGACAACATATCTGCTAATCCTGTGTACTATTTTAAGGTTTCGCCTCGACTCGACAGGAATTTTTCTAGCCATCACACGTCTTCAAAGCCATGGAGTGAAAATAAGTTCCACCCCTTACCGCTACGCATATTCTGCACCACGTGTGTCATTAAAGTGAGCATAATATAAGTAGCACAAGCGTTAACTGGCTTGGATGGAAAGGTTCTGAAGGTATTTTTTGACAACTTCTATAGGTGTTTTCCAGAAGATTTTCTCACAGAATGGTCTCCCTCTTAGGAGTGTAGGATACCATCAGTTTGACGCAGCTGAGACACAAGTCCGTCCATGTAGGTGCGGAGTGCGAAAGAGCACACTTCGAATGCATTACAATGTTAGAACTGCCAGCGACTAGGGATGCGATTCGCGTGTCGGAATGGACACGCATCTCGTAACTGGACGACTACGCCAGGCTCTGCTGCTCGTAAATATTAAAAATTAAGTCGCTGTGCCAATTATGGATTCACTCTCGATCAGATGATGCATATACATTTTTCTCCCGTTTTCGTATGTTTCAGAAAACCGCCATTACTCAATTTTGAAATCGTTCCGCGTGGTAGCAGCAACAATCAGTCGCTGAGGCAGCGACAAAGCTCTGTCGGTTGAAGGACGCGGAAGACTAACGGAAAAAGAAATTCATCTTACACATTACTGCTCTCTACATTTGTGATTAACGTTTAAATATGCACATAATCGGTACAGTGTAATTACGCGGATCTGATACTGGTTTCGTGATTTTATGTGTCGCGTGCTAGCGTTCCAGTGACGTGGCAGAATATGGGTGGCAGTCACCCAGCGTTCGTAAGAAAAGAAAAATTTAAGCTGTTCTGATTCAGCGAAGTTTGCCATCCGGCGTCGTCATACAGGGTGCATAGAAACAATCTGACCAAAAGTATCGTGGAAACGCAGCACGAAACACAAAAATTTGAGTATAGCAACTAGGCTTCGCGACTGAATATTTTCGGCGGCACCGGAACGTAATTAAAATCCCACACACGACCGTCTTGGCTCCAAATGACTGGTAGTTTACAGAAAATGTATACGTAAACACAGGCTATGTGAACTAACCAACCGCCACCATGAGAACAAGATAAATTTAAAGCGCCACTTACACGTGTATCGCACTTAGCTGACTTAGGACACTGCACGTTTTTAGAGATGAAGAGAATCAGATGTCCATGTCTCATGTTTCAATATGTCTTAAAAAGGCGAAAATGAGTAAGAAGGGAGCCGCCACTTATTGCTATAAGTATGTCATAGCAAATCTTCAAAGTGACCACAGTTGCCATGTTGGCATAGCGCCCGAAATATTCAACTGACACTTGCGATACCGAAATTCCTTCATTTGATGCTGCCTTCCTGCTCTGCACTTTCGGTCAAATTGTTTTCCCCCACCCTGTTTCATCTAGACGTGACGCGACAGTAATGGTCGAATTCTCAGCCATCCAATACACTTCGTATATGGTAGAAAGTGCTAAATACGGCAAAATGACGGAATGCGTTACGAGCGATTTATAACTTTGAAGTTCAGTACACAGTGACTACGTAAAAGCACATGTGATACATTTAACCAAATCGCTACGAAGCAAGATTTAAATACGTTTCCTGATTAGAATGGGCAATGATTTCTGAAGAGTATGTAGATACACAAATCGTGCCAATCTGTGGTACAACTGTGCAATGTCGGTCATTTAAACGCGACGGATAGCACACTTCACAAGAAGAAATAAAAATGATAATCTCGTTTTTCGTAGTAAAAAAAAATGCGGTATTTTTTTAACGTATAGCAAAAATGTGAAACAGACTACTGTAGAATTTCGAGGAGGAAGACGTGACGGGAACAATGTCAGCATGTTGTCAACAGAGGACAGGAGATTCGTTTGTCGAGGTGAAGACAATGCCTTAAAAAAGTATTTTTGCGTTTATCGCCCAGAGAGTAAAACACAGTCGAACAGATATCCGCCATTTCCACGTTTTCAAACTGTTTTACACTTACAGTAGAACAAAATTGAGACGCTTTGAAATAGCGAAGAATTTAATTTTTTCAAAAAACCATAATGTGTCAGAGCACTCACTGTATTATTTTAGTGAGGAGAATGTGAGGCCAGCCACACTCCATTACAGAGCTAGCATATGTGGCAGTGCAGAGCCATTCGTAATGAATGAGTCGCGAGTGTGGATGTTATGACGTCACCAAAGTGTTTCAGCAAGAGACGCCAGTCCTGATCTTTAGAAAATGAAGTACGGTCGCAAAGAGACTGCATAGACACTCACTAAGCTCTTGATAGTACGAGACACAATAACAACAACTTTCTCTTTTCCATCATCATTGTCATCAGGACAATCATAACGCTCTCTTAATATGTGGTCGGAATATGTAAAGGGCCACAGCCCCACTTCGCAATGGAAAATGCTGTAATAAGGAAAACATGTCACCAGTCAGCTAGTAGAAACACGGGTGAGGCGAGAAAAATAATTTGTAAGGTGCAGAGTTGCAAACGGTTACATATACACGACTAAATGTTTTTATGGCGTTTTAAAGCTAGAGCTAAACAAAAATTGCGCCTTTGACATTCCCTAAGTTCCTAAACAGACGGAATTTTTCGAGTGCTAATTTTATTTTCTTAGTGTGGCCAATAACAGAGTAAGCTGTGTAGGTTCCAGAATACATGTAAACTCTCGTAAATAGCTACCTTTCTAGGTACGCAAATTCGTCTCCGATGCCGGTTTGACGACGATGAGTTCTCTGCGCTGGTAATGATGCATTTGCTTGCCGACGACCACAAGCACATACGAAAACAGTTAAGGTATTACAAAACCTGAATACATTTAAGATGAGTAAAGCGAAAAAGCAGTTACTAGTAACTGTAAATATTGGCTGTGGTGTTGTACGCAATAATAGTTACGTTACTTGTATTCACGTAAAACCGAGCCCCATCACTTGTGTGAAAAGACAGGCCGCAGAGAGGAGAATGTACAGCAGCAACTTGTAGCCGCACTGCGGCTGTTGCCGTAGCATCGACAGATGACAGAGGAGTCTCAAGACTCGTTTACCTTTTAAGCATGGGGGAAGCAGCGTCGCAGACGTCGACACCTTGTTTGGCAGAACGGCTGGTGTCAGCTGGTCCAGGAAGAGGCGGTGGAGACATTCATTCGAACCTCGATTTGTTACTCACGTCTAAGCCGGCCAAGAACGCCGGAAGTGTCTGTCGGAAGAATGTCGTTGCGACACACTCCGTCCACAGTCGTAACGGAATTTCCGGCGCATTGCTGTTTTAGTGGCATTTCATAAATATCTCGTCTTTGAAACTGTTACTTTATGTATTGCTGAAGAACTGAAAACCCTTGAACTAAGAAGAATGCAATTAACAGTTGACGAAACATTTAGCTATGGAAAGAGAACGGTTACGGAAATTACTGTCGCTTTTATGAATAAGTACTGTTTTCTAGAGGCGAATACGATAGTTAACTCATGTTCGGATGAACGACGAGTTTGGTGATTCGGCTTCCACATGTGCTGTTTGATGACAACAAATCATCATCTCTCCGTGTGAGCAAACCGGTGGTCGACGCTCACATAACATATGTGAATACTGACGTGATAATTAAGAGGACCAAAGGTGACAGCTTTGAGTATCTCCTAAATTACTATTGCGGAAATATTGAAGTGCTTCTACATCGGACAGAATGTGTTATAGAGCTCACAGCCGTTTATTGTAGTGAGGTGGAAGTGTTATGAAAACATTACGCCACAAGTGATTAGTGGAAGTCAGTGGCATTTTTCATCGAAGAATACGATGCGTAATTTCGTTTGTACATAACGGTAACTTTTGCGACATTGTGCGTGGAAGGCCTAACTCTGAATGTGGATTTATGCAATAACGGTTATGTGTGCCCCATTGTCGTAATTTATGGCTTAAGGCTTTGCTCGCCTATAACTTCGCTAAACGTTACGTTTGACTGGTGGTTGTGCAATTATTATCAATTTCCTCCGTTTTCATTTACTTAATAAAATCGACATTACTAGCTAGAAAGTTTAACTGCCGACATTGCGGAAGGCTAGCACCAACAATCAATGGCTGGGGCACTGACAAAGCTCTGTGGGCTGCAGAAGAGGGAGAATCAACAGAAAAATACATTCGGCTTCTACGTTACTAAGATCTGCAAGCATAATTAAATACGTTCAAAGTCAATACAATGTCATTATTTGGCGATTTCGTGTAACCAGTGCTGGTATTCGAGTGACGTGGCGGAACATGGGGGGACGACCCGTTTGGAAGTCATCCAGAGACGTATGTGAAAAAAGGCGTAACTTAAGCAGTGCTGTTTAAGCGAGATTTTGTCATCGTGCACCGTCATTCATGCCAGAGATGAGCCGACTTGAGCGCTGACCGCATTCCCAGGAGTTCATTACTTACTTAGTCTCTGATAAAATGATTGTGCTACAAACGGTAAAATGATGGAATGTGGTGGTAGTGTGTTTTACCTATAAAATACAGTAACAAATCCGGAACCGGTAACCGCATTTCGAAAACCGATATGATAGTAACCACAAGCGGTGGTGAAAGATCGGTTTGTGAAAAACACACTCGGTAGGCATACGTAGAACTGCTAAGGAATGTTTTACTTTTTGTTTCACGCAATGAAAGTAAATATTAACATACCTTTCCTGTTACAAAACGGAAACACAGAGAAGCAAAGATTTTATTTTTACGCTTACCATTTCTCCCGCTTTCGATATTTACAATTCTCAACAAAAGGCTATCAGAATTTTCGTGTGCACTATTATATACAAGGTCCTTGATCGCCGCGTGTCACAAGATGCCCAGTAGACATGTTACTCTTTTCCGCGCTGTGTATTTCTTTTTAGCGTCTTATTGTTTATATCACTGTCGGACACTGCATTTCGCCTACTGCCATCTGTCGACCAACGGCTGCACTGCATCCTCCGAAACTCCTTTCGCAGTCAACGTCTTCTGCCACGCGAGGCGCCAATAGAACGTCTTTCCATATCGCTGGTTCGGCGCGAATCACGCATTTTCGTGAAATGAATAAAAAAAAAATAGAAATCTGTTTTTGTGTGCGTGGAGAGAAGGCTGCGGTCTTTTAGCATGAAAGGAGGTAACACGAAATATGAAATAACTGTGAGCGAACAAGACTGCCACGTCACAGAGACAGGCGGCTGCGATTTCAAATCCGTCAGCACACAGCGCCAGAGAGTATCGCGTAACGCAGTCAGGCGGTGTGGAATAAACTTTGGATTGCCTTCGTACGACCGTAGCGATGGCCAGCGCTTTCAAATAAATTTGTATTACAGATATGGGATAAGTTGATTTTTTTGTACTGCCTTTCTAGAGAATGGAAATAAATAGATTCCTTTTTTCGTCACAGCGTTCAACACTACACAGAACATTTTTTCTCGTCCGAGGTAAACTCTGAATTGAATATCGGGTTCGAGGCTACTCGCTAAGAACTGTTACTTCCATCAGTTTAAAATAATAGTCTACGTTGCATTAATTTTCATTTAGCTATTCGGAATGCAGATAACCATTCATGGCATGGAGTAACAAGAGGCGTCAGTCATTAGAATAAACGTTGGAAGAAACATTATGTGACTGGAAAAGGAGCTAAGTTCACAATCGGCGGCAGACTGCAAAGAAAGCGGTCGTGAAACACGGACTGGGAGCGACTGTCATTTGGCAAACCTTGAAACGGAAAGTCTAAAATACATAAACTGGATATAAAGGCCGTGCACGTTCTGTAATAATCTGTGGACGGCGAAACAGCCCACTCTGGACAGATTACAATGGCGTAACTGATCAGTGACTACTGGGCACGCACGTTGCAATCGGCAGTATATGCGGGGATGAGCTATGGGCGGAGTTTCGGACATATGTTCGCCGCTTCAAGTAGGGAGAGATTCCGACGCGTATCTTAAACAGAGATAAGGATTGACGTCTGTATTTTTCGTAGAAAATTAAGTTCTGCGTGTAAATTACAAAGACATGTTATGTACCTAATACTTCTAGAGATGTACCTGGTAAAAAGGTCCAAATTTCGAAGGTACGCGTGATTTGCTTGACGCTAACTGAGCGTAGAAAGAGGAAATGGGGTAACTAGCAAATAAGCTGTTGATAAAAACTGAATGTAAAATTGTTAATAGTAATGCCCCTCGTAGGGGAGTATTATACAACACGTTTCATTTGTTTATACCGATCACAAAAAAAACTTACTAACGTTTCAGGTATGAGCAAATAGTGAATTGATCAAATGTAGCGAAACACGTTGTGGGTGGTCAACCGAGACAGGGGTGCCGTGTGACGTCACACCTCAGTGTGGGCTGCTGTGCGGTTGCTACGGCTGTAGACGCGCCTCAGCCGCTGTGGTCACGGCCAAGGTTTCATGAACCACTCGGCTGCAACGGTAGCTCTGTGTTGCCACTATTCTACAGCCAAATCTCGGCATTCACTGGTTGTTTGTTGTTGTTGCCACCAAAATTGCAGCAATTGTTCACAATGTGCAGTATGTAATTCGGTTGGCCCTCTTACTAAATATTGAGTTTATAAAGTTACAGATGAATTCCATGTAGATGTAATCACAAAATCATTCCTATGCCGCAACAGAAAATGCTCTGACTGTAGAAATTGTATCCTGGATGATGGCATGCTAAACGCAAAACTGCTATTTTGCTCGTTCTTTACCTAAGAAAGATACGATAGTAGTAATACAAACAGAGAACTTCGACATGAGTTATGGCCTCAGTTAAGTGCAGTTCATAAGAAGTAGTCAGAATCAGTTGTTTGTAAAATGAGAAGTGGCAAGGACGAAAACTTTAATCAGTTTGTCCATCGAGGGTATATTGCAAATTCCTGTGATAGCTCTCAGTTCCACTGCGTAGTTTATTTTTAAAATTCTCATAGCATTAAACCACCAGGAACGTTGAGTTTGACTGCTAGTTGCCGCTTTCGTTACTTCTTTCCATTTTCATTTATATCGTAGAATCCCTTATAGTTGGAGGAAATTTGAATTTAACTGCATTCATTCCGTGGCGGCAACAGCAACAATCGACCGCTGATGCAGCGATAGAGCTCTGTGGGTCGCACAGTACGGGAAACGGTCGGAGAAACGAGACGAGACATATTCATTGCTGCTTTCTGCAATTGCGATTAATATCGAAAGTAGCACACGATTAATACAATAGCTTTACAAGAATGTGATGCATGTATCGTAATCAAAGTCTTAACTGTATTGTTCGCCGAAACTTTCAAAAATGACCATTCTACGTGAATCTGTTGTGAAACGAATCAAAATTATATACACCTCTTAACCGAGCCAGTCAATTTACTTCCTCGCATCGTCAGTCAGGATGCCTGTGTGTAAATAGTGTCTTTGCATTAAGCTTTTAGATGTTCACTACAACAACACCTTGCAATGTCATTTTACTTACGAAATTTATCTCAGAAAACTAGAAGTGAATCATGTCGATGTGTGTAGGTTACCTGGCTCCATAAACTGAGTGGCTGTGACGTAAAGTCTTAATGTTATCTCGTTATATGCATACGACAGAGTAACCAATCTGACCCTTGGATGGGACAGTGTGCTGATACGAATTGTTAACCTCTGTCTGTGGAAACAAATAATCGCTTTTAGTTTCTCCTGACCAGAGACTACTTTTATTCTACTTACTAACAATGACAACAATATCGGAAGGTGGTAAATGTTTCCCACATTCCTTAATGTAGGTGAGCGACAAGAATAAAATACTTGCTGTAAGTTACACGATGGCGATATCGAGACATCAGTATGAACCATGCAACAGAATTCTTTGCGGAGGTTTCAAACACATGGTGGCATTACACTAGGCCCTGAATCACAGCTATCGAACTGATTCGGTCAATTTAAGAGTTTAACATGTGTGTCTGTGCACGATTTTCGCTGCATGCTTACTAAGATTGCAAGGGGGGACGGGAATGGTTATCTCATCCAAACCAAGCGACAGACGTGGATACGTATGGGACACTTATCCATAGCTTTCATACTGACTGCATGCGATGAAAGAGTTGAATTTATGAAATGTGATACATTATGAATCCATAAACAGCATAGGGAGCTCCCTAAAAGCAAGTAGCTTGAAAGACTTTATGTATGAGGCAAACGTTGATATTATTCTAGTTACAGAAGTAAAGGTTACTGCACTACACGATGTATTGGGATATAGTGCTGTAATTAATGCTGGAACTGGAGATGAATTAGAGACCGTGATACTCGCGAAAGAGGACATAATAGTGGATCACGTTGAAAACTCACATGTAATACAGTTGTAGCTTGTACTGTTTGCAACACCTGGCTATTTAATATATATGTTCCACCTGGTAGCAGTAAACGAGCAGAGTTTCTTTAAATACGAAATTGTCCCTCTCTTCAGATTTCATTAAGGTAATATCATTTTGGCAGAAGATATCAAAGGCGTTCTACGTCCAAGAGGTCAATCTCCTAATCGGAACCCTTCTATTGAATTATAAAACGTAAGACAAGAGTACCATTAAATTAACACGTAGAGCACAAAACAGCGACATGACTGGGTTTACATTAATTATTAACTGCTTGGAAGGTCGCTCGTACAGGCTACACCTGTGGAACAGAGACCAACGTGCTGCACACAGAAGTGTGGCGCAGCAGCTGCACTGAGCACGCTGCACTCGCGTGCACAGCTGATGTGGAGCGACAGGGCGCCCACCACACCAGAAGTCATGACGGAACCTCAACCCTGCACACCTACTGCCACATGCCGAATGCTGCGACCGTTCCCGCAAAAATATGCACGAATGGGAAGGTAACTTCACATCCTATATTTCTTTCCTCAGTTTGTGGACAATATGCACGAAAGTAAACTGTCTCCAGAAGGTGTGCTGCCTTTGGGATATGTGCTGTCCTTTGGAGGAGAGCTGTATTTAGGAAATGTGCTGTCTTTGCAAGGTGTCCTGCATTTGCAATGTGTGCAGCCTCCACAAGGTGTGCTGCCTTTGCAAGGCAGTTGTTCTTTGCAAGGTGTTCTCCTTTGCAAGATTTTCTGCCATTGCATTCTGTCCTGTCTTCGCAAGGTGTGCTACTTTCGTGAGGTGTGCTGCCTTTGCAAGCTGTTCTGCCTTGACACAGTGTGTAGCCTTCGCAAGGTGTGCAGCCTATGCTTGGTTTTCTGCCTCTACTATCAGAAGATGTGCTACCTTCACAAGATGTGCTGGCTTCTCAAGGAGTGCTGCTTCACAAGAAATGCTGCATTAGCTAGGTGTGTTGCCTTCACAATATGTGCTGTCTTTGCAAGGTTACCTTGCGGAAGCTGCATATCCGGTGAAGGCAGTCAACCTTTCGAAAGTAGCAAACCTTGCGAAGGCAGCACAGCATGCAAAGGAAGAAGACCATGTGAAGAAATAAGACACTGCAAAGGCAGTACATATTGTGAAGGAGGGCCGACTTGTGAAGGCAGCACGCCTTGTGAAGCCAGTACACTGTATAAATGCAGCATACAGTATGAAGGCAGCACACATTGTGAAGAAGCCGGCCGTGGTGGCCGACAGGTTCTAGGCGCTTCAGTCAGGACCTGCGCAACTGCTATGGTCGCTGGTTCGAATCCTGCCTCGGGCATGGATGTGTGTGATGTCCTTAGGTTGGTTAGGTTTCAGTAGTTCGAAGTTCTACGTGACTGATGACCTCAGATGTTAAGTCCCATAGTGCTCAGAGCCATTTGAACCACATTGCGAAGACAGAATCACTTGTGAAGGCTGCAAACATTGCAAAGGCAGCACACATTGTGAACATAGCACACTTTGCTAAGGCAGCATACCTTGTGAAAACTGCACAGATTGCGAATGCTACACACCTTGAAATCACTGCAAGCATTGCAAATACTACAAATTTTATGAAGGATGCACACCTTGTAAAGGCTGCATACCCTGCAAAAGCAGCACATGCTGCAAAGGCGGCACACAATGAAAATGCAACACATGTTCAAATGCAGCACAGACTGCAAAGAGGCACATGCAGCAAAGGAAGCACATGCTGCAAAGGCAGCACATGCTGCAAAGGCAGCACATGCTGCAAAGGCAGCACACATTGAGAAGCCTGAAACACACTGGAAAGGCAGCACAAACTGGAAAAGCAGCATATACTGGAAAGGAAGAACACACTGGAAAGGCGCAGACATTGGTAAGGCATCACAAGCTGGATAGGCAACACTCACTGGAAACGCAGAACACACTGCAGAGCCACATCACTTGAAAACCACACACAGTGTGAGGCAGCACACGCTGCGACTGCAGCCTTACCAGTGTGTGATGCCTTTCCAGTACGTGGTGCCTTTCTAGTGTGTGGTGCCTTTCCAGTGTGGTTCAAAATGGCTCTGAGCACTATGGGACTTAACATCTATGGTCATCAGTCCCCTAGAACTTAGAACTACTTAAACCTAACTAACCTAAGGACAGCACACAACACCCAGTCATCACGAGGCAGAGAAAATCACTGACCCCGCCAGGAATCGAACCTGAGCGTGGGAAATGAGAACGCTACCGCACGACCACGAGCTGTAGACTCCAGCGTGGTGCTTTCCACTATGTGTGCTTCTCCAGTGTTGCTGCATATTAAATGTGTGCTTCCTTTCCGATGTGTGCTGCCTTCCCAATATGTGCTGCCTTCCCAATGTGTGCTGTCTTTAAAATATGAGGTGACTTTCCAATGTGTGTTGCCTTTCTAATATGTGCTACCTTTGCAGCATGTGCTGTCATGGCAGTATGTTCTGCCATTGCAGCGTGCTGCTGCCACAGCAGTGTGTGCTGCTATTGCAGCGTGTTCTGCCGTTGCAGCATGTGCTCCTTTCCAATTTGTGCTGCCTACCATTGTGTGTGGATTTCTAGTGTGCACTGCTTTTCTAGTGAGTGCTGCCTATCCAGTTTGTGATGCATTTCCATTGAGTGCTGCCTTTCCAGTGTGTGCTGCATCTCCAGTGAGTCCTGCCTGTCCAGTTTGTGATGCATTCCAGTGTCTGCTGCCTTTATAGTGTGTGTTGCATATCCAAAGTGTGCTGCCTTTATAGTGTGTGCTGCATATCCAGGTTGTGATGCATATCCAGGGTGTGCTGCCTTTCCAGGGTGTGTTGCTCTTCCAGGGTGTGCTGCCTTTCCAGGTTGTGCTGCCTTTCCAGGGTGTGCTGCCTTTCTGGGGTATGCTGGCTTTCCAGAGTATGCTGCCTTTCCATGGTTAGCTGCCTTCCCAGTGTGTGTGATTTTGCTGTGTGTGCGGCCTTTCAAGTGTGTATGGCTTTCCGATGTATGTGCAAGCTTGTGCTGCGTTTGCAGTGTGTATTACCTTTCCAGCATGTGCTACCTTTCCTGCATATCCTGCCAATGTAGCGCATGCTGACATTACAGCATGTGCTGCCGTAGGACCACATGCTGCCATAGCAGCGAGTGTGGCTATAGAGGCATGTGCTGTTATAGAGGGAGGTGCATGCTGCCTTTGCAGCATTTGCTGAATTCCCAATGTATGCTGCCTTTTCAGCGAGTGCTGGCTATGCAGTGTGTACTGCCATTGCACCAGGTGCTGCCTTATCATCATGTGCTTCACAGCATGTGCAGTGTTTGCAGGGCCTGCTGCCTTTGCAGTGTGTGCTGCCTTTGCAGTGCATGTTTTCTTTGCAGTGCCTACTACCTTTGCAGCGTGTGCTGCATTTAAAGTGCAAGCTGCCTTTGCCATGCATGGTGCCTTTCCTTTGTCTTCTGCTTTTCTAGTGTTTCCGGCCTTTCAGTGTGTGCTGCCTATCCACATTGTGACACTTTACCGTGTGTTGTTATTTCATTGTATGCTTGCTTCCCAGTGCATGCTGGGTTTCAGTGTGCGGTACCTTGCCATTGTGTGACGCCTTTCCAATATGTGCTGACTTTTCAGTTTGTGCTGCCTTTCTCAGCATGGGCTGCCTTTGCAGTGTGTGCTGCCTAGTATTGTGTGCCGCCTTTGTAGCATGTGCTGCCTTTGTAGTGTGTGCTGCCATTGCAGCATGTGCTGCTGTTGCAGCGTTTGCACCCTTTGCATGGTGTGCAGCCTTTGTAACATATACAGCCTTTGTAGCATATGCAGCCATTGCAGCATGTGCTCCCTTTGCAGCTTGTGCTGCTATTCCATTGTGTGCTTGTTTTATAGTGCATATTGCCTTTACAGTGCGTGCCGCCTTTCCAAGACAGCAAAGACAGTACGATTTCCAAAGGCAGTACCCCGTGTGAAGATAGCACACCTTGTGTAGACAGCACGACTTGCAAAGATGGCACACCTTGCGAAGACAGCATGTCTTGCCAAGACAGCATGTCATGGCAACACAGCACGACTTGCATAGGCAGCACACCTTGTAAAGGCAGCATGACTTACAAAATCAGCTCACCTTGTGAGGACATCACACCTTGCGAATGCTGAACTCGTTGTGAACAAAGCTCGCCTTGCGAAGACAAATAGCCTTACAAAGACAGCGCGGCTTGCATAGACAGCACGCCTTGTGATGGAGGAATGCATAGCAAAAGTAGTACTCCATGTCAAGGCAGCCAACCTGAAGAAGGCAGCATACCTTGCGAACGCAGCACACCTTGCGAAGGCAGCACGTCTCGCAAAGGCAGCACGCCATGTGAAGGCAGCACACCTTGCAAAGGCAGCACACCTTGCGAAAGCAGGACGCCTTTCAAAGACAACACGCCTTGCGAAGGCATCATGCCTTTTAGGGCAGCATGCCATGTGAAGGCAGCACTGCTTGCAAAGGCAGCACATCTTGCAAAAACAGCACACCTTTCAAAGACAGCAAACCTTGCAAACACAGCATGCATTGTATAGACAGCTCACCTGGCAAAGACAGTACACCTTGCAAAGACAGCAAACCTTACAAAGACAGCATGCCTTGCAAAGAATTCACGGCTTGTAAGGAATTCTTGCCTTGCAAAGATGGCAGACATATCAAAGAAGGCACACCTTGCCAAGATGGTACACAATTCCAAGACAAAACACCTTGCATAGCCCGAACAGCATGCCTTGACAAGGCAGGACACCTTGACAAGACAGCATGCCTTGAGAAGACAGCACGCCTTGCCAAGACAGCACACCTTGCCAAGAACGCATGCCTTGCCAAGCCAGCATGCATTGCCAAGACAGCACACCTTGCCAAGACAGCACACCTTGCCAAGACAGCACACCTTGCGAAGACAGCATGCCTTGCAATGATGGCACACCTTGTGAAGACAGCTCACCTTGCGAAGACAGCACACCTTACGAAGAGAGCACGCCTAGCCAAGACAGCACGCCTTGCTAAGACAGCACGCCTTGCCAAGACAGCACACCTTGCTAAGAAAGCATGCCTTGGCAGTACATCATGGCTTGCTAAAACAGCACAGCTTGCTAAGACAGCAAACCTTGAGAAAACAGCACACCTTGTGAGTAAATGATCACTTTTTGTTGTAGCTGTGATATTCATAAATTTTATGATGTGCATTTACTGAATAATAATTGTCACAGTGATTTTTTGGTATGTCTGTCCCTTGTGCCCTAAAAGTTAGCTGGTGATGACAGACAAATCTGTAGCAATGCCCAAGGTCTCCGCCAGGCTGAGACGTTGTGTGTTTTAACATTGGTGTTGTGCTACTGCCAACAGTAGAAAATACAGATAACGCAGGTAAATATTGTCATCTTGTGGATTGAAATGGGATGATTAATAAATGTGAATTTCATTGTGAGTAAATGATGAAATTTCTGATCACTTTTTGTTGTAGCTGTGATATTTGTAAATTTTTTGTTGTGCGTTTACTGAATATTAAATTGTCACAGTGATTTTTTGGTGTGTATGTCCAACGTGCCAAAAAATTTAACTGGTGATGACAGACAAAGCTTTAGCAATGCCCAAGGTCTAGGACAGGCTCGGCGGTTGTGTGTTTAAGTTTAACGTTGGGCTATTGCCAACTGTAGAAATTAAAGATAACACAGGTAAACATTGTCATCTTGTGGATTAAAATGGGATGATAAAAAAATGTGAATTTTACTGTGAGTAACTAAGGAAATTTTGTTTTAGCTGTCAGATACGTGACTTTTTTTTCTGCATTTACTGATAAATATTTGTCACAGTATCTTATTGGTATGTCTGTCCATTGTGCCCTAAAGTTTAGCTGGTGATGACAGACAAATCTGCAGCAATGCCCAAGGTCCGGGCCAGACTGCTACATTGTATGTTTTAACATTGGTGTTGTGCTACTGCCAACAGTAGAAATTATAGATAACACAGGTAAATATTGTCATCTTGTGGATTGAAATGGGATGATTAAGAAATGTGAATTTCTCTGTGAGTAAATGATGAAATTTCTGATTACTTTTAGTTGTAGCTGTGATATTCGTAAATTTTTTATTGTGCATTTACTGAATAATAATTGTCACAGTAATTTTTTAGTCTGTCCGTTCATCGCGCCCTAAAATTTTACTGGTGATGACAGACTAAGCCATAGCAATATCCTAGGTCTAGGTAAGACTTAGCAGTTGTGTGTTTAAGTTTGCCGTTGATCTATTGTCAACAGTAGAAATTATAGATACCACAGGTAAATATTGTCATCTTGTGGATTGAAATGGGATGATAAATAAATGTGAATTTCACTGTGAGTAAGTATTGAATTTTTTGTTCTCTTTTTGTTTTAGCTGTCAGATACGTAAATTTTTTTGTTCTGCATTTACTGATAAATATTTGTCACAGTATTTTATTGGTCTGTCTGCCATTGTGCCCTAAAATTTAGCTGGTGGTGAGAAACACATCTGTAGCAATGCCCAACGTCTCCGCCAGGCTGAGGCGTTGTGTGTTTTAACATTGGTGTTGTGTTACTGCCATCAGTAGAAATTATAGATAACACAGGTAAATATTGTCATCTTGTGGAATAAAATGGGATGATAAATAAATGTAGATTTAACTGTGAGTAAGTATTGAATTTATTGTTCTCTTTTTGTTGTAGCTGACGGATACGTAAATTTTTTTGTTGTGCATTTACTGATAAATATTTGCCACAGTATTTTATTGGTCTGTCTGTCCATTGTGCCCCAAAAATTTATCTGGTGATGACAGACACATCTGTAGCAATGCTCAACGTCTCCGCCAGGCTGAGACGTTGTGTGTTTTAACATTGGTGTTGTGCTACTGCCATCAGTAGAAATTATAGATAACACAGGTAAATATTGTCATCTTGTGGATTGAAATGGAATGAGTAATAAATGTGAATTTCATTGTGAGTAAATGATGAAATTTATGATCACTTTTTGTTTTAGCTGTGATATTCGTAAATTTTTTGCTGTGCATTTACTGAATAATAGTTGTCAGAGTGATATTTTGGTCTGTCTGTCCATCGTGCCCAAAAATTTAACTGGTTATGACAGACTAAGCTGTAGCAATGCCCAAGGTCTCCGCCAGGCTGAGACATTGTGTGTTTTAACATTGGTGTTGTGCTACTACCAACAGTAGAAATTATAGATAACACAGGTAAATAGTGTCATCTTGTGGATTAAAATGGGATGATAAATTAATATGAATTTCACCGTGAGTAAGTATTGAATTCTTTGTTCTCTTTTTGTTTTAGCTGTCAGATGCATAAATTTTTCTGTTGTGCACCTATTGATAAATAATTGTCACAGTGTTTAATTCGTGTGTCTTTCATCATGCCCTAAAATTTTGCTGGTGATGACAGACTAAGCTGTAGTGCTGCCCAAGGTCTAGATCAGGCTGGGAAGTTGTGTGTTCAACACTGATGTTGTGCTATTGCCAACAGTGGAAATTACAGATAACCCAGGTAAATATTGTCACCTAGTGAATGGAAAAGGAATGATAAAGAAATGTGAAATACACTATGAGTAAATAATGAAAAATCTGTCTCCTTTTGATTTAGCTGTCACACACATAAATTTTGTTGTTGTGCATTATCGATAAATAATTGTCAGAGTGTTTTATTGGTCTGTCTGTCCATCACGCCCAAAAGTATAGTTGGTGATAACAGATTAACCTGTAGCACAAACCAAGGTCTAGGTCAGGCTGGGATGTTGGGTGTTTTAACATTGGTGTTGTGCTATAGCCAACAGTACAAATTACAGATCCTCCAGGTGCATTTTGTCGTCTAATGAATGGAGGATGGATGATAAATAAATGTGAAACACACTGAGAGTAAATAATGAAAACTGTATCCTCCTTTCGTCTTCCCTGTCACATACATAAATTATTTTGATGTGCATTTATTGGTAAATGATTGTCAAGTCGTTTTATTGGTCTCTCCGTCCGTCATGCCCTAATATTTGGCTGGTGATGACAGACTAAGCTGTAGCAGAGCTCAAGGTCTAGGTCAGGCTGGGAGGTTGTGCGTTTTAAAATTGGACATGTGCTATTGTGAACAGTAGAAATTACAAATCCTCCAGGTAAATATTGTCGTCTAGACAATGGAATGGTGATGATAAATAAATGTGAAATACAGTGTGAGTAAATAATGAAAATTCGGGTCTTCTTTTGTGTTAGCTGTCAAATACATAAATCTTTTTGCTGTGCACTTACTAATAAATACTTCTCAGCGTGCTTTATTTGACTGTCTCTCTATCCTACTCTAAAGATTAGGAGGTGATAACAGACTAACCTGTAACAAAACCCAAGGTCCAGGTCAGGCTGCACGTAGCGTGTTATAACATGATGTTGTGCTATTGGCAACAGTAGAAATTGCAGATAACGCAGGCAAATATTGTTGTCTTGTGGATCAAAATGGGATGATTTATAATTTGGAATTTCACTGTGAGTAAAGAATGAAATATCAGTTCTCCTTTTGTTTTAGCTGTCAAATACGTAAATATTGCTGTTGTGCATTTACTGATAAGTAATTGTAACAGTGTTTTTTTTTGTCTGTCTGTCCATAGTGCCCTAAAATTTAAATGGTGATGACAGACTAAGCTGTATCAGAGTCCAAGGTCTAGATCAGGCAGGGAGGTTATGTGTTTTAACATTGCTTTTGAGCTATTGCCAATGGTAGAAATTTAAGATAACCTAGGACAATATTGTTGACTTGTGAATTAAAGTGCAAAGGTTAATTAATGTGAATATCACTGTGAGTAAATAATGAATTTTCTGTTCTCTTTTTGTTTTAGCTGACACATAGGTAAATTTTTTTGTTGTGCATTGAAAGGCAAATAACTGTAAGAGTGTTTCATGGGTCTGTCTGTCGATCGTGCCTTAAAATTTAGCTGGTTGTGACAGACTAATCTGTAACAATGCCAAAGGTCGAGGTCAGGCTGGGAGGTTGTGTGTTTTAACACTGATGTGCTATTGCCAACAGTAGAAATTACAGATAACCCATGTGAATAATGTCGTCTAGTGAATGGAAAAGGGATGATAAATAAATGTGAAATACACTATGAGTAAATAATGAAAAATCTGTCTCCTTTTGATTTAGCTGTCACACACGTAAATTTTGTTGTTGTGCATTTACCGATAAATAAGTGTCAGAGTGTTTCATTGGGCTGTCTGTCCATTGTGCCCTAAAATATAGTCGGTGATAACAGATTAACCTGTAGCAAAACCCAAGGCCTAGTTCAGGCTGGGATGTGGTGTGTTTTAACATTGATGTTGTGCTATTGCCAACAGTAGAAATTACAGATAATCCAGGCAACAACTGTCGTCTTTTGGATTAAAACTTGATGTTTAGTAAATGTGAATTTCACTCTGAGTAAATAATGAAATTTATGTTCTCTTTTTGCTTTAGCTGACGGATACATAAATTTTGTTATTGCCATTTACTGATATTTAATTGTAACAGTGTTTTTTGGTCTGTCTGTCCATTGTGGTCTAAAATTTAGCTGGTGATGACAGACTAATCTGTAGCAAAACCCAAGATTTATGTCAGGCTGGGAAGTTGTGTGTTTTAACATTGACGTTGTGCTATTACCAACAATAGAAATGATAGATAACCTATGCAAATATTGTCATCTTGTGTATAAGTATGGGATGATTAATACATGTGAATTTCACTGTGAGTAAATAATGAATTATCTGTTCTCTTTTTGTTGTAGCTGTCAGATACGTAAATTTTTTTGTTGTGCATTTACTGATAAATAATTGCCACAATGTTTTATTGGTCTGTCTGTACATTGTGCCATAAAAATTTGCTGGTGATAACAGATTAACCTACAGCAGAACCCAAGATTTATGTCAGGCTGGAAGGTTGTGTGTTTTACCGTTGATGTTGTGCTATTACCAACAATAGAAATTATAGATAACCCAGGCAAATATTGTCGTCTTGTGGATTAAAATGGGATGATTAATAAATGTGAATTTCACTGTGAGTAAAAAATGAAATAGCAGTTCTCTTTTTGTTTCAGCTGTCAGATACATAAATTTTGCTGTTGCGCATTTACTGATAAATAATTGTAACAGTGTTTTTTTTGGTCTGTCTGTTCATCGTGCCCTAAAATTTAGCTGGTGATGACAGACAAACCTGTAGCAAATCCAAATGTCTAGTTCATGCTTGAATGTTGTGTGTTTTAATGCTAGTAAAGTGCAATTTGCAACAGTAGAAATTGATGATCTCCTATTTAAAAGTTGTTGTGTTGTGTATTTTAATGGGATGAAAATAAATGTGAAATGCACTGTGAGTAAATAATGAAAATTCTGTTCTCCTTTTGATTTAAATGTCAAGTATGCAATTTTGTTGTTGTGCATTTACTGATAAATACATGTCAATGGGTTTTATTGGCATGTTTGTCCATTTTGTGGTGAAATGTTCGTTATGATGTGGGACTGACAAGTAGCGTAGCTATAGGCGGAGGTGAGGAAGAAAGTTTGTGTATTTTAATATTGATGATGTGCAGTTGTCAACAGTAGAAATTACAGTTTCCACAATTAAACATTGTCATCTTGTGAATTAAAAAGGTATGATAAGTAAATGTGAAATTTACTGTGGGTAAATAATGAAAATTCTGTTCTCCTTTTGGTTTTCTGTCAGATACGTAAATTTTTTGGATATGCATTTACTGATAGATACTTGTCAGAGTGCTTAATTGGTCTGTCTGTTCATCCTGCCTGAAGTTAAGGCTCTGATGACAGAATCACCAATAGCAAACTTCGATGTCTAAGTCAGGCTCGAAGCTTGCGTGTTTTAACGCTGATGATATGCAATTGTCAGCAGTAGAAATTACAGATCCCCCAGGCAAATCTTGTTGTGTTATGAACGAAAAAGAATGAGAAATAAATGTGAAATTCTCTGTGAGTAAATAATGAAATTCTGTTCTCCTTTTGTTTTAGCTGGCAGATATGCAAATTTATTTGTTGTGCACTTAGTACTAAATACTTCTCAGAATGTTTTATTGGTCTGTCTCTCCATCCTGCTCTGAAGATTAGGAGGTGATGACAGACTAACCTGAAGCAGAGCCCAATGTCTAATCCGTGCTGGAAGGTTGTGTGTTTTAATGTTGATGAAGTGCAGTTGCCAGCAGTAGTAATTACTGATCTCCCAACTAAATATTGTCGTCTTGGGAATTAAAAAGTGCTGATAAATAAATGTGAACTGAACTGTGAGTAAACAATGAAGATTCTGTTCTCCTTTTGTTTCAGCTGTCACATACATAAATTTTTTGTTGTGTATTTACTGATAAATACTTGTCTGAGTGTTTTATTGGTCTGTCTGTCCATCGTGCCCTGAATTTTAGGCCGTGTTGACAGAATAACCTGTAGCAAAAACCAAGGTCTAGGTCAGAGTGGAAGTTTGTGTGTTTTAACATTGGTGATGTGCAATTGTCAATAGTAGAATTTAAAGACCCCCCAGGTAAAAATTGTCATCTTGTGAATTAAAAAGTAATATTAAATAAACGTGAAATACACTGTGAGTAAAAAAAGAAAATTCTGTTCCCCTTTTGTTTTATCAGTCAGATACTCACCATTTTTCTGTACATTTACTGATAAATATTTGTCAGAGTGTTTTATTGGTCAGTCTGTCCATCCTGCTCTGAAATTTGGGTTGTGATTACAGACTAACCTGTAGCAAAGCTCAAGGTCTAGGTCAGGCTAGAAGGTAGTTTGTTTTAATGTTGATGAAGTGTAGTTGCCAGCAGTAGAATTTACAGAATTTAGCTGTCAGATGCGCAAATTTTTTTGTTGTGTATTTACTGATAAATACTTGTCAGAGTGTTTTATTGGTCTGTCTGTTCTTCCTGGCCTGAACTTCAAGTTGTTATGACAGACTAATCTGTAGCAAGGCCCAAGGATAATGCCAGGCTGAAGCGTTATATGTTTAACACTGATAATGTGCAATTGCGAACAGTAGTTGTTACAGATCCTTAAGGTAAATATTGTCATCTTGTGAATTACAAAGGGATGATAAATAATTGTGAAATACGCAGTGAGTGAATAATGAAAATTCTGTTCTCCTTTTGTTTTAGCTGTGAGATACGGAAATTTCTTTTTTGTGTATTTACTGATAAATACTCGCCAGAGTGTTTTATTGGGCTGTCTCCCCATACTGCCCTGAAGTCTAAGTCGTGATGACTGACTAACGTGTAGCAAAGCCCAAGGTCTAAGTCAGGCTGGAAGGATGTGTGTTTTAACGTTGATGATGTGCAATTGCCAACAGAAGAAATTGCTAACAGTACAAATTAGAGATCCCCCAGGTAAATATTGTCATCTTGTGAATTTAGAAGGGATGATAAATGACAATTAATCACTCTTAATGTTACAACCATTGCTTTTAATTTTGGTTAATTAGATTTTTCTATATGCTGAATTAGTCCTTCTGAAAAACATGTCTTTTCTCATTTCTTAACATTTTTCATGCAGCCATTTTGCCTTAGCTTCCTTGCACTTCCTATTTGCTACATTCCTAAGTGAACTTTATTTATTTATAAATTGTGTCCGTACAACTGCTCTTCATGTTAACTAAATTGTGATATGAGTCTATATCTGTTTTTGGGTATGCATTACAATCCAATATTTGATTTCATTGCGTAATTTACCTGGGATCTTTCCTGTATCTCCCTGCCATTTTGAAGTATAACCGTTCCTCCTGTGGTTCTTGAACACGGTTTTCTCTGTTACTAGCTGAAATTTATTGCTGGACTCAATTAGTCATTCTCCTCTCTCAATCATACTACCAAGTCCATATTCTCTTGTTAGCCTTTCTTCTGTTCCTTCTCCTACAACCACATTCCAGTCTACCATGAGTATTAAATTTTCCTCTCTCTTTATATACAGAGTTAGCAGTTCTTCTTCTTCTTGTAAATTTCCTACACCGTGCAGTGTCTCTCACATCGAAGTTTCCACCTACCCCTGTTTTGTCCTCTTCTTACATATCCCTGTCCTGCAATGCCAGTCACACTCCACTGTTCCAATGTAACTGTGATACTTGAATTAGTCTGCAATGGGATAGAACTCAAGTGTGTTCAAAGCAGTTCTAAGTCGTTTAGAAAGATATTTTGAGAAAATTATCATCTTGTGTAGAAAATGATTATTTCTCCAATTTTGGTAGAGCAGACGTGCCAGGTATAGGAAAAGCTCCAATTTATTGGAGTGTCTGACTGGTTTCTCCTATTTGCGATTAATGGTGCATTGTACTGCTTAATAGCCACGTGTTTGTAAGCGAACTGTATTTCACTATGTTTGGGTGGTTTTCCGTTGGATGGTATGTGTGAAGAGAGGTGTTTGAGAGAAGTCGTTTAGTTACTTTGTGGTTGGGGATTAAAGCATGCACTAAGGGATAGTAGCGTTGCATTGAATTATTGTGGTTGTATACGTGTAGCCTACCATAGCATGGAGGAATAGTTACTTAATGATATTTGATTAGTATTTCTTATGTGACTTCGGCGTGAGCGTTGTAGTATAGTGAATTCCAGAAATCTCGTTGGATGCATGGAATGTGCAGGCGATATTAAAGAGAACGGGTGTCCTACATGACAGTTATTTGTTGAGAAACAATCGGAAGTTTATTGAGAATTTGATAGCTTTTCACCTTGTCCCTAAATGACAAATCAAGAACTGTTTGTTAGAGAACACCGTAATTCTCACTAAAAGAGATCATCGAGTGTTGCTTTTTGAGTTTTAAATATTAGTGGGTCATGGAGGTCTACCTCTGAAGTGGCTCAGCTTTTTTTATTATTTAAAGTTCATATCGTTGAAAAGTGGCGGTGACACTCAGGTACTTTTTATTACTTATTATTTTTCCGCTTAGAGGGGTATTGGGTTGAGAACCAGCACTCGTAAAGTAAAATGCTAACTTGTACCTGTAAATCAATCAATTGCAGGAATTAAAGAAATAGCTGTTTTTAAATTGAAAATGTCAGTACCCAACTTGTGCCTTATCCCCAAACTACTTCATGAAAAATATTTAAAGGCATCTTTCAGAGCAGACTAATATCTCGAATATATCTTTTCATAATGAAGCAAATCCAAAACTCAATAAAGTAAAACACTGCAATATTCAACGACCTATATAAACCTCCTTGGGAATATTGGTAAAAACAAAGTTCAAAGAAAGTAAAGAGAAAGTATAGCCTAGTATTTTTCAGTTAATAACTTGCAACAAAAAGAAAGAAAATTAATGTTTATTTAGACATGGAAAGTAAGTTTATGTTTTATCTGAAAGTGATTAGTAAAACATTATTCCATTTAATTCTGAAACGTAGAGAATGACAAAACAGTTTACTACAGTAAAATGTCAATAGACTCAAGGATACTGCTGTAGACGAGCACTCATGGAGACATGCATCTCGCAGGCCCCGAGGAATCGCTTCCGCATGGAGGTAAAACATTTTTACCTCCATGAGACTTGCGTCTAGGGGACGCCAAGGAATTGGGTCTGCTCATTGGTTGAGGCTAAAGAAGTCATCAGGGAGACAGAACGTGTGTAGCAGTGCTGCCTGGTGACAAGAAGTGTAACGAGCTCTATTGACATTAGCGACGTCACTCACCTGTTGTTTAAAAAGCCATTACATGTAGATCTGCACACAGCTGTCATTTTGTAACGTCAAATAAATCCAGATTATTCATTGGAGCTTAACTTATCGGAATTCCTTGCATTTTCTGCAGTTTATGTATGATATTGTTCATAATATGTATCAAAATATTCTTGGAATGCTTATTCATTAACTATATTTTCCGATTTTACCTTGTTCTTTTAGGTTTTATTGCGAGAAGTGCGATAAATATGGTACCTTCAAATATAATGCAAACATAAATATTAGACAATGTCATATGTCCGTTTGTCACCACAACAATTGTCCCGCACTCAAACTTTACGAGTTCCACAACTAACGAAATTATCACCCTCTCTAATCCTCAGATAATATTATAGAGAAGTCCATAGAATAGATTTCCTGGGGAGGGGGGGGGGGGGTCGCAATATTGTGCCCCTGGGAAAGTATGTGTTATGCTTCAATTTTGGTCATTGTTATGTAAACAAAGAAGTATATGTCAGTGTTATGCACGAACTGCATCTTCCTATACCTTAACTAGTTTTTCAGAAACCGGGATATGTTCATATGCCATTGTGATAAACAATGTTGAATTAGGAATTATTAGTAGATTAATAGGTCTAGACAATACTCACATTTCCAAGTCGTGAGACTGTTATAGATGTAGGTCAATGGCAATCACAGTTTATCATTTACAGTGAAATGTGTAACAAAACATTTGAGATAAATCACAAAGTTTCAGAGTGATACCGTATGTTTTAATGTATTAGACATTCACTCATAGTTCTTTTACGTATTCTGTCTTACAAACATAGGGCCTAGTCTGCTAGCTACAATACGGTATGTGGTGGTGGGTATCTTGTATGACATTTCTCTAAATTTTCTCAATAGTGTTGCATGTAAAGAACATGTTTGTCCAAGGTTTTCAAATTTGAGTTCATGAAGCATCTCCATAATACTTGCATGTTGATTGAGCCTACCAGTAAGAAATCTAGAAGCCCACTTCTGAACTACTTGGTTTCTTCCTTAAACTGACTGGGGATCCCAGAAATTCAAGTGGTACTCCAGAATGAATTGCATCAGTGTTCAATACAGGTGGGTTTCTCTCAACTTGTGGTCTGAGCGACACTCCCCTCATTCCCAGTCTTCCCAAATGTATTCATCTTCCCAGAGGAAGGAACTACGAGTACAGAAAGCTAGAAATAGTTTTTTTACTCAACTGTTGTTTCTTCTAATAGTTCATACAAACCATTTGATAATTTTTAGAGAGCACCATCAGCTGTTCATATAACTGTAAAGTTAAATATCTGTTTAATATGAACATTACTGTTATCCAGTACATGCATCCTTGAGTCCAAACATTATGATTAATTATAGGAGAGGAGGCTAATGAGATACTCTTTTACTTTATATTTATTTTGTATAATTTACTTTAAATCGTTCTCAATCACAATTTGGATTTATTTGTGGTCATTGGTTTCGACCACTTTTGTGGTCATCTTCAGACCCATTGGCAGGGGTTGTCTGTGGAGCAGAACTCCATATGGCAGTAAATCACTGTTTCAGAAGTAATTACATTTATTTAATATTGGGGTTTCCAGTTTTCTGTCTGATGCCTGTCAGCAACCTGTTAGACTACAGGGTGTTAAATAAAGGAACAGTCATGGAGATCAGCACCACCAATCATGGATAAAATTCTGATTTTGCACCAGAATGTAAATTTCTATTCTGAATCCAAGGCAGAGAAACAGTCTGTGCAACTATTATGGCATTTAATTTCACAAATAATCCTTAATTCACACTTCTTATTAACACCAAATAAAATTAGGGGGTTAACATATTGACATGAGAGTGTAAAACTCTAAGACAATGAGGAGGCTTCTGTAAGATGTCAGACTATCACTTTTACACAATTATCTTACTCACATGGATAAAAGTTCCGTCATAAGATTCCACATCAAATCTGAATAGAATCCCATGCTTTTGATTACTGCCTCTATCACTATTGTCAGGGGCCAAGTCTGACTGTCATAAAATTAGTGAGGTTCACACTTGTGCCCAGTGGACACAATGCGATTGGCTGAATTACATCATGGAGAAAGCATATGCTAAAGCAACACCCTCTGCATCCATAGGTCACATTTTTGCAAGCTGTCCAGCGTAGGTTGCAGTGCCATAACTTGTAATAGGTGGTGAACTGTGTGAAGTTTTTCTCCGTAATTTTTCTTTCTGAAGTGCATGCTTCCACACATTGCTTAATTATACTGATTAATTCGAAATTGTGTGAAAGTATTGTGTTATATTCAAATATACTGCCTCATGTGCAACATGTGGTCTGTTCTTGTATTAGAAAATAACAAATAAATAAACTGACAATTACATAGCCAGCGTGTGTATTGTTGTGATCACACAGTCTAATTTCAGCTGCTTCCGTAATTACAGAGACCAAACAGCTAGAAATATGGGCCAGCTCCTCATCTGCTTAAAGTCTATCTTGCATTTACTCACTAAACAGTTCTGAGAAACTGCTGATTTTCATTTTTTCATGCTTAAGGTGATGATCAACACAGCAATTAGCAGTAGTTTGTATAGGCTGTCTCACATAACTGATACCATAATCACAAGGAATATTACAGCCTGAGAGTATGTTTGTCAGGTCACAACCTTCCTTTAATTTTCCTTGGTGACAAAAAGACTCTTCTGATTCCTTGCCTCTTTACACTCTAACTTACCCATTGCACCACAGAATGGAAGCCATGCTGTGTCTTTGTCCTCATGACTTGGCTGATGATTTCTTCAACAGATTTGACCTAATTTCATATACAGAATGTTTGTTTGGAGGGAGGGGGGAGGGGGTTGGATTGGGCAAGAGCAATGGGAAGCTGAGGAGGTATGTTCAAGGGTAGAAGTAAAATAAATAGTGACTAAACGGTGGTGGCAAGGGGGCAGGGGGTGGTTTTGAATCTTAATAAATACAAACCAGAAGAGATTATGTCACAGAATTATGACTAGACTACGGACTACATGTCATAAGGCATGATCCCAATTTATACAGCAGTGTTCTATCTGAATTAATAGCAAACTTACTTCCAACTTGGAATTTGCATAGACAGCAAAGACATTTATTACATGCCTAATACTGCAAAGAATTCAAACATTATAAACAATATCATGCTTTGCTGAATATGCAAACACACACAACAATTCAATAATAATCTTGAGAATAAAAAACATTGTTTGTACTATATATATATATGTATATATATCAAAACAAGCGTAGAAGGAAAAACGCCTTCAGTTGATTCCAAAATCACAGGGCAGACTAGTATCACAAAGACTATTAGACTACTCCTAATGACTGCCAATACCAATCATTATAAGATGGTATCCAAATTTACCTATTAGTGTTGACATTGATAACCATCAAAACATATAGAGTGTATTTTCTGGAGTGTAGTTCCACAATCAAACAAAGATATTCCTCTCTTCTACTCTTATTTTGTACACCTCCATGCCCCAACCCTCCTTCCACCGTGTTCTGCTCACATCTTTCCTTGATCATGAATGCTCACTTTACCATGTGCCGTCCACCCCCCCCCCCCCACCCCCCTGTCCCAATGATCTGTCTGAACGTTGACCCCTTGCCTCAAGTGATGCAAATGTATTATCGACTGCCACTCACCCTATGGTCAGGCCAGACCCACCACATCAGATACACTAGAAGGTGCCTCAACAGCAGAACCTGTGGTGAAACAAATGATACCCGAGCTGTTCCAAGCAATGCACCAGTTTCTCCGCGACCATTACACCTGAAGACAGCTGACCGTAGTTAAAAGCACCTTGAGCCAATCATGAACTGCAGCCAGCTCCTCTTGTGTCCAACACACACCCTATCCATCCTACCGTTTCTAACTTAAGAATTAAACTATAAAAACAAACAAAAAAAAGCTAAATATGTGACTTACTACTGTTTGACAGAGTCTGATGGCTTCTCCACACTCGAATAACATTATATTGCATATATTATGTGTTCTTACCTAAGTGCTGGAATAATTTAATAACCTGTTTAGGCACTTTAAAGAAATTTCACCTTCAACTTATTATGTGTATGTGCAATACCTAATAGACTTACAGTAAGCTTCTATTCCCTATTTTAAGTTTATTAATACCAGAGATTACTGGTTCTCATTTACATAAGCTGAGATTAATTTGGAAGCCTCTCACCACATCCCCCTTGTCCCTTCCCTTCCTTCTGTCTCTTGCCCATACCACCTGTATTAATACTGGACTTTTGTTCCAATGTGAACTTTGCACTCTCAATTGTGATTATTAGTTTTCCTAAAGGAATAAAAAATCATTTAGCATGATGTACTGTTTTTATGGTTTTTCAGTTGATTTTTGTTAATTATCTGTCAAAATATGACAAATGAACTCAGCACTTCTACAACCAAGTCAATTAGTGGTATGTAATAACAGCTAATTATGTGATGGGAGAATGCTGTGAGTTGAGAGCTCCAAAGTTATGATAGATAACACTTGGCATGATACTCTGAAGTAAAGTTTTTTTCTCTGGTATGTTAACTTATTTGCCTATGAATCTAAGTACGCTTAATGTGTCATACATATTTTGTGATGTTTCTGGGCAGATATTCTGATGATGGGCAATGTCTGAAATGCATTACTAATTAGTCGTCAAAAGTGGCTAAAACATATACTGTTGTTTGCTTAATATTTTCTGGTGATTTACCCATAATTATTTAATCCTTGCACGCTTTTTCCTTTTGCATTTATTTTAAAAAATAAAAGTAACTTCCTATACAGATATAATGGTACATTGTACATGGAAATTCAATCTGCATTTTTTGTTTCATGGTCCTGCCAGCTTGTATTTATTTTATTTATTTTTAATTGAATTATTATATTTTTTTCTGTTTTCAGTGTGTTCACTTAAATTATGAATAATTTAAAAGTACATAAAACATGAATCATACAACTTGCTGAAATACTAAGAAGAACTTCCAGAATTTCTGTAGAATGGGTTAACACTATTATTCTGATCACTTTACAGAAAATTATTGAAACAATCATTTTAACTCTTTCACTTTACAATTTATTACTGTATTTGGTGGGATGAATTTGTATAAGATACATTACTTCTTGAAAAGCTGCCTGCAACCAAAACTTTTTTATTGAAAATGTATGTACGATATTATGCAAGTGTTTATTTAGGCAAATAGTAATATTATTTAAATAAACTGAAAGTTAGTTGTTTCTGTACGCTGCAAGATTTTGAAATATATTCCAATTAATTCACAAAATTTACTACTTTTATGCAATTTTCAAGTGCATCTTTACTTCAATGATACTCTTTACTTTCACTTGCCTCTTTTTTTCCATCACCTCAGTTAACTACCTTCATTTCTTTCTTTTACAAATGTCTGCCAAGTCATCAGGTGTAGCCTGTCTAACCCATAACCAGTGTGGTGGGGTAATACGAGTGCCAGGGAATTTTGTTTATGTTTAGATTGAATGCTTGTAAAATTGTAGTGCTGTAGGTCTGCATACTTTGCACTCTGAACTGTAAAACCAAGTGGTTGTGTTTAGAGCAGGTAAGTTTGGGGCCAGACTGACCCCACCACACTGCTTGTGGGATTTCTCTAACGAACTGTTTCCTGTTCCTATAGATTGAAACGATGTTATATTCTCGTAAAGAAATGAAAATAAGTGATCAGCTTGATGAATGGCTACAGTCTATCCTTGACTAAGTACAGCTACACACACTGATTAACCAGAACATTTTGACCACCTACCTAATAGCACGGATAACAGTGACGATGCATTTTTGCACGGAATCGACGAGGCCTCGATAGGTCACTGGAGGGAGTTGGCATCACATCTGAGCACACAAGTCTCCTAATTCTTGTAAATTCTGGGGAGTGAGCTCTGATGCCATGTTCAAGTTCAATATCGTGCCAGTCTGTGTGATGGGCAAAATCAAGTATGTCTGTACAATCACCCTGTGTGAACAAGTTCTTAAATGCACAAGGTAGAAAATGAAGAGGTGTTGGAAGAGGTCATATATTGATCTAGCACTTACCAGGCATCGGTCCTCCATAGGTCTCCAAAATTCTTGTTCTGAATGCAGCCTCTGGTCATTCCATGTAATGGGTAATATTTTCGGAGAAATTCTAAGGGCAATGAATGATTTTTTCTTCTTTTTGTGAATCCATCAGAGGTGGGATATAGGACTGCAGCTGGCTTCAAATTCTTGTGAAAAACCTTGTACCAAACAGCTGTTTTTCTTTTTATAAATCCCTTACTATATGCAGCTAGTTTCGGCATCCC
Organism: Schistocerca piceifrons; assembly: GCF_021461385.2. NCBI lineage: Eukaryota > Metazoa > Arthropoda > Insecta > Orthoptera > Acrididae > Schistocerca > Schistocerca piceifrons. The sequence goes on along the minus strand of NC_060148.1, from coordinate 70,880,275 downwards.
ATTAATCTAAAGGCTATACATAAACCACCAGATAAATGTATCACATAGTTGGTCTGCATTATGCAGGTGCCACCGGATTTTGTTACTAGATTCCACGGACTTCAGACTGATGTGGACACCTCGGTCGTAAGACAACTAGTTATATTTCTACAATTATATGCACGGTATCCATTCTTTCAGACACCCGAAAGAACAGTCACTGTGCATACAATTGGATCTACACATAGCCTAGCTTGGCATTGGGGAACTTTCTTCAGTTCAGATGCACTCATACACTCAGAGCCATTTGCAGGAATATCTCACAGACACGGCGAGTGAGAGGGACTGCTGTAGTGAGGGTACTAGTGCAGTAGTAGTGACATATGGAATTTTGGGTCAGATGGGAGACTTGCTGTGGTAATCCACATAGTCGTGATGGGCACCGTGTCTGGGTAGTGAAGTAGTCAGTGCAACTGCCTCGAGAGCAGGAGAGATGGGTTCAAATCCTGATCCAGTAAAAATTTTCTTACGTCACCATTGATGTAGGTCAATACAGTAAGAAAGCACTTAATAAAATTATCATAGGCTAATACTTTTATGTCAGAGGCATCCACATGGAACTGAAGGAGACATTCACAGCATCTAATAAAAAACTGCTGGGACCTGCACAATGCAGACCAACTATGTAGACATGTTTATCTGGTGGTTTGCATACAGCCTTAAGATGGCTGCCATTGGGTCACCAAAATTACATGCATGTAATAATGGATTGATCGTAGAAAAACAGCTGTTTGTTACAAGGTTTTTCACAAGAACAAATGAAAAAAATTCTGAAAAACCAGACTATTTCTCCAACAGAAAATACCTGATTGGTGATATGTGTCATGCAATTTAAGCCATCTTGAGATTATTATCCTATTCAGCTTTCTTGAAGTAAAAATGTATTTACAATGATGCCTACACACGTTAATCTTTTCTATAACTTTTGCAAGCTTTATAATAAAATTTGTATGAAAAGTTTACTGTACATGTTTACTTATCCTGTAACTACAGCTAACTGATGCATAACATAGTGCTATTGTGATGGGTTTACTCATATGTTAATTCAACCGACAGATTTGGTTCTTAAGATTTCAAGAAAATATAACATTTCCATATACTATGTACATGTCAGAACTGTTTAAATGTAAACATTTAAATTATAGTGAGGAGTATGTGATTTTTAACATGCTTCACAAGTTTGATTTTAATTGCTTTAACCAAAGAAAACTAGGTTGAACCTCTTGCACAGCCCACTTTTGTATATTATCCCCTAAATGTCACAAAGTTGCCAGCAGCCATGGCAGACGGCTCTGCTGTGGCTGGTGTTGTCCTCACAGCACTTACCATGTTAAGTAATTACTAGGCATTAACTGAATTATTGGGCAAAAACATTCCATTAAAGGAAAATTCCTCAGACAGACATTAGAATTTTGGCTGCACTTTTTAAACAAGACTTCTAGATGTGTATACTTCATGCTCGAGGTCCTGAAAAGCTGTTAACACATCGACTGCAGTACTGTCACTAAAAGCCACACACCTGATGCCATATGCCTGGCGACAAAACATCTATCACAAAGAATGTCATAACTGACATGTTAAATATAGAAAATTAGACCAAGAAAGTCAGCAAAACAGATTCTCGGGGACTGTTTTAATATAAAAAATAATAACTAGAACTGAATAAACAATTTTCAGCATGGCCAAGCAAATTTTGCTTTTTGACTTCATTCAGTTGTCAACTGGAAAACATTCGTACTGTAGGATTCTGGTGAATACTTATACTTTACCTGTGAAAAATAGCAAAACCAATTGAAATGACTATGTACATGGTCCAATTAATGTTATAGTTTAGTAGATATTTCAGTTACATTTTGTTAACTATATGCAATAGGATAAATGAGTAAAAAGAAACACACAAACAGTGACATTTTCTTTATTAAGTACACTCGGATTTCCATATCACCCTGAGGTACCGAGTATGATGAGTTACTCATTTTTTTACATGGCGAGTTTCCCCAGTAGGCCTATAACCCATGATACACAAACATGCACACACAACTGTAGGACAGATAAATTTAATTCTTAGAGTATGTGTGATCAAAGCCAACATGTACACTCAACACTTCAGTGTCAGGTTGCACCAAAGCACTAACAACAATTGACTTTTCAGCCAGGGTTGGTTTACCAAAGACACTTTTTGGACTGAAGATCTCTTTCTTTGATGTTCGTTGAACTGGCACCTTCTCATTGGTGGCACAGTTTGACCTCCTTTCTTGGAGCAAGGGTTAACAAGTGACAGCAATTTCTTCCCACAGCTTCAGAATTTGCTCACTATCTCCCGGTATGTCTAAATTGTTCCTTTTGTTAAGAGAAATCTGTTACACATGAAACTGGATTTAAAAAAATTGTTCCTATGGCTCTGAGCACTATGGGACTTAACATCTAAGGTCATCAGTCCCCTAGAACTTAGAACTACTTAAACCTAACCAACCTAACGACATCACACACATCCATGCCCGAGGCAGGATTCGAACCTGCGACTGTAGCAGCAGTGTGGTTCCGGACTGAAGTGCCTAGAACCGCACGGCCACAAAGGCTGGCAAACTGGATTCCAATCTGGGTTCCATGCATTGAGTGATACAAAAAAAAAAAAAAAAAATAAAAAGTTTCTACACAATTTATGGACAGTAAAAATAAAGTTTATTAATTACCCATTGTTGATTACAATGATTGTAACTTTCATGTCTTCTAAGACTAGACCATTAATACAAATAATCCTTTCATGTGAACTGAAGGAAACTTTGCAATACAACATTGCACCAGACTACTGAATGCACAAAGAACGAAATTCTATAGTTTTACCAGAAACAATCCTACTATTGAATAGTAAAAACTTATTATTATGCGGTGTTTCTTACCGTCCATTGACTGGAATACAATCTTTTCATCTGCAGTTTGAACCATGTGCTTTTTCTCCACATGTGCTCTCAAATTAGCCAATGCATTGAAGGAATAGCTGCAGTCGTCTTGTGGGCACTTAATCTTACCTTCTGTATTTGGCTCTACATCGTGCATTTTCCTGATGTGTGCGTATAAAGTTTTTCGAAGCTGGAATGCTTTATCACACACAAAACACGTGTTTGAATCTGCCATTATAAACATAGGCCTAGAACACACAACAGTGAAGTACTATAACGAGTTAGCCACACAATGTATCGACAGACAAATGGCCTCGTTTAAAGAACTGTGTGTTTCAGAAAGTAGCAACGATCTGGATTGGCTGATGTGGGAGACGAGATCATGGCACGATGTGACCAATCAGCAAAGCCAATTCCTCGGCGTCCCCTAGACACAAGTTCCATGAGCGCTCGTCTGCAGCAGTATCCTTGACTCTATTCATATTTTATTGTAGTTAACTGTTTTGTCATTCTCTACGTTTCAGAGTTAAATGGAATAACATTTTATTAATCACTTTCAGATAAAACATAAAATTACTTTCCCTGTCTAAATAAACATTAATTTTCTTTCTTTTTGTTGCAAGTTATTAACTGAAAAATACTAGGCTATACTTTCTCTTTACTTTCTTTAAACTTTGTTTTTAGCACTATTCCCAAGGAGGAATATGGCAGTCTTTTACTTTATTGAGTTTTGGATTTACTTCATTATGAAAAGATATATTCAAGATATTAGTCTGCTTTGAAAGATGCCTTTAAATATTTTTCATGAAGTAGTTTGGGGATAAGGCACAAGTTGGGTACTGACATTTTCAATTTAAAAACAGCTATTTCTTTAATTCCTGCAATTGATTGGTTTACAGGTACAAGTTAGCATTTTACTTTACGAGTGCTGGTTCTCTACCCAATACCCCTCTAAGCGGAAAAATAATAAGTAATAAAAAATACCTGAGTGTCACCGCCACTTTTCAACGATATGAACTTTAAATAATAAAAAAAAAGCTGAGCCACTTCAGAGGTAGACCTCCATGACCCACTAATATTTAAAACTCAAAAAGCAACACTCGATGATCTCTTTTAGAGAGAATTACGGTGTTCTCTAACAAACAGTTCTTGATTTGTCATTTAGGGACAAGGTGAAAAGCTATCAAATTCTCAATAAACTTCCGATTGTTTCTCAACAAATAACTGTCATGTAGGACACCCATTCTCTTTAATATAGCCTGCACATTCCATGCGTCCAACGAGATTTCTGGAATTTACTATACTACAACGCTCACGCCGAAGTCACATAAGAAATACTAATCAAATATCATTAAGTAACTATTCCTCCATGCTATGGTAGGCTACACGTATACAACCACAATAATTCAATGCAACGCTACTATCCCTTAGTGCATGCTTTAATCCCCAACCACAAAGTAACTAAACAACTTCTCTCAAACACGTCTCTTCACACATACCATCCAACGGAAAACCACCCAAACATAGTGAAATACAGTTCGCTTACAAACACGTGGCTATTAAGCAGTACAATGCACCATTAATCGCAAATAGGAGAAACCAGTCAGACACTCCAATAAATTGGAGCTTTTCCTATACCTGGCACGTCTGCTCTACCAAAATTGGAGAAATAATCATTTTCTGCACAAGATGATAATTTTCTCAAAATATCTTTCTAAACGACTTAGAACTGCTTTGAACACACTTGAGTTCTATCCCATTGCAGACTAATTCAAGTATCTCAGTTACATTGGAACAGTGGAGTGTGACTGGCATTGCAGGACAGGGATATGTAAGAAGAGGACAAAACAGGGGTAGATGGAAACTTCGATGTGAGAGACACTGCACGGTGTAGGAAATTTACAAGAAGAAGAAGAAGAAGAAGAACTGCTAACTCTGTATATATAGAGAGAGGAAAATTTAACACTCATGGTAGACTGGAATGTGGTTGTAGGAGAAGGAACAGAAGAAAGGCTAACAAGAGAATATGGACTTGGTAGTATGATTGAGAGAGGAGAATGACTAATTGAGTCCAGCAATAAATTTCAGCTAGTAATAGAGAAAACTGTGTTCATAACCACAGGAGGAGCAGTTATACTTGAAAATGGCAGGGAGATACAGGTAAGATCCCAGGTAGATTACATAATGAAATCAAATATTGGATTGTAATGCATACCCAGAAACAGATATAGACTCATATCACAATTTAGTTAGCATGAAGAGCAGGCTAAAGTTTAAGGGGCTCCGGAAAGGCTCAAACTCATGAAAAGTTCAATTTTTACTTTTTTGCGTTTTCTGAATCTGCAGACTATTACCTTTTAATAGATATATAATTTATTCAATTCCAAAGACTACAACTATTTTTAAATTTTTTTTGAAATGTGTTCTACATGGGCGTGATCCACTGTGGCGCTGTTAAACTGCTGTCAAATGGTGTTATTATTAACGTCCGTGTTCATCAGGTACATTTTAGTGATCTGAGATAAAGTATGTGTTGTGGCTAACCTGTGATGGTTCAATATATATCGCTTGTGTGATTGTCGATTGTTTCATGTTTATTTACTCTCTCGTTATCTCGGAAATATTCGTAATTAATTCTGTTTCTTGAGTCTCTGTTTTGTTGAAGTATAATAACGAGGAAAAGTAAAGTTATTAGAAATCCTCTGAAGGCTTTTAAGAAAAGGAGAAATGTTGGAAAGCCAAAGGTATGTGTTATTACTGTAAACAATAAAGACGATAACCAAGTGAGTGAACCTAACCTCTCAAGTACACCTGCCCATAGCAGTCAAAGTGGGAAAGAAAATACTTCACAGAAGAAGCTTGGTTCAATGAATGAAAACTATGAATGTTTTATGGGCGAATCGGATGTGAATGAAATATTTGATATGTCGGTTCTCAAAGGAATTTTTTCAAACTGTGTAAGATGTATTCATTGTAGTGAAGTTGGTCTGGAACTCTCCATAATAAAGCACGTAGGACTTGCTTGTGAAATACAACTGAAATGTGATAACTGTTCATACATGACCACCTTTTGGAACAGTGTTGCAGTAACTGCAACTGAAGAAAATGGTAGCAAAATCTACGAACACAACAACGAGCGATGCTTGCTTTAGACAAGGAACACCTTCGGGCTGCAGACAGGGCTGTAAAGAGTCTAGAAATACAAGCAAGAGTAAACAGGAGGAGGAACAAGAGGAAGCTGGAGGAGGAGTTTGCAGAGGATGAAGATAATCCATCCTATGGACCTGGAAGGCACTAAAAAGTTAATCCAATCTTTGTCGCTCGATTCCCAAAACTTTTATTTTCTCATACTAATTACATGTTTTCTAAGGATCTTCCAAACATATTTGTTTCAAACTTTCAGTAAATGTTACACAGTACCTTCTGCATAATTTAACACAGCCTTTTTCCAAAAAACTGTATATTTTTGAATATATAAATAAAAAATTGCAAAAAAATGTTGTGAATTTTCATTACAATTGAAAAAAAATCATCTTTAATAACTGAACTAAAATTTTGTAAAATCCCTGTGTTAAGTTGTAGCCCATATTCCAATAAATATTCTATAAAAAGTTCAACTTCCTACCTCAAATACTTTGTGAGGAAAGATGTAATTTATAAGCGTTATTTTAACATTGCAAGTATAGGGCGTTCTGGAGCCCCTTAAGAGACTAGTCAGGAAGAGACAGTGCAGAAACAAGTAGGATATGGAAGTGCTAAGAAATAAAGAGATATGCTTGAAGTTCTCTCAAGCCATAGGTAGTATGATAATGAATATCTCTGTAAGCAATTGTGTTGAAGAGGAATGAGCATCTGTGAAAAGGGCAACATCAAAAGTTGGAAAAAAGTGAGTCAAGTAAGGTAACTATGAGGTAACAATGGATAACAGAAAAAATACTTCAGTTACTTTATGAAAGAGGAAAATACGAAATATTCGGTTAAATTAAGGAATAACAAGGTGTGGTCGAGAAGTAGTGCAATTAGTTGTTTCCTGATGCCCCTGTTGGCCTGAGCATTGCTCTGATGGCAGGGAATGGTGTAGGAGTTATCAGCCTTCCAGTGCTGCCTTCTACAGTTTGCGCTGAGCTGTGGAAGTGTCAGCATCATTGTTTGCATAAACCCTTGTTCAGTGCTTCTGGCATCACACAAGATCAGTTAACTTTGAAGCAACACCATTCAATCAAGTTTTGTTCCAAACTCAAGAGAACTGTGGTTGAAACTTGCAGAATGATTCAAGAGGCCTACAGGGAGACTGCCATATCTTACTCACAAGTTTTCAGGTTGCTAAAACAATTTAACAAGGGCTGGGAAGTAGTTACTGATGAAGCCCGCTCTGGATAGCCATCAACAAGTACCATTGTGTGACACGTGTGCGTGCCTTGTTGAATGCCAACATATATGTGTGTGTTCGGTGACTAAACGACATGGGACTGTGTTTAACACCATTACTGATGATTTGAAGACACATGAAGCGTGTGCAAAATTTGTTCCAAAAATGTTGAGTGACAACTAGAAGTGCAACTGTTTGGAGATGGTGACAAAACTTGTAGAATGGCTGTAGAGAGACCCAGGTTCCTTAGACACTCTCATCAGTGGCGATGAGACATGGCTTTTTTGGTAGGACCCAGAAACAAAGTGACGAAGCTCAGTATGAGATACTCTCATGTCTCCCAAGACCGAGAAAGAGAAATTCGAAAATGAAAACCATGCTTGTCATCTTCGTTGACACGAAAGGCTTAATCTATTCAAAGTTTATACCACAAGGAATGGCTGTGAAAGCAGCATACTACCTCAGAGTAGCAGATCTAGTCACCTGTACAAGGCACATGTGGAAGTTGTATCAGGACAATGCACTGTGCCACATCACTCTATTGATTCAGGAGTTCCTAGCAAAGCACATTTTGGTAACGCTGCTGCACCCGCTGTACTGTTCAGACATTGTAGAGTCAGACTTCCTGTTTCTGTGTGTGAAAACCAAGAGGGAGGGGCTCTGTTTTAATACCATTGAGGACATCCACAAGGCAATAAGATGAACTCTGAAGGAAATTCCAGTCACCGCCTTCCAGGAAGACTACCAAGCATGGGGTATTGCTGGAAGTGTATCATTGCTCAGGGCAACTACTTTCAAGAATTTAATAGATTTTACGATTTGGATCAACAAATTTTGTTGTACAGACGCAATTTATAAATAAATAAAGTTCACTTAGGAATGTAGCAAATAGGAAGTGCAAGGAAGCTAAGGCAAAATGGCTACATGAAAAACGTTAAGAAATCAGAAAAGACATGTTTGTCAGAAGGACTCACTCAGCATATAGAAAAATCTAGTTAACCAAAATTAAAAGCAAGGGTGGTAACATTAAGAGTGATATGGGAATTCCATGGTATATGCAGAAGAGAGAGTGGATAGGTGGAGAGAGTTGATTGAAGGACTCTGTGAGAGGGAGGACTTGCCTGATGATGCATGATGTCAGAATTTCTAAGGTCGTTTGGGGAAGCAGCAACCATATGACTACTCTCTTTGGCATGTAGAAGGTAGAGATTGGCAACATACAGTCAGACTGTGTATATACCATCACAGTGTATTTCACATTTAATTGACATTTATCATCCCTTTTAAATTCACAAGATGACAATATTTACCTGGGAGATCTGTAACAACTGCTGTTGGCAATTGCACATTATCAGTGTTAAAACATATAACGCTTCAGCCTGGCATTATCCTTGGGCTTTGCTACAGGTTAGTCTGTCATAACAACCTGAAGTTCAGGCCAGGAAGAACGGATAGACCAATAAAACACCCTGACAAGTATTTATCAGTAAACACACAACAAAAAAGTTTATGTTCAGACAACTTAAACAAAAGGGGAACAGAATTTTCATTATTCACTTACAGTGTATTTCACATTTATTTGTCATTCCTTTTTAATTCACAAGACAACAATATTTAGTTGGGATATCAGTAATTTCTACTGCTGGCAACTGAACTTCATCAACATTAAAACACACAACCTTCCACCCTGACCTACCAACCTGACCTAGACCTTGGGCTTCTGGGGGATCTGCAATTTCTACTGTTGACAATTGCACATTATCAACGTTAAAACACACAATCTTCCCGCCTGACATAGACCTTGGTCTTTGCTACAGGTTATTCTGTCATCACAACCTCAACTTCAGGGCAGGGATGACAGACAAACCAATAAAACAGACTGTCAAGTATTTATTAGTAAATACACAACAAAAAAATTTGCACATCTGACAGCTAAAACAAAAGGAGAACAGTATTTTCATTATTTACTCACACTATATTTCACATTTATTAATTAATCCTTTTCCATTCACAAGACGACAATATTTACCTGGGAGATCTGTAAATTCTACTGCTGGCAACTGCACTTCATCAACATTAAAACAAACTACCTTCCAGCCTGACCTAGACCTTGAGCTTTGCTACAGGTTAGTCTGTAATCACAACCCAAACCTCAGAGCAGGATGGACAGACAGACCAATAGAACACTCTGACAAATATTTATCAGTAAATTCACAGAAAAATGGTGTGTATCTGACTGATAAAACAAAACGGGAACAGAATTTCCTTTTTTTACTCACAGTGTATTTCACATTTATTTAATATTACTTTTTAATTCACAAGATGACAATTTTTACCTGGGGCGTCTTTAAATTCTACTATTGACAATTGCACATCACCAATGTTAAAACACACAAACTTCCACTCTGACCTAGACCTTGGTTTTTGCTACGGGTTATTCTGTCAACACGTTCTAAAATTCAGGGCACGATGGACAGACAGACCAATGAAACACTCAGACAAGTATTTATAAGTAAATACACAACAAAAAAATTTACGTATGTGACAGCTGAAACAAAAGGAGAACAGAATTTTCATTGTTTACTCACAGTTCAGTTCAAATTTATTTATCATCACTTTTTAATTCCCAAGACGACAATATTTAGTTGTGAGATCAGGAATTACTACTAATGGCAACTCCAATTCATCAACATTAAAACACACAATGTTCGCACCTGGCCATGACATTGGGCTTTGATACAGATTGGTCTGTCATCGCCATCTAAACTTCAGGGCAGGGTGGGCAGACAGACCAATAAAACACTCTGACATGTTTTTGTAAGTGGAAATACAACAAAAAAATTTCTGTATCTCACAGCTAAAACAAAAGGAGAACCGAATTATCATTATTTACTCACAGTATATTTCACATTTATTTAACGTCACTTTTTAATTCCCAAGAGGACAATATTTAGTTGGGAGATCAGTAATTTCTACTGCTAGCAACTGCACTTCAACAAAATTAAAACACACAACCTTCCTGCCCGGCCTAGACATTGGGCTCTGCTATAGGTTAATCTGTCATCACCTGCTAATCTTCAGAGCAGAATGGAGAGACAGAACAATAAAACATTCTGAGAAGTATTTATTAGTAAATGCAAAACCAAAAAATTTGCTTATCTGCCAGCTAAAACAAAAGGAGAACAGAATTTTCATTATTTACCCACAGTACATTTCACATTTACTTATCATACCTTTTTAATTCACAAGATGACATTGTTTAATTGTGGAATCTGTAATTTCTACTGTTGACAACTGCACATCATGAATATTAAAATACACAAACTTTCGTCCTCACCTCCGCCTATAGCTACCCTACTCATCAGTCCCACATCATAACCAACATTTCACCGCAAAATGGACAAACATGCCAATAAAACCCATTGACGTGTATTTATCAGTAAACACACAACAAAAAAATTGCATGCTTGGCATTTAAAACAAAAGGAGAACAGAATTTTCATTATTTACTCACAGTGCATTTCACATTTAATTTTCATCCCTTTTAAATAACAACACAACAACCTTTAAATGGGAGATCATCAGTTTCTACTGTTGTGAATTGCATTTCACCAACATAAAAACACACAACATTCAAGCATGAACTACACCTTTGGATTTGCTACAGTTTAGTCTGTCATCACCGGCTAAATTTTAGTGCACAATGGACAGACAGACCAATAAAACACTCTGAGAATTATTTATCACTAAATGCACAATAAAAAATTTACGTATGTGACAGCTAAAACAAAAGGAGAATAGATTTTTCATTATATATTCTCAGTATAGTTCACATTTATTTATCATACCATTTCCATTCACGAGACGACAATAATTACCTGGAGAATCTGTAAATTCTACTGTTGCATTTGTACATCATCAATGTTACAACACAGAACGTCCCAGCCTGACATTGACCTTGGGCATCGCTACAGCTTAGTCTGTCATCACCAGCTAAATTTTAGGGCACGATGGACAGACATACCAATAAAACACTGTGATAATTATTTATCAGTAAATGCAAAATAAAAACGTTTAGGTATGTGACAGCTAAAACGAAAAGAGAACAGAAATTTTATTCTTTACTCACAGTGAAATTCACATTTATGAAACGTCCCATTTTAATCCAAAAGATGACAATGTTTGCCTGGGTTATCTGGAATTTCTACTGTTGGCAATAGCACAACATCAATGTTAAAAACACAACCTCCCAGCGTGACATAAATCTTGGGTTTTGCTACAGGTTAATTGGTTATCACCAACTAACTTTTAGGGCACAATGGACAGACAGAACAATAAAACCCTGTGGCAATTATTTATCAGTACATGCACAACAAAAACATTTATGTATCTGACACCTAAAACAAAAAGAGAACAGATAATTCATTATTTACTCACAGTGAAACTCACATTTTTTAATCATCCCATTTTAATCCACAAGATGACAATATTTACTTGGGTTATCTGCAATTTCTACTGTTGCCAATAAGACAACATCAATGCTATAACACGCAACCTCCAGCCTGACCTAGACCTTGGGCTTTGTTACAGGTTAGTCTGTTTTCATCTCCTAATCTTTAGAGTAGCATAGAGAGACACACAAATAAAACACTCTGTGAAGTATTTATTAGTAAGTGCACAGCAAAAGGATTTACGTATTTGACTGCTAAAAGAAAAGGAGACCCAAATTATCATTATTTACTCACACTGTGTTTCACATTTATTTATCATCACCATTCCATTCGCTAGACGACAATAATTACCTGGAGGATTTGTAATTTCTACTGTTCGCACTTGCACATCATCTACGTTAAAACACAAAGCCTCAGAGCCTGACGTAAACGTTGGGCATTGCTACAGCTTTGTCTGTCATCACCAGCTAAATTTTGGGGCATGATGAAAGACACACCAATAAAATACTATGACAATTATTTATCTGTAGGTGCACAAGAGACAAATTTATGTATCTGACAGCTAAAACAAAAAGAGAACAGATATTTCTTGTTTACTCACAGTGAAAATAACATTTACTAACCATCCCATTTTATTCTACAAGACAACAATATTTACCTGGGCTATCTGTAATTTCTACCATTGGCAATAGCCCAACATCAAACTTAAACACACAACCTCCCACTCTGACCTAGACCTTAGCTTAGTTTGTCATCACCAGCTACATTTTAGGGCACGATGGACAGACAGACCAATAAAACACTGTGATAATTATTCATCAGTAAATGCACAACAACAAAATTTAGGTATCTGACAGCTAAAATAAAAAGACAACAAACAATTCAATATTTACTCACAGTGAAATTCACATTTATTAATCATCCCATTTTAATTCACAAGATGACAGTATTTATGTAGGTTATGTATAATTTCTACTGTTGGCAATAGCACAACACCAATGTTAAACACGCAATGTCTCAGCCTGACGTAGACCTTGGGCATTGCTACAGATTTGTCTGTCATCACCAGCTAAATTTTAGGGCACAATGGACAGACAGACCAATAAAATACTGTGACAATTATTTATCAGTAAATGCAGAGCAAAAAAAATTGTGTATGTGACAGCTAAAACAAAAGGAGAACAGATTTTTCATTATTTACTCACAGTGTATATCACGTTTATTTGTCATCCCTTACTAATTCACAAAATGACAGTACTTACCTGGACGATCTGTAATTTCTACTGTTGGCAATTGCACATCATCTGCGTTAAACCACACAACCTTCCAGCCTGACCTAGACCTTCGGCTTTGCTAAAGCTTAGTCTATCATCACCACATAAATTTAAGGACACGATGGGCAGACAGACCAATAAAACACTCTGACAAGTGTTTACCAGTAAGTACACAATAAAAAGATTTGCGTATCTGACAGCTAAAACTGAAGGAGAACAATTTTCATTATTTGCTCACAGTGCATTTCACATTTATTTGCCATTCCTTTTAATTTCGGAACACAATAATGTGTAACTGCCATATCTGTAATTTCTACTGTTGGCAATTGCACTTCTTCAACATTAAGACACTCACCCTTCCAGCCTGACCTGGACTTTAATCTTTGCTACAGGTTAGTCTGTCATCACATGCTAAAATTCAGGGCCAGATTGACAGACAGACATCAAAACACTCTGAAAAGTATGTATCAATAAATACACAACAAAGAAATTTATGTATCTGACAGCTAAAACAAAAGGAGAACATAATTTTCATTATTTGCTCACAGTGTATCTCAGATTTATTTATCATCCCTTTTTAATTCACAAGACGACAATATTAACCTGGTGGATCTGTAATTTCTACTATTGGCAATTGCACCTCATCAATATTGAAACACACAGCCTTCCATCCCTGCCTAGGCCTACAGTTACGCTACTGGTGAGTCTCTCACCATTACCAGCATTTCAAGGCAAGATGGAGAGAATGCCAATAAAATTCACTGACAAGTATTTATCAGTAAATACAGAACAAAAAATTTGCAGATCTGACAACTACAATAAAAAGAGAACAGAAGTTTCATTAATTTCTCACAGTGTATTTCATATTTATCATCCCTCTTTAATTCACAGGACGGTAATATTTACCTGAAGGATCTATAATTTCTACTGTTGGCAATTGCACTTCTTCAACATTAAAACACTCACCCTTCCAGCCTGACCTGGAGTTTAATCTTTGCTACAGGTTAGTCTGTCATCACATCCTGAAATTCAGGACAGGATGGGCAGACAGACCAATAAAACACCCTGACAAGTATTTATCAGTAAATACACAACAAACAAATTTATGTATCTAACAGCTAAAACAAAAGAATAGCAGAATTTTCATTATTTACTCACCGTGTATATCACATTCATTTATCACCCCTTTTTAATTCTCAAGTTGAGCATATTTACCTAGGGGATCAGTTATTTCTGCTGTTGGCAATTGCACATCATCAACATTAAAACACACAACTTTCCAGCATGACCTAGACCTCAGGCTTTGCTGCAGGTTAGTCTGCCATCACCATCTAAACTTCAGGGCAGTATGAACAAACTGACCAGTCAAATGCACTGACAAGTATTTACCAGGAAATACACAACAAAGAAAGTTACGTATCAGACAGCTAAAACAAGAGTAGAACTATTCATTCACAATGCATTCCACATACATTTTTCCATGTTTTTTAATTTGACAACACGGCAATATTTAACTGCGAGATCAGTCATTTCTAGTGTTGGTAATTGAAATTCTCCAACATTAATGATGACGGTTCAATCCTGCGTCCGGCCATCCTGATTTAGGTTTTCCGTGATTTCCCTAAATCACTCCAGGCAAATGCCGGGATGGTTCCCTTCAAAGGGCACGGCTGACTTCCTTCCCCATCCTTCCCTAATCCGATAAGACCGATGACCTCGCTGTCTGGTCTCCTTCCCCTCACAACCCATCAAACTCCAACATTAATAAACACAAACCTCCATGCTTACCCACACCTATTGCTACGCTACTGGTCAGTCTGTCTTCATAACCAACATTTCACAGCAAAATAGATAGACGTCTCTATAAATCACACTGACAAGGATTTATTGGTAAATACACATCAAAAACATATGCGTACCTGACATGTAAAACAAAAGGAGAACCGATTTTTCATTATTTACTCACAGTATATGTCACATTTTTTTAACATTCCTTTTAAATTCACGAGGCAGCTATATTTACCTGGGGAATCTGTAACTTATACTGTTGGAAATTGCATATCATCAATGCTAAAACACACAACCTTCCAGCCTGATATAGACCTTGTGATTAGGTCCAGGTTAGTCTGCAATCGCCACATAAACCTCATTGCTGTATGGACTGACAGACCAATAAAACACTCTGACAAGTATTTATCAGTAAATACACAACAAAAAAATTTGCGTAGCTGACAGCTAAAACAAAAGGAAAACAGAATTATAATTAATTACTCACAGTGAATTTCACATTTATTTATCATTGACTTTAAATTCACAAGATGACAATATTTACTGGGGCGGGGGAACTGTAATTTCAACTGTTGACAACTAACTGCACATCATCAATGTTAAAAGACACAACCTTCTAACCTGAGCTAAACCCTGAGATTTGCTACAGGTTAGTCTGTCATCACCTCCTAAACTTCAGGGCAAGATGGACAGTCTGACCAATAAAACACCCTCACAAGTATTTAACAGTAAATACACAACAAAAAAATTTGCATAACTTACAGCTAAAAAAAAAGGAGAACAGAATTTTCATTATTTTCTCACAGTGTATTACACTTTAATTTATCAAACCTTTTAAATTCACACTATGACACTATTTACCTGGAGATGTGTAATTTCTACTGTTGGCAGTTGCATAACATCAACGTTATTACACACAACCTTCCAGCCTGACGTAATCCTTGGGCTTTGCTACAGGTTAGTCTGTCATCACAACCGTACTTCTGGGCATGATAGACAGCCAGACCAATAAAACACTCTAACAAGTATTTCTCAGAATATACACAACAAACAAATTTGCTTATCTGACAGCTAAAACAAAAGGAGAACAGACTTTCATTATATACTCACAGTGCATATCACATTTATTTATAACTTGTTTTAAATTTACAAAACACAATATTTAATTGGGAGATCAGTAACTTATACTGTTGGCTATTCCATTTCATCAACATTAAAACACACAAGGTACCAGCTTGACCTAGACCTTGGGTTTTGCTACCGGTTAGTTTGTCATCACCTACTAAACTGCAGGGCAGAATGGACAGACTGGCCAATAAAACACTTTGACATGTATTTATCAGTAAATACACAACAAAAATTTTACGTATCTGAGAGGTAAAGCATTAGGAGAACAGACTTCCATTATTTACTCACAGTGCATTTCACATTTATTTGTTGTTGTTGTTGTTTTTGTTCTTGTGCTCTTCAGTCCTGAGACTGGTTTGATGCAGCTCTCCATGCTACTCTATCCTGTTCAAAATTCTTCATCTGCCAGTACCTACCTACAACTTACGTTCTTCTTGATCTGCTTAGTGTAGTCATGTCTTGGTCTCTCTCTCTACGATTTTCACCATCCGTGCTGCCCACCAATACTAAATTGGTGATTCCTTGATGCCGCAGAACATGTCCTACCAACCAATCATCTATAAAAGTTGTACCATTTTCAGTTCACAACACAACAATATGTAACTGGGCTGTCTGTAATTTCTACTGTTGGCAATTGCACTTTATCAACATTAAAACACACAACCTTCCAGCCTGACCTAGACCTTGTGCTGTGCTACAGAACAGTGTGTCATCACATCCAACAATTCAGGGCAAGAACCACAGACAGACCAATAAAACACTCTGACAAGTATTTATCAGTAAATAGACAACAAAAAATTTGGTACCTGACAGCTAAAACAAACGGTGGACAGAATTTTCATTATTTACTGACAGTGTATTTCCCATTTATTTATCATTGCTTTTAAATTCCCAAGACAACAATATTTACCCCAGCCTGACCTAGATGGTTCAAATGGCTCTGAGCACTATGGGACTTAACAGCTGAGGTCACCAGTCCCCTGAAACTTAGAACTACTTAAACCTAACTAACCTAAGGACATCACACACATCCATGCCCGAGGCCGGATTCGAACCTGCGACTGTAGCGGTCGCACAGTTCCAGACTGAACTGCCTAGAACGACTCGGCCACACCAGCTGGCCCTGACCTAGACCTTGGGCTATGCTATAGGTTTGTCTTTCATGAGAACCTGAACTTCTGAGCAGGATGGACAGACAGACGAATAAAGCATTCGGGCAAATTTTTATCAGTAAGTACAGGACAGACAATTTTGGGGTACGAGCCAGCTAAAAGAAGATTACAGAAGTTTCAATATCTACCCACAGTATATTTCACATTTATTTATCATCACTTTTAAACTCACATAATGGCAATTTGTTCCAGGAAGATCAGTAAATTCTAGCGTTTTCTTTTGCACAACATTAACATCAAAACACACCACCTACCAACCTCACCCTGACCTTGGGCTTTGCTACGGATTTGTCTTTCATCACAACCAACATTTCGTTACAGGATGGACAGACAGACCAATAAAACACTCGGACAAGTATTTGTCAGTAACCTCACGACAAAAAATTTTGCATATCAGACAGCTAAAACGAGAGGAGAAAAGAATTTTCATTATTTACTCATAGTGTATTTCACAATTATTTATCATCCCTTTTAAATTCACAAGACGACAATATAAACTTGGGGAATCTGTAATTTCTTCTGTTGGCAATTGCATATCATCAACGTTAAAACGCACAACCTTCCAGACTGACCTATGCCTTGGGCTGTGCTACAGGTTCGTCTTTCATCACAACCAAAATTTCAGGGCAGGATGGACAGACAGACTAACAATACACTCTGACAATTTTTTATCAAAAACTACACGCTCTAATATTCATGCTCCTGTCCTCGGTGCGATAGCAGTGTGAATGAGTAAGAGTCTTTCTGTATTTGATGGTATGTGTGGTAGTTTGTAAGATTTAATTGCCAGCGCAATATGGCGAACTGTGTAAAATAATGGCTGGAAGTATCCACTGCAGAAGGAAAAAGGGCGGACAGTGCTTTGATACCAGCGGCGTCATTAATTCGATGAGTAAATTCGATTAGATGCGATCATAATGCTCGATTCATTCACATCCTTTGTGCAGGGATACAGGAGCCTGTGCATAGCGAAGGGGACGTTTGTGTGTGCTGAAAGCAGGAAGAGAAACCTCATTAGGTCCGCAAGGGAGACTGCATTCGATGTTATTCTGCGCTATTTTCCTAAACAGGTTCTATTAGGGCAAGAATTTCCGTGCATACAAGCTGACACATCAAGAAAGAGAGCGTTAACTATTTATGGGACACTATACAATTTCCGTGAGGTCGTCTCGGTTCTTGTTTTTACATGGTCATGTGACATGAGTATAAGGTTGAGAATGTCGTTAGATGCGCTTGCGACGATCGCCCCGTCTGTGCTTAGACAGTGATCTATTTCCAAACAAGGAGAACGCTCTTACTATTAAGGGTGTTTTCAGAAGCCTGCCACGTTGTGGCGCCTGTGCTTTGAAAATAGGTCTTCGCTCCCGTACGATCGCAGCATCAGCGGCGCCAAGGCGACCACGCATTTGGAGAGAAATTTCTCAGGTGTGTCAAGTATGATGGGGATGCTGCCACGTCATGCGTGCGGGACCCGAACCCCAGACCACGTAAGATTCTTACGTGATATGGGCCCAAACGGACACCTGTGTGTGGTTTGACAGCTGACGGCGGGTTGGCCCATGGACGTCACAGAGATGCTGTGGCGGCCGCGGCCGAGGAGGTGTCGGGGCCGCGAGCTTCAGTGCCCGAGTGTTCCATTTGAATTGCGTTCAGATTTCTGCTGCACGATCTCTCACGTCGATATGCGCGTCACACACACACGTCACGAGCAGTGGAACAGCACTATCTGTGACATCGGTATCCACGCGTCAGAGGTGTCCCATTAGAATGGCGATAGAGAGAAAGCTGTTGAACAGATGGGAGGGATGATAGCGCCATCTGATGCCGGTACTGTGTACTAGCTCAGTTGGGCTCTGGACCTCGTGGCAAACACACCGGATGGCGGTAGTGCCTCAAATTGATTAAGTAAAGACTGGTCTTTTAGTGGTTCGCGTGTCTGTTGGCTCTGTGACATGACCCAAAGCATGTCAGAGTGTGTTTTCTTGTACCAGTGTAATAAATATACTCCATCCCTAAATAAATTGTTCCAAAATAAATAAAGCACACTCCTTCCTCTCTCCACCATCCCAGTGCAGGCTGAGTCCTTCTCCCACGAATCCCTAGGAGGAGGTGGCAGTCGGGTGACTTAGGTTAGTCCAAGTGTCCTTTCTTTCCCGCCATTTTCTTACGGTAGCAGAGGTAGCCCAATTGACCTCTCTTCCCGCCAAAATTCAAACCTCCCACCAGCTCCTAGGATGAGGTGAGAGGTTGGTGAAGGTAGTCCAAGTGTCCTTTCTTTCACATCATTTTCTTAGCCAAAATTCAAACTTGGCACCAGTTCCTAGGAAGAGGTGGCGGTCGGGTGGCTTAGGTTACTGGAGGTAGCCCAGGTGACCTATCTTCCCGCGATTTTCTTAGCTTAGTAGATTTAACTGTGGTCTGATGAGTTATCCTGTTTTAATTTGAACTTTCCGCCATGTTGGTGATGGAGAGGTGTGTGGCACTTTCCCGCCAGGGGCTGTGACAGGGCTTCCGACACTTGCGTCATCAGTGACGTCACGGACGTCATTTGGGGTGAACTACTTTGGGGCGACGTCCTGTTCTTGGGTGACCTACTTTGGCGCGACACCAGCCTTGGGGTGATGTCCCACTTTCCGCCTACTGGCAGGATGTTAGAAACGGAATTATGAGAAAAATCTGAGTCCGATACAAGATTTTAAATTATTGTATTATTATGCGAGTGCATTCTTATGTTTAAAATGTTTGTTGAAAACCGTGTGTCACCAGTTTTCCGTTTTATTTATCAAGAAATGTTGCCTGGTTTGCCTACTCGCTATTCTTCAATAATACATGACTTGCCCCCCTCCCCCACCCAATTCCACTAGTTTATATCGTGGGTACGCTCATTGAAAACACATTCATGGGGACAATGAATGTGAGGTTATTCACCAAAGCAGATTCTCAGAGCAAAAGAATACTCTCTGAGAACGTTTTCAGTTTCGCATGAATCAAAAACTGGAAGCGTATTTTCTGACGAGAGAGTTTCCTCCCCACGTCCTCCCCACCTCCCTGAGAAGGTTCTCTGTGTGTATCGTCTGCCGTGTCACGTACAGAACCCACGCGTAACGTCAGACTTCATTCAGCTCGCTCAAACAGGCAAACCGTTCAGTGTACGAAGATGGGACTGGCCTCAGTGTGTTCTGTAAAGAGTTGCACTATGTTTCGATTTCACTTTTACTTGCGACAACGAACTGTTCAGGCGATTAATGACAATTTAAGAAAATGGGTTTTCTGCTATCTTATCGAATTAACGACATGCGGGAACCTCTTCTGTTACTGAAGTTAGGTGAACACATTATGTGAATGAAATCTTACAATTACACGATTTTTCATCTACTCCAAACCAGAACTGTGACAGAGTTTTCTAACACGAGATAATTTTGGTTGAATACGATGCGGAATGATCTGCTCGCGTGTCAAGGACGCAAGCGATCGCCCGTGGGGTTCGTTCCGAGAAACAGATCGCTAGGTTTGTAATCAACCAGCTATCAATTTTTCTGATCCGCCTATATTTTTAATGTAACAAGACATAAGATTTATGCTGTGAGAAGACATGATGAGGAATATCCGGAAATGTCAGCGGCACATTTGTTCTGCTGACAGACCGCAGTAATAGTTTCAAAAACAAACTGAAATAATACCTCCTTGACAACTCCTTCTATACCATAGATGAATTCTTGAATATGAGTAAATAAATCTGGAGATACAATATATGCATTTTGTGCCAATTAAGGGATTGGGATAGATAATAGAAATATTTAAGTATAACACTACAATGTATGCATTTTACATGTTCCACATAATAACGGTTTTCCGTGCTATTGATCAATGGAATACATAACTAACTAACTGTGTACACCAAAGTCTTCTCGTGCATCACTTTGAAAAAATGTTGTAATATTCACTTCGTTTGGAAGGTCTCCCCTCTTTTTTTTCACGATTTTCTCGAAGGAAATTCGCCAGGCAAGTGACGTTTTTTGTTGCAAAACCCGTATAAGCTTCTACAGTTTCTTTCTTCTGTACTTCTTCGGGTTACTTATACCTTCTTGCCTTCCAGGCAATGTAAACTCTGGCTTTACTGCCAAAAAGTCGGTAAAAATTAACCTCAACAGAACTTACTCAGATCGATGTATGATACAGAGATCACTTCAAAAAACGGAGAATGTTCTCGGCTTGTGATACGTTCTTCTAGATTCACTGATACGAAATTCGAGTGTTTTCTTTGTTTTGAGCGACTTTCCCCACCCCTTTACTCAAGATGAGGACGTTCTTGGATCGAGTGTATCCTCCGACACGCTTTATTTGTGCGAACCGGGGAGTGTTCTCCAAAATTTGGAATATAAAGTAGACTCTCCGTTTTATTCATACGACCGAAGGTCTCGATTTTGTATGTTGCACCAAACCATGATGACGCACACTCAGTGAGGTAATTCGGCTCAGGAATTTTCCCACTGGTTGGCGGCAAATATTGGGCTTGCAACAGTCTGTTTCAGAAATTGTTACGTTATTCACTCTGAAGCTGCAAATCGAAATGTATAATTCTATCCCAAATACAGCAACACTGCTTGTAACCAACGTTTACCCCACATGATGCAGTGTACTTTTTTCCGAGGTTTATACCTTATACCTGTGAATTTCTGAGGGCTTTTGGCAGAATCGCGTGGTGCCAGGACTTACTTAGGGCCTTTTCAATTAATGGGGCCCAACACTGTATTGTCAATCGGCAGAAACGTTATGTTACATAGTGCTTGCGTGTTTATTTCTGTTTCATTTCTCTTTAATCTTCTCTCCTCCCACTTTGGGTGGAATATGACTGAGTAAGTTCTACCAAGCTTAGCCCGAATTATGCACAAATTATCTCCTGTTTTTTTAATTTACGATTTCCCAAGACCATTTACAATTACTTTTCAAAGGTACTAAGACCCCACATCGTGATTAAAGTACTTTAAAGAGAAAGCGCGTAATCCATTTGGAGTTGTGAATAATAACAAATCCAACACCACATTGCATTCCAGCATTGCCGATGGGGGCGCCACCAACTTGTAAGTCAGTTTCAGCCAGGTATCCAGATACTTTTGACCACATAGTGTATGTGAAGGCATCGTCAAGATTTATTGAAATTGATGTCCCATCCTGCAGATAGTGCAAAATCGTCTAAATCTATGACAGCAGGTAGAAAATGTGTTGTCCAGTCATTAAACAATCGAGCCACAGAATGAACATCAGTACAGTAGTTACATGTGTAGTGAATTTGATCTGAAAATATGCTATGGAGGATACTGTTAGACATGGCCAAAGAGGAATAACATGTCTATGTTGGACAATCCATGTTCACAGGAAGATCATAAAACATCTTTGGAAGAACTATGTTATCAGTGAATACATTTATAAATAAATACATCTTTGGAAGAACAGTGTTATCTGTGACCACAAGGTGTAAACAGTATGTTTGTAGAAGAAGAATATGATATCATTCGGAAAGGAATACCCACGTCGCATGCAGGTTTAAATGAGAAACACGTCCATATGTCATACATACCATGCTACAGAGAATTGCGAAAGTTTGCCATTAAAATATTTTTCGTTGTAACCAATATGTTGCAGAACACTATAGTGTCAGGCCTATGGCCTGAATGTCAAAGTTGATAGTGTAATGAATGAACATATTAGCAGCTCGAATTCGTGCAGTCGCTGCTAATTCAGTTCTAGCAAGATGAGAAGCCGAGATAACGTGCAGTACTGCACTGGTGTTAAGGATACGAATTACATTGGCACAAGGACGATAAAGATGCCCCATTTAATGATATATTAACAGAAAAAACAATGAATAAATTCTAGTGTCCGATTTCACCCTCGGCTTTGACCACAGAATGAGGATTCAGATGCACAGAATTTATTTTCTGTTGTCGATATACATTGCCACCGCGGACATATGATGGTGGGGCGGCGTAGGTTTCTCCATAAAACGACCTATAAATTTTGAATGCGGCCATATCGTTACTACAGATAGATTCCCTTCGTATGTGTTGTGTATTTGGGACAGGTGTTTTGTAGACACCTTATCAATTTGCATTTGATACCTAGAATAAATTATTCTCAGAGCTTTGATGAGCAAAATGAGCTGGCATCACGTCACAGCACCGTCACATCAGCTTGTAATTACACTGTCTCTCTCGTCATGTAACATCAAATCGCTTAGTCCGTGTCAGAGTGTAGTATTGCAACTGAGAAACTACGGTTATTAATGGCCGAACCAAACCTCATAATGTATGTTCTTGATCAGTTATGTTTGTTGAAATGCTAAGACGTGGAGCAATATTTCAAAACATCGACATTTCTGTGCTATGAAAAAGAGGGCGTCTGTTCTGTTATTGTCATACCTGAATAATTTGCTTCCAGATATCTCACATTCCTTGTGTTAAAACATCTAGTGGAAATAACTCTAAACATTTACAATTTGCCACGAAAACGAAGTACAATAATTCAATGAAGATTAAGAAGATGCAGAACCACAAGATCCACTACTATAAGACGAGCGAGCGCCGCAAAATAGGTTAACTTACGATGATAGCAGACGATGATACCGTCGACACTTCCTTCCCGGGAAACCTTGGCCTGCCGTGACGTGACGTGACGTGACGGTCTGTTGATGACTTGTCTGAAAGCCGCCATTTCAAATGCATTGTGGAATGTTATGACTTGACATTACACGACTTGACGGCCAACGTGAACTGGTCTTAAAAAGAGTCATCCCGAGATCATGTGACAATTTCAGTTTAATGTTGACAACATGCGTAGCCCGCGATGCACACTCCAGAGATTTTTCTACTCTGTGGCTTTGACCGACGTCATATCTGAGTCACAGACGCTACTTAGAGGCGTCATCTGAAGGCAATGAGGTTTATTCCTAAACCAGAGAATGCATCTCAGAAAAGAAAGATAATACACATACATACAATAACATCCCATTGCAGCTCACGCGATTAATTACATTGTTGAAATTGGGGTGACAGAAAAGAAAGTAACAACATAAAAAACATACATGCATTAAATAAATTATTATCACAGTTTACACGAGCAAGTGAAAGAACCATAGACGGCCTTCAAAGTCCACTGCAATATCACTCGTAGTAAACTCGTAATCTACATCTACATGCCGGCCGCTGTGGCCGAGTGGTTCTAGGTGCTTCAGTCCGGAGCCGCGCTGCTTCTAGTCGCAGGTTTGAATCCTGCCTCGGGCATGCATGTGTGTGATGTCCTTAGGTCAGTTAGGTTTAAGTAGTTCCTAAGTCTAGGGGACTGATGACCTCAGATGTCAAGTCCCATAGTGCTTAGAGCCCTCTACATCTACATGGACACTCTACAAATCACACTTACGTGCTTAGCAAAGGGTTCATCGAACCACCTTCACAATAATCCTCTATTATTCCAATCACGAACAGCGCGCGAAGAAACGAACACCTATATTTTTCCGAGCGAGTTCTGATTTCCTTATTTTATGATGATGATCGTTTCTCCAGATGGAGGTCGGCGTCAAAAAAATATTTTCGCATTTGGAGAAAAAACTTGGTGATCGAAATTTCGTGAGAAGTTTCTAGAACAACGAAAAACGCCTTATTTTTAATGATGTCCGCCCGAAATTCTGCATCACGTCTCTCCCCTATTTCTCGATAGTACAAAATGTACTGCTCTTCTTTCAACATTCCCGATGTAGTCCGTTAATTTTATCTGGTAGGGATCCCACCCCGCACAGCAGCGCTCCAAAAGCGGACAGACAAGCGTAGTGTAGGCAGTCTCTGTAGTCGATCTGTTGCATCTTCAGCCAGTAAAACGCAATCTTTGGTTCGCTTTCCCCCACAACATTTCCTGTGTGTTCTCTCCATTTTATGTTGTTCATAATTGTGATTCCTAGGTCTATCTATACCTGGATCCCGCTCCAGCTACTGCCAGTTCTGGGTGCTGACGAGTCCTCTCCATTTGTTTCGGTCCTCCCACCGCTTTTCTTCCTCCACAAGCTGCCAGGTCACACCTCTCCTTTCCACAGATATTCTCACTCCCGTTTTCCACCGTGTTCTTGGGCGCCCTCTAGGTCTTTTTCCATCCATCTTTAGTTCTTCCATAATTTTGGGGAGTCTCTGCCCACACACCCTCTTAACATGCTCGTACCATCTTAATCTCTTTTTTCTGTTTCTTCTCTCATGCATTCTTGTTTAAGGTCCTTTCTGATATCTACGTTCCTTACTCTGTCCATTCTTGTTTTTCCCTAAACTCCTCTGAGAAATTTCATTTCCCCTGCTTGCAGTTTGCTCCAGTCCCTTCCTGTCATTGTCCATGTTTCTCCTCCATAGGTAACAATAGGGAAGCAATAACTCTCATACATAAGGAGTTTTGCTTTTTCTGAAACTTCATTATTCCAAATCAGGTGTTTTATTGTTTAGTAGAAATTACTTCCCTTCTGTAACCTCCTATTAATTTCGTTTGTTATTCTTCCATCACTAGACATTTCACTCCCTAAATAAGTGAAACTGTCTACCATGTTGGGGGGTTCTCCATTCAAAGTAATATATCCATTGATCCCTCTGTCTCTTCCAAATACCATTACTTCACTCTTATCTTTATTTATTTTTAATCCATACCTTTTCATTATTTCCTTCCACACATCAAGTTGTAACTGTACATGTGCCTCTTTATCGCCCCATATTACCATATCATCTGCAAAAATAATCTTTCTGTCTTTTTCTTTTACCATATCTTTAACTGCCCTATTCATTTCTCCATCACAGCATTAAAAAGTGCAGTAGGTAGAATACTTCCTTGTTGAAGTCCTTGTCTTATTTCGAAGTATTCAGAGTTCCCTAATGATGTTCTAATTCTATAATTGTGCCCTTTGTACATTGTCTTCATTACATTAATTTATTCATCTTCTATATCTATTTTCTTCATTTCTTACCAGAGTCTTTCCCAGTTAACTGAGTCATATGCCTTTTCTATGTCGATAAAAACAATTATCACCCTTTTGTTACATTCCCAACTTTTTCCCATCAGTTGACAGATAGAAAATATTAGGTCGATTGTGCTTCTTCCTTTCCTAAACCCATGCTGTTCTGCACTCAGCTCCTTTTCTATCTTTCACTTATTCGATTTAGTAAAATTCTTTCAAAAATCTTGGCTATATGACTCATACATGTTATTCCTCTGTAGTTTTTACAAAGTCTTTTATTGCCATTTTTTAAGATGGGAACAACGCCTCCTCTTCTCCAATCATCAGGTACTTACTATTTTACACTTTGAAGGGTGCGTATTGTGCCACCACCTATCGGGTCTTCATGAAACTATGAGGGCTCAAGCGGAAGTATTCCACGATTCCCCACAACATATTCCTCATTTCTTTCAAGCAGAACTGGTGGAGGAAAACAAATGTGCTGCATTACTTACTTAATGCCTCTGGTTAACCCTAAATTACAAATACTGTAATTACTCCGAAAGTACTAACTAGATTTTGAAGAGCGAAATGCTGTAGACTTGGTCTCTTTCAGAACTACGATACTAACAGCAGAAACTACAACAGTCCTATTGCAAAAAGCTAAATTGATACCGATATCCCTGCGATTGATATAACTATGAAAACAGACTATACGTCGTTCACTGAAGCCTTTCTCACAGTATTTAATATGGGGCAAATCGTATTACAGTATCTTAAACGAGTCCAGAAATGTGACTTGTGGTGCTCAGCTGTATCACTGTGTGTCTTGGGATGAATGATCAGTGTGCTGCAGGTGGCTTCACTCGCTCTATGGCCGACTGTCGACAGCTCCAGATGTGAGCGATCCTTCGGTGATTGGAGGCAAAGTGACTCTGGCGCCGGAAGGCTGCGGCCTCTGTCATTTAATCACTAACACGTATTATGCACTTTGCTTTCAAATCCTCACGATACAAAAGACAACCAAAAAACCCAAGATCTGCGGAGTACATGACATTCCTTCAGAGTCACTAAGATGCTTGGCTACGCCAGCCAGGATAAAACATTCCCCCCTGGTGTGCAAGGTCAACATAGAGTTGTGTAGTTTCCTCTATTGGCACATCTGTTGCGAGTATAGAGGGACATCAGAGAGAAGGAACGTGCTTATGTCCACGGTCAGCAAGATAGTTGTCTTGCAGAGGGTGGGTAAAATAGAACTGTTGAACAAAATTGTTGTTTAATTTGTTGTTGGAGCTTCAACGATGTCAGATAGGAAGAGGATACGGAAAGAAATTGAACACCTTTGTTTCGAAATGGTGAGTCCTTATTGTGATATTACTTCCTTTTGTTCGTCTTCGGCCAATGTAAACAATTCAGCAGGGACACCTGTGTGGTCCTGATGAGCACAAACAATATACGAATACGTCTAAAATTAAATCCACCGGTTATTTCACCGTATAAAAGCCATTGTGCTTCTTCCGTATCTTGGCAAAATTTAACTGAAAATAACTTACAATTTGTGTGTTGCCATGAAAATAAATTTAACATGTTTTAATGGCATTTAACCAATGTCTTCTAACTGTTTTTTTTTCATTTCCTGGTTACCCCTGTCCCACCTACATACACACCTCCGTCCACACGACTGCTCTGCTATTCGCACTTAAGTGCCTGGCAGAGGACTCGCCGGACCGCCTCCGCACTCTGTCTGCACCGTGCCTTTCTCGAACACCACGTGGATAAAACGGCCACTTAAATGTGGTGTGTTGTCTCTTAGTTTACCACGGTGATAATTTCTCCCTGTGTAGGTGGGCGTCACCAAAATATTTTCGCCTATCATATCCGTGTCACTCTGGCCCAACATCGCGATAACACGAAATGAGCTGCCCTTCTCTCAAACTTTTCGGTGTCTTCCGTCAGTCCTATCTGGTAAGGGTCCTATACTGCACAGCAACACTCCAGAAGAGAACGGACGAGTTTCGTGTAGGCATTCTCTTCACAAGACCTGCTGCATCTTGTAAGTGTTCTGCCAATAAACGCCGACTTCAGTTAGCCTTCCCCGCAACATTATCGATGTGATCGTT
The DNA here is from genome assembly GCF_021461385.2 of Schistocerca piceifrons. Classification (NCBI taxonomy): domain Eukaryota; kingdom Metazoa; phylum Arthropoda; class Insecta; order Orthoptera; family Acrididae; genus Schistocerca; species Schistocerca piceifrons. The sequence goes on along the minus strand of NC_060148.1, from coordinate 70,852,075 downwards.
CTAGTTTAAGTTGTTCGTAATTGTAATCTCTAGGCATTTAGGAGAATTGACGTCCTTCAGATTTGTGTGAGTTATCGTCTAACAGAAAACTACCGGATTCCTTTTAGTACTCGTGTGGATCGTGTCAACTGCCGCTTCTCGCATCAGACAGATATTTTGTACTTTGCAGCTTCGAGTGGCGAGAGTTTCAAATTGAAAACTTTTGTTTATCGTAACTTCACACAAAATGATTTTTTCCGATAGCGTGAGAGGTGTTGAATTCTTGGGCAGCATTTATACTTGCTTTGGGCTACATGCGGCTCGTGCGCTGTGCGCTGGACACCCCTGATGTAGATTAACGACAACAGTGGGCGCTGTAACACATTCTTTGGTAACGCCAGGTAGGACACCTGTTTTAGTCGATGATGTCTCGTCATTTACTGCGAACTGTGACCTTTCTGACAGGAAATCACGAATCCAGTCGCTCAACTTGGACGGTACTCCGTAGGCGTGCAGTTTGATTACAAACATAGTGTGTGTTCCAGAATCCTACAGCAAATCGACGTCACTGATGTGGGTCCGTAATTCAGTGGATTATTGCTGTTCCCCTTCTTGTGTACTGGTGTGACGTGTGCCACTTTTCGGCCTTTAGGTACGGGTCTCTCGTCGAGCAAGCGATTGTATACGATTGCTAAGTACGGGGCAGTTACATCTGGAGACTAATTGGTGTACAATCTGGACCTGAGGACCTGCCCTCATTAAGTGATTTAAACTGCTTAACTACTCTGAGGATCTGGACTTCAAAGTTTCTCATGTCTGCAGCTGTCATTGACTCTAATTCTGGAATACTTACTTCATCATCTTCGCTGAATTTGGGAAACCGCTTTTAGTGACTGTCATAGGAAACATCAGAATTCCTATCGCAGAGTGCGGGTGGTGGCTGTGTCTTTGCACTGGTGTACTTTTACTACGACCTGAACCTCTCTGATTTTCTGCCAGTTTTCGAGACACACTTTCGTTGTGGGAACTATTAGATTCATCTCGCTTAGAATTCCACGCTAAATATCCAGCTCCAGTAAGGACATTGCCAGTCACGATTTTGGGTTTTTTCTGTCTTGCGACGTCGGTACCACACTCGGTAGTTCTCATGCACCAAAGGCGTACCTGTCAAGTGAAGATGTCCATGACCCTAGAGGTATTAGAAAAGGAAGTTAGTCCTGAGTACACATTACATTTTTACCGTTTCTGTTTGATCAATGTAAACCGTACCTGGATCGTCTGATAAAGAATAGTGCCATCAAAAGGAAGTGAAGAAAGGCGGGAGAGAGGTCAGAGACATTACACCAAATAGCTAAAAGGGTTTTAACTAAGACGATACCTGAAAGTAACTCGTACAAAAACTTTATAATTCAGCCCCGTTAAAATCTCAAGCACTTTGGAATTACTATAAAGGTCCCCTAAAGCTTGGGAAACCTATATGGAATCGAGTGGAAAATCCCCTACTTATCCATGTCAAAGACGATGGAATACACAATATAACCGCGGGACCTGTGCGAAACACGCTCGCTGTTACAGTTTTAAATAATGTCAGTTTTTCGAATAAGTTTAGTCATTGGTGTAAGGGTAGTTGCGGGAACAAGAGGAAACATTTTTAAAAACTAACCGAACTACGTGAAATAATAATCGTGGATTATGTATGATACGTTCATGTTTCCAAAAATGTGTTTTGCATTCGGACTGTTTGTCCCGGTTTGTACGAGTGGCAGAGGTCAGGGACTGTCAGTGCATCCACGTTTCCTGTAACTTCCTCTCGAGAGACATTTTCAGTTACGGTGAGCACGTTAGATCATGGTGGCTCTAGGTAAATCAGAATTGAAGGTGGCAATGGCAGATATGTCTGTCGTTTCAGAAGGTATACTCGATTAGGAAAGTCAACTTGTACAATGGCAGATATAGCGGATAACTGCAGCGGCCACACACATTATCTGTGACAGTGCTGTATACAAACTGTCCAGTTAATAAGTGCTTTACAAGAAATAAAATTATTTTTGTAACAAGGTGGTATGAAGAGGGAGACTGTAATTCCTGTTTAATAACTTAGCTTCGTAGACTGTAAGTATGAAGCTAGCCATCCGCGATACCCTTTTGCGTGTGACAGTTGAAAGTCTCCTTTATGGTAAATTTTCCGCAAGTAGCAAAATTTTAGTGCAATACTAATATGGAATGACAGAAGCCGGTTAAAAAACTTTCTAACGATACCTCATTTACCCCTGTACGATTAGTATGTGTTGAGAAAAAGAGATGTTGGCTTGTCTACTAGTATGAAAAATAGGCCTTAATTTGAGGAAGAAATTTCTTAGGGTTTACGTTTGGAGCACAGTTTTATATGACCGTGAGACACGGACTGTCTTAAACCCAGAACAGAAGAGAATAGAAGCATGTAAGACGTGGTGCTACAGAAGAATGTTGATAATTAGGTGGACTGATGAGGTAAGGAATGAGGAGGTTCTCAGCAGAGTCGGCGAGGAAAGGAATATATGGAGAAAACAATGACAACAAGGAGGGACAGGATGGTAGGACAGCTGTTTAGACATGACGGAATAACTCGCACAGTGCTAGAGGGAGCTGTAGAGGGTAGAAACTGCAGAGGAAAACAGAGACTGGAGTACACCCAGCAAACAGTTGAGGACCTGGGCTGCCTGCGCTACTCTGAGGTGGAGAGGTTGGCGGACCGCATCAGACCAGTCAGAAGAGTGATGAGTGAAAAAGTAAATAAATAAAAGCTACGGAGTGTGGAGTAGTGGTGAAGAGAGCGATGATGATACTCAATGACAATGACTCAGAAACGTCAAGATGTGAAGGGGACGTCAGACAAGAAGTGATAACTGATTACAATGGTTCCGGTTCGGTAATTTCGTGGTCCACTAATTGCAGTGTAGCTAGGAGTAAATTCCGTTCGACAGGAAATTTAGATGTAAAAATTTCTTTGGAGATCCTGCACAATCACTTAATAGCAAAACTTTTTTATGACAGCTTGCTACAAAGATGGCGAGCAAGACGAACAAATGTGCTGAACAGTTCATAAACGCACACGCTGGACAAATTACAACAGCGATCGTGTGTTCGCAAATGGGTAGAAAAAAGTATTGGGAAATTGTAATCTTTATTCGATATCTTATTCCTCTCAGGGATTATTTAAAGACTGAATTTTGAAATGTACTATTTGAGGTTCCTTCATTTTACTGACAAGAGTGTTTATTCAAAATGACTCTTGTATTCCCGCTGAATTGTGTAGATACAGACCTGTCATTGATCATCTATAGAAAACATTTGAGGAGGCGTTTTACTCCCGGACATGAGTTATGCCATCATGAATCGCTGTTAATTGTGGAAAGGGCGGGACGTCTATCAATCTCGCTTTGATATTAAATAGTTTCGCTTGTGTAAAGCAGGTAGCGATTCTTTGTTACACTTTGTAACTTGCAGTGGAAAAGACATTGTGTTTAAGCCACAGTATAGTGAATATCCTCTAGTGTCTAAAGTCTTTGCTTCACCGATGTTTTAACAATGGATATACTTTGTCTACCGACAGGTTCTATATTATTAATGAGCGGTTCGATTTTCTCGTTTCTAAAAGCAGTGGCTGCATTGGAACTGTTAGTATTAATGGGAAGGAAGTGCTGACAGCTCTGAAGGAGGCAAAACTCGAGAGAGGTAAATGTAAGACCTCTTACAGAGGGAAGCTGATGGCAGTGCGGTGGCGAGACAGCAGAGACGTGTACACGCTTCCCCGTGTTTACAGCGGCGAGCTGCGGCAGACTGAGGAGATAAAAGTGCAGTGGAAACCTGGAGTGATCCTGGAATGCACGGACAGAACGGCTGGCGTTGATTCAGCTGACCAATACGGGACCAGTTATTCGGCCACGAGCAAACGTCTTAGAAAATATATATGCAGCGATTTGACCATTTCATGGACGTAGCAGCTCTGAATCCGTACCTGTTGTACAACCAACATGGTGCAAAATTCCGAAGAGTTGAGTTTCAAATGAACCTCACAGAAAGAGGCAGTATCGATGTCAGTTGATCCTCTCAGCATGGAACCTTGACAGGTGTCAGTGCCGACACGTCTGGTGGGACGACATCTTCCAGAATAACACACACAGTCTTTCGCGTAAAAGCAGGCGCCGACGCGAAAATGCCGTGTGTGTTGCCAGTCGGGAATAAGCGAGAAGAAAAGCACGTGTGTTTTGTGTAGAGTAAGAAGTTGGGGTTTGTGGAACACGATGCTTTGAACAGTATCATTCAAAATCTACTTTGTAATAAATTCGTTCGACAAAGCTGCACATACACTGATTCCACCAATACTATACTCCAGAATATCGAAACAAATACGAATTATATTTATTTTTATAAAAAGATCGTTATTGTGGAAAGCTGGAAACTATTTTCTAATAACAGTCGCCCAGTTTGAAAAAATCGCGCCAAAGCGCCGACCGAGGTGATTCTGTGACGTAACCTACAATTTACTCGTGAAGCAATAATTTGTATAACTGCACCTTGCTCCTCTTAAAGGAAGAGAACGTAAACACATATTTGAAGCATGAGAAAATATATCTCGTTTTCTCTCTGTTCCTGTCATGATGGACAGTCTCTTTGACACGTAACAATTTTATATGCAGCGTAATGATTCACAGATTCTTACACTTCTATCGATGTTCTAATAGACGAATATTTCTTTCAATGTAATTGTTTTTGCTTCAAGAGCGAATCTGTTGTAAGATTGTTGCCGTTTTTGGCAGAGATGTAGCAACAATTGTGGAATTGATGTGATCCGTGTTGGAAAAAGTTTCATTGTTTTTGATGTCTCATTACCACATTTGTGTGTTTTTCGTTTCATCAACAGTTGTGTTGGCTTATTTGGTACCTTACGTAACGCAGATACTGCATTCCATAGAAGTTTCCCATGTCTCGCGTTCATTGATCCGACTGGAGGTGTTGTGAACAAAACTTCACGTCGTCGAATAAATATACGACGTCTTTCTGCTGAAGGTCAAGTATTCCGCTGTTTACTAGCCTTTTTGATTCCCTTGTAAGAAAACGACATCCTTCATTAAATATCTGTTACTTACAAGAGAATCGTAAGTAAAACGTCCCGAAATGTACCATTTCATACCTCCCACGGTCCTTAGGAAATTCAAAGAAAAAATGAGGTGTAATGTTTTAGTTACTGCAGATTTTTACAGAATTACAGACGTTCCCTGTTGAAAAACTGTGTTAAAAATGAATATAAATGATACTATTCGCATTCCTCGTATATCGCATTCAGAACTGTAGCTTAGTGTCCGCTTGGAGCGCTGCTGTCAGGGGTGTATAGAGAGCGGGAAGGAGTGTCGGCAGTGTGTGTCGGACTGCGGCGACATTCACCACGAGGGGAGCAGAGGCGGGGGCCGCCCCCTTCACGCGGATGAGGCGCTTCTGTCTCCAGCTCTGCCTCTCTCCCTCCCTCCCCCCGCTTTCCCCGTCTCTGTCCATCTGCCTGTCTATATGTCTAGGTATCTGGAGGACGCAGCATGTTATCTCGGAAGGAGACTTACCAACAGGTGTGGGAGTAGCTTGAGACACGCCTCAGGGACGTGTGTAGCATGCACTGCTGTCCACGTCATATGCTAATGACCTTGGAGGCAATGTTAACAGTCAGGCCACACTTTGTGGAAATGATACATTCTCTATAATGAAGGAGTGTCTGAAAGAAGCTGTACAATTTTTTTATTCATCTCTTCACATGATTTCAAAGTAAAGCAGGATTTGACAAATTGCTTTAAGTGGGCAGAAATGGAAAATCGTGTGAAAGTGGTTCGACAAACACTCTGCCATCCACTTCAGTCTGTTTTGCAGAGAAGTTACGTACAAAATTTTGCACTTAAAAACACGTAGAAACGTCGTATTCTGTGGTTGTTGTAATATTAGCGAGTCACTTTTGAAATCAGTCAACTCATAAAGAGACCTGGGTGTGGCACACTGTGGTGATATAAAATGGAAATATCGCATAGTCTCAGTTGTAGGTAGGCTAGATTGCAGAGTGGACGAGACACTGGATGAACGCGGTGAGTCTACAAGGGAGACACCTTACGGAACACTCGTGTGGTCTATCGTAGACTATCGCACGGGTGTGTGGGACCCATTACAAAGAGAACTAACAGGGAATATTGAACGCGTACAGAGAAGGGTAGTGCGAATAGACAAAGTAGTGTTTGCGTGAAAGCCTGCTTACAGGAAATTCCAGAGCCAGCAGCGGGTGAGCAGGCCTCAGCCGGCGTGGGGACGTGTGCCCAAGTTCTGCGAGGGGCCCTCCCACACCCTCCCCCCCAAAACTCCCAGTCCCTCCTCCAACACAGCTCACATATCTCTGTGACGTTCAAAAGAATTCTAACTTCCGTCATTAACGCACTACCAGTGCATCAGCAGACTGTTACCGCAGGGGACCTACTGTCGTTGTAGGAAAATAGTTAATTGGAGAAGAAATCTTAATAGTTATGGTTATTACAAAATTGTTAATAATAAGACTGCTACGGGAATGCTTCCAATTCAATGAAATTCAAAACCAGGTAAGGTTCACAAATTTTGCTTCAATGTTTTCATCACTCGACTGTGCTCTCTGTGTTCACAAGTAATTAACTGAGTTGTAGGTTATAAACACAAAGGGTATACACAAAACATCTTTTCCTCGCTATTTGAAGAGCAAATTCATGAATAGTATCTTCAGAACTCAATTTTGGAACCACGCCGTGTTCTATTGACAACATGGCCGACACGCCGCTTCGGAAATAATTCTTGACGAGCTCTGAACGTGGAAAGCTTGTTTCAGCGGAGGCGACAGTTCCTGGCACGGCTGGCTAAATTATGTGGGCGATGTAAATCCCGTGAAGCGGGTTTGAAGCGTCATTCGAGTATTTCAGTATTAACGTAGGAGTTTTCACGTCATAGGGCGCCATTTCTCTGAGCAACAATGTCTTTCGAACTTTCACAATTTGTGTTTACACTTAGCTCTTTCTCAAGTTTTTTAGACAGCATTTTCAATTCTTCGTCCTGTATGTATTTTAAACTGTCTAGAGAAAACAAAAAGTCGAGTACTCCGGAATACTTAGCCATTTGGCGAAACCTCTCTTTCAAACTTTTTAACACTGTCTCAACGACAGCGTAGAAAAAATCGATCCTATTTGTCTCCTCTGAAGGTTGAGCTCTGCAAACCAAATCGTCACCTTCATAATCAAATTGCTTCGCCTTCTTGCCAGTTCTCCTTTCTCCAAATTTTGGTCAAGTCTGCGAAGTTTCAGTTATCTCTTTCGCTGTTAACTGCACATTAACGAAAACTCCTTCGCGGAAATTCCCAATAAACGTAACTAGACTTTCGAGAGATTTAGTTGCTACTTTCACGTCAACGTTTGCGGCTTGAACTGCCTTAATTGTTGCGCTAATGGCAAAGACAAGGCCATACTATACGACAACGCCTACAATAAACTCGAAGCTTTTCAAATCGTCCACAGCAAACGAGTGAGCTGCGCTCTTTGTTTTCGATTCAACAGCGCCGTCGCTCACCTCAGGAAGGGCGCCTCTGACTTCTCTCGTCTGGCACTTTAACAGCTTTTACACTCTACACCCTACTTTGAATCTGAAAGATTCATCGCTGTTAAAGCTGGCCCCCTGTACAATAAGATTTCCCATCTCTGAGTGGACGCACTGAAAATAACGTATATTCTTTAAATTACACCAGAAAATGTGACTGCTTTTGCAGTAGATTACGCCGCATCTGATTACACAAGATTAAGACTGTGACTGGCACATGGCATATAAAATGCTCTTGGTTTGCACCTTGATATTCTGGCTTGAACACCACTTGCATCACCTTTCATATTCGATAACTTTGACCTCTGCAGTCATGAATATCGAGTCCTAGTTCATCTAGTATCGAGAAAACGGTTTCAGTCAAACTTTCTCCTGTTGCTGAAGTGACGTTCAGGAAGTCGTGGAAGTGTTCTTCTACAGTCGCTGCGTCTTCTGATAAATTTAGAGACCTAACAATCAATGTCATTTGTTCCTTGTGGCACGTATCAGGAGTACAATCAAGCATGTCAGAAAATTATTTACTTTCGATTACAGAATTAACAACGCTGTTTTTTACTTTGTTGGCAAGCAGATTTATGAGTTCATTTTGAATGTTTTTTTCCAAGAAAATGGTCATGACTTACTTGAGCCTTTACCCACCTCTAATGTTCCTGCAAAACGGGGTCAAATTCTGCTGTCTTTCGATCAAACCAAGAAAACTACCATTATTTCCTTGATAGAGCTTGTCGCTGCCTCCCTTTAAGGCAATATTACTTTGAACTAGGTACCTGATGGTGAGTATAATTCATATTAGAACCTGACGCTAATGTTCTTTCTCTTTTTCCAGTAGTTCAAGGTCAGTATGATCAACACCACTTTATTGTTTCAAATTAACTCGCATTCTACCCACTTTCTTGTACTGTTTATGTTGTTAAATTATTATTCATGCTCTTGAAGCCGATTTCCTAAATGAACCCAGTCACAGAGTCCATCACCTGATAGCTTGTTTGAAGGAAATCGAATATGTTTACAATAAAAAAACAAAGAACTTTGTCGGTAGGTTTCGAATACTTAAGCCATTTACGATCATAGTTTTTCTCAATTTAGTAAACTTCTTATGTTAAAAATGAGTTGAAACATTTTTTCCATTCTCGTTTAAAGGATACTCAAAACTTACAATGTTATTAGGGCCTTTATGTAAAATTTCATTTATCTTTGTGGATGTTAAGCTATTAGGCCAAGTGCCTGGGTCCAAACTCGTGATTGCTTCACAACTGCTAGCAGTAGGCCTACCCGCATGTGGGACAGCTGGGGGTCCGTGTTCCAGTGCTTGTGTTCACTTGCATCTGAAGCACCACACGATGAGAGGCTGCTGTTAACGACATGGCCTTTTAAGCACGCTTGAGTCTCACTGTCTGACGTTGTTGGTCGGAGAAATTTTCCGGAAGCGCCTTTTTGTGAGTTCAAAAACTGTTCAGTTGTAGCTTTTTCTTGATCTTTTGAATACATGAATCGTATCTTTTAAATCTGTTCCTTTCAGGAAAGGTTTCCCTGTTGGCACTTTGAAATCCACAGGACAGGGAAAAACACTGTATCTTCACACACACAGCGCACACACAACACGTGAAGTGGGAATGTGCGGCAGGCATATGTATCAACTGACGAGAATAAAACAATCATTCTGTGGGAACACCTTCTGACGGGTAGAATGTAATGCTTGATTGTTATCCACAGCAATGACTAGAAATGGCGCGGAGAGGCAGCGAGCAGCAATGAATCGAATCGACGCATGGGCAGCGGCCGTGTGTTGGCAGCACAGCCGCTGGTTCCCTCGACTCCGGTGCGGGCATAATTTTCTGAGAAGTACTCCAGTGGCCACAGCAGTGTCACAGTGAGCGTAGAATTGGATTACATTAAGTGAAAAGTACTTTCACAAACATGTTACTTTATTTTTTTCAGCTTGTCCGCAATAACAAAATTAGGACGACCGTCTTCGTATTACATTCGCATGTTCTGCGCAGGGTCCCTGGAAGCGCTGCCCCCTGTGAGGCCCCCGTAGCAGGCTGCAGTTGGTACCTGCCGGCCTCGCAGCCGTTGGCAGCACTGACTGCGTGCCACAGCCCTGCCGCTTCAGGCGTCTGTCGCATTTGTAGCCAGTCGTGTCCAGTGTGACGTTCTGCGTTGGGATTTCGTGCTGCTGCTGCTGCTGCGCCGAGAATTTCTCCTGCTACACCCACACCCTTAATAAGGTAAGGACGACTGTTTTCATGCGTTCCTGTAGTGTTGAATTATTTTCTTTGTTTTCATTTGGTTTGTTTTTCCAAAGTCACGGTAGCTGTAAGGTCTCATTTAGGTTCACTATGGAGACTACAGCGTATAAAGCAAACCGCGTTCGGTTATTACGCTCTCAGAATACTAACGAATTTCGTATTACAAATCTTGTTACTTTAAAGTCCTACCGACATTCCTATTAATTCTACTGTTCTACGGACTTTAGGCATGAGTGAAAAGCATAGGCTCGGACGAGATTTGTACTCGTATTCGCGCCATTTTGTTCAATTTTTTTCCCCCGAAATATAGGTTCGTATTTGTACACGTGTGATCCATAAAAGGATTATTGTGCGTGTTAGGAATAACGGAACAGAATGACGGAACACTGCTTCTGCAAGTAGATAAGATGCTATGGCAACTTCGACTGTTGAGGAATTAAACAATTACTTTACGTCAGGATACTGCGTAGACCTTGGGACAGTCTGATCCTATTCCTAATGGTTTGAAATCAAACCAAGCTGGACGCATTTTGACAGTTCCATAGTGGAGCATTGAATCAGATATTTCCCGAAGCAGTCGGCTCCACGAAAACTGCCGAATTTAGTACAACTAATCTGTTCGCGTCTTTCCCCCAGTCCTGCATTAGCAATCGTCAGCACGTTAAGTCACGCAAATGTGTTTTAATACAGAACGCTGTTCCATTGAATTTCGATATCTTCACTTTTCTAGAGTAATGTTTTTGGTGACAAGGTAGTCTGTTGGGTAGTCAGTAAGACAGATAATGTTACCCTCCATTTCGTCTTTGTTCTATATGTGTGAGTGCAGAAATTACTGAATTAGTACGTTGACCTAAAATTGATCCTCTTGCTAGAAAAGTTGTCAAAATTCCCGGCGTTAGGGACTTAGTCTTCACTTCTGTTAATAATCGTGCATCTCCAGGCAGTGACTGTGCCGTACACTTACAAAAAAAGTAGTCGGTTTTCTGATAAGGGGGTATCTGGACGAGTGAAGCAGTATCCCACGTAATGGACCAGTACTGAAACACTTTGGCAGTAAAACCAGCCATCCTCAGAATCTTTTCTGATAAGTGTTTGTCATTGCTCAGAACGATATCAAGATACAGAGTATCAGCTACAAATCTCACTGCAGAACTCAACTATTATATATATTCTTGATGGAACAGTCCATAGCTGTACTTTCGGTTCATAGCGTGCACGTCGGACACTACGAACAGGCAGTTCACCTGTGGACTGTTCCATCAAAAAATAAGCTGGGAGAAACTGAAGATTCACACACATGTTCCTGTCAAACCAAACGGGTGCTGCTGAGTAATACTTTATTAGGACAAATGAAGAATTATTCAAGTGTTGCGGCCTTTAAGAAGAACGCATTGTTACATCTGTAGTTGCCTACAGTATGAAGGGTGTTGCTGTTGCGTAGAGAAAGGAAAACACAGTTTATATCACAGAAAGCGGATCTCTTGTCATTAGTACGTTGGGAGTAATTTCATCGTCTTTTGTGTAAGTAAATGAAAAATAGCAATGCAGGTGGTTGTAGACAAACTTCCACAAAGAGGGGCTGATACGATAGCCACCTCCCTGAAATATGGCTTGTGTTGACAAATTGGTCTGCATACATACATACGTACATACATTGATCCTTGTTGCATAGAGCATTAATACATTTCGTAACGATGTGGGATGTTTTCTTTGCACAAAATAGTAAATATTTTTATAGTTAATACTTCATGTTTAAAAATTCATCTATTGAGTAGGAGTTGTCATTCAGGAATACTTTTATTTTCTTTTAAATGTTGGTTAGATATCTGCCGGATTTTTAATGCTATTTGGTAAATGACCAAATACTTTTGTGGCAACATAATTCACACCTTTTTGTGACAAAGTGAGATTTAATCCAGAGTAGTGAAGATAATGGTTTCTTCTAGTGTTGTAGCTATGCACTTCGCTGTTACTTTTGAATTGGGGTGGGTCATTAATGACAAATCTCATAAATGAATATATGTATGTCGAAGGTACTGTGAATATCTCAAGTTCATTAAATAAACGTCCACAAGGTGATCTTCGGTGGGCTCCAGCTGTTAGCCTGATCACACCCTTCTGTGCTATGAATACTTTTCCTCTTAGTGACGAATTGCCCCCGAATACGATACCATGTGTAAGCAGTGAATGAAAATAGGCATAGTAGGCTAATTTAATGATGTTCATCACCAATATTTTGCAATAACCGCAGTAGCGTAAGTAGCTCAACCTATTTCAGCAGATCATCGATGTTTTTTCAAATTCAATTTCTCATCAGTGTACACATCCAGAAATTTTGAATACCCTGCCTTAGCAACAGACTTGCGTTCATAGCCTATATTTATCAATGTTTTTATGCCATTTACTGCACAGAATTGTATACACTGTTTTTTCTTAAAATTTAATGAGTGTCCACTTGCAGAGAACCACTTAGTAATTTTGTGAAAGACATTAGTTACAATTTCCTTGGGTGTGATTACTGTACTTGTATCATTAGCAAAAAGAACTAGCTTTGCATCTTCATGAATACAGAGTGGCGAGTCATTAATGTATATTAAGACCAATAAGGAAACAGACTGAACTCTGTGGGACACCGTTCTTGATACCTCCCCAGTTAAAGGACTCCGCTGGTTTTCGCAGACTATTTGTACTGTTAATTTGAGCCTTCTGCTTTCTTCCAGTTAAATATGAATTAAACCATTCGTGCACTGTCCCACTCATGACACAATACTTAAGCTTGTCTAGAAGAAATTCATGATTCACACCATCAAAAGCCTTTGAGAGGTCACAAAATATTCCAATGGATGAAGTTCGGTTATTCAGTGCATTTAATATTTGATCAGTGAAAGCAAATATATAGCATTTTCTGTTGAAAAGTCTTTCTGAAAACCAAACTGACATTTAATTAGTATGTCATTTTTACAGATAAGAGATTCTGCTCCTGAAGAATTTTGGATAAAGATGTCAGGACTAAGACTGGGTGGTAGTTGTTAGCATCAGACCTATCCCCCTTTTTTATGCCGTTGTTGAACAACAGCGTATTTCAGTCTATCTGGAAAAATTCATATGTGGCTGAGAATCCTACTTATTTGTTGGAACAAGCTTTCAGTACTCCGTAGCACAGCAAGAGGTGTAGGTTGGTGTGGAATAAGAAGATACGGCTGAGAGACGGATAAGAGCATAAATGTGAATGCGAAATAAAGGGTGGGGCTACGGGGTTCGTATGTAGCATGTACTTAATCATAAGAGCAAACCAGATGCAAACAAACGAAAGTGTGATGATTGGTCAGCAGCCGTAGCTCTCTTACCACTGGTGGTGCTCCGCTCTTGGAAGTAGGTCCAACTTAAGTGTTCGATAGCTTATTACTATGTCAGTGTGGAAGAACCTTTCAGACATTCTGACGTATTAACAGCCATCAACGTCTATCTTAATCGTACTTTACCTACGTAACTTTTATCTTAAAAATTGTGTACAGTCACAGTCCCTGTAACGAGTACTTGTGCTCTTTCTCGCTGTTCATACGTACCGCGAAAATGGACGACACTGCTTCCTGCTCCGTAGTGAAACACGCGCATGGAACACCTTTAATGGGGAGAAACAAGTAGTTAATGTTCACAAGATTACAGACAAAAATCAGCTGTTGACTTTTTTTCGAGTAGGACCATGTATCAGAAATAAGGGAGGTGTTAACTACATGCGTGGCGTGATGGACAGGGTCGTAGACTGACCATCGTGTGTGCCGGCGGGCGGTGGTTCTACACTCCACGTGGTGCGAAATTTTCTTTGTTAGGTTTGAATACCTAAAGCATATAAATATGAAACTCATCACATCTACATATACATCTATATGGTTACTCTGCAATTCACACTTAAGTGTCTGGCAGAGGGTTTATCGAACCATTTTCATACTACTTCTCTACCATTCCACTCTCGAATGGCGCGTGCGAAAAAGGAACACTATATCTTTCCGTTCGAGCTCTGCTTTCTCTTATTTTAATATCATGATCATTTCTTCCTACGTAGTTGGGTGTCGACAAAATATTTACACATTCAGGAGAGAAAGTTGGAGATTGAAATTTCGTAAATAGATCTCTCCTCAATCAAGACTGCCTTTGATTCAGTGACTCTCACCCCAACTCGCGTATCATATCAGTTACACTCTCACCCCTATTTCGCGATAACACGAAATGAGCTGCCCTTCCTTGAACTTTTTTCGATGTCCTCCGTCAATTCTACCTGGTAAGGATCCCATACCGCGCAGCAATATTCCAGCAGAGGATGGACAAGTGTGATGTAGGCTGTCTCTTTAGTGTGACCTGTTCTGCCAACAAAGCGCAGTCTTTGTTTCGCCTTCCCCACAATATTATCTATGTGATATTTCCAATTTAAGTTGCTCGTAATTGTAATTCCTAGGTATTTAGTCGAATTGACAGCCCTAAGATTTGTGCGATTTATCGTATACCCAAAATTACTCGGATCTCTTTTAGTACCCATGTGGATGACCTCCCACTTTTCTTTTGCTTAGTGCCAATTGACACTTTTCGCACCATACAGAAATTCTCTCTAGGTCATTTTGTAGTTGGAATTGATCGTCTAATGACTTTACAAGACTGTAAATTACAGCGTCATCTGCAAACAGTCTAAGGGGGCTGCTCAGATATCTCCTAGATAAAGTATGTAAATCAGGAACAGCAGAGGCCCTATGACACTACCTTGCGGAACGCCTGATATCACTTCTGTTCTACTCTATGATTTCCGTCTATCGCCACGAACTGTGACCTCTCTCGGAGAGGAAATCACGAATCCAATCACACAACTGAGACGATACTCCATATGCACGCAATTTAATACTCGCTTGTGAGGAACGGTATCGAAAACCTTACGGAAATCTAGGAATATGGAATCGATCTGAGATCCCATGTCGACAGCACTCATTACTTCATCGGAATGGAAAGCTAGCTGTGTTGCACAAGAACGATATTTTCTGAATCCGTGTTGGTTATGTATCAATAAATCATTTTCTTCAAGGTGATTTATAATGTTAAAGTACATTACGTGCTCCAGAATCCTCCTGCAAATTGGTCAGTGATATGGGTCTGTAATTAAATGGATTACTCCTATTTCCTTCCTTCAGTATTGGTGTGACCTGTGCTACTTTTCAGTCTTTAGGAACAGACCTTTCGTCAAGTGAGCAGTTGTATGTGATTGCCAAGAAAGGCGGTATTGCATCTGCATACTCTGAAAGGAACCTGATTGGTACACCATCTGGACCGGAAGAATTGCCTTTCTTAAGAGATTCGAGTTGTGTCGCAACACCTAAGCTACCTACTTTTATGTCACTCATGCTAACAGCTGCTGTGGTTTTTCAGAGGCACAATCATCGGTAACTTCTCCATCGCTATCGCGGTGTTGACTGTTTTTTACCACTCGTGTACTTTACATACGACCAGAATCTCTTTGGGTTTTCTACCATATTTTGAGACAATATTTCATTGTGGAAACTATTAAAAGCATCTCGCATAGACGTCCGCACTAAATTTCGAGCTTCCGTGAAACTTAGCCAGTTTTGGGGCTTCTGCGTTCTTCTGATTTTGGCTTGCTTTTTTCGTTGCTTCTGCAACAGTGTTCTGATGTGTTTTGTGTACCGTGATGGATCAGTCCCGTCTCTTATTAACTTAGATGGTATGAATCTATTGCTGTCGATACTGTATCTTTGAATTTGAGCCATATCTGGTCTACACTTACATAATTAGCTTGGGAGTAATGGAGACTCTCTCTTAGGAAGGCATGAAGCAGAATTTTTATCTGCTGTTTTAAATAGATATATTTTGCGTTTATTTTTAGTGGTTTTGGTTGATACGGTTTTGAGTCATATATGGCAATTAACTTGTGCATCACCAATTTTAAGAAAAATGCACATCTTGTAGTTTACAATTACATATCACACGAAAATTTCTGGTTTTCATCGCAAGTATACGTTCTTAATTACAGATATATTATAAAAGATTGCAAAAGATGGTTGAAGATAAAACATTACGTGATTAAATTTTTTGGAGAAAAATTAAAAAGTACTGTTTGAATATGCCCATTGTTTTGTAGGACAGATGTGGTCTCACATGAGCCAGAGTGATAAATGTCGCAGAAAGATGGAAGACAATTTTGATGGCGTCGAGCACGCTGTACAAATGAATTATTTTTAGAGTTGTGGTCGTAACACTGCAGTCTGAACCCGGCAGAATTGATATGGAGCCAAGTTAAGGTATTTGTCGCGAGAAATAACAAGACATTACGCTGTCAAACGAACTGCAACTAATGCGCGAAGCTTTGTGACACGGCACTGCCAAACGATGGCGAACTGCAGAACAGCACGTCACGAAAGAGGAGGAGGAAATGTGGACATTTTTGTGGCTTGGGGTTCTGTCTCTGATGACTCGTTATCAACGTAGTTGTACTGAAGTGTATTCAGCGGTGTCCGATGTGGAAGGAGTTCAGAGATTACCAGACAGCTGACTCCGATACCTTCAGTGGCTTAGTATTTTACTACATTGCGCTACTACAGTGCGCTTTCACGCCACACACAGCTCAAGTAGAAAAATTACCCTCGTTAGTCACGAATTTTCATCACTCCTGCTTTTAATTAAAATACTATGTTCGCTAATATCGATGGCATGTTATACTTTCCGTCCGGTCACCTAAGGAGAAAACACCCGAGTTTTGCCATATATTATTTCCTTCTGTTTAAAAATTCACATCCAAAGCTGTATTGTCCTCTGCTCGTCTCTGTTTACGTCCGAACCGCCACTGCTCACACCAGTGCACGTTAGCTGGACCACTTGCCCGGCCAGCGCTGTCAAAGCTAAATGCACCGGTAAAGCTGTTGTCCCGTATTACAGCACAAGTCGATACGCACAGCATAAAACGAACCCTCATCATCGTACTTGATTGCACTTGTGATCGCTTGGTTTCCGCTCCTCCTGAAACTAAATCCAAAGAGGTTCCAGCAAACGCGGAAGAGTACATAGTGTAATGTTTACATGAAGTTTATTGTGATGAACGGAGTATATTCCGATGTCCAGATTTGCACTACATTCAACGCACTTTGCCGTATATATCATGCCTTCCAAATTAAAATCTTAAAACTGCTAGGGCACAACCACGTACCGTAAAACAAGACTCCCCACCGAGTGTCCCAGCGACGCCACACACTGGCTTTGACCTGTGTCGTAGTTTCACGTGACTCTCTCTCTACTCCCAGTACAGAGCCAGAACACAACACTGACCTTTGTTTCCCTCCCACATTGTTGCTTGGAAGGCGGGGTGTGCTGACACGTTTCTGCAGCTGCGACTGAAAGGGCAGTTTGTGATTTGGTGAAGTGTATGAATGTGCTGTGATGGAAACAAACTAAATAGTCCTTCTTACTACACGTATTTTACGCATACTGCGTTTTGGTGAGTGGTTTATCCGGCGTTTTCGTCGTCGGTCAAAGATGGGCAGCGGTAGCAACAGGTGCGGTGTTTTCTTATTCCTAGTGTGGACACATCTCGTAGAGTACTGGTCCGTATTTCCTTTCACGAAATTCGTGCAGCAAGAATCGTCATGTGCTGTTAAATGTGCATTCAGTCTGCGTCGGAAAACAATATCTTTACTATTCACTCTTTAGGTGTTTCTGATCACGTGATCTTCTGATGCAAACCTGTAAAGTGTTATACGGAACTCAGAATTCAAATGATGGTTCACTCGTCAGTATGCAAATGAAGACAGTAATAAATTTGTCATCGGGATGGAAATTTCATTTTTAGCTACGTAATGCATACGAAGTTATACGGAGAATTTTCCCGTCATTTAGAAGTCAGTAACTTTTCTCATGACTTCAGTTGTGCCGTGTTGTGGTTGGTGGGAAACAGCAGTCGCAGTAGACGCCAGGTTATATTCAGTTTCCGCGAAGCGTAAGTGGTGCATTTCGGAGTCATTATTTATTAAGTTGCACACCACGAAACTCTGTGATACATTTTAGGGTACATAGGTATTGGAAAACTGAAACGCCCTTCGCAAGTGTGCAGTCCAGGCATGCAGTACGAGCATTGGACAGCGTCTCCAGTACTTGGAGCTGGAACAACGGTTCTGCTCGATTGGTCGGCTGTGTTCCTGTGAAGACAAAAAAAGGAAATGGCGGAAGACAAGACTTTATGTGGGCCGTCAAGAATGGTTAAAAAAAGAAACTTATCACACCGTTACCCCGTGAGTTGACATTTGCACGTGACTATTATAATTATTTATGCATCAAAAAAGTTGTCATTTTTCATGGCTGCTACTGGATAGGAGGTCCTAAATTCCGTATTATGAAACAGCACCGTTTCAGGGCAGCTCTACATGGAAGATTTTTTAAAACACGACACTTTCTTTCTGATGTGTTATCAGACGTCATATAAGGACGTATCGGCTGCTAAAGCCTTCATTACAGTCAGTTTACGGTGCGGGGGCTGATCTTCCAGCGGTTGATTGTGAGGCAGCGGTTGTAAGCGTTGAGTTACAGAGCAGAGGGTAGCTACGGAGGTGACTCGCGTCCTACCATCTCACCTTCACGTTTGTAAAGGTTCTGGGACTTCTTTATTAAGTTAATTGCAGTTAGTTCTTAGATATTAGACATTGTGTACATACAGTAGTTCCCTTTCTCTGGAGGCGTGCGTCTCAGGTCTGGGTTGTCATTGTCAATAATTTACAAATCTACATATTAAGTGTGAAACTCGCAAATGTGAATAAATATTCACACGTTGATCATCTGGAAAAGCAAATTGCCATTCAAAATAAAAAGCATAGAACTGAACGACACATTTGCCACATAATAAAAAGGTAACGTAGTCTCAGCTATACATAAAATTTAGCCATATGTGAAGTGTACAAAAGACAATTTACGGGCTAGTTTTTCTAGGCCACTTCTTTCCCAGACAAAAATCTCCCATTAAAGGCTCTCTTCAACCACCTATATTACGCTTTTCTTGATTTTATTACACATAATGCTACAGATAGTGGCGTGTTTTCGAGAGATGCTAGCTATGTTGAGGTTTCGAAAAGGCTTTACTTACTGGACACAAGGTAAGTGAGCTGATCGTTTACCTCACTTGTTAGAATGACTGCCCCTCCCCTTTTTTTCTGACTACGGACCAACTCCACACATCAGTTTTCAGATGTTTTAAAAATAAGTTTATTTTCTTGAGAAGCTTGAATGAGCAGGTTATTGGAATATGTGCTGGCTGGCTTAAGATTCTTTTTGCTTGTAAATCAGCAAGTGGTCTCACTTTTGGTGTTGATGAAGGTGTATTAGCAAAAGCAGTTGGCACAACTTTTTCAGTAAGTTTCGGAGCTAATTCTTGCCAACATCTCTCCCTTATCCACAGCCCGGTCCACATGAATGCAATACTTATGGCGTCAAAATAACGTCACGTTTGCAGAAACTCCTGTGAACTGCAAGTTGCCCTTAACACAGCTCCGAGATCACACCACAGCGCTACGGAAGACGAAATACACTACTGGCCATTAAAATTGCTACACCAAGAAGAAATGCAGATGATAAACGGTTATTCATTGGACACATATATTATACTAGAACTGATATGTGCTTATATTTTCACGCAATTGGGGTGCATAGATTCTGAGAAATCAGTACCCAGAACAACCACTTCTGGGCGTAATAACGGCCTTGATACGCCTGGGCATTGCGTCAAACAGTGTTTGGATGGCGTGTACAGGTACAGCTGCCCATGCAGCTTCAACACGATACCACAGTTCATCAAAAGTAGTGAATGGCGTATTGTGACGAGCCAATTGCTCGGCCACCACTGACCAGACGTTTTGAATTGGTGAGAGATCTGGAGAATGTGTTGACCAGTGCAGCATTCGAGCATTTTCTGTAAGCAGAAAGGCCCGTACAGGACCTGGAACATGCGGTAGTGCAGTATCATGCTGAAATGTAGGGTTTCACAGGGATCGAATGAAAGGTAGAGCCACGGGTCATAACACATCTGAAATTTAACGTCTACTGTTCAAAGTGCCGTCAATGCGAACACGTGGTGACCGAGACGTGTAACCGATGGCGCACCATACCATCACGCGGTGTGATACGCCATTATGGCGATGACGAATACACGCTTTCAATATGCGTTCACCGCTATGTCGCCAAACACGGATGCTGTAAACACAACCTGGATTCATCCGAAAAAATGTTTTGCCATTTGTGCATCCAGGTTCGTCGTCGAGTACACCATCGCAGGCGCTCCTGCCTGTGATGCAGCATCAAGGGTAACCGCAGCCATTGTCTTCGAGCTGATAGTCCATGCTGCTGGAAACGTCGTCGAGCTGTTCGTACAGATGGTTGTCGGTCTTGCAAACGTCCCCATCTGTTGACTGACGGATCGAGACGTGGCTGCACGATCCGTTACAGCCGTGCGGATAAGATGCCTGTCATCTCGACTGCTAGTGAAACGAGGCCGTTGGGATCCAGCACGGCGTTCCGTATTACCCTCCTGAACCCACCGATTCCATTTTCTGCTAACAGTCATTGGATCTCGACCAACGCGAGCAGCAATGTTGCGATACGATAAACCGCAATCGCGACAGGCTACAATCCGAACGTTATCAAAGTCGGAAACGTGATGGAACGCATTTCTCCTCCTTACACGAGGCATCACAACAACGTTTCACCAGGCGACGCCGGTCAACTGCTGTTTGTGTATGAGAAATCGGTTGGAAACTTTCCTCATGTCAGCACGTTGTAGGTGTCGCCACCGGCGCCAACCTCGTGTAAATGCTCTGAAAAGCTAATTGTTTGCATATCACAGCATCTTCCTGTTGGTTAAATTTCGCGTCTGTAGCACGTCATCTTCGTGGTGTAGCAATTTTAATGGCCAGTAGTGTATTAATAATAATAGTAACCTCAGAGTTTTTCAGATGATCCAGTTATCTGTAATGTATTGTCTGCAAGAAGCTGCATAAATATTCAGTCAGATCTTGATAAGAATTCAAAGCGGTGGAAAAACGGCAACTTGATTTAAATGTTCATAAATGTAAGACTGTGCCTCCACAAAACGAAAAAAATGGTGTTCTATGACTATAATATCAACGAGTCACTGTTGGAATCGGCCGACACATAAAAAGTACCTGGTATGAAATGGAATGACGACATACGCTTAGTTGTGGGTATAGCTGGTGACTGACTTCCGTTTACTGGAAGAATACTGGCGGGGATCAGTCAGCCTACAAAGGACTTTGCTCACAAACCACTCGTACCACCGATTCTACAATGTTGCTCAAGTATGTGGGACCCGCACCAAATAAGACTAACAAGGGATACTGAACGTATACAGAGAAGGGCACCACGAATTGTCATGGATTTGTTTGAGCCGTAGGAGTGTAACCGAAGTACGCAAGGAACTGAACTTCCAGACTCAGACAGACCCAAACTATCCCGAGAAAGTGTATTAACAGTTTCAAGAACCGCCTTTAGATGGTAATGCTAGGAATATACTTCCAACCCTCTACGTACCGCTCACATAGGGATCGTGAGGATAAGATTAAAATAACTACTAAGCGTACAAAGGCATTCAGTCATTCTTCCCGCGCTCCATACGTGACTGGAACAGGAAGAAACCCTGACAACTGGTACTGTGGCACACACTCTCTGCCACGGTCGTTTGCAGAGCATGTAGATGTAGATGCAAATGTAGATGCTGTTGAGCATCGTATTATCAAAGCGTCTTCCGTAGTTTCGGGCAATTCTCGTTCTCATTTTCTTTTCTTTTTTCATCGCAGTGCATCTTAGTTTTCGTTACATCACAGACGCAGGATTTCTGCTGCAGATTTCTTCTGCACTTTCTCGAGCCGGCCTATTCATCCACAGTTGTTCCTACTTGTACTTCGGTCGATTCCCAAGTTGAGCTCCCATTTTCTCTTTCAAAATTACCTAATGCTGTTTCTAATTTCAGCTCGCAAGTACTGTGGATTCCTATAAAATTTTAATGATTCCAGTTTAAGTGGATTGGCTGTAGCTATTTGTTATGATTTGCCTAAGGCTTCTGTGCATGTACTGTATTTGCAACATCTAGCGTTTCCTTAACTGTACTTTCCAGTTCCAAAACTCCTGCTGTTTATTCGCTCCCAAGTGTCTCGATAATGTCCGCACTTGGCTTACATACAGGATGGCGCACGAAATGTGTTACCATTTTGTTTTTGAATGTAAACTTTGTCAATACAGTCTGAAAGGAACATATACTACAATGAGGAGCCGTCCATGGAGATTTGTTCTAACTGAGCACATGCTCAATATGTCCGCCATTGGGGAGCCAATTTTGTCCGTCATTGAAGCGAGCTGGAAGCCTGAGTGAAATGATCTGTACGTCGAAATGCTCGTGTAAAAACTCATAGTCCAGACCTCAATCCATGTGACTTTCTTCTTTGGGGGTACCTAAAGGAAAAAATATCCCCGGAACGTTCACTTGATTTAATGGAGCTCAGAAAACTTATTTTTCAAGCTTCCACTGAAATTGCGGAAGACATGTGCCGTAGGTAATCACTAACTTCAGTATTCGTTTGAAGGAAGGTCGGAAACGAAATGGCGGACATATTCAGTATGCGCTGAGTTAGAGCAAATCTCCATGGGCGGCTCTTCATTGTAGTATATGTTCCTTTCAGATCGTATTGACAAAGTTCATATTCAAGAACAAAATGGCAACACATTTCGTGCGCCACCCTGTATGTTGCCAGTGAACATGGGCATTCGTTTTAGTAGATTAAAGAATTCCCTATGATCACCATCAGTCACATCCCCCATGCTCCTGTTCTAGCCACCTGACAACCAGCCTTTCCCGCTCACTCTTTTCTGTTCTCCCTCTATCCCACTTAACCTGTTTCCTGCCTCTCCAAATGCCGCGTGGTTTGAGGCGCCGTGTCACGGATTGCGCGGTCCCTCCCGCCGGAGGTTCGAATCCTCCCACGGGCATGTGTGTGTGTGTGTGTGTGTGTGTGTGTGTTGTTCTTAGCATAAGTTAGTTTACATTAGTTTAAGTAGTGTGTAAGTCTAGAGACCGATGACCTTAGCTTCTTCAAATTGCGCAGTGTCGTCCTTGATTTTAAGTTCTGAACGTTTCTTCCATATCATCATCAATTTCTGAGCTCAGTGATTCTACTGTAGTCGTTAAGGTGCCATATTCGGCAACTAAATCTCAGTTCAGCTCGTCCTTTGACGCCAGCAAGTCTGCAGTCTGCCTTTAACTCTTCGCTGTGTGCTTATTCTTTTTATCAGCGTGGCCAAATTGGCCAATCATGTTCTGCTCAGAGCTACATGCTCTGCTGCCCTCTGTTCACTTATCGTTGCTTCAGCCTCGCTCGCACTCACACTTAATAAGTTGTGCACTCGACCTGAAACACTGCTAGCTGTGACTGGAACAGGCTGTGCACGTCCTAAATCTAAACATCTCCGCTGCACCACTGAAGTCTGGCTCACTCATTTGTCTCGAATCGGAGGAACCTACCGTTTCATTTTGCACATTTTCGTGGCTAAAAGTGGGGAGAACCTATCTCCTACACGTGTCTGTACCTTTTCAGTCTCTTTTTTGGGCATTTCGTCTACTGACTCCTCACCACCTTTTTTTCTTTTCTCCTCGTACTGCTTTTGGAGCGAGTACACGTAACAGTTTCCGAATAACGCAAATGAAAATCTTATACAAAAAAACACTACCTGAAACAGTCACTTCAATAACATGCTAAATTTTTACCAAGTTCATCACACTGGCTAAACAAGAGTATTCATCACAAGCAACCTGATAGAATGAAAATGAGCTTCACACGCAATTCCCAGCGCAAAATCATTGTCACACCGAGGATTAATTACATTTAAAAAACTCCCCAATCAAAAGGATTACAACGAAAAGCTCCCAAAGTACCATAAACACACTTCACACAAAATTCAAAACAGACATCAAAGACGACACTGTTTCATAAAGCAAGCAACAACGCTGATCAACCACAATGAAGTAATTGTGTGAGATCTGTAGAAAATAAAATTTACATGTTAGTACACCCTAACAATGTCACAGCATCGATATAAGATCCCTGGGGTGACCGAAACCCTGTGCAGAAGGGTCTCGCCATTATGAAGGCTACCTGTTCTCCACAAAATTCAGATTTAATGGCAAAGTCGGTGTTCCGAATGAAACATGTTCCTGACCTCAAATACCAACAGCCACCAGGCAAACAGAGGTTATTTTCGTTTTCGTTTCATTGAGCACGCACCAGACACACAAACTTAGATTGTGGCTGAAATTCGTTCATGTACTGGAAAAATAGCCGAGAAAACCACCACCTGTCAGGCTGTTGTATGAGCTAAGGAATGAAATATCCTCGTACTGGATACACAAGACAACATATTACAATTTTATTGATTGATCGCTATTAAGGGAAGATAAGAACTGAATGATTTGAGGGAGCTTGACTAGGAAGCAGAGTGGCTCTATGAGGTGGTATGTAAAGAGCCACTCGACATTTATGTCTGAATTAAAACACACGAAAATATTAAATGGTGCTTAAACTTCGACATATGGTACGTCTCTCTCGAATGCAGCCTCCAAATGCGGAACCCAATCTGCTAAATATGGGGTAGGATTTACTTGATGCAGACACTGACCATCCATACATTATATAGTTTTGAAGAATGCTTGCTTATTCTGCTTTTAAGTACACTGGGACAGAGAGCAACTACTTTCGGCAGTCAACTTCTGAGGACAAAGGCCCATTGCAAGAATTCACTATAAATCCAATAATTAGACAGTACAATTACTGAATAAGAGCACCTCTACTCTGTACTTGACAAAGAATTTTATGTTCGTTTTTGGCCTCTAATATGAGACACACAACTCGTGTGGGGGAAATGAAGTGGTTCTAGCACTACACATTCCACCCTCCAAAGGGACTTCACAGTTGAAAATATTCTTTCCACAACAATATTTGTGTATAGTACAGCAGGAGCAAAATTCACAAGCGTGTCTATATTTTTACATGAAGTACCTGTACTTTTAAGTGTGTGGAATATATCACACAGTCTCTTAACTGTTTCCAAATTAGCTTTTTCCAATTCCTCAAATTTCTGGGATACAATGTTCACGCATCGTATCTCGTCTGAAATGTTGCACATTAGTCTACTGCCTTAAGAATTATCAGAAAATTTAAAAGTTCAGCCCAAGAAACAGTATTTTTTTTTTTTTTTTTTTTTTGTGTTATCCAATGAGATGATTTCAGAGGTTGAGGTGGAGAACTCTACTTTTCCAAACAAGTCACAAAAGTGTCTTAGAATTGGTAAAAGGCTCGTATTTTGACTGAGTGAAAGTACCTTCTTTTCCAAGTTAATTAAAATGGTATTGATTATTTCTTGAAGCAAGCTGAAACTGTGGTTATTTCCAACTTTTGGATTGAATTTAAAAAAAACATTTTCAATGGGCATTGTGTGAAATGAAGCCAAAGAAGTGACCGTCGGTTCTCGAAAATTTGTTTTAGCAACGTGGGACATGTATTCTGAGATAGAAAACAAGATTTCAAAGGTTCATACATGTCAATAACTTTTGTAACTCCTGGCAACAATGACAACCATCTAGTTTTAATACTACCAAGAACTTTCCCGTATCCAGTATCAACGAAATCACAGAAAGATTTCAGTTGGTCCACACGTTGAGGGTAAATGTGTGTCGTGCTCAGTGTAACTTATTTTAAGTTAGAGCAAGTAGTACGTGAGCCCAGGCACCGATGACCTCAGCATTGATATCCCTGTAACGTTCTTTAACGACAACTTGTCACACTCGTCCGTCATTTCTGGAGTAGCAAATGATCGATACGAATCGCGAAGCTCGCGCGTAAGTCACTGGCACTCAGCACGAAGACGGAAGATGTTGTGTTCACACCTCTCCTCATCCCGTGACCAAAATGCAGCGTCTTTGTTCCATCTTTGCGTTCACCAAAAGCGGTACTGGGAAATCGGTTGACGAAATCGGGTTTTTTGGGGCGCCAGGCGAAGGGTGTGTGTGTTGCCAGCTGTATAGCGCGGTTCGAGATAACTGACTGTGGCGTGGATGGGACGCAGGCGGTCCGGCAGTGCCGACACAGACGTAGACGCCCTGCTGCAGCCGTTCCCTCGCCTGCCGCGCGAGCTGGCAACGCCGCCCCGTGACGTCAGCGCTGGGTGGGGCAGCCGGCTGTCTGTGCGGCCCAGTTGTGACGCAGCAGCCTGGAGGGAAGCGGCGTGCCACGTTGTCCTGCCTGCCCAGACAGAGCTCGTGTATCTTGTGTCTCCACGGGAATACCTCAGAAAGGTAAGGCAGGAATTTATGGGAGCGGCGGATGTTCTGCACGCTTTTGTGTGGTTTTTGTCGCGTAACTCACTTACTGCTCTTGTCTAATACTTTGTCTTACTTTGAAAAATTACGACCGCTACGAACAAAGGGGGTGGCTAACAGTGTGTTAAATTACCGTCTTGAGTGTTCAGTGGTTTATTGGTCGTTACTTACGGCCTTGCTCCAGTCTATGAAAACTTGAGCGAGAATAACGTGGAACGAATGGAAAATAACGCCACATTCAGTCGGCTAGTGTTTCGATGTGCCAGTGTAGATTTCCACGGAATTCACGTAGAACAGGCATTTAAAATGAAAACCTCGCGTTCTTGATTATGTTCGTAGGACGCAAGTTTACGAAAACCATCAAACGCAGAACTTTGCAGTAAGCGAGTTTTAGTGCGACAAGGCGTGTAGCGGCTTGCAGGCGTGGGAGAAATTTATTTTTTAATGTTTCGCGTAATGTGGCGGAATTCAGACATCTGAAATGTTGTCAAGATGTACTCATTCAGTGGTATAATCTTAAATTGCGGTTGTCACACAGTAAGAGAAGTACCGAAGTTGGAAACATTGCGCGTCGCGAGGTAACGTGACTAAGGGCGCTGAAATACGCGGACGTTAGTCAGACAGTATTTCAGAATGAGGGCAGTTACCGACTTCCAAGAAACTGCACGCAAGACTACGAGAACTGGAGAGATTTTTCCGCTACCCCCCTACTCCGGCCACGTTGTCGCTGTTCATGGAGTCAACTTAGACATCAGACGTATCGTTGTAGTTTGTCAGTACCTACCTATTCGCGACGCAGTTTGCAGACAGTATCCCCACACCCTGTAGGGTATCTGCAAAAATTACATCGTCGTACGGCTCACACATCAGTAGACATGACGTGTCAAAAATTTAGACGCGCGATAAACGGGCTTTTCTTTAAAAAGCAGCGCAAATTAAGCAGACTATGTTTACCCAGTATTTCAGAATGAGCACTTGCTTTCGAACACACATTAAGAACAATTTCAAACCGTTTCTAAACTTTATCTCGCTTACATGCTTAACATCAGATGTTACACGCGTAAACTCGTCTGCAAAGTAATGAGACGTCGGAAGCTGTTTCGTGCGTGGGCGTTGCGGATCCTGAAGTCCGTTCGCGAATCACAACTCGTGGCGTGACGCCGACACGCTTGTGGCGATGAGACGCAGCACTCGCCTTCATTTGCGTATTTTCACAATGTTCTGGAATTAAGGTTATGGTCAACGAGCAATCTGTAGCTTTCCCCAACACCCTCATTACAAACAGGCGACCATCTGCGTAGTAGTTGGCGAATTCTTGAGAATTTATCGTAATGTTTGTACTTCACGAAATAAACATTTCGTATTTTTATCGCTCTGTCACGTCTCCTCGTTTGTGATTTGCTGATGAAATTTTTTAGCGCTCTGCAACGCTGCATCGCTTTGTTGGGCTGTTCTCGTGTTACTATTTGTCTGATGAGAGAGCCCGGTGTGTCGACAAAGCAACGCGTCAGCCATCTGAGAGAGGCGCCGTGTTGTGTGCGGCCTGCGCTTCAGTCGTGTATTATGTGAGGGAGGAATGAATGTCGGTGATTCTGACGCCGTCACTTACCAGCTTCTTCATTTCATGTTCAAATTACACGATTAAAGTGCAGTGTAGATTTCTATGTGCAGCCTGTAACGGCGGCAGAATCTAGATTTAATTTGTGCCATTTCCAGTGCAACAATTGTGAGAATCGAGGTAGATTTGTTGTTCCGTCAGAGGGCTGAATCACGTCAAAATTATAACATGTGTGGGGGCATTTGCCAATTGTTTGACAGAAACCTACAGTAAACGTTATTTCGTTTAGCCAGATACTGTTACAGAAGTCTTACCCGTTATTGATGGTAAGTCACAGTTTCGGAATTGTCGGTGGCCACTGACGTCGCATTTACAGACACTTCGGCATGAGAAAGTACTGAAGACGGCCTGTCTTGAAGAGTTCAAAAATGCCATGTGTCAGACTGCACATCGTCGTAAAATGCAAATTTGAATACCTAAACCATAAAATTGACAATTTCCTTGGCAAACAGGTAGATCAACACAACGACTGTTCAGTGTGCTCCCCTCATCAACTGCCAGCAAAGAACGCGTGACGTCACGGAAAAGTGACTGTCGTCACACGTGAGGGACAGGATCACTTGATAAAAGTTGCGCGAATTTTATGTGTGATAAGTAACCCGGAATCGGTGCTCTAAATGCCCTTCACTTTCGTGACGTGGAACTATGTGTGGTGGTTTTCGTATTTATACTCACCTATCACAAAATATACAACGCAATTCATGCACACCGTATTAAAGACCTGTTCAAAACGTGCCCCGTGTAGCGAGATTAGTTGTGCTGAATTGTCGGAAACTGACGTTGACGGATGAACAGTAGCTGCAGTCAAAACAGTTTAATAAAAAGGCCGCCATTTAATCGCGAATGTGTGGAATCCCCGTTTTGAGTCACACATCGACTGCCCATAATAAGGTAGCCAGATCACTCGTGACTGACGAGTGCGTACAATGTTTCCGGGTGCTTTCAATTCATTAGGTGTTCTGTCCACCAGCAAAATGTGATAGCTGCATAAAATTTCACACTGTGGTGTCTCACATGATACTTGGGCCGGCAGTAAACGTGACTCAACGTGGAGACGGTGGCGAGGTGTCGCCCTGACACGTGGCTGAGGGTAGCCTGCGTGCGGGAGGAACCGTGCTGTACCGGTGTGCGGACATTCGCCACGGTTTTAGCTGCTCCGAAGGGTTGGGTCCCTTGTCTCCCCCCCCCCCCCCCCCCCCCCTCCCCACCCGCCTCGTAGTAAAGCTACTTACTGAGCCTTTCCGCTGGTTTACTTAACACAGGACCAGAATCTCTTTCGAGTTTCCGCCACATTTATGGGGTATCAGTTCCGTCTCTTACTAATTTATTTGGTACGAATCTCTCGAGTGCTGTTGATAACATTTCTTTGAACTTTAAGCCTCATATGGTCTTAACTTACATAGTTTGCAAGGATTGGGGAGCGTCTCTTAGAAAGAAGTCTACCGAATTTTTAGCAGCTTTTATAAATAGATATATTTCGCCTTTAGTTTTGGTGAATTTTTTTTACGGAATTGATCCTCGCTATGACTGTGTGTTCACTATCCCTCTATCCGTCGTGATGCTCGTGATTATTTGTGGCGAAGAGGTCAAGTGTGTTTTCGTAACCATTTACAATTTGAACGGCCTCGTGGACTAATTGTTAAAAATAATTTTTAAAAAAGCATGAAGAACAATTACGCAAGTTGTTTTCTATCTACAATAGGGTGTGAAAATGTATTTTTCTCAACATACGGAAGGTAGATTGAAGTGATTGCCAACTATAACTGTATGAGTAGGGTACCTATTTGTGATGACTCAAGTTTTCTTTCAACTGTTCAGCAACTGTTTCGTCTGATACCGGGGGTTGGCAAAAGGAGCCACTTATTAATTTATTCGGGTTGTCGAATATAACCTTTGCCCACACTGACAGGAACTATCTGCTTCAGTGTCACTTGTGAGTTGGAAAAGGCATTACATTATTTTTCCTTACGTTGTACTTCTTGTTTCTGTTCTAGTGTAGATCATTACAATTACGGTTTTTCCCTCGAAAACCTAGGATGTTTTCTCTGTGACTCTGTAAATACCAGAGGTAAACAATGCAGAACAACGTACGTTACAAGCATAGCATTCTGTATTACTACAGTTCCTTATCTCTAACATTTTAAAAATGTACGTAGACTTTAGATGACATGTCAATCATAGAAGTTCTTATCTCTATTTAGTAGCGTATTTTCAGTCATGTTTTGAACATTGTCCCGCTACACTTTATTAACTAATGTTTCGCCGCAAGAGATATCGGATTTTAGAGAGTAAATTAATATGGAGTATGTCGTTCTTCTTTTCAAACGTTCACATACCTATTTCTTCTTTCCTTACTGTCTTTTGGGCATGCAGTTTTAGTAATTAAAGTAGGCACAAATGCAGCGATCAAAAAGAAATGATTAGCGTACATTCGCACTCTTTTACATCTTTCCGTCCTTGTTGTTCCCTTGGCGATGGACGGTTTCTATCTCACTATCTGACTTAATCGTCGGTATTGCTTTCGTTTCCCAAAAGTTATAAATGTTTCGATTTCGGAGAAGAAACTCTGTATTTCCCCAAGACGTCGATGAAGGAGGTCCCTTATGTACTGGTTGTAGTAAGATGTGAAGACGGCGGTTCGAAAGCGGACAGAAGTAGTACGAGGAAGGGCGTCCCTAACCTGAGGGATCGCTAGTCAAGTGTGGCAAATGTCCAGCGTGGCAAATGTCCGTCATTCGCTGTACCACTGTGTGCTTGTAGTCTGAAGTTGAGCCACTCGCAGAGCTCCATCGTGGGCTGTGACTGCTGTATGGCAGCGAAACTTGGTATGCTAATGCGCCCTTGCGGAACCGATTTACACTGGAAAGAAATGTTCCCATATCTAATGCATTGGGAACGGAGTGTGGACAGGAAGGGACAAACAAGTGAGAAAGGCAGAATGTCGATATTATTAACCGCCACTTGCAGAACTTCTTCAGTATGAGCACCGGAGACTTCCGCGAGGTGTTGCACAGTGACAGATTCGCACCTGGTATTGGAATTGATCTCCTCCGGCGCCAACTGGTTTCGCGTTAACGCTTTAGCATGTCTACAGTATTTCGCTGCCTTACCATACTCACAGACCACAGTGGACTTGGGTCAGTAGCTGCATTTTACGTACAAGCACCCGGTACTTGAATGTCTCAGACGGAGAAAAAAAAAGGTTCGTGAAAATTTCGCTGTCGCCTTGGTGGCCCATGTGGTCATAAACCATTTAGTAGTTAATCAGTTTAAAAAATCTGCAGTTTTCTCAGACTTCCGTCGTGTGTTTCACTTTTCTCAAAGCATCAAGGCTCTGCAAGTACCCGTATTTCCAGTACAGGCGGCTGCCTAAACTGGAGCAGCTCGCAGCTGCTGATAGCGGCCGTCGACATTGACCCGTGGCGTAATGTAGTGCTCTGATGGCTCTGAGCACTATGGGACTCAACTGCTGAGGTCATTAGTCGTAATGTAGTGCTGCGTGACGTCACACACACTCACGGATACAACAGAACGCGTGGCTGTTATATTATTTTCTGTAAAGTGTGTTGTGGAGAAGTGATCTGTTGCTTGGCCAGAGTTCTGGTGCAGGTTGTCAGGTTACAGTATGGTTGTCACTCAGCGGAGCCAAAGAAATGAAATGTTACAGTAACAATTTTTGTGTGGCACGTATTTCACGCATGTTAGCTTTCGAAGAGTGTCGTATGTCCGTTTTGGTGACGCACAGTTGGAATCGGCAGGTTCAGTGCTGGGCACCGCTTGTCCCTGGTGTGGAGGCAGGTCCACACCTGTGCAACCGGCCGGCCAGCCGACACGTGAGCACGGCGCCCCGCGGCAGCCAACACTCTCCGGACGAGTGCAGACCGCGCGCTCTCCCGTCCACGGTTTTTTTTCTTTGTTTTTCGTACTGCGTCTCACTGTTACGTTCCTGTGTTTCGCGCCCTTTCAAATTTTCGCAAGCCCATTGGCCGAGTGGTCTAAACAGAAACAAAATGGCTCTGAAGATCATCGTGCATACATACCTGTGACGCGAGTTCCCAGTAACATCCATTATGGCCTCTATTTTGTGTAGTCAGTGATGGAGTGGCCTTCTGCTAATATTTCAAGTTCATTTGAGTCAGCCACAGTGCAATGAAACCCTATTTTAATCGCTAGATTTTCGGAAATAAACATTAAGAGAAACAGGACTAGTAGAATTACAAACATTATGACTTAAATATAGGAGACAACCGCAATTACGACACACACACACAGTTTAATTACACAAACCCGTGACCAGTTTCAGATTTTCAAACATCCATTAAGTGCTCTTGCAAGCTGATCAGCACTTGCGTTAACCGCCTACGGCCAATCCAGCGATGCGAAATTTCGTCGTTTAGGTAGCAACAAACATCGATGGGCCCTGAAGGAATGAGTAGTCGAAACAACCACAACTGCAACATATCGAGGTAAGATGTACCCGCCACAGTTGTCTCACAGTATTAAAACGGCCCATTCAGCTTCGCCTGTCACACTGCACAGGATACATTAACCCTCGGCGAATCTCCTCCATGCGCCGAAATCACCTGAGGTTTTTCAGTACGGCACACTCTCACATTGCGGAGATAAACTTTTTCAGAAAAGTGTTAATTGCTTTGTCGCTGAATATCAGCGTGGGGGCGAAATGTCCATCCTCAGTTGACCCCTGCAATGTGGCGCAAATCTGAAGGCGCCGGCCGTAACAGTCCGCTTTTAATTGTTGTAAGGGATCCAGACGGTACGGTTTGGAGTGTAACCGCCGACGCACTGTCTTCCACACACTTTGCTGCGGTGTTAAGAGTTCGTGGCTTCTGCGTGCTGTTGACTTGTGTGGACTGCGTACAAAAATCTCGTTCAATCCCCCCACCCCCTTACACTGTTTTTTGCAGCTGCCACATTTGGTCAAATACCTCGCATGTTCCAACACATGAAAAGTCTTGCCTTGTCGGCATTTTGGCAAGACGCTGAATTCGTAATGGCACGCAATCATATTCGTACACTTAATACTTCGGAAAAATTCGAATTCTGAAAACGAGTGACTCGTTGATGGTAGCTCTCTGTCTCGCCTTTTATCTGTCGTCTTTAGTTTCTGCACCAGTACGGTGCTGAGCAGCTCAACTCGTGATCTCGATCCCCTTGCTCGTTTTACACAAGGCCAAGAATTCTTTAAATTCTTAGTCAGTCTGGTTGACAACATTGCATTTAAGAATTATTTCAATAACGTACATAATATCTGTGCACGTAATGTGCCTCCAAGAACACGTGTGAAATGTTAACCATCAAAGTACTTCTGTGCCCTTACAATTAATCACTGCTGCACCTAATTTTAATTCACAGAATCTGGTACTTTCTGAACACGCTTGGTTACACTTCACGTGCTGACTTCAATCCCAGTACATACACTGTGTACCGCACTGTCGGGAATCTTTCCGCAAGCAGCGAAAGATAATGTACGTAAATGTTGAGTATATGCCTACTTCTATTGAACCCATATTACTCCTCTGTGGTACACAATTTAATTATGTACGTACATGTAACCGATGCAGTTCCGCATGTAACTGACGTATACAAAGACGCAGGTATCGTTAATACGTCGAGTGTAAGTGTTTGAATTCTAAAATTGGATGTAGAAGTTCGTTATGTGGAGAGCCAAGTACGGAAAACCACTGCATCAATGGCTTTATTCTTCTTTCAGAATAATGCTGAAAAATTTATACACAAGTGCTTTCTAACGCGTAAATACCTAGTGTATGGTGAGCTATCAGTGTTGCTGTTCATTAACTTGTAATTCACGCCCTACCTACCCTTAGTTCATTTATAGTATCATTGAAGCGCTGTTCCTTTCCGTACATACAATTGCGATTACAAGTTACGAAATGCCACAGTAGGTGAAGTAACGTCCTCTATAAAGCACTGCAGGACCTTTGCTTGTCTCTGAGTTGCACAGCTGATACAATGAATTTTCGTTACCACTCACGAATAATTCCGTCTCTCGTTTATTGACGATTAAAATGCGTAATACTTGGGCAGATCTGTTGATAACAAATATCGTTCTCCTTACTGTTTATCAAAATATGCCCCCCGACCTTCATGCCTTCTTTCTTCTGTCGTGTAAATTTTGCCAACTCCAAGGAAACAAGACGACTGGCAAATCAGGGATTTCAGTCCCCTTATCTGTCAGTTTCAAACAGCTGTTTCTCTTTCTTTTTCTCTTACAGAAATTAGTATTGCGTATTTCTTTATACTTACCGCGTGTACAAATTATTTCCTCTTTTTTACTTATTTACAAAAAAAAATATGCAAATAATCGTTACCACCTAGTGGACGTAAGACATGAAAATTATATCTATGGACGGTTAGTCTCTAAATTGGCTAAAAGAGAATTACTACCATCTTTGTAGCCTCTTTCATGTAGGTGCTTTAAAAATATCTTCATTACATGATGAACGGTGCAGTTTTTTATAAACTCACGAAAATATTTATTAGCGTGAGTTTTCTCGACAGAAATATTTGAGACAGGACTAAACAAAACAACGATGGCGTCAACTCTTGACAGTTTTTGTGTGGTGATCCACAGTGCGGACCTTACTGTAGTTAGTTTCTTACTGTGCTTAGTTTGAAGCGTCAGAAATTAAACTTGGTATTTGAACCTAAAGTAAGTACAGCTTGCGGGGATGACGTCATACAGCGATATTCTGCGCGGTTATACTGTAAGAATTCGTACCTGTAACGACGAGATTTCGAGGGATTTTTTTCCTTGCTCTTGGTTCAATACAAAGCCACTAAATGTGGCACCAGTGCTCCGGTAGTATAAAACCGAATACGGCGACCGGTCAGTCTCTTCTGCATCAACGAATCAGAGCGCAGACAACAGCCACTTACTGGGAACTGTTGAAAGTGACCAGCGCAAATATATAAGGGTTACTGCAAAAAACAGCCGCCACAGAATAAGTTCCGGCCAGCGTACTCGGCGCAGCACAACGGAACAGACAGGGAAAATTTAGGTTCCTCTTCCGCCCACGAATGGCGCGTGGGCGGGGTGATCCTCGGTAAGGCGTCTTTATTGGCCACAGTTTCTCGATTTTTCTCGTCGTCGTCATTTCGCTGCAAGCCTGGAAGCTTCGAGGAGACGCGCTGGCGCTGCGGAACAGCGGCTTGTGGGCAGGAAGCGGGCGTCCGCGCAGTGCAGACAACTGCGGGTCGCCAGTCCAGGGTCAGCGGGTGACGTCAGGCGGCGAGGCTGGTGGAAACCGGCTGCTGTGAGCACACGGGGGGGGGGGGGGGGAGGAGGGAGGCGACGGCGGCAGCAGCAACACTGACGTCACGGCGCAGCGAAGAACGGCTTCGGTGAACAAAGTACCCACCACCACATTCCGCAAAGTCGTCTCAGGTTTGGATCTGTTGGTGGTTTCTTAGTTTTACTGCATGCCCCATCACGATATTAATTTTGTGGTGCTTTAGGTTTAGATTTGATTGATACACAAGTGTGTTGGAAAGGAGCACTGTAACGTATTACGGTTATGTACATGAGGGTATACAGTTACATTCATGACGGTGCATTTTGTGCGCTTCATATCGTTTGAAAGCGATGTTTCACGCTGAGCCGGAAAACATTGGTGCGTAAAAAATGTGTACGCCTAAAAAATGTGACGCCACAGGAAGTTTTCAGGCAGAAGAACGTTTCCTTCAACTTGGCCGATCTGCTCGGCGGTGGAGATGACCCGAAGTTACGGGGGCGGCGCAAACACCGAGAGAAGGTAATTAGCGACTCGGCCGGGAATCGAACCTGGGACGCTAACCACGGACTGCGGACACTGCAGCACCGACCGTGAACACAGTTGGGTCTGGGATACGCTGTGTGGCTGTGTGGGGCTCACCACCTCTCTTCCCTGTTAGAAGTAGCCAGTGTTTCGAAATTCTTCCATTCATTACCGCCTTAACAACGTCGCGTTTTGTCTCTGTGGAGCGGGGGGGAGGGGCCGCCAAGGGGGGGGGATGTGAAGATATTATACAAAACAAAAATGTACTCGAATTTTGACCTAGAACATGCGAATTTCTTCTCAGATGGGTCTCTGATGAGAGCCGTGCTGTCCGTTCAACGGAAACAAAGATTGTTTTTTGCGGCATGGTATATCCGCTAACAAACTTGGGGGTCACGTTATTCTGTTTACACTTGTTAATAAATGAAATGGCCATGCTAGTACTTACAATTATGTAGGAAAATCATATTACAAATCGCCTACTTTGAAAAAGAAATTCATAGCTCAGATCCTCAATAACAGAATTGTGGTTGTGGAATTGCATACAAAGAAAGATTAATTAAACCAGAAAGCTTATTTGTTGTATCTTGAAATATTGATGCACTATTCGAAGTCTTCCAATTATCAAATAGATGATTTTTGGGCACAGGCCACTGATGTCATTGCCAAACAGAAAGAAGAAACACGCTTCAAGGCATGCAAAAAAACTGTCAAATTTGTCCAAGGGTGTTATCAGAGGTAACCAACAAGGATGTTCCAATAATACAGGTTTCACACCCACGTTCTGTGAACGTGTTATTAATAAAACTTCTATAATGTTTTAAACAGCTGAGACCCAGTTACTGTCCAAAGCGCTGAAATTCAATATCGCACCTGCGATTAAAGAACCACACGTGGTAGACAATTTCATAGCAGGCCTTAAATTAGGTTTGGAGTGTACCAAAACGCCAAAGAATGTTCAAACGCGGTTTGGCTAATCTTGTAAAATCTTAGAAAATGAATGATCTGTCGCTCAATCAAAGCATTACGTTATAGACCGGTGAAAAGTATTAATCGTAAACTGGAGAATAATGGCGCTCTAATTACGAAAGCCGATAACGGGAACTCGTTAATTATAGCTTCCAAAGCGGAATACGTAGAAAAAACAGGCATTTTCGATCAAAATGGCATTACTCCCATCGAATCAGATCCTACTCAAGCGTTACAGAAAGAGA
This sequence comes from Schistocerca piceifrons, assembly GCF_021461385.2. Classification (NCBI taxonomy): domain Eukaryota; kingdom Metazoa; phylum Arthropoda; class Insecta; order Orthoptera; family Acrididae; genus Schistocerca; species Schistocerca piceifrons. Next base: position 70,815,182 of record NC_060148.1, on the reverse strand, counting down.
AAAAGAACAGGTTTGCAGAACACTAATAAATTAATAGGAGTGTTTCTAAAGAAATGACTCCTGAATATGAACCCGAAGCCTCCCATACTAACGAGACAATTCAACGTTCACAAAAACTTCCATGCGATACGTCCGATCGTGGACAGTACAAATAGTACGTACCACAAGCTGGCTATCTGTTTACATTACAAAATTACGGACAACATCGCTCTCCAGAAAAATTACTTTCAGAAACTCTGTCGAATGGTAAATGAACTGAATAACGTAATCTGCCACGCCACATCCGAGCTGGCCCCCTTTGAGGTTTCCAGCCTCCGCACCAACGTACCTGTAGATCGGACTTACACTTCCATAAGAAATTGTCAGATACTGAAATTGATGTGCTCATGAATCTCCCGCGCCTTGTTTTGAAATACAATTACTTTTCTTTTAAAGACAAAATATACTCACAACCGTACTGGTTAGCACTGGGTAGCCCTCTAGCAGGGATTCTTTCCGATATATTCATGGATACGATAGAATCTCAATTTTTTGTTAATAATATAGAGATGGCGGAGAAAATAAAGTTGTATGCCGAGATACGTGGTTGATATTCTCTTGGTGATTGACTAATCCCAAGAAGACCTAGATCAGATACTTGTACTGTTTAACGATCTCCACGAGAAAATTATTTTTAGTCTTGAAAACGAGTCACCCAGTAGGACGTTGAACTACTTATATCTTACGTTATCTATAGTAGATGATCACATTGAATACATCATCTCCAGGAAGCATAGGTTGAAAACTGGCATATCTGCCGATTCTGCACACCCGCTGGCGCATAAAATGGCACTTTTTCATTCTAGTATACATAGAGCGATATCCATTCGCCCATCCGCAGAAGCCTTGGAACACGAACTGGCAACCCTGGAAACAACAGCCCGAAATAATGGTTACGAGCTTGAAATGAAGAGACGGCTCTGACAGGAAAGTAAATAGTAATAAAAGTAAAAGTTCCACGTTAGGTTATCGTGCTGGAAGTCAGTCCCTTCATAGGTAAAGTTTCATATTAAATAGGGCGTCTTCTAAAGAACCAGGGGTTCAAGACAATTTTGCCTACTAATAGTAGGCTGCAGAAGAACCTGATTCACACTTTGAAAAAGCCTATATTGTCATTATCCGGAGTTTACAAGGTTGCATGTGGCAATTGTCCGAAATTTTACATCGGCCAAACAGGAAGAGCCTTACTAAAGAGATACAAGGAGCCTATCCCTACTTAAGTTGCAGATGACAAGCGTGGGTCGACATTCGCTTGAACACGTGGTGCAAACGGCTCACGCACCCAACCCTCCGAATAATACTAAGCTCTTGCATTGCGAAGTTCACGTACTACATGACAAAAAATAACCTTCTTAACGACCAGCTGCAGCTGCGAAGCAAAAACTTTTTTGAAGGTGTTCAACCGTTATTCCATCCGCCATAATCGTAGGGAGTAATCAACATGTTTTAGCACTCCCGTTTTGCCGAATAGCTGGGATTATCCGGTATTTCAAACCCGTAGTTATCCCCATGCGGTCAAGTTCGATGTTTAGCTCAAATATGCTAGGTTGGCTTAAAATAGTAAACGCATTGGTCCCTTCACTTTTGACGTCCAACAAATTATTACAAATGTTCAGACAGTCGCTTTGTCTGTGCTCCTTACTGGACAACGTGTACGTCAATTTCGTTAGCCGCACCTGGTAGTTCATAAAATTTTAAGTTCAGGAGTACACGTTGGTACGAGTGTCAACAGTGTGTCGCGCATGCGCTCTCGAGGCTGTGGACAGTACCAGTACAACGTCCGTTGCTGCCGTACTGCGGTCGCGGAGTGGGGCCGTGGCTGTTTCCCGGGTAAGTTATTACAATGTGGCGACGTATTTCTGTATTATAGTTTTTAGTTTCTGACGTTGACCAGTATGGACAAATCGTAGTTCCTTTTATTCTGAAGATGGTTGGGTTGTCCCAACTGAAACCTAGGTAAATCTAGGTAAACATTGCAACTGGGGCTGTTGTTATTTTCAAATTAATATTTATACAGCTGCTGACAGGGCCGCGAAATGTTGAAAATGTTATAATCTCATCTCGTCTTCATTACTGCTCATACATAAGCAGCTTATTTTCTGGAGTTGGGCTTTAAGAGCGTCGTTGGTGGCTGCTCCACACGCCGTGCAGGGCGGCGTGAGGCGCACACAGATTGTCCCTACAGCTGAAAGCAGCGTCGTGCCGTATTCGCGGTGCGCACTAAAGGCTGCCGACACAGACTGCCGCATATCGGCGGCCATATTTGCCTGCACGGCATGCAGCCCGTCTTGTTCTCTAGAGTGCGTTAGCTTTATTCACAAAAACGTGATACCTGGTTTTGGTAGATACATGCGGACATCAGTTTGAAGAGGTACGGGCACAGACAAATTTCGAAATCACCGATACCGGCTTCGTTTTACACATAAGGACGACGTCGTTTTGAGATCTCGTGATAACAGAAGACAGGAATGTGCTGCAGGAAACTCACGTGCCGACGTCACTCGCTATTGCAGTTCGCTGATGAGCTCGGAATAGAAATGAAAGAAAACTACAGGTTCCCTTAGAAACGTCCTTCCGTGCAAGAAATACAACTGCGTCTTTGCAAAACAAAACGAAAGCTAATCCTACCGCTGATGAAGAAGAGAGCATACTTTTAAAGTGGGCCATGCCATAGATCCAGTCTCATGTGTACGCTGTGACAACAGTATTGTGGGAAATCGTAACCGATTAGTCTCCGTCAATGTACGATAATTCCAATTGTATATTCCCGTGTACCCAACGAGATTCTAAATCGAAATACAGTGATACGTAGTTCTGAAATAAATTCAACTCCATGTTTGCAATGTACGTGTTAATTTCATCTCCGGATCACACTTCAGTGCCCTTGAGAGATGCAGACACACTCTTCTCACGATTGCAGCTGTGGTAAACATTACCAAATGGTTTCGCATTCTACGAACCCGGATTGACGTGAGCTGTGGAAGTTTGTGCGGCATTCGGGTTAGAGTTCAGATCCGGCCCAAATTTTCGTGTTTCGCAAACAGCGGCGGTCAGTCCGGAATCGCGAAATTCTAATACAGTACCCAATAAATGTAAAACTGTTTCCCATCCACACGAACCTACCGTTATGTATAGGCATATGTTTGTCAAGCCCTAACAACTTGTATATCGGAAAAAAATCAGAATAAATGGCGATTTCGTAAGTTTTTCATTACTGTGTCAGATGTTACGCTTACACATGTTCTGTATAAAGGAGATAACCTAAAGTGAATCGTTGCCACTGCCGGGTTGCTTATAGTATTGTAAAACTTGCTGACACTTTAGTTTTGTAAAGCACGATGGATGAAGCTTGCGTGTCTAGACATGTTGAAATTTCTGCCGTAAGGCGTGGGCGGATACCTTAGCTGGCAAGAGTGAAGCTTCCACGTTAGCATCCTCATGTGGGGCGTAAACGTCTGGACAGCCAGAATACGCGGGTGTGGTTGACGCTTTGCTGATAGGCGCAGAAGCAAATACTCCGGCTGCGAGGCTGAAACACTGAGGAGACACACAGCCACTGAGAGAGAGAGAGAGAGAGAGAGAGAGAGAGAGAGCGGTCTGCCACCGGGGAGCGGCCGCCCGCCGCGGCCAACCCCGGCTCCACAGAGGCTGGGACTTCCCCGGGCAGCTGGCGCAGTGCGGCCACACCCGCGGAAAAAAAGTACCTGTTGCTGTGGGGGAGAGGAGTGTGGGGCAGCAAGGCTGACGCGGCGACGGAGCGCAGAATGGCCTTCGTGCCCCGAGTACCCTCCGCCACACACCGTAAAGTGGCCGGAAGTAGCTGTTCTTTTTATTTTTGGATCGCTCTCCAGCTCAGGACTCATTTTGTACTGCTAGATGAAGAATGTCGTGTCAGAATCAAAGTTTATCGACGAAGCGTGTTCGTCATAAACGATAGTGAAATTCAAATATAGCTGTGTCATTGCTTAAAAGAGCTATTTTTGTTTCAATTAAATCTTGCGGTCGCTTTAGTAGCTTGCTAACTGTTGACTTTGCTTTAGTGACTTCACATTTTTTCAGTAATTACAAAAATGGTTCAAATGGCTCTGAGCACTATGGGACTTAACTTCTGAGGTCATCAGGCCCCTAGAACTTAGAACTACTTAAACCTAACTAACTTAAGGACATCACACACATCCATGCCCGGGGCAGGATTCGAACTTGCGATCGTAGCGGTCGCGCGGTTCCAGACTGTAGCGCCTAGAGCCCCTCGGCCACTCCGGCCGGCTTCAGTAATTAGTTTTTACGTAATTACAGTAATTACGTAACCCAAAACCTGAAAGACGGTAGACATTGTGCTGCACATTACTTTCTATCCATCTGGTCATTTTACACTTTGCCCATAATTCCTTCACGTCCATCATATCGAAAATAAATGATGCACATTGTCTTAAGATACTAACACCTGCTTAGCTACTCTTTGCATCGTAAATATTCTCCTAGACTTGGTGAAGGATGTATTGGCTTCAGTAACCATCGCCCCTACGTTGAAATCGTCATCATTAATCCCTGTGTCTATAGTCTAATCAATTCCCATTCTGTGTGGGTTCTCGAATTAGCGGTTCGAGACAGTTGTCGGAAAATGCGCAGTGGCGTTCTCTCCTGTCTGATTCCAGTTGCTTTTCTATCACATGGTCGCATCTTTCGATATCCGCCATTCTGATATTCTTCCGATGGTTAAAGCGGAACTAGGACTAACACTGTCAGTAAAACAGTTTTCTGAGAAGACGTTGGGGCCTCTCTGTGTAATCGCCGTTTTTATACCATTGTGCTAAAATGTAATAACTCAGATTCCAAACAAAGTAGGTGCTGACAGGTGTGAATATTACCAAAATAGTATCAGTTTAATAAGTCATGGTGGCAAAATGCTGATACGTAATATCTGCAGAAGCTTGGAAAAACTGGAAGTCGTTGACCTCGGAAAAGATGAGTTTGTGCTGCAGACAATTGTAGGGACGTGACAGTAGTGACCCTATGACTCCTCGTAGAAGATAAAATTAAGCAAAGACAAACCTGTTTTTATAACGTTTTTAGACTTAAGAACACTTGGCAATGGTGACTGGAATATTCTTCGAGATTGTGAAGGCAGCAGGAGTAAAGAACAGGGAACGAATGGTTCTACGCCACTTGACCAGAACCCAGACAGCAGTTACAAGACTTGGAAGGGAAGGACATGAAAGGGACGCAGTGTTTGAGAAGCCACTGAGACAAGATTATAGCTTATCCCCGATGTTATTCGGTCTTTGCACTGGACACTCAGTAAAAGAAACCAAAGAAAAATGTGGCGAAGGAATTAAAGTTCGTGGAGCAAAATGAATGTTTTGAGGACAAAACGGAATGGACAGTGTCGTGGAAGGAAGATATCATCAAGCGATGCAGTGTAGCCGAATTAAATTAGGCAATGCTGTGGAAATTAATTAGGAAACGACACTAAAAGTAGAAGGGTTTTGCTATTTATTCATAACTGATGAGGAACAAGGTAGAGAGGATATAAAATGCAACCTGGTGTGGCCAAGAAAAGTATCTCTGAAGAAGAGAGAGGTTTCAAATTCCAATATAAATTCAAGTTTTTGCAGGTCTTTTCTTGAAGGTATTTGTCTGGCACGTAGCTTTGTCTGGAAGTGAAATGTGCACGATAACGCGTTAGACAGTAAGGGAATAGTAGGTTTCGGATTGCAGTGCTGCAGAGGAATGCTGAAGAGTTGATGGGTAGATGACGTAGCTAGTAAAATACTGAAAAAATTAGCGAGAAAAGAATTCGAGGCACAACCTGACTAGAAGAATGCATCGGCTGATACGGCACAGAGGGATCGCCAATTTAGTAATGGTGGGAGGTATACAAGGGGAGGGGGGGGGGGGGCAGCTGGGCAGATCGTTTCGACCTATTTGTTGACTTAAAACGGTCGACAGAATTCGACTTGTAAATTCGTTGAATGCCGCACATAAGGCTCACCGTACGCTAATTTAATTCTGCTGTGGGGCTTTGGCCGCGTGTAGTTTTGCAGTTAAGTTGTGTTGCTTTCTAACGCAGATGTGGAACCACGGCGGGTCTTCGCCCTCCCCCACTACTCTGCCCGTCACACACGCACGCACACACACACGCACGCACGTACGTCTGAAGCGTGTCGCACAGGACTCCAGAACTTTCTTCACTGGTGTTCAACACAGCCACCTGTGGTGATATTTTCATGCTGACCCCTCAGATAATTTGCCTTTCTTTGTATGTGCATTTACAGCCGTACTCAGTGACGCTGTAAGGTACAGTTACCAGTTTGATGGCTCGCTTCAGAAATTGTTGTGGAACATAAGTGCAGTGGTACTTCAAAGGTGATTAATCCGTCATTTATTCAGTATTCTATTTTGGCAAAGTAAATGTTGAGTATCAAGGCACGTCCCTTGGACCTCATACAACCGCTCTCTCGACGAAAGATCCGTAGCTAAAGGCTGGAAAGTCGCACAGGTCACACCAGTATTCAAGAAAGGAAATGGAAGTAATGCCATGAACTACAGACCCATATCACTGGAATTGATTTGCAGTAGAATTTTGGAAATTACACCTTGTTCGACCATGAGTTACCTCAAGGAAAAGATATATTGACACACACATATAACACGGATTGAGAAAAATTTTCTTGTAAAGCACAACTAGCTCTTTATTCACAAGAAGTAATGAGCACTGTTGATAGAGGATCTCAAATTGATCCCATATTTATAAATTTCGAGAAGGCTCTTGACGGTGGCCAAGCGACTGGTAATCAAACTGCGCACCCAGGGAGTACCTTCTCAGTTGTGCGACTGGATTCGTGGTTTCCTCTCAGAAAGGTCGCAGTTCGCAGTAATTGAAGGAAAGTCGTGGAGTAAAACAGAAGGTGCATCTTTCGTGCTCCGAGCAAGTGTTGAAGGCCCTCTGCTCTTACTGATCTACGTAAATGCTTTAGGAGAAAATCCGAGCAACCATTTTAGATAGTATACAAATGATGCTGTCATTTACCGTCTGGTAAGGTCAGCAGAACATTGAAACCAAATGCAGAATGATTTGGAGACGATAACTTGTTGGTGAAAATTGGCAACTGCTCCTAGGTAATGAAAAGTGAGGCCAAATAGAGAACCGACTGTAATTACCATTACGAACAACTTAAATTGGGAAGAACACAAAGAAAATGTTGTGGGGAAGCCGAACCGAAGACTGTGTTTTATTCGCAGAACAGTTAGGTGCAACAGGTCTGTCCGCAGCTCGTGGTCGTGCGGTAGCGTTCTCGCTTCCCACGCCCGGGTTCGATTCCCATCGGGGTCAGGGATTTTCTCTGCCTCGTGATGACTGGGTGTTGTGTGCTGTCCTTAGGTTAGTTAGGTTGAAGTAGTTCTAAGTTCTAGGGGACCGATGACCATAGATGTTAAGTCCGATAGTGCTCAGAGCCATTTGAACCATTTTTTTCTTGCATGTCTGCTAAAGGGACAGCCTACGCTACGCTTGTCCTGCCTCGCTGGGAGTGTTTGCTGTGCAGTAATGTATGCTGACCAGGTGCGACTGACTGAGGACATCGAGTGTGTCCAAAGAAGGGCAGCTCGTTTTGTTTTATTGTCGAATGTGGGAGAAAGTGTCACGGATATGATACGCGAGTTGGGCTGGCAATAAGTAAAAGGCCATTTCGTTGCGGTGTCATCTCTTCACGAAATTTCAGTCACGAGGTTTGTCTCGCGAATGCGAGAATATTCTGCCGATCCTCACCTGCACGGAGAGAAATGATCAGGGTAGCGAGACAAGTTGTCGTGGGTCGTTTTGAAGTGTCCGCCGTTCTCGCGCGCTGTTGGGAAGTGGAACGGGAAAGAGTTAGTCGGAGGGTAATTCGATGAACCCTCTGCCAGGCTCTTAAGAGCGAATTGCGTGGTACTCATGTAGATGGAGAAAATGTGGTGTGGCTTAAACTAGATGAATACTTCATGTGTATAACTTAGTTTTGTATTGGATGATGAAATACACGTAAGTTTTCGTTACGAAATATCTTTCTTGGTGCCACAGCGCACACAAACTGATTTCGCCATAAGACGAGAAGCGCATATATATGCCACAGTAGGTGATGTAACGTGCTTTTAAGCGCAGTTGGACCGCTATTACATCGCTGACTTGTACCGATAATATAATTTTTCGTTACCGCTCACGAATGATACAGTCTCTCGTTTATTTACGCTTAAAATTCTGAATAGGTATGCAAATCTAATGATAGCAAATATTGTTGTACTTACAGTTTATCAAAAAATGGCTTCGATCTTCACGTCGTCTTTCTTTTGTCGTGTAAATTTTGCGAACTGCAAGCCGACAAGTTAACTGGCAAGTCAGCCGCATAATTTTTCTCCTTATTTAACAGTTTCAAAAAGCTATTTCTCTTTATCTTTTCCTATTTTGAAAATTTGTATTGAATATTTCTTTCCATCTACCGCCTGTACAAGTGATTTCCTCTTTTTACTTCTTTGCGTAAAAATATCCAAATGATCATTACCGCCTAGCTAGACGTGAATCATGCAAATTGTGTCTGTGGACGGTTACTCTCTAATGAGGCCAAAAGAGAATTACTATCATCTTTTTTCTGTGTGGCTCAAGATTAATAATGGAGGAATCCTATGTACTTAAATGAGAATGAGTCAGCTTACTTATTAATCACATCCTTATTTGATGTTTATTATAGTCACAGCAGTTTATCGTCGCCTATTAACGAGTATCGGGAAAGCTGAATACTCGGACCAACAGCGATGGTGAATAATCACGAAAAGTGCGAGGAGAAACCCGGCGCAGTGCAGTCAGGACTCAGCAGCCGACACGGCGGTCACATACTGTCCCAAAACGTGTGCAGGCGTCACCCAGGAGCTCTCGAAAGAAGTATGTGTGTGGCAGTGTCTGTTCTCACAGTATGAGAGATGCAATAGCCAGTCTTTACGTGACGAATGGCGCTGTTTTCATAAGTACATGCAAAACTTTACGATCGTATCCCGTCTACAAGTAATTCCTGTATTGTCCAGAAAAGAGGTGGACGGTGCAAAGCACAGTTTGCAGTTAAACTGCAAAGCAGGGCCTCCGGTATTAAAACAGGCGCTTACGATCTCAGTCGTGTCGTTACTGAACAGGGCTGAGCGGAGGTAGGCGCAAGCAGAGGACGGAGTTGTTTATTCGGAACGCGGCGTTCTGTCGCGGGAAGCGTTGCGTGTGCTCGCTACGTGGAACAAAATAAGACTACACGAAGCGCGAAGGTCACGGCTTGCAGTGTTCGTTGCTGGTGGTAGGGTCAGGGTGAGGGGGGTCACGTGACGTCAGAGCGGCTGCCCCGCCCCGCCACTCGCTTTCCTACGGCAGGGCGGGGGGGGGGGGGGGGGAGCAGCAGGCGGGAGGGAGCCTCCCTCTGTCCTGGAGACGGGAGGCTGGACTGGACTGGAGTGGGACAAAGGAGCACGTTTTCGTAAGGCGCTTCGCAAAAATCGAAAAGTTTGCAGTGAAAAATAGGGCTCGCTATGATTTTATGTCTGGTGCGTATGAAATGTTCCTCGGTATGAAATTTAGATGGAAGTGAAACATGCGCGATAACTAGTTTGGACAAGAGAATAGAAGCTTTCGAAATGTGGTGTTACAGAAAAATGCTGAAGATAGATGGGTAGATCATATAACTGATGAGGTATTGAATAGGATTGGGGAGAAGTTTGTGGCCCAACTTGACTAGAAGAAGGGATCGGTTGGTGGGACATGTTCTGAGGCATCAAGGGATCACAAATTTAGTATTGGAGGGCAGTGTGGAGGGTAAAAATCGTAGAGGGAGACCAAGAGATGAATACACTAAGCAGATTCAGAAGGATGTAGGTTGCAGTAGGTTCTGGAAGATGAAGCAGCTTGCACAGGATAGAGTAGCATGGAGAGCTGCATCAAACCAGTCTTAGGACTGAAGACAACAACAACAACAACAACAATGAAATTTAGTTAACAATTTGAATCTTTGTTTAGACTTGTTAGGCGGTCTCGATCTCGAGAAAATGGATCCTGCGTAGCGCGTTCGTTCCCTATCTCTCGCCTGCAGGAATGAAATATTTAGAACGTGCCTCATATCTCATAAACCGCTACAGACATGGAAACGAAGTATTGGCGAATGATCGCACACAAGGAGATTACTTTACCTTTACCGGTTCGTAAACACATCGAACTTTCTTATCTGTGGCGATTCATCTGAAATTGTGCTTTCTATTTTAGTTAATAGATTCCAACGACTGTAAATCTGTAAGAGTTATCGCAGCTAGCGAAACAAGACATTCCTAGTATGAAAATAAACAGGAAATTTCTTCTCTTATGCTAAAGTGCGCGTCATTTACGATGGCGGCCGAGTTTAGGTTCGTCCTGCGCTTCTGACGTCACAAAACAAGTCAGCCAATGAACAGAGAACGACGCTGCCAGAGTTCGACTGCAGTGCAGAGCACGGACGAGTGTCTTCAGTTTTAGAAACGTTCAGTCATTAATAAAGTAATTGAACAGAAGCAATGTCTTGATAGCAGACTTTCTATAAAATAAAGTTTGGAAAAAGCGTTCTTTATACCAATTGCTCCATATTCTATTAATTAATTACACCAAACAAGCAATAAGCCTCCTAATTCAGGCAATAGCAAGGAAATTCTCACTAACCGCTTTTTCACAATAAAGAACAGCAGTAATTATTTCCTATTGTTCAAAATGGTTCAAATGGCTCTGAGCACTATGGGTCTTAACTTTTGAGGTCATCAGTCCCCTAGAACTTAGAACTACTTAAACCTAACTAACCTAGGGACATCACACACATCCATGCCTGAGGCAGGATTCGAACCTGCGACCGTAGCGGTCACGCGGTTCCAGGCTGTAGTGCCTATAACCGCTCGGCCACCACGGCCGGCTATTTCCTATTGTACTTGGATGAAACGTGAATAATTCGTAGTCATACCAACAGTGTTTGTCGGTATTTTGCTTGATACTTTAAAGTCCTCCAGGAATTATGTTGAATGACGAGCTGCGTTAGCGTAATGGTGAAGGTGCTTGGCTGCTAAGCAAAAGGTTCTGAGTTCAAACATTGTGTGGTGTTTAATATTTCCTTTATTTAAAAACAATATCGAAGTGTCTTCATGAATTTCATTCGTTCGAATGTAATTATTTGAAATTTCTAGTGGCAACTAAGATCGACTATACGGAAAGTATACGGTGTGGACTTTTGCCTCTGCAAACACTTCAAAATTTCGTGCAATGGTTTACTACACTTAATCTGCGCAATAACTGCGTTGAACATCGAAACAAAATCGTCAGTTATGGCGGGAAGTTATCAGTGAAGATGATGTGTTAAAATCAAATTTTTGGGCCAGATAGATTGTGTGAAATCGAATAAGTGTGTCAAAGCAGTCGGAACACCATGTGTCTGCACAGGCGAGCAGTGCAGTGATGACAAAATGGCGCACATCGCGGAATGCGGGGAGCACGTGTCTGCAGCAGCGCAAGGGTTAATGCGGCCGTGGTGGCTTTACTTCATGAACTGCGCGCTCCCCCCTAAACGTAAGTTTGCGAACTATACTATACTATGGCGCTGCTTCTCTTGGCGCGTACAACTGGCAACGCAGCAATCTCCCGCGTCTGGGCGGGCATGCGCGAACCGCCGAGATAAAAGAATTGAACTATACCACAAGTAGACACAACGAGGTTCTTCGTAAGCTATTGAGCTCTCTGATCGCCAAATACTTGTTTAATGAGACACTTTCAGAATTCTTTCACAGTAGCGGTTCCAAAAATGAATGTTAAAATTATAGTGTGTTTTGGCAAGAAGTACAATTAAATCGGTCAACAAGACGAATGTGACCGTTACTCACAAAATAGTGATGCTTCTTCGAATTAGGAAAGGTTAACAATTGACACAAAAATAAACCGCCAATGCTGTTGGAATTGTGATTGAATCCCATAACCCATCGTATTTTTAACACTGAGCGACTGGAATGGAAACTTTACAAAGTATTTTATTCCTTTTCTTCATCTGACGAGTATTAAAACTAATGACGAGCGTAGCCGTCGGGCAATACGAGACGCACATGCCATATACTGGTTACTGACTTAACGGCTTGCAAACTGACAATGCGATTCGCGAATAAAACGGTTGTTGCTGAGAAAAGTAAACAGTTGATAGGTGACAACACATTGCTCAGTGAGCTGAGAATAATGCGCGCGACAGGAATACGGCAGCTGGCCGTTTGTGCTTTGTGAGAGGAAGAGATCACGTCGTTCGAAAGACATCGCCATGTAATTAGATCTGCCTTCATTGGCAATACAGTTCAACAAGTTAAATACATCAAATCACCACAGACTTTCACGATACTCGTACTTTCGAAATAATACCGACCACTACTTCATTTGTGTAGACTGTTGTATAATTACTTTATTAATGCTGTGTGTGTGTGTGTGTGTGTGTGTGTGTGTGTGTGTGTGTGTGAGAGAGAGAGAGCATAAATGGTCATGAGTAAGCTATCGTTAAAAGAAATATGTCGTATGTCATAGTCCCGCTTTCCTGTTTGACGATGGCAATTACCTTTTATTTGTTTTTCCTAGTTCTTACGCTTGGAATTGTCGTAATGCATGCGATCTAATGCGTTGGATTTCGGTCTAAGAATGTAGTCGCTGTCATGTTGACGCCAGGTACACCCAGCTGTGGAAGTCATTTCTAAAGCTGAAGACAGCGTCGTGTTTTATTTCGAGGCTCGTCTAAATGCGCTAGGACCTGCAGCCACAGAACATCGCGTATCCAGCTTTGCAGTTGTTGCCGGTAGTAATACCTTGAATTCAGTATAAACAGCGGCAAAGTAGACTACTATTACAATTACATAGCCGCCCAGAACAAGGTTGTAACAGACAAAACTAATTTCCTTTTTCAGGAAGAAGGAAACATTCTGTTGCACACAGGTTTATACCGCGAATGACAAAGTTACAATGAAACAAGTGTACTGACCTCGTTATTTGACTAACAAGCACTTGTAAGGGTCACATGTAGATTAAAAAACAAGTACTTGAAAAATAATCTTGCTCTACATACCTCATCTGGTGATTCTGCCACTATTAACACGTTCTTTGATACCTCTGTACACTAATGGCCATTAAAATTGCTACACCACGAAGATGACGTGCTACAGACGCGAAATTTGACAGGAAGAAGATGCTGTAAAATGCAAATGATAAGCTTTCCAGAGCATTCACACAAGGTTGGCGCCGGTGGCTGACATGAAGAAAGTTTCCAACCGATTTCTCATACACAAACAGCAGTTGACCGGCGTTGCCTGGTGAAACGTTGTTCTGATGCCTCGTGTAAGGAGGAGAAATGCGTACCATCACGTTTCCGACTTTGATAAAGGTCGGATTGTAGCCTTTCACGATTGCGGTTTATCGTATCGCGACATTGCTGCTCGCTTTCGTCGAGATCCAATGACTTTTATCAGAATATGGAATCGGTGGGTTCAGGAGGGTAATACGGAACGCCGTGCTGGGTCTCAACGGCCTCGTATCACTAGCAGTCGAGATGACAGGCATCTTATCCGCATGGCTGTAACGGATCGTGCAGCCACGTCTCGATCCCTGAGTCAACAGATGGGGACGATTGCAAGACAACAACCATCTGCACGAACAGTTCGACGACGTTTGCAGCAGCATGGACTATCAGCTCGGAGACCGTGGCTGCGGTTACCCTTGACGCTGCATCCGCAGACAGGAGCGCCTGCGATGGTGTACTGAACGACGAACCTGGGTGCACGAATGGCAAAACGTCATTTGTCGGATGAATCCAGGTTCTGTTTCAGCATCACGATGGTCGCATCCATGTTTGGCGACATCGCGGTGAACGCACATTGGAAGAGTGTATTGGTCATCGCCGTACTGTCGTATCACCCGGCGTGATGGTATGGGGTGGCATTTGTTACAGGTCTCTGTCACCTCTTGTTCGCATTGACGGCACTCTGAACAGTGGACGTTACATTTCAGATATGTTACGACCCGTGGCTCTTCCCTTCATTCGATCCATGTGAAACCCTACATTTCAGCAGGATACTGCACGACCCCATGTTGCAGGTCCTGTACGGGCCTTTTGCATACAGAAAATGTTCACTGCTGTCCTGGCCAGCACATTCTCCAGATCTGTCACCGATTGAAAATGTCTGGTCAATGGTGGCCGAGCAACTGGGTCGTCACAATACGCCAGTCACTACTCTTGATGAACTGTGGTATTGTGTTGAAACTGCATGGGCAGCTGTACCTGTACACACCTTCCAAGCTTTGTTTGACTCAATGCGCAAGCGTATCAAGGCCGTTATTACGGCCACAGGCGGTTGTTCTGGGTACTGAATCCTCACGATCTATGCACTCAAATTGCGTGAAAACATAAGCACATGTCAGTTCTAGTATAATATATTTGTCCAATGAATACCCGTTTATCATCTGCATTTCTTCTTTGTGTAGCAATTTTAATGGCCAGTAGTGTACTGTTTTCCAGCAGCCGTGAGTCGTTTACGCTTCACGTAACGCCACCGACTCACACGTTGTTTACACTGTTTGCCTCTGTTCGTGTGTTCCTGACAGTCATCTCTGTACTTCCTCCATGTTGAACTTCAGCTGTCAGGTCGTGACAGCCGTAGGTGCTCGTATTTCGTTTCTTGCCAAACTGCAACATGGCTGCTAGGAAATGTCACTAGAACACGAAAAGAAAATAATTCCGGAGTCGGCTTCCACATCAGGCTATTACATCACATGTTGACATCAAGTTCAAAACAAGAAATGGGTCTGCAATTCTTTATCACGTACGGACCGATGGAAATATGTTTGCCAAACTACAACATGGCGGACGATGCAAAGCACATGAATCGGCAGACACGCTACAGTTCCATACTCAAGAGACCAGACCTCTACAGTCATGTTGTATAGAGGTGACCGGTTTTTGAGTACTGACCGTAATAAGTGTACCGGTACTTGCTGTGTCCGCCATCTTGCGTATTGATACACCCTCGTTCTGTGCAACGCAAACTTGGCAATCTGACGCCAACAAAAGAATTGGTAGACAGTTCCAGTCTCCCTACCTTGCGCCAGTTATTGTTAACAACCTTTTTCCATGCAAAACCCAACTTCTGTAAAAATGAAGCTTGCAACCTTGTTCTGGGCGACTATTCTATGTGCTCAGTTTAATCTCAGAACGAACGAGTTTTCTCGTTGTTTCGGTGATACCACGAGGCAGCGACATGCAGCTTTGACCTTTATACAGGTCATGTAGGTAGGATAGATTCAGCTTGCTATTAAGTGGCAGAACAGAAAAGAGAGAGAATCACGGGTTCCCCCAGGAATGCTTTTTTACGAAACAGATGTTACTGTACGTTAAGAAGTCGAACTATGACAGTGTTGACGATGAAATAGGTAACATAGTTTGGAGTACGTGCTGACTGAGTAAAATACCCTCGAATTTCTGGACCTGCCCTAGAATGCAGCCGATGTAATACTGCAACAATTACCAACGGAGAGGGGACCCTGTCGGTTTCTGATAGTATCACAGCGGGCATTAGTGCCAACTAAGATACTGATCTCGACAAGATTTCTCTTGATATTATCTTTTCACTCCTGTTACGCTAGCGAATGGCGCGTGGGTAGGGTGATCCTCGGTAAGGCGTCTGTATTGGCCGCAGTTTCTCGATTTTTCTCGTCGTCGTCATTTCGCTGCAAGCCTGGAAGCTTCGAGGAGACGCGCTGGCACGGCGGAACAGCGGTTTGTGGGCAGGAAGCAGGCGTCCGCGCAGTGCAGACAACTGCGGGTCGCCAGTCCAGCGTCAGCAGGCGACGTCACGCGGCGAGGCTGGTGGAAACCGGCTGCTGCGTGCACAGTGAAGAGGTGTCCGCATCTCGCGGTCTTGCGGTAGCGTTCTCGTTTCCCGCGCACGGGGTCCCGGGTTCGATTCCCAGCGGGAATGTGTTTGTAAGGTGCAGTAGCTGCTGTTAATTTTTTCCAGAGGAAATCTGTTTCTACCATGTAGAACACTCCAGAATGATTGCAGCTTGCCGTACTTCAGACATTTGGTGGGTGATGTGATAAATATAATCGATACCTCTTGACTAGCTTTTTCCACTCAACTGATAAGTCATTCGACGGCTCTTCACTGATGAGGGATCTGACTTTGAGCCACGAATAGGTTTTAAGCAGTCCTTTAAGGACTGCATGGTTTTCGGAGGTTGGTGGTTTGAGTGGGGAAGCAGAGCCACTTTGCCGGAGGACAGGAGAATCTCGCGCGTGTCTTTTTCAGGAAGGTCGTCCTGGTTTTTAGCCGGGCGACGTGTCTCATATGTTACCTACAATGCAATAGTGTTGCACAATCGCAGTTCCCCGACTAAGTGCATAATGAAACTCATCGTATGTGTCAGTATGGGCACTGACTCTGTTGTGAGTAATTCTGCCCATTAATAACTTCACGATGTCTGCATACAGGGAAAAAAAAACCAAATGACGAAAACCGACGTTTGGTAGACACACAGCCGTCAATTTATGAAGCCTCACAGTTGCATTTGTGTGCGCTGGTGACGTGATGACGTTCAGAGGGAGCACATGGCCGTGATAAGGACTGGAAAAGCCACACACTATGGGTTTCTTCCAGTATTTAACGACCGTTAAGTTGTAAATGTTCCTTTCAGCTCTGCAGGAAGTTTCAGTACAGTAATGCAAAGTCTATAGTTACCGCAGATGGATGATGTATTGCTCATAATTACGGACTCGTTATGTATTACCCGAGTTGTTTACGTGTGAGAGCAGCAAGGCTCTTATATTTACTGGAGAAACCAATCAGTTACAGTCTTTTAAAAGGTAGTGTGATTCTTCCACCTCCCAAACTGAGTCTCATTTATGTACACCATTGAAACGACTGTGAAGTGCATGGCAGTGGGTACATCCATCGTATCACTTACTAGGAGTTTCTCATGGTCCATTCACGTTCAGGGGTGTGTGAAGAATCATTAAAGTGCCTCTGTGTGTGCAGTAATCAGTCTAAACTTGTCTTCGTGATCTGTGCGAGAGCCATACGAATGGAGTTGTGATGTATTCGCAGAGTCAGGATTTGACGTTGGTTCTACAGACTTTCTAAATGTGGTTTTATGGAATATTGTCTCCTCCAGAAATAACCTGTACTCAGTGCAGTCCTTAGCTCCTCGAAAAGCACGCAGAATGGCAATGTTCTGGGCTGATTTAACAATTGCGGCAATCACTCACCCAGACGCAGTATAGAAACATTCCTATAATGCATATAATGTCTCGTAATCTGCACGAAACACGCCGTGCAGTGTTTGTGTACGAAATAAAATGTTCACATGCGAGTATCTCCTAAAATAAATCACTCTCAAATCTCGAGCGTTCACAAAATATTCAGTTCTGTAGTCGCTCTTTGTCAACGGCAAGAGAATAATAAAAACGCGCAAATTTCTTTATTTTGGAATAAATTTGATCAGCACGATTAAACACAGGCGTTTACCAGAAGATGGCTCCCGAACGACTTAACCGACTCCTATATCGGAGGCACAAAGCCATACTGATACGCACGGGATATGCTTAATTCCTATCGGCTAATATATTAAACAGCCAACCAAATCATTTCGACCACTTGTATACTCAGGTATTTTCAATGTCAGCCAATCAGATTACTGCAGGTAATTTAGACAAGAAATCACGTAATTCCGAAACTAAATAATGCAGACAAAATTAGATTCCATTCCGCAACATAAATTACTTACAAATTTAATACTCAACTCCCTTCTGGCTGCCTTTTACAAAACCAAACTAAGTCGGACATACGTCACAAATTCCACTATTCTACAAGAAATGTTCTTACACATACATTTACTTAATTTCCATAAAATTTCAACGTATCTCCTCAGACCCTGCAAAACACTTAAATAACCCAAACACAATGAAATAATAATTTTCCAGCGTACTTTTTATTTAGTCAGAAATCTGTGGTAATGAAACGAAGGAAGATTCCAGACAAGTAGATCTTGTGGACGTGTACTTCTGGTTGTAGTTTCAGTTGATGCTATAGATGAATCCATCACAGTCGTCCCTTAGGTAAAAATTTATATCTCCGAAAGTACTGAAGTTATTCACTTGAAATCAGCTGTTCCAGCGTGAGAACCAAAATTCTGCTCTCCTCCCAGCTCCGTGGTAAGCTACGCTTTCGATGTAAGATGACAATTCGTAATAATTAGCTACATTGAAAACCCAGAGAGTGGTTGAAAAAGTGTTCATATAGCTGACATGGCCAGTTTCATCTGGTTGTTCCATTCAACTGATAAAACTGACAGAGTGAATAAACAGTTGATTAGCCAATCACGTCTTGCTGCATCAGTGACCTGCCGTCATCCGTGTACTGCTTGCCGTGGAGTGCATCCTTCGTTGGACCAAACAGACGGAAGTCGGAAGGTGCGAGATGCGGGTTGTTCAGCTCTGAGTGATCCACCGGTCACCCTGAAGGAGAGCACGTCCCCACATCGCAGGAGTCACAGCCGTCTGCAGCTGACCGACACGTGGAGGTCGGCCAGATATGCACAACCCTGCTGCGACGATGGCGCTGCTAGGCCAGGCGTGGATCACCAGTAAGCTCTTCTGACGATGACAGACACCTCCCACTACGACTCGCGGTGCTTCTGTTCACTGCCAAATCTCCTCAGACATTCTGCAAGCGGGTATGAAGATCTCCGATGCTCTGGTTTTCATCCGAAAGAAACTCAGTGACAGCTCTCTGCTTGGGTCGCAGCTCCTTTACGGACGCCACTTTGGAGGCTACATATGGTGCTGTCAGCTGATGGAATTCCATGAAGCTGTAGGGGCTGAAGCGGAAATGTTCCACGATGTCTCACAAAACTTCGCATTTTCCCTACAGAAACTGGCCGAGAAAAAAGTGTAGCGTTGCAGATCGAACGCCCCCGTAATTTTATAAGTAGCTCAGTTGGACGATGATTGTGCTTATGTATTTTAATCTGGATCCTTGATCTTGATGTGGCTAGATTCTTCACAATGCCTGTCTTCTCAGCATCTGGTAGCAAGAAATGCGTGTGTTTGATAATAGCTCCTCCTTAGATTTCTCCCTGAGGTCACTGGAAATTTAATATCGTTCTCGGCCGAAAACACTAACATCTTACTGCTATCTGAGCAGCACAGTGAAGTCGCTACCACAGCCAGGACAGACACACAGCCAAACCAGTTACAGAAGTACTGGCTTGCACGTCATCTAGTTCCGAAAATGACGAAGAGATTAAGGAAATGCTTTTTGAGAGAGGAGAAATTGCTCAGATCTTTAAGCGAGATGAAAACTTGTGATGCGGCACTCGAAATTGATAGTCGGAATACGAAGTGGAAGGAAAGTTGGAGGAAAATGAATTGAATTAAGGGAATGAAAGGGGAAGCTGCCTGGCAGAATTTTGCACAGAGCACAATTTAACCACTGCTAACAGTTGGTTTGAATCATGAAAGATAATTGTGTACATGTTAGGAGTCAGAATGCACCTCACTATTTGAGACATACTATATAGTCCTAATATTTACTATTATTTGGCAAATAAAAATGTGCTCGGATCGAACCTTGTTCTCTCATAACGACTCTGGAAGTTGCTAATGTCCATTCCCATCAGCTGGAAAATTATTTCCTGAACCAGAGATTAGGGAATAACCTGGTGTATTTCAATGCTGAATAAAACAACCCCTGTTCCAGAAAAAGTGTTGCATTACTTATTGAACTGCCCTCGTACAAATATTGAAATGTACTTTAATGCACGTTGTACTCATTGGAAAGCTAGTAAACAACTTTAATGATGGACGAAATGAGACCACTTCCTCACGGTTTTCCTGGGAAACGACACACCGACAAGTAAATACCTGTTGCAATTTGTGGAACATTCGGTAATGAAGACCGGTAGGGCTGCCTTAAAGGTCATGCCTCTCCTAGGGCACCATCACGGCACTCCGATTGAGAGAGACTCTATGAAGAAAAACCTGTGTGGGTGGACAGCAAACAGAAAACCGGTGCAGAAGACACAAATGACAAGCAGCCACGTCCACTCATTCGCCCTTCGTCTGCAGACCTGCTGCAGACCACTGCACGGTGTGTGGTCGAACCACTGTCCTCCCGAATGTGAGTCGAGTGTGTCTCACCGCCGCGCCCTGCATATCCAGTCCACTACTTGCATTTCACGCACGTTTCTCTGCCGGTTACATGGCGCAGACACGCACGAAGATTGTGTCTCCAAAATATGCTGAAGGTGATCGGGACCATGGCTCTCTGTCTTCTAATAATTCAGACGCGATGCCGCTCAGTATCTTGGCAAGTTTGTGATTACCTAGAAAACCGTTTGAGTGAAAGAATCTGCGAAAGCTCAGTCTAAACTACAGTCCATTACGAGTGTCACAATAAAGTAGAATACTACACCACTGATCTCGGGATACATCAAAGATTTATAAGACAATGACGTCTGTTTCTTAGCCGAGGAACATGTCGATGCTCGAAGACTGTATGGAAATGTGAACGGCTTTACAGCTTTTACCACTTCGTTTATTTACATGCAGCACCACTTGGATGTAGGAAAATACGGTAACAACACCTTTAAACAACAGTAAAAAGTCGTTCATTATGCGATTACAACGCCAGTGTCCAAAGTTTTGAGCCTATAACATTGAGTGCATACTTGGTATGGGGAGGCGAAAAAAACCGCAAAGCGATATAAAACGCAAGCAAATGTACAACTAACTAATGAGGGATGGGAAAGGAAGGCTCGGGTTGGTCGGGTGGCTTCCAGAAGCCTGCAGTGTACGTGTTGGCCTGCGACCCTGCGCTGACCTCCGGCGCTACGCTCTGTACAGCACTGCCTCGGCGTCGAGTCACGTCGAGCTGGCGTGAGAGAAGCCTTGGGACGAATCCTTAGGCGCTCTGCTGGCACCGTAACGGTCCGGCAGACCTCTTACGCTGGTGGAATGGAGGTGCTAATTCGGGACGATTCGAAAAAAGTGGACGCCGTGCTCGCGAAACCCACTTGTCTGAATTTCGGAAACCAGTTCACACTGTAGGGTGTGGAACTATTTCACTGACTCCGTCGTTTGCCCCTCATACGACCAGGAGAGTCAAGAGTGATGTCGGAGCTGTGATAGAGCTTACTTTGGTTTAACCATGACGTATCTGTCATCTAATAAGTATCCGAACGTTCTGGGGGGCAAAGATGTTAGACAAACACGTCTACGCCAAAAGGAGATATAAATACATATTTGTGCGAAAGTTCGACAACACACGTCCTGGAAATGGAGGCAAAGAGTTTAATTCCTGAACTGCTCAACCTGGAAATACCTGGGTACACCATAGCTTGCAACATTCGGATAAAATGGCGACATGATTTATGATTGTATTATGCAGCATTGTTTACGACGGAGGTGGGCGCTGAATCTTTTTCTTAAGAAAGAAGACACAGATATCAATCTGTTAAAAATACAGTTAAACTTACTAATGAATTTAGACTTACAGTGGTTCAGAACGGTTCAAATGGCTCTGAGCACTATGGGACTTAACATCAGAGGTCATCAGTCCAATAGAACCTAGAACTACTTAAACCAAACTAACCTAAGGACGTCACACACATCCATGCCCGAGGCAGGATTCGAACCTGCACCGTAGCAGCCGCGCGGTTCCGGATTGAAGCGCCTAGAACCACTCGGTCAAGGCAGCCGGTCAAGTTTAATCGTCCCTACCCTGAGACATTCACCGAGGAAACTGATTTCTGCATTACATGTACATTGCTTCTGATCAGGTGTCACGGATCTGAGGAACTTGAGATAAGGAGGAAGAAAATTTTTCCCAATTAGAGGTGCCACCATCTTGGATTTAAATATAAGTCGTGTAACTTTATGGCTGAAACAAGTTTGTTGCTTTGCCATTTTTTTGCTATGGCATATACACTCCTGGAAATTGAAATAAGAACACCGTGAATTCATTGCCCCAGGAAGGGGAAACTTTATTGACACATTCCTGGTGTCAGATACATCACATGATCACACTGACAGAACCACAGGCACATAGACACAGGCAACAGAGCATGCACAATGTCGGCACTAGTACAGTGTATATCCACCTTTCGCAGCAATGCAGGCTGCTATTCTCCCATGGAGACGATCGTAGAGATGCTGGATGTAGTCCTGTGGAACGGCTTGCCATGCCATTTCCACCTGGCGCCTCAGTTGGACCAGCGTTCGTGCTGGACATGCAGACCGCGTGAGACGACGCTTCATCCAGTCCCAAACATGCTCAATGGGGGACAGATCCGGAGATCTTGGTGGCCAGGGTAGTTGACTTACACCTTCTAGAGCACGTTGGGTGGCACGGGATACATGCGGACGTGCATTGTCCTGTTGGAACAGCAAGTTCCCTTGCCGGTCTAGGAATGGTAGAACGATGGGTTCGATGACGGTTTGGATGTACCGTGCACTGTTCAGTGTCCCCTCGACGATCACCAGTGGTGTACGGCCAGTGTAGGAGATCGCTCCCCACACCATGACGCCGGGTGTTGGCCCTGTGTACCTCGGTCGTATGCAGTCCTGATTGTGGCGCTCACCTGCACGGCGCCAAACACGCATACGACCATCATTGGCACCAAGGCAGAAGCGACTCTCATCGCTGAAGACAACACGTCTCCATTCGTCCCTCCATTCACGCCTGTCGCGACACCACTGGAGGCGGGCTGCACGATGTTGGGGCGTGAGCGGAAGACGGCCTAACGGTGTGCGGGACCGTAGCCCAGCTTCATGGAGACGGTTGCGAATGGTCCTCGCCGATACCCCAGGAGCAACAGTGTCCCTAATTTGCTGGGAAGTGGCGGTGCGGTCCCCTACGGCACCGCGTAGGATCCTACGGTCTTGGCGTGCATCCGTGCGTCGCTGCGGTCCGGTCCCAGGTCGACGGGCACGTGCATCTTCCGCCGACCACTGGCGACAACATCGATGTACTGTGGAGACCTCACGCCCCACTTGTTGAGCAATTCGGCGGTACGTCCACCCGGCCTCCCGCATGCCCACTATACGCCCTCGCTCAAAGTCCGTCAACTGCAGATACGGTTCACGTCCACGCTGTCGCGGCATGCTACCAGTTTTAAAGACTGCGATGGAGCTCCGTATGCCACGGCAAACTGGCTGACACTGACGGCGGCGGTGCACAAATGCTGCGCAGCTAGCGCCATTCGACGGCCAACACCGCGGTTCCTGGTGTGTCCGCTGTGCCGTGCGTGTGATCATTGCTTGTACAGCCCTCTCGCAGTGTCCGGAGCAAGTATGGTGGGTCTGACACACCGGTGTCAATGTGTTCTTTTTTCCATTTCCAGGAGTGTATAAACCATCTTTTGACTGAGAACGATAACATTTTTAGAAGGTGAAAGCAGTCTATCGTAGCACCGCGCTGGTAGTTACAAACCTTAGGTGATCACGAAGCAGTACGGACCCTTGTCATTTGAAGGAAACTGGTGACGTTGCAATTGATTTAGGGTGGACAACACTTTAACAGCTGCTGTTTCATACAGGTCTGCATGCGCCTCGTACAAGTATTGAGGGTGCAGTGTGAGGGCTGCTCAGTGGCACTGTGTTTCAGGACCACCCACCATGTCGGCAGTTACGGAGGTTCAGAACACCACAACCGAGGCCCTGGCCGCCCTGCTAGACGGGGGTGACGGCGCCCTGGTGACGCTGGTGGCGGGCGAGACGAGGGTGGCGGCTCACAGGGCCGTGTTGGCAGCCGCGAGCCCCGTGTTCGCAGCGATGTTCGCGCACGACATGCTGGAGGCCAGCTGCGGCCAGGTGAGCATCGACGACGTGGAGGGCCCGGTGCTGAGGCTCCTGGTGGCCTACACGTATACCCTGCAGGCCCCCCAGCTGCCCGACACGGCCGCCCAGCTGCTCTCGGCGGCCGACAAATACGGCTTGTCGGCCCTGAAGGCTGCCTGCGAGCGGCAGCTGATCTCGCAGTTGGCCGTCGAGACCGCAGCGGCGACGGCCGTCACGGCAGTGAGGCACTCGTGCCCGGACGCCACCAGGGCTGCCGTCGCCTTCATAAAGGACCACCTGCAGGTGATGGCCACGCGGGGCTGGGCGGACGCTGTGCTCGAGTACCCGCAACAAGTCATTGAAGTCAGCAGTATGCTCGGTGAGCCACCTGCAGAAGCCTGGTAAGCACGATTCCCTTTTTGGCAGTGCTAGTGTGAATCAGACGTCGTCCTTGCTTTGTTCGTCATGGGTTTCTTTGCTGCCTACGTTGCGTAACACCTTAACTTGATCTACTTACTGATCGTCGTTCACGAGACTAAGTCTCTCGCTGTTTTCACTTCTACTGCTTCTATCAATTTCGCCTTTCTCTGATTTACTCTGATTCCCTGTTCTGTACTCATTAGACTGTTCATTCCATTCAGCAAACCCTGTAATTCTTCTTCAGTCACTGAGGGAATCAGTCATCAACAAATCTTATATCATTTCACCCTGAATTTTAATTCCACTCTTCAATCTTTCCTTTATTTCCGTCATCGCTTCTTCGGTATATAGATTGAACAGTAGAGGCGAAAGATTGCATCCCTGTCTGACACCCTTTTTAACCCGAATACTTCGCTCTTGGTCTTCCACTGTTAATTTACCTTCTTGTCTCTTGTACATATTGCAAATTACTCTTCTCCTCTGCCTTACCCGTATTTTTCTCAGAATTTCAAACATCTTGCAACATTTGATATTGCCGAACGCTTTCGCCAGGACCACAAATCCTATGAACGTTAGGAACGTCAATTTTCTTTTCCGTTCTCCTGTGTATTATCCTTCTTAGCAACTGGGATGCTAGAGCTGTTAAGCTGATTGTGCGATAATTCTCACACTTCTCTGCTCTTGCAGTCTTCCAAATCGTGCAGATTATATTTCTCTCAAAGTCAGATTCTATATTGCCAGACTCATACATTCTACACAACAGTGAGAATAGACCTTTTGCCACCTCCTCCAATGATTTTAGAACTTGTGATTGAATGTTGTCTATACCTTTTGCCTTCTTTGATCTTAAATTTTCCAAAGCGCTTTTAAAATCTGATTCTAATCACCAATATTTTCCATACCGACTCCTGTTTGTTCTTCTGTCACGCCATCAGACAAGTTGTTCCAATCAGAGAGGCCTTCAGTGTACTCCTTCCAACTTTCCGATCTCGCCTCTGTATTTAACACTGGAATTCCCATTGTGCTCTTAATGTTACCACGCTTGCTTTTAATTCCGTGGAAGATTGCTTTGAATTTTCTATATGCTGCGTCAGTCGTCCCAAGAACCATTTCTTCTTTGATTTCTTCACATTTTTCGTGCAGCCATTTCACGTTAGCTTCTCTGCACTTCCTATTCATTTCATCCTTAAGTGACATACTTCTCAATTACTGATTTTCCTGAATATTTTTGAACTTCTGTCTTTGATTGATCAACTGAAGGATTTCTTATGTTTCCCATGGTTCCTTCGCAGTTAGCTTCTTTGTACCTACGTTTTTCTTTCCAACTATTGAGCTGTTAATTATCGCAGTATCTGTAGCCTCAGAGAACATAAATCTCATCTCTTCTTTCCTTAGTACTACTGTATTCCACTTCTTTGTAAATCGATTGCTCCTGACGAGTCTCGTAAAGTTCAGCCTACTCTTCATCATTGCTAAATTGTTATGAGTCTAAATCTACTCCTGGGTATGCTTTACAGTCCAGTATCTGATTTCAAAATCTGACTTTAAACCTCCCATGTTTCGGTCCTTTCTCAAGTATACCCCCCTTGTCTCAAGATTCTTGAATAGACTATACCAGCTATTACTAGGATAAATTTACTATTGAACGTAACTAGCCTTACTTCTCTCCTATTCCTATTATCAAGTACATATTCTCGTGTAACCGTTTCTTCTACTCCTTCGCCTACGGTTGCGTTTCAATCCCTCCATGACTATCACATATGTACCGAATTACCTGTTCAATATCCTCATACTTTCTCTCTCTTCACTTTTAACTTGCGACGTCATCATGTATACCTGAACTATGGATGTTGTTGGTTTGCTTTCGATTCTCACGAGAACATCTATACTCATCCGTTCACAGTATCTCACTTTCTGCCCTGCCTTTCTATTCATACTGAATCCTACTCCTGTTATCTGCTGCTGTCGCTACTACCCTATTCTCATACGACCAGAAATCCTTTCCTTCCTTTCCTTTCCTTTCCTTTCCTTTCCTTTACTTGTCTTTCCTTTACGCGTCACTGACACGCACTACAGCTAGATACGTCCTCAGCATTTCCCTTTTCTTATTTTCTAGCTTCTCAACCACATACAAATTCCTTACTTTCCACATGACGACTCGTAGAATGTTATCCTTTTGTTGATTACTCAACTTTTTTCCCATGGTCACCTCCCCCTTGTGCCTCCTCGCCTGGAGGTTTGAATGGGGGACTAGTCTTGCCAATGGAGAGTCTGTACAGCACAGACTTAATGAGTCACATGCCTCATTGACGGACGTTATGTATCTTTAAGCAGTGGTTTACATTGCCTTTTGTATCCTCACGTTGTTGATCATTGCCAATTCTTCCTCATTTAGGAGCAGTTTCAGACCTCAAGGGAAAGAGAGTGCCGTGAACCTCTGTCGGCCCCTCCGCCCTCTTTGGAAAGGCTGTTGGCTGAAAGAGGGTGACACCTGATGCTGGAAAAGTCTTCAGACACCAATGCTGATGATTCGTATTCAAAATTCAAGTGATGGTGAGGTTCAAACCTAGGACTGAGGACTTTCCTGATTACGAAAAAAGACGCTACCCCTGGGTGACTGGCCCCAAAGAGCAGGGTGTGACTCCCTGAGATATCCAGTCAAGCAGGAGCTACGAGCACTGCGGCTACTCATGCACACTGGGGGCAAACAAGAAGAGAATACTCCAGCCAGCACAGTATCATTGTCACACTCAATGCTGTGCCTTACAATCACATTTCCTTCTCGTCTCTGTTCAGCTATCGCCCCGAATTTTTTCCGTGCATTCCCTTTTACAAAGCAGACAGGCAATCTCTGCCCCCCTGTCGTGTTTGAAGTTCCCCATGGCGTTACCAGAGGTCGTCCACGGAATCCTATGAGGTTTTCCGCTACTGGGATACAGCAGATTATATTCGCTGTCCACCTACAGGTGTACGACATATCTCCCACAACGGCAGTATTGATGTGACGTTTCCATCCAGCTATCATTTGTTGCCTCTGTCTCTCGGATACATATGCTCCATACAAGTCTATTTTGTTTCCTTTCCAATTTAAAAAAAAAAAAAATCCATATTCAATAGACTACAGGTTACTTCACAAGTTGTAAACATTGTCCATCAGATAAAATTGCATACACTGCGTAACCCATATTTTTTCTTTTAATGGTGGCCTCTACTGCAAACTGCTCAACACGAAAATTGTTGTTTAAGAAACACATCACCTCTGCTGTCTTTTCAATGAATCGAATTGTAGAGACATTACACGCATATATACAGTTCTATTTGCTTTACTCAAATGCAGATTTTGAATATACTCTTGATAACTTTTATAGCATAGCTCTTGTAATTCTTGTCCATCTTCTTCATTCCCTTGGGCTTCACATCAAACAGCGCCTGCATATCCATGACCATATAGTTTCAACAGTAAGTTGATTCCCCAACTTATCAGTTTGTTTCTCTATCGCTGGATCTCTCTCTCTCTCTCTCTCTCTCTCTCCCTCTCTCTCTCTCTCTTCCTCCAGTGATATAATTCAGCATCCATATATCAGTTTTCAAATTACCTCACAACCAAAAGTAGCAGCCAGTTGACGTTAACTGCTTCTAAATTCTGTCTGATAGTTGTTCTGTGAGGGCAGCAAAATTGTTGGCCCTTATGTTTGGGATTTGGTTTATGCTTCATTGTGAACAATTTGTTGTTTTGCATCTTAGGCTACGCCAATGGGGAATGTAGCAGAAGTAGTGCAGAAAAAGATCAGTTAATTGGTGGCACAGTCAGGTTAAGTGAGGGGCTGGTGTTGTTGGCACTGAGTGTTCTGTTACCCCGGTGGACAGTCCCTCAGCTGTACTGCCTGCAGTGAGCCCCTGTGTGAACACGCCCACCCACACAGTGTTTCTCTGTGCAGCTCGCCGACCGCCACAGGGGGCGGGTCCACCCCCAACTCTGACTGTCAACCCCACAGCGGCCACAGCCGGTCTCCTGCTGCAGCTGCGCCTCCCACGTCTGCCCGACACACCCCTCCACCTGATGACGCAGCCGTCTCTCGCTTCCGGTGAGTTGTTGCCACACGTGCCCAAGTCTTACCCTCGCAGTACCGCTTATTTTGGCATTAACCAGCCGATATAGTAAATAAAATAAAATACAGATTCCTTCAGTTTTTGGATAGAGGTTACAGTTGCCATTAAACATTACTCCTTTCTCAATTTTTTGGCTATGATATTTTGAAGATTGAGCACATACGCAGAAGATTTCTCGTTCTCTGTATTTGCAGTGAGAATTACGTTCAGTTCAGTCACTCAACTGTAGTTACGTATTGTTCGTATTGTTCAGGAAAAATAACCTTGTTTCACAAAGCACCTAGCATCTAGAGCACATTGGTCTATCGATTATTCAAAAGAGTTTGAAGCTCATCCCTGTTGCTTTTTGAACATTTTTGATCACATTCTAAGTTGATTTCTGAATGAATCGTAAGTTGATTTTTGAATGCGTGCATAGTGTACGTGATGTACCTGCCAGGGGAATCCTCGTCGCATCTGGAAATAAACTTTCCTGCAGACAAAAGGGGACGGGGCTACACGAGCTGAGTGGAATAAAGCCGCACGGGTGAATGTAGTATGTGTGTGTGTGTGTGTGTGTGTGTGTGTGTGTGTGTGTGTGTGTGTGACTGACTGGTATGCAGATGATGAGCGAATAGCTACGTCCATAGATTCAGACTACCAGAGTGGAAATGAACGACCGACAGGAATAACAGATACGAAATATTAACGTATTATCCAGATACGAAATATTAACGTATTATCTTGTCGCTGTATCAAAGAAAATGAAAGTTCGACAAAGTTTTTGACCAGGTCGCTACACTAGAGAGGGCAAGTTGTACATTTCCTGGTTAGCAGCCGCTTAAGTTCCATTCTGGGAGTAGCGCGGAAAACGCGTTGTACGAACACGTAATAACGCGCCCCCCATGCGGGTTCGGGGGTAAGAATAGGCCCGCGGTATTCCTGCCTGTCGTAAGAGGCGACTAAAAGGAGTCTCAAATGTTTTGGCCTTAATGTGATGGTCCCCCTTGGGGTTTGACCTCCATTTTTCAAAATTCTACAGAAGTACGAGCCTTTTGGGGAAGGACACCTTACATGGTGTACCACTGGTCCTAAGTGCACTAAGACCTTGGCACTCAGCATTGCACCGGCGTTGTCACCATACCCATTATTCCTCAACTTGGGCCTAAACGCCTGATGGGTTGTCCAAGTTACGCCCATAGTGCCTCTCCATTTGCACCAGCGATCATGATGGACTTTCCATGGCACCAGAAATCCAGCACGGTAGCCAGCCCGTTGTGGTGGGGTCGTCATGTACCCTCTAGGTTGTAGCCCCCTGACAACACAGGGATCGTACTGCCGATACCTGAGCTGCACCCTCCCCACGTTGGCCAAGGAGTAGATGCCCGTCTCCTTGGGGCATCAGGACTCCCGGCAATGGTCATCCTGCCAGGTGGCCCTTGCTGCGGCTGGGTGGCGCCCGTGGGGAGAGCCCCTGGTCGGAGTGGGTGGTATCGGGGCGGACGTTTCGCACATGAAACGTCAACACGTATCAGGTCGCTCTGCGGCCGAGTCTTCCAAAAGAAAAGGTACCGTTTCTAGTTCTGGTTCTCCTGCCCTTTCCCCCTTGGCCACTCCATGGGAGGAGGGACAGGCCCGCCGGCTTGGGGCAAAGTACTTCCCCCGCTATTTGGTCTGTTCTCGAACAGATGGGGGGACGTTCGCCACCTCCAAGCCCATGTTCTTTGTTCAACACATTGAGGACGTCTTCGGGGAAATCGAGGCTCTCAGCAAGATGCGATCA
Source organism: Schistocerca piceifrons (assembly GCF_021461385.2). Classification (NCBI taxonomy): domain Eukaryota; kingdom Metazoa; phylum Arthropoda; class Insecta; order Orthoptera; family Acrididae; genus Schistocerca; species Schistocerca piceifrons. The sequence goes on along the minus strand of NC_060148.1, from coordinate 70,784,984 downwards.
GGGTCCGTTCTTACCAAGACCACCTCTGCCACACAATCGGCGGCACTCCAGGCGTGCGACCGCCTAGGGGACATCCCAGTCTCCATTGTCCCACATCTGGCACTAAATAGGACGCAGGGGGTTATTTTTCATCGTGACCTCCTGCTACAATCTGATGAGGAGCTCAGGGCCAACCTGGAGCGCCGCGGCGTGCATTTCGTCCGGCGAGTCCAGCGCGGCCCCAAAGACCGTCGCATCGACACCGGGGCCTTTATCCTCGCCTTCGAGGGGGACGTTCTCCCGGAGAAGGTCAAGGTGATGTGCTACCGGTGCGACGTGCGACCTTACGTCCCGCCTCCTATGCGCTGTTTTAGGTGTTTGCGCTTTGGGCACATGTCGTCCCGGTGTGAGGCTGAGCCCCTTTGTGGCGACTGTGGACGTCCTCTTCGTGAGGAACATACTTGCACCCCACCACCTCGGTGCCCTAATTGTCCTGGCGTCCACTCGCCTAGGTCCCCAGACTGCCCCGCCTATCAAAAGGAGAAAAAGATACAAGAAATCAAAACTTTGGATCGGCTCTCTTATTCTGAGGCCAGGAAGAAGTATGACCGCCTTCATCCCGTGTCACTGGCCACTTCGTTTGCCTCAGTTGTGTCCGCTCCTTCCGCTGTATCCTCACCTCTATCCTGTCCCCTCTCCGCCTCCTCTGCCCGTCAGGGGGCTCTGCCTCCGCCTCCCAAATCCCTCCCTTCCAACTCCTCCTCCCCCGCAGCCCCCACCCCCCCCTGCCCCAGGGGCCACCCTTCCTCCTCCTCCTCCCCCCACGCCACCTGAGAAGCGATCCTCTTCTCAGGCGTCCATCGGGGAAACGTTCCGGACCCCAGCTTCCGAGGTCCGGCGTTCCAAAACGGACCCCGTGCGTGAGGACCTTCTTCGGGTCCAGCCCACCATCCCTGTGCCTCCTCGGCCTTCCAAGAAGGCCTCCAAGAAGAAATCTCTATCCCCCTCTCCACCCCGGCGCGTTTCATCTGACGCTTCATCCGTGAGTCGCTGCTCCCGGCCGTCCTCAGTTTCGCCGGGACGCTCTGCTGCCAGGCGTTCCGCCGGCCTTTTGTCGGCAAATGATGCGGCCCCTCCTACACAATCAGGGACAGCGGCCGCAGCTGGCGACGAGTCGATGGAACCGGATCCGCCTGCCGTCAGTTGTAGCGTTGTTGCCTCGCAACCTGGCCCTCCGCGGCCATCGAGGTGACCAGCTCTTCCCCGTCTCGTTCCCCCACCTTTTTGACTAGCAATGGCGTTGTTTCATTGGAACATAAGAGGTATTCGATCTAATCGGGAGGAATTACAACTGCTCCTCCGCCTGCACTGTCCGCTCGTCCTTGGTCTCCAGGAAACCAAGTTGCGCCCGACTGACCGTATTCCCTTTTCCCACTATACCTCGGAGCGGTATGACCTCGCCCCTGTGGACGGTATCCCAGCTCATGGTGGGGTCATGTTGCTCGTTCGGGACGATGTCTATTACCATCCCATCCCATTGACCACCCCACTCCAAGCAATAGCTATCCGCATTACTCTTTCTGCTTTTACTTTTTCAGTTTGTACCGTCTACACTCCACCGTCTTCTGCTCTTAGTCGGGCTGACATGATGCACCTGATCGATCAGCTTCCCCCGCCGTTCTTATTGTTTGGCGACTTCAATGCCCATCATCCCCTTTGGGGCTCTCCTGCATCCTGTCAAAGAGGCTCACTCTTGGCGGATGTCTTCAACCATCTCCATCTTGTCTGCCTCAATACCGGCGCCCCGACTTTCCTCTCGGACTCTACTCATACCTACTCCCACTTGGACCTCTCGATCTGTTCTACCACTCTTGCCCGTCGGTTCGAGTGGTATGTCCTTTCTGACACCTATTCGAGCGACCACTTCCCCTGTGTCGTTCGTCTCCTGCACCACACCCCATCCCCACGTCCTTCGAGCTGGAACATACTGAAAGCTGACTGGGGACTTTACTCCTCCCTGGCGACCTTTCCGGACCACGATTTTCCCAGTTGTGACAGTCAGGTCGAATACCTCACGGCTGTTATTATCAATGCTGCCGAACGTTCCATTCCTCGTACTACTTCTTCTTCACGTCGCGTTTCCGTCCCCTGGTGGAACGAGGCTTGTAGGGACGCTATCCGTGCTCGACGACGTGCTTTACGCACCTTTCGCCGCTATCCTACGTTGGCGAATTGTATTGAATACAAACGACTCCGAGCGCAATGCCGTAGAGTCATCAAAGACAGCAAAAAAGCTTGCTGGGCCTCTTTCACGAGCTCCTTTACCAGTTTTACTCCCTCTTCCGTTGTTTGGGGTAGCCTGCGCCGGCTGTCAGGCATTAAGGCCCACTCCTCAGTACCTGGCCTGACCTCAGGTAATGAGGTCCTTGTCGATCCTGTGGCTGTCTCCAACGCCTTTGGCCGCTTTTTCGCGGAGGTTTCAAGCTCCGCCCATTACCATCCTGCCTTCCTTCCCAGGAAAGAGGCAGACGAGGCTCGGCGACCTTCCTTCCACTCGCTGAATCTGGAGACTTACAATGCCCCCTTTACTATGCGGGAACTCGAACGTGCGCTTGCACTGTCCCGGTCCTCTGCTCCGGGGCCAGATGCCATTCACGTTCAGATGCTGGCACACCTTTCTCCGGCGGGCAAAAGCTTCCTTCTTCGCACCTACAATCGCGTCTGGACCGAAGGTCAGGTCCCCATGCGTTGGCGTGACGCCGTTGTTGTTCCTATACCCAAACCCGGGAAGGATAGACACCTTCCTTCTAGTTACCGCCCCATTTCTCTTACAAGCTGTGTCTGTAAGGTGATGGAGCGCATGGTTAATGCTCGGTTAGTTTGGATTCTTGAATCTCGACGACTACTTACTAATGTCCAATGCGGCTTTCGTCGCCGCCGATCCGCTGTTGACCACCTTGTGACCTTGTCGACATTCATCATGAACAACTTTTTGCGAAGGCGCCAAACGGTAGCCGTGTTCTTCGACTTGGAGAAGGCTTATGATACCTGTTGGAGAGGAGGTATCCTCCGCACTATGCACAAGTGGGGCCTACGCAGTCATCTGCCCCTTTTTATTGATTCCTTTTTAACGGATCGAAAGTTTAGGGTACGTGTGGGTTCCGTATTGTCCGACGTCTTCCTCCAGGAGAACGGAGTGCCTCAGGGCTCCGTCTTGAGCGTAGCCCTTTTTGCTATCGCGATCAATCCAATTATGGATTGCATTCCACCTAATGTCTCAGGCTCTCTCTTTGTCGATGACTTCGCGATCTACTGCAGTGCCCAGAGAACATGCCTCCTGGAGCGCTGCCTCCAGCGTTGTCTAGACAGCCTCTACTCATGGAGCGTGGCAAATGGCTTCCGGTTCTCTGAAGAGAAGACGGTTTGTATCAACTTTTGGCGATATAAAGCGTTCCTTCCGCCATCCTTACATCTCGGTCCCGTTGTTCTCCCATTCGTGGACACAACTAAGTTTCTAGGGCTCACGTTGGACCGGAAACTGTGTTGGTCTCCACATGTCTCTTATTTGGCGGCCCGTTGTACACGTTCCCTTAATGTCCTCAGAGTTCTTAGCGGTTCATCTTGGGGAGCGGATCGCACTGTCCTGCTTCACTTGTATCGGTCCATAGTCCGGTCGAAGCTGGATTATGGGAGCTTCGTCTACTCGTCCGCTCGGCCATCCCTCTTACGCCGGCTCAACTCCATCCACCATCGGGGGATACGTCTTGCGACCGGAGCCTTCTACACTAGTCCTGTCGAGAGTCTTTACGCTGAAGCTGCCGAGTTACCGTTGACCTACCGGCGCGACATACTGCTGTGTCGGTATGCCTGCCGGCTGTTGTCTATGCCCGAACACCCCTCTTACAAGTCCTTCTTCGCCGATTCTCTCGACCGTCAGTACGGGTTATATGTGTCTGCCCTGCTGCCCCCCGGAGTCCGCTTCTGTCGCCTGCTTCGACAATTGGATTTTGCCCTCCCTACCACCTTCAGAGAGGGTGAGAGCCCGACACCACCTTGGCTCCAGGCTCCGGTTCGTATTTATCTCGACCTCAGCTCACTCCCGAAGGAGGGTACTCCGGCTGCAGTGTATTGCTCACGGTTTGTCGAACTTCGTGCTCGACTTGCTGGTCACACCTTTATTTACACCAATGGCTCCAAAACTGACGATGGTGTCGGCTGTGCCTTTGTCGTCGGGACCGCCACCTTTAAATACCGCTCCTTGACCAATGTTCCAGCTTTACGGCCGAGCTTTTTGCTCTCCATCAGGCCATTCAGTATGCCCGCCGCCACCGCCATTCATCGTATGTCCTCTGCACTGACTCACTCAGTGCTCTTCAGAGCCTTGGGGCTCCCTATCCGGTCCATCCCTTGATTCAACGAATACAGCAGTCCCTCCATTGTTTCGCCGATAATGGCGGTTCTGTCAGCTTTCTGTGGGTCCCCGGACATGTAGGAGTGCCTGGGAATGAGGCTGCGGATGCTGCAGCCAAGGCTGCAGTCCTCCAGCCTCGGCCAGCCTCCCATTGTGTCCCGTCATCTGACGTTTGTGGGGATGTATGTAAGAGGCTTGTGTCCTTGTGGTGGGATGCTTGGTCATCCCTCCAATGAAACAAGCTCCAGGCAGTAAAACCGCTCCCAACTGCTTGGACAACTTCCTCCCGACCATCTCGGCGCGAGGAGGTCCTTCTGACCAGGTTGCGGATTGGGCATTGCCGGTTTAGCCACCGCTACCTGCTCTCTGGTGACCCAGCCCCGCAGTGCCCTTGTGGTCAGGCATTAACGGTGCGCCATGTTTTATTGTCGTGTCCCCGTTTTAGTCAATTTCGTGTTGTCCTGTCCCTGCCATGTACCTTACCGGATGTTTTAGCTGATGACGCTCGAGCAGCTGCTCGTCTTCTGCGTTTTATAACTTTAACTGGCTTGACCAAAGACATTTAACCTTTTTACTTCTTTCATCTGCATCTTTGTCAGGTCCTTTTGATGTCCCCCCATCCCCTTGAGTTTTAGCAGGTTCCTTGTGCTCTAACACCAGTGACTGGGCGCTAATGACCTCAGCAGTTGAGCGCCCTTAAACCCTACCAAAAAAAAAAAAAAAACAAAAAAAAAAAAAAAAAAAAAAAAAAAAAGTAATAACGCCTAACCGGAGAATAATCGCTGGATAATTACTAAACCGGTGATTCTGGCAGAGTTAGTAGAGTTAACTGTAGAATGAGCTTTGACAATGATAGGAATAGTTACAGAATTAGGGATGAGAAGCTTTTGTTAGAACGAGGAAGGAGAAGAAACGGGGCGGTTCCAAATTTATACAAAAATTTCGTACTACTACTTTTGTACTTTTCGATCTCATGCTTAAGAAACTGGAGCTTATGAATGAAACATGAAACTATTTCCTAACACAAAGCCTTTCGCTTGTGGTAGGCGAAACAGGCATTTCATATTGGTACTTGGCGAGTTATATTCTGCCGTATTATAAAAATGACCATGATTACCAAAACAATCTCGCTTGTTTGGTGTGTGTTACAGTTGCTGCAATATTAGAAAGGCCTATTTTCTTTCGTCCTGCAAACAGTGACTATAGACGTAATGAGATCGAGAAACCACACCAGTCTTTGGTACTATTTGTATTAAAAGCTTTTTGAGTATTAGACAACACTTCTATTTTTCTTGTAGCAAAACATTTGAAGAATTTTGATGAGGTAACAGATTCTTTCGCAGAAAGGAAAGCACGGCGTGTAAAGCTGGAGCAAGATTAGTGAGAAATGAACGCAAGGATTGAAGAAATATGTACTGTCTTGCTTGTCTCTTGTCTTATCTGGTTTTGTGTATCCTATATTTCATTTTATGTCACACAGAACAGAAAGTTATTAGCAATTAGGCAATAAAGAATCCAAATTTTCTGAAGAGTTCTTCTTCTTCCGGTTACAAATAATTCCATCCAGTATTAATTGTGACGTTATTTCCTTTAAAATCAAAGGACATTTTAATTTCCGCTGTCCTGAATGTACTTCGATGGCATCCGTTACAAAATACACATTTGAGTCCCACAGTGCGAAGTGCAGTGATGTGCAGTGTGAAGAGGCGTGGCACTGCACTTCAGCACACTTAAGACCAAATAACGCGTCTTAAATTTCTTCGTTCGAAGTTACATGTTTTATGCATAGGACTCTTCAGGAAGAAGTGCTCTACAAAATGAACATTTTTTGAAAAGTTTTTTTTGACGCCCTATCTCAAGCGCTCGAGGGACGGGGGGGGGGGTGGGGGGGGGTGATCTGTGTTCACATTTAGTGACTTTGCTGTTTCCTCTTCGTTCACTGCTGTCATGTCAAATGAAAGAGAGTGGTTTCTGTGGCTGGGAGATATCAAGTGAATTAAAATACGTTCACACAATTATGGAAGATTAAAATATGTCATTAGTTCCAGATTTTAATACAATTTCCACCTCTCTGACAGTCAAGCATTAATTATCTTGCAGAACAATGAAGTTACTTTTGTCGCTTTGCTGAAGTAATTCGGCTTTTATTGATCTTTTCCGCTGAGGCAGCCAGTTTGTTTGAAACAAAGTGTTCAATTCCACACTATTGGCTAGTTTCAACTGTTCGCTGCATTTCAAGGGCACGTTTTCATCTTCTACAGGGTGTATACGACCCGGGACAACCGAGAGATCTGGGAAAAACCCGGGAACTTTTTCATCCGGGAGAAAACCAGGAAAAACCCGGGAATTTTTTAGAATTATGGGAATTTTTCATTGTTTTAGTTTTCAGTTAAATTTCTGTAATTTTGACTGGCAAGAACCGTTACTCTAACAAATGATATTACTGTATCCCGCAACTGCAGAATAGTACTGCAACAATGAAACTTAACGAGAGAAAAAAACCAAAATAACTTAAAATGCAAAAGAAATGCGCCACATACGACGACGACACAGAGTCCTCATGCAAGCGTCTGCCAACAGCAAAACGTGTCAAAGGCTTTGGGAAGGCTGTGCAATACTTCATAACAACAAATTCCCTCCGATGACCGTGAAGTCACAACTGTTTACATTACATTCGTGTTAGCACTTACGAGCGAGCTCATGCGCATGCGCAGTTGAGTCGCGTTTGAGAAGCAGATTCTCCCACTTCTGGCTACAGGAATGTGTGGCTCTCCGCTGTGCAAGCAGTCGCAGCAAACAGCTAGATGGTACCGGGAAAAGGGGGCGCCAAATTCATATTCTCAAGGAAAAAAACTTGTTTCACAAAGCGCCTAGCATCCAGCGCACGTTGATCTATCGATCATTTATATGATTTTGAAACGCATCCTTGTTGGTTTCTGAAAACATTTTAAGTTCATTTATGAATGAATCGTAAGTTGATTTTTGAATGCGTGCGTAGTGTACGTGATGTCTCTGTCAGGAGAATCCTAATCGCATCTAGAAAATAAACTTTCTGCAGACAAAAGGGGATGGGGCCGTACGAGCTGAGCGGAGTAAAGCCAAACGGATAAATGCCAGTCGCTGTCTGATTATGTGGTTGATTGGGTTTTCAAATGTTCAGCTTTCTTATAATTCGTAGCGAAATCCATAGATTCAGCCTACCAGAACGGAAATAAACGACTGCAGGAATAACAAGTGGGTAAGATTACGTATTATCTTCTCGTTGTATCCAAGAAAATGAAATTGACAGAAACTTTCTGCCCAGATTGCTACACTAGTAAGGTCCAGTTGTACAGTCCCCGGCTAGCAGCCGCTTAAGTTCTGATTCGGAAGTAACGCAGAAAACGTTTTGTACGAATTTGTAACAACGCCTAATGGCAGAACAATCACGGGGTAACTAAACCGGTGTTTCTGGCAGGGTTACTGAAGTTAATCTGCGAACAAATTTTGACAGTAGCAGGAATGTCCACAGAATTGGTGATGACAAGATTGTTAGAACGAGGAAGCAGAATAAACGGGGACATCACACAAATTATGGAAGGACGAGACTATTCCAAATTTATATAAGAATTTCGTAATACTACTTTCCGATCTCATGCTTGAGAAACTGGTGCGCATGAATAAAATGTGAAACTATTTCCTAACATAAAGCTTTTTGCTTGTTGTAGGCCTAATAGGCATTTGATATTGGTACTTAGTGAATTATATTCTATCGTGTTTTAAAAATGACCATTTGTGTCAAAACAGTCTCGGTAATTTGGTGTGTGTGTTACAAAATTCGCTACAATATTAGAAAGGCCTGTTTTGTTTTATTTAGCATCCAGCGACAAAATAGACGTGATCAGATCCAGAAAACACAAATCTTGGGTATAATTTGTATTAACAGCTTTTTCAGTATTAGATAACGAAATTTCGATTTTTCATGCAGCAAAAAGTTTGGCGAACTTTGGTGAGGTAATAGATTCTTGTGCAGAAAGCAAAAGCACGCCATTTAAAGCTGTAGCAAGATTAGAGAGAAAAAATGCTAGGAGGTAAGTATTGAAATGTGTACTTTCTTGCTTGTCTCTTGTCTATATTGGTTTTATGCATCCTATATTTTACTTTTGTCACACAAAACAGGAAGTTATTAGCTATTAGGCAATAAAGAGTCCAAATTTTCTGAAGAGTTCTTGTTCTCCCAATTACAAATATTCCCATCCGCTATTAATGGCTCGTTTTTTTTTAAAATGAAGAGGGGCAGGCTGTCAGACTGGCTGACTGGGAACAGGAGAGGCACCACAGGACATTTCTATTTCCACAGTCCTGAATATAGTTTAATGTCATCGCTTACAAAATATACCCGTTTCAATTCCACAGAGTGAAATACAGTGACGTGCGATAGGAGAATGCTGTGTGAAGAGGCGTGGCACTGCGCTTCGGCACACTTCAGACCATATAACATGTCTTATATTTTCTCGAACACGTATGTTTTTGTTTCAAATTTTTCGGAATGATGTGTTTTACAAGATGCCCTAGGGTACTTTTGAAAATTCGATTTTTTTGGTGTTGACCGGTTCGCAAATATCGTAGATGCGAGGCTGATGCGCAGAGAAGTCTGAACTACAGTGGGCAGTCACCACGTGGCCCGTGTTGACGTTCAGTGGTTTTCCTGTTTCTCCTTCGTTTACTCTCGCGTCACATGAAAGCAAAACGGATATCTTTGGCCGGGAGGTATCAAGTGAATTAAAATACATTCACATAATTACTGAAGGCTGATATACATTATTAGTTTCAGATTTTATTTTGTTTCCACGTTTCTGACATCAAGCACCAATCGCCTTGCAGAACAATGAAGTTATTTTTGTCTGTTTGGTAAAGAAATTTGGCCTTTATTAACCTTTCCCGCAGAGGCATCCAATGTATTTGAAACGAAATTTTTAATTCCACAGTACTGGCTAGTTTCAACTGGTCGCTGCATTTCAAGTGCAAGTTTTCATCTTCTAGCACGTATGGCATTATTCCATAATAATGAACCAAACATGAGATAATGCAGCACTGGTACTCCCAGAAAATTTACATCTGAATCTGGACATACGAATGTGCGCTTTAAGTAGCAGTTTAAATGTGCACATTTTAGTATGGTTCACGAAGTTCTGATCTCTTGGAGTACCCTGTGACGTCTTACTACTTTTACAACGTAATGTAAGATCTTTCAATGTTCTACACGTACGTACATACGGGCTTCCTACGTCATGTTAGCTGCGCAAGCTCGGGGCGCCTCTTACCTGGCGCTCTCCGGCAGCTGCTGGAACCAACCTGTTTCCAGCAGGTCGTGGAAAAATATTGCGAATGTTGGTTTGAAAAGCGTTAATTTCAAAGTAAATATCTTTTAACGTAAGTTGGACTATGCGCGAGGATGTACCATGAAATTCTTAAATCAGTGTTTGACTCCATTTAAAAATCAACTCTTTAATGACAAGCCATTTAGAAGAATTTCGAACCCTGAAGATCAGACATTTATGTCGTTATTAAACATTTTCCTGCCACATTTGTGTGATGTATCGTAAAGTGTAACATGCGCAAAAATCAACATTATATCGAAAGACTAGCTTCTCTTGCAGCTTATTAACCTTTGTGACCAATATTATATGTGGAAGCTTTGCTTTTCTTGTAGCAACACTATGTATATTAATTTAAGGCATTAACTCGTGTGTTACCGCTGCTTAGCAAGGATGTTGCTATTGGCTGACTACATCACGCGCCCTATGCCCTGAGTACTCGCTGTCATGAGCTGGCGAGATCACGTGACATGAGCTGTGGCTGGCTCACAAAAGCGCATTGCAATCTCGATTTCTGTGATTCGGAAAGTAACCTGCGGTGTTTGGTGGAATTCCAGTGTGTGCTGTCGTAATACGAAAATACGCAACGTACATGTTGCTGACATCAAAGATATTTCCAAAACGTGTATTTTTCCCTGAGTTTCGTTTTCTAAAGTGCCAGGAAATTCTAAGCCCATGTCCAAAACCATTTCAAAGGATTGATAAGGTTTGCACTTCCGAGGGGAAATATACTGTCACTTAAGACGGAAAAAGTGTTTTCACGCGCGAGAAAGTGTATTTTTAAGCGGGAAATCCGGGAATTTTTTTCCTTGTCCATGTATACATCCAGTATTAATCAAATTTGATACGTATGAAGTGTCGTCTCTGTTATGTGACTGGATTCTTGATTTCCTCGCAGAGATGTCACAGTTCATTCTGATAGACGGCAAATCATCGAGTAGAATAGAACTCATATACGGCGTTCCGCAAGGTAGTGTCGTAAGCCCTCTGCTGTTCCTTATTTACATAAATGATCTAGGTGATAATCTGAGCTGTCCCCTTAGATTGTTTGCAGATGACGCTGTAATTTACCGTCTAGTAAAATCATCAGACGATCAATTCCAATTACAAAATGATCTAGAGAGAATTTCTGTATGATGCGGGAAGTGTCAGTTTGCACCAAACAAAGAAAAGTGCGAGGTCATCGACATGGGTACTAAGAGGAATCCGCTAAATTTTGGGTATACGATAAATCGCACAAATTAAAGGGCTGTCAATTCGACTAAATACCTAGGAATTACAATTACGAGCAACTTAAATTGGAAAGATCACACAGATAATATTGTGGGGAAGGCGAAACAAAGGCTGCGCTTTGTTGGCAGAGACTTGGAAGGTGCGACAAACCTACCAAAGAGAGCCTACATTACACTTGTACGTCCTCTGCTGGAATATTGCTGCACGGTGTGGGATCCTTACCAGGTACGATTGGCGGAGGACAGCTAAAAAGTGCAAAGAAGGGCAGTTCGTTTCGCGTTATCGCGCAATATGTGTGAGAGTGTCACTGATATGATACGCGAGTTGGTGTGGCAGTCGCTGTAACAAAGGCTGTCCTCTTTGCGGCGAGATCTGTTTACGAAATTTCAATTGCCAGGCAACAAACATAAATTTTTCAATTTTCGTGCATACAAATCATGCGGGTAATAACGCGTAATTTAGCACAGGAAGTACATACCTACAAGTAAAAAAATTTTAAAAACGCTACATATAAGATGACAAACACCTACATGTGCTACATGCACACTGAAAACATCATCGACAGTGTCGAATTGTATACTTAGTGTCCAGGATAATAGTATTAATAATGCAGCACATGCTGATATCAAAATCAGTATGCTCCGTAGAGAATGTGAAACAAAGCAGAAAAAAATAGAACGCCAAGATGACATGCAAGACTTGGAAAGGTAAGAAGTGGGGAAATGTTTGGGATGCAAACACGCCGGCCGCGGTGGCCGTGCGGTTCTAGGCGCTACAGTCTGGAGCCGAGCGACTGCTACGGTCGCAGGTTCGAATCCTGCCTCGGGCATGGATGTGTGTGATGTCCTTAGGTTAGTTAGGTATACTTAGTTGTAAGTTCTAGGTGACTGATGACCTCAGAAGTTAAGTCCCATAGTGCTCACAGCCATTTTGTGATGCAGCGTCAAGGGTAACAGCAGCCATGTCTCCGAGCTGGTAGTCCGTGCTGCTGGAAACGTCGTCGAACTGTTCGTGCAGATGGTCGTTGTCTTGCAAACGTCCCCATCTGTTGACGCAGGGATCGAGACGTGGCTGCACGATCCCTTACAGCCATGCGGATAAGATGGCTGTCACCTCGACTGCTAGTGATACGAGGCCGTTGGGACCCAGCACGGCCTTCCGTATTACCCTCCTGAATCCACCGACTCCATATTCTGCTAACAGTCAGTGGATCTCGACCAACGCGAGCAGCAATGTCGCGATACGATAAACCGCAATCGCGATAGGCTGCAATCCGACCTTTATCAAAGTTGAAAACGTGATGGTACGAATTTCTCCTCCTTAGACGAGGCATCACAACAACGTTTCACCAGGCAACGCCAGTCTACTGCTGTTTGTGTATGAGGAATCGGTTGGAAACTTTCCTCATGTCGGCACGTTGTAGGTGTCGCCACCGGCGCCAACCTTGTGTCAATGCTCTGAAAAGCTAATCATTTGCATGTCACAGCATCTTCTTCCTGTCGGTTAAATGTCGCGTCTGTAGCACTTCATCTTCGTGGTTTAGCAATTTTAATGGCCAGTGGTGTATTATTCAGACAACATTCTGCATCACTAGAAATAAGTCTTCTCGCCACGGGAACTAAAGACAGTCTCTCTAATTTAGATTTTTTTCACAGTTTTCGGAAAATATTGAAGTTGCTTTTTTGAATTTGTACTGAGGCACAATTTTACTTTCACTGTGTAAAGGAGTGTTGTCGCTTTTTGAACTTTCATCAGGTCCAGTGTGTAATTTTGACTATGTGAGGCAAGTATATGTGACACCCATTGCACCGGGGGGAGGGGCGGTTTGAATGGAATAAGACGATTTCAAATGTGAAGAAACAGGACACCAGTTGCGTTACACAATTTTTATCGGAACTAGTGTGGTCTTTCTTCACATCGACATTCTTCAAAAACAGACGTTGAAAATGAACAAAAATCTAAACGACAAAACTGGTCGCTGCAGTGGACTCGGGGAACTGCTGGCGTAATCGGCGCCCAGCGCTACCAACAGAAATGGCAAACTTTCAGATTAACCTCACAGTTTTGGCGCTACAGCTGCAGGGTCGCTGGCGTTTGCAGAAATGAAAAAGCAGGGAAGTCGACTTGAAGTGTTGCGGACAAATCCAATACGTGACGAAACCGAACGATGGACCCACGAGACACCTTTCAGTGTGCCACTTACATGCAGTTACCGCAGCTTGCACGGTGGTTGTCGGGAGGCGTGAACATCCGTCGTTTTCCTTTCAGTTCTTGCTCTGAGGGGGATAGCTTGTTGATGTGCAGAGTATCCAATAATAAATCAATACTCCAACGAACAGCTCTAAAACCGGGAGTGTACTTACAACGTGCAGCCCATATTTTTATAGGCAGGCACGTTGATGATTTGGCGCTGATATATCCATACTTTCCTCGATACATGGGGAGCAGATAACGGTATTTTACTAAATATCGATACATTGGATACTGTACATTTTAAAAATATCAAATCATAGGCAAGCTCTATCATTCCGCAATCGACGTCTGTTAAAACCCGTCGTGCGGCCATCAAGATGTTGGAAAGCCTTTCCCAGGAGCCACCTCAGTAGAGGTGACAGCGGCGCCAACGCGCTGCCCTTTTATACCTTGCGTACGCGATACTGCTGCCATCTGTATGTGTAGATATCGCTATCCCATGACCTTCTGTCAGCTCAGCCTGTCTCTGCCTGGAAGCACCCGGGTGGTTCTACAGCGCAAAAGACCTGCTGTCAATTAGAAATCAGAAACTACTCGAAATTGTACGTAGACGGAATAGATTTTAAATAAGCTAAACATTTATTCAAAACAACTGATGCCTTGTCATCCACAAACTAAATACTTTCCTTAGTGAAGTGTGGTTTCACATTTTAATGAACAATATGATGAAATAGCACACCATTGACTGCTAAACACATTTGGAATCGCTGTTTGAGCGAGAGAGATGTACTGGACAAGCTACATTGGATGATACGTTGTCGTGTGGTCTGGCGCGTATCACCTGACATACCTGGGGTTCATGACAGACTCTATCTTTCAGTGCTCCCCGTAGAAAGAAATCCATTTGAGTCATATCAGGGCACCTGGCTGGCCTTTGTACTGCAGCATTCCGTCCCATACAACGGCCAGGAAACTTTCCATTCATTGGTCGCTTTGGAGCAGGCGAAGAGTCTGGGCAGTGGTCGTGTTCGATCCACATACACAGTCGCTTGTCCACGGAACTACCTCCAGAAGAATAGGCTCGATGTTAGTAAGAATATGTGCATACGTATTTCCATTTAAGCGCCCCGTGGAAGAAGTAAGGTCCCACAGTATAATTTCATATCGTGCCAAATCATACATTGGTAATTCAGTACCGTTAGTATTCTACCTGATGAAGCGAGCGCACATTTTCAGAATCATTTGCCATGCACTGCAGCGCAGAAAGACAAAATTTTGAGCCACGTTCAAAATCACGTCCTCAGGAGTTCCCAGTGGAGTGTCAGATGGTAAGGGTGGCATCAATGTAAATGCGGGGTGCGAGAGACACTCGTCTGCTGACCCCTCATTCAATGAACACAGGATATCTTAAAGAATACCCGCTCTGCATTTAAATTCCTTCGTCCGTTTCTGAAGGGTTGCCCTGCAAGACAAAGGAATTTCTCGCTTTCGCAAATAAGTGTATGCTTTAGGTGACAGAGCTCTTAAAGTTAATGGATGGGCAATGTCCTCCGAATTCCACTTTGCCCTTTTATTTTCATTTAATAGACATCTTATTTGTGCCGGTGTAAAACACTTTGACAATACACTATTTACACTTTTGTGCAATACGGCTTTTGCTTTCACGTCAGATGACTCTTCTGCCCGCTTCGACGAAAGAACACGTCGGAGGTAGTTCGTTTTACTTCGTAAGGCTGCATCACATTTTTTAGTGCCGCTTCTTTCTGTGCATTCAGTTTTTTTAAAAGTTCAATCTCGGCCCTCAGTTCCTTAATTTCCAAATCCTTATTCACTACTTCAGTGGGTTCATGAACGCAGTCTGTACATGCGGTTCGGTCGACTTTCTTTCTTTCGGCGGCACAGTTTCTAAAGCTGTCAGAGATAGCTTTTGCAAACATGCGGATTACCGCATTTGTATTAAAATTTGCTATGAAAACGGATTAAAATGCATCGTGGTTTTAGAAATATTATATACTGCTTTTGGTGAGTATACTACGAGTGAAATAGGTGTTTACGACTGGTATAAACCTTTAGAAGAAGATGAGGATGACGAGAAGTTCATAATAGAAGACGAACTGAGAGTTAAACCAAACGATGCGTAAACTAAAACTCAATCGTCTCGGTGACAGACGGCCAAGATCACTGAAATGTGAATGTTACGTTTCTGACAGTAATCTTCGGTTTTAACAGTACAGTGCACCACGACTCCTTGTCCCAAGATGAAACGGCCAGTAGGCAGATCTTCTCACCAGCTCAACCCCGATGGCTTGAAGCAACACGGAAAGGTGTCCGGCTTTGTGGCGGAACAGTTCATTGTTTCTGCACTGCGATAACGCACCTGCTCACACTTCGTTGCGTGCTTGTGCATGTTGGCTAGAAACAGTACTGTAGTGATGTCCTTGGCCCCACGTTCCCTCCATGTGTGACATTTGTTCCCAAAAATAAAGACAAACCTTAAAGAGCTGTCTTTTACATAAGAGAGGAGATTCAAACTGCACGTCTGAGAGAACTAAACACTACTGTAAGGATTGTTCCAGAATCGTTTTAAGCATTGGAAGAACCACTGGAATAAATGTATAATATGTAATGGGAAATATCTTAGTGAAGACGACATTGATGTAGACTAATAAATAAACCAAGTATTGGTTTCAACATTCACCGCTGTTGCTTCCACTATCATATTGTCCATTTTGGTGCCAATGTCACGACCCTGTCACCGTCTTCTAAGAGGAATGTCGTTGGTTCACCACCCAAGTTTCGTCGACAAAAAAGAGTTCTGTTAATTTCCTGACTTGTATCAAGTATTTGCATCGCCAGTCAGTAATGACTTCTCTCTAGAGGGACCTTTCCTTTACTTAGAGGTCTGTTGCAAGTAAATCGCATATCATGCAGTGTCTTACGCTAAACAGCTTTCTTCCAAGGAAAATAATTTTTTTGTTTTTACGCCAACAACTTATTTGTGTAATGTCAGCACTAGTTTTTAGCCATACAAAAGTCCCTATGGTTGATCAAATTACCTATTTTGAGAAACTCCTTGCAATGATGGATTTATACTCCAAATTTCGTAGTGCACTTTCTTGGCGGTTCTGGCAAACCGCGTGGTTTATTTTCGGTCGCCTTTCTGATGCGTCCAATAGCGGCAAGGCTGACTTTTGTGTAAACTACAATCCTTTCTTTTTGAGAATGGCAACATTAGCCCCCAGTTCTCTCTGTGCCGACTCTTTAATACAATCCGTGATTGCAACAGAGGTGACTGAGCCATTTTTACCCCAAAGATCGCAATTCTTTGCATTGTGCAGATTTTCCTGTGATGTGGTGCGCTTGTCGATCATCTCTGAATAACATATTCGTACGTGTCCACAGAGCATTTCACACGGTCGATTACTGTCGACTGTTGAAGGAGATAGAAACGTGTGGAATAGGTTCCCATGTATGTGAGTGGACCTCAGCTCTTAAGTGACAGAACCCAGTATGTTGTCCTCAGTGGCGAGTGTTCGCCAGAGGCAGGAGTTCTCCAGAAAAGGGTGGTGGGGCCGCTGTTACTGTCTGTGTACATAAATGGTCTGGTGGACAGGTATCTGCAGCTGTTTGCTGACTGTCCCCTAGTGTACAGTAAGATGTCGTCGTTGAGTGAGTGTAGGAGGACACAAGGCGAGTTGGACAAAATTTCTAGTTGGTGTGACGAATGGCAGCCATCTGTAAGTTGATGCAGGTGAGTAGGAAAAACAGACACGTAGTGTTGAGGTGTTCCGCTAGACACAGAGGCATCGCTTAAATGTCTGAGCGAGAGTTCGCAAAGTGATACGAAATGGAACGAGCGTGAGAGGACTGCGGTAGGGAAGGCGGGAGGTCAACTTTAGTTTGTTGGGAGAATTTTAGGAATGTGTGGTTGGCCTGTAGATGAGGCTGCATGTAGGCCGCTGGTGCGACCTATTCTCGAGTACTGCTAGAGTGTTTGGTATTCGCAACAGGTAGAATTAAAGGAAGACAGCTAAAGGATTGACAGCTGAGCTGCTAGATTTGCTACCGGTAGTTTCGAGTGACTCAGAGGTATTGTGCAGAAGCTTCAGGAACTCGGATCGGAATCACTGGAGGGGAGGCGAAGTTCTTTTCGAGGAACTCTGTTGAGAAAATTTAGAGAACTGTTTTTTGACGCTGACTGCAGAACAATTCTAGTTCCGGCAATGTACACTTGAGACAAGGCGTGTGAAGATAGGGTGAGAGGCGTTGTCGCTCGTACAGAGGCATACAGGCAGTCGTTTCTCCCTCGCTCTACTTGGGAGCGGAACGGATAAAGCAGATGACTGCAGTCAGTTGAGAACTTTTTTATATGTACCAGTTACTACTATTGTTTCATATGGTTGCTGCTCCACCTACATTGATTATTTTGTACTGAATGCAGCAGTTTTATTACGTCTGTAGTTTCTAGTTGGTATTTCACTTGTCTTTGGAGCTTCTTACTGGCTCTCTCGCTTGGGATTAGCCTTTAACTTGCATCAGCTGTGGGGAGAGGTTCCCGCGACATTGGTTAAAGTTCAGCAATGCCAGATCTATACCAGTATTTTGATATTTGTAAGTGAACATGCGATAATGAATCAACACCCTGTTTGTATTTCTTACAGGCACCTGATTTCTTTCTGGCATGATCTAATTTATGCATTGCATTAGATACAGGAAATACAGTACTTTTTTGAGACTGGTCTAAAGTTACGGTTTAAGTGTTTGTACTACTACTGAAAGAGAAATTTTACTCGGAAGCAGCGTAGCTGGTGTACACTTGAAGTTTACTTAGACCTTTTTAAGTATAAATGTAAAGTTTTACGCCTTCTGTAGTGGTGTGTAACTTATTTTGTGTCCAGAATTTTCAGAAAATGCAAAAAGTTGCACAAAGTTAACATGACTGAGTATAGTAGTTGTGCAGGATGCCGCCTGCCACAGACCATATGGTGGGTTGCAAAGTGTGTAAGCTGATGGAAATGAATGTTGCAGTGGATGTATCTCTTGTTGCATGCATGATTATATGAGCACATGTGACGATTATTATGCAGCGGGTAGTGTGTGTGTGTGTGTGTGTGTGTGTGTGTCAGGGAGAGCCGATCCGGTGCCCTTGTTGTATTTGAAATATGTCGACCGACTTATTGTGTACGAAGCAGTGACTCTTATATCTTTTGTCGGTATGTCAGGAAATTTCCATGTTACTAGTCTGAATCACTTAGCTGTCTGGTGAGGAAATTGTATTTCAGTACTTGCAGATGGGTTTAGTTTATATTGTTTTCTTCCTAAGTGACAGAAGGAATTGGTACCCAGAGAAGGTAGTTTTGGGGTGTGTTTGAATGTAGATGAAGGATTGGGTCGCAACTGCATGCCGAGGTGAAAGGAGGCGGATCTGTGGAGTGAACTATGAGGGAATGTGCCAAATGAATTTGTTACGGGATGGAGTGCACCTATTTTTTAATGGGAGATGGCTGAAGTTTTTGGTTATGGGCTAGTGCTGTGGATCTGTCTGTAATACGCTGGTTAACCCGTATCGCAGAAGCGAGATTTCTAGATTTGTGACTTGTCGCTCGGAAGAAGTGTATTCAGAATTGTTGGCAGTTTTGCGGCTGTTAGTTTCTTTCATTTGGTGTGTGTGTGTCTCGATAGTAGAGAGTAAGTGTGTCGATGTTTTGTGCAGGAGCCTTTCTGATGCACAGCGAGGCAGGAGGCTGATAGAGGCGGCTAAGGAGGGGGCGGTGGAGGAGGTGCGGGCGTTGCTCGCGGCTGGGGCGGACGTGGGGGCGAGGGGCGAGGACGGGGAGACCGCCCTGCACTGGGCTGCATGGAGTGGCCACGCGGCTGTGGTGCGGCTGCTGCTCTCTGCGGCGTCCGACCCCAACGCCAGGAGTCATGGGGGGCAGACGCCGCTGCACGATGCGGCACTGAATGGCCACACAGAAGTGGCGGCTGCGTTGCTGCAGGCCGGAGCCGACAGGGGGGTGAGGACTAATGACGGGAGGACCCCCGTGGACTACGCCGGGCTGTGCAACCATCAAGAGATCGTCGAGATGCTAACACAGCATTAATACGTGCCAGTAGTACTTCATTGTACAGGGTATTAAAATAAAAAATTGAAAAAAGATCTCTTTCTCTATTCATTTCTACCTTTTGCAGTCCACACAATTACTCCAGTAACACCACAACTACTGCAACAACAGGAGATATCTGTAGACCAACGTGACAAACCTTCCTTTTCAGAATTCACTCTGTAAAACATTTCACAAGCAATTTCTGCAAAAGCTCAGCAACAATTGACAAATACTCCCTCATTCATAAACTCCACTTCTCTCTCCCTCTCTGTCTTGTGTTTCTCGTCCCATATACAGTATTCAAACAGCTTACAAGAATACAGCCGACCTCTCTCACAACCGCCTGTATTTCGAAATGTAAACACCCAATCTCTTCCAAGACACAAATGCCAGAATACCGGTTGTTGTGCGTTAATGTTAGTTCTTTGCACCAGTCTCCTACATTACCTAATTACTGCAAACTATTTGCTAGCAGTGTCTATGTTGCTACCTCACATCACTGCGAACTGCACCATTCTCATATTACTGGCATATAAGTTGTTCAGTTAGAATGTATCTTCACTTGCGACCTCACACTGAATTCACTTCTGTGCGTGCACTGCACAAGTACTTTTCATGTTTAACTGTAATGTCACATTGGTAGTACTGCTCACACCACATCATGCTCACACCATCTGCAGCCTTCTTGCCAGCTCACCTTCAAATAAAGAGAATTGAACAACCACCTAAAATCATTAGACTCCTAAACACCTCCCTTGCTGCTCTTACAGAACAAACTACCATCTCTCAGGGAATTATACTCAATCACGTGGGACATGCAGCCATCACTGGAATTATACGGCAGTTTCGCCAAATTACACTTTTGCGTCTCTGTACACGCTTTGGAAGCAGACCACATTTAGAACATTCATTCCCCTGTCTGCTGTGATACAATTAGACTTGGCGTCCCCGTGCGTGCATGTGTGACCAAAGCGGCAGACTGCATTCTGAACAAGAGCTTCTGTGGCCCTCATGTGGCGGCGTTACACACGGAAGCTCCTCAACATTCTCTGTGAGGAAGCAGCGGCCCCAGGAGACAGTATTGACTTGGTGAGTGACCTCCACGGCATTGATGAATACTTCAGGCTCTGCCAGTTGATCCTCAACATAAATAAATGTAATACACTCTGCATACACAGGAAAAGAAATCCACTACTGTGATATTAAACTGTTGATCACAAATTGCTGGAAACAGTAAGTCACCTACCGTAAAATATCTAGCAGTAACTATCCAGAGCCACCTTCCGTGCAATGACCAAAAGATACCAATTGCTAAGAAACTGCGGCAGATCTTTTCTCAGCGATTCCATAATCACATGTTTTGTGCTCCTAAATCCAAATTTCGTGCTTCCTGCCCTGTAGTATGTAGGCTTCACAACGAAAGCGTCAAAATTTTCCGACTTTCCTCAGATTTTCATTTATTTCACAAAGACTACGTGTTTCTCAAAGTTGAAAACTCAACACAGAATTAAATTGGACAAACTCTTCTACAACATGCACCAATCAGCAGTGATTTTCTGACAACGAGTGGTGACCGCGCTAGAGCGTCCTAAAAAAACGGTGACTCCCCAAAATTCGGATCGCGCCTAACGCCGTTCACCTGTTCCACTCTACTATTACGGCACTTTGGAACGGTATGGCACGCGTCAGCAGACGGAAAACAGCCCAGAACTCCACCTGTGTTCTTCGCATCGTCAAACACAATAGCACTCACGGCAGACATCTGCTGTCGAAACGGACGTCATATATTTTGAAACGTGTTCGCATTTATTTAAACTAGTGCTTGTAAGTGTGTGGTTGGTATCTGAGAAATTGCTAAAATTTATTTTGATATCGAAATACGTAAATCTCAGTTCAGTGCGACAGAAAAGTCTAGAAATAAAATTTTGTTCCGAAGTATGCGAAGCACACGCTACACGATGCGAAATCCAGGCTAGCCGGTACATCAAACAATTCGCCTGCGAGAGAGGAGGTCGTTTTCAATGTAATTTATACATACCATTTATCTGCAGAACAGATAACTCAATTTAAAATATTGGTCCTGAATATTGTAAATCTTTATCTTCAGACTTGTAAACAATAACTGCACCAGATCTGCTATCGTATTTATAGTGCAAATGAAGATAAAATGTAACGCATCCCGCTTTGTGTCAAAACTGCTCCAAAATTCACAAGATAACGCCTTTCTGAAATAATTTAGCGATTCGGAAAGTCTGAAATGATAATTTCACAGATACATTCTGGTGTGTGGCGGAGGGTAGTTTGAGTACCACAGCTGTTCCGGCCTTTTCCTGTTGCAGTCGCGATGCTAGAAATATCTTTGGACTACTCGTCTATTAAGAGCTCTGAATGGAAAGTAAGAAACCCGGAGAACATCTGGGATGCATTTCCTCGCCATGTTACAGTTCTAGGTGGAACCTTTAACCTGCCACCTCTGCAGTGGGCGACATAGGTGGCTGAGACTGAAGGCAGGACCAGGGAATCGTGAGAAACTGATCCAAGTGCTTCACTCAAAAACTACCTCGGGCCATTAATCTGAGAAACGAGTCGTGAAGACAGCATCTTACACTTGCAAGTGACAAATAGACCCGAACTTTTCGAATCTGTTAGGGTAGAACGGGGAATCAGCTATGCCAAGACCGTTACAGTGTTACCGAATACGACCGTAACCATAAATAGAAAATAAGTTGGGAATATTACTGTGCTTAGCAAGAGCGACGAGAAACAGGCTTCAGGTTACCTTTCCTTTCCTCTGCAGCACCAACAGCGCGGGTATCAGTGGAAGAAGTTGAAGAGCATTGTGAAATACGCTTCAGACAGGTGTGTACCGACCAAATGCGTTTCAAGCCCAGTTTCACAGCGATGAGTTTACGGCGCTGGTTTCCATTTAAGTGCGCGTCTCCGCACGCCACATCACGAGATAACAAAGGAATTTCCGAGATCCGAATTTCATCGATAAAAATGACGCCAAAGAAACAGTTGTTTCTGGAAAGAGCAACGTATCTGTAACATGTTGCATTACTCTCTACGTAACGAAAGCCCGTGTAAACATTCGGTCTTGTCTGTAAGGCAGAAACGCTTACGACACTGTTATTCACGTGCAAACAGCAACAGGTGGCGTCAGACTGCCCGCGCAAACGGCCGGCGCAGTCGCCGAGGGGTAGTGGTGGGCAGGAAATCGCGTATCTGTTAGAAATCGCAGTGACTGAGAAGTCACAGATATCACAGTAGCAACTTTACAGAATCTAACTGCGATTTCAGTCACAGTTAGCAGTCGCAAGTAGTATTTCACAGTCAAAGACGTGAGCCATCTATTGGTCGAATTTAGCACTGCTTTCTGCGATTTCCGTGACAAGTCGCAACTAAGAGTCGCAAGTAGCAACTAGAAAGCGCAGTTAGCACTGCCATCTGTTGAGCAAAGTTCATACTACGCTATTCGCTACCGAGTCAAACTGCGATTTCTGTGACAAATCGCAACTAAGAGTCGCAAGTAGCAACTAAAAAGCGCAGTTAACATACTTTTCCTAGTGTCATCTGTTGACCGACGTACGTACTTCGTTATGAGAGCCTTGTGCCTCACGAGATAGATGTGCTGTGTGTGCATATGAAGGGCTTATTTCAATAGTGGTACAAGTCCATTTTTGTTAATTTTGAGATATAGAGTCGTAAAGTTAAATGAGCGCTGGAAAATCTGCAGTTGAGATACCAGAAATATTCAAGCATATGGCTTCTTGCTAGAGATGAACCTTTATTTATGTTTGTTTGGATCACTAATTTCAGAAGCATTATAGACAGAAAAGTGTAGGTAATGGACTTGTACCACTATTGAAATAAGCCCTTCATATTATATGACGACATGCACATTCAGCATCAGTTATGGTTGGTCAAATACTGCTGTGACTCTGAATGTATTATATTAATAAGAAGCAACATTGCCTTTTTCTCCTGAAAATATCAAGTAACGTAACAAATGTGTTTGATTCTGCTTCCAATATGACAGTTTTGGTTAATACTCCACATGCCTACAGGACTTTGCAATGTTAACACAGCAGAACTCAGACATCTGTATAAGTGCAGAGAAATGAAAACAGTCATATGAATGCCTCACTTTTATTGCGACACAGTTCAAGACTCGGGAGAAAAGTTTTACACCTGGTGTTCTACATGGCAACTTCACACACAAGAACTTTTTGCCGACACTACTACCACCTACATAAGTAAGCTTTTCCTGTGTCACTTTCAAGTAATGCACTTAAGCTATTCCTGATTTAACTGGAAGATCTGTACTTCCCACTTTCATATCAACAGCCTCAAAATGCATATTGTAGACTTTGGGATATGTTACAGGTCAGTGTCACACCAAGATTGTGGAGAAAGGGGGGGGTGGCGGCACGTCACTCTCCAACAAGTGTTTACCAATAAGTAAGTGGCGGAAAATTACGGGTATAGGACGGCTTAACATGTGGAAAATGAGTTTTTTATTATTCACTCAATGTATTCTACATTTATTATTCCTTTAAAATCGCACAACAGCTTCAATAAAACACTTTAATCAGTCACACACTTATTTCATAATTATTTCACTTTCAAACTGCAAATCCTCTAAGAGCTGTCTTGAATCTTCACGAGTCTCTCTCAACATCCTTGATGTGGATAGATATGTACAGCAACCAGTAATCAGTCAGAACTGCGTCTGCAAAAACACAAGGATTATTAAACAATTTTTGCTGTCACTAATTACTAGCAATATAATTGACAGAGTAGATTGCTAATATTTGCTATATCACATTCGCAAGAACGATCTCACTGAAGTAATTAAGTCCATCAAAACGCTTACAAACTAACCTCTCGTCTGACGAAAACGGTCTAAAGACTGGCAATTTCTTCAGATCTGTTGACAATGATATTTTGAATTATCACTTTACTGAGTGACTGAAATGTAGTTCAGGTACCTATGAACATAACAATATGTTAGAATTCATTTTCTAAACACGAACTATTACGGTACTGTGTGGCTACTTACATATTAATTACACTATTAATATTTTCACAGTTGTTTCTTTAATACAAAATTAAAGCCAACGGAAGAATAAACGTAAAACATACTTACCAATGACAGGTTTTGTAGTGTCGGTAGCTGGGCCGACACCGTGACGTTGATGGCTGAAAATGAAAGCTAGACTAACGCTGTAGCCGATAGTGCACGCAAGGCTAAAGCAGACGGGCGTGAAGTCTGGAACATGAGAACTTATAAATGAATAAGAAGAAAAGTATGTAGATGCTTTTTACTTATCTTTTATTTAGGCCGTGGAATACATCTCTCTTGAATACTCGTAAGCTATAGGCACTGATACAATTGGCGCCTTGCTAGTTCGTTGCCATTAACTTAGCTGATGGCTATTCTGTCTCTCGGCTAATGAGAGAGAAAGGCTTCGTACAACTGGGCGGTAGCTAGGTTCTCGTACAACTGGGCGATAGCTAGGTTCGCGTACAACTGGTCGGTAGCTAGGTTCTCGTACAACTGGGGCCGAGTCCTCTCTCGTATCACGAGACCTGCCTTGGTGGTGGCGCTAGGTCTGCGATCACAGTGGCGACACGCGGGTCCGACATGTACTACATGGACCGCGGCCGATTTAAGCTACCACCTAGCAAGTGTGGTGTCTGGCGGTGACACCACATTCCTCCCCCGCAAATCGGCGAACGGTCGTGAGATAAGGCTTCCGCCCGCCGTGGGGAGGACCACATGTTGACGTATGCGATGAGGTGGGGAGCCTAACAACAGGCGAGGCTGTGCCACCCGCACCCGGCCATCCGGTCCGAGGGGAGCTAGGAAACGCCTGCAAAACTAGTCCAGGGTGCACGTCAACATGCGGCGTATGCGCCCGTAAAGAAACAGGAGGGGCCAAAGTGTCGACCTCCATTGCGTCGGGGTAGCCGACGCGAGATGACGTCATGTGGTCCGGAGCGGTCGGGAGTTCCATGGCGGAGGACAGCTGGTCACGGGAAGCGATCGGCGGCGCGTGATCCTGTGAGGCGCTTGGCGGCTGCAACGAAGCGTCGAATGCGGGCGCCGGCGGCGGGAGAACAAGCGGCGGCGGCGGCGGCTGCTGCTGCTGCGGCGGCGGCGGCGGCGCGTCGCCATCGGGCAAAATGGAAGGCATCGTCGGTAACACCTGGGGATGAGGCGAGCCAGTAGATGGGTCCCCAGGGCGCTGACCGGACGGCACCGTCGCTGAAAGCAGACGGGGAGCGGCAGAACCCGAGCGACGACAGAGGCGCAGCTGATTGAGATGCCGACGCACCTCACCAGAGGCCCCCAAAACCAAATACATCGCGCGGCCGAGGCAGCGAAGAATGCGCCCTGCGAGCCAACGCCGTGAACCTCGATAGTTGCGATAAAATACAACGTCGCCTGGAGCAAAAGCAGGAGTCTGCCGCTGCACAGGAACCTGATGCGGCGGATGCAGCAAAGACATCAAGGTGCGATGAGGACGACCGTGGAGCAACTCAGCCGGCGAGCGACCATCTCGGGGCTGAGAGCGATACGAAGACAAAAAGAGCAACAATGCGTCCTCCCGAGAATGCGACTCTTTCAATTTCAACATCTGTGACTTGAAAGTCCGGACCAATCGTTCAGCGGCACCGTTGGACTGAGGCGAAAACGGCGCGGATGTCAGATGTTGAATACCATTGGCCTGGCAGAAAGACTGGAATTCTGCGGACATGAATTGTGGGCCATTGTCGGAAACAATAGTCTGCGGAAGACCTTCAATGCAAAAGATAGCAGACAACGCTTGGATGGTGGCGGAGGACGTCGTGGAAGACATCCGGACAACAAAAGGAAAATTACTGAAGGCGTCGACCAGAACCAACCATCGAGCATTCCAGAATGGACCAGCAAAATCAATGTGCAAGCGTTGCCAAGGGGAAGTGGCTTTTGGCCACGCAAAGACTTTCCGCGGCGGTGCGGACTGTTGTTCGGCACACGCCGGGCACGAAGAACACATATTCGTAATCGCAGCATCGATTCCGAACCAAGTACAGTGCTGACGAGCAAGTTGTTTCGTTCGCACTATACCCCAATGTCCTTGATGAAGAAGCCGTAAAACAGAGGACTGTAACGAACGTGGGACCACGACTCTGGACTGATCATTATCAGAACGCAACAACAAAACACCACGTCGAACAAAAAGTCTCTCCCTGTGAGCAAAAAATCGGCGAACCAACGGATCCTCGAGCCGAGACTTTGACAAAGGCCATTGCGTAGCAACAAAACGTAAAACAGTAGCAAGGACAGGGTCAGCAGCTGGGGCTGTAGCGACACGACGAAAATCAATCGGAAACGATTCGACCACTTCATCGGTTTCCGAATCAATGAACATGCAAGCAAGTTCGGAAGAATCGAATGCTTTATCCTCAGCAACAGGCAAACGGGACAACGCATCGGTGTTGCCGTGCTTAGCAGTGGACCGATACAAGATATCGTAGCGGTACTGCGAGAGGAAAATAGACCAGCGAATGAATTTCTGCGCTGTACGTGGAGGTACAGGCTTGGTCGGATGAAAAAGCGATGTCAAAGGTTTGTGGTCTGTGATGATGGTAAAGTGACGACCATACAAGAAATCATGGAACTTAGTAACACCAAACACGAGAGCCAAAGCTTCTTTCTCTATCTGTGAGTAATTTCTTTGCGCAGACGAGAGCAATTTGGACGCAAAGGCAATAGGGCGATCATGGGAGCCAACTTTGTGCGCAAGTACAGCGCCGATCCCGAAATCCGATGCATCTACCATCAACAAAAGGGGTTTCTGGGGATCGAATGGCGTAAGGCAAGTATTAGAAAGCAACGCCGATTTCAACTGGCGAAAGGCGCGTTCACATCCCGTCGTCCAGACGAACGGAACACCTTTACGGCGTAAGCGATGAAGCGGAGCTGAAATGGAAGAGGCATTGCGCACATATTTATGATAATAGTTAATTTTACCCAACACACTCTGTAGCTGTTTCAGATTTTGAGGGGAAGGCAAATCGTGTATGGCACGGAGGTGCTCTGGACTTGGATGTATGCCTTGGGCATTAATGACATGTCCCTTGTATGTTGCAAGAAGGCTGCACTGTCCTAGCACAGGAATTGTCTGTCCGGAATATGTAGTTAGCTTAACATTTGCTGAACGCAACGGAGGTTTGCCCAGTTGTTTGTACGTGTCGTGATTGAGCAATGAAACTGCAGCTCCGGTATCGAGCTGGAATGGTATCACTTGGCCGTCAAAGTCTAAGTCCACAAATAGTTTATTGTCCTGCTGACGACAAGAGCGACTGTTTTGTGCAATTGGAACAGACACTGATACAGAATCACTTGCTAATTGACGTGATTTCCGGCGACGTCGACGCACAGTTTTTGTGGGACGAACACAGTTACGGTTAGAGAAAGTGTCACTGGACGAAGTGGAATTAACGACATGAATGTCCATAGGCGAAGGTCCACGAGCCTGAGTGTCCTGGGTTCGATTCCGGCGCGAAGCAAAGGGCCTGGAATGATTGTGATTGTCTGATCTGAGCTTTTTCTGGCAAACACTTTGAACATGTCCTTTCTTATTGCAGAAAAAGCAAATAGCTTGGCGTGACGGGCAATGTTCACGCGAATGTCTAGTAGCACACCGCGGGCATGATTTCACTACATGTGTGTGCTGGCGCGGCACACCTGGCTTAGCGCGCGGCGGCAGCTGTGCGGACGGCCGCGAGGGCAGTTGACCGGGCCGCGTTGCGCGAGCGCGCCCGGCGGGCCGGTTAATGTTACACACAGCTGGCGAAGTTTCAAAAGATTCCTGAGCACAGTCAAGTGTGTCCTGTCTATCCAATATGTCTATCACTTGTTGAAGGGAGGGATTAACTAGTTTCAAAATTTGCTCCCGTATGCGAACATCAGAAACGTTCTGTGCAATTGCATCACGCACCATTGTCCCTGAATAAGAAAGACCACAGTCACATTCAAAGGCACAGTCCCTAGTAAGTCCGTGCAATGTTGCTACCCACTCCCTATTAGTTTGACCGGCCGTACGTTTTGTACGAAAAAACGTATACCGTTTTGCAACCACATTAACTGTTTCTTTGAAATAGGCATCTAATGCAGACAAAATTTCCTCGTAGGACAGAGTTGCTACGTCGCGTCGGGGAAACAATTTCACTATCACACGGTATGTGGACACACCGACACAAGAAAGCAAAAACGGCTGCCGCTCATTACCTTGAATTCTGTAGGCAGCAAGGTGGAAGGCGAACTGACGAGACCACTCTTGCCAGGTCTCATCGGCTGCCACGTATGGTCGAAAGGGAGGGGCAACAGCGTTCAGTGGCAGCGGTAGCGAAGAAGCGGCGGCGGCCGCATCGGTGTGCAGCGCATGTTGACCCTGGACGAGCTGTCCAAGGGCATCCAGTAACGCCTGCGTCTGCTGATTCTGCAAGCGATAAAATTCGGACAGTACATCTGGAGATTGCGGCGAAGCCATGACACAATTAAATGTAAGCAATCAGAACACTTGAAATCGGCCAATGGTGCAAACGAATTAATACAAACTCTTTATCTCGTCGCCAATAATTGTAGTGTCGGTAGCTGGGCCGACACCGTGACGTTGATGGCTGAAAATGAAAGCTAGACTAACGCTGTAGCCGATAGTGCACGCAAGGCTAAAGCAGACGGGCGTGAAGTCTGGAACATGAGAACTTATAAATGAATAAGAAGAAAAGTATGTAGATGCTTTTTACTTATCTTTTATTTAGGCCGTGGAATACATCTCTCTTGAATACTCGTAAGCTATAGGCACTGATACAATTGGCGCCTTGCTAGTTCGTTGCCATTAACTTAGCTGATGGCTATTCTGTCTCTCGGCTAATGAGAGAGAAAGGCTTCGTACAACTGGGCGGTAGCTAGGTTCTCGTACAACTGGGCGATAGCTAGGTTCGCGTACAACTGGGCGGTAGCTAGGTTCTCGTACAACTGGGGCCGAGTCCTCTCTCGTATCACGAGACCTGCCTTGGTGGTGGCGCTAGGTCTGCGATCACAGTGGCGACACGCGGGTCCGACATGTACTACATGGACCGCGGCCGATTTAAGCTACCACCTAGCAAGTGTGGTGTCTGGCGGTGACACCACAGGTTTGTTGAGATGCAATTTTCTGTGTGGACAGATGTAACTTTTCCATACAGTGGTACATCGCAGAAGTAGCATAAGTCACAGAAATCGCAGAAGTAGCATAAGTCACAGAAATCGCAGAAGTAGCAGAAATCGCAGAAATCGCGGAAGTAGCAGAAATAGCAGTGGCGGAGGGATACGCGACTTAGGTTCCTTAACTGCGACTCTTAACTGCGACAAATCACAGTTAAGAATAACAGGTACTGAAAAGTAGCATTCACAGAAATCACTGATATCGGAAAATCGCAGTTTAGCCCATCACTACCGAGGGGAAACTCGCAGGTGGGGGCGCGACGCAGAATGCGGGCAGCGAATCCGGCAGAGGGCCGCGCATGCGCAGATGATGTGGCGGGGCGGGAGCAGGCGGTAGGGGCGGTCCGACCACGGCGGCGGAGAAAAGACCGGCCACACGACAGGGGGGCCGAAACTAAATCAGGACGATCACTTCCGACATAAAATCTGTAATACTGTTTAGCGATTACTGCTCCAGTTGTACTCAACAGTTTCAAAGTCGGTGATGATGGCAGACACCGGTGTCCGGCTGCCATTTAGTGTCCCAGTATTACAAAGATATTTTCTCTCGCCCTCCCAGCAGTTTCGCAGTTACGTCACAGCACGCTACATCTGTCTAATGGCAATCCACTATGTACTAACACTAAACATTATTTCGATAACAACCTCTGTTAAAATTAGTGCTCTGGATGATTTAATACATGTAATGTTTTATTTTTGCAGCAAGTCTCTCAATGACATCAGCTGACTTTCAAGCTGTCATTACTATCCATGCAGAAGTAAACAACGCTACGGCAGTTCTTTTGAGGGATGGGTTTACACCTGAAAACGTCCAACTTTATCCCAGCAGACGTGCAATTCCATGTTCTGTCGCTGAGACATTCCGCTTAAATATTTACGCACCATCCGGGACTGACGTTACACATGCACGATCGGACTATTTTTTAATCAGGATGTCCCATGTCTTTTGGTAAATGTGTGTATGCGAAGCACACGCTACACGATGCGAATTAGAGGCTACTCAGTATATCGAACAATTCGCCTGCGAGAGAGCAGGCCGATTTCAGTGTAATTTGTATATGTCATTTGTCTGCAAAACAAATTACTCTGATTAAAATGTTGGCCCTGAAGATTGTTCATCTTCATGTTTAGACTTCATTTACCTGTTTAAAACATCTAAAATGATATATTTTCACAGATACATTGTGACAGTCGCTGTACCTTACAGTGGACATGAACGTTGATGGTAATTAAATTTGTTGGCCTAGCTGTGTGAACGGAACGCTCCTCTGTTCTGGAACCAGTTACTATTAAGAGAGTGACGGAACTGTCAAAAACGTACGGTACAGGTCCAGCGCGACAGCCGTCTGGAGGCAGAAAGGGTGCCAGCATCACAGAACCAGCAGACGGATTCGATACGCCCGCGCATGCGCAGAAGTACGCCTTCTGCTTCTCGCTCGGGTGGCCACCGGCCAAGTGGAGAGTTTCGTAATGCAGATTTTGCGCCTTTTGCGGTGAGTAACTCTTCACGAACACAGTAACTAAAGGATGTAGAAAAAGAGCCTGGAGGACGCATTGTCAAAGGCGTTGCGAATGTGGTCACCTCTCTAAACCTCTGCACTCCCCCCGCATCAAACAAGAGAGCTCCAAGGGTGAGATTTTTCAGCCATCGAGTCCCGTATTTTCTGAGACAGCAAAAGGCGACTTCATCAGCGCAGGACATTTTAATTGTATTTTAAGGGAGACTGACTCAGAAGGCGCGACTCCCTTCTGTGGCGCCCTGCAAAATCTGACTGCAGGTCTGGACACGGAAGCCGTAGCTGAGCGGCGCGCCGTTACACGCACTCACTGCACGCACGCCTCGCCAGTGTCGGCTTCGCGGCCTGACAGACTGCACACCACAGCGGGCTGTGAGCAACTGTGCAGGATTACGACGCAGCCGCTGTCAGCTTCTCCGACCGTGACACTGTAAGTGAGAAAGTAAAAGGTCTACCTCGTCCCAAAATAATTGGCAGAGGATACTGGACATTAAATTGTAACCTCCTCCACATAACATCGGTGAATATACATTTCATTGCTCGGTACAAATTGTGGGTTAACTGGAAACGTTTTTCCGTAAAGCAATCTCGTAAAACCCGGTGTTCGGAAATTAGCTACAAATTTCGCCTACAGGATTGAAGTAAAGCGTGAATTTCATTTTGAATTATTTGAAAGTTGTAAGAATAATTAGTAATTGCCACTACATCACTCAAAAAAATAATTCGTTAACGTGACATATCAGACTGTAAATAATACAAAACATGTAGGCAAGTCCTAGATACGACTTACTTATTTACAGAATTTTCGTTCGGGGGGTAGTAAGCAGTTATATTATGTATAAAATGCTGCACAGGCAACCATGTCCTGCAGATAAACTCATGTGTGTTTCTGGAGAAACACTGGCCACGGTGGCTGGAAAGGAACAAGTAGGGGGGGACCCTTCGACTGCAGGCGACAGACTAACTGGGCGACATTTTGGAAGAACATTTCCTCCAACTGACAGCAAAGCGAGGCCGTGGAGATGGTGTAAAGTGTCTGGTAGCAAAGCTAAAAAAGCAACTGGAGTGTGGGAAAGGAGAGAAACAACATACTGTTGTCCAGTGTGTGATGTTGCGCTGTGCATGCCAGAATGCTTTGAACCATTTCACACGAAAGCCAATTACGTATACAAATTATTTATAAAAAATTGTAATTTAATTTAGTTGTGTATTAAGATATTATTTAGTAAATGCCTTTCAGTTTGTTTGTTTGCAGACTTCAAAGTGGTGGTTTGTTGTTCCGGTGAGAGGCAACGGGGCCAGCGTGTGTGGGCGGTGGTGTTGTGACGTCACCACAGTGTGTCAGCAAGAGGCGCATGCCGTGGTCTTCAGTTAACGATAGACTATCGCAAAGAAACAGCAGAGACACTCACCAAGCTCTTGGTAATACGACATTAGATAACAACCTTTTTCTTTTCCGTTATTATCACGAAATTTTAACACTGTTAATGTAGTAAAAATTGTGGTATCGATAGCTACGATGCCACGGCGTAGGTGCAAGTTCCCAAGGTGGCGGCACGCCTGACAGCGGCCTCTAGCCGGCCGGCGCTGTGCTGCTCTGCGCGTTCAGCCCACTTGATCAAAGGGCAGGCGGCCGGGACACTGCGCTCCCTGTCGGCGCTCTGCTCTGCTCTGCTTACGACGCGTCTAAGGCTTCGCACCCACGTACAAAGTTAGGCATGCCTCTGTATGTATCCATGCACCAGTAAACCACTTTTACTTATTTGCAGTACCGACGAGTTTTACCTTTTTCTGCTCCTACTCACTTCCTTCATTCGTCCAACCTTTCGGTTTCAGGAGCAGACCCACGCGCCTCCCTCCAGGCGGGATAAAAAAAAATATTGACCAGATGTAATTTCTTACCAAAAGAAAGAGGGAGGTACTGATTTGTGTACGTTTAAAAGCGTGCTTCCGGGCAGGGCGTCTTCACTTTACAAATAAAACGCAGTCGACATCAGAGTAAACGGTGGCAGCGAGAAGATCCTCGATAACCCCATGATAAAGAACTGCACAACGATTTTGTTACTATAGTTTATATACGAACGTCTAGATAGAATTTGAAGCGGCAGAATGTAAAGTTGACAATGTTAACCAGATGCAATTACTTATCAAACGAAACAGATTCTCATTTTCCGTCATCTCAGGTCCAGCTTTCGACTGCTGCACCTTGCCGTTGCAGATAAAACGCACTCGATGGCAGAGTAAATGGTGGCAGCCACAATATGGTCGTTAACCTGCTGATAAAAAACAGCTCTATTACTGAATTTCATATAGGAATCAGGACATAGCATTTGAGGTAGCAGAATGTAAAATTAAAAATGTTAACCAGGTATAATGACTCACCAGCAACCGGCATTACAGTTTCAGCCGAGCTTTTCAATGGACGAACGAGAAATTAACAGACTAGAGCTTTCTTCGCGCACAACAACACACAATGGTGTACACAATTTTCCACTGACACGTCTTTTGCTACCGACAATGCAGGTGGGTAATCGAAGACAAGGTTGACAGCTTTTAAGCACCAACAGACGGTCCCAACAACACACTGAATGGGACAGATTTCCCAGCACACCGTTAATACACTTCCTACTGATTCAACTTTGCTCTCGCCACATTTAGTTCTGAAGAATAAAAATCCGCCGGTCAAAATAAAAGAACTTGTTTCTGTCCCCAAGTCACAGCGTCTACGTCATCGTGAACTCATTGACACTGCAGTGGCTAATACAACAGAGGCAGGTGAGAAGAGGAAATGCTACAAATGAAGGTGAATCACACTGGAATATCTCAAGTTCGACAAACAGTTTTAGTTCGAGCACATCCATTATCTGGTAAAGCAAGGAACAGGTGTCAGAAATTTGTATTACTTTATAACGGACAATTTCGGACTCGACGAATCCCACTTCCGAACGCAGGACATCTTGAAACACTCACAACGAAAGCTTCGAGTAGTCTTCATCACATCACCAATATAAAACCGTTCACTAAATAATTGGTTGACTTCCTACTCCTTAATGATAACACCACCATACCGACATATAACAATTACGTTCTGACAACACGTACTTCATTTTCGTATGACATCAACCGTTTGTACACAGTAGTCAAGCTGTTTCTATGGGTTTTCTTTCATTCGCACGAAAATAATATTTTTCCTGATACAGTACTACAAGTACAAGCCATTTCGTACGTCTATTTTCACTGCCTTATGACTCTTATGTAACAGATACAATGATCGTTACAGAGCATATACCACGTCATGTTCTAACATAACTGACCCAGATCTTTAGAATACATGATTTTACAAGCAAAGGTTACGTAAAAGAAGACAGCAATGAGTTTTTCGAAGAAGAAAAGGCATCACAGAAGATAAAAGCAACATGAGAAACAATAACATCGAATTTTGCTCGTCGTAATGCATTTTCTCTTACAGGATAACGTACAGAAGCATGCAGTAACGGATTCCAGATAGTACTGAGAAAACAGGTAGAGTACATTTATTTGCACAGGCATAACGCGTACTCTCAACAGTCGGAGGAGATATTTAATTTCAGCGTCTTCCACTGAGATACTCTTAACACGGAGGCACAATCAGGGTTTCTTCACTGACTGTAAGAGATTTACTACAGATGTCGTATGTGAAGTGAAGACAAGGATTAATTGTAGATGAAGTATGTGTAGCAATGAATTATGGAATTGTATATTGAAGATATGATGAAATAATAGGAAGTGAGGATTGCGAACTTTTTATGACTATTATGCAGGCGTTTATGATTTATGATATGAAGTGTGGCATATTGATGCTAGAGGTTGTTACGGATTACGTGATGTTTTTAGCCTTGGTGCGTGATTTGTTGATTGTGTTTTGCTGCGTATCTATGACGAGTGCTATTTCTGACGGCCTGTGACAAGGTGTTGCAGAACGATAATACGAGGCTATGAAGTTACGGGAAGATAAACACTTTCATTCAGCAGAATGCATCTTTTTGTGAACGGCAAAGTGAAGGATTGAAGACCCTTATTGCCATGCCATGTACTTGCTTTGATCGATTTGTGACTTTGCTTGAGCTAATCAGTTTTCTTCTCATTCACAGGATAATATCATTTGTCATTGTTTTCCGCCTATAGTTAGTCGACTTCATCGGAAAGAGATAATTTCCTATTTATTTTCATTCTGGACGTTGACTTTGCTTGTTCACAGACATTAAGTACTCGTCTTGATACTGCTTAAATTTTGCATTTGGGGTAATTATAAGTAATTGGCGTGTGCACAAGTTAAAGTTTTCGGAATACATTTTCATTTGCTTTATGTTTTATGACTGACAGATGACAGACAAATGTGATAATTTCTTTTTTCCTCTACAGCAGTAAAATATTGTTCACATTTCTTTCCTGTCCTTCCCTTTAGGCTGTATCCTTCCACGAGTGTACTCAAGTATGTAAAAACATACACTGTGCAGAAATAACTATTGTAATCTTGCATAACGACACGAGTGGTCGACTCATGGACGTGTAAAATGTAAGAAGACTCATAACAATGTTTGCCTATCGATTTTAGATGACTTCACAGACATTTTGTTAAAAGTAACGTGGAGGTACCTTCTGTGAGCGGTCTGGCTCTGAGTTGTCACTGGGTTTGTTACTGACACGTACGGAGTGCACCAAGTCTGCTCTCAGCCGCCTCCCACACAGTCACGATACGACGCTTTCACTTGGAGAGGTGTTACAACGTCACGAGTGCTGGAAGACACTCCAACATGTGCTACATAGCGTAGTGTGTACTCTCAGGCCAACAGCTGCGTGTGTGAAAACCACGAAAAGACATTGCTTCGATACATACTTGCTACGACTAAAAGACAATATAATCACAATTAGTCTCACGAGATTTTGTGCAGAATAACGACAAAAATAATGCCATCAATGTAACCATTTTCTTCATTTGTGCACACTTCTTTCAAACGAAATGTAACGTATTCTGAGTACACCCGAGCACCAATGTAAACAACATTTGTAACTTGACTTGGCGTTCACCTGAGCACGAAATGGACGAAGCTTTCTGCAAAATAATTTATGAGCGAGTAGTCGCCACTACTTGCAAAACAAGTACGTTACGAGGTGAGGTATTTCCATTCCAGGATCTGTTTGCTACGAAAATCATCAATGGACAGGGATCATTTCACCAACAGGAGCATTAACACATGAGGACCACTTTGTTTTTATTAAGTAGATCAATAGTTAATTTTAGGATTTAATCAATTTGCACACTTTTACCACATGAACACAGTAACAGAACATATTATCACGTTGGAAGGCATAAGAGACACGTTATTGCAGGGAAAAAACAGCCGCAAGAGGTGTATCATGGAATTAAAAAGACATCAATTGACTCACATAATTTCACCGCGGTAATTGATTATGGATTTCGAGTTACATTGATTATTTATGCCGCATGTAATAAACGCAGTCCCAATAATTCTTGCCCTACAGTCCCACTAGAAAAGACTAAAGATAGAGGAGCAGTTTCAGGAAAAGGAGTAGATGTAACCCTAAAGACACACTTAATATTTGCTGTTCAAGTCCACATATTTTATGCAGAAGTGCCGCAACACGACGTGGGTTGGATTCGCCTAATATCTGAAGTAGTGCTGGAGGGAACTGACACCATGAATCATGCAGGGCTGTCCGTAAATCCGTAAGAGTACCAGGGGGTGGAGATCTCCTCTGAACAGTGTGCTGCAAGTTTGACAGCCGGCGGAAGTGTTTAAAATCAGAAGAGTGTTCCTGGAGCCACTCTGTAGCATCTCTGGACGAGCAGGATGTCGCACTGTCCTGCTGGAATTGCCCAAGTCCGTCGTTGTGCACAACGGACGTGAATGGACGCAGGTGATCAGACAGGATGGTTACGTACTTGTCACCTGTCAGGGTCGTATCTAGACGTGTCACGGGTCCCACATCACTCCAGCTACACCAGTACAGCGCCTCCACCAGCTGGAACAGTCCCCTGCTGAAATGCAGGGTCCACAGATTCATGAGGTTGTATCCACACCCGTACACGTCCATCCACTCGATACAATGTGGAAGGAGATTCGTCCGACCAGCCAACGTGTTTCCAATCATCAACAGTCCAGTGATGGTGTTGACGGTCGTAAAGCTTTGTGTCGTGCAGTCATCAAGGGTACACGAGTGGGCCTTCGGATCCGAAACACCTTTTCGATGATTTTTCGAGGAGTGGTTGGCACGCCGACACTTGTCGATGGCCCAGCACTGCAATCTGCAGAAATTTGCGGAAGGGTTGCGCTTCTGTCACGTCGAACGATTCTCTTCAGTCGTTGATGCTCCTGTTCTTGCAGGATGTTTTTTAGACCGCAGCGACGTCGGAGATTTGATGTTTTCCTGTGTCCTGATATTGTAGGTACACCACTGAAATGGTCGTCCAGTAAAATGCCCACTTCATCGCTACCTCGGAGTTGCTGTGTCCCATCGCTGGTGCGCCGACTATAACACCACGTTCAGACTCACTTAAATGTTGATAAGCTGCCATCGTAGCAGCAGTAACCCATCTGGGTAGATGTACTACATTTCGTATAGGAATTTGTAGATATCATTTTTATCAAATTAAAGAAAGAAAGACACATCCCTACATCTCAAAGGCATCTTTCGAGCAGGGCATGTTCTGTTTGCAGATGAAAGGCAGTCGACTGCAGAGTTAATGGTGGCAGGCAGGAGGTATTCGTTATGCTGCTGATGAAGAACAGGAGAATAAGCGTATTACTGCATGACGTGTATGAATCTGTAATGAGTGAGTGAGATGACGGAAATTAATTTGTAAAAAGTTAATCAGATATAATTACTTACCAAGTAACAGAAAGTGGTTTTCAGTTATCCACATGTTAAAGACAACGTAGGTGTAGTTTATCTTCTCTTCGCAGAATAGTAGTAGCGAGGTCTCTAGAGTTGTGGTACCCGTTGTGGATGTCCTGCAATGTAAGTCGGTGGGTGAACACACGGCATGGGTTCTCGACCATCTGAGTGCAGACCTAAGTGAACGAGACACGATGAGTGTGGAATCACTTGTAGAAGCACAGGCTGCTCCTGCAGGGGGACCGGAGGTAGAAATTAAATTTTGACTTTTGGCTCGTAAGTAAAAATTCGAAAGAAAAAGTTTGACATAAATTGAGACGAAGTGCTGATGACGTTCGGTCGTATTACCGTATATCGAATCACTCCCGTCTGCGTTAAGTATTCAGTTTCCCCGGAAAGTGTTCCAGCGCTTGCTCTGAACAAGCTACATCCCCTGAATATGTGCAAAAGTAGCGCACTGAACTTCCATAAAAACACCGAGTTGTTTTAAAAGCTTCACGGTTTTAAGGCCATTGCCATTCAGCTGCACGCGCAGTACAACTGATCGAGGAGAAAGTGTGTCTCTGACTCTAAATTAAGTGGTTTATAGGTCGCTGCTCTGTTTCACTAGGGCAAGAATCTTTTCTCTAGCATTATAGAAGCACAAAATATTTTGAGTACTATTCCACGGAAACGGTGGCTATGGAACGATGCTTCAATACCCTACGACCAGCAAAGACTTGGCTTAGAGCCGAATCGAGACAGACGAGGGAGACTGGCTGCGTTGTTCCTGCTGAGCGAACACCGAAACTACGTGAAAGAATACGGCGAGATTTCAAAGAGGGAAGTATCAGAAACATCTGCGTCCAATCCAAGAACTTAAATTATTGTGTTGTTACGCGAGTGCATTCTTATGTTTAAAATGTTTATTGAAAGCAGTTTGTCGCCAGTTTTCTGTTTTCTCTATCGAGAAATGATGCCTGGTTTGCCTACTCCCAGATTTTTGCGAATAGTATGACCTGCCCCCTCCCGCCACAATTGCTCTAGTTTATGTCGTGGGTACGCCCTTCGATTTCGCATTCATGGGGACGAATCGTGAGGATAAAGAGTCGCATGCATAAAAAGACATCTTTGTCCGGAGAATATTATCAGAGCAAAAGAATATTCTCTCAGAAAGTTTTCAGTTTCGCATGAATGAAAAATCGCAAGCGTATTCTGTGGCGAGACAGTTTCCTCCCCACCTCCCTGAGAAGGTTCTCTAGTGTGTGTCGTCTGCCGTGTCACGCGTGACGTCAGACTTCATTCAGCTCGCTCAAACAGGCAAACCGTTCAGTGTACGAAGATGGAACTGGCGTCAGTGTGTTCTGTAAAGAGTTGCACTACGTTTAGATTTCACTTTTATGTGCGGCAACAAATAGTTAAGACGATTAAAGACAACTGGAAAAACGCATTTTCTGCGATCGTATTGGGTATACGACTCGTACGAACCTTTTCTGTTACTGAAGTTAGGTGAACACATTATGTGGATGAAATCTTAAAATTACATCATTTTTCATCGACTCCAAACCGGAACTATGGCCGAGTTTTCTAAGAAGAGATAATTTTGTTCAAATACGACGCAGAATGGTGTGCTCGCGTGTCAAGGTCGCAAGCGTTCGCCCGTCGGGTTCGTTACGAGAAGCAGATCGCTAGGTTTGTAATCAGCCAGCTGTTAATTTTTCTGATCCGCCTATATTTCTAACGTAACAAAATGAAAGATTTACGGTGTGAGAATATCCGGAAATGTCAGTTGCGCACTTGTTCTGTGTATACCAAAGTTTTCTCGTACATCAGTGTGAAAACTTGAGTCTCTTAAGTAGCAAAAAAAAAAAAAAAAAACCATTTTAATTTTCACTTCTTTTGAAAGGTCGCTCATCTTTTCTTTCATGATTTTTTGGAAGGAAATTCGCAACGCAAATAATGTTTTTATTGTAAGGCTCGTAGAAGTTTCTACGGTTCCTCTCTTCTGTATTTCTTCGGGTACGTATACCTTCTTGCATTACAGGCAATATAAACTTTGCCTTTAATACCAAAAAGTCTGCAAAAGCTAACGCCATCAAAACTTAGTCATTTCGATGTATGCTACAGAGCACACTTCAAAAAACGGAAAATGTTCACGGTTCGTGATCGCTCCTCTAGTTTTATTCATACGAAATCGTAGCATGTTCTTTGTTTTTAGCGACTTCTTCCACCCATTTACTCAAGCTGAGAAATTTCTTGGGTGAAGTATATTTTCCGACTCGTTTTATTCGCGCGAACCTGGGAATGTTCTCCACAATTCCCAGTATAAAGTACATTCTCCGTTTTATTCATACGACCAAAGGTCGCGATTATGTAAGTTGCACGAAACCATGATGACGCACACTTAGAGAGGTAATTCGGCTCAGAAAGTTTCCACTCTGGTAGGCGGCAAGTACTGGGTGTCCAGCAGGCTGTTTCAGAAACTGTTACATTATTCACTCTGAAGCTGCAAATCGAAATGTACAATTCTGTCCCAAACACAGCAATACTAGTTGCGACGAACGTTTACCGCACAGGAGGCAATGTACTGTTTTTCTTCCGACGTTAATACCACATACCTGTCAATTTCTGCGGGCTTTCGGCAGAATCGGGTCGGGCCAAGAGTTATTTTGGTCCTTTCCAATTAATGGCGTCCAACACTGGCTTGCCAATCGCCAGAAACGTTGTATTAGATAGTGTTTCCGTGTTTATTTCTGTTTCCTTTCTCTTTAATCTTCACTTCTTCCACTTTGGGATTCCGAAATCAACCCCTTTTCCTCTTCCATTTTCCTCAGCAGCGACGTCCCTGCAACAGTGCCGCTCTCACTCCAGCCTAGCGACTGGAGAACTGAAGTCGGTGTCTGAACGAGATCTCTGTCACGGCTGGAGTTTAGCGTGGAATACGACTGAGTAAGTGCTGCCAAGCTTAGCCCGAATTATGCACAACTTTTCTCCTGTTTTTTTTTTTTTTTTTTTTTTTTTTTTAATTTACGATTTCCCAAGACCATTTGAAATTTATTTTTCAAGGTTACTGCGACCCCATGTGGTGATTAAAGTACTTTAAAGAGAAAGCGTGTAATCCATTTGGAGTTGTGGATGATAACAAATCGAACACCACATTGCATTCCAGCATTGCTGATGGGGGGCGCCACGAACTTGTAAGTCATTTTCAGCCAGGTATCGCGATACTTTTGACAACATAGTGTATGTGAAGGCATCGTCAAGATCTAAAATGGATGTTCCAGCATCAAGAAAGTGCTTAATGGTCCAAGTCAACGACAGACAGGTAGCAAATATGGTTTCCAGTCATTAAACAGTCGAGCCACAGAATGAACATCAGTACAGTAGTTACATGTGTAATGAATCTGATCTGAAATTATACTATGGAAGATACTGGTTGACATGGCCAAAGATGAATAACATGTCTATGTTGGACAATCCAAGTCCACAGGAAGATCATAGGTACATAAAATCAAACATCTTTGGAAGAACTATGTTATCTGTGAATACATTTATAAATACATCTGTGGAAGGGCAGTGTTATCTGTGAGCACAAGGTGTAAAAAGTATGTTTGTAGCACAAAAATATGACATCATGCCGAAAGAAATACCCACGTCTTTACTGGTTTAAATGAGAAAAATGTCCATGTTTCATACATACCATGGTACAGAAAATTGCGAAAGTTTGCCATAAAAATAGTTTGCGTTGTAATCAATATGTGGCAGATCATTACAGTTTCAGGCCTATGGCCTGAATGCCAAAGTTGACAGCGACATGAATCAACACACCGGCAGCTCAAATTCGCGCAGTCTCTACTAATTCAGTTCTAGGGAGATGAGGAGCCAAGATAACATGGGAGTACTGCACTGGTGTTAAGGATGCGAATTACATTGGCACAAGGATGATAAGGACGCCTCATTTAATGATAAACAGAAAAAAACAGTGAACATATTCTAGTGCCCGATTCCACCCTCCGCTTTGACCATAGAGTGAGGATTCACACGCACAGAATTTATTTTCTGTTGTCGACACACATTGTCATAGTGGTTGTGTATTCTTGGGGTGGCATAGGTT
This sequence comes from Schistocerca piceifrons, assembly GCF_021461385.2. Lineage (NCBI taxonomy): Eukaryota > Metazoa > Arthropoda > Insecta > Orthoptera > Acrididae > Schistocerca > Schistocerca piceifrons. Next base: position 70,742,939 of record NC_060148.1, on the reverse strand, counting down.
TGTGCTTAATACGTCCTATAAATTTTGAATGTCGCCAAATCGTTAGTTCAGATAGATTCCTATCGTATGTGCTGTGTATTAGGGACAGGTGTTTTGTAGAGACCATAACAACTTGCATTTGATACCTGCAATAAATTGTTCTCTCAGCTTTGACGAACAAAATGAGCAGACATCACGTCGCAGCTCCGCCACGTCAGCGTGTATTCACACCGTCTGTCACGTCACGTCATGTAACGTCAATTCGCTTAGTCTGTGTCAGAGTACAGTATTTCAATTGAGGAACTAAGGTTACTAATGGCCAAAGCAAACCTCATAACTTGTGTTCTTGATCAGTCTTGTTTGCTGAAGTGCTGAGGCGTGAAGCAACACCTCAAAACATCGACATTTCTATGTTATGGGTGAGTGCGCGTCTCTTCTGTTATTGCCAAACCTAAATAATTTTTCGCTTTCAGATATCTCACATTGCTTGTGTGAGAACATCCAGTGCAAAAAAACCTCCAAGTCGGCATCGAACATTTACAATTTGCCGCGAAATCAAAGCACAATAAGAAAATGAAGAGAAAAAAGTTACAAAAGCACAATATCCACTACTATACAACGAGTTAACTTACGCTGATAGCAGATGATGATACCGTCGACACTTCATTCCCTGCAAACCGTGACCTGCCGTGACGTGACGTGACGTGACGTGACGTGGCGGTCTGTTGACGACTTGTCTGAATGCCGCCATTTGAAATGCATTGTGGAATGTTTCCACACGACGAGACTTGACGGCATCCCGAGATCATGCGACAATTTCAGCTTAATGTTGACAACATGCACACCACGCAATGCTCACACCAGATATTTTTCTACTCTATGGCTTTGATCGACGTCATATCTGACTCACAGATGCTACTTCGAGGCGACATCTAAAGGCAATGAGGTTCAATCCTAAACCAAAGAATGTATTACGAAAAAGACAGATAATATACATACATACAATAAAATTTGATTGCAGCTCATGCGATTAATTACATAGCTATAAGCTATATTGCAAATAAATTGAGGTAACAAAAAAGAAAGTAACAACATAAAAAACATACATGCATGAAACAAATTATCACAGTTCACGCGTGCAAGTGAAAGAACCATGCATGTCCTTTAAAGTCCACTACAATATCACTCGTAGTAAACTCGTAATTTACATCTACACGGACAGTTTGCAAATCGCACTTACGTGCTTGGCAAAGTGTTCATCGACAATTTTTCACAATAATCCTCTATTATTCCAGTCTGAAACAGAATGCGGAAGAAACGAACAGATGTACCTTTCCGAGCGAGACCTGATTTCCTTATTTTATGATGATGATCGTTTCTCCCTGTGGACGTCGGCGAAAAAAAAAATGTTTTCGCATTCGGAGGAGAAAGTTAGTAATTGAAACTTTGTGGTAAGGTTCTGCCGCAACGAAACATGCCTTTATTTTAAATATGGCAGCCCCAAAGTCTGTATCATGTCGGTGACACACCCTCCCCTATTTCTCGACAATACAAAATGTGCTGCTTTTCCCTGAACATTCTCGATGAAGTCCGTTAATTCTACCTGGTAATGATCCCACACTGCACAGCAGTATTCTAGAAGAGGATGGACAACCGTAGTGTAGGCAGTCTCTCTAGTAGATCTGTTGCATCTTCAGGCAATAAAACGCAGTCTTTGGTTCTCCTCCCCCACAATATTTCCTATGCGTTCTTTCCAATTTATGTTGTTCGTAACGGTGATTCCTAGGTATTTAGTTCAATTTCCGGCCTTTAGATTTGACTGATTTATCGTCTAACCGAAGTCTAACCGATTCCGTTTAGCACTCATGTGGATGACCTCACACTTTTCATTATTTAGGATCAATTGCCAATTAATACGAATTGTGAACTCTGTGACAGGAAATCACGAATCAAGTCACTGGCCAGCCTGTGACGATATTCCATAACCACGCAATTTGACTACAAGCCGCTTGTGAGGTACAGTGTCAGCTGTCTTCTGGAACTCTAGAAAGACGAAATCAATCGGAAATCCCTTGTCAATACAACCAAATGCTTCGTGTGAATAAAAGCTAGTTGTGTTGACTGTGTGTTAATAGACCGTTCTCTCCGAGATAATTCATAATGTTCGAACACAATATATTATCCAAAATCCTGCTGCAAATAGACGTTGGTAATATGGCCCTGTAAACTGATGGATTACTCCTACTGCGTTTCGTAAGTATTGGTGTGACCTGTGCAAGTTTCCAGTTTTTGGGTTACGAATCTTTCGTCGGGGAGTTCCAACACTCAGTTTCGCTACAATCCTGTGTTCACTAATCTCAGTATATGTTTTGGTGCTCGTTATGCGAAAGTGGGTGTTTCGGGCAGGGACAATTTAAAATCAAACACAACAATGGCAAAATGACATAATTAGAAACATATGGGGAACGTATACATACAGACTCCAGACAGAACAACACAAGGAATTCTACAAAGTTTTCAAAGCAGAAATAACAGGTTACAAGCAGTTGTACCTCAAAGATTGAAAAGGCAAACTGACTACCAACAACAAACACAAATCTGTATTACTAGCAAAATGCTCCAACAACCTTCTAAACTGCGAGGAACCAGCACAAAGACAATCTTTCAGACAGCCTCTAAAGGAAATCCCGCCTTGAGAGTCATATAACTGCATTAGACTGAACAATACACTGGCCAGCCGAAAAACAACAGGGCGCCAGAAGAAGACGGAGTATTGGCTGAGATGTGAAAACTAGGAGGGAGCGGGCAGCTGAAACCTTTTACGAGGTTACGAAATACTGCTGGGAGAAAGGAGGAGTACCGGACGACTGGAAGCAAGCCATAATCCATCCGCCACGTAAGAAGGGAGACAGGACAGGCACACACATATGTTGTTCAAATGTGTGTGAAATCTTATGGAACTTAACTGCTAAGGTCATCAGTCCCTAAGTTTACGTACTACTTAACCTAAATTATCCTAAGGAGAAACACACACACTCGTGCCCGAGGGAGGACTCGAACCTCCGCCGCGACCAGCCGCACAGTCCATGACTGTAGCGCCTGAGACCGCTCGGCTAATCCCGCGCGGCACCCACATCTACCGAGCTCCCTACTGAGACCTCTACTGAGTATGACAGAACACCAAGCAGAGAACACAACTGGCGAGTACCAAGCGGGGTTGAGGAAAAATAGTTTTTGCCCAGAAAAAATTCTTAACTTGAAAACAATTATCAGGATCAGAACAAAGAAGAACCTCAACACAGTCGTTACATTTACTGATTTCAAAAAAACTTACAGTTCTGTAAACAGAGCACAGTATCCTTAACACTGGAAGAAGCAGGTGCTGACAAAATCAGCAGACAGTCAGTCAAACAGACAGACACTTACAGACACAACTTCAGAAGTTAAATTCCTAAGGAAATTTCTGAAGCCTTCAGAAGTAGCACAGGAGTTCGGCAGGGCGACGGTGTCTCACAGATCCTCTTCAGTATGATCTCAGACAAGGTCACGAGAGAGAGGAATAAAGAACCACAAGAGAAAAACATCGACCGAATCCATCTAGTAGAATGGGCAAGAACTGGCGTGGAATATCTTGTTTCTTTTCTGACTATATTGCTATGATTTCTAAGGATAAAACAGATGCAAAGATAATGATAGGAACACTGTACAAAACTGCATCTCCAACCTGACTACAAATACCGAAAACGAAAACAGAATGCATTGAACATAAATACAATAGAGAAAAATATATACAAACACAAGATGGAAACGTCCAAAGAGTTGATACGTTTAAGTATCGAAGAGAATGGATACAATCAAATGGATTAGATAACACTACAAGCAAAGAAAGATCGAGGAAAACGGAATTAACAAACAAAATGACCGAAAACTGATATAATAAGAAATCAATATCATTCCAGGCAAAAACTTAACGCTACGCAACAGTAATTAAACCGGATGCAATATGCACATTTGAATGCCCAACACCGAGTACAAGAGGTGAAAAAGAAGAACTGGAAAAGCGGAAAAACTTCAGAGCCACAAAAGAACAAAGGTAACAGCTTGACGAAGAGGAGAAATGAAAAGCTACAGAGAAACATAGGAACAATCGCAGACATAATAAGAAAGAGGAGATGAAAGTTTTACGGTCATATTTATAGAATGAATGACAACAGGCTAACGGAGAAAATCTTTAATTTCATTTCGAAATTAAGAAACACCACGAGATGGCTGGAAGAGACAAGAAAGAGCCTGAGAAAACTAAACCTCACAGAAGACACCAGACAGGACAGGGAAAATTTCAGGCTAGTGATCAATACTGTGAAATTTCTTATACGACAACAAAACTCACAACCTAGGACAGTGATGCCAAATGAACAGAGCCGGCCGGTGTGGCCGAGCGGTTTTTAAGCGCTTGAGTCCGGAATTGCGCGACCGCTACGGTCGCAGGTTCGAATCCTGCCTCGGGCATGGATGTGTGTGATGTCGTTAGGTTAGTTAGGCTGAAGTAGTTCAAAGTTCTAGGGGACCGATGACCTCAGATGTTAAGTCCCAATGTGCACACAGCCATTTGAACCATTTTTGAACCAAATGAATAGAGGCAGGCCGTCAGCCAATGCATATAGAAATTCTGGGAAGGATACACATAATGTACCACTGTCTTAGGTTCCAAGCTGTCTATAGTTGACCGAATTCAGTAATAAAAAAACTTAGCAAACTTAAGCTGGACACAAGCAGGAAATAAGGAGTAATCAACACAGAATACCTAAAAGAAGCACTGAAGAGGTAAGGAAAATTCACGAGAAAATGTCAAATGTTGGAACCGATCACGAGAATTGAGCTACATATTTCAGTTCAAGATATCGAGTCCAAGTTTCACTATTTTCAGCGTTTCTGCACTAAGGGAGTGCAGTTCTTTGTTACAGGATTTCCATTCTTGATGTCGCACTCTGTACTACTGCGACAAATAAGAAATTCTGGAATCAACAACTAAACTTGACGTAGATATCTCATGTGCAGAGACAAGAAATAAAAAATCCTAAAAAGTAATAACAATACACACTTAATGAAATGTCAGGGAAAATAACGCACCGTGCAGTAGAGACCTACAATTTACCTATATGGGCCTAGCTGTCCTCTTAGTCTCCTGCCTAACCTCACCCTCATAAATCGTGCAGTTTGCGGAAAAATACAGCCGAATATTCGTGGGAATCAAGATTATAAATATGCGAGCTAACCGTTCCATTCGCACCAATTATGCTGTTCTTTCGATTCCTGCCCGACCTCACATTCGGAAATCATATCTTATTGGGAAATAAGTAGCTAAATATTTTATGAAAACCAAGTATGAAAAATACGATTGCTGCTGGATTCACTGGCATCAGTTTAAACTGCGCGCTGAGGTTGCGGTGCTGCCTAACCATACTCTCGGAAATCGCGACATATTTACAACAATCGGCACAGTTTACTTCAGGCACTGAGACAACCACAGATAACATTTAGAAGACCGGTGATGTCACACACGACGTCGCTAGTCAAAGTTGACGGGTGGGATAGGACACTAGAATTGAACCAAAGTAGTACTTAATGCCTGAAATTCATATCTAGGCTGGTGGAAAATCTTGTAAAAATAAATTATGCCTTACGATAGGTCCATGGAGGACGCGTGTTTCAAGAAACCACGGCGATGTGCTACCGTTGTCGAGCATTATCCAAAAGATGGAATGAAGAAAGCACTTGGCATGGTAGCTTTGTAGGAATATTTATAATCTGCAGACGCCCGATCTTCTTGTAATTAAAAGATACATAAAATTAATCTTTCTCCTACACAGACTGCCTTAGACAGATTCGTATGAATTATCCGCTCGACTGATTTGTAAAATTATATTATTCGTAATATAAGTGCTGTGTCTAAGATCTCCATATTTATTAAACATGCACGAATCGAGAATTAATGTTACGCATGCGCAGGAAGGTGCAGTCATTTCGGTGGCCGTGCTTTGGCAGCGACCACACTCTGCTCGGTGACTCGGCACAGACCGCTGCCGCTGCTCCGTGCTGTTGCCGCATTTCTCTGTCTCTGCAGACTCTGCTGGCAACGGGGACAGCAACAGCCGCCTTGCTCGCCTTTAGACTCAAACCGTTGCTGGGATACGGCGTGGGCCGATGAGGAGAGCCGTGTATTGTTGACAACTGCGTCACGTCACGGTTTGTCTTGTTTACTGTAAGGGGGTACAGTTGATTGAAGAATCATTTTTGAGACGATCTTAGTGCAAATTTTGACAAAATGAGTTAAGAGCGGTAACGGATCCTACACACATAGATACATTTTTTTTTTTTTTTTTTGTATGAGAAGAGCTTTATTCCAGATATTGTAAATGTGTTACTGTGACTCGTTATAGCGGCATCATTTATGAAAGGGCTTTACTCCTGGAACAGCGCCCTTTCAATGGTGATCATACTAGCATGCCATCTACCGAATACTTAATGCACTATATCTTTACGTTTCTCTTTCCGTAGTTGAACCGTTGCTATTTCTGAAGAAGCGTTGTGAAATGTAAAAATGACTCCAAGTATTGTGTTGGAGAGTAGTGACAGTACCAAGAAAGAAATAAAGAAAGAAACAAAAACGTATTGTTGGAAAACATGAGCAGAACGCTGTAAGAACAGCCACAGTAATTTGTCATGAGTACAGTAACCCTTTCAGCCATGTTCCTTTACACATTTTGAGCACAGTAGTTACATTCAGATGTGGCTTCTAAACACACACATTCACGTCCGATTCCAAAGTTGAGGAATTTTTGAAGGCTGTCGCCCTGTTTCCTGTATCTTTTTGTTTTTCGTGTTCTGTGCTGTACTCTACGATAATTCATCATTACTTGGGTACGAATCAGGGTTGCACAGTCTCCTCAGACATGTAGATAGCGGTTGCACAGAATATATTGTTACAGTAGTAGAGCAATGCATGGCCGATGGGAGTCGACTACTCAAGTCGCATACGTGACGGAGCAGTAATAAATGCGCCGTGAGTGGCAGCGTTAGGCTAGGCGCAAATTGAGACGCGTATGGCGCGTGTGCCGCGACGCAGCGCAGTGCGCGTTTTTGTAGCTCCACAGGTTCAAATGGGACCGCGGAAACTGCGACGCGACGCGACTGGGACGCGACGCGCGCCTGCGCCAGGTCGCGCGGCGTTGTGGTTGCGGCTCAGTTTCTCGCGCAGCGCGTCGCGCGTGCCAAGCTAGCAGCGTGGGAAATTCGAGGAGGGGAGCTGAAAAGTAGCCCGGCCATGTGCTCACATCGGAGCGGCTCATATGAGCAGTGGTAGCACTGCCCATACGATAAATTTTGTCTTACTGTGTACTAAATTTTATTGCCGTTGGGTAGTCTTTCGTTTTTCGCCATTTAAACGATCCAGCTTCCTTCGTTAGTACATCATAATTTTCTGTTATTTATATCTGTATAGTTCTGTTTTGTTTTGCTTTTGCCGGCCGAAGTGGCCGTGCGGTTAAAGGCGCTGCAGTCTGGAACCGCAAGACCGCTCCGGTCGCAGGTTCGAATCCTGCCTCGGGCATGGATGTGTGTGATGTCTTTAGGTTAGTTAGGTTTAACTAGTTCTAAGTTCTAGGGGACTAATGACCTCAGCAGTTGAGTCCCATAGTGCTCAGAGCCATTTGATTTTGTTTTGCTTTTCTTCTGTCAAGAAAAATGCAGACTTCAGTAACTGATGAGCCATTGGCCGCTGGAATTGAATCATATGCCTCCGCGATGTTTTCAGATCGCAAGAAGGGGCAGTGGGTAGTCAATAAGGAGGCAAGGAATATTATAAAGTCATGTGATTAAGAATCAAGGCAGGAAAGTAAAACAAGGTTATCTTCCCGCTGCCTAGTATGCTGGCATATCTGTAGGATATGTTACAAAAATTTAGAAAGGGATAATCTCCACTGTTGTAAACTCATTTGTGCTTCTGGTAGAAAAGTGTCCAAGATCTGAAGTATAGAAGTCTCACTGTGATTACTTAGGTATGGATGTAATAATGTAATACGACACACTACACTGTACTACATCATGTGAACATCACATTTCCACTGCACGCTAGAAACACTCGAAACGCAGTCACAAATAACAATGTTTTAATTGGTTCGCCGTGATGAGAAAAAGCATTTCAATTCTTGCATGCGCATTATCAGCATTAATAAACTAATTATACAACAGACTACACAAAAGAAGAAAATGTTCGGTATTATTACGAAAGTAGGAATATCCTAAAAGAGTGTTATGATTAGATATATTTAATTTGTTGAAATGTCCTGCTGACAAAGGCAGATCTACTTTCATGACAATGTTTTTCGAACTCCATCTCACAAGGCACACATGGCTAGCTAGTGCATTCCTGTCGGGCACATTATCCTTCGCTGCTGACAATACACTGACCATTGTGTTGTGCGACAGACCAATTGTTTATTTTTCTCAATAACCACTAGTTTATTCGCCATCACACACTGTCAGTTTGGCAAGCTGTAGGTGAGTAACCAGCATCTGGCATGTGACTATCATTCCGCCTGAAGAAACGCTCGTCATTATCTTAATACTGCTCAGATCAGGAGAAGGAATAAAATCCTTTGGTAAGTTTCCATTCCAGTCGCTCAGTGTTAAAAAAACGATACGTTGCGGGAATTCCACCAAAATTCCGACGGAATTTGCAATCTAATTTTGTGTGACTTGTTAATCTTTTCTCATTCGAAGAAGCATCACCGTTTCTGAGTTGTTGTTGTTGTGGTCTTCAGTCCTGAGACTGGTTTGATGCAGCTCTCCATGCTACTCTATCCTGTTCAAGCTTCTTCATCTCCCAGTACCAACTGCAGCCTACATCCTTCTGAATCTGCTCACTGTATTCATCTCTTGGTCTCCCTCTACGATTTTTGCCCTCCACGCTGCCCTCCAGTACTAAACTGGTGATCCCTTGATGCCTCAGAACATGCCCTACCAACCGATCCCTTCTTCTAGTCAATTTGTGCCACAAACTCCTCTTCTCCCCAGTTCTATTCAGTACCTCCTCATTAGTTATGTGATCTACCCATCTAATCTTCAGCATTCTTCTGTAGCACAACATTTCGAAAGCTTCTATTCTCTTCTTGTCTAAATTATTTATCGTCCATGTTTCACTTCCATACATGGCCACACTCCATACAAATACTTCCGAAAACGACTTCCTGACACTTAAATCTATACTCGATGTTAACACATTTCTCTTCTTCAGAAACGCTTTCCTTGCCATTGCTAGTCTACATTTTATATCCTCTATACTTCGACCATCATCAGCTATTTTGCTCCCCAAATAGCAAAACTCCGTTACTACTTTAGGTGTCTCATTTCCTAATCTGATTCCCTCAGCATCACCCGACTTAATTCGACTGCGTTCCACTATACTCGTTTCGCTTTTGTTGATGTTCATCTTATACCCTCCTTTCAACACACTGTCCATTCCGTTCAACTGCTCTTCCAAGTCCTTTGCTGTCTCTGACAGAATTACAATGTCATCGGCAAACCTTACTGTTTTTATTTCTTCTCCATGGATTTTAATGCCTACTCCGAATTATTCTTTTGTTTCCTTTACTGCTTGCTCAATATACAGATTGAATAACATCGGGGAGAGGCTACAACCCTGTCTCACTCCCTTCCCAACTACTGCTTTCCTTTCATGTCCCTCGACTCTTATAACTGCCATCTGGTTTCTGTACAAATTGTAAATAGCCTTTCGCTCCCTGTATTTTACCCCTGCCACCTTTAGAATTTGAAAGAGAGTATTCCAGTCAACATTGTCAAAAGCTTTCTCTAAGTCTACAAATGCTAGGAATGTAGGTCTGCCTTTCCTTAATCTTTCTTCTAAGATACGTCGTAGCGTCAGTATTGCCTCACGTGTTCCAACATTTCTACGGAATCCAAACTGATCTTCCCCGAGGTCGGCATCTATCAGTTTTTCCATTCGTCTGTAACTCGCGTTAGTATTTTGCCGCTGTGGCTTATTAAACTGATAGTTCGGTAATTTTCACATCTGTCTACACCTGCTTTCTTTGGGATTGGAATTATCATATTCTTCTTGAAGTCTAAGGGTATTTCGCCTGTCTCATACATCTTGCTCACCAGATGATAGAGTTTTGTCAGGACTGGCTCTGCCAAGTCAGTAGTTCCAATGGAATGTTGTCTACTCCCGGAGCCTTGTTTCGACTCACGTGTTTCAGTCCTCTGTCAAACTCTTCACGCAATATCGTATCTCCCATGTCATCTTCATCTTCATCTACATCCTCTTCCATTTCCATAATATTGTCCTCCAGAACATCCCCCCTGTATTGACCCTCTATATACTCCTTCCACTTTTCTGCTTTCCCTTCCTTGCTAAGAACTGGGTTTCCATCTGAGCTCTTGGTATTCATGCAAGTGGTTCTCTTTTCTCCAAATGTCTTTAATTTTCCTGTAGGCTGTATCTATCTTACCCCTAGTGAGATAAGCCTCCACATCTTGACATTTGTCCTCTAGCCATCCCTGCTTAGCTATTTTGCACATCCTGTCGATCTCATTTTTGAGACGTTTGTATTCCTTTTCGCCTGCTTCATTTACTGCATTTTTATATTTTCTCCTTTCATCAATTAAATGCAATATTTCTTCTGTTACGCAAGCGTTTCTACTAGCACTCGTCTTTTTACCTATTTGATGTGTTTTAGCTGAAAGTGTGAGTTCCTACTATGACTGGACAAAGGACTAAACGCGTCACTGAAACACTGAGTGTGATATTCGAGTTCCCAGAGAGCCGCCTCGGGACAGTAGCGGATGGGGCCCTGTCTTCCGCATGCCGGACGCTGTGTGACTCGCCCACCCGTCAACAACTCGAGTGAAATGTTGCCGTTTGTGTTGACACATTTCCCAGGCTTCAGTGGTCTGGGAACGGGGGCGCTGAAGACGAGGATAACTTGTACTGAATTTTCAGAAGAGACGGATGCCTGTCTGTGGTGATATTCGGTAGTTTGTTGTCTGTCCACTGGAAGCCGCGAGCCGCCCGGAGTGGCCTCGCCGCTAGAGGAGCCACGTCGCGGGCTGCGCGGCCCCTCCCGCCCCAGGTTCGAGTCCTCCCTCGGGCGTGGGTGTGAGTGTTGTTCTCAGCAGCAGTTAGTTTGAGTAGTGTGTGAGTCTAGGGACCGGTGACCTCAGCAGTTTGGTGCCTTAGGAATTTGGACATTCGAACATTGGAAGCCGCAGTGCGCGGTAAAATAAACAGGCGAATATTTGTTTTGTAAAAAAAAAAATTGCCTTCCCTTGCTCCCAGACGCGTTTCGCCCTTTTTTTAGTTTAAGGCATCATCAGGATCAATAATGATGCCGTTATGCTATACTTCTGATTTGATATGTATCATTCTTAAACAACAAAATTAAAAGTAAAATAAAAGCAGAAAGCATGAAACCAATGACAACATCACAACAGAACCAAACAGAATCACTACACTCAATACCATAACAACTACACAGAATAATCGGGAAAGTACACGAGAAAACACAGGTTGGCGCACAGTGGTGATATACAAACACAAACTCACACATAAAATCACCGACATTTTGAAAAGTCAGAAAATTAACATCGCAAACATAACAGATAATTCTACCAAAAAATACACCTCGAAGCTGACAAAAAACAGACATATATATACCAGAAAGCAGGTATGTATCAATTACAGTGTAACACTTGTGCTGACAGATACATAGGATAAACAAGCAGAACAGCTGATGTCAGGTACAAAGAAGGCATGAGAGCTGCGAAGCATGGGACAAATCACTCCACATTTCCTTAATACCTGAGAGAACACAATCTCAAACCAACCACTAGAGAAGAAGACATGAAAATGATTAGAATCAACAATAGAAGCAGATATCCTAACCCTGGAAGAAAATTACCACACACAGAAAATCAAAGCAGAAAAGAGAGCCCTGTTGATTGATCAACCACATATGCCAAAGAACTGATTCTTTACACTAACAGATAAAATAATAGAGTAACACTGCAACAGAGGACTATAATACCAATAATAGCAATAATAACAATAATAATAATACAAAACATTGACCAAAAACTCAGCCCAACTGAACACAAAAACCTTAAACTGTTCTTTGACAGCTATTACATTCATATTCCAAATTCTACAGAAGAAAATAATTGCATGTGTACTTTCTCTCTCTCTCTCTCTCTCTCTCTCTCTCTCTCACACACACACACACACACACACACACACAGACACACACACACACACACACACACACACACACATCAGAAATGGATACACAATAGTTTTCAGTATAAACATCGTTATGTTGGCAACATGCATGTAAAAAAACAAACTCCGAGATACACAGTGAACTCAAAGTAGTTGCGTCTTGAAGTCACAGTTTCCCATCAAATATCTGTATTAGTGACAGAAGACTGACACTACATCACAACAACAAGGGCAAACAAAATGAAAAGTTTGGAGAAAAATGTTCGAAACATAAAAACGTGCCTATGTTTCGTGAAAAGAGCAGCAGTGCGGCCTCCAGCATGCGACCAGATGAGAGGAGACGCAGATACCAACCAAAAACACGCAGAACTGCAATTATATAAAACCAGAAGTAAATCTGTTTTATGATCTACGAATAGAACAGAGCAAAACAAACATGTATGATAACTGCATCATTACATATCCTAATGATGATACCTTACAGAGGAAAAAGGCCAAACGCGTCTGGGAGAATAAAAGCGAGTACAGTAAGAAAGTCATTTTTTACGTGCAAATAAAATATATCTGTGCATGCTGCGAAGGATGGCGTTGCAAACCAACTTGTTGAACAGGCAGTATTTCGACGTGATTTATATAACCGTTCAGACAAAACGTAAATGCAATTTATGCTGCCCCTCAACTTAAACTGGAACAATGACATAGATAATGTTGGGGGGAAAGCAAACCAAAGACTGCGTTGTATGGGCACAACACGTGCAAGATGCAACAGGTGTCTACCAGACAGACTGCCCGTCTGCACTCTGCCCGAGTGTCGGTGTCCGGTGTGTTATCCTCACCAGATGGCACTGACGGAGGACTCTGGGAAGTTCCAGAGAGGGGCGGGAAACAGGGCAGAGGGCGCCACAGGGGTGGTGCTGAGCCTGCAGCGCTTCCCCGCTGTTGGCAAGGCGCCGGCAGCTGCTGGCCGCTGTCTGTGGGCAGCGTGTCTCACCGGCGGTGGAGACGTCCCCTGCCGTGGCGTGGCCGCCGGCGGGTTGCGCAACACTGCCACGCAAACTTTTATTCGCAAATCTGGAAAAGTTACACTGCTGCAAAATTGTGGTATCTCAGACAATAGCTGCCCATTCGTACAGTTGTGTTAATTACACAGTCTCTTACTCAGGTTTCGCTCTCGCATTGAATTTATTAATCTTGTTTTTGATGAGTATTACAGTAAGTGAAATTGCTTCCGTCAGCACGGCAGTATGAAGGTAGGGGATATATATATATATATATATATATATATATATATATATATATATATATATATATACATACTGCTTAAAAATGAAGGTGCTTATGTCTCCCTTCATTTTTCCTGCCTTTGTCCCTCCCCTTCATCATACTGCCGTGCAGACGGGAACAATTTCACTTACTGTAATACTCATCAAAAACAAGATTAATTATATATATATATTACTTAAAATTCATAACTTTATTACAGTTCTGAAGTATAATTTGCAAAAGAACACATTTTCACTGCAATATTTTTTTATTGTGATTTCGTGTGTCAGTTTTTGCATTATTCAGTATTTTGTCTTGTTCGTATCATTCACTTCTCTACCCGTAGCCAGTTTTCTCGTGTTGTAAAATAGGCAGCACATGACTACCAATGAATTCAATTTCTAGTTTCTGTTTGAATGAAAGGAATACATTTACACATGAAATGCAGAAGGTCTACAGGCATAGAGAACAATGAGTACGTATACAAGTAATGAAAACCCACATAATTATTAAAAAAAACCTGAAAAATTAACTACAATACACAGAAATAGAAAGGGCAGTTTTAAAAAATGGTTCAAATGGCTCTGAGCACTATGGGACTTAACTTCTGAGGTCATCAGTCGCCTAGAACTTAGAACTACTTAAACCTAACTATTTTCACACACATCCATGCTCGAGGCAGGATTCGAACCTCCGACCGAAGCCGTCACGCGGTTCCAGACTGTAGCGCCTAGAACCGCTCGGCCACCCCGGCCGGCGGCAGTTTTAAAATGCAGGCAGAGGCATGAGGTGAGTTGATTTTCCTTATACAGCAAGACAAAACTGCGTGGAATATTAATGGCATCTACAGCAAAAATTGAGTACGATAAAAAATCAAAAGAAGATGCAAGTAAGCTACAGGATTGTTACAATTACGGTTCCACTGCTTGGGCGGCCCACCACGAAAAAGGAAAGGAGCGACCGAGGAAAACGACACTTTGGGAAAACATTCGTGAGGACAGACGGAAGAGAAATGTGCCACATGTGAAGTACACCAGCTGCACGACACAATCCGTACCTCCTCTGTGCGATGTCAACCGTAATGTCACCGATGACGGTGACACTAAATCGGTCACATTAAACACAGTTTCCTGAAATTCCTTCAGCAAAGAAGACCATCCAAATATTGTAGAAACCGAGACAGCAACAATTGGCACCCAGAGTTACTTAGAAGTAGATATCCTCGGTGTAGCAAATCAGCTTAAATCCGGCTCTTCCGGTCCAGATAGCACGTCACTCAGGTTCCTTTCGAGAGTGTGTTGATGCAACAGCTCCGCACTTAACAGTCACATACAACCGCTCGCTCGACGGACAATCCGTACCAAAAAATATTTAAATATAAACACTCTATATGTATGTATACGTTCAGAAATTCTTCCATGGAGTAAAGGACATTGTCAGGCAAATGTGATTTCAGTTTGTGCGCCCGGGTTCCCGGGTTCGATTGCCGGCGGGGTCAGGGATTTTCTCTGCCTCGTGATGACTGGGTGTTGTGTGCTGTCCTTAGGTTAGTTAGGTTTAAGTAGTTCTGAGTTCTAGGGGACTGATGACCATAGCTGTTAAGTCCCATAGTGCTCAGAACCATTTGAACCATTTCAGTTTGTGTATGACGTTCATTTCAGTATCTACGTTTCGTTTCTTACACGAAAGATCTTTATCCCTCGATAATTTACCCCTTAAAGTGTCACTGGGAGACAGATAGTAAAAGTCATTCCACATTCTACTATTATATTTATCAATGTTTATTGTTTCGAGACTGTTGTTGATTCCTGATAAAAATTTGGTTAACCTAATAAGTCTACTATGAATGTGTTGACAGAATGGTCGACCGCGTAGAAATCTGACCGAACGAGCGCTAATCTGTGTATCTGCCAAATACTAAATAAGCCTGCCCGGGTAGCCGTGCGGTCTAGCGCGCTGCTTACCTAGCGGGAAGGCGTGTCCGTCCCTGGCCCGAATCCGCCCGGCGGATTGTCGAGGTCCGGTGTGGCGGCCATCCTGTGGATGGTCTTTAAGGCGGTTTTCCATCTGCCTTAGAGAATGCGGGCCGGTTCCCCTTATTCCGCCTCAGTTGCACTACGTCGGCCATTGCTGCGCAAACACCGTCTCCACGTACGCGTACACCACCATTACTCTACCACACAACCATTGGGGTGACACTCGTCTGCTGTGACACAACTATGAAACGTCGTCGTACTTACAGACGATGTGAGAGTGGTGTTTGAGGAACCCTGATAAACGTTCTGTTTAACTTGCACTGCTCGCAGAGTAGACGCAGAATGCGTGCTCTCCTCTCCTTCAATCCACGCCAAACACAGTACAGAACGATACGCTCCTCCCATTTGAATGAGAAATAGTTTTTTACGTTCGGTTCTGTACCGGCACGTATGCTGCTCTGTAGACCTGTGAGCTGCGCTTTACATTCCTTTCGTGGCGTCCATATGTGTAGTGCTTTACAAGAGGACTTTGCTTTATCAGAACACGTGGTTTATTTATTTATTAATAGCGCCATAGCTACACATGCCACATTACCCTCTACGTATTTAACGTCTACACGCACTGTAAACTTAAAGTCTCTATCAGTGCATAAGATCGTTTTTTCTTTCATTAATATACCATACCTTATGTTTACACTTCCGAGTCGTTTCTAGTGGATTCGTTTCGCTAAATAATACGCCTAACTTCTGGGGATTGAGTTTAACAGTCGGTGACGTCACAACGGCCGTGTACTCGCGTTGTGTAAAGTTCCTCCCTCGATCTGGGGTGGACCCCCGCAGCACAAAACACTGTCTTCTCCCATACGTCACACTTACGACTTTAAATGACTACCAATCGGGCGTTGTTCAAATGTTGCACGCACTCGAGTACCCGCGTCACAAAAACTGCGAAACAAGCCTCGGATTGGCACAACGTCGCCGTGTTAATTCTGCACAGATTTTGACGTCAGCCGCAGACGCAGGTCGCAGCAAAGCTGAGGACGATTTCACTTCCAGGTCCGCTTCCCGTGTCCTGCAAACCACGCAGCTGTCAAGCAGCTCCCGCGCTTGCTTGTTGCTGCTAAAAGTGAATGGAAACGGAAAGAAATACAAAATTCAGAACTATCAGTCAGACTTCGTTTATTACATTTTCAAACGTGAAATTAACTCTCCCGATCTCGGATATGGCAAAGTCGAAAAAGTTTCCTTTCTTCGCACCCGAAATAATGTTCCGTGTTCTTCACAGAGAACTGTTACTGACCTCCATTAAACTGGCACTCAGTACAAAATAAACAACACTGTATCTCAGGCAGTAATTAGAGTTAAATTACGTTGAAACAAGCTCAGAGCAATAACAGAAGACGGTTTTACAGATTTTGGCGATAATATTTACAACGTATCGTTTCATCGTCCATAAGCAACACTTTGCAAAAAAAAAAATGGTTCAAATGGCTCTGAGCACTATGGGACTTGACATCTTAGGTCATCAGACTCCTAGAACTTGGGACTACTTAAACCTAACTAACCTAAAGATATCACACACATCCATGCCCGAGGCAGGATTCGAACCTGCGACCGTAGCAGTCCTGCGGTTCGGGACTGCAGCGCCTAGAACCGCACGGCCACCGCGGCCGGCCAATACTTTGCAGTTTGTTGTGATGAACATTGAGCAATAATTTCTGAACGTAGCAGATAAAACGTTCTTCACAGATTTAGGTAGGTTTTTATTTTCTCTTGCTTTCATACAGTTGTCTTCTAAATGAACTAACGGAATATTGTTGCTTATTGTGAAACAGATAGTTGTAGCTACTGAGATACCATGGTGAAAACAGGAACGAACGTAACGTTATATATCTGTCGTTATGACTTTGTAGATTTTTCTGTTTTGTCGGTGACAGTGTGGTGAAGATAGATGACATGAATTTCTTTTCTACTGTAACTAAGGTATTTTTATAGGTTTAGATTTCGGTTGCAACATTTTAAACTCAGGGATTTTCAATTACGAGGTGAACAATTCTTTTGGCGTTACTTGTGTCTGCCCAAGCTGTTCGCTCGTCATTTGTTGGAGACTTGTTGTCATTTTAGAAAAAAAAAATGGCTCTGAGCACTATGGGACTTAACGTCTGAGGTCATCAGTCCCCTAGAACTTAGAACTACTTAAACCTAACTAACCTAAGGACATCACACACATCCATGCCTGAGGCAGGATTCGAACCAGCGACCGTAGTGGTCGCGCGGTTCCAGACTGTAGCACCTAGAACTGCTCGGCCACCAGGGCCGGCTGTCATTTTAGAGCTGACCGTTCCTTTACCAGACGGTTGTGTTGTCTCTGACAGATAGCATACGTAACATCTGTAATGAGGGTCGTTACGGTAACGGGAGACAAAATGTTGCTAATAATTAATGCTTTTATTACGTACTGTAATCAGAGAGATTCTTCTGATTTTTCTCCACCCGGAAAAGATGCCACTACTGCAGAGAAAATGAGTTCCTCGTGAGTCCACCCTATCCAGCATTTGGGTAATAAAAGCAGCTTGCCTTTTGATGGAAATCAAGTTTACTACCGAAAGTTACGCACCTGAGCTTTAATTCGAACAGATTATATCTCTTATTTTCAATAATTAAATAAGATATTTGGCGCTACTCGCATTTGTTTTGCGTCTGACGATAAGAAGAAAGAGGAGGGAGGGAAGTAGTTCCTTTATTGATGGTGTTACTCCATGAAAAAACACGTTTATGAACAATTCGTCAAACACGAAGAGGGGCAGTCATGAATTAGCCGCGGTCGGCTTACGAACAGCAAAAATGAGACGAAATGTTGGGCAGCATCTAAGGCGATAAAGATGTGCATGAGACTTCTAATAGGTGGATCGTTCTGAGAAGATTCACTTGCATGTAGTTGTTGTTGTCTTCAGTCCAGAGACTGGTTTGATGCAGCTCTCCATGCTATTCTATCCTGTGTAAAGCTCTTCATTTCCCAGTACCTAGTGCAACCTACATCCTTCTGAATCTCTGTAGTGTATTCATCTCTACGATTTTTACCCTTCACGTTGCCTTCCAATACTAAACTGGTGATCCCTTGATGCCTCATGATATGCCCTACCAACTGATCCCTTCTTCTAGTTAAGTTGTGCCACAAATTTCTCTTCTCTCCAATTCTGTTCAATACCTCCTCATTAGTTATGTGATCTACCCATCTAATCTTCAGCATTCCTCTGTAGCACCACATTTCGAAATATTCTATTCTCTTCTTGTCCAAACTATTTAACGTCCATGTTTCACTTCCATACATGGCTACACTCCATACAAATACTTTCAGAAACGACTTCATGACACTTAAATCTATACTCCATATTAACAAATTTCTCTTCTTCAGAACCGCTTTCCTTGCCATTGCCAGTCTACATTTTGTATCCTCTCTACTTCGACCATCATCAGTTATTTTGCTCCCCAAATACCAAAACTCCTTTACTACTTTAAGCGTCTCATTTCCTAATCTAATTAGCGCAGCATCACCCGATTTAATTCGACTATATTCCATTATCCTCGTTTTGCTTTCGTTGATGTTCATCTTATATCCTCCTTTCAAGACACTATCCATTCCGTTCAACTGCTCTTCCAAGTCCGTTGCTGTCTCTGACAGAATTACAATGTCATCGGCGAACCTTAAAGTTTTTACTTCTTCTCCATGGATTTTAATACCTGCTCCGAATTTTTCTTTTGTTTCCTTTTCTGCTTGCTCAATATACAGATTGAATAACATCGGGGAGAGACTACAACCCTGTCTCACTCCCTTCCCAACCACTGCTTCTCTTTCATACCCCTCGACTCTTATAACTGCCATCTGGTTTCTGTAGAAATTGTAAATAACCTTCGCTCCCTGTGTTTTACCCCTGCCACCTTCCGAATTCGAAAGAGAGTATTCCAGTCAACGTTGTCAAAAGCTTTTTCTAAGTCTACAAATGCTAGAAACGTAGGATTGCCTTACCTTAATCTATTTTCTAAGATAAGTCGTAGGGTCAGTATTGCCTCACGTGTTCCAACATTTCTACGGAATCCAAACTGAACTTCCCCGAGGTCGGCTTCTACCAGTTTTTCCATACGTCTGTAAAGAATTGGTGTTAGTATTTTGCAGCTGTGGCATATTAAACCGATAATTCAGTAATTTTCACATCTCTCAACACCTGCTTTCATTGGGATTAGAATTATTATATTCTTCTTGAAGTCTGAGGGTATTTCGGCTGTCTCATACATCTTGCTCACCAGATGGTAGAGTTTTGTCAGGACTGGCTTTCCCAAGGCTGTCAGTGGTTCTAATGGAATGTTGTCTACTCCCGGGGCCTAGTTTCGAGTTAGGTCTTTCAGTGCTCTGTCAAACTCTTCACGCAGTATCATATTTCCTATTTCACCTTCATCTACATTCTCTTCCGTTTCTATAATATTGTCCTCAAGAACATCGCCCTCGTATACACGCTCTATATACTCCTTCCACCTTTCTCCTTTCCCTTCTTTGCTCAGCATTGGGTTTCCATCTGAGCTCTTGATATTCATGCAAGTGGTTCTCTTTTCTCCAAATGTCTTTAATTTTCCTGTAGGCAGTATCTATCTTACCCCTAGTGATATGTGCCTCTAGATCGTTACATTTGTCCTCTAGCCATCCCTGCTTAGCTATTTTGCACTTCCTGTCGATCTTGAGACGTTTGTATTCCTTTTTGCCTGCTTCACTTACTACATTTTTGTACTTTCTCCTTTCATTAATTAAATTCAGTATCTCTTCTGTTACCCAAGGATTTCTACTAGCCCTCGTCTTTTTACCTAATTGATCCTCTGCTACCTTGACTATTTCGTCTCTCAAAGCTACCCATTCTTCTTCTACTGTATTTCTTTCCCCCAGCCTTGTCAATCGTTCCCTAATGCTCTCCCTGAAGCTCTCTACAGTCTCTGGTTCTTTCAGTTTATCCAGGTCCCATCTCCTCATATTCCCACCTTTTTGCAATTTCTTCTGTTTAAATCTACTGTTCATAACCAATAGATTATGGTCAGATTCCACATCTGCCCCTGGAAATGTCTTACAATGTAAAACCTGTTTCCTGAATCTCTTTCTTACCATTATATAATCTACCTGATACCTTCTAGTATCTCCAGGCTTCTTCCATGTATACAACCTTCTTTCATGATTCTTGAACCAAGTGCTAGCTATGGTTAAGTTATGCTCTTACTTACATAATAACGTACTTACATAATAATATACTCACATAATAATATACTCATATAATAATATTTATATGCAAAGAATGTGCGGCTTATCGTGGACAAAGTGAGGCCCTGTACTCGATGACAGATATCGCCGACGGCCGAAACCAGAATCACTTAACATTTTTAAATTTTAAGTTCGTGGCGTCTGTTCTTTCTGATATCTCCTACAGGACAACACCGTTTTGATCCATCAACCACTATGAATTAAGTCACAAATGAATTACACACACTGGCTGCGAGTGGGCACTGATTTCAGTCAATGGAGAAAGTTGAAAATACGTGCCAGACTGGGGGTCGAACCCAGGTCTCCCGCTTACCAGCCAGGCGCTCCGATCACTACGCCATCCGGGCCCAGCGGCCGCGCGGACCGCCCTGGCCACGCCCCCCGCCACGCCCAAACGCACGACCCGCCCACACGCTGCCGACGGAGTGCACGCTGCCCGTTACGCTCATTACTCGCGCCATTCCGTCCTGTCACACTTGTTTGTCGGAATTTTACTTTGTTTCTTGGTATTTTCGCCGTTATTTTCATCGTATTAAACATTGACAAGATACACAACTTGGCCCCAAGGAACACACTTCGTTATTATATGTAGTTTTAATAGTTTTTAATACGCACTGCGTGGCATAGGTACTAATGCATTGTTCATTCACACGCTATACAGGATGGTCTATCGATCGTGACCGGGCCAAATATCTCACGAAATAAGCACCAAACGAAAAAACTACAAAGAACGAAACTCGTCTACCTTGAAGGGGGAAACCAGAGGGCGCTATGGTTGGCCCCCTAGATGGCGCTGCCATACGTCAAACCGATATCAACTGCGCTTTCTTTTAAAATAGGAACCCCCATTTTTATTACATATTCGTGTACTACGTAAAGAAATATGAATGTTTTAGTTGGAGCCCTTTTTTCGCTTTGTGATAGATAGCGCTGTAATAGTCACAAACATACGGCTCACAATTTTAGACAAACAGTTGGTAACAGGTAGGTTTTTTAAATTAAAATACAGAACGTAGGTACGTTTGAACATATTCTTTCGGCTGTTCCAATGTGATACATATACCTTTGTGAACTTATCATTTCTGAGGACGCATGCTATTACAGCTTGATTACCTGTAAATACCACGTTAATGCAATAAATGCTCAAAATGATGTCCGTCAACCTCAGTGCATTTGGCAATACGTGTAACGACATTCCTCTCAGCAGCGAGTAGTTCGCCTTCCGTAATGTTCGCACATGCACTGTATCGTATTCGTCTCTAGAAAACTGTACTTATTGATAAATGCGACAGTAATTTCCGTAACCGTTCTCTTTCCATAGCTAAATGTTTCGTCAACTGTTAATTGCATTCCTCTTAGTTCAAGGGATTTCAGTTCTTCAGCAATACATAAAGTTACAGTTTCAAAGACGAGATATTTATGAAATGGCGCTAAAACAGCACTGTGCCGAAAATTCCGTTACGACTGGGAACGGAGTGTGTCGCAGCGACATTCTTCCGACACACACTTCCGGCGTTCTTGGCCGGCTTAGACGTAACAAGTCGAGGTTCGGATGAATGTCTCCACCGCCTCTTCCTGGACCAGCTGACACCAGCCGTGCTGCCAAACGAGGTGTCGACGTCTGCGACGGTGCTTCCCCCATGCTTAAAACGTAAACGAGTCATGAGACTCTTCTGTCATCTGTCGATGCTACGGCAACAGCCGCCGTGCGGCTACAAGTTACTGCTGTACATTCTTCTCTCTGCGGCCTGTCTTTTCACACAACTGATGGGGCTTGGTTTTGCGTACAACACCACAGCCAATATTTGCAGTTACTAGTAACTGCTTTTTCGCATTACTCATCTTAAATGTATTCAGGTTTCGTGATACCTTAACTGTTTTCGTATGTGCTTGTGGTAGTGGGCAAGCAGATGCATCAGTACCAGCGCAGAAAACTCATCGACGTCAAACCAGCATCGGAGACGAATTTGCGTACCTAGAAAGGTAGCTACTTATGAAAGTTTACATGTATTCTGGAACCTACACAGCTTACTCTGTTATTGGCCACACTAAGAAAATAAAATTAGCACTCGAAAAATTCCGTCTGTTAAGGAAGTTAGGGAATGTCAAGGGCGCACTTTTTGTTTGGCTCTAGCTTTAAAACGCCATAAAAACCTTTAGTCGTGTATATGTAACCGTTTGCAACTCTGCACCTTACATATTATTTTTCTCGCCTTACCCGTGTTTCTACTAGCTGACTGGTGACATGGTTTCCTTATTAGAGCATTTTCCATTGCGAAGTGGGGCTAGAAAAATTCCTCTCGAGTCGAGGCGAAATCTTAAACACGTACATAGGATTAGCAGATATGTTGTCACCACCCATCGATTGTCAAGACATAATAAAGAAGTTGACAGCGTCGTCTGTTTCGCATCGAGGCGGAATATAATCGCAGTGTGAGAACCTGTCTTACTTCGTGGCAATGTGTCCAGATGTTGTCCTTCTGTGTTTCTACAGACTGCATTCGTATCTGGTAACGGATAAGAAAAAAGATCTATCATCGGCCTTAACACACTGCACATGTCAAGAGGAGTACCGTATGGAAACTAACAACTAATTTACTGGAAAGGTGATAAAAATGAAAAAAATCTTGCGTCAGCGATATTATTCTGTCGTGTCTGGGCAGCGCCGAACGCGAGAACGAACGCCACCAAAGCTTTATTTTATTTTACGGCGCCTGTTTGCGTTGAACGGCGCACGTGAAACTTTGGACACACACAGCGTGTCATACCTTAGGCCATAGACACACACATGTAGACGGCAAATGCTTCTATCCTTGCCGTGTCGAGGTTCGAAACCAGGTGGATACGACAGATGCAGTATTAAGCACTCATTTCAACGACGCATCTCCGTGTCGTATTAGCGTCACACGTGTAGCAATTCAGTTAAGCTAATTTCCCCAAGACTCGCAGTGCTAATCCGGTATCTATTCTTGGTGCCTTTCGTCAGGTGGGACGACAGCAAACGTTTCACACACTGTCCTGACAATTCTTTATTTTCACAAACGACAGAATTCCTGTTCTTGTTGGACTGCGGCTCATTTAGTTAGCCGCTTCTACAGAAGAGCAAATATCTGCCTGGTGGGAAGCAAACAGTTTTCTGGCCGTTTCCTCAGGAGTACGTGTGATGTGTGTTGTTATGCTTTAAGAACTAACATCCGTGATGTCCGAATGTACACAGAATAAGAGGCTATGGTCTCTGCATACTCCAGTACAGATACCGACACAGTAGCGAGAGATGAAGCGTGAAGAACCGAATACGTTACTGATGGAGGACGCCCGTATACCGAGTTAGAGATCAACATCCTGTCGTCTCAAAATCTTCGCCAATCGTAGCGTTTTAGACCTGACGACCGACACGCATCCCTGCTTTCAACCCATGCAGGGATTCTGAAGCAGGTTTGGTGCGTAGCTTGTGGAGTCAGTTGGGTTAAAATTCTCCCTTTTGAAAGAAGAGTGTCCAACCAGTACCCAGTGCTCCGTCACTGGGCAGACTTTACAACGCCTTTTGTTTCACGTGCGCTTGTGCCGGTCTGCAAGCACTTTCATAGTAAGCAGTGCTGGTAATTCACTGCCGTCCACCCAGCCCGGGAAACGCATAATATGCAGATGTAGACACCTACTTTGGGAAATTAACGCACGTTCTGTACCCATTGCGGCAGTCCCCGTTACGTGGTACAAACCCTGACGTCACAACACGGACACACTCGCCCTGTTTATCTCGGCCGACTCTGCAGCGCCGCACGTGCAGCCCCTGCCTTCGACAGAGTTCGGCCTTACAGTCTTCTCACTAAGACGATGCGTTTAGTATTGCGAATGATTTGTCCTGTTATTAAGTTTTAGCGTTTAAATGGTGTACTGTTTGTTCTGCTACTACTTTAATATGTTATCTAAACATATAAATGGCGTACATCTAATCGATCGTTAGGAAAACGGGGATTACATGTTCCAAACGCACAAATTTCCATCGATTTATTTTCTGCATCGACAATCGAATCGCACAGCCTTTGTTGCCAAAGAGTTTTTGTTGTGGTTTGCTTCCTCCTCTGCGAAGTAGTGTTGTGATTTCTTACACATTCCATCCACGTATCAAATCAGCATGAAAGTTGCCCTAATGAGAATAGAGAAGAAATTTAACATTACTAGGTGCTCGTACGAAGTTTGGTGTCCGCTTTCCGACGTGTCCGAAAAGTCCATACCAGGAAACTGCACTACAAAATGGCACGCATTGTGTATGTTGATAATCTTCAAAAACCGTGTCCCAATTACGGCAAGCACAGCTGCTAAGCTAAAACTAGTGTGTACTAATAAAATGTTTAATATGTCTCCTATACACTGACTTTACATAGGAAAGCGTCTCACGTTGAATTGCTATAACAATAATTATAAAAGGTGGCAATGTTATTTACGCACTATCTTTTAAATAGATATGATGGTATCTGATACTCAAGAAACGTACTGATGCTAAAATGCTTTAAATTCTTGCTATCATTTAATCTTTAAAATTTAATAATTCTCTTCCTGTTAATATTTAATTAATAAACTTACGTCGTTCAGATTTCGTAACGCTGACGGCCTTAAAACTTAAAGTTGTTCAGTCCCTGTTTTGTTTTCTTTCAATTGTTGCGAGCCAGCGATGGTGCAATATTGTTCGCTTTCAAGTCTACACATTTATAAAAATCAGGTCCAGGAAACACTTTTCTGATCACGGTTGCAATTCAAACGGTATTCGCGTCATTGTACTGATTGAGAGTTATCGTTTCCGAAAGAAGCAGGTTCGATCAAAGCTGTGTGCACTTTTGCGCGTATAATGAAAATATTCCTAACACGTCGCGTAACAAAAAGTAACATGCGAATCACAACCGTGGTCAAACGAAGAAAATATATGATGACATAAATGTTCTTCGCTGTTATTCAGGACGGGTTTAGATTAAACACCGCAATTATCAGTCTTTTTAAATCACAGCACGATACGCTTTAGAGATATTTGTTTTGAATAACCCGTATTCACCTTTTGTTATACAATATGGTCATTGTCCGCAAGGTTTATCTCTCTCTCTCTACTTTTTATAGCCTTTATACATTCACATTACATACATCGATTAAGTAACTTTTCTTTCTCTACCGATCAGTACGAGAACAAAATCCGCCCAGACAAAATTTCTTACATAGAATTAGTTCTCACTTAACAATCATATATAGTTTGGAAGTACAAACAATGCTACTCGTAGTTTATTCCGTGCAATAGAAAGGCTTTGATTCACTGAGCACAAAAATTAAAATAATAAAATTACAATTACATTTTTAATATCGTCAGTTCTTCTTTATTTTATGAAAATGAGGTTTGACATCGTCGTAATATTATTTTTCATCGTTGTAGCACTATAACGCACTCTGAATATTTCTGTAAATGACGCATACTACTTCTGTTTCGTTCCGACCGACGCTTCGAAGTAAATATCGAAACTGCTTTGGAGTTTATCCACGTACGGTTCCAGAGGCTACATGTAGCAGCTTTCAGTCTAATCAGGATTGGTGGCAAATGAAGCTGTGTTGTCTTCTGGTCTTAAGAAACTGACAGCACCTCTTTGTTCCGACAGACTATGCTTAACCGTTCCTACACGTGGACCACAACGTCACACGCGTTTTGCTAGTCTTGTGCCGCAGGTGTATATTGAGACCAGAAAGGGAAAAAAAACGATGAAATCATTATATATGATTTCCTCTCATTCATTTCTGTGCCTGTTATTCACTTCTCGCCGTACGCAATGCTTTATTTGGGAAGTAAGGAGCGTCTCTAGTTAGTTTCGGTAACAAACTTTTGCCCACAGCTGAAACTCAGTTTTCAAACCACATCTGCCATGAAATGAGGTCGCCTTTACTAGTGAGGCGATGAAGCGATTTCCCAACTTTGGGGAAATCTTCTGTTTTTTACTTTCATTGTGTAGGGGAATTCACTAAAAGAGCATAGTGTTGTCTCCCTTAACCAATAGAAAAGACGATAAGAAATATTACGGTCTTCCGATTAAACTACAGTTGAGAAGAGCCTTCACTTCATCATCGTAATCGGATTTCCTTCTCGGTCACCGCTCTGTAGCTCTTCGGTATGAGATAAACGGACAATTAAAATGACGAGTTGTTCACAAATTTCCACGAAACCTGCTGTGGGCCGACAGTTCCGTAAAATGAAACGAAATGTCGTGTGGCTAGGGCCTCCCGTCGGGTAGACCGTTCGCCTGGTGCAGGTCTTTCGATCTGACGCGACTTCGGCGACCTGCGCGTCGATGGGGATGAAAGGATGATGAGTAGGACAACACAACACCCAGTCCCTGAGCGGAGAAAATCTCCGACCCAGCCGGGAATCGAACCCGGGACGTTAGGATTGACATTCTGTCACGCTGACCACTCAGCTATCGGGGCCGGACTGACAGATCCGTTACAGCTGGGAACGGAGTTGCTCGCGACGCCATTCTTGCGTCAGACGCTGTCCGTGCTCTTGACGAGTTAAACTTGAGTAGCGGTTCGGGATTATTTTATAAAGTTCCATCGCTCTTCTTTTGGTGACCGTATCATTGTCGTCGTGCTGCCAGGGAAGATGTCGATGTCTGCGACGCTGTTTCCCCACGTCGGGGCGTCAATGACTCGACGAATTACTCTGGGGTGCAGCCGCTGTCCAGGTTGAAACTACAGTTGCGAAATCTGATCTGTGCGGCCTCTCTGATGACAGAATACGTAAAGCCTTTGTATGAGATAAAAAAGTCTGTTTACCTCGGTTTTGCGTCGATAACAGTACTGTCAATATAGGTGGCAAAACCCAAGTGCGAAATATTATACATAGTTAAGCCGAACACATTTCTCCGTCAGTTCTGCGTCCCCTGCGGCCTACAGAGCTTTGCCACTGATGGCGCTCCGAAAGGACAGCAGTTCTACTCTCTCGCGAGTGACGGCTGTTATCTGACCTTTCTTGAAATCCACCCACAGCAGGACGTCGCGTCGCCCGCCATTCACGAGATGCGTGTCCGTTCCAACATGTGAATCACACGCCTAGTCGATGGCCAGTTGCACCATTTTAATGCATCCCGACAGTGCTGTTTCGCAGTCCGCACATTCATGGGCGGCCTTCTGTCACAGCTGCCTCCAGCTGACGGTATCCTAAATTTCTGAGGAGGAGGAGGAGGAGGTTGTGTGAGAAAATCTTCCAGAAAACACGTACAGAAATCGTCAAAAAACACCGTCAAAACATTTTTATCCGGGTCAGTTAATGCATGAGATTCTGTATTATTATGCTCACCCGGATCACACGCTTTGTGTGGTAATAGTTGTTACGTATTTACGCCTCAAGGTTATGAAGACTTTTAGCGGCTAGAAAGATTCGTCTTGAGTCACGGCCAAGTGTTAATCACATACGCATTATCAGCGTCTATTTTGTCAACAGACATCGATTGTGAACATGTATAAAAAATTGTCGACAATGTCACCTGCTTTGTGCCGATGCGGAATTTAAACGCGGTGTGTATCGACAGATTCCATTCGTAACTGGAAACAGATTAAAATATATCTATCCAGAACCTTTACACACTGCACCTGTGAGGACAAAGAACACGTTCAAGTCAAACAGTAATTCATTGACAAGGCGGTAGAAAATTAAAACAAAAAACTTGTCTCATCCATATTCTTCTGTCCTGTTGCTGGGCAGAGCACGTCGCGAGAACCAACGCCACAAGAGCTTTGTTCACGGTGCCTGAATGCGTTACATGCTGCACGCCGGCCTGTGCAAAATTTTGGACACAAACCGTGTTCCGTACCTTCGGCCAATCTCGAAAGTCTGCCGTGGTGTCCTTCATATTCTTGCAATATATTGAAACAATCTTGCAATTTTTTTTATTATCACGTAAAACAAAAGTTAGTATTTTGATTGTCTCTTATTAAACGTGCTATCACTCGTGTTTCAATAGTCGACATCGCAAAGTTGTCCCACGAGCCAGTGCGATTTCTAAATGATTGCCCAGTATGGGACAAGCACATCTGCGGGAAATTCGTTATGATACAATTATTATCTAGTATTCGAACCTCTGATCTGACGGTTATATACATATTTACGGAGCTGTATGCGACCCTCAAATCGTTTTGTGACAGTAAAATAGTAGGACTGCTACTACATTCCACATCTGCGATGTCGATGCTGGATGTGTCCCTACAACCACAGCCGCCTCTCGCTTAGTGGCACAGCCTCCGGCTCACAACAGTCGCTGGTAACAAAAACATCCCCTAACCCTGCGTACAGCGGTGGGAATGTGAATTTACTCCAAGTTTTCTGCCCACATCTAAACGCCTAATCTTTTTAGGTGCAAAACGCTTCCACCAGTGCCCGCCTCGTATTTCTTTCGACAACGGTGTATTAATGAAGCAGCCACGAACGCTTTAATGGGCCTGGATAAGACTTCTGAACATCCCTTTACGTGTGATCTGCTCCTCACACTTCTCCATCTTATGTTTTCACTGACCTCCGTAAGGAATTCATACTCTACATTACATGTTGACGTCTTCCTTTCACAATGCGGAAACACCGCCAAGTTTGTTTCATCGTCGATAGTTTGCTCAGCGGAGACCATGGGTCTGATACGTAAGAATCTTGGAACGTACCGCAGTTCGTTCCGGCTAGTAGAATTGGTTAAGATTTAACATGTAAACATGACTACACAAAAGTGGTTTCCGAAATTTTGGTCATCCCAATGTTGTGTCCCGTGTGGTCGCCGTCTGTGTCGCGCCGTTCCTCTTGACTGCTCAGTACAAACATGGAAACTCGCGGCAGGTATCCGATTCTGTTAGCCCACCTTGATGCAGGGCTAGAAGCAATATCCACCACATTTCAGTATTGTCAAAACAGTTAATAAGTAGAATAGTGTTTGCCTCTGGTCGGGAGAAGGAATAGGGGCTACTCGGTTCCATAGTGTCGTAGGTATTTATCGAACAAAAAACAAAACAAAATATAGAGGAATGAAATTCACCGTATTCATCAGTCTCTGAATCCACACTCCCACATCATAGACACTATGAATTTATTTCGTCTTCATTCACGATGATAGTTCCAATGTCATAGACGCAGTTAAGTGTTTTGTTTAATTTTGAACGCTTTGTCAACTGACCAACGGTGCATGCTTTCACTAATACCGATTCTGTGGGGTCTCATACGTTGCTCCATATTAGCGTGACACACACGCTTGTCACGACATTTGTGCGGTTACCGCTGTACTAGAGAACTTTTTGTAATCAGATAACATATTACACATCTAATTCCGTAGTGCCTCGTTATACGTGTCACATTTCCTTTAACATAGTTACTGTCTACTGAGCTTTAAAGTTACAAATCGCTACCGACGCATTCTGACATTTTGCCGTTGTTAGCACATCCTACGAACGATTAAGTGTACTGGACTCCTGAGAATTCGAACAACATTCTGTAACGCATCGTCTGGCATATACAGGGCGGAAAAACTATTTGACCAAAAGCGTAGGGCACAAAGAGGGTGTCAAACGAAGGAATCTGAGTATACAAAATACAGGTCGCAGTTAAATATTTACGGCGCTACGGCAGCATGAAAACGGTGGTCAGTTACAACATTTTCCATACATACTCCTGTTAATTAAGTGGTGGCTCATTTTTCACTTTTTTTAAATATACTCAAACAAGAAACATGGGCATGTGATTGTCCTCATATCTGAAGAAGTACTGTCTCGTTCGTCAGCTAAATGCGATACACGTGTTTGTGACGCTTGAAATTTATCTTGTTCTCGTCGTGACGACTGGTTAGTGCAAACATTCTGTTTATGTATACATTTTCTGGAAAATACCTATCATTTTGAACAAGGGCCCCAGTATGGCAGATTTGAATTAGTTCCCGTAGCGCTGAAAATATGGATTTACGACCCTTAGTTGCCATACACACATTCCTATGTTTCATGCTGTCCTTCCGCCCTGCATTTTTGGTCAAACTGTTTCTCCACGCCCTGTATATCGGTGCAGGATGGCAAACCTCGCTCAAACAGCACTGTTTGAATTAGTCGCTTCATACGTTCGTTACACATACGTCACTGAATGACACCCAGCCAGGTCGTCCGCCTATATTCCGCCACGTCACTGGAAAGCCAGCACGCGATCCACAAAATCACGAAACCAGCACCAGATTCGCATAGTGACGCTGTACTGGTTGTAAGCACATTCGGACATTAATCGCAATTGCAGATCATAGTAATGTAGAAGCTGAGTTTATCTTTCCGTTAATTCCCCGTCTCCCGCAGACCACAGAGCTCTGTCGCTGCATCAGCGTTCGGTTGTTGCTGCTGGCGCCACGGGATGATGTCAGCTACATTCAGAGTTTCTCCGGAGTAAATGAGACTCTGTTAAAGGAATGAAAACAGAAAGGAGTAACGAATGAGGCAACTCGGAATCAAACAGTACGTTTCTGGTAATTTGATGCGATGGCAATTTTGAATGATAACTTTCGTGATGCGATTGAGTTACCAGCAATTCCAGAAACCCAGGTTTTAAGTTGGGCCCTCCACAGACAAACTCACTATAGTTATCGTCCGTGCCAAGTTTCATTTTAAACACAACGGAATTGTACTATTTCCAATGAACTACACATAACTGAGCCTGTAATTCATGACGAAGTTGACTATTACTACCACTACTACTATCGCAATTTTTTTTGGTAAAGAATTAGCACAATGCTCACACGATAAAGCAGTCTTGCGTCCATCATGCAATCATCCTGGAAACAATTCCTCCAGCCAGAGCATTTCTTTTTCCGGCACAGGAATGATTTTACAATTACCTGTGCACGTAATTCATAGTTTACTGTATAAACTGAATATTTAGTAAAAGGGCGAACCGAGTTAATTACTGCATAGTGTGAATGAATGCTGCGATTTTCCAACAAAGAACAACGGGCACAAATTACTGAGACTCGGCTACAGATATCTGCCACCACCGAGCTGCAGTGGCAGCTGAGTCATTCGTGAAATCTTAATGGCGGCCACACGGCTGCCGAGACTCGTCTACAGATGCAGCAGCAGCCCACAGTGTGGGGTGACGTCACAAGGCACCCCTGTCTCCAAGACAACGCGCGACGTGTTTTGCTGTAT
This sequence comes from Schistocerca piceifrons, assembly GCF_021461385.2. Lineage (NCBI taxonomy): Eukaryota > Metazoa > Arthropoda > Insecta > Orthoptera > Acrididae > Schistocerca > Schistocerca piceifrons. The sequence goes on along the minus strand of NC_060148.1, from coordinate 70,710,946 downwards.
CTAATCACTTGTTTCTCCTTATCGAGCATTTCTATACTTACTCACCTTTGAACTCCAGTATATTTTCTCGGTATCAATACAATGAATTTAAACGCTCTGTATAATACTTTTTTACGAGCGGCGCGATTATTAACAATTTTACATTCAATTTTTGTCGGATACTTGTTCGTTATTTACTGTATTTCCTCATTCTAAACCCAGCGTCAAGCAAGTTACGTGCACCTCTGAAAATTGTCCCGCCTTTACAAGGTACATCTCTAGTAGTATTGGGTGCTTAATACGTCTGTAGGATTTGCGTGCAAAACTTGATCTTCCACGAAAAAGGCAGACGTCATTTCGCGTCTGCTGCCAGTTGTAAGATGCATTCCAGTAACGTGTCCCACCCACTGACCAGTTACGCCGATTTTAATCTGTCCACCCGGTGCCATATCGCCGCCCACAGATTTCTGGATAGTCCTGCTACGTAACAGAACTTGTCCGCTCTTTGCCTCCCGCTGCTGTCGATGTAGTTCAGATTTTCCGTTTCAAGATCCGCCAGACAGTCGATGGCTCGCAACACGTGATCGGCGACCGCTTTCTCTATAGACTGCCGCCGGTTGTTAATTTGGCTCTTTCTCCATTCAGATAATGTATCTTCTAGCGTCGCACCTAACTACTTATGCTTCTTGTTACTCCTTGCTACGAATTGTGACCTTTTACTGAAGAACTAAAGAAAAAATAATGCCACGTATTATTTTAAGTAGTTGAAAAGGACACTTCCGAGGGAATATACTTGCACCTGACATTGAAATCAATATTTTTCCTCTCAGGAAAAAAGTAAAGATGTTCCGGGGAGTGTTGGAATGTGACGAAAAAAACAGTATTTATTTCCATTCATCTCAAAAGAAATACGAAATATAAACTTATTTCATGTTTTAATATGCTACTACTAATTTGAAAGCGCTGAGCAACACTTCGGTCGAGAACGCAAAGAGTCTGAAATTTATTCTACGCCGACTGACTGCGTTATACGATATTCTCTGGTGCTGTGTGGAGGCGAATTTGAAATCGCAGCCGCCCGGTTCCTCTGATTAGGCAGTCTTGTCCGCTCACAGTTGTCTCATTTTACCTTCTGTCATACAAATAGGGTACAGCCTTCCCTCGTTGCCCACTACAAGAGATTTCGAAGTACGGATGTTCTGTTCTCATTTCTTGAAAGTGCGTGATTCGCACCCGAATCAGCGGTATCGAAAGGCACGCTGTGATGGCGCCCCGTGTTGCAGAAGAAGGTAACTGCGAAAGGAGTTACAGAGGACGCAGTGTAGTCGATTAACGACAGATGGCAGCATGCGACTTGCCGTGTTCAGCTTTGATTTAGGTAATACGACGGTGAAATGGAATACACAGACTGAAAAAGATGTCTACGGGCTCAATTGTGTATAATATGGACACTGAAATTCTGATACCTTTTTCTAGTAAATTATAAATGTCGATCGGAGGAGAATGTTTAGCGTAAAAATAAAATATTTGAATCTCTTGTGTTTCCGTTCCGAGAAAGTAACGGTATGTTAATAATCGCTTCCATTGTGTCAAACAAAATATAAACGTTATTTAACAGTTCTACACACGACTAACGAATGTGCTTTCCATAAACCGATCTGCCGCTACCGCTTCTGGTTCGTCATGTAAACGCTATCATATCGACTCCCGAAACCTGGTCACCGATGCCGGATTTCTTATTGTATTTCGAAGGAAAAAAACACTACCACAGTATTCCATCATTTTACGGTTTTAAGCACTTTCATTTTACCGAAGAATTGAGACTGCGGTCAGCACGCTGGTCATGTCTGATAATGTGTAACAGTGCAGGATGACAAAACCCCGCCCAACCGCCACTGCTTACGTTTGCGTTTTTTCACACACGTCAGTGACTGACTACCAAAAGGGACGCCAACTCGGACGCCAGCACGGGTTACACAAATTCGTAAAATCAGCGTCGCATTCGCATAATGACACGGTACTGACGTTGGGCACTTTTAATCGCGGTTGCAGATCGTAGAAAGACAGAAGCTGAGTTTATTTTTCCGTTAATTCTGCGTCTGCTGCAGCCCACAGTGCTTTGTCGCTGCCCCAGCGACCTATTGTTGCTGCTGGCGCTCCACAATGTCGGCAGTTTATCACTTGCTCGCTGACAATGGCGGTTTTTAGGAGAAAACGAAAACGGAAAAAATGATAGTAAATGCACAACCACCAGTCAAACTTTACATGTAAACGATAAACCTTTAAACGATAAACAACGTCGGTGGGGCACACATAACTGTATGTTGTCCATTTAAACGCTCATTTAGAGTTAGGCCTTCCACACACAAACTCGCAAAACTTATCATTCTGTCCAATCGAAATTACGCATCGTATTCTTCAATGAAAAATGCTACTCACTTCCACTAATCACTTGTGGCGTCGTGCTTGCGTGACACTTCCACCTCCCTATAGCAAACGATTGTCTGCTATATTAAACACTGTCCCGATATAAAAGCGTTTCAATATTTTCGCAATAGTAATTGACGAGCTAAAAAGATTTTTCGTCTTGTTACTGCTTAATTATCATGTCGGGATTCACAAACGTTGTGTGAGCTCCCTGTTAACAGGAATTGATAATGTTTTATCGCTCTGAAACAGCGGCTGAAACTCGTATGCAGACGTAGAAACCGAATCGCAAAAGTCGTCGTTCGTTCCAACAGAAACTACCCATGATACTGGTCGCTATAAAATGATATTAACTTATATAAGAGAGAATAAAGCTGAATGTTCTGTAAACTTACCATCCTAATTAGTTCAGAGGCTTTCGTTTCTTCAGCAATACGTAAACGAACAATTACAGAGACTTGGAACCGTGCCGAAACTTTCGTTACAAATGGGAACGGAGTGTATCGCAGCTACATTGCCCTGACACACGCTTTCGGCGTTCTTCGCCGGATTAGCCGCGAATAACAAACCGAAGTTCGGACGAATCTCTCCGTCGCCTCTTTCTGGACAAGCCGACTGCAGCCGTGCTGCCAAACAAGGTGTCGATGTCTGCGACGCTGCTTCCACCACGGGTTAAAAGTTATCGAGTCTAGGAGAGCCTCTGCAGCTCCCCAACGCTAAGGCAGCAGCAGCCGCCGTGACGGTACAAGTTACTGCTGTACACTCTCGTCTCTGCGGCCTGTCTTTTCACGGAACGGATGTTCCTTGGTTTTACCTGAATAAACATGACGTAAATAATGTTGCCAAAACACTACGGCGAATATTTACATTTATTACTAACTGTTTTCTCGCATTATCGTCCTAAGCATATTCAGGTTTCCTAATACCCTCACTGTTTTCACATGTGTTTGTGGCCGCCGGCAATCAAATGCGCCATTAGCAGTGCAGGAAACTCACCGTCGTCAAACCAGCATCGGAGACAAATTTGCTTACCGAGAAAGCAACTTGCGAAGGTTTGCATCTATTATAGAGCCGACACAGCTTGGCCTGTTGTAGGACACACTAAGAGAAGACATGTAGCACTCGAAAAAGACCGTTGTTTTAGGAAGTTAAGGAATTTCAAGGGCATACTTTTTGTTTGGCTCTAGCTTCAATACACTCTAAAATCGTCTCAGAGGTGTTTATGTTACCGTCTGCAACTCTGTCGCTTACGCATAATTAATCTGGCCTAAACTTAGGAGGTGACTGCTTGAGATGTTTTGCCTAATTTGGCACCTTCCATTGCGACGTGGTTGGTTCAAATGGCTCTGAGCACTATGGGACTCAACTGCTGAGGTCATTAGTCCCCTAGAACTTAGGACTAGTTAAACCTAACTATCCTAAGGACATCACAAACATCCATGCCCTAGGCAGGATTCGAACCTGCGACCGTATCGGTCTTGCGGTTCCAGACTGCAGCGCCTTTAACCGCACGGCCACTTCGGCCGGCCTGCGACGTGGTGCTGTGGCCCTTTACATAGTTGGCCACTCACTAAAAGAGTGTTACAATTGTCGTGATGATAATGGATAGAGAATGAGTTGTTGTTATTACTGTATCTCGTATTATCGAGAGCTTAGTACGTAGCTGTGCAGTCACTTTGCGACAGTACTTCATTAACTAGAGACCACGGCCGGAGTTACTTGCTCGTACACCACAGTGACGTCATAACATCCACACTCGCGTCTCATTCATTATGAACGGCTGCGCACTGCCACATATGCTAGCCCTGAAATCGGGTGAGCCCGGCCTTTATGCTTCTCACTAGAATAACATGGCAACTACTCTCAAAAGAGCCATGCATTTCTGGACAGACGATTTTTTCCATTTAATACAACTTTTCTTTCACTACAGGTATTAACACTCTTGGAAAGCGTGTAATCGGCGGATATCTGTCCGATCGTGTTTACTCACTGGGCTACAAGCGCAAAACTTGTACTCCTCACGGCTTTGTGTTCGCCTCGACCAACGGATTACGTGACATCTGTTGCCAACATGCTGATTTTATTCCTGCAGAGTCTTATATCTCGAAATTCTACCGTAGTCGGTTCCACATTCTTGGTGTATATTAAAACAATCCCGCGATTTATTTGAATGACCACGAAAACAAATGTTGTCATTTTTATTTCCTCTTCTTAAACGTACCATTCGTCGCGGTTCAACAGTCGACATCGCAAAGCTGTACCACAGATCGGCGCGATTTGTATATCTACACACTCTCTCGAAGCGATTGCCCAATATGGGACAAACACAACTGCCACGACATTTGCGATGATACAATTGTTCTCTACTATTCGAATCTCCAATTTCTCAGTAATATACTTGCGTGGGAAAGCATATCTGGTACTCAGTCCGTTTCTGTGAACGTCAAATAGTAGGACAGCTACTATTTATTACATAGAGCAGTCTCTGCAAACGGATCTGCTAATAGCAGTTCCGTCTTATCACGCAACCTCTGCGATATCGATCCTGGAAATGTGCTTATAACCACAGCCAGCCTCTCGCTTAGTGGCAAGGGCTCCGGCAAACAGTGGCCGGAGACAAGACACCCCCTAACTCTGTGCACAGCGGTCTGAATGAGTCTTCAGTCTTTGAGTAGTTTTGCCGCCGTGCGTAAACGCCAAACGCTTTTTGGTGAAATGTGTTTGCAGCAGTGCCCATCTCGCGCTTCTTTCCGCAGCGAGCGTAATCCTGATTGTTCAATAAATCAGCTACGTACGCTTCAGTGGCCGTGCACGAGGCTTTTGGACATCCCTTTACGTGCAATGTGCTCCCCATCTTCCCCCATATCACGACTCCACTGGCGTCTTCCAGGACTCCGTACTCTCCACTACTTGTTAATGTTTCCTCTTCGTATTACACAAAATGACGAGTTCGCTTCGTCAAGGGCAGCTCCATTGCAGAGACATGCGTGTAAAAATTATGAAGCTCTGGACATCGACGTTTGTTCGTCCTATCAGAGCCGATTAATGTTTAACATGCAACCTCATCATTAGAGAAAAATGGTTTCCGAAATTTTGCTCACCTGAATGTTGTTTCCCGTGTAGTCGTCGTCTCTGTCGTACCGTTCATCTTAACTGCTGAATACAAACATGGAAAATCGCAGCAGGTGTCAGATACCTTGACGGAGGACTAGAGGCAAAATTCGCCACGTTTGAGTACAATCAAAAACGTAAATAAATTGAATGTGGTTTGCCTCTGATCAGAAGAATAAATGAGGGCTACTTGATTCCATAGGTTAACGTGTGGGGGGAGTTGATATGGCGGTATTCGTCGGTCTCTGCCATCACTTCCACGTCACAGAAGCTGTAAAAATACTTTCCTTACGATGATAGGAGCAATGCGACCAACACAGTTAAAAACCGTGTTTTATTTTCAGTGCTTTGGGAACTGACCACCGGTGCACTGTCTCTCGTTTCATGAATACCGATGCTGCAGGGGCTCATGTGTTGCTCCATAGTAACGTCACGGAGGCTATTGTCACGACATTTATACATTCGCCACTTCAGTTGAGGACTTTTTGTGATCAAGAAACGTATTTTACATCTTACATTCTAGCTACATGGTTACGCGTATCGCATTTTTTCTATTAAATTTTAAGGTTATATATCGGTACCAGCGCATTCCGTCATTTTGCCGTTTCCAGCACTTTCTATGGACTCCTGAGAAGTTGACCATCATTCTGCCATATCTTGTCTCACATATACAGTGTGTGAGAAAACAGTCTGACTCAAAGTGTAGGGCAGAAAGACAGCATTAAAAATATCAATCCGAGTATAGGAACTAGAAATGGCTGTTGAATATTTACAGCGCTATGCCAGCATGAAAACGGTTGGCAATTTGAACATTTGCTGCGACATACTTAACGCTAAGTAAATGGTGGATCACGTTTCCTTTACTTTGTCCTCTTGAAGACATGTTGAAATATATAACATGGACGTGTGACTGTCTTTATTTCTAAAGAAATGTTGTCTAGAACGTCGGCTAAGTATTACACAGGTGTATGTGATGCTTTGAGTTTTTCTTGTTATCGTCCTGAGACTGCTTAGTCCATAGACTGTGATTACACTTACATTTTGTGGGAATTATCTTTCATTTTGAGTAAAGACGTCCACATGTCAGATTTTAATTAAGTTCCTGTAGCGCCCAAAATACGAATTTTCGACCCCGAGTTGTTGTACTCAAAGTACTAAGTTTCACACTGTCTTTCCGCCTTACACCTTTGGTCAAATCATTTCTCCGGACCCTGCATAACGATGCTGGATGGCGAAACCCTGCTCAACCAGCACTGCTTAAATTGTTCACTTTTAACGTACGCTACACATATGTCACTGAGTGACTCCCACCCCGGTCGCCCGCCCATATTGCGTCGCGTCACTGGAAAGCCAGCACGCGACACACAAAATCACGAAACCAGCATCAGATCTGCATAATTACTCTGTACTGATTGTCAGCACATTTAGACGTTAGTCACAAATACATACAGTAGTAATGTAGAAGCTGGATTTATTTTTCTGTTAATTTTCCGTCTCCTGCAACCGACAGAGCTTTGTCGCTGCGTCAGAGACCGATTGTTGCTGCCAGCACCGCGGAATGTTGGCGGTTTTAACTCTCCCGCGAGTAATGGCGGTTTTGTGAAATAAGCGAAAACGGGAGAAGAATTCAGATGCAAGTGTTCATCATCGAAATGAGAGTGAATCCCTACTTGACGCATGTCTACCCACAGCAAGAACTCGCGTAGGTGTGTGTCCTTCCCCACATGTGAATCACAGCCCTAGTCGCCGGCCAGTTGTACCACTGTAACGCATCCGAACTGTGCTGTTTCGTACTCGGCACATTCATGGATGGCCTGTCACAGCTGCCTCCAGCTGATGTTACGCTACACCCCCGAGAAGGAGGCGATTGAGTGAAAGAATCTCCCGGTAAACATGTAAGGAAATCGTAAAGAAGTACCGTCAAAACGTTTTTATCGAAGCCAAATAACTCACTGATGCTGTTTTATTACGCTCGCGTGGATCACACGCGTCGTGCGGAATACGTGGAACGGTAAGAGCTGGAACGTATTTACACTCCATGGTTTTGAAGATGTATAATGGACAGAAAAATTGCTCTAGAGCCAAGGAGAAATCTTAGTCGTGTACGTAGAATTAGCGAATATGTTGTCATCAGGCATCGCTTACGATGACGTAATTAAAAAGTTTACAGCATCATTTCTTTGTATCGATGTGTTAAATGGTAACAGATAAGAAAGGATTTCTCGAATGCCTTTACACGCTGCTCATGATAGGAGGAAGACTGCATTCAAGTCAACTATTAATTCACTGAGAAGGCAAAGAAATGGAAAAAGCTTGCCTCAGCGTTATTATTCTGTCGTGTAGCTGGGTGGCGCCTATCGCGAGAATGAAGTCCGCCAAAACTTTGGTTTACGATGCCTGACTTCGTTATGTGCTCCCCGCTGGCGTACGTGAATCTGTGAACACACACCGGGCTTCATGTGTTCGACCGTAGAGATACACATATACACGGCGCCTGCATCTATCCTTCCCGTGTTGTGGTTCGAAACCAAATGGATTAGACGGTTGCACTATCTGCAACTGCAATCAAGTACTGACTTCAACAACTGATCTTGTTGCATTAGTATCACTCATTTGGTAATTCAATTACTCTACTTTCTGCAAGATTCGCGACGTTAATGCGATAACTGTCCTTGTTACGTTTGGCCATGTGGAACGACAGCAAACGTTTCAAAAACTGTCCTACCAACTCTTTATTTTCACAAATGGCAGAATTACAGGAATGCGACGAATTTCTCTTCTTGTTGGACTGTGGCTCACTCAGCTGGCCTCTTCCACAGAATCGGTTGGCGGGAATCATATAGTTTTCTGGCCATTTCCTCACGACTAAGTCTCATGTGTGGCATTATGCTTTAAGAAGTGACATCCGTAACGTCCTATATTTACACGGAATAAAAACCTACGACTTGTGCTTTATATAGTACAAATGACGAACCAATATCGAGATAAGAAGAAAACGTTGCTTGTAGAGTAAATTCATAATAGTGGGTTAGAGATTAACGCTCTGTCGTGTCAAAAATTTTCTCCATTCGTAGAGTTTCAGAAATGACGACCGACACAGCCAACATCCCTGCTTTCATCCAACCCAAGGATTTTGGGAAATGTTTGCCGCGTAGCGTGTGCTGTTGTCATTTGGGTTGAAATTCTCGGTTTTGAAAGAGTGTCCAAACATTCCTGAGTGATCCGTCAGTGGGAAAACTGTGTCTTTCTGATGGTCGGCAAGCGCGGGAGCTCACCGGTCAGCCCAGCCCTAGAAACGCATATGCAGATGTGTAGTCATACTGTGGAAAATTTACATATGTTCCATACGCATGGCGTACACAACCGTGACGTTGTAACCTCCACACTCCCGTCCTGTTTATTACGAGAGATTGTCACAACCTACATATGCAGCCCCTACCTTATCCTCTGTTCACCAACATGATACGTTCAGTGTTCCAAAAGATTCCTCCGTGTTAACGTTGTAGTTGCATCTTCCTCCGCAAAGTAGTTCCGCGACATATCACACATTCCGGCCACGTATCAAATCAATATCAGAGTTGCCTTGATGAAGAGTCAGAGTAAATTACTCATTAATATCTGCTTCTACAAAACGCGTTGTGCACTCTCCGTCGTGTTTAAATGGTCCTTACTAGAAGACTGTAGTAGAAACTGGCGCCAGTCATACACGTACGTAATCTTTGAAAACTGTGACCCAATTACGGGAAACACAGTTGCCGTACTAGAACCACTGTCTACTACTAGAAGTTTTAATTTGTCATTGATACACTGACTTTTGCGTAACAAAGCGTTTGTTGTACCCCGGAGATTTGCACGAATAATGCATACTACGGCACTTCTGTTTCTTTCAGACCGATGCCTCGACGTAAACATCGAAACTTCCAGTTGCTATTAAAGTTTTGGAGCCAGTGAAGATGTGCTTCTGGAGGAAGTATTTTGCTGCTTTCAGTTTAGTCAGTATTGGTGACATTTGAAGCTACTTTGTCTACTGGTCAGAAGAAACTGATAGCACCTCTTGGTTCCGGCAGATTATACTTTACCGTTCCTGCACGTACAACCACCACGTCACACAGTGTGTGTTACTCTTGTGCCGTAGCTTTATAGTGAGAGCAGAAAGGAAAAAAAAAGACAGCGGACATCAGTATATTTAACGAAGTCATTCATTTCTGTGTACGTTATTCACCTCTTGCTGTGTGCCCTGCTCTGTTTGGGAAAGGAGGAAGCGTCGGTAGCAAACTTTTGTCAACGGCTGAATCTGGAGGTCGTCCGTACTAGCGAGGCGATGAAGGCATTTGCGAACTAGGGGTAAATCTGTTTAATTTTTTTTATTTCATCGCATAGGTGAATAGACTGAATCAGCATAGTGTGGTCTCCCCTAATCCACAGAAGATACGATAAGAAATGTTCCGTTCTTCCGATTAATCTACAGTTAAGAAAAACCTTCAACTTCTCATCGTAATCGCAGTTCCTTCCAGTTCACCGCCCTGCAATTCGTCAGAATCAGATGAACGGACAATTCAAATGACGCAGTGTTTACAATATACTGTTGCGGAAACAGCTGTGCGCCTAAAATTCCGTTACAACGGGGAACGGAGTCGCTCGCGACGGCATTCTTGCGTCAGACGCTGTCCGTGCTCTTGTCGAGTTAAACTTTTATATCTGTTCAGGATTACTTTAGAAAGATTCATGTCCTGTCGTCGTGCTGCCAGACGAGGTGTCGACGTCTGCGACGCTGCTCCCCCACGTCCGGACGCAAATGATTCGACCAACTGCCCCGTAGAATAGCCGCTGCACAAATTGAATTTTTTTTTGGGAAATCTGATTTTTGCGGCATCTCTGACGACAGAAAAATGTGAAGCCCTTTTCTTATACAAAAGTCTGTATTCCTATATTTTTTGTTGGTAACAGTACTCTAAATATTTTTACGTAAAACGCTAGGCAAAGTATTACACTTAGATGAGGCAAGTGGCAAACGAGGGAAAATGTTAGAAATATGGCGTTCTTCCCAGACTTGACTGTTCCCTTCGCTTCAGTTATGTTACACATATTCAGGTCTGGGGAGGGCGTCTCTTGCTGATACACTGTGGAGACGTCGCAACATCGACACTCGCGAGTCATTCATTACCGACGATCCTGCACTGGCAAACAAGCCACGCCTGTAATCTAGTGACCCTGGCCTCACATTCTTATTACTAAAGTACTGAAGAAACAATTTTTTTCTATTTCAATGTGTCTCATTTTTGCTCTACTATACGCTTAATACACCTTGAAAACGTAAACGGCGGACATCTTTCCGACTGGTTTCAACTCTGCTAGCTACAGCTGCCAGCTAATATAATTATTAATCGCTCTGTCTGGTGATTGTGCAAAAGGATCGCGCGAGCCGAGTAGACGACATGTTTACATCGCTGTGACATCTTCTTCCCGGAAGTGGTGCTGTGGTCTCCTGTACATTCCGGTCGTGTATAAAAACAGGCCAGTACCCGTCTTCTTGACAATGTGGAAACACGTAAAGCTATCCTTTTTGTAACCTGTTGTCAAGTATGCTGGCCATTCTCTATCGTGTTTGAATACTTGGTACCACAAAGCCGCAACAGAAATAAGTGCGCAACCTGTATCTACACTTAGTTCACAGCCGTGCACCAGTAAACGTAACTTTTGTCGCTCAATACAGCACCTTCCAACGCTTTAACGGACGTGGATACTTTTGAACATCCGTTTATGTGCAACCTCCTCTTGCTCCCCATGTTTTCACTGGCGTCCGTAACAAGTCCGTATCCTCCACCATTTGTTAATGTCTCCTCTCGATATTACGGAAACACCGAAAAGTTCGCTGTACCGAGGATAGTTGCAATGCAGAGGCTATGAGCGTAAATGTTATGAAGCTCGCAAAATAGAGGCTTCTTCGGACTAACGTTTCATAAGCAAACATGCCTAGAGAAAAGCAGTTGCCCAAAGTTTCGTCTTGTCAATGTTGTGTCCCGTGTGAACGTCATATCTGTCGCACCGTTCACCTTACCTGCTCAGTAACCAGGCTAGGTGTTAAATCATAGAAAATATTAAATTCTGGTCGAGGTCTACGTGGTTCCATAGATTGTTGTCCACATGTTTCAGATGTTTATTGAAATACCAAGAGAAGTTAATATCGCCGTATTCAACAGCCTCTGAGTCATCAATACCGAACCACAGAATATAAAAAAGAGTACCGCCATTACTCATGTTGATGGTAGCAATATGACCTACGCAGTTAAAAATTTTGCTTCGTTTTCAATGCTTTGGCACTTGACCGACGGTGCATAGTCTTTACTTTCATTGATATTGACTCTGTGCGGTCTCACGTGTTGCCCCATAACAGCGCGACTGATACGCTTGTCACGACACTTGTACATTTACTACTTTACCTGAGGACATTTTGTAATCAGGAAACGTATTCCACATCTATTTCCTTAGCGCCTTTCTTAAACGTATCATAATTATCATCCACTGAATTTTAAAGTTACAAATTGCTTCCAACGCATTCCGTCATTTTACCGTTTTCCACACTTTCCATCAAAGATTAAGTGTACTAGACTCTAGAGAATTCGACCAACCCTCTGTGACGCGTCGTCTGGCATATGCAGGGTGCGGAAACACAATTTGACCAAAAGTGTAGGGCACAAGGACGGCATCAAATGAAAGAATCTCAATGTAGAAGCCAGAGGCCGCACGTGAATATTTAAGGCGCTATGTCAGCATGACAACGGTGGTCGGTTTGAACATTTGCTACAGATAATTATGTTAATTAAGTGGATGCTTATCCGTCATTCATTTTTGCTCTTTTATGAGATTTTGAAAATTGAAACATGGTGCGTCAGCCAAGTCCGATACACGTGTGATACTTTAAATTTATCCTGTTCTTCAAATATTCTGTTTACGTATACACGTTCTGCAAATGCAGATCGTAGTAATATAGAAGCCGAGTTTATCTCTCCGTTAATTCTCCATCTCTCGCAGACCACAGAGCTCTGTCGTTGCATCGGCGGTCGATTGTTGCTGTAGGCGCCACGGAAAGATGGCAGTTAGATTCTGACTTTCTCTGGAGTAACTGCGATTCTATTAAAGAAATGAAAACAGAAACAAGTAACGAACGCGGCAGCTAGCAGTCAGACAGTACCTTTCTTTTAGTTTAATGCGACGAGAATTTTAAAAGATAAAGTGTTTTATCTATTAAAAAAATCAAAGTTTCAAGTTACGCTCGCAACAGACAAACTCACTAAAAGTTATCGTCCTTGCCACATTTCATTTTACACACAACTGAATCAGACTATTTCTAATTAGCTACACATAATTAAGCCTGTAATTCATGACGAAGTTGACTGTTACTATTCCTACTGTTGTATCTTCCTTACGTAACGCTCACATGAGATAGTAGTCTTGTGTCTAGAACGCTATCACCCGGGAAACAATACCTCCAGCCAGAGCATTTCCTGTTGCCACACATGAATGATTTTGTCATTACCTCTACATGTAATTCATATGTGACCTTCCAAACTGAATTACGTAGGCCTACTACATTGCGTGAATGAATGCGGCAGTTTTCTCGGCAACAACGATAAACGAGCAAAAAAATAGAAAGACTTGGCTATAGATGTCTGCCATCACACGGCTGTCGTGACAGCTGAGTCTTCCGTGACGTCTTAACGGTGACGACAGCGGCTGAGCGGCGTTTAGAGACGGCAGCAGGCCACACTGACGTGTGACGTCACTTGGCAACCAAGTCTTCTTGTGTCCGCTGCATTTATTTTTATCAGTCATTTCATAGGTATACATTTTCGGTAAATTAGCCATCATTTGGTGCCAAGATGCCCGTGTGGGAGATTTTAATTACGTTCCGGTACCGCCGAAAATGTGCAAATTGCGACGCCTAAATGCTATTCTCAAATTTCTGTGTTTCTTGCAGCGTTTCCAGGCTACGCTTTTCATCATATATTTTCTATGTACCCTGTACAACGATACGGGATGGCAAACTTCGCTGAATCAGCACTGCTTAAATTTTTAATGTTTTACATACGCTGCGCATATGTCATTCAACGACTCCCACGCCGATCGTCCACCTATATTTTGCTACGTCACTGGAACGCTGGCACGCGACACACAAACCGTCAAACCAGCATCAGCTCCTCATAATTACACTGTGCAGAGTGTAATTATTTAAAATTTTAAAAAGTAGACAAAAATTTTAAAAAGTAGACAGTAGGAATGTAGAAGCTGAATTTCTTTCTCTGCTAGTCTTCCGTCTCCTGCAGCCGACAGAGCTTTGTCGCTGCCTCAGTGACTGATTGTTGCTACTACCACGATCATCAGTGTAAATTTTAGCTCTCCCACGAGTAATGGCGGTTTTCTGAGATAAACGAAAACGGGAGGAAAATATATATGCAAGTGTTCGTCATCGAAACGATAGTGAATCCCTAATTGGCGCAGCGACTTAATGTTTAAATATTTAGGAACAGCAGAATCTTGCGTTGCCCGCCAATTGCGAGATGCGTGTCCATTCCCACACGTGAATCACACTCCTAGTCGCTGGTAGTTGTACCATTGTAATGCATTCAGAGTGTGCTGTTTCGCACTCCGCACCTACATGGATAACCTTCTGTCTCAGCTGATCTTACCCAACACTCCTGAGAAGGAGGAGATTCTGTGAGTAAATCTTCCGGAAAACACGTATACTAATCGTCAAAAAATAACGTCGAAACGTTTTTATCCAAGTCAATTACCGCATGTGATACTTTTATTATGCTCACTTGCATGACGTGCGTTGTGCGGAGTATGCGTAGCGATAAGGGATGGAGCTCCACGGTTTTGAAGACGTATGATGGCTAGAAAAATTCCTCTCGAGTCAAGGCGAAACCTTAAACACGTACATAGGATTAGCAGATATGTAGTCACCACCCATCGATTGTCAAGACATAATAAAGAAGTTGGCAGCGTCGTGTGTTTCGTATCGACGCGGATTATAATCGCAGTGTCAAAACGTGTTTTCAAATGGTTCAAATGGCTCTGAGCACTATGGGACTCAACTGCTGAGGTCATTAGTCCCCTAGAACTTAGAACTAGTTAAACCTAACTAACCTAAGGACATCACACACATCCATGCCCGAGGCAGGATTCGAACCTGCGACCGTAGCGGTCTCGCGGTTCCAGACTGCAGCGCCAGAACCGCGCGGCCACTTCGGCCGGCAAAAATGGTTCAAATGGCTCTGAGCACTATGGGACTTAACATCTATGGTCATCAGTCCCCTAGAACTTAGAACTACTTAAACCTAACTAACCTAAGGACATCGCACAACATCCAGTCATCACGAGGCAGAGAAAATCCCTGACCCCGCCGGGAATCGAACCCAAACGTGTTTTACTTCGTACAATGTGTCCAGCTGTTGTCCTTCCGTTTCTACAGATTGCGTTTGGATCTGGTAACGGATAAGAAAAAAGATCTATCGTCGGCTTTTACACACTGCATATGTGAAGACGAGAACCGCAGTGAAGGTCACAACTAATTTACTGGAAAGGCGATAAAAACAGAAAATCTTCTGTCCGCGATATTACTCTGTCATGTCGCCGGAGAGCAATGATCGTGAGAACGTAAGTCACCAAGGCTTTATTTTACGGTGCCTGACTGCGTTATACGCTCCTCTTTGGCGCATGCGGACACACACCACGTTTCAAAATGGTTCAAATGGCTCTGAGCACTATGGGACTCAACTGCTGAGGTCATCAGTCCCCTAGAACTTAGAACTACTTAAACCTAACTAACCTAAGGACATCACAAACATCCACGCCCGAGTCAGGATTCGAACCTGCGACCGTAGCGGTCGCGATTCCAGACTGTAGCGCCTAGAAACGCTCGGTCACTCCGGCCGGCACACCACGTTTCATACCTTAGGCCATAGAGATACACATATTAAGGCACGTGCATCTATCCTTACTGTGTTGAGGTTCGAAACCAAGGCAGTGCAGTATTTATAGAAATTTCATTCTGCAGTATTTATAGGTAGAATCAAGGACTGACTTCAACAACTGATCTCCTTGTTGTATTAGTATCACACACGTAGTAATGAAGTTGAGCTAATTTCCCCAAGATTCGCAGTGTTAATCCGATAACTGTCTTTATTGCAGTTGGCTACGTGAAACGACATCAAAAGTTCCAAACACTGACCTGACAATTCTTTATTTTCACAAACGACAGAATACAGTAATACGACGAATTCCTGTTCTTGTTGGAATGTGGCTCATTTTGCTGGCCGCTTCCACACAATTGGTTTGGCGTGAAGCATATAGTTTTCTGGCCGTTTCATCGGGAGTACGTGTGAGGTGTGTTATTATGCTTTAAGAACTAACATCCGTGATGTCCGAATTTACACAGAATACGAGGCTATGATCCCTGCATAATCCAGTACAGATACCGACACAGTATCGAGATATGAAGCGTGATGTACCGAATACGTCACTGATGGAAGACATTAATATACCGAGTTAGAGATTAACATCCTGTCGTCTCAAAATCTTCGCCATTCGTAGCGTTTTAGACCTGACGACCGACACGCATTCGTACTTTCTACCTATGCAACGATTTTGAAACAGGTTTGGTGCGTAGCTTGTGGAGTCAGTTGGGTTAAAATTCTCCCTTTTTAAAGAGTGTGTCCAAACATTCCTCAGTGCTCCGCCACGGTGCAGACTGTAACGACTTTTGTTTCACGTGTGTTTGAGACGGTCTGCAAGCACTTGCATAGTAAGCAGTGCTGGTAATTCACTGCCGCCCACGCAGCCCGGGAAACGGATAATATGCAGATGTAGACACCTACTTTGGAAAGTGTACGCACGTTCTGTACCCATCGCGGCAGGCCTCGTTACGTGGTACACAACCGTGACGTCACAACACGGACACACTCGCCCTGTTTATCTCGGCCGACTCTGCAGCGCCACACGTGCAGCCCCTGCCTTCCACAGAGCTCGGCCTTACAGTATTCTTACTAAGACTATACGTTTAGTATTGCAAAAGATTTGTCCTATTATGAAGTTTTAGCATCTAAATGGTGTACTGCTACTGCTTTTACTATCAAAACGTATAAATGGCTTACATCTAAACGATCGCCAGGAGAACACACAAATTTCCCTCGCTTTGTTTTCTGCATCGACAATCGAATCGCACAGCCATTGTTGCCAAAGAGTTTTCGTTGTAGTTTGCTTCTTCCTCTGCGAAGTAGTACTGTGATTTCTTAAACATTCCAGCCACGTATCAGCTCAGTATGAAAGTCGCCTTGATGACAATAGAGAAGAAATTTATCATTTCAAGGTTCTCGTACGAAGTTTGGTGTCCGCTCCTCGACGTGTCCGAAAAGTCCATACTACTAGGAATCTGTATTTTTCTTTTGTTTCCTTCACTGCTTGCTCAATATACAGATTGAATATCATGGGGGAGAGGCTACAACCCTTTCCCATTCCCTTCCCAACCACTGCTTCCCTTTCATGCCCCTCGACTGTTATAACTGCCATCTGGTTTCTGTACAAATTGTAAAGAGCCTTTCGCTCCCTGTATTTTACCCCTGCCACTCTTCTATACACAGTTAAGCCGAATACATTTTTCCGCCAGTTCTCCGTCTCCTGCGGCCGACAGAGCTTTGCCAATGCCTCAGCTGCTGACTGTCGCTGCTGGCGCTCCGAAAGGTCGGCAGGTCCACTCCCTCGCGAGTGACGGCGGTTTACTGGCCTAAAGGAAAGCGGGAAAAGTTTTTCGAATATGCCCACAGAAGAACGTCGCGTCGCCTGCCATTTACGAGATGCGTAACCATTCCCACATGTCATAATCACACTCCTAGTCGCTGGCCAGTTGCACTGTTTTAATGCATCCGGACACTGCAGTTTCGCAGTCCGCACATTTCATGGGTGGCCTTCTGTCACAGCTGCCTCCAGCTGATGGTATCCTAAACTTCTGAGGAGGAGGGGGAGGAGCTTTTGTGAGAAAATCTACAAGAAAACGGATGGAAATCGTCAAAAAATACCGTCAAAATATTTTTATCCGTGCCAGGTAACGCATGTGATTCAACTATGCTCACCTGGATGACACACAATGCGTGGTAAGAGGTGTAACGTATTTAGGCTCCAAGGTTATGAAGACTTTTAACGGCTAGAAAGATTCGTCTTGAGTCAAGGCGAAATCTTAATCGTATAATTATGTATTATCAGCGTGTATTTTGTCAACAGGCCTCGATTGTGAAGATGTAATAAAAACAGTCGACAGTATCACCTGTTTTGTGCCGATGCGGAATTTAAACGCCGTGTGAGAAACTGTTTCCTTTCTTGGGGCAATGTGTCCAGCAGTTGCTTCTCTACTTATACATGTTCCATTAATAACTGGCAACTGAAAAAAAGATCTATCCAGGACCTTGACACACTGCATCTGTGAGAATAAAGATCACGTTCGAGACAAACAGCAGTTGACTGAGAAGGCGGTAGAAAATTAGAATTACAACTTTGTGTCATCCATATTCTTTTGTCCTGTTGCTGGGCAGAGCCGGTCGCGTGATCGAACGCCACCAAAGCTTCATTCGCGGTGCCTGAATGCGTTATTTGCCGCTCGCTGGCCAGTGTAAAACTTTGGACTCGCACCATTTTCCGTACCTTCGACCAACCTCGAAATTCTGCCTTAGTGTCCTTCATATTCTTGCCATATATTAAAACGCTCTGACAATTTTTTTTATTATCACGTGAAACAAAAGTTATCATTTTGATTTCCTCTTATTGAATGAGCTGTCCCTCGTGTCGCATCGCAGAGTTGTCCCGCAAGTAAGTGCCATTTGTATATCTATGTACTCTTTCTAAATCATTCCCCAGTACGGGACAAGCACATCTACTGTTTGGATCTCTGATTTGTTGGTAATATACATTTTTAGGGATGTGCGTGACGTATTGCCCTACAATACCGTGACAGACACTCTTGTCACGACATTTCTGCGTCCACCACTCTACTACAGGACTTTTTGTAATCAAGAAACGTATTTCACGTCTAATTCAGTAGTGCTTCGTTATAAGTGTCACATTTCCCTTTACGTAGTTACTGTCTACTGAATTTTAAAGTTACTAGTCGCTACCAACGTATTCCCGCCATTTTGTCGTTCTTAGCACTTTCTACCAAAGATTAAGTGTACTGGACTCGTGAGAATTCGAACAACAGAGTGTAATGCATCGTCTGGCATACACAGGGCGCGGAAAACCAGTCTGACGAAGACAGTATCAAATGAAGGAATCTGAGTATAGAAAATACAGGTCGCAATTAAATCTTTGAACCACAATGCCAGCATGAAAACGGTGGTCAGTCTGAACATTTTCTATACATACTCATGTTAAGTAAGTGGTGTCTCATTTCTCACTAATTTTGACCTTTTTGAGATATATCCAAACAAGAAACATGGACATGTGGTTGTCCTCATTCCTGAAGAAGTACTAGACGTGTTAGCGATGTTTTAAAGTTATCTTGTTCCCATCGTGACGACTGCTTAGTCCGAACGTTCTGTTTACGTATACATTTTCTGTAAATTACCTATCATTTTGAACAAGGACCTCCGTATGTCAGATTTCAATTACGTTCCTGCACCACTGAAAATATACATTTACGACTTTTAGTTGCCATACACAAATGCCTATGCTACATGCTGTCCTTCCGCCCTGCAATCTTGGTCAAATGGTTTCTCCACGCCCTGTATATCGGTGCTGGATGGCAAAACTCGCTCAAACGGCACTGTATAAGTTATTCACTTCATACGTTCGTTACACGTATGTCACTGAATGACACCCAGCCAGGTTGTCCCCCTTATGTTCCGCCACGTCTCTGGAAAGCCAGCACGCGATCCACAAAATCACGAAACCAGTTCCAGATTCGCATACTGACACTGTACTGATTGTAAGCACATTCAGACATTAATCGGAAATGCAGATCATAGTAATGTAGAAGCCGAGTTTATCTTTCCGTTAATTCTCCGTCTCCCGGAGACCACAGAGCTCTGTCGCTGCATCAGCGGTCGATTGTTACTGCTAGCGCCACGGGATGAAGGCAGTTACGTCCATGGTTACTCCGGAGTAACTGGGATTCTGTTAAAGCAATGAAAACAAAGAAGTAACGGACGGGGCCACTAGGAATCAAACAGTACGTTTCTGTTAGTTTAATGCGGTGACAATTTTGAACGATGAGATTCGTTATGCGATTGAGTTAACAGCAATTACACAAACCCAGGTTTTAAGTTGGGCTCTCCACAGACAAACTCACTAAAGTTATCGTCCTTGCCAAGTTTCATTTTACACACAACTAAATTACACTATTTCTTATGAACTACACATAACCGAGCCAGTATATCATGACGAAGTTGACTATTTCTACTACCACTCTCGTATTTTTCTGAGGTAAGGAATGAGCAAAATGCTCACACGAGACAGCAGTCTTGCGTCTATCATGCAATCATCCAGGAATTTCCTCCAGCGACAGCAATTCCTTTAGCGACACAGGAATGATTTTACAATTACCTGTGCATGTAATTCATATTGAACTTTATATAAACTGAATATTTAGTAAAAGGGCGAACCGAATTACGTACTGCATAGTGTGAATGAATGCTGCAATTTTGGCGGCAACAAAGATCAACGAGCACAAAATACTAAGACTCGGCTACAGATGTCTGCCATCATAGAGCCGCAGTGGCAGCTGAGACGTCCGTCAAGTCTTAATGGCGGCCACAGCGGCTGATGTCCGTTACAGACGTAGCGGCAGCCCAGACGGACGTGTGACGTCACATGGCACCCCTGTCTCCCTGGAGCACGCGCCTCGTGTCTCGCTGTATCTAATCATTTATTTCGCCTTATCGAGCATATCATCACATTCGAACACCAGTATATTTTGTGGGTATCAATATAATCAATTTAAACCATCTTTATAATACTATGTTACGACCGGAATGATTATTACCAATTTTACATTCAATTTTTGTCGGGTACTTATTCGTTAGTTCCTGTCTTTCCTCATTCTACGATGATGAGCCTACAAACCAATTAGATTTGGAAAGAGAACGATTATGTAGATTATTGTGGCTTATATCAGTTAATATCATTTTCTAGTGATCAATACGGTAGGTAGTTCCTGTTGGAACGAACGACGACTTTTGCGATTCACTTTCCACGTCTTGAATCGAGTTTTAACCGCTATTTCACAGCAATAAAACGTTAACACTGCATGCTAACAAACCAGTGCTCGAAGCTCACATTACATATGAGAATGCCGACATGATAATTAAGAAGCGATAAATCTTTATAGTTCGCCCATTACTACTGCGAAATATTGAAGTGCCTTTATGTGCGGACAGAGTGTTTAAAGTAGTACACAATCGTTTGCTGTCGAAAGGTGGAAGTGTTATGCAAGTATGACACCACAAGTCATTAGTAGAAGTCAGTAGCATTTTTCATTCAAGAATACGACGAGTAATTTTGATTGGACGGAACGATACCTTTTCGAGTTTGTGTGTAGAAGACCTAACTCTAAATGATGGTTTATATAGACTAGATACAGTTAGGCGTGCCCCACCCAGGTAATTTACAGTTTAAAAGTTTACTCGCTTACAACTTGGATAAACGTAAAGTTTGACTGGTGATTGTGCATATGTTATAATTTTTTCCCGTTTTCATTTTGTCCATAAAACCGCCATCATTCGCGAGAATGTTATGAACTGCCAATATTGTGGAGCGCCAGCAGCAACAATCAGTCGCTGAAGCAGCGACAAAGCTCTGTGGGCCGCAGGAGACGGAGAATTAACGGAAAAATAAACTCAACCTTCTATATTTCTACGGTCTGCGATCGCGATTAAATGAGTTCAAAGTCAGTACCGTGTCATTGTGAATCCGACGCTGCTTTTACGATTTTGTGGAACCCGTGCTGGCGTTCGAGTGGCGTGGATTAACATAGGCGGACATCTCTTCTACAAGTCATTCAGTGACGTATGTGAGAAAAAGCAAACGTGAGCAGTGTTGTTCGAGCGATGTTTTGTCATCCGGCACCGTTACACATGACGTGCTGCCCGCAATCTCAAGAGATCCGCACTCATTCCTCGATAAAATGAATGTGCTTAAAACGGTAGACAGAACGAGGTGATGCACCGGTTAGCACACTGGACTCGCACTCGGGAGGACCACGGTTATAACCCGCATGCGTCCATCCTCATTTAGGTTTTCCGTATTTTCCTGAATCGCTTCAGGTCAATGCCGAGATGGTTTCTTTGAAAGGGCACTGCCGACTTCCTTCCCCGACCTTCCCTAATCCGACGACCCGGCTGTTTGGTTCCCTCCCCCATCAAACTCACTAAAACGGTAAACAAAGTGACGATGTCTGCGACGCTGCTTCCACCATGCTTTAAACGTCATCAGGTCTCGGAGATCCTTTGTAGCTCCTCGACGCTAAGACAACAGCCGGCGTGGCGGTAGAAGTCGCTGCCGCACATTGTCATCTCTGCGGCCTGTCTTTTCACGGAACTGATGTCCCTTGGTTGTAACTGAATATAAATAACGTAATTAATATTGCCTAAAACAATGCAGCGAATTTTTACATTTATTACTAACTGTTTTCTCGCAATGTCGTCCTAAACATATTGAGGTTTCGTAATATCTTCACTGTTTTCCCATGTGGTTTTTTTTTTTTTTTTTTTTTTTTTTTGGCCCACGGCAAGCAAATGCACCATTAGCAGAGCAGAAAACTCACCGCCGTCAAACCAGCATCTGAGACGAATTTGCTAGCCTAAAAACTGGTTATTATAGTTCGCAAGTATTCTGGAAGCGACAGACCTTGGTCTATTATTGGCCACACAAGGACAATACATTTACCATCCGAGGAGCTCCGTCGTTGTCGGAAGTTAAGGAATTTCGAGGGCTTACTTTTCGTCTGGCTCTGGCTTCGATACACTCTAAAAACATCTCAGCCGATTGTATGTAACCGTTTCCTACTCTGTCGCCTACATGTAATTATTCTGGCCTTACTCGTTTTCTAGGAGCTGACTGCTTGATATGTTGTCCTTGTTATGGCATTTTCCATTCCGACGCGAAAAGAAAAAGTTTTTATTATTTTATCTCGTACTATCAAGAGTTTAGTGAGTATCTGTGCAGTTTATTTTTATTTTTATTTTCTTGGATAGTACTTCATTAACTAAAGGCAACGGCAGGCGTCTCTTGCTGATACCCTATGGCGACGTCCTAACATCCAGACCGGCGTCTCATTCCTTACGAACAGTTCTGCACTGCCACATATGTTAGCCCTGGGATCGAGTGAGCAGGGCCTTTTAGCTTCTCACTAGAACAATACATTAAGTACACTAAAAAGATCACGCTTTTCTGAACAGATTATTTTTTTCCCATTTATTACGACTCTTTTTGTTGGTACAGATATTAACACACTTTGAAAGCGTGTAAATGGTAGACATCTGTCCGATCGTGTTTTAACTCACCGGCCTACAAGCGCAAGACTTGACGCTCCTCGTGGCTTTGTGTTCGCCTCGACGAACGGATCACGTGCTCTCTGTTGGCAACATGCTAGTATTATTCCTGCAGCGTCTCACGTCTCGATATTCTACCGTAGTCGGTTTCACATTCTTGCTATATGTTAAAACAAACCCGCAATTTTTTTGATAACTAAGAAAACAAAGTTGTCATTTTTATTTCCTCTTATTAAACGTGCTATCCGTCGTGTTTCAACAGTCGACATCGCAAAGCTGTACCACAAATCGGCGCGACTTGTATATCTACGAGACTGTCTCGAAGTCATTGCCCAATATGAGAGAAACCCATCTGCGGGACATTTGCGATGATAGAATTCTTATCTAGTATTTGAATCACCGCTTTCTCAGTGAAATAATGACGTAGGGAAGCGTATCTGGTACTCTGTTTCTGTGAACGTCAAATAGTAGGACTGCTACTGCGTAGTACATAGGGCCGTCTTAGCAAACCGATCTGCCAATGGCTGTTCTGTCTTATTACGCAAACTCTGTAATATCGATCCTGGAAATATGCTTATAACCACAGCCTGCCTCTCGCTTAGGGCCAAGGGCCACGGCAAACAGTGGCCGGTGACAAGACACCCCCTGACTCTGTGCACAGCGGTCTGGATGGGTCTTTAGTCTTTGAGAAGTTTTGTCGCCGTGCCTAAACGCTTAACGCCTTTTGGTGAAATGTGTTTGCAGCAGTGCCCATCGCGCGTCTGTCAGTAATCCGTACTCTGCACTATTTGTTGATGTCTCCTGTTCATATTACACAGAGACTGATAAGTTCGCTTCGTCAAGGACAGCTGGATTGCAGAAACCATGCGTGTAAAAATTATGAAGCTCGGGACGTCGACGTTTGTTGACCCTAGCAAAGACGATTAACGTTTAACATGCAAGTACATGATTAGTGAGAAACGGTTTCCAAAATTTCATCTGAATGTTGAGATCCGCCTTTGCCGTACCGTTCATTTTGACTGCTCAGTACAAACATGGAAACTTGCAGCTGGTGTTAGATACCTACATAGAGGACTTCAGCCAAATTTCAGTAAAGTCAAAACCGTACAGAAATAGAACAAATGAGGTAACTGGGCACCATAGGTTACTGTGTCGCAGGTATACATCGAGGTACAGAGAGTAGTTGATGTCATAGTATTCACCGGTCTCTGAGTCTTCACTTTCACATCCCAGAAACTATAAAATTAATTCGTCTCTATGATAGGAGCAATACGACCAACGCCATTAAAAGTTGTGTTTCATTGTCAGTGCATTGGGAAGTGCCCAGTCATGCATTGTCTCTCGTTTCATTAATACCGATGCTGTAGGGACTCGTAATATGTTACCCCATAATAATGTGACAGACGCTTTTGTCACGACATTTATACATTTACTACTTCGGTCGAGGACTTTTTGTAATCAAGAAATGTATTTTACATCTTACATAGTAGCACCTTGATTAAACGTATCGCATTTTCTTTCACGTACCTACCGTCTACTGAATTTTGAAGTTGTATATCGCTACCAACGCATTCCGTCATTTTGCCGTTTCCAGCGCGTTCTATGGACTCGTGAGAAGGCGACTATCGTTATCTGTTACGACATACTTACGTTAATTAAGTAGTGGCTCATTTTTCATTTGCTTTGACCTTTCTTAGACATCTTGAAACATTAAACATGGACATATTACTGTCTTCATTTCTAAAGAAGTACTGTCTGGTAGGTCGGCTAAGTATGATAAACGTACATGTGATGTTTTAACTTTTTCTTGTTCTCAACCTAAAGACTGGTTAGTCGAAAGTCTGTGTTCCAGGTAGATTTTCTGTCAATTACCATTCATTTTGAGTCAAGACGTCCTATGTCAGATTTTAATTACGTTCCTGTAGCGCCGAAAATACGCATTTGCGACCCTTAGTTGCGTTACTCAAATTTCTATGTTTCCCACGTCACTCCACCCTGCACGTTTGGTGAAATTGTTTCCTTTCACCCCGTATAACGTTGCTGGAAGGCAAACTTCGCTCAGCCAGCACCGCTTAAATTATTCACTTTTTCACATACGCTACACATATGTCATTGAGCGACTCCAACGCCCATCGTCCGCCTATATTCCGCCACGTCAATGGAACGCAATCACGCGACACATAAAATCACGAAACCAGCATCAGATCCGCATAACTTAACTGTACTGATTACGAGCACATTTCGACGGCCGGCCGGTGTGGCCGTGCGGTTCTAGGCGCTTCAGTCTGGAACCGCGCGACCGCTACGGTTGCAGGTTCGAATCTTGCCTCGGGCATGGATGATGACCTCAGAAGTTAAGTCCCATAGTGCTCAGAGCCATTTGAACCATTTCTGAACCACATTTCGACGTTAATCACAAATGCAGATAGTGGTAATGTTCAAGCTGCATTTATTTTTTCGTTAATCTTCCGCCTCCTGCAACTGAGAGAGCTTTGGCGCCGCCCGAGCGACTGTTGCTGTTGCTGTCAACATCGCGGGACGTTGGCGGTTTTAGCTCTCCCGCGAGATTTGACGGTTTCTGAAGTAAATTAAAACGGGAAAAAAATGTTCATCGTCGAAATCAGAGTGAATCCGTAGTTGATGCACCGATTTAATTTTTAATTTCTACCCACAGCAGAACCTCTAGTATCCCTCCAGTTGCGAGAGACACGTGTCCTTTCCCACGTGTGAATCGCTCTCCTGGTCGCTGGCCAGTTGTACCATTGTAAGCATCCGGACTGTGTTGTTTCGCACTCGGCACATTCATGGATGGCCTGGCCTTCTTGCCACAGCTGCCTCCAGCTGATGTTACCCTACACTACTGAGAAGGAGGCGATTGTGTGAGAAATACTTCCGGAAAACACGCATAGAAATCGTCTAAAAATACCGTCGAAACGTTTTTATCCAAGCCAGTTAACTCACGTGATGCCGTTTTATTATGCTCACCTGGGTATGCGTTTTGCGGAATAGGCGTAGCGCAAAGGGGTGGGACGTGTCTACACTCCATGATTTTGAAGACGTATAATGCCTAGAAGAATTCCTCTAGAGTCAAGGCGAACTCTTAATCATGTACGTAGAATGATTGGATATGTTACCAGCCACTGGCTTGTAAACATGTAATAAAACAGTTGACAGCATCGTTTGTTTTTTATCAGTGTGAAATTTAAACCCAGTGTGAGAATCTGTGTTACTTCGTCGCACTGTGTTCAGCTGTTCACCTTCTGTTCCCACAAACTGCATTCGTTAAATGGTAACAGATGGAAAACGATCCGCTGAGGGCCTTTACACACTGCACATGAGAGGAGACACAGCGCATTCAAGCCAACAATCAATCCACCGAAGAGGCGGCAAACAGGAAAAAGCTTGCGTCAGCGATATTGTTGTGTCTTGCCGCTGATCAGCGCCGATCGCGACATCGAAGACAGTGAAAGCTTCATTTTACGGTGCTTGACTCTGTCATCCGCTCCTCGCTGGCGAGTGTGAAGCTGTGGACACACACCACGTTTCATACGTTCGACCATACAGACACACATATGCTCAGCGCCTGCCTCTACCCCTGCTATGCTGATGTTCGAAACCCAGTGGACTAGACAATTACATTATCAATGCGTGCAATCAAACACTGACTTCAACATCTCCTCTTGTATTTCAATTAACCTAATTTCCCCAAGATTCGCAATGTTAATGCGATAACTATCCTTGTTACGTTTGGCCAGGTGGAACGACAGCAAACTTTTCAAACACTGTCCTGACAACTCTTTATTTTAACAAACGACAAAACTGCAACAATTCGAGGAATTCCTGTTCTTGCTGCACTGCGCCTCATTTAGCTGGCCGCTTCCGCGGAAGACTGAATAGCGGTTTGGCGGGAAGCACATAGCCATCTTACGTGTGGCACTGTGCTTCAAGAAGTAGCATCCGTAATCTCCGATTTTTACACGGAATAAAGAGCTATGACTTGTGTTTCATCCAGTACAGATATCGACACATTATCGAGATAATAAGCGAGATGTACCAGAAAACGTTACCTGTAGAATAAATTCATAATAGTGGGTCAGAGATTAACTTTCTGTCGTGTCAAATATCTTCGCCACTCGTAGAGTTTTAGATCTGACGACCGACATAGCCTTCATCCCTACTTTCATCCAATCCAAGGATTTTGGAATACGTTGGCCGCGTAGCGTGTGCGGTCGTTTGGCTTGAAATTCTCTCTTCGGAAAGAGACTGTCCAGACATTCCTCAGCGCTCCGTCAGTGGGCAAACTGCAACGACTTTTGTTTCACGTGTGTCTGTCGTGGTCGGCAAGCACTTGCACCTTAAGCAGTACCGACAACTCACCACTGTCAACCCAGCCGTGAAAACGCGTATGCAGCTGTAGACACCTACTTTAGGGAATTTACTTGTGTTCCATACACATCGCGTTCCATGATAGACAACCGGGACGTTACAACATTGGCACTCGCGTCCTGTTTATTACGACCAACTCTCAAACCCCACGTGTTCAGCCCATACCGTCGCCAGAGCTTGCCCTCATACTCTCCTCACTAAGATGATACGTTTAGCGTTTTGAAAGATTCCTCCTATTATCAAGTTTACGTGTTTAAAAGGCGTACTTTTTGTTCTGCTACAGCTTTAATAAACTTTTATAACGAATAAACTAGCCGGTCGTTTGAAACACGGCGGGTTACAAGTGCCAAACCCACAAATTTCCATCGCCTCGTTTTCTACCACAACAATCGTATCGCGCAACTTCTGCTGCCAAAGTGTTAACTTTGTAGTTGCACCTTCATCCGCGATGTATTGCTGCAACATATTACACATTCCGGCCACGTATCAGTATCAAAGTTGCCTTGATGACGGCACAGAAGAAATATATAATTAATATCTGCTTTTACCAAATGTGTTCTCCACTCTCTGCTGCGGTTAAATAGTCCATACTAGAAAACTGTACTAGAATTGGCGGGCATCGTACATGTACGTAATCTTTGAAAACTGTGACCCGATTACGGGAAACACAGCTGCTGTACAAGAGTTGTTCTGTTCTATTAGAATTTTTAATTTGTCAGTGATACAATGAATTTTATGTAGTAAAGCGTTTGCCGTACTCGAGAACATTTCTATGAATGATGCATACTACGAGTCTTGTTTGGCTCAGACCGATGCTTCGATGTAAACATCGAAACTTCCGGCTACTCGTAAAGTTTTGGAGCCAGTGCAGATATGGTTTTTGACGCAGTATTTAGGTGCTTCCAGTTCAGTCAGAATTGGTAACAATTGAAGCTATGTTGTCTTCTGGTCAAAAAAAACTATAGTACCTCTTTGTTCCTGCATGAACAAACCCCACGAAAGAAAAAAAAATGGCGCTTCGTGTCAGTATATTTAACGACGTCATTCGATTCTGTGTATGTCATTCACCTATCGCTATGTGTACTTCTTTATATCAGAACTAAGGAAGCGTCTCTAGTTAGTAACGGTAGCAAACTTTTCTCAACCGCTAAATCTCCGTTTTCAACCCGGAGGTCTCCCTACTAGCGAGACGATGAAGTGATTTGCCAGCTCGAGGTACATCTTCTGTTTTATTTTTTTATTTATTTACTTAGGGGAACAGACTGAAACAACATCCACAGCAAACACGGTAAGAAATGGTACGTTTTTCCGATTTAACAACAGCTAAGAAAAGCCTTCACGTCATCATCGTAACAGAAATTCTTTCCAGTTCACCGCTCTGTAATACGTCAGTATTATATAAACGGACAATTACAATGACGCTGTGCTTATAAATTGCCGCGGAAACAGCTTTGGACCGAAAATTCCGTTACAACTGGGAATGGAGTTGCTCGCGACGGCATTCTTGCGTCAGACGCTGCCCGTGTTCTTGGGACTTAAGCTTTGGTAACAGGTCTAGATTATTTTGAAAATGTCCATCACCTTTTTTTCGGCAGCGTGTCACTATCCTCATGGTGCCAGAGAAGGTGTCGTGCGGAAATGTTGCCTGCTTATTTTTCTGAGTATTGTGGCTTCCAATGCGCTCTCAAATTACGGAATACCATCACAAAGATACGCCTGTCTCTTTCAGTTCAAGTTATCTTGCTGTTGCATACCCCAGTTCCGTCATCACTGAAGCCTGGGAAATGTGGCAACGCACACGGCAACATTTCAGTTCAGTTGTCGACGGGTGGGCGAATTACACGAGACTTAGTACGGGAGAGGCCCCATCCGCTACTGTACCGAGGCAATCGAATATCACAAGCAGTGTTTCATTGACGCACTCAATCTTTCTGCTGGTCATAGTGCGTCTGCTAAAACAGGTCAAAGCACATTTAATGCACGCGAACGAACAGCCCAGGAAAGGGTGTTGTATTCGAGAATGACCTGTAAGGAATGCTCCAGATGTGGACGTATTTCTAAAAAATTATCTTAATCTAGTATGACCTTTATTGTCTCTATCTGAACGGCCAACAGGCGCAACGTTAAACAGGGGCGAATCGTTTGTGCTGCCCAGTCTCCCAAGTGCTGATAAGGCGCAGCATTGCTAGACTTGAGTGATCGGAAGTTATCAGGTGCGCGGTCTTTGGCGCCAGTATAAGCAAATCGCAGGCCACAAGTATCGTTCGGCACCTCTCCACACACACACACACACACACACACACACAGTCGCAATTATCGGCTGAAATACAAGTTCAGCCTCCCTCCACTGTGTTGTTGCTGCTGTGGTCTTCAGTCCAGAGACTGGTTTGATGCAGCTCTCCGTGCACACACTGAAGCTGCTTGCCCTCGGGGAAAATTACGGCTGTAATTTCCTCTGGGTACAATGCGACAATTAAAACACGTGTGTACAAGATGACGAAATATTGGTTCGTTTGTAGTGTACACAAGTCCCTTGCACCCTCGATTGGTTTCATTAGTTGATATTCCCGCTAAACGCGAGGCACGTGGTCTTTAAAAAATGCCGGTAATTTAGTGAAAATGCGAGGAGTACATATGTCGTTACCTTCGTGAGGAGATGTGTGCAGTCAATACCGGCGTGTTTGACCGTGTGAAGAACGGAGAAGGAGTTTTGAGTGGTTTTCAATCTACTGAAAGAGTGGTGTACCGTTCCTGTGGACCGTAGCAGCAGAGAACAACAGATGGAGTGTGTCAGGCGCACACGCCGAATTTTCGGCGATTCGGTATGAGATTGCATTCCTATCGGAATAGTTGGTCATTTCTAAGACGAGACGACACATGTGGCTCTTCCATTTTCTGTACATACAGAAACTCCGTTAGCGGAGTTTCCGCGTCTACACTGAGCGAGAATACATGCACACAGTTTAAGACGAACGCTTGGGTAAATATCTGGCCCGCAGTTGCTCAGCGACAGACGACGGCATATCTGGGGATCTACAATTTCGTTAGATGCAAACATCAGATCTTGCTGTTAGTACAGTGATCGCCGAGCCCTGTGGACGCAGTAAGCTGAAGCGTGCGCCAGCCGAGTGGCAGGCAGGTGGAAACGTTTCACAGTGGGACCTGAGTGTTGGTCCGGATGTGCCGGCTCTGGGATTTCCTCCGGCAGGGCTGGCCGCTCAGCCACAAAGGCGGCATTAAGGCAGGTACCGGCGGGCTCCAGCCCGAGGTCTGGAGTGGGTGGCTCTGGACACTGGAGACAATCTGACGGAACGCACTTTAACAATACTGCATGCGGCTAGCAGATCTGTTTTTCATAAACCGATCGAATACCACTTCCGATTCGTCATGTCAACACTTTCGTATCGATCGTCGAAATGCGGTTTCCGTTGCCTGATTTCTTATTGCACTTTAAAAATGAAAATCGATATCACAGCAATCCATCATTTAGCTGTTTCGAAGCACATTCGACACTGTGAAAGAATAAATATTCGACGCCTGAGGATGCAGTTAGCGCCCTCGTCACGGGTTACAGAGAATCGTGAAACCGCCTTCGGTTTCGCATACTGACGCTGTAATGACTCTGAAGACGTTTAATCGCTCCTTGAGATCTCTGTAGTGTAGAATCTGACTTTATCTTTCCGCCATTTTTTCTCCGTCTCCTGCAGTCGACAGAGCTTCGTCGGTGCCTCAGAGGCTGGCAGTTGCTGCCAACGCTCCGGAATGTCTGTCGCGAGTAATGGCTCCTTTCTGACGTAAATGAAAACGGGAAGAAATGATAATAAATGCGCAACCACCAGCCAGACTTTGGGTTCGGCACAGTAATAAGCGAGTAAACTTGTAAACGGCGAGTTACGTCGGTAGGGCACACACAACTGCAACTACGCTACGTAAACCCACGTTTAGAGTTACGCCTTCGCAGACAAACTCGCAAAGTTATCTTCCTTCCCAAACGAAACAATGTATCCTATTCTTCACTCAAAACCGATAGTGGCTTTCTGATACTGGTTTTCTGAAACAAACGAAAACGGGGGAAAAATGTATATGCATCATCTGATCGAGAGTGAATCCATAATTGGCACAGCGGCTTAATTTTTAATATTTACGAGCAGCAGAGCCTGGCGTAGCCGTCAAGTTGCGAGATGCGTGTCCATTCCGACACGTGAATCGCACCCCTAGTCGCTGGCAGTTGTAACATTGTAATGCATTCGAAGTGTGCTCTTTCGCACACCGCACCTACATGGATGGACTTGTGTCTCAGCTGCCTCCAGCTGATTGTATCCTACACTCCTAAGAAGTAGACGATTCTGTGAGAAAATCTTCTGGAAAACACGTATAGAAATCGCCAAAAAATACCTTCAGAACCTTTCTATCCAAGCCAGTTAACGCTTGTGCTACTTATATTATCCTCACTTTAATGACACACGTGGTGCAGAATATACGTAGCGGTAAGGGATGGAACTTATTTACGCTCCATGGCTTTGAAGACGTGTGATGGCTAGAAAAATTCCTGTCGAGTCGAGGCGAAACCTTAAACAAGCACATAGGATTAGCAGATATGTTGTCACCACCCATCGATTGTGAAGGTTTAATAAACAAGTTGACAGCGTCGTCTGTTTCGCATCGACGTGGAATATAATCGCAGTATGAGAACATGTTTTACTTCGTGGCAATGTGTCCAGCTGTTGTCCTTGTTTTTCTACAGACTGCATTCGTATCTGGTAACGGATACGGAAAAAGATCTCTCAACGGCCTTAACACACTGCACCTGTGAAGAAGAGCACCGATCGAAACTAACAACTAATTTACTAGAAAGGTGATAAAAATATAAAAAATCTTGCGTCAGCGATATTGTTGTCATGCCTCTGGGCAGCGCCGAACGCGAGAACGAACGCCACCAAAGTTTTATTTTATTTTACGGCGCCTGTTTGCGTTGCACGGCGCACGTGAAACTTTGGACACACACAGCGTGTCATACCTTAGGCCATAGACACACACATGTAGACGGCAAATGCATCTATCCTTGCCGTGTCGAGGTTCGAAACCAGGTGGATAAGACAGTTGCGGTATTAAGCACTCATTTCAACGACGGATCTCCGTGTCGTATTAGCGTCACGCGTGTAGCAATTCCGTTAAGCTAATTTCCCCAAGACTCGCAGTGCTAATCCGGTATCTATCCTTGTTGCGTTTGGTCAGGTGGGACGACAGCAAACGTTTCACACACTGTCCTGACATGTCTTTATTTTCACGAACGACAGAATTCCTGTTCTTGTTAGGCTGTGGCTCATTTAGCTGGCCGCTTCTACAGAAGAGCAAATATCGGCCTGGCGGGAAGCAAACAGTTTTCTGGCCGTTTCCTCGGGAGTACGTGTGATGTGTGTCGTTTTGCCCTAAGAACTAACATCTGTGATGTCCGAATGTACACAGAATAAGAGGCTATGGTCCCTGCATACTCCAGTACAGATACCGACACAGTATCGAGATATGAAGCGTGAAGAACCGAATAAGTTACTGATGGAGGACGCCCGTATACCGAGTTAGAGATGAACATCCCGTCGTCTCAAAATCTTCGCCATTCGTAGCGTTTTACACCTGACGAACGACACGCATCCCTGCTTTCAACCCGTGCAAGGATTTTGAATCAGGTTTGGTGCGCAGCTTGTGGTGTCAGTTGGGTTAAAATTCTTCCTTTTGAAAGAAGAGTGTCCAACCATTCCTCAGTGCTCCGCCACCGAGCAAACTGTAACGACTTTTGTTTCACGTGTGTTTGTGCCGGTCTGCAAGCACTTGTAAGCAGTGCTGATAATTCACTGCCGCCCACGCAGCCCGGGAAACGGATAATATGCAGATGTAGAGACACCCACTTTGGAAAGTGTACGCACATTCTGTACCCATCGCGGCAGGCCTCGTTACGTGGTACACAACCGTGACGTCACAACACGGAGACACTCGCCCTGTTTATCTCGGCCGACTCTGCAGCGCCGCACGTGCAGCCCCTGCGTTCCACAAAGCTCGGCCTTACAGTCTTCTCACTAAGACGATGCGTTTAGTATTGCGAAAGATTTGTCCTGCTATTAAGTTTTAGCGTTTAAATGGTGTACTGTTTGTTCTGCTACTGCTTCAATATGTTATCAAAACAAATAAATGCCGTACATCTAATCGATCGTTCTGCTACTGGCCACAGCAGCACGTGGCGTCGCCCGCCATTCACGAGATGCGCGTCCGTTCCAGCATGCGAATCACACGCCTAGCCGTTGGCCAGCTGCTCCATTTTAAAGCATCCCGACAGTGCTGTCTCGCAGTCCGCACATCCATGGCTGGCCTTCTGTCACAGCTGCCTCCAGCTGATGCTGTCCCAAATTTCTGAGGAGGAGGAGGAGGAGGTTGTGTCAGAAAATCTTCCAGAAAATAAGTATAGAAATCGTCAAAAAACACCGTCATAACATTTTTATCCGGGTCAGTGAATGCATGAGATTCTGTTTTATTGCGCTCACCTGGATAACACGCTTTGTGTGTTAAGAGTTGTTATGTATTTACGCTCCAAGGTTACGAAGACTTGTAACGGCTAGAAAGATTCGTCTTGAGTCGCGGCCAAGTCTTAATCATATACGCATTATCAGCGTCTATTTTGTCAACAGACACCGATTGTGAAGATGCATAAAAAATTGTCGACTATGTCATCATCTTTGTGCCGATGCGGAATATAAACGCAGAGAGTCCAGCAGTTGCTTCTCTGTTTCGACAGATTCCATTCGTAACTGGAAACAGATTAAAATATATCTACCCAGAACAGTCACACACTGCACCTGTGAGGACAAAGAACACGTTCAAGTCAAACAGTAATTCACTGAGAAGGCGGCAGAAAATTAAAACAAAAAAACTTGTCATACATATTCTTCTGTCCAGTTGCTGGGCAGAGCCGGTCGCGAGAACCAACGCCACAAGAGCTTTGTTCACGGTGCCTGAATGCGTTACAAGCTACACGCCGGCCTGTGCAAAATTTTGGACACAAACCGTGTTCCGTACCTTCGGCCAATCTCGAAACTCTGCCGTAGTGTCCTATTGTTATCACGTAAAACTAAAGTTATTATATATTGATTGTCTCTTATTAAACGTGCTATCACTCGTGTTTCAATAGTCGATATCGCAAAGTTGTCCCACGAGCGAGTGCGGTTTGTATGTCTACGTACTCTTTCTAAATCATTGCCCAGTATGGGACAAGTACATCTACGGGAAATTCGTTATGATACAATTATTATCTAGTATTCGAATCTCTGATTTGTCGGTTATATACATATTTGGGGAGCTGTATGCGACCTTCAAATCGTTTTGTGACAGTAAAATAGTAGGACTGCTACACAGCCGCCTCTCGCTTAGTGGCAAATGCTCGAGCTCACAACAGTGGATGGTGACAAAAACGTCCCATAACCCTGCGTACAGCGGTGGGAATGTGAATTTACTCCAAGTCTTCTGCCCACATCCAAACGCCTAATCTTTTCAGGTGCAAAACGCTTCCACCAGTGCCCGCCTCATATTTCTTTCGACAACGAGCGTAATTCCGGTCTACTAATAAAACAGCCACGAACGCTTTAATGGGCCTGGATAAGACTTTTGAACAACCCTTTACGTGTGATCTGCTCCTCACACTTCTCCACCTTATATTTTCACTGGCGTCCGTAAGGAATTCGTACTCTACATTACATGTTAACGTCTTCCTTTCACAACACCGCCAAGTTTGTTTCATCGTCGACAGTTGCTCAGCGGAGACCATAGGTGTGAAACGTATGAAGCTTGGAACGCACCGCAGGCGTTCCTTCCGGCTAGTGGAATCGATTAAGGTCTCACATGTAACCATCACAACAGAAAATTGGTTTCCGAAATTTTGGTCATCTAATTGTTGTGTCCCGCGTAGTCGATGTCTCTGCCGCGCCTTTCATCTTGACTGCTCAGTACAAACATGGAAACTCGCGGCAGGTATCCGATTCTGTTAGCCCGCCTCGGTGCAGGGCTAGAAGCAATATCCACCACATTTCAGTATTGTCAAAACAGTTAATAAGTAGAATAGTGTTTGCCTCTGGCCAGGAGATGGAATAGGGGCTACTTGGTTGCATAGTGTCGTAGATATTTATAAAAAAAAAAGAGAGAGAGAGAAATTAATTTCACCGTATTCATCAGTCTCTGAATCCACACTTCCACATCATAGACACTATAAATTTATTTCGTCTTCATTCACGATGATAGTTCCAATGTCATACACCCAGTTAAGTGTTTTGTTTAATTTTGAACGCTTTGGCAACTGACCAACGGTGCATGCTTTCACTAATACCGATTCTGTGGGGTCTCATACGTTGCTCCATAATAGCGTGACACACACGCTTGTCACGACATTTATGCGGTTACCGCTCTACTAGAGAACTTTTTGTAATCAGAAAACATATTACACGTCTAATTCCGTAGTGCCTCGTTATACGTGTCACATTTCCTTTTACATAGTTACTGTCTACTGAACTCTATAGTTACAAATCGCTACCGACGCATTCTGACATTTTGCCGTTGTTAGCACATCCTACGAACGATTAAGTGTACTGGACTCCTGAGAATTCGAACAACATTCTGTAACGCATCGTCTGGCATATACAGGGCGGAAAAACTATTTGACCAAAAGCGTAGGGCACAAAGAGAGCGCCAAACGAAGGAATCTGAGTATAGAAAATACAGGTCGCAGTTAAATATTTAAGGCGCTGCGGCAGCATGGAAACGGTGGTCAATTAGAACATTTTCTATACATACTACTGTTAACTAAGTGGTGGCTCATTTTTCACTCATTTTCACTTTTTTTAAATATACTCAAACAAGAAACAGGGGCATGTGATTGTCCTCATTTCTGAAGAAGTACTGTCTCGTTCGTCAGCTGAATGCGATACACGTGTTTGTGACGCTTGAAATTTATCTTGTTCTCGTCGTGACGACTGGTTAGTCCTAACATTCTGTTTATGTATACATTTTCTGTAAAATACCTATCATTTTGAACAAGGACCTCAGTATGTCAGATTTCAATTACGTTTCCGTTGCGCTGAAAATATGCATTAACGACTATTAGTCACCATATACACATTCCTATGTTTCGTGCTGTCCTTCCGCCCTCCTTTTTTGGTCAAACTGTTTCTCCACGCCCTGTATAACGGTGCTGGATGGCAAACCTCGCTCAAACAGCACTGTTTAAATTAGTCGCTTCATACGTTCGTTACACATACGTCACTGAATGACACCCAGCCAGGTCGTCCGCCTATATTCCGCCACGTCACTGGAAATCCAGCACGCGATCCTCAAAATCACGAAAGCAGCACCAGATTCGCATAGTGACACTGTACTGGTCGTAACCACATTCGGACATTAATCGCAATTGCAGATCATAGTAATGTAGAAGCCGACTAAATCTTTCCGTTAATTCTCCGTCTCCCGCAGACCACAGAGCTCTGTCGCTGCATCAGCGGTCGATTGTTGTTGCTGGCGCCACGGAATGATGGCAGTTAACATTCAGAGTTTCTCCGGAGTAACTGGGATTCTGTTAAAGGAATGAAAACAGAAAGAAGTAACGAATGAGGCAACTCGGAATCAAACAGTACGTTTCTGGTAGTTTAATGCGCTGACCATTTGAATGATAACTTTCGTCATGCGATTGAGTTACCAGCAATTACAGAACCCCAGGTTTTAAGTTTGGCCCTCCACAGACAAACTCACTATAGTTATCGTACTTGCCAAGTTTCATTTTAAACACAACGGAATTGTACTATTTCCAATGAACTACACATTACCTAGCCTGTAATTCATGACGAAGTTGACTATTTCTACTACCACTCTCGTATTTTTTTTAGGTAAGGAATTAGCAAAATGCTCAGACGAGAAAGCAGTCTTGCGTCTGTCACGCAATCTGCCAGGAAATAATTCCTCTATCCAAAGCATTTCTTTCTCCGACAGAGGAATGATTTTACAATTACCTTTGCATGTAATCCATACTTTACTGTATAAACTGAATATTTAGTAATAGGGCGAACCGAGTTAAGTACTGCATAGTGTGAATGAATGCTGCGATTTTGATCTTCTATGAAAAAGGCAGACTTCATTTCGCGTCTGCTGCCAGTTGTAAGATGCTTTCCAGTAACGTTTGCGAGTCTCGGAGATCCTGTGCAGCTTCTCAAGGAAAGACGGTAGCCGTGGTGACGGTGCAAGTTTCTGCTGTACATTCCCATCTGTGCGGCCTGTCTTTCCACGGAACTGGTGTACCATAGTTTTACCTGAATATAAATAACGTAACTAATTTTGCCTAAAATACTACAGCGAATATGTATACTTATTGCTAACTGTTTTCCCGCATTGTCGTCCTAAGCATATTCAGGTTTCGTAATACCCTCTCTGTTTTCACATGTGTTAGTGGCCGTTGGCAAGCAAATGCACCAATAGCAGAGCAGGAAACTCACCGCCGTCAAATCAGCATCGGAGACGAATTTATTCAGGCCTTACTTGTGTTGTAAGAGTTGACTGCTTGACATGTTTTCGTTATTATGGCGTTTTCCATTGCGACGCGAAAAGAAATAGTTGTTATTATTATTTTATCTCGTACTATCAAGAGGTTAGTGAGTATCTCTGCATTTTTTCTTTTGGGTGGGGGGAGGGGGGGGGGGGACAGCACTTGATTATCTAAAGGCCACTGCAGGCGTATGTTGCTCACACACTAAGGTGACGTCGTAACATCCACACACTCGCCTCATTCATTACGAACGGCTCTGCATTGCCACATGTGCTACGTGTGAAATCGAGTGAGCATGGCCTTTTTGCTTCTCACTAGAATAATGTATTAAGTACTCTAAAAAGATCCATGATTTTCTGAAGAGGTGATTCTTTCCGTTTAATAAGACACTTTTTCTTCTAGTGTAGGTATTAAACCTCTATGAAAGCGTGCAAATGGCCGATATCTGTCCGATGGCGGATACCTGCCCGGGCTATGAGCGCAAACCTTATACTCCTTGTGGTTTTGTGTTCGCCTCGTCATACGGATCACGTGCTCTCTGTTGGCAACATGCTAATAATATTCCTGCAGCGTCTTACATCTCGAAATTCCACCGTAGTCTGTTTCACATTCTTGGTATATATTAAAACAATTCCGAAATTTTTTTGAATGACCACGAAAACAAAAGTGGTCATTTTTAATTCCTCTTATTAGACGTGCCATTCGTCGTGTTTCAACAGGCGACATCGCAACGCTGTACCACAGATGGGCGCGAATTGTACATCTACATACTCTCTCGAAGTCATTGCCCAATATGAGACAAACACATCTGCGGGACATTTGTGATGATAGAATTGTTCTCTAGTATTCGAATCTCCGACTTCTCAGTAATATACTTACGTAGGGGAGCGTATCTGTGAACGTCAAATAGTAGGACTGCTACTACACAGTACGGAGGGCAGTATTTGCAAATCGATCTGCCAATACCAGTTCCGTCTTATCACGTAACATTGCGATATCGATCCTGGAAATGTGCTTATAGATAGAGCCAGCCTCTCGTTTAGTGGCGAGGGCTACGGCAAACAGTGGCCGGAGACAAAACATCCCCTGTGCACAGCCGTGTGGATGGGTCTGTAGCGTTTGAGAAGTTTTGTCGCCGTGCCTAAACGCATAATACTTTTTGGTGAAATATGTTTGCAGCAGTGCCCATCTCGCGCTTCTTTCCGCAACGAGTGTAATCCTGATCGCTTAATAAATCAGCTGCGTACGCTTCAGTGGCCGTGCACGAGGCTTTTGAACATCCCTTTACGTGCAGTCTCCTCCTCTCCCTCCACCACATCATGAGTTCACTGGCGTCTGCCAGGATTCCGTACTATCCACTACTTGTTAATGTCTCCACTTCGTATTACAAAAAGACTGATAAGTTCGCTTCGTCAAAGGATAGCTGCATTGCACAGACCATGAGTGTAAAAGTTATGAAGCTCGAGACATTGACGTTTGTTCGCCGTAGCAAAGTCGAATAACGTTTAACATGTAACGACATCATTAGAGGAAAACGGTTTCCCAAATTTTCGCCATCTGAATGTTGTTTTCCGTGTAGTCGTCGTCTCTGTCGTACCGTTCATCTTGACTGCTCAGTACAAACATGGGAACTCGCAGCAGGTATCAAACACCTTGATGGCGGCGTAGAGGCAAAATTCATCACATTTCAGTACAGTCTAAACCGTAAATAAATAGAATACGGGTTGCCTCTGACAGGAGGACAAATGAGGGCAACTTGGCTCCATAGGTTAGTGTGTGACAGGTGTATATGGAGATACAGAGACAACTTGATATCACACTATTGATCGGTCTCTGAGTCGTCACTTCCACATCACAGACGCTATAAAATTATTTCGTCTCTACTGACGATGATAGGCGCAATGCAACCCACGCCATTTAAAGTTGTGTTTCATTTTCCGTGCATTGGGAATTGAGCAACGGCGCACTGTCTCTCTTTTCATTAATACCGATGGTGCAGGGTCTCGTATGTTGCCCCATAATAACGTAACAAACGCTTGTGTCACGACGTTTATACATTAACTACTGCATGAAACATGAACATGTGATTGTCTTCATTTCTAAAGAAGTACTGCCTCGTACGTCGGCTAAGTATGATAAACGTGTATGTGATGATCTAAGTTTTGCTTTTTCTCGTCCTGAA
Source organism: Schistocerca piceifrons (assembly GCF_021461385.2). Taxonomy (NCBI): domain Eukaryota; kingdom Metazoa; phylum Arthropoda; class Insecta; order Orthoptera; family Acrididae; genus Schistocerca; species Schistocerca piceifrons. The sequence continues at coordinate 70,670,760 of NC_060148.1, read as the reverse complement.
GACTGATTAGTCGAAAGACTGTGTTCACGCGTACATTTTCTGTGGATTACCTTACATTTTGAGTAAAGACGTCCCTATGTCAGATTTTAATTACGTTCCTATAGCGCCGAAAATACGCATGTGCGACCCTTACATTCTTACGTTTCATACTGTCTTTCCGCCCTGCACTTTTGGTCAAATTGTTGTTCCGCACCCGATATAACGTTGCTGGGTGGGAAACCCTGCTCAACCAGCACTGCTTAAATTGTACTCTTTTTACGTACGCTACACGTATGTCATTGAATGAGTCCCAAGCCCGATCATCCGCCTATATTCCGCCACGTCACTGGAACGCCAGCACGCGACATACAAAATCGCGACAGCTGCATCAGAGCCGCATAACTAAACAGTACCGATTATGTGATATGAAATAGCGGAGGTCGGTAAGACGAGTGTCGAAGCCAAGAAAAGGGCCACCGAAGCCAGGAGACATGCTGAATTAGTAACGGTAGAGGCAGCTGGCGCCAAAACATTGGCCAAAACCGCAAATAACCGTGCAAGAATCGCTAGGCGAATTGGACACATGAATGCAATAGGAATCGATGCAATGAAAGCCCACGAGCACAACGCAAAGAATGGAAAGCGTTGAAGAACGCGTTGCGGGTACCACCCAAAGGTGTGGAAGCGTAGAAAAAGGTGTGGCGGCGTGCGGCGCAGTCCCGCCTCTCGGCGAGAACACCAGAGACAGGTGAGGCGGGCAGCCGGCCTCCACTGGGTTACTTGGAAGCTGCGGCTGTCGTTCTGCTCGCTTATGTGTGGCTTGTCGCGTAACTCACGACGGAAATGCTCTTGTTTAATACATTGTCTTACTTTAAAAATCAGGATTGATACGAACATTAGGGATGGCGAATAGTTTGTTAAATTAGCTCGTCGAGTGTTTAATAATTTATTACTCGTTATTTATCGCCTTGTTAGAGTCGTTTAATCGCTGATTCCTTGAGCGAGAATAGCGTGCAACGAACGGAAAATAGCGCCACATTCAGTCGGGCAGTGTTTCGATGTACCATTGTCGATTCCTGCAGATTTCTCGTACCACAGTTGTTGGAAACGAAAACCACGCGTTCCTGGCTACGTCACTGCAACGAAATAACCAATGTTCGTAGAGGACGCAAGCATACGAAAACCACCAAACAGCACTTCGGACTGAGTGAGTTTTAGTGCGACACGGCGTCTTCTGCCATTGACTCCAGCAGCCGTGGTTGTCTGTAATTCTGGACCGCCAGCCGAGAGTGACAGCAGGTTGCCTCTGTTGCGCCTTGCAGTGCTGACAGAAGTTTATTTTTCAACATTTCGCTTAATTTGGCCGAATTTGAACATCTAAAATGTTGTGAGGTACTCATTCTAAGGTATAACCTGCCGTTACGGCTTTTACACAATAAGAAAAGTATCACAGTTGTAAATTTGGCGTGTCGCGAGGTAACGGAACGCACGGCGCTGAAATACGCGAACATTATTCACCCAGTATTTGAGCACTTCGCGACTTCGAACACACGTTGAGAATAATTTTAAAGAGTTCCAAAACTTTTTCTCGCTTACACGCTTAACGTCAAATATTACAGACGTTAACTCGTCTGCAAACTAATCAGACGTCCGAAGTTGTTTAGTGCATAGGCATTCTGAATCCTGCACTCAGCTCGTGGCGTCATGCCGACGTGCTTCTGGCGATGAAACGCAGCACTTGCGTTTATTTCAGTATTTTTACAGTTTTCTGGAATTTAGGTTGTGATGCACGAGGGATCTGTTGTTTTCCCCAACCTACCTTAGACTGAGGCGAAGATTTGCTTGGTTGTTGGCGAATTCTTGAGAATTTATCGTAATGTTTGCGTTTCATGAAATAAAACTTTCTCATTCTCTTTTATCGTTCTGTGATGTCATGTTTCGTTTGTGATTTGCTGATAAAAGAGAAGCGATCACACATCACAATTTTTTTGCTCTATAGAACTCTGCAGCGCTCGTGTTACTATTTGTTGGGTAAGAGAGACTCGTGTGTCGACGAAGCTACGCAAGGTCTTTGAAATGGTTCAAATGGCTCTGAGCACTATGGGACTTAACATCCATGGTCAGCAGTCCCCTAGAACTTAGAACTACTTAAACCTAACTAACCTAAGGACATCACACACATCCATGCCCGAGGCAGGATTCGAACCTGCGACCGTAGCAGTCCCGCGGTTCCGGACTGCACGCACAAGGTCTTTGAGACGCGTCGTGTTCCCTGTGGCTTGTTATGCAGAAAAGTTGTCGCAATCGTGCTTGCGCATTAGTCGTATCTTACGTGACCAAAGAATGAATAATGGTGATTGACCGTCACTTGCCAACTTCTTTATCTGACGTTCAAATGACACGATTAAAATGCAGTGTAAATTTTTATGTGCGACCTACATCGACGGCAGAATCTAGATTTAATTTGTGCCATTTCCAGTGCAAGCCGGCTGGGGTGGCCGAGCGTTTCTAGGCGCTACAATCTGGAAGCGCGCGACCGCTATGGTCGCAGGTTCGAATCCTGCCTCGGGCATGGATGTGTGTGATGTCCTTAGGTTAGTTAGGTTTAAGTAGTTCTAAGTTCTAGGGGACTGATGACCACAAATGTTAAGTCCCATAGTGCTCAGAGCCAGCCATTTCCAGTGCAATATTTGCAAGAATCGAGGTAGATTTGTTATTAGTTTCCGTCAGAGCACTGAATCACGTCGGAATTACATTTGTGGAGGCATTTGCTAATTATATTTGGCTGAAACCTATAGCAAATATTATTTCGTTTAGGTAGATACTGTTACAGAAGCCTTACCCGTTACTGTTGGTAAGTCACTTTTAGGGAATTATCGGTAGCCACTGACGCCAGATTTACCGACACTTTAGCATGATAAAGTACTCAAAATCTTGAAGACTTCTGAAATGTCGTATATCATTTAGACTGCATATCGTTGTCAAACGCAAATTTGAGTACCAAAACTATGAAATTGCCAACTTTAACTTCGCAAATACATAGATCAGCACAGCGACTGTTCAGTTTGCTCCCCGCATCCAGTCGCAGCACAGGACGCGTGATGTCACATAAGAGTGACTGTCTTCACACATGAGGGACAGGATGATTAAATAAAAGTTCCACGAATTTTATGAATAATGCGTAACCCGAAATCTGAGCTCCAACTGGTTCTCACTTTCGTGACACTGAAGTGTGTGTGGTGGTTTCCGTTCTTTTACTAGGCTGTCACAAAATGTGCAACGCAATTGATGCACCGAATTGAAGACCTGTACAAAACTTCTCGTGTGTAGCGAGATTAGTAGTGCTGAATTGTCGGGAAATGTGACGTTGACGGATGAAGAGTGGCCGGAGCCAAAACAGTTTCAGAAAAAGGGCGCCATTTAATCGATAATGTGTGGAATTCGCTCTCTGAAGCACACATCGATTGCCCATAATTACGGATTAAGATCGCTGTTGACTTACGAATGTGTACAATGTTTCTGGGTGCTTTTAATTCTTCACGTGTTCTGTCCACCAGCAGAATCTTTGACAGTGTGGTGTCTCACACGATACTTGGGCTGGCAGTAACGGTACTGTACCACTGGGTGCTCATAATCTGAAGTTGAGCCACTCACAGGGGTCCAGTGTGGACTGCAACTATTGTATGGCAGCGAAACTTGGTATACTAAAGCCCCCTTGCGGAACCGATTTACACTGGAAAGAAATTATTTCCGATTTTGGCCACCAAATGGCTCTATCAACGGAAGAAAGACGTATAGAAATGTTTCCATATGTAATGGATTGGCAACGGAACGTGGGCAGGAAGGTTCAAACAAGTGAGAAAGGCAGAATGTTGATCTTGTTAGTTGAACAATTTGTTCAGTATGAGAACCGAAGACTTCGGCGAGAGGTTGTACAGCGATAGATTCGCACCTGCTAACTAAAATCGGAACTGATTTCCTCCGGCTCAAACTGGTTTCGCATTAACCCCTTAGCATACCTGCCAAGTTTCGTTGCCATACGATAATTACAGACCACAGTGAACCTCGATGAGTGGCTGCATTTTACTTACGACCACCCGGTACTTCTATGCCTCTGCTGAAGAAAAAAGCGATTCGCCAAAATTTCGCTGTCGCATTTGTGGCCCATTTGATCATAAACCATTTAGTAAAAAAAAAAAAAATGGTTCAAATGGTTCTGAGTACTATGGGACTCAACTTCTGAGGTCATTAGTCCCCTAGAACTTAGAACTAGTTAAACCTAACTAACCTAAGGACATCACAAACATCTATGCCCGAGGCAGGATTCGAACCTGCGACCGTAGCGGTCTGGCGAATCATTTAGTAGTTAGCCAGTTAAAAAAAGTCTGCAGTTGTCTGACATCCGTCTTGTTTCACCTTTTTGAAGCATCAACACTCGTTAGGTTCTGCAAATACCCGTCTTCCCAGTACAGGCGACTGTCTAAAATGGAGCAGGTCGCAGCTACAAATAGGGGGCGTCGACATTGCCCCGTGGCGTAATGATGTACTCTGTGACGTCATATATACTTACGGATACAACAGAACGCGGTGATGTTTACATGACTGCTATATTACGTGTTTTTTCTAATATAGGTTGTGGTGGAAAAGTGACGTGTTGCATAGCCCGAAGTCTAGGCTGGGTTGACAGGTTACAGTACGGTTCAGTTAGCGGAGCCAAAGAAATGGAGTGTTACAGTAATGATAATTATTGCTGTGTCAGATATTTTATGCACGTTAGATTTCGATGAGTGTTTTACGTCCGTTTTGATGTCGTCATGGATCGAAACACAGTTGGAACGGCAGGTTCAGTATTTTTCAGCATTGGGCACAGTTCGTAGCTAGCGTAAACGTACGTTTTACACCTGTGTAAATTTGCGTGTGCACAAGACGGACGCAGACTCTGCACAAAGAGGCATCGGTGCAGCCAGCCTCGTACGCCTGTTGACACGTGGGCGCGGGCAGTCAACACGTCCCAGACGAATACAGGCCGTGCTGTCCCGTCCACGGTTTTGTTTCGTTTGCTCCGTTTTGCTGCGTTGCACTATTAAGTTCTAGTCTTTCGTGCACTTTCAAATTTTTGTTAACCCATTGGCCGAGTGGCCTAAAAAGGAACAAATGGATGTGAAGAATATTATCGTGCATACTTATGACGCGAGTTATCGGTATCATCTAGTGTGTCTTCTGAATGATATAATGGATAATCGAGTTGAACTTTTTACTGCTAACGTTATGAGGAAACGTGCTTTCCAATGCGTATCAATTACTAATGGCCCTTTGAATAATATTCATGTTGGTTTGAGACACACTATATAGTGCCTGCTATCTATCGCTGCATTCTCGAAAACAGCATGAGAAAGTAGGCTGTAGTAAAATTATAAAGATTACAATTAGAGCAGTCAACCACGAATATGATATGCAAAGTTTATTTACACAAAAGCATTGCCGGTCGCCGATTTTCAAAAACAAGTTGTTAGGTGGCATTCAAAAGCTGATCAGAACTTGCGTTAACCGCCATTTAAAAGAATATTCGTTTCTGTGCAAAATATCAAACCTTCACGATCGGTTTTTCTCTGGAGATGTGAAATTATCGACTAAATTTTCCCATGCAAATGACGTCCGAGCTTTGTGCTCGGGCACTACATTACTAGATGAAAGGCAACAGTGAAATCAGCTACAGAATCAGTATGCCTTAAATGAAAAATAAACAGGACGCAGGATCATTCGTGAGTGGTAACGAAAATGGTGTACATTATCGGTACAAGCCAGTGATACAGTACAGGTCCATCTCCCCTTTAAAGAACATTAGGTCAGTTACTGTGGCACTTCGTATCTTGTTATCGGTATTTCAGGTAAGGAAAGGAGCCACTCGTGACTGATTCTATAAGTAAATTGTCAGCAAGACGTGAATTAAAAGTTAATGAATAGCAGCACTGACAGCTCACCATACGTGTTAGAAAACACTATGATACATAAATTTCTCATCATTGTTTTGCAGGAAGAATAAAGCCATTGGGGTATTAATTTTTCATTCTTGAGGCTGCACAGAAAGAAGTTCTAGATTTAATTACGGAATTCAAACACACGCTACCTATTAACGATACCTGTGTCTTGGTCTGTGAGTACGTCAGTCAGGTGCGAAATTGCGTTGGGTTGCATGTTCGTACTTACTGAATAGTGTACTGCAAAGGAGTAATAAAAGTCGGATGCAAGTAGCCATATATTCACCATTTACGTACGTCATCGTTGATTGCTTACGGCAAGATGGCAGATGGTAATGTACGCAGTATAGGTAGTAGCATCGAAGTCACTACATAGTTTTGGCAGTATGTGATTAGTTAGTACAGAAGTGCTAGTACATTCTGTGAATGAAATATTAGTCGCTGCGGTGATTAATTGGAAATGCACAGAAGTACTTTGATTCCTAACATTATCAGGAGAATCCTTGGAGGCAGGTTTTGTGTGCAAATATTACCTATATTATTAAAAGAATTTGTAAATACTACATTGTTAACCTTTCCGACTAATAATTAAGAGAACTTTTGGCCTCACGGGAAAATAACAATGGGATCGAAATCATGAGTTGAGTCGCTCAGTGACCATACCGTCACAGCAACGCAAGACGACACAGGAGGCGAAATACAGGGCTACCAATAAATCATTCACTGGTTTCCAGAATTCTACATTTTCCGAATAAATTTTTCGCCTCAGCGAGTTTAGACTGTGCCGACCACCTCATATTAACAATGCAACACCTTGCGAAAGTGCCGACAAGGCGAGAGAAGAGTTTTCGTGTGTTGGAATGTGCGGGATGCTTGACCAAATGTGGCAGCTGCGGCCGTGGAGGAGGGTGTGCGAGATTTTTGTACAAAGAAGTCAACAGCAGCGACAAGCCGCGAACTCTGAATACCGCAGCAAGGTGTGTGGAAGACCGTGCGTCGGCTGTTACACTTCGAACCGTGCCGTCTGCAGCCCGGAAGGTTGCGGCCGGCGCCTTCAGATTCGCGCCACAACGGAGACATCACTGGAGGGTGAACCTCCATGCTGAACCTCCATCCTGATCTTCAGCGACGAAGCAACCTAGAATTTATCTGAAAAACTTAATCTCCGCAATATGAGTGTGGGCTACTGAAAATCCTCATGAAATTGCGGCGCATGAACCAGATTCTCCGATGGTTAATGTTTTCTGTCCAGTGTCACAGACAAAGCTTAAATGGGCCGTTTTTATTCTGTGAAGGAACTACAACGATCCACAGTACGCCACAGTCTCACATGGCGGAGACAAACATTTTCAGATAAATGCAAAGTTGCTTCGTTGCTAAGTATGAGCATGGGGACGAAATGTCCATCAAGCGGTCCGTGCATTGTGGCGCAAATCTGAAGGAGCCGGCCGCAACCTTCTGCTTTTAATAGTTGTGAGAAATGCAGACGGCGCGGTTCGATGTGTGACCGCCGACGCACGGTGTTCCACGCACTTTGCTCCGGTATCTTAGAGTTCGCGGCTTGCGCCTGCTGTTGACTTCTGTGGACCGCGTACAGAAATCTCGTTCACCCCCCTACACGATTGCAGCTGCCACATTTGGTCAAATATCCCGCATATTACAACACGAGAAAAGTGTTATCTCGCTTTGTCGGCATTTTGGCAAGGCGCTGCATTGTTAATGTGAGGTGGTCAGCACAGTTTAAACTCGCTGAGTTTGCTGTTATATTCATGCTCCAATCATATTTGTACAAGCAGTATTTCCGAAAATTTAGAATTCTGGAAACGAGTGAATGATTCATGGCAGCTCTGTATTTCGCGTTCTGTCGGTCACTGAGCGATTCAACTCATGGTTTCGATCCGCTCTGGTTTTATGTAAGGCCAAAAATTAGTTCAATTTTTAGTCAGATCGGTTGACAATATTGTATTTACGAATTCTTTGAATAACGTAGGAATATTTTCACAGATAATCTGCCTCCAAGAACACCCCCGAAAATGTTTACAAACAAAATACTTGTGTGCCCTTACTATTAATGACTGCAGCGCCTAATATTTCTTTCACAGAACGTGCTCGCGCTTTGCCCCTTCCTGACCACACAGCGCCGACACTGAAGGTACCGCCTCTGATGCCAGTACTTACACTGTGTACGTTACTGTCCGGAATCTTTCCGTAAGCAATGAACGATTACGTACGTAAATGGTGAGAATAGCCTACTTGTATCGGACCCACAATACCCCTTTCTGGTACACAACTTATGTACGTACAGTCATGCTCAAAAGTATCCGAACGAATCGAATTGCATTTTGCCTGAATCGCATGCAACCCGCATAACGCAGCTGTTTAGCAGGTCCTCTAATCGCCCCTCAGTACGGTCGTTTGACTGTTGAAAATGGTTCCAACAAGTCATCACTAGGAAACACTGCTCTGTATCGCAGTAACTCAAGATGTAAAGTAATACCACGACACTACAAATATCAGGCAACCCCTTATCACATATAAACTGTCCTTAACGCTTGTAAGCTCACATTTATTACAATAAATGACATACCTCAAATGTTACCACTCTCATTGTTACGTCGGATAGGTAATGCACGTAGTAAGTTCGTCATTTTCATGATTTTTTTCTTGAAAGTAACATACCGTACGTATTTTTTAACGCAAAATGCCATTAAAAATTGAAGTTGTTCACGAGCAGCTACTTGAGAATATCTATGGACTTCAAATGACACGACGAACCGTCTCGTTCTGCATATGGATTCAAACCCAGGTCATGTAGACTAAGCAAAGATTTCGTGACTGACGGAAACCTACAGTCATTCCTGACTAGGCATACAGAGATTGATATGCCTCGATTCTAGACAGTATCAGTTAGCAAATATCAACTATAAATTACATAACGTAAACATTTTTAACGGACGCGGATTCCTACCCAGCATCTATCGTCCTTGTTAACGAACTACGAGAGATGTTAAATATTGCTTCTTTGCATGTAACTTATTTGAAATGCCGTGACGTGAAGCTTTGTGTTGGACTGGGGTTCGAACCCAGAACCTATTCTCAGCAACATTTCTCCTCACACTGTCACCCGTCTACTCCTGTTCCGCTCGCGAATGTCGCGTGGTTGAGGCGATCGTCGGCAGGGCCTCTTATATTGGCTGCAGTTCCTCATTTTTTCTCGTCGTGGCCATTTCGCTGCAAGCCTGAAAGCCTCGAGGAGACGCGTTGGCACGCCACTTTTTCAATTACATGCCACACGTCCTGTGGATACATTCAGTCGAGACCGTTCGTAGCGACATCACTTTTAACGACTTATTGGCTATAACATCGAAATCTAATGGTTCTATCTAAACCGTACATGAATGCTGCATTTAGGCTATAACACAGGAATCTAATGGTCTCATCTAAACCCTATATGAACGCTGTATTTATAAAGTCCCTTAGGACGTCTCTTTTTGCGACTTACCGAATAAAACTACGTATTTTTGTTCCATTTTCGGACAAATGTATCGGCTGTAAGATCCAATGTTAGTTTTTTTTGTCGCTTATTTGGGGAGGTAACTCTTATTTTCAAACATTCGATTTCTGCAGATTGTTGGTTTCAAATCAGGCGTCACAACGAATACATCGTCAAATGCAAAGTAAGTACGTACACCTTAGATGCTAAAAGCAAACTAATATAACAGAGTACGTTAAGTAGGGCAGTATATTGTAGTATGTGTTACTGTACAGCGTGTAGTTCAGAATCGCTAACAAGAGATCCATTTTTTGCATTCACATGACACAATTGTATCGTCAGTTACTTTCCTAACCATTTCAGGAGCGAAAATTTTTTTGATTGATTCAGATACTTCTTTCCCAGCTGGACTTCTTCGCTGAGGTTTATGGGCCAAGTTCGCAGAACCACTTTTACGTATTCTTGGAGCTGCTTCTGGATACACTCTACCAGAACTTTTAGCATATTGGGAGTGTTGTCGTGTGCATTGTTTCTTCATTGCCCCCACCCCTCCCCGTATCTTCTTTATTTTTATTCTCTTCAATGTCTATATAATTCGACTCGAAATCCCTTAACTCTGATACTTGTTCGTCTATTACATGTTAAGCGAAAATTTCCGCCTCGTTCAGGTCTCTATGACTCATTGTAGAAAATCTTCCTCAAAAGAAACACGTTTGCTCAACTGTGACAAACTGATAATAATAATGGTTAGTCTATAAATCAACCACGAAAATGAAACTAAGCAACTAGACATTCAACAATGCGCCATCAAACTTGCATTCTGGGTTGCCAAAAGAAATTTAGACCGAATTAGAATTGCGGTCGCAGGTGGTGTCAACCCAGTGCAAAATATGCCCTTGGGCACAAAAGTTAAAGTTTTTTTTCGTTATTATTTCCCATTTTCAAAAGGGATGATGGGCGATCTGTTATGTTAAAATGTGTGGATAAAAGTCGTATTTCAAGATCGCTAAAGCTCCTCTACTGATTACTAGTTTCAGATCATTGGCCAGACTTCTTCAGACATAAAATACAAAAAGGTAGCATAAAAGAGGGCAACTATAGCATAACACGTTTTATGTTTAAAATTCCTGCATCATTTTCAGTTTCGTGCAGGCCTATGAAATTCTTTTAAAAAATTGAACAATTTTTTTTTACTTTATTCAGAATGGGTTGAATGTGCGGAAGCCCATTCTGAACGATTAAATTGAGTGTGTGCGCAAAGCAGGGGATGTGTTTCCAGGCTGTGAGTCTTATAGCTGCCACAATATTAGCAGCATTGTAACTAACAACACACACGACTTTTTCTGGAATGCACCATTCCCTTGTGACATGTCGCAGTTCTTCGGAGAGTTTTCCTGACGTGTGCCTTTCGTCGTATTTAAAGCACTCTAGGAGGGAAGATGCCAGCTCCAGGTCTTTAACGTAGAGTGCTGTCACCAACAAATAACTCTCATTTGTGGTTGAGGTCCACCCATCCACTGGCAGCACAACCGCTACCGCAGAATTTATTTTGACTCTTACAATTTCTTTCATCATGGTGTACTGTTGTTGTTGTAGTAGTGTATTGGAAATGGTCTTCCGAGCTGGCATTCTGTAAGCTCCATTTAGTTTGCCTACAAAACTTTGGAAATGTTTGCTTTCCACTATGTTGAAGGGTAAATAATCCTTTACAACAATCTCCAGAAGTGTGAAATCTATCTCCTGATTTCTTTTGTTCGAAGGAGGTTTCGAAAAGTACGTAGGTAATGTCCTGTGTTATTGATGCCTGCTGTCTGATAATGAAGTGATACTGTTATTTTCTGGCACCGACTGCTGTTCGCTTCTGACAATTGCTGGTGTTTGTTCCGGATTGTCCGCGTTATTTGTGCAAGAAATATCGGAAGATGCAGGAGCAGGGGGCGCTAAGCGCCTGACTGACATGACACTGTCGGATGCAGCACTCGAACATGACGCGCTAGATTAAATGTATTTCCTCCTTTATATGAAACACACTTAGAACAACAGCTGCACTTTGCTTTCCCATCACCTAAATCGGCTAAGAAACCCCAAATTCCACTGCTTTTACGCGATCGCGAGTTGCTAGCCATAGTATAAGAGAGTGTTGGGACGAGACGACGCCACCACTCGCTGAAGACCCGAGGAGAATTCGTCGAGTGACGCCTCGGTTTCCGGGCTCGCGCCCCTCCGCCAGGCCCACCAGACTCAACTGTCTCAGCAAGCTGGAGAGAGCCTTTAATCTCCCCTGCACAGCCGACACAGCTGTAAGACTAGGCGACAGTGGTAAATGGTAGAATGGCGATGTTGAACAGCTGAAAAAAATTTTTTTTGCCATAGTCTCTTTCATGGTTTGACACCACTCTTTCTCACTTCTCTTTCGCGCTGCATCTGTCATTTCCTCACTGACACAAAATTTCCGCTCTAGTTTCCTGTTGCACTTTCTCGCTCTTTGGCCGGCTTGTGTCCTAATTCATTTGCAGGACTGCAGACTTTTACTTCTGATCATTCCAAAATGAGGTGCCACTCCCCCTTGCGCAGTTCTCATTTATGCCCTTATTTATCTAAGATTGCTGTAATTTTTCAGGGAATCCAGCGTAACTGGACTGTCTGTTCATATTTCTCGTGAGTCGTCCTGAGCTTCTGTGCCTATATCTGGAACAAGCAGCATTTTCTAAAATATATTTTCCAGTTCCTAAAATTATTCTCTGTTCCATGGCTCGAAATGCCTCGATAATGCCCACGCGTAGCTCATACATGTCAACAGTCACAGTTACTTTCATCATTTCCACCGGAGAATAGCGATGGATTTGCAGGTATGTGTGCAAACTGAGGAAGTAACTTAATGAACCATGATCGCTGCACCTCAGAACTCTGACGATGCTGAAATGACGGCCGAGTGGAGGATGATTAAACTTTGCTATCAGCACACAAGTGACTGGCCTTTTCCACTACTATAGACATATTCGTAAGGTACAAAGAACGAAATACAAAAGGACTGACACGTCAAAAAGAGTGAGAGGTAAACTATTTAGTGCTCGTTCCACAGTATCGAACGTGAAAAAGTGCTCATAGCTCATAAGGTATGCATTTTAGAACTTCGTTCACTGGACCGTTTCTCTCTGATCGCCCTTTATAGAAGTGTCCTTCTTATTCTACTGAACTGGATAATGCGCTATATTGCAGTATCAGTAGCTTCGGAGACATTTAAGCTTGCCTCTCCATTACTTAGTACTGAAACTTCCCCTTTGAACAATTATACATGACTGTGCTTAAACTGACACACAATATTTTGTTAGCGCAACGCAATCTGACTTTCAAAATTCCCTACAAAAGAATGGCCCTGACTAACATCAAACTATACCTTTCACAAATCACTTACCTCACAAAAATCTTCGCTGCTCAAGCTACTGCAATACAGCGAGCGCCACTACTGCCAGCTAAATGAAAGATTCAAACTATGGAAGGCACTAACTACTGATAGGGATAGTTAGCAAATGAAAGATATTAATAGAGAACAAACAATGTATTTACCTTGATATCATCATACATAAATATAGCAGTTCATGACAAATTTCAAAACTCCGCCATCTCTCTCCCCACATCCACCACTGCTGGCGGCTCAGCTCCAACTGCGCAATGCTACGCGCTGTTAACATCCAGCTGCCGCTGCCCAAGACTACAATGGCGAGTATTACAACAATGCAAAGCAGCCACAGACTGCACACAGCACAGCCAGTGATTTTCATACAGAGGTGGCGTTACCAATAAAAAAACCTAAACAGCCTACTTACATAGCCCCCATGCTCCCCACAAAAAATTTTACAAATTGGTTTGGGCAGTGGCCAATACAGATTTGAAAAAAAATTTTCATAATTACAATAACAAAGAAATCAAATGCACACACTTATTGATACAATGTTGGTCAAAAGCTAAAATGTTCTCACAGTCCATAGCAAGTCCATAAACCACCACTTGTGCACTCACAAAGTTTCTGGAATTGTCCTTAGATCCAGCAATGCTGTTATCCAGTCCCTTGCTGAATCATTAACACACGTGCAAACACTATCAGTCCCTACTTCTCACATATTGTCCATGTACTATGACCAACAGAAACGTGTGCAGTGAAATGTTACTTAATTTGAAGAACTGGTAACAATTACAATTTGGTAACATAAAAATACAATAACAAAGGTACAAAATACATCATTAAAGAACATAATAATACAGATAACATTTGTAGTACAGGCTTTACAAAAGAATAGAAATAAACATATACATCAGTGTTACAGGAATTATGACATGAGTACAAAAATAAAAGATCAGAATCACTTTCGAAACATCAACTTCACACATGAGCATTAAAACAAAACAGAATAAATAATGTGTAAGCGTATTTATAAGGTAAAAAACATATTATTAATGCAAATTATATTTGAGGATAACAGTATTCCTCATCATAGTGAATGTAGCTTAATATTAAAAGAAGAAAAAATTCTATGAAACTACACAGAGACAGCAAGAAAACAAATACGCAAGGGTACACAAACATATAGTGGGATAACACAAAAGGAAAGGACAGGGTTTGTTGTACTGCAGTATTTTGCAAACAAAACTTTCTTTACTTCTTGGAGATCTCCCTTCATTCATCATTATTCCCAAAAAGTCCTATCTATACCTGCTTTCTGTATTCTATTCATATTTCTTTAAATATAATTATTTCTCAGTGTACAATACTCATTTTGGCCCAAATCTTTTTCATATTGTCCATAGTCAGTTTCTTATATAGTCTACCTCCTCTTAAGCTAGCTTAAATCTACTGAGCTCAGATGCTAAACTAAGGAACGAGGCAATGCAGCAGCACATAAAACAATTAATATAAACAGCAATAAAAAAAATGGAAAATCGCAAAGCAAGCTACAGTAAATCTAAATTACTAAGCAATTCAACATTACAACTAATATGAGGCAATGCGCAGCAAACAAAAAATAAATCTGGCTTAGCAGAGTAACACAAATTAAAGTTCAGTAGCACTATGCCTGGCAAACAGCAGCTTATATCTAAACATGACATAGCTCAAGCAGAAAAAATAGTACACTAAAGATAACAATGCAGATAAGGGAAATGTATAATCACATCTTAATGTCTAAGTAATTAAAGTGGTGCACCACAACAACTGATTGTAAAAAGAAATATTACCATGTACTTGAAAAGAAAATTATGTGTTACTGTTACTAGTTCCTTCTTATTGTTCTTTCCTTTCCAAGTGCTCCTTTTTTTTAAAGAATGTGGATCACCAAATTATTATTTAATAGATCTGTTGACAGAAAGTGATCACATTAGCAAATGTATTTTATTTTATAAAAGCAATGCTGCAACACAGCTGGAAACCAGATATCAAGTGAAATAAGCAACTATGAAAAGCAAAGCATAAAAATATCATTCAATAGTCATGTGGCATTTTGTAAGTCAGTAGCTCTCAACTCTCGTAGAAAGAGACTTGTCATAATCAGGTTTGCAGATGTAAGAATATTTCCCATCAGTTTATAAGCATTTCAGTAAGTAGCAGAAAGTAGGCGCTCCACAATATAATCATATGTTTCCAAGTAATGAGCGTGTCTTATTTGTGATGCTTTCCACAAAGGAATGTCAATAGCGAGGTTAATGGTCTCTCCTTTTTTTTTTTCTCCACCTGCGCCTCTGAAAGGCTAATGGCTTTTTTTTTTTTTCGGGCGGCTGTCGCCCAGGTGGGTGCCCGCGACGCATTACGTGCAGGTGGTCACTTAACTTTCTTACGGAAATATTTACGACAGCAGTTTCCGCTACAGTGACAGTCTTACATAAAAATATTTCACAGGTCAAGAATTAGCGTTGCAAATCTGTAGAAACAAAATCCTATAAATATAAGTGTCCAAAAAAATTTTCGCCGGCATTGTGATACATTCACGCATTTACACACATTTCATAACTCTTAAAGTACGATTCTGGTTTCCAACATCCTGTTTCACAAGTCAAGAGTCCCTACCCACTATTCATTACTCCTTACCTTATTACACATATACGTATCCATCGACACTCGTCAATATTTCGTCATTATAAATATGAAGCATAATCAAATAACTCATATAGCCTCAGCCTATTAATCATAAACATACCTCAGCAGCATAATACACATCGTCGTCGTAAAAATAACATCATAACACCTCAGTCAAATCTCAAAATCGTCGTAGCTTCCT
This sequence comes from Schistocerca piceifrons, assembly GCF_021461385.2. Lineage (NCBI taxonomy): Eukaryota > Metazoa > Arthropoda > Insecta > Orthoptera > Acrididae > Schistocerca > Schistocerca piceifrons. The sequence goes on along the minus strand of NC_060148.1, from coordinate 70,655,041 downwards.
CCAATAATTAAAAAAATTCTCTGCTCATGTCAAAAGTGTCATCTGCCTCAAACGTACTTTAAAAATCATGAATCCATACCAAATACATCATTCAAAGCTCTCATAGTATCACAATGGTTCCGAAAAAATATGAAGAGTTCACACAGTACAGACAAAATACAGTTTCATAAGTGTGAAGTTATCCAACTGTGTAATTGCATAAACATCTGTCACTGATGTAATAAAAAATGTTTGTTTCTCTGTTAAATAATCAGATAGCTGTGTAATTCTGTGTCAGAGAAATATGGTACCAAAGTGTAAAGTTGTATAAGCAAATACCATATTAGCTAGGGCTCCTTGTGCTTGCCAAACACATGGTACACAAAGTAAGCGTGTACCCCCCTGAGGATTAATGTAATTATACCCTCAGGTGTTACAGATTACAGCAATGGAATGAAATGTATCACGGAAAACTTTCTTTGTAATTCAAAAATCTTTAAAAATAAATGTTTTAAGTACAAAATTAATCACTCAAATACGTGTCCTGTAGCGCTAAATATGCGTCTTGCTGTAAGATAATCTCTGTGGAAGTGTCGTAATTATCGTCCTCCGAAAGCTAAGTTCTGCAGAAGACAATGTACTTACCTCATGGTAAACGAAAGTGAAATGCTTTGCGTATAGATATCTTAGTTATTACGCTTATTGTTGTGGTGAAGAACATACTGTGCTGTAACGTATTGTTGTGCTACGAAAGAGGCTGTCTCATTGTAGCTATACCACAAAAGTTACTACTAAAACATGTTTTACTTTCCAGAATAAAACAGAAAAACTGTGCAGATATAAAACAGAAACACCGCAAAAGCAACATTGTAAATTGTCACTCATTAGAAGCGTCGTGATAAAACCGTGTAGTTGTCACTTAAACTAACCACTGTGTCGTCTGGTATCTCACAGAAAGTACTTTAAACCCAGAATGTATTTTCAAGTAAACCAAAATGTTGCATTAAAATCTCATTAGCACTACTGGTAAATGTTCTAAGTATGTGAGCCTTATAGTCGTTATGTAATCGTGCAACTAACAAGCAAGAATGTACACACACAATAACACTGTGTTGTCTGTTCACAATAACAATGCATTCGTAATTTCTGTTTCAATAAGTTCTCTTGGTTCTTGACTGGATATTTCACTTCAAAGTATGTTACATATTAACAGTTTCTTAAGTCTGACAAAGCATACTAGTAGCGTCAATTGAAAAGTTTTATGGCAAAGAAAAAATTAAAAAGCAGATTATCTTTCAATAATCGGTTTTACATGTGAAATGTGGTACAATCTTTTACTCTTGAAAGTACTCAGAATTTCAGCTTGAACGCAATTATCATGCAGTATACGTCAGTAAAGAATACTGGAATTTTTCACAAGGTTAGCGTCTATGTTATTTTTCTCTGAGCCAGCCGGCGCACGTGGGTGCCTGCGGCGCGAGTCATTGTCTGTCTCTTTGTTGGCGCGCGTTGTTATTGGGATTAGGAGACCTAACTTCTACGAATTCGCCTTGCCGAGAGGGCCCAGCTCTGTTAGAATCCCGCCAGTTCTGATGAAATTCACGTCTGTCGTTTTGTCGGTGGCTTACATAGTTTCTTGTTTGTCGGTCATGTGGTGGAGAATTTCTCCCTGAGTCGTAACTGCGCGCTGAACTGTTGCGTCTGAAGTTATTCTGTCTCCCTTGATAATAATAGTTCTGGTTGTCATATTGTCTATTTCTATGATTGTCTCTGTCATATTCATTACTACGGAAATGCGATCTTTCTCTGTAACTATTATTACTCTGCCAGTGGTTGTCATATGGGTGGTGTCTGTTTTGGTCACGATTTGCGTTGTAAGAATAGACCTGTCGTGTCCAGTTATTGTTTCTGTCATCACGGAATTGTGACGGATGTGACCTGTAGTGATTGTTTTCCTGTTTTCGCATCCCGCGACTGTCTGTATCAATTTCCAGTTCTTGTAACAGTCCCTGAAAAGCCTCAATGTCTTCTTTGCAACGTCCTGCTAAAATAATATGTCGTAAATGTTCAGGTAATTTGATTAAGCAAATGTGGATGAGTTCTGAGGGGCTGTATGGGTTTGTCAGGTACTGATTCTTGTGCAACATGTCTTCAAAATATTTCACAAGACTGGAGAATTCAGATTGTTCGAAATGTTTCATCATTATGATGCCATGTTTTACTCGGTCTTGTGTGGCTTGAGACCAATATGCTGAGAGGAAGGCATGGTAAAATTCTCCTTCACTGTGGCAATCGTGAATGACCGATCGCATTCTTACAGCTGGTTCATTCTCTAAATAGCCACACATGAATTCTAATCTGTGTTCTAACGACCAGTTGGGAGGAAAACAATGAGAGAATTGATGGAGCCATGCTTGTGGATGAATGTCGTTGCCAGAATTCTTAAATGTTTTGAATTTACGTGAAGTAATGAACAGCTTATAGTCAAAATCATCATGTCGGCAAGTCGCATGTCGGTCATTGTTACGTCGTTTCGGCGGTTCCATCTCAAAATTCGGCGTACCTTGCCAACTTCTTTCACAATTTCCGAAGTGCCCTGTGTTGTTATTTTGTGTCTGTTCCGTATTTCTATGTCCCTCTTCCCGTATTGGGGCGCGAGTGTCCTCTGAAATACGTAATTCTTGTACTACTTGTGCCAACTGATCTTGCACTTCCCGGATTTCTCTTTTGTACTGTGTATTGATTTGATTTTGATTTTGTTTGAATTTTCTAATTTGTTCATACTCTTCAGTGTCCGTGAAGGCTACAGGTGTTGTGTCATTCAGATCATCATCTACCTTTGTAGATAAATTAGTGAACTGATCCGAAAGTTCGGCTTTTTTCTCCGATAGTGTACTTATTTTCTCATTGTGTTTTTCTGAACCAAGTTTCAGAGTATCTACTGTGTCCTTTGAGTTTTCCTGAGTTTTTGCAAGTTGCGTAACCGAATCGATAGATGCAACTGAGTCAAATTTAGCTTGCAAGGTCTCATGATTTTCATGAACAATAATTTGCAGTTCTTTTATGGCTGCTTCGTGATTCTGTAATGCATTTTCATGCCGCGAAAAAATAGGTTTAAAATGCTCACAAATTTGTGTTTTTACGTCATTACAGACTTTTTGACATTTCGATTCAATGTTATGTAACTCAGTAGTTAAATCTTCACGTGTTTGTTCAAGTGTTTGTTCCAATGAGTCTAACTTTTTAAGATTTTGTTCCACTGTGTCTAACTTTTGAAGCTTTTGCTGTGTTTGTCTCTGATTTTGTTCCATTGCGTCTAACTGTTGCTGTGTTTGTCTCTGATGTTGTTCCATTGTGTCTAACTTTTCAAGCTTTTGTCCCATTTGTTGCATTAATTGTAATAACAATGCACTGGTGTCTGAAACATGTTCCTCAGTGCTTTTCGGCAGTGAAGTTGCACCGGCAACATTCACATTTTGACAAGTGGAAAATATGTCTTGACTCATTTGAGAAAACGGTGGGAACCCAAAACCTGAGTCTGCAGTATTTGCAATATTGTGTTCTGTCATTCCCGATTCCTGAGGCGAGCTGTTTCCGACCAATCGATCGATAACGCTTCCCTGTTCACTACCTGTTTCACTGTCTACACCATTGTTTGCCGCCCGCTCCATTTCCCTTTGCGCAATTACCAAATTACTACTTTGAACATTAGTTAATTCATTACTCTGCGGCGCTAACACACTGCTTTCGTCTTCACTGTCATTTCTCAGTTTACTTTGGAGCCTAGTATTACGTTTTTCACACGCCATTATTGTCACAGTATTTCACACGATAACACAGAAAAGCGCAATTTGAAGAGCAAAATAAAATAACATAGCAATGGAAATAATGTCTACTTAATTGCCAGCGCAGCTGCGAAATACTTGGTGCAAATCTACATGCATGCCACAACTGTTTTACTGTACAACAATGAAAAACTACAACTACAAAGGAAATTCTTTCTATAATTACGCCCTATCAATAAACAATAGCTATACTAATTACACAAACTACAAGAAAAAAATCAGAAGATTCCAGTGAGGTATCCTAGGCTAAGGGTCGACATATGAAACTTCCCCTTTGAACAATTATACATGACTGTGCTTAAACTGACACACAATATTTTGTTAGCGCAACGCAATCTGACTTTCAAAATTCCCTACAAAAGAATGGCCCTGACTAACATCAAACTATACCTTTCACAAATCACTTACCTCACAAAAATCTTCGCTGCTCAAGCTACTGCAATACAGTGAGCGCCACTACTGCCAGCTAAATAAAAGATTCAAACTATGGAAGGCACTAACTACTGATAGGGATAGTTAGCAAATGAAAGATATTAATAGAGAACAAACAATGTATTTACCTTGATATCATCATATATAAATATAGCAGTTCATGACAAATTTCAAAACTCCGCCATCTCTCTCCCCACATTCACCACTGCTGGCGGCTCACCTCCAACTGCGCAACGCTACGCGCTGTTCACATCCAGCTGCCGCTGCCCAACACTACAATGGCGAGTATTACAACAATGCAAAGCAGCCACAGACTGCACACAGCACAGCCAGTGATTTTCATACAGAGGTGGCGTTACCAATAAAAAAACCTAAACAGCCTACTTACAGTACTTACGTATTCCACTTTTTCCCGTATCGTTTCTTCCTGACTAATGTTTCAAACTCAGTCTACTCTTCACCACTATTAAATTGTGAGCTGAGTCTATAACTGCTCCTGGGTATGCCTTACAATCCAATACCTGATTTCGGAATCTCTGCCTGACTATAATGTAATGTAACTGGAATCCTCCTGTATCTAATGGCCTGCATGTTCTCCAGACATAAGCCCTATCGAACATGACTGGGACAGATTGAAAAGGGCTGTTAATGTGCGACGTGACACACCAACCACTCTGAGGGATCTACGCCGAATCGCTGTTGAGGAGTGGGACAATCTGGACCAACAGCGCCTTGATGAACTTGTTGATAGCATGCCACGATGAATACAGGCATGCATCATTGCAAGAGGATGTGCTACTGCGTATTAGAGATACCGTTGTGCATAGCAATCTAGACCACCACCTCTGAAGGTCTCGCTGTATGGTGGAACAATATGCAATGCGTGGTTTTCATGACCAATAAAAAGAGCGGAAATTATGTTTATCTTGATTCTATTCCAGTTTTCTGTACAGGTTCTGGATCTCTCGGAACCGAGGTGATGTAATACATTTTGATGCGTGTATCTACAGGCTGATAGGATTTGCAAATCTTTTAGCATCAAATGCTAAGCATTGTCCTAACAGAAAGCCTGAAAGTAGTACTATTGGACCTCCACTTACAAAGTCAATACCGTCTTCAGTTGCTCATATCTCTGTTTTAAGTATGTGCAAGTAACTTGAACCCTTCTTAATCTTTAAATGTGTGTTTATATCGTCAAAATTTTTTGACACTGTACCATACTGGCTCTATTCACTCAATGAGTGAATATATTTACTGTATGTATGATTGAGGGTTTGCAGAATAGTATAACGTATTTATCATATCTGTAAATATCTTGTATAATATTTGTTTTGCACTGGTGCTCTTTCAATGAAAGACAAATACACATTTTAAATAACTTTGTTTATTAACGTTTTATACATGCACAAAATAAAAAAAAACAATTGTTGACACATTTCTTAATATTCATTATGTCTTATATCTCTACATTATTCTTTAAATAATTGTTTTTTTTATGCTATAAATTGTGCTTCCATTGTGTTCAATCCAACAGGAGCGACGTCGTATCTCCGTTCTCTGTCTGTAAACCAGGCTCTACAGTTTCAATATTTATAGGATTATAGTAGCAGCCCTTGGTGCTGCAACCATACATATGTTTACATATTGTTCTAAATCATCTTGTATGCAACATTCACTTACATAACATATAACATCGTTTAGTAACGCTTTCACATATACTTGCCACCGTATTTGTCTGTTGCAATCCGTAGTGCACTGCATAACCAATACAACTTCACGACACTTTTATACAGGTCGATGATGGTTGCCTTATTGCTACAAATGTTCATGTGAAGAGGAAGTTGAAAAGGATCGTAGTCTGTTGTCATCAACTTCTCAGTGTGCTTCATTGGCTAACAATGCTCCCCCTAACTCACATCTGTAAATTGTGTTTTACATTACGACGGACATCCTCAGTTTCTACTATAACTTCACACTCACGATCTCATGGTAATCCTACATATACATGTTTTGAACCATAAGCTAACATGTATGTACTAGTAAATAGTAGCATTCTGAAATGAACTGATATCATAGAGCTGTATAGATGACCTCGAAATCCCAAGACTTAATGCAATAACATGCAAAAATTATATAGCACGACGACAGGGCAGTTAACACACTTTCTAAGCAGTGAAGACATAGTGAAAATGACACTGTGCCACGACTCTCGTTGGTAAGTACTATTTCAGTATCCACAGTCCAGTTCACTTCAGGATACAGAGACCAAGACCATGGGAGAAGAATAACTGATAAATCATTTGTAATTATTTGATAAAATTATGACATACACCTCAGGATCCAGAAGACAGCCCCTGGGTAATTACATATCCTGATGATTAAGCATGCACATAATCGAATCAGCACGTGTGAGGATAAAGAGATCTCTGGAATTAGCATTAGATTTGATCATCATGTGACGTCACAGCAGCGGGCAAGACATGCAGCTGTCTCAAGCGTGTTGCAACATGTGATCCTGTTTCTGTTATGATAATACTGAGGCCATTGAAACTGGAATATTTAGAAAGTGACATTGAATTGTCTGTAAAAAGAACACTCACCCCATACTTGAAATAAGCACATCAGCCTTCTCCACTGCTAATCCATTTCAAGATCCTCTACTGATGTCTGGGGAGATCGAATCCTGTCTGCATGAATGGGTCCTTGACTAGATGCTTGTTGACTATTGATGACGGATTCCACTGAATTTTCCGTAAATGGTTGACAATCAAAGAGGACAGAACGAGGTTTTCTGCTGTGCATGATGAGGGTTTCCTTGATTTCAGTTGTTGATAATCTGCCTGTGGAGCATCTCGATGACTGGCCAGCTGAGGATTCTTCAGAATGTTCTTCCAGACCTATAGGAGAACTGGTTTCTTAGAGCTGGGGGTGGGATGAAGCTGAGAACAGGAAGTCTTAGAGCGATTGTACTCTGAATACATCCCATAATACCTGATTCAGTTGGACATCTATCTTCTTAGTATGAGCACTATTGATCCTGGTCGAACAGTAATCTTCAGCAACAGAGCAGCTATGATAGGGTTAGAGCTATGGATCTCAAAACACGAGCATTAGCTCCACATAAGATAGCACCAAATTTTTGAAGACTGTGGTTTCTCGTTTTGACTTTGAGTGCTACTTGTAAGTTAAGAGTTCTATCTAGCGCTGTTTCTCGGTATTATGATACAATGCAGTACAACGAGACTTGGTCTCTGAATCTATCTTCTGGTGTGCACTCTGACTGTCTTCTGCATAGATGTAATGTGGATACAATTATTTTCTGTGGATTTAGGTGGAGCCACTATTTCTTGATGTATACATCTAAGACTTGCATATCAGTGGATAAAGAGGTTTCAGCATCATAAACGTTGAGGCTCTGGGCCACCAAGCAAATGTCATCAGTATAAATCAATTTTTTTGAAGACTTTTGGTAAGCTGTGCATGTACAGACCAAAGTGGTAGTGGACTCAGAATAGACATTTGAAGTAAACTATCATTTGGTTTAATTACCCTGCATCTGTCATTGTGAGAATGGATATGAAATGCTCTATTGTTTAGCATGTTGTTAAGTAAGTCCTTAAATTTACGACACAATCGTGAATTTCTAAAGAAGTGCTTCTCACCAAGCAGTGTCGAGAACAGCTGATAGGGCCAAAAAGGCAGCTACACTTACTAATTTCTGCTCATACTCATTTCCGATATAAGTAACTAGAGAGAGTGTCTCTTCCTTAAATTACTTTCGCTTCTTAAGCTGGGCTAGCGCCTTTATTCTTAACGAAAGAGTGTGTTTCGATTGTTACTATATGTTGAGAGTTGCACTCTGTATCTTCGTTGGTGTAACCAATAGTCTATGGAAAATGTGGTTCATTAGTCAGCATGGTATGTTTTCATTATTTCTATTTGCTTAATTCTTTAATATCTGAAAACAGTTTACTATTCACATTCACCCGATAGGTACTTTCCAATTACTTACACAGTTCCAAGATATGCTATTAGATGATGGCGTTGAAGCCTACAGAATTCATAGCCACATTGCATTTACCATGATTGGCATATCATTACGCAATTCTACGTAACTTCCTTAAATTTGGTTAAATCTAAGGCAATTCCCTGTTTATTGTTTCTTTTACAAGCTAACAATAGTTGATTGGCAACCAAAACGTGTAATGAATGGTAAAGCAATGTGTTTTTGCGATCAAGAAAATTAAAAGGTTTCGTAATTAAGTTTTAATGTTTTAGAAATACATAAGATCACTTAATGCAGCTCCTGATAAGTCAGGTCTTAATAAAATGTGATTAATGTCAAGATCATTCGTCGACTACTTCAGACTGACTTTGTTAAAGAATGTCTGTTTCTGAGTTGCTGATCCAAATTACAGTCACTGTTGACAGGGGAGAGGTGAAAATGAAAATATTTAAGTTTAGTACAAGCAGCAATGTGCCCTAGCAAACGTGTTACTCTTTAAACGGAAATGTGCTTAATGATGTGGTGACAGTGTTCATCTTTAATGTGAGGCTCTTATTTGGTTTGGACGCAGCGTGTAATCCTGGTGGATTGGAGGACGATGTTATTCTTACAGCTGAGTCCTGGCATTCGCCTTATGAGTGGGTTAAAACCTTCCTCTAAAAAAGCATCACCTGCGATTGTTTGTCGATCGTTATGGCATTTTGTGTCCTGTTACATTGTCCTAGTAGTCTTTAAGACTAATGCTTAGGAACTAATCTCTAGTATGATACGAAGGGATTTGTAACATAACCGTGTAAGTCAGAGGTAAGTGCCATGTTATATAGAAGAAACTGGAGTCATTCTGAATAGTGTAGTGGTCTAAGTCTTTGTATAGTCAATAGCACAGCTACATCATATTTAGAATTTCTGCTGTCATGACATCACATAGGTTTTGTTTTTTGCTAATGTAGTTATGTCAGATATATATCTTACTGAAGGTAATATTACAGATAGGGAAGTGGTCATGGATGTAAATGAGGTGGGAGATGTAACTGTGCGAGATCAAATTTGACAGTGTTCTGAAATATCTAAGTCGAAACGAGGCCCAGGTAGTAAACAGTCTTCTGGCAGGATTACAGGCAGCCTCGGGAGAGCCGGCCACGGCGGTGCTCTCCCACCTGTTGTGCCAGGCGTATGAGACAGGCGAAGAATGTAATGTTATCAATTCCAAAGAAAGCAGTTGCTGGTAGGTGTGAAAATTACTGAACTATCGGTTTAATAACTCGTCGTTGTAAAATACTAACTCAAATTCTTTACAGAAGAATGAAAAAACTGGTAGACGCCGACCTCAGGGAAGATAAGTTTGGATTCCCGAGAAACGTGAGAACATGCGAGGCGCAACCTGACCAAATGCAGGAGCGGTTGGTAGGACACGTTCTGAGACGTCGACGGGTAACCAATTTAAACCTGAAGGGAAGTGTGGAGGTTAAAAATCGTAGACAAAGACCGGGTGGTGAATACAGTAAGAGGTCGGATGGATGTGGGCTGCAGTATGTACTTGGAGATGAAGAGGCCTGCAACTTATACAGTAGAATGGAGAGCAATTTTTGAAACCAGTCCTGACACTGAGGGGCGCAACAACCTCTCTCTGTGTTATAACATCTTATTTTCCAGTTGGTGTATTTCTTCATTGTTTATAACTGACTGTCAGAGTACCTCTGAAGATGACGTGAGGATTACATATTTATTTAAAGTAGGAGTAGTTGAAGATCACAGGTTGGTGCTGAAGGATAGATTTCGTGGATCCACTGTATTTCAATCTACTCGAATTGCTTAGCGATGCTTCCTGCTTGTTTGTGAAGGGGCTGACCTGCTCGTTAATTCTGCCGCATGTCGGGCCCTGACAACAGTAGGCAGTGACGTCTGCGTACAGGGCTCTTCTTTCGATCCTCGACCCTTAGCGAAGTCAGCCATGTTGTAGGTGTGTAGCACTGGAGACGTGACTGTCCCACGTGACGTCGCTGCAGCTGGCTTAATACCTGTCCAATGGTGATCACCAAGCAGCGCTTGTACTTACCTGTTTCCAGTAACGTTTTTAAAAAAAACTGCACACTTTGGCATGCGAAGTTCAAAAGTAACGTTTCAAAGAGCAGCCCAGCATGCCACAACCAATGCAAGGCGCGTTCGCCGTCCACGAGAAAGCGTGCCGGCGTCGCGCCTGCCGTGTTGCGTTCAGCCTGCGTCGCTCTGCTGCTCAGTCCTGGGACCGGGTCACCTGTGCTGTGGTTGCCGCTGAACCCGGCTTGTTCTTGTGCCATTATGTTGCTCTATTCCTTGAATATTTTTAGTCTGTCTCGAAAGCTTTCCCTGTCACTGAGAGAACGGTAACCTATGATTTGGTGTTGTTTTTTGGTCTTTCGGGTTGGGAAATCATCTTGAATTTAGCTTGCTTCTATTTTAGAGAGACTATTTTCAGTTTCATGGCCGCGATGAAGAAACGTCTGATGTTTTGCGGTTCACAGCATAATAAATGTGAGGTATTCGTAAGCTATCCAGTCGCCAAATTCAGTATAGCTTCAGAATCTGGGTAGCTATGTTGTACGTAGTATATGTTCTAAGATAGAAGTGCCATAGTGATTGATAAAAGGCGGCGAGTCATTTCTGAGTCTTGCGTGATTCAAAATGGCTACAACAAGTTTAATATCTTTCTTGTTCAATTTTTCAGCAAATATCGCAGATCTAACACTGAGTCTCCTGTTTCTTTAGCTGGGCACAATGAGGGTATATAATTAACGAGATCAGTTGGCGGTTCCTCGGCAGGATACATCGTTGTGGTGTTTTATATGAAAGACTATGAAGCATCTATCTCAGCTTCTACTACGGTTTGGTTTGCGTGACAGATACAGTTATCTAGATTGATTTCTCTACCTGCTCATGCGGTATGTGCTGCGACTATAATACCAACTTCTTTTTCTCTTACTATGCCTTTAGGGAGTTTGTTTGTAGAGCAGAAACCCAGTGTGCTGACAATGCAGATAGTGGCAATATCTTTCTTAGGCTTGAATGTGAAGGTTAATTCTTGTTTCCTGGTGTCTCAGGCTAGGTTGGGCATAGGCCTCCTTGTCTATCAATATGGCGATATAGACGTGGATCCGTGTTCGTCAAAGAAAGTAGCTTTTTAGAAACTGCTGTTATTATTTCCCTTCTTTCAAATATCATATTGGGAAGGGCTGTAGTGAAGACTCAGAGTATGTTCTCCGTTTGATTGCTTTCGTGACATTCTTGGACGAAGACCGTGATAGTTTCATCAATGCGCTTAATGTATTCAGTTTTGTTTGCTGAGATAGGCTGTTTTGGTCTTTCTTTGCAACTCTCATCAGTATTAACGTTATCAGTGTTGCAGCTCCTGCATTTTGGTGCTTCTTGTTTCGGGTATATTTTGCAATTAAAAATTCGATGTGCTCGACTCCGTTCTTCACATTTCTCTGTATATCGCAGCTTTTCGTGGCTTATTGGAAAGTGCTGCAATATGGACGTTGCTGTTATTGAGGAGGTAGTGTTTAAATAGTCCAACCTTGTGAGGTACACAGTGCATTCTGAAATGGTGAACAAGTAGCTTGTTAGTTGGTTCTTTGTAACTATAGATGACTGGAAGGAATAGCGGGGAATTTTGATTTAGTTTCCTGGTACCTTTAGGTGCCCCTCATTTTTTTCGTTTGTTGTATCACGGTCAAAATTGGTTATCACAAAGGCGAGCGTGAGTCTGTGTGGTTTCTCTTTTGCTTAGTGTTTGGCGTGCGATGTGATTTCTGTTACTGTTGCTTGAGATCGGGAAGTAACTCAAACTGTTCTCTCGGGTTTCGATATCTGATGGGTGTGTTGTGATGTTGGCAAATTTTTTCAGATTTTTTTGTGAATGACTTGGTGGCCCAGGCAACTGTTTTAATGCAGGTTACAATGATTTGGCGGTTTCTTTGCCACCTTCTTAGTTTATAGTAGGGTTTGCTAAAGTGCCGTAAGTTGTGTTAGATGTGCTTTAATTCCATCTACATCCAACCAGTTGTAAACCTTGTTCTTCGTGAGATGTATTTGGATGAGTGTAAACTTTTTGTAATTGGAGTACCGTGTTTGTGGCGGCTTTGCCTGTTTACTTCGGATTTCTTGTCCGGGTTTTCGGCGTAGCGTTGCGTTTCTGGAGATCTGCTGGAGACAGAGTTCTCTACTTCAGTCTGGTACGCTCTGATCTGTTGTTGCATATCGGAAACAGGACGATCCATAGTCCCCACGCCCTGCTTGAGAACGCTCGCAGTCAGCGTTGAGTTCTGTGCCTTTAGCCTCGGCAGATGCGAGTTGGTCGTCCCTGTGTCAAAGTGTGGCGGTTGTGCAGACTGCCGATCCCAAGTCTGAGTCGCTCTGACAATGCTGCATTTGACGGCAGTGGCGCGAGTAACGCATGATGTTCTTTGCAGGGGACATCGTCTGAGTAACATGTGTGCTGTCGAACAACTACGTACATGTAACAACAGTTAAAGCAGTTTCGGCTGCGAGAATGCTTGTCTCCATATATATCAGAGGAAACCCCTTAGTAGGTATATCAGTTGCAGAAGTTAATGCTTGATACCCCACGAGTGAAAGGGTTGTAACAGGTGATTCCCTGACCACCGATATCTGCTCGCTGGTTCGCCTTTTTGAAGATCAGAACGTGACAGCAGCGGCTGTAAGCAGCAGCAGGGAGTGGCCAGTGGTGGGGCTTGCAGTCCGCTGCTGCTCCTGATTGGCTGAAAGGCCCACGTGTAGAAGGATTTCGTGGAGAGGCTCGGAGCTCGGGGAATCGAGAGCTGGCCGTCGGCGCCCGTGTGGCCGACGTGGCGGGTCGTGGGCGCTCTGGAGCGGAGTTCTGTGTCGCGGCGCACAGTGTTCTCGAGTTTCCAAACGCCTTCTCGTTTGCGCGCATCTATTACCGCTTAAGAACTTTCCTGTCGTTATCTGCTAATGTTGCATGGTAATTAGTGTGGGCGTTTACGGCGAATTGTAGCTCAGGGAAAACTCGGTGATGTTAGCTAAGTGGCAGTGGTGCTCCGACTCAAATGACTGACTTGGCTGGGGTAATCGGATAGCGATAATCTCAGTTTGTTATCCAAATCTGGGAGTAATGTTTTTTGAGTGACCGTCTTCCTGTTGAGTTTGAACTGCACGATGTTGGGGCGTGAGCGGAAGACGGCCTAACGGTGTGCAGGACCGTAGCCCAGCTTCATGGAGACGGTTGCGAATGATCCTCGCCGATACCCCAGGAGCAACAGTGTCCCTAATTTGCTGAGAAGTGGCGGTGCGGTCCCCTACGGCACTGCGTAGGATCCTACGGTCTTGGCGTGCATCCCTGCTTCGCTGCGGTCCGGTCCGAGGTCGATGGGCACGTGCACCTTCCGCCGACCACTGGCGACAACATCGATGTACTGTGGAGACCTCACGCCCCACGTGTTGAGCAATTCGGCGGTACGTCCACCCGGCCTCCCGCATGTCCACTATACGCCCTCGCTCAAAGTCCGTCAACTGCACATACGGTTCACGTCCACGCTGTCGCGGCATGCTACCAGTGTTAAAGACTGCGATGGAGCTCCGTATGCCACGGCAAACTGGCTGACACTGACGGCGGCGGTGCACAAATGCTGCGCAGCTAGCGCCATTCGACGGCCAACACCGCGGTTCCTGGTGTGTCCGCTGTGCCGTGCGTGTGATCATTGCTTGTACAGCCCTCTCGCAGTGTCCGGAGCAAGTATGGTGGGTCTGACACACCGGTGTCAATGTGTTCTTTTTTCCATTTCCAGGAGTGTATTTATCACAGGACTTTCAGTTGGGCTTGATACTACATTCACACAGACACTCCTTTACTTTGCTCACTCAGGTTTTATTTGAACAAATGGGAGATCGTCTATTGATTACGAATCACAACAATTTCGGCGTACTGTGTGCTTCTAGTGAAGCTACTATGGCACATGTTTTCCAGGACTCACAGTACTGGCACAAGTTTATCCTTCCACAGTACTGTTCCTGTAAATACGCCTTTAAGCACTGTTCTTCCTTGCCCAAGAGTGGCACATGGAACATTAACTTTTAACATCTGCCATAATACCCTTACAAACCTCTAGCTTAACAAATCACCATCTTGTCTCACAAACCCAATAATGCTAATCTCATATAACTCTGCCATTCGACATTTTGCGTTCACTTCAAGCCACATTTCACACAACAAGTCATGTGTTACTTTATTACTATACCTGTTTGAGCCACTCTATGTAATCGAACCACTAATAAGCTGAACAAACCCATTTACACTTTCATGCACACACCACTTCAGTCATTGGCCCCTCTCTTTTGATTTTATAAGTATCTGAATGTCTCTTGTCATGGTACTTGAATTACAAATCATGTAAAAGTACATCTTTCACACACATATGGAAAATTTCCTTGTTTCAGACATAATGTTATATACTAATATCATACATTATACATTAATAAAACCGACAAACTGCAAAGACAGATCCTCGACGGAAAATGGAGATAAAACGTCCTACGAACATGTGTCCAGAAATGCACCATCGTCATGGTAGATGACCCTGACGAACGGGAATTTCTCCGACAACATGCTGCGTTCTGCTTGTATATAACAGGCCGTGTGATTGACGCAGCCTATTGTATACACGAAGCATTTCCCAACAATTTTAGTAAGTAGTCTCAGTGCATTAGAATAGGTAGACAGAGGTTACCACTCACAAATAAGCACACAGTTATAAATGAAGGAGACGTTAGGAAAGAGAAGTACTGGCTGTACGATATGAGATTTAATGACGTTTGATATTGTCATACCAGGTACACTCCATTTTATTGTTGAGTTTAATGCAGTGTAGTGTGGAAACAGTTATTTGCGAAAAATACTGAAGGAGGCTACAGCGAGGATTCTGAAAAGGGAGACTGTTCATTGTTTCTCCTGGCCAGATTCCTCTCGGCTGCCGAACACAGCTCTAGACCTGCAGGGATGCTGGTTGGGTCCCACCAAACAAGTATCCTGTTCTTCAGTAGAGGGAGCGTCGTTCCATTGCAAACGAAACAGACGAAGAGCACTGGTCCTTGCACCATCGTAACTAGATGCATATAGTACACTAACTGCGCTATTCCCTGAGCCTGGTGGAACCCAATTCTAATAATAATTCCTGTTCCACTTAATATAATGGCCTTAACTGACATGAAAAGACATTCCTTCTTTGAGGCAAATTTCTTGTTATCAACAATTTCGAGTTGCCGCATGGAGCACCGATTACGTAGGTACATGTATCCAAGCAGTCCGAGACAAACCAAGTTGAATGCCACAGACACTGAAATCCCTGCAAGGACTACTATGCGACTGTGGATCAGGTAATATTTACTCGTCTTTTCCAAAGCAACAGCTGCCACACATACTATACTCCACGGTATAAACACACACAGCACCTCACGACAGAATAACTGGCTTACTTCAGCAGGTAGTAGCTGGTTAGGAAGCCTGAGATGGCGAACACAAGAATACATCTGGTAGCAGAATGAGTTCAGCCAGATACAGCTGAGAAGTGTGAGGGCGCTATCTATCAGCACTGCTGTAGGTAAGTCAGGGACGCCTGCCATACGATACACGACCTCAGAACACAGGATCTGGACTATGCACGTGACCTGAAAGGACAAGAGTATCTTTCCAGGCAAGTTGCGTAACTGGGGAAGGTACATGTATACTCCGGCAGTCGAAAAACGGAAAATGATATTTATCAGTATAAATGAGATTTCTAAAGGCTTCAAGCTGTCTATTTTGAAGTCCTTGTATTTCAAGGTGGCGTTGTTTAAACTGTTTCTGTAGTTCAGTGTTTCTTCTGTTAGCTTCTGATACAGTACACTGCTACTACTATGGAATAATGGAAATGCGTAACTAGTGAACTTACAATTATAGGAAGTCCTAATGGAGGAAAACTCGCGACACTTTAGCAACAGAATAGCTCTGGAAACAGAGCAGATGGCGTCTGTAGCGTTTGACTGCAGACATGATTGATCGTCAGGACTATCGAAATAGCAGCGAGCATCGTGCACGGACTGTATCAAACCAAACGGGACGTCCTGACAAATGCCGTACGAGTTGACCGCCATCCAGGCCAGCAGACAGAGGTTGACGTTTATCCTCTGCGTGTAGGCCAGGTAGCTGGTGACGGGTATGTGGGGCGACCTCTGCACCACGTCGTCCCACAGCTGCTCGCGGCACCGCTCGCGCTGCTTCACGGCTTCCAGTGGCAGGTCTTCCAGCGGACACGTGGGGTGGTCCAGGGCGTTCACCAACAGCTGCACGCAGTCAGTGTCCACGGAGAGCGTATCGTGGCTTCTGTCCTCCAGCTGCCACTCCTCGTCTGCAAGAAAACGACAGCAAGTAGGTGGTGGCCGTACACTGCAGGCAGCTGAGTCCAAAGTCTTCTCTGGATGACGAGCCTGGGCGTATGTAAGGCGGCATGTCAACACAAAGTAAGAGTATTAACAAAGACAGGTATCATTGTTAATATTCACGTCTATTTCATCATGTCCAAGAAGTCCCTGCATCACTCTTGACATAGTAAAAATAAGGAAGTTAATAGGTTTTATTGATAGTCCTGCACTGAAGATGTTAAAAAAAAACAATGTTATCAGAATTATATTTTTGTTTCAGCACTGCAGTCTTTGAGTTCCGAATCCATGGACCAACAGTTATCTTGTAATGGAGAGATCAGTGGAGGATTCGTGGGTGCATGAACATCCGCAGATAGGAAAAACTATGTAAGGTATGATGAGACCATTTGCCGCAGTCCCCCTCGTAAAGTAGCCATGCCTGATTGAGATAAATGTCCTGTATTTTCAGGCTGTCTCAGAGACAGACCACATATTGGAAGCAATAAAAAGTGACAGGAAACGTGTGTCACCCACTCTTAATCAGATGAGCAGTCTCCAATGAAAATCATTTGCAAGAGAGCAGTTGGACTTCAAGCATCTTCTTCAACAATGCACGACCACACTGAAAAAATATGAATACGAAAGGATTTAGGCCCATGTTTGTTACTGAATTAACTGACAATGGTGTGGAGCAACGATTTGTAACCTACCGTACTTCGTTGTGGCGACTTGTGCCATGTCTCGCTCAAGAGTGTTGGTTACTTATAAATGTGCCATATACCACTGTTTGTTCAGGAAAAAATTGTTTTCTTGTCTAAGGAAAGTACCCATTATCAGCAAGAGTTGGAAAGGAACCTACCTCACATTATGTGGGTCATTGTGTGATCAGAATACCTGTTAGGACCACATTCTTTTGAAGCTTGCATGAATGGGAACTTCTATTTCTCTGTACAACAGAAGTTTTCAGTATCTCAGCTCCATGACAAGGCAATCACGGATCTTGTGTGGTTATAGAAGAAAGGAGCTTGAGTCTCGTTTCGTTGTTCAGATGTGTGGGTTTCTTAATGAACAACTTATTCTCGGATTGTATTTGGTTCTGCAGCATTTAAAGCCTCATTAAAATGGTTATCACGAAATCCCAACATTACCACCTCAACAACCTTTTGAAATCGTCATGACAAACTTTTGATCTTACCACGCAAATAACTGAATATGAAGAATAATAAAGCCGCATGTGGCTCAACGTTGAAAGATTAATGGAAAATTGACACAAGTGTTGAGGAAGTCTTTCTAAGCAGAATTACTAGAACCATCCGCAATAAAGCAAGGGGGACAGCGAGACACGTAGATATCTGAGGAAGCTGTGATCGTCCATACACTGATCCGTTGGATACGTATTTTTTTTATATCTAACTACGTCCGTATAGAATATACTCTTTTGACATAACTCCATAGGCGTGCTGTACAAAGAAATAGGATGCAGGCTGAATTCTCGTCTGTATGATATTTCACTTTCCTCCGTGAACTTAGTGACCCCATCACGCAGCGTAAAAAAAAGTGATGGAGCATATTTGTCACCAGTTTGTTTCGTTAGCACGAGATTGTCGAGAAAAAGCACAACAAAATACAGTAACTGACGATTTTGGAAGTAAAGTACCTTTACCACAATGAACGATTTACTGTTAATAGTCTGTTTGCATGAATTCAAAAACACGCAGAAAAATGTAATTACTTCGTCTCACTTGTACCTTGGGTAATGATAATGATGCAGCAATAAATGCAATTGTGACATATATGCCTCAGCTGCTGAGTGGATGAATGTGGGATTACAACTCCAGAGATTTGGGATTCAGGCATTGCTCCCGAGATTCCTTATGTCACTTATCTCTTCTTTCACCTCTGACATTGATTTATGGAAATCGAAAATGTTGGAACTGTAGAATTGTTCGGAGACCCAATAATTAACTGTGTCCCACAATTATTAACTGGGTAAGTTAGTTCAGAAGTAGGAAGACGGCGAGTGACCACAACCTGCAGTAGGACAATGGCTCGTGAAGCACTGTGGTGACCAAACCAGGCTTCAGCTTGATGACGGCTTTACCTACTGCATTCTGAGAAGTCCTCATGGTCGTTTTCCTCGAGCACTATTCCTGTTCAGAGTACAAATCAAAGGAGAATGATACTGATGTGCTACACATCATCCAATGTATACAGGGTGAGTCATCTAACGTTAGCGCTGGATATATTTCGTAAACCACATCAAATACTGACGAACCGATTCCACAGACCGAACGTGAGGAGAGGGGCTAGTCTAACTGTTTAACACAAACCATACAAAAATGCACGGAAGTATGTTTTTTTACACAAACATACGTTTTTTTAAATGGAGCCACGTTAGTTTTGTTAGCACATCTGAACATATAAACAAATACGTAATCAGTGCCGTTTGTTGCATTGTAAAATGTTAATTACATCCGGAGATATTGTAACCTAAAGTTGACGCTTGAAATCTCCGACGTTCAGTTGCGTCTTGTAACAAACACGGGCCACGGTCGGCGAGCAGCATCTGCAGGGACATGTTTCGATGACGACCGTGTTTACGGGTGTGGCTGTAGTGCACTGTTGTGGTTTGGTCTAGCTGTCGCAATGTCCGCATGTAGCGCTTGCTGCTATTGTTATTCTGCATTCGTCTCCGCACGCAGACCAACTGTAGTACACCGTGTTACCAGACGTCTGTGATAGTGTAGTGTTGTAGGAACTGTGACCATGGTGTATTCGAACTCTGAAAAGGCGGAGATGATACTCATCTATGGCGAGTGTCGACGAAATGCAGCTGAAGCTTGCAGGGTGTATGCAGAACGGTACCAGGACAGAGAGCATCCAACGTGCCGCACATTGCAAAACATCTACCGCCAACTGTATGCAACAGGTATGGTCGTAGCACGCAAACGGGTCCGTAACAGGCCCATCACAGGAGAAGCGGGTGCAGTCGGTGTGTTAGCTGCTGTTGCCATGAGTACACGGGACATTGCGAGAGCCGGTGGACTGAGTCAAAGTAGTGTCATGCGCATACTGCATTGTCACCGCTTTCACCCGTTTCATGTGTCGCTACATCAGCAATTACATGGTGATGACTGTAATCATCGAGTGCAATTCCGTTAATGGGCATTAACAGAGAATCCGTTGCAGTTCTACCTGTTTACCGATGAAGTGGGTTTCACAAACCACGGGGCAGTGAATCTACGGAACATGCATTACTGGTCCGTGGACAATCCTCGCTGGCTCAGACAGGTAGAGCGACAGCGACCGTGGACTGTAAATGTATGGTGCGGAATCATTGGCGACCACCTTATTGATCCTTACTTCATTGCAGGGGCCCAAACAGCTGCAACATACATCGCGTTTCTACAGAATGATCTGGCAACGTTGCTCGAAAATGTCCCACTGGAAACACGTCGACGTATGTGGTATCAGCATGATGGTGCACCTGCACATACCGCAATTAACACTAGGCAGACCCTTAACAGGATGTTCGACGGGCGTTTCATAGTACGTGGAGGACGCATAAATTGGCCAGCCCGTTCTCCTGATCTTACACCTCCGGACTTCTTTCTGTGGGGTACGTTAAAGGAGAATGTGTACCGTGATGTGCTTGCAACCCCAGAGGATATGAAACAACGTATTGTGGCAGCCTGCGGCGGCATTACACCAGATGTACTTTGGTGTGTACGACATTCATTACGCCAGAGATTGCAATTGTGTGCAGCAAATGGTGGCCACCACATTGAACATCTATTGGCCTGACATGTCGGGACGCACTCTATTCCACTCCGTAATTGAAAACGGAAACCACGTGTGTACGTGTACTTCACCCCTCATGGTAATGTACATATGCGTCAGTGAAAAAGACCAATAAAAAGGTGTTAGCATGTGGACGTAATGTGCTGTTCCAGTCTCTTCTGTACCTAAGGTCCATCACCGTTCCCTTTGGATCCCTACGTAATTCGGTGCTCTCCGATACACACGATCGAACAGCGGAGGAGTGGTACTCAAGCGTCAACTTTAGGTTACAATATCTCCGGATGTAATTAACATTTTACAATGCAACAAACGGCACTGATTACGTAGTTGTTTATATGTACAGATGTGCTAACAAAACTAACGGGGTTCCATTTTAAAAAAACGTAGGTTTGTGTTAAAAAACATACTTCCGTGCATTTTTTTATGGTTTGTATTAACCAATTACACTAGCCCCTCTCCTCCCGTTCGGTCTGTGGAATCGATTCGTCAGTATTTGATCTGGTTTACGAAATATATCCAGCGGTAATGTTAGGTGACTCACCCTGTATAGTTCATTGGCGTGTTGAGCGCAAATGTATACCCAGTAAGACGAATAAGTTCTGAAAGATTCTTATACACCGGCACGTTCTGTGAAAGGCCGAATGCACGACTTTGTCGTAAACACTCCATTTTCTTTGTTATTCATTCCTCTCCCACCACATTATCGCGTGGTGCGCAAGCTTCGGACACTTTGCTGCTCTTCAGCCTATCGAAGTTAGGCCAGTATAGTTTTTATGGGAGAATGAATAAAATGATAGGTTTCAAAAAAATAAAAGACATAGCGTTTCTACATAAACACATGTACATTGAAGTTGATGATGGTGCTATGGTGAAGATAAGGCTCTTGCTTCTGGCAAGTCACTGGCAGTCAGTTCCCAATAACTACTACGAGGGTAATACAGTATGATGCAGGTGCCGGCCAGAAAGGGTGTATGTATTCAAGGTGTTGGAGTGGGCTGGGAAGTATGATTGACAAGTTGATGTGGGTAGAGGGAAGTGTGAGGGAGGGATGACAGTGGTCAGGAGGCTGGAAGCGGGATCATCTACATATTGAAGAGGCGTAGACGCTAGGATTATAGCTGGTTGGAGGAGTAAGTGTCTACATACTATTCTGGAACAGGAAGAACTAGCCAGCTGAAGTTCCGCTCGAATAGGATACAGAAGGGTGGCAAGTGGAGGGTGGATATGACATGTTGGTATAGGCGCACCAGAAGCCTAGGTATCCAGAGGATAGGCGAGAAAAAGTGCTTTTGTTCCCCAAGTTTATGGGACGTTTACAATTTGTGACAAAGTCTGATGAACTTCAGAAGAGAGGGCAATCTAATCAGCTGGTAGAGGTTGCGTCTGAGACTGCAGATATGATACAGAATGCAAGGTGTTCTAAGACTGTAAGGAATGGTAAATTTTTGAGAGTGCTGAGATCCAAGCTATATTGGCGAAAGTAACACTGGGGCCACTAAGGCTTTTGGAAAGACGAAGGAAGAAACAAGATCAGGGGTTAACGTCCTGTTGGTGAAACAGCTATTAGAGGATAACCCAGAATTGGGAAGAACGGGGAAGCAGGACAGCTGCGTCCATCCATAGGAACCGTCGTGTCATTCACCTTAAGCTGTGTAGGGACATCGCAGAGAAACTAAATATGGTCGAAAATCAAGTTTGGAGCCAACAGCTTATCACAGCATCGCCTCGTTTAGTGGGTTTTACCCAAGTACAGAGGATGGCTGAATGATGGAATCCCCACATTATCGAGTTTTCTGTCTTTCCTGTTTGTTGTAAGCTGGGGATGCGTGATTATTCCAAGATATGAGAAAGTGCCCATGTCAGCAGAGAGGAATGGAGCAGCAGGTCCACCGCCTTACTGCAAGCGCTTATCTTCCTCCACATAATTGGGCACTGTCCTTGCATTATGAGAGAACTGTGACTCGGAGTTATCTGTTGAGTGTACATGACTGTAATGGATGTGTTAAGAGCTTAACATCCACATCTGACACACATGTTGTTGTGTCATGCTTTTAATAAATTTACAAGTAGATAGATGAAACAGTCAATGATCAGAACGCCTTATTGTTTGGAAAGCAATACACTTATCTTTAGCTCCTCGTGGCTGTGGCTGTGTGAGCACGTGTGGTATTAATTGGGGTCCAAATACACAGGAGCTGCTGAAAACACTGAGCGGCATTACAGTGCAAGTCTGCACATGATGAGCACTGAACGTTTACTACAACTGTGCCAAATATGTGTCTGTTGTTGGCCCTCGACTCTCTGTACGTGCATGCTTGGCCTAGGCTTGACTGAGTGACGTTACGCCAACACTGCACTCTGAAGGCAGAAATTCGTCGCTTTTTTGCAGTCGTCATGGAACTGTTGATACCCTCGTAGACGGAACAGAAGTCAGGCTGGACTCTGGCAGAACTCGTACCAGGCACTGGCAGAGCTGGAAATACTTGTCGTGTGTGGCGCCTCGAAGCTACAGGAGGAGTGGCTTACTACTTCTTTCTCATAGGCGGTGGCGATGCTGCTTGGGTGTACAGCATCTCTACGGTAGTCGATTGACGATTTGCTGCAGGCGAGTATCGTCGACACCACATGTGTCACCTTCAACAGTGTCACAGGCATCAGTGTATCATGATACATTGAGGAGAGGTAATGTAATGTAGAACACTGACACGAGGTCTGGTGATGAGAAACCTTATGCTTCAATTACCCCTCCCATTACTGGGGAAATACCAGCAATGCAAATTTCTTCCATCACCTGGATTCGAACCAGCTTACCTTTGAAGAGAGTACCACCACACAGTCATGTTTATGTGTGCCATGGTGGAAGTTAGGGAGAGAGCAATGATTGGTGGTATTTATTGTAATAATTCCTTGGGTTTTTAACGTAAGTGATTTTGATGTAGCAGAGGCTACACCAAGAGGTGAAGTTATCGAGGCAGATGGAGATACGCTGTTGAGTAAGATTTACAGTAACAGAAGAAGCATGGTGTGCCAGACAAGGAGCTATACAGTAAACATAATTCATTGGGACACCTGGCACTTGCCAGTTTCCTCCCAGAGATCCGAATGTGCGACTATTGCGGAATATTTCGCCAATGGAGCAGTCATCATACCACTTTTCAATATCAGGCCAAATGTCCTGTGGACAGACACCAGTGGTTCCCATTACCTTCTGCATTCTCATGCCTTTGAGCACTGCTGACTCTTCAGGGTTTTAGGAGCAGGGGAAGAAAGTTCCTTGAAGCTCTGTCCGCCCATCCATCATTACTGATGATTTTTATTCTAAATTTAAGCAGTAGCGAGGTTTGAGACTGGGTCCCATGACGTTTTGATTAGTATACAAAGACACTACCCTCAAATCATAAGTGAGCCGTGGGATATAAACTTGCATACAGTATGATATCACACAACTTGACTAGAGCTAGTAGGAAATAAGAGTTTTTTAAGGAGGTCGAAAGTAATGGAGTCATGAGCAGCCTCTCATAAGAATTTCCTGAAATTGTAAGACGTCGTGGTCTCCTTCATTGGTTACATATTCCGCCCTCACAATCATATTCTGCACATCAAGACGCTTCATTCGAGCCCAAACTCGATAAGATAAAGTCAGTATTGTATGAATTCATGTAAACGATGTGCAAATAACTAATAAATCGCAAGTGCGCACTGTGGTTGAAATACTCGAGGCTGGCGTACACACATACATTCCAGACTCGACGGTCACAGGAGCTTTTAGCTCGAGAGAGGCAACTGCACCCCAGGAGGCCGGTCCCAAGCTATCTACGACGGCCAGTGACCGCCTGTAGAGCAGACAGCGTTAGCCCGAGTGAAAGGAAGACCCCGTGTTCGGCTTAAAAGCAAATTCCGCTACATTGTGTGGGAGCGGTTAGCCTACGCATTCTTTACACATAGAACGCAGTTTCAGAGATTTTCACAGGAAGACAGCAAACGCCAAACACCGATACTACAGATTTCCGGATTGGTCACCTTAAACAAAATGTCATTCTCCCGTTTTAGAAGAGCAATTCTGATTGGCAGACGATATTTCTGACGCCTTGAGCTGAAGGAGTAATGGAAGAGATAGAAGGATATACCCCTTCACGACTGGTGTGCAGAGGGGCCGTTCCGTTGTCGTTCTTGGAGCGAGAACACGTAACGAGAGCGTGCGCGCTCGTACATGTACTCAAAGAGCGAGGAACAAGTCTGTCCTCAGTACTTCACTGGGAGAGCACCTCTGTCGAGAGCCAATCGAAGTGCAACTGTATATTGAGTCCTTGCGATTAAGCGTTGTTCACTGTGTTGGCCACCACACTTATTGTGCGGTGTGAATGGACTGAGTAATAGTTAAACGCCTGTGAGCGAATTTTTGAGTGGCATCGTGGTGGACTGGTTATCTGACTGGTGTACCACGCCAATAGACTAGGGGCGAATAGGAGTCTTTGAATTCATCAAGGCGTAGGGAGAGTTTGATTGGCGAAGGTCAATCCAGATAGAACGAGAGTTATCTTATTTGTCGGCAGCGAGCGGCGCAGACAGCAGTCATCACAGCTACAGCTCTTGCGACCCCCACATTTCCTCCACAACAGTACCCTTCACTGCATATCACACGTGACAGCCTCGACTGTACCTAGCAACATTCTAACCGGTAATTATTCGAGTAGGTGCGGCTCTCAGCCATTCCGCCAAGTCAATAACAATCTTAAACTTTGTATAGAAATTTCATTAGCGAATCCTATCCTTAAGAGGTAACTTCACATTCTGAAAAGAACCCGCAAATAACGTGTTCAATTCATGACTAAAAGTGCTATTGTGATTTCTCAGAATTTTTGCAAAATAAATAATAATTTTCGTTACTTTCATGTTTATCTTACACTAACTAGCACTACTCCAGTACCCAAGTATCCCACTAGTTACGTAAGACATTTTGTGAATTTTTGTGTCATTTCCTTACAGTGGACGACTCCAGAAGGTATTTATTGCTGAAAGTTTTTCAGGCATTTCTCTTTAGAACTTTAGGAGTGTCCATCTGACTTCTGTAGTAGTGTGGGGGTGGAAATTGCATCTTGCAGGGGCCAAAGGGTAAAGGGTACATCTCAGATTAATCTGTTGCGCAGAATGACAGAATAGCACCAACCCACACACTCACAAAATGTGTGACTTTATAGTCTTGTGTTGTAAGTGCTATATTTAATTCGTTTTGTGGCGTTATAGACAGGTATTTTAAACTGGGACCAAGAGATATGGTGGTCGTATTTGTGTGACATTGTACGTACCGAATTGTCGAGCAGTCATTAGATACAGTGAGTATATCTTTAACATATGAAGCACTGAGTCTGGCTTGTTGAGGTTGTTTGGTAACGTGTGGTTGTTATGGATGAGAGGAGAATGAATGCTTTTTCAAAAGATTGTTCAGTTAATGGAAAATGTGGCAGTGTTTTGTTCATGTGTACCACCAATCCCAGGGTTTCTTATCTGCGGAATGAGGTGCTGGTATCAAGATATCTCACAAGCACCCATTGGCAGTACCATCTGATTGTATGTTGTAGCAATTATCTGTGCCTTGTAGAGTGTATAGTGACTGGGACTGTGTTACGTGACTGTAACAATTTTCATTAAAGTATAGTTGTAGCACTGAGATAACATGTGAGTGATGAAGATCTCGTTGGAGCTGAGGGAACAGACATATGGATGGAATGCTATGCTGCTGCTTTGTCTTGATGTTTTATGTGGTGAAACAAGGTTATGTATAGGTTTTAAGCTGATGTTTTGTTGTGGCTGAAGATAAAGTTGGATTCCTTTTTGGAACAGGTGACTTGGATGTTAAAAGTGGAAGGTGACTGTGGCTGTTATCGTCATCTGTTGGACGATATGTGGACGTTGAAATAGAGTGAATGTTGTCGGAAACAGTGATCCTAAACTGGATGTCTTTCATGTTAGGGATGCGACACAAAAAACTGTTGAGATGATGACGGTGAGCTCGACTGACGGTGTAGAAAACTGTGGATCTGAACTCAATGTCTTTGATGGTGAGGATGCAATGCATGTAGTTGTTGGGATGCGGAATGTAAGTTTAGTGTCGTGAATAATGCGTTTACTTTATACTTATGAGATCATTCGAGTTAAGGCTGTGTAAATGATGCAGTTGTGCAAGGATTGTACATTTGGGCACAGTTAAAATGGATGGTTTTACGAACTTCCAGTATGATGCAGTAGTTTGGGTCAGCAACCCCTGGTAATCAGTGAACGAAAAAACGTTCCAAGTTTTTGTTCATTCGATGAGTTACCTGTATGCGCTGTAAATTTTCATTGCACGTTATTGACATCTTCGGAAATGCCATTTTCGACTATGTTATGGTGATTTGAAAATGGGTCTCGGTCCGAAACAAGTCATCGAACGAATAAAAAATAAAAATTTGCAACTAGGACGGGTTTTTCGTCCTACTGATGGGTCTTGTTTGTAACCGGGATAGGTCAGGTGCTTCTGCGATACTGGGTCAGATAGTCGTCACACTGGAAGTATTTGTGAGATCTGTAGGCTTGGATTTGCGATTTAGGTGATTTTACACAATGGCAGCGACAACAGATCAGGGCTTAGTTCTTGATACGTTGGTCTGTTGTGGGCAAGCATCTAGTTCTGCTGGACAGTGATGCGTAAAACAGCCGACAGTAAAGCACCACGGTTTTAATAGTGACGAGGGCAACTCTTTCAGACAGGGGCGTTGTAGCAGCCTGCTGGATGTCGCAAGGCATCTCCAACATCACCACGTGCTCAGAAGAGATTCGCACCCGTTTCTTCTTCTCCCCCCCCCCCCCACCCCCCACTCCCTATCTCGACCGAACTGCCACAATCTCTCTGAATTATCATGACAACTTTTCCCTGAAGATATCTTCAATGTCGGGTTTAAAGTTAGCTTCCAGACAAACGGCTAGTGATTCACAACTCTGTAAGCTCTTGTCGCTGCTCATTCTTTAATATCTGGTCGCTACTCGCGAGGAATGGAAACATCAACTTCAGCTCACACGTTTGTTCTCGGTGTCCATTACAGTTTCAGTCATACTTATAGACTTGCTGCCGAGTGCAGCTGAGTCTAGAAACAGATGGGGTAAGAGTCTGCTTGTTTAGTAACTTGCTAACAATGCGTATTTCCGTTTATGTGCCACTATTATTCATGTGAGTGTCTGCCGTAAATTATCGGCTGCAGCCGAAATTTTGTAAAGACCGTTCTTCGCAGTATTACAGTCCCTGGTTCTAATATACGCATATTCGTATGATAACTTAATTCTTTATGTGTTGTAGCCCTTTTAGACCACCTTAGTTTCTTAATTAGTCGGTTTACTACCAATGAAAACCCTGCAAGTTCGATTGCCTGAAGCGGTCAAGAGTGACAACGGCAGGCATAAATAATTTTTCCGCTGAGGGAGCACAAGCTCAGTGTGCCCCCTTCCTCTCATTTAAATGGAGTTACCCTCTACCGAACAAGAAGCTATCGGACAGTTACAAAGAAAAGAACGATTACAGCTTGTTTCATGTCTGGTGCAACGATAGATAGATAACCGAGTAAGTGATAAAGCCCAGCAACGAGAGTAAAATAATAAATTTAAAGAATATAGTGATTCGAACAAATAGAGTTCTTTAGCAAACAGGTGCGATAGCTGAAAATACAGTGTTTCCTCAGTCCTACTACAGTTCATAGTAGTAACATTTCTAAGGATAATATTAACAGTGTATCTCATACAATTAACTGTTCTGTTACAAATCTAAATATTGTTCGTCAAAGAAAATTAGTAAATACGAACAGTATCGTGCTAGAATCACACATGAGAAATCTAGAACACTACACCAGTTACAGTATTGACAGAAAATTAGCTTGTCTGTAGCCGTTATGTTGCAGAGACCATTCCCCATTTTTAAAAAGCCTTAGACTAGGTCTGAAAAAAACTACATGTACAGAATTTTAGAGTGTTTATAGAAGATAAAGAGGAACACTTTTTTATATGAGGCACGTGTCGCATATGTATGAAGGTCTTATCTGCACTGGCGTTCAGAGACGGAGTTCAAAGTGCTGTGGGATGGGCCCTGTTTTAGAGGTGCTGCGTGCCTCCTACGGGAGGGAGACGAGTTGTTCAGTGTACAGACCCTGGCAGACACCCCAGGTGAGGTGGTAGCCTGTTAGGCTGAGGATGCAAACATTATTTGTGAGACACCCACTTGTTTCGAGTGTGTTACACAATCGTTAGCACCCAGCTGGCACTTGAGTAACGTCTCTAAAACATCACACCTGTGACATTTGTGTCACATAAAATTTGTTCTTTTTAATCTTCTCTAAACACTCCAAAATTTTGTGTACGTAGTCTTTTTTTAGTCCCTGCATAATGAAGAAGACAATAATACATCGAAATGAAGTAGTTAGGTTGTCATAGATCCAGACGGAGAGTTGCCGAGGAATCAAAAAACTGACTTTGGAAAGAGCACCAGAGATCATGCGTGGCGTGCAAAATCACGCAAGATCTAAAACTACATGTTCAGAAGGATATTTGAATCTCAGTTGTCAGCGCATAACCGTGAAGTGGCCGGGTCCCAGTATTAAACTTACCTACAATCTTGAAGTCATCTTCGTAGAATGAACAGATGTAGTCAGCTGCATTGTACCAGGAGACACGATGGAAGGCGTACAGTTCGTCAGCGAGGCTGAACATTTGCGACGCCTCTGGCTGCCGCTCCTTGCACAGCGCACTGAAGTCGTCGTCAGAGGAGAGGCTCCACGGCTGATAGCGCAGCAGGCGTTCACTCAACAGCGGCCGCCTGTAGCACACAAGGTGCCAGGTTAAAAGTTGAAAACCTAGCATGTATAGTTTATGCAAGAACGTACAAGTATCCATAAATGTGTGTGAAATTTTATGGGACTTAACTGCTAAGGTCATCAGTCCCTAAGCTTACACACTACTTAATCTACATTATCCTAAGGACACACACACACACACACACACACACACACACACACACACACACACACACACACACACACACAGACAGACACCCATGCCCGAGGAAAGGCTCGCACCTCCGCCGGGACCAGCCGCGCACCCCATGACTTCAGCGCCTGAGACCGCTCGGCTAATCCCGCGCGGCTAAAAGTATCCAGAACGGATTTCCACTCAGCAGTGGATGAGAAACTTCCTGGCAGATGAGTACTGTGTGCCAGACTGGGACACAAACCTGGAACTTTTTCATTCTTTAAAGGATGCATAGTAACACAGCAAACAATCGCAAATCCGTTGGTCTTCTTAGCATTTTAGCGCATCGAGATTTCATCTTTAGATTTCGGAGCACTTTAGTGAGACACCGATTGTAACTATTTCTTGCAGGTCATCCACTCCGTTCTCTGCTGCTATATCGTTTTAACAGGTTTCAGGCACACCAAACCGCAGAACTGCAGCGCTTGTCGCAGAATACCTCTTTTCTTTAAAGAGGAATTTCGTATGCATTGCAAGAGAGTGAACATGTGGTATTTATGTTAAGGATATGAATGACTTGTTCAAATTTTGTTATAGATGATTTTAGACGCTGACATGTACACATGTCTGTCATCAGCTGAAGCAAAATCGTCCTCATTACCACTTGAAAATGGCTCAAAAGGCCGAAACTGCAATTGTAAAACAATTTTTATAGTCAATGGCGAAAATAGACATCGAGCTAGGCAGGCACGAACCTAGAGCCGCCGTGACAGCCTTACTTCCGCCAGTACCTCAGCCGCTGCCTTCCAGCCGTCACAGAAGCTCCCCTGCACGGCCGGCGGGACCAGCGCTCCCGGAAGGATGGGCACTGCAGTGACCAGAGGCCTCGGGAGTTGCTTCCTGGGCGAATCCTCACTCTGCAGTGGAGAGTGCAGTCACTGGAAACGTCGCGGATCCGACCTGCCAGGGAGTTTCCTATCTGCATTAGGTGATGTGACATCTGCGATAATTTTCCGTAAAGACTGTATGACAGCTGAAAGCAGAACTCCCACAGGAAGAAGAGCTCTATGGACAAACGTGAATGTACCGTCGAGCAGGTCCACTTATTCAGTCCCTTTCAGCTAATCCAACGGCTAAGGACAGCGCGATACGATGACTTACACTATTTCAAATCCGTCTTTGCAAATACCAAACATGTTTTTTTATTTCACAATAGGTCTTTCGTTTTACTCATTATACCCTTATCAGTTGTGGCATTTTTATAATGTTTCTGCTTACATCCGGCAGTGTGCATCCCACCATCTCACACTGCTATGCTTGACGTGCAGAAGTACATGTGTGCTGACGTAATATTGCATAAAAATGTTTTTTTACTTGGCTCTGAAGCATTCGCTCAGTCTCGCTTCGTGAGTGGTTGGTGCGGGTCTCTCGTTTGGCAGTGAAAATTATCATATAGAAATTGTCGGCCGTAAAACTTTGTCCTAAGGTCAGTGTTCCGTACATCGATTCGATGCATATGTGTCAGGTACATGTTGTGATGAGAATGGAGCCCTCAGAATCGGTTATGAGACAATTTTTTCCTGATTAATCTGCGACTGCATTCCCTATAGCCCATCAACGATGGAAAGTTTCCATACTGCCAGATACAATGCAGAACAATCAGTACTCCCTCTACTCCTTGTAGTATGGTTCTTGCTTATCAGTGTTATTTGACAACGACGTTGTCAATTAAAGCATGAAGCTGTATCATAATTGTTGTGTCGGTAGCTGGGCCGACACCGTGAAGTTGAGATGGCTGAAAAGGCAAGCTAGACTAACGCAGACGGGCGTGAAGTACTGGAACAGGATACGTAATTAATGTTAGGAAGAAAAGTACGGAGCAGGTTTAATACTTAACTTTACTCAATCATTGTGGTACATCGATCTTGACGATACACAGGAGACTTTAAGTACAATCACTGTATGGCTAATGGCGCCTTGCTAGTTCGTAGCCATTAACTTAGCTGATGGCTATTCTGTCTCTCGGCTAATGAGAGAGAAAGGCTTCGTACATCTGGTCGGTAGCTAGGTTCTCGTACAACTGGGCTGAGTGCTCTCTCGTATCACGAGACCTGCCTTGGTGGTGGCGCTAGGTCTGCGATTACACAGTGGCGACACGCGGGTCCGACATGTACTAAATGGACCGCGGCCGATTTAAGCTACCACCTAGCAAGTGTGGTGTCTGGCGGTGACACCACAATAATGAGTTCCGTGTGATGTCTGGGTCCGCAGTTTGACCGGAAGGCTGTCCCTCCCATAAGACATGTGGTGCCATGGTGCTAAGGCTCGCAAATCATATCCACGCCACGTACACCAGCACGCTGTTCTGCTTGGAGCTACAGTACCACACCTACTCCACTGACAAGCTGGGACTCAGAACCCGTGCCGTGATGAAAATCATCATTTCTACGCCCCAGATGCAGGATGTACGTGCACACTGACTATGATCTGAATAAACATTATACGGAGATTTGGTTGGGGAAGAATTTCGGGAAAGGGCTGTTTTTCACGTAATAGAGCCGTTCATTCCATAAGGCAACGAAAGAACGGATTTAAATGCAGCAAGGAAGTGAACAAACAATATCCACTGAAACAAGCTCTATAGAAAATCTCGAAACTTGTGGACAGTTGCGAATGTACTATACAGCTATAATGATACAAAACTGACTGCTATATTCAGTTTAGGAGCAAGTGCGTTGCAACACAAAGTGGCAAATCAACAGAGGACGCAATAAATACTCGCCACATGGAGGTGGAGTGTCGACAAGCGGGGCAGACCGCTGCCACGGGAGGCAATCGTCGACAATTTGCGTGCAGAGGCAGGGTCAGTGTCATATAGGCGGCTTTGGCCTGTAGTGCTGGAGCCATTTCTGAACGTACCATGCGAGTCCAGTAATGAAGTGGATTGACGGAATTTAGAAATGACCGACTGTAAATGGCGATACGTGAACTACAGAAGAGGCACGAAATGGCGCGCTGCCTGGACTAGGAGGGCGGTACCTAAGTTCCACCACTGCCGCTGTGGCCCCTCATGCGTCTTTGGTTCTCGCCTTTGTACTGACATCCAACAGAAGGTAAACACGCTGGGTCGTATGAATAAACAAGACGACGTTCTCTGGAGAAGATTCTCCGAGCAAAAGGACATTCTCTGGGAAAGCTCTTACGAGCAAAACATTCGAAGCCATAATCTGTGACGAGAGTCTTCCTTTTTCTCACTACCTCTGTTCCCTGCTGAGTTCTCGGTGTGTGTGGTCTGCCGTGTCCGGCACAGAAAGCACGCGCAGTGTCACGTGTCATTCAGCTCGCTCAAACGGGCGACAAGTCTGGAACCGGCATCAGTGTGTTCAGGCAGAGTTGCACTGCGTTTCATTTTGTTTATTTTATGTGCGGCAACAAATTATTAAGACAATTACGTACAGTTTACGAAAATGTATTTACTTGCGATGTTACCGAATTTACAACATGCGGAAAACTTTTCAGTTATAGAAGTCAGGCGAACATCATGCGAACGAAATCTTAAGATTACATGACTTTTTATCTACTTCAAGCCGGAACTCTGTCAGAGCTCTCTAACACGAGATAATTTTGGTTAAATACGGCCCACAACTGTCTGCTCGCGTGGCAAGCACGTAAGCGCCACACCATGCGTTCGATATGAGTAACAGGTCGCTAGGTTTGCAATAAACCAGTTATTAATTTTTCTGGTAACCCTACTTATTTATAACATCACACTATATAAGACTTATGCTGTGAGAAGACATGATGGTGAACGTCTGGAAAAGTCAGCGACACGGTTGTTTGGTGTAGGCCTACAGCTAAATGTTCTCGTACGTCAGTCTGAAAACTTGGGTCTACTAAATAGCAATAAAAACGTTTCAGTTTTCACTTCTTTTGAGAGGTAGTCCGCAGATTATGTTCTTATTGTCAAAGCGATATAAACTTCTACAGCTCCTCAATTCAGCACTTCGTTGGGATATATATTTCTTTTTTTGCCTCCCAAGCAATATGAATTCTGCCATCATTGCCAAAATGTAGCTAAAACTTAACAGAACTTACTCAGCCCGAAGAATGCTACAGATCTCGCTTCAATATTTTCCGGTTGTGAGAAGCTCCTCTAGTTTTGTTCACACGAAATCGGAGAACGTTCTTTGTTTCGAGCAACATCCCTCACCCTTTTACTCGCGATGAGCACATTATCGGCTGGAGTACATTCTCTGACTCGCTTTACTCATGCGAACATCAAAATGTCCTCCCAAAATTTCCAGTACGAAGTATATCCTCCGTTTTACTGACACGCCCCACTACACTTCGCCAGCACCTCAGCTCTCCGAGCAGATCCGAAGCACTCGAGCAATGCTGAACAAGAAGTCGCTCTGGTGTCCTATACGGGGTCTCCCTTACATACGAACCACACTTTCACAAAACTCTCCGAATACACCGAAGCCGACCGTTGGCCTTCCCTACCAGAATCCTCACATGTTTATTCCATTTCATCTCGCTTCGCAACATTAGGCCCAGATATTTAAACGAACTGACTGTGGTAAGGAGGACACTTCGAATGCCGTATGCGGATATTACGGGTTCGTTTTTGCTACTCATCCGCTTTCTTCTACATCACACCAACTAGAAATTTTGTCGACGTCATCTAGTGTCAACCTGCAGTCACTCAACTTATTCCATATGCTCGTTCTTCCGTTAGCACCCCGCAATGGGACACCGTGTCAAATGCTTTCGAGAAATCTAGAAACATGGAATCTGCCTGTTGCCCTTCATCCATAGCTCTCAGTGCATCATGTGGGAAAAGGAAAAGGTGAGATTCACAGAAGCGATGCTTACCAAAACCGTGTTGATTTGTGCACATAAGCTCCTTAGTCTGAAGAATGTTGATAATGTTCGAACTGAGAATACGTTCAAGGATTCTGCAGGAAACAGGTGTTAGGGATATTGGTCTGCAATTTTGTGGGTCCGTTCTTTTACCTTTCGTATACACTATAGTCACTTGCACTTTTTTCCATTCGCTTGGTTCTTAGCGCTGATCGCAAGATTCGCGGTAAATGCAAGCTAAGTAAGGGGCCAATGCCGTACACTACTCTTTATAAAACCAAACTGGCATTCCACCTAGGCATTGCCACTTATTTATTTTCAGCTGTTTCAGCTGTTTCTCTACGCCAGCGGTACTCATTACTATGATTTCCACACGGGACTCTGTGCGATGGTCAAACGACGGCACGTTTGTACCATTCTCCTGCGTGAGCGATTTCTTAAACGAGGAATTTTTAACTTCGGCCTTCCTTTTGGAATATTCTAGCGCCAAAGCAGACTGGTCAACGTGTGACTGAATAGAAGCGTTGGATCCGCTTAACGATTTTGCAGAGGAGCAAAACTTTTTCCGGTTCTCCGGTGGTAGCTGTTGTATGCTTCGCGCACAGATCTTTTCACAGACGCACGAATCTCTACAAATATTGCTGTCCTCATTTGCGCGTTCTCTTTTGAACCGAGAATGTAACAGCCTTTCGTTCCTCAGCATTTTCCGAATTTCGTTATTAAAGCACGATGAGTCTTTTCCGCCCTTGATCCACTGAGTAGGCGCATACTTTTCCGGATCACGATTTACAATCTCTTTAAACTTTAGCCATAATACCTCTATGGCCATAATTCAGGAATTAAATGATTGTATTTTATTGTCTAAGTGAGACGCTGACAACTGCATATCTAGCCGGCCGAAGTGGCCGTGCGGTTAAAGGCGCGGCAGTCTGGAACCGCAAGACCGCTACGGTCGCAGGTCCGAATCCTGCCTCGGGCATGGATGTTTGTGATGTCCTTAGGTTAGTTAGGTTTAACTAGTTCTAAGTTCTAGGGGACTAATGACATCAGCAGTTGAGTCCCATAGTGCTCAGAGCCATTTGAACCATTTTTGAACTGCATATCAACTCTCCTAGCGTTCTCGACTGATTTACTGACTTTCGTAACCATAGTCGCTATGATAACATCATGATCACTAATCCCCATCTCTATGCTGACGCCATCGATAAGGTCCTGCCTGTTTGTGCTGGCTGACGAACTAGCTGCTCAACACAGTTTTCGGAAAATGTGCTCAAAAGTCCTTCACAAGACTGTCTGTCTGCACGACCTGCAGTGAATCCATAGACGTCCCAGTCTATACTCGGTAGGTTAAGGTCACCGCCAGCTAGTGTCGCGTGATCTGGATATTTATGCAATGCTGACTATTTACCTTCTTTGAATGGCTCCACATCTGTCCCAGCGGAGTCGGGTGGGTGGTAAAAACATCCAACAACTGATATGGTTTCACCTAGTCCTGTTATGTGCGACCACGTAACTTCACTATTGCACTCAAATTCAACGTCAGTAAAGAGAATATTTTTTGTCAACTGCAATGAACACTTCCCCTCCTACGGCGTCGAATATGTCTTTCCGATAAACATTCCAAGACTCGCTAAATATCTCAGAGTTTTTCACTTTGGGTCTTAACCAGCTCTCAATTCAAGAATAATTTGAGGCTGAGAACTTTCATGGAGGAGAGTAAATTTGGGAACTATGTTACAAATACTTCGACAGTTGACTGATAAAAGTTTCAGAGTCGAACTCACTTTACTCTGAAAGCTATCTGATTTCCCTAAATGTGTACCAACTGGCGAGTGTTCATGAGAGTACCTCAAACTACTGGCTAGCCTGAAACCCCCCATGTACTCTCCACAAGTACTCTGCTATCCGATTAGCGGCTTCGTTTGTGTACTGCACACCTGTCTTGAAATCTACCCATCTCCGATTTTCAGTTCACCTTCCCAATCACTGTTACCTTCATTCCCACTGCCTGACACAATATCGATAGTTTTATCCCGCCACACTATCTGCCTGTGTCCGTGCACAGTGAACCGGTAACCTACTCACAGTTCTGATGACAGATGTGGAGTAGCAAACCAAAAAACCCCACACGATAAACATTGTGGAGTAACAATACTGTTCCTCAAAAACAGCTCCAGTTGGCTGCAAATCATGTTCAATCATCCTGCATAATACTTTATCCTGAGTGTGTATTTTACCACCCTGACCGTGATCTGTGCTACTGCCAGTCATCATCCTATAGCACATAATTTCGTTACACTGACCACTACCTGTCCACAGCTGTTTACCCACATCAATTCTCATGATGAACTTAACTGTGGATGTCGGTTGATCACCTTCGTTTCAAAAGACCTAGTCCGTTTCCCAGACACACTCATCCCAAAGTAGCTCCCCTACCGACCTCTTCAGATATAACTGCAGAACTCTTTCATCCTATTGATAGTAATCACGACTGAGTCTAATTGTCCATCCTAATCTATGTTCTCCACCTCCATAGCTATCCCACAATAAGCCACCTGAAAGAATCCAAGAACACCGCCACAAGACCTGGGGTGCCTGCTGGGAGCTTGCCCATTCCCACATAGGAAGCCACCTGGTCACACTTCATAGTGCCAACGTATCTCCTACAATACTCCATTCCACGGCCCCGTATGTCAACCACTCGAGAGACTATTCCGCTTTCCTCCCGCTCACAACCTCCACTATTTACGCTCTATGCTACGGACTGATTTAAACACACCAATCACAGGACAAAATATAAGAATGACGGCTATCCGCTTCCTGCCCTCATCGCTGCTTAGATTTTTCCTCCATCTATTGAGATGAACATGACAAGTGGCCTCTTTTCCTCACCGACTGGATGCCAGTATCTGGACTAGAGTCGCAACTACACGGTATTACCGTAATTACTCCCGAAGTGTTTTTGTTTTTTTTGTCCCGAATAAGACGAGGATACGCTCACTTTTCGTGCCAGGTTCCACATCATTGTTTCCACAAATTATGAAAAATTCGGAAGTATCTGTAACCATCAGTACTTTCTCTAGTAAATGCAGTAACATCGTTTATTGTGTCAGTTTTCTCCGCTGGCCTGTTACGTAATACGTGGCACATTTTAAGACACAATACGAATCAAAAAATCGAAGGTCAAACACAGTCAAAATCCTTTGTAAATCACGAGTTTCTTTAACCATGTCCTTCACTACTGTCTATTAGTGCTAGTTCTTTGATCCATTTTGAATTAAA
Source organism: Schistocerca piceifrons (assembly GCF_021461385.2). NCBI lineage: Eukaryota > Metazoa > Arthropoda > Insecta > Orthoptera > Acrididae > Schistocerca > Schistocerca piceifrons. Next base: position 70,617,433 of record NC_060148.1, on the reverse strand, counting down.
TGATCCCTGTGTTTTCTATAACTTTAATGAATACTTCCATGGATAAAAGTGAGATAAACTCCAATAAACCATAGTGAGTACGACAGACATTTGAGTGTACACTGGTTTATACCTGATTATCAAGTTCCCTGGCCCGTCCTTGTCTTCTTCCATCTCGTAGTGCTCCACCTGTTTGCTGGCTAATTGCATGTCATGTACCCATCCGGTTAATTTCGTGCGCAGCATGTCTTTCACACGTTCCATGTCCTTAATCCAACCGTGGAGTTGCTGATCACTTGCGTGGTTACCCTGAGACACACAGAAAATAGTTCAAATTACTTTCATAACATCCACAAGCAGCAGCCTGTCTTAGTATACAGTTACATGTAGCACTATTACATGACACTGAAATTACTGCCAGCGCATGAGTGCAGTACATTCAGTTTTGTACATGCATAAAAACATTAATGCACAGCAGATGCCCGGTGGTTTTTTTAAAAATAAATACATTTCTCAAACTGTGACATCAGATAAGAGAGGTGCAGATATTTGTTGGTAGTTGACATTACAGACGCCTGAATGTATGAATGTATACTCCCGTGACGATGTATCCAACTGAAATGTTCTGCAGCTGCCAGCAGCGTCGGGTTCCTACGTGTAAAGCCACATGGCCTGGCTGGAACTCTGACGAGATTCTATTCAAACTTTTGAACGATTTTCGAAAACAGAATGGCCAGACTGTTGACAAATCCGTCAAAATCCTACTCGTTACCAACGCTCTGAGAAACCTGAACACATGTTATGACCTTCTACAAACGCAACGATAGACATCAGCCGCTCCATATCTGAAACATTATCTGAGGTAGTTGTGCACACGGGAAATGTCAGTTTGACTAAAAATTTTGTAGCGTTTGTCTGTTGCCTGGCTGATCGCTTTTGCAGAAAATTTGCGTTTGTTGCTCGTCATCTAACACGATGTCGTCTGCATCTCAACACGTCTCGACTATTGCAGATTTGAAGGAATGTATTGACTGTCCGAGTGTTAAGATCATTTTTTCTGGACCATTTTCGGGTACGAAGTTCACATTTGTGTCACATATTAAGGTCTATGCTACTTTGGCGTTGTAAAAATCGTAAGCTTCTAAGTCAATGCAATAAAGATATGGCCATTTAAATGATATATTTTGATACTCGAAACATCACTCACAAAAATCTATAAGGCGCTCCCTGTTGATTTAGAATCATGACATTTTGGAAGAAGCCAGATTTCACAGTGAAAATAAAGGAAAAAATCTTAAAATCCATAATTGGTAACTATATAACTCTAGAAAATACTTTTCGTATTATTTTTTATCAGTCTGTCGATTTGTCTGTCCATCTGTTGTGAATCTTTTTCTCTGGATCAGTTCTGGGTATCATGTTCAAATTATGTCACATACAAAGGTATACGTAAAAATTGTAAGCTTATAACTGACTCCAGTCAATAGATATGGATGTTTATGTCTCGTGTTTTATAATCGAAAATTCACTCATGGAAACCTATAGGGTGCCCTCCATTGACTTGGAATCATGAGATTTGGCAACAACTAAGTTTTCCAGTACAAGTAAAGCAAAAAATCTGAAACTTGTTAATTTTTCATGATATCACATAAAAATGTCGTTCTCGATTTGGACTTACATTGTATTCATAACCTGTTGAAAGTATAACATACGAACATTACTGCATCCAAACATAAAATGTATGTTGTATTCATGATGTAGTACGTAAACGGAAATGTGTTATTAAATCTTCTCTCCCTACATACATAAACTAAAGTCCTCTGCTTGCTTGTTCTTGTTTGTTTTGGCTGGTCTGAGGAAATAACGTAGAATTTCTGAATCGATCTTGGTATTCCTGGGACCAGTATCTTGCCAGTAAATCTACAAAGTGTCGATAACAGGCAAAAATTATTGGGAATCTCGATTCCGAGGATGGGGAGTTTGTACAGAACCCTTAGTGCGTGAGTCCCTCTCGCACTTTCCCATTCTGTTTTCCTTTCTTCTATCTACCCTAGCATCACCCAGTATGTTGTTCTGGAAGGTGAGTGCTCACCACAGACATGGGTGCCGTCAGGAGTGTCTGAGGGAAGTGGGACAGAACTGCTCTTGTTCTCTGTACGTGGAGTCCCCAATCCTTTTGGGTCACACTGAAACAGGTGACAGTGGTTCCACAATAGATTATATTGAGATAGGGAACCAATACTCGAAAGTGCATATTTGCTGTGTTAAGGACATGCACAGCATACACCACCCAACAACAATGTAGCTCACAGCAATTCTTCAAAGCAACGACTGTCAGTCTGAATGAATGCATGTATTGCAATGATGGCTGCAGTTCTTCACACTCTTGCAAAGATCTCGGGTGTCCGTTGTGCACTCGAACAGTAGCAGCTGATAAACAGTGTACACACCTGACCACCAAACGGACATACTGTACACAGTTGGTCTCACAGCACTCAAGCATCGCAGTGGCGCATTAACCTGTGACGCAAGCACACCACTGACCCTGCTGTCAGCTGTCCATTGCATCAGATAGCTTGTGTCGTGTTCATGGTGAGGTGTGTTGCTGTGTACACTGCACAATGAGTAATCAAAGATGAAATGTGCAAGCACTGCGACGAACGGATTTTGAGCCCTATGTCTGCTTGTGGCAATCCAGTATCGTTCACAGCGCTGTACTGTCCAACTTCATACAGTTTGTATTGTTTGTGGATGAGGCCTCATTCATCCGTGATGTTGTTTTCAAAAGCCAAACAGGCAGATCTAGAATGAGGACAACACCCACGCCACCCATATGGGAGGCCAACAGCAAAGATTCTCAGTCAAGGTATTTTAGGGCATTATCCAAGATCGTTCCACTTTGATGTTAAAGTTTACAAGCACCTGAAGAATACTCACTCTCATTGTAGGACTGGAAAGGGGGGGTCCTCTCTGATGGCCATTGCGATCGCTGGGTCTTACAACCCTCGACATCATTCTCTGAGGTTATGCCAAGATGTAGGTGTACGAAACACCTGTAGATACACCTGAAGACCTGCTTGCCAGGGTCCAAGCTGCCCGCCTCCTGGTACAACATTGTTGCTCACGGGCGACGCCTCCACGACGAGTGCGGCCGCTTCATGTTTAAAGATGATTAAAGATGTAGCTGTTGTCACACACATCGACTCAGTCTGTGTCTCGACAAGTTTCTACACAGTTGTCACTTCTGCCCAGCTGCTCAGAACAATAAAGTGTGACATGTCTTGGAAGACAGTAGCGTGATTGACTCGATTCCACTATCGCAGTAGCCGCCACGATACAGGAATGACCTGTGAGGATATGCTGACGTCACTCCGAAACTGTGATCACAGAGAGAGCGTCATGCAGTCAAAGGTCGTGAGATGGTGGTATGAATGTGCGAAATTTTCAAGAACACTGCCATCCTGAATTTGGAATCATTCAACTGTATGTCAGTCAGACACCTTAGGCAAGTGTACGGTGGTGGAGAGAAAAACGGATTTACTTGTGTTGCAGATATGTGCAAATATTATTTTCTTAATAAAATTTTTGTACTTATTTAGCTACTCCGAGATCATTTTTTACAGTTCTTTTGTCAGCTATGTTTATTTACCAGGTCACATCTACACTCTTTTTGGAGAACTGTCGAGATGATTTCCCAAGTTTCTGCAATGTGTCACACGAAACGTAACCGATCAGCAGCTACTTGTAGCCAGCATATTCCATTTCGTGCGTTTCTGTCACAGCACAATCCCACTCGTTTAATATGTGGAAGTTCTTCTTCTTACGAGAAATAAACCCGTTTGTGCTGCCTTGCGTCCACGCTTGGTAAGTAATGAGAGTAGTAGCAAGTTGAGAGAGGCATGTTCAAATGTGTACCAACACGCTGGGCACTGTCGCAATGCGCTATGTGTAAGTAATGTTAGTGGGGAGAGAAGAAGCGTGATGGACTGCGACTTGAATTGCTGATCAGCGCACGCTGCGTGGCTGAAGGGTTTTGTAAACAGCCCTGCGGAGGGCGACCCGAGTCTTTTTCTCCCTCTCCGACTGCCAGCCAGCCCCGATATCGGATTCAAGCGCTCGTGCGATATCCGTGACGACCATGGTGACTGCAGTCATGGCCACGCACGTTGGATAACAATGATGACGCCGCACTGTTGTCACTGTTTACCGACGACGGTGTGATGTCATTCATCATGGTCGCCTTGGCTGAGGATGAAAGCAAGTATACGTATTTTCTATACTGTTTTTGTTTATACACTACTGGCCATTAAAATTGCTACACCACGAAGATGACGTGCTACAGATGCGAAATTTAACCGACAGGAAGAAGATGCTGTGATATGCAAATGATTAGCTTTTCAGAGCATTCACACAATGTTGGCGCCGGTGGCGACACCTACAACGTGCTGACATGAGGAAAGTTTACAACCGATTTCTAATGCACAAAGAGCAGTTGACCGGCATTGCCTGGTGAAACGTTGTTATGATGCCTCGTGTAAGGAGGAGAAATGCGTACCATCACGTCTCCGACTTTGATAAAGGTCAGATTGTAGCCTATCGCGATTGCGGTTTATCGTATCGCGACATTGCTGCTCGCTTTGGTCGAGATCCAATGACTGTTAGCAGACTAGAAACGGTGGGTTCAGGAAGGTACTATGGAACGCCGTGCTGGATCCCAACGGCCTAATATGACTAGCAGTCGAGATGACAGGCATCTTATCCGCATGGCTGTAATGGATCGTGCAGCCATGTCCAGATGGAGACGTTTGCAAGACAACAATCATCTGTACGAACAGTTCGACGCTTGCAGCAGCATGGACTATCAGCTTGGAGACTGTGGCTGCGGTTACCCTTGACGCTGCATCACAGACAGGAGCGCCTGCTATGCTGTAGTCAACGACGAACCTGGGTGCACGAATGGCAAAACGTCATTTTTTCGGATGAATCCAGGTTCTGTTTACGGCATCATGATGGTCGCATCCATGTTTGGCGACGTCGCGGTGAACGCACATTGGAAGCGCGTATTCGTCATCGCCATACTGGCGTATCACCCGGCGTGATGGTATGGGGTGCCATTGGTTACACGTCTCGATCACCTCTTGTTCGCAATGACGGCACATTGAATAGTGGACGTTACATTCAGATGTCTTACGACCCGTGGCTCTACCTTCATTCGATCCCTGCGAAATCCTACATTTCAGCAGGACAATTCCTGACCGCATGTTGCAGGTCCTGTACGGGCCTTTCTGGATACAGAAAATGTTCGACTGCTGCCCTGGCCAGCACATTCTCCAGATCTCTCACCAATTGAAAACGTCTGGTCAATGGTGGCCAAGCAACCGTCTCGTCACAATACGCCAGTCACTACTCTTGATGAACTGTGGTATCGTGTTGAGGCTGCATGGGCAGCTGTACCTGTACACGCCATCAAAGCTCTGTTTGACTCAATGCCCAGAACGTATGAAGGCCGTTATTACGGCCAGAGGTGGTTGTTCTGGGTACTGATTTCTCAGGATCTACGCACCGAAATTCCATGAAAATGTAATCACTGTCAGTTCTAGAATAATATATTTGTCCAATGAATACCCGTTTATCATCTGCATTTCTTCTTGGTGTAGCAATTTTAATGGCTAGTAGTGTAAGTGATTCTTATGGGTTCTACTTCTTCCTTTCCAGGTGTGAGCAGGCGTTACTCGCTGTGTGATCTGAGCCCAGCAGCTGATAATGATGATGACGATGATGATGATCTCTGGGGAACGACTTAGATTGTTCAGAGGCAGATATCGCTTGTTCTACAGTATTAAATTTTTTGTTTGTTATTTTTGAGATGCTCTAGTTTGTAGATGTTCTCAATGCGAATATCGGTGTTTTGACACGACCACCAGCTACTAGTTCTTTTGCACCTATGTTTTCGTATGGGTTTGTCCATATTCTTTCAGACACATTCCCCTACTGACGTCATACACCTCCTCTAGTACCCATGCTGGATATGCCCTTAATGACAAACATGCCCACTGATGATGAGTTGCCGGAAGTGTATTCCAGTAATGAACATAACAACAATTTCACTTGTAAGTACTCAGAATTTATTATTATTATTATACGAATACGGATTTTTATTTCTCCTTCCTTAGATACTTATCAACTGCGTCTCTTTCTCCTTCTTGTGTGCAGAGTTATTAGGATTTCGACGTGTCGTTGAGGGGAAGAGCATTGACCAAGTTAGGGGGAGAGCTGTCGTGACGTCATGGGGTGAGTCGATACCAGAGTGGTCATACTGAGTCACTTTTCTGAGGTGCAGGAAAGGGGGTCCTGTAAGACACTCAGCTGTATACCCTGCCTTGATTTATGTTCATAAGATTTTGATCAACTTATTGTGGGGTCCAGTTGCATCTCTCTTCAAAAGTATATACTGCTAACAAAAAGCATGCCCTAATGCCCAGAATCATGACGAGAGGAATTTAAATTGATTTCCATGGTTGCTTCTCGCTAGCGATAGAAATTACCCTAAAAATACAGGGCATACAGATACACAACAAACACCAGATATCCACTGACGATCTAATTTCTCGTATATGGCCGGATGTTGGAAAGCCATAAGGAGAAGACGAACATTAACACACTGTGTGGCCCATCGACAAAGAAGTCAAGCGTAAATTAGGTGGTCCCCTCTTCTTGTCCATATTAGCTGAGAAACATCCAAAAAGTGTAGGCCTGCTGCTAATCTCTGAAGGCGATAAGCAACACAACGTTTGGATCAAATGCATGTCCCACCTACGTTCCTCTGAAATGAAAACAAAAAAGGTGCAAGACATTTTTGCTGTGGATGTCTCGTATACCAAGAGCATGTATCTTGAAAGACCTAATTGACTGCTAGAGCCAGGAAACAATATGTGTGGAAATGCTTATCAAGGATAAACGGTTCTAGAAGTTTAAGAATGCCTCTCACCAACACTTCTGTCCCTTCGTCGTTTACGTCGATTTAGAGCGCCTCCTAGCTCCTGTGGTACAGTGTGAACGTGGTGCCTCTGCCTCCCATATCACTGTCACAAAATGATGCATACGATATGTGGCTACCCATCAAGTTCTGTGCACTAAAATTAAAATCTTATGTCAAGGGAATAGTGCGAGATGGCTGCTCACTGAGCTTGAAAGTCTTGTCCGGGATGTTTATAACATTTATAGTGAAAACGTCCTCATGACCAACGTGAAGGAGAATGATGCACTGTGCAAGCAGGCAGCTGATCGTTATATCTGGGGACTGTGACTGGACAGAGGTGAGGAAGCTCCCTGTAGAGACTGTTGCCACGTAACGGGGAAGTCCCAGAGTGCAGCTGACAACCCATGTAACTTTAAGTACTAACTGCCACAGCACACAGCCATCTTTTCCACAATTTAAGTGAGGATGATGCCCACTTTATAGTTCAGCACTTTGACGAGTCTGGGTAGTAGGATGATAAGATCAGTGTCATTGCTGACACCGTTGACAGATACATGCCGCTTCACAGAGGATCACACCACTTCCTGGATTCACAACGCTTCATGCTCACGTCTCTTTAGAAATTTGCTGAACCAACGCGTCCTGAAGATATTCTTAGCAAAGGGAGCCACTTATCTCGATGATGTAGAGTTTCAAGAGTTTCAACTTGTGACGGAGAAGGGGTCTTTCCATAGGAATATCTGGATTCTCTAGTAAACTAAGAGGCATTTCCATAATGAATGGAAAGAACAGGCACTTGGTGAATGAACAGCAGGACTTCGGCATCTCTGATTTATCACAACATGTAAAATGGTGAACACGAATGTACATCTGACCGACAACATCGAGAAGTTCTGTAGCATACGGCTGAGATTTCGTGGGATGCCATGTTAAGAAAGACACAAGCCGGCAGCGAATTCTTGACCAACGTTGACATGCTTGTCTTCCTGGAACATGCGATTCACGAGTTACTTTGCCAACGTGTGCGCAGGTATGCCAAGGCAAATAACCTGCAAATAATCGAGGGGGAGTACACGTTGTCTGACGATTTCAGTATCATCCTTTACCTGGATGTAAACTGTCTCTACAGGCAAACCATGCAACAACGTATACCATTTGGAGGGTTCTGATGGATGTCCAAAGGGGAAATCACCATACTGAGGAAAGAGATCAAATATGTGGCTGCTGATGCTGTTGAGGGATATGTCCTAGAGGTAGAGCTGGACTATCCCACAAGTCTGCATGACAAACATGGTGATTTGCACAGCCTGAAAGACTTTCACGTTCAGGGACTTCAACAGGTGCCTCCTCTAGGGCATTGGCGCTGCACCACAAATGCTTATCAGGAGACCTTTCGACTGAGGGTATATACTGAGGTATATACTGCAATTCCAGCTGGAAGCAGGGGTGTCCTACCACGATCACAAGTGGTTCACTGGGGGGCATAGGTGTGGAAATCTGCTGCACTCAGACTATTTACTGATGCCTCTGGGTGGGTTTATTTGTTAGTAAAAAGGTAAAAGAGTGTTCCACTTGACTGGGTGTGTGTGGAATAGTTTGATGAACTGTTTGTCACAGTTCTGACTGCATGTTTGAGATTATGAATGTTTCATTGCACACTGCGTGCGTCCACGTGTGTGTGTGTGTGTGTGTGTGTGTGTGTGTGTGAGAGAGAGAGAGAGAGAGAGAGAGAGAGAGAGAGACAGAGTATATATTTCGTGTGGAACATGTACAATATGCATCCGTGTAAAGAAAGTATTTTATATGTTTATGGTTCGTGTGTGTGTGTGTGTGTGTGTGTGTGTGTGTGTGTGTGTGTGTATGTGTGTGTGTGTGTGTGTGTATTGTTTTTGAGCTGCCATTGCTTTTGCTGTTCTAAGTATGTACACACTGAAAACTTCTCTCTCTCTCTCTGAGTTACTAATAAGTGTTTAATAGACGTTGGAAATGAAAAAATTACCTTATTCACAAAAGAATGTGTATATTGTAATGAATCAAATACGAAATAACAAAACTGTTACGTATATAACAAATACGAGAAAAAATGGAAATTAAAAAGCTTTCAGTTGTTTTCACAATACAGTTGTTCTTCTTTTTCATATTTTTTGAATGAAATACCTCCTTTATCAGTTTTATATTGATGGCAGGAGCCAGAGAAAAAAGAAATCCTTTTCGAATACAATATTTTTTAAATTTACATACATACATACATGGCCGACCGGTTCTAGGCGGGATCGCGATTTATCGCCTCCAAGTCGTATTTGCGTAAGTGGAGCTTTGCGGATGTGCGCCAGGAATACTGCACGCGTTTACGTGTGTGTGTGTGTGTGTGTGTGTGTGTGTGTGTGTGGGACGTGCATCACGTCCTCGCTGTGACAGCGTGCGGTTAGCGGTCAGCGTGCAGCCAACATCCCGTTTGTGGTCTGAGCCGCTTCGCGCTTCCGCCAGCCCGGCTGTGGGCGTCACAACAATACAGGGCGAGGTGGGCCAGCGAGCGACACGGGCCGAGTCCACACAGTAGGGGGCCCGGCGTACGGCCCGACCCAAAAGCACTGTAGTGGTGACACGTGGCTGCAGTCGACTCTTACCGATACGTTGATAAGCAGCATAGAAAACGAAAAATAAAATTCAGAATTTCCCTCGTTGTCCAGGAGCAGTGAATTGGAAGGTGGTGCACACTTTTGAATCGGCACCTTCCAATACGTTGAATCCGTCGTCCTTGCCATGGCGCCACTGCGCTTTCTGCCATCTAGACCTAATCTATGCCGGCCGGTGTGGCCGAGCGGTTCTAAACGCTTCAGCCTGGAACCGCGCGACTGCTACGGTCGCAGGTTCGAATCCTGCCTCTGACATGGATGTGTGTGATGTCCTTACGTCAGTTAGGTTTAAGTAGTTCTAAGTTCTAGGGGACTGATGACCTGATAAGTCCCATAGTGCTCAGAGACATTTGAACTATTCTGACCATACATACATACATATTTGTACACAGTATTATGTGAGAGCCCAGCTACCAGGGGCACAGGGTCAAAATCGTCAGCTGCGTCGTTACCTGGGCCACAGCACGCTTTGCCGTACTACTCTGCAGGGCTGTAGTGAAGAACCACGAGAGGAATTATCTCGAATACGAATACCTCGAGACTGCTGCAGCTGTCTGAAGACTCAAGTTTCATTCAGAGAGCAAAGTGTGTCTTTAAATCGAAACTATCTGTACAACATTGGTTTCACGGAATAACTTTTAGCAATTACACTTTTCCTAAGCAGGTGCAGTGTATGATCAACGAAGCGTAGCTGCACCGCAAATGTAATAAAGAAGTCGTCCTTTAAACATTCTCGCAAGCTGTGAGGTACTAACTCTACAAAATATTGGATGCGTATCAGGTAAATTGCCTTTGCTGCAGTGAAATGCTTGGGTGATGGTAACGAAAACAAGATGCAATGATAGGACATAATACGATGTCAGCAGAAACCATTCTTAAATACGGAACCCGCTACTGTCAATCGTTGAAATTACCATCCAGCAAACATCCGTAATATTTATAGGAAAATCATTTAATCTACCCAGAACCTTTTCAGTTCACTAAAACAGGTATCGCGTAATTCTCTTCTCAAAGGATCCAAAATGAGGCTCACACGATACTTTAGGGACTGGCACGTTGCTACATACGCCACAAAAAGTTACACAAAGACACAGATCATACTGCGTCTTTTTGCTTTCCATGTATACTACTGTCAGAATCCAAATAGTCATAATGCACAGTGGCCATTCTATGTGTTAAGGTTGGGTTGTTTGGGGAAGGAGACCAGACAGCGAGGTCATCGGTCTCATCGGATTAGGAAAGGATGGGGAAGGAAGTCGGCCGTGCCCTAAATCAGAATGGCCGGACACGGGATTGAACCGTCGTCCTCCTGAATGCGAGTCCAGTGTATGTGTTAAGAGCACATAGCTTTTACTCTCGGTAGTGGGAAAATCACTGGTGGTGGTGTTCATAAATCATAGACAGAGAATTCAGACTCGATAATGGTTCGAGTTAGGCCACGAGACACGTGCAGAAATGCTAACGACTGAGATGAATGCTCTCAGAAAGCAGCATCCGGTTTCCCGTTAGTCTGGCACAGATTTTCATTGGCCTTGACGCTTGTGACTGTAGTAGCACAGTGCCTTTAACAAAGCCACTCTCAGACGCAACACGCTCCAACTGGTGGACCTCAACTGCAGGTTTTCGTTATTGACGCGCGTCCTCTGTGGCTGCGGCGGCTGGGGCATTGCCGTGTCACACGGACAGTGGTGGCTGGCAGTGGTGAGCACAGGGGGCCGCCAATGGCGTCGCGCCACAAGTGTCAGCTGCGCTATCGTCTTGTCATGGAGTCGTGGGAAATGGTCACGTGAATGTTAAGGTGGGAAGAGTTTGAGCAGTTGTCTCGAAATGTATGAATTATGTGGTACGTATACAGGTTAATAAGGAGATTTGAAGTTGACGAACCTCCATGTTGAGAGAAGTAAGTTTATAGGCCTTCAATATGGAGTAGAGATTCTTAGGAAGAGAAGATGCTGATGGAGACTTGAATTGCCACACTGAGACTCTAGACCACTCCCCACTGAATATGAAGCTAACATCCTTCACCTTGTAAAGCAGCATGCAAAGTTATCTGAATCTGTTAAAGAAGTAGCTAGCAAATACGAGAAAAGAAAGATACAGACGATTTTCTTCGATCTCTAACCATTCCGAACTTAGCCTCCCTGTATCATAGCCCCAAAAGGCTCACAGAAGTAGAGGTTGGTTCAGAATTCTTCCAGATGGTTAGTATTAGAACTGGAGAGCCAAAGATAGCTACAGGATGAAAAAGGTATACTGGGAAACACTCCCCAAGAACTGACCAGGTGGTGTGTGTCATTTTCTCACACCCTGTACGTATAATACAGTTTATAAGAGGAGGAAAAAACTCCACTTACCATTCGTTCGAATGCGAGGGGAACCAACAGCTGCGAGGCGTGCGTGGCACCGAGTGAGAGCAGCTGCGCCAAGTCCCGCCAGTAGCTGGAGAGTCGCTCCCGGAAAACAGCCGCCTGGACCTGCAGTCCTGCACAAGACGGGAGACGACGGACTGGTGAACAAGCCAGTGGATCAGACTTCTGTAGGAAGCACAGCTTTCACTTTCTGCCCCCACAAAGCGTATGCAGGTAGCATTTACCTTTTGAAACTAGATCAATATACAATGTCAGTAATCGTATGAGTTATAGCACGGACACCTTGACCGGACGTTACAAAGCTCATATTCCAGCGACAAATTTAAAGAGCACATCAAGCAAAGAGAGAGTACCATCACCTAACGTAGATCCAGTAATAAAAATTAACCTAAGGGTAGAAGTATCAAAATACCTGAAGAAGTGGAAATATACAACTATTTCAAAAATCACCCATACGGGTTGCCCAACAATAAGACAGATTTAAGAAATAAGAGATCTTGAGATAAATTCCAGTGAGTTTTACGTGCTAATAATAGAAAGTAACATAAATGAGAATGCATAGTTTGGCTATTTGACTTTGACTTACTGACAAGCATAGGACGTAACGATTTGCACAGAATCGTGTCTATGCTGGTTTTATAATATGAGTAGTCTTTACTATGTTTCCCGTGAGTTGTATGATATGTATGGAAATGAGGAAGAATTATGTCCACTCATAAACGTTTTTATATTTAGGATGTATTTATTTTAACATAAGTAATATATTTTAGTAATTCAGTAAAAAATTGAATAAGGTGTTTTGCAAGTGTAGCTGAAAAAGCCATTCACGGCCTAAACTTTCTAAGGAGCATGGAAATGTATGACTACATTTGTACTGCTACAGTACCTTACATATTAACAGTACATTTTACAATTACATGATGATACACATAATGTTCTGTAATATGTGACATGTATCCCATCACATGTTTTTATCTCTTTTTTTGTACTCCTTTTTCTTTTTATTTGTCCACCGGATCAATTCATGTACGAATGTTGTTGTGAATGCGATTTATACCTTTGTGATGTTACTGTGGTACAAAGAATACACATGTAAAATTATATATATATGATTATTACTGCCATATTTTTATGAGCAGCCAAGCTACTGTAAGCCTTTGACGATGGATACCATATGTACTATTACGCACTATCACAATAAAGAAATGTCTTATGTTTTTTCTTTACGCGAAATGCTTGTATCGTAAACAGAATGCCAAATTTTGTTAACAAATGTAAACACGATATTAAGATACTCTGGTATAAAACCTTTATTGTGGGATGTACAATCACTGCTAAGGGCAAAGAAGAAACGACTTGTGAATATGTTCCCCACCAACCGCCTCAGTTGTCATATGAACAACATGAACAGTGGTTAGAGGGGATTCATGTTAGTGATGTTAACATCAGTAACAATAAATTTACCTGATGCCATTGCTATGATCCTTACGCTCATGTAAAGTTGATGTACTCTCGGAGTTAGGAGACTCAACATACAGAGACAACAGTGAGATATACACACGTCAGAAGATTTGTAAATTTTGACACCTCCACTATTTTTATGCCTGTGCCAGATTTTTGGCATTTCGTTCTTATGCGAGCCTATTTTCAGTACAAAAAAGACATTGCTACAGATGGAGAATGATGTGTGGACACGATGTTTGTTCTGTTCCTAATGCTATTGGAATTACTCAGCGCAAATCGCAAAAGAGAAAGTCCAAAGAACGTGCATCTTAATAACGAATCATCGGCATGAGGGACTTGAGAGCATCGTACCGACACATTACACTGGCATCTGGCTGTAGGGCAACGACTGCAGAATGTATAGCCACGGGTTGGGAGAAGTTCACCAGCCATCACAGACAGACCGATGTAGCCTGGGTTGAGATCTGTGGCTACCACTGACACCACACCACAAGCAGCATAGTGTAGGGCGCTCTGTGGTGTTCAGCGGCGGGAGTCGCTTCTGCCTGTGGCGGTCAGGTCGACGCTGCTCTGTCCTCAGGTGGCCTCGTGAGACGTCACGGGAAGCAGCGGTCGTCGAGATGCCTACCTCTCCAGCCCACAGAAACAAACAGGGGTCAGGAAGACTCGCGATCATATGATGTGGAAGGCATATGGAAGAGTTCTTAGGAATTTCGAAAATTTGGAAGCCAAATTATTATTCAAACTGGTTCTCCAGATAAACAATCAGTATCTCTCGAAAATATCATTCACATAGTTCTGTATGTTCAAGGACAGACAAGTGCGAGGACATCCGCACAATTACCTAAAGCGCTCTCACACTCAAGTTGCTGACAAGAATATGTGTATAAGAGGAAAAAGTAGATTGAGGAAGTGCTAGATGACGATCAATTTCGTTTTAGGAAAGATAAAGGCATCAGCGAAGGACTTCTCAGTTGGCGATTGATGATTAAAGCGAGACTTAAGGAAAATCTTGGCATGTCCGTAGGATTTGTAGTTAGATAAAAATCGTACGATAATTTAAAATGTTGCAGGATTTCCGAAACTCTAAGGAAAATGGGTGTAACCTCTAGGGAAAGAAGGGTTACGTGCAATTTGTACATCAAACAAGAGGATAAAGTAGGAAGACCAATAACAAACAGACTAGGTTAAGAAAGGTAAAAGACATACATCTAATCGCCCCTACGATTCAATCTGTACATCGAAGAAGCAATGACGGAATTAAAAATGGGGTTCAGAAATGAAATTAAAATTCATGTTGAAAGGTTATCAGTGACAGGAATAGCTGAGGTCATTGCTGTTCTCAATGGAAGTCAGAGGTAACAGTAGGAGATGTTGAGTAGAATGAACAATCTAATGGGTAGACTCTATGAATTAAGACTAAACCAAACAAAGATTAAATTAATGATGTCTAGCAGAAATCAGATCAGTGTTCAACTTGTAGAACTGTAGACGAGGATCAAGACGAACTGAAAGAATTCTGCTACCTTGAGGACATAGTAGCCGGTTCAAGTGGCCGTGCGGTTCTAGGCGGTGCAGTCTGGAACTGCGAGACAGCTACGGTCGCAGGTTCGAATCCTGCCTCGGGCATGGATGTGTGTGATGTCCTTAGGTTAGTTAGGTTTAACTAGTTCTAAGTTCTAGGGGACTAATGACCTCAGAAGTTGAGTCCCATAGTGCTCAGAGCCATTTTAACCGAGGACAAACTAACTCATAATGGAAAAATGAAAGAGAACATGAAGAGTAGAGAAGAACATTCAAAGAGGATGTTCACGGCCAAACGAAGTCAACTAACATCAACTGTCAGTTTTGTAACAACGAAATCAAAGAATCATTGATAAAATTATTTAATAGGATAGATAAAAGAATCGACTCACGAAGCAGCGGCAGAACACACATAGAAACTGTTGTGATTGGCAAGCTTTCGGAACCAGTGGCTCTTTCTGCAGGTAAAAGGGTTGAAACGGAAGGAAGAAGGGTTAAGGAAAAGGACTGGACAGGTCTAGGAAAAGGGGGAAAAAGGGTAGATTTTCGGAAAGTCACCCAGAACCGCGGGTCAGAGGAGACTTACCGTACAAGATGAGAAGGAATGTTGGGGACCGCATCCAGGGAGCTAAAAGGTGGAAGATAGGTTAATATACAAGACAGAGGTTACTGCTAAAACATTGATCTCGAGTTAACAAGAGTGTGTCCTCCTATAATAGCCCTGTAACTGGCAAAACATATTCTATCAAAGGGAGAGCCAGCTGCGAAAAGATACAAGTCATATTCCAGCTACTACGTAAACACTGTTTAGCCTTCTACATAGGCATGACTACCATCACATTATCAATTAGGATGAATGGGCATAGGCTGAGGGTATATACTGGTAACTCACAATATCCTGTTGCAGAGCACGGTCTACGACGTGACATTCGTGACACCAGCGCCTGTTTCACCACCTGGATTCCTCCCCCAGGCACCAGTATCTCAGGACTCCGTAGGTGAAAACTAACTCTACAACGTGTGCTTGGTTCTCGCCACCCAGCTTTTTATCACTGTAACTACTCTTTGCTTCACTCCGTTTCAGTTTGCTGCATCTTTCATTGTCATTCCCATCTATTTTTCACCGCCCCATCCCACCTCTGTTATGTACAATGTGCTTACCTTCTCACTCTTAATAACTTGTGATCAGTGATTTAGCAGTAATCTCTGTCGTGCATATCACCTTGTCTTAAGCTCTTAGGTTTTCAAATCTCGTCCGATGCAGTCCTCAACAATTAGTCTTCCCTCCTCATCTCGTACAGTAAGTTTCCCCTGACCCACAGTTCTGGGTGACTTTCCCAAAATCTACCCCTTAAGTTTTGAGCACAGTATTCTGTGAAAGTGAAACATGGACAGTGGGAAAACCGGGACGGAAGAGAATCGAAGCGTTTGAGATGTGGTGCTAGAGAAGAATTTCGAAAATTAGATGGACTGATAAAAGAAAAAATGATTAGGTTCTCAGGAGTATCGGTGAAGAATGGAACATACCAAACGCTTTGGTAGGAAGATGGGACAGTATTTTGTTCTTGGTCATGCAACCTTATTGTTTCCTCTTGGTTCTTGTACGTATTACCCGTCTTTTTTTGCAACTTACTCTTATTTTTCTCAATATTCCGAACATTTTGCAGAATTTTACATTTCCGGATGCTTTTCCTTTCAGGGCCTATGAATGTGTCCATTTTATCTTCCAAGTTTTGCTTCCCGCATCAGTTACAATGTCAGACTTGCCGCCCTCTTGTGCTATTAGCCTTCTGACAGTCAAAATGATCGTCATCTATCATATCCTCTATTATCTTTTCCATTCCTCTGTATATATTATTCCTGTCGACAAATTCCATACATGAGGTGTTATGCTCATTGTGCGGTAGGCCTCGCAACTATCTGCTTATATCTTCAGGGTTGTATCTAATGCTATAGCGCCATTCTCGTATATTCTAGACGCCAACTTCAATAATTCTTGGTTGACACTTTCGCCAATGATTTGCTGATCAATTGCTGTGTTTTTTTCTGTTTCCCAAGGTTTCTTTTCCGTTAGCTCCTTATATCTATCTTTGTTTGTCCAATTCCTACGATGCCCTTTTCATAGGTGTCCATTTCTGTTCAAATGAACTGCCTGTGTGGTATTCATCAACGTAATATCTACAGACCAAGAGAAATTCAAATGAAGTTCGTGATTGCTTTGCACTTTAGTGTCCCACTCCTTTCCGCGTTTTGTTCTTCCAGACCATTCTCTTAAACTTCAATCCACCCTTGATCGCAATTCAACTGACATCTGAGCTTATGTCTGGGCCTAGGTGTGCCACACAATCGAAGAGCAGGATTTACAAAACGATACATTTCGACTTCTAGACATAGATAATCGGACAATTCTTCCCATAAATACAGATGTGCGAGTATTAAGAAGAGTCTCGCCAGGACGTAACCTCAGATGGAAGTTTCCTGTGCCTCGATCCTTTTCGAAGCATACCTCCCGTGGGGAAGCGAGAGTTTTCTGTAGCTACCGACGGTTGCGAGTTAAAACAAAGAGCGACAGAAGGAGAGAGAAAGCGACTCCCCTCTCTTCCACTCCGCTCCAAGGCCAAACGTCGTGTGCAATCATGACTGTTTGTACTGAAGCCATAATGTTATGTAATTGCAGTACGTGAAGTTTTGATATTTTTATCATGTAATTTGTTAAAAGAAAGGCGAACAAACATGTAAAAGTAATGCATCCACAGTTTGAAACAGTTACACTGTTTTACATTTAAGTCAACTTAAGGATGCAGAGCTACAATTTTTGTAGTATGTGTATTCTGATATAAAGCATAACGTGCTACAGTTGCAAAATTGTACATCAGCAGTTGATTTGATCACTGGGATGTGTATCAACAGTTGTGCATGTCCCATCAACAAAAACGTGTGTTCTTATGTGTCTCCACTGTTGTTGTTGTTGTTATTAGCAGAAGTAGTATAATTGTCACTATCGTGTGCTGCCCGTGTACTTCGCATGCCGTAATGTTGACTCATTGAGATGTCAGGTTATATATAAGAGAGTGCACGAATGCCTTAATTTTATCAGGTGGAATAAACGCATGAAGAAGTAAATAAATGTACACGATGTGCCAAATTCCGCCACTTTTTATAACGCACATTACACTATTTCTAAGGACACGGGCTCTGTCGTTTCTTGCGACTCTTAGTGTCTGTTCTGCTGAGGTTGGCATCGTGTAGTGGATCCCCGTACGCTCTGTAGCGTATGGCATTAAAGGTCTAAAAATTTCGTAAAAGTTGCTGTACGTTCCTGCATTGTCACTTTTATCGCAACGACAATGAACGGGAGTCTTAAAACGTCACGTGTCTCAGATCTGTGCTGAAGTTTAGTGAGCGAGCAGTCTAGATCGCATCACATCGCATAGTGATTTTTTAATCCGGACCTGTGCGCTACCTTCATGCTGAGTACCCTGGGGACGCTCCCAAGACAGCAGCCGTGTTCACAGACCGCGTGGACACGCTCCTGGCTGGAAGACCGAACACTCAGCCGTCCTGCCGCATCCCGACATGCCCGCTAAGCCATCCGGTCTCAGCCTCACAGCAAATGTCTGCGACCAGCGTGTGGACAGCGGCGGTCTCAACGTCCCTGCGGTCTGGCGGCTCTACGGGACCTGTTGAGTGACGTCAGCTGAACACGACACAACTGGAGAGACTCGTGGACTCTCTTTGTCGGCCAACTCAGGCCCTTGTCAGGGCTAGAGGCGGTGTGCTCTACTCCTGTGTCAGCATGATGTCTCCTTATCTGACATCGAATGAAATCTGTTCTCAACCTTCACGTTTATTACTTGTAACCTTCCACATAAACATAACTAACTCGACCTTGTTTTGTAAGGAGAAAAACGTACACTTGCGAGATCTCAACCCTAGATACCAAACACCCGCCCTCTCTTAAAATAAATGGCCATACTTATGATAATAGTCATTTTAGACGTCTTGAGTGCAGGTTGCCTGCCACTGGCTCCGCCGCACTGCAGCTGCCTGATGCACGAGTGCAGAGTACTGTGCAGCGGGGTGACGTCCAGAGCCCTCAGACCCTCTTCACGTCGAAGACGTGGGAAGACGAGTGTGGAGCCGGTCACTTCTGCCCCATGTGTTTCACACACACACACACACACACACACACACACACACGGATCTCTGTTACGGACAGAGGCAAGGTGAAATCTGACAATATTACCTCTTCAAAGCAAGCTTGTTTTATATAAAACACACACACGCACACACACACACACACACACACACACACACACACACACACACAGATCTCTGTTACGGACAGAGGCAAAGTAAAATCTGACAATATTACCTCTTCAAAGCAAGCTTCCTAAACAATCAGTTCGTGATTTTACGTCTCTGTCGCATTGTGCCAATGAAGTTGTTTGACGAAAATGATAGTGGTGAAGGGGTATCGTCATCATTGTCACCACCATCCTCTCATAAAGAATAGTCTAACGTCAATCAACTATTCTTCTCTCCATTTAACGGGTCTTCTTTATGACTGCCGCAACTGATCGCAAGGTACAAATAGTAGCACAAAGAAACGCTCATAGAGTTTCTTTTGCCTCGTGTAAGAGTTAGTCGAATAGCCACATATAACAACGCTTACGGGTCACAACTGTCGCGAGCTTTGACGTTTAAACGTGGCAATTTGACCGTCACTGTATACTGCTCCTGCAGGTGCCACACTGTCGCTTGTCGGTTCACCGGCACTATAAACGCGAACCTCTTACTCACCGTACCGTACAGTAGTTCGAGCTCCGACTATGGGCGAACGCAGCGGAGCGTGCCAGAAACAAGTGGTACACGAGCGTTGAAAAACTATGTGTTCAGAAAGTCTAACTGCGTACAGTCATAATCGTGGCACAAATCTCCGCGCGACATAGACAGCTGGGGCTCACACCTTGCAAGTGTGCGTTTTGTATGTGAGACCAGGTTGGTCATCTTCTCTTGTTAGATGCAGTCGGTTGTCATTAGATAACTGTTTCTTTTCTTCAGAGTGACTATTATTTAGTTCTTATGTTTTTATTTCTATGCACTATAATTAGGACAGAATTTTCAAATGTGGTGCAGCTCCTTCACCATGTGTTGATTAACTTCGACGAGAGTTTTTATAGAAAACCTAAATGTGCACATTACGCTTTATTTAACAATAACGAACTTGCAAATAATATACTCACCAGGTTTATTCCTCCACTTAAACTGATTATGACGCTCCCACTCACATCTCACCCTGCTGGCCGTGGCTCTTGTGATGCGTCGAACAGCATGCGCTGACTGGGACAGGATATGATGCCTCAGATCATCCGCTTGCAGCGCTGTCACGTTCCATTCCATGTTGTTCAACCTTTCAAAATAAAATGGAGTCAGCTTATGTGACAGATCATATTCTGAAACTTGACTGTATTTTGTAGACTAGAATAGTGAAAACTAAACTGAACTTGCCCTTCTCCAGCTTTTACGTTTCCCATTGATGGAGGTCGCCAGCCCATTAGAGACGAATCG
The DNA here is from genome assembly GCF_021461385.2 of Schistocerca piceifrons. Taxonomy (NCBI): domain Eukaryota; kingdom Metazoa; phylum Arthropoda; class Insecta; order Orthoptera; family Acrididae; genus Schistocerca; species Schistocerca piceifrons. Next base: position 70,596,911 of record NC_060148.1, on the reverse strand, counting down.
AGGTGTCAGACAGGAATTGTTGCGTACATCACGGCTGGTATGCGAGTCTGCTAACATATTCTGGCGAACTGATCATTTCTGATGAAATACAAGAATTCACATACAAACAATTAGCCAGAACTATGATGGACAAGCACAGCAGACCGCCTTCAAAGGCATGGAGTGGGCGCTCCCCCACAACATGGCTCACCGTCTGCTCCTCGGCGCCATAGTCACGAGCAGCACTTCCACTATAATACCACGATTTCAAGACGTTGCCATGTCTCTCTCGTGCCATTTGGATGAGGTTGAATCTTGGTCTTTCGTGACAAGAAAGACCATACTGCGCTACCTTACTCAATTGGACTGAATACTTATTGCACCCTGTCTTAGGAATTAGTACCTTGGCATCCTTGATTGTGAGATTAGCAGGGACAAAATTTGACAGAACATGCAACCCCTAAGTGGGAGCTGTTGTAGCAATGTCATTAAGAGTCAACATGGCTCCTTACGTCTTAACTGTGTGAGTGCCATTCTCCCACGCTTTAGCACAATATGCGACAGCTCAATAACCAAGACAAATTGCAGCGTTGTTTTGTTTGTTTACATTTCCTCCCCAGTTTTTTTTGCAAGAATGTAGTGCAGTTGATTTAGGATAGAACCAAACGACTTTCACAGGTCCGCGCAGTGCTGCATAAATGACAGTGACGGGAAGAGGGAGACACCAAGGTAATTAAGGAAGTAGCTGCAGGAAATTTTGGTCCTATCCAGGGGCACATATGACTGCCTGTGTGCCTCTGTATCATGGAGGTAGAACTCTGTGGGCTCACTTCCGCTTGTGTTTTGCTGGAGTCTCTATCTGTAAAAGTACTCCCTCAGTTTGGTGTCAACTCGGAGGCTCGTCGACACAGTCAGTAAGTATCCAGTTTCACTCGATGAATGTGGTCACTAGGCGACCACTACGAACAACAATAAAAAACTATCTGGGACCTTGGAGTGCGAAGAAATTGCCTAAGGGGACACGTGAAACGGAATCTGGATCAGTGGAGTGGGCTTGTGTTCACCGGCGAGCACAGGTTTCGAACGTCGACTGGGGATCGTCGTGCAAGGCTGTGTAGGTGACCAGGCACCGGTGCAGGTCTCTATGCATGGGTTCTGCTGCGGGGCGGGACTGTCGTATTTTGGGCTGCCATTATGGTAATATGAACAGTAGCAGGAAACAGTATAACGGGAGTCGGATTCTTTAGGAAGGTAGAGCAGAGAGTGTGTTACAGTGAACAGTTCAGTGATACAGTTAAGCTTATCACAATCGACAGCAAACCAATACCCACAACGATAGTTCAGATAGTACATGCCGACGTCGGAAGCTTAAGATGACAGAAAAGTATATGAAGGTACTGAAAGGGTAATACAGTACGTAAAGGGAGATGAAACTCCATTACTCGTGGGAGACTGGAATGCAGTTGTAGGAGAAAACGTGGAAGAAATGGTTACTGTAGAATATGGGGTTGGGATAGGGAATGAGAGAGAAGAGAGACTAACTCAGTCCTGTAATAAATTTCGGCAAGTAATAGCGAATACTCTTAATCACAAGAGGAGGATGTATAATTGGAAAAGGCTGGGTGATATGGGGAACAACAGTTAGATTACATCATGGTCCGAAGGAGATTCTGAAATGATATAATGGATTGTAAGGCATACGCAGGAGCAGATATAGACTCATATCACAATGTAGTAATGATAAACAGTACGTTGAAGGTTAAGAGATAAGTCAGAAAGAATCGATACGCAAATGTGTCAGATATAGAAGTACTAAGGAATGACGAGATACTCTTGAAGATCTGCAAGGCTATGGATACAGCAACAAGGAATAATCCAGTAGGCAGTCCACTTCAAGAGGAATGGATATCTCTGAAAACGACAATAATAGAAGTTGGAAAGAAAAATATAGATACAAAGAAAGTAACTGCAAAGAAACCATGGGAATTCAAATAAATAACTGAAGTATTTCTTTTATTACCCATGATGAAAGAAGGAAGTTCAAAAATGTTCAGGGAAATTCAGGAATACAGAAAGGCTAGTCACTGAGGGATGAAATAGACAGGATGTGTAGGAAAGCTAAGACGAAATAGCTGCCTGAAAAATGTGAAGAAATCGAAAAAGAAATGATTGTTGGAAGGACTGAGTCAACGCATAAGAAAGTCAAAGCAACTTTGAATGAAATTGTTAGCAAAGGGTGGTAGTATTAAGAGTGCAGTGGGAATTTCACCGTCAAAAAAGGAGGAGGAAGTGGATATATGGAATGAGTACATTGAAGGCCTCCATGAGGAGGGAAGATTTGTCTGATGTGATAGAAGAAGAAAGAAAAGTCGATTTGGAAGAGATACGAGATCCAGTAATAGAATTTAAAAGAGCTTTGGATGACTTAAGATCAAATAAGGCAGAAGGGGTAGATAACTTTCCATCAGGATGTCTAAAACCATTGGGGGGAACTGGTGACAAAGCGACTATTCATGTTGGTGTGTAAAATATGTGAGTCCGCCGACATACCATCTAGCTTTCGAAAAAATATCATGCACACAATTCCTTAGACTGCAAGAACTGACAAGTGCGACAATTATCGAACAGTCTGCTTAACATCTCATGCATCCAAATTGCTGACAAGAATAATATATTGGAGAATGGAAAAGAAAATTGAGGATGAGTTAGATGACTATCAATTTGGCCTTAGGAAAGGTAAATGCAACAGAGAGGCAATTCCGACGTTGCTGTCGGTGATAGAAGCAAGACTAAAGAACAATAAAGTTACGTTTATAGGATTTGCCGACCTGGAAAAGATGTTGAGCAATGTAAAATGGCGCAAAGTGTTAGAAATTCTGAGACAAACAGGGGTAGGCTGTAGAGAGAGACAGGTAATACACAATATGTACAAAAGCCAAGAGGGAAACAATAAGAGTGGATGACCAAGAATGAAGCGCTCGGATTAAGAAGGATGTGGGCAGGGATGTAGCGTCTCGCCCGTATTTTCAGTATGTACATCGATGAAGCAATGATGGAAATACAAGAAAGGTTCAGGAGTGGGATTACAATTGAAGGTGAAAGGGCATGAATGATGCGATTCGCTGATGACATTGCTATCCTGAAAGTGAAAGTGAAGAAGAATTACATGATGGGGTGAATGGAATGGACAGTCTAATGAGTACAAAATATGGGTTGAGAATAAATCGAAGAAAGACGAAAGGAATTGGAAGTAGGAGAAATGAGAACAGAGATAAACATAACATCAGGATTAATTGTCACGAAGTATATCAAATTAAGGAATTCTACTACCTAGGCAGCAAAATAACCAATGACAGATGGAGCAAGGAGGACATCGAAAGCAGATTTGCACCGGCAAAAAAGGCATTCCTGACCAAGAGAAGTCCATTAGTATCAAAGATAGGCCTTAATTTTTAGGAAGAATTTTCTGAGAATGTACGTTTGGAGCAGAACCTAGAATGGTAGTGAAACATGGATTGTGGGAGAACCGGAAAAGGAGAGAATCAACGCATTTGAGATGATGTACTACAGACGAATGCTGAAAATTAGGTCAACTTACAAAGTAAGGAATGAGGAGGTTCTGCGCAGAATGGAAGAGGAAAGGAATATGTGGAAGGGACACGATGATAGGACATCTGCTAAGACATCAGGGAATGACTTCCATGGTACGAAATTGGAGAATACATCCAGCAAATAATTGAGGACGTAGGTCGCAAGTGCTGCTCTGAGGTGAAGAGGTTGGCATAGGAGAGGAATTTGTAGTGGACCACACCAAACGAATGAGAAGACAGATGACTCAAAAAAAAAAAAAAAAAAAACACATGGAAAGGTCTCTACCGTTTCGTCTCCAAATGCTGGAGACATCTTCAGAGGCTAAAAAGGCTCAGGCAGCAGTTTGAAACTTCTATAAACTGTACAAGCTGAACTGTTTGTTCGGATCCCTATGATGTCATCAGACGGCTGCTTAAGAGCGCAGAGTCACGAGTGCGTGTGTTGTCGAGCTTCTGCCGGGGAACACTTGGCGCTGGTTTCAGTATTCAGCACTGAGGTCAGCAACTAGCCTAATTTCTCTCATTCTTCTTTCCGTTAAAGTTGCTTTCGTGCTTTGGAATTTGAATGCCCTCTCTGTAAATTCAAGCACAGTAATATTGGTTCCGTATTGCAGAGACGAATTTTTAGTTTCCCTGGTCCCAGTGGATGTTCTGCAACTGCCGATTTATTGCTATTTCGCAAATGACAACTGCTCTTCTGTTCCTTAAGCAAGAAATGAGTACTACACATGTGTGCTTCACTGTGTGTGCAAGACAATTTATATATTCCTCCTGTGGCAAGTGCTGGCCGTACATTCTTTACAGTGTTCGAAACATTGACGCTCCTTCATAATTGGTATAAACACTGCATCAATACTATGTATTCCTCGTACTATGATCATGTGAACCATGACTGCTTTTACGAATGGGAGTAAATCTTTGTTTCTTCTTCATGAGACGCTCCATATCTTTATGGACTTATTGCCCTATTTATCTCTTTCTCAGATTAATCATTTATTCTGAAAGTAGTGTTTAAATGGTCGGAGCATTCCTCCAACTACTCTGGTGACATATTATTTAAGCCAAGCCCACCAATGTTCTCATCACTGCTCTTTTCAGTTTGTGACAATGACTGGAATTTTTGTGAATGTATCCACATGTGTGAGTGAGGTTTTTGCAGACCTTCTGTGCCTAACATCTGTGGATTTTCTAAGTAGCCGTACATTTTAAAATATTTCAACTTCTTTCTCTTTTTCTATACTGGATTTTATATTATAACTAATATCATTCGGGAAGTTTAGAAATTCTTTTTGCCCATGAGGCTATATAACGAAGTATGAGTATCATCAATATAACAAAGCCAACGATAGTGATTTTTCTTGCTGGGCTGATGAGCTGTTCCTTCCAGTTTTACATGTAGAACTCCGTTGTAACTGTGCTGAGTGTGTTTCCTGTAATGTTGTAATGAATACAGTTTCAGAAAACTGGATGATTTATTCCAGTGCCTCACAAACTGAGCGAAGTCAGTAACACTTTGGTCCGCCTCAGTTATTCGGCTTCGCATTTACTGGCAGAGCTGTTGAATGTCCTCCTGAGGGACATCGTCCGAAATCATGTCCAGCTGGCAGCTTAAGTCATGAAAACCCCGAGATGGTTCGAGTACCCTGCCCGGTATGCCCCAAACGTTGTCAGTTGGGGAGAGGTTTGGCGCCCTTCCTAGTCAAGGTATGTTTGGCGAGCAATAGAAACACTCGTTGTGTGTGTGGGCCGGCATTACCTTGCTGATATGTAATGTCAGTATGGCTTGCCATGAAGGACAACAAAACTGGACGTGGAACATCGAATATCGTCGACGTACCGCTCTGCTGTGTGGGTGACTACTAAAGTGGTCCTGCTATGAAAGTGAACGGCACCCCAGATCATCACTCTCGGTTGTTGGGCTTCATGGCGGGCGACAGTCAGGTTGGAAACTCCCCCCCCCCCCCCCCCCCAAGTCTCCAAGGCGTTTCCAGACACATCTTTGCTGGACATTGGGGCTCAATTAGAAGCGAGGCTCATCATAGAAGACTGTTCCAGTCAATGAGATTCCTGGCCGAAGTCGCATCTGGAGATGCCACAGATGGTCGTGGTATACCAATCTTACTGTCGTCCGCCATATGGTCTGACAACCTCGAGTGATGGTGTGGGGTGTCATTTTTTTCACAGCAGGATTTCTTTGGTTTTAATCTGTGGTACCCTTACAGCACAGCAGTTCGTCTATGCTGTTCAACACCCCGTTTTGCTGCCTTCAAGGTAAGCCATTCTTGGCTAACTTTTTTTCCAAAATAATGCCCTCTCGCATATGGGAAGAGTTTTTACTATTTGTTTTTAGACTTGCCAAACCCTACCTTGGCCAGCAAGGTTGCCAGACTTCTTCCCAATTGAGAATAATTGGAGCAATATAGGCAGGGACGTCCTACCAGGTCGGGATTTTGACGATCTACCGCAGCATTTGGACAAAATATGGCATGATGTTCCTTAGGGAGACATCCAACAACTCTGTCAATAAATATCAAGATGAAAAATTGCTTACATAAGGACGCATTATTGACTTACTTAACTTGTTAAGCTTCCCTCTTGAAGAAGTCATTCACTTGTTTGTCTGCTCATGTACAGCACAACATCTACTTTCTGTACCTTCCGGATATTTCCTTCACGGAGTGTTCTTTTTTTTGTCTAAGAGTGTAAATTCCATATGTGACATCGTTTTATTAAGAGCAACTATAGTAAACAGTAATAGAACGTCTAAATGGGCAAATATCTGATGGACATGAAGGATTCTATTTTTTGTATAATGAACTGAACCTTTTATACGTCTTTTTTTGCTACAGAGGTGTGTTGCAGACTGTCCAGGTATTTGGCAGTCACGCTTGTCGAACAGTCCATAGCGCTAACAACTGGTCTTAATGGAATGACGGGTTTGTGAATTTTTAGTATACCACACAATCTTGATGGGACCAGTTCTGATTTAGTAAGACATTTCTAGTTGGTGAGAGAAATCAAAGAGGCTTTTACTAGCTGATGCGTTACCCTAAGAACTGATCTTGGGAGATTGCTTTTAATCTCACTTTACCTTCATGGTTGTAATATAACGCAAGTTTTTCTGCAGTAGGTTCATTATTTCATGAGCATTGTAGCGTTGCCCTTATCTGCTGGAAGCTCTAGAATACATCAGAATTGAAATCTCGGATAGGTGTCTTTCCACAAGTTAGTGTTGTGTCATTGTTTATTGCCTCTGGTGGTGCCTCCACATTTAGGAGACGAAGTCTTAGGCGCAGAAATATGCCATGGACAGTGGCCTAATAGCCATTAAGCAAAATTCACCAGTAGGTTGTATTTAAATTAGTTACCAGTACGAGTACAGGTGTTAGTGTTTGCAGGAATTACAAAAGAAACGAGGAGTGTAGAAATGGGGTGGCCAAGACATTGGCCAGGCACAAGTGCATTTGGCTCATTATATACATCTCCCCAATTAAGATTTCTTAAATTTTCCCTGAAGTGTTCAATAAACACGGGGTTGAGCAACCTTACAGTTTTATTTCATGGTTTCTGAACTGTACACCTTGCTGTGTTTTCTAATTTAATCAATTGTACATCATGGGCTGATAATCCATTTATCAATGGAAAAGCATGTGTTAGTTTTACACCCTCTTGCTGTACAAATACATTATCTATTAGAGCGCTACTGCCTTGAGCTATATGTGTAGGGAAATTGATAGCTGGTTCTATGTTATATGCAATTAATAACACTCACACTTTTCCGATCTGAACTGGTTAGAAAGTTTACATAGAAATCATCACAGATTAATAACATCCTGTTTTTGTCTGACAGACAGCGTAATAGTTAGTCAAACTTTTTTATGACTAGCTCCCAATCTCCTAATGGGGACCTGTACACTGTTGCTAACATCAACACTAGATTATCTATCTCTAGTTTACATGCACAAACTTCAAAGTGCTGATCAATGCAGAATTTGCGTACTTCTACAGTTTTGTACTTATATCCTTGTTTTTTGTAAACGGCAACCCCTCCTTTATCCATGCTATATCTGGAAGTGTAAGGTGCTAAATTATACTAATTTATGCTGACACTATCCATCACCGCAGTTACATGGTGTTCAGACAAAGTATATCAATCCCACTGTTATTTGTGAGGTCATCTACAAAGAGAGCTTCACTCCAAGTTTAAACGCAGTGAAAACCTCTCAGACAAACAGAACCTAAACGATGTCAAAGTTAGCGTAAGGAGGGCTATGCGTGAAGCGTTCAGTGAATTCGAAAGTAAAATTCTATGTACCGACTTGACAGAAAATCCTAGGAAGTTCTGGTCTTACGTTAAATCAGTAAGTGGCTCGAAACAGCATATCCAGACACTCCGGGATGATGATGGCATTGAAACAGAGGATGACACGAGTAAAGCTGAAATACTAAACACCTTTTTCCAAAGCTGTTTCACAGAGGAAGACCGCACTGCAGTTCCTTCTCTAAATCCTCGCACAAAGGAAAAAATGGCTGACATCGAAATAAGTGTCCAAGGAATAGAAAAGCAACTGGAATCACTCAACAGAGGAAAGTCCACTGGACCTGACGGGATACCAGTTCGTTTCTACACAGAGCACGCGAAAGAACTTGCCCCCCCTTCTGACAGCCGTGTACCGCAAGTCTCTAGAGGAACGAAATGTTCCAAATGATTGGAAAAGAGCACAGGTAGTCCCAGTCTTCAAGAAGGGTCGTCGAGCAGATGCGCAAAACTATAGACCTATATCTCTGACGTCGATCTGTTGTAGAATTTTAGAACATGTTTTTTGCTCGAGTATCATGTCGTTTTTGGAAACCCAGAATGTAGTCTGTAGGAATCAACATGGATTCCGGAAACAGCGATCGTGTGAGACCCAACTCGCTTTATTTGTTCATGAGACCCAGAAAATATTAGATACAGGCTCCCAGGTAGATGCTGTTTTCCTTGAATTCCGGAAGGCGTTCGATACAGTTCCGCACTGTCGCCTGATAAACAAAGTAAGAGCCTACGGAATATCAGACCAGCTGTGTGGCTGGATTGAAGAGTTTTTAGCAAACAGAACACAGCATGTTGTTATCAATGGAGAGACGTCTACAGACGTTAAAGTAACCTCTGGCGTGCCACAGGGGAGTGCTATGGGACCATTGCTTTTCACAATATATATAAATGACCTAGTAGATAGTGTCGGAAGTTCCATGCGGCTTTTCGCGGATGATGCTGTAGTATACAGAGAAGTTGCAGCATTAGAAAATTGTAGCGAAATGCAGGAAGATCTGCAGCGGATAGGCACTTGGTGCTGGGAGTGGCAACTGACCCTTAACATAGACAAATGTAATGTATTGCGAATACATAGAAAGAAGGATCCTTTATTGTATGATTATATGATTGCGGAACAAACACTGGTAGCAGTTACTTCTGTAAAATATCTGGGAGTATGCGTGCGGAACGATTTGAAGTGGAATGATCATATAAAGTTAATTGTTGGTAAGGCGGGTACCAGGTTGAGATTCATTGGGAGAGTCCTTAGAAAATGTAGTCCATCAACAAGGGAGGTGGCTTACAAAACACTCGTTCGACCTATACTTGAGTATTGCTCAACAGTGTGGGATCCGTACCAGATCGGGTTGACGGAGCAGGTAGAGAAGATACAAAGAAGAGCGGCGCGTTTCGTCACATGGCTATTTGGTAACCGTGATAGCTTTACGGAGATGTTTAGCAAACTCAAGTGGCAGACTCTGCAAGAGAGGCGCTCTGCATCGCGGCGTAGCTTGCTCGCCAGGTTTCGAGAGGGTGCGTTTCTGGATGGGGTATCGAATATATTGCTTCCCTCTACTTATACCTCCCGAGGAGATCACGGATGTAAAATTAGAGAGATTCAAGCGCGCACGGAGGCTTTCAGACAGTCGTTCTTCCCGCGAACCATACGCGACTGGAACAGAAAAGGGAGGTAATGACAGTGGCACGTAAAGTGCCCTCCACCACACACCGTTGGGTGGCTTGCGGAGTATAAATGTAGATGTTAACAGATCATCTACTTTATTTTTTATTCCCCTGATATTCTGATGAAGTAAGTTGATACTACCCTTAGCTTCATCCCTATTTACTGTACATGAAGCTTCTGTTATTCTATTTTTCTTGAGTGTTATCTGTTTGGACTTTGACCTTAACATAAGAAACCTGTCTACCTGGTGCCATTAACCACAGGGGTCACCCTCGTGTGACTGAGGCTCCCCCTTACAGTGTCTGCTAATAGAGAAGCTGACTTATCTTTCTCCTTCCTATTTAGGTGCAGGCCATGTGTAGTGTATCCTCACCTACCAGTAGTATCAACAGGAACTTCGCGTGTGTGAGGTTTTGGGGGTATCTGGAACATCACGTTCCTCCACTACTTCAGATAGCAAGCCAGAGTGTTAACACGCCTTACAGCAGTGTTTACGCAGGACCGAACATGGCGCTGAAAGACCTCCACAAACACCACATTTGTGTGGCCAGTTCATGTTCCTATTTCATCCAAGTCTCTCGCAATAGTACACCTTGGATTCATACCACAGGCTGTTTCCTGCTGCCCCAACTGTAATTTCCTGGTCTCCCTAGCATTGTTTTCACAAAACTTGTTAGCTGGTACGCTGCACCTAATTCCTCCTGACGCTCCTAGCGTTGACTGTTAACTAGAAGCAATATTCTTCTTTTCCTATTCTGATTTGATCCCTACGTGTCTTTTTTTCTTGAAGCTAATATTCTGCTTCAAAATACATTCAACTACATCTGGATGAGGCCCTTCCTCCACTACTTCAGATAGCAAGCCAAACTGATTTACTAACTGAATTTCGAAGTTTTTTCAAGTTTCTCTTTTTGGTTCTACCTTTCCCGTCCCTGTTTCTTCCCTTAGCCTACATAATTCCAAGTCCTCATTTTCTAATTCAGCCTCAATGGCACAAATTTTTGCCTCCTTTTCAGCGACTTTTCTGTCCTTTCTACATAACGTACGTTGCCATGGAGAGCGTTTTATCTACCCAGTTTCCTCGCCGCTACATTCGCCCCAATAAACTATAACCTACACAGTCTTCACATCCCCGCCTTCAGATTTCTACAGCAAACATCACATTTGCTAGACATGTTTTGACAGAAAAATTTACGCAAAGGAAGATGATAACTTGGTACAAGAGCACTGATATTACGTAACCTGTATTAATACGCAATGAAGCGCTAATGTAAACAAACTTTTAAAAATCTCAAAAACTTCATAAAACTACCCTTGTAATTCTTTCTAGGCCACAGCGTATTCTTCAAACTTCATATTTTGTTTAACAGCAGTGATCTTAGGGAACTTCACTGTCTTTGTCAGAACGTGTCGGTTCCAGAAACGCGATTTTCTTTTTAAATGCATCCCCATCAAATGAGGAAAAAGTTACCTTGCAGTGCATTGCTGTGGGCAGTGTACAGTCAAGAACAGTTAAAATGTGAAATCTGCACTAGATTACACATGTTTTCATTTTCGTTCGTGCACTCCTTTTTCCGTCAAAAAATTAAACGCTAGCAAGTTTTAAGTCGTTCCAGGTATGTGTCTCGACATAACCTACGTACTTTGCAGTACGATACGAAGTCTCCATAGGAATCGTTCAGTTTCACTGAAAACTGTTGCAGCTGAAAACAGAAGATGCGTGTGACTTCAGCAATTATACTATGCTTTCTTCCAATTTTGCCATGTGCCAAAGGCCTGCAAATTTAGCACAAAGTGCTTTTTGATGTACAAAACAATGAATCTCGTCTGTCGACATTCGTGATTTAATCCTGTTTCATTGTCAATCAAATCTTTAAACTCTTTCTGCATATTCCAGAATCCGAATCAAGAACAGTTCTCCACATGAGTAACCTAGAGGCAGATATCCTCCGATTTGTGAGGTAACTTAAATCACTTAATAACAGCAAGTCTTCCGGTCCGTACTGCATACCAATTACGTTTCCTTCAGAGTATGCTGATGCAACAGCTCCATACATAACAACCTTATACGTATGCAAATGAGGAACGAAGATTTGAAATTTGCGTATGTTCAGTGAAGAGTACACATATGCCTCTAACAGCAATAACAACACTTGGGTGGCGATCGTAAATTTTGGCTAAAAGTGTACAAATCGCAGACCTTCTAGAAAGCATGAACTAATCTCATCAGACGAAATGCTATGCCTCCACTTAATCGAGCACAGAGGTCGCTTTGGAGGGCTGGATGCCGTGCTGCAGGGCAGGAACCAGGCGGTCACGTGACGCTCCACCGTTGACGTCAGTGGTGACGGTGAGGCGACAATCGCTGTGCCAGTCGCTCGCGTGGGATCAGGCGGTCACCTGCGTCGACGTGGAGATGTTGAGAAGTGGCAGAAAGGATTTTTTTGCGTTTCGACATGTCCACGACCACACCACTAGTAAAGTTACACGATCTGTTGGTCAATCAATGTGGACTGTCCAAGTACCTGCAACGAATGGTGAACCACTCGTAGTGATGTGAGGCAGTGCCGTAAGAAGATCCTAGCCGACAGGGCTGTTGACGACTGCCACTCCAAGTTTTCAAACGAGACGCAAATTGCCAATGCCTGGCAAAGCAGCTCCATCTGAACCAGTGCCTAGCAATCGTTCGGAAGGCGGCTGCACAGGCTCGACATATGGAGACAGCAGCCGCCGCTCACACAGACACACACAGCTGCGCGTCTTGAGTGGGCCAAACCACACAGAGACGGACAGTGGCTGGGTGGAGGTGCGTCACACGAGTCGCGCGATTTCGCCTCTTCTGAAATTATGGAGGTGGCGATTGGACTGACGGCCTATAGAGGATGTAGTTCAAGCCACTGGTGGTTCCATGGTGTCATAGGGGTGTTTGTGTCGCCGCGACTTGGATTCAGTCACTACGGTCAATGTGAACCTGAACCAGCACGTTTATTTCAACATTGTCGGTGACGAAGTGTTACCCTATTCTCTGGACACTTGCGTTGTAGAAGATGACACACACAGTCGTGTTCCCAGGGCTGCGTGCATACACTCCCGGTTTCACGAACACTCAGGCGCCCTGCAGCACCTCGAGGCGAACACTAGACATCCCGGTCTCAGAGCTGCACGCGTTGTACGGTACTGTCTGGAACAGCAGCTGAGACGTGGCAGCCGACATCCCCACACACTGGTAGCTCTGCGGGATCTGATGCAGCAGTGGGAGGCCTCGGGCAGATGCTGCGTATCTGAAGAAATTTTCGGGACTCTCTTCCCCGCCGAGTTGACGAAGTCTTCGAGGCTAGAGGCGGTAATACCGTGATGCCATTTCATGATCATTGAAGCAAAAGTTGGCTTGAATGTGACTGTCTTACTATAACTTAATGATGTATGGGCAGAATGGGAGTCATGCACCAGCTAGTTGTACTTCACAAGTTTATTCGAAACCTTACCTAGGTTTAAACAGATATAAACCTTTCTTCCTTGGAAGAAGTAGTAACGTGTGTAAACTTATTGTGTGAAAAGAGAAAATAGGTCATAAAGCTCAGTCAACACTAAAATGACCCATATAAATGCTAAGGTATAGCCACATGGCTTAATGAACAGTAAAGCAACGTAAAAGTGTGAATAAACATCTGACGTGCCACTGGTTGGCTGTACGATTCCTATGGCTTCGCCCGCATCTCGTGGTCGTGCGGTACCGTTCTCGCTTCCCACGCCCGGGTTCCCGGGTTCGATTCCCGGCGGGGTCATGGATTTTCTCTGCCTCGTGATGGCTGGGTGTTGTGTGATGTCCTTAGGTTAGTTAGGTTTAAGTAGTTCTAAGGTCTAGGGGACTGATGACCATAGATGTTAAGTCCCATAGTGCTCAGAGCCATTTGAACCATTTGAAACTATGGCTTCCATAATTTTACTGTTGCTGACTGCTGCCGTGTTAGAGATTTTAATTACGTATGTACAGCAAATGTTGTGGAGTATTACTGTAATCTGGTGGTGCAGGGTGTTGATTCTATAATTGCTTCTTTCGAAAAAGTAATTAATTTAGCCACTTGCAGTGTTTATTGTTCACTTTTGAAATGATGTACAACTAACAACGACATCGAGCTACTGCTGTTGTCATCTCAAACGACACTGTACTTTTATTGATTTTTGATAATACGGTTGGGAAATAGGGATATAAATTCAATTTTAGTAAGGCTAGCAGTCTCGATCGCAAAAGCTTTTGTTGTTAGTTGCCGCTTTCAGTCTTTGACTGTCATCACCAGATTATTTACCGTCTGCTGTAGCGATATGCGGAGACAGCGAGCGGAGAGAGACGTATGCCACGAGGCACATTCCATTGACTGCTCGGTGGAAAGTGTCAACAGAAGAGGCGGCGGCAGAACGTATTAGCGCGCTTCCTCTTTGGGTCTCACAAATGTGCCCTTATTGACAGATAGTTAGTATCGCAAAATAGGAAAAGTAGGTGACAGCATTGAGAATAAATTTAAGGAAAGAATTAGTTGAACGGTTAGTAGTAATGGCGTCGAGTGGTCTACATACCTCGGTACACAGCGGGAGTCGATACAGTCGTCAGCCATCCGGCAGTCGAGCTCCACGAGGAGTTGCAAGGATTCGCCCAACGTGAGGCGGCGGAGCTGCGCCAGGTCGCCGGCGCACCCCCCTCCCTCCGCCGCTCCACCTGCTGGCGGCGGAGGCAGTCCGGAGTCCCTGAGGCGGGCTGCCAGGCGCCGCGCAGCTGACCACGCGGGGGGCGGCTGCTCCAGGCTGCCGCACGTTACGAACTCGCGTAACCAATCTGCAAAACGTTCTTCAGTCACCTCGAGGTCTGCACTCTGACTCACGAGCTTCCATGGGCTACTCATATGCACATCAGTAGTAGCAGCTACTGAAAGTGAAACACTAAGAGAGCTGCAGCCAACGATAATCGACACGGCGTGAGGTGTGCTGCACACTTTTACAAGCAAAAGGTCAACAAGTCAGCCGACTGTCAGCACGGCGGCCACTGCTGCGGCTCCCCTTGACGAGGAAGCGGGAAGAGCTGCGCCGACAGTACAACACTGGACACTGTGCCGTCATTCCGTATGAGCCGAGGTTCTGACTGCAGCATCGGTGTGGACGGTCCGTGCATCGAGGCCCTGAGCAGAGTGGAGAATGCCACGTTGCACTCTCGCCCATCTCACGGGGAGCCACTTGGTAATTGCTTACACTGATCGCAACTGTTACATTTCTGAGTCCTTGAGGCAGCTCGCTTGCGATATTTTCGACATCCTTTCAACAAAATAATTTAATGTCGCATGTCAGCCATGCTGTTCTGCCCCAGCTTGACAGAGTTAGCACCGCTACCACAGGAACGTGCGATGTACCTGGCTAGGCGCAGACAGTAATATTTAAGTGAAAATCACACTTATCGTTAACTGGTTTGATTGGCGACATTGGGAATAAGACATATGGACCCGTGCTCATAAACCTCTGCAGAACGCCAGAGCAGATACAGTCTCACGTTGGTGTCAGAGCTGGCAGTGCGGGGCAGGAGAGGAGACTCCAGGCTGGCCGAGAGGCAGCTGGACTGCAGGCGGCAGGGCGCTCCAGACTGGAGCGGCAGCCGGAGGGAGCCTTTCCTGGTGACTTCAGATCTCCAGTCCAGGCTGGGCCGTGAATGACGACCCCGGGCATTCTGTACTCTCATCTCCTGGAGCGGCGCACACTTGGCCTGTCTCGTCACAGTCTACCCGCCAAGTACTGCGTCACAGTCAAGTAACCGCAGCCAGAAGAGCTGGAATTCCCAATGATGTAATCGGCATACCACTCTCCTCTCGCTTTAATCTCTGGGATCCGCCTCTGAGCTGTATTTTCCTCTTAGCTGTAGCCGTGTTTACCCCGGGTATCTCGTTAGGTAAGTAGCAGAGGCGCTCCCATTCGTTGTTCTGTACACTTCCGAGGCAGTAGTTGCACTTCTGTCCCTTTGTCTTGTGTGGGAACGTTCAGCGCTTACGGAGCAGGGAGAAAACAAATGTAATAGCTAAGTACTCATCAAATGTTGAGATCATTTTAGAAATAATCGTACTTAAATTGTCGACCGATATGCGAGTGCGGTTGACATACGGTTCCTCGCCGCAAAAAAAGCAGCAATGAAGGCACTGAGTGGCGGAGAGTGGCTTTGCAGTAAAAAGCGCTGATCTGTTCTCACCTGCCAGAAAGTTTATGGCAGAGTGTCTGGACACACAAAAGATATTCTGCCTGCTCATTCCCTCACGAGGGACTCACGTCTTTTTGAGCAAATGCGTGACAAAACCCGCAATGAGTTAGACTGCAAAATGAAGCAAAAGGAAAGAAGAAAGCGTAATGTCTCTGTGAAGGAACAGACGGTCAGCCCGCGCAGCTTCACTCGTCAGATCCGCTTCGCTTAGGCAGCCCAGCTGAGGCTACCTCGGCGGTGAGCTGACCTCGCCGGTAAACATTCTGAAAGTTCCGTACCTGCCCAGTGAGACTGCTAATTCTGAAGACGTCTCTCCCAGTCGGTGTGGCTACCGGGCTGTAAACATACAAACAGTCGCTTCTGATAGGACTGTGGGCAGCTGCTACTGTTAATCGAAAAATCGGGATGCCATTGCGGTATGTCTATTGTAATTAACCACTGCGAACGTTCGAGTATTGCACACCTGATATCAATGAACGTAATTGACTCGTACAGAGCGAAGTCCACGCTCCTGACCCAACACGGAGACCTCCGCCTCGTCGTGTCTGAGGGCCGACTGACGCACTTGGCGCTCTCCGTAACCTGCGATGTACAATTGTACGACTCGGTGTTTCTCGTATATCCTCGCGAGAACCTGTCCCCGTCAACTGTGCAGCGATACTTGAAGCTTCCATCACTGGAATAATGCCACAGTTACGGCCAATGCCTCAGGGACTTTCCCTGACAATCACTGTAACGAAAGGAAACTACTCCTATTGTGATTAAGCGAAAGTGTGTTTACTGCCGACTGGCGCGCCTCCTCCACGTACTCCCCGACCTGTGTGTCTGGCTGCAGGCAGGCCGGCCTCCCACGCAGCGGGCCACGGGCCCCACCCCCGCACTGGACGACTCGCGCCGCGGGCCGCTCGCGTTCTCCGGCCGTGGGAACACACTCCAGCCATGGCCTGGAATCTGTATAAGTCTGGAAACTCTATAAGCCCCAGAAAACAGCTGGTTGTATCTAATGAAACAATCGTCTTTCGATTCTGCGTCGTATGAGATCATTTTTTCTGTATCTTTAGTTTTTATCGTGTGATATTTTAACTTGTTCATATAGCAAGTGTATGTCTGAAAGCATTACCCGGGGACTGATAACGTTCACTTTCTCTTCTGAACCTCCGTGAGGAAGTTGATGATCGTTCCTTCAGCAGAGAGGAGCGAGGGCAAAGGTCGCTAGAAATACACTGGCGGAAAAGAAAATCTCAGCACAAAATAAAAATTACTGTAGAGGAATGAGATTGCGGGCGTACATCGCTCTGGATGACACACCTTATAGCTTCGAAGGGAACTATGAAGTACAAAAGCCGCTGCCTCAGCTCGAGGTAAAGCAAAGGTGAAAACGCCGAAGTAAGGCATCCTGCAGCTCTTTTAATATAAATATTTGTAAAAGTAACATTTGGATTTCCTGGTCAACTCCTACCAATAACCTATTTTATTTTCCATGTTTGCTGTAAGCTATGGGTAAAGACACAAGCCGGACATGCACTTGCATGTCAGATGTGACAGCATTCGGCGGCCCACATATTGCCCACGATGCTAACACAACACTGGCTGATGATGGCAACAGGGGGCGGGACTGGAGCTGTCAAATGATGTCGACAGCACGAGGCTACGGAGCGTGGCTGAACTGCTTAGTTGACGAGTAACTCACGACAGTGCTACAGTGCTAGTGCTGTTGATACAAAGCAGAGGAATGGCGCCGATAAACAAAGCAAACATTGCGTTATATCTTCAGAAACAGTAGCCAAAGTCGAGATTTGATCAGAAAGGAACTCAAGAAAGTTCGCTGAGTGTGAAAGAAGTGGCGCGTGAGTCAGTGGAATGCGTGGTGTCGTGCGAACAGTGTACAAGAGGAGTGCAGTGATGGCGATACGTGCACGGCACTAGAAAGTTGTACTGAAACAGGTGTGCTGTACTTCATCGTCGCTGTCGGACAGAGGGCCGCAGCTCCCGTTTCCAGTCACACGTAGTGAAGGACAGTCGTTGTCCAAGGAGCGGATACTAAACATCATTACGTACTTGCAAAATTGCAGACAGCATAGCAAAAGAACAATTACGAACATACTTTGAACAAGCCTGCAGAAATATGACGTTAGTGTGTAAGGAAAACTACAGACATTCAACGGAGGACAAGGCTCACTTGCGCGTTTCAAGGATGCTCGACATACATTACAGAGATTTCAAAAGAAGCAGTGGATGCTTGCATGACGTCAAACAGTGCTACAGTAGGGTGAGACGTGAGATAATGAAATTTCGAAGAAAGCGTCAACTGAACGATGCGCAGCAAACTACAGGATCGACCGAAATATTTGTAGACGAGATAAGTAAATTTACCCCGTCGTTGAGTAAGGAATTTGTTTTCAACTCCATCCAATCGGCATATGAAGAGGAAACGTACATGAAAGGGACCCTGGAAATTGGAGGTACCAAGAGAGATCAATCAAGATCATCTATTATCAATTCGCATTCGTATACAGTTATGCCGACTGATTAACCAGACAGTAAATTGGCTGGAACGCTATTTATTGCTCTGTGCCCTTTGATTCTTTCTCGTGCGTGTAATTTTGGCAGGGGCCGTAGGGAATATTTACGTCACAGCAAACAAGAGTGGGAGAACAGACGTAAGAGAACTACAGCTATTGTATGATCACTACTTTTGGCCAATAGCTCGTCAAAATAGGTGTTTTTTCTTGATTCCTAGGCTGCGCATAGAAATCATAATCCTAAAGAACAAGCTACCGCTCCTGGAAAGTGTGTGACATAGCAGTTCGTACCACCTGGAACCACCAGATGAATAGTACCTCCAGATGTCTGTCTTTTCTGTGCGTATGAAACATTTTATAACACTACCTGCAGCAACCCCTTAAAGGACAGCCAGTTTTACGATAAGCTCCATGACAGGCTGTTTCACATTCGGTTGCACGCCATCACTTTCCTTCAGTTCTCGTCACCCTGTTACACCAATGTCATTTGTATACGTATTCCTTAAGCGTGGATACCTGGCTGAGCGTCCTCATAATAAACGTAGTCCTTCACTGTCAGGCAGAAAACGTATAATTTTTAATAACAGCATATGTAAGCCAAGCCGCCTGTGAGTGTTTGATAAGTGGACTGTGCATAACGTCTTATGAATCCGTACAGCACGAAAGAGCACTTACCGGGACGGTGACAGTACTGCAACCGTAGCACATATTCACCGATACTGAACGCCGGGCGTTTGTCCATGTGCCAGCATAAGCAATCCAGCACCGAGGAGGTCCCGTTTGCTGCAAGCAGAGCTGCCATTGTGGCAATTACGCCCGCCGGCTGCATTGTCCGCTGTCGACACTGGGGAGCAAACAGAAGCAGTGCGCACCGCAGGGAGCGCGCGCTCAATATGACGGCGGGCGCAGCGGAAGTCTGCCGCAGGACGGCCAAACCACGGGAAGCGTGGCGTGACGCCTCTCATCCGGGTCACACCCGTATTCCTGTTTGCCTGGTAGCAGTTCACAAAAGTCATCGAGTAAAACGAAAGTGGTATCTGCCCTTCCCCAAGGAAGTGTTGTAGTCATTGTGCTGTTCCTAATCTATAAAAACGATTTAGGAGGCAATCTGAGCAGCCATTGTTTGCAGATGATGCTTTCTTTTACCATCTAGTAAAGTCATCAGAAGATCAAAGCAATAGGAAAATGATTTAGAGAGTGTACCGGCGCGGTGCGTAAAGTGGCACTTGATTCTAAATAATGAAAAGTGTTATGTCATCCACAGTAGAACTAGAAGGAACCCGTTAAATTTCTTTTACTCGATGAGTCACACAAATCGAAAGGGTGCCGTTTCAGCTAAATGCCAAGGTACTACAATTAGGGCCAACTTAAATAGGAACAATCAAATAGAAAATCTTGTAGGGAAGACTGTGTTTTGTTTGCAGAACACCTAGACAAAGCGACAAGCCCACTAAAGAGACCTTCACTTAGTGATGCTAGAAGAACCCTCCGCCACACAGCGCCGGGTGTCATGCGGAGTACTGGTGTAGATGCAGATGTACATCTACAACTCCACACATACTCCGTAAGTCGCAATATGGTGCATGGTGGAAGTTGCCTTGCACCATCACTAGTCATTTTCTTTCCTGTTACGCTCGTAAATACAGAGAGGGAAAAGCGACTCTCTTTATGCCTCCATCATCATCAGTTTTTTGCTATATTAGCAGGTATTTGCCTCTTCATTTTCTGCGATCCATTGCCTCCTTCTTACAGCTGCGGTATGTTGTACCGTCCATTACGTCATCCAGTATCTGAAATCTCCTCCTTCCTCGCTTCCTTTTCCCTTCTACATAACCTTCTACACATGTTTTTATCAGTCCGTCATTCTTTATTAATATATGCCCAATCCAATTTCTGTTTCTTCTTTTTATTACATCTAGCAACTGTCTTTTCTCTCCCACTCATCTCAATACCTCTTCATTTATTACTCTGTCCATCCAACTTATTCTTTCCATACTCCGCCATGTCCACATCTCAGAAGCCTCCAGCCTTTCTCGGTCTTTATTCCTCAAAACCCATGTTTCAGGCCATACAGAAGAACACTCAATACAAAACATTTTATCTTTTCCTCAGTTCTCTGTCCACACTGCTGCAGAAAACTCTCCTTTTCTTATAAAATGCATCTTTTACCATTGCTATCCTTGTTTTCATTTCTGTGGTGCACTTCCAGTCGGTGTCTATCCTTCTTCCAAGATACTTAAAATTTAGCACCTGTTCTAATATTTCTCCATTCAGCATAGTTTTTATTTCTTTATTTTCTCCTAGTGCCAATACTTTTGTTTTCTTTGTGTTAATTTTCATTCCATAATGGCGTCAACGGTGTCCACTAAATCCTGTAATTGTTTTTCCCCTGTGGCTAGAAGAACCATGTCATCAGCAAACCTCAAACACCCTACTCTTCTTCAATTTCTACTCCTTTGTCATCTAATGTGCATTGGGCAATCATATTTTCCAAGTAGAGATTGAAAACGTTAGGTCATAGACAGCATCCTTGTCTTACTCCTTTTCCTAGTCCGATCCAGTTTGTACTTTCTCCTCTCATTTTAAGTGAGGTTTTTTGATTAAGATATAATGAGTCTTCTGGTTTTACAGTCCACTCTCTTTTCTCTCATTACAGTCGCCAGCTTGTCCCAAGCCACATTGTCAAATGCCTTTTCTAGATCGGTGAAGCACATTTAGAGGTCTCTTCCTTTTTCAATAAACCTTTCTCACAAGAGTCGTAGGAGCCCCACTCCATCTCTGGTGTCCGTATTCCGTCTAAAGCCATACTGCTCCTCGCCAAGATTCTCCTCCATTAATTTTTAAAGTCTCTTATTAACTATTCTTAACATCATTTTGGCAGCATGTGAATTGAGGCTGATTGTCCCGTGCTCACTGCATTTCTTGATTCCTTGTTTTTTTCGGTAATGGAATCATTAATTTTGTGAGAAAGTCCTCAGGCCATTCACCACTGTCACATATTTTATTCATAACCTCAATGTTTCCCTTATTTTATCTTGTTTCTAGCATTTTAATATTTCTCCCGGTATCTGTACCTACTGTTTTACCATTTTTCATTGCAGTTATGCCAGACATTACTTCTTCCATTATGATGGTTGGGCCTTCCTTTCTGGTCATCATTTACACTGTTGAGTAATTCAAGTTCCACAGTTTCTGGTTTGCGATCTGTGTCATATAGCTCTTTTAGATATTCTTCCCATCGCTGGAGGACATCGTCACGATCTTTGTACACTACCTCTTCGTCTTTACTCAAAATTTCCATAGTAGCACTTCCTGCTCTGTTTTAATCCCATGTCATAGTCTTTACTCTGTTGTACAATAAGTCGTATCTTCCCTTCCTGTCCAGTTCTTCGATTGCATTACATTCCTCTTAGCCATTTTTTCCTAGCCTGCTCTGTTTCTCTTTGCAGTTCATTATTTAACCTTCGGTACATCTTTCTTGCATCTTCAGTGTTCTTGTCTTTAAATTTTCTTCTCTCCTCCACATTCGAAATAATTTCTTGTGTGACCTATCGCTTCTTTTCCCTTTTCCCTTTTACATATCGTGTATTTTGCTGTTCTGCTTTAATGATTTCTTCTTTCAGCATATTCCAGTACTCGTTGACATTATCAGGTGGTTCTTTGTCTCTTAATGTGTTTAGAAACTCAAGTGACAGCATTTCTGTAATTTGTTATTTGTTGGATCTTACCTTCTCTAGATCCAACTTCTTCACCATTACTCCACAGACACCCAAATTTCTCTGTTAGTGCTCCTTAAGCGAAATGGACGTTGACGTCAGTGAAATCGTTCTGCAGTCAGCTTCTAATATCGGTTCTCTAAATTTCCTCTATAATTTTCCTAGAAATAATATCGTGTTCGCTACAGGGGTTCCTATTTTCGTTCACAAACCACCTCCACAACACTAGCATGTTGTTCGATTCTGGAGGTAACAACTCTGGCTGCACAGTTAAATTGCTTCCACGTCTTTCCTTAATAAGACCTTGCGCGGATCCAAAACACTCAAACAGTGCTCAAGAACAGATTGTGCTAGTGTTATATATTCTGTCTTCTACAAATGAACCGTTCTTTCCTAAAATTCTCCTACTCGAAGTCGAGCATTCACCTTCTCCGCTGCACCCTTACATGCTCATTTCATTTCACATTCCTTTGCAACGTCACACCTAGATATTTCATCGACGTGAATGTCAAGTAGCGCGCTGCTAATTCTGTATTCGAATATTTCTACATTTAGATCTAACTATAATTCATCTTACCAACTAGAAATTTTGCTTAAGTCATCTTGTACCCTCCTACAGTTACTCAACACTTAGACGTTCCTGTACACCACAGCATCATCAGCTCATCCTGTCTGTCAGATTACGTTCTGCCGCACTCCTGGCGATACCTTTGTCTCTCATGAGCACTCGCTGTCGAGTGCAACGTAAGGGGTTCTGCTATTATGAAATTTGCGTTCCACTCCCATATCTAGAAACCTTATCTGCGTTCATCCGTTAAGAGACTGCAGTGAGGCACTGTATCACAGGACCACAGTGGACTGCGAGCGAAATCGCTGCCTCAGGATCTGTCAGTACTTTTCTTCCGGTGTCATATTACAGCAGACACATATCCGTATATCGCCTTCCCATCCACTCACCCTTCCCTCCCCACTCCAATCCCCCTACATTCCCCTCCCCGACACTGTTCTCACCCAATAAAGATCATTTCAGTTCTGTATAAAGTAGTGAAAAGAACGTCACAAAGTGCAGTCAGCAGGGATGGGCCGAAAAACCAAACATACTCGGCAATACGTATGTATTTTTACACCAGGCCAATGAACTCCAGCTGGAATGCAGCAACAAGCCACAGAGTATCTTCCAGATTTATCAGACCTGCAGTCTTTCAACTATTTCACACAGAGATCAGAAGTTCCCCAAGTCGGCAAGTCTTAGTTAAGTTGCAGAAGTGTACTGCTTTTCACCAACACATATACTGTGGCTGTTAGTCTATCTAAAAGCGTTAGTGTAGGTCCAGAACCCGACAGTGACTTTGGGATGGCTGTAGAAATAGAAAACTTTCGACGTGTTTTTGGCATCACAGGACTATCCGTGCAGCATGAGGGAGTATACAAAGAAGTAGATGACAACAGAGTGTGGTGCATTACAATCACCAACTGACTTTAAAAAGTATGGGAGGAGGATGTCAACAGTGAATATGTACAGGGAAGCTATGACTGAATCAACTTCAGGGGATATGCGCATTTAAATAAAACATTCGAGTGTGGGGAATTTGCATGATTTATACTGCATCTTAGCGACTGCTACAGACACACTGGGGTGCTGGTATCTGAATGTTAGAGGAGCAGTGTATAAATGCGTGTATTCTCGCTGTACCAGTCGGACTTTACAATGGACATGAATGGATGCAGATGATGAAACAGGATGCTTATGTACGTGTCACCTATCAGAATTGTATATAGACATACCAGGAGTCCCATGTCACTGCAACTGAAAACGCTCCACACCATTCCTGAGCCTCCAGCCTCTCGAACGGTCGGTCCCCTGCTGACATGTATTCATGAGGTTGTCTCCATACCCTTAAATAGTCTTGTTTGAGGCACACCTCAATGTCCTAACGGATTATCAGAAGAAATTACATAACTTTTGGCGCCAGAGGTAACTCCATGTTAATGTCTCGTTTGTAATCTGTGTCTAGAAATAGGCCATGGAAAATCGCGGAGGTAATTATAATTAAGGAAGTCCGATAGATCTAGCTGGTTGCTGGCTGTTCTGTTAAAAGCCTTTGAAAAGCTGGTTGGCGCCAAGCTGCCGACTCACCAGCTTCTGAGCGGTACAAACTACTGGCAGCTCGCTTTCCGTGGAGGAAAGGCCACTAAGAATGCCGCAAATGCAGTACAACAAATTGTCTGTGCAGCCGCGTGAAACAACGTAGTGGGTGCCTCGGAGGCTGACGGCAGCTGACGGTGGCGGCCGGCGCTGTCCTCTCAGGCAGTGGGGGCTGAGCGCTCACTGCCGAGGTAGCCGCCACGGCTGCGGCATCGTGCTAAGCGTCCTGGAAGACCGGCGCGAGTTAACCGAGCTATCAGTGACTCCAGCAAAGGCTGCACTTTCTTTCTTTTGCGAGCCTGCATTTGCACAGCCAGGGTCCGCCGTCTGATAACTTTCTGCGGACCTCAGTGCTCCACTCAGTGCACTCGGCCCCCGCCTCACCGCGGTGTCTGGCTGCGCAGCTGACGTCACGGGCAGCGTTGCCCGTGCACTGCCGCGTGGAGGTCTTTTGTCATTTTTTGTATAAGATACAGTTGTAATCACTTCTCGAAATTATAATACATCAAATTTACAAATATAAAATTATAAAATTTTTAACTTTTGAGAAGAGAGAAAATGCAAAGTAGGAATGATTGGTAGTTGTGGCCTCAACAACACTGGTGAGGAACGTGGTCTCAGATCGTGTCCTCGAGCCCGACTTCCCTGGGCAGTGCCTCCCATTATTAGTTTATCACATGAGATATTTCACAAAATGTCACGAGACCTGTCATCTGTGGCATAGCTGTTCTAATGTCTAAATGTAGTCCTGGGAAGATAGAAAAGACGATAGAAAGAAGCACAGAATGTGGCGAGGTATCCAGAAGTACTTACCCTCCAAGGTCAGCTTGATGGTATTAGTTGCAGTAATAAACATCCACCAGTTTACCCATTGCTCACAAACCACATTGGAGAACGTAGTTCATGTTTTCCATTCAATTGATCACACAGCACCAAGCAAACTTTCCACAGCCAACAACTCCCACTTGTTCCACAGGGTGTAAACAAACCAAAGAGTGTGGCTAAGGCTAATGTTCAAAGATTTACCGTTTAGACGGAGCTTATCTTTGGTCAACAGTAGCATTCTAGAAAATTGCTAAAAAGAAAGTGTGTGTCAAAAAGGACTTTGTAGCTTTGGAATGATACAGAAATATATTGAAATATCTTACAGAGTCGGTTGATGTGTTATTTAGTAGCAAAGAAGCTCAAGTTTCACATAAAAGTGTCATTTCGTTTCGATGTTACTACCATCTATGATGCGGGACACATCCCACTGGTAGTCAACCTCCCCTTCCCACATTGCGGCAAATCGGGCGAAACTTCAGCAACGGCAGCGTAGATTAAATTTTTCAGGTCGGCCGAATTGTTTGCTACGGGAGGAACATACGCGCGGTCTTTAATGAAACCACAGGACAGTTATTGCAGAGTTCGTTTCATGGTACCAGAACACACAGCGGGCACGCTCCACACCAGTGAAAGCAGCCATCTTAACTGTGCACAACGCTGGCGTTCCTGGTGGTGGAATGGGGTAATGATGGACTGAAGTACATGGAGGTTGTTTGCTGCATAATCATACACCTACCGATTCTATAAGTTATCTCAATACATTTCTATATCATTCTAAAGTTGCAAATTCCTTTTTGATTCGCCCTGTACATCTCTATTTGGATTACATTCATTATAATTAAAGTCACCTATTGGATTACCTGGCACAGAGAGAGTCTTGTAGAAGACTCTCTATAACTTTAAATGATGAAGTGTTCTGATTCGAAAACTTTATTTGCCGAAATCGCAATTGATCGTACAGTGATGACTAGTTTCGGCAAATTTGAACTGCAATTTTTTAAATATTCTTCCTTAATACTTATTAATTATAACCTAGACGTCTGAGCTTGTAACCCCACACCCTATATGAGTTGCAAATCATTGTCGCCACATCAGTAGTAGAGCTATAACAAGCCTACAGGGCTTCCACGGACATTTCTGTGTGAAGTTATTTATTATGACTACAGGTTACTGGTGATTTAATGTCTATGGCGAGCGTGGACTAGAGGTGGAAGATGGACGCTGATGATCTCATAGTATAGGATTATTGTCTGCAAATGTTGCCGCTCATTGTTGCTAATACACTGCCAGAAAAAAAAAATTGGAGCTTTTGTAGGTTAATAGGTCACTCAAGATTTATTGTTGCAACACTGCATATGGAGTACATGAAGTGGTAACACATACAGACGATTAGCACACACGGTTGGACGAACCAGGCATCGACCCAACCTGAGACATCCATATTAGCAACTGGCGTAGCCACCACGGGCGGCAACACAAGCGCTGACTCTGTCATCGAGTCAGTAGTATGGGTGGCGAATACAGCCCTGGGATACGTGATGTCACTTAGTTGTGAAAGAGTCCTCGCTTGACACGCCGCACCTGTCACTTGTCGTCCCATCATAGCCCACACCTGCTGCACTGGAGAGGAGTCCAGAGATCGTACCAGCCAGGGAAGTTGCCACACGTCTTGCAGGGCACATTGAGCTCGATGAGCAGTATGTGGGCGAGCATTATCCTCTTGGAACAACACACCATCTTCCTGTTACAAGAAAAGCAAAAGAGCAGGTTTAACAACATTCTGCATGTCCTCTCCAGGAACGGCACAGTAAGGCCATTATGTTTCGGAAGAGTACACTCTTTGAGGTAGCACTCACCAGCTCTTCGTCATATGCACAAACCACCGTCACTTGGATGCAGGCAGTATCTGCTGCCGTCGCTGAAGACCAGGGCGCGCCATTCCTTCTTCCAGATGAAAGAAGCCCTGGCGGCACCAGTCGATGCTGTGGTGTGGGTGGGAGAGGAGTTAGGAGTGTGGGTGCCCATAGTGTCATTGCTAATAGGTGGCTCGCAACAGTTTGTGTTGAGGTGTCTGGTCTCACGAGCTCTGTTACCTGTGCTGTGGTAGCTGTACGCCCTGTCGCCGCTGCCCCTGGAATAAGACGATTCTGGCGGGCGTCAGGGCTGCGTGGGCGTGCAGGAGCTCGTCTGCGAATGCGAGAGTGATCACGTGACCACTGACAGCATCACAGAGTGGCGCAGCACGTGCAGCTTATGCCGCAGTTCTGTAAAAGGACGGCAATTTGACCCCTTCCAGATGTACGAATATATATAATGGTTATGAATATGATCAGGGATAAATTGAGTTTTGTGAAAAGAATATAAGATTTTTGGTTGCTTGATATTACTAAACATCCTGGTCTGGTAAAAAAGCAAGAGATTGTCAACAGACAGTCAGGCAGAAATTATCTAGCTGACTAGTTAGATTCATGGCTGACTCTAGAGGAAACATTTGGACTCCATAACGAAAATGTCTGACCCTGATTTGTCGTATGAACATTGTAATGAAAATATTGGTTTTGATTTATGGAAGAGCATTAGTTTCACTTTTCCGTCTTTCATAGGTACTGAATTGGGTGTTCAGTAACTTTCATCAAGTGAACAGCGTCGATACAGTATTGCAAAGTTTAAAAGACGCGGCGGAACGGCATTTAAGTATGACTGATACTATCTTCCAGAAGGAAAGAAATGATAGCTGTTCAGATATTTAGTCTCAATAGTGGGTTTATAGGTGAATGCAGTGTTAATTTCACCTCATATCCCTACTGTATTAGTGAAGGAGCTGAGCTGTTCCACTGCCAGCTGCTGCGGTCTCCCAGTGGCAGAGCGGTCGGCGCCGGGGCGTCGCTCCGCCCCCGCACGGCGGCAGCAGAGGCCGGCGCTGCAGCTGGTGAGGCGCTGCGGCCGCCCCCGCCTACCTCAGTCAGCACAGCACTGCAGCCGGAGCAGTCCCTCTAGAGCTCTGTACACTGGCGTCAGTGTTGGGTTATTCGCGTGTGCAAACCGGAGTGACGTGAATAACACAGGCGGTGTACGCCGAAATGCTACATCCGCGTTGACGATTTGTTCACCTGATTGTTCCCTAAACTTGTGTCTCTGATCCTACTGGTGAGCGTAATACAGTACTACGCTCGCTAGAAGTGTTCTTTGATGAGAACTAATACCTACCATAGCGCGTTACACAGAATATGCTGGAGTATAGTGAACACGGCTGCTTGTTAAATCACTGACCCTGTATCAGTTGAAACAAAGAATAGCAGGTGCCCACTGTGATTTCTTGACAAGGCCTGTATTTGTAAGCTATTCAGTTACAGACACGTTTGCTGGATGTACGAGTACGGTGTGGATGACTGATTTGATCATTTCTGACACAATATAACTTTCACTGCTCCAAGTTATTCGTTCTTTTGAGAATAAAAGTTGTTCTAGAATGTGTTGAGAATTTTTGTCTTATAACGCAGCTTCAATATATTTACTGTTAAATGGTGGACGTCTATTAGTTTGTTTTTGACCTTGCCGGTTGCAACCCTCGTCAATGCGATCGCGCGACATGTGTGGGCGACATGTTTACACAGGCGGGTTTTCTGCCAGATGTGAAGACACACTTCCGTTGTGGAAACTATTAAAAGCATATCGCATTGAAGCCCGGCAAAATTTTGACTTTCAGTAAAACATCGCCATTCTTGGTGATACTGTCCTTTTTTTAAGTCATTTCTCTCGTTTCTTCTTCAACAGTGGCTGTTTTGTGTGCCAAGGGAGAATAGAGCCGTGACTTACTAACATGTTTGCTATAAATCTGTCCATTAGTGGGAAGCTACTGTCGCAGGATCGCGATTTCTCGCCTCCAAGTCGTATTTGCGTAAGTGGAGCTTTGCGGATGTGTGCCAGGAATACTCCACGCTTTTACGTGTGTGTGTGTGTGTGTGTGTGTGTGTGTGTGTGTGGGACGTGCGTCATGTCCTCGCTGTGTCAGCATGCAGTTAGCGGTCAGCGGGCAGCTAACATCCCGTTTGCGGTCTGAGCCGCTTCCAGTTTCCGACAGCCCGGCTGTGGGCGTCACAGCAACACAGGGCGAGGGAGGCCAGCGAGCGACACGGGCCGAGTCCACACACCAGGGGGTGCAGCGTACGGACCGACCCAAAATCACTGTAGTGGTGACACGTGGCTGCAGTCGACTCTTACCGATACGTCGATAAGCAGTACAGAAAACGTAAAATAAAATTCAGAATTTCCATCGTTGTGCAGGAGCAGTGAGTTTGAAGGTGCCACACACTTTTGAATCGGCACCTTCCAAAACGTTGAATCCGTCCTCCTTGCCATGCCGCCACTGCGCTCTCTGCCATCTAGACTTAAACTATGGCCGGCCGGTGTGGCCGACCGGTTCTAGGAGCTTCAGTCTGGAATCACGCGACTGCTATGGTCGCAGGTTCGATTCCTGCCTCGAGCTTGGATGTGTGTGATGTCCTTAGATTAGTTAGCTTTAAGTAGTTCTATGTTCTGGGGGACTGATGACCTCAGATATTAAGTGCCATAGCGCTCAGAGCCATTTTGTACCTAAATGTATGGCCTGACACGCTGTGTCTCTTACATGATGCGAGTCTCACCATGGCTTCATGCCAAATCCCTACAAAGAATTTAAAATAAATTTCGTCCGTTTCGAATAGCTACACCCATTGATAACCGCTTCATTAAGTTTTAAAGATATAAATAACTGATTTATAAATTTTATAAAAGAATATAAGGAGAAGATTAAATCGATTAAGTAGACATATAGATATCAGAGTAGCAAATTTTACCTGTTGATTATCAGTACAACATAGAATACAGAGAATCTGTGGTACCCTCATGTCGTTTATGTACGAAGTAAAATATCCGACAATGTACACTAAATTACTCCAATCCCTCCTCCACCGACACTGTTTGGCGGAAAGACCCTCGCCGCCGTGAGATGGCGTGCGTGCCTCAGTGATGCACACAGCCGTACTGCAGATCCAACAACGTGGAAGGGGCGTCTGTGCAGGAGCCAGACCAACATATGGTTCCCGTAGAGCGGCAGCAGCCTACACAGAATAATGCTGCTGAAAATAATATGGGTAAATCCAGTTCTTAACGAAAAGTTACATAATCGAATGGATGAAACATATAGAAGGAATCGACTGACAGCAAACGTCTTCAAGTATCGAGGAATCGTTAGTCAGGTAATGGAACAAAGTGTGCGGTAGTACAGAAAAAGCAAAGAAGCTAAGCAGTGAATGGTTGGAGGTATCAGGAATTCTTTACGTCATTAGCTACAATTGAAAACATTACTTACAGATATTAGCATCCATAGGTTTAATACTCATTCGCAGGGCAATTTGAGACACATTGTTTATGATATCCATTCCTATACATTACGAACGACTGTGCAAAGAGTATTACTAAAATAATAGTCAAAGTTTTGCTTCGGGACACAGATTTTCTTCGGTCAGTCCCCTACTATTCTACCTGTGTTCTTCAGAAGTACAGTGCAATGTTCTTTCGGACATGCATACATATATGCACGCTTGCATGTCCGAAGAAACATTGCATCGTATTTCTGAACAACACAGGCACTTCAGCATCGCATTTATCCGCCGATACCGGGAAAGCGACTGTCAGTTAACATGTCTCCAAATCAAATGGCTCTGAGCACTATGGGACTTAACTTCTTAGGTCATTAGTCCCCTAGAACTTAGAACTACTTAAACCTAACTAACCTAAGGACATCACACATACGTGCCCGAGGCAGGATTCGAACCTGCGACCGTAGCGATCGCACGATTCCAGACTGTAGCGCCTAGAACCGCTCGGCCACCCCGGCCGGCAACATGCAACATGTCTCCCCTGTACGGGAATATACATAACGTATGTACGAGTGCAGGGGTAGCAGACACATGGTTGACGACATATGGAAATCAGGGTCTCGTCTTGAAGAAATGCAAGTGAATTTACGCTAACGCGTATGAATTTATGCACCATCTCGCCACATAAGTAGTCTAATGTCAATTAAGTAGGTGGTAGTACACTGGCATTTTTTCCTGGGTTTGTTGGTGAGTTAATGTTTTCATTTTTTCCATTTCTTTCCCTGAGCGACCAGCTCGTACTTCCTGTTCCACTTTCTCCTGAACGTGAATGTAGCGTTCCACTTTCGTTCGAAAAACTAAAGGCAGGTACACACTCTCAGATGAGAACAGCAGACAGTAGAGCGCTGTTTCATCTGCAGTTCGATAGAAACAAAACACAGCGACAAAGAAAGAAATAAAGAATTATTTGCCCATTGCATGAAATGTAATGACTACTGGTGTGGTGTCACCGCCAGACACCACACTTGCTGGGTGGTAGCTTTAAATCGGCCGCGGTCCATTAGTACATGTCGGACCCGCGTGTTGCCACTGTGTGATCGCAGACCGAGCGCCACCACAAGGCAGGTCTCGGGATACGGGATAGCACTCGCCCCAGTTGTACGGCTGAATTTGCTAGCGACTACATGGACGAAGCATTGCTCATTAGCCGAGCCAATAGTTAGAATAGCCTTCAGCTAAGTCAATGGCTACGACCTAGCAAGGCGCCATTAGTAACATTGCATGTATCTAGGGAGTCTCACTTATATCGTCAATAGCGATGTACCAAGGATGGAATAAAGTTAAATATTCCAGAAGCTACGTACTTTTCTTTATAACATTCATTACGTATCCTGTTACAGACCTATATCTTGCCTGCTAAACGCGTGCCTTTCGGCTACTTCCGTGGCGTGGCTGTCTTGCTACGCCACAACAGTTGGCGACGAGTCAACGGAAAGGGTCTTGTTCTTTCTAATTGCTTACATTTACTTGTGTCATGGCTTCGCCAGATGTACTGTCCGAATTTTATCGCTTGCAGAATCAGCAGACGCAGGCGTTATTGGATGCCCTTGGTCAGCTCGTCCAGGGTCAACGTGCACTGCCAAACGATGCGGCAGCTGCCGCTCCACCGCTACCGCAGCCACAACACGCAGTTGCACCCCAGTTTCGGCCTTTTGATTCAGCCCAGGAATCATGGACGGAGTGGTCACGTCAATTTGGATTCCATCTCGCCACCTACAGAATTCAAGGTAATGAGCGGCAGCCGTTTTTGATTTCGTGTGTAGGTGTGTCCACCTACCGTGTGATAGTGAAAATGTTTCCCTGACGCGACGTAGCGACTCTGTCCTACGAAGAAATTTTGTCTGCATTGGATGCCTATTTCAAGGAAACAGTCAATGTCGTTGCAAAAAGGTATACTTTCTTTCGTACAAAACGTACGGCCGGTCAAACTAATAGGGAGTGGGTTGCAACATTGCAAGGCCTTACAAGGGATTGTGGTTTTGAGTGTGAATGTGGACTCCCTTATTCAGATACAATGGTACGTGATGCAATTGCACAGAACGTTTCTGATGTTCGTATACGGGAACAGATTTTGAAACTAGTTAATCCCTCCCTTCAGCAAGTGATAGACATATTAGATAGACAAGACACACTTGACTTTGCTCAGGAATCATTTGCAACTTCGCCAGCTGTGTGTAACATTAACCGGCCCGCCGGGCGCGCTGCGCGGACCGATAAACTGCCCTCGCGCACGTCCACGCAGCTGCCGCCACACTCTAAATCAGGTGTGCCGCGCAAGCATACAAATGCAGTGAAATCATGCCCGCGGTGTGCAACTAGACATTCGCGTGACACTTGCCCGTCACGCCAAACTATTTGTTTTTACTGTAATAAAAAAGGACATGTTCAAAGTGTTTGCCACAAAAAGCTCAGATCAGACAATCACAATCGTTCCTGGCCCTTCGCTTCGCGCCGGAATCGAACCCAGGACACTCAGGCTCGTGGACCTTCGCCCATGGACATTCATGTAGTTAATTCTGCTTCGTCCAGTGCCACTTTCTCTAACAGTGACTGTGTTCATCCCACACGAAGTGTGCGTCGACGTCGCCGGAAATCACGTCAATTAGCAAGTGATTCTGTACCTGTATCAATTCAAATTGCACGCGAAAGTCGCTCTTGTCGTCGGCAGGACAATAAACTTTTTGCAGACTTGGACTTTGAAGGCAAAGTGATCCCATTCCAGCTCGATACCGGAGCTGCAGTTTCCTTGATCAATCACAACACGTACAAACAACTGGGCAAACCGTGCCGCAAATGTTCAGCTCACTAGTTATTCAGGCCAGCATATCCCTTTGTTAGGACAGTGCACTCTTCTTGCAACATACAAGGGACAAACAAAACTTGTGTCATTTTACGTTCTTCGTTCTTCTTCTGCAGTGAACTTGTTTGGTTTAGATTTATTTCAGTTGTTTAACATGTCTATAGTAAATCAGGTCCTATCAGTGAATCAGACTATGCCTTCAGACAGTGTTTCTCGTCTGTGTGAAGAATTTGCAGACATTTTTGCACCGGGCTTAGGTTGCGCTCAGAACTATGAAGCACATTTGGAACTGAAAGTAAACGCGCAACCGAAATTTTTCAGAGCGCGCAAAGTTCCTCACGCATTGCGTGATGAGGTCGCAAGAACATTACAAGATTTAGAATCACAAGGTGTGATTGAACGTGTGCAGGCTTCTCTCTGGGCCTCACCCTTAGTAATTTTGCCGAAACCTTCCGGAAAATTGAGACTTTGTGTG
Organism: Schistocerca piceifrons; assembly: GCF_021461385.2. Lineage (NCBI taxonomy): Eukaryota > Metazoa > Arthropoda > Insecta > Orthoptera > Acrididae > Schistocerca > Schistocerca piceifrons. The sequence goes on along the minus strand of NC_060148.1, from coordinate 70,563,228 downwards.
GACTTCAAGGCAACAGTGAATCCACAACTAGTGATTGCAACTTTTCCATTACCCCGCCCGGAAGATCTTTTTGATAAACTGTGCCCGGGTCAATACTTTTCGAAGTTGGACCTCGAAGATGCGTACTTGCAAATACCAGTGGACGAAGAATCCCAGCGCGTCTTGGTGGTTAACACGCATCTTGGTTTGTACCGATTCAAAAGACTGCCGTTCCGGTGTGCCTCCGCCCCTGCATTGTTTCAGCAATATTTACAAACTGTTTGTGCGTCGGTCCCTACTGCTGCGAACTATCTGGACGATATTGTGATCTCCGGACGGACAGCCGACGAACATTTAGCAAATCTAAGAACATTATTTCAGGTATTGCGACAAAATGGTCTTCGCTTGCGGAAGGACAAATGTGTGTTTTTTGCTCGTGACTTGCCATATCTGGGACATGTAATCAATGCCCAAGGCATCCGTCCCAGTCCAGAACACCTCCGTGCCATACATGACTTGCCTTCGCCGCAGACTTTGCAGCAGCTACAGAGTGTGTTGGGTAAAATTAACTATTATCATCGCTTTCTGCGCAATGCCTCTTCCATTTCAGCTCCGCTTCATCGCTTACGCCGTAAAGGTGTTCCGTTCGTCTGGACGACGGAATGCGAACGCGCTTTTCGCCAGTTGAAATCGGCGTTGCTTTCAAATACTTGCCTTACACCATTCGATCCCCAGAAACCCCTTTTGTTGATGGTAGATGCATCGGATTTCGGGATCGGTGCTGTGCTTGCGCACAAAGATGGATCGCATGATCGCCCTATTGCCTTTGCGTCCAAATTGCTCTCGTCTTCGCAAAGAAATTATTCACAGATAGAGAAAGAAGCTTTGGCTCTCGTGTTTGGTGTTACTAAGTTCCATGATTTCTTGTATGGTCGTCACTTTACCATCATCACAGACCACAAACCTTTGACGTCGCTTTTTCATCCGAACAAGCCTGTACCTCCGCGTACAGCACAGAAATTCATTCGCTGGTCTATTTTCCTCTCGCAGTACCGCTACGATATCTTGTATCGGTCCACTGCTAAGCACGGAAACGCCGATGCGTTGTCCCGTTTGCCTGTTGCTGAGGATAGAGCATTCGATTCTTCCGAACTTGCTTGCATGTTCATTGATGCGGAAACTGATGACGTGGTCGAATCGTTTCCGATTGATTTTCGTCGTGTAGCTACAGCCACAGCTGCTGACCCGGTCCTTGCTACCGTTTTGCGTTTTGTTGCTACGCAACGGCCTTTGTCAAAGTCTCGGATCGAGGATCCGTTGGTTCGCAAATTTTTTGCTCACAAGGAGAGACTTTTTGTTCGACGTGGTGTTTTGTTGTTGCGTTCTGATAATGATCAGTCCAGAGTCGTGGTCCCACGTTCGTTACAGTCCTCTGTTTTACGGCTTCTTCACCAAGGACATTGGGGTATGGTGCGAACGAAACAACTTGCTCGTCAGCACTGTACTTGGTTCGGAATCGATGCTGCGATTTCGAATATGTGTTCTTCTTGCATGGCGTGTGCCTAACAACAATCCGCACCGCCGCGGAAAGTCTTTGCATGGCCAAAAGCCACTTCACCTTGGCAACGCTTGCACATCGATTTTGCTGGTCCATTGTGGAATGCTCGATGGTTGGTTCTGGTAGATGCCTTCAGTAATTTTCCTTTTGTTGTTCGGATGTCTTCCACGACGTCAACTGCCACCATCCAAGCGTTGTCTGCTATCTTTTGCATTGAAGGTCTTCCGCGGACTATTGTTTCCGACAATGGCCCACAATTCATGTCCGCAGAATTTCAATCATTCTGCCAGGCCAATGGTATTCAACATCTGACATCCGCGCCGTTTTCGCCTCAGTCAAACGGAACCGCTGAACGACTGGTCCGGACTTTCAAGTCACAGATGTTGAAGTTGAAAGAGTCGCATTCTCGGGAGGACGCGTTGTTGCTGTTTTTGTCATCGTATCGCTCTCAGCCCCGAGATGGTCGCTCGCCGGCTGAGTTGCTCCACGGTCGCCCTCATCGAACCTTGATGTCTTTGCTGCACTCGCCGCATCAGGTTCCTGTGCAGCCGCAGACTTCTGCTTTTGCTCCAGGCGACGTTGTATTCTATCGCAACTATCGAGGTTCACGGCGTTGGCTCGCAGGGCGCATTCTTCGCTCCTCGGCCGCGCGATGTATCTGGTTTTGGGGGCCTCTGGTGAGGTGCGTCGGCATCTCAATCAGCTACGCCTCTGTCGTCGCACGGGTTCTGCCGCTCCCTGTCTGCTTTCAGCGTCGGTGCCGTCCGGTCAGCGCCCTGGTGACCCATCTACTGGCTCGCCTCATCCCCAGGTGTTACCGACGATGCCTTCCATATTGCCCCATGGCGACGCGCCGCCGCAGCCGCCGCCGCCGTCGCCGACTGTCCTCCAGCCGGCGCCGCCCGCAGTGGACGCTTCGCTGCAGCCGCCAAGCGCCTCCCTGGGTCACGCGCCGCCGATCGGTTCCCGTGACCAGCTGTCCTCCGCCATGGAACTCTTGTCCGCTCCGGACCACATGGCGTCTTCGCGCGCCGGATACCCCGACGCAATGGAGGTCGACCCTTCGGCTCCTCCTGTCTCTTTACGGGCGCATACACCGCATGTTGACGTGCACCCTGGACTAGGCTTTCAGGCGTTTCCTAGCTCCCCTCGGACCGAATGGCCGGGTGCGGGTGGCACAGCCTCGCCTGTTGTTAGGCTCCCCACCTCATCGCATACGTCAACATGGGGTCCTCCCCACGGCGGGCGGAAGCCTTATAACACGACCGTTCGCCGATTTGCGGGGGAGGAATGTGGTGTCACCGCCAGACACCACACTTGCTAGGTGGTAGCTTTAAATCTGCCGCGGTTCATTAGTACATGTCGGACCCGCGTGTCGCCACTGTGTGATCGCAGACCGAGCGTCACCACAAGGCAGGTCTCGAGATACGGACTAGCACTCGCCCCAGTTGTACGGACGACTTTGCTAGCGACTACACGGACGAAGCATTGCTCATTAGCCGAGCCAATAGTTAGAATAGCCTTCAGCTAAGTCAATGGCTACGACCTAGCAAGGCGCCATTAGTAACATTGCATGTATCTACACAGTCTCACTTATATCGTCAATAGCGATGTACCAAGGATGGAATAAAGTTAAGTATTCCAGAAGCTACGTACTTTTCTTTATAACATTCATTACGTATCCTGTTACAGACCTATAACTTGCCTGCTAAACGCGTGCCTTTCAGCTACTTCCGTGGCGTGGCTGTCTTGCTACGCCACAACAACTGGAGCGATGAAAATTTATACATTGCCCTGGGTGAGAGCAGTAACAGACGGTAGTGTTCTGTCTATGCCAGTGGTACAGACGCTAGTCCCTGCCCCTGTGCATACACACACTCACACACACACATAGTCAGAAGGTTAAGAGCTGCAAAGATGACAAATTTGTTCTTATTGAGGTAGTGGATAAGTTGCAGAACATAGTCGATGAAGGAGAAGTTCCAAGTGAACCCCACTCTTATTGACAAGAAGATGCAGTGGTTATGGAAACATTAGGAGCAGCCGGGTTCAGACATCCTGTCCATTCCCTCCAATGTGTTGACCTTCCCACCTCAATCATGTGCAAACAGACACACTTTGATTCTAGCCATTCCAAGACCCACGCCATTGTATAAAACAAACAACCGCTTTTCAAACTCGTAACTACAGCCTTAAGAAACCATCCTATCCAATTTACTAACTTATTAAAATACCCAAGACTAACCCTAGGCTGTACACTAATGTGAAAGCTGCACATACAGACTATACAAGGAAAGTGTACAACAGAAGAATACTTCTGTAGCTAGTTACTGATCAAACATGAGAATTGCATCCTTGTACTGTACTCCACAACTTCAAACCTGGGAACTGACTTGTCTCATTTTCCAGAGCCTGGAGTGTCGCTGGTATGTACTACGACACCCCCTGTGGACATCAAATGAATGACTACTGTCGATTGCCTAGCGCCGTAAGACGAGGCTCTAACCCACTGCAACTACATTTTCGTGATATTGACAGAGAACAGGCGAGTAGCGAATTACTATAGAATGCTTCAGATGTAAATTAACGGTTAAGACGGAGGTGAACGTTGTTGGACACGAATACATTTTAACGAAAATGAGATCTTCGTTAGCATCAGCCAACGTGTGTCTGCAAATGCCCATACATAACATAGAGTTTCGTGAATGTAGTCTCTGCACGAGCCCTAACTGATATATGGATCACTGTCTGTTGCTTTTTCAGCAAAACCGTACTGAACATTCAAGTTTTGGAAGGAGGCGGCGAGTTGTGCTCCCGAAGAATAGGAGGAATGTTTAACGTTTCAAGTCCTCTTGACGTCGAGACCATTCGAGTAGGGACATGGCCTCTCACTACAGAAGAATGAGAGCAGAAATCAACAGTACCCGTATTTAAGGGAAGGCCGCACTGTTTTCTGCAGTGGTTTGGCGAAACCACAAAAACCTAAATCTGGGAAGATGGACCGTGATTTGATCGTTACCTCTGTACCACAGCTTTTCCTGTACATTTTTGGTTTCTGCTGGCGTTCCGTGTATGGTCACAGCGTGGGGATGTCAGGCACTCCAGCTGTACACATCACGTGGAACACGCACACAAATGCGCACAAAATGAGTATCTGTCGAATAATGTTCAGAGAAATTTGTTGCCAAAGCATTCGTCTGTTGCATTCTATAGACAAGTTGCGTAATTAGTCACTCAGGAATTCGTGTTCCAATGCAACATAGTGTCCAGCGGGATATGAGTTGGATATGTGATGTCATAAGATATAGATTCTTCTACGATATTTCTGCAGCCGTGGTCCAGGGGTAGTTCCGCATCGAGCGCCGGGTGGGAGGGTCGCCATTTTACTGCCTCACCACAGTACGAGCATACCTGGACAGCTTTCCCTCAGTGTTTTCGTGGCCTCGTGTGTAACACATCGTCTTGGCCAGAACAGTTGTGTGATGTGACGGGTATACAATGTGAACGCCATTCCACTCAATACCCTTCGCAGAGTTACAGTAGGATCCGTTCAGTGGAGATGGTAGTAAAATACAACATTCCTTCCCATCTACAGTTTTGTGTGTACCGCATTCATACATCATATTATGAGGAAGTAGCGACGTGCTTTCTCATCAGCTAAAGTGGCCAGCTATTAACTAATTGCTAGTGGAGGATATTTGTGATGATCTCGTTTCTACTGCTCACGAGATTGTTGCCACGTCTTGGCCAGGTGCATTGGAGCAACAGAGAGAAGCGCATCTACCTGCTGCTGACTTTTCAGTTTGATCTTAGTTGCAGGGTCGTGAAGCTGTTGTTAGGAGACTGGCTGTGTCCGCAGTGCAACACAAGAGATGTCGTACACAGGACAGAGAGCAGTTGGGTACATCTACTCCTCACACAGCGCTCCCTGAAGTGAGTCTGTTGGCTGTTATATACTGTAGTGCTGACTCCTGCTCTACTGGTGGGATCGATTGTGCGAAAAAGGAAGTTGAGATAGCTGGTGTGTGTCCTAGCATCTTCCAGAAACATACAGGCGTGGGGAAGTCGTTGGGATTTCTGGTGTTGCAATGATTAAACAACAGAAAAACTGAGACGCCTCTAAATTTGTCTGTCCCGTTTAAGTCACCCTTTCCTACGACCTCTTGTACAGATATTTTGTTTCAGCTGGTATGTTGCTAAAAACTTCCGTGATTTCGAGACAACGTTGATTTAACAGTATTCGCTCCTAATGACTTATCTAGTGTCATAAACTTAATATTATCAACCAAAGAAAATGAAAAGTAAGAGTTGTATCGAGTGGATGGACGGACACAACCTCACGAATCCATAGACTTTGCATGTCAGCAGGGGACTGTTCAAATTGATGGGTGCTCTGTAATGGTGTGCGGCATGTGCAGTTGGAGTGATATGGGACCTCTGATACGTCGAGATACGACTCTGAGAGGTGACATGTATGTAAGCATCCTGTCTGGTCACCTGCAGCCACTCATGTCCATTCCGACGAACTTGGGAAATTCCAGCAGGACAATGCGACACCCCACACGTCCACAATTGCTACAGAGTGGCTCTAGGAACACTCTTCTGAGTTTAAACACTTCCACTCGCCCCAAACTCCCAGACATGAACATTATTGAGCATATCTGGTATGCCTTTCAACGTGTTGTTCAGAAGAGATCGCCAGCCCCTCGTACTATTACGGATTTATGGACAGCCCTGGACGATTCATGGTGTTATTTCCCCCAGAACTCATTCAGACATTAGTCGTTTTGCGGCAGTTGTGTGAGCTCACGGGGACACTACACGATATTAGGCCTGTGTACCAGTTTCTTTGGTTCTTCAGTGTATAACGTAACAATTCAGAAATTTAATGCGGATGATACAGAAATACACGACGTTTCAATGTATAGCTATGCTGATATTGAACGACAGGAAGAACCTGAACCTGAATGTGGATGTTCAAGGAGTGTACGCCGACCTACATATGAAGAAACGATCACCATAATAAAATAAGGGAAATCAGAGGTCGCACGGAAATATATGAGCGATGTTTTTTCCACGCGCTATACTTGATTGAAATAACAGAGAATTTTGAAGGTGGTTCCATGAACCCTCTGACAGGCACTTAAATGGGATTTTCAGAGTATCCATGTAGATGTAGACTTCTGCTGCAGCACCTGGAGACCTGGTCAAGTCGGCATGACAGCGCGTATGGAGCCAAATCAGAAGGAGTGCTAGGACTGAGCATACGCAGAAGTAACAGAGGTGGTTGTGGCATTCAAACCGGAGTGTTTGGCAGAAGGAGGAAGTTGTTTTCGCGAAATTCTCAAAAAAATGGTTCAAGTGGCTCTCAGCACTATGAGACATCTGAGGTCATCAGTCCCCTAGACTGAGAACTATTTAAACCTAACTAACGTAAGGACATCACACACATCCATGCCCGAGGTAGGATTCGAACCTGCGAGCGTAGCAGCACCGCGGTTCCGGGCTGAAGTAGCTAGAACAACTCGGCCACAGCGGCTGGCGTGAAATTCTATTAAGTAAATTTACAGAAAAGGAATTCGAGGCAAAATGTGCTACATTTATGTTGAAACTATTGCACGTCTCAAGTAGGAACCTCGAGAACGAAGTAAGAGAGATTAATGTGCGTACAATGGTATCTATTCAATTACACACACTCGCTAAATATGGCAAAGAAACAGTAGATACATTCGTTTAGGTTGTTACCAAGTACCATTAACCATGCTGTATTATTCATTGATCAATCATCAGTGATTGTTTGCTTAGTGTTTCCTCTAAAACATGATACTCAAAAATAAGGCTTGCATGTCACTGCCAGTGGAGCTGATGGACATCAGAACAACTTGTGCCACTTATCGCAGAAAGCGACGGAAAGGCCGGTGTTCTTGTGGAACACCGTCTCCTACTCACCCAGCAGAGGCAGGACAACACTCTGGACACCTGCAGAGTTCAATAATTCCTCAGACACAGGGGGATCGTGTCATGTTAAAGTTCCCCAAGCCACGAGACTGAGAGTGTATCTGATTTGTTACTTCCGAGGGAACTGTGGCATGTAATGGAGAGTAGTGAAAGTGTATAAATGTCTTGTCCTGGTGAAAGATCACTCCCAAAAGTAGCACAGTAGTACAGCTTGGAGGAATCCAGCACAGTTTAGTGTTCCCTCTCAGAACAACATGGTTTATTTTAAGTTACAGATGGCCACAAAGGATATTTAGAAACTGATCCTTTAACCAGTAATACAGGATATGTGGAACATCTGCGCAAGAGCAGCTGTGTGATTCAGAAAGTTAGTCAATAAGAGCTGTCCTGCTGAAACAACACATCCCAGTATAGTTGTCCAAAAGGCAGCAGACCAGGCTTGTTGTATCTAGCAAATTCTATGTTTTCCGACCAAACACCACTGGTTATTTTGGCTTATTATTCTGTCCAGCATGAAACGCCAATAAATCAGCCTGTCTGCGTCAGGTGAACTGAGCAACACCATGCAGAGGAGATCCCTGTAACACAATAACTGAGTAAATGGGTGTCGTTCTGAGCAAAGGTTAAATCAGCTGGTTTTGTAGGAACGGTGTAGGAACAGGTCTGGTGTATCCTGCTCTCTTCAGGGTGTCCTAAACAAGCTTCATGGGTTACCTGTGGCCACAACTGAACACGACATGCAACCTGGGTTAGCTCTTAGACGTCACAACCAGGTTGGTTGAGCTACTTCAGCACGACTGGAGCTATGAGTGAGGCGCATTGTCGTGCTGGTAGATGCCAATGTTGGAGGGTCAGTGCAGGCTAACGCTTCTTATGTTCTCCACAGTTCAGCGTATCCTTAACAAACACCAGGCTTCGTTTGACCTTACGTTTCCGCACAGCATGATATATTAATCTGCTCTTGCATGTCTTCATGGTGGGACATAATGTGTATCACATCAACTGTATCACTGTAACACAGCATGGAAGGTGAGGTAATGCTGATAATGTACCAATGGCAGCAGAGCAGGCTGCATGCTCCTGCTAACTTCCGTTTTACCTCCACAACCACCACATGTGATCTGCTGTAAACTCATAATATTCACTCTCACCTTTAAAGTTATCTTTCACATCAGACTCTACTCTACTCTACTTTACGTTTCCACGTAAAACCTGCTTTATAACTATGCAATTACAATTTTATTTATGTATATGCAGGCACTGATTACGTCTGTGGGCTCTGAATAATAATAGAATAGAGACAATTATATTTTGTATTTGTAAAGGATTAAGTACTGGATTTGTGAAATAATATCTGTGTCGGCGAGTTCCGAAACCGCCACAGAAAAAAATTAATGAAGAAAAACTCAAAGATTTCATGACAATCAGCCATTTTATAAATAGTAGTGTAAGAATAATATTGTCGTTGTCGTCTTCTTGGAGTCACATAGAGAGGAGGAATCTGTGACGCTATGTTTAACACATAGGGTAGCTTTCATTTGTCAAGATTGTAAGCAGGACGCTATTAGGCGCTGATTATTAAGAATGGTGTGTGAACTTGTTATTCGAGTTTTAAATATAGTTGTGTAATGAGAATTCGTATGGTACTATTAGAAAGCTTGCCTGGTATTTTACACATCTATTTGCGACACTTTCAGCTTTTTAAGTCGTGTCCGCGGTGCAGAGCTGAGACACGGCGGAGCGAGCCGCCGCCGCGGCAGATTCAAATCTGATAATAAGGGCAACCATACGGCAATAAGCGGTCAGGCGAAAAGTGCATTTAAAATTATTTCTCACAGCAGTTCGAGATCGGAGTACAAAGCAGCAGATTTTACGTTCTGTTTCACAGGCAGACGCGGGCTGCTAATATTGTAAACTTTAACAGTGTCAGAGTTAAAATACTTCCATGTTTCAACAGGAAACCTTGCTAAGCAAAAATTATGCGCTAGTAAAAGTTATAGAAAATGGGTCGAATGGCTCTGAGCGCTGTGGGACTTAACCTCTGAGGTCATCAGTCTCCTAGAACTTAGAACTATTTAAACCTAACTAACCTAAGGACATCACACACATCCATGCCCGAGGCAGGATTCGAACCTGCGACCGTAGCGGTCGCACGGTTCCAGACTGTAGCGCCTAGAACCTCTCGGCCACCACGGCCGGCCAAAAGTTATAGAAAAAACATTTATTGGTTAATAATGATAGTCTTATGCTCTAGTGTTAGCCATGGCACTGATTAATAATTAATGTTGACGAAAAATCCACTGCAAGGTTTGGGGTTCTTTAAGCACTCCGCACGGTAACTTCATTATTTTTGATAACAGAAATAACTTCAGAACATTTTTACGATAATTGTAGCAGAGGTGGATACGTTGTGCATGCTACTGAGTTACAGTAACAAAACTATTCATTTAATAAGAAGCCAGTTCCAGTATAATAATAATTAATCTCATTTGTTCGCAACATACAATTAACCAAAGTAAACCAGTGTCCAGAAAAAAATAATTGGTTCGCGAAAACTCATGCAATGAATTTTGGCAATAATATCCCACATACTAGCAAAAGTATGGCAACTAACAAATCTGAGCCAGGGGTAGGGGGAGACACAGTAATAAGGTGTGACCTCCAGAACTGGAACCTGGGGGAGGAAATCGACATAAAACTGCAGTCTCCGTATGTCCATCTGTCAGTCAGTCGACCTGAATTTCCAGCTGTTCCATCTCACTTCGTCCTCGAGCCGCGAGTTAACGTCATTCCATTCCAGTCTGGGCATCATACGTGAGATGCAAGCAAACCCTGTAATATGCAGGCAGGGGCAAATAAAAATGGCGCGGACGAATGGATACGATTGGACGTGAATGTGACGCAGACACCACGTATATGCCGGCCACGTGATCCAGACCAGTGCAGAGCGCAGGGCCAGCCGTGTCAGTGCGAGTGGAGCAGTGCAAAGGAGGCGACGGTACTCACAGAGGAGCAGTGGGTGTCCGTTGTGGAAAGTAACGTCACAAAAAGGCATTGGAATGCTGTGGTTAGTTGTTTGTCGAGATGTTTAATTGTCTCAAAGTGCCAGCAAGAAACGCCACGCAACGTTCAGTCCAAAAATGGCCTCAGACAGTATCTGTTTTGAACAAGTCAAAAAACATTCTGAAACATGCCCGGACGACAGAAAATGTGAATGGTGCTCACCAGAAAATGCTATAATGTCCTGTCAAATCAATCCGACGCCTGTTGCAAAAAACTGGAATGACACGTCGATCATGCTGACGAATATAGCTGGGCCTGCACATGCATCCCTACTGAGTGTCTGTTGTTCACACGTTAAAACCAGCAGAGTTCCATTAGTGCCTCCAGTTTTGTGATTGGCTTCTTTATGTCTGACGAAGTCTGGTTTCACCTTAGTGGTTATGTCAACTCACAGAATCACTGGTTCACTGCAGCGGAGAATCCATATAATTTCCACAAAACACAGCTGCATTATCACAACGATGGGGTTAGGTGTGCAGTGTCTGCACACCGCGTTATCGACCCCATCTGCTTTCATCAGAGTCTGACTTCGGGGTGTTACACTGCCAACATTTTGAAGTCATTTCTGGCAGCACTAACGGAGAAGGTAAACACCTACAGTTAGTTTCAACAGGATGGAGCAGCTGCCCATACAGCCAGCCAAATCTAGGAGTCACGTGTGACAGAGGTGTTAAGGAGGTCAGTCTGGTCACGACCGTAGCTGGCCAGCCATTTCACCTGATCTGTCACTGTGCAATCATTTTGTGTGGGGAGCTCTCAAGTCTAGGGTGTGTCGCAACAACCCTCATTGCCTTCAAGGGCTGCAGCAGAGCATTTGGAATGAGACTGCATCAATACCAGCAGTCCAGCTTCGATCCACGTTCAGCAGCTGGCTGACCGGGACCCACAAGTGCCAAGAGGTGGACGGTGGCCACTCGCGACATCTGCTACAGACAGGTCAGTACTGTATTTCCTTCACCCTGCTTTGTTACTTCGTACCCTGGAACTCTGTCCTCTGGGCCACTTTTATTTGCCCCACCATATAAACTGGCGAGCTATCTTGAAGGCTAAATTCATCATCAAGTCTCATCATAAACACACTTATCCTCAGATCATTAGTTTGTAACTCGACAGCATGACATAGCTAGCAATTAAGGAGATGCAACACTGATGATGTGCCACGAAAATTGCTCTGGGCCACAAACTCCGTTACAGCACGGAACTAAGTTTCTGATGATGACGTTCTTATGTCGTATGTTCTCGAAATTCCTTCCGTGTTAAATATGAACAAAAAGTTCAAGTTCACAAGAAATATCTCCATCGTCGTTATCAAAACCAACAGATTACCACTGGGCTACCAGACAAGGGGTCTGTGGCGGCCCCACCGTATACATTGCCGAATGCTGTTTTCTCAAGTTTTGATGTAAATAATTTGACGAATTACTTTATAGTCTCCTAGGGGTAAGATAATGACCGTCATTCCCGTAAAAGCTAATGCCCTACATTCTGATGTCTACAGCCACTTACACAGCAGAAAATGTAAGACATGAATGGCGTGTCGCATTTTTTATTGAACAAAACATCCATGTCCGTCTTCCGAGAATTACCTGCTCCTTTCTCTTCATTCGTATTAAATATATTTTAGTTTTCTAACATTCTGTACTTTTTTCGAGTGTTTTTCTGTGGTTTGGTAAACAGTTCCATCATACACAGTGCCGAAAACTCGTCACGGCGTAACCAGCGTCTGACAGGCATACACAGACGTAAGAAGCACCTGCCGTAGAAAACTGCCGTGTCGCGGCACGCCTCACGCGGTTATACACGTCAGTGATGTCACGACACCAGCACTTGTGACACGGCTGTTGATATACTTTTCGGGATGTGAGGTCGTGGTCCAAGAACTTTTCTGCTCCTTACGTTTCGTCCAGAACTGCGCTGGACTTCCTCAGAGGCACTGTTCCACTGAGTCTTGCTGAGTCGGCTACACTCAGCGGAACAGTGCCTCTGAGGAAGTCCAGCGCAGTTCTGGACGAAACGTAAGGAGCAGAAAAGTTCTTGGACCACGACCTCACATCCCGAAAAGTATATCAACAGCCATGCCACCCGGTCGTGAAAGCCTTCATTCTACAACTTGTGACACGCTTATTAGGAGTTAGTCTGACTCAGCACATCCAGTCTGAAGAGGTCGACCGTACATTCCTTTCACAACATTAATGCTTTTTAAGTGTCCAGAACTATGAAGGGCAAATTCTACATTTGTTTTTTGCCTCCTCAGCGGTATTGTGTTGCTCGGTTCTCGTATTTGTCTGTCTTCTCTGTAGAAGCAGTGGAGATAGTGCAGTCGCAGAGTGTCGCTGAGGCGGCCTGCGGCAGGGCACACACTTTCCACTCGTCGCCGCTGATTCTGCATAAAGCCTCGATGCAGCTGACATCAGTACCCCATTCCCACCCGCTTCCTTTCTTCCCGCTCCACCTCAATTTACATATAAAAATACATATTCCTCACACACTGTCAGTCGAACAACGACGAATACAATACCGATTTTTTTGTTTTAGTCTTCAGTAGCAGTTTATTTATTTTGCTACTGGTTACATTTACTTCTCAAGTACATGTAACGTGTCAAATACAAAAATCTGCCACAGTTACTTCGGAAGTCAGGGTCACAAATGCGTGCCAGAGGATGGCCTGAGGATGGTAGTGTGTACTGCAACTGGTGGGTGGGAGGCAAAATAAGCAAACTGTGGCTATAAACTAAAACCAACATTTTCAAAACAAAAATAAGCGCTCATTTTCACCTTCTTGTATCAGTTCACTTCAACATTATTTCACCTCGGTGTGAGGGCGGTTTGGTCGACCTGTTATAAGTAGTCACGTAATCGGTTTGATAGTTTATGCTTAACGGACCTGAAAGCACGACGTACAGTGAGTTTTCCTTAGTCACTAATGTATTTGTTTACTGTAACAGACTTGTCCGAGTCGGCTACAGCAGCCTCTCGCGCACTTTGATCCACCCTCCTACGTACTGCGCACTTGGCTGAGGTTCGGGCACCTTTTTCTTGTTTTTTGTTTTTTTTGCTTTATTGCGATTTCATTCCCCTGCCCCATATGGGCAGGGGAGGGCTGTCAGGGGCACATTCCGCCGTTCTCCAGCCCAGCGACATGACAACTAAAATAAGAAGAAATGTTACATACATAAGGCGATAAAGAAGGGGAACATAAAACAGAGTAAAGGGAGAAAATGGAGGTAAAATTAGACTGACATGGAGACGTTCACAGGGGACAGTTAAAAAAGTCACCAGGAAGTTGAAAAACACAGTTGGCGATGCTTAAAACACAGAGAAGAATGGACATGCACAGGTTAAAAGTCGGCCACAGTGTTAAAAAAACTCCAGAACAACACATTTAAAACCCACTTGTAGCACACAAGATGAAGAATAACACTGCCAGGTGGGACCTGCCGGGGGAAGGTCAGAGCAGATGTAAAAGGAGGGAGAGCAAGGGGCAGCAGGGGAAGCGGCAGGATGAAGAGAATAGGGGTGTCAGCGGGTACATGAAGAGGCCAGGAGATACGTGTGGCGGGAAATGAAGAGGAAAGACAGGGCAGGAGTGAGTGCAGAGACACTGAAAGAGGGCACAAGAGAGGGAGGGAAGTAGGAGGGGGAAGCCGCTAAGGAGGAGGAAGGGGGAGGAGAGGGAGCCCTGAGAAGGAGGCAGGAAGATGGGGTTAGATTTGGTAGGAAGGGTAGAAGTCAGGGCGAAGCTCATCATCTGGGAGGGGTAGACGGTGGAAGTTGAGATGGAGGGTGTGGAGATGGAGAGAGGGTGGGACCCAATGGTAAAGGTGTGGCAACTGGTTGAGGGTAGAGAGGAAGGGAGACACCTGGGGATGAGGGGGATCAAGACGGCGGACAATACATAGTGTGCAGATGTGTTCAAGGAAAAGGAGAATGTGGGGGAGGGGGATGAGGACATAGAAGATGCTCGTGGGGCATGGAAGGCGGATGTGGAAGGCGAGGCGGAGCGCAAAGCATTTGAGGATTTGGAGGGATTTATAGAACTGGGGAGGGGCAGAAATCCAAGCTACACTGGCATAACAGGGGATGGGGCGGATCAATGATTTGTAGGTGTGAAGGCTGGTGGAAGGATGCAGACCCCACGTCCGGCCAGACAGGAGTTTCAGGAGGCAGAGGCGGTTGTGAGGTTTGTTTTGGATGGTAAGGAGATGGGGAGTCCAGGTTAAGTGGCGGTCAATTGTGAGGCCAAGGTATTTGAGGGCAGGAGTGAGGTGGATAGGACGGCCATAAATGGTGAGGTAGAAATAATGGAGGCGGAAGGAGTAGGTGGTGCGGCCTATGATCATCGCCTGGGTCATGGAGGGATAGATACGGAGGAACCACTGGTTGCACCAAGTGGTGAATTCGTCAAGGTGGGTATGGAGGGTATGCTGGGACTATTGAAGGATAGGATAAAGGGCTAGGAAGGCGGTGTCATCAGGAAACTGGAGAAGATGAACAGGTGGGGAAGGTTTGGGCATATCAGCAGTGTACAGGAGATAGAGAGGGGAAAGGACGGAATCTTGGGGCACACAGGCAGAGGGATAGAAAGTACTGGAGTTGGAACTGTGGATAATCACATAGGAGGGACAATGGGAGAGGAAGGAAGCAACGAGATGGATGAAGTTGATGGGGAGAGCATACATCTGAAGAGGAGCCCGGGATGCCAGACACGGTCATAGGCGTTCTGGAGATCAAGGGAAACAAAGATAGCAAAGCAACGGGAGTTAATTTGGAGGGAAAGAAGATTGGTAAGGTTAAGGGCCTGGTCGTTGGCGGAGAAGGAAGGCTGGAAGCCACATTCGGTAAGGGGAAGGAGGTGGTATTGGTTAAGGTGGCTGTGAATACGGTGAGAGAGGATGGTCTCAAAGACCTTACTGAACATGGAAGTGAGGCAAATGGGACGATAGGAAGAGGTATCAGAGGGGGGTTTGTTAGCTTTAGGGTACAGCAGGACATGGGAAGTCTTCCACAGGTCGGGGTAAAATCCAGTGGAGAGGAGGACATTGTAGAAGGTAGCAAGTACAGACAGGAAGGATGCGGGGGATTCCTTGAGGTGGCGGTAGATGACACCATCATGACCAGGGGCGGTGTTGCGTTTGGAACAGTCCCGGCGTTTTTTTGTTGTAAGGAGTTTCCAGATGTGTCGCTGTAATTGCCGGTGGCGGGTGAGAGTATCCCGGTGCGGAGGAAGGAGTGGTAGAGCTGTGCGGGTGGCCAAATCATCTGCTCTAACTGTCCAGATTGTTCTTCAAATCCGTAGCGAACAATTGTGTCCTGGTGACATGACGCATTGTTGTTTGGGAAGATAAAGTCAATAAATGGCTGCAAATGTTCACCAAATACCCGAGCATAACCATCTCTAGCCAACGATTGATTCAGCTGGGCCAGAGGACCCAGTCTGTTCCATGGAAGACAGCCCACACCAAGATGTAGCCACCATTTCTATTGGTGGACGGCCGAAATACCACTCAGCTGCTCTGTTTCCATGTTCTTCTGCATACGCTATTACTTTCAGTTTATAGCCCACATCATATGAATACTTTTTATTTTTTCCATTAAGAAACTATGTGAACACCTGGCTGAAAATGATTCACAAGTTCGTGGCACCCTCCATCGGTAATGCTGGAATTCAGTATGGTATTAGCCCTTCCTTAGCCTTGATGACACCTTTCGCAGGCATACGTTCAATCAGGTTCTGGAAAGTTTCTTGGGGAATGGCAGCCCATTCTTCACGGAGTTCTGCACTGAGGAGAGGTATCGATGTTGGTCGGTGAGGCCTGGCACGAAGTCGGGCTCCAAAACATCCCAAAGGTGTTCTATAGGAGTTAGGTCAGGAATCTGTCCAGGCCTGTCCGTTACAGGGATGATTTTTTAGTCCAACCACTCCGCCAAAGACCGTGCATTATGAACAGGTGCTCGATCGTGTTGAAAGATGCGATCACCATCCCCGAATTGCTCTTCAACATTGGGAAGCAAGAAGGTGCTTAAAAGATTAATGTAGGCCTGTGCTATGATAGTACCAGGCAAAAGAAGAAGACGTGCATGCCCCATTCATGAAAAACACGACCGCACCATAACACTACTGCCTCCGAATTTTACTGTTGGCACTACACACGCCGGCCTATGATGTTCACTGGGCATACGCCATGCCCACACCCTGCCATCGGATCGCCACATTGTGTACCGTGATACGTCACTCCATACAGCGTGTTTCCACTGTTCAATCATCCAATGTTTACTTGACAGCATTCGTGGCAGAACAGTCTTCTCTTGATTGTAGTAAATCAGCTGGAGGACGTAGTCAAGAGTTGTTTCCCTGATTCTAAAATTTCAGTTGCTACTCAACTGCATTGAACTGAATGTTTCCAGATCGTAAACAATGTGACAGGAGAGAGCCATAACAACGCAGAACGAATTTCCAAGAAAACTGAGACACACTGAATTCAGTGTTCTCACTGATGAGTCAACAGACGTAGAATATATTAAAGCCTCGTGTGTTCTGGTTTGATATTTTGATAAGGACACAAATAAAACTGACAGTAAATTTCGGAACCTTTGTGAAATTTTAAAACATATGATAAGGTGCAACAAGTAAAAATCTTTATAATAATATAATGCTTCCATTTTCTGAGTACAATGTTTCTTAAAACAATCTTATAAGATTTACTTGTGCTGATTGCAATTATATGATGCGATCAAGAAACACTGTTGCTACTCGCTTAACTGAACAATGTCCTGGACTAATCATACTCAAATGCATATTTCATATTTTCACATATGTGTCAGTGAAGCTGGTAAATGACTTCCCAAACCTTGGGCATTAAGCAAAACAACTTTCCAACATCAGTTTTAACGGGGAAGTGTTGCGTTTGAGCATGATGAAGAACGTTCTATTGAGTACAAAATAACCAAAGTAATTGAAAAGATTTTTATGTTTAGCTAGGAATATTCATAACAATTTTAAAACTAGTGTTAAGTGTCAGGACGTGCTACACACAGGCTTCCATACAGTATAGACGCACTTGCCTTTTAAGGACATGTTTATCCTTTAGTGGCAAGCCACTTACGCAGGAACGCATATTTGCGTAACGAGATCATTGCGGATGTGCGCCAGGGATACTCCAGCTTCTTACGTGCGTGTGTGTGGGAAGAGCAGGCAAGAGTGCTGGCGTCATATCCCAGCTGTGACCGCAGGCGGCCAGCGGTTTGCGGTCAGCTGAAATCCTGTCTGTGCTCCAAACTGAGTCCCGGTTGCGACAGCGCGGCTGTGGGCGTTATAATGCAGGGCGTGGGAGGCCAGCGACACGGACCGGGACCGTACAGTTTGGGGCCCACCGTACGGGCCAACCCAAAATCACTACAGCGGTGACACATGACTGCAGCTAACACTTACCAGTACATTGATAAGCATTACAGAGAATCTAAAATTAACTTCAGAATTTCCATCGTTACGCAAGAGCTGCGAATCGGAAACCGCTGCACACTTTAGAATCAGCACCTCCCAAAACGTTGAATCCGTCGTCCTTGCCATGACGGCACTGCGTTACCTGCCCGCTAGACTTCTGGCCCTGACACCAACTCATTTCTTTTCCAGGGGTTATGTGAAATACCTATGTCTAAAACCATTACACAACACAAATCGCTCATTTCTGATGCGACAATTCATCCACAGACGCATCTAAATCTATGATACGAAATGTTCTCGCTTACATACTGTCTGTGTCGACAAGGGTTTCACACAAAATACCTATAAAGAATCTAGAATAAATTTGCTCCGTACGGAATATCTACAGCCACTGGTAATCGCTTCATTCTGTTTGATCTGTATACCTTGAGATACAAATACGTAATTTATAAATTTTACATAAGAATACGAAGAAAGACTCAGAAGACTAAAAGGATTCAGTAGACGTATAGAAAATCTTACCCGCCGATTATCAGTGCAAGGAACAATATAGAGAGCCTGTGATACCCTCATGTCATTTATGAACCAAGGAAAATATTGGACAGCGTAGGCTACAATAGTCTAGTCCCACCTCCACCTCCACTGTTTAGCAGCAAGGCTATGCAGGATTGGGGTGGCGTGCGTGCCTCAGTGATGCAGACAGCCGTACTACAGGTGCAACAACGTGGAAGGGGCGTCTATACAGCAGCCAGACCAACATATGGTTCACGAAGAGGAGGGCAGCCTGTTCTTTAGTTAGAGGGGGCCAGTGCAGATGAGTGTCAGAAGGTCTGGCCCTGCAACATTAGCCCACACGCCCTCCATACGTTGGTGTTATGGGCGGATGATGGCAAGCAAAAATACAACTGTCATGCTCCCATCGTAGCAGAATCTGAAATGTGATACAGAATAATTCTGAAGATAAGATGGTGAAATAGAATATATAATGAAGAGGTACAGGATCGAACTGATAGGAAACGATAGAGGCACTGTCCGACTAATAGAAGGAATCGATTGACAGGATACATTCTCAGATATCAAGGAATCGTTAAGAAGGTAACCGAAGGAAGTGTGAGGTAATGCAAAAAAATCGGAAAAGCAAGCAATGAATGGTTGGAGGTATCAGAAATTCCTTACGTCACTAGGTACACCTGAAAGCATTACATACAGATATTAGCGTCCAGACGTTACATCCTGGTGCGCAAGTCAATTTGCGACACATTGTTCATAATTTCCAGTCCTGCTGATGACAAAGAACTATACAGACTTTCCCTCAGACCACAACTCAAACATGTCCTACGGACGTAAACAAACTAAAGAGTGTGACTAAAATATTGGTCAATATTTTTGTTTCGCACGAGAGCTTTTCGTGGGCCAGTACTATACTGCTCTACCTGTGTTCTTCAGAAGTACACTGTAATGTCCTTTCGGACATGCATGCAAATACGGACGCATGCATGTCCGAGGAAACATTCCATCGTATTTATGAACAACACAGGAACTGCAGTATTGCATTTATCCGCCCATACCGGACAATCGATTGTCAATTAACATGTCTCACCTGTAGGGGAATATATTTAGTCTAAGTACGAGTGCAAGGGGTTGCAGACATATGGTTGACGACATATGGAAATCATGGTCTGGTCTTGAAAAAAAAGCAAGTGAATTTACGCTAGTGGACAAGATTTTATGCGCCATATCGTTACATAAGTGTTTGAATGACAATTAAATAGTTGGTAGGACACTGGCATTTATTCCTGGGTTTGGTTTGTGACTGCAGTTTCACATTTTTTTCATTTCTTTCTCTGTGCGACCAGCTCGTACTTCCTGATCCACTTTCTCCTGAACGTGAATGTGGCGTTCCACGTTCGCTCCAAAACCAAAACGCAAGCATACACTCTCAGATAAGAACAGCAGACAGTAAAGCGGTGTACTATCTGCAGTTCGATAGAAACACAACACATTGACAAAGAAAGAAATAAAGAATTATTTACCCATTGTGTGATAATGCAGTGACTACTGTAGCGATGAAAATTAATACATTGCGCTGGGTGGGAGCAGTAACAAGCGGTAGTGTTCTGTCCATACCAGAGGTACAGGCACCAGTCCCTCACCCTGTAAATACGCACACACTCACACACACAGACGTAGTCAGAAGGTTAAGAGCTGCAAAGATGACAATTTTGTTCTTATTGAGATCGTGGATAAGTTGCAAAACATAGTCAATGAAGGAGAAGTTCCAAGTGAACCCTACTCTTATTGACAAGAAGATGTACTGTTTATGGAAACATTTGGAGCGGCCGGGATCTGACATCCTGTCCATTTCCTCCAATGTGTTGATCATCCCACCTCAACCATGCTAATCAGCCACACTTTGAATCTAGCCATTCCAAAACCCAGGCAATTGTATAAGACAAACAACCACTTTTCATCCTCATAACTACTGCTTCATGGAAATATGCTATCCAAATTATTAACTCACTAAAATACACAGAATTACGCCTCGACTGTAAAGGAACTGCAAGTACAAATCATACAAGAAAAGTGTACAACAGAAGGATACTTCTGTAGCTACTTACTGACAAAACATGGGAACTGTATCCCTCTACTGTACTCCACACCTCCAAACCTGGGAATTGACTTGTCTCGTTTTCCAGAGCTGGTATTTTCTATGAACGCCCCATGTGAACATCAAATGAATGACTACTGTCGAATAAGGTTCAGAGACATTTGTTGCCAAAGCATTCGTCTGCCGCATTCTATAGACAAGTTGCGTAAATAGTCACTCAGAAATTCGTGAACAGTTCCAATGCAACACATTGACCAGAGAAATCTGATTTGCAAATACGACGTCATAAGGCATAGATTCTTCTATGATATTTCTGCAGCCGTGGACCAAGGGTAGTTCTGCATCGAGCACCAGGTGGGAGGGTCGCCAGTTTACTGCCTCACCACAGAACGTGCGTACCTGGACAGCTTTCCCTCAGCGTTTAAGTGTCCTCGTGTGTAACAAGAGTTTACTTTGGTCTCTTAGAGTGATGTGAGGGGTATACGATGTGAACGCTAGTCCACTCAATATCCTTCACAGAGTTACATTAGGATCCGTTCAGTGGAGATGGTAGTAAAGAACAACACTCCTTCCCACCTACAGTTTTGTGTGAACCGCATTCATACAACATATAATGAGGAAGTAGCGACGTTCTTTCTCATCAGCTAAAGTGGCCGCCTCTGATATAATATGCTAGTGGGGGAAATTTGTGTTGAAGTCCTCCTTGGAACAGCGTCGAAATTGGTGTTAGCTGATCTCGTTTCTACCGCCCACGAGATTGTTGCCATGTCTTGTCCAGGTGCAATTGAGCAACAGATGAATGCGCATCTACCTGCTGCTGAGTTTTCAGTTTGAACTTCGTTGCAGGGTCGTGAAACTGTTGTTAGCAGACTGGCTGTGTCCGCAGTACAACACAAGAGATGTCGTATACAGGACAGAGAGCAGTTGGGTACATCTACTCCTCACACAGCGCCCCCTGAAGAGGCTTGCTGTATACTGTAGTGCTGACTTCTGCTCTATTGGTGGGATCGATGGTGCGAAAAAGGAAGTTGAGATAGCTGGTGTGTGTCCTAGCATCTTCCAGAAACATACAGGCGTGGGGGAGTCGTTGGGATTTCTGGTGTAATGATTAACAAAAGAAAAACTGAGACGCCTCTAAATTTGTCTGTTCCATTTAACTTTCCGACCACCTCTTAACGACCTTCTTCTGTTACTGCCATTAAGCCGACTGGTGGCCAGGATGTCCTCCCTCTTTATCCAGATGTGATGCCTGATTCCTGTCACGCGTGCCGATCAGAATCGCCTCTGGTTCTAACTGTTTTTCATATAATCTGTCTAACGTTCAAGAACAACCTACGTACCTCACAGCAGTCGCTCTATTGCCTCATGGTCGCTATAAGCAACGCATCTATCCTGTGCGGGGGGCAACTCGTAAAAGGAAGAAAATGGGTCTTGGCTCGAAACTAGCTATCAAGTGAATAAAAAAATATCCCACATTGTCAGGTTTTTCATTGTACTGATATTTTGTTTCAGCCAGTATGTTGCTATAAACGTCCTTAATTTAAGTATATTTGTCAGGGTCCTCCAGGAAGCCGAAGACCTCGCATCTAATGACTTAACTAGCGTCATAAACTTAGTGTTATCATCCAAAGAAAATGAAAGGTAAGAGTTGTATCGAGCGGATGGACGTGTACGGGTATAGAGGCAACCTCATGAATCCGAGGACTCTGCATGTCAGCAGGGGCTGTTCATGCTGGTAGAGGCTCTGTGATGGTGTTCGGTGTGTGCCGTTTTTGGCTGATATCAGACCCCTGATACGTCTAGATTCGACTCTGACAGGTGACACGTACGTAAGAATCCTGTCTGATGACCTGCATCCATTGTGCATTCCGACGGATTTGGACAAGTCCAGCAGGACAATGCGACACCATACACGTCCACAATTGCTACAGAGTGGCTCCAGGACCACTCTTCTGAGTTTAAACACCTTCGCTGGCCCAAAAATCTCACGAACATTATTGAGCATATGTGGTGTGCCTTGCAACGTGCTGTTCAGAAGAGATCTCCAGCCGCCCGTACTCTCACAGATTTATGGACAGCCCTGCAGGATTCATGGTGTTATTTTCCCCCAGAACTCATTCAGACATGAGTCGTGTTGCGGCACTTCTGTGAGCTCACGGGGGCCCTACATGATATTAGGCCGGTGTAGCAGTTTCTTTGGCTCTTCAGTGTATAACGTAACAATTCAGATATGTAATGGGGATGATACAGAAATGCACGACGTTTCAATGTATAGATATGCTGATTTTGAACGACATGAAGAACCTGAACCTGGATGTGTACGCCGACATACAGATGAAGAAACGATCACCATAATAAAATGAGGGAAATCAGAGGTCGCACGGAAATATATAAGCGCTGTTTTTTCCACGCACTATACTTGATTGAAATAACAGAGAGTTGTGAAGGTGGTTCCATGAACCCTCTGACAGGCACTTAAATGGGATTTGCAGAGTATCCATGTAAATGTAGATGTAGATGTAGACTTCTGCTGCAGCACCTGGAGACCTGGTCAAGTCGGCATGACAGCGGGCATGGAGCAAAATCAGAAAGAGTGCTAGGACTGAGCATACGCAGAAGTAACAGAGGTGGTTGTGGCATTCAAACCGCAGTGTTTGGAAGAAGGACGAAGTTGTCTTCGTGAAATTCTCAAAAAAATGGTTCAAATGGCTCTCAGCACTATGGGACAACATCTGAGGTCATCAGTCCCCTAGACTGAGAACTATTTAAACCTAACCAACTTATGGACATCACACACATCCATGCCCGAGACAGGATTCGAACCTGCGACCGTAGCAGCACCGCGGTTCGGGACTGAAGCGGCTAGAATAGCTCGGCCACAGCGGCAGGCGTGAAAATCAATTAGGTAAATTTACAGAAAAGGAATTCGAGGCATAATGTGTTACATTTACGTTGAAACTATTGCACGTCTCAAGTAGGAACCTCGAGAACGAAGTAAGAGAGATTAATGTGCGTACAATGGTATCTATTCAGTTACACACACTCGGCAAATATGGCAACGAAACAGTAGATACGTTCGTTAAGGTTGTTACCAAGTACCATTAACCATGCTGTATTATTCATTGATCAATCATTAGTGATTGTTTGCTTAATGGTTCCTCTAAAACATGATACTCAAAAATTAGGCTTGCATGTCATTGCCAGTGGAGCTGATGGACATTAGACCAATTTGTGCCACTTATCGCAGAAAGCGACGAAAAGGCCGGTGTTCTTGTGGAACATCGTCTCCTACTCACCCAGCAGAGGCAGGACAACACTCTGGACACCTGCAGAGCTCAGTGATTCCTCAGACACAGGAGGATCGTGTCATGTTAAAGTTCCCCAAGCCACGAGACTGAGAGTGTATCTGATTTGTTACTTCCGAGGGAACTGTGGTACGTATTGGAGAGTGACCCTGTGGTAAAAGTGAATAAATGTCTTGTGCTGTTGAAAGGTCACGCGCAAAGCAGCACAGTACTACAGCCTGGAGGAATCCAGCACAGTTTATTTTTCCCTCACAGAACCGCATGGGTTATTTTAAGTTGCAGTTGGCCACAAAGGATATTTAGAAACTGACCTTTTAACCAGTAACACAGGATATGAGGAACGTGTGTCTTCAGGAAGTTAGTCAGTAAGCGCTGTCTTGCTGGAACAACACATCGCAGTAAAGTTGTGCAAAAGGCAGCAGGCCAGGCTTATTGTACCTTGCGAATTCTGTGATTCCCGACCAAACACCACTGGTTATTTTGGCTTATGATTCTGTCAGCATGAAACGCCAATATATCAGTACGTCTGGGTCAGGTGAACTCCTTGCTGAACGTATCTGTGTAACACAATAACTGAGTAGGTGGGTGTCGTCCCATTCAAAGATTAAATCAGCTGGTTTTGTAGGAATGGAGTTGGAACAGGTCTGATGTATCCTGCTCTCTTCAGGGTGCCCTGAACAAGCCTCATGGGTTACTTGTGGCTACAACTGAACAAGACACGCTACCTGGATTAGCTCTTAGATGTCACAACCAGGTTTGCTGAGATACTTCAGCACGACCTGACCTATGAGTGAGGCGCATTGTCGTGCTGGTAGGTACCAGTGTGGCAGGGTCAGTACAGGCTAACGCTTATGTTCTCCACAGTTCAGCGTCTCCTTAACAAACACCAACCTTCGTTTCACTATACGTTTACACACAGCCGGATATATTAAACTGGTATTGCATGTCTTCATGGTGGGGCATAATGAGCATTACGTCGGCTGTATCACTGTGACAGAGTATGGGAGATGAGGTAAGGCTGATAATGTACCAACGGCAACAGGGCAGGCTGGATGCTCCTACTAACTTCCGTTTTACCTCAACAACCACGATATGTGACTGTCGGCTACAGATACACTCAGTAAGTTTCCTGCCATCTCATCAACAATCAGTACGTATACATTTTATGTTAAGAGGTGCTGACTATTTGATTCCAAAGACTGATCTTTTATCTCTGTGCCATAAAATCTTTGGAATTTGTGGGAGGGAGAATCAGTTTCACACAGTATGTTAGTAAAAGCGCGTCGTCTTGCTGAAAGTAAACGTGTTGCAGAATCTTCATCGGAATCGACAGGATGTATACAGCATACTACTGTATCATTTCAACATTAGTCTGGTGCAATTTTAGGTTGTGATTTCGCACAGGACGGTACTCAGACTTGGTCGGGTATGTAATCAACACGAGAGCAGAGCGTGGAAAGCAGTGAGTACAGTTGCGGTGTCTTGTTGGAAGCACACGTTCCAGCGACGTAGTGGAGGAGCAAACAGAATGGGCTTTGTTTCATCCTGCACCATAAGGATCCCTCAACAGACGATAAGGCTTGTTTTGGGTTACTTTTGCTTGTGGTGTCCCCTCTATGTTTTGTACATTGACCAGGAAACTGAATAATCGGTGGAAGGTTGGAGCTGTGTGACATGTTCAGTGAGTGATCGAGCGTTGTGCTGCTGGAAGAACACGTGCCACTTGTAACGCAACACCACAGTATGTAACACAATTATACAGCATTACAAGTGAAATACTTAATTTTGTTCTCTCTTGCCAATATGATTTTTTTGTTATACATAATCAGTACCATATGAAGTTACATACACGTGCGTGTTCTATAAATGTTTGCATTTTTCGCCATTTGCGTACTGCATAAATATAGTGGGTCAATTATTTTTTGATATAATAGAATGAATTTGTAATGCATATCACTTAATTTTTATGGTTCCAGAGTATATACACTCCTGGAAATGGAAAAAAGAACACATTGACACCGGTGTGTCAGACCCACCACACTTGCTCCGGACACTGCGAGAGGGCTGTACAAGCAATGATCACACGCACGGCACAGCGGACACACCAGGAACCGCGGTGTTGGCCGTCGAATGGCGCTAGCTGCGCAGCATTTGTGCACCGCCGCCATCAGTGTCAGCCAGTTTGCCGTGGCATACGGAGCTCCATCGCAGTCTTTAACACTGGTAGCATGCTGCGACAGCGAGGACGTGAACCGTATGTGCAGTTGACGGACTTTGAGCGAGGGCGTATAGTGGGCATGCGGGAGGCCGGGTGGACGTACCGCCGAATTGCTCAACACGTGGGGCGTGAGGTCTCCACAGTACATCGATGATGTCGCCAGTGGTCGGCGGAAGGTGCACGTGCCCGTCGACCTGGGACCGGACCACAGCGACGCACGGATGCACGCCAAGACCGTAGGATCCTACGCAGTGCCGTAGGGGACCGCACCGCCACTTCCCAGCAAATTAGGGACACTGTTGCTCCTGGGGTATCGGCGAGGACCATTCGCAACCGTCTCCATGAAGCTGGGCTACGGTCCCGCACACCGTTAGGCCGTCTTCCGCTCACGCCCCAACATCGTGCAGCTCGCCTCCAGTGGTGTCGCGACAGGTGTGAATGGAGGGACGAATGGAGACGTGCCGTCTTCAGCGATGAGAGTCGCTTCTGCCTTGGTGCCAATGATGGTCGTATGCGTGTTTGGCGCCGTGCAGGTGAGCGCCACAATCAGGACTGCATACGACCGAGGCACACAGGGCCAACACCCGGCATCATGGTGTGGGGAGCGATCTCCTACACTGGCCGTACACCACTGGTGATCGTCGAGGGGACACTGAATAGTGCACGGTACATCCAAACCGTCATCGAACCCATCGTTCTACCATTCCTAGACCGGCAAGGGAACTTGCTGTTCCAACAGGACAATGCACGTCCGCATTTATCCCGTGCCACCCAACGTGCTCTAGAAGGTGTAAGTCAACTACCCTGGCCAGCAAGATCTCCGGATCTGTCCCCCATTGAGCATGTTTGGGACTGGATGAAGCGTCGTCTCACGCGGTCTGCACGTCCAGCACGAACGCTGGTCCAACTGAGGCGGCAGGTGGAAATGGCATGGCAAGCCGTTCCACAGGACTACATCCAGCATCTCTACGATCGTCTCCATGGGAGAATAGCAGCCTGCATTGCTGCGAAAGGTGGATATACACTGTACTAGTGCCGACATTGTGCATGCTCTGTTGCCTGTGTCTATGTGCCTGTGGGTCTGTCAGTATGATCATGTGATGTATCTGACCCCAGGAATGTGTCAATAAAGTTTCCCCTTCCTGGGACAATGAATTCACGGTGTTCTTATTTCAATTTCCAGGAGTGTATTAAGGCCTTACGAATTGCTACCATAGCACAATTATCAAATAGCCACTGCAACATTGTGGAATTACAACCACCTGTAGGACTAGTGTACATCATTAACAAGTACTTCCAATATAGAGGTAATTTTGACGACTTCTTGGATCGTCTCACTCGAGTCACCACGGCATTGTGGGGGCAAAAGATTATTGTAACCACCCCTATGGTACGGCGGCACTAGAGATGCAAATGGGGAGAAGGCTGAAGAGTTAATCATGGCCTCAGAACTAGTTGTGGCAAACAGATGAGGGAATCCCCACACCTATAGAGGTGGAGGTGGATTTGGAAAAAAACATAGATGTCATCCTGTCAACACCCAGTTCCATCAGCAACATCGAACTGGAGAGTCCTAGATCAAGTCACAACGACCATAATCTGATTGTGTTTAGCCTTAATGACAAGGAGTGCCACTGGGACCTGGGGTGGGAGGTCCAATACAACTTCAATAAGACGTATTGGTAATGCCTAGCTCAGCAGTGTGACATTCAACCGTTGCCTGAGGGTGATGTAGACGTTGATAGGTATGCTGAAAAGATGGTGGGGTCTGTAGTTAGAGCGGTGAAAGCTGCTGTACCACCCAGGAGAAGAGCCATTGCAGCCTCCCCATCACCATGGACTGCCGAACTACAACGTATGCACCAGTCTGTGAGACAGACGAGGAAGTATTACCAGCAATGTGTCATCTGGCAAGAAAAACAGTTCTGGCTGCAGCGATACAGGGCAGCGAGAAAGGTCTTCCAGAAAGAACTGAGGGGGGTTAGGGTTAAAAGCCAGGAAAGATATGTGCTGCACCAACTGGCCACTGCCCATAGGGGAGTCCCCTATAAGTTGGTCAGACAGAAAAAATAAGACCTCTCAAGGTTCTCTCGGCAATCAGAGGTGGCGACCAAATGACAGAGTCCTGGCAGGAGTCTGCCGAGGTCCTTCTACAGATTCTGTTACCAGATGATGAGGAGAATGAGGACAATGAGATTCAATGCCATATCTGTAGGGAACATCATGTAGAGTAGAGCAACAACACCATGGCGTACCCCTTTTAGAAGGAAGAAGAGGCAGTACATATTAAATCTTTCAGAAGGGGGAAGGCTCCAAAGCCAGATGGAATAGTAGCAGAGGTTGTACAATTCCTCGCCCCTCAGTTAATAGGACCTCTGACAGGACTCTTCAATGAATGCCTAAGGCTTGGTAAATTTCCGAAAATTGGGAAAAGGGCAAATTTTTTAATTATAAAGAAAGGAAAAGATAAGGACCACAAGGAAGCCAATTCCTACAGGCCGATATGTCTCCTAGATATCCTGGGGAAATTAATAGAGAAGTTTTTGGCTGACAGTCTGGCGATACACAGGATACTGCGCAGGATGAGTAACAGGCAGTTTAGCTTTTGGCTGGGGCAATCAGTGTCTGACGCAACTGCCCAGGCGGTTGAGGTTTGCAGCTCAGCCCCACGAAAGTATGTGGTAGGCATCATGGTGGACATCAGTGGCGCATTCGACAACCTGTGGTGGCCCTCGCGTTTCTTCCCCTTGTGTGAGGAGGAGTGCTCAGGGCCCTGCTGTGGCTCTCTGAGGAGCTGTTAAGAGGACAGGGAGGTTTGGTTATCATCGCCTAGCGGGAAAATAAGTAAAACCATCACGAAGGGTTGCCCATGGATCTGTTCTGGGGACACTCTCTTGGAATGTAAATATAGAACCGCTGCTAGAGAAATTATATCTCAGCTAGGACGTACTAGACGTGACAGCCTACGCAGATGACCTCCTGCTGGTTGGTGGCCATAGCCGTGAAGACCTAGAACCGAAAGTGGAAAAAACAATAACATCACTTTTAGAATGGTGCCACGAAGCGAAAATAAGGATTGCATCACACAGATCCACGTATCTATTGCTGAAAGGTAGCCTGATTAGAAATCCAACCGTTAGAATGCAATAATCACCAGTTCTTCGGCGCCGCGAGGCCAGATATCTAGGGGTTGTAATTGATGAAAAGTGGAATTATACATCAGATATAGACACCATATCTCAATGAGCCCTACGTTTTAAACAATCTCATCAACATAGGTCATAAATGATTCCATATGAAACCCAATCTCATTAAACTCTATCACAATAGTATTTCAACATCAATAGTAGGACACAGGTGTGGGGTCTGGGCACAGAGGCTCACGAGGCCTGCCATGACCGTGAGAAGGGTGCAGAGGAATATGCTGTCACGCTCTGTTGGGGCATAACGAACTCCTCCTGGGGAGGGGGTTACTTTGAGCCAAGTAGAGGGCTGCTGCACTTTCTTACAGGGCATGGGTCATATCCGATATACTTACGTCGATTTGGTAGACGGGCTCCACCCGCGTGTGACTGTGGTGTTCGTCGGGACGGCACACCTGAACATATCATCTATTACTGTCCAACATATGACGAAGTAGCGTGTGATTTAAGACAACAATTACCGAACAGAGACATCTTCTCCATAATACGACGTGCTGACACCTATCATATCTTAAATAATTTGGGAAACTAGGTATCATGCAAGATTATGAGGGAATTTATTAGGGACCAAAATAGCCAATAAACAAACCAACAAAGGCTCAGGGGCACCTACCCAATACCGCCGGACGCGGAATGGCCGGCCGCCGTTACGACCGAGATCCGCCGCGCTCCAGGATCAGGCTGGCAGGTGTATCAAATCTCATCACCAATAACAGTACTTCCAATTTGAAACTGGGTATTAGAAATATAAGTTAGAATGTAGATGAACTAACAATACCAACAAGATTAGGGACTCCAGCGAAACGCAGTCTTTGGTTCCTTTCCCGACAACATTTTCTGTAACATCGTTCAAATTCGAATAGTTCGTAACTGTAATTCCTAGGTATTTAGTGGAACTGACAGTTTTTATATTTGTGTGATTTATTACGTACCCGGTACGTGAAGGATTTCTTTTCGTATTCATGTGCATGACCTACAGGGTGTTTCAAAAACGGCAATAAAAACTAAACGAGCAGCGATAGAAATACACCGTTTGTTGCAATATGCTTGGGACAACAGTACATTTTCAGGCGGACAAACTTTCGAAATTACAGTAGTTACAATTTTCAACAACAGATGGCGCTGCAAGTGATGTGAAAGATATAGAAGACAACGCAGTCTGTGGGTGCGCCATTCTGTACGTCGTCTTTCTGCTGTAAGCGTGTGCTGTTCACAACGTGCAAGTGTGCTGTAGACAACATGGTTTATTCCTTAGAACAGAGGATTTTTCTGGTGTTGGAATTCCACCACCTAGAACACAGTGTTGTTGCAACAAGACGAAGTTTTCAACGGAGGTTTAATGTAACCAAAGGACCGAAAAGCGATACAATAAAGGATCTGTTTGAAAAATTTCAACGGACTGGGAACGTGACGGATGAACGTGCTGGAAAGGTAGGGCGACCGCGTACGGCAACCACAGAGGGCAACGCGCAGCTAGTGCAGCAGGTGATCCAACAGCGGCCTCGGGTTTCCGTTCGCCATGTTGCAGCTGCGGTCCAAATGACGCCAACGTCCACGTATCGTCTCATGCGCCAGAGTTTACACCTCTATCCATACAAAATTCAAACGCGGCAACCCCTCAGCGCCGCTACCATTGCTGCACGAGAGACATTCGCTAACGATACAGTGCACAGGATTGATGACGGCGATATGCATGTGGGCAGCATTTGGTTTACTGACGAAGCTTATTTTTACCTGGATGGCTTCGTGAATAAACAGAACTGGCGCATACGGGGAACCGAAAAGCCCCATGTTGCAGTCCCATCGTCCTTGCATCCTCAAAAAGTACTGGTCTGGGCCGCCATTTCTTCCAAAGGAATCATTGGCCCATTTTTCAGATCCGAAACGATTACTGCACCACGCTATCTGGACATTCTTCGTGAATTTGTGGCGGTACAAACTGCCTTAGACGACACTGCGAACACCTCATGGTTTATGCAAGATGGTGCCCGGCCACATCGCACGGCCGACGTCTTTAATTTCCTGAATGAATATTTCGATGATCGTGTGATTGCTTTGGGCTATCCGAAACATACAGGAGGCGGCGTGGATTGGCCTCCCTATTCGCCAGACATGAACCCCTGTGACTTATTTCTGTGGGGACACTTGAAAGACCAGGTGTACCGCCAGAATCCAGAAACAATTGAACAGCTGAAGCAGTACATCTCATCTGCATGTGAAGCCATTCCGCCAGACACGTTGTCAAAGGTTTCGGGTAATTTCATTCAGAGACTACGCCATATTATTGCTACGCATGGTGGATATGTGGAAAATATCGTACTATAGAGTTTCCCAGACCGTAGCGCCATTTGTTGTTGAAAATTGTACCTACTGTAATTTCGAAAGTTTGTCTGCCTGAAAATGTACTGTTGTCCCAAGCATATTGCAACAAACGGTGTATTTCTATCGCTGCTCGTTTAGCTTTTATTGCCGTTTCAAATATACCGGTCATTTTTGAAGCATCCTGTACCTCTGTGCATTGTTTAGAGTCAGTTGTCTCTTTTGGCTAAATAAATTGGCATTTGGCGATTGGTTTTGATCTTATGCCAACTTTACTAGAGGGTTAACGGCAGAATAATGTGCAAAAACTCTGACAAAGCTGTTCAAATTGTCTCCTAAATCGTTTATACAGATTAGGGACGGCAGACGGTTTATAACCCTTCCCTTTCGTACCCCTAATTCCATTTCTGTTTTACTCGATGACTTTCCGTCAGTTAGTACGCCCAGTAACCCTTCCGCCAGGAAATGACGGATCCAGTCGCACAACTAGGACAAAATTCAATGGGTTTACAAAATGATTACAAGCCGTTTCTGAGAAATGGTATCAAAAGCCTTCTGGAAATCAAGAAAAGAACCAGTTCAAAGTCCGTTGTCGATAGCACTCGCTACTATGAAAGCTACGTGTGCCTCACAAGAACGATATTTACTGAATCGGTAGTGAGTATGTCTCAATAGACCGTTTTCTCCGGGACAATTCATAATGTTCGAGCCCAGTGAATGTTCCAAATCTTACTGCAGATGGACGTTACTGGTATGGGACAATAATTCAGGGAGTTACTCCTGTTTGCTTTCGTGACTGTTGGTGTGACGTGTCGAACTTTCCATTAATTAGGGGCTGATATTTTGTCGAGTTAGCGCTTGTAGATGATTTCTAAATATATACCACCATACGCGTAAGGGGTCGTGACTGGTATACAATTCGGCCTAAAAAGTTGCCTTTATTAAGTGGTTTAAGTTGCTCCTCTACATCGAGGATATCCACTTCTAACTTACTGAAATCGGGTGCTGTTATTGACCGAATTTTGTAATATTTACCGCATTTCGTGACTCCGCTTTAGCGGCACTTTGACCAGTAACATAACCACTGTCATCATACTGAGATGGCACCGATTCTGTCTTGCCTCTGATGTACTTTACATACGACCAGAATCTCTTTGGGTTTTTCACCAGATGTGTAGGCAAAGCTCCGTTGTGGAAGCTATTAAAAGCATCTCGCATTAAAGTCCGCGCAAAATTTTGATTTTTTATAACACATTGCCAATCTTGATGATACTCCGTTGTTTTAAGTTTCCCACGCTTTTTTTCCTTTCTTCTTGAATAGTGACATGTTCTGTGCGCAATAGGAGATTAGTACCGTCGCTTATTAATATATTTGGTATAAATCTCTCGATCTGCGGGACGCTACTAACGCAGGATCGCGATTTCTCGCCTCCAAGTAGTATTTGCGTATTTGGACCACTACGGATGTGCGCCAGGAATACTCGACGCGTTTACGTGTGTGTGTGTGTGTGTGTGTGTGTGTGTGTGTGTGGGAAGTGCGTCAGGTCTTCACTGCGATTGCATGCGTTTAGCGGTCAGCGGGCAGCTAACATCCCGTTTGCGGTCTGAGCCGCTTCCAGTTTCCGACAGCCCGGCTGTGGGCGTCACAACAACACAGGGCGAGGGAGGCCAGCGGGGGACACGGGCCGAGTCCACACAGTAGGGGGTGCAGCGTACGGCCCAACCCAAACTCACTGCAGTGGTGACACGTTACTGCAGGCGACTCTTGCCGGTACGTCGATAAGCAGTACAGAAAACGAAAAATAAAATTCAGAATTTTCATCGTTGTGGAAGAGTAGTGAATCGGAAGGCACTGCACACTTTTGAATCAGCACCCCCCAAAACGTTGAATCCGTCGTCCTTGCATGGCGGCACTGCGTCCTCTGCCACCTAGACCTATGGGCGTGACACCCAAGGATTTCTTGTCGTGGGGTTATGCGAAATACCTTGTGTATATTCCACATTCGTCGAAAACCATTCACCCATTTCTGAAGCGTCGGTTACTTTACAGACATTCCTAATTGTATGGCGTGACATGGTTTGTCGCTTACATGTTACACGTGTCATCATGGGCTTCATGGAAAATACCTATAAACAATCTAAAATAAATTTGCTGTGTTTCGAATAGCTACACCTGTTGGTAACCGCTTCATTACGTTTTAACTCTATATCTACAAATACATATACATAATTCGACAAATTTATATAACGACAAAATGCAATAGAGTAAGGGGATTAAGTAGACATATAGATATCAGAGTAGCAAATCTTACCTGGAGATTATCACTGCAAGGGAGAGCCTGAGAAACTGTCGTACCCCAATGTCATTTGTGCACTAAGTAAAATATTCAACGTTGTAAACTAAATTAGTCCAATCCCGCATCCACCTGCATTGTTTAGCGAAAAGACCGCCGTGGGGTGGCGTCATTACCTCAGTGATGCAATGTAGATGCAACAACATGGAAAAGGCGTCTATAAAGGAGCCAGACCAACATGGGGTTCCCAAGAGGGGCAGCAGCCTATGGTGAATAACGCTGAAGATGGGTACATCGAGTATTTAATGAACAGATGCTGAATCAAAGTGATGAAACATATAGAAGGAATCGATTTTCAGTACATGACCGGAAGTATCAAGGAATAGTGAATCAGGTAATGGAACGATGTGCGTGGTACATAGAAAGGGAAGACGCTAAACACTGAATGGTTGGAGTTATCAGGAATTCTTTACGTCATTAGCTACAAATCAAACCATTACTTCTAGATAGTAGCATCCATATATTTAATCCTGATACGCAATGCAATTTACAACACATCGTTCATGATTTCCAGTCCTGTTGATTACAAACAACTATACAAACTTTATCTCAAACCTCAACCAAAATGTGTCCTACGGACGTAACCAAACCAAAGAGTGTGCCTAAAATATTGGTTTTCCTCATCAGAATCGACAGCAAACCAACACCTACAACGATAGTTCATGTATACTTGCCGATGTTTCAAGCAGAATATGAAAATATGGAGAACATATATGAGGGTACTGAACGGGTAATTCAGTATGAAAGGGGAGGGGAAACAAAATAGTCATGAGGAACTGGAATTCGGTTGTACGGTAGGGAGTAGAAGAAAATGTTAAAGGACAATATGGGCTAGGCAGTAACAATGAGAGAGGACAAAAACTAATGGAGTTCTTCAGTAGATTTCAGGTAGTAATAGCGAAGCCTCTGTTCAGTATTTACGAGTGGTAGGGGTAGGCCTGTACTAGGAAACGACTCGGAAATATGGGAAACGTCCAGTTAGATGACATCATGGTCAGGCAGAGATTCCGAAATCAAAAGAGATATGGAATCCAGTACTAGAATCGGGTACACGCAGAAGCTGATGTAGACCCAGATCGCAATTTAGTAATGACGAAGAGCAGACTGAAGATTAACAATTTGGGCAGGAAGAAATAATGCGCTAAGAACTGGGATACAGAAATACTCATGAATAAAGATATATGGTTGAAGATCTCTGAGGCTATAATTAGAGCGCCGATGAATAACTCAGAAGGTAATTCAATTGAAGAGGAATGGACATTTATGAAAAGAGGGGCTACACAATTTGGAAAGAGAAACATAGCTAAAAAGAAGGTAATTGAGAGGAAACAGAAAAAAGGTAACAGAAGAAATACTTCAGCTGGCTGACGAAAGGAGGAAGTACAGAAACGTGCAGGCAAAAATCAGGAATAAGGTAATACAAGTCATTTAGGAATAAAATAAACAGGAAATGCATGAAAGCTGAAGTGTAATGGCTGCATGAAATGTGATGAAATCGAAAAAGAGATATCTAATTGGCGGAAGGAGTGACCCAGGAAATAGAAAAGTCAAAACAGCCTTCTGTGAAATTAAAAGGAAGGGCGGTAAAATTACGAGTCCAATGGGAATTCCACTGTTAAATGCAGAGGAGACAGCTGAATACAGTAATAGAATCACAAACAGCTATGGAAGATGTAAGTATGAGCTCCCATTTTCGCCAACTGATCTATTTCAGAAATTCGCTACTAGAATGAAGATGATGGGCTCAGATTGGTGTTTGGAGTTGCAAAACAGAGGATGTAGACAGACTGAATTTCAGGAAATGTAATATCCAGGTCGCTGTTCGGTAATCGCTCCATGGTGAACGATTGGTTTGAAAAAACTGAGACCTCTTTTCTGAACGATTGGAGGAGCTGCTCATGTAATCGATAAGAAAGAACATTTTAAATTAGGAATGAAATCACGCCAGTGTCGGATGAGTACCACATTGAAATGTGGCGTCTTCCCAGCTAGATATGCTGAAAATTAAAATTGGTGAGACAGTTAATAATGAAATGAAACATGTGGACTGGAGTATTTAAGTAAGTCAAGGTAAGGTAATATATTATAATATCACTACAATTACAGGCCGTAATGGTTACATTATGGAAGTAGACTGCAGAAAGACAAGAGTCAACACCCAGGTTTTTACTATCTGCTCTTAAAAATTTTACGAGGACACAAATAAAGGTGAACGTAAATTGTGGAACCTTTGTGAAATCTCTAGGCACGGTGAATATGATAAGGTGCAACAAGTAAAACGTTTTATTCTAATCTAATTCTTTCATTCTTAATACAACTTTTCTGAAAACAATATTATAAGATTTGCTTCTGCTGACTGTAATTATATGAAACGTCCAAGAATCGCTGCTGCTACTCGGTTAACTGAAAAACTTCCTGAACTAATTATTTCCTAATTCATATTTTACTCTCTTCACAAATGTGCTGGTGAAGCTTGTAAATGTTTTCCCAGAGATTGGGCGACCTAGCTAATGAAACACATTGTAAAACAAGTGTTAGGTGATAGGAGCAAATGCATGAATTTAAAAAGTTTTTAGATATCAAAATTCATAAATTGTTGCATCCATCATAGACAAGATGGCTATCTTTGCAGGGCATGGTAGAGAGAAATTTAGAAGAGTGGAATACGTTGGAGGTGCCTCCTTTGATTCTAAGTACAACAGTTCTCTGCCAGTCAATCGAGGGCCAAGTCAACCAGTATCCAAGCGAACATTTCCTATAATAGCTGCACACACAGAGGAGATGTGGAGCTCTGTACCTGTAAGAAGGCCATCGGTCACAGTGGCACATAACGCTGCACGTCTCCAGTGGGCCAAACAGCACAGGAACTGTCCAGAGGCTGACTGGAGTGTGTGTGTGGGGGGGGGGGGGGGGGGGCGAGTGCAGTGTGCTCTGAGCGGTCGCGTCTTTCAAATGATGTGAGGTGTCAAGGCCACTGACAGTCCAGTGAGTCGTTTAACTCGCCCTGTGTTGAGGGCACTGCTCAGGTTGCAAACGCTTCTGTAATGTTATGATAATGTACCATGAATATCACGTATATAAATCAGGTCGTTTATTTCAACATTCTTGGTGCCCAGTTGTTGTCCTTCATCCTACCCATTCATGACGAGTGTGCTATGGACAGTTACATCTTTCAGGTCTGTACACAAACGTTCCTGCTTTTAGGAACCTTCAAGCACTCTATCGCACCTTGAATGGTTCACTAAGCAAACAGATCCTAATCCTGCAGACCATGCAGGGGTCCTTTGGAATACCACATCAAACCAGAAACAGTACTGAAATGGAGAGCTGCAGCCTATCTCCACGTTGAACTATCTGCTTACTAAGTATCAAGTAAAGGAACAGGAAGAGAAGTTTTGTGAGGAAATGAAAGTTCTGGGGCGAGAAGCAAAACCCTTAAGCATTCTGCATGACACAGTTCCGCCAGCGACGCTGAAACTCATGGGACAGCAGTAGAACTGAATGGATAATATCTTGAAAACCGGTTGTAAATGATTTTCTTCCAAAGTAAAAGAGTGACAATGGAATGTAATGAAATTAGATGAGGCGCTGCTGAACGAATTATGTAGGCATGAGCTTTGGTCTATGGGCAGCAGAATAACTGAAGATGGACGAAACAAAGAGCGACAAAATAAAAAAGTAATAGCAGGAAACGAGATTTTGAAGAGCAGAAAAGCGTATCTGCAAAAGAGGAATATACTACCATTGAATGTAAATAGAAATCTTACGAACTTCTCCTGAAGCTATTTGTCTTATGTTGGACAGCAGTTTAGGCAAGAAGGGAACAGAAGCTTTTAAAAAGTGGCGCTACAAAATACTGTTGAATATTTGATGCGTAGATCGAGTAACTAATGTGGATGTACTACATTGACATGGGAAAAACGGAAACTTAAGCGGTAACTTGCTTAAAAGATTGGTTGGGTTGAGAGGTTACACTGAGACTTCAAGGAATTGTAGAGTTTCTAATGAGGGAATTACTGGAGGTTGAAACTGCAGAGGGGGACCAACGCTCGACTACTGTAAGAAGGCTGAAATGGGTATCACGGCAGTGGCTGTACAGAAGTGCAAAGGACGTACCAGCCGGTAAAGTACCATCAGACCAGTGTCTGTACCACAAACAAATGTTGACCAGATAAAGTGTGTAGGCGGACGACACGTGTACATGCCCGCTCCGTAATTGACGCTAAAGTGCCTGGCAGAGGGTCTGTCGAACCACCCCCAGCCTATTTCTGTACACTTCCGCTCTCGAACATCGTGCATGATGAATTACACTTGTATCTTCCCACGCTACGTCCGATTTCTTGTACTTTATTACGACCATCGTTCCTTCCTATGTAGATGGACATCCCCAAATTATTTTTATATTCGCAGGAGAAAGTTTTTGACTGAATTTGTCTCGCCGCAACGAAAAACATCTTTGTCTGACTTATTGCCACCCCAAACCCGCAGATCATATGCGTGACACTCCTTCCTCAACATCTCGCTGGTACAAAACGAACTGGTTTTGAGCTTATCTTGACTTTACTGGCCGAAACACGATAGCATCGTGTGCATACACACTCAGAGCGCTGCTCATATAGACTCCTAAATCGTATATACGGATCAGAAACAGCAGACGGTTTCTAACACATCCGTTCCGTACGCCAAATATAATTTCTGTTTTACTCGATGACTTTCCGTCAGTTATTATTAACTGTGTCATTTCCGACAGGAATACACGATTACACACGAACAACTGGGACGATACTCCATAGGCACGCAATGTGACTACAAGTCTTTTGTGAGCAACGGTATCAAAAGCCGTGCAGAAATGTGGAAAGGAATCCGTTTAAGGTACCTTGTCGATAGCACTCATTACTTTGAGTGAGTGAAGAGCCGGTAGTGTTTCAGAGGAGCGATATTAACCGACTGAATCGGTGCTGAGTAAGTGATGATAAGCCCGCCCGGCTAGCCGCTCGGTCTAACTCGGAAACGGACCCTGACACAATCTGGTCACGTAATTAAGCCAGCCATGAGAGCGAATTTAGCTTCTTGTTTATTAAAGTGTGCTGGCTCATACGCTTCTTCCTTTGAATATTGATAGGGCTGTGTCGGATTTGCGGCTAGCTTCTCCATATAAATTGTTCTGTGTTTCCTTTGCAGGTACCATATTCCTGCAAGAAGTCGAGTCCACATCTTTTTATGTCTCGGTTTTTTGCATGTGTTTAATGTGGCTCCCGTGTGTTCTATATGTTTTTTGGGGGGAGGACATTTCCATTGAAGGAATTGAAATCCTTGATAATGGTATAGGGATAAGATGAACTTCTCTTCACGTGACCATTCTCCTTTATGCGTCATCCAGTACGTGACGCACTTTAGATCTATCCGAATTTTTTAAGGAACAGGTGATTCATTTGTTACACAAATGTTTGGATACTATTTTGACAGGTGGTTGTTCTAACTGTGTGTTGCGTCCTGTAGACCAGTTTCCTGATTTTAATTCTGTCGCTAGTAGTTAAATTCCAGAATGAGATTTTCACTTTTGCAGCGGAGTGTACGCTGATATGAAACTTCCTGGCAGATTAAAAGTGTGTGCCAGGCCGAGAGTCGAACTCAGTCCGACACAGTTTTAATCTGCCAGGAAGTTTCACTAGTTAAATTGTCCGTTCTTTGCGTCTGTAAATATCCGACTACTGTTAGTTTTACTTATTTTAATGTTGCAACAGGTGTTACATATTTAGTCTGACCGGACGTGTCAAAGGACTTTGGCTACCGATGCCATCCCCGCCGACTTCATGGACCACAGTGTAGTAGCTGTCACATTACGTCACACACGACTGTCGGTGAAAATGTTCTGATTCCGTTGGATGTTGAATACGGAGCAGATGGAGATCCTTACCGTATCAAGGTGAACCCAGAAGTGTTGTACCATAGTCTCTGGTAAGCTGCGTGATAAGCCTCTATTTTGGAATGCTGAGTTCAGAGGGCAAACCCGAGATTCTGACAAACGTTGATACGACTGTACGCTGATAGGGCGCGGAAATTCGGGGCACGCAATAATTTTACAGCTCTCTCTTGTGTGGCCTTTAAGAAAGTGCGCATCGGGCTCTGCTACGTACTGCAGACGTCAGGCGTGTAAAGGCGCGATCATTAGGAGTGAAGCGGCGTGAAGTGGGAGGGTTGAGGTGGCGTTCCAAACCACGTCCGCTGGGCTGTGGACCAACTGACTCCTCTGTATCATCTGATTCGGCGTCAGACTCGTCTTCCTCATGCGTGTAACACATCGCTCCAGATCGACGAGGGCAATGTTGTGACGGCACAAAAGGACATGCGGCATGCTCTGCACCATTTCTACGTTAGGCATACTGTCGAATTAAAATGCACTATTAGACACAGAGTCGATGGTTCTGGCAGAGCCTACTGCTTTGCTTCATTACTGAGTACACCATCTTGACTGAATGACAGTCGGCTAAGTGTCAAATTGTCTTGGTCAAAGAAATTGGTGTTACAAGCAGGTCACTTTTTTTTAATCTTTGGACTCAGTGTCCGGTAGGATAGGAAAGGTTAGGAGCAATTTATTTTCTTTGGTAGCTGTTACACCTTTGCAGTACCTGTTTATCTCAGTATACCATGAAGTTGCATGCTCATAAACATATACTGTAACAAATCTGTCGATAACATCCGCTGCATCCATAAATATAGCAGTCCAGTTAGTCATTGATGTTGTTTGAAGTACCCTTTCCTTCCTCTGAGATATACTACTTTAATGAGGAATCAATATACCTCACCCCAAACTTCTGTCAATAACCAAAGGACAAACTGACTGTCTCTATAAAAACTTTAATTTTATTAAATTTATGGAATAAATTTTAGTATCACAACTATTTAACACATAAAATACTATGATACACGAATCCACACAGAGAATATACCGATACACACTTAAGCCATACCTCCACTTTGGACACATCATTCCCACACAATGACCCAACATATGCTATATTTGATCCTAGCTTTAGCATTTAAAAGTGCCCATTTACCATAGGTGTATCTTAATTTAAAAAAAGTCAGTCACTTCACATTTTTATTCTTATTCCTTTATTAGTTACTCTTTTGTCCCCCCCCCCACTATAATGGCTTCTTCATTTTATTAGTCATTTTATAACCCGCCCCCAATCCATCCTTCTATACCGTCCTCCTTTACGTTTACACTCCACATGCCTACAGAAGTCAATGAATGATTCATAGTATTCTTGACCTTGTGTTTCTTCTCAATTGTTTATTACCTCTCTAAGAAGTAATTATGATCAATAATGTTACATTTGTCTTCGTTGTTAAGAAATACGAATTAACCCATTTGTTCGGTATTCTGTGTTCACTCAATCCACAGTTCATGTCTCTGTTATTATGCTGCCTGCGGCTGGGGAGTGCTGATCCGTCTGTCGATGTTGGTCTATTGACGATACTCCATAGGCGCGTAATGTGACTGCAAGCAGTTTGTGAAGAACGGTATCAAAAGACTCCCAGAAATCTGGAAATTAATCGGTTTAAGATTGCTTGTAGATAGCTCTCGTTACTTAGACTGAGTGACGAGCTGGTTGTGTTTCATAGGAACCATGTGCGCTGAATCGGTCCAGAGTAAGTGTTGATATATGGTTTTCTTCGAGATAATTCATAATGTTCGAACACAGTGGATGTTCAAGGTCATAGTGAAAATCGATGTTACTCGTATTGGTTTCCTTTCTTCACTGTAGGTGTGGTGTGTGGAACATTTCAATCTTTAGGTGCGGACATTTGACCAGCGTCCTCCGTAGTTAATCCAACAGGTATACTTATTAGGTAGTTTCAGTTGCTTCTCTACATCGACGGTGTCTACTGCTAATTTACTCATGTTGGCAGCTGTTGCTGATTCGAATTCTGTAGTATTTACTCCGTCTTATTTGGTGAAGGACTTTCAGAAAACCGTGTTTAGTGACTGCGCCGTAGCCGCACTTTGATTAGTAACATTACCACTGCCATCGTGCAGAGATGGTATTGATTGTGTCTTACCACTGGCGTACTTTACATACGACCAGAATCTCTCTTGGTTTGCTGCCAGATATAGAGACAAAGGTTCATTGTGGAAAATATTAAAAGCTTCTCACACTGAAGCCTACTCTAAATTTTGGGTTTCTATAAAACATCGCCAGTCTTGGAGATATTGTATTGTTTTAAATTTCACAACGTTTCCTGTTGTTTCTTCTTCGAAAGTGACCTGTTTTGTGCGCCATGGGAGAGCAGTTTCGTGTCATACTCATTTGTTGTTATAAATCTCTCGAATGCTGTCGATACTACCTTTTTTTTTTAAATTGAAGTGAAAACCGGTCTAAACCTGCGTAGGTTTGAAAGCTTATGAAGTCATGAAGCTAACGCTTGTCTCCTGTTTTTTTAATAGATATATTTTTCTTTGCTACTCAGTGATTTTGGGTGTTAAGTTGTTCAGTCCAGCTGCAACAATACGTGTAAGCGTCATGATGCTCCCAATGTGCTCAGAATTATTTGCTACTGAATGTTTCCGCAGACGTTGACTCCGGAACCAATTCCTTGAAATAAATTTCGGAAAAAGCATTTAGTGGATTTTCGGGCAGTATTTTATGCCTATCACCGACTTTAATATGCACTGTCGCAAACATATCGAGGGTAGACTGGAGTCACCACCATTTACAACGGCTATTCGCAGAGTAGGGTGCAATCGGCCGCGAAATGGAAAGCACAGTGATAATATAAAGTGTTTTGTTTGTAACAGTTAGCTACGCAATCGCGATACTTCTCTACACACTCGGCACCCCCACTTAGATATTTGTCGTTGCGTTGTACCAACTTTCCGACGTCCTTGTCACAGAAAGCAGCCACCTGTGCTTTCCACCAATTCTCTGAGCTGGTCTGCAGCTCTCTGTCTGTTCCAAGAGGGTGTCCTGAAAGCGAGCAGGTCATATGAGCAGAGATAAAAACTCAGAGGGAATCAAGTCTGGGATGTATGGTGGCCAATCAAAACTGCCCATCCAAAATGCTGCTGGAGCGTCTTCGTTGCCACAGCAGAAGGAAACGCACGACAGGTACGTTAGGCAGGGTTGCATGAAATCAGGCGAAATACAGGGCACGCACCCGTACTTAACGGCAGACACTATTTTCGAGTCATCTTTACGTGCTCACTGTGCGGTCAGAACTGGAAAGAATGACATGACGCGATCGATTTTCATTGTGCTTTTCATTTTACACCTGATCGGATTTTACTTCCCAAATAGGGCTTTACGTGATTGTGTTAGTGGGGTACCTGTCTGACATGAGGATCAGAATTTCCTTGAACGTTTTAAAAACTATAGATTCTCTATTGGGAGGTCGATGTGAAAATGTATTTTAGGCATAAACTATTAAATGGGATTAGGAGCTTGTGACATATGGCCTTGGTGGCTATCGACGGTTGTGAGTAACCATTACACATTACAATTCAGTTTGCGTAAATCACGTGGGAGGGAACAGCACAGTAGTCAGCACACTAGTCCACCACAGACAGGTCTCCACACAGTATCGATTCACTTGCCGTTTAAGGACATGTTATGTCTTATTTGCGTAACGAGATCACTGCGGATGTGCGCCAAGAATACTCCACATGCTTACATGTGTGTGTGTGGGAAGTGCGGCCACGAGTGGTGGCGTCATATCCTAGCTGTGACCGCAGGCGGTTAGCGATTTGCGTGAGCTGAAATCCTGTTTGTGCTCAACCTGTTCCTAATTTTGGCAGCGGGGGATGTGAGCGTTACAGGCAATGTAAAATCAACTTTAGAATTTCCATCGTTGTGCAAGAGCAGAGAATCCAAAGCCGCTCCACATTTTTGAAGCTGCACCTCCAAAACGATGAATCCGTCGACCTTGCCATGGCGGCGTTGCGTTCTCTGCCTCCTATATCTTTGGGCCTGACACCCAAGGTTTTCTTTTCGTGGGGTCATGCGAAATACCTTGCGTGTACGCCACTTTTGCCGGAAACCATTCCAGAACACAAATCACACATTTCTGCTACGTTTTAACGTACCCCCACAGAAAGAGGTCCAGAGGTGTAAGATCAGGAGAATGGGCTCGCCAATTTATGCGTCCTCCACGTCCTATGAAACGCCCGTCGAGAATCCTGTAAGGGTCAGCCTAGTGTTAATTGCGGAATGTGCAGGTGGGGTACGTTAAAGGAGAATGTGTACCGTGATGTGCCTACAACCCCAGATGATATGAAACAACGTATTGTGGAGCATGCGGCGACATTACACTAGCTATACTGCGGCGTGTACGACATTCATTACGCCAGAGATTGCAATTGTGTGCAGCAAATGATGGCCACCACATTGAACATCTATTGGCCTGACATGTCGGGACACACTCTATTCCACTCCGTAATTGAAAGCGGAAACAACGTGTGTATGTGTACCTCACCC
Organism: Schistocerca piceifrons; assembly: GCF_021461385.2. NCBI lineage: Eukaryota > Metazoa > Arthropoda > Insecta > Orthoptera > Acrididae > Schistocerca > Schistocerca piceifrons. The sequence goes on along the minus strand of NC_060148.1, from coordinate 70,518,744 downwards.
CTCATGGTAATGTACATGTTCGTCAGTGAAAAAGACCAATAAAAAAAGGTGTTAGCATGTGGACGTAATGTGCTGTTCCAGTCTCTTCTGTACCTAAGGTCCATCACCGTTGCCTTTGGATCCCTACGTAATTCGGTGCTCTCCGATACACACGATCGAACAGCGGAGGAGTGGTACTCAAGCGTCAACTTTAGGTTACAATATCTCCGGATGTAATTAACATTTTACAATGCAACAAACGGTACTGATTACGTATTTGTTTATATGTTCAGATGTGCTAACAAAAATAACGGGGTTCCATTTAAAAAAACGTAGGTTTGTGTTGAAAAACATACTTTCGTACATTTTTTTATGGTTTGTATTAACCAATTACACTAGCCCCTCTCCTCACGTTCGGTCTGTGGAATCGATTCGTCAGTATTTGATGTGGTTTACGAAATATATGCAGCGGTAACGTTAGGTGACTCACCCTTTATAACGTGATAACGTTTCCTTCTTTTTCGTCTCAATATATACCTATGGCACAAGAGTAACATAATCTCCCTGACGTTGTCGTCTACTTCCAGCAATGATGACGATAATGTGCCGGGACAAATAGGTGCTAACAGTTTCTTATCACCAAAAGACAACGTATATGACACGCTCTCGTACATGAAGTCAGTGTATTAAACAGAAAGTAAAGTTTTTAATAGTAGACAGTAGTTGTAGCATAGCAATTGTCATTGCCCTAATTTGGTCACGGTTTTCAAAGATTAGGTTCACTTCAATTCCTAGGAGTTTTCTATCATGTAGAGTTCAAACGCGCACATCACATTCCCCTTGAGTAGCTACTAATGACAGATTTCTCCTCTGTCGTCATCAAGTCTACTCCGGTGCTGCTGAAGTACGAGGACGGAGAGTGAACTATGTCGCTGTTCCACTTCACGGAGGAACAAACAACTAGAAACAAAACACTTTGGCAACAGAGGTTGCGCGATTCGAATGCCGAGCAGAAAATAAAGCGAAGGAAATCCCTACGTTTGTCGCTTGTAAACCGCCCTGTTCCTAACGATCGATTAAATGTACACCATTTAAATGTTTCAACTGCGTATTAGGGCTTGTTTCAGTGAGAAGTGTGTAAGGAAAAGCTCTGTCAGTTGTAGGGGCCACGTATGTGGCGTTGCAGAGTCGGTCGTACTAAACACGACAACAGCGTCCATCTTATGACGACTCGGCTTTGTATCACACAACGAGATCTGCCGTGAAGTGTGGAATTGTATGTGTAAATGTTCTAAGGTCATCATCTGCAGAGCTAGTTGGCATATAAACTTATACTACTGTAGTAGGCGTGGGCTTCGTGTCTATCTTGGCCCCAATAATGCGTTCACTATGCTGTTTGTAGTAGCTTACCCGTACTCCTATTTTTTTTATTCATTATTAAACCTACTCCTGCATTACCCCTATTTAATTTTGTATTTATAACTCTGTATTCACCTGACCAAAAGTCTTGTTCATCCTGCCACCGAACTTCACTAATTCCCACTATATCTAACTTTAACCAATGCAATTTAGTTTTAAGTTAATCTTATGTCTCCTTCAACCGACACAGCATTGTTGCTGTCTCAGCGACTGACTGTTGCTACTAGCACTACATCTCCATACGCGTTTCCGGGGCTGGGTTTACAGCGGTGAGTTGTCGACACTGCTAAAGGTGCGAGTGCTTGCCGACCATCAGAAGCACCCGTGTAACATAAGTGATTACAGTTTGCCCAGTGACGAAGCACCGGGGAACATTTGGTCACTCTCTTTCAAAAGGGAGGATTTCGAGCTAAATGACTGCACGAGCTACGCAGTCATCATATTCCAAAATCCTTGCTTCGATGAAAGTAGGGATGTAGGCTACGTCGGTCGTCAGAACTAAAACACTACGAAAGGCGAAAATTTTTGACACAACAGAACGTTAATCTCTAACCCAGTATTACGAATTCCCTCTACAAGTAACATATCCTGGCACATATTTCTTATCTCGGTATTATATCGTTAGCCGTATTCGATTAAGGAGAAGTCATAGCCTTTTATTCCCTGTAAAAATCGGACATTACGGATATTACTTCACAAAGCATAATAAAACACATCACACGTACTCCTCAGTAAATGGCCAGAAAACTATGTGCTTTTCGTCAAACCGATATTCGGTCTCCTGTGAAAACGGCCAGCTAAATGAGCCACAGTTCAACAAGAACAGAAAATCGTCGAATTACTGCAATTCTATTGTTTGTGTAAAAAACGAATTGTCGGGACAGTGTTTGAAACGTTTGCTGTCGTTACACCTAGCCAAACGTAACAAGGATAGTTATCGGACTAATACTGCGACTCTTGGGGAAATTTGGTTAACTGAATTACTACATGTGTGACACTAATACAACAACGAGATCAGTTGTTGAAATCAGTTCTTGATTCCAGGTACAGAGACTACAACTGTCTGATCTATTTGCTTTCAGATACCATCAAGCAGGGATTGAAGCATGCGCCGTCTGTTTCTGCATGTCTATGGTCCATGGCATGAAGGGTGGTGTTTGTCCACATACGAGAACTAGGGGTGTATAACGCAGTCAAGCACCGTAAAATAAAGCTTTAGTGGCCTTCGTTCTCGCGCTCGCTGCTGCCCAGCGATACGACCGAATAATATCGCTGACACAAGTTTCTTTTTCTTTTCATCGCCTTTTCAGTGAATTAATTCTCGACTTGGATGCGGTCCTCCTCCATTGTGTAAAGGCCCTCGACGCATCGTTTTTTATCTGTTGCCGTTCGACGAATGCTGTTTATAGAAACAGAGGGAGAACAGCGGGACACATTGCCACGAAGTGAAACTGGTTCTCACACTGAGTTTATATTTCACATCGATAAAAAAGAGACGATACTGTTATTTTTTTGTTGTGTCTAGACAAGCGATAGCTAGTGACAACATATCCACTAATTCTACATACATGATTAAGATATTGGCTTTAATCGAGAGGAATATTTCTAGCCACTCCAAACATCAAAACCATGGAGTGTGAACACGTTACCCCCTTTTACCGCTTCGCATATTCTGCACAACGCATGTCATCCAGGTGAGCATAATAAAACAGTATCACGTGAGTTAACTGGCTTGGATAAAAATGTTTTAAAGGTAGTTTTGACGATTTCTTTACGTGTTTTCCGCAAGGTTTTCTCATACAATCGCCTCCTTCTCATGTAAGTTAACATCAGCAGGAGGCAGCTGTGTCAGAAGGCTATCCATGAATGTGCGGAGTACGAAACAGCACCCTCCGGATCCATTAAAATGGTACAACTGGCCAGCGACTAGGAGTGTGATTCCCATGAGGGAACGGACACGCATCTCGCAACTGTAGGGATACGCGAGCTTCTCATGTGGGAAGATATTAAAAATTAAGTCGCTGCACCAAGTAGGGATTCACTCTCATTTCGATGATGAACACTAGCATGTGAATTATTTCTCCGTTTTCATTTACTTCAGAAAACTGCCATTACGAGAAAATTAAAAACTGCCATCATTCCGCGCTGCTAGTAGCAACAGTCAGTCGCTGAGACAGCAACAACGGTTGAAGGAGACATCAGATTAACTTAAAACTAAATTGGATAGGTTAAAATTAGATATAGTGGGAATTAGTGAAGTTCGGTGGCAGCAGGAACAAGACTTTTGGTCAGGTGAATACAGGGTTATAAATACAAAATCAAATAGGGGTAATGCAGGAGTAGGATTAATAATGAATAAAAAAATAGGAGTACGGGTAAGCTACTACAAACAGCATAGTTTATATGCCAACTAGCTCTGCAGATGAGGAAGAAATTCATGAAATGTATGATGAGATAAAAGAAATTATTCAGGTAGTGAAGGGGGACGAAAATTTAATAGTCATGGGTGACTGGAATTCGAGAGTAGGAAAAGGGAGAGAAGGAAATATAGTAGGTGAATGTGGATTGGGGCTAAGAAGTGAAAGAAGAAGCCGCCTGGTAGAATTTTGTGCAGAGCATAACTTAATCATAGCTATCACTTGGTTCAAGAATCATGAAAGAAGGTTGTATACATGGAAGTACCCTGGAGATACTAAAAGGTATCAGATAGATTATATAATGGTAAGACAGAGATTTAGGAACCAGGTTTTAAATTGTAAGACATTTCCAGGTGCAGATGCGGACTCTGACCACAATCTATTGGTTATGAACTGTAGATTATAACTGAAGAAACTGCAAAAAGGTGGGAATTTAATGAGATGGGATCTGGATAAACTGAAAGAACCAGAGGTTGTACAGAGTTTCAGGAAGACCATAAGGGAACAATTGACAGGAAAGTGGGAAAGAAATACAGTAGAAGACGAATGGGTAGCTTTGAGGGATGAAATAGTGAAGGCAGCAGAGGTTCAAATAGGTAAAAAGACGAGGGCTAGTAGAAACCCTTGGGTAACAGAAGAAATATTGAATTTAATTGATGAAAGGAGAAAATATAAAAATGCAGTAAATGAAGCAGGCAAAAAGGAATACAAACGTCTCAAAAATGATATCGACAGGAAGTGCAAAATGGCTAAGCAGGAATGGCTAGAATACAAATGTTGTGGCACAACTTGACTAGAAGAAGGGATCGGTTGGTAGGACATGTTCTGAGACATCAAGGGATCACCAATTTAGTATTGGAGGGCAGCGTGGAGGGTAAAAATCGTAGAGGAAGACCAAGAGATGAATACACTAAGTAGATTCAGAAGGATGTAGACTGCGGTAGGTACTGGGAGATGAAGAAGCTTGCACAGGATAGAGTAGCATGGAAAGCTGCATCAAACCAGTATCAGGACTGAAGACCACAACAACAACAACAAAATCAGCTTCTACATTATTGCTATCGGCTTTTGTGATTAACGTCTAAATGTGCTCACAGTCAGTAGTGTGATTATGCGGGTCAGATGGTGCTTTCGTGATTTTGTGTTTCGCGTGCTGGCTTTGCAGGGTCGAATAGCCAGACGACCGGGCTGGAAGTCATTCAATGACGTATGTATACCGTACGTAAAAATGTATAATTTAAGCAGTGGTGGTTGAGCAAGGTTTGCCATCCGACAAAGTTATACAGAGTGCGAAAAATCAATCTGCCCAAAAGAGTAGGGAGGAAAACAATATGAAAGACATGAATTCGAGTTCAGCAACTCGCGGTTGCAAATCCATATTTACGGCGCTACAGTAACGCAATTAAAATCTGACATACTGACGTCTTTACTCAAAATGAAATGTATGCGCGCTCACACTCTGACCAGTCTCCAGGATGATATCAAGAAAAACTTGAAACATCACATACTCAGCTGACTTTCCAGGCAGCACTTCTTTAGAAACAACCACATGTCGATGTTTTATGTTTCAAGATGTCTTAACAAGCTCGAAGTAAATAATAATTAAGCGACCACCTAACTAAGTATGTTGTAACAAAGGTTGAAACAGACTACCACTTTATGCTGGCATAGCGCCGTAAATATTCAACTACGATCTCTAGTTCCCATACTCAGACTATTATTATTATTTTTGATGCCGTCTTTCTGCCTACACCTTGGGTCATGTTGTTTTTACGCACACTACATATCCCAGACAAGATGTTACAGAATGATGGTCGAATTGTCAGGAGACCATAGAAAGTGCTGGAAACGGCAAAATGACAGAATGCGTTCATGGCGATTTATAGCTTTGAAATTTACCAGATGGTAACTACGTGACAGAAAATGAGATACGTTTAACCAAGGTGCTACGATGTAAGATGTAAAATATGTCTCTTCATTACAAAAAGTTATCAGCTGAAATAGTGAATGTATAAATGTCGTGACAAAAGGGTACGTCCTGTTACTATGGGGCAACATATGAGACCCTACAGCATCGGTATTAATGAAGCGAAGGACTATGCACCGTTGGTCAGTTCTCAAAGCATTGAAAATGAAACACAATTTGTGTTGGTAGCATTGCTGCTGTCATTCTGAGTAAAGACGAAATAATTTTATTGCATCTGTGATGTGGAAGTGATGACTCAGAGACTGATGCATAGTGTGATATCAACACCTCAACTCCTCTTTGTATCTGGATATCTGTCTGGTATACAGTAACCTAGTGAGTAAGCCTTGTGTGCGTAGTCATCCTTGTGCACAATGACTCTTGGACATGCAGTAACTCTTGTGGATGTAGTAACTCTTGCATGCACAATAACTGTACTGTTGTGTCTGCAGTAACTCTCATGGGTGCAGTAACTCTTGCATGTGCAGTAACTCTTGTGCATGCAGTAAATCATTTACTTACAGAAAGTCTTGTGTGTGCAACAACTATTGTGCATGCATTAACTCTCATACATAGTTACTCTTTTGCATGCCATAATTATAATGCAGTCAGTAACTGTTGGGCGTGCAGTAACTGTTGCATTTGCAGCAACTTTTCTGTACACAGTAACACTTGCATGTAGAATAACACTGGAATGTGCAGGAACTCTTGCTCATTCAGCAATTATAGCTAGTGTAGCAACCATAGTGTGTGCAGAATCTCTTGCATGCACAGTATTTCTAATGGGCAGTGTAAGTCACACTTGTGCAGTAGCTCCTGGATACACAGTAATTCCTTCATGCACAGTGACTCTTGCATGTACAGTAACTCTCTTTTTTTCAGCAAATGTGTGTGCAATAACTGTGGAGCTTGCATTAATTGCTTTGCATGCTGTAATGCATAAAGAAATAGATGGAGAGCGAGAAAAGTAGTAGTTAGAAAGAATGAGGGAGGGTGGGAGGGTAGGAGGGCGTGATGGAGGGTGTGAGGGAGGGAGGCAGGGAGGGAGGGGAGAGGTAGGAAGGAAGGGAGAGAGGGAGAGGAGGTGGGAGGTTTGAGAGAGGGAAAATGGCAGAGATAAGTGGAGGAGGAGGGGAGGAGGACGGAGGTATGGTGAGAAGATGGAGGAAGGGTACAGGGCAAAGAGGATGATAGGAAAAGAGGGGCTCAAATTCAAAGATATAGTAGCAACAGCAATTGAGAGATTCACACCTCATAAATTGGTAAGAGATGGAACTGATCCCCCATGGTACACAAAACAGGTCCGAACGCTGTTGTAGAGGCAACGGAAAAAGCATGCGAAGTTCAGAACGCGAAATCCCGAAGATTGGCTAAAATTTACAGACGCGCGAAATTTCGCATGGACTTCAATGCGAGATGCCTTTAATATGTTCCGCAACGAAACATTGTCTCGAAATTTGGTAGAAAATCCGAAGAAATTCTGGTCGTATGTAAAGTACACAAGCGGTAAGACGCAGTCAATGCCTTCGCTGTACAGTGCCGATGGGATTGTTACCGACGACTGTGCCGCTAAAGAGGAGTTATTGAACGCAGTTTTCCGAAATCCTTCACCAGGGAACATGAATGGAATATTCCATAATTTGAAACAGGAACAGCTGCTAGCATGAGTTTCTTAGAAGTAGATACCTTAGGGGTTGCGAAGCAACTCAAATCGCTTGATACGGGCAAGTCTTCAGGTCCAGATTGTATACCGATTAGGTTCCTTTCAGATTACGCTGATACAATAGCTCCCTACTTAGCAATCATATACAACCGCTCGCTCACCGATAGATCTGTACCTACAGATTGGAAAATTGCGCAGGTCGCACCAGTGTTTAAGGAGGGTAGTAGGAGTAATCCATCGAACTACAGACCTATATCATTGACGTCGGTTTGCAGTAGGGTTCCGGAGCATATACTGTATTCAAACATTATGAATCACCTCGAAGGGAACGATCTATTGATACGTAATCAGCATGGTTTCAGAAAACATCGTTCTTGTGCAACACAGCTAGCTCTTTATTCGCAGGAAGTAATGGCCTCTATCGACTGGGGATCTCAGGTTGATTCCGTATTTCTAGATTTCCGGAAGCTTTTGACACCGTTTCTCACAAGCGACTTCTAATCAAGCCGCGGGCCTATGTGGTATCGTCTCAGTTGTGCGACTGGATTCGTGATTTCCTGTCAGGAAGATCCCAGTTCGTAGTAATAGACGTCAAATCATCGAGTAAAACTGAAGTGATATAAGGTGTACCCCAGGGAAGCGTCCTGGGACCTCTGCTGTTCCTGATCTATGTAAATGACCTGGGTGACGATCTGAGCAATTCTCTTAGTTTGTTCGCAGATGATGCTGTAATTTACTGTCTAGTAAGGTCATCCGAGGACCAGTATCAGTTGCAAAGCGATTTAGAAAAGATTGCTGTATGGTGTGGCAGGTGGCAGTTGACGCAAAATAACGAAAAGTGTGAGGTGATCCACATGAGTTCCAAAAGAAATCCGTTGGAATTCGATTACTCGATAAATAGTACAATTCTCAAGGCTGTCAATTCAACTAAGTATCTGGCTGTTAAAATTACGAACAACTTCAGCTGGAAAGAATACATAGATAATATTGTGGGGAAGGCGAGCCAAAGGTTGCGTTTCATTGGAAGGACACTTAGAAGATGCAACAAATCCACTAAAGAGACAGCTTACACTACACTCGTTCGTCCTCTGTTAGAATATTGCTGCGTGATGTGGGATCCTTAGCAGGTGGGATTGACGGAGGACATCGAAAGGGTGCAAAAAAAGGGCAGCTCGTTTTGTATTATCACGTAATAGGGGAGAGAGTGTGACAGATATGATACGCGAGTTGGGATGGAAGTCATTAAAGCAAAGACGTTTTTCGTCGCGGCGATATCTATTTACGAAATTTCAGTCACCAACTTTCTCTTCCGAATGCGAAAATATTTTGTTGAGCCCAACCTACATAGGTAGGAACGATCATCAAAATAAAATAAGAGAAATCAGAGCTCGAACAGAAAGGTTTAGGTGTTCGTTTTTCCCGCGCGCTGTTCGGGAGTGGAATGGTAGAGAGATTGTAAGATTGTGGTTCGATGAACCCTCTGCCAAGCACTTAAATGTGAATTGCAGAATAATCATGTAGATGTAGATGTAGAGGAGGGAATGGGTGAGGAAAAGAAGCAGGAAGACAGATGGGGGACTGAATGCAGGGATATAGAGAAAAAAACAACCAAATGCATTTTATACCATATTTCCTTTCTGTTGTCTATAATTATGAGGTGTTTCCGAACTTAGGGAGGGAGTATATATATATACTACCCTCCATTAGTTGGGAAACTTGGAAACACCTAGTAATTATAGACAACAGAAAGAAAAAACACTATAAAAATTCATTTTGTTGTTTTGCAAATGTTTATTAAGCTCAAATAATACACAGGAAGATGCAACCATTAAATTTTAGTTTTCTCAAATTAGCCACCCTTTGCTTTCATCACTGCCTTGCACACTCTCGGTATGTGCTGCATCAGTTTTACCAATATTTCAGTTAGAATTAATCTCCTTTCTTTCTGAAGGAACTCCCACAATTGTGATCCACTCATGATTTCCCATTTTAGGCTCCTCCTGTCCAATTCATCCCATAGCAGTTCGATTGCATTACAATCAGGGGATTGTGGCGGCATTTCCATATTTTTCAATATTTTATGAACCCATAGAGATTTCACATAGTTCTGACACAAGCGAGACGTATGTTTTGGGTCGTTGTCTTGCTGGAAGTTAAACCTTTGCACAATCAGACTCAAACCAGATGTCTTAATATGTCGCTGGTAAATGGGATGATGATCCTTTTGGTTCATTTTTTCCATCTATTTTCACCAAATATCCGACTTTATTTCCTCCATAGGATCCCCATACCATTACAGAATCCCCTCCATGCTTTACAGTTGGAATTACGCACTGTGGATTCAAGCGTTAATGGAGTAAATGGCTTAAAAACTGACGGAATTTACTTCCAACTATTTGGAACTTGCATTCATCAGTTAGTAAGACTCTTTCCCAATCCTCCGCTGTCCAATGTTGGGGTGTCTTAGCCCACTGAAGCCTTTTCGTCTTCTTCACAGGGGGCAACAGTGGTTTCCTTGTTGCTACATAACCTTGTCAACTGCCAGTGGTCATCTCACTGTTGACTCACCCAGTGGAGTACCTCTCGTTGCGTTTATTCAGCAGTCAATTCAGGGACAGTTTCTAATCTGTTACGTTTACTGGTCACTACCAAATACTTTCCTTGGCGTTCTGATATCTTCCTGGGTGCTCGTGAGCGAGGACGATCTCCATAGGAGGCTGTTTCTTGATGCTGGTGTATGGTTTTGACAACTCCGGTGATGGAAATCATCAGTTTGTTTGCTATTTGTCGGACAAGATTGACATTTTGGTGGGATGTGATAATCATTACCCGTTATTCATAAGGTTCAAATGGTTCAAATGGCTCTGAGCACTATGGGACAAATTCTGAAGTCATCAGTCCCCTAGAACTTAGAACTACTTAAACTTAACTAACCTAAGGACATCACACACATCCATGCCCGAGGCAGGATTCGAACCTGTGACCATAGCCATCGTGCGGGTCCAGACTGTAACGCGTAGAATCGCTCGGTCACTCCGGCTCATAAGGAATCTGGCACTTTGTGGTCATTTTCAATTACTTTCACAGTGTGTTATACCTTTATGCAAACACATCTACAAGTGAACAGAAATGTAAACAACGTACCTCTGCATAGCTATGCGGTCTACTCGCGCCACCTGGCGTGTTTAGTAGGACTGCTTCGACAGGTAACGTTGGTTTACATAAATAGGAACGATACTAGTATGTTCCAAAATGTATGTATATGTACAATGATTAAGTGTACAATGCTGTACATGTCATTATTAACCGTTATTTGAGCTTGCTATTCCGTATTCTAACAAATAACTCACATAGTGTTTATATATATTTTATATAGTGTAAATAATAATATGTTTACTATAATTGCGATCACACAAACATGTTTTTCAGGCAATTAAATGGAGACTGATGAGGAGCAGACAGACACTAATTCTCTGGTGATACGAAAGTATGATCTTCCATGAAGGTGGGCGATATCGATTAATACAGTGTTGACACCAAGTTGTAGAATAGCAGCTGTGCCAAACTGCAAACTGCTATCTGTCACAACAGCAACAGAAATTTACAGATCAAACACGCACAAATCGCCGTAGATTGGAGCATTACAGTATTTAAACCGCAAGCACTGCTGTGTGACGCCAGTGGAGAAGTTTTCAGAAGAGAATCTATGGTAAGCAATTTGCTCTAATGTGGGATGTGAGCGAGAGGTGTACCAGCCCCACTAGATATGCCTAATGCATTGTGCATCCAACAGTGCACATGAGATACCAGCCCTGCTAGATGTGCCTAATGGCATTGTTTATCCAACAGTGTGTTTGACATACCAGCGCTGCTAGATATGCCTAATGGTGTTGTGTGTCCAACAGTCTGCATGACATACCAGTCCTTCTAGATACGCCTAATGGTGTTGTGTGTCCAACAGTGCAAGTGACATACCAGCCCTGCTAGATACGCCTAATGGCATTGTTTGTCCAACAATGAGCACCATATACCAGCCATGCCATATATGCGTAATAGACGTGACTGCTACTGTCGCAGGTTCGAATCCTGCCTCGGGCATGGATGTGTGTGACGTCCTTAGGTTAGTTAGGTTTAAGTAGTTCTAAGTTCTAGGGGACTTATGACCACAGATGTTGAGTCCCATAGTGCTCAGAGCCATTTATGCATATAGCCGGCCGAAGTGGCCGCGCGGTTCTGGCGCTGCAGTCTGGAACCGCGAGACCGCTACGGTCGCAGGTTCGAATCCTGCCTCGGGCATGGATGTGTGTGATGTCCTTAGGTTAGTTAGATTTAACTAGTTCTAAGTTCTAGGGGACTAATGACCTCAGCAGTTGAGTCCCATAGTGCTCAGAGCCATTTAAACCATTTGAACCATTTATGCATAATAGAGTTTTGCAGCCAACAATATGTGTGTGGCAAGATGTGTGGTGGTCCCTCCGGCCTTCAGTGTGTATATTGTGCTGCCTGCTCATAGTTGCACTCCATGCTACCCAGCACAGGAAGTGTTCCTTTCACGGATTCTCGATTTGTCATGTGACTTGTCCCCTGTGCTCTGCTTGATACCAGCCCCCTAACAATGTGATCACCAAAAGCAACTGACTGCGAGAGAAACTCATGTCTCAAACACCTCACACCTACTGCACTTCACAACACACTCTCAACTCTACGTTACATTCCTTAGAGACTATTCACCACAACTTTTAATGACAAAGTATACGATGTGCCCACACTCGGCTTTTTGTGTCTTCTATAATAGCAAGCTAACAACTTTCCGTTATTTGCCTTAATGTGAACACTTGATTCTATCCATGTCTCATTCTTCTAGATCAACAGAAAGCACACTACTGGCGTCGATGGCGCGTCTCTTCGTGTTTTAAAACATGTAACATAAGTGGCAGTCACATCTGATTGACTTCACTTAGGAGCACGAAACTCTTACACCGCCAACAGACCATCAACCTCAGTTTGTGACATAAATTTGAACTTGATACACCAAATTGTTCCAGGGAAAAACGGTTCATAAGACGGACACGCAAACCAAATAACTGATGAAAAAGTGAGAGAAAAGATTTTTTTTGTGTTAGATAATTAACTAAACATCTGTCCATATTTGTCAGCTGAGGCAAACCATACAGTGATAACTGAATGATGCAGACAAGAGTATTGGGACAACCTGCATTCTGTGCCACTTTCCATTGTTGCCAGATGTATCGAAGATGGCGGCGATGACGTCATCCAAGATGGTGGCTGTGATGTCATCAAAGATGGCGGATTTGGGTGGGAACTTTGAATTTTGGTGAGAAGAAGGTTAACTGGGCTACCCGCACTAACATAACCCCCCGAAAAATGGGGGGAAGTTCAGATTCCAACAGGATAACGAACAGATCACACCACAGTTATCTATACTAACCTAAGAAAATGGCAGGAAGATAGGTCACTTGGGCTACCACCACTATCCTACGTCAACCGACCACCACCTCTTCCTAGGAACTTGTGGGGAGTGGACTCGACCTTTGCTTGATGTAAGTCTTTATTATTTTGCAAGCACTATTTTATTTAAACAATTAGAGGCACTACCACAATCCAGTGTGGTCGCCAGGGTGTCCAGGCTTCATCTCACCTAGTCACAGTAGCACCACCAGAGGGTGCTGTCATCCTCCTGTATTGTAATCGAAGATGGTGGGAGGGAATGGAGGGAAACAATGGGGTCACCATGAAGTCTGGAGTCCAACTGATCTAGTACACAGTACCACCGCCAGAGGGCGCTATAATACATGCCATAATCCAAGATGACCACCATGATGATGCAAGTACCGTTATCCAAGATGGCGGGAAACAGTGTGTCCACCACAATGTCTGGGTCTAGTACACAGTACCACCACCAGGGTGTGTTGTCATACATTTTATGATGTAATCCAAGATGATGGTCGGGGGGGGGGGGGAATGGTGGGAAAAGGACTCTGTCTGAGCTGTACATAAGTTTCTATTTTGCAGAAAGTGTGTCCATCACAAGATCTAGAGTTCAACTGACCTAGTTCACAGTAGTGCCACCAGAGGGTGCTGTCAAACCATGCACAGGTGCCCTCAAGCATGAGGCAGCGACATCCCTTTCATTCTTGACACCTAAAGAATTCCTCCCAAAAATAAGTGATCACCTAGACACTGTTGCTGACACGACCTGATGGGAGTGAAGACCTATTTTCACAGTGAAGACACCCCAGGGGCGCATGCACCTCCACACTGCCATGAGTCACCACCAGATGCAAGCCAGTGTGACCCAACACTCCCTCGCTGCTGCTACCTACGCTGACTGGGTGAAAGTTGCGAATATTTTCCAGTATACAGTTAGAGTTCTCCAAGTGTTGAACTAACATCACAGAACTCCAGCATGCACTCATGCCATTCCCATATGCAAGACACCTCTGGGTAGCAAATGTGTTTTCCCATTAATGTTGTGATACCTGAGGATACTAACGTCACCATATAGCACAGGGTGCATTGTTCCTAGCACGACATGTGAGATGCATGTAACCATGCTTAACCACCCAGCATGACTGATGCAATGCCGTGAAGTGTGCGTGCATAGCTACAAACCATCACAAGCGCATCTAACAAGGTTCTCAATGTTATACTGATGTCACATGGCTATGTAAAATAACAGCCAGGTCGACCTCTCGGAAAATGTATAGTGTCCCAGAAAGAATTAATGCTCGCTTTCTTGATGACCCAGCTTGTATGCAAGGATAGTCTTGCCATAACAGAACCTGTACGAAAATAACTCAGCATAACGTCGAATGCGGTCTTCCTCGTGGTCCTAACATGGCACACCAACCATTATGTCTTACCCTTCCTGCTTTCAACATACACAACGTTCTCACCGCTGTGTAGAGATTCCTATATCCTAGCAAAAAGGATGTAAATAAGTAGAGAACTATGGTTGGCTCTTATCGAATTTACACTGTGAATTACTGATGCTGCAGGTGTGGAAGCACCCTCTACCTTTTTATCTTTCTGCAGACCAGACTTTCAGCAGTTATTTTACACAGATCGCTATATTGCACCAGCAATTAAATCTTACAAACTACCCTACATATCGTCAAATATGGAAAGACACTTATTCAATTACACTGCCCTCCCACAGAGGACAGGACATTGAATATTAGAACGTGAAACCGACCCAAAACCCATCAATATATCACAGTGTACCCTACATATTGTCAAATACAGAAAGATTCATACTCAGTTACACTGCCCTCCCATCCAGGACAGGAGCTTGAATATTAGAACGTGAAGCCAATCTCCAACCCATCAATATATCACTGCATACTGTGTCGATGTAGTAAACATACAATTCCTATCCTGCACCATACAAAAATCGTCGCTTTTACATCATTCGTACATGTAACGTGAAGTCAAACAGCACAGTACATATATTATCATCTACATCCATACTCCGTAAGCCATCTCACTGTGTGTGGCGGAGGGTATCTTGAGTACCTCTATCTGTTCTCCCTTCTATTCCAGTCTCGTATTGTTCGTGGAATGAAGGATTTTCGGTATGCCTCTGTGTGGGCTCTAATCTCTCTGATTTTATCCTCATGGTCTCTTCACGAGATATACGTAGGAGGCAGCAATATACAGCTTGACTCCTCGGTGAAGGTATGTTCTCGAAACTTCAACAAAAGCCCGTACTGAGCTACTGAGCGTCTCTCCTGCAGAGTCTTCCACTGGAGTTTATCTATCATCTCCGTAACGCTTTCGCGATTACTAAATGATCCTGTAACAAAGTGCGCTGCTCTCCATTGGATCTTCTCTATCTCTTCTATCAACCCTATCTGGTACGGATCACACACTGCTGAGCAGTATTCAAGCAGTGGGCGAACAAGTGTACTGTAACCTACTTCCTTTGTTTTCGGGTTGCATTTCCTTAGGATTCTTCCAATGAATCTCAGTATGGCATCTGCTTTACTGACGATCAACTTTATATGATCATTCCACTTTAAATCACTCTTAATGCGTACTCACGTATAATTTATGGAATTAACTGCTTCCAGTTGCTGACCTGCCATATTGTAGCTAAATGATAAGGGATCTCTCTTTCTATGTATTTGCAGCACATTACACTTGTCTACATTGAGATTCAATTGCCATTCCCTGCACCACGCGTCAATTCGCTGCAGACCCTCTTGCATTTCAGTACAATTTTCCATTGTTACAACCTCTCGATATACCACAGCATCATCTGCAAAAGCCTCAGTGAACTTCCGATGTCATCCACAAGGTCATTTATGTATAGTGTGAATACAACGGTCCTACGCCACTCCCCTGCGGCACACCTGAAATCACTCTCTTTGGAAGACTTCTCTCCATTGAGAATGACATGATGCGTTCTGTTATCTAGGAACTCTTCAATCCAATCACACAATTGGTCTGATAGTCCATATGCTCTTACTTTGTTCATTAAACTACTGTGGGGAACTGTATCTTGTGGAAGTCAAGAAACACGGCATCTACCTGGGAACCCGTATCTATGGCCCTCTGAGTCTTGTGGACGAATAGCGCGAGCTGGGTTTCACACGATCGTCTTTTTCGAAACCCATGCTGATTCCTATTGATTTCTAGTCTCCAGAAAAGTCATTATACTCGAACATAATATGTGTTCCAAAATTCTACAACTGGTAGACGTTGGAGATATAGGTCTATAGTTCTGCACATCTGTTCGACGTCCCTTCTTGAAAACGGGGATGACCTGTGCCATTTTCCAATCCTTTGGAAGGCTACGCTCTTCTAGAGACATACAGTACACCGCTGCAAGAAGAGGGGTAAGTTCCTTCGCGTACTCTGTGTAAAATCGAACTGGTGTCCCATCAGGTCCTGCGGCCTTTCCTCTTTTGAGCGATTTTAATTGTTTCTCTATCCCTCTGTCGTCTATTTCGTTGTCATCTGTGCGACAATCTAGAGAAGTAACTACAGTGCAGTCTTCCTCTGTGAAACAGCTTTGAAAAAAGACATTTAGTATTTCGGCCTTTAGTCTGTCATCCTCTCTTTCAGTACCATTTTGGTCACAGAGTGTCTGGACATTTTGTTTTGATCCACCTACCGCTTTGACATCAGACCAAAATTTCTTAGGATTTTCTGCCAAGTCAGTACATAGAACTTTAATTTCGAATTCATTGAACGTCTCTCGCATAGCCCTGCTCGCACTACATTTCGCTTCGCGTAATTTTTGTTTGTCTGCAAGGCTTTGGCTATGTTTATGTTTGCTGTGAAGTTCCCTTTACTTCCGCAGCAGTTTTCTAACTCGGTTGTTGTACCACGGTGGCTCCTTTCCATCTCTTACGATCTCGCTTGGCACATACTCATCTAACATATATTGTACGATGGTTTTGAACTTTGTCCACTGATCCTCAACACTATCTGTACTTGAGACAAAACTTTTGTGTTGAGCCATCAGGTACTCTGAAATCTGCTTTTTGTCACTTTTCCTAAACACAAAAATCTTCCTACCTTTTTTAATATTTTTATTTATGGCTGAAATCATCGATGCAGTAACCGCTTTATGATCGCTGATTCCCTGTTCTGCGTTAACTGTTTCAAATAGTTCGGGTCTGTTTGTCACCAGAAGGTCTAATATGTTATCGCCACGAGTTGGTTCTCTGTTTAACTGCTCAAGGTAGTTTTCAGAATAAGCACTTTAAAAATTTTCTCTGGATTCTTTGTCCCTGCCATCCGTTATGAACGTTTGAGTCTCCCAGTCTATATCCGGCCAATTAAAATCTCCATCCAGAACTATAACATGGTGGGGAAATCTACTCGAAATATTTTGCAAATTATCCTTCAGGTGCTCAGCCACAACAGCTGCTGAGCCAGGGGGCCTATAGAGACATCCTATTACCATGTCTGAGCCTGCTTTAACCGTGACCTTCACCCAAATTATTTCACATTTCGGATCTCTGTCAACTTCGTTCTGTACTATTGCACTTCTTATCGCTATAAACATGCCTCCCCCTTCACTGTCCAGCCTGTCTCTGCGGTATACATTCCAATCTGAGTTTAGAATATACTCGTGGCACTAGATATTTACCGTGAGGTTGGCTGTCATCCACTCCCAACGGGTGACCAGAGTACCCTCAGAGGACCGAAGTCACTGTCAGAACTGTTCTACAAATTAGGGCTTGTTTCCACCACGACACAAGCGCATTACTGTCTGTGATCCAGATCTGCTTGCTTGCTTGTTTTTCTACACCCAACTCCAGACTCTGGGATTACAAGAACACATGTATTTTAGCATGGTTCACTATAATATAATACAGTAGAGCGTCGATTATCCAAACGTCGGTCAACCGAACGACCGCTTAACCGAACTGTGTACTCGCTCGCACCTGTTACTCTCCATCATCCCCTACACTCCCAAACCAAGTTTCCCACAGTAGTCGCCGCACTGGGCCACCGCTGGTGGAACATTGCTTCTAATGGGGCCTTCACGAGGCGCTGCTGACCGGCCGAGCCGCCAGTCGCTGTGTTTCAACAATCAGAACACTTCTGTCGGCTCGGCACTGGCAGTAGAAGTAGCGGCAGTATCAAAGCTGTTCACAGCAACAGCTGCGCCAGCTTAGAGCTGAGGCGTGCCGCTCCGCGCAGTTTGAAGGATTGCGCGACCCCGAGAAGAGGAGACAGTCACCTTGTGTTCTCTGTTACGACCACTTGTGTGCTGCTGCGTGAAGAAGTGAACTTGACGATACAAAATGCTTAAACGTAAACGTGTTGTCCTTTCTATGAAGGACAAGTACGAGATTATTAAAAGGTTAGAAGAAGGTGAATCTGCAACCACTTTATCCAATGAGTACAAGGTGGAAAAGTCGACAATTACGGATATATATAAAAAAACAAAAGACGAGCATAGCAAATTTTATAGCTATGCTTGATGCTACTGATGGATCAACATGCCGTAAAACTATGAAGCTCGCCACTAACACAGATCTGGATGGTGCTGTTTACAAGTGGTTTACACAAAAGAGATCTCAGGTCCCATTCTGTGTGAGAAGGCAATGCAGTTCAACGAAAAACTTGGAGGGCCTTCGATCTTTAAAGCGAGCAAGGGCTGCTTAAAACGCTTCAAGTCAAGAAAGGACATTCGTGAGCTTACAATACAGGGAGAAAAACTGTCGGCTGATTCTTCAGTAGCTGATTCTTTCAAAGTCAAACTAAGGGACGTATTAAGGGAAGAAGATTATGCTCTCGAAAACGTTTACATGCTGACGAAACTGGACTTAACTGGAAAGATTTACCGAGAAAAACTCTTGTTTCACGTCATGAATTAGCAGCACCTGGTCCTAAAACAAGCAAGGACCGTATTACAGCTTTGGCTTGTGCTAATGCTACTGGAAATCACTGACTGCCTATGTTCGTCATTGGTAAAAGTAAAAAACCGCGTTGTTTCATGCACGTTAATATGTCAGCCCTGCCTGTTGTGTACACCTCGCAAAAGAGTACCTGGATGTATAGTACGATTTTTATGAAGTGATTTCAGGACGTTTTCGTACCCTCTGTAAAATCTCATCAGCTAAAGAATGGGAAGAGGGAGAAAACACTACCTCTCCTTGACAATGCACCAACTCATCCGTCATGTGATGTTTTAAACGAAAAAGACGAGGTCATAAAGGTAATGTTTCTTCCACCTAACGTAACCTCCTTATTACATCCCATGTATCAAGAGACTTTCAAACGATATTACAAGAAAGAATTGTTGCGTAAGTTATTGTTAGAAAGAGAAGAGGATGGAGAAGGAAGTCTCTTAAGAAATCATAAGAATATTGACTTGAAAGACGCGTCCTACATGATCACCGCAGCATGGAATAGTGTAAAAGAAGAGAATTTGAAGAAAGCCTGGAATAAAATTTTGGACACAGAAGAAAATTCACAAGGTACGATTGAAAATTACGAACAGAATGATATGTCCAAAATTCTCGGTATGCTAAAAGGAATAGATTGCCACGAATGTGATGCAGAAGACGTTCATGAATGGATGAATATCGATGATGCAGATCCAGGACATCAAATCATGCAGGACAGCGAGATTGTAAACGTCGTCACTGATAAAGATGACGCCGCCAGCATCTCATCAATCAGTGCTCCAGAAAGCGAAGATGAAAGTATACCAACAGCTTCTGAGGCGTTCACTTGTTTAGATACTGCCTTGTGATGGTTTGAGGCCCAAGATGAAAGTGACCAGTTTCAGATATCTGTAATGAAGAAAGTACGTGACTTAGCTGCTCGTAAGCGTGTAGGCTTGCTTAGACAGACCAAAATAAAGGATTTTTTAAACGTTAATTTTGTATACTGTGTGTACTGTTCATGCAAAATGCGTATGTAATATGTATATATTTATGTTTAATAAACTGTGCCACTTCCTACTGAAGTTGCCTTTGTATGTTACTTTGTGATACTAAAAGAGATGCCTGTTTTTATGAATAAATTTACTGTACAGTACTTCTTTTTCGCAAATAAACATGTACAGTTCGATTATCCGAACAAACCAGTTTTCCGAACACCCATGTCCCCCAAGTACTTCGGATAATCGACGCTCTACTGTACCATTTTCGTGGTACTTCTCGATAT
This sequence comes from Schistocerca piceifrons, assembly GCF_021461385.2. NCBI lineage: Eukaryota > Metazoa > Arthropoda > Insecta > Orthoptera > Acrididae > Schistocerca > Schistocerca piceifrons. Next base: position 70,498,643 of record NC_060148.1, on the reverse strand, counting down.
CAAGCACACAGAAGTAGCCTTCCGATCGCTTGCGGAACATAATTCCGAAGATACAGACTGGAAAATATTTATCTACAAATCCGAAATCTTAGCACTTATCCAATTTGCGAGGACCTTTACGTGAGAACTCACTACAGGTACAGGAAACAAATATTTCCACTCTCGAATACTGATGTCGGTGATGTAACAGATTCCAAATCATCCCTGTAATTTACAAGGTCAACTAAGGTGCTTCTCATGACTAGAGAACCGGTAAATGAGTCTTCCACGTGCTAGATTCCCACACCACAATCGATCTTCTCTCAACTGAATAAAGGCCAGAAATGTGCAGAAGCAGTCAACCAAGCAATTTACACGGGAGGGAATAACGGTCCAGCGCAAAGGCACCTCCATATTCAATCCTCTCAGATTTCCACTTGATCACGAAAGCCGTCCAACACATACTAAGTATTAGTTGGCTATTCGCTCGTCTAGAGGACAACACAGTTAATTCATCTACATTCCTACACTCCAATAAGCCTCTCCATTCTGACAACTCCTACCATTAACGGGAAACATGAATCATTCCCACCACAGGCCATGCATACACGGAATCATCCTAGAAAACCAGCCACATATATGTTTTATCATTGTACTTGCAATTAAATGTTTCAACCACAGTCTCAATTGAATGGCAGTCGACAATGAGCGAAGTATCGGAAATACACCCTGCTGACGGCTGTGGCTCTGGAAATAGAAATATCTGTACCATTCTTATGACTTTCTTCTTTTCTCTGCTATCACAGTATTCCACAGTCATCTCCTTTGCAGATGTAGGAACACATCCTTTATAAGCCTGATGCTCAAGGTGAATCTACCATGCATCCCCCACTACTACTAACTGATTGCCTACGCTACGAAATAATACTGAGAGAAAATCAGCAGTGGGTGGACATGTCTCATAAGTTTTACTTGCGAGTGCTACCATTGTGTCTTAGAAAGGGAGAAATAGACGGTCAGATGTTAAAAAACCCGATCGCAACAACTGCTGTTCGTTACTGTCCCAAACGGTCTTGGTTCATAAGGCGCACACAAGTATCCACATGAAAAGCTATATGGGCTTTATAAATCGAGGCACGACATTACCTCGGAATGAGGTGGTCTTTCCGGACAAATACCGAGACGGTGATCGCTGGAGTGTATATTATCAGACCAGCAGTCAGGTTACACGTAGCCCACGATGCAACCTCGGGATAAAATCGCTGAATTTTGAAAGTGATTCGGCTAAGGAACGTGGTATGTAAGCGGTATTTGCGACTCCCGCACGCCACCCCAGCTAGATATTTATATAGTACTTGTAACGTGTTCTGTCTCGATACCACGTCAGAGGTTCTGCAATATATTCACTGAGTTATAGGCGATGACTGATTGAGAAGCATCAAAAAGTACTAGATGATGTGCTGATTGAGGTCCTAAGGAAATGTACACTAGCTTATCAGATGTCTAGTGTTCGCTACCTTCTAGAAATGATATCGATGGTTTGGAATCAAGTCTTTCCATACCTGCAGTGGATCCTATTGAGAAGTCATTTAATGATTACAACCGCTACTCAATCACATTCCTGACACTTTCATAACTTGAAACGAGTCACCTTCCTGGAACCTGGCTGTTTCAGAAAATTCCGACGTGATATTAGTCACCCCCTATGCATCTTGCAATTGCTGTCATTTCTACAGCTTTGCGCATGTGATCGATCCAATTTAAGTAGGAACTGAGCAGATGTCGGAGAAAGACATATCCACCACCTTCTGCAACCTGTATAGAAACAGAACGACCTGAATTAGTGCAACAGAACTGTGTTTTGACCATTTGGTGGAAATGCGCGCATTGTGGTGCTTCTCGAAACTGGATACAGATACTACAGTCCGAATCAGATCTGTGTCCATTCAAATCCATCAGCCCGACATGCTATCGTCGTTATTCTCCACCCGCGAACATAGAAGCTCCACTAACTCCATCTGATATAGAGCTCACCTAGCCACCGTTGCTTGCACGATGACGCATAGCTGTGGTGTGGTCCAGCACGGAGAGAGAGATTTCGCAATACTTCCCAGAATTGCACAGCGTGCATCCCTCCTAGCATTCCTAATGGAACACTCCATCCCTCACTGAATTTACACCTGCTGCTGGTGTGGGACGATCCTATTAAATATGCAGGTACTGATCCACTCCAGAGGCGAGTTTAAAGTTTCGTCACTTGCACTGTAGGACGATGACTGTATCCCGCAGACTGTACTGTAGATCGCAAGAGACGCTCCCTGTGGCCCTCTCTCGTTGCTTCAAACAATATTGTTTTCAGCTGTAGCGCACTCTGTACACTGCCTTACATTTTGTTTTTCTGCCACTAATTCAAAGTCTCATCAGGTTCTAAGCTGACATTAAGACTTTCTGATCCACAGCCTCTCACAGAAAACTAGACATCGTACAGTGTAAATCATATTACTATTGCGGCTACCATAACACGCCACACACACGCTGGATGATTTTAAATAAAAGCGAGTTACAACATAAGCAAACTAGCGGAGTTTTTGCGGCGTTGTGGAGAGCTTCCAAACTACAGTCAGAAAGTGATTCATGAGCTCTGCATTTAAACTCATCTTCCATAGTCACAGACTAGCTAATGACTCTATGTTCCATTCGAATAATTCATCATATTGCAGTCATGTATGCGATCAATGTTTGGGTGCTATACACCCCAGAAGGTGCTGCCCATCCACCAATACTCTTTCTCCAACTCAAACAAGTGATATCAGTCAATCGTTATGTAGTAACCAACAGCGTGCCAGTTCATGGATGGGATGGAAAAGACACCATCGATGTACTCCAATAATAAGCATCACAGCTGACAGTGCAAACACTCTTACAGTAATTTCAACACCGACCAATGATGTGACAGCACGTTTCTCAATTTCAGTACCGTAGCTAAACCACCCCTTCTCCACTTTGCGAGTATCATTGCGAACATGGATAGATGACTGTGCAGTACATCCATTCATTGTTAATTCCCGAACACATAAACTGTCAAAGTACATCAGACTGTACTATACATATTTCTAACACATTGAGCATAGTGCTTAATTTATGATCTATCTCTCTGTCTCTCTGTGTATGGGAGACACAGAGCAATCTCGCTGTTTTAGGTTAAAATTAGACAGTGAAACGTTCTCATCACACCGTCATTGACCAACCCGCCCTGCAGCATCGTTACCAATTTAATCTGCAACCGACCAGATGAAGACCACCACATTCCACGTCTCAGGAAGGAATGGAGCTCGCCGAGTGCTCACCCATTTAAGCGCACAAGATTTATCGAGATGCACTCCTTATCGTTGTACAGTAACAGATTTCAAAGTGTCGTGATGTAATAGCAGATGGTTAAGAAGAACAAGAAACGGATGATTTTTATGCGCGATGGAGCTCCAGACGGATGGATTTCGAAGCATTTTTATGTAAATCAACCAAACTATCAACTCTAAAATATTATTCCAGAGTCAAGGATCAGGATATGGAAGGTATTAGTAAGAGAGAACATAAACACACACATTCTTAAGGCAAAAACGTTCTGCACTTAAAAGGTCTATAATGTTAGATTGCTTGCGTTTCCGACCTATCAGTCGTATGGAATGTACCGCTGTTAATTTTCCAATGTAAGAAATATATTTGAAGCGGATGACATACATCCTTCTTTCCGGTTTCTTTACAGTAAACTATGTTATCGAACCGTAAAACGAAAAAACTACTTCCGTAAAACATTAGCTCTGGGTAAAACCAGCACAATGTACCTTTCCGGAGACGTATAGTGTCTGCTGTTCAAATCCGATCACGGTTCAGAAATTATACGATGCCTGCATCAGGCCTACATAAAATGATCGTTAGTAGCAGGGGATACCTACTACAAGGAAACGGGTAAACACATAGCAGCAGCGTCCGACATGTGAAAATTACAAGTCATTCCCTCACTAACTCTGTAAGCAGCACATCTGTCAGGCAAATGTCTGCACAGTGATTGCAGCGCCTCAAAAGCACCTATGACTAACTTAGTTATGAAGCTGAAGTCATCATTATACACTCAAGCTGCGACTGGGGGATGGAGTACATCACATAAATCATAGCTCGTTTAGAGGAATGCGCCACGTTTCATCACACATGAGATGGAAGTACTATGATGACCGATAGGATTACCATTAACGATCGCAAGTAGACAGTGCTTTAAAGCAAATCCAGGACACATAGCGGCATACGAGCCGAATGCATGCTATGTCATGCATGAGCAGCTCTCTCCCGCGTCTGTGAGCCTTGTGAGGGCACAGATTTTTTTGTAGTTAAGCGCGAGACTATTTCCAATAAAAATTAGAGGTGCCAAGTTCTCTGTACCCTGGTCGTCTATAAATAAGAAAACTTGTAGTCAGTTAACACTGTGTTTCTTTTTTAACAAATCACTGTTGCAGACTTCGTGGATGGCGTATTATTGCGAACCATTTTATGTGCTAGTACAAATATTTGTTTGTGCTGTACTATTACCACATTTTGAGCAAATCCTTGGGCGACGAGAAGCGGTTGAAGTTCGCTATCAGAGGCTTTTATGTCACAGCAAGTGCCACACAGAGATTCCAACTGCATGAGGGGACCCCCAGAAAAGGCGACGTTGAGAAGTGCCAATAAAGAATATGGTCGACAGTGTGTACAACTAGTCTCCCATAGAAAATCTGTTAGTTTGTTTCAGTGTTAAGAACGCTTCTGGACCGAAAGCATATCTGTACAAGTTTGCCTAATGAATGTAATAACATATCAAAGCTTTACGTGAATAGTCACCCAAACTGTGTCAGTGTGTGGGTGTTATGTTGACGAGTTGCACAACGGATTGATCTGACAAGTACCCTTTGGCTCCTGCATGAAGCAATTTTCACCCCACACTACTACAGAAGTCAGACAGACGCTCCTAATGTACCAAAAAGAAATGCCAGAAAAACTTTCAGCAATATATATTTTCTGGAGTCGTCCGCTGTAAGGAAAAGACACAAAGATATTCTATTTTCTTACGTAACTAGTGGGTAGTTGGGTACTAGAGTATTGCTAGTTAGTGTAAGAAAAACATTAAATGAACGGAAAATATAATTTATTGCAAAAATTTTAAAAAAATCAAATGAAACTTTCATTTATAAACTGATAGACAAATTTCCGGGTTCTTTTCGGAACAGGAGGTTACCTCTTATGGATAGGAAACCTGTTAATGACATTTATATACAAAGTGTGGGAAAGCTCCTTTATCCCTTTTCTTTAAGAATCTTATTTACTTGGCAGAATGGCAGAGAACTGCGCCTACTCAACTTGAATAATTATCCGACTGAATTTTTCTAAGTACTGTCGAGGCTGTCGCTTCAGAAATGTGATGGAGTGACGTGAATGAAGTATGTTATTTCTAATGGAGGAAAGATGGGTCTCACCTACGCTGTAGCGCACAATACCGTGAGCTGCGACGACTGCTTCCTGCGTCGTTTGCCGCTGAAAAATAACAAAACTATCTCTTTCTATCTGGATCGTTCTTCGCCAATCGTACTCTCACTACGCCTTGATGAAGTCAAGGACTCCTATCTGGCCCCAGTCTAGCTATTGGCGTGGTGCACCAGTCAGATAACCAGTCCACCGAGATGACACTCAATGTTTGCTCGCAGGCGCTAACTAATACTCTGTCTGTGTTCACACTGCACATTAAACGTCGCGGCCAACACAGTGAACAAATTCTTAATCGCGAGCGACTCAGTATAGAGTATCACTCCGATTCGCTAGAGACAGAGGTGCTCCCTGAGTGCAGTACTGAGCAGACACTTTGTTCCTCGCTCTCTGCGTACACGCACGAGCGCACTCCCTCCCACTACGTGTTCCCGCTACAAGGGCGTCGCCGAACCGACTTCCCTGCACACAAAAAGCGAAAGGGTATATCATCCACTGTCTTTCCCTCACTCCTGCGTCAGAAATAGTCCACCAATCAGCGTTACTCTTACAAATGGGGGAATGGCTGAGTCGAACAATACGGAAATATACAGCATCTGCGTTGGGCATTTACTGTCCACTTGTGAGAACTCTGAAACTGCGCATTAGGTCCATCAAAAAAATCGTATGTTGGGGCTCTCCTAAACAATACAGTGGGTTTTGCTTTTAAGGTGAACATGCAGGCCATTATTCCTTTCCTCTGGAAAAAACTGTTTTGGTCCATGGGCGGTGGGCCGGCAGGTGCTAACTCACCCTCCTATGGACTTTCCAGATTGCCGGTTGCTTCCGCTGAACCCCAACTCCTGTGGCCGTTGTGTCTTGAATGTCTGTATATGCCAGCCTCGACTTTTTAATCTCGGTGTGCACTAGCGATTTATTTATTAGATTTGAGTATTGATTAAATGGAAATTCACACAGCCCTATCGAGTTTGGGCTCGAATGAAACATCTTGATACGCAGAATACGATGGTAAGATCGGAATATGTAAGAAATGAAGGTCAGGAGGCCATGCCACGCTACATATCCCCCCCTTGTGACAAAATGTTTGTCTGCGATTTGTCAATGCCAAGGAAAACATTGACAAAGTCAGGCAAAAATTGTTCTTTCGGATTTTCCAATTAAATTTCTCAGCCATTCTTAACAATTTTTGTAACTATTTATTTGTAGTATTGTTCCTAGTTTCTAATTACACTATTTGTGTTTTGATGCTAGGCGGAAATGGACTTCATAATTAGTTTACTTTGCTTTTGCCATTACGTGTCTCTTTTTTTCTTTTTATTTTACAATCCTTTCTTTATCTAAACTCGTTAGTGTACAGTGTATTATGTCTTTTTGTGGTTATCTGTTTTCTTTAGTTAGGCTTTGCATAAAGGTGTGCAAAAGCTTTGTTGTCTTAATTTGTTTTATTTATTTAGGCATTATCTTTTCTTTTATGTGTCGCCGTATTTTTTTTTTTTTTTTGCGTAAGAATGAAGAAGCATTTCCTCTTAATTCTATTCTTGGTATTAATATCATTAACCCAAAAAGGTGTTTTTGAATGTTACTTAAAGAAGAGAAATCCTGCACAAATCCTTTTCTAATTTTACATATAAAAGAAATAAATAGACTTTCCAAGAGTGTGTGAGATTATGTAACTATACTAAGTTTCTTTACAAAAGGTTTTAAGGTATCTATAAATTATGGACTTTACATATATAATAAAAATAATTACTTTTACTAATAAAGAGAAGAAAAATATCATATTACAAATTTATAAAATTTTCATAAATCTACATTTGTTTTAGTGTAGACAGAATTTTTTTTTTCGAAATAGTCTTTTCGATTTGTGCTGCTCTGTCAATTTCTGTGCTTGACGATCCCCATTGAAGTACTGGAAGGCGTCATTTGTGTGGGTGTCACAAATCATGTGAGGAGCACTATGGCGTGCGATGCTGGGTCTTATTTGTTGACATTGTCATCATAAATTGGTACATCTAACCAATGGTTGTTGATGACTGTGGTTTACCGAATATACAGTGATGTCCTTGTACTACTTTACTGTCACACCTTGTGTGGTATGGTACTCCACACCTGTTTCTGTATGGCAGTTTGGTGATGTGGTGTGGAGAATGATATTCATTTAGCTTCATCCATTTCTTGATAATGTTTGTTGGTACAAGATTAATATGCTGTTTGACGTCTGTTCGCATTCTTTTGACTACGCAAGATTTATATTTTGAAAGATGGCTGTAGTGGTTACCATGCCTCAAAGTTCATGGAAAGACTTTTGTAATAATTTTTAGTATAGGAGAAAAACGTATTTTTCGCTCTTCTGCTCTACTTCGCCTTGCGACTTCTGGTCTTCTCTTCTTTCTTGCATTCTTCTGTTCTTGTTTGTCTAGGAATATGTGAATTTTATTGTATGAGAGATCTAGGATTTGTAGGATTTGACTGCCTTTCCCAAATATTATTTGATGAGTTTGTATATCTTAGTATTTCTTGTACCTTGATTGTAGTCTCGTCGTATCATGATTCTCCCCACGCTCGTCCCTTGAGTAGCAGTGTTGTGACATATGAAATGTCCGGTGTGTGCGTTGTCCTCCTGAAGTCCAACGTGGTGGCCCTGCATTTCCAGTATCCCGTTGGTCTTCACGTCGCTATCATTGCCCTAAGTGCTTTCTCAGCATGTCTGTACCCTCTCTGTCGCTATCTCGAAGCATCTGGTGTTGAGGGAGCTAGCGATTTGTTGGTGGCGATGTCCCTATGATGCGTAGATTTCTTTTTTCTTGTTTTAGAGGAGTTTATTATCGATACTTGCAACAACTTATAGCTCTACATAATGCAAAAATGTTTTAACAGTTGCAAAAAGATAATCTAATTACAGCATATATATATATTGTTAGTTTTCTATCTCTCTTTCTTTCTTTTAATTAATGTGGTAATTTGTTGATTACTTAATTAGCTTTTATTTTATGATTAGTATAAGATATGAGGTTTCTTTTGCCAATTTGTGTCTTTTCTTTTCTTTTCTTTTATTGTTCTTTTCATTCGCATGCTTTTAAATGACTCACGTGCTAGATGCCAATACACTTACCCGTTTTTAGATTCATTAGCTCCACGGCATTTTCGTGAGCGATTCCGGAAATTATCATCAGCTTTTTATAGTCTGGAAAAAATTTACGGCATTTATTTTGGCTCTTGTGTGAAAGGTAATGAGACTTTACGAATACTTTCTGACCCAAGGTGAAGCGTTTCTTTGTGGCAAACTTGCCTTGGGTGATCTTACGTCTCATTGCTGCTGAGCGAATGTTCCGTAAGGCAGAAGCTACGATTTGTCTGTGTTTTGTTTTCATTTGCGATACTCTGCTCTGTTCCATCATGATCTTTCACTTGATTCTCGTCAAATATATCGCTAAGTCCCGTCAACAGTTCTTCATCGCCCAATTCTTCAGCAGACGGAAGTGGTGGCAGTTCATCCTCACATTCAGAATTTTCCCACTCTACGCTGTTTTCCCAGGCTCTGTAGCGTAATTCAAGTGCATCTTGTGCTGACTCTTTATCGGACATTTTCGTAAGTCCCTGTTTATCTGTATTGTGGCTATTGTCAGTTTTTTCTAATTTTGATTTATCGACTTGGAAGAAACGAATTTTCTGTTTTGATTGTGTTAATGGGTGGACGTTAGTTTGCCCAACCTCTTCCGTATTTTCCTGTCAATCTTTACGATTTTCAGGATTCTGTGGCCTTACTTCTGGTTTCCCTTTGCTGTGTTGTTCTTGTCTCTGTGCACCATGATTCTGTCTGTAATTATTCGCACCCTGGTCTTGCCAGATGCTGTTTCTGGCATCCTGACCGCTTTCAAAGTACCCTTGACCGTTGGCATTTGGTTCCTAAACCCATATCCACCACTGTATGAGTGTCCATTACCATTCCTATTCCGGTACCAATCATTCTGGTTCCCGTTTCTATGCCAATTACCTCCATTATGCCACTGTCCTGAGCTGTTAAATTGCCTGAAATTAGTATTATTAGGATTACGATTATTATTATTAGAATATTCGTTCCTAGTCCTCTCCTTTTGCTGTTCCCTTTCCTTTCTTTTTTCTTTCATCTCGTTTTCTTTAAACATGAGTTCGAGCTCCCTTAAGACCTCTTTGAATTCCTCGGTAATTTCATTTTTTCCTACAGCCGCCTGTTGATACTTTACCGGTAACTTCATTCTACATAGAAGTATCATCTCTCCGTTACTGTATGGTTTATCTAAGCGTTGATTCTTTTTGTCCATTGTGTCAAAGAATTTTACAACGCTTTTTTCCCCTGAGTTTTCATAAGTGTCATCTGAAGTAACTCGTATTTCATTTTGTTTTGCGCCTCCTTAGACCAATATCTTTCGAGAAATGTTGTTCTGAACTGTAGGTAAGACGTACAGGTAGCAGCGATCTTTTGCATCACCTCCGCTACTGTCCCTGACATGTGCGCACAAATAAAGTCAAGTGTGTGAGCCAAGCTCCTATGATTTGGCAACCCTACCTGTAACTGATCGATCAATTTGCGTGCATGCAAGCTACCGCCTTGTTCCTTGAAATGTAGGAGTTTTCCGTCAGAAAGTGATCTGTATTGTATCTACTCATAAATCCGGGTTTTGCCTGATTCACAGACTCAAATAATCTGCCATTCCTTGTGTTGTCTTGCCTATTCTCAGGCAATCCACTGCCTGTCTGCCTATTCTCAATTTCCTGACCCATATTCGCATTATATCGTAACACTGGTGAACAATGTTGTTCGTTTGTCTCTACTCTCGTCGTTCGCGGTACTGTACCTGCGCTACTGTTATATTGTGTCATCGGGTTTACTGGTTCAGTCGCTTGTCTTTCCATTGGTATCGGCTGACTGTATGTGTCCCGTTTTTCTAGACGCTGTGCCTGGTTCCGTGGCGTGTCATGCGTCACTTTAGTCGGGGCCTTCTGTTTCGACTTTTGCGGAAGTGTTACTTCTGGTCTTTGTTCTACTTGAACTTTCTTAGAGGGCGCGTGTTCATGTACTGAATTAATCCTTGACGTATCAGTTGTTTCGCTACAGGTGTAATCGGTTTCGATCTTTTCTTCGATAGTCTGTATCAACTTCGTTCGAAGCTTTTCAAACTGATCTTTGTTTTTAACTTTTATTTTATTGATCCGCTGGTCACACTTTTTCAGTGAAACTAGTGCGACCTTGCTTTGAATCACTTGTTCTTCCGAAATTTGTATTGCTGTTCGAGTGGCCTTTTTCGCCTTGTCCATCTTTTTGTCAACGTTTACGATGTCCAATTGGACCTTATCCACGTCAGTGCGTATTTGCAGCTGCCCTTGTGTTAGTACCTGGGTTCTTTCCCTAGATTCTTTCGCGTTTTCATTTATCTGAGTGATCTGACTACCAATTCCGGCGATCCTTTCTTCCATTTGGATTTTAACCTGTTGAATCTGTGTCTTAATCTCTTGTCTCAGTTTTCAAAAAGGTTTCTGGTGTGTTTCTCACCTAGTGAAAACCAAACTGATTGTTACACAGGAGAGTGAGTTTTTCGAAGTACCTGCTTATTTGTGTGCGTGTAGCAGTACTTCAAATATCTTTGAAAATATTGGCACAATTCAGACTACTCTGTAGCTGTGGGGATACTCTTTGTCCCCTGGAATAACTTTTGATACCTTGAGTGATTCAGAAATACTCCAAATTCTACACATTTATTAAAAATAAAAGCTAATGATGTAGAGACTGAGAGTAATGTCTTTTTAATGATGTAATTTGACAACCAATAGCAATTCGTACTGTTAGAATGTGAAAATTTGGAGATAGTTTTTATAACATCAGCAGATGTGATAATATTCCATTGAAATACCTGATCACCTGACAGTGGGGCTTTAATCAGGTCCATTGCTCATGAACTTGTCGCTTTAATATTGTTTTCTATTTCTTAAATAGAGTTTAAAAAGTAGTAATTTCATTCGTCGGCGTCTAGCAGAGTTGCTTGTGTGCATTTTAGTGTGCCGTTGTTTTATTACTTGCCATGCTGCCTTACATTTATTTGGGGCCCTTCCCATTTAGTTTTCCACTGCCAGTTTTAGCCATGAGGAGCTTAGCTTTGCAGAATTTTTTGCATTTAAGACAGGTCCTATAAGTGTTCTACCTCTGTTCTGTCCTTTGGGTACAGACATTCTTATGCACCTTGTATAGTATGAGCATGTTTTCTCTGGTTTTTGAAAGTTTTTGAGAAAGCTCGTTCAGCCTTTTATTTTTAGGTGCACTTTGAGATTTTTTTCTGGAGACTAAGAATACCATAAATCTGTACATTTATGTAGAAAGTTATCAAAGATGAATTCAGCTCCCCTCTTCCCGAATTGACTATTACATATCAAGTCCTACTTTGCACTACTTAGACTCTCAATAAGCTCTCTTATGTACTCTTCCTTTTGACCTCTTACCAGTACCACTTCAAGTTGCTCGATTTTAATTGGTTACCTGTTATATGGTGTGAGGAGCATAGGCTCATGATCTGCCAGACCCCCTCCTGCAAGCCTGAGTGTGAAGTCTCCCCTATGGAAATTCACTACAATAATGTCTATGCACACATTCTTATGTGTAGTACAATTACACACATAAAAAATGTTTTGCATCATCTCAGTTCGGAGAGTTCCAAAACCTGTACGCTAAATTGGAATAGAATCAACATAAACATCATTTCTGCTCTTTTTATTGCTCATGAAAACCACACATTGCATATTGTACCACCATGCAGCGAGACCTTCACAGGTGGAGGTCCAGATTGCTGTACACACCAGTGACTCTAATTCCCAGTAGCACGTCCTCTTGCATTGATGCATGCCTGTATTCATTGTTCCATACTATCCACAAGTTCATCAAGGCATTGTTGGTCCAAATTGTCCCACTCCTCAATGGCGATTCGGCGTAGATCCCTCAGAGAGGTTGGAGGGCCACATCGTCCATATACAGCACTTTTCAGTCTGTCCCAGGCATGTTCGACAGGGTTCATGTCTGGAGAACATGCTGCCCACTCTAGTCGAGCGATGTCGTAATCCTGAAGGAAGTCATTCACAAGATGTGCTAGATGGAGGCGCGAATTGTCGTCCACGAAGAAGAACGCCTCCCCAATATCCTGCCAATATGGTTGCACCATCGGTCGGAGGAAGGCATTCACGTATCGTTCGTTATGGCATTTTTCATGATCACTAGCGGCGTACGTCGGCCCCACATAATGCCACTTCAAAACGGCAGGGAACCTTCAAGTTGCTGCACTAGTTGGACAGTGTTTCTAAGGCATTCTGCCTGACTGGGTTACCTCCAAACACATCTCTGATTGTCTCGTTGGAGGGATATGCGACACTCATTGGTGAAGAGAACATGATGCCAATCCTGAGAGGCCCATTCGGCATGTTGTTGGTTCCATCTGTACTACACTGCATGGTGTCGTGGTTGCAAAGATGGGCCTCGCCATGGACGTCGGGGGTAAAGTTGCGCATCATGCAACCTATTGTGCACGACGTCCTGTGGCTGCATGAAAAGCAGTATTCAACATGGTGGCGTTGCTGTCAGGGTCCCTCCGAGCCATAATCCGTAGGTAGTGGTCATCCACTGGAATAGTAGCCTTTGAGCGGCCTGAGCAAGGCATGTCATTAACAGTTCCTGTCTCTCTGTATCTCGTCCATGTCCGAACAACATCGCTTTGGTTCACTCTGAGACAGCTGGACACTCTCCTTGTTGAGAGCCCTTCCTGGCACGAAGTAACAATGCAGATGCGACCATCTAGGCATGGTTGAACTACAGACCACATGAGCTGTGCACCTCCTTCCTGATGGAATGACAGCAATTGATCAGCTGTCAGACCCCCATCTGTCTGATAGGTGGTGCTCATGCATGGTTGTTTACATCCTTGGGCAGGTTTAGTGATATCTCCAAACAGTCAAAGGGACTGTGTCTGTGATAAAATATCCACAGTCAACAGGAATTCTGGGAACTGGGGTGATACAAACCTTTTTTTGATGTGTGGATTTGTGTAATATAGGTCCAATGATACTAGCTTATTCAGAAATGTTCTTGTAACTAGCCCCTCTGTGCTTGCCATTTCTGCGTTGAAATCACCACATATAGCAATTAATGGCTTATTATTAAAGATTTTTTAACTACTAGCTCAAATTTTTCAAAAAAGAACTTTATTTCTCACAGAAGCTTACATCTCAAATAGAGAAGAAATATATAATAAATGACCAGACAAACATCAGCAACCAAGCTGTATTTAAACGAATAAAACATATTGTAGGGAAAGACCAACCCATTAGACACCACAAAATAATACCACAAACTAGACAATACCCCCACCCTGGATCATACACCACTGTGCCATAATAAAGCAATAATTTACACACTCAGTAGTCGAGACACGATACCTTCACACACACACACACACACACACACTAGTCGTAAAATATAAACACTAACAGCGCGATAGCAGATACTCCCACCGTTACCAAAACAAACAAAAGAAGAACGCATCTCCTAATAACAAAACAAAACATACAAAACGGCGAGACGACACTAGTACTTCTCAACACAGAAACGTGAATATTTAGTATAGTGAAAGCGCTGGGTACTAAATACCGGAAATATACACGTGGATGAACAACAAGAATAAAGTAAACAATAACAAAAACCGTTAGTAACCATAAGAATTGAAACTGTTTTAGTAGTAAGTAAAGCGTACGAACTGTTCATTATCCTAGCAAACAAAATCGTAAAGAAAAAAACCATATTGTCACAGTGGCAACTGAAGATGGTTTAGAATAAAGCGAACTGCGTTTGTCTTAAAAAGACTTCACTGCAGTTGCAAAAAAGAGCAATTAATCTATAAAACTTGCGTATCTGCACCTGCGGAAAAATGAGGCCAAGAAAGGAAGAGGACAACATGTATACGAAATGGAAGTGTACATGTGCCGATTTCCCAAATGCGAGAAAATGAGAAATCGCTGGCTAGCAGTAGTACCCAGAAAGGATTTTGTGCATGCACATCATGTGAGTAAATGACGATAAATTTGTAGTGTGTTATTTGTTTTCATCGCATCAGATATGTCGGCGGTTTTTAAAAACAGTTCTGTCATATTTTTATATCTTCTTAATTTAACTCCATAGGCTAAAAGATTAATACCATGCTGGCTGTAGAATGTTAGGTTTTAAAGTAAAAGCATTGACAAAGGATAGTGCTATTACAACACGACGTGGCATGGACTCGAGTAATATCTGAGGTAGTGCTGGAGGGAATTGACATCATGAACCCTGCAGGGCTGTCCATAAATCCGTAACAGTATGAGGGGGTGAGGATCTCTCCTGAACAGCACATTGCAAGGCATACCAATTGGAAATTTATGGTATGGTCTTATAGTACCAAACTGCTGAGGTCGTCGGTCCCTAAACCTACACACTGCTTAATCCAACTTAAACTAATTTACGTTGTGGACAACACACACACCCATGCCCGAGGAAGGACTCGAACCTCCGACGGCGGAAGCCGCACTGACCATGGCAAGACGCCCAAGACGGCGCTGCTACTCCATGTGGCAAAGCATCACAGATATGCTCAATAAATGTTCGTGTCTGGGGAATTTGGTGGCCAGTAGAAGTGTTTAAACTCAGAAGAGTGTTCCTGGAGCCACTCTGTAGCAATTATGGACTTGTGATGTGTCGCGTTGTCCTGCTGGAATAGCTCAAGTCCGTCGGAATGCATAGTGGATATGAATGAATGCAGGTGGTCAGATTTGTCACTTGTCAGAATCGTATCAAGACTTATCAGGGGTGCCATATCACTCCAGCTGCACAAGCCCACCATTACTGAGCCTCCACCAGCTTGAATAGTCCCCTGCTGACATGCATTGTCCATGGATCCCTGAGGTTGTCTCCATACCCGAACATGTCTGTCCGCTCAATACAATATGAAAGGAGACTCGTCCGACCAGGCAACATGTTTCCAGTCATCAACAGTCCAATGTTGCTGTTGACGGGCCCTGGCACGGTGTAAAGCTTTATGTCATGCAGTCACCAAGGATACACAAGTGGCTCTGAAAGCCATTATAAGTGATGTTTCATTGAGTGATTCACATGTCGACACTTGTTGATGCCTCAGCATTGAAATCTGCAGCAATTTGCGGAAGGGTTGCACTTTGGTCACATTGAACGATTATCTTGTCGTTGGTCCCTTTCTTGCAGGTTCTTTTTCCTGCCGCAGCGAGGTTGGAGATTTGATGATTTAGCGGATTCACGATATTCACAGTACACTCGTGAAATGGTCGCACGGGAAAATCCACACTTCATCGCTACCTCAGAGATGCTGTGTCCCATTGCTTGTGTGCCGACTATAATACCAGGTTCAAACTCACTTAAATCTTTGGTAACCTCCCGTTGTAGCACCAGTAACATATCTAACAATTGCGTCAGACACCTGTTGCCTTATATAGGCGTTGCCGATCGCAGTGCCGTATTCTGCCTGGTTTCATTACCTCTGTATTTGAATACGCATGCCTATACCAGTTTCTTTGGTGCTGTAGTGCATAAATTTCCTATGAAAGTAAATTGTTTTCACGACACCAAAAGTATTCTTAACTCTGTTGAAAACTGTGCATCTCCAGATTTTGAAGATATGGAGCACTTACGTGAGATAATACTTGGTACTTTATATATGCTTATTGAAGACGCTTATGATAAAGGCTTTTATTCAAGTTTTTAAATACATCTTGTGTGTAACAGGCACAGACTAACATACAAACAAGACAACTTGCAGGTTTTCTCTCATATGGAAATTATTTATCCAGCTGCTTACAGGTTCATGATGGAATCTGGAAACCCGCTACATAATGTGCCATCCAAGCACAGTTCCTTTTGATCTACCTTTTCCTGTAATGCTGCAACAGAACTGCCTGCTTTGTATGGTTTGTGAGTTCCTTCAATGTAGCTACTATTGACTTTCTTCATGATTACTTCTACATCCATTCTAAAAATTATTGTTACCTGTAAATATTTGCTGTTCCACATTTCCTTTGAGCTGGGATGTGTTGCTACTTTGAAGAGTTCTTGCAATTGCCATAAAATACATTTTACTTTCTCAGTTCAATTTTTCCTATCGGTACTTTTACTTATGTTTTGATATTTTTTGGTATTCTGTGGATAGATGTAATCAAATTTGGTTTTAATGCTCTGGAGAAATCCTTGAAAATGACCAGTTACAGCCAATTACTGCAATCCAGGGCGCCATTCTAATGTAGTTAGTATTGTCTGAAAATCACATAACATTTCTTTACTTATGACCTCTTTTTACATACATAGTTACAATGCGAGGAAACAGCTGGTTGGCTATAAACTAACCTTGTATAAAGTTCCACAAATAACCGGCGTTCATTGGATTAACTGCAGCTCTTAGAAACATTGCCGTGATGAGAACAAATTGGAGGAGGAAAGATTGGATTTTCTGACTATGTTCTTCTATTGCTGGGTTAAATATAACTTTCTGTTTGTTTTATGCCATTGTCTTTATTTAAACATTGATGCATCACGTCCCATAAATCCAATGCTGCTGAAGAAGTCAAGATATGTATTAACAGCCAGAAAGTATATCATGTGAAGTTTTCAAATAATAAATTATGTCAGGAGAAAAGTAGAAAAAAAGTTTATGCATTCCTTTGTAATATTCAGTTGCCGTTTTCATGTACTACTTTATGCTAAGCATTTATGTTGCATTATTCATTTTAGAGATTATCTGTCTACACCCTGGAATTAAAAAAACTGGTTACTATGAAGAATAGCGTTAACTGAAAGTACAAGGATTCTCATAAAATACTCAAGTGGGTAGTGACATAGTCTTTTGTTTCTTCTGAATATCTTGAGATGTCTGATTTTCTGCCTGATGTCTTTAATTGGCAAGCTAGATTTCTTAGTGAAAGTATTCTGGCGATTTTTATCTGTTTCCACTTCATTTATCTCTGGAATGTTTTAGAGGATAAGTGGCTTCATAGAATTATAAAAATATCGTTTTGGAGAGATATTTATCTTATTCTGTCTGCCCTCAGTAAACTTTCTCCTGTTACTCACATAGTAAATTCTCTTTGAATAGTGAAGCTGAGTCACCACTTATGATTCTACCTTCTCTCTCCTTTAACTAAACATCACCAATGAAGATAGTTTATCTCTGCCCTAGGACCATTATAGGCAGATAAACCGTTTACCATTGAGTTCACATCCGTTTCATGAAAAATAGCTGCAATTAGTGCAACAATGCTTAATTTACTCTATGCCCTTTTTAGTTGGGACTGTTATTATGGGGAAAAAACCGAAGTTGGACAGCAGTTACCTCAACCAGTGCTTTTAGTACAATCAGTATTATACAAAATGAAGTAAATATTTCTACTAAATATTAGCACTCTTATTACTAGGTAAAGTTTAAAAAATTTCTGTGAGAGCTAAAATAACTTAACTGTGATACTCAATTATAACCGTGGCCTGCAGTTTTGTTCCAATTTTCATATATACAGCCAATTCCCCTTTCCTTATATTATGCATGCAGTAATTTGATAATGACTATCATCGTTTTAGTGCAGTTGTTCAATATCTGTGACTTCCAAATGATGTTTTGTTGCACACAAGGCAGCTGTACAACTACTTTTCGGTTCATCACTTATGTGTAGTTGTATGAGGAGCCCGTATTTCTTATGTCTCATGTTTGGTATGTTTTAATGAAAAATCAAACTGATTTCGGTAAGGTATTCCACATAGTTAACAGTGAACACAGTCTACTTTCAGGAAGTTTGCATTGCAATTCGTGTGCAACTTTCTTCAGCTGATACAAAGATTGAACATAGGTTTACCTCAGTGAAGTTTGCATAGTAATCTGTGCACAGCTTCCTTCCACTGATACAAGGAAATAGCTTTGTTTCAATAGTGAGACAAGCATCGCAGTATCTTCTATTGTACTGCTGTGTGTGCTGTTTATTTGACTGTCTTTTGTAATAGTTTACTGATGAATATTGTGATACAACTTTTCTGTGTTGAAAAATAAGTTTTCATTTACTCTGTGGCTCGAAAATATTTACTATTCTTTTTATCATTCTTGATAGATATTTTGATCTTTATTCCAATGTGATACATGCAAATTTTATTGAACTATACAACTATCTACAGGATAATTATGGTGATTTATACAGATATAGCTATTTCTGAAATAATTTTGAACTTAAACAACCTACTGAAACTAGTTTTCATGGATTCTGTGTTTCACATATTAAGCAGTGTAGAAAGAAAAATAGAAAATAAGTGTCTTTTGACTAAATGGATAGCACATCTGCAGAATTTTCACTGAAGAATATAAAAGTCACATAAATGTTTTGCATTTAAAGCCCTACAGACCTGGAAAATCAGGGAAATGAAAGATGTTGGTCATATTTTCTGATTTAATGAACAGTGTCTCAGGAAATACTCTATTGTGTCAGATATTAGGACTCTGATGTGTATTCAGCACGTTTTGAAGTATAAGTGGAGATGAAAATGTACTAAAATAATGTGGAAAATAAATTCTTATATTCTTTAGCAGTCCTGTTTTTATATGCAAGAAAAGGTAAACTCCAAGGTGAGGGAGAAATAAAGAAATTATAATTATAGTTTGTATTCAGGCCTATAGATGCATATTTGCAGTACATTGACAAGACTATTTTGAATGCTCATAAATCATCGAGCAGTATCGTACTATTGTTTTATGTAATGGCATGAATTTCTTTAGTTAAATCACAAGGCTATCTAGGAGAAGGAAGCATTGAAAAACCGCAGCATATTTAGATCTGAAAGTCTTGAGGACCATACACTCTAGCTGTGGTGTTCATCACAGTGCAGTTCTGGTAAGCCTGTGACGTCACGGGGATACACGCAGCCCCGTGGTGCATGTGGTACTGGGCCACACCACACCTCATCGTCCCTGGCAAGAGATGGGGAGGGAGGCCACTATGAAAACACTGGTGATGACAAGGATGGTGCGCTGTGTGCTGCCACGTCTGATGGGGGTGCAGTCCTGAAAGCACGATGGGAGAAGGCACGGCTCTGAGAGCCTAGCTAAAGAAGCAGACCATCATAAACAGAAATTGGCTGGTGTATGCTGAGGTATGAAACGAGAGTAGCCTAGCACCATAATTTCTCAGGGGCTGAGGGTGAGGGTGGACGCCACCATACAGATGGACCCTCCCTGGACACTGCAGAGATGATGGAGGCCATGGAGGGGATTCCACAAGAAGACGGAGAAAATACACCAGCTTCAGCAGCAACATTCCGCCGTGACTTCATCTCGACGTGACTTCTTGGCCTTGCTCTTTTGCAGGATGAGCAGCTTGACTGCTATACTTACATCCTCCAAACCTTTCTTTTTTTTTTTTTTTGCTGTGACATCTCGTTTCGTTTCTTCTGATCTCAAGGTCACTTGTAGTAGTTGGTGATTGCTGGTTCCGATCTTTTAGCATCGGAATTCCGGTAATCTGGTGCAGCTTAGGGGAGGCGCAGTGCCTTGTTTTGAATTGTCTACAGTTTTCTCAGTGACATATGAATACTTTGGGTAAGATGCAGTTGGGTTCGCTGTTGATAAAAACTTCTTCTGCGATCCAATCCATGCGCTTTCACGACTCTGTTCATCTTGGCAACATCCCAAACTCCGTTACTCGTCACCTGTCTTTGAATATGGTTCACACAGTAATTTTTCGAGGGTACTCATCCTTCAAACTGATGTAGAACTCTTGGCCAATCTGGAACAGAGAGGCATTCGTTTTATTCAGTGAATTCAGAAAGGACAAAGGCATCAGAACTGGGCCCATTTCTTCTCTCATTTGAGGAGATACTCTCTGAGAGAAGGTCAAGATTATGATTTATTGGTGTGATGTGAAGTCATACATTATCCACCATTTAAGGTGTTTTTGGCGATTGCGTTTTTTCCACGTCTTCCCACTGTACAGCAGACTTTCCATGTGGTGCACATGCACACTCACTCTATGAGGGGAGCTCCCATGTGCTGCTGCCCATGTGTGTTAATTGTCGTGACCATCACTCTCCGTGCTCACTGGATTTCCTTGTTTATAAGAAGGTAAAGCAAATCCAGCAGTGTGTCCCTTGCTCAATTGTCCTACAGCAAGTCTTGTCAGAAATATGATTATCTTCACCCTGCATCTACAACATCTAAGTTCGCCTTTCCCTCACCACCTCTCCTCTCCCCCTTCCCTGTGGTTCCCACACCCTTCACTCCAGTTGCCATTTCCCTTACATGTTTGGAGAAGTGTCCCCCTTCTTTGGCACCTACTGGTGATGGGGTCTGCTCCTGGGACTTGTTCTACTGGTGTCTCCTAGACTAGAGGTCTGCTGCCACAAGTCAGCTGAAGGACCCACATTCTGTGTGCCCCAAGTTTGCCTGCTCACTCTCAGTTCCAGATCTCGTTGATGCCTGCTCTCTCTCCAGGCCCTACCCTCTTTGGAGTATGAAAGAGATGGTGGAGGAGGAGGAGGATCGGAGGAGAAGGTGAAGCAGTTTAAGTCCCAGAACAAGGCCCCTCCTCAGCCCTCAGAGGAGCTGACTCTCCCTTCGCAACCTGAGTCTGACCTCTTGTTTATTGATGTCACCCTGCCGTTGTTAGTGATGTATGTTGACCCAGTGGCGTGACTGGCTCTGGCCTGTTTGCCTCTCATTTGTATTCCTGTTCTGTGCTTATTCAATGGGACTTTAGTAGCTACTGCTCTCACCTTCCTGTCTTCCAGCCCCTTAATTTCTTTTATTTTGCTACTTGTTTTGTTCTCCAGGAATCTCATTTTACTGATGGTCATTCTCTAACCCTTCAGAGTTCCATTTCGTCTGTCAAAACCCAGTTGGCCCTTTGACGGCTTCTGGTGGCGTTTGCATGTTGGTCCATATGGACATTGTTAACACATGCCTCTCCCTTAAGGAGACCCAGAGCGATCCATGTCCTCCATGTTAATTTTAGCAAATAGAAGGAACATTTTTTCTAAAACCATTAAACATATTGCTCTCCAATTTGGACTACATGTTCAGTGAATATTTCTCTACAAAGTTATAGTGCCATGTTAAGAAATATTTATTGGTTTTTGTTTAAACATATGTTTATTTTTTTCTCCAAAATTTTGTACTTTTTCTTCTATAACTCTTTTATTATACAATTTTTTTTTACAATTTGTTATAAAAATGAAGGAAAAGAAGTAAACAATATTGTGTATAAATTTAATTGATATACTGTTAGCATTTTTTGAGAAAATGTTTCTCGAAGATGAAAATTTTAAAGTTGCAGGAAATGGCTTCTAAAGTTTTTAATATATACCTGCCCCATATGATGGATTATCAGCATCCTCTTCTTTTTCCAGTGTTAATTTCCTTTTCACTGGTCTTTTCTTCCCTTTTGCCACATGTTGTAGGCTTTTGTCTCTTCTTCCTGCACCTTTTAGTCTTTCTTCATCAATTAGATGCATTGTGGAAATAGTGTCGTGTCCTGGCTGGAAACCTAAATGTTTCAGCACATCACATTTGATAATGTTTCCTTCATAGTATGTTGCCACTGCATCATACACTCCAAAATGCAATGTTTTTATCTGTACAAATACTCTTTTGGGAATCCTAATCCAAATTAAATTATTTTCACTTTCATTTGGATTTTGTGTTTTCCCATGTAAACACTTTCTCAATAAACTTGGCTGTGACAAATCTATGAATATGGACTTAATTACATCAATTACAGCATTTGGTAGACTGTTTTTATGGGCATATTCCTTTCCTGATTGGTACTTACACCATGAGTCACTCCCTGTGGGGCACAGCGCATATTGTGGGTACTCATTTGTTGATGCAGTAGGAAAAAATAATGCCCATACTGCTGTCCTCATATGCTCAATGCTTCTTGTATTTTACCTAATTGCACACCCATAATACCTCTGCAATCTATCAATTGCACCATCTGTCAATCTTCCTCCAAGGGTCTTACCATCACTAAGGTTCTCGGATCCTAATATCTTCTTTAGTTTGCGCAAGTGAGCCCCCATGCACTTCTGCACATATCCACTGCACTCCTGTTTCTTAATGTGAATTTCATTGCCATAAGGTTTGAGTTCCTCTACGGCTTTATATCCCTTAGAATCACAGTCTCCTAGGTAGTTAGTGTATCATACATTATACCACTCCTATGATCTGGAAAAAATTGCTTTCATTCCCTCTACTTCCATCACTCCACTCGGGCCGTGAAAATTTGCTTCACAACTTTCACTGTGTTCGTCCTTGGTATTGCCCTTACATCTACAATGTTTTGAGAGAATAGCAATATCAATTACTTTGCAACTGTCTCCGCTGGTAGTTGTCACAACTTCATTTAGAGGTTTATGACCTTTATGTTACCATAATCCATCTAAAGCAACAGCTAAATCTCTACAATTCCCATTATCGTCACAGCTTCTTCAACTGCTTTCTTCATTGTTGCTTGAGCAATATCTTCAGCAGAATATCCCACCAATTCCGTATAAAATCCAAACTTGGTTGGTGGTTTTGGCAAGTTCATAATTCCACATAACATTGTCCCTGCAGCACTGCCCTTGTCAATGCAACACAAGCCATACACTAGCCAAACATTTATATCATACACCTTCTTTCCACTATTACCACTACGAGGAATACTGTTAGAAAACGAAACTTCTGCAACGCATTTGTTACACTCCAATAACATTTTACGAGCCAAACCAATGTGTGAAGCTATTTTCAATTCCAGTCCTCTTTCTTTGCAAACTCGGCATAGTACGTTCTGTTTCAAAATATTAGAGAGCAAGGAAATGTTAATTATTTCATTCACATCATTACTGTCACTTTCATAGTTTTCAAATTTTTCTTTGCTGTCACAATGTTTCTTGCAGGAGGAAGTTCTACAGGGTTATTACAAATGATTGAAGCGATTTCACAGCTCTACAATAACTTTATTATTTGAGATATTTTCACAATGCTTTGCACACAGATACAAAAACTCAAAAAGTTTTTTTAGGCATTCACAAATGTTCGATATGTGCCCCTTTAGTGATTTGGCAGACATCAAGCCGATAATCAAGTTCCTCCCACACTCAACGCAGCATGGCCCCATCAATGAGTTTGAAAGCATCGTTGATGCGAGCTCGCAGTTCTGGCACGCTTATTGGTAGAGGAGGTTTAAACACTGAATCTTTCACATAACTCCACAGAAAGAAATCGCATGGGGTTAAGTCGGGAGAGCGTGGAGGCCATGACATGAATTGCTGATCATGATCTCCACCCCGACTGATCCATCGGTTTTCCAATCTCCTGTTTAAAAAATGCCGAACATCGTGATGGAAGTGCGGTGGAGCACCATCCTGTTGAAAGATGAAGTCGGCGCTGTCGGTCTCCAGTTGTGGCATGAGCCAATATTCCAGCATGTCCAGATACACGTGTCCTGTAACGTTTTTTTCGCAGAAGAAAAAGGGGCCGTAAACTTTAAACCGTGAGATTGCACAAAACACGTTAACTTTTGGTGAATTGCGAATTTGCTGCACGAATGCGTGAGGATTCTCTACCGCCCAGATTCGCACATTGTGTCTGTTCACTTCACCATTAAGAAAAAATGTTGCTTCATCACTGAAAACAAGTTTCGCACTGAAAGCATCCTCTTCCATGAGCTGTTGCAACCGCGCCGAAAATTCAAAGCGTTTGACTTTGTCATCGGGTGTCAGGGCTTGTAGCAGTTGTAAACGGTAAGGCTTCTGCTTTAGCCTTTTCCGTAAGATTTTCCAAACCGTCGCCTGTGGTACGTTTAGCCCCCTGCTTGCTTTATTCGTCGACTTCCGCGGGCTACGCGTGAAACTTGCCCGCACGCGTTCAACCGTTTCTTCGCTACCTGCAGGCCGACCCGTTGATTTCCCATTACAGAGGCATCCAGAAGCTTTAAACTGCGCATACCATCGCCGAATAGAGTTAGCAGTTGGTGGATCTTTGTTGAACTTCGTCCTGAAGTGTCGTTGCACTGTTATGACTGACTGATGTGAGTGCATTTCAAGCACGACATACGCTTTCTCGGCTCCTGTCGCCATTTTGTCTCACTGCGCTCTCGAGTGCTCTGGCGGCAGAAACCTGAAGTGCGGCTTAAGCCGAACAAAACTTTATGAGTTTTTCTACGTATCTGTAGTGTGTCGTGACCATATGTCAATGAATGGAGCTACAGTGAATTTATGCAATCGTTTCAATCATTCGTAATAGCCCTGTATCACATTTGGAGCAGTCGGTGTAGCAGTCAGAGTGTCATCTCCCTTCGAAACAACAAAATATTTCTTCTTCCGCTCATTGTGCCTTTTCTTAACCACTCGATTGCTGAAACGGCGCATATTGATATCCACAAACCAAATACGCAAAACAGGTACGAGCGAAATTCGTCAAATGCACAAAATTGAACAGTTAAACAATACAAAGCAAACTCCACAAGCCAACACACACAATATAGAGTTTATGTTTACCGATATGAACAGTCACTTGTCACAGAGATAAAGCCATAGAAAGTTGGAAAGCAAAACACTGTCTAATTCCGCAGAGCCACCCTGCTTGCAGCCAGCAAGCAGCGCCGTCAGAGGTGACATACCGAGTCGCTACAACCCTTTACGGAGCGCGTCAACTTTGCAGCGATAAAAAAACACTTAGAATTCACTTAGAAGGGTGAAACTCGATTTGTTTTATTCAGAAGCCTCCAAATAATTTTATAATGAAACAAACCAAAAAACGTTAATTTTGTCATTTTCATTGTACCGACTCCCCTTAATACTACATTGGAAGCAGTTGTCATCCACGTCCACTTGGACTCTGCAGTTATAGTTTGCAATCTCTACCACCTTTCTGCCAGGCCATCTATTCCCCTTCCCATAATTGCCCTCGTTCAGCAACTCCACCCTCCCTTCCCACTCCACAGGGATTTCAATGCCCATCACCCCCTTTGGGGTGGTGCTGTTTCATCTACCGCTAAGAACCATTCCCTTCTCCCTTCATTATATTGGTCGCCACGCGGTGACATCTGCAATAGCGACCACATCCCGTCGATTCTCTCATTCCCTTCCCACCTCTGATGGCCAGGTTACTGTGCTGGGTTTTCCGTCATGCTGACCGGCTGTTGTATATCTTCTACGGCCTGTTTACCACTTCTTTCTAAGGTTATATTTTTTCGTGACATGTCCCAGTCGATTAACTAATGAGACCTTTGTCGCATTTGTCACGTATCCGTGATAATGGGACTAGTAAAAACTCGAAGGAGCAAATTAAAATTAAATTCTGCCCACAAAGGAGACGCCCTGGGAATGCGGATTTCAGCGATTAAGGTAGGCAGCTGCTACGCTGCATGCTTATATGGCCGCGTTTGGCGCCGTCTCTCTCCCAGTAGATAATCTCTTTTCCTTCCAATTAATATCCTTCACGAAGAGTGCATTTCTATAGGAAAGTTTGAACAGCGAAGTGTAAAATAATTCGTTCAAATTCTGTAAGGCTGTATCAGAGGATAAACAGGTTCATTAATGAGTACACACGTAAATGTAATTTAATTGTAAAGTACCGATACAAACAAAATTTCGTGTTTGAAAATCTTTTTTTTTCATAATTTTGCTACACGCTGTTCACAATGGAGTCAAATGAAATGGCCAGTGTTGAATATTCATAACAAAATGCAATACGTCAAGATGGTGGAAGTCCCAGCCTGGCAACAGTTGAAAGGAATGCACCAACTCATGAACTGGCCAATGGCTACCGAAACAACCATGATGACACCGGTAATATAACTAATCATGATGTCACTTTTATGAGGCTCGATGAGACAGTTTCTCAGTTCTCACCGGAAAACATTTTTTCAAATAGTGAAATTGATGCGCGCGGAGCGAAAATTCCTTTGATTATTTTCTCGCGACGTCGTGAACGCAAGAACAGGAGACAGTTCATGAAAGCAATGCAGATACTAGTCAGACACACAATGTGACACATCTCGAGCAACTAATAACACAACAGGTTACTCAGCAGTTCGCAAGACACCAGAAAATATACAGGGTGGCGCACGAAATGTGTTACCATTTTGTTTTTAAATATAAATTTTATTGTCAATACAATCTGAAAGGAACATATACTACAATGAAGAGCCGTCTATGGAGATTTGTTCTAACCCAGCACATGCTCAATATGTTCGCCATTTCGTTTCCTAACTCCTTTCAAACGAACACTGCAGTTAGTGATTACCCTACAGCACATGTCTTCTGTAATGTCACTGCAAGCTTGAAGAATAAGTCTTCTGAGCTCCATTAAATCACGTGGACGTTTCGGGAAAAATTTTTCCTTTAGGTACCCGCAAAGAAAAAAGTCACATGGATTGAGTTCTGGACTATTGGGGGGCCAATTTTGTCCCTCATTGAAGCGACATGGAAACCTGACTGAAATGATCCCCATGCCGAAATGCTAATGTAAAAACTCCAACACAGTGTTTGTAGTATGTGGCCTTGCTCCATCTTGCATGAACCACTGCATGTTGAATGGCAAGGCAGTAGCAAGATGCTGTGGAATGAAGCTATTGCGAAGCATGCTCAAATAACGCACGCTGTTCACAGTTTCATCAAAGAAAAAGTGTCCAATAAGTCCGTGACTGGAAATTGATGCCCACGCTGCAATTCTCAGAGCATAAAGTTGTCGTTCATGAAGCACTTGTGGGTTTTCAGTGATACAAGAGCGTACGTTTTGTTTGTTAACCACACCGTCTAAATGAAAATGCGCCTCGTCTGAGCAAACAGTAGTCTCTGCAGCTTGTGTTCTTCACTGAGTTTCTGTGCACAGGTCATCTTGTATGGGTACATATGGAGGTCACTTTTAAGAATGCGTTGAATGGAGCGTCTGGATATTCCCAGTTGCACTGCTGCCTTTCTACACGATTTCCCAGGACTTCTCCGTACAGCAACTCGTACTGATTCAATATTCTCCTACTAACAAACAGGCTTCGGGCGAGGTCGCTTCGCTTCCAATACTGTTCCTTCCTGTACAAATTTATCGTACAACCTGTGTATAGTCTTCTTGCAAGGGACCCATCGTGTGTTACACTGTTGTCGAAAACGCCTGTAAATCACAACAAGGTTTTTCGTTTCATTAAAAAGTAACACAACTGCCGATCGTTGCTGTGTCGTCAGTCTTCCATTGTCAGCCATTGCTGCTTACTAGTCTCCTAGCGGCAGTATCGTGAATTACACGTTATTTCGTAACTCATTATTTTTTCCAAGCTCTGCTGGTACTGCTGTAGAGATCCCAGCGGGATATCTAATGTGCGTCGTAAATTGTGAAAGAAACAATTGGTAACACATTTCGTGCGCCACCCTGTAGGACAACAGTTTGCACAGCAAAATCAGGCATTTAATGAGTTCAAGAATAGCATTAATCAACAGTTCAGAGAGGTCAGCAAACCTATATGCTCTGAACTATTTGACGAACTATCCGGGAAGTTCACAGAACTCAGTAAACACCCATTTTGGGGTGGTGCTGTTTAATCTAGTTGGACTCTCTTCATATTCCACTTTCCTAGGGTTTACGACCTGTGCCATCTTAATGATGATTCCCCCACCCATTTCAGTGCCTCTTATGGCACTTACTCTACCATCGATCTTTCACTAACTGCCTTCTCCCTTCATTTTATTGGTCGCCACACGGTGACCTCGGCAATAGCGACCACATGCCATTATTCTCTCATTCCCTTCCCACCTCTGATGGCCAGGTTACCATGTTGGGTTTTCCATCATGCTGACTGGCTGCTGTATACCCGCTAGGACGTTTTTACCTCCTCTTTCTAAGGTTGTATTTATGAAGATTTTCGTGACATGTCCAGTTCGATTACTTGCACCGACGGCATTGCCATTCTCCACTCGACAGGCCCATCCGTGATCGCTGTCGAGTCTCGCAACGCCTTAAGTAGAACCTGTACTCCGCTTGCCTTATTACCTTTAAACGCCTTCGTCTCAAAACCTGTTACTTCATCAGACACAACAGTTACAGAGAGCTGGTGCTGTATACTTGTCCAACGCACCACAGCTGTCTGGTAGGTGTTCGAAATAGCTCACTGTCATGATGGAACTAAATTGTCACAGACACATATGAATGGAGATGACACTGTAGCAGAAAAATTGTGAAGTGTATTGATTTTCACGTAAATCGCAAATATTTACCGTCTATAAACTGTAAATTACTTAACAATTCACTTGAAATGTTTCCTTTCCCAGAGTAATTTATCTGAAAGAGAGCACTATACAAAACATTGCACACGTCTGAGTAAACAGGCAAATCATTAGTCAGCTTGATCATTAGTGTTTCTGAAAGGCGTAGGACTAACTATGAGAAGAATTGTATGAAGTATTAATGACATTCACACTAAGAATATTTTTGTACAGATGAATGTGTAAATAAATCATGGCTTAAAATAATTAAAAGTAAAGCAAAGGTACCAAGAGATAACAAGCATATCCCCTGTAACGGCATATGCAACTTCTTCTTTCTCCTTGTGACTTCATCTTCGACCTACAATAGTGTAATAGTTACTGAACCTTGAATAGACAAGAGGGTAATCCTTTTAGTCTTCTTTGGAAGGCTAAAACGCAAATACCAGCTAAGTGAAATGATGCTGCAGCATACATTTTTAGAGGTGAAGAAAATCCATAACTTTCTTTTATCCTATAAACTTTAACTTTGTTATAAAACAAATTAAAAATGGGACAAAGACCACCACCAACAGCAAGTATCCTCATTGTCACTATTTATAACTGCAGAAAGTCGTCATTGATTCTGAATGAAAGCAACAGAGAAATGACCCGAATGTCACAAGTCAAAGATGAGACATTCACTTCTATTACAAATCAGGAACTTAAGTCTCATTTGGGATTTCTTATATTGGCTGGTGTGTACAGATCTGCCGGAGAATCTCTTGAAGAGCTATGGAACAACATGAATGGTCGACCAGTTTTTCGTGCAACGATGCCACTTCAGTGTTTCCATACAATCAGCAGATTTCTCAGATTTGACAACAAAGAAGATCGACCAGCTAGGCGACGCCATGATAAACTGGCTGCTATCAGGACTGTCTTTGAAATATTTGTGGAACAATTTCCTAAACTGTTCGTTCTTTACGAAAACGTCACAGTGGAAGAGCAATTGGTTCCATTCTGAGGAAGGTGTCCATCCATCAGTACATGCCATCAAACCCGAACGGAGAAAAATGGAATAAAATTATGGTTGTTATCTGATGTGAAACCAGCAAGTTTTTGTGCAGCAGAAGCATATACAGAAAGCCAGAAAATGGTCCACGAGAAATAAATCAAGTCAGAAGCGTTGTATTGAGGCTTGTGGAAAATATTGAGAAGACTGGGCGAAACATTACCACCGATAATTTCTTTACGGGTTACACTCTGGCCAAAGAACTTCTAAATAAAAATCTAACGTTAGTTGGAACTCTCAGAAAAAAAAGCTGAATTTCAGAAGAAAATGCTGGCAAACAATAGCAGACCAGTGTTTTCAACCAGCTTTGGATTTCAGAGGGACGTAGGGCTCGTTTCGTACGTGCCAAAAAAAGAATAAAACCGTAGTATTATTCTGTAGGATGCACCATGACAGTAGCTTGTCTCCTGAAGAGCATAAGAGGCCTGAAGTAATATTACATTACAACAAAACCAAAGGAGGAGTTGTCGCAACAGATAAACTTGCCAGCACTTATTCCTGTAGAAGGTGTACTAAGAGATGGCCTGTTTGTTTGTTCGTTCTATAATATGCTAGGCATTGCTGCAATAAATTCTTATGTGTTGTAAGTGCACATTAATCCTGGCTACAATCAAAACAAGTTGCACACAAGTTGGCTATTTCTAAGAGAACTTGGATATGGGCTAACAAAACCAATGTAAGAGGAAAGAATGTCTAAAAATATTCCTAACAGAATCAAAGTAAGTTAAGAAAATATTGCTGCAATGAGTTCAGGAGCAAAAAAAAAAAAAAAAAATCCGGAAGCGGGGCCGGTGCAAAACGTGTGACAGTTGTCATTGCTCTATGCTAATATTTACTGCAGTAATTGCGTACGCGAACACCATACCTTTAGAAGATGAGTTAAACACAGTTCCTCAAAAACAAACATAGTAATTAAATTTTAAAATAATTTTTGTGTATAGTTAAAGTTAAAATTTTACCTAAAACATGCGCTTATATGCAAGAACACTGATACAAACACTATTTTGAAGTACCATATATGAAAACTACTTTCTCAACCTATAATTTTATAAAACCTGTTTTGTTTTTAAATATGATCAACTAATGGTAAAAACTTCAAACTTCTATTTTTCTAAATAAATAACTAAATACAAAATATAATTCAAAGGATCATCTCACAGCATAAAATTTTGTAAAATTGCAGGTATAGTGACCAATTTTCAACATACCGATCTTTTTAATAGAACGTCTACCACTTTGTACTTTATTTTTTTTTCCTTTATTGTAATACGCTGCTCTTCAGCCTTATGGGGTACAATAAAATGATATAGGTGACACAGACAATACAAAAAATGGTGGGCAAAGAAAGTAGAGACAAAAAACAATAAACAAGAAGCCGTTCACGTTGGACGATAAAAACACTAACACTTGTTGACACGGCGCACAAAACACGGAGAACGGCGACGGCACATGGGAACAGTTGAGTTGTAACTGCATGAAACACAAAACGAAGCACACACACTAGACACTGACGGCGATGATGTCCGGCGCGCGAATGTTCACTATGCGTGTGCGAGTCCGGGGACCTGCCAAGAGAGGAGGAGGAGGAAGGGGAGTGGGAGACGGAGAGGGGAAAGCAGAGATGCCCCGGGCAGGAGAGAAAGGGGGGGGAGGGAGGAAGGGGGAGGGGAAGCCCAGGGGGAAGAGGGGTGGAGGGAGGGGATGGGGGAAAAGGAAAGAGAAGGGGAGGGAAGGGAAGAGAAGGGAGGGAGGGAGGGTGCCTAAAGGAAAGGACACCGGAAGTGGGGGGGGCAGGGTCAAAGTTGATAGGAGGGGAAGATGGAGGGGAGGAGGACATCATCAGGGAGGGGAAGCTGGCGGAAGCCACCTTGGGAGAGAGTAAGGAGGGTGGAGAGATGGAGACCGGGCGGGACGTGGGAATACAGGCGCGGCAGCGGGCGGGGATGGGAGAGGATCGGGGATACGAGCGGGTGAGGAGGATCAAATTTACGGGAGGTGTACAGGATCCGTATCCTTTCAAGGAAAAGGAGGAGGTGGGGAAGGGGATGAGATCATACAGGATCCGCGTGGGGGAAGGGAGACGGATGCGATAGGCAAGGCGGAGAGCATGGCGTTCAAGGATTTGGAGGGATTTATAAAAGGTAGGGGGGGCGGAGATCCAGGCTGGATGGGCATAACAAAGGATAGGGCGGATGAGGGATTTATAGGTGTGAAGGATTGTGGAAGGGTCCAGACCCCACGTACGGCTGGGAAAGAGCTTGAGGAGACGGAGTCGGGAACGTGCCCTGGCTTGGATTGTCTGGAGATGGGGAGTCCAGGAGAGGCGACGGTCGAGGGTAACGCCAAGGTACTTAAGGGTGGGAGTGAGGGCGATGGGACGGCCATAGACGGTGAGATAGAAATCAAGGAGGAGGAAGGAAGGGGTGATTTTGCCTACAATGATCGCCTGGGTTTTCGAAGGATTGACCTTGAGCAACCACTGGTTACACCAAGCGGTGAATCGGTCAAGATGGGATTGGAGAAGGCGTTGAGAGCGTTGCAGGGTGGGGGCAAGGGCAAGGAAGGCAGTGTCACCGGCAAACTGGAGAAGGTGGATGGGGGGTGACGGCGGTGGCATGTCCGCCGTGTACAACAGGTACAGAAGGGGGGAGAGGACGGAGCCTTGGGGCACACTGGCGGAGGGGAAAAAGGTGTAGGAATCGGTGTTATGGATGGTGACATAGGAAGGACGGCGGGAGAGAAAGGAACCAATCAGACGGACGTAGTTAATGGGAAGGGCGAAGGTTTGGAGCTTGAAGAGGAGACCGGAATGCCATACGCGGTCATAAGCGCGTTCGAGGTCAAGAGAGAGGAAGATTGCAGAGCGATGGGAATTGAGCTGTTCGGAAAGGAGATGAGTGAGGTGAAGGAGAAGATCGTCGGAAGAGAAGGACGGCCGAAAGCCACACTGGGTAATGGGAAGGAGGCGGTGCTGGCGGAGATGCTGGTGGATGCGTCGGGTGAGGATAGATTCCAGGACCTTGCTGAAGACCGAGGTAAGGCTGATGGGACGGTAGGAGGAGACGGCAGACGGCGGTTTGCCAGGTTTAAGGAACATGAGGATACGGGAGGTTTTCCACAGGTCGGGGTAGTAACCGGTGGACAGGACTACATTGTAGAGCCTGGCCAGGGTGGAGAGGAAAGAGACAGGAGCTTCACGAATGTGACGGTAGGTGACACGATCGTGACCAGGAGCGGTGTTGCGTTTTGTGCGGAGTGTAGCAATGAGATCCTGTGTAGTGATAGGGGCATTGAGTTCCGTGTGTGCAATGTTGTCCAAGTACTGGAAACCCGGGGTGAGGGGAGGGACGGAG
The DNA here is from genome assembly GCF_021461385.2 of Schistocerca piceifrons. Taxonomy (NCBI): domain Eukaryota; kingdom Metazoa; phylum Arthropoda; class Insecta; order Orthoptera; family Acrididae; genus Schistocerca; species Schistocerca piceifrons. The sequence continues at coordinate 70,465,474 of NC_060148.1, read as the reverse complement.
GTGTCAGTTCGATCGCGGACATCCGGGAAGAGGGAGTAATCGAACTGGGGATCATCGGGGATGGAAAAGACATCAGAGAGGTAGGAGGCAAAGTGATTGGCCTTACTAAGGGTGTCAGGGAAAGGGTGATCATCATGGAGAAGAGGATAATAGGGGGAGGGTTTAGTTCCGGTAAGGCGACGGAAGGCCGACCAGAACTTGGACGAGTTGATTGGCAGGGTAGCATTTAAACGGGTGCATGTCTGTCGCCAGTCCTGGCGTTTCTTAGCCGCGAGCAAATTACGAATGTGTCGCTGGAGTTGCCGGTGGCGTCGTAGTGTGTCCGGGTCACGCGTGCGGAGGAAGGCACGGTAGAGACGACGGGATTCACGGAGGAGGAGGACGGCCTGTGGGGGTAAGGTAGGACGGTGGGGGTGGATGGCAACAGTAGGGACGTGGGCCTCCACGGCCTCAGACAAGGTCTGCTGGAGAAAGGAGGCAGCATAGGTGACATCATCGGGGTGGTGGTAGGTGAAAGGGTGGCTATCACTTTGTACTTTTTTTTTTACTTTATTGTAATTTTGAAACCTGAACAACCAGGTAGGCTGGCAGCAGCAAAATACGCCGCTCTTCAGCCGAAGACAGTACATGGAGATAAACAAAGAAGAGACATAACTGAGAAAAACGACGGGAATAAACAGGAGACACAAGAACAGAAAAGCACAAGAAGCCATTCACACTTGATGACAATCCACACTATGAACTGGAGACCTGACGCACAAACACTGAAGAAGACGATGGCACTGGTGAACAATGGAGCGTGACGGCAAAACTGGACACTAAACATGACGGCACACACGATACACTGATGGCGGTGATCTCCGGCACGCGAATGTCCACTGAGCGTGTGCGAGTCCGGGGACCTGCCAAGAGGGGAACAGGGGGGAGGAAAAGAGGATGCCACGGTTTAGGAGACGGGGACAGGAGGATAGGGACAGGGGAGGGGAGGCCCGGGGGACGATGGGGGAGAAAAGGAGGAGGGAGGGAAAAGGGAGAGAAGGGAGGGAGGGTGCCCAGAGGAGTAAGTACAGGAGGAGGGTGGGAGGATCAAAGTTGGTAGGAGGGGTAGATGGAGGGGAGGAGGGCATCATCAGGGAGAGGGAGCTGGCGGAAGCCACCTTGGGAGAGGGTAAGGAGGGTGGAGAGATGGAGACTAGGAGGGACGTGGGAATACAGGCGCGGCAGCGGGCGGGGGTGGGAGAGGAGCGGGGAGACGAGCGGGTGAGGAGGATCAAGTCTACGGGAGGTGTACAGGATCCGTACCCTTTCAAGGAAAAGGAGGAGGTGGGGGAAGGGGATGAGATCATACAGGATCCGTGTGGGGGAGGGGAGACGGATGCGATAGGCGAGGTGGAGAGCATGGCGATCCAGGATTTGGAGGGATTTATAAAAGGTAGGGGGAGCAGAGATCCATGCTGGATGGGCATAACAAAGGATAGGGCGGATGAGGGATTTATAGGTGTGGAGGATGGTGGAGGGGTCCAGACCCCACGTGCGGCCGGAAAGGAGCTTGAGGAGATGGAGGCGGGAACGTGCCTTGGCTTGGATTGTCTGGAGATGGGGAGTCCAGGAGAGGCGACAGTCGAGGGTGACGCCAAGGTACTTAAGGGTGGGAGTGAGGGCAATGGGACGGCCATAGACGGGGAGATAGAAATCAAGGAGGCGGAAGGAAGGGGTGATTTTGCCTACAATGATCGCCTGGGTTTTCGAAGGATTGACCTTGAGGAGCCACTGGTTGCACCAAGCAGTGAACCGGTCAAGATGGGATTGGAGAAGGCGTTGAGAGCGTTGCAGGGTGGGGGCAAGGGCAAGAAAGGCAGTGTCATCGGCAAACTGGAGAAGGTGGATGGGGGGTGACGGCGGTGGCATGTCCGCCGTGTACAACAGGTACAGAAGGGGGGAGAGGACGGAGCCTTGGGGCACACCGGCGGAGGGGAAAAAGGTGTAGGAATCGGTGTTATGGATGGTGACATAGGAAGGACGGCGGGAGAGAAAGGAACCAATCAGACGGACGTAGTTAATGGGAAGGGCGAAGGTTTGGAGCTTGAAGAGGAGACCGGAATGCCATATGCGGTCATAAGCGCGTTCGAGGTCAAGAGAGAGGAAGATTGCAGAGCGACGGGAATTGAGCTGTTCGGAAAGGAGATGAGTGAGGTGAAGGAGAAGATCGTCGGAAGAGAAGGACGGCCGAAAGCCACACTGGGTAATGGGAAGGAGGCGGTGCTGGCGGAGATGCTGGTGGATGCGTCGGGTGAGGATAGATTCCAGGACCTTGCTGAAGACCGAGGTAAGGCTGATGGGACGGTAGGAGGAGACGGCGGACGGCGGTTTGCCAGGTTTAAGGAACATGAGGATACGGGAGGTTTTCCACAGGTCGGGGTAGTAACCGGTGGACAGGACTACATTGTAGAGCCTGGCCAGGGTGGAGAGGAAAGAGACAGGAGCTTCACGAATGTGACGGTAGGTGACACGATCGTGACCAGGAGCGGTGTTGCGTTTTGTGCGGAGTGTAGCAATGAGATCCTGTGTAGTGATAGGGGCATTGAGTTCCGTGTGTGCAATGTTGTCCAAGTACTGGAAACCCGGGGTGAGGGGAGGGACGGAGGTGTCAGTTCGATCGCGGACATCTGGGAAGAGGGAGTAATCGAACTGGGGATCATCGGGGATGGAAAAGACATCAGAGAGGTAGGAGGCAAAGTGATTGGCCTTACTAAGGGTGTCAGGGAAAGGGTGATCATCATGGAGAAGAGGATAATAGGGGGAGGGTTTAGTTCCGGTAAGGCGACGGAAGGCCGACCAGAACTTGGACGAGTTGATTGGCATGGTAGCATTTAACCGGTGCATGTCTGTCGCCAGTCCCGGCGTTTCTTAGCCGCGAGCAAATTACGAATGTGTCGCTGGAGTTGCCGGTGGCGTCGTAGTGTGTCCGGGTCACGCGTGCGGAGGAAGGCACGGTAGAGACGACGGTATTCACGGAGGAGGAGGACGGCCTGTGGGGGTAAGGTAGGACGGTGGGGGTGGATGGCAACAGTAGGGACGTGGGCCTCCACGGCCTCAGACAAGGTCTGCTGGAGAAAGGAGGCAGCATAGGTGACATCATCGGGGTGGTGGTAGGTGAAAGGGTGGCTATCACTTTGTAACCAACAGCGTGTTGTATATACCATTTGCTATGAAAGGTGACAACGAGTATGAAAGGTTCCCGTCGTAATCCTACATTCATACTAACTTAATTACAGTGTAAACATATGCAGACATTGAGGCGAACTTTACTTTAACTATTCTTCCACGAATCTTCAAACTGTGCAAATAAACTCGATTGCCACGTTGTGCAGTTATCGAACGACATGCCACGCAGCTGTTGCTTGGCGTCGTCAAGAGATGGTAGCGCAGTAGCTCGGCTTGCAGTTACTGCTGTGTCTCTTCGTTCTGTACGCAGTTTTTTTAACGGTAATCTTAAGAAAGAGCGAGTTCAGTGTGTGGGACAAGTGTCCACAACGTATTCCCCAGATAAAAGCAACAGACTAGCGCCGTACCTATAAAGGCCGGTTTCCAGCAACGGCAGCGGCAAACGTCTTCCGAGGTGACGCGGCGGGTCGCAGAACTGGCGTTCCCACGTAACTACGATCGGCGTAAAGCCAACACCGCCCACCCCAGTGGTACAAGTTTACATGCCTATCAACACAATGAACTATCTGAAACATTGTACGATCAGACGAAAGAAATTATTCAGATAGTTAAGAGAGTCAAAAATTTAAAATGTGATGAGAGACTGAAATCTAATCATGGCTAATACTTTTTTTTTTGGAATACCGAAAGAAGGATGCATACGTGGAACTGAGTTTCCGAGTCCAGATTTTAGACTTTAACGCACTGCATACCGGCTGCCGCGCCGCTGTTAACGCTGCTGTTCCCGGCCGCTCCCGTAAGACGCATGCAAAATGAGCGGCGCCCTCCTTGTTTGAATGTAGCTCCGTTCACCGGTGTCTGATGCACATGAAACTTGGCAGACGTGTTTGTCTGGTGTTCCAATATTCTCAGGAAACACACGCCTTAATGTAACGGTACAAAACTGGCAGTAGTTCAAATGGCTCTGAGCACTATGGGACTTAACATGTGAGGTCATCAGTCCTCTAGAACTTAGAACTACTTAAACCTAACTATCCTAAGGACATCACACACATCCATGCCCGAGGCACGATTCGAACCTGCGACCGTAGTGGTCGCGCGGTTCCAGACTGTAGCGCCTAGAACCGCACGGCCAACCCAGCCGGCACTGGCAATAGTGTCTTGTTTAATTTCTTTTAAGATGCGCTGCGCGGCCCTGAAACGTCGTACTGGAAATTTCTTTCTCTACTTCCCGCAAAAGTCCATATTGTATGTTCTTTCATTTTCCCTGACAATCAACTTGCTGGATTCTTAGCAGGCGCTCGTTTTGCAGGTCGGATTGCTTCAGTTGCCTGCACAGTTTCTGCGGCACATTCTTGAGCGGTTGTCCAGGCACTTGCAACTTCTTTCAGGGACGTTCTGTATATGTGTATGTCTACATTTACGTTTCTGTATACTTCGTATGCGTTAAACAAAGCACAATTTATTAGTAACAAAACTACTTTCATTGTCTATGTACTGATCTTCCGCATTATTCCACAATATGAAGGATTAGCTCTGTCTGCGACTTTCATAACTTTATTATGCAGCACAGTACACTTTATGTATGATTTCCGCTTGCAGTGTTTTTTTTTCTTCATGTAGCAACCATGGACGGGTTGGGTTGGGTTGTTTGGGGGAAGAGACCAAACAGCGAGGTAATCAGTCTCATGCGATTAGGGAAGGACAGGGAAGAAACTCGGCCTTGCCCTTTCAAAGGAACCATCCCGGCATTTGCCTGGAGTGATTTATAGAAATCACGGTGAAAGGTCTCTGTTGGATTCCTTTCATGTTGATTTCTTAAATCTGTTGTCATTTACTGCATAAATTCCTCTTCTAAATTTACTGTGGCGTTTCTGACTATCTGGGAGGAGACTGAGTAGTGGAACACGTTACTTTTGCACATAAACAAGAACGATCTGTCACACTACTACCCTTTAAAACACAATTTATATGTAATTCATGTCACACAGTCTCATACAGAACATACATCCGCTTTCTTTTATATACTGTATATGATAAGATACTGTCATCCCCCTTCCCTTCTGTGTGAGAGGATGAAGGAGCAAATGTATTTCTAGTTGCATGCTTGAGGGTAGCAGACAAGCCTGCCTGCTAGAGATCAGTAGGACCAACGTCGGAGCAGGTAGCTACGCTTTCTAAAAGCGGAGAGGTTTCTATTCATAGTATGGTCCTGTCCGTCCCTTGTCATGTTGGTATAGGAAGCTGCCTCTCTGGTCACTTCCGTTTGTATTTGTGAGGCACCCCTCAGGTAGGAGCCCAGGGCAGTCTGACCGCGGCGAGCGTCTGAAGTGGTAAGATCTCCGGCTAAGAGCGTGTCTGCTAAGTCCGTAGGACGATGGATTTCTTAAGTTGAGCCTAACTGAAAATTTAATCACCTTTATTTCAGATTTAGCTCTAAAATATATAATGTTATCTTAAATTGCAACGCAGAGTAATTCGAGTGTGAAGTTCAGAATATATTCCGGTAGTTGCTTTGTCACTACTTTGTGAGTAAAGTGGAACCACGTGTTGATCAGTAACTCTAACTAAGATCATCAATCTTAAATGCGAATGTGCGTTAGGTTATAATGTCTCGTCTTGACAATATTTTTCAATATAGCAACTTTTCTTTATGTTCAACCCACGTGGGGTGTACTTTGTGAGACCAGTACCATGTGCTTATACAATTGTTTGACCCATCAGGTTAATAGTAAGACGATAGTAACTAGTTTGAGGCTTTTCTTTTGTAAATTGCTTTGCGATCTAATTTATTTTAATTATCAAAATTATTGTGGAGTTACACTCTTTGTGTAAACCAAGTTGACCACGTGAAGCATGTGGTGTAATCATCAAAGTAGCCCTCAGCTATTCTTTTCGGGAAGATTTCAGAGAGAGTTAGTATGAATATAGTATACCAGTGTGTGGTAATTACATGACGGACAGGATTGCGCTACGAACGTAACTTCTTTGGGTGAAAATTGAATCGGTTGGTTGTGGTTAATTTCCTCTTGCATATGTTTCAACGATCTTCATGTGTCATTTCATGAATGCAGTGTTGTATGCAGTCTCCCAATCTTGGCTCCATATTTGATGTGTTCTGTAAGATTACAAACTCACATTTACACAGTCCTAAATAAGGCACCAGTTTAGTTATGAATCAAGTTTAATATGCTGAAATTTCAATGATAAATGTTAAAAAAATTTCCAAATATAAACTGATTTATTTCTTTTTAATTAAATTCTCTTATATATATATATATATATATATATATATATATATATATATCACTGGTTGTCGTATGACTATTAAAAGATTATCATTGATGTTAGTCTGGTTGGGAATTTGGTAAGCTAGACTGGATACCTGGTGAAACAGTTGCTCAGTAATGCAAGGTTAACTTCCTCAGACAGCTCACAGCTTTTAACCCACTTTTATGGTCTTGAATATCAGCACTGCTTGCAGAATAAAATAAAGTAACAACGTTACACATGGCGACCCTGTTCTGTGATTCCGCTAGACTCTGGAATCTCTGAAACGTTAGATCGTGAGCGTTGTATAATCTTAATTTTTTTCCCCCTGCAGCGCTCAAACAACTTCTGCATTGTTTCTGAGCAGACTTTCAAATGATTCACGGCGTTGATGAGTGACGTTGTGTAATTTGTCTTGTTGTTTTGTTTTCTATATGAGTGTGATTTATATGTGTGTGTGTGTTTTTTTTTCCTCGCTTGTAAATTGCACTGTTTCGATCAAAGATAAAAATTTGTTTTGCGTGTGAAAAAGTGCGTACTAGATTGGGTACCTTTCGTGTAACTGTCTTAATTTTTGGCGGATACATTTATTGTGATTAGTGTGTTGCGTACCGGGTATAAATTGAACGAATGCAGACACGTAACCCAGCTAAAAGTAGGCGGTCCAGAACCTCAGACAATATGCAAAACAGGACGAACGGGCTCACAGCAGAGCCAGAAATTAATTTGCCTCCTACTAACCAAATTGATTTTGTAGAACTCATGAAAGCCTTATTGCAACAAAATAAAGAAAACGCAGAGAAATCAGAAAAATCGTTCCGAGAACAAAAAAGAATCATCCGAAAAATCTATCCAAGAGCTAGGCAAACAAATGATGCAGAAATCTGAAAAATCGATCCGCGAGCTAGGCGAACAAATAGACGAGAAACTAATCCAGCAGACAAATAAAGTCGACAAGTCGATGCAGAGAGTGTCCGATGGTATCTCACAAAGAATGAACTATCTGCCAAGTGAAATAAAAAGTGATATTATGAAAGAATTAGGCCTTACATTTGAACAAATCGATGATCGTCTGCAAGCCTTAGAACAGGGCAAGCGGAGTCGCGATGCGGAATCGAAAGAGAACGTGGAACAGCTACTTAGGAATTTCCAGGCACTGAGAGAAGAATGCCAAAGGGAATACCAGCAGGTTCTCTCCAGGGTCCTGGAGGCGGAAACGCATTGTACCGCGTCCTTTAGCAACACAGTAGCGGACGACAGTCAAGCGATTCAAGCACTCGAACAGCAAGTAGAACAATTGAAGCAGACTGGGGCGGAGGACAATAGACAAATACATGATAAGATTGCGGCATTAGCGGACATCTTAGGCACGATGAAGGTGGGAGAGAGCGGTAACGATATTATACCGGTAGCGATCGTAGACCGAAGAAGTGCGTTCGCTTCTTAGATTTCAGAAGGGATAGTTCAAAGAGAACAGGCGGCACAAAGCTGTAACAGGCGAATTACAAGAGCGCGTGGCGCATCTGGAAAGCCGCATGGGGTGTGATTCCGAACTCGCCAATAGCACTAAAAATAGCCGTACGAACAGTGCAGAGAGGGACTCCGGCCACGAGGGAGATTTTGACGACAGGGAAGAATGTATTTTGAGGGGCAGACATGAGAAAAATAGAAACATTCAAGGGCCTCGCCGGGAGGAAATGCGGGGATTTGATTTCAAACATTTCCTTACAGTGAGAAAGTTTGAGATATTTCGAAATTCGCAAAAAGGAATACATCCATGAGCATGGCTCGAGCAATTTGAGTTCTGTCTTCTCCCTGTTTGGGCAAGTTCACGTAAGATAGAATATATGTGTGGCTATTTGGAAGGCGAACCGGCGAGTCGCATGAGGTCGGCAGCGCGTCACTGCAACTCCACTCGGGAGTTTCGACAAGCCTTTCTCTCCGCCTATTGGTCGGAAGCGGCACAAGACAGGGTCAAACATGGCATAATTATGCTGCCAAATTTGAACCAGTCTGGTTTCGGCAGCCCAGCACGCCTATTCGACCACATGCTGCAGGCAAATCAATTTCTATACGACCCATACGGGCCTGCGGAACTAATTAGGATATGCATCACCAAATTGCCGATGTACTTGCGCCACGTCATTCTTGCGGGATGGTGCAAAGAGGACGTGGAAACGTTTAAGACACTTCTCCATGAGTTGGAATATAATACAGCAGAATGCCCGCCTAATCAGGCACAAAGTTATTACGGGGCACAGCAGCGCAATCGCAGTCGTGGCCGTATTACTAATCAACGGCGTGACTGGTCGTCGCGACGCGAACGGAACAATAATCGGGACCGGCCGTATAGAAACTGGGGTAACAGTCGCGAACACAGGTGGAACAACGGAAATGATCGAGTACGTGGACAGGATCGTGAACGCAACAGTTACGGCAACCAGAATCGATACTACGGTGAACACGGTGGGAATAGGACTGAAGGTGGAGCACCTCATGATGATGAAATTCGGCCGGCTAACCCTAGACATAATCCAGCAAATGGAAATGAACAAAACCGGCAATGACAAACGATCAGCGCATAAGGTGCCCAATCGGAACAAATGAGCGACATGGCACATGAGTGCATACGGTATATAGAGAGGGAAGACATTAGAGAGGATTTGTTTGCAAGAAACTACGAGTGCTAAAATTTCGGGAATAAATCCAGTCGTGACAGTTGCAGTAAGCGAAATATGTTTTAAGTGTGTCATTGACACTGGAAGCCCTTTCTCCATAGTGAGCGAGGCAGCATTTCAAAAATGCGAAGGGACTGGGACTTGGCCCGTTTTTCAAGTGCGAGGAGTGAAGGTGAAGGGCGCAATCTACGGTAAGAGCGTAGAAACCCGAAGGCAGACTCGGCTTAATTTTACCTGCCAGGGAAGAGAGTTTGAGTACAACTTCTTTGTGTTCCCAATGCTGAATGTGGCAATGATTTTAGGAAATGACTTCATGAATGCCCATCATGCAGTAATTGACATGGTGGAGGAGTAATGACAGTTCAAGTTGGCGATCAGCCAATTAATTTAGTATTTGATGAATGCATATCACGTGCCGAGTCAGAAATTAGTTGCCTAAAATTTCAAGCTCAAACCGAGTCGCAACCCGGACTGGAGCTACTCGTGAACTATGTCGTGAGTCGTGCTCTACGTCTGGTGAGCAGGGGAAAGATGTTGTTTTTGCTGATGCACTGAGAAAGAGCATCGCGGGTGTCAGAACCACGGACAGGGAAAAGGAGAAATTGTATTGCCTACTTAGGAATCATGAACGGGTATTTTCTGAGACTCCGGGGGCGATTAAGGGTTTCACTTACCAATTCAGAGTACGTCACCATCAGAAGTTTTCTGTTACACCATACCCTATTCCCGTGGCGTATAAAGCCCAGGTGGAGAAGGAAATAAACAAGATGTTAGAACAAGGAATAATTGAGCGGGCAGTAAGCTCGTACAACTCACCCTTGCTTGTCGTACCAAAACGCGACAACTCGGTTCGTTTGGTGCTAGACTCGAGACAGATAAACACAATTATTATGTCGGAAACGGACAGGTCTGAGAGCCTTGAGGAACTCTTACAACGTTTCCACGGGGTAAAGGTACTATCATCTGTCAACCTCCGTTCGAGTTTTTGGCAAATCGTGCTACACCCATCTTGCAGATTATATACCGCGTTCCTGTGTTACGGAAATTGTTTCCAATTCCGGCGTCTCTCGTTCGGACTAAACGTCTCATCAGCTGCTTTTATAAGGGGATTAAATGGCATTTTGCCTGATGATTTGAAACAGCGAGTGACAATTTACGTGGATGACATATTAATTGCGGAAAAGTCGTGGGAGGACCATAATGACGTTCTGAACAGACTACTGGATGTTTTTGAGAAGGCAGGTCTAACAGTCAACTTAGTCACCGTTCGGACGAGAGAACATAAAATTCTTAGGCCATATTGTCTCAGCAAATGTAATACAACCTGACCCGGAGAAAATTGCGGCGATAGCGAAGTGTGCAATGCCGACAAATAAAAAACAGTTGCGAGCATTCTTAGGCCTGTGTAATTTTTATAAGCGATTTATAAATTTTAGTGTACTTGGTACACCCCGTCTATGTGGACTAACAGGGAAGAACGCTTTGTGGGTCTGGGATCAAGAGGCACAGGATGAATTTTATAAATTGAAAAAGGCATTGGTAGAGGCTCCCATCCTCGTGCATCCCGACCTGACACAAGAATTCTGTTTAATGACGGACAGTTCCTTGTCAGGATTAGGTGCGGTACTGTTTCAAACGGAAGGAAATGATGATATTACAACTTGGAAAACAATCTCGTTTGGGAGCAGGGTGCTCTCTCGATGTGAAAAAAATTATCCCGTGACGGAACTTGAAGCACTCGCGATAGTTTGGGCATTTTCAAAATTTAGGTATTTCTTACTTGGGAGGACCACCAGGGTGTACACCGACCATCGTGCACTCCAATTTCTTATGAGCACAAAAATAACGCATGGGAGACTAGGACGCTGGGCACTATACCTACAGGAATATAATTTCACTGTAGAATACATTCCTGGAGAGAAAAATGTAATTGCTGACGCTTTATCGCGCATTACTATAGGTTTGGTTCACACAGAAGAAGGGGAACTCGGTGAAAATAATTTTAGCATCCTATATTTACAGAATGTAGCGTTCGAGAATTTTATTACCCCTCTTTAGAGAGTATAGCGGACGAACAGCATAAGGACGCAGTATTGAAAGATATAAAGAAGAAGTGGGAGGACAAGGAGAATGTAGGAATACGCCAGTACTACTTAGTGCGCAATAGAATACTGTTCAAGAAACGAGCCCCGGACGACTCCAGATGGGTGTTGGTGATTCCGGAGGAACTCGTAAACAAAATTATATGGTACATACATTTGAGTTATGGTCACTTCGGAGCACAGAAATGTTGTGAAAAACTGAAAGAGACATGCTATTTTAATAACATGCTACGGCGTATTCGTTGTGTACTTAGAGTGTGCGGACCCTGTCAGCGAGCAAAGGCGGCCACAGTGACGTATGCTGCATCATTGCACCCGATAATACCAAGCAAACTTTGTGACCTCGCGGCTGTGGATCTATTTGGGCCACTAATACGATCTAAAGCAGGTTTTGCATATGTTTTCGTAGCGGTGGAGCTAACCTCCAAGTTTGTGTGTCTGACTCCGTTGAAGCGAGCCACAGGAAGGGCAGTGGCAACTGCACTTGCAAAGCAGTTTCTGCATAAAGTTGGGAGCGTGAAAAGGGTTATCTCGGATAATGGACCACAATTTAGATCGCAATACTGGCAGCGGATGCTTCGAAGGAGAAGGATTAAACCTATATATATATATATCTCTGTTTCACCCCAGCTCGAACCCCAGTGAGCGTATTATGCGTGAATTAGGAAAATTATGTAGGTTACGCTGCAGTCGTGATCACCGATCGTGGGACATACACCTAAAAGGATTTCAGAACATAACTAATGAGTTGCCCAATACGTCAACAAAGCTTCCGCCAATCACTGTGCTAAAAAACAAGGAGCCCCCGAGCAGAATCAAAGAGGTGGTGCCTTGGCCACTAGAGCCGAGACTACGCCGGAACGCAATTGTTGACTTAGCTTTACGCAACATCAAGCGTGCAGCAGAAGCCAGAGTCAAGGCGTATAAGACAAACGTGAGAGAAACAGTGTTTCATGTAGGACAAAAAGTTCTTATCAGATCACACAAGCTGTCTAACAAACGATCAGGTGTCTGCAAGAAATTTTTTAATCTCTTTAACGGCCCGTATCGGATAAGGAAGATTCCCCATGGAAACGCCATAGAAGTGGAAACTCTTCGATCGAAGAAATGAAAAGGGCTACACCATGTGTCAAACGTAAAACCATACATTGAGTAGAAAGGACAGTGAGGAGTAGAGAGGACGGTGAAGAGAAACAATTGATTAGTTTACATTTGTGATAAATACATTTTGAATAATATGTTGGTAAAAATAGTGATAAAGATGTTTCTATGTGATTTTTTGAAGTGATGTTTATTACTTTTTCTTTTTCTTTCCTTGTGCAATTAGGATTCAGGTTGGTTCAAATGTGAAGATAAAAGGTTTCTTTGTGAATGAATGAAATACTGTTTATGTTGTTTTTTTTGTGTAAATTGAAACGAGTCGCTCCTGAGGGAAGCAAGATCTGTGTAGAATTAATGCAAAACTCAGGGGAATATCCAGTCTGTGGGTATTATGGGTCTGGCAAACCTAGGTCCCCAGCTGTTAGTAGCCTTGTTTCCGATTTTCTGCTTTCAGTGCTACTATCTATCTATTACTATTCTATATCTGTCAGTATAAGTGAGGATCTCTTACTATAGTACGCGTGCTGTATGAATATTTTAAGGTAGGAGAACTCTGAGAAAGGAATGAGTAAGTTTGGAATCTTGAAAACAGGATGTGATAATACGATTGTTTAACCAATGGCTTCCCAATATGCGCTAATATGTTAATATTGATGATACATCTTTTTTGTTCTTTATTGCTGACTATGTAAAGTGCTGTCTGTGGATTTCAACAGTATATTGATTCCCTCCAAGGTGAAAGAAGAATTGTGGTTTGTGTAATTTACGTCGCCCTGAAATATTATTGTGGTAGTCAAATACGAGCAGTTTTTCAGCAAATGGACAATGGAACGGACATATGGATCCTTCTTGTAGTCTTGACTGATGTTGAGCCAGAGCCTGAAAAATTATTCTGCTTTAATACTTGTCCTAGAAAATTGACGTTTATGTGTTTTACTGATGCTGTGAGCATTACAGCTTACTGTTTTCGCTGGTGCGGGATGCAGCCTATATGAGTTGAACTGAAGAAACTTCCTTCTTGAAGGTAGAGGAAGATTAAATAATTTTGATTATGGGACGACGGAAAGCTTGGCTTAATGTAATAAGGATGAAGCAAAATATTTGTCATTTAAAGTACAGGAGGATTCAGGTCTTTTGTGCCAGTTGTAAGTTCAATAGGATGTTAAGATGAAACTGTTTTACAGAAAAGAGGAGACCACAATTTTGCCATTCATGAGAAATGAATCCAGAATAACCACCACAGGCAAAATAACTGATTTGGAAGCGAAAGGTAACTTAAAGAATGAACGAAATGGGAGCAAAATGGGTAAGAAAATGTAGTATAACCTGTATAATGAAAATATTTTTACCCTGCTCAGAGTCATCTATGTGATTAATTCTTGTGATAACGTAATTTTAGATGAAATTTTCTTACTGTTTTATGTGTGAATATATGAGTATGATAAATGTATAATTGCGAGTCTCTTATCAGGTGTGTCAACTGGTAAAAATGTTTTGGAGTGTAAATAACCATTTTTCTTTTTACTGTGTATGTTTAAGGAAAGTTTATCCATATTTATCACGTGAGAAGACATATGCGGCGAGCGTCAGGAAGAGGACGAATTAGAACAATGTTGTAGTGGTGTAAACACTTTGTTGAAGTAGCATTGAAGTAGCTTTTTGGATTAACTAGTAGTGGATAGAAGTAGAATTTTGAGTAATACATGTTTATGGGTAGTTAGTTTGTAGTATAGACAACAGGTGTGCATGTGCATGTTTAAATAACATTTGAACCCTATGCTGTTCTGACCTATATGTCCAGAAGGCATAATCCTATTCATTTTAGTGAATTAATAAGTAGCATTTGATTTCTTAAAACGCAAGTGAACCACATTAGTGATGTGGATTTAGGTATTATATTGTCAGTTACTTTAATTTATATATTTATACTGTCAAGTCATTTCACTTTTATTTTTTTATATTGTCAAGCCATTTAACTATTATTTTTATATTGTCGATTCATGTAATTTTTCTATTAAAAAAAATTTAAGTCTCACTTTTGTCCTTAAAAATTGTGAAAGACAATACTAAGTGGTATTATGTATGACATTTTGTAATCGCATAACTATGATGAACAATTTCTGTGAATGCAGTTGAGAACGTGGAAGCGAACCGGATAAACTCTTAGGAGATAGCGGGAGCAGCGAGGAGGAGGACTAGTTGTAAACTGGCGGGTTTCCCAGCAGGACACACTGTCAACCGGGCCACTTCGGGAGAGCGACCGACAACAAAAGGAGGGTACGGGACAAACACTTTCCCTTGCACCCGGAGCTAATGGCCGGCCGCACCAGTGCAACCATTCGTGGAGGCGATGACCTGAGATGGCCGAGCAGTCCACCGCGCGGAAATCCATCTGCTGACAACGCACCACACGCGCGCGACCGTGATGAGATGGTCGTGGTGAAACGACAGAAGACAGGGGATAAAGGGGCGTGGAGCCTTTTGACACGTACTGTCCAGAGAAAATGGCAGACTTCAACGACGCCTATCAACATTTCCTGACGGATGCCCACTGTCAAGCGACAGCAAATCATGGATCGACGTTCTCTCGTCGCTAAGGGTGGCACAAACAAGGGCCATTAAGTGTCATCCTTGCCCAGGAATATCAACCTGGCGTGTCAAACGAGGATACCACACGAATTTGACAAGCATGGAACCAAATCGAGATGTACGTGACACGGGCCACCAAGAGAAACTTCATGAGAGGGCAGAGACGGCGGGATTGCACGCAACAGATGGACAAAAAACCCTACTGACAGCTGCAGCGACGAACCCCCCCCCCCCCCACTTATATTGTGCCTCAGAACAGTGGAACTACTGAGTGTGTCAGTGAACAGTGATTATACGGTTCTTAGTCCAATGCGTATACGTATCTTTCTGTCAGAGAAACTCTGACTCGTGTGTTTTGTAGCGGTTCGATTTATTGGTGTTTATTAGACTGACTCTTGTATTTTGCATGTTTTCTATTTATTGTTTTTCTTAGACTTTGACTATTTTATTTTGCAGGTGTTTTATTTATTGGTGTTTTTTTTAGACGTTGACTATTGTACTTTCAGAGGTGTTTTATTCCTCAATGTTTGTTTGTGTGTGCTGTATTAGATTTGTGATATTTTATTTCGTAAATTCATTCCTGTAGCATTGCTTCGTTTATAAGTCAGATAGCTATTCACTCATTGGACTGTGATCGATTAGCCTTTGCATGAGGTATATTTATAGTGAGGAACACCATAAGGGTAACAATCACATAATTAATTGTAGTTTCAGTATAATGACACAGTGATCATTGTTTGCTAACAAACTGAAATATAGAAGAGTGATTAAATTAGTGCCACAAAGTTATTTTAATTCTACAAATTATTAGTTTTATAAGATATAGAATTTCTTTGCGATAACCACTTTGTAAAACATGTTTTTCTCTTATCTTTTTTTTGCTTTTGCGAATTGTGGATTGTAATGTTCTGCTTTATAATACTGATGTTATTTTCATGTTTTTTTTTAATTGCTGTGGCACCTTTGCTATTTTCATAAATTTTACTTGTTAATAAACAGTCATAAAATTTCCTGTGATCAGTTGGCTCTTGCAATGAGCAAATACTGGTGAACTCCATAAGGGTAACAACCAGAAACTGTTTTCATATTAATGACACAGGAACCATTGTTTTTACTTGCTGACCGAATTAGGTCTACACTATCTTGTTAATAGGCGTCACAGATTCTTTTTTTTTTCTCTTTGAAATTGGTAGATTCTAAAGATGTGTTGAAATTATTGTGTTTTAGCAAGTAGCTGGTGACCTTTTGCCTTTTCTTTACATTTTTGGTTTAAGTTGGGTGTGAGAAGCCTGCTTGGGAATGTCCTAGCATGGCCAGAAAATTCCCTGCACAGTCTTTTCCCAGAGCGTTGGGGTTATGAAAGGTCTCTGTTGGATTCCTTTCATGTTGATTTCTTAAATCTGTTGTCATTTACGGCATAAATACCTCTTCTAAATTCACTGTGGCGTTTCTGACTATCTGGGAGGAGACTGAGTAGTGGAACGTGTTACTTTTACACATAAACAAGAACGATCTGTCACACTACCACACTTTAAAACACAGTTTATATGTAATTCATGGCACACAGTCTCATATGGAACCTACATCCGCTTTCTTTTATATACTGTATATGATAAGATACTGTCATCCCCCTTCCCTTCTGTGTGAGAGGATGAATGAGCAAATGTATTTCTAGTTGCATGCTTGAGGGTAGCAGACAAGCCTGTCTGCTAGAGAACAGTAGGACCAACGTCGGAACAGGTAGCTATGCTTTCTAAAAGCAGAGAGGTTTCTATTCTTAGTATAGTCCTGTCCATCCCTTGTCATGTTGGTACAGGAAGCTGCCTCTCTGGCCACTTCCGTTTGTATTTGTGAGGCACCCCTCAGGTAGGAGCCCAGGGCAGTCCATCTGCGGCGAGCGTCTGAAGTGGTAAGATCTCCAGCTAAGAGCGTGTCTGCTAAGTCCGTAGGACAATGGGTTTCTTAAGATCAGCCTAACTGAAAATTTAATCACCTTTATTTCAGGTTTAGCTCTAAAATATCTAATGTTATCTTAAATTGCAACGCAGAGTAATTCGAGTGTGAAGTTCAGAATATATTCCGGTAGTTGCTTTGTCACTACTTTGTGAGTAAAGTGGAACCACGTGTTGATCAGTAACTCTAACTAAGATCATCAATCTTAAATGCGAACGTGCATGAGATTATAACATCTCGTCTTGACAATATTTTTCAATATAGCAATTTTTCTTTATGTTCAACCCACATGGGGTGTACTTTGTGAGAGCAGTACCATGTGCTTATACAATTGTTTGACCCATCAGGTTAATAGTAAGACGTTAGTAACCAGTTCGAGGTTTTTCTTTTGTAAATTGCTTTTCGATCTAATTTATTTTAATTATCAAAATTATTGTGGAGTTACACTCTTTGTGTAAACCAAGTTGACCACATGAAGCATGTGGTGTAATCATCAAAGTAGCCCTCAGCCATTCTTTTCAGGAAGATTTCACAGAGAGTTAGCATGAATTTAGTATACCAGTGTGTGGTAATTACATGACGGACAGGATTGCACTACAAACATAACTTCTTTGGGTGAAAATTGAATCGGTTGGTTGCGGTTAATTTCATCTTGCATATGTTTCAACATTCTTTGTGTGTTATTTTATGAATGCAGTGTTGTATGCAGTCTTCCAATCTTGGCTCCATATTTGATGTGTTCTGTAAGATTACAATCTCACATTTTCACAATCCTAAATAAGGCACCAGTTTTATTATGAATCAAGTTTAATATGCTGAAATTTCAATGATCAATGTTAAAATAAATTTCCAAATATAAACTGATTTATTTCTTTTTATTTAAATTCTCTTTTATATATATATATATATATATATATATATATATATATATATATATATATATAACCAGTTGTCGTATGATTATTAAAAGACTATAATTAATGTTAGTCTGGTTGGGAATTTGGTAAGTTAGACTGGATACCTGGTGAAACAGTTGCTCAGTAATGCAAGGTTAACTTCCTCAGACAGCTCACAGCTTTTAACCCACTTTTATGGTCTTGAATATCAGCACTGCTTTCGTAACAAATTAATGCAACAACATTACAACTTATAAATATTATTTATTTATACAATATTCTATGATGTAATTAGACATCTCGATGTGTATCATACAAAGACAATGATATGCGTTTGTCTTCCTTTGTTTTTACCTTTTGTTGGTTGGTTTTTGTAAGTTGCAGACGCATATCAAACTGAGGTCTGTTAAGAAATTGTAATTATTTGTTAATTATTACTTGAAAATAGAGTTCATTATTATTATAAATATGAGTGAATAATTATTTGTAACTTTAATTCCTCTCTCAGTAAGCATTATCTGTGTTAATTATTTCTTTCCACTGCAACGAGCGCAGCCATTGATGATAGCGATTTGTATCGAGTTTTTGTCTGTGTTTTCCTTAGAAACAAATCAAATGTTTGCTTGATGAGGTCTAAATAATGCACAATATGAAAGTATAGTTTATAGTGTTTAATAAACATTTTAAATATTTACTTATTTGCTCTAGCAATAGAAAGTCTCTATCAATGGTCTGCCGCCATCTTAACAATTATCACAGCGGCAAATTCAAATTACGCAACTCTGCAGACATAAATGCTGAACGTAATACAAATGTGTAAAAATAAATGTGCACCGGTGGTTCCGAACTTATTTTAATCAAAATAATTCGAATCAGATTGGTTCTTTAAAAACAGTGGTCATAGCACGATGGTTATAACAAACTTTTCTAGCTGATGTATGGAGTCGAAATTAATTTCGCACGAGTTGCGAAGAATATTGTTTCAGGTAACATACGTCAATGTTGTGCGCGGCTGATATTCTGTGGTTTTAATGATCATTTTGCTGAAGATAACTGTTTCCATGAATCTGTTGTATGAACTGTGATTTAGTGACACCTACACAACTTACAGACAACGCTTTAACACGACGTTAACTTGGAGTTCTTTAGCAACTTGATCAAATCTTTAGCCGGGAGAAAAATTATTTAGTAATTACTCAATGTAATAAAATAAGATTATCATTTTCATTTACAAATTAGTTAAATACCGAACCACTGAATAACACAGCGAACGCCAAACTGTTCCAGCCTGTTGGAGTTATCCGTTCGCCGCCAGATGTCAACTTGAGCTCTGCACGTCGGCCCGTGTTCGGTCGGCACCACGGCTGACTGACTACAGCGAGAACTTCCAGCAGGAGCGGCCGCAGCGCGGTCTCGGTCACAGGCGCCGCCGGGCACTGACGCCCGGACTTCACGGCAACCCGGCCCCACGGCGCGTGGTCCGTCCGTGGCGGGACATCGCGACTGACGGCTTCCCAGCCGCCGGTGCAGCAGGCGGCGGCAGCTGACCTCACGGCGACGCGGCTGCCGAGTGGCGACGAGTTCACCTCAACCACAGGGCGTCCTGGCTTCAGCGGGGCGCTGGTGGCCTGAGGCTCCGAGTGGGATCGGCGGCGCGCTTCGCGTGCATTGGCCGGCGGAGGGATGCGCAGGGCTGGGCAGCGACGACGAGGGAGAAATTGTAAGGAAAGTTCAATAAATAGTTGCAAAACTCCACGCCGTCTCAGTCTTTGGCGCAGCCACTGTGTCCGCTCCTAACAAGTGGCCATCTGCCCTAACAGGTGGTGTCAGGCGCACCCACGCCACGACTATAGCTAGCACCGTGAGGAGCAACCGACAAACACCGAATAGGGTGAGTCCAGCGACTGCCTTCTCTCTATGTTTTCTGTGTAGCTAGACATGTCGAGGGTAACGTTAAGGGATGTGAGAGTGTCATTTGAAAGGTCTAGCAGCCCAGTAGACTTATCGCAGTTTCGTGGGAATGATAATAACGTTAACTTAGTACCATCTAAATGTGTAGTGGGTGGATTAGCAGGTCACGTCGCTCCTTGAGATAAATTTGTACAAAGCACTTGTGTGTGGCTTCTATGGTCATGTAACGGGGCAATGGGGTAAGTCTAGATGGCTTGCCATTAGAAGTGCTAGGAATTAGCTTGCTTCTGGGTAATACAATTTTATTTTTGTGAGGTGAGGTATACCATACGGAAAATGCCAGAGACACGTGCAACCAGGACAATTGACGCCATAGTCGCATTGACAGAGCAATTTAAGAAACTGATCGAAGAAAATAAGTTGCAAAAGCAGCACATGCAGAGGATAGAGCAACAATTGTTGGAAAATACTCAATCAGGCTCGGTAAGCAATAGTGTAGAATGCAAGGGCACTGTCTTTTCCGGTGTGGTAGATTGTTCAGCGGCTAATCTGATACGTTCCTTCTCGGGTAAAACATCAGAGGATGTGAATGTTTTCATTGGTGACGTACGTAGTACAGCTAGACTGTGTAGCTGGTCGGATGAAATGTGTTTGCAAATGGCGAGGTTACAGTTAGTAGGTGACGCAAAGACTTATGTGGCATACCACGAAGGGTTAAAGGATGCTACTACGTTCACAGAGTTGGCTGAGGGATTATTGCAAAGGTTTAGGAAATAAAACAGTGCCACATATTTTAGAAAAAAATTGAAGAGGATGATGTAAATAACGGGTGAAACGGTAGAAGAATTTTCAGACAGAATTAGGAGGACGAATGCGCACACGTATGGTTAACGCAAGATGCGAGTGCAAATGAAGTTCTATTGAAAGAAGCAGAGAATAGAGCTTTAGACGCATTTTTTGCGAGGGGTCTCGCCGGATTTTTCACGCCGGATACGGATGGAAAATCAAACTGACTTAGCAGCAGCATTGCGCATAGCTACACATTTGCAGGAAGTGGATAGCGCCACTAGAAGTCGCAATGACAAGAAAATTTTTCCGTCTTCCAAAGAGTGTTATCGTTGTGGGAAGCAACATCATTTTAAGGGACAATGTCGGGATCCGCATTGTTTCAATTGTCAGACAATAGGGCATAAGGAACGGCAGTGTAAAGCCAAGAAACAGGTTAATGATACAGCAGGTAAAAAACTGTTAAACGAAAAAGGGAGTGTTCCTGCCGTCGGGAGGCATTCCCAGTAAAAAGAGGTACTCAGAGAGTGCACGAAGAGCCGGATTGTAGTTTGATGGTTTGGATAAAAGATAAGTGACGAAGAGTTTTAGTGGATACTGGAGTGCATGTATGAGTTGTCAGTGTGGACCTCGTGGGCAAGAAAGGATTGGAAGCTCCGAGATACAGATTGCGCGCAGTAGGTGATAAAAAATTAGACGCACTAGGGACAGCACAGCTCAAGTTTAAGATAGGGAACGTGTGGTTCCGGGAGCAAATGGAGGTGTTGTTAACTGTGGGACAGGGATTTTCAGTGATACTTGGGTTGGACTTTCTGATTAAACATCACGCCAAAATTGACCTTTCGCAACATACGCTGGAACTCGATGGGAACTTGTTCTCAATGGGTTTCAGAGTCGCAAGGTGCACCGATAGCTAAGCTGATACCAATTAAACTGCATATAAATGCATTAAAGGTGATTTCGTGTGACAAAGTACGAACAAATACAGGAAAGTTGATCTGGGTACCGGTGGATATCGATGTGCCACAGCAGGGGTTATTCTAGGTAGAGTCACTACCGAGTAATGAGGTTTTAGACGAAAAGCATTGCTTTATTCGTAGGAGTGTATCATGGGTAACGGACATAAACGGGCAGTTTATGGTTCCGATGACTTTAGATAACTACGGGCGGGATGATGTCGTTCTGCTGAAGGGATTAGTAATAGCCACATTAGAGTTAATGGATGAAGAGGACATCGATAGTTCGAGGCTAGACTATGATGTAAAGCAAACCGTCAGCACATCTGCACTTCGTGACAAGGTAAATCATTTGAGAGGAAGTGATCGTTCGGGTATGGAAGCATTATTACGAAAGTATAAAGCATTGTTTGAAGCACAGTGTACGTTACCTGCTACACCGATAACGCAGCATCGTATTCCGACAGGGAATCACGCGTTTCCCGCATTGTTGGAGAATCTACACAGCAGCAGCCAGACGGAGGGATCCGCCGGGCTGGGCAGCGACGACGAGGGAGAAATTGTAAAGAAAGTTCAATAAATATTTGTAAAACTCTACGCCATCTCAGTCTTTGGCGCAGCCACTGTCGCTGATAACAAGTGGCGAGAAGCCATAACAAGTGGTTCAGAAGTCTTAACAAGTGGAGAGAAGGCGTAACAATATTGAACCATGAAGTGATACAACAATTTTCGTAGATTTACCTTCACTTTTTTCAAATATACCGTAACTAAATATTTTCTTAAAAATTTTCATCCCCTATTTCACCGCCTTACGGACTGAATCTCCCAAAGCAGTGAAACAACTACTATTTTTATTTCTGACAGATAAATGGAAGTAGTCTGTCTATGTTCGTTCTGGAACACTTTGAAGACGTATATACGCAATGAGGATGCTTACTACACCTCACCATACCCATCTGAGTCACCACGCTCTGGCCGTTGTCCAAGAACGGGCAGCCGTCCAGATGAGTCGGTTATGTACACTCACACACACACACACACACACACACACACACACACACACACACACACAATGTTTACAATTACAATTTGCTTTGTGATCAAATACCAGCCGGAATGGCCGTGCGGTTCTAGGCGCTACAGTCTGGAACTGCTCGACTGCTACAGTCGCAGGTTCGAATCCTGCCTCAGGCATGGATGTGCGTGATGTCCTTAGGTAAGTTAGGTTTAATTAGTTCTAAGTTCTAGGGGACTGATGACCTCAGAAGTTAAGTCGCATAGTGCTCAGAGCCATTTTTGTGATCAAATATACTTTGATTAGTTTATTTAAAGGTCTTTAAAGGACACACACACACACAAACACAGACACAGATGTTTACAATTACGGTTTTCTCTGTGTGTGTGTGTTCAAGAGGTTAAAATTTCCATAATTTAATATGGGAATGTTGTGAACTTCCCTTTCTTACGAATTATCAGTTCAAGTATTAAAAGGGTTGGTTTAGGCCGGTTGAGATGGAAAAAAACACCTTGCGTGTGTCGTTTTTCCAATGTGTTGCGCAAGTGTAGGTTAGTTCGATTTGTGTACCACGGAAATAGGTCGATCGGTCAACCACTAACAAAGTTCGGTTTAAGTACCACGAAGATAGTTCGTTCTGTGTACCACGTCCTGTGTACCACGATTGATCAAATCTGTCGATATCCCTCGACTTTACCAGAAGAGCGGCGGCAGCAAGGAGAACTGGAGCGAAATGTAGCAGCCAAGATTCCTCAGCCCTTGCAGTAATGGGAACTAAACCAAAAAGGTAGCAGGTAAGAGCTCGCCTGCGAGCTCGCAAATTTTGGAAATGGAAGACGTACCACCAATACCTGCATCTGACAAACTGCACTTTACGTACTCTGAAAATTTCCGTTGACCAGTTTGCAGTGTATCCTTTGTCAAAGACTGTCTTCTGTTTGCTACTACTGACATAATCGCCAATTATTTCGTGTGATTATATTGCTTTACGAATCTTTGTACAGTATTAATCAATGTTGTAGGAGCCCTGAGCAGTAAATTTTCTGAAGTCTCTTGAGAGTTCTGCTGAAACGTTCAACTACAGAAGCTTTTGTAGCATTTGCTGAATGATCGTCGAAGAATCACTGTTGGTGCGCATATCAGCCCCTTGGTTCATCTGGCCGGTAAGTTGCTCCACTGCTGCACATCTACTCGCCTGTACACGTATCCACAGCTGTCATTCATCTCCGTCATCTATGGCCCGTAATGCACTACAGCTGCTTCGTCGCCGGTTTTGGGTGGTGCCTTTTTGCCATGCACGGTATACTTTAACAATGGCAGCAAGTAAACTCAGCCGTTTCGGTAATGCTTCCACCCTTGGCCCAGAAGCCAATGACGAAACCCCCCTGGACGTCAGATAAATCACTCCGTTTCCGCATCGTACCAACGACTGCATCATTCTCCGGTTTATATACCCTCCACTGCTAGTGCTCCCACCTGCCGTCTGTGAGTGGTTATTGCACGTTGACGTCGAACGTAGCCGGGGGTCACGTTATTGCTACTGGATCATGCATTTTGGGCATTGCCATGTATGATAGTTGTGGTGCCGTTGAAACCCTATTAGTAATTATTCTGTAAGACAGACGGAAACGTGTACGACGTTCCGTCTCTCACAATAGTGGAATTCTTATTGGCAACCAAGAGCGTTTCCTCTCATATGGCCTTGAGGTCGACTGCCCCTGTATTTCCGAAAAGGTTCGTCAGTAATTACTTACAGTTTGCTGTGATCTGCGTTTCCTCTCATCTGGTCTGGAGGTCGCACTGCCCCTATATTTCCGAAATATAAATACAATTTAGTATTCCGAACTGAGTGGCGATAGGTGACCTTTGCAGATGAATCGTGTTCCATCCGACAGATAGCCGTGGGCGTGTACGGCGAGATACGTCTGAGAGCAACACTTTCCGGCTGGAGGAGGGAGCTTTGTTGTCTGCGGAATGATTTGTGGCATACCTTGGGTGATGTCCTCATTCTGGAAGCTGTAATGGATCAACAAAAGTACACCTCTATCCCTGGGGGACCATGTCCTCTCCTAAAGGCAGTTTGTTTTCCCTGGGGATGATGACACCTACGGGCAGGACAATGCAACGTGTCACACAGCTCGCAGTATACGTGCGAGGTTTGAAGAGCACCAGGATTTGTTTAGCGTACTCCCATGGCCACCAGACTCCCAGATTTTAAATCCAGTTGAGACTCCATGGAACCACATCGATCAGGGAGTTCGCGTCATGGATTCTGAACCTAGAAATTTAGGGCAGCTGACCACTGCACTGGAGTCGGCATGACCCCACATCCCTGTCAGTACCTTTCAAAACCTAGTTGACTCTCTTGCTGTATATGTTCTCGCAATGGTCTGCGCTGCGAAAGGTGGAAATTCAGGCTTTTGACAGGAGGTCACATTAATGTGACTGGAAAGTACATTGTTGTGGTCTTTCGAATGAAGACGCACGTGTTCACGCTAGTGGTTGGTTGGTTGGTTGGTTTGGGGAAGGAGACCAGACAGCGTGGTCATCGGTCTCATCGGATTAGGGAAGGATGGGGAAGGAAGTCGGCCGTGCCCTTTCAGAGGAACCATCCCGGCATTTGCCTGGAGTGATTTAGGGAAATCACGGAAAACCTAAATCCGGATGGCCGGACGCGGGATTGAACCGTCGTCCTTCCGAATGCGAGTCCAGTGTCTAACCACTGCGCCACCTCGCTCGGTGTTCACGCTAGTGCGAACCTCTTCTTCTCTGTAACTACGCTGTTTGCACCCAGTTGAACATGCTTAATGTAGGCAAGTCTCGGTTTCCCTCTTCAATTTTTACTCCTGAAACTTACCATAATTACCAAATTGACATTTCTCTGATGCCTCAAGATGAGCTTACCATCTGATTTCTTCTTCCAGCGAAATTATGTCGTAATTTTCTTTTCTCAGCAATACAAGTTAAAAACTTTTCGTTGGTTATCGAATGTATCTGTATAATTTATAGCGTTCTTCTATAAAACTGTCGTTGTGTTGTTGTGGTCTTCAGTCCAAAGACTGATTTGATTCAGCTTATTCATAGTACTCTATTTTGTCATAGCCTCTTCATCTCTGAGTGACTACTGCAGTCTACATCCTTTTAAATCTGCTTACTGTGTAAGTAGGCTGTTTATGTTTTCTTTATGTAAGTAGGCTGTTTAGGTTCTTATGTAAGTAGGCTGTTTAGGTTTTTTATTGGTAACGCCACCTCTGTATGAAAATCACTGGCTGTGCTGTGTGCAGTCTGTGGCTGCTTTGCATTGTTGTAATAGTCGCCATTGTAGTGTTAGGCAGCTGGATGTGAACAGCGCGTAGCGTTGCGCAGTTGGAGGTGAGCCGCCAGCAGTGGTGGATGTGGGGAGAGAGACGGCGGAGTTTTGAAATTTGTCATGAACTGCTATATTTGTATATGATGATATCAAGGTAAATACATTGTTTGTTCTCTATTAATATCTTTCATTTTGCTAACTATCCCTATCAGTAGTTAGTGCCTTCAGTAGTTTGAATCTTTTATTTAGCTGGCAGTAGTGGCACTTGCTGTATTGCAGTAGTGGGAGAAACGAAGATTATTGTGAGGTAAGTGATTTTGTGATTTGTGAAAGGTATAGTTTAATGTTAGTCAGGGCCATTCTTTTGTAGGGAATTTTGAAAGTCAGATTGCGTTGCGCTAACAAAATATTGTGTGTCAGGTTAAGCACAGTCTTGTATAAATTGTTGAAAGGGGACGTTTCATATGTCGACCCTTAGCCTAGGATACCTCACTGGAATCTTCTGATTTTTCTTGTAGTTTGTGTAATTGGTGTAGCTATTGTTTATTGGTAGTGCGTAATCATAGAGAGAATTTCCTTTGTAGTTGTAGTTTTTCATTGTTGTACAGTAAAACAGTTGTGGCATGCATGTAGATTTGCACCAAGTATTTCGCAGCTGCGCTGGCAATTAAGTAGACATTATTTCCATTGCTATGTTATTTTATTTTGCTCTTCAAATTGTGCTTTTCTGTGTTATCGTGTGAAATATTGTGACAATTATGGCGTGTGAAAAACGTAATACTAGGCTCCAAAGTAAACTGAGAAATGACAGTGAAGACGAAGGCAGTGTGTTAGCGCCGCAGAGTAATGAATTAACTAATGTTCAAAGTAGTAATTTGGTAATTGCGCATAGGGAAATGGAGCGGGCGGCAAACAATGGTGTAGACAGTGAAACAGGTAGTGAACAGGGAAGCGTTATCAATCGATTGGTCGGCAACAGCTCGCCTCAGGAATCGGGAATGACAGAACACAATATTGCAAATACTGCAGACTCAGGTTTTGGGTTCTCACCGTTTTCTCAAATGAGTCAAGACACATTTTCCACTTGTCAAAATGTGAATGTTGCCGGTGCAACTTCACTGCCGAAAAGCACTGAAGAACATGTTTCAGACACCAGTGCATTGTTATTACAATTAATGCAACAAATGGGACAAAAGCTTGAAAAGTTAGACACAGTGGAACAAAATCTCAAGAAGTTAGACACAATGGAACAACACCAGAGACAAACACAGCAACAGTTAGACACAATGGAACAAAATCAGAGACAAACACAGCAACAGCTTCAAAAGTTAGACTCATTGGAACAAACTCTTGAACAAATGCGTGAAGATTTAACTACTGAGTTACATCACATTGAATCGAAATGTCAAAAAGTCTGTAATGACGTAAAAACTCAAATTTGTGAGCATTTTCAATCTATTTTTTTGCGGCATGAAAATGCATTACAGAATCACGAAGCAGCCATAAAAGAACTGCAAATTATTGTTCATGAAAATCATGAGACCTTGCAAGCTAAATTTGACTCAGTTGCATCTACCGATTCGGTTACGCAACTTGCAAAAACTCAGGAAAACTTTAAGGACACAGTAGATACTCTGAAACTTGGTTCAGAAAAACACACTGAGGAAATAAGTACACTATCGGAGAAAGTAGCCGAACTTTTGGATCAGTTCACTAATTTATCTACGAAGGTAGATGATAATCTGATTGACGCAAGACCGGTAGTCTTTAATGACACAGAAGAGTACGAACAAATTAGGAAATTCAAACAAAATCAGAATCAAATTAATACACAACACCAAAGAGAAATCCGGGAAGTACAAGATCAGCTGACACAGGTAATACAAGAATTACGTATTTCAGAGGATACTCGCGCCCCAATACGGGAAGAGGGACACAGAAATATGGAACAGCCACAAAATAATAACACAGGGCATTTCGGAAGTTATGAAAGAAACTGGCAATGTGCACCGAATTTTGAGATGGAATGGCCGACACGACCTAACAATGACCGATATGCGACTCGCCGACATGATGATTTTGACTATAAGCTGTTCATTACTACACGTAAATTCAAAACATTTAAAAATTCTGGCAACGACATTCATCCACAAGCATGGCTCCATCAATTCTCTCATTGTTTTCCTCCCAACTGGTCATTAGAGCACAGATTAGAATTTATGTGTGGCTACTTGGAGAAGGAACCAGCTGTAAGAATGCGATCGGTAATTCACGATTGCCACAGTGAAGGAGAGTTTTACCATGCCTTCCTCTCAGCATATTGGTCTCAAGCCACACAAGACCGCGTAAAACATGGTATCATAATGATGAAACATTTCGAAGAATCTGAATTTTCCAGTCTTGTGAAATATTTTGAAGACATGTTGCACAAGAATCAGTACCTGTCAAACCCATACAGCCCCTCAGAACTCATCCGCATTTGCTTACTCAAATTGCCTGAACATTTACGACATATTATTTTAGCAGGACGTTGCAAAGAAGACATTGAGGCTTTTCAGGGATTGCTACAAGAACTTGAAATTGACACAGACAATCGCGGAAAGCAGGAGCACAACAATTACAGGTCACATACGTCACAATTCCGTGATGACAGAAACAATAACTGGACACGAAAAGGCTATTCTTACAACGCAAATCGTGACCAAAACAGACACCATCCATATGACAACCGCTGGCAGAGTAATAATAGTTACAGAGAAAGATCGCATTTCCGTAGTAATGACTATTACAGAGACAATCAGAGAAACAGACAATATGGGAACCAAAACAATTATTATCAAGGGAGGCAGAATAACTTCAGACGCAACAGTTCGGCGCACAGTTACGATTCAGGGAGAAATTCTCCACCACGTGACGGACAAGGAAGAAACTACGGAATCTACCGACATGACGACAGACGATATGATCATAACGACAGACGTCAATTTCATCAGAACTGGCGGGATTCTAACACGGCTGGGCCCTCTCGGCAAGGTGAATTTGTAGAAGTTAGGTCTCCAAATCCCAATAACGACGCGCGGCAACAAAGAGACAGACAATGACTCGCACCGCAGGCATACACGTGCGCCGGCTGGCTCCGAGAAAAATAACATTATATCTGGTACTGCTAATGAGATTTTAATGCAACATTTTGGTTTATTTGAAAATACATTCTGAATTTAAAGTGCTTTCTGAGAGATACCAGATGACACAGAGGTTAGTTTATGTGACAGCTACACGATTTTTATCACGACGCTACTAATGAGTGACAATTTACAATGTTGCTTTTGCAGTGTATCTGTTTTATATCTGCACGGTTTTCTGAATTCTTCTGGAAAGAAAAACATGTTTTAGTAGTAACTTTTGTGGTATAGCAACAATGAGACAGCCTCTTTCGTGGCACAACATTACGTTACTGTACAGTACTTTCTTCATCACGCCAATAAGCATAATAACTACGATATCTATACGCAAAGCATTTCACTTTTGTTTATCATGAGGTAAGTACATTGGCTTCTGCAGAACTTAGCTTTCGGAGGAAAATAACTACGACACTTCCACAGAGATTATCTTACAACAAGATGCACATTTAGCGCTACAGGACACGCATTTCAGTGATCAATTTTATACTTAAAACATTTATTTTTAAAGATATTTGGAGTACAATGATACAAAGGTTTTCCGTGATACATTTCATTCCATTGCTGTAATCTGTAACACCTGAGGGTATAATTACATTAATCCTCAGGGGGGTACACGCTTACTTTGTGTACCATGTGTTTGGCAAGCACAAGGAGCCCTAGCTAATATGGTATTTGCTTATACAACTTTACACATCGGTACCATATTTTTCTAACACTCAAATTACACAGCTATCTGATCATTTAACAGAGAAAGAAACTTTTTTTACTACATCTGTGACACATGTTTACGCAATACACAGTTGGGTAACTTCACACTTATGAAACTGTATTTTGTCTGTACTTTGTAAACTGTTCATATTTTTTCGGAATCATTGTGATACTATGAGAGCTTTGAATGATCTATTTGGTATGAGATCATGATTTTTAAAGTACGTTTGAGGCAGCTGACACTTTTGACATGAGCAGAGAATTTTTTTAGGCTTAAAAATTATTGGAGGAAGTTACGACGATTTTGAGATTTGACTGAAGTGTTATGATGTTATTATTACGACGACGATGTGTATTATGTTGTTGAGGAATGTTTATTATGCTACATATTTCTCACGATGAAATATTGAAGAAGTGTCGACGAATATGTATATGTATATTGAGGTAAGGAATAATGAGTAGTGTTTAGGGACTCTGATTTATGAAAAGGATGTTGGAAACCAAGAAACGTACTTTAAGAGTTATGAAATGTGTGACTGTATCACAATGCTGACCAATATTTTTTTTTGGACACTTATATTTATAGGATTTTGTTTCTACAGATTTGCAACGCTAATTCTTGACCTGTGAAATATTTTTATATGAGACTGCCACGGTAGCAGAAACTGCTGTCGTAAATATTTCCGTACGAAATTTAAGTGACCACCTGCACGTAATGCGTCGCGGGCACCCAGCTGTGTCAGACGCCTGGAGAAAAAGCCATTATTGCGAGCCCTTTTCAGCGGCACAGGTAGAAAAAAAAGGGGACGCCATTAACCTCGCTTCTGACATTCCTTTGTAGAAAGCATCGCAAAAACGACACGGTCGAACTTGAAAACATATGATTACACTAGCTCTTAATTTACGATATTTACTGAAATGCTTATGAATTGATGGGAAATATTCGTACATCTGCACACCTGATTATGACAAGCGTCTTTCTATGAGAGTTGAGAGCTACTGACTTACGAAATGCCACATAGCTATTGAATGATGTTTTTATGCTTTGGTTTGCGTAATTGCTTATTTCATTTGATATCTGGTTTCCAGCTGTGTTGCAGCATTGCTTTTATAAAATGAAATGCATTTGCTAATGTGAACACTTTCTGTCAACAGATCTATTAAATAATTATTTTATGATCCACATTCTTTAATAAAGGAGCACTTGGAAAGGAAAGAACAATAAGAAGGAACTAGTAACAGTAACACATAATTTTCTTTTCAAGTACATGGTAATATTTCTTTTTACAATCAGTTGTTGTGGTGCACCACTTTAATTACATAGACATTAAGATGTGAATATACATGTCCCTTATCTGCATTGTTATCTTTAGTGTATTATTTTTTCTGCTTTAGCTATGTCATGTTTAGGTAGAAGTTATTTAATTTTCTGCTGCTGTTTGCCAGGCATAGTGCTACTGAACTTTAATTTGTGTTACTCTGCTAAGCCAGATTTATTTATTTTTTTTTTTGCTGCACAGTGCCCTATATTAGTTGTAATATTGCAATTGCTTTGGCATTTGTATTTTTGTCATTGATGTTTCTGTTAATTGTTTTGTGCTGCTGCATTGCCTCGTCCCTTAGTTTAGCATCTGAGCTCAGTAGATTTAAGTTAGATTAAGAGGGGGTAGACTATAGAAGAGAATGAGTTGCAATGAATTGGAAGAAATGCATTGAAAAGTTATACAAAAAAAGGTACAGAAAACAGGTTTAGGTAGGATTTTCTTGGAAATAAATGTTGAGGTAAGAAATGTGTGAACATATAAATACAGAAAGCATGCTTAGATAGAATTTTTTTGGTGGAAACAAAGGATGAAATAAGAGGAAAGATATATGAAGTTTTGGGTTGGACTGCAGTACCAAATGTTACACTGAAAACGAACCCTGTCCTTTCCTATTGGTGTTATCCCACTATGTGTGTGTGTACCCTTGTGTAATTGTTTTCTTCCTGTCTCTGTGTAGTTTCATAGAATTTTTTCTTCTTTTAATATTAAGCTACATTCACTATGATGAGGAATACTGTTATCCTCGAATATAATTGGCATTAATAATATGTTATTTACTTTGTAAAGATGTTAGACATTATTAATTCCGTTCTGTTTAATGCTCATGTGTGAAGTTGATGTTTCAAAAGTTATTGTGATCTTTTATGTATGTACTCATGTCATAATTCCACTGATGTATATGTTTATTTCTATTCTTTTGTAAAGCCTGTACTACAAATATTATCTGTATTGTTATGTTCTTTAATGATGTATTTTGTACCTTTGTTATTGTATTCTTATGTTATAAAATTGTAATTGTCACCAGTTCATGATATTATTAACTTGTTAGTTACATTTCACTGCACACGTTTCTGTTGGTCATAGTATATGGACAATATGTGAGAAGTAGGGACTGTTAGTGTTTGCACGTGTGTTAATGATTCAGCAAGGGACTGGATAACAGCATTGCTGGTTCTAAGGACAATTCCAAAAACTTTGTGAGTGCACAAGTGGTGGTTTATGGACTTGCTACATTATCCGCAAGACTCTTCAATGGTGATTGTGCACCTGCACAGTCACAACAGATGGCTGCTGGCTATCTCTACAAGGACTACAGTAGGTCTGCATCTTTGATGACCCACCAATACCATTATTTCTACAAGGACTGCAGTGGGTCTACACCTTTGCTGACTCACCAGTACCATTATTTCTACAAGGACTACAGTGGGTCTACACCTTTGATGGCCCACCAATTGCTACAAGGACTGCAGTGGGTCTGCACCTCTGGTGGCCCACCAATACCAAACTCTCTACCAGGACTACAGTGGGTCTGCTCTGTGGTGACCTACCTACCAATATTCTTCCAAACTACGACTGACTCTGCTGTGGGTTTGCTCTGTTGTGGAGCATTACCTGTCTGCATGTCAAGAGTCAGCACTGTTTTTCCTTTGGAAGGACAACACTACTTCTTCAAGACTGCATGGAAATCCACTACTTCTGTGTGCATTTTCTTTTACTGCTCAGACTTTGAGAAAAACTCTGCATTTTTACTGTGATGAACAATGTGGACTGTCTTTATGGACTCTGAGAAATTTTTAGCTTTTGACCAACATTGTATCAATAAGTGTGTGCATTTGATTTCTTTGTTATTGTAATTATGAAAAATTTTTTTCAAATCATTATTGGGCACTGCCCAAAAAAATTTGTAAAATTTTTTGTGGGGAGCATGGGGGCTATGTAAGTAGGCTGTTTATGTTTTCTTTATGTAAGTAGGCTGTTTAGGTTCTTATGTAAGTAGGCTGTTTAGGTTTTTTATTGGTAACGCCACCTCTGTATGAAAATCACTGGCTGTGCTGTGTGCAGTCTGTGGCTGCTTTGCATTGTTGTAATACTCGCCATTGTAGTGTTAGGCAGCTGGATGTGAACAGCGCGTAGCGTTGCGCAGTTGGAGGTGAGCCGCCAGCAGTGGTGGATGTGGGGAGAGAGATGGCGGAGTTTTGAAATTTGTCATGAACTGCTATATTTGTATATGATGATATGAAGGTAAATGCATTGTTTGTTCTCTGTTAATATCTTTCATTTTGCTAACTATCCCTATCAGTAGTTAGTGCCTTCAGTAGTTTGAATCTTTTATTTAGCTGGCAGTAGTGGCGCTCGCTGTATTCAGTAGCTTGAGCTGCGAAGATTTTTGTGAGGTAAGTGATTTGTGAAAGGTATAGTTTAATGTTAGTCAGGGCCATTCTTTTGTAGGGAATTTTGAAAGTCAGATTGCGTTGCGCTAACAAAATATTGTGTGTCAGTTTAAGCACAGTCTTGTATAATTGTTCAAAGGGGATGTTTGAACTGTTTTCATCCCTTGGTCTCCCTCTACAATTTCCACTCCCCACGCTTCTCTCCAGTACTAAAATGGTGATCCCTTGATGCTTTGGAATGCGTCCCACCAACCGATCCCTTATTTTGGTCAGGTTGTAACACAAATATCTCTTCCCCACAAACCAAACCAAACAAATATCTCTTCTCCCCAATTCTGTTCAGTAGTTCCTCATTACTTACATGATCTACCCATCTAACCTTCAGCATTCAACTTTAGTACCACATCTCAAAAGCGTATATTCCCTTTTTATCTAAACTGTTTTTCGTCCACGCTCCACATCCACAAATGGTTACATTTCAGACTATTACTTTCAGAAAGGACTTACTGAGACTTAAATTTGTATTCGATGTTAACATATTTTTCTTCTTCAGAAACTCTTTTCTTGCTATTGCCAGTCTGCATTTTATAGCCTCCCTACTTCGACCATCATTAGTTATCTTGCTTTCCAAATAGCAAAACTCATCTGCTACTTTAAGTGCTTCATTTCCTAATCTAATTCCCTCAGCATCGCGTGATTTAATTCGACTACATTCCATTATCCTCGTTTTGCCTTTGTTGATGTTCATCCTATATCCTCCCTTCAAGACACTGTCCGCCCCATTCAACTGCTATTGCAAGTCCTTTGCTGCCTCTGCAAAAATTGCAGTGTCACTGGCAAACGTCAAAGCTTTTATTTCTTCTCCCTGAACTTTAATTACTACTCCAAATTTTTGTTTCGTTTACAGCTTGCTTATTATACATTTTGAATAACTTTGGGGATAGGCTACAACACTGTCACACTTCCTTCTCAACCACTGCTCCCATTTTGTTCCCCTCGACTCTTATAACCGCCTTCTGGTTTCTGTACAAATTGTAAATACCTTCTAAAAAAAATGGCTCTGAGCACTATGGGACTCAACTGCTGAGGTCATTAGTCCCCTAGAACTTAGAACTAGTTAAACCTAACTAACCTAAGGACACCACAAACATCCATGCCCGAGGCAGGATTCGAACCTGCGACCGTAGCGGTCTTGCGGTTCCAGACTGCAGCGCCTTTAACCGCACGGCCACTTCGGCCGGCGTAAATACCTTCTTTCTCCCTGTATTTTACCCTTGCAACCTTTAGAATTTGAAAGAGAGTATTCCAGTCAACATTGTCAAAAGCTTTCTCTAAGTCTACAAATGCTATAAACGTAGGTTTTATCTTTCCTTAACCTATCTTCTATCACACCTGTCAACGCGTGCTTTCTTTGGGATTGGAATTATTATATTCTTCTTGAAGTCTGAAGGTATTTTGTCTGTCTCATATGTCTTGCCCACCAGATGGAAGAGTTTTGTCATCGCTGGCTCACCCAAAGCTATCAGTAGTTCTAACGGAATGTTGTCTACTCCTGGGACCTTGTTTCGACTTAGGTCTTTTAGCGCTCTGTCAAATTCTTCACGCAGTATCATATCTCCGATTTCATCTTCATCTACGTCCTCTTCCATTTCCATAGTATTGCCTTCAAGTACATCACCGTTGTATACACTCACTATATACTCCTCCCACCTTTCTGCTTTCCCTTCCTTGCTTGGGACTGGTTTTCCATCTGAGCTCTTGATATTCATACAAGTGGTTCTCTTTCCTCCGAAGGTGTCTAACTTTCCTTTATGCAGCATCTATCTTACCACTAGTAATATACGCCGCTACATCCTTACATTTGTCCTCTAGCCATTCCTGCTTAGTCATTTTGCATTTCCTGTCGATCTCATTTAGACGTTTGTATTCCCTTTCACCTGCCTCATTTATTGCATTTTTTTAATATTTTCTCCTTTCCTCGATTACATTCAATATCTCCTGTGTTGACCATGGACTTCTACTAGCCCTCATCTTTTTACGTAATTGGTCATCCGTTGCCTTCACTATTTCGTCTCTCAAAGCCACCCATTCTTCTTCTCCTGTATTCATTTCCCCTGTTCTTGTCAGTCGTTCCCTAATGCTCCCTCTGAACCTCTGGTTCTTTTACTTTACCCAGGTCCTACCTCGTTAAATTCCAGCCTTTTTGCAGTTTCTTCGCATTTAATCTGCAGTTCATAACCAATAAAATGTGGTCAGAGCCCACATATGTCGCTCGAAATGCCTTACAATTTAAAACCTGGTTTCGAAATCTCTGTGTTACCATTATAAAAACAATCGGAAACCTTCCAGTGTCTCCAGGTCTCTTCCAGGTATATAACCTTCTTTCTGTAACACTATTGTTCAAATATTCTCTCCTTGTCTGAGCTGTGAAATGAATTCGTAGCACTTTAATTCATGTTCTATGTATGTAAATTTTGTGTTTTGAGAAATGATAATCTTCCTAACTCGAAAGTTTTCATTTCTTCTCTTTGAAGTTTAATTCCCTTTTCAAATGTCTCCTTTTTTGCCTATACCATTTGCTCAATGTACAGATACAGTATCATAGAAGATAGAATTGTTGGTATATCAATGCGGACTGTTCAACGTGCCTACGAAGCTCTAAAATTGACATGAATTTCTTTTGTCAGTGAACGCAGATCCGTTTCAACGAGTTTTCGAGCGAACATTGCGAAGAGAGATTCGTTTTATAAACAAAAACTGTCTTTTCTTGCTGCAGTGTATTTTATTTCCTTTAGACGTGTCTTGAATTTTACTTTAATGCATCTTCAGTGGGGTAGTTCTTGGAATCGGCGTTTCTTCTCATCTGGTCACTTGCTGGAGGTGGCACTTTAACTTGACTTACGAACAATAAGCACGTTTTCATATTCCGAATTTTTTTCTTGACAATTGCCATATTGTTTGCCCTTACTGCTGTGGAGTACTAGTAGTCTTCTGTCACTAGTTGCAGATATTTCAATTAAATTTGTGATTTAATGTCGTAACTTCTGTGAGTTCTGAACTCACAGCATTAATTTCATTACGCAAATTCTCTTTACTAAATGCGACTGACTTTTCATCACTACCAGTAGTTATGTTGCGGATTTTGTATACTTCATTGTTCAGTTCGTTGCTCTAGATCCGTACGCCGTTAATCATTATCCTCATCGATTTTTGTCCTTCTTGCTTGTATTATTGATTTTAATGATCTCATCATTTTTAGCCTGTGTTTTCTCAAGAGCTTTACTAACCAGTTCAATTATTTGCTTGCATTTTTTGTCAACGTGGGTCCGAAATTCTTGGGTATCCGTTTCGATTTCTTCGCGTTTGACTACATCCCTCTCTGAGCTGACCGTGTTTTTCATCGAACATCTCAGTAAGGTCGAATCGCAAATTATTGACAGTATCTGTTAACGTGTTCAATTTAGTTTTGGTTTTCTCCTGAATTTGTTTGTTTTCCTCCCACATTTCTTTGTTTTCCTCCCGAACAGATTGTAATTGCCTTTGCCATTTTGTCGTCCATCGTTAATTCCATTTACCCTAATACCTGGGTAGAGACGTTATTGCTAACAGTAGTGGTCCCATTTTGTTGAGTAGCCTACGGCGTTGAACTAGGCTTGGGCAGATGTTTTCAATAAGCATCAAGTTAAAAAGAGATGCAAGCTGTGATAGCTGATGAGCTTCATCATCCTGCCCGTTGAACGTACCCTAGGTGGTCAGTTATCACAAAAGGATCTGGCAAACTCTGTCATGCATACTTAATTGACATGATTGCATATTCGAAATGGAATCCTGGATATAAATATTTATTAACAGTGGTTGATGTTTATTCCAAATACGCATGGGTTGCTGCTCTGAAGACTAAAGGCCAATGCCAAGACGAGTAACTCTTTGCGTACAGGGCAGGGGTGGACGAATGCTCAATTTCTGAAGCTCTTTCCTTCTTGAATAAATCACCCTATTTTTCTGAAATTGTAGTTATTTCTTTGTGTGTAAATATACACTATCTAATTAAAAGTATCCGGACACCTCCAAAAACATAAGTTTTTTTCAGATTAGGTACATTGTGCTGCCACCTACTGCCAGGTACTGCATATCAGAGACCTCAGTAGTCATTAGACATCGTGAGAGAGCAGAATGGGGCGCTCTGTAGAACTCACGGACTTAGAACGTGCTGAGGCCATTGAGTGTCACTTGTCTCATACGTCTGTACGGGAGATTTCCACACTCCAAAACATCCCTAGGTCCAATGTTTCCGATGTGATAGTGAGGTGAAAACGCGAAGGGACACGTATAGCACAAAAGCGTGCAGGCCGACCTCGTCTGTTGACTGACAGAGACTGCAGACAGTTGAAGAGGGTACTAATGTGTAACAGGCAGACATCTATCCAAGCCACCACACAGGAATTCCAAACTGCTTGAGGATCCACTGCAAGTACTACGACAGTTAACGCTGGAGCTGAGAAAACTTGGATTTCATGGTCGAGCGGCTGCTCATAAGCAACATACCACGCCAGTAAATGCCAAATGACTCCTCACCTGGTATAAGGAGCGTAAACAATGGGCAATTGAGCAGTGGAAAAACGTTGTGTGGAGTGACGAATCACGGTACACAATGTGGCGATCCGATGGCAGGGTGTGGATATGGTGAATGCCTGGTGAACATCATCTGCCAGCGTGTGTAGTGCCAACAGTAAAATTCGAAGGCGGTGGTGTTATGGTGTGGTCGTGTTTTTCATAGAGGGGGCTTGCACCCTTTGTTGTTTCCTGTGGTGCTATCACAGCTCAGGCCTACATTGATGTTTTAGGCATCATCTTGCTTCCCACTGATGAAGAACAATTTGGGGATGGCGATTGCATCTTTCAACACGATCGAGCACCAGTTCATAAAAAAATGTTCAAATGTGTGTGCAATCTTTTGGGACTTAACTGCTAAGGTCATCAGTCCCTAAGCTTACACACTACTTAACCTAAATTATCCTAAGGACAAATACACACACCGATGCCTGAGGGAGGATTCGAATCTCCGCCGGGACCAGCCACACAGCCCATGACTGCAGCGCCTGAGACCGCTCGGCTAATCCCGCGCGGCCCCAGTATATAATGCACGGCCTGTGACGGAGTGGTTGCACGACAGTAAAATCCCTGTAATGGACTGGCCTGCACCGAATCCTGACCTGAATCCTATAGAACACCTTTGGGATGTTTTGGAACGCCGACTTCTTGCCAGGCCTCACCGACCGACATCGATACCTCTCCTCAGCGCAGCACTCCGTGAAGAATGGGGTGCCATTCCGGAAGAAACCTTCCAGCACCTGATTGAACATATGCCTGCGAGAGTGGAAGCTCTCATCAAGGCTAAGGGTGGGTCAACACCGTACTGAATTCCATCATTACCGATGGAGGGCGCCACGAACGTCTTAAGTCCTTTTCAGCCAGGTGTCCGGGTACTTTTGATCACGTAGTATGTATCATATCTACCAAACTTCCGTCCCAGTCGGATAATTCCTTCGTTGTTCGTTTTTTCTTTTTTGTTTATCTTAGTTACATTTTTAGAAGCGACTGATAAGAAATGTACATGCAACACCTATTAAAACTAGCGATTTAATCCTTTGCATTTGTAACAAAAGCTTCGAACGTATAAGTCTGAATCATTTCTTTGTTCGAGATGTTTGGCGTTAGAAATTATGTTACACTTCTGGCTGCGACGTTTTGAAACCTCCATTTCCATTTGCTCCTATGCCTTTATCAACATCAAAAACCCAGACATTCAAAATGTTGTCACTAAAACTAAATGACTTTTCGACTGGCTTGGGTTCAAATGGCTCTAAGCACTATGACCCTTAATATCTGAGGTCATCAGTCCCCTAGAACTTAGAACTACTTAACCCTAACTAACCTAAGGACATCATACACAACCATTCCCGAGGCAGGATTCGAACCTGCGACCGTAGCAGCAGCACGGTTCCAGACTGAAGTGGCTAGAACCGCTCGGCCACAGCTGCTGGCTGTGGCTTGGGAATGAAATTTACACAGTCATGCGTTTAAAGTCACTTTTCATTCGGATCGACGCTTACCTCGCTCTGTAAATTCGTTTTTCCACACATTTTACTTTCGGTCCGACAAAAAAAATTCTTTTCGACAATACTGGCACATAAGCATCACTGTTTAAACTTTCGTCTGTAAATGTGACCAGCGTTCGGCGCAGTGCAGTCCTCAAACGAGTTCCTTCCTCATTGCTTTAGCTGGCGTCTCATGTGTGTCTCCATAGTACAAAGTTGCAAAACGATCACGAGGTCACCGATGACAGCCATGGTAATACTGAATGTTCAGAATTAGCTTCGGAGTGGGAATTATTGAGCTCACAGCAGTGTATTTCCTAACATTTGCAAGAATTTAAAACCGGCAAGAACGAACATCAGCTTCAGTTTTTAACAGAATCTTGAATCGAGATTCCTGTCGAACGAGCACTTTCGCAGAAAATAAATCAGCAAAATGATCTCGCCCAGTATGCCTGCTGTTTGCCACATCCAGAAAATCCAAGGCTCTCCATCTCTTAACTGCAATCGCCGGGACGGGGCCTCTACTCGTCTCTGTGACTTTTCAAGTCGACTTCCAATGTGTATCTTTGGCTGAAACTCGAAATTTGGATTCTGTGTGACGTTTATCACAAATAGCTAAATAAATATGTAGTCGGATTTCGACTTCACAAGTCTCACAGTTGTGTTGTTAGTATGGAACACACGGTGTTCCCTTTCAGGGTGTTTGTGAAAATATGATTTATCGACGTTCGTAGCCTATTAAATCTACGTGTCTAAGTTACAACTGCTTCTGTCATTCAAGTAGCAACCTATAATCCTCGTCTTCCACATTATTAAGCTTCAGCCAGTATTGATTAGAATGGTCATCAAATTAAGTAATGACACGGACTCGCTGCCACCGGTTTTACACACAAGCGAAGTCACAACTATAACGGTGTCAGCAGCGTCACACCGTGTAGTGTTACACCACAGGGCACAGTACCCACCGCCACACACTCCACGGTGACCCGTCGCCAGCCTTTTTGTGTTGGGAGGAGATTGTCCCTGGTGGTAGCGGGGGTGGCGCTGGTGGTGGTGATAACACCAGAACCACGTGGCTTTCCATTCTGTCCTATTGCGGATATTCAGTGCGTCTCCTTCGCACTTGCTTAACTGTGGCATACGAGGTGTAATGACCAGCCGTGAAGTAGCGAGTGTCAGATACTGCCGCAATATTACACCGAAGACCCAAATGTACTGCGACTCCTGCCTAATATCCTGTATACATGCCGCAACACGAAGCGGCGTGGACTCGACTAATGTCTGAAGTGGTGTTGGAGGGGTCCCAGATACGCTCAATAATGTTCATCTCTGGGGAGTTTGGTGGCCAGCGGAAGTGTTTAAACGCAGAAGAGTTTTCCTGGAGCCACTCTGTACCAATTCTGGACGAGTGGGGTGTCGTATAGTCTTGCTGGAATAGCACAAGTCTGTCGGAATACACAATAGACATGAATGGATGCAGGTACGTGTCACCTGTCAAGAGTCGTATGTAGACGTATCTGGGGTCCAGATCACTCCAACTGCTCAAGCCTCTCACCATTACAGAGCGTCGACCAGCTTGTACAATCCCCTGGTGACATGCAGGGTCCATGGATTCGAGAGGTTTCCTCCTTACCCGTACACGTCCATCAGCTCAATACCATTTGAAACGAGACTCGTTCGACCAGGGAACATGTTTCCAGTCATTAACAGTCTAATGTCGGCGTTAACGGACCAAGGCCAGGTGTAAAGCTTTGTACTGTACAATTATCAAGGGCACAGGAGTGGATCTTCGGCTCCAAAAGCCGATATCGATGTTGTTTCGTTGTATGATTCGCACGCTGACACTTCCTGACGGCCTAGCAATGAAACCTGCAACAATTTGCGGAAGGATTGCACTTCTGTCACGCCGAACGATTCTCTTCAGTCGCCGTGGGCTCCTTCCTTGCAGGATCTTTTTCCGCCCGCAGTGGTGTCGGAGATTTGATGTTTTACCGGATTCTTGAAATTCTCTGTACACCCGTGAAATGGTCGTACGGGAAAATCGCCACTTCATGGCTACCTCGGAGACGGTGTGTCCCGTCGCTCGTGCGTCGACTTCAACACCACACTCAGACTCACTTAAATCTTGACAACCTGCCACTGTAGCAGCAGTCGGTCTAACCGATCTGACAACTGCGCCAGACATTTGTTTCACGTAGGCGTTGCCGACTGCAGCGCAGTATTCTGCCTGTTTACATATCACTGTACAATAGTAATAGTTCCCTTGGCGCTTCAGTGTACTTGTTGATGTTAAATGAAGCAAAATCGACTTTCAGCACTGATCCATGGTCAATGAAACATGGTGAGAAACCATGCACTCCATTCGTACAGCTATTGAATGGAAACGACTGGGAATTTTTCGAGAGGTAATTCAACAATACCGTATGAGACCGTATTTCCACCCTTATTAAGGACTGGTCTAAACTTAAGCAGTAGCCCGGAAGAGATAACAAGGTTTGGACATAAATAATTATTCGTATGTGACAGTAAACTGCAGACAAGAAGTGTATTCATTACACAATATCATAAAACTTGCCATGTAACACAGTAGAAATTATTTTTAAGAAACATTTCGTGCTTGAACAACAAATACCGTTTAACTGATATCTACGATTTTCTGAATTTCAGTCGCTTGGCATATTACGAAGCGCTCCTGCTGTTACAACTGGATTGGCGAACTTTTAATTCTTCGTAAAGAAAAAAAAAAGCTGAAAGAATGCCGTTTATTTTAAACATGTAAAAATTTCAGGTGCAAATCTCGTGTGAATTGGAAAACGCTTAAATACGGCGTAGCTGCAACGTAATGGTTACGGTTTAAAAAAATTAACGGGTAAATGCAAAATAGCTTGCAATCACTGCTAATTTTGCTTCTGATGTATGTGTGTACGAAAACAGTTCTCCATTCACAGCCAGTAGAAGTGGTCAAGACGATCTTCGTGGCGTGGAATGAACTGTTACTCATGAGCAAGTACCGTATGAAGAATGTCCGCTCGCTTAGCCGCACGGTCCAAGGCACTGCTTCCCCAGCGGGAAGGCGTGCCGGTCCCCGGCACGAATCCGCCCGGCCAATTAGTGTCAAGGTCCGGTGTGCCGGCCAGCCTGTGGGTGGGTTTTGAGGAGGTTTTCTACCTGGCTCGGCGAATGCGGGCTGGTTCCTCTTATTCCGCCTCGGGTACACTATGTCCATGTACGCGTACACCATTATTACTCTACTACACAAACATTGGTGTTTCACTCGTCTGGTGTGACACGTTCCCACGAAGGGAGGAGGGGGGACACTGGGGGCGGAACCACACAGTAACCCTGGGTTCGGTGTGGCGCGTCGGGGGGGTGAGTGGACTCCTGTACCCTGCTGTGGGGTTGTGTACCGCTGAGGCTATGGTGGGGACGATGCCTCTCCGTCGTTTCAATACAATACAATCCCGTCTGAAGTGGAGATTCATTTCTGACGGTGAGTGGCAGCTGTAAAGATGATAGTTGAACTGAGCGTATCGCGTATCAGTGGCTTGTACCTCTGGTGCCTTGCCATAACCGACAGGCTGTTGCTTGCTGCGATGTAAAGCAGAACGAACATTCCAGTCAGTGCATCGACGATTGTAGTCCTAAACTTTGCAACAGCCACACAACTGTAGATTCTCCACATGCTGCAAGACAAACAAACGAGAACAGAAAAATCCAGTGAACTTACGTGGATAGGAGAATTAGATGCAATTAATTGTTTGAGGTTTCTAAACGCTTTGCCTAGACCATCCAATGGCAGGGATGTTATTACTGTCACTATTATTACAAGTATTGTTATTATTGGACATACATAAACTGGAGCTTTGATTAAATGGACTTATAAATATTTTTCATCTGGAAACTTCACGGACTGTATCCAAGAAGATTCAAAATTATGCAGCAATCGGAAAAATGGCTAACGCCCTACCGGAGTACGGTTGCCAGAATTTGTTGCTAGCAAACTGGGACGTTTCTCTAAAATTAAGTAAAAAAGGCCATAATTTGTGAATCATAAACTGTGACTTTTCTTAACGTTAAAAAAGTGAAATATTTGTGAAAATTACTGATGTTTTCAATTGATGTAGAACAATAAATAAATACATGAATACTTTATACTGTAATTAATTGAATAAAACCCAAGTGATGGAATTCAGATGGTAATAACATTTTACAATATTAGTACTGGTAACAAGAATTTTATATTTTGAAACATTAATACGAGATACAAAATTGTCTACTGAAACACTGTATGTTGAAGAGCAAAGTTCACATAATTTTTTAAAAATGGTTCAAATTCCTCTGAGCACTATGGGACTCAACTGCTGAGGTCATTAGTCCCCTAGAACTTAGAACTAGTTAAACCTAACTAACCTAAGGACATCACAAACATCCATGCCCGAGACAGGATTCGAACCTGCGACCATAGCGGTCTTGCGGTTCCAGACTGCAGCGCCTTTAACCGCACGACCACTTCGGCCAGCACATAATTTGTTAACCTACCCCTCATGTTTATCTGAATTCTGAGCTTTGGAGAGAATGGTGTATTCATACAACTTAGAGCAACTCATTTGATAGTCAAAATCACATTTAATTATTGCTTCAACCGTTGATAGTTTTAATCTGTTTCGTTCCTCAGTCCACTGTACATTAGTGAGAGAAAATACTCGCTCCACGTTTGCATTATGCCCTGCAATACTGAAAACGAATTCACGCAGATTCAGCAACTGAGAATACCGTTCTTCGCATCCAATCTGTCTAAAGAAATAGGTCCATTTAACCTCACATGATTTACCACCCCAGTTACAGCCATTTTTGTTGATTTCTGATTCAGTTAACTGCTTGAGTAAGGAAAACTGATCAAACATTAAACTAGCATCTACTGACAATTCTCTACTTTGTACAAATGTTTTGGTCCTTGCCACATTGCTCCACTCACGTTCTGCGTCGACCAACATCCATTTAAAAATGAAAAATTCGTTGAGATTTGTTGACCATTTTTCTAAATAAGTTGTACAAGTTTCGTAAAACTGTTCTACATCAACATGAAATTTTTGAATTTCACTAGTTAATGCAACCTCGCTGTTCTGCAAGAGAGATGTGACTAGTGGAATAAAAGTCATTTCTTTACAATGTGCTATGATTCTGCTAGTATTTTCCAAAATCGCAGCTACTTCTACAACACTCCTGTTTGCTTTCTCAAGTTTAACTATTTGTCTGTAAACATGCTCAACTGACTATGCAGGAAGCACAGATATGTTTCCGTTAACGGATTCTGGAAGAGGGTTGTCAGAAATTTAGGTTACTTTTCTTCTAAGACGAAGAATGATTTAAGAGCACAATAGAACTTCAGTATCTTCTCT
Source organism: Schistocerca piceifrons (assembly GCF_021461385.2). NCBI lineage: Eukaryota > Metazoa > Arthropoda > Insecta > Orthoptera > Acrididae > Schistocerca > Schistocerca piceifrons. The sequence continues at coordinate 70,420,640 of NC_060148.1, read as the reverse complement.
GCAGCAACAAACAAAGATAACTTCCTCGTTTTTGTATGTGACAACAGTGCTTGATACTGTATAACTACAAACTCACATAACTCCGTAAGACGCTCCGTTCGTACTGTGTATGTGGAGAAGTATTTGGAAAGTTTAATTATAAATGTTTCTACGTCAACACTCATCACATCAGCGGCTGTCTTGGCAGCACCGAGAAGTATGCAAGCAGGGCAGGAAAGATTTTCGTTACTTCACTTTCACAGTCGTATCTGCTCATTGCACTCCTCCAAAATTAGTGTTAGAATTGTCATCGCGAAATGCAATACACTTATCAATTTTGTTTCGTTCTAATGCAGTAATGCAGTAATGCAGTACGCACTTATGTAGAGGCCGTTTTATTTGGCAGCGAAACTAAATCAAGCAATTACACTTGAATGCCATTCTGAGGTGTAAAATATTGAACAATGAATGGAAATATTTTTTCAGCCTTGTGATTACTCGCATGTGTAGCTACTGAATAATAGTGAACCAGTGAAAGGTCGTCGCATATTTGTTTGACGGTGTCAGGTGCCGAAACTGCTTTCAAAAGTGCTGCTGTTTTGGTTCTGCCTGACGACACACTCTTCCCTGTTAAAAGATTGGAGCTTAGTCTAGAAGTACAGTCTACAGATTTCAAAGACATATGACGTTTAAAGGTATGATAACACATTGTTAATTCCGATGTTGCTACTGATTGGCTCTGTTTTGATGACTTTGAAATAAAAAAGCTGTCTATTTTTTAAGTGCTAGCAGAGCAAATGTGTGATTTATGCTTTTGGCTGCCTAAATGATCTGTAATATCTGCCCTTCCTCCATGCGAAATGGAAACATATGACTTACATACTCCACATTCGATTTCATAGTCATGTTTTTCTCATGAACATTCTTCTGTATATTTGTCTTGAAAGTAACACTTTCGCTTTGGCATTTGAAGCTCACTTCACACACACGCAAATATGAACTTAGCCTCGTACAGAGAACCACGTACCTGTAGCGTCTTAACTAAACTGAATCCCGAGACAAGAGTTAATACGCTAATAGAAAGAAACGCTACGCGCAATAAAGGCCGTTGATAGACACTGGCAGGTGCAACAATGAAACAAAAACCATAATTTTGCTTAACAGTGACAGTTAAAATACAAATCGGACGGCAGCAATTGGGAAGAAATACACGGTATGAGAGTATTTCCTTAGCATCACAAAACCGGGACTAAGTTTCGGGATGCTCATTTTTCTGATCCCAAACTGGGACTGTCCCGGAAAACCGGAACGTCTGGTAACCCTATACCGGAGTAACGGAAGTTTACGGAGAGTCAGATTTATTTCAAGAAGAAATTGTGTTCAACTATGATCTAAGAACATGAACGATACACGAATGCCGACGGTTCAGAAATGCGTCCCAGGTCGGAAACTTTATGACTTGTCTTGCGGACCCGGGATCATCTCAAATGGCAACCACACCAGTAAAACTAACAGTATGACGTAGACTACAATCAAAACCAAGCGCGTTGTCAGAGGAACCGGTAAGCCACTGGACATGCACTGAGAGGACAGAGACTCAAATTTCCTGCAGAATACCCAGACTTTGCTTTTCTGTGCTTTCTGTAAACCGACTGAGGCCAATGCCAGGCAGGTTCCTTTGTCTGGAAAGGAGAAGACCGAACTTGTCTCCCGTCCTTCCTTAACCGAAGTGAGCGTGCACCCACCTACCAGCCCACCCGCACAAAATGTACATCTTCAGAATATCTAACGTTGATGAAAGTAAGAAATCTTAATTCGTGCTTAAAATATGTACTAGTATTTATACGCCTGAGAGCTGATTTTGTTTCTAACTGGAAACAAACCGACGTTCTCTGTTGATACTGGGCATCGTGTGAAAAATAAGGTCAGCTGTATTTACACTGAAGAGCCAAAGAAAGTGTCACAGCTGCCTAATATCGTGCAGGTCAACCGCGAGCGCACAGCAGTGCCGAAGTGCTGGAAGGGGCGGCTTTCAAAAAAATAAGTGACCTGATGGTGTGGTGGCCCTCAACTACGTACCCTAAGACTCAGAGTTGAAATATTAAACGTTTTGGCTGGTTTCGTTGTCTAGGAGCTGAGATACATAGCTGCCGCATTACAAGCCTAATACTGCTGAGTCCACAGTATACAATATGAATATACACACGAATCGAATGGTCGAAGGTTCCTATCACTCTGAAATTGTGAATTTTTTATGCAACATAGTAATTTAGATTGCAATTAAATAATATCTGCAGGTATTGTTTTAACGACTTTAAATGATGAGTACGAAAGTAGAAGTACTTTTGAGAATGCGGTTTATTTCTGCAAAACACTTATTGGTGTCGATGGTCCAGCAATTAAATAAAACATAAGTTGAATAACAGGAAAACAATAGATTCCTACTGCACGTAATTAGTCGTGAACGACAACATGGCTCGCGAGCTATTCACTGCTGAACGCATACTACGTCTTCACTGCAGAAACCACGGAAGTCTCACAAGTTCACAAGTGGGCACTCCGAAGTATTCCTGTCCCCCGCGACCGTCCCTCCCTCGCTCCGTGCTGTCCACAACTGCCCGCCTCCTGTACGCCTGTCCGTCGCGCCGCGCTGTCCTGGACTGCCTCGTGTCCTCTCCGGAAACGATGCTCCTCCAACACTTCCGTACAGTCCCTCCATCTGCGCTGCTTGGAACGATCGCTGTGATTGGCTAGAGCGCTGCTGCCCTGTCTCCAAGCCAACGCACACTCACAAACATAATGAAACACATTCAGAATAGTGGACTTACATCTAAATAACTTGAAATTAAATAAATATTCCTACTTTTGGACAATAAACACGCTCTAAAACACATTATTAAATACATAAACAAATCAAATAAACATACATCAAAGAGATAGAACACAAGTAAGCCAGTAGCCTAATGTCTCTGTGCTTTATAAAACTCAGTAAATAGTTCACCAATTTCTTCATGAATAGTATATATCGGATATAAACAAAGACATAGATAAATAAATATATTTATAACCATGCTACTACCGTTTTTTCGTCTAACTGTGCAGTACTCGTGGCCTGACGCAATCCATTGTAATCGTCCACTTTGACCTCCAATAACTGATCTACTATTCAAGTTACACGCCTGTACTTCAAACCAATTTAGGTTTACACTAAAAGCTTTCTAAAGACACGTCGTTCGACAAAATCGAATGAACCGTTTACATTTTGGAAATTCGTTGCTGGGTATTACGTACTTGTATAATTTACAGTCAGATACTAAACTTTAAACTAATAAAAATATTGAAAATCTGATTACACCGTCAGAATCGTCGTGCAAATACTGATAAAGTAAACTTTTGTTTTTGAGGTATCATGATCAACTAGCTACTATTCATTTCTATACAAACTGTGAAATGTCTGCCATTAAAGTTTAACAAAGTGCGCAATCTTTGGCACTCCCGCATGTCTCTCCTTCACCGACACAGCATCACCACGGAATTCCCAGTCACCTGGTCGCTGAACTCCGGCTAAAGTTCGGCACCAGGCAGCCAGCGACGAGCCGCGGCCCGCCGGAAGACCCCAGCCCGGCCACACCGCGTCTCAACTCGGAACATTTCCAGGGCGCCACAACTCGCCCGTTACCTCACAAGGGAGCTGACACCATGAATCCTGCAGGGCTGTCTATAGATCCGTAAGAGCATGAGGTGATGGAGATCTCTTCTTAACAGCTTGTTGCTAGGCATCCCAGGTTTGCTCAATAATGTTCATGTCTGGGGAGTTTGGTGGGCCAGCGGAAGTGTTTAAACTCAGAAGTCTGTTCCTGGAGCCACTCTGTAGCAAATCTGGACAAGTGGGGTGTCACATTGTCTTGCTGGAATAGTTGTTAAAATGCACAATGGGCATGAATGATTGCATGTGATCAGATATGATGCTTACATACCCGTCACCTGCCAGAGTCATATCTAGGCGTATCAGACATCCCATATCATTCCAACTGCACCAATTCCGTCTCTGCGTCATACAGAGCATTAAGCACTCTGTTCTGAACTTGACGTCAGTTCAGAGAAGAGTCACCTCCAAAATTTCTCTCTTGCCCTATTCATGGCAGAACTGCCTCCCTTCACTTGGGTTCCTTTTTCATGTCACGATTTTTTTCGACCAATAGGAGCATTCCTCTTATTTTGTAGACACACCATCTACCAATCGCAACGTCCCTTCCATCAAACTGCATCTAAAGTTCAGTAGTTTTCTCCTTCCTAGTGAGTTTCCACCAATCAGACGTTTTGTGCCCATTCTAGATGCCTAAAGTCCATTGACTTTTCCGTGTGTCGCACTAGCTGGACGAAAATGCGTCACTTGCTTTTGTTTGTATCCCATTGGAAGTTCGAAACGCAGTTTTCTAAAGCTTCTTCTCTGCCCTCGTGCATATGCCCTCGCTACAGGCGGCGCTCCAGCTTGAATCACCTGGCCTGGGGTCGCTGTCCTCCTTTCCTGCCACCCCTTTAAGTGGTTGCTGGCATAACTCCCGCAGCGCGTCTTTGCTACGCCATTGTGGAGCTGGCTTTTCAAAACTAAAAGCGACTTGACTCGCATTCCCTGTCGTACCTTCTGCTCAAAGACATGCTTTGTATAGGAATGGTGTGTTAATTGCTGTCGATTGACTGTCATCCGTTTTTGTATTACATATTGATAGGCAAATGTTCTCATAACTGTCGATGTACGTTAGGTGTCATCTTCTCCTTCTTATTGCGATTTGTAAGGGTCTCATGTAAGGTGCAAATCTTACCTTTTTTCTGCCACCTTACATATCCTACTCCTTCCGTATTCAATTTTGTACTGGATCAATCAATGGTTGAGTAATTGATTGAAGACAGTGCAAAATTGGTTCAACTGCTGACTGTAGTAATTGAGATGTTTATTGACCTACTTCGTATCTTAATATTTAGTACAATTTACGCAATGGTTCTGTTCAGTCTCCTTCACTTACCTCCCACTTGATTTTCTGATCTTTAGTACTATTCTATTGAACTCATTTAAGGAATCATTTTCTTTCAAATATAGTTGACCACATTGAAATTCAAACAATGTACATATCTTTATAAATTTGTATCATATGAAAGTTCTCCTTTTTATTTTGAGACTTTTCTATTTTATTCAGTTCATTTATATTAAATGATGCTGGATAAGTATTGAAGTTGAGGAAACCTTCATTTAATATTATCTTCCCCATTTTATAAAAAAAATGTTACTTTTTCTTTTGGATTACTCATAATCGAAGACATGTTTAATACTTACAATTAAACTTGATAAGCTATATCTTCCCCATGAAACATGGACCTTGCCGTTGGTGGGGAGGCTTATGTGCCTCAGCGATAAAGATGGCTGTACCGTAGGTGCAACCACAACAGAGGGGTATCTGTTGAGAGGCCAGCCAAACGTGTGGTTCCTGAAGAGGGGCAGCAGCCTTTTCAGTAGTTGCAGGGGCAACAGTCTGGATGATTGACTGACCTGGCCTTGCAACATTAACCAAAACAGCCTTGCTGTGCTGGTACTGTGAACAGCTGAAAGCAAGGGGGAAACTACGGCCGTAATTTTTCCCGAGGGCATCAGCTTTACTTTATGGATAAATGATGATGGCGTCCTCTTGGGTAAAATATTCCGGAGGTAAAATAGCCCCCATTTGGATCTCTGGGCAGGGACTACTCAAGACGATGTCGTTATCAGGAAAACGAAAACTGGCGTTCTATGGATCGGAGCGTGGAACGTCACATCCCTTAACCGGGCAGGTAGATTAGAAAATTTAAAAAGGGAAATGTATAAGTTAAAGTTAGATATAGTGAAAATTACTGAAGTTCGGTGGTAGGAGGAACAAGACTTTTGGTCAGGTGAATACAGGGCTATAAACACAAAATCAAATAGGGGTAATGCAGGAGTAGGTTTAATAATGAATAAAAAAATAAGAGTGCAGGTAAGCTACTATAAACAGCATAGTGAATGCATTATTGTGGCCAAGATAGACATGAAGCCCACGCCTACTACAGTAGTACAAGTTTATATGCCAACCAGCTCTGCAGATGATGAAGAAATTGAAGAAATGTATGATGAGATAAAAGAAATTATTCAGGTAGTGAAGGGAGACGAAAATTTAATAGTCATGGGTGACTGGAATTAGGGAGGAGGAAAGGGGAGAGAAGGAAACATAGTAGGTGAATATCGGTTGGGGGAAAGAAATGAAAGAGGAAGCTGTCTGGTAGAATTTTGCACAGAGCATAACTTAATCATAGCCAACACTTGGTTCAAGAATCATAGAGAAGGTTGTACACATGGAAGAATCCTGGAAATACTAGAAGGTATCAGATAGATTATATAATGGTAAGACAGAGATTTCGGAAGCAGGTTTTAAATTGTAAGACATTTCCAGGGGCACATGTGGACTCTGATCTCAATCTATTGGTTATGAGCTGTAGATTAAAACTGAAGAAACTGCAAAAAGGTGGGAATTTAAGGAGATTGGACCTGGATAAACTGGCTAAACCAGAGGTTGTACAGAGTTTCAGGGAGAGCATAAGGGAACAATTGACAGGAATGGGGGAAAGAAGTACAGTAGAAGAAGAATCGGTAGCTCTGAGGGATGAAGTAGTGAAGGCAGCAGAGGATCAAGTAGGTAAAAAGACGAGGGCTAGTAGAAATCCTTGGGTAACAGAAGAAATATTGAATTTAATTGATGAAAGGAGAAAATATAAAAATGCAGTAAATGAAGCAGGCAAAAAGGAATACAAACGTCTCAAAAATGAGATCAACACAAAGTGCAAAATGGCTAAGCAGGGATGGCTAGAGGACAAATATAATGATGTAGAGACTTATCTCACTAGGGGTAAGGCGGATACTGCCTACAGGAAAATTAAAGAGACCTTTGGAGAAAAGAGAACCACTTGTATGAATATCAAGAGCTCTGATGGAAACCCAGTTATAAGCAAAGAAGGGAAAGCAGAAAGGTGGAAGGAGTATATAGAGGTTCTATACAAGGGAGATGTACTTGAGGACAATATTATGGAAATGGAAGAGGATGTAGATGAAGATGAAAGGGGAGATACACTACTGCTTGAAGAGTTTGACAGAGCACTGAAAGAACTGAGTCGAAACAAGGCCCCGGGAGTAGACAACATTCCATTAGAACTACTGACGGCCTTGGGAGAGCCAGTCCTGACAAAACTCTACCATCTGGTGAGCAAGATGTATGAGATAGGTGAAATACCCTCATACTTCAAGAAGAATATAGTAATTCCAATCCCAAAGAAAGCAGGTGTCGACAGATGTGAAAATTACCGAACTGCAAGGTAATAAGTCACGGCTGCAAAATACTAACGCGAATTCTTTACAGACGAATGGAAAAGCTGGTAGAAGCCGACCTAGGGGCAGATCAGTTTGGATTCCGTAAAAATATTGGAACACGTGACGCAATACTGACCTTACGACTTACCTTAGAAGAAAGATTAAGGAAAGGCAAACCTACGTTTCTAGCATTTGTAGACTTAGAGAAAGCTTTTGACAGTGTTGACTGGAATAGTCTCTTTCAAATTCTAAAGGTGGCAGGGGTAAAATACAGGGAGTGAAAGGCTACTTACAATTTGTACAGAAACCAGATGGCAGCTATAAGAGTCAAGGGGCATGAAAGGGAAGCAGTGGTTGGGAAGGGAGTGAGACAGGGATGTAGGCTCTCCCCAATGTTATTCAATCTGTATATTGAGCAAGCAGTAAAGGAAACAAAAGAAACATTCGGAGTAGGTATTAAAATCCATGGAGAAGAAGTAAAAACCTTGTGGTTTGTCGATGACATTGTAATTCTGACAAAGACAGCAACGGACTTGGAAGAGCAGTTGAACGGAATGGACAGTGTCTTGAAAGGAGGATATAAGATGAACATCAACAAAAGCAAAACGAGGATAATGGAATGTGGTGGAATTACGTCGGCTGATGCTGAGGGAATTAGATTAGGAAATGAGGCACTTAAAGTAGTAAAGGAGTTTTGCTATTTGGGGAGCAAAATAACAGCTGATGATGGTCGAAGTAGAGAAGATATAAAATGTAGACGCAATGGCAAGGAAAGCGTTTCTGAAGAAGAGAAATTTGTTAACATCAAGTATAGATTTAAGTGTCAGGAAGTCGTTTCTGAAAGTATTTGTATGGATTGTAGCCATGTATGGAAGTGAAACACGGACGATAAATAGTTTGGACAAGAAGGGAATAGAAGCTTTCGAAATGTGGTGCTACGGAAGAATGCTGAAGATTAGATGGGTAGATCACATAACTAATGATGAAGTATTGAATAGAATTGGGGAGAAGAGGAGTATGTGGCACAACTTGACAAACAGAAGGGACCGGTTAGTAGGACATGTTCTAAGGCATCAAGGGATCACAAATTTAGCATTGGAGGGTAGCGTGGAGGGTAAAAATTGTAGAGGCAGACACTAAGCTGATTCAGAAGGATGTGGGTTGCAGTGAGTACTGGGAGATGAAGAAGCTTGCACAGGATAGGGTAGCATGGAGAGCTGCATCAAACCAGTCTCAGGACTGAAGACCACAACAACAACAACAAGCTATATCTCAATCTATCTCATGATTTTACAGCTATAATCCTATTTACGATTCTATTTACATTCTCCAGAAATCTTAATTTTCTGTATCATGACTTTACAAAAATAGTCAATATTGAATTTCACAAACACTGAATTTTTAAACCTAATTTTTAATTTACAAACTTTACATTAACATTCTGCAAGAGCTAAATCCATTCACATTTATCTATCCTTTGTATTTTTACGAACAGATTACACTCAAAAATCGTTAATAGTACTTTTTTTATTAACTTAAACAAGTTGAAAAACTGCAATATAATAAAATATTACATGTCAAAATGAGCAATCAAACATCGTTAATAAAGATTTATCACTAACAGAGGAAAAGCTCACATTAACTTATCTTTAAATACAATAAGAATTTAAGTTGTTGTCACTTTTTTTTCTAGATAGTAGTCTGTCACAGTCAGTTCTTTCTCATATCTGTACCATGGTTCACATTTTCTTCAAGTGTTTCGACGTGTTTCCGTCGAACGTGGAATGAGGGTCGGCTGTGTGCCTCACCGTGTCTCCTTTGAGTATGGTATGACGCTTGGTGTGCGTCTCGCCGCGTTTCCGTTGAGTGTGGCAGGACGGCTGCCCTTGCCTCACCGTGTTCCCATCGAGAACGGAATGACAGTCGGCAGACAGAAGGGTCTGAAGGTCTCAATGTGTCGTGAATGCGTGGTAGCCATTGTGTTCCATTATGCATATGCCTGTGGTGCAGTTGAATTGGAGATCCATTTTTTGGCAGCCAAAACTTTTCCGCTTCCACATTCGTCGAATCCTTATACCGATTCACCATGGGTCATTTCGTCGGTAGATTTCCATACCAGCTGTTCTCTTCCATCTTTCAGCTATGCCATCTGAAAGCGTTGCAATCTACCATAAAGAACATCGAATATTTATGTTTTGTTACAACAGTTAAATTAGATTCTCATTGTTAGTTAAATGTAATGATTGTCTTTTATAGGAAGGGTTTTGAAAAGGTTTCTTGATCTCTTCTGGTCCAGGCTCTTCTTTCTTCCCAATCTTCTGCTTTGTGTCTTCTGTTTTGGTGTTTCTTGCTGTCTTCTTACTTGTGTCTTCGTTCTTCTCTGGACCAGGAGTTTCGATTGAAGACCTGTTTAACGTTGTTGTCTTTTCTCGGTTCTCATCGACTCTTCTTCACAGTTGTTGTCTATTCTTCACTGTAATCGGTTGTTCATCTAGATAAGTTGAACAGCCTTCCATCCTTTTCCTGCTCCGTCCCATGTGTTGTCAGGGATTGTCAAGCAGATGTTGAATTTCGTATGGTCTGATGACAGTCTCCGCTATTCTGCACACTGAGTTACAGAAACGCGTTTCTCCTTCTTCCTGTGGCGAATCCTAAGCTTGCGCTCGTCCTCGCCATCATATGTCCACCTCCGTTCCGGTTCGGTGGACATTCTTTATCCCTTCATATGCAGCTTTGAGTAGGTAGGAATAAAGCTCACTTCAAAGTGCAAGTTGCTTGCATTCAGGCTGCGTTGTATCTCTCCAAACTTTTCCACACAGGAGTTATCCTGTAGGAACGTCTTTTCCACCAAGGCCCCTTCTTTTGGTCCCTCGTAAGCTGACGTGCCAGCCTGCCACACCCAGTGTTCCTTCCTCTCACGCCTCTCACGCCTAAACAAATTTTTATATGACTTTACAAAAAGTATCATTAATTCTATCAAATTTAGCTTCCCCCTTTTTTTAATGTAACTTAATTCTACTATAAGATAAAGGTCAAGGTTTCGTCATCTTCATCACGATGGATAGTAAGAGTGAGATTGATGGTGATGACAGTTAGTATGTTAGTAACCTTTTCTTTTTTTGAACTACAGGTATGTCATGTTGTTTTGAAAACTTCGCACCTTGACTCCGACTCAAGCGTCTTTTTCTCTGCAATCTCTTCTTTTTGTCTTTGGCTGTAACAAAACCTCAAAATACACTTTTTTTGTTATGACCCACCAGAAACTGTCTCTATTGTTCTGTTGTATTGTTTTAGTTTCGTACTTATCCCTTCCTCCTAATTTTTCGATCGCAAGCTTTTACATTCCTATCTTCCTTCATTGTACTCTTCCATATATAAATCTCTTCTGGGTGAACTTAAGCTCCTACTGTTCTGCCTCCTGCCACGAAATAACACGTTTCTTGCTTATCTTAATATTCCAATTCTCTTTCCTGATAATTACCTCCTAATGCCTTCTTATAATTATATCCCACGTACTTCTATTTCAATATCAGAGTGTGATATCTTCGACAAATCCTATATGTTTCACATATTACCCAAAATATCTCTTCAATTATTTATTCACCGTCCTCACTGGAACAAAATTAAAATGCCTATCTCCTTCCCCTTAATCGTCTATTTCCAACCTACTTCTTCACTTCTTTTCTTTTACAAAAATCAACTTGCTCCTCCTTCACACTACGTCTTTAAGAGAGAATCTACTGCTATTTCGTTAAGCTATCCACATGCATATCTCTATTTTTCTTCTTACGTTCAATTCTTTCCCCAGAACACACTTCGTTTGCAGAAGAGTTACATTAGTTGTTACTTTCCCGTCTTTTCATCATCATTATTAATTTACCTCCTAACAAAATTTATTTTATTTAATTAATCGAGATAAGTACAAGCTAAAAGTTTTACCTGTGTGCATTCTGCTTTCTTTCCTATTCTTTGTTTTCAGTTTCTTTTGTCTAACCTTTGTATATAAAAAGGAATTTTACTTTCAACGTTGCAACCGTCCCAATGCTTGGTACTAAATTACCGAATGTCTATGTTTTACTTTAATTACTGGTGCGAATTCACTTCTGACTAGGTATCACTATTGGTGTTATCTGTGGTGCTATATCCTCATGGCATACTACACTCCTGGAAATTGAAATAAGAACACCGTAAATTCATTGTCCCAGGAAGGGGAAACTTTATTGACACATTCCTGGGGTCAGATACATCACATGATCACACTGACAGAACCACAGGCACATAGACACAGGCAACAGAGCATGCACAATGTCGGCACTAGTACAGTGTATATCCACCTTTCGCAGCAATGCAGGCTGCTATTCTCCCATGGAGACGATCGTAGAGATGCTGGATGTAGTCCTGTGGAACGGCTTGCCATGCCATTTCCACCTGGCGCCTCAGTTGGACCAGCGTTCGTGCTGGACGTGCAGACCGCGTGAGACGACGCTTCATCCAGTCCCAAACATGCTCAATGGGGGACAGATCCGGAGATCTTGCTGGCCAGGGTAGTTGACTTACACCTTCTAGAGCACGTTGGGTGGCACGGGATACATGCGGACGTGCATTGTCCTGTTGGAACAGCAAGTTCCCTTGCCGGTCTAGGAATGGTAGAACGATGGGTTCGATGACGGTTTGGATGTACCGTGCACTATTCAGTGTCCCCTCGACGATCACCAGTGGTGTACGGCCAGTGTAGGAGATCGCTCCCCACACCATGATGCCGGGTGTTGGCCCTGTGTGCCTCGGTCGTATGCAGTCCTGATTGTGGCGCTCACCTGCACGGCGCCAAAACGCATACGACCATCATTGGCACCAAGGCAGAAGCGACTCTCATCGCTGAAGACGACACGTCTCCATTCGTCCCTCCATTCACGCCTGTCGCGACACCACTGGAGGCGGGCTGCACGATGTTGGGGCGTGAGCGGAAGACGGCCTAACGGTGTGCGGGACCGTAGCCCAGCTTCATGGAGACGGTTGCGAATGGTCCTCGCCGATACCCCAGGAGCAACAGTGTCCCTAATTTGCTGGGAAGTGGCGGTGCGGTCCCCTACGGCACTGCGTAGGATCCTACGGTCTTGGCGTGCATCCGTGCGTCGCTGCGGTCCGGTCCCAGGTCGACGGGCACGTGCACCTTCCGCCGACCACTGGCGACAACATCGATGTACTGTGGAGACCTCACGCCCCACGTGTTGAGCAATTCGGCGGTACGTCCACCCGGCCTCCCGCATGCCCACTATACGCCCTCGCACAAAGTCCGTCAACTGCACATACGGTTCACGTCCACGCTGTCGCGGCAAGCTACCAGTGTTAAAGACTGCGATGGAGCTCCGTATGCCACGGCAAACTGGCTGACACTGACGGCGGCGGTGCACAAATGCTGCTCAGCTAGCGCCATTCGACGGCCAACACCGCGGTTCCTGGTGTGTCCGCTGTGCCGTGCGTGTGATCATTGCTTGTACAGCCCTCTCGCAGTGTCCGGAGCAAGTATGGTGGGTCTGACACACCGGTGTCAATGTGTTCTTTTTTCCATTTCCAGGAGTGTATTACTTTCTCCGTTTCGTATAAACGCGCTACGTCTTCTACAGTCTGGTCAACAGAAGAAGTACTTACGCTTTTTGCAACACCATATGACCACCTAATATTGGCGGGAGATTTTAACTGTGCAATTAACGCCAAAGATGAACCGCCGCATTTCAATAAATCGATGGAATTAGAACAGATCGTCAAGGACTTACATTTAGTCGATACGTGGGAGCATAATTTTGGAGCAACGCCTGGTTTTACTCACGTAACGAATAATTCAGCGAGTAGATTGGACAGAATTTACGTATCGGACACTCTCAAACAACGAAGTTTACAAACTGAGATCTGGCTGACCGCTTTCTTCTACCGTGCTGCTTACATCTGCACGCTGAACTTGGGGAAACAGGAAACGTACCGAGGCAAAGGACAATGGAAGACCAACGCCGCACATTTAGAAGGCCCTGAATGTCGAGAGGCCTTCACTCAGGCGTGGAATGAAAGTGAAGCCCAATTCAGTACGTACGGCTCGGCAGTAGGGTGGTGGCTGGAATGCGCAAAACCAAAAATTCGGAAATACATGATACAATATTCCCGGAATGAAACCTGGTGGTTCAAGAGAACGATGGAATTTTACTATCAGTGTCTTCGAGAGTTATATACCCTTGATCCCACTGTGATTGAAAACAACCACACCATTAAAAAAGTGCAAGTGAAAATATTACTTCGGAAATGGAAACAGATAGAAGGCTACAAAATCAGGGGGTCGGCTTTCTAATGCGGTCAAAGACAAACAGACAGCCATCTGTTTATCACCTGATACGAGAAACTAAAGGAGCGCAGACAAAGACCTTAATTAAACTGAAATCCGAAGATGGCCCTTCTTCACTAGGCAAAACGATATTAGAATCGCCGTTCAAACCTATTACACAGGCCTGATGTCCAATAAAATGACCAACGACAGTAGTGGGACAAGGTTCGTGTCACTCCACTGTTGCCAAATCTATTCAAGATGGCGGCGCTGATGTCATCCATATTTCAGCATGTAGACTTGGCAACAGCGCATGACGTCATCGAAGTAGGCAGCTTTTGGCGGGAAAATAGGCCAATTGGGCTATGTCCACTAATACAAAATTGTTAAGGCTTTCGTGGCCACTTGTTGACAAACTGCCTATTGGCTTCTGTCTCGGGTTCTTCGGCCGACGTTCATATAACGATTTTTCTGACGTTTCGCCAGCACGAGCGGCTGGCATTGTCAAAGCTTCACCCTCCATTGCCGGTGGTGAACTGGAGCCGAGCTCGCGGCCGCAGACTATATGTACCTGGCGCGCCAACGTCCGAGGGCTTCTCCGCGGTCATTTCCGGTGCGGTTCTCCTCTTGCTACCTGCGACGGTCGTTCGCTGCAGTACGGGAAGCCAGGATTCCGCTTACCTTAAGGCTTTCCTCTTTCTTGTTCAAACTGTTTGCGTGTTTTTGCATTTCTACAGCTTCTCTGAACAAGTGCGTGTGATAGTGCTTCTCTACAGCCAGAACTTCCGTGTCGGCGAATTTTATTACGTGGTCGGTCTCATTCAGTGCGTGCTCTGGCACGGCCGATTTCTCCACCTGCCCCAACCTGCAATGTCGCTTATACTCTTTGATCCTGGTGTTAATGGATCGTCCAGTCATTCCGACATAAACTTTTCCGCATGTGCACGGTATATGGTATATTCCCGACATTGCAAGTGGGTCTGTTTTCTCCTTCGCCGATCTAAGACACTCTTTGATCTTTCTTGTCGGTTTGAAAATCGTCTTTACGCCATGTTTGGCAATGTACGGCCGATTCTGTCCGTCACTCTGGGAATGTATGGCAGAAAGGCCGTACCCGACATTTCTTTTTCTGGTTCCTTACTTCGCCGAGTGTTTGGCTCTGTTACACTTCTAATGTGATTTGAGGAGTACCCATTGCTCCTCAGAACAGTTTCCAGGTGTTGCATTTCTCGTATGAGGTGTTGCGGCTCACATATTCGTCCTGCTCTCGTTACGAGCGTACTAATCATGCCTCTTTTCTGGCTCGGGTGGTGGTTTGACAGTTTGTGCAGGTATCGGTCCGTGTGTGTCGGTTTTCGATACACGCTGTGTCCCAGGTTTTTGCCGTCCCTTGTGACCAGCACATCTAGAAATCGCAGTTTCATGTCCTTTTCTACTTCCATGGTAAATGTTATGTTGGCACGGAGGCTGTTCAAGTGTCTTAGGAAGTCACCGAGCTGTTCTTCACCATGGCTCCACACCACGAAAGTATCATCGACGTGCCTGTACCACACCTTAGGTTTGCAAGTCGCCGAGTCCAGTGCCTGTGCTTCGAATTGTTCCATGAAGAAGTTGGCCACCACTGGACTAAGAGGACTACCCATGGCGACACCTTCCAGCTCTCGAGTTTTTCAGTTAAGTCACGTACTTTCGTTCCTATTCTTCTACCTTTACTGCAAACTCACTCTTCTTCTTATTCTTATTAGCTTCCAGAGAGTTAAGTATAGCATATAATTCCTCAATTTGTCTCTGAAGGGTTTGAATATGTGAATCTAGAGCTTTAACTTTAGCTTCGAGAGGAGGGAATTTTTGATTGATGTGTGCAGTTAAGTCATCTACCTTCTTCCTCAGAATGATACAGGTATACGTCTCCAAATCACTAACCCTACGTTCGAGAAGTTGAAATTTCCCATCTACATATTTACGAATTCTCTGTCTATGTATGCCTCACCCCTCTCGAGGAGAGCTATGCATGCAAGCAAACTTATCCATGACTGATGTACTTACCTCTCTTACCGTGCTATATATGCAAAAACTCTTGAACGTTTCGCCTGTACCTACCATCACTCAGCTTTCTTGTTTTATCAATAACGAGAAACCCACACTATCAATGATTCCAGCAATCAGCACATATCTTTACAAAATCCCTGAACGACATGTCAGTTCCAACATGTGCCTGGTAAATGTGTTTTAAATTCAGGTTGTCTTGTTTGAAGGCTATAATGAGGTTTGCATCATCTCCTAACCAACTGTTTTGGGATTCTGGAACATATCTGTCTTAAATAAAATACATCAGCGTTCATATGACGACCGAAACAGAAATATTTTTAAATTTGGTCTTGGTTTTCGATAACAACATCATCAAATATGAAGACAGTGTTTGGCTTTGCTTTTTCAGGTGGAGTGATAGCATCACTTTCACTGAATGTTGTGTATGTAACACCATCTACACCGCGAAATATCTCCTGCAATAGTTGATACTTGGGTTGAAACAGTTTTTTGGAGAACACACAAACATGTTCAAATCGGACTCCATCTACATGTGTTAGCAGAGTCATGAGGACATTAGTCTTCCCATAGTTGGATGGACCTACAATAATTGCTTGTATATTATCAGGAAGGAGAATTCCATTCTTCTTCATCTTCAGGTCTTCTTTTGCATCTTCACAGACCAGTAACTGACGACAAAGTCCTTGTGATGAGGGTGTTCCTGACATGATACTAACAATGCCAGGTACCGACAAGTAGTTGACATATAAAGAAAAATACACTTGAAAGGATAATCATATTATGTGTAGCCACTATAGCTCCATCACTTAACTGACTGAGCTATTTAACTACACAGAGAAACCAGCTTGAAGAGCAAGTTGATCAATCACTATCTCAATAACTGGTATAGCATTGAACAAAATATTAATAATTGTAGTACTTTGAGTATAGTGAGAGGGATATGAAATAAAAACACAAACGTGGGATTATTTATTTATTTAAATATCATACATAGGGTGTAGTATTTCAGGAATTTGATTACACTCTTTATGTATCTTCTTCTTTGCTTCTGTACAGTATTTGCCAAATCATCTGCTGATTGATGTAGCGCTGTGCAAGACACATTTCGTCCCAGACGAACTCGGAAATTGGCACTTTAACACACTTGGATACATTTTCAATCTCCATTCTTTCATGCAAATCCCAGACATGATGCGCTTCTATAGCAATGTTCACACATTTCGATCCACAGGGAGTTAAAGGGTATGTGGAGGTGAAAAGCATAGGTGCACTCAACGCCCTCTTATCCACAGTATCTGCACTCTGTGGTTGCTCTATCACAGGGATGGTTTGCTGCGATACATCTAATGTTGATGACCAGTACTGTCCTCTATCTTGATGTTACTTAGGACCACCACCAGCATCATTCAATATGTCAGCAGCAGATCGCGTATCCTCATCACACAAATTGAGTGGGACAGACAACTGCAGCTCCTTGTCCTGCAGCAAGTGGGCTATGTGCGCTACAGGATCCCATATGGTCGCTACTGGTTGAAAGGTGCAGGAGGTTGTTACCACCATGGGTCTAGAGGCAGTTGCAGGTATCCACAAGATGGCATCCGAGGTTGCTACAAGTCCGGATGTGGGACTAGAGATTGGCATGTTGGCCAACCTATTGAACAAACACGAGGAAGCATTAGACATGGCCAAGATGAAAAAACATCGAATAATGATAATAATAATAATAATAATAATAATAATAAAACCCGTGGAGGCCCGGGAAAAGAAGCGGCCTCCGGTATGTTCTGCCAGTCGTAAAAGGCGACGAAAAGAACAAACCACTAATAGGGCTAACCCCCCTTTTAGTGTGATTAGTTGGTTCAGGACAGAAGTAAAGAAGCCTCGGACAAGCGCCGTCATGGTCGGGGACGACGCTTGAACCCTATGCCCGCCCACAATGGTAACGACACTGCTAGCCAACTGGAAAATGATTTAAATCCAAATAGAGGTGTTTTGCGGGATATGCTTCCTGCAACCACCCTAGAAGGAAAACAAAGACAGAGGATGAGATGGTCAGATGAAGTTAATCGACACCTCATGTTCTGTTATTACCAAGCAACAAACCTAGGAACCAACACAATGGGATACAGATCACAAGTATACACAACATTTATTACCAGATACCCAGAATTAAAATTTTTAACAGAACAACAATTAGCTGATCAGATCCGTGTAATAATAAAAAATAACAGGATACCCCAGTCAGAATTAGAAAACATCAAACAACAAGTACAACAAATACTGGAACAAAATAATGTGCAATCAGAAGAAGAAGAAAATACAGTAATGGACTCAAACATCCCAGAGCAAACAAACAAAGAACAACATGCACCAATTAAACAATCAGAGGAAAACGAAATCTTAAGACAGCCACCAGAACAAGCACAAATAGAACACGAAGTGACACAGATGTTAGATATACAAGAAAAATTTCAGCTAACATATATAGAATACAAAGACACTAATACAGACATTAGACCATTCTTGCGTAGACCACCAAATAACCCACAAGTCGAAACAACAATAAAAACTATCAACACAATCATACACAACAAAATAAATGAAAACACAACTATGGAAGAGTTACAACTACTGGTTTATATAGGAGCACTCACTACACTAAATATACACACAAGGCAGAGATCAGAACCAACCAACACACAGAAAAAACCCACAAAACCAGCATAGCAACACAGGCTACAGATCAAAATAGAAAAACTGAGAAAAGACATCGGACAGCTAACACAATTTATAAGAAATGGAATCTCGGAAAAAAACCGAAAAAAGTTAGGTAAAATCTCACAACAAGAAGCGACAGAGCAATTAGACGAAAAGAAGCAGAAATTACAAGCATTAGCCAAACGACTCAGAAGATACAAAAAAAGTGAAAATAGAAGGAAACAAAACCAAACATTCAACACAAACCAAAAGAAATTTTACCAGACAATCGATAACACACACATTAAAATAAACAATCCACCAAACATAACAGACATGGAACACTTCTGGAGCAACATATGGTCAAACCCGGTACAACATAACAGGCATGCACGGTGGATACAAGCAGAAACAGACACATACAAGATGATACCACAAATGCCTGAAGTGATAATTTTGCAACATGAAGTCACCCAAGCAATTAATTCTACTCACAATTGGAAAGCCCCTAGAAATGATAAAATAGCAAATTTCTGGTTAAAGAAGTTCACCTCAACACATTCACATTTAACTAAATTATATAACAGTTACATTGCAGACCCATACACATTCCCTGATACACTTACACACGGAATAACATATCTGAAACCTAAAGATCAAGCAGACACAGCGAACCCAGCTAAATATCGCCCCATAACATGCCTACCAAAAATATACAAAATATTAACTTCAGTCATTAAACAGAAATTAATGACACATACAACACAGAACAAAATTATAAATGAAGAACAAAAAGGCTGTTGCAAAGGAGCACGAGGATGTAAAGAGCAACTGATAATAGATGCAGAGGTGACATATCAAGCTAAAACTAAACAAAGGTCGCTACACTACGCATACATTGATTACCAAAAAGCTTTTGATAGTGTACCCCACTCATGGTTACTACAAATATTGGAAATATACAAAGTAGATCCTAAATTGATACAGTTCCTAAACATAGTAATGAAAAATTGGAAAACCACACTTAATATCCAAACAAATTCAAATAATATCACATCACAGCCGATACAGATTAAGCGTGGAATATACCAAGGAGACTCATTAAGTCCTTTCTGGTTCTGCCTTGCTCTGAACCCACTATCCAACATGCTAAATAATACAAATTATGGATACAATATTACTGGAACATACCCACACAAAATCACACATTTGCTATACATGGATGATCTAAAACTACTGGCAGCAACAAATCAACAACTCAACCAATTACTAAAGACAACAGAAGGATTCAGCAATGATATAAGTATGGCTTTTGGAACAGACAAATGTAAGAAAAATAGCATAGTCAAGGGAAAACATACTAAACAAGAAGATTACATATTGGATAACCACAGCGACTGCATAGAAGCGATGGAAGAAACGGATGCCTATAAATATCTAGGATACAGGCAAAAAATAGGAATAGATAGTACAAATATCAAAGACGAACTAAAAGAAAAATATAGACAAAGACTAACAAAAATACTGCAAACAGAATTGACAGCAAGAAACAAGACAAAAGCTATAAATACCTATGCCATACCAATATTGACCTACTCATTTGGAGTAGTGAAATGGAGTAACACAGACCTAGAAGCACTCAATACACTTACACGATCACAATGCCACAAATATAGAATACATCACATACATTCAGCAACAGAAAGATTCACATTAAGCAGAAAGGAAGGAGGAAGGGGATTTATCGACATAAAAAACCTACATTATGGACAGGTAGACAATTTAAGAAAATTCTTTGTAGAATGAGCAGAAACTAGCAAAATACACAAGGCAATCACTCATATAAATACATCGGCTACACCACTGCAATTTCATAACCACTTCTACAACCCTTTAGATCACATAACATCAACAGACATGAAGAAAGTAAATTGGAAAAAGAAAACACTACATGGCAAGCACCCGTATCATCTAACACAGCCACACATCGATCAAGACGCATCCAACACATGGCTAAGAAAAGGCAATATATACAGTGAGACAGAAGGATTCATGATTGCAATACAGGATCAAACAATAAACACCAGGTATTACAGCAAGCATATTATTAAAGATCCCAATACCACAACGGATAAATGCAGACTATGTAAACAACAAATAGAAACAGTAGATCACATCACAAGCGGATGTACAATACTAGCAAATACAGAATACCCCAGAAGACATGACAATGTCGCAAAAATAATACATCAACAGCTTGCCTTACAACATAAACTTTTAAAACTACACGTTCCTACATTCAAGTATACACCACAAAATGTACTGGAGAATGATGAATACAAATTATACTGGAACAGAACCATTATAACAGATAAAACAACGCCACATAACAAACCTGATATCATACTCACCAATAAAAAGAAGAAATTAACACAACTAATCGAAATATCTATACCCAATACAACAAATATACAAAAGAAAACAGGAGAAAAAATTGAAAAATACATCCAACTGGCTGAGGAAGTCAAAGACATGTGGCATCAGGATAAAGTTGACATCATACCAATTATACTATCAACTACAGGAGTCATACCACACAATATCCACCAGTACATCAATGCAATACAGCTACATCCAAACATATATGTACAGCTACAGAAATCCGTAATTATTGATACATGTTCAATTACCCGAAAGTTCCTAAATGCAATATAACAAATACCGTACAGTTAAAAGGAAGTGATGCTTGATCAAGGTCCGTGTCACTCCATTTTTAACCGAACTTAACGTCTGAGAAAGTGAAGGAAATAATAATAATAATAATAATAAGGCTAACCAGAGAAAACGATGTGATATGGGATACTTACTTTTCCATTTTGTAAGTAGGCTGTTCAGGTTTTTATGTTGGTAACGCAACATAGCGCTCTGTATGAAAATCACTGACTGTGCTGTGTGCAGTCTGTGGCTGGTTGTCATTGTTGGAATATTCGCTACTGTAGTGATGGGCAGTTGGATGTGAACAGTGCATAGCGTTGCGCAGTTGGAGGTGAGCCACCAGCAGTGCTGGATGTGGGGAGAGAGATGGCGGAGTATTGAGAGCAGATGATCTGCACGTGTGTCCTCCAGAGACAGTAAATTTGTAGGACTGGATGTCATGAACTGTTATATATATATATATATATATATATATATATATATATATATATATATATATATATATATATAATGACTTTTGAACACTATTAAGGTAAATACATTGTTTGTTCTCTATTAAAATCTTTCATTTGCTAAGTATGCCTATCGGTAGTTAGTGCCTTCAGTAGTTAGACTCTTTCATTTAGCTGCAGTATTGGTGCTCGTTGTATAGCAGTAGTGCGAGTAACAAGGATTTTTGTGAGGTAAGTCATTCTTGAAAGGTATAGGTTATTGTTAGTCAGGGCCCTTCTTTTGTAGGGATTACTGAAAGTCAGATTGCATTGCTCTAAAAATTTTGTGTGTCAGTTTAGTGATGATCAGAATAAGTAAAGAGAGAAATGTCTGAGTATGTTCAGTTTTGCTCAGCTGTTTGAAAATCAAATAACATAAGGGGTTTATCAGCACAATCATTCATAAGTTTTTCTAAGGGGAGGTTTCAATTTAATCCTGTTCTGCATGACTGTGCTGGAGTGTGATTGCTGTTGATGCTTCATTGTTGTTGTTGTTGTTGTTGTTGTTCTTCTTCTTCTTCTTCTTCTTCTCCTGCTGCTGCTGACTGACTGAACGAGACTGAGGTACAAGAGCTGCTGAGCCTCCCCTACATTTCCTACAGTGATGTCACCAGGTACTACCATCCTATTGGCTGAAGTCTAGCACGTGACTGGATTAAGGGTTGCTATTAGTTTCCGCCATTTTCTCCCACTCTAGACCGTCATCTTGGATTACATCATGGAATGGATGACAATGCACTCTGGTGGTGGTACTGTGTACTAGACCTCATAGCGAACACTCTGTTCGCTCCCATCATTGATAATGGTACTCGCATGATGGTATCCATCTTGGATTATGTCACGGCTGAGAGAGCCCACTGGTGATGCTACTGTGTACTACGTCAGTTGGAGTCTAGACCTCGTGGTGAACACAGTGGATGGATGTACTGCATGCAATTGTTTAAATAAAGACTGATGCATGCAAAATAAGGAGTTGTGTCCAGCACTGGTGTAGTTCTTTTCCTGCAAATCCCTAGGGGGAGATGGCGGTCGAGTGACTTAGGTTAGTGGAGGTGGCCCAACAGCCCTTTCTTTCCCACCATTTTCTTAGGTTAGTAGAGATACACCAATTGATCTATCTTCGCACCAAAAATCCAATTTCCCAGCAATCCCTAGGACGAAGTCGCGGTCGGAAGACTTAGGTTGGTGGAGGCAGGCCAAGTGTCCTTTCTGTCCCACCATTTTCTTAGGTTAGCAGAGATATCCCAATTGACCTATTTTCCTGACGAAATTCAAACTTGCCGCTAATTCCTAGGATGATGTGGTGGTCGGTAGTCCAATTGACCTATTTTCCCTCCATTTTTCATACGTTAGTGGATGTTGCACGACCTGATAGAATTTGAACTTCCCACCAATCCCTAGGAAGAGGTGGCTGTCAGATGACTTGAGGTTATTGGAGGTAGACCAATTGACCTATCTTCCCGCCAAAATTCAAGATTAGCCATCTTGGATGACATCAGCAGATGATGTCATCGCTGCCATCTTGGATGACGTCATCGCCGCCATCTTTGATAACAGTACTTTGGTGTGGTACACGCTTTGCCCCAATACTACAGTACACTAATTCAAGGATAAAATTAAAAGGGTTATTGATGACATCCCACCAGATGTTTGTGAATGTGTCATCGAGAACTCAATGAATGCACTGTTCCTTGCCCTGTGGCCTTTGGAGGTCATTTGGAGGATGTAATTTTTCATACATAAGCGGCAGAAGTGACTTAATGTGTTTGTAAAAAAAATTCATTTTCAATAAATTTTGTGTGTTGTACAGCAGTTTAATATTTGTCTCTACTTCCAAGCACCCTCTAGATCTGCTGCAGCTTGGAATTCAAACAAAGCATCGATTGGGAATATTGGCAAGGAAATGTTCATGAAAGGAAAGGAATCTGGAAAAACATCGTAGCTTGAAACACTAGGAGAGACCCGTTGTATGGATTCACGGCTTACCAACATAAATTCAGTTGTTGCGAATGCCATTCATCATATTCATCATCATGTTTGTGACTATTATCACAGAAGAGAGCATCTGACACTCAGCAAGTTATTGGTCTCTCTAAAGGAATCAGGTCTTTTTCAAGGCACTCACACATCGATATTCACTGTTGTGGATGGAAGATTTAGCACGGACATTTCTGTGGCCGTAAGCTATTGATGTAGATATTCGATAATTCTGCAATGTGATGCCGATTCTTAAGGCAGATTTGTGGCATAAACGGTGACGAAAAGTTTAGGCTTAATGAAAAGTTGATCAGTTCTTATCATCTTGGTAAGAAAGACTGGGTGGATTACACAGCTAAAGGAACAACGGCAATGCCATACGAGAAGGAGAACAGACTTATTATTTGTCATGCACGCTCCTCGAATGATTTTCTCTAAAAAGATCATCTGCTATTTAAATGAAAGCAGATGTGAGATTATCATTAAGAAATGAACCACGTTACATTCACAAAGGGGTTCGTAGAATCAGTAATTCATTATCTGGAAAACCCATCAACCATTAGTCTGGATAATGCTTCTGACCTTATTTATTGACAAGATGGTAAAGTGAAATGAGGAAATGATCGATTGGCTTCAGCATCGAAACATCAATTTAAGTGAAAACCTTACAAAGGTTCAACCTCAGGACTAGTAGGGCAATCTCCCAGTAAACCAGAGTTCCACATATACGAAATGTATGAGCTGGCAAGAATGTGTGGACATATAATCGTTAGGCTACCACCTTTCCAGTACCATTTCAACCCAGCACAGCTAACATGGGCCCAAATCAAATGTTACATTGCCAGGAATTATAACGAATTTACCCTATCTGCAATCGAAGCATTCACAAAACAAGCTATTGCGAACATCATCTCTGAGGAGCGAAAGACGGCCAACAAACGTGCGTAGAGCATGACCGGAAGAGATGATTATTTCATTAAATTACACCAGTGACATGGTAATACTTCAAGCATCTGTCATCTCGATGAGAGTGGTAGCGTAGTGTTTAGTGTTTCCACTATCACAGTAGAAAAGTACAGGCGGATTCAGCTGCTTGTTTGACGTGTGCACTTTACAACAATAAATAGCTATGTAGCAAAATTATTTTTCTGAAAGTGTTGAAATTTTAAAAAAAAATACCTTATCAGCAATTAACTACAAATTAAGTTCGTCTCAGGTACCCAATATCCCATAAAATAAATATTACTCTTTAGAATGCTACTGGTACGGTACTGCAGTACTGTTTCTCGTATCACTTTTGTCCTTTCTTCCAATATCTGTTGGACTGTTTGAGATACGTTTATCCACCGCTATAAAAACGCATAAATCTTATCTTTTGTTATGTTACAAATAAGTAGGTGGCTCAGAAAACTTACTAACTTGTTAATTACAAACCTAGTGAATCTTCTTTCGTAACGAAATCACACAGGCGACCACTTAGTACTTGTCGTTCAAGCGGACCAGTGTGTGCCGATTTGATTGACGTAATACGGTTTTATAAAAAAGTGACAGAGTTCCAGTTTGCAGTAGATTAAAATTTAATGTATTCTTATGATTTCGGTCCTTCTATGTCTTTACATAATTTCAGAAACAAGAAAGTTTCCCACAAATCAAAAATTCCATAACACCAACAGAAAAGGTATTTTCACAAACTGTACGAATAAAGTGTTGATAATTTATTGCTGTAAATAAAACTATAATGAAAGCACAGTGCAGCTCTTCCAGAACAGATTGATGACTGTTCCATATTTAAACAGTGAATAGTTTCTCTGTTGGACCAAGTTGAATGAAATGTAAGATTAATGCATGTGTTTCGTGCTGCTCACCTTCATGCGTTGCCGTGGAACTGTCAGTCCTAAAGTAATTCTGAACTGACTATAGGTCCCCTTTCATTCGTCCACGATGGCTTTGCTTTAGCTTAACTTACAGGACGACAGCCACATGAGGTGCTAGCACTTGTCCAAGGTTCCTGTGTTAAGATGAAGCAAGCCACACGCACGCATCCACAACAGCAGGCCGAATTGTCAGGTGTGAGAAATTCCAGTAGAGGCTGTCTTACCTTTCTCTGACGTTAGAACGGAGGAGAAGAGAGTACGTCGCATGCTGCTAATCATCCAGGTGCTATGGGAGAACTGCGCCACACGCAGAGCACAGAGCCTCAGCAGCTATCCCCACGCAGCATGACGTCATGGGATTGCGTTGGCGGCTAGAAGGCCTTTCACACGCACTGACTGACCGACTGACAAATTGTTTGTGTGTAGGCATTTTGACGTATTGGCCGACGCACTTTTCTAGTCAGGCATGAGGGTGGGCAAGAAATCACGTTTCTTACAAAGCACAGTGATTGATGGGTCGCACATATCGCGATAACATCTTTACAGAATCTGGTTGCAATTTCAGTCGTAAGTAGAAGTCACAAGTAGTAACTAAAAGTAGCTCTAATATCCAACGCCGCGTGCCATTTGTTGTCCAAATTTCGTACCTCTTTCTGTGAATCCCCTGTCATTCTCTCAGGTCTAGCTGCGATTTCAGTGACAAGTAGAAGTCTCAAGTAGCAACTAAAAAGCACATTCTATACTGTGTACCATCAGTTAACCAACGTTCATACATCATTCTAGCAAGCGAAACCTCCCATAGCACCTCCGTGAAATTTAGTGGTAAAATAGCCCACTGGATACCCAGTTAAAAACTGAACACAGATCACGCATGAAAACAGGGAGAACATATATTCAACTGTGAAAAAAGAAGCAAAATAGAAACACTGAATTGTCCAAGCTCAAGACGTGCAATATCAAGTGAACTACAAGAACCATGGCGTCATGGTTGTATGGTCATAGAGTTGGACTCCTAAATGCGTGATACTTTTTGAAATCTCCCTCATGTCCCCTTTTTTTCACAGAATCGTCCAGTCATTGCCGTGTCTGCTCTCCTTCTGTAGTCTTGAAAACTGTCATACTATAGATCGGTTATAGAATATGAGCCATGTGGCAACAATATAATACCATTGCAAGTAGATGTGATGAATAGCGAGAGCAAGAAAGATGCCACACAGATCTGTCACAGAAATGAAAACTACAAATAACGGATGCGAACTACATCACTACAAAGGGAATGAAGAGTCAAAACATCCAAAATTGATTGTTAGAGTCATAAAATGTGGTACTTGGATAGAACAAGTAGGCAGTACGTACGTCTGAATGTCTCTTCCTTACACTTCGCTGTTGCAAAACAGACGTTACATTATGATAGAGACACAAATTCAGTTTACAGCTAACAGACATGTCAGTGATCGGATGGACAGTTCGTAATTTTGTGAATTGTGACAAGACAACCATAACTCTGTGGCTTTTAAAATTCTCTCGATGTTCCAGTAGAAGCTAATTAGCTCTTAGAAAAATTTAAGGCTCAGTTGGAATTGCTGCAGCCAACGAGTGTGAATCCAAATAGAGGTTGTGCTAATCGACAAACATATAGCTGCAAAATTCCTGTGATATTTAAACAAATTTTTATCATCGGGACTAAAACTACAGGTCATTTCTTAAGACATATTTGACACCTGAAATGGACATGGCTCCGACGAGTATTTTGATACATATTACACACGTATATCGTACACAAAATACTACAAATGTGATCTGGGGCCGACTATGTAACTTTTACTACCCCAACGTATAACAACAGTACTACAAGACAGTACAATGTACAGTTAGGCCTTTGTGTATATTTCCTAATGCTATAGTAAAACTATTCCCAACGTCAATTTTTAACTGGAAGATAAGTATCTAGTATTGTTTACAATTGGACATCATGAATGTTAAAAAACTCAACATGCCATCCTGACCTAGACCTTGGGTTATGCTACAGGAAAGTCTGTCATCACAACCAAAATTTCAGGGCAGGATTGACACACAGATCAATAAAACACTATGGCAAGTTTTTATGAATACCTACACCACAGAAAATTTTGGGGTTTCAGATAGCTGAAACAAGAGGAGAATAGAAATTTCATTCTTTATTCACGGTGTATTAGACATTAATCTATCATCACTTTTAAATTGACACAACTACAATTTTTAATTGGAAGCTCAGTAATTTCTACTGCTTTCAATTGCAAATCATAAACGTTAAAACACACAACCATAAAACCTGACCTATACCTTGGGGTACGCCACAGGTTAGTCTGTCTTCACAACCAACATTTTTGGGGAGGATGGACATCCAGACCAAGAAAACAGTCTGGCAACATTTTATCAATAAATACACGGTGGAATATTTTGGGGTATCAGACAGCTAAAGCAATAGTATTTTCATTATTAACTCACAGTGTATTGCACTTTTATATAACATCCCTTTGAAATTCTCATAACAAAATCTTTCAACTGGAAGATCAGTAATTTCTACTTTTTTTCAAATGCGTATCATCAATGTTAAAACACACAGCCTCCAATGTAACCTGGCTCTGCAACAGGACAGTCTGTCAACACAACCAACATTTCGGGGCAGGATGGAGAGATGGACCAATAAAACACTCTGGCAAGTTTTTATCAATAACTACATGATAGAAAATTTTGGGGTATCAGACTAAAACACGAGGAAAATAGAATTTTCATTATTTGCTTAAGCTGTAATTTACATTTACTTACATTACTTTTAAATTCACATAATGACAATTTGTAACTGCAAGATCAGTAATACCTACTGTTTTCTATTGCACATGCACTCCGTCTTCAGGCCACTTGTGGCCCACCAGGACCATCCAACCGCCGTGTCATCCTCATTGAGGATGCGGATAGGAGGGACGTGTGGTCAGCACACTGCTCTGCCGGTCGTTATGATGGTTTTCGGTGACTGGAGCTACTACTATTCGGTCGAGTAGCTCCTCAGTTGGCATCACGAGGCCGAGTGCACCCCGAAAAATGGCAACAGTGCATGGCAGCTGGATGGTCACCCATCCAAGTACTGGCCATGCCCGACAGCGCTTAACTTCGGTGATCTCATGAGAACCGGTGTATCCACTGCAGCAGGGCCGTTGTCTAATTGGACTTCATCTACATTAAAATACACAAACTGGCCCAGAACTTGGACTACCCTACAGGTCAGTCTGTTATCACAACCAACATGTCTGGGCAGCATGGACAGATGGACCAATAAAACACTTAGACAAGTTTTTATCAATAACTACAAGACAGAAATATTAGGGTATCAGAAGGCTAAAGCAAGAGACCAATAGAATTATCATTATTTACGCAGACTATATTCACATTTATTTTTCATCAATTTAAAATTCACATAATGACAACAATTAACTGAATATCAGTAATTTCTACTGTTATCAATTGCACATCATCAACGTTAAAATGCAGAACCTTCGAAACCTGACTTTGACCGCAGGATATGCTACAGATCAGTCTGTCATAACAACAAACATTTCAGGGCAGCATGGACAGACAGACAAGCAAACACTCTGACAAATTTTTAATAATAACTACATGAAATATAATTTCCGTAATCATACGGCTAAAACAATAAGAATATAGATTTTTCATTATTTTCTGACAGTATATATCACATAACAACAATTTTTATCTGGATGATCCTTAATTTCTACTGTTATTAAATGCACATCCTCAATGTTAGAACACACAACCTTTCAACATCACTTATTTGTTGGGCTACTCTACAATTCAATCTGTCATCACAACCAACATTTCAAAGGAGTTTGGACAGTCAGACAAGTAAAATAATAAGGCAAGTATTCACCAACCCTACATGATAGACAATTTTAGGGTATCAGATGGCTAAAACAAGAGGAGAATAGAGTTTTCATTATTTACTTAGTGTATTCCACATTTATTTTTCATCCCTTAGAAATTTACTTAACGACAATTTTTAGTTGGAAAATCAGCAATTTCTATTGTTTTCAACTGCACATCTTTAACTTTCAATCTCACAACCCTCCTACCTGACCAAATGCATTCCAATAACAACATTTTTACCTGGAAGATCAGTACCTTCTACCGTTCTCAATTGCATAACATCAACCATAAAACACTCAATCTTCCAATCAGACCTATATCTTGGGCTATGCTACAGGTCAGTCTGTCACTAACACCAACAATTCAGTGCAATATGGACAGATAGATGAATGAAACACACTGACAGGTTTTTATCAATAACTACACATCAGAATATTTTGGGGTATCACACGGCTAAAACAAGAGGAGAACAGAATTTACATTATTTAGTCACAGAGTATTTCATATTTATTTAGAATCATAACAACACAACAACCAATTTTAACTCGAATATCAGTAATTTCTACTGTTTTCAATTACACATCATCATTGTTAAAACACACAACCATCCAACCTGACCGAGACATTGGGCTGCGCTTTTGGTCAGTCTGTCATAACAAAAAACATTTCAGGGCAGGATTGTAAGATGGGTCAAAGAAACACTTTGGCAAATTTTTATCAATAACCACGTGATAGAAAATTTTGTAGTATCAGCCGGCCAAAACAAGTATTTAACATTGATTTATAGCCCCTTTTCAATAATGACAATTTTTAATTGGAGCATCAGTAATTTCTACTGTTTTCAGTTCCCCGTTGTCAACATTAAGAAACACAACCTTCCAATCTGACCTTGACCTTGGGCTACCTAAAGGTCAGTCTGTCATCACAACCAACAATTCAGCGCCAGATAGACAGACAGAACAATAAAGAACTCTGACAATAATTTATCAATAACCAAACAACAAAAAGTTTGGGGTATTTAACGGCTAACATAAGACGAGAACAAAATTTTTGTTATTAACTCACAGTGTATTTCACTTGTATATATCAATCATTTAATTTCACATAATGACAGTATTTAACTGGAAGATCAGGTAATTCGACTGTTTTCAATTGCACAACTTTAACATTAAAACAGACAACTTTCCAACCTGACCTTGACCTTGGTCTACATTACAGGTCAGTCTCTCAATACAATGAACATTTCAGGGCAGGATGGACAGACAGATCACAAAAACCCTCTGACAATTTTTTCATCCATAACTACACATCAGAAAATTTTGGGATATCAGATGGCTAAAACGAGGAGAATAGAATTTTCATTATTTACTCGCAGAGTAATTCACGTTCATTATTCATTCCTTTTAAATTCACATAATGACAATTTTTAACTGGAAAATCAGTAATTTCTATTGTTTTCAGTTGCACATCATCAACATTAAAACACATAACCTTCCAACCTCACCTAGACCCTGGGCTAAGCTACAGGTCTGTCTCTCATTGCACCCAACATTTCAGGGTGGAATGGACAGATGGACCAATAAACCAATCTGACAAGTTCTTATCAATGACTGTATGACAGAAAACTTTGGGGACTCAGAAGGCTGAACAAGAGGAGAATAGAATTTGTTTTATTACTCAATGTTTTCAATTGCACACCATCAACATTAACTCACACAACCCTCCAACCTGACCTAGACCTTGGGCTATGTCATAGGTCAGTATGCCATCACAACCAATATTTCAGAGCAGGGCGGACAGTCCAACCAATAAAACACTGTGACAAGGTTTTATCAGTATATAGACCACAGAATATTTTGGACTATCAGACTGCTAAAACAAGAGGAGAATACAATTTTCGTTATTTACTGACATTGTACTTCACATTTATTTATCATCCCTTTTTAAACTCACATCATGACAGTCTTTAACTAGATGATAAGTAGTTTTTACTGTTTTCAATTGCACATCATCAATGTTAAAAGACACGTCCTTCCAACCTGACTAGACTTTTGGCTATGCTACAGGTCAGCACACTGACAAGTTTTCATAAAAAACTACACGTTGGTACATTTTGAGGTATCAGATGGCAAAAACAAGAGGAGAATCGAATGTTCATTATTTACTGACAGTGTAATTCAATTTTATTTATCATCATTTTTACATTCACATAATGACAATTTTTAACTGCAAGATCAGTAGTTTCTACTGCTTTCAATTGCACATCATCAATTTTAAAACATACAACCTTCTATCCTATCCTAGACCTTGGGCTATGCTACAGGTTAGTCAGTCATCACAACCAAAACTTCAGGGCAGGATGCACATATGGACCAACAAAACACTGAGACAAGTTTTTATCAATAACTACAGGGCAAAAATTTTTGGCATGAGCCAGCTAACACAAGAGGTGAATAGATTACTAAACATCGACCCACAGAGCGTTTCACATTAATTTATCATCTCTATTACATTAATATAACAGCAGTTTATTCCAGGAAGATCAGTAAATTCTACACTTTTCATTTGCACATTAACATTAAAACACAGACCAATAAAATTCTCTTGCAACAATTTATCAGTAACTACATAATAAAATAATTTGTGAATAACACAGCTAAAACACGAAGATAACAGAATGTTCATTTCTTACTCACAGAGTGCATCACATTTCTTCATCATCACTTTTTAATTCACAAAACGACAATATCTAACTGGGAGACAAGTAATTCTATTCTGGCAATTGAACATCACTAATGTTAAAACACACAATATTCCAGCCTGACCTAGATCTTTGGCTATGCTACAGGATAGTCTGTCATCACAACCAAAACTTGAGGGTAGCATGGGCAGACAGACCAATAAAAAAGCTGGCAACAATTTATCAGTAACTACATAACAAAATAATTTGTGAATAAGGCAGCTAAAACACGAAGATAACAGAATGTTCATTTCTTACTCACAGAGTGCATCACATTTCTTCATCATCACTTTTTAATTCAGAAAACGACAATATCTAACTGGGATACAAGTAATTCTATTCTGGCAATTGAACATCACTAATGTTAAAACATACAATATTCCAGCCTGACCTAGATCTTTGGCTATGCTACAGGATAGTCTGTCATCACAACCAAAACTTGAGGGTAGCATGGGCAGACAGACCAATAAAAAAGCTGGCAACAATTTATCAGTAACTACATAATAAAATAATTTGTGAATAAGGCAGCTAAAACACGAAGATAACAGAATGTTCATTTCTTACTCACAGAGTGAATCACATTTCTTCATCATCACTTTTTAATTCAGAAAACGACAATATCTAACTGGGATACAAGTAATTCTACTCTGGCAATTGAACATCACTAATGTTAAAACACACAGTATTCCAGCCTGACCTAGATCTTTGGCTATGCTACAGGATGGTCTGTCATCACACCCAAAACTTGAGCGTAGCATGGGCAGACAGACCAATAAAACACACCGGCAAGCATTTATCAGTAACTACATAATAAAAAAGTTTGCATATAAGGCAGCTAAAACAAGAAGAGAACAGAATTTTCACTACTTACTCACAGTGTATTTCACATTTCATCACCAGCTCTTGTAAATTCATGAAACAACAACATCTAACTGGGAGACAACAAAGTTCTATTCTGGCAATTAAAGATCACTAATGTTAAAAAATACAACATTCCAGCCTGACCTAGTTTTTTGGCTGTGCTACAGGATAGTCTGTCGTGACAACCAAAACTTGAGTGTAGCATGGTCAGACAGACCAATAAAACCCACTGGCAACAATTTATCAGTAACTACATAATTAAAAAAATTGTGTAGAAGTCAGTTAAAACAAGAAAAGAACAGAATTTTCATTTATTACCCACAGTGTATTTCACATTTTTTCATCATCACTTTCAAATTCACTAAAAGACAACATCTAACTGGGAGGAGACAAATATCTGTTCTAGCAATAGAACATCAGTAATGATAATACACACAACATTCCAGCCTGACATGGACCTTTGGTATGCGAACAGGATAGTCTGCTATCACAACCAAAACTTGATGGTAGCATGGGCAGAATGACCAAAAAAACACTCTGGCAACAAATTATCACTAACTACATCACGTAATAAATTCTGTATGAGACAGCTAAAACAAGAAGAGAACAGAATTTTCATTACTTACACACAGTGTACATCACATTTCTTCATCATCACTTTTAAATTCACAAAAATCATCATCTAACTGGGAAGAAGAGAAATTTCTATTCTGGCAATTGAACACCAGTAATGTTAAAACACACAACATTCAAGCCAGACCTAGATCTTTGTCTATGCTACAGGATAATCTGCCTTCACAACCAAAACTTGATGGTAGCATGGGCATACAGACCAAAAAAACACTCTGGCAACAAGTTTCAGTAACTACATAATAAGAAAAATCTTGTATAAGGCAGCTAAAACAAGAAGAGAACAGAATTTTTATTCCTTACCCACAGTGTACATCACATTTCTTTATCATTACTTTTAAATTCACTAAATGAAAACATCTCACTGGGAGACCAGTGATTCCATTTCTCGCAATCGACCATCTGCAATGTTAAAACACACAAAATTACAGCTTGACCTAGATCTTTGGCTATGCTACAGTATAGTCTGTCACCACAACCAAAACTTGATTGTAGCATGGGCAGACAGACCAATGAAACACTCTTGCAACAATTTATAAGTAACTACATAACAAAAAAATTGTGTATAAGGCAGCTAAAACAAGAAGAGAACAGAATTTTCATTCCTTACCCACAGTGTACATCACATTTCTTTATCATTACTTTTAAATTCACTAAATGAAAACATCTCACTGGGAGACCAGTGATTCCTATTCTGGCAATCGACCATCACTAATGTTAAAACACACAACATAACAGCTTGAACTAGATCTTTGGCTATGCTACAGGATAGTCTGTCACCACAACCAAAACTTGAGGGTAGCATGGGAAGACAGACCAATGAAACACTCTTGCAACAATTTATAAGTAACTACATAACAAAAAAAATTGTGTATAAGGCAGCTAAAACAAGAAGAGAACAAAATTTTCATTCCTTACCCACAGTTTACATCACATTTCTTTATCATTACTTTTAAATTCACTAAATGAAAACATCTCACTGGGAGACCAGTGATTCCATTTCTCGCAATCGACCATCTGCAATGTTAAAACACAGAACATAACAGCTTGACCTAGATCTTTGGCTATGCTACAGGATAGTCTGTCACCACAACCAAAACTTGATTGTAGCATGGGCAGACAGACCAATGAAACACTCTTGCAACAATTTATAAGTAACTACATAACAAAACAATTGTGTATAAGGCAGCTAAAACAAGAAGAGAACAGAATTTTCGTTCCTTACCCACAGTGTACATCACATTTCTTTATCATTACTTTTAAATTCACTAAATGAAAACATCTCACTGGGAGACCAGTGATTCCTATTCTGGCAATCGACCATCACTAATGTTAAAACACACAACATAACAGCTTGAACTAGATCTTTGGCTATGCTACACGATAGTCTGTCACCACAACCAAAACGTGAGGGTATCATGGGAAGACAGACCAATGAAACACTCTTGCAACAATTTATAGGTAACTACATAACAAAAAAATTGTGTATAAGGCAGCTAAAACAAGAAGAGAACAGAATTCTCATTCCTTACCCACAGTGTACATCACATTTCTTTATCATTACTTTTAAATTCACTAAAAGAAAACATCTCACTGGGAGACCAGTGATTCCTATTCTGGCAATCGACCATCACTAATGTTAAAACACACAACATAACAGCTTGAACTAGATCTTTGGCTATGCTACAGGATAGTCTGTCACCACAACCAAAACTTGAGGGTAGCATGGGCAGACAGACCAATGAAACACTCTTGCAACAATTTATAAGTAACTACATAACAAAAAAAATTGTGTATAAGGCAGTAAAAAGAAGAGAGAGAGCAGAGTTTTCGTTACTTACTCACAGTGTATTTCTCATTTTTTCATCATCACTTTTAAATACACTAAATGACAACATCTAACTGGGAGACCAGTGATTCCTATTCTGGCAATCAACCATCAGTAATGTTAAAACACACAACATAACAGCTTGAACTAGATCTTTGGCTATGCTACAGGATAGTCTGTCACCACAACCAAAACTTGAGGGTAGCATGGGAAGACAGACCAATGAAACACTCTTGCAACAATTTATAAGTAACTACATAACAAAAAAATTGTGTATAAGGCACCTAAAACAAGAGAGAGAGCAGAATTTTCGTTACTTACTCACAGTGTATTTCTCATTTCTGCATCAGCTCTTGTAAATTCACAAAAAGACAACATCTAACTGGGAGACAAGTAATTCTGTTGTGGCAACTGAACATCACTAATGTTAAAACACTCAACATTCCAGCCTCTCCTAGATCTTTGACTATGCTACAGAATACTCTGCCTTCACAACCAAAACTTGAGTGTGGCATGTGCAGACAGACCAATGAAACATTCTGGCAACAATTTATCTGTAACTACATAATAAAAAAATTGTGTATAAGGCAGCTAAAACCAGAAGAGAACAGAATTTTCGTTACTTACCCAGAGTGTACATCACATTTCCTTATTATCACTTTTAAATTCACTAAATGAAAACATCTCACTGGGAGACCAGTGATTCCTAATCTGGCAATCGACCATCACTAATGTTAAAACACACAACATAACAGCTTGAACTGGATCTTTGGCTATGCTACAGGATAGTCTGTCACCACAACCAAAACTTGAGGGTAGCATGGGAAGACAGACCAATGAAACACTCTGGCAACAATTTATCAGTAACTACATATTGAAAAAATTGTGTGTAAGGCAGCTAAAACACAATGATGACAGAATTTTCATTTCTTACTCACAGTGTACATCACATTTCTTCCTCATCTCTTTCAAATTCACTAAATGACAACATCTAACTGGGAGACCAAAGATTCCTATTCTGGCGTTAACCATCAGTAATGTTAAAACACACACCATTCCATCCTGACCTAGATCTTTGGCTACGCTACAGCATAGTCTGTCATCACAGCCAAAACTTGATTGTAGCATGGGCAGACAGACCCAAAAACCAGTCTGGCAATAATTCATCAGTAACTACATAATAAAAGAATTGTGTATAAGGCAGCTAAAACACGAAGATAACAGAATCTTCATTTCTTAATCACAGTGTTCATCACATTTCTTCATCATCACTTTTAAATTCACAAATGGACAACATCTAACTGGGAGACAAGTAATTCTATCCTGGCAATTGACCATCACTAATGTTAAACACACAACATTCCAGCATGGCTTAGATCTTAAGCTACTCTACAGGATAGTCTGTCGTGACTACCAAAACTTGAGTGTGGCATGGGGAGACAGACCAACAAACTACTCGGGCACAATTTATCAGTAACAACATAACAAAAAAAATTGTGTATAAAGCAACTAAAACGAGAAGAGAACAGAATTTTCATTCCCGAATGAGATTTTCACTCTGCAGCAGAGTGTGCGCTGATACGAAACTTTCTGGCAGATTAAAACTGTGTGCCCGACCGAGACTCGAATTCGGGACCTTTGCCTTTCGCGGGCAAGCGCTCTACCATCTGAGCTACCGAAGCACGACTCACGCCCGGTACTCACAGCTTTACTTCTGCCAGTATCTCGTCTCCTACCTTCCAAACTTTACAGAAGCTCTCCTGCGAACCTTGCAGAACTAGCACTCCTGAAAGAAGGGATATAGCGGAGACATGGCTTAGCTACAGCCTGGGGGATGTTTCCAGAATGAGATTTTCACTCTGCAGCGGAGTGTGCGCTGATATGAAACTTTCTGGCACATTAAAACTGTGTGCCTGACCGAGACTCGAATTCGGGACCTTTGCCTTACGCGGGCAAGCACTCTACCATCTGAGCTACCGAAGCACGACTCACGCCCGGTACTCCCCAGGCTGTGGCTAAGCCATGTCTCCGCTGTATCCTTTCTTTCAGGAGTGCTAGTTCTGCAAGATTCGCAGGAGAGCTTCTGTAAAGTTTGGAAGGTAGGAGACGAGATACTGGCAGAAGTAAAGCTGTGAGTACCGGGCGTGAGTCATGCTTTGGTAGCTCAGATGGTGGAGCGCTTGCCTGCGAAAGGCAAAGGTCCCGAATTCGAGTCTCGGTCGGTCACACAGTATTAATCTGCCAGAAAGTTTCAGAATGTTCATTACTTACCCACAGTGTATTTCACATTTCTTAATAACTCTTTCAAATTAACTAAATTACCACATATAACTGGGAGACCAGTGTTTCCTGATCTGGCAGTTGACCATCACTTGTGTTAAAACACACAACATAACAGCTTGACCTAGATCTTCGCCTATGGTACAGGATAGTCTGTCACCACAACCCAAACTTGAGGGTAGGATAGGCAGACAGACCAATGAAACACTCTGGCAACAATTTATCAGTAACTACATAATAAAAAAATTTGTGTATAAAGCATCTAAAACAAGAAGAGAACAGAATTTTCATTACTTACCCACATAGTATTTCACATTTTTTCATCATCACTTTTAAATTCACTAAATGACAACATCTAACTGGGAGACCAGTGATTCCTATTCTGGCAATCGACCATCACTAATGTTAAAACACACAACATAACAGCTTGACCTAGATCTTTGGCTATGCTACAGGATAGTCTATCACCACAACCAAAACTAGACGGTAGCATTAGCAGACAGACCAATGAAATACTTTGGCAACAATTTATCAGTAACTACATAACAAAAAAATTGTGTATAAGGTAGCTAAAACAAGAACACAACAGAATTTTCATTACTTACCCACTGTGTACATAACATTTCTTCAACATCACTTTTAAATTTACAAAAAACACAACATGTAACTGAGAGAAGAGAAATTCTATTCTGGCAATTGAACATCAGTAATGTTAAAACACACAACATTCCAGCCTCACGTAGATCTTTTGTTATGCTACAGGACAGTCTGTCTTCACAACCAAAAGTTGATGTTAGCATGGGCAGACAGACCACAAAACCCTATATCAACAATTTACCAGTAACTACTTAATAAAAAAAATTGTGTATAAGGCAACTAAATCACGAAGATAACAGAATTTTCATTACATACCCACAGTGTATTTCACATTTCTAAATAATCTCTTTCAAATCCACCAATTGATAACATCTAACTGGGAGACCAGTGATTCCAGTTCTGGCAATTGACCATCACTAACGTTAAAACACACAACATAACAGCTTGACCTAGATCTTTGGCTACGCTACTGGATAGTCTGTCATCACAACCAAAACTTGATGGTAGCATGGGCAGACAGACCAAAAAAAATACTCTGGCAACAATTTATCAGTAACTACATATTAAAAAAATTGTGTATAAGGTAGCTAAAACAAGAACACAACAGAATTTTCATTACTTACCCACTGTGTACATAACATTTCTTCAACATCACTTTTAAATTTACAAAAAACACAACATGTAACTGAGAGAAGAGAAGTTCTATTCTGGCAATTGAACATCAGTAATGTTAAAACACACAACATTCCAGCCTGACCTAGATCTTTGTCTATGCTCCAGGATAGTCTGTCTTCACAACCAAAAGTTGATGTTAGCATGGGCAGACAGACCACAAAACCCTATATCAACAATTTACCAGTAACTACTTAATAAAAAAAATTGTGTATAAGGCAACTAAATCACGAAGATAACAGAATTTTCATTACATACCCACAGTGTATTTCACATTTCTAAATAATCTCTTTCAAATCCACCAATTGATAACATCTAACTGGGAGACCAGTGATTCCAGTTCTGGCAATTGACCATCACTAACGTTAAAACACACAACATAACAGCTTGACCTAGATCTTTGGCTACGCTACTGGATAGTCTGTCATCACAACCAAAACTTGATGGTAGCATGGGCAGACAGACCAAAAAAAAATACTCTGGCAACAATTTATCAGTAACTACATAATAAAATAATTCGTGGAAAAGGCAGCTAAAACACGAAGATATCAGAATTTTCATTACTTACATACAGTGTACATCACATTTCTTAATCATCACTTTTAAATTCACAAAGCGACAACATGAAACTGGGAGACAATTAATGCTACTCTGGCAATTTAACATCACTAAATTTAAAACACACAATATTTCAGCCTGACTTGATCTTTGGCTATGCTACAGGATAGTCTGTCATGACAACTGAAACTTGAGTGTAGCATGGTCAGACAGACCAATAACGCACTCTGGCAACAATTTAATCAGTAACTACAGAATAAAATAATTTGTGTATAAGGCAGCTGAAATAAGTGGAGAGCAGAATTTTCATTACATACCCACAGTGTATTTCACATTTCTTAATAATCTCTTTCAAATACTCTAAATGACAACATATATCTGGGAGACCAGTGATTCTTATTCTGGCAATGAACCATCACTAATGTTAAAACACACAACATAACAGCCTTAACTAGAGCTTAGGCTATGCTACAGGATAGTCTGTAATCACAACCAAAACTTGATGGTAGCATGGGCGGATAGACAAAGAAAACACTCTGTCAACAATTTATCAGTAACTAGATAAGAAAATAATTTGTGTATAAGGCAGCTGAAACACGAAGTTAACAGAATTTTCTTTTCTTACTCACAGTGTACATCACATTTCTTGACCATCACTTTGAAATTTAAAAATCGACAACATCTAATTGGGAGACAAGTAATTCTATTCTGGCAATTGAATATCACTAATGTTAAAACACACAATATTCCAGCCTGACCTAGATCTTTGGTTATGCTACAGGTAAGTCTGTCATCACGACCAAAATTTCAGCGCAGCATGGGCAGACAGACTATTAAAACGCCCTCGCAACAGTTTTGCAGTAACTACATCATAAAAAAATTTGCGTATATTACAGCTGAAACAGTTAGAGAACAGAATTTTCACTGTTTACTCACAGTGTACTTTACATTTCTATTTAATCTCCTTTAAATTCACAAAACGACAACATCTAACTGGGAAAACACTTGTTTCTATTCTGGAAATTGAACATAAATAATGTTAAATCACACAACATTCAAGCACGACCTAGTTCTTTAGCTATGCTACAGGATAGTTGGTCATTACAACCAAATCTTCAGAGCAGCATAGGGGAACACACCAATAAAACACACTGGCAACAATTTATCAGTAACAACATAACGAAAAATTGTGAATAAGATAGCTGAATCAATAGGAGAAACAAATTTTCATTATTTAGTCACAGTGTGTTTCCCATTTCTTTAATATCCCTTTCAAATGCACTAAATGACCGCATCTAACTGGGAGACCAGTCATTACTATTCTGGCAATTGAACATCA
The DNA here is from genome assembly GCF_021461385.2 of Schistocerca piceifrons. Taxonomy (NCBI): domain Eukaryota; kingdom Metazoa; phylum Arthropoda; class Insecta; order Orthoptera; family Acrididae; genus Schistocerca; species Schistocerca piceifrons. Next base: position 70,379,753 of record NC_060148.1, on the reverse strand, counting down.
GTCATGTTAAAACACACAACATTCCAGCCTGACCTAGATGTTTGTCTCTGCTAAAAGTTAATCAGCCATCACAACCAAAATTTCATGGCAGCATGAGCACACAGAAGAATAAAACAATGGCATACTATTATCAGTAAATACATAAGAAAAAAATTTGTGTATAAGACAGCTAAAAAAAGAAGAGAACAGAATTTTCATTACTTACTCACAATGTATTTCACATTTCCTCATTATCTCTTTTAAATTCACAATTTGACAACATCTAACAGGGAGACCAATAATTTCTATTCTGGCAATTGAACATCAGTAATGTTAAAACACTCAACAATGCAGCCTGACCTGGACGTTTGTCTCTGCTAAAAGTTAATCAGCCATCACAACCAAAATTTCATGGCAGCATGAGCACACAGACGAATAAAACACTGGGATACTATTATCAGTAAATACATAAGAAAAAAATTTTCGTATATGGCAGCTGAAACAAGACGACAAGATAATTTTCAGTATTAACTCACAGTGTATTTCACATTTCTTTATGATCTGTTATAAATTCACAAAACGACAACATCTAACTGGGAGACCAGTAATTTCTATACTGGCATTTGAACATCACTAACGTTAAATCACACAACATTTCAGCATAACTTAGATCATTGGATATGCTGCAGGATAGTCCATTATTACAACCAACACACAGACAAATAAAACACCGTGAAAATATAATCAGTAACTACATAACAAAAAAAACTGTCTTATAAAGCAGTTGAAACAACAGCAGATACGAATTATCATTATTAAATCACAGAATACTTCCCACTTGTTTACAGTGTCTCTTAAATTCAAAAATAGACAACATCTAACTGTAACACCAGTAGTTTCTATTCTAACAATTGAACATCAATAATGTTAAAACACACAACATTCCAGCCTGACCTAGATCTTTGGCAATGCTACAACTTAGTCGACCAAAACCTCAGGGCAGCATGGGCAGACAGACCTATAAAACACTGTGGCAACAATTTATCAGTAAATGCATACTAAAAATATTTTACATATATGGCATCCGAAACAAGAGGAATACAGATTTTCCATTATTTACTCACTGCGTATTTCACATTCTCTTAGCATCCCTTTTAAATTCACAAAACAACAATATTCAGCTGGAAGACCATTAATTTCTACTCTGGCAAAAGAACATCACTAATATTAAACACAAAACATTCCAACCTGACATAGACCTTTAACTATCCTATAGGTTAGTCTATCATCACACCCTAAACTTCAGGGGAGCTCTGGCAGACAGACCAATAAAACACTCTGGCAACATTTTATCAGGAAATACATAATAAAAAAATCGGTGTATAATGCAGCTAACACAAGAAGACAACAGAGTTCTCATTATTCACTCACAGTATATTTCACATTTCCTTAGAATACCTTTCAAATTCACAAAACAACAATATTTAACTAGAAGACCAGTAATTTCTATTCTGGCCATTGAACATCACTTATGTTAAAACATACAACACTCCAGCCTGACCTAGATCCTTAGCTATGTTACACGTTAGTCTGTCATCACAATCAAAAATTCAGGGCAGCTTGGACAACAGACCAATAAAACACTCTGGTAACGTGCGATTTGTATGTCTACGTACTCCTTCTAAATGATTGCCCAGTGTGGGACAAGCACATCTGCGGGAAATTCGTTATGATACAATTATTATCTACTATTCGAATCTCTGATTTGTCGGTTATATACATATTTACGGAGCTGTATGCGACCCTCAAATCGTTTTGTGACAGTAAAATAGTAGGACTGCTACTACATTCCACATCTGCGATGTCGATGCTGGATGTGTCCCTACAACCACAGCCGCCTCTCGCTTAGTGGCACAGCCTCCGGCTCACAACAGTCGCTGGTGACAAAAGCATCCCCTAACCCTGTGTACAGCGGTGGGAATGTGAATTTACTCCAAGTCTCCTGCCCACATCCAAATGCCTAATCTTTTCAGGTGCAAAACGCTTCCACCAGTGCCCGCCTCGTATTTCTTTCGACAACGAGCGTAATTCCGGTCTATTAATAAAGCAGCCACGAACGCTTTAATGGGCCTGGATAAGACTTTTGAACATCCCTTTACGTGTGATCTGCTCCTCACACTTCTCCATCTTATATTTTCACTGGCCTCCGTAAGGTATTCGTACTCTACATTACATGTTGACGTCTTCCTTTCACAACACGGAAACACCGCCAAGTTTGTTTCATCGTCGACAGTTGCTCAGCGGAGACCATGGGTGTGAAACGTATGAAGCTTGGAACGCACCGCAGGCGTTCCTTCCGGTTAGTGGAATCGATTAAGGTCTCACATGTAACCATCACAACAGAAAATTGGTCTCCGAAATTTTGGTCATCTAATTGTTGTGTCCCGCGTAGTCGATGTCTCTGCCGCACCTTTCATCTTGACTGCTCAGTACAAACATGGAAACTCGCGGCAGGTATCCGATTCTGTTAGCCCGCCTCGGTGCAGGGCTAGAAGCAATATCCACCACATTTCAGTATTGTCAGAACAGTTAATAAGTAGAATAGTGTTTACCTCTGGTCAGGAGAAGGAATAGGGGCTACTTGGTTCCATAGTGTCGTAGATATTTATCAAAAAAAAAAGAGAGAGAGAGAGAAATTAATTTCACCGTATTCATCAGTCTCTGAATCATCACTTCCACATCATAGACACTATAAATTTATTTCGTCTTCATTCACGATGATAGTTCCAATGTCATAGACCCAGTTAAGTGTTTTGTTTAATTTTGAACGCTTTGGCAACTGACCAACGGTGCGTGCTTTCACTAATACCGATTCTGTAGGGTCTCATACGTTGCTCCATAATAGCGTGACACACACGCTTGTCACGACATTTATGCGGTTACCGCTCTACTAGAGAACTTTTTGTAATCAGAAAACATATTACACGTCTAATTCCGTAGTGCCTCGTTATACGTGTCACATTTCCTTTTGCATAGTTACTGTCTACTGAACTCTATAGTTACAAATCGCTACCGACGCATTCTGACATTTTGCCGTTGTTAGCACATCCTACGAACGATTAAGTGTACTGGACTCCTGAGAATTCGAACAACATTCTGTAACGCATCGTCTGGCATATACAGGGCGGAAAAACTATTTGACCAAAAGCGTAGGGCACAAAGAGAGCGCCAAACGAAGGAATCTGAGTATAGAAAATACAGATCGCAGTTAAATATTTAAGGCGGTACGGCAGCATGGAAACGGTGGTCAATTAGAACATTCTCTATACATACTACTGTTAATTAAGTGGTGGCTCATTTTTCACTCATTTTCACTTTTTTTAAATATACTCAAACAAGAAACATGGGCATGTGATTGTCCTCATTTCTGAACAAGTACTGTCTTGTTCGTCAGGTGAATGCGATACACGTGTTTGTGACGCTTCAAATTTATCTTGTTCCTATCGTGACGACTGGTTAGTGCAAACATTCTGTTTACGTATACATTTTCTGTAAAATACCTATCATTTTGAACAAGGACCTCAGTATGTCAGATTTCAATTACGTTTCCGTAGCGCTGAAAATATGCATTAACGACTATTAGTCACCATATACACATTCCTATGTTTCGTGCTGTCCTTCCGCCCTCCTTTTTTGGTCAAACTGTTTCTCCACGCCCTGTATAACGGTGCTGGATGGCAAACCTCGCTCAAACAGCACTGTTTAAATTAGTCGCTTCATACGTTCGTTACAGATACGTCACTGAATGACACCCAGCCAGGTCGTCCGCCTATATTCCGCCACGTCACTGGAAAGCCAGCACGCGATCCACAAAATCACGAAACCAGCACCTGATTCGCGTAGTGACACTGTACTGGTTGTAAGCACATTCGGACAATAATCGCAATTGCAGATCGTTGTAATGTAAAAGCCGAGTTTATCTTTCCGTTAATTCTCCGTCTCCCGCAGACCACAGAGCTCTGTCGCTGCATCAGCGGTCGATTGTTGCTGCTGGCGCCACGGGAGGATGGCAGTTACATTCAGAGTTTCTCCGGAGTAACTGGGATTCTGTTAAAGGAATGAAAACAGAAAGAAGTAACGAATGAGGCAACTCGGAATCAAACACTACGTTTCTGGTAGTTTAATGCGCTGACCATTTTGAATGATAACTTTCGTGATGCGATTAAGTTACCAGCAATTACAGAAACCCAGGTTTTAAGTTGGGCCCTCCACAGACAAACTCACTATAGTTATCGTCCGTGCCAAGTTTCATTTTACACCCAACTAAATTACACTATTTATTATGACCTACACATAACCTATCCTGTAATTCATGACGAAGTTGACTATTTCTACTACCCCTCTCGTATTTTTTTTAGGTAAGGAATTAGCAAAATGCTCAGACGAAACAGCAGTCTTGCGTCTGTCACGCAATCATCCTGGAAACAATTCCTCTATCCAGAGCATTTCTTTCTCCGACAGAGGAATGATTTTACAATTACCTTTGCATGTAATTCATACTTTACTGTATAAACTGAATATTTAGTAATAGGGCGAACCGAGTTAAGTACTGCATAGTGAGAATGAATGCTGCGATTTTGATCTTCTATGACAAAGGCAGACGTCATTTCGCGTCTGCTGCCAGTTGTAAGACGCATTCCAGTAACGTGTCCCACTCACTGACCAGTTACGCCGATTTTAATCTGTCCACCCGGTGCCATATCGCCGCCCACAGATTTCTGGGTAGTCCTCCTACGTAACAGAACTTGCCCGGCCTTTGCCTCCCGCTGCTGTCGATGTAGTTCAGATTTGCCGTTTCAAGATCCGCCAGACAGTCGGCCGCTCGCAACACGCGATCCACGACCGCTTTCTCTGAAGACTGCCGCCGGTTGTGAATTTGGCTCTTTCTCCATTCAGATGATGCATCTTCCATAGTGGCACCTAACTGCTTATGCCTCTTGTTACTCCATGCCACGATTGGTGCCTTTTTACTGAAGAACTAAATAAAAAATAATGCCGCGTTATATTTTAAGTAGTTGAAAAGTGCACCTCGCAGGAAACATAGTGGTTTCAGACATTGAAATCAATTTCTTCCTCTCAGGAAAAAAATGATGTTTCAGGTAATGTTGGAATGTGACGAAAAAAAGAATGTACTTATTTCCATTATTTTCAAAAGAAATAAAAAATATAAACTTATTTCATGTTTTAATATGCTACTACTTATTTGAAAGCGCTGAGCAACATTTCGCTCGAGAACGAAAACAGTGTGAAATTTATTCTACGGCTCCTGACTGCGTTATACGACATTCTCTGGTGCTGTGTGGAGGCGGATTTAAAATCGCAGCCGCCCGTTTCTTTGATGTGGCAGTCTTGTCGGCTCACAGTTGCCTCATTTTACCTTCTTTCATACAAATAGGCTACAGCCGTCCCTCGTTGCCGACTACTAAAGATTTTTATGTACGAATGTTCTGTTTTTATTTCTTGGAAGTGCGTGATTCGCACCCCAAAGAGCGCTATCGAAAGACGTTCTGATGGCGCCCCGTGTTGCAGAAGAAGTTACTGCGGAAGGAGTCACAGAGGACGCAGTGTAGTCGCTGGCCGACAGGTGGCAGCATGCGACTTGCCGTATTAAGCTTTGATATAAGGAATAAGACGTTGAAACGGAATAAACAGCGCGAAAAAGATGTCTACGGGCACCATTCTGTCACACAACGATCAACGACCTTGTATATAGTAATGGACACGGAAATTCTGGTATCTTTTTGCAGAAAATTATAAATGTCGAACGGAGGAGAAATGTTAAGCGTAAAAATAAGATATTTGATTCTCTGTGTTTCCGTTTCGAAAGAGTAACAGTATGTCAATAATCGCTTTCATTCTGTCAAACAAAATATAAACGTTATTTAACAGTTCTACAAACAGGTAACCAATGTGCTTTTTATAAACCGATCTGCCGCTACCGCTTCTGGTTCGTCAGGTAAACACTATCATATCGACTCCCGAAACATGGTCACCGATGCCGGATTTCGTATTGTATTTTGAAGGAAAAAAACACTACCACAGCATTCCATCATTTCACGGTTTTAAGCACTTTCATTTTATCGAAGAATTGAGACTGCGGTCAGCACCCTTGTCGTGTCATGTCTGATAATGTGTAACAGTGCAGGATGACAAAACCCCGCCCAACCGCCACTGCTTACGTTTGCGGTTTTTCACACACGTCAGTTGCTGACTACCAAAAGGGACGCCACTCGAACGCCAGCACGGGTTACACAAAATCGTGAAACCGGCGTCGCATTCGCATACTGACACGGTACTGACGTTGGGCACTTTTAATCGCGCTTGCACATCGTAGAAAGTTAGAGGCTGAGTTTATTTTTCCGCTAATTCTGCGTCTCCTGCAGCCCACAGAGGTTTGTCGCTGCCTCAGCGACCTATTGTTGCTGCTGGCGCTCCACAATGTCGGCCGTTTTAACTTTCTTGCGAATAATAACGGTTTTATGGAGAAAATGAAAACGGAAAAAGGATAGTAAATGCACAACCATCAGTTAAACTTTACATTTATCGAAGTTAGAAGCGAGTATACCATTAAACGATAAATAACGTTGGTGGAGCACACATGAATGTGTTCAATCTATATAAACCCACATTTAGACTTTGACCTTCCACACACAAACTCGCCAAAGTTAAACGTTCTGTCCAATCGGAATAAATGCTACCGACATCCACTAATCATTTGTGGAGACATGCTTTCATAACACTTCCACCTCTGTATAGCAAACGCTTGTATGCTATATTACGCATTTCAAAGCATTTCAATATTTTCGCAATAGTAATGGACGAGCTATAAATATTTATCGTCTTCTTTCTTCCTAATTATGATGTTTTATTCAGAAACGTTAAGTGAGCTTCGACCACCGGTTTGTTAACAAGGAGTGACAATGATATATTGCTGTGAAGCAGAGGGTAAAACTCGTATGCAGACGTGGAAAGTCGTCGTTCGTTGCAATAGTAACAACCTGTCGTATTCGCCACCAGGAAATGATACTACCTGAGATAAGCCACAATAATTTCCATAATCGTTCTCTTTCCAAAGCTAGACATTTCGTAGACTCATCATCATGATTAGTTCAGAGGTTTTCGTTTCTTCAGCAATAGATAAACGAACAATTACAAAGACGTGAATTTTTGAAATGTCGCCAAAGCAGTACTGTTACAACTGGGAACGGAGTGTCTCGCAGCGGCATTCTGGACACAAATGCTTTCGGCGTGTTTGCCGTGTTACATTTGAATAAGAAATCAAGATTTGAACGAATCTCTCCATCGTCTCTTTCTGGACCAGCCGGCTGCAGCCGTGCTGCCAAAGAAAGCGTCGATGTCTGCGACGCTGCTTCCACCATGCCTGAAACGTTTGCGAGTCTCGGAGATCCTGTGTAGCTTCTCAAGGAAAGACGGTAGCTGTGGTGACGGTACAAGTTTCTGCTGTACATTCCCACCTCTGCGGCCTGTCTTTCCACGGAACTGATGTACCTTAATTTTACCTGAATCTAAATAACGTAACTAATTTTGCCTAAAATATTACAGCGAATATTTATACTTATTGCTAACTATTTTCCCGTATTATCGTTCTAAGCATATTCAGGTTTCGTAATACCCTCTCTGTTTTCACACGTGTTGGTGGCCGTCGGCAAGCAAATGCACCATAAGCAGAGCAGGAAACTCACCGCCGTCAAATCAGCATCGGAGACGAATGTATTCAGGCCTTACTTGTGTTGTAAGAGTTGACTGCTTGACAAGTTTTCGTTATTATGGCGTTTTTCATTGCGACGCGAAAAGAAATAGTTGTTATTATTATTTTATCTCGTACTATCAAGAGGTTAGTGAATATCTCTGCCTATTTTTTTTTTTTGGGTGGGGGGGGGGGGGGGGGGCGGACAGCACTTCATTATCCGAAGGCCACGGCAGGCGTATGTTGCTCACACACTAAGGTGACGTCGTAACACCCACACACTCGCCTCATTCATTACGAACGGCTCTGCATTGCCACATGTGCTAGCTGTGAAATCGAGTGAGCATGGCCTTTTTGCTTCTGACTAGAATAATATATTAAGTACTCTAAAAAGACCCATGATTTTCTGAAGAGGTGATTCTTTCCGTTTAATAAGACACTTTTTCTTCTAGTGTAGGTATTAAACCTCTATGAAAGCGTGCAAATGGCCGATATCTGTCCGATGGCGGATACCTGCCCGGGCTATGAGCGCAGACCTAATACTCCTTGTGGTTTTGTGTTCGCCTCGTCAAACGGATCACGTGCTCTCTGTTGGCAACATGCTAATAATATTCCTGCAGCGTCTTACATCTCGAAATTCCACCGTAGTCTGTTTCACATTCTTGGTATATATCAAAACAATTCCGGAATTTTTTGAATGACCACGAAAACAAAAGTTGTCATTTTTAATTCCTCTTATTAAACGTGCCATTCGTCGTGTTTCAACAGTCGACATAACAACGCTGTACCACAGATGGTTCAAATGGCTCTCAGCACTATGGGACTTAGCACCTGAGGTCATCAGTCCCCTAGAACTTAGAACTACTTAAACTCACCTAAGGACATCACACACATCCATGCCCGAGGCAGGATTCGAACCTGCGACCGTAGCGGTCACGCGGTTCCAGACTGAAGCGCCTAGACCCGCACGGCCACACTGGCCGGCGTGTACCACAGATCGGTGCGAATTGTACGTCTACCTACTATCTCGAAGTCATTGCCCAATATGGGACAAACACATCTGCGGGACATTTGTGACGATAGAATTGTTCTCTAGTATTCGAATCTCCGACTTCTCAGTAATATACTTACGTGGGGGAGCGTATCTGTGAACGTCTAATAGTAGGACTGCTACTACACAGTACGTAGGGCAGTATTTGCAAATCGATCCGCCAATACCAGTTCTGTCTTATCACGCAACATTGCGATATGGATCCTGGAAATGTGCTTATAGATCAGCCAGCCTCTCGCTTAGTGGCGAGGGCTACGGCAAACAGTGGCCGGAGACAAGACAGCCCCTAACTCTGTGCAGAGCGGTCTGAATGGGTCTTTAGTCTTTGAGAGGTTTTGTCGCCGTGCCTAAACGCCTAATACTTTTTGGTGCAATATGTTTGCAGCAGTGCCCATCTCACACATCTTTCCACAATGAGCGTAATCCTGATCGCTTAATAAATCAGCTGTGTACGGTTCAGTGACCGTGCACGAGGCTTTTGAACATCCCTTCACATGCAGTCTTCTCTACCACATCACGGCTCCACTGGCGCCTGCCAGGAATCCGTACTCTGCACCATCTGTTAAATTTTCCTCTTCATGTTACAAGAAGACTAATAAGTTCGCTTCGTCAAAGGATAGCTGCATTGTACAGACCATGAGTGTAAAAGTTATGACGTTTGTTCGCCGTAGCAAAGTTGAATAACGTTTAACATGTAACCACATGATTAGAGGAAAACGGTTTCCGAAATTTTCGTCATCTGAACATTGTGTTCCGTGTTGTCCTCGTCTCTGTCGCACCGTCCTTCTTGATTGCTCAATACAAACATGCAAACCCGCAGCGGGTATTACATACCTTGATGGAGGACTAGAGGCAAAATTCACCACATTTCAGTACAGTGAAAACGGTAAATTAATAGAATACGGGTTGCCTCTGACAGGAGGACAAATGAGGGCAGCTTGGCTCCATAGGTTAGTGTGTGACAGGTGTATATGGAGATACAGAGACAACTTGATATCACACTATTAACCGGTCTCTGAGTCGTCACTTCCACATCACAGACGCTATAAAATTATTTCGCCTCTACTCACGATGATAGGCGCAATGCGAACGACGCCATTAAAAGTTGTGTTTCATTTTCCGTGCATTGGGAATTGAGCAACGGCGCACTGTCTCTCTTTTCATTAATACCGATGGTGTAGGGTCTCGTATGTTGCCCCATAATAACGTAACAGACGCTTGTGTCACGACATTTATACATTTACTACTACATGAAACATGGACATGTGATTGTCTGCATTTCTAAAGAAGTACTGTCTCGTACGTCGGCTAAGTATGATAAACGTGTATGCGATGATCTACGTTTTCCTTTTTCTCGACCTGAAGACTGATTAGTCGAAAGACTGTGTTCATGCGTACATTTTCTGAGGATTACCTTTCATTTTGAGTAAAGACGTCCCTATGTCAGATTTTAATTACGTTCCTATAGCGCCGAAAATACGCATGTGCGACCCTTAGTTAGGACACTCACATTCTTACGCTTCATACTGTCTTTCCGCCCTGCACTTTTGGTCAAATTGTTGTTCCGTACACACGGTATAACGTTGCTGGGTGGGAGAGCTTGCTCAACCAGCACTGCTTAAATTATACTCTTTTTATGTACGCTACACGTATGTCATTGAATGAGTCCCAAGTCCGATCATCCGCCTATATATTACGCCACGTCACTGGAACGCCAGCACGCTACATGCAAAATCGCGACAGCTGCATCAGAGCCGCCCAACTAAACAGTACCGATTATGTGATATGGAATAGCGGAGGTCGGTAAGACGAGTGTCGAAGCCAAGAAAAGGGTCACCGAAGCCAGGAGACATGCAGAATTAGTAAGGGTAGAGGCAGCTGGCGCCAAAACATTGGCAAAAACCGCAAATAACCGTGCAAGAATCGCTAGGCGAATTGGACACATGAATGCAATAGGAATCGATGCAATGAAAGCCCAGTGGAAGGAAGCACCTGCGAGCACAACGCAAAGAATGGAAAGCGTTGAAGAACGCGTTGCGGGTACCACCCAAAGGTGTGGAAGCGTAGAAAAAGGTGTGGCACGCCGGGAACGCCGAGTACAAATTGGTACACAGCGTGCAGGGGCGACGGCCGGCTCGGCGCGACGCAGTCGAGTACGAAGCGCGCTCTGCAGCCCAGGGAGCGCACGGCTGCAAAACTGCAGCCCGACCGCCACAACTGACGCTCAGTTCCAGTATCATTGTGGGGCAGAACCAGGAGGTGTCAGTTCGCGTCAAAGAGACGGGCGCGTGTCATACTACACCCAATAGAAATGTGCTAGAGGTACCAGACTTTGATTACAAACACATTTTATCGGTCCTCAAATTCCAAAATTTCCGGGAAAATGGAGGCTCACTTCACCCAGAAATTTTGCTGTCACAATTTTCTAACACGCTACTAATATCTTGGCCATTGACAACAAAATTAGAATTTATCTGCGGGCACATCGAGGGCACGGCAGCTGAGAAAATGCGTAGTGTTGCAGGTACATGCCGAATGTACCCAGAATTCACCGAGGCGTTACTGGGAAAGTATTGATCGCGCCAAGTGCAAGACCGAATAAAAGAAGAAATCATTTTGTATCCATATCCGCAGGCATCAGGCCTCTTCGAGGCTTTAATTAGAAAGAATCAGTTTCTTGATGTGCCACATAGAGATGGTGAAATAATGAAGTTCTGTTTCGCGAAACTGCCGAGCAACTACCAGCTAGCGCTTGTAGGAAAGTACGGAGCGAATATCGAAACATTGGAAAGCCTTCTGCGCGAGTATGAGTTAATTTTCGAAAAAGAAGCAGCGCATGATGGAAGGAAAGGGCAAAATAAGTATTACAATGGCGACTTTCGTGGAGCACCGCGCAATAACAACATCCATCAGCGTGGTGGAACATGAGGGAGCCAGGACTATAAGAGACAAAATTGGGGCGGCAGAGTAACTTGCAGAGACAAAACGATACCCGCCCGTATGACACGAGCTGGAGGCGCAGAGATTCACATGAAGAGCGGGACGAGTGAATCGAAATACGTGGTCCTAACCCAATCACCGAAACAGAAATGGAGGGAGAGCTTGAAGCCAGGACCGTGCGGTTTGGACTCGGGGTGGAAAATCCGCACAAATACTCGGACAGAGCCGATTACATATGTTGAAATGTGAGGAGCGCAAGAACGTAGTTTTTGTACAGAAAAAAAGTGTTGCCTGTGTGTGAAACAAAAGGGAAACATTTGTAAAATAGACATCTTTCTGTTGTGTACGTATTAGACATTAAGTGTGGTACTTTGTTTTTATTTATATTCTTTAACATGTACATGTGTAACTTGTAGGGGCTACGAGGCGACATGTGGACCTTCCGCATTCTTTGTTAACTCCGAAAACGAAGGGTCGGTCTAACTCACTTTTCTGTACTTTCCATGTCATGCGGGAGGCACCACTCTTCCGAGTCATTGGTAACACAGAGTGCACCTTCCCGTGTGTTTTGTCTTTACACCGTACCAATTACTGAGTCTTTGTTGAGGAAGAGCTACTGGGTGCATATCGACAGTGTTCCGGGCACGCCTCACAGCGCTGCACCACTTGTTTGTTTGCGCGGTATTTGTCACTGCTGTCATGGGCACACAACTGCGGTGCTGCACCTACTTTCAGTGTGGTTATTCTCTTCGTTGGCGTGTTGGGCACGCCACAGCGCGTTGCACCTTTCTGGAGCGTGGCGAGTTTCTCGTACGGTGGTACGTCACGTCTCTGAGCGTCAGCGGTCGTCGGGATTTACCGTGTGAGCGGTGTAATGCCGAACGTATGGAATTCCTCAACAAGTCCGGTAACTGGTGTCTCGGTGTGAGACCTAGCACACACGACAAGTCTAAAAGTATGATATTTACAAGAAATTGTGTACAGAGGTATCCTTGCATTGTAACTTGCGAAGTCTGCCGTGTTTTTTTTGTGTGTGTAAATTTTCCACCGTAAGTTTGTGTACATCCAGTACCATCTCAGATGAGTAGCGACCGACTCAGCGATCGGCCACGCCAGAGACAGCAACATCCACTGAGTTGTCTCAGCGGGGCAGGACGGGGGAGTACGTATGGTAAACGGGTGTAGCCGATAAGTTGCATACAGTATTTTTATTAATTTCCATTACTAAGGCGATTGCAGCTAATTATATCTCGTCTAATATGTGTTCATTGTTTATTTGTGTGCGTCCGCCATGTCTTGAGCAGTTTCAGGGATCGATCGAGGCCTCTGGGATCCTAGACGGCGAGGGACGTGCAGTGGCGCCTCTAGATAGCGTAGTTAGTGAAGTTGAAGAGTCAGCAGTAGTTGTGAGCATGCTCCAGTGACGGGTATGTCATAGGTGGGATTACGTACAGTATTTTAGAGTTACGGGTGGAGTACTTGAGCCTCTCTGTATCTCAATGAGTCGTACCCTGGTATTAACAATGGGCCCATAGGTTATGAAACGTCCCCTTAGAACAATTTATACAAGACTGTGCTTAAACTGACACACAATATTTTGTTAGCGCAACGCAATCTGACTTTCAAAATTCCCTACAAAAGAATGGCCCTGACTAACATTAAACTATACCTTTCACAAATCACTTACCTCACAAAAATCTTCGCTGCTCAAGCTACTGCAATACAGCGAGCGCCACTACTGCCAGCTAAATAAAAGATTCAAACTATGGAAGGCACTAACTACTGATAGGGATAGTTAGCAAATGAAAGATATTAATAGAGAACAAACAATGTATTTACCTTGATATCATCATATATAAATATAGCAGTTCATGACAAATTACAAAACTCCGCCATCTCTCTCCCCACATCCACCACTGCTGGCGGCTCACCTCCAACTGTGCAACGCTACGCGCTGTTCACATCCAGCTGCCGCTGCCCAACACTACAATGGCAGACAACAATGCAAACTAGCCACAGACTGCACACAGCACAGCCAATGATTTTTCATATAGAGCACTACGTGGCGTTACCAATAAGAAAACATAAACAGCCTACTTACATAGCCCCCACGCTTCCCACAAAAAATTTTACAAATTGTTTTGGGCAGTGGCCAATAATGATTTGATAAAATTTTTCATAATTACAATAACAAAGATAGTAAATGCACACACTTATTGATACAATGTTGGTCAAAAGCCAAAATTTTCTCACAGTCCATAAAGACAGTCCTGATTCATCACAGTAAAATTACAGTGTTTTTCTTTTTTTTTCAAAGTCTTAACAGTAAAAGAGAATGCACACAGAAGTAGTGGATTTCCATACAGTCTTGAGGAAGTAGTGTCCTTCCAACGGAAAGACAGTGCTGACTCTTGACACGCTGACAGGTAATGGGCCACAATGGAGCAAACCCAAAGCAAAGTCATTCGAAGTTTTGAAGAATATTGGTAGGTAGGTCATCACAGAGCAGACCCACTGTAGTCCTGGTAGAGAGTATGGTATTGGTGGGCCACCAGAGGTGCAGACCCACTGCAGTCCTTGTAGAAAGTGTGGACAGGCCCACTGTAGTCCTGGTAGAGATGACCAGCAGCCATCTGTTGTGATTGTGCAGGTGCATAATCACCAGTGAAGAGTCTTGCAGTTAATATAGCAAGTCCATAACCACCACTTGTGCACTCACAAAGTTTTTTGGAATCGTCCTTAGAACCAGCAATGCTGTTATCCAGTCCCTTGCTGAATTATTAACACACGTGCAAACACTAACAGTCCCAACTTCTCACATATTGTCCATATACTATGACCAACAGAAACGTGTGCAGTGAAATGTAACTAACAAGTTAATAATATCATGAACTGGTGACAATTACAATTTTATAACATAAGAATACAATAAAGGTACAAAATACATCATTAAAAACATAACAATATAGATAAAATTTGTAGTACAGGCTTTACAAAAGAATAGAAATAGACATATACGTCAGTGTTACAGGAATTATGACATGAGTACATACATAGAAGATCAGAATAACTTGCGAAACATCAACTTCACACATGAGCATTTAAACAGAATGAATAATGTCTAACATCTTTACAAAGTAAATAACATATTATTAATGCCAATTATATTTGAGGATAACAGTATTCCTCATCATAGTGAATGTAGCTTAATATTAAAAGAGGAAAAAATTCTATGAAACTACACAGAGACAGGAAGAAAACAACTACACAAGGGTACACAAACACATAGTGGGATAACACCAATAGGAAAGGATAGGGTTCGTTTTCAGTATAACATTTGGTACTGCAATCCAAACCAAAACTTCATATATCTTTCCTCTTATTTCATCCTTTGTTTCCACCAAAAAAATTCTATCTAAGCATGCTTTCTGTATTTATATGTTCACACATTTCTCACCTCAACATTTATTTCCAAGAAAATCCTACCTAAACCTGTTTTCTGTACTTTTTTTTGTATAACTTCTCAATGCATTCTTCACCTATTCTCCATAGTCAGTTTCTTATATAGTCTACCCCCTCTTAAGCTAACTTAAATCTACTGAGCTCAGATGCTAAACTAAGGGACGAGGCAATGCAGCAGCACATAAAACAATTAATATAAACAGCAATGAAAAAAATGGAAAATCGCAAAGCAAGCTACAGTAAATCTAAATTACCAAGCAATTCAACATTACAACTAATATGAGGCAATGCGCAGCAAACAAAAAAATAAATCTGGCTTAGCAGAGTAACACAAATTAAAGTTCAGTAGCACTATGCCTGGCAAACAGCAGCTTATATCTAAACATGACATAGCTCAAGCAAAAAAAATAGTACACTAAAGATAACAATGCAGATAAGGGAAATGTATAATCACATCTTAATGTCTAAGTAATTAAAGTGGTGCACCACAACAACTGATTGTAAAAAGAAATATTACCATGTACTTGAAAAGAAAATTATGTGTTACTGTTACTAGTTCCTTCTTATTGTTCTTTCCTTTCCAAGTGCTCCTTTTTTAAAGAATGTGGATCATAAAATAATTATTTAATAGATCTGTTGACAGAAAGTGTTCACATTAGCAAATGCATTTCATTTTATAAAAGCAATGCTGCAACACAGCTGGAAACCAGATATCAAATGAAATAAGCAACTATGAAAAGCAAAGCATAAAAATATCATTCAGTAGTCATGTGACATTTCATAAGTTAGTAGAAATTCTCTCAACTCTCATAGAAAGACGCTTGTCATAATCAGGTGTGCAGATGTAAAAATATTTCTTGTCATTTTATTAGGCATTTCAGTAAATATCATAAATTACGAGTTCCACAGTATGCTTTCAACAAGGAAATGTCAGTAGCACGGATAATGGCCTCCCCTTTTTTTTCTATCTGTGCCGCTGAAAGGCTAATGGTTTTTTTTTTTTTTTTTTTTTTTCGGGCGGCTGTCGCCCAGGTGGGTGCCCGCGACGCATTACGTGCAGGTGGTCACTTAACTTTCTTACGGAAATATTTACGACAGCAGTTTCCGCTACAGTGACAGTCTCATACACAAAATTTCACGGGTCGAGAATTTGCGTTGCAAATGTGTAGAAACAAAATCTTATCAATATAACAGTGTTATCTACCTCAAATGTACTTTAAAAATCATGCTCCCTTACCAAATATATCATTCAAAGCTCTCATAGTATCACAATGGTTCCGAAAAAATATGAGCATTTCACAAAGTACAGACAAAATACAATTTCATAAGTGTGAAGTTATCCAACTGTGTAATTGCGTAAACATCTGTCACTGATGTAGTAAAAAAAAATGTTTATCTCTCAGTTAAATGATCAGATAGCTGTGTAATTTGTGTGTTAGAGAAATATGGTACCGATGTGTAAAGTTGTATAAGCAAATACCATAATAGCTAGGGTTCCTTGTGGTTGCCACACACATGGTACACAAAGTAGGCGTATACCCCCCTGAGGATTAATGTAATTATACCCTCAGGTGTTACAGATTACACCAATGGAATGAAATATATCACGGAAAACTTTCTTTGTAATTCAAAAATCTTTAAAAATAAATGTTTTAAGTATAAAATTGATCACTCAAATACGTGTACTGTAGCGCTAAACTGTGCGTCTTGTAACATAATCTCTGTGGAAGTGTCGTAGTTATCGTCCTCCGAAAGCTAAGTTCTGCAGAAGTCAATGTACTTACCTCATGATAAACAAAAGTGAAATGCTTTGCGTATAGATATCATAGTTATTATGCTTATTGGCGTGATGAAGAAAGTACTGTACAGTAACGTATTGTTGTGCCACGAAAAAGGCTGTCTCATTGTTGCTATACCACAAAAGTTACTACTAAAACATGTTTTTCTTTCCAGAAGAATTCAGAAAACTGTGCAGATATAAAACAGATACACCGCAAAAGCAACATTGTAAATTGTCACTCATTAGTAGCGTCGTGATAAAAATCGTGTAGCTGTCACATAAACTAACCTCTGTGTCATCTGGTATCTCTCAGAAAGCACTTTAAATTCAGAATGTATTTTCAAATAAACCAAAATGTTGCATTAAAATCTCATTAGCAGTATTGGTAAATGTTCTAAGTATGTAAGCCTTATAGTCGTTACGTAATCGTGCAACAAACAAGCGAGAATGTACACACACAATAACACTGTGACATCTGTTCACTATAACAATGCATTCGTCATTTCTGTTTAAATAAGTTCTCTTGGTTCTTGATTGGATATTTAACTTCAAACATTGTTGTATGTTAACAGATTCTAAGTCTGACAAAGCAGTTTAGTAATGTGAAGCGAAAAATTTTATGACAAAGACTAAGTTAAAAAGCAGATTATCTTTCAATAAACAGTTTTACATGTGAAATGTGGTGTAAATCTTTACTCTTCCTAGTACGCATAGTTTCAACTTCAACGCAATTATCATGTGGTATACGTCGGATTCTGTAAGGTCCATTGTAAACTAGAAAGAATTTGTGACTCAAGTGTTTCTTCTTATGTGACAATGAATGAGCTTTAATGAGAACTTTCTGACCAATATACAACTTCTTTGCATTTGCTTTACCGTGTAGTTTTCTCCTTTTGTCTGCTGCAGATTTTATATTTCTAGAGCCAAATCAATTATGTCTTTGTGTTGAAGTTTACGTGTATTCGGGAAAGGTACAAGCTCTCTGATTCTGTTCGGTGGTTCTTCATTCTTTAGTACAAGAGTAGGTGGTAAAGCAGTGGAGTCGTGAGGCATTTCATTCAGCACGTTTTGAAATAAGTGTAAATATCTGTCCCAATGCTGATGCTTTCTGTGACAATAAAGTCTGCAAAGCTTATTGATTTCTTTCATAGTCCGTTCAGACGGGTTGCAATGTGGTGAGTACAATGAAATAAAAACAGGTTTGATTTTATGATTCCGAAGCGTGCGTGACCAAACAGCAGATCTAAATTGCGGTCCGTTATCTGAAATGACTTTAGCAACGTGGCCAACTTCACGTAAGAAATTTTTAACAAAGGCGTTGGAGACAGATCGTCCAGTGGCTTTACGTAACGGAGTGAAAGAAACAAATTTTGAAGTAAGTTCAACAGCGACTAGAACGTACGAAAATCCATTGGATGTTCTGACAAGCGGTCCCAAGAGATCAACAGCAGCAAATTCTTTTAATTTAGAAGAAATAAGAGGAAACAATGGAGCACGATGTGTGACAGTAGATGGTTTCGCCTTTTGACAAAGTTTACAAATAGACAAGACTCTTCGAATTCTTTTTTCCATATTGTTAAAATAACAAGTCGTTCGAAGAATATGATAACATTTTCGTGGACCAAAATGTGCGTAGCTGAAATGAATGTACCAAATGAGCTTATTAACAAAATCGTCAGGAATGCAAAGTACCCATAGCTTGTCATCAACAGTGCAGCGTTTGAACAGTATGTTGTTTCTAACCAGATAATAATGCCGAATCTGTGTGTGTGTCTTTTCATGCCATTCGCTCTTGATGTCTTTCCAAATCGGATCTTTATCTTGTTCATGAGCAATGTCCTTTAAAGATGTGGTGATGAAGTTTTCAAAGGCGACTTTCTGAATGTAAAGAATACTGAAATTTTTTTCGAGGTTGCCTTCTGTGGTACTTTTCTCAAGCCCAGCCGGTGCGCGTGACAGTGCGTCCGCAACAATGTTCTGCTTGCCGGGAATGTAGACTATTGTGAAGCGGAATTCTTGCAGAAACAATGCCCAACGTTTTAACCTATCATGATTTAATTTTGAAGACATAAGAAATTGTAATGCACGATGATCACTGTATACTTTTACGTGCTTACCAGAAAGAAAGAAACGGAATTTGTTAAATGCCCAAACGATAGCTAACGCTTCTAATTCAGTAACGGAATAATTTTTTTCAGATTTTGTTAGCACTCGGCTAGCAAAAGCAATGGTTTTCTGAATGGTAGTGTCATTTTCTATGGCTTCTTGAAATAAATGGGCACCAAGACCGACTTTAGAAGAATCCGTGCTAAGGCAGAAATCTTGTGACAGATCTGGATGAGCTAAGATTGGCGCGTGAAGTAACGCTTCTTTCAAAGAATTGAATTCCAATTGCGCTTGTTCGTCCCAGTTCCAAATAGTATTTTTTCCAGTGAGAGAACAAAGTTTTGGTGTAACAAGAATTTGCATATTCAGAAAACAACGGTAAAAATTTACGAGACCTAGAAAACTGCGGACTTGTCTTTTTGTGGATGGAACTGGAATGGCTCTGATTGCTTCTAACTTTTCAGGATCCGGCTGAATGCCTTCAGAAGAAATAATATGTCCCAAAAACCTCACCTTTGACCTACCGAATTCAGACTTTTCCAAGAACTGTAATTCCAGATTCTGCAAAAATACGTAACAAACTGTTGAGGATGCGATTATGTAGTTCCCATGAAGCTTCTGCTATTAGAATATCGTCCACATATAAGGTGATGTGACGTTTTAAGAACTCAGGTAATATGGAATTTAGCCCGCGAATGAATGCTGCTGAAGAAATGTTCAAACCAAAGGGAAGTTTCCGAAACTGATAACAAACGCCGAAACAAAGGAAAGCTGTGTATTTTCTACATTCTGGATGAAGTTCGATCTGATAAAAGCTGGATCTGAGATCAATGGAAGACAACACTTTTACACCATTAAAATTTTGAAGAAGTTCTTCCAACGTTTGCGGCCTGTCTGTTTCAGGAATAATGATCGTATTGATTTGTCTCGAATGTAAGACAAGCCTGATCGATCCATTTTTCTTCTCAACAACATGTAATGGATTGTTGTATGAGCTTACT
The DNA here is from genome assembly GCF_021461385.2 of Schistocerca piceifrons. Lineage (NCBI taxonomy): Eukaryota > Metazoa > Arthropoda > Insecta > Orthoptera > Acrididae > Schistocerca > Schistocerca piceifrons. The sequence goes on along the minus strand of NC_060148.1, from coordinate 70,359,666 downwards.
GCAGGCTCAATAATGCCCTCGTCGAGCATAGATTGTATTTCTGTTCTAACACGGTCCCTATAATGTGCTGGAATTACATATGGTCTAACACAAAATTTAGCATGCTCACGAACACGAAATTGGTATTGAAATCCCTTGATTGTTCCTGTTTTATGAGTAAAAACTGTGGAATGTGCTTGTAAAATCTCAAAAAGGTCCTGCCTATCAGTGTCATTACAATTCTCAATTGTTTGAGTTTTATTCTGAATTAACTCATTAATTTCAAATATGCCGTTGATATCATCCCTGTCAGTTCTTGCAGAGTGATTGTTAGTGTCTAGTTCCGTAGAAAATTCCGAACTGTTGTCCAACAGAAAGTAAAGCCGATTGATTTCTTCGTCATGGTTTGAGAGCCAATCTTCAAATTTCAAAGCTATTGACTTACCTTCCTTCTCTAAACTTATTTCAGCATCGTGAAAGTTTAAGATTGCTTTGAATTCATTCAAAAAGTTTACTCCCAATATAATTTCCGTCGACAATAATGGAACAATAAGAAAGTTCGTAGAGAAGCTGTGGCTTTGACAAAAGAATTCTAAGTTGGTTTGTTGGCGTACATCTACACTTTTTCCAAAGATTGCACCTTGTAATTTAATCTTACGTAACGGAAGTGTGGGGCAATCGTTCGATTTGTTGCATTTGCTAAAGGCTGTTTCACTAATTACTGAGATGGGACTGCCAGAGTCAAGTACTGCCGTAGATTTTACGTCATTTACAGTAATGTGAATCACAGGATATGCAATGTTGTTAAGTTTTACGTCGTGTTCCTGGAGTAAGATGTCCCTAATGTCTTCCATTTTTACGTAATTACTAGCTACGGCAGCTGCGTCATCAGTTTCATAAGTACGTTTTGTTGCTGCCAGCGGTGTGAGTCATTGCCTATTGTCTCTTTGTTGGCGCGCGTCGTTATTGGGATTTGGAGACCTAACTTCTACAAATTCACCGTGACGAGAGGGCCCTGCTCTGTTTGAATCCCGCCAGTTCTGATGCAATTCAGGTCTGTCGTTACGATCATATCGTCTGTCGTCATGTCGGTAGATTCCATAGTTTCTTTCTTGTCGGTCACATGGTGGAGAATTTCTCCCTGAATCGTAACTGCGCGCTGGTCCGTTGCATCTAAAGTTATTCTGTCTCCCTTGATAGTATTTATTTTGGTTCCCATATTGTCTGTTTCTCTTATTGTCTCTGTGATAGTCATTACCACGGAGAGGTGATCTTTCCCTGTAGTTATTACTACTCTGCCAACGGTTGTCATACGGGTGGTGTCTGTTTTGGTCACGATTTGTGTTGTGATAATAGCCTTGTCGTGTCAAGTTATTACTTCTTTCATCGCAGAATTGCGACGCATGTGACCTGTAATTCTTGTGTTCCTGGTTTCGCGTTCCGCGATTGTCAGTGTCAATTTCTAATTCTTGTAAGAGTCCCTGAAATGCTTCAATGTCGTCTTTGCAACGTCCTGCCAAAATAATATGTCGTAAATGTTCAGGCAGTTTGATTAAGCAAATGCGGATGAGTTCTGAGGGGCTGTATGGGTTTGAAAGATATTGATTCTTATGCAACATGTCTTCAAAATATTTCACAAGACTGGAAAATTCAGATTGTTCAAAGTGTTTCATCATCATGATGCTATGTTTTACTCGGTCTTGCGTGGTTTGAGACCAATATGCTGAGAGGAAGGCATGGTAAAATTCTCCTTCACTGTGGCAATCGTGAATGACCGATCGCATTCTTACAGATGGTTCATTCTCTAAGTAGCCACACATAAATTCTAATCTGTGTTCTAACGACCAGTTGGGAGGAAAACAATGCGAGAATTGATGGAGCCATGCTTGTGGATGAATGTCGTTGCCAGAATTCTTAAATGTTTTGAATTTACGTGTAGTAATAAACAGCTTATAGTCAAAATCATCATGTCGGCGAGTCGCATATCGGTCATTGTTAGGTCGTGTCGGCCGTTCCATCTCAAAATTCGGTGCACATTGCCAATTTCTTTCATAACTTCCGAAATGCCCTGCGTTATTATTTTGCGGCTTTTCCGTATTTCTAAGTCCCTCTTCCCGTGTTGGAGCGCGAGTGTCCTCTGAAATACGTAATTCTTGTATTACCTGTGTCAGCTGATCTTGTACTTCCCGGATTTCTCTTTGGTGTTGTGTATTAATTTGATTCTGATTTTGTTTGAATTTCCTAATTTGTTCGTACTCTTCCGTGTCATTAAAGACTACCGGTCTTGCGTCAATCAGATTATCATCTACCTTCGTAGATAAATTAGTGAACTGATCCAAAAGTTCGGCTACTTTCTCCAATAGTGTACTTATTTCCTCAGTGTGTTTTTCTGAACCAAGTTTCAGAGTATCTACTGTGTCCTTAAAGTTTTACTGAGTTTTTGCAAGTTGCGTAACCGAATCGGCAGATGCAACTGAGTCAAATTTAGCTTGCAAGGTCTCATGATTTTCATGAACAATAATTTGCAGTTCTTTTATGGCTGCTTCGTGATTCTGTAATGCATTTCATGCCGCGAAAAAATAGGTTGAAAATGCTCACAAATTTGTGTTTTTACATCATTACAGACTTTTTGACATTTCGATTCAATGTTATGTAACTCAGTAGTTAAATCTTCACGCATTTGTTCAAGAGTTTGTTCCAATGAGTCTATCTTTTGAAGCTGTTGCTGTGTTTGTCTCTGATTTTGTTCCATTGTCTCTAACTTTTTGAGATTTTGTTCCACTGTGTCTAACTGTTGCTGTGTTTGTCTCTGGTGTTGTTCCATTGTGTCTAACTTTTTGAGATTTTGTTCCACTGTGTCTAACTGTTGCTGTGTTTGTCTCTGGTGTTGTTCCATTGTGTCTAACTTTTCAAGCTTTTGACCCATTTGTTGCATTAATTGTAATAACAATGCACTGGTGTCTGAAACATGTTCCTCAGTGCTTTTCGGCAGTGAAGTTGCACCGGCAACATTCACATTTTGACAAGCGGAAAATGTGTTTTGACTCATTTGAGAAAACGGTGAGAACCCAAAACCTGAGTCTGCAGTATTTGCAATATTGTGTTCTGTCATTCCCGATTCCTGAGGCGAGCTGTTGCCGACCAATCGATCGATAACGCTTCCCTGTTCACTACCTGTTTCACTGTCTACACCATTGTTTGCCGCCCGCTCCATTTCCCTATGCGCAATTACCAAATTACTACTTTGAACATTAGTTAATTCATTACTCTGCGGCGCTAACACACTGCTTTCATTTTCACTGTCATTTCTCAGTTTACTTTGGAGCCTAGTATTACGTTTTTCACACGCCATAATTGTCACAATATTTCACACGATAACACAGAAAAGCACAATTTGAAGAGCAAAAGCCGGCCGGAGTGGCCGAGCGGTTAAAGGCGCTACAGTCTGGAACTGCACGACCGCTACGGTCGCAGGTTCGAATCCTGCCTCGGGCATGGATGTGTGTGATGTCCTTAGGTTAGTTAGGTTTAAGTAGTTCTAAGTTCAAGGGGACTTATGACCACAGCAGTTGAGTCCCATAGTGCTCAGAGCCATTTGAACCATTTTTTTTTTTTTGAAGAGCAAAATAAAATAACATAGCAATGGAAATAATGTCTACTTAATTGCCAGCGCAGCTGCGAAATACTTGGTGCAAATCTACATGCATGCCACAACTGTTTTACTGTACAACAATGAAAAACTACAACTACAAAGGAAATTCTCTCTATGATTACGCGCTATCAATAAACAATAGCTACACCAATTACACAAACTACAAGAAAAAAAATCAGAAGATTCCAGTGAGGTATCCTCGGCTAAGGGTCGCCATATGAAACGTCCCCTTAGAAAAATTTATACAAGACTGTGCTTAAACTGACACACAATATTTTGTTAGCGCAACGCAATCTGACTTTCAAAATTCCCTACAAAAGAATGGCCCTGACTAACATTAAACTATACCTTTCACAAATCACTTACCTCACAAAAATCTTCGCTGCTCAAGCTACTGCAATACAGCGAGCGCCACTACTGCCAGCTAAATAAAAGATTCAAACTATGGAAGGCACTAACTACTGATAGGGATAGTTAGCAAATGAAAGATATTAATAGAGAACAAACAATGTATTTACCTTGATATCATCATATATAAATATAGCAGTTCATGACAAATTACAAAACTCCGCCATCTCTCTCCCCACATCCACCACTGCTGGCGGCTCACCTCCAACTGCGCAACGCTACGCGCTGTTCACATCCAGCTGCCGCTGCCCAACACTACAATGGCAGACAACAATGCAAACTAGCCACAGACTGCACACAGCACAGCCAGTGATTTTTCATATAGAGCGCTACGTGGCGTTACCAATAAGAAAACATAAACAGCCTACTTATAGTTAAGTCACTATTCTTTACAATAAGGATTAATTATAAAGTCTCTCAGCAGAGTATAAGAATTTTGTGTTGTATTAGTGTAACAGTTCTATTCACGTAAATATTCGCCTCTATTAATTTGTTTTATGGAATGTACAAAATACGATCTTTACAAATTCTGAATGCTGTTTTAGTAAAAAGTTTTGAGGAGGCACTCTTTATGAAAGGTCGTAAGTATTGCGCAGGTACTGCGAACAGCGAGTGACTGCTGGACGAGAACTGACGCTGCACGGTGGTCGGTGTGGAGTAAATGGAGGCCGAGCGGCAGGCAGACGCCTGAGCGAGGCGGCTGTCAGTCACGACACGCCCCGCCCCTCCGCGACGGCTCAGAGGCGCGTGCCGCCCACCTGCGGCGGCTCACCTGGCCGACAGCCTCCGGTCAGCTGAAGGCGGACACAACCCCGGGATCCCACCGGGACGGGCGACCCCGTTGGCGGCTGGCCGAGGAGACAGCACGGCACCGCTCAGCGGTGACGCAGAAATGGGGACTCGACTGCAGGAGAGGTGCCAGACGACGAGGGCGTACTCTGACAGTGGCAGCACGGAGAGTCGGAGACATCTCTTGAGGCGCACTTCTGACGGACGCCGTTTACCGTTCCTGCACGAATTCGCATAAATCACAATAATAGGCCGGACTGCACGCCCAAAGCAGTTCTGTGCCGGGTATTGATGGACTGCAGTTTGTCGTGATTATGTTCTCTCCTACAGAGAGCAGTTCCGAGCAATCAGCCACGTTGATCGATCTGCTATCCTGGCTTCATCCTCCATCAGATGAATCCACTAGTGTTGCAGTCACTCTGAGAGTAGAATCCCGTATTGCAATTTTTCGTTCTAGATAAGACCAAGTGTACTGTCTTAGGACGTCCAACTACCTGTCCTACGGCTCTGTCCCGATTCTTGCGGTCCTCAATACAATCAGAGCCCGTACGTGTGCTTGCCACCGTACCGCACTGTACTGCACATCAACAATAGGCTGTCGTACCACCCCACGAGCTTCTTGTCGATGGACAGTGCCGCTACAGAGAGTGAAGGATGACTGGAGCAACTTCCGGGTGCCGCGCCTGGTTCCCAGCAACATTAGATTGTTGGCCCACACCACCAGTCGCACTGCTTCCAGCTGGCGCCGCTTTCTCCACGCCAGGAACCACCATCCCGCTCCACAGACGAGTGTCGCAATATTCGTGTGTTGAGTGATTCGTTGTGTGACGTTAGCATGCGAAGGACGTTAGGGTCAACTGTTTTCTTTTTTTTTTTCTTGCTCAGACATCTGCGTGAACACAGTAACATTTGTGCTTTTAGTGAAAACATTGTTTTTTTTTTTTTTTTTTTTTTTTTTTTTGGCTCCAAACTTTATTTCAGACACTAGAGATTGGAAATTCAATGTCAAATACATGTATATTTTTCTGCTTTATAGCTTTCAGTCTTCTTTTTTTATATGTACATGTTCATGTTAAAGATATCCTGGTTCCCTATCATCATGTCAGTTTGGAACAATTTTTTTTGGTGATGCACACTATGTTACATAATCTTCGATCACACAGCTACACTTACGAAATTTCTGTCTTTCTATGTACACTATATCTCTCTATCTCACTTATGTTCATGCCTGTCAATTGTCACTATGTGTAAAAATTTCAATAGTTACAAAATGTTATATACAATAATATGCTACTGTTACACGAGAGTATTTTTGTTTGTCTATGTGAGCGGAATATCTGTGGTTACAATTCTGGTTAATGGTGAATGGACCATCAGCCAATCGATCACTGTAAAATATTTATCATCCTTTCTGTTCAGGGAAACGGCGTGAGAGTGGTTAAACGTCTCAACCGTGAAGCATAGAGATATTGTTTGTCTTTTTGGCTTCATGCAGAAGTATGTGTGTGTTTGAGTTGGGCACCAGTAGCTAATTCTCAAATGTTACTTTAATGAGAAGCTTGCAGGTCCATTAGGTCAACATTTTACTGCAGCTTCGAACTTAGCCTTCTGGCATGTGTTCAACATTTGTATGACTGTGTGAGTATGTCCATGTATGACAGTGGGCTCCCTGAGGGTGAATCTGTGTTGCGTGTGACTTATTCGTCAATGTGAGTAAGATGTTATGACGTCACCATACTGTCAGCGATAGACGCCCTCCCGAGATTTGAATATATGTAACACCTCTGAAGCGAAGGGAACAGTTGATTCTGGGAAGCCCGCCATATTTCTAACATTTTCCCTCGTTTGATACTTGCCTAATCTGAGCGTAATATTTCGCTAGGCGTTGTACGGAAAACTATTTGGAGCACTGTTTAAAACGAAATATCGAGGAATAGACAGATTTCTTTCTATAAGGAAAGGGCTTTACTTTTTCTGTCATCATAGAGGCCGCACAGATCAGATTTCGCAAACATGATTTCAACCTGTACAGTGGCTGTTCTGCAGAGCAGTTCGTCGAATCATCTGCTTCCCGACTTTGGGGAACAGCGTCGCAGACGTCGACACCTTGTCTGGCAGCACGGCGATAGTGATGCGGAGACGAAAAAAAAAAAAAGGCGATGGACCTATCTGAATTAATCCTGAAGTGCTGCTAAAGTTCATCTCGACAAGAGCACGGACCTGGCACAAGAATGCCGTCGCGAGAAACACCGTTCCCAGCTGTAACGGAATTTTCCGGCCTACAGCTGTTTTCACAGCAATTTATTGTAAACGCCGGGCCATTTTAATTGTCCGTTTACGTGACCGTGACGAATTACAGCGCGGTGAAGTAGAAAGAACTGCGATTACGATGATAATCCCAAGGCTTTTCTTAGCAGTAATTTAATCGAAAGAACGTAACATTTCTTATCGTGTTTTCTGTGGATTAAGGGAGACAACGCTATGCCGTTTCAGTCTGTCCCCTAAGCAATGAAACTAAAAGACAGATTTGCCCCGAGTGGAGAAATCGCTTCGTCGTATCGCTAGTACGGACGACCTCCAGGTTCAGCCGTTGACAAGAGTCTGCTATCGACGCTTCCTCAGCTCCCAAATAGAGCAGTGCACCCTGCAAGAGGTGAGTAACGTACTCAGAAATGAATGACTTCGTTAAATATACTGATATCAGGTTTCTTTTTTTCTGGTCTCTCTATAAACCTACGGCACAAGAGTAACATACTCTGTGTCGCACGGTGGTGGTACGTGCAGGTACGGTGAAGTATAATCTGTCGAAACAAAGAGGTGCTATCAGTTTCTTCTGACCAGAAGACATCGTAGCTTCATATACTACAAATACGTTACCGATTCTGAGTAAACTGAAAGCACCGAAGTACTTCCTCCAGAACCGTATCTGCACTGGCTCCAAAACTTTAATAGTAGCAGGAAATTTCAATATTTACGTCGAAGCATCGGTCTGGACGAATCAGAAGAGTCCTATTGTCTGTGTCATGTAAGAAGGCGTCCCAATTTTCAGCTGTTCTCCTCATCCCCTCCACTAGCCACTGGCGGCCACTAATATTCATGCTCTTTCCGAGCGGCTAGCAGCGAGTTCCAGCAGAGAGCGAGAATCTCGCTCCTACGTGCAGCACTGTTGCCGCACTTCGCCACAACCGAACTGTCCATCCAACTATCAATTTTTTTCTTTCCTTTATTTTCTTGCAGCAGTACAGCTGTGAATGTGTATCTCGTAAATGTTTAAGAGCGATTAAAAAAAGAAAAGGTCATATGACGGCAATAAACGTGAAGTGCATCACAAGCAGGCGAGGCGGATTATTTAACTCATTTATAACTTTTTCAAACGTGAATTTAAAAGCGCGTCTCCTACGGTTGATATTTGAAAGCACAACAATGGCCCCCAGAACCATGTGGAGTCGGCAAAGAACTGTTAAAGCGAATTGTAAAGGGAAGTGTCAAGACTGTCGGAACTGTAGAAACAGTTGGTTTCGTGTCGCCGGAAAGCATCGAAATCGCAAAGAACCTGTAACACAAATGGATAGTTTTAACAATGATGTTTTAAAGAGATTCGTGTGAATGATGAATGCCTGACATAACAAAAACGAGTTACAATTACGCAGGCTTCAATGGTAAGCGCTTCGTCAAGGTAAAGAATTTTCAAAGACATTGGTTCCAGATACGTTAAGAAGAGAGTTTTTAGTTCAGACAAATGATAGAGGTGCAGCACGAACTACATCCCATATAAAGATTCACGATACAAGAGAAGCAGGTAGGTCAACAGTGTATTACCTTGATGACACATGGGTCAATTATAATGATTCCAAGAAGATATGCTGGAAAATTATTGATGGTACTGGCGGTTTTAAATTTCTCATAGGGATAGGTTTTCGGACAATTACTATGCAGGCTGACTCTTCTCGTTTTATTTCTGAGAATAAACTTGTATTTACGTGCAAGTAAAACAGCAGTGATTACCATTCTGGATGAACGCTGCCAGCCTCGTGATGTGATTCACAATTCTTGTCATAGCTCGCTTCGAAGTCGGTCATTGCCAATTATAGTTAAACTGTTATAGAAAAAACATCAAGTACAAACACCTGAAATGTGGATATTTTTCCCCAGCTTAAAAATTAAAATAGTAAGCATCGTATAATCTAGACTCGTGTCGATCTTCTACAGCTCGTTAATTTATACTGTACCAGTCACGTGACAGAACGTTCACACACGACTTCCTTGCACATGAATGCGGTCACACCATTTTGCGTTTACTCACGTGTCACTGTCATTGTAGCCACATGGAATTAATTTGGGCAAAGGGTGTTAAGACTATGTGGAAGAAAAAGAAACAAAACATTCAAGGTACCATACAGTGAATCGCTTGTACATGAGGCAATAAGCAACGAGAGAACAGACAACATCCCACCTGTACTGTGGGCATAGTCTGTGTGGCATGCTAGGAAGAAGAAATTGACAGGGAAACGATGATTGATATAAGAATTGAACCTATCATCATAAATTTAATACCACATTGTTCAGAAACAGACTCAAACACAAGTGAAGATGGTATTTCAATGTAGACTTTGGAACAAAGTAATATTTCTTAGTTTTAAAGACTCATGGCTTAAAAATGTGTTTGTCAACAGATCAGTTGCATACATAATAATGAGAAATTCCTAGCCTTTCTGATTAGGACTTGTATCCTTTTAATTATGCAAACTACAAATATATTGGCCAAGGAGAAGTTAAGCTTCTCCCACCGTATTGTAAACCTCTGTCATTTTCAAGGCACTTACTGGACAGGGCTCTAAAATGACAATGATGGTTACCTGTCGACATATCGGTAGTTTTCGGTGTTATCGGACAGATTTCCTGGAGTTATTCGCAGGTGGAGCTTAATTTTTTGCTTGTTCAATTGATTATCGATGCGGTCTCTCACTGTAACATCGAACGTGTTAGTTTACACTCACAATGCCCGTTAACAAAGAAAAAATATGACAACTTACTGACCATTCTTACGGTAGTCTTTTACATTAGTCTTTTCTACCACTAATTCCTTTTTACACGCAGTGATTACACTCAACTACCGTCAAACACACACACACACACACACACACACACACACACACACACACACACCTTAGACACAGAGCAGAAGCAGTTGTCAAGCAGATATAATGATTTCGGTTTGTGCTCGAAGTTAATTTTGTAGTGTACTAAATTTCTACTTATAATGCATTTATAATCGCAATAAATGATAATTATTGCAAGCAGTTTCAATGTGGTTTTGAGAAAAATGGTACTTCACTTCTTCACAAAACTGTGTCAGCTGTTCTCGAACATTTACTATTTCCCTCGGAGATTTGAACCTATAATACGATGTACCATAGGCAAACGAGCCTGAATGTTGTCCCTAGCAATGCAGTTCGGCCACGTGGACTTTTTTTGCCCGCTCTCTGCTGCTGGCACGTGCGCAGTTCTCACCTCCGCCCCCCCACCACACCCCCACTCGTCCTTTCCGCTCCGCGTCTGTATGCGGAAGCGCCGCCCTAGATGACGAGGGCTTTAGTGTGCGTTATTCATGGAAATCTTCAGAGTACAACACACGCCTTGTTATGTAAAAGTCAGTGTATCAGTGACAAATTAAAAATTCTAGTAGTACACCGTATTCAAGTACAGCAACTGTGTTTCCCGTAATTGGGTCACGGTTTTCAAAGGTTATGCACATGTACGATTCGCGCCAATTTCTACTACAGTTTTCTAGTAAGGACTATTTAAACACGACGGAGAGCGCACAGCACATTTGGTAGAAGCAGATATTAATGATAAATTTATTCCCTGTCGTCATCAAGGCATCTTTGATGCTGATGTGATACGTGGCCGGAGTGTGTAAGATGCCGCAGAACTACTTTGCAGAGAAGGATGCAACTACAACGTTCAGACTTTGGCAACAGAATTTGCGCGTTTCGATTGACGGGACAGAAGTCAAACCGCTGGAAATTTGTGCGTTTGGCACTTGTAGCCCACACTGTTCCAAACGAGCTGTTAGTTATACGCCATTTATATGTTAAAACAGAATAGCACAAGCTACGCAGCAAACACTTTCCAAAATCCATGGGTTGGATGAAAGTAGGGATGTAGGCTATGTCGGTCGTCAGATCGAAAGCTCTACGAATGGCGGAAATTTTTGACACGACAGAACGTTTCTCTCTAGCCCACTATTATGAATTTACTCTTCAAGTAAAGTCATCTCGATATTCTGTCGGCATCTGTACTGGATTAATCAGAAGCCATAGCGTTTCATTCCGTATAAAAACAGGAGACTACGGATGTTTCTTCTTAAAGCACAATGACACGCAGTCCTGAGGAAGGAAGGGGGCCAGAAAAATATGTGCTTCCCGTGAAACTGACATTTAGTCTTCCGTGGAAGCGGCCAGCTAAATGAGCCCCAGTCCAACAAGAACAGGAATTCTCAAATTACTGCAATTGTGTCGTTTGTGTAAATAAAGAATTGTCAGGACAGTGTTTGAAACGTTTGCTGTCGCTCTACCTGGTCAAACGTAACAAGGACAGTTGTCGCATTAACATTGCGATTGTTGGAGAAAGTAGGTTAATTGACTTACTACATGTGTGACACTAATACAACGAGATCAGTTTTGAAGTCAATAATTGATTCCAGGTGTAGATAATGTAACTGTCTAATCCATTTGGTTTCGAATGTCAACACGGCAAGGATAGATGCACCCGCCGTGTATATGTGTACCTCTGTGGTCGAACGCATGAAACTTGGTGTGAGACAACATGCGCCAACGAGCGGCCTATAACGCAATCACGCGCAGTAAAATAAAGCTCTGGTGATCTTCGTTCTCCCGATCGGCGCCGCCCTGCGACACGACAAAATAACACCGCTGAAACAAGCTTTTCCCTGTTCATCGCCTTTTCAGAGAAATTAATTGTTGACTCGAATGTGGCCCTCCTCCTCTCATGTGGAGTGTGTAAAGACCCTCGACGAATCGTTTTTTATCTGTTACCGTTTAACGAATGCAATTTGTACAAACAGAAGGTGAACAGCTGGATACATTGCCACGAACTAAAACAAGTTCTCACTCTGAGTTTAGATTTCGCATCGATAAAAAACAGATGATGCTGTCAACTTAATTATTACTTGTTCACAAACAGTGGCTGGTTACATATCCGCTAATACTATGTACGTGATTAGGAATTCGCCTTGACTCTAGAGGAATTTTGCTAGCCAGTTACACGTCTTCAAAACCATGGACTGTAAATACGTTCCACCCCTTACTGCTATTCCTATTCCTCACTCCGCATGTCATCCAGGTGAGCATAATAAAAGTATCACATGTGTTAATTGGTTTGGATAAAAACGTTTAGACGGTATTTTTTGACGATTTGTACACGTTTTCCGGAAGATCTTCTCACACAATCGCCTCCTTCCCAGGAATGTAGAGTAACATCAGCTGCAGGCAGCTGAGACAGAAGGCCATCCATGAACGTGTCGAGTGCGAAACAGGAACTGTGCGGATGCTTTAAGATGGTGAAACTGGCCAGCGGCTGTCAGTGTGACACATATGTGGGAGTGGACACGCGTCTCGCAGCTTGAGGAATACGCGAGGTTGTGGTGTGGGTACATTTTAAAAACGTAGTCCCTGCGTCAAATATAGATTCACTCTCATTTCGATGATAAACTCATGCACGCAAATTTCTTTGTCGTTCTCGTTTACTTCATATAACAGCCACTACTCGCGGGAGAGTTACAAGTGGCAACAATCCGCGATGCTAACAGCAACAATCACTCGCTGAGGCAGTGAGAAAGAAAGCTCTGTCGGTTGCAGTAGACGAAAAATTAACAAGAAAATAAATTCGACTTATCCATGTTTAATATTCCCGACAAAAATATTTACAGTACTGTTATCAACGCAAAACCGGAGAATACAGACATTTCTATATCATCATAATGCTTTACGTTTTCTGTTATCAGAGAGGCCACACAGATCAGATTTCGGAACAGTAATTTCAATCGAGACAGCGGCGTTTCTCCAGAACAGTTCGTCGAATCATTTACGTCCCTACGTGGGGAAACAGCGTCGCAGACATCGACATGTTCCCTGGCAGCACGACGACAGTGATACGGTCCCGAATAATAAAGGCGATGGACCTGTTTTAAATAATTTCTAACTGCTATTAAAGTTTTAACTCGGTAACAACACGGACGGCGTCTGACGCAAGAATTCCGTCGCGAGCAACTCCGTTCCCAGCTGTAACGGAATTTTCTGCCCACAGCAGGTTTCGCGGGTTTATTATAAACGCCGTGTCGTTTTAATCGTCCGTTTATATGACACTGACGAACTACCGAGCGGCGAACTGGAAAGAATTGCGACTACGGTGATGAGGTGAAGGCTTTTCTTAGTTGTAGTTTAATTGGGAGAGCGGTAAGTTGGGTTGAGGGAGACAACCCAATCATCTTTCAGTCTATTCCCGTAAGCGATGAAAGTAAAAAACAGAAAATTTACCCATAGTTGATCAACTCGCTTCATCGCCTAGTTATTAAGGGCGACCTCATTTCATGGCGTCTCTGGTTTGGTACCGGAGTTTCAGCTGTGGGCAAAAGTCTGCTACCCTTACTAACTAGAGACGCATCCTTACTTCCCAAATAAAGCATTGCATACACAGAGAGCTGAATAACATACACAGAAATCAATGTAAGGAACTTATTTATAGTGACTTCATCTTTTTTTTTTTCTTTGTAGTCTCAGTATATACCTGCACCACAAGACTAACACAGCGTGTGTGACGTTGTAGTCCACGTGGAGGAATGATTAAGTATACTCTGTCGGAACAGAGAGCCTATAAGTTTCTTAAGAAGAGAAGACAACGTAGCATCATTTGTTAGCAATCTTGATTAGACGGAAAGGTGCTACATATTGGCTCCGGAATCGTATGCATATAAACTCCAAAACAGAAACTGCAATTTTTGATACTTACTTCGAAGCATCGGTCTGATCGAAACAGAACAAGTATGCGTCATTCACAGAAATGTTCTGAGCACCTGAGTCGCTTTCCTATGTAAACTCAGTATATTAAAGACAAGATTCTAATAGCACACACTAGTTTTACCTTAGCAATTGTGTTTGCCCTAGTTGGGACATGGTTTTCAGTGATTAGGTACATGAACGATGCGTGCCAGTTTGTAGTACAGTTTTCTATTATGGACTTTCCGGACACGGAGAGCGGACACCATACTTCGTACGAACACCTAGTAATGATAAATTTATTCTCTATTGCCATCAAGGCAACTTTCAAAGCGATTTGATACGTGGCTGGAATGTGTACGAAATCGCTGAGGAGGAAACAAACTGCAACAAAAACCCTTTGACAACAAAGGTTGTACGATTCGATTGTCGATGCAGAAAATAAAGTGATGGAAATTTGTGCATTTGGCACTTCTGATCACCGTTTTTGTAACGATCGATTAGATGTACGCCATTTATATGTTTTGAGAGTATATTAAAACAGTAGCAACACAAAAATTACAGGATTTAAATGGTAAAACTTAATAGTAGGACAAATCTTTTGCAATGCTAAGTGTATCATCGTGAGTAAGAAGACTGTAAGGCCGAGCTCTGTCGATGGTAGGAGCTGTACACGTGGTGCTGCAGAGTCGGCCGTAATAAACGGGACGAGTGTGTCCATGTTATGACGTCACGGCTGTGTATCACGGAACGTGGCCGGCCGCGATCAGTACAGAATATGTGTACATTTTCTAAAGTAGGTGTCTACATCTGCACATTATGCGTTTCCCGGGATGGATGGACGGCAGTGAATTATCGGCAGTGCTTAAATATGCAAGTGGTTGCAGACTGACACGTGGAAGAAAAGTCGTTATAGTTTGGCCAGTCACGGAGCAATGAGGAATGCTTGAACACCCTGTTTCAAAAGAAACAATTTTAGCCCAAATGACTGTACAAACCTGTTTAAAATCGTTGCATGCGTTTAAGGTATGGATGCATGTTGGTCGTTAGATCTAAAAGACATTCTTGACCGCTCGTCGTTTCGACTGTCCAAGCGTGTCACATAAGTGGCCGTAACTTTTCCCTGGCTTCAGCCACAAGCACAAAACTTTTCCACTGCCATCTCGCCATCGACGCTAGAATGTGACATAATTTTCAACCTGATACGCCAAAGTCTTCCTCTGTTTGTAGTTTATTCGTACTCGAAAAGAAAGTTACGCTGCTAGAAATTCTTGCAAAAACTGGCAACAGCTGCTTGTTTTTCTTTGTGAGTTGTGTTTTATCGACACGTCCGCCATTGTTCAATGAGAAACACCGAACGACACAGCGTATGTTTGTATAGTCGGGGTGTACTTCAAGAAAGGGAACTCTTCTTTCATCGTTTTAGACGAATCACATTTTCTGCTCCTCGTATTAAGGGACGAGAGTTAGTTTTACACACGGCAGCCAACAGACAATGGGGCGCGCTAAAGCGAGCTCGCCGAAACCTGTGTTGCATCTGCCGCCTGCCTCTCACTGTTGTCTGTAACAGTCCGGAGACATCGCGTCGGTGGCATCTGCACGGCTCCACCCTTTGGAGGTTCGAGTCCTCCCTAGGGCATGTGAGTGTGTGTTGTCCTTAGTGTAAGTTAGTTTAACTTGGATTAAGTAGTGTGCAATCCTAGGGACCGATGACATCAGCAGTTTGTTACCATAGGGACCCAACACTACCACCTCGGTTGCATCTACTACAAATCGGTCCTACGACAGTGAATGGCTAATGCGTAACTACGAATACAATCTTGTTCACACCTCTCCTGGTCCCGTGACGAAAATACAGCGTCTTGGTTCCCTTGTTGCGATCACCAGATGTGGTTTTGGGAAATCGGTTTACGAAATCCGATTTTGGGAGCCAAATGTAGGAGGAGGGGGGGGGGGGGGGGGTTGTTACCAGCTGCATAGCACGGAACGAGATGAACGGACTGTGGCGTAGGTGGACGCAGTCGGTCCGGCAGTGCCGACACGGACGTAGACGCCTCGCTCTCGCTGCTGCAGCCGTTCCCTCGCATGCCGCGGGCCGAGCTAGCAACGCCGCCCCGTGACATCAGCGAGTTGTTTGGGGCGGGGGGGGGGGGGGGGAGAGAAATGGGGCAGCCGCGCTGGCTGCCCCCCTCCAAGGTGGCAGCCACAAGCAAGGGTGCTACCGCGCCTCCTGACTGCTCGCAAGTCGAGCAACCAAAGAAGAAGAGGAAGGAGCGGCTACCATTTCCAAGAGTCGACGATGTGCAGGAAATCCTCAAGTACACTGCCGCGTCACTGAAGAGCGGGTCGTACCCCCAGTCACACCTCCCATACCCCCACACCCCACCCGGCCAGCCTAAGCCTCCCCTCCCCCATCAACCGCTCGACCTACGGGCATATAGATGGCGTACTATATTAGCGGAAGCAGCCACGGACCAAGAGTTAGCCATCATTAACTCTTACCCAATATTCACGCCCTCCCAATGGGACAACCTGGTCGACGTCATTGAATCGTGGGTGTGGGAAGAGGCCCGGTCGGGTAGGAGAGAGAAGAAGATTCCCGATGACATATTTGTTAGGAAGAAAATGAAATCAATGAGCCAAGTTCAGAAATGATCACACACTAGGCAACCACCAGCTGTAGCGGAGACTCGTACTATAACCACCGGCCAGTCACTTAGGCCGTTCGTTTTCCCTTTCTCTCACTGTCCCTCTCACTATCCTTTAATCTTTCTTTTATCTATATGGAAAAAAAACCCACCAGCACAAAAGCCAAGTAACAAAAACACCCACCATGTCATCCCACATTTTCACCCCATCACTTAAGAAGGTGAAGCGCACAAAGCGCTAGTACTTCGCCCCCCGCAGAGGGTTCAGCCCTCGGTCTTGTGCGTCTGCGTGTGCGTCTGTGCGGCCCAGCTGTGGCGGAGCGGCCAGGCGTGTGGCGGCGTGCGGCGCAGTCCAGCCTCTCGGCGAGAACACCAGAGACAGGTGAGGCGGGCAGCCGGCCTCCACTGGGGTACTTGGAAGCTGCGGCTGTCGTTTTGCTCGCTTTTGTGTGGCTTGCCGCGTAACTCACGGCGGAACTGCTCGTGTTTAATACATTGTCTTACTTTAACAATTAGGATCGATATGAACGTTAGGGATGGCGAATAGTGTGTTAAATTAGCGCGTCGAGTGTTTAATAATTTATTATTTATCGCCTTGTTACAGTCGTTTAATCGCTGATACCTTGAGCGAGAATAACGTGCAACGAACAGAAAATAGTGCCATATTCAGTCGGGCGGTGTTCCGATGTACCATTGTCGATTCCTGCAGATTTCCCGTACCACAGTTGTTGGAAACGAAAACCACGCGTTCCTGGCTACGTCACTGCAACGAAATAACCAATGTTCGTAGAGGACGCAAGTATGCGAAAACCATCAAACAGTCAGCACTTCGGGCTGAGTGAGTTTCAGTGTGACACGGCGTCTGTTGACACTGACTCCAGCAGCCGTGGTTGTCTGCAATTCTGGACCGCCAGCCGAGAGTGACAGCAGGTTGCCTCTGTTGCGCCTTGCAGGGCTGACAGCAGTTTATTTCTCAATATTTCGCTTAATTTGGCCGAATTTGAACATCTAAAATGTTGTAAGGTACTCATTCAAAGGTATAACCTGCCGTTACGGCTTTCACACAGTAAGAAAAGTATCACAGTTGTAAACTCAAGGCGTGTCGCGAGGTGACGTAACGCACGGCGCCGAAATACGCGAACGTTATTCACCCAGTATTTCAGCACTTGGCGACTTCGAACACACGTTGAGAATAATTTTAAAGATTTCCAAAACTTTTTCTCGCTTACACGCTTAACGTCAAATATTACAGACGTTAACTCGTCTGCAATCTAATCAGACGTCCGAAGTTGTTTAGTGCATAGGCATTCCGAATCCTGTACTCCACTCGCGAATCAGAACTCGTGCCGTCATGCCGACATGTTTCTGACGATGAAACGCAGCACTTGTGTTTATTTCAGTATTTTTGCTGTTTTCTGGAATTTAGGTTGTGATGCACGGGCGATCTGTTGTTTTCCCCAACCTACGTTAGACTGAGGCGAAGATTTGGTTGCTTGTTGGCGAATTCTTGAAAATTTATCCTAATGTTTGCGTTTCATGAAATAAAACTTCCTTATTCTTTTTTATCGTTCTGTGACGTCACCTTTCGTTTGTGATTTGCTAATCAAAGAGAAGTGATCACACACCACAATTTTTTTGCTCTGTACAAGTCTGCAGCGCCGGCCGGAGTGGCCGAGCGGTTCTAGGTGCTACAGTCTGAAACCGCGCGACCGCTGCGGTCGCAGGTTCGAATCCTCCCTCGGGCATGGATGTTCAAAATGGCTCTGAGCACTATGGGACTCAACTGCTGAGGTCATAAGTCCCCTAGAACTTAGAACTACTTAAACCTAACTAACCTAAGGACAACACACACATCCATGCCCGAGGCAGGATTCGAACATGCGACCGTAGCGGTCGCGCGGCTCCAGACTGTAGCGCCAGAACCGCTCGGCCACCAGCGGCCGGCGGGCATGGATGTGTGTGATGTCCTTAGGTTAGTTAGGTTTAAGTAGTTCTAAGTTCTAGGGGACTGATGACCACAGAAGTAAAATCCCATAGTGCTCAGAGCCATTTGAACCCAACTCTGCAGTGCTTTGTCTGGCTGTCACGTGTTATTATTTGCCTGATAAGAGACAAAGCAACGCATGAGAGGTCTTTGAGACGCGTCGTGTTCTCTGCGGCTTGTTGTGCAGAAAAGTTGTCGCAATCGTGCTTGCGCATTAGTCGTAACTTACGTGACCAAAGAATGAATGATGGTGAATGACTGTCACTTGCCAACTTCTTTATCTGACGTTCAAATGACACAATTAAAGTGCAGTGTAAATTTTTATATGCGGCCTATAACGACGGCAGAATCTAGATTTAATTTGTGCCATTTCCAGTGCAATATTTGCGAGAATCGAGGTAGATTTGCTATTACTTTCCGTCAGAGCACTGAATCACGTCGGAATTACATTTGTGGCGGCATTTGCTAATTATATTTGACTGAAACCTATAGCAAATATTATTTTGTTTAGGCAGATACTGCTACAGAAGCCTTACCCTTTACTGATGGTAAGTCACTGTTTGGGAATTATCGGTAGCCACTGACGTCAGATTTACCGACATTTTAGCATGATAAGGTACTGAAAATCTTGAAGACTTCTGAAATGTCTTGTATCATTTAGACTACATATCGTCATAAAACGAAAATTTGAGTACCAAAACTATGAAATTGCTAACTTTAACTTCGCAAACAGGTAGATCAGCACGGCAACTGTCCAGTTTGCTCCCCGCATTCAATCGCAGCACAGGACGCATGATGTCACATAAAAGTGACTGTCTTCACACGTGAGGGACGGGATGATTAAATAAAAGTTCCACGAATTTTATGAATAATGCGTAACCCGAAATCTGAGCTCCAAATGGCTCTCACTTTCGTGACACTGTAGTGTGTGTGTGTGTGTGTGTGTGTGTGTGTGTGTGTGTGGTGGTTTCCGTTTTTATACTCGGCTATCACAAAATATGCAACGCAATTGGAGCACCGTATTGAAGACCTGTCCAAAACGTCTCGTGGGTAGCGAGATCAGTTGGCTGAATTGTCGGGAAATGTGACGTTGACGGATGAAGAGTGGCCGGAGCCAACACAGTTTCAGAAAAAGGCCGCCATTTAATCGAGAATGTGTGGAATTCGCTCTCTGAGTCACATATCGATTGCCCGTAATAACGGATTATGATCGCTGGTGACTTACGAATGTGTACAATGTTTCTGGGTGCTTTTAATTCTTCATGTGTTGTCCACCAGCAGAATATTTGACAGTGTGGTGTCTCACACGATACTTGGGCTGGCAGTAACGGTGCTGTACCACTGGGTGCTCATAATCTGAAGTTGAGCCACTCACAGGGGTCCAGTATGGACTGCAACTATTGTATGGCAGCGAAACTTGGTATACTAAAGCCCCCTTGCGGAACCGATTTACACTGGAAAGAAATTATTTCCGATTATGGCCACCAAATGGCTCTATGAACGGAAGAAAGACGTATAGAAATGTTTCCATATGTAATGGATTGGCAACGGAACGTGGGCAGGAAGGGTCAAACAAGTGAGAAAGGCAGAATGTAGGTCTTGTTATTAACCGCCAGGTTCAAATGGTTCAAATGGCTCTGAGCACTATGCGACTTAACTTCTGAGGTCATCAGTCGCCTAGAACTTAGAACTAATTAAACCTAACTAACCTAAGGACATCACACACATCCATGCCCGAGGCAGGATTCGAACCTGTGACCAGAGCGGTCGCTCGGTTCCAGACTGTAGTGCCTAGAACCGCACGGCCACTACGTCCGGCTAATTAACCGCCAGCTGCACAACTTGTTCAGTATGAGAACCGAAGACTTCGGCGAGAGGTTGTACAGCGATAGATTCGCACCTGGTAACTAAAACCGGAACTGATTTCCTCCGGCGCAAACTGGTTTCGCATTAACGCCTTAGCATACCTGCCAAGTTTCGTTGCCATACGATAATTACAGACCACAGTGAACTTCGGTGAGTCGCTGCATTTTACTTACGACCACCCGGTACTTCTATGCCTCTGCTGAAGAAAAAAGCGATTCGCCAAAATTTCGCTGTCGCATTTGTGGCCCATTTGGTCATAAACCATTTAGTAGTTAGCCAGTTAAAAAAAGTCTGCAGTTGTCTGACTTCAGTCTTGTTTCACCTTTTTGAAGCATAAACACTCCTTAGGTTCTGCAAATACCCGTCTTCCCAGTACAGGCAACTGGGGCAGGTCGCAGCTACCGATAGGGGGCGTCGACATTGCCCCGTGGCGTAATGATGTACTCCGTGACGTCATATATACTTACGGATACAACAAAACGCGGTGATGTTTACATGGATGCTATATTAGGTATTTTTTCTAATATAGGTTGTGGTGGAAAAGTGATGTGTTGCATAGCCCGAGGTCCAGGCTGGGTTGACAGGTTACAGTACGGTTTTCAGTTAGCGGAGCCAAAGAAATGGAGTGTTACAGTAACGATAATTATTGCTGTGTCAGATATTTTATGCACGTTACATTTCGACGAGTGTTTTACGTCCGTTTTGATGTCGTCATGGATCGAAACACAGTTGGAACGGCAGGTTCAGTATTTTTCAGCATTGGGCACAGTTCGTAGCTAGTGTAAACGTACGTTTACACCTGTGTAAATTTGCGTGTGCGCAAGACGGACGCAGCCTTTGCACAAAGAGACATCGGTGCAGCCAGCCTCGTACGCCTGTTGACACGTGGGCGCGGGCAGTCCACACGTCCCAGACGAATACAGGCCGTGCTGTCCCGTCCACGGTTTTGTTTCGTTTGCTCCGTTTTGCTGCGTCACACTATTAAGTTCTAGTCTTTCGTGCGGTTTCAAATTTTTGTTTACCCATTGGCCTAAAAAGGAACAAATGGATCTGAAGAATATTATCGTGCATACTTATGACGCGAGTTATCGGAATCAACTAATGTGTCTTCTGAATGATATAATGGATAATCGAGTTGAGCTTTTTACCGCTAATGTTATGAGAAAACGTGCTTTCCAATGCAGTGGTAACGCGTATCAATTACTAATGGCCTTTTGAATAATATTCATGTTGATTTGAGACACACTATATAGTGCCTGCTCGCTATCGCTGCATGTTCGAAAACAAAGAGCATGAGAAACCTGGCTGTAGTAAAATTATAAAGATTACAACTTAATTAGAGCAGTCAACCACGAATATGATATGCAAAGTTTATTTACACAAAACCGTTACCGATTTCCGATTTTCAAAAAAAAAGTTGTTAGGTGGCTTTCAAAAGGTGATCAGTACTTGCGTTAACCGCCATTTAAAAGAATATTCGTTTCTGTGCAAAATATCAAACCTTCACGATCGGTTTTTCTCTGGAGATGTGAAGTTATCGACTAAATTTTCCCATGCAGATGACGTCCGAGCTTTGTGCTCGGGCACTACATTACTAGATGGAAGGCAACAGTGAACCCAGCTACAGAATCAGTCAGTATGCCTTAATTGAAAAATAAACAGGACGCAGGATCATTCGTGAGTGGTAACGAAAATGGTGTACATTATCGGTTCAAGCCAGTGATACAGGACAGGTCCATCTGCCCTTTAAAGAACGTTAGGTCAGTTACTGTGGCACTTCGTATCTTGTAATCGGTATTTCAGGTAAGGAAAGGAGCCACTCGATTCTATAAGTAAATTGTCAGCAAGACGTGAATTAAAAGTTAATGAATAGCAGCACTGATAGCTCACCATACCTGTTAGAAAACACTATGGTATATAAATTTCTCATCATTGTTTTGCAGGAAGAATAAAGCTATTGACGTATTAATTTTTCGTTCTTGAGGCTGCACAGAAAGAAGTTCTAGATTTAATTACGGAATTCAAACACATACTTCCTATTAACGATACCTGTGTCTTGGTCTATGAGTTCGTCAGTCAGGTGTGAAATTGCGTTGGGTTGCATGATGGTACGTAATGAATAGTGTACTGGAAAGGAGTAATAAAAGTCGGATACAAGTAGGCATATACTCACCATTTACGTACATCATCGTTGACTGCTTACGGCAAGATGGCAGATAGTAATGTATGCAGTATAAATGGTAGCATTGAAGTCACTACATAGTTTTGACACTGTAAGATTAGTTAGTACAGAAGTGCTAGTACATTTTGTGAATGAAATATTAGGCGCTGCGGTGATTAATTGGAGATGCACAGAAGTACTTTGATTCTTAACATTATCAGGAGAACCCTTGGAGGCAGGTTTTATGTGCAAATATTATCTATATTATTAAAAGAATTTGTAAATACAACATTGTCAACCTTACCGACAAATAATTAACAGAACTTTTGGCGTCACACGAAAACAGCAACGGGATCGAAATTATGAGTTGAGTCGCTCAGTGACCATACCGTCACAGCAACGCAAGACGACACAGGAGGCGAAATACAGGGCTACCAATAAATCATTCACTGGTTTCCAGAATTCTACATTTTCCGAAATATTTTTCGCCTCAGCGAGTTTAGACTGTGCCGAACAGCTGATCTTACGAATGCAGCGCCTTGTGAAAATGCCGAAAAGGCGAGAGAAGAGTTTTCGTGTGTTGTGATGTGCGGGATATTTGACCAAATGTGGCAGCTTCGGCCGTGGAGGAGGGTGAGCGAGATTTTTGTACAAAGAAGTCAACAGCAGCGACAAGCCGAGAACTCTAAATACCGCAGCAAGGTGTGTGGAAGACCGTGCGTCGGCTGTTACACTTCGAACCGTACAGTCTGCAGCTCGTACAACAATTAAAAGCGGAAGGTTGCGGCCGGCGTCTTCAGATTCGCGCCACAACGGAGGGAGCACTGGAGGATGAACCTCCATGCTGAACCTTCATGCTGATCTTCAGCGACGGAGCAACCTAGAATTTACCTGAAAAACTTAATCTCCGCAATGTGAGTGTGGGCTACTGAAAATCCCCATGAAATTGCGGCGCATGAACCAGATTCGCAGATGGTTAATGTTTTCCGTCCAGTGTCACAGACAAAGCTCAATGGGCCGTTTTTATTCTGTGAAGGAACTATGACGATCCACAGTACGCCACACTCTCACATGGCGGAGATAAACACTTTCCGATAAATGCGAGGTTGTTTCGTTGCTGAATATGAGCATCCAGACGAAATGTCCATCCTCAACCGGTCCGTGCATTGTGGCGCAAATCTGAAGGCGCCGGCCGCATCCTTCTGCTTCTAATAGTTGTGAGAAATGCAGACGTCGCGGTTCAATGTGTGACCGCCGACGCACGGTGTTCCACACACTTTGCTGCGGTATTTGGAGTTCGCGGCTTGCGCCTGCTGTTGACTTCTTTGGACCGCGTACATAAATCTCGTTCACCCCCCCCCCCCCCCCCCCCCCCAAATGGTTGCAGCTGCCACATTTGGTCAAATATCCCGCATATTACAACACGAGAAAACTATTCTCTCGCTTTGTCGGCATTTTGGCAAGGCGCTGCATTGTTAATGTGAGGTGGTCAGCACAGTTTAAACTCGCCGAGTTTGCTGTTATATTCGTGCTCCAATCATATTTCTACATGTAATATTTCGGAAAATTTAGAATTCTGGAAACGAGTGAATGATTCATGGCAGCTCAGTATTTCGCCTTCTGTCTGTCGTCTTCCGTTTCTGTAACAGTATGGTCACTGAGCTCATGGTTTCGATCCGGTTGCTGGTTTTATGTTATGCCCAAAGTTAGTTCAATTTTTAGTCATATCGGTTGACAATATTGTATTTACGAATTCTTTGAATAACGTAAGAATATTTTTACAGATAATCTGCCTCCAAGAACACCCCCTAAAATGTTTACAAACAAAATACTTCTGTGCCCTTACTATTAATCACAAAAATGGTTCAAATGGCTCTGAGCACAATGGGACTCAACATCTTAGGTCATAAGTCCCCTAGAACTTAGAACTTCTTAAACCTAACTAACCTAAGGACATCACACACACCCATGCCTGAGGCAGGATTCGAACCTGCGACCGTAGCAGTCCCGCGGTTCCGGACTGCAGCGCCAGAACTATTAATCACAGCAGCGCCTAATATTTCTTTCACAGAACGTGCTGGCACTTTGCCCCTTCCTGACCACACAGCGCCGACACTGAAGGTACCGCCTCTGATGCCAGTACTTACACTGTGTACGTTACTGTCCGGAATCTTTCCGTAAGCAATGAACGATTACGTACGTAAATGGTGAGAATATGCCTACTTGTATGGGACCAATAATACTCCTTTCTGTTACACAACTTACGTACGTACAGTCATGCTCAAAAGTATCCGAACGAATCGAATTGCATTTCGCCTGATTCGCATGCAATCCGCATAACGCAGCTGTTTAGCAGATCCTCTAATCGCCCCTCAGTACAGTCGTTTGACTATTGAAAATGGTCCCAACAAGTCACCACTAGGAAACACTGGCCTGTATCGCAGTAACTCAAGATGTAAAGTAATACCACGATACTACAAATATCAAGGAACCCCTTATCACATATAAACTGTCCTTAACGCTTGTAAGCTCACATTTATTACAATAAATGACATACCTCAAATGTTACCACTCTCATTGTTACGTCGGATAGGTAATGCACGTAGTAAGTTCGTCATATTCATGATTTTTTCTTCAAAGTAACATACCGTACTTATTATTTAACGCAAAATGACATTAAAAACTTATATTACACGAGCAGCTAGTTGAGAGTATGTATGAACTTCAAATGATACGACGAACCGTCTCGTTCTGCATATGGATTCAAACCCAGGTCATGTAGACTAAGCAAAGATTTCGTGACTGACGGAAACTAACAGTCATTCCTGACTAGGCATACAGAGAGTGATATACCTCGATTTTAGACAGTATCAGTTAGCAAATATCAACTATAAATTACATAACGTAAACATTTTTAACGGACGCGGATTCCTACCCAGCATCTATTGTCCTTGTTAAGGAACTACGAGAGATGTTAAATATTGCTTCTTCACATGTAACTTATTAGAAATGCCGTGACGTGAAGCTTTGTGTTGGACTGGGGTTCGAACCCAGAACCTATTCTCAGCAACATTTCTCCTCACACTGTCACCCGCCTATTCCTGTTCCGCTCGCGAATGTCGCGTGGCTGGGGCAATCCTCGGCAGGGCCTCTTATACTGGCTGCAATTCCTCAGTTTTTCTCGTCGTAGTCATTTCGCTGCAAGCCTGAAAGCTGTACAGCGTGTAGTTCAGGATCGCTAACAAGAGATCAATTTTTTGCATTCATATGACACAATTGTATCGTCAGTTGTTTTTCTAACCATTTCAGGAGTGAAAATTTTTTTGATTGATTCAGATACTTCTTTCCCAGCTGTACTTCTTCGCTGAGGTTTATGGGCCAAGTTCGCACAACCACTTTTACGTATTCTTGGAGCTGCTTCTGGATGCACTCTACCAGAACTTGTAGCACATTGGGAGTGTTGTCTGTGTGCATTGTTTCTTCATTGCCTCCACCCCTCCCCGCATCTTCTTTATTTTTATTCTCTTCAATGTCTGTATAATTCTACTCGAAATCCTTTAACTCTGATACTTGTTCGTCTATTAGATGTTAAGCGAAAATTTCCGCCTCGTTCAGGTCTCTATGACTCATTGTAGAAAATCTTCCTCAAAAGAAACACGTTTGCTCAACTGTGACAAACTGCTAATAATAATGGTTAGTCTATAAATCAACCATGAAAATGAAACTAAGCAACTAGACATTCAACAATGCGCCATCAAACTGGCATTCTGGGTTGCCAAATGAGATTTAGACCGGATTAGAATAGCGGTCGCAGGTGGCGTCAACCCAGTGCAAAATATGCCCTTGGGCACAAAAGTTAGTTGTTATTCCTATTTTCAAAAGTGATGATGGGCGATCTGTTATGTTAAAATGTGTGGATAAAAGTCATATTTCAAGATCGCTAAAACTCCTCTACTGATTACTAGTTTCAGATCATTGACGAGACTTCTTCAGATCTAAAATACAAAAAGGTAGCATAAAAGAGGGCAACTATAGCATAACACGTTTTATGCTTAAAATTCCATAGGATTATAGTAGCAGCCCTTGGTGCTGCAAGCATACATACGTTTACATATTGTTCTAAATCATCTTGTATGCAACATTCACTTACATAACACACAACATCGCTTAGAAACGCTTTCACATATACTTGTCACTGTATTTGTCTGTTGCAATCCATAGTGCACTGCATAACCAATACAACTTCACGACACTTTTATACAGGTCGATGATGGTTGCCTTATTGCTACAGATGTTCATCTGAAGAGGAAGTTGAAAAGGATCGTAGTCTGTTGTCATCAACCTCTCAGTGTGCTTCATCGGCTAACAATGCTCGCCCTAACTCGTATCTGTAAATTGTGTTTTACATTACGACGGACATCTTCAGTTTCTACTATAACTTCACACTCACGATCTCATGCTAATCCTACATTTACATGTTTTGAACCATAAGCTAACATGTATGTACTAGTAAATAGTAGCATTCTGAAATGAACTGATAATATCATAGAGCTGTATGGTTTATATACCTCTCTGCAGTATAGATGACCTCGAAATCCCAAGACTTAATGCAATAACATACAAAAATTATATAGCACGACGACAGGGCATTTAACACACTTTCTAAGCAGTGAAGACATAGTGAAAATGACAATGTGCCGCGACTCTCGTCGGTAAGTACTATTTCAGTATCCACAGTCCAGTTTACTTGAGGATACAGAGACCAAGACCATGGGAGAAGCGTAACTGATAAATCATATGTAATTATTTGATGAAATTATGACATACACCTCAGGATCCAGAAGACAGCCCCTGGGTAATTACATATCCTGATGATAAAGCATGTAAATAATCGAATCAGCACGTGTGAGGGTAAAGAGATCTCTGGAATTAGAACGATTTGATCATCATGTGACGTCACAGCAGCGGGCAAGACATGCAGCTGTCTCAAGCATGTTGCAACATGTGACCCTGTTTCTGTTATGATAATACTGAGGCCATTGAAACTGGAATATTTAGAAAGCGACATTGAATTGTCTGCAAAAAGAGCACTCACACCATGCTTGAGATAAGCACATCAGCCTTCTCCACTGCTAATCCATTTCAAGATCCTCTACTGATGTCTAGGGATATCGAATCCTGTCTGCAGGAATGGGTCCTTGACTAGATGCTTGTTGACTATTGGTGACGGATTCCACTGAATTTTCCGTAAATGGTTGACAATCAAAGAGAACACAACGAGGTTTTCTGCTGTGCATGATGAGGGTTTCCTTAATTTCAAGTGTTGATGTTCTGCCTGTAGAGCATCTCGATGACTGGCTAGCTGAGGATTCTTCAGAATGTTCTTCCAGACCTTTAGGAGAGCTGGTTTCTTAGAGCTGGGGGTGGGATGATGCTGAGAACAGGAAGTCTTAGAGCGATTGTACTCTGAATACATTCCATAATACCTGATTCAGTTGGACATCTATCTTCTTAGTATGAGCACTATTGATCCTGGTCGAACAGTAATCTTCAGAACAGAGCACCTATGATAGGGTTAGAGCTATGGATCTCAAAACACGAGCATTAGCTCCCCATAAGATACCACCAAATTTTTAAGGCTGTTCTTTCTCGTTTTGAGTTCAGGTGCTACTTGTAAGTCAAGAGTTCTATCTAGCGCTGTTCCTACGTATTATGGTGTAATGCAGTACAACGAGACTTGGTCTCTGAATCTGTCTTCTGGTGTGCACTCTGACTGTCTTCTGCATAGATGTGATGTAGATACAATTATTTTCCGTGGATTTAGGTGGAGCCACTATTTCTTGATGTATACATCTAAGACTTCCATATCAGTGGATAAAGAGGTTTCAGCATCATAAACGTTGAGGCTCTGGGCTACCAAGCAAATGTCATCAGTATAAATCAATTTTTTTGAAGACTTTTGGTAAGCTGTGCATGTACAGACCAAAGTGGTAGTGGACTCAGAACAGACATTTGAAGTAAACTATCATTTGGTTTAATTACCCTGCATCTGTCATTGTGAGAATGGATATGAAATGATCTATTGTTTAGCATGTTGTTAAGTAAGTCCTTAAATTTACGACACAATCGTGAATTTCTAAAGAAGTGCTTCTCACCAAGCAGTGTCGAGAACAGCTGATAGGGCCAAAAAGGCAGCTACACTTACTAATTTCTGCTCATACTCATTTCCGATATAAGTAACTAGAGAGAGTGTCTCTTCCTTAAATTACTTTCGCTTCTTAAGCTGGGCTAGCGCCTTTATTCTTAACGAAAGAGTGTGTTTCGATTGTTACTATATGTTGAGAGTTGCACTCTGTAACTTCGTTGGTGTAACCAATAGTCTATGGAAAATGTGGTTCATTAGTCAGCATGGTATGTTTTCATTATTTCTATTTGCTTAATTCTTTAATATCTGAAAACAGTTTACTATTCACATTCACCCGATAGGTACTTTCCAATTACTTACACAGTTCCAAGATATGCTATTAGATGATGGCCTTCAAGCCTACAGAATTCATAGCCACATTGCATTTACCATGATTGGCATATCATTACGCATTACTACGTAACTTCCTCAAATTTGGTTAAATCTGAGGCAATTCCCTGTTTATTGTTTCTTTCACAAGCTAACAATAGTTGATTGGCAACCAAAACGTGTAATGAATGGTAAAGCAATGTGTTTTTGCGATCAAGAAAATGAAAAGGTTTCGTAATTAAGTTTTAATGTTTTAGAAATACATAAGATCACTTAATGCAGCTCCTGATAAGTCAGGTCTTAACAACATGTGATTAATGTCAAGATCATTCGTCGACTACTTCAGACTGACTTTGTTAAAGAATGTCTGTTTCTGAGTTGCTGATCCAAATTACAGTCACTGTTGACAGGAGAGAGGTGAAAATGAAAATATTTAAGTTTAGTACAAGCAGCAATGTGCCCTAGCAGACGTGTTACTCTTTGAACGGAAATGTGCTTAATGATGTGGTGACAGTGTTCATCTTAATCTGAGGCTCTTATTTGGTTTGGACGCAGCGTGTAATCCTGGTGGATTGGAGGACGATGTTACTCTTACAGCTGAGTCCTGGCATTCGCCTTATGAGTGGGTTAAAACCTTCCTTTAAAAAAGCATCACCTGCGATTGTTTGTCGATCGTTATGGCATTTTGTGTCCTGTTACATTGTACTAGTAGTCTTTAAGACTAATGCTTAGGAACTAATCTCTAGTATGATACGAAGGGATTTGTAACATAACCGTGTAAGTCAGAGGTAAGTGCCATGTTATATAGAAGAAACTGGAGTCATTCTGAATGGTGTAGTGGTCTATGTCTTTGTATAGTCAATAGCACAGCTACATCATATTTAGAATTTCTGCTGTCGTGACATCACATAGGTTTTGTTTTTTGCTAATGTAGTTATGTCAGATATATATCTTACTGAAGGCAATATTATAGATAGGGAAGTGGTCATGGATGTAAATGAGGTGGGAGATGTAACTGTGCGAGATCAAATTTGACAGTGTTCTGAAATATCTAAGTCGAAACGAGGCCCAGGGAGTAAACAGTCTTCTGGCAGGATTACAGGCAGCCTCGGGAGAGCCGGCCACGGCGGTGCTCTCCCACCTGTTGTGCCAGGCGTATGAGACAGGCGAAGAATGTAATGTTATCAATTCCAAAGAAAGCAGTTGCTGGTAGGTGTGAAAATTACTCGTCGTTGTAAAATACTAACACAAATTCTTTACAGAAGAATGAAAAAACTGGTAGACGCCGACCTCAGGGAAGATAAGTTTGGATTCCTGAGAAACGTGGGAACATGCTAGGCGCAACCTGACCAAATGGAGGCGCGGTTGGTAGGACACGTTCTGAGACGTCGACAGGTAACCAATTTAGTTTTGAAATGAAGTGTGGAGGGTAAAAATCGTAGAGGAAGACCAGGTGGTGAATACAGTAAAGAGATTGGGATGGATGTGGGCTGCAGTATGTACTTGGAGATGAAGCGGCCTGCAAGTTATTCAGTTGAATGGATAGCTATTTTTAAAACCAGTCTTCACACTGAGGGGCGAAACAACATCTCTCTGTGTTATAACATCTTATTTTCCAGTTGACGTATTTCTTCATTGTTTATAACTGACTGTCAGAGTACCTCTGAAGATGACGTGAGGAATACATATTTATTTAAAGTGGGGGTAGTTGAAGATCACAGGTTGGTGCAGAAGGATAGATGTCGTGGATCCACTGTATTTTAATCTACTCGACTTGCTTAGCGATGATTCCTGCTTGTTTGTGAAGGGGCTGACCTGCTCGTTAATTCTGCCCCATGTCGGGCCCTGACAACAGTACGCAGTGTCATCTGTGTACAGGGCTCTTCTTTCGATCCTCGACCCTTAGCGATGTCAGCCGTGTTGTTGGTGTGTAGCAGTGGAGACGTGACTGTCCCACGTGGCGTCTCTGCGGCTGGCATAATACTTGTCCAATGGTGATCACCAAGCAGCGCTTGTACTTACCTGTTTCCAGTAAAGTTTTTAGCAAACTGCACACTTTGGCATGCGAAGTTCAAAAGTAACGTTTCAAAGAGCAGCCCAGCATGCCACAACCAATGCAAGGCGCGTTCGCCGTCCACGAGAAAGCGTGCTGGCGTTGCGCCTGCCGTGTTGCGTTCAGCCTGCGTCGCTCTGCTGCTCAGTCCTGGGACCGGGTCACCTGTGCTTCAGAATCTGGGTAGCTATGTTGTACGTAGTATATGCCATAGTGATTGATAAAAGGCGGCGAGTCATTTCTGAGTCTTGCGTGATTCAAAATGGCTACAACAAGTTTAATATTTTTCTTGTTCAATTTTTCAGCAAATATCGCAGATCTAACACTGAGTCTCCTGTTCCTTTAGCTGGGTAAAATGAGGGTATATAATTAACGAGATCAGTTGGCAGTTCCTCGGCAGGATGCATCGTTGTGGTGTTTTATATGAAAGACTCTGAAGCATCTATCTCAGCTTCTACTAGGGTCTGGTTTGCGTGACAGATACAGTTATCTAGATTGATTTCTCTACCTGCTCATGAGGTACGTGCTGCGACTGTAATACCAACTTCTTTTTCTCTTACTATGCCTTTAGGGAGTTTGTTTTTAGAGCAGAAACCCAGTGTGTTGACAATGCAGATAGTGGCAATATCTTTCTTAGGCTTGAATGTGAAGGTTAATTCTTGTTTCCTGGTGTCTCAGGCTAGGTTGGGCATAGGCCTCCTTGTCTATCAATATGGCGATATAGACGTGGATCCGTGTTCACCAAAGAACGTAGCTTTTTAGAAACTGCTGTTATTATTTCCCTTCTTTCAAATATCATGTTGGGAAGGGCTGTAGTGAAGACTCAGAGTATGTTTTCCGTCTGATTGTTTTCGTGTCATTCTTGGACCAAGACCGTGATAGTTTAATCAATGCGCTTAATGTTTTCAGTTTTGTTTGCTGAGATAGGCTGTTTTGGTCTTTCTTTGCAACTCTCATCACTATTAACGTTATCAGTGTTGCTGCTCCTGCATTTTGGTGCTTCTTGTTTCGGGTCTATTTTGCCATTAAAAATTCTATGTGCTCGACTCCGTTCTTCACATTTCTCTTTATATCGCAGCTTTTCGTGTCTTATTGGAAAGTGTTGCAATATAGACGTTGCTGTTATTGAGGTAGTGTTTAAATAGTCCAACCTTGTGAGGTACACAGTGCATTCTGAAATGGTGAACAAGTAACTTGTTAGTTGGTTCTTTGTAACTGTACATGACTGGAAGGAATAGCGGGGAATTTTGATTTAGTTTCCCGGTACCTTTAGGTCCCCTTCAGTTTTTTCGTTTGTTGTATCACGGTCAAAATTAGTTATCACAAAGGCGAGCGTGAGTCTGTGTGGTTTCTCTATTGATTAGTGTTTGGCGTGCGGTGTGATTTCTGTTACTGTTGTTTCAGATCGGTAAGTAACTCAAACTGTTCTCTCGGGTTTCGATATCTTATGGGTGAGTTGTGATGTTGGCAAATTTTTTCGGATTTTTTTGTGAACGACTTGGTGGCCCAGGCAACTGTTTTAGTGCAGGTTACAACGATTTGGCGGTTTCTTTGCCACCTTCTTAGTTTATAGTAGGGTTTGCTAAAGTGCCATAAGTTGTGTTAGATGTGCTTTAATTCCATCTGCACCCAACCAGTTGTAAACCTTGTTCTTCGTGACATGTATTTGGATGAGTGTAAACTTTTTGTAATTGGAGTATCGTGTTTGTGGCGGCTTTGCCTGTTTACTTCGGGTTTCTTGTGCGGGTTTGCGGCTAGTTCGCGTAGCGTTGCGTTTCTGGAGATCTGGTGGAGACAGAGTTCTCTACTTCAGTCTGGTGCGCTGAAAACTGTTGTTGCACATCGGAAACAGGACGCCCTGCTTGAGAGCGCTCGCAGTCAGCGTTGAGTTCTGTGCCTTTAGCCTCGGCAGATGCGAGTTGGTCGTCCCTGTGTCAAAGTGTGGCGGTTGTGCAGACTGCCGATCCCAAGTCTGAGTCGCTCTGACAATGCTGCATTTGACGGCAGTGGCGCGAGCTACGCATGATGCACTTTGCGGGGGACATCGTCTGAGTAACACCAAGGAATATAGAATAAAAAAGGTATGCCAGATTGGCTTAGTGCGCTCTCATTGGTCAGCGAATTGTTACGTCACCCGGCAGCCAGACGGCAGCAGTCTCCGTTTGTAGAATATGAGAGATTGCAAAATAAATGTTTTCACGTCTCTTCTCTTCTCATATAACTTAAAGGTTCGCGCTCACAGGGTTGAACACACTTCATGTTAATATTATATACAAGGTTTCCGAAAGAAATGCATTAAATATTAGTAGCAATGATGATATATCGCCACGCATAACTAGTGGACGATGTTCGTATCCGCATTCATGCTCGTCTTTTAGACATCTGACTACGGTAAATGTTTTACAATTGGGTACTGCCCATTTCACCCATGTTTTTGTAAATAAAAAGATAGTAATCTTCGAACTTACCTTACAAAGCTGATGCAGAAGCTACGTCGAAGATGCTGAAGGCGACGCTGACCAGTGCCGATTTTTCCTTGCCGAATTCCGTTTCATTGCATCAATTTTGGCTCTTTTGTTTAAATGTCTAATCCGTATAAAAGTTCTTGTTCTGACATATAACTGAACTATTTTGCTATTAAGTTCGGGAAATTTCGCACTTAAACATGATCTGCTAAGGTTGTCATCACTCTATTACAATGAGAAATATTTGATCCGTGAAAAGCAGCAAATATAATTTCTAACTCACGTATTTTAGCAAACCAGTCAGTAGAGGGAGAAATGAGGCCCCCTTTTGAAATAATAGTAATCCAGTCTTGCTTCAGACTTAATTCTGTATCAACAACACACTGCCCTGCTGTATTTCCCAAAGGACTGTCAACGTTTTGGGACTTGAATGCTATATATCCTGCTAGATATTTTAAAGCACGTCTTCACTGGTACACACTGAATCACTGTGCTCGAAATCTAAGAGCAAGTTTTCGTCATCTGTAGCGACGTCAAATGATTCAGCAGTTACTCTTATACATAATTCACTCGAGAAAAAAACGTGCAAAATCTTCCTCAGTTTCATCAGCTGGTTCGGATAGTTTTCAGAAGCAAAATTCTCATTTCTGTCCTCTGAAGTCGAAGCACCAGAAGACAAAGGTATTTTACTTGCACTTCCAGTCAGTATCAATAAACGAATTCTGTTTTTCACCTCGAAGGGAGTGGGATTGTTGTAGAAGACACCAAGGCCACGGATTCTGGAAAATAAATTTTCCAGACAATCTTGATTAAGTCTGGCTGTCAATATATAAATAGCTCCGGAATTTTTCATGTCATTGTAAAGTCCAAAAATGAATTTATTGATATAATGAATCCCTTCTGAAACGGGAGAAGACTGTTTCTTTTTTCTACTCGCATATTAGAATACATTTCAAGAAATCTTTTTAGAGAGATTTCCTGACTTCTGATATTAAACCCGTAACCACTTCTAAGGGGAGCTTTCTCATCTTGAGGGTCTCTCGAATTCAGCACATCGAAAACATCGTTCACGAGCTCAATGAAGCTTCCTTCGCGATCTTTATGCAGAACATATCTCACCGCTTGGGCAGTGCGACGTGAAAATACCTGTGCAGCCCTTCGGACATTCTGACGATCACGTCCACTAACGTTGAGATGAACCTCTGATATGTGGTGATTGATCGAAAGATCGCCTTTCTGATGTCGAAGAAGATCTTCTATAACCATTTTTGTAATCACAATACCATCAGGCAAAGTGATTCCGTCATCAAGAAAATGATTTCTTAATGACTTAAGCAAATGTGGAACATCAAAAATAACCCAGACTTTTCTGCTATGATCGACAGGGTTTGAAAAGAATGTCTTGGATGTAGACGCACCAAGTTGTTTCCACACATTCATATTTTTTTGGTCCCATGTCACACGTAACAGCTACGATACGGATTCCTGCTGTTTCAACTTCTTTTGTGACATTCTGCAACAAATCACTAGACATTGCAACATCAAAGTCATAATACACTGGCTGCTTCCATTTTGAAAACAAGCTGCGAACCATGACGACTTGGACATTGTTGTGTGGTCCGAGTACTACATCGTCGGATGAATCGTAAGTCACACGACCGTCAGTGCTCATGTCGTCAAAGCTTAGGACACCAATCGCCTCTAATGATGTGAACATTTCTGACCTACCTTTAATTAACTCCAAAACTGGTTTCAAAACACCTGGTTGGCACTTCAACTGTTTCGTCCATGTCTGGAGTGTTGACCTGCAGGGAAAAGGATAATTCTTCCTCCTCAGGTAGCCATATGCTTTAGGAGACAAAGCTCTCAATGTGAGAGCATTTGCAATGTCCTCTGAGCACCACTTTACTTGCTTCCTCTTCTTTAACAGACAACGAATTTGTCCTGGTGTGAAACACTGAGAAAGTGTACTTCTCACATCCGAGCATACACATTTGTGCTTCTTAGTGTGAGACACATCACGTTTTACAGATGTAGCTTGCTTTATAGCTTCCTTCATGGACTTAATTCTTTGTTCCAGTCGAACATTTTTAATCTTCAAACTAACCAATTCTTTCTTCAGTGCTTGAATTTCCTGGTCTTTTAGTGAAATTAGCGGATCAGTAAAAAGTATGTGTTGCTGGATTTGTCCAGCTTACGTTTCTTGGGAGATAAAGATTTCAACGTTGAGAGAGCTCTTCTTTTGACTGTTCTAGTGTCACAGCGACGTTCTCTCTCTGTTAGAAAACTACCGGTAACATTCGCGGTGCTGGGACCTGGAACTTCGAATACATTTCCGTGCCAGTTTGGTATTTTTAGAGACGGAACAGCATTGTCCTGTAGCAGTTCCCGTGTAGGTAGACCTAACCATTCATTCTGCAAGTCTCGTTTGTAATCGCTTTCACAAAAATGTTCGGAACAAACTGTTGCATTATTAACATTAATTTTGTCCTCTCGTTTACAACGAGCAATCCACTTACGCTGTAGTTCAACATTTTTTTGGAAAACGATGATAAATTACGCCTTCAGTCTTGCGTCCACTATTGCTACATTCAGCAACTGCACAATACGACGTAATTGTAGGCATAATACCGAGAACGAAGCTACAGGACTCACGGAACAATTCCTTTCCAACTGAACATTCAGCAGGACAAGAATTACACACAAACTAACGTGTTACACGAACTCACATGCACGCTTTCGATAGAAACACTGAGAGACACCGTTGTAAACAAACTGCAGCAGCTGCCAGGTGACGTCACAGCTCGAGATTCATCATGGCTGATAAAGGAGTGGGAGGTCGCATTGGCACTCCCGTGAGTAACACGTGTGCTGACGAACAACTACGTACATATAACAAGAGTTCAAGCAGTTTCGGCTGCGAGAATGCTTGTCTCCAGATATATCAGAGGAAACCTCTTAGTAGGTATATCGGTTGCAGAAGTTAATGCTTGATACCCCACGAGTGAAAGGGTTGTAACAGGTGATTCCCTGACCACCGATATCTGCTCGCTGGTTCGCCTTTTTGAAGATCAGAACGTGACAGCAGCGGCTGTAAGCAGCAGCAGGGAGTGGCCAGTGGTGGGGCTTGCAGTCCTCTGCTGCTCCTGATTGGCTGAAAGGCCCACGTGTAGAAGGATTTCGTGGAGAGGCTCGGAGCTCGGGGAATCGAAAGCTGGCCGTCGGCGCCCGTGTGGCCGACGTGGCGGGTCGCGGGCGCTCTGGAGCGGAGTTCTGTGTCGCGACGCACAGCGTTCTCGAGTTTCCAAACGCCTTCTCGTTTGCGCGCATCCATTACCGCTTCAGAACTTTCCTGTCGTTATCTGCGAATGTTGAAATAGTAATTAGTGTGGGCGTTTACGGCGAATTGTAGCTCAGGGAAAACTCGGTGATGTTAGCGAAGTGGTAGTGGTCCTCCGACTCAGACTGACTTGGCTGGGGTAATTGGATAGCGATAATCTCAGTTTGTTATCCAAATCTGGGAGTAATGTTTTTTGAGTGACCGTCTTCCTGTTGGCTTTGAACTGTGTATTTCGTGCAGCCAGTCGAAAGTTAATTCCTGGACTCGGCTGTGAATGTTCCCAGCACTGCGGTCGGAACTCGGGATCTTGCCTGGGGGTAAGTAGGTAGCACGAGGGCCGTTAACTACTGGCTTTCGAGCGATGAGGTTCGATACTTTCCAGCGGGTCGAGGCTCGGCTGGCGACCACTGTGTCGGGCCGACTTTACGCGTGTCCCGG
The DNA here is from genome assembly GCF_021461385.2 of Schistocerca piceifrons. Lineage (NCBI taxonomy): Eukaryota > Metazoa > Arthropoda > Insecta > Orthoptera > Acrididae > Schistocerca > Schistocerca piceifrons. The sequence continues at coordinate 70,322,352 of NC_060148.1, read as the reverse complement.
TGGTGCAGGACGCTTGTGTGGGTGGGCCCCGTGTCGGCTCTGGCCGCCACCACCTAAAGAGAAGGCCGCGGCGCGCTCTCGTGGCGTCACGCAAAGCGGGCCAGGGTTGGCTTGGCGCTGCGCTGACAGAATCGAGGCGCACGGCCTGCAAATCTTCGTCAAACGGGTTTACAGAATCTGTTGAGCTGCCGGCGCCCCCCTGCGGCCAGGCGGGCTACACCCGGCACCTGCCTCCCTCGTGGCGCTGCGGCCTCTGGTTCCACTGCGTCCAGACGGAAACCGCGGTTAACTCTGCAGCTGCCTGCTAAGTGCGCGATGATGGCTGTACTTTCACAATTCACGAAAATCACTCCACGTAGTACTATTTATCACAGGACTTTCAGTTGGGCTGGATACTAAATTCACACAGACACTCCTTTACTTTGCTCACTCAGGTTTTATTTGAACAAATGGGAGATCGTCTATTGATTACGAATCACAACAATTTCGGCGTACTGTGCGCTTCTAGTGAAGCTACTATGGCACATGTTTTCCAGGACTCACAGTACTGGCACAAGTTTATCCTTCCACAGTACTGTTCCTGTAAATACGCCTTTAAGTAATGTTCTTCCTTGCCCAAGAGTGGCACATGGAACATTAACTTTTAACATCTGCCATAGTACCCTTACAAACCTCTAGCTTAACAAATCACCATCTTGTCTCACAAACCCAATAATGTTAATCTCATATAACTCTGCCATTCGACATTTTGCGTTCACTTCAAGCCACATTTCGCACAACAAGTCATGTGTTACTTTCTTACTATACCTGTTTGAGCCACTCTATGTAATCGAACCACTAATAAGCTCAACAAACCCATTTACACTTTCATGCACACACCACTTCAGTCATTCACCCCTCTCTTTTGATTTTATAAGTATCTGAATGTCTCTTGTCATGGTACTTGAATTACAAATCATGTAAAAGTACATCTTTCACACACACACATGGAAAATTTCTTTCTTTCAGACATAATATGATATATACAAATATCATACATTATACATTAATAAAATCGACAAACTGCAAAGAGAGATCCTCGACGGAAAACGGAGAAAAAACGTCCTACGAATATGTGTCCAGAAATTCACCATCGCCACGGTAGATGACACTGACGTACGGGAATTCCTCCGACAACGTGCTGCGTTTTCCTTGTATTTAACACGCCGTGTGATTGACGCAGCCTATTGTATACACAAAGCATTTCCCAACAATTTTAGTAAGTAGTCTCAGTGCATTAGAATAGGTAGACAGAGGCTACCACTCACAAAGAAGCACACAGTTATAAATGAAGGAGACGTTAGGAAAGAGAAGTACTGGCTGTACGATATCAGATTGAATGACATTTAATATTGTCATACCAGGTAGAGTCCATTTTATTGCTGGGTTTAATGCAGTGTAGTGTGGAGACAGTTATTTGCGAAAAATACTGAAGGAGGCTACAGCGAGGATTCTGAAAAGGGAGACTGTTCATTGTTTCTCCTGGCCAGATTCCTCTCGGCTGCCGAACACAGCTCTACACCTGCAGGGATGTCAGTTGGGTTCCACCAAAGAAGTATCCTGTTCTTGAGTATGGGGAGCGTCGTTCCATTGCAAACAAAACAGACGAAGAGCACTGGTCCTTGCACCATCGTAACTAGATGCATATAGTACACAAACTGCGCTATGCCCTGAGCCTGGTGGAACCCAATTCTAATAATAATCCCTGTTCCACTTAATATAATGGCCTTAACTGACATAAAAAGACATTCCTTCTTTGAGGCAAATTTCTTGTTATCAACAATTTCGAGTTGCCGCATGGAGCACCGATTACGTAGGTACATGTATCCAAGCAGTCCGAGACAAACCAAGTTGAATGCCACAGACAGTGAAATCCCTGCAAGGACTACTATGCGACTGTGGATCAGGTAATATTTACTCGTCTTTTCCAAAGCAACAGCTGCCACACATACTATACTCCACGGTATAAACACACACAGCACCTCACGACGGAATAACTGGCTTACTTCAGCAGGTAGTAGCTGGTTAGGAAGCCTGAGATGGCGAACACAAGAATACATCTGGTAGCAGAACGAGTTCAGCCAGATACAGCTGAGAAGTGTGAGGGCGCTGTCTATCAGCACTGCTGTAGGTAAGTCAGGGACGCCTGCCATACGATACACGACCTCAGAACACAGGATCTGGGTTATGCACGTGATCTGAAAGGACAAGAATATCTTTCCAGGCAAGTTGCGTAACTGGGGAAGGTACATGTATACTCCGGCAGTCGAAAAACGGAAAATGATATTTATCAGTATAAATGAGATTTCTAAAGGCTTCAAGCTGTCTATTTTGAAATCCTTGTATTTCAAGGTGGCGTTGTTTAAACTGTTTCTGTAGTTCAGTGTTTCTTCTGTTAGCTTCTGATACAGTACACTGCTACTACTATGGAATAATGGAAATGCGTAACTAGTGAACTTACAATTATAGGAAGTCCTAATGGAGGAAAACTCGCGACACTTTAGCAACAGAATAGCTCTGGAAACAGAGCAGATGGCGTCTGTAGCGTTCGACTGCAGACATGATTGATCATCAGGACTATCGAAATAGCAGCGAGCATCGTGCACCGACTGTATCATACTAAACGGGACGTCCTGACAAATGCCGTACGAGTTGACAGCCATCCAGGCCAGCAGACAGAGGTTGACGTTTATCCTCTGCGTGTAGGCCAGGTAGCTGGTGACGGGTAGGTGGGGCGACCTCTGCACCACGTCGTCCCACAGCTGCTCGCGGCACCGCTCGCGCTGCTTCACGGCTTCCAGTGGCAGGTCTTCCAGCGGACACGTGGGGTGGTCCAGGGCGTTCACCAACAGCTGCACGCAGTCAGTGTCCACGGAGAGCGTAGCGTGGCTTCTGTCCTCCACCTGCCACTCCTCGTCTGCAAGAAAACGACAGCAAGTAGGTGGTGGCCGTACACTGCAGGCAGCTGAACCCAAAGTCTTCTCTGGATGAGGAGCCTGGGCGTCGTTTACCCACATCATACAGGTTTAGTTACCCAGAAGTATGTAAGGCGGCATGTCAACACAAAGTAAGAGTATTAACAAAGACAGGTATCATTGTTAATATTCACGTCTATTTCATCAAGTCCAAGAAGTCCCTGCATCGCTCTTGACGTAGTAAAAATGAGGAAGTTTATAGGTTTTATTGATAGTCCTGCACTGAAGATGTTAAAAAAAAACAATGTTATCAGAATTATATTTTTGCAGTCTTTGAGTTCCGAATCCATGGACCAACAGTTATCTTGTAAAGGAGAGATTAGTGGAGGATTCGTGGGTTCATGAACATCCGCAGATAGGAAAAACTATGTAAGGTATGATGAGACCATTTGCCGCAGTCCCCCTCGTAAAGTAGCCATGCCTGATTGAGATAAATGTCCTGTATTTTTAGGCTGTCTCAAAGACAGACCACATATTGGAAGCAATAAAAAGTGAGAGGAAACGTGTGTCACCCACTCTTAATCAGATGAGCAGTCTCCAATGAAAATCATTTGCAAAAGAGCAGTTGGACTTCAAGCATCTTCTTCAACAATGCACGACCACACTGAAAAAATATGAATACGAAAGGATTTAGGCCCATGTTTGTTACTGAATTATCTGACAATGGTGTGGAGCAACGATTTGTAACCTACTGTACTTCGTTGTGGCGACTTCTGCCATGTCTCGCTCAAGAGTGTTGGTTACTTATAAATGTGCCATATATCACTGTTTGCTCAGGAAAAAATTGTTTTCTTGTCTAAGGAAAGTACCCATTATCAGCAAGAGTTGGAAAGGAACCTACCTCACATTATGTGGGTCATTGTGTGATCAGAATACCTGTTAGGACCACATTCTTTTGAAGCTTGCATGAATGGGAACTTCTATTTCTCTGTACAACAGAAGTTTTCAGTATCTCAGCTCCATGACAAGGCAATCACGGATCTTGTGTGGTTGTAGAAGAAAGGAGCTTGAGTCTCGTTTTGTTGTTCAGATGTGTGGGTTTCTTAATGAACAACTTATTCTCGGATTGTATTTGGTTCTGCAGCATTTAAAGCCTCATTAAAATGGTTATCACGAAATCCCAACATTACCACCTCAACAACCTTTTGAAATCGTCATGACAAACTTTTGATCTTACCACGCAAGTAACTGAATATGAAGAATAATAAAGCCGCATGTGGCTCAACGTTGAAAGATTAATGGAAAATTGACACAAGTGTTGAGGAAGTCTTTCTAAGCAGAATTACTAGAACCATCCGCAATAAAGCAAGGGGGACAGCGAGACACGTAGATATCTGAGGAAGGTGTGATCGTCCATACACTGATCCGTTGGATACGTATTTTTTTTATATCTAACTACGTCCGTATAGAATATACTCTTTTGACATAACTCCACAGGCGTGCTGTACAAAGAAATAGGATGCAGGCTGAATTCTCGTCTGTATGATATTTCACTTTCCTCCGTGAACTTAGTGACCCCATCACGCAGCGTAAAAAAAAGTGATGGAGCATATTTGTCACCAGTTTGTTTCGTTAGCACGAGATTGTCGAGAAAAAGCACAACAAAATACAGTAACTGACGATTTTGGAAGTAAAGTACCTTTACCACAATGAACGATTTACTGTTAATAGTCTGTTTGCATGAATTCAAAAACACGCAGAAAAATGTAATTACTTCGTCTCACTTGTACCTTGGGTAATGATAATGATGCAGCAATAAATGCAATTGTGACATATATGCCTCAGCTGCTGAGTGGATGAATGTGGGATTACAACTCCAGAGATTTGGGATTCAGGCATTGCTCCCGAGATTCCTTATGTCAGTTATCTCTTCTTTCACCTCTGACATTGATTTATGGAAATCGAAAATGTTGGAACTGTAGAATTGTTCGGAGACCCAATAATTAAGTGTGTCCCACAATTATTAACTGGGTAAGTTAGTTCAGAAGTAGGAAGACGGCGAGTGACCACAACCTGCAGTAGGACAATGGCTCGTGAAGCACTGTGGTGACCAAACCAGGCTTCAGCTTGATGACGGCTTTACCTACTGCATTCTGAGAAGTCCTGATGGTCGTTTTCCTCGAGCACTATTCCTGTTCAGAGTACAAATCAAAGGAGAATGATACTGATGTGCTACACATCATCCAATGTATACAGGGTGAGTCATCTAACGTTAGCGCTGGATATATTTCGTAAACCACATCAAATACTGACGAACCGATTCCACAGACCGAACGTGAGGAGAGGGGCTAGTCTAACTGTTTAACGCAAACCATACAAAAATGCACGGAAGTATGTTTTTTTACACAAACATACGTTTTTTTAAATGGAGCCACGTTAGTTTTGTTAGCACATCTGAACATATAAACAAATACGTAATCAGTGCCGTTTGTTGCATTGTAAAATGTTAATTACATCCGGAGATATTGTAACCTAAAGTTGACGCTTGAAATCTCCGACGTTCAGTTGCGTCTTGTAACAAACACGGGCCACGGTCGGCGAGCAGCATCTACAGGGACATGTTTACGATGACGACCGTGTTTACGGGTGTGGCTGTAGTGCACTGTTGTGGTTTGGTCTAGCTGTCGCAATGTCCGCATGTAGCGCTTGCTGCTATTGTTATTCTGCATTCGTCTCCGCACGCAGACCAACTGTAGTACACCGTGTTACCAGACGTCTGTGATAGTGTAGTGTTGTAGGAACTGTGACCATGGTGTATTCGAACTCTGAAAAGGCGGAGATGATACTCATCTATGGCGAGTGTCGACGAAATGCAGCTGAAGCTTGCAGGGTGTATGCAGAACGGTACCAGGACAGAGAGCATCCAACGTGCCGCACATTGCAAAACATCTACTGCCAACTGTATGCAACAGGTATGGTCGTAGCACGCAAACGGGTCCGTAACAGGCCCATCACAGGAGAAGCGGGTGCAGTCGGTGTGTTAGCTGCTGTTGCCATGAGTACACGGGACATTGCGAGAGCCGGTGGACTGAGTCAAAGTAGTGTCATGCGCATACTGCATCGTCACCCCTTTCACCCGTTTCATGTGTCGCTACATCAGCAATTACATGGTGTTGACTGTAATCATCGAGTGCAATTCCGTTAATGGGCATTAACAGAGAATCCGTTGCAGTTCTACCTGTTTACCGATGAAGTGGGTTTCACAAACCACGGGGCAGTGAATCTACGGAACATGCATTACTGGTCCGTGGACAATCGTCGCTGGCTCAGACAGGTAGAGCGATAGAGACCGTGGACTGTAAATGTATGGTGCGGAATCATTGGCGACCACCTTATTGATCCTTACTTCATTGCAGGGGCCCAAACAGCTGCAACATACATCGCGTTTCTACAGAATGATCTGGCAACGTTGCTCGAAAATGTCCCACTGGAAACACGTCGACGTATGTGGTATCAGCATGATGGTGCACCTGCACATACCGCAATTAACACTAGGCAGACCCTTAACAGGATGTTCGACGGGCGTTTCATAGTACGTGGAGGATGCATAAATTGGCCAGCCCGTTCTCCTGATCTTACACCTCCGGACTTCTTTCTGTGGGGTACGTTAAAGGAGAATGTGTACCGTGATGTGCTTGCAACCCCAGAGGATATGAAACAACGTATTGTGGCAGCCTGCGGCGGCATTACACCAGATGTACTGCGGCGTGTACGACATTCATTACGCCAGAGATTGCAATTGTGTGCAGCAAATGATGGCCACCACATTGAACATCTATTGGCCTGACATGTCGGGACGCACTCTATTCCACTCCGTAATTGAAAACGGAAACCACGTGTGTACGTGTACTTCACCCCTCATGGTAATGTACATATACGTCAGTGAAAAAGACCAATAAAAAGGTGTTAGCATGTGGACGTAATGTGCTGTTCCAGTCTCTTCTGTACCTAAGGTCCATCACCGTTCCCTTTGGATCCCTACGTAATTCGGTGCTCTCCGATACACACGATCGAACAGCGGAGGAGTGGTACTCAAGCGTCAACTTTAGGTTACAATATCTCCGGATGTAATTAACATTTTACAATGCAACAAACGGCACTGATTACGTAGTTGTTTATATGTACAGATGTGCTAACAAAACTAACGGGGTTCCATTTTAAAAAAACGTAGGTTTGTGTTAAAAAACATACTTCCGTGCATTTTTTTATGGTTTGTATTAACCAATTACACTAGCCCCTCTCCTCCCGTTCGGTCTGTGGAATCGATTCGTCAGTATTTGATGTGGTTTACGAAATATATCCAGCGGTAATGTTAGGTGACTCACCCTGTATAGTTCATTGGCGTGTTGAGCGCAAATGTATACCCAGTAAGACGAATAAGTTGTGAAAGATTCTTATACACCGGCACATTCTGTGAAAGGCCGAATGCACGACTTTGTCGTAAACACTCCATTTTCTTTGTTATTCATTCCACTCCCACCACATTATCGCGTGGTGCGCAAGCTTCGGACACTTTGCTGCTCTTCAGCCTATCGAAGTTAGGCCAGTATAGTTTTTATGGGAGAATGAATAAAATGATAGGTTTCAAAAAAATAAAAGACATAGCGTTTCTACATAAACACATGTACATTGAAGTTGATGATGGTGCTATGGTGAAGATAAGGCTCTTGCTTCTGGCAAGTCACTGGCAGTCAGTTCCCAATAACTACTACGAGGGTAATACAGTATGATGCAGGTGCCGGCCAGAAAGGGTGTATGTATTCAAGGTGTTGGAGTGGGCTGGGAAGTATGATTGACAAGTTGATGTGGGTAGAGGGAAGTGTGAGGGAGGGATGACAGTGGTCAGGAGGCTGGAAGCGGGATCATCTACATATTGAAGAGGCGTAGACGCTAGGATTATAGCTGGTTGGAGGAGTAAGTGTCTACATACTATTCTGGAACAGGAAGAACTAGCCAGCTGAAGTTCCGCTCGAATAGGATACAGAAGGGTGGCAAGTGGAGGGTGGATATGACATGTTGGTATAGGCGCACCAGAAGCCTAGGTATCCAGAGGATAGGCGAGAAAAAGTGCTTTTGTTCCCCAAGTTTATGGGACGTTTACAATTTGTGACAAAGTCTGATGAACTTCAGAAGAGAGGGCAATCTAATCAGCTGGTAGAGGTTCGTCTGAGACTGCAGATATGATACAGAATGCAAGGTGTTCTAAGACTGTAAGGAATGGTAAATTTTTGAGAGTGCTGAGATCCAAGCTATATTGGCGAAAGTAACACTGGGGCCACTAAGGCTTTTGGAAAGACGAAGGAAGAAACAAGATCAGGGGTTAACGTCCTGTTGGTGAAACAGCTATTAGAGCATAACCCAGAATTGGGAAGAACGGGGAAGCAGGACAGCGGCGTCCATCCATAGGAACCGTCGTGTCATTCACCTTAAGCTGTGTAGGGACATCACAGAGAAACTAAATATGGTCGAAAATCAAGTTTGGAGCCAACAGCTTATCACAGCATCGCCTCGTTTAGTGGGTTTTACCCAAGTACAGAGGATGGCTGAATGATGGAATCCCCACATTATCGAGTTTTCTGTCTTTCCTGTTTGTTGTAAGCTGGGGATGCGTGATTATTCCAAGATATGAGGAAGTGAGAGTCCTCTGCCCATGTCAGCAGAGAGGAATGGAGCAGCAAGTCCACCGCCTTACTGCAAGCGCTTATCTTCCTCCACGTAATTGGGCACTGTCCTTGCATTATGAGAGAACTGTGACTCGGAGTTATCTGTTGAGTGTACATGACTGTAATGGATGTGTTAAGAGCTTAACATCCACATCTGACACACATGTTGTTGTGTCATGCTTTTAATAAATTTACAAGTAGATAGATGAAACAGTCAATGATCAGAACGCCTTATTGTTTGGAAAGCAATACACTTATCTTTAGCTCCTCGTGGCTGTGGCTGTGTGAGCACGTGTGGTATTAATTGGGGTCCAAATACACAGGAGCTGCTGAAAACACTGAGCGGCATTACAGTGCAAGTCTGCACATGATGAGCACTGAACGTTTACTACAACTGTGCCAAATATGTGTCTGTTGTTGGCCCTCGACTCTCTGTACGTGCATGCTTGGCCTAGGCTTGACTGAGTGACGTTACGCCGACACTGCACTCTGAAGGCAGAAATTCGTCGCTTCTCTGCAGTCGTCATGGAACTGTTGATACCCTCGTAGACAGAACAGAAGTCAGGCTGGACTCTGGCAGAACTCGTACCAGGCACTGGCAGAGCTGGAAATACTTGTCGTGTGTGGCGCCTCGAAGCTACAGGAGGAGTGGCTTACTACTTCTTTCTCATAGGCGGTGGCGATGCTGCTTGGGTGTACAGCATCTCTACGGTAGTCGATTGACGATTTGCTGCAGGCGAGTATCGTCGACACCACATGTCACCTTCAACAGTGTCACAGGCGTCATCAGTGTATCATGATACACTGAGGAGAGGTAATGTAATGTAGAACACTGACACGAGGTCTGGTGATGAGAAACTTTATGCTTCAATTCCCCCTCCCATTACTGGGGAAATGCCAGCAATGCAAATTTCTTCCATCACCTGGATTCGAACCAGCTTACCTTTGAAGAGAGTACCACCACACAGTCATGTTTATGTGTGCCATGGTGGAAGTTAGGGAGAGAGAAATGATTGGTGGTATTTCTTGTAATAATTCCTTGGGTTTTTAACGTAAGTGATTTTGATGTAGCAGAGGCTACACCAAGAGGTGAAGTTATCGAGGCAGATGGAGATACGCTGTTGAGTAAGATTTACAGTAACAGAAGAAGCATGGTGTGCCAGACAAGGAGCTATACAGTAAACATAATTCATTGGGACACCTGGCACTTGCCAGTTTCCTCCCAGAGATCCGAATGTGCGACTATTGCGGAATATTTCGCCAGTGGAGCAGTCATCATACCACTTTTCAATTATAGGCCACATGTCCTGTGGACAGACACCAGTGGTTCCCATTACCTTCTGCATTCTCATGCCTTTGAGCACTGCTGACTATTCAGGGTTTTAGGAGCAGGGGAAGAAAGTTCCTTGAAGCTCTATCCGCCCATCCATCATTACTGATGATTTTTATTCTAAATTTAAGCAGTAGCGAGGTTTGAGACTGGGTCCCATGACGTTTTGATTAGTATACAAAGACACTACCCTCAAATCATAAGTGAGCCGTGGGATATAAACTTGCATACAGTATGATATCACACAACTTGACTAGAGCTAGTAGGAAATAAGAGTTTTTTAAGAAGGTCGAAAGTAATGGAGTCATGAGCAGCCTCTCATAAGAATTTCCTGAAACTGTAAGACGTCGTGGTCTCCTTCATTGCTTACATATTCCGCCCTCACAATCATATTCTGCACATCAAGACGCTTCATTCGAGCCCAAACTCGATAAGATAAAGTCAGTATTGTATGAATTCATGTAAACGATGTGCAAATAACTAATAAATCGCAAGTGCGCACTGTGGTTGAAATACTCGAGGCTGGCGTACACACATACATTCCAGACTCGACGGTCACAGGAGCTTTTAGCTCGAGAGAGGCAACTGCACCCCAGGAGGCCGGTCCCAAGCTATCTACGTCGGCCAGTGACCGCCTGTAGAGCAGACAGCGTTAGCCCGAGTGAAAAGACGACCCCGTGTTCGGCTTAAAAGCAAATTCCGCTACATTGTGTGGGAGCGGTTAGCCTACACATTCTTTACACATAGCACGCAGTTTCAGAGATTTTCACAGGGAGACAGCAAACGCCAAACACCGATACTACAGATTTCCGGATTGGTCGCCTTAAACAAAACGTCATTCTCGCGTTTTAGAAGAGCAATTCTGATTGGCAGACGATATTTCTGACGCCTTGAGCTGAAGGAGTAATGGGAGAGATCGAAAGGTATACCGCTTCTCGTCTGGCGTGCAGAGGGGCCATTCCGTTGTCGCTCTTGGAGCGAGAACACGTAACGAGAGCGTGCGCGCTCGTACATGTACTCAAAGAGCGAGGAACAAGTCTGTCCTCAGTACTTCACTGGGAGAGCACCTCTGTCGAGAGCCAATCGAAGTGCAACTGTATATTGAGTCCTTGCGATTAAGCGTTGTTCACTGTGTTGGCCACCACACTTATTGTGCGGTGTGAATGGACTGAGTAATAGTTAAACGCCTGCGAGCGAATTTTTGAGTGGCATCGTGGTGGACTGGTTATCTGACTGGTGTACCACGCCAACAGACTAGGGGCGAATAGGAGTCTTTGAATTCATCAAGGCGTAGGGAGAGTTTGATTGGTGAAGGTCAATCCAGATAGAACGAGAGTTATCTTATTTGTCGGCAGCGAGCGGCGCAGACAGCAGTCATCACAGCTACAGCTCTTGCGACCCCCACATTTCCTCCACAACAGTACCCTTCACTGCATATCACACGTGACAGCCTCGACTGTACCTAGCAACATTCTAACCGGTAATTATTCGAGTAGGTGCGGCTCTCAGCCATTCCGCCAAGTCAATAACAATCTTAAACTTTGTATAGAAATTTCATTAGCGAATCCTATCCTTAAGAGGTAACTTCACATTCTGAAAAGAACCCGCAAATAACGTGTTCAATTCATGACTAAAAGTGCTATTGTGATTTCTCAGAATTTTTGCAAAATAAATAATAATTTTCGTTACTTTCATGTTTATCTTACACTAACTAGCACTACTCCAGTACCCAAGTATCCCACTAGTTACGTAAGACATTTTGTGAATTTTTGTGTCATTTCCTTACAGTGGACGACTCCAGAAGGTATTTATTGCTGAAAGTTTTTCAGGCATTTCTCTTTAGAACTTTAGGAGTGTCCATCTGACTTCTGTAGTAGTGTGGGGGTGGAAATTGCATCTTGCAGGGGCCAAAGGGTAAAGGGTACATCTCAGATTAATCTGTTGCGCAGAATGACAGAATAGCACCAACCCACACACTCACAAAATGTGTGACTTTATAGTCTTGTGTTGTAAGTGCTATATTTAATTCGTTTTGTGGCGTTATAGACAGGTATTTTAAACTGGGACCAAGAGATATGGTGGTCGTATTTGTGTGACATTGTACGTACCGAATTGTCGAGCAGTTATTAGATACAGTGAGTATATCTTTAACATATGAAGCACTGAGTCTGGCTTGTTGAGGTTGTTTGGTAACGTGTGGTTGTTATGGATGAGAGGAGAATGAATGCTTTTTCAAAAGATTGTTCAGTTAATGGAAAATGTGGCAGTGTTTTGTTCATGTGTACCACCAATCCCAGGGTTTGTTATCTGCAGAATGAGGTGCTGGTATCAAGATATCTCACAAGCACCCATTGGCAGTACCATCTGATTGTATGTTGTAGCAATTATCTGTGCCTTGTAGAGTGTAGAGTGACTGGGACTGTGTTACGTGACTGTAACAATTTTCATTAAAGTATAGTTGTAGCATTGAGATAACATGTGAGTGATGAAGATCTCGTTGGAGCTGAGGGAACAGACATATGGATGGAATGCTATGCTGCTGCTTTGTCTTGATGTTTTATGTGGCGAAACAAGGTTAGGTATAGGTTTTAAGCTGATGTTTTGGTGTGGCTGAAGATAAAGTTGGATTGCTTTTTGGAACAGGTGACTTGGATGTTAAAATGGAAGGTGGCTGTGGCTGTTATCGTCATCTGTTGGACGATATGTGGACGTTGAAAGAGAGTGAATGTTGTCGGAAACAGTGATCCTAAACTGTATGTCTTTCATGTTAGGGATGCGACACAAAAAACTGTTGAGATGATGACGGTGAGCTCGACTGACGGTGTAGAAAACTGTGGATCTGAACTCAATATCTTTGATGGTGAGGATGCAATGCATGTAGTTGTTGGGATGCGGAATGTAAGTTTAGTGTCGTGAATAATGCGTTTACTTTATACTTATGAGATCATTCGAGTTAAGGCTGTGTAAATGATGCAGTTGTGCAAGGATTGTACATTTGGGCACAGTTAAAATGGATGGTTTTACGAACTTCCAGTATGATGCAGTAGTTTGGGTCAGCAACCCCTGGTAATCAGTGAACGAAAAAACGTTCCAAGTTTTTGTTCATTCGATGAGTTATCTGTATGCGCTGTAAATTTTCATTGCACGTTATTGACATCTTCGGAAATGCCATTTTCGACTATGTTATGGTGATTTGAAAATGGGTCTCGGTCCGAAACAAGTCATCGAACGAATAAAAAATAAAAATTTGCAACTAGGACGGGTTTTTCGTCCTACTGATGGGTGGTCTTGTTTGTAACCGGGATAGGTCAGATGCTTCTGCGATACTGGGTCAGATAGTCGTCACACTGGAGGTATTTGTGAGATCTGTAGGCTTGGATTTGCGATTTAGGTGATTTTACACAATGGCAGCGACAACAGATCAGGGCTTAGTTCTTGATACGTTGGTCTGTTGTGGGCAAGCATCTAGTTCTGCTGGACAGTGATGCGTAAAACAGCCGACAGTAAAGCACCACGGTTTTAATAGTGGCGAGGGCAACTCTTTCAGACAGGGCCGTTGTAGCAGCCTGCTGGATGTCGCAAGCCATCTCCAACATCACCACGTGCTCAGAAGAGATTCGCACCCGTTTCTTCTTCTCCCCCCCCCCCCCACCCCCCACTCCCTATCTCGACCGAACTGCCACAATCTCTCTGAATTATCATGACAACTTTTCCCTGAAGATATCTTCAATGTCGGGTTTAAAGTTAGCTTCCAGACAAACGGCTAGTGGTTCACAACTCTGTAAGCTCTTGTCGCTGCTCATTCTTTAATATCTGGTCGCTACTCGCGAGGAATGGAAACATCAACTTCATCTCACACGTTTGTTCTCGGTGTCCATTACAGTTTCAGTCATACTTATAGACTTGCTGCCGAGTGCAGCTGAGTCTAGAAACAGATGGGGTAAGAGTCTGCTTGTTTAGTAACTTGCTAACAATGCGTATTTCCGTTTATGTGCCACTATTATTCATGTGAGTGTCTGCCGTAAATTATCGGCTGCAGCCGAAATTTTGTAAAGACCGTTCTTCGCAGTATTACAGTCCCTGGTTCTAATATACGCATATTCGTATGATAACTTAATTCTTTATGTGTTGTAGCCCTTTTAGACCACCTTAGTTTCTTAATTAGTCGGTTTACTACCAATGAAAGCCCTGCAAGTTCGATTGCCTGAAGCGGTCAAGAGTGACAACGGCAGGCATAAATAATTTTTCCGCTGAGGGAGCACAAGCTCAGTGTCCCCCCTTCCTCTCATTTAAATGGAGTTACCCTCTACCGAACAAGAAGCTATCAGACAGTTACAAAGAAAAGAACGATTACAGCTTGTTTCATGTCTGGTGGAACGATAGATAGATAACCGAGTAAGTGATAAAGCCCAGCAACGAGAGTAAAATAATAAATTTAAAGAATATAGTGATTCGAACAAATAGAGTTCTTTAGCAAACAGGTGCGATAGCTGAAAATACAGTGTTTCCTCAGTCCTACTACAGTTCATAGTAGTAACATTTCTAAGGATAATATTAACAGTGTATCTCATACAATTAACTGTTCTGTTACAAATCTAAATATTGTTCGTCAAAGAAAATTAGTAAATACGAACAGTATCGTGCTAGAATCACACATGAGAAATCTAGAACACTACACCAGTTACAGTATTGACAGAAAATTAGCTTGTCTGTAGCAGTTATGTTGCAGAGACCATTCGCCATTTTTAAAAAGCCTTAGACTAGGTCTGAAAAAAACTACATGTACAGAATTTTAGAGTGTTTATAGAAGATAAAGAGGAACATTTTTTTATATGAGGCACGTGTCGCATATATATGAAGGTCTTATCTGCACTGGCGTTCAGAGACGGAGTTCAAAGTGCTTTGGGATGGGCACTGTTTTAGAGGTGTTGCGTGCCTCCTACGGGAGGGAGAGAGTTGTTCAGTGTACCAGACCCTGGCAGACACCCCAGGTGAGGTGGTTGCCTGTTAGGCTGAGGCTGCAAACATTATTTGTGAGACACCCACTTGTTTCGAGTGTGTTACACAATCGTTAGCACCCAGCTGGCACTTGAGTAACGTCTCTAAAACATCACACCTGTGACATTTGTGTCACATAAAATTTGTTCTTTTTAATCTTCTCTAAACACTCCAAAATTTTGTGTACGTAGTCTTTTTTTAGTCCCTGCATAATGAAGAAGACAATAATACATCGAAATGAAGTAGTTAGGTTGTCATAGATCCAGACGGAGAGTTGCCGAGGAATCTAAAAACTGACTTTGGAAAGAGCACCAGAGATCATGCGTGGCGTGCAAAATCACGCAAGATCTAAAACTACATGTTCAGAAGGATATTTGAATCTCAGTTGTCAGCGCATAACCGTGAAGTGGCCGGGTCCCAGTATTAAACTTACCTACAATCTTGAAGTCATCTTCGTAGAATGAATAGATGTAGTCAGCTGCATTGTACCAGGAGACACGATGGAAGGCGTACAGTTCGTCAGCGAGGCTGAACATTTGCGACGCCTCTGGCTGCCGCTCCTTGCACAGCGCACTGAAGTCGTCGTCAGAGGAGAGGCTCCACGGCTGATAGCGCAGCAGGCGTTCACTCAACAGCGGCCGCCTGTAGCACACAAGGTGCCAGGTTAAAAGTTGAAAACCTGGCATGTATAGTTTATGCAAGAACGTACAAGTATTCAGAACGGATTTCCACTCAGCAGTGGATTAGAAACTTCCTGGCAGATCAGTACTGTGTTCGAGACTGGGACACAAACCTGGAA
This sequence comes from Schistocerca piceifrons, assembly GCF_021461385.2. Taxonomy (NCBI): domain Eukaryota; kingdom Metazoa; phylum Arthropoda; class Insecta; order Orthoptera; family Acrididae; genus Schistocerca; species Schistocerca piceifrons. The sequence goes on along the minus strand of NC_060148.1, from coordinate 70,306,548 downwards.
CTTTTTCATTCTTTAAAGGATGCATAGAAACACAGCAAACAATCGCAAACCCATTGGTCTTTTTAGCATTTTAGCGCATCGAGATTTGATCTTTAGATTTCAGAGCACTTGAGTGAGGTACCGATTGTAACTATTTCTTGCAGATCATCCACTCCGTTCTGTGCTGCTATATCGTTTTAACTTGTTTCAGGCACACCAAACAGCAGAACTGCAGCGCTTCCCGCAGAATACCTCTTTCCTTTAAAGAAGAATTTCGTATGCATTGCAGGAGAGTGAACATGTGATATTTATGTTAAGGATATGAATGACTTGTTCAAATTTGTTATAGATGATTTTAGACGCTGACATGTACACACGTCTGTTATGAGCTGAAGCAAAATATTCCACATTACCACTTGAAAATGGCTCAAAAGGTCGAAACTGCAATAGTAAAACAAATAATTTTTAAATTCAATGGCGAATATGACGTCCTTATAGAAATAGACGTCGAGCTGGGCTGGCAGAAACCGAGAGCCGCCGTCACAGCCTTACTTCCGCCAGTACCTCAGCCGCTGCCTTCCAGCCGTCACAGAAGCTCCCCTGCACGGCTGGCGGGACCAGCGCTCCCTGAAGGATGGGCACTGCAGTGACCAGAGGCCTCGCGAGTTGCTTCCTGGGCGAATCCTCACTCTGCAGTGGAGAGTGCAGTCACTTGAAACGTCGGGGATCCGACACACGGCTCTGACCTGCCAGGGAGTTTCCTATCTGCTTTAGGTGATGTGACATCTGCGATAATTTTCCGTAAAGACTGTATGACACAGGAAGATGAGTTCAGTGGACAAACGTGAATGTACCGTCAAGCAGGTCCACTTATTCAGTCCCTTTCACCTAATCCAACGGCTAAGGACAGCGCGATACGATGACTTAAGCTACTTCAAATCCGTCTTTGCAAATACCAAACATCTGTTTTTATTTCGCAATACGTGTTTTGCATTACTCATTATACCCCTATCAGCTTTGGCATTTTTATAATGTTTCCGCTTACGCCCGGCAGTGCGCATCCCAGGATCTCACACTTGTATACTTGACGTGCAGAAGTACATGTCTGACGACGTAAAACTTGACAAAATGACGCTTCACTATTGCATAAAAATGTTTGTTTACTTGGCTCTGAAGCATTCGCTCGGTCTCGTTTCGTGAGTGGTTGGTGCGGGTCTCTCGTCTGGCAGTGGAAATTATCATACAGAAATTGTTGGCCTAAGGTCAGTGTTTCGTACATAGATTCGATGCATCTGTGTCAGGTACATGTTATGATGAGAATGGAGCCCTCAGAATCGGGTATGAGACAATTTTTTCCTGATTAATCTACGACTGCATTCCCTATAGCCCATCAACGATGGAAAGTTTCCATACTGCCAGATACAATGCAGAACAATCAGTACTCCCTCTACTCCTTGTAGTATGGTTCTTGCTTATCAGTGTTATTTGACAACGACGTTGTCAATTAAAGCATGAAGCTGCATCATAATGAGTTCCGTGTGATGTCTGGGTCCCCAGTTTGACCGGAAGGCTGTCCCTCCCATAAGACATGTGGTGCCATGGTGCTAAGGCTCGCAAATCATTTACACGCTACGTACAGCAGCACGCTGTTCTGCTTGGAGCTACAGTACCACACCTACTCCACTGACAAACTGGGACTCAGAACCCGTGCCGTGATGAAAATCATCATTTCTACGCCCCAGATGGAGGATGTATGTGCACACTGACTATGATCTGAATAAACATTATACGGAGATTTGGTTGGGGAAGAATTTCGGGAAAGGGCTGTTTTTCACGTAATAGAGCCGTTCATTCCATAAGGCAACGAAAGAACGGATTTAAATGCAGCAAGGAAGTGAACAAACAATATCCACTGAAACAAGCTCTATAGAAAATCTCGAAACTTGTGGACAGTTGCGAATGTACTATACAGCTATAATGATACAAAACTGACTGCTATATTCAGTTTAGGAGCAAGTGCGTTGCAACACAAAGTGGCAAATCAACAGAGGACGCAATAAATACTCGCCACATGGAGGTGGAGTGTCGACAAGCGGGGCAGACCGCTGCCACGGGAGGCAATCGTCGACAATTTGCGTGCAGAGGCAGGGTCAGTGTCATATAGGCGGCTTTGGCCTGTAGTGCTGGAGCCATTGCTGAAGGTATCATGCGAGTCCAGTAATGAAGTGGATTGGCGGAATTTAGAAATGACCGATTGTAAATGGCGATACGTGAACTCCAGAAGAGACACGAAATGGTGCGCTGCCTGGACTAGGAGGGCGGTACCTAAACTGCACCACTGCCGCTGTGGCCCCTCATGCGTCTTTGGTTCTCGCCTTTGTACTGACATCCAACAGAAGTTAAACACGCTGGGTTGTATGAATAAACAAGACGACGTTCTCTGGAGAAGATTCTCCGAGCAAAAGAACATTCTCTGGGAAAGCTCTTACGAGCAAAACATTCGAAGCCATAATCTGTGACGAGAGTCTTCCTTTTTCTCACTACCTCTGTTCCCTGCTGAGTTCTCGGTGTGTGGTCTGCCTAGTCCGGCACAGAAAGCACGCGCAGTGTCACGTGTCATTCAGCTCGCTCAAACGGGCGACAAGTCTGGAACCGGCATCAGTGTGTTCAGGCAGAGTTGCACTGCGTTTCATTTTGTTTATTTTATGTGCGGCAACAAATTATTAAGACAATTACGTACAGTTTACGAAAATGTATTTACTTGCGATGTTACCGAATTTACAACATGCGGAAAACTTTTCAGTTATAGAAGTCAGGCGAACATCATGCGAACGAAATCTTAAGATTACATGACTTTTTATCTACTTCAAGCCGGAACTCTGCTAGAGTTCTCTAACACGAGATAATTTTGGTTAAATACGGCCCACAACTGTCTGCTCGCGTGGCAAGCACGTAAGCGCCACACCATGCGTTCGATATGAGTAACAGGTCGCTAGGTTTGCAATAAACCAGTTATTAATTTTTCTGGTAACCCTACTTATTTCTAACATCACACTATATAAGACTTATGCTGTGAGAAGACATGATGGTGAACGTCTGGAAAAGTCAGCGACACGGTTGTTTGGTGTAGGCCTACAGCTAAATGTTCTCGTACGTCAGTCTGAAAACTTGGGTCTACTAAATAGCAATAAAAATGTTTCAGTTTTCACTTCTTTTGAGAGGTAGTCCGCAGATTATGTTCTTATTGTCAAAGCGATATAAACTTCTACAGCTCCTCAATTCAGCACTTCGTTGGGATATATATTTCTTTTTTTGCCTCCCAAGCAATATGAATTCTGCCATCATTGCCAAAATGTAGCTAAAACTTAACAGAACTTACTCAGCCCGAAGAATGCTACAGATCTCGCTTCAATATTTTCCGGTTGTGAGAAGCTCCTCTAGTTTTGTTCACACGAAATCGGAGAACGTTCTTTGTTTCGAGCAACATCCCTCACCCTTTTACTCGCGATGAGCACATTATCGGCTGGAGTACATTCTCTGACTCGCTTTACTCATGCGAACATCAAAATGTCCTCCCAAAATTTCCAGTACGAAGTATATCCTCCGTTTTACTGACACGCCCCACTACACTTCGCCAGCACCTCAGCTCTCCGAGCAGATCCCAAGCACTCGAGCAATGCTGAACAAGAAGTCGCTCTGGCGTCCTATACGGGGTCTCCCTTACATACGAACCACACTTTCACAAAACTCTCCGAATACACCGAAGCCGTCCGTTGGCCTTCCCTACCAGAATCCTCACATGTTTATTCCATTTCATCTCGCTTCGCAACATTACGCCCAGATATTTAAACGAACTGACTGTGGTAAGCAGGACACTTCGAATGCCGTATGCGGATATTACGGGTTCGTCTTTGCTACTCATCCGCTTTCTTCTACATCACACCAACTAGAAATTTTGTCGACGTCATCTAGTGTCAACCTGCAGTCACTCAACTTATTCCATGTGCTCGTTCTTCCGTTAGCACCCCGCAATGGGACACCGTGTCAAATGCTTTCGAGAAATCTAGAAATATGGAATCTGCCTGTTGCCCTTCATCCATAGCTCTCAGTGCATCATGTGAGAAAAGGAAAAGGTGAGATTCACAGAAGCGATGCTTACCAAAACCGTGTTGATTTGTGCACATAAGCTCCTTAGTCTGAAGAAAGTTGATAATGTTCGAACTGAGAATACGTTCAAGGATTCTGCAGGAACCAGGTGTTAGGGATATTGGTCTGCAATTTTGTGGGTCCGTTCTTTTACCTTTCGTATACACTATAGTCACTTGCACTTTTTTCCATTCCCTTGGTTCTTAGCGCTGATCGCAAGATTCGCGGTAAATGCAAGCTAAGTAAGGGGCCAATGCCGTACACTACTCTTTATAAAACCAAACTGGCATTCCACCTAGGCATTGCCACTTATTTATTTTCAGCTGTTTCAGCTGTTTCTCTACGCCAGCGGTACTCATTACTATGATTTCCACACGGGACTCTGTGCGATGGTCAAACGACGGCACGTTTGTACCATTCTCCTGCGTGAGCGATTTCTTAAACGAGGAATTTTTAACTTCGGCCTTCCTTTTGGAATATTCTAGCGCCAAAGCAGACTGGTCAACGTGTGACTGAATAGAAGCGTTGGATCCGCTTAACGATTTTGCAGAGGAGCAAAACTTTTTCCGGTTCTCCGGTGGTAGCTGTTGTATGCTTCGCGCACAGATCTTTTCACAGACGCACGAATCTCTACAAATATTGCTGTCCTCATTTGCGCGTTCTCTTTTGAACCGAGAATGTAACAGCCTTTCGTTCCTCAGCATTTTCCGAATTTCGTTATTAAAGCACGATGAGTCTTTTCCGCCCTTGATCCACTGAGTAGGCGCATACTTTTCCGGATCACGATTTACAATCTCTTTAAACTTTAGCCATAATACCTCTATGGCCATAATTCAGGAATTAAATGATTGTATTTTATTGTCTAAGTGAGACGCTGACAACTGCATATCTAGCCGGCCGAAGTGGCCGTGCGGTTAAAGGCGCGGCAGTCTGGAACCGCAAGACCGCTACGGTCGCAGGTTCGAATCCTGCCTCGGGCATGGATGTTTGTGATGTCCTTAGGTTAGTTAGGTTTAACTAGTTCTAAGTTCTAGGGGACTAATGACATCAGCAGTTGAGTCCCATAGTGCTCAGAGCCATTTGAACCATTTTTGAACTGCATATCAACTCTCCTAGCGTTCTCGACTGATTTACTGACTTTCGTAACCATAGTCGCTATGATAACATCATGATCACTAATCCCCATCACTATGCTGACGCCATCGATAAGGTCCTGCCTGTTTGTGCTGGCTGACGAACTAGCTGCTCAACACAGTTTTCGGAAAATGTGCTCAAAAGTCCTTCACAAGACTGTCTGTCTGCACGACCTGCAGTGAATCCATAGACGTCCCAGTCTATACTCGGTAGGTTAAGGTCACCGCCAGCTAGTGTCGCGTGATCTGGATATTTATGCAATGCTGACTATTTACCTTCTTTGAATGGCTCCACATCTGTCCCAGCGGAGTCGGGTGGGTGGTAAAAACATCCAACAACTGACATGGTTTCACCTAGTCCTGTTATGTGCGACCACGTAACTTCACTATTGCACTCAAATTCAACGTCAGTAAAGAGAATATTTTTTGTCAACTGCAATGAACACTTCCCCTCCTACGGCGTCGAATATGTCTTTCCGATAAACATTCCAAGACTCGCTAAATATCTCAGAGTTTTTCACTTTGGGTCTTAACCAGCTCTCAATTCAAGAATAATTTGAGGCTGAGAACGTTCATGGAGGAGAGTAAATTTGGGAACTATGTTACAAATACTTCGACAGTTGACTGATAATAGTTTCAGAGTCGAACTCACTTTACTCTGAAAGCTATCTGATTTCCCTAAATGTGTGCCAACTGGCGAGTGTTCATGAGAGCACCTCAAACTACTGGCTAGCCTGAAACCCCCCCATGTACTCTCCACAAGTACTCTGCTATCCGATTAGCTGCTTCCTTTGTGTAGTGCCCCCTTGTCTTGAAATCTACCCATCTCCGATTTTCAGTTCACCTTCCCAACCACTGTTACCTTCATTACCACTGCCTGACACAATGTCGATAGTTTTATCCCGCCACACTATCTGCCTGTGTCCGTGCACAGTGAACCGGTAACCTACTCACAGTTCTGATGACAGATGTGGAGTAGCAAACCAAAAAACCCCACACGATAAACATTGTGGAGTAACAATACCGTTCCTCAAAAACAGCTCCAGTTGGCTGCAAATCATGTTCAATCATCCTGCATAATATTTTATCCTGAGTGTGTATTTTACTACCCTGACCGTGATCTGTGCTACTCCCAGTCATCATCCTATAGCACATAATTTCGTTACACTGACCACTGCCTGTCCACAGCTGTTTACCCACATCAATTCTCATGATGAACTTAACTGTGGATGTCGGTTGATCACCTTCGTTTCAAAAGACCTAGTCCATTTCCCAGACACACTCATCCCAAAGTGACTCCCCTACCGACCTCTTCAGATATAACTGCAGAAGTCTTTCATCCAATTGATAGCAATCACGACTGAGTCTAATTGTCCATTCTAATCCACGTCTTCCACCTCCATAGCTACCCCACAATAAGCCACCTAAAAGACTCCAAGAACACCGCCACAAGACCTGGGGTGCCTGCTGGGAGCTTGCCCATTCCCACACAGGAAGCCACCTGGTCACCCTCCATAGTGCCAACGTATCTCCTACACTACTCCATTCCACGGCCCCGTATGTCAACCACTCGAGAGACTATTCCGCTTTCCTCCCGCTCACAACCTCCACTATTTACGCTCTATGCTACGGACTGATTTAAACACACCAATCACAGGACAAAATATAAGAATGACAGCTATCCACTTCCTGCCCTCATCGCTGCTTAGATTTTTCCTCCATCTATTGAGATGAACATGACAAGTGGCCTCTTTTCCTCACCGACTGGATGCCAGTATCTGGACTAGAGTCGCAACTACACGGTATTACCGTAATTACTCCCGAAGTGTTTTTGTTTTTTTTGTCCCGAATAAGACGAGGATACGCTCACTTTTCGTGCCAGGTTCCACATCATTGTTTCCACAAATTATGAAAAATTCGGAAGTATCTGTAACCATCAGTACTTTCTCTAGTAAATGCAGTAACATCGTTTATTGTGTCAGTTTTCTCCGCTGGCCTGTTACGTAATACGTGGCACATTTTAAGACACAATACGAATCAAAAAATCGAAGGTCAAACACAGTCAAAATCCTTTGTAAATCACGAGTTTCTTTAACCATGTCCTTCACTACTGTCTATTAGTGCTAGTTCTTTGATCCATTTTGAATTAAATGATCCCTGTGTTTTCTATAACTTTAATGAATACTTCCATGGATAAAAGTGAGATAAACTCCAATAAACCATAGTGAGTACGACAGACATTTGAGTGTACACTGGTTTATACCTGATTATCAAGTTCCCTGGCCCGTCCTTGTCTTCTTCCATCTCGTAGTGCTCCACCTGTTTGCTGGCTAATTGCATGTCATGTACCCATCCGGTTAATTTCGTGCGCAGCATGTCTTTCACACGTTCCATGTCCTTAACCCAACCGTGGAGTTGCTGATCACTTGCGTTGTTACCCTGAGACACACAGAAAATAGTTCAAATTACTTTCATAACATCCACAAGCAGCAGCCTGTCTTAGTATACAGTTACATGTAGCACTATTACATGACACTGAAATTACTGCCAGCGCATGAGTGCAGTACATTCAGTTTTGTACATGCATAAAAACATTAATGCACAGCAGATGCCCGGTGGTTTTTTTAAAAATAAATACATTTCTCAAACTGTGACATCAGATAAGAGAGGTGCAGATATTTGTTGGTAGTTGACATTACAGACGCCTGAATGTATGAATGTATACTCCCGTGACGATGTATCCAACTGAAATGTTCTGCAGCTGCCAGCAGCGTCGGGTTCCTACGTGTAAAGCCACATGGCCTGGCTGGAACTCTGACGAGATTCTATTCAAACTTTTGAACGATTTTCGAAAACAGAATGGCCAGACTGTTGACAAATACGTCAAAATCCTACTCGTTACCAACGCTCTGAGAAACCTGAACACATGTTATGACCTTCTACAAACGCAACGATAGACATCAGCCGCTCCATATCTGAAACATTATCTGAGGTAGTTGTGCACACGGGAAATGTCAGTTTGACTAAAAATTTTGTAGCGTTTGTCTGTTGCCTGGCTGATCGCTTTTGCAGAAAATTTGCGTTTGTTGCTCGTCATCTAACACGATGTCGTCTGCATCTCAACACGTCTCGACTATTGCAGATTTGAAGGAATGTATTAACTGTCCGAGTGTTAAGATCATTTTTTCTGGACCATTTTCGGGTACGAAGTTCACATTTGTGTCACATATTAAGGTCTATGCTACTTTGGCGTTGTAAAAATCGTAAGCTTCTAAGTCAATGCAATAAAGATATGGCCATTTAAATGATATATTTTGATACTCGAAACATCACTCACAAAAATCTATAAGGCGCTCCCTGTTGATTTAGTATCATGACATTTTGGAAGAAGCCAGATTTCACAGTGCAAATAAAGGAAAAAATCTTAAAATCCATAATTGGTAACTATATAACTCTAGAAAATACTTTTCGTATTATTTTTTATCAGTCTGTCGATTTGTCTGTCCATCTGTTGTGAATCTTTTTCTCTGGATCAGTTCTGGGTATCATGTTCAAATTATGTCACATACAAAGGTATACATAAAAATTGTAAGCTTATAACTGACTCCAGTCAATAGATATGGATGTTTATGTCTCGTGTTTTATAATCGAAAATTCACTCATGGAAACCTATAGGGTGCCCTCCATTGACTTGGAATCATGAGATTTGGCAACAACTAAGTTTTCCAGTACAAGTAAAGCAAAAAATCTGAAACTTGTTAATTTTTCATGATATCACATAAAAATGTCGTTCTCGATTTGGACTTACATTGTATTCATAACCTGTTGAAAGTATAACATACGAACATTACTGAATCCAAACATAAAATGTATGTTGTATTCATGATGTAGTACGTAAACGGAAATGTGTTATTAAATCTTCTCTCCCTACATACATAAACTAAAGTCCTCTGCTTGCTTGTTCTTGTTTGTTTTGGCTGGTCTGAGGAAATAACGTAGAATTTCTGAATCGATCTTGGTATTCCTGGGACCAGTATCTTGCCAGTAAATCTACAAAGTGTCGATAACAGGCAAAAATTATTGGGAATCTCGATTCCGAGGATGGGGAGTTTGTACAGAACCCTTAGTGCGTGAGTCCCTCTCGCACTTTCCCATTCTGTTTTCCTTTTTTCTATCTACCCTAGCATCACCCAGTATGTTGTTCTGGAAGGTGAGTGCTCACCACAGACATGGGTGCCGTCAGGAGTGTCTGAGGGAAGTGGGACAGAACTGCTCTTGTTCTCTGTACGTGGAGTCCCCAATCCTTTTGGGTCACACTGAAACAGGTGACAGTGGTTCCACAATAGATTATATTGAGATAGGGAACCAATACTCGAAAGTGCATATTTGCTGTGTTAAGGACATGCACAGCATACACCACCCAACAACAATGTAGCTCACAGCAATTCTTCAAAGCAACGACTGTCAGTCTGAATGAATGCATGTATTGCAATGATGCCTGCAGTTCTTCACACTCTTGCAAAGATCTCGGGTGTCCGTTGTGCACTCGAACAGTAGCAGCTGATAAACAATGTACACACCTGACCACCAAACGGACATACTGTACACAGTTGGTCTCACAGCACTCAAGCATTGTGGCGCATTAACCTGTGACGCAAGCACACCACTGACCCTGCTGTCAGCTGTCCATTGCATCAGATAGCTTGTGTCGTGTTCATGGTGAGGTGTGTTGCTGTGTACAGTGCACAATGAGTAATCAAAGATGAAATGTGCAAGCACGGGGACAAACGGATTTTGAGCCCTATGTCTGCTTGTGTCGATCCAGTATCGTTCACAGCGCTGTACTGTCCAACTTCATACAGTTTGTATTGTTTATGGATGAGGCCTCATTCATCCGTGATGTTGTTTTCAAAAGCCAAACAGGCAGATCTAGAATGAGGACAACACCCACGCCACCCATATGGGAGGCCAACAGCAAAGATTCTCAGTCAAGGTATTTTAAGGCATTATCCAAGATCGTTCCACTTTGATGTTAAAGTTTACAAGCACCTGAAGAATACTCACTCTCATTGTAGGACTGGAAAGGGGGGTCCTCTCTGATGGCCATTGCGATCGCTGTATCTTACAACGCTAGACTTCATTCTCTGAGGTTATGTACGAAACACCTGTAGATACAGCTGAAGACCTGCTTGCCAGGGTCCAAGCTGCCCGCCTCCTGGTACAACATTGTTGCTCACGGGCGAGGCCTCCACGACGAGTGCGGCCGCCTCATGTTTAAAGATGATTAAAGATGTAGCTGTTGTCACACGCATCGACTCAGTCTGTGTTTCGACAAGTCTCTACACAGTTGTCACTTCTGCCCAGCTGCTCAGAACAATAAAGTGTGACATGTCTTGGAAGACAGTAGCGTGATTGACTCGATTCCACTATCACAGTAGCCGCCACGATACAGGAATGACCTGTGAGGATATGCTGACATCACTCCGAAACTGTGATCACAGAGAGAGCGTCATGCAGTCAAAGGTCGTGAGATGGTGGTATGAATGTGGGAAATTTTCAAGAACACTGCCATCCTGAATTTGGAATCATTCAACTGTATGTCAGTCAGACACCTTAGGCAAGTGTACGGTGGTGGAGAGAAAAACGGATTTACTTGTGTTGCAGATATGTGCAAATATTATTTTCTTAATAAAATTTTTGTACTTATTTAGCTACTCCGAGATCATTTTTTACAGTTCTTTTGTCAGCTATGTTTATTTACCAGGTCACATCTACACTCTTTTTGGAGAACTGTCGAGATGATTTCCCAAGTTTCTGCAATGTGTCACACGAAACGTAACCGATCAGCAGCTACTTGCAGCCAGCATATTCCATTTCGCGCATTTCTGTCACAGCACAATCCCACTCGTTTAACATGTGGAAGTTCTTCTTCTTACGAGAAATAAACCCGTTTGTGCTGCCTTGCGTCCACGCTTGGTAAGTAATGAGAGTAGTAGCAAGTTGAGAGAGGCATGTTCAAATGTGTACCAACACGCTGGGCACTGTCGCAATGCGCTATGTGTAAGTAATGTTAGTGGGGAGAGAAGAAGCGTGATGAACTGCGACTTGAATTGCTGATCAGCGCACGCTGCGTGGCTGAAGGGGTTTGTAAACAGCCCTGCGGAGGGCGACCCGAGTCCTTCTCTCTCTCCGACTGCCAGCCAGCCCTGATATCGGAGTCAAGCGCTCGTGCGGTATCCGTGACGACGATGGTGACTGCAGTCATGGCCACGCACGTTGGATAACAATGACGACGCCGCACTGTTGTCACTGTTTACCGACGACGGTGTGATGTCATTCATCATGGTCGCCTTGGCTGAGGATGAAAGCAAGTATACGTATTTTCTATACTGTTTTTGTTTATACACTAATGGCCATTAAAATTGCTACACCACGAAGATGACGTGCTACAGATGCGAAATTTAACCGACAGGAAGAAGATGCTGTGATATGCAAATGATTAGCTTTTCAGAGCATTCACACAATGTTGGCGCCGGTGGCGACACCTACAACGTGCTGACATGAGGAAAGTTTTCAACCGATTTCTAATGCACAAAGAGCAGTTGACCGGCATTGCCTGGTGAAACGTTGTTATGATGCCTCGTGTAAGGAGGAGAAATGCGTACCATCACGTCTCCGACTTTGATAAAGGTCAGATTGTAGCCTATCGCGATTGCGGTTTATCGTATCGCGACATTGCTGCTCGCTTTGGTCGAGATTCAATGACTGTTAGCAGACTAGAAACGGTGGGTTCAGGAAGGTACTATGGAACGCCGTGCTGGATCCCAACGGCCTAATATGACTAGCAGTCGAGATGACAGGCATCTTATCCGCATGGCTGTAATGGATCGTGCAGCCATGTCCAGATGGAGACGTTTGCAAGACAACAATCATCTGTACGAACAGTTCGACGACGCTTGCAGCAGCATGGACTATCAGCTTGGAGACTGTGGCTGCGGTTACCCTTGACGCTGCATCACAGACAGGAGCGCCTGCTATGCTGTAGTCAACGACGAACCTGGTTGCACGAATGGCAAAACGTCATTTTTTCGGATGAATCCAGGTTCTGTTTACGGCATCATGATGGTCGCATCCATGTTTGGCGACGTCGCGGTGAACGCACATTGGAAGCGCGTATTCGTCATCGCCATACTGGCGTATCACCCGGCGTGATGGTATGGGGTGCCATTGGTTACACGTCTCGATCACCTCTTGTTCGCAATGACGGCACTTTGAATAGTGGACGTTACATTCAGATGTCTTACGACCCGTGGCTCTACCTTCATTCGATCCCTGCGAAATCCTACATTTCAGCAGGACAATTCCTGACCGCATGTTGCAGGTCCTGTACGGGCCTTTCTGGATACAGAAAATGTTCGACTGCTGCCCTGGCCAGCACATTCTCCAGATCTCTCACCAATTGAAAACGTCTGGTCAATGGTGGCCAAGCAACCGTCTCGTCACAATACGCCAGTCACTACTCTTGATGAACTGTGGTATCGTGTTGAGGCTGCATGGGCAGCTGTACCTGTACACGCCATCAAAGCTCTGTTTGACTCAATGCCCAGAACGTATGAAGGCCGTTATTACGGCCAGAGGTGGTTGTTCTGGGTACTGATTTCTCAGGATCTACGCACCGAAATTCCATGAAAATGTAATCACTGTCAGTTCTAGAATAATGTATTTGTCCAATGAATACCCGTTTATCATCTGCATTTCTTCTTGGTGTAGCAATTTTAATGGCTAGTAGTGTAAGTGATTCTTATGGGTTCTACTTCTTCCTTTCCAGGTGTGAGCAGGCGTTACTCGCTGTGTGATCTGAGCCCAGCAGCTGATAATGATGATGACGATGATGATGATCTCTGGGGAACGACTTAGATTGTTCAGAGGCAGATATCGCTTATTCTACAGTATTAAATTTTTTGTTTGTTATTTTTGAGATGCTCTAGTTTGTAGATGTTCTCAATGCGAATATCGGTGTTTTGACACGACCACCAGCTACTAGTTCTTTTGCACCTATGTTTTCGTATGGGTTTGTTCATATTCTCTTAGACACATTCACCTACCGACGTCATAAATCTCCTCTAGTACCCATGCTGGATATGCCCTTAATGACAAACATGCCCACTGATGATGAGTTGCCGGAAGTGTATTCCAGTAATGAACATAACAACAATTTCACTTGTAAGTACTCAGAATTTATTATTATTATTATACGAATACGGATTTTTATTTCTCCTTCCTTAGATATTTATCAACTGCGTCTCTTTCTCCTTCTTGTGTGCAGAGTTATTAGGATTTCGACGTGTCGTTGAGGGGAAGAGCATTGACCAAGTTAGGGGGAGAGCTGTCGTGACGTCATGGGGTGAGTCGATACCAGAGCGGTCATACTGAGTCACTTTTCTGAGGTGCAGGAAAGGGGGTCGTGTAAGACACTCAGCTGTATACCCTGCCTTGATTTATGTTCATAAGATTTTGATCAACTTATTGTGGGGTCCAGTTGCATCTCTCTTCAAAAGTATATACTGCTAACAAAAAGCATGTCCTAATGCCCAGAATCATGACGAGAGGAATTTAAATTGATTTCCATGGTTGCTTCTCGCTAGCGATAGAAATTACCCTAAAAATACAGGGCATACAGATACACAACAAACACCAGATATCCACTGACGATCTAATTTCTCGTATATGGCCGGATGTTGGAAAGCCATAAGGAGAAGACGAACATTAACACACTGTGTGGCCCATCGACAAAGAAGTCAAGCGTAAATTAGGTGGTCCCCTCTTCTTGTCCATATTAGCTGAGAAACGTCCAAAAAGTGTAGGCCTGCTGCTACTCTCTGAAGGCGATAAGCAACACAACGTTTGGATCAAATGCATGTCCCACCTACGTTCCTCTGAAATGAAAACAAAAAAGGTGCAAGACATTTTTGCTGTGGATGTCTCGTATACCAAGAGCATGTATCTTGAAAGACCTAATTGACTGCTAGAGCCAGGAAACAATATGTGTGGAAATGCTTATCAAGGATAAACGGTTCTAGAAGTTTAAGAATGCCTCTCACCAACACTTCTGTCCCTTCGTCGTTTACGTCGATTTAGAGCGCCTCCTAGCTCCTGTGGTACAGTGTGAACGTGGTGCCTCTGCCTCCCATATCACTGTCACAAAATGATGCATACGATATGTGGCTACCCATCAAGTTCTGTGCACTAAAATTAAAATCTTATGTCAAGGGAATAGTGCGAGATGGCTGCTCACTGAGCTTGAAAGTCTTGTCCGGGATGTTTATAACATTTATAGTGAAAACGTCCTCATGACCAACGTGAAGGAGAATGATGCACTGTGCAAGCAGGCAGCTGATCGTTATATCTGGGGACTGTGACTGGACAGAGGTGAGGAAGCTCCCTGTAGAGACTGTTGCCACGTAACGGGGAAGTCCCAGAGTGCAGCTGACAACCCATGTAACTTTAAGTACTAACTGCCACAGCACACAGCCATCTTTTCCACAATTTAAGTGAGGATGATGCCCACTTTATAGTTCAGCACTTTGACGAGTCTGGGTAGTAGGATGATAAGATCAGTGTCATTGTTGACACCGTTGACAGATACATGCCGCTTCACAGAGGATCACACCACTTCCTGGATTCACAACGCTTCATGCTCACGTCTCTTTAGAAATTTGCTGAACCAACGCGTCCTGAAGATATTCTTAGCAAAGGGAGCCACTTATCTCGATGATGTAGAGTTTCAAGAGTTTCAACTTGTGACGGAGAAGGGGTCTTTCCATAGGAATATCTGGATTCTCTAGTAAACTAAGAGGCATTTCCATAATGAATGGAAAGAACAGGCACTTGGTGAATGAACAGCAGGACTTCGGCATCTCTGATTTATCACAACATGTAAAATGGTGAACACGAATGTACATCTGACCGACAACATCGAGAAGTTCTGTAGCATACGGCTGAGATTTCGTGGGATGCCATGTTAAGAAAGACACAAGCCGGCAGCGAATTCTTGACCAACGTTGACATGCTTGTCTTCCTGGAACATGCGATTCACGAGTTACTTTGCCAACGTGTGCGCAGGTATGCCAAGGCAAATAACCTGCAAATAATCGAGGGGGAGTACACGTTGTCTGACGATTTCAGTATCATCCTTTACCTGGATGTAAACTGTCTCTACAGGCAAACCATGCAACAACGTCTACCATTTGGAGGGTTCTGATGGATGTCCAAAGGGGAAATCACCATACTGAGGAAAGAGATCAAATATGTGGCTGCTGATGCTGTTGAGGGATATGTCCTAGAGGTAGAGCTGGACTATCCCACAAGTCTGCATGACAAACATGGTGATTTGCACAGCCTGAAAGACTTTCACGTTCAGGGACTTCAACAGGTGCCTCCTCTAGGGCATTGGCGCTGCACCACAAATGCTTATCAGGAGACCTTTCGACCGAGGTTATATACTGAGGTATATACTGCAATTCCAGCTGGAAGCAGGGGTGTCCTACCACGATCACAAGTGGTTCACTGGGGGGCATAGGTGTGGAAATCTGCTGCACTCAGACTATTTACTGATGCCTCTGGGTGGGTTTATTTGTTAGTAAAAAGGTAAAAGAGTGTTCCACTTGACTGGGTGTGTGTGGAATAGTTTGATGAACTGTTTGTCACAGTTCTGACTGCATGTTTGAGATTATGAATGTTTCATTGCACACTGCGTGCGTCCACGTGTGTGTGTGTGTGTGTGTGTGTGAGAGAGAGAGAGAGAGAGAGAGAGAGAGAGAGAGAGAGACAGAGTATATATTTCGTGTGGAACATGTACAATATGCATCCGTGTAAAGAAAGTATTTTATATGTTTATGGTTCGTGTGTGTGTGTGTGTGTGTGTGTGTGTATGTGTGTGTGTGTGTGTGTGTATTGTTTTTGAGCTGCCATTGCTTTTGCTGTTCTAAGTATGTACACACTGAAAACTTCTCTCTCTCTCTCTGAGTTACTAATAAGTGTTTAATAGACGTTGGAAATGAAAAAATTACCTTATTCACAAAAGAATGTGTATATTGTAATGAATCAAATACGAAATAACAAAACTGTTACGTATATAACAAATACGAGAAAAAATGGAAATTAAAAAGCTTTCAGTTGTTTTCACAATACAGTTGTTCTTCTTTTTCATATTTTTTGAATGAAATACCTCCTTTATCAGTTTTATATTGATGGCAGGAGCCAGAGAAAAAAGAAATCCTTTTCGAATACAATATTTTTTAAATTTACATACATACATACATGGCCGACCGGTTCTAGGCGGGATCGCGATTTATCGCCTCCAAGTCGTATTTGCGTAAGTGGAGCTTTGCGGATGTGCGCCAGGAATACTGCACGCGTTTACGTGTGTGTGTGTGTGTGTGTGTGTGTGTGTGTGTGTGTGGGACGTGCATCACGTCCTCGCTGTGACAGCGTGCGGTTAGCGGTCAGCGTGCAGCCAACATCCCGTTTGTGGTCTGAGCCGCTTCGCGCTTCCGCCAGCCCGGCTGTGGGCGTCACAACAATACAGGGCGAGGTGGGCCAGCGAGCGACACGGGCCGAGTCCACACAGTAGGGGGCCCGGCGTACGGCCCGACCCAAAAGCACTGTAGTGGTGACACGTGGCTGCAGTCGACTCTTACCGATACGTCGATAAGCAGCATAGAAAACGAAAAATAAAATTCAGAATTTCCCTCGTTGTCCAGGAGCAGTGAATTGGAAGGTGGTGCACACTTTTGAATCGGCACCTTCCAATACTTTGAATCCGTCGTCCTTGCCATGGCGCCACTGCGCTTTCTGCCATCTAGACCTAATCTATGCCGGCCGGTGTGGCCGAGCGGTTCTAAACGCTTCAGCCTGGAACCGCGCGACTGCTACGGTCGCAGGTTCGAATCCTGCCTCTGACATGGATGTGTGTGATGTCCTTACGTCAGTTAGGTTTAAGTAGTTCTAAGTTCTAGGGGACTGATGACCTGATAAGTCCCATAGTGCTCAGAGACATTTGAACTATTCTGACCATACATACATACATATTTGTACACAGTATTATGTGAGAGCCCAGTTACCAGGGGCACAGGGTCAAAATCGTCAGCTGCGTCGTTACCTGGGCCACAGCACGCTTTGCCGTACTACTCTGCAGGGCTGCAGTGAAGAACCATGAGAGGAATTATCTCGAATACGAATACCTCGAGACTGCTGCAGCTGTCTGAAGACTCAAGTTTCATTCAGAGAGCAAAGTGTGTCTTTAAATCGAAACTATCTGTACAACATTGGTTTCACGGAATAACTTATAGCAATTACACTTTTCCTAAGCAGGTGCAGTGTATGATCAACGAAGCGTAGCTGCACCGCAAATGTAATAAAGAAGTCGTCCTTTAAACATTCTCGCAAGCTGTGAGGTACTAACTCTACAAAATATTGGATGCGTATCAGGTAAATTGCCTTTGCTGCAGTGAAATGCTTGGGTGATGGTAACGAAAACAAGATGCAATGATAGGACATAATACGATGTCAGCAGAAACCATTCTTAAATACGGAACCCGCTACTGTCAATCGTTGAAATTACCATCCAGCAAACATCCGTAATATTTATAGGAAAAACATTTAATCTACCCAGAACCTTTTCAGTTCACTAAAACAGGTATCGCGTAATTCTCTTCTCAAAGGATCCAAAATGAGGCTCACACGATACTTTAGGGACTGGCACGTTGCTACATACGCCACAAAAAGTTACACAAAGACACAGATCATACTGCGTCTTTTTGCTTTCCATGTATACTACTGTCAGAATCCAAATAGTCATAATGCACAGTGGCCATTCTATGTGTTAAGGTTGGGTTGTTTGGGGAAGGAGACCAGACAGCGAGGTCATCGGTCTCATCGGATTAGGAAAGGATGGGGAAGGAAGTCGGCCGTGCCCTAAATCAGAATGGCCGGACACGGGATTGAACCGTCGTCCTCCTGAATGCGAGTCCAGTGTATGTGTTAAGAGCACATAGCTTTTACTCTCGGTAGTGGGAAAATCACTGGTGGTGGTGTTCATAAATCATAGACAGAGAATTCAGACTCGATAATGGTTCGAGTTAGGCCACGAGACACGTGCAGAAATGCTAACGACTGAGATGAATGCTCTCAGAAAGCAGCATCCAGTTTCCCGTTAGTCTGGCACAGATTTTCATTGGCCTTGACGCTTGTGACTGTAGTAGCACAGTGCCTTTAACAAAGCCACTCTCAGACGCAACACGCTCCAACTGGTGGACCTCAACTGCAGGTTTTCGTTATTGACGCGCGTCCTCTGTGGCTGCGGCGGCTGGGGCATTGCCGTGTCACACGGACAGTGCTGGCTGGCAGTGGTGAGCACAGGGGGCCGCCATTGGCGTCGCGCCACAAGTGTCAGCTGCGCTATCGTCTTGTCATGGAGTCGTGGGAAATGGTCACGTGAATGTTAAGGTGGGAAGAGTTTGAGCAGTTGTCTCGAAATGTATGAATTATGTGGTACGTATACAGGTTAATAAGGAGATTTGAAGTTGACGAACCTCCATGTTGAGAGAAGTAAGTTTATAGGCCTTCAATATGGAGTAGAGATTCTTAGGAAGAGAAGATGCTGATGGAGACTTGAATTGCCACACTGAGACTCTAGACCACTCCCCACTGAATATGAAGCTAACATCCTTCACCTTGTAAAGCAGCATGCAAAGTTATCTGAATCTGTTAAAGAAGTAGCTAGCAAATACGAGAAAAGAAAGATACAGACGATTTTCTTCGATCTCTAACCATTCCGAACTTAGCCTCCCTGTATCATAGCCCCAAAAGGCTCACAGAAGTAGAGGTTGGTTCAGAATTCTTCCAGATGGTTAGTATTAGAACTGGAGAGCCAAAGATAGCTACAGGATGAAAAAGGTATACTGGGAAACACTCCCCAAGAACTGACCAGGTGGTGTGTGTCATTTTCTCACCCCCTGTACGTATAATACAGTTTATAAGAGGAGGAAAAAACTCCACTTACCATTCGTTCGAATGCGAGGGGAACCAACAGCTGCGAGGCGTGCGTGGCACCGAGTGAGAGCAGCTGCGCCAAGTCCCGCCAGTAGCTGGAGAGTCGCTCCCGGAAAACAGCCGCCTGGACCTGCAGTCCTGCACAAGACGGGAGACGACGGACTGGTGAACAAGCCAGTGGATCAGACTTCTGTAGGAAGCACAGCTTTCACTTTCTGCCCCCACAAAGCGTATGCAGGTAGCATTTACCTTTTGAAACTAGATCAATATACAATGTCAGTAATCGTATGAGTTATAGCACAGACACCTTGACCGGACGTTACAAAGCTCATATTCCAGCGACAAATTTAAAGAGCACATCAAGCAAAGAGAGAGTACCATCACCTAACGTAGATCCAGTAATAAAAATTAACCTAAGGGTAGAAGTATCAAAATACCTGAAGAAGTGGAAATATACAACTATTTCAAAAATCACCCACACGGGTTGCCCAACAATAAGACAGATTTAAGAAATAAGAGATCTTGAGATAAATTCCAGTGAGTTTTACGTGCTAATAATAGAAAGTAACATAAATGAGAATGCATAGTTTGGCTATTTGACTTTGACTTACTGACAAGCATAGGACGTAACGATTTGCACAGAATCGTGTCTATGCTGGTTTTATAATATGAGTAGTCTTTACTATGTTTCCCGTGAGTTGTATGATATGTATGGAAATGAGGAAGAATTATGTCCACTCATAAACGTTTTTATATTTAGGATGTATTTATTTTAACATAAGTAATATATTTTAGTAATTCAGTAAAAAATTGAATAAGGTGTTTTGCAAGTGTAGCTGAAAAAGCCATTCACGGCCTAAACTTTCTAAGGAGCATGGAAATGTATGACTACATTTGTACTGCTACAGTACCTTACATATTAACAGTACATTTTACAATTACATGATGATACACATAATGTTCTGTAATATGTGACATGTATCCCATCACATGTTTTTATCTCTTTTTTTGTACTCCTTTTTCTTTTTATTTGTCCACCAGATCAATTCATGTACGAATGTTGTTGTGAATGCGATCTATACCTTTGTGATGTTACTGTGGTACAAAGAATACACATGTAAAATTATATATATATATATATATATATATATATATATATATATATATATATGATTATTACTGCCATATTTTTATGAGCAGCCAAGCTACTGTAAGCCTTTGACGATGGATACCATATGTACTATTACGCACTATCACAATAAAGAAATGTCTTATGTTTTTTCTTTACGCGAAATGCTTGTATCGTAAACAGAATGCCAAATTTTGTTAACAAATGTAAACACGATATTAAGATACTCTGGTATAAAACCTTTATTGTGGGATGTACAATCACTGCTAAGGGCAAAGAAGAAACGACTTGTGAATATGTTCCCCACCAACCGCCTCAGTTGTCATATGAACAACATGAACAGTGGTTAGAGGGGATTCATGTTAGTGATGTTAACATCAGTAACAATAAATTTACCTGATGCCCATTGCTATGATCCTTACGCTCATGTAAAGTTGATGTACTCTCGGAGTTAGGAGACTCAACATACAGAGACAACAGTGAGATATACACACGTCAGAAGATTTGTAAATTTTGACACCTCCAGTGGCCCGATGCAAGAGATGTGCTGTTTTTAGCATTTTTTGTAATATAACTGCTTTATGTATGGGAGGATAGTGGCGTTCTATACATGCCATCTGCACTTCCCTCTCCGGTTATTGCTGTATACCCGTATAAAGGGCATAGGATCGAAAATGTAGTCGTGAAAACATATAATGTTATAGTTAATGGCAGACACAACGTCTTTAAGAAAAATACTGCACTATTTTTATGCCTGTGCCAGATTTTTGGCATTTCGTTCTTATGCGAGCCTATTTTCAGTACAAAAAAGACATTGCTACAGATGGAGAATGATGTGTGGACACGATGTTTGTTCTGTTCCTAATGCTATTGGAATTACTCAGCGCAAATCGCAAAAGAGAAAGTCCAAAGAACGTGCATCTTAATAACGAATCATCGGCATGAGGGACTTGAGAGCATCGTACCGACACATTACACTGGCATCTGGCTGTAGGGCAACGACTGCAGAATGTATAGCCACGGGTTGGGAGAAGTTCACCAGCCATCACAGACAGACCGGTGTAACCTGGGTTGAGATCTGTGGCTACCACTGACACCACACCACAAGCAGCATAGTGTAGGGCGCTCTGTGGTGTTCAGCGGCGGGAGTCGCTTCTGCCTGTGGCGGTCAGGTCGACGCTGCTCTGTCCTCAGGTGGCCTCGCGAGACGTCACGGGAAGCAGCGGTCGTCGAGATGCCTACCTCTCCAGCCCACAGAAACAAACAGGGGTCAGGAAGACTCGCGATCATATGATGTGGAAGGCATATGGAAGAGTTCTTAGGAATTTCGAAAATTTGGAAGCCAAATTATTATTCAAACTGGTTCTCCAGATAAACAATCAGTATCTCTCGAAAATATCATTCACATAGTTCTGTATGTTCAAGGACAGACAAGTGCGAGGACATCCGCACAATTACCTAAAGCGCTCTCACACTCAAGTTGCTGACAAGAATATGTGTATAAGAGGAAAAAGTAGATTGAGGAAGTGCTAGATGACGATCAATTTCGTTTTAGGAAAGATAAAGGCATCAGCGAAGGACTTCTCAGTTGGCGATTGATGATTAAAGCGAGACTTAAGGAAAATCTAGGCATGTCCGTAGGATTTGTAGTTAGATAAAAATCGTACGATAATTTAAAATGTTGCAGGATTTCCGAAACTCTAAGGAAAATGGGTGTAACCTCTAGGGAAAGAAGGGTTACGTGCAATTTGTACATCAAACAAGAGGATAAAGTAGGAAGACCAATAACAAACAGACTAGGTTAAGAAAGGTAAAAGACATACATCTAATCGCCCCTACGATTCAATCTGTACATCGAAGAAGCAATGACGGAATTAAAAATGGGGTTCAGAAATGAAATTAAAATTCATGTTGAAAGGTTATCAGTGACAGGAATAGCTGAGGTCATTGCTGTTCTCAATGGAAGTCAGAGGTAACAGTAGGAGATGTTGAGTAGAATGAACAATCTAATGGGTAGACTCTATGAATTAAGACTAAACCAAACAAAGATTAAATTAATGATGTCTAGCAGAAATCAGATCAGTGTTCAACTTGTAGAATTGTAGACGAGGATCAAGACGAACTGAAAGAATTCTGCTACCTTGAGGACATAGTAGCCGGTTCAAGTGGCCGTGCGGTTCTAGGCGGTGCAGTCTGGAACCGCGAGACAGCTACGGTCGCAGGTTCGAATCCTGCCTCGGGCATGGATGTGTGTGATGTCCTTAGGTTAGTTAGGTTTAACTAGTTCTAAGTTCTAGGGGACTAATGACCTCAGAAGTTGAGTCCCATAGTGCTCAGAGCCATTTTAACCGAGGACAAACTAACTCATAATGGAAAAATGAAAGAGAACATGAAGAGTAGAGAAGAACATTCAAAGAGGATGTTCACGGCCAAACGAAGTCAACTAACATCAACTGTCAGTTTTGTAACAACGAAATCAAAGAATCATTGATAAAATTATTTAATAGGATAGATAAAAGAATCGACTCACGAAGCAGCGGCAGAACACACATAGAAACTGTTGTGATTGGCAAGCTTTCGGAACCAGTGGCTCTTTCTGCAGGTAAAAGGGTTGAAACGGAAGGAAGAAGGGTTAAGGAAAAGGACTGGACAGGTCTAGGAAAAGGGGGAAAAAGGGTAGATTTTCGGAAAGTCACCCAGAACCGCGGGTCAGAGGAGACTTACCGTACAAGATGAGAAGGAATGTTGGGGACCGCATCCAGGGAGCTTAAAGGTGGAAGATAGGTTAATATACAAGACAGAGGTTACTGCTAAAACATTGATCTCGAGTTAACAAGAGTGTGTCCTCCTATAATAGCCCTGTAACTGGCAAAACATATTCTATCAAAGGGAGAGCCAGCTGCGAAAAGATACAAGTCATATTCCAGCTACTGCGTAAACACTGTTTAGCATTCTACATAGGCATGACTACCATCACATTATCAATTAGGATGAATGGGCATAGGCTGAGGGTATATACTGGTAACTCACAATATCCTGTTGCAGAGCACGGTCTACGACGTGACATTCGTGACACCAGCGCCTGTTTCACCACCTGGATTCCTCCCCCAGGCACCAGTATCTCAGGACTCCGTAGGTGAAAACTAACTCTACAACGTGTGCTTGGTTCTCGCCACCCAGCTTTTTATCACTGTAACTACTCTTTGCTTCACTCCGTTTCAGTTTGCTGCATCTTTCATTGTCATTCCCATCTATTTTTCACCGCCCCATCCCACCTCTGTTATGTACAATGTGCTTACCTTCTCACTCTTAATAACTTGTGATCAGTGATTTAGCAGTAATCTCTGTCGTGCATATCACCTTGTCTTAAGCTCTTAGGTTTTCAAATCTCGTCCGATGCAGTCCTCAACAATTAGTCTTCCCTCCTCATCTCGTACAGTAAGTTTCCCCTGACCCACAGTTCTGGGCGACTTTCCCAAAATCTACCCCTTAAGTTTTGAGCACAGTATTCTGTGAAAGTGAAACATGGACAGTGGGAAAACCGGGACGGAAGAGAATCGAAGCGTTTGAGATGTGGTGCTAGAGAAGAATTTCGAAAATTAGATGGACTGATAAAAGAAAAAATGATTAGGTTCTCAGGAGTATCGGTGAAGAATGGAACATACCAAACGCTTTGGTAGGAAGATGGGACAGTATTTTGTTCTTGGTCATGCAACCTTATTGTTTCCTCTTGGTTCTTGTACGTATTACCCGTCTTTTTTGCAACTTACTCTTATTTTTCTCAATATTCCGAACATTTTGCAGAATTTTACATTTCCGGATGCTTTTCCTTTCAGGGCCTATGAATGTGTCCATTTTATCTTCCAAGTTTTGCTTCCCGCATCAGTTACAATGTCAGACTTGCCGCCCTCTTGTGCTATTAGCCTTCTGACAGTCAAAATGATCGTCATCTATCATATCCTCTATTATCTTTTCCATTCCTCTGTATATATTATTCCTGTCGACAAATTCCATACATGAGGTGTTATGCTCATTGTGCGGTAGGCCTCGCAACTATCTGCTTATATCTTCAGGGTTGTTTCTAATGCTATAGCGCCATTCTCGTATATTCTAGACGCCAACTTCAATAATTCTTGGTTGACACTTTCGCCAATGATTTGCTGATCAATTGCTGTGTTTTTTTCTGTTTCCCAAGGTTTCTTTTCCGTTAGCTCCTTATATCTATCTTTGTTTGTCCAATTCCTACGATGCCCTTTTCATAGGTGTCCATTTCTGTTCAAATGAACTGCCTGTGTGGTATTCATCAATGTAATATCTACAGCCCAAGAGAAATTCAAATGAATTTCGTGATTGCTTTGCACTTTAGTGTCCCACTCCTTTCCGCATTTTGTTCATCCAGACAATTCTCTTAAACTCCTATCCACTCTTCATCGCAATTCAACTGACATCTGAGCTTATGTCTGGGCCTAGGTGTGCCACACAATCGAAGAGCAGGATTTAGAAAACGACAGATTTCGACTTCTAGACACAGATAATCGGACAATTCTTCCCATAAATACAGATGTGCGAGTATTAAGAAGAGTCTCGCCAGGACGTAACCTCAGATGGAACTTTCCTGTGCCTCGATCCTTTTCGAAGCATACCTCCCGTGGGGAAGCGAGAGTTTTCTGTAGCTACCGACGGTTGCGAGTTAAAACAAAGAGCGACAGAAGGAGAGAGAAAGCGACTCCCCTCTCTTCCACTCCGCTCCAAGGCCAAACGTCGTGTGCAATCATGACTGTTTGTACTGAAGCCATAATGTTATGTAATTGCAGTACGTGAAGTTTTGATATTTTTATCATGTAATTTGTTAAAAGAAAGGCGAACAAACATGTAAAAGTAATGCATCCACAGTTTGAAACAGTTACACTGTTTTACATTTAAGTCAACTTAAGGATGCAGACCTACAATTTTTGTAGTATGTGTATTCTGATATAAAGCATAACGTGCTACAGTTGCAAAATTGTACATCAGCAGTTGATTTGTTCACTGGGATGTGTATCAACAGTTGTGCATGTCCCATCAACAAAAACGTGTGTTCTTATGTGTCTCCACTGTTGTTGTTGTTGTTATTAGCAGAAGTAGTATAATTGTCACTATCGTGTGCTGCCCGTGTACTTCGCATGCCGTAATGTTGACTCATTGAGATGTCAGGTTATATATAAGAGAGTGCACGAATGCCTTAATTTTATCAGGTGGAATAAACGCATGAAGAAGTAAATAAATGTACACGATGTGCCAAATTCCGCCACTTTTTATAACGCACATTACACTATTTCTAAGGACACGGGCTCTGTCGTTTCTTGCGACTCTTAGTGTCTGTTCTGCTGAGGTTGGCATCGTGTAGTGGATCCCCGTACGCTCTGTAGCGTATGGCATTAAAGGTCTAAAAATTTCGTAAAAGTTGCTGTACGTTCCTGCATTGTCACTTTTATCGCAACGACAATGAACGGGAGTCTTAAAACGTCACGTGCCTCAGATCTGTGCTGAAGTTTAGTGAGCGAGCAGTCTAGATCGCATCACATCGCATAGTGATTTTTTAATCCGGACCTGTGCGCTACCTTCATGCTGAGTACCCTGGGGACGCTCCCAAGACAGCAGCCGTGTTCACAGACCGCGTGGACACGCTCCTGGCTGGAAGACCGAACACTCAGCCGTCCTGCCGCATCCCGACATGCCCGCTAAGCCATCCGGTCTCAGCCTCACAGCAAATGTCTGCGACCAGCGTGTGGACAGCGGCGGTCTCAACGTCCCTGCGGTCTGGCGGCTCTACGGGACCTGTTGAGTGACGTCAGGTGAACACGACACAACTGGAGAGACTCGTGGACTCTCTTTGTCGGCCAACTCAGGCCCTTGTCAGGGCTAGAGGCGGTGTGCTCTACTCCTGTGTCAGCATGATGTCTCCTTATCTGACATCGAATGAAATCTGTTCTCAACCTTCACGTTTATTACTTGTAACCTTCCACATAAACATAACTAACTCGACCTTGTTTTGTAAGGAGAAAAACGTACACTTGCGAGATCTCAACCCTAGATACCAAACACCCGCCCTCTCTTAAAATAAATGGCCATACTTATGATAATAGTCATTTTAGACGTCTTGAGTGCAGGTTGCCTGCCACTGGCTCCGCCGCACTGCAGCTGCCTGATGCACGAGTGCAGAGTACTGTGCAGCGGGGTGACGTCCAGAGCCCTCAGACCCTCTTCACGTCGAAGACGTGGGAAGACGAGTGTGGAGCCGGTCACTTCTGCCCCATGTGTTTCACACACACACACACACACACACACACACACACACACACACACACGGATCTCTGTTACGGACAGAGGCAAGGTGAAATCTGACAATATTACCTCTTCAAAGCAAGCTTGTTTTATATAAAACACACACACGCACACACACACACACACACACACACACACACACACACAGATCTCTGTTACGGACAGAGGCAAAGTAAAATCTGACAATATTACCTCTTCAAAGCAAGCTTCCTAAACAATCAGTTCGTGATTTTACGTCTCTGTCGCATTGTGCCAATGAAGTTGTTTGACGAAAATGATCGTGGTGAAGGGGTATCGTCATCATTGTCACCACCATCCTCTCATAAAGAATAGTCTAACGTCAATCAACTATTCTTCTCTCCATTTAACGGGTCTTCTTTATGACTGCCGCAACTGATCGCAAGGTACAAATAGTAGCACAAAGAAACGCTCATAGAGTTTCTTTTGCCTCGTGTAAGAGTTAGTCGAATAGCCACATATAACGACGCTTACGGGTCACAACTGTCGCGAGCTTTGACGTTTAAACGTGGCAATTTGACCGTCACTGTATACTGCTCCTGCAGGTGCCACACTGTCGCTTGTCGGTTCACCGGCACTATAAACGCGAACCTCTTACTCACCGTACCGTACAGTAGTTCGAGCTCCGACTATGGGCGAACGCAGCGGAGCGTGCCAGAAACAAGTGGTACACGAGCGTTGAAAAACTATGTGTTCAGAAAGTCTAACTGCGTACAGTCATAATCGTGGCACAAATCTCCGCGCGACATAGACAGCTGGGGCTCACACCTTGCAAGTGTGCGTTTTGTATGTGAGACCAGGTTGGTCATCTTCTCTTGTTAGATGCAGTCGGTTGTCATTAGATAACTGTTTCTTTTCTTCAGAGTGATTATTATTTAGTTCTTATGTTTTTATTTCTATGCACTATAATTAGGACAGAATTTTCAAATGTGGTGCAGCTCCTTCACCATGTGTTGATTAACTTCGACGAGAGTTTTTATAGAAAACCTAAATGTGCACATTACGCTTTATTTAACAATAACGAACTTCCAAATAATATACTCACCAGGTTTATTCCTCCACTTAAACTGATTATGACGCTCCCACTCACATCTCACCCTGCTGGCCGTGGCTCTTGTGATGCGTCGAACAGCATGCGCTGACTGGGACAGGATATGATGCCTCAGATCATCCGCTTGCAGCGCTGTCACGTTCCATTCCATGTTGTTCAATCTTTCAAAATAAAATGGAGTCAGCTTATGTGACAGATCATATTCTGAAACTTGACTGTATTTTGTAGACTAGAATAGTGAAAACTAAACTGAACTTGCCCTTCTCCAGCTTTTACGTTTCCCATTGATGGAGGTCGCCAGCCCATTAGAGACGAATCGAGGTGTCAGACAGGAATTGTTGCGTACATCACGGCTGGTATGCGAGTCTGCTAACATATTCTGGCGAACTGATCATTTCTGATGAAATACAAGAATTCACATACAAACAATTAGCCAGAACTATGATGGACAAGCACAGCAGACCGCCTTCAAAGGCATGGAGTGGGCGCTCCCCCACAACATGGCTCACCGTCTGCTCCTCGGCGCCATAGTCACGAGCAGCACTTCCACTATAAGACCACGATTTCAAGACGTTGCCATGTCTCTCTCGTGCCATTTGGATGAGGTTGAATCTTGGTCTTTCCTGACAAGAAAGACCATACTGCGCTACCTTACTCAATTGGACTGAATACTTTTTTGCACCCTGTCTTAGGAATTAGTACCTTGGCATCCTTGATTGTGAGATTAGCAGGGACAAAATTTGACAGAACATGCAACCCCTAAGTGGGAGCTGTTGTAGCAATGTCATTAAGAGTCAACATGGCTCCTTACGTCTTAACTGTGTGAGTGCCATTCTCCCACGCTTTAGCACAATATGCGACAGCTCAATAACCAAGAGAAATTGCAGCGTTGTTTTGTTTGTCTACATTTCCTCCCCAGTTTTTTTGCAAGAATGTAGTGCAGTTGATTTAGGATAGAACCAAACGACTTTCACAGGTCCGCGCAGTGCTGCATAAATGACAGTGACGGGAAGAGGGAGACACCAAGGTAATTAAGGAAGTAGCTGCAGGAAATTTTGGTCCTATCCAGGGGCACATATGACTGCCTGTGTGCCTCTGTATCATGGAGGTAGAACTCTGTGGGCTCACTTCCGCTTGTGTTTTGCTGGAGTCTCTATCTGTAAAAGTACTCCCTCAGTTTGGTGTCAACTCGGAGGCTCGTCGACACAGTCAGTAAGTATCCAGTTTCACTCGATGAATGTGGTCACTAGGCGACCACTACGAACAACAATAAAAAACTATCTGGGACCTTGGAGTGCGAAGAAATTGCCTAAGGGGACACGTGAAACGGAACTTGGATCAGTGGAGTGGGCTTGTGTTCACTGGCGAGTACAGGTTTCGAACGTCGACTGGGGATCGTCGTGCAAGGCTGTGTAGGTGACCAGGCACCGGTGCAGGTCTCTATGCATGGGTTCTGCTGCGGGGCGGGACTGTCGTATTTTGGGCTGCCATTATGGTAATATGAACAGTAGCAGGAAACAGTATAACGGGAGTCGGATTCTTTAGGAAGGTAGAGCAGAGAGTGTGTTACAGTGAACAGTTCAGTGATACAGTTAAGCTTATCACAATCGACAGCAAACCAATACCCACAACGATAGTTCAGATAGTACATGCCGACGTCGGAAGCTTAAGATGACAGAAAAGTATATGAAGGTACTGAAAGGGTAATACAGTACGTAAAGGGAGATGAAACTCCATTACTCGTGGGAGACTGGAATGCAGTTGTAGGAGAAAACGTGGAAGAAATGGTTACTGTAGAATATGGGGTTGGGATAGGGAATGAGAGAGAAGAGAGACTAACTCAGTCCTGTAATAAATTTCGGCAAGTAATAGCGAATACTCTTAATCACAAGAGGAGGATGTATAATTGGAAAAGGCTGGGTGATATGGGGAACAACAGTTAGATTACATCATGGTCCGAAGGAGATTCTGAAATGATATAATGGATTGTAAGGCATACGCAGGAGCAGATATAGACTCATATCACAATGTAGTAATGATAAACAGTACGTTGAAGGTTAAGAGATAAGTCAGAAAGAATCGATACGCAAATGTGTCAGATATAGAAGTACTAAGGAATGACGAGATACTCTTGAAGATCTGCAAGGCTATGGATACAGCAACAAGGAATAATCCAGTAGGCAGTCCACTTCAAGAGGAATGGATATCTCTGAAAACGACAATAATAGAAGTTGGAAAGAAAAATATAGATACAAAGAAAGTAACTGCAAAGAAACCATGGGAATTAAAATAAATAACTGAAGTATTTCTTTTATTACCCATGATGAAAGAAGGAAGTTCAAAAATGTTCAGGGAAATTCAGGAATACAGAAAGGCTAGTCACTGAGGGATGAAATAGACAGGATGTGTAGGAAAGCTAAGACGAAATAGCTGCCTGAAAAATGTGAAGAAATCGAAAAAGAAATGATTGTTGGAAGGACTGAGTCAACGCATAAGAAAGTCAAAGCAACTTTGAATGAAATTGTTAGCAAAGGGTGGTAGTATTAAGAGTGCAGTGGGAATTTCACCGTCAAAAAAGGAGGAGGAAGTGGATATATGGAATGAGTACATTGAAGGCCTCCATGAGGAGGGAAGATTTGTCTGATGTGATAGAAGAAGAAAGAAAAGTCGATTTGGAAGAGATACGAGATCCAGTAATAGAATTTAAAAGAGCTTTGGATGACTTAAGATCAAATAAGGCAGAAGGGGTAGATAACTTTCCATCAGGATGTCTAAAACCATTGGGGGGAACTGGTGACAAAGCGACTATTCATGTTGGTGTGTAAAATATGTGAGTCCGCCGACATACCATCTAGCTTTCGAAAAAATATCATGCACACAATTCCTAAGACTGCAAGAACTGACAAGTGCGACAATTATCGAACAGTCTGCTTAACATCTCATGGATCAAAATTGCTGACAAGAATAATATATTGGAGAATGGAAAAGAAAATTGAGGATGAGTTAGATGACTATCAATTTGGCCTTAGGAAAGGTGAATGCAACAGAGAGGCAATTCCGACGTTGCTGTCGGTGATAGAAGCAAGACTAAAGAACAATAAAGTTACGTTTATAGGATTTGTCGACCTGGAAAAGATGTTGAGCAATGTAAAATGGCGCAAAGTGTTAGAAATTCTGAGACAAACAGGGGTAGGCTGTAGAGAGAGACAGGTAATACACAATATGTACAAAAGCCAAGAGGGAAACAATAAGAGTGGATGACCAAGAATGAAGCGCTCGGATTAAGAAGGATGTGGGCAGGGATGTAGCGTCTCGCCCGTATTTTCAGTATGTACATCGATGAAGCAATGATGGAAATACAAGAAAGGTTCAGGAGTGGGATTACAATTGAAGGTGAAAGGGCATGAATGATGCGATTCGCTGATGACATTGCTATCCTGAAAGTGAAAGTGAAGAAGAATTACATGATGGGGTGAATGGAATGGACAGTCTAATGAGTACAAAATATGGGTTGAGAATAAATCGAAGAAAGACGAAAGGAATTGGAAGTAGGAGAAATGAGAACAGAGATAAACATAACATCAGGATTAATTGTCACGAAGTATATCAAATTAAGGAATTCTACTACCTAGGCAGCAAAATAACCAATGACAGATGGAGCAAGGAGGACATCGAAAGCAGATTTGCACCGGCAAAAAAGGCATTCCTGACCAAGAGAAGTCCATTAGTATCAAAGATAGGCCTTAATTTTTAGGAAGAATTTTCTGAGAATGTACGTTTGGAGCAGAACCTAGAATGGTAGTGAAACATGGATTGTGGGAGAACCGGAAAAGGAGAGAATCAACGCATTTGAGATGATGTACTACAGACGAATGCTGAAAATTAGGTCAACTTACAAAGTAAGGAATGAGGAGGTTCTGCGCAGAATGGAAGAGGAAAGGAATATGTGGAAGGGACACGATGATAGGACATCTGCTAAGACATCAGGGAATGACTTCCATGGTACGAAATTGGAGAATACATCCAGCAAATAATTGAGGACGTAGGTCGCAAGTGCTGCTCTGAGGTGAAGAGGTTGGCATAGGAGAGGAATTTGTAGTGGACCACACCAAACGAATGAGAAGACAGATGACTCAAAAAAAAAAAAAAAAAACACATGGAAAGGTCTCTACCGTTTCGTCTCCAAATGCTGGAGACATCTTCAGCGGCTATAAAGGCTCAGGCAGCAGTTTGAAACTTCTATAAACTCTACAAGCTGAACTGTTTGTTCGGATCCCTGCCAGTCGGGCTGTGACGTCATCAGACGGCTGCATAAGAGCGCAGAGTCACGAGTGCGTGTGCTGTCGAGCTTCTGCTGGGGAACACTTGGCGCTGGTTTCTGTATTCAGCACTGAGGTCAGCAACTAGTCTAATTTCTCTCATTCTTCTTTCCGTTAAAGTTGCTTTCGTGCTTTGGAATTTGAATGCCCTCTCTGTAAATTCAAGCACAGTAATATTGGTTCCGTATTGCAGAGACGAATTTTTAGTTTCCCTGGTCCCAGTGGATGTTCTGCAACTGCCGATTTATTGCTATTTCGCAAATGACAACTGCTCTTCTGATCCTTAAGCAAGAAATGAGTACTACACATGTGTGCTTCACTGTGTGTGCAAGACAATTTATATATTCCTCCTGTGGCAAGTGCTGGCCGTACATTCTTTACAGTGTTCGAAACATTGACGCTCCTTCATAATTGGTATAAACACTGCATCAATACTATGTATTCCTCGTACTCTGATCATGTGAACCATGACTGCTTTTACGAATGGGAGTAAATCTTTGTTTCTTCTTCAGGAGAAGCTCCATACCTTTATGGACTTATTGCCCTATTAAACTCTTTCTCAGATTAATCATTTCTTCTGAATGTAGTGTTTAAATGGTCGGAGCGTTCCTCCAACTCCTCTGGTGACACATTATTTAAGCCAAGCCCACCAATGTTCTCATTACCGCTCTTTTCAGTTTGTGACAATGACTGGAATTTTTGTGAATGTATCCACATGTGTGAGTGAGGTTTTTGCAGACCTTCTGTGCCTAACATCTGTGGATTTTCTAAGTAGCCGTACATTTTAAAATATTTCTTCTTTCTCTTTTTCTATACTGGATTTTATATTATAACTAATATCATTCGGAAAGTTTAGAAAGTTTGAGTTCTTTTTGTCCATGAGGCTATATAACGAAGTATGAGTGTCATCAATATAACAAAACCAACGATAGTAATTTTTCTTGCTGGGCTGATAAGCTATTCCTTCCAGTTTTACATATAGAGCTCCGTTGTAACTGTGCTGAGTGTGTTTCCTGTAATGAATACAGTTTCAGAAAACTGGATGATTTATTCCAGAGCCTCACAAACTGAGCGAAGTCAGTAACACTTTGGTCCGCCTCAGTTATTCGGCTTCGCATTTACTGGCAGAGCTGTTGAATGTCCTCCTGAGGGACATCGTCCGAAATCATGTCCAGCTGGCAGCTTAAGTCATGAAAACCCCGAGATGGTTCGAGTGCCCTGCCCGGTATGCCCCAAACGTTGTCAGTTGGGGAGAGGTTTGGCGCCCTTCCTAGTCAAGGTATGTTTGGCGAGCAATAGAAACACTCGTTGTGTGTGTGGGCCGGCATTACCTTGCTGATATGTAATGTCAGTATGGCTTGCCATGAAGGACAACAAAACTGGACGTGGAACATCGAATATCGTCGACGTACCGCTCTGCTGTGTGGGTGACTACTAAAGTGGTCCTGCTATGAAAGTGAACGGCACCCCAGATCATCACTCTCGGTTGTTGGGCTTCATGGCGGGCGACAGTCAGGTTGGAAACTCCCCCCCCCCCCCCAAGTCTCCAAGGCGTTTCCAGACACATCTTTGCTGGACATTGGGGCTCAATTAGAAGCGAGGCTCATCATAGAAGACTGTTCCAGTCAATGAGATTCCTGGCCGAAGTCGCATCTGGAGATGCCACAGATGGTCGTGGTATACCAATCTTACTGTCGTCCGCCATATGGTCTGACAACCTCGAGTGATGGTGTGGGGTGTCATTTTTTTCACAGCAGGATTTCTTTGGTTTTAATCTGTGGTACCCTTACAGCACAGCAGTTCGTCTATGCTGTTCAACACCCCGTTTTGCTGCCTTCAAGGTAAGCCATTCTTGGCTAACTTTTTTTCCAAAATAATGCCCTCTCGCATATGGGAAGAGTTTTTACTATTTGTTTTTAGACTTGCCAAACCCTACCTTGGCCAGCAAGGTTGCCAGACTTCTTCCCAATTGAGAATAATTGGAGCAATATAGGCAGGGACGTCCTACCAGGTCGGGATTTTGACGATCTACCGCAGCATTTGGACAAAATATGGCATGATGTTCCTTAGGGAGACATCCAACAACTCTGTCAATAAATATCAAGATGAAAAATTGCTTACATAAGGACGCATTATTGACTTACTTAACTTGTTAAGCTTCCCTCTTGAAGAAGTCATTCACTTGTTTGTCTGCTCATGTACAGCACAACATCTACTTTCTGTACCTTCCGGATATTTCCTTCACGGAGTGTTCTTTTTTTTGTCTAAGAGTGTAAATTCCATATGTGACATCGTTTTATTAAGAGCAACTATAGTAAACAGTAATAGAACGTCTAAATGGGCAAATATCTGATGGACATGAAGGATTCTATTTTTTGTATAATGAACTGAACCTTTTATACGTCTTTTTTTGCTACAGAGGTGTGTTGCAGACTGTCCAGGTATTTGGCAGTCACGCTTGTCGAACAGTCCATAGCGCTAACAACTGGTCTTAATGGAATGACGGGTTTGTGAATTTTCAGTATACCACACAATCTTGATGGGACCAGTTCTGATTTAGTAAGACATTTCTAGTTGGTGAGAGAAATCAAAGAGGCTTTTACTAGCTGATGCGTTACCCTAAGAACTGATCTTGGGAGATTGCTTTTAATCTCACTTTACCTTCATGGTTGTAATATAACGCAAGTTTTTCTGCAGTAGGTTCATTATTTCATGAGCATTGTAGCGTTGCCCTTATCTGCTGGAAGCTCTAGAATACATCAGAATTGAAATCTCGGATAGGTGTCTTTCCACAAGTTAGTGTTGTGTCATTGTTTATTGCCTCTGGTGGTGCCTCCACATTTAGGAGACGAAGTCTTAGGCGCAGAAATATGCCATGGACAGTGGCCTAATAGCCATTAAGCAAAATTCACCAGTAGGTTGTATTTAAATTAGTTATCAGTACGAGTACAGGTGTTAGTGTTTGCAGGAATTACAAAAGAAACGAGGAGTGTAGAAATGGGGTGGCCAAGACATTGGCCAGGCACAAGTGCATTTGGCTCATTATATACATCTCCCCAATTAAGATTTCTTAAATTTTCCCTGAAGTGTTCAATAAACACGGGGTTGAGCAACCTTACAGTTTTATTTCATGGTTTCTGAACTGTACACCTTGCTGTGTTTTCTAATTTAATCAATTGTACATCATGGGCTGATAATCCATTTATCAATGGAAAAGCATGTGTTAGTTTTACACCCTCTTGCTGTACAAATACATTATCTATTAGAGCGCTACTGCCTTGAGCTATATGTGTAGGGAAATTGATAGCTGGTTCTATGTTATATGCAATTAATAACACTCACACTTTTCCGATCTGAACTGGTTAGAAAGTTTACATAGAAATCATCACAGATTAATAACATCCTGTTTTTGTCTGACAGACAGCGTAATAGTTAGTCAAACTTTTTTATGACTAGCTCCCAATCTCCTAATGGGGACCTGTACACTGTTGCTAACATCAACACTAGATTATCTATCTCTAGTTTACATGCACAAACTTCAAAGTGCTGATCAATGCAGAATTTGCGTACTTCTACAGTTTTGTACTTATATCCTTGTTTTTTGTAAACGGCAACCCCTCCTTTATCCATGCTATATCTGGAAGTGTAAGGTGCTAAATTATACTAATTTATGCTGACACTATCCATCACCGCAGTTACATGGTGTTCAGACAAAGTATATCAATCCCACTGTTATTTGTGAGGTCATCTACAAAGAGAGCTTCACTCCAAGTTTAAACGCAGTGAAAACCTCTCAGACAAACAGAACCTAAACGATGTCAAAGTTAGCGTAAGGAGGGCTATGCGTGAAGCGTTCAGTGAATTCGAAAGTAAAATTCTATGTACCGACTTGACAGAAAATCCTAGGAAGTTCTGGTCTTACGTTAAATCAGTAAGTGGCTCGAAACAGCATATCCAGACACTCCGGGATGATGATGGCATTGAAACAGAGGATGACACGAGTAAAGCTGAAATACTAAACACCTTTTTCCAAAGCTGTTTCACAGAGGAAGACCGCACTGCAGTTCCTTCTCTAAATCCTCGCACAAAGGAAAAAATGGCTGACATCGAAATAAGTGTCCAAGGAATAGAAAAGCAACTGGAATCACTCAACAGAGGAAAGTCCACTGGACCTGACGGGATACCAGTTCGTTTCTACACAGAGCACGCGAAAGAACTTGCCCCCCCTTCTGACAGCCGTGTACCGCAAGTCTCTAGAGGAACGAAATGTTCCAAATGATTGGAAAAGAGCACAGGTAGTCCCAGTCTTCAAGAAGGGTCGTCGAGCAGATGCGCAAAACTATAGACCTATATCTCTGACGTCGATCTGTTGTAGAATTTTAGAACAT
Source organism: Schistocerca piceifrons (assembly GCF_021461385.2). Taxonomy (NCBI): domain Eukaryota; kingdom Metazoa; phylum Arthropoda; class Insecta; order Orthoptera; family Acrididae; genus Schistocerca; species Schistocerca piceifrons. Next base: position 70,270,009 of record NC_060148.1, on the reverse strand, counting down.
GTTTTTTGCTCGAGTATCATGTCGTTTTTGGAAACCCAGAATGTAGTCTGTAGGAATCAACATGGATTCCGGAAACAGCGATCGTGTGAGACCCAACTCGCTTTATTTGTTCATGAGACCCAGAAAATATTAGATACAGGCTCCCAGGTAGATGCTGTTTTCCTTGAATTCCGGAAGGCGTTCGATACAGTTCCGCACTGTCGCCTGATAAACAAAGTAAGAGCCTACGGAATATCAGACCAGCTGTGTGGCTGGATTGAAGAGTTTTTAGCAAACAGAACACAGCATGTTGTTATCAATGGAGAGACGTCTACAGACGTTAAAGTAACCTCTGGCGTGCCACAGGGGAGTGCTATGGGACCATTGCTTTTCACAATATATATAAATGACCTAGTAGATAGTGTCGGAAGTTCCATGCGGCTTTTCGCGGATGATGCTGTAGTATACAGAGAAGTTGCAGCATTAGAAAATTGTAGCGAAATGCAGGAAGATCTGCAGCGGATAGGCACTTGGTGCTGGGAGTGGCAACTGACCCTTAACATAGACAAATGTAATGTATTGCGAATACATAGAAAGAAGGATCCTTTATTGTATGATTATATGATTGCGGAACAAACACTGGTAGCAGTTACTTCTGTAAAATATCTGGGAGTATGCGTGCGGAACGATTTGAAGTGTAATGATCATATAAAGTTAATTGTTGGTAAGGCGGGTACCAGGTTGAGATTCATTGGGAGAGTCCTTAGAAAATGTAGTCCATCAACAAGGGAGGTGGCTTACAAAACACTCGTTCGACCTATACTTGAGTATTGCTCAACAGTGTGGGATCCGTACCAGATCGGGTTGACGGAGCAGGTAGAGAAGATACAAAGAAGAGCGGCGCGTTTCGTCACATGGCTATTTGGTAACCGTGATAGCTTTACGGAGATGTTTAGCAAACTCAAGTGGCAGACTCTGCAAGAGAGGCGCTCTGCATCGCGGCGTAGCTTGCTCGCCAGGTTTCGAGAGGGTGCGTTTCTGGATGGGGTATCGAATATATTGCTTCCCTCTACTTATACCTCCCGAGGAGATCACGGATGTAAAATTAGAGAGATTCAAGCGCGCACGGAGGCTTTCAGACAGTCGTTCTTCCCGCGAACCATACGCGACTGGAACAGAAAAGGGAGGTAATGACAGTGGCACGTAAAGTGCCCTCCACCACACACCGTTGGGTGGCTTGCGGAGTATAAATGTAGATGTTAACAGATCATCTACTTTATTTTTTATTCCCCTGATATTCTGATGAAGTAAGTTGATACTACCCTTAGCTTCATCCCTATTTACTGTACATGAAGCTTCTGTTATTCTATTTTTCTTGAGTGTTATCTGTTTGGACTTTGACCTTAACATAAGAAACCTGTCTACCTGGTGCCATTAACCACAGGGGTCACCCTCGTGTGACTGAGGCTCCCCCTTACAGTGTCTGCTAATAGAGAAGCTGACTTATCTTTCTCCTTCCTATTTAGGTGCAGGCCATGTGTAGTGTATCCTCACCTACCAGTAGTATCAACAGGAACTTCGCGTGTGTGAGGTTTTGGGGGTATCTGGAACATCACGTTCCTCCACTACTTCAGATAGCAAGCCAGAGTGTTAACACGCCTTACAGCAGTGTTTACGCAGGACCGAACATGGCGCTGAAAGACCTCCACAAACACCACATTTGTGTGGCCAGTTCATGTTCCTATTTCATCCAAGTCTCTCGCAATAGTACACCTTGGATTCATACCACAGGCTGTTTCCTGCTGCCCCAACTGTAATTTCCTGGTCTCCCTAGCATTGTTTTCACAAAACTTGTTAGCTGGTACGCTGCACCTAATTCCTCCTGACGCTCCTAGCGTTGACTGTTAACTAGAAGCAATATTCTTCTTTTCCTATTCTGATTTGATCCCTACGTGTCTTTTTTTCTTGAAGCTAATATTCTGCTTCAAAATACATTCAACTACATCTGGATGAGGCCCTTCCTCCACTACTTCAGATAGCAAGCCAAACTGATTTACTAACTGAATTTCGAAGTTTTTTCAAGTTTCTCTTTTTGGTTCTACCTTTCCCGTCCCTGTTTCTTCCCTTAGCCTACATAATTCCAAGTCCTCATTTTCTAATTCAGCCTCAATGGCACAAATTTTTGCCTCCTTTTCAGCGACTTTTCTGTCCTTTCTACATAACGTACGTTGCCATGGAGAGCGTTTTATCTACCCAGTTTCCTCGCCGCTACATTCGCCCCAATAAACTATAACCTACACAGTCTTCACATCCCCGCCTTCAGATTTCTACAGCAAACATCACATTTGCTAGACATGTTTTGACAGAAAAATTTACGCAAAGGAAGATGATAACTTGGTACAAGAGCACTGATATTACGTAACCTGTATTAATACGCAATGAAGCGCTAATGTAAACAAACTTTTAAAAATCTCAAAAACTTCATAAAACTACCCTTGTAATTCTTTCTAGGCCACAGCGTATTCTTCAAACTTCATATTTTGTTTAACAGCAGTGATCTTAGGGAACTTCACTGTCTTTGTCAGAACGTGTCGGTTCCAGAAACGCGATTTTCTTTTTAAATGCATCCCCATCAAATGAGGAAAAAGTTACCTTGCAGTGCATTGCTGTGGGCAGTGTACAGTCAAGAACAGTTAAAATGTGAAATCTGCACTAGATTACACATGTTTTCATTTTCGTTCGTGCATTCCTTTTTCCGTCAAAAAATTAAACGCTAGCAAGTTTTAAGTCGTTCCAGGTATGTGTCTCGACATAACCTACGTACTTTGCAGTACGATACGAAGTCTCCATAGGAATCGTTCAGTTTCACTGAAAACTGTTGCAGCTGAAAACAGAAGATGCGTGTGACTTCAGCAATTATACTATGCTTTCTTCCAATTTTGCCATGTGCCAAAGGCCTGCAAATTTAGCACAAAGTGCTTTTTGATGTACAAAACAATGAATCTCGTCTGTCGACATTCGTGATTTAATCCTGTTTCATTGTCAATCAAATCTTTAAACTCTTTCTGCATATTCCAGAATCCGAATCAAGAACAGTTCTCCACATGAGTAACCTAGAGGCAGATATCCTCCGATTTGTGAGGTAACTTAAATCACTTAATAACAGCAAGTCTTCCGGTCCGTACTGCATACCAATTACGTTTCCTTCAGAGTATGCTGATGCAACAGCTCCATACATAACAACCTTATACGTATGCAAATGAGGAACGAAGATTTGAAATTTGCGTATGTTCAGTGAAGAGTACACATATGCCTCTAACAGCAATAACAACACTTGGGTGGCGATCGTAAATGTTGGCTAAAAGTGTACAAATCGCAGACCTTCTAGAAAGCATGAACTAATCTCATCAGACGAAATGCTATGCCTCCACTTAATCGAGCACAGAGGTCGCTTTGGAGGGCTGGATGCCGTGCTGCAGGGCAGGAACCAGGCGGTCACGTGACGCTCCACCGTTGACGTCAGTGGTGACGGTGAGGCGACAATCGCTGTGCCAGTCGCTCGCGTGGGATCAGGCGGTCACCTGCGTCGACGTGGAGATGTTGAGAAGTGGCAGAAAGGATTTTTTTGCGTTTCGACATGTCCACGACCACACCACTAGTAAAGTTACACGATCTGTTGGTCAATCAATGTGGACTGTCCAAGTACCTGCAACGAATGGTGAACCACTCGTAGTGATGTGAGGCAGTGCCGTAAGAAGATCCTAGCCGACAGGGCTGTTGACGACTGCCACTCCAAGTTTTCAAACGAGACGCAAATTGCCAATGCCTGGCAAAGCAGCTCCATCTGAACCAGTGCCTAGCAATCGTTCGGAAGGCGGCTGCACAGGCTCGACATATGGAGACAGCAGCCGCCGCTCACACAGACACACACAGCTGCGCGTCTTGAGTGGGCCAAACCACACAGAGACGGACAGTGGCTGGGTGGAGGTGCGTCACACGAGTCGCGCGATTTCGCCTCTTCTGAAATTATGGAGGTGGCGATTGGACTGACGGCCTATAGAGGATGTAGTTCAAGCCACTGGTGGTTCCATGGTGTCATAGGGGTCTTTGTGTCGCCGCGACTTGGATTCAGTCACTACGGTCAATGTGAACCTGAACCAGCACGTTTATTTCAACATTGTCGGTGACGAAGTGTTACCCTATTCTCTGGACACTTGCGTTGTAGAAGATGGCACACACAGTCGTGTTCCCAGGGCTGCGTGCATACACTCCCGGTTTCACGAACACTCAGGCGCCCTGCAGCACCTCGAGGCGAACACTAGACATCCCGGTCTCAGAGCTGCACGCGTTGTACGGTACTGTCTGGAACAGCAGCTGAGACGTGGCAGCCGACATCCCCACACACTGGTAGCTCTGCGGGATCTGATGCAGCAGTGGGAGGCCTCGGGCAGATGCTGCGTATCTGAAGAAATTTTCGGGACTCTCTTCCCCGCCGAGTTGACGAAGTCTTCGAGGCTAGAGGCGGTAATACCGTGATGCCATTTCATGATCATTGAAGCAAAAGTTGGCTTGAATGTGACTGTCTTACTATAACTTAATGATGTATGGGCAGAATGGGAGTCATGCACCAGCTAGTTGTACTTCACAAGTTTATTCGAAACCTTACCTAGGTTTAAACAGATATAAACCTTTCTTCCTTGGAAGAAGTAGTAACGTGTGTAAACTTATTGTGTGAAAAGAGAAAATAGGTCATAAAGCTCAGTCAACACTAAAATGACCCATATAAATGCTAAGGTATAGCCACATGGCTTAATGAACAGTAAAGCAACGTAAAAGTGTGAATAAACATCTGACGTGCCACTGGTTGGCTGTACGATTCCTATGGCTTCGCCCGCATCTCGTGGTCGTGCGGTACCGTTCTCGCTTCCCACGCCCGGGTTCCCGGGTTCGATTCCCGGCGGGGTCATGGATTTTCTCTGCCTCGTGATGGCTGGGTGTTGTGTGATGTCCTTAGGTTAGTTAGGTTTAAGTAGTTCTAAGTTCTAGGGGACTGATGACCATAGATGTTAAGTCCCATAGTGCTCAGAGCCATTTGAACCATTTGAAACTATGGCTTCCATAATTTTACTGTTGCTGACTGCTGCCGTGTTAGAGATTTTAATTACGTATGTACAGCAAATGTTGTGGAGTATTACTGTAATCTGGTGGTGCAGGGTGTTGATTCTATAATTGCTTCTTTCGAAAAAGTAATTAATTTAGCCACTTGCAGTGTTTATTGTTCACTTTTGAAATGATTTACAACTAACAACGACATCGAGCTACTGCTGTTGTCATCTCAAACGACACTGTACTTTTATTGATTTTTGATAATACGGTTGGGAAATAGGGATATAAATTCAATTTTAGTAAGGCTAGCAGTCTCGATCGCAAAAGCTTTTGTTGTTAGTTGCCGCTTTCAGTCTTTGACTGTCATCACCAGATTATTTACCGTCTGCTGTAGCGATATGCGGAGACAGCGAGCGGAGAGAGACGTATGCCACGAGGCACATTCCATTGACTGGTCGGTGGAAAGTGTCAACAGAAGAGGCGGCGGCAGAACGTATTAGCGCGCTTCCTCTTTGGGTCTCACAAATGTGCCCTTATTGACAGATAGTTAGTATCGCAAAATAGGAAAAGTAGGTGACAGCATTGAGAATAAATTTAAGGAAAGAATTAGTTGAACGGTTAGTAGTAATGGCGTCGAGTGGTCTACATACCTCGGTACACAGCGGGAGTCGATACAGTCGTCAGCCATCCGGCAGTCGAGCTCCACGAGGAGTTGCAAGGATTCGCCCAACGTGAGGCGGCGGAGCTGCGCCAGGTCGCCGGCGCACCCCCCTCCCTCCGCCGCTCCACCTGCTGGCGGCGGCGGCAGTCCGGAGTCCCTGATGCGGGCTGCCAGGCGCCGCGCAGCTGACCACGCGGGGGGCGGCTGCTCCAGGCTGCCGCACGTTACGAACTCCCGTAACCAATCTGCAAAACGTTCTTCAGTCACCTCGAGGTCTGCACTCTGACTCACGAGCTTCCATGGGCTACTCATATGCACATCAGTAGTAGCAGCTACTGAAAGTAAAACACTAAGAGAGCTGCAGCCAACGATAATCGACACGGCGTGAGGTGTGCTGCACACTTTTACAAGCAAAAGGTCAACAAGTCAGCCGACTGTCAGCACGGCGGCCACTGCTGCGGCTCCCCTTGACGAGGAAGCGGGAAGAGCTGCGCCGACAGTACAACACTGGACACTGTGCCGTCATTCCGTATGAGCCGAGGTTCTGACTGCAGCATCGGTGTGGACGGTCCGTGCATCGAGGCCCTGAGCAGAGTGGAGAATGCCACGTTGCACTCTCGCCCATCTCACGGGGAGCCACTTGGTAATTGCTTACACTGATCGCAACTGTTACATTTCTGAGTCCTTGAGGCAGCTCGCTTGCGATATTTTCGACATCCTTTCAACAAAATAATTTAATGTCGCATGTCAGCCATGCTGTTCTGCCCCAGCTTGACAGAGTTAGCACCGCTACCACAGGAACGTGCGATGTACCTGGCTAGGCGCAGACAGTAATATTTAAGTGAAAATCACACTTATCGTTAACTGGTTTGATTGGCGACATTGGGAATAAGACATATGGACCCGTGCTCATAAACCTTTGCAGAACGCCAGAGCAGATACAGTCTCACGTTGGTGTCAGAGCTGGCAGTGCGGGGCTGGAGAGGAGACTCCAGGCTGGCCGAGAGGCAGCTGGACTGCAGGCGGCAGGGCGCTCCAGACTGGAGCGGCAGCCGGAGGGAGCCTTTCCTGGTGACTTCAGATCTCCAGTCCAGGCTGGGCCGTGAATGACGACCCCGGGCATTCTGTACTCTCATCTCCTGGAGCGCCGCACACTTGGCCTGTCTCGTCACAGTCTACCCGCCAAGTACTGCGTCACAGTCAAGTAACCGCAGCCAGAAGAGCTGGAATTCCCAATGATGTAATCGGCATACCACTCTCCTCTCGCTTTAATCTCTGGGATCCGCCTCTGAGCTGTATTTTCCTCTTAGCTGTAGCCGTGTTTACCCCGGGTATCTCGTTAGGTAAGTAGCAGAGGCGCTCCCATTCGTTGTTCTGTACACTTCCGAGGCAGTAGTTGCACTTCTGTCCCTTTGTCTTGTGTGGGAACGTTCAGCGCTTACGGAGCAGGGAGAAAACAAATGTAATAGCTAAGTACTCATCAAATGTTGAGATCATTTTAGAAATAATCGTACTTAAATTGTCGACCGATATGCGAGTGCGGTTGACATACGGTTCCTCGCCGCAAAAAAAGCAGCAATGAAGGCACTGAGTGGCGGAGAGTGGCTTTGCAGTAAAAAGCGCTGATCTGTTCTCACCTGCCAGAAAGTTTATGGCAGAGTGTCTGGACACACAAAAGATATTCTGCCTGCTCATTCCCTCACGAGGGACTCACGTCTTTTTGAGCAAATGCGTGACAAAACCCGCAATGAGTTAGACTGCAAAATGAAGCAAAAGGAAAGAAGAAAGCGTAATGTCTCTGTGAAGGAACAGACGGTTAGCCCGCGCAGCTTCACTCGTCAGATCCGCTTCGCTAAGGGAGTCCAGCTGAGGCTACCTCGGCGGTGAGCTGACCTCGCCGGTAAACATTCTGAAAGTTCCGTACCTGCCCAGTGAGACTGCTAATTCTGATCACGTCTCTCCCAGTCGGTGTGGCTACCGGGCTGTAAACATACAAACAGTCGCTTCTGATAGGACTGTGGGCAGCTGCTACTGTTAATCGAAAAATCGGGATGCCATTGCGGTATGTCTATTGTAATTAACCACTGCGAACGTTCGAGTATTGCACACCTGATATCAATGAACGTAATTGACTCGTACAGAGCGAAGTCCACGCTCCTGACCCAACACGGAGACCTCCGCCTCGTCGTGTCTGAGGGCCGACTGACGCACTTGGCGCTCTCCGTAACCTGCGATGTACAATTGTACGACTCGGTGTTTCTCGTATATCCTCGCGAGAACCTGTCCCCGTCAACTGTGCAGCGATACTTGAAGCTTCCATCACTGGAATAATGCCACAGTTACGGCCAATGCCTCAGGGACTTTCCCTGACAATCACTGTAACGAAAGGAAACTACTCCTATTGTGATTAAGCGAAAGTGTGTTTACTGCCGACTGGCGCGCCTCCTCCACGTACTCCCCGACCTGTGTGTCTGGCTGCAGGCAGGCCGGCCTCCCACGCAGCGGGCCACGGGCCCCACCCCCGCACTGGACGACTCGCGCCGCGGGCCGCTCGCGTTCTCCGGCCGTGGGAACACACTCCAGCCATGGCCTGGAATCTGTATAAGTCTGGAAACTCTATAAGCCCCAGAAAACAGCTGGTTGTATCTAATGAAACAATCGTCTTTCGATTCTGCGTCGTATGAGATCATTTTTTCTGTATCTTTAGTTTTTATCGTGTGATATTTTAACTTGTTCATATAGCAAGTGTATGTCTGAAAGCATTACCCGGGGACTGATAACGTTCACTTTCTCTTCTGAACCTCCGTGAGGAAGTTGATGATCGTTCCTTCAGCAGAGAGGAGCGAGGGCAAAGGTCGCTAGAAATACACTGGCGGAAAAGAAAATCTCAGCACAAAATAAAAATTACTGTAGAGGAATGAGATTGCGGGCGTACATCGCTCTGGATGACACACCTTATAGCTTCGAAGGGAACTATGAAGTACAAAAGCCGCTGCCTCAGCTCGAGGTAAAGCAAAGGTGAAAACGCCGAAGTAAGGCATCCTGCAGCTCTTTTAATATAAATATTTGTAAAAGTAACATTTGGATTTCCTGGTCAACTCCTACCAATAACCTATTTTATTTTCCATGTTTGCTGTAAGCTATGGGTAAAGACACAAGCCGGACATGCACTTGCATGTCAGATGTGACAGCATTCGGCGGCCCACATATTGCCCACGATGCTAACACAACACTGGCTGATGATGGCAACAGGGGGCGGGACTGGAGCTGTCAAATGATGTCGACAGCACGAGGCTACGGAGCGTGGCTGAACTGCTTAGTTGACGAGTAACTCACGACAGTGCTACAGTGCTAGTGCTGTTGATACAAAGCAGAGGAATGGCGCCGATAAACAAAGCAAACATTGCGTTATATCTTCAGAAACAGTAGCCAAAGTCGAGATTTGATCAGAAAGGAACTCAAGAAAGTTCGCTGAGTGTGAAAGAAGTGGCGCACGAGTCGGTGGAATGCGTGGTGTCGTGCGAACAGTGTACAAGAGGAGTGCAGTGATGGCGATACGTGCACGGCACTAGAAAGTTGTACTGAAACAGGTGTGCTGTACTTCATCGTCGCTGTCGGACAGAGGGCCGCAGCTCCCGTTTCCAGTCACACGTAGTGAAGGACAGTCGTTGTCCAAGGAGCGGATACTAAACATCATTACGTACTTGCAAAATTGCAGACAGCATAGCAAAAGAACAATTACGAACATACTTTGAACAAGCCTGCAGAAATATGACGTTAGTGTGTAAGGAAAACTACAGACATTCAACGGAGGACAAGGCTCACTTGCGCGTTTCAAGGATGCTCGACATACATTACAGAGATTTCAAAAGAAGCAGTGGATGCTTGCATGACGTCAAACAGTGCTACAGTAGGGTGAGACGTGAGATAATGAAATTTCGAAGAAAGCGTCAACTGAACGATGCGCAGCAAACTACAGGATCGACCGAAATATTTGTAGACGAGATAAGTAAATTTACCCCGTCGTTGAGTAAGGAATTTGTTTTCAACTCCATCCAATCGGCATATGAAGAGGAAACGTACATGAAAGGGACCCTGGAAATTGGAGGTACCAAGAGAGATCAATCAAGATCATCTATTATCAATTCGCATTCGTATACAGTTATGCCGACTGATTAACCAGACAGTAAATTGGCTGGAACGCTATTTATTGCTCTGTGCCCTTTGATTCTTTCTCGTGCGTGTAATTTTGGCAGGGGCCGTAGGGAATATTTACGTCACAGCAAACAAGAGTGGGAGAACAGACGTAAGAGAACTACAGCTATTGTATGATCACTACTTTTGGCCAATAGCTCGTCAAAATAGGTGTTTTTTCTTGATTCCTAGGCTGCGCATAGAAATCATAATCCTAAAGAACAAGCTACCGCTCCTGGAAAGTGTGTGACATAGCAGTTCGTACCACCTGGAACCACCAGATGAATAGTACCTCCAGATGTCTGTCTTTTCTGTGCGTATGAAACATTTTATAACACTACCTGCAGCAACCCCTTAAAGGACAGCCAGTTTTACGATAAGCTCCATGACAGGCTGTTTCACATTCGGTTGCACGCCATCACTTTCCTTTAGTTCTCGTCACCCTGTTACACCAATGTCATTTGTATACGTATTCCTTAAGCGTGGATACCTGGCTGAGCGTCCTCATAATAAACGTAGTCCTTCACTGTCAGGCAGAAAACGTATAATTTTTAATAACAGCATATGTAAGCCAAGCCGCCTGTGAGTGTTTGATAAGTGGACTGTGCATAACGTCTTATGAATCCGTACAGCACGAAAGAGCACTTACCGGGACGGTGACAGTACTGCAACCGTAGCACATATTCACCGATACTGAACGCCGGGCGTTTGTCCATGTGCCAGCATAAGCAATCCAGCACCGAGGAGGTCCCGTTTGCTGCAAGCAGAGCTGCCATTGTGGCAATTACGCCCGCCGGCTGCATTGTCCGCTGTCGACACTGGGGAGCAAACAGAAGCAGTGCGCACCGCAGGGAGCGCGCGCTCAATATGACGGCGGGCGCAGCGGAAGTCTGCCGCAGGACGGCCAAACCACGGGAAGCGTGGCGTGACGCCTCTCATCCGGGTCACACCCGTATTCCTGTTTGCCTGGTAGCAGTTCACAAAAGTCATCGAGTAAAACGAAAGTGGTATCTGCCCTTCCCCAAGGAAGTGTTGTAGTCATTGTGCTGTTCCTAATCTATAAAAACGATTTAGGAGGCAATCTGAGCAGCCATTGTTTGCAGATGATGCTTTCTTTTACCATCTAGTAAAGTCATCAGAAGATCAAAGCAATAGGAAAATGATTTAGAGAGTGTACCGGCGCGGTGCGTAAAGTGGCACTTGATTCTAAATAATGAAAAGTGTTATGTCATCCACAGTAGAACTAGAAGGAACCCGTTAAATTTCTTTTACTCGATGAGTCACACAAATCGAAAGGGTGCCGTTTCAGCTAAATGCCAAGGTACTACAATTAGGGCCAACTTAAATAGGAACAATCAAATAGAAAATCTTGTAGGGAAGACTGTGTTTTGTTTGCAGAACACCTAGACAAAGCGACAAGCCCACTAAAGAGACCTTCACTTAGTGATGCTAGAAGAACCCTCCGCCACACACCGCCGGGTGTCATGCGGAGTACTGCTGTAGATGCAGATGTACATCTACAACTCCACACATACTCCGTAAGTCGCAATATGGTGCATGGTGGAAGTTGCCTTTCACCATCACTAGTCATTTTCTTTCCTGTTACGCTCGTAAATACAGAGAGGGAAAAGCGACTCTCTTTATGCCTCCATCATCATCAGTTTTTTGCTATATTAGCAGGTATTTGCCTCTTCATTTTCTGCGATCCATTGCCTCCTTCTTACAGCTGCGGTATGTTGTACCGTCCATTACGTCATCCAGTATCTGAAATCTCCTCCTTCCTCGCTTCCTTTTCCCTTCTACATAACCTTCTACACATGTTTTTATCAGTCCGTCATTCTTTATTAATATATGCCCAATCCAATTTCTGTTTCTTCTCTTTATTACATCTAGCAACTGTCTTTTCTCTCCCACTCATCTCAATACCTCTTCATTTATTACTCTGTCCATCCAACTTATTCTTTCCATACTCCGCCATGTCCACATCTCAGAAGCCTCCAGCCTTTCTCGGTCTTTATTCCTCAAAACCCATGTTTCAGGCCATACAGAAGAACACTCAATACAAAACATTTTATCTTTTCCTCAGTTCTCTGTCCACACTGCTGCAGAAAACTCTCCTTTTCTTATAAAATGCATCTTTTACCATTGCTATCCTTGTTTTCATTTCTGTGGTGCACTTCCAGTCGGTGTCTATCCTTCTTCCAAGATACTTAAAATTTAGCACCTGTTCTAATATTTCTCCATTCAGCATAGTTTTTATTTCTTTATTTTCTCCTAGTGCCAATACTTTTGTTTTCTTTGTGTTAATTTTCATTCCATAATGGCGTCAACGGTGTCCACTAAATCCTGTAATTGTTTTTCCCCTGTGGCTAGAAGAACCATGTCATCAGCAAACCTCAAACACCCTACTCTTCTTCAATTTCTACTCCTTTGTCATCTAATGTGCATTGGGCAATCATATTTTCCAAGTAGAGATTGAAAACGTTAGGTCATAGACAGCATCCTTGTCTTACTCCTTTTCCTAGTCCGATCCAGTTTGTACTTTCTCCTCTCATTTTAAGTGAGGTTTTTTGATTAAGATATAATGAGTCTTCTGGTTTTACAGTCCACTCTCTTTTCTCTCATTACAGTCGCCAGCTTGTCCCAAGCCACATTGTCAAATGCCTTTTCTAGATCGGTGAAGCACATTTAGAGGTCTCTTCCTTTTTCAATAAACCTTTCTCACAAGAGTCGTAGGAGCCCCACTCCATCTCTGGTGTCCGTATTCCGTCTAAAGCCATACTGCTCCTCGCCAAGATTCTCCTCCATTAATTTTTAAAGTCTCTTATTAACTATTCTTAACATCATTTTGGCAGCATGTGAATTGAGGCTGATTGTCCCGTGCTCACTGCATTTCTTGATTCGTTGTTTTTTTCGGTAATGGAATCATTAATTTTGTGAGAAAGTCCTCAGGCCATTCACCACTGTCACATATTTTATTCATAACCTCAATGTTTCCCTTATTTTATCTTGTTTCTAGCATTTTAATATTTCTCCCGGTATCTGTACCTACTGTTTTACCATTTTTCATTGCAGTTATGCCAGACATTACTTCTTCCATTATGATGGTTGGGCCTTCCTTTCTGGTCATCATTTACACTGTTGAGTAATTCAAGTTCCACAGTTTCTGGTTTGCGATCTGTGTCATATAGCTCTTTTAGATATTCTTCCCATCGCTGGAGGACATCGTCACGATCTTTGTACACTACCTCTTCGTCTTTACTCAAAATTTCCATAGTAGCACTTCCTGCTCTGTTTTAATCCCATGTCATAGTCTTTACTCTGTTGTACAATAAGTCGTATCTTCCCTTCCTGTCCAGTTCTTCGATTGCATTACATTCCTCTTAGCCATTTTTTCCTAGCCTGCTCTGTTTCTCTTTGCAGTTCATTATTTAACCTTCGGTACATCTTTCTTGCATCTTCAGTGTTCTTGTTTTTAAATTTTCTTCTCTCCTCCACATTCGAAATAATTTCTTGTGTGACCTATCGCTTCTTTTCCCTTTTCCCTTTTACATATCGTGTATTTTGCTGTTCTGCTTTAATGATTTCTTCTTTCAGCATATTCTAGTACTCGTTGACATTATCAGGTGGTTCTTTGTCTCTTAATGTGTTTAGAAACTCAAGTGACAGCATTTCTGTAATTTGTTATTTGTTGGATCTTACCTTCTCTAGATCCAACTTCTTCACCATTACTCCACAGACACCCAAATTTCTCTGTTAGTGCTCCTTAAGCGAAATGGACGTTGACGTCAGTGAAATCGTTCTGCAGTCAGCTTCTAATATCGGTTCTCTAAATTTCCTCTATAATTTTCCTAGAAATAATATCGTGTTCGCTACAGGGGTTCCTATTTTCGTTCACAAACCACCTCCACAACACTAGCATGTTGTTCGATTCTGGAGGTAACAACTCTGGCTGCACAGTTAAATTGCTTCCACGTCTTTCCTTAATAAGACCTTGCGCGGATCCAAAACACTCAAACAGTGCTCAAGAACGGATTGTACTAGTGTCCTATATTCTGTCTTCTACAAATGAACCGTTCTTTCCTAAAATTCTCCTACTCGAAGTCGAGCATTCACCTTCTCCGCTGCACCCTTACATGCTCATTTCATTTCACATTCCTTTGCAACGTCACACCTAGATATTTCATCGACGTGAATGTCAAGTAGCGCGCTGCTAATTCTGTATTCGAATATTTCTACATTTAGATCTAACTATAATTCATCTTACCAACTAGAAATTTTGCTTAAGTCATCTTGTACCCTCCTACAGTTACTCAACACTTAGACGTTCCTGTACACCACAGCATCATCAGCTCATCCTGTCTGTCAGATTACGTTCTGCCGCACTCCTGGCGATACCTTTGTCTCTCATGAGCACTCGCTGTCGAGTGCAACGTAAGGGGTTCTGCTATTATGAAATTTGCGTTCCACTCCCATATCTAGAAACCTTATCTGCGTTCATCCGTTAAGAGACTGCAGTGAGGCACTGTATCACAGGACCACAGTGGACTGCGAGCGAAATCGCTGCCTCAGGATCTGTCAGTACTTTTCTTCCGGTGTCATATTACAGCAGACACATATCCGTATATCGCCTTCCCATCCACTCACCCTTCCCTCCCCACTCCAATCCCCCTACATTCCCCTCCCCGACACTGTTCTCACCCAATAAAGATCATTTCAGTTCTGTATAAAGTAGTGAAAAGAACGTCACAAAGTGCAGTCAGCAGGGATGGGCCGAAAAACCAAACATACTCGGCAATACGTATGTATTTTTACACCAGGCCAATGAACTCCAGCTGGAATGCAGCAACAAGCCACAGAGTATCTTCCAGATTTATCAGACCTGCAGTCTTTCAACTATTTCACACAGAGATCAGAAGTTCCCCAAGTCGGCAAGTCTTAGTTAAGTTGCAGAAGTGTACTGCTTTTCACCAACACATATACTGTGGCTGTTAGTCTATCTAAAAGCGTTAGTGTAGGTCCAGAACCCGACAGTGACTTTGGGATGGCTGTAGAAATAGAAAACTTTCGACGTGTTTTTGGCATCACAGGACTATCCGTGCAGCATGAGGGAGTATACAAAGAAGTAGATGACAACAGAGTGTGGTGCATTACAATCACCAACTGACTTTAAAAAGTATGGGAGGAGGATGTCAACAGTGCATATGTACAGGGAAGCTATGACTGAATCAACTTCAGGGGATATGCGCATTTAAATAAAACATTCGAGTGTGGGGAATTTGCATGATTTATACTGCATCTTAGCGACTGCTACAGACACACTGGGGTGCTGGTATCTGAATGTTAGAGGAGCAGTGTATAAATGCGTGTATTCTTGCTGTACCAGTCGGACTTTACAATGGACATGAATGGATGCAGATGATGAAACAGGATGCTTATGTACGTGTCACCTATCAGAATTGTATATAGACATACCAGGAGTCCCATGTCACTGCAACTGAAAACGCTCCACACCATTCCTGAGCCTCCAGCCTCTCGAACGGTCGGTCCCCTGCTGACATGTATTCATGAGGTTGTCTCCATACCCTTAAATAGTCTTGTTTGAGGCACACCTCAATGTCCTAACGGATTATCAGAAGAAATTACATAACTTTTGGCGCCAGAGGTAACTCCATGTTAATGTCTCGTTTGTAATCTGTGTCTAGAAATAGGCCATGGAAAATCGCGGAGGTAATTATAATTAAGGAAGTCCGATAGATCTAGCTGGTTGCTGGCTGTTCTGTTAAAAGCCTTTGAAAAGCTGGTTGGCGCCAAGCTGCCGACTCACCGGCTTCTGAGCGGTACAAACTACTGGCAGCTCGCTTTCCGTGGAGGAAAGGCCACTAAGAATGCCGCAAATGCAGTACAACAAATTGTCTGTGCAGCCGCGTGAAACAACGTAGTGGGTGCCTCGGAGGCTGACGGCAGCTGACGGTGGCGGCCGGCGCTGTCCTCTCAGGTAGTGGGGGCTGAGCGCTCACTGCCGAGGTAGCCGCCACGGCTGCGGCATCGTGCTAAGCGTCCTGGAAGACCGGCGCGAGTTAACCGAGCTATCAGTGACTCCAGCAAAGGCTGCACTTTCTTTCTTTTGCGAGCCTGCATTTGCACAGCCAGGGTCCGCCGTCTGATAACTTTCTGCGGACCTCAGTGCTCCACTCAGTGCACTCGGCCCCCGCCTCACCGCGGTGTCTGGCTGCGCAGCTGACGTCACGGGCAGCGTTGCCCGTGCACTGCCGCGTGGAGGTCTTTTGTCATTTTTTGTATAAGATACAGTTGTAATCACTTCTCGAAATTATAATACATCAAATTTACAAATATAAAATTATAAAATTTTTAACTTTTGAGAAGAGAGAAAATGCAAAGTAGGAATGATTGGTAGTTGTGGCCTCAACAACACTGGTGAGGAACGTGGTCTCAGATCGTGTCCTCGAGCCCGACTTCCCTGGGCAGTGCCTCCCATTATTAGTTTATCACATGAGATATTTCACAAAATGTCACGAGACCTGTCATCTGTGGCATAGCTGTTCTAATGTCTAAATGTAGTCCTGGGAAGATAGAAAAGACGATAGAAAGAAGCACAGAATGTGGCGAGGTATCCAGAAGTACTTACCCTCCAAGGTCAGCTTGATGGTATTACTTGCAGTAATAAACATCCACCAGTTTACCCATTGCTCACAAACCACATTGGAGAACGTAGTTCATGTTTTCCATTCAATTGATCACACAGCACCAAGCAAACTTTCCACAGCCAACAACTCCCACTTGTTCCACAGGGTGTAAACAAACCAAAGAGTGTGGCTAAGGCTAATGTTCAAAGATTTACCGTTTAGACGGAGCTTATCTTTGGTCAACAGTAGCATTCCAGAAAATTGCTAAAAAGAAAGTGTGTGTCAAAAAGGACTTTGTAGCTTTGGAATGATACAGAAATATATTGAAATATCTTACAGAGTCGGTTGATGTGTTATTTAGTAGCAAAGAAGCTCAAGTTTCACATAAAAGTGTCATTTCGTTTCGATGTTACTACCATCTATGATGCGGGACACATCCCACTGGTAGTCAACCTCCCCTTCCCACATTGCGGCAAATCGGGCGAAACTTCAGCAACGGCAGCGTAGATTAAATTTTTCAGGTCGGCCGAATTGTTTGCTACGGGAGGAACATACGCGCGGTCTTTAATGAAACCACAGGACAGTTATTGCAGAGTTCGTTTCATGGTACCAGAACACACAGCGGGCACGCTCCACACCAGTGAAAGCAGCCATCTTAACTGTGCACAACGCTGGCGTTCCTGGTGGTGGAATGGGGTAATGATGGACTGAAGTACATGGAGGTTGTTTGCTGCATAATCATACACCTACCGATTCTATAAGTTATCTCAATACATTTCTATATCATTCTAAAGTTGCAAATTCCTTTTTGATTCGCCCTGTACATCTCTATTTGGATTACATTCATTATAATTAAAGTCACCTATTGGATTACCTGGCACAGAGAGAGTCTTGTAGAAGACTCTCTATAACTTTAAATGATGAAGTGTTCTGATTCGAAAACTTTATTTGCCGAAATCGCAATTGATCGTACAGTGATGACTAGTTTCGGCAAATTTGAACTGCAATTTTTTAAATATTCTTCCTTAATACTTATTAATTATAACCTAGACGTCTGAGCTTGTAACCCCACACCCTATATGAGTTGCAAATCATTGTCGCCACATCAGTAGTAGAGCTATAACAAGCCTACAGGGCTTCCACGGACATTTCTGTGTGAAGTTATTTATTATGACTACAGGTTACTGGTGATTTAATGTCTATGGCGAGCGTGGACTAGAGGTGGAAGATGGACGCTGATGATCTCATAGTATAGGATTATTGTCTGCAAATGTTGCCGCTCATTGTTGCTAATACACTGCCAGAAAAAAAAATTGGAGCTTTTGTAGGTTAATAGGTCACTCAAGATTTATTGTTGCAACACTGCATATGGAGTACATGAAGTGGTAACACATACAGACGATTAGCACACACGGTTGGACGAACCAGGCATCGACCCAACCTGAGACATCCATATTAGCAACTGGCGTAGCCACCATGGGCGGCAACACAAGCGCTGACTCTGTCATCGAGTCAGTAGTATGGGTGGCGAATACAGCCCTGGGATACGTGATGTCACTTAGTTGTGAAAGAGTCCTCGCTTGACACGTCGCACCTGTCACTTGTCGTCCCATCATAGCCCACACCTGCTGCACTGGAGAGGAGTCCAGAGATCGTACCAGCCAGGGAAGTTGCCACACGTCTTGCAGGGCACATTGAGCTCGATGAGCAGTATGTGGGCGAGCATTATCCTCTTGGAACAACACACCATCTTCCTGTTACAAGAAAAGCAAAAGAGCAGGTTTAACAACATTCTGCATGTCCTCTCCAGGAACGGCACAGTAAGGCCATTATGTTTCGGAAGAGTACACTCTTTGAGGTAGCACTCACCAGCTCTTCGTCATATGCACAAACCACCGTCACTTGGATGCAGGCAGTATCTGCTGCCGTCGCTGAAGACCAGGGCGCGCCATTCCTTCTTCCAGCTGAAAGAAGCCCTGGCGGCACCAGTCGATGCTGTGGTGTGGGTGGGAGAGGAGTTAGGAGTGTGGGTGCCCATAGTGTCATTGCTAATAGGTGGCTCGCAACAGTTTGTGTTGAGGTGTCTGGTCTCACGAGCTCTGTTACCTGTGCTGTGGTAGCTGTACGCCCTGTCGCCGCTGCCCCTGGAATAAGACGATTCTGGCGGGCGTCAGGGCTGCGTGGGCGTGCAGGAGCTCGTCTGCGAATGCGAGAGTGATCACGTGACCACTGACAGCATCACAGAGTGGCGCAGCACGTGCAGCTTATGCCGCAGTTCTGTAAAAGGACGGCAATTTGACCCCTTCCAGATGTACGAATATATATAATGGTTATGAATATGATCAGGGATAAATTGAGTTTTGTGAAAAGAATATAAGATTTTTGGTTGCTTGATATTACGAAACATCCTGGTCTGGTAAAAAAGCAAGAGATTGTCAACAGACAGTCAGGCAGAAATTATCTAGCTGACTAGTTAGATTCATGGCTGACTCTAGAGGAAACATTTGGACTCCATAACGAAAATGTCTGACCCTGATTTGTCGTATGAACATTGTAATGAAAATATTGGTTTTGATTTATGGAAGAGCATTAGTTTCACTTTTCCGTCTTTCATAGGTACTGAATTGGGTGTTCAGTAACTTTCATCAAGTGAACAGCGTCGATACAGTATTGCAAAGTTTAAAAGACGCGGCGGAACGGCATTTAAGTATGACTGATACTATCTTCCAGAAGGAAAGAAATGATAGCTGTTCAGATATTTAGTCTCAATAGAGGGTTTATAGGTGAATGCAGTGTTACTTTCACCTCATATCCCTACTGTATTAGTGAAGGAGCTGAGCTGTCCCACTGCCAGCTGCTGCGGTCTCCCAGTGGCAGAGCGGTCGGCGCCGGGGCGTCGCTCCGCCCCCGCACGGCGGCAGCAGAGGCCGGCGCTGCAGCTGGTGAGGCGCTGCGGCCGCCCCCGCCTGGCTCAGTCGGCACAGCACTGCAGCCGGAGCAGTCCCGCGTCGAACGGCGGCCTCTAGAGCTCTGTACACTGGCGTCAGTGTTGGGTTATTCGCGTGTGCAAAACGGAGTGACGTGAATAACACAGGCGGTGTACGCCGAAATGCTACATCCGCGTTGACGACTTGTTCACCTGATTGTTCCCTAAACTTGTGTCTCTGATCCTACTGGTGAACGTAATACAGTACTACGGTCGCTAGAAGTGTTCTTTGATGAGAACTAATACCTACCATAGCGTGGTACACAGAATACGCTGGAGTATAGTGAACACGGCTGCTTGTTAATCACTGACCCTGTATCAGCTGAAACAAAGAATAGCCGGTGCCCACTGTGATTTCTTGACAAGGCCAGTATTTGTAAGCTATTCAGTTACAGACACGTTTGCTGGATGTACGAGTACGGTGCGGATGACTGATTTGATCATTCCTGACACAATATAACTTTCACTGCTCCAAGTTATTCGTTCTTTTGAGAATAAAAGTTGTTCTACAATGTGTTGAGCATTTTTTGCTTATAACACAGCTTCATTATATTTACTGTTAAATGGTAGACGTCTATTAGTACGTTTTTGACCCTGCCGGTTGCAAGCCCCGTCAATGCGATCGCGCGACATGTGTGGGTGAGATGTTTACACTGGCGGGTTTTATGCCAGATGTGAAGACACACTTCCGTTGTGGAAACTATTAAAAGCATACCGCATTGAAGTCCGGCAAAATTTTGACTTTCACTAAAACATCGCCGATCTTGGTGATACTGCGCTTTTTTTAAAGTGATTTCTCTCGTTTCTTCTTCAACAGTGGCTGTTTTGTGTGCCAAGGGAGAATACAGCCGTGTCTCACTAACATGTTTGGTGTAAATCTTTCCATTAGTGGGAAGCTACTATCGCAGGATCGCGATTTCTCGCCTCCAAGTCGTATCTGCGTAAGTGGAGCTTTGCGGATGTGCGCCAGGAATACTCCACGCTTTTACGTGTGCGTGTGTGTCTGGGAAGTGCGTCCTGTCCTCGCTGTGACAGCACGCAGTTAGCGGTCAGCGGGCAGCTAACATCCCGTTTGCGGTCTGAGCCGCTTCCAGTTTCCGCCAGCCCGGCTGTGGGCGTCACAGCAACACAGGGCGAGGGAGGCCAGCGGGGGACACGGGCCGAGTCCACACAGTAGGGGGCCCGGCGCACAGACAAACCCAAACTCACTGCAGTGGTGACACGTTACTGCAGGCGACTCTTGCCGGTAGGTCTATAAGCAGTACATAAAACGAAAAATAAACTTCAGAATTTCCATCGTTGTGCAGGAACAGTGAGTTTCAAGGTGCTGCACACCTTTGAATCGGCACCTTCCAAAACGTTGAATCCGTCGTCGTTGTCGTGCCGCCACTGCGCTCTCTGCCATCTAGACCTAAATCTATGGCCGGCCGGTGTGGCCGACCGGTTCTAGGCGCTTCAGTCTGGAACCGCGCGACTGCTACGGTTGCAGGTTCGAATCCTCCCTCGGGCTTGGATGTGTGTGATGTCCTTAGGTTAGTTAGGTTAAGTAGTTCTAAGTTCTAAGGGACTGATGACCTCATATGTTAAGTCCCATAGTGCTCAGAGCAATTTTGAACCTAAATGTATGGCCTGACACCCTTTGTCTCTTACATGATGCGAGCCTCACTATGGCTTCAAGCCAAATACCTACAAGGAATTAAAAATAAATTTCGTCCATTCCGAATAGCTACACCCATTGGTAACCGCTTCATTAAGTTTTAAAGATATAAATAACTAATTTATAAATTTTATATAAGAGTATAAGGAGAAGATTAAATCGATTAAGTAGACATATAGATATCAGAGTAGCAAATTTTACCTGGTGATTATCAGTGCAACAGAGAATACAGAGAATCTGTTGTACCCTCATGTCGTTTATGCACGAAGTAAAATATTCGACAATGTACACTAAATTACTCCAATCCCTCCTCCACCGACACTGTTTGGCGGAAAGACCGTCGCCGCCGTGGGGTGGCGTGCGTGCCTCAGTGATGCACACAGCCGTACTGCAGATCCAACAACGTGGAAGGGGCGTCTGTGCAGGAACCAGACCAACATATGGTTCCCATAGAGGGGCAGCAGCCTATACAGAATAATGCTGAAGGTATGATGGGTAAATCCAGTTCTTAACGAAAAATTACATAATCGAATGGATGAAACATATAGAAGGAATCGACTGACAGCAAACGTCTTCAAGTATCAAGGAATCGTTAGTCAGATAATGGAACAAAGTGTGTGGTAGTACAGAAAAAGCAAAGAACCTAAGCAGTGAATGGTTGGAGGTATCAGGAATTCTTTACGTCATTAGCTACAATTGTACACATTACTTACAGATATTAGCATCCATAGGTTTAATACTGATTCGCAGGGCAATTTGAGACACATTGCTCATGATATCCACTCGTGTAGATTACGAACGACTGTGCAAAGAGTGTTACTAAAATAACGGTCAAAGTTTAGCTTCGAGATAGAGATTTTCTTACGTCAGTCCCATACTCTTCTACCTGTTTTCTTCAGAAGTACAGTGCAATGTTCTTTCGGACATGCATACATATATGCACGCTTGCATGTCCGAAGAAACATTGCATCGTATTTCTGAACAACACAGGCACTTCAGCATCGCATTTATCCGCCGATTCCGGGCAAGTGACTGTCAGTTAAAATGTCTGCAAATCAAATGGCTCTCAGCACTATGGGACTTAACTTCTAAGGTCATTAGTCCTCTAGAACGTAGAACTACTTAAACCTAACTAACCTAAGGACATCACACACATCCAAGCCCGAGGCAGGATTCGAACCTGCGATTGTAGCGCTCGCGCGGTTCCAGACTGTAGCGCCTAGAACCGCTCGGCCATCCCGGCCGGCAACATGTCTCCCCTGTAGGGGGATATACACAACGTATGTACGAGTGCAGGGGTAGCAGACACGTGGTTGACGACATATGGAAATCAGGGTCTAATCTTGAAGAAATGCTAGTGAATTTACTCTAACGCGTATAAATTTATGCACCATCTCGCCACATAAGTATTCTAATGTCAATTAAGTAGGTGGTAGAACACTGGCATTTTTTCCTGGGTTTTTTGGTGAGTTAATGTTTTCATATTTTCCATTTCTTTCCCTGAGCGACCAGCTCGTACTTCCTGTTCCAATTTCTGCTGAACGTGAATGTGGCGTTCCACGTTCGTTCGAAAAACTAAAGGCAGGTACACACTTTCAGATGAGAAGAGCAGACAGTAGAGCGCTGTATCATCTGCAGTTCGATAGAAACAAAACACAGTGACAAAGAAAGAAATAAACAATTATTTACCCATTGCGTGATAATGTAATGACTACTGGAGCGATGAAAATTTATACATTTCCCTGGGTGAGAGCAGTAACAGGCGGTAGTGTTCTGTCTATGCTAGTGGTACAGACACTAGTCCCTGCCCCTGTACATACACACACACATAGTCAGAAGGTTAAGAGCTGCAAAGATGACAAATTTTTTCTTATTGAGGTAGTGGATAAGTTGCAGAACATAGTCGATGAAGGAGAAGTTCCAAGTGAACCCCACTCTTATTGACAAGAAAATGTACTGGTTATGGAAACATAAATGCAGCCGGGTTCAGACGTCCATTCCCCCCAATGTGTTGACCACCCCACCCCACCTCAATCATGTGCAACACCTTGACTCTAGTCATTCCTAGACCCACGCAATCGTATAAAACAAACAACCACTTTTCAAACTCGTAACTACAGCCTTAAGAAACCATCCTATCCAATTAACTAACTTATGGGGTGTAAAGCTAGTTCGCGTCCGTAGTGTAACACTACACGTGCACCCTGGGTAACGCTAAATGAACTAGCACATACTGGCAGTCAGATAATCTGAGGATCTCCTGACTATAAGAAACTTTCAGTAAGAGTTATGTCACCAGACAGACCAAACGGCCCTTGTCAGGTCCCTCTGACCAGGAAACTCGGACCTGTGGTTCGAATTTGTCACATAAACATAGAAGGCATAAGCTATGCTAAGTGCCAATTTCTATCAAAACTATTAAAAAATGACAACATTGACTTGGTTTCTATACAGGAAACTCATTGTGATACAGTGCAACAACTTAATAAAAGGGGCAAAATACCAGGCTATGAACTGTTGGAAGCGACCTATCATAGGTCTTATGGAGTAGCCACATATGTCAAACAAGATATTGAAAACGCTTTCCTAATTTCTATATCCACCAACGAAGACATTCATAACGTTGTCACAAAAATCGGAAGCATTACCGTCTCCAATATTTATAAGCCACCTACTACACCTTGGCCAGCCCACGTTCTTCAAACTCATCCACATCTTGCTGCATACGTTGGGGATTTCAATAGTCATCATGAACAGTGGAAGTATAAAGATAATGATGCAAATGGAGAAGCACTAGCAAAATGGGCAGAAGAGGAATACTTATACCATGTATTCGATGCTAAGGATCGATTTACGTTTAAATCAGCTGCCTGGAGACAGGAATGCAACCCTGACCTGTGTTTCGTCTCGTCCAACAACAGAGACCAACCTCTCACGGCCTCGCGTAGAGTTCTGTCCGACTTTCCGCACAGTCAGCACCGTCCAATCAAAATAGAGGTAGGAATTCAAATTCCCCTAATTACCTCTATACCTCGCCCACGATGGAATTTTAAAAAAGCCAATTGGACTGGGTTCTCCACAGATCTGGACAAATGTTTGGGATGGATACCACCTACTAGCAAAAATTACCAAAGATTTTTTGGTGCCATGGTAAGCATGGCCAAGAAGCGTATGCCAAGAGGGCACCGCAAAGAATACATCCCTGGATGGTCCCAAACGAGCGAAGAACTATACCAGAGCTTCCTTGAATACGGAGATCAGGAAATAGCGGATGAACTGCTTCACAGCTTGGATGCTGCCAGAAGACAAAAGTGGACGGAAACTGTAGAAAGCCTCAATTTCCAAACATCTAGTGGCAAGCATGGTCTATGCTAAGAAAACTAGGTAGCAGCCCACTAGCACAACGCCAAAAAGCAGCTGTAAGACCAAATGCCATAGCTGCACATCTAGTTAACACGTCTAGGACACCAAAGGAGAAAACTGCTGCCATACGATAAATAAATACTAACTGAAACGTCCCCTTTGAACAATTATACAAGACTGTGCTTAAACTGACATACAATATTATTTAGCGCAACGCAATCTGACTTTCAAAAATCCCTACAAAAGAATGGCCCTGACTAACATTAACCTATACCTTTCACAAATCACTTACCTCACAAAAATCTTCATTACTCGAACTACTGCAATACAGCGAGCGCCACTACTGCCAGCTAAATAAAAGATTCAAACTACTGAAGGCACTAACTACTGATAGGGATAGTTAGCAAATGAAAGATTTTAATAGAGAACAAACAATGTATTTACCTCAATAGTCATAATATATGATATCCAGTATTACAAACTTCGAAACTCCGCCATCTCTCTCCCCACATCCACCACTGCTGGCGGCTCACCTCCAATTGCCCAATGCTACACGCTGTTCACATCCAGCTGCCGCTGCCCAACACTACAATGGCAGACAACAATACAAACTAGCACACAGAGCACTACGTAACGTTGCCAATAAGAAAACATAAACAGCCTACTTACATAGCCCCCATGCTCCCCACAAAAAATTTTACAAATTTTTTTGGGCGCTGGCCAATACATATTTATTAAAATTTTTCATAATCGTAATTACAATAACAAAGAAATCAAATGCACACACTTATTGATACAATGTTGGTCAAAAGCTAAAATTTTCGCACAGTCCATAAAGACAGTCCTGATCATTCATCATAATAGTAATTACAGTTTTTTTTACAAAGTCTCATTAGTAAAAGAAATTACACACAGAAGTAGTGGATTTCCACGCAGTCTTGAAGAAGTAGTGTTGTCCTTCCAACAGAAAGACAGTGCTGACTCTTGACATGGTGACAGGTAATGGGCCACAACAGAGCAAACCCACAGCAGGTCAGTCAAAGTTTTGAAGAATATTGGTAGGTAGGTCATCACAGAGTAGACCCACTGTAGTCCTGGTAGAGATTACGGTATTGGTGGGCCACCAGAGGTGCAGACCCACTGCAGTCCTTGTAGAAATAATGATATTGGTGAGTCAGCAAAGATGCAGACCCACTGTAGTCCATGTCCATGTAGAGACGGCCAGCAGCCATCTGTTGCGACTGTGCAGGTGCACAATCATCATCGAAGAATCTTGCGGAGAATATAGCAAGTCCATAAACCACCACTTGTCCACTCACAAAAAAACTTGTTTGAAATGTCCTTAGAACCAGCAATGCTGTTTTCCAGTCCCTTGCTGAATTATTAACACACGTGCAAACACTAACAGTCCCTACTTCTCACATATTGTCCATATACTATGACCAACAGAAAAGTGTGCAGTGAAATGTAAGTAACAAGTTTATAATATGATGAACTGGTATCAATTACAATTTTATAACATTAGAATACAATTATAAAGGTACAAAATACATAATTAAAGCACATAACAATACAGATAACATTTGTAGTAATACAGTCTTTACAAAAGAATAGAAATACACATATACATCAGTGTTACAGGAATTATGACATGAGTACATACATAAAAGATCAGAATAAATTTTGAAGCATCAACTTCACACATTAGCAACAAAACAGAACAGATAAATAATGTCTAAGCATATTTACAAGGTAAATAACATATTATTAATGCCAATTATATTTGAGGATAACAGTATTCCTCATCATTGTGAATGTAACTTAGTATTAGAAGAAGAAAAAAATTCTGTGAAACTACACAGAGACAGGAAGAAAACAAATACACAAGGGTACACAAACACATAGTGGGATAACACAAAAGGGAAGGACAGGGTTCGTTTTCAGTGTAACATTTGGTACTGCAGTCCAACCCAAAACTTCATTCCATAGATCATTCATCTTATTTCAACCTTTGCTTCCACCGAAAAAATCCTATCCAAGCATACTTTCTGTATTCTGTTCACATCCTCTTTCAAAAATAGTTTTTCTCCACTGTGCACTACTTTTTTTGGCCAAACTATTTTCTTATAACTTCTTAATGCATTTCTTCCAATTCATCATAGTTAGTTTCTTACATAGTCTACCCCGTCTTAAGCTAACTTAAATCTACTGAGCTCAGATGCTAAACTAAGGGACGAGGCAATGCAGCAGTACAAAACAATTAACACAAACAGCAATGACAAAAAAAATGGAAAATTGCAAAGCAAGCTACAGTAAATCTAAATTACCAAGCAATGCAACACTACAACTAATATGAGCCAATGTGCAGCAACAAGAAAAACAAATCAGTAGTAAAACTAGCTTAGAAGAGTAACACAAAGTCAAATTCAGTAACACTGTGCCTGGCAAACAGCAGTGACTTATATCTAAACATGACATAGCTCAAGCAGAAAAAATATTACAGTAAAAACAACAATGCAGAAAAGGGAAATGTATATTCACATCTTAATGTCTATGTAATTAAAGTGGTGCACCACAAAAACTAATTCTACAAAAAATTACCAAGTACTTGAAAAGAAAATTATATATGCAGTTACTGTTATTAGTCCCTTCTTATTGTTCTTTCCATTCCAAGAGCTCCTTTTTCGAAGAATGTGGATCATAAAATAATTATTTAATAGATCTGTTGACAGAAAGTGTTCACATTAGCAAATGCATTTAATTTTATTTTATAAAACTAATGCTGCAACACAGCTGGAAACTTGATATTAAACAAAATAAGCAATCTCTCAACTACAAAGACAATAGATGTAAAATATTTCTCATCATTTCATTAGGCATTTAAGTAAATATCATAAATTACGAGCTCCACAGTATGCTTTCAACAAGGAAATGTCAATAGTGAGGATAATGGCCTCCCCCTTTTTTTTCTGCCTGTGCCGCTGAAAGGCACACTAATGGCTTTTATTTTTCGGGCGTCTGCCGCACAGCTGGGTGCCCACGACGCATTATGTGAAGGTGGTCACTTAACTTTCTTACGGAAATATTTACGACAGCAGTTTCCGCTACAGTCACAGTCTCATATACAAAATATTTCACAGGTCAAGAATTTGCGTTACAAATGTGTAGAAGCAAAATCCTATTGATGTAACAGTGTTCAAAAAATTTTCGTTGGTATTGTGATACATTCACGCATATACACACACATTTCATAACTCTTAAAGTGCGATTCTTGGTTTCCAACAACCTTTTTCACAAATCAGAGTCCCTAACCACTACTCATTATTCCTTACCTTATTACACATATACGTATTCATCGACACTCTTCAATATTTCATCATTATAAATATGTAGCCTAATCAAATAACTCATATAGCCTCAGCCTATTAATTATAAACATACCTCAGCAGCATAATACACATCGTCGTCGTAATAATAACATCATAACACCTCAGTCAAATATCAAAATCGTCGTAGCTTCCTCCAATAGTTTCAAAACCTAAAATAACTCTCTGCTCATGTCAAAAGTGTCATCTGCCTCAAACGTACTTTAAAAATCGTGATCCCATACCAAATATATCATTCAAAGTTCTCATAATATCACAATGGGTCTGAAAAAATATGAACAGTTCACAAAGTAAAGACAAAATACAATTTCGTAAGAGTGAAGTTATACAACGGTGTAATTACATAAACATCTGTCACTGATGTAGTAAAAAAAGTGTTTGTCTCTCAGTTAAATGATCAGATAGCTGTGTAATTTATGTATTAGAGGAATATGGTACCGATGTGTAAAGTTGTATAAGCAAATACCATATTAGCTAGGGCTCCTTGTGCTTGCCAAACACATGGTACACAAAGTAAGCGTGTACCCTTCTGAGGATTAATGTAATTATACCCTCAGGTGTTACAGATTACAGCAATGGAATGAAATGTATCACGGAAAACTTTCTTTGTAATTCAAAAATCTTTAAAAATAAATGTTTTAAGTACAAAATTAATCACTCAAATGCGTGTCCTGTAGCGCTAAATGTGCGTCTTGCTGTAAGATAATCTCTGTGGAAGTGTCGTAGTTATTGTCCTCCGAAAGCTAAGTTCTTCAGAAGTCAATGTACTTACCTCATGATACACAAAAGTGAAATGCTTTGCGTATAGATATCTTAGTTATTACACTTATTGTTGTGATGAAGAAATTACTGTGCTGTAACGTATTGTTGTGCTACAGAAAAGGCTGTCTCATTGTAGCTGTACCACAAAAGTTACTACTAAAACATGTTTTTCTTTCCAGAAGAATTCAGAAAACTGTGCAGATATAAAACAGAAACACCGCAAAAGCAACAATGTAAATTGTGTCACACGTTAGTAACGTCGTGATATAATCATGTAGCTGTCACATAACTAACCACTGTGTCATCTGGTA
The DNA here is from genome assembly GCF_021461385.2 of Schistocerca piceifrons. Lineage (NCBI taxonomy): Eukaryota > Metazoa > Arthropoda > Insecta > Orthoptera > Acrididae > Schistocerca > Schistocerca piceifrons. The sequence continues at coordinate 70,240,957 of NC_060148.1, read as the reverse complement.
TCTCCCAGAAAGTACTTTAATTCAGAATGTATTTTCAAGTACACCAAAATGTTGCATTAAAATCTCATTAGCAATACTGGTAAATGTTATAAGTATGTAAGCCTGATAGTTGTTACGTAATTGTGCAACTAACAAGCAAGAATGTAGACACACAATAACACTGTGTCGTCTGTTCGCAATAACAATGCATTAGTAATTTCTGTTTAAATAAGTTCTCTTGGTTCTTGACTGGATATTTAACTTTAAACATTGTTGCATGGTAACAGTTTCTAAAGCATACTAGTAACGTGAAGTGAAACGTTTTATGGCAAAGACAAAGTTAAAAAGCAGCTTATCTTTCAATAAACGGTTTTACATGTGAAATGTGGTGTAAACCTTTACTCTTCCTAGTATGCAGAGTTTCAACTTCAACGCAATTATCATGTGGTATACGTCGGATTCTGTAAGGTCCATTGTAAACTAGAAAGAATTTTGACTCAAGTGTTTCTTCTTATGTGACAATGAATGAGCTTTAATGAGAACTTTCTGACCAATATATAATTTCTTTGCATTTGCTTTACCGTGTAGTTTTCTCCTTTTGTTTGCTGCAGATTTCATATTTTTAAGAGCCAAATAAATTATGTCTTTGTGTCGAAGTTTACGTGTATTCGGGAAAGGTACAAGTTCTCTGATTCTGTTTGGTGGTTCTTCATTCTTCAGTACAAGAGTAGGTGGTAAAGCAGTGGAATCATGAGACATTTCATTCAGCACATTTTGAAATAAGTGTAAATATCTGTCCCAATGCTGATGCTTTCTGTGACAATGAAGTCTGCAAAGCTTATTGATTTCTTTCATAATCCGTTCAGATGGGTTACAATGTGGTGAGTACAATGAAATAAAAACAGGTTTGATTTAATGGTTCCGAAGCATGCGTGACCAAACAGCAGATCTGAATTGCGGTCCGTTATCTGAAATGACTTTACTGACGTGTCCAACTTCACGTAAGAAATTTTTAACAAAGGCGTTGGATACAGATCGTCCAGTGGCATTACGTAACAGTGTGAAAGAAACAAATTTTGAAGTAAGTTCAACAGCGACTAGAACGTACGAAAATCCATTAGATGTTCTGACAAGCGGTCCCAAGAGATAAACAGCAGCAAATTCTTTTAATTTAGAAGAAATGATAGGAAACAGCGGAGCACGATGGGAGATAGTAGATGGTTTCGCCTTTTGACAAAGTTTACAAATAGACAAGACTCTTCGAATTCTGTTTTCCATATTGTTAAAATAACAAGTCGTTCGAAGAATATGATAACATTTTCGTGGACCAAAATGTGCGTAGCTGAAATGAATGTACCAAATGAGCTTATTAACAAAATCGTCTGGAATGCAAAGTACCCATAGCTTGTCATCAACAGTGCAGCGTTTGAACAGTATGTTGTTTCTCACCAGATAATAATGCCGAATCTGTGTGTGTGTCTTTTCATGCCATTTGCTCTTGATGTCTTTCCAAATCGGGTCTTTATCTTGTTCATGAGCAATGTCCTTTAAAGATGTGGTGATGAAGTTTTCAAAGGCGACTTTCTGAATGTAAAGAATACTGAAATTTTTCTCGAGGTTGCCTTCTGTGTTACTTTTCTCAAGCCCAGCCGGTGCGCGTGACAGTGCGTCCGCAACAATGTTCTCCTTGCCGGGAATGTAGACTATTGTGAAGCGGAATTCTTGCAGAAACAATGCCCAACGTTTTAACCTGTCATGATTTAATTTTGAAGACATAAGAAATTGTAATGCATGATGATCACTGTATACTTTTACGTGCTTACCAGAAAGAAAGAAATGGAATTTGTTAAATGCCCAAACGATAGCTAAAGCTTCTAATTCAGTAACGGAATAATTTTTTTCAGATTTTGTTAGCACTCGGCTAGCAAAAGCAATGGTTTTCTGAACAGTAATGTCATCTTCTATGGCTTCTTGAAATAAATGGGCACCAAGACCGACTTTAGAAGAATCCGTGCTAAGGCAGAAATCTTGTGACAGATCTGGATGAGCTAGTATTGGCGCGTTAAGTAACGCTTCTTTCAAAGAATTGAATTCCAACTGTGCTTGTTCGTCCCAGTTCCAAATAGTATTTTTTCCAGTGAGAGAACAAAGTTTTGGTGTAACTAGAATTTGCATATTCAGAAAACGACGGTAAAAATTTACGAGACCTAGAAAACTGCGGACTTGTCTTTTTGTGGATGGAACTGGAATGGCTCTGATTGCTTCTAACTTTTCAGGATCCGGCTGAATGCCTTCAGAAGAAATAATATGTCCCAAAAACTTCACCTTTGACCTACCGAATTCAGACTTTACCAAGTTAACTGTAATTCCAGATTCTGCAAAAATACGTAACAAACTGTTGAGGATGCGGTTATGTTGTTCCCATGAAGCTTCTGCTATTAGAATATCGTCCACATATAAGGTGATGTGACGTTTTAAGAACTCAGGTAATATGGAATTTAACCCGCGAATGAATGCTGCCGAAGAAATGTTCAAACCAAAAGGAAGTTTCCGAAACTGATAACAAACGCCGAAACAAAGGATAGCTGTGTATTTTCTACATTCTGGATGAAGTTCGATCTGATAAAAGCTGGATCTGAGATCAATGGAAGACAACACTTTTACACCATTAAAATTTTGAAGAAGTTCTTCCACCGTCTGCGGCCTGTCTGTTTCAGGAATAATGATAGTATTGATTTGTCTCGAATCTAAGACAAGCCTGATCGATCCATTTTTCTTCTCAACAACATGTAACGGATTGTTGTATGAGCTTACTGCAGGCTCAATAATGCCCTCGTCAAGCATAGATTGTATTTCTGTTCTAACACGGTCCCTATAATGTGCTGGAATTATGTATGGTCTAACACAAAATTTAGTATGCTCACGAACACGAAATTGGTATTGAAATCCCTTGATTGTTCCTGTTTTGTGAGTAAAAACTGTGGAATGTGCTTGTAAAATCTCAAAAAGGTCCTGCCTATCAGTGTCATTACAATTCTCAATTGTTTGAATTTTATTCTGAATTAACTCATTAATTTCAAATATGCCGTCGATATCATCCCTGTCAGTACTTGCAGAGTGATTGTTAGTGTCTAGTTCCGCAGAAAATTCCGAACTGTTGTCTAACAGAAGGTAAAGCCGATTAATTTCCTCATCATGGTTTGAGAGCCAGTCTTCAAATTTCAAAGCTATTGACTTACCTTCTTTCTCTAAACTTATTTCAGCATCGTGAGAGCTTAAGATTGCTTTGTATTCATTCAAAAAGTCTACTCCCAGTATAATTTCCGTCGACAATAATGGAACAATAAGAAAGTTCATAGAAAAGCTGTGGCATGGCAAAAGAATTCTAAATTGGTTTGTTGGCGTACATCTACACTTTTTCCAAAGATTGCACCTTGTAATTTAATCTTACGTAACGGAAGTGTGGGGCAATCGTTCGATTTGTTGCATTTGCTAAAAGCTATTTCACTAATTACTGAAATGGGACTGCCAGAGTCAAGTACTGCCGTAAATTTTACGTCATTTACAGTAATGTGAATCACAGGATATGCAATGTTGTTATGTTTTACGTCGTGTTCCTGGAGTAAGATGTCCCTAATGTCTTCAATTACTAGCTACGGCTGCTGCGTCGTCAGTTTCATAAGTACGTTTTGTGGCTGCCAGCGGTATGAGTCATTGCCTATTGTCTCTCTGTTGGCGCGCGTCGTTATTGGGATTTGGAGACCTAACTTCTACAAATTCACTGTGGAGAGAGGGCCCTGCTCTGTTTAAATCCCGCCAGTTCTGATGCAGTTCAGGTCTATCGTTACGATCATATCGTCTGTCGTCATGTCGGTAGATTCTATAGTTTCTTTCTTGTCGGTCACGTGGTGGAGAATTTCTCCCTGAGTCGTAACTGCGCGCTGGACCGTTGCGTCTAAAGTTATTCTGTCTCCCTTGATAATAATTATTTTGGTTCCCATATTGTCTGTTTCTCTGATTGTCTCTGTGATAGTCATTACCGCAGAGAGGTGATCTTTCCCTGTAATTACTACCACTCTGCCAACGTTTGTCATACGGGTGGTGTCTGTTTTGTTCACGATTTGTGTTGTGAGAATAGCCTTGTCGTGTCCAGTTATTATTTCTTTCATCGCGGAATTGCGACGGATGTGACCTGTAGTTGTTGTGTTCCCGTTTTCGCGTTACGCGATTGTCAGTGTCAATTTCTAGTTCTTGTAACAGTCCCTGAAAAGCTTCAATGTCGTCTTTGCAACGTCCTGCTAAAATAATATGTCGTAAATGTTCAGGCAGTTTGATTAAGCAAATGCGGATGAGTTCTGAGGGGCTGTATGGGTTTGACAGGTACTGATTCTTGTGCAACATGTCTTCAAAATATTTCACAAGACTGGAAAATTCAGATTGTTCGAAATGTTTCATCATTATGATGCCATGTTTTACTCGGTCTTGTGTGGCTTGAGACCAATATGCTGAGAGGAAGGCATGGTAAAATTCTCCTTCACTGTGGCAATCGTGAATGACCGATCGCATTCTTACAGCTGGTTCATTCTCTAAGTAGCCACACATAAATTCTAACCTGTGCTCCAATGACCAGTTAGGAGGGAAACAATGAGAGAATTGATGGAGCCACGCTTCTGGATGAATGTTGCTGGCAGAATTCTTAAACGTTTTGAATTTACGTGTAGTAATGAACAGCTTATAGTCAAAATCATCGTGTCGGCGAGTAGCATATCGGTCATTGTTACGTCGTGTCGGCGGTTCCATCTCAAAATTCAGTGTACCTTGCCAATTTCTTTCATAATTACCGAAATGCCCTGTGTTATTATTTTGTGGCTTTTCCGTATTTCTAAGTTCCTCTTCCCGTATTGGAGTGTGAGTGGCCTCTGAAACACGTAATTCTTGTATTACCTGTGTCAGCTGATCTTGTACTTCCCGGATTTCTCTTTTGTACTGTGTATTGATTTGATTTTGATTTTGTTTGAATTTTCTTATTTGTTCATACTCTTCTGTGCCAGTGAAGGCTACGGGTCTTGTGTCATTCAGATCATCATCTACCTTTGTAGATAAGTTAGTGACCTGATCCGAAAGTTCGGCTACTTTCTCCGATAGTGTACTTATTTCCCCCATGTGTCTTTCTGAACCAATTTTCAGGGTATCTACTGTGTCCTTTAAGTTTTCCTGAGTTTTTGCAAGTTGCGTAACCGAATTGGTAGATGCAACTGAGTCAATTTTAGCTTGCAAGGTCTCATGATTTTCATGAACAATAGTTTGCAGTTCTTTTATGGCTGCTTCGTGATTCTGTAATGCATTTTCATGATGCGAAAAAATAGGTTGGAAATGCTCACAAATTTGTGTTTTTACGTCATTACAGACCTTTTGACATTTCGATTCGATGTTATGTAACTCAGTGGTTAAATCTTCACGTGTTTGTTCAAGTGTGGTGTCTAACTTTTGAAGATTTTGTTCCATTGTGTCTAACTTTTGCTGTGTTTGTATCTGATTTTGTTCCATTGTGTCTAACTTTTGAAGCTTTTGCTGTGTTTGTCCCTGATTTTGTTCCATTGTGTCTAACTTTTGAAGATTTTGTCCCATTTGTTGCATTAATTGTAATAACAATGCATTAGTGTCTGGAATCTGTTCCTCTACGCTTTTCGGCAGTGCATTTGCACCAGCAACATTCACATTTTGACAAGCAGAAAATGTGCCTTGACTTATTTGAGGAAAGGGTGAGGGAGCAAAACCTGAAACTACAGTATTTGTAAAATTGTGTCCTGTCATTTCGGATTCCTGAGGCGAGCTGTTGCCGAGCGATCGATCGATAATGCTTCCCTGTTCGCTAATTGTTTCACTGCCTACGCCATTGTTTGCCGCCCGCTCCATTTCCCTGTGCACAGTTACCAAATTACTACTTTGAATATTAGTTAATTCATTACATGGTGGGGCCAACACACTGCTTTCGTCTTCACTGTCATTTCTCAGTTTACTTTGGAGCCTAGTATTACGTTTTTCACACGACATTATTGTCACAATATTTCACACGACAACACAGAAAAACACAATTTGAAGAGCAACAATAAGAGAACACATTAACATAGCACTGAAAATAATATCTAGTTAATTGCAGCGCAGCTGCGGAATACTTGGTGCAAATCTACATGCATGCCACAACTGTTTTACTGTACAACAATGAAAGGCTGCAACTACAAAGGAGATTCACTCTACAATTACGCAATACCAATAAACAAAATCTACACTAATTACACAAACTACAAGAAAAAATCAGAAGATTCCAGTGAGGTATCCTAGGCTAAGGGTCGACATATGTAACGTCCTCTTTGAACAATTATACAAGACTGTCCTTAAACTGACATACAATATTATTTAGCGCAACGCAATCTGACTTTCAAAAATCCCTACAAAAGAATGGCCCTGACTAACATTAACCTATACCTTTTACAAATCACTTACCTCACAAAAATCTTCATTACTCGAACTACTGCAATACAGCGAGCGCCACTACTGCCAGCTAAATAAAAGATTCAAACTACTGAAGGCACTAACTACTGATAGGGATAGTTAGCAAATGAAAGATTTTAATAGAGAACAAACAATGTATTTACCTCAATAGTCATAATACACTCCTGGAAATGGAAAAAAGAACACATTGACACCGGTGTGTCAGACCCACCATACTTGCTCCGGACACTGCGAGAGGGCTGTACAAGCAATGATCACACGCACGGCACAGCGGACACACCAGGAAACCGCGGTGTTGGCCGTCGAATGGCGCTAGCTGCGCAGCATTTGTGCACCGCCGCCGTCAGTGTCAGCCAGTTTGCCGTGGCATACGGAGCTCCATCGCAGTCTTTAACACTGGTAGCATGCCGCGACAGCGTGGACGTGAACCGTATGTGCAGTTGACGGACTTTGAGCGAGGGCGTATAGTGGGCATGCGGGAGGCCGGGTGGACGTACTGCCGAATTGCTCAACACGTGGGGCGTGAGGTCTCCACAGTACATCGATGTTGTCGCCAGTGGTCGGCGGAAGGTGCACGTGCCCGTCGACCTGGGACCGGACCGCAGCGACGCACGGATGCACGCCAAGACCGTAGGATCCTACGCAGTGCCGTAGGGGACCGCACCGCCACTTCCCAGCAAATTAGGGACACTGTTGCTCCTGGGGTATCGGCGAGGACCATTCGCAACCGTCTCCATGAAGCTGGGCTACGGTCCCGCACACCGTTAGGCCGTCTTCCGCTCACGCCCCAACATCGTGCAGCCCGCCTCCAGTGGTGTCGCGACAGGCGTGAATGGAGGGACGAATGGTGACGTGTCGTCTTCAGCGATGAGAGTCGCTTCTGCCTTGGTGCCAATGATGGTCGTATGCGTGTTTGGCGCCGTGCAGGTGAGCGCCACAATCAGGACTGCATACGACCGAGGCACACAGGGCCAACACCCAGCATCATGGTGTGGGGAGCGATCTCCTACACTGGCCGTACACCACTGGTGATCGTCGAGGGGACACTGAATAGTGCACGGTACATCCAAACCGTCATCGAACCCATCGTTCTACCATTCCTAGACCGGCAAGGGAACTTGCTGTTCCAACAGGACAATGCACGTCCGCATGTATCCCGTGCCATCCAACGTGCTCTAAAAGGTGTAAGTCAACTACCCTGGCCAGAAAGATCTCCGGATCTGTCCCTCATTGAGCATGTTTGGGACTGGATGAAGCGTCGTCTCACGCGGTCTGCACGTCCAGCACGAACGCTGGTCCAACTGAGGCGCCAGGTGGAAATGGCATGGCAAGCCGTTCCACAGGACTACATCCAGCATCTCTACGATCGTCTCCATGGGAGAATAGCAGCCTGCATTGCTGCGAAAGGTGGATATACACTGTACTAGTGCCGACATTGTGCATGCTCTGTTGCCTGTGTCTATGTGCCTGTGGTTCTGTCAGTGTGATCATGTGATGTATCTGACCCCAGGAATGTGTCAATAAAGTTTCCCCTTCCTGGGACAATGAATTCACGGTGTTCTTATTTCAATTTCCAGGAGTGTATATGATATCCAGTATTACAAACTTCGAAACTCCGCCATCTCTCTCCCCACATCCACCACTGCTGGCGGCTCACCTCCAACTGCCCAATGCTACGCGCTGTTCACATCCAGCTGCCGCTGCCCAACACTACAATGGCAGACAACAATGCAAACTAGCACATAGAGCGCTACGTAACGTTGCCAATAAGAAAACATAAACAGCCTACTTACATAACTTATTAAAATACACAAGATTAACCCTAGACTGTACACTAACGTGAAAGCTGCACATACAGACTATGCAATGAAAGTATACAACAGAAGAATACTTCTGTAGCTACTTACTGATCAAACATGAGAATTGCATCCGTCTACTGTACTCCACAACTTCAAACCTGCGAATTGACTTGTCTCATTTTCCACAGCCTGGAGTGTCACTGGTATGTTCTATGACGCCCCCTGTGGACATCAAATGAATGACTACTGTCGATTGCCTAGCGCCGTAAGATGAGGCTCCAACCCTCTGCAACTACATTTTCGTGATATTGACAGAGAACAGGCGAGTAGCGAATTACTATAGAATGCATAAGACGTAAATTAACGGTTAAGACGGAGGTGAACGTTGTTGGATACGAATGCATTTTAATGAAAATGAGATTGTCGTTAACATCAGCTAACATGTCTGCATATGCCCATACATAACCTAGGGTTTCGTGATTTTAGTCTCTGCATGAGCCTTAACTGATATACAGATCACTGTCTGTTGCTTTTTCAGCAAAACCGTACTGAACACGCAAGTTTTCGAAGGAGGCGGTGAGTTCTGCTCTCGAAGAAAAGGAGGGATGTTTAAAGTTTCAACTCCTGTTAACGTCGAGACCATTCGAGTCAGGACATGGCCTCTCATTACAGAAGAATGAGGGCAGAAATCAACAGTACCCGTATTTAAAAGAAGGCCGCACTGTTTCCTGCAGTAGTTTGGCGAAACCACAAAAAACCTAAATCTGGGAAGATGGACCGTGATTTGATCGTTACCTCTGTACCACAGCTTTTACTGTACATTTTTTGTTTCTGCTGGTGTTCCGTGTATGGTCATAGCGTGGGGATGTCAGGCACTCCAGCTGTACACATCACGTGGAACACGCACACAAATGCGCACAAAATGAGTATCTGTCGAATAATGTTCAGAGAAATTTGTTGCCAAAGCATTCGTCTGCCGCATTCTATCGACAAGTTGCGTAATTAGTCACACAGGAATTCGTGTTCCAATGTACCATAGTGTCCAGCGGGATCTGAGTTGGAAATGTGATGTCATAAGATATAGATTCTTCTACGATATTTCTGCAGCCGTGGTCCAGGGGTAGTTCCGCATCGAGCGCCGGGTGGAAGGGTCGCCAGTTTACTGCCTCACCACAGTACGCCCATACCGGGACAGCTTTCCCTCGGTGTTTTCGTGGCTTCGTGTGTAACACATCGTTTGGCCAGAAGCTAACAAGAGTTTACTTTGGTCTCTTGGAGTGATGTGATGGGTATACTATGTAAACGCTAGTCCACTCAATACCCTCCACAGAGTTACAGTAGGATCCGTTCAGTGGAGATAGTAGTAAAATACAACACTCCTCCCCATCTACAGTTTTGTGTGAACCGCATTCATACAACATATAATGAGGAAGTAGCGACGTGCTTTCTCATCAGCTAAAGTGGCTACCTCTGATCTAATATGCTAGTGGGGGATATTGGAACAGCGTCGAAATTGGCGTTAGCTGATCTCGTTTCTACTGCCCACGAGATTGTTGCCACGTCTTGGCCAGGTACAATGGAGCAACAGATGAATGCACATATACCTGCTGCTGAGTTTTCAGTGTGATCTTCGTTTCAGGGTCGTGAAACTGTTGTTAGCAGACTGGCTGTGTCCGCAGTGCAACACAAGAGATGTCGTATACAGAACAGAGAGGAGTTGGGTACATCTACTCCTCACACAGCGCTCCCTGAAGAGAGTCTGTTGGTTGTTATATACTGTAGTGCTGACTCCTGCTCTACTGGTGGGATCGATGGTGCGATAAAGGAAGTTGAGATAGCTGGTGTGTGTCCTAGCATCTTCCATAAACATACAGGTGTTGGGAAGTCATTGGGATTTCTGGTGTTGCAATGATTAAACAACAGAAAAACTGAGACGCCTCTAAATTTGTCTGTTCCGTTAGAGTCACCCTTTCCTACGACCTCTTACCGGCTTTCTCCCGTTACTCCCATTAAGCCGATTGGTGGCCAGGATTTCTTCCCTCTTTATCCAGATGTGATGCGTGACTCCTCTCGTGTGTGCCGATCAGAACTGCAAGACAGAGCCTCTGGTTCAAATTGTTTTTCAGATAATCTGGCTAATGTTCAAGAACAACCGACGTACCTGACAGCAGTCGCTCAATTGCCTTGTAATCGCTATAAGTCACGCATCTTCCTTGAGCAGGTGGCAACTTGTAAAAGGAAGAAAATGGGTCCTGGTCCGAAACTAGCTATCAAGTGAATAAAAAAGTGAAATATCCCACAGTGGCTGGTTTTTCGTTGTACAGATATTTTCTTTCAGCCAGTATGTTGCTAAAAACTTCTGTGATTTCGAGACAACGTTGATTTAACAGTGCTCGCACCTAATGACTTATCTAGTGTCATAAACTTAATATTATCAACCAAAGAAAATGAAAAGTAAGAGTTGTATCGAGTGGATGGACGGACACAACCTCATGAATCCATGGACTCTGCATATCAGCAGGGGACTGTTCAAGATGATGGATGCTCTGTAATGGTGTGCGGCATGTGCAGTTGGAGTGATATGGGACCTCTGATACGTCGAGATACGACTCTGAGAGGTGACATGTATGTAAGCATCCTGCCTGGTCACCTGCATCCACTCATGTCCATTGTGCATTCTGACGAACTTGGGAAATTCCAGCAGGACAATGCGACACCCCACACGTCTATAATTGCTACAGAGTGGCTCTAGGAACACTCTTCTGAGTTTAAACACTTCCACTCGCCCCAAACTCCCAGACATGAACATTATTGAGCATATCTGGTATGCCTTTCAATGTGTTGTTCAGAACAGATTGCCAGCCCCTCGTACTATTACGGATTTATGGACAGCACTGGACGATTCATTATGTTATTTCCCCCAGAACTCTTTCAGACATTAGTCGTTTTGCAGCGCTTCTGCGTGCTCACGGAGACACTACACGATATTAGGCCTGTGTACCAGTTTCTTTGGTTCTTCAGTGTATAACGTAACAATTCAGATATTTAATACGGATGATACAGAAATACACAACGTTTCAATGTATAGCTATGCTGATATTGAACGACAGGAAGAACCTGATCCTGAATGGGCATGTCCAAGGAGTGTACTCCGACCTACATATGAAGAAACGATCACCATAATAAAATAAGGGAAATCAGAAGTCGCACGGAAATACATAAGCGCTGTTTTTTCCACGCGCTGTACTTGATTGAAATAACAGAGAATTGTGAAGGTGGTTCCATGAACCCTCTGACAGGCACTTAAATGGGATTTTCAGAGTATCCATGTAGATGTAGATGTAGACTTCTGCTGGAGACCTTGTCAAGTCGCCATGACAGCGGGTATGGAGCAAAATCAGAAGGAGTGCTAGGACTGGGCATACGCAGAAGTAGCAGAGGTGGTTGTGGAATTCAGACCGCAGTGTTTGGAAGAAGGACGAAGTTGTTTTCGTGAAATTCTCAAAAAAATGGTTCAAGTGGCTCTCAGCACTATGGGACAACATCTAAGGTCATCATTCCCCTAGACTGATAACTATTTAAACCTAATTAACATAAGGACATCACACACATCCATTCCCCCGAGACAGGATTCGAACCAGCGACCGTAGCAGCACCGCGGTTCCGGGCTGAAGCGGCTAGAACAGCTCGGCCACAGCGGCTGGCGCGAAATTCTATTAGGTAAATTGACAGAAAAGGAATTCGAGGAAAAATGTGCTACATTTACGTTGAAGCTATTTCTCGTCTCAAGTAGGAACCTCGAGAACGAAGTAAGAGAAATTAATGTACGTACAATGGTATCTATACAGTCACACACACTCTCTAAATATGGCAAAGACAAAGTAGACAATTCGTTAAGGTTGTTACCAAGTACCATTGACCATGCTGTATTATTCATTGATCAATCATCAGTGATTGCTTGCTTAGTGTTTCCTCTAAAACATGATACTCAAAAGTGAGGTAGCATGTCACTGCCAGGGGAGCTGATGGACATCAGAACAACTTGTGCCACTTATCGCAGATAGCGACAGAAAGGGCGGTGTTCTCGTGGAACATCGTCTCCTACTCACCCAGCAGAGGCAGGACAACACTCTGGAAACCTGCAGAGTTCAGTAATTCCTCAGACACAGGAGGATCGTGTCATGTTTAAGTTCCCCAAGCCACGAGACTGACAGTGTATCTGATTTGTTACTTCCGAGGGAACTGTGGTACGTATTGGAGAGTAGTGAAAGTGTATGAATGTCTTGTCCTGTTGAAGGATCACTCCCAAAAGTAGCACAGTAATACAGCTTGGAGAATCCAGCACAGTTTAGTGTTCCCTCACAGAACAACATGGATTACTTTAAGTTACAGTTCGCCACAAAGGATATTTAAAAACTGATCCTTTAACCGTAATACAGGATATAAGGAACATCTGCGCTAGAGCAGCTGTGTGATTCAGAAAGTTAGTCAATAAGAGCTGTCCTGCTGAAACAACACATCCCAGTAAAGTTGTCCAAAAGGCAGCAGACCAGGCTTGTTGTATCTAGCAAATTCTGTGTTTTCCGACCAAACACCACTGGTTATTTTGGCTTATGATTCTGTCCAGCATGAAACGCCAATAAATCAGCATGTCTGCGCCAGGTGAACTGAGGAACACCCTGCAGTGGTGATCCCGATAACACAATAACTGAGTAGATGGGTGTCGTTCTGAGCAAAGGTTAAATCAGCTGGTTTTGTAGGAACAGGTCTGGTGTATACTGCTCTCATCAGGGTGCCGTGAACAGGCCTCAGGGGCTACTTTTGGCCACAACACAACACGATAAACAACCTGGATTAGCTCTTAGATGTCACAACCAGGTTGGTTGAGCTACTTCGGCAGGACTGGAGATATGAGTGAGGCGCATTGTCGTGCTGGTAGATACCAGTGTTGCAGGGTCCGTGCAGGCTAACGCCACTTATGTTCTCCACAGTTCAGCGTCTCCTTAACAAACACCAGGCTTCGTTTCACCCTACGTTTCCGCACAGCATGATATATTAAAGTGGTCTTGCATGTCTTCATGGTGGGACACAATGAGTATCACATCAACTGTATCACTGCAACACAGCATGGAAGGTGAGGTAATGCTGATAATGTACGAACGGCAGCTGAGCAGGCTGGATGCTCCTGCCAACTTCCGTTTTACCTCCACAACCACCACATGTGATCTGCTGTAAACCTATAATATTCACTCTCACCTTTAAAGTTATCTTTCACATCAGACACTATAACGTTTCCACGTAAAACATGCTTTATAACTATGCAATTACAATTTTATTTATGTATATACAGGCACTGATTACGTCTGTGAGCTCTGAATAATAATAGAATAGAGCCAATTATGGTATATTTAGTATTTGTAAAGGATTAAGTAGTGGATTTTTGAAATAATATCTGTGTCAGCGAGTTCTGAAACCGCCACAGAAAAGAATTAATGAAGAAAAACTCAAAGATTTCATGACAATCAGTCACTTTATAAATAGTGGTGTAAGAATAATATTGTCGTTGTCGTCTTCTTGGAGTCACATAGAGAGGAGGAACCTGTGACGCTATGTTTAACACGTAGGTAGCTTTCATTTGTCGAGATTGTAAGCAGGTCGCTATTAGGCGCTGAGTATAAAGAATGGTGCGTGAACTTGTTATTCGAGTTTCAAATGTAGTTGTGTAATGAGAATTCGTATGGTACTATTAGAAAGCTTGCCTGGTGTTTTACACATCTATTTGCGACACTTTCAGCTTTTTAAGTCGTGTCCGCGGTGCAGAGCTGAGACACGGCGGAGCGAGCCGCCGCCGCGGCAGATTCAAATCTGATAATAAGGGCAATCATACGGCAATAAGCGGTCAGGCGAAAAGTGCATTTAAAATTGTTTCTCACAGCAGTTTGAGATCGGGGTACAAAGCAGCAGATTTTACGTTCTGTTTCACAGGCGCACGCGGGCTGCTATTACTGTAAACCTTAACAGTGTCAAAGTTAAAATACTTTCATGTTTCAAAAGGAAACCTTGCTAAGCAAAAATTATGCGCCAGTAAAAGTTATAGAGAAATCATTTTCTGGTTAATAGTGATAGTCTTATGCTCTAGTGTTAGCCATGGCACTGATTAATAATTAATGTTGACGAAAAATCCACTGCAAGGTTTGAGGTTCATTAAGCATTGCGTACGGTAGCTTCATTATTTTTGATAACAGAAATAACTTCAGAACATTTTTACGATAATTGTAGCAGAGGTGGATACGTTGTGCATCCTACTGAGTTACAGTAACAAAACTATTCATTTAATAAGAAGCCAGTTCCAGTATAATAATAATTAATCTCATTTGTTCGCAACATACAATTAACCAAACTAAACCAGTGTACAGAAAAAATAATTGGAGCGCGAAAACTCATGCAATGAATTTTGGCAATAATGTCCCACATACTAACAAAAGTACAGCAACTAACAAATCTGGGCCTGGGGTAGGGGGAGACACAGTAATACGGTGTGACCTCCAGAACTGGAACCTGCGGGAGGAAATCGACATAAAACTGCAGTCTCCGTATGTCCATCTCTCAGTCACTTCCAGCTGTTCCATCTCACTTCATCCTCAAGCCGCGAGTTAACGTCATTCCATTCCAGTCTGGGCAAAATACGTGAAATGCAAACAAACCCTGTAAGTATGCAGGCAGGGGTAAATAAAAATGGCGCGGACGAATGGATACCATTGGGCGTGAATGTGACGCAGACACCACGTATGTGCCGGCCACGCGATGCAGACCAGTGCAGAGCGCAGTGCGAGCTGTGTCAGTGCGAGTGGAGCAGCGCAAAGGAGGCGACGGCGCTCACAGAAGAGCAGCGGGTGTCCGTTGTGGAAAGTAACGTCACAAAAAGGCATTGGAATGGTGTGGTTAGTTGTTTGTCGAGAAGTTTAATGGTGTCAAAGTGCCAGCTAGAAACGCCACGCCACGTTGTCCAAAAATGGCCTCAGACAGTATCTGTTTTGAACAAGTCACAAAACATTCCTAAACATGCCTGGACACCAGAAAATGTGAATGGAGCTCCCCAGAAAATGCTTTAATGTCCTATGTAACACTCCCTTATATTTTGTTATAGCCCGTTCGTTCGGGACCTGAATAGCAGCCCAAATAGATATTAATTAATGTGACCGTGTGCCTAATGGGGCTGGCAATCGGATTGGACTGCTACAGAGTTGTTACATTCCATTTTGTCCTTCGCAAATACTGTAATAATGTACTGTTTGGTGGCAAGAAGAACAACAAACACAGCTTCACTAAACAAAACCTATATTCTTATCAAAAACCACAAAGATAAGGAGACAGCCACTGCCTTCTTCAATACACTGTTAATAACAGCTAATCTCAGCACAGGCTTCCTCGCTATTCATAATCGTCACACGCAACATACAATCACTGTAATCCAACACTGTAATCCAAATAATGCCGGCGCGGTAGACGCGGAATCTCAATAACGGCACATAAATATCACTGAATCACTCTGTTAATTATACTTTCTCACTTACCTGTATAATACTAACACAAAGGGGTTGAACCGCGGCGATGGCCACTCCCTTTGTCGGTAATTTCTATCAATTGCTGGCTTCTGCTCAGCTCTGCCCGCCTCGCGGGAACCTACAACACGCACTGACTTGACTCAACTCTCGCTCTCGCGACCCGACACACTAATCGATAGTTGCCCTGTCGACCTGTGTGAGTGCAAACCTAGTAGTAAGGGCCTGCGGACCCCTTACATCCCCACCCTCGAAAACTTCTTTAGAGCCGCAGGCGAAAAAGAATCGGCAAGGGAATGAAACATTGCTACATTTGAACGAACACACAGTGTAAATAATTAGTGAAATTACAATTCATCAAATAATCCCTCGACTCCGGTAGTGGGCTGCCTCCACAATAATTTTTACAAGAGGTTATACATCTCATAAACATGGCATTGTCCAAATTAAAATTTTTATATCAACCAGCAATAGTCCTCTCTAGTCCAATATTGAATGAAACACACAACATATACACTCAAAAATTATTATTTAAACACAGGACCTATGAATTACTATACTACAAATTAGTTATTACAGGGTTTATACTCATTCTTAGATAATCTTCGACATGAAATATGCAATTCTAATTGTAATACATCACAAAACACAATGTAAATAAACCTTTCCCTTTTTCAAATGTCCATTTTACAGCTAATGTCCTAAATATATCTTAGCAGGTTTATTCGGGTCCTGGTAGCCCTCACTCTTGACCGGACCTCACCTGGAGTGTCATTCAGTTTTTCGGTTCCTCGGCCTCTTCCTCTGTAATCAGACGAATGATTAAAATGAATCCTTGGGTCATTACTTCCCTCTCGGTTTCGATCATTAGCTTGACTGTGTCCCTGTGATCGAACAGATTCCAACTGTTCCAGTATCTCCATCAAGGCCTCCCTATTTTTAATTAGGCTCCCAGATACAGTTTCTTGCATCTTCTGATTCAGTCTTCTTTTTATCGCAGATATCATTACGTCATCACTCAGGGGTTGTTCCATGGTCTCGTTCAATTCCCACAAATGTTCGGCAAACTCTCTCAACGTTCCTCTCCATGTACTAAGTGACTTGCGATGGAGTAGGTCCTCAATTGCTGCACATTGATGGCTTTTGGACCAGTATTTCTTCAAGAATTCCTCTTCAAACTGATCATAACTAGTAGTCCCTTCCTTCTTCCTGACCCCCCAAGTGAAGGCCTCACCTTCCATTCTATCTATTGCAAATTGAATCTTGTCTGAGTCCTTAAGATGTGCTGGGAAAACTCCTTTTAGCCATATCATAAATATCATTGGGTGCAACCCTCCTTTCGGTCTAAATTTCTGCCCTGTATTATTTTGGACACACTGATTATCACTGCTCATCAATGTAACGACCTTACCTCCCCCAATGGCTAAGGTGGCGTTGCTAATTCGTTTATCAATTTCTTCTGTCTTGCTCTCCAATTGCTGCACTCCCTGTTGTAACTGCCTGACCTCCATTTCAACCCTCTTGTTATCCTCTTCTCGTTGCACAGCTATGGCATTTCTCAGATTGACAGCTAGTTGGTTTTGCCTATCTCCTATCCCCTTAACCGCATCATTGCATTGTTTCTGCATCTGCGCCACCTCGGCGATTCGATGATTGCAATTTGTTTCCACTTCGTTGATTCTTTCTCCCAATTCGGCTTTCGTTTCTTCAATATCGTCTTCTATCTTTTTTGTTAACTTTCCTTCCACCTTCTCCACGTCTCCCTGGACTTGGTCTATACTCTTCTGCAGCTTATTCTCTCTCTCGTTGATATCCATTTTCAACTGTTCTTGTAGCTCCTGTATTTCCTTCTTCAGATTACATTCCATCTTCATCTGCGATGTTTTGATCTCTTGTGCTATAGTTTCTTGCAAATCTTCCTTTAATGATTTGCGAAATATTTCTTCCCTTTCTCTAGCTTCTTGTGCACTCTTCTCTAACGATGCGTTAGTTTCTTGTAAACGCTTCTCTAACGATTCTCTTGTTTCTTGTGAATTCTTCTCTAATGATGCGTTAGTTTCTTGTAAACGCTTCTCTAACGATTCTCTTGTTTCTTGTGAATTCTTCTCTAACGCTTCTCGGGATATTCTTCCCTCTTCTCTAGTTTTTTGTAAATCTTCCTTTAACGATGCGCTAGTTTCTTGTAAACCCTTTAGTGATTCGTTAGTCTTGTTTATGAAGTCTACGAACATCGACCATCTATCGGCATCCTCTGAAACTGGCTTATTTCTCGTCGTTTGTCCCGGTGTCTCGGGATAACTAGTTGAATGTGCTAATGGGCTATCTAATGACAATCCACAATCACTGATTCCTGAATCATCTCTGTCCTCCTGTCCTATCCCTTTCCTTTCAACTACTGCCTCACAAACCTGCTTATCTTCAGTAGACATGTTTGATTTATTTTTAATGCACAGGCAAGTAATACAAAATAACCTCTAGTAACCCAAAACACTCCCAATTACCATGAAACTAATCAAACAGTACCTGCAGTCTTTTCAGTTAATCCCCAAAATGACACAACATTCATGAGTACTGAACATTACCACTCTCAAAAACCTATTTCCAATAACAACTTCCACATACACAGTTTATGTAAAAATGTTTTAAACAAGATAATCACAACACTCATAAAATCTATAAATGTAAAATCCCCAAAAACAATGAGCATATCTGTATAATTACCATTTAGACAGTGCAGTGTGCATAAATAAGTATGCTATATTTCAGAGTATACTTCGCAAATTTTTCGGAAATTACTACAATTGGGCACTTGTCCTAATGTAAATATCAGTTAAAAATTGTTTATTTATCGCGAAGACTGCACACCGCAATTTAATGTTATGTCAACCAGTCGTCTTCACTCACCAACTGACGTTACCGCGAGTCGCAATGTTTTGACGTTTGAGGTGGACGTGGCGCTGTACTGCCGCTGGAGCTGCGTGAGGTTGCGCTGCTGTTGCAAGTCATCGTAGTTCTCCGTCGGCTGCTCTGTGGCGCTGCAGGCGGGGGTAGTTTGTAGTTTGGCCGCTAGGTGCCGGGACTGCGCTCGGTGTCTCGAAATCGCGTCGCTCAGCCAGCCGCTCCGTGGTGGGATGTCGTGTGAAATCACCTCGCGGATCAAAGCTCTTTGGTGCAACTGCTACACGGGTCTGCGTGACGTCACTCAATAATTGCGTCGCCACAATACATTGTCGTCCGCATAGCAGTTTATGGGTCCACACGAAGCTGTCCGATTTTCACTATTCGAAAAGCAATTTCAGTCAAAATACTACCGCTAAACACTTCTTTAAAATCTTTCGTGATGAATTCTTGGCTCGTTTTGCTATTTTACTGTTCACACATGTCTTTCTTTGGCGTTCACTTTTCACAGTTTTTCGCGCTTATTTATGCATTTGCACATTATAACACAGTTTATTGACACTGTAGTTCTATTTAATATGGCAAGAAAAAACAGTTTAGTCACAATCGTAAGATATTATTACTTCATATTGTTCAAAAATGCACTGTTCCTTGTCGCGATTTTACAGTTCCTACTCTGTCTCGATCCAAATTGAAAAAACACTTTCTTGCGTTAAGCAAGGTAAAATTATCTATTGTTCTTTACTACTCGTCCGAAAATTGCACTAGTCCTTTCACGGTAAGCCAAGGGTGTAACACTGCCTTATATTTTGTTATAGCCCATTCGTTCGGGACCTGAATAGCAGCCCAAATAGATATTAATTAATGTGACCGTGTGCCTAATGGGGCTGGCAATCGGATTGGACTGCTACGGAGTTGTTACATTCCATTTTGTCCTTCGCAAATACTGTAATAATGTACTGTTTGGTGGCAAGAAGAACAACAAACACAGCTTCACTAAACAAAACCTATATTCTTATCAAAAACCACAAAGATAAGGAGACAGCCACTGCCTTCGTCAATACACTGTTAATAACAGCTAATCTCAGCACAGGCTTCCTCGCTATTCATAATCGTCACACGCAACATACAATCACTGTAATCCAACACTGTAATCCAAATAATGCCGGCGCGGTAGACGCGGAATCTCAATAATGGCACATAAATATCACTGAATCACTCTGTTAATTATACTTTCTCACTTTCCCGTATAATACTAACACAAAGGGGTTGAACCGTGGCAATGGCCACTCCCTTTGTCGGTAATTTCTATCAATTGCTGGCTTCTGCTCAGCTCTGCCCGCCTCGCGGGAACCTACAACACGCACTGACTTGACTCAACTCTCGCTCTCGCGACCCAACACACTAATCGATAGTTGCCTTGTCGACCTGTGTGAGTGCAAACCTAGTAGTAAGGGCCTGCGGACCCCTTACACCTATCAAATCAATCCGACGCCTGTTGCAAAAAACTGGAATGACACGTCGATCATGCTGACGAATATAGCTGGGCCTGCACATGCATCCCTACTGAGTGTCTGTTGTTCGCGCATGAAAACCAGCAGACTCCCCTTAGTGCCTCTAGTTTTGTGATTGGCTTCTTTATGTGTGACGAAGTCTGGTTTCACCTGAGAGGTTACGTCAACTCACAGAATCACTAGTTCTGTGCAGCGGAGAATCCATATAATTTCCATAAAACGCAGCTGCATTATCGCAACGATGGGGTTAGGTGTGCAATGTCTGCACGCCACGTTATTTTCCCCATCTGCTTTCATCAGAGTCTGACTTCGGGGCGATACATTGCCAACATTTTGAAATCATTTCTGGCAGCACTAACGGAGGAGGTAAACACCTACAGTTAGTTTCAACAGGATGAAGCAGCTGCCCATACAGCCAGCCAAATCTAGGAGTCACGTGTGACAGAGTTTTTAGCGGATGTCAGTCTGGTCATGACCGTAGCTGGCCAGCCATTTCACATGATCTGTCACTGTGCAATCATTTTGTGTGGGGAGCTCTCAAGTCTAGCGTGTGTCGCAACAACCCTCATAGCCTTCAAGGACTGCAGCAGAGCATTTGGGATGATACTGCAACAATCACAGCGGTCCAGCTTCGATCCACGTTCAGCAGCTGGCTGACCAGGACCCACAAGTGCCAAGAGGTGGACGGTGGTCACTCACGGCATCTGCTACAGACAGGTCAGTACTGTATTTCCTTCACCCTGCTGTGTTCCTTCGTAACCTGGAACTCTGTCCTCTGGGCCACTTTTATTTGCCCCACCATATAAACTGGCGAGTTATATTGAAGGCTAAATTCATCATCAAGTCTCATCACAACCACATTTATCCTCAGATCATTAGTTTGTAACTCGACAGCTTGACATAGCTAGCAATTAAGGAGATGCAACATTGATAATGTGCCACGGAAATTGCTCTGGGCCACAAACTCCGTTACAGCATGGAACTAAGTTTCTGATGATGACTTTCTTATGTTGTATGTTCTCGAAATTCCTTCCGTGTTAAATATGAACAAAAAGTTCAAGTTCACAAGAAATATCTCCATCGTCGTTATCAAAAACAACAGATTACCACTGGGCTACCAGACAAGGGGTCGGTGGGGCCCAACCGTATACATTTCCGAACGCTGTTTTCTCGAGTTTTGATGTAAATAATTTGGCGAATTACTTTATAGTCTCCTAGGAGTAAGATAATGACCGTCATTCAGGTGAAAGCCAATGCCCTACATTCTGATGTCTACAGCCTCTTACACAGCAGAAAATGTAAGACATGAATGGCGTGTCGCATTTTTTGTTGAACAAAACATCCATGTCCGTCTTCCGAGATTTACCTGCTCCTTTCTCTTCATTTGAATTAAATATATTTTAGTTTTATAACATTCTGTACTTTTTTCGAGTGTTTTTCCGTGGTTTGGTAAACAGTTCCATCATACACAGTGCAGAAAACTCGTCACGGCGTAACCAGCGTCTGACAGGCATACGCAGACGTAAAAAGCACCTGCCGTAGAAAACTGCCGTGTCGCTGCACGCCTCACACGGTTATACACGTCTGTGACGTCACGACATCAGCACTTGTGAAACGCTTATTGGGAGTTAGTCTGACCCAGCACATCCTGTCTGGAGAGGTCGACCATACATTCCTTTCACTACATTAATGCTTTGTAAGTGTTCAGAATTATGAAGGGCAAATTCTACATTTGTTTCTTGCCTCCTCAGCGGTATTGTTTTGCGTGGTTCTCGTATTTGTCGGTCTTCTCTGTAGAAGCAGTGCAGTCGCAGAGTGGCGTTGAGGCGGCCTACGGCTGGGCACACACTTTCCACTCGTCGCCGCTGATTCTGCATAAAGCCTCGTTGCAGCTGACATCAGTACCCCATTCCCACCCGCTTCCTCTCTTTCCCCTCCACCTCAACTTACATATAAAAATACATATTCCTCACACACTCTCAGTCGAACAACGACGAATACAATACTGAAATTTTATTGTTTTAGTCTTCAGTAGCAGTTTATTTATTTTGCTACTGGTTACGTTTACTTCCCAAGTAGATGTAACGTGTCAAATCTGACACAGTTACTTCGGAAGGGAGGGTCACGAATGCGTGCCGGAGGATGGCCTGAGGATGGTAGTGTGGACCGCAACTGGTGGCTGGGAGGCAAAATAAACAAACTGTGGGTATAGACTAAAACCAACATTTTCAAAACAAAAATAAGCGCTCATTTTCACCTTCTTGTATCAGTCCACCTAAACATTATTTCACCTCGGTGTGAGGGCAGTTTGGTCGACCTGTTATAAGTAGTCACGTAATCGGTTTGATAGTTTATGCTTACCGGACCTGAAAGCGTTGACGTACAGTGAGTTTTCCTTAGTCACCAGTGTATTTGTTTACTGTAACAGACATGTCCGAGTCGGCTACACCAGCCTCTCGCGCACTTTGGTCCACTCTCCTACGTACTGTGCACTCGGGTGAGGTTTGGGCACCTTTTTTTTTTTTTTTTTGCTTTATTGTGATTTATTCCCCTGCCCCATATGGGCAGGGGAGGGCTGTCAGCGGCACAATCCGGCGTTCTTCAGCCAAGCGACATGACAACTAAAATAAGAAGAAAATTTTACATACATAAGACGATAAAAAAGGAGACCATAAAACAGAGTAAAGGGAGAAAATGGAGGTAAAATTAGACTGACGTGGAATCATTCACAGGGGACAGTTAAAAAAAGTCACCAGGAAGTTAAGAAACACAGTTGGCGATGCTTAAAACACATAGAAGACACTGAATGGACATGCACAGGTTAAAAGTCGGCCACAGTATTAAAAAAACTCCAGAACAACACACTTAAAACCCACTTGTAGCACACACGACGAAGAATAAAACTGCGAGGTGGGACCTGCTAAGGGAAAGGACAGAGCGGATGGAAAAGGAGGGAGAGCAAGGGGCAGCAGGGGAAGCGGCGGGATGAAGAGAATAGGGGTGTCAGCGGGTACATGAAGAGGCCAGGAGATACGTGTGGCAGGAGATGAAGAGGGAAGACAGGGCAGGAGGGAGTGCAGAGACACTGAAAGAGGGCACAATAGAGGGAGGGAAGTAGGAGGGGGAAGCCGCTCAGGAGGAGGAAGGGGGAGGAGAGGGAGCCCTGAGGAGGAGGCAGGAAGATGGGGTTAGATTTGGTAGGAAGGGTAGATGTCAGGGCAAAGCTCATCATCTGGGAGGGGTAGACGGTGGAAGTTGAGATGGAGGGTGTGGAGATGGAAAGAGGGTGGGACACTATGGTAAAGGCGCGGCAACTGGTTGGGGGTGGAGAGGAAGGGAGACACCTGGGGGTGAGGGGGATCAAGGTGGCGGACAATACATAGTGTGCGTATGTGTTCAAGGAAAAAGAGAAGGTGGAGGAGGGGGATGAGGTCGTAGAGGATGCTCATGGGGGATGGAAGGCGGATGTGGAAGGCGAGGTGGAGTGCAAGGCGTTCGAGGATTTGGAGGGCTTTATAGAAATGTGGAGGGGTGGAAATCCAAGCTACACTGGCATAACAGAGGATGGGGCGGATCAAGGATTTGTAGGTGTCAAGGATGGTGGAAGGATGCAGAACCCACGTCCGGCCGGACAGGAGTTTCAGGAGGTGGAGGCGCTTGTGAGGTTTGTTTTTGATGGTAAGGAGATGGGCAGTCCAGGTGAGGTGGCGGTCGATTGTGAGGCCAAGGTATTTGAGGGTAGGTGGATAGGACGGCCATAAATGGTGAGGTAGAAATCATGGAGGCGGACGGACCAGGTGGTGCGGCCTATGATCATTGCCTGGGTCATGGAGGGATTGATACGGAGGAACCACTGGTTGCACCAAGTGGTGAATTGGTCAAAGTGGGTTTGGAGGGTATGTTGGAACTATTGAAGGGTAGGATAAAGGGCTAGGAAGGCGGTGTCATCAGCAAACTGGAGAAGATGAACAGGTGGGGAAGGTTTGAGCATATTAGCAGTGTACAGGAGATAGAGAGGGGAATGGACAGAACCTTGGGGCACACCGTCAGAGGGATAGAAAGTACTGGAGTAGGAAGTGTGAATAGTCACATAGGAGGGACGACAGGAGAGGAAGGAAGGACCGAGATGGATGAAGTTGATGGGGAGAGCATACGTCTGGAGTTTGAAGAGGAGTCCAGGATGCCAGACACGGTCATAGGCGTTCTGGAGAGCAAGGGAAACTAAGATAATAGAGCAATGGGAGTTAATTTGGAGGGAAAGAAGATTGGTAAGGTTAAGGACCTGGTCGTCGGCGGAGAAGGAAGGCCGGAAGCCACATTGGGTAAGGGGAAGGAGGTGGTGTTGGTTAAGGTGGCGGTGAATGCGGTGAGAGAGGATGCCCTCGAAGACCTTACTGAACATGAAGGTGAGGCAGATGGGACGATAGGAAGAGGTATCAGAGGGGGGTTTGTTAGGTTTAGGGAACAGCAGGAAATGGGAAGTCTTCCACAGGTCGGGGTAAAATCCAGTGGAGAGGAGGACATTGTCGAAGGCTGCAAGGACAGACAGGAAGGATGTGTGGGATTCCTTGAGGTGGCAGTAGATGACGCCATCATGACCAACGGCGGTGTTGCGTTGGAGCGGAGGACGATTGTGGTGATGGTGCAGTGATGGGAGTGTTGATGTCTGAGGGGCGTAACCGATCCAAGTACTGGAAGATAGGGGCGAGCAGGGGGACAGAGGAGTCCGTGTGGTCAAGGACGGTGGGGAAGAGGGAGTAATCAAAATGAGGATCGTCAGGAATGACCTCGGATAGGTGGGAAGCAAAATGGTTAGCCTTACTGAGGTTGTAAGGAAAGGGTCGATCGTCATGGAGTATGGGGTAGTGCAGGGTGGGATGGCTACCAGTAAGGCAGTGGAAGGCTGACCAGTACTTGGAGGAGTTGACAGGGAGGATGGAGTTGAGGCGTGTGCATGTCTGGCGCCAGTCCCGGCATTTTTTTGTTGTAAGGAGTTTCCAGATGTGTCGCTGTAATTGCCAGTGGCGGGTGAGAGTATCCCAGTCATAGGTGTGGAGGAAGGAGTGGTAGAGCCTGCAGGATTCACGCAGAAGAAGGAGTGCCTGTGGAGGAACCATTGGGGGGTGAGAGTGGACGAGTGGAAGGGACATGAGCTTCCACAGCGTCAGTTATGGTCTTCTGGAGGAAGGAAGAGGCATGGGTGATGTCAGCAGAGTGGTGGCTTTCGACCTGTAAGGCAATGGATTCCTGTTAGGCATCCCAATTGGCTCAGTGGTAGTCATGGACAGGCTTTGGAGGGGCAGCTGTGTGGGTGGCTGCAGGGGCGGGATGGGTAGAGGGGATGGTGAGAAGGACAGGGAGATGGTCACTACCGATGGGATCGAGGACATAAACAGCAATGCGACCAAGGAGGTTGGGGGAAGCGAGGATAACGTCGAGGGTGGAGTTACTTTCAGGATGGGTATGCTGTGGGAGAGGAACAAGGTCACCATGGAGGGTGGCAAGGAACTGATGCCACTGCCGAAACGTGGCAGGGTCACAGCTGTGGATGTTGAGGTCAGCAGCGATGACATAGGTGGAGAAGGTATGGTCAACATGGGAAATGAAGTCAAAGGGGAGAGCTGCATGGTAGATATAGACGGTGGCCCACGTGATGGTGAGGAAGGGAAAAAATAGGCTGATGAGTTCGGACGGGTCATTGAGGACAGGTTGTGGCTGGACAGGGAGATGCTTGAGGTGGGCTATAGCGACCCCACCTTGGGCTAGGGGTAGGGGATTGGCAGTGCAGTGAAGGAAATAGGGGGAGGTGCGGACAACAGGGTGGGGTTGGAGGAAGGTTTCATTAAGGATGAAGGAGTCAACATGGTGCTGGGAGAGTGTATGTATGAAGAGGTATTTGTTTGCAGGGAGGGAGCAAATGTTGAGACGATACTGCTGATGTGCCAGGAGGTTGGAGGTGGGAAGGATGCGAGAAGGGGAGACAGGGGCCTAAACGAGGGTGTCAAGGCAGGTTAAGGTAAAGTGGGCCTGGTTGTGGGAGTAGGTGGCATAGGTGTTTAAGTGGAAAACAAAGCGGGCAGCAAGGGAAATCTGCTGGAGTTTGTGGGGGCGCTGGGAGCGGTGGATGTTCTGCAGGACAATGGTGAGGAGCTGGATGACGTCTTCTGCTGTAGGGGGAGGATGGAGGGAACTGTGAGGGTGGATGGTTGAGTAGACGGGGCGAACTGGGACAGTGAGTTCAGGGTTGGTGGGAGGGGGTTTGGCTTTGCATTTGGAGGAGTAGGTGGGGTGAGGTTCATTGCAGGTGTTGCAGGAAGGGGGGAGGCGAGGTTGGGACACTGTTTAAGGAAGTGGGAGGCTTCACAATGGGGGCAGGTTGGTGGGTTCTTGCAGTTTTGGGTGAGGTGGTCGTTGTACAGGAGACAGCACTGGCAGCGGTAATACTGAGGAGGGAAACGGGACAGGTCAACAGGGTGGCAGCAGTTGAAAATCAGGGCTCCCTGCGTGAGGAGGTGGTCGATGCAGGAGGTGGACTCGGTAAATATTTGCATGATGAAAGTAGGGCCAGAGGAGTTGTAAACACGGCGGGCCAAGTGGACTTTCAAGGCAAGGTGGGCGTTCAGTTCTGCCAACACCTCAGCCTCCGTGACCACAGCACTGAGTTTTGTAATGACAGCAGTGAGGGTCGGTGGACGACGAGGCGGTTGGGACAGATGAGGAGAGGAGGATGTAAGGAAGGGGGTGAGGGATGCATGGGGCCCAAAGGTGATGCACACAAGATGCTGGAGGAGATCAGTATGGAAAGAGGGAGAGGGAGACTTGATGAGAACAGTCTCTGTGAGGGATAAGTTGGGTGATGGGTGCAGTGGGGATGTAATTTTGGATTTCAAGGATGACGGTGCGAGCATCCAGGAATTTCGGATCGGGGTTGGCTAGGACGAAGGTATACAGGGAGGGTGCTGGAGAGGAGGGAGGTGGGGTGGTATCCATGGTGGGGTCAGAGGGAGGTGGGGTGGGCAGTGGATTTTTGGAAGATTTTTATGCGGGTCTTGCCTGGGAGGAGGGATGAGGGACTGGATGGATGGGGAGGTGGTGGAAGGCAGGGCCCTCCTGTTAGGCAGTAGCACCAGGCGAGGGGGTAGGGCACTCTGTGGTGGCGACTGTGGCGCGGTAGGTGGTGACTCAGGCAGGGGAAGCAGTGGTAGTTGCAGGGGGGGAGAGGGGGAGACTGTGAGTAGGGGAGGTGGATGAGACAGGTTAATCCCAGAGGAAGCACTCCATGATGTTACAGTGGGAGCAGGAGATGGGCAGATGATGGTGGTAGTTGGGGTGTCCATGACTGCAGGCAGTCCCCAAGGGCAACAGGAGACGCCGAAGTACAAAAGGAACTAAAATGGGGGGTGGCGACGAGCACTAGGCGCCGGCGAGCACCGAGAGACCGCAGCAGCGGCGGCGGCGGCGGCAGCAGCAGCAGTAGCAGCGAGCACCGAGAGACGGCGACCCGGCGGCGGCGGCGGCGGCGACCGGACGGCGGGCAGCAGTGACAGCGTGCTGACGGGCAACAACACGACAGGCACGGTTGGGGCTCCTCCACGTCGAAAATACACCCTGAGTGTAGCCCAGGCAGTGTGGGTCCTCGATCAGGAAGTGAGGGAACCTACCCTCGAATCCGTCCGGGCACCTGTGCTCCAGGCTTATAGCACAGCAGCGGGCGCTGATAGGCTGCCATGTGGGGCGTGGCCAGCACACAACGCCAAGCTGGCGGCAGCGGCGCCTCCTAGCTGCTGTCGCCCAGGTATGTGCGTTCTGGCGATGCCAAGAGTTTGGACCTTTACTTGCTAATTGATACACATGAGGGAATAGTCACACTTGATATGTCGAAGTATGCTATGATTGTGTTTACCATTCGCAATAAACGTAATTTAAATTTTACATGGCTAAATTCGGTTGCTGATACACTCCCTGGACTTACCTAAAGAGATCATCTGACATGTGGCTATTTGCTGGTTTCACATTAGAAACTGCAAGGAGGAAGGACACTACTTGACCTTGCTACCTACCCACTTTAACAGGTAGTGATTTGTGCACACATGAGTAAGTGTAGCGTATGATTGTCTCAGAAGCGCTCATTTATCAGAAATGTTGCTCCAAGGCTTTGATAAAAACAGGAGCCACAATTCAATTTTTTGCAGCTATGACTTTTAATTTCTGGTAAGTGTTATGAAACATATTGTTAGTGACTGTGAAACTTCGAAATGTTCAAATGTGTGTGAAATCTTATGGGACTTAACTGCTAAGGTCATCAGTCCCTAAGCTGACACACCACTTAACCTAAATTATCCTAAGGACAAACACACACACACATGCCCGAGGGAGGACTCGAACCTCCACCGGTACCAGCGATACAGTCCAGCCTTAGACCGCTCAGTTAATCCCACGCGGCTGTGAAACATCCCCTCAGAAAATTATGTATTACTGTGGTGATAAACCTCTTACATTATTTGATTTTCAAACAGCTGAGCAAAACTGAACGTTCTCAGACATTTATCTCTTTACTTATTCTTATCATCACTATAATGACACACAATTTTTTTAAGCGCAACGCAATCTGACTTTCAATAAGCCCTACAAAAGTCCGCCCCCAGTAGCTGAGTGGTCAGCGCGACAGACTGTCAATCCTAAGGTCCTGGGTTTGATTCCCTGCTCCGTCGGAGATTTTCTCCACTCACGGACTGGGTGTTGTGGTGTCCTAATCATCGTCATTTCATCCCCCTCGAGGCGCAAGTCGCCGAGGTGGCGTCAAATCGAAAGACTTGCACCAGTCGAGCGGTCTACCCGACGGGAGGCACTCGTCACACGACATTTTTTTTATCCCTACAAAAGAATGGCCCTGACTAACAGTAACCTATACCTTTCATGAATCTCTTAACTCACAAAAATCTTCGTTACTCAAACTACTGCAATACAGCGAGCGCCAATACTGCCAGCTGAATAAAAGATACTAACTACTGAAGGCACTAACTACTGATAGGCATAGTTAGCAAATGAAAGATTTTGATAGAGAACAAACAATGTATATATCCTAATAATGTTGAAAAGTCATCATATATATATATATATATATATATATATATATATATATATATATATATATATATATATATATGTCAGTTCATGATATGGAGTATTAGAAATTTACTCTTTCTGATGGACAGACGTCCAGATTTTCCGCTGTCAAAATTCTGCCATCTCTCTCCCCACATCCACCACTGCTGGCGGCTCACCTCCAACTTACGCTACGTGCGGTTCACATCCAACTGCCCAACACTACAATAGCGAATAATCCAACAATGCAAACCAGCCATAAACTGCACACAGCACAGTCAGTGATTTTCATACAGAGCGCTATGTGGCGTTACCAACATAGAAACTTAAACAGCCTACATACAACTGTAACTCGTGACATAAGAACAGTCGTAAAAATATCCAGAGACGAATAGCACGGATTTTCAATGACAATAATTTTCACATCTGACATGAAATTCCCCTGTCTGAGAACTGCGGTCCATCTCAACCAGTTCCCAAGTGTACATTTCGTAGGGAGCTGTGTGCAGTGCAGGTGCGGAGTTGAATACCACTAAGAGTATCACAGCTGACATCGGCTCATAATGCTGCACGCCTGCAGTGGGCCAAACAGCACAGGAACCGGACAGTAGGTGACTGGGTGTGCGTGTGGTGTTGGCTGAAGGGTCGCCATTTCACCAAACAAAGCGAGGCATCGAGGGTACCGGTGGTCCAGTGAGCTGTGTGGAGGAGGTTACCATCAATATAAACAAGGAAGCTTACTTCAACGTATTCATGATGTGTGTGCTATGGACAATCACGTCTTTCCACAACAGATTGTACATATCCACAAGACACATTCCTGGTTTTGCAGTCATTCTCGCACCCTATCACCTCTCGAGTGGGCCACTAAGGAACCAGGTCCTAAACAGCGGCGCTGTTGATTACTACTATTCATCTGTTATAGTCCAGTCGTCACCTGTAATGTCTGGACTATACCAGATGAAACTTAACAGTCAACAGCACCACTGTTTTGTTAATCTGAGGGATCTGACCATCAACAATGGGCTCTTACTGGATATGACACATCTGAAGGAACTCGTGGATCTTCTTCGTAGACGAACTAAGGCTATTATCTAGGCTAGAGTCGGTGTCACAAGGTGTCACGGTCATGTCCTCCAGGAACGACAGATTTTTTGTTCGTGGTGCTTAAAATTGGCGGCCTGTCATAGTTTGCGCTAAACATATGGATTGTGTAGCCTTTAATGGCATTCGCTTGGCTCCACGGAGAACGTAGGGCGACGGTTTTTCTGCTAACTAAAATGGTGTCCCTTTATTCCGAGATCTTCATTGAAATCTGACCATCATTATTTATTAGTGGTCAATGGCGATTGAACGGTTCTGATTTATTTGATCGGACTATGATGAAGCTTCCTCGCTATTGCTTCACACCAGGCGATAGTTCAGTACAGATAGTAAAATACTCACATACCTTGAAGCTTTAAACACAGCAGTGTTACGTATGTGGTTTCGTAGTTTACAGCGGTTATAGATTCAGAGGTAGCTTCTGACAATACTGACTGTAACAACATCTTTTCAATTATCTACAGTTCACACATAAACCAGGAACAATACTGACGTTTGAAGGGTCGAATGAGATGAAGAGAATGAAGCAGAGTTGTAGCCTTCCCCTATGCTATTCAGTCTGTACATCCAGAGAAACGTAAAGGAGTAGGAAGAGGGGATTAGTGAGGAAATGAAAGTTCAGCGACCAGAAGTAAAATCTTGATGATTTGTATATGACACTGTAATTCCGCCAGAGACGCCAAAAGTCATGGGACAGCAGTTGAACGGTGTAGAGCGGTGTACTGCAAGGAAGCAAGAGAGACGATGTTGTTGTGGGTACCCAGTCTCCTCTTTCTACAACGCAAATGCACACATGGTATTAAAAGAGTTATTTATTTACATGAGATGGAAACATTTACGTAACTTGAATGCTGTTGTCGTCTTCATTCGTTTGATGCAGCTCTCCATGCTACTCTATCCTGTGCCAGGTTCCTCATCTCCCAGTACCAACTGCAACCTACACCCTCCTCAATCTGTTTAGTGTATTTATCTCTTGGGCTCACTCTACGATTTTTACGCTCCACGCTGCCCTCCAATACTAAATTGCTGATCCCTTGATGCCCTAAAATATGCCCTACCAACCGATCCCTTCTTCTAGTGAAGTTGTGCCACAACTTTCTCTTCTCTCCAATTCTGTTCAGTACTTCCTCAGTATTTGTGTGATTTACCCATCTAATCTTCAGCATTTTTCCGTAGCACCACATTTCTAAATCTCCTACTCCCTTCTTCTCTAAACTATTTATCGTCCACGTTTCACTTCCATACATGCCTAAACTCCATACAAATACTTTCAGAAACGACGTTCTGACACTTAAATCTATTCTCGATGTTAACAAATTTCTCTTCTTCAGAAACGCTTTCCTTGCCATTACCACTCTACATTTTATATCCTCTCTACTTCGACCATCATCAGTTACTTTGTTCCCCAAATAGTGAATCTCATTTACTACTTTAAGCGTCTCATTTCCTAATCTAATTCTCGCAGCATCACCCGATTTAATTCGACCATATTCCATTATCCTCGTTTTGCTTTTCTTGATTTCTATCTTATATCCCCCTTTCAACACACTGTCCATTCCGTTCAACTGCTGTTCCAAGTCCTTCGCTGTCTCTGACAGAATTAAAATGTCATCGGATAACCGCAAAGTTTTTGTTTCTTCTCCGTACATTATAATTCCTACTACGAATTTTTCTTTTGTTTCCTTTACTGCTTGCTCAATATACAGATTGAATTACATTGGGGATAGGCTACAACCCTGTCTCACTCTCTTCCCAACCACTGCTTCCCTTTCATGCCCCTCGACTCTTATAACTGCCATCTGGTTTCTGTACAAATTGTAAACAGCCTTTCGCTCCCTGTATTTTACCACTGCCACCTTCAGAATTTGAAAGAGAATATTCCAGTCAACATTGTCAAAAGCTTTCTCTAAGTCTGCAAATGCTAGAAACGTAGTTTTGCCTTTCCTTAATCTATTTTCTAAGATATGTCGTAGGGTCAGTATTGCCTCACGTGTTCCAACGTTTCTTCAGAATCCAAACTGATCTTCTCCGAAGTCGGCTTCTACCAGTCTTTCCATTCGTCTGTACAGAATTCGTGTTAGTATTTTGCAGCCGTGGCTTATTAAACTGATATTTCGGTAATTTTCACATCTGTCAACACCTGCTTTCTTTGGGATTGGAATTATTATATTCTTCTTGAAGTCTGAGGGTATTTCGCCTGTCTCAGACATCTTGCTCACTAGACGGTAGAGTTTTGTTAGACCTGACTCTCCCAAGGCTGTCAGTAGTTCTAATGGAATGTTGTCTACTCCCAGGGCCTTGTTTCGATTTAGGTATTTCAGTGCTCTGTCAACTCTTCACGAAGTATCATATCTCCTATTTCATCTACATCTACATTCTCTTCCATTTCTATAATATTGTCCTCAAGAACATCGCACTTGCATAGATCCTCTATATACGCCTTCCACCTTTCTGCTTACACTTCTTTGCTTAGAACTGGGTTTCCATCTGCGCTCTTACTATTCATGCAAGTGGTTCTCTTTTCTCCAAAGGTCTCTTTAATTTTCCTGTAGGCAGTATCTATCTTACCCCTAGTGATAAGCGCCTCTACATCCTTGGGTCTTGCGGTTCTAGGCGCTGCAGTCCGGAATCGCGGGACTGCTACGGTCGCAGGTTCGAATCCTGCCTCGGGCATGGATGTGTGTGATGTCCTTAGGTTAGTTAGGTTTAAGTAGTTCTAAGTTCTTGGGGACTGATGACCTAAGATGTTAAGTCCCATAGTGCTCAGAGCCATTTGAACCATTTTTGAACATCCTTACATTTGTCCTCTAGCCATCCCTGATCAGCCATTTTGCACTTCCTGTCGATCTCATTTTTGAGACGTTTGTATTCCTTTTTGCCTGCTTTATTTACTGCATTTTTATATTTTCTCCTTTCATCAATTAAATTCAATATCTCTTTTGTTACCCAAGGATTTCTATTAGCCCCCGTCTTTTTACCTCCTTGATCCACTGCTACCTTCGCTATTTCGTCTCTCAAAGCTACCCATTCTTCTTCTACTGTATTTCTTCCCACCATACTTGTCAAACGTTCCCTAATGCCCTCCCTGAAGCTCTATACAAGCTCTGGTTCTTTCAGCTTATCCAGGTCCCATCTCCTAAACTTCCCAACTTTTTGCAGTTTCTTCAGTTTTAATCTAAAGTTCATAACCCATAGATTGTGGTCAGAGTCAACATCGGCCCCTAGAAATGTTTTACAATTTAAAACCTGGTTCCTGAATCTCTGTCCTACCATTATATAATCTATCTGAGACCTTGCAGTATTTCCAGGCTTCTTCCATGTATACAACCTTCTTTTATGATTCTTGAACCACGTGTTAGCTATGACTAAATCATGCTCTGTGCAAAATTCTACCAGGCGGCTTCCTCTTTCGTTCCTTACTCCCATTCCATATTCACCTACTACGTTTCCTTCCCTTCCTTTTCCTACTATCGAGTTCCAGTCACTCATTACTATTAAATTTTCTTCTCCCTTTATTATCTGAAAAATTTATTTAATCTCATCATACATTTCATCAAACTTCTTTGTCATCTGCGGAGCTAGTTGGCATATAAACTTGTACTACTGTGGTAGGCATGGACTTTGTATCTATCTTGGCCACGCTCCGATCCATAGAACGCCAGTTTTCTTTCTCCTGATAACAACATCCTCCTGAGTAACACCGCCTGGAGATCCAAATGGGGGACTATTTTACCTCTGGAATATTTTACCCAAGAGAACTCCATCATCATTTAACCATAAAGTAGAGCTGCATGCCCTCAGGAAAAATGACAGCTGTAGTTTCCCCCTGCTTTCAGCCGTTCAAAGTACCAGCACAGCAAGGCCATTTAGGTTAGTGTTGCAAGGCCAGATCAGTCAATCATCCAGACTGTCCATTATAATTATCCGGGCTGTTACGCCGTGGTCGGTTGATGAATTCTGTGTCAGTTCCCAACGTTTCGTCTCCGACTGCGGGAGACATCTTCAAGGGGGTCCGTAGCTCGATGGAAGGTCCAACACACCCACTGGCTCGCTACTGACTGCCGCTAAATTCCGTGTCCGCTCGCTCCCGCACCGCGGAGTGACGTCACGTCTGTGCAATGGGCTGTTGTACGTCGCCGTCGATCGCCGTTGTCATCACCCGTTAGTGGACCGGTGGTACACATCTTCTTTAACACCGGCATCCATATGCCGTTTAATTTCACGCCCTCCTCCTTTCGATTGAAATTGTTAGGATGTTTAGCGATTTCGATTGCCTCCCTGTAGAGCCTTTCGTAGTATCCGCTCATGGCTAACAGCACAACATCGCCTGCAGCGCCTCTCCTGGGCTCGTGACCGTCTCGGTGGGGCCGCAGATGACTGAAAGACCGTGATCTGGTTAGAAGAGTCCTGATTCAGTCGGTAAGAGCTGATACTAGCGTTAAAGTGTGGCACAGGCGCCACTAAGCCCTGGATCCAATATGTGAACAAGGCACTTCACAAGCTGGTGATGGCTCCATAATAGTGTGGGATGTCTTTAGGTAGAATGGACTGGGTCCTGTGGTCCAACTCAACCTATGATTTACTGGAAATGGTTATGTTTGGCTACCTGGACACCACTTGCAGCCAGTCGTGGACTTCATGTTCCCAAACAACGACATAATTTGTATGGACGACAATGCACCATGTCACCAGGTCACAACTGTTCCGATTGGTTTGAAGAACGTTCTGTGCAAATCGAGAGGATGCTCTTGCCACCCATGGTACACATATGGAACATAACAGGGATGTCAGTTAATACACAAAATCCTGCACTGGCAACACTTTTGCAATTATGGAAGGCTGTTAGAGGCAGCATGCCTCAGTATTTCTGGAGGGATGACTTGTTGAGGCCATGCCACATTAAGTTGCTGTACTACACTGGGCAAAAGGAGGTCCCACACGGTATAATGAGGTATCCCACCTCATTGTGTATCTCGCGTTGGTAGAATGAGGATAAGGTGAGAGAGGTTAGTCTGCGTATGGTGGCTTACGGACAGTCATTTTTACGCGAATGGGGTATGGAAGGAAATAAATAGTACAGACACGATTTTCCCTACGCCATGCACTGCCTTACTCAGTAATTATTACGTGTAGATGTAGGGAATGTCGCCCAGCGGAAAGTAAATCAGCTAAACAGTCGGTTCCCACCTACCATTAGTAACAGTAATACACTGACACTGACAAGAGTCATGGGGCACCTCCTAATATCGTGCCGGACCTCCTCTTGCCTGGCGTAGTCCGACGAGTTGACGAGGCAGGACTCAACAGGACGTAGGAAGGCCCTGCAGAACTACTGAGCCATGGGGTCTCTGTAACCACCCGTAACCGTGAAAGTGTTCCCAGCACAGGATTTTGTGCACGAAGTGATTTAGTCCCATAAATGTTGGGCGGGACGCCTGTCGGGCTGTGCGGGTGACCAAATCGTCCGCTCTAACTGTCCAGATTGTTCTTCAAATCCGTAGCGAACAATTGTGTCCTGGTGACATGGCGCATTGTTGTTTGGGAAGATAAAGTCCATGAATAGCTGCAAATGTTCACCAAATTACCGAGCATAACCATCTCTAGCAAACGATTGATTCAGCTGGGCCAGAGGGCCCAGTCTGTTCCATGGAAGACAGCCCACACCAAGATGGAGCCACCATTTCTATTGGTGGACGGCCGAAATGCCACTCAGCTGCTCTGTTTCCATGTTCTTCTGCATACGCTATTACTTTCAGTTTATAGCCCACATCATATGAATACCTTTTATTTTTTCCATTAAGAAGCTATGTGAACACCTGGCTGAAAATGATTCACAAGTTCGTGGCTGGAATTCAATATGGTATTAGCCCTTCCTTAGCCTTGATGACACCTCTCGCAGGCATACGTTCAATCAGGTTCTGGAAAGTTTCTTGGGGAATGGCAGCCCATTCTTCACGGAGTCCTGCACTGAGGAGAGGTATCGATGTTGGTCGGTGAGGCGTGGCACGAAGACGGGCTCCAAAACATCCCAAAGTTGTTCTATATAGGTCAGGAATCTGTGCAGGCCTGTCCGTTACAGAGATGATTTTTTAGTCCAATGACTCCGCCAAAGGCCGTGCATTATGAACAGGTGCTCGACCGTGTTGAAAGATGCGATCACCATCCCCGAATTGCTCTTCAACATTGGGAAGCAAGAACGTGCTTAAAAGATTAATGTAGGCCTGTGCTATGATAGTACCAGGCAAAAGAAGAAGACGTGCAAGCCCCATTCATGAGAAACACGACCGCACCATAACACTACTGCCTCCGAATTTTACTGTTGGCACTACACACGCCGCCCTATGACGTTCACCGGGCATACGCCATACCCACACCCTGCCATCGGATCGCCACATTCTGTACCGTGATTCGTCACTCCATACAGCGTGTTTCCACTGTTCAATCATCCAGTGTTTACTTGACAGCATTCGTGGCAGAACAGTCTTCTCTTGATTGTAGTAAATCAGCTGGAGGACGTAGTCGAGAGTTGTTTCCCTGATTCTAAAATTTCAGATGCTACTCAACTGCGTTGAACTGAATGTTTCCAGATCGTAAACAATGTGATATGAGAGAGCCATAACAACGCAGAACGAAGTACCAAGAAAACTGAGACACACTAAATTCAGTGTTCTCACTGATGAGTCAACAGACGCACAACTAGGACAAAATTCGATGGGTTTACAAAATGATTACAAGCCGTTTCTGAGAAATGGTATCAAAAGCCTTCTGGAAATCAAGAAAGGAACCAGTTCAAAGTCCGTTGTCGATAGCACTCGCTACTATGAAAGCTAGGTGTGCCTCAGAAGAACGATATTTACTGAATCGGTGGTGAGTATATCTCAATAGGCCGTTTTCTTCGAGACAATTCATAATGTTCGAGCCCAGTCAATGTTCCAAATCTTACTGCAGATCGACGTTACTGGTATGGGGCAATAATTCAGGGAATTACTCCTGTTTGCTTTCGTGACTGTTGGTGTGACGTGTCGAACTTTCCATTCATTAGGGGCTGTAATTTTGTCGAGTAAGCGGTTGTAGATGATTTCTAAATATATAGCACCATACTCGTAAGGGGACGTGACTGGTATACAATTCGGCCGAAAAAGTTGCCTTTATTAAGTGGTTTAAGTTGCTCCTCTACATCGAGGATATCTACTTCTAACTTACTCAAGTCGGCTGCTGTTATTGACCGAATTTTGTAATATTTACCACATTTCGTGACTCCGCTTTCGCGGCACTTTGATCAGTAACATAACCACTGTCATCATACTGAGATGGCACCGATTGTGTATTCCCACTGATGTACTTTACATACGACCAGAAACTCTTTGGGTTTTTCTACCAGATGTGTAGGCAAAGCTCCGTTGTGGACACTATTAAAAGCATCTCGCATTAAAGTCCGCGCAAAATTTTGAGCTTTTATAAGACATTGCCAATCTTGGTGATATTCCACTGTTTTCAGTTTCCCGTGATTTTTTCCTTTCTTCTTGAATAGTGACATGTTCTGTGCGCAATAGGAGATTAGTACCGTCGCTTATTAATATATTTGGTATAAATCTCTCGATCTGCGGGAAGCTACTAACGCAGGATCGTGATTGCTCGCCTTCAAGTAGTATTTGCGTATTTGGACCATTACGGATGTGCGCCAGGAATACTCGACGCGTTTACGTGTGTGTGTGTGTGTGTGTGTGTGTGTGTGTGTGTGTGTGTGGGAAGTGCGTCATGTCTTCACTGCGATTGCATGCGGTTAGCAGACAGTTAATGTCCCGTTTGCGGTCTGAGCCGCTTCCAGTTTCCGCCAGCCCGGCTGTGGACGTCACAACAACACAGGGCGAGGGAGACCAGCGGGGGACACGTGCGCGTCCACACAGTAGGGGGTGCAGCGTACGCCCCAACCCAAAATCACTGTAGTGGTGATACGTTACTGCAGGCGACTCTTGCCGGTACGTCGATAAGCAGTACAGAAAACGAAAAATAAAATTAAGAATTTTCATCATTGTGGAAGAGTAGTGAATTGGTGCTGCACACTTTTGAATCAGCACCCCCCAAAACGTTGAATCCGTCGTCCTTGCATGGCGGCACTGCGTTCTCTGCCACCTAGACCTATGGGCCTGACACCCAAGGATTTATTGTCGTGGGGTTATGCGAAATACCTTGTGTATATGCCACATTCGCCGAAAACTATTAGCCCATTTCTGAAGCGTCGGTTACTTTACACACACTCCTAATTGTATGGCGTGACATGGTTTGTTGCTTACATGTTACACGTGTCATCATGGGCTTCATGGAATATACCTATAAACAATCTAAAATAAATTTGCTGTGTTTCGAATAGCTACACCTATTGGTAACCGCTTCATTAAGTTTGAACTCTACAACTACAAATACATATACATAATTCGACAAATTTATATAACAACAAAATGCAAAAGAGTAAGGAAAATATTAATGGGATTAAGTAGACATATAGATATCAGAGTAGCAAATCTTACCTGGAGATTATCACTGCAAGGGAGAGCCTGAGAAACTGTCGTAAACCAATGTCATTTGTGTACTAAGTAATATATTCAACGTTGTAAACTAAATTAGGCCAATCCCGCCTCCACCTGCATTGTTTAGCGAAAAGACCGCCGTGGGGTGGCGTGCGTAACTCAGTGATGCAGACAGTCATAGCGTAGATGCAGCAACATGGAAGGGGCGTCTATGCAGGAGCCAGACCAACATGGGGTTCCCAAGAGGGGCAGCAGTCTATGGTGAATAACGCTGAAGATGGGTACATCGAGTATTTAATGAACAGGTGGTGAATCGAAGTGATGAAACATATGGAAGGAATCGATTGACAGTACATGACCTGAAGTATCAAGGAATAGCGAATCTGGTAATGGAACGAAGTGCGTGGTTCATAAAAAAGGAAGACGCTAAACACTGAATGGTTGGAGTTATCAGGAAATCTTTACGTCATTAGCTACAATTTAAACCATTACTTCTAGATAGTAGCATCCATATATTTAATTCTGTTACGCAATGCAATTTGGAATACATCGTTCATGATTTACAGTCCTGCTGATTACAAACAACTATACAAACTTTGCCTCAGATCTCAACCCAAAGGTGTCCTACGGACGTAAACAAACCAAAGAGTGTGCCTAAAAAATTGGTTTTCCTCATCAGAATCGACAGCAAACCAACACCTACAACGATAGTTCATCTATACTTGCCGATGTTTCAAGCAGAATATGAAGATGTGGAGAACATATATGAGGGTACTGAACGGGTAATTCAGTATGAAAGGGGAGGGCAAACAAAATAGTCATGAGGAACTGGAATTCGGTTGTAGGGGAGGGAGTAGAAGAAAATGTTAAAGGACAATATGGGCTTGGCACTAACAATGAGAGAGGACAAAAACTAATGGAGTTATTCAGTAGATTTCAGGTAGTAATAGCGAGGCCTCTGTTCAGTATTTACGAGTGGTAGGGGTAGGCCTGTACTAGGAAAAGACTCGGAAATATGGGAAGAGTCCAGTTAGATGACATCATGGTCAGGCAGAGATTTCGAAATCAAAAGAGATATGGAATCAGTACTAGAATCAGGTACACGCAGAAGCTGATGTAGACTCAGATCGCAATTTAGTAATGACAAAAAGCAGACTAAAGATTAACAATTTGGGCAGGAAGAAATAATGCGCTAAGAACTGCGATACAGAAATACTCATGAATAAAGATATGTGGTTGAAGATCTCTGAGGATATAATTACAGCACCGATGAATAGCTCAGAAGGAAATTCAATTGAAGAGGAATGGACATTAATAAAAAGAGGGACTACACAATTTGGAAAGAGAAACATAGCTAAAAAGAAGGTAATTGAGAGGAAACAGAAAGAAGATAACAGAAGAAATACTTCAGCTGGCTGACGAAAGGAGGAAGTACAGAAACGTGCAGGCAAAATCAGGAATAAGGTAATACAAGTCATTTAGGAATGAAATAAACAGGAAATGCATGAAAGCTAGTGGAATGGCTGCATGAAATGTGAAGAAATCGAAAAAGAGATAAATAATTGTCGGAAGGAGTGACTCAGGAATAGAAAAGTCAGAACAGCCTTCGGTGAAATTGAAAGGAAGGGCGGTAAAATTACGAGCGCAATGGGAATTCCATTGTTAATTGCAGAGGAGCAGCTGAACTGATCTATTTCAGAATTTCGCTACCAGAATGAAGATGGTGGTGTCAGATTGGAGTTTGGAGGAGCAAAACAGAGGATGTAGACAGATTGAATTTCAGGAAATGTAATTTTCAGGTCTCTGGTCGGTAGTCGCTCTATGGTGAACGATTGGTTTGACAAAACTCAGATCTCATTTTTGAACAACTGCTGGAGCCGTTCATGTAATCCGTAAGAAAGAACATTTTTAATTAGGAATGAAATCACACCAGTGTCGGATGAGTAATGAAATTAAATATGTGGACTGGAGTACTTAAGTAACTCAAGATAAGCTAGTATATTAAAATATTACTACAATTGCAGGCCGTAATGCTTACGTTATGGAA
Organism: Schistocerca piceifrons; assembly: GCF_021461385.2. Classification (NCBI taxonomy): domain Eukaryota; kingdom Metazoa; phylum Arthropoda; class Insecta; order Orthoptera; family Acrididae; genus Schistocerca; species Schistocerca piceifrons. The sequence goes on along the minus strand of NC_060148.1, from coordinate 70,199,908 downwards.
GTAGACTGCAGAAAGACATGAGTGAACACCCAGGTTTTACTATCTGCTCTCAAAAATTTTACGAGGACACAAATAAAGTTGAACATAAATTTTGGAACCTTTGTGAAATCTCTAGGCACGGTGAATATGATAAGGTGCAACAAGTAAAACGTTTTATTCTAATCTAATTCTTTAATTTTTTAGTACAACTTTCCTGAAAACAATGTTATAAGATTTGCTTCAGCTGATTGGAATTATATGAAGCGTCCAAGAATCGGTGTTGTACTCGGTTAATTGAAAAACTTCCTGAACTAATTATTTCCTAATTCATATTTTACTCTCTTCACAAATATGCTGGTGAAGCTTGTAAATGTTTTCCCAGAGATTGGGTGACCTAGCTAGGAACATTCATAAACATTTTAAAACAATTGTTAGGTGACAGGAGCAACTGCATGAATTCAAAAAGTTTTTAGATATCAAAATTCATAAATTGTTGCATCCATCATAGACAAGGTGGCTATCTTTGCTGGGCATGGTAGTGAGAAATTTAGAAGAGTGGAATACGTTGGAGGTGTGTCCTTTGATTCTAAGTACAACAGTTCTCTGCCAGTCAATCGAGGTCCATGTCAACCAGTTTCCAAGCGAACATTTTGTATAATAGCTGCACACAGAGAGGAGATGTGGAGCTCGGTACCTATAAGAAGGCCAGCGCTCACAGTGCCACATAACGCTGCACGTCTCCAGTGGGCCAAACAGCACAGGAACTGTCCAGAGGCTGACTGAGGTGTGTGTGTGTGGGGGGGGGGGGGGGGGGTGGGGGGGGGAGGGGGAGGCGAGTGCAGTGTGCTCTGAGCGGTCGCGTCTTTCAAATGATGTGACGTGTCAAGGCCACTGACAGTCCAGTGAGTTGTTTAACTCGCCCTGTGTTGAGGGCACTGCTCAGGTTGCAGACGCTTCAGTGATGTTATGATAATGTACCATGAATATCACGAATATAAATCAGGTAGTTTATATCAACATTCTTGGTGACCAATTGTTGTCCTTCATCCTACCCATTCGTGACGAGTGTGCTATGGACAGTTACATCTTCCAGGTCGGTACACAAACGTTCCTGCTTTTAGGGACCTTCAAGCACTCTATCGCGCCTTGAATGGTTCACTAAGCAAACAGATCCTAATCCTGCAGACCATGCAGGGGTCCTTTGGAATACCACATCAAACCAGAAACAGTACTGAAATGGAGAGCTGCAGCCTATCTCCACGTTGAACTATCTGTTTACTAAGCAACAAGTAAAGGAACAGGAAGAGAAGTTTTGTGAGGAAATGAAAGTTCTGGGGCGAGAAGCAAAACCCTTAAGCATTCTGCATGACACAGTTCCGCCAGCGACGCCAAAATTCATGGGACAGAAATAGAACTGAATCGATAATATCTTGAAATGTAAATGATTTTCTAGCAAAGTAAAAGAGTGATAATGGAATGTAATGAAATTAAATGAGGCGCTGCAGAACGAATTAATTTACGAAATTATGTAGGCATGAGCTTTGCTCTATGGGCAACAGAATAACTGAAGATGGACGAAACAAAGGGCGACAAAATAAAACAGTAATAGCAGTAAACGAGATTTTGAAGAGCAGAAAAGCGTATCTGAAAAAGAGGAATATACTACCATTGAATGTAAATAGAAATCTTACGAACTTCTCCTGAAGCTATTTGTCTTATGTTGAACAGCAGTTTAGGCAAGAAGGGAACAGAAGCTTTTAAAAAGTGGCGCTACAAAATACTGTTGAATATTTGATGCGTAGATCGAGTAACTAATGTGGAAGTACTACATTGACATGGGAAAAACGGAAACTTAAGCGGTAACTTGCTTAAAAGATTGGTTGGGTTGAGAGGTCACACTGAGACTTCAAGGAATTGTAGAGTTTCTAATGAGGGAATTACTGGAGGTTGAAACTGCAGAGGGGGACCAACGCTCGACTACTGTAAGAAGGCTGAAATTGATATCACGGCAGTGGCTGTATAGAAGTGCAAAGGATATACCAGCAGGTGAAGTACCATCAGACCAGTGCCTGTACCACAAACAAGTGTTGACCAGGTAAAGTGTGTAGGCGGACAACACGTGTACATGGCCACTCCGTAATTGACTCTAAAGTGCCTGGGAGAGGGTCTGTCGAACCACCGCCAGCCTATTTCTGTACACTTCCGCTCTCGAACATCGTGCATGAGAAATGAAATTTCTTGTACTTTATTATGATTATCGTTCCTCGCTATGTAGATGGACATACACAAGTTATTTTTATATTCGCAGGAGAAAGTTTTTAATTGAATTTTTCTCGACGCAACGAAAAATATCTTTGTCTGAATTATTGCCACCCCAAACCCGCAGATCATATGCGTGACACTCCTTCCTCTACATCGCGCTGGTACAAAACGAACTGGTTTTGAGCTTATGTTGACTTTCCGACAGGGATACACGATTACAGACGAACGACAGGGACGATACTCCATAGGCACGCAATGTGACTACGTCTTTTGGGAGCAACGGTATCAAAAGCCGTGCAGAAATGTGGAAAGGAATCCGTTTAAGGTGCCTTGTGGATAGCACTCATTACTTTGAGTGAGTGAAGTGCTGGTAGTGTTTTAGAGGAGCGATATTAACTGACTGAATCGGTGCTGAGTAAGTGATGATAAGCCCGCCCGGCTAGCCGCTCGGTCCTACGTGGACGCGTCAGCGGACTCGAAAATGGACCCTGGTACAATCTGGTCACGTAATTAAGCCAGCCATGAGATCGAATTTAGCTTCTTGTTTGTTAAAGTGTGCTGGCTCATACGCTTCTTCCTTTGAATATTAATAGGGTTGTATCGGATTTGCGGCTAGCTTCTTCATGTAAATTTTTCTGGCTCTTTTTTTGCATGTGCTTAATCTGGCTCCCGTGTGAACTATACGTTTTTTTGGGGAGGACATTTCCATTGAAGGAATTGAAATCCTTGATAATGGTAAATGGATAAGGTGAACTTTTCTTCACGTGACCATTCTCCTTTGTGCGTCGTCCAGTACGTGACGCACTTTAGATCTATCCGAATTTTTTAAGGAACAGGTGATTCATTTGTTACGGAAATGTTTGGATACTATTTTGACAGGTGGTTGTTCTAACTGTGTGTTGCGTCCTGTAGACCAGTTTCCTAATTATTATTTCTGTCGGTAGTAGTTAAATTCCAGAATGAGATTTTCACTGTGCAGCGGAGTGAACGCTTATATGAAACTTCCTGGCAGATTAAAACTGTGTGCCGGACCGAGAGTCGAACTCGGGACCGAGTTCGAGTCTCGGTCCGGCACAGTTTTAATCTGCCAGGAAGTTTCAGTAGTTAAATTGTCCGTTCTTTGCTTCTGTCAGTTTTACTTATTTTACTGCTTCTTCTAGCAACAGGTGTCACATATTTAGTCTGACCGGACGTGTGAAAGGACTTTGGCTATCGATGCCATCCCCGCCGACTTCACGGACCACAGTGTAGTGGCTGTCACATTACGTCACGCACGACTGTCGGTGAAAATGTTCTGATTCCGTTGGGTGTTGAATACGGCGCAGATGGAGATCCTTACCGTATTAAGGTGAACCCAGAAGTGTTGTACCATAGTCTCTGGTCAGTTGCGTGATAAGCCTCCATTTTGGAATGCTGAGTTCGGAGGGCAGACCCGAGGTTCTGACAAACGTTGACACGACTGTGCGCTGATAGAGCGCGGAAATTTCGGAGGACGCAAGAATTTTACAACTCTCTCTTATGTGGCCTTTAAGAAAGTGCGCATCACGCTCTGCTACGTATTGCAGACGTCAGGCGTGTAGAGGCGCGATCATTAGGAGTGAAGCGGCGCCCAGTGGGAGGGTTGAGGTGGCGTTCCAAACCACGTCCGCTGGGCTGTGGACCAACTGACTCCTCTGTATCATCTGATTCGGCGTCAGACTCGTCTTCCTCATGCGTGTACCACGTCTCTCGAGATCGACGAGGGCAATGTTGTGACGGCACAAAAGGACACGCTGCATGCTCTGCACCATTTCTACGTTAGGCTAAATGATGTATATATTGTATATATTAATCATTTTTCATTAAAGTCAATACCGCCGTTAGACTGTTGTTTATTTGCAGTGTTACATTTACACTTACACAATCATGATATCGTCTTCAAAGTGCCATTATAAAGTGTCTTTTGAAAGTAGGTTAGACAATAACAGTGAAATACATAACAAATGACGTGACCATATAAGAATCTATATTTGTAATGCTTACTTACAAGTGTTATAAATTTCCTAAGATGGCATACTGTCGAATTAAAATGCACTGTTAGACACAGAGTCGATGGTTCTGGCAGAGCCTACTGCTTTGCTTCATTACTGCGTACACCATCTTGAGTGAATGACAGTTGGCTGTCAAATTGTCTTGGACAAAGAAATTCCTCTTACAACCAGGTGACTTTTTTTAAATCTTTGGACTCAGTGTCCTGTAGGAAATGAAAGGTTAGAAGCCAATTATTTTCTTTGGTAGCTGTTACATCTTTGCAGTACCTGTTTATCTCAGTATACCATGAAGTTGCCTGCTCATAAACATATCTTGTAACAAATCTGTCGATAACATCCGCTGCATCCATAAATATAGCAGTCCAGTTAGTCATTGACGTTGTTTGAAGTACCCTTTCCTCCCTCTGAGATATACTACTTTAATGAGGAATCAATATACCTCACCCCAAACTTTTGTCAATAACCAAAGGACAAACTGAGTGTCTCAATAAAACCTTTTATTTTCTTAAATTTATGGAATAAATTTTAGTATCACAACTATTTAACACATAAAATACTATGATACATGAATCCACATGGAGAATATACCGATACACACTTGAGCCATACTTCCACTTTGGACATATCATTCCCACACAATGACCCAACATATGCTATATTTGATCCTAGTTTAACATTTAAAAGTGCCCAGTTACCATAGGTGTATCTTAATTTTAAAAAAGTCAGTCACTTCACATTTTTATTCTTATTCCTTTATTAGTTACCCTTTTGTCCCCCCCCCCCCCCACTATAATGGCTTCTTCATTTTATTAGTCATTTTATAAACCGCCCCCAATCCATCCTTCTATACCCTCCTCCCTTACATTTATTCGGAGAGTAGGTGCGATCGGCCGCGAAATGGAAACCACAGTGATAATATAAAGTGTTTTGTTTGTAACAGTTAGCTACGCAATCGCGATACTTCTGTACACACTCGGCACCCCGACTTAGATATTTGTCGTTGCGTTGTACCAACTTTCCGACATCCTTGTCACAGAAAGCAGCCACCTGTGCTGTCCGCCAATTCTCTGAGCTGGTCTGCAGCTCTCTGTCTGTTCCAAGAGGGTGTCCTGAAAGCGAGCGGGTCATATGAGCAGAGATAAAAACTCAGAGGGAATCAAGTCCGGGATGTATGGTGGCCGATCAAAACTGCCCATCCAAAACGCTGCTGGAGCGTCTTCGTTGCCACAGCAGAAGGAAACGCACGACAGGTACGTTAGGCAGGGTTGCATGAAATCAGGCGAAACACAGGGCACGCACCCATACTTGATGGCAGACACTATTTTCGAGTCGTCTTTACGTGCTCACTGTGCGGTCAGAACTGGAAAGAGTGACATGATGCGATCAATTACCATACTAGACTCACTGCCAATCACATCTGTGCAAAGCATCATCGGATTTTCTCTGTGCTTTCCATTTTACACCTGATCGGATCTTACCTCCCAAATAGGGCTTTATGTGATTGTGTTAGTGGGGTACCTGTCTGACATGAGGATCAAAATTTCCTTGAACATTTTAAAAACTATAGATTCTCTATTGGGACGTCGATGTGAAGATGTATTTTAGCCATAAACTATTAAATAGTATTAGGAGCCTGTGACATTTGGCCTTGGTGGCTATCGACGGTTGTGAGTAACCATTACACATTACAATTCAGTTTGCGTAAATCACGTGGGAGAGAACAGCACAGTAGTCAGCACACTAGTCCACCACAGACAGGTCTCCACACAGTATCGATTCACTTGCTGTTTAAGGACATGTTATGTCTTATTTGCGTAACGAGATCACTGCGGATGTGCGCCAAGAATACTCCACATGCTTACATGTGTGTGTGTGGGAAGTGCGGCCACGAGTGCTGGCGTCATATCCTAGCTGTGACCGCAGGCGGTTAGCGATTTGCGTGAGCTGAAATCCTGTTTGTGCTCAAACTGTTCCTAATTTTGACAGCAGGGATGTGAGCGTCATAAGCATTACAGGCAATGTAAAATAAACTTTAGAATTTCCATCGTTGTGCAAGAGCAGAGAATCCAAAGCCGCTCCACATTTTTGAAGCTGCACCTCCCAAATCGACGAATCCGTCGACCTTGCCATAGCGGCGTTGCGTTCTCTGCCTCCTATATCTTTGGGCCTGACACCCAAGGTTTTTTTTCGTGGGGTCATGCGAAATACCTTACGTGTACGCCACCTTTGCCGGAAACCATTCCAGAACACAAATCACACATTTCTGCTACGCCACAAACTCCACATACGCTTCTAAATGTGTGGCGTGAAATGGTTGGAGGCTTAAATGTTGTACGTGTCACCAAGGGCTTCATTCAAAACACCTATAAAGAATCAAAAATTAATTTCTTCTCTGTTTTATATCTACAAACACTGGTAATCGCTTCATTCAGTTTTAACTGTATATCCTCAGATACAAACACCAAATTAGAAAATTTTATATAAGAATCTCAAAAAAAAAAAAAAGATTCAGTAGACATATAGACGTTAGAGCAGCCAGTCTTACCTGGCCATTATCAGTGCAAGGGAGAATACAGAGAACCTGTGATACCCTCATGTCTTTTATGCACCAACAAAAATATTGCACACTGTAGACTACAATACTCCAATCCCACCTCCACCTCCACTGTTTAGCAACAAGGCCATACAGAGGTGGGGTGGTGTATGTGCCCATACCGTAGATGCTACAACGTGCAAGGGGCGTCTATGCAGGAGCCAGACCAGCATATGGTTCCCGACAACGGGCAGCATCCTGTTCTTTAGTTAGAGGGGACCAGTCCATGTGACTGGCAGAAGGTTTGGCCCTGCAACATTAGCCCACATGCCCTCCATCCGTTGGCAAGCGGAAAGAAAGCTGTCATGCTCTCATCGATTCAGCATCTGAAATGATATACAGAACGATGCTGAAGATAAGATGGCTAAATCGAGTACGTAATGAAGAAGTATTCGGTCGAACGGTTAGAAATCAGTATTCGTACAATCTGAGTAATAGGAGGAATCGGTTTGTAGGAAATATCCTCAAGTATCAGGGAATCGTAACGGAAGGAATTGTGTGGTATTACATAAAAATCGGAAAAGCTAAGCACTGAACGGTTGGAGGTACCAAAAATTCTTTATGTCATTAAGTACACCTAAAAGCATTACTTACAGTTATTAGCATCTATAACTTACATTCTGATGCACAAGTTAATTTGTTTATGATTTCTAGGCCTGCTGATTACAAAGGACTATACAAACTTTCTCCCAGACAACCCGGACGTGTCATACAGGATCTACAAAAAGTAAAGAGTGTGACTAAAATTTTGGTCAAAGTTTTTTCCTTGGACGAGAGTATAAAATTGTACTTGCTGTGTTCTTCAGAAGTACAATGCAATGTTGTTCTGGACATACATGCATATATGCATGCATGCATGTTCGAATAAACACAGAATCGTATTTCTGAACAACATACACACTGAAACGACGTCTTTGTCGGCAGACACCGGACAAGCCACTTTCAGTTAAAATGTCTCCCCGTATTAGAATATACACTGTGGATGTGCGAGTCCAGGGGTTGCAAACACATGCTTGACGACATATCAAAGGCTGGGTCTGATCATGAAGAAAAGCATTTGAATGTACGCTAATGGGCATGATTTTATGCGCCAACTCGTCACATAAAGCCTTGAACGTCATTTAAACATATTGTAACACACTGGCACTTTTTCTTATGTTTGAAAGCGAGTGAAAGTTTATACTTTTTTCATATCTTGCCCTGTGCGACCAGCTCGTACTTCTTGTTCGGCTTTCTCGTCAGCGTGAATGTGGCGTTCCACCTTCACTCCAAACAGTAAAGGGAAATATACGCATTCAGATGGGCAACAGAGGGGAGAAAAGCGGTCTACCATATAAAGTTCGATAAAGGCACAACACACAGCGACAAAGAAAGAGAGATTTCGTCATGCGAATTTAATTATGTTTTTAATATATCACCAAGAAGAGCACACACTACAGGAGTGAAATAAAATATGACGACTGGTACTTCCGAACAGTACTTGAGGAAATCTTAAATTGTGCAACGAGTGAAAATTGTGGGTGTAAACTTGAGTAGGAGTCCCAACGTCATTTACACTGTGTATTATAATTTCTGATATTAAACTGATTTTCTATGAAAAATGCTTTGAAATTCGATGTCAACTTGTGATTATATATTTTGTTACGGTTTTACTATATACATTTTTAAGAGGGATTTTGGGATTTAAATTTTAATGTTGAGCAGTTAGCTAGCTTTAGCAGTAACTTTCACTAATGTCGTAATTGTCATAATCTTAAATTTGACGTCATTCTATCACAACTAGTTCCCATCAATACTGGATCAGGATTAACATTTAATGAAGAGTACTGTAATGATTACATTTTTTAAAGAAAAGAATGGGTTGGGCGACATGAATTTTTTGTAAATATTGAGTAGGAATTTCTTGATAGTAATCAGTGATGAACTCTTCTCTGGTTATCAGCCGAGTGGTGGCGTCGTCTTGTCGCAACGTTTCAATGAGTTTCGTACCCATCATCTTCTGGCGAACATCACGCCACCACTCGGCTGATAACCCGAGAAGAATTCATCAGTGGAATAAGCCGAGAAAGACTGAAATCACAGATACGTCTGAATCAGTGTTAGCCCAGCACCTGACCTCTTAATACACCATCACACCGACGCTAGCAGACCACACTGAGAGCGCAGTGAGAGGGCTTGTGAGCTTGCCACGTGGCAATCAAGAAAATTAGTCGAGAAGAAGCTGACGGCAGCGCGGCGGCACTGTCGCAGCGGCTGCGTGGAGTGCGGGGACGCTGTCTTGTTGTCAGCACAGAAACAGTGGGCCGGCTGAGTAACGCCTGTCGGTGCAGCAATATCCTCCTGGAAAGGGTGCAGGCCAGTACACAGTTGTTGCTGTTTAGTATTTCTAGCCAAGTGCTACTCTCGCGAATACAAGTGTATATGGGACAATTTCTCAGTTGGTTGGACAGGTCGTGGCTCATCAGCAACAGTGGCTCCCTTGAAATGGCCACCAAGAAGTCCTGACCTCACCACACCTGACAACATGTGATGGGGAGTCATTGAGGCACATGCATCTGCACGTCGCTATGGTGCAGACGAGGAACTGTGCAATGCTCTTCTAGGGGCACAGACACTAGTCCCTCACCCTCTACGCACAAACACACAGAATGGTAAGAGGTGCAGAGATGACGAATTTGCTAATATTGAGTTAGTGGATAAGCTGACAAAAAAATTTACTCTTTATGGAAATGGTAGGAGTGGGTGGTTTCAATCACCCTGCCCGTTTCCTCCAATCTGTTGACGACCCCACCTTAACCAGGTGCAACCAAAGATACCTTGAAACCACCCATACCAAGATTCGTACAATAGAGTATGACAAATCGCCGCTTTTCACCCCCGCAACTACTGCCTCATGAAACCATCCTGTCCAGTTTAGTAACTCACTAAAATGCACAGGACTAACCATTGACTGGAAACTAACATGAAATCTGCACATGCAAATGGTACAGGAAAATTATACAACAGATGACTACTTCTGTAGCCATTTACCGATCAAACATGAGAATTTGATCTTTGTAGTGTACTCCACACCTGCTAAGCTGGAAATTGCCTTGCCTCATTTTCCAAGGCCTGGAGTGTCGCCGATATTCCTATGACACCCCCTCCAAACATCAGATGAATGACTACTGTCGATGCCCAGCACCGTAAGACGTGCCTCAGTCCTACTGCAACTACAAATTCTTGATGTTGACATAGAATAGGCCAGTAGGGGCTGTATAAGGAAAGTGGCAGACGTAAATTAACGGTTAAGGCGGAGATGAACATTCTTGGGCACTAATATATATTTTTAGAAAACTGGGGTCGTCTGCATCAGCCGACATGTCTCCACAGGCCCTTACATAATGTAAGCTCTCGTATACTTAGTTTGAGCAGGACCCTCAGCTGATATACGGATTACTAAGTGTAGCTACTTCAGCGAAACCATATTGCCTGTGACAGGTATCGAACGAAACAGCGAGACCTGTTCCTCAAGAAAAGGAGGAAAGTTTGAACTTTAAAGTTCTCTTGTCATCGAGACCATTCAAACAGTGACATGGCCTCTCACTAGACAAGGATGGGGGCAAGAATCAACAGAACCCATGTTCAAGGAAAAGCCACGCTGGTTCTCTGCAGTGGTTTGCCGAAACCACAGAAATTTAAATCTGGTAAGATGGACCGCGATTTCATCGTTACCTCTCGTAAACGCGGTGCTGAATATACCACGGCTATTGCTACAGATTTGTGGTTTCTGTCTACATCCCGTGTATGGTCATAGTGTGGGAATGTCAGGCACCCTAGCTGTATACCTCGCTTGGAACATTCACACGAAAGAAATATTTGTGGAATAATGTTTGGAGAAACTGTTTGCTAAAGCATGAGGTTGCCACATTCTACAGGCTAGTAGTGTAATTAGTCATCCAGGAACTCGTGAAAGCTTCAAAGCCACAGCATGACCAGAGAAATCTGAGTTTCAAATGTGATGTCATAAGATACAGATTCTTCTACGATATTTCTGCAGCCTTGGTCCAGGGGTAGTTCCGCGTCGAGCGCCGACTGGGAGGGTCGCCAGTTTACTGCCTCACCACAGTACGCGCGCACCTGGACAGCTTTCTGTCGGTGTTTTTCGTGTCGTCGTGTGAAGTACATCGTCGTCAGGACGTTAGTGTCAGTTGTTGTGTGAGTCCACTGATAACAGAGTAGTCCGCTCATAATATCGGCCATGGGTGTTCTGGGAAAAGGCAAAGACAGCTTCAGTTTCGACAAACCCACTGGTTCCTTCCAGCCTGGGTCTTTGGAGATTCACAACTGGCTCGTTGATACAATTCATGAAACAGCTGATCAGGTTCATACAGTCTATTTTCATTCTGATATGTCTTTTTCGTTAAGTTTTTGGATCAACTATAAATAGATAGGTTGCTTTAGCCTCCATGTTCTCAGGTACTGTTTAAGCACTGAGATGGTTCCAGAAGTATGCTGCTTCCTGGTAACGAGGAACTGAAGTATACAAATGTCTGACTGTTTAATCTCCCGCCAGAAGCTGACAACAGTCGACATTTCTCTCTTATAGTCATGTGAGGGGTATACACTGCGAAGCTAGTCCATTCAATACTGGTTGTAATGTTATAGCAGGATCCGTTCAGTGGACATGGTAGTCAAACAAAACATTCCTTCTCATTTACAGAACTCTGATTACCGCACTCATGGAACGAATAAGGGCAAGTAGGGACGTGATTTCTCTGCAACGAACCTTAGACCTAATGTTCAGAGGGAGGTATTTTTGTTGAAGGTCTCCTCTGAACAGCATCGGAAACTGGGATTGGCTGGTCTCGTTTCTACTGCTCACGAGGTTGGTGCTACCTGTTCTCCGTGCGCAATGGAACAACACTTTGCAGTCTCACCATCACAGCACAGCCCTGAAATAGTTGCTGCCAAACTGGCAGTGCAGACAGTGAACACGAGAGACGTCGTATACAGGACAGTGAGGTCGGATGCATCTACCCCTCACACACTGCCCCCTCAAGTGAGTCTGTTGGTTGCTGCATCCTGTAGTGCTGACTCCTACACTACTGACAGGGTCGATGGTGCGAGAATGGAAGCTGAGGTGGCTAGTGTCTCTCCTAGTATCCCTCCCACAGCTGCAGTAACTCCTGCAGAAACATACAAAGGTGGGGAAGTCGTTGAGCCTTCTGTTGTTGCAAACACTAAACAACAGAAAACTGAGGCGCCCCTAGATTTATCTGTTCCGTTGACGTCCCCCATTCAGGCGACGTGGGAACGACCTTCTGTTGTTACTCCCATCGAGGGTATTTGTTTACAGGAAGTCCTGCCTGTCGACCATGATGTACCCTCTCTTGTGCGTTGATCAGAATTTCAAGTCTCTCATTCTAATTGTTTGTCATCTACTTTGGTTAATGTTCAACAACCAAAAATGAATGAGAAGGCGTTATATAACGTGATACCGTTTCCTTCTTTCTCGTCTCAGCATATACCTATGGCACAAGAGTAACATAATCTGCCTGACGTTGTCGTCTACTTTCAGCAATGATAAGGATAACGTGACGACACAAATAGGTGCTAACAGTTTCTTATTACCAAAAGGCAACGTATATGACACGCTCTCGTACATGAAGCCAGTGTATTGAACAGAAAGTAAAGTTTTTAATAGTAGACAGTAGTTGTAGCATAGCAATTGTCATTGCCCAGGTTTGGTCATGGTTTTCAAAGATTAGGTTCACTTCAGTTCCTGGTAGTTTTCTATCATGTAGAATTCAAACGCGCACGTCACATTCCTCTTGAGTAGCTACTAATGACAGATTTCTCCTCTGTCGGCATCAAGTCTACTCCGGTGCTGCTTAAGTACGAGCCCGGAGAGTGAACGATGTCGCAGTTCTACTTCACGGAGGAAGAAACAACTAGAAAGAAAACACTTTGGCTACAGAGGTTGCGCGATTCTAATGCCGAACAGAAAATAAAGCGAAGGAAATCCCTACGTTTGTCGCTTGTAAACCACCCTGTTCCTAACGATCGATTAAATGTACACCATTTAAATGTTTTAATTGCGTATTAGGGCTTGTTTCAGTGAGAAGGGTGTAAGGAAAAGCTCTGTCAATTGTAGGGGCCGCGTATGTGGCGTTGCAGTGTCAGTCGTACTAAACACGACGACAGCATCCATCTTATGACGACTCGGCTTTGTATCACACAACGAGATTTGCCGCGAAATGTGGAATTGTATGTGTAAATGTTCTAAGGTAGATGACTACATCTCCATACGCGTTTCCGGGGCTCGGTTTACAGTGGTGAGTTTTCGACACTGCTAAAGGTGCAAGTGCTTGCCGACCATCAGAAGCACCCGTGTAACAAAAGTCGTTACAGTTTGCCCAGTGACGAATCACCGGACAAAAATTTGGTCACTCTCTTTCATAAGGGAGGATTTCGAGCTAAATGACTGCACGAGCTACGCAGTTATCATATTCCAAAATCCTTGCTTCGATGAAAGTAGGGATGTAGGCTACGTCGGTCGTCAGAACTAAAACTCTACGAAAGGCGAAAATTTTTGACACAACGGAACGTTAATCTCTAACCCAGTATTATGAATTCCCTCTTCAAGTAACGTATCCTGGCACATCTTTCTTATCTCGATATTATATCGTTAGCCGTATTCGATTAAGGAGAAGTCATAGCCTTTTATTCCCTGTAAAAATCGGGCATTACGGATATTACTTCACAAAGCATAATAAAACACATCACACGTACTCCTCAGTAAATGGCCAGAAAACCATGTGCTTCCCGTCAAACCGATATTCGGTCTCCTGTGAAAACGGCCAGCTAAATGAGCCACAGTTCAACAAGAACAGAAAATCGTCGAATTACTGCAATTCTATCGTTTGTGTAAAAAACGAATTGCCGGGACAGTGTTTGAAACGTTTGCTGTCGTTACACCTAGCCAAACGTAACAACGATAGTTATCGGACTAATACTGCGACTCTTGGGGAAATTTGGTTAACTGAATTACTACATGTGTGACACTAATACAACAACGAGATCAGTTCATGAAATCAGTTCTTGATTCCAGGTACAGAGACTACAACTGTCTGATCTATTTGCTTTCAGATACCATCAAGCAGGGATTGAAGCATGCGCCGTCTGTTTCTGCATCTCTATGGTCCATGGCATGAAGGGTGGTGTTTGTCCATATACGAGAACTAGGGGCGTATAACGCAGTCAAGCACCGTAAAATAAAGCTTTGGTGGCCTTCGTTCTCGCTATCGCTGCTGCCCAGCGACACGACCGAATAATATCGCTGACACAAGTTTCTTTTTCTTTTCATCGCCCTTTCAGTGAATTAATTCTCGACTTGGATGCGGTCCTCCTCCATTGTGTACAGGCCCTCGACGCATCGTTTTTTATCTGTTGCCGTTTGACGAATGCTGTTTATAGAATCAGAGGGAGAACAGCGGGACACATTGCCACGAAGTAAAACTGGTTCTCACACTGAGTTTATATTTCGCATCGATACAAAACACATGATACTGTTATCTTGTTTGTTGGGTCTAGACAAGCGATAGCTGGTGACAACATATCCGCTAATTCTACATACATGATTAAGATATCGGCTTGAATCGAGAGGGATATTTCTAGCCACTCCAAACATCAAAACCATGGAGTGTGAACACGTTCCCCTTTTTACCGCTTCGCATATTCTGCACAACGCATGCCATCCAGGTGAGCATAATAAAACAGTATCACGTGAGTTAACTGGCTTGGATAAAAACGTTTTAAAGGTAGTTTTGACGATTTCCTTTACGTGTTTTCCGTAAGGTTTTCTCATACACTCGCCTCCTTCTCATGTAAGTTAACATAAGCAGGAGGCAGCTGTATCAGAAGGCTATGTGCGGAGTACGAAACAGCACCCTCCGGATCCATTAAAATGGTACAACTGGCCAGCGACTAGGAGTGTGATTTCCATGTGGGAACGGACACGCATCTTGCAATGTAGGGATACGCGAGCTTCTCATGTGGGAAAATATTAAAAATTAAGTCGCTGCAGCAAGTAGGGATTCACTCTCATTTCGATTATGATCACTTGCTTGTGAATTATTTTTCCGTTTTCATTTACTTCAGAAAACTGCCATTACTCACGAGATAATTAAAAACTGCCATCATTCCGCGGTGCTAGTAGCAACAGTCAGTCGCTGAGACAGTAACAATGCTGTGTTGGTTGAAGGAGACATAAGATTAACTTAAAACTAAATTGGATTTGTTAAAATTAGATACAGTGGGAATTAGTGAAGTTCGGTGGCAGGTGGAACAAGACTTTTGGTCAGGTGAATACAGGGTTATAAATACAAAGTCAAATAGGGGTAATGCAGGAGTAGGTTTAATAATAAATAAAAAAATAGTAGTATGGTTAAGCTACTACAAACAGCATAGCGAACGCATTATTGGGGCCAAGATATACACGAAGCCCACGCCTACTACAGTAGTACAAGTTTACACGCCAACAAGTTCTGCAGATGATGAAGAAATTGATGAAATGTGTGATGAGATAAAAGAGAAAAAATTGTTCAGGTACTGAAGGGGGACGAAAATTTAATAGTCATGGGTGACTGGAATTCGAGAGTAGGAAAAGGGAGAGAAGGAAATATAGTAGGTGAATGTGGATTGGGGCTAAGAAATGAAAGAAGAAGCCGCCTGGTAGAATTTTGCACAGAGCACAACTTAATCATAGCTAACACTTGGTTCAAGAATCATGAAAGAAGGTTGTATACATGGAAGTACCCTGGAGATACTAAAAGGTATCAGATAGATTATATAATGGTAAGACGGAGATTTAGGAAACAGGTTTTAAATTGTAAGACATTTCCAGGGGCAGATGTGGACTCTGACCACAATCTATCGGTTATGAACTGTAGATTAAAACTGAAGAAACTGCAAAAAGGTGGGAATTTAATGAGATGGGACCTGGATAAACTGAAAGAACCAGAGGTTGTACGGAGTTTCAGGCAGACCATAAGGGAACAATTCACAGGAATGGGGGAAAGAAATACAGTAGAAGAAGAATGGGTAGCTTTGAGGAATGAAATAGTGAAGGCAGCAGAGGATCAAATAGGAAAAAGACGAGGGCTAGTAGAAACCCTTGGGTAACAGAAGAAACATTAAATTTAATTGATGAAAGGCGAAAATATAAAACTGCAGCAAATGAAGCAGGCAAAAAGGAAAACAAACATCTCAAAAATGACATCTACAGGAAGTGCAAAATGGCTAAGCAGGAATGGCTAGAGGACAAATGTAAGGATGTAGAGGCTTATCTCACTAGGGGTAAGATAGATACTGCCTACAGGAAAATTAAAGACACCTTTGGAGAAAAGAGAACCACTTGTATGAATACCAAGAGCTCAGATGTAAACCCAGTTCTAAGCAAATCAGGGAAAGCAGAAAGGTGGAAGGAGTATATAGGGGGTCTATACAAGGGTGATGTACTTGAGGACAATATTATGGAAATGGAAGAGGATGTAGATGAAGATGTAATGGGAGATATGATACTGCGTAAAGAGTTTGACAGAGCGCTGAAAGACCTGAGTCGAAACAAGGCCCCCGGAGTAGACAACATTCCATTAGAACTACTGACAGCCTTGGCAGAGCCAGTCCTGACAAAACTCTACCGTCTGGTGAGCAAGATTTATGAGACAGGCGAAATACCCTCAGACTTCAAGAAGAATATAATAATACCAATCCTAAAGAAAGCAGGTGTTCACAGATGTGAAAATTACCGATCTATCAGTTTAATAAGTCACAGCGGCAAAATAATTTACTGACAAATGGAAAAAATGGTAGAAGCCGACCTCGGGGAAGATCAGTTTGGATTCCGTAGAAATGTTGGAACACGTGAGGTAATACTGACCCTACGACTTATCTTAGAAGAAAGATTAAGGAAAGGCAAACCTACGTTTCTAGCATTTGTAGACTTAGAGAAAGCTTTTGACAATGTTGATTGGAATACTCTCTTTCAAATTGTGAAAGTGGCAGGGGTAAAATACAGGGAGCGAAAGGCTATTTACAAATTGTACAGAAAACAGATGGCAGTCGAGGGGTATGAAAGGGAAGCAGTGGTTGGGAAGGGAGTGAGACAGGATTGTAGCCTATCCCCGATGTTATTTAATCTGTATATTGAGCAAGCAATAGAAGAAACAAAAGAAAAGTTCGGAGTAGGTATTGAAATCCATGGAGAAGAAATAAAAACTTTGAGGTTCGCTGATGACATTGTAATTCCGTCAGAGACAGCAAGGGACTTGGAAGAGCAGTTGAACGGAATGGACAGTGTCTTGAAAGGAGAGTATAAGATGAATATCAACAAAAGCAAAACGAGTATAATGGAATGTGATCGAATTAAGTCGGGTAATGCTGAGGGAATTAGATTAGGAAATGAGACTTTTAAAGTAGTAAAGGAGTTTTGCTATTTGGGGAGCAAAATCACTGATGATGGCCGAAGTAGAGAGGATATAAAATGTAGACTGGCAATGGCAACGAAAGCGTTTCTGAAGAAGGAAAATTTGTTAACATCCAGTATAGATTTAAATGTCAGGAAGTCGTTTCTGAAAGTATTTGTATGGAGTGTAGCCATGTATTGAAGTGAAGCGTGGACGATAAATAGGTTAGACAAGAAGAGAATAGAAGCTTTCGAAATGTGGTGCCACAGAAGATGATGAAGATTAGATGGGTAGATCACATAACTAATGAGGAGGTATTGAATAGAATTGGGGAGAAGAGGAGCTTGTGGCACAACTTGACTAGAAGAAGGGATCGGTTGGTAGGACATGTTCTGAGACTTCGAGGGATCACCAATTTAGTATTGGAGGGCAGCGTGGAGGGTAAAAATCGTAGAGGGAGACCAAGAGATGAATACACTAAGCAGATTCAGAAGGATGTAGGCTGCAGTAGGTACTGGGAGATGAAGAAGCTTGCATAGGATAGAGTAGCATGGAGAGCTGCATCAAACCTGTCTCAGGACTGAAGACCACAGCAACAACAACAAAATCAGCTTCTACATTATTGCTATCGGCTTTTGTGATTAACGTCTAAATGTGCTCACAGTCAGTAGTGTAATTATGCGGATCAGATGGTGCTTTCGTGATTTTGTGTTTCGCGTGCTGGCTTTGCAGTGACGAATAGCCAGACGACCAGGCTGGAAGTCATTCAATGACGTATGTGTACCGTACGTAAAATATGTATAATTTAAGCAGAGGTGGTTGAGCAAGGTTTGCCATCCGGCAAAGTTATACAAAGTGCGAAAAATCAATCTGCCCAAAAGAGTAGGGAGGAAAGACAGTATGAAAGACATGAATTCGAGTACAGCAACTAGCGGTTGCAAATCCATATTTATGGCGCTACAGGAACGCAATTAAAATCTGACATATTGACGTCTTTACTCAAAACGAAATGTATGCGCAAACACACTCTAACCAGTCTCCAGGATGATATCAAGGAAAACTTCAAACATCACATACTCAGCCAACGTTCCAGACAGCACTTCTTTAGAAACAACCACATGTCCATGTTTTATGTTTCCAGATGTCTTAACAAGCTCGAAGTAAATAATAATTAAGCGTCCACCTAACTAAGTATGTTGTAACAAAGGTTGAAACAGACTACCACTTCATGCTGGCATAGCGCCGTAAATATTCAACTATGATCTCCAGTTCCCATACTCAGACTATTATTATTATTTTTGATGCCGTCTTTCTGCCTACACCTTTGGTCATATAGTTTCTCCGCACACTGCATATCCCAGACAAGATGTTACAGAATGATGGTCGAATTGCCAGGAGACCATAGAAAGTGCTGGAAACGGCAAAATGACAGAATGCGTTCGTGGCGATTTATAGCTTTGAAATTTACCAGATGGTAACCACGTGACAGAAAATGAGATACGTTTAACCAAGGTGCTACGATGTAAGATGTAAAATATGTTTCTTCATTACAGAAAATTACCAGCTGAAATAGTGAATGTATAAATGTCGTGACAAAAGGGTACGTCCAGTTACTATGGGCAACATATGAGACCCTACAGCATCGATATTAATGAAGCGAAGGACTATGCACCGTTGGTCAGTTCTCAAGGCATTGAAAATGAAACACGATTTGTGTTGGTAGCATTGCTGCTGTGATTCTGAGTAAAGACGAAATAATTTTATTGCTTCTGTGATGTGGAAGTGATGACTCAGAGACTGATGCATAGTGTGATATCAACTCCTCAACTCCTCTTTGTATCTGGATATCTATCTGGTATACAGTAACCTAGGGAGTAAGCCTTGTGTGCATAGTAATTCTTGTGCACAATGACTCTTGGACATGCAGTATCTCTTGTGGATGTAGTAATTCTTGCATGCACAATAACTGTACTCTTGTGTGTGCAGTAACTCTCATGGGTGCAGTAACTCTTGCATGTGCAGTAACTCTTGTGCATGCAGTAAATCATGTACATACGGAAAGTCTTGTGTGTGCAACAACTATTGTTCATGCAGTAACTCTCATACATAGTTACACTTTTGCATGCCATACCTATAATGCAGTCAGTAACTGTTGGGTGTGCAGTAACTGTTGCATTTGCAGAAACTTTTCTGTACACAGTAACACTTGCATGTAGAATTACACTGGAATGTGCAGGAACTGTTGTACATTCAGCAATTCTAGCTAGTGTAGCAACCATAGTGTGTGGAGGATCTCTTGCATGCACAGTATTTCTAATGGGCAGTGTAAGTCACACTTGTGCAGTGGCTCCTGGATACACAGTAACTCCTTCATGCACAGTGACTCTTGCATGTACAGTAAGTCTCTTGTTTCCAGCTAATGTGTGTGCAATAACTGTGGAGTTTGCATTAATTGCTTTCCATGCTGTAATGCAGAAAGAAATAGATGCAGAGAGAGAAAAGTAGGAAGTAGAAAGAATGGATGGAGGGTGGGAGGGTAGGAGGGCGTGATGGAGGGTGGGAGGGAGGGAGGCAGGGAGGTTGGGGTGGGATGTAGGAAGGAAGGGAGAGGGAGAGAAGGTGGGAGGTGTGAGAGAGGGAAAGTGACAGAGATAAGGGGAGGAGGAGGGGAGTTGGACGGAGGTATGGTGAGAAGATGGAGGAAGGGTATAGGGCAAAGAGGATGATAAGAAGAGAGGGGCTCAAATTCAAAGATATAGTAGCGACAGCAATTGAGAGATTCACACCTCATAAATTGATAAGAGATGGAACTGATCCCCCATGGTACACAAAACAGGTCCGAACGCTGTTGCAGAGGCAACGGAAAAAGCGTGCGAAGTTCAGAAGAACGCGAAATCCCGAAGATTGGCTAAAATTTGCAGACGCGCGAAATTTGGCATGGACTTCAATGCGAGATGCCTTTAATAGGTTCCACAACGAAACATTGTCTCGAAATTTGGTAGACAATCCGAAGAAATTCTGGTCGTATGTAAAGTACACAAGCGGCAAGACGCAGTCAATACCTTCGCTGCGCAGTGCTGATGGTATTGTTACCGACGACTGTGCCGCTAAAGCGGAGTTATTGAACGCAGTTTTCCGAAATTCCTTCACCAGGGAAGACGAATGGAATATTCCAGAATTTGAAACAGGAACAGCTGCTAGCAGAGTTTCTTAGAAGTAGATACCTTAGGAGTTGCGAAGCAACTCAAATCGCTTGATACGGGCAAGTCTTCAGGTCCAGATTGTATACCGATTAGGTTCCCTTCAGATTACGCTGATACAATTGCTCCCTACTTAGCAATCATATACAACCGCTCGCTCACCGATAGATCTGTACCTACAGATTGGAAAATTGCGCAGGTCGCACCAGTGTTTAAGGAGGGTAGTAGGAGTAATCCATCGAACTACAGACCTATATCATTGACGTCGGTTTGCAGTAGGGTTCTGGAGCATATACTGTATTCAAACATTATGAATCACCTCGAAGGGAACGATCTATTGATACGTAACGAGCATGGTTTCAGAAAACATCGTTCTTGTGCAACACAGCTAGCTCTTTATTCGCACGAAGTAATGGCCGCTATCGACGGGGGATCTCAGATTGATTCCGTATTTCTAGATTTCCGGAAGCTTTTGACACCGTTCCTCACAAGCGACTTCTAATCAAGCTGCGGGCCTATGGTGTATCATCTCAGTTCTGCGACTGTATTCGTGATTTCCTGTCAGGAAGGTCGCAGTTCGTAGTAATAGACGGCAAATCATCGAGTAAAACTCAAGTGATATCAGGTGTTCCCCAGGGAAGCGTCCTGGGATCTCTGCTGTTCCTAATCTATATAAATGACCTCGGTGATGATCTGAGCAGTTCTCTTAGTTTGTTCGCAGATGATGCTGTAATTTAGCGTCTAGTAAGGTCATCTGAAGACCAGTATCAGTTGCAAAGCGATTTAGAAAAGATTGCTGTATGGTGTGGCAGGTGTCAGTTGACGCTAAATAACGAAAAGTGTGAGGTGATCCACGTGAGTTCCAAAAGAAATCCGTTGAAATTCGATTACTCGATAAATAGTACAATTCTCAAGGCTGTCAATTCTACTAAGTACCTGGGTGTTAAAATTACGAACAACTTCAGTTGGAAAGAATACATAGATAATATTGTGGGGAAGGCGAGCCAAAGGTTGCGTTTCATTGGAAGGACACTTAGAAGATGCAACAAGTCCACTAAAGAGACAGCTTACACTACACTCGTTCGTCCTCTGTTAGGATATTGCTGCACGATGTGGGATCCTTACCAGGTGGGATTGACGGAGGACATCGAAAGGGTGCAAAAAAGGGCAGCTCGTTTTGTATTATCACGTAATAGGGGAGAGAGTGTGACAGATATGATACGCGAGTTGGGATGGAAGTCATTAAAGCAAAGACTTTTTCGTCGCGGCGATATCTATTTACGAAATTTCAGTCACCAACTTTCTCTTCTGAATGCGAAAATATTTTGTTGAGCCCAACCTACATAGGTAGGAATGATCATCAAAATAAAATAAGAGAAATCAGAGATCTAACAGAAAGGTTTAGGTGTTCGTTTTTCCCGCGCGCTGTTCGGGAGTGGAATGGTAGAGAGATTGTATGAATATCGTTTGATGAACCCTCTGCCAAGCACTTAAATGTGAGTTGCAGAATAATCATGTAGATGTAGATGTAGAGGAGGGAATGGGCGAGGAAAAGAAGCAGGAAGACAGATGGGGGACTGAATGGAGGGATAGAGAGAAAAAAACAACCAAATGCCTTTTATACCGTATTGCCTTTCTGTTGTCTATAATTACTAGGTGTTTCCGAACTTAGGTAGGGAGTGTGCATATATATATATATAGGGTAGTATATATATATATATATATATATATATATATATATATATATATACACACTCCTGGAAATTGAAATAAGAACACTGTGAATTCATTGTCCCAGGAAGGGGAAACTTTATTGACACATTCCTGGGGTCAGATACATCACATGATCACACTGACAGAACCACAGGCACATAGACACAGGCAACAGAGCATGCACAATGTCGGCACTAGTACAGTGTATATCCGCCTTTCGCAGCAATGCAGGCTGCTATTCTCCCATGGAGACGATCGTAGAGATGCTGGATGTAGTCCTGTGGAACGGCTTGCCATGCCATTTCCACCTGGCGCCTCAGTTGGACCAGCGTTCGTGCTGGACGTGCAGACCGCGTGAGACGACGCTTCATCCAGTCCCAAACATGCTCAATGGGGGACAGATCCGGAGATCTTGCTGGCCAGGGTAGTTGACTTACACCTTCTAGAGCACGTTGGGTGGCACGGGATACATGCGGACGTGCATTGTCCTGTTGGAACAGCAAGTTCCCTTGCCGGTCTAGGAATGGTAGAACGATGGGTTCGATGACGGTTTGGATGTACCGTGCACTATTCAGTGTCCCCTCGACGATCACCAGTGGTGTACGGCCAGTGTAGGAGATCGCTCCCCACACCATGATGCCCGGTGTTGGCCCTGTGTGCCTCGGTCGTATGCAGTCCTGATTGTGGCGCTCACCTGCACGGCGCCAAACACGCATACGACCATCATTGGCACCAAGGCAGAAGCGACTCTCATCGCTGAAGACGACACGTCTCCATTCGTCCCTCCATTCACGCCTGTCGCGACACCACTGGAGGCGGGCTGCACGATGTTGGGGCGTGAGCGGAAGACGGCCTAACGGTGTGCGGGACCGTAGCCCAGCTTCATGGAGACGGTTGCGAATGGTCCTCGCCGATACCCCAGGAGCAACAGTGTCCCTAATTTGCTGGGAAGTGGCGGTGCGGTCCCCTACGGCACTGCGTAGGATCCTACGGTCTTGGCGTGCATCCGTGCGTCACTGCGGTCCGGTCCCAGGTCGACGGGCACGTGCACCTTCCGCCGACCACTGGCGACAACATCGATGTACTGTGGAGTCCTCACGCCCCACGTGTTGAGCAATTCGGCGGTACGTCCACCCGGCCGACCGCATGCCCACTATACGCCCTCGCTCAAAGTCCGTCAACTGCACATACGGTTCACGTCCACGCTGTCGCGGCATGCTACCAGTGTTAAAGACTGCGATGGAGCTCCGTATGCCACGGCAAACTGGCTGACACTGACGGCGGCGGTGCACAAATGCTGCGCAGCTAGCGCCATTCGACGGCCAACACCGCGGTTCCTGGTGTGTCCGCTGTGCCGTGCGTGTGATCATTGCTTGTACAGCCCTCTCGCAGTGTCCGGAGCAAGTATGGTGGGTCTGACACACCGGTGTCAATGTGTTCTTTTTGCCATTTCCAGGAGTGTATATATATATATATATATATATATATATATATATATATATATATATATATATATATACTATCCTCCATTAGTTGGGAAACTTGGAAACACCTAGTAATTATAGACAAGAGAAAGAAAAAACAGTACATTACAATCAGGGGATTGTGGCGGCAGTTCCATGTTTTTCAATATTTTATGAACCCATAGAGACTTCACATAGTTCTGACACAAGCGAGACGTATGTTTTGGCTCGTTGTCTTGCTGGAAGTTAAACCCTTGCACAATCAGACTCATACCAGATGTCTTAGCATGTCGCTGGTAAATGGCATGATGATCCTTTTGGTTCATTTTTTCCATCTATTTTCACCAAATATCCGACTTTATTCCCTCTATAGGATCCCCATACCATCACAGAACCCCCTCCATGCTTTACAGTTGGAATTACGCACTGTGGATTCAAGCGTTCAGGGGGTAAATGGCTTAAAAACTGACGGAGTTTACTTCCACATATTTGGAACTTGGATTCATCAGTTAGTAAGACTCTTTCCCAATCCTCTGCTGTCCAATGTTGGGGTGTCATAGCCCACTCAAGCCTTTTCTTCTTGTTAACAGTGCGCAACAGTGGTTTCCTTGTTGCTACATAACCTTGTCATCTGCCAGTCGTCGTCTCACTGTTGACTCACCCACTGGAGTATCTCTCGTTACGTTTATTCAGCAGTCACTTCAGGGACAGTTTCTAATCTGTTTCGTTTACTGGTCACTACCAAATACTTTCCTTGGCGTTCTGATATCTTCCTGGGTGCTCGTGAGCGAGGACGATCTCCATAGGAGCCTGTTTCTTGACGCTGGTGTACGGTTTTGACAACTCCGGTGATGGAAATCATCAGTTTCATTGCGATTTGTCGGACACGATTGACATCTTGGTGGAATGTGATAACCATTACCCATTATTCATAAGGTTCAAATGGTTCAAATGGCTCTGAGCACTATGGGACTTAAATTCTGACGTCATCAGTCCCCTACAACTTAGAACTACTTAAACCTAACTAACCTAAGGACAACACACACATCCATGCCCGAGGCAGGATTCGGACCTGCGACCATAGTCATCGTGTGGATCCAGACTGTAACATGTAGAACCGCTCGATCACTCCGGCTCATAAGGAATCTGGCACTTTGTGGTTATTTTCAATTACTTTCGCAGCGTGTTATACCTTTATCAAACACATCCACAAGTGAACAGAAATATAAACAAAGTACCTCTGCATAGCCATGCGGTCTACTCGCGCCACCTGGCGTGTTTAGTAGGACTGCTTCGACAGGTAACGTTGGTTTACATAAATAGGAACGATACTAGTATGTTCCAAAATGTATGTATATGTACAATGATTAAGTGTACAATACTGTACATGTCATTATTAACCGTTATTTGAGCTTGCTATTCCGTATACTAACAAATAAATCACACATAGTGTTTATATATATTTTATATAGTGTAAATAATAATATGTTTACTATAATTGCGATCACGCCAACATGTTTTTCAGGCAATTAAATGGAGACTGATGAGGAGCAAACACACACTAATTCTCTGGTGATACCAGAGTATGATCTTCCATGAAGTTGGGAGACTTCGATTAATACAGTGTTGACACCAAGTTGTAGAATAGGAGCTGTGCCTAACTGCAAACTGCTATCTGCCACAACAGCAACAGAAATTTACAGATCAAACACGCACAAATCGCCGTACATTGGAGCACTACAATATTTAAACCACAAGCACTGCTGTGTGACGCCAGTGGAGAAGTTTTCAGAAGAGAATCGATGGTAAGCAATTTGCTCTAATGTGGGATGTGAGTGAGATGTGTACCAACCCCACTAGATATGCCTAATGCATTGTGCATCCAACAGTGCACGTGAGATACCAGCCCTGCTAGATGTGCCTAATGGCATTGTTTGTCCAACAGTGTGTTTGACATAGCAGCCCTGCTAGATATGCCGAATGGTGGTGTGTGTCCAAAAGTCTGCATTACATTCCTTAGAGACTATTCACCACAACGTTTAATGACAAAGTATGCGACATGCCCACACTCGGCTTTTTGTGTCTTCTATAATTGCAAGCTAACAACTTTCTGTTATTTGCCTTAATGTGAACACTTGATTCTATCAATGTCTCATTCTTCTAGATCAACAGAAAGCACACTATTGGCGTCGATGGCGCGTCTCTTCGTGTTTTAAAACATGTAACATAAGTGGCAGTCACATCTGATTGACTTCACTTAGGAGCACGAAACTCGTACACCGCCAACAGACCGTCAACCTCAGTTTGTGACATAAATTTGAACTCGATACACCAAATTGTTCCAGGGAAAAACGGATCATAAGACGGACACACAATAACTGATGAAAAATTGAGAGAAAAGATATTTTTTGTGTTAGATAATAAACTAAACATCTGTCCATATTTGCCAGATGAGGCAAACCATACAGTGATAACTGAATGCTGCAGACAAGAGTATTGAGACAACCTGCATTCTGTGCCACTTTCCATTGTTGCCAGATGTATCGAAGATGGCGGCGATGACGTCATCCAAGATGGTGGCTGTGATGCCATCAAAGATGGTGGATTTGGGTGGGAACTTTGAATTTTGGTGAGAAGGAGGTCAACTGGGCTACCCGCACTAACATAACCCCCCAAAAAATGGGGGGAACTTCAGAATCCAACAGGATAACGAACACATCACACCCCAGTTATCTATACTAACTTAAGAAAATGGCAGGAAGATAGGTCACTTGGGCTACCTCCACTATCCTATGTCAACCAACCACCACCTCTTCCTAGGAACTTGTGGGGAGTGGACTCGACCTGTGCTTGATGTAAGTCTTTATTATTCTGTAAGCACTATTTTATTTAAACAATTAGAGGCACTACCACCATCCAGTTTGGTCGCCAACATGTCCAGACTTCATCTCACCTAGTCACAGTAGCACCACCAGAGGGTGCTGTCATCCTCCTGTAATGTAATCGAAGATGGTGGGAGTGAATGGAGGGAAACAATGGGGTCGCCATGGGGTCTGGAGTCCAACTGATCTAGTACACAGTACCACCGCTAGAGGGCGCTCTACTACATGACATATTACAAGATGACCGCCATGATGAGGCAAGTACCATTATCCAAGATGGTGGGAAACAGTGTATTCACCACAAGGTCTGGGTCTAGTACACAGTACCACCACCAGAGTGTGTTGTCATACATTCCATGATGTAATCCAAGATGATGTTCTGGGGGGGGGGGGGGGGGGAGGGAAATGGTGGGAAAATGACTCTGTCTGAGCTGTACATAAGTCTCTATTTTGCAGAAAGTGTGTCCATCACAAGATCTAGAGTTCAACTGACCTAGTACACAGTACTGCCACCAGAGGGTGCTGTCAAACCATGCACAGGTGCCCTCAAGCATGAGGCAGCAACATCCCTTTCATACTTGACACTTAAGGAATTCCTCCCGAAAATAAGTGATCACCTAGACACTGTTGCTGACACGACCAGATGGGAGCGAAGACCTATTTGCACAGTGAAGACACCCCCAGGGGCGCATGCACCTCCACACTGCCATGAGTCACCACCAGACGCAAGCCAGTGTGACCCATCACTCCCTCACTGCTGCTGCCTATACCGACCAGGTGAAAGTTGCGAATATTTTCGAGTATACAGTTAGAGTTCTCCAAGTGTTACACTAACATCACAGAACTCCAGCATGCGTTCATGCCATTCCCATATGCAAGACACCTCTGGGTAGCAAACGTGTTTTCCCATTACTGATGTGATACCTGAGGATACTAACATCACCACATAGCACAGGGTGCATTGTTCCTAGCACGACGTGTGAGATGCATGTAACCATGCTTAACCACCCAGCATGACTGATGCAATGCCGTGAAGTGTGCGTGCATAGCTACAAACCATCACAAGCGCATCTAACAAGGTTCTCAATGTTATACTGATGTCACATGGCTATGCAAAATAACAGCCAGGTAGACCTCTCGGAAATTGTATAGTGTCCCAGAAAGAGGTAATGCTCGCTTTCTTGATGTCCCAGCTTGTATGCATGGAAAGTCTTGCCCTAACAGAACCTGTTTACGAAAATAACGCAGAATAACGTCGAATGCGATCTTCCTCATGGTCCTAACATGGCACCCCAACCATTATGTCTTACCCTTCCTGCTTTCAACATACACAAACGTTCTCACCGCTGTGTAGAGATTCCTATATCCCAGCAAAAAGGATGTAAATAAATAGAGAACTATGATTGGCTCTTATCGAATTTACACTATGAATTACTGATGCTGCAGGTGTGGAAGCACCCTCTACCTTTTTATCTATCTTTCTGCAGACCAGACTTTCAGCAGTTATTTTACACAGATCGCTATATTGCACCAGCAATTAAATCTTACAAACTATCCTACATATCGTCAAATATGGAAAGACACTTATTCAATTACACTGCTTTCCTACAGAGGACAGAACCTTGAATATTAGAACGTGAAACCGACCCAAAACCCATCAATATATCACAGTGTACCCTACATATTGTCAAATACAGAAAGATTCCTACTCAATTACACTGCCCTCCCACCCAGGACAGGAACTTGAATATTAGAACGTGGAGACAATCTCCAACCGATCAATATATCACTGCATACTGTGTCGATGTAGTAAACAATCAATTCCTATCCTGCACCATACAAAAATCTCCCTTTTACGTCATTCGTACATGTAATGTGAAGACAAACAGCACAGTACATATATCAACATCTACATCCATACTCCGTAAGCCACCTCACGGTGTGTGGCGGAGGGTATCTTGAGTACCTCTATCTGTTCTCCCTTCTATTCCAGTCTCGTATTGTTTGTGGAAAGAAGGATTGTCGGTATGCCTCTGTGTGGGCTCTAACCTCTCAGATTTTATCCTCATGGTCTCTTCGCGAGACATACGTAGGAGGCAGCAATATACTGTTTGACTCCTCAGCGAAGGTATGTTCTCGAAACTTCAACAAAAGCCCATACTGAGCTACTGAGCGTCTCTCCTGCAGAGTCTTCCACTGGAGTTTATCTATCATCTCCGTAATGCTTTCGCGATAACTAAATGATCCTGTAACAAAGTGCACTGTTCTCCATTGGATCTTCTCTATCTCTTCTATCTATCTGGTACAGATCCCACACTGCTGAGCAGTATTCAAGCAGTGGGCGAACAAGCGTACTGTAACCTACTTCCTTTGTTTTCGGATTTCATTTCCATAGGATTCTTCCAATGAATCTCAAATGGCATCAGCTTTACTGACGATCAACTTTATATGATCATTCCATTTTAAATCACTCTTATTGCGCCCTCCCAGATAATTTATGGAATTAACTGCTTCCAGTTGCTGACCTGCTATATTGTAGCTAAATGATAAGGGATCTTTCTTTCTATGTATTCGCAGCACATTACACTTGTCTACATTGAGATTCAATTGCCATTCCCTGCACCATGCGTCAATTCGCTGCAGATCCTCCTGCATTTCAGTACAATTTTCCATTGTTACAACCTGTCGATATACCACAGAATCATCCGCAAAAAGCCTTAGTGAACTTCCGATGTCATCCACAAGGTCATTTATGTAAATTGTGAATAGCAACCGTCCTACGCCACTCCCCTGCGGCACACCTGAAATCACTCTTATTTTGGAAGACTTCTCTCCATTGAGAATGACATGCTGCGTTCTGTTATCTAGGAACTCTTCAATCCAATCACACAATTGGTCTGATAGTCCAAATGTTCTTACTTTGTTCATTAAATGACTGTGGGGAACTGTATCGAATGCCTTGCGGAAGTCAAGAAACACGGCATCTACCTGGGAACCCGTATCTATGGCCGTCTGAGTCTCGTGGACGAATAGCGCGAGCTGGGTTTCACACGATCGTCTTTTTCGAAACCCATGCTGATTCCTACTGAGTAGATTTCTAGTCTCCAGAAAAGTCATTATACTCGAACGTAATATGTGTTCCAAAATTCTACAACTGGTAGACGTTGGAGATATAGGTCTATAGTTCAATAGCTCTGTGCGACGTCCCTTCTTGAAAACGGGGATGACCTGTGCCCTTTTCCAATCCTTTGGAACGCTACGCTGTTCTAGAGACATACATTTCACCGCTGCAAGAAGAGGGGCAAGTTCCTTCGCGTACTCTGTGTAAAATCGAACTGGTATCCCATCAGGTCCTGCGGCCTTTCCTCTTTTGAGCGATTTTAATTGCTTCTCTATCCCTCTGTCGTCTATTTCGTTGTCATCTGTGCGACAATCTAGAGAAGGAACTACAGTGCAGTCTTCCTCTGTGAAACAGCTTTGAAAAAAGACATTTAGTATTTCGGCCTTTAGTCTGTCATCCTCTCTTTCAGTACCATTTTGGTCACAGAGTGTCTGGACATTTTGTTTTGATCCACCTACCGCTTTGACATCAGACCAAAATTTCTTAGGATTTTCTGCCAAGTCAGTACATAGAACTTTAATTTCGAATTCATTGAACGTCTCTCGCATAGCCCTCCTCTCACTACATTTCGCTTCGCGTAATTTTTGTTTGTCTGCAAGGCTTTGGCTATGTTTATGTTTGCTGTGAAGTTCCCTTTACTTCCGCAGCAGTTTTCTAACTCGGTTGCTGTACCACGGTGGCTCTTTTCCATCTCTTACGATCTCGCTTGGCACATACTCATCTAACACATATTGTACGACGGTTTTGAACTTTGTCCACTGATCCTCAACACTATCTGTACATGAGACAAATCTTTTG
Source organism: Schistocerca piceifrons (assembly GCF_021461385.2). NCBI lineage: Eukaryota > Metazoa > Arthropoda > Insecta > Orthoptera > Acrididae > Schistocerca > Schistocerca piceifrons. The sequence goes on along the minus strand of NC_060148.1, from coordinate 70,169,419 downwards.
TGTTGAGCCATCAGGTACTCTGAAATCTGCTTTTTGTCACTTTTGCTAAACACAAAAATCTTCCTACCTTTTTTAATATTTCTATTTACGGCTGAAATCATCGATGCAGTAACCGCTTTATGATCGCTAATTCCCTGATCTGCGTTAACTGTTTCAAATAGTTCGGGTCTGTTTGTCACCAGAAGGTCTAATATGTTATCGCCACGAGTTGGTTCACTGTTTAACTGCTCAAGGTAGTTTTCAGATAAAGCACTTAAAAAAATTTCACTGGATTCTTTGTCCCTGTCATACGTTATGAACGTTTGAGTCTCTTAGTCTATATCCGGCCAATTAAAATCTCCATCCAGAACTATAACATGGTGGGGAAATCTACTCGAAATATTTTGCAAATTATCCTTCAGGTGCTCAGCCACAACAGCTGCTGAGCCAGGGGGCCTATAGAGACATTCTATTACCATGTCTGAGCCTGCTTTAACCGTGACCTTCACCCAAATTATTTCACATTTCGGATGTCTGTCAACTTCGTTCCGTACTATTGCACTTCTTATCGCTATAAACAGGCCTCCCCCTTCACTGTCCAGCCTTTCTTTGCGGTATACATTCCAATCTGAGTTTAGTATATATTCGTGGCACTAGATATTTACCGTGAGGTTGGCTGTTATCCACTCCCAACAGGAGACCAGAGTACCCTCAGAGGACCGAAGTCACGGTCAGAACTGTTCTACAAATTAGGGCTTGATTCCCCCACGACACAAACGCATTACTGTCTGTGATCCAGATCTGCTTACTTGCTTGTTTTTCTACACCCATCTCCAGACTCTGGGATTACAAGAACACATATATTTTAGCATGGTTCGCCATAATATAATACAGTAGAGCGTCGATTATCCGAACTCCGGCCAACCGAACGACCGCTCAACCGAACTGTGTACTTGCTCGCACCTGTTATTCTCCCACCATACCATCCATCATCGCCCTCACTCGTAAACCAAGTTTCCCACAGTAGTCGCCGCACTGGGCCACCGCTGCTTCTAATGGGGCCTTCACGAGGCGCTGCTGACCGGCCGAGCCGCCAGTCGCTGTGTTTCAACAATCAGCCCACTTCTGTCGGCTCGGCACTGGCAGCAGAAGTAGCGGCAGTGTCAGAGCTGTCCACAGCAACAGCTGCGCCAGCTTAGAGTTGGGGCGTGCTGCTCCGCGCAATTTGAAGGACTGCGCGCTCCCGAGAAGAGCAAACAGTCACCTTCTGTTCTCTGTTAGGACCACTTGTGTGCTGCTGCGTGAAGAAAACTTGACGATACAAAATGCTTAAACGTAAACGTGTTGTCCTTTCTATGAGGGACAAGTACGATATTATTAAGAGATTAGAAGAAGGTGAATCTGCAACCACTTTATCCAATGAGTACAAGGTGGGGAAGTCGACAATTACGGATATAAAAAAAGAAAAGACGAGCATAGCAAATTTTATAGCCATGCTTGATGCTACTGATGGATCAACAAGCCGTAAAACTATGAAGCTCGCTACTAACACAGATCTAGATGATGCTGTTTACAAGTGGTTTACACAAAAGAGATCGGAAGGAGAACCTGTCTCAGGTCCCATTCTGTGTGAGAAGGCAATGCAGTTCAACGAAAAACTTGGAGGGCCTTCGAACTTTAAAGCGAGCACGGGCTGCTTAAAACGCTTCAAGTCAAGAAACGACATTCATGAGCTTACAATACAGGGAGAAAAAATGTCGGCTGATTCTTCAGCATCTGATTCTTTCAAAGTCAAACTAAGGGACGTATTAAGGGAAGAAGATTATGCTCTCGAAAACGTTCACAATGCTGACGAAACTGGACTTAACTGGAAAGCTTTACCGAGAAAAACTCTTGTTTCACGTCATGAATTAGCAGCACCTGGTCCTAAAACAAGCAAGGACCGTATTACAGCTTTGGCTTGTGCTAATGCTACTGGAAATCACTGACTGCCTATGTTCGTCATTGGTAAAAGTAAAAAACCGCGTTATTTCATGCACGTTAATATGTCAGCCCTGCCTGTTGTGTACACCTCGCAAAAGAGTACCTGGATGTATAGTACGATTTTTATGGAGTGATTTCAGGACGTTTTCGTACCCTCTGTAAAATCTCATCAGCTAAAGAATGGGAAGAGGGAGAAAACACTACCTCTCCTTGACAATGCACCAACTCATCCGTCATGTGATGTTTTAAACGAAAAAGACGAGGTCATAAAGGTAATATTTCTTCCACCTAACGTAACCTCCTTATTACATCCCATGGATCAAGAGACTTTCAAACGATATTACAAGAAAGAATTGTTGCGTAAGTTATTGTTAGAAAGAGAAGAGGATGGAGAAGGAAGTCTCTTAAGAAATCATAAGAATATTGACTTGAAAGACGCGTCCTACATGATCACCGCAGCATGGAATAGTGTAAAAGAAGAGAATTTGAAGAAAGCCTGGAATAAAATTCTGGACACACAAGAAAATTCACAAGGTACGATTGAAAATGACGAACAGAATGATATGTCCAAAATTCTTGGTATGCTAAAAGGAATAGATTGCCACGAATGTGATGCAGAAGACGTTCATGAATGGATGAATATCGATGATGCAGATCCAGGACATTAAATCATGCAGGACAGGGAGATTGTAAACGTCGTCACTGATAAAGATGACGCCGCCAGCATCTCATCAATCAGTGCTCCAGAAAGCGAAGATGAAAGTATACCAACAGCTTCTGAGGCGTTCACTTGTTTAGATACTGCCTTGTGATGGTTTGAGGCCCAAGATGAAAGTGACCAGTTTCAGATATCTGTAATGAAGAAAGTACGTGACTTAGCTGCTCGTAAGCGTGTAGGCTTGCTTAGACAGACCAAAATAAAGGATTTTTTAAACGTTAATTTTGTATACTGTGTGTATTGTTCATGCAAAATGCCTATGTAATATGTATATATTTATGTTTAATAAACTGTGCCACTTCCTACTGAAGTTGCCTTTGTATGTTACTTTGTAATACTAAAAGAGATGCCTGTTTTTATGAATAAATTTACTGTACAGTACTTCTTTTTCGCAAATAAACATGTACAGTTCGATTATCCGAACAAACCAGTTTTCCGAACACCCATGTCCCCCAAGTACTTTGGATAATCGACGCTCTACTGTACCATTTTCGTGGTACTTCTCGATATCAAGAACACAGAAGTAGCCTTTCGATCGCTTGTGGAACATAATTCCAAAGATACAAACTGGAAAATATTTATCTACAAATCCTAAATCTTAACACTTATCCAATTTGCGAGGACCTTTACGTGAGAACTCACTACAGGTACAGGAAACTAATATTTCCACTCTCGAATACTGATGTCGGTGATGTAACAGATTCCAAATCATCCCTGTAATTTACAAGGTCAACTAGGGTGTTTCTCATGTCTAGAGAACCGGCAAATGAGTCTTCCACGTGCTAGATTCCCACACCACAATCGATCTCCTCTCAACTAAATAAAGGCGCGAAATGTGCAGAAGCAGTCAACCAAGCAATTTACACGGGAGGGAATAACGGTCCAGAGCAAACGCACCTCCATATTTAATCCTCTCAGATTTCCACTTGATCACGAAAGCCGTCCAACACATACTAAGTATTAGTTGGCTATTCGCTCGTCTAGAGGACAACACAGTTAATTCATCTACATTCCTACACTCCAATAAGCCTCTCGATTCTGGCAACTCCTACCATTAACGGGAAACATGAATCATTCCCGCCACAGGCCATGCATACACGGAATCATCCTAGAAAACCAGTCACATATATGTTTTATCATTGTACTTACAATTAAATGTTACAACCACAGTCTCAATTGAATGGCAGTCGACAATGAGCGAAGTATCGGAAATACACCCTGCTGACGGCTATGGCTCTGGAAATAGAAATATCTGTACCATTCTTATGACTTGACATACTCTTTCCTCTGCTATCACAGTATTCCACATCATCTCCTTTGCAGATGTAGGAACACAAACACATCCTTTATAAGCCAGATGCTCAAGGTGAATCTACCATGCATCCCCCACTGATTGCCTACGCTACGAAATAATACTGAGAGAAAATCAGCAATGGGTGGACATGTCTTATAAGTTTTTCTTGCGAGTGCTACCATTGAGTCTTAGAAAGAGATGTTAAAAAACACGATCGCACCAACTGCTGTATGTTACTGTCAAATGGCTCTGAGCACTATGGGACTCAACTGCTGTGGTCGTAAGTCCCCTAGAACTTAGAACTAACCTAAGGACATCACACACATCCATGCCCGAGGCAGGATTCGAACCTGCGACCGTAGCGGTCGTGCGGTTCCAGACTGTAGCGCCTTTAACAGCGCGGCCACTCCGGCCGGCCATGTTACTGTCACAAACGGTCTGTCACAAACGGTCTTGGTTCATAAGGTGCACACAAGTATTCACGTGAAAAGCTATATGGACTTTATAAATCGAGGCACGACATTACCTCGGAATGAGGTGATCTTTCCGGACAAATGCCGAGACGGTGATCGCTGGAGTGTATATTACCAGACCAGCAGTGGCTGATCGATCAATTTGCGTGCATGCAATCTACCGCCTTGTTCCTTGAAATGTAGGAGTTTTCTGTCAGAAAGTGATCTGTATTGTATCTACCCATAAATCCGGGTTTTGCCTGATTCATACTCAAATAATCTGCCATTCCTTGTGTTGTCTTGCCTATTCTCAGGCAATCCACTGCCTGTCTGCCTATTCTCAATTTCCTGACCCATATTCGCATTATATCGTAACACTGGTGAACAATGTTCTTCGTTTGTCTCTACTCTCGTCGTTCGCGGTACTGTACCGGCGCTACTGTTATATTGTGTCATCGGGTTTACTGGTTCAGTCGCTTGTCTTTCCATTGGTATCGGCTGACTGTATGTGTCCCGTTTTTCTAGACACTGTGCCTGGTTCTGTGGCGTGTCATATGTCACTTTAGTAGGGGCCTTCTGTTTCGACTTTTGCGGAAGTGTTACTTCTGGTCTTTGTTCTACTTGAACTTTCTTAGAGGGCGCGTGTTCATGTACTGAATTAATGCTTGACGTATCAGTTGTTTCGCTACAGGTGTAATCGGTTTCGATCTTTTCTTCGATAGCTTGTATCAACTTCGTTCGAAGCTTTTCAAACTGATCTTTGTTTTTAAGTTTTATTTTATTGATCCGCTGGTCACACTTTTTCAGTGCAACTTGTGCGACCTTGCTTTGAATCACTTGTTCTCCCGAAATTTGTATTGCTGTTCGAGTGGCCTTTTTCGCCTTTTCCATCTTTTAGTCAACGTTGACGATGTCCAATTGGACTTTATCCACGTCAGTGCGTATTTGCAGCTGACCTTGTGTTAGTACCTGGATTCTTTCCCTAGATTCTTTCGCGTCTTCATTTATCTGAGTGATCTGACTACCAATTCCGGCGATCCCTTCTTCCATCGGGATTTTAACCTGTTGAATCTGTGTCTTAATCTCTTGTCTCAGTTTTCAAAAAGGTTTCTGCTGTGTTTCTCACCATGTGAAAACCAAACTGATTGTTACACAGGAGAGTGAGTTTTTCGAAATAGCTGCTTATTTGTGTGCGTGTAGCAGTACTTCCAATATCTTTGAAAATATTGGCACAATTCAGACTACTCTGTAGCTATGGGGATGCTCTTTGTCCCTGGAATAACTTTTGATACCTTGAATGACTCAGAAATACTCCAAATTCTACACATTTACTAAAAAGAAAAGCTAATGGTGTAGAGACTGAGTGTAATGTCTTTTTAATGATGTAATTTGACAACCAATAGCAACTGGTACTTTTAGAATGTGAAAATTTGGAGATAGTTTTTATAATATCAGCAGACGTGTTAATATATCATTGAAATACATGTTCACCTGACAGTGGGGCTTTAATCAGGTTCATTGCTCATGAGCTTGTTGGTTTAATATTGTTTTCTATTTCTTAAATAGAGTTTTTAAAGTAGTGATTTCATTCCTCGGCGTCTAGCAGAGTTTCTTGTGTGCATTTTAGTGTGCTCTTGTTTTATTATTGGCCATGCTGCCTTGCATTTATTTGGGGCCCTTTCCATATAGTTTTCCACTGCCAGTTTTAGCCATGAGGAGCTTAGCTTTGCAGAATTTTTGGTATGGTCCTATAAATGTTCTCCCTCTGTTCTGTCCTTTGGGTACAGGCATGCTTATGCGCCTTGTACAGTATGAGCATGTTTTCTCTGATTTTCGAAAGTTCTTCAGAGAGCTAGTTCAGCCTTTTATTTTTAGGTGCATTTGGAGATTATTTTTTTGCTGGAGAATAAGAATACCATAAATCTGTACATTTATTTAGAAAGTTATCAGAGCTCATTTCAGCTCCCCTCTTCGCCAATTGGCAATTACATATCAAGTCCCAGTTTGCACTACCTAGACTCTCAACAAACAGTCTTGTGTACTCTTCCTTTTGACGTCTTACCAGTACCACTTTAGGCTGCTCGATTTTAATTGGTTGCGTCTTATGAGGTGTGAGGATCATAGGCTCATGATCTGTCAGACCCTCTCCTGCAAGCCTGAGTGTGAAGTCTTCCCTATGGAAATTCACTACAATAATGTGTATGTACACATACTTATGTGCAGTACAATTACACACATCAAAAAATGTTTTGTATCAACTCAGTTCAGAGAGTTCCAAAACCTGTACACAAAAGTGGAATAGAATCAACATAAACATCATTTCTGCTCTTTTTATTGCTCATGAAAACCACACATTGCATATTGTACCACCATGCATCGAGACCTTCAGAGGTGGAGGTCCAGATTGCTGTACACACCAGTGACTCTAATACCCAGTAGCACGTCCTCTTGCATTGATGCATGCCTGTGTTCATTGTTGCATACTATCCACAAGTTCATCAAGGCATTGTTGGTCCAGGTTGTCCCACTCCACAATAGCGATTCGGCGTAGAACCCTCAGAGTGGTTGGTGGGTCACATCACCCATAAACAGACCTTTTCAATCTATCCCAGGCATGTTTGATTGGGTTCATGTCTGGAGAAAATGATGGCTACTCTAGTCGAGCGATGTCGTAATCCTGAAGGAAGTCGTTCACAAGATGTGCTAGATGGAGGCGGGAATTGTCGTCCATGAAGAGGAACGCCTCCCCAATATGCTGCCAATATGGTTGCACTATCGGTCGGAGGAAGGCATTCACGTACCGTACGTTATGGCATTTTTCATGATCACTACCGGCGTACGTCGGCCACACATAATGCCACTTCAAAACAGCAGGGAACCTTCAAGTTGCAGCACTAGTTGGACAGTGTTTCTAAGGCGTTCTGCCTGCCTGGGTTGCCTCCAAACACATCTCTGATTGTCTGGTTGGAGGGATATGCGACACTCATTGGTGAAGAGAACATGATGCCAATCCTGAGAGGTCCATTCGGCATGTTGTTGGTTCTATCTGTACTACGCTGCATAGTGTCGTGGTTGCAAAGATGGACCTCGCCATGGACGTCGGGGGTGAAGTTGCGCATCATGCAACCTATTGTGCACGACGTCCTGTGGCTGCATAAAAAGCAGTATTCTACATGGTGGCGTTGCTGTCAGGGTTCCTCCGAGCCATAATCCGTAGGTAGCGGTCATCCACTGGAATAGTAGCCTTTGAGCGGCCTGAGCAAGGCATGTCATTAACAGTTCCTGTCTTTCTGTATCTCGTCCATGTCCGAACAACATCGCTTTGGTTCACTCTGAGACAGCTGGACACTCTCCTTGTTGAGAGCCCTTCCTGGCACGAAGTAACAATGCAGACGCGACCATCTAGGCATGGTTGAACTACAGACAACATGAGCTGTGTACCTCCTTCCTGATGGAATGACAAGAACTGATCAGCTGTCAGACCCCCATCTGTCTAAAAGGTGGTGCTCATGCACGGGTGTTTACATCTTTGGGCAGGTTTAGTGATATCTCCAAACAGTCAAAGGGACTGTGTCTGTAATAAAATATCCACAGTCAACACGAATTCTGGGAACTGGGGTGATGCAAACCTTTTTTTGATGTGTGGATTTGTATAATATAGGTCCAATGATACTAGCTTATTCGGAAATGTTGTAACTAGCCCCTCTGCGCTTGCCATTTCTGTATTGAAATCATCACATATAGCAATTAATGGCTTATTATTAAAGATTTTTTAACTACTAGCTCCAATTTTTCAAAAAAGAACTTTATTTCTCACAGAAGCTTACATCTCAAATAGAGAAGAAATACATAATAAATGACCAGACAAACATCAGCAACCAGGCTGTATTTAAACGAATAAAACATATTGGAGGGAAAAAACAACCCACTAGACACCACAAAATAATACCACAATCTAGACAATACCCCCAACCTGGATCGTACACCACTGTGCCATAATAAAGCAATAACTTACACACTCAGTAGTCGAGACATGATACCTTCACACACACACACACACACACACACACACACACACACACACTAGTCGTAATATATAAACACTAACAGCGCGATAGCAGATACTCCCACTATTACCAAAACAAACAAAAGAAGAACGCATCTCCTAATAACAAAACAAAACACACAAAATGGCGAGACGACGCTAGTACTTCACAACACAGAAACGTGAATATTTAGTATAGTGAAAGCGCTGGGTACTAAATACCGGAAATATACACGTGGATGAACAACAAGAATAAAGTAAACAATAACAAAAACCGTTAGTAACCATAAGAATTGAAACTGTTTTAGTAGTAAGTAAAGCATACGAACTGTTCATTATTCTAGCAAACAAAATTGTAAAGAAAGAAACCATATTGTCACAGTGGCAACTGAAGATGGTTTAGAATAAAGCGAACTGCGTCTGTCTGAAAAAGACTTCACTGCAGTTGCAAAAAACAGCAATTAATCTATAAAACTTGCGTATCTGCACCTGCGGAAAAATGAGGCCAAGATAGGAAGAGGACAACATGTATACGAAATGGAAGTGTACATGTGCCGATTTCCCAAATGCGAGAAAATGAAAAAGCGCTGGCTAGCAGTAGTACCCAGAAAGGATTTTGTGCATGCACATGATGTGAATAAATGACGATAAATTTGTAATGTGTTATTTGTTTCCATCGCATCACATATGTCAGCTGTTTTTAAAAACAGTTCTGTCATATCTTTGTATCTTCTTAATTTAACTCCATAGCCTAAAAGATTAATACCATGCTGGCTGTAGAATGTTAGGCGTTACAGTAAAAGCGTTGTCAAAGGATAGTGCTATTACAATACGACGTGGTAGTGCTGGAGGGAATTGACATCATGAATCCTGCAGGGTTGTCCATAAATCCGTAACAGTATGAGAGGGTGAGGATCTCTCCTGAACAGCACATTGCAAGGCATCCCATTTGGAAATTTATGGTATGGTCTTATGGGACCAAACTGCTGAGGTCGTCGGTCCCTAAACCTACACACTCCTTAATCCAACTTAAACTAATTTACGTTGTGGACAACACACACACCCATGCCCGAGGAAGGACTCGAACCTTCGAAGGCGGGAGCCGCACTGACCATGGCAAAGCGCCCAAGACGGCGCTGCTACTCCAAGTGGCAAAGCATCGCAGATATTCTCAATAAATGTTCGTGTCTGGGGAATTTTGTGGCCAGTAGAAGTGTTTAAACTCAGAAGAGTGTTCCTGGAGCCACTCTGTAGCAATTCTGGACGCGTGATTTGTCGCATTGTCCTGCTGGAATAGCCCAAGTCCCTCGTAATGCATAGTGGATATGAATGAATGCAGGTGGTCAGATTTGTCACTTGTCAGAATCGATACGATTCACTTATCAGGGGTCCCATATCACTCCAGCTGTACAAGCGCACCATTACAGAGCCTCCACCAGCTTGAATAGTCCCCTGCTGACATGCATTGTCCATGGATACCTGAGGTTGTCTCCATACCCAAACATGTCTGTCCGCTCAATACAATTTGAAGGGAGACTCGTCCGACCAGGCAACATGTTTCCAGTCATCAACAGTCCAGTGTCGCTGTTGACGGGCCCTGGCAAGGCGTAAAGCTTTATGTCATGCAGTCACCAAGGATACACGAGTGGCTCTGAAAGCCATTATAAATGATGTTTCATTGAGTGGTTCACATGTCGACACTTGTTGATGTCTCAGCATTGAAATCTGCAGCAATTTGCGGAAGGGTTGCACTTTGGTCACATTGAACGATTATCTTCAGTCGTCGTTGGTCCCTTTCTTGCAGGATCTTTTTCCTGCCGCAGCGATGTTGGAGATTTGATGATTTAGCGGATTCACGATATTTACAGTACACTCGTGAAATGGTCGCACGGGAAAATCCACACTTCATCGCTACCTCAGAGATGCTGTGTCCCATTGCTTGTGTGCCGACTATATTACCAGGTTCAAACTCACTTAAATCTTTGGTAACCTCCCGTTGTAACACCAGTAACATATCTAACAATTGCGCCAGACACCTGTTGTCTTATATAGGCGTTGCCGATCGCAGCGCCGTATTCTGCCTGGTTTCATTACCTCTGTATTTGAATACGCATGTCTATACCAGTTTCTTTGGTGCTGTAGTGTATAAATTTCCTATGAAAGTAAACCGAGCGAGGTGGCGCAGTGGTTAGCACCCTGGACTCGCATTCGGGAGGACGACGGTTCAATCCCGTCTCCGGCCATCCTGATTTAGGTTTTCCGTGATTTCGCTAAATCGCTTCAGGCAAATGCCGGGATGGTTCCTTTGAAAGGGCACGGCCGATTTCCTTCTCCATCCTTCCCTCACCCGAGCTTGCGCTCCGTCTCTAATGACCTCGTTGTCGACGGGACGTTAAACACTAATCTCCTCCTCTCCTCCTATGATAGTAAATTGTATTCACGATTCCAAAAGTATTCTGAACTCTGTTGAAAACTGCGCATCTCCAGATTTTGAAGATATGGAGAACTTATGTGAGATAATACTTGCTACTTTATATATGCTTTCTGAAGACTCTGATGATAAAGGCTTTTATTAAAGTTTGTAAAGCTTTAAATACATCTCAGGCACAGACTAACATACAAACAAGACAACTTGCAGGTTTTCTCTCATATGGAAATTATTTATCCAGCTGCTTACAGGTTCATGATGGAATCTCGAAACCCGCTACATAATGTGCCATCCAAGCACAGTTCCTTTTGATCTACCTTTTCCTGTAATGCTGCGACAGGACTGCTTACTTTGTATGGTTTGTGAGTTCCTTCAATGTAGCTACCATTGACTTTCTTCATGATTACTTCTACATCCACTCTAAAAATTTTTGTTACCTGTAAATATTTGCTGTTCCACATTTCCTTTGAGCTGGGACGTGTTGCTACCTTGAAGAGTTCTTGTAATTGCCATAAAATACATTTTACTTTCTCAGTTCAATTTTTCCTATCGGTACTTTTACTTATGTTTTGATATTTTTTGGTATTCTGTGGATAGATGTAATCAAATTTGGTTTTAATGCTCTGTAGAAATCCTTGAAAATGACCAGTTACAGCCAATTACTGTAATCCAGGGCGCCATTCTACTGTAGATAGTATTGTCTGAAAATCACGTAACATTTCCTTACATACGACCTCTTTTTACATACATAGTTACAATGCAAGGAAACAGCTGGTTGACTATAAACTAATCTTGTATAAAGTTCCACAAGTAACCGGCGTTCACTGGATTGACTGCAGCTCTTAGAAACATTGCCGTGATGAGAACAAATTGGAGGAGGAAAGGATGGATTTCATGACTATGTTTTTCTGTTGCTGGGTTAAATATAATTTTCTGTTTGTTTTATGCTATTGTCTTTATTTATTCATTGATGCATCACGTCCCATAAATCCAATGCTGCTGAAGAAGTCAAGATATGTATTAACAGCCAGAAGGCATAACATGTGAGGTATTCAAATAATAAATTATGTCAGGAGAAAAGCAGAAAAAAAGTTTATGCATTCCTTTGTAATATCCAGTTGCCATTTTCATCTACTACTTTATGCTAAGCATTTATGTTGGATTGTTCATTTTAGAGATTATCTGTCAACACCCTGGAATTAAAAAAACTGGTTAATATGAAGAATAGCGGTAACTGAAAGTACAAGGATTCTCATAAAATACTCAAGTGAGTAGTGACGTAGTCTTTTGTTTCTTCTGAATATCTTGAGATTTCTGATTTTCTGCCTGATGTCTTTAATTGACAAGCTAGATTTCTTAGTGAAAGTATTCTGGCTATTTTTATATGTTTACACTTCATTTATCTCTGGAATGTTTTAAAGGATAAGTGGATTCATAGAATTATAAGAAAATCATTTTGGAGAGAGATTTATCTTATTCTGTCTGCCCCCTAGTAAACTTTCTCCTCATATAGTAAATTCTCTTTGAATGGTGAAGCTGAGTAACCACTTATGATTCTAATATCTGAACTTTGTCTCTCCTTTAATTAAACATCACCAATGAAGATAGTTTATCTCTGCCCTATGACCATTATAGGCAGATAAACCGTTTACCATTGAGTTCAAATCCGTTTCATGAAAAATAGCAGGAATTAGTGCAACAATGCTTAATTTACTCTATGCCCTTTTTAGTTGGGACTGTAATTATGGGGAAAAAACCGAAGTTGGACAGCAGTTACCTCAACCAGTACTTTTAGTACAGTCAGCATTATACAAAATGAAATAAATATTGAAATAGCCACAAACAATGACGTCCTATCTATTTCTACTAAATATTAGCACTCTAATTACTCGGTAAAGTTTAAAAAAATTCTGTGAGAGCTAAAATAACTTAACTGTGATACTCACTTATAACTATGGCCTGCAGTTATGTTCTAATTTTCATAAATACAGCCAATTCCCCTTTCCTTATATTATGCATGCAGTAATTTGATAATGACTATCATTGTTTTGGTGCAGTTGTTCAATATCTGTGACTTCCAAACGATGTTTTGTTGCACACAAGGCAGCTGTACAACTACTTTCTGGTTCATCATTTATGTGTAGTTGTATGAGGAGCCCGTATTTCTTATGTCTCATGCTTGTTATGTTTTATTGAAAAGTCAAACTTATTTCGATAAGGTATTCCACATAGTTAACCGTGAACACAGTCTACTTTCAGGAAGTTTACATTGCAATTCGTGTGCAACTTTCTTCAGCTGATACAAAGTTTGAACATAGGTTTACCTCAGTGAAGTTTGAATAGTAATCTGTGCACAGCTTCCTTCCACTGACACAAGGAAATAGCTTTGTTTCAATAGTGAGACAAGCATCTCAGTATCTTCTATGGTACTGCTGTGGGTGCTGTTTATTAGACTGTCTTTTGTAATATTTTACTGATAGATATTTTCATACAACTTTTCTGTGCTGAAAAATAAGTTTTCATTTACTTTGTGGCTCGAAAATATTTACTATTCTTTTTATCATTCTTGATAGATATTTTAATCTTTATTCCAATGTGATACATGCTAATGTTATTGAACTATACAACTATCTATAGGACAATTATGGTGATTTATACAAATATAGCTATTTCTGAAATAATTTTGAACTTAAATAACCTACTGAAACTAGTTTTCATGGATTCTGTGTTTCACATATTAAGCAGTGTAGAAAGAAAAACAGGAAATAAGTGTCTTTTGATTAAATGGATAGCACATCTGCAGAATTTTCACTGAAGAATATAAAAGTCACATAAATGTTTTGCATTTAAAGCCCTACAGAACTGGAAAATCAGGGAAATGAAAGATGTTGGTCATATTTTCTGATTTAATGAACAGTGTCTCAGGAAATACTCTATTTTGTCAAATATTGTGACTCTGATGTGTATTCAGCACGTTTTGAAGTATAAGTGGAGATGAAAATGTACTAAAATAATTTGGAAAATAAATTCTTATATTCTTTAGGAGTCCTGTTTTTATATGCAAGAAAAGGTAAACTCCAAGGCGAGGGAGAAATAAAGAAATTAAAATTATAGTTTGTATTCAGGCCTATAGATACATATTTGCAGTACATTGACAAGACTATTTTGAATGCTCATAAATCATCGAGCAGTTTCGTACCATTGTTTTATGTAATGGCATGAATTTCTTTAGTTAAACCACAAGGCTATCTAGGAGAAGAAAGCATTGAAAAACCGCAGCATTTTTAGAGGACCATACACTCTAGCTGCAGTGTTCATCACAGCGCAGTTCTGGTAAGTCTGTGACGTCACGGGGATATATGCAGCCCCGTGGTGCATGTGGTACTGGGCCACACCACACCTCATCGTCTCTGGCAAGAGATGGGGAGGGAGGCCACTATGAAAACACTGGTGATGACAAGGATGGTACGCTGTGTGCTGCCACTGCTGATGGGGGTGCAGTCCTGAAAGCACGATGGGAGAAGGCGCAGCTCTGAGAGCCCAGCTAAAGAAGCACACCATCATAAACAGAAACTGGCTGGTGTATGCTGAGGTGTGAAACGAGAGTAGCCCAGCACCATAATTTCTCCCGAGGGGCTGAGGGTGAGGGTGGACGCCACCACACAGATGGACCCTCCCTGGACACTGCAGAGATGCTGGAGCCATGGAGGGGATTCCATAAGAAGATGGAGAAAATACACCAGCTTCAGCAGCAACATTCGACCGTGACTTCTTCTCGACGTTACTTCCTGGCCTTGTTCTTTTGTACGATGAGCAGCTTGACTGCTTTACTTACATCCTCCAAACTTTTTTTTTTTTCGCTGTGACATCTCGTTTCGTTTCTTCTGATCTCAAGATCACTTGTAGTAGTTGCTGATTGCTGGTTCCGATTTTTTAACATCGGAAATCCGGTAATCTGATGCAGCTCAGGGGAGGTGTAGTGCCTTGTTTTGAAGTGTCTACAGTTTTCTCAGTGACATATGAATACCTTGGGTAAGATGCAGTTGGGTTCGCTGTTGATAAAAACTTCTTCTGCCGTCCAATCTATGCGCTTTCACGACTCTGTTCATCTTGGCAACATCCCAAAGTCCATTACTCGTCACCTGTCTTTGAATATGGTTCTCACAGTAATTTTTCGAGGGTACTCATCCTTCAAACTGATGTAGAACTCTGGTCTAATCTGGAACAGAGAGGCATTCGTTTTATTCAGTGAATTCAGAAAGGACAATGGCATCAGAACTGGGCCCATTTCTTCTGTCATCTGAGGGGATATTCTCTGAGAGAAGGTCAAGATTATGGTTTATTGGTGTGATGTGAAGTCATACGTTATCCACCATTTAAGGAGTTTTTGGCGATTGCGTTTTTTCCACGTCTTCCCACTGTACAGCAGAGTTTCCATGCGGTGAACATGCACACCCACTCTATGAGGAGAGCTCCCTTGTGCTGCTACCCATGTGTGTTAATTGTTATGACCATCACTCTCCATGCTCACTGGATTTCCTTGTTTATAAGAAGGTAAAGAAAATCCAGCAGTGTAAGTCCCTTGCCCATTTGTCCTACAGCAAATCTTGTCACCCTGCATCTACAACATCTAAGTTCACCTTTCCCTCACCACCTCTCCTCTCCCTATTCCCTGTGGTTCCCACACCCTTCGCTCCAGTTGCCATTTCCCCTAAATGTTTGGAGAAGTGTCCCCCTTCTTTGGCACCTACTGGTGATGGGGTCTGCTCCTGGGACTTGTTCTACCAGTGTCTCCTAGACTAGAGACCTGCTGCCACAAGTCAGCTGAAGGACCCACATTCTGTGTGCCCCAAGTTTGCCTGCTCACTCTCAGTTCCAGATCTTGTTGATGCCTGCTCTCTCTCCAGGCCCTACCCTCTTTGGACTATGAAAGAGGTGGTGGAGGAGGAGGAGGAGGAGGGTCAGAGGAGAAGGTGAAGCAATTTAAGTCCCAGAACAAGGCCCCTCCTCTGCCCTCACAGCAGCTGACTCTCCCTTCGCAATCTGACCTCTTGTTTATTGATGTCACCCTGCCCTTGTTAGTGATGTATGTTGACCCAGTGGCGTGACTGGCTCTGGCCTGTTTGCCTCACATTTGTATTCCTGTTCTGTGCTTATTAAATGGGACTTTAGTAGCTACTGCTCTCACCTTCCTGTCTTCCAGTCCCTTAATTTCTTTTATTTTGCAACTTGTTTTGTACTCCAGGAATCTCATTTTACTGGTGGTCATTCTCTAACCCTTCAGGGTTCCATTTCGTCTGTCAAAACCCAGTTGGCCCTTTGACGGCTTCTGGTGGCGTTTGCATGTTGGTCCATATGGACATTGTTAACACATGCCTCTCCTTAAGGAGACCCAAAACGATCCATGTCCTCCATGTTAATTTTAGCAAATAGAAGGAACATTTTTTCTAAAATCATTAAACATATTGCATGTTCAGTGAATATTTCTCTACAAAGTTATAGTGCCATGTTAAGAACTATTTATTGGTTTTTGTTTTTCAATTTTTTTAAACATATGCTTATTTTTTTCTCTAAAATTTTGCACTTTTTCTTCTATAACTCGTTAATTATACAATATTTTTTTTTTACAATTTGTTATAAAAATGACGGAAAAGAAGTAAACAATATTGTGTATAAATTTCATTGATATACTGTTACCACCTTTTGAGAAAATGTTCCTCGAAGATGAAAATTTTGAAGTTGCCGGAAACGGCTTCTAAAGTTTTTAATACATACCTGCCCCATATCATGGATTATCAGCATCCTCTTCTTTTTCCAGTGTTAATTTCCTTTTCACTGGTCTTTTCTTCCCTTTTGCCACATGTTGTAGGCTTTTGTCTCTTCTTCCTGCACCTTTTAGTCTTTCTTCATCAATTAGATGCATTGTGGAAATAGTGTTGTGTCCTGGTTGGAAACCTACATGTTTCAGTACATCACATTTGATAATGTTTCCTTCATTGTAGGTTGCCACTGCATGATACACTCCAAAATGCAATGTATTTATCTGTACAAATACTCTTTTTGGGAATCCTAATCCAAATTAAATTATTTAAACTTTCATTTGGATTTTGTGTTTTCCTATGTAAACACTTTCTCAATAAACTTGGCTGTGATAAATCTATGAATATTAATTACATCAATTACAGCATTTGGTAGACTGTTCTTATGGGCATATTCCTTTTCTGATTGGTACTTACACCATGCGTCACTCCCTGTTGGGCACAGCGCATGTTGTGGGTACTCATTTCTTGATGCAGTATGAAAAAATAATGCCCATACTGCTGTCCTCATATGCTCAATGCTTCTTGTATTTTGCCTAATTGCACATCCATAATATCTCTGTAATCTATCAATTGCGTCATCTGTGAATCTTCCTCTTCCTCCAAGGGTCTTACCATCACTAAGCTACTCGGATCCCAATGTCTGCTTTAGTTTGCGCAAGTGAGCCACCACGCACTTCTGCACATGTCCACTGCAATCCTGTTTTTTAATGTGAATTTCATTGCCATAAGGCTTGAGTTCCTCTACGGCTTTATATTCATTAGAATCACAATCTCCTAGGTAGTTAGTGTATCATACATTATACCACTCCTATGATCTGGAAAAAATTGCTTTCATTCCCTCTACTTCCAGCACTCCACTCGGGCCGTGAAAATTTGCTTCACAACTTTCACTGTGTTCGTCCTTGGTATTGCCCTTACATCTACAATGTTTTGAGAGAATAGCAATATCAATTACTTTGCAACTGTCTCCACTGGTAGTTGTCACAACTTCATTTAGAGATTTATTACCTTTACGTTACCATGATCCATCTAAAGCAACAGCTAAATCTCTACAATTCCCATTATCTGTCACCGCTTCTTCAACTGTTTTCTTCATTGTTGCTTCAGCAATATCTTCAGCAGAAGATCCCACCAATTCAGTATAAAATCCAAACTTGGTTGGTGGTTTTGGCAAGTTCATAATTCCACATAACACTGTCCCTGCAGCACTGCCCTTGTCAATGCAACACAAGCCATACACTAGCCTAACATTTATGTCATACACCTTCTTTCCACTATTACCACTACGAGGAATACTGTTAGAAAACGAAACTTCTGCAACACATTTGTTACACTTCAATAACATTTTACGAGCCAAACCAACGTGTGAAGCTATTTTCAATTCCAGTCCTCTTTCTTTGCAAACTCAGCATAGTACGTTATGTTTCAAAATGTTAGAAAGCAAGGATATGTTAATTATTTCATTCTCATCATTACTGTCACTTTCATAGTTTTCAAATTTTTCTTTGCTGTCACAATGTTTCTTGCTGGAAGAAGTTCTATCACATTCATTTGGAGCAGTCGGTGTAGCAGTCTCAGCGTCATCTCCCTTCGAAACAACAAAATACACTCCTGGAAATGGAAAACAGAACACATTGACACCGGTGTGTCAGACCCACCATACTTGCTCTGGACACTGCGAGAGGGCTGTACAAGCAATGATCACACGCACGGCACAGCGGACACACCAGGAACTGCGGTGTTGGCCGTCGAATGGCGCTAGCTGCGCAGCATTTCTGCACCGCCGCCGTTAGTGTCAGCCAGTTTGCCGTGGCATACGGAGCTCCATCGCAGTCTTTAACACGGACTTTGAGCGAGGGCGTATAGTGGGCATGCGGGAGGCCGGGTGGACGTACCGCCGAACTGCTCAACACGTGGGGCGTGAGGTCTCCACAGTACATCGATGTTGCCGCCAGTGGTCGGCGGAAGGTGCACGTGCCCGTCGACCTGGGACCGGACCGCAGCGACGCACGGATGCACGCCAAGACCGTAGGATCCTACGCAGTGCCGTAGGCGACCGCACCGCCACTTCCCAGCAAATTAGGGACACTGTTGCTCCTGGGGTATCGGCGAGGACCATTCGCAACCGTGTCCATGAAGCTGGGCTACGGTCCCGCACACCGTTAGGCCGTCTTCCGCTCACGCCCCAACATCGTGCAGCCCGCCTCCAGTGGTGTCGCGACAGGCGTGAATGGAGGGACGAATGGAGACGTGTCGTCTTCAGCGATGAGAGTCGCTTCTGCCTTGGTGCCAATGATGGTCGTATGCGTGTTTGGCGCCGTGCAGGTGAGCGCCACAATCAGGACTGCATACGACCGAGGCACACAGGGCCAACACCCGGCATCATGGTGTGGGGAGCGATCTCCTACACTGGCCGTACAACACTGGTGATCGTCGAGGGGACACTGAATAGTGCACGGCACATCCAAACCGTCATCGAACCCATCGTTCTACCATTCCTAGACCGGCAAGGGAACTTGCTGTTCCAACAGGACAATGCACGTCCGCATGTATCCCGTGCCACCCAACGTGCTCTAGAAGGTGTAAGTCAACTACCCTGGCCAGCAAGACCTCCGGATCTGTCCCCCATTGAGCATGTTTGGGACTGGATGAAGCGTCGTCTCACGCGGTCTGCACGTCCAGCACGAACGCTGGTCCAACTGAGGCGCCAGGTGGAAATGGCATGGCAAGCCGTTCCACAGGACTACTTCCAGCATCTATACGATCGTCTCCGTGGGAGAATAGCAGCCTGCATTGCTGCGAAAGGTGGATATACACTGTACTAGTGCCGACATTGTGCATGCTCTGTTGCCTGTGTCTATGTGCCTGTGGTTCTGTCAGTGTGATCATGTGATGTATCTGACCCCAGGAATGTGTCAATAAAGTTTCCCCTTCCTGGGACAATGAATTCACGGTGTTCTTATTTCAATTTCCAGGAGTTTATTTCTTCTTCCGCTCATTGTGCCTTTTCTTAAACACTCGATTGCTGAAACGGCGCATATTGATATCCACAAACCAAATACGCAAAACAGGTACGAGCAAAATTCGTCAAATGCACAAAATTGAACAGTTAAACAATACAAAGCAAACTCCACAAGCCAACACACACAATATAGAGTTTATGTTTACCGATATGAACAGTCACTTGTCACAGAGATAAAGCCATAGAACGTTGGAAAGCAAAACACTGTCTAATTCCGCAGAGACACCCTGCTTGCAGCGAGCGAGCGGCGCCGTCAGAGGTGACACACCAAGTCGCTACAACCGTTTACGCGGCGCGTCAACTTTGCAGCGATAAAAAAACACTTAGAATTCACTTAGAAGGGTGAAACTTGATTTGTTTTATTCAGAAGCCTCCAAATAATTTTATAATGAAACAAACCAAAAAACGTTAATTTTGTCATTTTCATTGTACCGACTCCCCTTAATACTACATTGGAAGCAGTTGTCATCCACGGCCACTTGGACTCTACAGTTACAGTTTGCAATCTCTACCACCCTTCTGTCAGGTCATCAATTCCCCTTCCCATAATTGCCCTCGTTCAGCAACTCCACCCACCCTTCTTGCTCCACAGCGATTTCAATGCCCATCTCACCCCCTTTGGGGTGGTGCTGTTTCATGTACCGCTAAGAACCATTTCATTCTCCCTTCTTTATATTGGTCGCCACACGGTGACCTCTGCAATAGCGACCACATCCCGTCGATTCTCTCATTCCCTTCCCAACTCTGATGGCGAGGTTACCGTGCTGGGTTTTCCGTCATGCTGACCGGCTGTTGTGTATCTTCTAGGGCGTGTTTACCACCTCTTTCCAAGGTTGTATTTATGAAATTTTTCGTGACATGTCCCAGTCGATTAACTAATGATACCTTTGTCGCATTTGTCACGTATCCGTGATAATGGGACTAATAAAAACTCGAAGGAGCAAATTAAAATTGAATTCTGCCCACAAAAGAGACGCCCTGGGAATGCGGATTTCAGCGATTAAGGCAGGTAGCTGCTACGCTGCATGCTTATATGTCCGTGTTTGGCACCGTCTCTCTCCCAGTAGATAATCTCTTTTCCTTCCAATTAATATCCTTCACAAAGAGTGAATTTCTATAGGAAAGACGAAAATTTGAACAGCAAAGTGTAAAATAATTCATTCAAATTCTGTAAGACTGTATCAGAGGATAAACAGGTTCATTAAAGAGTACGCACATAAATGTAATTTAATTGTAAAGTACCGATACAACAAAAATTTCGTGTTTGAAAATCTTTTTTATCATAATTTTGCTACACGCTGTTCACAATGGAGTCAAATGAAATGGCTAGTGCTGAAAATTCATAACAAAATGCAATACGTCAAGATGGTGGAAGTCCCAGCCTGGCAACAGTTGAAAGGAATGCACCAACTCATGAACTGGCCAATGGCTACCGAAACAACCATGATGACACCGGTAATATAGCTAATCATGACGTCACTTTTATGAGGCTCGATGAGACAGTTTCTCAGTTCTCACCGGAAAACATTTTTTCAAATAGTGAAACTGATGCGCGCGGAGCGAAAATTCCTTTGATTATTTTCTCGCGACGTCGTGAACGCAAGAACAGGAGACAGTTCATGAAAGCACTGCAGATACTAGTGAGACACACAATGTGACACATCTCGAGCAACTAATAACACAACAGGTTACTCAGCAGTTCGCAAGACACCAGAAAATATACAGGGTGGCGCACGAAATGTGTTACCATTTTGTTTTTGAATATAAATTTTATTGTCAATACAATCTGAAAGGAACTTATACTACAATGAAGAGCCGTCCATGGAGATTTGTTCTAACCCAGCACATGCTCAATATGTTCACCATTTCGTTTCCTAACTCCTTTCAAACGAACGCTGAAGTTAGTGATTACCCTACAGCACATGTCTTCCGTAATTTCACTGCAAGCTTTAAGAATAAGTCTTCTGAGCTCCATTAAATCACGTGGACGTTTCGGGAAATTTTTTTCTTTAGGTACCCCCAAAGAAAATGGTCACATGGATTGAGGTCTGGACTATTGGGGGGCCAATTTTGTCCCCCATTGAAGCGACCTGGAAACCTGGGTGAAATGATCCACATGTCGAAATGCTCGCGTAAAAACTCCAACGCAGTGTTTGTAGTATGTGGCCTTGCTCCATCTTACATGAACCACTGCATGTTGAATGGCAAGGCATTAGCAAGAACCTGTGGAATGAAGCTATTGCGAAGCGTGCTCAAATAACGCTCGCTGTTCACAGTTTCTTCAAAGAAAAAGGGTCCATTAAGTCTGTGACTGGAAATTGCTGCCCACACTGTAATCCTCGGTGCATAAAGTTGTCGTTCATGAAGCACTTTTGGGTCTTCAGTGGCCCAAAAGCGTACATTTTGTTTGTTAACCACACTGTCAAAATAAAAATGCGCCTCGTCTGAGAACCAAACGTTGTTGAGAGTTTCTTCCCTATCCTCCGCCCACTGAGCAAACAGTAGCCTCTGCTGCTTGTGTTCTTCAGTTAGCTTCTGTGCACAGGTCATCTTGTATGGGTACATATGGAGGTCACTTTTAAGAATGCGTTGAATGGAGCGTCTGGTTATTCCCAGTTGCACTGCTGCCTTTCTACACGATTTCCCGGGACTTCTCTGCACAGCAACTCGTACTGCTTCAATATTCTCCTGCGCATCCAATACTGTTCCTTCCTGTACAAATTTATCGTACAACCTGTGGATGGTCTTCTTGCAAGCGACCCATCGTGTGTTAAACTGTTGTCGAAAACGCCTGTGGAACACAACAAGGTTTTTCGTTTCATGAAAAAGTAACACAACTGCCGATGGTTGCTGCGTCGTCAGTCTTCCATTGTCAGCCATTGCTGCTTACTAGTCTCCTAGCGGCAGTATCGCGAATTACACGTCATTTCGTAACTCGTTTCTTTTTCCAAGCTCTGCTGGTACTGCCATAGAGATTCCAGCGGGATATCTAATGTGCATCGTAAATTGTGAAAGAAACAATTGGGAACACATTTCGTGCGCCACCCCGTAGGACAACAGTTTGCACAGCAAAATCAGGCATTTAATGATTTCAGGAATAGTATTAATCAACAGTTCAGAGAGGTGAGCAAACCTATATGCTCTGAACTATTTGACGAATTATCCGGGAAGTTCACAGAGCTCAATAAACACCCCTTTTGGGGCCGTGCTGTTTGATCTAGTTGAACTCTCTTCATATAGCACTTTCCTAGGGCTTACGACCTGTGCCATCTTAATGATGGTTCCCCTACCCATTTTAGTGCCTCTTATGGCACTTACTCCACCATCGATCTTTCGCTAACCGGCCATTTCCTTCTCCCTTCATTATATTGGTCACCACATGGTGACCTCTGCAATAGCGACCACATGTCGTTGTTCTCCCATTCCCTTCCCACCTCTGATGGCCAGGTTACCGTGTAGGGTTTTCCATCATGCTGACTGGCTGCTGTATACCCGCTAGGACGTTTTTACCTCCTCTTCCTAAGGTTGTATTTATGACGTTTTTCGTGACATGTCCACTTCGATTACTGGCACCGACGGCATTGCCATTCTCCTCTCAACAGGCCCATAAGCATACCCACCCGTGATCGCTGTCGAGTCTTGCAACGCCTTAAGTAGCACTTGTACTTCGCTTCTCTTATTACTTTTAAACGTCTTCGTGCCGAAACCTGTTACTTAATCAGACACAACAGTTGCAGAGAGCTGGTGCTGTATACTTCTCCAACGCGCCACAGCTGTCTGGCAAGTGTTCGAAACAGCTCACTGTCATGATGGAACTAATCTGTCACAGACACATATGAATGGAGATGACAGCACTGCAGCAGAAAAATTGTGAAGTGTATTGATTTTCATGTGAATCACGGATATTTACCGTCTATAAACAGTGAATTACTCAACAATTCACTTCAAATGTTTCCTTTCCCAGAGTAATTTATCTGAAAGAAAGCACTATACGAAACATTGCACACGTCTAAGTAAATGGGCAAATCATTAGTCAGCCTGATCATTAGTGTTTCTGAAAGACATAGGACTAACTATGAGAAGTATTAACGACATTCACACTAAGAATATTTTTGTACAGATGAATGTATAAATAGACCATGGCTTAAAATAATTAAAGGTAAAGCAAAGGTACCAAGAGATAATAAGCATATCCCCTATAACGGCATATGCAGCTTCTTCTTTCTCCTTGTGACCTCATCTTCGTCCTACAATAGTGTAATAGTTACTGAACCTTGAACAGACAAGAGGGTAATCCTTTTAGTCTTCTCTGGAAGGCTAAAACACAAATACCAACTAAATCAACTGATGCTGCAGCATACATTTTTAGAAGTAAAGAAAATCCAGATAGAACTTTCTTTTGTTCTATACACTTTAACTTTGTTATAAAACAAATTAAAAATGGGACAAAGACCACCTTCAACAGCAAATATCTTCATTGTCACTATTTATAATTGAAGAAAGTCGGCATTGATTCTGAATGAAAGCAACAGAGAAATGACCCGAATGTCACAAGCCAAAGGAACTTAAGGCTCATTTGGGATTTCTTATATTGGCTGGTGTGTACAAATCTGCTGGAGGATCTCTTGAAGAGCTATGGAACAACATGAATGGTCGACCAGTTTTTCGTGCAACGATGCCACTTCAGTGTTTCCTTACTATCAGCAGATTTCTCAGATTTGACAACAAAGAAGATTGACCAGCTACGCGACGCCATGATAAACTGGCTGCTATCAGGACTGTCTTTGAAATGTTTGTAGAACAATTTCCTAAAATGTTCGTTCTTTACGAAAACTTCACAGTCGAAGAGCAATTGGTTCCATTCTGAGGAAGGTGTCCGTTCCATCAGCACATGCCTTCAAAACCGAGAGGAGAAAAATGGATTAAAATATGGTTGTTATCTGATGTGAAACCAACACGTGTTTTTGCAGCAGAAGCATATACAGAAAAGCCGGAAAATGGTCCACGAGCAATAAATCAAGTCAGAAGTGTTGTATTGAGGCTTGTGGAAAATATTGAGAAGACTATGCGAAACATTACCACCTATAATTTCTTTACGGGTTACATTCTGGCCAAAGAACTTCTAACGACAAATCTAACGTTAGTTGGAAGTCTCAGAAAAAACTAAGCTGTAATTCCAAAGAAAGTGCCGGCAAACAATAGCAGACCAGTGTTTTCAACCAGCTTTGGATTTCAGAGGGACGTAGGGCTCGTTTCGTATGTGCCAAAAAAAGAATAAAACCGTAGTATTATTCTGTATGATGCACCATGACAGTAGCTTGTCTCCTGAAGAGCATAAGAAGCCTGAAGTAATATTACATTACAACAAAACCAAAGGAGGAGTTGCAACAGATAAACTTGCCAGCACTTATTCCTGTAGAAGGCGTACTAAGAGATGGCCTGTTTGTTTGTTCGTTCTATAATATGCTAGGAATTGCTGCAATAAATTCTTATGTGATGTATGTGCACATTAATCCTGGCTACAATCAAACCAAGTTGTACACAAGTTGGCTATTTCTAAGAGAACTTGAATATGGGCTAACAAAACCAATGTAAGAGGACAGAATGACTAAAAATATTCCTAACAGAATCAAAGTAAGTTAAGAAAATATTGCTGCAATTAGTTCAGGAACAAAAAAAAAAAAAACAAAAAAAAGAACAAGAACCGGAAGCAGGGCCGGTGCAAAAAGTGTGACAGTTGTCATTCTTCTGCCAAGAGCATGCTAATATTTACTGCAGTAATTGTGTACGCGAACACCATACCTTTGGAAAGTGAGTTAAATATAGTTCCTCAAAAACAAACAATGTAATTAAATTTTAAAATAAATTTTGTGTACAGTTAAAGCTAAAATTTTAGCTAAAACGTGCGCTTATATGCAAGAACACTGATACAAACACGATTTTGAAGTACCATATATGAACAGTACTTTCTCAACCTACAATTTTATAAAACCTTTTTTGTATTAAATATGTTCAATTAATGGTAAAAACTTCAAACTTCTATTTTTCTAAATAAATAACTAAACACAAAATATATTTCAAAACATCACAGTATAAAATACTGTAAAATTGCAGGTATAACTGATAAATTCTCAACATACTGATCATTTAAATGAAAGTTATGATTATTCAAGAGGGCATCCGGTAATTGCCAACTTGCACTCCAAGCCCTTCCAAAATTACCGATACCCTTCACGTGCCCTACCACTTACTTTCTTTTTTTTTTCTTTATTGTGATTTTAAAACCTGTGGAACAGGTAGGCTGGCAGCAGCACAATACGCCGCTCTTCAGCCGAAGAGAGTACAATGATATAAACAGAGAAGATACATCACTTGGAAAAACGGCGGGATAAAACAGTAGACATATGAACATAAAAAAAATATGAAGCCGTTCACACTCGATGACAATCCACACTACAAACTGTTGACACGAAGCACAAACACTGAAGATGACGATAGCACTAGCGAACGATGGAGTGTGACGGTGAACACTGAACACTAAACACGACGGCACACACGAGACACTGATGGTACCACTTACTATTTTTTTTTCTTTATTGTACTTTTAAGCACCTCATACAAGGCGGGCTGTCAGCAGCATATTACGCCGCTCTTCAGCCTTAAGGGGTACAATAATAAGACATAGAGGTGACACAAACAATACAAGAAAAATGGCGGGCAAAAAATGTAGATACAAACACAATAGACATGAAGCCGTTCACGCTGGACGAAAAAACACTAACACTTGTTGACACGGAGCACAGAATACGGACGACTGCGACGGCACACGTGAACAGTGGAGGCGTGACGACGAAAGAACACTAACCGCAGTCGAAGGCACACACACGTGACACAGATGGCGATGATCTCTGGCACGCGAATGTTCACTGAGCGTGTGCGAGTCCGGGGACCTGCCAAGAGAGGAGGAGGGGGGTGGGAGAGGGAGCGGGGAGAGCAGATGCCATGGGCAGGGGAGATAGGGGGAAGGGAGGAAGGGGGAGGGGAAGCCCGGGGGAAGAGTGGTGGAGGGAGGGTACGGGGGAAAAGGAAAGAGAAGGGAGGGAGGGTGCCTAAAGGAAAGGACACAGGAAGTTGGGCGGAGGACATCATCAGGGAGGGGGAGCTGGCGGAAGCCACCTTGGGAGAGGGTGAGGAGGGTGGAGAGATGGAGACCGGGTGGGACATGGGAATACAGGCGCGGCAGTGGGCAGGGGCGGGAGAGGATGGGTGAAACAAGCAGATGAGGAGGATCGAGTTTGCGGGAGGTGTACAGGATCCGTATCCTTTCAAGGAAGAGGAGGAGGTGGGTGAAGGGGATGAGATCATACAGGATCCGCGTGTGGGAGGGGAGACGGATGCGATAGGCGAGGCGGAGAGCATGGTGTTCAAGGATTTGGAGGGATTTATAAAAGATAGGGGGGCGGCGGAGATCCAGGCCGGATGGGCGTAACAAAGGATAGGGCGGATGAGGAATTTATAAGTGTGGAGGATGGTGGAGGGGTCCAGACCCCACGTACGGCCGGAAAGCAGCTTGAGGAGACGGAGTCGGGAGCGTGCCTTGGCTTGGATTGTCCGGAGATGGGGAGTCCAGGAGAGGCGACGGTCGAGGGTGACGCCAAGGTACTTAAGGGTGGGAGTGAGGGCGATAGGACGGCCATAGACGGTGAGATAGAAATTAAGGAGGCGGAAGGAAGGGGTGGTTTTACCTACAATGATCGCCTGGGTTTTGGAGGGATTGACCTCGAGTCTACAGGCTTGGGTGAAGGAGAAGATCGTTGAAATTTTGTGGTGACGAACAATTCTTCACGTGATTTACTTTTAAAGTTTATTTACTTTACTTTTAAAGATTAATTATTTATTTACAAGCACGGTGGATTCGCAGCAGCACTATTTTGTTTGCACTCTGCGCTTGTATGTTAACTTTGCTATATACATCTTATCTATGACTAGCGCAGTAGTGGCGACTTTGATATCTTTGACGCACGCGCTTTCAATCCTCAGCAGCTTTGTATCACGTGACTCTCCGTATAAATAGGAACGTGCAAATGCTATGAACTCAGTCTCTGACACGCCTTGAAGATGGCTGGGAGGTTTCTAGCCGAAATATCGCAAGAAGAATTGTCGCTGTCCCGAGTGCACGCCCGAAAGATGATGGATCAACAATTCTTCAGTTTGCTGAGGGTAGCATAATACACTTCAGAACTGATCTTTGCATCATGAGGGATTACATCAAGCAGAATAACCCCTTCAACAAGTTTATTAAAGAGACTACCTACACTGTAGTTGTTGGTCCTCGTATGGAATGTTGCTGTGCAGTTTGGGATTATTATGTGACAGGATTGACGAAGGACATCGAAAAAGTTCAGAAAAAAGCAGCTCGTTCTGTGTTATCGTAAAATGATAGGACAGAATGTCATAGGTTTGATACGCAAGGGGCTGTGACACTCATCAAAGCAACGTCATTTCCGTTGAGGCTGTATCTTTTCACGAAAATTCAATCGTCAACTTTCTCCTCTGAATGCGAAAATATTTTGTCAGCGAAAAAGGAGCGTTATAATAAGAAAGCAGAGATGTTTCAGAAAGATTTAAGTGTTGGTTTTATCCTAATGCTCGTCGAGAATGGAACGGTAGAGAAAGAGTTGGAAAGTAATTCGATGAATCAGGCGGGATTGTGAACTGCAGACTACTCATGTAGAAGTAGATGCACTTATTCTCCAAATGACTGTCAAGTGCGTGGGCGGATGTACATAGGATTGTACCACTGTTGTGTAGGGTGATGTTGGACTATCCCCCCCCTCTCCTACACACACACACACACACACACACACACACACACACACACACGCTTTTGTAATCTTGGTTGAGGCGACAGACTGATCAGTAGCGTAGCTCGAGCTCTAGTTTAGGGTGAAAGATGATAATTCAGTTGAGAATCGACGAATGCCTAATAAAGGTAATGGCAACAGACGGACCTATAGTTAACCTTATATTTTCGTTTGTGCCACATTTAAATACAAGCGATTCACTTTTCATCATAAAAATTCAAAGTGCAAGGTAAATTCAGAAAATGTGTTTTGGGTAATGGACAACGTTCCCACGAGTATTTCGACGAGTACTAAACGAATATATAGTACATAAATTGCAAAACTGCAAGGGGGGAGGGGAGAGACCCACTTATGAATACTTTCTTCAACACTACAATATACGTGAATACTTTTTGCATGTGTCATCAGGTACTGAAGTTAAAACATTCCTGATTTCAGCTTTTAATATATCTGTACTTCTGATTCTTTTTGTTTGCATAACATCAACCCTAAAAGACATAACCAAATCTTTATCTATAATAACCTGGCGGAGAATTTACGTCTATAGCGAGGCCTTAACAAGGGGAGAGTGGAAATTTCATTGTACACTCAGAGTTTACATTTAATTATCATTCCTATGAAACGTGCAACCACTTGAAAGCTACAGCAATGAAATAATCAATTTGCACCCATTTCAGGCGACAACATGTCACTTCCATTACATGGAGAAAGGTCACCTGAAAAGAAGTAGCTGTTAGAACAGATACTTGCCTGTGCCTGTTAGTTGCTACCTGTAACTATTTATGATATAATATCTACAATAGTAAACCTCATTTTAAATTTGGTAGGGTGTTGAAGGATACAAGTTGTGAATTCATGGACTGCAATTTGAAGCTGTGACAGATCAGGACTGCCTCAGTAATGCACTCATGGAGGTTAGGGGGCATGAGGACAACATCCGGAGTGGAACTGCTTTCAGGGCGAGTGCGCAGTGGTAGAGGTATTATATCACCATGGACGGAGTCAGTAAAACGATGCCACCACTGGAGTTCAACAGGGGACCAGTTATGGATGTTAAGGTCAACACTAATACGGTTTGAAAAGGTATGGCCTGTGTGTGGTAGGAAGTGGTATAGAATGGGGTTATTTGCTTGGATAAAGATAGTGGCACAGGTAACAGTCATTTTGATGAAGAGAGTGAGAGTAAGGTGTTTGGTAGGAGTAGTGTAGAGGGATTATGGCCAAACAGGGATGTTGGTCAAAACACAGTCCTCTCACAGTAACCCAGCTCAGCTTGTTTATACTGGGTTGCAGGAGGTGGTAGATATATTTTCCCCCAACTCCTACTCAGTTCCGACTTAAATTGGAACAATCACATTCTTAAAGCTGAAGAAATCACAGCAGTTGCAAGATGCATGGGAGCTACCTAAAACAAGGATTGAATTTTACTGTAGCGGATAGGTTCGAGAAAGGTGAATCGTTTTGAGATATGAGGGTGTTAGAAATATGATTCATTAGTGGTTGTAATCAATGAATGACTTCTCCACAGGATCCTACGCATGTATGTGCTTGAATGGGAGGACTCAGTTCCAAATCCCAGTATGCTCCAGCGAACACTGTATATATTCCATGTAGAACCAAGACTTTTGTGATGGTCGTGCTTTTTTTCTACATTTCGCTGCATGTAAGACGATTAAGCCTCTCTTTGTAGGACACAGTGGAACCATTCGCGAGAAAACTTACTAAACATGTCGACCCATGGTTGATTTTTTGGCAGTATTACTTCGTATCGAAGGCAATCAGTTATTGACAATGTATTATACTTAGTAGTAGGGGATGTCTGATAGTTTCGCCTTGAAGCGGAAATTTGCAACGGAAATTACTATGTCCAGTCATAAGGAAGGTATGTGTTTGACGTGCAATACTGTGATGACGAGGGGAGGCATACGTCAAGTCATAAGAATGGTAAAGATATTTTGATTTAGAGAGCTTCAGCCATCAGCAGGGTGTATTTGGATAACAGCTGACGTCACGGCCGCCATCTTCGATAACAGTACTTTGGGATGACACCCCTGTTTTCCTACTACTAAGGTAGTGGTTTTAAAAAGGTATGGTGGCAGTAGGGTTATCATTTGACATGGCTGACGTATTCTGCAGCATTAGCGATGGCAGCAGCGTGAAGGCAGCGCTGATGGTAGCAGTGATGGTAGTAACGATGTTAGAACAGTGAATAAACAACAGTGAAATGGAGATGGGGACAGTAATGAGAATGGTGCACAAAACAGGCAATCTTGAAGGCAGAATAAACTGAAAATGAACAGGCACACATACAGAAGAACTGCTGAACAGATCCAAAGCCTAGGGGCATTGCCTATATCACGCCAAAGTAGCACCAACTGAGTAAGTGGCATAGTGTACACTAGCTGATTGGTACTAACCAAAGCTTTTTTTTTTTCATTCAATCGCTGGTGGGAGTGGTGGGCCCTTTCTTCAATAGACTGATGGGATCAATTAGGGCAAGGGTATATCTTTATACTGTAGTGACAAGAAAAGGGAAGCTAGATTGTGATAGACATTTTGTGGCCAAATGCTCTCCAGTGAATGAACAAAGGGGAATATTCCAGTCGAATTTCAATGATATAATAGAAATTCAAAATTTAGTTCAGTGAAATAGAGATTATATTCCAGGAATGTTATCCTTTTTTTCACTCATAGGTGCATAGTTGTTATAGATGTTTAGAAATGGTGGAACAATGGGTTGACAATGAGAGCTAGATCTGTTGACAGCTTCTGTAACAGTGTAAGTTCGAACTGCTTATTGCATGGGTTGTTTATATTCAGCAGGTAGTAGATATTTCACAGTGAATGAAGCATTCTTTTGTGTTATGTGCAAAATTTCTGGATTAGGTGAGAAAGTAGTGTAGACGAAAGCTAAGTAAAGTGAAAAAAAATAATCATTCAAAGTAAATGGAGAAACCAGCTGGAGAAAGGGGTGACGAATTTGTCACAAGAAAGAATTATTTAGGGGAGGCTAAAATAACTGGTTTAAATTGTTTATGCTGTAACAAGTGCATGGCTGGTTTGAGTGCTGCAAAAAAACGGAGTGTGATCGAAAATTTGTACAGTCGATGCCCGAAAAATGAAGGAGACACATATCTGTTAGAAGTGATAGAAAGACACGATATTGTTAGACAGAGACCAACCACAGAAAATCCAAACAAAACACGTCATACTGCTGATACTTCGCGTTGAAAGAAATTGGCTGGAAACTTGTTGTAAGGCGTATGTTAGTTTGCATGCTGGTTCAGATAAAGTGGTACAACGTTTAAACAAGGTTTTACAGAGTATTCAGTCGTCTATTGACATGAGAGAAAAACATTCAAACCGTGGAAATACTCTTGCAACAACTACAGTTAAAATTTATGAACACATCCCTTCATTTCCCAAACAAGAGTCGTAATGTACTTCCATTCCTACCACACATTCATCGATCGATGGCCTAGATGGGGGGACATTCGAACTGAAGGAGGAAGAGGATGTAGAACTCCTGAAAGAAATAACATATGTAATAAAAAACACTATCAGTTCTAAGAAACTAGAGGAGGTCTACAGGTTCAAACACAATGTGCCTGAAAAAGACAGGTCATTTTGCGATGAGATCCTTCTGCAGAATACTTGTGTCACTGGGATCAGCGACATTGATGAGTGAAGCATCTCGAAATGATTCTGTAAATTTTAGTAGGTCCACATTTTGTTCTATCAGAAAATATATTGTCCATTAACAGCTGTAAATAATAGCTATTGTCTTCAGTGTTTTGTTTGGGACTATTTTCCGACTTAAGTTAATTAAACTAATAACATTCAAATTTATAATTAAAGGAAAAGTTAATTAATAACCTTCAAATTTATAATTAAAAGAATGATTTTTAGGCCTTCCCAATAGCCTTCCTTATCGTTATTGACAGAGGTGTTTAAACAGTAATTGGAAAAAGGAAAGTATTCTCTCATGTTTAATCATTAATTACTCATTAACTAATGACACTCCTATTACGACATTTTGATTTTCAACATGGCGATCAACGTGAAAGTTAGACGTGGTTCTCGGAGGAAAAGTGTTAATTTTGCCATTAAAAAGGAGGTGTGGGCAAGTTGTAAATACGAAATCACAAAATTAAACGAATATGTGTCCACCTTGCAATGTATAATCAGTGCTCTGAAAGTGAAAATTTCGAATTTTCAGCTTGGAAAAAGTGAGCCTAATAGTCGACAAATTCCGCAAAGCGTCGCCCCTGCTAGCAAAAAATTGATTAAAGGCACCTACAAAAACAGCACGCAAGGGATACAAAATCGTGTAAACAGTAAAGATACTGGTGAAATAATCTTTGTGCACGAGAACCTTTTTGAAGTGCTTTCAGCTGTAGACTGATATCTCAACGAGCTGTTTCGAACCAAATGGTAAGAAAAAGGACATCAGAGACAAAGAACGACAGAGTCGGTTTCAATCACAGGAAAAAAAAAACACAATGCAACAGTGAGTATAGTCACCGACAGTGAATCAAAATCAAGCTTCCCTGTAGTTGGATTATCGACTAATATGGACAAAAAAGACAAAACAAACAGTTCCACCACGCAACATTCAAGTACTGGCAGGCCTATCAACCAGCAACGAAGTATAAAATAAACATATTTGCACATACTCAAGGACGGAACATAGCAGCCAAATTTCAGTCTAGAAGCAGTAACAAAATTACTAGCATAGTGAACCCAGGTGCAAAAATTTCTGGCAGTCACTTCCATGAATCATGACATGAAAACAGCAACAACAAATAACGACTCTTTCGTGTTCTTAGGGGGAACAAATAACTTAGCAAAAAATGAAACGAAAGACCTAGTAACCTCACTTAAAAGAAGGCTACATAAGCAGAGAAGTTCAAACGTGATCGTCTTCTCTGTTCCACATCGACATGACTTGCCTGGTCATGTGTTAATAAAGAAGAGCAAAGCACAAATAAACATATGCTAAACATATGCATGAGATTCAAACATTTGTGGACATAAGCTGTGAAGGAAGAAGATTCCACACATTCCATGGCTTACATCTGAACAGACTAGGGAAGGACTTAGTTATACACTCCTGGAAATTGAAATAAGAACACCGTGAATTCATTGTCCCAGGAAGGGGAAACTTTAGTGACACATTCCTGGGGTCAGATACATCACATGATCACACTGACAGAACCACAGGCACATAGACACAGGCAACAGAGCATGCACAATGTCGGCACTAGTACAGTGTATATCCACCTTTCACAGCAATGCAGGCTGCTATTCTCCCACGGAGACGATCGTAGAGATGCTGGATGTAGTCCTGTGGAACGGCTTGCCATGCCATTTCCACCTGGCGCCTCAGTTGGACCAGCGTTCGTGCTGGACGTGCAGACCGCGTGAGACGACGCTTCATCCAGTCCCAAACATGCTCAATGGGGGACAGATCCGGAGATCTTGCTGGCCAGGGTAGTTGACTTACACCTTCTAGAGCACGTTGGGTGGCACGGGATACATGCGGACGTGCATTGTCCTGTTGGAACAGCAAGTTCCCTTGCCGGTCTAGGAATGGTAGAACGATGGGTTCGATGACGGTTTGGATGTACCGTGCACTATTCAGTGTCCCCTCGACGATCACCAGTGGTGTACGGCCAGTGTAGGAGATCGCTCCCCACACCATGATGCCGGGTGTTGGCCCTGTGTGCCTCGGTCGTATGCAGTCCTGATTGTGGCGCTCACCTGCACGGCGCCAAACACGCATACGACCATCATTGGCACCAAGGCAGAAGCGACTCTCATCGCTGAAGACGACACGTCTCCATTCGTCCCTCCATTCACGCCTGTCGCGACACCACTGGAGGCGGGCTGCACGATGTTGGGGCGTGAGCGGAAGACGGCCTAACGGTGTGCGGGACCGTAGCCCAGCTTCATGGAGACGGTTGCGAATGGTCCTCGCCGATACCCCAGGAGCAACAGTGTCCCTAATTTGCTGGGAAGTGGCGGTGCGGTCCCCTACGGCACTGCGTAGGATCCTACGGTCTTGGCGTGCATCCGTGCGTCGCTGTGGTCCGGTCCCAGGTCGACGGGCACGTGCACCTTCCGCCGACCACTGGCGACAACATCGATGTACTGTGGAGACCTCACGCCCCACGTGTTGAGCAATTCGGCGGTACGTCCGCCCGGCCTCCCGCATGCCCACTGTACGCCCTCGCTCAAAGTCCGTCAACTGCACATACGGTTCACGTCCACGCTGTCGCGGCATGCTACCAGTGTTAAAGACTGCGATGGAGCTCCGTATGCCACAGCAAACTGGCTGACACTGACGGCGGCGGTGCAGAAATGCTGCGCAGCTAGCGCCATTCGACGGCCAACACCGCCGTTCCTGGTGTGTCCGCTGTGCCGTGCGTGTGATCATTGCTTGTACAGCCCTCTCGCAGTGTCCGGAGCAAGTATGGTGGGTCTGGCACACCAGTGTCGATGTGTTCTTTTTTCCATTTCCAGGAGTGTATAACGGATCCAAGAAATAGTGACCAGCAAATTGAATGTGCAGTGTTGTGCTACAGAGGCCATCCCTCGCGAGAACAAAAATAACGAATACTTGGGAGAATCAACTATGAAACACTAAGTCAGTAAGACAATACATCGGCAATACAAGAGTGATATTTTTTAAGACAATAAAACCTTCCACCAGCGCAACACCAGATGCAAGTGTATGTGTTTCATATGTGCCTCAAGCAGACGTCAGTCAACACGAGAATAATTTATCGCTTTTGCATTATAATGAACGGGGCTTAGGAAACAAAACAGATGCTTTTGAATCATTTATCACAATACTATCTCCACATGTAGAAATAGTGACAGAACACCAGAAAACAGTGAACAACATTCAGTATTGCAAATTAGAAGGCTACAACCTAGCTATGTTGTATTGCAGAACACAGAAGACAGGTGGTGGTGTTGCCTACTAATCAAAAAAAAAAAAAAAAAAAATGTAAGACCTTAACTACCTCGGATAAAGTGCTATGGGGGAACAATTTCTGTGTTGACAAACATTTTGAAATTGCAATTCTTAAAATCACATTTTGCGCTATTCCTTTCTACGTCATACTTGTATATAGATCGCCCCATGGAAACTTAGATGCTTTTCTGAAATCACCTGATGGATTTTTAAGTAAATTAATGTCAGGCTGTAGAAGTGTAAATCTTGTCATATGGGGGAGATGTGAACATCAACACTTTACATGACAGTCAGGAAAGCAAACGTTTTACAGATTGTAACCTGTCTTAAGGGGTTAAAGATCTTCTTGGACTATACCCACCAGAATAGCTAACACACATAGTAGTTCAGTTGATCATGTTATCGGAAATTAGGACCACATCATCTCAACAGACATAATAAATGGCCACCTCTCAGATCATTTACGCCAAACACTAGTATTAAAATGTAATACAAAAATCAAACCAAGAAAAATGTACGAGCACAGGAAAATATTACCTGCAAACAACATTGCTACACTAAGACACAGTTTAGGCTGGTAATCATGGGAATCATTTATAAGTACCATTGGGGTCAACAATAAATGAAACATGTTCACAGAAATTATGAGTGAACACTTAAATAAAGCCATGCCATTAAAAAAAGTGAGTGTCCAAAAAAATCAGCCTTCAAAACAAAATCTGTGCCATTAGATTTTAAAACAACAGATCTGAAAGAAAAAATGGGAAACATGTATAGTGTACAAAGACTAACTCACAGTTACATAAAGAACTCTACAAGCAGTAGAAATATAAGTATCACAAAGAAGTCAAGAGATTAAAATCAGAAATAATAAGCCAACAGATACGTGGTTCAGATAACAATTCAATGATTTGCTAGTCCATTGTAAATAAAATCAGAAACGATGAAACAAAAACCAAAATTAATAATACTCTATTAACTGTGAATAATGAAGATATGTCTGATCCCCTTCTAGTCGGCAATGTCCTCAATAATTACTTCATAGATTCTGTCAAAAACGATGTCTCTATGAAACAGGATATACAGCACTCATATGAGTCCTGTAACAAACAAAACTGCTGTACACTACATGCAGTAAGCACATATGACGGTATGCAGCTTATTCATAACCGCAGAAAGAAAAAATCACCAGGATTAGATGAAATTTCTCCATATCTATCGAAGAAATGTGAACATCAACTAATGAAACCACTAGTTCATCTAATAAACCGTGTTCCCGAAGACATTCTGTTCCATGACAATTTTAAACTATCTGTAGTGAAACCAATACACAAAAAGGGGGAAATAAAGCATGTACAGCACTACAGACCCATTGCCCTTATCTCAACTTTCAGCGAACTGATAGAGAAAATAATAAAAAAAATCTTGGAACATTACTACAATGCTGACATATTAAATGATTTCCAGCATGGTTTCAGAAGAGGTTGAAGTACCACTTCAGCAGCACTACAATTTGCCCATAATGTACTTGAAAAAATAAACAAAAATTCCCAAGCAGCAGCAGTATTCCTGGACCTCCTAAGGGCTTTTGATAGAGAACATCATGATGTGCTCTTATCAAAAATTGCGAAGAATTGTGTCACTAGAACACTCATACAGTTGCTAGAAACATATTTAAAGGGTAGACAACAGTGTATGGAGATTGTGTACTCTAATGGAGAAATACTGGAGCAGAGAAGGTCAAGTAAGGAAACATAGATTTTGGTGTTCCTCAGGGCTCTATATTAGGTACAGTCCTCTTCATATGCTATGTAAATGATTTCCCAAGTTCTCTTGACAATAAGCAATTGATCACTATGTATGCAGATGATACATCTGGTGTCAGCTATGTAGATGATGAGCCCATCCTAGCTGAATAGACAAATAACTTTATTGAAAAGGCAAGAGAACATTGAAAGAGAGAACCAAAAAGTAAACATAAAAATCTAATATTATTTCTTTTAAACCAAATGGTCCAAACAGAAAATACTGTGATCGATGAAATTCTGCCAGAAACCTGTACAGATGGTAAATTCTTGGGTTTATGCATAGATGACCGACTTTCATGGAAGCAGCAAGCTGATTATATCTGTAACAAAATAACACCCAGTCTATTTGTATTAAGATTATCGCCATATCTTAATTCTGAAGCTCTAAGGACTGTATATTATGGATTAGTGCATCCTTTCTTGTCTTATAAATCAGTATTGTGGAGTGCGGCATGGCAAAGTAGTATGAATTGAGTTTTCATACTGCAGAAGCAAACCTTGAGGATCGCAGCAAAAGCAAAAGCAAACCCCTATTCATTAGACATGATATTGTCACAGTTTATGCCATGTATATTTTAGAAACTACAATGCTAGCGAAAGAAGACACTGAGATCACAAAAAGGAACATGGATATTCTTAGCTACGAAACAAGTTATAGAAAACATTTTCATGTGGTTAACAGAAGATTAACACTGAAAGGCCCCTGTGCCAAAGGAGCTGTTTTTAATAACTTGTTACCAGATGAAGTTAAGATACTGATAGGGGATGCTTTTAAAAAGCGAGTCAAGCGGTGGCTTATCCAAAAATGCTCTTATAACTTGAATTCATCATTAATTAAAATGTAATAAGAAATAATGTAAACTGAAAAATTGTAACTGTAAAAGCTTTATACTTAGTTGAAAACGCACATGCCTGTAAAATTACGTATTACGAGCAATAAATCGAATTGAATTGAGGCATAACCATTGTTAATACTACTACAACTGCTTAATAGTGAAGGTTTCAATACGATGTGTGGTTTGGGCAATAAAAAGTTTTTCTCTGGAATTGTAAGAATATTTTTGTGGAGAGAGATTTCTCATTTTCGGTGTGGTTTGGGCAATAAAAAGTTTTTCTCGTACCCTCAAAAAGTTGGTAAATGGTATGTTATCCTTTTTCTACTCAGCTGTTGAACTGTAACAAATTGAACCAAGAATCTTTGATGCGACAATGTCTTCAGATGCCATACTATTATGAAACGCAAGTTATAAGGAAGGAAGAGACAGAATGCGATGAAATCTAGCATGAAATTTTCGCATTTGAAAGCAAACAACGTCACGTGAACAGACCTGAATGTCGTGAAATCCAATTGGTTTTTCCTGTTTCGGGCCAGGGGCTACACTAAGCGCTGCGCAGAACCAAATGCGTTACTGCTGCTATGTGCATGAAGTCAGACAGGACCACTTGGTGGCCATATTTGTAGGCTGCGTGTTTTCGTTTTCGCTTAGTTTCGTTTGTGTAGTGAATGATGTCCATCTACAAGTGTTCTGAGTGTGTTCAAGGCGTGCCAGGTCGTGATGTTGTTGGCTCTAACTGTCACAATCGCAATACTAAAGCGACTGAAATAGTGCTTCATGGTTTCCCTCGCGATGCACGTCTGCAGAGGATTTGCCTGTGGAAGTGCTGTAGAAAAGACGCTGCGACTGTAGCAAATGCTAGAATATGCTCCCGCCATTTCAAAGCAACTGATTATGTTAGAAACTTGCGTTCGGTATCGCTTAATTTACTGCGCAAACGGGCGCTTAAAACCAACGAATTTCCGTCGCGTAATTTTCATTGTGGTAGTAGCGCCAGTGATAGCACGCCACATGCAACAGAACGTAAAGTCCGTTGAAGAAACACAGAGACATTAAAAAACTTCCGTCCCGGATGATGTTGTTTGTAATGATTCAGATGAAACCACTTCACAGAATTACTTAGTGGAATTACAGTGGAAAACTGCTCCTTTAAACATCCTGTGCATGAAATTGGGAACATATAATAAAGGTCTTTGAACTCTATTGTCATTAGCGAAACAACACCTGCACAATGAAAAATGTAAAAGGAATACACTTGTGTTTCGTTAAATTAATCGAATGCTGAATAATGTATTATCATCCACTAAAATCAGGTCTTTCTTACAGAAAGTAAAGCGGTTTCCACGAATCAAAGGACATTTCCATGTCGAATACTTAGCCCACTATTTCTCACGAAAGTTAACATTTTCTCAGGATATCCTCTGCCTGCACTGTCAACTATGCCTTCTTGGAGAAACCGTATTTTCATTTGCCACCCAGGTATCCTGAAGGATCTTTTAGTTACATTAGCTAATTCACGACCTAAAGTATTTCTCTCTTGTGCAAATTATTTCTCCAGCCATCTGGAGGTTCGTGATACAATCTGAAAACTTTGTACTTAATGTCCATTAAAAACGCTATTCCTTTTCATCTGCCTCTCGCCGTAATGCTGCTATGGAACTGACTGCTTTGTATTGTTTCTGAGTTCCTTCAAAGAAGCTATCAATTGTTCTTCTTTTTGACTTCTTCTACATCTGTTCTAATAATTCTTGTTACCTTTAAATATTTGCTGTAAAACATTCCCCTTGAGCTGGGACCTGTTCGAGGTCTGAAGAGATCATGTAGTTCTCTTAGAAAGCATTTTAATTTTTTATTTCACAAATACACTATATTTTTCTTTCACCAGTTTTGCCTGTGGTATGGCATGTTTGCAGGACATTTTTTGGTCTTATACGGGTAGATATAATCAAATATGTATTTTATGGTCTGGAATAAACCTTTACATTCATCAGGTGCTGCCATTTATTGTAACTCAGGCTGCCATTCAACTGCAGATAGCACTGTTTGAAAATTACCTAACATTTCCTTATTTACAAGCTTTTTGTAAGTACATAATCATAATGTCAGGAAATAACTGAGAGCAATGAAGTATAAAGTATATGCTATAAAGTGTAAAGTTCCAGAACTAGTCAGAATTCATTGGGTCAACTGCAGCTAACACAGACCTTGCTGTGATGAAAATAAGCTGAGGGAGGAATGGTTTTTCCTGATTGGTTTTCTTGTACTGCTGTGCATTAAGTGTTTTTCTGTGTGCTCATTGCTATTTTCTTTATTCATTCATTGGTGCATCACATTCTATAAATCCCATTCCGCTGAACAAGTCGAGGTATATGTAACACAAAGAAGGAGGCGCTATAGAATAACATGTGACATATTCAAACAATAAATTGTGGCAGGAGAGAAATAGAAAAATTGTTTTGGCTTTCCTGTTGTAATATCCAGCTGCCGTTTTTATCCTTTTACTTTATGCTAGGCATTTATGTTGCATTATTAATTTTAGAGATCATCATCTGCCTAGATGCTGGAATAAAAACCTAGTTAATACGAAGAATAGCTTGAACTGGAAGTTATGCACCTGAGTACAAGGACTCTGATAAAGTACTGAAGTGGCTAGTGAGGTAATCTTTTGGTTCGTTCTGAATACCTCGAGATTTCTGATTTTCTGCCTGATGTCTTTCAGTGGCAAGATAGATTTCTTAGTGAAAGTATGCTGTCAATTTTTTATATTTTTCCAATTAAATTATCTCTGGAATTGTAAGAATATTTTTGTGGAGAGAGATTTCTCATCTTCTGTGTGCCCTCAGTAAACTTTCTCCTGTTATTCATGTAGTAAATTCTCTTTGAATGGTGAAGCTGAGTCAGCACTCATGATTCTAATAACTGTACTTTCTTCTCCTTTAACTAAATATCACCGATGATAATACTTTATCTCTGCCCTATAACCATTATAGGCAAATAAACCATTTGCTATGGAGTTCACATCCGTTTCGTGACAAATAACAGGGATCAGTGCAACGATGACTAATTTATTCTATGCCGTTTTTTAGTTGGGACTGTTGCTATGGGGAAGAAACCAAAGTTTGACAACAATGACGTCAACCAGTACCTTCAGTACAATCGTAATTATCCAAAATAAAATAAATATTGAAATAGGCACAAGCTATGACTTCTGAGGTAATTAACACATACATACTGTAGTGTTTTCTATTTATTTGTCTGTCTTTTGTAATCTTTTACTGATCCGTATTGTCATGCAACCTTTCTGTGCTGAAGAATAAATTTTCATGCACTCTGTGGCTCGGAAATATGAAAATATTTATTATTCTTTTTATCACTCTCGATACATATTTAGATTTTTCTTTCAGTGCGATACACGATAGTGCTGGTGAATTACACAGCTATCTACACAATAATTTTGGTGATTTATACAAATATAGTTCTTTCTGAAAAGATTTTGAACTTAAACGACCTACTGAAACTTGTTTTCATGGATTCTGTATTTCACACATTAAGCAGTGTAGAAAGAAAAAATAGGAAATAAGTGCCTTTTAATTAAATAGATGGCATATCTGGCAGCATTTTCACTGAAGAATATAAAAACTACATAAATTTTTTCTATTTGAAGTCCTACAAACCGGGAAAATCAGGTAAATAAAAGATGTTTGTCATGTTTCCTGATTTAATGAACAGTTTCTCAGGATATTACTCTGTTAAATATTATGGCTCTAATGTGCATACAGCACGTTATGAAGTATAAGTGGAGATGAAAATTTACTGAAATAATCTGGAAAATAAATTCTTATATTCTTTAGGAGTCCTGTTGCTATTTTTAATATGAATGTTTTTATATCCAAGAAAAGGTAAACTCCAAGGTGAGGGAGAAGTAACGAAATTAAAATTATAGTTTGTCCTTCGGCCTACAGATGCATATTTGCAGTACATTGACAAGACTATTTTGAATGCTCAAAAATCATCGAGCAGTTTCGTACCATTGTTTTAAGTAATGGCATGAATTTATTTAGTTAAATCACAAGGCTATCTAGGAGAAGAAGGCATAGAAAAAACAGTAGCAGTTTTAGATCTGAAACTCTTGAAGTCCATATTCTTTAGCTGCAGTGTGCATCACTCCGCAGTTCTGATACAGACTCAGTCACCTGCCAGTGTGTGTGTTGGACCTTCCATCAAGCTACGGACCCCCTTGAAGATGTCTCCCGCAGTCGGAGACGAAACGTTGGGAATCACCACAGCATTCATCAACCGACCACGGCATAACAGCCCGGATAATTATAATGGACATGATATTTCCGGCCGTGAAAGTTTACATTTTAGTACCTGTCTGTGATGTCATGAGGAGACATGCAGCCTTGTGGTGCAGGGCCACACCACACTTCAGTATCTCTGGCAGGAGATGAGGAGGGAGGCCACTATCAAAACACTGGTGATGACAAAGATGGTACGCTGTGTGCTGCCACTGCTGATGGGGGAGCAGTCTCGAAAGCACTATGGGAGAAGGCGCTGCTCTGAAAGTCTAGCAGAAGAAGCTCACCATCATAAACAGAAATTGGCTGGTGTATGCTGAGCTGTGAAACGAGAGTTGCCTAGCACCATAATTTCCCCCGAGGGGCTGAGGGTGGACGCCACCACACAGATGTATCCCCCCTGGACACTGCAGAGATACAAGAGGCCATAGAGGTGATCCCATAAGAAGAAGGAGACGGAGGAAATACACCAGCTCCAGCAGCACCATCCCACCGTGACTTGGTTTCAAGGATCCCTGGCTTTGCTGTTTCGTAGGATGAGCAGCTTTACTGCTTTGCTTACATTCTCCAGTTTATTTTGCTGCGACATCTCGTTTCGTTTCTTCTGATCTCATGCTACTTGTAGCAGTTGCTGATTGCTGATTCTGATCTTTTGGTATCGGAATTCTCGTAATCTGGTGCAGCTCAGGGGAGGTGCAGTGCATACTGTGAATTATCTAGTTTTTTCAGTGACATATCAGGGAACTTTTCCCACATGATGGTGACACGCTCCATCAGTGGTCTGATAATTAGCAGAGTACAGCGTAATGCCACAGTGTGCAGGCAGCATCATCATCACATTTAGCTAGAGAGGGGGGGGGGGGGGGTAGCAAGTGCATCCTGCCCAGCGCTTTAGCCCTTTCCTCCAGATGTATGCCTTCCAAGCTAGGTTGCTGTCCAAGGCGATACCGAGGTACTTTCCAGTGTGGGACCAGTATATGAGACCTCCCATTATCTGCACTGGATGGGGATTCGTCAGAATCTTCTTTCTCGTAAATACCGCAAAATATCTCTTCGTTGCATTGATCTTGGTAGCACACTGTCCAAGTTCCCACCTGGCTGCAGGCCAATTGCAAGCACCACCACGTCAGTTGCAGCCACATACGACATGCTAACAGCTTGGTATTATCCACATGGAGCATTAGTTGGATACTCATTGCCATCATAATATCTGCCATGAAGACAGAGTACTGGAGGGGGCCAGTCACACCTTCCGAAGTAGAGGCCAGTGACCACTCAGCTGGCTGCCTTGATGTTATATCTGCATCCATGAGCCAACAACATCACCAAAAACCACTCATGGAGCAAGAAAGCTTTATTCTCACTCTCCAGAGTATGACCTGCAGCAGCACCATCCACCTTCCTCCTTCTTCCAGGCATCAGAAGTGTGGGACCAGTGCTTCACAAGATTTTCTCATGTCATGGTGGCATTTATCCCTCTCTCCTCAGTCCCCACGCTTTCACCCTCCCAATCAACCAAGACCACTTTTCACCTTCATCCCTACCTATCCTTTCACCCCTGTGCAGCAAGAAACACTGCTCAAAATCCTTTCCTTTGCATCTACCAAGTTAATCAGTGCCAGGGCCATCTTTTGGCATCACACTGTTGAAACTGCAAAGGAGACGCTCCATGTAGTGCAAGAGATATTCTGCAATGGAAACTGCAGCGCGATGAAGGCACCATCAGAGGCGAACCTTCAGGCAGCTGCTTAGAAGGTTGTCTGAGAAGAGGAAAAGGAAGAAGATTATCAGGACTCAAGCTGGTGTTCATCACCATTTTTTTTCTGATTTTACATAAACCCATTCATCCAGAGGGCTTGAACCGATTTCTTGTGTATGATGCACATGGGGCCTCAAGATAATGCAGCCCTTTCTTCCTTCCGAAGCTGCATTTCCTTCCCTGAATGTCTATCTCTCTGTCGTCGCTCCTTCCCCTCTGACTTCCCCTTCCTTGTGTAGATTGGCCTAGCTATCCTCTTCGTTTCTACTATCACATATCTACTATCACTTTCCATTTTTGGCGGTTTGGTCCACTTTGGGGTTTTACCATCCTTCTAAATTTTGTCTCCATAATGTGAGACAACTGGGGAAGAACACCCTAGTTAGCGTCTTCGGCACATGACTTTACCACCTCTCCCA
This sequence comes from Schistocerca piceifrons, assembly GCF_021461385.2. NCBI lineage: Eukaryota > Metazoa > Arthropoda > Insecta > Orthoptera > Acrididae > Schistocerca > Schistocerca piceifrons. Next base: position 70,124,710 of record NC_060148.1, on the reverse strand, counting down.
TCATACCCCTGACTCCATTGTCTATAATGCTATATAGCCAGCATAGTAACCAGGCCATGTAGTGGTATTTTTCTGTTGCAGTTTGGTTGAGCACCTGACAATAATGTCCACTGTGCAAGGTAGCTCTTGCTGTGGTTGTGTGGCACAAATGTGCAGAGCCCGTCATTGGAGTGGGTGTATAGAGGTGGACACTCAAGGCATGAGAGACATTAACTTTACAAAAAAAGCTTGCCATTCTTGTGAGGTCGTTTCTTTATTTGCCAATGGAGTTTTCATGCTGCTTCTTGAGGACTTACTGTCCCTGGCTACCCTCTGGGAGTCGTGCCAAGTATGTCAGCATGGGGTGAAACACTTTAACTCTTACCTGATCTGTACCAGGGCTGAGGGGGACACTTTTACTGCCACCAAACAATTATTTTCCATGAGAACTATCAAAGACAAGTTCGACTTGGATGCTTTGAGTAACATGTGGTCTGGTTCACTGTTGATCAAAACTTCTTCTGCCATCCAGCCTGTGGCCATTCATGATTATGACCACCTTGATGTCAGCCCAGAGCCCATTACTCTTTACCAGTCTTTGAATATGGTCCACTAACCATTTTTTATAGGGAACTCGTTCCTCAAACAGATGTGGACCTCCGGGCCGATCTGGAAGAGCGAGGTATGCGTTTTGTTCAGAGTGTTAACAAAAGCCATAAGGACAATGGCATTGATACTGGCACATTTACTTTGTCATTTGAGGGGATACCCTTCAAGAGAGTGTCAAGGCTATGGTTTATCAGTGTGATGCGAAGCCTTACATCCGACCACCTGTTTTTGGCGATTGTGTTTTGCCAAGTTGTCATCCCACTGTACAGGAGATCCTTTATGCAGGGAATGTGGACACTCACTCCATGGGGGAAGCCCCTGTGTGCACCGCCCATGTGTGTTAATTGCCATGATCATCACCCTCCACACTCACTGCTTTGCCCAGTTTATAAGTAGGAAAAGAAGACACTGTAGTGTAAATCCCTTCAATGTTCTTCCTGTACTGTGCCTCATCAGAAAGATGGCCAGTGTCTATGATATCCAACTTTGTCTTTTGTATATCCTTTCCCCTTTCCCACCTCCTTATCCCAGCCCTGTCACCACTTCTCTTCCACGTCCCTGTGATTCCCACGTCCCTGTGATTCCCACGCCCTTCCCTCTGGGTGCTGCCCTCTACCTGGTTGGAGAAGTGTCCCCCCCCCCCACTCAGTTCCAGATCTCATTGAAGCCTGCTCTGTTTTCAGGTCCAGCGATCTTTAGCTTATTATAGAGGAGGAGGTTGAGGAGGAAAATAAGAAGAAGGACAAAAATAAGAAGAAACTTAAGTTCCAGAACGAAACCCCTTCAGTGCCCCAAAGATGCTGAATCCCTTTTCAAACTCAGTCTGACCTCTTGATTATTGACGTCACTCTGGCCTTGTTAGTGGCAGATGGTTCACAGTGGTGTCTATATCCACTGTCCTAACCGCCCTCCTTTAGTAACTCCACACTCCCTTCCTTCAACTTGAGGATTTTAAAGCCATTCATCACTTGTAGGGAGGTGCTTTTTTTATCTACTCAGGCTCTCCTCATAGAACAGTTCCTTACAGCCTACGACCTGCATCTTCTTAATTATGGTCCCCCATCCCATTTTGGTGCGTATAATGGAATTTACTGTGTGACTGATGTTTTGTTCAATCCCCCTCCGCTTCTCCCTTCATTATACTGGTCGCTGCACGGTGACCTCTGCAATAGCGTCCGCATCCCATTGATTCTCTTATTCCTTTACCAACTCCCGATGGCCAGGTTAGCGTGTTGGGTTTCCATCATGCTGACTGGCGGCTGTATACCTCCTAGGGCGTGTTTACCACGTCTTTTTCAGGTTGTATTTATGAAGTTTTTAGTGACATCTCCAGTTTAATTAATGGCGCCGACGGCATTGCCTCTCAACGGGCCCATTTTGCCACCAGTAGTGCGCATGGTAAAGCATAGCCATCGCCATACCCATCCGTGATCGATGTCGATTCTTGCAACGCCTTAAGTAGCACCTGTACTCAAGGTACCTTATTACCTTTAAATGCCTTCATGCCAAAACATGTTACTTAATCAAACACAGCAGTTGCAGAGAGGTCGTACTGTACAGTTCCCCAATGCGCCACAGCCATCTGGCAGATGTTCAAAATAGCTCACTGTCATGATGGACACAGATACATAGGAATGGAGATGACAGCACTATAGTAGAAAAATTGTGAAGTGTATTGATTTTGATGTAAATCGCGAATATTTACCATCTATAAACTGTAATTTACTCAACACTTCATTTCAAAAGTTTCCTTTCACAGAGTAGTTTATCTGAAAGAAAGCACTATGCAAAACATGGCACATATCTGAGTAAATGGGCAAATCATTAGTCAGCCTGATCATTAGCCTTTCTGAAAGACATAGGACTAACTATGAGAAGAATTGTATCAAGTATTAATGACATTCGCACTAAGGTATTTTTATGTAGATGAATGTATAAATAAATGAAGGCTTAAAATAATTAAAAGTAAACCAAAGGTACCAAGAGATAATAAGCATGTCCAGCAGTTTTTTTCTTCTGGTGACGTTATCTTCGAATTCCGTTAGTCTAATAGCTCCTGAACTTTGAATTGAATGTATGATACAAAAGTTACATTTATTGTCATGTAAGGTAAGCACGAGTAAATTCACACAATTGTTTAATAACACCTCACTCTTCCAAAATATAAATAAAACAGTTACCATGAAACATTATTGCAGGGGAACTGGACGAAGAAGGCAATACCAGTCACATTAAATACTGCAGCCCCCTACTAGCTAGCAGTGTTGAAACTTTGACATATTATGTTCGTCGCTTAACCCTCACGTAAAAACCATATGCTCAGTGATTGGCCAGTGACATGAAGACACAGCCCCTCGGCGTTGTGATAGAAATGGAAATAGGTCCAATTTATGTATTAGGTCCTTGAATCCACGGTGCGTAGTTCCAACTGTAAAGCATGGAGGGTGTTCTGATATGGTATGGGGATCCCATGGAGGGAATAAAGTCGGATATTTGGTGAAAATAGATGGAAAAATGAACCAAAAGGATCATTGTGCCATTTACCAGCGACATGCTAAGACATCTGGTTTGCATCTGTGAAAGGGTTTGACTTGCAGCAAGACAACGACCCAAAACATACATCTTGCTTGTGTCGGAACTATGTGAAATCTCTAGGGGTTCATAAAACATTGAAGAACATGGAAATGCCGCCACAATCCCCTGATTGTAATCCAAACGAACTGCTATGGGATGAATTGTACAGGAGGAGCCTAAAATAGGAAATCATGAGTGGGTCACAATTGTGGGAGGTCCTGCAGAAAGAATAGAGATTAATTCCAATTGAAATCTTGGCAAAACTGATGTAGCACATGCTGAGAGTGCGCAAGGCAGTGATGAAAGCAAAGGGTGGCTAATTAGAGGAAACGGAAATTTATTGGTTGCACCTTCCTGTGTGTTATTTGAGCTTAATAAACATTTGGAAAACAACAAATTGCATGTTTATACTGTTTTTTCTTTCCATGGTATGTAATTACTAAGTGTTTCGAAGTTTCCAAACTAATATATATACTCCATAAGTTTGGAAACACCTAGTAATTATAGACAATGGAAAATAAATACAGTATAAAATGGATTTGGTTGTTTTTTCTCTATATCCCTCCATGCAGTCCCCCTTCTGCCTTTGTGCTTCTTTTCCGCCCCCATTCCCGCCTCCCCTCTCTTCCTATCATCCTCTTTGCCCTGTGCCCTACCTCCATCTTCTCACCATACCTGCATCCTCCTCCCCTCCTCCTCCCCTTATTTCTGTGCTCTGTCACTTTCCCTCTCTCAAACCTCCCACCTCCTCTCCCTCTCTCCCTTCCTCCCTCCCTCCTTCCCACCCTCCCTGCCTCCCTCCCTCCGAACCTCCATCACGCCCTCCTCCCTCTAACCCTCATTCCATTCTTTCAAACTCCTACTTTTCTCTCTCTCCATCTATTTCTTTATGCATTACAGCATGCAAAGCAATTAATGCAAGCTCGTCAGTTACTGCATACACATTTGCTGAAGAAAAGAGAGTTACTGTACATGCAAGAGTCACTGTGCGTGAAGGAGTTACTGTGTATCCAGGAGCTACTGCACAAGTGAGACTTACACTGCCCATTAGAAATACTGTGCGTGCAAGAGATCATGGACACACTATGGTTGCTACACTAGCTAGAATGTGCAAGAGTTCCTGTACATTCCAGTGTAGTTCTACATGCAAGTGTTACTGTGTACAGAAAAGTTGCTGCAAATGCAACAGTTACTGCACACCCAACAGTTACTGACTGCATTATAGTTATGGCATGCAAAAGAGTAACTATGTATGAGAGTTACTGCACGCACAATAGTTGTTGCACACACAAGACTTTCTGTATGTACATGATTTACTACATGCACAAGAGTTACTGCACATGCAAGAGTTACTGCACCCATGACAGTTACTGCACACACAAGAGTACAATTATTGTGCATGCAAGAGTTACTACATCCACAAGAGTTACTGCATGTCCAAGAGTCATTGTGCACAAGAATTACTATGCACACAAGGCTTACTCCCTAGGTTACTGTATACCAGATAGATATCCAGATACAAAGAGGAGTTGAGGAGTTGATATCATACTATGCATCAGTCTCTGAGTCATCACTTCCACATCACAGAAGCAATAAAATTATTTTCTCTTTGTTCAGAATCACAGCAGCAATGCTACCAACACAAATAGTGTTTCATTTTCAATGCTTTGAGAACTGACCAACGGTGCATAGTCCTTCGCTTCCTTATTACCGATGCTGTAGGGTCTCATATGTTGCCCATTGTAACAGGATGTACCGTTTTGTCACGACATTTATACATTCACTATTTCAGCTGATAACTTTTTGTAATGAAGAAACGTATTTTACATCTTACATCGTAGCACCTTGGTTAAACGTATCTCATTTTCTGTCATGTAGTTACCATCTGGTAAATTTCTAAGTTATAAATCGCCATGAACGCATTCTGTCATTTTGCCGTTTCCAGCACTTTCTATGGTCTCCTGGCAATTCGACCATCAATCTGTAACATCTAGTCTGGTATATGCAGTGTGCGGAGAAACAACATGGCCAAAGGTGTGGGCAGAAAGACGGCATCAAAAATAATAATAATAGTCTGAGTATGGGAACTAGAGATCGTAGTTGAATATTTACGGCGCTATGCCAGCATAAAGTGGTAGTCTGTTTCAACCTTTGTTACAACATACTTAGTTAGGGGGACGCTAATTATTATTTACTTCGAGCTTGTTAAGACATCTTGAAACATAAAACATGGACATGTGGTTGTTTCTAAAGAAGTGCTGTCTGGAACGTTGGCTGAGTATGTGATGTTTGAAGTTTTTCTTGATATCATCCTGGAGACTGGTTAGAGTGTGTTTGCGCATACATTTCATTTCGAGTGAAGATGTCAGTATGTCAGATTTTAATTGCGTTCCTGTAGAGCCGTAAATATGGATTTGCAACCGCTAGTTGCTGTACTCGAATTCATGTCTTTCATACTGTCTTTCCTCCCTACTCTTTTGGACAGATTGAATTTTCGCACTTTGTATAACTTTGCCGGATGGCAAACCTTGCTCAACCACCACTGCTTAAATTATACATTTTTTACGTACGGTACACATACGTCATTGAATGACTTCCAGCCCGGTCGTCTGGCTATTCGTCACTGCAAAAGCCAACACGCGAAAAACAAAATCACGAAAGCACCATCTGATCCGAATAATTACACTACTGACTGTGAGTACATTTAGACGTTAATCACAAAAGCCGATAGCAATAATGTAGAAGCTGATTTTGTTGTTGTTGTTGTGGTCTTCAGTCCTGAGACTGGTTTGATGCAGCTCTCCATGCTACTCTATCCTGTGCAAGCTTCTTCATCTCCCAGTACCTGCCGCAGCCTACATCCTTCTGAATCTGCTTAGTGTATTCATCTCTTGGTCTCCCTCTACGATTTTTACCCTCCACGCTGCCCTCCAATACTAAATTGGTGATCCCTCGATGTCTCAGAACATGTCCTACCAACCGATCCCTTCTTCTAGTCAAGTTGTGCCACAAGCTCCTCTACTCCCCAATTCTATTCAATACCTCCTCATTAGTTATGTAATCTACCCATCTAATCTTCATCATTCTTCTGTAGCACCACATTTCGAAAGCTTCTATTCTCTTCTTGTCTTACCTATTTATCGTCCACGCTTCACTTCAATACATGGCTACACTCCATACAAATACTTTCAGAAACGACTTCCTGACATTTAAATCTATACTGGATGTTTACAAATTTTTCTTCTTCAGAAACGCTTTCGTTGCCATTGCCAGTCTACATTTTATATCCTCTCTACTTCGACCATCATCAGTTATTTTGCTCCCCAAATAGCAAAACTCCTTTACTACTTTAAAAGTCTCATTTCCTAATCTAATTCCCTCAGCAACACCCGACTTAATTCGACCACATTCCATTATCCTCGTTTTGCTTTTGTTGATATTCATCTTATACTTGTCCATTCCGTTCAACTACTCTTCCAAGTCCCTTGCTGTCTCTGACAGAATTACAATGTCATCAGCGAACCTCAAAGTTTTTATTTCTTCTCCATGGATTTCAATACCTACTCCGAACTTTTCTTTTGTTTCTTCTATTGCTTGCTCAATATACAGATTAAATAACATCAGGGATAGGCTACAATCCTGTCTCACTCCCTTCCCAACCACTGCTTCCCTTTATTACCCCTCGAGTCTTATAACTGCCATCTGCTTTCTGTACAAATTGTAAATAGCCTTTCGCTCACTGTATTTTACCCCTGCCACCTTAAGAATTTGAAAGAGAGTATTCCAATCAACATTGTCGAAAGCTTTCTCTAATGCTAGAAACGTAGGTTTGCCTTTCCTTAATCTTTCTTCTAAGATAAGTCGTAGGGTCAGTATTACCTCACGTGTTCCAACATTTCTACGGAATCCAAACTGATCTTCCCCGAGGTCGGCTTCTACCATTTTTTTCCATTTGTCTGTAAAGTATTTTGCCGCTGTGACTTATTAAACTGATAGATCGGTAATTTTCACATCTGTGAACACCTACTTTCTTTGGGATTGGTATTATTATATTCTTCTTGAAGTCTGAGGGTATTTCGCCTATCTCATACATCTTGCTCACCAGATGGTAGAGTTTTGTCAGGACTGGCTCTGCAAAGGCTGTCAGTAGTTCTAATGGAGTGTTGTCTACTCCGGGGGCCTAGTTTCGACTCAGGTCTTTCAGCGCTCTGTCAAACTCTTCACACAGTATCATATCTCCCATTTCATCTTCATCTACATCCTCTTCCATTTCCATAATATTGTCCTCAATACATCACCCTTGTACAGACCCTCTATATACTCCTTCCACCTTTCTGCTTTCCCCGATTTGCTTAGAACTGGATTTACATCTGAGCTCTTGGTATTCATACAAGTGGTTCTCTTTTCTCCAAAGGTATCTTTAATTTTCCTGTAGGCAGTATCTATCTTACCCCTAGTGAGATAAGCTTCTAAATCGTTACATCTGTCCTCTAGCCATTCCTGCTTAGCCATTTTGCACTTCCTGTCGATGTCATTTTTGAGACGATTGTATTCCTTTTTGCCTGCTTCATTTACTGCATTTTTATATTTTCTCCTTTCATCAAATAAATTCTATATTTCTTCTGTTACCCAAGGGTTTCTACTAGCCCTCGTCTTTTTACCTATTTGATCCACTGCTGCATTCACTATTTCATTCCTCAAAGCTACCCATTCTTCTTGTACTGTATTTCTTTCTCCCATTCCTGTGAATTGTTCCCTTATGGTCTCCCTGAAACTCTGTACAACCTCTGGTTCTTTCAGTTTATCCGGGTCCCATCTCATTAAATTCCCACCTTTTTGCAGTTTCTTTAGTTTTAATCTACAGTTCATAACCAATAGATTGTGGTCAGAGTCCACATCTGCACCTTGAAATGTCTTACAATTTAAAACCTGGTTCCTAAATCTCTGTCTTACCATTATATAATCTATCTGATACCTTTTAGTATCTGCAGGGTACTTCCATGTATACAACCTTCTTTCATGATTCTTGAACAAAGTGTTAGCTATGATTAAGTTATGCTCTGCACAAAATTCTACCAGGCGGCTTTTTCTTTCATTTCTTAGCCCCAATCCACATTCACCTACTATATTTCCTTCTCTCCCTTTTCCTACTCTTGAATTCCAGTCACCCATGACTATTAAATTTTCGTCCCCCTTCACTACCTGAACAATTTCTTTTCTTCTATCTCATCATACATTTCATCAATTTCTTCATCATCTGCAGAGCTAGTTGGCATATAAACTTGTACTACTGTAGTAGGCGTGGGCTTCGTGTCTATCTTGGCCCCAATAATGCGTTCACTATGCTGTTTGTAGTAGCTTAACCGTACTACTATTTTTTTATTTATTATTAAACCTACTCCTGCATTACCCCTATTTGATTTTGTATTTATAATCCTGTATTCACCTGACCAAAAGTCTTGTTCCTCCTGCCACCGAACTTCACTAATTCCCACTATATCTAATTTTAACCAATCCAATTTAGTTTTAAGTTAATCTTATGTCTCCTTCAACCGATACAGCATTGTTGCTGTCTCAGCGACTGACTGTTGCTACCAGCACCGCGGAATGATGGCAGTTTTTAATTTTCTCGTGAGTAATGGCAGTTTTCTGAAGTAAATGAAAACGGAGAAATCATTCACATGCAAGTGTTCATCATCGAAATGAGAGTGAATCCCTACTTTGTGCAGCGACTTCCTACATGAGAAGCTCGCGTATCCCTACAGTTGCGAGATGCGTGTCCGTTCCCACATGGGAATCACACTCCTAGTCGCTGGCCAGTTGTACCATTTTAATGGATCCGGAGGGTGCTGTTTCGTACTCCGCACATTCATGGATAGCCTTCTGATACAGCTGCCTCCTGCTTATGTTAACTTACATGAGACGGAGGCGAGTGTATGAGAAAACCTTACGGAAAACTCGTAAAGAAATCGTCAAAACTACCTTTAAAACGTTTTTATCCAAGCCAGTTAACTCACGTGATACTGTTTTATTATGCTCACCTGGATGACATGCGTTGTGCAGAATATGCGAAGCGGTAAAAGGGGAAACGTGTTGACACTCCATGGTTATGATGTTTTGAGTGGCTAGAAATAGCCCTCTCGATTCAAGCCTATATCTTAGTCATGTATGTAGAATTAGTGTATTGTATAGACCCAACAACAAGATAACAGTATCATGTGTTTTGTATCGATGCGAAATATAAACTCAGTGTGAGAACCAGTTTTACTTTGTGGCAATGTGTCCCGCTGTTCTCCCTCTGATTCTAAAAAAAGCATTCGTCAAACGGCAACAGATAAAAAACCATGTGTCGAGGGCCTTTACACAATGGAGGAGGACCGCATCCAAGTCGAGAATTAATTCACTGAAAAGGCGATGAAAAGAAAAAGAAACTTGTGTCAGCGATATTATTCGATCGTATCGCTGGGCAGCAGCGATAGCGAGAACGAAGGCCACCAAAGCTTTATTTTACGGTGCTTGACTGCGTTATACGCCCCTAGTTCTCGTATGTGGACCAGCACTACCCTTCATGCCATGCAGAAACAGACGGCGCATGCTTCAGTCCCTGCTTGATGGTATCTGAAAGCAAATAGATCAGACAGTTGTAGTCTCTGTACCTGGAATCAAGAACTGATTTCAACAACTGATCTCGTTGTTGTATTAGTGTCACACATGTAGTAATTCAGTTAGCCAAATTTCCCCAAGAGTCGCAGTATTAGCCCGATAACTATCCTTGTTACGTTTGGCTAGGTATAACGACAGCAAACGTTTCAAACACTGAATCGACAATTCGTTTTTTACACAAACGATACAACTGCAGTAATTCGACGATTTTCTGTTCTTGTTGAACATTTAGCTGGCCGTTTTCACAGGAAACCGAATATCGGTTTGACGGGAAGCACATAGTTTTCTGGCCATTTACTGAGGAGCACGTGTGATGTGTTTTATTATGCTTTGTGAAGTAATATCCGTAATGTCCGATTTTTACAGGGAATAAAAGGCTATGACTTCTCCTTAATCGAATACGGTTAACGATATAATATCGAGATAAGAAAGATTTGCCAGGATACGTTACTTGTAGAGGGAATTCATAATACTGGGTTAGAGATTAACGTTCTGTTGTGTCAAAAATTTTCGCCTTTCGTAGAGTTTTAGTTCTGACGACCGACGTAGCCTACATCCCTACTTTCATCGAAGCAAGGATTTTGGAATATGATGGCTGCGTAGCTCGTGCAGTCATTTAGCTCGAAATTCTCCATTTTTAAAGAGAGTGAACAAATTTTTCCCCGGTGCTTCGTCACTGGGCAAAGTGTAATAACTTATGTTACACGGGTGCTTCTGATGGTCGGCGAGCACTCGCACCTTTAGCAGTGTCGACAACTCACCACTGTAAACCCAGCCCCGGAAACGCGTATGGAGATGTAGTCACCTACCTTAGAACATTTACACATACAATTCCACACTGCGCGGCAGATCTCGTTGTGTGATACAAAGCTGAGTCGCCATAAGATGGACGCTGTCGTCGTGTTTAGTACGACCGACTCTGCAACGCCACATACGTGGCCCCTACAACTGACAGAGCTTTTCCTTACACACTTCTCACTGAAACAAGCCCTAATACGCAATTAAAACATTTAAATGGTGTACATTTAATCGATCGTTAGGAACAGGGTGGTTTACAAGCGACAAACGTAGGGATTTCCTTCGCTTTATTTTCTGCTCGGAATTCGAATCGTGCATCCTCTGTTGCCAAAGTGTTTTCTTTCTAGTTGTTTCTTCCTCCGTGAAGTAGAACTGCGACATCGTTCACCCTTTGGCCTCGTACTTAAGCAGCACCGGAGTAGACTTGATGACGACAGAGGAGATATCTGTCATTAGTAGCTACTCAAGCGGAATGTGATGTGCGCGTTTGAATTCTCCATGACAGAAAACTACTAGGAACTGAAGTGAACCTAATCTTTGAAAACCATGACCAAATTAGGGCAATGACAATTGCTATGCTACAACTACTGTCTACTATTAAACACTTTACTTTCTGTTCAATACACTGACTTCATGTACGAGAGCGTGTCTTTTGGTGATAAGAAACTGTTAGCACCTATTTGTCCCGGCGCATTGTCCTTATCGTTCCTGGAAGTAGAAGACAACGTCAGGCAGATTATGTTACTCTTGTGCCATAGGTATATGTTGAGACGAGAAAGAAGGAAACGGTATCACGTTATATAACGCCTTCTCATTCATTTTTGGTTGTTTATCATTAACCAAAGTTGGTGAAAAACAATTAGAATGAGAGACTTGAAATTCTGATCATCGCACAAGAGAGGGTACATCTTGGTCGACAGGCAGGACTTCCTGGAAACAAATACCCTCGATGGGAGTAACAACAGAAGGTCGTTGCCACGTCGCCTGAATGGGGGACGCCAACGGAACAGATAAATTCAGGGGCGCCTCAGTTTTCTGCTGTTTAGTCATTGCAGCACCAGAAGGCTCAACGACTTCCCCACCTTTGTATGTTTCTACAGGGGTTACTGCAGCTGTGGGGGCGATACTAGGAGAGACGCTAGCCACCTCAGCTTCCAGTTCCGCACCATTGACGCTGTTAGTAGTGCAGGACTCAGCACTACAGGATGCAGCAACCAACAGACTCACTTGAGGGGGCGGTGTGAGAGGGGTAGATGTATCCGACTCCTCACTGTCCTGCACACGACGTCTCTCGTGTTGCACTGTCTCCACTGCCAGTTTGGCCACAGCAATGTGAGGACCGTGCTGTGGCGGTGTTGTTCCATTGCACATGGAGAACAGGTGGCACCAACCTTGCGAGGGGTAGAAACGAGACCAGCCAACCCCAGTTTCCGATGCTGTTCAGAGGAGACCTTCAACAAAAATACCTGCCTCTGAACATTAGGTCTAAGGTTCGTTGCAGAGAAAGCACGTCCCTACTTGCCCTTATTCGTTCCATGAGTGCGGTAATCAGAGATCTGTAAATGAGAAGGAATGTTTTGTTTGACTACCATGTTCACTGAACGGATCCTGCTATAACATTACAACCGGTATTGAATGGACTAGCTTCGCGGCGTATACCCCTCACATGACTATAAGAGAGAAATGTCGACTGTTGTCAGCTTCTTGCGGGAGATTAAATACTCAGACAGTTGTATACTTCAGTTCCTCGTTACCAGGAAGCAGCATACTTCTGGAACCATCTCAGTGCTTAAACGGAACCTGAGAACATGGAGGCTAAAGCAACCTATCTATTTGTAGTTGATCCAAAAACTTAACGAAAAAGACATATCAGAATGAAAATAGACTGTATGAACCTGATCAGCTGTTTCATGAATTGTATCAACGAGCCAGTTGTGAATCTCCAAAGACCCAGGCTGGAAGGAACCAATGGATTTGTCGAAACTGAAGCTGTCTTTACCTTTTCCCAGAACACCCATGGCCGATATTATGAGCGGACTACTCTGTTATCAGTGGACTCACACAACAACTGACACTGGCGTCCTGACGACGATGTGCTTCACACGACGACACGAAAGACACCGAGAGAAAGCTGCCCAGGTGCGCGCGTACTGTGGTGAGGCAGTAAACTGGCGACCCTCCCAGTCGGCACTCGATGCGGAAACACCCCTGGACCAAGGCTGCAGAAATATCGCAGAAGAATCTGTATCTTATGACATCACATTTGAAACTCAGATTTCTCTGGTCATGCTGTGGCATTGAAGCTTTCACGAGTTCCTGGATGACTAATTACACTGCTAGCCTGTAGAATGTGGCAACCTCATGCTTTGGCAAACGGTTTCTCCAAACATTATTCCACAAATATTTCTCTTGTGCGCGTTTGTGCGCGTGTTCCAAGCGCCGTATACAGCTAGGGTGCCTGACATTCCCACACTATGACCATACGTGGAACGTCGACAGAAAGCACAAATGTGTAGCAATAGCCGTGGTATACTCGGCGCCGCATTTACGAGAAGTAAAGATGAAATCGCGGTCCATCTTACTAGATTTAAATTTTTGTGGTTTCTGCAAACCACTGCAGACAACCAGCGTGGCTTTTCCTTGAACACGGGTTCTGTCGATTCTTGCCCCCATCCTTGTCTAGTGAGAGCCAATGTCACTGTTCGAATGGTCTCGATGACAAGAGAACTTTAAAGTTCAAACATTCCTCCTTTTCTTCAGGAACAGGTCTCGCTGTTTCGTTCGATACCTGTCACAGGCAATATGGTTTCGCTGAAGTAGCTACACATAGTAATCCGTATATTAGCTGAGGGTCCTGCTCAAACTAAGTATACGAGAGCTTAGATTATGTAAAGGCCTGTGGAGACATGTCGGCTGATGCAGATGACCCCAGTTTTCTAAAAATATATATTAGTGCCCAAGAATGTTCATCTCCGCCTTAACCGTTAATTTACGTCTGCCACTTTCCTTAGACAGACCCTACTGGCCTATTCTACGTCAACATCAAGAATTTGTAGTTCCAGTAGGACTGAGGCACATCTTACGTTGGTGGGCAATCGACAGTAGACATTCATCTGATGTTTGGAGGGGGTGTCATAGGAATATCGGCGACACTCCAGGCCCTGGAAAATGAGACAAGGGAATTTCCAGTTTTGCAGGTGTGGAGTACACTACAAAGATCAAATTCTCACGTTTGATCGGTAAATGGCTACAGAAGTATTCTTCTGTAGTATAATTTTCTGGTAAGATTTGTATGTGCGGAGTTCATGTTAGTTTCCAGTCAATGGTTAGTCCTGTGCATTTTTGTGAGTTACTAAACTGGATAGGATGGTTTCATGAGGCAGTAGATGCGGGGGTGAAAAGCGGCGATTTGTCATATTCAATTGTACAGATCTTGGTATGGCTGGTTTCAAGGTGTCTTTGGTTGCACCTGGTTGAGGTGGGGTCGTCAACAGATTGGAGGAAATGGGCAGGGTGATTGAACCCACCCGCTCCTACCATTTCCATAAAGAGTACATTTTTTTGTCAGCTTATCCACTAACTCAATATTACCAATTCGTCATCTCTTCAGCTCTTACCACTCTGTGTGTGTGTGTGCGTAGAGGGCGACGGACTAGTGTCTGTGCCCCTAGAACAGCATTGCACAGTTCCTCGTCTGCAGCATAGCGACGTGCAGATGCATGTGCCTCAATGACTCCCCATCACGTGTTGTCAGGTGTGGTGAGGTCAGGACTTTTTGGTGGCCATTTCAAGGGAGCCACTGTTGCTGATGATCCACGACCTGTCCAACCAATTGGGAAATTGTTCCATATGCACTTGTATTCGCAAGAGTAGCACGCGGCTAGAAATACTAAACAGCAACAACTGTGTACTGGCCTGCACCCTTTCCAGGAGGATATTGCAGCACCGACAGGCGTTACTCAGCCGGCCCACTGTTTCCGTGCTGACAACAAGACAGCGTCCCTCCACTTCCGAGTGGTGGCGTGATGTTCGCCAGAAGATGATGGGTACGAAACTCATTGAAATGTTGCGACAAGACGACGCCACCACTTGGCTGATAACTCGAGAAGAGTTCATCACTGATTATTAACAAGAAATTCCTACTCAATATTTACAAAAAATTCATGTCGCCCAAACTATTCTTTTCTTTAAAAATGTAATCGTCACAATACTCTTCATTAAATATTAATCCTGATCCACTATTGATGGCAACTAGTGGTGATAGAATGACGTTAAATTTAAGATTATGACATTTACGACATTAGTGGAAGTTACTGCTAAAACTAGCTAACTGCTTAACATTAAAATTTAAATCCCAAAATCCCTCTTAAAAATGTATATAGTAAACCCTTAACAAAATGTATAATCACAAGCTGACATCGAATTTCAAAGCATTTTTGATAGAAAATCAGTTTAATGTCAGAAATTATAAAGACAGTGTAAATGACGTTGGGATTCCTACTCAGGTTTACACCCACAAGTTTCACTCGTTGCACAATTTAAGATTTACTCAAATACTGTTCGGAAGTAGCAGTCGTCATATTTTATTTCACTCCTGTACTGTGTGCACTTCTTGGTGATATATTAAAAACATAATTAAATTCGAATGATGAAATCTCTCTTTCTTTGTCGCTGTGTGTTGTGCCTCTATCGACCTTTATACGGTAGACCGCTTTTCTCCCCTCTGTTGCTAATCTGAATGCGTGTATTTCCCTTTACTGTTTGTAGTGAAGGTGGAACGCCACATTCACGCTCACGAGAAAGCCTAAGAAGAAATACGAGCTGGTCGCACAGGGCAAGATATGAAAAAAGTATAAACTTTCACTCGCTGACAAACACAGGAAAAAGTGCCAGTGTGTTACAATATGTTTAAATGACGTTCAAGGCTTCATGTGACGAGTTGGCGCATAAAATCATGCCCATTAGCGTACATTCAATTGCTTTTCTTCATGATGAGACCCAGCCTTCGATATGTCGTCAAGCATGTGTTAGCAACCCCTGGACTCGTACGTCCACAGTGTATATTCTAATACGGGGAGACATTTTAACTGAAAGTCGCTTGTCCGGTGTCTGCCGACAAATACGTTGTTGCAGTGTGTATGTTGTTCAGAAATACGATACTGTGTTTCTTCGAACATGCATGCATGCATATATGCATGTATGTCCAGAACAACATTGTATTGTACTTCTGAAGAACACAGCAAGTGCAATTTTATACTCTCGTCCAAGGAAAAAACTTTGACCAAAACTTAAGTCACACTCTTTACTTTGTACAGATCCTGTGTGACACGTCTGAGTTGTCAGAGGGAAAGTTTGTATAGTCCTTTCTAATCAACAGGCCTAGGAATCATAAACAAATTAACTCGTGCCTCAGAATGTAAACTATAGATGCTAATATCTGTAAGTAATGCTTTTAGGTGTACTTAATGACATAAAGAATTTTTGATACCTCCAACCGTTCAGTGCTTACCTTTTCTGATGTTTATGTAATACCACACAATTCCTTCCGTTTCGATTCCTTGATACTCGAGGATATATCCTACAAATCGATCCCTCCTATTAGTCAGATTGTACCAGTACTGATTTCTATCAGTTCGACCCAATTCTTCTTCATTACGTATTCGATTTAGCCATCTTATGTTCAGCTTTGTTCTGTATATCATTTCAGATGCTGAATCGATGAGAGCATGACAGCTTTTTTTCCGCTTGCCAACGTATGGAGGGCATGTGGGCTAATGTTGCAAGGCGAGACCTTCTGCCAGTCACCTGCACTGGTCCCCTCTAACTACAGAATAGGCTGCTGCCCCTCATCGGGAACCATATGTTGGTCTGGCTCCTGCGTAGACGCCCCTTGCACGTTGTAGCATCTACGGTATGGGCACATACACCACCCCACCTCTGTATGGCCTTGTTGCTAAACAGTGGAGGTGGAGGTGGGATTGGAGTATTGTAGTCTACAGTGTGGAATATTTTTCTTGGTTCATAAGAGACATGAGGGTATCACAGGTCCTCTGATTTCTCCCTTGCACTGATAATGGCCAGGTAAGACTGGCTGCTCTGACGTTTATGTGTCTACTGAATCTTATTTTTTTCAGATTCTTATATAAAATTTTTTAATTAGGTGTTTGTATCTGAGGATACACAGTTAAAACTGAATGAAGCGATTACCAGTGACTGTAGATATAAAACAGAGAGGAAATTAATTACTGATTCTTTATAGGTGTTTTGTATGAAGCCCTTGGTGACATGTACAACATTCAAGCCTCCAACCATTTCACGCCACACATTTAGAAGGGTATGTGGAGTTTGTGGCGTAGCAGAAATGTGTGATTTGTGTTCTGGAATGGTTTCCGGCAAAGGTGGCGTACACACAAGGTATTTCGCATGACCCCACGAAAAGAAGACCTTGGATGTCAGGCCCAAAGATATAGGAGGCAGAGAACGCCACGCCGCCATGGCAAGGTCGACGGATTCATCGTTTTGCGAGGTGCAGCTTGAAAAATGTGGAGCGGCTTTGGATTCCCTGCTCTCGCACAACGATGGAAATTCTAAAGTTTATTTTACATTGCCTGTAATGCTTATGACGCTCACATCCCGGCTGTCAAAATTAGGAACAGTTTGAGCACAAACAGGATTTCAGCTCAAGCAAATCGCTAACCGCCTGCGGTCACAGCTAGGATATGACGCTAGCACTCGTGGCCGCTCTTCCCACACACACACGTAAGCATGTGGAGTATTCTTGGCGCACATCCGCGGTGATCTCGCTACGTAAATAAGACATAACATGTCCTTTAACGGCAATTGCATCGATACTGTGTGGAGACCTGTCTGTGGTGGACTAGTGTGCTGTTCTCGCCCACGTGATTTACGCAAACTGAACTGTAATGTGTAATGGTTACTCACAACCGTCGATAGCCACCAAGGCCATATGTCACAAGTTCTTAATACTATTTAATAGTTTATGCCTAAAATACATTTTCACATCGACCTTCCAATAGAGAATCTATAGTTTTTAAAAGGTTCAAGTAAATTTTGATCCTCGTGTCAGTCAGGTACCCCACTAACACGATCACATAAAGCCCTATTTGGGAAGTAATATCCGATCAGGTGTAAAATGGAAAGCACAGAGAAAATCTGATGATGCTTTGCACAGATGTGATTGGCAGTGAGTCTAGTATGGTAATCGATCGCTTCATGTCACTCTTTCCAGTTCTGACCGCACAGTGAGCAAGTAAAGATGACTCGAAAATAGTGTCTGCCGTCAAGTATGGGTGCGTGCCCTGTGTTTCGCCTGATTTCATGCAACCCCGCCTAACGTACCTGTCGTGCGTTTCCTTCTGCTGTGGCAACGAAGACGCTCCAGCAGCGTTTTGGATGGGCAGTTTTGATTGGCCACCATACATCCCGGACTTGATTCCCTCTGAGTTTTTATCTCTGCTCATATGACCTGCTCGCTTTCAGGATACCCTCTTGGAACAGAGAGAGAGCTGCAGACCAGCTGAGAGAATTGGCAGACAGCACAGGTGGCTGCTTTCTGTGACGAGGATGTCGGAAAGTTGGTACAATGCAACGACAAATATCTAAGTCGGGGTGCCGAGTGTGTAGAGAAGTATCGCGATCGCATAGCTAACTGTTACAAACAAAACAATTTATATTGTCACTGTGGTTTCCATTTCGCGGCCGATCGCACCCTACTCTCCGAATAGCCGTTGTAAATGGTGGTGACTCAAGTCTACCCTCGATATATTTGCGACAGTGCATATTAAAGTCGGTGATAGGCATAAAATACTGCCCGAAAATCCACTAAATGCTTTTTCCGAAATTTATTTCAAGGAATTGGTTCTGGAACCAACGTCTGCGAAAACATTCAGTGACCATTCAGTAACAAATAATTCTGAGCACATTGGGAGCATCATGACGCTTACACGGATTGTTGAAGCTAAACTGAACAACTTAACACCCATATGAAACTTCCTGGCAGATTAAAACTGTGTGCCCGACCGAGACTCGAACTCGGGACCTTTGCCTTTCGCGGGCAAGTGCTCTACCAACTGAGCTACCGAAGCACGACTCACGCCCGGTACTCACAGCTTTACTTCTGCCAGTACCTCGTCTCCTACCTTCCAAACTTTACAGAAGCTCTCCTGCTTCTGTAAAGTTTGGAAGGTAGGAGACGAGGTACTGGCAGAAGTAAAGCTGTGAGTACCGGGCGTGAGTCGTGCTTCGGTAGCTCAGTTGGTAGAGCACTTGCCCGCGAAAGGCAAAGGTCCCGAGTTCGAGTCTCGGTCGGGCACACAGTTTTAATCTGCCAGGAAGTTTCATATCAGCGCACACTCCGCTGCAGAGTGAAAATCTCATTCTGGAAACATCCCCCAGGCTGTGGCTAAGCCATGTCTCCGCAATATCCTTTCTTTCAGGAGTGCTAGTTCTGCAAGGTTCGCAGGAGAGCTTCTGTAAAGTTTGGAAGGTAGGAGACGAGGTACTGGCAGAAGTAAAGCTGTGAGTACCGGGCGTGAGTCGTGCTTCGGTAGCTCAGTTGGTAGAGCACTTGCCCGCGAAAGGCAAAGGTCCCGAGTTCGAGTCTCGGTCGGGCACACAGTTTTAATCTGCCAGGAAGTTTCATATCAGCGCACACTCCGCTGCAGAGTGAAAATCTCATTCTGGAACTTAACACCCAAATTCACTGAGAATCAAAGAAAAATACATCTATTAAAAAAATGGAGACAAACGTTAGCTTCATGACTTCATAAGCTTTCAAACCTATGCAGGCTTAGACCGGTTTTCGCTTCAATTTTAAAAAAAAGGTAGTATCGACAGCATTCGAGAGATTTATAACAACAGATGAGTATGACACAAAACTGTTCTCCCATGGCGCACAAAACAGGTCATTTTCGAAGAAGAAACAACAGGAAACGTTGTGAAATTTAAAACAATACAGTATCTCGATGTTTTAAAGAAACTCAAAATTTAGAGTAGGCTTCGTTGTGAGAGGCTTTTAATATTTCCCACAATGGAATCTTTGTCTCTACATCTGGCATCATTCTAAGAGAGATTATGGTGGTATGTAAAGTACGCCAGTGGCAAGACACAATCAATACCATCTCTGCACGATGGCAGTGATAATGTTACTAATCAAAGTGCCGCTACGGCGGAGTCACTAAACACGGTTTTCCGAAAGTCCTTCACCAAATAAGACGGAGTAAATATTACAGAATTCGAATCAGCAACAGCTGCCAACATGAGTAAATTAGCAGTACATACCGTCGATGTAGAGAAGCAACTGAAACTACCTAATAAGGGCATTTTTTCCGATTCAAATAGTATACCTGGCTCGACAAAATGTCTCACCTAAGGATTGAAAAGTTCCACATGTGACACCTACAGTGAAGAAAGGAAATAGGAGAAATTCACCGAATTACGAACCACTACTAGTAACATCGATTTTCAGTATGACCTATAACACCCACTGTGTTCCAACATTATGAACGATATATCGACACTTACTCTGGGCCGATTCAGCGCACATCGTTCCTATGAAACACAACCAGCTTTTCACTCAGTCAAAGTAATGAGAGCTATCTACAAGTAATCTTAGACCGATTAATTTCCAGATTTCTGGCAGTCTTTTGATACCGTTCTTCACAAACTGCTTGCACTCACATTACGCGCCTATGGAGTATCGTCAATAGACCAACATCGACAGACGGATCAGCACTCCCCAGCCGCAGGCAGCACAATAACAGGGACATGAACTGTGGATTGAGTGAACACGGAATACCGAACAAATGGGTTAATTCGTATTTCTTAACAACAAAGACAAATGTAACATTATTGATCATAATTACTTCTTAGAGAGGTAATAAACAATTGAGAAGAATCACAAGGTCAAGAATATTATGAATCATTCATTGACGTATGTAGGCATGTGGAGTGTAAATGTAAGGGAGGAGGGTATAGAAGGATGGATTGGGGGCGGGCTATAAAATGACTAATAAAATGAAGAAGCTATTATAGTGGGGGGGGGGGGACAAAAGGGTTACAAATAAAGAAATAAGAATAAAAATGTGAAGTGACTTACTTTTTTTAAAATTAAGATACACCTATGGTAAATGGGCACTTTTAAATGTTAAAGCTAGGTCATTGTGTGGGAATGATGTGTCCAAAGTGAAGGTATGGCTTAAGCGTGTATCGGTATATTCTCTGTGTGGATTCGTGTTTCATAGTATTTTATGTGTTAAATAGTTGTAATAATAAAATTTATTCCATAAATTTAAGAAAATAGGTTTTATTGAGACAGTCAGTTTGACCTTTAGTTATTGACAGAAGTTTGGGGTGAGGTATATTGATTCCTCATTAAAGTAGTATATCTCAGAGGGAGGAAAGGACACTTTAAACAACATCAATGACTATATGTCTTTATTAGCATTTTCAGTAACATGATAAGTCCTATATGCAACCACATCACGGTCGACAAAACTCTCAAGTCCAGTTACATTTGGAACACCAGAACCACCTCGTACAATAGCAACTGTCAACCATCCGTTGCCATGTGTGAAGGAATCATTAATGTCAATACTGAAGTTCAATCTGCATCCACAAAAGACTGATGGTCCATCGAGTAGCGAATGTGCAGCGACAGATTTTATAGTATTCTTCTTTTTGTCAGCTGCAGATGTAGTCAGTTCCACATCTTCTATGGTTTTATACATTGTACTTCGTGCTATGCAGTTGCTGGACTGCTATATTTATGGATGCAGTGGATGTTATCGACAGGTTTGTTACAGTATATGTTTATGAGCAGGCAACTTCATGGTATACTGAGATAAACAGGTACTGCAAAGATGTAACACCTACCAAAGAAAATAAATTGCTCCTAACCTTTCCTATCCTACCGGACAATGAGTCCAAAGATTTAAAAAAAGTGACTTGCTTGTAACACCAATTTCTTTGACCAAGACAATTTGACACTTAGCCAACTGTCATTCAGTCAATATGGTGTACTCAGTAATGAAGCAAAGCAGTAGGCTCTGTGTCTAATAGTGCATTTTAATTCGACAGTATGCCACCTTAGGAAATTTAACACTTGTAAGTAAGCATTACAAATATAGATTCTTATATGGTCATGTCATTTGTTATGTATTTCACTGTTATTGTCTAACCTACTTACAGAAGACACTTGATAATTGCACTTTGAACACGATATCATGATTGTGTAAGTGTAAATGTAACACTGTAAATAATCAACAGTCTAATGGCGGTACTGACTTTAAAGAAACAAAAATTAATGGGTACCTCATTTCGCCTAACGTAGAAATGGTGCAGAGCATGCAGCGTGTCCTTTTGTGCCGTCACAACATTGCCCTCGTCGATCTGGAGAGACGTGTTACACGCATGAGGAAGACGAGTCTGATGCCGAATCAGATGATACAGAGGAGTCAGCTGGTCCACAGCCCAGCGGACGTGGTTTGGAACGCCACCTCAACCCTCCCACTTGGCGCCGCTTCACTCCTAATGATCGCGCCTTTACACGCCTGACGTCTGCAATACGTAGCAGAGGCTGATGCGCACTTTCTTAAAGGCCACACGAGAGAGAGTTGTAAAATTCTTGCGTGTTCCGAAATTTCCGCGCTCTATCAGCGTACAGACGTGTCAACGCTTGTCAGAACCTCGGGTTTGCCCTCTGAACTCAGCATTCCAAAATGGAGGCTTAGCACGCATCTAACCAGAGACTATGGTTCAACACTTTTGGGTTCACCTTAATATGGTTAGGATCTCCATCTGCGATGTATGCAACACCCAACGGAATCAAAACATTTTCACCGACAGTCGTGTGTGACGTAATGTGACAGCCACTACACTGTGGTCCGTGAAGTCGGCGGGGATGGCACCGATAGCCAAAGTCCATTGACACGTTGGGTCAGACTAAATATGTGACACCTGTTGCTCGAAGAAACAGTAAAATAAGTAAAACTGACAGACGCAAAGAACGGACAATTTAACTACTGAAACTTGCTGGCAGAATAACAGAGTTTCGCACTCGGTCCCGAGTTCGACTCTCGGTCCGGCACACAGTTTTAATCTGCCAGGAAGTTTCATATAAGCGTACACTCCGCTGCACAGTGAAAATCTCATTCTGGAATTTAACTACTAGCGACAGAAATAAAAATTAGGAAACTGGTCTACAGGACGCAACACACAGTTAGAATAACCACCTGTCAAAATAGTATCCAAACATTTGTGTAACAAATGAGTCACCTGTTCCTTAAAAAATTCGGATAGATCTAAAGTGCGTCACGTACTGGACGACGCATAAAGGAGAATGGTCACGTGAAGAAAAGTTCATCTTATCCATTTACCATTATCAAGGATTTCAATTCCTTCAATGGAAATGTCCTCCCCAAAAAACATATAGTTCACACGGGAGCCACATTAAGCACATGGAAAAAAAGAGACAGAAAAATTTACATTAAGAAGCTAGCCGCAAATCCGATACAACCCTATTAATATTCAAAGGAAGAAGCGTATGAGCCAGCACACTTTAACAAACAAGAAGCTAAATTCGATCTCATGGCTGGCTTAATTACGTGACCAGATTGCGTCAGGGTCCACTTCCGAGTCCGCTGACGCGTCCACGTTAGACCGAGCGGCTAGCCGGGCGGGCTTATCATCACTTACTCAGCACCGATTCAGTCAGTTAATATCGCTCCTCTGAAACACTACCGGCTCTTGACTCACTCAAAGTAATGAGTGCTATCGACAAGGTACCTTAAACGGATTCCTTTCCACATTTCTGCACCGCTTTTGATACCGTTGCTCACAAAAGACGTAGTCACATTGCGTGCCTATGGAGTATCGTCCCAGTTGTTCGTCTGTAATCGTGTATTCCTGTCGGAAATGACACAGTTAATAATAACTGACGGAAAGTCATCGAATAAAACAGAAATCATATTTGGCGTACGGAACGGAAGTGTTAGAAACCGTCTGCTGTTTCTGATCTGTATATACGATTTAGGAGCCTATCTGAGCAGCCCTCTGAGTGTGTATGCACATGATGCTATCGTGTTTCGGCCAGTAAAGTCAAGATAAGCTCAAAACTAGTTCGTTTTGTACCAGCGAGATGTACAGGAAGGAGTGTCACTCATATGATCTGCGGGTTTGGGGTGGCAATAAGTCAGACAAAGATGTTTTTCGTTGCGGCGAGACAAATTCAGTCAAATAATTTCTCCTGCGAATATAAAAATTATTTGTGGATGTCCATCTACATAGGGAGGAGCGATGGTAGTAATAAAGTACAAGAAATCGGAGGTAGCATGGGAAGATACAGGTGTCATTTCTCACGAACGATGTTCGAGAGCGGAAGTGTACAGAAATAGGCTGGGGGTGGTTCGACAGACCCTCTGCCAGGCACTTTAGAGTCAATTACGGAGCGGCCATGTACACGTGTTGTCCGCCTACACACTTTATCTGGTCAACACTTGTGTGTGCTACAGGCACTGGTCTGATGGTACTTTACCGGCTGGTATGTCCTTTGCACTTCTGTACTGCCACTGCCGTGATATCCATTTCAGCCTTCTTACGGTAGTCGAGCGTTGGTCCACCTCTGCAATTTCAACCTCCAGTACTTCCCTAATTAGAAACTCTACAATTCCTTGAAGTCTCAGTGTGACCTCTCCACCCAACCAATCTTTTAAGCAAGTTACCGCTTAAGTTTCCGTTTCTCCCATGTCAATGTAGTACTTCCACATTAGTTACTCGATCTACGCATTAAACAGTCAACAGTATTTTGTAGCGCCCCTTTTTAATATCTTCTGTTCCTATCTTGCCTAAACTGCTGTTCAACATAAGACAAATACCTTCGGGAGAAGTTCATAAAATTTCTATTTACATTCAATGGTAGTATATTCCTCTTTTTCAGATACGCTTTTCCCTTCTTCAAAATCCCATTTCGTGCTATTTCTTTTTTATTTTGTCGCCCTTTGTTTCGTCCATCTTCAGTTAGTCTGTTGCCCATCCCTACATAATTTCGTAAATTAATTCGTTCAGCAGCGCCTCATTTAATTTCATGACACGCCCATATTGTCTAACATTTTCTTCTACTCCCTCCCCTACAACCGAATTCCAGTTCCTCATGACAATTTTGTTTCCCCTCCCCTTCAAAACTCTCATATATGATCTCCATATCTACCTACATCTTCCGCTTGAAACATTGGCAAGTAACCTGAATTATCGTTGTAGGTGTTGGTTTGCTGTCGATCCTGATGAAGAAAACCAATATTTTAGGCACACTCTTTGGTTTGGTTACGTCCGTAGGACACATTTGGGTTGAGGTCTGAGGTAAAGTTTGTATAGTTGTTTGTAATCAACAGGACTGGAGATCATGAACAATATGTTGTAAATTGCATTGCGTATCAGGATTAAATATATGGATGCTACTATCTAGAAGTAATGGTTTAAATTGTAGCTAATGACGTAAAAAATTCCTGATAACTCCAACCATTCAGTGTTTAGCGTCTTCCCTTTTTATGTACCACGCACTTCGTTCCATTACCTGATTCACTATTCCTTGATACTTCCGGTCATGTACTGAAAATCGATTCCTTCTATATGTTTCATCACTTCGATTCAGCACCTATTCATTAAATACTCGATGTACCGATCTTCAGCGTTATTCACCATACGCTGCTGTCCCTCTTGGGAACCCCATGTTGGTCTGGCTCCTTTATAGACGCCTCTTCCATGTTGTTGCATCTACACTGCATCACTGAGGTAATCACGCCACCCCACGGCGGTCTTTTCGCTAAACAATGCAGGTGGAGGCGGGGTTAATCTAATTTAGTTTACAACGTCGAATATTTTACTTAGTGCACAAATGGCATTGGGGTACGACAGTTTCTCTGGCTCTCCCTTGCACTGATAATCTCCAGGTAAGATTTGCTACTCTGATATCTATATGTCTACTTGATTCCATTTATCTTCTCCTTATTCTTTAGCATATTCCTGTATAAATTTCTTGAATTAGGTATTTGTATTTGTAGATGTAGAGTTAAAACTTAATGAAGCGGTTACCAATAGGTGTAGCTATTCGAAACACAGCAAATTTATTTTAGATTGTTTATAGGTATTTTCCATGAAGCCCATGATGACACGTGTAACATGTAAGCGACAAACCATGTCACGCCATACAATTAGGAGTGTGTGTAAAGTAACCGACGCTTCACAAATGGGCGAATAGTTTTCGGCGAATGTGGCATATACACAAGGTATTTCGCATAACCCCACGACAAGAAATCCTTGGGGTCAGGCGCAGAGGTCTAGGTGGCAAAGAACACAGTGCCGCCATGGCAAGGACGACGGATTCAACGTTTTGGGGGGTGCTGATTCAAAAGTGTGCAGTGCCTTCCGATTCACTACTCTTCCACAACGATGAAAATTCTGAATTTTATTTTTCGTTTTCTGTACTGCTTATCGATGTACCGGCAAGAGTCGCCTGCAGTAACGTATCACCACTACAGTGATTTAGGGTTGGGCCAAACGCTGCACCCCCTACTGTGTGGACGCGGCCCGTGTCCCCCGCTGGCCTCCCTCGCCCTGTATTGTTGTGACGCCCACAGCCGGGCTGGCGGAAACTGGAAGCGGCTTAGACCGCAAACGGTATGTTAGCTGCCCGCTGACCGCCTACCGCATGCAATCGCAGCGAAGACATGACGCACTTCCCACACACACACACACACACACACACACACACACACACACGTAAACGCGTCGAGTATTCCTGGCGCACATCCGTAATGGCCCAAATACGCAAATACTACTTGGAGGCGAGAAATCGCGATCCTGCGTTAGTAGCTTCCCGCAGATCGAGAGATTTATACCAAATATATATAATAAGCGACGGTACTAATCTCCTATTGCGCACAGGACAGGTCACTATTCAAGAAGAAAGGAAAAAAATCTCGGGAAACTTAAAACAATGGAATATCACCAAGATTGGCAATGTTTTATAAAAGCTCAAAATTTTGCGCGGATTTTAATGCGAGATGCTTTTAATAGTGTCCACAACGGAGCTTTGCCTACACATCTGGTAGAAAAACCCAAAGAGATTCTGGTCGTATGTAAAGTACATCAGAGGCAAGACACAATCGGTGCCATCTCAGTATGATGACAGTGGTTATGTTACTGATCAAAGTGCCGCTAAAGCGGAGTCACGAAATGCGGTAAATATTACAAAATTCGGTCAATAACAGCAGCCGATTTCAGTAAGTTAGAAGTGGATATCCTCGATGTAGAGGAGCAACTTAAACCACTTAATAAAGGCAACATTTTCGGCCGAATTGTATACCAGTCACGTCCCCTTACGAGTATGGTGGTATATATTTAGAAATCATCTACAAGCGCTAACTCGACAAAATATAAGCCCCTAATGAGTGGAAATTTCGACACGTTACACCAACAGTCACGAAAGCAAACAGGAGTAATTCCCTGAATTATTGTCCCATACCAGTAACGTCGATCTGCAGTAAGATTTGGAACATTCACTGGGCTCGAACATTATGAATTGTCTCGGAGAAAACGGTCTATTGAGACATACTCACCACCGATTCAGTAAATATCGTTCTTCTGAGGCACACCTAGCTTTCATAGTAGCGAGTGCTATCGACAACGGACTTTGAACTGGTTCTTTTCTTGATTTCCAGAAGGCTTTTGATACCATTTCTCAGAAACGGTTTGTAATCATTTTGCAAACCCATTGAATTTAGTCCTATTTGTGCGACTGGATCCGTCATTTCCTGGCGGAAGGGTCACTGGGCGTACTAACTGACGGAAAGTCATCGAGCAAAACAGAAATGGCATTAGGGGTACGAAAGGGAAGGCTTATAAACCGTCTGCCGTCCCTAATCTGCATAAACGATTTAGGAGACAATTTGAACAGCTCTGTCAGAGTTTTTGCACATTATTCTGCAACTCTAAACAATGCACAGAGGTAGGTCATGCACATGAATACGAAAAGAAATCCTTCACGTACCGGATACGTAATAAATCACACAAATATAAAAACAGTCAGTTCCACTAAATACCTAGGAATTACAGTTACGAACTATTCGAATTTGAACGATGTTACAGAAAATGTTGTCGGGAAAGGAACCAAAGACTGCGTTTCGCTGGAGTCCCTAATCTTGTTAGTAGTGTTAGTTCATCTACATTCTAACTTACATTTCTAATACCCAGTGTCAAATTGGAAGTGCTGTTACTGTTGATGAGATTTGATACACCTGCCTGCCTGATCCTGGAGCGCGGCCATTCCGCGTCCGGCGGGATTGGGTATGTGCCCCTCAGCCTTTGTTGGTTTGTTTATTGACTATTTTGGTCCCTAATAAATTCCCTCATAATCTTGCGTGATACCTCGTTTGACAAACTGTTTAGGCTATGATAGGTGTCAGCACGTCGTATCATGGAGAAGATGTAACCTAACTGTACCCCCATGACTTCCCTGGTCTTTTTGATCTTTCCTTTGTTTATCCAGTATCATGCTGCCTGCTCCTGTATATTGATGTCTAATGGATACAGCCCCATTAACACCAACAACGCCCCCCCCCCCCTCCCCAGGAGGAGTTCGATATGCCCCAACAGAGCGTAACAGCATATTCCTCTGCACCCTTCTCACGGTCATGGCAGGCCTCGTGAGCCTGTGTGCCCAGACCCCACACCTGTATCCTACTATTGATGTTGAAATACTATTGTGATAGAGTATAGTGAGATTGGGTTTCAGATGGAATCTTTTATGACCTATGTTGATGAGATTGTTTAAAACTTGTAGGGCTCATTGAGATATGGTGTCTATATCTGATGTATAATTCCACTTTTCATCAATTACAACCCCTAGATATCTGGCCTCGCGGCGCCGAAGAACTGGTGATTCTTTCACTCTAACGGTTGGATTTCTAATCAGGCTATCTTTCAGCAATAGATACATGGAACTGTGAGGTACAATTCTTATTTTCACTTCGTGGCACCATTCTAAAAGTGATGTTATTGTTTGTTCCACTTTCGGTTCTAGGTCTTCACAGCTATGGCCACCAACCAGCAGGTCATCTGCATAGGCTGTCACATCTAGTACGTCCTAGCTGAGATATAATTTCTCTAGCAGCGGTTCTATATTTACATTCCAAGAGAGTGTCCCCAGAACAGATCCATGATGGTTTTACTTATTTTCCCGCTAGGCGATGATAACCAAACCTCCCTGTCCTCTTAACAGCTCCTCAGAGAGCCACAGCGGGGCCCTGAACACTCCTTCTCACACAAGGGGGAGAAGAGCGAGGGCCACCACAGGTTGTCGAATGCGCCACTGATGTCCACCATGATGCCTACCACATACTTGCGTGGGGCTGAGCTGCAGACCTCAACCGCCAGTGCAGTTGCGTCAGACACTTATTGCCCCAGCCAAAAGCTAAACTGCGTCTCACTCATCCCGCGCAGTATCCTGTGTATCGCCAGACTGTCAGCCAAAAACTTCTCTATTAATTTCCACAGGATATCTAGGAGACATATCGGCCTGTAGGAATTGGCTTCCTTATGGTCCTTATCTTTTCCTTTCTTTATAATTACCAAATTTGCCCTTTTCATAATTTTCGGAAATTTACCAAGCCTTAGGCATTCATTGAAGAGCCCTGTCAGAGGTCCTATTAGCTGAGGGGGGAGGAATTGTACAACCTCTGCTACTATGCCATCTGGGTTTGGAGCCTTCCCTCTTCTGGAAGATTTAGTTTGTACTGCCACTTCTTCCTTCTAAAAGGGATACACCATGGTGTTGTTGCTCTACTCTACATGATGTTCCCTACAGATATGGCATTGAATCACATTGTCCTCATTCTCTTCATCATCTGGTAACAGAATCTGTAGAACGACCTTGCAGACTCCTGCCAGGACTCTGTCATTTGGTCGCCATCTCTGATTGTCGAGAGTACCTTGAGAGATCTTTTTTTTTTCTCTGATCAACTTATAGGGGCCTCCCCTACGGGCAGTGGCCAGTTGGTGCAGCACATATCTTTCCCAGCTTTTAACCCTAACCCCCTCAGTTCTTTATGGAAGACCTTTCTGGCTGCCCTGTATCGCTGCAGCCAGAACTGTTTTTCTTGCCAGACGACACTTCGCTGGTAATACTTCCTTGTCTGTCTCACAGACTGGTGCATACGTTGTAGTTCGGCAGTCCATGGTGATGGGAGGCCGCAATGGCTCTCCTCCTGGATGGTACAGCAGCTTTCACCGCTCTAACTACAGACCCCACCATCTTTTCAGCATACCTATCAACGTCTACATAACCCTCAGGCAACAGATGAATGTCACACTCCTGAGATAGGCATTACCAATATGTCTTATTGAAGTCGTATTGGATCTCCCACCCCAGGTCCCAGTGGCACTCCTTGCTACTAAGGCTAAACACAATCAGATTATGGTCGTTGTGACTTTATCTAGGACTCTCCAGTTCGATGTTGCGGATGGAACTGGGTGTTGACAGGATGACATCTTTTTTTTTTCCAAATCCACCTCCACCTCTATAGGTGTGGGGATTCCCTCATCTGTTTGCCACAACTAGTTCTGAGGCCATGATTAACTCTTCAGCCTTCTCCCCATTTGCATCTCTAGTGCCGCCCTAACATAGGGGCGATTTGGCATTCATATCGGCGGTTACAATAATCTTTTGCCCCCACAATGCCGTGGTGACTCAAGTGAGATGATCAAAGAAGTCGTCAAAATTACCTCTATATTGGAAGTACATGTTAATGATGTACACTAGTCCTACAGGTGATTATAATTCCACGATGTTGCAGTGGCTATCTGATAATTGTGCTACGGTAGCAACTCGTAAGGCCTTATTTGCTACAATTATAGCTGCTTTTGGCTCCTCCCCAGTGTACATTACGTGCCAAGTGGCAACAATAAAGGAGATTTGTCCAGCTTGGGAGTATGGCTCCTACAAGCAGCCTCCATTCCTCCACTGCCCTTGGCACTTCCTGAATGACCTAGCGACTATTGTGTGTGTTTATCTGTCCAATCATTATTTCACTTGACATTATGGAAAGTAAGTATGTACGTTACAATCAGGTCAGGTCTTTTTCCAATCTAACGCAATGTGTCCGTTTGCTAGGACACACTGTATTTAAATTTCCTCCAAATCAAATCTTTCATCTCGTCTTTCAAAAACCTTTTCAATGAGGTCACGCAGGGATCTGAAGTCAGTGGGGAGATTCATCGACTTGAGTTCTATCCTGTCTACAGACTCCATTGCCGAGAGGGTGACCTTTCTACCATATTTGTACCCTATGCATACGACGTGCATGTCAAGCTCTAAGTATGGGGACACTCTTCTTGGGTCTGCTCCCATAGCTCTTTGTGCTGCCTGCAGCTGCATCGTGCTGGTAACAGTGCTTTCCTGTAGTATTTGTTATGAAAGTCCTTCTTGTACGGGCATGGCACTGTTTATTGTACTAGCATGTGGGCTGTTGTCTAATACTGGGCTGCGTTGGATTATGTCTGGTCAGCCACTGCCACTGGTCGCCCAACATATCTTTCCGCTTCATCAGTTTGCGTTGGCCCCCAGATGAGGGAGGCGGAGAAACCAGTGGGAGCCTGAGAGACTTTCTTTTTTTGGCTCTCCTGGTCTCAGTGACACCATCAGCCATAATCTATTCTGGAAATTAGGTGCTGTTCCAACATTTTATATGTTGGGCAATTTGTACCAAATGCACCACAGGTCTTTTTGCCCCTATGCATGCATGGTATACAGACGCCTGGTTTATTGTAGTTTTTTCTTAAGTGGTCCTCAGCTTTGACTTTGAGCATGCAGACTTCCTGCTATAGTATTTGTGTATATGATCTATGTCTCCGCAATTGTGGCAATGAGGTACCACGAGGTAATTTTTGACGTGTATGGCATGGAACTCCACCTAATCCTTTTCCAGAGCTGTCAGTTTCTTCCACAGGGCCCCTGAGATTGGGAACCACTTCTCTTAACCTGGACCGACTCCTCTGGCATGGGTGGGGGGGACTAAACTGCAGCTCCACCGCCGGCCTCGCCTGTAGACCGAGGAACCCTCAGCTGCCGGGTTCAATGCCTTGTTACCAGCACACTTGTCCCTTCAGTACTTTGTCACCGCCGATTTCACTCGTCCTGCATCGGCGAGTACAGCCCGCAGTCCGTAGAGGCGGATGCACCTCTCACCCTTCGACCCCTACTGGCCTGAGCTTCCACCTTGCGGCCAACGACCCACTCCTACTCAGGTGGTGGGCTTGTCACGCAGTCGTTCGGGGGTGTGGACCCATTTAGCCTAACCCTGGCTGTGTTACCACCGCGTGGGCTTGGCAGAACACGCCTGGGGACAGAGGAGTGGCAAGGCACACTTGCCGACTTGGGGTAAGATTTCACGACAGCAAACCAGGCCACCAGCAGCAGAGACACAGATGGTGGCACATCCCTGTGTAC
The DNA here is from genome assembly GCF_021461385.2 of Schistocerca piceifrons. Lineage (NCBI taxonomy): Eukaryota > Metazoa > Arthropoda > Insecta > Orthoptera > Acrididae > Schistocerca > Schistocerca piceifrons. The sequence goes on along the minus strand of NC_060148.1, from coordinate 70,092,570 downwards.
TGGGGAGCAGCAGCGCCGGGCGGGCGCAGCACGCCGCAGCCAAGGCCAGCAACGTGCCGCACCGGCCCTACGCTGCCACTCAGCCCAGAACCCAGAAGTGACAGATGTTGTGTCCCTTTTGCGCCGCTCCCCCAGTGCCACGGATCCTTTGCTTTCGCCTTGGGTTGGGACACTCTTAACGTCGTCCAGGACGTGAGGAACGGCAGCAGCCAGGCCGCGGGGTTCCGGAATCGTCGTTAGACTTACCCTCATAGCCTCGCCCAACTGCCGCGCTCTGCTCAGGAGAGACAGTAGGTGTGCCTCTCGTAACGCAGCTTCCCCTCCATCACGCACCCTTTGCTTTCGCCTCAGGTTGGGGGCGCTTAACGTCCCACCATGACGGGAGTTTTACATCCTTCCTTGATATCTCCTGAAATTTTGCTCTGCGGTATGGGACCATCTGCTGACTGACTTGGTGGAAGACATCGTAAAAGTTCAATGAAGGGCAGTTAGTGTTGTACTGTCGAAAAATAGTAGAGAGTGTCATGGATATGATCTACGAGTTGGGATGCCAGTAATTTGTACAAAGATGATTTTTCTTATGGCGAGAACTTCTCATAAAATTTCAGTCACCAACTTTCTCCTCTGAGTATAAAAATATGTGTATGATGCAGCTGTTTGCAATCCACAGAAATACACTAGGAAAAAGTAAAGAACGTTACAAAACTAAAATGTATTTAATACAGATGAAGAGAAAGGAACAGGTAATTCTCAGAAAACGGACGTAGATGTTCTACATAAAAATAAATGCGACACACCATTCATGTCTTACATTCTCTGCTGTGTAAGAGGCTATAGACATCAGAATGTAAAGCAATAACTTTCACCAGAATGACGGTTATTATCTTATTCCTAGGAGACGATAAAGGAATTCGCCAAATTATTGCCGGCCGCTTTGGCCGACCGGTTCTATGCGCTTAAGTTTGGAACCGCGTGACCGCTACGGTCGCAGATTCGAATTCTGCCTCGGGCAAGGATGTGTGTGATGTCTTTAGGTTAGTAAGGTTTAAGTAGTTATAAGTTGTAGGGGACTGATGACCTCAGATGTTAAGTCCATTAATGCTCAGAGTTATTTAAACCATTTTTGAGCCAAATTATTAACATCACAACTTGTGGAAACAGCATTCGAGATAGGTCGGCAATGTACAGAGTGGGGCAGCCACCGATCCCTCGTCTGGTAGCACAGTGGTAGTCAGTTGCTTCTGAAAACGACGATGGAGATATTTCTTGTGAACTGGAACTTTTTTTTTCAAAAATGAACATGGACGAAATGTCGAGAACGTATGACACAAGAACGTCATCGTCAGGAACTTAGTTGCACGTTGTAACGGAGTTTGAGACCCAGAGCAGTTTTCATGGCACATCATCAACTTTCCATCACTTTAATTGTTAGGTATGTCATGCTGTCGACCTACAAACTAGTGATCTGAGGATAAATGTCGTTACGATGAGACTTGATGCAGAATTTAGCCTCCAAGATAGTTCGGCAGCTTATATGGTGAGACAAATAAAAGTGGTCCACAGAACGGAGTTCCAGGGTAAAAAGAAACACAGCAGGGGAAAGGAAATACAGCACTAACCAGACTGTGGCAGATACCACGAGTGGCCACCGTCCACCTCTTGGCACTTGTGGGTTCTGGTCATTCAGCTGCTGAAGGTGGACCGAAGCTGGACCGATGGGATTGCTGCAGTATCATCCCAAATGCTCTGCTGCAGTTCTTGAAGACTATGACGGTTGTTGCAACACACCCTAGATCAGGTGAAATGGCTGACCTGCGCTAACAACTCTTTCACACGTGACTCCTAGAGCTGGATGGCTGTATGGGCAGCTGCTCCATCCTGTTGAAACAAACTGTGGGTTTTTACCTCCTACGTTAGTGCTGCCTGAAATGATTTCAAAATGTTGGCAATGTAACGCCCCGAAGTCAGACTCTGATGAAAGCAGATGGGGCCATAACGTGGCGTGCGGACACTGCACACCTAACCCCATCGTTGTGATGATGCAGCTGTGTTTTGTGGAAATTGTACGGATTCTCTGCTGCCTAGAACCTGTGATTCTGTGAGTTGACATAACCATTCGAGTGAAACTCGGCTTCGTCAGACATAAAGAACGGATCCATGTCCAAGCCGTTCATTGTTATCTCATCCAGTCACAAAACTGGAGGCACTAAGGAACGAGTGCTGGTTATCATGCGCGAGAAACAGATGCTCAGTAAGGATGCATGTGCCGAGGCAGGTAGAATATTCGTCAGCATGCTCGATGTGTCATTCCAGTCTCTTGCAACAGACGCCGGATTAATTTGGTAGACCATTAAAGTATTTTCTGGCGCATTAAAATCACATTTCCAGGTGTCCGGGCATCTTTCAGAATGTTTTTGTTACTGTCTGACGCCATTTTTGGACTATGCTTAGCGTGGCGTTTCTTGCTGGTACTTTGACACTATTAAAGTTCTCGACAAACCACTGACCACACCATTCCACCGCCTATTTTGTCACGTAACTTTCCACAACGGACACCAGCTGCTCTTCTGTGAGCACCGTCGTCTCTTCTGCACTGCTCCACTCGCACTGACCCAGCTCGCACTGCGCTCTTAACTGGTCTGGATCACGTGGCCGGCATATACGTCACAGGGTGTTTTTATGTGACTCTTGAAGTTTTCCCGGCGTATCGAATGTTCCACAAGATTTCGGGATTGCAGCCGGATCTCATCGACTTCTTTCCACGATATTTCGGCTGACAACCTTACAGCCATCTTCAGGCGAGTGTTTGTGTCAAACGTGGAAAGAAGTCGATGAGATCCGGCTGCAATCCCGAAATCTTGTGGGGGTTTTTATGTTTACACATTCACGTCCAATCGCATCCATTTGTCCTTGCTATTTTAATTTGCACCTGCCTGTGTATTACTGCGCCTGCTAGCATTTCACGTATGATACGCAGACAGGAATGCAAATGACGTTAACTAGCGGCCTGAGGATGAAGTGAGATGGAACAGCTGGAAATTCACGGCCAGTGATTGAGAGAAGGACATATGGAGACCGCAATTTTATGTCGATTTCTTCCCCCAGGTTCCAGTTCTGGAAGTCACACCGTATTACTCGGTCTACCCCCATCCCAGCCACAGATATGTTACTTGCCGTACTTTTCCTATTGTGTGCGAGATTATTGACAATATTCGTTGCAAGAGTCTGATATAACTTTAAAGGTGAGAGTGAATATTATTAGTTTTTTTTTTAATTTTACTGTCAGATCAAGGGCAGTACTGCTATTGGATAAAGGAAATGAAACAAATTTTACTTCTGTTTACTTATTGAATGGAAAGAACTTGCGTCCTCATGCGTGACCTTTTGTGTGACAATATCGTGGTGCTGTTTTCCAACAGGACATGCTCGCCCACATGTTGCAAGTGTCCCTCTGAACGGGCAGTGTCGTGTTGAAGTATTCCCTGACCCTGACGGAATGTGTGTGGGGCAGCCTCGGACGCCGGCTTCGTCCCAGTGTAAGCATCAACAGCTGTGCACCTGCTGGCCCCAGGTGGGGACAGAGCGACTCCATGACACCCATCCCAGCAGACGCGGTGGGACGTCACGCTGATAACTGGGCTCATATGCCCACATCTCTGTGAATTTGACTCGATCTTGCAATTACGGAAGTTACACCGATTATCTCCCTCTACTACTGAAGTTTCAATTCGTTTTCTCCTCCCCTTCTCGACATTTAATGTTTTTTTGTCAGGTAGCGTATTTTATTATAATTGTCATTATTAAAAGTGCAGGCTTCTGTGGCACATTAAAAGTGAGCTCAGATACGGCGTGATGCTAATGGCAAGTAATATATCCAGGGCTGTGGAGAGGGAGCTAGAGACAGTAGTAAAGCACGACCTTTAGAACTGAAACCTGGGGGATGTAATCGATATAAATTTTCTGTGGGAGAAACAAGGAATAGTTCAGGTAATAGCGCTAGTTATCGCCTTATTTATTTAAGTATCAAGAAACCGGGCATGGTGTATTTTAAAGTACTAATTAGACCTTAAGTCTTGGATATAACTGATTTGCATATTCAGGAAAAATTAGTAAGGTTAGCGAAATGTGGTGACATCTACAACTACATCTACATCTATACTGCAGAAGCCGGCTTGCGCTGTGTGGCGGAGGGTACTTTGCACAACGCTGTCACCTTCCCCTTTTCTGTTCCAGCCGTGTATGATTCGCAGGAAGAGCGACCACTAGTTACCCTCCTTCTGTGCTAAGATCTCTCTACTTTTATCTTCGTGGTCTTTTCGCGAGATGTATGTAGGAGGAAACAGTACGTTGGCTTCCAGCCAGTCTCACTCTGGCGTCTCCCTCACCCGAAAACTATTTTGTGTGTTGTTCCACTTCAAATCACTCCATAAACATAACTCCTAGATATGTTCGGAAATAACTGCTTCCGGTGATTGTTTCGCGCTCATGTCGTCATACAATAAAGAGTCTTTCTGTTTACGTATTGCCAGTACACTACATTCGTTTATGTTGAGCGTCAGCTGCCACTCCCTGCACCAGACGTCGATCCTCTCCAGGTCTTCCAGCATTTCGCAGTAATTGTTTGAATTCGCGACTTCTCTGTATACAACAGCATCATCCTTGGAAATCTCATGGAAATTCTGACGTTATCTACTAGGTCATTTATGTGATAAAAAATAAGTTATTTAGCACTCTTTTGGACCATACTCGAAATTGCTTTAACGTCTGACGAATTCTCTGTGTTTAGAGTGTCATGTTGTGTTCTGTTTGCTAGAAACTCTTCAGTCCAGACACACAGTTGGTCTGATAGTCTGTACGAACGTAAAGCGTGGTTATAACTACAGTGCAATTACTCGTAGAGGTCCAGTGGGCCGTAATTACCGTATGGTCACGAAAGTTGGCAGACATTCTAATGCCTTAACACAGAAATGATTTACACTGGCAAAAAAAAAGTAGTTCCAGTTTTGGCCATCAGGTGCAGCTCTGGTGCTGTGAATGCTAGAAAGAAGGATAGAAGTTTTTCTTTTATTTTCTTTAGGGCCAGCAGCATAATGAATGTGTGATAACGACATGATTATTAGAGCAGATGCACCGAATAGCTGCTTATAATGAGTAATCTTTATTTACGATAGACTGTTTCGACTCTGTCGCATTTTCAAGTGCGTCTAGATTAACGTGACGTCCATATTGCGTCGTTAGTGAACTGTTTTAACTGCAACTGTTTTAATAAGGTAATAAATGATGTCAACATGATGAAAATAAAATGTTAATAGAGATGACAGTGGTTTGACATTTCCACTCTTACGTTGATATATTAGCCTCATACAAACAATGTAAAGCTGATTTGCACCGGGTGGGCAAAATCGGAATTCCGGAGGCAGCGTTAAGCAGATCTTTCATGGGTTCAACGACTTGAGTTGTTGTCCCATCTTGCATGAAAAGAGTGGTTTCCGCATTAATGCATTAGCATATCTACCAAATTTCGCTGCCATGGAATAATTACAGCCAGTACTCGCCTCCATGAGCAGATGCACGTCAATTATAATCCCCTGGGATATTAATTTCTACTGACACCCACTGTGCAGAACTGTGGTGCTGGAGCCAAGTGTGAAGTTTACAGGTTGTAATAAAACTCGCGAAATTATTCATTTTCGGCAATTTCGGCACAAATCGTCGAACCAAAACGTCAAGAAAAGCTGTTACGATGTTTGTTATTGTAATATATACTCTGAAACCATAAAAATTAAGTGATATGCATTACAAATTCATTCTATTATATCAAAAAATAATCGACCCACTATATTCATGCAGTACCCAAATGGCGAAAAATGCAAACATCTATAGAACACACACGTGTATGTAACTTCATATGGTACTGATTATATATAACAAAAAAAATCATATTGGCAAGAAAGAACAAAATTAAATATTTCACTTGTAATGCTGTATTATTGTGTTACATACTGTGGTGTTGCGTCACAAGTGGCACGTGTTCTTCCAGCAGCACAACGCTCGATCACTCACTGAACATGTCACACAGCTCCAACCTTCCACTGGTTATTCAGTTTCCTGGACCATGTACAAAACATAGAGGGGACACCACAAGCAAACGTAACCCAAAACAAGCCTTATCGTCTGTTGAGGGATCCTTATGGTGCATTCTGTTTCCTCATCCACTACGTCGTCGCTGGAACGTGTGCTTCCAGCAAGACACCGCGACTGTACTCACTGCTTTCCACGCTCTGCTCTCACAAGTGTTCATTACTTCGGCAGGCGATGACATACCCGACCAAGACTGAGTACTGTGCTGTGCGAAATCACAACCTAAAATTGCACCAGTCGAATGCTGAAGTGACACAGTAGTGTGCTGTATACATGCTGTCGGTTCTGCTGAAGATTCTGCAACACGTTTACTTTCAATAAGACGACGCGCTTTTACTAACATACTGCTTGAAACTGATTCTCCCTCCCACAATTTTGTAAGATTTTATGGCACAGAGATAAAAGATCAGTCTTTGGAATCAAATAGTCAGCACCTCTTAATATAAAATGTATACGTACTGATTGTGGATGAGACGGCAGGAACCTTACTGAGTGTATCTGTAACCGACAGTCACATATCGTGGTTGTTGAGGTAAAACGGAAGTTAGTAGGAGCATCCAGCCAGCCCTGTGGCCGTTGGTACATTATCAGCCTTACCGCATCTCCCATACTCTGTCGCAGTGATACAGCCAACGTAATGCTCATTATGCCCCACCCTGAAGACATGCAAGACCACTTTAATATATCATGCTGTGCGGAAATGTAAGGTCAAACGAAGCTTGGTGTTTATTAAGAAGAGGCTGAATTGTGGAGAACATAAGAAGCGTTAGCCTGTACTGACCCTGCCACACTGGTATCTACCAGCACGACAATGTGCTTCACTGATAGGCCCAGTCGCGCTGAAGTATCTCAGCAAACCTAAGAGCTAATCCAGGTAGCGTGTCTTGTTCAGTTCTAGCCACAGGTACCCATGAGGCTTGTTCAGGGCACCCAGAAGGGAGCAGGTTACACCAGACCTGTTCCAACTCCATTCCTACAAAACCAGCTGACTTAGTCTTTGAACAGGACGACACCCATCTGCTCAGTTATTGTGTTTCACAGATCTGCTCTCCAAGGAGTTCACCTGACCCAGACATACTGATATATTGGCGTTTCATGCTGGACAGAATCATAACCCAAAATAACCAGTGGTGTTTGGTAGGGAATCGCAGAATTTGCTAGATACAACAAGCCTGGTCTACTGTCTTTTGGACAACTATACTGGGATGTGTTGTTTCAACAGGACAGCGCTTACTGACTAACTTTTTGAATCACACAGCCACTCTAACGGAGATGTTTCTCATATCCTGTGTCACTGGTTAAAGGATCAGTTTCTAAATATCCTTTGTGGCCAACTGTAACTTAAAATAACCCACGTTGTTCTGTGAGGGAACACTAAACTGTGCTGGATTCCTCCAAGCTGTACTACTGTGCTACTTTTGGGGGTGATCTTTCAACAGGACAAGACATTTATACACTTTCACTACTCTCCATTACGTACCACAGTTCCCTCGGAAGTGACAAATCAGATACACTCTCAGTCTCGTGTCTTGGGGAACTTTAACATGAAACGATCCTCGTGTGTCTGAGGATTTACTGAACTCTGCAGGTGTCTAGAGTGCTGTCCTGCCTCTGCTGGGTGAGTAGGAGACGATGTTCCACAAGAACACCGGCCTTTCCGTCGCTTTCTGCGATAAGTGGCACAAGTTGTTCTGATGTCCATCAGCTCCCCTGGCAGTGACATTCAACCTCACTTTTGAGTATCATGTTTTAGAGGAACCATTAAGCAAACAATCACTGATGATTGATCAATGAATAATAGAGCATGGTTAATGGTACTTGGTAACAACTTTAACGAAAGTATCCACTGTTTCTTTGCCATATTTACCGAGTGTATGTGACAGAATAGATAGCATTGTACGCACATTAATCTCTCTTACTTCGTTCTCGAGGTTCCTACTTGAGACGTGCAATAGTTTCAACGTAAATGTAGCACATTTTGCCTCGAATTCCTTTTCTGTAAATTTACCTAATAGAATTTCACGCCAGCCGCTGTGGCCGAGCTGTTCTAGCCACTTCAGCCCGGAACCGCGGTGCTGCTACGGTCGCAGGTTCTAATCCTGTCTCGGGCATGGATGTGTGTGATGTCCTTACGTTAGTTAGGTTTAAATAGTTCTCAGTCTAGGGGACTGATGACCTCAGATGTTGTCCCATAGTGCTGAGGGCCATTTGAACCATTTTTTTGAGAATTTCACGAAAACAACTTCGTCCTTCTTCCAAACACTGCGGTTTGAATTCCACCACGACCTCTGTTACTTCTGCGTATGCTCAGTCCTAGCACTTCTTTTGATCTTGCTCCATACCCGCTGTCATGCCGACTTGACCAGGCCTCCAGCAGAAGTCTACATCGACATCTATAGTTACATGGATACTCTGCAAATCCCATTTAAGTGCCTGTCAGAGGTTTCATGGAACCACCTTCACAATTCTCTGTTATTTCAATCAAGTATAGTGCATGGAAGAAACAGCGCTTCTTCATATTTAGGTCGGCGTAAGTTCAGGTTCTTCATGTCGTTTAAAATCAGCATATCTATACATTGAAACGTCGTGCATTTGTGTATCATCCCCATTACATTTCTGAATTGTTACGTTATACACTGAAGAGCCAAAGAAACTGCTACACCGGCCTAATATCATGTAGGGCCCCCGTGAGCTCACAGAAGTGCCGCAACACGACTCATGTCTGAATGAGTTCTGGGGAGAAATAACACCATGAATCCTGCAGGGCTGTCCATAAATCTGTGAGGGTACGAGCGGCTGGAGATCTCTTCTGAACAACACGTTGCAAGGCGCACCACATATTCTCAATAATGTTCGTGAGATTTTTGGGCCAGCGGAGGTGTTTAAACTCAGAAGAGTGTTCCTGGAACCACTCTGTAGCAATTGTGGACGTGTAGGGTGTTGCATTGTCCTGCTGGAATTGTCCAAATCCGTCGGAATGCACAATGGACGTGAATGAGGTGATCATATAGGATTCGTATGTACGTGTCACCTGTCAGAGTCGAATCTAGACGTATCAGGGGTCCCATATCAGCCAATAACTGCACACACCCAACACCATTACAGAGCCTCCACCAGCATGAACAGTCCCCTGCTGACATGCAGAGTCCTCGGATTCATGAGGTTGCCTCTATACCCGTACACGTCCATCCACTCGATACAACCCTTACCTTTCATTTTCTTTAGTTGATAATACTAAGTTTATGACACTAGTTAAGTCATTAGATGCGAGGTATTCTTCGGCTTCCTGGAGGACCCTGACAAAAAGACTTAAATTAAGGACGTTTTTAGCAACATACTGGCTGAAACAAAATATCAGTAAAATGAAAAACCAGACAATGTGGATATTTCACTTTTTTATTCACTTGATAGCTAGTTTCGAGCCAGGACGCATTATCTTCCTTTTACGAGTGGCCACCCGCTCAGGATAGATGCGTTGCTTATAACGACTATGAGACAATAGAGCGACTGCTGTTAGGTACGTAGGTTGTTCTTGAACGTTAGCCAGATTATCTGAAAAACAATTAGAACCAGAGGCAATTCTGACCGGCACGCATGAGAGGAATCAGGCATCACATCTGGATAAATAGGTAGGACATCTTGGCCACCAATCGGCTTAATGGCAGTAACAGGAGAAGGTCGTTAAGAGGTCATCGGAAAGGGTGACTTAAAAGGAACAGACACATTTAGAGGTGTCTCAGTTTTTCTTTTGTTAATCATTAAACCAGAAATCCCAAAGACTCCCCCACGCCTGTATGTTTCTGGAAGATGCTAGGACACACACCAGCTATCTCAACTTTCTTTTTCGCACCATCGATCCCACCAGTAGAGCAGGAGTCAGCACTACGGTGTATAACAACCAACAGACTCACTTCAGGGGGCGCTGTGTGAGGAGTAGGTGTATCCAACTCCTCTCTGTCCTGTATACGGCATCTCTTGTGTTGCACTGTGGACACAGCTAGTTTACTAATAACAGTTTCACGACCCTGCAACGAAGTTCAAACTGAAAAGTCAGGAGCAGGTAGATGTGCATTCATCTGTTGCTCCATTCCACCTGGCTAAGATGTGGCAACAATCTCGCGGGCAGTAGAAACGAGATCACCTAACGACAATTTCGACGCTGTTCCAAGGAGGACTTCAACACAAATATCCCCCACTAGCATATTATATCAGAGGTGGCCACTTTAGCTGATGAGAAAGCACGTCGCTAGTTCCTCATAACGTGATGTATGAATGCGGAACTCACAAAACTGTAGATGGGAAGGAGTGTTGTTCTTTACTACCATCTCCACTGAACAGATCCTACTGTAACTCTGTGAAGGATATTGAGTGGACTAGCGTTCACGTCGTATACCCCTCACATCACTCTAAGAGACCAAAGTAAACTGTTGTTACACACAAGGACACGAAAACGCTGAGAGGAAGCTGTCCAGGTATGCACGTTCTGTGGTGAGGCAGTAAACTGGCGACCCTCCCACCTGGTGCTCGATGCGAAATACCCTTGGACCACGGCTGCAGAAATATCATAGAAGAATGAATACCTTATGATGTCGTATTTGCAAATCAGATTTCTCTGGTCAATGTGTTGCATTGGAACTGTTCACGAATTTCTGAGTGACTATTTACGCAACTTGCCTATAGAATGCGGCAGACGAATGCGTTGGCAACAAATTTCTCTGAACATTATTCGACAGTAGTCATTCATTTGATGTTCACAGGGGGCGTTCATAGGAAATACGAGCTCTGGAAAACGAGACAAGTCAATTCCCAGGTTTGAAGGTGTGGAGTACAGTAGAGGGATACAGTTCCCATGTTTGGTCAGTAAGTAGCTACAGAAGTATCCTTCTGTTGTACACTTTTCTTGTATGATTTGTACTTGCAGTTTTCACGTTTCTTTACAGTCGAGGCGTAGTTCTGTGTATTTTAAAAAAATGGTTCAAATGGCTCTGAGCACTATGGGACTTAACATCTGTGGTCATCAGTCCCCTAGAACTTAGAACTACTTAAACCTAACTAACCTAAGGACATCACATACAACCATGTCCGAGGCAGGATTCGAACCTGCGACCGTAGCGGTCACGCGGTTCCAGACTGAAGCACCTAGAACCACACGGCCACACCGGCCGGCTCTGTGTATTTTAGTGAGTTAGTAATTTGGACAGCATATTTCCATGAGGCAGTAGTTATGAGGATGAAGAGTGGTTGTTTGTCTTATACAATTGCCTGGCTTTTGGAATGGCTAGATTCAAGGTGTGTCTGGTTAGCATGGTTGAGGTGTGATGGTCAACACATTGGAGGGAATGGACAGGATGTCTGAACCCGGCCGCTCCTAATGTTTCCATAAACAGTACATCTTCTTGTCAATAAGAGTAGGGTTCACTTGGAACTTCTCCTTCATTGACTATGTTCTGCAACTTATCCACTACCTCAATAAGAACAAATTTGTCGTCTTTGCAGCTCTTAACCTTCTGACTATGTGTGTGTGTGAGTGGAACAGGAAGTACGAGCTAGTCGCACAGGGAAAGAAATGAAAAAAATGTGAAGCTTCAGTCACAAACAAACACAGGAATAAATGCCAGTGTTCTACCAACTGTTTAATTGACATTCAAATAGTTATGAAAGATATGGCGCATAAAATCTTGTCCACTAGCGTAAATTCACTTGCTTTTCTTCAAGACCAGAGCATGATTTCCATATGTCGTCAACCTTATGTCTGCAACCCCTTGCACTCGTACTTAGACTAAATATATTCCCCAACAGGTGAGACATGTTAATTGACAATCAATTGCCCGGTATTGGCGGATAAATGCAATACTGCAATTCCTGTGTTGTTCATAAATACGATGGAATGTTTCCTCGGACATGCACGCGTCCGTATTTGCATGCATGTCCGAAAGGACATTACAGTGTACTTCTGAAGAACACAGGTAGAGCAGTATAGTACTGGCCCACGAAAAGCTCTCGTGCGAAGCAAAAATATTGACCAAAATTTTAGTCACACTCTCTAGTTTGTTTACGTCCGTAGGACATGTTTGAGTTGTGGTCTGAGGGAAAGTCTGTATAGTTCTTTGTCGTCAGCAGGACTGGAAATTTGGAACAATGTGTCGCAAATTGACTTGCGCACCAGGATGTAACGTTTGGATGCTAATATCTGTATCTAATGCTTTTAGGTGTACCTAGTGACGTAAGGAATTTCTGATACCTCCAACCATTCATTGCTTGCTTTTCCGATTTTTTTGCATTACCTCACACTTCCTTCGGTTACCTACTTAACGATTCCTTGATATCTGAGAATGTATCCTGGCAATCGATTCCTTCTATTAGTCGGACAGCGCCTCTATCGTTTCCTATCAGTTTGATCCTGTACCTCTTCATTATATATTCTATTTCGTCATCTTATCTTCAGAATTATTCTGTATCACATTTCAGATTTTGCTACGATGGGAGCATGACAGTTGTATTTTCTGCTTGCCATCATCCGCCCATAACACCAACGTATGGAGGGCGTGTGGGCTAATGTTGCAGGGCCAGACCTTCTGACACTCATCTGGACTGGTCCCCTCTAACTAAAGAACAGGCTGCCCTCCTGTTCGGGAACCACATGTTGGTCTTGCTGCTCTATAGACGCCCCTTCCACGTTGTTGCACCTGCAGTACGGCTGTCTGCATCACTGAGGCACGCAGACCACCCCAGCCTTGCATAGCCTTGCTGCTAAACAGTGGAGGTGGAGGTGGGACTGGAGTATTGTAGCCTACGCTGTCCAATATTTTCCTTGGTTCGTAAATGACATGAGGGTATCACAGGCCCTCTATATTGTCCCTTGCACTGATAATCGCCGGGTAAGATTGTCTAGACGTCTACTGAATCCTTTTAGTCTTCTGAGTCTTTCTTCATATTCTTATGTAAAATTTATAAATTACGTATTTGTATCTCTAGGTATACAGATAAAACAGAATGAATCGATTACCAGTGGCTGTAGATATTCCGTACGGAGCAAATTTAGATTCTTTATAGGTATTTTGTGTGAAGCCCTTGTCGACACAGACAGTATTTAAGCGAGAACATTTCGTATCATAGATTTAGATGCGTCTGTGGATGAACTGTCGCATCAGAAATGAGCGATTTGTGTTGTGTAATGGTTTTAGACATAGGTATTTCACATAACCCCTGGAAAAGAAATGAGTTGGTGTGAGGGCCAGATCTCTAGCGGGCAAGTAACGCAGTGCCGTCATGGCAAGGACGACGGATTCAACGTTTTGGGATTCTAAAGTGTGCAGCGGCTTCTGAAGTTAATTTTACATTCTCTGTAATGCTTATCAATGTACTGGTAAGTGTTAGCTGCAGTCATGTGTCACCGCTGTAGTGATTTTGGGTTGGCCCGTACGGTGGGCCCCAAACTGTACGGTCCCGGTCCGTGTCGCTGGCCTCCCACGCCCTGCATTATAACGCCCACAGCCGCGCTGTCGCAACCGGGACTCAGTTTGGAGCACAAACAGGATTTCAGCTGACCGCAAACCGCTAGCCGCCTGCGGTCACAGCTGGGATATGACGCCAGCACTCTTGCCTGCTCTTCCCACACACACGCACGTAAGAAGCTGGAGTATTCCTGGCGCACATCCGCAATGATCTCGTTACGCAAATATGCATTCCTGCGTCAGTGGCTTCCCACTAAAGGATAAACATGTCCTTAAAAGGCAAGTGCGTCTATACTGTATGGAAGCCTGCGTGTAGCATTTCCTGACACTTAACACTAGCTTTAAAATTGTTATGAATATTCCTAGCTAGGTTTGGAAAGTCATTTACCAGCTTCACTGACACATATGTGAAAATGTGAAATATGCATTTGACTATAATTAGTCCAGGACATCGTTCAGTTAAGCGAGTAGCAACAGTGTTTCTTGATCGTATCATATAATTGCAATCAGCACAAGTAAATCTTATAAGATTGTTTCGAGAAACATTGTACTCAGAAAATGGAAGCATTATATTGGTATAAAGATTTTTACTTGTTGCACCTTATCATATCCACCATGTTTTAAAATTCCACAAAGGTTCCGAAAATTACTTTCAGTTTTATTTGTGTCCTTATCAAAATATCAAACCAGAACACACGAGGTTTTAACATATTCTACATCTGTTGACTCATCAGTCAGAACACTGAATTCAGTGGGTCTCAGTTTTCTTGGAACTTCGTTCTACGTTGTTATGGCTCTCTCCTATCACATTGTTTACGATCTGGAAATATTCAGTTCAACGCAGTTGAGTAGCATCTGAAATTTTAGAAACAGAGAAACAACTCTCGACTACGTCCTTCAGCTGATTTACTACAATCAAGAGAAGACTGTTCTGCCACGAATCCTGTCAAGTAAACATTGGATGATTGAACAGTGGAAACACGCTGTATGGAGTGACGAATCACGGTACACAATGTGGCGATCCGATGGCAGGGTGTGGGCATGGCGTATGCCCGGTGAACGTCATAGGCCGGCGTGTGTAGTGCCGACAGTAAAATTCGGAGGCAGTAGTGTTATGGTGCGGTCGTGTTTTCCATGAATGGGGCTTCCACGTCTTCTTCTTCTTCTGCCTGGTACTATCATAGCACAGGTCTACATTAATCTTTTAAGCACCTTCTTGCTTCCCAATATTGAAGAGCAATTCGGGGATGGTGATCGCATCTTTCAACACGATCGAGCACCTGTTCATAATGCACGGTCTTTGGCGGAGTGGTTGGACTAAAAAATCGTCTCTGTAACGGACAGGCCTGCACAGATTCCTGACCTAACTCATATAGAATACCTTTCGGATGTTTTGGAGCCTGACTTCGTGCCAGGCCTCACCGACCAACATCGATACCTCTCCTCAGTGCAGCACTCCGTGAAGAATGGGCTGCCATTCCCCAAGAAACTTTCCAGAACCTGATTGAACGTATGCCTGCGAGAGGTGTCATCAAGGCTAAGTAAGGGCTAATACCATCTTGAATTCCAGCATTACCGATGGAGGGTGCCACGAACTTGTGAATCATTTTCAGCCAATAAAAAGTATTCATATGATGTGGGCTATAAACTGAAAGTAATAGCGTATGCAGAAGAACATGGAAACGAGCAGCTGAGTGGCATTTCGGCCGTCCACCAATAGAAATGGTGGCTCCATCTTGGTGTGGGCGGACTTCCATGGAACAGACTGGGTCCTCTGGCCCAGCTGAATCAATCGTTGGCTAGAGATGGTTATGCTCGGGTATTTGGTGAACATTTGCAGCCATTCATTGACTTTATCTTCCCAAACAACAGTGCGTCATGTCACCAGAACACAATTGTTCGCTACGGTTTTGAAGAACAATCTGGACAGTTAGAGCAGATGATTTGGCCACCCGCACAGCTCTACCGCTCCTTCCTCCGCACCCATGACCGGGATACTCTCGCCCGCCACCGGCAATTATAGCGACACATCTGGAAACTCCTTACAACAAAAAAACGCCGGGACTGCTCCAAACGCAACACCGCCCCTAGTCATGATGGCGTCATCTACCGCCACCTCAAGGAATCCCCCACATCCTTCCTGTCTGTACTTGCTACCTTCTACAATGTCCTCCTCTCCACTGGATTTTACCCCGACCTGTGGAAGACTTCCCATGTCCTGCTGCTCCCTAAACCTAACAAACCCCCCTCTGATACTTCTTCCTGTCGTCCCATCTGCCTCACCTCCATGTTCAGTGAGGTCTTTGAGGCCATCCTCTCTCACCGTATTCACCGCCACCTTAACCAATACCACCTCCTTCCCCTTACCCAATGTGGCTTCCGGCCTTCCTTCTCTGCCAACGACCAGGCCCTTAACCTTACCAATCTTCTTTCCCTCCATATTAACTCCCGTTGCTCTGCTATCTTTGTTTCCCTTCATCTCCAGAACGCCTATGACCGTGTCTGGCATCCCGGGCTCCTCTTCAGATGTATGCTCTCCCCATCAACTTCATCCATCTCATTGCTTCCTTCCTCTCCCATCGTCCCTCCTATGTGACTGTCCACAGTTCCAACTCCAGTACTTTCTATCCCTTTGCCGGTGTGCCCCAAGGTTCTGTCCTTTCCCCTCTCTATCTCCTGTACACTGCTGATATGACCAAACCTTCCCCACCTGTTCATCTTCTCCAGTTGGCTGATGACACCCTCTTCCTAGCCCTTTATCCTACCCTTCACTAGTCCCAACATACCCTCCTAACCAACCTTGACCAATTCACCACTTGGTGCAACCAGTGGTTCTTCCATACAATCCCTCCATGACACAGGTGATGATCATAGGCCGCACCACCTACTCCTTCCGCCTCCATGATTTCTACCTCACCATTTATGGCCGTCCTATCCACCTCACTCCTACCCTCAAAAATCGACCGCCACTGGACTCCCCATCACCTTACCATCCAAAACAAACCTCACAACTGCCTCCGCCTCCTGAAACTCCTGTCCGGCCGGACTTGGGGTCTGCATCCTTCCACCATCCTTCACACCTACAAATCCTTGATCGGCCTCATCCCCTGTTATGCCAGTGTAGCTTGGATTTCCGCCCCTCCCCGGTTCTATAAAGCCCTCCAAATCCTCGAATGCCTTGTGCTCCGCCTCGCCTTCCACATCCGCCTTCTATCCCCCACGAGCATCCTCTATGACCTCATCCCCCTCCCCCACCTTCTCCTTTTCCTTGAACACATCCGCACACTATGTATTGTCCACCGCCTTGATCCCCCTCACCCTCAGGTGTCTCCCTTCCTCTCCACCCCCAACCAGTTGCCACACCTTTACCATTGTGCCCCACCATCTCTCCATCTCCACACCCTCCATCTCAGCTTCCACCGACTACCCCTCCCAGATGATGAGCTTCGCCCTGACATCTACTCTTCCTACCAGATCCAACCCCATCTTCCTGCCTCCTCCTGAGGGCTCACTCTCCTCCCCCTTCCTCCTCCTGAGCGGCTTCCCCCTCCTACTTCCCTCCCTCTCTTGTACCCTCTTTCAGTGTCTCTGCACTCCCTCCTGCCCTGTCTTCTCTCTTCATCTCCTGCCACATGTATCTCCTGGCCTCTTCATGTACCTTCTGACACCCCTATTCTCTTCATCCTGCCGCTTCCCCTGCTGCCCCTTGCTCTCCCTCCTTTTCCATCCGCTCTGACCTATCCCCTGGCAGGTCCCACTTGGCAGTTTTATTCTTCGTCGTGTGTGTTACAAGTGGGTTTTAAGTGTGTTGTTCTGGAGTTTTTTTAATACTGTGGCCGACTTTTAACCTGTGCATGTCCATTCAGTGTCTTCTCTGTGTTTTAAGCATCACCAAATGTGTTTTTTAACTTCCTGGTGACTTTTTTAACTGTCCCCTGTGAACGTCTCCATGTCAGTCTAATTTTGTTCCCCTTTTTTATCGCCTTATGTATGTAACATTTTCTTCTTATTTTAGTTGTCATGTCGCTCGGCTGAAGAACGGCGGATTGTGCCGCTGACAGCCCCCCCCCCCCCTGCCCATATGGGGCAGGGGAATGAAATCACAATAAAGCAAAGAAAAAAAAACAAAAAAAAAGGTGCTCAAACCTCAGCCAAGTGCGCAGTACGTAGGAGGATGGACCAAAGTGCGCGAGAGACTTGTGTAGCCAACTCAGACAAGTCTGTTACAGTAAACAAATACATTGGTGACTAAGGAAAACTCACTGTACGTCGATGTTTCAGGTCCATTAAGCATAAACTATCAAACCGATTACGTGACTACTTATAACAGGTCGACCAAACCGCCCTCACATCGAGGTGAAATAATGTTGAGGTGGACTGATACAAGAAGGTGAAAATGAGCGCTTATTTTTGTTTGGAAAATGTTGGTTTTAGTCTATAGCCGCAGTTTGTTTATTGTGCTTCCCAGCTACCAGTTGCGGTACACACTACCATCCTCAGGCCATCCCCTGGCACGCATTCGTGACCCTCACTTCCGAAGTAACTGTGTCAGATTTTTGTATTTGACACGTTACATCTACTTGGGAAGTAAACATAATCAGTAGCAAAATAAATAAACTGGTATTGAAGACTAAAACAAAAAATATCAGTATTGTATTCGTCGTTGTTCGACTGACAGTGTGTGAGGAATATGTATTTTTGTATGTAAGTTGAGGTGGAGGGGGAAGAAAGGAAGCAGGTGGGAATGGGGTACTGACGTCAGCTGCATCGAGGCTTTATGCAGAATCAGCGGCGACGAGTGGAAAGTGTGTGCCCTGCCGCAGGCCGCCTCAGCGCCACTCTGAGACTGCACTGAGTTATCTCCACTGCTTCTACAGAGAAGACAGACAAATACGAGAACCACGCAACACAATACCGCTGAGGAGGCAAAAAGAAATGTAGAATTTGCCCTTCATAATTCTGGACACTTACAAGGCATTAATGTAGTGAAAGGAATGTACGGCCAACCTCTCCCGCCTGGATGTGCTGGGTCAGACTAACTCCTAATAAGCGTGTCACAAGTGCTGATGTCGTGACGTCACAGACGTGTATAACCGCGTGAGGCGTGCAGCGACACGGCAGTTTTCTACGGCAGGTGCTTTTTACGTCTGCGTATGCCTGTCAGACGCTGGTTACGCCGTGACGAGTATTCGGCACTGTGTATGATGGAACTGTTTACCAAACCACAGAAAAACACTCGAAAAAAGTACAGAATGTTAGAAAACTAAAATAAATTTAATACAAACGAAGAGAAAGGAGCAGGTAATTCTCGGAAGACGGACATGGATGTTTCTTCAACAAAAAATGCGACACGCCATTCATATCTTACATTTTCTGCTGTGTAAGAGGCTGTAGACATCGGAATGTAGGGCTTTGGCTTTCACCGGAATGACGGTAATTATGTTACCCCTAGGAGACTATAAAGTAATGCGCCAAATTATTTACGTCAAAACTTGAGAAAACAGCAGTCGAAATAGCTCGGCAACGTACAGGGTTGGGCCGCCACCGACCCCTTGTTTGGTAGCCCAGTGGTAATCTGTTGTTTTTGATAACGACGATGGAGATATTTCTTGTGAACTTGAACTTTTTGTTCATATTTAACACGGAAGGAATTTCGAGAACATACGACATAAGAACGTCATCATCAGAAACTTAATTGCATGCTGTAATGGAGTTTGTGGCCCAGAGCAATTTTCGTGGCACATCATCAATGTTGCATCTCCTTAATTGCTAGCTATGTCATGCTGTCGAGTTACAAACTAATGATCTGAGGATAAATGTGTTTATGATGAGACTTGATGATGAATTTAGCCTTCAATATAGCTCGCCAGTTTATATGGTGGGGCAAATAAAAGTGGCCCAGAGGACAGAGTTCCAGGGTACGAAGTAACACAGCAGGGTCAAGGAAATACAGTACTGACCTGTCTGTAGCAGATGTCGCGAGTGGCCACCGTCCACCTCTTGGCACCTGTGGGTCCTGGTCAGGCAGCTGCTGAACGTGGATCGAAGCTGGACCGCTGGGATTGATGCAGTCTCATCCCAAATGCTCTGCTGCAGTCCTTGAAGGCTATGAGGGTTGTTGCGACACACCCTAGACTTGAGAGCTCCCCACACAAAATGATTGCACAGTGACAGATAATGTGAAATGGCTGGCCAGCTACGGTCGTGACCAGACTGACCTCCGCTAACAACTCTGTCACACATGACTCCTAGATTTGGCTGGCTGTATGGGCAGCTGCTCCATCCTGTTGAAACTAACTATAGGTGTTTACCTCCTCCGTTAGTGCTGCCAGAAATGATTTCAAAATGTTGGCAATGTAACGCCCCGAAGACAGACTCTGATGAAAGCAGATGGGGCCAATAACGTGGTGTGCAGACACTGCACACCTAACCCCATCGTTGTGATAATGCAGCTGTGTTTTGTGGAAATTATATGGATTCTCCGCTGCACAGAACCAGTGATTCTGTGAGTTGACATAACCACTCAGGTGAAACCAGACTTCGTCAGACATAAAGAAGCCAATCACAAAACTGGAGGCACTAAGGGAACTCTGCTGGTTTTAATGCGCAAACAACAGATACTCAGTAGGGATGCATGTGCAGGCCCAGCTATATTCGTCAGCATGATCGACGTGTCATTCCAGTTTTTTGCAACAGACGTCGGATTGATTTGATAGGACATTATAGCATTTTCTGGTGAGCTCCATTCACATTTTCTGTCGTCCGGGCATGTTTCAGAATGTTTTTTGACTTGTTCAAAACAGATACTGTCAGAGGCCATTTTTGGACTGAACGTTGCGTGGCGTTTCTTGCTGGCACTTTGAGACCATTAAACATCTCGACAAACAACTAACCACACCATTCCAGTGCCTTTTAGTGGCGTTACTTTCCACAACGGACACCCGCTGCTCCTCTGTGAGCACCGTCATCTCTTCTGCACTGCTCCACTCGCACTGACACAGCTGGCCCTGCGCTCTGCACTGGTCTGGATCACGTGGCCGGCATATACGTGGTGTCTGCGTCACATTCACGTCCAGTCGTATCGATTCCTCGTTGTCATTTTAATTTGCCCCTGCCTGTATATTACTGGGTTTGCTTGCATTTCACGTATGATGCCCAGACTGGAATGGAATGACGTTAACTCGTGGCTTGAGGATGAAGTGAGATGGAACAACTGGAAATTCAGGTCGAGTGACTGAGAGATGGACACACGGAGACTGCAGTTTTATGTCGATTTCCTCCCCCAGGTTCCAGTTCTGGAGGTCACACCGTATTACTGTGTCTCCCTCTACCCCAGGCCCAGATTTGTCAGTTGCCGTACTTTTGCTAGTATAGGGGATATTATTGCCAAAATTCATTGCATGAGTTTTCGCGCTCCAATTATTTTTTCTGTACAGTGGTTTACTTTGGTTAATTGTATGTTGCGAACAAATGAGATTAATTATTATTATACTGGAACTGGCTTCTTATTAAATGAACAGTTTTGTTACTGTAACTCAGTAGACTGCACAACATATCCACCTCAGCTACACTTATCGTAAAAATGTTCTGAAATTATTTCTGTTATGAAAAATAATGAAGTTACCGTACGGAATGCTTAATGAACCTCAAACCTTGCAGTGGATTTTTCGTCAACATTAATTATTAATCAGTGTCATGGCTAACACTAGAGCATAAGACTATCATTATTAACCGGAAAATGATTTCTCTATAACTTTTACGAGCCCATAATTTTTGCATAGCAACGTTTCCTTTTGAAACATGAAAGTATTTTAACTTTGACACTGTTAAAGTTTACAATATTAGCAGCCCGCGTCCGCCCGTGAAACAGAACGTAAAATCTGCTGCTTTGTACTCCGATCTCGAACTGCTGTGAGAAATAATTTTAAATGCACTTTTCACTTGACCGCTTATTGCCGTATGGTTGCCCTTATTATCAGATTTGAATCTGCCGCGGCGGCGGCTCGCTCCGCCGTGTCTCAGCTCTGCACAGCGGACACTACTCAAAAAGCTGAAAGTGTCGCAAATAGATGTGTAAAATACCAGGCAAGCTTTCTAATAGTACCATACGAATTGTCATTAAACAACTACATTTAAAACTCGAATAACAAGTTCACACACCATTCTTTAAACTCAGCGCCCAATGCGTCCTACTTACAATCTTGACAAATGAAAGCTACCTACGTGTTAAACATAGCGTCACAGATTCCTCCTCTCTATGTGACTCCAAGAAGACGACAACGACAATATTATTCTTACACTACTACTTATAAAATGGCTGATTGTCAAGAAATCTTCGAGTTTTTCTTTATTAATTCTTTTCTGTGGCGGTTTCAGAACTCGCCGACACAGATATTATTTCACAAATCCAGTACTTAATCCTTTACAAATACAAAATATAATTGTCTCTATTCTCTTATTATTCAGAGCCCACAGACGTAATCAGTGCCTGTATATACATAACTAAAATTGTAGTTGCATAGTTATAGAGCAGGTTTTACGTGGAAACGTTATAGAGTCTGATGTGAAAGATAACTTTAAAGGTGAGAGTGAATATTATCAGTTTACAGCAGATCAGATGTGGTGGTTGTGGAGGTAAAACGGAAGTTAGCAGGAGCATCCAGCCTGCTCTGCTGCCGTTGGTACATTATCAGCATTACCTCACCTTCCATGCTGTGTTACAGTGATACAGTTGATGTGATACACACTATGTCCCACCATAAAGACATGCAACACCAGATTAATATATCATGCTGTGCGGAAATGTACGGTTGAAACGAAGCCTGGTGTTTGTTAAGGAGACGCTGAACTGTGGAGAACATAAGAAGCGTTAGCCTACACTGACCCTGCAACACTGGTATCTACCAGCACGACAATGCGCCTCACTCATAGCTCCAGTCGTGCTGAAGTAGCTCAACCATCCTGGTTGTGACATCTAAGAGCTAATCCAGGTTGCATGTCGTGTTCTGTTGTGGCCGAAAGTGGCCCCTGAGGCCTGTTCACGGCAGCCTGATGAGAGCAATATACACCAGACCTGTTCCTACAAAACCAGCTGATTTAACCTTTGCGCAGAACGACACCCATCTACTCAGTTATTGTGTTACACGGATCTCCTCTGCAGGGTGTTGCTCAGCTCGGCCGATCCTAACGTTTCCATAAACAATACCTCTTCTTGTCAATAAGAGTGGCTTCACTTGGAACTTCTCCTCTACCCACTATGTTCTGCAACTTATCCACTAACTCAATAAGAGCAAATTTGTCGTCTTTGCAGCTCTTAACCTTCTGACTACGTCTGTGTGTGTGAGTGTGTGTATTTACAGGGTGAGGGAGTGGTGCCTGTACCACTGGTATAGACAGAACACTACCACGTGTTACTGCTCTCACCCAGAGCAATGTATTAATTTTCATCGCTACAGTAGTCATTCCATTATCACACAATGGGTAAATAGTTCTTTACTTCTTTCTTTGTCACTGTGTTGTGTTTCTATCGAACTGCAGATGATACAGCGCTTTACTGTCTGCTGTTCTCATCTGAGGGTGTGTACTTGCGTTTAGTATTTAGAGCGAACGTCGAACGCCACATTCACGTTCAGGTGAAAGTGGAACAGGAAGTACGAGCTAGTCGCACAGGGAAAAAAAATGTGAAGCTTCACTCACCAACAAACACAGGAAAAAATTCTAGCGTCATACAACACATTTAATTGACATTCAAAGACTTGCGTGACGAAATGGCGCATAAAACCATGCCCATTGGCGTAAATTCACTTGCTTTTCTTCATCACCGGACCCTGACTTCATATGTCGTCAATCATGTGTCTGCTACAACTGTACTCGTACATATGTCATGTATATTCCCGTACAGCGGAGACATGTTAGTAGTGGGCAACCTATGTGCTACGACACTCTGCATCGTTGCCAAATTTATTCAAGATAGCGGCGATGACGTCATCCAAGATTGCGGCATGTAGACTTGGCAACAGCGCATGACGTCATCCAAGATGGCCGATTTAGGCGGGAAAATAGGCCAATTGCGCTATGTGCACTAACCTACCCTCCAGAAAAAATTGGCGGGAATTTGGAATTTTGGCGGGAAAATAGATCAATTGGGCGACATCCACTAACCTAAGCCTCCAGAAAAAATAGGCGCGAAATTCAATATCCAACAGGATAACGCATGCAAAACCGTACTTATCTTTATTATTATTCATTATTATTGATTATCATTTATTAACATTCATTATCATTTA
Organism: Schistocerca piceifrons; assembly: GCF_021461385.2. NCBI lineage: Eukaryota > Metazoa > Arthropoda > Insecta > Orthoptera > Acrididae > Schistocerca > Schistocerca piceifrons. The sequence goes on along the minus strand of NC_060148.1, from coordinate 70,068,689 downwards.
TTATTATTTATAGACCGAGCGAGGTGGCGCAGTGGTAGCACACTGGACTCGCATTCGGGAGGACGACGGTTCAATCCCGTCTCCAGCCATCCTGATTTAGGTTTTCCGTGATTTCCCTAAATAGTTTCAGGCAAATGCCGGGATGGTTCCTTTGAAAGGGCACGGCCGATTTCCTTCCCAATCCTTCCCTAACCTGAGCTTGCGCTCCGTCTCTAATGACCTCGTTGTCGACGGGACGTTAAACACTAACCTAACCTAACCTAACCTATTATTTATATCATTCATGTGTGTATGCAGTCCAACTGTGTTAGTTCATACCCCTGCCACCAGAGAGTGCCACCGTGACGTCATTTAAGACGGTTGATTTTGGTGGGAAGAAAACCAATTGTGCTACCTCCACTGAACTATCATTACCATTCTCCTGCACATTCAGTCTTTGCTGAGCTGTCGTTGTCAAACCATCACCATATGTTCGATCATAGAGATGAGTGTGGGTGATAGAGCAGCTTTCAATAACTGCATTTCATGTAGACATTCGAGGAAGAACTGTAGCCACAGTTCGCTACATGAGGTGTGGAAGCGTATGATAATGGAGGAGTGTCGGAGGAATAAGTACGAGTATTCTGTTCAGCAGATTTCGACAATGGAGAGGGATGGAGCCAGGATGCATTCCGTAACCAGCATATGCTCATCCACATGCGCAAACTGTAGATGTATTTTCCATCAAGCATCCAATCTTCCAAAACGCAATAGACGTTCAGTTGACACCAATTCACTTCGGCATAAGCATATTCGTATACTACGTATATACCATTGAAGACCATCCTGTAGAATGTGTTCAATCGATGAGTTATTGGTGTTTGACCGTGGTGAGTTTAACAGCAGTGTAGTTTGCAAAAATACAGCCGACGACTGCCCCCATAGCCTCCTACATGCTGAATGGAAATGTGCATTAATCCTGGAACATATGAATAAGAACAAGAACACAGTCCTCCAAATAAATTCCCTCCAACGAAATGCTTTAAAAATGCATTACCCATCTCATGGAAACATCTGCTACTGTTGGAACTGTCTACCGAAAGCCAACATATAAGTTCCCAGGCCACAAGAGATGACTGCCTCCTATCCAGCAGAGCGACTAACTGATCTAGTTCACATGTTCGCCCCTAGAGGGCACTTCGATAGGTCACGTGTTCACATCATACAAACGAATAAGCACCCAGCATCATGATGATGTAGTTGGCTTCTATATAAGGACCAGTCAGCAGCTCCTCGATCTCTGTTCCAGTCAGTCAAGATGGAGCATCAGTCGCCACCACAGCACAATAGGAGGAGGAGCAAGCAGCATCAGAAAAGTAAGTCTCTAAATTATTGTTATTATTACTATTATATTCCTTTCTCAGACGTTATGTCTGGTTAAAAATGGAAAGTGACACGGACCTTGATCAAGCGTGACTTCCTTTTAACTGTGTGGTATATGTTACATTGCATTTAGGAACTTTTGGGTAATTGAACATGTATCAATAATTATAGATTTCTGTAGTTGTATGTTTGGATGTAGCTGTATTGCGTTGATGTACTGGTGGATAGTGTGTGGTATGACTCCTGTGGTTGATAGTATAACTGGTACAATGTCAAATTTATCCTGATGCCACATGTCCTTGACTTCCTCTGCCTGTTGGATGTATTTTTCAATTTTTTCTCCTGTTTTCTTCTGTATATTTGTTGTATTGGGTATGGATATTTCGATCAGTTGTGTTAATTTCTTCTTTTTATTGGTGAGTATGATGTCAGGTTTGTTATGTGGTGTTTTTTTATCTGTCATAATGGTTCTGTTGTAGTATAATTTGTATTCATCATTCTCCAGTACATTTTGTGGTGCATACTTGTATGTGGGGACGTGTTATTTTATTAGTTTATGTTGTATGGCAAGTTGTTGATGTATTAATTTTGCTACATTGTCGTGTCTTCTGGGGTATTCTGTATTTGCTAGTATTGTACATCCGCTTGTGATGTGATCTACTGTTTCTATTTGTTGTTTGCAAAGTCTGCATTTATCTGTTGTGATGTTGGGATCTTTAATAATATGCTTGCTGTAATATCTGGTGTTTATTGTTTGATCCTGTATTGCAATCATGAATCCTTCCATCTCACTGTATATATTGCCTTTTCTTAGCCATGTGTTGGATGCATCTTGATCAATGTGTGACTGTGTTAGATGATACAGGTGCTTCCCATGTAGTGTTTTCTTTTTCCAATTTACTTTCTTTGTATCTGTTGATGTTATGAGATCTAAAGGGTTGTAGAAGTGGTTATGAAATTGCAGTGGTGTAGCCAATGCATTTATATGAGTGATTGCTTTGTGTATTTTGTTAGTTTCTGCTCGTTCTACAAAGAATTTTCTTAAATTGTCTACCTGTCCATAATGTAGGGTTTTATGTCGATAAATCCTCTTCCTCCTTCCTTTCTGCTTAACGTGAATCTCTCTGTTGCTGAATGTATGTGATGTATTCTATATTTGTGGCATTGTGATCGTGTAAGTGTATTGAGTGCTTCTAGGTCTGCGTTACTCCATTTCACTACTCCAAATGAGTAGGTCAATATTGGTATAGCATAAGTACTTATAGCTTTTGTCTTGTTTCTTGCTGTCAATTCTGTTATCAGTATTTTTGTTAGTCTTTGGCTATATTTTTCTCTTAGTTCTTCTTTAATATTTGTATTATCTATTCCTATTTTTTGTCTGTATCCTAGATATTTATAGGCATCTGTTTTTTCCATCGCTTCTATGCAGTCGCTGTGGTTATCCAATATGTAATTTTCTTGTTTAGTGTGTTTTCCCTTGACTATGCTATTTTTCTTACATTTGTCTGTTCCAAAAGCTATATTTACATCATTGCTGATTATTTCTGTTATCTTTAGTAATTGGTTGAGTTGTCGATTTGTTGCTGCCAGTAGTTTTAGATCATCCATGTATAGCAAATGTGTGATTTTGTGTTGGTATATTCCAGTAGTATTGTATCCATAATTTGTATTATTTAGGATGTTGGATAGTGGGTTCAGAGCAAGGCAGAACCAAAAAGGACTTAATGAGTCTCCTTGGTATATTCCACACTTAATCTGTATTGGCTGTGATGTGATATTATTTGAATTTGTTTGGATGTTGTGGTTTTCCTATTTTTCATTATTATGTTTAGGAATTGTATCAATTTAGGATCTACTTTGTATATTTCCAATATCTGTAGTAACCATGAGTGGGGTACACTACCAAAAGCTTTTTGGTAATCAAAGTATGAGTAGTGTAGCGACCTTTGTTTAGTTTTAGATTGGTGTGTCGCCTCTGCATCTATTATCAGTTGCTCTTTACGTCCTCGTGCTCCTTTGCAACAGCCTCTTTGTTCTTCATTTATAATTTTGTTCTGTGTTGTATGTGTCATTAATTTCTGTGTAATGACTGAAGTTAATATTTTGTATATTGTTGGTAGGCATGTTATGGGGCGATATTTTGGTGGCTTAGCTGTGTCTGCTTGATCTTTAGGTTTCAGATAAGTTATTCCACGTGTAAGTGTATCAGGGAATGTGTATGGGTCTGCAATGTAACTGTTACATAGTTTAATTAGATTTGAATGTTTTGAGGTGAATTTCTTTAGCCAGAAATTTGCTATTTTATCTTTTCCAGGGGCTTTACAGCTGTGAGCAGAATTAATTGCTTGGGTGACTTCATGTTGCAAAATTATCACTTCAGGCATATGTGGTATCATCTTGTGTCTGTTTCTGCTTGTATCCACCATGCATGCCTGTTATGTTGTACCGGGTTTGACCATATGTTGCTCCAGAAGTTTTCCATTTCTGTTATGTTTGGTGGATTGTCTATTTTAATGTGTGTGTTATCTATTGTCTGGTAAAATTGCTTTTGTTTTGTGTTGAATGTTTGGTTTTGTTTCCTTCTATTTTCACTTTTTTTGTATCTTCTAAGTCGTTTGGTCATTGCTTGTAATTTCTGCTTCTTTTCATCTAATTGCTCTATCGCTTCTTGTTGTGAGGCTTTACCTAACGTTTTTCGTTTTTTGTCTGATATTTCTTTCCTTATAAATTGTGTTAGCTGTCCGATGTCTTTTCTCAGTTTTTCTATTCTGATTTTTAGCCTGTGTTGCCATGCTGGTTTTGTGGGTTTCTTCTGTGTGTTGGTTGGTTCTAATCTCTGCCTAGTGTATATATTTAGTGTAGTGAGTGCTCCTATATAAACCAGCAGTTGTAACTCTTCCATAGTTGTATTTTCATTTATTTTGTTGTGTATGATTGTGTTGATAGCTGTTATTGTTGTTTCAACCTGTGGGTTATTTGGTGGTCTATGCAAGAATGGTTTAATGTCTGTATTTGTGTCTTTGTACTCTATATATCTCAGCTGAAATTTTTCTTTTATAATGTGTGTGTCACTTCGTGTTCTATTTGCGCTTGTTCTGGTGGCTGTCTTAAGATTTCGGTTTCCTCTGATTGTTTAATTGATGCGTGTTGTTCTTTGTTTGTTTGCTCTGGGATGTTTGAGTCCATTACTGTATTTTCTTCTTCTTCTGATTGCATATTATTTTGTTCCAGTAGTTGTTGTACTTGCTATTTGATGTTTTCTAATTGTGACTGGGGTATCCTGTTATTTTTTATTATTACACGGATCTGATCAGCTAGTCGTTGTTCTGTTAAAAATTTTAATTCTGGGTATCTGGTAATAAATGTTGTGTATACTTGTGAACTGTATCGAGTTGTGTTGGTTCCTAAGTTTGTTGCTTGGTAATAACAGAACATGAGGTGTCAGTTAACTTCATCTGACCATCTCATCCTCTGTCTTTGTTTTCCTTCTAGAGTGGTTGCAAGAAGCATATCCTGCAAAACACCTCTATTTGGATTTAAATCATTTTCCGTGTGGCTAGCAGTGTCGTTACCATTGTGGACGGGCATAGGATTCAAGCGTCATCCCCGATCTTGACAGCGCTTGTCTGAGGCTTCCTTAGTTCTGTCCTGAACCAACTAATCACACTAAAAGGGGGGTTAGCCCTATTAATGGTTTGTTCTTTTCGTCACCTTTTACGACTGGCAGAACATACCAGGTGCCCCACGGGGTTTATTATTATTATTATTATTATTATTTCACTACCAACATCACATCATTTCTTATGAATATTCGTCTTTGTCCTCCAGCAGCTCCACCTGTGACGCCAGCATCAGCAGGTCCCAGCATGTCCCAGTCCGCGCACGTGAAGGCCTCGGACTCATCCATGCAGGATCCTGTAGCTCAGCTTCTCAGCATGCTGGAGCAGGATAGCCAGGTGTTAATGTCGGTACCAGAGGCTGCGCTGGACGGGGCATCACAGTACTGGGCTCCTTTGTATGCACCGTCCACTGATCATAATCTCACAAGGGACGTCCCGCCATCAGTGCAAGAACAGCAGGCTAACCACACTGGTGTGGATGTCGTCGATGAGAAGATACCGACCGCCAGTCCACCTCACGCTTTACTATTCACCTCAAGCTATGTGTTAACCATTAGTGCTTCAAAATGTCTTCATGTAGGACTTGAAGTTTCACAATACAGTAGCCTGTCAACTGTGTTAGTGCTGGAAAATATGCTCAAAAATATTAAAGTGAAATTTTCTATGAGTGGCATGAACTATGTCATCTAAAATCACAGATCAAGAAACATATGACTACCGAATATTATCCATCCCACTCCTACCGGGACATGTAGTACTGTGGCACTCTAACTGTGAGTATTCTATCAATGTATGATGATGCTACACTAAAAATTAAAAGTGCTGACGGTTATAGTATTTTCATGCATCACCCCACTGTTGATGACTTGTTCAATTTAGCCGTGGCTCTAACTAGTACGATAGAGAGACTAAATAGGTGGTGCCCGTATGTTCAGGCAGTATAAACCGACATCATTAACTGGCTTCACACATGTAGCATCCACGTAGATGATATAGAACATTGTTTTAGTATGTGTATAACACCAGTGCGCAAGTCTTGTGCTATTCCTCGAATAAGTGTTGAAAATGTCGAACTCAAATTTACTGACAGAATACCGGACTATTGTAATTCGTGCATAACATTATGAGATATATGTGCTGAATTTCAAGCATACAAGAAGCAGCTGTTTTCCAAATACTGTACTTCTGCTGCACCGCTTAAAAAAGAATGTACTGTTTTTTTCTCACGGTAATCAATTTGTAAATATTTTAATAAGTAAATATATTATTTTGTAATATTAAATTTGTGATTGTGTTTTTTATTTGTCAAGACCAAATGTCACCTACGTTAATCTATATGACAGTCTTCCCTTTAAATATACCACCTAGAGTTCATTCTATTGTGTAGCCGTTGTAGCTCAGTTGGTAAGGTGACTGCAGTATAGTGGCTACACATATATACATATTTTTCATCATATGAAAGCGTATTCCACTCCTTGCCCTACCACAGTAGGTATCATGGCGGGCTAGGTGAAACACCCTCGCCGCAAGGACTTTGTTGTAGGTGACTGGTCCTGTCATGATGACCAAGACCAGAAGACCAACAAGAATGGACCACTCCTTCCTGACAGCATACGAGTTATAATTGTACGTCCATCCAACTGCGGTTATACAAATGTCCTCATGGCTCTGTTAACGCACATAGATGGAGTCCTCTTCGAGCACCTTTTCGTCTCCTTCAAAACACTCTTTCAGCCCAAGTACCAGTTTCTGAAGAAAATATTAGATGGAGTAAATGGTGTAATGTACAGAGCCTTCAGTGAAAGCGACGACGTCCCCCCACCTGAAGAGGTAAAGCCTGCCTTCATATTTGACGATGTCGCTGTTAAAAAGCAAGATAAAATCCGTAAATATTTCTACTTTGGCCGTCATATGGGTGTTGATGTATTTTATCTGAGTCAGACGTATTCCAGGATCCCAAAACAGCTGGTATGGGATAACGCCAACCTCATTATAGCATTCAAACAAGACAATCTCAATTTAAAGCACATTTACCATGCTCACGTAGGGACCGACATGTCATACAATGAATATGTAAAGATATGTGCTGGTTACTGGAACCACTCACAATGCGGCTTTCTCGTTATTGATGAAACTCGTAAACTGAATGACGGTAGGTATAGCCGGAACTTCCTAGACTTGCTCCATATATAAACGTGCAAAATAGTTTAGTGCTTGACACTACAGCATGGACAAATTCACACGCATGGCACATGATCAGTCTGAGAGGTTAGGTGTGCAGAGACAGAATGTCCGCATCTACACCGATATCAAATTTAAAAATCTTGAGTCCAGACTAGTTAAAGTTGCAAGGGAACTAAACGACACTCATAAACTTCTTGCCATTAACCAAAACCGGATAGAGAACAGAATTAGCGCAATTGAGCAGCAGATAGAAGCCGAGGCTGTTGTTATTGAAGAAGATAGTGTAGGAAAATAGGAGAAGAAGAAGTACAACAAAGCATATATAAAACCAGGTGATATTCCGAACTCTCATTAGTATCCTTCGAGATGTCGACAAAGCATAAAGTCATTCAGGCGCGCAAAGCAGTTCGACATAAATTACGTTTGCTGAAGTTGGGACATTCCGATCGCGAGCAAACTCTAAAAGAAACTTTTAAACCCATTACCGAATCTATCACCAAGATGGCTTCGCGTGATAATGGTCCAATAGCAGAATTCACAATCCAGTATCCGCCCGTTAAGATAGACAGAACATTTGGTGTCGGCAGGGAGAGACCGTACAAGCTAGGCTCTCAAACTATAAATTTATCCGATAGCACAATACGCATTGGGGATGCAGAGTTTAAAAGAACGCCTGGCTTAATGAACCTAATCTTCCTAAGGCCATCAAAAAACTGAAAATACTCTGCTGATGATCACAAAGTCTATCGTGAAATACTATACTTGACTGATCTGTACAAAAATCCTGACAGAACACTGAGAAAGCTGGAAAACTCTAAATACACGACCATTATACAACCCTTACTTAATGAACAACCTAAAAGCATTGGTGAGAGTGTAGACTTCCAGCATAAAGGAGTGAGCAATCATCCCCTCAGTACATATATTAAGATGAGCTGGATGAACTAATAGACAGACTTGGACTGTTGATGGCTTCGGCTGCTGTGGGAAATACAGCTCATTCGAATGAGGTTGTATCCATAATCTGCGAGCTTCGAGAGAGAGGTATCATCGAATAAGTATGGAGACCGTGCTTCGAGAACTACACAAGCCAGCACGCAAAACATACCCTCGTAGGCATGTCAGGATTAAGGGACTGGATGACTTGTGGCAAGCTGATCTTGTAGATATGAATCGATATTCACAATAATGTATTCAAATACATTTTAATGGCTATTGATACATACTCTAAATTCGCATGGGCATTACCTGTGAAAACGAAAACCGGTAGAGATGTTGCTGTGGTGTTTAAGCGTTTGCTGCAGACAGGAACGAATCGATGCCCGGCCAATCTTCAAACCGATCACGGTGGAGAGTTTTACAATGAACATTTCAAAACTGTGATGGAGCGGTATGGCATACACCACTACTCCACGTTTACCCACCTTAAAGCTAGTATCGTCGAGCGGTTGAACAGAACAGTCAAAGCTCAAATGTGGATGCATTTTAATCTTCGCGGTTCGTACAAGTGGATAGATATCCTCCCACAGATAATTGCAAAGTATAATCGAACCAAGCATAGTACAATAAAAATGAGACCGATCGATGTTCGCGATAATTTACTCATGGACACAGTATATTTCCGGATTAAAATGCTGGACCCTCGCAAGCAGAGGTTCAATGCAGGTGACTTAGTACGTACTTCAAAACAGAAGACAGCGTTCGAGAAATCGTACTTACCAAACTGGTCCGCCGAGATATTCACAGCATCCAAAGTGCAGAGAATGAACCCTAGGACATATATCTTGAAGGATGGCAAGGGTGAGGAAATTGCAGGATGCTTTTGCACTGAAGAATTGCAGAAGAGTTCTCATCAAACGCGTCATCAGACATCGCGGGAATAGAGCGCTAGATAATGGTTAGGATGTCCATCATCAGAAAACAGTTGGATTGACGCTGACAATTTGGTATATAACAGAGAGCCTAGACATCTATCACGTTAGTAGCTTACCATGCACTTTAGGTGACATATCATAACAAGAGGTGAAGGTGGTGTTCTCGACAAATTACCTGTTGAATTGCACATTCCCGGATATAAATTCTGTGGGTCTGGAACAAAGCTCCAGAAACGTCTGGCAGGCGGTGATAAAGGTATTAACCTACTAGACGAAGCCTGCCTTGAACACGACCTCGCATACGCTGCAAATAAGGATCTCCCAGCACGCCACGTCGCTGACCGAATATTAGCGGATAAAGCCAAGCAAATAAGGCGAAGAAAAGATCTAGGAATAGGCCAACGCGTTGCTGCATTCGTGGTTGATAAAACCATGCGTGGAAAAATGAAGTTGGGCTTGGGGGTGATGAATTTCAAACGAATTACGAAAGCAGCTCGAACAGCTTTGCGTGCGAGGAACAACCGCAGTTGTTTGAAAAACTGTATTCTCACTTCGATGTGTGCGGCAAAACGTGTGTTGAACGGTAGGACCAAGAAGAACAAGGCTGCAATTAAACCACCTAGGGTCCTACCAAAGACTTCAGGTGGAATTACCCCGTTCCTCGTTCCAGCCCTTGCAGCCCTGACTGCTGTGGGGTGGCGTACAGGCGGGGCTGCAGCTGTCGCCAAAACGGTTAAAAACGCCCAGAATGCTCATGCCCAACTAGAGGAAGCCAAAAGACATAATCGCGCTATGGAGGCAGCGGCTATCGGAAACCATACAAGAAAGGACTAGGTCTTTTCATAAATAAAAAAAAGTCCGTTAGTTGTCCTACCTGACCGAGCGCCCACGAATAGAGATCGAGTAAAAATTGTTAAAGAAAAACTTCACATTCGCGCATTCCGAGAGGTCTTTATGCGCGATACATTACCGAAGATCATGTGGAGGACTAATGAGTGCGGAATTGTAAACTTAGATGCTGCTGGGGGTCCAGGTACCCATTGGGTCACGTATGTTAAAAAAAGGCCAAATACAGTTCAGTATTTCGATTCATTCAGGGATTTACAGCCACCTGAAGAATTACAACGCTACTTCACCAGAAAAAGACGCGTCTTCTACAATTTCCGGCGATATCAGGACTTTAACACATACCTGTGTGGTCATCTCTTCGTTATGTTCCTCATCACAGAGACGGCGAACCCCCACTAGAATGTGTCATCGTCAGATCATGTGTGCGATGTATAAAAGAGCTGTCATTGAACAGATGACCGTCATTTGATGTTTAGATGCACTCTGACTTTAAAAGAGCGAGGATCAGAAGTATTACGTGCAAATTACTTTCCGCCGATTGATTTAAGTGCAGGGGTGAGAAGTATTGCACTGATTGTTCTAGAGACGTATAAGAGCATTCCAAATATCACACAGAGCAACAGTAAACTACATCTCCAAATTGACAGCCGGAAGGAGATTCTACAAATACAATCTGGTGCCTACGATGTTAATGATTTAAACGAACTCTTAAAACAGTCAGGAAAAGGTACTGAACTATGGGCGAACATTAATACCCTTAAATCTGAAATACTGACAGAGAGTGCTACGATCGACTTTACACAGAGATATTCAATTGGTCCACTGCTAGGTTTTGCGAAGGACCGTGTTTTGGTGAAGGACGCCAGTAAATTTTACACATCAGATCATGCTGTAGATATACTCCCGGTGAGTACAATTCACGTTGAGTGTAATATTGCCACAAACTCATACCTGAATGATAAATTGATTGATTCAATTTACGGATTCTTTCCTACAGTTGGCACAGGGTATAAACTAGTTCAAGCCCTCACAAACGCTATATATCTCCCGGTCACTGTTCAGACACTGGACTACCTTGAACTGCGTATTGTGGACCAGAATAATCAGCTTGTTAACTTTAGAGGAGAAGAGATCATTGTACGCCTGCATCTAAGGCGAGATGTGAATAAGGTATAAGGCTAGCACACCAGGCTCACAACCCGTCAGTGCAACGCGGAAGGGCAAGGTGATAACACGCATTAATTACGAATTCCTCATTTCAGCAGGTTTAAAACCGCAGAATGACGTCGCTCAGCGTAACTCAGTCAGTAGAGTATGATGACCGAATTATTCGTCATGAATACCACTCACACAATCCCTACGCTTCAAGCACATTTAACAAAAATGATGAAATTAGGATTGTTGTCCAGCATCAGGACGCGGTAACACTGCCTAGCAAGAGCTTCCTCTACCTGGACTACACATTTAAGAAAGCTGACGGGGCTGCCGTAGCGCTCTCGAAGCTCACCCGAAATGCTGTAGCATTCCTGTTTCAAGAGATACGTTATGAACTCAATGGAGTTGAAATCGACCGCACGCGCAATGTCGGTATTACAACCCTTAAGATGTACGTTTCAGCCTCACCCTCTGATTCAAACAGTTTGGAAAATGCTGGGTGGTTCATAGCCGCAGCGGATGGGGAGGGTGGACAAAGCCGATTTACCAAGTGCATCCCACTAAAAATGCTTATGGGTTATTTTGAGGATATGCAGCGAATAATTATCAACGCTGAAGAGGAACTTATTTTGGTGATGAGTGCAAGTGATGCGAATTCAATCTCTCAAACAGCTGCAAAGAATGTTCAAATCAAGATTAATAGCATCTCATGGAAAATGCCTCACATCACCATTGCCGACGAGGAGCACTTGAAGCTCTTAAAAGTTCTGAATGCTCGCACCTACCTACCACTAACTTTCCAATCATAGGCGATTATTTTGAATACCCAGTCCTACCTACAGTGTCCACACATACTTGGGCTATTAAAACATCAGTGCAGTTGGAAGCACCTCGATTCATCATACTCGCATTTCAAACTCAAAGGCGTGCTAATGTATCAAAGGACTCGACTGAATTTGACCACTGCAAGTTAACTAACGCCAGAGTCTACTTGAATTCACAATACTACCCATACGAGAATTTACATCTACAGTGGGACAGCAATGTATACAGTCAGGCATTTGACATGTATGCGAGATTTCGAGCATCTTACTATGAAGGTGTTGAAAATGAAGCATGCCTACTCAGCCCACAGAGTTTCAAGAAGCTAGCGCCAATAATCGTGATTGACTGTTCAAAACAGAATGAGATAATTAAATCAGGGCCTGTATATGTATGGATTGAATTTGAATCTTCAGCAAACTTACCTGATGAGACTTCGGCATATACTCTCGTTCTGAATGATCGTCTCATTAACTACTGTCCGCTCACTGGTGTAGTGCAACGAGTTGTATAAATTAATACTCACTCTGTTAGGTCTAGGGCAGATCACGATGTTACCTGAAGGTGTGAGGATCGTAGCTGACGTTCCAGGATTTTATTATGATGAGTGCAGGCGATTCATAATTAAAGACTCTACATTAATAGCATTCACGCATTGTGATGGAATAGTAGGAACATTTGCATCAAGAGTTGAATCGCCGAAACCGCTGGAAGACGTCAATAAGACAGTCAGAAGCGCAATGTGGCTAACAAAATTCTATCATGGGATTCAGTGGGATGACCCTGGCGTCTCTTATAAACATTTGCTGCAAGTGTTGAGAGTATTTGATCACAAGGAGACAATAATCTACGTTAAAGGCGATGAGAAGATTAGCTGGCTGCGTCGAATCTTCAAATATGCGGCTACCCAGAACCTGGAATACTACGATTGTCCACCTATCCATCAACTTAGTCAGTGAACATGTGAATAAGAAACAAATAGTTTTGTGTCTGCATGTGAAAATGTAAAATTACTTTTAAAATGGCTCACAAATAAATAAATTATTTTTTTCTCCATAAGAATACTTGTTGTTTTCTTTCTGTGACACCTACATCCATAGAAGTAAGTTTATTGGTGATACTGTGCATGAAGTGCATTCCGCTGGAGCTGTCTGAGCCAGTTTACCTGCTTCCACCTCGGCTGCTCGGCGATGAAAGTGACAGGACCTGAAAGAGGGAAAGTGACAGGGTCCACTTCGTCAGATGCCTGCTGTTTAAAGTGACACGACCTGGAAGAGGGTGCTGTTGTCTGTTTGCAACCGGCGGACGAAGCCCAGGACTCGTCATTCAGAATTCGTTTGTGTCTTTAAAGCAGTAAAAACATTATACCTCTCCTCTCTGCAGTGCGCTGTGGCTCTATCAGCGTTTTGTATATATCTATCATTTTTTTAATAAAAAAGAATGATCATGATCGACGGTAAAATAATGACATTAGAAATTTTTTTGCAATAAAATGAGTTAGTTTATTTTCGAATTCAGAATTTTTTTTAAAGTGTTTGCGAAATATCAGTACAATCATGGAGTTTTTTTTCACATTATATGAGTTTACAGATACATTATTTCTGATCATGTAAAAAATGCAATTTCTGCTCTTTTGCAGATACGTGTTTTGCATTATTCATAAGTAGTGTGCTGAGATGACTATATATATGTATTACAACTAAAGCGGAGGTATCACAAGCTAATTACAGTATCTTACAAGGTAAATAATAGTATAGGTAGTAAAGTTCCACAGGAAAGACTTTTTATTAACTAATGGCAAACGTATTTTTACTTTTTACTTCAAGTTAGCGGCTCTAAAACATTTTCCAGTACAAAGACCAATTGAAAATACATTTCATTCAAGTAAGTTGGTCTAAACATTTTTTTCCCCCTACAACAATAACCAGATGAACATACATTGGTCATTATAAGCATTTGATCCAATAAAATGAACACACACACACACACACACACACACACACACACACATATATATATATATATATATATATATATATATATATATATAATGAATTTAATTTGTGGAACTCACATACCTAAAACTAGTTCTGACTGGATGGCTAGTGGCAGGTGAAACTTATAAACTAAAATCTATAACAACTACTCACATCGAAGCAGATATGAACTGTATAAAATTGTTTTTTTTTCTTCTTCATTATAAAAGGTCCTTGAAGGTCTTAAATTTTATCTTTTTGTTCATATATACATTAACTAGTAATACTCGTCAAGAAATATATACAAATATATATAAATAATTTTTAATAATTTTATTTTTAGTTTGTTGTTTTTTATTTTTGTTTTTTTTATGATTTTTTCTTCTGTATAATAAATAATATTTATATTTACACACAGACAAACTCAACACAGGCTCACACACTCAGACATACACAGAAGTACGCAATCTGATACACACCACAAAACACTCTCATTCAGTATTTACACTATGATAAAAGGGTCATACTACTACTCTGCAGACACTCTTGTCATCTTTCTCTCCCTCTCTCTCTCTCTCTCTCTCTCTCTGTCTCTCTCTCACTCTTTCTCTCTCTCAGTCTCTTCCTCTCAATCAGAGTCCCCCATCCCTTCTCTCGCTACAAGTGAGCAGTGTGAGCACAGGCGAGTTTCAATGCCGTCATCACAGATGACCCTTTTATCGTCATGAGGCGACAGATCGATTTTAAACTGCAGCACAGTGTATACCTCGTGCGCTATCGATCGAATGCTAGTTTGCCTGACCATATGCGGTGGCTGCGGTTCAGCACCGTGAACACCACCACGTAGGCAGTGCAAATAGTCATCGATAGACTGAGCTCGTGATGCCATTCGCCGTACCCCCTTAGCTCGTCTCTGAGTGGGACCTTCCAATGTGCAATATGCATACATCTTGGACCAAAGACCTACAAACTCTAAAACCCATGAGACCGATAACATTCTTGTTTCGTGGAACATTACCATAAGGATTATCGGCCGCATAAGAAGACGTGTCGAATTCATTGGCGTGGTACCTAACTACTTCATATGGATCGCAGTTCACCCAATAGATGAAACTATCTGTATCCATATAAAGTAATTTAGGATCTGCGAAATGAGTTTTCGGGAACTCATAATGAAAGCGGTACATGTGGAATTTGGATAGGTCTAGTATGCACATCCCTATGTAGATAGGTTTAGTAAACTCTTCTGCAGTTTTAGCCATCTTCACAGCAACAAAGTTCTTATTGAAACTGGTGACCCATTTAAAATTTGGTCTGGCAATGCATTTTCTTACGGCATAACACCCATGCCATTACGTTTTAATAAAAATTTCACGTCGTTCCATCAAATTCTCCATAGTTCTACCGAAATTTGAATTATTCATTAATTTATAAAAATCTTTCTCAAAGTCACATGACATGTAAGTTCTCTGTCTCGTATTCAGATCAATATATTCCTTCAACCAGGGGGACTGCTTGAAGGAGATGGCCCAGGTGATTTTAATGAGCTCCATACCCAAGCTGAGGCATTGCTGGAGGCTACGACGATGAGTAATGTACCTCTGCTTGTCCCCCAGTGGCGTCATCAGTTTCGGTGTGGAACCTCCTTGTGGAACTAGTTGCTCTGAACACAGCGACAAATCAGCATGCGCGTCATGCAAACTAATAGGGTATGTGAGTTCTGCCTCCACAACATACCCCACATGAGAATCGGCGGCCATACCCCCCCCCCCCCCCCTGATTATTCCACTTCATCCCGTGCATTCATCTTCGGACAGCCATGTAAACTCGTCAATCGGCAGCGATTGCATCATAGCGTGCCCGCATAAATTATTGATGTCTAGATACATTATCTAACTTGAATCAAGGAATGCTTTGAACCTGTCATCCATCCGTCGGTTATTTGCTTTCGCGTGTCTATGAAGACATTGGCAAAGCCCCCCACGGATCCCCTGCTCGAAGAAAAGAAGCATGTCAGAATCGGTCAATAATTCGATGCTGCACTTCGTTTTCTTGAGCATCGCATCCCAAGACAACCCAGGTGCCATGTAATAAAAGGCGGGGTCCAGAGAATATGTGGTCAAACATAGACTCCGCAACTTCTCGAAAACGCCCGCAAGCAAGCGCATGTCTGTGTACTCTCCTAAATTAGGAATATTGAATTCCCGCCAGACATTCACGGCACGTTCATACTCTGCATTCGTTACGGTGTCGCCTGTGAGGTTGCTGGAGAATGCAGTTATGTCGGTAGCCTGGTTTCGTCGAGTTTGGCCGTGCTATCCACATACTCGTATGGGAAAACGCCTTTCCTAGTCACAAGTTGAAACTTTTCCTCATCGGGAAACGCAGCTCGAGTGATATGCATTTCTCCATGAGTTAGAGTCTCAACAAGTTTCTGTAGTGGTGCCTGCATAAAACGTAGTGTATCGAGGAAGCACAGCGTAATTCTCGGCGTCATTCGTTTGGAGAATGAAATACACTCCTCAACGCTCTCAGGAAGGACACTGACCTGATCTTTCTCCAAACCGAAATCATCCACGTGCTCAACTAGAAAGTGAGTGTCATACCGACTTAAATTATGGAAGAAAACTGGCATGTGCCTAGGTAATCGGTACTTCAAATTGCATGCATTGTGAGCTGCACCGCGGAATTCCCCTGTAAGATGACAGTGATCCCTACGAGGAGTTTCCGCTTTTCTGTCTAACGGCAGCCCACAAATATGACACTCGGTGGCGTTATTATACAAATCTTCATTCTCCTTCGATTTGGTAATGGGAACGTTGCCGCTGTACAGTGTATCAACTTCCAGTAAAAATTTTTCGAGCTGAGAGAGCAACCAAGTCGATGGATTATCCCCGACGTAAGATTTGTATCGGTTAAGGTTGGTGTCATATGACAATACAATTTGGTACGCTGCAGTATATGGTACGTGTTTCTCTGTAAAGGTAGTGTGTGAGGTCGTAGGATCGCCTTCACAGCGGGTCACAGAAGCGAGGAGGCACTCAAAGTCGGCGTACACACCGCTCATGGTGGTTTGTTTTCCCGGCTAGGCATGATAACCCGTACCGCATCCTTGGAGGTACAGTCTACTAGATGCGTAGCTAATAACTGTTCAGATGAGAAATAATTAAGGCACCTTAAACAAATATGTTTTACACAACAATGAGGTGGTAGTTGGGAGGAAAGGAGCTGGGACGTGTCCTTGATCCAGACATAGTGATAATTGTCACCTTAAGAAAAGAGAAGCATATTTACATGCTCACTGGCAAATTTTGAGAAATGGAGGGGGCCGACTACTGGCTCATCTGACTTGCTTTCCTTCTCCAGGCCATAAACGTGTACCCATATTCCAGGATTTTGTGCCTCGAATTTAGGTATGTCCTGGACCTTGACGGGGAACTCAATACCATCAAAGTTATAATATGTGACTTTGTATGTACTTTGTATGTACCTGGATGATGAGGGCTCTATAATCTCTATAATTACACTTTCTTTCACAAGCCAGGATTGACCATGCAAAACAAGTCTGATCTTTATTTTGGACATAAATGCATGCATATTTATTTGGTATATGTTTAGGGAGCTTGATATAGCTACACCCTCCATTTAAGGGATCATGGACACGTATACGGATGTCCATGTGTAGAATTCTGCTGAGTGCCTTAGCTGAGCCATTGACTTCCATCTCGGAAAACCGGCCCAATATGACACTCAAGGTGAATTTATGAAACCACTCGGCGACTGATGTGCTCCACGTTATCACGTCATTATCCCCCCAAAGATGATGGATGCTGGTCTCTCCATCACCAGACTGAACTTTGGGGGGGGGGGGGGGGGTGATAACTCAATGCAGAGCACTGCACTGCACTTAACAGCGGGATAACGCGAATTTTGGACGACCTTGAGAAGCTCAGTTTCTAGGACAGGGAGGCACAGGTTTTCAGAGTCCAACAGGATCGCCGTACCCCCCTGCCCGGTTTTCGATCCTAGTGATCGAGATTCGCTCCTCAAAGGCGTCCGCAATCGCAGAGTACTGCAACTGAGGTATGGTATCGCCGACCTGACCTACTTCTCTAAAAGGGCGGTAGAGAGAACTGCCACTAGCCACAGGATCACTAATGCTAGAGCTATAACCAGGTGAGGCGTGCTGTACCTCACACGATGGTGGTGGTGGTGCACGTGCTGGCTGCTGTGAGGGACCAGTCTGAGCAGGCGGGGACGTGCTCTGTGACCTTGGTAGCGGCTGGAGGCGCAGGTGATGCACGTGGCGGCCGGCAGGCGCCAGGCTGCGTGACCTCGGCGATGGCAGATGCAGCTCTGCGCGCAGTGACGAGGGTCGTTCTAGCCGGAGAGGTACGTCCCCGCGGGCGTTGCTGACGGTCCAGTTTGGCCACGACAGGGACAGGCACGCGCGCGACTGCAAGCTGGGAGTCGACCGCTGTAGAGATAAAATTAAATAAGTACAGTGTCTATGGCGATTAATTCTAACGAACACAAACGTGGTTGTAATGAGAGTGAGTAATTACCTTTCTGGCACTGACTCCAGGGCACGAATAATTGATCTGGGCAGTCTATTGCCCCCTCAAAAAATTCATCGAGTCCATCATCCAATAAGGACTTACAGTCACCTAGAACAAAAAACGAACGATGCGGCCGACAATGGACGAGTGAGAAAGATGAGCAGGGGGTGGCTCCTTACGTGAATGAGTTCACTAACAACTCTGGTGGCTGAAAGCTGAACTATGCAGATGCTTCCAGCACATGAGGGAGGGCTGAGCATTTTATAAAATTATAGAAAAGTAATTGATCGTATTTAGAATGGAGAGTGAATTGAGGACTTGAGTTCATAAAGTGTGTTGAGATGGGTGATTTATTATTAAAAGTATGGTATATAGGTGTAACTGGATGTTCATGGTATTAAGAATGGCGTTAGTAAGGCTGAAGGACATGATTTAAAAAGTATGGAGATGATTATCGTTAGCTATTTTTTTTTCTTGGTAAAGGGAAAGTTAAGTATTTATATAAAATTTTGTTGAGTTCTTATTTTGTGTAGATGTGGATTTGAGTTGCGAACTTCGCGTTAGATCGTCTTGCGGAGGGGATTAGCTACGAGCGCGCGATGGATTGCAGTATTTCGCGGTAAACTAGCGAGCGATATTCTCGGGTTAGGTACTGGAAGGCGTGCTGTGGCCATGTTCTAGATCGCGTGGATTGAACAACAGTATTCAGTTCATAGTTAGAATATTTACGGAGGAGTATTTCAGACAAGTGTACAAAGCTGGCGACTGTGACGTGGGCGGCCTCGCGCTTGTGGCACGAGAGAGAGAAGCAAAGGTGACTTAGGTTAGCGGCTTTGTTTGCTAGAAGTGGAGTACACATTAGTACATGTTAACGAATAAACATGGATCGGTAAAGGGACATAGTGGTCAGTAGAGAGTTTAACTATTTCATTCGTCCAGGTGGACGAAAATTGATTTGAGGTCGAGGTGGACTTTGCATTTTCGGACGAGAGACGTTAATTAAGTGGTCGATTCAATTAAACAGTGATGGGCACTTTATGTTATATTAAATTGATTGTGCACACGACTAGGGACATGCAATCACTCTTGTATACAGGAGTGTGTTGCTAATGAAAGGATATTGTTCGGATAATGAGAATAGGGTGATTAGTTAAGTTAGGGCCGAACACACATGCTGTTGTGGAAGTTTCCAGTCTTAAGGAAATAGCTTTTGGCGCAAAAAGCGTGGCATGGCATTCTTTGTCCGAGAAATACACGTGGTAGATGGTGAACGGTTGGTCTTGGCAGGTACTAACTTGTTCGGGAAAAACAATTTTGGCGGGAAACGTGTAGGCAACGGACAGTTGGAATGTCAGCAAGTGTGAGTAAAACAAGTTTTTACAAGGGCAGTCGTGAGGTAGGTATGGACAGGGTGCAACGTGTCCTGCAGAAAGAAAATTGGTGGGAAACATGTGGCATGGCTTTCTTTCTTTCCTAGAGATATGCAGGTTTCAACATGCTTCTTTGGCCAGGGGGTAGACTCTCCTGTCTGGGATAATATGTTGTTGTTGTTGACGAGAACGCTGGACCGGCCGTAACGTGGGGGTATGCGGTCGCTCCCTTACCTGTGGCGACCGTGGCAGGTAGGAGTAGGACCCTCTGCTGGCGACGATTTCAACTAAACCAGTTCTCGTGTGAATGTCGTGGTGAGCGCACTGGGTGCAGCTGCCATCTCCAAGATGTGTGTACTAAGTGAGACGGAGGACAAGTGACGACCGTACTTACTGAAATAAAGACTTGCATCATCCTTTCCTGCCAATTCACAGGAGGTGACTTATGTTAGTACAAGTGCCACTTATTATTATTATTATTATTATTATTTGACATGGTTACGATAGGTAAGCAGTGAAAAAAAATATAAGTGAGTGGGAATGTGGGCTATTTCGTACATGTGATAGATTATGGTGTTGGAATTTGAAGTTGGGACAGATTTTTGTAGTGAGTGTAAAGGAAATGATTTTCTGACTGCAGATATTGGACATCTTGATTCTATGTTAGTGGAGGCAGGCAAATAATAATAATAAATGATAAATGGTAATAAAGGCCAGTACGGTTTTGCATTCATTATCCTGTTGGAATTTGAATTTCGCGCCTATTTTTTCTGGAGGCTTAGGTTAGTGGACATAGCCCAATTGGTCTATTTTCCCGCCAAAATTCAAAATTCCCGCCATTTTTTCTGGAGGTTAGGTTAGTGGACATAGCACAGTTGGCCTATTTTCCCGCCAAAATCGGCCATCTTGGATGACGTCATGCGCTGTTGCCAAGTCTACATGCCGCCATCTTGGATGATGTCATCGCCTCCATCTTGAATAAATTTGGCAACAATACAGCATGTCATAGCACATAGTTTGCCCCACAACTCATGTTAACTGACAGTCGCTTGCCCCATGCCGGCGCATAAATACAATGCTGCAGTTCCTTTGTTGTTCAGAAATACGATGGATTGTTTCTTCGGACATGCATGCATGCATAAATGCATGCGAGTCCGAAACAACATTGCACTGTATTTCTGAAGAACAGATGTAGAGCAGTATAGTACTGATCGAAGAAAAGCTCTCGTCCGACGAATAAATTTTGACCATTATTTTAGTCACATTGCTTTCGTTTGTTTACGTGCATAGGACACGTTTCAGTTGTGGTTCATATCCTTCAAACGGCTCTAAGCACTATGGGACTTAACATCTGAGGTCATCAGTCCCCTAGAACTTACAACTACTTAAACCTAACTAGCCTAAGGACATTACACACATCCATGCCTGAGGCAGGATTCGAACCTGCGACCGTAGCAGTCGCGCGGTTCCGGACTGAAGAGCCTAGAACCACTCGTCCACCGCGGCCGGCTCGGTTGTGGTCTGAGGAAAACATCAACAGCACTGGAAATTATGAGCAATGTGTCGCAAAATGACTTGCGCACCAAGATGTAACCTATGGATGCTAATATCTGTAAGTAATGCTTTCAGGTGTACCTAGTGACGTAAGGAATTGCTGGTATCTCCAACCATTCAGTGCTTACTTTTCCGATTTTTCTGTACCACTACACACTTCCTTCGGTTACCTAGTTAACGATTCCTTGATACCTGAGGATGTATCCTATCAATCGATTCCTTCAATTGGTCAGACAGGGCCACTGTTGTTTATATTAGTTCGATCCTATACTTCTTGATTATGTATTCGATTTAGCTATCTTCAGAATTATTCTGTATCAAATTTCAGATTCTACAACGATGAATGCATGACTGTTGTATGCTTGCCATCATCCTCCCATAATAACAACGTATGGGGGGTGTGTGGGCATAGCCAGACCTTCTGAAACTCATCTGGACTGGTCCCCTCTAACTAAAGAATAGGCTGCCTCCCCCTTCGGGAACCATATGTTGGTCTGACTGCTGTATAGACGCCCCTTCCTCGTTTTTGCATCTACAGTATGGCTGTCTGCACCACTGGTGCAGACACGGCACCCCACCTCTGTATGGCCTTGTTGCTAAACTGTGGAGGAGGAGGTGGGACTGGAGTATTGCAGTCTACGCTGTCCAATATTTTCCTTGGTTCATAAATGACATGAGGGTATCACAGGCTCTCTGTCTCCTCCCTTGGGCTCATAATCGCCAGGTAAGACTGTCTATACGTCTACTGAATCCTTTAAGTCTTCTTAGTCTTTGTTCATATTTCTAGAATGAAATTTTCATTCTGCAGTGGAGTGTCCGCTGACATCCTGGCAGATTAAAACTGTGTGCCGGACCGAGACTCGAACTCGAGACCTTTGCCTTTCACGGGCAAGTGCTCTTCATATTCTAATATAAAATTAAGTATTTGTATATCTAGGTACACAGTTAAAACAGAATGAAGCGATTACCAGTGGTTATAGATATTACGTAAGGAGAAAATTTATTTTAGATTCTTTATAGGTATTTTGTATGAAGCCCTTGCCGACACAGACAGTATGTAAGCGACAACATTTCGTAACATACATTTAGAAGCGTATGTGGATTAATTGATGCATCAGAAGTGAGCGATTTGTGTTGTGGAATGGTTTTGGACAAAGATATTTCACATAACCCCAGGAAAAGAAATGAGTTGGTGTCAGGGCCAGAACTCTAGCGGGCAGGGAACGCAGTACCGTCGTGGCAAGGACGACGGATTCAACGTTTTGGGAGGTGCTGATTCTAAAGTGTGCAGCGGCTTCCGATTCGCAGCTCTTGCATAACGATGGAAATTCTGAAGTTAATTTTACATTCTCTGTAATGCTTATCAATGTACTGGTAAGTGTTAGCTGCAGTCAAGTGTCACCGCTGTAGTGATTTTGGGTTGGCCCGTACGGTGGGCCCCAAACTGTACGGTCTCGGTCCGTGTCGCTGGCCTCCCACGCCCTACGTTATAACGCCCACAGCCGCGCTGTCGCAACCGGGACTCAGTTTGGAGCACAGACAGGATTTCAGCTGACCGCAGACCTCTAACCGCCTGCGGTCACAGCTGTGATATGACGTCAGTACTCGTGTCCGCTGTTCCAAGACACACACGTAAACACGTGGAGCTTCCCGGCGCACATCCGCAATGACGTCGGTACGCAAATACGCGTTCCTGCGTCAGTGGCTTTCCGCCAAAGGCGAAACATGGCCTTAAATGGCAAGTACGTGTATACTGGATGGAGGCCACGTCTGTGACAGGTCGTGTCACTTAACACTAGCCTTAAAATGGTTATGCAGGTTCTTAGCTAGGACTTCAAAGTGTCAGGAAAGACATTCACAAGCTCCACTGACACACGTGTGAAGAATGTGAAATATGCATTTGAGAATAATTAGTCCACGACATTTTTCAGTTAACCGAGTAGCAACAGAGTTTCTCAATCGCATCATATAACTGGCCATCACCAGAAGCAAATCTTGTAATACTGTTTTCAGAAACATTGTACTCAGAAAATGAAAGCATTAGATTAGAAAAAGGTTTTTACTTGTTGCACCTTCGTTTGCCTTATCACAATTCACAATGTTTTAAAATTTCACAAAGGTTCCAAAATATACTTTCAATTTTATTTGTGTCGTTAACAAAATATCAAACCAGAACACACGACGTTTTAACAGATTCTACTTTTGTTTACTCATCAGTGAAAACAGTGAATCTCGTGTGTCTCAGTTTTCCTGCAAGTTCGTTCTACGTTGTTATGGCTCTCTGCTATCACATTATTTATGATCTGGAAAGATTTAGTTCAACGCAGTTAGCCGCGTGGCCTGAGGCGCGTTACCACGGTTCGGGCGGCTACCCCCCGCCGCAGGTTAGAGTCTTCCCTCGGGCATGGGTGTATGTGTTATCCTTAGCATAAGTTAGTTTAACTTAGATTAAGTAGTGTCTAAGCCTAGGGACCAATAACATCAGCAATTTGTTTCGATAGGAACTTATCACAAATTTCCAAATTTCCTTTTCAACGCAATTGTGTAGCGTCACAAATTTTAGAATCAGGAAAGCGACTGTGAACTACGCCGTCCAGGTGATTTTGCAAGAAAGAAACGAAGGTTGTTCTGCCAGGAATCCTGCCAAGTCAACGTGGGCATGATTATTTAAAGACACATCATTTGTTGCTCATGTACTCGAAATTGTCTACCTTTTATACGACACCACTTCAATTTTTTTGACATTATTTTCAGTTATAAAATGTATTTTGACACATATCAATTCAGTCACAACATTTACGTTACAGATGCTACATACAGCCCTTTCTGAGTACGATTCAATAGCGCCGAACCAACCTTTACAGTCACGAGGCGTTTCCCACACTTTCCGTATTTTTGTTTTCCAATCTTACATTTAAACAAGGCCGCTGTACATTTCTTGGGAGTACTAGAACCTCTATCACTGTCTTCTATTCCCACTGAGATCGTTTTGCACTACTTAACACCTTATAGATAGCTCACTGCCCTCACCTGAACCAGTGACTTAACTGTAATGGATTTCACTCCCGTAAGAGCGAGCCACTGCGCACCTTGCGAGGCAGTCAGTGCATTCAGTTCCCCAGCGGATTCACCACGGGGAATGACCTAAATTTACTTACGCAGCTGCAGCATAAGGAAATTGGGTAATCGCACGACCAGACAGACTGACATGTAGGTTGCTCAGAATCGTATTTGTGAAATAAACTGCCATAAATTAAAGAAATCGTAAAAACTAAAATAACAATAAAGATGAAATCTTATCAAAAGTAAGCGTTTAAGGAGCATGATCCGAAGGGTGGGTCGTAATGTCCGTGCGTCACCGTAAAGTATCGTACATGCGCGATCCAGGTCGTACGGCTCGAAAAATTGCGCGCCAGCCGAAAATTCCAATTGTCGCCGGACTTTTGTTAAAAAATGGTTCAAATGGCTCTGAGCACTATGGGACTTAACATCTGAGGTCATCAGTCCCCTAGAACTTAGCACTGCTTAAACCTAACTAACCTAAGGACATCACACACATCCATGCCCGAGGCAGGATTCGAACCTGCGACTGTAGCGATCGCGCAGTTCCAGACTGAAACGCCTAGAACCGCTCGGCCACCGTGGCCGGCCGCACTGTACATTATTGATAATATAAAATGTACACGCTTATAAGCTTACGACGAAACAAGAGATCCGGCCACCTGATATTCGTGTGAACTCAAAAACTTGTAAGTCTTGCAGATAAGCAAATTATTCTGCAAACAGGGAACAAACATTCAACTTTGTCCGAATGTGTATAAAGTCAAATTATTCCTACGCTATGAACAATTTCCAAGCCTTTCCCTTGATAAAATACGACAGAGTGATGAATGGTTGTGGGGTGAGACCACGAAGACAACACAATGTGTGTGCTCTGCGAGTGTCCCAAGGAAATCTTATTAACTGGTGAACTTTGTGTCACTCACGTCATGTTGATGAGGGACAAGCCCGTGCCAAAGACTTCACTGGGATTAACTGTACATTTAATGCAAGTGTTTTTGTCGAATAAGAAAGAGGAATGTACCTATCAACATCTGTTACCGGTGTGTAAAGGCTGAATGACTATTCACAACGGAGCTACGCATTGTATCGTAGTTATTCAGGGGGCATTGTAACACCCCACATTCAAAGTAACTGTGTTTTTTTAGAACCTTTGTGTTAAGATTGTGACCACAGAGTCGAAGTTTTTCTTTGTATTATCTGTGTAATAAAAGACGGCGCGGCCTTCAAATTTTTTGAGACCAGCTAGGAGAAGCCAGAGTGTTCACACGTGTGTTTCTGCTGTCCAGCTTTCATAATGTGAGCAACAGGGACTGTAATTGTAGTAATATTACAACATACTAGCTTGTCTTGAGTTACTTAAATGCTGTTTTATTATAAATAATCCAGTTCACGTGTTTAATTTCATCATTCACTGTGTAACAACTTTAATTTTCAGCGTATCTAGCAGGGAAGTCGAAACGTTTCTGTGTGTTACTGATCCGTCACTGGCGTGATTTATTGCTAATTTAAAATGTTCTTTCTTATCGATTACATGTGCGGCTCCTGCAAACGTTAAAAAAAGTTTGTGTTTTTCTAAACCAAGCATACACCATAAAACGACTACCGAACCGCGATATGCAAATTACATGTACTAAAATTCGGTCTGTCTACATCCTCTTTTGTGCTGCGCCAAACACCAATCTCAGACGACATTCTTCATTCTGATAGCACAATTCTGAAATAGCTCATTTGGCGAAAGTAGAAACGCCAACTTACATTTTTATAACTGTTTGTGATTCTGATACTGTATTCAGCCCTCTCCTCTGCATTTAACACTGCAATCCCCAGTGCACTCCTAATTTTACCACCCTTCCTTTTAATATAACCGAAGGTTGTCTTGACTTTTCTATTTGCTGAGTAAGTCCTTCTGACATTTATATATCACTTTTTCGATTTATTCACATTTCATGCAGCCATTCTGCCTTAGTTTTCATGCTTTTCCCGTTTACTTCATTCCTAAATGACTTCTATATCTTTATTCCTGAATTTCACTGCACGTTTTTGTACTTCCTCCTTTCGTCAATCAGCTGAAGTATTTCTTCTGTTACCTTCTCTGTGTTTCCTCTCAGTTGCCTACTTTTTAGCTATGTTTCTCTTTCCAAATTGTGTAGTTCCTCTTTCTATTAATGTCCATTCCTCTTCAATTGAATCTTTATTTCTTAGTATTTGTGTATCCCAGTTCTTAGCGCATTATTTCTTCCTGACCAACTGTTAAACTTCAGTCTAGTCTTCGTCGTTACTAAATTGTGATATGAGTCTACATCAGCTTCTGCGTGTACTTGATTCCAGTACTGGATCCCATGTCTCCTCTGATTTCGGAATCTCTGCCTGGCCATCACCCCACATCACCCAATCATTTCCAAATACATGCCTACCTCTACCACTCGTAAATACTGAACAGAGCACTCGCAATTACTACCTGCAAGCTATTGAAGAACACAGTCTTTCTCCTCTCTCATTATTACTGCCAAGCCCATATTGTCCCGTAAAATTTCTTCTACTCCTTCCCCTAAAACACATTACTGTTCCTCATGACTATTAGATTTTTACCTCCCTTCCATACTTAATTACCCGTTCAATACACTCACATACTTGCTCTATATCTTCGTCTTCTGCTTGCGACATCGGCGAGTATACCTGAACTATCGTCGTAGGTATTGGCTTGCTGCCGATTCTGACGAGGAAAACCATATCAATGACTATTCACACTAGCTCACTCCGTGACCTGTCTTCCTATTCATAACCTGTTATACAACTTCTCTACTGCTACACTCGCCAGACCATAAACCCTTGTCTTCCTTCCATTTCACTTCACTTTTTTGTTCGTGTTAAGGGAACGAATTACAAGGGAATTAACAGAAATTAATAGTTACAAAACATGTAAGTAGACCATGGACATTAACATGTAAACATGAAATGGACAAAGAGATGTATAATTAACTTGCTTTTGCCCAAAAGTCAGCTACGTTCAAAGCATTACACTTAGCATACTGTTAGAAGTAATTGTACATAAATGAAAATTCATAAATATACTTAAGTATGGAATAACAGACATGAATTAAATTGTCTTCGCCCAAAGCGTTAGAATTGGCCAGCATAAAATCTTTTTCAGTGCATGACGACGGGTACAGACGTCAGTTTCGCAGACATCATCTCCTCCTCTCCACACTCACAAGGTGAGGGTCCTCTAGCGTATCCCCATTTTTCAAGAGTTTCTTTACGCCGCCCAACACCAGCTCGTAATCTGTTGAGGGACTTCCAGGTACACCAGCTCTCATTATCACCGGGAGGTTGTCTCCAGTCTAGAGGAGCAGTCTCTGCCCTCCTTCTCCACGCGTCTAGCCTTTGGTTTTTGTTGTTGTTGTTTACATAGACCCTTACAAAACTTTTTCTGGGCTTGAGGAGAGACGGTGCTGGCTGAGTGTCAGATGCCAAGGCTCTAAGTTACTTCACTCACCCGCACTATATCTGTACTGAGCCTTAGGATTTCATTTTTGAGTCTTCTGACGTTCAACGCACCGACTCGTAGAATATTACCCTTTCACTGGATAATCAGTCTCTTTCTCATGGTCTCCTCACCCTAGGCAGTCCCCCCCCCCCCCCCCCCCCCCAGCAGATCCGAATGGCGGATTAGTTTGAAATATTTTGCCAATGCAGAGACAGTCATGACACTTTTTCAGTTACATGCCACATTTCCTGTTGATACACTTTATGTGTCTTTAATGCAGTGGTTCTCATTACCTTCTGCATCCTCATACTGTTGATAACTGCTGATTCTTCCGTCTTATAGGGGCACTTTCCCACCCCTAGGCTAAGAGAGGGTCCTGAACTACCATCGGCTGTCCACCGTCTTCCGTCTTTGACAAGGCCATTGGAGAAACGAGGCTGACTTGACTTCTTATGCCAGAAGTCTTCAGCTGCAATTGCTGTTCATTTTTATTCAAAAATTAAGCAGAGCCGAGGTCAGAACCAGCGACACAGCACGTTTTTATTACTAATAGAAGACCCTAACCCACTTTTTTGTAATCTTATTACGGGAGGTTTTAAAGTGCTTAGTAAACTAAGGGATCGAGCACCTACTGCTTATTTTTCTTTTTTTAACAGACTGGAAAAATTATACAGGCAGGATTAGATCCTATGATCCTACGATTCGTAGCTAAACGGTCTATCACTTTTACTTTTTTTTTAAACTTCATTACACATTTTCTATTCCAAAGAGAATAAAACAATATCGTAGTTAGCTAGACATGGTACTGTCACTCTCCGTTTCCAGACGTTTTTCTTATTTTTTTTTAAATTGAAACGAGACCAAGAATGTCAAAAGATTTGATAAACTGTGAATTAATATACCTGGAAACGGGCCATGACGAGAATACAACAAGGACTGGCTAACTCAACCGATACCCTGACGACAAAATGCAAGGCTCAACACATTGGCAAGTATGTCGCTACACCGCGCGGGCGCAGACACTTGCAGTGTGCAGTACTCACGAAATGGTAGAACGCAAGTGGTTCCACACGGACTCTTCATCTACACTGTGCTGACCATAGTGTGTTTGACTTTGCCCTTGGCAAGTAGGAGGAGGCTGAATGCAAGGGAATATCACCCAAAAAGGCAGTCTCACCAGATAAGGTTGGGGATGCTTATAGTTTTTCAAGCCAGTTCGATTCGTGACCGTAACAGGTAAATCTATCTTGTAGCGTGTCTACTGCAGGAAAGCGACTGCCCTGGTCAGTGACTAAATCCATTACGAAATTGACGCTCATCGGCGAACAGAAGGCCACGCACAGCGTGCTACCACAAGGACGCCACCGCCACCGTAGGACTGGAAGGCTAAGACGAAGCAACACCGTCTTTCAAGAAGACTGCTGCGATGACTGCTCACCAGCTGCCATAAAGTCAGTCCTCCACGTCACATTAACAAAAATGTGGTAGTGAGACGCTGCTTCTGTAGAATCTCAGCCCCGAAATATCTAACAGCAATATAAAATTCAACGGTCACGTTTTAACTGGAAATTCAATAGATCAACATCTACAGGCATATCTAGACTCCCCGGCCAACATTTTTAGGCTAATAGCGCATTCAGATGAACGCCGAATGAGGAGTCCTGAACTCTTGAATTACGTTAGAAGATAATTTATCTCAAAGATTGATCCCAAATATTATAATCCATCCACTGCTACCATACTGTGTTTATGCTGTAGAAAGATTGCTATCAAATTTTATTACACACTTACGTCCTACTTACACTTCTTGTCGATACATTACACACATTAAATTTGCATGGTGAAACCTGAAGCATAAATGTTACCACCGGTCACACATGTACACACAACACAAATGGCGGTCACAAAGACAGGCCTGATAACAATCGTTACAATATGAACATATAAAATAGACAGAACACTAGCGCTTGTTACTGTTCTCACCCTATGCGACGTATTAATTTTCAGCGCTGCAGTAGTCATTGTGTTATCACGCAGTGAGAAGATAATTCCCTCTTCTTTTCTTTGTCGCTGTGTTGTGCTTCTATCGAAATGCAGACTCTACACCGCTCTACTGTCTGCTGTTGTCATCTGAACGAACGAACGTGGAACGCCACATTCACGCTTAGGAGAAAGTGGAACAGGGAAGGAAATGAAAAGAAAATGTAAAGTTTGACTCACCAACCAATACAGGAAAAAATACCAGTGTTCTACCACCTATTTAATTGACATTCAAACACTTATGTGACGAAATGGCGCATAAAACCATGCCCATTAGCATAAATTCACTTGCTTTTCTTCATCACTGGACCCTGACTCGGCTATGTCTTCAACAGTGTGTCTGCCATCCCTGCACTCGTACACACGTTGTGTATATTCCCGCACAGGGGAGACATGTTAACTGACAGTCGCTTGCCCGGTATCGACGGATAAATGCGATGCTGCAGTGCCTGTGTTGTTCAGAAATACGATGCGTTGTTTCCTCGGACATGCAAGCGTGCATATATGCATACATGTCCGAAAGAACATTGCACTGTACTTCTGAAGAACACAGGTAGAATAGTTTGGGACTGACCGAAGAAAATCTCTATCTCGAAGCAAAACGTTGACCATTATTTTAGTAACACTCTTTGCACAGTCGTTCGTAATCTAAAGGAGTGGATATCATGGTCAATGTGTCTCAAATTGCCCTGCGAATCAATATTAAACCTATGGATGCTAATATCTGTTAGTAGTGTTTTCAATTGTAGCTAATGACGTAAAGAATTCCTGATAGCTCCAACCATTCACTGTTAGGTTGTTTGCTTTTTCTGTTCTACCACACACTTTGTTCCATTACGTGACTAACGATTCCTTGATACTTGAAGACGTTTGCTGTCAGTCGATTCCTTCTATATGTTTCATCCATTCGATTATGTAACTTTTCGTTAAGAACTGAATTTACCCATCTTACCTTCAGCATTATTCTGTATAGGCTGCTGCCCCTCTACGGGAACCATATGTTGGTCTGGCTCCTGCTTAGACGCCCCTTCCACGTTGTTGGATCTGCAGTACGGCTGTGTGCATCACTGAGGCACGCACGCCGCCCCACGGCGGCGAGGGTCTTTCCGCCAAACAGTGTAGGTGGTGGAGGCATTGGAGTAATTTAGTGTACATTGTCGGATATTTTACTTCGTACATAAACGACATGAGGGTACCACAGATTCTCTGTATTCTCCGTTGCACTGATAATCAACAGGTAAAATTTGCTACTCTGATATCTGTATGTCTACTTAATCGATTTAATCTTCTCCTTATATTCTTATATAAAATTTATAAATCAGTTATTTATATCTGTAGATATACAGCTAAAACCTAATGAAGCGGTTACCAATGGGTGTAGCTATTCGGATCAGACGAAATTTATTTTAGAATATTTGTTGGTGTTTGGCATGATGCCCATGGAGAGACTCACATCATGTAAGTGACAAAGCGTGTCACGCCATACATTTAGGTTCAAAATCGCTCTGAGCACTATGGCACTTAACATCTGAGGTCATCAGTGCCCTAGAACTTAGACCTACTTAAACCTAACTAACCTAAGGACATCACAAACATCCATGCCCGAGGCAGGATTCGAACCTGCGACAGCAGCAGTCGCCTAGAGCCGCTCGGCGACACGGGCCGGCCATAGATTTAGGTCTACATGGCAGAGAGCGCAGTGGCGCCATGGCAAGGACGACGGATTCCGCGTTTTGGAAGGTGCCGATTCAAAAGTGTGCAGCACCTTCCAATTCACTGCTCCTGCACAACGATGGAAATTCTGAATTCCATTTTTCGTTTTCTGTACTGCTTCTTTCACTAATACAGTAAGGAAATAAGGTGAAAATAATGCTGAATTGAGGCATCAACCCCGTGTTGGGAGTAAATATCTGAACAGCTATCATTTCTTTCCTTTTGGAACATAGTACATAGTATCAGTCAGACATAAATGCCCTTCCGCCGCTTACTTTTAAACTTTGCAAGATTGTATCGACGCTGTTCACTCAATGAAACTTATTTCAACATCGAATTCAGTACCTATTAAAGACAGAAAGGGCAGACTAATGCTCTTCAAGTAATCAAAACGAATATTTTCATTAGAATGTTCACAGGACAAATCAAGATCAAATATTTTCGTTGTGGAGTCCAAATGTTTCCTCTACAGTCAGCCTTGAATCTAACTACACGTTAGCTAGATAATTTTTGCCTGAATGTCTGTTGACAATCTCTTGCTTTTTTCTACCAGACCAGGATGTTTCGTAATATTAACCAACCAAAAATCTTATATTCTTTTCACAAAACTCAATTTATCCCCAATCATGTTCATAACTATTTCATATATTCGTACACCTGAAAGGGGTCAAATTGTCGTCCTTTTGCAGAACTGCCGCATAAGCTGCACGTGCTGCGCCACTCTGTGCGGCTGTCAGTGGTCACGTGGTCACTCTCGCACTCGCAGACGAGCTCCTGCACGCCCACGCAGCCCTGACGCCCGCCAGAATCGTCTTATTCCAGGGGCAGCGGCGACAGGGCGTACAGCTACCACAGCACAGGTAACACAGCTCGTGAGACTAGACACAAACTGTTGCGAACCACCTATTAGCAGTGAGACTGTTGGCACCCACACTTCTAGCTCCTCTCCCCCCCTCCTACACACACACACACACCCACACACACCACAGCATCGACGTGGAGAGCTCGACTGCTGCCGCCAGGGCTTCGTTCACCTGGAAGAAGGAATGGCGCGCCCTGGTCTTCAGCGACGGCAGCAGATACTGCCTGCATCCAAGTGACGGTCGTTTGTGCATACGAAGGAGAGCTGGTGAGTGCTACCTCAAAGAGTGTGCTCTTCCGAAACACACTGGCCTTACTGTGCCGTTCCTGGAGAGGACATGCAGAATGTTGTTAAACCTGTCCTTTTGCTTTTCTTGTAACAGAAAGATGGTGCGTTGTTCCAAGAGGATAATGCTCGTCCACATACTGCTCATCAAACTCAATGGCCCTGCAAGACGTGTGGCAACTTCCCTGGCTGGCAAGATCTCTGGACTCCTCTGCAGTCCAGCAGGTGTGGGCTATGATGGGACGACAAGTGACAGGTGCGACGTGTCAAGCGAGGACTCTTACACAACTACGTGACATCACGTATCCCAGGGCTGTATTCGCCAGCTGTACGACCCACTGGATCACAGAGTCAGCGCCTGTGTTGCCGCCTGTGGTGGCTACGCCACGTGCTAGTATGGATGTCTCAGGTTGGGTCGATGCCTGGTTCGTCCAAACCGCGTGTGCTATTCGTCTCTATGTGTTATCATTTCACGTACTCCATATGCACCATTGCAACAATAAATCTTGAGTCACCTATTAACCTCCAAAAGCACCATTTTTTTTCTGGCAGCGTATTAGCAACCAAGAGTGGCAACATTTGCAGACAATAATCCTATACTATGAGATCATCAGCGTCCATCTTCCACCTCTAGTCCACGCTCGCCATAGACATTAATTCACGAGTAACTTGTAGTTAAAATAGACAACTTCACACAGAAATGTCCGTGGAAGCCCTGTAGGCTTGTTCTAGCTCTACTACTGATGTGGCGACAGTGGTTTGCAACTCAAACAGGGTGTGGGGTTACAAGCTCAGACGTCTAGGTTATAATTATTATGTATTAAGGAAGAATATTTAGAAAATGGCAGTTCAAATTTGCGGAAACTAGTCATCACTGTACGATCAATTGCGATTTCGGCAAATATAGTTTTCGAATCACAACACTTCATCATTTAAAGCTACAAGACTCTCTCTGTGCCATGTAATCCAATAGATGTGACTTTAATTATAATGAATGTAATCCAAATAGACACGTACAGGGCGAATCAAAAAGGAATTTGCAACTTTAGAATGATATAGAAATGTATTGAGATAACTTACAGAATCGGTAGGTGTACGATTATGCAGCAAACAACCTGCATGTACTTCAGTCCATCAGTGCCCCATTCCGCCACCAGGAACGCCAGCGTTGTGCACAGTTATGATGGCTGCTTTCACTGGTATGGAGCGTGCCCGCTGTGTGTCCTGGTACCATGAAACGAACTCTGCAATAACTCTTCGGTGGTTTTATTGAAGACCGTGCGTATGTTCCTCCCGTAGCAAACAATTCCGCCGACCTGAAAAATTTAATCTACGCTGCCGTTGCTCAAGTTTCGCCCGATTTGCCGCAAGGAATGTGGGAAGGGGAAGCTGACTACCAGTGGGGTGTATCCCGCATCATAGATGGTAGTAACATCGAAACGAAATGACACTTTTATGTGAAACTTGAGCTTCTTTGCTACAAAATAACACATCAACCGACTCTGTAAGACATTTCAATATATTTCTGTATCATTCCAAAGCTAGAAAGTCCTTTTTGACACACTCTTTCTTTTTAGCAATTTTCTAGAATGCTACTGTTGACCAAAGATAAGCTCCGTCCAAACGGTAAATCTTTGAACATTAGCCTTAGCCACACTCTTTGGTTTGTTTACACCCTGTGGAACAAGTGGGAGTTGTTGGCTGTGGAAAGTTTGCTTAGTGCTGTGTGATCAATTCAAATGGAAAACATGAACTACGTTCTCCAATGTGGCTTGTGAGCAATGGGTAAATTGGTGGATGGTAATTACTGCAAGTAATACCATCAAGCCGACCTTGGAGGGTAAGTACTTCTGGATACCTCGCCACATTCTGTGCTTCTTTCTATCGTCTTTTCTATCTTCCCAGGACTACATTTAGACATTGGAACAGCTATGCCACAGATGACTGGTCTCGTGACATTTTGTGAAATATCTCATGTGGTAAACTAATAATGGGAGGCGCTGCCCAGGGAGGTCGGGCTCGAGGACACGTTCTGAGACCACATTCCTCACCAGCGTTGTTGAGGCCACAACTACCAATCATTCCCACTTTGCTTTTTTTCTCTTCTCAAAAGTTAAAAATTTTATAATTTTCGATTTGGAAATTTGATGTATTATAATTTCGAGAAGTGATTACAGCTGTATCTTACACAAAAGATGACAAGAGACCTCCACGCGGCAGTGCACGGGCAGCGCTGCCCGTGACGTCAGCTGCGCAGCCAGACACCGCGGTGAGGCGGGGGCCGAGTGCACTGAGTGGAGGGAGCACTGAGGTCCGCAGAAAATCATCAGACGGCGGACCCTGGCTGTGCAAATGCGGGCTCGCAAAAGGAAGAAAGTGCAGCCTTTGCTGGAGTCACTGATAGCTCTGTTAACTCGCGCCGGTCTTCCAGGACGCTTAGCACGATGCCGCCGCCGTGGCGGCTACCTCGGCAGTGAGCGGTCAGCCCCCACTGCCTGAGAGGACAGCGCCGGCCGCCACCGTCAGCTGCCGTCAGCCTCCGAGGCACCCACCTGGCCGCCCACCACGTGTTTTCACGCGGCTGCACAGACAAGTTGTTGTACTGCATTTGCGGCACTCTTAGTGGCCTTCCCTGCACGGAAAGCGAGCTGCCAGTAGTTTGTGCCGCTCAGAAGCCGGTGAGTCGAAAGTTTGGCGCCAACCAGCTTTTCAAAGGCTTCTTACAGAACATCCAGGAAGCAAGTAGATCTATCGGACTTTCTTCATTGAAACTACTTCCGCGATTTTCCATGGCCTATTTCTAGACACAGATTACAAACGAGACATTAACATGGAGTTACCTCTGGCGCCAAAAGTTATGCAACTTCTGATAATCCGTTAGGACATTGAGCTGTGCCTCAAACAAGACTATTTGAGGGTATGGAGACAATCTTATGAATACATGTCAGCAGCGGGACCGACCGTTCGAGAGGCTGGAGGCTCAGGAATGGTGTGGAGCGTTTTCAGTTGCAGTGACATGGGACTCCTGGTATGTCTATATACAATTCTGATAGGTGACACGTACATAAGCATCCTGTTTCATCATCTGCATCCATTCATGTCCATTGTAAAGTCCGACTGATTTGGGCAATTCCAGCGGGGCAATGCGGCAACCCACATGTCCAGAATTATTACAGAGTGACTCCAGGAACTTTCTTTTGAATTTAAAAACTTCCGCTAGCCACCAAACTCCCCAGACGTGAGCATTATTGAGCATATCTTGAACGCCTTGCAACGTGCTGTTCAGAAGAGATGTCCACCCTCTGGTTCTCTTACGGATTTATGCATAGTCCTGCAGGATTGAAGGTGTCAGCTCCCTCCAGCACTACTTCAGACATTAGTCAAGTCTGTGCCACATGAACAAATTTCTTTTACTCTTCAGTGCCTTCATGTGTGCATGTGTATATGTCTGGTTCTTTTTTCACCTACGCATATTATGTACAGGCAAAAACAAATTAGAAAAGAAAAAGTGGTTGACTGGGAAAACAGAGTGCTTATTATTAGTTTTTAATTTCTACATGGAATTAAATGTAAATATGGCACCTAATTAAACGGAAAAAGCAGATAGTTTATTAATTTAAAAATGTATATGGAATTAAATGTGAAATTATATATGTGATTAAATGATATAAATGGTTCAAATCGCTCTGAGCACTATGGGACTTAACATCTGAGTACGTCAGTCCCCTAGAACTTAGAAGTACCTAAACCTAACTAACCTAAGGACATCACACACATCCATGCCCGAGGCAGGATTCGAACCTGCGACCATAGCGGTCGCGCGGTTTCAGACTGAAGCGCCAGAACCGCTCGGCCACACCGGCTGGCTTAAATGGTATAGAAAATAAATATATTAAAAAATACACATCGATCATTTTTTTTACAAAAAAAGATTGTTAGTAACCATTAGTTATTGTTTTGTTATATCTTTCTTATTTCGGAGAAAAGAAACTAATCGCTATAAATGACCAGCCAGATGTAAATGATGGAAAAGGAGGATTTCCTTAAAGTCTGGAATCGCGCGACTGCTGCGGTCGCAGGTTCGAATCCTGCCTCGGGCATGGATGTTTGTGATGTCCTTAGGTTAGTTAGGTTTAAGTAGTTCTAAGTTCTAGGGGACTGATGACCTTAGAAGTTAACTCCCATACTGCTCCGAGCCACTTGAACCATTTTTGATTTCCTTAAATCAGTATTGTAAGATGTGGCTAGTTATTTACAATGTGCTGTATTACACATGTATTTTCTTCTAGAATATACACCTTTACCTATAAAGCATGAAGTGTGTTCAGTAGCAAACTTCAAGATAAATAAACAGCAATTAATAATATTATGTACAGTCACAGCAGCTTCGTAAAAGACTGCCGCTGAGTTACAGTAACTACACGTAATTCAGCATTTACATCAAAGTGCTGACTGGTGCCGGTCACTCTCTGTGGCGTGCCACCCCTCTGGCTGGCCTCACCAGCTGCGGCGCCAGCACTGCTGTGGAGGCCGTGGCTGGCTGGCTGGCTGGGGAGCTGGCTGCTGGCTGCTGGCTGCGGCCCCGCCTCTGCAGGTCTCCTGTGGAGGTGGGCTGGTGGTCGGGCTGGCGGCTCCCCGCCCAGCCAGTGGCCACGTGGGGCCCGCGGCGGCAGCTCGCCACAGCACTGCCCGGCCGACACGTGCGCCGCTGCCCCGTCTCGCGCACGCTGCTGCAGACTCCCGAGTAAGCACTGGCTCATGGCACGTTTATGTGCAGTACACGGGTGGGGATTGGTACGCAGTGAGGCAGAGAGAACAATTTATTCTGTATTTTCTTTACTTACATATGTACGTTTTATACTCATTGTGTAGAGCAATGTTTTCCCAGACGTTGCTTCATATGAGACTAAAAAATTCAGCTTGTATAGTGTTCTGTCGAGCAAGTGCCTCAACATATGTATTAGTAGACATACCACCCCTGCATTCTACTTCACGGAACTCGATAGTAATAGGCTCTCCTGGTACAGCGAGAATAAATGCATTAATACACTGCTCCTCTTACATTCAGATACCAGCACCTCAGTCTGTCTGTAGCAGTCGCTAAGGTGCAGTATAAATCATCCAAATTCTCCACACTCGAATGTTTTATTTAAATGCGCATATCCCCTGAAGTTGATCCAGTCATAGCTTCCCTGTAGATATGCACTGTTGAAACACTCCTCCCATACATTTTAAAGTCAGTTGGTGATTGTAATGCACCGCACTCTGTTGTCATCTACTTCTTTGTATACTCCCTCATGCTGCACAGATAGTCCTGTGATGCCAAAAACACGTCGAAAGTTTTCTATTTCTGGACCTACACTGACGCTTTTAGATAGACTAACAGTCACAGTATATGTGTTGGTGATAAGCAGTACACTTCTGCAACTTAACTGAGACTTGCCGACTTGAGGAACTTCTGATCTCTGTGTGAAATAGTTGAAAGACTGCAGGTCTGATAAATCTGGAAGATACTCTGTGGCTTGTTGCTGCATTCCAGTTGGAGTTCATTGGCCTGGTGTAAAAATACATACGTATTGCCGAGTATCTTTGGTTTTTCGGCCCATCCCTGCTGACTGCACTTTGTGACGTTCTTTTCACTACTTTATACAGACCTGAAATGATCTTTATTGGGCGAGAACAGTGTCGGGGAGGGGAATGTAGGGGGATTGGAGTGGGGAGGGAAGGGTGAGTGGATGGGAAGGCGATATACGGATATGTGTCTGCTGTAATATGACACCGGAAGAAAAGTACTGACAGATCCTGAGGCAGTGATTTCGCTCGCAGTCCACTGTGGTCCTGTGATACTGTGCCTCACTGCAGTCTCTTAGCGGATGAACGCAGAAAAGGTTTCTAGATATGGGAGTGGAACGCAAATTTCATAATAGCAGAACCCGTTACGTTGCACTCGACAGCGAGTGCTCATGAGAGACAAAGGTATCGCCAGGAGTGCGGCAGAACATAATCTGACAGACAGGATGAGCTGATGATGCTGTGGTGTACAGGAACGTATAAGTGTTGAGTGACTGTAGGAGGGTACAAGATGACTTAAGCAAAATTTCTAGTTGGTAAGATGAATTATAGTTAGATCTAAGTGTAGAAATATTCGAATACAGAATTAGCAGCGCGCTGCTTGACATTCACGTCGATGAAATATCTAGGTGTGACGTTGCAAAGCAATGTGAAATGAAATGAGCGTGTAAGGGTGCAGCGGAGAAGGTGAATGCTCGACTTCGAGTAGGAGAATTTTAGGAAAGAACGGTTCATTTGTAGAAGACATAATATAGGACACTAGTAGAATCTGTTCTTGAGCACTGTTTGAGTGTTTTGGATCCGCACAAGGTCTTATAAAGGAAAGACGTCGAAGCAATTTAACTGTGCAGCCAGAGTTGTTACCTCCAGGATCGAACAACATGCTAGTATTATGCAGGTGGTTTGTGAACGAAAACAGGAACCCCTGTAGCGAACACGATATTACTTCTAGGAAAATTATAGAGGAAATTTAGAGAACCGACATTAGAAGCTGACTGCAGAACGATTTCACTGACGTCAACGTCCATTTCGCTTAAGGAGCACTAACAGAGAAATTAGGGTGTCTGTGGAGTCATGGTGAAGAAGTGGGATCTAGAGAAGATAAGATCCAACAAAGAACAAATGCTGTCACTTGAGTTTCTAAACACATTAAGAAACAAAAGAACCACCTGATAACGTCAACGAGTACTGGCATATGCTGAAAGAAGAAATCATTAAAGCAGGACAGGAAAACATAAGATATGTAGAACGGAAAAGGGGAAAGAAACGTTAGGTCACACAAGAAATGATTTCGTATGTGGAGGAGAGAAAAAAATTTAAAAACAAGAACACTGAAGATGCAAGAATGATGGACCGAAGGT
The DNA here is from genome assembly GCF_021461385.2 of Schistocerca piceifrons. Classification (NCBI taxonomy): domain Eukaryota; kingdom Metazoa; phylum Arthropoda; class Insecta; order Orthoptera; family Acrididae; genus Schistocerca; species Schistocerca piceifrons. The sequence continues at coordinate 70,028,982 of NC_060148.1, read as the reverse complement.
TAAATAATGCACTGCAAAGAGAAACAGAGCAGGCTAGGAAAAAATGGCTAAGAGGAATGTAATGCAATCGAAGAACTGGACAGGAAGGGAAGATACGACTTACTGTAGAACAGAGTAAAGACTATGATATGGGATTAAAAAAGAACAGGAAGTGCTAGTATGGAAAGTTTGAGTAAAGACGAAGAGGTAGTGAACAAAGATCGTGACGATGTCCTCCAGCGATGGAAAGAATATCTAAGAGAGCTATATGACACAGATCGCAAACCAGAAACTGTGGAACTTGAATTACTCAACAGTGTAAATGATGACCAGAAAGGATGGCCCAACCATCATAATGGAAGAAGTAATGTCTGGCATAACTGCAATGAAAAATGGTAAAGCAGTAGGTACAGATGCCGGGAGAAATATTAAAATGCTTGAAACAAGATGAAATAAGGGAAATATTGAGGTTATGAATAAAATATGTGACAGTGGTGAATGGCCTGAGGACTTTCTGACAAAACTGATGTTTCCATTACCGAAAAAGCAAGGAATCAAGAAATGCAGTGAGCACGGGACAATCAGCCTCATTTCACATGCAGCCAAAATGATGTTAAGAATATTTAATAAGAGACTTTAAAAATTAATGGAGGAGAATCTTGGCGAGGAGCAGTTTGGCTTTAGACGGAATACGGACACCAGAGATGCAGTGGGGCTCCTGCGACTCTTGGGAGAAAGGTTTATTGAAAAAGGAGGAGACCTCTAAATGTGCTTCACCGATCTAGAAAAGGCATTTGACAATGTGGTTTGGGACAAGTTGGCGACTGTAATGAGAGAAAAGAGAGTGGACTGGAAAACCAAAAGACTCATTATATCTTAATCAAAAAGCCTCAGTTAAAGTGAGAGGAGAAAGTACAAACTGGATCGGACTAGGAAAAGGAGTAAGACAAGGATGCTGTCTATCACCTAACGTTTTCAATCTCTACTTGGAAAATATGATTGCCCAATGCACATTAGATGACAAAGGAGTAGAAATTGAAGAAGAGTAGGGTGTTTGAGGTTTGCTGATGACATGGTCCTTCTAGCCACAGGGGAAAGAGAATTACAGGATTTAGTGGACACCATTGACGCCATTATGGAATGAAAATTAACACAAAGAAAATAAAAGTATTGGCACTAGGAGAAAATAAAGAAATAAAAATTGTGCTGAATGGAGAAATATTAGAACAGGTGCTAAATTTTAAGTATCTTGGAAGAAGGATAGACACCGACTGGAAGTGCACCACAGAAATGAAAACAAGGATAGCAATGGTAAAAGAGGCATTTTATAAGAAAAGGAGAGATTTCTGCAGCAGTGTGGACAGAGAACTGAGGAAAAGATAACATTTTTTGTATGGAGTGTTCTTCTGTATGGCCTGAAACATGGGTTTTGAGGAATAAAGACCGAGAAGGGCTAGAGGCCTCTGAGATGTGGACATGGCGGAGTATGGAAAGAATAAGTTGGATGGACAGAGTAATAAATGAAGAGGTATTGAGATGAGGGGGAGAGAAAAGACAGTTGCTAGATGTAATAAAGAGAAGAAAAAGAAATTGGATTGGGCATATATTAATAAAGAATGACGGACTGATAAAAACAGTTGTAGAAGTTTATGTAGAAGGGAAAAGGAAGCGAGGAAGGAGGACACTTCATATACTGGATGACGTAATAGACGGTACAACATACAGCAGCCGTAAGAAGGAGGCAATGGATCGCAGAAAATGGAGAGGCAAAGGACCTGCTAATATAGCAGATGATTGATGATGATGATGGAGGCATAAAGAGAGTCGCTTTTCCATCGCTGTATTTACGAGCGTAACAGGGAAGAAATGACTAGTGATGGTGCAAGGAAACTTCCACCATGCACCATATTGCGACTTACGGAGTATGTGTGGAGTTGTAGATGTACATCTGCATCTACACCATTACTCCGCGTGACACCCGGCGGTGTGTGGCGGAGGGTTCTTCTAGCATCACTAAGTGACAGTCTCTTTAGTGGGCTTGTCGCTTTGTCTAGGTGTTCTGCAAACAAAACACAGTCTTCCCTACAAGATTTTCGATTTGATCGTTCCTATTTAAGTTGGCCCTAATTGTAATACTTTGGCATTTAGCTGAAACGGCAACCTTTCGACTTGTGTGACTCATCGAGTAAAAGAAATTTAACGGGTTCCTTCTAGTTCTCCTGTGGATGACATAACACTTTTCATTATTTAGAATCAACTGCCACTTTACGCATCGCACCGGTACAATCTCTAAATTATTTTCGTATTGCTTTGATCTTCTGATGACTTTACTAGATGGTAAAAGAGAGCATCATCTGCAAACAATGGCTGCTCAGATTGCCTCCTAAATCGTTTTTATAGATTAGGAACAGCAGAACGCCTTTCGTGAGGAAGGGCAGATACCACTTACGTTTTACTCGATGACTTTCGTGAACTCTCACCAGGCAAACAGAAATACGGCGGTCATCCGGATGAGAGGCGTCACGCCACGCTTCCCGTGGTTTGGCCGTCCTGCGGCAGACTTCCGCTGCGCCCGCCGTCATATTGAGCGCGCGCTCCCTGCGACGCGCACTGCTTCTGTTTGCTCCCCAGTGTCGACAGCGGACAATGCAGCCGGCGGGCGTACTTGCCACAGTGGCGGCTCTGCTTGCAGCAAACGGGACCTACTCGGTGCTAGAGTGCGTCTGCAGGCACATGGCCAAACTCTCGGGTCTCAGTGACGGTGAATTTGTGGTATGGCGCCACTACTGTCTCCATACCAGTAAGTGCTTTTTCGTGCTGTACGGATTCATAAGACGTTATGCACAGTCCACTTATCAAACACTCACAGGCGGCTTGGCTTACATACGCTGTTATTAAAAATTATACGTTTTCTGCCTGACAGTGAAGGACTACGTTTATTATGAGGACGCTCAGCTAGGTATCCACTCTTAAGGAATACGTATAGAAATGACATTGGTGTAACAGGGTGACGTGAACTGATGGAAAGTGATGGCGTGCAACCGAATGCGAAAGAGCCTGTCGTGGAGCTTATCGTAAAACTGGCTGTCCTTTAAGGCGTTGCTGCAGGTAGTGTTATAATATGTTTCATACGCACAGAAAAGACAGACATCTGGAGGTACTATTCATCTGGTGGTTCCAGGTGGTACGAACTGCTATGTCACACACTTTCCAGGAGCGGTAGCTCGTTCTTTAGGAGTATGATTTGTATGCGCAGCCTAGGAATCAATAAAAAACACCTATTTTGACGAGCTATTGGCCATAAGCAATGATCATACAATAGCTGTAGTTCTCTTACGTCTGTTCTCCCACTCTTGTTTCCTGTGACGTAAATATTCCCTACGACTCTTGCCAAAATTACACACACGAGAAAGAATCAAAGGACGCAGAGCAATAAATAGCGTTCCAGCCAATTTACCATCTGGTTAATCAGTGGGCATAACTGTATACGAATGCGAATTGATAATAGATGATCTTCATTGATCTGTCTTGGTACCTCTAATTTCCAGGGTCCCTTTCATGTACGTTTCCTCTTCAAATGCCGATTGGCTGCAGTTGAAAACAAATTCCTTACTCAACGACGGGGCAAATTTGCTTATCTCATCTACAAATATTTCGGTCGATCCTGTAGTTTACTGTGCATCGTCAAGTTGACGCTTTCTTCGAAATTTCATTATCTCACGTCTCACACTGCTGTAGCACTGTTTGACGTCATGCAAGCATCCACTGCTTCTTTTGAAATCTCTGTAATGTATGTCGAGCGTCCTTGAAACGCGCAAGTGTGCCTTGTCCTCCGTTGAATGTCTGTAGTTTTCCTTACACACTAACGGTCATATTTCTGCAGGCTTGTTCAAAATATGTTCGTAATTGTTCTTTTCCTATGCTGTCTGCGATTTTCCAAGTACGTGATTATGTTTAGCATCCGCTCCTTGGACAACGACTGTCCTTCACTACGTTTGACTGGAAACGGGAGCTGCTGCCCTCTGTGCGGCAGCGACGATTAACTACAGCACACCTGTTTCAGTACAACTTTCCAGTGCCGTGCACGTATCGCCATCACTGCACTCCTCTTGTACATTGTTCGCACGACACCACGCATTCCACTGACTCATGCGTCACTTCTTTCACACTCAGCGAAATTTCTTGAGTTCCTTTCTGATCAAATCTCGACTTTGGCTACTGTTTCTGAAGATATAACGCAATGTTTGCTTTGTTTATCGGCGCCATTGCTCTGCTTTGTATTAACAGCACTAGCACTGTAGCACTGTCGTGAGTTACTCGTCAACTAAGCAGTTCAGCTACGCTCCGTAGGCTCGTGTTGTCGACAGCATCTGACAGCTCCAGTCCCGCCCCCTGTTGGCATCATCAGCCAGTGTTGTGTTAGCATCGTGGGCAACATGTGGGCCGCCGAACGCTGTCACATCTGACACGCAAGTGCATGTCCAGCTTGTGTCTTTACCCGTAGCTTACAGCAAACACGGAAAATAAAATGGGTTATTGGTAGGAGTTGACCAGGAAATCCAAATGCTACTTTTACAAACATTTACATTAAAAGAGCTGCAGGATGCCTTACTTCGGCTTTTTCACCTTTGCTTTACCTCGAGCTGAGGCAGCGGGTTTTGTACTTCATAGTTCCCTTCGTAGCTATAAGGTGTGTCATCCAGAGCGATGTACGCCCGCAATCTCATTCCTCTACAGTAATTTTTATTTTGTGCTGAGATTTTCTTTTCCGCCAGTGTATTTCTAGCGATCTTTGCCCTCGCTCCTCTCTGCTGAAGGAACGATCATCAAAACTTCCGCACGGAGGTTCAGAAGAGAAAGTGTACCTTATCAGTCCCCGGGTAATGCTTTCAGACATACACTTGCTATATGAACAAGTTAAAATATCACACAATAAAAACTAAAGATGCAGAACAAATGATCACATACGAGGCAGAATAGAAGGACGATTGTTCCATTACATTCAACCAGCTGTTTTCTGAGGCTTATAGAGTTTCCAAACTTATAGAGATTCCAGGCTGTGGCTGGAGTGTGTTCCCACGGCCGGAGAACGCGATCGGCCCGCGGCGCGAGTCGCCCAGTGCGGGGGTGGGGGCCGTGGCCCGCTGCGTGGGAGGCCGGCCTGCCTGCAGCCAGACACACAGGTCGGGGAGTACGTGGAGGAGGCGCGCCAGTCGGCCGTAAACACACTTTCGCTTAATCACAATAGGAGTAGTTTCCTTTCGTTACAGAAATTGTCAGGGAAAGTCCCTCGTCATTGGCCGTAACTGTAGCCTTATTCCAGTACGGGAAGCTTCAGGTATCGCTACACAGTTGGCGGGGACAGGCTCTCGCGAGAATACGTCGCAGGTTACGGAGAGCGCCAAGTGAGTCAGTCGGCCCTCAGACACGACGAGGCGGAGGTCTCCATGTTGGGTCAGCAGCGTGGACTTCCCTCTGTACGAGTCAATTACGTTCATTGATATCAGGTATGCATTACTCGAACATTCGCAGTGGTTAATTACAATAGACATACAGCAATGGCATCCCGATTTTTCGGTTAACAGTAGCAGCTGCCCACAGTCCCATCAGAAGCGACTGTTTGTATGTTTACAGCCCGGTAGCCACACCGACAGCGAGAGACGTCATCAGAATTAGCAGTCTCAGTGGGCAGGTACGGAACTTTCAGAATGTTTACCGGCGAGGTCAGCTCACCGCCGAGATAGCCTCAGCTGGACTCCCTTAGCGAAGCGGATCTGACGAGTGTAGCTGCGCGGGCTAACCGTCTGTTCCTTCACAGAGACATTACGCTTTCTTCTTTCCTTTTGCTTCATTTTGCAGTCTAGCTCACTGCAGGTTTTATCACGCATTTGCTCAAAAAGACGTGAGCCTCGTGAGGGAATGAGCAGGCAGAATGTCTTTTGTGTGTCCAGAGATTCTGCCGTAACCTTTCTGGCAGGTGAGAACAGCGCTTTTTAGTCCAAAGCCACTCTCTGCCACTCAGTGCCTTCATTGCTGCTTTATTTGCGGCGAGGAACCGTATGTCAACCGCACTTGCATATCGGTCGACAATTTCAGTTCGATTATTTCAAAAATGATCTCAACATTTGATGAGTACTTAGCTATTACATTTGTACATTTGTTTTCTCCCTGCTCCGTAAGCGCTGAACGTTCCCACACAAGTACAAAGGGACAGAAGTGCAACTACTGCCTCGGAAGTGTACAGAACAACGAATGGCAGCGCCTCTGCTGCTTACCTAACGAGATACCGTGGGTAAACACGGCTACAGCTAAGAGGAAAATACAGCTCAGAGGCGGATCCCAGAGATTAAAGCGAGAGGAGAGTGGTATGCCGATTACATCATTGGGGATTCGATCTATTCTGGCTGCAGTTATTTGACTGTGACGCAGTACTTGGCGGGTAGACTGTGATGAGACAGGCTAAGTGTGCGGCGCTCCAGGAGATGAGAGTACAGAATGTCTGGGGTCGTCATTCACGGCCCAGCCTGGACTGGAGATCTGAAGTCACCACGAAAGGCTCCCACCGGCTGCCGCTCCAGTCTGGAGCGCCCTGCCGCCTGCAGCCCAGCTGCCTCTCGGCCAGCCTGGAGTGTCCTCTCCAGCCCCGCACTGCCAGCTCTGACACCAACGTAAGACTGTATCTGCTCTGGCGTTCTGCAAAGGTTTATGAGCACGGGTCCATATGTCTTATTCCCAATCTCGCCAATCAAACCAGTTAACGATAAGTGTGATTTCGACTTAAATATTACTGTCTGCGCCTAGCCAGGTACATCGCACGCTCCTGTGGTAGCGGTGCTAACTCTGTCAAGCTGGGGCAGAACAGCATGCCTGACATGCGACATTAAATTACTTTGTTGAAAGGATGTCGAAAATATCGCAAGCGAGGTGTCTCAAGGACTCAGAAATGTAACAGATGCGACCAGTGTCACCAATTACGTATTGTATAGCGAGTGGCTCCCCGTGAGACGGGCGAGAGTGCAACGTGGCATTCTCCGCTCTGCTCATGGCCTGGATGCACGGATCATCCACAGCGATGCTGCAGTCAGAATTTCGGCTCATACGGAATGACGGCACAGTGTCCAGTGTTGTACTGTCGGCGCAGCTCTTCCCGCTTCCTCGTCAAGGGGAGCCGCAGCAGTGGCCGCCGTGCTGACAGTCAGCTGACTTGTTGACCTTTTGCTTGTAGAAGTGTGCAGCACACCTCACGCCGTGTCGATTATCGTTCGCTGCAGCTCTCTTAGTGTTTCACTTTCAGTAGCTGCTAGTAGTGATGTGCATACGAGTAGCCCGTGGAAGCTCGTGAGTCACGAGTGCAGACCTCGAGGTGACTGAAGAACGGTTTGCAGTTTGGTCACCGGCGTTAAAGTGCGGCAGCCTCGAGCAGCCGCCCCCCGCGTGGTCAGCTTTGCAGCGCCTGGCAGACCGCCTCAGGGACTCCGGACTGTCGCCGCCGCCAGCAGCTGGAGCGGCGGAGGGAGGTGGGTGCGCCGGCGCCCTGGCGCAGCTCCGCCGCCTCACGTGGGACGAATCCTTCGAACTCATCGAGGAGCTCGACTGCCGGATCGCTGACGACTGTATCGACTCCTGCTCTGTACCGGGGTATGTAGACCACTCGACGCCATTACTACTGACCGTACAACTAATTCTTTCTTTAAATTTATTCTCAATGCTGTCACCTACTTTTCCTATTTTGCGATACTAACTATCTGTCAATAAGGGCACATTTATGAGACCCAAAGACGAAGCGCGCTATTACCTTCTGCCGCCGCCTCTTCTGTTGACACTTTCCACCGAGCAGTCAATGGAATGTGCCTCGTGGCATACGTCTCTCTCCGCTCTCTGTCTCCGCATGTCGCTACAGCAGACAGTAAATGATCTGATGATGACAGTCAAAGACTGAAAGCGGTAACTAACAATAAAAGCTTTTCATCGAGACTGCTTGCGTTACTAAAATTGAATTTATATTCCTATTTCCCAACCGTATTATCAAAAATCAATAAAAGTACAGCGTCGTTTGAGATGACAACAGCTGTAGCTCGATATCGTTGTTAGTTGTAAATTAGTTCAAAAGTGAACAATAAACACTGCAAGTGGCTAAATTAATTACTTTTCGAAAGAAGCAATTATAGAGTCGACACCCTGCACCATCACGCTACAGTAATACTCCACAACATTTGCTGTACATACGTAATTAAAATCTCTAACATGGCAGCAGTCAGCAACAGTAAAATTATGGAAGCCATACGAATCGTACAGCCAACCAGTGGTACGTCAGATGTTTATTTACACTTTTACCTTGCTTTACTGTTCATTAAGCCATGTGGCTATACCTTAGCATTTATATGGGTCATTTTAGTGTTGACTGAGCTTTATGACCTGTTTTCTCTTTTCACAGAATAAATTTACACACGTTACTACTTCTTCCTAGGAAGAAAGTTTTATATCTGTTTAAACCTAGGTAAGGATTCGAATAAACTAGCTGGTGCATGACTCCCATTCTTTCCATACATCATTAAGTTATAGTAAGACAGTCACATTCAAGCCAACTTTTGCTTCAAAGATCATGAAATGGCATTAGGGTATTACCGCCTCTAGCCTCGAAGACTTCGTCAACTCGGCGGGGAAGAGAGTTCCGGAAGTTTCTTCAGATATGTAGCATCTGCCCGAGGCCTCCCACTGACGCATCAGATCCCGCAGAGCTACCAGTGTGTGGGGACGTCGGCTGCCACGTCTCAGCTGCTGCTCCAGACAGTACCGTACAACGCCTGCAGCTCTGAGACCGGTTTGTCTAGTGTTCGCCTCGAGGTGCTGTAGGGCGCCTGAGTGTTCGTGAAACCGGGAGTGTGTGCACGCAGCCCTGGGAACACGACTGTGTGTCTCATCTTCTACAACGCAAGTGTCCAGAGAATAGGGCGACACTTCGTCACCGAGAATATTGAAATAAACGTGCTGGTTCAGGTTCACATTGACCGTAGTGACTGAATCCAAGTCGCGGTGATAGAAACACCCCTATGACACCATGGAACCACCAGTGGCTTGAACTGCATCCTCTATAGGCCGTCAGTCCCATCGCCACCTACATAGTTTCAGAAGAGGCGAAATCGCGCGACTCGTGTGACGCACCTCCATCCAGCCACCGTCCATCTCTGTGTGGTTTGGCCCATTCGAGACGCGCAGCTGTGTGTGTCTGTGTGAGCGACGGCCGCTGACTCCAAATGTCGAGTCTGTGCAGCCGCCTTCCGAACGATTGCTAGGCAGCTGATTCAGATGGAGCTGCTTTGCCAGGCATTGGCAATTTCCGTCTGGTTTGAAAGCGATCGCCAGTCACTTGGAGTGACACTCGTCAACAGCCCTGTCGGCTGGGATCTTTTTACGCCACTGCCTCACATCACTACGAGTGGTTCACCATTCTTTGCAGATACTTGGACAGTCCACATTGATAGACCAACAGATCGTGTAACTTTACTGACCGCCCTCATCCCACGCGAGCGACTGGCATGTACACACCGGATTGTCACCTCACCGTCACCACTGACGTCAACGGTGGAGCGTCACGTGACCACCTGGTCCCTCCGCTGCAGCACGGCATCCAGCCCTCCAAAGCGACCTCTGTGCTCAATTAAGTGGAGGCATAGCATTTCGTCTGATGAGATTAGTTCATGCTTTCCAGAAGCTCTGCGTTTTGTACACTTTTAGCCAACACTTAATTCGTCTATGATAAGCATCAGGTGGGAAATAACTTTGTAGTTGGCGATTCATGGACACATTGTTCGTTTTTAATTTCACTCATAAATGGTGTACCATAATCGGTGGATTACATTCTTTCTACAAAAGACATATCGTTTTACGATCGCCACCCAAGTGTTGTTATTGCTGTTAGAGGCATATGTGTACTGTTCACTGAACATACACAAATTTCCAATCTTAGTTCCTCATTTGCATATAATGCCATTTTAATATCGCAAAGGAAAACGTTCCTGATGTTCTGCAACTACTATTTACATAATCACGGATTAGGATTCATGTTCTTATGCTGAGGTATGATGGGTTGTGATTAAATTCGTAACACAACATTGGGAAAATGTTTCCATTGTGATATTATTTTCGTGCTCTGTCGATCATCGAACGATAATTCATTTACTTAGTTTCATTTTCTGTCAAATATGGTTATGTCTCCGTCATACACACATGAAAAAAGTTTTGCATCACCCCAGTTCCCAGAACTCCTGAAGACAGACGTTGATTGTGGATATTGTATCACAGTTACAGTCCCTTTGACTGTTCAGAGATGTCACTAAACCCGCCCAAAGACGTAAACAACCGTGCATGAGCAGCGCTTACTAGACGGAAGGGATCCGACAGTTCCAGTCGTTCCACCAGGAAGGAGGTACACGGCTGGTGTTGTCTGTAGTTCAACCGTGCCTAGACGGTCAATACCGCGGTTCGGTCGCGTCCGCATTGTTACTTTGTGCCAGGAAGGGCTCTGAACAGGAGAAGTGTCCAGGCCTCTTGGAGTGAACCAAAGCGATGTTGTTCGGACATGAAGGAGATACAGAGAGACAGGAACTGCAAACCACATGCCTCGCTCAGGCGGCCCAAGGGCTGCTACTACTTCAGTGGATAACCACTACCTACGGATTATGGCTCGGAGAAACCCTTACAGCAACGCCACTATGTTGAATAACGCTTTTCGTGCAGCCACAGGACCTCCTGTTACAACTGAAACTGTGCGCAATCGGCTGCATAATGCGCAACTTCACTCCCGACGTCCGTGGCGAAGTCCATCTGTGGACCCACGACACCGTGCAGCGCGGTACGTGACCCACCAACCAATCTGAGGGATCTACGCCGATTCGCCGTTGAGGAGTGAGACAATCTGGACCAACAGTGCCTTGAAGAACTTGTGGATAGCACGCCACGACGAATACAGGCATGTATCAATACCAAAGGACGTGCTGCTGGGTATTAGAGGTACCAGTGTGTACAGCATCTGGACCATCACCTCTGAAGGTCTCGCTGTATGGTGGAACAACGTGAAACGTGTGGTTTTCTTGACCAATAAAAAGGGTGGAAATGATGTTTATATTGATATCTATTCCAATTTTCTGTACAGGTTCCGGAACTCTCGGAACCGAGGTGATGCAATCTATTTTTTGATGTGTGTATTAAGTAGTGAAATACATCTCAACATATCCATATCTTACTAAGCGAGCTAATAAGATTGCTGAAACGTTGACCTGTCACATTCAAAAGGGTAATTAGATTAGGGAGGAACTCTCTAAAGCAGTAGATGAATTGTCCTATTCAGGGAGCAACATAATTATTTGCAGCCGAAGTAGACAGGATATAAAATACAGACTGGCTAGGGCCTGGAAAACATTTCTGGAAAAGAGTAATTTTCTTGCTGTTTAACATAAATTTGACGTTTAGGCTGTCATTTCTTAAAGTACTTGTCACGAGTGTAGTCTTGTATGGAAGTGAAACATGGATGGTAAGCAGCAGACACAAGAAGAGAATATGAGGTACTGAGATGTAGTGCTAGAGCAAACTGCTGAAGAATAGGTGTTTAGATTAAACCATTATGAGAAGATACTGAATCGAATTAGAGACAGTAAAAAATATGCCACAAGTTGACTGAAAGAAGGGATCAGTTGACAGAACACCTCCTGGGACGTCAGCGAATCGTCCGTTTGGTAATGGAGAAGTAGTGTGGGGAGAAAAACCTGTAGAGGGACACCGAGTGGTGAGTACAGCAAACAGGTTCAGACGAATGCAGGCTGCAGTAGTGGAGGGGCTCGCACAGGATACTGTAGCATGGAGGGCGGCATCAAACCGGTCTCCGAACTAACAATGACAGCGACAAATAACTACGACAATTGTAATGATAACAGATAACGTTATTTCTCACTAATCTGAAACCTGAATCTTGCTGACAGGTGGGAACTGCGTGTCAGGCTGGCACTCAAACCCAGTCCTCCTCCTTCTGTGGACACTTCTCACACCAACTGTAGTACCGAGATATAAACAACAATGTGGGCATTGTCGGTCTGCCTTGATGCAAAATATTTTTGTTGTTCATTTATTTATTTATTCATTGCCCATGTTAGTTTCAGAGACAAATATCGCCTTCAATGTAAAACATGCAGAAAATAGCACAGTTATAAAACGGTGTAAAACGTTATTACATGTTTACTGTTTGTTTTTTAAATATTGTGTTATGTGGGTACTTTCATAATAGCTTATTTATTATACATTACACCGTGGTTTTAAGATTCTTGTTGGTGTTTGGGGCATATTTTCTGTGTTTTTCTCTTGCCGTTTTTCTCAACATAAATCATGTCATTTGCGAGCGACTATTAGTAAACAAATACGAAAACGTGAACTTACATATGTCAGACTTATGCAGTTGGGATTACGGTAGTGTTGTGGATACAGTTTTGGTGTGTACTAGGTTGTTACGTAGTTTCTCGTGTACTCATGTTCGCTGGACGGCTTGCAGCTAGTTCTATACACAGAAAATCATAACCGTCGCACTTCTTCCATAATGCATAACGTTACGCCAACTTGCCGCTGGCGTGTCTCTTGAAAAATGTATCACACGTTGCAAGAAGGTTATGAAAATTTAAGCACGAGTTCTGACGACTTCCGTTCCTCATTTATGTGTCTCTGTCTGATGGGCGAGTGGTTCTTTTGCAAGTGTGTGCTTTCTGTTGTGTGTCGTGCGTCAGTTCTCTGAGAGCAGTGAAGATTGTGTCGTTGAAAAGTGTTGTTTCTTCGTTTATTACGTTTTTCCCTTTCACTATTGCTTTTTGTATGTAATAATTTTCTTCTGTTGTTGTTGGTATGAAGAGAAAAACTTCTGGGATAGAATAAAATGACCAACCTAAGTGATTATCCAACACAAAGATATCAAAGGAACCCAGAGACATTAATACAAAACATCACACACATCCTCACACAGAACCAGACAAAAAGAATGATACAAAGGAATCCTGGAGCTCCACTCTTAACAGGCCTCCCAAAGGTCCACAAACTTCTCATTCTAGTCAGGCCAGCGGTGGACTTCAGAGAGACACATGTGCACATTCCTAGAGAAAACATACACATACACAAACAACAGAAGCTTCAAAACGCCAGAAGACATAATAGAGAAAATTAAGAACATCCCCCCAACAGCAAAACTTGTATCTTCTGACATTACATCCATGTACACACATATACTCACAGAAGAAACTATAAACACTATAGAACAACAGCTAAAGTACAAGAAATTCCCACAAAGACAAATAAATGAAATCTCATCCATTCTTAGTCTAATCACTGAACAAAACTACTTCACTTTCAGCAATAACTTCTGTTTGCAAAAAGAGGGGCTAACCATGGGATCTCCACTCAGTGGGAAATTAGTAGGCATATTCTTGGATCGTATAGAGAACACAATATTCAACAACTTTTTAAAACAAGATGAGTACAAAATAATTGACTGGTACCAATACGAGGATGACACAATTAACTTACAGATGAAACACAATACAGTTGAAGAGCTACACAGTAACATCAACACAGTATTACCTCAGTCCCACTTCACAAAGGAAAGAGAAAAAAAAAAAAGAATCTAAATTTCTTGAATCTTACAGTTACAAGAAACAAGCACCAACATTATTTTTCCATCTTCAGAAAACCCACATCCACAACCACTGCTACCCATATCTCATCCAACCACCATACATTCAGTAAATATGCCAGCTTTGCACCCATGCTCCACAGGATAAACAGAACACGTCTTAAACTGAAGAGTACACACAGGAACTAAATATAATCAAACACAGCCGGCCGGAGTAGCCGAACGGTGCTAGGCGCTACAGTCTGGAAGCACGCGACCACTACGGTCGCAGGTTCGAATACTGCATCGGGCATGGATGTGTGTGATGTCCTTAGGTTAGTTAGGTTTACGTAGTTCTAAGTTCTAGGGGACTGATGACCACAGCAGTTAAGTCCCATAGTGCTCAGAGCCATTTGAACCATTTACAATCAAACAAATTGCTGTTGAAAATGACTACAAAACCGATATCATAAACAAGCTCAACAGCAAGGTAAATATGAAACATAAAAATAGTGGCCACCCACTCAAAAGAACAAGCAAAGAATCTGAAAACCCACAGGCCAAACACACAGACAACACAGCAGATCACATCACTCCAGGAAACGGAAACATATGGTACACACTGACATACAGTAATAAAACATCACATAGAACTGGAAACATCTTGAAAAAGCAAGGGATCCCAATAACATTCTAAACAAACAACATAGTTCATAAAAGGCTAAGACCAGACAAAAGAATCTCAGAAAAATTCAGCATGCTAGAATATACCAGCTCACATGTAACTGCTATCAGGGCTAACCCATAGGAGAAACAATCAAAAATATCCGAACGAAGTACACAGAGTCCTAAAAAGTGACAGCACACATTCCACTTTCGCAAGACACCCAATGAACAAAAACTGTACCTCTACTAATATCGAAAGTGATCTACACATAACAGAATGCACACACACGCAAAAAGACACAAACGAACAACAGAAGTAGTCAGAAATTTCGCTACAATTTTCATAGCGTCCTTGTAACATGCGACACATTTCTCGCGACACATGCTAATGGCAAGATGGCGTAATGTTTTGTATTATGAACGAAGTGCGAAACTTACGTTTTTCTGTGTGTAAAATTAGCTGAAAGCCTTGCAGCAAACGTAAGTACACGCGAAACTATGTAACAACTGAGTACCATCAAAACTGTATCCACAACACTACGGCAATCCCAACTGTGTAACGGTGACATACATAAGTTAATGTTTTTGTATTTGTTTAGTAATAGCCGCTCATACAGTTGCAGATGACAAAACCTATGCCGCGAAAAACGGCAACAGAGGCACACAGAAAATATGCCCCAAACACCAACAACAATCTTAAAAACATGCCGTACTGTATAATAAATAATGTGTTATGAAAGTACTCACGGAAAACAGTATTTATAAAACAAACAGTACACATATAATAATGTTTTACAGTGTTTTATAACTCTGCTATTCCCTGCACGTTTTAGATATAAAGACCCCATGACCCATTAATGAAACTAGACTGACGAATAAATAACTAAACAACAAAATCGTTTTGCATCCAGAAGGACTCACAGTTCCCATTTTTGTATGCAAAAACCATCTGAATGAGTTCCAAATAAAATTATTCTATGGAGACATGACTCACGACATGTACTCACAGCTTCAGTTTTGACATTTTCTTTTCTCCGGCACCTCGTTCTCGGAATGATAAGATGTCAGCCACGGCATTTTGGTATGCATGTTCCTGTCTTGGAAGACGCGTATGAAGAGCTGGAAAGAAGACAGGACGACAAGCAACTCTTACGGACAGCTAAAGCAAGAGATAAGGCGACCAAGGATATAACATCAGTGAGGCCGATAAAGGATAAATCAGGTGTAGTATTATACGACCTTGAGAAAATCCTGAATAGGTGGTGGGTGTACTTTCAAAGGCTATTGAATAAGGAAAATGTATGAGAGAAGTATGAGTATGGAGATATAAATGAAAGGGTGACCCAAAGTATAAGTAGGAAAGAAGTGCAACATGCGATGAAGAAAATGAAAAACGGGAGGCCCTAGGAGCTGACCAAATCCCAATAGAAGCATAGAGAAGTCTGGAAGAACAGGGTACTGACATTCTCTGGGATCTAATGCAGAAGATCTGGAAAGGAGAAAGAACGCCGCATGTGTGGAGAAGCAGTATGCTTCTATATAAGGGCAATTATAGAGGGATAAAAGTGATGTCCCACACAATGAAGATCTTGGAAAGGATATTTGAAAACAGGGTGCGTCTAGAAACCGACGTATGTAAAGAACAGTTTGGATTTATGCCGGGAAGAGGAAAAACCAACAAAGGATGCGAAAAATCTATATATTAATCTGCAAGGAGAACAGCTGATGATCAAGAAATTTAAATACCTAGGCTCATACATAAAAAGTAATGGAGGACTGGAGGTCGAAATACAGCAGAGGATAAATAGTTATGGATGAACTGGAGGAAACTGAGCTGAGTACTGTGTGATAAGAAGGTTAGCTGCAGTTTAACAAGTCTGTGGTGAGGCCTGCGATGCTGTATAGTGCAAAAACTTGGCCAATTACAAAAGTCCAAGAGAAAAAGATGGAAGTGGCTGAAATGAGTATGATAAGGTGGATGAGTGGGGTGACACGACAGGATAGACTAAGGAAAGTGTAAACCAGAGGAACAGTGAAAGTGGAGCCCATAGGGAAGAAGATCGAAGAAAGTAGTTTGAGATGGTATTTACACGTGCAGAGAACAGGGGAGTACTACGCGTGGAGAAGAGTTGGACCTAGAAATCGAAAAATCAAGGAGAAGAGGAAGACCGAAACTGAGGTGGAAAGACAAGGTAGCAGGAGACCTACGGGAGAAAAGATAGAGAAGAAGCACTGGATAGAAATTTATGGAAGAGAAGGATCTGGCAAAACAACGCCGACCCCACATGACGCGGGAAAAGGCTGATATGACGATTATGAGGATGACAATGATGTTCCTGTCATTTGTTTGGAATGATTTGGGCAAACAGTAGCAAGTGTAAGTCACAATAGACGGATCAGGTGTCCTTGTTTGACAAACGGTTTACGAGCTTTTCAAATCGCTGTTTATAACACTCTGACCTTGTATACAGGATGATACTGGCTGTGTAATTCCCACCAGATGTTCTGATTATGTTACTTCGTAATCTTCCTAAATTACTTCAGGCAAATTCCCAGATGATTCCTTCCATGACCTCACGGCCAACTGTCTGCTCATCCTCGTTAAACTAGACTTATGGGTGTCCACATGCCTCTATATACATGTTTTCAGTTGTCAACCTGCTCACGGGCAGGCGTGTCGCGGGGGAGCTGCTGGGCTCCTGCTGCACATGTCGGACGTTAATGATCTGGCAGACGTAGTTAACAGTCACTGCACAGACGGTGTAGTTGTCTGCAACAAAGTGAACATGGTCAGGGAAGGAGGGGACATGTTGCTCGCGACGACAACGCACAGGAGGTCGCGCAGTCAGGATTTATAAGTGGGCATCCGGGGCTGCCGTCGAATGACAGTACAGGAAAATAGCTAAAATAAAGAGAATATATTTCAGTGCACACTGTGCAAGGGGCGCGCCTAGAGACGGAAGTTACCAGGTTTAGGCCATTCTAGGAGGCCAAACTACTAATTGAAGATGGCAACGGAAGGGGAGGCGATTCACATTAACTGATGTTGGTGGCCGTTCATGGAACGTCTGCCAAGTCTGTTCTGCTCGAGGTCTGGATCACGAGAGAGAGAAGCAACAGTGTTCTGCATTGCAGAGTGCTCCAGTGTCCACACACGTGACCTGTATCCCACACACGCTACTGGGCAAAACCGATGGCGTGAATCCACCAGCAGTCTCAGCACAGGGCTCAAGGCGCCTCTTGTCGGCGGCTTCAACTGGACAGAACTGCCACAGGCAGGCAACTTCTGTCACGTAGGCACAGCGTAAGTTGCTCTGGGAGAAAACTTGTAAGGATTTCATTGGGCCTTTGAAGTAAATTCTTTAAACCATTTCACTGAAATATTCCTTTACTGGCTATCAGCACGTCCAAAAGTACTACCTCAAAGCAAAAGCACCGCATGTACCTAATCACATCTGGATAAGATTTTAACCTTCGAGCTGGAGAGTGTCATTTATCACAAATTTCTTTCTATATGCATTGTTAACTGTCTTACGCATTTTCGAGAACTACTTGAAACTTTTCACGTGTAAGCGCTGTTCTCCCATGCCTTTTGCTAAAGAAAGCTGCGGTCTGAGCTGCAACTTAAGGTAGTAGAGGTGCTTTTTCTTTTTCTCTCGTCCACATGTAGCACGCCGTCCTCTTTCCTTGGTGGCAGGCTACCCAATTGTTTCAACCCACGGATCTTTGATTTTCTGTAGGAAAGTTGCTACGTTGACAGAAAGTGAAGCAACCTTATCTGTTTTGACTAGCTGAAACCTCTCAAGGGAAAATGCTAAGTCTTTCAACGAAAATGCTCTTTTTCTGGATTTACCTCATTTGCGTCGAAAATGATTTGAGCTCTTATTCCAGCTATATCGATTACAGAATAGGATACGACCAGTAGCCATCTTTTGGTGACCCATGCTATGGAATACGCTCTTCCCAGTTGATCGACTATGTAGACCCCTCCATTTGTCACATTGTAATAACTGCCTTATTGCAACAAGTTTATCGGTTGCTCTCCCTTCTTGTCTTGAGCTTTTGTCGTCAAAGTGGATGCAACGTAAAAGGAACAGCAGTCTTCTATAGCTCATCACATCTCCCGTAATCTCCATACTTCTGCCATCTGGTTTCCGCAGTACGACAACATTAGTGTGGCTGGCTTGCGTAATCCCAGAGAGGTAAAGCAATCCCAGTAATGCCGTTATTTCTTCTTCTGTAGTGTTTTTAGCACCCCTTTCTCTTGAATACTGTACACTTTCTTTCTTAGACTGAGTACAGAAGAGTGTGTACTTAATATTTTGTCAATCGTTTCCAGGCTAAGTACTGTCCATTTCACTTATGACCTTTCTGGATACACTTTCTGACCCAGGAAATATTTCTAGAATATTCTTTCTTTTTGTCTTTATGACTACATTAGCGCATAATTGATTCCATTTTCATTTTTCTCCTTCCTAATAAAAATATAAACAGCGGAGAGCGACTGTTCGCGGTCATCGTCTGAATTGTGTTCCCGTTCGGGATCCGAACCTCGGTCACGTCGTGTGGCAGACTGTTCCTCTTCTTCCTCAGCGTCATCGCCAATTTCCTTGCCTGATTCGGTGTCGAACCCTGGATCCTCGTCGAGTGGCCACGCAGCCTCCTCGTTGTCGGCCAGCTTTGTTGTGGGCTGTACAGGGTGGCAGGGCCCGCTTGTGGACAAAAAGTAACGAGATGAGAGTGAAAGGAACGCCACTTACACGACTGGGCGCGTTGTGTACCTTGTATTCTAAGACGGCACACGCGTTGTTTATTATACGTTTCAGCTGCTCACTTGGACGTGTGACAACACAACTTACCACTGAGCTAGCAGAAGCTATAATGGCAATTTTATAACAGCAATGCAATTTTTTTATTTATTATGCAGAGAACTGGACAAGACAATGCCATCTGCGGTTGGCGCGTTTTACGCATAGTCGCGCTCAATCGAGAGTTAAACTGCAGTGAAGACCGAAAACTTCCTTTACTTGTTTGTAAACGTAATACTGTGCACTTAAAAAATAAGCAGATAATAGTTATCCTACACCTGCCATACCAGTGAGTAATATTTGGAATCAGTCGGTTTACAGAAACACGTAGATGTACGAAACACAGAAACCTGTACTAGCATTCGCAATTATTCCCTTAAAGCCTACCTGTAAATAAAAGTTATTTGAAAACGTCCTGCCTTAGACAAAACACAGTTTCTTCTTTTTCACCCATCCATGTTTCGGCGAAGCTTTACCGTCATGAGAGGTTCCCTTCATTTTTCTGCCGAACAAAGAATATATTCAAACTTCCTGGCAGATTAAAACTGTGTGCCGGACCGAGACTCGAACTCGGGACTTCCGCCTTTTGCGGGCAAGCCCTCTACCAACTGAGCTACCCAAGCACGACTCACGCCGCGTCCTCACAGCTTTCAGTCCGCCAGTACCGCGTTGAGTCGTGTTTGGGTAGCTCAGTTGGTAGAGCGCTTGCTCGCGAAAGGCGAAAGTCCCGAGTTCGAGTCTCGGTCCGGCACACAGTTTTAATCTGCCAGGAAGTTTCGTATCAGCGCACGCTCCGCTGTAAAGTGAAAATTTCGCTCTAGAAACATCCCCCTGGCTGTGGGTAATCCATGTCTCCGCAATATCGTTTTTTCCAGGAGTGCTAGTTTCTGCAAGGTTCGCAGGAGAGCTTCTGTAAAGTTTGGAAGGTAGGAGACGAGGTATTGGCGGAATTACAGCTGTGAGGACGGGGCGTGAGTCGTGCTTGGGTAGCTCAATTCGCGTGGCCAGCAGTCTGGCTTTAGCTGTCGCCGCGGTCGCACGCTCCTCGAGTTTGCTCCGTGAACGTTCAGTGTTTACGCCAGTGTTTTCGTGTTTCGTGACTGTTTATCGGCTTTTTGCACGTGAATTAAGTGTTATAAATTGAGCTATTGGTCTTCGTTCATGTCGTCTTTCTACTTATTGCTGTTGGGATTTCGGCGTTGTCCGAAATTTCTTCGCTGCAGAACACCATGGCAAACTCCGTGAGAAAAAACACTGTGATTTTCACCTTCGACAAGTACACCCGTCGAGTACAGCCCTCTGCACTTGAAATACACGACTAGATTACCGAGGAATTTGGGCTTCATCCTGAATCTGCTCATACCATGCAGCTAGACTCTGATGAATACTGCATTTTTGTAAAGTTTAACGATTCCGTGAGTGTAGACCGCTTTCTGGAAAAATTTGGTTATGAAACGGAATTTATACACCGTGATATACTAAAAGTACTGTAAAACTCAGTAATTCCGAGTCTGTAATTAGAAATGTTAGGGTTTTGAATATTCCCATAGAAGTAGACAACTCGAAAATTAAAGATGTCTATTCAAAGTGTGGGGTTGTCAGGCAAATAGTCAACGAAAGGTGGGCTTCGAATTTCAAGCTGCAGTGCTTTAACGGCATTCGCTCCGTGGAGATGGAAGTGAAGGCAAACATTCCCTCCCACATCGTTGTTGACGGACACAAGGCGCATGTTATTTACTCAGGGCAAACCCCTACATGTCATGTATGTAACGAGTCTGGTCACCTCCGTCAGGACTGCCCTTGCCGTGTTTTTGTGCTAACAAATAACCTTACGCAACGCCGGAAATTAACACTCAACGATTTGTTGCCAGCCAGTAATACAACAGAGGCGGCGGCTGTCGTGGATCCTGTTACTACCTCTGAAAATGTTGCACTTAATGTTAATGACTTTCCGTCTTTAAAACCTGCATTAACTGCTGAAATCCCGTCCCGTGACAGCGAGACTCCCACTAAAAAGCGTCCTCTAGAGGACACTGAAAAAAATGTTGATGAGGACTCTTCCTGTGAAACACCCGTTGCCAGGAAGCCGAAGCCAAGTCCTGTTGGAAGTGGTAAAAGGAGATGAAATGCAGGTCGATTTGGCTCCCACTTCCGCACAAGGAATTATACCGCCACGAACAGATAGTGACGCAGCTGGTAGTGACCTTTCACGGAAATGTGACCCTGAGCCTGAGGTCACAGCTGCAATAACCGCATCGAGTGCACAGCCCATACAGTGCGAACAGTACGAGGAAGTACCAAGTAAACAACCTGCTGGCTCCGAAGCGCAACACCGCGCCGAAGGAGGAAATAAACCAGCATCACCGCCTCGCCAGCAAGACAACGCAAACGACAACACCCCGGAGCCAAATATTGACGACTCGCAAGCCACCGCCGTTGCGCAAGACGGCCACCGTCGGAGGCTGTGACCGAAACCAGGTCTTGTTGTCACGCGTCATCAAGCGAAAACCACACCAGAGAAGAAAGACATCAAGAAAAAGAATATTAAATATGAAGTCATCAGGGCCAACAGTGACGAGGAGAAAGAGAAAGACCACAGTGACTTATAGCAATGCATTGTCAGGATTTCAGGATAATTTTCTTTTCAAGCACTTTCTTTAAAAGCAGTAAAAATTTTTCTATGAAGTTAGTGCATGTAATGGGCACACAGCTTGTAAAGATCGTGACTTGTGGAGAAGCACGTTGCTGCTATAATCATACCGATCCTCATCCCAAATAGCTTCTTCTGGTATGTCTGTGATGCAAGTTTATAGCACTACTACTATTAACATTAATAAAATACAGTCACCCTTCAAATTGGCAGAATCATAAGAATTCTTGTACCAGTCTGGGACAGATATCGCGTTGCTACAAGAAGTTGCGATGACGACATTTCGGATCCCAGGCTTTTTTGGAATGGTTAGTGTTTCTACGGAAGCCAATATCGGTACAGCCATTCTTATAAGGGAAGGCATTCCGGTGACTGAAATCGAACGACTAGAATCAAGAAGAGCCGTAGGCATAAAAATTTTCGATATGACTGTGCTGAACCTTTACGCCCCATCAGGAAATTCCCATAAATTGGATGGTGCGATGTTTTTTCAAGATGAACTAATTTATTTATTGAGGAAAAATCCGTGTTCTCTTATATTAGGTGGACATATTAACTGTGTTTTAAACCAGAAAGATCAACAACCCAATTTCAACTACTCGCCACAGTTAAAAAAGTTAGTAAGTGATCTACAACTCAAAGATGTATAGGAACTTCAGCACCCGACATCAGTCGAGTTCACGTATATAACCAGCCACTCCCGCAGCAGACTAGATAGAATTTACGTGTCACCAAATTTGAAAAATTTTTTATTAAACGTTGAAACTGTTCCCGTGTATTTTAGCGATCACAGTACACTTTTAACTTGCTTTAATTTAAGTGTACAGCCAACCCGTCGATTCAGAGGGCAATGGAATTTGAGTATGTCTGTTTTAACTGACGAAGAACTGGAACAGAAAATAAGAGTAACGTGGACTATGTGCCTCCGCACAGCAGACAAGCACCCAACAGTCACTGACTAGGAGGGCTAAACCAAGGTTGCTGAAAGTTGTCGTGCAGTATAGTGTAGCGAGGCGCAGGGAGTTGAGGAATACAATGGAGTTTTATTATAAAGTTTTAAGAGACTTTTATCAAGAGGCAAATGATGACGTAATTCGTCTGAATGATATCAAAAAATAAAAGCCAAGTTATTAAGCATTAAACAGCAACAGATGGAGGGACTAAAAATTAAATAGAAAGCCACATCAGTAGCAGCTGGTGAAACTGCTTCTCTGTATCACTTGGTGCGGCATGCTGAAAACAGACGTCAAGCTTTTATTGCTGAAGTCCAGACGCATACTGGTGCAAGGCTCACATGCCAGAAAGAAATACTGGACCAAGTCCACAGGTACTATGACAACTTATATGCCCCTAACACAGTGGACGATGCAGCTCTCGAGGACTTTCTCACTATTTTAGGTCTACAATTGTCGGGAACAGAAAACGCTGACATCCTGTCACCTATTACTAAAGATGAAGTGCATGAGGCAGTGCGTAACTCACCTCTCAAAAAATCTCCGGGACTTGCTGGCCTCCCTGTGGATTTTTATGCCCGCTACTGGTCTATAATTGGGGACAAGATCACTTCCATGGCGAATGAGGTCCTGACCGGAAAAGCGGTCCCTGCAGAGTTTAAGGAAAGTAAAATAGTACTGATTCCTAAAAGTAAAGGCAAAACCAACTTAAACAATTATCGGCCTCTTTCGCTACTAAATTCTGATTACAAAATAATTTCGCGTATTATCAACAAAAGACTCCGTGCCTTTTCCAACAAAATATTGAGTCATCATTTATCTTGTTCTCCAACCAGAACGATATTCGAAAGTCTATCTGCATACAGAGACTTCATTGCAATTACGTCAGTGGCAAGTATAAAATGTGTTTTAATCTTTATAGATTTCAACAAAGCTTTTGACCGCGTAAGTCATAGATACCTCTTTGCGACGCTGTCAAGAATGGCTTTCCATCCTCAGATTGTCAACATGCTAAGAAATATTGCAACAGGTATAAATGCGAAAATAGCAATCAATGGCCAAACATCTAAACCCATACAGATAAGGCGAGGGGTTCCACAGGGCAGTCCCTTATCTATGTTTTTATTTTCCGTGTCTTTAGAACCCTTTCTCCGCACTGTCCACGCAAGATTAACAGGCATAACATTGAGTGGTGAGAAAACCGTCATACGAGTTTATGCTGATGACGTGGGTGTTGTGATAAGGAATAAGGAGGAGACAGTTACACTGGAAAGCGAAATCCAAAAGTATTGTCTAGCGTCGGGAGCGACAACCAATGAAAACAAAAGTAAAATATTGAATCTGCGGGGCCTAGATCACCTCCGACTGGCATGGGCAAAACAAACAACAGACATAAAACTTTGGAAATAACCTTAATGGCATGTCCGCTGAGGATGGCTGCTTTTAAATGGACGGAAGCTAGGAGGAAAGTTCATGGTGCTGTAATGAAGAACATCCATCGAACTGTGGACCAGGTGCAAAAAGTCAGATTCATGAACTCCTGCATCTTGTCTAAAGCGTATTTCACTGCACAGGTATTTCCAATCCCCAAACTAGTAGGGAAAGGGATCATGTCCACTGTTACCAATTATTTATGGCGAGGAGACATATTCAGGGTTGGTGCGACTACCGTTATACTGGATGTCAGAAACGGGGGCCTCGGTTTGGTGGACATTCGAAATAAAGCGTCTGCTCTGTTCCTCAAACGAGCTTTCCATATACTCAGAGAACTTCCACAATGTATAACCTCAAAGCTCTTTGAGGCTGTGACACCCCATAGCCTGCAAGCACCGATTGATGTGCGAAGGATTAATGCCCGTCTGCAGTATGTGAGGGACTTTTCCCTCGAAGCAAGTTACCTTAGTGACGAAATCAGAAGCAACACATGTATCACAACGCGCGACATCATACTTGAAAGGAAGTTAAATGAGGGCAGAAACAAAACTGAAAAGAAATTCCCTAATTGTGACTGGAAAGCTGTATGGCGGAACATCAACTATGCCGGGCTATCTGCAGACGCTATTTCCGCATGGTACAAAACAGTTAACAATGTCATCAGCACCAACGAGAGACTATATGGGATCGGTTTAAACCAGACACACCTTTGTGGAAAACGCAATCTGGCGGATACACTCACCCATAGATTCACCTGTGGCGGCAGTGTGAATAACTGGATTTGGAGCAGGCAACAAAGCGCCTTTCTCACCGATCCTCGACCGAATATATAACGCAATCACTTCTCCTGAGACCAGACATGACATACATTCCGAAATTAAAAACGAACGCCATTAGCTGGTTACTGGGAAAATATGTTAGTTATGTCATCAACAAACTTGGGTCGGACAACGAGATAGAATTCCGCGTTTACATGAAGTGTGAATACGCAAAAATCAGCACGTATCGCAACCACAAGAAGCACTACGGCAACATGCTGAAGATCATTTTTGAAAGAATGGGTGTCGGTTAAATATGTGGCACCACTACAACACCTTGAACGAGAACGAACAGAAGAAAATTAAAAGTCAGTTGTGTTCTTATTATTATTTACTATTACCTTGCTTCCGAAACTTCTATGTTACACGAAGAGTTTTTTCAAAACATTTTGTTCAGAGTTACTCGTGTTCGACTTCCAAAGTATTTGTGTGATTCAAGAAGAATTGTTAAGTTTTTATAAGTGTTCAGTTCCTACTCAGAGAAGAGGTTTCCTTGTCTTTCTTACATCGGAGAATGGGAATTTTGCGTTAAGATTTCTGCACACTTAGTGCTATGACCCAACTGGGGACATGAGAAAAGGGGTGGGAGGGGTTTGGGCCTCGACGCACCGGCAGTGCCGTGAAGAGACCCCACTGCCAGTGCGGAGTGTGACCACGCCCTGTGACCTTCCTAATAGAAATAAAAAAAAAATGTAGTTAGCGCGCGGGAATAGGATACGGAAGGTCGTGGGTTCGCGCGTGGGTGGATGCGAAAAATTCTTTTCCTCTTCATAAAAAAAGAAAATAAAAGAAGTTGGTAGAGCACTTGCCCGCAAAAGGAAAAAGTCTTGAGTTCGAGTCTCGGTCAGGCACACAGTTTTAATCTGCCAGGAAGTTTCATACCAGCGCACACTCCGCTGTAGAGAGAAAATTTCATTCTAGAAAGAATATATTGTTACACGGGGAAACGTATAATTTTGGAATTGTAGATTTGCATTTGAAACGTTCTAAGAAGTATGTATGCGTTAATGGCACATGCTGTTGCTGATGTCCCTGTCTGCTATTTCCACAGTCCCAAAAATATGCGTATCGCAATGCGATATTTTACTCTTTACTCTGCAGAAGAATAAAGGAAACCCGCTGGTGATAATGAAATATGGCCGAAATACGTATCGGTAAAAAAGAGAAGAAACCGTGTTTGTTCAAGGTTGAATCTTTTCAAATTTTTGTTCTTAAATCAAAGACGAGATAAATCACCTCAAGATGAATACCTACTCACAACATTCCAAGAAGCTGTATGAAGCGAGGAATCTGAGAATACAAGACGGACGCCTGGCTGTCGCTCTCGTAGGGCCGGCAAAGACGAGGGCACACTAATTACAGGGCGCACAGGAGCGAAGTGGCCGGGGAGACGGTCCAGTGCGTGCTACTGCAGGAAAAACCCTCTACCACGCACTTCGCAGGGGTTTGTAGAGTATGGAAGTGGAAGTTGATTTAGATATTACCAACATGTTATTTTTACAGCCTTATGACTGAATATTTACTTTCGCGCAGGAAAAAATAAATTTCACGAGCGAGGTGACTGACGCAAAAGCGGTAGTGCATGATATAGAAATATATACTGTCCCAAATAATATATGATCTCAAGCACATGCACCCTTATTTATTTTGTAATTACTGCTTCCATTTCCTTACAGTTTGCATCCTTCAGCTTTACCTTTAGTTGCCAACATTAAAAATGGTGTTACAAGCAATTTGAGGTGAGTGAGGCGCAGGAGTTTGAACTTTCTTCGACGTACAAGACTTTATTATTTAAACGTTTGCAAATCCCGTTAACGTTAGTAACGCCTTCACACTACGACATTCAGTAAACAGATAACCGAAGATTTCCGCTGCTCGGCTGGCATTGTCCTCGTTATATACCAGCTGGCCGGCCGAAGTGGCCGTGCGGTTCTAGGCGCTGCAGTCTGGAACCGCGAGACCGCTACGGTCGCAGGTTCGAATCCTGCCTCGGGCATGGATGTGTGTGATGTCCTTAGGTTGGTTAGGTTTAAGTATCTCTAAGTTCTAGGGGACTAATGACCTCAGCAGTTGAGTCCCATAGTGCTCAGAGCCATTTGAACCATATATACCAGCTTATTTTGATGTTATTCTCATATATGTACATATTACTCTCACAGCTGATACTATCAGCTGGTCTAATGACATTTCTCAATATATTGCAGTGTTATCTGTAATTATCTCTAGTTGATGGCTCTTGATACTGCTGTATTCCTTGGCAATATTATGCTTTTAATATGTGTTATTCTGATGCATTGTGTTTTACACGCTTGCTGTTTGTCACTTGTAAAAATGGACATCTTTTTCCTGCAAAATATGGAACGAACATATGTGAAGTATTAAATCTTACATCCAACCTGTGGCCACCGGTGACGCCTCAGGAGTTGACTGAATGACTTCGCCGCAGCTGGGTAGAGGCTCATAATCACGGCCGGCCGCGCCGTGCCTCAAGTCACGCGTGCAGCGTGTCTGGGCCACGGGCCCGGCCTGCCTGCCGCTCGGCTCCGCTCGGTCCTTCTCGGAGGCGCCCGGAAGAGCGCGGCGCTTCGTCCGGCGTCGCGGTGCGGCGTCTTCCGGCCGGCACAAGTCTCTCGATTTCGGCAGACTCGCGCTGTCAGCGCTGTCTACCCTTCGCTGTGTGATCTCGGTACGATGGAGGTTCACTGGGCCAGTGGCTGCACGAAGGAGGCAGTCGAGCGGTCTACCGTCGCGATTCTTTAAAATGAGTGGCAGTGACAGAAGAGAGCGAAGAGGTTTCTCAATTCATATACAATACAGGCAGTGCATATCTACTGTGAAACGACATTAGATGTACATGTACATGGATGCTCTGCAGATCACACCTAAGTGCCTGGCGGAGGGTTCATCGAATGACCTTCACAACGATTCTCGATTATTCCAATATCGAACAGTGCGAGGAAAAAACCAATGCCCATACCTTTCCCTGATAGCTCCCGTTTCCTTTATTTTATTACGACGATCGTTTCTCCCTAAGTATGTCTGCGTTAGCAAAATATTTTCGCATTCGAAGGAGAAAGTTGGTGACTGAAATTTCGTGAGATGATTCTGCCACGATGAAAAACGCCTTTTTGATGTCCACCCCAAAGTCTGTATCATGTCAGTAACACTGTTTCCCCTATTTTGGGGTAATACAGAACGTGCAGCTCTTCTTTGAACTTTCTCAATGTACTCCGTTAACCCTATCTGGTGAGGATCCCACACTGTGCTGTGGTACTCCAAAAGAGGGCATACAAGCGTAGCGTAGGCAGTCTCTTTAGTAGATTTCTTACATTTTCTAAATATTCTGATAATGAATCGCAGTCTTTGGGTTGCCTCGCCCTCAACATTATGTGTTCTTCCCAATTTAAGTGGCTCGTAATTATAATTCCTAGGGTTTTAGTTGAATCTGCGGGCTTTAGATTTAGTGATTTATCGTGTAATCGAAGTTTAACAGATTTCTTTTAGCACTCATATGGAGGACTTCATTATCTATGATCAATTGTCACTTTCCAAAATACACTCCTGGGAAAAAAGAACACATTGACACCGGTGTGTCAGACCCACCATACTTGCTCCGGACACTGCGAGAGGGCTGTACAAGCAATGATCACACTGAAACGTCCCCTTTGAACAAATTATACATGACTGTGCTTAAACTGACATAAAATATTTTTAGCGCAACGCTACGCGCTGTTCACATCCAGCTGCCGCTGTCCAACACTACAATGGCAGACAACAATGCAAACTGGCCACAGACTGCACACAGCACAGCCAGCGATATTCGTACAGAGGTGGCGTTACCAATAAAAAAACCTAAACAGCCTACTTACATAGCCCCCATGCTCCCCACAAAAAATTTTACAAATTGTATTGGGCAGTGGCCAATACAGATTTGAAAAAAAATTTTCATAATTACAATAACAAAGAAATCAAATGCACACACTTATTGATACAATGTTGGTCAAAAGCTAAAAATTTCTCACAGTCCATAAAGACAGTCCACATTGTTCATCACAGTAAAAATGCAGAGTTATTCTCAAAGTCTGAGCAGTAAAAGAAAATGCACACAGAAGTAGTGGATTTCCATGCAGTCTTGAAGAAGTAGTGTTGTCCTTCCAACGGAAAGACAGTGCTGACTCTTGACATGCATACAGGTAATGGGCCACAACAGAGCAAACCCACAGCAGAGTCAGTCGAAATTTTGAAGAGTATTGGTAGGTAGGTCATCACAGAGCAGACCCACTGTAGTCCTGGTAGAGATTACAGTATTGGTGGGCCACCAGAGGTGCAGACCCACTGCAGTCCTTGTAGAAATAATGGTATTGATGGATCATCAAAGATGTAGACCCACTGTAGTCCTTGTAGAGATAATGGTACTGGTGGATCATCAAAGATGCAGACCCACTGTAGTCCTTGTAGAGATAATGGTATTGGTGGGCCACCAGAGGTGCAGACCCACTGTAGCCCTTGTAGAAATGTCCAGCAGCCATCTGTTGCGATTGTGCAGGTGCACATTCAACATCGAAGAGTCTTGCGGAGAACATAGCAAGTCCATAAACCACCACTTGTGCACTCACAAAGTTTTTGAAATTGTCCTGAGAACCAGCAATGCTGTTATCCAGTCCCTTGCTGAATTAGTAACACACGTGCAAACACTAACAGTCCCAACTTCTCACATATTGTCCATATACTATGACCAATGGAAACGTGTGCAGTGAAATGTAACTCACAAGTTACTTAATTTGATGAACTGGTGTCAAGTACAATTTTATAACATGAGAATACAATTACAAAGATACAGAAAACATCATTGAAACATAATAATACAGATAACATTTGTAGATAATAGGGGCTTTACAAAAGAATAGAAATAAACATATACATCAATGTTACAGGAATTATGACACGAGTACATACATAAAAGATCGGAATAACTTGCGAAACATCAACTTCACACATGAGCATTTAAACAGAATGAATAATGTCTAACATCTTTACAAAGTAAATAACATTATTAATGCCAATTATATTTGAGGATAACAGTATTCCTCATCATAGTGAATGTAGCTTAATATTAAAAGAGGAAAAAAATTCTATGAAACTACACAGAGACAGGAAGAAAACAACTACACAAGGGTACACAAACACATAGTGGGATAACACCAATAGGAAAGGATAGGGTTCGTTTTCAGTGTAACATTTGGTACTGCAGTCCAACCCAAAACTTCATATATCTTTCCTCTTATTTCATCCTTTGTTTCCACCAAAAAAATTCTATCTAAGCATGCTTACTGTATTTATATGTTCACACATTTCTCACCTCAACATTTATTTCCAAGAAAATCCTACCTAAACCTGTTTTCTGTACTTTTTTTTTGTATAACTTCTCAATGCATTTCTTCCAATTCATCGAATCTCATTCTCTTAGAGGCTACCCCCTCTTAAGCTAACTTAAATCTACTGAGCTCAGATGCTAAACTAAGGGACGAGGCAATGCAGCATCACATAACAAATTATCACAAACAGCAATGACAAAAAAATGCCGATTTGCAAAGCAAGCAGCAGCAAATCTAAATTAACAGATAAAATGCAAAATTACAACTAATATGAGCCAATGTGCAGCAACAATAAAAATAAATCAATAGTAAAACTAGCTTAACAGAGTAATACAAAGTGAAATTTAGTAGCACTATGCCTGGCAAATAGCAGCAGAAATAACTTATATCTAAACATGACATAGCTCAAGCAGAAAAAAAAAACATTACACTAAAGACAACAATGCAGGTAAGGGAAATGTATATTCACATCTTAATGTCTACGTAATTAAAGTGGTGCACCACAACAACTTATTGTAAAAAAAATATTACCATGTACTTGAAAAGAAAATTATGTGTTACTGTTACTAGTTCCTTCTTATTGTTCTTTCCTTTCCAAGTGCTCCTTTTTTAAAGAATGTGGATCATAAAATAATTATTTAATAGATCTGTTGACAGAAAGAGTTCACATTAGCAAATGCATCTAAGTTTATTTTATAAAACTAATGCTGCAACACAGCTGGAAACCAGATATTTAATGAAATAAGCAACTATGAAAAGCAAAGCATAAAAATATCATTCAATAGTCATGTGGCATTTCGAAGGCAGTAGCACTCAACTCTCGGAGAAAGACACTTGTCATAATCAGGTGTGCAGATGTACGAATATTTCCCATCAATTCATAAGCATTGCAGTAATTAGCACAAAGTGCGAGTAATCATATGTTTTCAAGTAACGAGGGTGTCGCATTAGCGATGAAAGGCACACCCTAATGGCTTGTTCTCCAGGTGTTTGACACAGCTGTGTGCCCACAACGCATTACAAAAAATCATATGTTTTCAAGTAACGAGCGTGTCGCATTAGCGATGCCCTCTACAAAGGAATGTCATTAGCGGGGGTATAGGCTTCCGGAAAGGCACACCCTAATGGCTATTTTTTTTTTTTTTTTTTTTTTTTTTTTTTTTTTTTTCGGGCGGCTGTCGCCCAGGTGGGTGCCCACGACGCATTACGTGCAGGTGGTCACTTAACTTTCTTACGGAAATATTTACGACAGCAGTTTCCGCTACAGAGACAGTCTCACATAAAAATATTTCACAGGTCAAGAATTTGCGTTACAAATCTGTAGAAACAAAATGCCATTGATATAACAGTGTCCAAAAAAATTTTCGTCTGCATTGTAATACATTCACGCATATACACACACATTTCATAACTCTTAAAGTACGTTTCTTGGTTTCCAACATCCCTTTCACAAATCAGAGTCCCTAAACACCACTCATCATTCCTTACCTCATTACACATATACATATTCGTCGACACTTCTTCAATATTTCATCATGAGAAATACGTAGCATAATAAACATTCCTCAACAACATAATACACATCGTCATCGTAATAATAACATCATAACACGTCAGACAAATCTCAAAATCGTCGTAACTTCCTCCAATAATTTCTAAGCCTAAAATAATTCTCTGCTCATGTCAAAAGTGTCAGCTACCTCAAACGTACTTTAAAAATCATGATCTCATACCAAATACATCATTCAAAGCTCTCATAGTATCACAATGGTTCCGAAAAATATGAACAGTTTACAAAGTACAGACAAAATACAGTTTCATAAGTGTGAAGTTATCCAACTGTGTAATTGCGTAAACATGTGTCACTGATGTAGTAAAATAAATGTTTGTCTCTCTCAGTTAAATGATCAGATAGCTGTGTAATTGTGTGTTAGAGAAATATGGTACCGATGTGTTAAATTGTATAAGCAAATACCATATTAGCTAGGGCTCCTTGTGCTTGCCAAACACATGGTACACAAAGTAGGCGTGTACCCCCCTGAGGTTTAATGTAATTATACCCTCAGGTGTTACAGATTACAGCAATGAAATGAAATGTATAAAAAATAAATGTTTTAAGTACAAAATTAATCACTCAAATGCGTGTCCTGTAGCGCTAAATGTGCGTCTTGCTGTAAGATAATTCTGTGGAAGTGTCGTACTTATCGTCCTCCGAAAGCTAAGTTCTGCAGAAGTCAATGTACTTACCTCATGATAAACAAAAGTGAAATGCTTTATGTATAGATATCTTAGTTATTACGCTTATTGCCATGATGAAGAAAGTACTGTGCTGTAACGTATTGTTGTGCTACGGAAAAGGCAATCTCATTGTAGCTATACCACAAAAGTTACTACTAAAACATGTTTTACTTTGCAGAATAAAACAGAAAAACTGTGCAGAAATAAAACAGATACACCGCAAAAGCAACATTGTAAATTGTCACTCATTAGTAGCGTCGTGATAAAAATCGTGTAGCTGTCACATAACTAACCTCTGTGTCATCTGGTATCTCTCAGAAAGCACTTTAAATTCAGAATGTATTTTCAAGTAAACCAAAATGTTGCATTAAAATCTCATTAGCAGTACCAGTATATGTTCTAAGTATGTAAGCCTTATAGTCGTTACGTAATCATGTAACTAACAAACAAGAATGTACACACACAATAACACTGCGGCGTCTGTTCACTATAACAATGCATTCGTCATTTCTGTTTAAATAAGTTCTCTTGGTTCTTGATTGGATATTTAACTTCAAACATTGTTGTATGTATGTAATGTAAAGGGAAAAGTTATATGGCAAAGACAAAGTTAAAAAGCAGATTATCTTTCAATAAACGGTTTTGCATTTGAAATGTGGTACAATCTTTTACTCTTCGTAGTACTCAGAGTTTCAACATCAACCCGGTTATCGTGCGGTATACGTCGGTAAAGAATACTGGAATTTTTCTCAAGGTTAGCGTCTATGTAATTTTTTCCTGAGCCAGCCGGCGCAGGTGGCTGCCTGCGGCGCGAGTCATTGTCTGCCTCTTTGTTGGCGCGCGTCGTTATTGGGATTAGGAGACCTAACTTCTACAAATTCGCCTTGCCGAGAAGGCTCTGCTCTGTTTGAATCCCGCCAGTTCTGATGCAATTCAGGTCTGTCGTTACGATCATATCGTCTGTCGTCATGTCGGTAGATTCCATAGTTTCTTTCTTGTCGGTCACGTGGTGGAGAATTTCTCCCGGAATCGTAACTGCGCGCTGAACTGTTGCGTCTGAAGTTATTCTGTCTCCCGCGATAATAATAGTTCTGGTTGTCATATTGTCTGTTTCTCTGATTGTCTCTGTGATAGTTATTACTACGGAAATGCGATCTTTCTCTGTAACTATTATTACTCTGCCAGTGGTTGTCATATGGGTGGTGTCTGTTTTGGTCACGATTTGCGTTGTAAGAATAGACCTGTCGTGTCCAGTTATTGTTTCTGTCGTCACGGAATTGTGACGGATGTGACCTGTAGTGATTGTTTTCCTGTTTTCGCATCCCGCGACTGTCTGGGTCGATTTCCAGTTCTTGTAACAGTCCCTGAAATGCTTCAATGTCGTCTTTGCAACGTCCTGCTAAAATAATATGTCGTAAATGTTCAGGCAGTTTGATTAAGCAAATGCGGATGAGTTCTGAGGGGCTGTATGGGTTTGAAAGATACTGATTCTTATGCAACATGTCTTCAAAATATTTCACAATACTGGAGAATTCAGATTGTTCGAAATGTTTCATAATTATGATACCATGTTTTACTCGGTCTTGTGTGGCTTGAGACCAATATGCTGAGAGGAAGGCATGGTAAAATTCTCCTTCACTGTGGCAATCGTGAATGACCGATCGCATTCTTACAGCTGGTTCATTCTCTAAGTAGCCACACATAAATTCTAATCTGTGCTCTAATGACCAGTTGGGAGGAAAACAATGCGAGAATTGATGGAGCCATGCTTGTGGATGAATGTCGTTGCCAGAATTCTTAAATGTTTTGAATTTACGTGTAGTAATGAACAGCTTATAGTCAAAATCATCATGTCGGCAAGTCGCATGTCGGTCATTGTTACGTCGTTTCGGCGGTTCCATCTCAAAATTCGGCGTACCTTGCCAACTTCTTTCACAATTTCCGAAGTGCCCTGTGTTGTTATTTTGTGTCTGTTCCGTATTTCTATGTCCCTCTTCCCGTACTGGAGCGCGAGTGTCCTCTGAAATAAGTAATTCTTGTACTACTTGTGCCAACTGATCTTGCACTTCCCGGATTTCTCTTTTGTACTGTGTATTGATTTGATTATGATTTTGTTTGAATTTTCTAATTTGTTCATACTCTTCAGTATCCGTGAAGGCTACAGGTGTTGTGTCATTCAGAACATCATCTACCTTTGTAGATAAGTTAGTGAACTGATCTGAAAGTTCGGCTACTTTATCCGATAGTGAAATCATTTCCTCTGTATGTTTTTCTGAACCAAGTTTCAGAGTGTCCATTTGTGTTGAAATCGTATCTACTGTGTCCTTTAAGTTTTCCTGAGTTTTTGCAAGTTGCATAACCGTATCGGTAGATGCAACTGAGTCAAATTTTGCTTGCAAGGTCTCATGATTTTCATGAACAATAGTTTGCAGTTCTTTTATGGCTGCTTCGTGATTCTGTAGTGCATTTTCATGACGCGAAAAAATAGGTTGGAAATGCTCAAAAATTTGTGTTTTTAGGTCATTACAGACTTTTTGACATTTCGATTCAATGTGATGTAACTCGTTAGTTAAATCTTCACGTGTTTGTTCAAGCGTGGTGTGAAGATTTTGTTCCATTGCATCTAACTGTTGCTGTGTTTGTCTCTGGTGTTGTTCCATTGTGTCTAACTTTTTAAGATTTTGTTCCACTGTGTCTAACTTTTTAAGATTTTGTTCCACTGTGTCTAACTTTTTAAGATTTTGTCCCATTTGTCTCTGATTTTGTTCCATTTGTTGCATTAATTGCAATAATAATGTATTAGTGTCTGGAATCTGTTTCTCTACGCTTTTCGGCAGTGCATTTGCACCGGCAACATTCACATTTTGACAAGCAGAAAATGTGTCTTGACTTATTTGAGAAAACGGTGATGACCCAAAACCTGAATCTACAGTATTTGCGATATTGTGTTCTGTCATTCCTGATTCCTGAGGCGAGCTGTTGCCGACCAATCGATCGATAACGCTTCCCTGTTCACTACCTGTTTCACTGTCTACACCATTCTTTGCCGCCCGCTCCATTTCCCTATGCGCAATTACCAAATTACTACTTTGAACATTAGTTAATTCATTACTCTGCGGCGCTGATAAGCTACGCTCGTCGTCACTATTATTTCTCAGTTTAGTTTGGAGCCTAGTGTTACGTTTTTCACACGCCATAATTGTCACAATATTTCACACGATAACACAGAAAAGCACAATTTGAAGAGCAAAATAAAATAACATAGCAATGGAAATAATGTCTACTTAATTGCCAGCGCAGCTGCGAAATACTTGGTGCAAATCTACATGCATGCCACAACTGTTTTACTGTACAACAATGAAAGGCTACAACTACAAAGGAGATTCTCTCTACAATTACGCGCTAGCAATAAACAAAATCTACACTAATTACACAAACTACAAGAAAAATCAGAAGATTCCAGTGAGGTATCCTAGGCTAAGGGTCGACGTATGAAACGTCCCCTTTGAACAATTTATATATGACTGTGCTTAAACTGACATAAAATATTTTTAGCGCAACGCTACGCGCTGTTCACATCCAGCTGCCGCTGTCCAACACTACAATGGCAGACAACAATGCAAACTGGCCACAGACTGCACACAGCACAGCCAGCGATTTTCGTACAGAGGTGGCATTACCAATTAAAAAACCTAAACGGCCTACTTACAACACGCACGGCACAGCGGACATACCAGGAACCGCGGTGTTGGCCGTCGAATGGCGCTGGTTGCGCAGCATTTGTGCACCGCCGCCGTCAGTGTCAGCCAGTTTGCCGTGGCATACGGAGCTCCATCGCAGTCTTTAACACTGGTAGCATGCCGCGACAGCGTGGACGTGAACCATATGTGCAGTTGACGGACTTTGAGCGAGGGCGTATAGTGGGCATGCGGGAGGCCGGGTGGACGTACCGCCGAATTGCTCAACACGTGGGGCGTGAGGTCTCCACAGTACATCGATGTTGTCGCCAGTGGTCGGCGGAAGGTGCACGTGCCCGTCGACCTGGGACCGGACCGCAGCGACGCACGGATGCACGCCAAGACCGTAGGATCCTACGCAATGCCGTAGGGGACCGCACCGCCACTTCCCAGCAAATTAGGGACACTGTTGCTCCTGGGGTTTCGGCGAGGACCATTCGCAACCGTCTCCATGAAGCTGGGCTATGGTCCCGCACACAGTTAGGCCGTCTTCCGCTCACGCCCCAACATCGTGCAGCCCGCCTCCAGTGGTGTCGCGACAGGCGTGAATGGAGGGACGAATGGAGACGTGTCGTCTTCAGCGATGAGAGTCGCTTCTGCCTTGGTGCCAATGATGGTCGTATGCGTGTTTGGCGCCGTGCAGGTGAGCGCCACAATCAGGGCTGCATACGACCGAGGCACACAGGGCCAACACCCGGCATCATGGTGTGGGGAGCGATCTCCTACACTGGCCGTACACCACTGGTGATCGTCGAGGGGACACTGAATAGTGCACGGTACATCCAAACCGTCATCGAACCCATCGTTCTACCATTCCTAGACCGGCAAGGGAACTTGCTGTTCCAACAGGACAATGCACGTCCGCATGTATCCCGTGCCACCCAACGTGCTCTAGAAGGTGTAAGTCAACTACCCTGGCCAGCAAGATCTCCGGATCTGTCCCCCATTGAGCATGTTTGGGACTGGATGAAGCGTCGTCTCACGCGGTCTGCACGTCCAGCACGAACGCTGGTCCAACTGAGGCGCCAGGTGGAAATGGCATGGTAAGCCGTTCCACAGGACTACATCCAGCATCTCTACGATCGTCTCCATGGGAGAATAGCAGCCTGCATTGCTGCGAAAGGTGGATATACAATGTACTAGTGCCGACATTGTGCATGCTCTGTTGCCTGTGTCTATGTGCCTGTGGTTCTGTCAGTGTGATCATGTGATGTATCTGACCCCAGGAATGTGTCAATAAAGTTTCCCCTTCCTGGGACAATGAATTCACGGTGTTCTTATTTCAATTTCCAGGAGTGTATACAGATATATTTTCTAAATCGTTTTGCATTTTTGGATCTCAGATTGTTCCTCAGATTGTTACGAAATCATTTATATAGATAAGGAACAGCAGTGGGCCTATAACACTACGTTGAGGAATGCCAGAAATCACTTCTGTTTCACTCGATGACTGTCAGTTATAAGGAACTGTGACCTCTCTGACAGGATATCACGAACCCAGTTAGCTAACTTAGCTGATATTCCATAAGCACCCAATTTCAGTACAAGCCGCTTGTGTGGTACAGTGTCAAAGGCCTTTTCGAAATCCTTGTCGATAGCACTCAACACTTCGCGCTTCACAAGAATGATGTTTTCTGAATCCGTCTTTGCTGTGTGTCAATAGACCGTTTTCTTCGAGGTAGTTAATAGTCCTCACACGCAATATATGTTCCAAAATCCTACTGGATATCGAAGTTAATAATATGAACCTGTAATTTACTGGATTACTCCTTCCACCGTTCTTGAATATTGGTGTAACCTGTGCAGCTTTCCAATCTTTTCATACGGATCTTTCGTCCAGCGGACGGTTGTATAAGGTCGTTATGTATGGAGCTGTTGCATCAGCATACTCTGAAGGAAACGTAATTGGTATACAGTACGGACCGGAAGACTTGCTGTTATTAAGTGATTTAAGTTGCCTCACAAATCGTAGGATATCTGCCTCTAGGTTACTCATGTGGAGAACTGCTCTTGATTCGGATTCTGGAATATGCAGAAAGAGTTTAAAGATTTGATTGACAATGAAACAGGATAAAATCACGAATGTCGACAGACGAGATTCCTTGTTTTGTACATCAAAAAGCACTTTGTGCTAAATTTGCAGGCCTCTGGTACACGGCGAAATTGGAAGAAAGCATAGTATAATTGCTGAAGTCACACGCATCTTCCGTTTTCAGCTGCAACGGTTTTCAGTGAAACTGAACAATTCCTATGGAGACTTCATATCGTACTGCAAAGTACGTAGGTTTTGTCGAGAGACATACCTGGAACGACTTAAAACTTGCTAGCGTTTAATTTTTTGACGGAAAAAGGAATGCAGGAACGAAAATGAAAACATGTGTACTCTAGTGCAGATTTCACATTTTAACTAGTCTTCACTGCACACTGCCCACAGTATTGCACTGCAAGGTAACTTTTTCCTCATTTGATGGGGATGGATTGAAAAAGAAAATCGCGTTTCTGGAACGGACACATTCTGACAAAGACTGTGAAGTTCCCTATCACTGGTGTTAAAGGAAATACGGAGTTTGAAGAATACGTTGTGACCTAGAAAGAATTACAAGGGTAGTATTATAAAGTTTTTGAGATTTTTAAAAGTTTGTTTACATTAGCGCTTCATTGCGTATTAATACAGGTTACGTAACATCAGTGCTCTTGTGCCAAGTTCTCCTCTTCCTTTGTGTAAATTTTTCTGTCAAAACATCTCTAGCAAATGCGATGTTTGCTGTAGAAATCAGAAGGCGGGGATGTGTAGACTGTGTAGGTTATGGTTTATTGGGGCGAATGTAGCGGCGAGGAAACTGGGTAGATAAGACGCTCTCCATGGCAACGTACGTTATGTAGAAAGGACAGAAAACTCGCTGAAAAGGAGGCAAAAATTTGTGCCCTTGAGGCTGAATTAGTAAATGAGGACTTGGAATTATGTAGGCTAAGGGAAGAAACAGGGACGGGAAAGGTAGAAGCAAAAAGAGAAACTGTTGAAAAAACTTCGAAATTCAGTTAGTAAATCAGTTTGGCTTGCTATCTGAAGTAGTGGAGGAAGGCCCTCATCCAGATGTAGTTGAATGTATTTTGAAGCAGAATATTAGCTTCAAGAAAAAAGACATATAGGGATCAAATCAGAATAGGAAAAGAAGAATATTGCTTCTAGTTAACAGTCAAGGCCAGGACCTTCAGGAGGAGTTAGGTGCAGCGTACCAGCTCACAAGTTTTGTGAAAACAAATGCTAGGGAGACCAGGAAATTACAGTTGGGGCAGCAGGAAACAGCCTGCGGTATGAATCCAAGCTGTACTATTGCGAGAGACTTGGATGAAATAGGAACATGAACTGGCCACACAAATGTGGTGTCTGTGGAGGTCTTTCAGCGCCATGTTCGGTCCTGCGTAAACACTGCTGTAAGGCGTGTTAACACTCTGGTTTGCTATCTGAAGTAGTGGAGGAACGGGATGTTCCAGATACCCCCAAAACCTCACATATGCGATGTTCCTGTTGACATTACTGGTAGGTGAGGACACACTACGCATGGCCTGCACCTAAATAGGAAGGGGAAAGATGAGTCAGCTTCTCTATTAGCAGACACTGTAAGGGGGAGGCTCAGTCACAAGAAGGTGGCCCCTGTGGTTAATGGGACCAGGTAGACAGGTTTTTTATGTTAAGGTCAAAGTCCAAACAGGCAACACTCAAGAAAAATAGAATAACAGAAGCTTCATGTACAGTAAATAGGGATGAAGCTAACGGTAGTATCAACTTACATCAGAATATCAGGGGAATAAAAAATAAAGTAAATGATCTGTTAGCATATGTAGATGACCTATTACGCTGTCAGCCAAAAACAGGAAGTTGTTAATCTGTGATGATTTCTAAGTAAACTTTCTAACCAGTTCAGATCGGAAAAGTGTAAGTGTTATTAATTGCATATAACATAGAATCAGCTATCAATTTCCCTACACGTATAGCTCAAGGCAGTAGCGCTCTAATAGATAATGTATTTGTACAGCAAGAGGGTGTAAAACTAACAAATGCTTCTCCATTGATAAATGGATTATCAGCCCATTATGTACAATTGATTAAATTAGAAAACACAGCAAAGTGTACAGTTCAGAAACCATGAAATAAAACTGTAAGGTTGCTCAACCCAGTGTTTATTGAGCAATTCAGAGAAAATTTAATAAATGTTAATTGGGGAGATGTATATAATGAGCCAAATGCACTTGTGCCCGGGCATGGCCCGTGAGCCAATATCTTGGCCACCCCATTTCTACACTCCTCGTTTCCTTCGTAATTCCTACAAACACTAACACCTGTATTCGTACTGATAACTAATTTAAATACAACCTACTGGTGAATTTTGCTTAATAGGTATTCGGCCACTGACCATGGCATATTTCTGTGCCTAAGACTTCGTCTCCTAAATGTGGAGGCACCACCAAAGGCAATAAACAATGACACAACACTAACTTGTGGAAAGAGACCTATCCGAGATTTCAATTTTGATGTATTCTAAAGCTTCCAGCAGATAAGGGCAACGCTACAATGCTCATGAAATAATGAACCTACTGCAGAAAAACTTGCGTTGTATTACAACCATGAAGGTACAGTGAGATTAAAAGCAATCTCCCAAGATCAGTACTTAGGGTAACGCATCAGCTAGTAAAAGCCTCTTCGATTTCTCTCACCAACTAGAAATGTCTTACTAAATCAGAACTGGTCCCATCAAGATTGTGTGGTATACCAAAAATTCACAAACCCGTCATTCCATTAAGACCAGTTGTTAGCGCTGTGGACTGCTCGACAAGCGTGACTGCCAAATACCTGACCAGTCTTCTACAGACCTCTGTAGCAAAAAAAGACGTATAAAAAAGGTTCAGTTCATTATACAAAAAATAGAATTCTTCATGTCCATCAGATATTAGCCCACTTAGAAGTTCTATTACTGCTTACTATAGTTGCTCTTAATAAAACGATGTCACATATGGAATTTACACTCCTAGACAAAAAAAGGAACACTCCGTGAAGGAAATATCCGAAAGATACAGACAGTTGTAGTTGTGCTGTACATGAGCAGACAAACAAGTGGATGACTTATTCAAGAGGGAAGCTTAACAAGTTAAGGAAGTCAATAATGCGTCCTTATGTAAGCAATTTTTCATCTTGACATTGATTGACAGAGTTGTTGGATGTCTCCCTGAGCAACATCATGCCATATTTTGTCCAAATGCTGCGGTAGATCGTCAAAATCCCGACCTGGTAGGACGTCCCTGCCTATATTGCTCCAATTATTCTC
Source organism: Schistocerca piceifrons (assembly GCF_021461385.2). Classification (NCBI taxonomy): domain Eukaryota; kingdom Metazoa; phylum Arthropoda; class Insecta; order Orthoptera; family Acrididae; genus Schistocerca; species Schistocerca piceifrons. Next base: position 69,987,358 of record NC_060148.1, on the reverse strand, counting down.
AATTGGGAAGAAGTCTGGCAACCTTGCTGGCCAAGGTAGGGTTTGGCAAGTCTAAAAACAAATAGTAGAAACTCTCCCCATATGCGAGAGGGCATTATTTTGGAAAAAAAGTTAGCCAAGAATGGCTTACCTTGAAGGCAGCAAAACGGGGTGTAGAACAGCATAGACGAACTGCTGTGTTGTAAGGGTACCACAAATTAAAACCAAAGAAGTCCTGCTGTGAAACTGGAAGGAACAGCTCATCAGCCGAGCAAGAAAAATCCCTATCGTTGGTTTTGTTATGTTGATGACACTCATACTTCGTTATATAGCCTCATGGACAAAAAGAACTCAGAATTTCTAAACTTTCCGAATGATATTAGTTATAATATAAAATCCAGTATAGAAAAAGAGAAAGAAGTTGAAATATTTTAGAATGTACGGCTACTTAGAAAATCCACATATGTTAGGCACAGAAGGTCTGCAAAAACCTCACTGACACATGTTGATACATTCACAAGAATTCCAGTCATTGTCCCAAACTGAAAAGAGCAGTGATGAGAACATTGGTGGGCTGGGCTTAAATAATGTGTCACCAGAGTAGTTGGAGGAACGCTCCGACCATTTAAACACTACTTTCAGAATAAATGATTAATCTGAGAAAGAGATAAATAGGGCAATAAGTCAATAAAGGTATGGAGCTTCTCACGAAGAAGAAACAAAGATTTACTCCCATTCGTAAAAGCAGTCATGGTTCACATGATCAGAGTACGAGGAATACATAGTATTGATGCAGTGTTTATACCAATTACGAAGGAGCGTGAATGTTTTGAACACTGTAAAGAATGTACGGCCAGCACTTGGCACAGGAGGAATATATAAATTGTCTTGCGTACACAGTCAAGCACACATGTGTAGTGCAAAGAGAAGTAAAGATTTCTTGCTTAAGGAACAGAAGAGCAGTTGTCATCTGCGAAATAGCAATAAATCGGCAGTTGCAGAACATCCACTGGGACCAGGGAAACTAAAAATTCGTCTCTGCGATACGGAACCAATATTACTGTGCTTGAATTTACAGAGAAGGCATTCAAATTCCAAAGCACGAAAGCCACTTTAACGGAAAGAAGAATGAGAGAAATTAGACTAGTTGCTGGCCTCAGTGCTGAATACAGAAACCAGCGCCAAGTGTTCCCCAGCAGAAGCTCGACAACGCACGCACTCGTGACTCTGCGCTCTTAAGCAGCCGTCTGATGACGTCACAGGGATCCGGACAAACAGTTCAGCTTGTAGAGTTTGTAGAAGTTTCAAACTGCTGCCTGAGCCTTTTTAGCCTCTGAAGATGTCTCCAGCATTTGGAGACGAAACGTTAGACACCTTTCCTTTTTTTTTTTTTTTTTTGAGTCATCAGTCTTCTGATTCTTTTGATGTGGTCCACCACGAATTCCTCTCCTATGCCAACCTCTTCACCTCAGAGCAGCACTTGCGACCTACGTCCTCAATTATTTGCTGGATGTATTCTCCAATTTCGTACCATGGAAGTCATTCCCTGATGTCTTAGCAGATGTCCTATCATCGTGTCCCTTCCACATATTCCTTTCCTCTTCCATTCTGCGCAGAACCTCCTCATTCCTTACTTTGTAAGTTGACCTAATTTTCAGCATTCGTCTGTAGTACATCATCTCAAATGCTGTGATTCTCTCCTGTTCCGGTTGTCCCACAGTCCATGTTTCTCTACCATTCAAGGCTCTGCTCCAAATGTACATTCTCAGAAAATTCTTCCTCAAATTAAGGCCTATGTTTGATACTAATATACTTCTCTTGGTCAGGAATGCCTTTTACGCAGGTGCATATCTGCTTTCGATGTCCTCCTAGCTCCATCTGTCATCGGTTATTTTGCTGCCTTAGTAGTAGAATTCCTTAATTTGATATACTTCGTGACAATTAATCCTGATGTTTTGTTTATCTCTGTTCTCATTTCTGCTACTTCCAACTCCATTCGTCTTTCTTCCATTTATTCTCAATCCATATTTTGTACTCATTAGACTGTCCATTCCATTCAGTCCATCATGTAATTCTTCTTCACTTTCACTTTCAGGATAGCAATGTCATCAGCGAATCGTATCATTCATGCCCTTTCAACTTGAATTTTAATCCCACTCCTGAACCTTTCTTGTATTTCCATCATTGCTTCATCGATGTACATACTGGAAATACGGGGGAAACACTACATCCCTGCCTACATCCTCTTTAATCCGAGCACCTCATTCTTGGTGATCCATTCTTATTATTCCCTCTTGGCTTTTGTACATATTGTGTATTACCCGTCGCTCCCTACAGCTTACCCCCGATTGTTCAGAATTTCTAACACGTCGCGCCATTTTACATTACTCAACGCCTTTTCCAGGTCGACAAATCCTATAAACGTAACTTTATCGTTCTTTAGTCTTGCTTCTATCACCGACAGCAACGTCGGAATTGCCTCTCTGTTGCATTTACCTTTCCTAAGGCCAAACTGATAGTCATCTAACTCATCCTCAATTTTCTTTTCCATTCTCCAATATATTATTCTGGTCAGCAATTTGGATGCATGAGCTGTTAAGCAGGCTGTTCGATAACTGTCGCACTTGTCAGCTCTTGCAGTCTTAGGAATTGTGTGGATGATATTTTTCCGAAAACTAGATGGTATGTCGGCGGTCTCATACATTTTACACACCAACGTGAATAGTCGCTTTGTCGCCAGTTCCCCCCAATGATTTTAGACACCCTGATGGAAAGTTATCTATCCCTTCTGCCTTATTTGAGCTTAAGTCCTCCAAAGCTCTTTTAAATTCTGATTCTATTACTGGATCTCCTATCTCTTCTAAATCGACTCTTCTTTCTTCTTCTATCACATCAGACAAATCTTCCCTCCTCATGGAGGCCTTCAATGTACTCTTTCCATATATCCACTTCCTCCTCCTTTTTTGACGGTGAAATTCCCACTGCACTCTTCATGTTAGCACCCTTTGCTAACAATTTCACTCAAGGTTGCTTTGACATTCTTATGCGCTGACTCAGTCCTTCCAACAATCATTTCTTTTTCGATTTCTTCACATTTTTCAGGCAGCCATTTCGTCTTAGCTTTCCTACACATCCTGTCTATTTCATCCCTCAATGACTAGCATTTCTGTATTCCTGAATTTCCCTGAACATTTTTGAACTTCCCTCTTTCATCATGGGTAATAAAATAAATACTTCAGTTACTTATTTTAATTCCCATGGTTTCTTCGCAGTTACTTTCTTTGTACCTATGTTTCTCTTTCCAACTTTTGTTATTGTCATTTTCAGAGATACCCATTCCTCTTCAAGTGGACTGCCTACTGGGATATTCCTTGTTGCTGTATCCATTGCCTTGCAGATCTTCAAGAGTATCTCGTCATTCCTTAGAACTTCTGTAACTGACACATTTACGTATCGATTCTTTCTGACTTATCTCTTAAACTGCAATGTACTGTTTATCATTACTATATTGTGATATGAGTCTATATCTGCTCCTGCGTATGCCTTACAATCCACTATATCTTTTCGGAATCTCTGTCGGACCATGATGTAATCTAACTGTAGTTCCCCATATCACCCAGCCTTTTCCAATTATACATCCTCCTCTTGCGACTAAGAGTATTCGCTATTACTAGCCGAAATTTATTACAGAACTGAGTTAGTCTTTCTTCTCTCTCATTCCCTATCCCAACCCCACATTCTCCAGTAACCATTTCTTCCACGTTTTCCCCTACAACTGCATTCCAGTCGCCCATGAGTATTGGAGTTTCATCTCCCTTTACGTACTGTATTACCCTTTCAGTACCTTCATATACTTTTTCTGTCATCTTAAGCTTCCGACGTCGGCATGTAGTATCTGAACTATCGTTGTCGGTGTTGGTTTGCTGTCGATTGTGATAAGCGTAACTGTATCACTGAACTGTTCACTGTAACACACTCTCTGCTCTACCTTCCTAAAGAATCCTACTCCCGTTATACTGTTTTCTGCTACTGTTGATATTACCATAACAGCAGCCCCAAAATACGACCGTCCCGCCCCACAGCAGAACCCATGGATAGAGACCTGCACCGGTGCCTGGTCACCTACACAGCCTTGTACGACGATCCCCAGTCGACGTTCGAAATCTGTACTCGCCGGTGAACACAAGCCCACTCCACTGATCCAGATTCCGTTTCACGTGTCCCCTTAGGCAATTTCTTCGCACTCCAAGGTCCCAGGTAGTTGTTTATTGTTGTTCGTAGTTGTCGCCTAGTGATCACATTCATCGTGTGGAACTGGCTACTTACTGATTGTGTCGACGAGCCTCCGAGTTGACACCAAACTGAGGGAGTACTTTTACAGACAGAGACTCCAGCAAAACACAAGTGGAACTGAGACCACAGAGTTCTACCTCCATGATACACAGGCAGTCATATGTGCCCCTGAATAGGACCAAAATTTCCTGCAGCTACTTCCTTAATTCCTTGGTGCCTCCCTCTTCCTGTCACTGTCATTTATGCAGCACTGCGCGGACCTGTGAAAGTCGTTTGGTTCTATTCTAAATCAACTGCACTACATTCCTGCAAAAAACTGTGGAGCAAATGTAGACAAACAAAACAACGCTGCAATTTCTCTTGGTTATTGAGCTGTCGCATATTGTGCTAAAGCGTGGGAGAATGGCACTCATACAGTTAAGACGTAAGGAGCCATGTTGACTATTAATGACATTGCTACAACAGCTCCCACTTAGGGGTTGCATGTTCTGTCACATTTTGTCCCTGCTAACCTCACAATCAAGGATGCCAAGGTACTAATTCCTAAGACAGGGTGCAATAAGTATTCAGTCCAACTGAGTAAGGTAGCGCAGTATGGTCTTTCTTGTCACGAAAGACCAAGATTCAACCTCATCCAAACGGCACAGGAGAGACATGGCAGCGTCTTGAAAACGTGGTATTATAGTGGAAGTGCTGCTCGTGACTATGGCGCCAAGTAGCAGACGGTGAGCCATGTTGTGGGGGAGTGCCCACTCCGTGCCTTTGAAGGCGGTCTGCCGTGCTTGTCCAATCATAGTTCTGGCTGCATGTTTGTATGTGAATTCTTGTATTTCATCAGAAATGATCAGTTCGCCAGCCTTAATTTACGCCAGAATTCCTGTCTGACACCTCGATTCGTCTCTAATGGGCTGGCGACCTCTATCAATGGGAAACGTAAAAGCTGGAGAGAGGCAAGTTGAGTTTAGTTTTCACTATTCTATTCTACAAAATACAGTCAAGTTTCAGAGTATCATCTGTCACATAAGCTGACTCCATTTTATTTTGAAAGGTTGAACAACATGGAATGGAACATGACAACGCTGCAAGCGGCTGATCTGAGGCATCATATCCTGTCCCAGTCAGTGCATGCTGTTCGGCGCATCACAAGAGCCGTGGTCGGCAGGGTGAGATGTGAGAGGCGGCGTCATCTTCAGTTTAAGTGGAGGAATGAACCTGGTGAGTATATTATTTGGAAGTTCGTTATTGTTAAATAAAGTGTAATGTGCTCATTTAGGTATTCTATAAAAACTCTCGTCGATGCTTATGAACACATGATGATGGAGTTGCACCACATTTGAAAATTCAGTCCTAATAACAGTGCATAGAAATAAAAACATCAGAAGTAAATAATAATCACACTGGAGAAAAGAAACAGCTACCTAATCACAACCGATTGCATCTAACAAGAGAAGATCACCAACCTGGTCTCACATACAAAACGCACACTTGCCAGGTGTGAGCCCCAGCTGTCTATGTCGCGCGGAGATTTGCGCCACGATTATGACCGTACGCAGTTAAGACCTTCTGACCACATAGCTTTTCAACGCTCGTGTACCACTTGTTTCTGGCACGCTCCGCTGCGTTCGCCCATTGTCGGAGCTCGAACTACTGTGCGGTACGGTGAGTAAGAGGTTCGCGTTTATAGTGCCGGTGAACCGACAAGCGACAGTGTGGCACGTCCAGGAGCAGTATACAGTGACGGTCAAATTGCCACGTTTAAACGTCAAAGCTCGCGACAGTTGTGACCGGTAAGCGCCGTTATATGTGGCTATTCGACTAACTCTTACACGAGGCAAAAGAAACTCTATGAGCGTTTCTTTGTGCTACTATTTGTACCTTGCGATTTAGTTGCGGCAGTCATACAGAAGACCCGTTAAATGGAGAGAAGAATAGTTGATTGACGTTAGACTATTCTTTATGAGAGGATGGCGGTGACAATGATGACGATACCCTTTCACCACGATCATTGTCGTCAAACAACTTCATTGGCACAATGCGACGGAGACGTAAAATCACCAACTGACTGTTTAGGAAGCTTGCTTTGAAGAAGTAATATTGTCAGATTTCACCTTGCCTCTGTCCGTAACAGAGACCTGTGTGTGTGTGTGTGCATGTGTTTTATGAAAAACTGCTGCAGAATATGTCCTAAAATATTGCTAAACAGTGTTGACAATATATGCGCATGGCATTGAAATACTATCTGCTCATATTGCTTACCCGTTTTTCATGTTAAATAACATGTGTTCTACTCGAAGAACAAAGTTTCGAAGCACATGGGGCAGACGTGACCGGCTCCACACACGTCTTCCCACACTTGCGACGTGAAGCGGGTCTGAGGGCTCTGGACGTCACCCCGCTGCACAGTGCTCTGCACTCGTGCATCAGGCAGCTGCAGTGGGGCGCAGCCAGTGGAAGTCAAGCTGCACCTACAGAACTCTAAAAACTCTGCACTCAAGACGTCTGAAATGAGTATTATCTTAAGTATGGCCATTTATTTTAAGAGTGGGCTGGTGTTTGGTATCTAGGGTTGAGATCTTGCAAGTGTACGTTTTTCTCCTTACAAAAGAAGGTCGAGTTAGTTATGTTTATGTGGAAGGTTACAAGTAATAAACATGAAGGTTGAGAACAGATTTCATTCGATGTCAGATAAGGAGAGATCATGCTGACACAGGAGTAGAGCACACCGCCTCTAGCCTCGACAAGGGCCTGAGTTGGCCGACAAAGAGAGTCCACGAGTCTCTCCAGTTGTGTCGTGTTCAGCTGACGTCACTCAACAGGTCCCGTAGAGCCGCCAGACCGCAGGGACGTTGAGACCGCCGCTGTCCACACGCTGGAGCCAGACATTTGCTGTGAGGCTGAGACCGGATGGCTTAGCGGGCATGTCGGGATGCGGCAGGACGGCTGAGTGTTCGGCCGTCCAGCCAGGAGCGTGTCCACGTGGCCTGTGAACACGGCTGCTGTCTTGGGAGCGTCCCCAGGGCACTCAGCATGAAGGTAGCGCACAGGTCCCGATTAAAAAATCACTATGCGATGTGATGCGATCTAGACTGCTCGCTCACTAAACTTCAGCACAGATCTGAGACACGTGACGTTTTAAGACTCCCGTTCATTGTCGTTGCGATAAAAGTGACAATGCAGGAAGGTACTGTAACTTTTACGAAATTTTTAGACCTTTAATGCCATATGCTACAGAGCGTACGGGGATCCACTACACGATGCCAACCCCAGCAAACAGACACTAAGAGTTGCAAGAAACGACAGAGCCCGTGTCCTTAGAAATAGTGTAAAGTGCGTTATAAAAAGTAGCGGAATTTGGCACATTGTGTACATTTATTTACTTCTTTATGCGTTTATTCCACCTGATAAAATTAAGGCATTAGTGCACTCTCTTATATACACTCCTGGAAATTGAATTAAGAACACCGTGAATTCATTGTACCAGGAAGGGGAAACTTTATTGACACATTCCTGGGGTCAGATACATCACATGATCACACTGACAGAACCACAGGCACATAGACACAGGCAACAGAGCACGCACAATGTCGGCACTAGTACAGTGTATATCCACCTTTCGCAGCAATGCAGGCTGCTATTCTCCCATGGAGACGATCGTAGAGATGCTGGATGTAGTCCTGTGGAACGGCTTGCCATGCCATTTCCACCTGGCGCCTCAGTTGGACCAGCGTTCGTGCTGGACGTGCAGACCGCGTGAGACGACGCTTCATCCAGTCTCAAACATGCTCAATGGGGGACAGATCCGGAGATCTTGCTGGCCAGGGTAGTTGACTTACACCTTCTAGAGCACGTTGGGTGGCACGGGATACATTCGGACGTGCATTGTCCTGTTGGAACAGCAAGTTCCCTTGCCGGTCTAGGAATGGTAGAACGATGGGTTCGATGACGGTTTGGATGTACCGTGCACTATTCAGTGTCCCCTCGACGATCACCAGTGGTGTACGGCCAGTGTAGGAGATCGCTCCCCACACCATGATGCCGGATGTTGGCCCTGTGTGCCTCGGTCGTATGCAGTCCTGATTGTGGCGCTCACCTGCACGGCGCCAAACACGCATACGACCATCATTGGCACCAAGGCAGAAGCGACTCTCATCGCTGAAGACGACACGTCTCCATTCGTCCCTCCATTCACGCCTGTCGCGACACCACTGGAGGCGGGCTGCACGATGTTGGGGCGTGAGCGGAAGACGGCCTAACGGTGTGCGGGACCGTAGCCCAGCTTCATGGAGACGGTTGCGAATGGTCCTCGCCGAAACCCCAGGAGCAACAGTGCCCCTAATTTGCTGGGAAGTGGCGGTGCGGTCCCCTACGGCACTGCGTAGGATCCTACGGTCTTGGCGTGCATCCGTGCGTCGCTGCGGTCCGGTCCCAGGTCGACGGGCACGTGCACCTTCCGCCGACCACTGGCGACAACATCGATGTACTGTGGAGACCTCACGCCCCACGTGTTGAGCAATTGGGCGGTACGTCCACCCGGCCTCCCGCATGCCCACTATACGCCCTCGCTCAAAGTCCGTCAACTGCACATACGGTTCACGTCCACGCTGTCGCGGCATGCTGCCAGTGTTAAAGACTGCGATGGAGCTCCGTATGCCACGGCAAACTGGCTGACACTGACGGCGGCGGTGCACAAATGCTGCGCAGCTAGCGCCATTCGACGGCCAACACCGCGGTTCCTGGTGTGTCCGCTGTGCCGTGCGTGTGATCATTGCTTGTACAGCCCTCTCGCAGTGTCCGGAGCAAGTATGGTGGGTCTGACACACCGGTGTCAATGTGTTCTTTTTTCCATTTCCAGGAGTGTATAACCTGACATCTCAATGGGCCAACATTACGACATGCGAAGGACACGGGCAGCTTACGGTGGTGATAATTATACTACTTCTGCTAACAACAACAACAACAACAACAACAGTGGAGACACATAAGAACACACGTTTCTCTTGATGGGACATGCACAACTGTTGATACACATCCCAGTGATAAAATCAACTGCTGATGTACAATTTTGCAACTGTAGCAGGTATTATCACTGATGACAGAAATTAATGTATGGGGTTTCATAAATTCCACATGTTGTGCTTTATATCAGAATACACATACTACAAAAATTGTAGCTCTGCATCTTCAAGTTGACTTAGATGTAAAACAGTGTAACTGTTTCAAACTGTGGATGCATTACTTTTACATGTTTGTTCACCTTTCTTTTAACAAATTACACAATGATAAAAATATCAAAACTTTACGTACTGCAATTACATAACATTATTGCTTCAGTACAAACAGTCATGATTGCACACAACGTTTGGCCTTGGAGCGGAGTGGAAGAGAGGGGAGTCCCTTTCTCTCTCCCTCTGTCGCTCTTTGTTTTAACTCGCAACCGTCGGTAGCTACAGAAAACTCTCGCTTCCCCACGGGAGGTATGCTTCGAAAAGGATCGAGGCACAGGAAAGTTCCATCTGAGGTTACGTCCTGGCGAGACTGTTGTTAATACTCGTACATCTGTATTTATGGGAAGAATTGTCCGATTATCTACGGCTAGAAGTCGAAATCTATCGTTTTGTAAATCCTGCTCTTCGACTGTGTGGCACACCTAGGCCCAGACATAAGCTCAGATGTCAGTTGAATTGCGATGAAGAGTGGATTGAAGTTTAAGAGAATGGTCTGGAAGAACAAAATGCGGAAAGGAGTGGGACACAAAAGTGCAAAGCAATCACGAACTTCATTTGAATTTCTCTTGGGCTGTAGATATTACGTTGATGAATACCACACAGGCAGTTCATTTGAACAGAAATGGACACCTATGAAAAGGGCATCGTAGGAATTGGACAAACAAAGATAGATATAAGGAGCTAACGGAAAAGAAACCTTGGGAAACAGAAAAAAACACAGCAATTGATCAGCAAATAATTGGCGAAAGTGTCAACCAAGAATTATTGATGTTGGCGTCTAGAATATACGAGAATGGCGCTATAGCATTAGATACAACCCTGAAGGTATAAGCAGATAGTTGCGAGGCCTACCGCACAATGAGCATAACACCTCATGTATGGAATTTGTCGACAGGAATAATATATACAGAGGAATGGAAAAGATGATAGAGGATATGATAGATGACGATCATTTTGACTGTCAGAAGGCTAATAGCACAAGAGGGCGGCACGTCTGACATTGTAACTGATGCGGGAAGCAAAACTTGGAAAATAAAATGGACACATTCATAGGCCCTGAAAGGAAAAGCATCCGGAAATGTAAAATTCTGCAAAATGTTCGGAATATTGAGAAAAATAAGAGTAAGTTGCAAAGAAAGACGGGTAATACGTACAAGAACCAAGAGGAAACAATAAGGTTGCATGACCAAGAACAAAATACTGTCCCATCTTCCTACCAAAGCGTTTGGTATGTTCCATTCTTCACCGATTCTGCTGAGAACCTCATCATTTTTTCTTTTATCAGTCCATCTAATTTTCGACATTCTTCTCTAGCACCACATCTCAAACGCTTCGATTCTCTTCCGTCCCGGTTTTCCCACTGTCCATGTTTCACTTTCACAGAATACTGTGCTCAAAACTTAAGGCGTAGATTTTGGGAAAGTCGCCCAGAACTGTGGGTCAGGGGAAACTTACTGTACGAGATGAGAAGGGAAGACTAATTGTTAAAGGACTGCATCGGACGAGATTTGAAAACCTAAGAGCTTAAGACAAGGTGATATGCATGACAGAGATTACTGCTAAAACATTGATCACAAGTTATTAAGAGTGAGAAGGTAAGCACATTGTACATAACAACGGTGGGATGGGGCGGTGAAAAATAGATGGGAATGACAATGAAAGATGCAGGAAACTGAAACGGAGTGAAGCAAAGAGTAGTTACAGTGATAAAAAGCTGGATGGCGAGAACCAAGGACACGTTTAGAGTTAGCTCTCACCTACGGAGTCCTGAGATACTGGTGCCTGGGGGAGGAATCCAGGTGGTGAAACAGGCGCTGGTGTCACGAATGTCACGTCGTAGACCATGCTCTGCAACAGGATATTGTGAGTTACCAGTATATACCCTCAGCCTATGCCCATTCATCCTAATTGATAATGTGATGGTAGTCATGCCTATGTAGAAGGCTAAACAGTGTTTACGTAGTAGCTGGAATATGACTTGTATCTTTTCGCAGCTGGCTCTCCCTTTGATAGAGTATGTTTTGCCAGTTACAGGGCTATTATAGGAGGACACACTCTTGTTAACTCGAGATCAATGTTTTAGCAGTAATCTCTGTCTTGTATATTACCCTATCTTCCACCTTTAAGCTCCCTGGATGCGGTCCCCAACATTCCTTCTCATCTTGTACGGTAAGTCTCCCCTTTTCCCCCTTTTCCTAGACCTGTCCAGTCCTTTTCCTTAACCCTTCTTCCTTCCGTTTCAACCCTTTTACCTGCAGAAGGAGCCACTGGCTCCGAAAGCTTGCCAATCACAACAGTTTCTATGTGTGTTCTACCGCTGCTTCGTGAGTCGATTCTTTTATCTGTCCTATTAAATAATTTTATCAATGATTGTTTGATTTCGTTGTTACAAAACTGACAGTTGATGTTAGTTGACTTCGTTTGGCCGTGAACATCCTCTTTGAATGTTCTTCTCTACTCTTTTATGTTCTCTTTCATTTTTCCATTATGAGTTAGTTTGTCCTTGGTTAAAATGGCTCTGAGCACTATGGGACTCAACTTCTGAGGTCGTTAGTCCCCTAGAACTTAGAACTAGTTAAACCTAACTAACCTAAGGACATCACACACATCCATGCCCAAGGCAGGATTCGAACCTGCGACCGTAGCAGTCTCGCGGTTCCAGACTGCACCGCCTAGAACCGCACGGCCACTTCAGCTGGCTACTTTGTCCTCAAGGTAGCAGAATTCTTTCAGTTCGTCTTGATCCTCGTCTACAATTCTGACAAGTTGAACACTGATCCGATTTCTGCTAGACATCATTAATTTAATCTTTCTTTGGTTTAGTCTTAATTCATAGAGTCTACCCATTAGAGTGTTCATTCTACTCAACATCTCCTACTGTTACCTCTGACTTCCATTGAGAACAGCAATGACATCAGCTATTCCTGTCACTGATAACCTTTCAACATGAATTTTAATTCCATTTCTGAACCCCATTTTTAATTCCGTCATTGCTTCTTCGATGTACAGATTGAATCGTAGGGGCGATTAGATGTATGTCTTTTACCTTTCCTAACCTAATCTGTTTGTTATTGGTCTTCCTACTTTATCCTCTTGTTTGATGTACAAATTGCACGTAACCCTTCTTTCCCTAGAGGTTACACCTACTTTCCTTAGAGTTTCGGAAATCCTGCAACATTTTAAATTATTGTACGATTTTTATCTAACTACAAATCCTACGGACATGCCTAGATTTTCCTTAAGTCTCGCTTTAATCATCAATCGCCAACTGAGAAGTCCTTCGCTGATGCCTTTATCTTTCCTAAAACCAAATTGATCGTCATCTAGCACTTCCTCAATCTACTTTTTCCTGTTATATACATATTCTTGTCAGCAACTTGAGTGTGAGAGCGCTTTAGGTAATTGTGTGGATGTCCTCGCACTTATGTGTCCTTGAACATACAGAACTATGTGAATGATATTTTCAAGAGATACTGATTGTTTATCTGGAGAACCAGTTCGAATAATAATTTGGCTTCCAAATTTCTGAACAATTTTCGAAATTCCTAAGAACTCTTCCACATGCCTTCCACATGATTTGATCGCGAGTCTTCCTGACCCCTGTCTGTTTCTGTGGGCTGGAGAGGTAGGCCCCTCGACGGCCGCTGCTTCCCGTGACGTCTCACGAGGCCACCTGAGGACAGAGCAGCGTCGACCTGACCGCCACAGGCAAAAGCGACTCCCGCCGCTGAACACCACAGAGCGCCCTACACTGTGCTGCTTGTGGTGTGGTGTCAGTGGTAGCCACAGATCTCAACCCAGGTTACATCGGTCTGTCTGTGATGGCTGGTGAACTTCTCCCAACCCGTGGCTATACATTCTGCAGTCGTTGCCCTACAGCCAGATGCCAGTGTAATGTGTCGGTACGATGCTCTCAAGTCCCTCATGCCGATGATTCGTTTTTTTTACAAAGTCATTAAGATGCACGTTCTTTGGACTTTCTCTTTTGCGATTTGCGATGAGTAATTCCAATAGCATTAGGAACAGAACAAACATCGTGTACACACATCATTCTCCATCTGTAGCAATGTCTTTTTTGTACTGAAAATAGGCTCGCATAAGAACGAAATGCCAAAAATCTGGCACGGGCATAAAAATAATGCAGTATTTTTCTTAAAGACGTTGTGTCTGCCATTAACTGTAACATTATTTGTTTTCACGACTGCATTTTCGATCCTATGCCCTTTATACAGGTATACAGCAATAACCTAAAAGTGAAGTGCAGATGGCATGTATAGAACGCCACTATCCTCCCACACATGAGGCAGTTATATTACAAAAAATGCTAAAAACAGCACATCACTTGCATCGGGCCACTGGAGGTGTCAAAATTTACAAATCTTCTGACGTGTGTATATCTCACTGTTGTCTCTGCATGCTGAGTCTCCTAACTGCGACTGTACATCAACTTTAGATGAGCGTAAGGATCATAGCAATGGCATCAGGTAAATTTATTGTTACTGATGTTAACATCACTAACATGAATCCCCTCTAACCACTGTTCATGTTGTTCATATGACAACTGAGGCGGTTGGTGGGGAACATATTCACAAGTCGTTTCTTCTTTGCTCTTAGCAGTGATTGTACATGCCACAGTAAACGTTTTATACCAGAGTATCTTAATATCGTGTTTACATTTGTTAACAAAATTTGGCATTCTGTTTACGATACAAGCATTTGGTGTAAAGAAATAAGATAAGACATTTCTTTATTGTGATAGTGCGTAATAGTACATATGGTATCCATCGTCAAAGGCTTACAGTAGCTTGGCTGCTCATAAAAACATGGCAGTAATAATCATATATATATATATATATATATATATATATATATATATATATATATATATATATACATGTGTATTTTTTGTACCATATTAACATCACAAAGGCATAAATCGCCTTCACAACAAGTTTCGTACATGAATTGATCCACTGGACAAATAAAAAGAAAAAGGAGTACAAAAATGACGTAAAGACATGTGATGAGATACTTCTCACAAATTACAGAACATTATGTGTATCACCATGTAATTGCAAAATGTACTGTTAATATGTAAGGTACTGTACCAGTACAAATGTGGCCATACATTTCCATGGCCCTTAGAACGTTTAGGCCGAGAATGGCTTTTTCAGCTACACTTGCAAAACACCTTATTCATTTTTTTACTGAATTATTCAAATATATTACTTATGTTAAAATAAATACACCCTAATTATAAAAACGTGTATGAGTGGACATAATTCTTTCTCATTTCCATACATATCATACAACTCACAGGAAACGTCGTAAAGACTACTCATATTATAAAACCAGCATAGACACGATCCTGTGCAAATCGTTACGTCCTATGCTTGTCAGTAAGTCAAAGTTAAATAGCTAAATTATACATTCTCATTTATGTTGCTTTCTATTATTAGCACGTAAAACTGACTGGAATTTATCTCGAGGTCTCTTATTTCTTAAATCTATCTTATTGTTGGGCAAGCCGTGTGGGTGATTTTTGAAATAGTTGTATATTTCCACTTCTTCAGGTATTTTGATACTTCTTAATTTTTATTACTGGATCTACGTTAGGTGATGGTACTCCTCTCTCTTTGCTTGATGTGCTCTTTAAATCTGTCGCTGGAATATGAGCTTTGTAACGTCCGGTCAAGGTGTCCGTGCTGTAACTCATACGATTACTGACATTGCATACTGATCTAGTTTCAAAAGGTAAATGCTACCTGCATACACTTTGTGGGGGCAGAGAGGGAAAGCTGTGCTTCCTACAGAAGTCTGATCCACTGGCTTGTTCATCAGTCCGTCGTCTCCCGTCTTGTGCAGAACTGCAGGTCCAGGCGGCTGTTTTCCGGGAACGCCTCTCCAGCTACTGGCGGGACTTCGCGCAGCTGCTCTCACACGGTGCGACGCATTTGTCACAGCTGTTGGTTCCCCTCGCATTCGAACGTATGGTAAGTGGAGTTTTTTCCTCCTCTTATAAACTGTATTATACGTACAGGAGGTGAGAAAATGACACACACCACCTGGTCAGTTCTTGGAGAGTGTTTCCGAGTTTACCTTCTTCACACTGTAGCTATCTTTGGCTCTCCAGTTCTAATACTAACCTTCTGGAAGAATTCTGAACCAACCTCTACTTCTGTGAGCCTTTTGGGGCTATGATACAGGGAGGCTAAGCTCGGAATGGTTAGAGATCGAAGAAAATCGTCTGTATCTTTCTTTTCTCGTATTTGCTAGCTACTTCTCTTACAGATTCAGATAACTTTGCATCCAATCCTGCTTTACAAGCTGAAGCATGTTAGCTTCATATTCAGTGGAGAGTGGTCTAGAGTCTCAGTGTGGCATTTAAAGTCTCCATCAGCATCAACCTGCAGTTGAGGTCCACCAGTTAGCGCGTGTTGCGCCAGCGAGTGGCTTTGTTAAAGGCACTGTGCTGCTACAGTCACAAGCGGAATATCTGGTGAATGCGTCAAGGCCAATGAAAATCTGTGCCAGACTAACCTGAAACCGGATGCTGCTTTCTGAGAGCATCCATCTCAGTCGTTAGCCTTTCTGCACGTGTCTCGTGGCGTAACTCGAACCATTATCGAGTCTGAATTCTCTGTCTGTGATTTATGAACACTACCACCAGTGATTTTCCCACTACCGAGGATAAAAGCTATGTGAACACATACACTGGACTCGCATTTCGTGAGGACGACGGTTCAATCCCGTGTCCGGCCATTCTGATTTAGGGCACGGCCGACTTCCTTCCCCATCTTTCCCTAATCCGATGAGGCCGATGACCTCGCTGTCTGGTCTCCTTCCCCAAACAACCCAACCTTAACACATAGAATGGCCACTGCACATTATGACTGTTTGGATTCTGAAAGTAGTATACATGGAAAGCAAAAGGACGCAATATGATCTGTGTCTTTGTGTAACTTTTGGTGGCGTATGTAGCAACGTGCCAGTCCCTAAAGTATCATGTGAGCCTCAATTTCGATCGTTTGAGAAGAGAATTAGGCGATACCTGTTTTAGTGAACTGAAAAGGTTCTGAGTAGATTAAATCTTTTTCCTATAAATATTACGGATGTTTGCTGGATGGTAATTTCAAAGATTGATAGTTGCGGGTTCCGCATTTAAGGATGGTTTCTGCCGACATCGTGTCATGTCCTGTCATTGCATCTTGTTTTCGTTACCATCATCCATGCATTTCACTGCAGGAAGGGCAATTTACCTGATACGTATCCAATATTTTGTAGAGTTAGTACCTCACAGCTTGCGAGAATGTTTAAAGGACGACTTCTTTATTACATTTGCGGTGCAGATACGCTTCGTTGATCATACACTGCACCTGCTTAGGAAAAGTGTAATTGCAAAAAGTTATTCCGTGAAACCAATGTTGTACAGATAGTTTCGATTTAAAGACACACTTTGCTTTCTGAATTAAACTTGAGTCTTCAGACACTGCAGCAGTCCCGAGGTATTCGTATTCGAGATAATTCCTCTCGTGGTTCCTCACTACAGCCCTGCAGAGTAGTTCGGCAAAGCGTGCTGTGGCCCAGGTAGCGACGCAGCTTACGATTTTGACCCTGTGCCCCTGGTAACTGGGCTCTCACATAATACTGTGCACAAATATGTATGTATGTATGTATGTATGGTCAGAATAGTTCAAATGGCTCTGGGCACTATGGGACTTAACTTCTGAGGTCATGAGTCCCCTAGAACTTAGAAGTACTTAAACCTAACTAACCTAAGGACATCACACACATCCATGCCAGAGGCAGGATTCGAACCTGCGACCGTAGCAGTCGCGCGGTTCCAGACTGAAGCGTTTAGAACCGCTCGGCCACCCCGGCCGGCATAGATTAGGTCTAGATGGTAGAAAGCGCAGTGGCGCCATAGCAAGGACGACGGATTCAACGTATTGGAAGGTGCCGATACAAAAGTGTGCAGCACCTTCCAATTCACTGCTCCTGCACAACGAGGGAAATTCTGCATTTTATTTTACGTTTTCTGTACTGCTTATCGACGTATCGGTAAGAGTCGACTGCAGCCACGTGTCACCACTACAGTGATTTTGGGTCGGTCCGTACGCTGCACCCCCTACTGTGTGGACTCGGCCCGTGTCGCTCGCTGGCCTCCCTCGCCCTGTGTTGCTGTGACGCCCACAGCCGGGCTGTCGGAAGCGCGAAGCGGCTCAGACCGCAAACGGGATGTTAGCTGCCCGCTGACCGCTAACTGCATGCTGTCACAGCGAGGACATGACGCACGTCCCACACACACACACACGTAAACGCGTGCAGTATTCCTGGCGCACATCCTCAAAGCTCTACTTACGCAAATACGAATTGGAGGCGATAAATCGCGATCCCGTCTAGAACCGGTCGGCCATGTATGTATGTATGTAAATTTAAAAAATATTGTATTCGAAAAGGATTTATTTTTCTCTGGCTCCTGCCATCAATATAAAACTGATAAAGGAGGTATTTCATTCAAAAAATATGAAAAAGAAGAACAACTGTATTGTGAAAACAACTGAAAGCTTTTAAATTTCCATTTTTTCTCGTATTTGTTATATACGTAACAGTTTTGTTATTTCGTAATTGATTCATTACAATATACACATTCTTTTGTGAATAAGGTAATTTTTTAATTTCCAATGTCTATTAAACACTTATTAGTAACTCATAGAGAGAGAGAGAGAGAAGTTTTCAGTGTGTACATACAGGGTGTTTCAAAAATGACCGGTATATTTGAAACGGCAATAAAAACTAAACGAGCAGCGATAGAAATACACCGTTTGTTGCAATATGCTTGGGACAACAGTACATTTTCAGGCGGACAAACTTTCGAAATTACAGTGGTTACAATTTTCAACAACAGATGGCGCTGCAAGTGATGTGAAAGATATAGAAGACAATGCAGTCTGTGGGTGCGCCATTCTGTACGTCGTCTTTCTGCTGTAAGCGTGTGCTGTTCACAACGTGCAAGTGTGCTGTAGACAACATGGTTTCTTCCTTAGAACAGAGGATTTTTCTGGTGTTGGAATTCCACCGCCTAGAACACAGTGTTGTTGCAACAAAACGAAGTTTTCAACGGAGGTTTAATGTAACCAAAGGACCGAAAAGCGATACAATAAAGGATCTGTTTGAAAAATTTCAACGGACTGGGAACGTGACGGATGAACGTGCTGGAAAGGTAGGGCGACCGCGTACGGCAACCACAGAGGGCAACGCGCAGCTAGTGCAGCAGGTGATCCAACAGCGGCCTCGGGTTTCCGTTCGCCGTGTTGCAGCTGCGGTCCAAATGACGCCAACGTCCACGTATCGTCTCATGCGCCAGAGTTTACACCTCTATCCATACAAAATTCAAATGCGGCAACCCCTCAGCGCCGCTACAATTGCTGCACGAGAGACATTCGCTAACGATATAGTGCACAGGATTGATGACGGCGATATGCATGTGGGCAGCATTTGGTTTACTGACGAAGCTTATTTTTACCTGGACGGCTTCGTCAATAAACAGAACTGGCGCATATGGGGAACCGAAAAGCCCCATGTTGCAGTCCCATCGTCCCTGCATCCTCAAAAAGTACTGGTCTGGGCCGCTATTTCTTCCAAAGGAATCATTGGCCCATTTTTCAGATCTGAAACAAGTACTGCATCACGCTGCCTGGACATTCTTCGTGAATTTGTGGCGGTACAAACTGCCTTAGACGACACTGCGAACACCTCGTGGTTTATGCAAGATGGTGCCCGGCCACATCGCACGGCCGACGTCTTTAATTTCCTGGATGAATATTTCGATGATCGTGTGATTGCTTTGGGCTATCCGAAACATACAGGAGGCGGCGTGGATTGGCCTCCCTATTCGCCAGACATGAACCCCTGTGACTTCTTTCTGAGGGGACACTTGAAAGACCAGGTGTACCGCCAGAATCCAGAAACAATTGAACAGCTGAAGCAGTACATCTCATCTGCATGTGAAGCCATTCCACCAGACACGTTGTCAAAGGTTTCGGGTAATTTCATTCAGAGACTACGCCATATTATTGCTACGCATGGTGGATATGTGGAAAATATCGTACTATAGAGTTTCCCAGACCGCAGCGCCATCTGTTGTTGAAAATTGTAACTACTGTAATTTCGAAAGTTTGTCTGCCTGAAAATGTACTGTTGTCCCAAGCATATTGCAACAAACGGTGTATTTCTATCGCTGCTCGTTTAGTTTTTATTGCCGTTTCAAATATACCGGTCATTTTTGAAACACCCTGTACTTAGAACAGCAACAGCAATGGCAGCTCAAAAACAATACACACACACACACAAACACACACACACACACACACACGCACGCACCATAAACATATTGTACATGTTCCACACGGAATATAACTCTCTCTCTCTCTCTCTCTCTCTCTCTCTCTCTCTCACGCACACACACACACACACACACACACACACACACACACATGGACGCACCCAGTGTACAATGAAACATTCATAATCTCAAACATGCACTCAGAACTGTGACAAACAGCTCATCAAAGTATTCCACACACACCCAGTCAAATGGAACACCTTTTTACCTTTTTACTAACAAATAAACCCACCCAGACACATCAGTAAATAGTCTGGGTGCAGCAGATTTCCACACCTATGCCCCCCGATGAACCACTTGTGATCGTGATAGGACACCCCTGCTTCCAGCTGGAATTGCAGTATATACCTCAGTATATAACCTCAATCGAAATGTCTCCTGATAAGCATTTGTGGCGCAGCGCCAATGCCCTAGAGGAGGCTCCTATTGAAGTCCCTGAACGTGAAAGTTTTTCAGGCTGTGCAAATCACCGTGTCTGTCATGCAGACTTGTGGGATAGTCCAGCTCTACCTCTAGGACATATCCCTCAACAGCATCAGCGGCCATATATTTGATCTCTTTCCTCAGTCTGGTGATTTCCGCTTTGGACATCCATGAGAGCCCTTGAAAAGGGAGACTTTGTTGCATGGTTTGCTTTGAGAGACAGTTTACATCCAGGTAAAGGATGAAACTGAAATCGTCAGACAACCTGTACTCCCCCTCGATTATTTGCAAGTTATTTGCCTTGGCATACCTGCGCACACATTGGCAAAGTCACTTGTGGACCGCATGTTCCAGGAAGACATGCATCTCAACGTTGGTCAAGAATTCGCTGCTGGCTTGTGTCTTTCTTAACATGGCATCCCACGAAATCTCAGCCATATGCTACAGAACTTCTCGAAGATGTTGCCGGTCAGATGTACATGGTGTTCATCATTTTACATGTTCTGATAAATCAGAGATGCCGAAGTCCTGCTGTTCATTCACCAAGTGCCCGTTCTTTCCATTCATTATGGAAATGCCTCTTAGTTTACTAGAGAGTCCAGATATTCGTATGGAAAGACCCCTTCTCCGTCACAAGTTGAAACTCTTGAAACTCTACATCATCGAGATATGTGGCTCCCTTTGCTAAGAATATCTCCAGGACGCGTTGGTTCAGCAAATTTCTAAAGAGACGTGAGCATGAACCGTTGTGAATCCAGGAAGCGGCATGTATTTGTGAACGATGTCAGCAATGACACTGATCTCATCATCCTACTACCCAGACTCGTCAAAGTGCTGAACTAGAAAGTGGGCATCATGCTCACTGAAATTGTGGAAAAGATGGCTGTGTGCTGTGGCAGTTGGTACTTACAGTTACATGGGTTGTCAGCTGCACTCTGGGACTTCCCCGTTACGTGGCCACAGTCTCTACAGGGAGCTTCCTCACCTCTGTCCAGTCACAGTCCCCAGGTATAGCGATCAGCTGCCTGCTTGTACAGTGCATCATTTCCTTCACGTTGGTCATGAGGACGTTTTCACTATAAATGTTATAAACATCCCGGACAAGACTTTCAAGCTCAGTGAGCAGCCATTTCGCACTATCCCCTTGACATAAGATTTTAATTTTAGTGCACGGAACTTGATGGCTAGCCACATATCGTATGCATCATTTTGTGACAGTGATATGGGAGGCAGAGGCACCATGTTCACACTGTACCACAGGAGCTAGGAGGCGCTCTAAATCGACGTAAACGACGAAGGGACAGAAGTGTTGGTGACAGGCATTCTTAAACTTCGAGAACCGTTTATCCTTGATAAGCATTTCCACACCTATTGTTTCCTGGCTCTAGCAGTCAATCAAGTGCCTTTCAAGATACATGCTCTTGGTAAACGACTAGAGACATCTACAGCAAAAATATCTTGCACCTTTTTTGTTTTCATTTCAGAGGAACGTAGGTGGGACATGCATTTTATCCAAACGTTGTGTTGCTTATCGTCTTCAGAGATAAGCAGCAGGTCTACACTTTTTGGATGTTTCTCGGTTAATATGGACAAGAAGAGGGGACCACCTAATTTACGCTCGACTTCTTTGTCGATGTGCCACACAGCGTGTTAATGTTTGTCTTCTTCTTATGGCTCTCCTACATTCGGCCATAAACGAGAAGTTAGAACGCCAGTGGACATCTGGTGTTTGTTGTGTATCTGTATGCCCTGAATTTTTTGGTTAATTTCTATCGCTAGCGAGAAGCAACCATGGAAATCAATTTAAATTCCTCTCATCATTATTCCGGGCATTAGGACATGCTTTTTGTTAGCGGTATATACTTTTGAACAGAGATGTAACTGAACCCCACAATAAGTTGATCAAAACCTTATGAACATAAATCAAGGTAGGGTATACAGCTGAGTGTCTTACAGGACTCCCTTTCCTGCACCTCAGAAAAGTGACTCAGTATGACCACTCTGGTATCGACTCACCCCATGATGTCACGACAGCTCTCCCCCTAACTTGGACAATGCTCTTCTCCGCGACAACACGTCGAACTCCTAATAACTCTGCACACGAGAAGGAGAAAGAGACGCAGTTGATAAGTATCTAAGGAAGGAGAAATAAAAATCCGTATTCGTATAATAATAATAAATTCTGAGTACTTACACACAGAACTGTTGTTGTGTTCATTACTGGAATACACTTCCAGCAACTCATCGTCAGCAGGCATGTTTGTCATTAAGGGCATATCCAGCATGGGTACTAGAGGAGCTGCATGACGTCGGCAGGGGAATGTGTCTGAAAGAATATGGACAAGCCCAAACGAAAACACAGGTGCAAAAGAACTAGTAGCTGGTGGTCGCGTCAAAACAGCGATAATCGCATTGGGTACAAACTAGAGCATCTCAAAAATAACAAACAAAAAATTTAATACTGTAGAATAAGCGATATCTGCCTCTGAACGATCGAAGTCGTCCCCCAGAGATCATCATCATCGTCATCATCATTATCAGCTGCTGGGTTCAGATCCCACAGCGAGTAACGCCTGCTCACACCTAGAAAAGAAGAAGTAGAACCCATAAGAATAACTTACACTACTAGCCATTAAAATTGCTACACCAAGAAGAAATGCAGATGATAGACGGGTATTCATTGGACAAATATATTATTCTAGAACTGACAGTGATTACATTTTCATGGAATTTCGGTGCATAGATCCTGAGAAATGAGTACCCAGAACAACCACCTCTGGCCGTAATAACGGCCTTGATACGTCTGGGCATTGTGTCAAACAGAGCTTTGATGGCGTGTACAGGTACAGCTGCCCATGCAGCTTCAACACGATACCACAGTTCATCAAGAGTAGTGACTGGCGTATTGTGACGAGCCAGTTGCTCGGCCACCATTGACCAGACGTATTCAATTGGTGAGAGATCTGGAGAATGTGCTGGCCAGGGCAGCAGTCGAACATTTTCTGTATCCAGAAAGGCCCGTACAGGGCCTGCAACATGCGGTCAGGAATTGTCCTGCTGAAATGTAGGATTTCGCAGGGATCGAATGAAGGTAGAGCCACGGGTCCTAAGACATCTGCAATGTAACGTCGACTGTTCAAAGTGCCGTCATTGCGAACAAGAGATGACCGAGACGTGTAACCAATGGCACCCAATACCATCACGCCGGGTGATACGCCAGTATGGCGATGACGAATACGCGCTTCCCATGTGCGTTCACCGCGATGTCGTCAAACACGAATGCGACCATCGTGATGCTGTAAACAGAACCTGGATTCATCCGAAAAAATGACGTTTTGCCATTCGTGCACCCAGGTTCGTCGTTGACTACACCATAGCAGGCGCTCCTGTCTGTGATGCAGCGTCAAGGGTAACCGCAGCCGCGGTGTCCGAGCTGATAGTCTATACTGCTGCAAACGTCATCGAACTGTTCGTGCAGATGATTGTTGTCTTGCGAACGTCCCCATCTGGACATGGCTGCACGATCCATTACAGCCATGCGGATAAGATGCCTGTCATCTCGGCCGGCCGCCGTGGCCGTGCGGTTCTGGCGCTGCAGTCCGGAACCGCGGGACTGCTACGGTCGCAGGTTCGAATCCTGCCTCGGGCATGGGTGTGTGTGATGTCCTTAGGTTAGTTAGGTTTAAGTAGTTCTAAGTTCTAGGGGACTTATGACCTAAGATGTTGAGTCCCATAGTGCTCAGAGCCATTTATACCATTTGAACCTGTCATCTCGACTGCTAGTGATACGAGACCGTTGGGATACAGCACGGCGTTCCGTATTACCTTCCTGAACCCACCGATTCCATATTCTGCTGACAGTCATTGGATCTCGACCAACGCGAGCAGCAATGTCGCGATACGATAAACCGCAATCGCGATAGGCTACAATCAGACCTTTATCAAAGTCGGAAACGTGATGGTGCGCATTTCTCCTCCTTACACGAGGCATCATAACACCGCTTCACCAGGCAACGCCGGTCAACTGCTGTTTGTGTATGAGAAATCGGTTGGAAACTTTCCTCATGTTAGCATCTTGTGTGAATGCTCTGAAAAGCTAATCATTTGCATATCACAGCATCTTCTTCCTGTCGGTTACATTTCGCGTCTGTAGCACGTCATCTTCGTGGCGTGGCAATTTTAATGGCCAGTAGTGTATAAACAAAAACACTGTAGAAAATATGTATAGTTGCTTTCATCCTCAGCCAAGCTGACCATGATGAATGACGTCACACCGTCGTCGGTAAACAGTGACAGCAGTGCGGCGTCATCATTGTTATCCAACGTGCGTGGCCATGACTGCAGTCACCATCGTCGTCACGGATACCGCACGAGCGCTTGACTCCGATATCAGGGCTGGCTGGCAGTCGGAGAGGGAGCGAGACTCGGGTCGCCCTCCGCAGGGCTGTTTACAAACCCCTTCAGCCACGCAGCGCGCGCTGATCAGCAATTCAAGTCGCAATCCATCACGCTTTTTCTCTCCCCACTAACATTACTTACACATAGCGCATTGCGACAGTGCCCAGCGTGTTGGTACACATTTGAACACGCCCCTCACAACTTGCTACTACTCTCACTACTTACCAAGCGTGGACGCAAGGCAGCACAAACGGGTTTATTTCTCGTAAGAAGAAGAACTTCCACATATTAAACGAGTGGGATTGTGCTGTGACAGAAATGCGCGAAATGGAATATGCTGGCTGCAAGTAGCTGCTGATCGGTTACGTTTTGAGTGACACATTGCAGAAACTTCGGAAATCATCTCGACAGTTCTCCAAAAAGAGTGTAAATGTCACCTGGTAAATAAACGTAGCTGACAAAAGAACTGTAAAAAATGAGCTCGAGAGTATCTAAATAAATACAAAAATTTTATTAAGAAAATAATATTTGCACATATCTGCAACACAAGTAAATCCGTTTTTTCTCCACCACCGTACACTTGCCTAAGGTGTCTGACTGACATACAGTTGAATGATTCCAAATTCAGGATGGCAGTGTTCTTGAAAATATCCCACATTCTTGCCACCACCTCACGACCTTTGACGTGCATGACGCTCTCTCTGTGATCACAGTTTCGGAGTGACGTCAGCATATCCTCACAGGTCATTCCTGTATCGTGGCGGCTACTGCGATAGTGGAATCGAGTCAATCACGCTACTGTCTTCCAAGACATGTCACACTTTATTGTTCTGAGCAGCTGGGCAGAAGTGACAACTGTGTAGAAACTTGTCGAAACACAGACTGAGTCGACGCGTGTGACAACAGCTACATCTTCAATCATCTGTAAACATGAAGCGGCCGCACTCGTCGTGGAGGCCTCGCCCGTGAGCAACAATGTTGTACCAGGAGGCGGGCAGCTTGGACCCTGGCAAGCAGGTCTTCAGCTGTATCTACAGGTGTTTCGTACACCTACATCTTGGCATAACCGCAGAGAATGAAGTCGAGGGTTGTAAGATCCAGCGATCCCATGGCCATCAGATAAGACCCCCCTATCCAGTACTACAATGAGTGTGAGTATTCTTTAGGTGCTTGGTGCTTGCAAACATTAACATCAAAGTGGAATGATCTTGGATAATGCCCTAAAATACCTTGACTGAGAATCTTTGCTGTTGGCCTCCCATATGGGTGGCGTGGGTGTTGTCCTCATTCTAGATCTGCCTGTTTGGCTTTTGAAAACAACATCACGGATGAATGAGGCCTCATCCACAAACAATACAAACTGTATGAAGTTGGACAGTACAGCTCTGTGAACGATACTGGATTGACACAAGCAGACATAGGGCTCAAAATCCGTTCGTCGCAGTGCTTGCACATTTCATCTTTGATTACTCATTGTGCACTGTACACAGCAACACACCTCGCCATGAACACGACACAAGCTATCTGATGCGATGGACAGCTGACAGCAGGGTCAGTGGTGTGCTTGCGGCACAGGTTAATGCGCCACTGCGGTGCTCGAGTGCTACGAGCCGAGTTGTGCACAGTAGGTCCGTTTGGTGGTCAGGTGTGTACACTGTTTATCAGCTGCTACCGTTCGAGTGCACAGCGGACGTCCGAGACCTTTGCCAGAGTGTGAAGAACTGCAGGCATCATTGCAATACATGCATTCATTGAGACTGACAGTCGTTGCTTAGAAGAATTGCTATGAGCTACATTGTTGTTAGGTGGTGTATGCTGTGTATGTCCTTAACACAATAAATATGCACTTTCGAGTGTTGGTTCCCTATCTCAATATAATCTATTGTGGAACTACTGTCACCTGTTTCAGTGTTCTGTACAAACTCTCCATCCTGGGAATCAAGATTCCCAATAATTTTTGCCTGTTATCGACACTTTTTTAACTTTACTAGCAAGATTCTGGTCCCAGGAATACCAAGATCGGTTCAAAAATTCCACGTTATTTCCTCAGCCCAGCCCAAACAATCAAGAACAAGCAAGCAGAGGACTTTAGTTTATGTATGTAGGGAGAGAAGATTTAATAACACATTTCTGTTTACGTACTAAATCATGAATACAACATACAATTTGTTTTTGCATGCAATAATGTTCGTATGTTATACTTTCGTGATGAATACAATGTATGTCCAAATCGAAAACATTTTTATGTGATATAATTACAAGTTAACAAGTTTCAGATTTTTTGCTTTACTTGTACCGGAAAACTTAGTTGTAGCCAAATCTCATGATTCCAAGTCAATGGAGAGCGCCCTACAGGTTTCGATGAGTGAGTTTTCGATTATCAAAACACGAGACATAAACGGCCGTCCGTATCTGTTGACTGGAGTCAGCTATAAGCTTACAATTTTTACGCCGCCAAGGGTCCGATACCTTTGTATGTGACATAATTTGAACATGATACCCAGAACTGATCCAGAGAAAAAGATTCCCAGCAGATGGACACATAAATAGACAGACTGATAAAAAATAATACGAAAAGTATTTTCTAGGGTTAAATAGTTACCAATTATGGATTTTAAGATTTTTTTCCTTTATTTGCACTGTGAAATCTGGCTTCTTCCAAAATGTCATGATTCTAAATCAACAGGGAGCGCCTTATAGATTTTTGTGAGTGACTTTTCAAGTATGAAAATGTGTAATTAAATGGCCATATCTTTACTGCATTGACTTAGAAGCCTACAATTTGTACAACGCCAAAGGAGCATAGACCTTAATATGTGACACAAATGTGAACTTCGTACCCGAAAATGATCCAGAAAAAATGATTTTAACACTTGGACAGTCAATACATACCATCAAATCTGCAATATTCGAGACGTGTTCAGATACAGACGACATTGTGTTAGATGACGAGCAACAAACGCAAATTTTCGGCAAAAGCGATCAGCCAGGCAACAGACAAACGCTACAAAATTTTGAGTCGAACTGACATTTCGTGTGTGCACAATTAACTGAGATAATGGTTCAGATATAGAGCGGCTGATGTCTATCGTTGCGTTTGTAGAAGGTCATAACATGTGTTCAGGTTTCTCACAGCGTTGGTAACGAGTAGGATTTTGACGGATTTGTCAACAGTCTGGCCATTCTATTTTCGAAAATCGTTCAAAAGTTTGAATAGAATCTCGTCAGAGTTCCAGCCACGCCATGTGGCTTTACACGTAGGAACTCGACGCTGCTGGCAGCTCCAGAGCATTTCAGTTGGATACATCGTCACGGGAGTATACATTGATACATTCAGACGTCTGTAATGTCAACTACCAAGAAATATCTGCACCTCTCTTATCGGATGTCACAGTTTGAGAAATGTATTTATTTAATAAAACCCCACTAGGCATCTGCTGTGCAGTAATGTTTTTATGCCTGTACAAAACTGAATGTACTACAGTCATGTGCTGGCAGTAATTTCAGTGTCAAGTAATAGTGCTACATGTAACTGTATACTAAGACAGGCTGCTGCTTGTGGATGTTATGAACGTAATTTGAACTATTTTCTGTGTGTCTCAGGGTAACCACGCAAGTGATCAGCAACTCCACGGTTGGATTAAGGACATGAAACGTGTGAAAGACATGCTGCGCACGAAATTAACCGGATGGTTACATGACATGCAATTAGTCAGCAAACAGGTGGAGCACTACGAGGTGGAAGAAGACAAGGACGGGCCAGGGGACTTGATAATCAGGTATAAACCAGTGTACACTCAAATGTCTGTCGCACTCACTATGGTTTATTGGAGTTTATCTCACTTTTATCCATTAAAGTATTCATTAAAGTTATAGAAAACATAGGGGTCATTTAATTCAGAATGGAGTAAAGAACTAGCACTAATAGGCAGTAGTGAAGGACATGGTTACAGAAACTCGTGATTTACAAAGGTTTTTGACTCCGTTTAGCCTTCGATTTTTTGATTCGCATTGTGTCTTAAAATGTGCCACGTATTACGTAACAGACCAGCGGAGAAAACTGACACAAAAAACGATGCTACTGCATTTACTAGAGGAAGTATTGATGGTTACACATACTTCCGAAGTTTTCATAATTTGTGAAAACAATGATGTGGAACCTGACACGAAAAGTGAGCGTGTCCTCGTCTTATTCGGGACAAAAAAAAAAAAAAAAAAAAACACTTCGGGAGAAATTACGGTAATACCGTCTAGTTGCGACTCTAGTCCAGATACTGGCATCCAGTCGGTGAGGAAAAGAGGCCACAAGTCATGTTCATCTCAATAGATGGAGGAAAAATCCAAGCAGCGATGAGGGAAGATGGGAAGACGTCAGCAGAGGGCAGGAAGCGGATAGCCATCGTTCTTATATTTTGTCCTGTGGTTGGTGTGTTTAAATCAGTCCGTAGCATAGAGCGTAAATACTGGAGGTTGCGAGCGGGAGGAAAGCGGAATAGTCTCTCGAGTGGTTGACATATGGGGCCGTGGAATAGAGTATTGTAGGAGATACGTTGGCACTATGGAGGGTGACCAGGTGGCTTCCTGTGTGGGAATGGGCAAGCTCCCAGCAGGCACCCCAGGTCTTGTGGCTTTGTTGTTGGACTCTTTTAGGTGGCTTATTGTGAGGTAGCTATGGAGGTGGAAAACATGGATTAGAATGGACAATTAGACTCAGTCGTGATTGCTATCAATAGGATGAAAGACTTCTGCAGTTATATCTGAAGATGTCGGTAGGGGAGCTACTTTGGGATGAGTGTGTCTGGGAAATGGACTAGGTCTTCTGAAACGAAGGTGATCAACCGACATCCACAATTAAGTTCATCATGAGAATTGATGTAGGTAAACAGCTGTGGACAGGCAGTGGTCAGTGTGAGGAACGAAATTATGTGCTATAGGATGATGACAGAGACAGGCAGTAGCACAGATCACGGTCAGGGTGGTACAATACACACGCAGGATAAAGTATTATGCAGGATGATTGAACATGATTTGCAGCCAACTGGAGCTGTTTTTGAGGAACGGTATTGTTACTCCACGATGTTTATTGAGTGGGGATTTTCGGTTTGCTACTCCACATCTGTCATCAGAACTGTGAGTGGGTTACCGGTTCACTGTGTACGGACACATGCACATAGTGTGACGGGATAAAACTATCGACATTGTGTCAGGCAGTGGGAATGAAGGTAACAGTGGTTGGGAAGGTGAACTGAAAATCGGAGATGGGTAGATTTCAAGACAGGGGTGCACTACACAAAGGAAGCAGCTGATCGGATAGCAGAGTACTTGTGGAGTGCACGTGGGGGGTTTCAGGCTAGCCAGTAGTTTGAGGTACTCTCATGAACACTCGCCAGTTGGTACACCTTTAGGGAAATCAGATAGCTTTCAGAGTAAAGTTAGTTCGACTCTGAAACTTTTATCAGTCAACTGTCGAAGTATTTGTAACATAGTTCCCAAATTTGCTCTCCTCCATGAACGTTCTCAGCCTCAAATTATTCTTGAATTGAGAGCTGGCTAAGACCCTAAGTAAAAAAACTCTGAGATATTTAGCGAGTCTTGGAATGTTTATCGGAAAGACATATTCGACGCGGTAGGAGGGGAAGTGTTTATTGCAGTTGACAAAAAATATTCTCTTTACTGAGGTTGAATTTGAGTGCAATAGTGAAGTTACGTGGTCGCACATAACAGGACTAGGTGAAACCATATTAGTTGTTGGATGTTTTTACCACCCACCCGACTCCGCTGGAGCCATTCAATGAAGGTAAATAGTCAGCACTGCATAAATATCAAGATCACGCGACACAAGCTGGCGGTGACCTTAACCTACCGAGTATAGACTGGGACGTCTATGGCTTCACTGCAGGTCGTGCAGACAGACAGTCTTGTGAAGGACTTTTGAATACATTTTCCGAAAACTGTGTTGAGCAGCTAGTTCGTCAGCCAGCACAAACAGGCAGGACCTTATCGATGGCGTCAGCATAGAGACGGGGATTAGTGAACATGATGTCATCATAGCGACTATGGTTACGAAAGTGAGTAAATCAGTCAAGAACGCTAGGAGAGTTGATATGCAGTTGTCAGCGTCTCACTTAGACAATAAAATACAATCATTTAATTCCAGAATTATGGTCATAGAGGAATTATGGCTAAAGTTTAAAGAGATTGTAAATCGTGATCCGGAAAAGTATGCGCCTACTAAGTGGAGTACGGGCGGAAAAGACTCATCGTGCTTTAATAACAAAATTCGGAAAATGCTGAGGAACGAAAGGCTGTTACATTCTCGGTTCAAAAGAGAACGCGCAAATGAGGACAGCAAGATTTGTAGATATTCGTGCGTCTGTGAAAAGATCTCTGCGCGAATCATACAACAGCTACCACCGGAGAACCGGAAAAAGTTTTGGTCCTCTGCAAAATCGTTAAGCGGATCCAACGCTTCTATTCAGTCACACGTTGACCAGTCTGCTTTGGCGCTAGAATACTCCAAAAGGAAGGCCGAAGTTAAAAATTCCTCGTTTAAGAAATCGTTCACGCAGGAGAATGGTACAAACGTGCCGTCGTTTGACCATCGCACAGAGTCCCGTGTGGAAATCATAGTAATGAGTACCCCTGGCGTAGAGAAACAGCTGAAACAGCTGAAAATAAATAAGTGGCAATGCCTAGGTGGAATGCCAGTTTGGTTTTACAAAAAGTAGTGTACGGCATTGGCCCCTTACTTAGCTTGCATTTACCGCGAATCTTGCGATCAGCGCTAAGAACCAAGCGAATGGAAAAAAGTGCAAGTAAAGAAAGGTAAAAGAACGGACCCAGAAAATTGCAGACTAATATCCCTAACACCTGTTTCCTGCAGAATCCTTGAACATATTCTCAGTTTGAACATAATCAACTTTCTTTAGACTAAGGAGCTTATGTGCACAAATCAACACGGTTTTGGTAAGCATCGCTTCTGTGAAACTCACCTTTTCCTTTTCTCGCATGATGTACTGAGAGCTATGGATGAAGGGCAACAGGCAGATCCCATATTTCTAGATTTCTCGAAAGCATTTGACACGGTGTCCCATTGCGGGGTGATAACGGAAGAACGAGCACATGGAATAAGTTGAGTGACTGCAGGTTGACACAAGATGACAAAATTTCTAGTTGGTGTGATGAATGGCAGGCGGCTCTTGCTGTAGACGAAAGCGGATGAGTAGCAAAAACGAACCCGCAATATCCGGATACGGCACTCCAAGTGTCCTGCTTACCACAGTCACTTCGTTGAAATATCTGGACGTAATGTTGCGAAGCGAGATGAAATTGAATAAACGTGTGAGGATTCTGGTAGGAAAGGCGAACGGTCGACTTGGGTTTATTGGGAGAGTTTTGTGAAAGTGTGGTTCGTGTGTGAGGGAGACCCCGTGTAGGACGCCAGAGCGACTTCTCGTTCAGCATTGCTCGAGTGTTTGGGATCTGCACCAGGTCGGATTGAAAGAAGGCATCGAAACAATTCAGGGGGAGCAGGTAGATTTCTTACCGGAGGTTCGATCAGCATGCAAGTGTTACGTATATGCTTCTGGAGTTCAGCAGCAGATTCTATGAGGGTTCTTCCAGATCCGGAAACGCACTCATCCACTCCCTAGGTCGGTATGACGTGTCCCGCGATAAGCATAAGCGCCCTATGACGATCTTCGACGATTAAGTCGAAGAGAAAATCCCAATACCCAATCCCTAATCCAGTTCCTTCCCACATAACACCAATCTCTTCGCCTACCTCAGGCAAGTACCAGACTCACTCACAACAAGTCACAGACACCAAAAAACTATAGAAAGATCACACACACACGTTCACAGGGGAGTAAAAGCCGAAAGGCTACAAACTCCCCCTCACACTTCCCCAAAGAGGGGAAAGTAACAGATGTGAGCAGCGGCAGGGAAGAAGACACTCATTTCGAAGAAAACAAGTGTAGAGAACCTGGCTGCAGAACGATCCTAATGACGCCAGCATACATTTCTGGTAGGGACCACGAAGACAAGATACGAGGAATCACGGCTCCTAAGGAGGCATATAGACAGGCGTCTGTTCTCGCTCTGTCAGCGAGCGGAACAGGAGAGGCAACGACTAGTTGTGGAACAGGGTACCCTCCGCCACGCACCGCACGGTGGCTTGCGGATTATGTATGTAGATGTAGATACAAAAGACGATAGTTGAAAGGAATTATTGGTTTCATGTCCGTAAATTTAGTGAAAACACTTTTGGCTTGGTTTCATTTGGGATCGTGATGTTTTATCTATTCTATTTCATTTGTTTGAGTCTTGTGACTGCATGCATGGGGCTTGTAGTGTAATAGGTGGCCCCAGTTGTGTGTAGATAAGGACATTGACAGGAGTTTATGACGGCGGTGACGAATGTGGATGTGGTTGGAACTTCTGGCTCCGGCAGTGGTGGGGGCGATGGGGCGGGCCGCGGATGAGGGCTGGCGACGGTGATGGCGACAGAGCCAGCGACGCTGCTGGAGAAGGAGTCGACGGTGGCGCAGGTGGCGGCGACGGTGGTGGAGCATTTGACGGAGGCAGTGGCGATGGGGCTGCCAGACTACGGCTCTCTGTGAGTGGTGAAGCAATGAAGACGACGACGAAGGGTGGGAGATGATCGGCGAAGAACCACTGGGAGAGTCCATGTGAGAGCTGAGGTGCTGGCGGAGTGTAGTGGGGCGTGTCAGTAAAACGGAGGATATACTTCGTACTGGAAATTTTGGGAGGACATTTTGAGGTTAACATGAGTAAAGCGAGTCAGAGAATATACTCCACCCGTGAACGTGCTCATCGCGAGTAAAAAGGTGAGGGATGTTGCTTAAGACAAAGAATGTTCTCCGATTACGTATGAATAAAACTAGAGGAGCTTCTCACAATCGGAAAACATTGAAACGAGCTCTTTAGCATTCTTTGAGCTGAGTAAGTTCTGTTCAGGTTAAGTTTTACATACTTTTTGACAGTAATGGCAGAATTCATGCTGCTTCGAAGGCAATGAAAGATATATGTAGCCCAAGAAAATGCTGAACAGAGACACTGTAGAAGTTTATATGGGTTTCACAATAAGAACATTACTTGCCTGGTGAACTTCCCTCCAGAAAATCACCAAAGAAGAGGGGACGACCTTTCAAAAGAAGTAAAAATTAAAACATTCTTACTGCTTTTTAGTAGACCTAAGTTTTCAGACTAACGTACGAGAAAACTTCGGTGTAGGCCTACACCAAACAACGGTGTCACTGACACTTCCAGTTGTTCACCATGGTAACCAAAATTATCTCGTGTTAGAGAACTCTGACAGAGTTCCGGCTTGGAGTAGATAAAAAGTCATGTAATCTTAAGATTTCGTTCGCATAATGTTCGCCTAACTTCTGTAACTGAAAAGTTTTCCGTATGTTGTAAATTCGGTAACATCTCAAGAAAATGCATTTTCGTAAGCTGTACGTAATTGTCTTAATAATTTGTTGGCGCATATAAAATAAACAAAATGAAACGTAGTGCAACACACTGGTGCCGGTTCCAGACAGGTCGCCCGTTTGAGGGAGCTGAATGACACGTGACACTGCACGTGCTTTCTGTGCCGGACACGGCAGACCACGCACACCGAGAACTCAGCAGGGAGCAGAGGTAGTGAGAAAAAGGAACCCTCTCGTCACAGATTATGGCTTCGAATGTTTTGCTCGTAAGAGCTTTCTCAGAGATTTTCCTTTTGCTCCGAGAATCTTCCCTAGAGAACGTCGTCTTGTTTGTTCATACGACCCAGCGTGTTTACCTTCTGTTGGATGTCAGTACAAAGGCGATGACCAAAGACGCATGAGGGGCCACAGAGCTCCAGCGGCAGTGGTGCAGCTTAGGTACCGCCCTCCTAGTCCAGGCAGCGCGCCATTTCGTGTCTCTTCTGTAGTTCACGTATCGCCATTTACAGTCGGTCATTTCTAAATTCCTCCAATCCACTTCATTACTGGACTCGCATGATAGCCTTGGTAATGGCTCCAGCACTACAGGCCAAAGCCGCCTATAGCACACAGACCCTGCCTCTGCACGCAAATTGTCGACGATTGACTTCCGTCGCAGCGGTCTGCCCCGCTTGTCGACACTCCAGCTCCATGTGGCGAGTATTTATTGCGTCCTCTGTTGATTTGCCACTTTGTGTTGCAACGCACTTGCTCCTAAACTGAATATGGTATCATTATAGCTGTGTAGTACATTCCCAACTGTCCAGAAGTTTCGAGATTTTCTTTAGAGCTTGTTTCAGTGGATATTGTTTGTTCACTTCCTTGCTGCATTTAAATCCGTTCTTTCGTTGCCTTATGGAATGAACGGCTCCATTATGTTAAAAACAGCCCTTTCTCGAAAATCTTCCCCAACCAAATCTCGGTATAATGTTTATTCAGATCATTGTCAATATGCACGTACATCCTGCATCTGGGGCGTAGAAATGATGATTTTCATCACGGCACGGGTTCTGAGTCCCAGCTTGTCAGTGTAGTAGGTGTGGTACTGTACCTCCAAGCAGAACAGCGTGCTGCTGTACGTCACGTGGAAATGATGGCTCAAATGGCTCTGAGCACTATGGGACTTAACTGCTACGGTCATCAGTCCCCTAGAACTTAGAACTACTTAAACCTAACTAACCTAAGGACAGCACACAACACCCAGCCATCACGAGGCAGAGAAAATCCCTGACCCCGCCGGGAATCGAACCCGGGAACCCGGGCGTGGGAAGCGAGAACGCTACCGCACGACCACGAGATGCGGGCACACGTGGAAATGATTTGCGAGCCTTAGCACCATGGCACCACATGCCTTATGGGAGGGACTGCTTTCCGGTCAAACTGGGGACCCAGACATCACACGGAACTCATTATGATGCAGCTTCATGCTTTAATTGGCAACGTCGTTGTCAAGTAACAGTGATAACCAAGGACCATACTACAAGGAGTACAGGGAGTACTGATTGTTCTGCATTGTATCTGGCAGTACAGAAACTTTCCATCGTTGATGGGCTATAGGGAATGCAGTCGTAGATTAATCAGGAAAAATTGTCTCATACCCGATTCTGAGGGCTCCATTCGCATCATAAGATGTACCTGACACAGATGCATCGAATCGATGTACCGAACACTGACCTTAGGACAGAGTTTTACGGCCAACAATTTCTGTATGATAATTTTCACTGCCAAACTAGACACCCGCACCAACCAATCACGAAGCGAGTCGGAGCGAATGTTTCAGAGCCAAGTAAACAAACATTTGTATGCAGTAGTGAAGCGTCATTTTGTCAAGTTTTACGTCAGCAGACATGTACTTCTGCACGTCGAGCATAACAGTGTGAGATGGTGGGATGCACACTGCCGGATGTAAGCAGAAACATTATAAAAATGCCACAACTGACAAGGGTATAACGAGTAAAACGAAAGACCTATTGTGAAATGAAAACACATGTTTGGTATTTGCAAACACGGTTGTGAAATAGCTTAAGTCATCGTATCGCGCTGTCCTTGGCCGTTGGATTGGCTGAAAGGGACTGAATAAGTGGACCTGCTTGACGGTACACTCACGTTTGTCCATAGAGCTCTTCTTCCTGTGGGAGTTCCGCTTTCAGCTGTCATACAGTCGTTGGTGGGGAGGCTTGCGTGCCTCAGCGATACAGATAGCCGTACCGTAGGTACAACCACAATGGAGGGGTATCTGTTGAGAGGCCAGACAAACGTGTGGTTCCTGAAGAGGGGCAGCAGCCTTTTCAGTAGTTGCTGAAAGCAAGGGGAAACTACGGCCGTAATTTTTCCCGAGGGCATGCAGCTTTACTGTATGATTAAATGATGATGGCGTCCTCTTGGGTAAAATATTCCGGAGGTAAAATAGTCCCCCATTCGGATCTCCGGGCGGGGACTACTCAAGAGGATGTCGTTATCAGGGGAAATAAGACTGGCGTTCTACGGATCGGAGCGTGGAATGTCAGATCCCTTAATCGGGCAGGTAGGTTAGAAAATTTAAAAAGGGAAATGGATAGGTTAAAGTTAGATATAGTGGGAATTAGTGAAGTTCGGTGGCAGGATGAACAAGACTTCTGGTCAGGTGACTACAGGGTTATAAACACAAAGTCAAATAGGGGTAATGCAGGAGTAGGATTAATAATGAATAGGAAAATAGGAATCCGGGTAAGCTACTACAAACAGCATAGTGAACGCATTATTGTGGCCAAGATAGATACGAAGCCCACACCTACTACAGTAGTACAAGTTTATGTGCCAACTAGCTCTGCAGATGACGAAGAAATTGAAGAAATGTATGATGAAATAAAAGAAATTATTCAGATAGTGAAGGGAGACGAAAATTTAATAGTCATGGGTGACTGGAATTCGAGTGTAGGAAAAGGGAGAGAAGGAAACGTAGTAGGTGAATATAGATTGGGGCTAAGAAATGAAAGAGGAAGCCGCCTGATAGAATTTTGCACAGAGCACAACTTAATCATAACTAACACTTGG
The DNA here is from genome assembly GCF_021461385.2 of Schistocerca piceifrons. NCBI lineage: Eukaryota > Metazoa > Arthropoda > Insecta > Orthoptera > Acrididae > Schistocerca > Schistocerca piceifrons. The sequence goes on along the minus strand of NC_060148.1, from coordinate 69,950,108 downwards.
TTTAAGAATCATGATAGAAGGTTGTATACATGGAAGAACCCTGGAGATACTAAAAGGTATTAGATAGATTATATAATGGTAAGACAGAGGTTTAGGAACCAGGTTTTAAATTGTAAGACATTTCCAGGGGCAGATGTGGACTCTGACCACAATCTGTTGGTTATGACCTGTAGATTAAAACTGAAGAAACTGCAAAATGGTGGGAATTTAAAGAGATGGGACCTGGATAAACTGAAAGAACCAGAGGTTGTACAGAGTTTCAGGGAGAGCATAAGGGAACAATTGAACGGAATGGGGGAAAGAAATACAGTAGAAGAAGAATGGGTAGCTCTGAGGGATGAAGTAGTGAAGGCAGCAGACGATCAAGTAGGTAAAAAGAAGAGGGTTAGTAGAAATCCTTGAGTAACAGAAGAAATATTGAATTTAATTGATGAAAGGAGAAAATATAAAAATGCAGTAAATGAAGCAGGCAAAAAGGAATACAAATGTCTCAAAAATGAGATTGACAGGAACTGCAAAATGGCTAAGCAGGGATGGCTAGAGGACAAATGTAAGGATGTAGAGGCTTGTCTCACTAGGGGTAAGATAGATACTGCCTACAGGAAAATTAAAGAGACCTTTGGAGATAAGAGAACCACATGTATGAACATCAAGAGCTCAGATGGAAACCCAGTTCTAAGCAAAGAAGGGAAAGCAGAAAGGTGGAAGGAGTATATAGAGGGTCTATACAAGGGCGATGCACTTGAGGACAATATTATGGAAATGGAAGAGGATGTAGATGAAGATGAAATGGGAGATACGATACTGCGTGAAGAGTTTGACAGAGCACTGAAGGACCTGAGTCGAAACAAGGCCCCCGGAGTAGACAAAATTCCATTGGAACTACTGACGGCCTTGGGAGAGCCAGTCCTGACAAAACTCTACCATCTGGTGAGCAAGATGTACGAAACAGGCGAAATACCCTCAGACTTCAAGAAGAATATAATAATTCCAATCCCAAAGAAAGCAGGTGTTGACAGATGTGAAAATTACCGAACCATCAGTTTAATAAGCCACAGCTGCAAAGTACTAACACGAATTCTTTACAGACGAATGGAAAAACTAGTAGAAGCCGACCTCGGGGAAGATCAGTTTGGATTCCGTAGAAATACTGGAACACGTGAGGCAATACTGACCTTACGACTTATCTTAGAAGAAAGATTAAGGGAAGGCAAACCTACGTTTCTAGCATTTGTAGACTTAGAGAAAGCTTTTGACAATGTTGACTGGAATACTCTCTTTCAAATTCTAAAGGTGGCAGGGGTAAAATACAGGGAGCGAAAGGCTATTTACAACTTGTACAGAAACCAGATGGCAGTTATAAGAGTTGAGGGACATGAAAGGGAAGCAGTGGTTGGGAAGGGAGTAAGACAGGGTTGTAGCCTCTCCCCGATGTTATTCAATCTCTATATTGAGCAAGCAGTAAAGGAAACAAAAGAAATATTTGGAGTAGGTATTAAAATCCATGGAGAAGAAATAAAAACTTTGAGGTTCGCCGATGACATTGTAATTTTGTCAGAGACAGCAAAGGACTTGGAAGAGCAGTTGAACGGAATGGATGGTGTCTTGAAGGGAGGATATAAGATGAACATCAACAAAAGCAAAACGAGGATAATGGAATGTAATCGAGTTAAGTCGGGTGATGCTGAGGGTATTAGATTAGGAAATGAGACACTTAAAGTAGTAAAGGAGTTTTGCTATTTGGGGAGCAAAATAACTGATGATGGACGAAGTAGAGAGGATATAAAATGTAGACTGGCAATGGCAAGGAAAGCGTTTCTGAAGAAGCGAAATTTGTTAACATCGAGTATAGATGTAAGTATTTTCTGAAAGTATTGGTATGGAATGTAGCCATGTATGGAAGTGAAACATGGACGGTAAATAGTTTGGACAAGAAGAGAATAGAAGCTTTCGAAATGTGGTGCTACAGAAGAATGCTGAAGATTAGATGGGTAGATCACATAACTAATGATGAAGTATTGAATAGGATTGGGGAGAAGAGAAGTTTGTGGCACAACTTGACCAGAAGAAGGGATCGGTTGGTAGGACATGTTCTGAGGCATCAAGGGATCACCAATTTAGTATTGGAGGGCAGCGTGCAGGGTAAAAATCATAGGGGGAGACCAAGAGATGAATACACTAAGCAGATTCAGAAGGATGTAGGTTGCAGTAGGTACTGGGAGATGAAGAAGCTTGCACAGGATAGAGTAGCATGGAGAGCTGCATCAAACCAGTCTCAGGACTGAAGACCACAACAACAACAGTCTTTACGGAAAATTATCGCAGATGTCACTTCACCTAAAGCAGATAGGAAACTCCCTGGCAGGTCAGAGCCGTGTGTCGGATCCCCGACGTTTCAAGTGACTGCACTCTCCACTGCAGAGTGAGGATTCTCCCAGGAAGCAACTCCCGAGGCCTCTGGTCACTGCAGTGCCCATCCTTCCGGGAGCGCTGGTCCAGCCAGCCGTGCAGGGGAGCTTCTGTGACGGCTGGAAGGCAGCGGCTGAGGTACTGGCGGAAGTAAGGCTGTGACGGCGGTTCTCGGTTCCTGCCTGCCCAGCTCTATGTCTATCTTTTTAAGGGCGTCATATTCGCCATTGACTTTAAAAATTATTTGTTTTACTATTGCAGTTTCGGCCTATTGAGCCATTTCCAAGTGGTAATGTGTGCTTCAGCTCATGACAGACATGTGTACATGTCAGCGTCTAAAATCATCTATAACAAATTTGAACAATTCATTCATATCCTTAACATAAATATCACATGTTCACTCTCTTGCAATGAATACGAAATTCTTCTTTAAAGAAAAGAGGTATTCTGCGGAAAGCGCTGCAGTTCTGCTGTTTGATGTGTCTGAAACCAGTTAAAACGGTATAGTAGCACAGAACGGAGTGGATGATCTGCAAGAAATAGTTACAATCGGTATCTCACTCTAGTGCTCTGAAATCTAAAGATGAAATCTCGATGCGCTGAAATGCACCAATGGGTTTGCGTTTGTTTGCTGTCTTTCTATGCATCCTTTAAAGAATGAAAAAGTTCCAGGTTTGTGTCCCAGTCTGGCACACAGTACTCATCTACCAGGAAGTATCTTATGCACTGCTGAGTGGAAATCCGTTCTGGATACTTTTAGCCGCACGGGATTAGCCGAGCGGTGTGAGGCGCTGCAGTCATGGGGTGCGGCTGGTCCCGGCGGAGGTTCGAGTCCTCCCTCGGCCATGGGTGTGTGTGTGTTTGTCCTTAGGATAATTTAGGTTAAGTAGTGTGTAAGCTTAGGGACTGATGACCCTAGCAGTTAAGTCCCGTAAGATTTCACACACATTTTTGGATACTTGTACGTTCTTGCATAAACTATACATGCTAGGTTTTCAACTTTTAACCTGGCAGCTTGTGTGCTACAGGCGGCCGCTGTTGAGTGAACGCCTGCTGCGCTATCAGCCGTGGAGCCCCTCCTTTGACGACGACTACAGTGCGCTGTGCAAGGAGCGGCAGCCAGAGGCGTCGCAAATGTTCAGCCTCGCTGACGAACTGTACGCCTTCCATCGTTTCTACTGGTACCATGCAGCTGAGCGCATCGATTCATCCTACGGAAAGATTGTAGGTAAGTTTAATACTGGGGCCCGGCCACTTCACGGTTATGCGCTGACAAGTGTTCAAGTTGTTCGAGGAATGAAATTCAAATATCCTTCTGAATATGTAGTTTTAGCTCTTGCGTGATTTTGCATGCCACGCAAGGTAATCTCTGGTGCTCTTTCCAAAGTCAGTGTTCAGATTCCCCGGCAACTCTCCGTCTGGATCTATGACAAGTTTACGTGACACAAAGGTCAAAGGTGTACCCCCAGCTGCTCGTGGCCCGTGAAGGTTTCGATGCCGGCGATGTACAGAGGCTGTGTGATGTTTTGGAGACGTTACTCAAGTGCCATCTGGCTGCTAATGATTGTGCAACACACTCGAAACAAGTGGGTGTCTCACAAATAATGTTTGCATCCTCAGCCTAACAGGCGACCACCTCACCTGGGGAGTCTGCCAGTGTCTGGTACACTGAACAACTCGTCTCCCTCCCGTAGGAGGCACGCAACACCTCTAAAACAGGGCCCATCCCACAGCACTTTGAACTCCGTCTCTGAACGCCAGTGCAGATAAGACCTTCATACATGTGCGACACGTGCCTCATATAAAAAAGTGTTCCTTCTTATCTTCTATAAACGCTCTAAACTTCTGTACACGTAGTTTTTTTTTCAGACCTAGTCTAAGGCTTGTTTTAAAAATGGCGAATGGTTTCTGCAACTTAACGGCTTCAGACAAGCTAATGTTTAGTCAATACTGTAACGTGTAGTGTTCTACATTTCTCATCTATGATCCTGGCATGATACTGTTCGTATTTACTAATTTTCTTTGACGGACAATATTTCGATTTGTAACTGAACAGTTAATTGTATCAGATACACTGCTAATATTATCCTTACAAGTGTTAATACTATGAACTGTAGTAGGACTGAGGAAACACTGTATTTTCAGCTATCGCACCTGTTTGCTAAAGAACTCTATTTGTTCGAATCACTATATTCTTTAAATTTATTGTTTTACTCTCGTTGCTGGACTTTATCTCTTACTCGATCATCTATCTATCGTGCACCAGACATGAAACGAGCTGTAATCGTCCATTTCTTTCTTTGTAACTCTCTGACAGCTTCTTGTTCGGTAGGGAGTACCTCCATTTAAATGAGAGGAAGGGGGGACAGTGAGCTTGTGCTCCCTCAGCGGAAAAATTATTTATGCCTGCCGTTGTCACTCTTGACCGCTTCAGGCAATCGAACTTGCAGGGTTCTAATTGGTAGTAAACCAACTAATTAAAAAACTAAGGTGGTCGAAAAGGGTTACAACACATAAAGAAGTAAGTCATCATAAGAATATGCGTATATTAGAACCACGGACTGTAATACTGCGAAGAACGGTCTTTACAAAATTTCGGCTGCAGCCGATAATTTACTCCAGACACTCATAAGAATAATAGTGGCACATAAACGGAAATACGCATTGTTAACAAGTTACTAAACAGGCAGACTTTTACCCCATCTGTTTCTAGACTCAGCTGCACTCGGCAGCAACTCTATAACTATGACTGAAACTGTTATGGACACCGAGAACAAACGTGTGAGCTGTAGTTGATGTTTCAATTCCTCACGAGTGGCGACAAGATATTAAAGAATGAGCAGCGACAAGACCTTACAGAGTTGTGGACAACTAACCGTTTGTCTGGAAGCTAACTTTAAGCCCGACATTGAAGATATCTTCAGGGGAATGTTGTCATGATAATCCAGAGAGATCGGAGAGATCGTGGCGTGGCAGTTCGGTCGAGATAGGGAGGGGGGGGGGGAGGGGGAGGGGGAGAGAAAGAAGAAACGGGTGCGAATCTCTTCTGAGCACGTGGCGATGTTGGAGATGGCTTGCGACATCCAGCGGGCTGCTACAACGGCCCTGTCTGAAAGAGTTGCCCTCGCCACTATTAAAACCGTGGTGCTTTACTGTCGGCTGTTTAACGCATCACTGTCCAGCAGAACTAGATGCTTGCCCACAACAGACCAACGTATCAGGAACTGAGTCCTGATTTGCTGTCGCTGCCATTGTGTAAAATCAACTAAATCGCAAATCCGAGGCTACAGATGTCAAAAATACTTCCTGTGTGACGACTATCTGACCCGGTATCGCAGAACCACCTGGCCTATCCCAATTACAAACAAGACCAGTCCAAGTTGCAAATTTTTATTTTTTATTCATTCGATGATTTGTTTCGGACCGAGACCCATTTTCAAATCACCATAACATAGTCGAAAATGGCATTTCCGAAGATGTCAAAAACGTGCAATGAACATTTACAGTGCATGCAGATAACTCATCGAATGAACAAAACCTCGGAACGGTTTTTCGTTCACTGATTACCAGAAGTTGCTGACCCAAACTACAGCAGCATACTGGAAGTTCGTAAAACCACCCATGTTAACTGGGCCCAAATGTACAATCCTTGCACAACTGCATCATCTACACAGCCTCAACTCGAATGATCTAATAAATATAATGTAAACGCATTATTCACGATACTATACTTACATTCTGCATCCCAACAACTACATGCATTGCATCCTCACCATCAAATATATTGAGTTCAGATCCACAGTGTTCTACACCATCAGTCGAGCTCACCGTCATCATCTCAACAGTTTTTTGTGTCGCATCCCTAACATGAAAGACATCCAGTTTTTCCACAACATTCACTCGCCTTCTACTCTCGTCCAACAGATGACGACAACACCAACAGTCACCTTCCACTTTTAACATCCAAGTCACTTGTTCCAAAAAGCAATCCAACTTTATCTTCAGCCACACCAAAACATCAGCTTAAAACCTATACGTAACCTTGTTTCGCCACATAAAACATCAAGACAAAGCAGCAGCATAGCATTCCATCCACATGTCTGCTCCCTCAGCTCCAACGAGATCTTCATCGGTCACATGTAATCTCAATGCTACAACTATACTTTAATGAAAATTGTTACAGTTTCGTAACACAGTCCCAGTCACTATACACTCTACAAAGCACAGATAATTGCTACAACATAGAATCAGATGGTACTGCCAATGGGTGCTTGTGAGACATCCTGATACCAGCACCTCACTCTGCAGATCAGAAACCCTGGGATTGGTGATACACATGAACAAAAACACTGCCACATTTTCCATAAACTGAACAATCTATTGAAAAAGGATTCATTCTCCTCTCATCCATAACAACCACACATTACCAAACAACCTCAACAAGGCAGACTCAGTGCTTCATATCTTAAAGATATACTCACTGTATCTAATGACTGCTCGACAATTCGGTACATACAATGTCACACAAATACGACCACCATATCTCTTGGTCCCAGTTTAAAATACCTGTCTATAACGCCACAAAACGAATTAAATATAGCATTTACAACACAAGACTATAAAGCCACACATTTTGTGAGCGTGTGGGTTGGTGCTATTCTGTCATCCTGCGCAACAGATTAATCTGAGATGTACCCTTTACCCTTTGGCCCCTGCAAGATGCAATTTCCACCCCCACACTACTACAGAAGTCAGACAGACACTCCTAAAGTTCTAAAGAGAAATGCCTGAATAACTTTCAGCAATAAATACCTTCCGGAGTCGTCCACTGTAAGGAAATGACACAAAAATTCACAAAATGTCTTACGTAACTAGTGGGATACTTGGGTACTGGAGTAGTGCTAGTTAGTGTAAGATATACATGAAAGTAACGAAAATTATTATTTATTTTGCAAAAATTCTGAGAAATCACAATAGCACTTTTAGTTATGAATTGAACACGTTATTTGTGGGTTCTTTTCAGAATGTGAAGTTACCTCTTAAGGATAGGATTCGGTAATGAAATTTCTATACAAAGTTTAAGATTGTTATTGACTTGGCAGAATGGCTGAGAGCCGCACCTACTCAACTTGAATAATTATCGGTTAGAATGCTGCTAGGTACAGTGGAGGCTGTCACGTGTGATATGCAGTGAAGGGTACTGTTGTGGAGGAAATGTGGGGGTCGCAAGAGCTGTAGCTGCGATGACTGCTGTCTGCGCCGCTCGCTGCCGACAAATAAGACAACTCTCGTTCTATCTGGATTGACCTTCGCCAATCAAACTCTCCCTACGCCTTGATGAAGTCGAGGACTCCTATTCGCCCCTAGTCTAGCTATTGGCGTGGTACACAGGTCAGATAACCAGTCCACCGCGATGCCACTCAAAAATTCGCTCGCAGGCGTTTAACTATTACTCAGTCCGTTCTCACCGCACAATAAGTGTGGCGGCCAACACAGTGAACAACATTTAATCGCAAGGACTCAATACACAGTTGCACTTCGATTCGCTCTCGACAGAGGTGCTCTCCCAGTGAAGTACTGAGGAGAGACTTGTTCCTCGTTCTTTGAGTACACGTACGAGCGCGCACGCTCTCGTTATGTGTTCTCGCTCCAAGAGCGACAACGGAACGGCCCCTCTGCACGCCAGACGTGAAGGGGTATATCTTTCGATCTCTTCCATTACTCCTTCAGCTCAAGGCGTCAGAAATATCCTCTGCCAGTCAGCATTGCTCTTCTAAAACGGGAGAATGACGTTTTGTTTAAGGTGACCAATCCGGAAATCTGTAGTATCGGTGTTTGGCGTTTGCTGTCTCCCTGTGAAAATCTCTGAAACTGCGTGCTATGTGTAAAGAATGCGTAGGCTGGCCGCTCCCACACAATGTAGCGGAATTTGCTTTTAAGCCGAACACGGGGTCGTCCTTTCACTAGGGCTAACGCTGTCTGCTCTACAGGCGGTCACTGGCCGACGTAGATAGCTTGTGACCGGCCTCCTGGGGTGCAGTTGCCTCTCTCGAGCTAGAAGCTCCTGTGACCGTCGAGTCTGGAATGTGTGTGTGTGTACGCCAGCCTCGGGTATTTCAACCACGGTGCGCACTTGCGATTTATTAGTTATCTGCATATCGTTTACATGAATTCATACAATACTGACTTTATCTTATCGAGTTTGGGCTCGAATGAAGCGCCTTGATGTGCAGAATATGATTGTGGGGGCGGAATATGGAAGCAATGAAGGAGACCACGACGTCTTACAATTTCAGGAAATTCTTATGAGAGGCTGCTCATGACTCCATTACTTTCGACCTCCTTAAAAAAAAAAGAGAGAGAGAGAGAGAGAGAGAGAAGCAAAACTGTTATTTCCTACTAGCTCTAGTCAAGTTGTGTGATATCATACTGTACGCTAGTTTACATCCGACGGCTCCCCTACGATTTAAGGGTAGTGTCTTTGTATACTAATCAAAACGTCATGGAACCCAGGTTCGAACCTCGCTACTGCTTAAATTTAGAACAAAAATCGTCAGTAATGATGGATGGGAGGATAGAGCTTCAAGGCACTTTTTTCCACTGCTCCTAAAACCCTGAAGAGTCAGCAGTGCTCAAAGGCATGAGAATGCAGAAGGTAATGGGAACCACTGGTGTCTGTCCACAGGACATGTGGCCTACAATTGAAAAGTGGTATGATGACTCCTCCACTGGCGAAATATTCCGCAATAGTCGCACATTCAGATCTGTGGGAGGAAACTGGCAAGTGCCAGGTGTCCCAATGAATTATGTTTACTGTATAGCTCCTTGCCTGGCACACCATGCTTCTTTTGTCACTGTAAATCTTACTCAACAGCATATCTCCATCTGCCTCGATAACTTCACCTCTTGGTGTAGCCTCTGCTACATCAAAAACACTTTTGTTAAAAACCCAAGGAATTATTACAATAAATACCACCAATCATTTCTCTCTCCCTAACTTCCACCATGGCACACATAAACATGACTGTGTGGTGGTACTCTCTTCAAAAGTAAGCTGGTTCGAATCCAGGTGATGGAAGAAATTTGCATTGCTGGTATTTCCCCAGTAATGGGAGGAGGAATTGAAGCATAAAGTTTCTCATCACCAGACCTCGTGTCAGTGTTCTACATTACATTACCTCTCCTCAGTGTATCATGATACACTGATGCCTGTGACACTGTTGAGGGTGACACATGTGGTGTCGACGATACTCGCCTGCAGCAAATCGACAATCGACCACCGCAGAGATGCTGTACACGTAAGCAGCATCGCCACCGCCTATGAGAAAGAAGCAGTAAGCCACGCCTCCTGTAGCTTCGAGGCGCCACACACGACAAGTATTTCCAGTTGTGCCAGTGCCTGGTACGAGTTCTGCCAGAGTCCAGCCTCTGTTCTGTCTACGAGGGTATCAACAGTTCCATGACGACTGCATGGAAGCGACGAATTTTCTGCCTTCAGAGTGCAGTGTCGGCGTAACGTCACTCAGTCAAGCCTAGGCCAAGCATGCACGTACAGAGAGTCGAGGGCCAACAACAGACACATATTTGGCACAGTTGTAGTAAACGTTCAGTGCTCATCGTCTGCAGACTTGCACTGTAATGCCGCTCAGTGTTTTCAGCAGCTCCTGCGTATTTGAACCCCAATTAATACGTGCTCCCACAGTCACAGCCGCGAGGAGTTAAAAATAAGTTTATCGCTTTCCAAACAACAAGGCGTTCTTTTCATTGACTGTTTCATTAATGTACTTGTAAATTTATTAAAACCATGACACAACAACATGTGTGTCGGAAGTGGATGTTAAGCTCTTAACGCATCCATTATAGTCATGTACACTCAACAGATAACTTCGAGTCACAGTTCTCTCACAATGCAAGGACAGTGCCCAATTACGTGGAGGAAGATAAGCGCTTGCAGTAAGGCGGTGGACTTGCTGCTCCATTCCTCTCTGCTGACATGGGCAGAGGACTCTCACTTTCTTATATCTTGGAATAATCACGGAACCCCATCCTACAACAAACTCAAATTAAGAAAACAGCAAACTCTACAATGTGGGGATTCCATCATCCAGCCATCCTCTGTACTTGGAAAAAACCCACTGAACGAGGCGATGCTGTGGTAAGCTGGTGGCTACAAACTTGATTTTCGACCAAATTTAGTTTCTCTGTGATGTCCCTACACAGCGTAAGGTGAATGACACGACGGTTCCTATGGATGGACCCAGTTGTCCTGCTTCCCCGTTCTTCCCAATTCTGGGTTATGCTCTAATAGCTGTTTCACCAACAGGACGTTAACCCCTGATCTTGTCTCTTCCTTCGTCTTTCCAAAAGCCTTAGTGGCCCCAGTGTTACTTTCGCCAATATAGCTTGGATCTCAGCACTCTCAAAAATTTACCATTCCTTACAGTCTTAGAACACCTTGCATTCTGTATCATATCTGCAGTCTCAGACGCAACCTCTATCAGCTGATTAGATTGCCCTCTCTTCTGAAGTTCATCAGACTTTGTCACAAATTGTAAACGTCCCATAAACTTGGGGAACAAAAGCACTTTTTCTCGCCTATCCTCTGGATACCTAGGCTTCTGGCGCGCCTATACCAACATGTCATATCCACCCTCCACTTGCCACACTTCTGTATCCTATTCGAGCGGAACTTCAGCTGGCTAGTTCTTCCTGTTCCAGAATAGTATGTAGACACTTACTCCTCCAACCAGCTATAATCCTAGCGTCTACGCCTCTTCAATATGTAGATGATCCCGCTTCCAGCCTCCTGACCACTGTCATCCCTCCCTCAACCTCCTTCTACCCACATCAACTTGTCAATCATACTTCCCAGCCCACTCCAACACCTTGAATACATACACCCTTTCTGGCCGGCACCTGCATCATACTGTATTACCCTCGTAGTAGTTATTGGGAACTGACTGCCAGTGACTTGCCAGAAGCAAGAGCCTTATCTTCACCATAGCACCATCATCAACTTCAATGTACATGTGTTTATGTAGAAACGCTATGTCTTTTATTTTTTTGAAACCTATCATTTTATTCATTCTCCCATAAAAACTATACTGGCCTAACTTCGATAGGCTGAAGAGCAGCAAAGTGTCCGAAGCTTGCGCACCACGCGATAATGTGGTGGGAGAGGAATGAATAACAAAGAAAATGGAGTGTTTACGACAAAGTCGTGCATTCGGCCTTTCACAGAACGTGCCGGTGTATAAGAATCTTTCAGAACTTATTCGTCTTACTGGGTATACATTTGCGCTGAACACGCCAATGAACTATACAGGGTGAGTCACCTAACATTACCGCTGGATATATTTCGTAAACCAGATCAAATACTGACGAATCGATTCCACAGACCGAACGTGAGGAGAGGGGCTAGTGTAATTGGTTAATACAAACCATAAAAAAATGCACAAACATACGTTTTTTTAAATGGAGCCACGTTAGTTTTGTTAGCACATCTGAACATATAAACAAATACGTAATCAGTGCCGTTTGTAGCATTGTAAAATGTTAATTACATCCAGAGATATTGTAACCTAAAGTTGACGCTTGAGTAACACTCCTCCGCTGTTCGATCGTGTGTATCGGAGAGCACCGAATTACGTAGGGATCCAAAGGGAACGGTGATGGACCTTAGGTACAGAAGAGACTGGAACAGCACATTACGTCCACATGCTAACACCTTTTTATTGGTCTTTTTCACTGACGCACATGTACATTACCATGAGGGGTGAAGTACACGCACACACGTGGTTTCCGTTTTCAATTACGGAGTGGAATAGAGTGCGTCCCGACATGTCAGGCCAATAGATGTTCAATGTGGTGGCCATCATTTGCCGCACACAATTGCAATCTCTGGCGTAATGAATGTCGTACACGCCGCAGTACATCTGGTGTAATGCTGCCGCAGGCTGCCACAATACGTTGTTTCATATCCTCTGGGGTTGCAAGCACATCGCGGTACACATTCTCCTTTAACGTACCCCACAGAAAGAAGTCCAGAGGTGTAAGATCAGGAGAACGGGCTGGCCAATTTATGCGTCCTCCACGTCCTATGAAACCCCCGTCGAACATCCCGTCAAGGGTCAGCCTAGTGTTAATTGCGGTATGTGCAGGTGCACCATCATGCTGATTCCACATACGTCGACGCGTTTCCAGTGGGACATTTTCGAGCAACGTTGGCAGATCACTCTGTAGAAACGCGATGTATGTTGCAGCTGTTTGGGCCCCTGCAGTGAGGTGAGGACCAATGAGGTGGTCGCCAATGATTCCGCACCATACATTTACAGTCCACGGTCGCTGTCGCTCTACCTGTCTGAGCCAGCAAGGATTGTCCACGGACCAGTAATGCATGTTCTGTAGATTCACTGCCCAGTGGTTTGTGAAACCCGCTTCATCGGTAAACAGGTAGAACTGCAACGCATTCTCTGTTAATGCCCATTGACAGAATTGCACTCGATGACTAAAGTCATCACCATGTAATTGCTGATGTAGCGACACATGAAACGGGTGAAAGCGGTGACGATGCAGTATGCGCATGACACTACTTTGACTCAGTCCACCGGCTCTCGCAATGTCCCGTGTACTCATGTGTGGGTTCATGGCAACAGCAGCTAACACACCAACTGCACCCGCTTCTCCTGTGATGGGCCTGTTACAGACCCGTTTGCGTGGTACGACCATACCTGTTGCATACAGTTGGCGGTAGATGTTTTGCAATGTGCGGCGCGTTGGATGCTCTCTGTCCTGGTACCGTTCTGCATACACCCTGCAAGCTTCAGCTGCATTTCGTCGACACTCGCCATAGATGAGTATCATCTCCGCCTTTTCAGAGTTCGAATACACCATGGTCACAGTTCCTACAACACTACACTATCACAGACGTCTGGTAACACGGTGTACTACAGTTGGTCTGCGTGCGGAGACGAATGCAGAATAACAATAGCAGCAAGCGCTACATGCGGACATTGCGACAGCTATACCAAACCACAACAGTGCGCTACAGCCACACTCGTAAACACGGTCGTCATCGTAAACATGTCCCTGCAGATGCTGCTCGCCGACCGTGGCCCGTGTTTGTTACAAGACGCAACTGAATGTCGGAGGTTTCAAGCGTCAACTTTAGGTTACAATATCTCCGGATGTAATTAACATTTTACAATGCAACAAACGGCACTGATTACGTATTTGTTTATATGTTCAGATGTGCTAACAAAACTAACGTGGCTCCATTTAAAAAAAACTTACGTTTGTGTAAAAAAACCTACTTCCGTGCATTTTTCTATGGTTTGTGTTAAACAGTTACACTAGCCCCTCTCCTCACGTTCGGTCTGTGGAATCGGTTCGTCAGTATTTGATGTGGTTTACGAAATATATCCAGCAGTAACGTTAGATGACTCACCCTGTATACATTGGATGATGTGTAGCATATCAGTATCATTCTCCTTTGATTTGTACTCCGAACAGGAATAGTGCTCGAGCAAAACGACCATCAGGACTTCTCAGAATGCAGTAGGTAAAACCGTCATCAAGCTGAGGCCTGGTTTGGTCACCACAGTGCTTCGTCAGCCACTGTCCTACTGCAGGTTGTCGTCACTCGCCGTCTTCCTACTTCTGAACTAACTTACCCAGTTAATAATTGTGGGACACAGTTAATTATTGGGTCTCTGAACAATTCTACAGTTCCAACATTTTCGATTTCCATAAATCAATGTCAGAGGTGAAAGAAGAGATAAGTGACAGAAGGAATCTCTGGAGCAATGGCTGAATCCCAAATCTCTGGAGTTGTAATCCCACATTCATCCACTCAGCAGATGAGGCATGTATGTCCCAATTGCATTTATTGCTGCATTATTATCATTACACTAGGTACGAGTGAGACGAAGTAATTACATTTTTCTCCGTGCTTTAGAATGTATGCAAACAGAGTATTAACAGTAAATCGTTCATTGTGGTAAAGGTACTTCCAAAATCGTCAGTTACTGTATTTTGTTGTGCTTTTTCTCGACAATCTCGTGCTAACGAAATAAACTGGTGACAAATATGCTCCATCACTTTTTTTTACGCTGCGTGGTGGGGTCACTAAGTTCACGGAGGAAAGTGAAATATCACAAAGTCGAGAATTCAGCCTGCATCCAATTTCTTTGTACAGGACGCCAATGGAGTTATGTCAAAAGAGTATATTCTATATGGACGTAGTTAGATATAAAAAAATACGTATCCAACGGATCAGTGTATGGACGATCACACCTTCCTCAGATATCTATGTGTCTCGCTGTCCCCCTTGCTTTATTGCGGATCGTTCTAGTAATTCTGCTTAGAAAGACTTCCTCAACACTTGTGTCAATTTTCCATTAATCTTTCAACGTTGAGCCACATGCGGCTTTATTATTCTTCATATTCAGTTACTTGTGTGGTAAGATCAAAAGTTTGTCATGATGATTTCAAAAGGTTGTTGAGGTGGTAATGTTGGGATTTCGTGGTAACCATTTTAATATGTCTTTAAATGTTGCAGAACCAAATAGAATCCGAGAATAAGTTGTTCATTAAGAAACCCACACATCTGAACAACGAAACGAGACTCAAGCTCCTTCCTTCTACAACCACACAAGATCCGTGACTGCCTTGTCATGGAGCTGAGATACTGAAAACTTCTGTTGTACAGAGAAATGGAAGTTCCCATTCATGCAAACTTCAAGAGAATGTGGTCCTGACAGGTATTCTGATCACACAATGACCCACATAAGGTGAGGTAGGTTCCCTTGCAACTCTTGCTGATAATGGGTACTTCCCTTAGACAAGAAAACAATATTTTTCCTGAGCAAACAGTGGTATATGGCACATTTATAAGTAAACAACACTCTTGAGCGAGACATGGCACAAGTCGCCACAACAAAGTACAGTAGGTTACAAATCGTTGCTCTACACCATTGTCAGATAATTCAGTAACAAACATGGGCCTAAATCCTTTCGTATTCATATTTTTTCAGTGTGGTCGTGCATTGTTGAAGAAGATGCTTGAAGTCCAACTGCTCTTTTGCAAATTATTTTCATTGGAGACTGCTAATCTGATTAAGAGTGGGTGACACACGTTTCCTGTCACTTTTTATTGCTTCCAATATGTGGTATGTTTTTGAGACAGCCTAAAAATACAGGACATTTATCTCAATCAGGCATGGCTACTTTACGAGGGGGACTGAGGCAAATGGTCTCATCATACCTTACATAGGTTTTCCTATCTGCGGATGTTCATGCACCCACGAATCCTCCACTAATCTCTCCTTTACAAGATAACTGTTGGTCCATGGATTCGGAACTCAAAGACTGCAGTGCTGAAACAAAAATATAATTCTGATAACATTGTTTTTTTGCCATCTTCAGTGCAGGACTATCAATAAAACCTATTTACTTCCTCATTTTTACTATGTCAAGAGCGATACAGGGACTTCTTGGACACCCTGTAGATGAAATAGACGTGCATAGTAACACGATATCTGTCTTTCTTAATACTCCTACTTTGTGTTGACATGCCGCCTTACATAGTTCTGGGTAACTGAACCTGGGTAATGTGGGTAAACGACGCCCAGGCTCGTCATCCAGAGAAGACTTTGGATTCAGCTGCCTGCAGTGTACGGCCACCACCTACTTGCTGTCGTTTTCTTGCAGACGGGGAGTGGCAGCTGGAGGACAGAAGCCACGATACGCTCTCCGTGGACACTGACTGCGTGCAGCTGTTGGTGAACGCCCTGGACCACCCCACGTGTCCGCTGGAAGACCTGCCACTGGAAGCCGTGAAGCAGCGCGAGCGGTGCCGCGAGCAGCTGTGGGACGACGTGGTGCAGAGGTCGCCCCACATACCCGTCACCAGCTACCTGGCCTACACGCAGAGGGTGGACGTCAACCTCTGTCTGCTGGCCTGGATGGCTGTCAACTCGTACGGCATTTGTCAGGACGTCCC
Source organism: Schistocerca piceifrons (assembly GCF_021461385.2). NCBI lineage: Eukaryota > Metazoa > Arthropoda > Insecta > Orthoptera > Acrididae > Schistocerca > Schistocerca piceifrons. Next base: position 69,933,697 of record NC_060148.1, on the reverse strand, counting down.
GTTTAGTATGATACAGTCGGTGCACGATGCTCGCTGCTATTTCAATAGTCCTGACGATCAATCATGTCTGCAGTCGAACGCTACAGACGCCATCTGCTCTGTTTCCAGAGCTATTCTGTTGCTAAAGTGTCGCGACTTTTCCGTCATTCGGACTTCCCATAATTGTACGTTCACTAGGTTCGGATTTGGAGTATTCCGTAGTACTAACAGGATGCTCTATCAAAAGCTAACAGAAGAAACACTAAACTACAAGAACAGTTTAAACAACGCCACCTTGAAATACAAGGATTTCAAAATAGACAGCTTGAAGCCTTTAGAAATCTCATTTATACTGATAAATATCATTTTCCGTTTTTCGACTGCCGGAGTATACATGTATCTTCCCCAGTTACGCAACTTGCCTGGAAAGATACTCTTGTCCTTTCAGATCACGTGCATAGTCCAGATCCTGTGTTCTGAGGTCGTGTATCGTATGGCAGGCGTCCCTGACTTACCTACAGCAGTGCTGATAGACAGCGCCCTCACACTTCTCAGCTGTATCTGGCTGAACTCATTCTGCTACCAGATGTATTCTTGTGTTCGCCATCTCAGGCTTCCTAACCAGCTACTACCTGCTGAAGTAAGCCAGTTATTCTGTCGTGAGGTGCTGTGTGTGCTTATACCGTGGAGTATAGTATGTGTGGCAGCTGTTGCTTTGGAAAAGACGAGTAAATATTACCTGATCTACAGTCGTATGGTAGTCCTTGCAGGGATTTCAGTGTCTGTGGCATTCAATTTGGTTTGTCTCGGACTGCTTGGATACATGTACCTACGTAATCGGTGCTCCATGCGGCAACTCGAAATTGTTGATAACAAGAAATTTGCCTCAAAGAAGGAATGTCTTTTTATGTCAGTTAAGGCCATTATATTAAGTGGAACAGGAATTATTATTAGAACTGGGTTCCACCAAGCTCAGGGAATAGCGCAGGTAGTGTACTATATGCATCTAGTTACGATGGTGCAAGGACCAGTGCTCTTCGTCTGTTTCGTTTGCAATGGAACGACGCTCCCCATACTCAAGAACAGGATACTTCTTTGGTGGGACCCAACCAACATCCCTGCAGGTCTAGAGCTGTGTTCGGCAGCCGAGAGGAATCTGGCCAGGAGAAACAATGAACAGTCTCCCTTTTCAGAATCCTCGCTGTAGCCTCCTTCAGTATTTTTCGCAAATAACTGTTTCCACACTACACTGCATTAAACCCAGCAATAACAATGGACTCTACCTGGTATGACAATATTAAATGTCATTAAATCTGATATGGTACAGCCAGTATTTCTCTTTCCTAACGTCTCCTTCATTTATAACTGTGTGCTTATTTGTGAGTGGTAGCCTCTGTCTACCTATTCTAATGCACTGAGACTACTTACTAAAATTGTTGGGAAATGCTTCGTGTATACAACAGGCTGCGTCAATCACACGGCCTGTTATATACAAGGAAAACGCAGCACGTTGTCGGAGGAATTCCCGTTCGTCAGTGTCATCTACCGTGGCGATGGTGCATTTCTGGACACCTGTTCGTAGGACGTTTTTTCTCCGTTTTCCCTGCATAACGATGCTGGATGGCGAAACCCTGCTCAACCAGCACTGCTTAAATTGTTCACTTTTAACGTACGCTACACATATGTCACTGAGTGACTCCCACCCCGGTCGCCCGCCCATATTGCGTCGCGTCACTGGAAAGCCAGCACGCGACACACAAAATCACGAAACCAGCATCAGATCTGCATAATTACTCTGTACTGATTGTCAGCACATTTAGACGTTAGTCACAAATACATACAGTAGTAATGTAGAAGCTGGATTTATTTTTCTGTTAATTTTCCGTCTCCTGCAACCGACAGAGCTTTGTCGCTGCGTCAGAGACCGATTGTTGCTGCCAGCACCGCGGAATGTTGGCGGTTTTAACTCTCCCGCGAGTAATGGCGGTTTTGTGAAATAAGCGAAAACGGGAGAAGAATTCAGATGCAAGTGTTCATCATCGAAATGAGAGTGAATCCCTACTTGACGCATGTCTACCCACAGCAAGAACTCGCGTAGGTGTGTGTCCTTCCCCACATGTGAATCACAGCCCTAGTCGCCGGCCAGTTGTACCACTGTAACGCATCCGAACTGTGCTGTTTCGTACTCGGCACATTCATGGATGGCCTGTCACAGCTGCCTCCAGCTGATGTTACGCTACACCCCCGAGAAGGAGGCGATTGAGTGAAAGAATCTCCCGGTAAACATGTAAGGAAATCGTAAAGAAGTACCGTCAAAACGTTTTTATCGAAGCCAAATAACTCACTGATGCTGTTTTATTACGCTCGCGTGGATCACACGCGTCGTGCGGAATACGTGGAACGGTAAGAGCTGGAACGTATTTACACTCCATGGTTTTGAAGATGTATAATGGACAGAAAAATTGCTCTAGAGCCAAGGAGAAATCTTAGTCGTGTACGTAGAATTAGCGAATATGTTGTCATCAGGCATCGCTTACGATGACGTAATTAAAAAGTTTACAGCATCATTTCTTTGTATCGATGTGTTAAATGGTAACAGATAAGAAAGGATTTCTCGAATGCCTTTACACGCTGCTCATGATAGGAGGAAGACTGCATTCAAGTCAACTATTAATTCACTGAGAAGGCAAAGAAATGGAAAAAGCTTGCCTCAGCGTTATTATTCTGTCGTGTAGCTGGGTGGCGCCTATCGCGAGAATGAAGTCCGCCAAAACTTTGGTTTACGATGCCTGACTTCGTTATGTGCTCCCCGCTGGCGTACGTGAATCTGTGAACACACACCGGGCTTCATGTGTTCGACCGTAGAGATACACATATACACGGCGCCTGCATCTATCCTTCCCGTGTTGTGGTTCGAAACCAAATGGATTAGACGGTTGCACTATCTGCAACTGCAATCAAGTACTGACTTCAACAACTGATCTTGTTGCATTAGTATCACTCATTTGGTAATTCAATTACTCTACTTTCTGCAAGATTCGCGACGTTAATGCGATAACTGTCCTTGTTACGTTTGGCCATGTGGAACGACAGCAAACGTTTCAAAAACTGTCCTACCAACTCTTTATTTTCACAAATGGCAGAATTACAGGAATGCGACGAATTTCTCTTCTTGTTGGACTGTGGCTCACTCAGCTGGCCTCTTCCACAGAATCGGTTGGCGGGAATCATATAGTTTTCTGGCCATTTCCTCACGACTAAGTCTCATGTGTGGCATTATGCTTTAAGAAGTGACATCCGTAACGTCCTATATTTACACGGAATAAAAACCTACGACTTGTGCTTTATATAGTACAAATGACGAACCAATATCGAGATAAGAAGAAAACGTTGCTTGTAGAGTAAATTCATAATAGTGGGTTAGAGATTAACGCTCTGTCGTGTCAAAAATTTTCTCCATTCGTAGAGTTTCAGAAATGACGACCGACACAGCCAACATCCCTGCTTTCATCCAACCCAAGGATTTTGGGAAATGTTTGCCGCGTAGCGTGTGCTGTTGTCATTTGGGTTGAAATTCTCGGTTTTGAAAGAGTGTCCAAACATTCCTGAGTGATCCGTCAGTGGGAAAACTGTGTCTTTCTGATGGTCGGCAAGCGCGGGAGCTCACCGGTCAGCCCAGCCCTAGAAACGCATATGCAGATGTGTAGTCATACTGTGGAAAATTTACATATGTTCCATACGCATGGCGTACACAACCGTGACGTTGTAACCTCTACACTCCCGTCCTGTTTATTACGAGAGATTGTCACAACCTACATATGCAGCCCCTACCTTATCCTCTGTTCACCAACATGATACGTTCAGTGTTCCAAAAGATTCCTCCGTGTTAACGTTGTAGTTGCATCTTCCTCCGCAAAGTAGTTCCGCGACATATCACACATTCCGGCCACGTATCAAATCAATATCAGAGTTGCCTTGATGAAGAGTCAGAGTAAATTACTCATTAATATCTGCTTCTACAAAACGCGTTGTGCACTCTCCGTCGTGTTTAAATGGTCCTTACTAGAAGACTGTAGTAGAAACTGGCGCCAGTCATACACGTACGTAATCTTTGAAAACTGTGACCCAATTACGGGAAACACAGTTGCCGTACTAGAACCACTGTCTACTACTAGAAGTTTTAATTTGTCATTGATACACTGACTTTTGCGTAACAAAGCGTTTGTTGTACCCCGGAGATTTGCACGAATAATGCATACTACGGCACTTCTGTTTCTTTCAGACCGATGCCTCGACGTAAACATCGAAACTTCCAGTTGCTATTAAAGTTTTGGAGCCAGTGAAGATGTGCTTCTGGAGGAAGTATTTTGCTGCTTTCAGTTTAGTCAGTATTGGTGACATTTGAAGCTACTTTGTCTACTGGTCAGAAGAAACTGATAGCACCTCTTGGTTCCGGCAGATTATACTTTACCGTTCCTGCACGTACAACCACCACGTCACACAGTGTGTGTTACTCTTGTGCCGTAGCTTTATAGTGAGAGCAGAAAGGAAAAAAAAAGACAGCGGACATCAGTATATTTAACGAAGTCATTCATTTCTGTGTACGTTATTCACCTCTTGCTGTGTGCCCTGCTCTGTTTGGGAAAGGAGGAAGCGTCGGTAGCAAACTTTTGTCAACGGCTGAATCTGGAGGTCGTCCGTACTAGCGAGGCGATGAAGGCATTTGCGAACTAGGGGTAAATCTGTTTAATTTTTTTTATTTCATCGCATAGGTGAATAGACTGAATCAGCATAGTGTGGTCTCCCCTAATCCACAGAAGATACGATAAGAAATGTTCCGTTCTTCCGATTAATCTACAGTTAAGAAAAACCTTCAACTTCTCATCGTAATCGCAGTTCCTTCCAGTTCACCGCCCTGCAATTCGTCAGAATCAGATGAACGGACAATTCAAATGACGCAGTGTTTACAATATACTGTTGCGGAAACAGCTGTGCGCCTAAAATTCCGTTACAACGGGGAACGGAGTCGCTCGCGACGGCATTCTTGCGTCAGACGCTGTCCGTGCTCTTGTCGAGTTAAACTTTTATATCTGTTCAGGATTACTTTAGAAAGATTCATGTCCTGTCGTCGTGCTGCCAGACGAGGTGTCGACGTCTGCGACGCTGCTCCCCCACGTCCGGACGCAAATGATTCGACCAACTGCCCCGTAGAATAGCCGCTGCACAAATTGAATTTTTTTTTGGGAAATCTGATTTTTGCGGCATCTCTGACGACAGAAAAATGTGAAGCCCTTTTCTTATACAAAAGTCTGTATTCCTATATTTTTTGTTGGTAACAGTACTCTAAATATTTTTACGTAAAACGCTAGGCAAAGTATTACACTTAGATGAGGCAAGTGGCAAACGAGGGAAAATGTTAGAAATATGGCGTTCTTCCCAGACTTGACTGTTCCCTTCGCTTCAGTTATGTTACACATATTCAGGTCTGGGGAGGGCGTCTCTTGCTGATACACTGTGGAGACGTCGCAACATCGACACTCGCGAGTCATTCATTACCGACGATCCTGCACTGGCAAACAAGCCACGCCTGTAATCTAGTGACCCTGGCCTCACATTCTTATTACTAAAGTACTGAAGAAACAATTTTTTTCTATTTCAATGTGTCTCATTTTTGCTCTACTATACGCTTAATACACCTTGAAAACGTAAACGGCGGACATCTTTCCGACTGGTTTCAACTCTGCTAGCTACAGCTGCCAGCTAATATAATTATTAATCGCTCTGTCTGGTGATTGTGCAAAAGGATCGCGCGAGCCGAGTAGACGACATGTTTACATCGCTGTGACATCTTCTTCCCGGAAGTGGTGCTGTGGTCTCCTGTACATTCCGGTCGTGTATAAAAACAGGCCAGTACCCGTCTTCTTGACAATGTGGAAACACGTAAAGCTATCCTTTTTGTAACCTGTTGTCAAGTATGCTGGCCATTCTCTATCGTGTTTGAATACTTGGTACCACAAAGCCGCAACAGAAATAAGTGCGCAACCTGTATCTACACTTAGTTCACAGCCGTGCACCAGTAAACGTAACTTTTGTCGCTCAATACAGCACCTTCCAACGCTTTAACGGACGTGGATACTTTTGAACATCCGTTTATGTGCAACCTCCTCTTGCTCCCCATGTTTTCACTGGCGTCCGTAACAAGTCCGTATCCTCCACCATTTGTTAATGTCTCCTCTCGATATTACGGAAACACCGAAAAGTTCGCTGTACCGAGGATAGTTGCAATGCAGAGGCTATGAGCGTAAATGTTATGAAGCTCGCAAAATAGAGGCTTCTTCGGACTAACGTTTCATAAGCAAACATGCCTAGAGAAAAGCAGTTGCCCAAAGTTTCGTCTTGTCAATGTTGTGTCCCGTGTGAACGTCATATCTGTCGCACCGTTCACCTTACCTGCTCAGTAACCAGGCTAGGTGTTAAATCATAGAAAATATTAAATTCTGGTCGAGGTCTACGTGGTTCCATAGATTGTTGTCCACATGTTTCAGATGTTTATTGAAATACCAAGAGAAGTTAATATCGCCGTATTCAACAGCCTCTGAGTCATCAATACCGAACCACAGAATATAAAAAAGAGTACCGCCATTACTCATGTTGATGGTAGCAATATGACCTACGCAGTTAAAAATTTTGCTTCGTTTTCAATGCTTTGGCACTTGACCGACGGTGCATAGTCTTTACTTTCATTGATATTGACTCTGTGCGGTCTCACGTGTTGCCCCATAACAGCGCGACTGATACGCTTGTCACGACACTTGTACATTTACTACTTTACCTGAGGACATTTTGTAATCAGGAAACGTATTCCACATCTATTTCCTTAGCGCCTTTCTTAAACGTATCATAATTATCATCCACTGAATTTTAAAGTTACAAATTGCTTCCAACGCATTCCGTCATTTTACCGTTTTCCACACTTTCCATCAAAGATTAAGTGTACTAGACTCTAGAGAATTCGACCAACCCTCTGTGACGCGTCGTCTGGCATATGCAGGGTGCGGAAACACAATTTGACCAAAAGTGTAGGGCACAAGGACGGCATCAAATGAAAGAATCTCAATGTAGAAGCCAGAGGCCGCACGTGAATATTTAAGGCGCTATGTCAGCATGACAACGGTGGTCGGTTTGAACATTTGCTACAGATAATTATGTTAATTAAGTGGATGCTTATCCGTCATTCATTTTTGCTCTTTTATGAGATTTTGAAAATTGAAACATGGTGCGTCAGCCAAGTCCGATACACGTGTGATACTTTAAATTTATCCTGTTCTTCAAATATTCTGTTTACGTATACACGTTCTGCAAATGCAGATCGTAGTAATATAGAAGCCGAGTTTATCTCTCCGTTAATTCTCCATCTCTCGCAGACCACAGAGCTCTGTCGTTGCATCGGCGGTCGATTGTTGCTGTAGGCGCCACGGAAAGATGGCAGTTAGATTCTGACTTTCTCTGGAGTAACTGCGATTCTATTAAAGAAATGAAAACAGAAACAAGTAACGAACGCGGCAGCTAGCAGTCAGACAGTACCTTTCTTTTAGTTTAATGCGACGAGAATTTTAAAAGATAAAGTGTTTTATCTATTAAAAAAATCAAAGTTTCAAGTTACGCTCGCAACAGACAAACTCACTAAAAGTTATCGTCCTTGCCACATTTCATTTTACACACAACTGAATCAGACTATTTCTAATTAGCTACACATAATTAAGCCTGTAATTCATGACGAAGTTGACTGTTACTATTCCTACTGTTGTATCTTCCTTACGTAACGCTCACATGAGATAGTAGTCTTGTGTCTAGAACGCTATCACCCGGGAAACAATACCTCCAGCCAGAGCATTTCCTGTTGCCACACATGAATGATTTTGTCATTACCTCTACATGTAATTCATATGTGACCTTCCAAACTGAATTACGTAGGCCTACTACATTGCGTGAATGAATGCGGCAGTTTTCTCGGCAACAACGATAAACGAGCAAAAAAATAGAAAGACTTGGCTATAGATGTCTGCCATCACACGGCTGTCGTGACAGCTGAGTCTTCCGTGACGTCTTAACGGTGACGACAGCGGCTGAGCGGCGTTTAGAGACGGCAGCAGGCCACACTGACGTGTGACGTCACTTGGCAACCAAGTCTTCTTGTGTCCGCTGCATTTATTTTTATCAGTCATTTCATAGGTATACATTTTCGGTAAATTAGCCATCATTTGGTGCCAAGATGCCCGTGTGGGAGATTTTAATTACGTTCCGGTACCGCCGAAAATGTGCAAATTGCGACGCCTAAATGCTATTCTCAAATTTCTGTGTTTCTTGCAGCGTTTCCAGGCTACGCTTTTCATCATATATTTTCTATGTACCCTGTACAACGATACGGGATGGCAAACTTCGCTGAATCAGCACTGCTTAAATTTTTAATGTTTTACATACGCTGCGCATATGTCATTCAACGACTCCCACGCCGATCGTCCACCTATATTTTGCTACGTCACTGGAACGCTGGCACGCGACACACAAACCGTCAAACCAGCATCAGCTCCTCATAATTACACTGTGCAGAGTGTAATTATTTAAAATTTTAAAAAGTAGACAAAAATTTTAAAAAGTAGACAGTAGGAATGTAGAAGCTGAATTTCTTTCTCTGCTAGTCTTCCGTCTCCTGCAGCCGACAGAGCTTTGTCGCTGCCTCAGTGACTGATTGTTGCTACTACCACGATCATCAGTGTAAATTTTAGCTCTCCCACGAGTAATGGCGGTTTTCTGAGATAAACGAAAACGGGAGGAAAATATATATGCAAGTGTTCGTCATCGAAACGATAGTGAATCCCTAATTGGCGCAGCGACTTAATGTTTAAATATTTAGGAACAGCAGAATCTTGCGTTGCCCGCCAATTGCGAGATGCGTGTCCATTCCCACACGTGAATCACACTCCTAGTCGCTGGTAGTTGTACCATTGTAATGCATTCAGAGTGTGCTGTTTCGCACTCCGCACCTACATGGATAACCTTCTGTCTCAGCTGATCTTACCCAACACTCCTGAGAAGGAGGAGATTCTGTGAGTAAATCTTCCGGAAAACACGTATACTAATCGTCAAAAAATAACGTCGAAACGTTTTTATCCAAGTCAATTACCGCATGTGATACTTTTATTATGCTCACTTGCATGACGTGCGTTGTGCGGAGTATGCGTAGCGATAAGGGATGGAGCTCCACGGTTTTGAAGACGTATGATGGCTAGAAAAATTCCTCTCGAGTCAAGGCGAAACCTTAAACACGTACATAGGATTAGCAGATATGTAGTCACCACCCATCGATTGTCAAGACATAATAAAGAAGTTGGCAGCGTCGTGTGTTTCGTATCGACGCGGATTATAATCGCAGTGTCAAAACGTGTTTTCAAATGGTTCAAATGGCTCTGAGCACTATGGGACTCAACTGCTGAGGTCATTAGTCCCCTAGAACTTAGAACTAGTTAAACCTAACTAACCTAAGGACATCACACACATCCATGCCCGAGGCAGGATTCGAACCTGCGACCGTAGCGGTCTCGCGGTTCCAGACTGCAGCGCCAGAACCGCGCGGCCACTTCGGCCGGCAAAAATGGTTCAAATGGCTCTGAGCACTATGGGACTTAACATCTATGGTCATCAGTCCCCTAGAACTTAGAACTACTTAAACCTAACTAACCTAAGGACATCACACAACATCCAGTCATCACGAGGCAGAGAAAATCCCTGACCCCGCCGGGAATCGAACCCAAACGTGTTTTACTTCGTACAATGTGTCCAGCTGTTGTCCTTCCGTTTCTACAGATTGCGTTTGGATCTGGTAACGGATAAGAAAAAAGATCTATCGTCGGCTTTTACACACTGCATATGTGAAGACGAGAACCGCAGTGAAGGTCACAACTAATTTACTGGAAAGGCGATAAAAACAGAAAATCTTCTGTCCGCGATATTACTCTGTCATGTCGCCGGAGAGCAATGATCGTGAGAACGTAAGTCACCAAGGCTTTATTTTACGGTGCCTGACTGCGTTATACGCTCCTCTTTGGCGCATGCGGACACACACCACGTTTCAAAATGGTTCAAATGGCTCTGAGCACTATGGGACTCAACTGCTGAGGTCATCAGTCCCCTAGAACTTAGAACTACTTAAACCTAACTAACCTAAGGACATCACAAACATCCACGCCCGAGTCAGGATTCGAACCTGCGACCGTAGCGGTCGCGATTCCAGACTGTAGCGCCTAGAAACGCTCGGTCACTCCGGCCGGCACACCACGTTTCATACCTTAGGCCATAGAGATACACATATTAAGGCACGTGCATCTATCCTTACTGTGTTGAGGTTCGAAACCAAGGCAGTGCAGTATTTATAGAAATTTCATTCTGCAGTATTTATAGGTAGAATCAAGGACTGACTTCAACAACTGATCTCCTTGTTGTATTAGTATCACACACGTAGTAATGAAGTTGAGCTAATTTCCCCAAGATTCGCAGTGTTAATCCGATAACTGTCTTTATTGCAGTTGGCTACGTGAAACGACATCAAAAGTTCCAAACACTGACCTGACAATTCTTTATTTTCACAAACGACAGAATACAGTAATACGACGAATTCCTGTTCTTGTTGGAATGTGGCTCATTTTGCTGGCCGCTTCCACACAATTGGTTTGGCGTGAAGCATATAGTTTTCTGGCCGTTTCATCGGGAGTACGTGTGAGGTGTGTTATTATGCTTTAAGAACTAACATCCGTGATGTCCGAATTTACACAGAATACGAGGCTATGATCCCTGCATAATCCAGTACAGATACCGACACAGTATCGAGATATGAAGCGTGATGTACCGAATACGTCACTGATGGAAGACATTAATATACCGAGTTAGAGATTAACATCCTGTCGTCTCAAAATCTTCGCCATTCGTAGCGTTTTAGACCTGACGACCGACACGCATTCGTACTTTCTACCTATGCAACGATTTTGAAACAGGTTTGGTGCGTAGCTTGTGGAGTCAGTTGGGTTAAAATTCTCCCTTTTTAAAGAGTGTGTCCAAACATTCCTCAGTGCTCCGCCACGGTGCAGACTGTAACGACTTTTGTTTCACGTGTGTTTGAGACGGTCTGCAAGCACTTGCATAGTAAGCAGTGCTGGTAATTCACTGCCGCCCACGCAGCCCGGGAAACGGATAATATGCAGATGTAGACACCTACTTTGGAAAGTGTACGCACGTTCTGTACCCATCGCGGCAGGCCTCGTTACGTGGTACACAACCGTGACGTCACAACACGGACACACTCGCCCTGTTTATCTCGGCCGACTCTGCAGCGCCACACGTGCAGCCCCTGCCTTCCACAGAGCTCGGCCTTACAGTATTCTTACTAAGACTATACGTTTAGTATTGCAAAAGATTTGTCCTATTATGAAGTTTTAGCATCTAAATGGTGTACTGCTACTGCTTTTACTATCAAAACGTATAAATGGCTTACATCTAAACGATCGCCAGGAGAACACACAAATTTCCCTCGCTTTGTTTTCTGCATCGACAATCGAATCGCACAGCCATTGTTGCCAAAGAGTTTTCGTTGTAGTTTGCTTCTTCCTCTGCGAAGTAGTACTGTGATTTCTTAAACATTCCAGCCACGTATCAGCTCAGTATGAAAGTCGCCTTGATGACAATAGAGAAGAAATTTATCATTTCAAGGTTCTCGTACGAAGTTTGGTGTCCGCTCCTCGACGTGTCCGAAAAGTCCATACTACTAGGAATCTGTATTTTTCTTTTGTTTCCTTCACTGCTTGCTCAATATACAGATTGAATATCATGGGGGAGAGGCTACAACCCTTTCCCATTCCCTTCCCAACCACTGCTTCCCTTTCATGCCCCTCGACTGTTATAACTGCCATCTGGTTTCTGTACAAATTGTAAAGAGCCTTTCGCTCCCTGTATTTTACCCCTGCCACTCTTCTATACACAGTTAAGCCGAATACATTTTTCCGCCAGTTCTCCGTCTCCTGCGGCCGACAGAGCTTTGCCAATGCCTCAGCTGCTGACTGTCGCTGCTGGCGCTCCGAAAGGTCGGCAGGTCCACTCCCTCGCGAGTGACGGCGGTTTACTGGCCTAAAGGAAAGCGGGAAAAGTTTTTCGAATATGCCCACAGAAGAACGTCGCGTCGCCTGCCATTTACGAGATGCGTAACCATTCCCACATGTCATAATCACACTCCTAGTCGCTGGCCAGTTGCACTGTTTTAATGCATCCGGACACTGCAGTTTCGCAGTCCGCACATTTCATGGGTGGCCTTCTGTCACAGCTGCCTCCAGCTGATGGTATCCTAAACTTCTGAGGAGGAGGGGGAGGAGCTTTTGTGAGAAAATCTACAAGAAAACGGATGGAAATCGTCAAAAAATACCGTCAAAATATTTTTATCCGTGCCAGGTAACGCATGTGATTCAACTATGCTCACCTGGATGACACACAATGCGTGGTAAGAGGTGTAACGTATTTAGGCTCCAAGGTTATGAAGACTTTTAACGGCTAGAAAGATTCGTCTTGAGTCAAGGCGAAATCTTAATCGTATAATTATGTATTATCAGCGTGTATTTTGTCAACAGGCCTCGATTGTGAAGATGTAATAAAAACAGTCGACAGTATCACCTGTTTTGTGCCGATGCGGAATTTAAACGCCGTGTGAGAAACTGTTTCCTTTCTTGGGGCAATGTGTCCAGCAGTTGCTTCTCTACTTATACATGTTCCATTAATAACTGGCAACTGAAAAAAAGATCTATCCAGGACCTTGACACACTGCATCTGTGAGAATAAAGATCACGTTCGAGACAAACAGCAGTTGACTGAGAAGGCGGTAGAAAATTAGAATTACAACTTTGTGTCATCCATATTCTTTTGTCCTGTTGCTGGGCAGAGCCGGTCGCGTGATCGAACGCCACCAAAGCTTCATTCGCGGTGCCTGAATGCGTTATTTGCCGCTCGCTGGCCAGTGTAAAACTTTGGACTCGCACCATTTTCCGTACCTTCGACCAACCTCGAAATTCTGCCTTAGTGTCCTTCATATTCTTGCCATATATTAAAACGCTCTGACAATTTTTTTTATTATCACGTGAAACAAAAGTTATCATTTTGATTTCCTCTTATTGAATGAGCTGTCCCTCGTGTCGCATCGCAGAGTTGTCCCGCAAGTAAGTGCCATTTGTATATCTATGTACTCTTTCTAAATCATTCCCCAGTGCGGGACAAGCACATCTACTGTTTGGATCTCTGATTTGTTGGTAATATACATTTTTAGGGATGTGCGTGACGTATTGCCCTACAATACCGTGACAGACACTCTTGTCACGACATTTCTGCGTCCACCACTCTACTACAGGACTTTTTGTAATCAAGAAACGTATTTCACGTCTAATTCAGTAGTGCTTCGTTATAAGTGTCACATTTCCCTTTACGTAGTTACTGTCTACTGAATTTTAAAGTTACTAGTCGCTACCAACGTATTCCCGCCATTTTGTCGTTCTTAGCACTTTCTACCAAAGATTAAGTGTACTGGACTCGTGAGAATTCGAACAACAGAGTGTAATGCATCGTCTGGCATAGACAGGGCGCGGAAAACCAGTCTGACGAAGACAGTATCAAATGAAGGAATCTGAGTATAGAAAATACAGGTCGCAATTAAATCTTTGAACCACAATGCCAGCATGAAAACGGTGGTCAGTCTGAACATTTTCTATACATACTCATGTTAAGTAAGTGGTGCCTCATTTCTCACTAATTTTGACCTTTTTGAGATATATTCAAACAAGAAACATGGACATGTGGTTGTCCTCATTCCTGAAGAAGTACTAGACGTGTTAGTGATGCTTTAAATTTATCTTGTTCCCATCGTGACGACTGCTTAGTCCGAACGTTCTGTTTACGTATACATTTTCTGTAAATTACCTATCATTTTGAACAAGGACCTCCGTATGTCAGATTTCAATTACGTTCCTGCACCACTGAAAATATACATCTACGACTTTTAGTTGCCATACACAAATGCCTATGCTACATGCTGTCCTTCCGCCCTGCAATCTTGGTCAAATGGTTTCTCCACGCCCTGTATATCGGTGCTGGATGGCAAAACTCGCTCAAACGGCACTGTATAAGTTATTCACTTCATACGTTCGTTACACGTATGTCACTGAATGACACCCAGCCAGGTTGTCCCCCTTATGTTCCGCCACGTCTCTGGAAAGCCAGCACGCGATCCACAAAATCACGAAACCAGTTCCAGATTCGCATACTGACACTGTACTGATTGTAAGCACATTCAGACATTAATCGGAAATGCAGATCATAGTAATGTAGAAGCCGAGTTTATCTTTCCGTTAATTCTCCGTCTCCCGGAGACCACAGAGCTCTGTCGCTGCATCAGCGGTCGATTGTTACTGCTAGCGCCACGGGATGAAGGCAGTTACGTCCATGGTTACTCCGGAGTAACTGGGATTCTGTTAAAGCAATGAAAACAAAGAAGTAACGGACGGGGCCACTAGGAATCAAACAGTACGTTTCTGTTAGTTTAATGCGGTGACAATTTTGAACGATGAGCTTTGTGAAGCGATTGAGTTAACATCAATTACACAAACCCAGGTTTTAAGTTGGGCCCTCCAAAGACAAATTCACTAAAGTTATCGTCCTTGCCAAGTTTCATGTCACATGCAACTAAATTACACTATTTCTTATGAACTACACATTACCGAGCCAGTAATTCATGACGAAGTTGACTGTTTCTACTACCACTCTCGTATTTTTCTGAGGTAAGGAATGAGCAAAATGCTCACACGAGACAGCAGTCTTTCGTCTATCATGTAATCATCCAGGAAATAATTCCTCCTGCCACAGTAATTCCTTTTGCGACACAGGAATGATTTTACAATTACCTCTGCATGTAATTCATATTTAACTTTATAAACTGAACATTTAGTAAAAGGGCGAACCGAATTACGCACTGCATAGTGTGAATGAATGCTGCAATTTTGGCGGCAACCAAGATCAACGAGCACAAAATACTAAGACTCGGCTACAGATGTCTGCCACCATAGAGCCGCAGTGGCAGCTGAGACGTCCGTCAAGTCTTAATGGCGGCCACAGCGGCTGATGTCCGCTACAGACGTAGCGGCAGCCCAGACGGACGTGTGACGTCACATGGCACCCCTGTCTCCCTGGAGCACGCGCCTCGTGTTTCGCTGTATCTAATCATTTATTTCGCCTTATCGAGCATATCATCACATTCGAACACCAGTATATTTTGTAGGTATCAATATAATCAATTTAAACCATCTTTATAATACTATGTTACGACCGGAATGATTATTACCAATTTTACATTCAATTTTTGTCGGGTACTTATTCGTTAGTTCCTGTCTTTCCTCATTCTACGATGATGAGCCTACAAACCAATTAGATTTGGAAAGAGAACGATTATGTAGATTATTGTGGCTTATATCAGTTAATATCATTTTCTAGTGATCAATACGGTAGGTAGTTCCTGTTGGAACGAACGACGACTTTTGCGATTCACTTTCCACGTCTTGAATCGAGTTTTAACCGCTATTTCACAGCAATAAAACGTTAACACTGCATGCTAACAAACCAGTGCTCGAAGCTCACATTACATATGAGAATGCCGACATGATAATTAAGAAGCGATAAATCTTTATAGTTCGCCCATTACTACTGCGAAATATTGAAGTGCCTTTATGTGCGGACAGAGTGTTTAAAGTAGTACACAATCGTTTGCTGTCGAAAGGTGGAAGTGTTATGCAAGTATGACACCACAAGTCATTAGTAGAAGTCAGTAGCATTTTTCATTCAAGAATACGACGAGTAATTTTGATTGGACGGAACGATACCTTTTCGAGTTTGTGTGTAGAAGACCTAACTCTAAATGATGGTTTATATAGACTAGATACAGTTAGGCGTGCCCCACCCAGGTAATTTACAGTTTAAAAGTTTACTCGCTTACAACTTGGATAAACGTAAAGTTTGACTGGTGATTGTGCATATGTTATAATTTTTTCCCGTTTTCATTTTGTCCATAAAACCGCCATCATTCGCGAGAATGTTATGAACTGCCAATATTGTGGAGCGCCAGCAGCAACAATCAGTCGCTGAAGCAGCGACAAAGCTCTGTGGGCCGCAGGAGACGGAGAATTAACGGAAAAATAAACTCAACCTTCTATATTTCTACGGTCTGCGATCGCGATTAAATGAGTTCAAAGTCAGTACCGTGTCATTGTGAATCCGACGCTGCTTTTACGATTTTGTGGAACCCGTGCTGGCGTTCGAGTGGCGTGGATTAACATAGGCGGACATCTCTTCTACAAGTCATTCAGTGACGTATGTGAGAAAAAGCAAACGTGAGCAGTGTTGTTCGAGCGATGTTTTGTCATCCGGCACCGTTACACATGACGTGCTGCCCGCAATCTCAAGAGATCCGCACTCATTCCTCGATAAAATGAATGTGCTTAAAACGGTAGACAGAACGAGGTGATGCACCGGTTAGCACACTGGACTCGCACTCGGGAGGACCACGGTTATAACCCGCATGCGTCCATCCTCATTTAGGTTTTCCGTATTTTCCTGAATCGCTTCAGGTCAATGCCGAGATGGTTTCTTTGAAAGGGCACTGCCGACTTCCTTCCCCGACCTTCCCTAATCCGACGACCCGGCTGTTTGGTTCCCTCCCCCATCAAACTCACTAAAACGGTAAACAAAGTGACGATGTCTGCGACGCTGCTTCCACCATGCTTTAAACGTCATCAGGTCTCGGAGATCCTTTGTAGCTCCTCGACGCTAAGACAACAGCCGGCGTGGCGGTAGAAGTCGCTGCCGCACATTGTCATCTCTGCGGCCTGTCTTTTCACGGAACTGATGTCCCTTGGTTGTAACTGAATATAAATAACGTAATTAATATTGCCTAAAACAATGCAGCGAATTTTTACATTTATTACTAACTGTTTTCTCGCAATGTCGTCCTAAACATATTGAGGTTTCGTAATATCTTCACTGTTTTCCCATGTGTTTTTTTTTTTTTTTTTTTTTTTTGGCCCACGGCAAGCAAATGCACCATTAGCAGAGCAGAAAACTCACCGCCGTCAAACCAGCATCTGAGACGAATTTGCTAGCCTAAAAACTGGTTATTATAGTTCGCAAGTATTCTGGAAGCGACAGACCTTGGTCTATTATTGGCCACACAAGGACAATACATTTACCATCCGAGGAGCTCCGTCGTTGTCGGAAGTTAAGGAATTTCGAGGGCTTACTTTTCGTCTGGCTCTGGCTTCGATACACTCTAAAAACATCTCAGCCGATTGTATGTAACCGTTTCCTACTCTGTCGCCTACATGTAATTATTCTGGCCTTACTCGTTTTCTAGGAGCTGACTGCTTGATATGTTGTCCTTGTTATGGCATTTTCCATTCCGACGCGAAAAGAAAAAGTTTTTATTATTTTATCTCGTACTATCAAGAGTTTAGTGAGTATCTGTGCAGTTTATTTTTATTTTTATTTTCTTGGATAGTACTTCATTAACTAAAGGCAACGGCAGGCGTCTCTTGCTGATACCCTATGGCGACGTCCTAACATCCAGACCGGCGTCTCATTCCTTACGAACAGTTCTGCACTGCCACATATGTTAGCCCTGGGATCGAGTGAGCAGGGCCTTTTAGCTTCTCACTAGAACAATACATTAAGTACACTAAAAAGATCACGCTTTTCTGAACAGATTATTTTTTTCCCATTTATTACGACTCTTTTTGTTGGTACAGATATTAACACACTTTGAAAGCGTGTAAATGGTAGACATCTGTCCGATCGTGTTTTAACTCACCGGCCTACAAGCGCAAGACTTGACGCTCCTCGTGGCTTTGTGTTCGCCTCGACGAACGGATCACGTGCTCTCTGTTGGCAACATGCTAGTATTATTCCTGCAGCGTCTCACGTCTCGATATTCTACCGTAGTCGGTTTCACATTCTTGCTATATGTTAAAACAAACCCGCAATTTTTTTGATAACTAAGAAAACAAAGTTGTCATTTTTATTTCCTCTTATTAAACGTGCTATCCGTCGTGTTTCAACAGTCGACATCGCAAAGCTGTACCACAAATCGGCGCGACTTGTATATCTACGAGACTGTCTCGAAGTCATTGCCCAATATGAGAGAAACCCATCTGCGGGACATTTGCGATGATAGAATTCTTATCTAGTATTTGAATCACCGCTTTCTCAGTGAAATAATGACGTAGGGAAGCGTATCTGGTACTCTGTTTCTGTGAACGTCAAATAGTAGGACTGCTACTGCGTAGTACATAGGGCCGTCTTAGCAAACCGATCTGCCAATGGCTGTTCTGTCTTATTACGCAAACTCTGTAATATCGATCCTGGAAATGTGCTTATAACCACAGCCTGCCTCTCGCTTAGGGCCAAGGGCCACGGCAAACAGTGGCCGGTGACAAGACACCCCCTGACTCTGTGCACAGCGGTCTGGATGGGTCTTTAGTCTTTGAGAAGTTTTGTCGCCGTGCCTAAACGCTTAACGCCTTTTGGTGAAATGTGTTTGCAGCAGTGCCCATCGCGCGTCTGTCAGTAATCCGTACTCTGCACTATTTGTTGATGTCTCCTGTTCATATTACACAGAGACTGATAAGTTCGCTTCGTCAAGGACAGCTGGATTGCAGAAACCATGCGTGTAAAAATTATGAAGCTCGGGACGTCGACGTTTGTTGACCCTAGCAAAGACGATTAACGTTTAACATGCAAGTACATGATTAGTGAGAAACGGTTTCCAAAATTTCATCTGAATGTTGAGATCCGCCTTTGCCGTACCGTTCATTTTGACTGCTCAGTACAAACATGGAAACTTGCAGCTGGTGTTAGATACCTACATAGAGGACTTCAGCCAAATTTCAGTACAGTCAAAACCGTACAGAAATAGAACAAATGAGGTAACTGGGCACCATAGGTTACTGTGTCGCAGGTATACATCGAGGTACAGAGAGTAGTTGATGTCATAGTATTCACCGGTCTCTGAGTCTTCACTTTCACATCCCAGAAACTATAAAATTAATTCGTCTCTATGATAGGAGCAATACGACCAACGCCATTAAAAGTTGTGTTTCATTGTCAGTGCATTGGGAAGTGCCCAGTCATGCATTGTCTCTCGTTTCATTAATACCGATGCTGTAGGGACTCGTAATATGTTACCCCATAATAATGTGACAGACGCTTTTGTCACGACATTTATACATTTACTACTTCGGTCGAGGACTTTTTGTAATCAAGAAATGTATTTTACATCTTACATAGTAGCACCTTGATTAAACGTATCGCATTTTCTTTCACGTACCTACCGTCTACTGAATTTTGAAGTTGTATATCGCTACCAACGCATTCCGTCATTTTGCCGTTTCCAGCGCGTTCTATGGACTCGTGAGAAGGCGACTATCGTTATCTGTTACGACATACTTACGTTAATTAAGTAGTGGCTCATTTTTCATTTGCTTTGACCTTTCTTAGACATCTTGAAACATTAAACATGGACATATTACTGTCTTCATTTCTAAAGAAGTACTGTCTGGTAGGTCGGCTAAGTATGATAAACGTACATGTGAT
Organism: Schistocerca piceifrons; assembly: GCF_021461385.2. Lineage (NCBI taxonomy): Eukaryota > Metazoa > Arthropoda > Insecta > Orthoptera > Acrididae > Schistocerca > Schistocerca piceifrons. The sequence goes on along the minus strand of NC_060148.1, from coordinate 69,914,002 downwards.
GTTTTAACTTTTTCTTGTTCTCAACCTAAAGACTGGTTAGTCGAAAGTCTGTGTTCCAGGTAGATTTTCTGTCAATTACCATTCATTTTGAGTCAAGACGTCCTATGTCAGATTTTAATTACGTTCCTGTAGCGCCGAAAATACGCATTTGCGACCCTTAGTTGCGTTACTCAAATTTCTATGTTTCCCACGTCACTCCACCCTGCACGTTTGGTGAAATTGTTTCCTTTCACCCCGTATAACGTTGCTGGAAGGCAAACTTCGCTCAGCCAGCACCGCTTAAATTATTCACTTTTTCACATACGCTACACATATGTCATTGAGCGACTCCAACGCCCATCGTCCGCCTATATTCCGCCACGTCAATGGAACGCAATCACGCGACACATAAAATCACGAAACCAGCATCAGATCCGCATAACTTAACTGTACTGATTACGAGCACATTTCGACGGCCGGCCGGTGTGGCCGTGCGGTTCTAGGCGCTTCAGTCTGGAACCGCGCGACCGCTACGGTTGCAGGTTCGAATCTTGCCTCGGGCATGGATGATGACCTCAGAAGTTAAGTCCCATAGTGCTCAGAGCCATTTGAACCATTTCTGAACCACATTTCGACGTTAATCACAAATGCAGATAGTGGTAATGTTCAAGCTGCATTTATTTTTTCGTTAATCTTCCGCCTCCTGCAACTGAGAGAGCTTTGGCGCCGCCCGAGCGACTGTTGCTGTTGCTGTCAACATCGCGGGACGTTGGCGGTTTTAGCTCTCCCGCGAGATTTGACGGTTTCTGAAGTAAATTAAAACGGGAAAAAAATGTTCATCGTCGAAATCAGAGTGAATCCGTAGTTGATGCACCGATTTAATTTTTAATTTCTACCCACAGCAGAACCTCTAGTATCCCTCCAGTTGCGAGAGACACGTGTCCTTTCCCACGTGTGAATCGCTCTCCTGGTCGCTGGCCAGTTGTGCCATTGTAAGCATCCGGACTGTGTTGTTTCGGACTCCGCACATTCATGGATGGCCTGGCCTTCTTGCCACAGCTGCCTCCAGCTGATGTTACCCTACACTATTGAGAAGGAGGCGATTGTGTGAGAAATACTTCCGGAAAACACGCATAGAAATCGTCTAAAAATACCGTCGAAACGTTTTTATCCAAGCCAGTTAACTCATGTGATGCCGTTTTATTATGCTCACCTGGGTATGCGCTTTGCGGAATAGGCGTAGCGGAAAGGGGTGGGACGTGTCTACACTCCATGATTTTGAAGACGTATAATGCCTAGAAGAATTCCTCTAGTCAAGGCGAAGTCTTAATCATGTACGTAGAATGATCGGATATGTTACCAGCCACTGGCTTGTAAACATGTAATAAAACAGTTGACAGCATCGTTTGTTTTTTATCAGTGTGAAATTTAAACCCAGTGTGAGAATCTGTGTTACTTCGTCGCACTGTGTTCAGCTGTTCACCTTCTGTTCCCACAAACTGCATTCGTTAAATGGTAACAGATGGAAAACGATCCGCTGAGGGCCTTTACACACTGCACATGAGAGGAGACACAGCGCATTCAAGCCAACAATCAATCCACCGAAGAGGCGGCAAACAGGAAAAAGCTTGCGTCAGCGATATTGTTGTGTCTTGCCGCTGATCAGCGCCGATCGCGACATCGAAGACAGTGAAAGCTTCATTTTACGGTGCTTGACTCTGTCATCCGCTCCTCGCTGGCGAGTGTGAAGCTGTGGACACACACCACGTTTCATACGTTCGACCATACAGACACACATATGCTCAGCGCCTGCCTCTACCCCTGCTATGCTGATGTTCGAAACCCAGTGGACTAGACAATTACATTATCAATGCGTGCAATCAAACACTGACTTCAACATCTCCTCTTGTATTTCAATTAACCTAATTTCCCCAAGATTCGCAATGTTAATGCGATAACTATCCTTGTTACGTTTGGCCAGGTGGAACGACAGCAAACTTTTCAAACACTGTCCTGACAACTCTTTATTTTAACAAACGACAAAACTGCAACAATTCGAGGAATTCCTGTTCTTGCTGCACTGCGCCTCATTTAGCTGGCCGCTTCCGCGGAAGACTGAATAGCGGTTTGGCGGGAAGCACATAGCCATCTTACGTGTGGCACTGTGCTTCAAGAAGTAGCATCCGTAATCTCCGATTTTTACACGGAATAAAGAGCTATGACTTGTGTTTCATCCAGTACAGATATCGACACATTATCGAGATAATAAGCGAGATGTACCAGAAAACGTTACCTGTAGAATAAATTCATAATAGTGGGTCAGAGATTAACTTTCTGTCGTGTCAAATATCTTCGCCACTCGTAGAGTTTTAGATCTGACGACCGACATAGCCTTCATCCCTACTTTCATCCAATCCAAGGATTTTGGAATACGTTGGCCGCGTAGCGTGTGCGGTCGTTTGGCTTGAAATTCTCTCTTCGGAAAGAGACTGTCCAGACATTCCTCAGCGCTCCGTCAGTGGGCAAACTGCAACGACTTTTGTTTCACGTGTGTCTGTCGTGGTCGGCAAGCACTTGCACCTTAAGCAGTACCGACAACTCACCACTGTCAACCCAGCCGTGAAAACGCGTATGCAGCTGTAGACACCTACTTTAGGGAATTTACTTGTGTTCCATACACATCGCGTTCCATGATAGACAACCGGGACGTTACAACATTGGCACTCGCGTCCTGTTTATTACGACCAACTCTCAAACCCCACGTGTTCAGCCCATACCGTCGCCAGAGCTTGCCCTCATACTCTCCTCACTAAGATGATACGTTTAGCGTTTTGAAAGATTCCTCCTATTATCAAGTTTACGTGTTTAAAAGGCGTACTTTTTGTTCTGCTACAGCTTTAATAAACTTTTATAACGAATAAACTAGCCGGTCGTTTGAAACACGGCGGGTTACAAGTGCCAAACCCACAAATTTCCATCGCCTCGTTTTCTACCACAACAATCGTATCGCGCAACTTCTGCTGCCAAAGTGTTAACTTTGTAGTTGCACCTTCATCCGCGATGTATTGCTGCAACATCTTACACATTCCGGCCACGTATCAGTATCAAAGTTGCCTTGATGACGGCACAGAAGAAATATATAATTAATATCTGCTTTTACCAAATGTGTTCTCCACTCTCTGCTGCGGTTAAATAGTCCATACTAGAAAACTGTACTAGAATTGGCGGGCATCGTACATGTACGTAATCTTTGAAAACTGTGACCCGATTACGGGAAACACAGCTGCTGTACAAGAGTTGTTCTGTTCTATTAGAATTTTTAATTTGTCAGTGATACAATGAATTTTATGTAGTAAAGCGTTTGCCGTACTCGAGAACATTTCTATGAATGATGCATACTACGAGTCTTGTTTGGCTCAGACCGATGCTTCGATGTAAACATCGAAACTTCCGGCTACTCGTAAAGTTTTGGAGCCAGTGCAGATATGGTTTTTGACGCAGTATTTAGGTGCTTCCAGTTCAGTCAGAATTGGTAACAATTGAAGCTATGTTGTCTTCTGGTCAAAAAAAACTATAGTACCTCTTTGTTCCTGCATGAACAAACCCCACGAAAGAAAAAAAAATGGCGCTTCGTGTCAGTATATTTAACGACGTCATTCGATTCTGTGTATGTCATTCACCTATCGCTATGTGTACTTCTTTATATCAGAACTAAGGAAGCGTCTCTAGTTAGTAACGGTAGCAAACTTTTCTCAACCGCTAAATCTCCGTTTTCAACCCGGAGGTCTCCCTACTAGCGAGACGATGAAGTGATTTGCCAGCTCGAGGTACATCTTCTGTTTTATTTTTTTATTTATTTACTTAGGGGAACAGACTGAAACAACATCCACAGCAAACACGGTAAGAAATGGTACGTTTTTCCGATTTAACAACAGCTAAGAAAAGCCTTCACGTCATCATCGTAACAGAAATTCTTTCCAGTTCACCGCTCTGTAATACGTCAGTATTATATAAACGGACAATTACAATGACGCTGTGCTTATAAATTGCCGCGGAAACAGCTTTGGACCGAAAATTCCGTTACAACTGGGAATGGAGTTGCTCGCGACGGCATTCTTGCGTCAGACGCTGCCCGTGTTCTTGGGACTTAAGCTTTGGTAACAGGTCTAGATTATTTTGAAAATGTCCATCACCTTTTTTTCGGCAGCGTGTCACTATCCTCATGGTGCCAGAGAAGGTGTCGTGCGGAAATGTTGCCTGCTTATTTTTCTGAGTATTGTGGCTTCCAATGCGCTCTCAAATTACGGAATACCATCACAAAGATACGCCTGTCTCTTTCAGTTCAAGTTATCTTGCTGTTGCATACCCCAGTTCCGTCATCACTGAAGCCTGGGAAATGTGGCAACGCACACGGCAACATTTCAGTTCAGTTGTCGACGGGTGGGCGAATTACACGAGACTTAGTACGGGAGAGGCCCCATCCGCTACTGTACCGAGGCAATCGAATATCACAAGCAGTGTTTCATTGACGCACTCAATCTTTCTGCTGGTCATAGTGCGTCTGCTAAAACAGGTCAAAGCACATTTAATGCACGCGAACGAACAGCCCAGGAAAGGGTGTTGTATTCGAGAATGACCTGTAAGGAATGCTCCAGATGTGGACGTATTTCTAAAAAATTATCTTAATCTAGTATGACCTTTATTGTCTCTATCTGAACGGCCAACAGGCGCAACGTTAAACAGGGGCGAATCGTTTCTGCTGCCCACTCTCCCAAGTGCTGATAAGGCGCAGCATTGCTAGCCTTGAGTGATCGGAAGTTGTCAGGTGTGCGGTCTTTGGCGCCAGTATAAGCAAATCGCAGGCCACAAGTATCGTTCGGCACCTCTCCACACACACACACACACACACACACACACACAGTCGCAATTATCGGCTGAAATACAAGTTCAGCCTCCCTCCACTGTGTTGTTGCTGCTGTGGTCTTCAGTCCAGAGACTGGTTTGATGCAGCTCTCCGTGCACACACTGAAGCTGCTTGCCCTCGGGGAAAATTACGGCTGTAATTTCCTCTGGGTACAATGCGACAATTAAAACACGTGTGTACAAGATGACGAAATATTGGTTCGTTTGTAGTGTACACAAGTCCCTTGCACCCTCGATTGGTTTCATTAGTTGATATTCCCGCTAAACGCGAGGCACGTGGTCTTTAAAAAATGCCGGTAATTTGGTGAAAATGCGAGGAGTACATATGTCGTTACCTTCGTGAGGAGATGTGTGCAGTCAATACCGGCGTGTTTGACCGTGTGAAGAACGGAGAAGGAGTTTTGAGTGGTTTTCAATCTACTGAAAGAGTGGTGTACCGTTCCTGTGGACCGTAGCAGCAGAGAACAACAGATGGAGTGTGTCAGGCGCACACGCCGAATTTTCGGCGATTCGGTATGAGATTGCATTCCTATCGGAATAGTTGGTCATTTCTAAGACGAGACGACACATGTGGCTCTTCCATTTTCTGTACATACAGAAACTCCGTTAGCGGAGTTTCCGCGTCTACACTGAGCGAGAATACATAAGCACAGTTTAAGACGAACGCTTGGGTAAATATCTGGCCCGCAGTTGCTCAGCGACAGACGACGGCATATCTGGGGATCTACAATTTCGTTAGATGCAAACATCAGATCTTGCTGTTAGTACAGTGATCGCCGAGCCCTGTGGACGCAGTAAGCTGAAGCGTGCGCCAGCCGAGCGGCAGGCAAGTGGAAAAGTTTCACAGTGGGACCTGAGTGTTGCTCCGGATGTGCCGGCTCTGGGATTTCCTCCGGCAGGGCTGGCCGCTCAGCCACAAAGGCGGCATTAAGGCAGGTACCGGCGGACTCCAGCCCGAGGTCTGGAGTGGGTGGCTCTGGACACTGGAGACAATCTGACGGAACGCACTTTAACAGTACTGCATGCGGCTAGCAGATCTGTTTTTCATAAACCGATCGAATACCACTTCCGATTCGCCATGTCAACACTTTCGTATCGATCGTCGAAATGCGGTTTCCGTTGCCTGATTTCTTATTGCACTTTAAAAATGAAAATCGATATCACAGCAATCCATCATTTAGCTGTTTCGAAGCACATTCGACACTGTGAAAGAATAAATATTCGACGCCTGAGGATGCAGTTAGCGCCCTCGTCACGGGTTACAGAGAATCGTGAAACCGCCTTCGGTTTCGCATACTGACGCTGTAATGACTCTGAAGACGTTTAATCGCTCCTTGAGATCTCTGTAGTGTAGAATCTGACTTTATCTTTCCGCCATTTTTTCTCCGTCTCCTGCAGTCGACAGAGCTTCGTCGGTGCCTCAGAGGCTGGCAGTTGCTGCCAACGCTCCGGAATGTCTGTCGCGAGTAATGGCTCCTTTCTGACGTAAATGAAAACGGGAAGAAATGATAATAAATGCGCAACCACCAGCCAGACTTTGGGTTCGGCACAGTAATAAGCGAGTAAACTTGTAAACGGCGAGTTACGTCGGTAGGGCACACACAACTGCAACTACGCTACGTAAACCCACGTTTAGAGTTACGCCTTCGCAGACAAACTCGCAAAGTTATCTTCCTTCCCAAACGAAACAATGTATCCTATTCTTCACTCAAAACCGATAGTGGCTTTCTGATACTGGTTTTCTGAAACAAACGAAAACGGGGGAAAAATGTATATGCATCATCTGATCGAGAGTGAATCCATAATTGGCACAGCGGCTTAATTTTTAATATTTACGAGCAGCAGAGCCTGGCGTAGCCGTCAAGTTGCGAGATGCGTGTCCATTCCGACACGTGAATCGCACCCCTAGTCGCTGGCAGTTGTAACATTGTAATGCATTCGAAGTGTGCTCTTTCGCACACCGCACCTACATGGATGGACTTGTGTCTCAGCTGCCTCCAGCTGATTGTATCCTACACTCCTAAGAAGTAGACGATTCTGTGAGAAAATCTTCTGGAAAACACGTATAGAAATCGCCAAAAAATACCTTCAGAACCTTTCTATCCAAGCCAGTTAACGCTTGTGCTACTTATATTATCCTCAGTTTAATGACACACGTGGTGCAGAATATACGTAGCGGTAAGGGATGGAACTTATTTACGCTCCATGGCTTTGAAGACGTGTGATGGCTAGAAAAATTCCTGTCGAGTCGAGGCGAAACCTTAAACAAGCACATAGGATTAGCAGATATGTTGTCACCACCCATCGATTGTGAAGGTTTAATAAACAAGTTGACAGCGTCGTCTGTTTCGCATCGACGTGGAATATAATCGCAGTATGAGAACATGTTTTACTTCGTGGCAATGTGTCCAGCTGTTGTCCTTGTTTTTCTACAGACTGCATTCGTATCTGGTAACGGATACGGAAAAAGATCTCTCAACGGCCTTAACACACTGCACCTGTGAAGAAGAGCACCGATCGAAACTAACAACTAATTTACTGGAAAGGTGATAAAAATATAAAAAAATCTTGCGTCAGCGATATTGTTGTCATGCCTCTGGGCAGCGCCGAACGCGAGAACGAACGCCACCAAAGCTTTATTTTATTTTACGGCGCCTGTTTGCGTTGCACGGCGCACGTGAAACTTTGGACACACACAGCGTGTCATACCTTAGGCCATAGACACACACATGTAGACGGCAAATGCATCTATCCTTGCCGTGTCGAGGTTCGAAACCAGGTGGATAAGACAGTTGCAGTATTAAGCACTCATATCAACGACGGATCTCCGTGTCGTATTAGCGTCACGCGTGTAGCAATTCCGTTAAGCTAATTTCCCCAAGACTCGCAGTGCTAATCCGGTATCTATCCTTGTTGCGTTTGGTCAGGTGGGACGACAGCAAACGTTTCACACACTGTCCTGACATGTCTTTATTTTCACGAACGACAGAATTCCTGTTCTTGTTAGGCTGTGGCTCATTTAGCTGGCCGCTTCTACAGAAGAGCAAATATCGGCCTGGCGGGAAGCAAACAGTTTTCTGGCCGTTTCCTCGGGAGTACGTGTGATGTGTGTCGTTTTGCCCTAAGAACTAACATCTGTGATGTCCGAATGTACACAGAATAAGAGGCTATGGTCCCTGCATACTCCAGTACAGATACCGACACAGTATCGAGATATGAAGCGTGAAGAACCGAATAAGTTACTGATGGAGGACGCCCGTATACCGAGTTAGAGATGAACATCCCGTCGTCTCAAAATCTTCGCCATTCGTAGCGTTTTACACCTGACGAACGACACGCATCCCTGCTTTCAACCCGTGCAAGGATTTTGAATCAGGTTTGGTGCGCAGCTTGTGGTGTCAGTTGGATTAAAATTCTTCCTTTTGAAAGAAGAGTGTCCAACCATTACTCAGTGCTCCGCCACCGAGCAAACTGTAACGACTTTTGTTTCACGTGTGTTTGTGCCGGTCTGCAAGCACTTGTAAGCAGTGCTGATAATTCACTGCCGCCCACCCAGCCTGGGAAACGCACAATACGCAGATGTAGACACACCCACTTTGGAAAGTGTACGCACATTCTGTACCCATCGCGGCAGGCCTCGTTACGTGGTACACAACCGTGACGTCACAACACGGAGACACTCGCCCTGTTTATCTCGGCCGACTCTGCAGCGCCGCACGTGCAGCCCCTGCGTTCCACAAAGCTCGGCCTTACAGTCTTCTCACTAAGACGATGCGTTTAGTATTGCGAAAGATTTGTCCTGCTATTAAGTTTTAGCGTTTAAATGGTGTACTGTTTGTTCTGCTACTGCTTCAATATGTTATCAAAACAAATAAATGCCGTACATCTAATCGATCGTTCTGCTACTGGCCACAGCAGCACGTGGCGTCGCCCGCCATTCACGAGATGCGCGTCCGTTCCAGCATGCGAATCACACGCCTAGCCGTTGGCCAGCTGCTCCATTTTAAAGCATCCCGACAGTGCTGTCTCGCAGTCCGCACATCCATGGCTGGCCTTCTGTCACAGCTGCCTCCAGCTGATGCTGTCCCAAATTTCTGAGGAGGAGGAGGAGGAGGTTGTGTCAGAAAATCTTCCAGAAAATAAGTATAGAAATCGTCAAAAAACACCGTCATAACATTTTTATCCGGGTCAGTGAATGCATGAGATTCTGTTTTATTGCGCTCACCTGGATAACACGCTTTGTGTGTTAAGAGTTGTTATGTATTTACGCTCCAAGGTTACGAAGACTTGTAACGGCTAGAAAGATTCGTCTTGAGTCGCGGCCAAGTCTTAATCATATACGCATTATCAGCGTCTATTTTGTCAACAGACACCGATTGTGAAGATGCATAAAAAATTGTCGACTATGTCATCATCTTTGTGCCGATGCGGAATATAAACGCAGAGAGTCCAGCAGTTGCTTCTCTGTTTCGACAGATTCCATTCGTAACTGGAAACAGATTAAAATATATCTACCCAGAACCTTTACACACTGCACCTGTGAGGACAAAGAACACGTTCAAGTCAAACAGTAATTCACTGAGAAGGCGGCAGAAAATTAAAACAGAAAAACTTGTCATCCATATTCTTCTGTCCTGTTGCTGGGCAGAGCCGGTCGCGAGAACCAACGCCACAAGAGCTTTGTTCACGGTGCCTGAATGCGTTACAAGCTACACGCCAGCCTGTGCAAAATTTTGGACACAAACCGTGTTCCGTACCTTCGGCCAATCTCGAAACTCTGCCGTAGTGTCCTATTGTTATCACGTAAAACTAAAGTTATTATATATTGATTGTCTCTTATTAAACGTGCTATCACTCGTGTTTCAATAGTCGATATCGCAAAGTTGTCCCACGAGCGAGTGCGGTTTGTATGTCTACGTACTCTTTCTAAATCATTGCCCAGTATGGGACAAGTACATCTACGGGAAATTCGTTATGATACAATTATTATCTAGTATTCGAATCTCTGATTTGTCGGTTATATACATATTTGGGGAGCTGTATGCGACCTTCAAATCGTTTTGTGACAGTAAAATAGTAGGACTGCTACACAGCCGCCTCTCGCTTAGTGGCAAATGCTCGAGCTCACAACAGTGGATGGTGACAAAAACGTCCCATAACCCTGCGTACAGCGGTGGGAATGTGAATTTACTCCAAGTCTTCTGCCCACATCCAAACGCCTAATCTTTTCAGGTGCAAAACGCTTCCACCAGTGCCCGCCTCATATTTCTTTCGACAACGAGCGTAATTCCGGTCTACTAATAAAGCAGCCACGAACGCTTTAATGGGCCTGGATAAGACTTTTGAACAACCCTTTACGTGTGATCTGCTCCTCACACTTCTCCACCTTATATTTTCACTGGCGTCCGTAAGGAATTCGTACTCTACATTACATGTTGACGTCTTCCTTTCACAATACCGCCAAGTTTGTTTCATCGTCGACAGTTGCTCAGCGGAGACCATAGGTGTGAAACGTATGAAGCTTGGAACGCACCGCAGGCGTTCCTTCCGGCTAGTGGAATCGATTAAGGTCTCACATGTAACCATCACAACAGAAAATTGGTTTCCGAAATTTTGGTCATCTAATTGTTGTGTCCCGCGTAGTCGATGTCTCTGCCGCGCCTTTCATCTTGACTGCTCAGTACAAACATGGAAACTCGCGGCAGGTATCCGATTCTGTTAGCCCGCCTCGGTGCAGGGCTAGAAGCAATATCCACCACATTTCAGTATTGTCAAAACAGTTAATAAGTAGAATAGTGTTTGCCTCTGGTCAGGAGAAGGAATAGGGGCTACTTGGTTGCATAGTGTCGTAGATATTTATAAAAAAAAAGAGAGAGAGAGAAATTAATTTCACCGTATTCATCGGTCTCTGAATCCACACTTCCACATCACAGACACTATAAATTTATTTCGTCTTCATTCACGATGATAGTTCCAATGTCATACACCCAGTTAAGTGTTTTGTTTAATTTTGAACGCTTTGGCAACTGACCAACGGTGCATGCTTTCACTAATACCGATTCTGTGGGGTCTCATACGTTGCTCCATAATAGCGTGACACACACGCTTGTCACGACATTTATGCGGTTACCGCTCTACTAGAGAACTTTTTGTAATCAGAAAACATATTACACGTCTAATTCCGTAGTGCCTCGTTATACGTGTCACATTTCCTTTTACATAGTTACTGTCTACTGAACTCTATAGTTACAAATCGCTACCGACGCATTCTGACATTTTGCCGTTGTTAGCACATCCTACGAACGATTAAGTGTACTGGACTCCTGAGAATTCGAACAACATTCTGTAACGCATCGTCTGGCATATACAGGGCGGAAAAACAATTTGACCAAAAGCGTAGGGCACAAAGAGAGCGCCAAACGAAGGAATCTGAGTATAGAAAATACAGGTCGCAGTTAAATATTTAAGGCGGTACGGCAGCATGGAAACGGTGGTTAATTAGAACATTCTCTGTACATACTCCTGTTAATTAAGTGGTGGCTCATTTTTCACTTTTTTTAAATATACTCAAACAAGAAACATGGGCATGTGATTGTCCTCATTTCTGAAGAAGTACTGTCTCGTTCGTCAGCTAAATGCGATACACGTGTTTGTGACGCTTGAAATTTATCTTGTTCTCGTCGTGACGACTGGTTAGTCCTAACATTCTGTTTATGTATACATTTTCTGTAAAATACCTATCATTTTGAACAAGGACCTCAGTATGTCAGATTTCAATTACGTTTCCGTTGCGCTGAAAATATGCATTAACAACTATTAGTCACCATATACACATTCCTATGTTTCGTGCTGTCCTTCCGCCCTCCTTTTTTGGCCAAACTGTTTCTCCACGCCCTGTATAACGGTGCTGGATGGCAAACCTCGCTCAAACAGCACTGTTTAAATTAGTCGCTTCATACGTTCGTTACACATACGTCACTGAATGACACCCAGCCAGGTCGTCCGCCTATATTCCGCCACGTCACTGGAAATCCAGCACGCGATCCTCAAAATCACGAAACCAGCACCAGATTCGCATAGTGACACTGTACTGGTCGTAACCACATTCGGACATTAATCGCAATTGCAGATCATAGTAATGTAGAAGCCGACTAAATCTTTCCGTTAATTCTCCGTCTCCCGCAGACCACAGAGCTCTGTCGCTGCATCAGCGGTCGATTGTTGCTGCTGGCGCCACGGAATGATGGCAGTTAACATTCAGAGTTTCTCCGGAGTAACTGGGATTCTGTTAAAGGAATGAAAACAGAAAGAAGTAACGAATGAGGCAACTCGGAATCAAACAGTACGTTTCTGGTAGTTTAATGCGCTGACCATTTGAATGATAACTTTCGTCATGCGATTGAGTTACCAGCAATTACAGAACCCCAGGTTTTAAGTTGGGCCCTCCACAGACAAACTCACTATAGTTATCGTACTTGCCAAGTTTCATTTTAAACACAACGGAATTGTACTATTTCCAATGAACTACACATTACCTAGCCTGTAATTCATGACGAAGTTGACTATTTCTACTACCACTCTCGTATTTTTTTTAGGTAAGGAATTAGCAAAATGCTCAGACGAGAAAGCAGTCTTGCGTCTGTCACGCAATCATCCAGGAAATAATTCCTCTATCCAGAGCATTTCTTTCTCCGACAGAGGAATGATTTTACAATTACCTTTGCATGTAATCCATACTTTACTGTATAAACTGAATATTTAGTAATAGGGCGAACCGAATTACGCACTGCATAGTGTGAATGAATGCTGCGATTTTGATCTTCTATGAAAAAGGCAGACTTCATTTCGCGTCTGCTGCCAGTTGTAAGATGCTTTCCAGTAACGTTTGCGAGTCTCGGAGATCCTGTGCAGCTTCTCAAGGAAAGACGGTAGCCGCGGTGACGGTGCAAGTTTCTGCTGTACATTCCCATCTGTGCGGCCTGTCTTTCCACGGAACTGGTGTACCATAGTTTTACCTGAATATAAATAACGTAACTAATTTTGCCTAAAATACCACAGCGAATATGTATACTTATTGCTAACTGTTTTCCCGCATTGTCGTCCTAAGCATATTCAGGTTTCGTAATACCCTCTCTGTTTTCACATGTGTTAGTGGCCGTTGGCAAGCAAATGAAATGCACCATTAGCAGAGCAGGAAACTCACCGCCGTCAAATCAGCATCGGAGACGAATTTATTCAGGCCTTACTTGTGTTGTAAGAGTTGACTGCTTGACATGTTTTCGTTATTATGGCGTTTTCCATTGCGACGCGAAAAGAAATAGTTGTTATTATTATTTTATCTCGTACTATCAAGAGGTTAGTGAGTATCTCTGCATTTTTTCTTTTGGGCGGGGGAAGGGGGGGGGGACAGCACTTGATTATCTAAAGGCCACGGCAGGCGTATGTTGCTCACACACTAAGGTGACGTCGTAACACCCACACACTCGTCTCATTCATTACGAACGGCTCTGCATTGCCACATGTGCTAGGTGTGAAATCGAGTGAGCATGGCCTTTTTGCTTCTCACTAGAATAATGTATTAAGTACTCTAAAAAGATCCATGATTTTCTGAAGAGGTGATTCTTTCCGTTTAATAAGACACTTTTTCTTCTAGTGTAGGTATTAAACCTCTATGAAAGCGTGCAAATGGCCGATATCTGTCCGATGGCGGATACCTGTCCGGGCTATGAGCGCAGACCTTATACTCCTTGTGGTTTTGTGTTCGCCTCGTCAAACGGATCACGTGCTCTCTGTTGGCAACATGCTAATAATATTCCTGCAGCGTCTTACATCTCGAAATTCCACTGTAGTCTGTTTCACATTCTTGGTATATATTAAAACAATTCCGACATTTTTTTGAATGACCACGAAAACAAAAGTTGTCATTTTTAATTCCTCTTATTAGACGTGCCATTCGTCGTGTTTCAACAGGCGCCATCGCAACGCTGTACCACAGATGGGCGCGAATTGTACATCTACATACTCTCTCGAAGTCATTGCCCAATATGAGACAAACACATCTGCGGGACATTTGTGATGATAGAATTGTTCTCTAGTATTCGAATCTCCGACTTCTCAGTAATATACTTACGTAGGGGAGCGTATCTGTGAACGTCAAATAGTAGGACTGCTACTACATAGTACGGAGGGCAGTATTTGCAAATCGATCTGGCAATACCAGTTCCGTCTTATCACGTAACATTGCGATATCGATCCTGGAAATGTGCTTATAGATAGAGCCAGCCTCTCGTTTAGTGGCGAGGGCTACGGCAAACAGTGGCCGGAGACAAAACATCTCCTGTGCACAGCCGTGTGGATGGGTCTGTAGCGTTTGAGAAGTTTTGTCGCCGTGCCTAAACGCCTAAAGCTTTTTGGTGAAATGTGTTTGCAACAGTGTCCATCTCGCACTTCTTTCCACAACGAGCGTAAACCTGGTCGCTCAAGAAACCACCTACGAAAGCTTCAATGGCCGAGCACGTGACTTTTGAACGTTGCTCTACTTCCAGTCTCCTCTTCACCCTCCACCACATCACGACTGCACTGGCGTCTGTCAGGAAGCCGTACTCTCCACCATCTGTTAATGTCTGCTCTTCATGTTACAAAAAGACTGATAAGTTCGCTTCGTCAAAGGATAGCTGCATTGTACAGACCATGCGTGTAAAAGTTATGAAGCTCGAGACATTGACGTTTGTTCGCCGTAGCAAAGTCGAATAACGTTTAACATGTAACCACATCATTAGAGGAAAACGGTTTCCCAAATTTTCGCCATCTGAATGTTGTTTCCCGTGTAGTCGTCGTCTCTGTCGTACCGTTCATCTTGACTGCTCAGTACAAACATGGGAACTCGCAGCAGGTATCAAACACCTTGATGGCGGCGTAGAGGCAAAATTCACCACATTTCAGTACAGTCTAAACCGTGAATGAATAGAATACGGGTTGTCTCTGAGAGGGGGACAAATGAGGGCAACTTGGCTCCATAGGTTAGTGTGTGACAGGTGTATGTGGAGATACAGAGACAACTTGATATCACACTATTGAGCGGTCTCTGAGCCATCACTTCCACATCACAGACGCTATAAAATTATTTCGTCTCTACTCACGATGATAGGCGCAATGCAACCCACGCCATTAAAAGTTGTGTTTCATTTTCCGTGCATTGGGAATTGAGCAACGGCTCACTGTCTCTCTTTTCATTAATACCGATGGTGTAGGGTCTCGTATGTTGCCCCATAATAACGTAACAGACGCTTGTGTCACGACATTTATACATTTACTACTACATGAAACATGGACATGTGATTGTCTTCATTTCTAAAGAAGTACTGCCTCGTACGTCGGCTAAGTATGATAAACGTGTATGTGATGATCTAAGTTTTGCTTTTTCTCGTCCTGAAGACTGATTAGTCGAAAGACTGTGTTCACGCGTACATTTTCTGTGGATTACCTTTCATTTTGAGTAAAGACGTCCCTATGTCAGATTTTAATTACGTACCTATAGCGCCGAAAATACGCATGTGCGACCCTTAGTTACGACACTGACATTCTTACGTTTCATACTGTCTTTCCGCCCTGCACTTTTGGTCAAATTGTTGTTCCGCACCCGATATAACGTTACTGGGTGGGAGAGCTTGCTCAACCAGCACTGCTTAAATTGTACTCTTTTTATGTACGCTACACGTATGTCATTGAATGAGTCCCAAGCCCGATCATCCGCCTATATTCCGCCACGTCACTGGAACGCCAGCACGCGACATGCAAAATCGCGACAGCAGCATCAGAGCCGCATAACTAAACAGTACCGATTATGTGATATGGAATAGCGGAGGTCGGTAAGACGAGTGTCGAAGCCAAGAAAAGGGCCACCGAAGCCAAGAGACATGCAGAATTAGTAAGGGTAGAGGCAGCTGGCGCCAAAACATTGGCCAAAACCGCAAATAACCGTGCAAGAATCGCTAGGCGAATTGGACACATGAATGCAATAGGAATCGATGCAATGAAAGCCCAGTGGAAGGAAGCACTTGCGAGCACAACGCAAAGAATGGAAAGCGTTGAAGAACGCGTTGCGGGTACCACCCAAAGGTGTGGAAGCGTAGAAAAAGATGTGGCACGCCGGGAACGCCGAGTACAAATTGGTACACAGCGTCCAGAGGCGACGGCCGGCTCGGCGCGACGCAGTCGAGTACGAACCGCGCTCTGCAGCCCAGGGAGCGCACGGCTGTAAAACTGCAGCCCGGCCGTGACAACTGACGCTCAGTTCCAGTATCATTGTGGGGCAGAACCAGGAGGTGTCAGTTCGCGTCAAAGAGACGGGCGCGTGTCATACTACACCCAATAGAAATGTGCTAGAGGTACCAGACTTTGATTACAAACACATTTTATCGGTCCTCAAATTCCAAAATTTCCGGGAAAATGGAGGCTCACTTCACCCAAAAATTTTGCTGTCACAATTTTGTAACACGCTACTGATATCTTGGCCATTGACAGCAAAATTAGAATTTATCTGCGGGTACATCGAGGGCACGGCAGCTGAGAAAATGCGTAGTGTTGCAGGTACATGCCGAACGTACGAAGAATTCACCGACGCGTTACTGGGAAAGTACTGATCGCGCCAAGTGCAAGACCGAATAAAAGAAGAAATCATTTTGTGTCCGTATCCGGAGGCGTCAGGATACAAGAGCCCCACGAAGCTCTTTGAGGCTTTAATTAGAAAGAATCAGTTTCTTGATGTGCCACATAGTGATGGTGAAATAATGTTCTGTTTCGCGAAACTGCCGATCAACTACCAGCTAGTGCTTGTAGGAAAGTACCGAGCGAATATCGAAACATTGAAAAGCCTTCTGCGCGAGTTGGAGTTAATTTTCGAAAAAGAAGCAGCGCATGATGGAAGGAAAGGGCAAAATAAGTATTACAATAGCGACTTTCGTGGAGCACCGCGCAATAACAACATCCATCAGCGTGGAGGCAGGACTATAAGAGACAAAATTGGGACGGCACAGTAACTTGCAGAGACAAAACGATACCCGCCAGTACGACACGAGCTGGAGGCGCAGAGATTCACATGGAGAGCGGGACGAGTGAATCGAAATACGTGGTCCTAACCCAAGTTCCAATCACCGAAACAGAAATGGAGGGCGAGATTGAAGCCAGGACCGTGCGGTATCGGCTCGGGGAAAATCCGCACAAATACTCGGACAGAGCCGTTTACATATGTTGAAATGTGAAGAGTGCAAGAACGTAGTTTTTGTACAGAAAAAAAGTGTTGCCTGTGTGTGAAACAAAAGGGAAACATTTGTAAAATAGACATCTTTCTGTTGTGTACGTATTAGACATTAAGTGTGGTACTTTGTTTTTATTTATATTCTTTAACATGTACATGTGTAACTTGTAGGGGCTACGAGGCGACATGTGGACCTTCCGCATTCTTTGTTAACTCCGAAAACGAAGGGTCGGTCTAACTCACTTTTCTGTACTTTCCATGTCATGCGGGAGCCACCACTCTTCCGAGTCATTGGTAACACAGAGTGCACCTTCCCGTGTGTTTTGTCTTTACACCGTACCAATTACTGAGTCTTTGTTGAGGAAGAGCTACTGGGTGCATATCGACAGTGTTCCGGGCACGCCTCACAGCGCTGCACCACTTGTTTGTTTGCGCGGTATTTGTCACTGCTGTCGTGGGCACACAGCTGCGATGCTGCACCTACTTTCAGTGAGGCTTTTCTCTTCGTTGGCGTGTTGGGCACGCCACAGCGCGTTGCACCTTCCTGGAGTGTGGCGAGTTTCTCCTACGGTGGTAAGTCACGTCTCTGAACGTGTGCGGTCGTCGGAATTTATCGTGTGAGCGGTGTAATGCCGAACGTATGGAATTCCTCAACAAGTCCGGTAACTGGTGTCTCGGTGTGAGACCTAGCACACACGAGAAGTCTAAAAGTATGATATTTACAAGAAGCTGTGTACAGAGTTAGAGTCCTTGCATTGTAACTTGCGAAGTCTGCCGTGTTTTTTTTTTTTGTGTGTGTAAATTTTCCACCGTAAGTTTGTGTACATCCAGTTCCATCTCAGATGAGTAGCGACCGACTCAGCGATCGGCCGCGCCAGAGACAGCAACATCCACCGAGTTGTCTCAGCGGGGCAGGACGGGGGAGTATGTATGGTAAACGGGTGTAGCCGATAAGTTGCATACAGTATTTTTATTAATTTCCATTACTAAGGCGATCGCAGCTAATTATATCTCGTCTAATATGTGTTCATTGTTTATTTGTGTGCGTCCGCCATGTCTTGAGCAGTTTCAGGGATCCATCGAGGCCTCTGGGATCCGAGACGGCGAGGGACGTGCAGTGGCGCCTGTAGATAGCGTAGTTAGTGAAGTTAAAGTGTCAGCAGTAGTTGTGAGCATGCTCCAGTGACGGGTATGTCATAGGCGGGATTACGTACAGTATTTTAGAGTTACGGGTGGAGTACTTGAGCCTCTCTGTATCTCAATGAGTCGTACCCTGGTATTAACAATGGGCCCATAGGTGAAGTCACTATTCTTTACAATAAGCATCAATTATAAAGTCTCTGAGCAGAGTATAAGAATTTTGTGTTGTATTAGTGTAACAGTTATATTCATGTAAATATTCGCCTCTATTAATTTGTTTTATGGAATGTACAAAATACGATCTTTACAGATTGTGAATGCTGTTTTAGTAAAAAGTTTTGAGGAGGCAGTCTTTATGAAAGGTCGTAAGTATTGCGCAGGTACTGCGAACAGCGAGTGACTGCTGGACGAGAAGTGACGCTACACGGTGGTCGGTGTGGAGTAAATGGAGGCCGAGCGGCAGGCAGACGCCTGAGCGAGGCGGCTGTCAGTCACGACACGCCCCGCCCCGCCCCTCCGCGACGGCTCAGAGGCGCGTGCCGCCCACCTGCTCAGCGAGGCGGCGGCTCACCTGGCCGACAGCCTCCGGTCAGCTGAAGGCGGACACAACCCCGGGATCCCACCGGGACGGGCGACCCCGTTGGCGGCTGGCCGAGGAGACAGCACGGCACCGCTCAGCGGTGACGCAGGAATGGGGATTCCACTGCAGGAGAGGTGCCAGACGACGAGGGCGTACTCTGACAGTGGCAGCACGAAGAGTCGGAGAGATCTCTTGAGGCGCACTTCTGACGGACGCCGTTTACCGTTCCTGCACGAATTCGCATAAATCACAATAATAGGCCGGACTGCACGCCCAAAGCAGTTCTGTGCCGGGTATTGATGGACTGCAGTTTGTCGTGATTATGTTCTCTCCTACAGAGAGCAGTTCCGAGCAATCAGCCACGTTGATCGATCTGCTATCCTGGTTTCATCCTCCATCAGATGAATCCACGAGTGTTGCAGTCACTCTGAGAGTAGAATCCCGTATTGCAATTTTTCGTTCTAGATAAGACCAAGTGTACTGTCTTAGGACGGCCAACTACCTGTGCTACGGCTCTGTCCCGATTCTTGCGGTCCTCAATACAATCAGAGCCCGTACGTGTGCTTGCCACCGTACCGCACTGTGCTGCACATCAACAATAGGCTGTCGTACCACCCCACGAGCTTCTTGTCGATGGACAGTGCCGCTACAGAGAGTGAACGATGACTGGAGCAACTTCCGGATGCCGCGCCTGGTTCCCAGAAACATTAGATTGGTGGCCCACACCACCAGTCGCACTCCTTCCAGCTGGCGCAGCTTTCTCCACGCCAGGAACCACCATCCCGCTCCACAGACGAGTGTGGCAATATTCGTGTGTTGAGTGATTCGTTGTGTGACGTCAGCATGCGAAGGACGTTACGGTCAACTGTTTTTTTTTTCTTTTCTTGCTCAGACATCTGCGTGAACACAGTAACATTTGTGCTTTTAGTGAAAACATTGTTTTTATTCGCCCTCCCCCCCCCCCCCCCAAACTTTACTTCGGACAGTAGAGATAGGAAATTCAATGTCAAATACATGTATATTTTTTTGCTTTATAGCTTTCAATCTTATTTTTTTATATGTACATGTTCATGTTAAAGATATCCTGGTTCCCTATCATCATGTCTGGAACAATTTTTTTTGGTGATGCACACTATGTTACATGATCTTCGATCACACAGGTACACTTACGAAATTTCTGTCTTTTCATGTACACTATATCTCTCTATCTCACTTATGTTCATGCCTGTCAATTGTCACTATGTGTACAAATTTCAATAGTTACAAAATGTTATACACAATAATATGCTACTGTTACACGAGAGTATTTTTGTTTGTCTATGTGAGCGGAATATCTGTGGTTACAATTCTGGTTAATGGTGAATGGACCATCAGCCAATCGATCACTGTAAAATATTTATCATCCTTTCTGTTCAGGGAAACGGCGTGAGAGTGGTTAAACGTCTCAACCATGAAGCATAGAGATATTGTTTGTCTTTTTGGCTTCATGCAGACGTATGTGTGTGTTTGAGTTGGGCACCAGTAGCTAATTCTCAAACGCTACTTTAATGAGAAGCTTGCAGGTCCATTAGGTCAACATTTTACTGCAGCTTCGAACTTAGCCTTCTGGCATGTGTTCAACATTTGTATGACTGTGTGAGTATGTCCATGTATGACAGTGGGCTCCCTGAGGGTGAATCTGTGTTGCGTGTGACTTATTCGTCAATGTGAGTAAGATGTTGGCGAAGCTATAAGAAAAATTCCACCTTTTATTTCATCATCAATTTCCAATTTAATGTGCCAGTTCGTTGTGACATTTTGGAAACTGTTTGGAGCGATTCTTTCTGAGTGATTGACACAATACATTTGTCAAATGAGTCATCCACTACCAAAAATAATCTAAATTGACTGGGGGTGGGGAATGACAGATTCTGTGTCCTCTTTTGCGTGTCTCATTTTAATCAATTTTATTAGTGTTCTATGTCACTGCACGGTAGTAACAGACCGAATAAGGTTATTGTAGTGAGAGTATTTGTACTGAGTGCTCAAAAAATAATGTTCACTTGATTCCTATACGTGTTGGGTTACTTCCCTGGGTGGCTTGTGCGAGGCAACCATCGGAGGACGTGGCACATGGCATTTCCGGTTGGGGGCTGCACTTCCCTGAATCTGAGGGGTTCGTACAGTAGGCTTAAGCCCCTGGTGGAACGACCTGCGAGACGTCCGAGTGTCGCCGCAGTTTATGTGTTTACCATTCCGGCGCGTCCGGAACGGAGATTCCTGGCACCGACTGACTGCATTCTCCTCTTGATTCTGACAATACTTGTGTCCACAAGTCTGGGTGCGACTGTCTGGCGCCAGATGGCCCGCGGTCTAGGCAGGTTGTTTTCGTAGCCAGTGAAATGGCAAGTTCAGTGCCCTCAGCTGAACAGCAGAGGCATGACTGGTCAACTTAAACTGAGGCTAGTTGACGTCATAAAGCCCTGCTCGGAATTGGAGGGAACGGCCGTTATTGGCGCGAATGATGTCCCGAGACAGTGTGGGGGAATTTTAGAATCAGCAGTTTCCGAGGAGAGTAGAGAGTTCAGCAATGCTGGCTTCGCTCTTGCTTAGAATTCTCAGACAGCCTTCGCTGCCAGGGGTTGACACAGAGTCGCTGCACGGCACAAGTCGGCCCCTACATCACCAGGACGCTGCCTGCCGACGGCGCGCTGCAGATTTCAGTACCGGTACAACATTGTGCGGCTCCAGCATTGTAGGTCCTTATCAATACTGAATCACTCAGCAGCAAGCATGCTCACATTGTTACAAGTCCACCTTGTTTGTTTCTCCATGTGATCCTGATACGCCAAAGTCTTCCTCTGTTTGTAGCTTATTTGTACTTGAAAAGAAAGTTACGCTGCTAGAAATTCTTGCAAAAACTGGCAACAGCTGCTTGTTTTTCTTTGTGAGTTGTGTTTTATCGACACGTCCGCCATTGTTCAATGAGAAACACCGAACGACACAGCGTATGGTTGTATAGTCGTGGTGTACTTCAAGAAAGGGAACTCTTCTTTCATCGTTTTAGAGGAATCACATTTTCTTCTCCTCGTATTAAGGGACGAGAGTTAGTTTTACACACGGCAGCCAACAGACAATGGGGCGCGCTAAAGCGAGCTCGCCGAAATCTGTGTTGCATCTGCCGCCTGCCTCTCACTGTTGTCAGTAACAGTCCGAAGACATCGCGTCGGTGGCATCTGCACGGCTCAGCCCTTCGGAGGTTCGAGTCCTCCCTAGGGCATGGGAGTGTGTGTTCTTCTTAGTGTAAGTTAGTTTAACTTGGATTAAGTAGTGTGCAATCCTAGGGACCGATGACGTCAGCAGTTTAGTCCCATAGGGACCCAACACCACCACGTTGGTTGCATCGACTACAAATGTGTCATATGTCCATGAATAGCAAATGCGTAAGCACGAATACAATCTTCTGTTCACACCTCTCCTGGTCCCGTGACGAAAATACAGCGTCTTGGTTCCATTGTTGCGTTCACCAGAAGTGGTATTGGGAAATCGGTTTACGAAATCCGGTTTTGGGAGCCCCATGTAGGAAGGGGGGGGGGGGGGTTGTTACCAACTGTATAGCACGGAACGAGATGAACGGACTGTGGCGTCGCTGGACCCAGTCGGTCCGGCAGTGCCGACACGGACGTAGACGCCTCGCTCGCTCTGCTGCAGCCGTTCCCTCGCATGCCGCGGGCCGAGCTAGCAACTCAGCCTCATGAGTCATCGTGTTGTTTATCGGTGGGGAGGGGGGAGGGAGAAATGGGGCAGCCGCGCGCTTTTGTGTGGCTTGTCGCGTAACTCACCACGAAACTGCTCTTGTTTAATACATTGTCTTACTTTAAAAATTAGGACCGATACGAACAAAGGGATGGCGAATAGTTTGTTAAATTAGCGCGTCGAGTGTTTAATAATTTATTACTCGTTATTTACCGCCTTGTTACAGTCGTTTAATCGCTGATTCCTTGAGCGAGAATAGCGTGCAACGAACGGAAAATAGCGCCACATTCAGTCGGGCAGTGTTTCGATGTACCATTGTCGATTCCTGCAGATTTCTCGTACCACAGTTGTTGGAAACGAAAACCACGCGTTCCTGGCTACGTCACTGCAACGAAATAACCAATGTTCGTAGAGGACGCAAGTATGCGAAAACCACCAAACAGCACTTCGGACTGAGTGAGTTTTAGTGCGACACGGCGTCTTCTGCCACAGTCTCCAGGAGCCGTGGTTGTCTGTAATTCTGGACCGCCAGCCGAGAGTGACAGCAGGTTGCCTCTGTTGCGCCTTGAAGTGCTGACAGAAGTTTATTTTTCAACATTTCGCCTAATTTGGCCGAATTTGAACATCTAAAATGTTATAAGGTACTCATTCTAAGGTATAACCTGCCGTTACGGCTTTTACACAATAAGAAAAGTATCACAGTTGTAAATTTGGCGTGTCGCGAGGTAACGGAACGCACGGCGCTGAAATACGCGAACATTATTCACCCAGTATTTGAGCACTTCGCGACTTCGAACACACGTTGAGAATAATTTTAAAGAGTTCCAAAACTTTTTCTCGCTTACACGCTTAACGTCAAATATTACAGACGTTAACTCGTCTGTAAACTAATCAGACATCCGAAGTTGTTTAGTGCATAGGCATTCTGAATCCTGCACTCCACTCGTGGCGTCATGCCGACGTGCTTCTGGCGAAGAAACGCGGCACTTGCGTTTATTTCAGTATTTTTACAATTTTCTGGGATTTAGGTTGTGATGCACGAGGGATCTGTTGTTTTCCCCAACCTACCTTAGACTGAGGCGAAGATTTGCTTGGTTGTTGGCGAATTCTTGAGAATTTATCGTAATGTTTGCGTTTCATGAAATAAAACTTTCTTATTCTCTTTTATCGTTCTGTGACGTCATGTTTCGTGATTTGCTGATAAAAGAGAAGCGATCACACACCACAATTTTTTTGCTCTATAGAACTCTGCAGCGCTTTGTTCTCGTGTTACTATTTGTTGGCCAAGAGAGACTCGTGTGTCGACGAAGCTACGCAAGGTCTTTGAGACGCGTCGTGTTCCCTGTGGCTTGTTGTGCAGAAAAGTTGTCGCAATCGTGCTTGCGCATTAGTCGTATCTTACGTGACCAAAGAATGAATGGATAGTGATCGACCGTCACTTGCCAACTTCTTTATCTGACGTTCAAATGACACGATTAAAGTGCAGTGTAAATTTTTATGTGCGACCTATAACGACGGCAGAATCTAGATTTAATTTGTGCCATTTCCAGTGCAAGCCAGCTGGGGTGGCCGAGCGTTTCTAGGCGCTACAGTATGGAACCTCGCGACCGCTATGGTCGCAGGTTCGAATCCTGCCTCTGGCATGGATGTGTGTGATGTCCTTAGGTTAGTTAGGTTTAAGTAGTTCTAAGTTCTAGGGGACTGATGACCACAGATGTTAAGTCCCATAGTGCTCAGAGCCAGCCATTTCCAGTGCAATATTTGCAAGAATCGAGGTAGATTTGTTATTAGTTTCCGTCAGAGCACTGAATCACGTCGGAATTACATTTGTGGAGGCATTTGCTAATTATATTTGACTGAAACCTATAGCGAATATTATTTCGTTTAGGCAGATACTGCTCCAGAAGCCTTACCCTTTACTGATGGTAAGTCACTGTTTGGGAATTATCGGTAGCCACTGACGTCAGATTTACCGACATTTTAGCATGATAAAGTACTGAAAATCTTGAAGACTTCTGAAATGTCTTGTATCATTTAGACTACATATCGTCATAAAACGCAAATTTGAGTACCAAAACTATGAAATTGATAACTTTAACTTCGCAAACAGGTAGATCAGCACAGCGACTGTCCAGTTTGCTCCCCGCATCCAATCGCAGCACAGGACGCGTGATGTCACATAAAAGTGACTGTGTTCACACGTGAGGGACGGGATGATTAAATAAAAGTTCCGCGAATTTTATGAATAATGCGTAACCCGAAATCTGAGCTCCAAATGGCTCTCACTTTCGTGACACTGTAGTGTGTGTGTGTGTGTGTGTGTGTGTGTGTGTGTGTGGTGGTTTCAGTTTTTACACTCGGCTATCACAAAATATGCAACACAATTGGAGCACCGTAATGAAGACCTGTCCAAAACGTCTCGTGGGTAGCGAGATCAGTTGGCTGAATTGTCGGGAAATGTGACGTTGACGGATGAAGAGTGGCCGGAGCCATTTAATCGAGAATGTGTGGAATTCGCTCTCTGAAGCACACATCTATTGCCCATAATAACGGAGTAAGATCGCTGGTGACTTACGAATGTGTACAGTGTTTCTGGGTGCTTTTAATTCTTCACGTGTTCTGTCCACCAGCAGCATCTTTGACAGTGTGGTGTCTCACACGATACTTGGGCTGGCAGTGGCGGTGCTGTACCACTGGGTGCTCATAATCTGAAGTTGAGCCACTCACAGGGGTCCAGTGTGGACTGCAACTATTGTATGGCAGCGAAACTTGGTATACTAAAGCCCCCTTGCGGAACCGATTTACACTGGAAAGAAATTATTTCCGATTTTGGCCACCAAATGGCTCTATCAACGGAAGAAAGACGTATAGAAATGTTTCCATATGTAATGGATTGGCAACGGAACGTGGGCAGGAAGGGTCAAACAAGTGAGAAGGGCAGAATGTAGATCTTGTTATTAACCGCCAGTTGAACAATTTGTTCAGTATGAGCACCGAAGACTTCGGCGAGACGTTGCACAACGACAGATTCGCACCTGGTAACCAAAATCGGAACTGATTTCCTCCGGCGCAAACTGATTTCGCATTAACGCCTCAGCATACCTGCCAAGTTTCGTTGCCATACGGTAATTACAGACCACAATGGACCTCGGTGAGTGGCTACATTTTACTTACGACCACCCGGTACTTCTATGGCTCTGCTGAAGAAAAAAGCGATTCGCGAAGATTTCGCTGTCGCATTTCTGACCCATTTGGTCATAAACCATTTAGTAGTTAGCCAGTTAAAAAAAGTTTGTAGTTGTCTGACTTCCGTCTTGTTTCACCTTTTTGAAGCATCAACACTCCTTAGGTTCTGCAAATACCCGTCTTCCCAGTACAGGCGGCTGTCTAAACTGGAGCAGGTCGCAGCTACCGATAGGGGGCGTCGACATTGCCCCGTGGCGTAATGATGTACTCTGTGACGTCATATATACTTACGGATACAACAGAACGCGGTGATGTTTACATGGCTGCTATATTACGCATTTTTTTCTAATATAGGTGGAAAAGTGATGTGTTGCATAGCCCGAGGTCTAGGCTGGGTTGACAGGTTACAGTACGGTCGTCAGTTAGCGGAGCCAAAGAAATGGAGTGTTACAGTAACGATAATTCTTGCTGTGTCAGATATTTTATGCACGTTAGATTTCGACGAGTGTTTTATTTCCGTTTTGATGTCGTCATGGATCGAAACACAGTTGGAACGGCAGGTTCAGTATTTTTCAGCATTGGGCACAGTTCGTAGCTAGCGTAAACGTACGTTTTACACCTGTGTAAATTTGCGTGTGCACAAGACGGACGCAGACTCTGCACAAAGAGACATCGGTGCAGCCAGCCTCGTGCGCCTGTTGACACGTGGGCGCGGGCAGTCGACACGTCCCAGGCGAATACAGGCCGTGCTGTCCCGTCCACGGTTTTGTTTCGTTTGCTCCGTTTTGCTGCGTCGCACTATTAAGTTCTAGTCTTTCGTGCACTTTCAAATTTTTGTTAACCCATTGGCCGAGTGGCCTAAAAAGGAACAAATGGATCTGAAGAATATTATCGTGCATACTTATGGCGCGAGTTATCGGTATCAACTAGTGTGTCTTCTGAATGATATAATGGATGATCGAGTTGAACTTTTTACTGCTAATGTTATGAGGAAACGTGCTTTCCAATGCAGTGGCTACGCGTATCAATTACTAATGGCCCTTTGAATAATATTCATGTTCATTTGAGACACACTATGTAGTGCCTGCTATCTATCGCTGCATTCTCGAAAACAAACAGCATGAGAAACCAGGCTGTAGTAAAATTATAAAGATTACAACTTAATTAGAGCAGTCAACTACGAATATGATATGCAAAATTTATTTACACAAAACCATTGCCGGTTGCCGATTTTCAAAAACAAGTTGTTAGGTGGCTTTCAAAAGCTGATCTGTACTTGCGTTAACCGCCACGATCTCATGCTAATTCTACATTTACATGTTTTGAATCATAAGCTAACATGTATGTACTAGTAAATAGTAGCATTCTGAAATGAACTGATAATATCATAGAGCTGTATGGTTTATATACCTCTTTGCAGTATAGATGACCTCGAAATCCCAAGACTTAATGCAATAACATGCAGGACGTGCAGCTGCCTCAAGTATGTTGCAACATGTGACCCTGTTTCTGTTATGATAATACTGAGGCCATTGAAACTGGAATATTTAGAAAGGGACATTGAATTGTCTGTAAATAGAACACTCACCCCATGCTTGAGATAAGCACATCAGCCTTCTCCACTGCTAATCCATTTCAAGATCCTCTACTGATGTCTGGGGAGATCGAATCCTGTCTGCATGAATGGGTCCTTGACTAGATGCTTGTTGACTATTGATGACGGATTCCACTGAATTTTCCGTAAATGGTTGGCAATCAAAGAGGACACAACGAGGTTTTCTGCTGTGCATGATGAGGGTGTCCTTGATTTCAAGTGTTGATGTTCTGCCTGTGGAGCATCTCGATGACTGGCCAGCTGAGGATTCTTCAGAATGTTCTTCCAGACCTTTAGGAGAGCTGATTTCTTAGAGCTGGGGGTGGGATGATGCTGAGAACAGGAAGTGTTAGAGCGATTGTACTCTGAATACATCCCATAATACCTGATTCAGTTGGACATCTATCTTCTTAGTATGAGCACTATTGATCCTGGTCGACCAGTAATCTTCAGCAACAGAGCACCTATGATAGGGTTAGAGCTATGGATCTCAAAACACGAGCATTAGCTCCCCATAACATATCACCAAATTTTTGAAGACTGTTCTTTCTCGTTTTGACTTTAGGTGCTACTTGTAAGTCAAGAGTTCTGTCTAGCGCTGTTCCTATGTATTATGGTGTAATGCAGTACAACGAGACCTGGTCTCTGAATCTGTCTTCTGGTGTGCACTCTGACTGTCTTCTGCATAGATGTAATGTAGATACAATTATTTTCTGTGGATTTAGGTGGAGCCACTATTTGTTGATGTATACATCTAAGACTTACATATCAGTGGATAAAGAGGTTTCAGCATCATAAACGTTGAGGCTCTGGGCCACCAAGCAAATGTCATCAGTATAAATCAATTTTTTTGAAGACTTTTGGTAAGCTGTGCATGTACAGACCAAAGTGGTAGTGGACTCAGAATAGACATTTGAAGTAAACTATCATTTGGTTTAATTACCCTGCATCTGTCATTGTGAGAATGGATATGAAATGCTCTATTGTTTAGCATGTTGTTAAGTAAGTCCTTAAATTTACGGCACAATCGTGAATTTCTAAAGAAGTGCTTCTCACCAAGCAGTGTCGAGAACAGCTGATAGGGCCAAAAAGGCAGCTACACTTTCTAATTTCTGCTCATACTCGTTTCCGATATAAGTAACTAGAGAGAGTGTCTCTTCCTTAAATTACTTTCGCTTCTTAAGCTGGGCTAGCGCCATTATTCTTAACGAAAGAGTGTGTTTCGATTGTTACTATATGTTGAGAGTTGCACTCTGTAACTTCGTTGGTGTAACCAATAGTCTATGGAAAATGTGGTTCATTAGTCAGCATGGTATGTTTTCATTATTTCTATTTGCTTAATTCTTTAATATCTGAAAACAGTTTACTATTCACATTCACCCGATAGGTACTTTCCAATTACTTACACAGTTCCAAGATATGCTATTAGATGATGGCGTTCAAGCCTACAGAATTCATAGCCACATTGCATTTACCATGATTGGCATATCATTACGCAATACTACGTAGCTTCCTTAAATTTGGTTAAATCTAAGGCAATTCCCTGTTTATTGTTTCTTTTACAAGCTAACAATAGTTGATTGGCAACCAAAACGTGTAATGAATGGTAAAGGAATGTGGTTTTG
Source organism: Schistocerca piceifrons (assembly GCF_021461385.2). Taxonomy (NCBI): domain Eukaryota; kingdom Metazoa; phylum Arthropoda; class Insecta; order Orthoptera; family Acrididae; genus Schistocerca; species Schistocerca piceifrons. Next base: position 69,884,984 of record NC_060148.1, on the reverse strand, counting down.
CGAACAAGAAAATTCAAAGGTTTCGTAATTAAGTTTTAATGTTTCAGAAATACATAAGATCACTTATCTGCAGCACCTGATAAGTCAGGTCTTAATAACATGTCATTAATGTCAAGATCATTCGTCGACTACTTCAGATTGACTTTGTTAAAGAATGTCTGTTTCTCAGTTGCTGATCCCAATTACAGTCACTGTTGACAGGGGAGAGGTGAAAATGAAAATGTTTAAGTTTAGTACAAGCAGCAATGTGCCTTACCAAACGTGTTACTCTTTGAACGGAAATGCACTTAAAGATGTGGTGACGGTGTTCATCTTTAATGTGAGGCTCTTATTTGGTTTGGACGCAGCGTGTAATCCTGGCGGATTGGAGGACGATGCTATTCTTACAGCTGAGTCCTGGCATTCGCCTTATGAGTGGGTTAAAACCTTCCTTTAAAAAAGCATCACCTGCGATTGTTTGTCGATCGTTATGGCATTTTGTGTCCTGTTACATTGTACTAGTAGTCTTTAAGACTAATGCTTAGGAACTAATCTCTAGTATGATACGAAGGGATTTGTAACATAACTGTGTAAGTCAGAGGTAAGTGCCATGTTATATAGAAGAAACTGGAGTCATTCTGAACAGTGTAGTGGTCTAAGTCTTTGTATAGTCAATAGCACAGCTACATCATATTTAGAATTTCTGCTGTCATGACATCACATAGGTTTTGTTTTCAGCAAATGTAGTTATGTCAGATATATATCTTACTGAAGGTAATATTACAGATAGGGAAGTGGTCATGGATGTAAATGAGGTGGGAGATGTAACTGTGCGAGATCAAATTTGGCAGTGTTCTGAAACATCTAAGTCGAAACGAGGCCCAGGGAGTAAACAGTCTTCTGGCAGGATTACAGACAGCCTCGGGAGAGCCGGCGATAGCGGAGCTCTCCCACCTGTTGTGCCCGGCGTATGAGACACGCGAAGTACCCACAGACCTTAAGAAGAATGTAATGTTATCAGTTCCAGAGAAAGCAGTTGCTGGCAGGTGTGAAAATTACTGAACTATCGGTTTAATAACTCATCGTTGTAAAATACGAACACAAATTATTTACAGAAGAATGTAAAAACTGGTAGACGCCGACCTCATGGAAGATAAGTTTGGATTACCGAGAAACGTGGGAACATGCGAGGTGCAACTTGACCAAATGGAGGGTCGGTTAGTAGGACACGTTCCGAGACGTCGACAGGTAACCAATTTAGTTTTGAAGTGAAGTGTGGAGGGTAAAAATCGTAGAGGAAGACCAAGTGGTGAATACAGTAAGGAGATTGGGATGGATGTGGGCTGCAGTATGTACTTGGAGATGAAGAGGCCTGCAAGTTATACAGTAGAATGGAGAGCTATTTTTTAAACCAGTCTTCACACTAAGGAGCGCAACAACATCTTATTTTCCAGTTGGTGTATTTCTTCATTGTTTATAACTGACTGTCAGAGTACCTCTGAAGATGACGTGAGGAATACATATTTATTTAAAGTAGGGGTAGTTGAATATCACGGGTTGGTGATGAAGGATAGATTTCGTGGATCCACTGTATTTTAATCTACTCGACTTGCTTAGCGATGATTCCTGCTTGTTTTTGAAGGGGCTGACCTGCTCGTTAATTCTGCCGCATGTTGGGCCGCGACAACAGTACGCAGTGTCGTCTGTGTACAGGGCTGTTGTTTCGATCCTCGACCTTTAGCGATGTCAGCCGTCTTGTTGGTGTGTAGCACTGGAGACGTGACTGTCCCACGTGGCGTCGCTGCGGCTGGCTTAATACTTGTCGAATGGTGATCACCAAGCAGCGCTTGTACTTACCTGTTTCCAGCAACGTTTTTAGTAAACTGCACACTTTGGCATGCGAAGTTCAAAAGTAACGTTTCAAAGAGCAGCCCAGCATGCCACAACCAATGCAAGGCGCGTTCGCCGTCCACGAGAAAGCTTGCTGGCGTTGCGCCTGCCGTGTTGCGTTCAGCCTGCGTCGCTCTGCTGCTGAGTCCTGGGACCGGGTCGCCTGTGCTGTGGTTGCCGCTGAACCCGGCTTGTTCTTGTGCCATTATGTTGCTCTATTCCTCGAACAATTTTAGTCTGTCTCGAAAGCTTTCCCTGTCACTGAGAGCACGGTAACCTGTGATTTGGTGTTGTTTTTTGGTCTTTCGGGTTGCGAAATCATCTTGCTTCCATTTTAGAGAGACTATTTTCAGTTTCATGGCCGCGATGAAGAAACGTCTGATGTGTTTGAGGCAGGTGTCTTGTGAAAGGAGTGATTTATTTTGTTATCTTCCAGTGCCTCCAGTCTCTGAGGTGCTTTCTTTCCATTTCATATTCGTCAATCTTATAAAGTAGTGGATGTTAAGCGGTTGCATTCGGATTTTCGAGTGTTATTTCTTCGTCGGTTTCATCGAATTTTGGATACCGTGGATGACCGTGAATGTTTTTGTAGCACTTTGAGGAACTTTTTTGAGGTCGTCAGTAATCAATGACATTCTCATCTGCTATTAAGGATGGCTGTTCGCAAATGGTGTGCTATGACCTGTTGGAACTTTTTTCCAAAAACTACTTCTATTGTGCGACCTAATTCTTGTGATTACCTCGCACATCATTTGGTGGGTTTCTCTTATTAGGTCATTGAAAACGTTCAAGCCAATCGTAGGTTATCCATTTGGTCTACAGAATTTCCCTACTGTTTAATTTTGTTTCTTATGTACGTCAGGAGTCTTAAGGAGTGGTTTGAATAGTTGATTCGTTAGGTTTTGTGTTAAAACGTATCAATCTGATTTTTTCGACTATCCGATTTCGTGAGTTTATGATCGTTTTAAGTTTTTTCCTAGTTTTTGTGATTCACAGCATAATAAATGATAGGTATTCGTTAGCTATGCAGTCGCCAAATTCAGTGTAGCTTCAGAATCTGGGTAGCTATGTTGTACGTAGTATATATTCTAAGATAGAAGTGCCATAGTGATTGATAAAAGGCGGCGAGTCATTTCTGAGTCTTGCGTGATTCAAAATGGCTACAACAAGTTTAATATCTTTCTTGTTCAATTTTTCAGCAAATATCGCAGATCTAACACTGAGTCTCCTGTTCCTTTAGCTGGGCACAATGAGGGTATATAATTAACGAGCGGTTCCTCGGCAGGATACATCGTTGTGGTGTTTTATATGAAAGACTATGAAGCATCTATCTCAGCTTCTACTACGGTCTGGTTTGCGTGACAGATACAGTTATCTAGATTGATTTCTCTACCTGCTGATGAGGTACGTGCTGCGACTATAATACCAACTTCTTTTTCTCTTACTATGCCTTTAGGGAGTTTGTTTTTACAGCAGAAACCCAGTGTGTTGACAATGCAGATAGTGGCAACATCTTTCTTAGGCTTGAATGTGAAGGTTAATTCTTGTTTCCGGGTGTCTCAGGCTAGGTTGGGCATAGGCCTCCTTGTCTATCAATATGGCGATATAGACGTGGATCCGTGTTCGCCAAAGAACGTAGTAGGAGCTTTTTAGAAGCTGCTGTTATTATTTCCCTTCTTACAAATATCAGGTTGTGAAGGGCTGTAGTGAAGACTCAGAGTATGTTTTCCGTTTGATTGTTTTCGTGACATTCTTGGACGAAGACCGTGATAGTTTCATCAATGCGCTAAATGTATTCAGTTTTGTCTGCTGAGATAGGCTGTTTTGGTCTTTCTTTGCAACTCTCATCACTATTATCAGTGTTGCAGCTCCTGCATTTTGGTGCTTCTTGTTTTGGGTCTATTTTGCAATTAAAAATTCGATGTGCTCGACTCTGTTCTTCACGTTTCTCTTTATATCGCAGCTTTTCGTGGCTTATTGGAAAGTGTTGTAATATGGACGTAGCTGTTATTGAGGAGGTAGTGTTTAAATAGTCCAACCTTGTGAGGTACACAGTGCATTCTGAAATGGTGAACAAGTAGCTTGTTAGTTGGTTCTTTGTAACTATACATGACTGGAAGGAATAGCGTGGAATTTTGATTTAGTTTCCCGGTACCTTTAGGTCCCCTTCAGTTTTTTCGTTTGTTGTATCACGGTCAAAATTGGTTATCACAAAGGCGAGCGTGAGTCTCTGTGGTTTCTCTTTTGCTTAGTGTTTGGCGTGCGATGTGATTTCTGTTACTGTTGCTTCAGATCGGTAAGTAACTCAAACTGTTCTCTCGGGTTTCGATATCTGATGGGTCTGTTGTGATGTTGGCAAATTTTTTCGGATTTTTTTATGAACGACTTGGTGGCCCAGGCAACTGTTTTAGTGCAGGTTACAACGATTTGGCGGTTTCTTTGCCACCTTCTTAGTTTATAGTAGGGTTTACTAATGTGCCATAAGTTGTGTTAGATGTGCTTTAATTCAATCTGCATCCAACCAGTTGTAAACCTTGTTCTTCGTGAGATGTATTTGGATGAGTGTAAACTTTTTGTAATCGGAGTATCGTGTTTGTGGCTGCTTTGCCTGTTTACTTCGGGTTTCTTGTCCGGGTTTTCGGCTAGTTCGCGTAGCGTTGCGTTTCTGGAGATCTGGTGGAGACAGAGTTCCCTGCTTCAGTCTGGTGCGCTGAAAACTGTTGTTGCATATCGGAAACAGGACGATCCATAGTCCCCTCGCCCTGCTTGAGAACGCTCGCAGTCAGCGTTGAGTTCTGTGCCTTTAGCCTCGGCAGATGCGAGTTGGTCGTCCCTGTCTCAAAATGTGGCGGTTGTGCAGACTGCGGATCCCAAGTCTGAATCACTCTGACAATGCTGCATTTGACGACAGTGGCGCGAGTTACGCATGATGCACTTTGCAGGGGACATCGTCTGAGTAACACGTGTGCTGTCGAACAACTACGTACATGTAACAACAGTTCAAGCAGTTTCGGCTGCGAGAATGCTTGTCTCCAGATATATCAGAGGAAAGCCCTTAATAGGTATATCGGTTGCAGAAGTTAATGCTTGATACCCCACGAGTCAAAGGGTTGTAACAGCTGATTCCCTGACCACCCATATCTGCTCGCTGGTTCGCCTTTTTGAAGACCAGAACGTGACAGCAGCGGCTGTAAGCAGCAGCAGGGAGTGGCCAGTGGTGGGGCTTGCGGTCCTCTGCTGCTCCTGATTGGCTGAAAGGCCCACGTGTAGAAGGATTTCGTGGAGAGGCTCGGAGCTCGGGGAATCGAAAGCTGGCCGTCGGTGCCCGTGTGGCCGACGTGGCGGGTCGCGGGCGCTATGGAGCGGAGTTCTGTGTCGCGACGCACAGTGTTCTCGAGTTTCAAAACGCGTTCGGATAGCGATAATCTCAGTTTGTTATCCAAATCTGGGAGTAATGTTTTTTGAGTGGCCGTCCTCCTGTTGAGTTTGAACTGTGTATTTCGTACAGCCAGTCGAAAGTAATTTCCTGGACTTGGCTGTGAATGTTCCCAGTACTGCAGTCGTAACTCGGGATCTTGCCTGGGGGTAAGTAGGTAGCATGAGGGCCGTTAACTACTGGCTTTCGAGCGATGAGGTTCGATACTTTCCAGCGGGTCGAGGCTCGGCTGGCGACCACTGTGTCGGACCGACTTTACGCGTGTCCCGGTGGTGCAGGACGCTTGTCTGGGTGGGCCGCTAAGCACCCCCAGTGCGCCCCGTGTCGGCTCTGGCCGGCACCACCTAAAGAGAAGGCCGCGGCGCGCTCTCGTGGCGTCACGCAAAGCGGGCCAGGGTTGGCTTGGCGCTGCGCTGACAGAATCGAGGCGCACGGCCTGCAGTTCTTCGTCAAACGGTTTTACAGAATGTGTTGAGCTGCCGGCGCCCCCCTGCGGCCAGGCGGGCTGCACCCGGCACCTGCCTCCCTCTGGTTCCACTGCGTCCAGTACGAAAATCGCGGTTAACACTGCGGGTCCCTGCTAAGTGCAAAATTCACGAAAATCACTCCACGTAGTACTATTTATCACAGGATTTTCAGTTGGGCTGGACACTAAATTCACACAGACACTCCTTTACTTTGCTCACTCAGGTTTTATTTGAACAAATGGGAGATCGTCTATTGATTACGAATCACAACAATTTCGGCGTACTGTGTGCTTCTGGTGAAGCTACTATGGCACATGTTTTCCAGGACTCACAGTACTGGCACAAGTTTGTCCTTCCACAGTATTGTTCCTGTAAATACGCCTTTAAGTAATGTTCTTCCTTGCCCAAGAGTGGCACATGGAACATTAACTTTTAACATCTGCCATAGTACCCTTACAAACCTCTAGCTTAACAAATCACCGTCTTGTCTCACAAACCCAATAATGCTAATCTCATATAACTCTGCCATTCGACACTTTGCGTTCACTTCAAGCCACATTTCACACAAGAAGTCATCTGTTACTTTATTACCATACCTGTATGAGCCACTCTATGTAATCAAACCACTAATAAGCTCAACAAACCCAATTACACTTTCATGCACACACCACTTCAGTCATTGGCCCTTCTCTTTTGATTTTATAAGTATCTGAATGTCTATTGTCATGGTACTTGAATTACAAATCATGTAAAAGTACATCTTTCACACACATATGGAAACTTTCTTTGTTTCAGACATAATATGATATATACTAATATCATACATTATACATTAATAAAATCGACAAACTGCAAAGACGGATCCTCGACGGAAAATGGAGAAAAGACGTCATACGAACATGTGTCCAGAAATGCACCATCGCCACGGTAGATGACACTGACTAACGGGAATTCCTCCGACAACGTGTTGCGTTTTCCTTGTATATAACAGGCTGTGTGATTGACGCAGCCTATTGTATACACGAAGCATTTCCCAACAATTTTAGTAAGTAGTCTCAGTGCATTAGAATAGGTAGACAGAGGCTACCACTCACAAATAAGCACACAGTTATAAATGAAGGAGACATTAGGAAAGAGAAGTACTGGCTGTACGATATGAGATTTAATGACATTTAACATTGTCATACCAGGTAGAGTCCATTTTTATTGCTGGGCGTAATGCAGTGTAGTGTGAAGGCAGTTATTTGCGAAAAATACTGAAGGAGGCTACAGCGAGGATTCTGAAAAGGGAGACTGTTCATTGTTTCTCCTGGCCAGATTCCTCTCGGCTGCCGAACACAGCTGTAGATCTGCAGGGATGTTGGTTGGGTTCCACCAAAGAAGTATCCTGTTCTTGAGTATGGGGAGCGTCGTTCCATTGCAAACGAAACAGACGAAGAGCACTGGTCCTTGCACCATCGTAACTAGATGCATATAGTACACTAACTGCGCTATTCCCTGAGCCTGGTGGAACCCAATTCTAATAATAATTCCTGTTCCACTTAATATAATGGCCTTAACTGACATAAAAAGACATTCCTTCTTTGAGGCAAATTTCTTGTTATCAACAATTTCGAGTTGCCGCATGGAGCACCGAGTACGTAGGTACATGTATCCAAGCAGTCCGAGACAAACCAAATTGAATGTCACAGACACTGAAATCCCTGCAAGGACTACTGTGCGACTGTGGATCAGGTAATATTTACTCGTCTTTTCCAAAGCAACAGCTGCCACACATACTATACTCCACGGTATAAGCACACACAGCACCTCACGACAGAATAACTGGCTTACTTCAGCAGGTAGTAGCTGGTTAGGAAGCCTGAGATGGCGAACACAAGAATACATCTGGTAGCAGAATGAGTTCAGCCAGATACAGCTGAGAAGTGTGAGGGCGCTGTCTATCAGCACTGCTGTAGGTAAGTCAGGGACGCCTGCCATACGATACACGACCTCAGAACACAGGATCTGGACTATGCACGTGATCTGAAAGGACAAGAGCATCTTTCCAGGCAAGTTGCGTAACTGGGGAAGGTACATGTATACTCCAGCAGTCGAAAAACGGAAAATGATATTTATCAGTATAAATGAGATTTCTAAAGGCTTCAAGCTGTCAATTTTGAAATCCTTGTATCTCAAGGTAGCGTTGTTTAAACTGTTTCTGTAGTTCAGGGTTTCTTCTGTTAACTTTTGATACAGTATGCGGGTAGATTTAGTATATCCAACTAGGAAACTTTGAAATGGGTAATGAAAGAGCGTACAATCATCAGAAGCCTTAAAGGAGGAAAAATCGCGACACTTCAGCAACAGAATAGCTCTGGAAACAGAACAGATGGCGTCTGTAGCGTTCGACTGCAGACATGATTGATCAGCAGGACTATCGAAATAGCAGCGAGCATCGTGTACGGACTGTATCATACTAAACGGGACGTCCTGACAAATGCCGTACGAGTTGACCGCCATCCAGGCCAGCAGGCAGAGGTTGACGTTTATCCTCTGCGTGTAGGCCAGGTAGCTGGTGACGGGTATGTGGGGCGACCTCTGCACCATGTCGTCCCACAGCTGCTCGCGGCACCGCTCGCGCTGCTTCACGGCTTCCAGTGGCAGGTCTTCCAGCGGACACGTGGGGTGGTCCAGGGCGTTCACCAACAGCTGCACGCAGTCAGTGTCCACGGAGAGCGTAGCGTGGCTTCTGTCCTCCAGCTGCCACTCCTCGTCTGCAAGAAAACGACAGCAAGTAGGTGGAGGCCGTACACTGCAGGCAGCTGAATCCAAAGTCTTCTCTGGATGACGAGCCTGGGCGTCGTTTACCCACATTACCCAGGTTCAGTTACCCAGAACTATGTAAGGCGGCATGTCAACACAAAGTAAGAGTATTAACAAAGACAGATATCGTGTTACTATGCACGTCTATTTCATCTACAGGGTGTCCAAGAAGTCCCTGTGTCGCTCTTGACATAGTAAAAATGAGGAAGTAAATAGGTTTTATTGATAGTCCTGCACTGAAGATGGCAAAAAAACAATGTTATCAGAATTATATTTTTGTTTCAGCACTGCAGTCTTTGAGTTCCGAATCCATGGACCAACAGTTATCTTGTAAAGGAGAGATTAGTGGAGGATTCGTGGGTGCATGAACATCCGCAGATAGGAAAAACTATGTAAGGTATGATGAGACAATTTGCCTCAGTCCCCCTCGTAAAGTAGCCATGCCTGATTGAGATAAATGTCCTGTATTTTTAGGCTGTCTCAAAGACATACCACATATTGGAAGCAATAAAAAGTGACAGGAAACGTGTGTCACCCACTCTTAATCAGATTAGCAGTCTCCAATGAAAATAATTTGCAAAAGAGCAGTTGGACTTCAAGCATCTTCTTCAACAATGCACGACCACACTGAAAAAATATGAATACGAAATGATTTAGGCCCATGTTTGTTACTGAATTATCTGACAATGGTGTAGAGCAACGATTTGTAACCTACTGTACTTTGTTGTGGCGACTTGTGCCATGTCTCGCTCAAGAGTGTTGTTTACTTATAAATGTGCCATATACCACTGTTTGCTCAGGAAAAATATTGTTTTCTTGTCTAAGGGAAGTACCCATTATCAGCAAGAGTTGCAAGGGAACCTACCTCACCTTATGTGGGTCATTGTGTGATCAGAATACCTGTCAGGACCACATTCTCTTGAAGTTTGCATGAATGGGAACTTCCATTTCTCTGTACAACAGAAGTTTTCAGTATCTCAGCTCCATGACAAGGCAATCACGGATTTTGTGTGGTTGTAGAAGGAAGGAGCTTGAGTCTCGTTTTGTTGTTCAGATGTGTGGGTTTCTTAATGAACAACTTATTCTCGGATTCTATTTGGTTCTGCAACATTTAAAGACATATTAAAATGGTTACCACGAAATCCCAACATTACCACCTCAACAACCTTTTGAAATCATCATGACAAACTTTTGATCTTACCACACAAGTAACTGAATATGAAGAATAATAAAGCCGCATGTGGCTCAACGTTGAAAGATTAATGGAAAATTGACACAAGTGTTGAGGAAGTCTTTCTAAGCAGAATTACTAGAACGATCCGCAATAAAGCAAGGGGGACAGCGAGACACATAGATATCTGAGGAAGGTGTGATCGTCCATACACTGATCCGTTGGATACGTATTTTTTTATATCTAACTACGTCCATATAGAATATACTCTTTTGACATAACTCCATTGGCGTCCTGTACAAAGAAATTGGATGCAGGCTGAATTCTCGACTTTGTGATATTTCACTTTCCTCCGTGAACTTAGTGACCCCACCACGCAGCGTAAAAAAAAGTGATGGAGCATATTTGTCACCAGTTTATTTCGTTAGCACGAGATTGTCGAGAAAAAGCACAACAAAATACAGTAACTGACGATTTTGGAAGTACCTTTACCACAATGAACGATTTACTGTTAATACTCTGTTTGCATACATTCTAAAGCACGGAGAAAAATGTAATTACTTCGTCTCACTCGTACCTAGTGTAATGATAATAATGCAGCAATAAATGCAATTGGGACATACATGCCTCATCTGCTGAGTGGATGAATGTGGGATTACAACTCCAGAGATTTGGGATTCAGCCATTGCTCCAGAGATTCCTTCTGTCACTTATCTCTTCTTTCACCTCTGACATTGATTTATGGAAATCGAAAATGTTGGAACTGTAGAATTGTTCAGAGACCCAATAATTAACTGTGTCCCACAATTATTAACTGGGTAAGTTAGTTCAGAAGTAGGAAGACGGCGAGTGACGACAACCTGCAGTAGGACAGTGGCTGACGAAGCACTGTGGTGACCAAACCAGGCCTCAGCTTGATGACGGTTTTACCTACTGCATTCTGAGAAGTCCTGATGGTCGTTTTGCTCGAGCACTATTCCTGTTCGGAGTACAAATCAAAGGAGAATGATACTGATATGCTACACATCATCCAATGTATACAGGGTGAGTCATCTAACGTTACTGCTGGATATATTTCGTAAACCACATCAAATACTGACGAACCGATTCCACAGACCGAACGTGAGGAGAGGGGCTAGTGTAACTGTTTAACACAAACCATAGAAAAATGCACGGAAGTAGGTTTTTTTACACAAACGTAAGTTTTTTTTAAATGGAGCCACGTTAGTTTTGTTAGCACATCTGAACATATAAACAAATACGTAATCAGTGCCGTTTGTTGCATTGTAAAATGTTAATTACATCCGGAGATATTGTAACCTAAAGTTGACGCTTGAAACCTCCGACATTCAGTTGCGTCTTGTAACAAACACGGGCCACGGTCGGCGAGCAGCATCTGCAGGGACATGTTTACGATGACGACCGTGTTTACGAGTGTGGCTGTAGCGCACTGTTGTGGTTTGGTATAGCTGTCGCAATGTCCGCATGTAGCGCTTGCTGCTATTGTTATTCTGCATTCGTCTCCGCACGCAGACCAACTGTAGTACACCGTGTTACCAGACGTCTGTGATAGTGTAGTGTTGTAGGAACTGTGACCATGGTGTATTCGAACTCTGAAAAGGCGGAGATGATACTCATCTATGGCGAGTGTCGACGAAATGCAGCTGAAGCTTGCAGGGTGTATGCAGAACGGTACCAGGACAGAGAGCATCCAACGCGCCGCACATTGCAAAACATCTACCGCCAACTGTATGCAACAGGTATGGTCGTACCACGCAAACGGGTCTGTAACAGGCCCATCACAGGAGAAGCGGGTGCAGTTGGTGTGTTAGCTGCTGTTGCCATGAACCCACACATGAGTACACGGGACATTGCGAGAGCCGGTGGACTGAGTCAAAGTAGTGTCATGCGCATACTGCATCGTCACCGCTTTCACCCGTTTCATGTGTCGCTACATCAGCAATTACATGGTGATGACTTTAGTCATCGAGTGCAATTCTGTCAATGGGCATTAACAGAGAATGCGTTGCAGTTCTACCTGTTTACCGATGAAGCGGGTTTCACAAACCACTGGGCAGTGAATCTACAGAACATGCATTACTGGTCCGTGGACAATCCTTGCTGGCTCAGACAGGTAGAGCGACAGCGACCGTGGACTGTAAATGTATGGTGCGGAATCATTGGCGACCACCTCATTGGTCCTCACCTCACTGCAGGGGCCCAAACAGCTGCAACATACATCGCGTTTCTACAGAGTGATCTGCCAACGTTGCTCGAAAATGTCCCACTGGAAACGCGTCGACGTATGTGGAATCAGCATGATGGTGCACCTGCACATACCGCAATTAACACTAGGCTGACCCTTGACGGGATGTTCGACGGGGGTTTCATAGGACGTGGAGGACGCATAAATTGGCCAGCCCGTTCTCCTGATCTTACACCTCTGGACTTCTTTCTGTGGGGTACGTTAAAGGAGAATGTGTACCGCGATGTGCTTGCAACCCCAGAGGATATGAAACAACGTATTGTGGCAGCCTGCGGCAGCATTACACCAGATGTACTGCGGCGTGTACGACATTCATTACGCCAGAGATTGCAATTGTGTGCGGCAAATGATGGCCACCACATTGAACATCTATTGGCCTGACATGTCGGGACGCACTCTATTCCACTCCGTAATTGAAAACGGAAACCACGTGTGTGCGTGTACTTCACCCCTCATGGTAATGTACATGTGCGTCAGTGAAAAAGACCAATAAAAAGGTGTTAGCATGTGGACGTAATGTGCTGTTCCAGTCTCTTCTGTACCTAAGGTCCATCACCGTTCCCTTTGGATCCCTACGTAATTCGGTGCTCTCCGATACACACGATCGAACAGCGGAGGAGTGTTACTCAAGCGTCAACTTTAGGTTACAATATCTCTGGATGTAATTAACATTTTACAATGCTACAAACGGCACTGATTACGTATTTGTTTATATGTTCAGATGTGCTAACAAAACTAACGGGGTTCCATTTAAAAAAACGTAGGTTTGTGTTAAAAAACAAACTTGCGTGCATTTTTTTATGGTTTGTATTAACCAATTACACTAGCCCCTCTCCTCACGTTCGGTCTGTCGAATCGATTCGTCAGTATTTGATGTGGTTTACGAAATATATCCAGCGGTAATGTTAGGTGACTCACCCTGTATAGTTCATTGGCGTGTTCAGCGCAAATGTATACCCAGTAAGACGAATAAGTTCTGAAAGATTCTTATACACCGGCACGTTCTGTGAAAGGCCGAATGCACGACTTTGTCGTAAACACTCCATTTTCTTTGTTATTCATTCCTCTCCCACCACATTATCGTGTGGTGCGCAAGCTTCGGACACTTTGCTGCTCTTCAGCCTATCGAAGTTAGGCCAGTATAGCTTTTATGGGAGAATGAATAAAATGATAGGTTTCAAAAAAATAAAAGACATAGCGTCTCTACATAAACACATGTACATTGAAGCTGATGATGGTGCTATGGCGAAGATAAGGCTCTTGCTTCTGGCAAGTCACTGGCAGTCAGTTCCCAATAACTACTACGAGGGTAATACAGTATGATGCAGGTGCCGGCCAGAAAGGGTGTATGTATTCAAGGTGTTGGAGTGGGCTGGGAAGTATGATTGACAAGTTGATGTGGGTAGAAGGAGGTTGAGGGAGGGATGACAGTGGTCAGGAGGCTGGAAGCGGGATCATCTACATATTGAAGAGGCGTAGACGCTAGGATTATAGCTGGTTGGAGGAGTAAGTGTCTACATACTATTCTGGAACAGGAAGAACTAGCCAGCTGAAGTTCCGCTCGAATAGGATACAGAAGTGTGGCAAGTGGAGGGTGGATATGACATGTTGGTATAGGCGCACCAGAAGCCTAGGTATCCAGAGGATAGGCGAGAAAAATTGCTTGTGTTCCCCAAGTTTATGGGACGTTTACAATTTGTGGCAAAGTCTGATGAACTTCAGAAGAGAGGGCAATGTAATCAGCTGGTAGAGGTTGCGTCTGATACTGCAAATATGATACAGAATGCAAGGTGTTCTAAGACTGTAAGGAATGGTAAATTTTTGAGAGTGCTGAGATCCAAGCTATATTGGCGAAAGTAACACTGGGGCCACTAAGGCTTTTGGAAAGACGAAGGAAGAGACAAGATCAGGGGTTAACGTCCTGTTGGTGAAACAGCTATTAGAGCATAACCCAGAATTGGGAAGAACGGGGAAGCAGGACAGCTGCGTCCATCCATAGGAATCGTCGTGTCATTCACCTTAAGCTGTGTAGGGACATCGCAGAGAAACTAAATATGGTCGAAAATCAAGTTTGGAGCCAACAGCTTACCACAGCATCGCCTCGTTCAGTGGGTTTTACCCAAGTACAGAGGATGGCTGAATGATGGAATCCCCACATTGTCGAGTTTCCTGTCTTCTTAATTTGAGTTTGTTGTAAGCTGGGGATGCGTGATTATTCCAAGATATGAGAAAGTGGGAGTCCTCTGCCCATGTCAGCAGAGAGGAATGGAGCAGCAAGTCCACCGCCTTACTGCAAGCGCTTATCTTCCTCCACGTAATTGGGCACTGTCCTTGCATTGTGAGAGAACTGTGACTCGGTGTTATCTGTTGAGTGTACATGACTGTAATGGATGCGTTAAGAGCTTAACATCCACATCTGACACACATGTTGTTGTCTCATGCTTTTATTAAATTTACAAGTAGATAGATGAAACAGTCAATGATCAGAACGCCTTATTGTTTGGAAAGCAATACACTTATCTTTAGCTCGTCGTGGCTGTGGCTGTGTGAGCACGTGTGGTATTAATTGGGGTCCAAATACACAGGAGCTGCTGAAAACACTGAGCGGCATTACAGTGCAAGTCTGCACATGATGAGCACTGAACGTTTACTACAACTGTGCCAAATATGTGTCTGTTGTTGGCCCTCGACTCTCTGTACGTGCATGCTTGGCCTAGGCTTGACTGAGTGACGTTACGCCGACACTGCACTCTGAAGGCAGAAATTCGTCGCTTCTTTGCAGTCGTCATGGAACTGTTGATACCCTCGTAGACGGAACAGAAGTCAGGCTGGACTCTGGCAGAACTCGTACCAGGCACTGGCAGAGCTGGAAATACTTGTCGTGTGTGGCGCCTCGAAGCTACAGGAGGAGTGGCTTACTACTTCTTTCTCATAGGCGGTGGCGATGCTGCTTAGGTGTACAGCATCTCTGCGGTGGTCGATTGTCGATTTGCTGCAGGCGAGTATCGTCGACACCACATGTGTCACCTTCAACAGTGTCACAGGCATCAGTGTATCATGATACACTGAGGAGAGGTAATGTAATGTAGAACACTGACACGAGGTCTGGTGATGAGAAACTTTATGCTTCAATTCCCCCTCCCATTACTGGGGAAATACCAGCAATGCAAATTTCTTCCATCACCTGGATTCGAACCAGCTTACCTTTGAAGAGGGTACCACCACACAGTCCTGTTTGTGTGCCATGGTGGAAGTTAGGGAGAGAGAAATGATTGGCGGTATTTATTGTAATAATTCCTTGGGTTTTTAACATAAGTGATTTTGATGTAGCAGAGGCTACACCAAGAGGTGAAGTTATCGAGGCAGATGGAGATATGCTGTTGAGTAAGATTTACAGTAACAAAAGAAGCATGGTGTGCCAGACAAGGAGCTATACAGTAAACATAATTCATTGGGACACTTGCACTTGCCAGTTTCCTCCCAGAGATTCGAATGTGCGACTATTGCGGAATATTTCGCCAATGGAGCAGTCATCATACCACTTTTCAATTATAGGCCACATGTCCTGTGGACAGATACCAGTGGTTCAGATTACCTTCTGCATTCTCATGCCTTTGAGCACTGCTGACTCTTCAGGGTTTTAGGAGCAGGGGAAGAAAGTGCCTTGAAGCTCTATCCGCCCATCCATCATTACTGATGATTTTTATTCTAAATTTAAGCAGTAGCGAGGTTTGATCCTGGGTCCCATGACGTTTTGATTAGTATACAAAGACACTACCCTTAAATCATAGGTGAGCCTTGGGATATAAACTTGCATACAGTATGATATCACACAACTTGACTAGAGCTAGTAGTAAATAAGAGTTTTTTAAGCAGGTCGAAAGTAATGGAGTCATGAGCAGCCTCTCATAAGAATTTCCTGAAATTGTAAGACGTCGTGGTCTCCTTCATTGGTTACATATTCCGCCCTCACAATCATATTCTGTACATCAAGACGCTTCATTCGAGCCCAAACTCGATAAGATAAAGTCAGTATTGTATGAATTCATGTAAACGATATGCAGATAACTAATAAATCGCAAGTGCGCACCGTGGTTGAAATACTCGAGGCTGGCGTACACACATACGTTCCAGACACGACGGTCACAGGAGCTTTTAGCTCGAGAGAGGCAACTGCACCCCAGGAGGCCGGTCACAAGCTGTCTACATCGGCCAGTGACTGCCTGTAGAGCAGACAGCGTTAGCCCGAGTGAAAGGACGACCCCGTGTTCGGCTTAAAAGCAAATTCCGCTACATTGTGTGGGAGCGGCCAGCCTACGCATTCTTTACACTTAGAATGCAGTTTCAGAGATTTTCACAGGGAGACAGCAAACGCCAAACACCGATACTACAGATTTCCGGATTGGTCACCTTAAACAAAACGTCATTCTCCCGTTTTAGAAGAGCAATGCTGATTGGCAGACGATATTTCTGACGCCTTGAGCTGAAGGAGTAATGGAAGAGGTCGAAAGATATACCCCTTCACGTCTGGCGTGCAGAGGGTCCATTCCGTTGTCGCTCTTGGAGCGAGAACACGTAACGAGAGCGTGTGCATTCGTACATGTACTCAAAGAGCGAGGAACAAGTCTCTCCTCAGTACTTCACTGGGAGAGCACCTCTGTCGAGAGCGAATCGAAGTGCGACTCTATATTGAGTCCTTGCGATTAAGCGTTGTTCACTGTGTTAGCCGACACACTTATTGTGCAGTGTGAATGGACTGAGTAATAGTTAAACGCCTGCGAGCGAATTTTTGAGTGGCATCGTGGTGGACTGGTTATCTGACTGGTGTACCACGCCAATAGACTAGGGGCGAATAGGAGTCCTTGACTTCATCAAGGTGTAGGGAGAGTTTGATTGGCGAAGGTCAATCCAGATAGAACGAGAGTTATCTTATTTGTCGGCAGCGAGCGGTGCAGACAGCAGTCATCACAGCTACAGCTCTTCGACCCCCACATTTCCTCCACAACAGTACCCTTCACTGCATATCACACGTGACAGCCTCAACTGTACCTAGCAACATTCTAACTGATAATTATTCAAGTTGAGTAGGTGCGGCTCTCAGCCATTCTGCCAAGTCAATAACAATCTTAAACTTTGTATAGAAATTTCATTAGCGAATCCTATCCTTAAGAGGTAACTTCACATTCTGAAAAGAACCCGCAAATAATGTGTTCAATTCATAACTAAAAGTGCTATTGTGATTTCTCAGAATTTTTGCAAAATAAATAAAAATTTTCGTTAGTTTCATGTTTATCTTACACTAACTAGCACTACTCCAGTACCCAGGTATCCCACTAGTTACGTAAGACATTTTGTGAATTTTTATGTCATTTCCTTACAGTGGACGACTCCAGAAGGTATTTATTGCTGAAAGTTTTTCAGGCATTTCTCTTTAGAACTTTAGGAGTGTCCGTCTGACTTCTGTAGTAGTGTGGGGGTGGAAATTGCATCTTGCAGGGGCCAAAGGGTAAAGGGTACATCTCAGATTAATCTGCTGTGCAGAATGACAGAATAGCACCAACCCACACACTCACAAAATGTGTGACTTTATAGTCTTGTGTTGTAAATGCTATATTTAATTCGTTTTGTGGCGTTATAGACAGGTATTTTAAACTGGGACCAAGAGACATGGTGGTCGTATTTGTGTGACACTGTATGTACCGAATTGTCGAGCAGTCATTAGATACAGTGAGTATATCTTTAAGATATGAAGCACTGAGTCTGCCTTGTTGAGGTTGTTTGGTAACGTGTGGTTGTTATGGATGAGAGGAGAATGAATCCTTTTTCAATAGATTGTTCAGTTTATGGAAAATGTGGCAGTGTTTTTGTTCATGTGTATCACCAATCCCAGGGTTTCTGATCTGCAGAATGAGGTGCTGGTATCAGGATATCTCACAAGCACCCATTGGCAGTACCATATGATTGTATGTTGTAGTAATTATCTGTGCTTTGTAGAGTGTATAGTGACTGGGACTGTGTCACGTGACTGTATCAATTTGCATTAAAATATAGTTGTAGCATTGAGATAACATGTGAGTGATGAAGATCTCGTTGGAGCTGACGGAACAGACATATGGATGGAATGCTATGCTGCTGCTTTGTCTTGATGTTTTATGTGGCGAAACAAGGTTAGGTATAGGTTTTAAGCTGATGTTTTGGTGTGGCTGAAGATAAAGTTGGATTGCTTTTTGGAATAGGTGACTTGGATGTTAAAATGGAAGGTGGCTGTGGCTGTTATCGTCATCTGTTGGACGATATGTGGACGTTGAAAGAGAGTGAATGTTGTGAAAAACAGTGGTCCTAAACTGGATGTCTTTCATGTTAGGGATGCGACACAAAAAACTGTTGAGATGATGACGGTGAGCTCGACTGACGGTGTAGAAAACTGTGGATCTGAACTCAATATCTTTCATGGTGAGGGTGCAGTGCATGTAGTTGTTGGGGTGCGAAATGTAAGTTTAGTGTCGTGAATAATGCGTTTACTTTATATTTATTAGATCATTCGAGTTGAGGCTGTGTAGATGATGCAATTGTGCAAGGGTTGTACATTTGGCATAGTTAACATGGGTGGTTTTACGAACTTCCAGTATGCTGCAGTGGTTTGGGTCAGCAACATCTGGTAATCAGTGAACGAAAAACCGTTCCAAGGTTTTGTTCATTCGATGAGTTATCTCTATGCACTGTAAATGTTCATTGCACGTTTTTGACATCTTCGGAAATGCCATTTTCGACTATGTTATGGTGATTTCAAAATGGGTGTCGGTCCGAAACAAATCATCGAATCAATAAAAAATAAAAAATTGCAACTTGGACTGGTCTTGTTTGTAATTGGGGTAGGCCAGGTGGTTCTGCGATACTGGGTCAAAAAAGGTTCAAATGGCTCTGAGCACTATGGGACTTACCATCTATGGTCATCAGTCCCCTAGAACTACTTAAACCTATCTAACCTAAGGACATCACACACATCCATGCCCGAGGCAGGATTCGAACCTGCGACCGTAGCGGTCACGCGGTTCCAGACTGAAGCGCCTAGAATCACACGGCCACACCGGCCGGCGATACTGGGTCAGATAGTCGTCACACAGGAAGTATTTGTGAGGTGTGTAAGCTTGGATTTGCGATTTAGGTGATTTTACACAATGGCAGCGACAACAGATCAGGGTTCAGTTCTTGATACGTTGGTCTGTTGTGGGCAAGCATCTAGTTCTGCTGGACAGTGATGCGTGAAGAAGCCGGCAGAGAAGCGCCACGGTTTAAATAGTGGCCATGGCAACTCCTTCAGACAGGGCCGTTGTAGCAGCCTGCTGGATGGTGCAAACCATTTCGAACATCGCCACGTGCTCAGAAGAGATTCGCACCAGTTTCTTCTTTCCCTCCCCCTCCCCCCCCCCCTACCCCCATCTCGACCGAACTGCCACGTCCTCTCTGGATTTTCACGAGAACTTTCCCCTGAAGATATCTTCAATGTCGGGCTTAAAGTTAGCTTCCAGACAAACAGCTAGTTGTCCACTACTCTGTAAGGTCTTGTCGCTGCTCATTCTTTAATATCTTGTCGCCACTCGTGAGGAATTGAAACATCAACTACAGCTCACACGTTTGTTCTCGGTGTCCATAACAGTTTCAGTCATAATTATAGACATGCTGCAGAGTGTAGCTCAGTCTAGCAACAGATGGGGTAAGAGTCTGCTTGTTTGGTAACTTGCTAACAATGCGTATTTCCTTTTATGTGCCAGTATTAATCGTATGAGTGTCTGCAGTAAATTATCGGCGACAGCCGAAATTTTGGAAAGGCCTTCTTTCTCAGTATTACAGCTCCTGGTTCTAATATACGAATATTCTTACGATAACTTACTTCCTTATCTGTTGTAACCCTTTTCGACCACCTTAGTTTCTTAATTTGTCCGCTTACTACCAATGAAAACCCTGCAATTTCGATTGCCTGAAGCGGTAAAGAGTGATAACGGCAGGCATAAATAATTTTTCCGCTGAGAGAGCACAAGCCCACTGTCCCCCCTTCCTGTCATTTAAATGGATGTACTCCCTGCCGAACAAGAAGCTATCAGGCAGGTACAAAGAGACAATTAAACTATTACAACTCGTTTCATGTCTGGTGCACGATGGATAGGTGATCGAGTAAGAGATAAAGTGCAGCAACGATAATAAAATAATAAATTTAAAAAACATAGTGATTCGAACAAATATAGTTGTTTAGCAGAGAGGTGCGATAGCTGTGTTTCCTCAGCCCTACTACAGTTCATAGTATTAACACCTCTAAGGATAATATTAACAGTGTACGTCATACAATTAACTGTTCAGTTACAAATCGAAATATTGTTCGTCAAAGAAAATTAGTGAATACGAACAGTATCGTGCTAGGATCACACATGAGAAATTTAAATCACTACACGAGTTACAGTATTGACAGAAAATTAGCTTGTCTGTAGCCGTTATGTTTCAGAGACCATTCGCCATTTTTAAAAAGCCTTAGACTAGGTCTGAAGAAAACTACATGTACGGAATTTTAGAGTGTTTATAGAAGATAAAATGGAACACTTTTTTATATGAGGCACGTGTCGCACATGTATGAGGGTCTTATCTGCACTGGCGTTCAGAGACGGAGTTCAAAGTGCTGTGGGATGGGCACCGTTTTAGAGGTGCTGCGGGCCTCCTATGGGAGGGAGACGAGTTGTTCAGTGTACCAGGCACTGGCGGACACCCCAGGTGAGGTGGTTGCCTTTTAGACTGAGGCTGCAAACATTATTTGTGAGACACCCACTTGTTTCGAGTGTGTTACACAACCATTAGCAGCCAGCTGGCACCTGAGTAACGTCTCCAAAACATCACACAGCCTCTGTACATCGCTGGCGCCGAAACCTTCATGGGCCACGTGCAGGTGGAGGGTTCACCTGTGACATTTGTGTCACATAAACTTTGTTTTTTTTAATCTTCTGTAAACAATTCAAAATTATGTGTACGTAGTCTTTTTTTAGTCCCTGTATAATGAAGAAGTCAATAATACATCGAAATGGAGTAGTTAGCTTGTCATAGATCCAGACGGAGAGTTGCCGAGGAATCTAAACACTGACTTTGGAAAGAGCACCAGAGATTATATTGCGTGGCATGCAAAATCACGCAAGAGCTAAAAATACATAGAAGGATATTTGAATCTCATTCCTCGAACAACTGAACAGTTGTCAGCGCATAACCGTGAAGTGCCCGGGTCCCAGTATTAAACTTACCTACAATCTTGAAATCATCTTTGTAGAATGAATCGATGTACTCAGCTGCAGTGTACCAGTAGACACGATGGAAGGCGTACAGATCGTCAGCGAGGCTGAACATTTGCGACGCCTCTGGCTGCCGCTCCTTGCACAGCGCACTGAAGTCGTCGTCAAAGGAGGGGCTCCACGGCTGATAGCGCAGCAGGCGTTCACTCAACAGCGGCCGCCTGTAGCACACAAGGTGCCAGGTTAAAAGTTGAAAACCTAGCATGGATAGTTTATGCAAGAACGTACAAGTATCCAAAAACGTGTGTGAAATCTTACGGGACTTAACTGCTAAGGTCATCAGTCCCTAAGCTTACACACTACTTAACCTACATTATCCTAAGGACACACACACACACACACACACACACACACACAGACACACACACATCCATGCCCGAGGGAGGGCTCGCACCTCCGCCGGGACCAGCCGCGCACCCCATGACTGCAGCGCCTGAGACCGCTCGGCTAATCCCGCGCGGCTAAAAGTATCCAGAACGGATTTCCACTCACCAGTGGATTAGAAACTTCCTGGCAGATGAGTACTGTGTGCCACACTGGGACACAAACCTGGAACCTTTCCATTCTTTAAAGGATGCATAGAAACACAGCAAACAATCGCAAATCCACTGGTCTTTTTAGCATTTTAGCGCATCGAGATTTGATCTTTAGATTTCAGAGCACTTGAGTGAGGTACCGATTGTAACTATTTCTTGCAGATCATCCACTCCGTTCTGTGCTGCTATATCGTTTTAACAGGTTTCAGGCACATCAAACAGCAGAACTGCAGCGCTTCCTGCAGAATATCTCTTTTCTTTAAAGAAGAATTTCGTATTCATTGCAAGAGAGTGAACATGTGATATTTATGTTAAGGATATAAATGACTTGTTCAAATTTGTTATAGATGATTTTAGACGCTGACATGTACACATGTCTGTCATCAGCTGAAGCAAAATCGTCCTCATTACCACTTGAAAATGGCTCAAAAGGCCGAAACTGCAACTGTAAAACAATTTTTATAGTCAATGGCGAAAATAGACATCGAGCTAGGCAGGCACGAACCTAGAGCCGCCGTGACAGCCTTACTTCCGCCAGTACCTCAGCCGCTGCCTTCCAGCCGTCACAGAAGCTCCCCTGCACGGCCGCCGGGACCAGCGCTCCCGGAAGGATGGGCACTGCAGCGACCAGAGGCCTCGGGAGTTGCTTCCTGGGCGAATCCTCACTCTGCAGTGGAGACTGCATTCACTGGAAACGTCGCGGATCCGACCTGCCAGGGAGTTTCCTATCTGCATTAGGTGATGTGACATCTGCGATAATTTTCCGTAAAGACTGTATGACAGCTGAAAGCAGAACTCCCACAGGAAGAAGAGCTCTATGGACAAACGTGAATGTATCGTCGAGCAGGTCCACTTATTCAGTCCCTTTCAGCTAATCCAACGGCTAAGGACAGCGCGATACGATGACTTGCACTATTTCAAATCCGTCTTTGCAAATACCAAACATGTTTTTTTATTTCACAATAGGTCTTTCGTTTTACTCATTATACCCTTATCAGTTGTGGCATTTTTATAATGTTTCTGCTTACATCCGGCAGTGTGCATCCCACCATCTCACACTGCTATTCTTGACGTGCAGAAGTACATGTGTGCTGACGTAATATTGCATAAAAATGTTTTTTTACTTGGCTCTGAAGCATTCGCTCGGTCTCGCTTCGTGAGTGGTTGGTGCGGGTCTCTCGTTTGGCAGTGAAAATTATCATATAGAAATTATTGGCCGTAAAACTTTGTCCTAAGGTCAGTGTTCCGTACATCGATTCGATGCATATGTGTCAGGTACATGTTGTGATGAGAATGGAGCCCTCAGAATCGGGTATGAGACAATTTTTTCCTGATTAATCTGCGACTGCATTCCTTATAGCCCATCAACGATGGAAAGTTTCCATACTGACAGATACAATGCAGAACAATTCGTACTCCCTGTACTCCTTGTAGTATGGTCCTTGGTTATCACTTTTAATTGAAAACGACGTTGTCAATTAAAGCATGAAGCTGCATCATAATGAGTTCCGTGTGCTGTCTGGGTCCCCAGTTTGACCGGAAAGCTGTCCCTCCCATAAGACATGTGGTGCCATGGTGCTAAGGCTCGCAAATCATTTCCACGCTACGTACACCAGCACGCTGTTCTGCTTGGAGCTACAGTACCACACCTACTCCACTGACAAGCTGGGACTCAGAATCCGTGCCGTGATGAAAATCATCATTTCTACGCCCCAGATGCAGGATGTACGTGCACACTGACTATGATCTGAATAAACATTATCGGAAATTTGGTTGGGGAAGGATTTCGGGAAAGGGCTGTTTTTAACATAATGGAGCCGTTCATTCCATAAGGCAACGAAAGAACGGATTTAAATGCAGCAAGGAGGTGAACAAACAATATCCACTGAAACAAGCTCTAAAGAAAATCTCGAAACTTCTGGACAGTTGCGAATGTACTACACTGCTATAATGATACAAAACTGACTGCCATATTCAGTTTAGGAGCAAGTGCGTTGCAACACAAAGTGGCAAATCAACAGAGGACGCAATAAATACTCGCCACATGGAGCTGGAGTGTCGACAAGCGGGGCAGACCGCTGCGACGGAAGTCAATCGTCGAGAATTTGCGTGCAGAGGCAGGGGTCTGTGTGCTATAGGCGGCTTTGGCCTGTAGTGCTGGAGCCATTACTGAACGTACCATGCGAGTCCAGTAACGAAGTGGATTGACGGAATTTAGAAATGACCGACTGTAAATGGCGATACGTGAACTCCAGAAGAGGCACGAAATGGCGTGCTGCCTGGACTAGGAGGGCGGTACCTAAGCTGCACCACTGCCGCTGTGGCCCCTCATGCGTCTTTGGTTCTCGCCTTTGTACTGACATCCAACAGAAGGTAAACACGCTGGGTCGTATGAATAAACAAGACGACGTTCTCTGGAGAAGATTCTCCATCCAAAGAACATTCTCAGGGAAAGTTCTTACGAGCAAAACATTCGAAGCCATAATCTGTGACGAGAGGATTCCTTTTTCTCACTACCTCTGCTCCCTGCTGAGTTCTCGGTGTGTGTGGTCTGCCGTGTCCGGCACAGAAAGCACGTGCAGTGTCACGTGTCATTCAGCTCGCTCAAACGGGCGACATGTCTGGAACCGGCACCACTGTGTTCAGGCAGAGTTGCACTACGTTTCATTTTGTTTATTTTATGTGCGGCAACCAATTAGTAAGACAATTACGTACAGCTTATGAAAATGCATTTTCTTGAGGTTACCGAATTTACAACATGCGGAAAACTTTTCAGTTATAGAAGCTAGAGTTCTCTAACACGAGATAATTTTGGTTAAATACGGCGCACAAGTATCTGCTCTCGTGGCAAGCACGTAAGCGGACCACCATGCGTTCCTTACGAGTAACAGGTCGCTAGGTTTGCAATAAACCAGTTATTAATTTTTCTGGTAACCCTACTTATTTCTAACATCACACTATATAAGACTTATGCTGTGAGAAGACATGATGATGAATGTCTGGAGAAGTCAGCGACACGGTTGTTTGGTGTAGGCCTACAGCTAAATGTTCTCGTACGTCAGTCTGAAAACTTGGGTCTACTAAATAGCACTAAAAATGTTTCAATTTTCACTTCTTTTGAGAGGTCGTCCGCAGATGATGTTCTTATTGTCAAAGCGATATAAACTTCTACAGCTCCTCAATTCAGCACTTCGTTGGGCTATATATTTCTTTTTTTGCCTCCCAAGCAATATGAATTCTGCCATCATTGCCAAAATGTAGGTAAAACTTACTCAGCCCGAAGAATGCTACAGATCTCGCTTCAATATTTTCCGGTTGTGAGAAGCTCCTCTAGTTCTGTTCACACGAAATCGGAGAACGTTCTTTGTTTTGAGCAACATCCCTCACCCTTTTACTCGCGATGAAACTCGCGGGAAACTACAGCCGTAATTTTTCCCGAGGGCATGCAGCTTTACTGTATGATTACATGATGATGGCGTCCTCTTGGGTAAAATATTCCGGAGGTAAAATAGTCCCCCATTCGGATCTCCGGGCGGGGACTACTCAAGAGGATGTCGTTATCAGGAGAAAGAAAACTGGCGTTCTACGGATCGGAGCGTGGAATGTCAGATCCCTTAATCGGGCAGGTAGGTTAGAAAATTTAAAAAGGGAAATGGATAGGTTGAAGTTAGATATAGTGGGAATTAGTGAAGTTCGGTGGCAGGACGAACAAGACTTCTGGTCAGGTGACTACAGGGTTATAAACACAAAATCAAATAGGGGTAATGCAGGAGTAGGTTTAATAATGAATAGGAAAATAGGAATGCGGGTAAGCTACTACAAACAGCATAGTGAACGCATTATTGTGGCCAAGATAGATACGAAGCCCACACCTACTACAGTAGTACAAGTTTATATGCCAACTAGCTCTGCAGATGACGAAGAAATTGAAGAAATGTATGATGAAATAAAAGAAATTATTCAGATTGTGAAGGGAGACGAAAATTTAATAGTCATGGGTGACTGGAATTCGAGTGTAGGAAAAGGGAGAGAAGGAAACATAGTAGGTGAATATGGATTGGGGGACAGAAATGAAAGAGGAAGCCGCCTGGTAGAATTTTGCACAGAGCACAACATAATCATAACTAACACTTGGTTTAAGAATCATGAAAGAAGGTTGTATACATGGAAGAACCCTGGAGATACTAAAAGGTATCAGATAGATTATATAATGGTAAGACAGAGATTTAGGAACCAGGTTTTAAATTGTAAGACATTTCCAGGGGCAGATGTGGACTCTGACCACAATCTATTGGTTATGACCTGTAGATTAAAACTGAAGAAACTGCAAAAAGGTGGGAATTTAAGGAGATGGGACCTGGATAAACTGAAAGAACCAGAGATTGTACAGAGATTCAGGGAGAGCATAAGGGAGCAATTGACAGGAATGGGGGAAGTAAATACAGTAGAAGAAGAATGGGTAGCTTTGAGGGGTGAAGTAGTGAAGGCAGCAGAGGATCAAGTAGGTAAAAAGACGAGGGCTAGTAGAAATCCTTGGGTAACAGAAGAAATATTGAATTTAATTGATGAAAGGAGAAAATATAAAAATACAGTAAGTGAAACAGGCAAAAAGGAATACAAACGTCTCAAAAATGAGATCGACAGGAAGTGCAAAATGGCTAAGCAGGGATGGCTAGAGGACAAATGTAAGGATGTAGAGGCCTATCTCACTAGGGGTAAGATAGATACCGCCTACAGGAAAATTAAAGAGATCTTTGGAGATAAGAGAACGGCTTGTATGAATATCAAGGGCTCAGATGGAAAACCAGTTCTAAGCAAAGAAGGGAAAGCAGAAAGGTGGAAGGAGTATATAGAGGGTCTATACAAGGGCGATGTACTTGAGGACAATATTATGGAAATGGAAGAGGATGTAGATGAAGATGAAATGGGAGATATGATACTGCGTGAAGAGTTTGACAGAGCACTGAAAGACCTGAGTCGAAACAAGGCCCCCGGAGTAGACAATATTCCATTGGAACTACTGACGGCCGTGGGAGAACCAGTCCTGACAAAACTCTACCATCTGGTGAGCAAGATGTATGAAACAGGCGAAATACCCTCAGACTTCAAGAAGAATATAATAATTCCAATCCCAAAGAAAGCAGGTGTTGACAGATGTGAAAACTACCGAACTATCAGTTTGATAAGTCACAGCTGCAAAATACTAACACGAATTCTTTACAGACGAATGGAAAAACTAGTAGAAGCCAACCTCGGGGAAGATCAGTTTGGATTCCGTAGAAACACTGGAACACGTGAGGCAATACTGACCTTACGACTTATCTTAGAAGAAAGATTAAGGAAAGGCAAACCTACATTTCTAGCATTTGTAGACTTAGAGAAAGCTTTTGACAATGTTGACTGGAATACTCTCTTTCAAATTCTAAAGGTGGCAGGGGTAAAATACAGGGAGCGAAAGGCTATTTACAATTTGTACAGAAACCAGATGGCAGTTATAAGAGTCGAGGGACATGAAAGGGAAGCAGTGGTTGGGAAGGGAGTAAGACAGGGTTGTAGCCTCTCCCCGATGTTGTTCAATCTGTATATTGAGCAAGCAGTAAAGGAAACAAAAGAAAAATTCGGAGTAGGTATTAAAATTCAGGGAGAAGAAATAAAAACTTTGAGGTTCGCCGATGACATTGTAATTCTGTCAGAGACAGCAAAGGACTTGGAAGAGCAGTTGAATGGAATGGACAGTGTCTTGAAAGGAGGATATAAGATGAACATCAACAAAAGCAAAACAAGGATAATGGAATGTAGTCTAATTAAGTCGGGTGATGCTGAGGGAATTAGATTAGGAAATGAGGCACTTAAAGTAGTAAAGGAGTTTTGCTATTTGGGGTGCAAAATAACTGATGATGGTCGAAGTAGAGAGGATATAAAATGTAGGCTGGCAATGGCAAGGAAAGCGTTTTTGAAGAAGAGAAATTTGTTAACATCCAGTATTGATTTAAGTGTCAGGAAGTCATTTCTGAAAGTATTCGTATGGAGTGTAGCCATGTATGGAAGTGAAACATGGACGATAAATAGTTTGGACAAGAAGAGAATAGAAGCTTTCGAAATGTGGTGCTACAGAAGAATGCTGAAGATTAGATGGGTAGATCACATTACTAATGAGGAAGTATTGAATAGGATTGGGGAGAAGAGAAGTTTGTGGCACAACTTGACCAGAAGAAGGGATCGGTTGGTAGGACATGTTCTGAGGCATCAAGGGATCACCAATTTAGTATTGGAGGGCAGTGTGGAGGGTAAAAATCGTAGAGGGAGACCAAGAGATCAATACACTAAGCAGATTCAGAAGGATGTAGGTTGCAGTAGGTACTGGGAGATGAAAAAGCTTGCACAGGATAGAGTAGCATGGAGAGCTGCATCAAACCAGTCTCAGGACTGAAGACCACAACAACAACAACGAGCACATTCCCCGGCTGGAGTATATTCTGACTCGCTCACCCTTTTACTCGCGATGAGTATATTCTCGGCTGGAGTATATTCTCTGTCTCGATTTACTCATGTTAACCTCAAAATGTCCTCTCAAAATTTCCAGTACGAAGTATATCCTCCGTTTTACTGACACGCCCCACTATACTTCGCCAGCACCTCTGCTCTCATCTGGACTCTCGCAGTGGTTCTTCGCCGATCATCTCCCACCCTTCGTCGTCGTCCTCATTGCTTCACCACTCACAGAGAGCCGTAGTCTGGCAGCTCCTTCGCCACTGCCTGCGTCAAATGCTCCACCACCGTCGCGGCCACCCGCGCCACCGTCGACTCCCTCTCCAGCAGCGTCGCTGCCTCTGTCGCCACCACCGTCGCCAGCCCCCATCCGCGGCCCGCCCCATCGCCCCCACCACTGCCGGTGCAGGAAGTTCCAACCACATCCACCACCACTGTAGCTTCGTCACCGCCGTCATAAACTCCTGTCAATGTCCTTATCTACACACAACTGGGGCCACCTATTACAACACAACCCTCATGCATGCAGTCATAAGACCAAACAAATGAAATAGAATAGATAAAACATCACGATTCCAAATGAAACCAAGCCAAAAGTGATTTCACTAAATTTACGAACATGAAACCAATAATTCCTCTCAACTATCGTCTTTTGCATCTACATGTACATACATAATCCGCAAGCCACCGTGCGGTGCGTGGCGGAGGGTACCCTGTTCCACAACTAGTCGTTTCCTCTCCTGTTCCGCTCGCTGACAGAGCGAGGGACAGACGCCTGTCTGTATGCCTCCTTAGGAGCCGTAATTCCTCGTATCTTGTCTTCGTGGTCCCTACCAGAAATGTATGCTGGCGTCATTAGGATCGTTCTGCAGCCAGGTTCAAGTGCCGGTTCTCTGCACTTCCTCAGTTGTTTTCTTCGAAATGAGTGTCTTCGCTGGCCGTGGTGGCCGTACGGTTCTAGGCGCTGCAGTCCGGAACCGTGGGACTGCTACGGTCGCAGGTTCGAATCCTGCCTCGGTCATGAATGTGTGTGATGTGCTTAGGTTAGTTAGGTTTAAGTAGTTCTAAGTTCTAGGGGACTGATGACCTAAGATGTTAAGTCCCATAGTGCTCAGAGCCAATTTTTTTAGTGTCTTCTTCACTGCAGCAATTCCCTCCTGAGCTCCCGAAGCATATACATAACACTTGCATGCTGATCGAAACTCCGGTAAGAAATCTACCTGCTCCCCCTGAATTGTTTCGATGCCTTCTTTCAATCCGACCTGGTGCAGATCCCAAACACTCGAGCAATGCTGAACAAGAAGTCGCTCTGGCGTCCTAAACGGGGTCTCCCTCACACACGAACCACACTTTCACAAAACTCTCCCAATAAACTGAAGTCGACCGTTCCCCTTCCCTACCAGAATCCTCCCATGCTTATTCCATTTCATCTCGCTTCGCAACATTATGCCCAGATATTTCAACGAAGTGACTGTGGTAAGCAGGACACTTGGAATGCCGTATACGGAAATTACGGGTTCGTTTTTGCTACTCATCCACTGTCTTCTACAGCAAGAGCCACCTGCCATTCATCACACCAAGTAGAAATTTTGTCGACGTCACCTTGTGTCAACCTGCAGTCCCTGAACTTATTCCATATGCTCGTTCTTGCGTTAGCAGCCCACAATGGGACACCGTGTCAAATGCTTTCGAGAAATCTAGAAATACGGAATCTGCCTGTTGCCCTTCATCCATAGCTCTCAGTGCATCATACGAGAAAAGGGAAAGGTGAGTTTCACAGAAGCGATGGTTACCAAAACCGTGTTGATTTGTGCACATAAGCTCCAGCTCCTTAGTCTAAAGAAAGTTGATTATGTTCGAACTGAGAATATGTTCAAGGATTCTGCAGGAAACAGGTGTTAGGGATATTAGTCTGCAATTTTCTGGGTCCGTTCTTTTACCTTTCTTCACTTGCACTTTTTTCCATTCTCTTGGTTCTTAGCGCTGATCGCAAGATTCGCGGTAAATGCAAGCTAAGTAAGGGGCCAGGGCCGCACACTACTCTCTGTAAAACCAAACTGGCATTCCACCTAGGCATTGCCACTTATTTATTTTCAGCTGTTTCAGCTGTTTCTCTACGCCAGCGGTACTGATTACTATGATTTCCATACGGGACTCTGTGCGATGGTCAAACGACGGCACGTTTGTACCATTCTCCTGCGTAAACGATTTCTTAAACGAGGAATTTTTAACTTTGGCCTTCCTTTTGGAATATTCTAGCGCCAAAGCAGACTGGTCAACGTGTGACTGTAATGGAAGCGTTAGATCCGCTTAACGATTTTGCAGAGGACCAAAACTTTTTCCGGTTCTCCGGTGGTAGCTGTTGTATGCTTCGCGCACTGATCTTTTCACAGACGCACGAATATCTACAAACCTTGCTGTCCTCATTTGCGCGTTCTCTTTTGAACCGAGAATGTAACAGCCTTTCGTTCCTCAGCATTTTCCGAATTTTGTTATTAAAGCACGATAAGTCTTTTCCGCCCTTGATCCACTTAGTAGGCGCATACTTTTCCGGATCACGATTTACAGTCTCTTTAAACTTTAGCCATAATTCCTCCATGGCCATAATTCTGGAATTAAATGATTGTATTTTATTGTCTAAGTGAGACGCTGACAACTGCATATCAACTCTCCTAGCGTTCTCGACTGATTTACTGACTTTCGTAACCATAGTCGCTATGATGACATCATGTTGACTAATCCCCATCTCTATGCTGACGCCATCGATAAGGTCCTGCCTGTTTGTGCTGGCTGACGAACTAGCTGCTCAACAAAGTTTTCGGAAAACGTGCTCAGAAGTCCTTCACAAGACTGTCTGTCTGCACGACCTGCAGTGAATCCATAGACGTCCCAGTCTATACTCGGTAGGTTAAGGTCACCGCCAGCTAGTGTCCCGTGATCTGGATATTTATGCAATGCTGACTATTTACCTTCTTTGAATGGCTACACATCTGTCCCAGTGGAGTCGGGTGCGTGGTAAAAACATCCAACAACTGATATGGTTTCACCTAGTCCTGTTATGTGCGACCACGTAACTTCACTATTGCACTCAAATTCAACCTCAGTAAAGAGAATATTTTTTGTCAACTGCAATGAACGCTTCCCTTCCTACGGCGTCGAATATGTGTTTCCGATAAACATTCCAAGACTCGCTAAATATCTCAGAGTTTTTTTACTTAGGGTCTTAGCCAGCTCTCAATTCAAGAATAATTTGAGGCTGAGAACGTTCATGGAGGAGAGCAAATTTGGGAACTATGTTACAAATACTTCGACAGTAGACTGATAATAGTTTCAGAGTCGAACTGACTTTACTCTGAAAGCTATCTGATTTCCCTAAATGTGTACCAACTGGCGAGTGTTCATGAGAGTACTTCAAACTACTGGCTACCCTGAAACCCCCCATGTGCACTCCACAAGTACTCTGCTATCCGATCAGCTGCTTCCTTTGTGTACTGCACCCCTGCCTTGAAATCTACCCATCTCCGATTTTCAGTTCTCCTTCCCAACCACTGTTATCTTCATTCCCACTGCCTGACACAATATCGATAGTTTTATCCCGTCACACTATCTGCATGTGTCCGTACACAGTGAACCGTTAACCCACTCACAGTTCTGATGACAGATGTGGAGTAGCAAACCAAAAATCCCCACACAATAAACATTGTGGAGTAACAATACCGTTCCTCGAAAACAGCTCCAGTTGGCTACAAATCATGTTCAATCATCCTGCATAATACTTTATCCTGAGTGTGTATTTTACCACCCTGGCCGTGATCTGTCCTACTGCCTGTCTCTGTCCGAGAAATCCTATAGCACATAATTTCGTTCCTCACATTAATCACTGCCTCTCCGCAGCTGTTTACCCACATCAGTTCCCATGATGAACTTAACTGTAGATGTCGGATGATCACCTTCGTTTCAAAAGACCTAGTCCATTTCCCAGACACACTCATCCCAAAGTAGCTCCCCTACCGACATCTTCAGATATAACTGCAAAAGTCTTTCATCTAATTGATAGCAATCACGACTGAGTCTAATTGTCCATCCTAATCCATGTTCTCCACCTCCATAGCTACCTCACAATAAGCCACAAGACCTGGGGTGCCTGCTGGGAGCTTGCCCATTCCCACATAGGAAGCCACCTGGTCACCCTCCATAGTGCCAACGTATCTCCTACACAACTCCATTCCACGGCCCCATATGTCAACCACTCGAGAGACTATTCCGCTTTCCTCCCGCTCACAACCTCCACTATTTACGCTCTATACTACGGACTGATTTAAACACACCAACCACAGGACAAAATATAAGAACGATGGCTATCCGCTTCCTTCCCTCATCGCTGCTTAAATTTTTCCTCCATCTATTGAGATGAACATGAATTGTGGCCTCTTTTCCTCACCGACTGGATGCCAGTATCTGGACTAGAGTCGCTACTACATGGTATTACCGTAATTTCTCCCGAAGTGTTTTTTTTTTTTTTTTTTGTCCCGAATAAGACGAGGACACGCTCACTTTTCGTGTTAGGTTCCACATCATTGTTTGCACAAATTATGAAAACTTCGGAAGTGTCTGTAACCATCAATACTTTCTCTAGTAAATGCAGTAACACCGTTTATTGTGTCAGTTTTCTCCGCTGGTCTGTTACGTAATACGTGGCACATTTTAAGACACAATGCGAATCAAAAAATCGAAGGCTAAACGGAGTCAAAAACCTTTGTAAATCACGAGTTTCTGTAACCATGTCCTTCACTACTGTCTATTAATGCTAGTTCTTTACTCCATTTTGAATTATATGATCCCTGTGTTTTCTATAACTTCAATGAATACTTCCATGGATAAAAGTGAGATAAACTCCAATAAACCATAGTGAGTGCGACAGACATTTGAGTGTACACTGGTTTATACCTGATTATCAAGTGCCCTGGCCCGTCCTTGTCTTCTTCCACCTCGTAGTGCTCCACCTGTTTGCTGGCTAATTGCATGTCATGTACCCATCCGGTTAATTTCGTGCGCAGCATGTCTTTCACACGTTCCATGTCCTTAATCCAACCGTGGAGTTGCTGATCACTTGCGTTGTTACGCTGAGACACACAGACAATAGTTCAAATTACTTTCATAACATCCACAAGCAGCAGCCTGTCTTAGTATACAGTTACATGTAGCACTATTACATGACACTGAAATTACTGTCAGCGCATGAGTGTAGTACATTCAGTTTTGTGCAGGCATAAAAACATTAATGCACAGCAGATGCCTAGTGGGGTTTTATTAAATAAATAAATTTCTCAAACTGTGACATCCGATAAGAGAGGTGCAGATATTTCTTGGTAGTTGACATTACAGACGTCTGAATGTATGAGTGTATACTCCCGTGCCGATGTATCCAACTCAAATGTTCTGGAGCTGCCAGCAGCGTCGAGTTCCTACGTGTAAAGCCACATGGCCTGGCTGGAGCTCTGAGGAGATTCTGTTCAAACTTTTGAACGATTTTCGAAAATAGAATGGCCACACTGTTCACAAATCCGTCAAAATCCTACTCGTTACCAACGATGTGAGAAACCTGAACACATGTTATGACCTTCTACAAACGCAACGACAGACATCACCCGCTCCATACCTGAAACATTATCTGAGTTAATTGTGCACACACGAAATGTCAGTTTGACTCAAAATGTTGTAGTGTTTGTCTGTTGCCTGGCTGATCGCTTTTGCCGAAAATTTGCGTCTGTTGCTCGTCATCTAACACGATGTCGTCTGTATCTCAACACGTCTCGACTATTGCACATTTGAAGGACTGTATTGACTGTCCGAGTGATAAGATCATTTTTTCTGGACCATTTATGTCACATATTAAGGTCTATGGTACTTTGGCGTTGTAAAAATCGTAAGCTTCTAAGTCAATGCAATAAAGATATGGCCATTTAAATGATATATTTTGATACTCGAAACATCACTCACAAAATCAACATGGTGCTCCCTGTTGATTTAGAATCATGACATTTTGAAAGAAGCCAGATTTCACAGTGCAAATAAAGGAAAAAATCTTAAAATCCATTATTGATAACTATATAACTCTAGAAAATACTTTTCGTATTATTTTTTATCAGTTTGTCTATTTGTCTGACCATCTGTTAGGAATCTTTTTCTCTGGATCAGTTCTGGGTATCATGTTCAAATTATGTAACATACAAAGGTATATCGACCCTTGGCGGCGTAAAAACTGTAAGCTTATAACTGACTCCAGTCAACAGATACGGACGGCCGTTTGTGTCTCGTGTTTTGATAATCGAAAACTCACTCATCGAAGCCTATAGGGTGCCCTCCATTGACTTGGAATCATGAGATTTGGCTACAACTAAGTTTTCCGGTGCAAGTAAAGCAAAAAATCTGAAACTTGTTAACTTGTAATTATATCACATAAAAATGTCGTTTTCGATTTGGACATACATTGTATTCACCACCTGTTGAAAGTATAACATACGAACATTACTGCATCTAAACATAAAATGTATGTTGTATTCATGATTTAGTACGTAAACAGAAATGTGTTATTACATCTTCTCTCCCTACATACGTAAACTAAAGTCATCTGCTTGCTTGTTCTTGTTTGTTTGGGCTGGGCTGAGGAAATAACGTAGAATTTTTGAACCGATCTTGGTATTCCTGGGACGAGTATCTTGCCAGTAAAGTTACAAAGTGTCGATAACAGGTAAAAATTATTGGGAATCTCGATTCCCACGACGGGGAGTTTGTACAGAACTCTTAGTGCGTGAGTCCCTCTCGCACTTGCCCATTCTGTTTTCCTTTCTTCTATCTACCCTAGCATCACACAGTATGTTGTTCTGGAAGGTGAGTGTTCACCACAGACATGGGTGCCGTCGGGAGTGTCTGAGGGAAGTGGGACGGAACTGCTCTTGTTCTCTGTACGTGGAGTCTCCAATCCTTTTGGGTCACACTGAAACAGGTGACAGTGGTTCCACAATAGATTATATTGAGATAGGGAACCAATACACCACTTCCTGGATTCACAACGCTTCGTGCTCATGTCTCTTTATATATTTGCTGAACCAACGCGTCCTGAAGATATTCTTAGCAAAGGGAGCCACTTATCTCGATGATGTAGAGTTTCAAGAGTTTCAACTTGTGACGGAGAAGGGGTCTTTCCATACGAATATCTGGACTCTCTAGTAAACTAAGAGGCATTTCCATAATGAATGCAAAAAACAGGCACTTGGTGAATGAATGGCAGGACGGCATCTCTGATTTATCAGAACATGTAAAATGATGAACACCAATGTACATCTGACCGACAACATCGAGAAGTTCTGTAGCATAGGGATGAGATTTCGTGGGATGCCATGTTAAGAAAGACACAAGCCATCATCGAATTCTTGACCAACGTTGACATGCTTGTCTTCCTGGAACATGCCAACGTGTGCGCAGGTACGCCAAGGCAAATAACCTGCAAATGATCGAGGGGGAGTACAGGTTGTCTGACGATTTCAGTATCATCCTTTACCTGGATGTAAACTGTCTCTACAGGCAAACCATGCAACAAAGTGTACCTTTTCAAGGGCTCTTATGGATGTCCAGAGGGGAAATCACCAGACTGAGGAAAGAGATCAAATATGTGGCTGCTGATGCTGTTGAGGGATATGTCCTAGAGGTAGAGCTGGACTATCCCACAAGTCTGCATGACAGACACGGTGATTTGCACAGCCCGAAAGACTTTCACGTTCAGGGACTTCAACAGGTGCCTCCTCTAGGGCATTGGCGCTGCACCACAAATGCTTATCAGGAGACATTTCGATTGAGGTTATATACTGAGGTATATACTGCAATTCCAGCTGGAAGCAGGGGTGTCCTATCACGATCACAAGTGGTTCATCGGGGGGCATAGGTGTGGAAATCTGCTGCACCCAGACTATTTACTGATGTGTCTGGGTGGGTTTATTTGTTAGTAAAAAGATAAAAAGGTGTTCCACTTGACTGGGTGTGTGTGGAATAGTTTGATGAACTGTTTGTCACAGTTCTGACTGCATGTTTGAGATTATGAATGTTTCATTCCACACAGTCCATGTGTGTGTTTGTGTGTGTGTGTGTGTGTGTGTGTGTGTGTGTGAGAGAGAGAGAGAGAGAGAGAGAGACAGACAGAGTATATATTTCGTGTGGAACATGTACAATATGCATCCATGTAAAGAAAGTATTTTATATGTTTATGGTGCGTGTGTGTGTGTGTGTGTGTGTGTGTGTGTGTGTATTGTTTTTGAGCTGCCATTGATTTTGCTGTTCTAAGTATGTACACAGTGAAAACTTCTCTCTCTCTCTCTGAGTTACTAATAAGTGTTTAATAGACGTTGGAAATGAAAAAATTACCTTATTCACAAAAGAATGTGTATATTGTAATGAATCAAATACGAAATAACAAAACTGTTACGTATATAACAAATACGAGAAAAAATGGAAATTAAAAAGCTTTCAGTTGTTTTCACAATACAGTTGTTCTTCTTTTTCATATTTTTTGAATGAAATACCTCCTTTATCAGTTTTATATTGATGGCAGGATCCAGAGAAAAAAGAAATCCTTTTCGAATATAATATTTTTTAAATTTACATACATACATACATGGCCGACCGGTTCTAGACGGGATCGCGATTTATCGCCTCCAATTCGTATTTGCGTAAGTAGAGCTTTGCGGATGTGCGCCAGGAATACTGCACGCGTTTACGTGTGTGTGTGTGTGTGTGTGTGTGCGTGGGACGTGTGTCACGTCCTCGCTGTGACAGCGTGCGGGTATCGATCAGCGGGCAGCTAACATCCCGTTTGTGGTCTGAGCCGCTTCCCACTTCCGACAACCCGGCTGTGGGCGTCACGACAACACAGGGCGAGAGAGGCCAGCGAGCGACACGGGCCGAGTCCACACAGTAGGGGGCCCGGCGTACGGACCGACCCAAACTCACTGTAGTGGTGACACGTGGCTGCAGCTGACTCTTACCTGTACGTCGATAAGCAGTATAGAAAACGAAAAATAAAATTCAGAATTTCCCTGGTTGTGCAGGAGCAGTGAATTGGAAGGTGGTGCACACTTTTGAATCGGCACCTTCCAATACGTTGAATCCGTCGTCCTTGCGATGGCGCCACTGCGTTTTCTGCCATCTAGACCTAATCTATGCCGGCTGGTGTGGCCGAGCGGTTCTAAACGCTTCAGTCTGGAACCGCGCGACTGCTACGGTCGCAGGTTCGAATCCTGCCTCTGGCATGGATATGTGTTATGTCCTTAGGTTAGTTAGGTTTAAGTAGTTCTAAGTTCTAGGGGACTGATGACCTGGTAAGTCCCATAGTGCTCAGAGCCATTTGAACTATTCTGAACATATATACATACATACATACTTGTACACAGTATTATGTGAGAGCCCAGTTACCAGGGGCACAGGATCAAAATCGTGAGCTGCGTCGTTACCTGGGCCACAGCACACCCTGCCGTACTACTCTGCAGGCTGTAGTGAAGAACCACGAGAGGAATTATCTCGAATACGAATACCTCAAGACTGCTGCAGCTGTCTGAAGACTCAAGTTTCATTCAGAAAGCAAAGTGTGGCTTTAAATCGAATCTATCTGTACAACATTGGTTTCACTGAATAACT
Organism: Schistocerca piceifrons; assembly: GCF_021461385.2. NCBI lineage: Eukaryota > Metazoa > Arthropoda > Insecta > Orthoptera > Acrididae > Schistocerca > Schistocerca piceifrons. The sequence goes on along the minus strand of NC_060148.1, from coordinate 69,846,932 downwards.
TTTCGCAATTACACTTTTCCTAAGCAGGTGCAGTGTATGATCAACAAAGCGTAGCTTCACCGCAAATGTAATAAAGAAGTCGTCCTTTAAACATTCTCGCAAGCTGTGAGGTACTAACTCTACAAAATATTGGACACGTATCAGGTAAATTGCCTTTGCTGCAGTGAAATGCATAGATGATGGTAACGAAAACAAGATGCAATGACAGGACATGATACGATGTCGGCAGAAACCATTCTTAAATGCGGAACCCGCTACTATCAATTTTCTGAGAATGTACATTTGGAGCAGAACCTTGAATGGTAGAGAAACATGGACTGTGGGACAACCGGAACAGGAGAGAATCACAGCATTTGAGATGATGTACTACAGACGAATGCTGAAAATTAGGTCAACTTACAAAGAAAGGAATGAGGTGGTTCTGCGCAGAATGGAAGAGGAAAGGAATATGTGGAAGGGAGACAATGATAAGACATCTGCTAAGACATCAGGGAATGACTTCCATGGTACGAAATTGGAGAATACACCCAGCAAATAATTGAGGACGTAGGTCGCAACTGCTGCACTGAGATGAAGAGGTTGGCATAGGAGAAGAATTCGTGGTGGACCACATCAAAAGAATCAGAAGACTGATGACTCAAAAAAAAAAAAAAGGAAAGGTCTCTAACGTTTCGTCTCCAAATGCTGGAGACATCTTCAGAGGCTATAAAGGCTCAGGCAGCAGTTTGAAACTTCTATAAACTCTACATGCTGAACTGTTTGTTCGGATCCCTATGATGTCATCAGACGGCTGCATAAGAGCGCAGAGTCACGAGTGCGTGTGTTGTCGAGCTTCTGCTGGGGAACACTTGGCGCTGGTTTCTGTATTCAGCACTGAGGCCAGCAACTAGTCTAATTTCACTCATTCCTCTTTCCGTTAAAGTGGCTTTCGTGCTTCGGAATTTGAATGCCCTCTCTGTAAATTCAAGCACAGTAATATTGGTTCCGTATCGCAGAGACGAATTTTTAGTTTCCCTGGTCCCAGTGTATGTTCTGCAACTGCCGATTTATTGCTATTTCGCAGATGACAACTGCTCTTCTGTTCCTTAAGCAAGAAATCTTTACTTCTCTTTGCACTACACATGTGTGCTTGACTGTGTACGCAAGACAATTAATATATTCCTCCTGTGCCAAGTGCTGGCCTACATTCTTTACAGTCTTCGAAACATTCACGCTCCTTCCTAATTGGTATAAACACTGCATCAATACTATGTATTCCTCGTACTCTGATCATGTGAACCGTGACTGCTTTTACGAATGGGAGTAAATCTTTGTTTCTTCTTCGTGAGAAGCTCCATACCTTTATGGACTTATTGCCCTATTTATCTCTTTCTCAGATTAATCATTTATTCTGAAAGTAGTGTTTAAATGGTCGGAGCGTTCCTCCAACTACTCTGGTGACACATTATTTAAGCCCAGCCCACCAATGTTCTCATCACTGCTCTTTTCAGTTTGGGACAATGACTGGAATTCCTGTGAATGTATCCACATGTGTGAGTGAGGTTTTTGCAGACCTTCTGTGCCTAACATATGTGGATTTTCTAAGTAGCCGTACATTCTAAAATATTTCAACTTCTTTCTCTTTTTCTATACTGGATTTTATATTATAACTAATATCATTCGGAAAGTTTAGAAATTCTGAGTTCTTTTTGTCCATGAGGCTATATAACGAAGTATGAGTGTCATCAACATAACAAAACCAACGATAGGGATTTTTCTTGCTCGGCTGATGAGCTGTTCCTTCCAGTTTCACAGCAGGACTTCTTTGGTTTTAATTTGTGGTACCCTTACAGCACAGCAGTTCGTCTATGCTGTTCTACACCCCGTTTTGCTGCCTTCAAGGTAAGCCATTCTTGGCTAACTTTTTTTCCAAAATAATGCCCTCTCGCATATGGGGAGAGTTTCTACTATTTGTTTTTAGACTTGCCAAACCCTACCTTGGCCAGCAAGGTTGCCAGACTTCTTCCCAATTGAGAATAATTGGAGCAATATAGGCAGGGACGTCCTACCAGGTCGGGATTTTGACGATCTACCGCAGCATTTGGACAAAATATGGCATGATGTTCCTCAGGGAGACATCCAACAACTCTGTCAATCAATGTCAAGATGAAAAATTGCTTACATAAGGACGCATTATTGACTTCCTTAACTTGTTAAGCTTCCCTCTTGAATAAGTCATCCACTTGTTTGTCTGCTCATGTACAGCACAACTACAACTGTCTGTATCTTTCGGATATTTTCTTCACGGAGTGTTCCTTTTTTTGTCTAGGAGTGTAAATTCCATATGTGACATCGTTTTATTAAGAGCAACTATAGTAAGCAGTAATAGAACTTCTAAGTGGGCTAATATCTGATGGACATGAAGAATTCTATTTTTTGTATAATGAACTGAACCTTTTATACGTCTTTTTTTGCTACAGAGGTCTGTAGAAGACTGTCCAGGTATTTGGCAGTCACGCTTGTCGAACAGTCCACAGCGCTAACAACTGGTCTTAATGGAATGACGGGTTTGTGAATTTTTGGTATACCACACAATCTTGATGGGACCAGTTCTGATGTAGTAAGACATTTCTAGTTGGTGAGAGAAATCGAAGAGGCTTTTACTAGCTGATGCGTTATCCTAAGAACTGATCTTGGGAGATTGCTTTTAATCTCACTGTACCTTCATGGTTGTAATACAACGCAAGTTTTTCTGCAGTAGGTTCATTATTTCATGAGCATTGTAGCGTTGCCCTTATCTGCTGGAAGCTTTAGAATACATCAAAATTGAAATCTCGGATAGGTCTGATTCCACAAGTTAGTTTTGTGTCAGTGTTGCCTCTGGTGGTGTCTCTGGTGGTGCCTCCACATTTAGGAGATGAAGTCTTAGGCACAGAAATATGCCATGGACAGTGGCCGAATACCCATTAAGCAAAATTCACCAGTAGGTTGTATTTAAATTAGTTACCAGTACGAGTACAGCTGTTAGTGTTTGCAGGAATTACGAAGGAAACGAGGAGTGTAGAAATGGGGTGGCCAAGATATTGGCTCACGGGCCATGCCCGGGCACAAGTGCATTTGGCTCATTATATACATCTCCCCAATTAACATTTCTTAAATTTTCTCTGAAGTGCTCAATAAACACTGGGTTGAGCAACCTTACAGTTTTATTTCATGGTTTCTGAACTGCACACCTTGCTGTGTTTTCTAATTTAATCAATTGTACATCGTGGGCTGATAATCCATTTATCAATGGAAAAGCATGTGTTAGTTTTACACCCTGTTGCTGTACAAATACATTATCTATTAGAGCGCTACTGCCTTGAGCTATACGTGTAGGGAAATTGATAGCTGATTCTATGTTATATGCAATTAATAACACTGACACTTTTCCGATCTGAACTGGTTAGAAAGTTTACTTAGAAATCATCACAGATTAACAACTTCCTGTTTTTGGCTGACAGCGTAATAGGTCATCTACATATGCTAACAGATCATTTACTTTATTTTTTATTCCCCTGATATTCTGATGTAAGTTGATACTACCCTTAGCTTCATCCCTATTTACTGTACATGAAGCTTCTGTTATTCTATTTTTCTTGAGTGTTGCCTCTTTGGACTTTGACCTTAACATAAAAAACCTGTCTACCTGGTGCCATTAACCACAGGGGTCACCCTCGTGTGACTGAGGCTCCCCCAGTATCTGCTAATAGAGAAGCTGACTTATCTTTCCCCTTCCTATTTAGGTGCAGGCCATGCGTAGTGTGTCCTCACCTACCAGTAATGTCAACAGGAACATCGCATATGTGAGGTTTTGGGGGTATCTGGAACATCCCGTTCCTCCACTACTTCAGATAGCAAACCAGAGCGTTATCACGCCTTACAGCAGTGTTTACGCAGGACCGAACACGGCGCTGAAAGACCTCCACAGACACCACATTTGCGTGGTTTGTGTGGGCAGTTCATGTTCCTATTTCATCCAAGTCTCTCGCAATAGTACACCTTGGATTCATACCACAGGCTGTTTCCTGCTGCACCAAGTGTAATTACCTCATCTCCCTAGCATTTGTTTTCACAAAACTTGTGAGCTGGTACGCTGCACCTAATTCCTTCTGACGCTCCTGGCCTTGACTGTTAACTAGAAGCAATAATCTTCTTTTCCTATTCTGATTTGATCCCTATATGTCTTTTTTCTTGAAGCTAATATTCTGCTTCAAAATACATTCAACTACATCTGGATGAGGCCCTTCCTCCACTACTTCAGATAGCAAGCCAAACTGATGTACTAACTGAATTTCGAAGTTTTTTCAACAGTTTCTCTTTTTGCTTCTACCTTTCCCGTCCCTGTTTCTTCCCTTAGCCTACATAATCCCAAGTCCTCATTTTCTAATTCAGCCTCAAGGGCACAAATTTTTGCCTCCTTTTCAGCGAGTTTTCTGTCCTTTCTACATAACGTACGTTGCCATGGAGAGCGTCTTATCTACCCAGTTTCCTCGCCGCTACATTCGCCCCAATAAACCATAACCTACACAGTCTACACATCCCCGCCTTCTGATTTCTACAGCAAACATCGCATTTCCTAGAGATGTTTTGACAGAAAAATTTACACAAAGGAAGAGGATAACTTGGCACAAGAGCACTGATGTTACGTAACCTGTATTAATACGCAATGAAGCGCTAATGGAAACAAACTTTTAAAAATCTCAAAAATTTTATAAAACTGCCCTTGTAATTCTTTCTAGGCCACAACGTATTCTTCAGACTCCGTATTTCCTTTAACACCAGTGATCTTAGGGAACTTTACTGTCTTTGTCAGAATGTGTCCGTTCCAGAAACGCGATTTTCTTTTTAAATCCATCCCCATCAAATGAGGAAAAAGTTACCTTGCAGTGCATTACTGTGGGTAGTGTGCAGTCAAGTCCAGTTAAAATGTGAAATCTGCGCTAGATTGCACATGTTTTAATTTTCGTTCCTGCATTCCTTTATTAAACGCTAGCAAGTTTTAAGTCGTTCCAGGTATGTCTCTCGACATGACCTACGTACTTTGCAGTACGATATGAAGTCTCCATAGGAATCGTTCAGTTTCACTGAAAACCGTTGCAGCTGAAAACGGAAGATGCGTGTGAGTTCAGCAGTTATGCTATGCTTTCTTCCAATTTCGCCATGTGCCAAAGGCATGCAAATTTAGCACAAAATGCTTTTCGATGTACAAAACAAGGAATGTCGTCTGTCGACATTCGTGATTTAATCCTGTTTCATTGTCAATCAAATCTTTAAACTCTTTCTGCATATTCCAGAATCCGAATCAAGAACAGTTCTCCACATGAGTAACCTAGAGGCAGATATCCTCCGATTTGTGAGGCAACTTAAATCACTTAATAACAGCAAGTCTTCCGGTCCGTACTGCATACCAACTACGTTTCCTTGAGAGTATGCTGATGCAACAGCTCCATGCATAACAAACTCATACAACCGTCCGCTGGACGAAAGATCCGTATGAAAAGATTGGAAAGCTGCACAGGTTACACCAATATTCAAGAACGGTGGAAGGAGTAATCCAGTATATTACAGGTCCATATTATTAACGTAGATATCCAGTAGGATTTTGGAACATGTATTGCGTGTGAGGACTATGAATTACCTCGAAGAAAACGGTCTATTGACACACAGTAAAGACGGATTCAGAAAACATCATTCTTGTGAAGTGCGAAGTGTTGAGTGCTATCGACAAGGATTTCGAAGAGGCCTTTGACACTGTACCACACAAGCGGCTTGTACTGAAATTGGGTGCTTATGGAATATCACCTAAGTTAGCTAACTGGGTTCGTGGTATCCTGTCAGAGAGGTCACACTTCCTTATAACTGACAGTCATCGAGTGAAACAGAAGTGATTTCTGGCGTTGCTCAACGTAGTGTTATAAACCCACAGCTGTTCCTTATCTATATAAATGATTTCGTAACAATCTGAGATCAAAAAATGCAAAACGACTTAGAAAATATATCTGTATATTTTGGAAAGTGGCAATTGATCCTAGATAATGAAGTCCTCCATATGAGTGCTAGAAGGAATCTGTTAAACTTCGGTTACACGATAAATCACTAAATCTAAAGCCCGCAGATTCAACTAAAACCCTAGGAATTATAATTACGAGCCACTTAAATTGGGAAGAACACGTAATGTTGAGGGGGAGGCTACCCAAAGACTGCGAATCATTAGCAGAATATTTTGAAAATGTAACAGCTCTACTAAAGAGACTGCCTGCGCTACGCTTGTGTGCCCTCTTTTGGAGTACCGCTGCACAGTGTGGGATCCTCACCAGATAGGGTTAACGGAGTACATTGAGAAAGTTCAAAGAAGAGCTGCACGTTCTGTATTACCCCGAAATAGGGGAAACAGTGTTACTGACCTGTTACAGAATTTGGGGTGGACATCAAAAAGCGTTTTTCATTGCGGCAGAATCATCTCACGAAATTTCAGTCACCAACTTTCTCCTTCGAATGCGAAAATATTTTGCTAACGCAGACATAGTTAGGGAGAAACGGTCGTCGTAATAAAATAAAGGAAACGGAAGCTATCAGGGAGAGGTATAGGCATTCGTTTTTTCCTCGCACTGTTCGATATTGGAATAATCGAGAATCGTTGTGAAGGTCATTCGATGAACCCTCCGCCAGGCACTTAAGTGTGATCTGCAGAGCATCCGTGTACATGTACATCTAATGTCGTTTCACAGTGGATATGCACTACCTGTAACGTATATGAATTGAGAAACCTCTTCGCTCTCTTCTGTCACTGCCACTCATTTTAAAGAATCGCGACGGTAGATCGCTCGACTGCCTCCTTCGTGCAAACAGCCACTGGCCCAGTGAACCTCCACCGTACCGAGATCACACAGCGAAGGGGAAACAGCGCTGACAGCGCGAGTCCGCCGAACTCGAGAGACTTGTGCCGTCATTATGAGCCCCTACCCAGCTGCGGCGAAGTCATCAGTCAACTCCTAAGACGTTACCAGTGGCCACAGGTTGGATGTAAGATGTAATACTTCACATATGTTCGTTTCATATATTCCAGGAAAAAGATGTCCATTTTTAAAAGTGACAAACAGCAAGCGTGTAAAACACAATGCGTCAGAATAACACATATTGAAAGCATAATATTACCAAGGAATACAGCAGTATCAAGAGCCATCAACTAGAGATAATCACAGAGAACACTGCAATATTTTGGGAAATGTCATTAGACCAGCTGATAGTATCAGCTGTGTGAGTAGTATGTACAAATCTGAGAATAACATCAAATTACGCTGGTATACAACGAGTACAATGCAGGCGAGCAGCGGAAATCTTCGGTTATCTGTTTACTGAATGTCGTAGTGTGAAGACGTTACTAACGTTAACGGGATTTGCAAAAGTTTAAACAATAAAGTCTTGTACGTCGAAGAAAGTTCAAACTCCTGCGCCTCACTCACTCAAATTGCTTGTAACGCCATTTTTAATGTGGGCAATTAAAGGTAAAGCTGAAGGATGCAAACTGTAAGGAAATGGAAGCAGTAATTACAGAATAAATAAGAGTGCATGTGCTTGAGATCATATATTATTTGGGACAGTATATTTTTCTATATCATGCGCTACCGCTTTTGCATCAGTCACCTAGCTCATGAAATTAATTTTTTCCTGTACGAAAGTAAATATTCAGTCATAAGGCTGTAAAAATAACATGTTGGTAATATCTAAATCAACTTCCACTTCCATACTGTACAAACCCCTGCGAAGTGCGTGGTACAGGGTTTTTCCTGCAGTAGCACATACTGGACCGTCTCCCCGGCCACTTCGCTCCTGTGGGCCCTGTAATTAGTGTGACCTCGTCTTTGCCGGCCCTACGAGAGTGACAGCCAGGCGTCCGTCTTGTATCCTCAGGTTCTTCGCTTCATACAGCTTCTTGGAATGTTGTGAGTAGGTATTCATCTTGAGGTGATTTCTCGACATGAAATCTCCCTTTTTTTTATCTCGTCTTTGATTTAAGAACAAAAATTTGAAAAGATTCAACCTTGAACAAACACGGTTTCTTCTCTTTTTACCGATATGTATTTCGGCCATATTTCATTATCACCAGCGGGTTTCCTTTATTCTTTTGCAGGGTAAAGAGTAATCTATCGCAATGGGATACGCATATTTTTGGGAATGTGTTATTTTTGCTCAGAACGTTATAACAGACATGTAAACCATAGTAGCACATGCCGTTGTTCATGTCGCTGCATGTCATCTGCAATACCGGGATACCAGCCAAACTGGAAATAGCAGACACGGACATCAGCAACAGCATGTGCCATTAACGCATACATCTTTCTGAGAGCGTTTTGAATGCAAATGCACAATACTAAAATTGTACGTTTCCCAGTGTAACAATATATTCTTTCTAGTATGAAATTTTCTCTCTACAGCGAAGTGTGCGCTGATATGAAACTTCCTGGCAGATTAAAACTGTGTGCCGCACCGAGACTCGAACTCAAGACTTTTTCCTTTTGCGGGCAAGTGCTCTATCATTTTTTTTTTCTTTTTTTTTATGAAGAGGAAAAGAAAATTTTTCGCATCCACCCACGCACGAACCCATGACCTTCCGTATCCTATTGCCGCGCGCTAACTACTTTTCTTTTCTTCTGAAGGTCACAGGTCGTGGTACACGCCGCACTAGCAGTGGGGTCTCTTCACGGCACTGCCGGTGCGTCGAGGCCCAAACCCCTCCCACCCCTTTTCTCATGTCCCCAGTTGGGTCATAGCACTAGGTGTGCAGAAATCTTAACACAAAATTCCCATTCTCTGATGTCAGAAAAACAAGGAATCCTCTTCTCTGAGTAGAAACTGAACACTTATAAAAACTTAACAATTCTTCTTGAATCACACAAATACTTTGGAAGTCGAACACGAGTAATTCTGAACAAAATGTTTTGAGAAAACTCTTCGTGTAACATAGAAGATTCAGAAGCAAGGTAATAGTAAATAATAATAACACAACTGACTTTTAATTTTCTTCTGTTCGTTCTCTTCCAAGGTGTTGTAGTGGTTCCACATATTTAACCGACACCCATTCTTTCAAAAATGATCTCCAGCATGTTGCCGTAGTGCTTCTTGTGGTTGCGATACGTGCTGATTCCTGCGTATTCACATTTCATGTAAACGGGGAATTCTATCTCGTTGTCCGACCCAAGTTTGCTGATGACATAACTAACATATTTTCCCGGTAAGCAGCTAATGGCGTTGGTTTTTAATTTCGGAAAGTATGTCATGTCTGGTCTCAGGAGGAGCGATTGCGTTATATATTCGGCCGAGGATCTGGCGACAAAGGCGATTTGTTGTCTGATCCAATTCCAGTTATTCACACTGCCGCCACAGGTGAATCTGTGGATGTGTGTATCCACCAGACTGCATTTTCCACAAAGGTGTGTCTGGTTTAAACCGATCCCATACAGTGTCTCTTTGGTGCTGATGACATTGTTAACTGTTTTGTACCATGCGGAAATAGCGTCTGCAGATAGCCCGGCATAGTTGATGTTCCGCCATACAGCTTTCCAGTCACAATTAGGGAATTTCTTTTCAGTTTTGTTTCTGCCCTCATTTAACTTCCTTTCAAGTATGATGTCGCGCGTTGTGATACATGTGTTGCTTCTGATTTCGTCACTAAGGTAACTTGCTTCGAGGAAAAAGTTCCTCACATACTGCAGACGGGCATTAATCCTTCGCACATCAATCGGTGCTTGCAGGCTATGGGGTGTCACAGCCTGAAAGAGCTTTGCGGTTATACATTGTGGAAGTTCTCTGAGTATATGGAAAGCCCATTTGAGGAACAGAGCAGACGCTTTATTTCGAATGTCCACCAAACTGAGGCCCCCGTTTCTGACATCCAGTATAACGGTAAACGCACCAACCCTGAATATGTCTCCTCGCCATAAATAATTGGTAACAGTGGACATGATCCTGTTCGCTACTAGTTTTGAGATTGGAAATACCTGTGCAGTGAAATACGCTTTAGACAAAATGCAGGAGTTCATGAATCTGACTTTTCGCACCTGGTCCACAGTTCGATGGATGTTCTCCATTACAGCACCATGAACTTTCCTCCTAGCTTCCGTCCAGTTAAAAGCAGCCATCCTCATCGGACATGCCATTAAGGTTATTCCCAAAGTTTTATGTTTGTTGTCTTGTTTTGCCCATGCCAGTCGGAGGTGATCTAGGCCCCGCAGATTCAATATTTTACTTTTGTTTTCATTGGTTGTCGCTACCGACGCTAGACAATACTTTTGGATTTCTCTTTCCAGTGTAACTGTCTCCTCCTTATTCCTTATTACAACACCCACGTCATCAGCATAAACTCGTATGACGGTTTTCTCACCACTCAATGTTATGCCTGTTAATCTTGCGTGGACACTGCGGAGAAAGGGCTCTAAACGTACGGAAAATAAAAACATAGATAAGGGACTGCCCTGTGGAACCCCTCGCCTTATCTGTATGGGTTTAGATGTTTGGCCATTGATTGCTATTTTCGCTTTTATACCTGTTGCAATATTTCTTAGCATGTTGACAATCTCAGGGTGGAAAGCCATTCTTGACAGCGTCGCAAAGAGGTATCTATGACTAACGCGGTCAAAAGATTTGTTGAAATCTATAAAGATTGAAGCACATTTTATACTTGCCACTGACGTAATTGCAGTGACGTCTCTGTATGCAGATAGACTTTCGAATATCGTTCTGGTTGGAGAACAAGATTAATGATGACTCAATATTTTGTTGAAAAAGGCACGGAGTCTTTTGTTGATAATACGCGAAATTATTTTGTAATCAGAATTTAGTAGCGAAAGAGGCCGATAATTTTTTAAGTTGTTTTTGGCTTTACTCTTAGGAATCAGTACTATTTTAAACTCTGCAGGGACCGCTTTACCGGTCAGGACCTCATTCGCCATGGAAGTGATCTTGTTCCCAATTATAGACCAGTAGTGGGCATAAAAATCCACAGGGAGGCCACCAAGTCCCGGAGATTTTTTGAGAGGTGAGTTACGCACTGCCTCATGCACTTCATCTTTATTAATAGGTGACAGGATGTCAGCGTTTTCTGTTCCCGACAACTGTGGACCTAAAATAGTGAGAAAGTCCTCGAGAGCTGCATCGTCCACTGTGGTAGGGGCATATAAGTTGTCATAGTACCTGTGGACTTGGTCCAGTATTTCTTTCTGGCACGTGAGCCTAGCACCAGTGTGCGTCTGGAAAGTTTGATGTCTGTTTTTAGCATGCCGCACCAAGTGATACAGAGAAGCAGTTTCATCAGCTACTACTGGTGTGGCTTTCGATTTAATTTTTACTCCCTCCATCTGTTGCAGTTTAATGCTCAATAACTTGGCTTTAATTTTTTGATATCATTCAGACGAAATACGTCATCATGTGCCTCTTGATATAAGTCTCTTAAAACTCCATTGTATTCCTCAACTCCCCGCGCCTCGCTACACTATACTGCAAGACAACTTTCAGCAGCCTTGGTTTAGCCCTCCTAGTCCACCAGTCAATGACTGTTGGGTGCTTGGCCGCTGTGCGGAGGCACATAGCCCACGCTACTCTTATTTCCTGTTCCAGTTCTTCGCCAGTTAAAACAGATATATTCAAATTCCATTGCCCTCTGAATCGACGGTTTGGCTGTACACTTAAATTAAAGCAAGTTAAAAGTGTACTGTGATCGCTAAAATACACGGGAACAGTTTCAACGTTTAATAAAAAATTTTGCAAATTTGGTGACACGTAAATTCTATCAAGTCTGCTGCGTGAGTGGCTGGTTATATACGTGAACTCGACTGATGTCGGGTGCTGAAGTTCCTATACATCTTTGAGTTGTAGATCACTTACTAACTTTTTTAACTGTGGCGAGTTGTTGAAATTGGGTTGTTGATCTTTCTGGTTTAAAACATAGTTAATATGTCCACCTAATATAAGAGAACACGGATTTTTCCTCAATAAATAAATTAGTTCATCTTAAAAAGCATCGCACCATCCAATTTATGGGAGTTTCCTGATGGGGCGTAAAGGTTAAGCACGGTCATATCGAAAATTTTTATGCCTACGGCTCTTCCTGATTCTAGTCGTTCGATTTCAGTCACCGGAATGTCTTCCCTTATAAGAATGGCTGTACCGATATGGCTTCCGTAGAAACACTAACAATTCCAAAAAAGCCTGGGATCCGAAATGCCGTCATCGCAACTTCTTAAAGCAACGCGGTATCTGTCCCAGACTGGTAGAAGAATTCTTCTGATTCTGCCAATTTAAAGGGTGACTGCATTTTATTAATGTTAATAGTAGTAGTGTTATAAACTTGCATCTCAGACATACCAGAAGAAGCTATTTGGGATGAGGGTCGGTATGATTATAGCAGCAACGACCTTCTCTCCAAGTCACGATCCTTACAAGCTGTGTGCCCATTACATGCACTAACTTCATAGAAAAAATTTTACTGCTTTTAAACAAAGTGCTTGAAAAGAAAATTATCCTGAAATCCTGACAATGCATTGCTATAAGTTCAAATGGTTCAAATGGCTCTGAGCACTATGGGACTCAACTGCTGTGGTCATTAGTCCCCTAGAACTTAGAACTACTTAAACCTAACTAACCTAAGGACATCACACACATCCATGCCCGAGGCAGGATTCGAACCTGCGACCGTAGCAGTTGCACGGTTCCGGACTGCGCGCCTAGAACCGCGAGACCACCGCGGCCGGCATTGCTATAAGTCACTGTGGTCTTTCTCTTTCTCCTCGTCAGTGTTGGCCCTGATGACTTCATATTTAATATTCTTTTTCTTGACGTCTTTCTTCTGTGGTGTGGTTTTCGCTCGATGACGCGTGACAGCAAGACCTGGTTTTGGTCGCAGCCTCCGACGGTGGCCGTCTTGCACAACGGCGGTGGCTTGCGAGTCGTCAATATTTGGCTCCGGGGTGTTGTCGGTTGCGTTGTCTTGCTGGCGAAGCGGTGATGCTTGTTTATTTCCTCCTTCGGCGCGGTGTTGCGCTTCGGAGCCAGCAGGTTGTTTACTTGGTACTTCCTCGTACTGTTCGCACTGTATGGGCTGTGCACTCGATGCGGTTATTGCAGCTGTGACCTCAGGCTCAGGGTCACATTTCCGTGAAAGGTCACTACCAGCTGCGTCACTATCTGCTCGTGGCGGTATAATTCCTTGTGCGGAAGTGGGAGCCAAATCGACCTGCATTTTATCTCCTTTTACCACTTCCAACAGATCTTCAGGACTTGGCTTCGGCTTCCTGGCAACGGGTGTTTCACAGGAAGAGTCCTCATCAACATTTTTTTCAGTGTCCTCTAGAGGACGCTTTTTAGTGGGAGTCTCGCTGTCACGGGACGGAATTTCAGCAGATAATGCAGGTTTTAAATACGGAAAGTCATTAATATTAAGTGCAACATTTTCAGAGGTAGTAACAGGATCCACGACAGCCGCCGCCTCTGTTGTATTACTGGCTGGCAACAAATCGTTGAGTGTTAATTTCCGGCGTTGCGTAAGGTTATTTGTTAGCACAAAAACACGGCGAGGGCAGTCCTGACTCGTTACATACATGACATGTAGGGGTTTGCCCTGAGTAAATAACATGCGCCTTGTGCCCGTCAACAACGATGTGGGAGGGAATGTTTGTCCTCACTTCCATCTCCACGGAGCGAATCCCGTTAAAGCACTGCAGCTTGAAATGCGAAGCCCACCTTTCGTTGACTATTTGCCTGACAACCCCACACTTTGAAAGGACATCTTTAATTTTCGAGTTGTCTACTTCTATGGGAATATTCAAAACACTAACATTTCTAAATACAGACTCGGAATTCCTGAGTTTTACAGTACTTTTAGTATATCACGGTGTATAAATTCCGTTTCATAACCAAATTTTTCCAGAAAGCGGTCTACACTCACGGAATCGTTAAACTTTACAAAAATGCAGTATTCATCAGAGTCTAGCTGCATGGTATGAGCATATTCAGGATGAAGCCCAAATACCTCGGTAATCTAGTCGTGTATTTCAAGTGCAGAGGGCTGTACTCGACGGGTTTACTTGTCGAAGGTGAAAATCACGGTGTTTTTTCTCACGGAGTTTGCCATGGTGTTCTGCAGCGAAGAAATTTCGGACAACGCCGAAATCCCAACAGCACTACGTAGAAAGACGACATGAACGAAGACCAACAGCTCAATTTATAACACTTAATTTACGTGCAAAACGCCGATAAACAGTCACAAAACACGAAAACACTGGCGTAAACACTGAACGTTCACGGAGCAAACTTGAGGAGCGTGCGACCGCGGCGACAGCTAAAGCCAGACTGCTGGCCACGCGAACTGAGCTACCCAAGCACGACTCACGCCCCCTCCTCACAGCTTTAATTCCGCCAATACCTCGTCTCCTACCTTCCAGACTTCACAGAAGCTCTCCTGCGAACCTTGCAGAAACTAGCACTCCTGGAAAAAAGGATATTGCGGAGACATGGATTACCCACAGCCAGGGGGATATTTCTAGAGCGAAATTTTCACTTTACAGCGGAGCGTGCTCTAATACGAAAGTTCCTGGCAGATTAAAACTGTGTGCCGGACCGAGACTCGAACTCGGGACCTTTGCCTTTCGCGAGCAAGCGCTCTACCAACTGAGCTACCCAAACACGACTCAACGAGGTACGGGCGGAATTAAAGCTATGAGGACGGGGCGTGAGTTAGCTTGGGTAGCTGAGTTGATAGAGCGCTTGTCCGCGAAAGGCGAAGGTCCCGAGTTCGAGTCTCGGTTCGGCACACATTTTTAATCTGCCAGGAAGTTTGAATATATTCTTTGTTCGACAGAAAAATGAAGGGAACCTATCATGACGGTAAAGCTTCGCCGAAACATGTATGCGTGAAAAAGAAGAAACTGTGTTTTGTTGAAGGCAGGACGTTTTCAGATAACTTTACAGGTAGGCTTTAAGGGAATAATTGCGAATGCCAGTACAGGTTTCTGTGTTTCGTACATCTACGTGTTTCTGTAAACCGACTGATTCCAAATATGACTCACTGGTATGGCAGGTGTAGGATAACTATTATCTGCTTATTTTTTAAGTGCACAGTTTTACGTTTACAAACAAGTAAAGGAAGTTTTCAGTCTTCACTGCAGTTTAACTCTCGATTGAGCGCGACTATGCATAAAATGCGCCAACCGCAAATGGCATTGTCTTGTTCAATTCTCTGCATAATAAATAAAAAAATTGCATTGTTGTTATAAAATTGCCAGCCGTACCTATACCTGCATTATAGCTTCAGCCAGCTCAGTGGTAAGTTGCGTTGTCACACGTCCAAGTGAGCAGCAGAAACTTATAATAAACAACGCGTTTGCCTTCTTAGAATACAAGGTACACAACGCGCCCAGTCGTGTAAGTGGCGTTCCTTTCTCTCTCACCTTGTTACCTTTCGTCCACAAGCGGGCCCTGCCACCCTGACAGGCCACAGCAAAGCTGGCCGACAACGAGGAGGCTGCGTGGCCACTCGACGAGGATCCAGGGTTCGACACCGAATCAGGCAAGGAAATTGGCGAGGACGCTGAGGAAGAAGAGGAACAGTTGGCCACACGACGTGACCGAGGTTCGGATCCCGAACGGGAACACAATTCAGACGATGACCGCAAACAGTCGCTCTCCGCTGTTTATATTTTTATTAGGAAAGAGAAAAATGAAAATGGAATCAATTATGCGCTAATGTAGTCATAAAAACAAAAAGAAAGAATATTGTAAAAATATTTCCTGGGTCAGAAAGTGTATCCAGAAAGGTCATAAGTGAAATGGACAGTACTTAGCCTGGAAACGATTGACAAAATATTAAGTACACACTCTTCTGTACTCAGTCTAAGAAAGAAAGTGTACAGTATTCAAGAGAAAGGGATGCTAAAAACACTACAGAAGATGAAATAATGGCATTACTGGGATTGCTTTACCTCTCTGGGATTACGCAAGCCAGCCACACTAATGTTGTCGAACTGTGGAAAGCAGATGGCAGAAATATGGAGATTACGGGAGCTGTGATGAGCTATAGAAGACTGCTGTTTCTTTCACGTTGCATCCGTTTTGACGACAAAAGCTCAAGACAAGAAGGGAGAGCAACTGATAAACTTGTTGCAATAAGGCAGTTATTACAATGTGACAAATGGAGGGGTCTACATAGTCGATCAACTGGGAAGAGCGTATTCCATAGCATGGGTCACAAGAAGATGGCCACTGGTCGTATCCTATTCTGTAATCGATATAACTGGAATAAGAGCTCAAATCATTTTCGACGCAAATGAGGTAAATCCAGAAAAGGAGCATTTTCGTTGAAAGACTTAGCATTTTCCCTCGCGAGGCTTCAGCTAGTCAAAACAGATAAGGTTGCTTCACTTCCTGTCAACGTAGCAACTTTCCTAGAGAAATTCAAAGATCCGTGGGTTGAAACAATTGGGTAGCCTGCCACCAAGAAAAGAGGACGGTGTGTGACATGTGGACGAGAGAAAAAGAAAAAGCACCTCCACTACCTTAAGTTGCAGCTCAGACCGCAGCTTTCTTTAGCAAAAGGCATGGGAGAACAGCGCTTACATGTGGAAAGTTTCAAGTAGTTCTAGAAAATGCGTAAGACAGTTAACAATGCATATAGAAAGAAATTTGTGATAAATGACACTGTGCAGCTCGAAGGTTAAGATCTTATCCAGATGTGATTAGGTACATGCGGTGCTTTTGCTTTGAGGTAGTACGTTTGGACGTGCTGATAGCCAGTAAAGGAATATTTCAGTGAGATGGTTTAAAGAATTTACTTCAAAGGCCCAATGAAATCTTCACAAGTTTTCTCCCAGAGCAACTTAACGCTGTGCCTACGTGACAGAAGTTGCCTGCCTGTGGCAGTTCTGTCCAGTTGAAGCCGCTGACAAGAGACGCCTTGAGCCCTGTGCTGAGACTGCTGGTGGATTCACGCCATCGGTTTTACCCAGTAGCGTGTGTGGGATACAGGTCACGTGTGTGGACACTGGAGCACTCTGCAATGCAGAACACGGTTGCTTCTCTCTCTCGTGATGCAGACCTCGAGCAGACGTTCCACGAACGGCCACCAACATCAGTTAATGTGAATCGCCTCCCCTTCCGTTGCCATCTTCAATTAGTAGTTTGGCCTCCTAGAATGGCCTAAACCTGGTGCCTTCCGTCTCTGGGCGCGCTCCTTGCACAGTGTGCACTGAAATCCAACATGTCCCCTCCTTTCCTGACCATGTTCACTTTGTTACAGACAGCTACACCGTCTGTGCAGTGACTGTTAACTACGTCTGCCAGATCATTAACGTCCGACACGTGCAGCAGGAGCCCCGCAGCTCCCCCGCGACACGCCTGCCCGTGACCCTCGCCGTGCTGCCCACACATGGCCGAGCCGTCGCTCCTCGGGCCTGTACCGCCACAGTCCTGGAAGGCGGCCCTCGCGAGCTCACGCGACGAGTGTGGAGAGGGTACTGACACCACCAGGCGGTCTGAGCACCCTCGTCCCGGTTCGTGTAGCAGGTGTAGTGCAATTTTATTCCTTCGAGGATCCATCTTTGATGAAAACTGGGCATCGGTTGCTTCCCAGGTTGACAACTGAAAACATGTATATAGAGGCATGTGGACACCCGTAAGTCTAGTTTAACGAGGATGAGCAGACAGTTGGCCGTGAGGTCATGGAAGGAATCATCTGGGCATTTGCCTGAAGTAATTTAGGAAGATCACGAAGTAACATAATCAGAACATCTGGTGGGAATTACACAGCCAGTATCATCCTGTATACAAGGTCAGAGTGTTAGAAGCAGCGATTTGAAAAGCTCGTAAACCGTTTGTCAAACAAGGATACCTGATCCGTCTATTGTGACTTACGCTTGCCCAAATCATTCCAAAGAAATAAAAGGAACATCATTGTCATCCTCATAATCGTCATATCAGCCTTTTCCCGCATCATGTGGGGTCGGCGTTGTTTTGCCGAATCCTTCTCTTCCATAAATTCCTATCCAGTGCTTCTTCTCTGAGCCATCTTTTGTCCCGTAGGTCTCCTGCTACCTTGTCTTTCCACCTCAGTTTCGGTCTTCCTCTTCTCCTCGATTTTTCGATTTCTAGGTCTTCAACTCTTCTCCCCGCATAGTACTCCCCTCTTCTCTGCACGTGTAAATACCATCTCAGCCAACTTTCTAGGATCTTCTTCCCTATGGGCTCCACTTTCACTGTTCCCCTGGTGTCCACTTTCCTTAGTCTATCCTTTCGTGTCACCCCACTCATCCACCTTATCATTCTCATTTCAGTCACTTTTTCTCTTGGACTTTTGTAATTGGGCAAGTTTTTGCACTATACAGCATCGCAGGCCTCACCACAGACTTGTAAAACTTTCCTTTCATTCTGCAGCTAACCTTCTTATCACACAGTACTCAGCTCAGTTTCCTCCAGTTCATCCATAACTATTTATTCTCTGCTGTATTTCGACCTCCAGTCCTCCATTACTTTTCATGTAAGAGCCTAGGTATTTAAATTTCTTGATCATCAGTTGTTCTCCTTACAGGTCAATATATAGATTTTTCGCATCCTTTGTTGGTTTTTCTTCTTCCCGGCATAAATCCAAACTGTTTTTACATACGTCAGTTTCTAGACGCACCCTGTTCTCAAATATCCTTTCCTTAATTGTGTGGGACATCACTTTTATCCCTCTATAATTGCCCTTATATAGAAGCATACTGCTTCTCCACACATGCGGCGTTCTTTCTCCTTTCCAGATGTTCTGCATTAGACCCCAGAGAATATCAGTACCGTGTTCTTCGAGACTTCTCCATGCTTCTATTGGGATTTGGTTAGCTCCTAGGGCCTCCCATTTTTCGTTTTCTTCATCGCATGTTGTACTTCTTTCCTACTTATACTTTGGGTCACCCTTTCATTTATATCTCCATACTCATACTTCTCTCATACATTTTCCTCATTCAATAGCCTTTGAAAGTACTCCCACCACCTATTCAGGATTTTCTCCAGGTCTACACCTGATTTATCCTTTATCGGCCTCACTGATGTTGTGTCCTTGGTCGCCTTATCTCTCGCTTTAGCTATCCGTAGGAGTTGCCTGTCGTCCTGTCTTCTTTCCAGCTCTTCATACGCCTCTTCCAAGACAGGAACATGCATACCAAAATACAGTGGCTGACATCTTATCATTCCGAACGAGGTGCCGGAGAAAAGAAAATGTCAAAACTGAAGCTGTGAGTACATGTCGTGAGTCATGTCTCCATAGAATTTGGAATTCTTCCAGATGGTGTTTGCATACAAAAAAAGGGAACTGTGAGTCCTTCTGCATGCAGTTATTTATTCCCCAATCTAGTTTCAGCGACAAATGTCGCCATCATTAATGGGTCATGGGGTCTTCATATCTAAAACATGCAGAGAATAGCATAGTTATAAAACACTGTAAAACATTATTATATGTGTACTGTTTGCTTTATAAATCCTGTTTTCCGTGAGTACTTTCATAATACCTTATTTATTATACTGTACGGCATGGTTTTAAGATTGTTGTTGGTGTTTGGGGCATATTTTCTGTGTGCCTCTGTTGCCGTTTTTCGCGGCGTAGGTTATGTCATCTGCAACTGTATGAGCGGCTGTTACTAAGCAAATACAAAAACATTAACTTATGTATGTCACCGTTACACAGTTGGGATTGCCGTAGCGTTGTGGATACTGTTTTGCTGGTGCTCGGTTGTTACATAGTTTCCCGTGTACTTACGTTCGCGGCACGGCCTTCAGCTACTTTTACACACAGAAAAACGTAAGTTTCGCACTTCGTTCATAATCCAAAACATTACGCCATCTTGCCATTAGCATGTGTTGCGAGAAATGTATCGCATGTTACAAGGACGGTATGAAAATTTTAGCGGAAGTTCTGACGACTTCTGCTCTTCGTTTATGTCTTTTTGCGTGTGTGTGCATTCTGTTATGTGTAGATCACTTTCGATATTAGTAGAGGTACAGTTTTTGTTCATTGGGTGTCTTGCGAAAGTGGAATGTGTGCTGTCACTTTTTAGGACTCTGTGTACTTCGTTCGGATCTTTTTTATTGTTTCTCCTATGGGTTAGGCCTGATAGCAGTTACATGTGAGCTGGTATTTTCCAGAATGCTGAATTTTTCTGAGATTCTTTTGTCTGGTCTCAGCCTTTTATGAACTATGTTGTTTGTTTAGAATGTTATTGGGATCCCTTGCTTTTTCAAGATGTTTCCAGTTCTATGTGATGTTTTATTACTGTATGTCAGTATGTACCATATGTTTCCGTTTCCTGGAGTGATGTGGTCTGCTGTGTTGTCTGTGTGTTTGGCCTGTGGGTTTTCAGATTCTTTGCTTGTGCTTTTGAGTGGGTGGCCACTATTTTTATGTTTCATATTTACCTTGCTGTTGAGCTTGTTTATGATATCTGTTTTGTAGTCATTTTCAACAGCAATTTGTTTGATTGTAAATGGTTCAAATGGCTATGAGCACTATGGGACTTAACTGCTGTGGTCATCAGTCCCCTAGAACTTAGAACTACTTAAACCTAACCTAACCTAAGGACATCACACACATCCATGCCCGATGCAGGATTCGAACCTGCGACCGTAGCTGTCGCGTGGTTCCAGACTGTAGCGCTTAGAACCGTTCGGCCACTCCGGCCGGCTGTGTTTGATTATATTTAGTTCCTGTGTGTACTCTTCAGTTTAAGACGTGTTCTGTTTATCCTGTGGAGCATGGGTGCAAAGCTGGCATATTTACTGAATGTATGGTGGTTGGATGAGATATGAGTAGCAGTGGTTGTGGATGTGGGTTTTCTGAAGATGGAAAAATAATGTTGGTGCATGTTTCTTGTAACTGTAAGATTCAAGAAATTTTGATTCTTGTTTTTTTTTTTCTCTTTTCTTTGTGAAGTGGGGCTGAGGTAGTACTGTGTTGATGTTACTGTGTAGCTCTTCAACTGTTTTGTGTTTCATCTATAAGACAAATGTCAGCTTCGTATAGGTACCAGTCAATTATTTTGTACTCATCTTGTTTTAAAAAGTTGTTGAATATTGTGTTCTCTATACGATCCAAGAATATGCCTACTAATTTCCCACTGAGGGGATATCCCATGGCTAGCCCCTCTTTTTGTTGCTGAAAGTGAAGTAGTTTTTGTTATATCCTAGCCAGTAATGCCACCCACCCGAGCCCGCTGCCAAAAGGTTGGCAGCATCAAAGTCCGGACGCCGTCCGCATAAGCAGCGCTAGCGAGACAGGAAATCGCCGCAAGTCTGCGCACGCCACCGCTGGCTTCTGGGTTCTTAAGCGCTGGAGTCGCGAGCGCTAGTACAGTTCTGTATTCGCCCCTCAGTTGTATACTCGCCACCGAATTGTGTACTTGCTAGTCAGTTGTGTGTTCATCGCAGCAGAGTTGTTTGTCGTCAGCCGACGCGGACCTAGCCGCTCCGACTCGAACTAGACAGATTTCTGTAGACACGGAGTTCACTACTGTGTTTCTGTATCTTCGTTAATAAAGATAAGTACCGACTTTTATTTAATCAGAGTGTTTGGGTTTTCATCTTTCTGTTCACTGTTCCAGCGGACCGGTCGGCCCGCTATTAAAAGTGTGGCGGTGACTTCGTAAGCCGTTTCTACAGCGAATAGTTTGTCGCTACGAACGCCGCCACAAAACTGGCGACGAGGACTTCCGAACTCCTGTGCAGGGCTGGTTCAATTTGTTTCTGGTTATACTAATTATAGCGATAAAATTTTGGGGGCTGGTTTAATTTGTGTTCACTATGTCTGCCGAATTACAACAGTTGATCTTGTTACAGAGTCAGCAAATACAAAGTCTGGTGGAAGCAATCGCCAAACAAGCGGCTAATCCTCCAACACAAAAGGAACAAGCACAGGCAGCACCACCTTTCCGTGCTTTTGATGCATCAAGAGAAGAATGGCGAGAATATTTCGCGCAGTTGCAGGCGCACATGACAGTCTACAAAATCACGGGTACTGAGCGGCAGCTTTATTTAATTTCCACTGCAGGCGTGGAAGTCTATCGACTACTTTGTAAGTTGTTCCCGGAATCCCAGCCAGAAGCTTTAGACTATGACGTTGTTGGTAACAAGCTTGCTGAGTATTTCGAGTCGCGAGTTCATGTGGCAGCAGCCAGATTCAAGTTCTTCAGATTAAAGAAACTGTCACATCAATCTAATAAACAGTGGTTAACAGATTTACGGGGCCTCACCCATCAGTGCCGATTTAATTGTGTGTGTGGAGCTTCCTACAGTGATGTCATGTTACGAGACGCTATTACTCAAAACATTGCAGATTCTCGTATTCGTGCTGCTATCTTAAAGTTGCCTGACCCGTCCTTAGAGACTGTGATGAACATCATTGAAGCCCAAGATACTTTTGACTATGCTGAGTGTGAGTTAGATCAGCCATGTATTTCTCAAATTTCCTGTGCTCAGCAGGTTATGTCACGCCCGCGGCCCCACCGGCAGAGTCAGACTGTAAACACTAGCCGGCCGCGTCATGTTAAACACATTCGTCAGCCGCGTGTGCAAAATGCTAGAGTTAAGTCTTGCCCTAAGTGTGTTCTTGCTCATCCTCGTGAACGTTGCCCGTTAAGAAACGCGGTTTGTCACTTTTGTCAAAGGAAAGGACACATCCAGACTGTTTGTTTGCGTAAACGCAAGAACAATTCTAGTGCTGCCCAGCCCATGGATGTTCATGTTCTTCAAAGCCAGCCCGCCCAGAAGGTCGCGTTTAAAGCCTCTTCCACGGTTCGTGTGGGTAATCAACTTGTTCGCAATAAGCCACCCGCCCAGCCCTCTGCTATGCGACCCAAGCGTAATTCAAACGCTGTAAAAAGTAATGTACAGACTGCAAGTGAAGCGGGAGTTGTTGTTCCACCCGCCCAACCCACGAGTTGTCGTAAGCAGCGAACACGCGCTAAACGCGCTGATTTTGTGTCTTCCGCCTCCACTGCACCGACGCAGAGACAGTGTAATAAACTATTTGTGAAGCTACGCATCCAGGATAAGACCTTCAATTTTCAATTAGACGCTGGTGCGTCTGTGATTCTCATAAATAGTGCTACGTATGCGGCTATCGGCCGCCCTAAACTTTCAGCGGCAAAAAAATTCTTTGGCTACTTATAGTGGAGAACAAATTCCTGTGTTAGGTGTATGTAGCGTGCCAGCCACATTCCGTGGCAATACAAAAACAGTTTCATTCACAGTGCTCCGCGCTACAGACAGTGTAAACATTTTCGGATTAGACTGTTTTGACTTGTTTGGCCTGTCTATCCAAGACAATGTGTTGCAAATTAATTCTGTTGTTGTTCCTCAAGACCGCATAACCGATTTGTGTAAACAATACAGTGACATATTTATAGACGAACTAGGTTGTGCTGCGAACTTTGCCGCTCATATTACGTTAAAAGATACTGCTCAGCCTCGATGTTTTCGTGCTCGTCCAGTGCCTCACGCCCTCCGGGCACCTGTAGCAGATGAACTTCGTCGTTGGCAAAACAACGGTGTTATTCAACCCGTTTCAGCGAGCCAGTGGGCTTCTCCCTTAGTTATTATAAAGAAACCGTCTGGCAAGTTACGTTTGTGTGCTGATTTTAAGTCGACAGTTAATCCTCAGACTGTCATTGATTCTTTTCCTTTGCCTAGACCGGACGAGCTGATGGATAAGTTAGGGGAAGCTCGTTTCTTTTCCAAAATTGATCTCCGTGAAGCATATTTGCAATTGCCCCTCGACGAGCAATCACAACAGTATTTTGTCATAAACACGTCGTTGGGGTTGTTCCGTTTTCTGCGTTTGCCTTTTGGTTGTGCGTCAGCTCCAGCTGTTTTTCAGCGTTTTTTGTCACAACTTCTGGCTAATGTGCCATCGTGTTGCAACTATTTAGACGATATTGTTGTGTCCGGTCGGACGCCTGCTGAACATTTCCGTAATTTGGAGTGTTTGTTTACAGTGTTGTCTCAGGCAGGCCTACGTTGCAACATCGATAAATGTTCATTTTTCCTTACGGAGATGGAGTATCTGGGACATGTTATTAATGCTCAAGGCATTCATCCCTCCCAATCACATTTAGCAGCTATTCGTGATTTGCCCGCCCCTCGCAATCTGCATGAATTGCAAGCAGTTCTTGGCAAATTGACGTATTATATTAAGTTTATACCTAATGCATCACAGATTGCTGCACCGTTGCATCGTCTCCGCCGTAAGAATGTTCCGTTTGTGTGGTCAGCTGATTGCCAATCAGCCTTTCAGCAGCTTAAAGAGGCTTTATTGAATGATCGTTGTCTGGTCCATTACGACCCTAACAATCCTCTGGTGTTAGCTTGTGATGCCTCTGCTTTCGGCGTCGGTGCTGTGTTGTCTCACCGAGTCGGTAACACCGAACGTCCTATTGCGTTCGCATCTAAATTGCTAAACAAAGCTCAGTGCAATTATAGCCAATTGGACAAGGAAGCGTTGGCTATTGTGTTCGGTGTCACAAAATTCCATCACTACCTCTATGGTAGACCATTCTATTTAGTCACAGATCACAAGCCCCTGACGTCACTGTTTCATCCGTCTAAACCAGTTCCTCAGCGGACAGCTCCGAGACTACAACGTTGGGCTCTTTTGTTATCACAATACCAGTATGAGATACTGTATCGCCCTACAGCTCAGCATGCAAACGCTGACGCGCTTTCTAGATTGCCGATTGCTGCGGATGATGTCTTCGATTCCTCTGACGACTCTTGCCATCAGATTGACGCCGATGAGCATCAATCCCTTCGGGATTTTCCGATTGATTATCGTCAGGTGGCACGTGAGACAGCTACGGATCCTCATCTGAGTTTACTATTACGTTTTGTTCAACGTGGTTGGCCGTCCAAGGCAAAGGACATATCGGATCCTGTGGTTCGTCGCTATTATCCGCAACGTCGTCTGTTGTCTGTTTCGCACGGAGTTTTGCTGTTACGCACCGAGAATGACCAGCTTCGTGTAGTGGTTCCCCAAGTGCTCCAATCCAAGGTCCTCGACTTGTTGCATCAAGGTCATTGGGGAGTGGTCCGCACCAAGCAGCTTGCCCGCCGTCATTGTACATGGATCGGCATTGATAAGCAGATTACGCAGATGTCTACAGATTGTTCGACGTGTGCCGAACACCAAGCTGCTCCGCCTCAACGCTATTTTGAGTGGGTACGCCCTGCCGGTCCTTGGCAGCGAGTACATATTGATTTCGCTGGTCCATATTGGCATTCTCGTTGGCTCATCGTGGTAGATGCATTTAGTAATTTTCCGTTTGTTGTGCCCATGCAGTCTACAACGTCTGCACAAACTATACAGGCGTTGACTTCAATTTTTTGTATTGAGGGTCTTCCAGAAGTTTTAGTGTCTGACAATGGTCCACAATTTACCTCTGCTGAATTTGAAAGTTTTTGTTCTGCCAATGGCATTCGCCATGTTCTTACTCCGCCGTTCCACCCTCAATCGAATGGTGCAGCGGAACGTTTTGTACGCACATTCAAGGATCATATGGACCGCCTTCGTGCTACGCACTCTCGTCAGCAGGCCCTCATCACGTTCCTGTCGTCGTACCGGACCACGCCACGCGACGGCCCTTCGCCTGCGGAGCTTCTCCTCGGCCGTCGTCATCGCACCCTACTACGGTTGTTGCACCCCCCGGATCGACCCGCCGCTTCTGAGCATCGCACGTTTTTTCAGCGCGACGACGCCGTTTTTTTTCGGAGTTTATCACGGTCGCCGTCGTTGGGAACGTGGTACCGTGATAAGTGTCCAGGGTCGCGGTTTTTATACTGTTCAAGGTGCTACTGGGGTGCACAGGAGGCATCAGAACCAGTTGCGCCGCGCTGGCCGCCCGGATTCTGCCGCTCGTTCTTTGTCCACAGATTTGGTCCGCGGCGGGTTCCAGCCGCGCCTTCCGACTTCGCTGCCGCCCCCAGGGCAGCAGCAGCAGCCGTCGCCGCTACCACGCCGACAGCCCGTCCCGTTGATGCCTCCCGCGCAGCTTCATTCGGGAGCGCCCCAGGTGGTCGCTCCGGCGCCTGCGGTCCCTCTTCAGTCGCCACCGCCTTCGGAGCTGATGGACGTCGACCCCTCAGCCGGGCCGCCTTCCCAAGCGGTGGCTGTGCAGCCTGTCCTGCAGCCGCTTTCCTTGGGCACCCCCAAGGAGTCTGACACCGCAGCGCCTTGTCCGGCGCCCACTCAGCAGCCGTCGACGCAGCGTCAGGAGACGCTGCCTCTCTTCGTGGGTCCCGACGCCCCGTGGTCACAGGCGTGCACCCTGACCTCGGTTTTCAGTCGGTGTTTCCCGAGGCCCCGCGCAGCCAATGCTGGGGTGCGGACCGGGGACTGCCACCGACAACAGTCTCCGCCCCGGTCTCTTCTGCTACGCCTGCGGCCAGACCCTTCCCCCGCCGTCGACGCTCGCCACGTCATTATTCAACGACGGTGCGGCGATTTGGGGGGGGGAGGAGTGTTATGTCCTAGCCAGTAATGCCACCCGAGCCCGCTGCCAAAAGGTTGGCAGCATCAAAGTCCGGACGCCGTCCGCATAAGCAGCGCCAGCGAGACAGGAAATCGCCGCAAGTCTGCGCGCGCCACCGCTGGCTTCTGGGTTCTTAAGCGCTGGAGTCGCGAGCGCTAGGACAGTTCTGTATTCGCCGCTCAGTTGTATACTCGCCACCGAATTGTGTACTTGCTAGTCAGCTGTGTGTTCATCGCAGCAGAGTCGTTGTTTGTCGTCAGCCGACGCTGACCTAGCCGCTCCGACTCGAACTAGACAGATTTCTGTAGACACGGAGTTCACCACTGTGTTTCTGTATCTTCGTTAATAAAGATAAGTACCGACTTTTATTTAATCAGAGTGTTTGGGTTTTCATCTTTCTGTTCACTGTTCCAGCGGACCGGTCGGCCCGCTATTAAAAGTGTGGCGGTGACTTCGTAAGCCGTTTCTACAGCGAATTGTTTGTCGCTACGAACGCCGCCACAAAAGTTTTGTTCAGTGATTAGACTAAGAATGGATGAGTTTTTATTTATTTGTCTTTCTGGGAATTTCTTGTACTTTAGCTGTTGTTCTATAGTGTTTATAGTTTCTTCTGTGAGTATGTGTGTGTACATGGATGTAATGTCAGAAGATACAAGTTTTGCTGTTGGGGGGATGTTCTTAATTTTCTCTATTATGTCTTCTGGTGTTTTGAAGCTTCTGTTGTTTGTGTATGTGTATGTTTTCTCTAGGAATGTGCACATATGTCTCTCTGAAGTCCACCGCTGACCTGACTAGAACGAGAAGTTTGTGGACCTTTGGCAGGCCTGTTAAGAGTGGAGCTCTAGGACTCCTTTGTATCATTCTTTTTGTCTGGTTCTGTGTGAGGATGCGTGTGATGCTTTCTATTAATGTCTTTGGGTTCCTTTGATATCTTTATGGTGGATAATCACTTAGGTTGGTCATTTCATTCTATCCCAGAAGTTTTTCTGTTTATACCAACAACAACAGAAGAAAATTATTACATACAAGAAGCAATAGTGGAAGGGAAAAACGTAATAAACGAAGAAGCAACACTTTTCAACGACACAATCTTCACTGCTCTGAGAGAACTGACGCACGACACACAACAGAAAGCACACACTTGCAAAAGCACCACTCGCCCATCAGACAGAGACACATAAATGAGGAACGGAAGTCGTCAGAACTCGCGCTTAAATTTTCATAACCTTCTTGCAACGTGTGATACATTTCTCACGAGACGAGTTATGCATTATCGAAGAAGTGCGACGGTTATGATTTAAAAAACAAACAGTAGACATGTAATTACGTTTTGGACTGTTTTATAACTGTGCTATTTTCTGCATGTTTTAGATTGATGGCGATATTTGTCTCTGAAACTAACTTCGGCAAAGAATAAATAAATAAATGAACAACAAAAATATTTTGCATCAAGGCGGACCGACAATGCCCACATTGTTGTTCATATCTCGGTACTACAGTTGGTGTGAGAAGCGTCCGCAGAAGGAGGAGGACTGGGTCTGAGTGCCGGCCTGACACACAGTTTCCACCTGTCAGCAAGATTCATATTTCAGATTAGTGAGAAATAACGTCATTTCTGTTATCATTACAACTGTCGTAGTTATTTGTCGCTGTCATTGTTAGTTCGGAGACCGGTTTGATGCCGCTCTCCATGCTACAGTATCCTGTGCGAGCCCCTCCACTACTGCAGCCTGCATTCATCTGAACCTGTTTGCTGTACTCATCACTCGGTGTCCCTCTACAAGTTTTTCTCCCCACACTACTTCTCCATTACCAAACGGACGATTCGCTGACGTCCCAGGAGGTGTTCTCTCAACTGATCCCTTCTTTCACTCAAGTTGTGGCATATTTTTTACTGTCTCTAATTCGATTCAGTATCTTCTCATTAATTAAACCATCTAAACACCTATTCTTCAGCAGTTTGCTCTAGCACTACATCTCAGTACCTCATATTCTCTTCTTGTGTCAGCTGCTTACCATCCATGTTTCACTTCCATACAAGAATACACTCGTGACAAGTACCTTAAGAAATGACAGGCTAAAGGTCAAATTTATGTTAAACAGCGAAACAATTACTCTCTTCCAGAGATGTTTTCCAAGCCCTAGCCAGTCTGTTTTTTATGTCCTGTCTACTTCGGCTGCAAACAATTATGTGGCTGCCTGAACAGGACAACTCATCTACTGCTTTAGAGTCTTCCTTCCTAATCTAATTACCCTTTTGAATGTGACAGGTCAACGTTTCAGGAGTCTCATTAGCTCGCTTAGTAAGAAATGGATATGTTGAGATGAATATCACTACTTAATACACACATCAAAAAATAGTTTGCATCACCTCGGTTCCGAGAGTTCCGGAACCTGTACAGAAATTGGAATAGATATAAATATAAACATCATTTCCGCCCTTTTTATTGGTCAAGAAAACCACACGTTGCACGTTGTTCCACCATACAGCGAGACCTTCAGAGGTGATGGTCCAGATGCTGTACACACTGGTACCTCTAATACCCAGCGGCACGTCCTCTGGCATCGATACATGCCTGTATTCGTCGTGGCGTGCTATCCACAAGTTCTTCAAGGCACTGTTGGTCCAGATTGTCTCACTCCTCAACGGCGAATCGGCGTAGATCCCTCAGATTGGTTGGTGGGTCACGTACCGCGCTGCACGGTGTCATGGTTCCAAAGATGGACTTCGCCACGGACGTCGGGAGTGAAGTTGCGCATTACGCAGCCGATTGTGCACAGTTTCAGTTGTAACAGGACGTCCTGTGGCTGCACGAAAAGCATTATTCAACATGGTGGCGTTGCTGTAGGGGGTCCTTCGAGCCATAATCCGTAGGTAGCGGTTATCCACTGCAGTAGTAGCCCTTGGGCGGCCTGAGCGAGGCATGTGATTTGCAGTTCCTGTCTCTCTGTATCTCCTCCATGTCCGAACAACATCACTTTGGTTCACTCCAAGAAGCCTGGACACTTCTCCTGTTCAGAGCCCTTCCTGGCACGAAGTAACAATGCGGACGCGACCGAACCGCGGTATTGACCGTATAGGCACGGTTGAACTACAGACAACACCAGCCGTGTACCTCCTTCCTGGTGGAACGACTGGAACTGTCGGATCCCTTCCGTCTAGTAAGCGCTGCTCATGCACGGTTGTTTACGTCTTTGGGCGGGTTTAGTGACATCTCTGAACAGTCGAAGGGACTGTAACTGCGATACAATACCCACAGTCAACGTCTATCTTCAGCAGTTCTGGGCACTGGGGTGATGCAAAACTTTTTTCATGTGTGTATGACGGAGACATAACCATATTTGACAGAAAATGAAACTAAGTAAATGAATTATCGTTCGATGATCGACAGAGCATGAAACTAATATCACAACGGATTTTCCCAATGTTAAGCAGATGTTACGAATTTAATCACAACCCATCATATCTCAGCATAAGAACATGAATCCTAGTCCGTGATTATGTAAATAGTAGTTGCAGAACATCAGGAACGTTTTCCTTTATGATATTAAAATGTCATTATGTGCAAATGAGGAACTAAGATTTGAAATTGGTGTATGTCCAGTGAACAGTACACATATGCCTCTAACAGCAATAATAACACTTGGTTGGCGATCGTAAAACGATATGTCTTTTGTAGAAAGGAAGTAATCCATCGATTATGGTACACCATTTATGAGTGAAATTAAAAACGAACAAAGTGTGCTTGAAGTCGCCAACTACAAAGTTATTTGCCACGTGATGCTTATCATAGACGAATTAAGTGTTGGCTAAAAGTGTACAAAACGCAGAGCTTCTGGAAAGCATGAACTAATGTCATCAGACGAAATGCTATGCCTCCACTTAATTGAGCACAGAGGTCGCTTTGGAGGGCTGGATGTCGTGCTGTAGGGGAGGAACCAGGCGGTCACGTGACGCTCCACCGTTGACGTCAGTGGTGACGGTGAGGTGACAATCCGGTGTGTACGTGCCAGTCGCTCGCGTGGGATCAGGCGGTCACCTGCGTCGACGTGGAGATGTCGAGAAGTGGCAGAAAGGATTTTTTTGCGTTTCGACATGTCCACGACCACACCACTAGTAAAGTTACACGATCTGTTGGTCAATCAATGTGGACTGTCCAAGTACCTGCAACGAATGGTGAACCACTCGTAGTGATGTGAGGCAGTGGCGTAAAAAGATCCCAGCCGACAGGGCTGTTGACGAGTGTCACTCCAAGTGACTGGCGATCGGTTTCAAACGAGACGCAAATTGCCAATGCCTGGCAAAGCAGCTCCATCTGAACCAGCTGCCTAGCAATCGTTCGGAAGGCAGCTGCACAGACTCGACATTTGGAGTCGGCGGCCGCCGCTCACACAGACACACACAGCTGCGCGTGTTGAGTGGGCCAAACCACGCAGAGACGGACAGTCGCTGGGTGGAGGTACGTCACGCGAGTCGCGCGATTTCGCCTCTTCTGAAATTATGGAGGTGGCGATGGGACCGACGGCCTATAGAGGATGCAGTTCAAGCCACTGGTGGTTGCACGGTGTCATAGGGGTGTTTCTGTCGCCGTGACTTGGATTCAGTCGCCAAGGTTAATGTGAACCTGAACCAGCAAGTTTATTTCAACATTGTCGGTGACGAAGTGTTGCCCTATTTTCTGGACTCTTGCGTTGAAGAAGATGACACACACAGTCGTGTTCCCAGGGCTGCGTGCATACACTCCCGGTTTCACGAACACTCAGGCGCCCTACGGCACATCGAGGCAACTACTAGACAACCCGGTCTCAGAGCCGCAGACGTTGTACGGTACTGTCTGGAACAGCAGTTGAGACGTGGCAGCCGACATCCCCACACACTGGTAGCTCTGCGGGATCTGATGCAGCAGTGGGAGGCCTCGGGCAGATGCTGCGTATCTGAAGAAACTTCCGGAACTCTCTTCCCCGCCGAGTTGACGAAGTCTTCGAGGCTAGAGGCGGTAATACCGTGATGCCATTTCATGATCCTTGAAGCAAAAGTTGGCTTGAATGTGACTGTCTTACTATAACTTAATGATGTATGGAAAGAATGGGAGTCATGCACCAGCTAGTTGTACTTCACAAGTTTATTCGAATCCTTACCTAGGTTTAAACAGATATAAACCTTTCTTCCTTGGAAGAAGTAGTAACGTGTGTAAACTTATTGTGTGAAAAGAGAAAACAGGTCATAAAGCTCAGTCAACACTAAGATGACCCATATAAATGCTTAGGTATAGCCACGTGGCTCAATGAACAGTGAAGCAAGGTAAAAGTGTGAATAAACATCTGACGTGCCACTGGTTGGCTGTTCGATTCCTATGGCTTCCATAATTTTATTGTTTCTGACTGCTGCCATGTTAGAGATTTTAATTACGTATATACAGCAAATGTTGTTGAGTATTACTGTAATCTGGTGGTGCAGGGTGTCGGCTCTATAATTGCTTGTTTCGAAAAGTAATTAATTTAGCCACTTGCAGTGTTTATTGTTCACTTTTGAACTAATTTACAACAAACAACGCTATCGAGCTACAGCTGTTGTCATCTCAAACGACACTGTACTTTTATTGATTTTTGATAATACGGTTGGGAAATAGGAATATAAATTCAATTTTACTAAGGCTAGCAGTCTCGATCGCAAAAGCTTTTGTTGTCAGTTGCTGCTTTCAGTCTTTGACTGTCATCATCAGATGATTTACTGTCTGCTGTAGCGATATGCGGAGACAGCGAGCGGAGAGAGACGTATGCCACGAGGCACATTCCATTGACTGCTCGGTGGAAAGTGTCAGCAGAAGAGGCGGCGGCAGAAGGTATTAGCGCGCTTCCTCTTTGGGTGACAAATGTGCGCTTATTGGCTGATAGTTAGTATCGCAAAATAGGAAAAGTAGGCGACAGTATTGAGAATAAATTTAAGGAGAGGAGAAAGAATTAGTTGTACAGTTAGTAGTAATGGCATCGAGTGGTCCACATACCGCGGTACAGAGCAGGAGTCGATACAGTCGTCAGCCATCCGGCAGTCGAGCTCGTCGAGGAGTTGCAAGGATTCGCGCCACGTGAGGCGGCGGAGCTGCGCCAGGGCGCCGGCGCACCCCCCTCCCTCCTCCGCTCCACCTGCTGGCGGCGGCGACAGTCCGGAGTCCAAGATGCGGTCTGCCAGGCGCTGCACAGCTGACCACGCGGGGGACGGCTGCTCCGGGCTGTCGCACGTTGCGAACCCCGGTGACCAAACTGCAAAACGTTCTTCAGTCACCTCGAGGTCTGCACTCACTCACGAGCTTCCATAGGCTACTCATATGCAATCAGTACTAGCAGTTCCTGAAAGTGAAACACTAAGAGAGCTGCAGCGAACGATAATCGACACGGCGTGAGGTGTGCTGCACACTTTTACAAGCAAAAGGTCAACAAGTCAGCCGACTGTCAGCACGGCGGCCACTGCTGCGGCTCCCCTTGACGAGGAAGCGGGCAGAGCTGCGCCGACAGTACAACACTGGACACTGTGCCGTCATTCCGTATGAGCCCAAGTTCTGACTGCAGCATCGCTGTGGACGATCCGTGCATCGAGGCCCTGAGCAGAGCGGAGAATGCCACGTTGCACTCTCGCCCATCTCACGGGGAGCCACTCGGTATACAATACGTGATTGGTTACATTGATCGCAGCTGTTACATTTCTGAGTCCTTGAGACAGCTCGCTTGCGATATTTTCGACATCCTTTCAACAAAATAATTTAATGTCGCATGTCAGCCATGCTGTTCTGCCCAAGCTTGACAGAGTTAGCACCGCTACCACAGGAACGTGCGATGTACCTGGCTAGGCGCAGACAGTAATATTTAAGTCGAAATCACACTTATCGTTAACTGGTTTGATTGGCGAGATTGGGAATAAGACACATGGACCTGTGCTCATAGATCTTTGCAGAACGCCAGAGCAGATACAGTCTTACGTTGGTGTCAGAGGTCAGAGGCTGGTGCGGGGCTGGAGAGGAGACTCCAGGCTGGCCGAGAGGCACCTGGGCTGGAGGCGGCAGGGTGCTCCTGACGCCACCCTTCGCTGGAGCGCCAGCCGGTGGCAGCCTTTCCTGTTGACTTCAGATCTCCAGTCCAGGCTGGGCCGCGAATGGTGACTCCAGGCATTCTGTACTCTCATCTCCTGGAGCGCCGCACACTTAGCCTGTCTCATCACAGTCTACCTGCCAAGTACTGCGTCACAGTCAAATAACCGCAGCCTGAAAAGCTGGAATTCCCAATGATGTAATCAGCATGCCACTCTCCTCTCGCTTTAATCTCTGGTATCCGCCTCTGAGCTGTATATTCCTCTTAGCTGTAGCCGTGTTTACCTGGGGTATCTCGTTAGGTAAGTAGCAGAGGCGCTGCCATTCGTTGTTCTGTAGACTTCCGAGGCCGTAGCAGCACTTCTGTCCCCTTGTACTTGTGTGCGAACGTTCAGCGCTTACGGAGCAGGGAGGAAACAAATGTAATAGCTAAGTACTCATCAAATGTTGAGATCATTTTAGAAATAATCGAACTGAAATTGTCGACCGATATGCAAGTGCGGTTGACATACGGTTCCTCGCCGCAGATAAAGCAGCAATGAAGGCACTGAGTGGCAGAGAGTGGCTTTGCACTAAAAAGCGCTGATCTGTTCTCACCTGCCAGAAAGTTTATGGCATAGTGTCTGGACACACAAAAGATATTCTGCCTGCTCATTCCCTCACGAGGGATTCACGTCTTTTTGAGCAAATGCGTGACAAAACCCTCAGTGAATTAGACTGCAAAATGAAGCAAAAGGAAAGAAGAAAGCGTAATGTCTCTGTGAAGGAACAGACGGTTAGCCCGCGCAGCTACACTCGTCAGAACCGCTTCGCTAAGGCAGCCCAGCTGAGGCTACCTCGGCGGTGAGCTGACCTCGCCGGTAAACATTCTGAAAGTTCCGTACCTGCCCAGTGAGACTGCTAATTCTGACGACGTCTCTCGCCGTCGGTGTGGCTACCGGGCTGTAAACATACAAACAGTCGCTTCTGATGGGACTGCGGGCAGCTGCTACTGTTAACCGAAAAATCGGGATGCCATTGCGGTATGTCTATTGTAATTAACCACTGCGAACGTTCGAGTAATGCACACCTGATATCAATGAACGTAACTGAGTCGTACAGAGGGAAGTCCACGCTGCTGGCACAACACGGAGACCTCCGCCTCGTCGTGTCTGAGGGCCGACTGACTCACTTGGCGCTCTCCGTATCGTAGGATCTATTCTCGCGAGAGCCTGTCCCTGTCAACTGTGCAGCGATACTTGAAGCTTCCCGTACTGGAATAATGCCTCAGTTACGGCCACTGACTGAGGGACTTTCCCTGACAATCACTGTAACGAAAGGAATATACTCCTATTGTGATTAAGCGAAAGTGTGTTTACGGCCGACTGGCGCGCCTCCTCCACGTACTCCCCGACCTGCGTGTCTGGCTGCAGGCAGGCCGGCCTCCCACGCAGCGGGCCACGGCCCCCACCCCCGCACTGGGCGACTCGCGCCGCGGGCCGCTCGCGTTCTCCGGCCGTGGGAACAAACTCCGCCACAGCCCGGAACCTCTAAAGTCTGGAAACTCTACAAGCCCCAGAAAAGAGCTGGTTGTGCAAATTACAAATGTGTGCAACTAAACAATCGCCCTTCAATTTTGCCTCGTATGAGGTCGTTTTATCTGCATTTTCAGTTTTTATCGTATGATAAATTTTAAGTTGTTCAGATAGCATGCGTATGTCTGAAAGCATTACGCGGGGACTACTAAGGTTCATTTTGTCCTCTGAACCTCCGCGAGTAAGTTTATGGGCGTTCCTTCAGCAGAGAGGGCCGCTGGGAAAGCTCGCCAGCAATACATCGGCGGAAAAAAATTGCAGCACAAAAAATATAATTACTGTAGAGTAATGAAATTGCGAGAGTACATCTCCCTAGGTGACACAGCTTAAAGCTTAGAAGAGAACTGTGAAATACAAAAGCCGCTACCTCAGCTCGAAGTAAAGCAAAGGTGAAAAAGCTGAAGTAAGGCATCCTGCAGCTCTTTTAATGTAAATGTTTGTAAAAGTAACATTTGGATTTCCTGGTCAACTCCTGCGAATAACCTATTTTATTTTCCGTGTATGCTGTAAGCTACGGGTAAAGACACAAGCTGGACATGCACTTGCATGTCAGATGTGACAGCATTCGGCGCCCCACATGTTGCCCACGATGCTAACACAACACTGGCTGATGATGGCAACAGGGGGAGGGACTGGAGCTATCAAATGATGTCGACAGCACGAGGCTACGGAGGGTGGCTGAACTGCTTAGTTGACGAGTAACTGACGACAGTGCTACAGTGCTAGTGGTGTTGTTACAAAGCAGAGCAATGGCGCCGATAAACAAAGCAAACATTGCGTTATATCTTCAGAAACAGTAGCCAAAGTCGAGATTTGATCAGAAAGGAACTCAAGAAAGTTCGCTGAGTGTGAAAGAAGTGGCGCACGAGTCAGTGGAATGCGTGGTGTCGTGCGAACAATGTACAAGAGGAGTGCAGTGATGGCGATACGTGCACGGCACTAGAAAGTTGTACTGAAACAGGTGTGCTGTACTTCATCGTCGCTGTCGGACAGAGGGCCGCAGCTCCCGTTTCCAGTCACACGTAGTGAAGGACAGTCGTTGTCCAAGGAGCGGATACTAAACATCATTACGTACTTGGAAAATTGCAGACAGCATAGCAAAAGAACAATTACGAACATATTTCGAACAAGTGTGCAGAAATATGACCGTTAGTGTGTAACGAAAACTACAGACATTCATCGGAGGACAAGGCTCGCTTGCGCGTTTCAAGGATGCTCGACATCCATTACTGAGATTTCAAAAGAAGCAGTGGATGCTTGCATGACGTCAAATAGTGCTACAGAAGTGTGAGACGTGAGATAATGAAATTTCGAAGAAGGCGTCAACTTGACGATGCACAACAAACTACAGGATCGACCGAAATATTTATAGATGAGATAAGCAAATTTGCCCCGTCGTTAAGGAATTTGTTTTCAACTGCAGCCAATCGGCATTTGAAGAGGAAACGTACATGAAAGGGACCCTGGAAATTAGAGGTACCAAGAGAGATCAATCAAGATCATCTATTATCAATTTGCATTCGTATACAGTTATGCCGACTGATTAACCAGATGGTAAAATGGCTGGAACGCTATTTATTCCTCTGCGTCCTTTGATTCTTTCTCGTGTGTGTAATTTTGGCAGGGGCCGTAGGGAATATTTACGTCACAGCAAACAAGAGTGGGAGAACAGACGTAAGAGAACTACAGCTATTGTATGATCACTGCTTTTGGCCAATAGCTCGTCAAAATAGGTGTTTTTTCTTGATTCCTAGCCCGCGCATAGAAATCATACTCCTAAAGAACAAGCTACCGCTCCTGGAAAGTGTGTGACATAGCAGTTCGTACCACCTGGAACCACCAGATGAATTCTACCTCCAGATGTCTGTCTTTTCTGTGCGTATGAAACATTTTATAACACTACCTGCAGCAACCCCTTAGAGGACAGCCAGTTTTACGATAAGCTCCACGACAGGCTGTTTCGCATTCGGTTGCACGCCATCACTTTCCTTCAGTTCTCGTCACCCTGTTACACCAATGTCATTTCTATACGTATTCCTTAAGAGCGGATACCTGGCTGAGCGTCCTCATAATAAACGTAGTCCTTCACTGTCAGGCAGAAAACGTATAATTTTTAATAACAGCATATGTAAGCCAAGCCGCCTGTGAGTGTTTGATAAGTGGACTGTGCATAACGTCTTATGAATCCGTACAGCACGAAAGAGCACTTACCGGAACGGTCACGGTACTGCCACCATAGCACAAATTCACCGTCACTGAGCTCGGAGCTTTTGTCCATGTGCCGGATGTGCCGGCAGACGCAGTCCAGCACCGATGTCCCGTTTGCTGCAAGCAGAGCTGCCACTGTGGCAATTACGGCCGCCGGCTGCATTGTCCGCTGTCGACACTGGGGAGCAAACAGAAGCAGTGCGCGCCGCAGGGAGCGCGCGCTCAATATGACGGCGGGCGCAGCGGAAGTCTGCCGCAGGACGGCCAAACCACGGGAAGCGTGGCGTGACGCCTCTCATCCGGATGACCGCCGTATTCCTGTCTGCCTGGTGAGAGTTCACGAAAGTCGTCGACTAAAACAAACGTGGTATCTGCCCTTCGCCAAGGAAGTGTTGTAGTCATTGTGCTGTTCCTAATCTATAAAAACGATTTAGGAGGCAATCTGAGCAGCCATTGTGTGCAGATGATGCTGTCTTTTACCATCTAGTAAAGTCATCAGAAGATCAAAGCAATAGCAAAATGATTTAGAGAGTGTACCGGTGCGGTGCGTAAAGTGGCACTTGATTCTAAATAATGAAAAGTGTTATGTCATCCACAGGAGAACTAGAAGGAATCCGTTAAATTTCTTTTACACGATGAGTCACACAAATCGAAAGGGTGCCGTTTCAGCTAAATGCCAAGGTATTACAATTAGGGCCAACTTAAATAGGAACGATCAAATAGAAAATCTTGTAGGGAAGACTGTGTTTTGTTTGCAGAACACCTAGACAAAGCGACAAGCCCACTAAAGAGACTTTCACTTAGTGATGCTAGAAGAACCCTCCGCCACACACCGCCGGGTGTCACGCGGAGTACTGGTGTAGATGCAGATGTACATCTACAACTCCACACATACTCCGTAAGTCGCAATATGGTGCATGGTGGAAGTTGGCTTGCACCATCCCTAGTCATTTTCTTTCCTGTTACGCTCGTAAATACAGAGAGGGAAAAGCGACTCTCTTTATGCCTCCATCATCATCAGTTTTTTGCTATATTAGCAGGTCTTTGCCTCTCCATTTTCTGCGATCCATTGCCTCCTTCTTACAGCTGCGGTATGTTGTACCGTCCATTACGTCATCCAGTATCTGAAATCTCCTCCTTCCTCGGTTCCTTTTCCTTTCTACATAACCTTCTACACATGTTTTTATCAGTCCGTCATTCTTTATTAATATATGCCCAATCCAATTTCTTTTTCTTCTCTTTATTACATCTAGCAACTGTCTTTTCTCTCCCACTCATCTCAATACCTCTTCATTTATTACTCTGTCCATCCAACTTATTCTTTCCATACTCCGCCATGTCCACATCTCAGAAGCCTCCAGCCTTTCTCGGTCTTTATTCCTCAAAACTCATGTTTCAGGCCATACAGAAGAACACTCAATACAAAACATTTGATCTTTTCCTCAGTTCTCTGTCCACACTGCTGCAGAAAACTCTCCTTTTCTTATAAAATGCCTCTTTTACCATTGCTATCCTTGTTTTCATTTCTGTGGTGCACTTCCAGTCGGTGTCTATCCTTCTTCCAAGATACTTAAAATTTAGCACCTGTTCTAATATTTCTCCATTCAGCACAATTTTTATTTCTTTATTTTCTCCTAGTGCCAATACTTTTGTTTCCTTTGTGTTAATTTTCATTCCATAATGGCGTCAATGGTGTCCACTAAATCCTGTAATTGTTTTTCCCCTGTGGCTAGAAGAACCATGTCATCAGCAAACCTCAAACACCCTACTCTTCTTCAATTTCTACTCCTTTGTCATCTAATGTGCATTGGGCAATCATATTTTCCAAGTAGAGATTGAAAACGTTAGGTGATAGACAGCATCCTTGTCTTACTCCTTTTCCTAGTCCGATCCAGTTTGTACTTTCTCCTCTCATTTTAAGTGAGGCTTTTTGATTAAGATATAATGAGTCTTCTGGTTTTCCAGTCCACTCTCTTTTCTCTCATTACAGTCGCCAGCTTGTCCCAAGCCACATTGACAAATGCCTTTTCTAGATCGGTGAAGCACATTTAGAGGTCTCTTCCTTTTTCAATAAACCTTTCTCCCAAGAGTCGTAGGAGCCCCACTCCATCTCTGGTGTCCGTATTCCGTCTAAAGCCAAACTGCTCCTCGCCAAGATTCTCCTCCATTAATTTTTAAAGTCTCTTATTAACTATTCTTAACATCATTTTGGCTGCATGTGAAATGAGGCTGATTGTCCCGTGCTCACTGCATTTCTTGATTCCTTGTTTTTTTCGGTAATGGAATCATTTGTTTTGTCAGAAAGTCCTCAGGCCATTCACCACTGTCACATATTTTATTCATAACCTCAATGTTTCCCCTATTTCATCTTGTTTCTAGCATTTTAATATTTCTCTCCGTATCTGTACCTACTGCTTTACCATTTTTCATTGCAGTTATGCCAGACATTACTTCTTCCATTATGATGCTTGGGCCTTCCTTTCTGGTCATCATTTACACTGCTGAGTAATTCAAGTTCCACAGTTTCTGGTTTGCGATCTGTGTCATATAGCTCTTTTAGATATTCTTCCCATCGCTGGAGGACATCGTCACGATCTTTGTACCCTACCTCTTCGTCTTTACTCAAAATTTCCATAGTAGCACTTCCTGCTCTGTTTTAATCCCATGTCATAGTCTTTACTCTGTTGTACAGTAAGTCGTATCTTCCCTTCCTGTCCAGTTCTTCGATTGCATTACATTCCTCTTAGCCATTTTTTCCTAGCCTGCTCTGTTTCTCTTTGCAGTTCATTATTTAACCTTCGGTACATCTTTCTTGCATCTTCATTGTTCTTGTTTTTAAATTTTCTTCTCTCCTCCACATTCGAAATCATTTCTTGTGTGACCTATCGTTTCTTTTCCCTTTTCCATATCCTATATTTTGATGTTCTGTTTTAATGATTTCTTCTTTCAGCATATTCCAGTACTCGTTGACATTATCAGGTGGTTCTTTGTCTCTTAATGTGTTTAGAAACTCAAGTGACAGCATTTCTGTAATTCGCTCTTTGTTGGATCTTATCTTCTCTAGATCCAACTTCTTCACCATGACTCCACAGACACCCAAATTTCTCTGTTAGTGCTCCTTAAGCGAAATGGACGTTGACGTCAGTGAAATCGTTCTGCAGTCAGCTTCTAATGTCGGTTCTCTAAATTTCCTCTATAATTTTCCTAGAAATAATATCGTGTTCGCTACAGGGGTTCCTATTTTCGTTCACAAACCACCTCCATAACACTAGCATGTTGTTCGATCCTCGAGGTAACAACTCTGGCTGCACAGTTAAATTGCTTCGACGTCTTTCCTTTATAAGACCTTGCGCGGATCCAAAACACTCAAACAGTGCTCAAGAACGGATTGTACTAGTGTCCTATATTCTGTCTTCTACAAATGAACCGTTCTTTCCTAAAATTCTCCTACTCGAAGTCGAGCATTCACCTTCTCCGCTGCACCCTTACATGCTCATTTCATTTCACATTCCTTTGCAACGTCACACCTAGATATTTCATCGACGTGAATGTCAAGCAGCGCGCTGCTAATTCTGTATTCGAATATTTCTGCATTTAGATCTAACTATAATTCATCTTACCAACTAGAAATTTTGCTTAAGTCGTCTTGTACCCTCCTACAGTCACTCAACACTTAGACGTTCCTGTACACCACAGCATCATCAGCTCATCCTGTCTGTCAGATTATGTTCTGCCGCACTCATGGCGATACCTTTGTCTCTCATGAACACTCGCTGTCGAGTGCAAAGTAAGGGGTTCTGCTATTATGAAATTTGCGTTCCACTCCCATATCTAGAAATCTTTTCTGCGTTCATCCGTTAAGAGACTGCACGAGCGAAATCGCTGCCTCAGGATCTGTCAGTACTTTTCTTCCGGTGTCATATTACAGCAGACACATATCCGTATGTCGCCTTCCCATCCACTCACCCTTCCCTCCCCACTCCAATCCCCCTACATTCCCCTCCCCGACACTGTTCTCGCCCAATAAAGATCATTTCTGGTCTGTATAGTGAAAAGAACGTCACAAAGTGCAGTCAGCAGGGATGGGCCGAAAAACCAAACATACTCGACAATACCTATGTATTTTTACACCAGGCCAATGAACTCCAGCTGGAATGCAGCAACAAGCCACAGAGTATCTTCCAAATTCATCAGACCTGCAGTCTTTCAACTATTTCACACAGAGATCAGAAGTTCCTCAAGTCGGCAAGTCTCAGTTAAGTTGCAGAAGTGTACTGTTTTTCACAAACACATATACTCTGACTGTTAGTCTATCTAAAAGCGTCAGTGTAGGTCCAGAAATGGAAAACTTTCGACGTGTTTTTGGCATCACAGGACTATCTGTGCAGCATGAGGGAGTATACAAAGAAGTAGATGACAACAGAGTGTGGTGCATTACAATCACCAACTGACTTTAAAATGTATGGCAGGAGGGTTTCAACAGTGCATATGTACAGGGAAGCTATGACTGAATCAACTTCAGGGGATATGCGCATTTAAATAAAACATTCGAGTGTGGGGAATTTGGATGATTTATACTGCATCTTAGCGACTGCTACAGACAGACTGAGGTGCTGGTATCTGAATGTAAGAGGAGCAGTGTATAAATGCGTGTATTCTCGCTGTACCAGTCGGACTTTACAATGGACATGAATGGATGCAGATGATGAAACAGGATGCTTATGTACGTGTCACCTATCAGAATTGTATATAGACATACCAGGAGTCCCATGTCACTGCAACTGAAAACGCTCCACACCATTCCTGAGCCTCCAGCCTCTCGAACGGTCGGTCCCCTGCTGACATGTATTCATGAGGTTGTCTCCATACTCTTAAATAGTCTTGTTTGAGGCACACCTCAATGTCCTAACGGATTATCAGAAAAAATTACATAACTTTTGGCGCCAGAGGTAACTCCATGTTAATGTCTCGTTTGTAATCTGTGTCTAGAAATAGGCCATGGAAAATCGCGGAGGTAATTATAATTAAGTAAGTCCGATAGATCTAGCTGGTTGCTGGCTGTTCTGTTAAAAGCCTTTGAAGAGCTGGCTGGCGTCAAACTGTCGTCTCACCGGCTTCTGAGCGGTACAAACTACTGGCAGCTCGCTTTCCGTGGAGGAAAGGCCACTAAGAATGCCGTAAATGCAGTACAGCAACTTGTCTGTGCAGCCGCGTGAAAACACGTGGTGGGTGCCTCGGTGGCTGACGGCAGCTGACGGTAGCGGCCGGCGCTGTCCATTCAGGCAGTGGGGGCTGAGCGCTCACTGCCGAGGTAGCCGCCACGGCTGCGGCATCGTGCTAAGCGTCCTGGAAGACCGGCGCGAGTTAACCGAGCTATCAGTGACTCCAGCAAAGGCTGCACTTTCTTCCTTTTGCGAGCCCGCATTTGCACAGCCAGGGTCCGCCGTCTGATACTTTTCTGCGGACCTCAGTGCTCCCTCCACTCAGTGCACTCGGCCCCCGCCTCACCGCGGTGTCTGGCTGCGCAGCTGACGTCACGGGCAGCGCTGCCCGTGCACTGCCGCGTGAAGGTCTTTTGTCATTTTTTGTATAAGATACAGTTGTAATCACTTCTCGAAATTATAATACATCAAATTTACAAATATAAAATTATAAAATTTTTAACTTTTGAGAAGAGAAGAAAAGCAAAGTGGGAATGATTGGTAGTTGTGGCCTCAACAACGCTGCTGAGGAACGCGGTCTCAGATCGTGTCCTCGAGCCCGACTTCCCTGGGCAGCGCCTCCCATTATTAGTTTATCACATGAGATGTTTCACAAAATGTCACGAGACCTGTCATCTGTGGCATAGCTGTTCTAATGTCTAAATGTAGTCCTGGGAAGATAGAAAAGACGATAGAAAGAAGCACAGAATGTGACGAGGTATCCAGAATTACTTACCCTCCAAGGTCAGGTCAGCTTGATGGTATTACTTGCAGTAATAAACATCCACCAGTTTACCCATTGCTAACAAACCACATTGGAGAACGTAGTTCATGTTTTCCATTTCAATTGATCACACAGCACTAAGCAAACTTTCCACAGCCAACAACTCCCACTTGTTCCACAGGGTGTAAACAAACCAAAGAGTGTGGCTAAGGCTAATGTTCAAAGATTTACCGTTTGTACGGAGCTTATCTTTGGTCAACAGTAGCATTCTAGAAAATTGCTAAAAAGAAAGAGTGTGTCAAAAAGGACTTTGTAGCCCGGCTGTGGGCGTCACAGCAACACAGGGCGAGGGAGGCCAGCGAGCGACACGGGCCGAGTCCACACAGTAGGGGCCCGGCGCACAGACAAACCCAAACTCACTGCAGTGGTGACACGTGGCTGCAGTCGACTCTTACCGATACGTCGATAAGCAGTACAGAAAACGAAAAATAAAATTCAGAATTTCCATCGTTGTGCAGGAGCAGTGAGTTTGAAGGTGCCGCACACTTTTGAATCGGCACCTTCCAAAACGTTGAATCCGTCGTCCTTGCCATGCCGCCACTGCGCTCTCTGCCATCTAGACTTAAACTATGGCCGGCCGTTCTGGCCGACCGGTTCTAGGCGCTTCCGTCTGGAACCGCGCGACTGCTACGGTCGCACGTTCGAATCCTGCCTCGAGCTTGGATGTGTGTGATGTCCTTAGATTAGTTAGCTTTAAGTAGTTCTATGTTCTGGGGGACTGATGACCTCAGATGTTAAGTCCCTTAGTGCTCAGAGCCATTTTTTGTACGAAGTAAAATATTCGACAATGTACAATAAAGTACTCCAATCCCTCCTCCACCGACACTGTTTGGCGGAAAGACCGTCGCCGCCGTGGGGTGGCGTGCGTGCCTCAGTGATGCACACAGCCGTACTGCAGATCCAACAACGTGGAAGGGGCGTCTATGCAGGAACCAGACCAACATATGGTTCCCGTAGAGGGGCAGCAGCCTATACAGAATAATGCTGAAGGTATGATGGGTAAATTCAGTTCTTAACGAAAAGTTACATAATCGAATGGATGAAACGTATAGAAGGAATCGACTGACAGCAAACGTCTTCAAGTATCAAGGAATCGTTAGTCAGGTAATGGAACAAAGTCTGCGGTAGTACAGAAAAAGCAAAGAAGCTAGACAGTGAATGGTTGGAGGTATCAGGAATTCTTTACGTCATTAGCTACAATTGAAAACATTACTTACAGATATTAGCATCCATAGCTTTAATGCTGATTCGCAGGGCAATTTGAGACACATTGTTTATGATATCCACTCCTGTACATTACGAACGACTGTGCAAAGAGTATTACTAAAATAATAGTCAAAGTTTTGCTTCGGGACAGAGATTTT
This sequence comes from Schistocerca piceifrons, assembly GCF_021461385.2. Classification (NCBI taxonomy): domain Eukaryota; kingdom Metazoa; phylum Arthropoda; class Insecta; order Orthoptera; family Acrididae; genus Schistocerca; species Schistocerca piceifrons. The sequence continues at coordinate 69,802,167 of NC_060148.1, read as the reverse complement.
CTTCGGTCAGTCCCCTACTATTCTACCTGTGTTCTTCAGAAGTACAGTGCAATGTTCTTTCGGACATGCATACATATATGCACGCTTGCATGTCCGAAGAAACAACGCATCGTATTTCTGAACAACACAGGCACTTCAGCATCGCATTTATCCGCCGACACCGGGCAAGTGACTGTCAGTTAAGATGTCTCCTGCCTCTGAGCACTATGGGACTTAACTTCTTAGGTCATTAGTCCCCTAGAACTTAGAACTACTTAAAACTAACTAACCTAAGCACATCACACACATCCATGCCCGAGGCAGGATTCGAACCTGCGACCGTAGCGATCGCGCGGTTCCAGGCTGGTGCGCCAACAACCGCTCGGCCACCACGGGCGGCAACATGTCTCCCCTGTACAGGAATATACACAACGTATGTACGAGTGCAGGGGTAGCAGACACGTGGTTGACGACATATGGAAATCAGGGTCTGGTCTTGAACAAATGCAGGTGAATTTACGCTAATGCGCATGAATTTATGCACCATCTCGCCACATAAGTCTTCTAATGTCAATTAAGTAGGTGGTAGAACACTTGCATTTTCTCCTGGGTTTGTTGGAGAGCTAAAGTTCTCATTTTCTTCAATTCTTTCCCTGAGCGACCAGCTCGTACTTCCTGTTCGACTTTCTGTTGAACGTGAATGTGGCGTTCCTCGTTCGCTCCAAAAACAAAACGCAAGTACACACTCTCAGATGAGAAGAGCAGACAGTAGAGCGCTGTATCATCTGCAGTTCGATAGAAACAAAACACAGTGACAAAGAAAGAAATAAAGAATTATTTACCCATTGCGTGATAATGTAATGACTACTGGAGCGATGAAAATTAATACATTCCGCTGGGTTAGAGCAGTAACACGCGGTAGTGTTCTGTCTATTCCAGTGGTACAGACGCTAGTCCCTGCCCCTGTACATACACACACTCACACACACACATAGTCAGAAGGTTAAGAGCTGCAAAGATGACAAATTTGTTCTTATTGAGGTAGTGGATAAGTTGCAGAACATAGTAGATGAAGGAGAAGTTTCAAGTGAACCCCACCCTTATTGACAAGAAGATGTACTGGTTATGGAAACATTAGGAGCAGCTGGGTTCAGACATCCTGTCCATTCCCTCCAATGTGTTGACCATCCCACCTCAACCATATGCAAACAGACACACCTTGACTCTAGCCATTCCAAGACCCACGCAATTGTATAAAACAAACAACAGCCGGCCGCGGTGGCCGAGCGGTTCTAGGTGCTTCAGTCTGGAACCGCGCGACTGCTACGGTCGCAGGTTAGAATCCTGCCTCGGGCATGGATGTGTGTAATGTCCTTAGGTTAGTTAGGTTTAAGTAGTTCTAAGTTCTAGGGGACTGATGACCTCAGATGTTAAGTCCCATAGTGCTCAGAGCCATTTGAACCATTTTTTTTTGTAAACAAACAACCACTTTTCAACCCTGTGTGTAATGTCCTTAGGTTAGTTAGGTTTAAGTAGTTCTAAGTTCTAGGGGACTGATGACCTCAGATGTTAAGTCCCATAGTGCTCAGAGCCATTTGAACCATTTTTTTTTTTTTGTAAACAAACAACCACTTTTCAACCCTGTAACTACAGCATTAAGAAACCATCCTATCCAATTCACTAACTTATTAAAATACCCAAGACAAACCCTAGACTGTACACTAATGTGAAAGCTGCGCATACAGACTATACAAGGAAAGTGTACAACATAAGAATACTTCTGTAGCTACTTACTGATCAAACATGAGAATTGCATCCTTCTACTGTACCCCACAACTTCAAACTTAGGAAATGACTTGTCTCATTTTCCAGAGCCTGGAGTGTCGCTGGTATGTACTACGACACCCCCTGTGGACATCAAATGAATGACTACTGTCGATTGCCTAGCGCTGTAAGACGAGGCTCCAACCCTCTGCAGCTACATTTTCGTGATATTGACAGAGAACAGGCGAGTAGCGAATTACTATAGAATGCATCAGACGTAAATTAACGGTTAAGACGGAGGTGAACGTTGTTGGACACGAATACATTTTAACGAAAATGAGATCTTCGTTAGGATCAGCCAACATGTGTCTGCATATGCCCACACATAACCTAGGGTTTCGTGAATTTAGTCTCTGCACGTGCCCTAACTGATATACAGATCACTGTCTGTTGCATTTTCAGCAAAACCGTACTGAACATCCAAGTTTTCAAGGAGGCGGTGAGTTCTGCTCTCGAAGAAAAGGAGGAATGTTTAAAGTTTCAACTCCTCTTGGCGTCGAGACCATTCGAGTAGCGACATGGCCTCTCACTACAGAAGAATGAGGGCAGAAATCAACAGTACCCGTGTTTAAGGGAAGGCCGCACTGTTTCCTGCAGTGGTTTGGCGAAACCACAAAAAACCTAAATCTGGGAAGATGGACCGTGATTTGATCGTTACCTCTGTACCACGGCTTTTCCTGTACATTTTTCGTTTCTGTTGGCGTTCCGTGTACGGTCACAGCGTGCTGATGTCAGGCACTCCAGCTGTACACATCACGTGGAACACGCACACAAATGCGCACAAAATGAGTATCTGTCGAATAATAGGCAGAGAAATTTGTTGCCAAAGCATTCGTCTGCCGCATTCTATAGACAAGAATTTCTCAGGAAATCGTGAACGGTTCCAGTGCAACACAGTGACCAGAGAATTCTGATTTGCAAATACGACGTCATAAGTTATAGATTCTTCTACGATATTTCTGCAGCCGTGGTCCAGGGGTAGTTCCGCATCGAGCGCCGGGTGGGAGGGTCGCCAGTTTACTGCCTCACCACAGTACGCGCATACCTGGACAGCTTTCCCTCAGTGTTTTCGTGGCCTCGTGTGTAACACATCGTCTTGGCCAGAATCTAGCAACAGTTTACTTTGGTCTCTTAGAGTGATGTGGCGGGTATACAATGTGAACACTAGTCCACTCAATACCCTTCGCAGAGTTATAGTAGGATCCATTCAGTGGAGATGGTAATAAAATACAACATTCTTTCCCATCTACAGTTTTGTGTGTACCGCATTCATACGACATATAATAAGGTAGTAGCGACGTTCTTTCTCATCAGCTAAAGTGGCCACCTATGATATAATATGCTAGTGGAGGGTGTGTTGAAGTCCTCCTTGGAACAGCGTCGAAATTGGCGTTAGCTGATCTCGTTTATACTGCCCACGAGATTGTTGCCACGTCTTGGCCAGGTGCAATGGAGCAACAAAGCGCATCCACATGCTCCTGACTTTTCAGTTTGATCTTCGTTGCAGGGTCGTGAAGCTGTTGTCAGCAGACTGGCTGTGTCCGTAGTGCAACACAAGATATGTCGTATACAGGACAGAGAGGAGTTGGGTACATCTACTCCTCACACAGCGCTCCCTGAAGAGAGTCTGTTGGTTGTTATATACTGTGGTGCTGACTCCTGCTCTACTGGTGGGATCGATGGTGCGAAAAAGGAAGTTGAGATAGCTGGTGTATGTCCTAGCATCTTCCATAAACATACAGGTGTTGGGAAGTCGTTGGGATTTCTGGTGTTGCAATGATTAAACAACAGAAAAACTGAGACGCCTCTAAATTTGTCTGTTCCGTTTAAGTCACTCTTTCCTACGACCTGTTACCGTCTTTCTCCTGTTACTCCCATTAAGCCGATTGGTGGCCAGGATGTCCTCCTTCTTTATCCAGATTTGATGCCTGACTCCTCTCGTGTGTGCCGATCAGAACTGCAAGACAGAGCCTCTGGTTCAAATTGTTTTTCAGATAATCTGGCTAATGTTCAAGAACAACCTACGTACCTGACAGCAGTCACTCTATTGCCTCGTAATCGCTATAAGCAACGCATCTTCCTTGAGCGAGTGGCAACTTGTAAAAGAAAGAAAATGGGTCCTGGCCCGAAACTAGCTATCAAGTGAATAAAAAAGTGAAATATCCCACAGTGGCTGTTTTTTTGTTGTACAGATGGTTTGTTTCAGCCAGTATGTTGCTAAAAACTTCCGTGATTTCGAGACAACGTTGATTTAACAGTACTCGCTCCTAATGACTTATCTAGTGTCATAAACTTAATATTATCAACCAAAGAAAATGAAAAGTAAGAGTTGTATCGAGTGGATGGACGGACACAACCTCACGAATCCATAGACTTTGCATATCAGCAGGGGACTGTTCAAGATCATGAATGCTCTGTAATGGTGTGCGGCATGTGCAGTTGGAGTGATATGGGACCTCTGATACGTCGAGATACGACTCTGAGAGGTGACATGTAGTATGTAAGCATCCTGTCTGGTCACCTGCATCCACTCATGTCCATTGTGCATTCTGACGAACTTGGGAAATTCCAGCAGGACAATGCGACACCCCACACGTCCACAGAGTGGCTCTAGGAACACACCTCTGAGTTTAAACACCTCCACTCGCCCCAAACTCCCAGACATGAACATTATTGAGCATATCTGGTATGCCTTTCAACGTGTTGTTCAGAAGAGATCGCCAGCCTCTCGTACTATTACGGATTTATGGACAGCCCTGGAGGATTCATGGTGTTATTTCCCCCAGAACTCATCCAGACATTAGTCGTTTTGCGGCACTTCTGCGTGCTCACGGGGACATTACACGATATTAGGCCTGTGTACCAGTTTCTTTGGTTCTTCAGTGTATAACGTAACAATTCAGAAATTTGATGCGGATGATACAGAAATACACGACGTTTCAATGTATAGCTATGCTGATATTGAACGACAGGAAGAACCTGAACCTGTATGTGGATGTTCAAGGAGTGTACGCCGACCTACATATGAAGAAACGATCACCATAATAAAATAAGGGAAATCAGAGGTCACACGGAAATATATAAGCGTTGTATTTTCCACGCGCTATACTTGGTTGATATAACAGAGAATTGTGAAGGTGGTTCCATGAACCCTCTGACAGGCACTTACATGGGATTTGCAGAGCATCCATGTAGATGTAGATGTAGATGTAGACTTCTGCTGCAGCACCTGGAGACCTGGTCAAGTCGGCATGACAGCGGGTATGGAGCAAAATCAGAAGGAGTACTAGGACTACGCATACGCAGAAGTAGCAGAGGTGGATGTGGAATTCAAACCGGAGTGTTTGGCAGAAGGACGAAGTTGTTTTCGTGAAATTCTCAAAAAAATGGTTCAAGTGGCTCTCAGCACTATGGAACAACATCTAAGGTCATCATTCCCCTAGACTGATAACTATTTAAACCTAACTAACGTAAGGACATCACACACATCCATGCCCAAGACAGGATTCGAACCAGCGACCGTAGCAGCACCGCGGTTCCGGGCTGAAGCGGCTAGAACAGCTCGGCCACAGCGGCAGGCGTGAAATTCTGTTAGGTAAATTCACAGAAAAGGAATTCGAGGCAAAATGTGCTACATTTACGTTGAAACTATTGCACGTCTCAAGTAGGAACCTCGAGAACGAAGTAAGAGAGATTGATGTGCGTACAATGGTATCTATTCAGTTACACACTCTCGCTAAATACGGCAAAGAAACTGTAGATATATTCGTTAAGGTTGTTACCAAGTACCATTGACCATGCCGTATTATTCATTGATCAATCATCAGTGATTGTTTGCTTAATGGTTCCTGTAAAATATGATACTCAGAAGTGAGGTTGCATGTCACTGCCAGGGTAGCTGATGGACATCAGAACAACTTGTGCCACTTATCGCCGAAAGTGACGGGAAGGGCGGTGTTCTTGTGGAACATCGTCTCCTACTCACCCAGCAGAGGCAGGACAACACTCTGGACACCTGCAGAGCTCAGTATTTCCTCAGACACAAGAGGATCGTTTCATGTTTAAGTTCCGCAAGCCACGCGGCTGAGAATGTATCTGATTTGTCACTTCCGAGGGAACTGTGGTATGTAATGGAGAGTAGTGAAAGTGTATAAATGTGTTGTCCTGTTGAAAGATCACCCCCAAAAGTAGCACAGTAGTACAGCTTGGAGGAATCCAGCACAGTTTAGTGTTCCCTCACAGAACAACATAGGTTATTTTAAGTTACAGTTGGCCACAAAGGATATTTAAAAACTGATCCTTTAACCAATAATACAGGATATGAGGAACATCTGTGCTAGAGCAGCTGTGTGATTCAGAATGTTAGTCAATAAGAGCTGTCCTGCTGAAACAACACATCCCAGTAAAGTTGTCCCAAAGGCAGCAGACCAGGCTTGTTGTATCTAGCAAATTCTGTGTTTTCCGACCAAACACCATTGGTTATTTTCGCTTATTATTCTTTCCAGCACGAAACGCCAATAAATCAGCACGTCTGCGTCAGGTAAACTGAGGAACACCCTGCAGTGGTGATCCCTGTAACACAATAAGTGAATAGATGGGTGTCGTTCTGAGCAAAGGTTAAATCAGCTGGTTTTGTAGGAACGGTGGAGGAACAGGTCTGGTGTATACTGCTCTCATCAGGGTGCCGTGAACAGCCTTCAGGGGCTACTTTCGGCCACAACCGAACACGTCATGCTACCTGGATTAGCTCTTAGATGTCACAACCAGGTTTGCTGAGATACTTCAGCACGACTGGAGCTATGAGTGAGGCACATTGTCGTGCTGGTAGATACCAGTGTTGCAGGGTCAGTGCAGGCTAACGCTTCTTATGTTCTCCACAGTTCAGCGTCTCCTTGACAAACACCAGACTTCGTTTCACCCTACGTTTCAGCACTGCATGATATATTAATCTGGTCTTGCATGTCTTCATGGTGGGACATAATGAGTATCACATCAACTGTATCACTGTAACACAGCATGGAAGGTGAGGTAATGCTGATAATGTACGAACGGCAGCAGAGCAGGCTGGATGCTCCTGCCAACTTCCGTTTTACCTCCACAACCACCACATGTGATCTGCTGTAAACTCGTAATATTCACTCTCACCTTTAAAGTTGTCTTTCACATCAGACTCTATAACGTTTCCACGTAAGACATGCTTTATATCTATGCAATTAAAATTTTATTTATTTATATACAGGCACTGATTACGTCTATTCATAGAATAGAGACAATTATGATACATTTTGTATTTGTAAAGGATTAAGTAGTGGATTTCCGAAGTAATATCTGTGTCGGCAAGTTCTGAAACCGCCACAGAAAAGAATTAATAAAGAAAAACTCAAAGATTTCATGACAATCAGCCATTTTATAAGTAGTAGTGTAAGAATAATATTGTCGTTGTCGTCTTCTTGGAGTCACATAGAGAGGAGGAATCTGTGACGCTATGTTTAACACGTAGGTAGCTTTCATTTGTCCAGATAAGCAGGACGCTATTGGGCGATGAGTATAAAGAATGGTGTGTGAACTTGTTATTCGAGTTTTAAATGTAGTTGTTTAATGAGAATTCGTATGGTACTATTAGAAAGCTTGCCTGGTATTTTACACATCTATTTGCGACACTTTCAGCTTTTTAAGTCGTGTCCGCGATGCAGTGCTGAGACACGGCGGAGCGAGCCGCCGCCGCGGCAGATTCAAATCTGATAATAAGGGCAACCATACGGCAATAAGCGGTCAGGCGAAAAGTGCATTTAAAATTATTTCTCACAGCAGTTCGAGATCGGAGTACAAAGCAGCAGATTTTACGTTCTGTTTCACAGGCGGACGCGGGCTGCTAATATTGTAAATTTTAACAGTATCAAAGTTAAAATACTTTCATGTTTCAAAAGAAAAACTTTCTAAGCAAAAATTATGCGCTAGTAAAAGTTATAGAAAATGGGTTGAATGACTCTGACAAGGGAACCTCGCCATCGCACCCCCCTCAGATTTAGTTATAAGTTGGCACAGTGGATAGGCCTTGGAAAACTGAACGCAGATCAATCGAGAAAACAGGAAGAAGTTGTGTGGAACTATGAAAAAATAAGCAAAATATAAAAAACTGAGAAGTCCATGCGCAAGATAAGCAATGTCAAGGACAGCCTGAGCTCAATAGTGCAGTGGTCCCGTGGTTAGCGTGAGCAGCTGCGGAACGGGAGGCCCTTGGTTCAAATCTTCCCTCGAGTGAAAAATTTACTTTCTTTATTTTCGCAATGATCTGTCCGTTCGTTCATTGACGTCTCTGTTCTCTGTAATAAGTTTAGTGTCCGTGTTTTGCGACCGCACCGCAAGACCGTGCGATTAGTAGACGAAAGGACGTGCCTCTCCAATGGGAATAGAAAAAATTTGATCGCAAGGTCATAGGTCAACCGATTCCTCCACAGGAAAACACGTCTGATATATTCTATACGACACTGGTGGCGGCATGTGCGTCACATGACAGGAATATGTTGTCGACCCACCTAACTTGTACACTTGGCCAATGGGTAAAAAGATTCTTTTACCTTGCCCGATTTAGGTTTTCTTGTGTGTGTGATAATCACTCCCAAAAAAGTGATGAAAATATAAGAGTTTGTCACATAAACTAAAAATAAAAAAAATAAACTTTTCGTTCGAGGAAAGACTTGAACCAAGGTCCTCACCTTCCACAGCTGGTCACGCTAACCACGGGACCACGGCGCTCCTGAGCTGACATTATCCATGATATTGCATATCTTGCGCATGGACTACTCAGTTTGTATATTTTGCTTATTTTTTCATAGTTCCACACAACTTCTTCCTGTTTTCTCGATTGATCTTTGTTCAGTTTTTCAAGGCCTATCCACTGTGCCAACTTATAACTAAATCTGAGGGGGGTGCGATGGGGAGGTTCCCTTGTGAGCACTATGCGACTTAACTTCTGAGGTCATCAGACTTCTAGCTTAAACCTAACTAACCTAAGGACATCACACACATCCATGCCCGAGGCACAATTCGAACCTGCGACCGTAGTGGTCGCGCGGTTCCAGACTGTAGCGCCGAGAACCGCTCGGCCACAACGGCAGGCCAAAAGTTATAGAAAAAACATTTTCTGGTTAATAATGTTAGTCTTATGCTCTAGTGTTAGCCATGGCACTGATTACTAATTAATGTTGACGAAAAATCCACTGCAAGGTTTGAGGTTCTTTAAGCATTGCGTACGGTAGCTTCTTTATTTTTGATAACAGAAATAATTTCAGAACATTTTTACGATAATTGTAGCAGAGGTGGATACGTTGTGCATTCTACTGAGTTACAGTAACAAAACTGTTCGTTTAATAACAAGCCAGTTCCAGTATAATAATAATTAATCTCATTTGTTCGCAACAAACAATTAACCAAAGTAAACCAGTGTCCAGAAAAAGTAATTGGAGCGCGAAAACTCATGCAATGAATTTTGGCAATAATATCCCACATACTAGCAAAAGTACGGCAACTAACAAATCTGAGCCTGGGGTAGGGGGAGACACAGTAATACGGTGTGACCTCCAGAACTGGAACCTGGGGGAGGAAATCGACATAAAACTGCAGCCTCCGTATGTCCATCTGTGAGTCACTCGACATGAATTTCCAGCTGTTCCATCTCACATCATCCTCAAGCCGCGAGTTGACGTCATTCCATTCCAGTCTGGGCATCATACATGAAATGCAAGCAACAGGCAGGGGCAAATAAAAATGCCGCGGACGAATGGATACGATTGGACGTGAATGTGACGCAGACACCACGTATGTGCCGGCCACGTGATCCAGACCAGTGCAGAGCGCAGTGCGAGCTGTGTCAGTGCGAGTGGAGCAGTGCAAAGGAGGCGACGGTACTCACAGAGGAGCAGCGGGTGTCTGTTGTGGAAAGTAACGTCACAAAAAGGCATTGGAATGGTGTGGTTAGTTGTTTGTCGAGATGTTTAATGGTCTCAAAGTGCCAGCAAGAAACGCCACGCAACGTTCAGTCCAAAAATGGCCTCAGACAGTATCTGTCTTGAACAAGTCATAAAACATTCCTAAACATGCCCGGACGCCAGAAAATGTGAATGGAGCTCACCAGAAAATCCTTTAATGTCCTATCAAAGCAATCCGACGCCTGTTGCAAAAAACTGGAATGTCACGTCGATCATGCTGGCGAATATAGCTGGGCCTACGCATGCATCCCTACTGAGTGACTGTTGTTCGCGCATTAAAACCAGCAGAGTTCCCTTAGTGCCTCCAGTTTTGTGATTAGCTACTTCATGTCTACTTGAGTGGTTATGTCAAATCACAGAATCATATATAATTTTCGCAAAACACAGCTGCATTATCGCAACGATGGGGTTAAGTGTGCACACTACCTTATTGGCCCCATCTGCTTTCATCAGAGTGTGACTTCGGGACGTTACATTGCCAACATTTTGAAACCATTTCTGGCACCACTAACGGAGGAGGTAAACGCCTACAGTTAGTTTCAACAGGATGGAGCAGCTGCCCATGTTGTTGTTGTGGTCTTCAGTCCTGAGACTGGTTTGATGCAGCCCTCCATGCTACTCTATCCTGTGCAAGCTTTTTCATCTCCCAGTACCTACTGCAACCTACATCCTTCTGAATCTGCTTAGTGTATTCATCTCTTGGTCTCCCCCTACGATTTTTACCCTCCACACTGCCCTCCAATACTAAATTGGTGATCCCTTGATGCCTCAGAACATGTCCTACCAACCGATCCCTTCTTCTGGTCAAGTTGTGCCACAAACTTCTCTTCTCCCCAATCCTATTCAATACTTCCTCATTAGTTATGTGATCTACCCATCTAATCTTCAGCATTCTTCTGTAGCACCACATTTCGAAAGCTTCTATTCTCTTCTTGTCCAAACTATTTATCGTCCATGTTTCACTTCCATACATGGCTACACTCCATACGAATACTTTCAGAAATGACTTCCTGACACTTAAATCAATACTGGATGTTAACAGATTTCTCTTCTTCAGAAACGCTTTCCTTGCCATTGCCAGCCTACATTTTATATCCTCTCTACTTCGACCATCATCAGTTATTTTGCTCCCCAAATAGCAAAACTCCTTTACTACTTTAAGTGCCTCATTTCCTAATCTAATTCCCTCGGCATCACCCGACTTAATTAGACTTCATTCCATTATTCTTGTTTTGCTTTTGTTGATGTTCATCTTATATCCTCCTTTCAAGACACTGTCCATTCCATTCAACTGCTCTTCCAAGTCCTTTGCTGTCTCTGACAGAATTACAATGTCATCGGCGAACCTCAAAGTTTTTATTTCTTCTCCATGAATTTTAATACCTACTCCGAATTTTTCTTTTGTTTCCTTTACTGCTTGCTCAATATACAGATTGAACAACATCGGGGAGAGGCTACAACCCTGTCTTACTCCCTTCCCAACCACTGCTTCCCTTTCATGTCCCTCGACTCTTATAACTGCCATCTGGTTTCTGTACAAATTGTAAATAGCCTTTCGCTCCCTGTATTTTACCCCTGCCATCTTTAGAATTTGAAAGAGAGTATTCCAGTCAACATTGTCAAAAGCTTTCTCTAAGTCTACAAATGCTAGAAACGTAGGTTTGCCTTTCCTTAATCTTTCTTCTAAGATAAGTCGTAAGATCAGTATTGCCTCACGTGTTCCAGTGTTTCTACGGAATCCAAACTGATCTTCCCCGAGGTTGGCTTCTACTAGTTTTTCCATTCGTCTGTAAAGAATTCGTGTTAGTATTTTGCAGCTGTGACTTATTAAGCTGATAGTTCGGTAATTTTCACATCTGTCAACACCTGCTTTCTTTGGGATTGGAATTATTATATTCTTCTTGAAGTCTGAGGCTATTTCGCCTGTTTCATACATCTTGCTCACCAGACGGTAGAGTTTTGTCAGGACTGGCTCTCCCACCGCCGTCAGTGGTTCCAATGGAATACTGTCTACTCCGGGGGCCTTGTTTCGACTTAGGTCTTTCAGTGCTCTGTCAAACTCTTCACGCAGTATCGTATCCCCCATTTCATCTTCATCTACATCCACTTCCATTTCCATAATATTGTTCTCAAGTACATCGCCCTTGTATAGACCCTCTATATACTCCTTCCACCTTTCTGCTTTCCCTTCTTTGCTTAGAACTGGGTTTCCATTTGAGCTCTTGATATTCATACAAGTCGTTCTCTTATCTCCAAAGGTCTCTTTAATTTTCCTGTAGGCGGTATCTATCTTACCCCTAGTGAGATAGGCCTCTACATCCTTACATTTGTCCTCTAGCCAGCCCTGCTTAGCCATTTTGCACTTCCTGTCGATCTCATTTTTGAGACGTTTGTATTCCTTTTTGCCTGTTTCACTTACTGCATTTTTATATTTTCTCCTTTCATCAATTAAATTCAATATTTCTTCTGTTACCCAAGGATTTCTACTAGCCCTCATCTTTTTACCTACTTGATCCTCTGCTGCCTTCACTACTTCATCCCTCAAAGCTACCCATTCTTCTTCTACTGTATTTATTTCCCCCATTCCTGTCAATTGCTCCCTTATGCTCTCCCTGAATCTCTGTACAACCTCTGGTTCTTTTAGTTTATCCAGGTCCCATCTCCTTAAATTCCCACCTTTTTGCAGTTTCTTCAGTTTTAATCTACAGTTCATAACCAGTAGATTGTGGTCAGAGTCCACATCTGCCCCTGGAAATGTCTTACAATTTAAAACCTGGTTCCTAAATCTCTGTCTTACCATTATATAATCTATCTGATACCTTTTAGTATCTCCAGGGTTCTTCCATGTATACAACCTTCTTTCATGATTCTTAAACCAAGTGTTAGTTATGATTATGTTGTGCTCTGTGCAAAATTCTACCAGGCGGCTTCCTCTTTCATTTCTGTCCCCCAATCCATATTCACCTACTATGTTTCCTTCTCTCCCTTTTCCTACACTCGAATTCCAGTCACCCATGACTATTAAATTTTCGTCTCCCTTCACAATCTGAATAATTTCTTTTATTTCATCATACATTTCTTCAATTTCTTCGTCATCTGCAGAGCTAGTTGGCATATAAACTTGTACTACTGTAGTAGGTGTGGGCTTCGTATCTATCTTGGCCACAATAATGCGTTCACTATGCTGTTTGTAGTAGCTTACCCGCATTCCTATTTTCCTATTCATTATTAAACCTACTCCTGCATTACCCCTATTTGATTTTGTGTTTATAACCCTGTAGTCACCTGACCAGAAGTCTTGTTCCTCCTGCCACCGAACTTCACTAATTCCCACTATATCTAACTTCAACCTATCCATTTCCCTTTTTAAATTTTCTAACCTACCTGCCCGATTAAGGGATCTGACATTCCACGCTCCGATCCGTAGAACGCCAGTTTTCTTTCTCCTGATAACGACATCCTCTTGAGTAGTCCCCGCCCGGAGATCCGAATGGGGGACTATTTTACCTCCGGAATATTTTACCCAAGAGGACGCCATCATCATGTAATCATACAGTAAAGCTGCATGCCCTCGGGAAAAATTACGGCTGTAGTTTCCCCTTGCTTTCAGCCGTTCGCAGTACCAGCACAGCAAGGCCGTTTTGGTTATTGTTACAAGGCCAGATCAGTCAATCATCCAGACTGTGGCCCTTGCAACTACTGAAAAGGCTGCTGCCCCTCTTCAGGAACCACACGTTTGTCTGGCCTCTCACCAGATACCCCTCCGTTGTGGTTGCACCTACGGTACGGCTATCTGTATCGCTGAGGCACGCAAGCCTCCCCACCAACGGCAAGGTCCATGGTTCATGAGGGGGGGAGGCAGCTGCCCATACAGCCAGCCAAATCTAGGAGTCATGTGTCTCAGTCTGACCACTACCGTACCTGGTCAGCCATTTCACATGATCTGTCACTGTGCAATCATTTTGTGTGGGGAGCTCTCATGTCTAGGGTGTGTCGCAACAACCCTCATAGCCTTCAAGGACTGCAGCAGAGCATTTGGGATGAGACTGCAGCAATCCCAGCAGTCCAGCTTCGATCCACGTTCAGCAGCTGGCTGACCAGGACCCACAAGTGCCAAGAGGTGGACGGTGGTCACTCGCGACATCTGCTACAGACAGGTCAGTACTGTATTTCCTTCACCCTGCTGTGTTCCTTCGTACCCTGGAACTCTGTCCACTGGGCCACTTTTATTTGCCCCACCATATAAACTGGCGAGCTATATTGAAGGCTAAATTCATCATCAAGTCTCATCATAAACACATTTATCCTCAGATCATTAGTTTGTAACTCGACAGCATTACATAGCTAGTAATTAAAGAGATGCAACATTGATGATGTGCCACGAAAATTTCTCTGGGCCACAAACTCCGTTACCGCATGGAACTAAGTTTCTGATGATGACGTTCTTATGTCGTATGTTCTCGAAATTCCTTCCATGTTAAATATGAACAAAAAGTTCAAGTTCACAAGAAATATCTCCATCGTCGTTATCAAAAACAACAGATTACCACTGGGCTACCAGACAGGTGGTCGGTGGCGGCCCCACCGTATACATTGCCGAATGCCGCTTTCTCATGTTTTCATGTAAATAATTTGGCGAATTACTTTATAGTCTCCTAGGGGTAAGATAATGACCGTCATTCCGGTGAAAGCCAAAGCCCCACATTCTGATGTCTACAGCCTCTTACACAGCAGAAAATGTAAGACATGAATGGCGTGTCGCATCTTTTATTGAACAAAACATCCATGTCCGTCTTCCGAGAATTACCTGCTCCTTTCTCTTCATTTCTATTAAATATATTTTAGTTTTCTAACATTCTGTACTTCTTTCGAGTGTTTTTCTGTGGTTTGGTAAACAGTTTCATCATACACAGTGCCGAATACTCGTCACGGCGTAACCAGCGTCTGACAGGCATACGCAGACGTAAAAAGCACCTGCCGTAGAAAACTGCCGTGTCGCGGCACGCCTCACGCGGTTATACACGTCTGTGACGTCACGACATCAGCAGTTGTGACACGCTTATTAGGAGTTAGTCTGACCCAACACATCCAGGCTGGAGAGGTCGGCCGTACATTCCTTTCACTACATTAACGCCTTGTAAGTGTCCAGAATTATGAAGGGCAAATTCTACATTTGTTTTTTGCCTCCTCAGCGGTATTGTGTTGCGTGGTTCTCGTGTTTGTCTGTCTTCTCTGTAGAAGTGGTGGAGATAACTCAGTGCAGTCGCAGAGTGGCGCTGAGGCGGCCTGCGGCAGGGCACACACTTTCCACGCGTCGCCGCTGATTCTGCATAAAGCCTCGATGCAGCTGACATCAGTACCCCATTCCCACCCGCTTCCTTTCTTCCCCTTCCACCTCGATTTACATACAAAAATACATATTCCTCACACACTGTGAGTCGAACAACGACGAATACAATACTGAATTTTTTTGTTTTAGTCTTCAGTAGCAGTTTATTTATTTTGCTACTGGTTACGTTTACTTCCCAAGTAGATGTAACGTGTCAAATACAAAAATCTGACACAGTTACTTCGGAAGTGAGGGTCACGAATCCGTGCCAGAGGATGGCCTGGTAGTGTGTACCGCAACTGGTGGCTGGGAGGCAAAATAAACAAACTGTGGGTATAGACTAAAACCAACATTTTCAAAACAAAAATAAGAGCTCATTTTCACCTTCTTGTATCAGTCCACCACAACATTATTTCACCTCGGTGTGAGGGCGGTTTCGTCGACCTGTTATAAGTAGTCACGTAATCGGTTTGATAGTTTATGCCTAACGGACCTGAAATCATCAACGTACAGTGAGTTTTCCTTAGTCACCAATGTATTTGTTTAATGTAACAGACTTGTCCGAGTCGGCTACACCAGCCTCTCGCGCACTTTGGTCCACCCTCCTACGTACTGCGCACTCGGCTGAGGTTCGGGTACTTTTTTTTGTTTTTTTTTTTTCCTTTATTGTGATTTCATTCCCCTGCCCCATATGGGTAGGGGAGGGCTGGCAGCGGCACAATTCGCCGTTCTTCAGCCGAGCGACATGACAACTAAAATAAGAAGAAAATGTTACATACATAAGGCGATAAAAAAGGGGAACATAAAACAGAGTAAAGGGAGAAAATGGAGGTAAAATTAGACTGACATGGAGACGTTCATGAGGGACAGTTAAAAAAGTCACCAGAAAGTTAAAAAACAAAGTTGGCGATGCTTAAAACACAGAGAAGACACTGAATGGACATGCACAGGTTAAAAGACGGCCACAGTATTAAAAAAACTCCAGAACAACACACTTAGAACCCACTTGTAGCACACACGACGAAGAATAAAACTGCCAGGTGGGACCTGCCTGCGGAAAGGTTAGAGCGGATGGAAAAGGAGGGAGAGCAAGGGGCAGTAGGGGAAGCGGCGGGATGAAGAGAATAGGGGTGTCAGCGGGTACATGAAGAGGCCAGGAGATACGTGTGGCGGGAGATGAAGAGGGAAGACAGGGCAGGAGGGAGTGCAGAGACACTGAAAGAGGGCACAAGAGAGGAAGGAAGTAGGAGGGGGAAGCCACTCAGGAGGAGGAAAGGGGAGGAGAGGGAGCCCTGAGGAGGAGGCAGGAAGATGGGGTTAGATTTGGTAGGAAGAGTAGATGTCAGGGCGAAGCCCATCATCTGGGAGGGGTAGACGGTGGAGATGGAGAGAGGGTGGGACACAATGGTAAAGGTGTGGCAACTGATTGGGGATGGAGAGGAAGGGAGACACCTGGGGGTGAGTGGGATCAAGGTGGCGGACAATACATAGTGTGCGGATGTGTTTAAGGAAAAGGAGAAGGTGGGGGAGGGGGATGAGGTCATAGAGGATGCTCGTGGGGGATGGAAGGCGGATGTGGATGGCGAGGCGGAGCGCAAGGCATTCGAGGATTTGGAGGGCTTTATAGAACCGGGGAGGGGCGGAAATCCAAGCTACACTGGCATAACAGGGGATGGGGCAGATCAAGGATTTCTAGGTGTGAAGGATGGTGAAAGGATGTAGACCCCACGTCCGGCCGGACAGGAGTTTCAGGAGGCGGTTGTGAGGTTTGTTTTGGATGGTAAGGAGATGGGGAGTCCAGGTGAGGTGGCGGTCGATTGTGAGGCCAAGGTATTTGAGGGTAGGAGTGAGGTGGATAGGACGGCCATAAATGGTGAGGTAGAAATCATGGAGGCGGAAGGAGTAGCTGGTGCGGCCTATGATCATCACCTGGGTCATGGAGGGATTGTATGGAGGAACCACTGGTTGCACCAAGTGGTGAATTGGTCAAGGTGGGTTTGGAGGGTATGTTGGGACTATTGAAGGGTAGGATAAAGGGCTAGGAAGGCGGTGTCATCAGCAAACTGGAGAAGTTGAACAGGTGGGAAAGGTTTGGGCATATCAGCAGTTTACAGGAGATAGAGAGGGGAAAGGATAGAACCTTGGGGCACGCCGGCAGAGGGATAGAAAGTACTGGAGTTGGAACTGTGGATAGTCACATAGGAGGGACGATGGGAGAGGAAGGAAGCAACGAGAAGGACGAAGTTGATGGGGAGAGCATACATCTGAAGAGGAGCCCGGAATGCCAGACATGGTCATAGGCGTTCTGGAGATCAAGGGAAACAAAGATAGCAGAGCAACGGGAGTTAATTTGGAGGGAATTGGTAAGGTTAAGGGCCTGGTCGTTGGCGGAGAAGGAAGGCCGGAAGCCACATTGGGTAAGGGGAAGGAGGTGGTATTGGTTAAGGTGGCGGTGAATACGGTGAGAGAGGATAGCCTTAAAGACCTTACTGAACATGGAGGTGAGGCAGATCGGACGATAGGAAGAGGTATCAGAGGGGGGTTTGTTAGGTTTAGGGAACAGCAGGACATGGGAAGTCTTCCAGAGGTCGGGGTAAAATCCAGTGGAGAAGAGGACATTGTAGAAGGTAGCAAGG
Source organism: Schistocerca piceifrons (assembly GCF_021461385.2). Taxonomy (NCBI): domain Eukaryota; kingdom Metazoa; phylum Arthropoda; class Insecta; order Orthoptera; family Acrididae; genus Schistocerca; species Schistocerca piceifrons. The sequence continues at coordinate 69,784,411 of NC_060148.1, read as the reverse complement.
ACAGACAGGAAGGATGTGGGGGATTCCTTGAGGTGGCGGTAGATGACGCCATCATGACCAGTGGCGGTGTTGCGTTTGGAGCAGTCCCGGCGTTTTTTTGTTGTAAGGAGTTTCCAGATGTGTCGCTGTAATTACCGGTGGCGGGTGAGAGTATCCCGGTCACGGGTGCGGAGGAAGGAGCGGTAGAGCTGTGCGGGTGGCCAAATCATCCGCTCTAACTGTCCAGATTGTTCTTCAAATCCGTAGCGAACAATTGTGTCCTGGTGACATGACGCACTGTTGTTTGGGAAGATAAAGTCAATGAATGGCTGCAAACGTTCACCAAATACCCGAGGATAACCATCTCTAGCCAATGATTGATTCAGCTGGGCCAGAGGACCCAGTCTGTTCCATGGAAGACCGCCCACACCAAGATGGAGCCACCATTTCTATTGGTGGACGGCCGAAATGCCACTCAGCTGCTCTGTTTCCATGTTCTTCTGCATACGCTATTACTTTCAGTTTATAGCCCACATCATATAAATTCTTTTTATTTTTTTCCATTAAGAAACTATGTGAACACCTGGCTAAAAATGATTCATAAGTTCGTGGCACCCTCCATCGGTAATGCTACAATTCAATATGGTATTAGCCCTTCCTTAGCCTTGATGACACCTCTTGCAGGCAGACGTTCAATCAGGTTCTGGAAAGTTTCTTGGGGAATGGCAGCCCATTCTTCACGGGGTGCTGCACTGAGGAGAGGTATCGATGTCGGTCGGCGAGGCCTGGCACGAAGTTGGGCTCCAAAACATCCCAAAGGTGTTCTATATGAATTAGGTCAGGAATCTGTGCAGGCCTGTCCGTTACAGAGATGATTTTTTAGTCCAACCACTCCGCCAACGGCCGTGCATTATGAACAGGTGCTCGACCGTGTTCAAAGATGCGATCACCATCCCCGAATTACTCTTCAACATTGGGAAGCAAGAAGGTGCTTAAAAGATTAATGTAGGCCTGTGCTATGATAGTACCAGGCAAAAGAAGAAGACGTGCAAGCCCCATTCCTGGAAAATACGACCGCACCATAACACTACTACCTCCGAAATTTACTGTTGGCACTACACACGCCGGCCTATGACGTTCACCGGGCATACGCCATGCCCACTCCCTGCCATCGGATCGCCACATTCTGTACCGTGATACGTCATCCATACAGCGTGTTTCCACTGTTCAATCATCCAATGTTTACTTGACAGGATTCGTGGCAGAACAGTCTTCTCTTGATTGTAGTAAATCAGCTGGAGGACGTAGTCGAGAGTTGTTTCCCTGATTCTAAAATTTCAGATGCTACTCAACTGCGTTGAACTGAATGTTTCCAGATCGTAAACAATGTGATAGGAGAGAGCCATAACAAGGTAGAACAAAGTTCCAAGATAACTGAGACACACTAAATTCAGTGTTCTCACTGATGAGTCAACACACGTAGAATATGTTAAAACCTCGTGTTTCTGGTTTGATATTTTGATAAGGAGACAAATAAAACTGAAAGTAATTTTCGTAACCTTTGTGAAATTTTAAAGGATGGTAAATATGATAAGTTGCAACAAGTAAAAATCTTTATAATAATATAATGCTTCCATTTTCTGCGTACAACGTTTCTCAAAACAATATTATAAAATTTACCTTTGCTGATTGCAATTATATGATACGATCAAGAAACACTGGTGCTACTTGCTTAACTGAACAATGTCCTGGACTAATTATACTCAAATGCATATTTCATATTTTCACATATGTGTCAGTGAAGCTGGTAAATGACTTTCCAAACCTAGCTAGGAATATTCATAACCATTTTAAAGCTAGTGTTAAGTGTCAGGATGTGCTACACACAGGCCTCCATACAGTATAGACGCACTTGCCTTTTAAGGACATGTTTATCCTTTACAGGCAAGTCACTGACGCAGGAACGCATATTTGCGTAACGAGATCATTGCGGATGTGCGCCAGGAATACTCCAGCTTCTTACGTGCGTGTGTGTGGGAAGAGCAGGCAAGAGTGCTGGCGTCATATCCCAGCTGTGACCGCAAGCGGCTAGCGGTTTGCGGTCAGCTGAAATCCTGTTTGTGCTCCAAACTGAGTCCCGGCTGCGACAGCGCGGCTGTGGGCGTTATAATGCAGGGCGTGGGAGGCCAGCGACACGGACCGGGACCGTACAGTTTGGAGCCCACCGTACGGGCCAACCCAAAATCACTACAACAGTGACACATGACTGCAGCTAACACTTACCAGTGCATTGATAAGCATTACAGACAATGTAAAATTAACTTCAGAATTTCCATCGTTATGCAAGAGCTGCGAATCGGAAGCCGCTGCACACTTAAGAATCAGCACCTCCCAAAACGTTGAATCCGTCGTCCTTGCCACGACGGCACTGCGTTACCTGCCCGCTAGACTTCTGGCCCTGACACCAACTCATTTCTTTTCCAGGGGTTATGTGAAATACCTATGTCGAAAACCATTACACAACACAAATAGCTCATTTCTGATGCGACAATTCATCCACAGACGCATCTAATTGTATGATACGAAATGTTCTCGCTTACATACTGTCTGTGTCGACAAGGGCTTCATACAAAATATCCCACATTGTCTGGTTTTTCGTTGTACTGATATTTTGTTTCAGTCAGTATGTTGCTATAAACGTCCTTAATTTAAGTCTTTTTGTCAGAGTCCTCCAGGAAGCTGAAGAATACCTCGCATCTAATGACTTAACTAGTGTCATAAACTTAGTATTATCAACCAAATAAAATGAAAGGTAAGAGTTGTATCGAGTGGATGGACGTGTACGGGTATAGAGGAAACCTCATGAATCCGAGTACTCTTCATGTCATCAGGGGACTGTTCATGCTGGTAGAGGCTCTGTAATGGTGTTGGGTGTGTGCCGTTTTTGGCTGATATGGGACCCCTGATACGTCTAGATTCGACTCTGACAGGTGACACGTACATAAGGATCCTGTCTGATCACCTGCATCCATTCATGCCCATTGTGCATTCCGACGGATTTGGACAATTCCAGCAGGACAATGCGACACCCTATACGTCCACAGTTGCTACAGAGTGGCTCCAGGAACACTCATCTGAGTTTAAACGCCTCCGCTGGCCCCAAACTCTCAGACATGAACATTATTGAGCATTTGTGGTGTGCCTTGCAACGTGCTGTTCACAAGGGGTCGCCACCTCCTCGTACTCTTACGGATTTATGGACACCCCTGCAGGATTCATGGTGACATTTCCCCCCAGAACTAATTCAGACATTAGTCGCGTGCGGCACTTCTGCGAGCTCGCCAGAGGCCTACATGATATTAGGCCGGTGTAGCAGTTTCTTTGGCTCTTCAGTTTATAATGTAACAATTCAGAATTGTAATAGGGATGATAAAGAAATACATGAGGTTTCAATGTATCGATATGCTGATTTTGAACGGCAGGAAGGACCTGAACTTGAAGGGGGATGTTCAAGCAGTATACGCCGACATAATATGAAGAAACGATCACCATAATAAAATAAGGGAAACCAGAGCTCGCACGGAAGTATATAGCTGTTTGTTTCTTCCATGCCCTATACAAGATTGGAATAACAGACAATTGTGAATGGGGTTTGATGAACCCTCTGACAGGCACTTAAATGTTATTTGCAGTCTATCCATGCAGATGCAGATCTAGACTTCTGCTGCAGAAGCTGAAGACCTGGTCAAGACGACTTGACCGCGGGCATGGAGCAAAATCAGAAGGACTGCTGGGACTGAGCACACGCAGAAGTAGCAGCGGTGGTTGTGGAATTCAAACGGGAGTGTTCAGAGGGACGAAGTTGTTTCCGTGAAATTCCATTCGGTAAATTTACGGAAACGGAATTCGATGCACGGTGTGCTACATTTATCTTGGATCTGTTGCACGTCTCGAGCAGGACCATCGACGAGAGATTAATGTGGGTACAATGGTATCTAATCAGTCACATACAGCCGGTAAATATGGAAAAGAAATATCGTTGTTGCCAAGTGTCATTGACCATGCTTTATTATTCATTGATTGTTTCCTTAATGGTTCCCCTAAAACATGAGAGTGAAAAGTGAGGTTGTATGTCACTTCCAGGGGAACTGATGAACCTCAGAACAACTTGTGCCACTTATCACAGAATGGGACAGAAAGGTCGGTGTTCTTGTGGAACATCGTCTCCTACTCACCCAGCAGATGCTGGAGAACACTCTGGACACCTGCAGAGTTCAGTAATTCCTCAGACACAGGACGATCGTTTCATGTTAAAGTTCCCCAAGCCATGCGACTGAGAGTGTATCTGATTCGTCACTTCCGAGGGAACTGTGGTACGTATTGGAGAGTGACCCTGTGGTAAAATCGAATAAATGTCTTGTGCTGTTGAAAGGTCACGCGCAAAGCAGCACAGTACTACAGACTGGAGGAATCCAGCACAGTTTAGTTTTCCCTCACAGAACAGCATGGGTTATTTTAAGTTGCAGTTGGCCACAAAGGATATTTAGAAACTGACCCTTTAACCAGTAACACAGGACGTGAAGAACGTGTGTCTTCAGGAAGTTAATCAGTACGCGCTGTCTTGCTGGAACAACACATCCCAGTAAAATTGAGCAAAAGGCAGCAGGCCAGGCTTGTTGTACCTTGCGAATTCTGTGATTCCCGACCAAACACCACTGGTTATTTTGGCTTATGATTCTGTCAGCATGAAACGCCGATATATCAGTATGTCTGGGTCAGGTGAACTCCTTGCTGAACGTATCTGTGTAACACAATAACTAAGTAGATGGGTGTCGTCCCGTTCAAAGATTAAACCAGCTGGTTTTGTAGGAATGGAGTCGGAACAGGTCTGATGTATCCTGCTCTCTTCAGGATGTCCTGAACAAGCTTCATGCGTTACCTGTGGCTGCAACTAAACACGACATGCTACCTGGATTAGCTCTTAAATGTCACAACCAGGTTTGCTGAGATACTTCAGCACGACTGGAGCTATGAGTGAGGCACATTGTCGTGCTGGTAGATACCAGTGTTGCAGGGTCAGTGCAGGCTAACGCTTCTTATGTTCTCCACAATTCAGTGTCTGCTTAATAAACACCAAGCTTCGTTTGACCTTACGTTTGCGCACAGCAGGATATATTAAAGTGGTCTTGCATGTCTCCATGGTGGGGCATAATGAGCATTACGTCGGCTGTATCACTGCAACAGAGTATGGGAGATGAGGTAAAGCTGATAATGTACCAACGGCAGCAGAGCAGGCTGGATGCTGCTACTGACTTCCGTTTTACCTCAACAACCACGATATGTGACTGTCGGTTACAGATACACTCGGTAAGGTTCCTGCCGTCTCATCCACAATCAGTACGTATACATTTTATGTTAAGAGGTGCTGACTATTTGATTCCAAAGACTGATCTTTTACCTCTGTGCCATAAAATCTTAGAAAATTGTGGGAGGCAGAATCAGTTTCACACAGTATGTTAGTAAAAACGCGTCGTCTTGCTGAAAGTAAACGTGTTGCAGAATCTTCAGCGGAATCGACAGGATGTATACAGCACACTACTGTATCATTTCAACATTAGCCTGGTGCAAGTTCAGGTTGTGATTTCGCACAGCACAGTACTCAAATTTGGTCGGGTATGTCATCGCCAGCCGAAGTAATGAACACTTTTGAGAGCAGAGCGTGGAAAGCAGTGAGTACAGTCGCGGTGTCTTGCTGAAGCACACGTTCCAGCGACGACGTAGTGGATGAGGAAACAGAATGGGCTTTGTTTCATCCCGCACCATAAGGGTCCCTCAACAGACGATAAGGCTTGTGTTGGGTTAGGTTTGCTTGTGGTATCCCCTCTATGTTTTGTACATTGTCCAGGAAACTGAATAACCAGCGGAAGGTTGGAGCTGTGTGACATGTTCAGTGAGTGATCGAGCTGTTGGGAGAACACGTGCCACTTGTAACGCGACACCACAGTATGTATATAATCAGTACCATATGAAGTTACATACACGTGCGTGTTCTATAAATGTTTGCATTTTTCTCCATTTGGGTACTGCACGGATATGGTGGGTCGACTGTTTTTTGATATAATAGAATGAATTTGTAATGCATATCACTTAATTTTTATGGTTTCAGAGTATATATTACAATAACAAACATCGTAACAGCTTTTCTTGACGTTTTGGTTTGACGATTTGTGCCGAAATTGCCGAAAATGAATAATTTCGCGAGTTTTATTACAACCTGTAAATTTCGCACTTGGCTCCTGCACCACAATTCTGCACATTGGGTGTCAGTAGAAATTAATATCCCAGGGGACTATAATTGACGTGCATCTGCTCATGGAGGCGAGTACTGGCTGTATTTATTCCATGGCAGCGAAATTTGGTAGATATGCTAATGCATTAATGCGGAAACCACTCTTTTCATGCAATATGGGACAACAACTCAAGTCGTTGAATCCATGAAAGATCTGCTTAACGCTGCCTCCGGAATTCCGATTTTGCCCACCCGGTGCAAATCAGCTTTACATTGTTTGTGTGAGGCTAATATGTAAGCGTAAGATTGGAAATGTCAAACCACTGTCATCTCTATTAACATTTTATTTTCAACATGTTAACATCATTTATTACCTTATTAAAACAGTTGCTGTTAAAACAGTTCACTAACGACGCAATATGGACGTCACGTCAATCTAGACATACTTGAAAATGCGACAGAGCCGAAACAGTCTATCGTAAATAAAGATTACTGATTATAAGCAGCTATTCGGTGCATCTGCTCTAATAATCATGTCGTTATCAGACATTCATTATGCTGCTGGCCCTAAGGAAACTAAAAGCAAAACTTCTATCCTTCTTTCTAGCATTCACAGCACCAGAGCTGCACCTGATGGCCAAAACTAGAACTACTTTTTTTTTTTTTTGCCAGCGTAAATCATTTCTGTGTTAAGGCATTAGAATGTCTACCAACTTTCGTGACCATACGGTAATTACAGCCCACACTGGACCGCTACGAGTAATTACACTGTAATTATAATCTCGCTTTACGTTCGTACAGACTATCAGACCAACTGTGTGTCTGGACTGAAGAGCTTCTAGCAAACAGAACACAACATGACACTCTAAACGCAGAGAAATCATCAGACATTAAAGTAATTTCGAGTATGGTACAAAAGAGTGCTAAATAACTTATTTTTTATCACATAAACGACCTAGTAGATAACGTCAGAATTTCCATGAGATTTCCAAGGGTGATGCTCTTGTATACAGAGAAGTCGCGAATTCAAACAATTACTGCGAAATGCTGGAAGACCTGGAGAGGATCGACGTCTGTTGCAGGGAGTGGCAGCTGACGCTCAACATAAACGAATGTAGTGTACTGTTAATACGTAAACAGAAAGACTCTTTACTGTATGACGACATGAGCGCGAAACAATCACCGGAAGCAGTTATTTCCGAAATATATGTAAGAGTTATGTTTGTGGATTGATTTGAAGTGGAACATCACACAAAACAGTTTTCGGGTGAGGGAGACGCCAGAGTGTGACTCGCTGGAAGCCAACGTACTGTTTCCTCCTACATACATCTCGCGAAAACACCACGAAGATAAAAGTAGAGAGATCTTAGCACAGAAGGAGGGTAACTAGTGGTCGCTCTTCCTGCGAACCATACACGGCTGGAACAGAAAAGGGGGAGGTGACAGCGTTGCGCTAAATACCCTCCGCCACACAGCGCAAGCCGTCTTCTGCAGTATAGATGTAGATGTAGTTGTAGATGTCACCACATGTTGCTAACCTTACTAATTTTTCCTGAATACGCAAATCAATTATGTCTAAGACTGAAGGTCTAATTAGTACTTTAAAATACACCATGCCCAGTTTCTTGATACTTAAATAAATAAGGCGATAACTAGCGCTATTACCTGAACTATTCCTTGTTTCTGCCACAGAAAATTTATATCGATTGCATCCCCCAGGTTGCAGTTCTAAAGGTCGTACTTTACTACTGTCTCTAGCCCCCTCTCCACAGCCCTACCGAGCGGGGTGGCGCAATGGACTCGCATTCGGGAGGACGACGGTTCAATCCCGCGTCCGGCCATCCTGATTTAGGTTTTCCGTGATTTCGCTAAATCACTCCAGGCAAATGCCAGGATGGTTCCTCTGAAAGGGCACGGCCGACTTCCTTCCCAATCCTTCCCTAATCCGATGAGACCGATGACCACGCTGTCTGGTCTCCTTCCCAAAACCAACCAACCAACCAACCACAGCCCTGGATATATTACTTGCCATTAGCATCACGCCGTATCTGTGCTCACTTTTAATGTACCACAGAAACCTACACTTTTAATAATGACAATTATAATAAAATACGCTAACTGACAAAAAACATTAAATGTCGAGAAGGGGAGGAGAAAACGAATTGAAACTTCAGCGGTATAGGGAGATAAACGGTGTAACTTCCGTAATTGCAAGATCGAGTCAAATTTACAGAGATGTGGGCATATGAGCCCAGTTATCAGTGTGGCGTTCCACCGCCTCTGCTGGGATGGGTGTCATGGAGTCGCTCTGTCCCCACCTGGGGCCAACAGGTGCACAGCTGTTGATGCTGACACTGGGACGAAGCCCCACACACATTCCGTCGGGGTCAGGGAATACTTCAACACGACACTGCCAGTTCAGAGGGACACTTGCAACATGTGGGCGAGCGTTGTCCTGTTGGGAAACAGCACCACAATATTGTCACACAAAAGGTCACGCATGAGGACGCAAGTTCTTTCCATTCAATAAGTAAACAAAAGTAAAATTTGTTTCATTTCCTTTATCCAATAGCAGTACTGCCCTTGATCTGATAGTAAAATTAAAAAAAAAAACTAATAATATTCACTCTCACCTTTAAAGTTATATCAGACTCTTGCAACGAATATTGTCAATAATCTCGCACACAATAGGAAAAGTACGGCAAGTAACATATCTGTGGCTGGGATGGGGGGAGACAGAGTAATACGGTGTGACTTCCAGAACTGGAACCTGGGGGAAGAAATCGACATAAAATTGCGGTCTTCATATGTCCTTCTCTCAATCACTGGCCGTGAATTTCCAGCTGTTCCATCTCACTTCATCCTCAAGCCGCTAGTTAACGTCATTTGCATTCCAGTCTGCGCATCATACGTGAAATGCTAGCAGGTGCAGTAATATACAGGCAGGGGCAAATTAAAATAGCAAGGACAAATGGATACGATTGGACGTGAATGTGTAAACATAAAAACACCCACAATATTTCGGGATTGCAGCCGGATCTCATCGACTTCTTTCCACGATATTTCGGCTGACAACCTTACAGCAATCTTCAGGCGAGTGTTTGACACTGTGTCAAACACTCGCCTGAAGATGGCTGTAAGGTTGTCAGCCGAAATATCGTGGAAAGAAGTCGAAGAGATCCGGCTGCAATCCCGAAATCTTGTGGAACATTCGATACGCCGGAAAAACTTCAAGAGTCACATAACAACACCCTGTGACGTATATGCCAGCCATGTGATCCAGACCAGTTAAGAGCGCAGTGCGAGCTGGGTCAGTGCGAGTGGAGCAGTGCAGAAGAGACGACGGTGCTCACAGAAGAGCAGCTGGTGTCCGTTGTGGAAAGTTACGTGACAAAAAAGGCGGTGGAATGGTGTGGTCAGTTGTTTGTCGAGAATTTCAATAGTGTCAAAGCGCCAGCAAGAAACGCCACGCTAAGCGTAGTCCCAAAATGGCGTCAGACAGTATCAAAAACATTCTGAAACATGCCCGGACACCTGGAAATGTGATTTTAATGCACCAGAAAATACTTTAATGTTCTACCAAATTAATCCGGCGTCTGTTGCAAGAGACTGGAATGACACATCGATCATGCAGACGAATATTCTACCTGTCTTGGCACACGCATCCTTACTGAGTATCTGTTTCTCGCGCATGATAACCAGCACTCGTTCCTTAGTGCCTCCAGTTTTGTGACTGGATGAGATAACAATGAACGGCTTGGACATGGATCCGTTCTTTATGTATGACGAAGCCGAGTTTCACTCGAGTGGTTATGTCAACTCACAAAATCACAGGTTCTGGGCAGCAGAGAATCCGCACAATGTCCACAAAACACAGCTGCATTATCACAACGATGGGGCTAGGTGTGCAGTGTCTGCACGCCACGTTATTGCCCCATCTGCTTTCATCAGGGTGTCACTTCGGGGCGTTACATTGCCAACATTTTGAAATCATTTCAGGCAGCACTAACGGAGGAGGTAAATACATACAGTTAGTTTCAACAGGATGGAGCAGCTGCCCATACAGCCATCCAGCTCTAGGAGTCACGTGTGAAAGAGTTGTTAGCGGAGGCCAGCCATTTCACCTGATCTGTCACTGTGCAGTCATTTTGTGTGGGGAGCCCTCAAGTCTAGGGTGTGTCGCAACAACCCTCGTAGCCTTCAATGACTGCAGCACAGCGTTTGGAATGATACTGCAGCAATCCCAGAGGTCCAGCTCCGGTCCACTTTCAGCAACTGAATGACCAGGACAAACAAGTGCCAAGAGGTGGACGGTGGTCACTCGTGGTATCTGCCACAGTCTGGTTAGTGCTGTATTTCCTTTCCCCTGCTGTGTTTCTTTTTAGCCTGGAACTCCGTTCTGTGGACCACTTTTATTTGCCCCACCATATAAGCTGCTGAACTATCCTGAAGGCTAAATTCTTCATCAAGTCTCATCGTAACCACATTTATCCTCAGATCACTAGTTTCTAGCTCGACAGCATGACATACCTAACAATTAAAGTGATGGAAAGTTGATGATGTGCCACGAAAACTGCTCTGGGCCTCAAACTCCGTTACAACGTGCAACGAAGTTCCTGAGGATGACGTTCTTGTGTCATACGTTCTCGAATTCTGTCCATGTTCATTTAAGAAAAAAAAAAGTTCCAGTTCACAAGAAATATCTCCATCGTCATTTTCAGAAACAACTGACTACTATTGTGCTACCAGACAATGGGTCGGTGGCTGCCCCACCCTGTAGATTGCCGACCTATCTCGAATGCTGTTTCCACAAGTTGTGATGTTAATAATTTGGCTCAAAAATGGTTTAAATAACTCTGAGCATTATGGGACTTAACATCTGAGGTCCCCTACAACTTATAACTACTTAAACCTTACTAACCTAAAGACATCACACACATTCTTCCCCGAGGCAGAATTCGAACCTGCGACCGTAGCGGTCACGCGGTTTCAGACTTAAGCGCCTAGAACCGGTCGGCCAAAGAGGCCGGCAATAATTTGGCAAATTCCTTTATCGTCTCCTAGGGATAAGATAATAACCGTCATTCTGGTGAAAGTTATTGCTCTACATTCTGATGTCTACAGCCTCTTACACCGCACAGAATGTAAGACATGAATGGTGTGTCGCATTTATTATTATGTAGAACATCTACGTCCGTCTTCTGAGAATTATCTTTTTCTTTCTCTTCATCTGTATTAAATATATTTTAGTTTTGTAACGTTCTTTACTTTTTCCTAGTGTATTTCTGTGGTTTTGCAAACAGCTGCATCATACACATATTTTTATATTCAGAGGAGAAAGTTGGTGACTGAAATTTTGTGAGAAGAGCTCGCCATAAGAAAAATCATCTTTCTACAAATTACTGACATCCCAACTCGTAGATCATATCCATGACACTCTCCACTATTTTTCGACAGTACAACACTAACTGCCCTTCATTGAACTTTTACGATGTCTTCCACCAACTCAGTCAGCAGATGGGCCCATACCGCAGAGCAAAATTTCAGGAGATATCAAGGAAGGATGTAAAACTCCCGTCATGGTGGGACGTTAAATTCCCCCAACCTGAGGCGAAAGCAAAGGTTGCTTGATGGAGGGGAAGCTGCGTTACGAGAGGCACACCTATTGTTTCTCCTGAGTTGAGCGCGGCAGTTGGGCGAGGGTATGAGCGTAAGTCTAACGACGATTCCGGAACCCTGCCGCCTGGCTGCTGCCGTTCCTCACGTCCTGGACGACGTTAAGAGTCTCCCAACCCAAGGCGAAAGCAAAGGATCCATGGCACAGGGGGAGCGGCGCAAAAGGGACACAACATCTGTCATTTCTGGGTTCTGGGCTGAGTGGCAGTGTAGGGCTGGTGCGGCACGTTTCTGGCCTTGGCTGCGGCGTGCTGCGCCCGCCCGGCGCTGCTGCTCCCCCGAACACAGGGACATGCCACCATCCGTGTCTCTGCTGATGGTGGCCTGGTTTGCTGTCGTGGAACCTTACCCCAAGTCGGCAAGTGTGCCTCGCCACTCCTCTGTCCCCAGGCGTCTTCTGCCAAGCCCACGGGGTGGTAACACAGCCAGGGTTAGGCTAAATGGGTCCACACCCCCGAGCGATCAGCCCACCACCTGAGTAGGAGTGGGTCGTTGGCCGCAAGGTGGAAGCTCAGGCCAGTAGGGGTCGAAGGGCGAGTGGTGCATCCGCCTCTACAGACTGCGGGCTGTACTTGCCGATGCAGGACGAGTGAAATCGGCGGTGACCAAGTACTGAAGGGACAAGTGCGCTGGTAACAAGGCATTGAACCCGGCAGCTGAGGGGTCCTCGGTCTATGGGCGAGGCCGGCGGTGGAGCTGCAGTTTAGTCCCCCCCGCCCATGCCAGAGGAGTCAGTCCAGGTTAAGAGAAGTGGTTCCCAATCTTTTTCGCTTGCCAAAAATGATGGATACTGAAGAGACAAGCGATTCTGGCGCGCCCATAAGATGGCCTGGGTGAGGCGATGGAGGATAGCATCACGGATAGGCATACAAAGATAACTCAGTTCATAGATCAAAATATTAAAAACGTAAAATTAGTCAGGACGCAGTCTGGGCAATCAAAAATGAGCTGGTGGCATGGGCAATTGTCAATGCCATTTAGAAGGCAGATTTGAGGAGCTAGAAGAGGAAAATGAAAGACTAAAAAGCAACCAGTCAAAATATGGTCTGGCGTGGTTGCACAAGTAGGACCAAAGGCCCAGTTAATGGAGGACACCATGGTCAAGGTCTGCAAATGGCCAGACACGGCAGTCTTTTTAAGACCAATGCCTGGCCAAGATGTCTAGAAAGTTCAGGAGATATTTGCCACTACAGTAAATCTGGTCAGAGAAAAAATTAAAATTAATAGAGTTAAGGCAACTAAAAATGTAATCATAGTTGATGTTGATACAGAGGGTGATAATAACAAGTTATTAGCTGACATGGGCATAAATATCTTTATGAAAGATTTCAAGCTAAGATTGAGGACAGGACCTAGGGACCGAGATGTAGTCCATCATGTCACGGAGGCCTCAGGGGCCCTGTGGAAGAAACTGACAGCTCTGGAAAAGGATTAGGTAGGGTTCCATGCCATACACGTCAAACATTACCTCTTGGTATACCTCGTGGTACCTCATTGCCTCAATTGCGGAGACATAGATCATATACACAAATACTGTAGTAGGAAGCCTGCATGCTCAAAGTCAAAGCTGAGGACCACTTAAGAAAAAACTGCAATAAACCAGGCGTCTGTATACCATTCATGCATAGGGGCAAAAAGATATGTGGTGCGATTGGTAGAAATTGCCAACATATAAAATGTTGGAACAGCACCTAATTTCCAGAATAGATTATGGCTGATGGTGTCACTGAGACCAGGAGAGCCAAAAAAAGAAAGTCTCTCAGGCTCCTATTGGTTTCTCCTCGTCCCTCATCTGGGGGCCTACTCAAACTGATGATGCGAAAGATATGTTGGGCGACCAGTGGCAGTGGGCTGACCAGTCATAATCCAACGCAGCCCAGTATTAGACAACAGCCCACATGCTAGTACAATAAACAGTGTCATGTCCATACAATAAGGTATTTCACAACAAATACTACAGGAAAGCACTGCTACCAGCACGATGCAGCTGCAGGCAGCACAAAGAGCTATGGGAGCAGACCCAAGAAGAGTGTACCCAAACTTAGAGCTTGACATGCACGGCGTGTGCATAGGGTACAAGTATGGTAGAAAGGTCATCCTCTCAGCAGTGGAGTCTATGGACAGGATACAACTCAAGTCGATGAATCTCCCCATTGACTTCAGAGCCCTGCGTGACCTCATTGAAAAGGTTTTTGAAAGACGAGATGAGAGATTTGATTTGGAGGAAATTTAAATACAGTGTGTCCTAGCAAACGGACACATTGCGTTAGATTGGGAAAAGATCTGACCTGATTGTAACGTACATACTTACTTTCCATAATGTCAAGTGAAATAATGATTGGACAGATAAACACACGCAATAGCCGCTAGGTCATTCAGGAAGTGCCAAGGGCAGTGGAGGCTGGATATAATATGTTTGTAGGAGCCATACTCCCAAGCTGGACAAATCTCCTTTATGGCTGCCACTTGGCACGTAATGTACACTGGGGAGGAGCCAAAAGCAGCTATAATTGTAGCAAATAAGGCGTTACGAGTTGCTACCATAGCACAATTATCAAATAGCCACTGCAACATCGTGGAATTTCAATCACCTGTAGGACTAGTGTACATCATTAACATGTACTTCCAATATAGAGGTAATTTTGATGACTTCTTGAATCATCTCACTCGAGTCACCACGGCATAGCAGGGCAAAAGATTATTGTAACAGCCGATATGAATGCCAATGAATGGTAGAGCGGCACTAGAAATGCAAAAGGGGGGAAGGCTGAAGAGTTAATCATGGCCTCCCAACTCGTTGTGGCAAACAGACCAGGGAATCCCCACACCTACAGAGGTGGAGGTGGATTTGGAAAAAAACATAAATGTCATCCTGTCAACACCCAGTGCCATCAGTAACATCGAACTGGAGAGTCCTAGATAAAGTCACAACAAGTGACCATAATCTGATTGTGTTTAGCCTTAGTGACGAGTAGTGCCACTGGGACCTGGGGTGGGAGATCCAATACAACATCAATAAGACATGTTGATAATGCCTAGCTCTGGAGTGTGACATTCATGCGTTGCCTGAGGGTGATGTAGACGTTGATAGGTATGCTGAAAAGATGGTGGGGTCTGTAGTTAGAGCGGTGAAAGCTGCTGTACCACCCAGGAGGAGAGCCATTGCGGCCTCCCCATCACCATGGACTGCCAAACTACAACGTATGAACCAGTCTGTTAGACAGGCAAGGAAGTATTACCAGCGAAGTGTCGTCTGGCAAGAAAAACAGTTCTGGCTACAGCGGTACAGGGCAGCCAAAGAGGTCTTCCAGAAAGAACTGAGGAGGTTAGGGTTAAAAGCCAGGAAAGATATGTGCTGCACCAAATGACCACTGCCCCTTGGGGAGTGCCCTATAAGTTGATCAGTGAAAAAAAATAAGATCTCTCAAGGTTCTCTCGACAATTAGAGATGGCGGCCAAATGACAGCGTCCTGACAGGAGTCTGCCAAGGTCCTCCTACAGATTCTGTTACCAGATGATGAGGAGAATGAGGACAATGAGATTCAGTGCCAGATCTGTAGGGAACATCATGTAGAGTAGAGCAACACCATGGTGTACCCCTTTCAGAAGGAAGAAGAGGCAGTACATATTAAATCCTTCAGAAGGGGGAAGGCTCCAAAGCCAGATGGCATAGTAGCAGAGGTTGTACAATTACTCGCCCCTCAGCTAATAGGACCTCTGACACGGCTCTTCATTGAATGCCTAAGGCTTCGTAAATTTCCGAAAATTGGGAAAAGGGCAAATTTGGTAATTATAAGGAAAGGAAAAGATAAGGACCATAAGGAAGCCAATTCCTACAGGCCGATATGTCTCCTAGATATCCTGGGGAAATCAATAGAGAAGTTTTTGGCTGACAGTCTGGCGATAAACAGGATGCTGCGCGGGATGAGTGACAGGCAGTTTAGCTTTTGGCTGGGGCAATCAGTGTCTGACGCAGCTGCCCTGGTGGCTGAAGTCTGCAGCTCAGCCCCACGCAAGTATGTGGTAGGCATCATGGTGGACATCAGTGGCACCTTCAACAACCTGTGGTGGCCCTCGCTCTTCTCCCCCTTGTGTGAGAAGGAGTGCTCAGGGCCCCGCTGTGGCTGTCTGAGGAGCTGTTACGAGGACAGGGAGGTTTGGTTATCATCACCCAGCGGGAAAATAAGTAAAACCATCACAAAGGGTTCTGGGGACACTCTCTTGGAATGTAAATATAGAACCTCTGCTAGAGAAATTATATCTCAGCTAGGACGTACTAGACGTGACAGCCTACGCAGATGACCTCCTGCTGGTTGGTGGCCATAGCCATGAAGACCTAGAACCGAAAGTGGAAAAAACAATAACATCACTTTCAGAATGGTGCCACGAAGCGAAAATAAGGATTGTACCACACAGTTCCACGTATCTATTGCTGAAAGGTAGCCTGATTAGAAATCCAACCGTTAGAATGACAGAATCACCAGTTCTTCGGCGCATCGAGGCCAGATATCTAGGGGTTGTAATTGATCAAAAGTGGAATTATACATCAGATATAGACACCATATCTCAATGAGCCCTACAAGTTTTAAACAATCTCATCAACATAGGTCATAAAAGATTCCATCTGAAACCCAGTCTATTACAATAGTATTTCAACATAAATAGTAGGATACGGGTGTGGGGTCTGGGCACAGAGGGTCACGAGGCCTGCCATGACCGCGAGAAGGCTGCAGAGGAATATGCTGTTACGCTCTGTTGGGGCATATCGAACTCCTCCTGGGGAGGGGGGGGAGAGGCGTTGTTGGTGTTAATGGGGCTGTATCCATTAGACATCAATATACAGGAGCAGCCAGCATGGTACTGGATAAAGAAACGAAAGATCAAAAAGACCAGGGAAATCACGGGGGTACAGTTAGGTGACAAGTTTGCTATCAGAGGAAGGGGGGAGGAGCTATGGCAGGAATCATCGGAAAATAAAGAAACGGGGAGAAGGGTATTTCAACTGCTCCCTAGTAACAAGGAAAGATTAGAGAGGGGTTACTTTTAGCCAAGTAGAGGGCTGCTGCACTTTCTTACAGGGCATGGGCCATATCCGATATAGTTACGTCGATTTAGTAGACGGGCTCCACCCGCGTGTGACTGTGGTGTTCGTCGGGACGGCACACCTGAACATATCATCTATGACTGTCCAACATATGACGACGTAGCGTATGATTTAAGACAACAACCACCGAACAGAGACATCTTCTCCATAATACGACGTGCTGACACCTATCATAGCCTAAATAGTTTGGCAAACGAGGTATCACGCAAGATTATGAGGGAATTTATTAGGGACCAAAATAGTCAACAAACAAACCAACAAAGGCTGAGGGGCACCTGCCCAATACCGCCGGACGCGGAATGGCCGCGCTCCAGGATCAGGCAGGCAGGTGTATCAAATCTCATCAACAGTAACAGCACTTCCAATTTGACACTGGATATTAGAAATATAATTTAGAATGTAGATGAACTAACAATACTAACAAGATTAGGGACTCCAGCGAAACGCAGTCTTTGGTTCCTTTTCCGACAACATTTTCTGTAACATCATTCAAATTCGAATAGTTCGTAACTGTAATTCCTAGGTATTTAGTTGAACTGACAGTTTTTATATTTGTGTGATTTATTACGTATCCGGTACGTGAAGGATTTCTTTTCGTATTCATGTGCAAGACCTACCTCTGTGAATTGTTTGGAGTCATTTATCACTTTTGGCTAAATAAATTGGCATTTGGCGATTGGTTGTGATCTTATGCCAACTTCACTAGAGGGTTAACGGCAGAATAATGTGCAAACACTCTGACAAAGCTGTTCA
The DNA here is from genome assembly GCF_021461385.2 of Schistocerca piceifrons. Lineage (NCBI taxonomy): Eukaryota > Metazoa > Arthropoda > Insecta > Orthoptera > Acrididae > Schistocerca > Schistocerca piceifrons. Next base: position 69,766,610 of record NC_060148.1, on the reverse strand, counting down.
AATTGTCTCCTAAATCGTTTATACAGATTAGGGACAGCAGACGGTTTATAACCTTTCCCTTTCGTACCCCTAATGCCATTTCTGTTTTACTCGATGACTTTCCGTCAGTTAGTACGCCCAGTGACCCTTCCGCCAGGAAATGACGGATCCAGTCGCACAACTAGGACAAAATTCAATGGGTTTGCAAAATGATTACAAGCCGTTTCTGAGAAATGGTATCAAAAGCCTTCTGGAAATCAAGAAAAGAACGAGTTCAAAGTCCGTTGTCGATAGCACTCGCTACTATGAAAGCTAGGTGCGCCTCAGAAGAACGATATTTACTGAATCGCTGGTGAGTGTGTCTCAATAGACCGTTTTCTTCGAGACAATTCATAATGATCGAACCCAGTGTATGTTCCAAATCTTACTGCAGATCGATGTTACTTGTAGGACAATAATTCAGGGAATTACTCCTGTTTGCTTTCGTGACTGTTGGTGTGACGTGTCGAACTTTCCATTCATTAGGGGCTGATATTTTGTCGAGTTAGTGGTTGTAGATGATTTCTAAATATATACCACCATACTCGTATGGGGACGTGACTGGTATACAATTTCGGCCGGAAAAGTTGCCTTTATTAAGTGGTTTAAGTTGCTCCTCTACATCGACGATATCTACTTCTAACTTACTCAAGTCGGCTGCTGTTATTGACCGAATTTTTTAATATTTACCGCATTTCGTGACTCCGCTTTAGCGGCACTTTGATCAGTAACATAACCACTGTCATTACACTGAGATGGCACTGATTGTGTCTTGCCTCTGATGTACTTTACATACGACCAGAATCTCTTTGGGTTTTTCTACCAGATGTGTAGGCAAAGCTCCGTTGTGGAAACTATTAAAAGCATCTCGCATTAAAGTCCGCGCCAAATTTTGAGTTTTTATAACACATTGCCAATCTTGGTGATATTCCGTTGTTTTAAGTTTCCCATGCTTTTTTCCTATCTTCTTGAATATTGACCTGTTCTGTGCGCAATAGGAGATTAGTACCGTCGCTTATTAATGTATTTGGTATAAATCTCTCGATCTGCGGGAAGCTACTAACGCAGGATCGCGATTGCTCGCCTCCAAGTCGTATTTGCGTAAGTGGACCATTGCGGGTGTGCGCCAGGAATACTCGACGCGTTTACGTGTGTGTGTGTGTGTGTGTGTGTGTGTGTGTGTGTGTGTGTGTGTGTGTGGGAAGTGCGTCATGTCTTCACTGCGATTGCATGCGGTTAGCGGCCAGCGGGCAGTTAACATCCCGTTTGTGGTCTGAGCCGCTTCCCACTTCCGACAGCCCGGCTGTGGGCGTCACGACAACACAGGGCGAGGGGGGCCAGCGAGGGACACGGGCCGAGTCCACACAGTAGGGGGCCCGGCGTACGGACAAACACAAAATCACTGCAGTGGTGACACGTTACTGCAGGCGACTTTTGCCGGTACGTCGATAAGCAGTACAGAAAACGAAAAATAAAATTCAGAATTTCCATCGTTGTGCAAGAGCACCGGATCGAAAACCGGTGCACGCTTTTGAATCAGCAGTCCCCAATACGTTGAATCCGTCATCCTTGCCATGGCGGCACTGCGTTCTCTGCCACCTAGACCTCTGGGCCTGACACCCAAGGATTTCTTTTCGTGGGGTTATGCGAAATGCCTTGTGTATATGCCACATTTGCCGAAAACTATTCGTCCATTTCTGAAGCGTCGGTTACTCCACATACGCATCTAAATGTATGGCGTGACATGGTATGTCTCTTATATGTTGCACGTGTCATCATGGCCTTCATGCAAACAATCTAAAATAAATTTGCTGTGTTTCGAATAGCCACACCTATTGGTACCCGCTTCATTAAGTTTTAACTGTACATCTACAAATACATATGCATAATTCAACAAATTTATGTAACAACAAAATGCCAAAGAATAAGGGGAATATTAGTGGGATTAAGTAGACATATAGATATCAGAGTAGCAAATCTTACCTGGAGATTATCAGTGCAAGGGAGAGCCAGAGAAACTGTCGTACCCCCATGTCATTTGTGCACTAAGTAAAATATTCGACGTTGTAAACTAAATTAGTACAATCCCGCCTCCACCTGCATTGTTTAGCGAAAAGAGCCGCCGTGGGGTAGCGTGCGTAATTCAGTGATGCAGACAGTCATAGTGTAGATGCAACAACATGGAAGAGGCGTCTATGCAGGAGCCAGACCAACATGGGGTTCCCAAGAGGGGCAGCAGCCTATGGTGAATAACGCTGAAGATGGGTACATCGAGTATTTAATGAACAGGTGCTGAATCGAAGTGATGAAACACGTAGAAGGAATCGATTGACAGTACATGACCTGAAGTATCAAGGAATAGTGAATCTGGTAATGGAACGAAGTGTGTGGTACATAAAAACGAAAGACGCTAAGCACTGAATGGTTGGAGTTATCAGGAATTCTTTACGTCATTAGCTACAATGCAAACCATTACTTCTAGATATTAGCATCCATATATTTAATCCTGATACGCAATGCAATTTGGAATACATCGTTTATGATTTCCAGTCCTGTTGATTACAAACAACTATACAAACTTTACCTCAGACCTCAACCCAAAGGTGTCCTAGGACGTAAACAAACCAAAGAGTGTGCCTAAAATATTGGTTTTCCTCATCAGAATCGACAGCAAACCAATACCTACAACGATATTTCATGTATACTTGCCGATGTTTCAAGCAGTATATGAAGATATGGAGAACATATATGAGTGTACGCGTAATTCAGTATGAAAGGGGAGGGGAAACAAAATAGTCATGAGGAACTGGAATTCGGTTGTAGGGGAGGGAGTAGAAGAAAACGTTAAAGGACAATATGGGCTTGTCAGTAACAATGAGAGGGGACAAAGACTAATGGAGTTCTTCAGTAGATTTCAGGTAGTAATAGCGAAGGGCCTGTTCAGTATTTACGAGTGGTAGCGGTAGGCCTGTATTAGGAAACGAATGGGAAATATGGGAAAAGTCCGGTTAGATGACATCATGGTCAGGCAGAGATTCCGAATCCAGTACTAGAATCAGGTACACGCAGAAGCTGATGTGGACTCAGATCGCAATTTAGTAAGAGCAGACTGAAGATTAACAATTTGGGCAGGAAGAAATAAGGCGCTAAGAACTGGGATACAGAAATACTCATGAATAAAGATATATGGTTGAAGATCTCTGAGGCTATAATTACAGAGCCGATGAATAGCTCAGAAGGTAATTCAATTGAGGAGGAATGGACATTTACTAAAATAGGGGCTGCACAATTTGGAAAGAGAAACATAGCTAAAAAGAAGGTAATTGAGAGGAAACAGAAAGAAGGTAACAGAAGAAATACTTCAGCTGGCTGACGAAAGGAGGAAGTACAGAAACGTGCAGGCAAAATCAGGAATAAGGTGATACAAGTAATTTAGGAATGAAATAAACAGCAAATGCATGAAAGCTAAAGTGGAATGGCTGCATGAAATGTGATGAAATCAAAAAAGAGATAAATAATTGGCGGAAGGAGTGACCAAGGAAATAGAAAAGTCGAAACAGCCTTCGGTGAAATTAAAAGGAAGGGCAGTAAAATTATGAGTTCACTGGGAATTCCGCCCGCATCTCGTGGTCGTGCGGTAGCGTTCTCGCTTCCCACGCCCGGGTTCCCGGGTTCGATTCCCGGCGGGGTCAGGGATTTTCTCTGCCTCGTGATGGCTGGGTGTTGTGTGATGTCCTTAGGCTAGTTAGGTTTAAGTAGTTCTAAGTTCTAGGGGACTGATGACCATAGATGTTAAGTCCCATAGTGCTCAGAGCCATTTGAACCATTTTGAACTGGGAATTCCACTGTTAAATGCAGATGAGACAGCTGAATACAGTAATAGAATCACAAACAGCTATGGAAGATGTAAGTTTGATCTCCCATTTTCGCCAACTGATCTATTTCAGAATTTCTCTACCAGAATGAAGATGATAGACTGGTGTTTGGAGTAGCAAAACAGAGGATGTAGACAGAGTGAATTTCAGGAAATGTAAGTTCCAGGTCGCTGTTCGGTAATCGCTCTATGGTGAACGATTGGTTTGAGAAAACTAAGATCTCTTTTCTGAACGATTGGAGGAGCTGCTCATGTAATCGATAAGAAAGAACATTTTAAATTAGGAATAAAATCACGCCAGTGTCGGATGAGTACCACATTGAAATGTGGTGTCTTCCCAGCTAGATATGCTGAAAATTAAAATTGGTGACACAGTGAATAATGAAATTAAACATGTGGACTGGAGTACTTAAGTAACTCAAGATAAGCTAGTATATTATAATGTCACTACAATTACAGGCCGTAATGGTTACATTATGGAAGCAGACTGCAGAAAGCAAGAGTGAACACCCAGGTTTTTACTATCTGCTCTCAAAAATTTTACGAGGACACAAATAAAATTGAACGTAAATTTTGGAACCTTTGTGAAATCTCTAGGAACGGTGAATATGATAAGGTGCAACAAGTAAAACGTTTTATTCTAATCTAATTCTTTCATTTTTTTAATACAACTTTTCTGAAAACAATATTGTAAGATTTGCTTCTGCTGACTGTAATTATATGAAGCGTCCAAGAGTCGCTGCTGCTACTCGGTTAACTGAAAAATTTCCTTAACTAACTACTTCCTAATTCATATTTTACTCTCTTCACAAATGTGCTAGTGCAGCTTGTAAATGTTTTCCCAGAGATTGGGCGACCTAGCTAGGAACATTCATAAACATTTTAAAGCAAGTGTTAGGTGACAGGAGCAACTGCATGAATTTAAAAAGTTTTTAGATATCAAAAGTCATAAATTGTTGCATCCATCAAAGACAAGATGGCTATCTTTGCAAGGCATGGTAGTGAGTGGAATACGTTGGAGGTGTCGCCTTTGATTCTAAGTACAACAGTTCTCTGCCAGTCAATCGAGGTCCATATCAACCACTTTCCAAGCAAACATTTCGTATAATAGCTGCACACAGAACAGGAACTGTTCAGAGGTTGACTGGAGTGTGTGTGGGGGTTGGGGGGGGGGGGGGGGTGGAGGGGGGGGAGGCGAGTGCAGTGTGCCCTGAGGGGTCGCGTCTTTCAAATGATGTGAGGTGTCAAGGCCACTGACAGTCCAGTGAGTTGTTTAACTCGCCCTGTGTTGAGGGCACTGTTCAGGTTGCAGACGCTTCTGTGATGTTATGATAATGTACGATGAATATCGTGAATATAAATCAGGTCGTTTATTTCAACATTCTTGGTGACCAATTGTTGTCCTTCATCCTACCCATTCATGACGAGTGTGCTATGGACAGTTACATCTTCCAGGTCTGTACACAAACGTTCCTGCTTTTAGGAACCTTCAAGCACTCTATCGCGCCTTGAATGGTTCACTAAGCAAACAGATCTTAATCCTGCAGATCATGCAGGGGTCATTTGGAATGCCACATCAAACCAGAAACAGTACTGAAATGGAGAGTTGCAGCCTATTTCCACGTTGAACTACCTGTTTACTAAGCAACAAGTAAAGGAACAGGAAGAGAAGTTTTGTGAGGAAATGAAAGTTCTGGGGCGAGAAGCGAAACCCTTAAGCATTCTGCATGACACAGTTCCGCCAGCGACGCCGAAACTCATGGGACAGCAATAGAAGTGAATGGATAATATCTTGAAAACCGGTTGTAAATGACTTTCTACTAAAGTAAAACAGTGATAATGGAATGGAATGAAATTAGATGAGGCGCTGCTGAACGAATTAATTTACGAAATTATGTAGGCATGAGCTTTGCTCTATGGGCATCAGAATAACTGAAGATGAACGAAACAAAGGGTGACAAAATAAAAAAGTAATAGAAGGAAACGAGATTTTGAAGAGCAGAAAAGCGTATCTGAAAAAGAGGAATATATTACTATTGAATGTAAATAGAAATGTTACGAACTTCTCCTGAAGCTATTTGTCTTATGTTGAACAGCAGTTTAGGCAAGAAGGGAACAGAAGCTTTTAAAAGGTGGCGCTACAAAATACTGTTGAATATTTAATGCGTAGATCGAGTAACTAATGTGGAAGTACTACATTGACATGGGAAAAACGGAAACTTAAGCGGTAACTTGCTTGAAAGATTGGTTGGTTTGAGAGGTCACACTTAGACTTCAAGGAATTGTAGAGTTTCTAATGAGGAAATTACTGGAGGTTGAAACTGCAGAGGGGGACCAACGCTCGACTACCGTAAGAAGGCTGAAATGGGTATCACGGCAGTGGCTGTACAGAAGTGCAGAGGACATACCAGCCGGTAAAGTACCATCAGACCAGCGCCTGTACCACAAACAAGTGTTGACCAGATAAAGTGTGTAGGCGGACAACACGTGTACAAGGCCACTCCGTAATTAACTCTAAAGTGCCTGGCAGAGGGTCTGTCGAACCACCTCCAGCCTATTTCTGTACACTTCCGCTCTCGAACATCGTGCATGAGAAATGACACTTGTATCTTCCCATGCTACGTCCGATTTCTTGTACTTTATTAAGACCATCTTTCCTTCATATGTAGATGGACATCCACAAATTATTTTTATATTCGCAGGAGAAAGTTTTTAAGTGAATTTGTCTCGCCGCAAGGAAAAACATCTTTGTCTGACTTATTGCCACCCCAAACCCGCAGATCATATGCGTGACACTCCTTCGTCTACAACTCGCTGGTACAAAACGAACTGGTTTTGATCTTATGTTGACGTTACTGGCCGAAACACGATAGCATCATGTGCACAAACACTCAGAGGGCCGCTCAGATAGGCTCCTAAACCGTATATACAGATCAGAAACAGCAGACGGTTTCTAACACTTCCGTTCCGTACGCCAAATATAATTTCTGTTTTACTCGATGACTTTCCGTCGGTTATTACGAACTGTGTTATTTCCGACAGGAATACACGATTACAGACGAACAACTGGGACGATACTCCATAGGCATACAATGTGACTACAAGCGTTTTGTGAGCAACGGTATCAAAAGCCGTCCATAAATGTGGAAAGGAATCCGTTTAAGGTACCTTGTCGATAGCACTCATCACTTTGAGTGAGTGAAGAGCCGGTAGTGTTTCAGAGGAGCGATATTAACTGACAGAATCTGTGCTGAGTAAGTGTCGGTAACCCCCCCCCCCCCCCCCCCCCCCCCGGCTGGCAGCTCTGTCTAACGCGGACGCGTCAGCGAGCTCGGAAATGGACCCTGACACAACCTGGTCACGTAATTAAGCCAGCCATGAGATCGAATATAGCTTCTTGTTTGTTAAAGTGTGCTGGCTCATGCGCTTCTTCCTTTGAATATTAATAGGGTTGTATCGAATCTGCGGCTAGCTTCTTCATGTAAATTGTTCTATGTTTCCTGTACGGGTACTGTATTCCTGCAAGAAGTCGAGTCTACATCTTTTTCTGTCTCTGTTTTTTGCACTATGTTTAATGTGACTCCCGTGTGTTCCATGTGTTTTTTGGGGAGGACATTTCCATTGAAGGAATTGAAATCCTTGATAATGGTAAAGGGATGAGATGAACCTTTCTTCACGTGACCATTCTCCTTTATGCGTCGCCCAGAACGTGACGCACTTTGGATCTAACCGAATTTTTTAAGGAACAGGTGATTCATTTGTTACAGAAATTTTTGTATACTATTTTGATAGGTGGTTGTTCTAACTGTGTGTTGCGTCCTGTAGACCAGTTTCCTAATTCTTATTCCTGTCGGTAGTAGTAAAATTCAGTCCGTTCTTTGCGTCTGTAAATATCCGACTTCTGTCAGTTTTACTTATTTTTCTGTTTCTTCTAGAACCAGGTGTCACATATTTAGTCTGACCGGACGTGTGAAAGGACTTTGGCTATCGATGCCATCCCCGCCGACTTCACGGACTACAGTGTAGTGGCTGTCACATTACGTCACACACGACTGTCGGTGAAAATGTTCTGATTCCGTTGGGTGTTGAATACGGCGCAGATTGAGATCCTTACCGTATTAAGGTGAACCCACAAGTGTTGTACCATAGGCTCTGGTCAGCTGCGTGATAAGCCTCCATTTTGGAATGCTGAGTTCAGAGGGAAAACCCTAGGTTCTGACAAGCGTTGATACGACTGTCCGCTGATAGAGCGCGGAAATTTCGGAGGACGCAATAATTTTACAACTCTCTCTTATGTGGCCTTTAAGAAAGTGCGCATCAGGCTCTGCTACGTATTGCAGACGTCAGGCGTGTAAAGGCGCGATCATTAGGAGTGAAGCGGCGCCCAGTGGGAGGGTTGAGGTGGCGTTCCAAACCACGTCCGCTGGGCTGTGGACCAACTGACTCCTCTGTATCATCTGATTCGGCATCAGACTCGTCTTCCTCATGCGTGTATCACATCGCTCAATATCGACGAGGGCAATGTTGTGACGGCACAAAAGGACATGCGGCATGCTCTGCACCATTTTTACGTTAGGCTAAATGAGGTACTCATTAATTTTTTTTCTTTAAAGTCAGTACCGCCATTAGACTGTTGTTTATTTACAGTGTTACATTTAAACTTACACAATCATGATATCGTCTTCAAAGTGCCATTATCAAGTGTCTTTTGAAAGTAGGTTAGACAATAACAGTGAAGTACATAACAAATGACATGACCATATAAGAATCTATATTTGTAATGCTTACTTACAAGTGTTATAAATTTCCTAAGATGGCATACTGTCGAATTAAGATGCACTATTAGACACAGAGTCTACTGCTTTGCTTCATTACTGAGTACACCATCTTGACTGAATGACAGTTGACTAAGTGTCACACTGTCTTGGTCAAAGAAAATGGTGTTACAAGCAGATCACTTTTTTTCAATCTTTGGACTCAGGAAAGGTTAGGAGCAATTTATTTTCTTTGGTAGCTGTTACATCTTTGCAGTACCTCTTTATCTCATTATACCATGAAGTTGCCTGCTCATAAACATATACTGTAACAAACCTGTCGATAACATCCGCTGCATCCATAAATATAGCAGTCCAGCTAGTCATTGATGTTGTTTGAAGTACCCTTTCCTCCCTCTGAGATATACTACTTTCAAGAGGAATCAATATACCTCACCTCAAACTTCAGTCAATAACCAAAGGACAAACTGACTGTCTCAATAAAACCTTTTATTTTATTAAATTTATGGAATAAATTTTAGTATCACAACTATTTAACACATAAAATACTATGATACATGAATCCACTCACAGAATGTACCGATAAACACTAAAGCCATACCTTCACTTTGGACACATCATTCCCACACAATGACCCAACATATGCTATATTTGATCCTAGCTTTAACATTTAAAAGTGCCCATTTACCATAGGTGTCTCTTAATTTTAAAAAAGTCAGTCACTTCACATTTTTATTCTTATTTCTTTATTAGTTACCCTTTGGTCCTCCCCCCCACCCACTATAATAGCTTCTTCATTTTATTAGTCATTTTATAACCCGCCCCCAGTCCATCCTTCTACACCCTCCTCCCTTACATTTACACTCCATATGCCTACATACATCAATGAATGATTCATAGTATTCTTGACCTTGTGTTTCTTCTCAATTGTTTATTACCGCTCTAAGAAGTAATTATGGACAATAATGTTACATTTGTCTTTGTTGTTAAGAAATACGAATTAACCCATTTGTTCGGTATTCAGTGTTCACTCAATCTCTGTTATTATGCTGCCTGTGGCTGGGGAGTCCTGATCCGTCTGTCGATGTTGGTTTATTGGCGATACTCCATAGACACGTAATGTGACTGCAAGCAGTTTGTAAAGAGCGGTATCAAAAGGCTCCCAGAAATCTGGAAATTAATCGGGTTTAAAATTTGCTTGTAGATAGCTCTCATTACTTTGACTGAGTGAAAGCTGGTTGTGTTTCGTAGGAACGATATGTGCTGAATCGGTCCAGAGTAAGTGTCGATATATCGTTTTCTTCGAGATAATTCGTAATGTTCGAACACAGTGGATGTTATAGGTCATACTGAAAATCGATGTTACTCGTAGTGGTTCGTAATTCGGTGAATTTCTCCTATTTCCTTTCTTCACTGTAGGTGTCACATGTGGAACTTTTCAATCCTTAGGTGCAGACATTTTGTCGAGCCAGGTGTGCAATTTGAATCGGAAAAAATGCCCTTATTAGGTAGCTTCAGTTGCTTCTCTACATCGACGGTATCTACTGCTAATTTACTCATGTTGGCAGCTGTTTCTGATTCGAATTCTGTAATATTTACTCCGTTTTATCTGGCGAAGGACTTTCGGAAAACAGTGTTTTGTGACTCCGCCTTAGCGTCAATTTGATTAGTAACATTACCACTGTCATCGTGCAGAGTGGTACTGACTGTGTCTTGCCACTGGCGTACTTTACATACGACCAGAACCTCTCTTGGTTTGATGCCAGATGTAGAGACAATGATTCTATTGTGGGAAATATTAAAAGCTTCTCACACTGAAGCCTACTCAAAATTTTGAGTTTCTATAAAACATCGCCAGTCTTGGAGATACTGTATTGTTTTGAATTTCACAACGTTTCCTGTTGTTTCTTCCTCGAAAGGGACCTGTTTTGTGCGCCATGGGAAAGCAGTTTCGTGTCATACTCATCTGTTGTTATAAATCTCTCGAATGCTGTCGATACTACTTTTTTTTTTTTTTAATTGGAGTGAAAACCGGGCTAAGCCTGCATAGTTTTGAAAGCTTATGAAGTCATGAAGCTAACGTTATATATATTTTTCTTTGATTCTCAGTGAATTTGGGTGTTAAGTTGTTCAGTCTAGCCACAACAATCCGTGTAAGTGTCATGATGCTCCCAATGTGGTCAGAATTATTTGTTGCGGAATGGTCACTGAATGTTTTCGCAGACCTTGGCTCTGGAACCAAGTCCTTGAAATAAATTTCGGAAAAAGCATTTAGTGGATTGTCGGACAGTATTTTATGCCTATCACCGACTTTAATATGCACTGTCGCAAACATATCTAGACTGGAGTAACCACCATTTAAAAAGGCTATTCGGAGAGTAGGGTGCGATCGGCCGCGAAATGGAAACCTCAGTGAAAATATAAAGTGTTTTGAAACTTCCTGGCAGATTAAAACTGTGTGCCCGACCGAGACTCGAACTCGGGACCTTTGCCTTTCGCGGGCAAAGGTCCCGAGTTCGAGTCTCGGTCGGGCACACAGTTTTAATCTGCCAGGAAGTTTCATATCAGCGCACACTCCGCTGCAGAGTGAAAATCTCATTCTGGAAACATCCCCCAGGCTGTGGCTAAGCCATGTCCCCGCAGTATCCTTTCTTTCAGGAGTGCTAGTTCTACAAGGTTCACAGGAGAGCTTCTGTAAAGTTTGGAAGGTAGGAGACGAGATACTGGCAGAAGTAAAGCTGTGAGTACCGGGCGTGAGTCGTGCTTCGGTAGCTCAGAAGGTAGAGCACTTGCCCGCGAAAGGCAAAGGTCCCGAGTTCGAGTCTCGGTCGGGCACACAGTTTTAATCTGCCAGGAAGTTTCATATCAGCGCACACTCCGCTGCAGAGTGAAAATCTCATTCCATAAAGTGTTTTGTTTCTAACAGTTAGCTATGCGATCGCGATACTTCTCTACACAGTCGGCACCCTGACTTAAATATTTGTCTTTGTGTTGTACCAACTTTCCGACATCCTTGTCATAGGAAGCAGCCACCTGTGCTGTCCGCCAATTCTCCGAGCTCGTCTGCAGCTCTCTGTCTGTTCCAAGAGGTTGTCCTGAAAGCGAACAGGTCATATGAGCAGAGATAAAAACTCAGAGGGAATCAAGTCCGGGATGTATGGTGGCCGATCAAAACTGCCCATCCAAAACGCTGCTGGAGCGTCTTCGTTGCCACAGCAGAAGGAAACGCACGACAGGTACGTTAGGCGGGGTTGCATGAAATCAGGCGAAACACAGGGCACGCACCCTTACTTGACGGCAGACACTATTTTCGAGCCATCTTTACGTGCTCACTGTGCGGTCAGAACTGGAAAGAGCGACATGACGCGATCGATTACCATACTAGACTCACTGCCTATCACATCTGTGCAAAGCATCAGCGGGTTTTCTCTGTGCTTTCCATTTTACACCTGATCGGATCTTACTTCCCAAATAGGGCTTTACGTGATTATGTTAGTGGGGTACCTGTCTGACATGAGGATCAAAATTTCCTTGAACCTTTTAAAAACTATAGATTCTCCATTGGGAGGTCGATGTGAAAATGTATTTTAGGCATAAACTATTAAATAATATTAGGAGCTTGCGACATATGGTCTTGGTGGCTATCGACGGTTGTGAGTAACCATTACACATTACAATTCAGTTTGCATAAATCACGTGGGCGAGAACAGCACACTAGTCCACCACAGACAGGTCTCCACACAGTATCGATGCACTTGCCGTTTAAGGACATGTTATGTCTTATTTGCGTGACGAGATCACTGCGGATGTGCGCTAAGAATACTCCACATGCTTACATGTGTGTGTGTGTGGGAAGTGCGGCCACGAGTGCTGGCGTCATATCCTAGCTGTGACCGCAGGCGGTTAGCGATTTGCGTGAGCTGAAATCCTGTTTGTGCTCAAACTGTTCCTAATTTTGACAGCGGGGATGTGAGCGTCATAAGTATTACAGGCAGTGTAAAATAAACTTTAGAATTTCCATCGTTGCGCAAGAGCGGAGAATCCAAAGCCGCTACACATTTTTGAAGCTGCACCTCCCAAAACGATGAATCCGTCGACCTTGCGATGGCGGCGTTGCGTTCTCTGCCTCCTATATCTTTGGGCGTGACACCCAAGGTTTTCTTTTCGTGGGGTCATGCGAAATACCTTGCGTGTACGCCACCTTTGCCGGAAACCATTCCAGAACACAAATCACACATTTTTGCTACGCCACAAACTCCACATACGCTTCCAAATGTGTGGCGTGAAATGGTTGGAGGCTTAAATGTTGTACGTGTCACCTAGGGCTTCATACAAAACACCTATAAAGAATCAAAAATTAATTTCCTCTCTGTTTTATATCTACAGTCACTGGTAATCGCTTCATTCAGTTTTAACTGTATATCCTCAGATACAAACACCTGATTTTTTAATTTTGTATATAAGAATCTGAAGAAAATAAGATTCAGTAGACTTATAGACGTCAGAGCAGCCAGTCTTACCTGACCATTATCAGTGCAAGGGAGAAGACAACCTGTGATACCCTCATGTCTTTTATGAACCAAGAAAGATATTCCACACTGTAGACTACAATACTCCAATCCCACCTCCACCTACACTGTTTAGCAACAAGGCCATCCACTGTTTATCAACAAGGCCATACAGAGGTGAGGTGGTGTATGTACCTCAGTGATGCAAACAGCCATACTGTAGATGCTACAACGTGCAAGGGGTGTCTATGCAGGAGCCAGACCAACATATGGTTCCCGATGAGGGGTAGCAGCCTATTCCTTAGTTAGAGAGGACCAGTCCAGATGAGTGGCAGAAGGTCTGGCCTTGCAACATTAGCCAACATGCCCTCCATACGTTGGCAACGGAAAAAAAGCTGTCATGCTCTCATCGATTCAGCATCTGAAATGATATACAGAACAAAGCTGAAGATAAGATGGCTAAATCGAATACGTAATGAAGAAGTATTGGGTCGAACTGATAGAAATCAGTACTGGTACAATCTGACTAATAGGAGGAATCGATTTGTAGGATATATCCTCAAGTATCAAGGAATCGTAACGGAAGGAATTGTGTGGTATTACATAAACATCGGAAAAGCTAAGCACTGAACGGTTGGAGGTATCAAAAATTCTTTATGTCATTAGGTACACCTAAAAGGATTACTTACAGATATTAGCATCTATAGGTTACATTCTGATGCACAAGTTAATTTGTTTATGATTTCTAGGCCTGTTGATTACAAAGGACTATACAAACTTTTCCTCAGACAACTCGGACGTGTCACACAGGATCTACAAAAAGTAAAGAGTGTGACTAAAGTTTTAGTCAAGGTTTTTTCCTTGGACGAGAGTATAAAATTGCACTTGCTGTGTTCTTCAGAAGTACAATGTCATGTTGTTCTGGACATACATGCATATATGCATGCATGCATGTTCGAAGAAACACAGCATCGTATTTCTGAACAACATACACACTGCAACAACGTATTTATCGGCAGACACCGGACAAGCGACATTCAGTTAAAATGACTCCCCGTATTAGAATATACACTGTGGATGTACGAGTCCAGGGGTTGCAAACACATGCTTGACGACATATCGAAGGCTGGGTGTGATCATGAAGAAAAGCAATTGAATGTACGCTAATGGGCATGATTTTATGCGCCAACTCGTCACATAAAGCCTCGAACGTCATTTAAACATATTGTAACACACTGGCACTTTTTCCTATGTTTGTCAGCGAGTGAAAGTTTATACTTTTTTCATATCTTGCCCTGTGCGACCAGCTCGTATTTCTTGTTAGGTTTTACTCGTGAGCGTGAATGTGGCGTTCCACCTTCACTACAAACAGTAAAGGGAAATACACGCATTCAGATGGGCAACAGAGGGGAGAAAAGCAGTCTACCGTATAAAGTTCGATAGAGGCACACAACACAGCGACAAAGAAAGAGAGATTTCGTCATGCGAATTTAATTATGTTTTTAATATATCACCAAGAAGTGCACACAGTACAGGAGTGAAATAAAATGTGACGACTGTTACTTCCGAACAGTACTTGAGTATATCTTAAATTGTGCAACGAGTGAAAGTTGAGGGTGTAAACTTGAGTAGGAGTCCCAACGTCATCTTCACTGTGTATTATAATTTCTGATATTAAACTGATTTTCTATGAAAAATGCTTTGAAATTCGATGTCAACTTGTGATTATATATTTTGTTAAGGGTTTACCATATAAATTTTGAAGAGGGATTTTGGGTTTTAAATTTTAATGTTAAGCAGTTAGTTAGTTTTAGCAGTAACTTTCACTAATGTCGTAATTGTCATAATCTTAAATTTGACGACAATCTATCACAACTAGTTGCCATCAATACTGGATCAGGATTAACATTTAATGAAGAGTATTGTAATGATTACATTTTTTAAAGAAAAGAATGGGTTGGGCGACATGAATTTTTTGTAAATATTGAGTAGGAATTTCTTGTTAATAATCAGTGATGAACTCTTCTCTGGTTATCAGCCGAGTGGTGGCGTCGTCTTGTCGGAACGTTTCAATGAGTTTCGTACCCATCATCTTCTGGTGAACAGCACGCCACCACTCGGCTGATAACCCGAGAAGAATTCATCAGTGGAATACGCCGAGAAAGACTGAAATCACATATACGTCTGAATCAGTGTTAGCCCAGCACCTGACCACTTTATACACCATCACACCGACGCTAGCAGACCACACTGAGAGCGCAGTGAGAGGGCTTGTGAGCTTGCCATGTGGCAGTCAAGAAAATTAGTCGAGAAGAAGCTAACGGCAGCGCGACGGCACTGCCGTAGCGGCTGCGCGGAGTGCAGGGACGCTGTCTTGTTGCCAGCTGAGTAACGCCTGTCGGTGCTGCAATATCCTCCTGGAAAGGGTGCAGGTGTTGCTGTTTAGTATTTCTAGCCGCGTGCTACTCTTGCGAATACAAGTGTATACAGAACAATTTCTCAATTGGTTGGACAGGTCGTGGCTCTTCAGCAACACTGGCTCCCTTGAAATGGCCACCAAGAAGTCCTGACCTCACCACACCTGACAACATGTGATGGGGAGTCATTGAGGCACATGCATCTGCACGTCGCTATGCTGCAGACGAGGAACTGTGCAATGCTCTTCTAGGGGCACAGACACTAGTCCCTCACCCTCTACGCACAAACACACAGAATGGTAAGAGGTGCAGAGATGACGAATTTGCTAATATTGAGTTAGTGGATAAGCTGACATAAAAATATACTCTTTATGGAAATGGTAGGAGTGGGTGGGTTCCATCACCCTGCCCGTTTCCTCCAAACTGTTGACGACCCCACCTTAACCAGGTACTATCAAAGAAACCTTGAAACCACCCATACCAAGATCTGTACAATTGAATATGACAAATTGCCGCTTTTCACACCCGCAACTACTGCCTCATGAAACCATCCTATCCAGATTAGTAACTCACTAAAATGCACAGGACTAACATTGACTGGAAACTAACATGAAATCTGCACATAGAAATCGTACAGGAAAATTATACAACAGAAGAATACTTCTGTAGCCATTTACCGATCAAACATGAGAATTGGATCTATGTAGTGTACTCCACACCTGCAAAGCTGGAAATTGCCGTGTCTCATTTTCCAGGGCCTGGAGTGTCGCCGATATTCCTATGACACCCACTCCAAACATCAGATGAATGACTACTGTCGATTGCCCAGCACCGTAAGACGTGCCTCAGTCCTACTGCAACTACAAATTCTTGATGTTGACATAGAATAGGCCAGTAGGGGCTATCTAAGGAAAGTGGCAAACGTAAATTAATGGTTAAGGCGGAGATGAACATTCTTGGGCACTAATATATATTTTTAGAAAACTGGGGTCGTCTGCATCAGCCGACATGTCTCCACAGGCCCTTACATAATCTAAGCTCTCGTATACTTAGTTTGAGCAGGACCCTCAGCTGATACACGGATTACTAAGTGTAGCTACTTCAGCGAAACCATATTGCCTGTGACAGGTATCGAACGAAACAGCGAGACCTGTTCCTCAAGAAAAGGAGGAAAGTTTGAACTTTAAAGTTCTCTTGTCATCGAGACCATTCAAACAGTGACATGGCCTCTCACTAGGCAAGGATGGGGGCAAGAATCAACAGAACCCATGTTCAAGGAAAAGCCACGCTGGTTCTCTGCAGTGGTTTGCCGAAACCACAAAAATTTAAATCTGGTAAGATGGACCGCGATTTCATCGTTACCTCTCGTAAACGCGGTGCTGAATATACCACGGCTATTGCTACAGATTTGTGGTTTCTGTCTACATCCCGTGTATGGTCATAGTGTGGGAATGTCAGGCACCCTAGCTGTATACCTCGCTTGGAACATGCACACGAAAGAAATATTTGTGGAATAATGTTTGGAGAAACTGTTTGCTAAAGCATGAGGTTGCCACATTCTACAGGCTAGTAGTGTAATTAGTCATCCAGGAACTCGTGAAAGCTTCAAAGCCACAGCATGACCAGAGAAATCTGAGTTTCAAATGTGATGTCATAAGATACAGATTCTTCTACGATATTTCTGCAGCCTTGGTCCAGGGATGGTTCCGCGTCGAGCGCCGACTGGGAGGGTCGCCAGTTTACTGCCTCACCACAGTACGCGCGCACCTGGACAGCTTTCTGTCGGTGTTTTTCGTGTCGTCGTGTGAAGTACATCGTCGTCAGGACGTTAGTGTCAGTTGTTGTGTGAGTCCACTGATAACAGAGTAGTCTGCTCATAATATCGGCCATGGGTGTTCTGGGAAAAGGCAAAGACAGCTTCAGTTTCGACAAACCCACTGGTTCCTTCCAGCCTGGGTCTTTGGAGATTCACAACTGGCTCGTTGATACAATTCATGAAACAGCTGATCAGGTTCATACAGTCTATTTTCATTCTGATATGTCTTTTTCGTTAAGTTTTTGGATCAACTATAAATAGATAGGTTGCTTTAGCCTCCATGTTCTCAGGTACTGTTTAAGCACTGAGATGGTTCCAGAAGTATGCTGCTTCCTGGTAACGAGGAACTGAAGTATACAAATGTCTGACTGTTTAATCTCCCGCCAGAAGCTGACAACAGTCGACATTTCTCTCTTATAGTCATGTGAGGGGTATACACTGCGAAGCTAGTCCATTCAATACTGGTTGTAATGTTATAGCAGGATCCGTTCAGTGGACATGGTAGTCAAACAAAACATTCCTTCTCATTTACAGAACTCTGATTACCGCACTCATGGAACGAATAAGGGCAAGTAGGGACGTGATTTCTCTGCAACGAACCTTAGACCTAATGTTCAGAGGGAGGTATTTTTGTTGAAGGTCTCCTCTGAACAGCATCGGAAACTGGGATTGGCTGGTCTCGTTTCTACTGCTCACGAGGTTGGTGCTACCTGTTCTCCGTGCGCAATGGAACAACACTTTGCAGTCTCACCATCACAGCACAGCCCTGAAATAGTTGCTGCCAAACTGGCAGTGCAGACAGTGAACACGAGAGACGTCGTATACAGGACAGTGAGGAGTCGGATGCATCTACCCCTCACACACCGCCCCCTCAAGTGAGTCTGTTGGTTGCTGCATCCTGTAGTGCTGACTCCTACACTACTGACAGGGTCGATGGTGCGAGAATGGAAGCTGAGGTGGCTAGTGTCTCTCCTAGTATCCCTCCCACAGCTGCAGTAACTCCTGCAGAAACATACAAAGGTGGGGAAGTCGTTGAGCCTTCTGTTGTTGCAAACACTAAACAACAGAAAACTGAGGCGCCCCTAGATTTATCTGTTCCGTTGACGTCCCCCATTCAGGCGACGTGGGAACGACCTTCTGTTGTTACTCCCATCGAGGGTATTTGTTTACAGGAAGTCCTGCCTGTCGACCATGATGTACCCTCTCTTGTGCGTTGATCAGAATTTCAAGTCTCTCATTCTAATTGTTTTTCACCCACTTTGGTTAATGCTCAACAACCAAAAATGAATGAGAAGGCGTTATATAACGCGATACCGTTTCCTTCTTTCTCGTCTCAACATATACCTATGGAACAAGAGTAACACAATCTGCCTGACGTTGTCGTCTACTTCCAGCAATGATAAGGATAATGTGCCGGGACATATAGATGCTAACAGTTTCTTATCACCAAAAGGCATCGTATATGACACGCTCTCGTACATGAAGTCAGTGTATTGAACAGAAAGGAAAATATTTAATAGTAGACAGTAGTTGCAGCTTAGCAATTGTCATTGCCCTAGTTTGGTCATGATTTTCTAAGATTAGGTTCACTTCAGTTCCTAGTAGTTTTCTATCATGTAGAGTTCAAACGCGCACATCACATTCTGCTTGAGTAGCTACTAATGACAGATTTCTCCTCTGTCGTCATCAAGTCTACTCCGGTGCTGCTTAAGTACAAGGCCGGTGTGTGAACGATGTCGCAGTTCTACTTCACGGAGGAAAAAACAACCAGAAAGAAAACACTTTGGCAACAGAGGTTGCGCGATTCGAATGCCGAGCAGAAAATAAAGCGAAGGAAATCCCTACGTTTGTCGCTTGTAAACCACCCTGTTCCTAACGATCGATTAAATGTACACAATTTAAATGTTTTAATTGCATATTAGGGCTTGTTTCAGTGAGAAGGGTGTGAGGAAAAGTTCTGTCAATTGTAGGGGCCACGTATGTGGCGTTGCAGAGTCGGTCGTACTAAACACGACGACAGCGTCCATCTTATGACGACTCGGCTTTGTATCACACAACGAGATCTGCCGCGAAGTGTGGAATTGTATGTGTAAATGTTCTAAGGTAGGTGACTACATCTCCATACGCGTTTCCGGGGCTGGGTTTACAGCGGTGAGTTGTCGACACTGCTACAGGTGCGAGTGCTTGCCGACCATCAGAAGCACCCGTGTAACGTAAGTGATTACAGTTTGCCCAGTGCAAAGCACCGGGGAAAATTTGGTCACTCTCTTTCAAAATGGAGGATTTCGAGCTAAATGACTGCACGAGCTACGCAGCCATCATATTCCAAAATCCTTGCTTCGATGAAAGTAGGGATGTAGGCTACGTCGGTCGTCAGAACTAAAAATCTACGAAAGGCGAAAATTTTTGACACAATAGAACGTTAATCTCTAACCCAGTATTATGAATTCCCTCTACAAGCAACGTATCCTGACACATCTTTCTTATGTCGATGTTATATCGTTAGCCGTATTCGATTAAGGAGAAGTCATAGCCTTTTATTCCCTGCAAAATCGGACATTACGGATATTACTTCAGAAAGCATAATAAAACACATCACACGTGCTCCTCAATAAATGGGCAGAAAACTATGTGCTTCCCGTCAAACCGATATTCGGTCTCCTGTGAAAACGGCCAGCTAAATGAGCCACAGTTCAACAAGAACAGAAAATCGTCGAATTCCTGCAATTCTATCGTTTGTGTAAAAAACGAATTGTCGGGACAGTGTTTGAAACGTTTGCTGTCGTTACACCTAGCCAAACGTAACAATGATAGTTATCGGACTAATACTGCGACTCTTGGGGAAATTTGGTTAACTGAATTACTACATGTGTGACACTAATACAACAACGAGATCAGTTGTTGAAATCAGTTCTTGATTCCAGGTACAGAGACTACAACTGTCTGATCTATTTGGTTTCAGATACCATCAAACAGGGACTGAAGCATGCGCTGTCTGTTTCTTCATCTCTATGGTCCATGGCATGAAGGGTGGTGTTTGTCCACATACGAGAACTAGGGGCGCATAACGCAGTCAAGCACCGTAAAATAAAGCTTTGGTGGCCTTCGTTCTCGCGGTCGCTGCTGCCCAGCGATACGACCGAATAATATCGCTGACACAAGTTTCTTTTTCTTTTCATCGCCTTTTCAGTGAATTAATTCTCGACTTGGATGCGGTCCTCCTCCATTGTGTAAAGGCCCTCGATGCATCGTTTTTTATCTGTTGCCGTTTGACGAATGCTGTTTATAGAATAAGAGGGAGAACAGCGGGACCCATTGCCACGAAGTGAAACTGGTTCTCACACTGAGTTTATATTTCGCATCGATAAAAAACAGACGATACTGTTATTTTTTTGTTGTGTCTAGACAAGCGATAGCTGGTGACAACATATCCACTAATTCTACATACATGACTAAGATATCGGCTTGAATCGAGAGGGATATTTCTAGCCCCTCCAAACATGAAAACCATGGAGTGTGAACACGTTCCCCCTTTTACCGCTTCGCATATTCTGCACAACGCATGTCATCCAGGTGAGCATAATAAAACAGTATCAAGTGAGTTAACTGGCTTGGATAAAAGCGTTTTAAAGGTATTTTTGACGATTTCTTTACGTGTTTTCCGTAAAGTTTTCTCATACAATCGCCTCCTTCTCATGTAAGTTAACACCAGCAGGAGGCAGCTGTGTCAGAAGGCCATCCATGGATGTGCGGAGAACGAAACAGCACCCTCCGGATGCATTAAAATGGTACAACTGGCCAGCGACTAGGAGTGTGATTCCCATGTGGGAACGGACACGCATCTCGCAACTGTAGGGATACGCGAGCTTCTTCTGTGGGAAGATATTAAAAATTAAGTCGCTGCACCAAGGAGGGATTCACTCTCATGTCGATGATGAACACTTGCATGTGAATTATTTCTCCGTTTTCATTTACTTCAGAAAACTGCTATTACACACGAGAAAATTAAAAACTGCCATCATTCCGCGGTCCTAGTAGCAACAATCAGTCGCTGAGACAGCAACAATGCTGTGTCGGTTGAAGGAGACATAAGATTAACTTAAAACTAAATTGGATTGGTTAAAATTAGATATAGTGGGAATTAGTGAAGTTCGGTGGCAGGAGGAACAAGACTTTTGGTCAGGTGAATACAGGGCTATAAATACGAAATCAAATAGGGGTAATGCAGGAGTAGGTTTAATAATGAATAAAAAAAATAGGAGTGCGGGTAAGCTACTACAAACAGCATAGTGAACGCATTATTGGGGCCAAAATAGACACAAAGCCCACGCCTACTACAGTAGTACAAGTTTATAGGCCAACTACCTCTTCAGATGATGAAGAAATTGATGAAATGTATGATGAGATACAAGAAATTATTCACTATAATGTGGGAAAAGTTCCCCGATATGTCACTGAAAAAACTGTAGATAATTCACAGCATGCACTGCACCTCCCCTGAGCTGCACCAGATTACGAGAATTCCGATACCAAAAGATCAGAACCAGCAATCAGCAACTGCTACAAGTAACATGAGGTTAGAAGAAACGAAACGAGATGTCACAGCAAAATAAACTCTGGAGGATGTAAGCAAAGCAGTAAAGCTGCTCATCCTACGAAACAGCAAAGCCAGGGATCCTTGAGAACAAGTCACGGTGGGATGGTGCTGCTGGAGCTGGTGTATTTTCTCCGTCTTCTTCTTCTTATGGGATCACCTCCATGGCCTCTTGTATCTCTGCAGTGTCCAGGGAGGGTCCATCTGTGTGGTGGCGTCCACCCTCAGCCCCTTGGGGGAAATTATGGTGCTAGGCAACTCTCGTTTCACAGCTCAGCATACACCAGCCAATTTCTGTTTATGATTGTGAGCTTCTTCTGCTAGGCTCTCAGAGCTGCGCCTTCTCCCATAGTGGTTTCGAGACTGCTCCCCCATCAGCAGTGGCAGCACACAGCGTACCATCCTTGTCATCACCAGTGTTTTGATAGTGGCCTCCCTCCTCATCTCCTGCCAGAGACATTGAAGAGTGGTGTGGCCCTGCACCACAAGGCTGCATGTCTCCTCATGATGTCACAGACAGGTGACTGAGTCTCTATCAGAACTGCGCAGTGATGCACACTGCAGCTAGAGTATATGGACTTCAAGAGTTTCAGATCCAAAACTGCTGCTGTTTTTCTATGCTTTCTTCTTCTAGATAGCCTTGTGATTTAACTAAAGAAATTCATGCCATTACATAAAGCAATGGTACGAAACTGCTCGATGATTTTTGAGCATTCAAAATAGTCTTGTGAATGTACTGCAAATATGCATCTGTAGGCCTAAGGACAAACTATAATTTTAATTTCGTTACTGCTCCCTCACCTTGGAGTTTACCTTTTTTTTAATATAAAAACATACATATGAACAATAGCAACAGGACTCCTAAAGAATATAAGAATTTATTTTCCAGATTATTTCAGTAAATTTTCATCTCCACTTATACTTCACAACGTGCTGTATGCACATTAGAGCCATAATATTTAAGCCGGCCGGAGTACCCGAGCGGTTGAAGGCGCTACAGTCTGGAACCGCACGACCACTACTGTCGCAGGTTCGAATCCTGCCTCGGGCATGGATGTGTGTGATGTCCTTAGGTTAGTTAGGTTTAATTAGCTCTAAGTTCTAGGGGACTTATGACCACAGCAGTTGAGTCCCATAGTGCTCAGAGCCATTTGAACCATAATATTTAACAGAGTAATATCCTGAGACACTGTTCATTAAATCAAGAAACATGACAAACATCTTTTATTTCCCTGATTTTCCCGGTCTGTAGGACTTCAAATAGAAAAAATATATGTGGTTTTTATATTCTTCAGTGAAAATGCTGCCAGATATGCTATGTATTTAATCAAAAGGCACTTATTTCCTATTTTTTCTTTCTACACTGCTTAATGTGTGAAATACAGAATCCATGAAAACAAGTTTCAGTAGGTCGTTTAAGTTCAAAATCTTTTCAGGAATAACTATATTTGTATAAATCAACAAAATTATTGTGTAGATTGTTGTGTAATTCACCAGCACTAGCGTGTATCACACTGAAATAAAAATCTAAATATGTATCGAGAATGATAAAAAGAATAATAAATATTTTCATATTTTCGAGCCACTGAGTGCATGAAAATTTATTCTTCAGCACAGAAAGGTTATATGAAAATATGGATCAGTAAAAGCTTACAAAAGACAGACAAATAAATAGAAAACACTACAGTACAAGATACTGAGATGTTTGTCCCACTATAGAAACAAAGTTATTTTCTTGTATCAGCTGAAGAGATTTGTGCACGAATTATAACCAAAGGTAAACTGTGTTGACTGCTAACTATGTTTTACTTAGCTCCAAAGTCATAGCTTGTGCCTATTTGAATATTTATTTTATTTTGGATAATACCGATTGTACTGAAGGTACTGGTTGATGTCATTGTTGTCAAACTTTGGTTTCTTCCCCATAGCAACAGTCCCAACTAAAAAAGGACATAGAATAAATTATTCATCGTTGCACTAATTCCTGTTATTTGTCACGAAACGGATGTGAACTCCATAGCAAATGGTTTATTTGCCTATAATGGTTATAGGGCAGAGATAAACTATTTTCATCGGTGATATTTAGTTAAAGGAGAAGAAAGTACAGTTATTAGAATCATGAGTGCTGACTCAGCTTCACCATTCAAAGAGAATTTACTACATGAATAACAGGAGAAAGTTTACTGAGAGCACACAGAAGATGAGAAGTCTCCCTCCACAAAAATATTCTTACAATTCCAGAAATAAATTAATTTGAAAAATATAAAAAATTGCCAGCATACTTTCACTAAGAAATCTGTCTTGCCACTGAAAGACATCAGGCAGAAAATAAGAAATCTCAAGATATTCATAACGAACCAAAAGATTACCTCACTAGCCACTTCAGTACTTTATCAGAGTCCTTGTACTCAGGTGCGTAACTTCCAGTTCAAGGTATTCTTCGTATTAACTAGGTTTTTATTCCAGCATCTAGGCTGATGATGATCTCTAAAATTAATAATGCAACATAAATGCTTAAGATAAAGTAAAAGGATAAAAACGGCAGCTGGATATTACAACAGGAAAGCGAAAACTGTTTTTCTATTTCTCTCCTGCCACAATTTATTGTTTGAATATGTCACATGTTATTCTATAGCGCCTCCTTCTGGGTGTTAACATATACCTCGACTTGTTCAGCGGAATGGGATTTTTAGAATGTGATGCATCAATGAATGAATAAAGAAAGGCCGGCCGGTGTGGCCGTGCGGTTAAAGGCGCTTCAGTCTGGAACCGCATGACCGCTACGGTCGCAGGTTCGAATCCTGCCTCGGGCATGGATGTGTGTGATGTCCTTAGGTTAGTTAGGTTTAATTAGTTCTAAGTTCTAGGCGACTGATGACCTCAGAAGTTGAGTCGCATAGTGCTCAGAGCAATTTGAACCATTTTTTTTTAATAAAGAAAATAGCAAAGAGCACACAGAAAAACACTTAATGCACAGCAGTACAAGAAAACCAATCAGGAAAACCAACCATTCCTCCCTCAGTTTATTTTCATCACAGCAAGGTCTGTATTAGCTGCAGTTGACCCAATGAATTCTGACTAGTTTTGGAACTTTATACTTTACACTTTGTAGCATATACTTTATACTTCATTGCTCTCAGTTATTACCTGACATTATGATTATGTACTTACAAAAAGCTTGTAAACAAGGAAATGTTAGGTAATTTGCAAACAGTGCTATCTGCAGTTGAATGGCAGCCTGGGTTACAATAAATGGCAGCACCTGATGAATGTAAAGGTTTATTCCAGACCATAAAATACATATTTGATTATATCTACCCGCATAAGACCAAAAAATGTCCTGCAAACATGCCATAACACAGGCAAAACTGGTGAAAGAAAAATATAGTGTATTTGTGAAATAAAAAAATTAAAATGCCTTCTAAGAGAATTACATGATCTCTTCAGAGCTCGAACGGGTCCCTGCTCAAGGGGAATGTTTTACAGCAAATATTTAAAGGTAACACGAATTATTAGAACAGATGTAGCAGAAGTCAAAAAGAAGAAAAATGATAGCTTCTTTGAAGGAACTCAGAAACCACACAAAGCAGTCAGTTCCATAGCAGCATTACGGCGAGAGGCAGATGCAAAGGAATAGTGTTTTTATGGGACATTAAGTACAAAGTTTTCTGATTGTATCACGAACCTCCAGAGGGCTGGAGAAATAATTTGCACAAGAGAGAAAAACTTTAGGTCGTGAATTAGCTAATGTAACTAAAAGATCCTTCAGGATACCTGGGTGGCAAATGAAAATACGGTTTCTCCAAGAAGGCATAGTTGACAGTGCAGGCAGAGGATATCCTGAGAAAATTGTAACTTTCGTGAGAAATAGTGTACTAAGTATTCGACATGGAAATGTCTTTTGATTCGTGGAAACCGCTTTACTTCCTGTAAGAAAGACTTGATTTTAGTGGATGATAATACGTTGTTCAGCATTCGATTAATTTAACGAAACACAAGTGTATTCCTTTTACATTTTTCATTGTGCAGGTGTTGTTTCGCTAATGACAATAGAGTTCAAAGATCTTTATTATATGTTCCCAATTTCATGCACAAGATGTTTAAATGAGTAGTTTTCCACTGCAATTCCACTAAGTAATTCTGTGAAGTGGTTTCATCTGAATCATTACAAACAACATCATCTGGGACGGAAGTTTTTTAATGTCTCTATGTTTCTTCTACGGATTTGACGTTCTGTTGCATGTGGCGTGCTATCACTGGCGCTACTACCACAATGAAAACTACGCGACGGAAATTCGTTGCTTTTAAGGTCCCGTTTGCCCAGTAAATTAAGCGATACCGAACGCAAGTTTCTAACATAATCAGTTGCTTTGAAATGGTGGGAGCATATTCTAGCATTTGCAACACTCGCAGCGTCTTTTCTACAGCACTTCGATAGGCAAATCTTCTGCAGACGTGCATCGCGAGGGAAACCATGAAGCACTACTTCAGTCGCTTTGGTATTGCGATTCTGACAGTTAGAGCCAACAACATCACAACCTGGCACTCCTTGAACACACTCAGAACACTTGTAGTAGGACATAATTCACTACACAAACGAAACTAAGTGAAAACGAAAACACGCACCCTACAAATATGGCCACCAAGTGGTCCTGTCTGACTTCATGTACATAGCATCAGTAACGCGTTTGGTTCTGCGCAGCACTTAGTGTAGTCCCTGACCCGAAACAAGAATAACCAATTGGATTTCACGACATTCAGGTCGGTTCACGTGACGCTGTTTGCTTTCAAATTCGAAAATTTCATGCTAAATTTCATCGTATTCTGTCTCTTCCTTCCTTATAACTTGCGTTTCATAATAGTATGGCATCTGAAGACATTGTCGCATCAAAGATTCTTGGTTCAATTTGTTACAGTTCAACAGCCGAGTAGAAAAAGGATAACATACCATTTACCAAGTTTTTGAGAGTACGAGAAAAACTTTTTACTGCCCAAACCACACATCGTATTGAAACCTTCACTACTAAGCAATTGTAATAGTATTAACAATGGTTATGCCTCAATTCAATTCAATTTATTGCTCGTAATACGTAATTTTACAGGCATGTGCGTTTTCAGCTAAGTATAAAGTTTTTACAGTTACAATTTTTCAGTTTACATTATTTCTTATTACGTTTTAATTAATGATGAATTACAAGATATAAGAGCATTTTTGGATAAGCCACAGCTTGACTCGCTTTTTAAAAGCATCCCCTGTCAGTATCTTAACTTCATCTGGTAACAAGTTATTAAAAACAGCTCCTTTGGCACAGGGGCATTTCAGTGTTAATCTTCTGTTAACCATATGAAAATCTTTTCTATAACTTGTTTCGTAGCTAAGAATATCCATGTTCCTTTTTGTGATCTCAGTGTCTTCTTTCACTAACATTGTAGTTTCTAAAATATACATGGCATAAACTGTGAGAATATCGTGTCTAATGAATAGGGGTTTGCAGAAGTTCCTGGTTTTGCTTTTGCTGCGATCCTCAAGGCTTGCTTCTGCAGTATTAAAACTCATTTCATATTAGTTTGCCATGCCGCACTCCACAATACTGTTTTATAAGACAAGAAAGGATGCACTAATCCATAATATACAGTCCTTAGAGCTTCAGAATTAAGATATGGTGATAATCTTAATACATATAGACTGGGTGTTATTTTGTTACAGACATAATCAGCTTGCTGCTTCCATGAAAGTACGTCATCTATGCATAAACCCAAGAATTTACCATCTGTACAGGTTTCTGGTGGAATTTCATCGATCACAGTATCTTCTGTTTGGACCATTTGGTTTAAAAGGCATAATATTAGACTTTTATGTTTACTTTTTGGTTCTCTCTTTCAATGTTCTCTTGCCTTTTCAATAAAGTTATTTGTCTATTCAGCTAGGATGGGCTCATCATCTACATAGCAGACACCAGCTGTATCATCTGCATACATAGTGATCAATTGCTTACTGTCAAGATAACTTGGGAAATCATTTACATAGCGTATGAATAGGACTGTACCTAATATAGAACCCTGAGGAACACCAAAAGGTATGTTTCCTTACTTGACCTTCTCTGCTCTAGTATTTCTCCATTAGAGTACACAATCTCAATACACTGTTGTCTACCCTTTACATATGTTTCTAGCAACTGTATGAGTGTTCTAGTGGCAGCATTCTTCGCAGTTTTTGATAAGAGCACATCATTATGTTCTCTATCAAAAGCCCTTGGGAGGTCCAGGAATTCTGCTGATGCTTGGGATTTTTGTTTATTTTTTTCAAGTACATTATGGGCAAATTGTAGTGCTGCTGAAGTGGTACGTCAACATTTTCTGAAACCATGCTGGAAATCATTTAATATCTCAGCATTGTAGTAATGTTCAAAGATTTCTTTTTATTATTTTCTCTATCAGTTCGCTGAAAGTTGAGATTAGGGCAATGGGTCTGTAGTGATGTACATGCTTTATTTCCCCCTTTTTGTGTATTGGTTTCACTACAGATAGTTTAAACTTGTCATGGAACAAAATGTCTTCGGGAACACAGTTTATTAGATGAACTAGTGGTTTCATTAGTTGATGTTCACATTTCTTCGATAGATATGGAGAAATTTCATCTAATCCTGGTGATTTTTTTATTTCTGAGGTTATCAATAAGCTGCATAATGTCATATGTGCTTACTGCATGTAGTGTACAGCAGTTTTGTTTGTTACAGGACTCATATGAGTGCTGTGTATCCTGTTTCATAGAGACATCGTTTTTGGCAGGATCTATGAAGTAATTATTAAGGACACTGCCGACTAGAAGGGGATCAGACATATCTTCATTATTCACAGTTAATAGTGTATTATTAATTTTGGTTTTTGTTTCATTGTTTCTGATTTTATATACAATTGACTAGCAAATCTTTGAGTTGTTATCGGAACCACGCATCTGTTGGTTTATTATTTCAGATTTTAATCTCTTGACTTCTTTTCGATACTTATATTTCTACTGCTTGTAGAGTTCTTTATGTAACTGTGAGTTAGTCTTTGTACACTATAAGTGTTTCCCATTTTTTCTTTCAGATCTGTTGTTTTAAGATCTAATGGCACAGGTGTTGTTTTGAAGGCTGATTTTTTTGGACACTCACATTTTTAATGGCATGGCTTTATTTAAGTGTTCAGTCATAATTTCTGTGAACATGTTCCATTTATTGTTAACCCCAGTGGTACTTATAAATGATTCCCATGATTACCAGCCTACTCTGTGTCTTAGCGTAGCAATGTTGTTTGCAGATAATATTTTCCTGTGCTCGTAAGTTTTTCTTGGTTAGATTTTTGTATTACATTTTAATACTAGTGTTTGGCGTAAATTATCTGAGAGGTGGCCATTTATTATGTCTGTTGAGATGATGTGGTCATAATTTGCGATAACATTATCAACTGAACTACTATGAGTGTTACCTATTCTGGTGGGTATAGTCCAAGAAGATCTTTAGCCCCTTAAGACAGGTTGCAATCTGTAAAACGTTTGCTGCCCTGACTGTCATGTAAAGTGTTGATGTTCACATCTCCCCAGTACGACAAGATTTACACTGCTACAGCCTGACATTAATTTACTTAAAAATCCATCAAGTGATTTCAGAAAAGCATCTAAGTTTCCATGGGGGGATCTACACTCCTGGAAATGGAAAAAAGAACACATTGAGACCGGTGTGTCAGACCCACCATACTTGCTCCGGACACTACGAGAGTGCTGTACAAGCAATGATCACACGCACGGCACAGCGGACACACCAGGAACCGCGGTGTTGGCAACCGAATGGCGCTAACTGCGCAGCATTTGTGCACCGCCGCCGTCAGTGTCAGCCAGTTTGCCGTGGCGTACGGAGCTCCATCGCAGTCTTTAACACTGGTAGCATGCCGCGACAGCGTGGACGTGAACCGTATGTGCAGTTGACGGACTTTGAGCGAGGGCGTATAGTGGGCATGCGGGAGGCCGGGTGGACGTACCGCCGAATTCCTCAACACGTGGGGCGTGAAGTCTCCACAGCACATCGATGTTGTCGCCAGTGGTCGGCGGAAGGTGCACGTGCCCGTCGACCTGGGACCGGACCGCAGCGACGCACGGATGCACGCCAAGACCGTAGGATCCTACGCAGTGCCGTAGGGGACCGCACCGCCACTTCCCAGCAAATTAGGGACACTGTTGCTCCTGGGGTATCGGCGAGGACCATTCGCAACCGTCTCCATGAAGCTGGGCTACGGTTCCGCACACCGTTAGGCCGTCTTCCGCTCACGCCCCAACATCGTGCAGCCCGTCTCCAGTGGTGTCGCGACAGGCGTGAATGGAGGGACGAATGGAGACGTGTCGTCTTCAGCGATGAGAGTCGCTTCTGCCTTGGTGCAAATGATGGTCGTATGCGTGTTTGGCGCCGTGCAGGTGAGCGCCACAATCAGGACTGCATACGACCGAGGCACACAGGGCCAACACCCGGCATCATGGTGTGGGGAGCGATCTCCTACACTGGCCGTACACCACTGGTGATCGTCGAGGGGACACTGAATAGTGCACGGTACATCCAAACCGTCATCGAACCCATCGTTCTACCATTCCTAGATCGGCAAGGGAACTTGCTGTTCCAACAGGACAACGCACGTCCGCATGTATCCCGTGCCACCGTACGTGCTCTAGAAGGTGTAAGTCAACTACCCTGGCCAGCAAGATCTCCGGATCTGTCCCCCATTGAGCATGTTTGGGACTGGATGAAGCGTCGTCTCACGCGGTCTGCACGTCCAGCACGAACGCTGGTCCAACTGAGGCGCCAGGTGGAAATGGCATGGCAAGCCGTTCCACAGGACTACATCCAGCATCTCTACGATCGTCTCCATGGGAGAATAGCAGCCTGCATTGCTGCGAAAGGTGGATATACACTGTACTAGTGCCGACATTGTGCATGCTCTGTTGCCTGTGTCTATGTGCCTGTGGTTCTGTCAGTGTGATCATGTGATGTATCTGACCCCAGGAATGTGTCAATAAAGTTTCCCCTTCCTGGGACAATGAATTCACGGTGTTCTTATTTCAATTTCCAGGAGTGTATATGACGTAGAAAGGAATAGCGCAAAATGTGATTTTAAGAATTGCAATTTCGAAATGTTTGTCAACACAGAAATTGTTCCCTGAGGTAGTTAAGGTCTTACATTTTTTTTTGGGGGGGGGGGGGTAGTTGGCAACACCACCACCTTTCGTGTGTGTTCTGCAATACAACGTAGCTAGGTTGTAGCCTTCTAAATTTGCAATACTGAACGTTGTTCACTGTTTTCTGGTGTTCTGTCACTATTTCTACATGTGGAGATAGTCCTGTGATAAATGATTCAAAAGCATCTGTTTTGTTTCCTAAGCCCTGTTCATTATAATGCAAAATCAATAAATTATTCTCGTGTTGACTGACGTCTGCTTGAGGCACATATGAAACACATACACTTGCATCTGGTGCTGCGCTGGTGGAAGGTTTTATTGTCTTAAAAAATATCGCTCTTGTCCTGCCGATGTATTGTTTTACTGACTTAGTGTTTCGTGGTTGATTCTCCCAAGTATTCGTTATTTTTGTTCTTGCGAGGGATGGCCTCTGTAGCACAACACTGCACATTCAATTTGCTGGTCACTATTTCTTGGATCCGTTATATAACTAAGTCCTTCCCTAGTCTGTTGAGATGTAAGCCATGGAATGTGTGGAATCTTCTTACTTCACAGTTTATGTCCACAAATGTTTAAATCTCATGCATATGTTTAGCATATGTTTATTTGTGCTTTGCTCTTCTTTATTAACACATGACCAGGCACGTCATGCCAATGTGGAACAGAGAAGACTATCACGTTGGAACTTCTCTGCTCATGTAGCCTTCTTTTAAGTGAGGTCACTAGGTCTTTCGTTTCATTTTTTGCTAAGTTATTTGTTCCCCCTAAGAACACGAATAAGTCGTTATTTGTTGTTGCTGTTTTCATGTCATGATTCTTGGAAGTGACTGCCAGAAATTTCTGCACCTGGTTTCAATATGCTAGTAATTTTGTTACTGCTTCTAGACTGAAATTTGGCTGCTCTGTTCCGTCCTTGAGTATGTGCAAACAGGTTTAATTTATACTTTTTTGCTGGTAGATGATAATTGTTTTTAGGCCTGCCAGTACTTGGATGTTGCGTGGTGGCACTGTTTGTTTTGTCTTTTTTGTCCATATTAGTCGATAATCCAACTACAGGAAAACTTGAATGTGATTCACTGTCGGTGACTATACTCACTGTTGCATTGTTTTTTTCCTGTGATTGAAAGCAACTCTGTCGTTCTTTGTCTCTGATGTCCATTTTCTTACCATTTCGTTCGACACAGCTCGTTGAGATATCAGTCTACAGCTGAAAGCACTTCAAAAGGGTTCTCGTGCAAAAAGATTATTTCACCAGTATATTTACTGTTTACACGATTTTGTATCTCTTGCGTGCTGTTAATCAATTTTTTGCTAGCAGGGGCGACGCTTTGCGGAATTTCTCGACTATTAGGATCACTTTTTCCAAGCTGAAAATTCGAAATTTCCACTTTCAGAGCACTGATTATACATTGTAAGCTGGACACATATTCGTTTAACTTTGTGATTTCGTATTTACAATTTGCACACGCCTCCTTTTTAATGGCAAAATTAACACTTTTTATCAGAGAACCACGTCTAACTTTCACGTTGATCGCCATGTTGAAAATCAAAATGTGTAATAGGAGTGTCATTAGTTAATGAGTAATTAATGGTTAAGCATGACAGAATACTATCCTTTTTCCAATTCTGTTTAAACACCTCTGTCAATAATGATAAGGAAGGCTATTGGGAAGGCCTAACAATCATTCTTTTGATTATAAATTTGAAGGTTATTAGTTTGATTAACTTTTCCTTTAATTACAAATTTGAAGGTTATTAGTTTAATTAACTTAAGTCAGAAAATAGTCCGAAACAAATCACTGAAGACAATAGCTATTATCTACAGCTGTTAATGGACAATATATTTTCTGAAAGAACAAAATGTGGACCTACTAAAATTTACAGAATCATTTCGAGATGCTTCACTCATCAATGTCGCTGATCCCTGTGACAGAAGTATTCCGCAGAAGGATCTCATCACAAAATGACCTGTCTTTTTCAGGCACATTGTGTTTGAACCTGTAGACGTCCTCCAGCTTCTTAGAACTGATCGTGTTTTTTATTACATATATTATTCCTTTCAGAAGCTCTACATCCTCTTCCTTCTTCAGTTCGAATGTCCCCCCATCTAGGCCATCGATGGATGAATGTGTGGTAGGAATGGAAGTATATTGGGAAATAAAGGGATATGTTCATAAATTTTAGCTGTAGTCGTTGCAAGAGTATTTCCACGGTTTGAATGTTTTTCTCTCATGTCAATAGACGACTGAATACTCTGTAAAACCTTGTTTAAACGTTGTACCACTTTATTTGAACCACCATGCAAACTAACATACGCCTTACAACAAGTTTCCACCCGATTTCTTTCAACGCGAAGTATCAGCAGTATGACGTGTTTTGTTTGGATTTTCTGTGGTTGGTCTCTGTCTAACAATATCGTGTCTTTCTATCACTTCTAACAGATATGTGTCTCCTACATTTTTCGGGCATCGACTGTACAAATTTTCGATCACACTCCGTTTTTCTGTAGCACTCAAACCAGCCATGCACTTGTTACAGCATTATCAATTTAAACGAGTTATTTTAGCTTCCCCCAAATAATTCTTTCTTGTGACAAATCCTTCACCCCTTTCTTCAGCTGGTTTCTCCATTTACTTTGAATGATTATCTTTTTTCACTTTACTTAGCTTTCATCTACACTACTTTCTCACCTAATCCAGAAATTTTTCACAGAACACAAAAGAATGCTTCACTCGCTGTGAAATATCTACTACCTGCTGAATATAAGCGCACCCATGCAATAAGCAGTTCGAACTTACATTGTTACAGAAGCTTTCAACAGATCTAGCTCTCATTGTCAACCCATTGTTCCACCATTTCTAAACATCTATAACAATTATGCACCTATGAGTGAAAAAGTATAACATTCCTGGAATATAATCTCTATTCCACTCAACTAAATTTAGAATTTCTATTATATCATTGAAATTCGACTGGAATATTCCCCTTTGTTCATTTACTGGAGAGCATTTGGCCACAAAATGTCTATCACAATCTAGCATCCCTTTTCTTGTCACTACAGTATAAAGATATAACCTTGCCCTAATTGATCCCATCAGTCTATTTAAGAAAGGGCCCACCACTCCCACCAGCGATTGAATGAAAAAAAAGCTTTGGTTAGTACCAATCAGCTAGTGTACACTACGCCACTTACTCAGTTGGTGTTACTTTGGCGTGATATAGGCAATGCCCCTAGGCTCTGGATCTGTTCACCAGTTCTTCTGTGTGTGTGCCTGTTCATCGTCAGTTTATTCTGCCTTCAAGATTGCCTGTTCATCGGCACTCTGTTTTGTGCACCATTCTCGTTACTGTCCCCATCTCCATTTCACTGCTGTTTATTCACTATTCTAACATCGTTACTACCATCACTGCTACCATCAGCGCTGCCTTCACGCTGCTACCATCGCTAATGCTGCAGAATACGTCAGCCATGTCAAATGATAACCCTAGGGCCACCATACCTTTTCCAACCACTACCCTAATAGTAGGAAAACAGGGGTGTCATCCCAAAGTACTGTCATCGAAGATGGCGGCCGTGACGTCAGCTGTTATCCAAATACACCCTGCTGATGGCTGTAGCTCTCTAAATACAAATATCTTTACCATTCTTATGACTTGACGTATGCCTCTCCTCGTCATCACAGTATTGCACGCCAAACCCATACCTTCCTTATGACTGGACATAGTCATTTCCGTTGCAAATTTTGGAACACAAACACATAGTGTATGAGCCTCAGGCTCAAGGCGAACCTGTCAGACATCCCCCACTACTAAGTATAATACATTGTCAATAACTGATTGCCTTCGATACGAAGTAATACTGCCCAAAAATCAACCATGGGTCGACATGTTTAATAAGTTTTCTCGCGAATGGTTCCACTGTGTCCTACAGAGAGAGGCTTAATCGTCTTACATGCAGCGAAATGTAGAAAAAAAGCACAACCATCACAAAAGTCTTGGTTCTACATGGAATATACACAGTGTTCACTGGAGCATACTGGGATTTGGAACTGAGTCCTCCCATTCAAGCACATACGTGCATAGGATCCTGTGGAGAAGTCATTCATTGATTACAACCACTACCGAATCATATTGCTAACACCCTCATATCTCGAAACGATTCACCTTTCTCGAACCTATCTGCTACAGTAAAATTCGATCCTTGTTTTAGGTAGCTCCCATGCATCTTGCAACTGCAGTGATTTCTTCAGCTTTAAGAATGTGATTGTTCCAATTTAAGTCGGAACTGAGTAGGAGTTGGGGGAAAATATATCTATCACCTTCTGCAACCCAGTATAAACAAGCTGAGCTGGGTTACTGTCAGAGGACTGTGTTTTGACCAACATCCCTGTTTGGCCATAATCCCTCTACACTACTCCTACCAAACACCTTACTCTCACTCTCTTCGTCAAAATGACTGTTACCTGTGCCACTATCTTTATCCAAGCAAATAACCCCATTCTATACCACTTCCTACCACACACAGGCCATACCTTTTCAAACCGTATTAGTGTTGACCTTAACATCCATAACCGGTCCCCTGTTGAACTCCAGTGGTGGCATCATTTTACTGACTCTGTCCATGGTGATATAATACCTCTCCCACTGCGCACTCGCCCTGAAAGCAGTTCCACTCCGGATGTTGTCCTCATGCCCCCTAACCTCAATGAGTGCATTACTGAGGCAGTCCTGATCTGTCACAGCTTCAAATTGCAGTTCATGAATTCACAACTTGTATCCTTCAACACGCTACCAAATTTAAAATGAGGTTTACTATTGTAGATATTACATCATAAATAGTTACAGGTAGCAACTAACAGGCACAGGCAAGTATGTGTTCTAACAGCTACTTCTGGTCAGGTGACCTTTCTCCATGTAATGGAAGTGACATGTTGTCGCCTGAAATGGGTGCAAATTGATTATTTCATTGCTGTAGCTTTCAAGTGGTTGCACGTTTCATAGGAATGATAATTAAATGTAAACTCTGAGTGTACCATGAAATTTCCACTCTCCCCTTGTTAAGGCCTCGCTATAGACGTAAATTCTCCGCCAGGTTATTATACATAAAGATTTGGTTATGTCTTTTAGGGCTGATGTTATGCAAGCAAAAAGAATCAGAAGTACAGATATATTAAAAGCTGAAATCGGGAATGTTTTAACTTCAGTACCTGATGACACATGCAAAAAGTATTCATGTATATTGTGGTGTTGAAGAAAGTATTCATAAGTGAGTCTCTCCCCTCCCCCCTTGCAGTTTTGCAGTTTATGTACTATATATTCGTTTAGTACACGTCGAAATACTCGTGGGAACGTTGTCCATTACTCAAAACACATTTTCTGAATTTACCTTGCACTTTCAATTTTTATGATGAAAAGTGAATCGCTTGTATTTAAATGTGGTACGAACGAAAATATAAGGTTAACTATAGGTCCGTCTGTTACCTTTATTAGGCATTCGTCGATTCTCAACTGAATTATCATCTTTCACCCTAAAGTAGACCTCGAGCTACTCTACTGATCAGTCTGTCGCCTCAACCAATACTACAAAAGTGTATGTATGTGTGTGTGTGTGTGTGTGTGTGTGTGTGTGTGGGAGGAGGGGGGGATAGTCCAACATCACCCTACCCAACAGTGGTACAATCCTGTGTACCTTCGCCCACGCAATTGACAGTCATTTGGAGAATAAGTGCATCTACATCTACATGAGTAGTCTGCAGTTCACAATCCCGCCTGAATTACTTTCCAACTCTTTCTCTACCGGTCCATTCTCGAAGAGCGTTAGGAGTAAACCAACACTTAAATCTTTCTGAAACATCTCTGCTTTCTTATTATAACGCTCCTTTTTCTCTGACAAAATATTTTCGCATTCAGAGGAGAAAGTTGACGATTGAATTTTCATGAAAATATACAGCCACAACGGAAATGACGTTGCTTTGATGAGTGTCACAGCCCCTTGCGTATCAAATCTATGACATTCTGTCCTATCATTTTACGATAACACAGAACGAGCTGCTTTTCTTTCAACTTTTTCGATGTCCTTCGTCAATTCTATCACATAATAATCCCAAACTGCACAGCAACATTCCATGTGAGGACCAACAACTACAGTGTAGGTAGTCTCTTTAATAAACTTGTTGAAGGGGTTATTCTGCTTGATGTACTCCCTCATGATGCAAAGATCAGTTCTGAAGTGTATTATGCTACCCTCAGCAAACTGAAGAATTGTTCGTCACCACAAAATTTCAACGATCTTCTCCTTCACCCAAGCCTGTACACTACAGCCCGAATCTCTTAACTTCCGACTTCTATCTGTTTTGCCCAATGAAGCGTGCACTCCGCAGGAAGCAATACATGGACGATGGGGTTGCTATTGATGCTGTAAGGCGTTGGCCCAGACGTCGACCAGCAGAGTGGGACTGTCTGGGCATACAGGCCCACCCAGTGAGGAGAGTATGGTGAAAAATAAAGTCTTTAGCCAAACAATGCGGAAAAATGTGGTGTATTGGACTCCCGAAAAAAAATCAACCGGCTTTCATAAAAAAATACGTTACATTACTTATTGAAAGTATCTTGTATATCTCAGTGATATGTACAAGAGGCAATATTAAAAAACATTCTGAAAATAGATACGCAATTAACCTAGCTGGTGAAAGGTATTGCTAGCAGCAGCAGGGTTGCGCTAATACGAAATACATCTCTCAGACTTTTTTTATTTTTTTATTTATTTTTTTTTTTTTGTGGTCTTCAGCTTTAAGACTGTGTTGATACAGCGCTTCACACTGCCGTATCCTATGTGAACCTCTTCAACTCTACATAACCCTGCTTCCCACACCCATTCAAATCTGCTTGCCACTGTTAAGTCTTGGCAGCCCTCTACGAAACTGACGATCTCTTGGTGCCTCAGAAACAGTCCTGTCAACGGATTCCTTCTTTTACACAAGTTGTGCCGTTATTTCCACCTCCCCAGTTTGGTTTGGTATGTCTTCACCAGTTACGCGATCTACATATCTTAACTTTTGTATCCTTCCGTAGCACTACAGTTCGAAAGCATCTACTGTCTTCTTGACAGATCTGTTTGTCGTCTATTTTCACTTACATACAACGGTACACTCCACACAAATACCTTCATAAAGTACTTTCCAGTATTTAAATTTATAATCAATGTCACCATGTTTTTTTCCTTTTCGGAAACGCTTTTCTTGCTACTGCCAGTCTGCATGTTATCCTTTCGTCTTCTGCCTTCTCACCTACTGTTTCAAGTCCTTGAACTCCTACAACTGGATTCTGTACGATTTATAGATAATCTTGTGTCCTTGCGTCTTATCCTTTATATCTCTAGAGCTTCAAACAAATGCTATAAATATGGATTCGCCTTTCTTCTATGTTCTAAGGTAAGTGGTAAGATCAGTATTGCCTCACGTGCTCAATCTCAGGAATCGAACATTCTGCTCAAGTTCTTTTGTATACACTCTCACTTATACATTCCTTCCACCTTCCGGCTTTCTCTTTTCTCCTTATTTCTGGTTGTTTCTCTGGCCTCCTGATATTTGCACAGTTGCTCCTTTTTGCTCCTGCAAAATTGAAAAGCGAGTTTTAGTGCGAGGAAACGATAACTCTGTTGATTTTGCGTCCAAGCCGCTCTGAATTTGCGAATCTGCACTTTCTGCTAATGTCAGTTTTTAGACTTTTGTATCCCTGCTGACTACTTGATTTACTACGATGTATTTTTCCCTGTTCCTGATTAATACCTTGTATATTGTCTTATCCAAGAACTTCTTTGCGTCTTTCCTATTTTCTACCCCTCTCCCTTCACTACTTCTTTTGTCACAGGTACCCGTTTGTCTTGTAGTGTATCCTTCCCCTGTTTCAGCCAATCGTTGTCTAGTGATGCTTTTAGGATTGTCGGCAACCTCTCGATCTCAACTTATTAGGGTTCTTCCTTCTCTTTAATTTGTTACCTTTAACTATCTCTTTGGTTGTTATCTGCAGTTTCTAAGCAATAAATTGTCATCAATCTGAATCTGCACCTCGAGATTTCTTAACACATTGCGTACCGCTCACAACGATTTACATGTTTCCGTGTCCAGCTGTTGTGCACGGATCACATAAATTTACGTTTTTCGTTGTGCTCGAGTTTTCTGAACCTGTTGCTCATGGCAATTACTATTTCAGTTCAACAAAAGGTTATGTATGAAGGCGAGGGTTAGTGCAGCGATCTACAGTACGAACTGATTTTTATATTTCGATTTACCGCCAACAACCAGTAGCGGTAAATAGTACTGTTGTTGCCTTGCGCGGTATGGAGCGAAAACTGTTGACTGGAAGCGAGATTCTCTCTGAACTGTTTGCAGACAATTGTTCTGATGTTCCAAATGATTCAGATGATGTTGTTGTTGTGGCAGTGGAAGTGAAAAAGAAAGTAACGCGGCTATAATCAACCAAACTGAGACAATTGTGACCGATTTATGTGACGAAACTTCTGATAGGGAATGTTGGCAGAAGAAGATCAACACCATTATTTTAGAAACATTTAGTGTAATTCGACAGGTAAAAACCGTTCCCGGTGAGGTCAATACCGTTATAAGCAGTGTGGAATTATTTCTGGGCCATGAATTGTTCGATCAGATGTCGCCCACAATCAAACTTGTCTCACCAAAAAATCATTATGGAGGATCTTCCAAGTCTCCCAAATTTACGAATATTATTGCCGCTGAAGTGAAAAAATTTTTGGGCATTATTATCTTGATGGGCCAAATAAAAAGAGATTATTTGAAGGACTATTGGTCAACTCCAATAGAGACAGCGATTTTTGGCAAGCTAATGAGCAGAAATCAATTTGAGCAGATTTGGAAATTGTAGCATTTCAATGATAGTTCTTTACAGAGCTGTCAGGGAAACAGACTCTACAAAATTGAACCAATCATAAAGGTCTTGCTAGATAAATTTCACGCAATATAAAAACCTGAACAGGAGCCTTTTCTTGATGAAGCAATGATCCCATGGAGAGGGCAACTTCGTTTCCGGTTATATAATCCTGGAAACCTTGTCAGGAATGGTTTTCTTGTTCGTATGGTTTGCGAAAGTGTAAGTGGTTATATCTCCAATCTAGAAATATACACTGGGGAAAGAAGAAAACTTCAAGCCACTATTCTCTCTCTACTTTCACCTCATCTTGGCATGTGGCTCCATGTTTATCAGGACAATTATTAACACAATACAGCTACTGCCAAAAAATTTCTAGAAAGAAAAACAAGACTTTGTGATACAACACGAATCAACAGAGGTCTGCCGTAGTGTCTACAAACAAAAGCGAAATTTCTAAAGAAAGGAGACACTACATTTCGAAGACAAAGGGACGTTTTGCTGCAGGTATGGAAAGATGAAAAGGCAGGTGAGAATGCTAACAACAATTCGCGATGCGTCCACGGTTGCAGTGGTCAGCACACTGGCCTCGCATTCGGGAGGACGACAGGTTCAGTGCCGCGTTTGGCCATCCTGATTTAGGTTTTCCGTGATTTCCCTAAATCACTCCAGGCAAATGCCGGGATGGTTCCTTTGAAAGGGCACGGCCGACTTTCTTCCCTGTTCTTCCCTAATCCTATGAGACTGATTACCTCGCTGTTTGGTCTCTTCCCCCATACAACCCAACCCAACCCATCCATGGTTGCTCCATGAAGAAAAAAACACTGCAAGCGGAAATCATACATAAAACAAAGTGTATTGTGCTGCATAATGAATTTATGAAAGTCGCAGACAGAGCTAATCCTTCATATTGTGGAGTAATGCGGAAGATCAATAAATAGACAATGGAAGTAGTTTTGTTACTAATAAATTGTGCTTTGTTTAACGCATACGAAGTATACAGAAGCGTATATCTAGACTTACATATATACTGAACGTCCCTGAAAGAAGTTGCAAGTGCCTGGACAACTGCTCTAGAATGTGCCGCAGAAACTGTGCAGGCCACTGAAGCAATCCGACCTACAAAACGAACGCCTGCTAAGAATCCAGCAAGTTGATTGTCAGGGAACATGAAAGAACGTACTATACGGACTATTGTGGGAAGTAGAGAAAGAAATTTCCAGTACGACGTTGTAGGGCCGCGCAGCGCATCTTAAAAGAAATTAAACAAGACCCTACTACCAGTGCCGGTCGGGCTGGCCGATCGGTTCTAGGCGTTACAGTCTGGAACCGCGCGACCACTACGGTCGCAGGTTCGAATCCTGCCTCGGGCATGGATGTGTGTGATGTCCTTAGGTTAGTTAGGTTTAAGTCGTTCTAAGTTCTAGGGGACTGATGACCTCAGCAGTTAAGTCCCATACCGCTCAGAGGCATTTGAACTACTGCCAGTTTTGTACCGTTACATTAAGGCGTGTGTTTCCAGAGAATATTGGAACACCAGACAAACACGTCTGCCAAGTTTCATGTGCATCAGACACCAGTGAACGGAGCTGCATTCAAACAAGGAGGGCGCCGCTCATTTTGCATGCGTCTTACGGAAGCGCCCGGGAACAGCAGCATTAACAGCGGCGCGGCAGCCGGTATGCAGTGTGTTAAAGTCTATAATCTGGATTCGGAAACTCGGTTCCACGTATGCATCCATCTTTCGCTATTCCTACAAAAAAAGTCTTAGCCATGATTAGATTTCAGTCTCTCATCACATTTTAAATTTTTGACTCTCTTAACTATCTGAATAATATCTTTCGTCTGATAGTACATTGTTTAGGACTGTTCATTGTGTTGATAGGCATGTAAACTTGTACGACTGGGGTGGGCGGTGTTGGCTTTACGCCGATCGTAGTCACGTGGGAACGCCAATTCCGCGAGACGCCGCGTCACCTCGGAAGACGTTTGCCGCTGCCGTTGCTGGAAACAGGCTTTTATAGTTACAGGGCTAGTCTGTTGCTTTTATGTGGTGAATGCGTTGTGGACACTTGTCTTACACACTGAGCTCCCTCTTTCTTCAAGATAACCGTTAAAAAACTGCGTTCAGAACGAAGAGAGACAGCAGGAACTGCAAGCCTAGCTACTGCGCTGCCATCTCTTGTCGACGCCAAGCAACAGCTCCGTGGCATGTCGTTCAATAACTGCATAACGTGGCAATCGAGTTTATTTCCACAGTTTGAAGATTCGTGGAAGAGTAGTTAAAGCAAAGTTCACCTCATTGCCTCCATATGTTTATACTGTAATTAAGTTAGTATGAATGAACGCGGCTTTGTAGGATTACGACGGGAACCTTTCATACTCGTTGTCACCTTTCATAGCAAATGGTATATACAACCATCTCCGGCGGTAACCTGTCCAAACCTTTGCCCTTCCCATTAACTACGTCCGTCTGATCGGTTCCTTTCTCTCCCGCCGTCCTTCCTATGTCACCATCCATAACACAGATTCCTACACTTTTTTTCCCTCCGCCGGTGTGCCCCAAGGCTCCGTCCTCTCCCCCCTTCTGTACCTTTTGTACACGGCGGACATGCCGCCGCCGTCACCCCCCCCGTCCACCTTCTCCAGTTTGCCGATGACACTGCCTTCCTTGCTCTTGCCCCCACCCTACAACGCTCCCAACGCCTTCTCCAATCCCATCTTGACCGCTTCACTGCTTGGTGCAACCAGTGGTTGCTTAAGGTCAATCCCTCCAAAACCCAGGCGATCATTGTAGGCAAAACCACCCCTTCCTTCCGCCTCCTTGATTTCTATCTCACCGTTTATGGCGTCCTATCGCTCTCACCCC
The DNA here is from genome assembly GCF_021461385.2 of Schistocerca piceifrons. Lineage (NCBI taxonomy): Eukaryota > Metazoa > Arthropoda > Insecta > Orthoptera > Acrididae > Schistocerca > Schistocerca piceifrons. Next base: position 69,723,636 of record NC_060148.1, on the reverse strand, counting down.
CACCCTTAAGTACCTTGGCGTCACCCTCGACCGTCGCCTCTCCTGGACTCCCCATCTCCAGACAATCCAAGCCAAGGCACGTTCCCGACTCCGTCTCCTCAAGCTCCTTTCCGGCCGTACGTGGGGTCTGGACCCCTCCACCATCCTACACACCTATAAGTCCCTCATCCGCCCTATCCTCTGTTACGCCCATCCCGCCTGGATCTCCGCCCCCCCTTCCTTTTATAAATCCCTCCAAATCCTTGAACGCCATGCTCTCCGCCTTGCCTATCGCATCCGTCTCCCCTCCCCCACGCGGATCCTGTATGATCTTATCTCCTTCCCTCACCTCCTCCTCTTCCTCGAAAGGATACGAATCCTCTACACCTCCCGTAAACTCGATCCTCCCCACCCGCTCGTCTCCCCGATCCTCTCCCACCCCCGCCCGCTGCCGCGCCTGTACTCTCATGTCCCACCCGGTCTCCATCTCTCCACCCTCCTTACCCTCTCCCAAGGTGGCTTCCGCCAGCTCCCCCTACCTGATGATGCCCTCCTCCCCTCCATCTACCCCTCCTACCAACTTTGATCCTCCCGCCCTCCTCCCGTGCTTGCTCCTCCGGGCACCCTCCCTCCCTTCTCTCCCTTTTTCCCTCCCTCCTCCTTTTCTCTCCCCTTCTCCCCCGGGCCTCCCCTCCCCTGTACCTCTCCCTCTTGCCCCCGTCTCCCCCGCCGTTGGCATCCTTTTCTCCCCTCTCCCCCCACCTCCCCCCTGTTCCACTCTTGGCAGGTCCCCGGACTCGCACACGCTACGTGGACTTTCGCGCGCCGGAGATCGCCGCCATCAGTGTCTTGTGTGTGCCGTCATGTTTCGTGTTCAGTGTTTCCCGTCACGCTCCGTTGTTCACCAGTGCCATCGTCTTCTTCAGTATCTGTGCGTCGTCTCAACAGTTTGCAGTGTGGTTTATCGTCAAGTGTGAACGGCTCCGTGTTTGTCTCTCTGTGTCTCCTATTTTATCGCCCACCATTTTGTGACTTTTCTGTTTTTCTCCTGTTTTTTTGTGCTTCTGTCTCATTTGGCTGAAGAGCAGCGTAGTGTGCTGCTGCCAGCCTGCTTATTGTATAGGCATTAAAATGACAATAAAGTAAAAAAAAAAAAAAAAAGGTAACCTGTATGCCTCTTCCTCCTCCTCTTTTGGCAAGTCCCCAGGCTCGCACATGCATAGTGAACATTCGCGCGTCGGAGAATATCGCCATCAGTGTCTCGTGTGTGTGTGTGTGTGTGTGTGTGTGTGTGTGTGTGTGTGTGTGTGTGTCTCGTTTTGTATTTCGTGTTCTCTCGCAGTTACAACTCCACTGTTCACATGTGCCGTCGCCGTTCTCCGTGTTTTGTGCGCCGTGTCAAGAAGTGTTAGTGTTTTTATCGTCCAGCGTGAACGGCTTCATGTTTATTGTTTTTTGTATCTCCATTTTTTGCCCGCCGTTTTTTGTATTGTCTGTATCACCTCTATGTCATGTTATTGTTCCACGACTTACGGGTCTTCTCTGTGTTTATCTCTCATTGTGTATCCTATGGCTGAAGGTAATAGGGGTAATGCAGGAGTAGGTTTAATAATGAATAGGAAAATAGGAGTGCAGGTAAGCTACTACAAACAGCATAGTGAACGCATTATTGTGGCCAAGATAGATACGAAGCCCACGCCTACTACAGTAGTACAAGTTTATATGCCAACTAGCTCTGCAGATGACGAAGAAATTGAAGAAATGTATGATGAAATAAAAGAAATTATTCAGATAGTGAAGGGAGACGAAAATGTAATAGTCATGGGTGACCGGAATTCGAGAGTAGGAAAAGGGAGAGAAGGAAACGTAGTAGGTGAATATGGATTGGGGCTAAGAAATGAAAGAGGAAGCCGCCTGGTAGAATTTTGCACAGAGCACAACTTAATCATAGCTAACACTTGGTTTAAGAATCATAAAAGAAGGTTGTATACATGGAAGAACCCTGGAGATACTAAAAGGTATCAGATAGATTATATAATGGTAAGACAGAGATTTAGGAATCAGGTTTTAAATTGTAAGACATTTCCAGGGGCAGATGTGGACTCTGACCACAATCTATTGGTTATGACCTGTACATTAAAACTGAAGAAACTGCAAAAAGGTGGGAATTTAAGGAGATGGGACCTGAATAAACTGAAAGAACCAGCGGTTGTACACAGTTTCAGGGAGAGTATAAGGGAACAATTGACAGGAATGAGGGAAAGAAATACAGTAGAAGAAGAATGGGTAGCTTTGAGGGATGAAGTAGTGAAGACAGCAGAGGATCAAGTAGGTAAAAATATGAGGGCTAGTAGAAATCCATGGGTAACAGAAGAAATATTGAATTTAATTGATGAAAGGAGAAAATATAAAAATGCAGTAAATGAAGCAGGCAAAAAGGAATACAAACGTCTCAAAAATGAGATTGACAGGAAGTGCAAAATGGCTAAGCAGGGATGGCTAGAGGACAAATGTAAGGATGTAGAGGCTTATCTCACTAGGGGTAAGATAGATACTGCCTACAGGAATATTAGAGAGACCTTTGGAGATAAGAGAACCACTTGTATGAACATAAAGAGCTCAGATGTAAACCCAGTTCTAAGCAAAGAAGGGAAAGCAGAAAGGTGGAAGGAGTATATAGAGGGTCTATACAAGGGCGATGTACTTGAGGACAATATTATGGAAATGGAAGAGGATGTAGATGAAGATGAAATGGGAGATACGATACTGCGTGGAGAGTTTGACAGAGCACTGAAAGACCTGAGTCGAAACAAGGCCCCCGGAGTAGACAACATTCCCTTAGAACTATTGACAGCCTTGGGAGAGCCAGTCCTGACAAAACTCTACCGTCTGGTGAGCAAGATGTATGAAACAGGCGAAATACCCTCACACTTCAAGAAGAATATAATAATTCCAATCCCAAAGAAAGCAGGTGTTGACAGAAGTGAAAATGACCGAACAATCTGTTTAATAAGCCACAGCTGCAAAATACTAACACGCATTATTTACAGACAAATGGAAAAACTAATAGAAGCCGTCCTCGGGGAAGATCAGTTTGGATTCCGTAGAAATATTGGAACACGTGAGTCAATACTGACCTTATGACTTATCTTAGAAGAAAGATTAAGGAAAGGCAAACCTACGTTTCTAGCATTTGTAGACTTAGAGAAAGCTTTTGACAATGTTGACCGGAATACTCTATTTCAAATTCTAAAGGTCGCAGGGGTAAAATACAGGGAGCAAAAGGCAATTTACAATTTGTACAGAAACCAGATTGCAGTTATAAGAGTCGAGGGACATGAAAGGGAAGCAGCGGTTGGGAAGGGAGTGAGACAAGGTTGTAGTCTATCCCCGTTGTTATTCAATCTGTATATTGAGCAAGCAGTAAAGGAAACAAAAGAAAAATTCGGAGTAGGTATTAAAATCCATGGAGAACAAATAAAAACTTTGAGGTTCGCCGATGACATTGTAATTCTGTCAGAGACAGCAAGGGACTTGGATGAGCAGTTGAACGGAATAGATGGTGTCTTGAAGGGAGGATATAAGATGAACATCAACAAAAGCAAAACGAGGATAATGGAATGTAGTCGAATTAAGTCGGGTGATGTTGAGGGTATTAGATTAGGAAATGACACACTTAAAGTAGTAAAGGAGTTTTGCTATTTGGGGAGCAAAATAACTGATGATGGTCGAAGTAGAGAGGATATAAAATGTAGACTGGCAATGGCAAGGAAAGCGTTTCTCAAGAAGAGAAATTTGTTAACATTGAGTATAGATATAGTAGTGTCAGGAAGTCATTTCTGAAAGTATTTCTATGGAGTGTAGTCATGTATGGAAGTGAAACATGGACGGTAAATAGTTTGGACAAGAAGAGAATAGAAGCTTTCCAAATGTGGTGCTACAGAAGAATGCTGAAGATCAGATGGTAGATCACTTAACTAATGAGGATGTATTGAATAGGATTGGGGAGAAGAGAAGTTTGTGGCACAACTTGATCAGAAGAAGGGATCGGTTGGTAGGACATGTGTTGAGGCATCAAGGGATCACCAATTTAGTATTGGAGGGCAGCGTGGAGGGTAAAAATCGTAGAGGGAGACCAAGAGATGAATACACTAAGCAGATTTAGAAGGATGTAGGTTGCAGTAGGTACTGGGAGATGAAGAAGCTTGCACAGAATAGAGTAGCATGGAGAGCTGCATCAAACCAGTCTCAGGACTGAAGACCACAACAACAACATGGCTGAAGAGCAGCTTAGAATGCTGCTGACAGCCTGCCTGTTGTACTGGTTTAAAATAACAATAAAGAAAAAAAAAGGTACCCTGCAAATCCCTCCAACACCCAGGCGATTATTGTAGGCAAAACCACCCCTTCCTTCCGCCTCCTTGATTTCTATCTCACCATCTATGGCCGTCCTATCGCCCTCACTCCCACCCTTAAGTACCTTGGTGTCACCCTCGACCGTCGCCTCTCCTGGACTCCCCACCTCCGGACAATCCAAGCCAAGGCACGCTCCCGACTCAGTCTCGTCAATCTCCTCTCTGGCCGTACATGGGGTCTGGACCCCTCCACCATCCTCCTATAAATCCCTCATCTGCCCTATCCTTTGTCATGCCCATCAGGCTTGGATCTCCGCCCCCCCTACCTTTTACAAATACCTCCAAATCCTTGAACGCCATGCTCTCCGCCTCGCCTATCGCTTTCGTCTCCCCTCCCCCACGCGGATCCTGTATGATCTCATCCCCTTCCCCCACCTTCTCCTTTTCCTTGAAAGGATATGGATCCTGTACACCTCCCGTAAACTCGATCCTCCTCACCCGCTTGTCTCACCCACCCTCTCCTGCCCCTGCCTGCTGCCGCGCCCTTATTCCCACGTCCCACCCGGTCTCCATCTTTCCACCCTCCTTACCCTCTCCTCGGTGGTTTCCGCCAGCTCCCCCTCCCTGATGATGTCCTCCTCCCCTCCATCTACCCCTCCTATCAACTTTGATCCTCCCCCCCACTTCCTGTGTTCTTTCCTTTAGGCACCCCCCTCCCTTCCCCTCCCTTCTCTTTCCTTTTCCCCCCATCCCCCTTCCTCCATCCCTCTTGCCCCGGGCTTCCCCTCCCCCTTCCTCCCTTCCCCCTATCTCCCCTGCCCATAGCATCTCTGCTCTCCCCTCTCCCTCTCCCACCCCCCCCTCCTCCTCTCTTGGCAGGTCCCCGGACTCGTACACACTCAGTGGACTTTCGTGCGCCAGAGATCATCGCCATCAGTGTCTCGTGTTTGTGCCTTCGTTTTGTGTTTAGTGTTCTTTCGCCATCACGCCTCCACTGTTCACGTGTGCCGTCGCCGTCATCCGTGTTCTGTGCGCCGTGTCAACAAATGTTAGCGTTTTTTCTCGTCCAGCGTGAACGGCTTCATGTTTATTGTTTTTTGTATCTACATTTTTTGCCTGCCGTTTTTATTGTATTATCTGTGCCACCTATATGTCATGTTATTGTACCACTCGAGGCTGAAGAGCAGCGTAATGTGCTGCTGCCAGCCCGCCTTGTATGAGGTGATTAAAATTACAATAAAGACAAAAAAATAGAAAGTGGTAGGTTACGGTAATTTTAGAGGGGCTTGCCTTGCAAGTTGGCAATTACTGGATGGTCTCGCGATTAATCGTAACTTTGTATTTAAAAGATCAGTATGTTGAGAATTGCAATTTGGCACTTACCGGATGCTCTCGTGATTAATCGTAACTTTGATTTAAAAGATCAGTATGTTGTAAATTGGTCAGTTATACCTGCAATTTTACAAAATTTTATACTGTGAGATGATCCTTTGAAATATATTTTGTATTTAGTTATTTATTTAGAAAAATAGAAGTTAGAAGTTTTTACCATTAATTGAACATATTTAATACAAAAAAGGTTTTATAAAATTGTAGGTTGAGAAAGTAGTGTTCATAAATGGTATTTCAAAATAGTGTTTGTATCAGTGTTCTTGCATATAAGCGCATGTTTTACGTAAAATTTTAACTTTAACTGTACACAAAAATTATTTTAAAATTTAATTGCTATGTTTGTTTTTGAGGAACTATATTTAACTCATTTTCTAAAGGTATGGTGTTCGTGTACGCAATTACTGGAGTAAATATTAGCATGCTCTTGGCAGAGGAATGACAACTGTCCCACTTTTTGCACCAGCTCTGCTTCCAGTTTTTTTTTTTTTTTTCCTCCTGAACTCATTGCAGCAATATTTTCTTAACTTACTTTGATTCTGTTACGAATATTTTTAGTCATTCTTTCCTCTTACATTGGTTTTATTAGCCCATATCCAAGTTCTCTTAGAAATAGCCAACTTGTGTACAACTTGTTTTGATTGTAGCCAGGATTAATGTGCACATACAACACATAAGAATTTATTGCAGCAATGCCTAGCATATTATAGAACGAACAAACAAACAGGCCATCTCGTAGTACACCTTCTACAGGAATAAGTGCTGACAAGTTTATCTGTTGCGACAACTCCTCCTTTGGTTTTGTTGTAATGTAATATTACTTCAGGCTTCTTATGCTCTTCAGGAGACAAGCTACTGTCATGGTGCATCATACAGAATAATACTACCGTTTTATTCTTTTTTGGCACGTACGAAACGATCGCTACGTCCCTCAATCGTACCTCAATCCATGTGACTTTCTTCTTTGGGGGTACCTAAAGGAAAAAATTTTCCCGAAACGTGCACGTGATTTAACGGAGCTCAGAAGACTTATTCTTAAAGCTTGCAGTGAAATTACAGAAGACATGTGCTGTAGGGTAATCACTAACTTCAATGTTCGTTTGAAAGGAGTTAAGAAACGAAATGCTGAACATATTGAGCTTGTGCTGGGTTAGAACAAATCTCCATGGACGGTTCTTCATTGTAGTATATGTTCCTTTCAGATTGTATTGACAATAAAATTTATATTCAAAAACAAAATGGTAACACATTTCGTGCGCCACCCTGTATATTTTCTGGTGTCTTGCGAACTGCTGAGTAACCTGTTGTGTTATTAGTTGCATGAGCTGTGTCAAATTGTGTGTCTCACTAGTATCTGCATTGTTTTCATGAACTGTCTCCTGTTCTTGCGTTCACGACGTCGCGAGAAAATAATCAAAGGAATTTTCGCTCTGCGTGCATCAGTTTCACTATTTGAAGAAATGTTTTCCGGTGAGAACTGAGAAACTGTCTCATCGATCCTCATAAAAGTGACATCATGATTAGTTATATTACCGGTGTCATCATGGTTGTTTCAGTAGCCATTGGCCAGTTCATGAGTTGGTGCATTCCTTTCAACTGTTGCCAGGCTGGGACTTCCACCATCTTGACGTAATGCATTTTGTTATGAATTTTCAGCACTGGCCATTTCATTTGACTCCATTGTGAACAGCGTGTAGCAAAATTATGAAAAAAAAGATTTTCAAACACGAAATTTTGTTTGTATCGGTACTTTAGAATTAAATTACATTTATGTGCGTACTCTTTAATGAACTTGTTTATCCTCTGATACAGCCTTACAGAATTTGAATGAATTATTTTACACTTTGCTGTTCAAATTTTCGTCTTTCCTATAGAAATTCACTCTTCGTGAAGGATGTTAATTGGAAGGAAAAGAGATTATCTACTGGGAGAGAGACGGCGCCAAACGCGGCCATATAAGCATGCATCGTAGCAGCTTCCTACCTTAATCGCTGAAATCCGCATTCCCAGGGCCTCTCTTTTGTGGGCAGAATTTAATTTTAATTTGCTCCTTCGAGTTTTGTTAGTCCCATTATCACGGATACGTGATAAATGCGACAAAGGTCTCATTAGTTAATCGACTGGGACATGTCACGAAAAACTTCATAAATACAACCTTAGAAAGAGGTGGTAAACACGCCCTAGAAGATATACAACAGCCAGTCAGCATGACGGAAAACCCAGCACGGTAACCTGGCCATCAGAGTTGGGAAGGGAATGAGAGAATCGACGGAATGTGGTCGCTATTGCAGAGGTCACCGTGTGGCGACCACTATAATGAAGGGAGAAGGGAATGGTTCTTAGCGGTAGATGAAACAGCACCACCCCAAAGGGGGTGAGATGGGCATTGAAATCCCTGTGGAGCAGGAAGGGAGGGTGGAGTTGCTGAACGAGGGCAATTATGGGAAGGGGAATAGATGGCCTGACAGAAGGGTGGTAGAGATTGCAAACTGTAACTGCAGAGTCCAAGTGGACGTGGATGACAACTGCTTCCAATGTAGTATTAAGGCGAGTCGGTACAATGAAAATGACAAAATTAACGTTTTTTGGTTTATTTCATTATAAAATTATTTGGAGGCTTCTGAATAAAACAAATCAAGTTTCACTCTTCTAAGTGAATTCTAAGTGTTTTATTATCGCTGCAAAGTTGACGCGCCGCGTAAACGGTTGTAGCGACTTGGTGTGTCACCTCTGACGGCGCCGCTCGCTGGCTGCAAGCAGGGTATCTTTACGGAATTAGAAAGTGTTTTGTTTTCCAACGTTGTATGGCTTTATCTCTGTGACAAGTGACTGCTCATATCGGTAAACATAAACGCTAGACCGTGTGTGTTGGCTTGTGGAGTTTGCTTTGTGTTGTTTAACTGTTCAATTTTGTGCATTTGACGAATTTTGCTCGTACCTGTTTTGCGTATTTGGTTTGTGGATATCAATATGCGCTGTTTCAGCAATCGAGTGTTTAAGAAAAGGCACAATGAGCGGAAGAAGAAATATTTTGTTGTTTCGAAGGGAGATGACGCTGAGACTGCTACACCGACTGCTCCAAATGAATGTGATAGAACTTCTTCCAGCTAGAAACATTGTGACAGCAAAGAAAAATTTGAAAACTATGAAAGTGACAGTAATGATGTGAATGAAATAATTAACATTTCCTTGCTCTCTAACATTTTGATACATAACATACTATGCCGAGTTTGCAAAGAAAGAGGACTGGAATGGAAAATAGCTTCACACGTTGATTTGGCTCATAAAATGTTATTGAAGTGTAACAAATGTGTTGCAGAAGTTTCGTTTTCTAACAGTATTCCTCGTAGTGGTAATAGTGGAAAGAAGGTGTATGACATAAATGTTAAGCTAGTGTATGGCTTGTGTTGCATTGACAAGGGCAGTGCTGCAGGGACAGTGTTATGTGGAATTATGAACTTGCCAAAACCACCAACCGAGTTTGGATTTTATACTGAATTGGTGGGATCTTCTGCTGAAGATATTGCTGAAGCAACAATGAAGAAAGCAGTTGAAGAAGCTGTGACAGATAATGGGAATTGTAGAGATTTAACTGTTGCTTTAGATGGATCATGGTAACGTAAAGGTAATAAATCTCTAAATGAAGTTGTGACAATGGAAGTTGTGCAAAGTAATTGATATTGCTATTCTCTCAAAACATTGTAGATGTAAGGGCAACACCAAGGACAAACACAGTGAAAGTTGTGAAGCAAATTTTCACGGCCCGAGTGGAGTGATGGAAGTAGAGGGAATGAAAGCAATTTTTTCCAGATCATAGGAGTGGTATAATGTATGATACACTAACTACCTAGGAGATTGTGATTCTAATGGATATAAAGCCGTAGAGGAACTCAAGCCTTATGGCAATGAAATAGACATTAAAAAACAGGAGTGCAGTGGACATGTGCGGAAGCACATGGGGGCTCACTTGCGCAAACTAAAGCAGACATTAGGATCCGAGAAGCTTAGTGATGGTAAGACCCTTGGAGGAAGAGGAAGATTCACAGATGGGTGTGCAATTAGGCAAAATACAAGAAGCATTGAGCATATGAGGACAGCAGTATGGGCATTATTTTTTCATACTGCATCAACAAATGAGTACCCACAACATGCGCTGTGCCCCACAGGGAGTGACTCATGGTGTAAGTACCAATCAGGAAAGGAATATGCCCATAAAAACAGTCTACCAAATGCTGTAATTGATGTAATTAAGTCCATATTCATAGATTTATCACAGTCAAGTTTATTGAGAAAGTGTTTACATGGGAAAACACAAAATCCAAATGAAAGTTTAAATAATTTAATTTGGATTAGAATTCCCAAAAGAGTATTTGTACAGATAAAAACATTGCATTTTGGAGTGTATCATGCAGTGGCAACATACAATGAAGGAAACATTATCAAATGTGATGTGCTGAAACATTTAGGTTTCCAACCAGGACACAACACTATTTCCACAATGCATCCAATTGATGAAGAAAGACTAAAAGGTGCAGGAAGAAGAGACAAAAGCCTACAACATGTGGCAAAAGGGAAGAAAAGACCAGTGAAAAGGAAATTAACACTGGAGAAAGAAGAGGATGCTGATAATCCATCATATGGGGCAGGTATGTATTAAAAACTTTAGAAGCCGTTTCCTGCAACTTGAAAATTTTCATCTTCGAGGAACATTTCCTCAAAAGGTGCTAACAGTATATCAATGAAATTTATACACAATATTATTTACTTCTTTTCCATCATTTTTATAACAAATTGTAAAAAAATATTGTACAATTAAAGAGTTATAGAAGAAAAAGTGCAAAATTTTAGAGAAAAAAATAAGCATATGTTTAAAAAAATTGTAAAACAAAAACCAATAAATATTTCTTAACATGGCACTATAACTTTGTAGAGAAATATTCACTGAACATGCAATATGTTTAATGATTTTAGAAAAAATGTTCCTTCTATTTGCTAAAATTAACATGGAAGACATGGATCGTTTTGGGTCTCCTTAAGGAGAGGCATGTGTTAACAATGTCCATATGGACCAACATGCAAACGCCACCAGAAGCCGTCAAAGGGCCAACTGGGTTTTGACAGACGAAATGGAACCCTGAAGGGTTAGAGAATGACCACCAGTAAAATGAGATTCCTGGAGTACAAAACAAGTTGCAAAATAAGAGAAATTAAGGGACTGGAAGACAGGAAGGTGAGAGCAGTAGCTACTAAAGTCCCATTGAATAAGCACAGAACAGGAATACAAATGAGAGGCAAACAGGCCAGAGCCAGTCACGCCACTGCGTCAACATACATCACTAACAAGCGCAGGGTGACATCAATAAACGAGAGGTCAGACTCAGGTCGCGAAGGGAGAGTCAGCTCCTGTGAGGGCGGAGGAGGGGCCTTGTTCTGGGACTTAAGTTGCTTCACCTTCTCCTCCGACTCTCCTCCTCCTCCTCCTCCTCCTCCTCCTCCACCATCTCTTTCATAGTCCAAAGAGGGTAGCGCCTGGAGAGAGAGCAGGCATCAACAAGATCTGGAACTGAGAGTGAGCAGGCAAACTTGGGGCACACAGAATGTGGGTCCTTCAGCTGACTTGTGGCAGCAGGTCTCTAGTCTAGGAGACACCGGTAGAACAAGTCCCAGGAGCTACCCCATCACCAGTAGGTGCCAAATAAGGGGGACACTTCTCCAAACATGTAGGGGAAATGGCAACTGGAGCGATGGGTGTGGGAACCACAGGGAATAGGGAGAGGAGAGGTGGTGAGGGAAAGGCGAACTTAGATGTTGTAGATGCAGGGTGACAAGATTTGCTGTAGGACAAATGAGCAAGGGACTTACACTACTGGATTTTCCTTACCTTCTTATAAACAAGGAAATCCAGTGAGCATGGAGAGTGATGGTCACAACAATTAACACACATGGGTAGCAGCACACAGGAGCTCTCCTCATAGAGTGGGTGTGCATGTTCACCACATGGAAAGTCTGTTGTAGAGTGGGAAGACGTGGAAAAAACGCAATCGCCAAAAACTCCTTAAATGGTGGATAACGTATGACTTCACATCACACCAATAAACCATAATCTTGACCTTCTCTCAGAGAGTATCCCCTCAAATGACAGAAGAAATGGGCCCAATTCTGATACCATTGTCCTTTCTGAATTCACTGAATAAAACGAATGCCTCTCTGTTCCAGATTGGCCCAGAGTTCTATATCAGTTTGAAGGATGAGTACCCTCGACAAATTACTGTGCGAACCATATTCAAAGACAGGTGACGAGTAACGGACTTTGGGATGTTGCCAAGATAAACAGAGTCGTGAAAGTGCATAGATTGGGCGGCAGAAGAAGTTTTTATCAACAGCAAACCCAACTGCATCTTACCCAAGGTATTGATATGTCACTGAGAAAACTGTAGACAATTCAAAACAAGGCACTACACCTCCCCTGAGCTGCACCAGACTACCGGAATTCCGATGCTAAAAGATCGGAGCCAGCAATCAGCAATTATTACAAGTGACCTTGAGATCAGAAGAAACGAAACGAGATGTCACAGCAAAAAAAAAAGAAAAGTTTGGAGGATGTAAGTAAAGCAGTCAAGCTGCTCATCCTACAAAAGAGCAAGGCCAGGAAGTCACGTCGAGAAGAAGTCACGGCCGAATGTTGCTGCTGAAGCTGGTGTATTTTCTCCGTCTTCTTATGGAATCCCCTCCATGGACTCCAGCATCTCTTTAGTGTCCAGGGAGGGTCCATCTGTGTGGTGGCGTCCACCCTCACCCTCAGCCCCTCGGGAGAAATTATGGTGCTGGGCTACTCTCGTTTCACACCTCAGCATACACCAGCCAGTTTCTGTTTATGATGGTCTGCTTCTTCAGCTGGGCTCTCAGAGCTCCGCCTTCTCCCATCGTGCTTTCAGGACTGCACCCACATCAGCAGTGGCAGCACACAGCGCACCATCCTTGTCATCACCAGTGTTTTCATAGTGGCCTCCCTCCCCATCTCTTGCCAGAGACGATGAGGTGTGGTGTGGCCCAGTACCACATGCACCACGGGGCTGCGTGTATCCCCGTGACGTCACAGGCTTATCAGAACTGCGCTGTGATGAACACTGCAGCTAGAGTGTATGGTCCTCAAGACTTTCAGATCTAAAAATGCTGCGGTTTTTCAATGCTTTCTTCTCCTAGATAGCCTTGTGATTTAACTAAAGAAATTCATACCATTACATAAAACAATGGTACGAAACTGCTCGATGATTTATGAGCATTCAAAATAGTCTTGTCAGTGTACTGCAAATATGTATCTATAGGCATGAATACAAACTATAATTATAATTTCTTTATTTCTCCCTCGCCTTGGAGTTTACCTTTTCTTGCATATAAAAACAGGACTCCTAAAGAATATAAGAATTTATTTTCCAAATTATTTTAGTACATTTTCATCTCCACTTATACTTCAAAGCGTGCTGAATACACATCAGAGTCATAATATTTGACAAAATAGAGTATTTCCTGAGACACTGTTCATTAAATCAGAAAATATGACCAACATCTTTCATTTCCCTGATTTTCCAGGTCTGTAGGGCTTTAAATGCAAAACATTTATGTGACTTTTATATTCTTGAGTGAAAATTCTCCAGATGTGCTATCCATTTAATCAAAAGACACTTATTTCCTATTTTTCTTTCTACACTGCTTAATATGTGAAACACAGAATCTATGAAAACTAGTTTCAGTAGGTTGTTTAAGTTCAAAATTATTTCAGAAATAGCTATATTTGTATAAATCACCATAATTATCCTATAGATAGTTGTATGGTTCAATAACATTAGCATGTATCACATTGGAATAAACATCAAAATATCTATCAAGAATGATAAAAAGAATAGTAAATATTTTCGAGCCACAAAGTAAATGAAAACTTATTTTTCAGCACAGAAAAGTTGTATGATAATATCCATCAGTAAAGTATTACAAAAGACAGTCTAATAAACAGCACACTCAGCAATACAATAGAAGATACTGAGATGCTTGTCTCACTATTGAAACAAAGCTATTTCCTTGTGTCAGTGGAAGGAAGCTGTGCACAGATTACTATGCAAACTTCACTGAGGTAAACCTATGTTCAAACTTTGTATCAGCTGAAGAAAGTTGCACACGAATTGCAATGCAAAGTTCCTGAAACTAGACTGTGTTCACTGTTAACTATGTGGAATACCTTATCGAAATAAGTTATATTTTTCATTAAAACATACCAAGCATGAGACATAAGAAATACGGGCTCCTCATACAACTACACATAAGTGATGAACCAGAAAGTAGTTGTACAGCTGCCTTGTGTGCAACAAAACATCATTTGGAGAAGTCGCAGATATTGAACAACTCCACCAAAACAATGATAGTCATTATCAAATTACTGCATGCGTAATATAAGGAAAGGGGAATTGGCTGTATTTATGAAAATTGGAACATAACTGCAGGCCATTGTTATAAGTGAGTATCACAATTAAGTTATTTTAGCTCTCACAGAAATTTTTTAAACTTTACCGAGTAATTAGAGTGCTAATATTTAGTAGAAATAGTTAGGACGTCGTTGTTTGTGGCTATTTCAATATTTATTTCATTTTGTATAATACTGACTATACTAAAAGTACTCGTTGAGGTAACTGCTGTCCAGCTTCGGTTTTTCCCCATAATAACAGTCACAACTAAAAAGGGCATAGCGTAAATTAAGCATCGTTGCACTAATTCCTGCTATTTTTCATGAAACGGATGTGAACTCAGTGGTAAACGGTTTATCTGCCTATAATGGTCATAGGGCAGAGATAAACTATCTTCATTGGTGATGTTTAATTAAAGGAGAGACAAAGTTCAGATATTAGAATCATAAGTGGTGACTCAGCTTCACCATTCAAAGAGAATTTACTATATGAGTAACAGGAGAAAGTTTACTGAGGGCAGACAGAATAAGATAAATCTCTCTCCAAAACGATATTCTTATAATTCTATGAATCCACTTATCCTTTAAAACATTCCAGAGATAAATGAAGTGGAAACATATAAAAATTGCCAGAATACTTTCACTAAGAAATCTAGCTTGTCAATTAAAGACATCAGGCAGAAAAACAGAAATCTCAAGATATTTAGAAGAAACAAAAGACTATGTCAGTACCCACTTGAGTATTTTATGAGAATCCTTGTACTTTCAGTTAACGCTATTCTTCATATTAACCAGTTTTTTTAATTCCAGGGTGTTGACATAATCTCTAAAATGAATAATGCAACATAAATGCTTAGCATAAAGTAGTAGATGAAAATGGCAACTGGATATTACAAAGGAATGCATAAACTTTTTTCTGCTTTTCTCCTGACATAATTTATTATTTGAATACCTCACATGTTATGCCTTCTGGCCGTTAATATGTATCTTGACTTCTTCAGCAGTATTGGATTTATGGGACATGATGCATCAATGAATAAATAAAGACAATAGCATAAAACAAACAGAAAATTATATTTAACTCAGCAACAGAAGAACATAGTCATGAAATCCAGCCTTTCCTCCTCCAATTTGTTCTCTTCACGGCAATGTTTCTAAGAGCTGCAGTTAATCCAGTGAACGCCGGTTACTTGTGGAACTTTATACAAGATTAGTTTATAGTCAACCAGCTGTTTCCTGGCATTGTAACTATGTATGTAAAAAGAGGTCGTACGTAAGGAAATGTTACGTGATTTTCAGACAATACTATCTACAGTAGAATGGAGCCCTGGATTACAGTAATTGGCTGTAACTGGTCATTTTCAAGGATTTCTCCAGAGCATTAAAACCAAATTTGATTACATCTATCCACAGAATACCAAAAAATATCAAAACATAAGTAAAAGTACCGATAGGAAAAATTGAACTGAGAAAGGAAAATATATTTTATGGCAATTACAAGAACTCTTCAAGGTAGCAACACGTCCCAGCTCAAAGGAAATGTGGAACAGCAAATATTTACAGGTAACAATAATTTTTAGAGTGGATGTAGAAGTAATCATGAAGAAAGTCAATGGTAGCTACATTGATGGAACTCACAAACCATACAAAGTAAGCGGTTCTGTAGCAGCATTACAGGAAAAGGTAGATCAAAAGGAACTGTGCTTGGATGGCACATTATGTAGCGGGTTTCGAGATTCCATCATGAACCTGTAAGCAGCTAGATAAATAATTTCAATATGAGAGAAAACCTGCAAGTTGTCTTGTTTGTATGTTAGTATGTGCCTGAGATGTATTTAAAGCTTTACAAACTTTAATAAAAGCCTTTATCATCAGCGTCTTCAATAAGCATATATAAAGTACCAAGTATTATCTCACATAAGTGCTCCATATCTTCAAAATCAGGAGATGCGCAGTTTTTAACAGAGTTCAGAATACTTTTGGTATCGTGAAAACAATTTACCTTCATAGGAATTTTATACACTACAGCACCAAAGAAACTGGTATAGGAACGCGTATTCAAATATAGAGGTAATGAAACCAGGCAGAATACGGCGCTGCGATCGGCAACGCCTATATAAGACAACAGGTGTCTGGCGCAATTGTTAGATATGTTACTGATGTTACAACGGGAGGTTACCAAAGATTTAAGTGAGTTTGAACCTGGTATTATAGTCAGCACACAAGCAATGAGACACAGCATCTCTGAGGTAGCGATGAAGTGTGGATTTTCCCGTGCGACCATTTCACGAGTGTACTGTGAATATCGTGAATCCGCTAAATCATCAAATCTCCAACCTCGCTGCGGCAGGAAAAAGAACCTGCAAGAAAGGGACCAACGGCGACTGAAGATAATCGTTCAATGTGACCAAAGTGCAACCCTTCCGCAAATTGCTGCAGATTTCAATGCTGAGACATCAACAAGTGTCGACATGTGAACCACTCAATGAAACATCATTTATAATGGTTTTCAGAGCCACTCGTGTATCCTTGGTGACTGCATGACATAAAGCTTTACGCCTTGCCAGGGCCCGTCAACAGCGACACTGGACTGTTGATGACTGGAAACATGTTGCCTGGTCGGACGAGTCTCCCTTCAAATTGTATTGAGCGGACAGACATGTTCGGGTATGGAGACAACCTCAGGTATCTATGGACAATGCGTGTCAGCAGGGGACTATTCAAGCTGGTGGAGGCTCTGTAATGGTGCGCTTGTACAGCTGGAGTGATATGGGACCCCTGATAAGTCTTGATACGATTCTGACAAGTGACAAATCTGACCACCTGCATCCATTCATATCCACTATGCATTACGAGGGACTTGGGCTATTTCAGCAGGACAATGCGACAAATCACACGTCCAGAATTGCTACAGAGTGGCTCCAGGAACACACTTATGAGTTTAAACACTTCTACTGGCCACCAAATTCCCCAGACACGAACATTTATTGAGCATATCTGGGATGCTTTGCCACTTGGAGTAGCAGCGCCGTCTTGGGCGCCTTGCCATGGTCAGTGCGGCTCCCGCCGTCGGAGGTTCGAGTCCTTCCTCGGGCATGGGTATGTGTGTTGTCCACAACGTAAATTAGTTTAAGTTGGATTAAGCAGTGTGTAGGATTAGGGACCGACGACCTCAGCAGTTTGGTCCCATAAGACCATACCATAAATTTCCAAATGGGATGCCTTGCAATGTGCTGTTCAGGACAACCCTGCAGGATTCATGATGTCAATTGCCTCCAGCACTACCTCAGATATTAGTCGAGTCCATGCCACGTCGTGTTGTAATAGCACTATCCTTTGACAACGCTTTTACTCTAACGCCTAACATTCTACAGCCAGCATGGTATTAATCTTTTAGGCTATGGAGTTAAATTAAGAAGATATAAAGATATGACAGAACTGTTTTTAAAAACAGCTGACATATGTGATGCGATGGAAACAAATAACACATGACAAATTTATCGTCATTTACTCACATGATGTGCATGCACAAAATCCTTTCTGGGTACTACTGCTAACCAGCGATTTCTCATTTTCTCGCATTTGGGAAATCGGCACATGTACATTTCCATTTCGTATACATGTTGTCCTCTTCCTTTCTTGGCCTCATTTTTCCGCAGGTGCAGATACGCAAGTTTTATAGATAAATTGCTGTTTTTTGCAACTGCAGTGAAGTCTTTTTAAGACAAACGCAGTTCGCTTTATTCTAAACCATCTTCAGTTGCCACTGTGACAATATGGTTTTTTTCTTTACAATTTTGTTTGCAAGGATAATGAACAGTTCGTATGCTTTACTTACTACTAAAACAGTTTCAATTCTTATGGTTACTAACGATTTTTTTTATTGTTTACTTTATTCTTGTTGTTCATCCACGTGTATATTTCCGGTATTTAGTACCCAGCGCTTTCACTATACTAAATATTCACGTTTCTGTGTTGAGAAGTACTAGTGTCGCCTCGCCATTTTGTGTGTTTTGTTTTGTTATTAGGAGATGCGTTCTTCTTTTGTTTGTTTTGGTAATAGTGGGAGTATCTGCTATCGCGCTGTTAGTGTTTATATATTACGACTAGTGTGTGTGTGTGTGTGTGTGTGTGTGTGTGTGTGTGTGTGTGTGAAGGTATCATGTCTCGACTACTGAGTGTGTAAGTTATTGCTTTATTATGACACAGTGGTGTACGATCCAGGGTGGGGGTATTGTCTAGTTTGTGGTATTATTTTGTGGTGTCTAGTGGGTTGTTCTTTCCCTACAATATGTTTTATTCGTTTAAATACAGCCTGGTTGCTGATGTTTGTCTGGTCATTTATTACGTATTTCTTCTCTATTTGAGATGTAAGCTTCTGTGACAAATAAAGTTCTTTTTTGAAAAATTGGAGCTAGTAGTTAAAAAATCTTTAATAATAAGCCATTAATTGCTATATGTGATGATTTCAATACAGAAATGGCAAGCACAGAGGGGCTAGTTACAACATTTCCGAATAAGCTAGTATCATTGGACCTATATTATACAAATCCACACATCAAAAAAAGGTTTGCATCACCCCAGTTCCCAGAATTCCTGTTGACTGCGGATATTTTATTACAGACACAGTCCCTTTGACTGTTTGGAAATATCACTAAACCTGCCCAAAGATGTAAACAACAGTGCATGAGCACCACGTATTAGACAGATGGGGGTCTGACAGCTGATCAGTTCCTGTCATTCCATCAGGAAGGAGGTACACAGCTCATGTTGTCTGTAGTTCAACCATGCCTAGATGGTCGCGTCTGCATTGTTACTTCGTGCCAGGAAGGGCTCTCAACTAGGGAAGTGTCCAGGCGTCTCGGAGTGAACCAAAGCGATGTTGTTCGGACATGGACGAGATACAGAGAGACATGAACTGTTAATGACATGCCTTGCTCAGGCCGCTCAAAGGCTACTATTCCAGTGGATGACCGCTACTTACGGATTATGGCTCGGAGGAACCCTGACAGCAACGCCACCGTGTTGAATACTGCTTTTCATGCAGCCACAGGACGTCGTGCACAATAGGTTGCATGATGCGCAACTTCACCCCCGACGTCCGTGGCGAGGTCCATCTTCGCAACCACGACACCACGCAGCGCAGTACAGATGGAACCAACAACATGCCGAATGGACCTCTCAGGATTGGCATCATGTTCTCTTCACCAATGAGTGTCGCATATTCCTCCAACCAGACAATCAGAGATGTGTTTGGAGGCAACCCAGTCAGGCAGAACGCCTTAGAAACACTGTCCAACTAGTGCAGCAACTTGAAGGTTCCCTGCTGTTTTGAAGTGGCATTATGTGTGGCCGACGTACGCCGCTAGTGATCATGAAAAATGCCATAACGTACGGTACGTGAATGCCTTCCTCTGACCGATAGTGCAACCATATTGGCAGCATATTGGGGAGGCGTTCTTCTTCATGGACGACAATTCCCGCCTCCATCTAGCACATCTTGTGCATGACTTCCTTCAGGATTACGACATCGCTCGACTGGAGTAGCCATCATTTTCTCCAGACATGAACCCAATCAAAAATGCCTGGGATAGATTGAAAAGGTCTGTTTATGGGTGATGTGACCCACCAACCACTCTGAGGGTTCTACGCCAAATCGCTATTGAGGAGTGGGACAACCTGGACCAACAATGCCTTGATGAACTTGTGGATAGTATGCAACAATGAATACAGGCATGCATCAGTGCAAGAGGACGTGCTACTGGGTATTAGAGTCACTGGTGTGTACAGCAATCTGGACCTCCACCTCTGTAGGTCTCGCTGCATGGTGGTACAATATGCAATGTGTGGTTTTCATGAACAATAAAAAGAGCAGAAATGATGTTTATGTTGATTCTATTCCAATTTTGTGTACAGGTTTTGGAACTCTCTGAACTTAGTTGATGCAAAACATTTTTTGATGTGTGTAATTGTACTACACATAAGAATGTGTACATACACATTATTGCAGTGAATTTCCATAGGGAAGACTTCACACTCAGGCTTGCAGGAGAGGGTCTGACAGATCATGAGCCTATGCTCCTCACACCTCATAAGACGCAACCAATTAAAATCGAGCAGCCTAAAGTGGTACTGGTAAGACGTCAAAAGGAAGAGTACACAAGACTGTTTGTTGAGAGTCTAGGTAGTGCAAACTGGGACTTGATATGTAATTGCCAATTGGCGAAGAGGGGAGCTGAAATGAGCTCTGATAACTTTCTAAATAAATGTACAGATTTATGGTATTCTTATTCTCCAGCAAAAAAAATAATCTCCAAATGCACCTAAAAATAAAAGGCTGAACGAGCTCTCTGAAGAACTTTCGAAAATCAGAGAAAACATGCTCATACTGTACAAGGTGCATAAGCATGCCTGTACCCAAAGGACAGAACAGAGGGAGAACATTTATAGGACTTATCTTAAATACCAAAAATTCTGCAAAGCTAAGCTCCTCATGGCTAAAACTGGCAGTGGAAAACTATATGGAAAGGGCCCCAAATAAATTCAAGGCAGCATGGCCAATAATAAAACAAGAGCACACTAAAATGCACACAAGCAACTCTGCTAGACGCTGAGGAATGAAATCACTACTTTTAAAACTCTATTTAAGAAATAGAAAACAATATTAAACCAACAAGTTCATGAGCAATGACCTGATTAAAGCCCCAGTGTAAGGTGAACATGTATTTCAATGGGATATTAACACGTCTGCTGATATTATAAAAACTATCTCCAAATTTTCACATTCTAAAAGTACCAGTTGCTATTTGTTGTCAAATTACATCATTAAAAAGTCATTACACTCAGTCTCTACACCATTAGCTTTTCTTTTTAATAAATGTGTAGAATTTGAAGTATTTCTGAATCATTCAAGGTATCAAAAGTTATTCCAGGGACAAAGAGTATCCCCATAGCTACAGAGTAGTCTGAATTGTGCCAATATTTTCAAAGATATTTGAAGTACTGCTACACACACACAAATAAGCAGCTACTTCGAAAAACTCACTCTCCTGTGTAACAATCAGTTTGGTTTTCACAAGGTGAGAAACACAGCAGAAACCTTTTTGAAAACTGGGACAAGAGATTAAGACACAGATTCAACAGGTTAAAATCCAGATGGAAGAAAGGATCGCCAGAATTGGTAGTCAGATCATTCAGATAAATGAAGACGCGAAAGAATCTAGGGAAAGAATCCAGGCACTAACACAAGGGCAGCTGCAAATACGCACTGACGTGGATAAGGTTCAATTGGACATCGTCAACATTGACAAAAAGATGGACAAGGCGAAAAAGGCCACTCGAACAGCAATACAAATTTCGGAAGAACAAGTGATTCAAAGCAAGGTCGCACAAGTTGCACTGAAAAAGTGTGACCAGCGGATCAATAAAATAAAACTTAAAAACAAAGATCAGTTTGAAAAGCTTCGAACGAAGTTGATACAAAATATCGAAGAAAAGATCGAAACCGATTACACCTGTAGCGAAACAACCGATACGTCAAGCATTAACTCAGTACATGAACACGCGCTCTCTAAGAAAGTTCAAGTAGAACAAAGACCAGAAGTAACACTTGCGCAGAAGTCGAAACAGAAGGCCCCGACTTAAGTGACACATGACACGCCACGGAACCAGGCACAGCGTCTAGAAAAACGGGACACATACAGTCAGCCGATACCAATGGAAAGACAAGCGACTGAACCAGTAAACCCGATGACACAATATAACAGTAGCGCAAGTACAGTACCGCGAACGACGAGAGTAGAGACAAACTAACAACATTGTTCACCAGTGTTACGATATAATGCGAATATGGGTCAGGAAATTGAGAATAGGCAGACAGGCAGTGGATTGCCTGAGAATAGGCAAGACAACACAAGGAATGACAGATTATTTGAGTCTATGAATCAGGCAAAATCCGGATTTATGAGTAGATACAATACAGATCACTTTTTGACAGAAAATTCCTACATTTCAAGGAACAAGGCGGTAGCTTGCATGCACGAAAATTGATCTATCAGTTCCACGTAGGCTTGCCAAATCATAGGAGCTCGGCTCACACACTTGACTTTATTTGTGCACACATGTCAGGGACAGTAGCGGAGGTGATGCGAAAGATCGTTGCTACCTGTACGTCTTACCTACAGTTCAGAACAACATTTCTCGAAAGATATTGGTCTAAGGAGGCGCAAAACAAAATGAAATACGAGTTACTTCAGATGACACCATATGAAAACTCAGTGGAAAAAAGCGTTGTAAAATTCTTTGACACAATGGACAAAAAGAATCAATGCTTAGATAAACCATACAGTAACGGAGAGATGATACGTCTATGTAGAATGAAGTTACCGGTGAAGTATCAACAGGCGACTGTAGCAAAAAATGAAAATACCGAGGAATTCAAAGAGGAGCTCGAACTCATGTTTAAAGAAAACGAGATGAAAGAAAAAAGAAAGGAAAGGGAACAGCAAAAGGAGAGGACTAGGAACGAATATTCTAATAATAATAGTAATCCTAATAATACTAATTTCAGGCAATTTAACAGCTCAGCACAGTGGCATAATGGAGGTAATTGGGATAGAAACGGGAACCAGAATAATTGGTACCGGGATAGGAATGGTAATGGACACTCATACAGTGGCGGATATGGGTTTAGGAACCAAATGCCAACGGTCAAGGGTACTTTGAAAGCGGTCACGATGCCAGAAACAGCATCTGGCAAGACCGGGGTGCGAATAATTACAGACAGAATCATGGTGCACAGAGACAAGAACAACACAGCAAAGGGAAACCAGAAGTAACGCCACTGAATCCTGAAAATTGTAAAGATTGTCAGGAAAATACGGAAGAGGTTAGGCAAACTAACGTCCACCCATTAACACAATCAAAACAGAACATTCGTTTCCTCCAAGTAGATAAATCAAAATTAGAAAAGACTGACAATAGCCACAATACAGATAAACAGGGACTTACGAAAATTTCCGATTAAGAGTTAGCACCAGATACACTTGAATTACGCTACAGAGCCTGGGAAAACAGCATAGAGGGGGAAAATTCTGAAAGTGAGGATGAACTGCCACCACTTCCGTCTGCTGAAGAATTGGGTGATGAAGAACTATTGACGGGACTTAGCGATATATTTGACGAGAATCAAGTGAAAGATCATGATGGAACAGAGCAGAGTATCGCAAATGAAAACAAAACACAGACAAATCGTCGCTTCTGCCTTACGGAACATTCGGTCAGCAGCAACGAGATGTAAGATCACCCAAGGAAAGTTTGCCACAAAGATACGCTTCACCTTGGGTCAGAAAGTATTCGTAAAGACTCATTACCTTTCACACAAGAGCCCAAAAAATTGCCGTAATTTTTTCCAGACTATAAAAAGCTGATGGTAATTTCCAGAATCGCTCACGAAAATGCCATGGAGCTAATGAACCCAAAAACAGGTAAGTGTATTGGCATCTACCACGTGAGTCATTTAAAAGCATGCGAATGGAAAGAACAGTAATAGAAAAGACACAAAGGGGCAAAAGAAACCTCATATCTTATACTAATCACTAAATAAAAGATAATTAAGTAATCAACAAATTACCACATTAATTAAAAGAAAGAAAGAGAGATAGAAAACTGGCTAACAATTTTCTTGTATCATTGAGTACACTGCAACATGCACACAAACAATAAATGATGCACAACTAATAAAAGAATGAAGGAGTGGTAGGCTACAAAAAAACACACACACACACACACACACACACACACACACATATATATATATATATATATATATATATATATATATATATATATATATATATATATATATAGGAACAATAGCTATAAATAAATAATTACAAAAATTGTTAAGAATGGCTGAGAAACTTAATTGGAAAATCCGAAAGAACAATTTTTGCCTGACTTTGTCAATGTTTTCCTTGGCATTGACAAATCGCAGACATAAATTTTGTCACAAGGGGGGGGGGATATGTAACGTGGCGTGGTCTCCTGACCTTCATTTCTTACATATTCCGACCTTACCATCGTATTCTGGGTATCAAGATGTTTCATTCGAACCCAAACTCGATAGGGCTGAGTTAATTTTACATATTTCCATTTAATCAATACTCAAATCTAATAAATAAATCGCAAGTGCACACCGAGATTAAAAAGTCGAGGCTGGCGTACACAGACATTCAAGACACAACGGCCACAGTAGTTGGGGTTCATGGGGTTCAGCAGAAGCAACAAGCCCTCTGGAAAGTTCATAGGAGGGTGAGTTAGCACACAGCTATGCCTGCCGGCCGACTGCCCATGAACCAAAACAGTTTTTGCCAGAGGAAAGGAATAATGGCCTGCATGTTCACCTTAAAAGCAATACCCACTATATTGCTTAGGAGAGCCCCAGCATACGATTTTTTTGATGGACCTAATGCGTAGTTTCAGAGTTCTCACAAGTGGACAGTAAATGCCTCATGCAGATGCTATATATTTCCGGGTGTTTGGCTTAGCCATTCTCCCATCTGTAAGAGTAACCCTGATTGTTGGACCATTTCTGACGCAATGAGCCGCAGGAGTGAGGGAAAGACAGTAGATGAATTTTGTGTGCACGGAAGTCGGTTCGGTGACGCCCTTGTAGCGGGAACACGTAGTGGGAGCGACTGCGCTCGTGCGTGTACGCAGAGAGCGAGGAACAAAGTCTGTGCTCAGTACTTCACTGGGATAGCACCTCTGTCGCTAGCGAATCGGAATGATACTCTATACTGAGTCGCTCGCGATTAAGAATTTGACAGATGTTAAGTCCCATAGTGCTCAGAGCCATTGATTAAGAATTTGTTCACTGTGTTGGCCGCGACATTTAATGTGCAGTGTGAACACAGACACAGTATTAGTTAGCGCCTGCGAGCAAACATTGAGTGGCATCATGGTGGACTGGTTATCTGACTGGTGCACCACGCCAATAGCTAGACTGGGGCCAGACAGGAGTCCTTGACTTCATCAAGGCATAGTGAGAGTTCGATTGGTGAAGAACAATCCAGATGGAATGAGATAGTTTTGTTATTTTTCAGCAGCAAACGACGCAGGAAGCAGTCTTCATAGCTCACGGTATTGTGCACTACAGCGCAGGTGAGACTCATCTTTCCTCCATTAGATATAGCATACTTCATTCACGTCACTCCATTACATTTCTGAAGCGACAGCCTCGACAGTACTTAGAAAAATTCAATCGGAGAATTATTCAAGTTCAGTAGGCGCAGTTCTCTGCCATTCTGCCAAGTAAATAAGATTCTTAAAGAAAAGGGATAAAAGAGCTTTCCCACACTTTGTATATAAATGTCATTAACAGGTTTCCTATCCAGAAGAGGTAACTTCCTGTTCCGAAAAGAACCCGGAAATTTGTCTATCAGTTTATAAATGAAAGTTTCATTTGATTTTTCTTACATTTTTGCAATAAATAATATTTTCCGTTCATTTAATGTTTTTCTTACACTAACTAGCAATACTCTAGTACCCAAGTATCACACTAGTTACGTAAGAAAATAGAATATCTTTGTGTCTTTTCCTTACAGCGGACGACTCCAGAAAATATTTATTGCTTAAAGTTCTTCTGGCATTTCTTTTTGGTACGTTAGGAGCGTCTGTCTGGCTTTTGTAGTAGTGTGGGGTGAAAATTGCTTTTTGCAGGAGCCAAAGGGTACTTGTCAGATCAATCCGTTGTGCAACTCGTCAACATAACACCCACACACTGACATAATTTGGTTGACTATTCACGTAAGGCTTAGATATGTTATTACATTCATTAGGCAAACTTGTACACATATGCTTTCGGTCCAGAAGCGTTCTTAACACTGAAACAAACTAACAGATTTTCTATGCGAGTCTAGTTGTACACACTCTCCACAATATCCTTTATTGGCACTTCTCAATGTCGCCTTTTCTGGGGGTCCCCTCATGCAGTTGGAATCTCTGTGTGGCACTTGCTGTGACATAAAAGCCTCTGATAGCGAACTTCAACCGCTTCTAGTCGCCCAAGGATTAGCTCAAAAAATGATAATAATACAGCACAAACAAATATTTGTACTAGCACATAAAATGGTTCGCTATAATACGCCATCCACGAAGTCTGCATCTGTGATTTGTTAAAAAAGAAACAGAGTGTTAACTGACTACAAGTTTTCTTATTTATAGACGACCAGGGTACAGAGAACTTGGCACCTCTAATTTTTATTGGAAATAGTCTCGCGCTTAACTACAAAGAAATCTGTGCCCTCACAAGGCTCACAGACGTGGGACAGAGCTGCTCACGCATGACATAGCATGCGTTCGACTCGTATGTCGCGATGTGTCCTGTATTTGCTTTAAAGCACTGTCTACTTGCGATCGTTAATGGTAATCCTGTCGGTCATCATAGTACTTCCACCTCATGTGCGTTGAAACGTGGCACATTCCTCTAAACGAGCTATGATTTATGTGATGTACTCCTCCATCCCCCTGTCGCATCTTGAGTGCTTAATGATGACTTCAGCTTCATAACTAAGTTAGTCATAGGTGCTTTTGAGGCGCTGCAATCACTGTGCATACATTTGCCTCACAGATGTGCTGCTTGCAGAGTTAGTGAGTGAATGACTTGTAATTTTCATATGTCGGACGCTGCTGCTATGTGTTTACATGTTTCCTTGTAGGAGGTATCCCCTGCTACTAACGATCATTTTATATAGGCCTGATGCAGGCATCGTATAGTTTCTGAACCGTGATCGGATGTGAACAGCAGACACTATACGTCTCCGGAAAGGTACATTGTGCTCGTATTACACAGAGCTAATGTTTTACGGGTGTAGTGTTTTCGTTTCACGGTCCGATAACATAGTTTATTGTAAAGAAACCGGAAAGAAGGATGTATGTCATCCGCTTGAAATATATTTCTTACATTGGAATATTAGCAGCGCTACATTACATACGACTGATAGGTCGGAAACGCAAGCAATCTAACATTACAGCCCTTTTAAGTGCAGAACGTTTTTGCCTTAAGAATGTGTGTGTTTATGCTCTCTCTTACTAATACCTTCCAGATCCTGATCCTAGACTCTGGAATAATATTTTAGAGTTACTAGTTTGGTTGATTTACATAAAAATGCTTCGAACTCCATCCGTCTGGAGCTCCATCGCGCACAAAAATCATCCGTTTCTTGTTCTTCTTAACCATCTGCTATTACCTCACGACACCTTGAAATCTGTTACTGTACAACGATAAGGAGTGCTGACCTTTTCAACATGGGTGCATCTCGATAAATCTTGTGCACTTAAATGGGTGAGCACTCGGCGAGCTCCATTCCTTCGTGAGACGTGGAACGTAGTGGTCTTCATCTGGTCGGTTGCAGATTAAATTGGTAACGGTGCTGGAGGGCGGGTTGGTCAATGACGGTGTGATGAGGACGTTTCACTGTCTAATTTTAACCTAAAACAGCGAGATTGCTCTGTGACTCCCATACACAGAGAAACAGATCATAAATTAAGCACTATGCTCAATGTGTTAGAAATATGTACAGTACAGTCTGATGTACTTTGACAGTTTATGTGTTCGAGAATTAACAATGAATGGATGTACTGCACAGTCATCTATCCATGTTCGCAATGATACTCGCAAAGTGGAGAAGGGGTGGTTTAGCTATGGTACTGAAATTGAGAAACGTGCTGTCACATCATTGGTCGGTGTTGAAATTACTGCAGGACTGTTTGCACTATCAGCTGTGATGGTTATTATTAGAGTACATGGATGGTGTTTTTTCCATCCCATCCATGAACTGGCACGCTGTTGGTTACTACATAACGATTGACTGAAATCACTTGTTTGAGTTGAAGAAAGAGCTTTGGTGGATGTACAGCACCTTCTGGGGTGGATAGCATCCAAACATTGGTCGCATACATGACTGCAATATGATGAATTATTCGAATGGAACATGGAGTCATTAGCTAGTCTGTGACTATGGAAGATGAGTTTAAATGCAGAGCTCATGAATCACTTTCTGACAGTAGTTTGGAAACTCTTCACAACGCCGCAAAAACTCCGCTAGTTTGCTTATGTTGTAACTCGCTTTTATTTAAAATCATCCAGTGTGTGTGGCGTGTTATGGTAGCCGCAATAGCAATATGATTTACACTGTGCGATGTCTAGTTTTCTGTGAGAGGCTGTGGATCAGAAAGTCTTAATGTCAGTTTAGAACCTGATCAGACCTTGAATTAGTGGCAGAAAAACAAAATGTAAGGCAGTGTACAAAGTGCGCTACAACTGAAAAAAATATTGTTTCAAACAACGAGAGAGGGCCACAGGGAGCGTCTCTTGCGATTTTCAGTACAGTCTGCGGGATACAATCATCGACCTACAGTGCAAGTGACGAAACTTTAAACTGGCCTCTGGAGTGGATCAGTACCTGCATGTTTAATAGGATCGTCCCACACCAGCAGCAGGTGTAAATTCAGTGAGGGATGGAGTGTTCCATTAGGAATGCTAGGAGGGATGCACGCTGTGCAATTCTGGGAAGTATTGCGAAATCTCTCTCTCCGTGCTGGACCACACCACAGCTATGCGTCATCGTGCTAGTAACGGTGGCTAGGTGAGCTCTATATCAGATGAGGTTAGTGGAGTTTCTATGTTCGCGGGTGGAGAATAACGACGATAGCATGTCGGGCTGATTGATTTGAATGGACACAGATCTGATTCGGACTGTAGTATCTGTATCCAGTTTGGAGAAGCACCACAATGCGCGCATTTCCACCAAATGGTCAAAACACAGTTCTGTTGCACTAATTCAGGTCGTTCTGTTTCTAGACGGGTTGCAGAAGGTGGTGGATATGTCTTTCTCCGACTTCTGCTCAGTTCCGATTGAAATTGGAACGATCACATGCGCAAAGCTGTAGAAATGAGAGCAGTTGCAAGATCCGTAGGGGGTGACTAAAACCACGTCGGAATTTTGCTATAACAGCCAGGTTCGAGAAAGCTGACTCGTTTCAAGATATGAAAGTGCCAGGAATGAGATTGAGTAGCGGTTGTAATCATTATTCTCAATAGGATCCAATGCAGGTATGTACTTGAATGCAAAAACTTGATTCCAAACCATGGATATCATTTCTAGCAGGTAGCGAACACTAGAGATCTGATAAGCTAGTGTACATTTCCTTAGGACCTCAATCAGCACATCATCTAGTACTTCTGTTTGTGATCCATCTCAATCAGTCATCGCCTATAACTCAGTGAATGTATTGCAGAACCTCTGACGTGGTATCGAGACAGAACACGTTACAGGTACTATAGAAATATCTAGCTGGGGTGGCGTGCGGGAGTCGCAAATACCGCTTACATACCACGTTCCTTAGCCAAATCACTTTCAAAATTCAGCGATTTCATCACGAGGTTGCATCGTGGGCTACGTGTAATCTGACTGCTGGTCTGATAATATACACTCCAGCGATCACCGTCTCGGTATTTGTCCGGAAAGACTACCTCATTCCGAGGTAATGTCGTACCTCGATTTATAAAGCCCATATAGCTTTTCACGTGGATACTTGTGTGCGCCTTATGAACCAAGACCGTTTGTGACAGTAACATACAGCAGGTGTTGCGATCGGGTTTTTCTACATCTGACCGACCATGTCTCTCTTTCTAAGACACAATGGTAGCACTCGCAAGAAAAACTTATGAGACATGTCCACCCATTACTGAATTTCTCTCAGTATTATTTCGTAGCGTAGGCAATCAGTTAGTAGTAGTGGGGGATGCATGGTAGATTCACCTTGAGCACGAGGCTTATAAAGGATGTATTTGTGTTCCTACATCTGCAAAGGAGATGACTGTGGAATACTGTGATAGCAGAGGAAAGAGTATGTCAAGTCATAAGAATGGTACAGATATTTCTATTTCCAGAGCCACAGCCGTCAGCAGGGTGTATTTCCGATACTTCGCTCATTGTCGAATGCCATTCAATTGAGACTGTGGTTGAAACATTTGATTGCAAGTACAATGATAAAACATATATGTGGCTGGTTTTCTAGGATGATTCCGTGTATGCATGGCCTGTGGTGGGAATGATTCATGTTTCCCGTTAATGGTAGGAGTTGTCAGAATGGAGAGGCTTATTGGAGTGTAGGAATGTAGATGAATTAACTGTGTTGTCCTCTAGACGAGCGAATAGCCAACTAATACTTAGTATGTGTTGGACGGCTTTCGTGATCAAGTGGAAATCTGAGAGGATTGAATATGGAGGTGCCTTTGCGCTGGACCGTTATTCCCTCCCGTGTAAATTGTTTGGTTGACTGCTTCTGCACATTTCGCGCCTTTATTTAGTTGAGAGAAGATCGATTGTGGTGTGGGAATCTAGAACGTGGAAGACTCATTTGCCGGTTCTCTAGTCATGAGAAGCATCTTAGTTGACCTTGTAAATTACAGGGATGATTTGGAATCTGTTACATCACTGACATCAGTATTCGAGAGTGGAAATATTAGTTTCCTGTACCTGTTTTGAGTTCTCACGTAAAGGTTCTCGCAAATTGGATAAGTGCTAAGATTTCGGATTTGTAGATAAATATTTTCCAGTCTGTATCCTCGGAATTATGTTCCGCAAGCGATCGGAAGGCTACTTCTGTGTGCTTGATATCGAGAAGTAGCACGAAAATGGTACAGTAAAGCGTCGATTATCCAAAGTACTTGGGGGACATGGGCGTTTGGAAAACTGGTTTGTTTATTTGCAAGATAGAAGTACTGTACAATAAATTTTTTCATAAAAAAAAGTAACATAGAAAGGCAACTTCAGTAGAAATATATAGTATGTGGCACAGTTTATTAAACATAAATATGTACATATTACATACGCATTTTGCATAAACAATACGCACAGTATACAAAATTAACGTTTAAAAAAATCCTTTATATTGGTCGGTCTAAGCAAGCCTACACGCTTACGAGCAGCTAAGTCACGTACTTTTTTCATTACACATATCTGAAACTGGTCACTTTCATCTTGGGCCTCAAACCATCACAAGGCAGTATCTAAACAAGTGAACGCCTCATAAGCTGCTGGTATACTTTCATCTTCGCTTTCTGGAGCACTGATTGATGAGATGCTGGCGGCGTCATCTTTATCACTGACGACATTTACAATCTCGCTGTCCTGCATGATTTGATGTCCTGGATCTGCATCATCGATATTCATCCATTCATGAACGTCTTCTGCATCACATTCGTGGCAATCTATGTCTTTTAGCATACCGAGAATTTTGGACATATCATTCTGATCGTCATTTTCAATCATACCTTGTGAATTTTCTTCTGTGTCCAAAATTTTATTCCAGGCTTTCTTCAAATTTTCTTCTTTTACACTATTCCATGCTGCGCTGATCATGTAGGACGCGTCTTTCAAGTCAATATTCTTATGATTTCTTAAGAGACTTTCTTCTCCATCCTCTTCTCTTTCTAACAATAACTTACGCAACAATTCTTTCTTGTAATATCGTTTAAAGTCTAAATAACGCCTTGATCCATGGGCTGTAATAAGGAGGTTACGTTAGGTGGAAGAAATATTACCTTTATGACCTCGTCTTTTTCGTTTAAAATATCCCATGACGGATGAGTTGGTGCATTGTCAAGGAGAGGTAGTGTTTTTCCACCCTTCCCATTCTTTCGCTGATCTTTTACAGAGGGTACGAAAACGTCCAGAAATCACTTCATGAAAATCGTACTCTACATCCAGGTACTCTTTTGTGAGGTGTACACAACAGGCAGGGCTGACATATTAATGTGCATGAAACAACGCGGTTTTTTACTTTTACCGACGACGCACATAGGCAGTCGGTGACTTCCAGTAGCATTAGCACAAGCCAAAGCTGTAATACGGTCCTTGCTTGTTTTAGGACCAGGTGCTGCTAATTCATGACGTGAAACAAGAGTTTTTCTCGGTAAAGCTTTCCAGTTAAGTCCAGTTTCCTCAGCATTGTAAACGTTTTCGAGAGCACAATCTTCTTCCCTTAATACGTCCCTTAGTTTGACTTTGAAAGAATCAGCTGCTGAAGAATCAGCCGACAGTTTTTCTCCCTGTATTGTAAGCTCACGAATGTCGTGTCTTGACTTGAAGCGTTTTAAGCAGCCCGTGCTCGCTTTAAAGTTCGAAGGCCCTCCAAGTTTTTCGTTGAACTGCATTGCCTTCTCACACAGAATGGGACCTGAGATAGGTTCTCCTTCCGATCTCTTTTGTGTAAACCACTTGTAAACAGCATCATCTAGATCTGTGTTAGTGGCGAGCTTCATAGTTTTACGGCTTGTTGATCCATCAGTAGCATCAAGCATAGCTATAAAATTTGCTATGCTCGTCTTTTGTTTTTTTGTATCCGTAATTGTCGACTTCCCCACCTTGTACTCATTGGATAAAGTGGTTGCAGATTCACCTTATTCTGAACTTTTAATAATCTCGTACTTGTCCCTCATAGAAAGGACAACACGTTTACATTGAAGCATTTTGTATCGTCAAGTTCACTTCTTCACGCAGCAGCACACACGTGGTCGTAACAGAGAACAGAACGTGACTGTCTGCTCTTCTCAGGGGCGCGCAATCCTTCAAACTGCGCGGAGCGGCACGCCCCAACTCTAAGCTGGCGCAGCTGTTGCTGTGGACAGCTCTGACACTGCCGCTACTTCTGCCGCCAGTGCCGAGCCGACAGACGTGTGCTGATTGTTGAAACACAGCGACTGGCGGCTTGGCCGGTCAGCAGCGCCTCGTGAAGGCCCCATTAGAAGCAATGTTCCACCAGCGGTGGCCCAGTGCGGCGACTACTGTGGGAAACTTGGTTTGGGAGTGAGGGGGATGATGGACGGTAGGGTGGGGGGTGTAGAAAAACAAGCAAGTAAGCAGATCTGGATCACAGACAGTAATGCGTTTGTGTCGTGGGGGAAACAAGCCCTAATTTGTAGAACAGTTCTGACCGTGACTTCGGTCCTCTGAGGGTACTCTGGTCACCTGTTGGGAGTGGATGACAGCCAACCTCACGGTAAATATCTAGTGCCACGAGTATATTCTAAACTCAGATTGGAATGTATACCGCAGAGACAGGCTGGACAGTGAAGGGGGAGGCCTGTTTATAGCGATAAGAAGTGCAATAGTACGGAACGAAGTTGACAGAGATCCGAAATGTGAAATAATTTGGGTGAAGGTCACGGTTAAAGCAGGCTCAGACATGGTAATAGGATGTCTCTATAGGCCCCCTGGCTCAGCAGCTGTTGTGGCTGAGCACCTGAAGGATAATTTGCAAAATATTTCGAGTAGATTTCCCCACCATGTTATAGTTCTGGATGGAGATTTTAATTGGCCAGATATAGACTGGGAGACTCAAACGTTCATAACGGATGGCAGGGACAAAGAATCCAGTGAAATTTTTTAAAGTGCTTTATCTGAAAACTACCTTGAGCAGTTAACAGAGAACCAACTCGTGGCGATAACATATTAGACCTTCTGGTGACAAACAGACCCGAACTATTTGAAACAGTTAACGCAGAACAGGGAATGAGAGATCATAAAGCGGTTACTGCATCGATGATTTCAGCCGTAAATAGAAATATTAAAAACCGTAGGAAGATTTTTGTGTTTAGCAAAAGTGACAAAAAGCAGATTTCAGAGTACCTGATGGCTCAACACAAAAGATTTGTCTCATGTACAGATAGTGTTGAGGATCAGTGGACAAAGTTCAAAACCGTCGTACAATATGTGTTAGATGAGTATGTGCCAAGCGAGATCGTAAGAGATGGTAAAGAGCCACCGTGGTACAGCAACCGAGTTAGAAAACTGCTGCGGAAGTAAAGGGAACTTCACAGTAAACATAAACATAGCCAAAGCCTTGCAGACAAACAAAAATTACGCGAAGCGAAATGTAGTGCGAGGAGGGCTATGCGAGAGACGTTCAATGAATTCGAAATTAAAGTTCTATGTACTGACTTGGCAGAAATTCCTAAGAAATTTTGGTCTGATGTCAAAGCGGTAGGTGGATCAAAACAAAATGTCCAGACACTCTGTGACCAAAATGGTACTGAAACAGAGGATGACAGACTAAAGGCCGAAATACTAAAAGTCTTTTTTCAAAGCTGTTTCACAGAGGAAGACTGCACTGTAGTTCCTTCTCTAGATTGTCGCACAGATAACAACGAAATAGACGACAGAGGGATAGAGAAACAATTAAAATCGCTCAAAAGAGGAAAGGCCGCAGGACCTGATGGGATACCAGTTCGATTTTATACAGAGTACGCGAAGGAACTTGCCCCTCTTCTTGCAGCGGTGTACTGTATGTCTCTAGAAGAGCGTAGCCTTCCAAAGGACTGGAAAAGGGCACAGGTCATCCCCGTTTTCAAGAAGGGACGTCGAACAGATGTATTGAACTATAGACCTATATCTCCAACGTCTACCAGTTGTAGAATTTTGGAACACATATTATGTTCGAGTATAATGACTTTTCTGGAGACTAGAAATCTACTCAGTAGGAATCAGCATGGGTTTCGAAATAGACGATCGTGTGAAACGCAGCTCGTGCTATTCGTCCACGAGACTCAGGGGCCATAGATACGGCTTCCCAGGTAGATGCCGTGTTTCTTGACTTCCACAAGGCGTTCGATACAGTTCCCCACAGTCGTTTAATGAACAAAGTAAGAGCATATGGACTATCAGACCAATTGTGTGATTGGATTGAAGATTTCCTAGATAACAGAACGCAGCATGTCATTCTCAATGGAGAGAAGCCTTCCGAAGTAAGAGTGATTTCAGGTGTGCCGCAGGGGAGTGGCGTAGGACCGTTGCTATTCACACTATACATAAATGACCTGGTGGATGACATCGGAAGTTCACTGAGGCTTTTTGCGAATGATGCTGTGGTATATCGAGAGGTTGTAACAATGGAAAATTGTACTGAAATGCAGGAGGATCTGCAGTGAATTGACGCATGGTGCAGGGAATGGCAATTGAATCTCAATGTAGACAAGTGTAATGTGCTGCAAATACATAGAAAGAAAGATCCCTTATCATTTAGCTACAATATAGCAGGTCAGCAACTGGAAGCAGTTAATTCCATAAATTATATGTGAGTATGCGTTAAGAGTGATTTAAAATGGAATGATCATATAAAGTTGATCGTCAGTAAAGCAGATGCCATACTGAGATTCATTGGAAGAATCCTAAGGAAATGCAACCCAAAAACAAAGGAAGTAGGTTACAGCACACTTGTTCGCCCACTGCTTGAATACTGCTCAGCAGTGTGGGATCCGTACCAGATAGGGTTGATAGAAGAGATAGAGAAGATCCAATGGAGAGCAGCGCACTTTGTTACAGGATCATTTAGTAATCGCGAAAGCGTTACGGAGATGATAGATAAACTCCAGTGGAAGACTCTGCAGGAGAGACGCTCAGTAGCTCAGTACGGGCTTTTGTTGAAGTTTCGAGAACATACCTTCACCGAGGAGTCAAGCTGTATATTGCTGCCTCCTACGTATATCACGTGAAGAGACCATGAGGATAAAATCAGAGAGATTAGAGCCCACACAGAGGCATACCGACAATCCTTCATTCCACGAACAATACGAGACTGGAATAGAAGGGAGAACAGATAGAGGTACTCAAGATACTCTCCGCCACACACAGTGAGGTGGCTTACGGAGTGTGGATGTAGATGTAAATATATGTACTGTGCTGTTTGACTTCACGTTACATGTACGAATGATGTAAAATGGACGATTTTTGTATGGTGCAGGATAGGAATTGTATGTTTACTACATCGACACAGTATGCAGTGATATATTGATGGGTTGGAGATTGGCTTCACCTTCTAATATTCAAGCTCCTGTCCTGGGTGGGAGGGCAGTGTAACTGAGTAGGAATCTTTCTGTATTTGACAATATGTAGGGTACACTGTGATATATTGATTGGTTTCGGGTCGGTTTCACGTTCTAATATTCAAGGTCCTGTCCTCTGTGGGAGAGCAGTGTAATTGAATAAGTGTCTTTCCATATTTGACGATATGTAGGGTAGTCTGTAAGATTTAATTGCTGGTGCAATACAGCGATCTGTGTAAAATAACTGCTGAAAGTCTGGTCTGCAGAAAGAAAGAAAAAAAGGTAGAGGGTGCTTCCACACCTGCAGCATCAGTAATTCACAGTGTAAATTCGATGAGAGCCAACCATAGTTCTCTACTTATTTACATCCTTTTTACTAGGATATAGGAATCTCTACACAGCGGTGAGAACGTTTGTGTATGTTGAAAGCAGGAAGGGTAAGACATAATGGTTGGGGTGCCATGTTAGGACCATGAGGAAGACCGCATTCGACGTTATGCTGAGTTATTTTCGTAAACAGGTTCTGTTATGGCAAGACTATCCTTGCATACAAGCTGGGACATCAAGAAAGCGAGCATTAACTCTTTCTGGGACACTATACATTTTCCGAGAGGTCGACCTGGCTGTTATTTTGCATAGCCATGTGACATCAGTATAACATTGAGAACCTTGTTAGATGCGCTTGTGATAGTTTGTAGCTATGCATGCGCACTTCACGGCATTGCATCAGTCATGCTGGGTGGTTAAGCATGGTTACATGCATCTCACATGTCGTGCTAGGAACAATGCACCCTGTGCTATATGGTGACGTTAGTATCCTTAGGTATCACATCATTAATGGGAAAACACGTTTGCTACCCAGAGGTGTCTTGCATATGGGAATGGCAAGAGTGCATGCTGGAGTTCTGTGATGTTAGTACAACACTTGGAGAACTCTAACTGTATACTCGAAAATATTCGCAACTTTCACCCAGTCAGTGTAGGCAGCAGCAGCGAGGGAGTGTTGGGTCACACTGGCTTGCATCTGGTGATGACTCATGGCAGTGTGGAGGTGCATGCGCCTATGGGGTGTCTTCACTGTGCAAATAGGTCTTCACTCCCATTAGGTCGTGTCAGCAACAGTGTCTAGGCGATCACTTATTTTTGGGAGGAATTCTTTAGGTGTCAAGTATGAAAGGGATGCCGCTGCCTCATGCTTGAGGGCACCTGTGCATGGTTTGACAGCACCCTCTGGTGGAACTACTTAGGTCAGTTGAACCCTAGATCTTGTGGTGGACACACTTTCTGCAAAATAGAAACTTATGTACAGCTTAGACCCTTTTCCCACCATTTCCCTCCCCCCCCCCCCCCCCAGACCATCATCTTGGATTACATCATAGAACGTATGACAACACACTCTGGTGGTGGTACTGTGTACTAGACCCAGACCTTGTGGTGGACACACTGTTTCCTGCCATCTTGGATAATGGTACTTGCATCATCATGGTGGTTATCTTGGATTATGGCATGTATTATAGCGCCCTCTGGCGGTGGTACTGTGTACTAGATTAGTTGGACTCCAGACCCCATGGCGACCCCATTGTTTCCCTCCATTCCCTCCCACCATCTTCGATTACATTACAGGAGGATGACAGCACCCTCTGGTGGTGCTACTGTGACTAGGTGAGATGAAGTCTGGACACCTTGGCGACCACACTGGATGGTGGTAGTGCCTCTAATTGTTTAAATAAAATAGTGCTTGGAAAATAATAAAGATTTACATCAAGCACAGGTCGAGTCCACTCCCCACAAGTTCCTAGGAAGAGGTGGTGGTCGGTTGATGTAGGATAGTGGAGGTAGCCCAAGTGACCTATCTTCCTGCCATTTTCTTAGGTCAGTATAGACAACCGTGGTGTGATGTGTTCGTTATCCTGTTGGAATCTGAACTTACCCCCATTTTTCAGGGCGTTATGTTAGTGCGGGTAGCCCAGTTGACCTTCTCACCAAAATTCAAAGTTCCCACCCAAATCTGCCTTCTTTAATGACATCACAGCCACCATCTTGGATGACGTCATCGCCGCCATCTTCAATACATCTGGCAACAATGGAAAGTGGCACAGAATGCAGGTTGTCCCAATACTCTTGTCTGCGTCATTCAGTTATCACTGTATGGTTTGCCTCATCTGGCAAATATGGACAGATGTTTAGTTAATTATCTAACACGAAAAAATATCTTTTCTCTCACTTTTTCATCAGTTATTTGGTTTATGTGTCCGTCTTATGAACCGTTTTTCCGTGGAACAATTTGGTGTATCAAGTTCAAATTTATGTCACAAACTGAGGTTGATGGTCTGTTGGCGGTGTAAGAGTTTCGTGCTCCTAAGTGAAGTCAATCAGATGTCACTGCCACTTGTGTTACATGTTTTAAAACACGAAGAGACGCGCCATCGCCGGCGGTAGTGTGCTTTCTGTTGATCTAGAAGAATGAGACATGGATAGAATCAAGTTTTCACATTAAGGCAAATAACGGAAAGTTGTTAGCTTGCAATTATAGAAGACACAAAAAGCCGAGTGTGGGCATGTCGCATACTTTGTCATTAAAAGTTGTGGTGAATAGTCCTAAGGAATGTAACGTAGAGTTGAGAGTGTGTTGTGAAGTGCAGTAGGTGCGAGGTGTTGGAGACATGGGTTTCTCTCGCAGTCAGTTGCTTTTGGTGATCGCATTGTTAGGGGGCTGGTATCAAGCAGAGCACAGGGGACAAGTCGCATGACAACTTGAGAATCCGTGAAAGGAACACTTCCTGTGCTGGGTAGCATGGAGTGCCACTATGAGCAGGCAGCACAATATACACTCTGAAGGCCAGAGGGACCAGCACATATCCTGCCACACACCTACTGTTGGCTGCAAAACTCTATTACGCATATATAGCATGGCTGGTATGTGGTGCTCATTGTTGGACACACAATGCCATTAGGCGTATCTAGCAGGGCTGGTATGTCACGTGCACTGTTGGACACACAACACCATTAGGCGTATCTAGAAGGACTGGTTTGTTATGCAGACTGTTGGACACACAACACCATTCGGCATATCTAGCAGGGCTGGTATGTCAAACACACTGTAGGACAAACAATGCCATTAGGCACATCTAGCAGGGCTGGTATCTCATGTGCACTGTTGGATGCACAATGCATTAGGCATATCTAGTGGGGCTGGTACACCTCTCGCTCATATCCCACAGTAGAGCAAATTGCTTACCATCGATTCTCTTCTGGAAACTTCTCCACTGGCGTCACACAGCAGTGCTTGTGGTTTAAATATTGTAATGCTCCAATTTACGGCGATTTGTGCGTGTTTGATCCGTAAATTTATGTTGCTGTTGTGACAGATAGCAGTTTGCAGTTTGGCACAGCTCCTATTCTACAACTTGGTGTCAACACTGTATTAATCGATATCGCCCACCTTCATGGAAGATTATACTTTCGTATCACCAGAGAATTAGTGTCTGTTTGCTCCTCATCAGTCTCCATTTAATTGCCTGAAAAACATGTTTGCGTGCTCGCAATTATGGTAAACATATTATTACTTACACTATATAAAATATATATAAACACTATGTGAGTTATTTGTTAGAATTCGGAATAGCAAGCTCAAATAACGGTTAATAATGACATGTACAGTATTGTACACTTAATCATTGTACATATACATACATTTTGGAACATACTAGTATCGTTCCTATTTATGTAAACCAACATTACCTGTCGAAGCAGCCCTACTAAGCACCCCAGGTGGCGCGAGTAGACCGCATGGCTATGCAGAGGTACGTTGTTTATATTTCTGTTCACTTGTAGATGTGTGGTTCATGGTGTGGGTTCCTGTAGTCATGCCCTAGTTCATGAACCACGGGCAACGTATGAGTGGCCAAGTAAGTGGTCCCGACAGTCGGGATACCAGTTACTTTGGAATAAGGCTGGGCATCTCGGACATATTCTGAGTCATGGTCACCTTTGTGCTCATACGGCAAAAACTACCAAATCCACCGGTTAGTCCCTTAGCCGTTAGGGGTAAAACCCAATGGGACTCGGGGCAAGTAAGGCTAGCAACCTGCTTCCCTGGTACTCTAAATATGATGCTGGCAATAATCAGAGCAAAATGCCTCGGACCTTTGGAGGTGACGGAGTCCCACCTCTAACTGACAAACTAGGGACTCCTAAGATATGACTTGGCAAACAAATGGTAATGAGATGGGGAGCTATTAATATCAATGGGGGCTACTCTGGGAAGAAGGTAGAGCTGGCAGAGGCTGAAAGTAAGATGGGGCTGGACGTTTTAGCTGTTAGTGACATTCGGGTAAGGGGTGAGAAAGAAGAGGAAGTGGGAGAATACAAGGTCTACCTGTCAGGCGTCAAAGCAGGAATAGCACAATGGGGTGTAGGGCTTTACATCAGGTAAGAAATGGAACCCAGCGTAGTTGCAATAAGGTATGTAAACGAACGACTGATGTGGATAGATTTGACAGTGTCTAGCAAGAAAATTAGGATTGTGTCAGTATATTCGCATTGTGAAGGGACAGATCAAGATAAGATGGATAGTTTTTATGAGGCACTCAGTGATGTAGTTGTTAGAGTAAAGGACAAGGACAGTGTTCTGCTCATGGGTGATTTTAACGCTAGGATTGGAAATCGAACAGAAGGGTATGAAAAGGTTATGGGTAAATTTGGAGAGGATATGGAGGCCAACAGGAACGGGAAACAACTCTTGGATTTCTGTGCCAGTATGGGCTTAGTAACCACGAACTCCTTTTTAAACATAAGAACATTCACCGGTATACTTGGGAAGGCAGGGGAACCAGATCTGTCATTGACTATATAATAACAGATCAGGAATTCAGGAAGGCTGTGAGGGACACACGTATATTCAGGGGATTCTTTGATGACACTGATCATTATTTAATCTGCAGTGAAATCGGGATTGTGAGGCCGAAAGTGCAGGAGGTCAGGTCCATATGTAGGAGGATAAGAGTGGAGAAACTTCAGGATAAGGAAATCAGGCACAAGTACATAACAGTGATCTCATAAAGGTACCAGTTAGTTGACTGTAGTCAATTACAGTCATTGGAAAAGGAATGGACAAGGTACAGGGACACAGTACTAGAAGTGGCTAAAGAATGTCTTGGAACAGTAGTGTGTAAAAGTAGGATGAAGCAAACAGCTTGGTGGAATGATACAGTCAAGGCAGCCTGTAAAAGGAAAAAGAAGGCGTATCAAAAATGGCAACATACCAGAACCCAGGTAGACAGAGAAAGTTATGTTGAAGAAAGAAACAAAGCCAAACAGATAATTGCAGCATCCAAGAAGAAATCGTGGGAAGACTTTGGAAACAGGTTGGAGACTATGGGTTAAGCTGCTGGAAAACCATTCTGGAGTGTAATTAGCAGTCTTCGAAAGGGAGATAAGAAGGAAATGACAAGTATTATGGACAGGTCAGGAAAACTGCTGGTGAATCCTGTGGATGCCTTGGGCAGATGGAGGGAATATTTTGAAGAGTTGCTCAATGTAGGTGAAAATGCGATCAGTAATGTTTCAGATTTCGAGGTAGAATGGGATAGGAATGATGATGGCAATAGGATCACATTTGAGGAAGTGGAAAAAATGGTCAATAGATTGCAGTGCAATAAAGCGGCTGGGGTGGATGAAATTAAGTCGGAACTCATCAAATACAGTGGAATGTCAGGTCTTAAATGGCTACACAGGATAATTGAAATGTCCTGGGAGTCGGGACAGGTTCCATCAGACTGGACAAAAGCAGTAATCACACCAATCTTTAAACATGGAAACAGAAAAGATTGTATCAACTACAGAGGTATCTCTTTAATCAGCGTTGTGGGTAAAATCTTCACAGGTATTGTTGAAAGGAAAGTGCGAGTATTAGTTGAGGACCAAATGGATGAAAATCAGTGTGGGTTTAGGCCTCTTGGAGGTTGTCAGGACCAGATCTTTAGCTTACGGCAAATAATGGAGAAGTGTTATGAGTGGAACAGGGAATTGTATCTATGCTTTATAGATCTAGAAAAGGCATATGACCGGGTTCCTAGGAGGAAGTTATTGTCTGTTCTACAAGATTATGGAATAGGAGGCAAACTTTTGCAAGCAATTAAAGGTCTTTACATGGATAGTCAGACAGCAGTTAGAGTTGACGGTAAATTGAGTTCATGGTTCAGAGTAGTTTCAGGGGTAAGACAAGGCTGCAACCTGTCTCCACTGTTGTTCATATTATTTATGGATCATATGTTGAAAACAATAGACTGGCTGGGTGAGATTAAGATATGTGAACACAAAATAAGCAGTCTTGCATATGCAGATGACTTAGTTGTGATGGCAGATTCGATTGAAAGTTTTCAAAGTAATATTTCAGAGCTAGATCAGAAATGTAAGGACTATGGTATGAAGATTAGCATCTCCAAAACGAAAGTAATGTCAGTGGGAAAGAAATATAAACGGATTGAGTGCCAAATAGGAGGGATAAAGTTAGAACACGTGGACGGTTTCAAGTACTTAGGATGCATATTCTCACAGGATGGCAACATAGTGAAAGAACTGGAAGCGAGGTGTAGCAAA
This sequence comes from Schistocerca piceifrons, assembly GCF_021461385.2. NCBI lineage: Eukaryota > Metazoa > Arthropoda > Insecta > Orthoptera > Acrididae > Schistocerca > Schistocerca piceifrons. The sequence continues at coordinate 69,680,969 of NC_060148.1, read as the reverse complement.
GCTAATGCAGTGAGCGCTCAGCTACGATCTACTCTCTTCTGCAAGAAGGAAGTCAGTACCAAGACTAAGTTATCTGTGCACCGTTCAATCTTTCGACCAACTTTGTTGTATGGGAGTGAAAGCTGGGTGGATTCAGGTTACCTTATCAACAAGGTTGAGGTTACGGAATTGAAAGTAGCTAGGATGATTACAGGTACTAGTAGATGGGAACAATGGCAGGAGGGTGTCCACAATGAGGAAATCAAAGAAAAACTGGGAATGAACTCTATAGATGTAGCATGGGAGAAGCAAGGTTACCCAAGAGACTCATGGATTCAGCAGTAGAGGGTAGGAGGAGTCGGGGCAGACCGAGGAGAAGGTACCTGGATTCGGTTAAGAATGATTTTGAAGTAATAGGTTTAACATCAGAAGATGCACCAATGTTAGCACTGAATAGGGGATCATGGAGGAACTGTATAAGGGGGGCTATGCTCCAGACTGAAGGCTGAAAGGCCTAATCAGTCTTAAATGATGATGATGATGATGGTGGTGGTTGTAGATGTGTTTGCATAAAGGTTTAACACACTGCGAAAGTAATTGAAAGTGACCACAAAGTGCCAGATTCCTTATGAGCCGGAGTGACTGAGCGGTTCTACGCGTTACAGTCTGGACCCGCACGATGGCTATGGTCACAGGTTCGAATCCTGCCTCGGGCATGGATGTGTGTGATGTCCTTAGGTTAGTTAGGTTTAAGTAATTCTAAGTTCTAGGGGACTGATGACGTCAGAATTTAAGTCCCATAGTGCTCAGAGCCACTTGAACCATTTGAACCTTATGAATAACGGGTAATGATTATCACATTCCACCAAGATGTCAATCGTGTCCGACAAATAGCAAAGAAACTGATGATTTACATCACCAGAGTTGTCAAAACCATACACCAGCGTCAAGAAACAGGCTCCTATGGAGACATTTTCGCATTCAGAAGAGAAAGTTGGTGACTGAAATTTCGTAAATAGATATCGCCGCGGCGAAAAACGTCTTTGCTTTAATGACTTCCATCCCAACTCGCGTATCATATCTGCCACACTCTCTCCTCTACTACGTGATAATACAAAACGAGCTGCCCTTTTTTGCACCCTTTCGATGTCCTCCGTCAATCCCACCTGGTAAGGATCTCAAACCGCGCCGCAATATTCTAACAGAGGACGGACGAGTGTAGTGTAAGCTGTCTCTTTAGTGGACTTTTTGGATCTTCTAAGTGTCCTGCCAATGAAACGCAACCTTTGGCCCGCCTTCCCCACAATATTACCTATGTATTCTTTCCAACTGAAGTTGTTCGTAATTTTAACAGCCAGGTACTTAGTTGAATTGACAGCCTTGAGAATTATCGAGTAATCGAATTCCAACGGATTTCTTTTGGAACTCACGTGGATCACCTCACACTTTTCGTTATTTAGCATCAACTGCCACCTGCCACAACATACAGCAATCTTTTCTAAATCGCTTTGCAACTGATACTGGTCTTCGGATGACCTTACTAGACAGTAAATTACAGCATCATCTGCGAACAAACTAAGAGAATAGCTCAGATTGTCACCCAGGTCATTTACATAGATCAGGAACAGCAGAGGTCCCAGGACGCTTTCCTGGGGATCACTGATATCACTTGAGTTTTACTCGATGATTTGCCGTCTATTACTACGAACTGCGACCTTCCTGACAGGAAATCACAAATCCATTCGCACAACTGAGACGATACCCCATAGGCCCGCGGTTTGATTAGAAGTCGCTTGTGAGGAACGGTGTGAAAAGCTTCCGGAAATCTAGAAATACGGAATCAACCTGAGATCCCCCGTCGATAGCGGCCATTACTTCGTGCGAATAAAGAGCTAGCTGCGTTGCACAAGAACGATGTTTTCTGAAATCATGCTGATTACGTATCAATAGATCGTTCCCTTCGAGGTGATTCATAATGTTTGAATACAGTATATGCTCCGGAACCCTACTGCAAAACGACGTCAATGATATAGGTCTGTGGTTCGATGGATTGCTCCTACTACCCTCCTTAATAATCACTGGTGCGACCTGCGCAATTTTCCAATCTGTAGGTACAGATCTATCGGTGAGCGAGCGGTTGTATATGATTGCTAAGTAGGGAGCTATTGTATCAGCGTAATCTGAAAGGAACCTAATCGGTATACAATCTGGACCTGAAGACTTGCCCATATCAAGCGATTTGAGTTGCTTCGCAACCCCTGAGGTATCTACTTCTAAGAAACTCATGCTAGCAGCTGTTCCTGTTTCAGATTATGGAATATTCCATTCATCTTCCCTGGTGAAGGAATTTCGGAAAACTGCGTTCAATAACTCCGCTTTAGCGGCACAGTCGTCGGTAACAATACCATCGGCACTGCGCAGCGAAGGTATTGACTGCGTCTTGCCGCTTGTGTACTTTACATACGACCAGAATTTCTTCGGATTTTCTAGCAAAAATCGAGACAATGTTTCGTTGTGGAACCTATTAAAAGCATCTCGCATTGAAGTCCATGCCAAATTTCGCGCGTCTGTAAATTTTAGTCAATCTTCGGGATTTCGCGTTCTGAACTTCGCATGCTTTTTCCGTTGCCTCTGCAACAGCGTTCGGACCTGTTTTGTGTACCTTGGGGGATCAGTTCCATCTCTTACCAATTTATGAGGTGTGAATCTCTCAATTGCTGTTGCTATTATATCTTTGAATTTGAGCCCCTCTCTCCCTATCATCCTCTTTACCCTGTACCCTTCCTCCATCTTCTCACCATACGTCCCTCCTCCTCCCCTCCTCCTCCCCTTATCACTATCCTCTGTCACTTTCCCTCTCTCAAACCTCCCACCTCCTCTCCCTCTCTCCCTTCCTTCCTACCTCCCTCCCCTCCCTTCCTGCCTCCCTCCCTCACACCCTCCATCACTCCCTCCTACCCTCCCACCCTCCCTCCATTCTCTCTACTTCCTACTTTTCTCTCTCTCCATCTATTTCTTTCTGCATTACAGCATGCAAAGCAATTAATGCAAGCTCCACAGTTATTGCACACACATTTGCTGAAAGCAAGAGAGTTACTGTACATGCAAGAGTCACTGTGCATGAAGGAGTTACTGTGTATCCAGTAGCTACTGCACAAGTGTGACTTACACTGCCCATTAGAAATACTGTGCATGCAAGAGATCCTGCACACACTATGGTTGCTACACTAGCTAGAATTGCTGAATGTGCAAGAGTTCATGCACATTCCAGTGTAATTCTACATGCAAGTGTTACTGTGTACAGAAAAGTTGCTGCAAATGCAACAGTTACTGCACACCCAATAGTTATTGACTGCATTATAGTTATGGCATGCAAAAGAGTAACTATGTATGAGAGTTACTGCATGCACAATAGTTGTTGCACACACAAGACTTTCTGTATGTACATGATTTACTGCATGTACAAGAGTTACTGCTCATGCAAGAGTTACTACATCCACAAGAGTTACTGCATGTCCAAGAGTCATTGTACACAAGAATTACTATGCACACAAGGCTTACTCACTAGGTTACTTATACCAGATGTCCAGATACAAAGAGGAGTTGAGGAGTTGATATCACACTATGCATCAGTCTCTGAGTCATCACTTCCACATCACAGAAGCAATAAAATTATTTCGTCTTTACTCAGGATGACAGCAGCAATGCTACCAACAAAAATTGTGTTTCATTTCCAATGCTTTGAGAACTGACCAACGGTGCATAGTCCTTCGCTTCATTAATACCGATGATGTAGGGTTTCGTATGTTGCCCACAGTAACAGGACGTACCCTTTTGTCACGACATTTATACATTCACTATTTCAGCTGATAACTTTCTGTAATGAAGAGACATATTTTACATCTTACATCGTAGCACCTTGGTTAAACGTATCTCATTTTCTGTCACGTAGTTACCATCTGGTAAATTTCAAAGCTATAAATCGCTATGAACGCATTCTGTCATTTTGCCGTTTCCAGCACTTTCTATGGTCTCCTGACAATTCGACCATCATTCTGTAACATCTTGTCTGGGATATGTAGTGTGCGGAAAAACAACATGACCAAAGGTGTAGGCAGAAAGACGGCATCAAAAATAATAATAATAGTCTGAGTATGGGAACTAGAGATCGTAGTTGAAAATTTACGGCACTATGCAAGCATAAAGTGGTAGTCTGTTTCAACCTTTGTTACAACATACTTAGTTAGGTGGTCGCGTAATTATTATTTACTTCGAGCTTGTTAAGACATCTTGAAACATAAAACATGGACATACGGTTGTTTCTAAAGAAGTGCTGTCTGGAACGTCAGCTGAGTATGTGATGTTCCAAGTTTTTCTTGATATCATCCTGGAGACTGGTTAGAGTGTGTTTGCGCATACATTTCATTTTGAGTAAAGACGTCAGTATGTCAGATTTTAATTGCGTTCCTGTAGCGCCGTAAATATGGATTTGCAACTGCTAGTTGCTGTACTCAAATTCATGTCTTTCATACTGTCTTTCCTCCCTACTCTTTTGGGCAGATTGATTTTTCGCTCTCTGTATAACTTTGCCGGATGGCAAACCTTGCTCCACCACCACTGCTTAAATTATACATTTTTTACGTACGGTATACATACGTCATTGAATGACTTCCAGCCCGGTCGTCTGGCTATTCGTCACTGCAAATCCAGCACGCGAAACACAAAATCACGAAAGCACCATCTGACCCGCATAATTACACTACTGACTGTGAGCACATTTAGACGTTAATCACAAAAGCCGTTAGCAGTAATGTAGAAGCTGATTTTGTTGTTCTTGTTGTGGTCTTCAGTCCAGAGACTGGTTTGATGCAGCTCTCCATGCTACTCTATCCTGTGCAAGCTTCTTCATCTCCCAGTACCTACTGCAGTCTACATCCTTCTGAATCTGCTTAGTGTATTCATCTCTTGGTCTTCCTCTACGATTTTTACCCTCCACGCTGCCCTCCAATACTAAATTGGTGATCCCTTGATGTCTCAGAACATGTCCTACCAACCGATCCCTTCTTCTAGTCAAGTTGTGCAACAGCATTTGTCCTCTAACCATTCCTGCTTAGCCATTTTGCACTTCCTGTCGATATCATTTCTGAGACATGTGTATTCCGTTTTGCCTACTTCATTTACTGCGTTTTTATATTTTCTCCTTTCATCAATTAAATTCAATATTTCTTCTGTTACCCAAGGGTTTCTACTAGCCCTCGTCTTTTTACCTATTTGATCCTCTGCTGCCTTCACTATTTCATCCCTCAAAGCTACCCATTCGTCGTCTACTGTATTTCTTTCCCCCATTCCTGTGAATTGTTTCCTTATGGTCTCCCTGAAACTCTGTACAACCTCTGGTTCTTTCAGTTTATCCAGGTCCCATCTCATTAAATTCCCACCTTTTTGCAGTTTCTTCAGTTTTAATCTACAGTTCATAATCAATAGATTGAGGTCAGAGTCCACATCTGCACCTGGAAATGTCTTACAGTTTAAAACCTGGTTCCTAAATCTCTGTCTTACCATTATATAATCTATGTGATACCTTTTAGTATCTCCAGGGTACTTCTATGTATACAACCTTCTTTCATGATTCTTGAACCAAGTGATAGCTATGATTAAGTTATGCTCTGCACAAAGTTCTACCAGGCGGCTTCTTCTTTCACTTCTTAGCCCCAATCCACATTCACCTACTATATTTCCTTCTCTCCCTTTTCCTACACTCGAATTCCAGTCACCCATGACTATTAAATTTTCGTCCCCCTTCACTACCTGAATAATTTCTTTTATCTCCTCATACATTTCATGAATTTCTTCCTCATCTGCAGAGCTAGTTGGCATATAAACCCCCCCAGTATCGTGCCGCACAACGATCGCATTGCGAGAAGAAAATCGAAATGCTAAGAACGAGCTGCGACACGAGAAGCAAATGTCACCACCAAACGGTGGCCGGACGTAGTAATACTTCCCGGCCCTCACAGGCGAAGTTACGCAAGAGAGCGAGACAAATGCCTCAGTTTCCCCCCCGGAGCCAAGTGCGTGGACGAATACGTATATGCCAAGTTAACATAGAAGGATACACGAGGACAAAAGGAGACATCCTCACAAAGCTACTAACAGAAGAAAAAATTGATGTGCTGACATTGCAGGAAACACATCTATCAGAAGAAAATATCTCGAGACTTCTAATACCAGGCTATGAAACTGTGGGCTATAAAGCCCATAATAAACACGGTATTGCAACACTGATCAAGAAAGAACTGGTTGATAATATTGAGGAAACTATGCACCACGAATTTGCCGTGGGAATCAAACTAAACGATATGACTGTGTATAACGTGTACAAGCCACCTTCAGAAAAATGGGAACTACCTGTTTTACCTAACCCACAACACCCTGCAGTCATAATTGGCGATTTTAACTCCCACCACCCCAGATGGGGCTATCAGTCTTGCGACAAAGAAGGACTCATGCTGGCAGACTGGGCAGATATAAATAATTATACATTAATATACGATGCAAAAGATACCCCCACCTTCTGTTCAGGAGCGTGGGGCACAACATCAACGCCCGATCTTTGTTTTGTCTCATCTTGAGAAACTGGAATAGCACTTCCGTCCAAGAGAACTGTACTGAGCCGTATTCCTCGGAGCCAACACAGACCAGTTATTATAGACATTGGGATCCAAATACCAGTAATAAAGAGCCCCCCTATAGCCCGCTGGAACCTCAGGAAGGCTAACTGGGTTAAGTTTAAATTAAAGATACCATTGAAAATAATGTAAACAGAATTCCCCCAATTCCAGAAAATTACGACAGATTTACGAAGTTAATTATTAAAGCGGCACATAACTCAATACCAAGAGGAGCGCGGAAAGAATACATCCCATGCTGGACAAAGGAGTGCGAACAACTACTCGATGAATATAACAAAACAGAGAATCCAGAACTAGGAGAACAGCTCATAAGAGCTATGGACGAGGAACGCAAACAGAGATGGCAAAAGCGGATGGAACAAATGGACTTTACGCACTCCTCACAGAAGAGCTGGAGTCTACTGAGGAAACTTGGCGGAGCACAATTCAAGGGACGGAACATCAATAATAAAATGACCCCTAACAAGATATGCTCTTCTATACTACAAGCATCCAGAATCCATGCCTCCGCCTCGAAGAAAAAAGAACTGCACCAACTGATGAACGAAGAGCTAGATGCAAGCGAGGAGGAAGCAGGTTTAGCGAACTGGGTAACACAAGAAGAGATAAATATAGCACTAAAGAAAATGTCACCTGGTAAAACAGCTGGCTGTGACGGCCTTCTTCCAGAATTCTTGAAGAACCTCGGGCCAAAGGGAAGAGCATGGCTGTCTTCTCTTTTCTCTAATATCATAGATACCAGCCGGTTACCAAAGCAATGGAAAAACGCACAAGTCATAGCCATCCAGAAACCAGGGAAAACAGGAGAGAATGTTAAAGATTATAGACCGATATCTTTATTGTGCACCACTTACAAGCTATTTGAACGAGTCATCCTAGGCAGAATAGAAAGTAAAATAGAAGCTGCTCTTCCCCCAGAGCAAGGCGGTTTTCGAAAAGGAAGAGATTGTTGCGACCAAGTTCTCGCCCTAACCACTTTCATTGAAAGAGGTTACCAAAACAAAAAGAAAACGGGCATGGTATTATTAGATCTCACCTCAGCATACGACACCGTATGGACAAAAGGGATACTGTATAAACTGTCAAAAGTCGTGAAATGCAAGAAGATCATAGATCTAGTCAGAAATATGTTGATAAACAGGAGATTCAAGGTATCTCTGAATGGGAAAACAAGCAGCTACAGGACACTACAAAATGTTCTCCCCCAAGGTTCTGTGCTGGCTCCATGCCTTTTCAATTTATACATAGCGGACATCCCAAACCTGGAATCTCGTTCTTTTATGTATGCAGATGACATCGCTATCGCGGCTCACGCCAACACTTTCGAAGAACTGGAAGAAATTTTAAACAGGGATCTGGAACGACTACAACAATATTATGACAACTGGCACCTCAAAGTAAATCCGACTAAATCCGTGGCATCAATAATGCACTTGTGTAACAAAGATGCAAATCGTGAGCTAAAAGTGCAAATAAAAGGTAAATTGAAACTTCCTGGCAGATTAAAACTGTGTGCCCGACCGAGACTTGAACTCGGGTCCCGAGTTCGAGTCTCGGTCGGACACACAGTTTTAATCTGCCAGGAAGTTTCATATCAGCGCACACTCCGCTGCAGAGTGAAAATCTCATTCTGGAAAAGGTAAATTGTTGAAAAACGAAAGAACGCCAAAATATCTGGGTGTTAAGCTAGATCGCACTCTCACATATAAGAGCCACCTGTACGAAGTCGCCCAAAAAATGAAAACAAGAAACAACATCATAATGAAACTGGCAGGAACAACCTGGGGATGTTCCACTGAAACTCTACGCACATCAGCACTGGCACTTCTGTATAGTGTAGCGGAATATTGCGCACCCGTCTGGGCCTGCAGTAGGCATGTCAGATATATTGATGTGCAACTTAACGAGACAATGAGGCTCATAACAGGAACAGTAAGACCCACCCCGAAACCTTGGCTGCCCGTCCTTGCCAATATCGAACCACCCTCGATTAGACGTGAAAGAGCAATCCAGAGGTACGAAGAAAAGTTCAGGGACCTACCTCCTCCCCCTGACAGATTGATGTCAAGAAATCCCTTCTGGAAAGAACTCAAACAACAGATTGATATCGATAACCTGTGGAAACAGCAATGGCAGGAAAGCAAAGTGAATAACAGTTTCCTTATTGAGGACCCATCTCAACGAGTTCCAGGCTTCCAACTCCAACGTAGAGTGTGGGTAACTCTAAATCGTCTGCGGACAGGTGTTGGTCGGTGCGGATATTTGTTGAAAAAGTGGGGTTTCTCCCAGGACCCCAATTGTGAGTGCGGAGAGAGTCAAACCATGCAGCATATAGTTGAGTGCGACGTACACGGACTTAAGGGAGGAAATCTGATGGACATACATGTGATAAGTGACCAAGCACTTTTGTGGCTGGAAACCCTGAAAATTTTATTGTAAATCATTGTTAATGTTAATTTAAATTTTTATGTTGATGTTTGTAAGTGTATCACGTTTTGCCTGTAGCTGAACGAGAAATAAAAATTGTACTACTATAATAGGCGTGGGCTTCGTGTCTATCTTGGTCTCAATAATGCGTTCACTATGCTGTTTGTAGTAGCTTACCCGTACTCCTATTTTTTTATTCATTATTAAACCTACTCCTGCATCACCCCTATTTGATTTTGCATTTATAACCCTGTATTCACCTGACCAAAAGTCTTGTTCCTGCTGCCACCGAACTTCACTAATTCCCACTATACCTAATTTTAACCAATTCAATTTAGTTTTATGTTAATCTTATGTCTCCTTCAACCGTTGTTGCTGTCTAAGCGACTGACTGTTGCTACTAGCAGCGCGGAATGATGGCAGTTTTTAATTTTCTCATAATGGCAGTTTTCTGAAGTAAATGAAAACGGAGAAATAATTCACATGCTAGTGTTCATCATCGAAATGAGAGTGAATCCCTACTTGGTGCAGCGACTTAATTTTTAATATCTTCCCATATGAGAAGCTCGCTTATCCCTACAGTTGCGAGATGCGTGTCCGTTCCCACATGGGAATCACACTCCTAGTCGCTGGCTAGTTGTACCATTTTAATGGATCCGGAGGGTGCTGTTTCGTACTCCGCACATTCATAGGGATAGCCTTCTGACACAGCTGCCTCCTGCTTATGTTAACTTACACGAGAAGGAGGCGATTGTATGAGAAAGCCTTACGGAAAACACGTATAGAAATCGTCAAAACTACCTTTAAAACGTTTTTATCCAAGCCAGTTAACTCACGTGATACTGTTTTATTATGCTCACCTGGATGACATGCGTTGTGCAGAATATGCGAAGCGGTAAAAGGGGGAACGTGTTCACACTCCATGGTTTTCATGTTTGGAGGGGCTAGAAATATCCCTCTCGATTCAAGCCGATATCTTAGTCATGTATGTAGAATTAGTGGATATGTTGTCACCAGCTATCGCTTGTCTAGACACAACAAAAAAATAACAGTATCGTCTGTTTTTTATCGATGCGAAATATAAACTCAGTGTGAGAACCAGTTTCACTTCGTGGCAATGGGTCCCGCTGTTCTCCCTCTGATTCTATAAACAGCATTCGTCAAACGGCAACAGATAAAAAACGATGCGTCGAGGGCCTTTACACAATGGAGGAGGACCGCATCCAAGTCGAGAATTAATTCACTGAAAAGGCGATGAAAAGAAAAAGAAACTTGTGTCAGCGATATTATTCGGTCGTATCGCTGGGCAGCAGCGATCGCGAGAACGAAGGCCACCAAAGCTTTATTTTACGGTGCTTGACTGCGTTATACACCCCTAGTTCTCGTATGTGGACAAACACCACCCTTCATGCCATGGACCATAGACATGCAGAAACAGATGACGCGTGCATCAATCCCTGCTTGATGGTATCTGAAAGCAAATAGATCAGACAGTTGTAGTCTCTGTACCTGGAATCAAGAACTGATTTCGACAACTGATCTCGTCGTTGTATTAGTGTCACACATGTAGTAATTCAGTTAACCAAATTTCCCCAAGAGTCGCAGTAGTAGTCCGATAACTATCCTTGTTACGTTTGGCTAGGTGTAACGACAGCAAACGTTTCAAACACTGTCCCGACAATTCGTTTTTTACACAAACGATAGAATTGCAGGAATTCGACGATTTTCTGTTCTTGTTGAACTGTGGCTCATTTAGCTGGCCGTTTTCACAGGAGACCGAATATCGGTTTGACGGGAAGCACATAGTTTTCTGGCCATTTACTGAGGAGTACGTGTGATGTGTTTTGTTATGCTTTGTGAAGTAATATCCGTAATGTCCGATTTTTACAGGGAATACAAGGCTATGACTTCTCCTTAATCGAATACGGCTAACGATATAATATCGAGATAAGAAAGATGTGCCAGGATACGTTACTTGTGGAGGGAATTCATAATACTGGGTTAGAGATTAACGTTCTGTTGTGTCCAAAATTTTCGCCTTTCGTAGAGTTTTAGTTCTGACGACCGACGTAGCCTACATCCCTACTTTCATCGCAGCAAGGATTTTGGAATATGATGGCTGCGTAGCTCGTGCAGTCATTTAGCTCGAAATTCTCCCTTTTGAAAGAGAGTGACCAAATTTTGCCCGGTGCTTCGTCACTGGGCAAACTGTAATCACTTATGTTACACGGGTGCTTCTGATGGTCGGCAAGCACTCGCACCTTTGGCAGTGTCGACAACTCACCGCTGTAAACCCAGCCCCGGAAACGCGTATGGAGATGTAGTCACCTACCTTAGAACATTTACACATACAATTCCACACTTCGCGGCAGATCTCGTTGTGTGACACAAAGCCGAGTCGTCATAAGATGGATGCTGTCGTCGTGTTTAGTACGACCGACATACGTGGCCCCTACAATTGACAGAGCTTTTCCTTACACCCTTCTCACTGAAACAAGCCCTAATACGCAATTGAAACATTTAAATGGTGTACATTTAATCTATCGTTACTAACAGGGCGGTTTACAAGCGACAAACGTAGGGATTTCCTTCGCTTTATTTTCTGCTCGGCATTCGAATCGCGCAACCTCTGTTGCCAAAGTGTTTTCTTTCTAGTTGTTTCTTCCTCCGTGAAGTAGAACTGCGACATCGTTCACCCTATGGCCTCGTACTTAAGCAGCACCGGAGTAGACTTGATGACGACAGAGGAGAAATCTGTCATTAGTAGCTACTCAAGCGGAATGTGATGTGCGCGTTTGAATTCTACATGATAGAAAACTACTAGGAACTGAAGTGAACCTAATCTTTGAAAACCATGACCAAATTAGGGCAATGACAATTGCTAAGCTACAACTACTGCCCACTATTAAAAACTTTACTTTCTGTTTAATACACTGACTTCATGTACGAGAGCGTGTCATATACGTTGTCTTTTGGTGATAAGAAACTGTTAGCACCTATTTGTCCCGGCGCATTATCCTTATCATTGCTGGAGGTAGACGATAACGTCAGGCAGATTATGTTACTCTTGTGCCACAGGTATATATTGAGACGACAAAGAAGGAAACGGTATCACGTTATAAAGGGTGAGTCACCTAACGTTACCGCTGCATATATTTCGTAAACCACATCAAATACTGACGAATCGATTCCACAGACCGAACGTGAGGAGAGGGGCTAGTGTAATTGGTTAATACAAACCATAAAAAAATGCACGGAAGTATGTTTTCCAACACAAACCTACGTTTTTTTAAATGGAACCCCGTTATTTTTGTTAGCACATCTGAACATATAAACAAATACGTAATCAGTGCCGTTTGTTGCATTGTAAAATGTTAATTACATCCGGAGATATTGTAACCTAAAGTTGACGCTTGAGTACCACTCCTCCGCTGTTCGATAGTGTGTATCGGAGAGCACCGAATTACGTAGGGATCCAAAGGCAATGGTGATGGACCTTAGGTACAGAAGAGACTGGAACAGCACATTACGTCCACATGCTAACACCATTTTTTATTGGTCTTTTTCACTGACGCACATGTACATTACCATGACGGGTGAGGTACACATATACACGTTGTTTCCGCTTTCAATTATGGAGTGGAATAGAATGTGTCCCGACATGTTAGGCCAATAGATGTTCAATGTGGTGGCCATCATTTGCTGCACACAATTGCAATCTCTGGCGTAATGAATGTCGTACACGCCGCAGTACATCTAGTGTAATGTCGCCGCATCCTCCACAATACGTTGTTTCATATCCTCTGGGGTTGTAAGCACATCACGGTACACATTCTCCTTTAACGCACCCCACCTGCACATTCCGCAATTAACACTAGGCTGACCCTTCACAGGATTTTCGACGGGCGTTTCATAGGACGTGGAGGGCGCATAAATTGGCGAGCCCATTCTCCTGATCTTAAACCTCTGGACTTCTTTCTGTGGGGTACGTTAAAACGTAGCAGAAATGTGTGATTTGTGTTCTGGAATGGTTTCCGGCAAAGGTGGCGTACACGCAAGGTATTTCGCATGACCCCACGAAAAGAAAACCTTGGGTGTCAGGCCCAAAGATATAGGAGGCAGAGAACGCAACGCCGCCATGGCAAGGTCGACGGATTCATCGTTTTGGGAGGTGCAGCTTCAAAAATGTGGAGCTGCTTTGGATTCTCCGCTCTCGCACAATGATGGAAATTCTAAAGTTTATTTTACATTGCCTGTAATGCTTATGACGCTCACATCCCCGCTGTCAAAATTAGGAACAGTTTGAGCACAAACAGGATTTTAGCTCACGCAAATCGCTAACCGCCTGCGGTCACAGCTAGGATATGACGCCAGCACTCGTGGCCGCACTTCCCACACACACACATGTAAGCATGTGGAGTATTCTTGGCGCACATCCGCAGTGATCTCGTTACGCAAATAAGACATAACATGTCCTTAAACGGCAAGTGCATCGATACTGTGTGGAGACCTGTCTCTGGCGGACTAGTGTGCTGTTCTCGCCCACGTGATTTACGCAAACTGAATTGTAATGTGTAATGGTTACTCACAACCGTCGATAGCCACCAAGGCCATATGTCACAAGCTCCTAATACCATTTAATAGTTTATGCCTAAAATACATTTTCACATCGACCTCCCAATAGAGAATCTATAGTTTTTAAAAGGTTCAAGGAAACTTTGATCCTCATGTCAGACAGGTACCCCACTAACACAATCACGTAAAGCAGCATTTGGGAAGTAAAATCCGATAAGGTGTAAAATGAAAAGCACAGAGAAAATCCGATGATGCTTTGCACGGATGTGATTGGCAGTGAGTCTAGTATGGTAATCGATCGCGTCATGTCACTCTCTCCAATTCTGACCGCACAGTGAGCACGTAAAGATGGCTCGAAAATAGTGTCTGCCGTCAAGTACGGGTGCGTGCCCTGTATTTCGCCTGATTTCATGCAACCCTGCCTAACGTACCTGTCGTGCGTTTCCTTCTGCTGTGGCAACGAAGACGCTCCAGCAGCATTTTGGATGGGCAGTTTTGATTGGCCACCATACATCCCGGACTTGATTCCCTCTGAGTTTTTATCTCTGCTCATATGACCTGCTCGCTTTCAGGACACCCTCTTGGAACAGACAGAGAGCTGCAGACCAGCTCAGAGAATTGGTGGAAAGCACAGGTGGCTGCTTTCTGTGACAAGGACATCGGAAAGTTGGTACAACGCAACGACAAATATCTAAGTCGGGGTGCCGAGTGTGTAGAGAAGTATCGTGATCGCGTAGCTAACTGTTACAAACAAAACACTTTACACACTCCTGGAAATAGAAAAAAGAACACATTGACACCGGTGTGTCAGACCCACCATACTTGCTCCGGACACTGCGAGAGGGCTGTACAAGCAATGATCACACGCACGGCACAGCGGACACACCAGGAACCACGGTGTTGGCCGTTGAATGGCGCTAGCTGCGCAGCATTTGTGCACCGCCGCCGTCAGTGTCAGCCAGTTTGCCGTGGCATACGGAGCTCCATCGCAGTCTTTAACACTGGTAGCATGCCGCGACAGCGTGGACGTGAACCGTATGTGCAGTTGACGGACTTTGAGCGAGGGCGTATAGTGGGCATGCGGGAGGCCGGGTGGACGTACCGCCGAATTGCTCAACACGTGGGGCATGAGGTCTCCACAGTACATCGATGTTGTCGCCAGTGGTCGGCGGAAGGTGCACGTGCCCGTCGACCTGGCACCGGACCGCAGCGACGCACGGATGCACGCCAAGACCGTAGGATCCTACGCAGTGCCGTAGGGGACCGCACCGCCACTTCCCAGCAAATTAGGGACACTGTTGCTCCTGGGGTATCGGCGAGGACCATTCGCAACCGTCTCCATGAAGCTGGGCTACGGTCCCGCACACCGTTAGGCCGTCTTCCGCTCACGCCCCAACATCGTGCAGCCCGCCTCCAGTGGTGTCGCGACAGGCGTGAATGGAGGGACGAATGGAGACGTGTCGTCTTCAGCGATGAGAGTCGCTTCTGCCTTGGTGCCAATGATGGTCGTATGCGTGTTTGGCGCCGTGCAGGTGAGCGCCACAATCAGGACTGCATACGACCGAGGCACACAGGGCCAACACCCGGCATCATGGTGTGGGGAGCGATCTCCTACACTGGCCGTACACCACTGGTGATCGTCGAGGGGACACTGAATAGTGCACGGTACATCCAAACCGTCATCGAACCCATCGTTCTACCATTCCTAGACCGGCAAGGGAACTTGCTGTTCCAACAGGACAATGCACTTCCGCATGTATCCCGTGCCACCCAACGTGCTCTAGAAGGTGTAAGTCAACTACCCTGGCCAGCAAGATCTCCGGATCTGTCCCCCACTGAGCATGTTTGGGACTGGATGAAGCGTCGTCTCACGCGGTCTGCACGTCCAGCACGAACGCTGGTTCAACTGAGGCGCCAGATGGAAATGGCATGGCAAGCCGTTCCACAGGACTACATCCAGCATCTCTACGATCGTCTCCATGGGAGAATAGCAGCCTGCATTGCTGCGAAAGGTGGATATACACTGTACTAGTGCCGACACTGTGCATGCTCTGTTGCCTGTGTCTATGTGCCTGTGGTTCTGTCAGTGTGATCATGTGATGTATCTGACCCCAGGAATGTGTCAATAAAGTTTCCCCTTCCTGGGACAATGAATTCACGGTGTTCTTATTTCAATTTCCAGGAGTGTATTATCACTGTGGTTTCCATTTCGCGGCCGATCGCACCCTACTCTCCGAATAAATGTAAGGGAGGAGGGTATAGAAGGATGGATTGGGGGCGGTTTATAAAATGACTAATAAAATGAAGAAGCCATTATAGTGGGGGGGGGGGGGACAAAAGGGTAACTAATAAAGGAATAAGAATAAAAATGTGAAGTGACTGACTTTTTTAAAATTAAGATACACCTATGGTAACTGGGCACTTTTAAATGTTAAACTAGGATCAAATATAGCATATGTTGGGTCATTGTGTGGGAATGATGTGTCCAAAGTGGAGGTATGGCTTAAGTGTGTATCGGTATATTCTCTGTGTGGATTCGTGTATCATAGTATTTTATGTGTTAAATAGTTGTGATACTAAAATTTATTCCATAAATTTAATAAAATTAAAGTTTTTATAGAGACAGACAGTTTGTCCTATGGTTATTGACAGAAGTTTGGGGTGAGGTATATTGATTCCTCATTAAAGTAGTATATCTCAGAGGGAGGAAAGGGTACTTCAAACAACATCAATGACTAACTGCACTGCTATATTAATGGATGCAGCGGATGTTATCGACAGATTTGTTACAGTATATGTTTATGAGCAGGCAACTTCATGGTATACTGAGATAAACAGGTACTGCAAAGGTGTAACAGCTACCAAAGAAAATAAATTGCTCCTAACCTTTCCTATCCTACCGGACACTGAGTCCAAAGATTAAAAAAAAGTGACCTGCTTGTAACACCAATTTCTTTGACCAAGACAATTTGACACTTAGCCAACTGTCATTCAGTCAAGATGGTGTACTCAGTAATGAAGCAAAGCAGTAGGCTCTGCCAGAACCATCGACTCTGTGTCTAATAGTGCATTTTAATTCGACAGTATGCCATCTTAGGAAATGTATAACACTTGTAAGTAAGCATTACATATACAGATTCTTATATGGTCGTATCATTTGTTATGTATTTCACTGTTATTGTCTAACCTACTTTCAAAAGACACGTGATTATGGCACTTTGAAGACGATATCATGATTTTGTAAGTGTAAATGTAACACTGTAAGTAAACAACAGTCTAATGGCGGTACTGACTTTAAAGAAAAAAAATTAATGGGTACATCAATTAGCTTAACGTAGAAATGGTGCAGAGCATGCAGCGTGTCCTTTTGTGCCGTCACAACATTGCCCTCGGCGATCTCGAGAGACGTGTTACACGCATGAGGGAGACGAGTCTGACGCCGAATCAGATGATACAGAGGAGTCAGTTGGTCCACAGCCCAGCGGACGTGGTTTGGAACGCCACCTCAACCCTCCCACTGGGCGCCGCTTCACTCCTAATGATCGCGCCTTTACACGCCTGACGTCTGCAATACGTAGCAGAGCCTGATGCGCACTTTCTTAAAGGCCACATAAGAGAGAGTTGTAAAATTATTGCGTCCTCCGAAATTTCCGCGCTCTATCAGCGCACAGTCGTGTCAACGTTTGTCACAACCTCGGGTTTGCCCTCTGAACTCAGCATTCCAAAATGGAGGCTAATCACGCAGCTGACCAGAGACCATGGTACAACACTTCTGGGTTCACCTTAATATGGTAAGGATCTCCATCTGCGATGTATGCAACACCCAACGGAATCAAAACATTTTCAACGACAGTCGTGCGTGACGTAATGTGACAGCCACTACACTGTGGTCCGTGAAGACGGCGGGGATGGCATCGATAGCCAAAGTCCTTTCACACGTCCTGTCAGACTAAATATGTGACACCTGTTGCTAGAAGAAACAGCAAAATAAGTAATACTGACAGACGCAAAGAACGGACAATTTAGCTACTGTAACTTCCTGGCAGATTAAAACTGTGCTGGACCGAGACTCGAACTCGGTCCCGAGCTCGACTCTCGGTCCGGCATTCAGTTTTAATCCGCCAGGAAGTTTCATATAAGCGTACACTCCGCTGCACAGTGAAAATCTCATTCTGGAATTTAACTACTACCGACAGAAATAAAAATTAGGAAACTGGTCTACAGGACGCAACACACAGTTAGAACATCCACCTGTCAAAATAGTATCCAAACATTTGTGTAACAAATGTATCACCTGTTCCTTAAAAAATTCGGATGGGTCTAAAGTGCGTCACGTACTGGACGACGCATAAAGGAGAATGGTCACGTGAAGAAAGGTTCATCTTATCCATTTACCATTATCAAGGATTTCAATTCCTTCAATGGAAATGTTCTCCTCAAAAAAACATATAGTACACACGGAAGCCACATTAAACACATGCAAAGAAAGAGACAGAAAAATTTACATGAAGAAGCTAGCCGCAAATCCGATACAACCCTATTAATATTCAAAGGCAGAAGCGTATGAGCCAGCACACTTTAACAAACAAGAAGCTAAATTCGATCTCATGGCTGGCTCAATTACGTGACCAGATTGTGTCAGGGTCCATTCCGAGTCCGCTGACGCGTCCACGTTAGACCGAGCGGCTAGCCGGGCGGGCTTATCATCACTTACTCAGCACCGATTCAGTCAGTTAATATCGCTCCTCTGAAACACTACCGGCTCTTCACTCACTCAAAGTAATGAGTGCTATCGACAAGGTACCTTAAACGGATTCCTTTCCACATTTCTGCACGGCTTTTGATACCGTTGCTCACAAAAGACGTAGTCACATTGCGTGCCTATGGAGTATCGTCCCAGTTCGTCTGTAATCGTGTATCCCTATCAGAAACGACACAGTTCGTAATAACTGACGGAAAGTCAACATAAGCTCAAAGCCAGTTCGTTTTGTACCAGCGCGATGTAGAGCAAGGAGTGTCACGCATATGATCTGCGGGTTTGTGGTGGCAATAATTCAGACAAAGATGTTTTTCGTTGCGTCGAGACAAATTCAGTTAAAAACTTTCTCCTACGAATATAAAAATAATTTGTGGATGTCCATCCACATAGCGACGAACGATAATCGTAATAAAGTACAAGAAATCGGAGGTAGGATTTCATTTCTCATGCATGATGTTCGAGAGCGGAAGTGTACAGAAATAGGCTGGAGGTGGTTCGGCAGACCCACTGCCAGGCACTTTAGAGTCTGTTACGGAGTGGCCATGTACACGTGTTGTCCGCCTACGCACTTTATCTGGTCAACACTTGTTTGTGGTACAGACACTGGTCTGATGGTACTTTACCGGCTGGTATGTCCTCTGCACTTCTGTACAGCCACTGCCGTGATACCCATTTCAGCCTCCTTACAGTAGTCGAGCGTTGGTCCCCCTCTGCAGTTTCAACCTCCAGTAATTCCCTCATTAGAAACTCTACAATTCCTTGAAGTCTCAGTGTGACCTCTCAACCCAACCAATCTTTTAAGGAAGTTACCGCTTAAGTTTCCGTTTTTCCCATGTCAATGTAGTACTTCCACATTAGTTACTCGATCTACGCATTAAATAGTCAACAGTATTTTGTAGCGCCACTTTTTAAAAGCATCTGATCCCTTCTTGCTTACACTGCTGTTCAACATAAGACAAATACCTACGAGAGAAGTTCGTAAAATTTCTATTTACATTCAATGGTAGTATATTCCTCTTTTTCAGATACGCTTTTCCGTTCTTTGAAATCTCATTTCGTGCTATTTCTTTTTTATTTTGTCGCCCTACGTTTCGTCCATCTTGCCCATAGAGCAAAACTCATGCCTACATAATTTCGTAAATTAATTCGTTCAGCAGCGCCTCATATAATTTCATTCCATTCCATTATCACTCTTTTACTTTGCTAGAAAATCATTTACAACCGATTTTCAAGATATTATCCATTCAGTTCTATTGCTGTCCCATGAGTTTCAGCGTTGCTGGCGGAACTGTGTCATGCAGAATGCTTAAAGGTTTTGCTTCTCGCCCCAGAACATACATTTCCTCACAAAACTTCTCTTCCTGTTCCTTTACTTGTTGCTTAGTAAACAGATAGTTCAACGTGGAGTTCAACTCCAATTCTGTAGTCTTTCTGGTTTGATGTGGTATTCCAAATGACCCCTGCATGGTCTGCAGGATTAGGATCTGTTTGCTTAGTGAACCATTCAAGGCGCGATAGAGTGCTTGAAGGTTCCTAAAGGCAGGAACGTTTGTGTACCGACCTGGAAGATGTAACTGTCCATAGCACACTCGTCATGAATGGGTAGGATGAAGGTCAAGAATTAGTCACCAAGAATGTTGAAATAAACGACCTGATTTATATTCGTGATATTCATGGTACATTATCATAACGTCACAGAAGCGTCTGCAACCTGAACAGTGCCCTCGACACAGGGCGAGTTAAACAACTCACTGGACTGTCAGTGGCCTTGACACCTCACATCATTTGAAAGACGCGACCGCTCAGAGCACACTGCACTCACCTCCCCCCCCCCCCCCCCCCCCCCACACACACACACACACTGCAGTCAGCCTCTGGACAGTTCCTGTGCTGTTTGGCCCACTGGAGACGTGCAGCGTTATGTGCCACTGTGAGCGATGGCTTTCTTACAGGTACCGAGCTCCACATCTCCTCTGTGTGCAGCTATTATAGGAAATGTTCGCTTGGAAACTGGTTGACATGGACCTCGATTGACTGGCAGAGCACTGTTGTACTTAGAATCAAAGGAGACACCTCCAACGTATTCCACTCTTCTAAATTTCTCACTACCACGCCCTGCAAAGATAGCCATCTTGTCTATGATGGATGCAACAATTTATGAATTTTGATATCTAAAAACTTTTTAAATTCATGCAGTTGCTCCTGTCACCTAACACTTGCTTTAAAATGTTTATGAATGTTCCTAGCTAGGTCGCCCAATCTCTGGGAAAACATTTACAAGCTTCACAAGCACATTTGTGAAGAGAGTTAAATATGAATTAGGAAATAATTAGTTCAGGAAGTTTTTCAGTTAACCGAGTAGCAGCAGCGATTCTTGGACGCTTCATATAATTACAGTCAGCAGGAGCAAATCATATAACATTGTTTTCAGGAAAGTTGTAGTAAAAAATGAAAGAATTAGATTAGAATAAAACGTTTTACTTGTTGCACCTTATCATAATCACCGTGCCTAGAGATTTCACATAGGTTCCAAAATTTACGTTCAATTTTATTTGTGTCCTCGTAAAATTTTTAGAGCAGATAGTAAAAACCTGGGTGTTCACCCTTGTCTTTCTGCAATCTACTTCCATAATGTAATTGTAGTGGTATTATAATATACTAGCTTATCTTGAGTTACTTAAGTACTCCAGTCCACATGTTTAATTTCATTATTAACTGTCTCGCCAATTTTAATTTTCAGCATATCTATCTGGGAAGACGCCACATTTCAATGTGGTACTCATCCGACACTGGCGTGATTTTATTCCTAATTTAAAATGTTCTTTCTTATAGATTACATGAGCAGCTCCTCCAATCGTTCAAAAAAGAGGTCTTAGTTTTTTCAAACCATTCGTTCGCCATACAGCGATTACCGAACAGCGACCTGGAAATTACATTTCTTCAAATTCAGTCTAACTACATCCTCTGTTTTGCTACTCCAAACACCAATCTCAGACCATCATCTTCATTCTGGTAGCGAAATTCTGAAATAGATCAGTTGGCAAAAATGGGAGATCAAACTTACATCTTCCATAGCTGTTTGTGATTCTATTACTGTATTCAGCTGTCTCCTCTGCATTTAACAGTGGAATTCCCACTGGACTCGTAATTTTACTGCCCTTCCTTTTAATTTCACCGAAGGCTGTTTTGACTTTTTTATTTCCTGGGCCACTCCTTCCGCCAATTATTTATCTCTTTTTCGATTTAATCACATTTCATGCAGCCATTCCACTTTAGCTTTCATGCATTTGCTGTTTATTTCATTCCTAAATTACTTGTATCACCTTATTCCTGATTTTGCCAGCACGTTTCTGTACTTCCTCCTTTCGTCAGCCAGCTGAAGTATTTCTTCTGTTACCTTCTTTCTGTTTCCTCTCAGTTACCTTCTTTTTAGCTATATTTCTCTTTCCAAATTGTGTAGTCCCTCTTTTTGTAAATGTCCATTCCTCCTCAATTGAATTACCTTCTGAGCTATTCATCGGCGCTGTAATTATAGCCTCAGAGATCTTTAACCATATATCTTTATTCATGAGTATTTCTGTATCCCAGTTCTTAGCGCATTATTTCTTCCTGCCCAAATTGTTATCTTCAGTCTGCTCTTCGTCATTACTAAATTGCTTCTGCGTGTATCTGATTCTAGTACTGAATTCGATATCTCTTTTGATTTCGGAATCTCTGCCTGACCATGATGTCATCTAACTGGACTTTTCCCATATTTCCCAGTCTTTTCCTAGTACAGGCCTACCCCTACCACTCGTAAATACTGAACAGAGGCTTCGCTATTACCACCTGAAATCTACTGAAGAACTCCATTAGTTTTTGTCCTCTCTCATTGTTACTGCCTACCCCAAATTGTCCTTTAACATTTTCTTCTACTCCCTCCCCTACAACCGAATTCCAGTTCCTCATGACTATTTTGTTTCCCCCTCCCCTTTCATACTGAATAACCCGTTCAGTACCCTCATATATGTTCTCCATATCTTCATATTCTGCTTGAAACATCGGCAAGTATACATGAACTATCGTTGTAGGTGTTGGTTTGCTGTCGATTCTGATGAGGAAAACCAATATTTTAAGCCATGCTAATATCTAGAAGTAATGGTTTACATTGTAGCTAAAGAACTCCTGATAACTCCAACCATTCAGTGTTTAGCGTCCTCCCTTTTTATGTACCACGCACTTCGTTCCATTACCTGACCCACTATTCCTTGATACTTCAGTTCATGTACTATCAAATGATTCCTTCTATGTGTTTCATTACTTCGATTCAGCACCTGATCATTAAATACTTGATGTACCCATCTTCAGCGTTATTCACTATAGGCTGCTGCCTCTCTTGGGAACCCCATGTTGGTTTGGCTCCTGCATAGACGTCTCTTCCATGTTGTTGCATCTACACTATGACTGTCTGCATCACTGGATTACGCACGCTACCCCACGGCGGTGTTTTCGCTAAACAATGCAGGTGGAAGCGGGACTGGACTAATTTAGTTTACAACGTCGAATATTTTACTTAGTGTACAAATGACATGGGGGTACGACAGTTTCTCTGGCTCTCCCTTGCACTGATAATCTCCAGGTAAGATTTGTTACTCTGATATCTGTATGTCTACTTAATCCCATTAATATTCACCTTATTCTTTAGCATTTTGTTGTTATATAAATTTGTTGAATTATGCATATGTATTTGTAGATGTACAGTTAAAACTTAATGAAGTGGGTACCATTAGGTGTGGCTATTCGAAACACAGCAAATTTATTTTAGATTGTTTGCATGAAGACCATGATGACACGTGCAACATGTAAGCGACAAAGCATGCCACGCGATACATTTAGATGCGTATGTGGAGTAACCGACGCTTCAGAAATGGGCGAATAGTTTTCGGCAAATGTGGCATATACACAAGGCATTTCGCATAACCCCACGAAAAGAAATCCTTAGGTGTCAGGCGCAGAGGTCTAGGTGGCAGAGAACGCAATGCCGCCATGACAAGGACTACGGATGCAGCGTATTGGGGGGGTGCTGATTGAAAAGCGTGCACCAGCTTCCGATCCGGTGCTCTTGCACAACGATGGAAATTCTGAATTTTTTTTTTTTTTTTCGTTTTCTGCACTGCTTATCGACGTACCGGCAAAAGTCGCCTGCAGTAACGTGTCACCACTGCAGTGAGTTTGGGTTTGTCTGTGCGCTGCACCTCTACTGTGTGGACTCGGCCCGTGTCGCTCGCTGGCCTCCCTCGCCCTGTGTTGTTGTGACGCCCACAGCCGGGCTGTCGGAAACTGGAAGCGGCTCAGACCGCAAACGGGATGTTAGCTGCCCGCTGACTGCTGGCTGCATGCAATCGCAGTGAAGACATGACGCACTTCCCACACACACACACACACACACACACACACACACACACACACGTAAACGCGTCGAGTATTCCTGGCGCACACCCGCAATGGTCCACTTACGCAAATACGACTTGGAGGCGAGAAATCGCGATCCTGCGTTAGTAGCTTCCCGCAGATCGAGAGATTTATACAAAATAATAAGCGACGGTACTAATCTCCTATTGAGCACAGAACAGGTCACTATCCAAGAAGAAAGGAAGAAAGCATGGGAAACTTAAAACAACGGAATATCACCAAGATTGGCAATGTTTTATAAAAACTCAAAATTTGGCGCGGACTTTAATGTGAGATGCTTTTAATAGTTTCCACACCGGAGCTTTGCCTACACATCTGGTAGAAAAACCCAAAGAGATTCTGGTCGTATGTAAAGTACATCAGTGGCAATACACAATCAGTGCCATCTCAGTGTGATGACAGTCGTTATGTTACTGATCAAAGTGCCTCTAAAGCGGAGTCACGAAATGCGGTAAATATTACAAAATTCGGTCAACCACTGAAGCCGACTTGAGTAAGTTAGAAGTAGATATCCTCGATGTAGAGGAGCAACTTAAACCACTTAATATAGGCAACTTTCCCGGCGGAATTGTATACCGGTCACGTCCCCTTACGCGTATGGTGGTATATATTTAGAAATCGTCTGCAACCACTAATCCGACAAAATCTCAGCCCCTAATGAATGGAAAGTTCGACACGTCACACCAACAGTCACGAAAGGAAACACGAGTAATTCCCATACCAGTAACGTCGATCTGCGGTAAGATTTGGATCATACACTCTGTTCGAACATTCTGAATTGTCTTGAAGAAAACGGTCTATTGAGACATACTCAGCACCGATTTAGTAAATATCGTTCTTTTGAGGCACACCTAGCTCTTTACTCATTGGTAGTAACGAGTGCTATCGACAAGGGACTTTAAACTGGTTCCTTTCTAGATATTCAGAAGGCTTTTGATACCATTCCTCAGAAACGGCTTGTAATCATATTGCGAAACTATTGAATTTTGTCCCAGTTGTGACACTGGATCCGTCATTTCCTGGCCGAAGGGTCACAGCGGGTACTAACTGACGGAAAGTCATCGACTAAAAGAGAAATCGCATTAGGCGTACGAAAGGGAAGGATTATAAACCGTCTGCCGTCCCTAATCTGTATAAACGATTTAGGAGACAATTTGAACAGCTTTGTCAGAGTGTTTGCACATTATTCTGCCGTTAACCCTCTAGTAAAGTTGGCATAAGATCGAAACCAATTGCCAAATGCCAATTTATTTAGCCAAAAGTGACAACTGACTCTAAACAATGCGCAGACTTAGGTCATGGACAGGAATACAAAAAGAAAAAAAAAACTTCACGTACCGGATACGTAATAGATCACACAAATATAAAAACTGTCAGTTCAACTAAATACCTAGGAATCACAATTACGAATTATTCGAATTTGAACGATGTTACAGAAAACGGTGTCGGAAAGGGAACCAAGGACAGCGTTTCGCTGGAGTCCCTAATCTTGTTGGTATTGTTAGTTCATCTACATTCTAACTTATATTTCTAATACCCAGTGTCAAATTGGAAGTGCTGTTACTGGTGATGAGATCTGATACACCTGCCTGCCTGATGCTGGAGCGCGGCGGATCTCGGTCGTAACGGCGGCCGGCCATCCCACGGCCGGCGGTTTTGGGCAGGTGCCCCTTAGCCTTTGTTGGTTTGTTTATTGACTACTTTGGTCCCTAATAAATTCCCTCATAATCTTGCGTGATACCTCGTTTGCCAAACTATTTAGGATAGGTGTCAGCACGTCGTATTATGGAGAAGATGTCTCTGTTCGGTGGTTGTTGTCTTAAATCATACGCTACGTCGTCATATGTTGGACAGTCATAGATGATATGTTCGGCTGTGCCGTCCCGAACACCACACTCACACGCTGGTGTAGCCCGTTCACCAAATCGACATAAGTATATCGGATATGGCCCATGCTCTGTAAGAAAGTGGAGCAGTCCTCTATTTGGCTCAAAGTAAGCAATCTGTAATCTTTCCTTGTTATCACTGAGCAGTTGAAATACCCTTCTCCCCGTTTCTTCATTTTCCCATGATTTCTGCCATATCTCCTCCCCCCTTCCTCTGGTAGCAAACTTGTCACCAAACTGTACCCCCATGATTTCCCTGGTCTTTCCTTTGTTCATCCAGTACCACGCTGCCTGCTCCTGTACATTGATGTCTAATGGATACCTCCCCATTAACACCGCCCCACGCCCCCCCCCCCCCCGAGTAGGAGTTCGATATGCCCAACAGAGTGTAACAGCATATTCCTCTGCACCCTTCTCACGGTCATGGCAGGCCTCGTGATCCTGTGTGCCCAGACCCCACACCCGTAACCTACTATTGATGTTGAAATACTATTGTGATAGAGTTTAATGAGATTGGGTTTCAGATGGAATCTTTTATGACCTATGTTGGTGAGACTGTTTAAAACTTGTAGGGCTCATTGAGATATGGTGTCTATATCTGATGTATAATTACACTTTTCATCAATTACAACCCCTAGATATCTGGCCTCGCGGCGCCGAAGAAGTGATTCTTTCACTCTAACGGTTGGATTTCTAATCAGGCTACCTTTCAGCAATAGATACGTGGATCTGTGTGGTACAATCCTTATTTTCGCTTCGTGGCACCATTCTAAAAGTGATGTTATTGTTTTTTCCACTTTCGGTTCTAGGTCTTCATGGCTATGGCCACCAACAAGCAGGAGGTCATCTGCGTAGGCTGTCACGTCTAGTACGTCCTAGGTGAGATATAATTTCTCTAGCAGCGGTTCTATATTTACATCCAAGAGAGTGTCCCCAGAACAGATCCATGGGCAACCCTTCGTGATGGTTTTACTTATTTTCCCGCTAGGCGATGATAACCAAACCTCCCTGTCCTCGTAACAGCTCCTCAGAGAGCCACAGCGGGGCCCTGAGCACTCCTTCTCACACAAGGGGGAGAAGAGCGAGGGCCACCACAGGTTGTTGAAGGCGCCACTGATGTCTACCAAGATGCCTGTCACATACTTGCGTGGGGCTGAGCTGCAGACTTCAGCCGCCAGGGCAGTTGCGTCAGACACTTATTGCCCCAGCCAAAAGCTAAACTGCCTGTTTCTCATCCCACGCAGTATCCTGTGTATCGCCAGACTGTCAGCCAAAAACTTCTCTATTAATTTCCCCAGGATATCTAGGAGACATATCGGCCTGTAGGAATTGGCTTCCTTATGGTCCTTATCTTTTCCTTTCTTTATAATTACCAAATTTGCCCTTTTCCCAATTTTCGGAAATTTACCAAGCCTTAGGCATTCATTGAAGAGCCCTGTCAGGGGTCCTGTTAGCTGAGGGGCGAGGAATTGTACAACCTCTGCTACTATGCCATCTGGCTTTGGAGCCTACCCATTCTGAAAGATTTAATATGTACTGCCACTTCTTCCTTCTAAAAGGGGTACACCATGGTGTTGTTGCTCTACTCTACATGATGTTCCCTACAGATATGGCATTGAATCTCATTGTCCTCATTCTTCTCATCATCTGGTAACAGAATCTGTAGAACGACCTCGGCAGACTCCTTCCAGAACTCTGTCATTTGGTCGCCATCTCTGATTGTCGAGAGA
This sequence comes from Schistocerca piceifrons, assembly GCF_021461385.2. NCBI lineage: Eukaryota > Metazoa > Arthropoda > Insecta > Orthoptera > Acrididae > Schistocerca > Schistocerca piceifrons. The sequence goes on along the minus strand of NC_060148.1, from coordinate 69,653,470 downwards.
ACCTTGAGAGATCTTATTTGTTCTCTCTGACCAACTTATAGGGGTCTTCCCTACGGGCAGTGGCCAGTTGGTACAGCACATATCTTTCCCAGCTTTTAACCCTAACCCCCTCAGTTCTTTATGGAAGACCTTTCTGGCTGCCCTGTGTTGCTGCAGCCAGAACTGTTTTTCTTGCCAGATGACACATTGCATGGTAATACTTCCTCGTCTGTCTCACAGACTGGCGCATACGTTGTAGTTCGGCAGTCCATGGTGATGGGGAGGCTGCAATGGCTCTCCTCCTGGGTGGTACAGCAGCTTTCATCGCTCTAACTACAGACCCCACCATCTTTTCAGCATACTTATCAACGTCTACATCACCCTCAGGCAACGGATGAATGTCACACTTCTGAGCTAGGCATTACCAATATGTCGTTCGTAGGATATTAAAGCGTTTTCTGGTGAATTACAATCACATTTCCTGGCGTCTGTGCATGTTTCAGAGTGTTTTTGATACTGTCTGACGACATTTTTGGACTACGCGTCGCGTGGCGTTTCTTGCTGGCACTTTGACACCATTAAAGTTTTCGACAAACAACTGACCAGACCATTCCACCGCCTATTTTGTCACGTAACTTTCCACAACCAACACCAGCTGCTCTTCTGTGAGCACCGTCGTCTCCTTTGCGCTGCTCCACTCGCACTGACCCAGCTCGCACTGCGCTCTTAACTGGTCTAGATCGCGTGGCCGGCATATACGTCACAGGGTGTTGTTATGTCCAATCGTATCCATTCGTGCGCGCCATTTTTATTTGTCCCTGCCTGTATATTACTGGGTTTGCTCGCATTTCACGTATGATGCCCAGACTGGAATGGAATGACGTTAACTAGCGGCTTGAGGATGAAGTGAGATGGAACAGCTAAAAGTGACTGAGAGATGGACGTACTGAGACTGCAGTTTTATGTCGATTTCTTCCCCCAGGTTCCAGTTCTGGAGGTCGCCCCTTATTACTGTGTCTGCCTCCACCCCAAGCCACAGATTTGTTACATGCCGTACTTTTCCTATTATGTGAGGCATTATTGACAAAATTCGTTGCAAGAGTCTGATGAGAAAGATAACTTTAAAGGTGAGAGTGAATATTATTAGTTTTTTTTGTTTTTAATTTACCATCAGATCAAGTGCAGTACTGATATTGGATAACGTAAATGAAACAAATTTACCTCTGTTTTACTTAATGAATGGAAATAACTTGCATCCACATGCGCTACCTCAAGTGTGACAGTATTGTGGTGCTGTTTTCCAGCAGGACAATGCTCGCCCACATATTGCACGTCTCTCTGTGAACGGGCCGTGTCGTGTTGAAGTATTCCCTGACCCTGACGGAATGTGTGTGGGGCAGCCTTGGACGCCGGCTTCGTCCCAGTGTCAGCATCAACAGCTCTGGCCCCAGGTGGGGACAGAGCGACTCCATGATACTCATCCCAGCAGAGGCGGTGGAACGTCACACTGATAACTGGGCTCATATGCCCACATCTCTGTGAATTTGACTCGATCTTGCAATTACGGAAGTTACACCGATTATCTCCCTCTACCGCTGAAGTTTCAATTCGTTTTCTCCTCCCCTTCTCGGCATTTAATGTTTTTGTGTCAGGTAGTGTATTTTATTATAATTGTCATTATTAAAAGTGCAGGATTCTGTGGCACATTAAAAGTGAGCACAGATACGGCGTGATGCTAATAGCAAGTAATATATCCATGACTGTGGAGGGGGCTAGAGACAGTAGTAAGGTACGACCTTTAGAACTGCAACCTGGGGGATGTAATCGATATAAATTTGTTGTGGGAAAGACAAGGAATAGCGCAAGTTATCGCCTTATTTATTTAACTATCAAGAAACTGGGCATGGTGTATTTTAAAGTACTAATTAGACCTTAAGCCTTAGATATAATTGATTTGCATATTCAGGAAAAATTAGTAAGGTTAGCGACATGTGGTGACATCTACAACTACATCTACATCTATACTGCAGAAGACGGCTTGCGCTGTGTGGCGGAGGGTACTTTGCGCAACGCTGTCACCTCCCCCTTTTCTGTTCCAGCCGCGTATGGTTCGCAGGAAGAGCGACCACTAGTTACCCTCCTTCTGTGTTAAGATCTCTCTACTTTTATCTTCGTGGTCTTTTCGCGAGATGTATGTAGGAGGAAACAGTACGTTGGCTTCCAGCGAGTCACGCTCTGGCGTCTCCCTCACCCGAAAACTGTTTTGTCTGCTGTTCCACTTCAAATCACTCCATAAGCATAGCTCCTAGATATATTACAGAAATAACTGCTTCCGGTGATTATTTCGCGGTCATGTCGTCATAGGATAAAGAGTCTTTCTGTTTACGTATTGCCAGTACACTACATTCGTTTATGTTGAGCGTCAGCTGCCACTCCCTGCAACAGGCGTCGATCCTCTCCAGGTCTTCCAGCAGTAATTGTTTGAATTCGCGACTTCTCTGTATACAACAGCATCATCCTTGGAAATCTCATGGAGATTCTGACGTTATCTACTAGGTCATTTATGTGATAAAAAATAAGTTATTTAGCACTCTTTTGGACCATACTCGAAATTACTTTAACGTCTGATGATTTCTCTGCGTTTAGAGCGTCATGTTGTGTTCTGTTTGCTAGAAACTCTTCAGTCCAGACACACAGTTGGTCTGATAGTCTGTACGAACGTAAAGCGTGGTTATAATTACAGTGTAATTACTCGTAGAGGTCCAGTGTGGGCTGTAAGTACCGTATGGTCACCAAAGTTGGTGGACATTCTAATGCCTTAACACAGAAATGATTTACGCTGGCAAAAAAAAAGTAGTTCTAGTTTTGGCCATCAGGTGCAGCTCTGGTGCTGTGAATGCTAGAAAGAAGGATAGAAGTTTTTCTTTTATTTTCTTTAGGGCCAGCAGCATAATGAATGTCTGATAACGACATGATCATTAGAGCAGATGCACCGAATAGCTGCTAAAAATCAGCAATCTTTATTTACGATAGACTGTTTCGGCTCTGTCGCATTTTCAAGTACGTCGAGATTAACGTGATGTCCATATTGAGTCGTTAGTGAACTGTCTTAACTGCAATAGTTTTAATAAGATAATAAATAATGTCAACATGTTGAAAATAAAATGTTAATCGAGATGACAGTGGTTTGATATTTCCATTCTTACGCTGATATATTAGCCTCATACAAACAATGTAAAGCTGATTTGCACCGGGTGGGCAAAATCGGAATTCCGGAGGCAGCGTTAAGCAGATCTTTCATGGGTTCAACGACTTGAGTTGTTGTCCCATCTTGCGTGAAAAGAGTGGTTTCCGCATTAATGCATTAGCATATCTACCAAATTTCACTGCCATGGAATAATTATAGCCAGTACTCACCTCCATGAGCAGATGCACGTCAATTATAATCCCCTGGGATATTAATTTCTACTGACACCCACTGTACAGAACTGTGGTGCTGGAGCCAAGTGTGAAGTTTACAGGTTGTAATAAAACCCGCGAAATTATTCATCTTCGGCAATTTCGGCACAAATCGTCAAACCAAAAGTCAAGAAAAGCTGTTACGATGTTTGTTATTGTAATATATACTCTGAAACCATAAAAATGAAGTAATATGCATTACAAATTCATTCTATTACATCAAAAAATAATCGACCCACTATATCCATGCAGTACCCAAATGGCGAAAAATGCAAACATTTAAAGAACACGCACATGTATATAACTTCAGATGCTACTGATTATATATAACAAAAAAAATCACATTGGCAAGAAAGAACAAAATTAAGTATTTCACTTTAATGCTGTTTTATAGTGTTACATACTGTGGTGCTGCGTCACAAGTGGCACGTGTTCTTCCAGCAGCAAAACGCTCGATCACTCACTGAACATGTCACACAGCTTCAACCTTCCGCTGATTATTCAGTTTCGTGGACAATGTACAAAACGTAGAGGGGACACCACAAGCAAACGTAACCCAAAACAAGCCTTATCGTCTGTTGAGGGATCCTTATGGTGCAGGATGAAACAAAGCCCATTCTGTTTGCTCCTCCACTACGTCGCTGGAATGTGCGCTTCCAGCAAGACACCGCGACTGTACTCACTGCTTTCCACGCTCTGCTCTCACAAGTGTTCATTACATACCCGACCAAGACTGAGTACTGTGCTGTGCGAAATCACAACCTAAAATTGCACCAGACTAATGTTGAAATGATACAGTAGTGCGCGGTATACATCCTGTCGATTCCGCTGAAGATTCCGCAACACGTTTACTTTCAGCAAGACAACGCGCTTTTACTAACATACTGTGTGAAACTGATTCTCCCTCCCACAAATTCCTAAGATTTTATGGCACAGAGATAAAAGATCAGTCTTTGGAATCAAATAGTCAGCACCTCTTAACATAAAATGTATACGTACTGATTGTTGATGAGATGGCAGGAAACTTACTGAGTGTATCTGTAACCGACAGTCACATATCGTGGTTGTTGAGGTAAAACGGAAGTCAGTAGGAGCATCCAGCCTGCCCTGTTGCCGTTGGTACATTATCAGCTTTACCTCATCTCCCATACTCTGTCGCAGCGATACAGCCGACGTAATGCTCATTATGCCCCACCCTGAAGACATGCAAGACCACTTTAATAAATCATGCTGTGCGGAAACGTAAGTTCAAACGAAGCTTGGTGTTTATTAAGGAGACGCTGAATTGTGGAGAACATAAGAAGCGTTAGCCTGTACAGACCCTGCCACACTGGTATCTACCAGCATGACAATGTGCCTCACTCACAGGTCCAGTTGTGCTGAAGTATCTCAGCAAACCTGGTTGTGACATCTAAGAGCTAATTCAGGTAGCGTGTCTTGTTCAGTTGTAGCCACAGGTAACCCATGAGGCTTGTTCATGGCACCCAGAAGAGAGCAGGATACACCAGACCTGTTCCAACTCCATTCCTACAAAACCAGCTGATTGAATCTTTGAACAGGACGACACCCATCTGCTCAGTTATTGTGTTACACAGATCTGCTCTCCAAGGAGTTCACCTGACCGAGACATACTGATATACTGGCGTTTCATGCTGGACAGAATCATAAGCCAAAATAACCAGTGGTCTTTGGTCGGGAATCGCAGAATTTGCTAGATACAACAAGCCTGGTCTGCTGCCTTTTGGACAACTATACTGGGATGTGTTGTTTCAACAGGACAGCGCTTACTGACTAACTTCCTGAAGACACACGTTCCTCACGTCCTGTGTTACTGGTTAAAGGGTCAGTTTCTAAGCATCCTTTGTGGCCAACTGCAACTTAAAATAACCCATGCTGTTCTGTGAGGGAAAACTAAACTGTGCTGGATTCCTCCAGGCTGTAGTACTGTGCTGCTTTGCGCGTGACCTTTCAACAGCACAAGACATTTATTCACTATTACCACGGGGTCACTCTCCAATACGTACTACAGTTCCCTCGGAAGTGACGAATCAGATACACTCTCAGTCGCATGGCTTGGGGAACTTTAACATGAAACGATCCTCCTGTGTCTGTGGAATTACTGAACTCTGCAGGTGTCCAAAGTGTTGTCCTGCCTCTGCTGGGTGAGTAGGAGACGATGTTCCACAAGAACACCCCCCTTTCAGTCCCATTCTGTGATAAGTGGCACAAGTTGTTCTGAAGTTCATCAGTTCCTCTGAAAGTGACATACAAGCTCACTTTTCACTCTCACGTTTTAGGGGAACCATTAAGGAAACAATCAATGAATAATACAGCATGGTCAATGACACTTGGCAACAACGATATTTCTTTGCCATATTTACCGGCTGTATGTGACTGATTAGATACCATTGTACGCACATTAATCTCTCTTACTTCGTCGTCGATGGTCCTGCTTGAGACATGCAATAGTTTCAACATAAATGTAGCACACCGTGCCTCGAAATCCGTTTCTGTAAATTTACCGAATGGAATTTCACGGAAACAACTTCGTCCCTCTGAACACTCCCGTTTGAATTCCACAACCACCGCTGTTACTTCTGCGTGTGCTCAGTCCTTCTGATTTTGCTCCATACCCGCGGTCAAGTCGTCTTGACCAGGTCTCCAGCTTCTACAGCAGAAGTCTAGATCTGCATCTGCATGGATAGACTGCAAATAACATTTAAGTGCCTGTCAGAGGGTTCATCGAACCCCATTCACAATTGTCTGTTATTCCAATCTTGTACAGGGCATGGAAGAAACGAGCACCTATATACTTCCGTGCGAGCTCTGGTTTCCCTTATTTTATTATGGTGATCGTTTCTTTATATTATGTCGGCGTATACTGCTTGAACATCCCTTTTCAAGTTCAGGTCCTTCCTGTCGTTCAAAATCAGCATATCGATACATTGAAACCTCATGTACTTCTTTATCATCCCTATTACAATTCTGAATTGTTACATTATACACTGAAGAGCCAAAGAAACTGCTACACCGGCCTAATATCATGTATGCCTCTGGCGAGCTCGCAGAAGTGCCGCAACGCGACTAATGTCTGAATTAGTTCTGGGGGGAAATGACACCATGAATCCTGCAGGGCTGTCCATAAATCAGTAAGAGTACGAGGGGCTGGAGATCTCTTCTGAACAGCACGTTGCAAGGCACACCACAAATGCTCAATAATGTTCACGTCTGAGAGTTTGGGGCCAGTGGAGGTATTTCAACTGAGAAGAGTGTTCCTGGAGCCACTCTGTAGCAATTGTGGACGTGTAGGGTGTCGCATTGTCCTGCTGGAGTTGTCCAAATCCGTCGGAATGCACAATGGACATGAATGAGGTGATCAGACAGGATTCTAATGTACGTGTCACCCGTCAGAGTCGAATCTAGACGTATCAGGGGTCCCATATCAGCCAAAAACGGCACACGCCCAACACCATTACAGAGCCTCCACCAGCATGAACAGTCCCCTGCTGACATGCAGAGTCCTCGGATTCATGAGGTTTCCTCTATACCCGTACACGTCCATCCACGCGATACAACCCTTACCTTTCATTTCCTTTGGTTGATAATACTAAGTTTGTGACGCTAGTTAAGCCATTAGATGCGAGGTATTCTTCGGCTTCCTGTAGTACCCTGACAAAAAGACTTAAATTAAGGACGTTTATAGCAACATACTGACTGAAACAAAATATCAGTACAACGAAAAAGCAGACAATGGGGGATATTTCACTTTTTTATTCACTTGATAGCTAGTTTGGAGCCAGGACCCATTATCTTCCTATTACGAGTTGCCACCCGCTCAGGATAGATGCGTTGCTTATAGCGACTATGAGGCAGTAGAGCGACTGCTGTCAGGTACGTAGGTTGTTCTTGAACGTTAGCCAGATTATCCGAAAAACAATTAGAACCAGAGGCGATTCTGATCGGCACGCGTGAAAGGAATCAGGCATCACATCTGGATAAAGAGGTAGGACATCCTGGCCACCAATCGGCTTACTGGCAGTAACAGGAGAAGGTCGTTAAGAGGTCATCGGAAAGGGTGACTTAAATGGAACAGAGAAATTTAGAGGCATCTCAGTTTTTCCTTTGTTAATCATTACACCAGAAATCCCAACGAGTTCCCCACTCCTGTCTGTTTATGGAAGATGCTAGGACACACACCAGCTATCTCAACTTCCTTTTTCGCACCATCGATCCTACCTGTAGAGCAGGAGTCAGCACTACAGTATATAACAACCAACAGACTCACTTCAGGGAGCGCTGTGTGAGGAGTAGATGTACCCAACTCCTCTCTGTTCTGTATACGACACCTCTTGTGTTGCACTGCGGACACAGCCAGTCTGCTAACAACAGCTTCACGACCCTGCAACGAATTTCAGACTGAAAAGTCAGGAGCAGGTAGACGTGCATTTATCTGTTACTCCATTGCACCTGGCCAAGACGTGGCAACAATCTCGTGGGCAGTAGAAACGAGATCATCTAACGCTAATTTCGACGCTGTTCCCAGGAGGACTTCAACACAAATATCCTCCACCAGCAATTAGATCAGAGGTGGCCACTTTAGGTGATGAGAAAGAACGTCGCTACTTCCTCATTATATGTTGTATGAATGCGGTTCTCACAAAACTGTAGATGGGAAGGAGTGTTGTTCTTTACTACCATCTCCACTGAACGGATCCCTCTGTAACTCTGTGAAGGATATTGAGTGGTCTAGCATTCACATCGTATACGCCTCACATCACTCTAAGAGACCAAAGTAAACTGTTGTTACACACGAGGACACGAAAACGCTGAGGGAAAGCTGTCCAGGTATGCACATTCTGTGGTGAGGCAGTAAACTGGCGACCCTCCCACCTGGTGCTCGATCCGGAACTACCCTTGGTCCACGGCTGCAGAAATATCATAGAAGAATCTATACCTTATGACGTCGTATTTGCAAATCAGATTTCTCTAGTCTGTGTGTTGCATTGGAACTGTTCACGAATTTCTGAGTGACTAATTACGCAACTCTATAGAATGAGGCAGACGAATGCTGTGGTAACAAATTTCTCTGAACATTATTCGACAGTAGTCATTCATTTGATGTTCACAGGGGGCGTTCATAGAAAATACCAGCTCTGGAAAATGAGACAAGTCAATTCCCAGGTTTGGAGGTGTGGAGTGCAGTAGAAGGATGCAATTCTCATGTTTGGTCAGTAAGTAGCTACAAAAGTATTCTTCTGTTGTACGCTTTGCTTGTATGATTTTTACGTGAAGTTTTCACGTTTCTTTACAGCCGAGGTATACCCCTGTGTATTTCAGTGAGTTAGTAATTTGATGGTTCCATCAGGCAGTAGTTATGAAGATGAAAAGTGGTTGTTTGTCTTATACTATTGCCTGGGTCTTGGAATGGCTAGATTCAAGGTGTGTCTGGTGCACATGGCTGAGGTGGGGCGGTCAACACATTGGAGGGAGCCGGCCGAAGTGGCCGTGCGGTTAAAGGCGCTGCAGTCTGGAACCGCAAGACCACTACGGTCGCAGGTTCGAATCCTGCCTCGGGCATGGATGTTTGTGATGTCCTTAGGTTAGTTAGGTTTAACTAGTTCTAAGTTCTAGGGGACTAATGACCTCAGCAGTTGAGTCCCATAGTGCTCAGAGCCATTTGAACCATTGGAGGGAATGGATGTCTGAACCCGGCCGATCCTAACGTTTCCATAAACAATACCTCTTCTTGTCAATAAGAGTGGCTTCACTTGGAACTTCTCCTCTACCCACTATGTTCTGCAACTTATCCACTAACTCAATAAGAGCAAATTTGTCGTCTTTGCAGCTCTTAACCTTTTGACTACGTCTGTGTGTGTGAGTGTGTGTATTTACAGGGTGATGGACTGGCACCTGTACCACTGGTATAGACAGAACACTAACCGCCTGTTACTGCTGTCACCCAGTGCGATGTATTAATTTTCATCGCTACAGTAGTCACTGCATTATCGCACAGTGGGTAAATAGTTCTTTATTTCTTTCTTTGTCACTGTGTTGTGTTTCTATCGAACTGCAGATGGTACACCGCTTTACTGTCTGCTGTTCTCATCTGAGAGTGTGTGCTTGCGTTTAGTTTTTGGAGCGAACGTGGAACGCCACATTCACGTTCAGGAGAAAGTGGAACAGGAAGTACGAGCTAGTCGCACAGAGAAAGAAATGAAAAAAATGTGAAGCTTCAATCACAAACAAACACAGGAATAAATTCCAGTGTCCTACCAACTATTTAATTGACATTCAAATACTTATGTAACGATATGGCGCGTAAAATCTTGTCCACTAGCGTAAATTCACTTGCCTTTCTTCAAGACCAGACCATGATTTCCATATGTCGTCAACCATATGTCTGCAACAACTTGCACTCGTACTTAGACTAAATATATTCCCCTACAGGTGAGACATGTTAATTGACAATCAATTGCCCGGTATTGGCGGACAAATGCAATACAGCAGTTCCTGTGTTGTTCATAAATACGATGGAATGTTTCCTCGGACATGCACGCGTCCGTATTAGCATGCATGTCCGAAAGGACATTACAGTGTACTTCTGAAGAACACAGGTAGAGCAGTATAATACTGGCCCACGAAAAGCTCTGGTGCGAAGCAAAAATATTGACCAATATTTTAGTAACACTCTATAGTTTGTTTACGTCCGTAGGACATGTTTGAGTTGTGGTCTGAGGGAAAGTCTGTATAGTTCTTTGTCATCAGCAGGACTGGAAATTATGAACAATGTGTCGCAAATTGACTTGCGCACCAGGATGTAACGTATGGACGCTAATATCTGTATGTAATGCTTTCAGATGTACCTAGTGACGTAAGGAATTTCTGATACCTCCAACCATTCATTGCTTGCTTTTCCGATTTTTTTGCACTACCTCTCACTTCCTTCGGTTACCTACTTAACGATTCCTTGATATCTGAGGATGTATCCTGTCAATCGATTCCTCTATTAGTCAGACAGTGGCTCTATTGTTTCCTATCAGTTCGATCATGTACCTCTTCATTATATATTCTATTTCACCATCTTATCTTCAGAATTATTCTGTATCACATTTCAGATTCTGCTACGATGGGAGCATGACACTTGTATTTCCTGCTTGCCATCATCCGCCCATAACACCAACGTATGGATGGTGTGGGGGCTAATGTTGCTGGGCCAGACCTTCTGACACTCATCTGGACTGGCCCTCTCAAAATAAAGAACAGGCTGCCCTCCTCTTCGTGAACCATATGTTGGTCTGGCTGATGTATAGACGGTCCTTCCACGTTGTTGGATCTGCAGTACGGCTGTCTGCATCACTGAGGCTCGCAGGCCACCCCAGTCTTGCATAGCCTTGCTGCTAAACAGTGGAGGTGGAGGTGGGACTGGAGTATTGTAGCCTACGCTGTCCAATATTTTCCTTGGTTCGTAAATGACATGAGGATATCACAGGCTCTCTATATTGTCCCTTGCACTGATAATCGCCGGGTAAGATTGTCTAGACGTCTGCTGAATCCTTTTAGTCTTCTGAGTCTTTCTTCATATTCTTATATAAAACTTATAAATTACATACTTGTATCTCAAGGTATACAGATAAAACAGAATGAAGCGATTACCAGTGGCTGCAGATATTCCGTACGGAGCAAATTTATTTTAGATTCTTTGTAGATATTTTGTATGAAGCCCTTGTCGACACAGACAGTATGCAAGCGAGAACATTTCCTATCATACATTTAGATGCGTCTGTGGATGAATTGTCGCATCAGAAATGAGCGATTTGTGTTGTGTAATGGTTTTAGACATAGGTATTTCACATAACCCCTGGAAAAGAAATGAGTTGGTGTCAGGGCCAGAACTCTAGCGGGCAGGGAACGCAGTACCGTCAAGGCAAGGACGACGGATTCAAAGTTTTGGGAGGTGCTGATTCTAAAGTGTGCAGCGGCTTCCGATTCGCAGCTCTTGCACAACGATGGAAATTCTGAAGTTAATTTTACATTCTCTGTAATGCTTATCAATGTACTGGTAAGTGTTAGCTGCAGTCATGTGTCACCGCTGTAGTGATTTTGGGTTGGACCGTACGGTGGGCCTCAAACTGTACAGTCAGGTCCGTGTCGCTGGCCTCCCACGCCCTGCATTATAACGCTCACAGCCGCGCTGTCGGAACCGGGACTCAGTTTGGAGCACAGACAGGATTTCAGCTGACCGCAAACCGCTAGCCGCCTGCGATCACAGCTGGGATATGACGCCAGCACTCTTGCCTGCTCTTCCCACACACACGCAAGTAAAAAGCTGGAGTATTCCTGGCGCAAATCCGCAATGATCTCGTTACGCAAATATGCGTTCCTGCGTAAGTGGCTTGCCACTAAAGGATAAACATGTCTTTAAAAGGCAAGTGCGTCTATACTGTATGGAGGCCTGTGTGTAGCACATCCTGACACTTAACACTAGCTTTAAAATGGTTATGAATATTCCTAGCTAGGTTTGGAAAGTCATTTACCACCCTCACTGACACATATGTGAAAATGTGAAATATGCATTTGATTATAATTAGTCCAGGACGTTGTTCAGTTAAGCGAGTAGCAACAGTGTTTCTTGATCGCATCATATAACTGCAATCAGCAGAAGTAAATCTTATAACATTGTTTTGAGAAACATTGTACTCAGAAAATGGAAGCATTATATTATTATAAAGATTTTTACTTGTTGCACCTTATCATATTCGCCATGTTTTAAAATTTCACAAAGGTTCCGAAAATTACTGTCAGTTTTATTTGTGTCCTTATCAAAATATCAAACCAGAACACACGAGGTTTTAACATATTCTACATCTGTTGACTCATCAGTGAGAACACTGAAGTCAGTGTGTCTCAGTTTTCTTGGAAATTCGTTCTGCGTTGTTATGGCTCTCTCCTATCACATTGTTTACGATCTGGAAACATTCAGTTCAACGCAGTTGAGTAGCATCTGAAATTTTAGAATCAGGGAAACAACTCTCGACTACGTCCTCCAGCTGATTTACTACAATCAAAAGAAGACTGTTCTGCCACGAATCCTGTCAAGTAAACATTGGATGATCGAACAGTGGAAACACGCTGTATGGAGTGACGAATCACGGTACAGAATGTGGCGATCCGATGACAGGGTGTGGGCATGGCGTATGCCCGGTGAACGTCATAGGCCGGCGTGTGTAGTGCCAACAGTAAAATTCGGAGGCAGTAGTGTTATGGTGCGGTCGTGTTTTTCATGAATGGGGCTTGCACGTCTTCTTCTTTTGCCTGGTACTATCATAGCACAGGCCTACATTAATCTTTTAAGCACCTTCTTGCTTCCCAATGTTGAAGAGCAATTCGGGGATGGTGATCGCATCTTTCAACACGGTCGAGCACCTGTTCATAATGCACGGCCTTTGGCGGAGTGGTTGGACTAAAAAATCATCCCTGTAACGGACAGGCCTGCACAGATTCCTGACCTAACTCATATAGAACACCTTTGGGATGTTTTGGAGCCCCTGCCAGGACTCACCGACCAACATCGATACCTCTCCTCAGTGCAGCACTCCGTGAAGAATGGGATGCCATTCCCCAAGAAACTTTCCAGAACCTGATTGAACGTATGCCTGCGAGAGGTGTCATCAAGGCTAAGGAAGGGCTAATACCATATTGAATTCCAGTATTACCGATGGAGGGTGCCACGAACTTGTGACTCATTTTCAGCCAGGTGTTCAGATAGTTTCTTAATGGAAAAAATAAAAGGTATTCATATGATGTGGGCTATAAACTGAAAGTAATAGCGTATGCAGAAGAACATGGAAACAGAGCAGCTGAGTGGCATTTCGGCCGTCCACCAATGGAAATGGTGGCTCCATCTTGGTGTGGGCTGTCTTCCATGGAACAGACTGGGTCCTCTGGCCCAGCTGAATCAATCGTTGGCTAGAGATGGTTATGCTCGGGTATTTGGTGAACATTTGCAGCCATTCATGGACTTTATCTTCCCAAACAGCAATGCGTCATGTCACCAGGACACAATTGTTCGCTACGGATTTGAAGAACAATCTGGACAGTTAGAGCGGATGATTTGGCCACCCGCACAGCCCGACAGGCGTCCCGCCCAACATTTATGGGACGAAATCACTTCGTGCACAAAATCCTGTGCTGGGAACACTTTCACAGTTACGGGTGGTTACAGAGACCCCATGGCTCAGTAGTTCTGCAGGGCCTTCCTACGTCCTGTTGAGTCCTGCCTCGTCGACTCGTCGGACTACGCCAGGCAAGAGGAGGTCCGGCACGACGTTAGGAGGTGCCCCATGACTTTTGTCACGTCAGTGTATTACTGTTACTAATGGTAAGTGGAAACCAACTGTTTAGCTGATTTACTTTCCGCTGGGCGACATTCCCTACATCTACACGTAATAATTACTGAGTAAGGCAGTGCATGGCGTAGGGAAAATCGTGTCTGTACTCTTTATTTCCTTTCATACCCCATTCGCGTAAAAATGACTGTCCGTAAGCCACCATACGCAGACTAACCTCTCTCATCTTATCCTCATTCTTCCAACGCGAGATACACAATGAGGTGGGATACCCCATTATACCGTGTGGGACCTCCTTTTGCCCAGTGTAGTACAGCAACTTAATGTGGCATGGCCTCAACAAGTCATCCCTCCAGAAATACTGAGGCATGCTGCCTCTAACAGCCTTCCATACTTGCAAAAGTGTTGCCAGTGCAGGATTTTGTGTATTAACTGACATCCCTATAATGTTCCATATGTGTACCACGGGTGGCGAGATCATTCTCTCGAATTGTACAGAATGTTCCTCAAACCAATCGGAACAGTTGTGCCCTGGTGACATGGTGCATTGTCGTCCATACAAATTCTGTCGTTGTTTGGGAACATGAAGTCAATGACCGGCTGTAAGTGGTGTTCAAGTAGCCAAAAATTACCATTTCCAGTAAGTCATCGGTTGAGCTGGGCCAGAGGACCCAGTCCATTCTACCTAAGACATTCCACACTATTATGGAGCCATCACCAGCTTGTGAAGTGCCTTGTTCACAAACTGGATCCAGGGCTTAGTGGGGTCTTTAACGCTAGTATCAGCTCTTACCGACTGAATCAGGACTCTTCTAACCAGGTCACGGTCTTTCAGTCATCTGCGGCCCCACCGAGACGGTCACGAGCCCAGGAGAGGCGCTGCAGGCGATGTTGTGCTGTTAGCCATAAGCGGATACTACAAAAGGCTCTACAGGGAGGCAATCGAAATCGCTAAACACCCTAACAATTTCAATCGAAAGGAGGAGGGCGTGAAATTAAACGGTATATGGATGCCGGTGTTAAAGAAGATGTGTACCACTGGTCCACTACTGGGTGATGCCAACGGCGATCGACGGCGACGTACAACAGCTAATTGCACAGACGTTTTCAAAACACGTGACGTCACCCAGCGGTGTGGGGGCGCGGACACGGAATTTAACGGCAGTCAGTAGCGAGCCAGTGGGTGTGTTAGACCTTCCATCGAGCTACGGACCCCCTTGAAGATGCCTCCCGCATTTGGAGACGAAACGTTGGGAATTGACAGAGAATTCATCAACCGACCACGGCGTAACAGCCCGGATAATTATAATGGACAGTCTGGATAATTGACTGATCTGGCCTTGCAACCTTTAACCAAAATGGCCTTGCTGTGCTGGTACTTTGAACGGCTGAAAGCAAGGGGAAACTACAGCTGTCATTTTTCCTGAGGGCATGCAGCTCTACTGTATGATTAAATGATGATGGAGTCCTGTTGGGCAAAATATTCCGGAGGTAAAATAGTCCCCCATTTGGATCTCCAGGTGGTGTTAATCAGGAGGATGTTGTTATCAGGAGAAAGAAAACTGGGGTTCTATGGATCGGAGCGTGGCCAAGATAGATACAAAGTCCATGCCTACCACTGTATTACAAGTTTATATGCCAACTAGTACCGCAGATGACGAAGAGGTTTGATGAAATGTATGATGAGATAAAATAAATTTTTCAGATAATGAAGGGAGAAGAAAATTTAATAGTCATGGGAGACTGGAACTCGATAGTACGAAAAGGAAGGGAAGGAAGCGTAGTAGGTGAATATGGAATGGGAGTAAGGAACGAAAGAGGGAGCCGCCTGGTAGAATTTTGCACAGAGCGTAACTTAATCATAGCTAACACTTGGTTCAAGAATCATAAAAGAAGGTTGTATACGTGGAAGAAGCCTGGAAATACTGCAAGATCTCAGATAGATTATATAATCGTAAGAGACATTCAGGAACCAGGTTTCAAATTGTAAGACATTTCCAGGAGCATCTAGTGAGCAAGATGTATGAGACAGGCGAAATACCCTCAGACTTCAAGGAGAATATAATAATTCCAGTCCCAAAGAAAACCAGTGTTGACAGATGTGAAAATTACCGAACTATCTGATTAATAAGCCACGGCTGCAAAATACTAACACGAATTCTGTACAGACGAATGGAAAGACTGGTAGAAGCCGACTTCGGAGAAGATCAGTTTGGATTCCGAAGATATGTTGGAACACGTGAGGCAATACTGACCCTACGACGTATCATAGAAAATAGATTACAGAAAGGCAAAACTACGTTTCTAGCATTTGCAGACTTACAGAAAGCTTTTGACAATGTTGACTGGAATATTCTCTTTCAAATTCTGAAGGTGGCAGTGGTAAAATACAGGGAGCGAAAGGCTATTTACAATTTGTACAGAAACCAGATGGCAGTTATAAGAGTCGAGGGGCATGAAAGGGAAGTAGTGGTTGGGAAGGGAGTGAGACAGGGTTGTAGCCTATACCCAATGTTATTCAATCTGTATATTGAGCAAGCAGTAAAGGAAACAAAAGAAAAATTCGGAGTAGGAATTAAAATGTACGTAGAAGAAATAAAAACTTTGCCGTTATCCGATGACATTTTAATTCTGTCAGAGACAGCAACGGACTTGGAAGAGCAGTTGAACGGAATGGACAGTGTCTTGAAAGGTGGATATAAGATAGAAATCAACAAAAGCTAAACGACGATAATGGAATGTAGTCGAATTAAATCGGGTGATGTTGCGGGAATTAGATTAGGAAATGAGACGCTTAAAGTAGTATATGAGATTCGCTATTTGGGGAGCAAAATAACTGATGATGGTCGAAGTAGAGAGGATATAAAATGGGAGTGGTAATGGCAAGGAAAGCGTTTCTGAAGAAGAGAAATTTGTTAACATCGAGAATAGATTTAAGTGTCAGGACGTCGTTTCTGAAAGTATTTGTATGGAGTTTAGGCATGTATGGAAGTGAAACGTGGACGATAAATAGTTTAGACAAGAAGGGAATAGGAGATTTCGAAATGTGGTGCTACGGAAAAATGCTGAAGATTATATGGGTAAATCACACAAATACTGAGGAAATACTGAATAGAATTGGAGAGAAGAGAAAGTTGTGGCACAACTTGACTAGAAGAAGGGATCGGTTGGTAGGGCATATCTTAGGGCCTCAAGGGATCAGCAATTTAGTATTGAAGGGCAGCGTGGAGGGTAAAAATCGTAGTGAGCCCAAGAGATGAATACACTAAACAGATTGAGGAGAATGTAGGTTGCAGTTGGTACTGGGAGATGAAGAACGTTGCACAGGATAGAGTAGTATAGAGAGCTGCATCAAACGAATGAAGTCCACAACAGCATTCAAGTTACGTAAATGTTTCCATCTCATGTAAATAAATAACTCTTTTAATACCATGTGTGCATTTGCGTTGTAGAAAGAGGAGACTGGGTACCCACAACAACATCCTCCCTCTTGCTTCCTTGCAGTACACAGCCCTACACCGTTCAGCTGCTGTCCCATGACTTTTGGCGTCTCTGGCGGAATTACAGTGTCATATACAAATCATCAAGATTTTACTTCTGGTCGCTGAACTTTCATTTCCTCACTAATCTCCTCTTCCTACTCCTTTACGTTTGTTTCTCTGGATGTACAGACTGAATAGCATGGGGGTAGGCTACAACTCTGCTTCATTCTCTTCATCTCATTCGACTCTTGAAACGTCAGTATTGTTTCTGGTTTATGCGTGAACTGTAGATAATTGAAAAGATGTTGTTACAGTCAGTATTGTCAAAAGATACCTCTGAATCTACAACCGCTGTAAACTACGAAACCACATACGTAACACTGCTGTGTTTAAAGATTCAAGGTATGTGAGTATTTTACTATCTGTACTGAACTATCGCCTGGTGTGAAGCAATAGCGCGGAAACTTCATCATAGTCCGATCAAATAAATCAGAATCGTTCAATCTCCGTTGACCACTAATAAATAATGATGGTCAGATTTCAATGAAGATCTCGGAATAAAGGGACACCATTTTAGCTAGCAGAAAAACTGTCGCCCTATGTTCTCCGTGGAGCCAAGGGAATGCCATTACAGGCTACACAATCCATATGTTGAAACTAGCGCAAACTACGACAGGCCGCCAATTTTAAGCACCACGAACAAAAAATCTGTCGTTCTTGGAGGACATGACCGTGACACTTGGTAACACCGACTGTAGCCTAGATAATAGCCTTAGTTCGTCTACGAAGAAGATCCACGAGTTCCTTCAGATGTGTCATATCCAGTAAGAGCCCATTGTTGATGGTCAGATCCCTCAGATTAACAAATCAGTGGTGCTGTTGATTACTACTTTTCATCTGGTATAGTCCAGACATTACAGATAACGACTGGACTATAACAGATGAATAGTAGTAATCAACAGCGCCGCTGTTTAGGACCTGGTTCCTTAGTGGCCCACTCGAGAGGTGATAGGGTGCGTGAATAACTGCGAAACCAGGAATGTGTCTTGTGGATATGTACAATCTCTTGTGGGAAGACGTGATTGTCCATAGCACACACATCATGAATACGTTGAAGTAAGCTTCCTTGTTTATGTTGATGGTAACCTCCTCCACACAGCTCACTGGACCACCGGTACCCTCGACGCCTCGCTTTGTTTGGGGAAATGGAGACCCTTCAGCCAACACCACACGCACACCCAGTCACCTACTGTCCGGTTCCTGTGCTGTTTGGCCCAATGGAGGCGTGCAGCATTATGTGCCGATGTCAGCTGTGACACTCTTAGAGGTATTCAACTCCGCACCTGCACTGCACACACCTCCCTGCGAAATGTACACTTGGGAACTGGTTGAGATGGACCTGAGTTCTCTGACAGGGGAATTTCATGTCAGATGTGAAAATTATTGTCATTGACAATCCGTGCTACTCGTCTCTGGATATTTTTACGACTGTTCTTATGTCACGAGTTACAGTTGTATGTAGGCTGTTTAGGTTTCTATGTTGGTAACGCCACGTAGCGCTCTGCATGAAAATCACTGACTGTGCTGTGTGCAGTTTGTGGCTGGTTTGCATTGTTGGTATATTTGCTATTGTAGTGTTGGGCAGCTGGATGTGAACCGCACGTAGTGTTGCGCAGTTGGACGTGAGCCACCAGCAGTGGTGCATGTGGGGAGAGAGATGGTAGAATTTTGAGAGCAGACAATCTGGACGTGTGTCCATCAGAAAGAGTAAATTTCTAATACTGCATGTCATGAACTGATATATAATATAAATATAAATATAAATATATATATATATATAATATATGATGACTTTTCAACATTAATAAGGTATATACATTGTTTGTTCTCTATCAAAATCTTTCATTTGCTAACTATGCCTATCGGTAGTTAGTGCCTTCAGTAGTTAGAATCTTTTATTCAGCTGGCAGTATTGGCGCATGCTGCATTGCAGTAGTTTGAGTAACGAACATTTTTGTGAGTTAAGTGATTCATGAAAGGCATAGGTTACTGTTAGTCAGGGCCATTCTTTTGTAGGGATAAAAAAAATGTCGTGTGACGAGGGCCTCGCATCGGGTACACTGCTCGACTGGTGCAAGTCTTTCGATTTGACGCCACTTCGGCGACTTGCGCGTCGATGGGGATGAAATGACGATGGTTAGGACAACACAACACCCAGCCTTGGAGCAACATTTCTGATAGAGCGCTTCTGAGAAAATCATACGCTACACTTACTCACGTGTGCACAAATCACTGCCTGTGAAAGCGGGTAGGTAGCGAGGTTAAGGAGTGTCCTTCCTCCTTGTGGTTTCTAATGTGAAACCAGCAAATAGCCACATGTCAGATGTTCTTTTTAGGTAAGTCCAGGGAGTGTATCAGCAACCGAAATTAGCCACGTAGAATTTAAATTACGTTTATTGCGAATGGTAAACACAATCATAGCATACTTCGACATATCAAGTGTGACTATTTCCTCATGTGTATTAATTAGCAAGTAAAGTTCCAAACTCTGGCATCGCGACACGTCGAGTTCAGAAGCCTGCCAGAACGCACGTGCCTATATGACAGCGGCCTGGCGGCGCTTCTGAGATATGCGAGCGCCGCTGCCGCCAGCTTGACGCTGTGCGCTGGCCACACCCCACACGGCAGCCTATCAGAGCCCGCTGCTGTGCTATAAGCCTGGAGCACAGGTGCCCGGACGGATTCGAGAGTTGGTTCCCTCACCTCCTGATCGAGGTCTCACACTGCCTGGGCTACACTCAGGGTGTATTTTCGACGGGGAAGAACCCCAACCGTGCCTGTCGTGTTGTTGCCCGTCAGCACGCTGTCATTGCTGCCCGCCGTCCGGTCGCCGCCGCCGCCGCCTCGTCGCCGTCTCTCGGTGCTCGCCGCCGCCCAGTGCTCGTCGCCACCCCCCATTTTAGTTCCTTTTGTACTTCGGCTTCTCCTGTTGCCCTTGGGGACTGCCTGCAATCATTGACCCCCCAACTACCACCATCATCTCCCCTTCACCTGCTCCCACTGTAACATCATGGAGTGCTTCCTCTGGGATTAACCTGCCTCATCCACCTCACCTACTCACGGTCTCCCCATCTATATCCGCCTCATCACTGTATCCCCACCTGTATGTCATTCCTGCTCCTACCCCTGCTCCTGCACGTGCTCCTGCTCCTGCTCCTGCTCCTGCCCCTGCCCCTGCCCCTGCTCCCGCCCCCCCTTCCGCTCCTGTCGCCCACTGAGACGACTTTCCCATGCAACTACCACTGCTGCCCCTGCTTGAGTCACCGCCCGTCGTGCCAAAATCGCCACCACAGAGTGCCCTACCCTCTCTCCCAGTGCTACTGCCTCGAAGGAAGGCCCTGTCTCCCACCACCTCCACATCCATCCAGTCCCTCATCCCTCCTCCCAGGCAACACACGCATAAAAATCTTCCAAAAATCCACTGCCCGCCCCACCTCCCTCTGACCCCACCATGGATACCACCCCACCTCTCTCCTCTGCAGCCCCCTCCCTGTATACCTTCGTCCTAGCCAACCCTGATCCGAAATTCCTGGATGCTCGCACCCTCACCCTTGAAATCCAAAATTACATCCCCACTGCACCCATCACCCAACTTATCCCTCGCAGAGACTCTGTTCACATCAAGTCTCCTCTCCCTCTTTCCATACTGATCTCCTACGGCGTCTTCCCTGCATCACCTTTGGGCCTCATGCATCCCTCACCCCCTTCCTTACATCCTCCTCTCCTCATCAGCCCCAACCGCCTCATCGTCCACCAACCCTAACTGCCGTCATCACAAAACTCAGTGCTGTGGTCCCGGAGGCTGAGGTGTTGGCAGAACTGAAAGCCCACCCTGCCCTGGAAGTCCACTTGACCTGCCATATTTACAACTCCTTTGGCCCTACTTTCATCATGCGTATATTTACTAAGTCCACCTCCTATATTGACCACCTCCTCACGCATGAAGCCCTGATTTTCAACCGCTGCCACCCTGTTGACTGTTCCATTCTCCTCCTCAATCCTACTGCTGCCAGTGCTGTCTCTTGTACAACGACCATCTCACCTAAAACTGCAAGAACCCACCCACCTGAGCCCATCGTGAAGCCTCCCACTTCCTTAAACAGTGTCCCAACCTCGTCTCCCCCCTTCCTGCTACACCTGCAATGAACCTCACCCCACCTATTCCTCCAAATGCAAAGCCAAACCCACTCCCACCAACCCTGAACTCACTGTCCCCGTTCGCCCCGTCCACTCAACCATCCACCCTCACAGTTCCCTCCATCCTCCCCCTACAGCAGAAGACATCATCCGGCTCCTCACCATTGTCCTGCAGAACATCCACCGCTTCCAGTGCCCCCACACACTTCAGCAGACTTCCCTTGCCGCCCACTCTGCTTTCCACTTGAACACCTACGCCACCTACTCCCACAACCAGGCCCACTTTACCTTCAGCCGCCTCGGCACCCTCGTTTAGGCCCCTGTCTCCCCTTCCCGCATCCTTCCCACCTCTAGCCTCCTAGCGCATCAGCAGTATCGTCTCCTCTACCTCAACATTCGCTCCCTCCCTGCCAACAAATACCTCTTCATGCATACCTTCTCCCAGCACCAGGTTGACTCCTTCATCCTTAATGAAACCTTTCTCCAACCCCACCCTGTTGTCCACACTTCCCTCTATTTCCTTCACTGCACTGACAATCCCTTACCCCTAGCCCAAGGCAGGGTTGCTGTAGGCCACCTCAAGCACCTGCCTGTCCAGCCACAACCCGTCCTCAATGACCCGTCCACTCCTCAGCCTATTTTTGCCCTCCTTCACCATCACCTGTGCCACTATCTATATCTGCCATGCAGCTCCTCTCCCCTTTGCCTTCATTTCCCATGTTCACCATACCTTCTCCACCTATGTGATCACCGCTGACCTCAACATCCACAGCTGTGACCCCGCCACCCTTCGTCGGTGGCATCAGTTCCTTGCCACCCTCCATGGTGACCTTGTTCCTCTCCCACAGCACACTCATCCTGAAAGTAACTCCACCCCCGAAGTTATCCTCGCTTCCCCCAACCTCCTTGGTCGCATCGCCGTTTATGTCCTCGATCCCATTGGTAGTGACCATCTCACTGTCCTTTTCACCATCTCCTCTACCAGTCCCGCCCTCTGCAGCCACCCACACAACTGCCCCTCCAAAGCCTGTCCATGACTACCACCATGCCAATTGGGATGCCTAACAGGAATCCATTGCCTTACAGGTCGAAAGCCACCCCCTCACCTTTCACCACCCTGATGACATCACCCATGCCTCTTCCTTCCTCCAGAAGACCGTAACTGACGCTGTGGAGGCTCATGTCCCTTGCAAAATCATCCGCTCTCACCACCCAAAGCTTCCTCCACAGGCAGTCCTTCTTCTGCTTGAATCCCGCAGGCTCTATCGCTCGTTCCTCCGCACCCGTGACCGGGATACTCTCACCCGCCACCGGCAATTACAGCGACACATCTGGAAACTCCTTACAACAAAAAAACGGCGGGACTGGCGCCAGACATGCACATGCCTCAACTCCACCCTCCCTGTCAACTCCTCCAAGTACTGGTCAGCCTTCCACCGCCTTACTGGTAGCCATCCCACCCTGCATTACCCCATACTCCATGACGATCGACCCTTTCCCGACAACCTCAGTAAGGCTAACCATTTTGCTTCCCACCTATCCGAGGTCTTCTCCATTCCTGATGATCCCCATTTTGATTACTCCCTCTTCCCCACCGTTCTTGACTGCACGGACACCTCTGTCCCCCACTCACCCCTAGCCTCCAGTACTTGGTTACCCCCCTCAGACGTCAACACTCCCATCACTGCACCATCAACACAATCGTCCTCCGCTCCAAACGTCCCTGGTCATGATGGCGTCATCTACCGCCCCCTCAAGGAACCCCTGCATCCTTCCTGTCTGTCCTTACTACCTTCTACAATGTCCTCCTCTCCACTGAATTTTACCCCAAACCTGTGGAAGACTTCCCATGTCCTGCTGTTCCCTAAACCTAACAAACCCCCCTCTGATACCTCTTCCTATCGTCCCATCTGCCTCACCTCCGTGTTCAGTAAGGTCTTCGAGGCCATCCTCTCTCATCATATTCATCGCCACCTTAACCAGCACCACCTCCTTCCCCTTACCCAATGTGGCTTCCGACCTTTCATCTCTGCTGATGACCAGGTCCTTAACCTTACCAATCTTCTTTCCCTCCAAATTAACTCCAGTTGCTCTCCTATCTTTGTTTCCCTTGATCTCCAGAGCGCCTATGACCGTGTCCGGCATCCCGGGCTCCTCTTCAAACTCCAGACGTATGCTCTCCCCATCAACTTCATCCATCTCGTTGCTTCCTTCCTCTCCCATCGTCCCTCCTATGTGACTATCCACAGTTCCAGCCCCAGTACTTTCTATCCCTCTATCTCCTGTACACTGCTGATATGCCCAAACCTCCACCACCTGTTCGTCTTCTGCAGTTTGCTGATGCCACTGCCTTCCTAGCCCTTTATCCTACCTATCCTTCAATAGTCCCACCGTAACCTCCAAACCCACCTTGACCAATTCACCACTTGTTGCAACCAGTGATTCCTACGTATCAATCCCTCCATGACCCAGGCGATGATCATAGGGCGCACCACCTGCTCCTTCCGCCTCCATGATTTCTACCTCACCATTTATGGCCATCCTATCCACCTCACTCCTACCCTCAAATACCTTGGCCTCACAATCGACCACCACCTCACCAGGGCTCCCCATCTCCTTACATCCAAAACAAACCTCACAACCGCCTCCGCCTCCTGAAACTCCTGTCCGGCTGCACGTGGGGTCTGCATCTTTCCACCATCCTTCACACCTACAAATCCTTGATCCGACCCATCCTCTGTTATGCCAGTGTAGCTTGGATTTCCGCCCCTCCCTGGTTCTATAAAGCCCTCCAAATCCTCAAACGCCTTGCGCTCCACCTCGCCTTCCACATCTGCCTTCCGTCCCCCACGAGCGTCCTCTACGACCTCATCCCCCTTCCCCACCTTCTCCTTTTCCTTGAACACACCCGCACATTATGTATTGTCCGCCACCTTGATCTCCCTCACCCCCAGGTGTCTCCCTTCCTCTCCACCCCCAACCAGTTGCTGCGCCTTTACCATTGAGTCCCACCCTCTCTCCATCTCCACACCCTCCATCTCAACTCAACTTCCACCGTCTACCCCTCCCAGATGATGAGCTTCGCCCTGACATCTACCCTTCCTACCAAATCTAACCCCATCTTCCTGCCTCCTCCTCAGGGCTCCCTCTCCTCCCCCTTCCTCCTCCTGAGCGCCTTCGCCCCTCCTACTTCCCTCCCTCTGTTGTGCCCTCTTTCAGTGTCTCTGCATTCCCTCCTGCCCTGTCTTCCCTCTTCATCTCTCCTCTGTTAGTACTGCCAGAAATGATTTCAAAATGTTGGCAATGTAACACCCCGAAGTCAGGCTCTGATGAAAGCAGATGGGGCAATAACGTGGTGTGCAGACACTGCACACCTAACCCCATCGTTGTGATAATTCAGCTGTGTTTTGTGGAAATTATATGGATTCTCCACAGCACAGAATCTGTGATTCTGTGAGTTGACGTAACCACTCAGGTGAAACCAGACTTCGTCAGACATAAAGAAGCCAATCACAAAACTGGAGGCACTAAGGGAACTCTGCTGGTTTTAATGCGCGAACAACAGACACTCAGTAGGGATGCATGTGCAGGCCCAGCTATATTCGTCAGCATGATCGACGTGTCATTCCAGTTTTTTGCAACAGGCGTCGTATTGCTTTGATAGGACATTATAGCATTTTCTGGTGAGCTCCATTCACATTTTCTGGTGTCCGGGCATGTTTCTGAAGGTTTTTTGGCTTGTACAAAACAGATACTGTCTGAGGCCATTTTTGGACTGAACGTTGCGTGACGTTTCTTGCTGGCACCTCTAGACCATTAAAATTCTCGACAAACAACTAACCACACCATTCCAATGCCTTCTTGTCACGTTACTTTCCACAACGGACACCCGCTGCTCCTCTGTGAGCATCGTCGCCTCCTTTGCACTGCTCCACTCGCACTGACACAGCTCGCACTGCGCTCTGCACTGGTCTGCATCACGTGGCCGGCACATACGTGGTGTCTGCGTCACATTCACCTCCAATCGTATCCATTCGTCCGCGCCATTTTTATTTGCCCCTGCCTGTTGCTTGCATTTCACGTATGATGCCCAGACTGGAATGGAATGACGTCAACTCGCGGCTCGAGGACGAAGTGAGATGGAACAGATGGAAATTCATGTCGAGTGACTAACAGATGGACATACGGAGACTGCAGTTTTATGTCGATTTCCTCCCCCAGGTTCCAGTTCGGGAGGTCACACCGTATTACTGTGTCTCCCCCTACCCCAGGCCCAGATTTGTTAGTTGCCGTATTTTTGGTGGGATGTGGGATATTATTGCCAAAATTCATTGCATGAGTTTTCGCGCTCCAATGATTTTTTCTGTACACTGGTTTACTTTGGTTAATTGTATGTTGCGAACAAATGAGATTAATTATTATTATACTGGAACTGGCTTGTTATTAAACGAACAGTTTTGTTACTGTAACTCAGTAGAATGCACAACATATCCACCTCTGCTACAATTATCGTAAAAATGTTCTGAAATTATTTCTGTTATCAAAAATAATGAAGCTACCGTACGCAATGCTTAAAGAACCTCAAACCTTGCAGTGGATTTTTCGTCAACATTAATTATTAATCAGTGCCATGGCTAACACTAGAGCATAAGACTATCATTATTAACAAAAAAATGTTTCTTCTATAACTTTTGGCCGGCTCTGGTGGCCGAGCGGTTCTAGGCGCTACAGTCTGGAACCGCGAGACCGCTACGGTCGCAGGTTCGAATCCTGCCTCGGGCATGGATGTGTGTGATGTCCTTAGGTTAGTTAGGTTTAAATAGTTCTAAGTTTTAGGAGACTGATGACCTCAGAAGTTATGCCCCATAGCGCTCAGAGTTTTTCGACCCATTTTCTATAACGTTTACTAGCGCATAATTTTTGCTTAGCAAGGTTTCCTTTTGAAACATGAAAGTATTTTTTTTTTTACTTTGACACTGTTAAAGTTTACAATATCAGCAGCCCGCGTCCGCCTGTGAAACAGAACGTAAAATCTGCTGCTTTGTACTCCGATCTCGAACAGCTGTGAGAAACAATTTTAAATTCAGTTTTCACCTGACCGCATATTGCCGTATGATTGCCCTTATTATCAGATCTGAATCTGCCGCGGCGGCGGCTATCTCCGCCGCGTCTCAGCTCTGCACCAAGAACTCTACTTAAAAAGCTGAAAGTGTCGCAAATAGATGTGTAAAATACCAGCAAGCTTTCTAATAGTACCATGTGAATTCTCATTACACAACTATATTTAAAACTCGAATAACAAGTTCACACACCATTCTTTATACTCAGCGCCCAATAGCGTTCTGCTTACAGTCTTGACAAATGAAAGCTACCTACGTGTTAAACATAGCGTCACAGGTTCCTGCTCTCTATGTGACTCCAAGAAGACGACAACGACAATATTGTTCTTACACTACCATCTATAAAATGGCTGATTGTCATGAAATCTTTGAGTTTTTCTTCATTAATTCTTTTCTGTGGCGGTTTCAGAACTCGCCGACACAGATATTATTTCGGAAATCCACTACTTAATCCTTTACAAATACAAAATATATCATAATTGTCTCTATTCTATTATTATTCAGAGCCCACATACGTAATCAGTACCTGTATATACATAAATAAAATTGTAGTTGCATAGTTATAAAGTATGTTTTACGTGGAAACGTTATAGAGTCTGATGTGAAAGATAACTTTAAAGGTGAGAGTGAATATTATGAGTTTACAGCAGATCACATGTGGTGGTTGTGGAGGTAAAACGGAAGTTAGCAGGAGCATGCAGCCTGCTCTGCTGCCATTGGTACATTATCAGCATTACCTCACCTTCCATGCTGTGTTACAGTGATACAGTTGATGTGATACTCATTATGTCCTACCATGAAGACATGCTAGACCGGATTTACAGGGTGTTTAAAAAATGACCGGTATATTTGAAACGGCAATAAAAACTAAACGAGCAACGATAGAAATACACCGTTTGTTGCAATATGCTTGGGACAACAGTACATTTTCAGGCGGACAAACTTTCGAAATTACAGTAGTTACAATTTTCAACATCAGATGGCGGTGCAAGTGATGTGAAAGATATAGAAGACAACGCAGTCTGTGGGTGCGCCATTCTGTACGTCGTCTTTCTGCTGTAAGCGTGTGCTGTTCACAACGTGCAAGTGTGCTGTAGACAACATGGTTTATTCCTTAGAACAGAGGATTTTTCTGGTGTTGGAATTCCACCGCCTAGAACACAGTGTTGTTGCAACAAGACGAAGTTTTCAACGGAGGTTTAATGTAACCAAAGGACCTAAAAGCGATACAATAAAGGATCTGTTTGAAAAATTTCAACGGACTGGGAACGTGATGGATGAACGTGCTGGAAAGGTAGGGCGACTGCGTACGGCAACCACAGAGGGCAATGCGCAGCTAGTGCAGCAGGTGATCCAACAGCGGCCTCAGGTTTCCGTTCGCCGTGTTGAAGCTGCGGTCCAAATGACGCCAACGTCCATGTATCATCTCATGCGCCAGAGTTTACACCTCTATCCATACAAAATTCAAACGCGGCAACCTCTCAGCGCCGCTACCATTGCTGCATGAGAGACATTCGCTAACGATATAGTGCACAGGATTGATGACGGCAATATGCATGTGGGCAGCATTTGGTTTACTGACGAAGCTTATTTTTACCTGGACGGCTTCGTCAATAAACAGAACTGGCGCATATGGGAAACGGAAAAGCCCCATGTTGCAGTCCCATCGTCCCTGCATCCTCAAAAAGTACTGGTCTGGGCCGCCATTTCTTCCAAAGGAATCATTGGCCCATTTTTCAGATCCGAAACGATTACTGCATCACGCTATCTGGACATTCTTCGTGAATTTGTGGCGGTACAAACTGTCTTAGACGACACTGCGAACACCTCGTGGATTATGCGAGATGGTGCCCGGCCACATCGCACGGCCGACGTCTTTAATTTCCTGAATTAATATTTCGATGATCGTGTGATTGCTTTGGGCTATCCGAAACATACAGGAGGCGGCGTGGATTGGCCTCCCTATTCGCCAGACATGAACCCCTGTGACTTCTTTCTGTGGGGACACTTGAAAGACCAGGTGTACCGCCAGAATCCAGAAACAATTGAACAGCTGAAGCAGTACATCTCATCTGCATGTGAATCCATTCCGCCAGACACGTTGTCAGAGGTTTCGGGTAATTTCATTCAGAGACTACGCCATATTATTGCTACGCATGGTGGATATGTGGAAAATATCGTACTATAGAGTTTCCCAGACCGCAGTGCCATCTGTTGTTGAAAATTGTAACTACTGTAATTTCGAAAGTTTGTCTGCCTGAAAATGTACTGTTGTCCCAAGCATATTGCAACAAACGGTGTATTTCTATCGCTGCTCGTTTAGTTTTTATTGCCGTTTCAAATATACCGGTCATTTTTGAAACACCCTGTATATACCATGCTGTGCGGAAACGTAGGGTTGAAACGAAGCCTGGTGTTTGTTAAGGAGACGCTGAACTGTGGAGAACATAAGCGTTAGTCTGCACTGACCCTGCAACACTGGTATCTACCAGCATGACAACGCACCTCACTCATAGCTCCAGTTGTGTTGAAGTAGCTCAACCAACCTGGTTGTGACATCTAAGAGCTAATCCAGGTTGCATGTCGTGCTCGGTTGTGGCCGAAAGTAGCCCCTGAAGGCTGTTCACGGCACCCTGATGAGAGCAGTATACACCAGACCTGTTCCTACACCGTTCCTACAAAACCAGCTGATCTAACCTTTGCTCAGAACGACACCCATCTACACAGTTATTGTGTTACACGGATCTCCTCTGCAGGGTGTTCCTCAGCTCACCTGTCGCAGACAGGCTGATATATTGGCGTTTCATGCTGGACAGAATCATAAGCCAAAATAACCAGTGGTGTTTGGTCGGAAAATACAGAATTTGCTAGATACGACAAGCCTGGTCTGCTGCCTTTTGGACAACTTTATTGGGATGTGTTGTTTCAGCAGGACAGCTGTTATTGACTAACTTTCTGAATCACACAGCTGCTCTAGCGCAGATGTTCCTCATATCCTGTATTACTGGTTAAAGGATCAGTTTCTAAATATCCTTTGTGGCCAACTGTAACTTAAAATAACCCATGTTGTTCTGTGAGGGAACTCTAAACTGTGCTGGATTCCTCCAAGCTGTACTACTGTGCTACTTTTGGGGGTGATCTTTCAACAGGACAAGACATTTATACACTTTCACTACTCTCCATTACATACCACAGTTCCCTCGGAAGTAACAAATCAGATACACTCTCAGTCTCGTGTCTTGGGGAACTTTAACATGAAACGATCCTCCTGTGTCTGTGGAATTACTGAACTCGGCAGGTGTCCAGAGTGTTGTCCTGCCTCTGCTGGGTGTTCCACAAGAACACCGCCCTTTCCGTCGCTTTCGGCGATAAGTGTCGCAAATTGTTTTAATGTCCATCAGCTCCACTGGCAATGGCATGCAAGCCTAATTTTTGAGTATCATGTTTTAGAGGACCCATTAAGCAAACAATCACTAGTGACTGATCAATGAATGATACAGCATGGTCAATGGTACTTGGTAACAACATTAACGAATGTATCCACTGTTTTTTTGCCATATTTAGCGAGTGTGTGTGACAGAATAGATACCATTGTACGCACATTAATCTCTCTTACTTCGTTCTTCAGGTTCCTACTCGAGACGTGCAATAGTTTCTACGTAAATGTAGCACATTTTGCCTCGAATTCCTTTTCTGTAAATTTATCTAATAGAATTTCACTCCAGCCGCTGTGGCCGAGCTGTTCTAGCCGCTTCAGCCCGGAACCGCGGTGCTGCTACGGTCGCTGATTCGAATCCTGTCTCGGGCATGGATGTGTGTGATGTCCTTACGTTAGTTAGGTTTAAATAGTTATATAGTCTAGGGAAATGATGACCTCAGATGTTGTCCCATAGTGCTGAGAGGCACTTGAACCCTTTTTTTGAGAATTTCATGAAAACAAGTTCGTCCTTCTGCCAACACTCCGGTTTGAGTTCCACAACCACCTCTGCTACTTCTGCGTATGCTCAGTCCTAGCACTCCTGATTTTGCTCCATACCCGCTGTCATGCCGACTTGACCTGGTCTCCAGGTGCTGCAGCAGAAGTCTACATCTACATCTACATCTACATGGATACTCTGCAAATCCCATTTAAGTGCCTGTCAGAGGGTTCATGGAACCACCTTCACAATTCTCTGTTATTTCAATCAAGTATAGCGTGTGGAAAAAACAGCGCTTATTTATTTCCGTGAGACCTCTGATTTCCCTTATTTTATTATGGGGATCGTTTCTTCATATGTAGGTCGGCGTACACTCCTTGAAATCCACATTCAGGTTCAGGTTCTTCCTATCGTTCAATATCAGCATAGCTATACATTAAAACGTCGTGTATTTCTGTATCATCCGTATTAAATATCTGAATTGTTACGTTATACACTGAAGAACCAAAGGAGCTGGTACACAGGCCTAATATCGTGTAGTGTCCCCGTGAGCACGCAGAAGCGCTGCAAAACGACTAATGTCTGAAAGAGTTCTGGGGGAAATAACATAATGAATCGTCCAGTGCTGTCCATAAATCCGTAATAGTACGAGGGGCTGGCAATCTGTTCTGAACAACACATTGAAAGGCATACCAGATATGCTCAATAATGTTCATGTCTGGGAGTTTGGGGCGAGTGGAAGTGTTTAAACTCAGAAGAGTGTTCCTAGAGCCACTCTGTAGCAATTGTGGACGTGTGGAGTGTCGCATTGTCCTGCTGGAATTTCCCAAGTTCGTCAGAATGCACAATGGACATGAGTGGATGCAGGTGACCAGACAGGATGCTTACATACATGTCACCTCTCAGAGTCGTATCTCGACGCATCATGGGTCCCATATCACTCCAACTGCACATGCCGCACACCATTACAGAGCATCTATCATCTTGAACAGTCCCCTGCTGATATGCAGAGTCCATGGATTCATGAGGTTGTGTCCGTCCATCCACTCGATACAACTCTTACTTTTCATTTTCTTTGGTTGTTAATATTAAGTTTATGACACTAGATAAGTCATTAGGAGCGAGTACTGTTAAATCAACGATCTCGAAATCACGGAACTTTTTAGCAACATACTGGCTGAAACAAAATATCTGTACAACGAAAAACCAGCCACTTTGGGATATTTCACTTTTTTATTCACTTGATAGCTAGTTTCGGGCCAGGTCCCATTTTCTTCCTTTTACAAGGTGCCACCCGCTCAAGGAAGATGCGTTGCTTATAGCGATTACGAGGCAATAGAGCGACTGCTGTCAGGTACGTAGGTTGTTCTTGAACATTAGCCAGATTATCTGAGAAACAATTAGAACCAGAGGTAATTCTGATCAGCAAGCATGAGAGGAATCAGGCATCACATCTGGATAAAGAGGTAGGACATCCTGGCCACCAATCGGCTTAATGGGAGTAACAGGAGAAAGTCGGTAAGAGGTCGTAGGAAAGGGTGACTTAGACTGAACAGACAAATTTAGAGGCCTCACAGTTTTTCTGTTGTTTAATCATTGCAGCACCAGAAATCCCAACGACTTCCCCACGCCTACATGTTTATGAAAGATGCTAGGACACACACCAGCCATCTCAACTTCCTTTTTCGCACCATCGATCCCACCAGTAGAGCAGGAGTCAGCAGTACAGTATATAACAAACAATAGACTCTCTTCAGGGGGCGCTGCGTAAGGAGTAGATGTACCCAATCGCTCTCTGTCCTGTGTACGACATGTCTTGTGTTGCACTGCGGACACAGCCAGTCTGCTAACAACAGTTTCACGACCCTGCAACGAAGATCATTGTCTGCTAACAACAGTTTCACGACCCTGCAACGAAGATCAAACTGAAAAGTCAGGAGCAGGTAGATGTGCATTCATCTGTTGCTCCATTGCACCTGGCCAAGACGTGGCAACAATCTCGTGGGCAGTAGAAACGAGATCAGCTAACGCCAATTTCGACGCTGTTCCGAGGACTTCAACACAAATATCCTCCACTAGCAATTAGATCAGAGGTGGCCACTTACGCTGATGAGAAAGCACGTCGCTACTTCCTCATAATATGATGTATGAATGCGGTACTCACAAAACTGTAGATGGGAAGGAATGTTGTATTTTACTACCATCTTCACTGAATGGATCCTACTATAACTCTGCGAAGGGTATTGAGTGGACTAGCGTTCACATCGTATACCCGTCACATCACTCTAAGAGACCAAAGTAAAATCTTGTTAGCTTCTGGCCAAGACGATGTGTTACACAGGAGGCCACGAAAACACCGAGGGAAAGCTGTCCAGGTATGGGCGTACTGTGGTGAGGCAGTAAACTGGCGACCCTCCCACCCAGCGCTCGATGCGGAAGAACTACCCCTGGAACACGGCTGCAGAAATATCATAGAAGAATCTATAACTTATGACGTCGTATTTGCAAATCAGAATTCTCTGGTCACTGTGTTGCACTGGACCCGTTCACGATTTCCTGAGAAATTCTTGTCTATAGAATGCGGCAGACGAATGCTTTGGCAACAAATTTCTCTGCCTATTATTCGACAGATACTCATTTTGTGCGCATTTGTGTGCGTATTCCACGTGATGTGTACAGCTGGAGTGCCTGACATCCCCACGCTGTGGCTGTACACGGAACGCCTGCAGAAACCAAAAATGTACCTGAAAAGCCGTGGTACAGTCGGCGCCGTATTTACGAGAGGTAACGATCAAATCACGGTCCATCTTCCCAGATTTAGGTTTTTTGTGGTTTCGCAAAACCACTGCAGGAAACAGTGCGGCTTCCCCTTAAATACGGGTACTGTTGATTTCTGCTCTCATTCTTCTGTAACGAGAGGCCATGTCGCTACTCGAATGGTCTCGACGTCAAGAGGACTTGAAACTTTAAACATTCCTCCTTTTCTTCGAGAGCAGAACTCACCGCCTCCTTGAAAACTTGCATGTTCATTACGGTTTCGCTGAAAAAGCAACAGACAGTGATCTGTATATCAGTTAGGGCACGTGCAGAGACTACATTCACGAAACCCTAGGTTATGTATGTGTGTGTGCAGACATGTTGGCTGATGCTAACGACGATCTCATTTTGGTTAAAATGTATTCGTGTCCAACAACGTTCACCTCCGTCTTAACCGTTAATTTACGTCTGATGCATTCTATAGTAACTCGCTCCAGTAGTCATTACATTATCACGCAATCGGTAAATAATTCTTTATTCGTTTCTTTGTCGCTGTGTTTTGTTTCTATCGAACTGCAGGTGATACAACGCTCTACTGTCTGCTGTTCTCATCTGAGAGTGTGTACCTGCCGTTAGTTTTTCGAACGAACGGGGACGCCACATTCACGTTCAGCAGAAATTGGAACAGGAAGTACGAGCTGGTCGCTCAGGGAAAGAAATGAAGAAAATGAAAACTTTAGCTCTCCAACAAACCCAGGAAAAAATGCAAGTGTTCTACCACCTACATAATTGACATTAGAAGACTTATGTGGCGAGATGGCGCATAAATTCATGCGCATTAGCGTAAATTCACCTGCATTTCTTCAAGACCAGACCATGATTTCCATATGTCGTCAACCACGTGTCTGCTACCCCTGCGCTCGTACATACGTTATGTATATTCCCGTACAGGGGAGACATGTAGCCGGCCGGGGTGGCCGAGCGGTTCTAGGCGCTACAGTCTGGAAGCGCGCGATCGCTACGGTCGCAGGGTCGAATCCTGCCTCGGGCACGGATGTGTGTGATGTCCTTAGGTTAGTTAGGTTTAAGTAGTTCTAGGGGACTAATGACCTTAGAAGTTACGTCCCATAGTGCTCAGAGCCATTTGATTTGGAGACATGTTAACTGACAGTCGCTTGCCCGGTATCGGCGGATAAATGCGATGCTGAAGTGCCTGAGTTGTTCAGAAATACGATGCAATGTTTCTTCGGACATGCAAGCGTGCATATATGTATGCATGTCCGAAAGAACATTGCACTGTACTTCTGAAGAACACAGGTAGAATAGTAGGGGACTGACCGAAGAAAATCTCTGTCTCGAAGCAAAACTTTGACCATTATTTTAGTAACACTCTTTGCACAGTCGTTCGTAATGTACAGGAGTGGATATCATGAGCAATGTGTCTCAAATTGCCCTGCGAATCAATATTAAACCTATGGATGCTAATATCTGTTAGCAGTGTTTTTAATTGTAGCTAATGACGTAAAGAATTCCTGATACCTCCAACCATTCACTGTTAGGTTCTTTGCTTTTTCTGTACTACCGCACACTTTGTTCCATTACTTGATTAACGATTCCTTGATACTTGAAGACGTTTGCTGTCAGTCGATCCCTTCTATATGTTTCATCCATTCGTTTATGTAACTTTTCGTTAAGAACTGAATTTACCCATCATACCTTCAGCATTATTCTGTATAGGCTGCTGCCCCTCTACGGGAAACATATGTTGGTCTGGCTCCTGCACAGACGCCCCTTCAACGTTGTTGGATCTGCAGTACGGCTGTGTGCATCACTGAGGCACGCACGCCACCCCACGGCGGCGAGGGTGTTTCCGCCAAACAGTGTAGGTGGAGGAGGGATTGGAGTACTTTAGTGTACATTGTCTAATATTTTACTTCGTGCATAAACGACATGAGGGTACCACAGATTCTCTGTATTCTCCGTTGCACTGATAATCACCAGGTAAAATTTGCTACTTTGATATCTATATGTCTACTTAATCGATTTAATCCTCTCTTTATATTCTTTTATAAAATTTATAAATCAGTTATTTATATCTTCAAAACTTAATGAAGCGGTTACCAATGGGTGTAGCTAATCGAAACGGACGAAATTTATTTTAAATTCTTTGTAGGGATTTGGCATGAAGCCATGGTGAGACTCGCATCATGTAAGAGACACAGCGTGTCAGGCCGTACATTTAGGTTCAAAATGGCTCTGAGCACTATGGGACTTAACATCTGAGGTCATCAGTCCCCCAGAACATAGAACTACTTAAAGCTAACTAATCTAAGGACATCACACACATCCAAGCTCGAGGCTGGATTCGAACCTGCGACCATAGCAGTCGCGTGATTCCAGACTGAAGCGCCTAGAACCGGTCGGCCACATCGGCCGGCCATAGTTTAAGTCTAGATGGCAGAGGGCGCAGTGGCGGCATGGCAAGGACAACGGATTCAACGTTTTGGAAGGTGCCGATTCAAAAGTGTGCGGCACCTTCAAACTCACTGCTCCTGCACGACGATAGAAATTCTGAATTTTATTTTACGTTTTCTGTACTGCTTATCGACGTACCGGTAAGTGAGCTGCCACGTGTCATCACTACAGTGAGTTTGGGTCGGTCCGTACGCCAGGCCCCCTACTGTGTGGACTCGGCCCGTGTCGCTCACTGGCCTCCCTCGCCCTGTGTTGTTGTGACGCCCACAGCCGGGCTGGCGGAAGTGGGAAGCGGCTCAGACCGCAAACGGGATGTTAGCTGCCCGCTGACCGCTAACTGCATACTGTCACAGCGAGGACATGACGCACTTTCCACACACACACACACACACACACACACACACACACACACACACACACACACACACATGTAAAAGCGTGCTGGCGCACATCCGCAAAGCTCCACTTACGCAAATACGACTTGGAGGCGAGAAATCGCGATCCTGCGACAGTAGCTTCCCACTAATGGACAGATTTATAGCAAACATGTTAGTAAGTCACGGCTCTATTCTCCCTTGGCACACAAAACAGCCACTGTTGAAGAAGAAACGAGAGAAATGACTTAAAAAAAGGACAGTATCACCAAGAATGGCGATGTTTTACTGAAAGTCAAAATTTTGCCGGGCTTCAATGCGATATGCTTTTAATAGTTTCCACAACGGAAGTGTGTCTTCACATCTGGCAGAAAACCCGCCTGTGTAAACATGTCGCCCACACATGTCGCGCGATCGCATTGACGGGGCTTGCAACCGACAGGGTCAAAAACGTACTAATAGACGTCCACCATTTAACAGTAAATATATTGAAGCTGTGTTATAAGACAAAAATGCTCAACACATTGCAGAACAACTTTTATTCTCAAAAGAATGAATAACTTGGAGCAGTGAAAGTTGTATTGTGTCAGAAATGATCAAATCAGTCATCCACATCGTACTCGAACATCCAGCAAACGTGTCTGTAACTGAACAGCTTACAAATACTGGCCTTGTCAAGAAATCACAGTGGGCACCGGCTATTCTTTGTTTCAGCTGATACAGGGTCAGTGATTAACAAGCAGCCGTGTTCACTATACTCCAGCGTATTCTGTGTACCACGCTATGGTATGTATCAGTTTCCATCAAAGAACACTTCTAGCGAGCGTAGTACTGTATTACGTTCACCAGTAGGATCAGAGACACAAGTTTAGGGAACAATCAGGTGAACAAATCGTCAACGCGGATGTAGCATTTCGGCGTACACCGCCTGTGTTATTCACGTCACTCCGGTTTGCACACGTGAATAACCCAACACTGACGCCAGTGTACAGAGCTCTAGAGGGACTGCTCCGGCTGCAGTGCTGTGCTGACTGAGGCAGGCGGGGGCGGCCGCAGCGCCTCACCAGCTGCAGCGCCGGCCTCTGCTGCCGCCGTGCGGGGGCGGAGTGAAGCCCCAGCGCCGACCGCTCTGCCACTGGGAGACCGCAGCAGCTGGCAGTGGGACAGCTCAGCTCCTTCACTAATACAGTAGGGATATGAGGTGAAAGTAACACTGCATTCACCTATAAACCCCCTATTGAGACTACATATCTGAACAGCTATCATTTCTTTCCTTCTGGAAGATAGTATCAGTCATACTTAAATGCCGTTCCGCCGCGTCTTTTAAACATTGCAATATTGTATCGACGCTGTTCACTTGATGAAAGTTACTGAACACCGAATTCAGTACCTATGAAAGACGGAAAAGTCAAACTAATGCTCTTCCAGAAATCAAAACCAATATTTTCATTACAATGTTCATACGACAAATCAGGGTCAGACATTTTCGTTATGGAGTCCAAATGTTTCCTCTAGAGTCAGCCATGAATCTAACTAGTCAGCTAGATAATTTCTGCCTGACTGTCTGTTGACAATCTCTTGCTTTTTTACCAGACCAGGATGTTTCGTAATATCAAGCAACCAAAAATCTTATATTCTTTTCACAAAACTCAATTTATCCCTGATCATATTCATAACCATTATATATATTCGTACATCTGGAAGGGGTCAAATTGCCGTCCTTTTACAGAACTGCGGCATAAGCTGCACGTGCTGCGCCACTCTGTGATGCTGTCAGTGGTCACGTGATCACTCTCGCACTCGCAGACGAGCTCCTGCACGCCCACGCAGCCCTGACGCCCGCCAGAATCGTCTTATTCCAGGGGCAGCGGCGACAGGGCGTACAGCTACCACAGCACAGGTAACAGAGCTCGTGAGACCAGACACCTCAACACAAACTGTTGCGAGCCACCTATTAGCAATGACACTATGGGCACCCACACTTCTAACTCCTCTCCCACCCACACCACAGCATCGACTGGTGCCGCCAGGGCTTCTTTCAGCTGGAAGAAGGAATGGCGCGCCCTGGTCTTCAGCGACGGCAGCAGATACTGCCTGCATCCAAGTGACGGTGGTTTGTGCATATGACGAAGACCTGGTGAGTGCTACCTCAAAGAGTGTGCTCTTCCGAAACATAATGGCCTTACTGTGCCGTTCCTGGAGAGGACGTGCAGAATGTTGTTAAACCTGCTCTTTTGCTTTTCTTGTAACAGGAAGATGGTGTGTTGTTCCAAGAGGATAATGCTCGCCCACATACTGCTCATCGAGCTCAATGTGCCCTGCAAGACGTGTGGCAACTTCCCTGGCTGGTACGATCTCTGGACTCCTCTCGTCCAGCAGGTGTGGGATATGATGGGACGACAAGTGACAGGTGCGGCGTGTCAAGCGAGGACTCTTACACAACGACGTGACATCACGTATCCCAGGGCTGTATTCGCCACCCATACTATTGACTCGATGACAGAGTCAGCGCCTGTGTTGCCGCCCATATTGGCTACGCCACTTGCTAATATGGATGTCTCAGGTTGGGTCGATGCCTGGTTCGTCCAACCGTGTGTGCTAATCGTCTGTATGTGTTACCACTTCATGTACTCCATATGCAGTGTTGCAACAATAAATCTTGAGTGACCTATTAACCTCCAAAAGCTCAAATTTTTTTTCTGGCAGTGTATTAGCAACCATGAGCGGCAACATTTGCAGACAATAATCCTATACTATGAGATCATCAGCGTCCATCTTCCACCTCTAGTTCACGCTCGCCATAGACATTAAATCACGAGTAACTTGTAGTTATAATAGATAACTTCACACAGAAATGTCCGTGGAAGCCCTGTAGGCTTGTTATAGCTCTACTACTGATGTGGCGACAATGGTTTGCAACTCATATAGGGTGTAGGGTTACAAGCTCAGACGTCTAGGTTATAATTATTAAGTATTAAGGAAGAATGTTAAAAAAATGGCAGTTCAAATTTGCCGAAACTAGTCATCACTGTAGGATCAATTGCGATTTCGGCAAATAAAGTTTTCGAATCACAACACTTCATCATTTAAAGCTATAGAGAGTCTTCTACAAGACTCTCTCTGTGCCAGGTAATCCAATAGGTGACTTTAATTATAATGAATGTAATCCAAATAGAGATGTACAGGGCGAATGAAAAAGGAATTTGCAACTTTAGAATGATATAGAAATGTATTGTCCACCACTAGGAACGCCAGCGTTGTGCACAGTTAAGATGGCTGCTTTCACTGGTGTGGAGCGTGCCCGCTGTGTGTCCTGGTACCATGAAACGAACTCTGCAATAACTGTCCTGTGGTTTCATTAAAGACCTTGCGTATGTTCCTCCCGTAGCAAACAATTCGGCCGACCTGGAAAATTTAATCTACACTGCCGTTGCTGAAGTTTCGCCCGACTTGCCGCAATGTGGGAAGGGGAAGTTGACTACCAGTGGGATGTGTCCCGCATCATAGATGGTAGTAACATCGAAATGAAATGACACTTTTATGTGAAACTTGAGCTTCTTTGCTACTAAATAACACATCAACCGACTCTGTAAGATTTTTCAATATATTTCTGTATCATTCCAAAGCTACAAAGTCCTTTTTGACACACTCTTTCTTTTTAGCAATTTTCTAGAATGCTACTGTTGACCAAAGATAAGCTCCGTCCAAACGGTAAATCTTTGAACATTAGCCTTAGCCACACTCTTTGGTTTGTTTACACCCTGTGGAACAAGTGGGAGTTGTTGGCTGTGGAAAGTTTGCTTAGTGCTGTGTGATCAATTGAAATGGAAAACATGAACTACGTTCTCCAATGTGGTTTGTTAGCAATGGGTAAACTGGTGGATGTTTATTACTGCAAGTAATACCATCAAGCTGACCTTGGAGGGTAAGTAATTCTGGATACCTCGCCACATTCTGTGCTTCTTTCTATCGTCTTTTCTATCTTCCCAGGACTACATTTAGACATTAGAACAGCTATGCCACAGATGACAGGTCTCGTGACATTTTGTGAAATATCTCATGTGATAAACTAATAATGGGAGGCGCTGCCCAGGGAAGTCGGGCTCGAGGGCACGATCTGAGACCGCGTTCCTCAGCAGCGTTGTTGAGGCCACAACTACCAATCATTCCCACTTTGCTTTTTTTCTCTTCTCAAAAGTTAAAAATTTTATAATTTTATATTTGTAAATTTGATGTATTATAATTTCGAGAAGTGATTACAACTGTATCTTATACAAAAAATGACAAAAGACCTTCACGCGGCAGTGCACGGGCAGCGCTGCCCGTGACGTCAGCTGCGCAGCCAGACGCCGCGGTGAGGCGGGGGCCGAGTGCACCGAGTGGAGCACTGAGGACCGCAGAAAGTTATCAGACGGCGGACCCTGGCTGTGCAAATGCAGGCTCGCAAAAGAATGAAAGTGCAGCCTTTGCTGGAGTCACTGATAGCTCGGTTAACTCGCGCCGGTCTTCCAGGACGCTTAGCACGATGCCGCAGCCGTGGCGGCTACCTCGGCAGTGAGCGCTCAGCCCCTACTGCCTGAGAGGACAGCGCCGGCCGCTACCGTCAGCTGCCGTCAGCCACCGAGGCACCCACTACGTGTTTTCACGCGGCTGCACAGACAAGTTGTTGTACTGCATTTACGGCATTCTTAGTGGCCTTTCCTCCACGGAAAGCGAGCTGCCAGTAGTTTGTACCGCTCAGAAGCCGGTGAGACGACAGTTTGACGCCAGCCAGCTTTTCAAAGGCTTTTAACAGAACAGCCAGGAACCAGCTAGATCTATCGGACTTACTTAATTATAATTACCTCCGCGATTTTCCATGGCCTATTTCTAGACACAGATTACAAACGAGACATTAACATGGAGTTACCTCTGGCGCCAAAAGTTATGTAATTTTTTCTGATAATCCGTTAGGACATTGAGGTGTGCCTCAAACAAGACTATTTAAGGGTATGGAGACAACCTCATGAATACATGTCAGCAGGGGACCGACCGTTCGAGAGGCTGGAGGCTCAGGAATGGTGTGGAGCGTTTTCAGTTGCAGTGACATGGGACTCCTGGTATGTCTATATACAATTCTGATAGGTGACACGTACATAAGCATACTGTTTCATCATCTGCATCCATTCATGTCCATTGTAAAGTCCGACTGGTACAGCGAGAATACACGCATTTATACACTGCTCCTCTTACATTGAGTTACCAGCACCTCAGTCTGTCTGTAGCAGTCGCTAAGATGCAGTATAAATCATCCAAATTCCCCACACTCGAATGTTTTATTTAAATGCGCATATCCCCTGAAGTTGATTCAGTCATAGCTTCCCTGTACATATGCACTGTTGAAACCCTCCTCCCATACATTTTAAAGTCAGTTGGTGACTGTAATGCACCACACTCTGTTGTCATCTACTTCTTTGTATACTCCCTCATGCTGCACAGATAGTCCTGTGATGCCAAAAACACGTCGAAAGTTTTCCATTTCTGGACCTACACTGACGCTTTTAGATAGACTAACAGTCAGAGTATATGTGTTGGTGAAAAACAGTACACTTCTGCAACTTAACTGAGACTTGCCGACTTGAGGAACTTCTGATCTCTGTGTGAAATAGTTGAAAGACTGCAGATCTGATGAATCTGGAAGATACTCTGTGGCTTTTTGCTGCATTCCAGCTGGAGTTCATTGGCCTGGTGTAAAAATACATAGGTATTGTCGAGTATGTTTGGTTTTTCGGCCCATCCCTGCTGACTGCACTTTGTGACGTTCTTTTCACTATACAGACCAGAAATGATCTTTATTGGGCGAGAACAGTGTCGGGGAGGGGAATGTAGGGGGATTGGAGTGGGGAGGGAAGGGTGAGTGGATGGGAAGGCGACATACGGATATGTGTCTGCTGTAATATGACACCGGAAGAAAAGTACTGACAGATCCTGAGGCAGCGATTTCGCTCGTGCAGTCTCTTAACGGATGAACGCAGAAAAGATTTCTAGATATGGGAGTGGAACGCAAATTTCATAATACCAGAACCCCTTACTTTCCACTCGACAGCGAGTGTTCATGAGAGACAAAGGTATCGCCATGAGTGCGACAGAACGTAATCTGACAGACAGGATGAGATGATGATGCTGTGCTGTACAGGGACGTCTAAGTGTTGAGTGACTGAAGGAGGGTACAAGATGACTTAAGCAAAATTTCTAGTTGGTAAGATGAATTATAGTTAGATCTAAATGTAGAAATATTTGAATACAGATTTAGCAGCGCGCTGCTTGACATTCACGTCGATGAAATATCTAGGTGTGACGTTGCAAAGGAATGTGAAATGAAATGAGCATGTAAGGGTGCAGCGGAGAAGGTGAATGCTCGACTTCGAGTAGGAGAATTTTAGGAAAGAACGGTTCATTTGTAGAAGACACAATATAGGACACTAGTACAATCCGTTCTTGAGCACTGTTTGAGTGTTTTGGATCCGCGCAAGGTCTTATAAAGGAAAGACGTCGAAGCAATTTAACTGCGCAGCCAGAGTTGTTACCTCCAGGATCGAACAACATGCTAGTGTTATGGAGGTGGTTTGTGAACGAAAATAGGAACCCCTGTAGCGAACACGACATTATTTCTAGGAAAATTATAGAGGAAATTTAGAGAACCGACATTAGAAGCTGGAGGAGAATCTTGGCGAGGAGCAGTTTGGCTTTAGACGGAATACGGACACCAGAGATGGCGTGGGGCTCCTACGACTCTTGGGAGAAAGGTTTATTGAAAAAGGAAGAGACCTCTAAATGTGCCTCAGTTAAAGTGAGAGGAGAAAGTACAAACTGGATCGGACTAGGAAAAGGAGTAAGACAAGGATGCTGTCTATCACCTAACGTTTTCAATCTCTACTTGGAAAATATGATTGCCCAATGCACATTAGATGACAAAGGAGTAGAAATTGAAGAAGAGTAGGGTGTTTGAGGTTTGCTGATGACATGGTCCTTCTAGCCACAGGGGAAAAAAATTACAGGATTTAGTGGACACCATTGACGCCATTATGGAATGAATATTAACACAAAGAAAACAAAAGTATTGGCACTAGGAGAAAATAAAGAAATAAAAATTATGCTGAATGGAGAAATATTGGAACAGGTGCTAAATTTTAAGTATCTTGGAAGAAGGATAGACACCGACTGGAAGTGCACTGCAGAAATGAAAACAAGGATAGCAATGGTAAAAGAGGCATTTTATAAGAAAAGGAGAGTTTTCTGCAGCAGTGTGGACAGAGAACTGAGGAAAAGTTAAAATGTTTTGTATGGAGTGTTCTTCTGTATGGCCTGAAACATGTGTTTTGAGGAATAAAGACTGAGAAAGGCTGGAGGCTTCTGAGATGTGGACATGGCGGAGTATGGAAAGAATAAGTTGGATGGACAGAGTAATAAATGAAGAGGTATTGAGATGAGTGGGAGAGAAAAGACAGTTGCTAGATGTAATAAAGAGAAGAAAAAGAAATCGGATTGGGCATATATTAATAAAGAATGACGGACTGATAAAAACAGTTGTAGAAGGTTATGTAGAAGGGAAAAGGAAG
Organism: Schistocerca piceifrons; assembly: GCF_021461385.2. NCBI lineage: Eukaryota > Metazoa > Arthropoda > Insecta > Orthoptera > Acrididae > Schistocerca > Schistocerca piceifrons. The sequence continues at coordinate 69,609,766 of NC_060148.1, read as the reverse complement.
GAGGAGATTTCAGATACTGGATGACATAATGGACGGTACAACATACAGCAGCCGTAAGAAGGAGGCAATGGATCGCAGAAAATGGAGAGGCAGAGGACCTGCTAATATAGCAGATGATTGATGATGATGATGGAGGCATAAAGAGAGTCGCTTTTCCCTCTCTGTATTTACGAGCGTAACAGGGAAGAAAATGACTAGTGATGGTGCAAGGAAACTTCCACCATGCACCATACTGCGACTTACGGAGTATGTGTGGAGTTGTAGATGTACATCTGCATCTACACCAGTACTCCGCGTGACACCCGGCGGTGTGTGGCGGAGGGTTCTTCTAGCATCACTAAGTGACAGTCTCTTTCGTGGGCTTGTCGCTTTGTCTAGGTGTTCTGCAAACAAAACAAAGTCTTCCCTACAAGATTTTCTATTTGATCGTTCCTATTTAAGTTGGCCCTAATTGTAATACCTTGGCATTTAGCTGAAACGGCACCCTTTCGATTTGTGTGACTCATCGAGTAAAAGAAATTTAACGAGTTCCTTCTAGTTCTCCTGTGGATGACATAACACTTTTCATTATTTAGAATCAACTGCCACTTTACGCATCGCACCGGTACACTGTCTAAATTATTTTCCTATTGCTTTGATCTTCTGATGACTTTACTAGATGGTAAAAGACAGCATCATCCGCAAACAATGGCTGCTCAGATTGCCTCCTAAATCGTTTTTATAGATTAGGAACAGCAGAACGGCTTTCGTGAGGAAGGGCAGATACCACGTTTGTTTTACTCGATGACTTTCGTGAACTCTCACCAGGCAAACAGGAATACGGCAGTCATCCGGATGAGAGGCGTCACGCCACGCTTCCCGTGGTTTGGCCGTCCTGCGGCAGACTTCCGCTGCGCCCGCCGTCATATTGAGCGCGCGCTCCCTGCGGCGCGCACTGCTTCTGTTTGCTCCCCAGTGTCGACAGCGGACAATGCAGCCGGCGGCCGTAATTGCCACAGTGGCAGCTCTGCTTGCAGCAAACGGGACATCGGTGCTGGACTGCGTCTGCCGGCACATCCGGCACATGGACAAAAGCTCCGAGCTCAGTGACGGTGAATTTGTGCTATGGTGGCAGTACTGTCACCGTTCCGGTAAGTGCTCTTTCGTGCTGTACGGATTCATAAGACGTTATGCACAGTCCACTTATCAAACACTCACAGGCGGCTTGGCTTACATATGCTGTTATTAAAAATTACACGTTTTCTGCCTGACAGTGAAGGACTACGTTTATTATGACGACGCTCAGCTAGGTATCCACTCTTAAGGAATACGTATAGAAATGACATTGGTGTAACAGGGTGACGTGAACTGATGGAAAGCGATGGCGTGCAACCAAATGCGAAACAGCCTGTCGTGGAGCTTATCGTAAAACTGGCTGTCCTTTAAGGCGTTGCTGCAGGTAGTGTTATAATATGTTTCATACGCACAGAAAAGACGGACATCTGGAGGTACTATTCATCTGGAGGTTCCAGGTGGTACGAACTGCTATGTCACACACTTTCCAGGAGCGGTAGCTTGTTCTTTAGGAGTATGACTTCTATGCGCAGCCTAGGAATCAAGAAAAAACACCTATTTTCTGACGAGCTATTGGCCAAAAGTAGTGATCATACAATAGCTGTAGTTCTCTTACGTCTGTTCTCCCACTCTTGTTTACTGTGACGTAAATATTCCCTACGGCCCCTGCCAAAATTACACACACGAGAAAGAATCAAAGGGCGCAGAGCAATAAATAGCGTTGCAGCCAATTTACCATCTGGTTAATCCGTCGGCATAACTGTATACGAATGCGAATTGATAATAGATGATCTTGATTGATCTCTCTTGGTACCTCTAATTTCCAGGGTCCCTTTCATGTACGTTTCCTCTTCAAATGCCGATTGGCTGCAGTTGAAAACAAATTCCTTACTCAACGACGGGGTAAATTTGCTTATCTCATCTACAAATATTTCGGTCGATCCTGTAGTTTGCTGTGCATCGTCAAGTTGACGCTTTCTTCGAAATTTCATTATCTCACGTCTCACCCTTCTGTATGCACTGTTTGACGTCATGGAAGCATCCACTGCTTCTTTTGAAATCTCTGTAATGGATGTCGAGCATCCTTGAAACGCGCAACTGAGCCTTGTCCTCCGTTGAATGTCTGTAGTTTTCCTTACACACTAACGGTCATATTTCTGCAGACTTGTTCAAAATATGTTCGTAATTGTTCTTTTGCTATGCTGTCTGCAATTTTCCAAGTACGTAATGATGTTTAGTATCCGCTCCTTGGACAACGACTGTCCTTCACTACGTTTGACTGGAAACGGGAGCTGCGGCCCTCTGTCCGACAGCGACGATGAAGTACAGCACACCTGTTTCAGTACAACTTTCTAGTGCCGTGCACGTATCGCCATCACTGCACTCCTCTTGTACATTGTTCGCACGACACCACGCATTCCACTGACTCGTGCGCCACTTCTTTCACACTCAGCGAACTTTCTTGAGTTCCTTTCTGATCAAATCTCGACTTTGGCTACTGTTTCTGAAGATATAACGCAATGTTTGTTTACCCGTAGCTTACAGCATACACGGAAAATAAAATGGGTTATTGGTAGCAGTTGACCAGGAAATCCTAATGTTACTTTTACAAACATTTACATTAAAATGCTGCAGGATGCCTTACTTCAGCTTTTTCACCTTTGCTTTACTTCGAGCTGAGGCAGCGGCTTTTGTACTTCACAGTTCTCTTCTAAGCTTTAAGCTGTGTGACCTAGGGAGATGTACTCTCGCAATTTCATTACAGTACAGTAATTACATTTTTTGTGCTGCAATTTTTTTCCGCCGGTGTATTGCTGGGGAGCTTTCCCAACGGCCCTCTCTGCTGAAGGAACGCCCATAAACTTACTCGCAGAGGTTCAGAGGACAAAATGAACATTAGTAGTCCCCGCGTAATGCTTTCAGACATACGCGTGCTATCTGAACAACTTAAAATTTATCATACGATAAAAACTGAAAATGCAGATAAAACGACCTCATACGAGGCAGAATTGAAGGGCGATAGTTTAGTTGCACACATTTGTAATTTGCACAACCAGCTCTTTTCTGGGGCTTGTAGAGTTTCCAGACTTTAGAGGTTCCGGGCTGTGGCGGAGTTTGTTCCCACGGCCGGAGAACGCGAGCGGCCCGCGGCGCGAGTCGCCCAGTGCGGGGGTGGGGGCCGTGGCCCGCTGCGTGGGAGGCCGGCCTGCCTGCAGCCAGACACGCAGGTCGGGGAGTACGTGGAGGAGGCGCGCCAGTCGGCCGTAAACACACTTTCGCTTAATCACAATAGGAGTAGTTTCCTTTCGTTACAGTGATTGTCAGGGAAAGTCCCTGAGGCATTGGCCGTAACTGTGGCATTATTCCAGTGATGGAAGCTTCAAGTATCGCTACACAGTTGGCGGTGACAGGCTCTCGCGACAATACATCGCAGGTTACGGAGAGCGCCAAGTGAGTCAGTCGGCCCTCAGACACGACGAGGCGGAGGTCTCCGTGTTGGGTCAGGAGCGTGGACTTCCCTCTGTACGAGTCAATTACGTTTATTGATATAAACTGTGTATTACTCGAACGTTCGCAGTGGTTAATTACAAGTGGCATACCGCAATGGCATCCCGATTTTTCGGTTAACAGTAGCAGCTGCCCACAGTCCCATCAGAAGCGACTGTTTGTATGTTTACAGCCCGGTAGCCACACCGACGGCGAGAGACGTCTTCAGAATTAGCAGTCTCACTGGGCGGGTACGGAACTTTCAGAATGTTTACCGGCGAGGTCAGCTCACCGCCGAGGTAGCCTCAGCTGGACTGCCTTAGCGAAGCGGATCTGACGAGTGAAGCTGCGCGGGCTGACCGTCTGTTCCTTCACAGAGACATTACGCTTTCTTCTTTCCTTTTGCTTCATTTTGCAGTCTAACTCACTGCGGGTTTTATCGCGCATTTGCTCAAAAAGACGTGAGTCCCTCGTGAGGGAATGAGCAGGCAGAATACCTTTTGTGTGTCCAGACACTCTGCCATAAACTTTCTGGCAGGTGAGAACAGATCAGCGCTTTTTAGTGCAAAGCCACTCTCTGCCACTCAGTGCCTTCATTGCTGCTTCTTTTGCGGCGAGGAACCGTATGTCAACCGCACTCGCATATCGGTCGATAATTTAAGTACGATTATTTCTAAAATGATCTCAACATTTGATGAGTACTTAGCTATTACATTTGTTTTCTCCCTGCTCCGTAAGCGCTGAACGTTCGCACACAGGTACAAGGGGACAGAAGTGCTGCTACGGCCTCGGAACTGTACAGAACAACGAATGGCAGCGCCTCTGCTACTTACCTAATGAGATACCCTGGGTAAACACTGCTACAGCTAAGACGAAAATACAGCTCAGAGGCGGATCCCAGAGATTAAAGCGAGAGGAGAGTGGTATGCCGATTACATCATTGGGAATTCCATCTTTTCTGGCTGCAGTTACTTGACTGTGACGCAGTACTTGGCAGGTAGACTATGATGAGACAGGCTAAGTGTGCAGCGCTCCAGGAGATGAGAGTACAGAATGCCTGGGGTCGTCATTCACGGCTCAGCCTGGACTGGAGATCTGAAGTCACCAGGAAAGGCTCCCTCCGGCTGCCGCTCCAGTCTGGAGCGCCCTGCCGCCTGCAGCCCAGCTGCCTCTCGGCCAGCCTGCAGTCTCCTCTCCAGCCCCGCACTGCCAGCTCTGACACCAACGTGAGACTGTATCTGCTGCAAAGATCTATGAGCACAGGTCCATATGTCTTATTCCCAATCTCGCCAATCAAACCAGTTATCGATAAGTGTGATTTTGACTTAAATATTACTGTCTGCGCCTAGCCAGGTACATCGCACGTTCCTGTGGTAGCGGTGCTAACTCTGTCAAGCTGGGGCAGAACAGCATGGCTGACACGCGACATTAAATTATTTTGTTGAAAGGATGTCGAAAATATCGCAAGCGAGCTGTCTCAAGGACTCAGAAATGTAACAGCTGCGATCAGTGTAAGCAATTACCAAGTGGCTCCCCGTGAGATGGGCGAGAGTGCAACGTGTCATTCTCCGCTCTGCTCAGGGCCTCGATGCACGGACCGTCCACACCGATGCTGCAGTCAGAACTTGGGCTCATACGGAATGACGGCACAGTGTCCAGTGTTGTACTGTCGGCGCAGCTCTGCCCGCTTCCTCGTCAAGGGGAGCCGCAGCAGTGGCTGCCGTGCTGACAGTCAGCTGACTTGTTGACCTTTTGCTTGTAAAAGTGTGCAGCACACCTCACGCCGTGTCGATTATCGTTGGCTGCAGCTCTCTTAGTGTTTCACTTTCAATAGCTGCTAGTAGTGCTGAGCATATGAGTAGCCCCTGTAAGCTCGTGAGTCAGAGTGCAGACCTCGAGGTGACTGAAGAACGTTTTGCAGTTTGGTCACCGGGGTTCACAAGGTGCGGCAGCCTGGAGCAGCCGCCCCCCGCGTGGTCAGCTGCGCGGCGCCTGGCAGACCGCCTCTGGGACTCCGGACTGCCGCCGCCGCCAGCAGGTGGAGCGGGGGAGGGAGGGGGGTGCGCCGGCGCCCTGGCGCAGCTCCGCCGCCTCACGTGGCGCGAATCCTTCGAACTCCTCGAGGAGCTCGACTGCCGGATCGCTGACGACTGTATCGTCTCCCGCTGTGTACCGAGGTATGTAGACCACTCGACGCCATTACTACTAACCGTACAACTAATTCTTTCCATAAATTTATTGTCAATGCTGTCACCTACTTTTCCTATTTTGCGATACTAACTATCTGTCAATAAGGGCACATTTGTGAGACCCAAAGAGGAAGCGCGCTAATACCTTCTGCCCCCGCCTCTTCTGTTGACACTTTCCACCGAGCAATCAATGGAATGTGCCTCGTGGCACACGTCTCTCTCCGCTCTCTGTCTCCGCATATCGCTACAGCAGACGGTAAATAATCTGATGATGACAGTCAAAGACTGAAAGCGGTAACTAACATTAAAAGCTTTTCATCGAGACTGCTTGCCTTACTAAAATTGAATTTATATTCCTATTTCCCAACCGTATTATCAAAAATCAATGAAAGTATAGCGTCGTTTGAGATGACAATAGCTGTAGCTCGATATCGTTGTTAGTTGTAAATTAGTTCAAAAGTGAACAATAAACACTGCAAGTGGCTAAATTAATTACTTTTCGAAAGAAGCAATTTTTGCTGTATATACGTAATAAAAATCTCTAACAAGGCAGCAGTCAGCAACAGTAAAGTTATGGAAACCATAGGAATCGAACAGCCAACCAGTGGCACGTCAGATGTTTATTCACACTTTTACCTTGCTTTACTGTTCATTAAGCCATGTAGCTATACCTTAGCATTTATATGGGTCATTTTAGTGTTGACTGAGCTTTATGACCTGTTTTCTCTTTTCACACAATAAGTTTACACACGTTACTACTTCTTCCAAGGAAGAAATGTTTGTATCTATTTAAACCTAGGTAAGGATTCGAATAAACTTGTGAAGTACAACTAGCTGGTGCATGATTCCCATTCTTTCCATACATCATTAACTTATAGTAAGACAGTCACATCCAAGCCAACTTTTGCTTCAAGGATCATGCAATGGCATCACGGTATTACCGCCTCTAGCCTCGAAGACTTCGTCAACTCGGCGGGGAAGAGAGTTCCGGAAGTTTCTTCAGATACGCAGCATCTGCCCGAGGCCTCCCACTGACGCATCAGATCCCGCAGAGCTACCAGTGTGTGGGGATGTCGGCTGCCACGTCTCAGCTGCTGCTCCAGACAGTACCGTACAACGTCTGCGGCTCTGAGACCGGGTTGTCTAGTGGTCGCCTCGAGGTGCTGTAGGGCACCTGAGTGTTCGTGAAACCGGGAGTGTATGCACGCAGCCCTGGGAACACGACTGTGTGTGTCATCTGCTACAACGCAAGTGTCCAGAGAATAGGGCAACACTTCGTCACCGACAATGTTGAAATAAACGTGCTGGTTCAGGTTCACACTGACCGTAGTGACTGAATCCAAGTCGTGGTGATAGAAACACCCCCATGACACCATGGAATCACCAGTGGCTTGAACTGCATCCTCTATAGGCTGTCAGTCCAATCGCCACCTCCATAATTTCAGAAGAGGCGAAATCGCGCGACTCGTGTGACGCACCTCCACCCAGCCACTGTCCGTCTCTGTGTGGTTTGGCCCACTCAAGACGCGCAGCTGTGTGTGTCTGTGTGAGCGACGGCCGCTGACTCCAAATGTCGAGTCTGTGCAGCCACCTTCCGAACGATTGCTAGGCAGCTGGTTCACATGGAGCTGCTTTGCCAGGCATTGGCAATTTGCGTCTCGTTTGAAAGCGATCGCCAGTCACTTGGAGTGACAATCGTCAACAGCCCTGTCGGCTAGGATCTTTTTAGGCCACTGCCTCACATCACTACGAGTGGTTCACCATTCGTTGCAGGTACTTGGACAGTCCACATTGATAGACCAACAGATCGCGTAACTTTACTAGTGGTGTGGTCGTGGACATGTCGAAACGCAAAAATTCTTTTCTGCCAATTCTCGACATCTCCACGTCGACGCAGGTGACCGCCCTGATCCCACGCGAGCGACTGGCACGTACACACCGGATTGTCACCTCACCGTCACCACTGACGTCAACGGTGGAGCGTCACGTGACCGCCTGGTTCCTCCCCTGCAGCACGGCATCCAGCCCTCCAAAGCGACCACTGTGCTCAATTAAGTGGAGGCATAGCATTTCGTCTGATGACATTAGTTCATGCTTTCCAGAAGGTCTGCGTTTTGTACACTTTTAGCCAACAGTTAATTCGTCTATGATAAGCATCAGGTGGGAAATAACTTTGTAGTTGGCGACTTCAAGCAAACTTTGTTCGTTTTTAATTTCACTCATAAATGGATTACTTTCTTTCTACAAAAGACATATCGTTTTACGATCGCCACCCAAGTGTTGTTATTGCTGTTAGAGGCATATGTGTACTGTTCACTGGACATACACCAATTTCAAATCTTAGTTCCTCATTTGCACATAATGACATTTTAATATCATAAAGGAAAACGTTCCTGATGTTCTGCAACTACTATTTACATAATCACGGACTAGGATTCATGTTCTTATGCTGAGATATGATGGGTTGTGTTTAAATTCGTAACATCTGCTTAACATTGGGAAAATCCGTTGTGATATTATTTTCATGCTCTGTCGATCATCGAACGATAATTCATTTACTTAGTTTCATTTTCTGTCAAATATGGTTATGTCTCCGTCATACACACATGAAAAAAGTTTTGCATCACCCCAGTTCCCTGAACTCCTGAAGACAGACGTTGATTGTGGATATTGTATCACAGTTACAGTCCCTTCGACTGTTCAGAGATGTCACTAAACCCGCGCAAAGACGTAAACAACCGTGCATGAGCAGCGCTTATGACACGGAAGGGGTCCCACAGTTGCAGTCGTCGTTCCACCAGGAAGGAGGTACACGGCTGGTGTTGTCTGTAGTCCAACCATGCCTAGAGGGTCAATACCGCGGTTCGATCGCATCCGCATTGTTACTTTGTGCCAGGAAGGGCTCTGAACAGGAGAAGTGTCCAGACGTGGTGTGTACAGCATCTGGACCACCACCTCTGAAGGTCTCGCTGTATGGTGGAACAACGTGCAACGTGTGGTTTTCTTGACCAATAAAAAGGGCGGAAATGACGTTCATATCTATTCCAATTTTCTGTACAGGTTCCGGTACTCTCGGAACCGAGGTGATGCAATCTATTTTTTGATGTGTGTATTAAGTAGTGAAATACATCTCAACATATCCATATGTTACTAAGCAAGCTAATAAGATTGCTGAAACGTTGACCTGCCACATTCAAAAGGGTGATTAGATTAGGAAGGAAGACTCTAAAGCAGTAGATAAGTTGTCCTATTCAGGCAGCAACATAATTGTTTGCAGCCGAAGTAGACAGGACATAAAATACAGACTGGCTAGGGCTTGGAAAACATCTCCGGAAAATTGTTTTGCTGTTTAACATAAATTTCACCTTTAGGCTGTCATTTCTTAAGGTACTTGTCACGAGTGTATTCTTGTATGGAAGTGAAACATGGATGGTAAGCAGCTGACACAAGAAGAGAATATGAGGTACTGAGATGTAGTGCTAGGGCAAACTGCTGAAGAATAGGTGTTTAGATGGTTTAATTAATGAGAAGATACTGAATCGAATTAGAGACAGTAAAAAATATGCCACAACTTGACTGAAAGAAGGGATCAGTTGACAGAACACCTCCTGGGACGTCAGCGAATCGTCCGTTTGGTAATGGAGAAGTAGTGTGGGGAGAAAAACTTGTAGAGGGACACCGAGTGATGAGTACAGCAAACAGGTTCAGATGAATGCAGGCTGCAGTAGTGGAGGGGCTCGCACAGGATACTGTAGCATGGAGAGCGGCATCAAACCGGTCTCCGAACTAACAATGACAGCGACAAATAACTACGACAATTGTAATGATAACAGAAATGACGTTATTTCTCACTAATCTGAAATATGAATCTTGCTGACAGGTGGAAACTGTGTGTCAGGCCGGCACTCAGACCCAGTCCTCCTCCTTCTGCGGACGCTTCTCACACCAACTGTAGTACCGAGATATGAACAACAATGTGGGCATTGTCGGTCCGCCTTGATGCAAAATAGTTTTGTTGTTCGTTTATTTATTTATTCATTGCCCATGTTAGTTTCAGAGACAAATATCGTCATCAATGTAAAACATGCAGAAAATAGCACAGCTATAAAACGGTGTAAAACGTTATTACATGTTTACTGTTTGTTTTTTAAATATTGTGTTCTGTGGGTACTTTCATAATAGCTTATTTATTATACATTACAGCATGGTTTTAAGATTCTTGTTGGTGTTTGGGGCATATTTTCTGTGGTTTTCTGTTGCCGTTTTTCTCAACATAAATCATGTCATTTGCAACTGTGTGAGCGACTATTACTAAACAAATACGAAAACGTGAACTTACGTATGTCAGCGTTATGCGGTTGGGATTACGGTAGTGTTGTGGATACAGTTTTGGTGTGTACTAGGTTGTTACATAGTTTCTCGTGTACTCATGTTCGCTGGACGGCTTGCAGCTAGTTCTATACACAGAAAAACATAACCGTCGCACTTCTTTCATAATGCATAACGTTACGCCAACTTGCCGCTGGCGTGTCTCGTGAGAAATGTATCACACGTTGCAAGAAGGTTATGAAAATTTAAGCGCGAGTTCTGACGACTTCCGTTCCTCATTTATGTGTCTCTGTCTGATGGGCGAGTGGTTCTTTTGCAAGTGTGTGCTTTCTGTTGTGTGTCGTGCGTCAGTTCTCTCAGAGCAGTGAAGATTGTGTCGTTGAAAAGGGTTGTTTCTCCGTTTATTACGTTTTTCCCTTCCACTATCGCTTTTTGTATGTGATAATTTTCTTCTGTTGTTGTTGGTACAGGGTGTTTCAAAAATGACCGTTATATTTGAAACGGCAATAAAAACTAAACGAGCACCGATAGAAATACACCGTTTGTTGCAATATGCTTGGGACAACAGTACATTTTCAGGCAGACAAACTTTCGAAATTACAGTAGTTACAATTTTCAACAACAGATGGCGCTGCGGTCTGGGAAACTCTATAGTACAATATTTTCCACATATCCACCATGCGTAGCAATAATATGGCGTAGTCTCTGAATGAAATTACCCGAAACCTTTGACAACGTATCTGGCGGAATGGCTTCACATGCAGATGAGATGTACTGCTTCAGCTGTTCAATTGTTTCTGGATTCTGGCGGTACACCTGGTCTTTCAAGTGTCCCCACAGAAAGAAGTCACAGGGGTTCATGTCTGGCGAATAGGGAGGCCAATCCACGCCGCCTCCTGTATGTTTCGGATAGCCCAAAGCAATCACACGATCATCGAAATATTCGTTCAGGAAATTAAAGACGTCGGCCGTGTGATGTGGCCGGGCACCATCTTGCATAAACCACGAGGTGTTCGCAGTGTCGTCTAAGGCAGTTTGTACCGCCACAAATTCACGAAGAAGTCCAGATAGCGTGATGCAGTAATCGTTTCGGATCTGAAAAATGGGCCAATGATTCCTTTGGAAGAAATGGCGGCCCAGACCAGTACTTTTTGAGGATGCAGGGACGATGGGACTGCAACATGGGGCTTTTCGGTTCCCCATATGCGCCAGTTCTGTTTATTGACGAAGCCGTCCAGGTAAAAATAAGCTTCATCAGTAAACCAAATGCTGCCCACATGGATATCGCCGTCATCAATCCTGAGCACTATATCGTTAACGAATGTCTCTCGTGCAGCAATGGTAGCGGCGCTGAGGGGTTGCCGCGTTTGAATTTTGTATGGATAGAGGTGTAAACTCTGGCGCATGAGACGATACGTGGACGTTGGCGTCATTTGGACCGCAGCTGCAACACGGCGAACGGAAACCTGAGGCCGCTGTTGGATCACCTGCTGCACTAGCTGCGCGTTGCCCTCTGTGGTTGCCGTACGCGGTCACCCTACCTTTCCAGCACGTTCATCTGTCACGTTCCCAGTCCATTGAAATTTTTCAAACAGATCCTTTATTGTATCGCTTTTCGGTCCTTTGGTTACATTAAACCTCCGTTGAAAACTTCGTCTTGTTGCAACAACACTGTGTTCTAGGCGGTGGAATTCCAACACCAGAAAAATCCTCTGTTCAAAGGAATAAACCAAGTTGTCCACAGCACACTTGCACGTTGTGAACAGCACACGCTTACAGCAGAAAGACGACGTACAGAATGGCGCACCCACAGACTGCGTTGTCTTCTATATCTTTCACATCACTTGCAGCGCCATCTGTTGTTGAAAATTGTAACCACTGTAATTTCGAAAGTTTGTCTGCCTGAAAATGTACTGTTGTCCCAAGCATATTGCAACAAACGGTGTATTTCTATCGCTGCTCGTTTAGTTTTTATTGCCATTTCAGATATACCGGTCATTTTTGAAACACCCTGTATAAACAGAAAAACTTCTGGGGTAGAATAAAATGACCAACCTAAGTGATTATCCAACACAAAGATATCAAAGGAACCCAGAGACACTAATAGAAAACATCACATGCATCCTCACACAGAACCAGACAAAAAGAATGATACAAAGGAATCCTAAAGCCCGCATCTCGTGGTCGTGCGGTAGCGTTCTCGCTTCCCACGCCCGGGTTCCCGGGTTCGATTCCCGGCGGGGTCAGGGATTTTCTCTGCCTCGTGATGGCTGGGTGTTGTGTGCTGTCCTTAGGTTAGTTATGTTTAAGTAGTTCTAAGTTCTAGGGGACTTATGACCACAGCAGTTGAGTCCCATAGTGCTCAGAGCCATTTGAACCATTTATAATCAAACAAATTGCTGTTGAAAATGACTACAAAACAGATATCATAAACAATCTCAACAGCGAGGTAAATATGAAACATAAAAATAGCGGCCACCCACTCAAAAGCACAAGCAAAAAATCTGAAAACCCACAGGCCAAACACACAGACAACACAGCAGACCACATCACTCCAGGAAACGGAAACATATGGTACACACTGGCATACAGTAATAAAATATCACATAGAACTGGAAACATCTTGAAAAAGCAAGGGATCCCAATAACATTCTAAACAAACAACATAGTTCATAAAAGACTAAGACCAGACAAAAGAATCTCAGAAAAGTTCAGCATGCTGGAATATACCAGCTCACATGTAACTGCTATCAGGGCTAACCCATAGGAGAAACAATCAAAAATATCCGAACGAAGTACACAGAGTCCTAAAAAGTGACAGCACACATTCCACTTTCGCAAGACACCCAATGAACAAAAACTGTACCTCTACTAATATCGAAAGTGATCTACACACAACAGAATGCACACACACGCAAAAAGACATAAACGAAGAACAGAAGTCGTCAGAACTTCCGCTACAATTTTCATAGCGTCCTTGTAACATGCTATACATTTCTCGCGACGCATGCTAATGGCAAGATGTGCGAAACTTACGTTTTTCTGTGTGTAAAACTAGCTGAGAGCCGTGCCGCGAACGTAAGTACACGAGAAACTATGTAACAACCGAGTACACATCAGAACTGTATCCACAACACTACGGCAATCCCAACTGTATGACGCTGACATACATAAGTTAATGTTTTTGTATTTGTTTAGTAATAGCCGCTCATACAGTTGCAGATGACATAACCTATGCCGCGAAAAACGGCAACAGAGGCACACAGAAAATATGCCCCAAACACCAACAACAATCTCAAAACCATGCCGTACTGTATAATAAATAAGGTATTATGAAAGTACTCACGGAAAACAGGATTTATAAAGCAAACAGTACACATATAATAATGTTTTACAGTGTTTTATAACTATGCTATTCTTTGCATGTTTTAGATATAAAGACCCCATGACCCATTAATGATGGCGACATTTGTCGCTGAAACTAGATTGGGGAATAAACAACTAAACAACAAAATCGTTTTGCATCCAGAAGGACTCACAGTTCCCTTTTCTTGTATGCAAGCACCATCTGGAAGAGTTCCAAATAAAATTATTCTATGGAGACATGACTCACGACTTGTATTCACAGCTTCAGTTTTGACATTTTCTTTTCTCCGGCACCTCGTTCTCGGAATGATAAGATGTCAGCCACGGCATTTTGGTAAGCATGTTCCTGTCTTGGAAGAGGCATATGAAGAGCTGGAAAGAAGACAGGACGACAGGCAACTCCTACGGATAGCTAAAGCAAGAGATAAGGCGACCAAGGACATAACATCGGTGAGGCCGATAAAGGATAAATCAGGTGTAGTATTATACGACCTTGAGAAAATCCTGAATAGGTGGTGGGAGTACTTTCAAAGGCTATTGAATGAGGAAAATGTATGAGAGAACTATGAGTAAGGAGATATAAATGAAAGAATGACACAAAGTATAAGTAGGAAAGAAGTCCAACATGCGATGAAGAAAATGAAAAATGGGATGCCCTAGGAGCTGACCAAATCCCAATAGAAGCATGGAGAAGTCTGGAAGAACAGGGTACTGATATTCTCTGGGAACTAATGCAGAAGATCTGGAAAGGAGAAAGAACGCCGCATGTGTGGAGAAGCAGTATGCTTCTATATAAGGGCAATTATAGAGGGATAAAAGTACGAGTTTTTCAAATCGCTGCTTCTAACACTCTGACCTTGTATACAGGATGATGTTGGCTGTGTAATTCCCACCAGATGTTCTGATTATGTTACTTCGTGATCTTCCTAAATTACTTCAGGCAAATGCCCAGATGATTCCTTCCATGACCTCACGGCCAACTGTCTGCTCATCCTCGTTAAACTAGACTTACGGGTGTCCACATGCCTCTATATACATGTTTTCAGTTGTCAACCTGGGAAGCAACCGATGCCCAGTTTTCATCAAAGATGGATCCTCGAAGGAATAAAATTGCACTACACCTGCTACACGAACCGGGACGAGGGTGCTCAGACCGCCTGGTGGTGTCAGTACCCTCTCCACACTCGTCACGTGAGCTCGCGAGGGCCGCCTTCCAAGACTGTGGCGGTACAGGCCCGAGGAGCGACGGCTCGGCCAGTGTGTGGGCAGCACGGCGAGGGTCACGGGCAGGCGTGTCGCGGGGGAGCTGCGGGGCTCCTGCTGCACGTGTCGGACATTAATGATCTGGCAGACGTAGTTAACAGTCACTGCACAGACGGTGTAGTTGTCTGTACCAAAGTGAACATGGTCAGGGAAGGAGGGGAAATGTTGGATTCTGCTCGCGACGACAACGTACAGGAGGTCGCGCAGTCACGATTTATAAGTGGGCATCCGAGGCTGCCGTCGAATGACGGTACAGGATAATAGCTAAAATAAGGAGAATATATTTCAGTGCACACTGTGCAAGGGGCGCGCCCAGAGACGGAAGTTACCAGGTTTAGGCCATTCTAGGAGGCCAAACTACTAATTGAAGATGGCAACGGAAGGGGAGGCGATTCACATTAACTGACGTCTGTCTGCTCGAGGTCTGGGTCACGAGAGAGAGAAGCAACCGTGTTGTGCATTGCAGAGTGCTCCAGTGTCCACACACGTGACCTGTATCCCACACACGCTACTGGGTAAAACCGATGGCGTGAATCCACTAGCAGTCTCAGCACAGGGCTCAAGGCGTCTCTTGTCAGCGGCTTCAACTGGACAGAACTGCCACAGGCAGGCAACTTCTGTCACGTAGGCACAGCGTAAGTTGCTCTGGGAGAAAACTTGTAAAGATTTCATTGGGCCTTTGAAGTAAAATCTTTAAACCATTTCACTGAAATACTCCTTTACTGGCCATCAGCACGTCCAAAAGTACTACCTCAAAGCAAAAGCACCGCATGTACCTAATCGCATCTGGATAAGATCTCAACCTTCGAGCTGGACAGTGTCATTTATCACAAATTTCTTTCTATATGCATTGTTAACTGTCTTACGCATTTTCGAGAACTACTTGAAACTTTTCACGTGTAAGCGCTATTGTCCCATGCCTTTTGCTAAAGAAAGCTGCGGTCTGAGCTGCAACTTAAGGTAGTAGAGGTGCTTTTTCTTTTTCTCTCGTCCACATGTCACACATCGTCCTCTTTTCTTGGTGGTAGGCTTCCCAATTGTTTCAACCCACGGATCTTTGAATTTCTCTAGGAAAGTTGCTACGTTGACAGGAAGGGAAGCAACCTTATCTGTTTTGACTAGCTGAAGCCTCGTGAGGAAAATGCTAAGTCTTTCAACGAAAATGCTTCTTTTCTGGATTTACCTCATTTGCGTCGAAAATGATTTGAGCTCTTATTCCAGCTATATCGATTACAGAATAGGATACGACCAGTGGCCATCTTCTTGTGACCCATGCTATGGAATACGCTCTTCACAGTTGATCGACTACGCAGACCCCTCCATTTGCGACATTGTAATAACTGCCTTATTGCAACAAGTTTATCAGTTGCTCTCCCTTCTTGTCTTGAGCTTTTGTCGTCAAAACGGATGCAACGTAAAAGGAACAGCAGTCTTCTATAGGTCATCACATCTCCCGTAATCTCCATATTTCTGCCATCTGCTTTCCACAGTTCGACAACATTAGTGTGGCTGGCTTGCGTAATCCCAGAGAGGTAAAGCAATCCCAGTAATGCCGTTATTTCTTCTTCTGTAGTGTTTTTAGCACCCCTTTCTCTTGAATACTGTACACTTTCTTTCTTAGACTGAGTACAGAAGAGTGTGTACTTAATATTTTGTCAATCGTTTCCAGGCTAAGTACTGTCCATTTCACTTATGACGTTTCTGGATACACTTTCTGACCCAGGAAACATTTTTACAATATTCTTTCTTTTTGTTTTTATGACTACATTAGCGCATAATTGATTCCATTTTCATTTTTCTCTTTCCTAATAAAAATATAAACAGTGGAGAGCGACTGTTTGCGGTCATCGTCTGAATTGTGTTCCCGTTCGGGATCCGAACCTCGGTCACGTCGTGTGGCCAACTGTTCCTCTTCTTCCTCAGCGTCCTCGCCAATTTTCTTGCCTGATTCGGTGTCGAACCCTGGATCCTCGTCGAGTGGCCACGCAGCCTCCTCGTTGTCGGCCAGCTTTGTTGTGGCCTGTACAGGGTGGCAGGGCCCGCTTGTGGACCAAAGGTAACGAGGTGAGAGAGAAAGGAACGCCACTTACACGACTGGGCGCGTTGTGTACCTTGTATTCTAAGACAGCACACGCGTTGTTTATTATAAGTTTCTGCTGCTCACTTGGACGTATGACAACACAACTTACCACTGAGCTAGCAGAAGCTATAATGAAGGTATACGTACCGCTGGCAATTTTATAACAATAATGCAATTTTTTTATTTATTATGCAGAGAATTGGACAAGACAATGCCATTTGCGGGTGGCGCATTATATGCATAGTCGCGCTCAATCGAGAGTTAAACTGCAGTGAAGACTGAAAACTTCCTTTACTTGTTTGTAAACGTAAAACTGTGCACTTAAAAAATAAGCAGATAATAGTTATCCTACACCTGCCATACCAATGAGTAATACTTGGAATCAGTCGGTTTACAGAAACACGTAGATGTACGAAACACAGAAACCAACACAGAAACCTGTACTGGCAGTCGCAAATATTTCGCTTAAAGCCTACCTGTAAATAAAAGTTATTTGAAACGTCCTGCCTTCAACTAAATACAGTTTCTTCTTTTTCACCCACACATGTTTCGGCGAAGCTTTACCGTCATGAGAGGTTCCCTTCATTTTTCTGTCGAGCAAAGAATATATTCAAACTTCCTGGCAGATTAAAAAAGTGTGCCGGACCGAGACTCGAACTCGAGATCTTCGCCTTTCGCGGGCTATCCCAAGCACGACTCACGCCCCGTCCTCACAGCTTTAATTCCGCCAGTACCTCGTCTGCTACCTTCCAAACTTCACAGAAGCTCTCCTGCCAATCTTGCAGAAACTAGCACTCCTGGAAGAAAGGATATTGCGGAGATATGGCTTAGCCACAAACTGAGGGATGTTTCTAGACGAAATTTTCACTTTACAGCGGAGCGTGCGCTGATCTCAAACTTCCTGGCAGATTAAAACTGTGTGCCGGACCGAGACTCGAACTCGGGACCCTTGCCCTTCGCGGGCAAGTGCTCTTCCAACTGAGCCACCCAAGCACGAATAACGTTCCGTCCTCACAGCTTTAATTCCGCCAGTACCTCGTCTCCTACCTTCCAAACTTCACAGAAGCTCTCCTGCTAACTTTGCAGAAACTAGCACTCCTGGATGAAAGGATACTGCGAAGACATGGCTTAGCCACAACCTGGGGGATGTTTCTACAACAAAATTTTCACTTTACAGCGGAGCGTGCGCTGATATCAAACTTCCTGGCAGATTAAAACTGTGTGCCGGACCGAGACTCGAACTCGGGACCATCGCCTTTTGCGAGCAAGCACTCTACCAACTGAGCCACCCAAACACGACTCACGCCCCGTCCTCACAGCTTTAATTCCGCCAGTACCTCGTTGAGTCGTGTTTGGGTAGCTCAGTTGGTAGAGCGCATGCCCGCGAAAGGCGAAGGTCACGAGTTAGTCTCGGTCCGTCACATAGTTTTAATCTGCTAGGAAGTTTCATATCAGCACACACTCCGCTGTAAAGTGAAAATTTTGTTGTAGAAACATCCCCCAGGCTGTGGCTAAGCCATGTCTCCGCAGTATCCTTTCTTCCAGGAGTGCTAGTTTCTGCAAAATTCGCAGGAGAGCTTCTGTGAAGTTTGGAAGGTAGGAGACGAGGTATTTAGGAATGAAAGCTGTGAGGACGGGGCGTTATTCGTGCTTGGTTGGCTCAGTTGGAAGAGCACTTGCCCGCGAAGGGCAAGGGTCCCAAGTTCGAGTCTCGGTCCGGCACATAGTTTTAATCTGCCAGGAAGTTTGATATCAGCGCACGCTCCGCTGTAAAGTGAAAATTTCCTTCTAGAAACATCCTCCAGGTTGTGGCTGAGCCATGTCTCCGCAGTATCCTTCCTTCCAGGAGTGCTAGTTTCTGCAAGGTTCGCAGGAGGGGTTCTGTGAAGTTTGGAAGGTAGGAGACGAGGTACTGGCGGAATGAAAGCTGTGAGGACGGGGCGTGAGTCGTGCTTGGGTAGCTCAGTTCGCGTGGCCAGCAGTCTGGCTTTAGCTTTCGCCGCAGTCGCACGCTCCTTAAGTTTGCTCCGTGAACGTTCAGTGTGTACGCCACTGTTTTTGTGATTCGTGACTGTTTATTGGCTTTTTGCACGTGAATTTAGCTATTGGTCTTCGTTCATGTCGTCTTTCTACGTAGAGCTGTTGGGATTTCGGCGTTGTCCGAAATTTCTTCGCTGCAGAACACCGTGGCAAACTCCGTGAGAAAAAACGCCTTGATTTTCACCTTCGACAAGTACACCCGTCCAGTACAGCCCTCTGCACTTGAAATACACGTCTGGATTACCGAGGTATTTCGGTTCCATCCTGAATCTGTTCATACCATGCAGCTAGACTCTGATGAATACTGCCTTTTTGTAACGTTTAACGATTCCGTGAGAGTAGACCGCTTTCTGGAAAAATTTGGTTATGAAACGGAATTTATACACCGTGATGGTACTAAAAGAACTGTAAAACTCAGGAATTCAAAATGGTTCAAATGGCTCTGAGCACTATGGGACTCAACTGCCGTGGTCATAAGTCCCCTAGAACTTAGAACTACTTAAACCTAACTAACCTAAGGACAGCACACAACACCCAGCCATCACGAGGCAGAGAAAACCTCTGACCCCGCCGGGAATCGAACCCGGGAATCCGGGCGTGGGAAGCGAGAACGCTACCGCACGACCACGAGATGCGGGCAAACTCAGGAATTCCGAGTCTGTAATAAGAAATGTTAGGGTTTTGAATATTCCCATAGAAGTAGACAACTCGAAAATTAAAGATGTCGTTTCAAAGTGTGGGGTTGTCAGGCAAATAGTCAACGAAAGGTGGGCTTCGCATTTCAAGCTGCAGTGCTTTAACGGCATTCGCTCCGTGGAGATGGAAGTGAAGGCAAACATTGCCTTCCACATCTACGTTGACGGCACAAGGCGCATGTTATGTACTCAGGGCAAACACCTACATGTCATGTATGTAACGAGTCTGGTCACCTCCGTAAGGACTGCCCTCGCCGTGTTTTTGTGCTAAAAAATAACCTTACGTAACGCCGGAAAACAACACTCAACGATTTGTTGCCAGCCAGTAATACAACAGAACCGGCGGCTGTCGTGGATCCTGTTACTACCTCTGAAAATGTTGCACTTAATGTTAATGACTTTCCGCCTTCAAAACCTGCATTAACTGCTGAAATTCCGTCCCGTGAAAGCGTCCTCTAGAGGACACTGAAAAAAATGTTCATGAGGACCCTTCCTGTGAAACACCCGTTGCCAGGAAGCCGAAGCCAAGTCCTGTTGAAAGTGGTAAAAGGAGATGAAATGCAGGTCGACGTGGCTCCCACTTCCACACAAGGAATTATACCGCCACGAACAGATAGTGACGCAGCTCATAGTGACCTTTCACAGGAATGTGACTCTGAGCCTGAGGTCACAGCTGCAATAACCGCATCGAGTGCACAGCCCATACAGTGCGAACAGTACGAGGAAGTACCAAGTAAACAGCCTGCTGGCTCCAAAACGCAACACCGCGCCGAAGGAGGAAATAAACAAGCATCACCGCCTCGCCAGCAAGACAACGCAACCGACAACACCCCGGAGCCAAATATTGACGACTCACAAGCCTCCGCCGTTGCGCAAGACGGCCACCGTCGGAGGCTGCGACCGAAACCAGGTCTTGCTGTCACGCGCCATCAAGCGAAAACCACACCAGAGAAGAAAGACGTCAAGAAAAAGAATATTAAATATGACGTCATCAGGGCCAACACTGACGAGGAGAAAGAGGAAGACCACAGTGACTTATAGCAATGCATTGTCAGGATTTCAGGATAATTTTCTTTTCAAGCACTTTGTTTAAAAGCAGTAAAAATTTTTCTATGAAGCTAGTGCATGTAATGGGCACACAGCTTGTAAACATCGTGACTTGAAGAGAAGCACGTTGCTGCTATAATCATACCGACCAAATAGCTTCTTCTGGTATGTCTGTGATGCAAGTTTATAGCACTACTACTATTAACATTAATAAAATACAGTCACCCTTCAAATTGGCAGAAGCAGAAGAATTCTTGTACCAGTCTGGGACAGATATCGCGTTGCTACAAGAAGTTGCGATGACGGCATTTCGGATCCCAGGCTTTTTTGAAATTGTTAATGTTTCTACGAAAGCCATATTGGTACAGCCATTCCTATAAGGGAAGGCATTCCGGTGACTGAAATCGAACGACTAGAATCAGGAAGAGCCGTAGGCATAAAAATTTTCGATATGACCGTGCTTAACCTTTACGCCCCATCAGGAAATTCCCATAAATTGAATGGTGCGATGTGTTTTCAAGATGAAAAATTTATTTATTGAGGAAAAATCCGTGTTCTCTTATATTAGGTGGACATATTAACTGTGTTTTAAACCAGAAAGATCAACAACCCAATTTCAACTACTCGCCACAGTTAAAAGAGTTAGTAAGTGATCTACAACTCAAAGATGTATAGGAACTTCAGCACCCGACATCAGTCGACTCCACGTATATAACCAGCCACTCCCGCAGCAGACTAGATACAATTTATGTGCCACCAAATTTGGAATTGTTTTTATTAAACGTTGAAACTGTTCCCGTGTATTTTAGCGACCACAGTACACTCTTAACTTGCTTTAATTTAAGTGTACAGCCAACCCGTCGATTCAGAGGCCAATGGAATTTGAATATCTCTTTTTTAACTGACGAAGAACTGGAACAGAAAATAAGAGTAGCGTGGACTATGTGCCTCCGCACAGCAGACAAGCACCCAACAGTCACTGACTGGTGGACTAGGAGGGCTAAACCAAGGTTGCTGAAAGTTGTCGTGCAGTATAGTGTAGCGAGGCGCAGGGAGTTGAGGAATACAATGGAGTTTTATTATAAAGTTTTAAGAGACTTTTATCAAGAGCCACATGATGACGTAATTCATCTGAATGATATCAAAAAAATAAAAGCCAAGTTATTAAGCAATAATCAGCAATAAATGGAGGGACTAAAAGTTAAATCAAAAGCCACATCAGTAGTTGCTGATGAAACTGCTTCTCTGTATCACTTGGTGCGACATGCTAAAAACAGACGTCAAACTTTTATTGATGAAGTCCAGACGCGTACTGGTACAAGGTTCACATACCAGAAAGAAATACTGGACCAAGTCCACAGGTACTATGACAACTTATATGCCCCTACCACAGTGGACGATGCAGCCCTCGAGGACTTTCTCACTATTTTAGGTCCACAGTTGGTTGGTTCAAATGGCTCTGAGCACTATGGGACTCAACTGCTGTGGTCATAAGTCCCCTAGAACTTAGAACTACTTAAACCTAACTAACCTAAGGACAGCACACAACACCCAGCCATCACGAGGCAGAGAAAATCCCTGACCCCGCCGGGAATCGAACCCGGGAACCCGGGCGTGGGAAGTGAGAACGCTACCGCATGACCACGAGATGCGGGCCGGTCCACAGTTGTCGGGAACAGAAAACGCTGACATCCTGTCACCTATTACTAAAGATGAAGTGCATGAGGCAGTGCGTAACTCACCTCTCAAAAAATCTCCGGGACTTGGTGGCCTCCCTGTGGATTTTTATGCCCGCTACTGGTCTATAATTGGGGACAAGATCACTTCCATGGCGAATGTCGTCCTGACTGGAAAAGCGGTCTCTGCAGAGTTTAAGGAAAGTAAAATAGTACTGATTCCTAAGAGTAAAGGCAAAACCAACTTAAACAATTTTCGGCCTCTTTCGCTACTAAATTCTGATTACAAAATAATTTCGCGTATTATCAACAAAAGATTCCCTGCCTTTTCCAACAAAATATTGAGTCATCATTAATCTTGTTCTCCAACCAGAACGATATTCGAAAGTCTATCTGCATACAGAGACGTCATTGCAATTACGTCAGTGGCAAGTATAAAATGTGCTTTAATCTTTATAGATTTCAACAAAGCTTTTGACCGCGTTAGTCATAGATACCTCTTTGCGACGCTGTCAAGAATGGCTTTCCACCCTCAGATTGTCAACGTGCTAAGAAATATTGCAACAGGTATAAATGCGAAAATAGTAATCAATGGCCAAACATCTAACCCCATACAGATAAGGCGAGGGGTTCCACAGGGCAGTCCCTTATCTATGTTTTTATTTTCCGTACCTTTAGAGCCCTTTCTCCGCAGTGTCCACGCAAGACTAACAGGCATAACATTGAGTGGTGAGAAAACCGTCATACGAGTTTATGCTGATGACGTGGGTGTTGTAATAAGGAATAAGGAGGAAACAGTTACACCGGAAAGAGAAATCCAAAAGTACTGTCTAGCGTCGGGAGCGACAACCAATGAAAACAAAAGCAAAATATTGAATCTGCGGGGTCTAGATCACCTCCGACTGGCATGGGCAAAACAAGACAACAAACATAAAACTTTGGGAATAACCTTAATGGCATGTCCGATGAGGATGGCTGCTTTTAACTGGACGGAAGCTAGGAGGAAAGTTCATGGTGCTGTAATGGAGAACATCCATCGAACTGTGGACCCGGTGCGAAAAGTCAGATTCATGAACTCCTGCATTTTGTCTAAAGCGTATTTCACTGCACCGGTATTTCCAATTCCCAAACTAGTAGCGAAAAGGATCATGTCCACTGTTATCAATTATTTATGGCGTCGGTGCGACTACCGTTATACTGGATGTCAGATACGGGGGCCTCGGTTTGGTGGACATTCGAAATAAAGCGTCTGCTCCGTTCCTCAAACGGACTTTCCACATACCCAGAGAACTTCCACAATGTATAACCGCAAATCTCTTTGAGGCTGTGACACCCCATAGCCTGCAAGCACCGATTGATGTGCGAAGGATTAATGCCCGTCTGTAGTATCTGAGGAACTTTTTCCTCGAAGCAAGTTACCTTAGTGACGAAATCAGAAGCAACACATGTATCACAGCGCGCGACATCATACTTGAAAGGAAGTTAAATGAGGGCAGAAACAAAATTGAAAATAAATTCCCTATTTGTGACTGGAAAGCTGTATGGCGGAACATCAACTATCCCGGGCTATCTGCAGACGCCATTTCCGCATGGTACAAAACAGTTAACAATGTCATCAGCACCAAAGAGACACTGTATGGGATCGGTTTAAACCAGACACACCTTTGTGAAAAATGCAGTCTGGCGAATACGCTCATCCATAGATTCACCTGTGGCGGCAATGTGAATAACTGGAATTGGATCAGGCAACAAATCGCCTTTCTCGACAGATCCTCGGCCGAATATATAACGCAATCGCTCCTCCTGAGACCAGACATGACATACTTTCCGAAATTAAAAACCAACGCCATTAGCTGGTTACTGGGAAAATATGTTAATTATGTCATCAACAAACTTGGGTCGGACAACGAGATAGAATTACGCGTTTACATGAAGTGTGAATACGCAAAAATCAGCACGTATCCCAACCACAAGAAGCATTACGGCAACATGCTGAAGATCATTTTTGAAAGAATGGGTGTCGGTTAAATATGTGGCACCACTACAACACCTTGGAAGAGAACGAACAGAAGAAAATTAAAAGTCAGTTGTGTTCTTATTATTATTTACTATTACTTTGCTTCCGAAACTTCTATGTTACACGAAGAGTTTTTTCAAAATTTTCAGAATTACTCGTGTTCGACTTCCAAAGTACTTTGTGTGATTCAAGAAGAATTGTTAAGTTTTTGTCAGTGATGAGTTTCTACTCAGAGAAGAGGTTTCTTTGTCTTTCTTACATCGGAGAATGGGAATTTTGCGTTAAGATTTCTGCACACTTAGTGCTATGACCCATCTGGGGACATGAAAAAAGGGGTGGAAGGGGTTTGGGCCTCGACGCACCGGCAGTGCCGTGAAGAGACCCCACTGCCAGTGCGGCGTGTACCACGACGCCCTGTGACCTTCCTAAAAAAAAAAAGAAGTTTGCGCGCGGGAATAGGATACGGAAGGTCATGGGTTCACGCGTGGGCGGATACGAAAAATTTTCTTTTCCTCTTCATAAAAAAAAAGTTGATAGAGCACTTGCCCGCGAAAGGCAAAAGTCCCGAGTTCGAGTCTCGGTCCGGCACACAGTTTTACTCTGCCACGAAGTTTCATATCAGTGCACACTCGGCTGTAGAGTGAAAATTTCATTCTAGAAACATCCCACAGCCTGTGGGTAAGCCATGTCTCAGCAATATTCTTTCTTCCAGGAGTGCTAGTTCTGCAAGATTCGGAGGAGAGCTTCTGTGAAGTTCGGAAGGTAGGAGACGAGGTACTGGCGGAATTAAAGCTGTGAGGACGGGGCGCGAGTCGTCCTTTGGTAGCTCAGTTGGTAGAGCACTTGCCCGCGAAAGGAAAAGTTCGCGAGTTTGAGTTTTAATGTGCCAGGAAGTTTCATATCAGCGCACACTCCGCTGTAGAGTGAAAATTTGATTCTAGAAAGAATATATTGTTACACGGGGAAACGTATAATTTTAGAATTGTACATTTGCATTCGAAACGTTCTCAGAAAGATGTATGCGTTAATGGCACATGCTGTTGCTGATGTCCGTGTCTGCTATTTCCAGTTAGGCTGGTATCTCGGTATTGCAGATGACGTGCAGCTACATGAACAACGGCATGTGCTACTATGGTTTACATGTCTGTTATAACGTTCTGAGCAAAAATAACACATTCCCAAAAATATGCGTATCCCAATGCGATATTTTACTCTTTACTCTGCAGAAGAATAAAGGAAACCCGCTGGTGATAATGAGATATGGCTGAAATACGTGCCGGCAAAAAGAGAAGAAACCGTGTTTGTTCAAGGTTGAAACTTTTCAAATTTTTGTTCTTAAATCAAAGACGAGATAAAAAAAACTGAGATTTCATGTCGATAAATCACCTCAGATGAATACCTACTCACAACATTACAAGAAGCTGTGTGAAGCGAAGAATCTGAGAATACAAGACGGACGCCTGGCTGTCGCTCTCGTAGGGCCGGCAAAGACGAGGTCACACTAATTACAGGGCGCACAGGAGCGAAGTGGCCGGGGAGACGGTCCAGTATGTGCTACTGCAGGAAAAACCCTCTACCACGCACTTCGCAAGGGTTTGTAGAGTATGGAAGTGGAAGTTGATTTAGATATTACCAACATGTTATTTTTACAGCCTTATGACTGAATATTTACTTTCGCACAGGAAAAAATAAATTTCACGAACTAGGTGACTGACGCAAAAGCGGTAGTGCATGATATAGAAAAATATATTGTCCCAAATAATATATGATCTCAACCACATGCACCCTTATGTATTCTGTAATTACTGCTTCCATTTCCATACAGTTTGCATCCTTCAGCTTTACCTTTAGTTGCCCACATTAAAAATGGTGTTACAAGCAATTTGAGTGAGTGAGGCGCAGGAGTTTGAACTTTCTTCGACGTACAAGACTTTATTGTTTAAACGTTTGCATATCCCTTTAACGTCAGTAACGTCTTCACACTACGACATTCAGTAAACAGATAACCGAAGATTTCCGCTGCTCGCCTGGCATTGTCCTCGTTGTATACCAGCGTAATTTGATGTTATTCTCATATATGTACATACTACTCACACAGCTGATACTAACAGCTGGTCTAATGACATTTCTCAAAATATTGCAGTGTTCTCCGTAATTATCTCGAGTTGATGGCTTTTGATACTGCTGTATTCCTTGGTAATATTATGCTTTTAATATGTGTTATTCTGATGCGTTGTGTTTTACACACATGCTGTTTGTCACTTTTAAAAATGGACATCTTTTTCCTGGAAAATATGAAACGAACTTATGTGAAGTATTACATCTTACATCCAACCTGTGGCCACCGGTGACGCCTCAGGAGTTGACTGAGTGACTTCGCCGCAGCTGGGTAGGGGCTCATAATCACGGCCGGCCGCGCCGTGCCACAAGTCACGCGTGCAGCGTGTCTGGCCCACGGGCCCGGCCTGCCTGCCGCTCGGCTCCGCTCGGCTCCGCTCGGTCCTTCTCGGAGGCGCCCGGAAGAGCGCAGCGCTTCACCCGGCGTCGCGGTGCGGCGTCTTCCGGCCGGCAGGAGTCTCTCGAGTTCGGCAGACTCGCGCTGTCAGCGCTGTCTACCCTTCGCTGTGTGATCTCGGTACGATGGAGGTTCACTGGGCCAGTGGCTGTTTGCACGAAGGAGGCAGTCGAGCGATCTACCATCGCGATTCTTTAAAATGAGTGGCAGTGACAGAAGAGAGCGAAGAGGTTTCCCAATTCATATACGTTACTGGTAGAGCATATCCACTGTGAAACGACAATAGATGTGCATGTACATGGATGCTCTGCAGATCACACCTAAGTGCCTGGCGGAGGGTCCATCGAATGACTTTCACAACAATTCTCGATTATTCCAACATCGAACAGTGCGAGGAAAAAACGAATGTCTATACCTTTCCCTGATAGCTCCCGTTTCCTTTATTTTATCACGACGATCGTTTCTCCCTAAGTATGTCTGCGTTAGCAAAATATTTACGCATTCGAAGGAGAAAGTTGGTGACTGAAATATCGTGAGATGATTCTGCCGCAATGAAAAACGCCTTTTTGATGTCCACCCCAAATTCTGTATCATGTCAGTAAAACTGTTTCCCCTATTTCGGGGTAATACAGAACGTGCAGCTCTTCTTTGAACTTTCTCAATGTATTCCATTAACCCTATCTGGTGAGGATCCCACACTCTGCAGCGGTACTCCAAAAGAGGGCATACAAGCATCTCTTTAGTATATCTTACATTTTCTAAATATTCTGCTAATGAATCGCAGTCTTTGGGTTGCCTCCCCCTCAGCATTACGTGTTCTTCCCAATTTAAGTCGCGTCTGCCCATTCTGATTTAGGTTTTCCGTGATTTCCCTGAATCGCTCCAGGCAAATGCTGGGATGGTTCCTTTGAAAGGGCGCGGCCGACTTCATGCCCCGTCCTTCCCTAATCGAATGATACCGATGACCTCGCTGTTTGGTCTCTTTCCCCCAAACAACCCAACCCAACCCCAACCCCCAATCTAAGTGGCTCGTAATTATAATTCCTAGGGTTTTAGTTGAATCTGCGGGCTTTAGAGTTAGTGATTTATCGTGTAACCGAAGTTTAACAGATTCCTTCTAGCACTCATATGGAGGACTTCATTATCTAGGATCAATTGCCACTTTCCAAAATATACAGATATATTTTCTAAATCGTTTTGCATTTTTTGATCTCAGATTGTTCCTCAGATGGTTACGAAATCATTTATATAGATAAGGAACAGCAGTGGGCCTATAACACTACGTTGGGGAACGCCAGAAATCACTTGTGTTTCGCTCGATGACTGTCAGTTATAAGGAACTGTGACCTCTCTGACAGGATACCACGAACCCAGTTAGCTAACTTAGGTGATATTCCATAAGCACCCAATTTCAGTAGAAGCCGCTTGTGTGGTACAGTGTCAAAGGCCTTTTCGAAATCCTTGTCGATAGCACTCAGCACTTCGCGCTTCACAAGAATGATGTTTTCTGAATCCGTCTTTGCTGTGTGTCAATAGACCGTTTCCTTCGAGGTAATTAATAGTCCTCACACGCAATATATGTTCCAAAATCCTACTGGATATCGAAGTTAATAATATGGACCTGTAATTTACTGGATTACTCCTTCCACCGTTCTTGAATATTGGTGTAACCTGTGCAGCTTTCCAATCTTTTCATACGGATCTTTCGTCCAGCGGACGGTTGTATAAGGTTGTTATGTATGGAGCTGTTGCATCAGCATACTCTGAAGGAAACGTAACTGGTATGCAGTACGGACCGGAAGACTTGTTGTTATCAAGTGATTTAAGTTGCCTCACAAATCGGAGGATATCTGCCTCTAGGTTACTCATGTGGAGAACTGTTCTTGATTCGGATTCTGGAATATGCAGAAAGAGTTTAAAGATTTGATTGACAATGAAACAGGATTAAATCACGAATGTCGACAGACGAGATTCCTTGTTTTGTACATCAAAAAGCACTTTGTGCTAAATTTGCAGGCCTTTGGCACATGGCGAAATTGGAAGAAAGCATAGTATAATTGCTGAAGTCACACGCATCTTCCGTTTTCAGCTGCAACGGTTTTCAGTGAAACTGAACGATTCCTATGGAGACTTCATATCGTACTGCAAAGTACGTAGGTTATGTCGAGAGACATACCTGGAACGACTTAAAACTTGCTAGCGTTTAATAAAGGAATGCAGGAACGAAAATGAAAACATGTGCAATCTAGTGCAGATTTCACATTTTAACTGGACGTGACTGCACACTGCCCACAGTAATGCACTGCAAGCTAACTTTTTCCTCATTTGATGGGGATGGATTTAAAAAGAAAATCGCGTTTCTGGAACGGACACATTCTGACAAAGACAGTGAAGTTCCCTAAGATCACCGGTGTTAAAGGAAATACGGAGTTTGAAGAATACGTTGTGGCCTAGAAAGAATTACAAGGGCAGTTTTATAAAATTTTTGAGATTTTTAAAAGTTTGTTTACATTAGCGCTTCATTGCGTATTAATACAGGTTACGTAACATCAGTGCTCTTGTGCCAAGTCATCCTCTTCCTTTGTGTAAATTTTTCTGGCAAAACATGTCTAGCAAATGCAATGTTTGCTGTAGAAATCTGAAGGCGGGGATGTGAAGACTGTGTATGTTATGGCTTATTGGGGCGAATGTAGCGGCGAGGAAACTGGGAAGATAAGACGCTCTCCATGGCAACGTACGTTATGTAGAAAGGACAGAAAAGTCGCTGAAAAGGAGGCAAAAATTTGTGCCCTTGAGGCTGAATTAGAGAATGAGGACTTGGAAATATGTAGGCTAAGGGAGGAAACAGGGACGGGAAAGGTAGAAGCAAAAAGAGAAACTGTTGAAAAAACTTCGAAATTCAGTTAGTAAATCAGTTTGGCTTGCTATCTGAAGTAGTGTAGGAACGGGATGTTCCAGATACCGCCAAAACCTCACACACGCGATGTTCCTGTTGACATTACTGGTAGGTGAGGACACACTACGCATGGCCTGCACCTAAATAGGAAGGGGAAAGATAAGTCAGCTTCTCCATTAGCAGACACTGTAAGGGGGAGCCTCAGTCACACGAGGGTGACCCCTGTGGTTAATGGCACCAGGTAGACAGGTTTTTTATGTTAAGGTCAAAGTCCAAACAGGCAACACTCAAGAAAAATAGAATAACAGAAGCTTCATGTACAGTAAATAGGGATGAAGCTAAGGGTAGTATCAACTTACTTCATCAGAATATCAGGGGAATAAAAAATAAAGTAGATGATCTGTTAGCATATGAAGATGACCTATTACGCTGTCTGTCGGACAAAAACAAGAAGTTGTTAATCTGTGATGATTTCTAAGTAACCTTTCTAACCAGTTCAGATGGGAAAAGTGCAAGTGTTATTAATTACATATAGAATCAGCTATCAATTTCCCTACACATGTAGCTCAAGGCAGTAGCGCTCTGATAGATAATGTATTTGTACAGCAAGAGGGTGTAAAACTAACACATGCATTTCCATTGATAAATGGATTATCAGCCCATGATGTACAATTGATTAAATTGGAAAACACAGCAAGGTGTACAGTTCAGAAACCATGAAATAAAACTGTAAGGTTGCTCAACCCCGTGTTTATTGAACACTTCAGAGAAAATTTAATAAATGTTAATTGGGGAGATGTATATAATGAGCCAAACGCACTTGTGCCTGGGCATGGCCCGTGAGCCAATGTCTTGGCCACCCCATTTCTACACTCCTCGTTTCTTTTGTAATTCCTGCAAACACTAACACCTGTACTCGTTTTGATAACTAATTTAAATACAACCTACTGGTGAATTTTGCTTAATATGTATTCGGCCACTGTCCATGACATATTTCTGTGCCTAAGACTTCGTCTCCTAAATGTGGAGGCACCACCAGAGGCAATAAACAATGACACAACACTAACTTGTGGAAAGAGACCTATCTGAGATTTCAATTTTGATGTATTCTAGAGCTTCCAGCAGATAAGGGCAACGCTACAATGCTCATGAAATAATGAACCTACTGCAGAAAAACTTGCGTTGTATTACAACCACGAAGGTACAGTGAGATTAAAAGCAATCTCTCAAGATCAGTACTTAGGGTAACGCATCAGCTAGTAAAAGCCTCTTCGATTTCTCTCACCAACTAGAAATGTCTTACTAAATCAGAACTGGTCCCATCAAGATTGTGTGGTATACCAAAAATTCACAAACCCCTCATTCCATTAAGACCAGTTGTTAGCGCTAAGGACTGTTCGACAAGCGTGACTGCCAAATAGCTGGACAGTCTTCTACAGACCTCTGTAGCAAAAAAAGACGTATAAAAGGTTCAGTTCATTATGCAAAAAATAGAATCCTTCATGTCCATCAGATATTAGTCCATTGACACGTTCTATTACTGCTTACTATAGTTGCTCTTAATAAAACGATGTCACATATGGAATTTACACTCTTAGACAAAAAAAGGAACACTCCGTGAAGGAAATATCCGAAAGATACAGAAAGTAGGAGTTGTGCTGTACATGAGCAGACAAACAAGTGGATGACTTCTTCAAGAGCGAAGCTTAACAAGTTAAGTAAGTCAATAATGCGTCCTTATGTAAGCAATTTTTCATCTTGACATTGATTGACAGAGTTATTGGATGTCTCCCTGAGGAACATCATGCCATATTTTGTCCAAATGCTGCGGTAGATCGTCAAAATCCCGACCTGGTAGGACGTCCCAGCCTATATTGCTCCAATTATTCTCAATTGCGAAGAAGTCTGGCAACCGTCCTGGCCAAGGTAGGGTTTGGCAAGTCTAAAAACAAATAGTAAAAACTCTCCCCATATGCGAGAGGGCATTATTTTGGAAAAAAAGTTAGCCAAGAATGGCTTACCTTGAAGGCAGCAAAACGGGGTGTAGAACAGCATAGACGAACTGCTGTGCTGTAAGGGTAGCACAGATTAAAACCAAAGAAGCCCTGCTGTGAAAAAAATGACACCCCACACCATCACTCGAGGTTTTCAGACCATATGGCGGACGACAGTAAGGTTGGTATACCACGACTGTCTGGGGCATCTCCAGATGCGACTTCGGCCAGGAATCTCATTAACTGGAACAGTCTTCTATGATGACCCTCGCCTCTAATTGAGCCCCAATGTCCAGCAAAGATGTGTCTGGAAACGCCTTTGAGATTGGGGGTGGGGTTCCAACCTGACTGTCGCCCACCATGAAGCCCAACAACCGAGAGTGATGGTCTGCGGTGCCGTTCACTTTCATAGCAGGACCACCTTAGTAGTCACCCACACAGCAGAGCGATACGTCGACCATATTCCACGTCCAGTTTTGTTGCCCTTCATGGCAAGCCATACTGACATTACAAATCAGCAAGGTAATGGCCGCCCACACACACAACGAGTGTTTCTATTGCTCGCCAAACATACCTTGACTAGGAAGGGCACTAAACCTCTCCCCAACTGACAACGTTTGGGGCATACCGGGGAGGGCACTCGAACCATCTCGGGGTTTTCATGACTTAACCTGCCAGCTGGACATGTTTTCGGACGAAGTCCCTCAGGAGGACATTCAACAGCTCTGCCAGTAGATGCGAAGCCGAATAACTGAGATGGACCAAAGCGTTATTGACTTCTCTCAGTTTGTGAGGCTCTGGAATAAATCATCCAGTTTTCTGAAACTGTACTCATTACAACATTACAGGAAACACACTCAGCACAGTTACAACGGAGTTCTACATGTAAAACTGGAAGGAACAGCTCATCAGCCCAGCAAGAAAAATCACTATCGTTGGTTTTGTTATATTGATGATACTCATACTTCGTTATATAGCCTCATGGGCAAAAAGAACTCAGAATTTCTAAACTTTCCGAATGATATTAGTTATAATATAAAATCCAGTATAGAAAAAGAGAAAGAAGTTGAAATATTTTAAAATGTACGTCTACTTAGAAAATCCACAGATGTTAGGCACAGAAGGTCTGCAAAAACCTCACTCACACATGTGGATACATTCACAAAAATTCCAGTCATTGTCACAAACTGAAAAGAGCGGTAATGAGAACATTGGTGGGCTTGGCTTAAATAATGTGTCACCAGAGTAGTTGGAGGAACGCTCCGACCATTTAAACACTACTTTCAGAATAAATGATTAATCTGAGAAAGAGATAAATAGGGCAATAAGTCCATAAAGATATGGAGCTTCTCGTGAAGAAGAAACAAAGATTTACTCCCATTCGTAAAAGCAGTCATGGTTCACATGATCAGAGTACGAGGAATACATAGTATTGATGCAGTGTTTATACCAATTACGAAGGAGCGTGAATGTTTCGAACACTGTAAAGAATGTACGGCCAGCACTTGCCACAGGAGGAATATATAAATTGTCTTGCACACACAGAGAAGCACACATGTGTAGTACTCATTTCTTGCTTAAGGAACAGAAGAGCAGTTGTCATTTGCGAAATAGCAATAAATCGGCAGTTGCAGAACATCCACTGGGACCAGGGAAACTAAAAATTCGTCTCTGCAATACAGAACCAATATTACTGTGCTTGAATTTACAGAGAGGGCATTCAAATTCCAAAGCACGAAAGCAACTTTAACGGAAAGAGGAATGAGAGAAATTAGACTAGTTGCTGGCCTCAGTGCTGAATACAGAAACCAGCGCCAAGTGTTCCCCAGCAGAAGCTCGACAACACACGCACTCGTGACTCTGCGCTCTTAAGCAGCCGTCTGATGACATCATAGGGATCCGAACAAACAGTTCAGCTTGTTCAGTTTATAGAAGTTTCAAACTGCTGCCTGAGCCTTTATAGCCTCTGAAGATGTCTCCAGCATTTTGAGACGAAACGTTAGAGACCTTTCCATTTTTTTTTTGAGTCATCTGTCTTCTCATTCGTTTGATGTGGTCCACTACAAATTCCTCTCCTATGCCAACCTCTTCACCTCAGAGCAGCACTTGCGACCTACGTCCTCAATTATTTGCTGGATGTATTCTCCAATTTCGTACCATGGGAGTCATTCCCTGATGTCTTAGCAGATGACCTATCGTCGTGTCCCTTCCACATATTCCTTTCCTCTTCCATTCTGCGCAGAATCTCCTCATTCCTTACTTTGTAAGTTGACCTAATTTTCAGCATTCGTCTGTAGTACATCATCTCAAATGCTTTGATTCTCTCCTTTTCCGGTTTTCCCACAGTCCATGTTTCACTAGCATTCAAGGTTCTGCTCCAAACGTACATTCTCAGAAAATTCTTCCTAAAAATTAAGGCCTATCTTTGATACTAATAGACTTCGCTTGGTCAGGAATGCTTTTTCACCGGTGCTAATCTGCTTTCGATGTCCTCCTTGCTCCATCTGTCATTGGTTATTTTGCTGCCTAGGTGGTAGAATTCCTTAATTTGATATACTTCGTGACAATTAATCCTGATGTTATGTTTATCTCTGTTCTCATTTCTGCTACTTCCAATTCCTTTCGTCTTTCTTCGATTTATTCTCAACCCATATTTTGTACTCATTAGACTGTCCATTCCATTTAGCCCATCATGTAATTCTTCTTCACTTTCACTTTCAGGATATCAATGTCATCAGCGAATCGTGTCATTCATGCCCTTTCAACTTGAATTTTAATCCCACTCGTGAACATTTCTTGTATTTCCATCATTGCTTCATCGATGTACATACTGAAAATACGGGCGAGACACTACATCCCTGCCTACATCCCTTTTAAACCGAGCACTTCATTCTTGGTCATCCACTCTTATTATTCCCTCTTGGCTTTTGTACATATTGTGTATTACCTGTCTCTCTCTACAGCTTACCCCTGTTTGTCTCAGAATTTCTAACACTTTGCGCCATTTTACATTGCTCAACATCTTTTCCACGTCGACAAATCCTATAAACGTAACTTTATTGTTCTTTAGTCTTGCTTCTATCACGGACAGCAACGTCGGAATCGCCTCTCTGTTGCATTTACCTTTCCTAAGGCCAAATTGATAGTCATCTAACTCATCCTCAATTTTCTTTTCCATTCTCCAATATATTATTCTTGTCAGCA
The DNA here is from genome assembly GCF_021461385.2 of Schistocerca piceifrons. Taxonomy (NCBI): domain Eukaryota; kingdom Metazoa; phylum Arthropoda; class Insecta; order Orthoptera; family Acrididae; genus Schistocerca; species Schistocerca piceifrons. The sequence continues at coordinate 69,574,915 of NC_060148.1, read as the reverse complement.
ATTTGGATGCATGAGCTGTTAAGCAGACTGTTCGATAATTGTCGCACTTGTCAGCTCTTGCAGTCTTAGGAATTGTGTGGATGATATTTTTCTGAAAGCTAGATGGTACGTCGGCGGACTCATACATTTTATACATCAACATGAATATTTGCTTTGTCGCCAGTTCCCCCCAATGATTTTAGACATCCTGATGGAAGGTTATCTACCCCTTCTGCCTTATTTGATCTTAAGTCCTCCAAAGTTCTTTTAAATTCTGATTCTATTACTGGATCTCCTCTCTCTTCTAAATCGACTCTTCTTTCTTCTTCTATCACATCCTTCCTCATGGAGGCCTTCAATGTACTCATTCCATATATCCACTTCCTCCTCCTTTTTTGACGGTGAAATTCCCACTGCACTCTTAATATTACCACCCTTTGCTAACAATTTCACTGAAGGTTGCTTTGACTTTCTTATGCGCTGACTCAGTCCTTCCAACAATCATTTCTTTTTCGATTTCTTCACATTTTTCAGGCAGCCATTTCATCTTAGCTTTCCTACACATCCTGTCTATTTCATCCCTCAGTGACTAGCATTTCTGTATTCCTGAATTTCCCTGAAAATTTTTGAACTTCCTTCTTTCATCATGGGTAATAAAAGAAATACTTCAGTTATTTATTTTAATTCTCATGGTTTCTTTGCAGTTACTTTCTTTATACCTATGTTTTTCTTTCCAACTTTTATTATTGTCCTTTTCAGAGATATCCATTCCTCTTCAAGTGGACTGCCTACTGGGATATTCCTTGTTGCTGTATCCATAGCCTTGCAGATCTTCAAGAGTATCTCATCATTCCTTAGTACTGCTGTATCTGACACATTTGCGTATCGATTCTTTCTGACTTATCTCTTAAACTTCAACGTACTGTTTATCATTACTACACTGTGATATGAGTCTATATCAGCTCCTGCGTATGCCTTACAATCCACTATATCATTTCGGAATCTCTGTCGGACCATGATGTAATCTAACTGCAGTTCCCCATATCACCCAGCCTTTTCCAATTATACATCCTCCTCTTGTGATTAAGAGTATTACGCTATTACTAGCCGAAATTTATTACAGAAGTGAGTTAGTCTTTCTTCTCTCTCATTCCCTATCCCAACCCCACGTTCTGCAGTAACCATTTCTTCCACGTTTTCCCCTACAACTGCATTCCAGTCGCCCATGAGTATTGGAGTTTCATCTCCCTTTACGTACTGTATTACCCTTTCAATACCTTCATATACTTTTTCTGTCATTTTAAGCTTCCGACGTCGGCATGTAGTATCTGAACTATCGTTGTCGGAGTTGGTTTGCTGTCGATTGTGATAAGCGTAACTGTATCACTGAACTGTTCACTATAACACACTCTCTGCTCTACCTTCCTAAAGAATCCGACTCCCGTTATACTGTTTTCTGCTACTGTTGATATTACCACAATAGCAGGCCAAAATACGACCGTCCCGCCCCGCAGCAGAACCCATGGATAGAGAGAGACATGCAGCGGTGCCTGGTTACCTACACAGCCTTGTACGACGATCCCCAGTCGACATTCGAAACCTGTACTCGCCGGTGAACACAAGCCCACTCCACTGATCCAAGTTCTGTTTCACGTGTCCCCTTAGGCAATTTCTTCGCACTCCAAGGTACCAGGTAGTTTGTTATTGTTGTTCGTAGTGGTTGCCTAGTGACCATATTCATCTAGTGGAACTGGCTACTTACTGACTGTGTCGACGAGCCTCCATGTTGACACCAAACAGATGGAGTACTTTTACAGATAGAGACTCCAGCAAAACACAAGCGGAACTGATCCCACAGAGTTCTACCTCCATGATACAGAGGCACACAGGCAGTCATATGAGCCCCTGGATAGGACCAAAATTTCCTGCAGCTACTTCCTTAATTACCTTGGTGTCTCCCTCTTCCCGTCACTGTCATTTATGCAGCACTGCGCGGACCTGTGAAAGTCGTTTGGTTCTATTCTAAATCAACTGTACTACATTCCTGCAAAAAAACTGGGGAGCAAATGTAGACAAACAAAACAACGCTGCAATTTCTCTTGGTTATTGAGCTGTCGCATATTGTGCTAAAGCGTGGGAGAATGGCACTCATACAGTTAAGACGTAAGGAGCCATGTTGACTATTAATGACATTGCTACAACAGCTCCCACTTAGGAGTTGCACGTTCTGTCAAATTTTGTCCCTGCTAATCTCACAATCAAGGATGCCAAGGTGCTAATTTCTAAGACAGAGTGCTATAAGAATTCAGTCCAACTGAGTAAGGTAGCGCAGTATGGTCTTTCTTGTCAGGAGAGACCAAGATTCAACCTCATCCAAACGGCACAAGAGAGACATGGCAACGTCTTGAAAACGTGGTATTATAGTGGAAGTGCTGCTCGTGACTATGGCGCCCAGGAGCAGACGGTGAGCCATGTTGTGGGGGAGCGCCCACTCCATGGCTTTGAAGGCGGTCTGCTGTGATTGTCCAATCATAGTTCTGGCTGCATGTTTGTATGTGAATTCTTATATTTCATCAGAAATGATCAGTTCGCCAGAATATGTTAGCAGACTCGCATACCAGTCGTAATGTACGCAACAATTCCTGTCTGACACCTCGATTCGTCTCTAAGGGCCTGGCGACCTCTATCAATGGGAAACGTAAAAGCTGGAGAAAGGCAAGTTGAGTTTAGTTTTCCTGTTCTATTCTACAAAATACAGTCAAGTTTCAGAGTATCATCTGTCACATAAGCTGACTCCATTTTATTTTGAAAGGTTGAACAACATGGAATGGAACATGACAACGCTGCAAGCGGCTGATCTGAGGCATCATATCCTGTCCCAGTCCGTGCATGCTGTTCGACGCATCACAAGAGCCACGGCCAGCAGGGTGAACTGTCAGTGGTGGCGTCATGTTCAGTTTGAGTGGAGGGATAAACCTGGTGAGTATATTATTTGGAAGTTCGTTATTGTTAAATAAAGTGTAATGTGCTCATTTAGGTATTCTATAAAAACTCTCGTCGATGCTTATGATGATGGAGTTGCACCACATTTGAAAATTCAGTCCCAATAACAGTGCATAGAAATAAAAACATCAGAAGTAAATAATAACCACACTGGAGAAAAGAAACAGTTAGCTAATCACAACCAATTGCATCTAACAAGAGAAGATCACCAACCTGGTCTGATATACAAAACGCACACTTGCAAGGTGTGAGCCCCAGCTGTCTATGTCGCGCGGAGATTTGCGCCACGATTATGACTGTACGCAGTTAAGACCTTCTGAACACATAGGTTTTCAACGCTCGTGTACCACTTGTTTCTGGCACGCTCCGCTGCGTTCGCCCATTGCCGGAGCTCGAACTACTGTACGGTACGGTGAGTAAGAGGTTCGCGTTTATAGTGCCGATGAACCGACAAGCTATAGTGTGGCACGTCCAGGAGCAGTATACAGTGACGGTCAAATTGCCACGTTTAAACGTCAAAGCTCGCGACAGTTGTGACCGGTAAGCGTCGTTACATGTGGCTATTCGACTAACTCTTACACGAGGCAAAAGAAACTCTATGAGCGTTTCTTTGTGCTACTATTTGTACCTTGCGATTTAGTTGCGGCAGTCATAGAGAAGACCCGTTAAATGGAGAGAAGAATAGTTGATTGACGTTGGACTATTCTTTATGAGAGGATGGTGGTGACAATGATGACGAAACCCTTTCACCACGATCATTTTCGTCAAACAACTTCATTGGCAGAATGCGACGGAGACGTAAAATCACGAACTGACTGTTTAGGAAGCTTGCGTTGAAGAAGTAATATTGTCAGATTTCACCTTGCCTCTATCCGTAACAGAGATCTGTGTGTGTGTGTGTGTGTGTGTGTGTGTGTGTGTGTGTGTGAAACACATGGGGCAGACGTGACCGGCTCCACGCACGTCTTCCCACACTTGCGACATGAAGCAGGTATGAGGGCTCTGGACGTCACCCCGCTGCACAGTACTCTGCACTCGTGCATCAGGCAGCTGCAGTAGGGCGGAGCCAGTGGCAGGCAACCTGCACATGCAGAACTTTAAAAACTCTGCATTCAAGACGTCTAAAATGAGTGTTATCTCAAGTATGGCCATTTATTTTAAGAGATGGCGGGTGTTTGGTATCTAGGGTTGAGATCTCGCAAGTGTACGTTTTTCTCCTTACAAAACAAGGTCGAGTTAGTTATATTTATGTGGAAGGTTACAAGTAATAAACATGAAGGTTGAGGACAGATTTCATTCGATGTCAGATAAAGAGAGATCATGCTGACACAGGAGTAGAGCACACCGCCTCTAGCCTCGACAAGGGCCTGAGTTGGCCGACAAGGAGAGTCCACGAGTCTCTCCAGTTGTGTCGTGTTCAGCTGACGTCACTCAGCAGGTCCCGAAGACCCGCCAGATCGCAGGGACGTTGAGACCGCCGCTGTCCACACGCTGGTGCCAGACATTTGCTGTGAGGCTGAGACCGGATGGCTTAGCGGGCATGTCGGGATGCGGCAGGATGGCTGAGTGTTCGGCCGTCCAGCCAGGAGCGTGTCCACGCGGTCTGTGAACACGGCTGCTGTCTTGGGAGCGTCCCCAGGGTACTCAGCATGAAGGTAGCGCACAGTTCCGGATTAAAAAATCACTATGCGAGGTGATGCGATCTAGACTGCTCGCTCACTAAACTTCAGCACAGATCTCTGACACGTGACGTTTTAAGACTCCCGTTCATTGTAGTTGCAATAAGGGTGACAATGCAGGAAGGTACTGTAACTTTTACGAAATTTTTAGACCTTTAATGCCATATGCTACAGAGCGTACGGGGATCCACTACACGATGCCAACCCCAGCAGAACAGACACTAAGAGTCGCAAGAAAAGACATAGCCCATGTCCTTAGAAATAGTGTAATGTGCGTTATAAAAAGTAGCGGAATTTGGCACATTGTGTACATTTATTTACTTCTTTATGCGTTTATTCCACCTGATAAAATTAAGGCATTCGTGCACTCTCTTATATATAACCTGACAACTCAATGAGTCAACATTACGACATGCGAAGTACACGGGCAGCACACGGTAGTGATAACTATACTACTTCTGCTAATAACAACAACAAAAACAATGGAGACACATAAGAACACACGTTTCTTTTGATGGGACATGCACAACTGTTGATACACATCCCAGTGCTAAAATCAACTGCTGATGTATAATTTTCCAACTGTAGCAGGTATTATGACTGATGACAGAAATTAATGTATGGGGTTTCATAAATTCCACATGTTATGCTTTATATCAGAATACACATACTACAAAATTGTAGCTCTGCATCTTTAAGTTGACTTAGATGTAAAACAGTGTAACTGTTTCAAACTGTGGATGCATTACTTTTACATGTTTGTTCACCTTTCTTTTAACAAATTACATAATGATAAAAATATCAAAACTTCACGTACTGCAATTACATAACATTATTGCTTCAGTACAAACAGTCATGATTGCACACAACGTTTGGCCTTGGAGCGGAGTGGAAGAGAGGGGAGTCCCTTTTTCTCTCCCTCTGTCGCTCTTTGTTTTAACTTTGTTTTAACTCGAAACCGTCGGTAGCTATAGAAAACTCTCGCTTCCCCACGGGAGGTAGGCTTCGAAAAGGATGGAGGCACAGGAAAGTTCCATGTGAGGTAACGTCCTGGTGAGACTCTTGTTGATACTCGTACTTCTGTATTTAGGGGAAGAATTGTCCGATTATCTGTGTCTAGAAGTCGAAATCTATCGTTTTCTAAATCCTGCTCTTCGATTGTGTGGCACACCTAGGGCCAGACATAAGCTCAGATGTCAGTTGAATTGAGATGAAGTGTGGATTGAAGTTTAAGAGAATGGTCTAGAAGAACAAAATGCGGAAAGGAGTGGGACACTAAAGTGCAAAGCAATCACGAAATTCATTTGAATTTCTCTTGGTCTGTAGATATTACGTTGATGAATACCACACAGGCAGTTCATTTGAACAGAAATGGACACCTATGAAAAGGGCATCATAGAAATTGGGCAAACAAAGATAGACATAAGGAGCTAACGGAAAAGAAACCTTGGGAAACAGAAAAAAAACATAGCAATTGGCGAAAGTGTCAACCAAGAATTATTGAAGTTGGCGTCTAGAATATACGAGAATGGTGGTATACCATTAGACACAACAATGGAGATAAGAGCAGAAACTTGCAGGCCTATCGCATAACTAGCATAACACCTCATGTATGGAATTTGTCGACAGGACTAATATATACAGAGGAATGGAAAAGATAATAGAGAATATGATAGATGACGATCATTTTGACTGTCAGAAGGCTAATAGCATGAGAGGGCGGTACGTCTGATATTGTGACTGATGAGAGAAACAAAACTTGGAAAATAAAATGGCCACATTCATAGGCCCTAAAGACCTAGAAAAGGCATCCGGAAATGTAAACTTCTGCAAGATGTTCGAAATATTGAGAAAAATGGGAGTAAGTTGCAAAGAAGTACGGGTGATACGTACAAGAACCGAGAGGAAACAATAAGGTTGCATGACCAAGAACAAAATACTGTCCTATCTTCCTACCAAAGCGTTTGGTATGTTCCGTTCTTCACCGATTCTGCTGAGAACCTCGTCATTTTTTCTTTTATCAGTCCATCTAATTTTCGACATTCTTCTCTAGCACCACATCTCAAACGCTTCGATTCTCTTCCGTCCCGGTTTTCCCACTGTCCATGTTTCACTTTCATAGAATACTGTGCTCAAAACTTAAGGGGTAGATTTTGGGAAAGTCACCCAGAACTGTGGGTCAGGGGAAACTTACTGTACGAGATGAGAAGGGAAGACTAATTGTTAAAGGACTGCATCGGACGAGATTTGAAAACCTAAGAGCTTAAGACAAGGTGATATGCACGACAGAGATTACTGCTAAAACATTGATCACAAGTTATTAAGAGTGAGAAGGTAAGCACATTGTACATAACAGAGGTGGGATGGGGCTATTGTAGGAGGACACACTCTTGTTAACTCAAGATCAATGTTTTAGCAGTAATCTCTGTCTTGTATATTACCCTATCTTCCACCTTTAAGCTCCCTGGATGCGGTCCCCAACATTCCTTCTCATCTTGTACGGTAAGTCTCCTCTGATCCGCGGTTCTGGGTGACTTTCCCAAAATCTACCCCCTTTCCCCCTTTTCCAAGACCTGTCCAGTCCTTTTCCTTAACCCTTCTTCCTTCCGTTTCAACCCTTTTACCTGCAGAAGGAGCCACTGGCTCCGAAAGCTTGCCAATCACAACAGTTTCTATGTGTGTTATGCCGCTGCTTCGTAAGTCGATTCTTTTATCTATCCTATTAAATAATTTTATCAATGATTGTTTGATTTCGTTGTTACAAAACTGGCAGTTGATTTTAGTTGACTTCATTTGGCCGTGAACATCCTCTTTGAATGTTCTTCTCTACTCTTTACGTTCTCTTTCATTTTTCCATTATGAGTTAGTTTGTCCTTGGTTAAAATGGCTCTGAGCACTATGGGACTCAACTTCTGAGGTCATTAGTCCCCTAGAACTTAGAACTAGTTAAACCTAAGGACATCACACACATCCATGCCCGAGGCAGGATTCGAACCTGCGACCATAGCAGTCTCGCGGTTCCAGACTGCACCGCCTACAACCGCACGGCCACTTCAGCCGGCTACTTTGTCCTCAAGGTAGCAGAATTCTTTCAGTTCGTCTTGATCCTCGTCTACAATTCTGACAAGTTGAACACTGATCTGATTTCTGCTAGACCTCATTAATTTAATCTTTCTTTGGTTTAGTCTTAATTCATAGAGTCTACCCATTAAATTGTTCATTCTACTCAACATCTCCTACTGTTACCTCTGACTTCCATTGAGAACAGCAATGACATCAGCTATTCCTGTCACTGATAACCTTTCAACATGGATTTTAATTCCATTTCTGAACCCCATTTTTAATTCCGTCATTGCTTCTTCGATGTACAGATTGAATCGTAGGGGCGATTAGATGTATGTCTTTTACCTTTCCTAACCTAATCTGTTTGTTATTGGTCTTCCTACTTTATCCTCTTGTTTGATGTACATATTGCACGTAACCCTTCTTTCCCTAGAGGTTACACCCATTTTCCTTAGAGTTTCGGAAATCCTGCAACATTTTAAATTATCGTACGATTTTTATCTAACTACAAATCCTACGGACATGCCTAGATTTTCCTTAAGCCTCGCTTTAATCATCAATCGCCAACTGAGAAGTCCTTCGCTGATGCCTTTATCTTTCCTAAAACCAAATTGATCGTCATCTAGCACTTTCTCAATCTACTTTTTCCTCTTATATACATATTCTTGTCAGCAACTTGAGTGTGAGAGCTCTTTAGGTAATTGCGCGGATGTCCTCGCACTTATGTGTCCTTGAACATACAGAACTATGTGAATGATATTTTCAAGAGATACTGATTGTTTATCTGGAGAACCAGTTTGAATAATAATTTGGCTTCCAAATTTTCGAAATTCCTAAGAACTCTTCCACATTCCTTCCACATGATTTGATCGCGAGTCTTCCTGTTTGTTTCTGTGGGCTGCAGAGGTAGGCCCCTCGACGACCGCTGCTTCCCGTGACCTCTCACGAGGCCACCTGAGGACAGAGCAGCGTCGACCTGACCGCCACAGGCAAAACCGACTCCCGCCGCTGAACACCACAGAACGCCCTATACTATGCTGCTTGTGGTGTGGTGTCAGTGGCAGCCACAGATCTCAACCCAGGTTACATCGGTCTGTCTGTGATGGCTGGTGAACTTCTCCCAACCCGTGGCTATACATTCTGCAGTCGTTGCCCTACAGCCAGATGCCAGTGTAATGTGTCGGTACGATGCTCTCAAGTCCCTCATGCCGATGATTCGTTTTTTTACAGAGACATAATGATGCACGTTCTTTGGACTTTCTCTTTTGCGATTTGCGCTGAGTAATTCCAATGCAGTATTTTTCTTAAAGACGTTGTGTCTGCCATTAACTGTAACATTATTTGTTTTCACGACTACATTTTCGATCCTATGCCCTTTATACAGGTATACAGCAATAACCGAAAGGTGAAGTGCAGATGGCATGTATAGAACGCCACTATCCTCGCATACATGAGGCAGTTATATTACAAAAAATGCTAAAAACAGCACATCACTTGCATCGGGCCACTGAAGGTGTCAAAATTTACAAATCTTCTGACGTGTGTATATCTCACTGTTGTCTCTGTATGTTGAGTCTCCTAACTCCGAGAGTACATCAACGTTAGATGAGCGTAAGGATCATAGCAATGGCATAAGGTAAATTTATTGTTACTGATGTTAACATCACTAACATGAATCTCCTCAAATGACTGTTCATGTTGTTTATACGACAACTGAGGCGGTTGGTGGGGAACATATTCACAAGTCGTTTCCTCTTTGCTCTTAGCAGTGATTGTACATGCCACAGTAAACGTTTTATACCAGGGTATCTTAATATCGTGTTTACATTTGTTAACAAAATTTGGCATTCTGTTTACGATACAAGCATTTGATGTAAAGAAATAAGATAAGACATTTCTTTATTTTGATAGTGCGTAATAGTACATATGGTATCATCCATCGTCAAAGGCTTACAGTAGCTTGGCTGCTCATAAAAACATGGCAGTAATAATTATATATATCACAAAAGTATAAATCGCATTCACAACTCTCGTACATGAATTGATCGGTTGTCACAAATTACAGAACATTATGTGTATCATCATGTAATTGTAAAATGTACTGTTAATATGTAAGGTACTGTACCAGTACAAATGTAGTTATACATTTCCATGGTCCTTAGAAAGTTTAGGCCGAGAATGGCTTTTTCAGCTACACTTGCAAAACACCTTATTCAATTTTTTACTGCATTACTAAAATATATTACTTATGTTAAAATAAATACATCCTAAATATAAAAACGTTGATGATGTCCGTGCTGTAACTCATATGATTACTGACATTGTATATTGATCTAGTTTCAAAAGGTAAATGCTACCTGTATACACTTTGTGGGGGCAGAAAGTGAAAGCTGTGCTTCCTACAGAAGTCTGATCCACTGGCTTGTTCACCAGTCCGTCGTCTCCCGTCTTGTGCAGAACTGCAGGTCCAGGCGGCTGTTTACTGGGAGCGACTCTCCAGCTACTGGCGGGACTTGGCGCAGCTGCTCTCACTCGGTGCGACGCACGCCCCACAGCTGTTGGTTCCCCTCGCATTCGAACGAATGGTAAGTGGAGTTTTTTCCTCCTCTTATAAACTGTATTATACGTACAGGGGGTGAGAAAATGACACACACCACATGGTCAGTTCTTGGAGAGTGTTTCCCAGTTTACCTTCTTCACACTGTAGCTATCTTTGGCTCTCCAGTTCTAATACTAACCATCTGGAAGAATTCTGAACCAACCTCTACTTCTGTGAGCCTTTTGGGGCTATGATACCGGAAGGCTAAGCTCGAAATGGTTCGAGATCGAAGAAAATCGTCTGTATCTTTCTTTTCTCGTATTTTCTAGCTACTTCTTTAACAGATTCAGATAACTTTGCATCCAGTCCTGCTTTACAAGCTGAAGCATGTTAGCTTCATATTTAGTGGAGTGGTCTAGAGTCTCAGTGTGGCATTTCAAGTCTCCATCAGCATCTTCTCTTCCTAAGAATCTCTACTCCATATGGAAGGCCTATAAAATTACTTCTCTCAACATGGAGGTTCGTCAACTTCAAATCTCGTAATGAACCTGTATACATACCACATAATTTATACAGTTCGTTACAACTGCTCAAACTCTTCCCACCTTAACATTCACGTGACCATTTCCCACGACTCCATGGCCAGACGATAGCGCAGCTGACACCTGTGGCTCGACGCCATTGGTGGCCCCCTGTGCTCACCACTGCCATCCAGCACTGTCCGTGTGACACGGCAATGCCCCAGCCGCCGCAGCCACAGAGGACGCGCGTCAATAACGAAAACCTGCAGTTGAGGTCCACCAGTTGGAGCGTGTTGCGTCTGCGAGTGGCTTTGTTAAAGGCTCTGTGCTACTACAGTCACAACCAGAACATTTTATGAATATGTCAAGGCCAATGAAAATCTCTGTCAGACTAACGTGAAACCGGATGCTGCTTTCTGAGAGCATTCATCTCAGTCGTTAGCCTTTCTGCACGTGTCTCGTGGCCTAACTCGAACCATTATCGAGTCTGAATTCTCTGTCTATGATTTATGAACACCACCACCAGTGATTTTACCACTACCGAGAGTAAAAGCTATGTGCTCTTAACACATACACTCGACTCGCATTCGGGAGGACGACGGTTCAATCCCGTGTCCGGCCATTCTGATTTAGGGCACGGCCGACTTCCTTCCCCATCCTTCCCTAATCCGATGAGACCGATGACCTTGCTGTCTGGTCTCCTTCCCCAAACAACCCAGCCTTAACACATAGAATGGCCACTGTGCATTATGACTGTTTGGATTCTGACAGTAGTATACATGGCAAGTAAAAGGACGCAGTATGATCTGTGTCTTTGTGTAGGTTTTTGTGGCGTATGTAGCAACGTGCCAGTCCCTACAGTATCGCGTGAGCCTCATTTTGGATCCTTTGAGAAGAGAATTACGCGATACCTGTTTTAGTGAACTGAAAAGGTTCTGGGTAAATTAAATCTTTTTTCTATAAATATTACGGATGTTTGCTGGATGGTAATTTCAGAGATTGATAGTTGCGGGTTCCGTGTTTAAGAATGGTTTCTGCCGACATTGTATCATGTCCTGTCATTGCATCTTGTTTTCGTTACCATCATCCATGCATTTCACTGCAGCAAAGGCAATTTACCTGATACGTATCCAATATTTTGTAGAGTTAGTACCTCACAGCTTGCGAGAATGTTTAAAGGACGCCTTCTTTATTACGTTTGCGGTGCAGCTACACTTCGTTGATCATACACTGCACCTGCTTAGGAAAAGTGTAATTGCGAAACGTTATTCAGTGAAACTAATGTTGTACAGATAGTTTCGATTTAAAGACACACTTTGCTTTCTGAATGAAACTTAAGTCTTCCGACAGCTGCAGCAGTCTTGAGGTATTCGTATTCGAGATAATTCCTCTCGTGGTTCTTCACTACAGCCCTGCAAAGTAGTACGGCAGGGCGTGCTGTGGCCCAGGTAACGACGCAGCTCACGATTTTGACCCTGTGCCCCTGGTAACTGGGCTCTCACATAATACTGTGCACAAATATGTATGTATGTATATATGTTCAGAATAGTTCAAATGGCTCTGAGCACTATGGGACTTAACTTCTGAGGTCATCAGTCCCCTAGAACTTAGAACTACTTAAGCCTAACTAACCTAAGGACATCACACACATCCATGCCAGAGGCAGGATTCGAACCTGCGACCGTAGCAGTCGCGCAAATCCAGACTGAAGCGCTTAGAACCGCTCGGCCACACCGGCCGGCATAGATTAGGTCAATATGGCAGAGAGTGCAGTGGCACCATCGCAAGGACGACGGATTCAACGTTTTGGAAGGTGCCGATTCAAAAGTGTGCAGCACCTTCCAATTCACTGCTCCTGCACAACGAGGGAAATTCTGAATTTTATTTTTCGTTTTCTGTACTGCTTATCAACGTACGGGTAAGAGTCGACTGCAGCCACGTGTCACCACTACAGTGAGTTTGGGTCGGTCCGTACGCCGGGCCCCCTACTGTGTGGACTCGGCCCGTGTCGCTGGCTGGCCTCCCTCGCCCTGTGTCGTCGTGACGCCCACAGCCGGGCTGTCGGAAGCGCGAAGCGGCTCAGACCGCAAACGGGATGTTGGCTGCACGCTGACCGCTAACCGCACGCTGTCACAGCGAGGACGTGACGCACGTCCCACACACACACACACACACACACACATGTAAACGCGTGCAGTATTCCTGGCGCACATCCGCAAAGCTCTACTTACGCAAATACGAATTGGAGGCGATAAATCGCGATCCCGCCTAGAACCGGTCGGCCATGTATGTATGTATGTATGTAAATTAAAAAAATATTGTATTCGAAAAGGATTTTTTTTTCTCTGGCACCTGCCATCAATATAAAACTTATAAAGGAGGTATTTCATTCAAAAAATATGAAAAAGAAGAACAACTGTATTGTGAAAACAACTGAAAGCTTTTTAATTTCCATTTTTTCTCGTATTTGTGATATACGTAACAGTTTTGTTATTTCGTAATTGATTCATTACAATATACACATTCTTTTGTGAATAAGGAAATTTTTTAATTTCCAATGTCTATTAAACACTTATTAGTAACTCAGAGAGAGAGAGAGAGAGAGAGAGAGAAGTCTTCAGTGTGTACATACTTAGAACAGCAACAGCAATGGCAGCTCAAAAACAATACACACACACACACACACACACACACGCACACACACACACACACACACACACACACACACACACGCGCGCACCGTAAACATATAAAATACTTTCTTTACACGGATGCATATTGTACATGTTCCACACGAAATATATACTCTCTCTCTCTCTCTCTCTCTCTCTCTCACACACACACACACACACACACACACACACACACACATGGACGCACGCAGTGTGCAATGAAACATTCATAATCTCAAACATGCAGTCAGAACTGTGACAAACAGCTCATCAAACTATTCCACACACACCCAATCAAGTGGAACACCTTTTTACCTTTTTACTAACAAATAAACCCACCTAGACACGTCAGTAAATAATGTGAGTGCAGCAGATTTCCACACCTATGCCCCCCGATGAACCATTTGTGATCGTGGTAGGACACCCCTGCTTCCAGCTGGAATTGCAGTATATACCTCAGTAAATAACCTCAATCGAAAGGTCTCCTGATAAGCATTTGTGGCGCAGCGCCAATGCCCTAGAGGAGGCACCTGTTGAAGTCCCTGAACGTGAAAGTCTTTCAGGCTGTGCAAATCACCGTGTCTGTCATGCAGACTTGTGGGATAGTCCAGCTCTACCTCTAGGACATATCCCTCAACAGCACCAGCAGCCACATATTTGCTTTCCCCAGTCTGGTGATTTCCCCTTTGGACATCCATGAGAGCCCTTCAAAAGGGAGACTTAGTTGCACGGTTTGCCTCTAGAGACAGTTTACATCCAGGTAAAGGATGAAACTGAAATCGTCAGACAACCTGTACTCCCCCTCGATTATTTGCAAGCTATTTGCCTTGGCATACCTGCGCACACATTGGCAAAGTCACTTGTGGACCGCATGTTCCAGGAAGACATGCATCTCAACGTTGGTCAAGAATTCGCTGCTGGCTTGTGTCTTTCTTAACATGGCATCCCACGAAATCTCAGCCGTATGCTACAGAACTTCTCGAAGATGTTGCCGGTCAGATGTACATTCGTGTTCATCATTTTACATGTTCTGATAAATCAAAGATGCCGAAGTCCTGCTGTTCATTCACGAACTGCCCGTTCTTTCCATTCATTATGGAAATGCCTCTTAGTTTACTAGAGAATCCAGATATTCGTATGGAAAGACCCCTTCTCCGTCACAAGTTGAAACTCTTGAAACTCTACATCATCGAGATAAGAAGTGTCGGTGACAGGCATTCTTAAACTTCGGGAACCGTTTATCCTTGATAAGCATTTCCACACCTATTGTTTCCTGGCTCTAGCAGTCAATCAAGTGTCTTTCAAGAAACATGCTCTTGGTAAACGACTTGAGCCATCTACAGCAAAAATATCTTGCACCTTTTTTGTTTTCATTTCAGAGGAACGTATGTGGGACATGCATTTTATCCATACTTTGTGTTGCTTATCGTCTTCAGAGATTAGCAGCAGGTCTACACTTTTTGGATGTTTCTCGGCTAATATGGACAAGTAGAGGGGACCGCCTAATTTACGCTCGACTTCTTTGTCGATGTGCCACACAGCGTGTTAATGTTTGTCTTCTTCTTATGGCTTTCCTACATTCGGCCATAAACGAGAAATTAGAACGTCAGTGGACATCTGGTGTTTGTTGTGTATCTGTATGCCCTGTATTTTTTGGTTAATTTCTATCACTAGTGAGAAGCAACCATGGAAATCAATTTAAATTCCTCTCATCATGATTCTGGGCATTAGGACATGCTTTTTGTTAGCAGTGTATACTTTTGAACAGAGATGTAACTGAACCCCACAATAAGTTGATCAAAATCTTATGAACATAAATCAAGGCAGAGCATACAGCTGAGTGTCTTACAGGACTCCCTTTCCTGCACCTAAGAAAAGTGACTCAGTATGACCACTCTGGTATCGACTCACCCCATGACGTCACGACAGCTCTCCCCCTAACTTGGACAATGCTCTTCCCCTCAACAACACGTCGAACTCCTAATAACTCTGCACATGAGAAGGAGAAAGAGACGCAGTTGATATCTAAGGAAGGAGAAATAAAAATCCGTATTCGTATAATAATAATAATAAATTCTGAGTACTTACAAGTAAAACTGTTGTTGTGTTCATTACTGGAATACACTTCCAGCAACTCATCATCAGTGGGCACGTTTGTCATTAAGGGCATATCCAGCATGGGTACTAGAGGAGGTGTATGACGTCGGCAGGGGAATGTGTCTGAAAGAATATGGACAAACCCAAACGAAAACACAGGTGCAAAAGAACTAGTAGCTGTTGGTCGCGTCAAAACACCGATCATCGCATTGAGTACAAACTAGAGCATCTCAAAAATAACATTTAATACTGTAGAATAAGCGATATCTGCCTCTGAACGATCGAAGTCGTTCCCCAGAGATCATCATCATCGTCATCATCATTATCAGCTGCTGGGTTCAGATCCCACAGCGAGTAACGCCTGCTCGCACCTAGAAAAGAAGAAGTAGAACCCATAAGAATCACTTACACTACTAACCATTAAAATTGCTACACCAAGAAGAAATGCAGATGATAAACGGGTATTCATTGGACAAATATATTATTCTAGAACTGACAGTGATTACATTTTCATGGAATTTCGGTGCGTAGATCCTGAGAAATCAGTACCCAGAAAAACCACCTCTTGCCGTAATAACGGCCTTGACACGTCTGGGCATTGACTCAAACAGAGCTTTGATGACGTGTACAGGTACAGCTGCCCATGCAGCCTCAACACGATACCACAGTTCATCAAGAGTAGTGACTTACGTATTGTGACGAGCCAGTTGCTCGGCCACCATTGACCAGACGTTTTCAATTGGTGAGAGATGTGAGAATGTGCTGGCCAGGGCAGCAGTCGAACATTTTCTGTATCCAGAAAAGCCCGTACAGGACCTGCAGCATGCGGTCAGGAATTGTCCTGCTGAAATGTAGGATTTCGCAGGGATCGAATGAAGGTAAAGCCACGGGTCGTAAGACATCTGCAATGTAACGTCCACTGTTCAAAGTGCCGTCATTGCCAACAAGAGGTGACCGAGACGTGTAACCAATGGCACCCCATACCATCATGCCAGGTGATACGCCAGTATGGCGATGACGAATACGCGCTTCCAATGTGCGTTCACCGCGATGTCGCCAAACACGAATGCGACCATCATGATGCTGTAAACAGAACCTGGATTCATCCGAAAAAATGACGTTTTGCCATTCGTGCACCCAGGTTCGTCGTTGACTACACCATAGCAGGCGCTCCTGTCGGTGATGCAGCGTCAAGGGTAACCACAGCCACGGTGTCCGAGCTGATAGTCCATGCTGCTGCAAACGTCGTCGAACTGTTCGTGCAGATGATCGTTGGCTTGTAAACGTCCCCATCAGGACATGGCTGCACGATCCATTACAGCCGTGCGGATAAGATGCCTGTCATCTCGACTGCTAGTGATAGGAGGCCGTTGGGATCCAGCACGGCGTTCCGTATTACCTTCCTGAACCCACCGATTCCATATTCTGCTAACAGTCATTGGATCTCGACCAACGCGAGTAGCAATGTCGCGATACGATAAACCGCAATCGCGATAGGCTACAATCGGACCTTTATCAAAGTCGGAAACGTGATGGTGCGCATTTCTCCTCCTTACACGAGGCATGATAACACCGCTTCACCAGGCAACGCCGGTCAACTGCTGTTTGTGTATGAAAAATCGGTTGGAAACTTTCCTCGTGTCAGCACGTTGTAGGTGTCACCACCGGCGCCAACATTCTGTGAATGCTCTGAAAAGCTAATCATGCATATCACAGCATCTTCTTCGAGTCGGTTAAATTTCGCGTCTGTAGCACGTCATCTTCGTGGTGTAGCAATTTTAATGGCCAGTAGTGTATAAACAAAAACAATGTAGAAAATATGTATACTTGCTTTCATCCTCAGCCAAGGTGATCATCATGAGTGACATCACACCGTCGTCGGTAAACAGTGACAACAGTGCGGCGTCATCATTGTTGTCCAACGTGCGTGGCCATGACTGCAGTCACCATCGTCGTCACGGATACCGCACGAGCGCTTGACTCCGATACCAGGGCTGGCTGGCAGTCGGAGAGAGAGAGAGAGAGACTGGGGTCGCCCTCCGCAGGGCTGTTTACAAATCCCTTCAGCCACGCAGCGTGCGCTGATCAGCAATTCAAGTCGCAATCCATCACACTTCTCCTCTCCCCACTAACATTACTTACACATAGCGCATTGCGACAGTGCCCAGCGTGTTGGTACACATTTGAACATGCCTCTCTCAACTTGCTACTACTCTCACTACTTACCAAGTGTGGACGCAAGGAAGCACAAACGGGTTTATTTCTCGTAAGAAGAAGAACTTCCACATGTTAAACGAGTGGGATTGTGCTGTGACAGAAATGCACGAAATGGAATATGCTGGCTACAAGTAGCTGCTGATCGGTTACGTTTTGAGTGACACATTGCAGAAACTTGGGAAATCATCTCGACAGTTCTCCAAAAAGAGTGTAGATGTCACCTGGTAAATAAACGTAGCTGACAAAAGAACTGTAAAAAATGAGCTCGGGAGTATCTAAATAAATACAAAAATTTTATTAAGAAAATAATATTTGCACATATCTGCAACACAAGTAAATCCGTTTTTCTCTCCACCACCGTGCACTTGCCTAAGGTGTCTGACTGACATACAGTTGAATGATTCCAAATTCAGGATGGCAGTGTTCTTGAAAATTTCCCATATTCATACCACCACCTCACGACCTTTTGACTGCATAACGCTCTCTCTGTGATCACAGTTTCGGAGTGACGTCAGCATATCCTCACAGGTCATTCCTGTATCGTGGCGGCTACTGCGATAGTGGAATCGAGTCAATCACGCTACTGTCTTCCAAGACATGTCACACTTTATTGTTCTGAGCAGCTGGGCGGAAGTGACAACTGTGTAGAAACTTGTCGAAACACAGACTGAGTCGATGTGTGTGACAACAGCTACATCTTTAATCATCTTTAAACATGAAGCGGCCGCACTCGTCGTGGAGGCCTCGCCCGTGAGCAACAATGTTGTACCAGGAGGCAGGCAGCTTGGACCCTGGCAAGCAGGTCTTCAGCTGTATCTACAGGTGTTTTGTACATAACCTCAGAGAATGAGGTCTAGGGTTGTAAGATCCAGCGATCCCATGGCCATCAGAGAAGACCCCCGTATCCAGTACTACAATGAGTGTGAGTATTCTTCAGGTGCTTGGTGCTTGCAAACATTAACATCAAAGTGGAATGATCTTGGATAATGCCCTAAAATACCTTGAATGAGAATCTTTGCTGTTGGCCTCCGATATGGGTGGCGTGGGTGTTGTCCTCATTCTAGATCTGCCTGTTTGGCTTTTGAAAACAACATCACGGATGAATGAGGCCTCATCCACAAACAATACAAACTGTATGAAGTTGGACAGTACAGCGCTGTGGAAGACACTGGATTGACACAAGCAGACATAGGGCTCAAAATCCGTTCGTCGCAGTGCTTGCACATTTCATCTTTGATTACTCATTGTGCGCTGTACACAGCAACACACCTCACCATGAACACGACACGAGCTATCTGATGCAATGGACAGCTGACAGCAGGGTCAGTGGTGTGCTTGCGGCACAGGTTAATGCGCCACTGCGATGCTTGAGTGCTACGAGCCTAGTTGTGCACAGTAGGTCCGTTTGGTGGTCAGGTGTGTACACTGTTTATCAGCTGCTACTGTTCCAGTGCACAACGGACACCCGAGATCTTTGCAAGAGTGTGAAGAACTGCAGGCATCATTGCAATACATGCATTCAGACTGACAGTCGTTGCTTTGAAGAATTACTATGAGCTACATTGTTGTTAGGTGGTGTATGCTGTGTATGTCCTTAACACAATAAATATGCACTTTCGAGTGTTGGTTTCATATCTCAATATAATCTATTGCGGAACCACTGTCACCTGTTTCAGTGTGACCCAAAAGGATTGGGGACCCCACGTACAGAGAACAAGAGCAGTTCTGTCCCACTTCCCTCAGACTCTCCCGACGGCACCCATGTCTGTGGTGAGCACTCACCTTCCAGAACAACATACTGGGTGATGCTAGGGTAGACAGAAGAAAGGAAAACAGAATGGGCAAGTGCGAGAGGGACTCACGCACTAAGGGTTCTGTACAAACTCCCCATCTTGGGAAACGAGATTCCCAATAATTTTTGCCTGTTATCGACACTTTGTAACTTTATTGGCAAGATACTCCTCCCAGGAATACCAAGATCGGTTCAGAAATTCTACGTTATTTCCTCAGCCCAGCCCAAACAAAGAAGAACAAGCAAGCAGAGGACTTTAGTTTATGTATGTAGGGAGAGAAGATTTAATAACGTATTTCCGTTTACGTACTAAATCATGAATACAACATACATTTTGTGTTTGGATGCAGTAATGTTCGTATGTTATACTTTCAAAGGTCATGAATACAATGTATGTCCAAATCGAAAACGACATTTTTATGTGATATAATTAAAAGTTAACAAGTTTCAGATTTTTTGCTTTACTTGTACCGGAAAACTTAGTTGTTGCCAAATCTCACGATTCCAAGTCAATGGAGAGCACCCTATAGGTTTCGATGAGTGAGTTTTCGATTATCAAAACACGAGACATAAACGGCCGTATCTGTTGACTGGAGTCAGTTATAAGCTTACAGTTTTTACGCCGCCAAGGGTCCATATACCTTTGTATGTAATATAATTTGAACATGATAGTCATAACTGATCCAGAGAAAAAGATTCCCAACAGATGGACAGACAAATAGACTGATAAAAAATAATACGAAAAGTATTTTCTAGAGTTATATAGTTACCAATTACGGATTTGAAGATTTTTTCCTTTATTTGCACTGTGAAATCTGGCTTCTTCCAAAATGTCATGATTCTAAATCAACAGGGAGCACCTTATAGAATTTTGTGAATGATTTTTCAAGTATGAAAATGTGTAATTTAAATGGCCATATCTTTACTGCATTGACTTAGAAACCTACAATTTGTACAACGCCAAAGGAGCATAGACCTTAATATGTGACATAAATGCGAACTTCGTACCCGAAAATGGTCCAGAAAAAATGATCTTAACACTCGGACAGTCAATACATTCCTTCAAATCTGCAATATTCGAGACGTGTTCAGATACAGACGACATTGTGTTAGATGACGAGCAACATACGCAAATTTTTGGCAAAAGCGATCAGCCAGGCAACAGACAAACGCTACAAAATTTTGAGTCAAACTGACATTTCGTGTGTGCACAATTAACTCAGATAATGTTTCAGATATGGAGCGGCTGATGTCTATCGTTGCGTTTGTAGAAGGTCATAACATGTGTTCAGGTTTCTCACATCGTTGGTAACGAGTACGATTTTGACCGATTTGTCAACAGTCTGGCCATTCTATTTTCGAAAATTGTCCAAAAGTTTGAATAAAATCTCGTCAGAGCTCCAGCCACGCCATGTGGCTTTACACGTAGGAACTCGACGCTGCTGGCAGCTCCAGAACATTTAAGTTGGATACATCGTCACGGGAGTATACATTCATACATTCAGACGTCTGTAATGTCAGCTACCAAGAAATATCTGCACCTCTCTTATCGGATGTCACAGTTTGAGTAATGTATTTATTTAATAAAACCCCACTAGGCATCTGCTGTGCATTAATGTTTTTATGCCTGCACAAAACTGAATGTACTACACTCATGCGCTGGCAGTAATTTCAGTGTCATGTAATAGTGCTACATGTAACTGTATATTAAGACAGGCTGCTGCTTGTGGATGTTACGAAAGTAATTTGAACTATTTTCTGTGTGTCTCAGGGTATCCACGCAAGTGATCAGCAACTCCACGGTTGGATTAAGGACATGGAACGTGTGAAAGACATGCTGCGCACGAAATTAACCGGATGGGTACATGACATGCAATTAGCCAGCAAACAGGCGGAGCACTACGAGGTGGAAGAAGACAAGGACAGGCCAGGGAACTTGATAATCAGGTATAAACCAGTGTACACTCAAATGTCTGTCGCACTCACTATGGTTTATTGGAGTTTATCTCACTTTTATCCATGGAAGTATGCATTAAAGTTATAGAAAACACAGGGATCATATAATTCAAAATGGAGTAAAGAACTAGCACTAATAGACAGTAGTGAAGGACATGGTTACAGAAACTCGAGATTTACAAAGGTTTTTGACTCCGTTTAGCCTTCGATTTTTTGATTCGCATTGTGTCTTAAAATGTGCCACGTATTACGTAACAGACCAGCGGAGAAAACTCACACAAAAAACGATGTTACTGGAATTACTAGAGAAAGTATTGATGGTTACAGATACTTCCGAAGTTTTCATAATTTGTGGAAACAATGATGTGGAACCTGAAACGAAAAGTGAGCGTGTCCTCGTCTTATTCGGGACAAAAAAAAAAAAGAAAAAGAAAAAAAAACACTTGGGGAGAAATTACGGTAATACCATGTAGTAGCGACTCTAGTCCAGATACTGGCATCCAGTCGGTCAGGAAAAGAGGCCACAAGGCATGTTCATCTCAATAGATGGAGGAAAAATCCAAGCAGCGATGAGGGCAGGAAGCGGATGGCCATCGTGCTTATATTTTGTCCTGTGGTTGGTGTGTTTAAATCAGTCCGCAGCATAGAGCGTAAATACTGGAGGTTGTGAGCGGGAGGAAAGCGGAATAGTCTCTCGTGTGGTTGACATATGGGGCCGTGGAATGGAGTAGTGTAGGAGATATGTTGGCACTATGGAGGGTGACCAGGTGGCTTCCTATGTGGGAATGGGCAAGCTCCCAGCAGACACCCCAGGTCTTGTGGCGGTGTTGTTGGATTCTTTTAGGTGGCTTATTGTGGGGTAGCTATGGAGGTGGAGAACATGGATTAGGATGGACAATTAGACTCAGTCGTGATTGCTATCAATTGGATGAAAGACTTCTGCAGTTATATCTGAAGAGGTCGGTAGGGGAGACACTTTGGGATGAGTGTGTCTGGGAAATGGACTAGGTCTTCTGAAACGAAGGTGATCATCCGACATCTACAGTTAAGTTCATCATGGGAACTGATCTGGGTAAACAGCTGTGGAGAGGCAGTGGTCAGTGTGAGGAGCGAAATTATGTGCTATAGGATGATGACAGAGACAGGCAGTAGGACAGATCACGGCCAGGGTGGTAAAATACACACTCAGGATAAAGTATTATGCAGGATGATTGAACATGATTTGCAGCCAACTGGAGCTGTTTTTGAGGAACGGTATTGTTACTCCACAATGTTTATTGTGTGGGGATTTTTGGTTTGCTACTCCACATCTGTCATCAGAATTGTGAGTGGGTTACCGGTTCACTGTGTACGGACACATGCAGATAGTGTGACGGGATAAAACTATCGATATTGTGTCAGGCAGTGGGAATGAAGGTAACAGTGGTTGGGAAGGTGAACTGAAAATCGGAGATGGGTAGATTTCAAAACAGGGGTGCACTACACAAAGGAAGCAGCTGATCGGATAGCAGAGTACTTGTGGAGTGCACATGGGGGGTTTCAGACTGGCCAGTAGTTTGAGGTACTCTCATGAACACTCGCCAGTTGGTACACATTTAGGGAAATCAGATAGCTTTCAGAGTAAAGTCAGTTCGACTCTGAAACTATTATCAGTCAACTGTCGAAGTATTTGTAACGTAGTTCCCAAATATGCTCTCCTCCATGAACGTTCTCAGCCTCAAATTATTCTTGAATTGAGAGCTGGCTAAGACCCAAAGTAAAAAAACTCTGAGATATTTAGCGAGTCCTGGAATGTTTATCGGAAAGACATATTCGACGCCGTAGGAGTGGAAGCGTTCATTGCAGTTGACAAAAAATATTCTCTTTACTGAGGTTGAATTTGAGTGCAATAGTGAAGTTACGTGGTCGCACATAACAGGACTAGGTGAAACCATATCAGTTGTTGGATGTTTTTACCACGCACCCGACTGCGCTGGGACAGATTTTGAGCCATTCAAAGAATCAGCATTGCATAAATATCCAGATCACGCGACACTAGCTGGCGGTGACCTTAACCTACCGAGTATAGACTGGGACGTCTATGGATTCACTGCAGGTTGTCCAGACAGACAGTCTTGTGAAGGACTTTTGAACACGTTTTCCGAAAACTGTGTTGAGCAGCTAGTTCGTCAGCCAGCACAAACAGGCAGGACCTTATCGATGGCGTCAGCATAGAGATGGGGATTAGTGATCACGATGTCATCATAGCGACTATGGTTACGAAAGTCAGTAAATCAGTCGAGAACGCTAGGAGAGTTGATATGCAGTTGTCAGCGTCTCACTTAGACAATAAAATACAATCATTTAATTCCAAAATTATGTCCATAGAGGAATTATGGCTAAAGTTTAAAGAGACTGTAAATCGTGATCCGGAAAAATATGCGCCTACTCAGTGGATCAAGGGCGGAAAAGACTCATCGTGCTTTAATAACAAAATTCGGAAAATGCTGAGGAACGAAATGCTGTTACATTCTCGGTTCAAAAGAGAACGCGCAAATGAGGACAGCAAGATTTGTAGACATTCGTGCGTCTGTGAAAAGATCTGTGCGCGAAGCATACAACAGCTACCACGGAGAACCGGAAAAAGTTTTGATCCTCCGCAAAATCGTTAAGCGGATATAACGCTTCCATTACAGTCACACGTTGACCAGTCTGCTTTGGCGCTAGAATATTCCAAAAGGAAGGCCGAAGTTAAAAATTCCTCGTTTAAGAAATCGTTCACGCAGGAGAATGGTACAAACGTGCCGTCGTTTGACCATCGCATAGTAATGAGTACCGCAGGCGTAGAGAAACAGCGGAAAATAAATAAGTGACAATGCCTAGGTGGAATGCCAGTTTGGTTTTACAGAGAGTAGTGTGCGGCACTGGCCCCTTACTTAGCTTGCATTTACCGCGAATCTTACGATCAGCGCTAAGAACCAAGCGAATGGAAAAAAGTGCAAGTGAAGAAAGGTAAAAGAACGGACCCAGAAAATTGCAGACTAATATCCCTAACACCTGTTTCCTGCAGAATCCTTGAACATATTCTCAGTTCGAACATAATCAACTTTTTTTAGACTAAGGAGCTTATGTGCACAAATCAACACGGTTTTGGTAAGCATCGCTTCTGTGAAACTCACCATTTCCTTTTCTCGCATGATGCACTGAGAGCTATGGATGAAGGTCAACAGGCATACTCCATATTTCTAGATTTCTCGAAAGCATTTGACACGGTGTCCCATTGTGGGGTGCTAACGCAAGAACGAGCATATGGAATAAGTTCAGGGACTGCAGGTTGACAGAAGGTGACGGCGACAAAATTTCTGCTTGGTGTGATGAATGGCAGGTGGCTCTTGCTGTAGAAGACAGTGGATGAGTAGCAAAAACGAACCCATAATATCCGGATACGGCATTCCAAGTGTCCTGCTTACCACAGTCACTTCGTTGAAATATCTGGGCGTAATGTTGCGAAGCGAGATGAAATGGAATAAGCATGGGAGGATTCTGGTAGGGAAGGGGAACGGTCGACTTCGGTTTATTGGGAGAGTTTTGTGAAAGTGTGGTTCGTGTGTGAGGGAGACCCCGTTTAGGACGCCAGAGCGACTTCTTGTTCAGCATTGCTCGAGTGTTTGGGATCTGCACCAGGTCGGATTGAAAGAAGGCATCGAAACAATTCAGGGGGAGCAGGTAGATTTCTTACCGGAGTTTCGATCAGCATGCAAGTGTTACGTATATGCTTCGGGAGCTCAGGAGGGAATTGCTGCAGTGAAGAAGACACTAAAAAAAATGGCTCTGAGCACTATGGGACTTAACATCTTAGGTCATCAGTCCCCTAGAACTTAGAACTACTTAAAGCTAACTAACATAAGGACATCACACACATTCATGACCGAGGCAGGATTCGAACCTGCGACCGTAGCCGTCCCACGGTTCCGGACTGCAGCGGCTAGAACCGTACGGCCACCGCGGCCAGCGAAGACACTCATTTCGAAGAAAACAACTGAGGAAATGCAGAGAACCGGCACTTGAACCTGGCTGCAGAACGATCCTAATGACGCCAGCATACATTTCTGGTAGCGACCACGAAGACAAGATACGAGGAATTACGGCTCCTAAGGAGGCATATAGACAGGCGTCTGTCCCTCGCTCTGTCAGCGAGCGGAGCAGGAAAGGAAACGACTAGTTGTGGAACAGGGTACCCTCCGCCACGCACCGGACGGTAGCTTGCGGATTATGTATGTAGATGTAGATACAAAGGACGATAGTTGAGAGGAATTATTGGTTTCATGTTCGTAAATTTAGTGAAAACACTTTTGGCTTGGTTTCATTTGGAATCGTGATGTTTTATTCTATTTCATTTGTTTGGTCTTATGACTGCATGCATGGGGCTTGTAGTGTAATAGGTGGCCCCAGTTGTGTGTAGATAAGGACATTGACAGGAGTTTATGACGGCGGTGACGAAGCTACAGTGGTGGTGGATGTGGTTGGAACTTCCTGCACCGGCAGTGTTGGGGGCGATGGGGCGGGCCGCGGATGGGGGCTGGCGACGGTGGTGGCGACAGAGCCAGCGGCAGAGGCTGCTGGAGAGGGAGTCGACGGTGGCGCAGGTGGCGGCGACGGTGGTGGATCATTTGACGGAGGCAGTGGCGAAGGGGCTGCCAGACTACGGCTCTCTGTGAGTGGTGAAGCAGTGAAGACGACGGCGAAGGGTGGGAGATGATCGGCGAAGAACCACTGGCAGAGTCCATGTGAGAACTGAGGTGCTGGCGAAGTATAGTGGGGCGTGTCAGTAAAACGGAGGATATACGTCGTACTGGAAATTTTGGGAGGACATTTTGATGTTCACATGAGTAAAGCGAGTCAGAGAATATACTGCAGCCGAGAATGCGCTCATCGCGAGTAAAAGGGTGAGGGATGTTGCTCAAAACAAAGAACGTTCTCCGATTTCGTGTGAACAAAACTAGAGGAGCTTCTCACAACCGGAAAATATTCAAGCGAGATCTGTAGCATTCTTCGGGCTGAGTAAGTTCTGTTAAGTTTTACCCACATTTTGGCAATGATGGCAGAATTCATATTGCTTGGGAGGCAAAAAAAGAAATATATAGCCTAACGAAGTGCTGAATTGAGGAGCTGTAGAAGTTTATATCGCTTTGACAATAAGAACATCATCTGCGGACGACCTCTCAAAAGAAGTGAAAATTGAAACATTTTTAGTGCTATTTAGTAGACCCAAGTTTTCAGACTGACGTACGAGAACATTCAGCTGTAGGCCTACACCAAACAACCGTGTCGCTGACTTTTCCAGACGTTCATCATCATGTCTTCTCACAGCATAAGTCTTATATAGTGTGATGTTAGAAATAAGTAGGGTTACCAGAAAAATTAATAACTGGTTTATCGCAAACCTAGCGACCTGTTACTCGTAACGAACGCATGGTGGGGCGCTTGCGTGCTTGCCAAGCGAGCAGACAGTTGTGGGCCGTATTTAACCAAAATTATCTCGTGTTAGAGAACTCTGACAGAGTTTCGGCTTGGAGTAGATAAAAAGTCATGTAATCTTAAGATTTCGTTCGCATAATGTTCGCCCGACTTCTATAACTGAAAAGTTTTCCGCATGTTGTAAATTCGGTAACATCTCAAGAAAATGCATTTTCGTAAGCTGTACGTAATTGTCTTAATAATTTGTTGCCGCACATAAAATAAACAAAATGAAACGTAGTGCAACTCTGCCTGAACACACTGGTGCCGGTTCCAGACTTGTCGCCCGTTTGAGCGAGCTGAATGACAGGTGACACTGCGCGTGCTTTCTGTGCCGGACACGGCAGACCACACACACCGAGAACTCAGCAGGGAGCAGAGGTAGTGAGAAAAAGGAATCCTCTCGTCACAGATTATGGCTTCGAATGTTTTGCTCGTAAGAACTTTCCCTGAGAATGTTCTTTGGATGGAGAATCTTCTCCAGAGAACGTCGTCTTGTTTATTCATACGACGCAGCGTGTTTACCTTCTGGTGGATGTCAGTACAAAGGCGATAACCAAACACGCATGAGGGGTCACAGAGCTCCAGCGGCAGTGGTGCAGCTTAGGTAGCGCCCCCCTAGTCCAGGCAGCGCACCATTTCGTGTCTCTTCTGTAGTTCACGTATCGCCATTTACAGTCGGCCATTTCTAAATTCCGCCAATCCACTTCATTACTGGACTCGCATGATAGCCTTAGTAATGGCTACAGGCCAAAGCCGCCTATAGCACACTGACCCTGCCTCTGCACCCTAATTGACGACGATTGCCTTCCGTGGCAGCGGTCTGCCCCGCTTGTCGACACTCCAGCTCCATGTGGCGAGTATTTATTGCGTCCTCTGTTGATATGGCACTTTGTGTTGCAACGCACTTGCTCCTAAACTGAATATGGCAGTCAGTTTTGTATCATTATAGCAGTCTAGTACATTCGCAACTGTCCAGAAGTTTCGAGATTTTCTTTAGAGCTTGTTTCAGTGGATATTGTTTGTTCACTTCCTTGCTGCATTTAAATCCGTTCTTTCGTTGCCTTAGGGAATGAACGGCTCTATTACGTTAAAAACAGCCCTTTCCCGAAATTCTTCCCCAACCAAATCTCCGTATAATGTTTACTCAGATCATTGTCAGTATGCACGTACATCCTCCATCTGGGGCGTAGAAATGATGATTTTCATCACGGCACGGGTTCTGAGTCCCAGCTTGTCAGTGGAGTAGGTGTGGTACTGTAGCTCCAAGCAGAACAGCGTGCTGGTGTACGTAGCGTGTAAATGATTTGCGAGCCTTAGCACCATGGCACCACATGTCTACTATGTAGGAATCAACATGGATTCCGGAAACAGCGATCGTGTGAGACCCAACTCGCTTTATTTGTTCATGAGACCCAGAAAATATTAGATACAGGCTCCCAGGTAGATGCTATTTTTCTTGACTTCCGGAAGGCGTTCGATACAGTTCCGCACTGTCGCCTGATAAACAAAGTAAGAGCCTACGGAATATCAGACCAGCTGTGTGGCTGGATTGAAGAGTTTTTAGCAAACAGAACACAGCATGTTGTTATCAATGGAGAGACGTCTACAGACGTTAAAGTAACCTCTGGCGTGCCACAGTGGAGTGTTATGGGACCATTGCTTTTCACAATATATACAAATGACCTAGTAGATAGTGTCGCAAGTTCCATGCGGCTTTTCGCGGATGATGCTGTAGTATACAGAGAAGTTGCTGCATTAGAAAATTGTAGCGAAATACAGGAAGATCTGCAGCGGATAGGCACTTGGTGCAGGGAGTGGCAACTGACCCTTAACATAGACAAATGTAATGTATTGCGAATACATAGAAAGAAGGATCCTTTATTGTATGATTATATGATAGCGGAACAAACACTGGTAGCAGTTACTTCTGTAAAATATCTGGGAGTATACGTACGGAACGATTTGAAGTGGAATGATCATATAAAACTAATTGTTGGTAAGGCGGGTACCAGGTTGAGATTCATTGGGAGAGTGCTTAGAAAATGTAGTCCATCAACAAAGGAGGTGGCTTACAAAACACTCGTTCGACCTATACTTGAGTATTGCTCATCAGTGTGGGATCCGTACCAGGTCGGGTTGACGGAGGAGATAGAGAAGATCCAAAGAAGAGCGGCGCGTTTCGTCACTGGGTTATTTGGTAACCGTGATAGCTTTACGGAGATGTTTAATAAACTCAAGTGGCAGACTCTGCAAGAGAGGCGCTCTGCATCGCGGTGTAGCTTGCTCGCCAGGTTTCGAGAGGGTGCGTTTCTGGATGAGGTATCGAATATATTGCTTCCCCCTACTTATACCTCCCGAGGAGATCACGAATGTAAAATTAGAGAGATTAGAGCGCGCACGGAGGCTTTCAGACAGTCGTTCTTCCCGCGAACCATACGCGACTGGAACAGGAAAGGGAGGTAATGACAGTGGCACGTAAAGTGCCCTCCGCCACACACCGTTGGGTGGCTTGCGGAGTATCAATGTAGATGTAGATTTAGATGTCTTATGGGAGGGACAGCTTTCCAGTCAAACTGGGGACGCAGACATCACACGGAACTCATTATGATGCAGCTTCATGCTGTAATTGGCAACGTCGTTGTCAAGTAACAGTGATAACCAAGAACCATACTACAAGGAGTACAGGGAGTACTGATTGTTCTGCATTGTATCTGGCAGTATGGAAACTTTCCATCGTTGATGGGCTATAGGGAATGCATTCGTAGATTAATCAGGAAAAAATGGTCTCATACCCGATTCTGAGGGCTCCATTCTCATCACAACATGTACCTGACACATATGCATCGAATCGATGTACGGAACACTGACCTTAGGACAAAGTTTTACGGCCAACAATTTCTGTATGATAATTTCCACTGCCAAACGAGACACCCGCACCAACCACTCACGAAACGAGACCGAGCGAATGCTTCAGAGTCAAGTAAACAAACATTAGTATGCAATACTGAAGCGTCATTTTGTCAAGTTTTACGTCAACAGACATGTACTTTTGCACGTCATGCATACAAGTGTGAGATGGTGGGCTGCGCACTGCCGGATGTAAGCGGAAACGTTATAAAAATGCCACAACTGATAAGGGTATAATGAGTAAAGCAAAACACGTATTGAGAAATAAAAACACATGTTTGGCATTTGCAAAGACGAATTTGAAATAGCTTAAGTCATCGTATCGCGCTGTCCTTAGCCGTTGGATTAGCTGAAAGGGACTGAATAAGTGGACCTGCTTGACGGTACACTCACGTTTGTCCACTGAACTCATCTTCCTGTGTCATACAGTCTTTACGGAAAATGTTCGCACATGTCACATCACCTAAAGCAGGTAGGAAACTCCCTGGCAGGTCGGATCCGCGACGTTTCAAGTGACTGCACTCTCCACTGCAGAGTGAGGATTCGCCCAGGAAGCAACTCCCGAGGCCTCTGGTCACTGCAGTGCCCATCCTTCCGGGAGCGCTGGCGCCGCCGGCCGTGCAGGGGAGCTTCTGTGACGGCTGGAAGGCAGCGGCTGAGCTACTGGCGGAAGTAAGGCTGTGACGGCGGCTCTCGGTTCCTGCCTGCCCAGCTCGATGTCTATTTTTTTAAGGACGTCATATTCGCCATTGACTATAAAAATTGTTTTACAATTGCAGTTTCGACCTTATGAGCCATTTTCAAGTGGTAATGTGGAAGATATTGCTTCAGCTCATGACAGACGTGTCTACATGTCAGCGTCTAAAATCAAGTCATTCATATCCTTAACATAAATATCACATGATCACTCTCTTGCAATGCATACGAAATTCTTCTTTAAAGAAAAGAGGTATTCAGCGGCAAGCGCTGCAGTTCTGCTGTTTGATGTGTCTGAAACCAGTTAAAACGATATAGCAGCACAGAACGGAGTGGATGATCTGCAAGAAATAGTTACAATCGGTATATCACTCAAGTGCTCTGAAATCTAAAGATGAAATCTCGATGCGCTAAAATGCTAAAAAGACCAATGGATTTGCGATTGTTTGCTGTGTTACTATGCATCCTTTAAAGAATGAAAAAGTTCCAGGTTTGTGTCCCAGTCTGGTACATAGTACTCATCTATCAGGAAGTTTCTAATCCACTGCTGAGTGGAAATCCGCTCGGGATACTTTTAGCCGCGCGGGATTAGCCGAGCGGTCAAGGCGGCGCTGCAGTCGGGCTGTGCGGCTGGTCCCGGCGGAGGTTCGAGTCCTCCCTCGGGCATGGGTGTGTGTGTGTGTGTCCTTAGGATAATGTAGGTTAAGTAGTGTGTAAGCTTAGGGACTGATGGCCTTAGCAGTTAAGTCCCATAAAATTTCACACACATTTTTGGATACTTGTACGTTCTTGCATAAACTATACATGCTAGGTTTTCAACTTTTAACCCGGCACCTTGTGTGCTACAGGCGGCCGCTGTTGAGTGAACGCCTGCTGCGCTATCAGCCGTGGAGCCTCTCCTCTCACGACGACTTCAGTGCGCTGTGCAAGGAGCGGCAGCCAGAGGCGTCGCAAATGTTCAGCCTCGCTGACGATCTGTACGCCTTCCTTCGTGTCTACTGGTCCACTGCAGCTGAGATCATCGATTCAGAGCACGAAGATGATTTCAAGATTGTAGGTAAGTTTAATACTGGGACCCGGCCACTTCACGGTTATGCGCTGACAACTGTTCAGTTGTTCGAGGAATGAGATTCAAATACCCTTCTGAATATGTATTTTTAGCTCTTGCGTGATTTTGCATGCCACGCAAGATAATCTCTGGTGCTCTTTCCAAAGTCAGTGTTTAGATTCCTCGACAACTCTCCGTCTGGATCTATGACAAGCTAACTACTTCATTTCGACGTATTATTGACTTCTTCGTTATGGAAGGACTAAAAAAAGACTACGTACACAAAATTTTGGAGCGTTTAGAGAAGATTAAAAATAACAAAGTTTATGTGACACAAAGGTCATAGGTGTACCCTCCACCTGCTCGTGGCCCATGAAGGTTTCGGCGCCAGCGATGTACGGAGGCTGTGTGATGTTTTGGAGACGTTACTCAGGTGCCAGCTGGCTGCTAATGGTTGTGTAACACACTCGAAACAAGTGGGTGTCTCACAAATAACGGTTGCAGCCTCAGGCTAACAGGCAACCACCTCACCTGGGGTGTCTGCCAGTGCCTGGTACACTGAACAACTCGTCTCCCTCCCGTAGGAGGCACGCAGCACCTCTAAAACAGGGCCCATCCCACAGCACTTTGAACACCGTCTCTGAACGCCAGTGCAGATAAGACCTTCATACGTGTGCGACACGTGCCTCATATAAAAAAGTGTTCCTTTTTATCTTCTATAAACACTCTAAAATTCCGCACATGTAGTTTTTTACAGGCCTGGTCTAAGGCTTTTTAAAAATGGCGAATGCTCTCTGAAACATAACGGCTACAGACAAGCTAATTTTCTGTCGATACTGTAACTGGTGTAGTGATCTAAATTTCTCATGTGTGATCCTAGCACGATACTGTTCGTATTTACTAATTTTCTTTGACGAACAATATTTCGATTTGTAACTGAACAGTTAATTGTATGACGTACACTGTTAATATTATCCTTAGAGGTGTTAATACTATGAACTGTAGTAGGGCTGAGGAAACACAGCTATCGCACCTCTCTGCTAAACAACTATATTTGTTCGAATCACTATATTTTTTAAATTTATTATTTTATTATCGTTGCTGCACTTTATCTCTTACTCGATCACCTATCCATCGTGCACCAGACATGAAACGAGTTGTAATAGTTTAATTGTCTCTTTGTACCTGCCTGATAGCTTCTTGTTCGGCAGGGAGTACATCCATTTAAATGACAGGAAGGGGGGACAGTGGGCTTGTGCTCTCTCAGCGGAAAAATTATTTATGCCTGCCGTTATCACTCTTTACCGCTTCAGGCAATCGAAATTGCAGGGTTTTCATTGGTAGTAAGCGGACAAATTAAGAAACTAAGGTGGTCGAAAAGGGTTACAACAGATAAGGAAGTAAGTTATCGTAAGAATATCCGTATATTAGAACCAGGAGCTGTAATACTGAGAAAAAAGGCCTTTCCAAAATTTCGGCTGTCGCCGATAATTTACTGCAGACACTCATACGATTAATACTGGCACATAAAAGGAAATACGCATTGTTAGCAAGTTACCAAACAAGCAGACTCTTACCCCATCTGTTGCTAGACTGAGCTACACTCTGCAGCATGTCTATAATTATGACTGAAACTGTTATGGACACCGAGAACAAACGTGTGAGCTGTAGTTGATGTTTCAATTCCTCACGAGTGGCGACAAGATATTAAAGAATGAGCAGCGACAAGACCTTACAGAGTAGTGGACAACTAGCTGTTTGTCTGGAAGCTAACTTTAAGCCCGACATTGAAGATATCTTCAGGGGAAAGTTCTCGTGAAAATCCAGAGAGGACGTGGCAGTTCGGTCGAGATGGGGGTAGGGGGGGGGGGAGGGGGAGGGAAAGAAGAAACTGGTGCGAATCTCTTCTGAGCACGTGGCGATGTTCGAAATGGTTTGCACCATCCAGCAGGCTGCTACAACGGCCCTGTCTGAAGGAGTTGCCATGGCCACTATTTAAACCGTGGCGCTTCTCTGCCGGCTTCTTCACGCATCACTGTCCAGCAGAACTAGATGCTTGCCCACAACAGACCAACGTATCAAGAACTGAACCCTGATCTGTTGTCGCTGCCATTGTGTAAAATCACCTAAATCGCAAATCCAAGCTTACACACCTCACAAATACTTCCTGTGTGACGACTATCTGACCCAGTATCGCCGGCCGGTGTGGCCGTGCGATTCTAGGCGCTTCAGTCTGGAACCGCGTGACCGCTACGGTCGCAGGTTCGAATCCTGCCTCGGGCATGGATGTGTGTGATGTCCTTAGGTTAGATAGGTTTAAGTAGTTCTAGGGGACTGATGACCATAGATGGTAAGTCCCATAGTGCTCAGAGCCATTTGAACCTTTTTTGACCCAGTATCGCAGAACCACCTGGCCTACCCCAATTACAAACAAGACCAGTCCAAGTTGCAATTTTTTATTTTTTATTGATTCGATGATTTGTTTCGGACCGACACCCATTTTGAAATCACCATAACATAGTCGAAAATGGCATTTCCGAAGATGTCAAAAACGTGCAATGAACATTTACAGTGCATAGAGATAACTCATCGAATGAACAAAACCTTGGAACGGTTTTTCGTTCACTGATTACCAGATGTTGCTGACCCAAACCACTGCAGCATACTGGAAGTTCGTAAAACCACCCATGTTAACTATGCCAAATGTACAACCCTTGCACAATTGCATCATCTACACAGCCTCAACTCGAATGATCTAATAAATATAAAGTAAACGCATTATTCACGACACTAAACTTACATTTCGCACCCCAACAACTACATGCACTGCACCCTCACCATGAAAGATATTGAGTTCAGATCCACAGTTTTCTACACCGTCAGTCGAGCTCACCGTCATCATCTCAACAGTTTTTTGTGTCGCATCCCTAACATGAAAGACATCCAGTTTAGGACCACTGTTTTTCACAACATTCACTCTCTTTCAACGTCCACATATCGTCCAACAGATGACGATAACAGCCACAGCCACCTTCCATTTTAACATCCAAGTCACCTATTCCAAAAAGCAATCCAACTTTATCTTCAGCCACACCAAAACATCAGCTTAAAACCTATACCTAACCTTGTTTCGCCACATAAAACATCAAAACAAAGCAGCAGCATAGCA
Source organism: Schistocerca piceifrons (assembly GCF_021461385.2). Classification (NCBI taxonomy): domain Eukaryota; kingdom Metazoa; phylum Arthropoda; class Insecta; order Orthoptera; family Acrididae; genus Schistocerca; species Schistocerca piceifrons. The sequence goes on along the minus strand of NC_060148.1, from coordinate 69,540,078 downwards.
TTCCATCCATATGTCTGTTCCGTCAGCTCCAACGAGATCTTCATCACTCACATGTTATCTCAATGCTACAACTATATTTTAATGCAAATTGATACAGTCACGTGACACAGTCCCAGTCACTATACACTCTACAAAGCACAGATAATTACTACAACATACAATCATATGGTACTGCCAATGGGTGCTTGTGAGATATCCTGATACCAGCACCTCATTCTGCAGATCAGAAACCCTGGGATTGGTGATACACATGAACAAAAACACTGCCACATTTTCCATAAACTGAACAATCTATTGAAAAAGGATTCATTCTCCTCTCATCCATAACAACCACACGTTACCAAACAACCTCAACAAGGCAGACTCAGTGCTTCATATCTTAAAGATATACTCACTGTATCTAATGACTGCTCGACAATTCGGTACATACAGTGTCACACAAATACGACCACCATGTCTCTTGGTCCCAGTTTAAAATACCTGTCTATAACGCCACAAAACGAATTAAATATAGCATTTACAACACAAGACTATAAAGTCACACATTTTGTGAGTGTGTGGGTTGGTGCTATTCTGTCATTCTGCACAGCAGATTAATCTGAGATGTACCCTTTACCCTTTGGCCCCTGCAAGATGCAATTTCCACCCCCACACTACTACAGAAGTCAGACGGACACTCCTAAAGTTCTAAAGAGAAATGCGTGAAAAACTTTCAGCAATAAATACCTTCTGGAGTCGTCCACTGTAAGGAAATGACATAAAAATTCACAAAATGTCTTACGTAACTAGTGGGATACCTGGGTACTGGAGTAGTGCTAGTTAGTGTAAGATAAACATGAAACTAACGAAAATATTTATTTATTTTGCAAAAATTCTGAGAAATCACAATAGCACTTTTAGTTATGAATAGAACACATTATTTGCGGGTTCTTTTCAGAATGTGAAGTTACCTCTTAAGGATAGGATTCGCTAATGAAATTTCTATACAAAGTTTAAGATTGTTATTGACTTGGCAGAATGGCTGAGAGCCGCACCTACTCAACTTGAATAATTATCAGTTAGAATGTTGCTAGGTACAGTTGAGGCTGTCACGTGTGATATGCAGTGAAGGGTACTGTTGTGGAGGAAATGTGGGGGTCGAAGAGCTGTAGCTGTGATGACTGCTGTCTGCACCGCTCGCTGCCGACAAATAAGATAACTCTCGTTCTATCTGGATTGACCTTCGCCAATCAAACTCTCCCTACACCTTGATGAAGTCAAGGACTGCTATTCGCCCCTAGTCTATTGGCGTGGTACACCGGTCAGATAACCAGTCCACCACGATGCCACTCAAAAATTCGCTCGCAGGCGTTTAACTATTACTCAGTCCATTCACACTGCACAATAAGTGTGTCGGCTAACACAGTGAACAACGCTTAATCGCAAGGACTCAATATAGAGTCGCACTTCGATTCGCTCTCGACAGAGGTGCTCTCCCAGTGAAGTACTGAGGAGAGACTTGTTCCTCGCTCTTTGAGTACATGTACGAATGCACACGCTCTCGTTACGTGTTCTCGCTCGAAGAGCGACAACGGAATGGACCCTCTGCACGCCAGACGTGAAGGGGTATATCTTTCGACCTCTTCCATTACTCCTTCAGCTCAAGGCGTCAGAAATATCGTCTGCCAATCAGCATTGCTCTTCTAAAACGGGAGAATGACGTTTTGTTTAAGGTGACCAATCCGGAAATATGTAGTATCGGTGTTTGGCGTTTGCTGTCTCCCTGTGAAAATCTCTGAAACTGCATTCTAAGTGTAAAGAATGCGTAGGCTGGCCGCTCCCACACAATGTAGCGGAATTTGCTTTTAAGCCGAACACGGGGTCGTCCTTTCACTCGGGCTAACGCTGTCTGCTCTACAGGCAGTCACTGGCCGATGTAGACAGCTTGTGACCGGCCTCCTGGGGTGCAGTTGCCTCTCTCGAGCTAAAAGCTCCTGTGACCGTCGTGTCTGGAACGTATGTGTGTACGCCAGCCTCGAGTATTTCAACCACGGTGCGCACTTGCGATTTATTAGTTATCTGCATATCGTTTACATGAATTCATACAATACTGACTTTATCTTATCGAGTTTGGGCTCGAATGAAGCGTCTTGATGTACAGAATATGATTGTGAGGGCGGAATATGTAACCAATGAAGGAGACCACGACGTCTTACAATTTCAGGAAATTCTTATGAGAGGCTGCTCATGACTCCATTACTTTCGACCTGCTTAAAAAACTCTTATTTCCTACTAGCTCTAGTCAAGTTGTGTGATATCATACTGTATGCAAGTTTATATCCCAAGGCTCACCTATGATTTAAGGGTAGTGTCTTTGTATACTAATCAAAACGTCATGGGACCCAGGATCAAACCTCGCTACTGCTTAAATTTAGAATAAAAATCATCAGTAATGATGGATGGGGGGATAGAGCTTCAAGGCACTTTCTTCCCCTGCTCCTAAAACCCTGAAGAGTCAGCAGTGCTCAAAGGCATGAGAATGCAGAAGGTAATGGGAACCACTGGTGTCTGTCCACAGGACATGTGGCCTATAATTGAAAAGTGGTATGATGACCCCTCCATTGGCGAAATATTCCGCAATAGTCGCACATTCGGATCTCTGGGAGGAAACTGGCAAGTGCCAGGTGTCCCAATGAATTATGTTTACTGTATAGCTCCTTGTCTGGCACAACATGCTTCTTTTGTTACTGTAAATCTTACTCAACAGCATATCTCCATCTGCCTCGATAACTTCACCTCTTGGTGTAGCCTCTGCTACATCAAAATCACTTATGTTAAAAACCCAAGGAATTATTACAATAAATACCGCCAATCATTTCTCTCTCCCTAACTTCCACCATGGCACACAAACAGGACTGTGTGGTGGTACCCTCTTCAAAGGTAAGCTGGTTCGAATCCAGGTGATGGAAGAAATTTGCATTGCTGGTATTTCCCCAGTAATGGGAGGGGGAATTGAAGCATAAGGTTTCTCATCACCAGACCTCGTGTCAGTGTTCTACATTACATTACCTCTCCTCAGTGTATCATGATACACTGATGCCTGTGACACTGTTGAAGGTGACACATGTGGTGTCGACGATACTCGCCTGCAGCAAATCGACAATCGACCACCGCAGAGATGCTGTACACCTAAGCAGCATCGCCACCGCCTATGAGAAAGAAGTAGTAAGCCACTCCTCCTGTAGCTTCGAGGCGCCACACACGACAAGTATTTCCAGCTCTGCCAGTGCCTGGTACGAGTTCTGCCAGAGTCCAGCCTGACTTCTGTTCCGTCTACGAGGGTATCAACAGTTCCATGACGACTGCAAAGAAGCGACGAATTTCTGCCTTCAGAGTGCAGTGTCGGCGTAACGTCACTCAGTCAAGCCTAGGCCAAGCATGCACGTACAGAGAGTCGAGGGCCAACAACAGACACATATTTGGCACAGTTGTAGTAAACGTTCAGTGCTCATCATGTGCAGACTTGCACTGTAATGCCGCTCAGTGTTTTCAGCAGCTCCTGTGTATTTGGACCCCAATTAATACCACACGTGCTCACACAGCCACAGCCACGACGAGCTAAAGATAAGTGTATTGCTTTCCAAACAATAAGGCGTTCTGATCATTGACTGTTTCATCTATCTACTTGTAAATTTAATAAAAGCATGAGACAACAACATGTGTGTCAGATGTGGATGTTAAGCTCTTAACGCATCCATTACAGTCATGTACACTCAACAGATAACACCGAGTCACAGTTCTCTCACAATGCAAGGACAGTGCCCAATTACGTGGAGGAAGATAAGCGCTTGCAGTAAGGCGGTGGACTTGCTGCTCCATTCCTCTCTGCTGACATGGGCAGAGGACTCCCACTTTCTCATATCTTGGAATAATCACGCATCCCCAGCTTACAACAAACTCAAATTAAGAAGACAGGAAACTCGACAATGTGGGGATTCCATCATTCAGCCATCCTCTGTACTTGGGTAAAACCCACTGAACGAGGCGATGCTGTGGTAAGCTGTTGGCTCCAAACTTGATTTTCGACCATATTTAGTTTCTCTGCGATGTCCCTACACAGCTTAAGGTGAATGACACGACGATTCCTATGGATGGACGCAGCTGTCCTGCTTCCCCGTTCTTCCCAATTCTGGGTTATGCTCTAATAGCTGTTTCACCAACAGGACGTTAACCCCTGATCTTGTCTCTTCCTTCGTCTTTCCAAAAGCCTTAGTGGCCCCAGTGTTACTTTCGCCAATATAGCTTGGATCTCAGCAATCTCAAAAATTTACCATTCCTTACAGTCTTAGAACACCTTGCATTCTGTATCATATTTGCAGTATCAGACGCAACCTCTACCAGCTGATTACATTGCCCTCTCTTCTGAAGTTCATCAGACTTTGCCACAAATTGTAAACGTCCCATAAACTTGGGGAACACAAGCAATTTTTCTCGCCTATCCTCTGGATACCTAGGCTTCTGGTGCGCCTATACCAACATGTCATATCCACCCTCCACTTGCCACACTTCTGTATCCTATTCGAGCGGAACTTCAGCTGGCTAGTTCTTCCTGTTCCAGAATAGTATGTAGACACTTACTCCTCCAACCAGCTATAATCCTAGCGTCTACGCCTCTTCAATATGTAGATGATCCCGCTTCCAGCCTCCTGACCACTGTCATCCCTCCCTCAACCTCCTTCTACCCACATCAACTTGTCAATCATACTTCCCAGCCCACTCCAACACCTTGAATACATACACCCTTTCTGGCCGGCACCTGCATCATACTGTATTACCCTCGTAGTAGTTATTGGGAACTGACTGCCAGTGACTTGCCAGAAGCAAGAGCCTTATCTTCACCATAGCACCATCATCAGCTTCAATGTACATGTGTTTATGTAGAGACGCTATGTCTTTTATTTTTTTGAAACCTATCATTTTATTCATTCTCCCATAAAAGCTATACTGGCCTAACTTCGATAGGCTGAAGAGCAGCAAAGTGTCCGAAGCTTGCGCACCACACGATAATGTTGTGGGAGTGGAATGAATAACAAAGAAAATGGAGTGTTTACGACAAAGTCGTGCATTCGGCCTTTCACAGAATGTGCCGGTGTATAAGAATCTTTCACAACTTATTCGTCTTACTGGGTATACATTTGCGCTCAACACGCCAATGAACTATACAGGGTGAGTCACCTAACATTACCGCTGGATATATTTCGTAAACCACATCAAATACTGACGAATCGATTCGACAGACCGAACGTGAGGAGAGGGGCTAGTGTAATTGGTTAATACAAACCATAAAAAAATGCACGCAAGTTTGTTTTTTAACACAAACCTACGTTTTTTTAAATGGAACCCCGTTAGTTTTGTTAGCACATCTGAACATATAAACAAATACGTAATCAGTGCCGTTTGTAGCATTGTAAAATGTTAATTACATCCAGAGATATTGTAACCTAAAGTTGACGCTTGAGTAACACTCCTCCGCTGTTCGATCGTGTGTATCGGAGAGCACCGAATTACGTAGGGATCCAAAGGGAACGGTGATGGACCTTAGGTACAGAAGAGACTGGAACAGCACATTACGTCCACATGCTAACACCTTTTTATTGGTCTTTTTCACTGACGCACATGTACATTACCATGAGGGGTGAAGTACACGCACACACGTGGTTTCCGTTTTCAATTACGGAGTGGAATAGAGTGCGTCCCGACATGTCAGGCCAATAGATGTTCAATGTGGTGGCCATCATTTGCCGCACACAATTGCAATCTCTGGCGTAATGAATGTCGTACACGCCGCAGTACATCTGGTGTAATGCTGCCGCAGGCTGCCACAATACGTTGTTTCATATCCTCTGGGGTTGCAAGCACATCGCGGTACACATTCTCCTTTAACGTACCCCACAGAAAGAAGTCCAGAGGTGTAAGATCAGGAGAACGGGCTGGCCAATTTATGCGTCCTCCACGTCCTATGAAACCCCCGTCGAACATCCCGTCAAGGGTCAGCCTAGTGTTAATTGCGGTATGTGCAGGTGCACCATCATGCTGATTCCACATACGTCGACGCGTTTCCAGTGGGACATTTTCGAGCAACGTTGGCAGATCACTCTGTAGAAACGCGATGTATGTTGCAGCTGTTTGGGCCCCTGCAGTGAGGTGAGGACCAATGAGGTGGTCGCCAATGATTCCGCACCATACATTTACAGTCCACGGTCGCTGTCGCTCTACCTGTCTGAGCCAGCAAGGATTGTCCACGGACCAGTAATGCATGTTCTGTAGATTCACTGCCCCGTGGTTTGTGAAACCCGCTTCATCGGTAAACAGGTAGAACTGCAACGCATTCTCTGTTAATGCCCATTGACAGAATTGCACTCGATGACTAAAGTCATCACCATGTAATTGCTGATGTAGCGACACATGAAACGGGTGAAAGCGGTGACGATGCAGTATGCGCATGACACTACTTTGACTCAGTCCACCGGCTCTCGCAATGTCCCGTGTACTCATGTGTGGGTTCATGGCAACAGCAGCTAACACACCAACTGCACCCGCTTCTCCTGTGATGGGCCTGTTACAGACCCGTTTGCGTGGTACGACCATACCTGTTGCATACAGTTGGCGGTAGATGTTTTGCAATGTGCGGCGCGTTGGATGCTCTCTGTCCTGGTACCGTTCTGCATACACCCTGCAAGCTTCAGCTGCATTTCGTCGACACTCGCCATAGATGAGTATCATCTCCGCCTTTTCAGAGTTCGAATACACCATGGTCACAGTTCCTACAACACTACACTATCACAGACGTCTGGTAACACGGTGTACTACAGTTGGTCTGCGTGCGGAGACGAATGCAGAATAACAATAGCAGCAAGCGCTACATGCGGACATTGCGACAGCTATACCAAACCACAACAGTGCGCTACAGCCACACTCGTAAACACGGTCGTCATCGTAAACATGTCCCTGCAGATGCTGCTCGCCGACCGTGGCCCGTGTTTGTTACAAGACGCAACTGAATGTCGGAGGTTTCAAGCGTCAACTTTAGGTTACAATATCTCCGGATGTAATTAACATTTTACAATGCAACAAACGGCACTGATTACGTATTTGTTTATATGTTCAGATGTGCTAACAAAACTAACATGGCTCCATTTAAAAAAAACTTACGTTTGTGTAAAAAAACCTACTTCCGTGCATTTTACTATGGTTTGTGTTAAACAGTTACACTAGCCCCTCTCCTCACGTTCGGTCTGTGGAATCGGTTCGTCAGTATTTGATGTGGTTTACGAAATATATCCAGCGGTAACGTTAGATGACTCACCCTGTATACATTGGATGATGTGTAGCATATCAGTATCATTCTCCTTTGATTTGTACTCCGAACAGGAATAGTGCTCGAGCAAAACGACCATCAGGACTTCTCAGAATGCAGTAGGTAAAACCGTCATCAAGCTGAGGCCTGGTTTGGTCACCACAGTGCTTCGTCAGCCACTGTCCTACTGCAGGTTGTCGTCACTCGCCGTCTTCCTACTTCTGAACTAACTTACCCAGTTAATAATTGTGGGACACAGTTAATTATTGGGTCTCTGAACAATTCTACAGTTCCAACATTTTCGATTTCCATAAATCAATGTCAGAGGTGAAAGAAGAGATAAGTGACAGAAGGAATCTCGGGAGCAATGGCTGAATCCCAAATCTCTGGAGTTGTAATCCCACATTCATCCACTCAGCAGATGAGGCATGTATGTCCCAATTGCATTTATTGCTGCATTATTATCATTACACTAGGTACGAGTGAGACGAAGTAATTACATTTTTCTCCGTGCTTTAGAATGTATGCAAACAGAGTATTAACAGTAAATCGTTCATTGTGGTAAAGGTACTTCCAAAATCGTCAGTTACTGTATTTTGTTGTGCTTTTTCTCGACAATCTCGTGCTAACGAAATAAACTGGCGACAAATATGCTCCATCACTTTTTTTTACGCTGCGTGGTGGGGTCACTAAGTTCACGGAGGAAAGTGAAATATCACAAAGTCGAGAATTCAGCCTGCATCCAATTTCTTTGTACAGGACGCCAATGGAGTTATGTCAAAAGAGTATATTCTATATGGACGTAGTTAGATATAAAAAAATAAGTATCCAACGGATCAATGTATGGACGATCACACCTTCCTCAGATATCTATGTGTCTCGCTGTCCCCCTTGCTTTATTGCGGATCGTTCTAGTAATTCTGCTTAGAAAGACTTCCTCAACACTTGTGTCAATTTTCCATTAATCTTTCAACGTTGAGCCACATAAGGCTTTATTATTCTTCATATTCAGTTATTTGCGTGGTAAGATCAAAAGTCTGTCATGATGATTTCAAAAGGTTGTTGAGGTGGTAATGTTGGGATTTCGTGGTAACCATTTTAATATGTCTTTAAATGTTGCAGAACCAAATAGAATCCGAGAATAAGTTGTTCATTAAGAAACCCACACATCTGAACAACGAAACGAGACTCAAGCTCCTTCCTTCTACAACCACACAAGATCCGTGACTGCCTTGTCATGGAGCTGAGATACTGAAAACTTCTGTTGTACAGAGAAATGGAAGTTCCCATTCATGCAAACTTCAAGAGAATGTGGTCCTGACAGGTATTCTGATCACACAATGACCCACATAAGGTGAGGTAGGTTCCCTTGCAACTCTTGCTGATAATGGGTACTTCCCTTAGACAAGAAAACAATATTTTTCCTGAGCAAACAGTGGTATATGGCACATTTATAAGTAAACAACACTCTTGAGCGAGACATGGCACAAGTCGCCACAACAAAGTACAGTAGGTTACAAATCGTTGCTCTACACCATTGTCAGATAATTCAGTAACAAACATGGGCCTAAATCCTTTCGTATTCATATTTTTTCAGTGTGGTCGTGCATTGTTGAAGAAGATGCTTGAAGTCCAACTGCTCTTTTGCAAATTATTTTCATTGGAGACTGCTAATCTGATTAAGAGTGGGTGACACACGTTTCCTGTCACTTTTTATTGCTTCCAATATGTGGTATGTTTTTGAGACAGCCTAAAAATACAGGACATTTATCTCAATCAGGCATGGCTACTTTACGAGGGGGACTGAGGCAAATGGTCTCATCATACCTTACATAGGTTTTCCTATCTGCGGATGTTCATGCACCCACGAATCCTCCACTAATCTCTCCTTTACAAGATAACTGTTGGTCCATGGATTCGGAACTCAAAGACTGCAGTGCTGAAACAAAAATATAATTCTGATAACATTGTTTTTTTGCCATCTTCAGTGCAGGACTATCAATAAAACCTATTTACTTCCTCATTTTTACTATGTCAAGAGCGATACAGGGACTTCTTGGACACCCTGTAGATGAAATAGACGTGCATAGTAACACGATATCTGTCTTTCTTAATACTCCTACTTTGTGTTGACATGCCGCCTTACATAGTTCTGGGTAACTGAACCTGGGTAATGTGGGTAAACGACGCCCAGGCTCGTCATCCAGAGAAGACTTTGGATTCAGCTGCCTGCAGTGTACGGCCACCACCTACTTGCTGTCGTTTTCTTGCAGACGGGGAGTGGCAGCTGGAGGACAGAAGCCACGATACGCTCTCCGTGGACACTGACTGCGTGCAGCTGTTGGTGAACGCCCTGGACCACCCCACGTGTCCGCTGGAAGACCTGCCACTGGAAGCCGTGAAGCAGCGCGAGCGGTGCCGCGAGCAGCTGTGGGACGACGTGGTGCAGAGGTCGCCCCACATACCCGTCACCAGCTACCTGGCCTACACGCAGAGGGTGGACGTCAACCTCTGTCTGCTGGCCTGGATGGCTGTCAACTCGTACGGCATTTGTCAGGACGTCCCGTTTAGTATGATACAGTCGGTGCACGATGCTCGCTGCTATTTCAATAGTCCTGACGATCAATCATGTCTGCAGTCGAACGCTACAGACGCCATCTGCTCTGTTTCCAGAGCTATTCTGTTGCTAAAGTGTCGCGACTTTTCCGTCATTCGGACTTCCCATAATTGTACGTTCACTAGGTTCGGATTTGGAGTATTCCGTAGTACTAACAGGATGCTCTATCAAAAGCTAACAGAAGAAACACTAAACTACAAGAACAGTTTAAACAACGCCACCTTGAAATACAAGGATTTCAAAATAGACAGCTTGAAGCCTTTAGAAATCTCATTTATACTGATAAATATCATTTTCCGTTTTTCGACTGCCGGAGTATACATGTATCTTCCCCAGTTACGCAACTTGCCTGGAAAGATACTCTTGTCCTTTCAGATCACGTGCATAGTCCAGATCCTGTGTTCTGAGGTCGTGTATCGTATGGCAGGCGTCCCTGACTTACCTACAGCAGTGCTGATAGACAGCGCCCTCACACTTCTCAGCTGTATCTGGCTGAACTCATTCTGCTACCAGATGTATTCTTGTGTTCGCCATCTCAGGCTTCCTAACCAGCTACTACCTGCTGAAGTAAGCCAGTTATTCTGTCGTGAGGTGCTGTGTGTGCTTATACCGTGGAGTATAGTATGTGTGGCAGCTGTTGCTTTGGAAAAGACGAGTAAATATTACCTGATCTACAGTCGTATGGTAGTCCTTGCAGGGATTTCAGTGTCTGTGGCATTCAATTTGGTTTGTCTCGGACTGCTTGGATACATGTACCTACGTAATCGGTGCTCCATGCGGCAACTCGAAATTGTTGATAACAAGAAATTTGCCTCAAAGAAGGAATGTCTTTTTATGTCAGTTAAGGCCATTATATTAAGTGGAACAGGAATTATTATTAGAACTGGGTTCCACCAAGCTCAGGGAATAGCGCAGGTAGTGTACTATATGCATCTAGTTACGATGGTGCAAGGACCAGTGCTCTTCGTCTGTTTCGTTTGCAATGGAACGACGCTCCCCATACTCAAGAACAGGATACTTCTTTGGTGGGACCCAACCAACATCCCTGCAGGTCTAGAGCTGTGTTCGGCAGCCGAGAGGAATCTGGCCAGGAGAAACAATGAACAGTCTCCCTTTTCAGAATCCTCGCTGTAGCCTCCTTCAGTATTTTTCGCAAATAACTGTTTCCACACTACACTGCATTAAACCCAGCAATAACAATGGACTCTACCTGGTATGACAATATTAAATGTCATTAAATCTGATATGGTACAGCCAGTATTTCTCTTTCCTAACGTCTCCTTCATTTATAACTGTGTGCTTATTTGTGAGTGGTAGCCTCTGTCTACCTATTCTAATGCACTGAGACTACTTACTAAAATTGTTGGGAAATGCTTCGTGTATACAACAGGCTGCGTCAATCACACGGCCTGTTATATACAAGGAAAACGCAGCACGTTGTCGGAGGAATTCCCGTTCGTCAGTGTCATCTACCGTGGCGATGGTGCATTTCTGGACACCTGTTCGTAGGACGTTTTTTCTCCGTTTTCCTTCGAGGATCTGTCTTTGCAGTTTGTCGGTTTTATTAATGTATAATGTATGATATTAGTATATAACATTATGTCTGAAACAAGGAAATTTTCCATATGTGTGTGAAAGATGTACTTTTACATGATTTGTAATTCAAGTACCATGACAAGAGACATTCAGATACTTATAAAATCAAAAGAGAGGGGCCAATGACTGAAGTGGTGTGTGCATGAAAGTGTAAATGGGTTTGTTCAGCTTATTAGTGGTTCGATTACATAGAGTGGCTCAAACAGGTATAGTAATAAAGTAACACATCACGTGTTGTGTGAAATGTGGCTTGAAGTGAACGCAAAGTGTCGAATGGCAGAGTTATAAGAGATTAGTATTATTGGGTTTGTGAGACAAGATGGTGATTTGTTAAGCTAGAGGTTTGTAAGGGTACTATGGCAGATGTTAAAAGTTAATGTTCCATGTGCCACTCTTGAGCAAGGAAGAACATTACTTAAAGGCGTATTTACAGGAACAGTACTGTGGAAGGATAAACTTGTGCCAGTACTGTGAGTCCTGGTAAACATGTGCCATAGTAGCTTCACCAGAAGCACACAGTACGCCGAAATTGTTGTGATTCGTAATCAATAGACGATCTCCCATTTGTTCAAATAAAACCTGAGTGAGCAAAGTAAAGGAGTGTCTGTGTGAATTTAGTGTCCAGCCCAACTGAAAATCCTGTGATAAATAGTACTACGTGGAGTGATTTTCGTGAATTTTGCACTTAGCAGGGACCCGCAGTATTAACCGCGATTTTCGTACTGGACGCAGTGGAACCAGAGGCCGCAGCGCCACGAGGGAGGCAGGTGCCGGGTGCAGCCCGCCTGGCCGCAGGGGGGCGCCGGCAGCTCAACACATTCTGTAAAACCGTTTGACGAAGATTTGCAGGCCGTGCGCCTCGATTCTGTCAGCGCAGCGCCAAGCCAACCCTGGCCCGCTCTGCGTGAAGTCACAAGAGCGCGCCGCGGCCTTCTCTTTAGGTGGTGGCGGCCAGAGCCGACACGGGGCCCACCCAGACAAGCGTCCTGCACCACCGGGACACGCGTAAAGTCGGTCCGACACAGTGGTCGCCAGCCGAGCCTCGACCCGCTGGAAAGTATCGAACCTCATCGCTCGAAAGCCAGTAGTTAACGGCCCTCGTGCTACCTACTTACCCCCAGGCAGGATCCCGAGTTCCGACCGCAGTACTGGGAACATTCACAGCCGAGTCCAGGAAATAACTTTCGACTGGCTGCACGAAATATACAGTTCAAACTCAACAGGAATTGTTCAAGGAATAGAGCAACATAATCGCACAAGAACAAGCCGGGATCAGCGGCAACCACAGCACAGGAGACCCGGTCCCAGCACTCAGCAGCAGCGCGACGCAGGCTGAACGCAACACGGCAGGCGCGACGCCAGCACGCTTTCTCGTGGACGGCGAACGCGCCTTGCATTGGTTGTGGCATGCTGGACTGCTCTTTGAAACGTTACTTTTGAACTTCGCATGCCAAAGTGTGCAGTTTACTAAAAACGTTGCTGGAAACAGGTAAGTACTAGCGCTGCTTGGTGATCACCATTCGACAGACGCAGAGACGCCACGTGGGACAGTCACGTCTCCACTGCTACACACCAGCAACACGGCTGACATCGCTAAAGGTCGAGGATCGAAAGAAGAGCCCTGTACACAGATGACACTGCGTACTGTTGTCAGGGCCCGACATGTGGCAGAATTAACGAGCAGGTCAGCCCCTTCACAAACAAGCAGGAATCATCGCTAAGCAAGTCGAGTAGGTTAAAATACAGTGGATCCACGAAATCTATCCTTCATCACCAACCTGTGATCTTCAACCACCCCTACTTTAAATAAATATTTATTCCTCACGTCATCTTCAGAGGTACTCTGACAGTCAGTTATAAACAATGAGGAAATACGCCAACTGGAAAATAAGATGTTATAACACAGAGAGATGTTGTTTCGCCCCTCAGTGTGAAGACTGGTTTTAAAAATAGCTCTCCATTCTACTGTATAACTTGCAGTCCTCTTCATCTCCAAGTAAATACTGCAGCCCACATCCATCCCAATCTCCTTACTGTATTCACCACCCGGTCTTTGTCTAGGATTTTTAACCTCCACACTTCCCTTCAGGTTTAAATTGGTTACCCGTCGACGTCTCAGAACGTGTCCTACCAACCGCCCCTCCATTTGGTCAGGTTGCGCCTCGCATGTTCCCACATTTCTCAGGAATCCAAACTTATCTTCCCTGAGGTCGGCGTCTACCAGTTTTTTCATTCTTCTGTAAAGAATTTGAGTTAGTATTTTACAACGACGAGTTATTAAACCGATAGTTCAGTAATATTCACACCTACCAGCAACTGCTTTCTTTGGAAATGATAACATTACATTCTTCACCTGTCTCATACGCCGGGCACAACAGGTGGGAGAGCACCGCCGTGGCCGGCTCTCCCGAGGCTGCCAGTAATCCTGCCAGAAGACTGTTTACTCCCGGGGCCTCGTTTCGACTTAGATATTTCAGAACACTGTCAAATTTGATCTCGCACGGTTACATCTCCCACCTCATTTACATTCATGAGCACTTCCCTATCTGTAATATTACCTTCAGTGAGATATAACTGACATAACTACATTAGCAAAAAACAAAACCTATGCGATGTCATGACAGTAGAGATTCTAAATATGTTGTAGCTATGCTATTGACTATACAAAGACATAGACCACTACACCATTCAGACAGCTGTTTCTCCTACATAACATGGCACTTACCTCTGACTTACAAAGTTATCTTACAAATCCTTCGTACCATACTAGAGATTAGTTCCTAAGCATTAGTCTTAAAGACTACTGGTACAATGTAACAGGACACAAAATGCCATAACGATCGACAAACAATCGGAGGTGATGCTTTTTTAAAGGAAGGTTTTAACCCACTCATAAGACGAATGCCAGGACTTAGCTGTAAGAATAACATCGTCCTCCAATCCGCCAGGATTACACGCTGTGTCCAAACCAAATAAGAGCCTCAGATTTAAGATGGACAGCATCACTAAATCATTAAGCGCATTTCCGTTCAAAGAGTAACAAGTTTGGTAAGGCTCATTGCTGCTTGTATTAAACTTAAATATTTTCATTTTGACCTCTCCCCTGTCAACAGTGACTGTAATTGGGATCAGCAACTCAGAAACAGACATTCTTTAACAAAATCAGTCTGAAGTAGTCGACGAATGATCTTGACATTAATCACATGTTATTATGACCTGACATATCAGGTGCTGCAGATAAGTGATCTTAAGTATTTCTAAAACATTAAAACTTAATTACGAAACCTTTTAATTTCCTTGATCGCAAAAACACATTGCTTTACCATTCATTACACGTTTCGGTTGCCAATCAACTATTGTTAGATTGTAAAAGAAACAATAAACAGGGAATTGCCTTAGATTTAACCAAATTTAACAAAGTTACGTAGTATTGCGTGATGATATGCCAATCATGGTAAATACAATGTGGCTATGAATTCTGTAGGCTTGAACGCCATCATCTAATAGCATATCTTGGAACTGTGTAAGTAATTGGAAAGTACCTATCGGGTGTATGTGAATAGTAAACTGTTTTCAGATATTAAAGAAATAAGCAAATAGAAATAATGAAAACATACCATGCTGACTAATGAAACACGTTTTCCATAGACTATTGGTTACACCAACGAAGTTACAGAGTTCAGCTCTCAACATATAGTAACAATCGAAACACACTCTTTCGTTAAGAATAAAGACGCTAGCCCAGCTTAAGAAGCGAAAGTAATTTAAGAAAGAGACACTATCTCTAGTTACTTATATCGAAAATGAGTATGAGCAGAAATTAGTAAGTGTAGCTGCCTTTCTGGCCCTATCAGCTGTTCTCTACACTGCTTGGTGAGAAGCACTTCTTTAGAAATTCACGATTGTGTCGTAAATTTAAGGACTTACCTAACAACATGCTAAACAATAGAGCATTTCATATCCATTCTCACAATGACAGATGCAGGGTAATTAAACCAAATGATAGTTTACTTCAAATGTCTGTTCTGAGTCCACTACCACTTCGGTCTGTACATGCACAGCTTACCAAAAGTCTTCAAAAAAATTGATTTATGCTGATGACATTTGCTTGGTGGCTCAGAGCCTCAACGTTTATGATGCTGAAACCTCTCTATCCACTAATATGGAAGTCTTTTTACATCAATAAATAGTGGCTCCACCTAAATCCACAGAAAATAATTGTATCTACATCACATCTATGCAGAAGACAGTCAGAGTGCACACCAGAAGAGAGATTCAGAGACCAAGTCTCGTTGTACTGCATTACACCATAATACATAGGAACAGCGCTAGATAGAACTCTTGACTTACAAGTAGCACCTGAACTCAAAACGAGAAAGAACAGCCTTAAAAATTTGGTGGTATCTAATGGGGAGCTAATGCTCGTGTTTTGAGATCCATAGCTCTAACCCTATCATAGCTGCTCTGTTGCTGAAGATTACTGTTCGACCAGGATCAATAGTGCTCATACTAAGAAGATAGATGTCCAACTGAATCAGGTATTATGGAATGTATTCAGAGTACAATCGCTCTAAGACTTCCTGTTCTCAGCATCATCCCACCCCCAGCTCTAAGAAACCAGCTCTCCTAAACCGAGCGAGGTGGCGCAGTGGTTAGCACACTGGACTCGCATTCGGGAGGACGACGGTTCAATCCCGTCTCCGGCCATCCTGATTTAGGTTTTCCGTGATTTCCCTAAATCGCTTCAGGCAAATGCCGGGATGGTTCCTTTGAAAGGGCACGGCCGATTTCCTTCCCCATCCTTACCTCACCCGAGCTTGCGCTCCGTCTCTAATGACCTCGTTGTCGACGGGACGTTAAACACTAACCACCACCACCACCAGCTCTCCTAAAGGTCTGGAAGAACATTCTGAAGAATCCTCAGCTGGCCAGTCATCGAGATGCTCCACAGGCAGAACATCAACAATTGAAATCAAGGAAACCCTCATCATGCACAGCAGAGAACCTCGTTGTGTCCTCTTTGATTGTCAACCATTTACGGAAAATTCAGTGGAGTCCGTCATCAATAGTCAACAAGCATCTAGTCAGGGACCCATTCATGCAGACAGGATTCGATCTCCCCAGACATCAGTAGAGGATCTCGAAATGGATTAGCAGTGGAGAAGGCTGATGTGTTTATCTCAAGCATGGGGTGAGTGTTCTATTTACAGACAATTCAATGTCACTTTCTAAATATTCCAGTTTCAATGGCCTCAGTATTATCACAACAGAAACATGGTCACATGTTGCAACACGCTTGAGGCAGCTGCATGTCCTGCCCGCTGCTGTGACATCACATGATGATCAAATCTAATGCTAATTCCAGAAATCTCTTTATCCTCACACGTGCTGATTCTGTTATGTGCATGCTTAATCATCAGGACATGTAATTACCCAGGGGCTGTCTTCTGGATCCTGAGGTGTATGTCATAATTTCATCAAATAATTACATATGATTTATCAGTTATGTTTCTCCCATGGTCTTGGTCTCTGTATCCTGAAGTGAACTGGACTGTGGATACTGAAATAGCACTTACCGACGAGAGTCGCGGCACAGTGTCATTTTCACTATATCTTCACTGCTTAGAAAGTATGTTAACTGCCCTGTCGTCGTGCTATATAATTTTTGCATGTTGTTGCATTAAGTCTTGGGATTTCGAGGTCATCTATACTGCAGAGAGGCATATAAACCATACAGTTCTATGATATTATCAGTTCATTTCAGAATGCTACTATTTACCTGTACATACATGTTAGCTTATGGTTCAAAACATGTAAATGTAGGATTACCATGAGATCGTGAGTGTGAAGTTATAGTAGAATCTGAGGATGTCCGTCGTAATGTAAAACACAATTTACAGGTATGAGTTAGGGCGAGCATTGTTAGCCGATGAAGCACACTGAGAAGTTGATGACAAGAGACTACGATCCTTTTCAACTTCCTCTTCACATGAACATCTGTAGCAATAAGGCAACCATCGTCGACCTGTATAAAAGTGTCGTGAAGTTGTATTGGTTATGCAGTGCACTACGGATTGCAACAGACAAATACGGTGGCAAGTATATGTGAAAGCGTTACTAAACGATGTTATATGTTATGTAAGTGAATGTTGCATACAAGATGATTTAGAACAATATGTAAACATATGTATGGTTGCAGCACCAAGGGCTGCTACTATAATCCTATAAATATTGAAACTGTAGAGCCTGGTTTACAGACAGAGAACGGAGATACGACGTCGCTCCTGTTGGATTGAACACAATGGAAGCAGAATTTATATCATAAAAAAACCAATTATTTAAAGAATAATACAGAGATATAAGACAGAACGAATATTAAGAAATGTGTCAACAATTTTTATTTTTTATATTGTGCATGTAAAAAAGGTTAATAAACAAAGTTATTTAAAATGTGTATTTGTCTTTCATTGAAAGAGCACCAGTGCAAAACAAATATTATGCAAGATATTTACAGATATGATAAACACGTCATACTATTCTGCAAACCCTCAATCATACATACAGCAAATATATTCACTCACTGAGTGAATAGAGCCAGTATGGTACAGTGTCAAAAAATTTCGACGATATAAACACACATTTAAAACAGTTTAAGAAGGGTTCAAGTTACTTGCAAATACCCACATACTTAAAACAGAGATATGAGCAACTGAAGACGGTATTGACTTTGTAAGAGGAGGTCCAATAGTACTACCTTCAGGCTTTCTGTTAGGACAATGCTTAGCATTTGATGCTAAAAAGGTTTGCAAATCCCATCTGCCTGTAGATACACACATCAAAATGTATTACATCACATCGGTTCCTAGAGATCCAGAACCTGTACAGAAACCTGGAATATAATCAAGATAAACATCATTTCCGCCCTTCTTATTGGTCATGAAAACCACACATTGCATATTGTTCCACCATACAGCGAGACCTTCAGAGGTGGTGGTCTAGATTGCTATGCACAACGGTATCTCTAACACGCAGCAGCACGTCCTCTTGCAATGATGCATGCCTGTATTCATCGTGGCATGCTATCCACAAGTTCATCAAGGCACTGTTGGTCCAGATTGTCCCACTCCTCAACAGCGATTCGGCGTAGATCCCTCAGAGTGGTTGGTGGGTCACGTCGCACATTAACAGCCCTTTTCAATCTGTCCCAGCCATGTTCGATAGGGCTTATGTCTGGAGAACATGCTGGCCGTGAGATACAGGAGGATTCCAGTTACATTACATTATAGTCAGGCAGAGGTTCCGAAATCAGGTATTGGCTTGTAAGGCATACCCAGGAGCAGTTATAGACGCAGCTCACAATTTAATAGTGGTGAAGAGTAGACTGAAGTTTGAAACATTAGTCAGGAAGAAACAATACGCAAAAAAGTGGAGTATGTAAGTACTAAGTAATGGAGAGGCAAGCTTAAATGTCTCCGAAGCTACTGATACTGCAATATAGCGCATTATCCAGTTCAGTAGAATAAGAAGGACACTTCTATAAAGGGCGATCAGAGAGAAACAGTCCAGTAAACGAAGTTCTAAAACGCATACCTTATGAGCTATGAGCACTTTTTCATGGTCGATATTGTGGAACGAGCACTAAATAGTTTACCGCTCACTCTTTTTGACGTGTCAGTCCTTTTGTATTTCGTTCTTTGTACCTTACGAATATGTCTATAGTAGTGGAAAAGGCCAGTCACTTGTGTCCTGATAGCAAAGTTTAATCATCCTCCACTCGACCGTCATTTCAGCATCGTCAGAGTTCTGAGGTGCAGCGATCATGGTTCATTAAGTTACTTCCTCAGTTTGCACACATACCTGCAAATCCATCGCTATCCTCCGGTGGAAATGATGAAAGTAACTGTGACTGTTCACATGTATGAGCTACGCGTGGGCATTATCGAGGCATTTCGAGCCATGGAACAGAGAATAATTTTAGGAACTGGAAAATATATTTTAGAAAATGCTGCTTGTTCCAGATATAGGCACAGAAGCTCAGGACGACTCACGAGAAATATGCACAGACAGTCCAGTTACGCTGGATTCCCTGAAAAATTACAGCAATCTTAGATAAATAAGGGCATAAATGAGAACTGCGCAAGGGGGAGTGGCACCTCATCTTGGAATGATCAGAAGTAAAAGTCTGCAGTCCTGCGAATGAATTAGGACGCGAGCAGGCCAAAGAGCGAGCCCGAGAAAGTCCAACAGGAAACTAAAGCGGAAATTTTGCGTCAGTGAGGAAATGACAAATGCAGCGCGAAAGAGAAGTGAGAAAGAGTGGTCTGAAACCATGAAAGAGACTATGACAGAAAAAATTTTTTTCAGCTGTTCAACATCGCCATTCTAGCATTTACCACTGTCGCCTAGTGTTACAGCTGTGTCGGCTGTGCAGGGGAGATTAAAGGCTCTCTCCAGCTTGCTGAGACAGTTGAGTCTGGTGGGCCTGGCGGAGGGGCGCGAGCCCGGAAACCGAGGGGTCACTCGACGAACTCTCCTCGGGTTATCAGCCGAGTGGTGGCGTCGTCTCTCTTATACTATGGCCAGCAACTCGCGATCGCGTAAAAGCAGTGGAATTTGGGGTTTCTTCACAGATTTAGGTGATGGGAAATCAAAGTGCAACTGTTGTTCTAAGTGTGTTTCATATAAAGGAGGAAATACATTTAATCTAGCGCGTCATGTTCGACTGCTGCATCCAACAGTGTCTTTGTCAGTCAGGCGCTTAGCGCCCCCTGCTCCTGCATCTTCCGATATTTCTTGGACAAATAACCCGGACAATCCGGAACCAACACCAGCAATTGTCAGAAGCGAACAGCAGTCGGTGCCAGAAAATAACAGTATCACTTCATTATCAGACAGCAGGCATCAATAACACAGGACATTACCGACGTATTTTTCGAAACCTCTTTCGAACAGAAGAAATCAAGAGATAGATTTCACACTTCTGGAGATTGTTGTAAAGGATTATTTGCCCTTCAACATAGTGGAAAGCAAACATTTCCAACGTTTTGTAGGTAAACTAAATGGTGCTTACAGAATGCCAGCTCGGAAGACCATTTCCAATACACTACTACAACAACAGTACACCATGATGAAAGAAATTGTAAGAGTCAAAATAAATTCTGCGGAAGTGGTTGTGCTGACAATTGATGGGTGGACCTCAACCACAAATGAGAATTATTTGCCCGTGACAGCACACTACGTTAAAGACCTGGAGCTGGCATCTTCCCTCCTAGAGTGCTTTAAATACGACGAAAGGCACACGTCACAAAAACTCTCCGAAGAACTGCGACATGTAACAAGGGAATGGGACATTCAATAAAAAGTCGTGTGTGTTGTTAGTGACAATGCTGCTAATATTGTGGCAGCTATAAGACTCACAGCCTGGAAACACAACCCCTGCTTTGCACACACAATCAATTTAATTGCTCAGAATGGGCTTCCACACATTCAACCCATTCTGAATAAAGTAAAAAAAAATTGTTCAATTTTTTTAAAAAAGTTCACAGGCCTGCACGAAACTGAAAATGATGCAGGAACAGATAAATGAGCCAGTTCTGACACAAAGACAGGACACTGTTACAAGATGGAATTCAACCTATGATATGCTGCCAAGAACAATCGAGGTTAAGAATTCCCTAATGACAGTTATCACTTTGAATTATCCAGATGTTCCAAATCTGGGTGCAGAGGACATTGCAAGTGTAACACAGGCCTGTGACCTGTTGAAAGTGTTCAAAGACTGCACGGAGAAAAGGTCAAGTGAAAATGTTTTCACTGCTTCTAAAGTTATACTCCTTAGTCGCTCGTTGAAAAAATGGTGTTGCAGGTTTGTTAATAACACTGAAATTCATGTAGATGTGCAGCAAATGGCCGAAAAGCTAGCTAAGGACCTAAAATGACGGTTTCGAAATGTAGAGGAAAATTCCATTTTCGCAAAAGCAACTTCATTAAATCCCCGGTTCAAATTACATGGTTTTTCTGATAAAAATTCTGCTGAGAAGGTGAAATTAAACCTGATCAGGCACTGTGAGAAATTTGTGACGAACACATCCACAGCTACTGCAACAATCTCAGTTCCAACCACTGAATCTAGTTCTAGTCTCTAGCTCGAATTTGACGAAGTATTTTCCAGGCTGCAGGGTAGTCCACACCCGAGAGCTGCTGCAATAGTGGAAGGGGACAAATATTTACAAGACCCCCGCTACAGAGACAAGGCTGTCGGTATACCCCTCGCTCTTTGAACTTGGAAAAATACGACTGTGTATTGTTGCAACCTCCACGCCGTCTGAAAGAGTGTTCTCGAAGGCAGGACACCTTATAACTGACAGAAGAAATCGGCTGACAGGAAAAAGTGGAACAAATCATGTTATCAAACGGAAATCTCTGAACATTCGCCAAATCCGTTGATGTTTATTCATAAATATATATGTATTTTTTAAAAGTATAATTAGGACAATCCTTAAGTTGACATTTAGTGTAATTATTTCAATAATGTGTAAGAGATAAACAATCCAACATGAACGATTATCTTTCAAGCGTGGATTCGACTGATGCTTCAGTTCCATACTCAGAAGGTAAGCATTTTACTTTCATATTGGCTGTGCGTGCTCACACAGCCAGCCTCTTCGTTTGTATCTTTAATATTCATTTGTCTGCAAGCGCTGCCAACGGTAGGCTACCCGTAGACGCGAAGTATAACTGCACAAACAGTCTCGGGTAATGTTGTCAGCACTGCAGGAAGCAGCTGACGCTGCCTTCTCCTCGCCCCTCACCACACCCGTCCTAAACCTATCGTTCCCCACAAACACCGCGCGATTCGTCGACAGGCAGTAGAGGGAGGACTGAAGTGAAGAGAGGATGAGTGACGTGGGTGAGGGAGAGGGGAACAGAGTGAGTGAACTAGAAAAATGTGTGGAGTGTGCTATCTGTGAAGAGTTTGAAGTACCAGTTCATTGAAATTGAGTGGTTAGTTGACACTTCACTGGAGTATAGCGTTCATTTGAACGACTCATTCACGAGCTCCCCATCACTAGCAGGCAGTCAACTGTTTCGCGATGGCGATCTACCTGCCCAGTCGTCAACCGGTCAGACTTTCGTGTCCTACATGAGACTTCAACCTTGAACCTTGACCATAACTTCTTACCGGATGAGCAACCCGGCCACATCTAACGACACTGGTCAAAACACATCTAGACGTGGAATGTTTATGATGTTATGGCAAATGTGCCAACACCTTGTAGATAGAGTAGGTCGAAATGCACGCTATCTAACGCAGACGGGCGTGAATTCTGGAACAGGATGAGTAGTGAATTCTAATAAGAAAAGTATGCAGCTCCTCGAATACTTATCTTTTAATTCCTCATTGGTTTACAACGTTCTTGATGAGACATTTCATACGATAACTATCAAACTATGTAAGGCTAATGGCGCCTTGCTAGGTCGTAACCATGGACTTAGCTGAAGGCTATTCTAACTGTCTCTCGGCAAATGAGAGGAAGGCTTCGTCAGTGTAGTCGCTAGCAAAGTCGTCGTACAACTGGGGCGAGTGCTATTCCGTATCTCGAGACCTGCCTTGTGGTGGCGCTCGGTCTGCGATCACACAGTGGCGACACGCGGGTCCGACTTGTACTAAATGGACCACGGCCGATTTAAGCTACCACCTAGCAAGTGTGGTGTCTGGCAGTGACACCACAGTTTGTCTACGCCGTACGCTAATGTCTATGTGAAACG
The DNA here is from genome assembly GCF_021461385.2 of Schistocerca piceifrons. Classification (NCBI taxonomy): domain Eukaryota; kingdom Metazoa; phylum Arthropoda; class Insecta; order Orthoptera; family Acrididae; genus Schistocerca; species Schistocerca piceifrons. The sequence goes on along the minus strand of NC_060148.1, from coordinate 69,516,760 downwards.
GTTCTGTACTGTGCCACGTCGGTTGTAGTTCACTGACACTGTTAACGGGTTGCCAGAGTACAGACACACTTCTACAACTATGACTTGGGCCGTTTTTACTTTGACCAACGCTTGTCCTTAACAGGTAATTTTATATAGTCAAACTCTGCTATCTACTATTTGTAGAACTTTTGCCCTACTTCGTTTTCTGACGCTTAAGTGTCAGTTTTTATGTAAGAGGACTATTCTGAGCAAAACCTCACTTTGCTTTTGTTTCCATTCCATCACCTGGTAGCAAGGTGAACTGATGCGACGAAAATGACGTCAATAAAGTAACATCCTATGTTCTCCTACATTTTGAAATCACTAAAAGATTCTTTTACACATCAATAGGAGTAAATATATAGAATTGTGAAATTCGCCTGTACTCCGCCTCTCCATAAACTGATGTCAAAAGTGTTAGCAGATTTTTGTGAACCGAGCTTACACACTCCATGGCTAGCGGCGCCACCTGGCAGTCGGCGCTTTCGTGTAGTAAACACATACACACATATATACATTACATACGCGGCCAGTTCCCTGACGGCCGTAGTACAGCCACTCCCTGGTTCCTGCAGCATTGCGAGTGACGGGCCATATCTACTTCCGCACATGGGCTGTGTGATAGTTACCTCTGTCAGAGTCTGTGCATTCCAACACAATAGTGGCATTATGAGCAGTGGACCTGTATGGCTGACGTTGCACACTGCGTATCCAGTACGACCTACTTTAGGCAAGTTCAGTGCTTGATTTGTGATGGTACGCATAGGTACTCCCCACTGGTGTCTCGGTCTTGGGGAAAAAAAAGGATCGATACTGCAAATTTTGAGATGTGGTATGATAGAACATTATCTTTTTAGTAGTAAAGATGTTGTACCGTCACTTTTGAAATGCGCAGAACAGCGTTAAAATACCGTCTTAAGAGGCCAATTGCAGAAACACACATCTACACATCTGCCCCCCCCCCCCCCCCCGCTGCCACCCTGGAAGGTCACACCAGTATCGGAACCTGTTTTTTACAAATCAAGCACTAGCTGAGGTTAAAGCTGTACACCACTTACCAAATGCACTTCATGTCATTATTTTTGTCACGGTATATAAAATTTTTCAGTGTGTGCATAGCAACAAGAGCGATTCAGCTCAACAGATTACGGCGCTGTGTAATGCCTGGTGGCTGATACGTACCAATAAATATTACTACTTGTGTGTCTGAATGGAATTTTAAGCATAAAACGTATTATGCTATAGTTGACCTCCTTTATGCTACCTTTTTGTATTTTTGATCTGAAGAAGTCTCGTCAATGATCTGAAACTAGTAATCAGTAGAGGAGTTTTACCGATCTTGAAATACGATTTTTATCCACACATTTTAACATAACAGATCGCCCATCATCCCTTTTGAAAATGGGAAATAATAACGAGAAAAAGTCATTTTTTGCACTGGGTTGACGCCACCTGCGACTGCAATTCTAATTCGGTCTAAATTTCTTTTGGCAACAGAGAATGCAAGATTGATGGCGCATTGTTGAATGTCTAGTTGCTTAGTTTCATATTCATGGTTGATTTATAGACTAACCACTATTATTAGCAGTTTGTCACAGTAGAGCAAACGTGTTTCTTTTGAGGAAGATTTTCTACATTGAGTCATAGAGACCTGAACGAGGCGGAAATTTTCGGTTAACATCTAATAGACGAACAAGTATCCGAGTTACAGGATTTCGAGTCGAATTATATAGACATTGAAGAGAATACAAATAAAGAAGATACGGGGGGGGGGGGGGCAATGAAGAAACAATGCACACAGACAACACTCCCAATATGCTACAAGTTCTGGTAGAGTGCATCCAGAAGCAGCTCCAAGAATATGTAAAAGTGGTTCTGCGAACTTGGCCCATAAACCTCAGTGAAGAAGTACAGCTGGGAAAGAAGTATCTGAATCAATCAAAACAATTTTCACTCCTGAAATGGTTAGAAAAACAGCTGACGATACAATTGCATCATGTGAATGCAAAAAATTGATCTCTTGTTAGCGATCCTGAACTATACGCTGTACAGTAACATATACAACAATATACTGCCCTACTTAACGTAATCTGTTACATTTGTTTGCTTTTAGCATCTAAGATACACGTACTCACTTTGCATTTGACGATGTATTCGTTGTGACGCCTGATTTGAAACCAACAATGTGCAGAAATCGAATGTTTGAAAATAAGAGTTACCTCCCCAAATAAGCAACAAAAAAAACTAACATTGGATCTTACAGCCGATACATTTGTCCGAAAATGGAATAAAAATACGTAGTTTTTATGGGTAAGTCGCAAAAAGAGACGTCGTAAGGGACTTTATAAATACAGCGTTCATATAGGGTTTAGACGGGACCATTAGATTCCTGTGTTATAGCCTAAATACAGCATTGATGTAAGGTTTAGATAGAACCATTAGATGTCGATGTTATAGCCAATAAGTCGTTAAAAGTGATGTCGCTATGAACGGTCTCGACTGAATGTATCCACAGGACGTGTGGCATGTAATTGAAAAAGTGGCGTGCCAACGCGTCTCCTCGAGGCTTTCAGGCTTGCAGCGAAATGGCCACGACGAGAAAAACTGAGGATCTGCAGCCAATATAAGAGGCCCTGCCGACGATCGCCCCAGCCACGCGACATTCGCGAGCGGAACAGGAGTAGACGGGTGACAGTGTGAGGAGAAATGTTGCTGAGAATAGGTTCTGGGTTCGAACCCCAGTCCAACACATAGCTTCACGTCACGGCATTTCAAATAAGTTACGTGCAAAGAAGCAATATTTAACATCTCTCGTAGTTCGTTAACAAGGACAATAGATGCTGGGTAGGAATCCGCGTCCGTTAAAAATGTTTACGTTATGTAATTTATAGTTGATATTTGCTAACTGATACTGTCTAAAATCGAGGTATATCACTCTCTGTACACCTAGTCAGGAATGACTGTTAGTTTCCGTCAGTCACGAAATCTTTGCTTAGTCTACATGACCTGGGTTTGCATCCATATGCAGAACGAGACGGTTCGTCGTGTCATTTGAAGTTCATAGATATTCTCAACTAGCTCCGCGTGAATAACTTAAATTTTTAATGTCATTTTGCGTTAAATAATAAGTACGGTATGTTACTTTGAAGAAAAAATCATGAATATGACGAACTTACTACGTGCATTACCTATCCGATGTAACAATGAGAGTGGTAACATTTGAGGTATGTCATTTATTGTAATAAATGTGAGCTTGCAAGCGTTAAGGACAGTTTATATGTGATTGGGGGTTCCCTGATATTTGTAGTGTCGTGGTATTAGTTTACATATTGAGCTACTGCGATACAGAGCAGTGTTTCCTAGTGGTGACTTGTTGGAACCATTTTCAACAGTCAAACGACTGTACTGAGAGGCTATTAGAGGACCTGCTAAACAGCTGCGTTATGCGGGTTGCATGCGAATCAGGCGAAATGCAATTCGATTCGTTCGGATACTTTTGAGCATGACTGTACGTACATAAGTTGTGTAACAGAAAGGAGTATTATGGATCCCATACAAGTAGGCATATTCTCACCATTTACGTACGTAATCGTTCATTGCTTACGGAAAGATTCCGGCAGTAACGTACACAGTGTAAGTACTGGCATCAGAGGCGGTACCTTCAGTGTCGGCGATGTGTGGTCAGGAAGGGGCAAAGTGCAAGCACGTTCTGTGAAAGAAATATTAGGCGCTGCTGTGACTAATAGTAAGGGCGCAGAAGTATTCTGTTTGTAAATATTGTCGGTGGTGTTCTTGGAGGCAGATTATCTGTAAAAATATTCCTACGTTATTCAAAGAATTCGTGAATAAAATATTGTCAACCGATCGGACTAAAAATTGAACTAATTTTTGGCATCACATAAAACCAGCAAGCGGATCGAAACCATGAGTTGAGTCTTTCAGTGTCCATACTGTTACAGAAACGGAAGATGACCGACAGAAGGCGAAAAACAGAGCTGCCATGAATCATTCACTCGTTTCCAGAATTCTAAATTTTCGGAAATATTGCTTGTACAACTATGATTGGTGTATGGATATAACAGCCAACTCGGCGAGTTTAAACTGTGCTGACCACCTCATATTAACAATGCGGCGCCTTGCCAAAATGCCGACAAAGCGAGAGAAGAGTTTTCTCGTGTTGTAATATGCGGGATATTTGACCAAATGTGGCAGCTGCAACCGTGTAGGGGGGTGAGCGAGATTTCTGTACGCGGTCCAAAGAAGTCAACTGCAGGCGCAAGCCGCGAACTCTGAACACCGCAGCAAAGTGTGTGGAACACCGTGCGTCGGCGGTCACACATCGGACCGCGCCGTCTGCATTTCTCACAACAGTTAAAAGCAGAAGGTTGCGGCCGGCTCCTTCAGATTTGCGCCACAACGCACGGACCGGTTGAGGATGGACATTTTCGTCTGCATGCTCATATTCAGCATCGAAGCAACCTTGCATTTATCTGAAAATGTTTATCTCCGCCATGTGAGAGTGTGGCGTACTGAGGATCGTCGTAGTTCCTTCACAGAATAAAAACGGCCCATTCAAGCTTTGTATGTGACACTGTGCAGAAAACATTAACCATCTGCGAAACTGGTTCATGCTCCGCAATTTCATGAGGAGTTTCAGTAGCCCACACTCATATTGCGGAGATTAAGTTTTTCAGATAAATTCTAGGTTGCTTCGTCGCTGAAGATCAGGATGGAGGTTCAGCATGGAGGTTCACCCTCCAGTGATCCCTCCGTTGTGGCGCGAATCTGAAGGCGCCGGCCGAAACCTTCCGGGCTGCAGACGGTACGGTTCGAAGTGTAACAGCCGACGCACGGTCTTCCACACACCTTGCTGCGGTATTCAGAGTTCGCGGCTTGTCGCTGCTGTTGACTTCTTTGTACAAGAATCTCGCTCACCCTCCTCCACGGCCGCAGCTGCAACATTTGGTCAAACATCCCGCACATTCCAACACACGAAAACTCTTCTCTCGCCTTGTCGGCATTTTCGCAAGGCGCTGCATTGTTAATATGAGGTGGTCGGCACAGTCTAAACTCGCTGAGGCGAAAAATATATTCGCAAAATGAAGAATTCTGGAAACCAGTGAATGATTTATTGGTAGCCCTGTATTTCGCCTTCTGTGTCGTCTTGCGTTGCTGTGACGGTATGGTCACTGAGCGACTCAACTCATGATTTCGACCCCATTGTTGTTTTCATGTGACGCCAAAAGTTCTCTCAATTATTAGTCGGAAAGTTTGACAGTGTTGTATTTACAAATTCTTTTAATAATATAGATAATATTTGCACACAAAACCTGCCTCCAACGATTCTCCTGACAATGTTAAGGATCAAAGCACTTCTGTGCGTCCCCAATTAATCACCGCGGCGCCTAATATTTCATTCACAGAATGTACTAGCACTTCTGTACTAACTAGTCACATACTGCCAAAACTATGTAGTGACTTCAGTGCTACTACCTATACTGCGTACATTACCATCTGCCATCTTGCTGTAAGCAATCAACGATGACGTACGTAAATGGTGAGTATATGCCTGCTTGTATCCGACTTTTATTACTCCTTTCCAGTACACTATTCAGTAAGTACGAACATGCAAACCAACGCAATTTCGCACCTGACTGACGAACTCATAGACCAAGACACAGGTATCGTTAATAGGAAGTGTGTGTTTGAATTCCGTAAATAAATCTAGAACTTCTTTCTGTGGAGTCTCAAGAATGAAACATTAATACGCCAACGGCTTTATTCTTCGTGCAAAACAATGATGAGAAATTTATATATCATAGTGTTTTCTAACAGGTATGGTGAGCTATTCATTAACTTTAAATTCACGTCTTACTGACAATTTACTTATAGAATCGAGTAGCTCCTTTCCTTACCTAAAATACCGATTACAAGATACGAAGTGCCACAGTTACTGACCTAACGTTCTTTACAAGGCAGATGGACCTGTACTATATCACTGGCTTGTACCTATAATGCTCATCATTTTCGTTGCCACTCACGAATGATCCTGCGTCCTGTTTATTTTTCATTTAACGCATACTGATTCTGTAGCTGATTTCACTGTTGCCTTTCATCTAGTAATGTAGTGTCCCAACACAAAGCTCCGACGTCATTTGCATGGGAAAATTTAGTCGATAATTTCACATCTCCAGACAAAAACCGATCGTGAAGGTTTGATATTTTGCACAGAAACGAATATTCTTTTAAATGGCGGTTAACGCAAGTACTGATCAGCTTTTGAATGCCACCTAACAACTTTTTTTTTGAAAATCGGAAACCGGTAACGGTTTTGTGTAAATAAACTTTGCATATCATATTCGTGGTTGACTGCTCTAATTAAGTTATAATCCTTATAATTTTACTACAGCCTAGTTTCTCATGCTATTTGTTTTCGAGAATGCAGCGATAGATAGCAGGCACTATATAGTGTGTCTCAAATCAACATGAATATTATTCAAAAGGCCATTAGTAAATGATACGTGTTACCACTGCATTGGAAAGCACTTTTCCTCATAACATTAGCACTAAAAAGTTCATCTCGATTATCCATTATATCATTCAGAAGAAACACTAGATGTTACCGATAACTCGCGTCATAAGTATGCAGATAACTCGGTCATAAGTATGCACGAAGATATTCTTCAGATCCATTTGTTCCTTTTTAGGCCACTCGGCCAATGGGTTAACAACAATTTGAAAGCGCACGAAAGACTAGAACTTAATAGTGCGACGCAGCAAAACGGAGCAAACGAAACAAAGTAAACGTACGTTTACACTAGCTACGAACTGTGCCCAATACTGAAAAATACTGAACCTGCCGTTCCAACTGTGTTTCGATCCATGACGACATCAAAACGGACATAAAACACTCATCGAAATGTAACGTGCATAAAATATCTGACAGAGCAAGAATTATTGTTACTGTAACACTTCATTTCTTTGGCTCCGCTAACTAACAACCATACTGGAACCTGTCAACCCAGCCGAGACCTCGGGCTATGAAACACATCACTTTTCCACCACAACCTATAATAGAAAAAAAACGTAATAAAGCACCCTATGTAAATATCACTGCGTCATGGACTGTGCGGCTGATCCCGGCGGAGGTTCGAGTCCTCCTTCGGGTGCGTGTTTGTCCTTAGGATATTTTAGATTAAGTAGTGTGTAAGCTTAGGGACTGATGACCTTGGCAGTTAAGTCCCATAAGATTTCACACATAAAAAAACATCATGGCATGGGCCACAAATGCGACAGCGAAATTTTCGCGAATCGCTTTTTCCTTCAGCAGAGGCATGGAAGTACCGGGTGGTCGTAAGTAAAATGTAGCCACTCACCGAGGTCCATTGTGGTCTGTAATTACCGTATGGCAACGAAACTTGGCAGGTATGCTAAGGCGTTAATGCGAAACCAGTTTGCGCCGGAGGAAATCAGTTCTGGTTTTAGTTACCAGGTGCGAATCTGTCGTTGTGCAACGTCTCGCAGAAGTCTTCGGTGCTCATACTGAACAAATTGTGCAGCTGGCGATTAATAACAAGATCTACATTCTGCCTTTCTCACTTGTTTGAACCTTCCTGCCCACGTTCCGTTGCCAATCCATTACATATGGAAACATTTCTATACGTCTTTCTTCCGTTGATAGAGCCATTTGGTGGCCGAAATCGGAAATAATTTCTTTCCAGTGTAAATCGGTTCCGCAAGGGGGCTTTAGTATACCAAGTTTCGCTGCCATACAATAGTTGCAGTCCACACTGGACGCCTGTGAGTGGCTCAACTTCAGATTATGAGCGCCCAGTGGTGCAGCACCGCCACTGCCAGCCCAAGTATCGTGTGAGACATTACACTGTCAAATATTCTGCTGGTGGACAGAACACGTGAAGAATTAAAAGCACCCAGAAACATTGTACACATTCGTAAGTCACCAGCGATCACAATCCGTTATTATGGGCAATCGATGTGTGCCTCAGAGAGCGAATTCCACACACTATCGATTAAATGGCGGCCTTTTTCTGAAACTGGTTTTGGCTGCGGCCACTCTTCATCCGTCAACGTCACATTTCCCGACAATTCAGCCAACTGATCTCGCTACCCACGAGACGTTTTGGACAGGTCTTCAATACGGTGCTTCAATTGCGTTGCACATTTTGTGATAGCCGAGTATAAAAACGGAAACCACCACACACACACACTTCAGTGTCACAAAAGTGAGAGCCATTTGGAGTTCAGATTTCGGGTTACGCATTATTCATAAAATTCGTGGAACTTTTATTTAATCATCCTGTCCCTCACGTGTGAACACAGTCACTTTTATGTGACATCACGCGTCCTGTGCTGCGATTGGATGCGGCGAGCAAACTGGACAGTTGCTGTGCTGATCTACCTGTTTGCGAAGTTAAAGTTAGCAGTGTCATAGCTTTGGTACTCAAATTTGCTTTTTATGACTATATGTAGTCTAAATGATACACGACATTTCAGAAGTCTTCAGGATTTTCAGTACTTTATCATGCTAAAATGTCGGTAAATCTGACGTCAGTGGCTACCGATAATTCCCGAACAGTGACTCACCATCAGTAAAGGGTAAGGCTTCTGTAGCAGTATCTGCCTAAACGAAATAATATTTGCTATAGGTTTCAGTCAAATGCCGCCACAAATGTAATTCCGACGTGATTCAGAGCTCTAACGGAAACTAATAACAAATCTACCTCGATTCTCGCAAATATTGCACTGGAAATGGTACAAATTAATTCTAGATTCTGCCGTCGTTATAGGCCGCATATAAAAATTTACGCTGCACTTTAATTGTGTCACTTGAACGTCAGATAAAGAAGTTGGCAAGTGACAGTCAATCACCATCATTCATTCTTTGGTCACGTAAGACACGACTAATGCGCAAGCACGATTGCGACAACTTTTCTGCACAACAAGCCGCAGAGAACACGACGCGTCTCAAAGACCTCTCATGCGTTGCTTTGTCTCTTATCAGGCAAATAATAACACGTGACAGCCAGACAAAGCACTGCAGAGTTGGGTTCAAATGGCTCTGAGCACTATGAGATTTTACTTCTGTGGTCATCAGTCTCCTAGAACTTACAACTACTTAAACCTAGCTAACCTAAGGAGATCATACACATCCACGCCCGAGGGAGGATTCGAACCTGCGACCGCAGCGGTCGCGCGGTTCCAGACTGTAGCACCTAGAACCGCTCGGCCACTCCGGCCGGCGCTGCAGACTTGTATAGAGCAAAAAAATTGTGGTGTGTGATCGCTTCTCTTTCATCAGCAAATCCCAAACGAAACGTGACGTCACACAACGATAAAAGAGAATAAGAAAGTTTTATTTCATGAAACGCAAACATTACGATAAATTCTCAAGAATTTGCAACAAGCAACCAAATCTTCGCCTCAGTCTAACGTAGCTTGGGGAAAGCAACAGATCGCTCGTGCATCACAACCTAAATTCCAGAAAATTGTAAAAATACTGAAATAAACACTAGTGCTGCGTTTCATCGTCCGAAACATGTCGGCATGACGCCACGAGTTCTGATTCGCGAGTGGAGTACAGGATTCGGAATGCCTACGCACTAAACAACTTCGGACGTCTGATTAGTTTGCAGACGAGTTAACGTCTGTAATATTTGACGTTAAGCGTGTAAGCGAGAAAAAGTTTTGGAACTCTTTAAAATTATTCTCAACGTGTGTTCGAAGTCGCGAAGTGCTGAAATACTGGGTGAATAACGTTCGCGTATTTCAGCGCCGTGCGTTACGTTACCTCGCGACACGCCTTAAGTTTACAACTGTGATACTTTTCTTACTGTGTGAAAACCGTAACGTCAGGTTATACCTTTGAATGAGTACCTTACAACATTTTAGATGTTCAAATTCGGCCAAATTAAGCGAAATATTGAAAAATAAGCTTCGGTCAGCCCTGCAAGCCGCTAGATAGGCAACCTGCAGTCGCTCCCGGCTGGCGGTCCAGAATTACAGACAACCACGGCTGCTGGAGTCAGTGGCAACAGACGCCGTGTCGCACTGAAACTCACTCAGTCCGAGGTGCTGACTGTTTGATGGTGTTCGCATACTTTATGTAACGTCCCCTTAGAACAATTTATACACGACTGTGCTTAAACTGACACACAATATTTTTAGCGCAACGCAATCTGACTATCAAAGATCCCTGCAAAAGAATGGCCCTGAGTAACATTAAACTATACCTTTCACAAATAACTTACCTCACAAAAATCTTCATTACTCGAACTACTGCAATACAGCGAGCGCCATTATTGCCAGATAAATAAAAGATTCAAACTACGGAAGTCACTAACTACTGATAGGGATAGTTAGCAAATGAAAGATTTTAATAGAGAACAAACACTGTATTTACCTTAATAATCATAATATATATAGCAGTTCAATTTCAAAACTTCCGCCATCTCTCTCCCCACATCCACCACTGCTGGCGGCTCACCTCCAACTGCCCAACGCTATGCGCTGTTCACATCCAGCTGCCGCTGCCCAACACAACACTGCACACAGCACAGCCAGTGATTTTCATATAGAGCGCTACGTGACGTTGCCAATAAGAAAACATAAACAGCCTACTTACAACTTGCGTCCTCTACGAACATTGGTTATTTCGTTGCAGTGACGTAACCAGGAACGTGTGGTTTTCGTTTCCAACCACTGTGGTACGAGAAATCTGCAGAAATCGACAATGGTACATCGAAACACTGCCCGACTGAATGTGGCGCTATTTTCCGTTCGTTGCACGGTATTCTCGCTCAAGGTATCAGCGGTTAAACGACTGAAACAAGGCGATAAATAACGAGTAACAAATTATTAAACACTCGACGCACTAATTTAACAAACTATTCGCCATCCCTAACGTTCAGATCGATCCTAATTGTTAAAGTAAGACAATGTATTAAACAGGAGCAGTTCCGTCATGAGTTACGCGACAAGCCACACAAAAGCGAGCAGAACGACAGCCGCGGCTTCCAAGTACCCCAGTGGAGGCCGGCTGCCCGCCTCGCCTGTCTCTGGTGTTCTCGCCGAGAGGCTGGACTGCGCCGCACGCCGCCACACGCCTGGCCGCTCCGCCACAGCTGGGCCGCACAGACAGCCCGGGCGCAGGCAACACCTGAAACCCAACAAGCATCGGTACCAACACCTATGCCCCCAAACAACACGACCCCACTCCCAGAAATCACGTGCTGCGAAGAAACGCACCATTTACAGGAAAACACATCCACACAAGAACCCCCCGAACCCCAAGCCCAGAGGAGAAATAGACGTACACGCAAACACAGGGCGGGGAACACGAAATCACCACAACAGGCCACGCAGCAACAACAGAACAGCAGCACACAGGAAAACAGTCAACAAGACACCGAGACTGTAACTCACACTACCATCCCCCTCACCACAGAAGTAACACAGGCGCCACAACCTCTGTCACAAAGCACGAATGCCTCTCCTAACAACACACCAATACCCGCACAAGCGGCCGCTAACCCCACAACAGCACCTCAGGCTGCCACACCCAACACCAACACACCACCTGGGGGAATACTGGAAACACTATTCCCCCGACACACGACCGTTCAAATCCTTACCAAGGTGCTGATGGCCGTCACTACACTCATCACCCAGCTCATGAGCGCCGAACCTGGGCAATACTGGGCTGTCATACACACTGCCATCACAACACTCTTTCACACTCTTACATGAATAATATGCCACACCCGGCCCATAACGCAGACCTGCACACACTATCACAGATCCTGTTCTGGAATGCAGACTCGATCCACAACAAAAGGGCAGAATTTGCCGCGTTCATGGAGCGCAAGGGAATCCTTGTCGCGCTACTGCGCGAGACTAAACTTAAACCGCACAAACAATTAAACTTTCCAGGCTACTGTGTCTATCGTACCGACCGACCGGACGACGCCGTGGCAGGTGGAACTGCAATCGTCATACACAAAGACATTGAACACACAAACATAGAGCTCCCTGAACTGGAAAAAATCGAGGCTACGGCCGTCAGAGTCAAGTTCAACGGAGCCTACACCACACTGATATCGGTTTACAACTGCCCTCTAGGCATCTCAACACGCGATATCAGCACATTACTCAACATTTCACCGCGAGTAATAGTCGCTGGAGATCTGAACGCAAAACACCCAGAATGGAATTCATGCATACGAAATCCCAACGGCAAAAAACTGTACGAACATTCACTAGGCAGAAACTACATTATACTAGCGCCGACAGAACCGACGCACATTCCCTATCAGAGGGGACACAGGCCAGACTTGATAGACATGGCCCTCATCAAGGGCATTACAGCGACACTCAACGCCGCTGTTGAAAACGATCTGCCCTCAAACCACCAACCTGTAATACTATACATTGAGGAAACACTGCAGCACACGGAACAACGCAAGATGTTGGACTACGGGCGTGCGAATTGGACATTGTTCAAGCAAACGCTTGATAGCCACATCCCACCTATACACGAAATTAACGAAACAGCACAAATTGACGAGGCAGTAGAAACCCTCACCAACGCCGTCCGGGACGCAATGGCAGGCACCATACCTGATCGCACCTCACAACAACGCAGTGCAGCCCTGCCCCAGGAAATCCTGGGCCTAATCTCAATGAGGAATCGCCTCAGGAGACAATGACAGCACACCAGGCGCCCGCACTTCAAACGGCACATTAACAGACTACAGGGCATCATACACGATAAAATACAAACACAACAGTGGAACCAAAAACTCGAAGGGCTGGACACCACACGACCTGGCGTGTGGCAACTAGCCCGACACTTCACCAGGGAGAAAATATACACCCCAACGCTTCAAGGGCCTGACGGACCTGCATACTCAGCGGAAGAGAAAGCAGAACTAATGGCCCCAACACTCGCAGCGTCATTCACACCGAACCTGGTACCATCAGATCCAGCGTTCACACTTGCTACTGACCAAGAGGTTACACGCATTCTATTCCAACCATCGCGCGACGACATTCGACATGCTAGCACAGCCGAAGTCTCCTGGGCTATAATGCATTCCGCTGCTAGGAAAGCCCCTGGTCATGATGGCATTCAAAACCGTGTCCTCCAGGAGTTCACGGATAAAGCAACTGAGTACCTAACACACGTAGCGAATGCCATACTAAAACACCAACACTTCCCCGCCTTTTGGAAGACGGCCAGGGTCCGGATGTTCCGGAAGCCGGGGAAAGACCACAGCCTCCCAACAAATTACCGACCCATCAGCCTTCTGAGCTCGCTCAGTAAGGTTGTTGAGAAGGTGATTCTCAAACGCATCACTAGGCACTGCATAACAAATGACATCCTGAGACCGGAGCAATTCGGCTTCAGGAATCACCACTCCACAACACAACAACTCCTACTGGTCGTTGAACATATAACACATGGCTTCAACATAAACAAAGCTACAGGGGCAGTGTTCCTGGACATCGAAAAGGCTTTCGACCGCCTATGGCACAACGGCCTCATCCGCAAACTCAGCGACGCGGGATTCCCCGACGGTCTGCTGCGTCTAATACACTCATACCTCACAGACAGGAGTTTCAACACTGACGTGCAGGGAAAACAATCAACACGACACGGTATACACTCGGGAGTACCCCAGGGAAGCATCCTAGGGCCCCTACTGTTTAACCTCTACATAAACGATCTCCCAACCACACACAACACAATGATGGCAATCTACGCGGATGACACAGCCATCCTTGCGCAAGATTGGAAACCATCAAACATTACGACACGCCTACAGACTGCACTCAGAGTGGCCGAGCCTTGGTTGGAGAAATGGCATGTTAGAGTAAACGTCGACAAGTGCGAAGCTGTTCTGTTCACTAGAAGACCGAAGCAACTGCGCAAACACCGCTACTGCAGACCAATAACTCTACATGCACGTCCAATACGTTTACGCGAGAAAGTCAAATACCTCGGTGTCTGGCTGGACCGGAAATTACTCTGGGGGGACCACATACAACACATGACCAACCGAGCTAGCGCGAGGCTCAAACAGCTCTATCCTATGCTCAACAGGCGTAGCACACTGAACAGAAGGGTGTCGAGGTCCATGTTCATGACACTTGTCCGACCCCTGATGACGTACGCAGCTCCTGTCTGGGGATACGCTGCGCCTACACGCCTGCGCCGTCTGCAGCTCATACAAAACAAAGTACTCAAAATCATAAGCAATGCTCCACGATACACACGCATCGCGGACCTTCACCGGGAATACCGACTTGAGACTCTCACGGAGGTAATCCACAAACTCACCACAAGACTACACAGAAACTCCAGACATTAGCAGAACCCGTTTATTCTGAATCTGGGGAACTACGACCACAACCATAGATGGAAACATAAAAGACCAAAAGACATACTTGTAAGGACCTAACATCTATGGCCAAGCATACGGAAACATAACGGCACAGGCGGGCCACTGTTAATCAGACGCCATTACTAGATATCCAGCTGAGATACACTGACGAATAACTGGCACCACACAGGGAAGCCGTACCGTACACTGCATGCAAACAAGCTCCACACATCCCCCACACAATGAGATGATCTATGATGGCCGATCTCCCACTACTGTATAACGATCTTGATTGTTCCAGGAATGTGGCAGCTGCATCAACTGGGACACATCGCCATCGCTTGTCACGGTAATGATGCATGATACCAATACTAACAAATCCAGTCTTGCATGAGCTATCGCAGCTAGTAAGCCACTACTGCTCTTACTACCCATCCCACAGTCGCAGAGGTTTTTTCCCACGGCACTAGCCATGGCACTTTTTTCCCTCTGCTCTTCAAATCGCTACCCTCACTCGCGTTTCGTCCACTTTTTATCACCTGATGGACCGTGTTAATGCGTAGCCTTACCCAGACGCACGGACAACATCACAGCCCAGCATCCTGTGATCCACATACTAGACAAATAACATGTTTACGGAGGTGACAGTAGAACTTTTGGTTTGGTCACCACATTGGTGCGGGCGTGGAGGGGCCCCATCCCTTCCGTGTGTAACGCCGCCACATGAGGGCCACAGAAGCGCTTGTTCAGAATGCAGTCTGCCACTTTAGTCACACATGCACGCACGGGGACGCCAAGTCTAATTCTATCACAGCAGACAGGGAAATGAGTGTTCCATGTGGTCTGCTTCCAAAACGCCTACAGAGACGCAAAAGTGCACTTTGGAAAATTGCTGTATATATCCACTGTTAGCTCCATGTCTCATGGGATTGAGTATAACTCTCTGAGAGATGGTAGTTTGTTGTGTAAGAGGAGCATGCAGGTGTGTGGGGAAGGAATGATTTTAGGTGGTTCTCTAATTCTCTTTATTTGAAGCTGAGCTGGCAAGACGGCTGCAGATGGTGTGAGCATGATGTGGTGTATGCACTGCTACCAATGTGACGTTGCAATTAAGCACGAAAAGTACTTGTGCAGTGCAGGCACAGAAGTGAATTGAGTGTGAGGTCGCAAGCAAAGATACATTCTGAACAAACAGCTCACGTGGCAGTAATTTGAGTATGGTGCGGTTTGCACTGGTTGAACACAGCACCATAGAGGTTGCTAGCAAATTGTTTGCAGTAATTACGTAATGTGGCGGACTGGTGCAAAGAACTAACGTTAATACAGGTAGGTGACGTGACTATTGGGGCAAAACCAGTACAGTCCGACTTCACATTGTTCCCAGACATACCCAAGATGGCGGTGATAACGTCATCCAAGATGGCGTCATGTAGAATTCTCAACAGCGCATGACGTCATCCAAGATGGCGGCTGTGACATAATCCAAGATGGCGGATTTTGGTGGGTGGGGAGTTTGAATTTTGCCTGGAAGAAGGTCAATTGGGCTACCTCCTCTAAGCTAACCCCCTCCTCTCCCCAAGAAAAATGGCGGGAAGTTCAAATTCCAACAGGCCAATGCATCACACCTAAGAAAATGCCAGGAAAGAAAGGTCATTTGGGCTACCTCCACTAACCTAAGTCACCCAACCGACACCTCTTCCTAGAGATTGGTGAGAAAAGGACTCAGCCTGCACTGGGCTGTTGGAGAGAATAAGGAAGGGGTGTACTTTATTTATTTTGGAACAATTTATT
Organism: Schistocerca piceifrons; assembly: GCF_021461385.2. NCBI lineage: Eukaryota > Metazoa > Arthropoda > Insecta > Orthoptera > Acrididae > Schistocerca > Schistocerca piceifrons. The sequence goes on along the minus strand of NC_060148.1, from coordinate 69,500,546 downwards.
TAGGTATGGAGTATATTTAACACCTCATTTGGGCTACCTCCACTAACCTAAGTCACCCAACCGACACCTCTTCCTAGAGATTGGTGAGAAAAGGACTCAGCCTGCACTGGGCTGTTGGAGAGAATAAGGAAGGAGTGTACTTTATTTATTTTGGAACAATTTATTTAGGTATGGAGTATATTTAACACAGTGATACAGAACACACGATCAAGACATGCTTGGGGTCGCGCCACACAGCCTACAGACATGCAAACCACTAAAACACTCTGCAAAAATGCATGTTAATCGTCAGCTGTTGAAATCGTGCACCAGTCTTTATTTAAACAATTTGAGCCACTAACGCCATCCAGTGTGGGTGTTTGCCATGAGGTCCAGAGCCCAACTGACTTAGTACACAGTACCACCACGAGAGGGCTCTGTCGTCCATTCCGTGACGTAATCCAAGATGTGGGAAATGATGTCAGCTGATGACGCAAGCACTGTTAGGCCTGTGACATCACAGACACACTGATAGGGTTCCCACCCCAATTCCAAGATAGCGGCGGTGGCAAATTCAAAAAGTACCATACCTCCCTCCCAGGTGGCAAATTCAAAAAGTACTTTACTGTACGACAGAAGCAGTTCAAATATGACCGTGACTGTACCTCGATTCACGGTACTGCCTATGAGGACATGTAAGCCTTTATTACTATGCATTTACTTTTCCGGCACTACACCTTTACCTCCTGAGTTGAGTATCGTACTAAACCAATGTTGTAGTTGAAAGGTTAATATTAGTAAAGGCGACATCTGTCTATGCTAACCATCCCTCCTGCCTGTATTTTCAAATGAGAACTCTGCTTCTCAACTGCGTATTTGGATTCTACACCTGAATATACGTACTGTTTCTCATTCGTCATAGATGGTGATAAAGTCACCAAATATGAAGTGTCCATGTTCTTGGAGTTAACAACTGACCCATTTGATCCTACATTTTATTTATGTAGTAAATAAAAAGCTTTCTGTTGTGAAGGTTGACATTTATGTTCGAAATTTGCTTTAATGATTCAAATATGATTATACAGTATAAATAATATGTCTAGCCATTTATATTTCTCGCAAATAATCTACTTGTAAGGATTTAGAAGCATACATCACCAACGGAAAGATCGATACCGCCCACAGGAAAATTAGCGACGGCTTTGAAGCGAAAAGAAGCAGCTGTATGAATATCAAGAGCTCATATGGAAAACCAGTCCTAAGGAAAGCACGTTAAGCTGAAGGAGTATATAGAGGGCCTCTACAAGAGAGGTGTATTGAAGGCAATATAACAAAAAGTCATACCTGCAAAATACTAACACCTTATTCTTTAGAGTAGAATGGAAAAACTGGCTGAAGCAGATCTCGGGGAAGATCAGTCTGGATTCCGGAGAAATATGGGAACACTGGAGGCAATACGGACCCTACAACTTATGTTAGAAGAAAGGGCACGCTTACCTTTGTGGTATTTGTAGACTTAGAGAAAGTTTCTTGCAGTGTCGACTGGGATATTTTCTTTGGAATTATGAAGCCATCAGTGGTAAAATATAGCGATCGAAAGGCTGTTTACAACTTGTACAGAAATCAGAGGGTAGTTTACGAATCGAGGTGCATGAAAAGGGAAGCTGTAGTTGTGAATGGCTTGAGACAGGGTTGTATCGTATCCCCGATGTTATTCAATTTCTACGCTGAGAAAGGAGTAATTGATACGAAACATAAATTTAGGGTGGGAATTAAAGTCGAGGGAGAAGAAATAAATGCTTTGAGGTTGGGGTTAAACATCGCAGAGGGAAAACAAGAGGTGAATACAGTAGGCAGAGGCAGTTGGATGTAAGCTGCAGTAGTTATTCAGAGTCTTGCCCCGTATAGAGTAGCATGTGGAGCTGTATCAAACCAGTCTTCACACCGAAGACCACAACAGCAACAAGCTACTTGTGTGGTGACGCAGCTTTCTGTTGCTACGGGGCTGATTGTAGTGAGACCATCAGAATGCTCGACTTCGGTGGCCACCCTCGAACACCGCATCAGGGTCACTGACTCCGGTGCGAGTTTCCACCCGACCGGCGTCACCCTCACGATGACCGCCACGCGGCTACTGGTGGAATACAAACCGCAGCCGCTGTGTTGTGGCGAAACGTGGGTGGAGCGACAGAGGCTGGCGCATCTGGCACGGATGCTCACAGAAGTCAGGCGCCGCATTGGGCACAGGTAAGGCGACTCACCGAAATCAAGCATCCACATGGGAACAGAGAACTACCACATCCACGTCGTTTTTGTGGATTACGCTAGACGTGTTTCTAAACAAACATTGAAACGATTAACTATATTGTACTGTACAAACAGATTTGCAACACTAACGAAAATGTCTAACCTAAATATCAGCCGTTAGAGGGCAAGGGTCTACATTTACATCGTAAATGAAATGTACAGGGTGAATCACAATGTTTTGACGATTTCAAATTTCAATAACACCCAAAGTAATGACGAAACATAGATTAACATTCTACACATGATGCAACTTTCCCTATGACAAGCTACAATCGCAGCTATACAATACTCGACCCATTTCACTCAGTTTTTTAACACATATTTCATACGAGATTGCTGAAGGAATTCCGGAATTCTCGTCATGAATTCGAACAATTAATTGTTGCGAGCTTCTCTGCCCATCGGAGTACGCTCACGCCTTCAAAGAAGGCAACAGTCTGGCACAGTCAAATCAGGTGAAAGAGGCGGCTGTTAGAGGCAAGAGCGTTTGGGGGTAATGTGGTTACCAAACGCTTCACGGGGAACTCGCAAGATTTCGTTAGATGTGTGGCATGTCGCGCTGTCTTGTTGGAATCAAGCTGAATGGTCGCGTCTACGACTGCGAAACGTGTGGATCAGGAGCGTCTGCAACACCTCTGCACACCGTGTAGTGATCGCACTTCCTTCGACCACTACGACGTGATTACTTGATGTGTCCAAGGCGAGCGCCTGCAACCTCGGCTACCCGCAGAACAGACTTGTAAAGCGGGCCACAGACAGAGTGGGGGTTAGCTTTGCCGCCCCCCGGTCTACGCAAACTCCAATCGGCGCCCACTACGGGAACCTCAACTGCGTGTTCGGATTCTACGTCAGAATATACGTACGGTTTACTTAAACCATTGTTTCTCATTCTTCGTCGATGACGCTATAATCGACAAATATCAAGTGTGTCTGCTTCTGCAGTTAAGAACCGACCCATTTCATTTTACATTTTATTTACGTAGAAAATAGAAACCCTCGTGTTCTGACTCTTGATACCTATGTTCGAAATTTGTTTTAATGTTGCAAATATGATTGTACAGTATAAATAATACGGCTAGCCATTGATGTTTCTGACACATAACTTACTTGTAAGAATTTAGAGGCATACATGACTAGGGAAAGACAGATACCGCCTACAGGAAAATTAAAGAGGCCTTTGGAGAAAAAAGAAGCAGCTGTATGCAAATCAAGAGTTCTGATGGAAAACCTGTCCTAAGAAAAGAAGGTACACCTGAAATGTGGAAGGACTAGGCAGAAGGTCGAAGTATCTACGGTTCTACTTTCTTCCGCGCACTACGAGACGGAACGTAGTAAGCAATGTATCATGGGGCGGCCGTGGTATATTTTAAATCGTCAAAACATTCTGAAACACTCTGTAGAAGCGAATGCGTCGGTCTTTATTTGTGAAAACAGGCTCAGTTGATATTTGTTGATTAGAGCGCCTTCTACGACGAACGGAAAACAATGGTTCGAGTAAACTGTTCGTATTTTTTAACATTCAATACGCATACAAGATAAAAATTCGAGGAAGTGGTAGGGCGAGATGTCACATTTGGAAGTGCAAATTTAACACTGCCCATGCAGGAGGGGTGGTTAGGAGGTGGCTAGTTTGTGGCACAGACATATAGCCCCTTTACTAATACTAACTTTTCACCTGGAACATTTTTCTCGTACAACACGTCATTTCTGAGATACGTAGTTGTCTCAAGTTAAAACAAATTCCATGTATGTATTAAAATCAAATGATTGATACTTGCTCTTTAACACACAATAAAGTTTTTTTTATTTCCTGAGAGTAACCATTGTTCGCTTACATTTAATTTTTATTTACTTTAATATTCCGGACAGTCTACCTCTTTCAACCACATTTACTGTAGATAAAAACTTACGAACAAATAATCTTTGAGGAAAAAAGGGGCCGTAATTGCACGAATGGTGCACTTTTGTTTTTCCACAGGAAATCTGTTTATTACTCGTATGCGCAACATTGTATTAAGATTGCACCTTGCCCGTACTTCGGATATCTGCAACGTGCTGTGATAAAGGTTGAATGCCGGCTTGTTTTTCTGCTAATCACGCAAGTTACCTGGCGACTGGTAAGGAACATGATTCACAGGCAACTACGTAATTCCTTTCTGTTCTACACTGAAGAGCCAAAGGAACTGGTACACCTGCCTAATATCGTGTAGGGCCCCCGCAGGCACGCAGGAGTGCTGCAGCGCGATGTGTTATGGATTCGACTATCATCTGAAGTAGTGCTGGAGGGAATTCACACTGTGAAACCTGCAGAGCTGTCCATAAATCTGTAATAGTACGAGTGGCTGGAAATCTTTTCTGAACGACACGTTGCAAGGAATCCCAAATATCCTGAATAATGTTCATACCTCGGGACTATGGTGGCCAGCGGAAGTGTTTAAATTGAACAGAGTGTTCCTGGAGTCACTCTGCAGCAATTCTGGACGTGTGGGGTGTCACATTGTCCCGCTGAAATTGCCCAAGTCCGTCGGAATGAACAGCGGACACGAATGGATGTATGCGCTCATAGAGGATGCTTACGTACGTGTCACTTGTCAGAGTCGTATCTAGACGTTTAAGGCAACCATACAACTAAGCCGACCGGAGTGGCCTAGCGGTTCTAGGAGCTACAGTCCGGAACCGCGCGACCGCTACGGTCGCAGGTTCAAATCCTGCCTTGGGCACGGATGTGTGTGATGTCCTTAGGTTAGTTAGGTTTAAGTAGTTCTAAGTTCTAGGGGACTGATGACCTCAGATGTTTAAGTTCCATAGTGCTCAGAGCCATTTGAACGATACAACTGCCGTCGCCCCACACCATTACTCAGCGTCCACCAGCTTGAACAGTCCGCGGCTGACATGCAGGGTCCACGAATTCATGAGGTTGTGTCCATACCCATACGCGTCCATCCGCTCGATACAATTTGAAACGAGACTCGTGCAACCAGGCAACATGTTTCCAGTCACAACAATGCATTGTCGGTGTTAACGGTCGCAGGCGAGGCATAAGGCTTTGTGTCGTGGTGTCATGAATGGTACAGGAGTGGGCCTTCGGCTCCGAAAGCCCATATCGATGATGTTTTGTTGAATGGTTCACATGCTGGCACTTGTTGATGGCCCAGCATTGAAATCTGCAACAATTTGTGGAAGAGTTGTACTTTTGTGACGCTGAACAATTCTCTCCAGTGTCGTTGGTCTCGTTCATGCATGATCTTTTTCCGGCCGCAGCGATGTCGGAGATTTGATGTTTTACCGGACTCCTGATACTCACGGTTTACTTGTGAGACGGTCGTACGGGAAAATCCCCACTTCGTCGCTACCTCGGAGATGCTGTATCCCATCGCTTGTGCGCCGCCTGTAACACCACGTTCAAACTGACTTACATCTTGATCACCTGTTATTGTGACTGCAGTAACTGCGCCAGACACTTGTTGCCTTATACAGGCGTTGCCGACTTCATCGCCGCTTTCTGCCCGTTTACATGTCACTGTATTTGAATACGCATCCCTATGCCAGTTTTTTTTTTCGTTTCAGTGTATTTACGTGGTAAATAAAAACCTTTGTGTTTTGACGTTTGCCATCTATCTTCGAAATTTGCGTGAATGATGCAAATAAGATTATACAATGTAAATAATATGGTTATCCATTGATATTTCTGACAATTAAGCTACTTGTAAGGGTTTAGGAACATGCATCACTAGAGAAAGACAGATACCGCCTGGAGGAAAATTAAAGAGGCCTGTGGAGAAAAAAGCTCCGATGGAAAACCTGTCCTAAGAAAAGAAGGGTTAACTGAAATGTGGAAGGAGTATGCAGAAGGTCTCCAAAAGAGGTCGCGATATCTAGGGTTTTACTTCGGACACCACGTCACGGGACATAATTAGCAATGCATCGTGGAGCAGCCGTAGTATGTTTTCAGTCGTTAAAAAACCCTGTAGAAGCAAATGCGTTTGTCGTTATTTGCGAAAACAGACTCAGTAGATATTTGCTGATTAGAGTGCCATCTACGACGAACGGAAAACAATGGTTTGAGTAAACTTTACGTATTTCTGACGCAGAATCCGTATATACAATAAAAATTGGTGGAAGGGTTAGGCAGAGAGGAAAATTTGGTGGAAGGGTTAGGGGAAGTGGTCACATTAGGGAATGCAAAGTTAACACTGCCCCTGCAGGATTGGGTGTTTTTGAGGTGGCTAGTTGCAGCACAGACAGATGGCCTGCTTATTAACAACAAGAGTGTACCTATGTAATGTCTTTACGGAATGTAATATCAATATAATATTACGATGATGCGCTACCGTAATTGAGACGATAACGCACTTTGCTGTTGCAACAACGTTCTCTGCTGTGAGAAAAAGTACGTAGTTTTTTTGCAATTGTTGGAGATAAGGAATGTCGATTGCACATTGCGTTTTTTACGTCAGATAAATTTGCATATAGTCGTATTTTGGAGCGCAGAGGTCAACTTGTGATTGCAGTTATCAAGAATAAAAACATTCTATTATGAAAAATAAGGTAAATATCGTACACGAACTTCTATTCGGTGTTGGATCGCCGGACCTTCATAAAAACTATTAGTGTGTTTAACAATACAGTGCATAGTGATTTCTTCGCGAATTAAGGGGAGTACGTACGTCCTATACCCACAGTGTTAAATATGCAGTATTGATGACCCATTATCTCAGAACCTGTAACAGATAGAGATCTGAAATTTTTGGGATATATAGTATCACTCCTTTTCTGATTACTAAACCAGAATCAAAATGTACAAAGAAATAATTAGATAGTTATGATTTTTAAAAAATGTTCTTCCATATTTCCTTTTAAAAGTCCACTTTTTCTTCCGTAAGTAAAAAACCGTTAGAGGTAGAGACGTTTCGGGAGGTTCAGTAGGTGCAGTGTACTAAGTGGTAACATGGTGTAAAATTAGAGATATGTATCTGTAATAGTTCCTGAGATGATGGGTTAAAAATATCATTTCTGGCAAATCAAGTTCAAACATTTTATTTGATATTAACTTATATATGGAGGCATGCCAGCTTCTAGAAACAGCCAGGCCCATAATCAGCATTATCTGGATCCTGTTTTTGACTATCCTGCAAACCTGGAAGCTTCCTTCTTTTCCTGCCTCTTGCTTCTTTAACCATTTCTTCTGCAGCACGCTGGGGTTTCATGATCCTAAGTCGATCCATTCGCTGAAAGGCTTGCAGTGTGTTGGCACCTGGAGTGATACCAAGTTTCTCTAGTACCCCAATTCTTTCCTTTATACCATCATTAAACATTATCACAGCATCACAAACACCCAAGCATAGAGTTTTCCTTCCTACATTTTTTTGGTATGCGGGTCCAAAAATCATTATTGAAAGACTCATTAGGGTTTTATGTTCGACCATGGAGACATTTGGAAAGAAGGTCAGGATTAGCTAATTCTCTATATATTGATTTAGTGGCTTCCGTCACTGCAGATGGTGTGGTACTTTTGTGCCTAAACTGTTCCTCGCTACCCGCTGCCTGAGCTTTGCGGTACTTGCACCATGAATCAGCACCAGGCGGACAAAGACCATGTGTAGCTGGGTGTATCATCTGTGGGAGAATGTAGCCCACACTGCTCGTTGCATCCCTTGTAGGTCATGTGTATCGTTTCTTATTTCCATTCCATAACAATGCTGGAGTTCATCAATGTTTTTGTCTGTAAGTCTTCCTTTACCATTTAGAGTCTTTCCATCTGATAACTTCTCTCTTCCTTTTGTCTGCTTCAGTTTTCAGAGACGTATTCCCATCCGTTTTTGAACGTGGCCCACACATTAAATCTTAACAATCTGCTTATCACCATAAGGTTGGCTTTCCACTACTGATTTGTAAGCTTTTGAATCACCACCGCCCAAGTACTCAGTGTAGCACACACCTCTCTCCTGTTGTGAACGTCTGAACACAGGAACAACTGCAGCAGCCTCCATACCCCCACTAGTTTCCTCATAATTCTTAGCACAATTTGTTTTATGTCTTCACTTGTTTCATCAACTGATCTACACTGACGACAATATTTAGTTAGCACTTCAATGTCCAAAACTTTACCTGTGTCAACACTAGTGACAGTTGCAACTGCATTTTTTGATGTCTGACCTCTCTTCTGCCATGTGCCATCAACTGCCACAGATAAGTCTGTTGTGTTATTTAATTCTACTGCTTCTTTAGCAGCAGCTTTCATAGAAGCAACAGCAACAGATTTGACACACTCGCCAATTACTTCTGCGTACTTACTTGATCTGGTTGGTGGGTTTGGCAAGTTCAGCGTAGCACATAATACTTCAGCTGCAGTCAATCCTTTCCCAATGCACCTCATTCCATACAGGAATCTAACATTGCCCTCAAACAAGTCATTCTTGCACTTTTCAGAAGGCCAAAATGATGTCGAGAGCCTGCAAACTTTGCACTGAATATCAAGTTTGTTAGCCAGTCCAGTTCTTGCAGGCGAGTCCTCAGAGATGCTAATTTGCCCACCACAAACCTTACATGACACAGAATCTTGCAAAACTTGTCCTAACACATTCAAATCTAAAAGAACATAACCTAAACTATTTTGATCTTTGCCAATAAATAAATCCTCATGGTCTCCAAGTTTCCTCTTCGAAGCACTAGTAAGAGTGTCCTTATTACGGGTATGTCAAAAATCTATTTCAGGATCAACACTGGATTCAGATTTTGTGATATGCTGATTTCCATGAAAACGTCGCTTCTTAAAACAACCCTTTCGTTTCGTCATGTTGAAAAGAGGTATAATAACACACCAAACCACTATGTTTTCAGTTCAAAACTTATCAAACACAACAACCACAAAGTAAATAAACAAAATGCATGTGCTGTACCGCCATTTCTGTTTACACAGTGCATCCAACCTCTTAACACGAACATTAACATGATTTCAAGTAATAAATAGCTGAAAACCACAGCCTTCTAGATTGAATAGTTCAAGAGATAGAGATACTTCGGCAAGTCAGTGCAGAACGAGCGGATAATTTTACACACGGACTATTAACTTTGAAATGATAAAACTACACTTGCAATTGGAATTTTTCGACAAATAATGCATGCATCAAATTATTCAGGAGAGATCAAATATTAATAAGAGATAATAATCCGAAAATGTCACTTTTCGACCAATTACCCTTAACAATACTGGGCGAATCTTCTACTATCACGGTCCGAACGACGCGCAGTATTTCGCCGTCAGCTTGCGTGTTCAAGACGTTCCCTAAGGGGGGACAGTTTGTTAGTCAGAAGATACCACACTGCCACTGTTGTTCAACCTTCTCATTCTGAGAGTGTTTCCAGAAAATCTCACGGCGGCTGTGAATACTCTAGCTACCAAGGGAGACGGAGTCTTCATCGCGAGTTGTAGCAGTTTTCGCCGACTTTGCCCGGCGTTCTCTGAGAACCGGACAAACGGAAACCTCCGACCCCCAACTCGTCCTGTACCTAACCCGTTTTCTCATTATAGCAGCCATGAAGAAAACATAATCATCTAAAATTAATTTTTTCACAGATTTTAATCTTAGACAGATAAAAAGTTTTAGAATGAATGCATCTAGGCAAAAAAAAAAGATCAGAAAGAGCTAAATGGCAGTACCTTTCTTATCTGTGTCAAAGTCAAAGATCAAGTTACCTAATTGATTAATTTATTTTTTATAACATAGCAGATAATTATACCTAGAACATTTTCCTCTACAAAACGTCGTTTTTGAGATGTGTAGCTGGGTCAAGTTAAAACAAACTTCGCCGGCCGCGGTGGTCTAGCGGTTCTAGGCGCTCAGTCCGGAACCGCGCGACTGCTACGGTCGCAGGTTCGAATCCTGCCTCGGGCATGGATGTGTGTGATGTCCTTAGGTTTAGTTAAGTTTAAGTAGTTCTGAGTTCTAGGGGACTGATGACCACAGATGTTAAGTCAGTGCTCAGAGCCATTTTGAAAACAAACTCCGTGTATATATTACAATAAAATATCTGACGCTTGCTCTTGAAACACAGAATTATGTTTCTTATTTCGTGAGATTAAGGATTCTTCTATTACATTTAATTTTTATTTGCTTTAATATTGCGGTTCGTGTGCCTTCCTCAACCACAGTTGCTATATACAAAAACTTATAAGCAAATACTCTTTGACATAAGAGGAGGCCGTAATTGCACAACAGCTGCACTTGAGTTTTTCCACAGGAAATTTGTTTATCCATCACATGCGTAACATTCTAGAAAGATTGCGCCTTGTCCGTACTTCAGATATCTGCAGCGTGGTGTGATAAAGGTTATGGACGTCTCTTGACTGCTGGCTTGTTTGTTTGCTAATCGCACAAGTCACCTGACGATTGATAAGGAACATGATTCACAGGCAACTTCGTAATTCCTTTCTGTTCTACACTGAAGAACAAAGGAAATTGGCACACCTGCCTAATATCGTGTAGGGCCCCCTCGAGGATGTTAGAAGAGCCGCAACACGACGTGGCATGGACTCGACGAACATCTAAAGTAGTGCTGGGGGGAACTGACACCGTGAATCCTACACGGCTGTCCATAAATCCGGAAGAGTAAGAGGGGGTGGAGATCTCTTCTGAACAGCACGTTGCAAGGCGTCCCTGATATATTGAATAATGTTCATGTCTCGGAGTTTGGTGGCCAGCGGAAGTGTTTAAACTCAGAAGAGTGTTCCTGGAGTACTCTGCAGCAATCCTCGGCGTGTGGGGTGTCACATTGTCCTGCTGTATTCGCCCAAATTCGTCGGAATGTACAGCGGACAAGAGTGGCTGTAGGTTACCAGATAGCATGGTACCGTTTATGTCACGTGTCATAGTCGTATCTAGACGTGTCAGGGGTCCCGCATCAGTCCAACTGCACACGCCCCACACCATTACAGAGCCTCCACGGTCTTGAACAGTCCCCTGCTGACATGCAGAGCCCACGGATTCATGAGATTGTGTCCATAGCTGTACATTTCCGTCTGCTCGATACAATTTGAAACGAGCCTCGGTCCGACCAGGAAACATGTTCCCAGTCATCAACAGTCCAACGCCAATGTTGACAGGTCGTGGCAAGGTGTAAAGCATAGTGTCATGCAGTCATCGAGAGTACACGAGTGGGCACTAGACTCCAAAAGCCCATACCGATGGTGTTTCGTCGAATGGTTCACACGCTGACACTTTTTTGTGGCCCAGCATTCAAATCTGCAGCAATTTTCGGAAGGGTTGTACTTCTGTCGCTTTGAACGATTCTGTTCAGTCATCGTTGGTCCCGTTCTTGCAGAATCTTTTTCGGGCCGCAGTGATGTCAGAGATTCGACTGTTTACGGGATTCGTGATGTTCACGGTACACTCGTGGAATGCTCGTATGGGAAAATCCCCACTTCATCGCAACCTCGTAAATGTTGTGTCTCATCGCTCGTTCGCCGACTATAACACAACGTTCAGACTCACTTAAATCGTGATGACGTGCCACTGTAGCAGCAGGAACCGATCTAACGACTGCGCCGGAGACTTGTCATTTTATATAGGCGTTGCTGACGCTACGCCGTATTCTGCATGTTTACATTGTATTTGAATACGCATGCCTCTTCCAGTTTCTTTAGTACTTCAGTGTATGTGATTTCGAATGCTCTGGACCTTGACACAGGTATTGTTACTTCCTTCGCTCTCCCTTGGGTGGTATCAACCAAGAGGCACAGCCAGTGCTCCCGAGTACAGGACTCTCTGCTCTGTGGCTCTCTGGGCGGGAACAGTATTCTAGGACGTGGCTGGCAGCTCGTGCTGGGCTGTGGACACCCGCTGCAGCTGGCTGGCTGGGTCGGTGTACTGGAAAACGCGCCCAGCCAATAACGCGCCCAGTGAGATTCCGCCCAGAAAGCGTCCAGGACGGGTCCGCCAATCCCCTTGCCCCGCAGACAAAAGAGCTGAGGGACGCTGCCTGGAGGTTTCCCAGCTGGAGTTTTCAGCCGTCAGACAGATAGAGAGAAAGAGAGAGAGAATTAAGTTTCTTCCACACACCACTGCAGTATATACTAGAGATTACATTCTTTTGCTTCACTTGCAGTACCATTCAGCAGTCATTACCAATATCGTTTTCATTATAACAACTACACTTCTTGAATACTCAGAAATATCAAGTGACTCTATACTTGGCGATTAGTAATGTCACTTAATTTTAACTCTTAATTTATAACAACTAGCGACGAATTGGGGTGGTGACTCTTGAATGAGAAGTACAATTGTAAAGGGTTGACTCTGAAAAGGGTTCGCCTTTGTTCCGGTGTATTGTAAAACACATATACTATATTTTAAAAATAATCTGATTTCCATCACACTTTATCCAGGCTTTGGACTGGCTAAAAGAGCGAAAGTCATTTAGGGGTGTTTAAAATCAGCTTATAAGCATCGTCAATATATTTTTTAAATTTTTATTATTTTTTATATAAGTTGCTATTTACATTTGAACACTATTGTATCTATATACATCTTCTGATGAATTCAGTCAAGTTTCTGTAGGTAGGATATGGCTTTCAAGCAATCCTTGATCTCACCATCCTCTTCGTATTTTTCCCAACCTTTCATCACGTTTCATGTAGACTGTTTTTGTCCGTTCACCTTCCATACTCAGTTCTGGCCTCATTAAGACGCTCGCTGAATTTTCTGCTTCTCTTTTCAAACACCTAAAACGTCATTAATTTTCGGATTTGGTTTAGCAAGCATGTTATTAACTTTGTGGAGCCAACCTTCGATAGCGTTGGTTTTTCGGTGGCGCCGTTTTTAGCAACTCCAAAGGTGATAACGGTTTCATCATTTTCCAACCATCTATCTACGAAGTAGTCAAAAAATTCAGAAAGTTTGGGGATATCCGGTGCATGTGACTGTATCTCCAACCAACCATCACATACATCTTCAGGCCGTAGAAACGCCAGCGTAGCACACATGCGAAGATTTTGTCTCACTTCTTCACTTTCTTTGTATTCAGGAACAAGTCCTAGCTCTTGAACTTTTCTCCAGAGACACATTTTCATATGGAAATAACATCGATGCACTTCAGCTATCGGAAATACAACTTTAATTGCTGAAATCGCAGCTGATTCGAAGTCTACGGTCTCGTTTGAAGGTTCCATTCTGGAATTCTTTCCATCAAATTTCGGAAAAGACGGACTTACGTCTCTTTTCTTTTGTTTGGCAGTAGTGCAAAGGCAACTGGATAGACGTTTGTCTCATTATTTGTACTCCCAAAGTGGACGTGAATGGTGTATATTTGCGAAAACTGTTTGCCGCAGCACTTGAACGTACCATCCTTAAAAAAGTCTTGTTTACTCCTTAGAGCCTCGCTTCCTGTCCTTCCGCTAAAAACTATTATCCTCTCTCCCAGTTTGTCGTCGCTTAACAGAAAACTGCTGCCATCGTTCATAGCTAGTATATCTGCCTTTAGGTCAAGTTCTTCTCTTGTCGGTGGATCTCTCTCATTTCCCTGTGATTTTGCCCGCTGGTAGTACAAAGCTCTCTTCGTTGTTTGCTGCTCTGCCATTTCAGTGACAAAATCATAGCCTCGATTATGCAGGCAACCCAGCTCCTCTGAATATATTTTTTAAATAGACGTCTCTTCGTCTCTTGCCCTCTTCTTTCCGTGGTTCAAAGTCTTCCTTACTTGCAACTGAGCGATATCCGGAGGTCCACATTGATGCTCGAATGAAAAAAGCACTGTCGAATCCTCCGTTTTCACCAGTCCCTGGCAGCGGTTTGCTCTCTGTCTTCAACAGCGCCACGTTACTGTTCCATCTTCTTTAGTTCTCTTCACTATGTAAGAATAACCTTCGTAGTGGCAACATGGCTTACTGTGATTAGTGGTTGAAAATTCCATATCTGAACTACTGAACTATTGTGTCGAAAATACACAGCACTGTGTTTGTGTATCAGACAGTCGGCGGCTGTGCCTAGTACCGGGGGAAGGGGGGGGGGGGGGGGGAAGGTCCCTGTGTCCGAGGTTCAAAAAATGGCTCTGAGCACTATGGGACTTAACTTCTGAGGTCATCAGTCCCCTAGAACTTAGAAGTACTTAAACCTAACTAACCTAAGGACATCACACACGTCCATGCCCGAGGCAGGATGCGAACCTGCAGCCGTAGCAGTCGCACGGTTCCAGACTGTAGCGCCTAGAACCGCTAGGCCACTTCGGCTGGCCCTGTGTCCGAGGAGCAGGTAGTTCAGGGCGATTAGGACGGCCCAGGCGAAGGTAAGCCTGACGCAAAGGGAGCGAATCTCACACATTTCTGGTTGGGCGCGAATCTCACTGGGCGCGATTTTCATAGATTCGGTTGGGCCAGATGAGTGGCGGGCGGGGGTCGACGCCGCGCCCAGGAGACAAAGCCCTGCAGGGCTCCGGGCTCACCCCAGAAGGGCTCACTCTCAGAGGCCCTTCCCTGAGGCCCTGCAGTGGAGGGGCGTGGCGCTGGGCGCTCCTCCTGGAGAACAGCTGACACGCTGCACGCTGCGCTGTTCTCCACCTCCAGTGGTGCTCCGTCCAGCTCCAACGTACGTGTCCCAGTTACCCCGGTATGTCACACAAGACCTAAACCTGGTGCCACTGAGGAAATAACTCATACCTAAAACACCTTCTGTGTCTGTTAATGGATGGCATGTTGCAATACGTAATCTTCCAGCAGTACAACCCATTATTAATTACTTACATCGTGCCTCTCCTCAGACATCACGTACAAGGTGTCGCAGGAGCGGTGGTCAGTATTCGAGATCGTGACAGGAACGATCACTTGAAGCAAACAAATCTAGTCAACGTGGGCTATAAAGAGATACTAGCAATTCATCATCCTAGATACTATGATTCAAATCCCTTACAGTGCCATCACTTACCTTTCATTGTTTTGATCGGTTGTAGTATCGACCACATTAAGAAAAAATCTCCAGCAATCATTGGATGTAAAGTGCATACTAAGGTATGACCACTCGTTCATCTCAGCTACTGTAAAACGCACCACTTCTAATGAAGAAGTTCTCATAATTTGAACTATACATTTTAGAGCACACGTTTACTGGACTTTTGTTTATTTGCTCAACAACACTTCCTCACAAAATAAGGAAAGCGAAGAGGTCACAGTAGAACAGGTTTGTTTCGCACTGTCGAGCATGTACAAGTGCTCGTACCTCTTAGGTATGCATTTTAGAGACGTTGTTTACTAGACCTGTTCTCTGGATGACTGTGTTCCTATCATATCCCTGACAACAGACGATTTGTCCTGGCACACGATACATATTTCCGCAGCTCTGTCGCTGTGGAGTTTACGAACAACTTTGTGTGTCATCTTGCAGCGAACAGCAGCATATATTACTGAAATGTAAATAAAGCATACTCTTTCTTTGTCGCCACAAGACCATCGACGCCCCATGTTTCGACTGAAAACTGTGTCGCCCCTCATCTACCATGCTAGTCTCATCAACCACAGATACGCAGAATGAAGTCTTGCTCTGCAACGAGATGTGCGCCGACATGAAACATCCTGGCTGTCTAAAACGGTGTGCTAGACTGGGGCCAGAATCTGGGACTCTTCGTTGCCAGCGCCCTACCGACTTAGCCACGCAAGTGCGACTCACGACCCCTCGACTCACCTCTACTTCCCCCCAGTACCGCACCTCCCACGTTCGAGTTTGTGTCCGGCACGCAGTTCCAAACTACCAGGACATTGCCAACCCACGACACTTCAAACATTGCGTGAACTGCTCTGTCCGTTTGCAGACTTCGTGTAGGCCATTTTTAGGTGTCTCAAAATTGAAGTTCCGCTGCCCCCATTTTGACTCCTTAATTTCGCATTTATGAATGTTCTCCTCACTTTTATGTAAGACATGTACTGCCTAAATTAGTAACCAAGTATCAGTGGCACGCATGCTGCC
This sequence comes from Schistocerca piceifrons, assembly GCF_021461385.2. Classification (NCBI taxonomy): domain Eukaryota; kingdom Metazoa; phylum Arthropoda; class Insecta; order Orthoptera; family Acrididae; genus Schistocerca; species Schistocerca piceifrons. Next base: position 69,484,311 of record NC_060148.1, on the reverse strand, counting down.
ACAGATCATGACAAATAATTATATAAATACAAGTAAGCAAATACATGGCTGTAGGGCGAAAGTTGACCCGTAAAGCATTGTGTTTCAGTTATCGCTACGTAAAAGACTCGCGATTTTCCAGCTAAACAATGCACCATGCACTATTTACGGAGGTACTCTCCTGAACCCTCACGTGTGTTCCTCAGCACCTCCCGTGTGATATAAAACAACGCATCTGTTTGCCACACCGTAGGTACGATAACCTTTCACGTCTGCAAAGTCCCATTCTTTACTTATAATATTACACGTTTCAAGCCTCGCCAACCTCGCGTGTTTTACTGCAGAACTCATGAATAATTTCGGCCCAGTATTGTAAGGAACACTTTTACACATTAACCCCTTCAGTTTGTTCTGTGATCATTGAAGTGAGCAATAAAAATAAAGCCCATTCCGATTTTGTTAACACAACTGCGACAAATAATCTTCAAGGTACACCATGCTCCATTATTAATGAAAATGTTAGTCCTGTCCATCATCATTATGATTATTCGCCTCGCTTACTTTGATTTACAGTAGAACCATCAGCTACTGTGCTGCGAGGAACAGAAGCCTAAAACAGTCTGCTGTGTTTGTTGAGTAAACTTTGAGTTGTATTGTGCAAACAAACCACGTTTTGCTTCCGTTCCTACATTGTCAGTGACACGTGCCTTTCCAGGTGAACAATGCACCATTAATTGATTACAGTGTTTCACTTCTCAATCCCCAAGTATGCCCCTCAGCTCCCTGACTATTAAAATAGTACCACCTTGCCAGAAGCAAGATGTATGGAGGGGTAAACTTCAAATAAATTCAATTGGTTGCTAATCAAACAATGAATATTCTCCTCACTGTTCAACCCGTTTTGCACAACCATTTCTGACAAGTGCTGAACGTTTTTGGGTACCATTATAAAGGGATCAGTGACCTACTGTAACTTGGTGTAGATAGCTAAGGGATACTTGAAGGGCAAAGCGAGTCTGAAGCATATTGTGCTATAGTACCTGAAACTTCAGTTAACTTGACTCTAGCTGTACAGTACACCATTTATAAAGTTACTCTTCAAAATCCCGCCAAAGTCCCTCAGCGCCTGTGCTGTTCTGTACAGAATCAGCATGAGGTACCAGGCTGTAGTTAAAAATAACTTAGAAGAACTTTTGTTTTCTAGGAGAATATTCAATAATGGCGAAGCAAGACGTTTAAGCTTAACACTGCTTCATTACTTACTCACTACTATACTCTTCTAATTTTAGTTACTATACCATGGTTAACAAGTTTTTCCAACTGAACAGTGCACTGTTGGTTACTTACGACAATATTCAGCTCAGTCGTATGCCTCGTTACCCAGTTTCATTATAGTGACACGCAGGTCCAGACTACAGTACCGTGTTGTAAGGAACAGTGGCCTAGAACAGTCTGTGGAGTTCGTTGAGAGAATGATGACGTGAGCAGCGTGAGGAAGACCACAGTGTTTCAAGGTTTTTGATATTACTGAGAGAGAACATTCCAACTGGACAATGCCCCATTGCTTGCTACTGCAGTTATTCACATCAGTCCGTCCTTACATTCCACAGTATCAGTACAGTGAGACACTCGATCTGCGAGAACACTGAAGTGAATATTGTGAACCAAACACAATCTGCTTCCTGTTTATAGCGTCAGCATATGTATTTGTCAGGAACATTTTAATATTTGTTGCGAATTGAAGAACGGTGTGACTCTGTCTAATGTGATAACTAGTGAAACAGAAAATCAGTGGTATGGAATATAAGACTGTTAATTCTACGAAATGTTACTCTGGAGAAAACCAGTTACAATAGAGACTTGATGTAACGTGCTACGACTCAGTGTGTTTACATCTGTAAGTCTTACAGTTTGGTGTATACATAAAAGAGACACTGTGACAGCGCCTCTCTCCACGACGTTCTCTCTCTGGCGCTCTTTCTCTGTCTCTGTCGTCGTTATAAGATGGCTCCGCGCCTTCCAGGTCTGTACGACTGTACAGTACGTTATTAATTGTGAAATACATTTTTGACTTGAACTGCTATGTAACGCCTTCATTTCGTGGTCGTAATCGCCCTGTGTGAAATAACGAAGCGTTTGCACCACTACCAGCACGCTGGCAGTCGAGACACCGTAGCATCGCAGGAGCTGCCAGACAGCCGCCATTACGCGGCAAATTAGAACTGTAATGCTTTTATTTACAGTTGCACAACTGCTCGCACAATTAGTGTAACATTTCTATTTCTCAGGAGCCTGTGAACCTGGAGGGGATTTTATTTACATCGAAACAACTACATGTACAACAAATGATTGATTTTTCAGCTGGACTGGGTACAAACCAACTAAGGCGTAATTTAAAGTCACGTTATAAAGGAAAGGTGTCGGACTGTGCACTGGTAAACCATTATGATCAGAAATATTTACAGTCGTAGTCATTTACAGTAGCACGCCTGATTTTGAGGTGGTTACGGACGCTTATCGTAACGAGATTGTTCCAACTTCATCATTGGTTTTTTATAGTATTTACGTCACGCAGTCATAATAATTAAATGGAAGGCTCAGTTCACGATTATTGAAGGAAATGTGACGAAAAATTGTTCTGCAATTTACGACGCAAGCGAAAGTGCTAGGCTCAGAATCCATGCAATATTTTACTACCAAATTTGCAAAGTATTTTATCCATCTTCAGCAACTGTAGTTATGTACACTGAAGCGCCAAAGAAACAGGTACAGGCATGCGTATTCAAATACAGAGAAATGTAAACAGGGAGAGTACGACGCTGCGGTCGGCAACTCCTATATAAGAGAAAAGTGTGTGGAAGAATTGCTAGATCGGTGGCTATTGCTACAATGGCGGGTTATCAAGATTTAAGTGGGTTTGATCGTGGATTTATAGTCAGCGCACGAGCGATGGGACGCAGCTTCTCCGAGGTAACCATGAAGTGGCGACTTTCCCGTACGAGCATATCAAGAGTGTACTGTGAATATCAGGAATCCGGTAAAACATCGTTGCGGCTGGAGCAAGATCCTGCAAGAGAGGGACCAACGGCGACTGAAGAGAATTGTTCAACGTGACACAAGTGCAACTCTGACGGTACAACGCAGTCCTTGCTATGAATTTTTTCGCTTCCTTAACACATGAAACTGTTTGTATACGATGTGTAGTCTAGTGTAAAGATGTATTGTAAATAATATGTTTAAATTATGTAATATTCAACACAGGCAAGTCAGGGCATATTTAGTTAACGTTGAAGTCAAGAGAGATTGTTTTGTGGTGCCGCTGGGTGCGGGAGCGCGCCAGCGGGCAGTAGTAGCAGTGACGCCGTGCTCGGAGTAACAAGTAGAGCCGAGGGCTGCTGGTCCTAGCTGTGTTACATCTAACGGCTGGTGTGTGGGTCTAAGTACGACGGGAAAGTAATGGTCGGCATATCTGGAAGCACGGCCGAGCAAGTTATTATGGATTAATCGGCACAGAGCTGAAGAAACGAGGGCTTCAATGTGAAGCGCACTGTGGGCCCGAGTCGCAACAGGAAAAGCCCGCTGCCACATTGTGTCGCCGCCGTGGACTTCTGTCGATCCACCGACAACGAGGGAAGTAAGATCTACGTAATTTTCGTGGGATAAAATTGTAGAAGGCTTGCCAGTGACTGAGCTTTTCTCTGAAGTTGAACAATTAATAACAAGCACTTTACAATCGAAGTGTTGCAGTTACATTCCACCCGACAATAACACCAAGTAGGTTCCTTCCGATCCTTACCTTACTGAACCGAGTGTGTCACGCCATTGTCAAGAGAAAATATGTTAATTATCAAATTACTTGCATAGACGGTGAAGAGTAAATTTCAGACTGTTTTGTACGATTGGTTATCGTAATTAATTGTTGCACTTAATAAGCTTACGCCAACCGTAGTAATAATAGACTGAAGTAATAAATTTCATTATTAAGATTTATTTCAATCCATATTCAGCTGAAGTTAGTTCAAGGATATTTCATGAAACTATAAAGCTTATTCCACCTGACAGTTCCCCAATTAATGAATTATTATCATTCAAAACATAGTTAATCAATTATTGGCAATATATTTCATTATCAGTAGATTAAACTGTGCAAAGTACCTAATTTGAAAGACAGAATGACAGTCCATTATTCAAGATCTCCATAGATAATTATCTGACTTGTCAGCATTACACTTAGCTGATAAATTATGAACAAAATAATTATCAAAATACTTATTAAAAGGTAACCATTAATGTTTAAGTGTAGTTAGATTGTTATGACATTATTTTATATGACTGCTGAGCCTGACACAGCACTTACGTATGTGTTCCCATTCCACCTGCTGCTCTACAAACAGGTAAACTTTACTTTTGACACAATTATTCACGTACTCAACAGTACTGTCGCTCATCGGTTGAGCTGTCAACCGATTTTGTAATTGCTTTTACAACTTAATCATTTCTTTCGGCAAAATTTCCACTGGCAAAATTTATTTCCGAATTATTTCCATTATTTCATTTACGATCGTTATTGAATAAAATTACTCATTCAATGACGATGAAGTTATAACGTCTCCTGTTTCCTGCGGAATAATCATTATTTACTTCGGACTCGGATGCCTTATCCCGAGGCGCGTCAAAATTCATAATTCACGGTGATTGTCAACTTGTAATTTCGCGAATCCCGGGAAGCAGGGGGGTGTTATACGTCGCGACCGTGGGACAGGACATTTCCAATTTTGGAATTGTCCAGCGGCCCGAACCTAGCAAAATTACAATTCTTTAAAAAACTAAAAAATTATCAATGGAAAATTAGGCTGAACAATAGTAGAATGTTAAACTGGACAATGCAAGTGGAACGGAAACTACAAAGGCCTGAGTCAGGTTCAGCATTGTTTGATGCTGAAATGAGTAACGATAGTGGGCTAGGTAGCTCAACTAATGCAGACGATATGAGCCATGTAGTAATAAAGCAAGACTCATATCAAGAAAATTATGAAAATATGTTTACTGAGGATAATAATATTAATGAAGTTGTGACAGGAATGAAACACATACCAGGTGTGACGGACATTGTTGCGCAAGCAGTAACAAATACGGGAGGTAGTTTGGAATCTAATAATTGGGATAAATTATTTCAGATGATAAGTTCGATGAAAAGTGAAATGCATCATGAGATGGGTTCGATGAAAACTGAAATGAAAAATGTTCTCAACAGTGTGAATAGTAATATGGGTTTGTTGAAAAGTGAACTGGGTGGGCAAATTAAAACTTTGGCTACGAAAATGGACGAAAAATTAACCGAAAAAGTTATTGAGTTAGAAAGTAAATTTGTTAATATGATGGAAGCATTAAAGAAGGCAGTCAGCAATGGAATTAAAAAGAAAAGAGAGGAACTGTATGACGCGGTTTGCAGTAGGCTTGTGGGCGATGTCAATTCAATACGTAATGATCTGAAGGAAAAGTAAACCAGGAAATTAAAGTGGTCACTGACGAAGAAGCGAAAATCCGAAACGAACTAGATCGGTCAGTCAGTACTTTGATGGGACAGATCGTGAAGGTTCAGGATGAAACAGAAAAGAAATTAAACGAGACGGTAATCGCAATTAATACAGAAGTACAGGATACAACGCGATCGTTGGAGGTCGGCGTGAACCACAAACTCGTAGAGTGTAAACATGCAGAAGTAGAGAGTTTGAGGTCCGAAACCAATAGAATCAAAGAGCAAGTGAAAAACATAGAAAATGTAAAAAAATTTGACGCCTACGTTCGCGTTGGGTGGGGCATACGCTAGCCATGTGACTTTTGAAATCGAGAAATTCGATCCCAAAGGAGGGGTCCACCCCGCTATATTCACGGACGCGCGCAGGACAATAATTCCGGCCGCGTTACCCGAAGAAGACAGGATTAGAATTGCGAGAACTAAATTAATCGGAGACGCGAGTAGCTGAGTCGTCCATGCAAAGGATAATTGTCGGACATTGGAGGAATTTATAATTAAGTTCGAAGATAAATACTGGTCCGCGGATAAGCAGAACGAAGTTTTGCAACAACTTGCTTCTCCTTACCGGCCAAGCAAAGATGCAAACATGAAGTCAAACCGTGAAGACGTATTCAAAAAAGTCGAGTACGTTCAGGGACGGATGTCGGAAAAATGTATGGTCACGATACTACGCGGAAAATTACCGTGGAGTGTTCGAGGCTACTTAATGAATGAAAATAGTAAAACAGCCTTTTTGAAGAAGGTGACATTGACGTGTGCTGCCGAGACGGTGACAGTCTGTTCCACGGCGGTCAAAATAATCAGAGTAGGAACAATTATAACAGACACCAAAATAACGAAAGACGTAATGAATATGACGTGAGATTTACTCGAGTAGACCGAGGTAGGAGAGGAACGGGTGGAAGCCACAGGAAGAGGTCAGTGCCCGGTCGAAAAGGCGCATGTTGATGAAGTGAAGCAATTAGGCAATGAAGGGGGATGGCTACTACAAATGAGCAAAATATATGAAGGTGTAGAAGAACGGAAAAGGGATAGAAAACGTGGAAGAAATAAATTTAATAAGAATAAAATGGATAATAGTGATGAGATAACTTACGTTAGTAATGATGAAGGGGCACGTGGCATGCTGGTAGGTGAAAGTAGGAGGAATGCTGTTTCCGAGACAGCCGAATTCGACGGATCTGAACTAACTGATTAGCGCCGTTCACTGCAGACCGAAGGTGCAAGTTCTGACCGCGGCATGAATCTGGTGCGCGAAACAAGTGATTACAGCGTATACGAGGTCAAAGCAGTTGTGATATACCCAGGTAATAATATTAGTGAGAGTAAACCCGCCAAACGGTTCAATACAGATGACGTAAAGCATATTTTGCGTCAAACGAAAGAAAGTAGTAGGGGAAGACCCAAAAAAATCCCAGATAAAATAATTGAGAGAAACGATGCTTCATGGAGTGATTTCGAAGTTGAAAAAGGTTTATTGTGGGAAGAGAAAAGTAAGGAAGCAAAAATATGTGACCAGTTAATGATACCTAGTAAAGTATACGGTACGGAAGTTCAAGTTAGGATTGACAGTGGCAGCCAGATTAGTGTAATTTCGTCGTCATTTTACGAACGGAATAAGGCCGTAACGGAGGTTGTAGAAATGCCTGTTACGGGAATAAAAGTGATAGATGCTACAGGTGTCTGTAAAAACCCAATTAAGAGGCAGGTTCTGATGCAATTTTGTATTAAGGATGTTGCGATGGAACATGATTTTTTAGTTGTACCGCAATTAAGCACAGAGATGATTGTAGGCATGGATTGGATGACGAAGTATAAAGTGATTATAGATTGTGACAGAAAGATTATGATGTGTTTGGTAGGAGAGTTTAAATTAGAAATGAGTTTTGATGATGCTGATCAGGAATTTGACATTAACGAGACGAGATTGAACGTAATTACCTTACCAATGAATGAAGGTCTGAGTGGAGGGCCAGAGTGTTATCATGTTAGGAATATAAACATGACATCGCCGTCTGACGTCGAATTTGCAGCGATTATCGAAAATATTTCGGGCGTCACTAACGAACAGAAAATTCAATTATATGACATTCTAATTAACAACAAAGAAGTATTCTCGGATAAACCAGGTCGCGTGCGGGATTTTGAATATAAGATCGATACGATTCCCCACGAGCCGTTTTCTGGGCCGGTTTATCAGGTGCCGATAGCTCGGAGCAAAGCGGTGCAGAAAGAAACAAACCGCATGGAAGAATGGGGCATTACTGAACGTTCTAAGAGCCAATATAATAACCCGCTCGTTTTGGTCAATAAGAAAGACAATAGCGGCAGGATTGTGAGTGATGCCCGCGAACTTAACAATGTAGTGAAGCGTGAGACGGACCGTCCGGAGAGTTTAGATGATGTGTTACAGAAATTTCATAATGACAACCCTCGATATGACCGCTGGATACTGGCAGATAAGCCTCGAAGAAGAATCACGGAAACTGACACAAGTCCTATTTGCAGGAAAGTGTTATCAGTATAAAGTTATCCCCTTCGGATTGAACACATCTGTGTCGGTGTTTATCCGAGCGCTCGACGGTGTACTGGCAAAAGAACTGAGTTCCCGGATTACAATCTATGTTGACGACCTGCTGATAGCGACGTCATCATGGGAGGAACATTGTGAGCTCTTGAATGAAGTACTGCGAGCATTAAGACGCGGAGAGATGACGTTGAAATTAAAGAAGTGCGAGTTTGTGAAGAAGGAAATTGAATTTTTATGGCATATTATAACAAACCTACCCCCATGAACCATGGACCTTGCCGTTGGTGGGGAGGCTTGCGTGCCTCAGCGATACAGATGGCCGTACCGTAGGTGCAACCACAACGGAGGGGTATCTGTTGAGAGGCCAGACAAACGTGTGGTTCCTAAAGAGGGGCAGCAGCCTTTTCAGTAGGTGCAGGGGCAACAGTCTGGATGATTGACTGATCTGGCCTTGCAACACTAAACAAACGCCTTGCTGTGCAGGTACTGCGAACGGCTGAAAGCAAGGGGAAACTACAGCCGTATATTTTCCCGAGGGCGTTCAGCTTTACTGTATGGTTAAATGATGATGGCGTCCTCTTGGGTAAAATATTCCAGAAGCAAAATAGTCCCCCATTCGGATCTCCGGGCGGGGCTACTCAGGAGGACGTCGTTATCAGGAGAAGGAAAACTGGCGTTCTACGGATCGGAGCGTGGAATGTCAGATCCCTTAATCAGGCAGGTAGGTTAAAAAATTTAAAAAGGGAAATGGATAGGTTAAAGTTAGATATAGTGGGAATCCGTGAAGTTCGGTGGCAGGAGGAATAAGACTTTTGGTCAGGTGAATACAGGGTTATAAATACAAAATCAAATAGGTGTAATGCAGGAGTAGGTTTAATGATGAATTAAAAAAATTTGAGTGCGGGTAAGCTACTACCAGCAGCATAGTGAACACATTATTGTGGCCAAGATATACACAAAGCCCATGCCTACTACAGTAGTACAAGTTTATATGCCAACTAGCTCTGCAAATGAAGAAATTGATGAAATGCTTGATGAGATAAAGGAAATTATTCAGGTAGTGAAGGGAGACGAAAATTTAATAGTCATGGGTGACTGGAATTCGAGAGTAGGAAAAGGGAGAGAACGAAACATAGTGGGTGAATATGGATTGGGGGAGAAAAATGAAAGAGGAACGCGTGTGGTAGAATTTTGCACAGAGCATAACTTAATCATAGCTAACACTTGGTTCAAGAATCATAAAAGAAAGTTGTATACATGGAAGAATACTGGAGATACTAGAAGGTATCAGATAGATTATATAATGGTAAGACAGAGATTTAGGAACCAAGTTTTAAATTGTAAGACATTTCCAGGGGCAGACGTGGACTCTGACCACAATCTACTGGTTGTGAACTGTAGATTAAAACTGAAGAAACTGCAAAAATGTGGGAATTTAAGGAGATGGGACCTAGATAAACTGACTACACCAGAGGTTGTACTGAGTTTCAGGGAGAGCATAAGGGAACAATTGACAGGAATGGGGGAAAGAAATACTGTAGAAGAAGAATGATTAGCTCTGAGGGATGAAGTAGTGAAGGCATCAGAGGATCAAGTAGGTAAAAAGACGAGGGCTAGTAGAAGTCCTTGGGTAAGGGAAGAAACATTGAATTTAATTGATGAAAGGAGAAAATATAAAAACGCAGTAAATGAAGCAGGCAAAAGGGAATACAAATTTCTCAAAAATGAGATCGACAGGAAGTGCAAAATGGCTAAGCAAGCGTGGCTAGAGGACAAACGTAAGGATGTAGAAGCTTATCTCACTAGGGGTAAGATAGATACTGCCTACAGGAAAATTAAAGAGAAAAGAGAGCCACTTGTATGAATATCAAGAGCTCAGATGGAAACCCAGTTCTAAGTAAAGAAGGGAGAGCAGAAAGGTGGAAGGAGTATATAGAGGGTTTATATAAGGGCGATGTACTTGAGGACAATATTATGGAAATGGAAGAGGATGTAGATGAAGATGAAATGGGAGATACGATACTGTGTGAAGAGTTTGACAGAGCACTGAAAGACCTGAGTCGAAACAAGACCCCGGGAGTAGACAACATTCCATTGGAACTACTGACGGCCTTGGGAGAGCCAGTCCATTAGGAAATGAGACACTTAAAGTAGTAAAGGAGTTTTGCTATTTGGGGAGCAAAATAACTGATGATGGTCGAAGTAGAGAGGATATAAAATGTAGACCGGTTGGTAGGACATGTTCTGAGACATCAAGGGATCACAAATTTAGCATTGGAGGGCAGCGTGGAGGGTAAAAATCGTAGAGGGAGACCAAGAGATGAATACACAAAGCAGATTCAGAAGGATGTAGGTTGCAGTAAGTACTGGGAGATGAAGAAGCTTGCTCAGGATAGAGTAGCATGGAGAGCTGCATCAAACCAGTCTCAGGACTGAAGACAACAACAACAACAATTATAACAACTTCAGGAATAACCAAAGATCCGAAAAAATTGGAGGCGATATGAAATTGTCCTCCACCGAGAACCAAAAAACAATTACAAGCTTTCCTAGGTCTTTGTAATTTTTATCGTAAATATGTTGAAAGGCAAGCGTTCAATGATCCCGATTTGTGCGACTTGTTAAAGAAAAAGAGTGTCTTTGTTTGGACCGAGAAATGTCAAAGAGCTTTTGATAGATTGAAAGATGAGCTTGTGAAGGAAATAGTACTGTATCACCCGGATTTAGCAATGCCATTTCACATGGGGACAGACTCGTGTGATTATGGAATTGCGGTGCACATTTTCCAAGAAGTAGGAGAAGGCGATGCCAAGGAGTGTCGGTCCATTGCTTTTGCGGGCAGGACCTTGACTAAATACGAAAGAAATTATATCGTTTCAGTGAAAGAGGCGATAGCCATTGTTTGGGGATTTAAAAAATGTACATGCTTTTTAGGGGGGCGCAAAGTGATTGTGCACACTGACCATAAAGCTTTGACGTTTCTAAAAACGTGTCGTTTATTACACGACCGGTTGAAAAGATGGGCGTTGTACATCCAACAATTTGATGTGAAATTTGTCATGTGAAGGGAGTAGACAATTGCGTAGCTGACGCATTGTCAAGGTTAGCGTGTGATCCTGGAGAAGTAATAGATATAGATAGTACGGAAGCTGTGTTTCAAGTTATGTATTTCAAAGACGTGGAAGGTAAAAAGAAGGTAGAGAATCTGTGTAAAAATATGCGACATTATCAGAATGAAGACGAGTGTCTGAAATTGGTAAAAACAGGTTACGACGCAAAAGATGAGAAAGATGAGAAGTTGAAGAAATATTGTAAGATATATAAGGGTATTTTATATTCACGAAAGAATACAGAATGATAGGAGTGGCGTGTCAGATGGCCAAGTAAATACCGGGTGATCAAAAAGTCAATATAAATTTGAAAACTGAATAAACCACGGTATAATGTAGACAGAGAGGTACAAATTGACACACATACTTGGAATGACATGGGGTTTTATTAGAATCAAAAAATACAATAGTTCAAAAAATGTCCGACAGATGGCGCTTCATCTGATCAGAATAGCAATAATTAGCATAACAAAGTAAGACAAAGGAAAGATGATGTTCTTTACAGGAAATGCTCAATATGTCCACCATCATTCCTCAACAATAGCTGTAGTCGAAGAATAATATTGTGAACAGCACTGTAAAGCATGTCCGAAGTTATGGTGAGGCATTGGCGTCGGATGTTGTCTTTCAGCATCCCTAGAGATGTCGGTCGATCACGATACACTTGCGACTTCAGGTAACCCCAGAGCCAATAATCGCACGGACTGAGGTCTGGGGACCTGGGAGGCCAAGCATGACGCAAGTGGCGGCGGAGCACACGATTATCACCAAACGACACGCGCAAGAGATCTCTCACGTGTCTAGCAAATGGGGTGGTTCTAATAAATCCCATGTCATTCCAAGAATGTGTGTCAATTTTTACCTCTCTATCTACGTTATTCCGTGGTTTATTAAGTTTTCAAATTTATACTGACTTTTTGATCACCTGGTATGTGTGCGAAGTAATTGACTGTCTCCACTTAGCGTTTGGTCATTGCGGGGCAAAGAAATGTGTTAACAAAACATTAGAGTCCATTAGGTTCGATAACATGAGTAGGGAAGTGGCTGGAAAAATCCGTACTTGTGGCCGATGTAGCTGCAGTTTATGGCGGGTCATTGCTCATCGAACATAGGCCGATGTGAGGCGGAGATTACACCATTAAGTTAAGTAACGGTTTAGACTTTGTACATATGTACTGATTCTGTTTTCCTTTTTTTCGTTTATAAATGTATAGCTATGGTGTTCTTTTAATCATTGTGGGAGGCACCCACATGCCTTGCTCATACTGTGGCATCAAGCAGTCAGGCCTGTAAGATAAGTGGTCTGCCAAGCGAGTGGATTCATTTTTTATTTATCAAGTAACATGAGCTCTAGTACTCACAATTAAGTTACAAATTATTCTCCTGTTTGAATATTAACCAACGGAAACGGATAACGCAATCTGACTATTAAAAATTTACACAACTCTGATTGTTCTCTACGCACTGGCAATACCACATTTTCGTTCTTATTCAACGGCTTTGATCAACACGTGGCCATCGCACTGAATGTGAATGGCGCACACATTATAAATTCTGGGTATCATGGCAACATACTATTTGAAGGAAATGGCCACCAATCTTTTTCTTTTCACTATCTTATTTATTCCGATAAATTCTATAACCTAAACACACAAATTCTATAACCTACAACAATAACACATGAGAAATTCCGCCCAGTGGGCATGGCTTTACACTGGTGATTCTCTATCTTATGGTCTCGTAATTATTTAACGCTACAGTGCACTTTCTGTATAGGATGGTGGAACTTTTTCTATATCTCACACTTCGACTCTCACACCCATCATCACGAAAATTTCCTCCAGACTGAGTGGTTAAAAAAAGGAACATGCATAACAAACTGCCTCTGAAACTATCTTGTTACTCTCCCATGCAAACCACACATACCTAACTTTAATGAAAAACATCACTTTCCCACTTCAATTAGTATTCATCCCAGTTTCACACGACACTGCCCCACTTTGTAACTTTTCTTTCCTACTACGAACTCTGGACGTTATATGCACGTCTTCCTGTGCAATGCAAGCCAAGTGGCGTTGCTGGATAGACGGCCGACTCACCTTACTTCTCTCTCAGAGTTTGAATCTAGCGTCACACGGAATCATATCACGCAAAGTAATATTAAGAACGTATTCATCACACACGCGAGTCCTCAACTGATACCATGGACGAGTACTTCTCTTTATCTTTTGTCTAATACACAGATTGAGACTCACACAGTACTCACCACATGGAAGTACTCGTCTCTAATTTCAAGTTCTGCACACCCCATTCCTTAAATATTTCCAACTTATAGTACACACGCCAGTAATTCAGCTTAACTTATGCACTCGGAAGTATTTCAACTTATTGCTACACGTGGCTTCATTGTGACCGTTGGTCACTTCCGAAGATTACTACGACCCCCTTAATATTACCTGCTGACATTTAATTCTCCCCACAAAAGTTCCTGAAATAGAGAAATTATTATTCCAAACTATCGTTAAGTATTTCACATGCATACCACGTCTCCACTCTTTTGTTTTTACAGAGCACACCTAAGGCAGGTCTTACCAACACTAGATCCAGCGGCAGAGTGCTGAAACATGGCCGTTCTTCAGGTCCTCTCGCACCTCCGTCGAGGTGGGAGAAGACCATGCTACCGCATTGGTCAGCCACATTTCAGGCGCTCAAAGCTCAGGTAAGTTTCATCTCTTTGTTCCCACCAAAGGTGACCCAAGTACCGTCTCAAATATGATCATATACTGCACATTCACTATCTGTGGTTAGCAGACGACCATACGTTCATTCATTTCGCATACCTCACCAAATTGGATACAGGGATTTATTTTGTGGGAGTGCACATGTGATCAATTAAATAAATAAATTGTCATTCTTTCCTGCACTGGTATCCGGCTTTGGTGTATTAAGTGAAATTGAGTTATTATTACAAAAAATATGTCGTTCTGACAAGAATAACGAAGAATGTTGTACCTATTTTCAATGTCGGGCGGTACTGTACCCTTTCAATTGACAAAGGTCTTCTTAGGCACTTGTGGGTTTTATTGTTCTGAAGAAGGTGTAGCTATCTACGCCAAAACCTAGGTTAACACTAGGTGTTTTTTTTGCAATCGAGGTGGGTTTCTAGTTTTTTTAATATGTTAACCAACGATTGTTGACGAGCTGCGACGTTGAAGGTTCTTCGATGTCAGAAGGTAAAAAGTAACGAATGCAACCAGTCGCAGTCCTATGCAAAGTATTCAATAATTTGGAAATTCTACCAAACGGACGTTTACGGTCCTTCAACGAAGACATCTGGTAATTTAGCATACATTTTGGTCGTGTTAGACACGTTTTCAAAATTTTGTAAAGCTATATACTTTGTGTAAGGCTACGGCCAAGGCAGTATTCAGTAAATTCAGTGAAGATTATTTCGTGAAGATAGGTGTAACGAAGGCGATATTGTTCGATAACGGACCACAATTTATTTCCAAAATTTGGAATGAGGGGATGAGAGAAAGAGGAGTAGAGGTTATTCACATATCGGCATATCACCCCTCCAGTAACCCTTCGAAGCGGTATATGCGAGAATTAGGACGATACTTCCGAACGTACTGCCACAACAACCACAAAGCCTGGGGCAGGTATGTAGAGGATGTTGAAAGGATTATGAATACATTATCTCATGAAAGTACAGGGTTCACACCAGAGGAAATTATGTTGGGTGTTAAATCCAAGAGTATAATAGAGGAAATATTTGATTTTACACCCAGAAAAGATATAGACATTATTCAGTAGAAAGAAATGGTGAGAGAAAAGATGAAGAAACGTGCTGAGGCTAGGATTAAGAGGCACGATGAGAATCTGAAGCCAGCAAAATTTAAAGTAGGAGACAAAGTCGTCGTGAAAACTCACGAAAAATCGAGTGAAATCGACAATGAAATAGCGAAGTTTAAATTTGTTTATAATGGGCCGGTTAGAATTGAAAGTATTCCCCATCCTAACGCTTTCTACCTAGTGTACCCACAGTCAGGCAAAAGGTTAGGAGTGATGAACATAATAGACTTGAAGCTGTATCAGAGCAGGTTTTATTTACTAGCTATAGGATATATTTTGTGATTTGTAAAGTAAAATGAAAAATCACGTCTAATGTAATTAATATTAAGAGTGTACACTGTGTATTGTCAGTAAATGCCAGTGGACTAAGACTGTTTATTTACGTTACAGGTTGATATATATATTAAAGTGGACAGTAATTAAAGTGCAGGACATGATAATGGTGAAAGAGGTACCTATTGGGCGTGGATAACATGTGGGCACCCAAAAGATAAAAGTTCTGTAACAAAATGAGTGCACAAGGCAGTACACTAGCAATGTCATTTTCGTTGCTAACGCAGATTAAGAAAAGTTTTGGGCATACAACACCGACTAGAACAAATGTGTGTGCAAATTATACAAGTGCAAATACGTGTGTTGTAATTCTGGTTAATTTCAGGTGGACACAGTTATGTTCAGGCTGTGTGAGTTAGTTAATATGTTCTTTGGTGTAGTGCTAATTTTCATTGTTGTTGAATAGACACAGTTATGCACAGGCTGTGTGAATTAGTCAGTTTGTTCTTTTGTTGTTAGGTGATAATTGGTTAAAACAGACTCAGTTATGCTCGGGCTGTGTGAGCTAATTAATATGTGTTTTTGCTTAGTGCCACTATAGTTGCGTTTAGGTATGGACACAGATGGTATATGCTGTGTGAGCTAATTAATAGGGTTTATTATCTGGTCGTGGAACAGTCTTACCATTTAATTAATATGAAGTGATGATAAATTACTGTACCCACAATATTTACTATTGTTTATTGTACTATGCAGCTAATTGCTGTACAAAATAATGTACAAGGAAAATAATTAATGTAAAGGATATTTTTTAATAATTATGTATACAAAGGTATTGAATGTCAAATGTGTCGTAAGTTAAGTTTTACGGAAACAGCGAGTAACTACTGTAAGTTTATGTAATGTTTTGAAGTGTTTTTAACGGGCAAGGGCTGGTTGTTCCGTTCTGGACGTTTCGTTGAGTCTGGTTCTGCTGATAAAGATCACCGAAACGTGGGGCATATCTGACGCTACAACGCAGTGCTTGCTATGAATTTTTTCGCTTAACACATGAAACTGATTGTATACGATGTGTAGTCTAGTGTAAAGATGTATTGTAAATAATATGTTTTAAATTATGTAATATTCAACACAGGCAAGTCAGGGCATATTTAGTTAACGTTGAAGTCAGAGAGATTGTTTTGTGGTGCCGCTGGGTGCGGGAGCGCGCCAGCGGGCAGTAGTAGCAGTGACGCCGTGCTCGGAGTAACAAGTACAGCCGAGGGCTGCTGGTCCTAGCTGTGTTACATCTAACGGCTGGTGAGTGGATCTAAGTACGACGGGAAAGTAATGGTCGGCATATCTGGAAGCATGGCCGGGCAAGTTATTATGGATTAATCGGCACAGAGCTGAAGAAACGAGGGCTTAAATGTGAAGCGCACTGTGGGCCCGAGTCGCAACAGGAAAAGCCCGCTGCCACATTGTGTCGCCGCCGTGGACTTCTGTCGATCCACCGACAACGAGGGAAGTAAGATCTACGTAATTTTCGTAGGATAAAATTGTAGAAGGCTTGCCAGTGACTGTGCTTTTCTCTGAAGTTGAACAATTAATAACAAGCACTTTATAATCGAAGTGTTGCAGTTACATTCCACCCGACAATAACACCAAGTAGTTTCCATCCGATCCTTACCTTATTGAACCGAGTGTGTCACGCCATTGTCAAGAGAAAATATGTTAATTATCAAATTATTTGCATAGACGGTGAAGAGTAAATTTCAGACTGGGTATCGTAGTTAATTGTTGCACTTAATAAGCTTACGCCAACCGTAGTAACTTAATAATAGACTGAAGTAATAAATTTCATTATTAAGATTTATTTCAATGCATATTCAGCTGAAGTTAGTTCAAGGATATTTCATGAAACTATACAGCTTATTCCACCTGACAGTTAACCAATTAATGAATTATTATCATTCAAAACATAGTTAATCAATTATTGGCAATATATTTCATTATCAGTAGATTAAACTGTGCAAAGTACCTAATTTGAAAGACAGAATGACAGTCCATTATTCAAAATCTCCATAGATAATTATCTGACTCTTCAGCATTACACTTTGCTGATAAATTATGAACAAAATAACTATCAAAATACTTATTAAAAGTTAACCATTAATGTTTAAGTGTAGTCAGATTGTTATGACATTATTTTATATGACTGCTGAGCCTGACACAGCACTTACGTAAATGTTCCCGTTCCACCTGCTGCCCTACAAACAGGTAAACTTTACTTTTGACACAATTATTCACGTACTTAACAGTACTGTCGCTCATCGGTTGAGCTGGCGACCGATTTTTTAATTGCTTTTACAACTTAATCATTTCTTTCGTAAAAATCTCCACTGGCAAAATTTATTTCCAAATTATTTCCATTATTCCATTTACCGATCGTTATTGAATGAAATTACCGATTCAATAACGCTCAAGTTATAACGTGTCCTGTTTCCCGCGGAATAATCATTATTTACTTCGGATTCGGATGCCTTATCCCGAGGCTGGTCAAAATTCATAATTCACGGTCATTGTTAACTTGTAATTTCGCAAATGCCGGGAAGCAGGGGGGATGTTATAGTCTGAATCTATTTTGACGATCGGCAGTGAAAACAAATGGCAGACTTATTGCAGCAGAATATCGTTGTCTTTACCGATAAACGGCGTATAGTGAAAGGCTACGTGTAATTTAGAAGTGTACTCACACAGTACATATTTCCAAAGTTTTTATCCCATACCTTGGCGACTTGGACCATCCGTCGATAAAGAATTGCAACGAATGTTGGATTGCAAGTTGACTGAGCCATCAACAAGCCTATACTGTAGTCATTTATTCGTTGTCCCTAAACCAGAGGGCAAAGGAATCAAAGTTCGACTAGTTTTGGACACAAGACTGATAGATAAGATTATAGTGGAAACTTCCTGGCAGATTAAAAATGTTTGACGGACCGAGACTAGAACTCGGGACCTGTTGTCTTTCATGGGCAAGTGCTCTACCGTCTCATCTACCCAAGCAGGACTCACGACCCGCCCCTGAGTGAATATCTCATTCTCGAAGATTATAGTTCCTGTCCTCACTCATCCAGATAATATTGATGGGCTTATACAGAAGTTTCATGGCGAGAAATTATTTTCAACTGGTGATCTTAGAAGTTCTTACTGGCAGATAATGAGAAGTCCTGAATCGAGGAAGTACACAGCATTTGGTTATACAGAGAGAAGCTATCATTTTAAGGTTCTTCCATTTCGCCTGAATGTTAGCTCTGATGTGTTTATCCAGGCACTGGATGCCGCTTTAGGACCTGAACTGCAAAGTCAACTTGGGAAGGACACATTAACGTCTTGGCCAGAGTCATAAATGCATTTAGTAAAGCAGGCGTGACAGCTAACCTGCGAATATCTCATTTTGCACTCGAACGGATCCGTTTCCTCGGGCATATAACAGACAATAAGGGAACAATGCCGGATTCAGCGAAGGTGAGCGCCATCAAGGATTCTCCCACACCATAAAACAAGAAGCAGTTAAAACCTTGCATAGGAATGGCGACCTTCTATAGGCGATTTTTAAATAAACATGTGATGAATGCAGAGCCCTTACATCAGCTTCTACGAAAAAAACATACCGTGGGATGGAAAAATGGCTCTGAAGTTCCAGCTTATCAAAGACGCTCTAGCGGATGCAATATTGTTACACCACCAGGATATGACTTTGGAGTTTGGTTTGATGACTGACTCATAGAGCGTAGGTTTAGGTTGCTGTTTGTTTCAAATCAAGGACATCAATAACCAACCAACGTTCTGTCCCATAGCTTACGCAAGTCGCGTGTTGTCATGTTGCGAACGCTCCTACACAACCACAGAATTGGAAGCTTTGGCGGCGGTGTGGGTGTTTCGAAAATTCCACTGTTACTTGTTTGGAGCACTCACTACCGTGTACTGCGATCATCAAGCTCTCACATTCTTGCAACAAGCCAAAATACATCAAGCTCGTCTATCACGCTGGACTTTACAAGAATATAATGTCAGAGATATATACATAAAGGGGCAACGTAACCAGGTCGTAGACGCTTTATCTAGACCACCTGAAGATTTGGAGAACATTAGCACAGAGGAAGAAGAGGAGAAGCAACATAGGAACTTGCTGATGCAAGATTTGGAATCCAGGAGGTATTATTTATACATGTGTAGTAACCTATCTGTCCTCCAGCAACGAGATGGTCATTGGTCTATAATTTTCAATAAACTGAGCTAGCCAGACCAAGGGCAGCTCCGTAGTCGATACTGTTTTGTTCTACAGGAGGTCTGATACTTCAGATAAATGGTGGGTATGTATACCAGAAGATTACGTGGAAAAGCTCATACTGCACACTCACTATGTTTGCGGTCATTTTGGTGTACTTAAATGTTCAAGCAAGATAGGTAGCTGTTATTACTTTCCTAATATTAGGAGAAGAGTTCAGCAGGTTTGGAAGGAATGCGAAGTTTGTCAGGTGACTAAGCCTTATAACAACGGTACACAAGATGAAATGCACTCCATCATTCCACATTAGCCCTGAGATCTAATCTCTGAGGACGTCTCTGGGCCAGTTCCGCGGGCAAGAGGAGGTAATAAATACATAGTGGGATTTTTGGATACTTTTCTAAGTACGTAATGTTGTACCCAATTCGATCACACACCACTAAATCCGTTATCAAGGAATTGTGTTCTGATTTTATTCTGTCTGTTGGGAATCCAAGAACGATTGTAAAGGGACAAAGCAACGATTTGCACGTGTTTTACTTGGAAGAAGGCTTTACAGGAAGCAGATATTATACATGTCAAAACGTCATTTACAACCCCGGCGCAAGTCCCATCGAACGTGTATTTAGAGTGTTCAATCGTTTTATGAGAACCTACTGCTCAACGAAGCAATCCAAGTGGATTGATCTGTTGCAAGACTTCAACCGTAAATTACCTACAGCATACAACTATCGGTTATACCCCGGAAGAATTGCTCGTAAATACCGAAAAAATATTTGTAGTTGCACGCATTACCAAAGATACCCCGAAACACGATCTCACCAGAAGAAAGAGAAAGTTGTTATGAGGAAGAAGAAACACGACGATGGATTAAAGGGAAGACAATATTATAATGCTGGAGGTTTAGTGTACATATATATATATATCCCGAAATGAGATGGGATACCCTATTCAGACGAGAGAGTCGAAGAAACTCACTTAACGCTAAGACACGAAATCAGAAGCTTGCAAAATGGCACTGAGCACTAAACTTCTGAGGTCATCAGCCCCTAAAACTTAGAACTACTTAAACCTAACTAACCTAAGGACATCACACACATCCATGCTCGAGGCAGGATTCGAACCTGCGACCGTAGCGGTCGCGCGGTTCCAGACTGATGCGCCTAGAACCGCTCGACCAAAGCGGCCGGCCAGAAGCTTGCGAGAAATATATAAAACACAATACATAATATTACAGAACAATTACATGTATATAATAATAATAATATTTTCAAGTTTTACCTTTGCAGTCAAGCAGCAACAATGTTCCCATCTGTGAGGACAGGTAAAACTTGAAAATATTATTAGGTACATGTACTTGTTCTGTGACATTATGTGTTGTGTATTATCGCGATTACTGTGTCTCATGCCAACTATTCACTGTTCTGGGCAGTAATCTTCGGAATTGTGTGAAATCACCTTCAGCGATATAAAGACAGTGCACTTTGCTCCTGTGAGTTGTTTTAGGCCTGTGTCTCGTCTGACAGTGAAGTTTCAATGGAAGTGTTGTCGATTGACAATGATGTTGTTTTTGTGGTGTTAGGCAGACTAGTGTTATTATGCAAAGGCAGTTATCTATCCTGCTCAGTCGCTAGCACACAAGTGACTGTTTGCACCAATCTGTCTGAGGAGTTCTAGTGTCATTTTTGAATGTAGCTGTGGTGTGGATAACGCATCTGGTGTTGCCATGGTACCTCAGTGAACATTGTTTCCACCGTGCTGTGACCTTTTTTTTTTTTTTTTTTTTTTTTTTTGTACACACTCTGGAGTGCAAGTACAAATACGAACCGAAGGACTGTTTATACACAGGAGCAAATTGGGTAGAGTTGAACGCTAACCCGTTTTCCTTCAGATATGTGCTGTAGTTAGCCGTTTTGTCCTTGCTCATTCTTTTGTGCCTTGTATGTAGTGGGAACTTCTATCTTGGTCCTATGAGGCCTTAGTGGTTCCATCCCAGCCTCCAGTCCTTCGCAACCAACCACCTGACCAGCCATCACCACCGACCACCAGTCCCTCCCGTCGTCTTGAACATTCTCACCATTCTTCTGTACCATCGGCATCGCACCGTCGACATCGTACCATTATCACCGCAATATGACTGTAATATTCCGGCTGCGAGTACCAGTGATGACGCGCAACCATAATTGAGACGATAACGCTCTTTGCTGTGAATAAAAACCATGTGGTTTTTTCGCAATGTTTGGAGATAAGAGATGCCGATTGGACACTGTGCTTCTTTTTCTTTTTTTTAGGTCAGATAAGTATGCGTATAGATGTAACTTGAAGTGCAGAGGTCAACTTGTAATCGCAATTGTCAAGAGTAACAAAAATTCTATTATGAAAAAGAAGGTAAATACCACGTACGAACTTATATTCGGTGTTGGATCCCCGGACCTTCATAAAAAGTGTTAGTGTGTTTAACAGTACAGTGCAAAGTGATTTCTTCGCAAATTAACAATACTGGGCGAATCTGCTACTATCATGGTACGAACGACGGGCAATATTTCGCCGTCAGGTTGTGTGTTCAAGACGTCTTCTAAGCGACCAGTTTGTTAGTCAGAAGATAACACGCTGCCACTGTTGTCCAACCTTCTCATTCTGGAAGTGTTTCCAGAAAATCTTAACAGCGGCTGTGAGTACTTTAGCTGCCAAGGGAGACGGAGTCTTCATCGCGAGTTGTAGCAGTTTCCTCCGACTTTGCCCGGCGTCCTCTGAGAATCGGAGAAAGGAAAACCTCCGACCGCCAACTCGTCCTGTACCTAACCCGTTATCTCCTTACAGCAGCCACGAAGAAAACATAATCATCTAAAATCAGTTTCTTGCACAGATTTTAATCTTAGACAGATAAAAAGTTTTAGAATGTATGCGTCTAGGCAAAAAAAAGATCAAAAAGAGTTTAAATGCAGTACCTTTCTTATCTGTATGAAAGTCGTCAAGTTAGCTAATTAATTAATTTATTTTTTACAACGTAGCAGTTCATTATATCTAGAACATTTTCCTGTACAAAACGTCGTTTTTGAGATATGTAGTTGAATCAAGTTAAAACAAACTCCGTGTAAACATTACAATCAAGTAACTGACGCTTGCTCCTCAAACACAGAATTAAGTTTCTTATCCCCTGAGATTAACGATTATTCTATTACATTTAATTTTTATTTGTTTTAATATTGCGGTCAGTCTAACTTTTTCAATTTTGCTACAGATAAAAACTTATGACCAAATACTCTTTGACGTAAGAAGAGGCCGTAATTGCACAAAAGGTATACTTCATTTTTTACACAGGAAATCTGTTTATCTCTCACATGCGTGACATTCTAGAAACATTGCACCTTGCCCGTACTTCAGATATCTGCAGCGTGCTGTGATAAAGGTAATGGATATCTCTTGACTGTTGGCTTGTTTATTTGCTAATTGCACAAGTCACCTGACCATTGATAAGCAACATGGTTCACAGGAAACTACGTTAATCCTTTCTGTTCTACACTGAAGAACAAAAGAAACTTGGACACCTGCGTAATATTGTATAGGGCCCCCTCGAGGATGTTAGAAGTGCCGCAACACGACGTGGCATGGACTCGACTAATGTCTGAAGTAGTGCTGGAGGGAACTAACACCACGAATCCCGCAGAGCTGTCCATAAATCCGTGAGAGTACGAGGAGTGGTGATGTCTCCTGAACGGCACGATGCAAGGCTTCCAAGATATGCTCAATAATGTACACTTCTGGGGAGTCTGGTGGCCAGCGCAAGTTTTTAAAAGTGAGAAGAGTGTTACTGGAGCCACTCGTAGCAGTTCTGGACGTTTAGGGTTTTGCATTGTCCTGCTGGAATTGCCCAAGTCCATCAACTTGCAGAATGCATGTGAATGGATGCAGGTGACCAGACATAATGTTTACTTACGTGACACCTGTCACATCTAGTAGACATATCAGGTGTCCCATATCGCTCAAACTGCACACGCCCCACGCCATTACAGAGCCTCCACCAGCTTGAACAGTCCCCTGCTGACATGCAGGCTCCATGGTTTCATATGACTGTCACCATACATGTACATGTCCATCCGGTCGCATCAATTTGAAATGTCCGACCAGGCAACAGGTTCATAGTCATCAACAGTCCAATGTCGGTGTTGAAGGGCCGAGGCATGGTGTAAAGCTTTGTTTCACGCTGTCATGCAGGGTACACGAGTGGGCCCTCGGCTTCGAAAGCCCATATCGATTATGTTTCGTCGAATGGTTCACACGCTGACACTTGTTGATGGCCCACCATTTAAATCTGCAGCAATCTGCGGAAGGGTTGCACTTTTGTCACACTGAACGATTCCCTTCAGTCGTTCGTCCCATTCTTGCAGTATATTTTCTGGCCGCAGTGACGTCAGAGAATTGAGTTTTTAGAGGATTCCTCATATTCACGGTACACTCGTGGAATGGTCATAAGGGAAAATCCCCACTTCATCGCTATCTCGAAGATGGTGTGTGTCGTGGCTCGTACGCTGCACTGTTCTCCGGAAAAAGATCCTGCAAGAATAGGACGAACAGGGTAACCACTGTTACTGTCCAACTACCACGTATGTGTCCCAGCTCCCTCCGTGTGACACACAGGACGTAAAACTAGTGCCACTGAGTAAGTAACCTAAACCTAAAACACCTTCTGTGTCTGTTAACGGATCGTTTACATGTGCATCATCAATGTAGTGTATTTTGCAACACGTAATCTTGCAGCAGTGCAGCCCAGTATTATCTACTTACATCATGCCTCTCCTCAGGCATCACGTACAAGGTGTCACAGGAGCGGTGGTCAGTATTCGAGAACGTGACGGGAACGATCACTTGAAGCAAACAAATCTAGTCAACATGGGCTATAAAATGCTTTCCTTAACATATATTAGCAAATCTTCATCCCAGATACTATGAATCAAATCTCTTGTAGTGCGATCTCTTAGCTTTCGGTATTTTGATCGGTGGTAGTATCGACCACATTAAGAAAAATTCTCCACCAATCATTGGATCTAACGTGCATACTAAGGTATAACCACTCGTTCATCTGAGCTACTGTAAAACGCACCACTTCTAATGAAGAAGTACACATAATTTGAACTATCCATTTCAGAGCACATGTTTACTGGACTTTTATCTGCTCAATAATAAAAAAAAAAGCACCCCGTCTTCAGGCCACAAGTTTTATTGACTCCTTAATCCCGCTTTCAGTTTTCCGTAAGCTATGCACTGCCTAGTTTCGTGACCAAGTATCAGTGGCACACATGCTGCCGCAGGATAAATAATTATATAAATACAAGTAAGCAAATACGCGGCTACAGGGCGAACGTTGAACTGTAAAGCATCGTGTTTCAGTTCTCGCGACGTAAAAGTTTCACGATTTTCCAGCTAAACAATGCACCACGCACTGTTTACGGAGGTACTCTCCTGAACCCTCACGTGTGTTCCTCAGCACCTCCCATGTGACATAAAACAACGCATCTGTTTGCCACACCGTAGGTACGATAACCTTTCACGTCTGCAAAGTCCCATTCTTTACTTACAATATTACACGTATCAAGCCTAGCCCACCTCGGATGTTGTACTGCAGTACTCATGAATAATTTCGGGCCAGTATTGTAAGGAACACTTTTACACATTAACCCCTTCAGCTTGTTCTGTGATCATTGAAGTGAGCAATAAAAATAAAGCCCATTCCGATTATGTTAACACAACTGCGACAAATAATTGTCAAGGTACACCATGGCCCATTATTAATGAAAATGTTAGTCCTGTCCATCATCATTATGATTATTCAGCTCGCTTACTTTGATTTACAGCAGAACCATCAGCTACCGTGCTGCGAGGAACAGTAGCCTAAAACAGTCTTCTGTGTTTGTGGAACAAACTTTGAGTTGTGTAGTGCGAACAAACCACGTTTTGCTTCCGTTCCTACATTGTCAGTGACACGTGCCTTACCAGGTGAACAATGCACCATTAATTGATTACAGTGTTTCACTTCCCAATCCCCAAGTATGCTCTTCAGCTACCTGACTATTAAAATAGTACCACCTTGCGAGAAGCAAGATGTATGGAGGGGTAAACTTCAAATAAATTCAATTGGTTGCTAATCAAACAATGAATATTCTCCTCCGTGTTCAACCCGTTTTCCACAACCATTTCTGACAGGTGCTGAACCTTTTTGGGTACCATTATAAAGGGATCAGTGACCTACTGTAACTTGGTGTAGATAGCTAAGGGATACTTAAAAGGTAAAGCGAGTATGAAGCATATTGTGCTATAGTACCTGAAACTTCAGTTAACTTGAGTCTAGCTGAACAATCCACCATTTACAAAGTTACTCCTCAAAATCCCGCCAAAGTCCCTCAGCGCCTGTGCTGTTCTGTACAGAATCAGAATGAGATACCAAGCTGTAGTTAAAAATAACTTAGAAAAACTCTTGTTTTCTACGAGAATATTCAATAATGGCGAAGCATAACGTTTAAGCTTAACATTGCTCCATTACTTACTCACTACTATACTCTTCTAATTTTAGTTACTATACCATGGTTAACAAGTGTTTCCAACTGAACAATGCACTGTTGGTTACTTACGACAATATTCAGCTCAGTTGTATGTCTCGTTACCCAGTTTCATTATAGTGACACGCAGGTCCAGACTACAGTACCGTGTTGTAAGGAACAGTGGCCTACAGCAGTCTGTGGAGTTCGTTGAGAGAATGATGACGTGAGCAGCGTGAGGAAGACCACAGTGTCTCAATGTTTTCGAAATAACTGAGAGAGAACATTCCAACTGGATAATGCCCCATTGCTTGCTACTGCAGTTATTCACATCAGTCCGTCCTTACATTCCACAGTATCACTACAGTAAGACACACTCTCTGCTTTCGATGTCATGTTGACTGGAATTGTAACTGAAATATGGTTGTTGCGAGAACACTGAAGTGAATATTGTGAACCAAACACAATCTGCTTCCTGTTTATAGCGTCAGCATATGTATTTGTCAGGAACATTTTAATATTTGTTACGAATTGAGGAACAGTGTGACTCTGTCTAATGTGATAACTAGTGAAACAGAAAATCAGTGGTATGGAATATAAGACTGTTAATTCTACGAAATGTTACTCTGGAGAAAACCAGTTACAATAGAGACTTGATGTAACGTGCTACGACTCAGTGTGTTTACATCTGTAAGTCTTACAGTTTGGTGTATACATAAAAGAGACACTGTGACAGCGTCTTTCTCCACGACGTTTTCTCTCTGGCGCTCTTTCTCTGTCTCTGTCGTCGTTATAAGATGGCTCCGCGCCTTCCAGGTCTGTACGACTGTACAGTACGTTATTAATTGTGAAATACATTTTTGACTTGAACTGCTATGTAACGCTTTCATTTCGTAGTCGTAATCGCCCTGTGTGAAATAACGAAGCGTTTGCACCACTACCAGCACGCTAGCAGTCGAGACAACGAAGCATCGCAGGAGCTACCAGACAGCCGCCATTACGCGGCAAATTAGAACTGTAATGCTTTTATTTACAGCTGCACAACTGCTCGCATAATTAGTGTAACATTTCTATTTCACAGGAGCCTGTGTTCCTGCAGGGAATTTTATTTACATCGAAACAGCTAGGAGTAGAATAAGTGATTGATTTTTCAGCTGGCTTGGGTACGAACCAACAAAGACATAATTTAATGTTGTAAAGGAAAGGTGTGGGTCTGTGGACTGGTAAACCATTATAATTAAAATTCACGCCGTCTACAGGCCCCAAGGGGCCCATCGGTAGCATCCGGCCGCCGTGTCATCCTCAGCTGAGCATAGGAGGGGCGTGTGGTCAGCACACCGCTCTCCCCGCTTTTGTGATGGTTTCCTTTGACCGGAGGCGCTACTGTTCGGTCGAGTAGCTCCTCCGTTGGCATCACGAAGCTGAGTGCATCCAGAAAAATGGTAACAGCGCATGGCGGCAGGATGGTCACCCATACGAGTGTCTGCCAAGCCCGACAGCGCTTAACTTCGGCGATCTCACAAGAACACGTGTATCCACTGCGGCAACGCCGTTGCCGGTAAAGCATTCCAGTGAGAAGCTTTTACAGTGAAAGTCATTTGCAGTGGAATAATTGATTCTGTGATGCGAAAATAGACGTAGTTCCGGACGTTTTATCGTCAACAGATTTTTTTTTTCCCCTTGGTCATTGCTTATAACAGCATTCACGCCACGCAACCACAATAATTTGGTGCAAGGCTCAATTCAGTATTATTAAAGTAAATGTGCCTCTGAACTGTCTGTAATTTACGCCGCAATCGAAAGTGATAGGCTCGGAACCCATGCAGTATTTTGCGAACTGATTTCCAAACAATACCTGGATTTATTAAAAAATACCAGCATTTAGTTAGTCGGACACGATCGGCCAGTTGGATAACGCTTCAAATCGTACTGATGGAGTAATTCAACTCGTCCCTTCCTTTAGTTCCTGTGCTTCCTTAATGCAACACGTTGTATCACATTTGGGTATCCTGTTGTTGGTAACATTTGAACGAAATAACTACATGGTAGTTGAAAAAATATTGTAGCGAGTAGCAGAAACTAAGTGCATCCCGATTTCTGATTCTGTGACGTGAGACATGATCTTCTAGCTCGAAAATGCCACTTCCTTTACATCCTCTGTTAACCGAGCTCCATATTTCTCTGTGTCCCTCAGCTTCCTTATGGTGAGATTCAGTGCCCCACTTTTGTTTAATGTTGTGGGTGACAGTGGCATAAAAATACGTTTACGTCTGTTGAAGATGTGGGCGTATAAAACAACCTAATTCTGATGCCGTTCTTACAACTTGTGATATATTCTCGGAGCTTACAGTGTCCCAGTCCTTACTTACCCCAAGAATCAGGTTGGCACCTTCGTCATCATCCTCAGTTCCATTACAGTGTCAATCGATAACGCATTTGTGTACCATGTTGCGGTGAGAAGTGGCATAGAATGCTCAAAGTGTTTGTTGAGGAAACGTTGAAGTGAAGGAAATAAATCAAGCCTTTTCGGTTTGGGTTCACAGAACATTTGTTGGACATGACCTTATAGAGGAAAAATCCCACAACCCTCACTTTCACTCTAATTTAGCTCAGTCCTTCGAAATGGCTCAAATGGCTCTGAGCACTATGGGACTTAGCAGCTGAGATCATCAGTCCCCTAGAACTTAGAACTACTTAAACCTAACTAACCTAAGGACATCACAAACATCCATGCCCGAAGCAGGATTCGAACCTGCGACCGCACCGGCCGCGCGGTTCCGGGCTGAAGCGCCTAGAACCGCTTGGCCAGCTCAGTCCTGCCTTATGGTCCCCAGAATCTCTGTGTTTGTTGCAGCAAGATTGAAATCAGAAGAATATGGTAATCCCATTCTGCTTCCGATTCTACATTGTCAGTTAGATATGGTATTCTAGCTGGACATAATCCCAATTATTAATTACGCTGCCATTGAGCCTAATCCTACCTCACAAGTTCTGCTTCCTTATAGTGATATGCAATACCATATTTGCTATAGTGTTGTGGAAAACAATGACATAAAATATTCTCTGTGTTCAGGGAACAATGAGTCAGCATGATGGACCAAGCCCATTCTGCTTCCACATCAACGAGTTACATGATCATCCAGTTGGAAAATGCCACATTCCTTACCTACGTTGTAATATAGATGAGTAGCTTCTTATGTTCCTCAGTTTGCTATCTGAGACATACCATACCTAATTTGGGTATCGTCTTAAAGGGAAAGATGGTAGAAAATAAATACAGTGTTTGTTCAGGAAACATCGAAGTGAGCTGTTTTTACATCATTAGCTAGATGTGAACTTCCAGATAGCAGTGTCCCATTCCTTATTTATGCTAAAATTCAATTCAGTACTTCATGTTCCTCAGCTTCGTAACGGTGCCACACAAAATGACATCTGAATACAGTGTTGTGAGAACAATTCCTTGGTGTTAGTAGAGGAAGCATTAGAGTGAGCAGTATTAATCAAGAACATTCTACTTCCACTTCTACGTCAATAGTTACACATGACCTTCCATCTGGACAGTGCCCCATTTCTTAGTTGGACTGTTATTCACCTCACCCCTTTATGTATCTCGACAGTCTCAAGTGGCACCCTCAGTCTTCCCAAGTTACCCTCACCCATCTCACAGTGACTGTCACTCCTGCAAAGTGACCCTTAGTCCTCCCAAAGTGACCCTCCAAATGCGACCCTCAACCGTCCAAAAGTGACCCTCACAACTTCTACAGCTGACACCACTCCTGCCTCAGTGACCCTCTCAAAAAGACCCCCACTATTGTCAGTGCAATTCTTACTCTTCCCAAACTGACTCTGACTCATATAAACTTACATCTATACTCTGCAAACGACTGTGAAGGGCAAGGAGTGGGGTACATACACCGTACCAGTTGCTAGGACTTTCTCCAATTCCATTCACATGTGGGAGTGCGTGAAGAATGGTTGGATAAGTGCCTGTATGTGTACAGTAGTTAGTCTAAGCTTGTCTGCGTCATCTCTTTGAGAGCAATACATACTGGGTTGTAACGTATCCCTAGCTTCATGGTATGAGGTTGGTTGTACAACTTCCTAAATGTGTTGTAATGGGGTATTTTGTGTCTCCTCCAAAAGTGACCCACACTCAGACTAATTCTTCGTGCCTAACAAAGCATGCAGAATGGAAAATTTCTGGGCTGATTTAATGGGTGTGGAATTCCAATGGAGCCAATTCGACTATCAGGTTATCGCTTATGTCGAGGCTCCAAACTTGAGTGTCTGTTTGCTTTCTGTATTACTGGGTCCTACGTAGAGCTGGTCCCCTCAGACTGCGCCCCCACGCAAGCCCCCTGCTGCTGCCAGGGGCGCAGCCAGTGTGAGGAGGTGGCCTGACCCCACACCAGTGTGAGGAGGTGGAAAACTGAATAAATGAGTAAACAATTGATTAGCCAATCAGTGGTTAAAACCAGTCAGGTGTACAACCACTAGTCTTGAAGGAATACAAAAGTCTGTGGGATGCAACCAGCCTATGATGCTGCTTTTACCAGGACATGAGTCAGATGTAGTCTTCCAACAAAACAATGCTGCGCTATTGCCAAACCTCCTTAGAGGCTCCACTCTTATAAAATATCCTAATTTTCGTTATCAGTGGTATATGGGCCCCATAATAGTTAATATATTACAAGGAATTTTATTGTAAAATAACTACCAGTTTCTGTAATGATCTGAAACATCTTATTCTGCTTGGCTGCCAATCACCCACCTCCAGTGAGACATGGACTTTCAACACGACCACACCCCTCAGTTACTTCGTTGCACAGCAATGTTCTCCAAGGCATTCCATAGCTCACCCGACAATTCTACAAAGGACGAAATTACGTTAGCTTGTTGCGGTGTACCATCACCTAAAATTTTGCTGAAATACTTCAGAGAAGACATCAATGTGTACCATGTACATAGAGTGTTGCACTGCTGCTCCTACAACACGAGTGGAACACTAACATCCAACGGGACGACGAGCTATTTCCAACTATTCACCTTAGAAGCTCAAAATGACATTAAGTGTCTCCACCATCGGCATTGTGGTCCATAACAAGTGATATGTATCAAGGAATGTTTAGCAAAAATAAATTTCAACGTACTTTGATGAACACCAAGTTATTTAGCATACACATTACCAGTGAAAGTTTCAACATGACAACACCTATGATTCACTTACACCATTATATAGTGTTAGTCTCCAAGGTGTTACTTACCTGAACTATGCAAAACACAGTACAGCAATGCTGCTCTTATCTTCTGGTGTACCATAACCCAATATAACTGCTGCATTATCTTGAAAGAATGTAGTAGTGTGTAGGGTTAGCTGATGTTCCCAGAATATGAATGGGACGTTGTCTTCCTGCAGGACAACTCCTCTTTAGTAACTAATGTCCTTACAAACTGGATTTCCCCATATATTCCCAAGGTTCGTTACAGGTGACCTCCAGGACTCTACTGGGTGGCAAGTTATGGGAAATTGCAACGTGTAGGTCGCCTAGTGACTGGCATTTAAAAAATATTTTATTTTTTATTTTTTAATATCCTCCTGTAACGTTCCAGAGGAATTCACTGCGGCGCATGTGCAGGGTAGGAGAGGCTCTTGTAGCAACACTTTTGCGCAATATCCATGGCTACTGATGGTGAAAGTGATTACCGACACGACATTTGCAGCTTACAGCACCCACTAGTTTATTACTCGACCGCGGACTGTCTCTACCGTTCTACTCGCTGTCAGGTTCGCTCATGTTTCCTACTCAGTACTTTCTTGCCGCCAGAAGTATCCCCCCACAACATCGCTCTGCAAGCAGCCGCACCTTGGGTCCAGGTCAACGCCTCGCATTGCGCTGTGTGATGAAATATGTGTCACATTTCTGGAGTACCTGTGACGATTAAACAGAGTAAACAAGATATAAAATCGATCAGTACGATGCCTGACGGTTCTTAGCTTTTTGATCTCCGCCCTGACACGTCATCATTCAGTACTTGAGACGCGAGGTTAAGCTGAGCCACGCTGACGTCACCAGGTAGACGGGTCGCGGCCTGTGGGGGAGCGCTACTGCAGCGGGGGCAGCGCCCACACAGCGGCGTCCCTCCACTGGTGCCACTTTGTTTGTGAGCTTCTAGGGGCGCAGCCGCAGTTAGAGGAATGCTCGCACGGATATTCAGAACACATGTCTATATTTAATACCATATAAATTGTCCTCACCTGCAACAACAAGCGTTTCTTCTAGTTTTGCCCAAGAAACCTGACTATTAAAATTCTGCTACTAGCATCACACCGGAAAATCTAAAATGTGGGCGACTAATTGTGTTCGTCATAGTTTCAAATTGAGGTGTTGACACAGGAAATAATTTAAGTCTCAATGAAATCGAAAACATCTTTATTTCCGTAAAACATGGAACACCCAAGCCACTGGCACGGTGGACCCAGTAAGCGCCTAGACGGAATACACCACTGGCAATTAAAATTGCTACACTAAGAAGAAATGCAGATGATGAAGGGGTATTCATTGGACAAATATATTATACTAGAACTGATATGTGATTACATTTTCACGCAATTTTGGTGCATAGATGATGAGAAATCAGTACCCAGAACACCCACTTCTGGCGTAATAACGGCCTTGATACGCCTGGGCATTGAGTCAAACAGAGCTCGGATGGCGTGTACAGGTACAGCTGCCCATGCAGCTTCAACATGATACCACAGTTCATCAAGAGTAGTGACTGCCGTATTGTGACGAGCCAGTTGCTCGGCCACCATTGACCAGACGTTTTCAATTGGTGAGAGATCTGGAGAATGTGCTGGCCAGAGCAGCAGTCGGACATTTTCTGTATCCAGAAACGCCCGTACAGGACCTGAAACACGAGGTCGTGCATTATCCTGCTGAAATGTAGGGTTTCGCAGGGATCGAATGAAGGGTCGAGCGACGGGTCGTAACACATCTGATATGTAACGTCCACTGTTCAAAATGCTGTCAATGCGAACAAGAGGTGACCGAGGCGTGTAACCAATGGCACCCCATACCATCACGCCGGGTGATAGGCTAGTATGGCGATGACGAATACACGCTTCCAATGTGCGTTCACCGCCATGTTGCCAAACACGGATGCGACCATCATGATGCTGTAAACAGAACCTGGATTCATCCGAAAACATAACGTTTTGCCATTCGTGCACCCAGTTTCGTCGTAGAGTACACCATCGCAGGCGCTCTTGTCTGTGATGCAGCGTCAACGGTAACCGCAGCCACGGTCTCCGAGCTGCTGCAAACGTCGTCGAACTGTTCGTGCAGATGGTTGTCTTGCAAACGTCCCCATCTGTTGACTCAGGGATCGAGACGTGGCTGCACGATCCGTTACAGCCGTGCGGATAAGATGCCTGTCATCTCGACTGCTAGTGATACGAGGCCGTTGGAATCCAACAAGTCGTTCTGTATTACCCTCCTGAACCCACCCATTCCATATTCTGCTAACAGTCATTGGATCTCGACCAACGTGAGCAGCAATGTCGCGATATGATAAACCGCAATCGCGATAGGCTACAGTCCGACCTTTATCAAAGTCGGAAACGTGATGGTTCGCATTTCTCCTCCTTACACGAGGCATCACAACAACGTTTCACCAGGCAACGCCGGTCAGCTGCTGTCTGTGTGTGAGAAATCGGTTGGAAACTTTCCTCATGTCAGCACGTTGTAGGTGTCGCCACCGGCGCCAACCTTGTGTAAATGCTTTGAAAAGCTAATCATTTGCCTGTCACAGCATCTTTTTCCTGTCGGTTAAATTTCGCGTCTGTAGCACGTCATCTTCGTGGTGTAGCAATTTTAATGGCCAGTAGTGTAGTTTGGTTTCTGCAGTTCTCAGAAGACGGCGTTAACAGAAACACGAAGGTATGGGCAGGGAGGAGGCAGTGTGTCCACGTCACGGGGCAGCAGTCTGACGTCAAGGGTGGCCTCCATACTCTTCACGGATGCCGCACTCTCAAAGGTAGTTTTTTTGTAAAGAATTTTTTTTGTTTACTTGTAGACGCAATCACATTCTAATGACACAATCATAACAGGTTTCGGCCATACAGCGACTATCTTCAGATTCTAGAACAATACAAAAGAAAATTTATATTAAGACCTAAAAATAAGTGCAATATTTAACTAGGCTTATTAGTAATGCAACTGAATTTATGCGAAATAGATGTAGTTGATACCTAAAGGCGGCATAGACTGAACACAGGTTCGTGCGTTGTCAAACTAGCTACAAAATGTAAAACACCAGTGTTACATAGGCATAAAAATTTTGTAGATTTTATTCACCCTCTTTGCGCCAAATGCGCGCGTCCTCTATAAGATGGTCTCTGTTTTTCAGAAGTCTAAAATTTGACAAATTTACTATTAATATTTAGGTCAAATGTATATAAAATTCAAAAATTACAGAACAGATCGTTAAATCAGTGAAGTGACATTTCAGAACAAGGAGAAAACTTTGCTGTAGACGCAAATAGCGCTAGCCCTTGTAGGGTGTACTTGTGGCGCCCGTCTGAGCCGTTGTCCACCGGTAGGGCAGGGACGGCGCGGGCAGCTGGCTGCGGCGCTGCTCCGCCTCAGAGGTTGTTCTCGTCCGCTGCAGGCCGCACTGGCCAGGGCAACACTCGAACTCAGTATCTGAGCTAAAATTCACTTGAATAAGAGATGTTTGGAATTGGGAATAGTTCCTAAACATGTGAGAGTTAAGATAAATAATTCCTCCCAAATTGCCAGAAAAGGTAAACGCGAAAGAGAGTTAAGATTGATACAGTTCGAACTGAAGGAGGATTACAAGATAGAACAGCCTTTAAATTATAAAATAATTAAAGGACATCTATCGCTCAGTAATATGCTTTTATCAGTACAGTTTTCTGACGTGTGGGATATGACTGAAGATCACGTACATAAAGAGCTTTAAGACGAGACACGAGAAGAAAATTTTTAATTTTAAATTCCAGCCGTTTGGGACAGCAAAAAAGTAAAGTACAACAAGTCGAAAAAAATTTTAACCGTGTTGAAAATTTTTCTACTCTGATTTTAAACACTGACGAAGAACACCTTTTAAACAGGTGATTACAATATAATATAGGAAAGAAGCAAGACACGGCTGAGATTAAAATGGCATGTGAGATAGGAAAACTAACCAGAGGTGAACAGTTTATTGTTGCAACCAAAAGTGAAAAGCTATTAAAAAGATCGAAAAATCTTTCACGAAAGCATATCACCGAGGACAAAGTTATTACAAAGCTCAATAATAAACTTAAAGATCGAAAAGTTCTCGTCACCAGAGCATATAAAGGCAACACAGCCGTTTTGTTCATGACACTGATTACATAAAAAAGACAGAAGATTTCTTTAAGAAAAATAACATTGTCGAAGTTAGAAGCGACCCGACAAAGAGTTTCCAGAAAGAATTAAACAAAAGGATATATAATTTGAATTTCTCATTTTAACATAAAGAAAACAAGGTGCCTAAAGGTAATGAACGCATGTACACCAAACCTAAGAGCGCAAATAAAGTTTCATAAACAAGAAACACCCATTGGCCAGTGATTAATAATACAGATTGTCCTACATATAAGATTAATATGGAACTCAACAAAATTTTAAAAACTAATTTTGTTTAGGAAGAAACACACGTGTTAAAAGCAGTGCGGCCTTTGCGCAGGAAGTAAAAGATATCGAGATACCGGAGGATGCCACATTCACACGAATGGATATCGAGGACTTATATACAAATAATCCCATCGACGAAGCGTTAGAGGTAATAGAAACTAATGCATCACGTATCGGGCGTCTAGGCCAACCTGAAGTTGTAGAACTGATTGAAATATTTCAGTTTGTTCTATTGTGTAACTGCTTTCTATTTAACTATAAATGTTACAGACAAGGCGATGGATTCGCTATGAGAAACTGCTTACCAGGAACAACAGCAGAAATTTTTATTAATCAGCTAGAAAAGAATTTCTTCGAGACGAATCCCGAGATTCTGACGAATGTACTATGTTACAGAAAATATGTCGATGACTCAATTATTCTTTGTAGAGGTAGTAAAACACAAATAGAAGATGTGGCATAGAAGATAAGCAGTATGCGCTCCAAGATAAAATTCACGACAGAAACTGAAGCAGCCAAAAAGATAAACTTCCTAGATCTGACGATTCATAACAAAAATGGTAGAGATACGTTCCAAATATTTAGGAAACCAACATGTAGGGGCGAGATTATCAACGCCCGGTAAGTCAGAAACATGCACATTTTTATTCAGTATTATACAGAATAGTAAGACTTCCATTATATGAAATTGAAGTGGAAAAGAAACTTGACGTAATAAGACAGGTTGCCCTTGCAAATGATTACGACCGAGATATACATAGCAAAATTAAAAAGAAGATAAGAAGGAGCGAGAAACGGCACGTAAAAGCGAGATCCGAATAGGGTAAGTACACCACTGTGAAATATATAGGCAAAACATCAGATAAAATCGAAAACATATTCCAAAGAAACGGGGTTAAATTGCATTTAGGACATGCGATAATTTTGAAAGACTAGTACTTCGTAACTTGCCATGGAAAAGTAATAAATATAGTAAATCGGGGGTGTACAAAGTATCATGTCACGAATGCGAAAGAAACCTATATTGGACAGACAGGCAGGTCCTTTGATGTAAAGTTTAAAGAACGCACGTATTCCAGTGATAAGACAGCGCTAGGCTTACATATGCGAGAGGAGGGTCATGATATTGGTGACACTGACGAACAGCTTCAAATTTAGGTGAAGTTAGAAAAAGTAAACGATTAGACATTTTAGAACAACTGGAGATTTATGTTACGAGACGCAGAGAACCTGACAAACTCCTCAGTGTAGAGAATGTACTCGCAACAGACGCATACTTCAACGTTTACGACGATCTGTTGGCCTGAGAGACTCGTTTTTACCGCATACGTGCTTCAGCTGAGGATGGAGCCTTCCGCGGTCGAGTGTTGCCCTGGCCAGTGCGGCCTGCAGGAGACGAGAACAACCTCTGAGGCGGAGCAGCGCCGCAGCCAGCTGCCCGCGCCGTCCCTGCCCTACCGGTGGACAACGGCTCAGACGGGCGCCACAAGTACACCCTACAAGGGCTAGCGCTATTTGCGTCTACAGCAATGTTTTCTCCTTGTTCTGAAATGTCCCTTCACTGATTTAACGATCTGTTCTGTAATTTTTGAATTTTATATACATTTGACCTAAATATTAATAGTAAATTTGTCAAATTTTAGACTTCTGAAAAATAAAGACCGTCTTATAGAGGACGCGCGCATCTAGCGCAAAGACGATGAATAAAATCTACAACATTTTTATGCCTATGTAACACTGGTGTTTTACATTTTGTAGCTAGTTCGAAAACGCACGAACCTGTGTTCAGTGTATGCCGCCTTTAGGTATCAACTATATCTATTTCGCATAAATTCAGTTACATTACTAATAAGCCTGGTTAAATATTGCACTTATTTTTAGGTTTTAATATAAATTTTCTTTTGTATTGTTCTAGAATCTGAAGATAGTCGTTGTATGGCCGAAACCGGTTATGACTGTGTCATTAGAATGTGATTGCGACTACAAGTAAACAAACAAAAAAAATCGAAATAATCAGTCGCTCACTGCATTGACACTTTCTTGTTTTTCGTGGTGTTGCTGTCGAAGTGATTTAGCCGCTTCATTGACTGTGGAGGATGCCAAACAAAATGATTCTCCTCAAAGCAGTAAGGAGACGCCCCTTGTTGCAGTGTACAGTATGCTCTTCAGAACGGCTACATTTTTTACTGTCGATTTTAAGTCACCTTCAAGTGTTGCAATGTCAAAATATTCATTCGATATAAACTGTATCGCCTTTTTGGAAGTAACTGTCAAAATTTTCTGTTTAGGCTAATAAAACGTATTGACGACAAGGAGGACAACATTTTCATCTTACGTTTACTTAACAATCACCATAAATGCTTAAATTTTCAATACAGTGTGTCCCAGCTCTCTTCTCCACCCAAAATATCTCTGGAATAATAACAACTATTGGAAAACGACTTTCACCGGTATCAATGTAGGGCTGGGGCCCATGAATGTACATATTTGGAAACATTCTAAAACGAAAGCATATGTGTTTTTTAACACAAACTTATATTTATTTTAAATGGACCTCCTATATTTTTTCTTCAGCAATCCATAGCATGACAAAGCACATACACAATGGCGTTGATTGCACCGCAATATTCCCATTACATCCCGAGATATTGAGACGCGAAGTTGACGCTTGAAACACCCGACATGCGCTGCTAGCGCACGTCCTGAGGCTCAGACGTGAACCCCATGCTGCCCGTAATCGCGATGTGATTGACATGTGTAATCACACCTCCATACTTATCAAGAGGTCCGAAACGAATAATACGGTCTGCTGCCATCAACTCTCATAAGCACATAATGGTTTCCCTCTTGCACGTTTTACGTATCTACGTACACAATATGAACCAGTACCGATCGGTGTTCACCCGTCAGGTTGTCTTATTTATCCTACACACCCAAAATAAGGTTTATCTAATGCGTTATATGACCCATTGTGCCTGTCGCGCAGGGCCTGGCTCTAACTAGTCAAGTGTCCAACGTAGTTCCCACTACTGCCACAGTCACCACTTCGCCTTGTTTATGACGTGCGACCCATGCAAACTCCTGTACTCCACCACCCACCGAGCATCCCATTTGTTGTTGCTTTGGCGTGCAGTACACCGCTTGCCAGTGTAGTCGTGCATCAGAATAATCTGGTGACGGCACGGAGGTAGTACACATTCTGAATAAGCGTTGTGTTGTGGAACTTATACTGTACAGTGTAATGTACACACATGAAGATATGGTAGAAATGCTGCTGGACTATGGAGAATGTACGTTGACGGGAAATACGTTATGAGATTGCTTGTTTGTTGATATTACTGTTAGCGAACATTATGATTATTAAGTTAATATGTCTGTTTTCTACCCTACTCTACATACGTATACTGTACCCTGTTGTAGGTGGACGAAATGCTGTTCACGCAGAACGACTGTACAGACGACGATTCCCTGACAAGCCATCGCCTTCGCGCTGGATGTTTGGTCGTCTCACATCTCGTCTACGTGAAACGGAAAGCTTAAATCCAAGACCTCGACACTGTCCTAGAACACGCACAGATGAACGTGCTGAAGTTGCTGTGCTCGCTACCATAGCTGTGAATCCTCAAATCAGCACACGTCAAATTGAACGTGAAGTTGGTGTGTCGAAATCAAGTGCACAGCGTATTCTTAAACGTCATAAATTTTATCCTTACCATGTTCATTTACACCAGGATCTTCATGGAAATGACTTCCGCAATAGGGTAACATTTTGTCGGTGGGCTCAGCAAAAACTTCTGACTAATCCAAATTTTTTTGCAGATGTTCTCTTTACCGACGAGGCATCATTCTCGAACAAAGGAATTGTCAATATGAGGAATATGCATTATTGGTCCGCAGACAATCCAAAATGGCTCCGTCAGGTAGAGCATCAACGTCCGTGGAAAAATAATGTTTGATGTGGGATTATTGGAGATACCATTATCGGACCTTTCTTTATAAATCGCATCCAAAATGGCAGACAGTACTCCAGATTTATACGACACAATCTTCCTGTTCTCTTGGACACCGTACCTCCGAACCGGAGAATGGTCATGCGGTATCAGCATAACGGATGCCCTGCACATAACGCCTTACGAACACGACGGCTTCTGAACCGTACGTTCCCTGGTAGATGGATTGGACGAGGTGGCCCAGTTAGGTGGCCTGCCCGATCTCCGGATCTTACGCCGCTGGATTATTTTCTTTGGGGAGCAGTGAAGGATGCTGTTTACCAACATGAACCAACAACACCAGAGGACATGAAGCAACGCATTATTGATGCTTGTACAGCCATCAAAGAGGAAACAGTAGCACGAAGTAGGGCATCCTTCATCCGCAGAGTGACCCTATGTATGCAAGCCAATGGGCATCACTTTGAGCATGAGATGTGAACGCTATGTTTAGTATCTAGTGCTGGTATCACAGTGGAAGTTTCTACAAAGGGCCATTTTACCCAGTGATGTTAAGAAACATTTGTTTGCAACAATTTGTCATTTAACGCATTAGGTAAACATAACATTGATAATTATGTGATAATAAAACTGATTGGTTAAACATGTTTACATTCATCTTCTATGTCCTACCTGAACTTCCCAAATCAAAACATTTTTACCTAAACAACGGTAAAACTTTTAGTCCACTTGCTCGTTTCACTAAAAGCATCAACATGAATTTTACTATTACGAGTGAATGATTAACTGTCACTTGCGCTAGATCTACAGTAAAGTAAAGTTTTAACGTTGAACGGCATTACCTTTTTAGTAACGGATTAACGATAAGCGAAGTTAACTTTGTGACTAACGTTGCGGTACACAGATATGTTACAGAACCGCATCACCCCTAGCCTATGGGATAAATACCTGCTGGAATGTACGACGTTAATGCAGGATGGAAGCAGACCGTATTATTCGTTTCGGACCTCTTGATAAGTATGGAAGTGTGATTACGCATGTCAATCACATCGCGATTACGGGCAGCATGGGATTCACGCCTGAGCCTCAGGACGTGCGCTAGCAGCGCATGTCGGGTGTTTCAAGCGTCAACTTCGCGTCTCAATATCTCGGGATGTAATGGGAATATTGCGATGCAATCAACGCCATTGTGTATGTGCTTTGTCAAGGTATGGATTGCTGAAGAAAAAATATAGGAGGTCCATTTAAAATAAATATAAGTTTGTGTTAAAAAACACATATGCTTTCGTTTTAGAATGTTTCCAAATATGTACATTCATGGGCCCCAGCCCTACATTGATACCGGTGAAAGTCGTTTTCCAATAGCTGTTATTATTCCAGAGATGTTTTGGGTGGACAAGATAGCTGGGACACCCTGTATATGCTATGACACTTCTTACTGAAGTTTTGGTGAAATGGAACAGGAGTTCTTTTGTGGACATGTTGGAAACAACAGAGACTGTGCTTTCATATAACTGATTCGCCACGAAGGGCGGTGAATGCACGACCTTCAGTGTGGATGCACGTATACGTTCGACCTCCAGCGGGAATCTGAAATTAGCGAGCAAGGGCTCTGAGGACAGATGGCGCTGCATGGGGATGTGGGTTGCCCTGGGAACCAGCCTAGGGACACTGTGTACTCGAGAAGAGCACCGTGACCGCGTGGCGCTGGGGTAAACACAGCTGCTCACTTTCCTTTCCTTTCTCCCTCCTCCACCCCCACCTCCATAGTACGATCATAGGGAGATAGGACAACGCTGGACACAGCAAATATGGGCGGCATCGGATCTCAGTAAGCAAGACACGATGTTCGAAACTCCGTGTTGCTATTTAGAACCTCACATCAGATAAAGGGAAACACCCTCTAGCAAAGGTCGGAGAACAACAGTGTCTACGAGCATTGAGACGCTGCTCCCTGCGTGAGCGATGTTAGTAATGCAGGACACTGGTATTGTGTGGCCTGTGTAGGATACAGGCTACACATATGAAAGGTGGCTACACTGAGCCACTGCGCCAGAGATTGCGCCAAAGAGTATTATTCTGCCGCCTCCACAGTGCTTGGGGAGAGCTCGTAGTAGTCAGTGCCTGTTAAGAACTCGTAGCAGTCAGTACTTGTTAAGAACTCGTAGCAGAGAGTGTTTGTTGAGATGTGCTAGTAGGCAGTGCTTGCTGAGATGTGATACTGAAGAGTCTTGTTGAGATGTGGTAGTAGAGAGTCGGTGTGGAGATATATTGTAAGGATTAGAGTGATTTTCATGAATATAAATGAGGTAACAAACTCTGTTTCTTTTTTTATCATTATTTCAGTGTCCTAAATAATGCGTCATTACAGGTTCAGTCAACAAAGCATCTGGCGTGTGTTCTTGTATTAGAGTGTAATTCTGGTTTTCTTGCGCAATTGTAGTATTTCTAATTTTCTTTTATCACGTCAGTATAATTGGTATTTAAAAATTCTTGTCTTGTTGGAGAAGAACCGTGCCAGATGTGTACGTTGAGTCACACTCCCACACACAGAACAATTACACTTGTGCTTTGGTTTAGTAGGTTTTATAGTTGCTGGGGACTTAATTAATTAATTGTGTTAACGAAAATTTTCTTTCATTGTTTGTTGTTATTCTATGCAGTCAGATTGCGTACAAAAACTAGTCAGGGCCAACGGATTACGAGACACAGTGTAATCGGACATACAGCTACTAAAAACTAAAAATATTTGCATTTTATTTAATTAATCCCCCATGCAACATGTAGGCCCCTAACTCCACCGTAGCCCTGATACATTACAGTAATGAAATTTGCGACAATGAAGCTAATGTCTTATGGTTGACAATTGCTCAAAAGTACATCGTGTGAACTTCCATGGTATCAAACAAAATCAAACCTAAAGAATAGCGTACATTTTATTCCATATCGGTTTGCCGCATCGAACATGGAATTCTATTATCTGTTTAATATTATGTTAACAGTGACATAATAACTTTCCTCTCAGTTAATAATGCACTACAAGTATTCCTGTTTCGTGTTTGTGTAACAAAGTTGTAATGGAGGACATACTATCAACGGACACTAGGTG
Source organism: Schistocerca piceifrons (assembly GCF_021461385.2). Classification (NCBI taxonomy): domain Eukaryota; kingdom Metazoa; phylum Arthropoda; class Insecta; order Orthoptera; family Acrididae; genus Schistocerca; species Schistocerca piceifrons. The sequence goes on along the minus strand of NC_060148.1, from coordinate 69,441,480 downwards.
TTCATTAAAGAAGGCCGTGATGTACAACTCTCCTACATGTCTAAAGATTTACGGGGATATTCCACCAAAATAAACAGAAAACACGGCGAAAACAACCTTTGAACCCACTATTAATTTTATTTCTACAATTTTAAACCAAGAATATGTACAGTGATTAGAAGCAGACTGATATAAGCCATTGCTTTTTTGTTATCTTTCGGAATCAAATGCATTTCACTGTTTCAGTACATTTGGAGAAACGTGCAGTATGCGCTGTACGTACAGTGCATCCAGAAGTGCAGACCACGGCTGCATCAAGTCCTGCAGGAGATGATGACAAGGCGGTGTCCACTGTGGACACGCGACGCCACAGCTGGAATCCAGTCGACTTCCAGCAAGCCGTGGGGCAGCCAGAGGGTGTAACACTGCGTCTGGAGCTCCCTGGATATGACTTTTCTCGCGCTGGGAACAATAACTTCCTTCAGAATGTAGGCCACTACAGGTTCCTTAGTATGACACAATAAAGGCACGGTATGTCGCACATTACGTTGAAGGCATGTTACATCGTTGGTGGAATGAACAGGATGGCCTTTAATATATATATATATGCTTACTAAATTGTCATTCACCGCAAAACTTGGTTAAATGTTGCTTTAGGTATGTGTCGTAACTCCTCTACTCTTAATAGATCAATGAAGAATGCCGTGTGACTAGGGCCTCCCGTCGGGTAGACCGCTCGCCTGTAGCAAGTCTTTCGATCTGACGCCACTTCGGCGACTTGCGCGTCGATGGGGATGAAACGATGATGATTGGGACCACACAACACCCAGGCCGACCCAGCCGGCAATCGAACTCCGTCCCTTAGGATTGAGATTCTGTCGAGCTGACCACTCAGCTACAGCTACTGACAGTCAGCGTCTTTTGAAAGCTTGCAACACTTTTGAGTACACTCAGCGCAACATGACTTATTGTCTTCCAGCGTACAGCTGTGGCAGGGCATCTCAAGAGGAATAGTAGATAGTTTAAGTGGTGGTAGTATAAACTAATGTGAATAAAACATTTCATATAATACGTGTCCAGTTTGTATTGGCTACAGAAAGATAGATGGTTATTGAGATAAGATTTCATTTCAAGTGCTCATATTGAATTTGCTGTGGGTTTATTTTGGGGGCCAGTTTGTGAAGTTTCGCTTGGTTTTGCATAAATGAACTTTTCGACTGCGCTTCTGACTTGTTGACCAATATCGTTTTAACGTGCACCCCATATTCACAAATGCTGAGTAAGCCGATATGGTGTTTGTGTATGGGTCTTGTAATGCAAACGCTGCTTGTAGGTAACATGCTAGAGGATTTCCTAACCCTAGACTGCCAGATTCAAGGTGGTTCAATCCAGTTTTCTCTGAACTGTGTGAGACTGGCGGAGTACCCGGCAGTAACACCTCACCTGAACAGAGTGTGTATGAAGGGGGAGGCATTATGTAGTTGATCCTCGAATTGGCACACACGAAAATTTTACATGTATTTGTGTTCAACATACAAGAGCATAGCGGATGTTATCTATGCTCATCTACATCTACATCCATGCTCCGTAAGCCACCTGACGGTGTGTGGCGGAGGGTACCTTGAGTACCTCTATCGGTTCTCCCCTCTATTCCAGTCTCGTGGAAAGAAAGATTGTCGGTATGCCTCTGTGTGGGTTCTGATCTCTCTGATTTTATCCTCATGGTCTCTTCACGAGATATCCGTAGGAGGGAGCAATATACTGCATGACTCCTCGACTTGCGCCATAGGGTGGTGGGGTTTCGGTTTCCGCTGGATAGGTCAGGAGTCCACTACACGCAGCAGGCGGCTACACGGGTAGCAGGGGTTGTGTGGCGTGAACTGGGCGGTTTTTTAGGTTAGTACAGAAAGGGCAACAGCCTCAACGGGTGCAGGGCAAAGTCAGGACATGCGGGGACCAAGCAGCAATCGGTATTGTAATTGTAAACTCTCGAAGCTGCATTCGTAAAGTACCAGAACTTCAAGCGCTGATAGAAAGCACCGAAGCTGATATCGTTATAGGTACGGAAAGCTGGCTGAAGCCAGAGATAAATTCTGCCGAAATTTTTACAAAGGCACAGACGGTGTTTAGAAAGGATAGATTGCATGCAACCGGTCGTGGAGTGTTCGTCGCTGTTAGTGGTAGTTTATCCTGTAGTGAAGTAGAACTGGATAGTTCCTGTGAATTACTATGGGTGGAGGTTACACTCAACAACTGAGCTAGGTTAATAATTGGCTACTTTTACCGACCTCCCGACTCAGCAGCATTAGTTGCAGAACAACTGAGAGAAAATCTGGAATACATTTCACATACATTTTCTCAGATTGTTATAGTCTCAGGTGGAGATTTCAATTTACCAGACATAGACTGGGGCACTCAGATGTTTAGGACGGGTGGTAGGGACAGAGCATCGAGTGACATTATACTCAGTGCACTATCCGAAAATTACCTCGAGCAATTAAACAGAGAACCGACTCATGGAGATAACATCTGGGACCTACTGATAACAAACAGACCCGAACTTTTCGACTCTGTATGTACAGAACAGGGAATCAGTGATCATAAGGCCGTTGCAACATCCCTGAATATTCAAGTAAATAGGAATGTAAAAAAAGGGAGGAAGGTTTATCTGTTTAGCAAGAGTAATAGAAGGCAAATTTCAGACTACCTAACAGATCAAAGCGAAAATTTCTGTTCCGACACTGACAATGTTGAGTGTTTATGGAAAAAAATGGTTCAAATGGCTCTGAGCACTATGCGACTTAACTTCTGAGGTCATCAGTCGCCTAGAACTTAGAACTAATTAAACCTAACTAACCTAAGGACATCACACACATCAATGCCCGAGGCAGGATTCGAACCTGCGACCGTAGCGATCGTTCGGCTCCAGACTGTAGCGACTAGAACCGCACGGCCACTCCGGCCGGCTTATGGTAAAAGTTCAAAGCAATCGTAAAATGTGCTTTAGACAGGTACGTGCCGAGTAAAACTGTGAGGGACGGGAAAAACCCACCGAGGATCAACAAGAAAGTTAGGAAACTACTGCGAAAGCAAAGAGAGCTTCACTGCAAGTTTAAACGCAGCCGAAACCTCTCAGACAAACAGAAGCTAAGCGAGGTCAAAGTTAGCGTAAGGAGGGCTATGTGTGAAGCGTTCAGTGAATTCGAAAGTAAAATTCTATGTACCGACTTGACAGAAAACCCTAGGAAGTTCTGGTCTTACGTTAAATCAGTAAGTGGCTCAAAACAGCATATCCAGACACTCCGGGATGATGATGCCATTGAAACAGAGGATGACACGCATAAAGCTGAAATACCAAACACCTTTTTCCAAAGCTGTATCACAGAGGAAGACCGCACTGCAGTTCCTTCTCTAAGTCCTCGCACAAACGAAAAAATGGTTGACATCGAAATAAGTGTCCAAGGAATAGAAAAGCAAGTGGAATCACTCAACAGAGAAAAGTCCACTGGACCTGACGGGATACCAATTCGATTCTACACAGAGTACGCAAAAGAACTTGCCCCCCTTCTAACAGCCGTCTACCGCAAGTCTCTAGAGCAGGCTGTTCCAGCTCGTGGGCTCCGTTGTGAGCCGCGGAGCGCTCCCTGCTCCAGGGAGCCGTGTCGCTCGCTGTGACCATTCCAGTGGGCCGGCCCGTGGCACGGCTGGCTGAGGCAGGCGGCAAGGCAAGCGTTTTGATGTGCCAGCCGCGTCTTACAAGATCGACAACCTCACACTCTTAGCTGCTAAGACGTGGTGACGTGCTACACCAGGAAATACGATCTTCAGGAAATAAATAAGAAACAAATGTTTTACAAGAAATTGCGTACTAAATTTATTGGGCCTCTGTAGTTTGAAATATTCTTTTCATTGCAAGATCGGAATATCAGGCGTCAAAGTGTTCGCAGCGTTAATACGGAGGATGTCCTTCATTGTTGCATCCTGAAGAAGCGATCGTTCCTTACTTTATAACTGTTTTCATTGCTCAGAAAAGCTGCTCACATCAAAACGTAGATCCAAACATGCACATGATCTGAGCGGCATTGCTGTGAAGTTTGGGAAATGTTTTTTTTCTGTAATGAACACTACCATCCTGACAAATACAACGTGTTGTAGTACCTCTCTTTCAACAAAGTTGAATTTTGCAAATCAATAATCTCCAACTGAAGCGACGATTACAAGTCATCGGTGGAAACTGAAAAAGGAGTGCTGAACACCTTAAGTTCCATTTCCAAACTAGTGAGGTCTCGGAATCGTGTTTCAAACGACGTGATGAGCTGCTTTAACTTTGCTTGGTAATAGCCGAAAGTAGTACCTTCAGGTAGTTTTAAAGAAGCAAGATGATTGAAGAACGTTGGATGTCCATTACTCATCTGCCTCTCAAATAAACGTAACTTTTCCATGAACACTTTGATCTGGTCGTGCATGTCAACGATTAGCTGCCCTTTGCCCTGCAATGACAGATTTAAATTATTCAGATGCATAGTTATGTCAGCTAGGAACGCCAGGTCTCATATCCATTTTATATCTTTCAGACAACGCATTTCTTCCCCTTTCACTTCGAGAAAAGGGGTATTTCCTCACTAATGGCAAAGAAAACATCAACAACTTTTCCCCGACTCAGCCAACGAACTGTACTGTGGTAAGATATATCCCCATACTCCGCTTCCACATCTTTCAGGAATCCTTTGACGCCGCACAAAATTCACACACTTCACGACATCTTTCATTACGCCACCTAGCTCTACTGTTTCAGCACACAGTGCCGCTTGGTGAATATAACAATGAAGAGTCAAAATGTCTTTCCCGAATTCGTCCCTGAGCTTATTTTTCAAACGAGAAGCAAAACCTTGGTGACGCCCGATCATTTGTGGTGCACCGTCTGTCGCTACACAATGGAGCTTATGCCACGGCAAATTCATATTGCCACAAATTCACAAACAGCTTCAAAAATGTCACGTCCTGTTGCGGTGTAATCGAGTTGTACCACATCCAAGAGTTCTTCAGTTACTTGCAGCTCCATGTCGACACCACGCACAAAGACTGCAAGCTGAGCACAGTCCGATATGTCGGTGCTTTCGTCAAGCGCTAGCGAAAATGCAACAAAGCTCTCCGCCTTTTTTCTGAGCTGTGTCTCTAAATCCGCTGCCATGTCCAGGATTCGACGAGACATTGTTTGCTTCGACAGGCAAACCCCTCCAATTGCCTGCACCTCCATTGGAAACAAACATTCTGCAACTGCTACCCTGCACGATTTTACGAGTGGTCCCACCGAAAACGGTTTGCCACTCGTCGCAGTGATGTGAGCGACCCTGTAGCTTGCTCGAATTGCAGATTCAGTAGTGTTTTCTCCGCTCTCATTCACCTGAAAATTATAAACGCATTACAGAACACGAACTACGTTGCATGTTTTGATACCCTCCGTATTACGAATCCGTTTTTAAACATACGTCTACTGGTATGTCGTTCTTAAGCCTGGCTACCAGTTCTCTGCGTGCAACGCCTTCTACCTGACTGTATTTAATTCTGTATATTGTACCTCTTCGCAGAATTAAATACATACAAAACACAGCGGTCGACCATCCCTCTCAATAATAGAAAGGTATCCTCCAATAGAGGTACAGAGTTCCCGCGGCTAGTCATAGCTGTCATTGAGCACGGATTATTACGTCTGCATGCGGCCAGGGGGCAGTGGGTTCGCTTTCCCCCTCCACGCGGGCTCCGAGCTGCCGCAGTGAGCACTCCGGAGCGCTCCGGCTCCTTGGAGCTCGGTTGGAACAACCTGCTCTAGAGGAACGGAAGGTTCCAAATGATTGGAAAAGAGCACAGGTAGTCCCAGTCTTCAAGAACGGTCGTCGAGCAGATGCGCAAAACTATAGACCTATATGTCGGACGTCGATCTGTTATAGAATTTTAGAACATGTTTTTTGCTCGAGTATCATGTCGTTTTTGGAAACCCAGAATCTACTATGTAGGAATCAACATGGATTCCGGAAACAGCGATCGTGTGAGACCCAACTCGCTTTATTTGTTCATGAGACCCAGAAAATATTAGATACAGGCTCCCAGGTAGATGCTATTTTCCTTGACTTCCAGAAGGCGTTCGATACAGTTCCGCACTGTCACCTGATAAACAAAGTAAGAGCCTACGGAATATCAGAGCAGCTGTGTGGCTGGATTGAAGAGTTATTAGCAAACAGAACACAGCATGTTGTTCTCAATGGAGAGACGTCTACAGACGTTAAAGTAACCTTTGACGTGCCACAGGGGAGTATTATGGGACCATTGCTTTTCACAATATATATAAACAACTTAGTATACAGTGTCGGAAGCTCCATGCGGCTTTTCGCAGATGAAGCTGTAGTATACAGAGAAGCTGCAGCATTAGAAAATTGTAGCGAAATGCAGGAAGATCTGCAGCGGATAGGCACTTGGTGCAGAGAGTGGCAACTGACCCGTAACATAGACCAATGTAATGTATTGCAAATACATAGAAAGAAGGATCCTTTATTGTATGATTATATGATAGCGGAACAAACACTGGTAGCAGTTACTTCTGTAAAATATCTGGGAGTATGCGTGCGGAACGATTTGAACTGGAATGATCATATAAAGTTAATTGTTGGTAAGGCGGGTACCAGGTTGAGATTCATTGGGAGAGTCCTTAGAAAATGTAGTCCATCAACAAAGGAGGTGGCTTACAAGACACTCGTTCGACCTATACTTGAGTATTGCTCATCAGTGTGGGATCCGTACAGATCGCGTTGACGGAGGAGATAGAGAAGATCCAAAGAAGAGCGGTGCGTTTCGTCACAGGGTTATTTGGTAAGCGTGATAGCGTTACGGAGATGTTTAGCAAACTGGAGTGGCAGACTCTGCAAGAGAGGAGCTCTGCATCTCGGTGTAGCTTGCTGTCCAGGTTTCGAGAGGGTGCGTTTCTGGATGAGGTATCGAATATATTGCTTCCCCCTACTTATACCTCCCGAGGAGATCACGAATGTAAAATTAGAGAGATTCGAGCGCGCACGGAGGCTTTCCGCCAGTCGTTCTTCCCGCGAACCATACGCGACTGGAACAGGAAAGGGAGGTAATGACAGTGGCACGTAAAGTGCCCTCCGCCACACACCATTGGGTGGCTTGCGGAGTATAAATGTAGATGTAGATAAAGGTTAGTTCTCGAAACTTCAACAAAAGCCCGTACCGAGCTACTGTGCGTCTCTCTTGCAGAGTCTTCCACTGGAGTTTATCCTGTAACGAAGCCCACTTATCTTCGTTGGCCGGCCGCGGTGGCCGAGCGGTTCTAGGCGCTGCAGTCCGGAACCGCGGGACTGATACGGTTGCAGGTTCGAATCCTGCTTTGGGCATGGATGTGTGTGATGCTCTTAGGTTAGTTAGGTTTAAGTAGTTCTAAGTCCTAGGGGACTGATGATCTAAGATGTTAAGTCCCATAGTGCTTAGAGCCATTTGAACCATTTTGCTCTTCGCTGGATCTTCTTTATCTCTTCTATCAACCCTATCTGGTACGGATCGCACACCGGTGAGCAGTATTCGAGCAGTGGGTGAACAAGTCTACTGTAACCTACTTCCTTTGTTTTCGGACTGCATTTCCTTAGGATTCTTCCAATGAATCTGTCTGGCATCTGCTTTAACGACGATTAATTTTAGATGGTCATTTCATTTTAAATCACTCCTAACGCTTACTCCGAGATAATTTATGGAATTAACTACTTCCAGTTGCTGACCTGCTATATTGTAGCTAAATGATAAAGGATCTTTCTTTCTATGTATTCGCAGCACATTACACTTGTCTTCATTGAGATTCAATTGCCATTCCCTGCACCATGTGCCAATTCGTTGCAGATCCTTCTGCATTTCAGTACAATTTTCCCTTATTACAACCTCTTGACATACTACAGCAGCATCTGCAAAAAGCCTCAGTGAACTTCCGATGTCATCCACAAGGTCATTTATGTATATTATGAACAGCAACGTTCCTATGACACTCCCCTGCGGCACACCTGAAATCACTCTTACTTCGGAAGACTTCTCTCCATTGAGAATGACATGCTGCGTTCTGTTATCTAGGAACTCTTCAATCCAATCACACAATTAGTCTGATATTCTATATGCTGTTACTTTGTTCATTAAACGACTGTTTGGAACTGTATCGGACGCCTTGCGGAAGTCAAGAAACACGGCATCTACCTGGGAACCCGTGTCTACAGCTCTCTGAGTCCCATGGACGAATAGCGCGAGCTGGGTTTCACACGATCGTCTTTTTCGAAACCCATGCTGATTCCTAAAGAGTAGATTTCTAGTCTCCAAGAAAGTCATTGTACTCGAACGTTATACTTTCTGAGGTGTGGGGTTGGTCTGTTATTCTGCGCAACGGATTAATCTGAGATGCACCCTTTACCCTGTGGCTCCTGCAAGATGCAATTTCCATCCCCACACCACTACAGAAGTCATACAGACGCTCGTATCGTTCTAAAGGGAAATGCCTGAAAAACTTTCAGCAATAAATATCTTCTGGAGTCGTCCGCTGTAAGGAAATGACACAAAAATTCACAAAATTTCTTACGTAACTAGTGGGATTCTTGGGTACTGGAGTAGTGCTAGTTAGTGCAAGAAAAATATGAAACTAACGAAAATTATTATTTATTTTGCAAAAATTCTGAAAAATCACAATGGCAATTTTAGTTATGAATTGAACAATTTATATCCTGGTTCTTTTCAGAATGGAAAGTTACCTCTCAAGGATAGGGTTCGCTAATGAAATTTCTATACAAAGTTTAAGATTGTTATTGACTTGGCAGAATGGCTGAGAGGCGCGCCTACTCAACTTGAATAATTATCCTTTAGAATGTTGCTAGGTACGGTTGAGACTGTTGCGTGTGAAATGCAGTGAAGTGTACTGTTGTGGAGGAAATATGGGGCTCACAATAGCTGTAGTGCACAATACCATAAGCTGCGATGACTGCTGGCTGAGCTGCTCACTGCTGACAAATAAGATAACTCTCGTTCTATCTGGATTGACCTTCGCCAATCAAACTCTCCCTATGCCTTGATGAAGGCTAGGATTCCTATTCGCCCCTAGTCTAACTATTGGCGTGGTACACCGGTCAGATACCCAGTCCACCGTGATGCCACTAAAAATTCGCTCGCAGGCATTTAACTATAACTCTGTCCGTTCACACCGCACAATAAGTGTATCGGCCAACACAGTGAACAACGCTTAATTGCAAGGACTCAATATAGAGTCGCACTTCGATTCGCTCTCGACAGAGGTGCTCTCCCAGTGTCTCTTCCATTGCTCCTGCAGCTCAAGGCATCAGAAATATCGTCTGCCAATCAGCATTGCTCTTCTAAAACGGGAGAATGACGTTTCGTTTAAGGCGACCAATCTGGAAATCTGTAGTATCAGCGTTTGGCGTTTGCTGTCTCTCTGTGAAAATCTCTGAAACTGCGTGCTATGTGTAAAGAATGCGTAGGCTGGCCGCTCCCACACAATGTAGCGGAATTTGCTTTTGAGCCGAACACGGGGTCGTTCCCCCCTTCCACTCGGGCGCTACGCGGGCGGTCACCGGCCGACATAGGCTGGGTCGTTCTCTGAAGGGACTGGCGTTCCGTTGTGCGGTTTCTCTCCCGAACTAAAAGCTTTTGTGACCGTCGTGTCTGGAATGTATGTGGAAACGCCAGCCTCGAGTATCTGAACCACGGTGCGCTTACTTGTTAATTGCGTATCGTTTACATGAATTCATACAACATTGACTTTATCTTATCCACTTTGGGTCCGAATGAAGCGTCTTGATGTGCGGAATACTATTGTGAGGGCGGAATATGATTGTGAGGGCGGAATATGTAAGGAATGAGACCACGACGTCTTATAACGTGTTCCAAAATTCTACAACTGATCGATGTTAGAGATATAGGTCTATAGTTCTGCACATCTGTTCGACGTCCCGTCTTGAAAACGGGGATGACCTGTGCCCTTTTCCAATCCTTTGGAACGCTACGCTATTCTAGAGACCTACAGTACACCACTGCAGGAAGGGACAAGTTCCTTCGCGTACTCTGTGTAAAATCAAGACTGTATCCTTACCATTTAGAGCGGATTCAACACTTTCGAGAAGGAGGTGATGGTGAAGGATTGAACTTTTGTCGCTGGCTAATTGCAAATCACCGAGCAATCGCATTAACAATGTCTTCTGGTAAAGCCACCTTGAGTCGATATAGTATCAATGTCTCACATAAGTGGTCAGGCGAAAACCGTAACGGCTTTGTGGAGAAATATTTTCAAGTACGGTTGTCTGCAAAAGTGTGGTGCACTGTGGTAGACAATCAGCCGACTGGCCCCGTCGTGTTGGCGCACCGTCTTAAAGGAAAATCGGCTTGCAGGAGCGTTCTGAGAGGTTGCTCCGCCTGTCAGGACGGGTGTGTTGAGCCAGCATGTCGGCACCCCTGTCTGCTGGGACATCAGCTAAACCTGGCATTTCCTGAACAATGGATTGGTACAAATTGTCACTTTCCTCAGTCACCAAGCTTCGGAGAGCACATCCCTTTATGTTTATTGCCTATAGGGGGTGTTGAAAGACGGAGTCTAGAGATTTAGAATGAAGACACAACACGAGCTGGTCGTTTGCTTTATCAGAAGCGCTAGCAAAGAACCCTACCAGGGTCTCGAAACAGCTATGCACACGCTGTGCCGGGAGAATTCTAAATTGCTTTGAAGTCAGAGGTGGAATTTGCGAATGGCAACATTGAGCTTAAACAGTTGGCTTTGCTTAAGACCTTCAGTGAGTTTTGCGTTGGCTTTCATTCCAATAGCTGTGGCTCTGAAACAGTAAGACTTGCAGACGCGTTAGATGGAATGTCTTATTCGTAACAGTCGCTAGTAACACCTACTAAAACACTTAGTATCCCCACTGAACATCCAGTACGTATTGCACGTAAATTTCGTGCATCAGTTCCTGACAGAGGCTGAGAAACAAGCTAGCAATGGCAAGACGGTGCAATGTATTCTCGCAGCCGTTTTGATTTCCACAGTTCGTGCTTTCAGCTGACCCAGGGCAGTGAGCGGCGGGTCGTTGCTGGGACCGCCGTCTGCGGCAGGGGCTACTCCCCCACACAGGAGGGGGACATCAGTGTTTATCGCCCCGTCAATAGCTAGGTCACTAGAGACGGGACACAGGTGCGGAATAGGGAAAGATGGCGAAGAAAATCAGCCATATCCTTTCAAAGGAAACATCCCGGCGTTTGTCAAGAGGGAAATCACGGGAATCCTAAATTAGTATGGCCAGACACAGGTTCGAACTGTCATCCTCCAAAATGTGAGTCCAGTGTGCTAACCATTGTGAAAAGTTAAAAAGACTTCTGTAAAGCACAATTTTCACATATAGCGTAACACACGAACGAAAGTATTTGAAGACGCAATAAATTATTTAATAGTGTATTGTTTTCCAGTTAAGTCTTCTCACCTGTAATCGTTCAGGCAAGACGTACAGCGGTGTGGAATCCTAACTATCTCGTCGCTTTTCAAGGACTCTCCAGACAGCAGGTAATCTTATCGCTGGAGGCTCCAGATAGCGACAGTACATCGGCGTCAGGTATCTGTTGACAGAACGCTTCTTTATCGAGCCGCCGGCAGTTTGCAGCCCAGCCTGTAGGACCGCCGGGCCGTTGTCCGAGTGTCGGCCTCCCTTGCAGGACTCCCCACAGTCGCTCCTTGCTGTGCTGCCTCCTGGCCACGCCCCCCTGCTGCCGGCTGTTTGTAGTTGTTTAAATAAAGACTAATGTCGAGAGCTGAATGAGTGCATGTAATAAAGATATTAAAGGACTGAGAAACTGATATCTAATTTAAACAAATTTAAATAAATTTAAACAAATTTATAGAAATTTAAAGAAATTTTTACAAATTTAAACTAATTTACAGAAATTATATTCGAATTAAATGAAGAGCCTCTAGTGGGGGCGACACCGTACCAACGCCACTCAGCAAAATTTTCCAAGAGGATGGTCAACTCAGTTGATGGTGGTACTGCTTGTATTTATTTAAGTAAAGACTTATGTCCAGTTGCTAGGAAGAGGTGGCTTAGGTTAGTGTAGGTAGCCCGAGTGCCGTTTCTTCGGCAGCGTTTTCTTGCGTTGGCAGAGGTAGCCCAATTGACCTATCCCCCCATGGAAATTCTAACTCCCGGACATTTCCTAGGACGATGTGACTTAGGTTGGTAGAGGTAGTCCAACTGCACTGTCCTCCCGCCATCTTGAATGACGTCAGTCGCGTCATCAGCTGACGTCACGTGATGTCAGGAACTTGCTTCACGGCCGCCATCTTGGATAACGGTTATGGCGGCCCTTGGGGTGACCTACTTTCTGGCGACTCTCCCCTTGTCCTATTATTCACAATTTCTTTCGATTTGGTCTGCAGCGTTGCAGTTGGGGCTGCAATATTTTACTATAAGCTGTCATATGCAGTACAAATACTGTCTTAGGTAAATTTTGTTAAAATCTCTTGAGAGCCATATACATTGCACTTGTATCAATCCCGATGGATTTGTTATTTTAACGATTGTTTAATATATTAAAAAGTCGAAAGTTTCCACTCACCAGTAGTCACTCACGAAGAGAGCGTGCCACTTCTGCGTCTGGAGCGCCACCTGACGGCGGTCGAGTCGTTAAGCCCCTGGCCAGTGACCGTGCCGCTGCCGGTACACACCCACACCTGGAACAGACACGTGCTGCTTGACAACGCACGCTGCACTTGTATTGATGTTCTAAAGTATTTGGCACGTATTACACACGTACATTACTGTAATTGTAATATATTTAATGTTAGCACTTTTCATTTTGTGATTTAATGAAATACTGTGCATTCTATCGATATTTTCTGCTGCTGAGAAAAATATTTAGTAATATGTGAGAACAAGTCTATATTCCATATTTTTACTTGTTACCTCATGACGGCTCCGATGGTAGCACTTAACCAAAACGTGTAATCAAAATAAGAAATAATAGAGGATGGTGAAGACATAAAAATGTTATTTATTTCTGTATGAATATGACCGATGAGTTTTGCAAAGACGTCATGTCTGCTGTTTGCATTAGCGCCCGACATACACATTTCCTTCCCTCATCATGCTCTTATTTACTGACTCCAGTAGATTCAGCAGTAAATCTGCTCGGGATTTAACAACAGGGATGCTAATACGGAATCGATGGCTTCAGGAGGTCCATTGTCAACGCCACGCAGGATGTAATGGCCCCATACATCTAGCGCCTGAGAGGAGTTTACTGTTTTCTGCAAAATGGTACAGCAAAGTCACCAACCATGCCTGAGCAAGGAAACAGGCTAATTAGCAGGAAGCCAAGTATCCATACAGACGGCTGCGTGTCAAGTGGGCAGGGTTCTACGGCCTAATCTCAAAGACCGCCTTCCCTTATCTAATTACAAAAGGTTTTAACTCGACTAGAACAATTATTATACTACAGGTATTCATTATTTACAATACCCACCATTAAAAACTACCTAAGGATAAACATACTTCATTACTTGTATGTTGACTTCGGCATATCCCTAGATTTCGCCAGATGAGCAAGACTTCCCCCTCCACCATTGCTTACATCTGTAACCTTCCTAGTCACAGACACTACTAAACCCAGACCAAAGGATGACCGACTCGAACCAGAGGCCGGACAGGTCGCCCCCGGCGTAAAACACAGGACAACGTCGCTTCCTCCTCACACACACACCTGGCTTTTCTCTCCCATCTGTCGCCATGCCGCAGCACTTCCTTCTGGTGCATCTGGTGATCGTGGCCTCAAATATTCTCTGTTAAATCATTCCATTATAACTATTGACAGCATTGGGAGAGCCAGTCCTAACAAAACTCTACCATCTGGTGAGCAAAATGCATGAGACAGGCGAAATACCCTCAGACTTCAAGAAGAATATAATAATTCCAATCCCAAAGAAAGCAGGCATTGACAGATGTGAAAATTACCCAACTGTCAGTTTAATAAGTCAGGCTGCAAAATACTAACGCGAATTCTGTACAGACGAATGGAAAAACTGGTAGAAGCCGACCTCGGGGAAGATCAGTTTGGATTCTGTAGAAATATGGGAACATGTGAGGCAATACTGGCCCTACGACTTATCTTAGAAGCTAGATTAAGAAAAGGCAAACCTACGTTTCTGGCATTTGTAGACTTGGAGAAAGCTTTTGACAATGTTGACTGGAATAATCTCTTTCAAATTCTGAAGGTGACAGGGGTAAAATACAGGCAGCGAAGGGCTATTTACAATTTGTACAGAAACCAGATGGCAGTTATAAGAGTAGAGGGACATGAAAGGGAGCTAGTGGTTGGGAAGGGAGTGAGACAGGGTTGTAGCCTCTCCCCGATGTTATTCAATCTGTATATTGAGCAAGCAGTAAAGGAAACAAAAGAAAAATTTGCAGTAGGTATTAAAATCCATGGAGAAGAAATAAAAACTTTAAGGTTCGCCGATGACATTGTAATTCTGTCAGAGACAGCAAAAGACTTGGAAGAGCAGTTGAACGGAATGGGCAGTGTCTTGAAAGGAGGATATAAGATGAACATCAACAAAAGCAAAACGAGAATAATGGAATGTAGTCGAATTAAGTTGGGCGATGCTGAGGGAATTAGATTAGGAAATGAGACACTTAAAGTAGTAAATGAGTTTTGCTATTTGGGGAGCAAAGTAACCGATGATGGTCGAAGTAGAAAGGATATAAAATGTAGACTGACAATGGCAAGGAAATCGTTTCTGAAGAAGAGAAATTTGTTAACATCGAGTATAGTTTTAAGTGTCTGGAAGTCGTTTCTGAAAGTATTTGTATGGAGTGTAGCCATGTATGGAAGTGAAACATGGACGATAACCAGTTTGGACAAGAAGAGAATAGAAGCTTTCGAAATGTGGTGCTACAGAAGAATGCTGAAGATAAGGTGGGTAGATCACGTAACTAATGAGGAGGTATTGAACAGGATTGGGGAGAAGAGGAGTTTGTGGCACAAGTAGACAAGAAGAAGGGATCGGTTGGTAGGACATGTTCTGAGGCATCAAGGGATCACCAATTTAGTATTGGAGGGCAGCGTGGAGGTTAAAAATCGTAGAGGGAGACCAAGAGATGAATACACTAAACAGATTCAGAAGGAAGTAGGCTGCAGTACGTATTGGGAGATGAAGGAGCTTGGACAGGATAGAGTAGCGTGGAGAGCTGCATCAAACCAGTCTCAGGACTGAAGACCACAACAACAACAAAATCATTTAACCTCTTAACCTGTTTTTCATGACGCAAGCCTTCCTATATATCTTACCCTGTTATGATTTACCTCTCCTCTAAGACAACTTGTGTCCTGGGCGTCCCAACGTGACATGCTCTGGGATGTCTATTTCCGCTCACAGTCATTACCACTGGTATAATTGTCTCGACTCTTTTCAGCCAATATATGACCCCACGGTGGTCAAATCAACTATGCATATTATGGTTAACAAAGAAAAACACTCAACTCTAAAAATACCATACTAATTATCATAAAAATTATAAAAATTTAAAAAGTCAAGAATGCTGAAATATCTTCAAAAGCCTTATAGCTTTATGAAGGTGCTTTATTCGTAAGCACCAGTTTATCGTTAGCAGGGATGCAACTTCAGCTTTATAATGGTTGTCTTATCGTAATTTGCATGGGCGTTTATGGGGTCCCAGCCTCCAGGAAGTTATCCACGTTAAGAGTCAAACGTCACTGAGTGTACCCCAGAAGATGCTTGTCAAAATATAGAAAGCATGACAGCTGAATGAGCCAGGCCAGATAGTGTCCCGTAGAATATACTAGAAGTTTTGGCAGACACAGGCTCTATAAAACCAATGTAACTAATAGTTTAAATCCAGTGTATATGCATACATCAAGCGTATTGATAAAACGACGCTGTGGTGTAAGCAGCCCGTGGACGCTACCGATACATGCACAGCGTCTCTGAACTGAGGTTGCCCTTCCCAGAAAGTTGTTTCTTAAGCCCATTATTACCGCCACCTGGTCTGCAGATGAGGTACCGCACACCCCACCTGACCTGATGACAGTATCCCTGTGTCCTCAGCAAGGGCCCGCTGACGGCTTGACCAGTCTGAGTCTGTGGTTCCGGACAGTTATTTGGTTTGTTGATGGAGAATGGAATCGTATTTTCTAATACACCAGGTGGAGTAAAAGGTTATGAACACCATTTAAATGTAATTGAAGATGAACATTTTTTCAAAACACTTTATGCCATTCCAATAACGAAAAACGCGGAAGTTCAGAAGGATATCGTTAAAATGCTTGAGTGATGAGTAACAGAACGTACCAATAGTCCATATAACAACTCCTTGGTTCACGTAGCTCAAGAAAGACGGTAGTGTGCATGTAGTTATCGACGCTAGGGCATTAAATAGGAATGTAAAAAGACAGACAGGTCGTCCTGAAGATCTGGTCAAACTTCTCTAAAAATTTGAAGAGATCAGTATATGAGCAGTCTTGATTTAACTGCTGGCTATTGGCAGACAGCGTTAGACGAGATGGGCACTGTACCTGCAACAATACGACGTAGAGGTCAAATACGTAAAAGGCGCTGAAAAGTGTATGCCTGGTGCATTATCACAGTTACCCGAAAATGCAGAGATACTAAATAAAGTGGAAGAGAGTGATGTTACATTCAGGATTAGCTACATCAGAGACGTGGAACGTAAAAATGTAATAAGAGATGTTTGCAAAAATAAACGTCGATCAAGCATTCAAATTGGTGAAGATCAAATTTGACGATGCTTGTGCCACTAATATTAGGGCTTGATACGGAATATATAAAGGAGTATTGTACTTACAGCAGGCAGCCATCCCAGGAGTATGGCGAGTATGGTGGATTGGGCAATTTATAGAAGAAGCTATAGATTACTTTCATTTGGTTTATGGTCATTGCGGAGCCAAAAAGTGTGCAGAAAAATTGTTAGAATGCATCGCTTTCAATAATCTCGTAAGGAGAGTGTCACAAAGAATAAAATTGTGTGATATATCACAGAGAGCAAAAGTGACAAATGCCACAAGCAGAGGTCTTATACCGACTATTGAACCCAATGATGTGTTGAATATAGTCGCAATATTTTGGTGTTGGTGAAACTTTTCTCAAAATTTATCAAACTGTATCCATTGACGAAGGTAACAACAAGAGCTGTATATAATATACTGGTTCTCTACTATTTTCCGAATGTAGGTAAACAGAAATATAGTTTATGCATATAACCACGTACCATGTGTGAAATAATTCAGCTGAGAGGTATATGCGAGAGATTGGGTAATTCTATCGAACTTACTTGCACAAAAACCACCGAGCACATGGAAAGTACGTAATTTAATCGAAGGAGATAATGAACACATTAAACTGTGAAAGTATGAGATTCACTCCTGAGGAAATTTTGAAATAAGAGAAAAAGTGATTGGTGGGGAAATTATTAGTTTCCCCCTTGTGAAGAGTTGACAATGGACAATAACAAAGAATTACTGAGAAACAAGACGGCAAAGTAATCTGAGAAACGATTTGTTGACATGACGAAAACTTAAAGCTTCTAAAATTTAGAGTAGGCAATTTGGTTCTCATGAAAGCTTACGACAAATCTAGTGAGATTAACCATGAGATAAAAAAATTTAAGTTTGTGTATAATGAATCAAACAGGATAGCAAATATACCATACATCAATGCTTATTACTTAGAATACATGATATCAAAAAAGTGTTATGGTATTTGGAATGTGAGCGATTTGAAAAGGTATGAACCAAGTGTTCAAAATGACAATGGTCAGATGTAAAATATCGTCTTGAAATAAAGAAGTAGAAATACTACAAAATCAATATACAAGGTGATCCATTGACAGTGACCGGGCCAAATATCTCACCATATAATCGTCAAACGAAAAAAACTACAAAGAACGAAACTTGTCTAGATTGAAGGAGGAAACCAGATGGCGCTATGGTTGACCCGCTAGATGGCGCTACCATAAGTCAACCTATATCAACTGCGTTTTTTTAAATGGCAACCCCCTTTTTTATTACATATTCGTGAAGTACGTAAAGAAATATGAATGTTTTAGTTGGACCACTTTTTTTGCTTTGTGATAGATGGCGCTGTAATAGTCACAAACGTATGAGTACGTGGTATCACGTAACATTCCGCCAGTGAGGACGGTATTTGCTTCGTGATACATTACCCGTCTTAAAATGGGTCGTTTACCAATTGCGGAAAAGGTCGATACCGTGTTGATGTATGGCTATTGTGATCAAAATGCCCAACGGGCGTGTACTATGTATGCTGCTCGGTATCCTGGACGACATCATCCAAGTGTCCGGACCGTTCTCCGGATAATTACGTTATTTAAGGAATCAGGAAGTGTTCAGCCACATAAGAAACGTCAATTACGACCTGCAACAAATGATGATGCCCAAGTAGGTGTTTTAGCTGCTGTCGCGGCTAATCAGCACATCAGTGGCAGACAAATTGCGCGAGAATCGGGAATATCAAAAACGTCGGTGTTGAGAATGCTACATCAACATCGACTGCACCCGTACCATATTTCTATGCACCAGGAATTGCATGCCGACGACTCTGAACATCGTGTATAGTTCTGCCACTGGGCACGATGACACATGTTTTGCACGCGTTCTATTCAGCGACGAAGCGTCATTCACCAACAGGGGTAACGTAAATCGGCATAATAAGCACTATTGGGCAACAGAAAATCCACGATGGCTGCGACAAGTGGAATATCAGCGACCTTGACGGGTTAATGTATGGTGCGGCATTGTGGGAGGAAGGATAATTGGCCCACATTTTATCGATAGGAATCAAAATGGTGCAATGTATGCTGATTTCCTACATAATGTTCTACCGATGTTACTACAAGATGTTTCACTGGATGACAGAACGGCGATGTACTTCCCAGAATATGGATGTCCGGCACATAGCTCGCGTGCGATTGAAGCGGTATTGAATAGCGTATTTCGCGACAGGTGAATCGGTCGCCGAAGCACCATACAATGGCCCGCAGGTTCACCGGATCTGACGTCTCCGGATTTCTTTCTGTGGGGAAAGTTGGAGGATATTTGCTATCGTGGTCCACCGAAAACGCCTGACAACATGCGTCAGCGCATTGTCAATGCATGTGCGAACATTACGGAAGGCGAACTACTCGCTGTTGAGAGAAATGTCGTTACACGTATTGCCAAATGCATTGAGGTTGACAGACATCATTTTGAGCATTTATTGCATTAATGTGGTATTTACAGGTAAACACGCTGTAACAGCATGCGTTCTCACAAATGGTAAGTTCACAAAGATGAATGTAGCACAATGGAACAACCGAAATAAAATGTAGAAACGTAGCTACGTTCTGTATTTTAATTTTAAAAATCTTACCTGTTACTAACTGAGCGTCTACAATTGTGAACCATGTGTTTGTGACTATTACAGCGTCATCTATCACAAAGCGAAAAAATTGGAACAAATTCAGGGAGACCAAAAGTTATATAAAGATATTGTAGAAATGTTTTAAGCTTCTATGATGGAGCCTTGGAAACAAAGTAAAACACTAAGCTGTAAGTTGTGAGAGAGGACTCGCAATGAATTGATAAAGTGGAAGTCATGGGGAATGAAGAAGAACTCACTTAGTTGTCCATAAACATAACGAAAGAAATTAAAATGTAGTCCGCAAGAGACGCTCCACGACACACTGCTGTCTATGGTGCACTGCCCTCTTTATTGATCTGTTTCAATAACTTTTACACGTGTATGGTGTAGCTGGTAGACCTATTAGTGCTCAGTAGTAAGTACAAAATAGTAACCTATAAATAAGTGTTGAGTCAGTGGTGAACTTGGCAAGGGTCGTTTCTGAAAGCAAATGATACACAATTTATATTGTGATAAATGTTTACTATATGGGTACCAAATTTTGAATTAAAGCTGAAAATGTGTTGTAGAATAGGTATTTCCTTTATGTGTTGGTGTAAGGTAAACTTTGTTTTCCAATGTGTAGTATCCTGATGGAAAACCTATAGTTTTTTTGAAGTATATTATGAGTTCATCCTTTTAGGACGATTCAGCGAAATGTGGTCCGTATGTGATGCTACAGTAAAATTCAAATTGAAATATCTAAATAATTTTTATTTAAACAGTATCGAATGAAAATCGACTCTGTAAAGTCATCGATTTTATATGAAAGGTCACTGTTAAGGAAACCTCTATAACTAGTCAAGAGGAAAAAATGTTATTTCTATGATAAATGTTCGTTGGAAGGAGAGTGTATTTTGTGAAAACATTAATAATTTAATGGAAAATAAAATATTGAAATTAATATAATTTATAACTAATCTGACTGTAACATTCTAAGTGTATTAAGAAATTATTTCATTCAAACAAGCTGAAATCATAAAAGGTGGAAACGCGCTATGAGTTTTCGACAGTCAGTCTTTTGGATGACATTTGCGTGAACAGCGCAGGGGAGGAACATAACGGGAAAAAAATGTTCAACTGTGTGTGCGTTCCTAAGGTACCAAACTGCTGAGGTCATCGCTCGGTACACTTACACACTGCTTAAGCTGATTTAAACTGACTTACACTAAAAACAACACACACAATCATTCCCGAGGGCGGACTGGAACCTCCGGCGGGAGGGGCCGCGCAATCCATGGCATGGCGCCTCAAACCGCGCGGCCACCACACGCGGCAGTCGAGCCTTCGCAGCCATGTCTGGCGACGTTAGGCTTAAACAGCAAAATTCCAGTGTGAAAGTGCTTAATGTTTACTTTGGCAGTGGCCTACAGGTCCAGAAGTTGTCTCCAGTTTATTTGGTGTCGGGCAGCAAGAATATCCAGCTTGTATTATATGATGGAATATGGAGTCAAAGATTCAGCAAGTTAACGTGGCTACTGCATGTGCGTGGTAGTTATAAATTAATTCCATCACTGGAGACGTGAAGAGCCTATCCGAAGTTCCATTCAGCAAGCAACAGCTTCCACACCAGTACGACTGAAGCCGGCAATGGCTCAAAAAATGGTTCGAATGCCTCTGAACACTATGGGACCCAACTTTTGAGGTCATCAGTCCCCTAGAACTACTTAAACCTAACTAACCTAAGGACATCACACACATCCCCATGCCCGAGGCAGGAATCGAACCTGCGACCGCAGCAGTCGCGCGGGTCCAGACTGTAGCGCCTAGAACCGCTCGGCCACTCCGGCAGGCAAGCCAGCAATGCATGACATTTTCGTATTAACCGTATGTAGCAGCGTATCAGGATGTTACAGTCAGCCCCATAGTTTGCCAGAATTGTAATATAGTATTGCCAAAAGTATTAGGTAGAATCTTTGTCCCAAAGTCATATATCGATCCAAAGCGCCCTGACCATGTTGTTAAATATAAATCTTGTGCCATACTGTAAGGTCAAAAGACCGGAATTAATTAATTTTGATATTACGACAATCTTTCTGTGTCATATAAAAGTAATTTCCAATAATTATTGTTTACCTTCGTTTTGTAGAGTAGTAAGTGTGGTCTAACTTTTGGCACATCCAAGGACATAAACTGAAAGAGGGTATGTAAACTGCTCGTTCAGAGTTGGCGACCAAAACGATGTTTGTACACATGGCTATTCTTCCAGTGGACCTGTCGTATGGTAAGACTACATAGCAGTAAGCTGCGTGCTGCGGGGGTGCCGTATAAAGGCCGTATAAAGCGTTGTGTGTGTGCTGATTGGTGTGGCGGAACAATTCTGAAAATCGAGCCCCATTGTCCACACCTCGCTTTGGAGCGAAGTTTAAATCATAGGTATGTGCCTTGCTACTGGGAGAAGTAAAAGCTGTACTTTTCTGAGAAGCGACAGGCCCCGACGGGCAGCGCGGGTGGGGTGTGGGGGGTGGGGGTGGGGGGGGGGGGCAAAGTGGCGACAGGATTCGATTTCCGTAGCGCACCCCTGCTCAGCAGCCAACTGCATGCAAAGCAGTAGAGAATCTGTGATCTGGTGACGTAACGCACAGTTTTGTATATAAGAGACTTGTTGCAGGACATTGTAAGTAGGAAAGCATTAATGTTTAAACGATCACACTACGTCACACACATGTGCCACGTCAAAGTCCACAAATGCTCATGTAAAACGCATAATGTCGTCATTCCATCACTGCATGTACGTCTGGGTCCCACGTGTTCAATTGACGAGACACCTTCGTTGAGCAAAAAAGAATTTGACAAGACTCTTTGACGTAAACATCTGTCAGAGAAACGTACTCACAGCTTTCTGCGTGAAGACTGGATGGGCACGATAGCGGAGGAGCATACGACCTAGCTATGCGCCAGAATGCCTGGAAGATGCATCACGCCATTGAGTCCACCTCAACAATATGCTGTGTGTGTTGGAATTGTTTACCATCTTGCACCACACAAGATGCGTAGGCCATCACGGTAAATAGTCACTATCTTTCCTCTTTTTTTCAGTTTTATTGACTAACTACGATCATGTTAACAACTTCAGTTCCTCTCCTTCCTTTGTTGTTGTTTCCTGTTTCTCCAGTATTCCCTCATTATCTCCCCATGAAGTATCTTCCTTTCTTCTGTCCATGAAGTTCCCGATTTTTTATTTCTTCTCCTTTGAAAGCGTTCCAAATTTAGTATTTTACTTTTAAAACGGTTTCTTCCTGCTAATTCTGATTCCTCGATGTTGTTTCTGTCTAGGTCTTTCCTTACTTCTGCAGCCCATGCTGTTGTCGACTTCTTCTTCCAGAAATATAGGAGTATTTGTTTTGTTGGTCTATTTCCATCTATTAGGTAGAGATGTCCAAAAAAGGTTAATCTGCGTTTGGCCATTACAGCAGAGATTTTCTCTGCATTTTTGTAGATCTGCTCATTACTGAATTTTTATTGCACGCATCATTTTTTCCACCTTACAGTTCATCGTTAAGCATTCAAATCCATATAAACATTCTGGTCGCACCACAGTGGTGTAGTGTCTTAGTTCTGTTTTTTCTAGCTATACATTTATTGTTGTAAATATTTTTGGTCAAACCATATGCTCTTTCCGTTTTGTTAATTCTTACACCTATTGCTGATTTTTCTAGTCCATTCTGTTGTATAATCTCTCCAAAATATTTAAATTTATTTACTTACAGTATTTTATCTATTTGTGTTTCTATGAATTTGACGCATTTTTTATATTTGTCTTGTATTTTGTTTTGTCAGCTGAAACTTTTAGACCAGTTCTGTTTGCTATTTTTTTCAGAAGGTTGATCTGAATAACTGCTTCTGTCAGGTTTTCTGAAATTATTGCTAAATCATCCGCAAAAGCCAAGCAGTTTATCTTAGTTCCATTTGTTTTCCTTCCCAGACTTATTGGTTCAATTTTGTGATTTTTTAGCTCCGAATTCCAGATACTTACAATTTTTTCTAGAACACAATAAAACAGTAAAGGTGATAAACCATCACCTTGCCTAACACCAGTTTTTATTTCAAATGGCAGAGATACTTCTCCCATAAATTTGACTTTAGAGATTGTACCTGTTAGTGTTTCACGAATTATATTTGCTAACTTTGATTTAACACCAAACTCTCTAATAACCTTATCTATTGTTTCTCTGTGTATACAATCAAATGCTTTCTTGAAGTCAATAAATGACACTGTTATTGGTTTCCTGGTTAACATTATATGGCGAATTATTGACTATAACCTAAACATTTCTTACGCACAGGATCTTGCCTTTCGAAAACCACCCTGATATTCCGCCATTTGTTTGTCTAAAGTATGTACCACTCTGTGTAAAAGTATTTTTGATAATATTTTGTATGCCACTGGCAGAAGTTACACTGCTCTGTAATTATTGATAGTTTGTTTGTCTTCATGTTTATGTAACGGTTGGATTAATGCTGTTTTACATTCAACTGGAATTTTTTCTGTTTTCCATATGTTCTCAAGAAGCAGTTGCAGATCCTTTATGAGTTTTGGTTCTGACCACTTCACCCTAATTCTGCTGTAGTGAAGTCTTCACCACTTGCTTTATTGTTACTGAGTGTTTTGATGGTTTCATGAATTTCTAACTCTGTTGGTGGGAAATCATCCTCTAGATTTTGAGGTGTCACTGGAAATTCAAATTTATCTGTTGAAACTGGATAGTTTAACAGCTTTCCAAAAAATTTTGTTAAATTTCTCAATTTTCTTTATTATATAATCCCATTTTGCCATTTTTATCTTTGAAACAAATAGTTGGTGCCTGA
The DNA here is from genome assembly GCF_021461385.2 of Schistocerca piceifrons. NCBI lineage: Eukaryota > Metazoa > Arthropoda > Insecta > Orthoptera > Acrididae > Schistocerca > Schistocerca piceifrons. Next base: position 69,417,170 of record NC_060148.1, on the reverse strand, counting down.
TATCCTTGAAGTATGTGTTTAAATGTTTGGTAGAAATTTCTAGTATTATTTTTGGTGAAAGTTTCTTCTATTTCAATAAGCTGAGATTTTTGAAAGTTTCTTTTGAGTTTCCGGATTATTTTAGTTCTTTCTTTTCCTTGTTGTCTGCATTGTTCAGGGCCCTCTTCTTTTTTCGTACTTCTCCATTTTTGAGTTCTTTGTATCACTGCTTCTTCACACTCCTCATTCCACCATGCCTTCTTTTTATTCTTGGCCAATCTGAAAGTTTCCTCTGCTGCTTGAGTTATTTGCATCTGGAGTTCACTCTAATCACCTTCTTCACTTGTATCAATTACTTCTCTAAATTTTTTAACAATTTCCTTCGTAATATTGCCTGTAGTGGTGTTGTATCCGATCACTTTTTTAGTCGCTTTTTTGCATTAGATGGGAGAAATTTTATTTTAATCTTAGAGAGATAATGATCCGAGTAGAATTCCCCATTTCTGACTATTTTAACATTCAAAATTTCCGTGATAAACCTTTTAGATATCGCTATGTGATCCAGTCGAAATTCTCCTAGGTTTGGATTTGGATGTCTCCAAGTTTATGCTTTTCTTGGTAGTTTGCGGAAATGTGTGGACATGAGTTTTAACTGGAACATTTCACACATACCGATCAGTCTTTCACGATATATCTACGTTTCTATGACGTTATACTAGGGGTTTTTTGTGCCATTGCAGCGTTAGTGTCGGTCTTCGCAGCAGAATCATGACGAATATTGTAAATAAATGCATCTTACTCCCTTGCAGTTGTTAAACTTTAAATGTAGAGCGCCGCGCACTGCTCAAAGAATCTGCCTCTGAGGCACGCATCAGCCACGCAATGCGACATTGATTACGTCATCGTTACGGACGAGACTTCAGCACGCCGGCTAGAATACCATCCTATATGTGTTAACCAGTCGTCCACCGACACAGGTAACTGTAAATTCAGTACCAAAGATAATATTAATGAGAGTAAAGATTGCGAACGTCGTAAATATTTACAGCGATCAGTAAACAGTTAACTTACTTGTGGCGGAAACGTCAAAGTGTGAGGACATCAACACGCATATCAACACTCCCTGGTGCAAGGCGGTGTAAGTCTGAACGCTTGCAGCATAGACGAAACAAAAAGCTAGCTTATAGCTAACTTGCCTCGTAGATTCCAGCAGCAAACACCTGACGTGGACATAAAGTTGTTAAACTAAACCTCCTGTCCTCACACTAACAGGTGTAGGCTTGTCAGTGCCGGTATGCTACCGCACTGGGAGCTCTACCCAGTGGTAGCATTTGAAGTCCGTCGCGATTGTAACATCAGAGCAACGTCACACGAGGACGAACGGCGCCGACTCGGCGGTACGTCAGTGCAGATTTCGGCCTCGTTCCACAGTTACGTCCACTCACTGTCGGTGGTGCTGAGTGGTCGTACGTTCTGTGTAGGGGAGTTCCCTGGAACAGCCAAGCCACGGAACAACAGAGAGAGCACATATCTACATGAGCAGACTTTGGGGAGTATAATGTATACGAGTTACGCAACACAGCATGAGTTAGAATGTCGACTAAGGAGGCAGTCGTAGGTTTACCTGTTCTGTGAGACATTGCGGAGCAATCTGCTAGAGTATTTCGACAAACTCTCCCCCTCTTGGAAGGAACCATAGCTCAACTCAACGACGCTTGCTGTGCATCGACGGAGGTGGAGATGTATAATTCAACTATACCAGATGTGGGCGTAGGAACTACGGTCTTATTTATGTATGTTTGTATCTCCAGCTATATGTGAGAGTATAAAAAGTTTGGAGCCACACATTTGTTATCTTATTCCTCTATAAAATCCCCTGCACCCTAATGTAGGCGAACAGTTACCACCATGACCGAGAGGACGTCATAAACTCAACGAAAGGGTCTTGTAGTAGGCGACTGGTCCTTCAGTGGTGATGCTGGAAGCCGTAAGGAGAACGCAAACGGCCCATTGCTTCCCAGTAACATAGTGCTTTATTTATCAGGTCTTCAGTTGCGGGAAGGCTAATCTTCTAATACTGTTAACACATCCTGAGGGTGTCTCCTTCGAGCATGCATATATTTTTGCAGGAAATTTTGGTATTGCACTGAAGGAATAATATACCAGACGTTCAGGAAAAGCAGTAATATTACACTGTCTGAATAAGCAAAGCCAATTAGTGAATCCGCGTTTGACGACATGGCAGAGGAAAATCAGGATGATATCCAAGGACATTTCTGCTTTGGCAGCCATTTTTTATTTCAACCAAACAATACTCAAGGATACAGGTGCAAGTGGACTGGAATAATGCAGACCTTATTGTCGCTTTCAAACAACACAATATGAATATAAACCGTATTTACCAAGCAGCCGTAGGAGCCAAATTGTCATTCAGTGAATTCGTCACCACATGTGTAGGCAGCTGGGGTTGTAGATAATAACAGGAAATTCAGTGAGAGCTGATACAGACGAAAATTCATGAGAGTGCGCACAAAAGACAGTGTATCGAAACGTGACTGTATCAGTATGTTGTGGACTATGGACAATCTGGGCGTGTTGTACACTGGTTTGGAGGGTGCAAAGCACATACGTCTATATGCTGACAGAAAAATGGAAGCAGTCAGCGCTAAGTTAATGGAAATGTAAAAAAATTACCATTGAGTCAGTGGCTAGACGTGGCGTGGAGTTGAATTCTAGAGTACAGAAACACGAGCTACGTGTCAAAGAGAAAACTGAAGAAGTCAACGCGAAACTAACAGATACACGTGCGTGTGCCAAGGCGATAGCTAAAACTCCTGACTGCCAACATCAGCAATAATCTTAGAGTTGTGTGACATCTCAGACACAGGAATGGTTTCGCATACAGCAGCAAGTCATCAACAACGCGTAAAGTTATTGAAGTGCGTAAGGTTATTCGATGAAATTACGATTGTTGAAGTTACGACAGCTGCAACTGGATCCATCTCCCGCTGACACGAGATACTTAAGAAAGCAACCTCGTTAGAGGCACTTTAGAGTTTGATTCAAATAGGTGAGAGAAATTGTTGACTGCTTAAGTGAAAGCGTGGTTTGTCTCTTTGGACTCTGGTCGTGGATTAAGCGTTTACGTGCGCAACCTTTGTCCAGGGGGCCTGTGTAGGCACTCTCCCATTTTTGTCAGTTATAGGCGACGTATTTTACTCATCCTTTACTATTTTCTTTATAAACAAAATGAAATGTTTAAGTTCAGTATTATTTCAATACAAAGAGGTGTCGCAGACTGTTTGGTCTACGCAAGCCACTACAAGGTGTTGTCAGCTCTCTTGTGTTTCTCGCTTGCTGCTCTTATTGCTCGCTCTTGTTGCTAATTTACGGTTACTGGTTTGATTTCTGGCGTTTTCATTGAGAATGCAGTAAAAGTTTTATTTATCTGTGCTGTATAAAGAAAGTATTGCAAATACAAAAGAGTTTATTTTAAACACTGTACTTCCTTTAACAAAAGACCATCCCGCGCCAAGTCGGCGTTAATTACATCCTAGGAAATAATTACTTCTCAAAGTTCAAACTATGGAGGAGAAATATTAATTAACTGTTTATTAAAGGAAAATTCATTAACAAGTAACTTTCAACTAAATAGGCTGTAGGAGTTTAAAAAGTGATTGTATTCAAAAATTTTTAGTGTGAACAGTTTGCTACGAACCTCAAAGATATTAATGGTGACAGTCGGATGTTAACTTTAAAGTTCAATACGATGCAGATAACAAAATCTCAGCCCAAATGTTACGTGAGCTAACCGGAACTTTTTCTGATAATTAAATCATGTTTCAGGGCCTTGCACGTCAGAAAAGACTATAGAGTTTAAAATCATAAAAGTATTTAACTGACTCTTGACGCAGGCCATCCTGAATAATCGACGCAGTCCGTTATACACGGTGGTCCATTGATAGTCACCGGGCCAAATATCTCACGAAATAAGCACCAAACGAAAAAACTACAAAGAACGAAACTCGTTTAGCATGAAGAGGGAAACCAGATGGCGCTATGGTTGGCCCGCTAGATGGCGCTGCCATAGGTCAAACGGATACCAGCTGCGTGTTTTAAATAGGAACCCCCATTTTTATTACATATTAGTGTAGTACGTAAAGAAAAATGAATGTTTTAATTGGACCACTTTTTTCGCTTTGTGATAGATGGCGCTGTAATAGTCACAAACGTATGAGTACGTGGTATCACTAACATTCCGCCAATGCGGACGGTATTTGCTTCGTGATACATTACCCGTGATAAAATGGGTCGTTTACCAATTGCGGAAAAGGTCGATATCGTGTTGATGTATGGCTGTTGTCATTAAAATGCCCAACGGGCGTGTGCTATGTATGCTGCTCGGTATCCTGGACGACATCATCCAAGTGTCCGGACCGTTCGCCGGGTAGTTACGTTATTTAAGGAAACAGGAAGTGTTCAGCCACATGTGAAACGTCAACCACGACCTGCAACAAATCACGATGCCCAAGTAGGTGTTTTAGCTGCTGTCGCGGCTAATCCGCACATCAGTAGCAGACAAACTGCGCGAGAATCTGGAATCTCAAAATCGTCAGTGTTGAGAATGCTGCATCAACATCGATTGCACCCGTACCATATTCCTAATCTAGAGGAATGGCATGGTAACGACTTTGAACGTCGTGTACATTTCTGCCACTGGGCACAAGAGAAATTACGGGACGATGACAAATTTTTTGCACGCGTTCTATTTAGCGGCGAAGCGGTAACGTAAACCGGCATAATATGCACTATTGGGCAACGGAAAATCCACGATGGCTGCGACAAGTGGAACATCAGCGACCTTGGCTGGTTAATGTATGGTGCGGCATTGTGGCAATCTAAATGGTGTAATGTATGCTGATTTGCTCCGTAATGTTCTACCGATGTTACTACAGGATGTTTCACTGCATGACAGAATGGCGATGTGCTTCCAACATGATGGATGTCCGGCACGTAGCTCGCGTGCGGTCGAAGCGGTATTGAATAGCATATTTCATGACAGGTGGATTGGTCATCGAAGCACCTTCATCGGATCTGACGTCCCCGGATTTCTTTCTGTGGGGAAAGTTGAAGGGTATTTGCTATAGTGATTCACCGTCAACGCCTGACAACATGCATCAGCGCATTGTCAATGCATGTGCGAACATTACGGAAGGTGTACTAATCGCTGTTGAGAGGAATGTCGTTACACGTATTGGCAAACCGAGCGAGGTGGCGCAGTGGTTAGCACACTGGACTCGCATTCGGGAGGACGACGGTTCAATCCCGTCTCCGGCCATCCTGATTTAGGTTTTCCGTGATTTCCCTAAATCGTTTCAGGCAAATGCCGAGATGGTTCCTTTGAAAGGGCACGGCCGATTTCCTTCCCAATCCTTCCCTAACCCGAGCTTACGCTCCGTCTCTAATGACCTCGTTGTCGACGGGACGTTAAACACTAACCACCACCACCACGTATTGGCAAATGCATTGAGGCTCACGGACATCATTTTGAGCATTTATTGCATTAATGTGGTATTTACAGGTAATCACGCTGTAGCAGCATGCGTTCTCAGATATGATATGTTCACAAAGGTACATGTATCAAATTGGAACAACGGAAATAAAATGTTCAAACGTACCTACATTCTGTATTTTAATTTAAAAAACCTACCTGTTACCAGCTGTTCGTCTAAAATTGTGAGCCATATGTTTGTGACTATTATAGCGCCATCTATCACAAAGCGAAAAAAGTGGTCCAACTAAAACATTCATATTTCTTTACGTAGTACACGAATATGTAATAAAAATGGGGGTTCCTATTTTAAAAAAACCCAGTTGATATCCGTTTGACCTATGGCAGCGCCATCTAGGGGGCCAACCATAGCGCCATCTGGTTTCCCCCTTCAAGGTAGACGAGTTTCGTTCTTTGTAGTTTTTTTGTTTGGTGCTTATTTCGTGAGATATTTGGCCCGGTCACGATCAATGGTCCATCCTGTATAGCGTGTGCATGAACAGTGCATTAGTACCTATGCCACGCAGTGCGTATTAAAAACTATTAAAACTACATATAATAACGAAGTGTGTTCCTCGGGGCCAAGTAGTATCTTGTCAATGTTTAAGACGACGAAAAGAACGGCCGAAATACCAAGAAACAAAGTAAAATTCCGACAAACAAATTAAAAGTCTTACTAACATGTGTGACAGGACGGAATGGCGCGAGTAATGAGCGTAACGGGCAGCGTGCAGTCCGCCGGCAGCGCGCGGACGGGTCGAGTGTTTGGGCGTGGCGGGGGGCGTGGCCAGGGCGGTCCGCTGTGTCCGGATGGCGTACTGGTCGGAGCGCCAGGCTGGTAAGCAATAGACCTGGGTTCGACCCCCAGTCTGGCACATATTTTCCACTTTCTCCATTGACTGAAATCAATGCCGACTCGCAGCCAGTGTCTGTAATTCATTTGTGACTTAATTCATAGTGGTTGATGGATCAAAACGGTGTTGTCCTGTAGGAGATATCAGAAGGAACAGACGCCACGAACTTAAAATTTAAAAATTTTCAGTGATTCTGGTTTCGGCCGTCGGCGATATCTGTCATCGAGTACGGGGCCTCACTTTCTCCACGATAAGCCACACATTCTTTGCATATAAGCATTATTATATAAGTATATTATTATGTGAGTATATTACTATGTAAGTATGTTATTGTGTAAGTAAGAGCATAACTTAACCATAGCTAACACTTGGTTCAAGAATCGTGAAAGAAGGATGTATACATGGAAGAAGCCTGGAGATACTAGAAGGTATCAGATAGATTATATAATGGTAAGACAGTGACTCAGGAAACAGGTTTTACATTGTAAGACATTTCCAGGGGCAGATGTGGAATCTGACCACAATCTATTGATTATGAACTTTAGATTAAAACTGAGCAAATTGCAAAAAGGTGTGAATATGAGGAGATGGGACCTGGATAAACTGAAAGAACCAGAGGCTGTAGAGAGCTTCAGGGAGAGCATTAGGGAACGATTGATAAGAATGGGGGAAGGAAATTCAGTAGAAGAAGAATGGGTAGCTTTGAGAGACGAAATAGTCAAGGTAGCAGAGGATAAAGTAGGTAAAAAGACGAGGGCTAACAGAAATCCTTGGTTAACAGAAGAGATATTGAATTTAACTGATGAAAGTAGAAAATATAAAAATGCAGTAAATGAAGCAGACAAAGAGGAATACAAACGTCTCAAAAATGAGATCGACAGGAAGTGCAAAATGTCTAAGCAGGGATGGCTAGAGCACAAATGTAACGATGTAGAGGCACATATCACTAGGGGTAAGACAGATACTGCCTACAGGAAAAATAAAGACATTTGGAGAAAAGAGAACCACTTGCATGAATGTCAAGAGCTGAGATGGAAACCCAGTTCTAAACAAAGAAGGGAAAGCAGATAGGTGCAAGGAGTATATAGAGGGTGTATACAAGGGCGATGTTCTTGAGGACAATATTATAGAAACGGAAGAGAATGTAGATGGAGATGAAATAGGAAATATGATACTGCGTGAAGAGTTTGACAGAGCACTGAAAGACCTAACTCGAAACAAGGCCCCGGGAGAAGACAACATTCCATTAGAACTACTGACAGCCTTGGGAGAGCCAGTCCTGACAAAACTCTACCATCTGGTGAGCAAGATGTATGTGACAGGCAAAATACCCTCAGACTTCAAGAAGAAAATAATAATTCTAATCGCAAAGAAAGCAGGTGTTGAGAGATGTGAAAATTACCGAATTATCAGTTTAGTATGCCACAGCTGCAAAATACTAACACGAATTCTTTACAGACGAATGGAAAAGCTGGTAGAAGCCGACCTCGGGGAAGATCAGTTTGGATTCCGTAGAAATATTGGAACACGTGAGGCAATACTGACCCTATGACTTATCTTAGAAAATAGATTAAGGAAAGGCAAACCTATGTTTCTAGCATTTGTAGACTTAGCAAAAGCTTTTGACAACGTTGACTGGAATACTCTCTTTCAAATTCGGAAGGTGGTAGGGGTAAAATACAGGGAGCGAAAGGCTATTTACAATTTGTACAGAAACCAGATGGTAGTTATAAGAGTCGAGGGACATGAAAGGGAAGTAGTGGTTGGGAAGGGAGTGAGACAGGGTTGTAGTCTCTCCCAGATGTTATTCAATCTGTATATTGAGCAAGCAGTATAGGAAACAAAAGAAAAATTCTGAGTAGGTATTAAAATCCATGGAGAAGAAATAAAAACTTTGAGGTTTCCCGATGACATTGTAATTATATTAGAGTCAGCGAAGGACCTGGAAGAGCAGGTTAACGGAATGGACAGTGTCTTGAATGGAGGATACAAGATGAACATCAACAAAAGCAAAACGAGGATAATGGAATGTAGTCGAATTAAGTCGGGTGATGCTGAGGGAGTTGGATTAGGAAATCAGACACTTAAAGTAGTAAAGGAGTTTTGCTATTTGGGGAGCAAAATGACTGATGATGGTCGAAGTAGAGAGGATATAAAATGTAGACTGGCAATGGCAAGGAAAGCGTTTCTGAAGGAGAGAAATTTGTTAACAGCGAGTATAGATTTAAGTGTCAGGAAGTCGTTTCTGAAAGTATTTGTATGGAGTGTAGCCATGTATGGAAGTGAAACATGGACGGTAAATAGTTTGGACAAGAAGAGAATAGAAGCTTTCGAAATGTGGTGCTACAGAAGAATGCTGAAGATTAGATGGGTAGATTACATCACTAGAGGAGGTATTGAATAGGATTGGGGAGAAGAGAAGTTTGTGGCACAACTTGACCAGAAGAAGGGATCGGCTGGTAGGACATATTCTGAGGCATCAAGGGATCACCAATTTAGTACTGGAGGGCAGTGTGGAGGGTAAAAATCGTAGGGGGAGACCAAGAGATGAATACACTAAGCAGATTCAGAAGGATGTAGGTTGCAGTAGGTACTGGGAGATGAAGGAGCTTGCACAGGATAGAGTAGCATGGAGAGCTGCATCAAACCAGTCTCAGGACTGAAGACCACAACAACAACAACATAAATACTATAGAAATGTGGAAAGATTTTCAAAGCTTTTCGCTTGCGATGAACTGCAGTGGTAAATATCCGTGCAGACAAATTAAAATCGATGCCGTCTCTCTGAAATGAAACAAAAGACACTAGACTGGACTGGTTTCGTTTCTTCCAAGATATCGGATTATGTGAATTTTCTTCCATTAGTTCTGCCGATGGTTGGACGTAGACACGGCTTTCCAGCAGAGTCATTCATACTACGCTATTAAAATATGAAGCCATACAAGTATGGAGTTAGCTTTACGCTGTTAAAACTCAATGCAATTCTTCCTTTAGTGGGACTTGTGAAATCCATTTCTTGTTGCAGATAATATGGCTCTGAGCACTATGGGACTCAACTGCTGAGGACTAGGTCTCAACTGCTCAGGCCTAGAACTTAGAACTACTTAAACCTAACTAACCTAAGGACTTCACACACATCCATGCCCGAGGCAGGATTCGAACCTGCGACCGTAGCGGTCACACGGTTCCAGACTGTAGCGCTAGAACCGCTCGACCACTCCGGCCGGCCTGCAGATAATAGCCGACTACATTCCACCTTGCGAACTCACCTAGTTGTACATCCCACTCACAGTCTCCCAAAAACACGGCCGACAGTTTTCTCGTTGTACCCACCTTCGCAGCTGGCGTGTGTAGACTGTAGGAGTCTATACGATTTTCTTCATAGTTTCGAACTCGTTTTGGATCTGTTCGCGGAAATTTTTTTCCTAACGAGTCTTTTATAAGCCATTTCTTTCACGGGTTAATTAAGTTTGCTTCCATTTTTTCGACTCACCGTGATAGCTGCTTTCCCCGCAGGTTGTTTTATATCGTCCCTCCATCTCAGGTTTACCTAGACGGTTACCCCAGGCTACAGATGAAACTTGCGACAGCGTGCTGAACAGCGGTCAGTCGGCGAACGGGGGGAGGGGGGGGGGGGGTGCCGTCTGCGTCAGTGTCGTTACTGCCGGCGGGCGACACGTCGGCTTTGCCGCCAACACAGCTCGCTCAGAGTCGCATGAGACTGACTATCTGACTCGCCAGTTCACTTAATAACTGTCTGAAAGAATACACATACATCGAAAATTTCAAATAAATTGTTTATACGATTTTCCTATTTCTTATCCATTCGTAATTGACGTCCTTTGTGCTAGTCGCTAATTTCGTTCATTTGTGTTTGTTCGATGTTGAGAAGAAATCACAGGAGAAAGAGGAAGGGTGGGACTCGTTTGGACGCCAGCAAGTAGCGTAGCGTTGTCCCGCTGGAATGTCGTATCGCGGTGACAGTGCAGGAACAGACCCTGAATGGGCGTTATTTGGGCACTCACTTAAAAATTCCCGCATCTTGCCCCGAACTGAGGAAAAATGGCCAACTGGAAGACCAGTTCCTACTAACGTTCTCGGAATGTTAGCTGAATTGGCGTTATTCGTGCACTCACAATCAGTTTCTCCTCAGTGCAAACAGAGCGCTTTTTAGGCGACATTCCTTGCAACATAATGTCAGGGCATGGTCATGTATGAAACTGTAGGGAAGCTAAGAGAGTTAAGAAATGGCTGAGGTGAATAACAGCACAAGTAAGAAATGTGGATTTCTTCAGTTGTAAGAGAAGGATGGCTGAGCTCAATATTAGCATAAGTAAGAAATGGGGATTTCTTCAGTTGTAAGAGAGAGAGACCTGATGATTCTCTACAAATGGAATCTGAAGAGGCCTTATTAATCATTCTCACTTCAATGATTCTTCAACAAGGTCAAAACTTATTTTAGACTACTGCTCCTCACACAGCTGGCAGGTTAGTTTACATTAATGTTTTGGAAACAGAAGCCGAATGGTAATTAGTGATGCCACGTTCTTCAGTATTCCCACAACACATCCAGCGGTCTTTTTAGCCCACATCCCTAAAACACATTACCAGGAGGTATTACTGACATCGCCACAAAGGCTAGTTCCATCCGGTTGTTCCATTCAACTGAAAATCTGAGTCAATCGATAAAGAATTGATTAGCAAGACAGTTGTTGAAACCAGTTGGGTGCACCGTCACTAGTCTTTGAGGAATGCTGCAGTGCGTGGCACAAAACCAGCCCGTGATGCTGCCTACACCACGACATGAGTCGGACGTAGTCTTCCAGCAAGACAACACAGCGCTGCTCCCAAACAGCCCTCACACACTCCTCCCCTTATATATTATCCAAAGTTTCGTTGGCAATGGCATACAGCCCGCATGATAGTTAATGTGTTACAAGGAATTTTGTTTTAAAATGTTGTTGTTGTTGTGGTCTTCAGTGCTCAGACTGGTTTGATACAGTTCTCCATGCTACTCTGTCCTGTGCAATCTTCCTACTGCAACCTACATCCTTCTGAATCTGCTTAGTGTATTCATCTCTTGGTCTCCCTCTACGATTTTTACCCTCCACACTGTCCTCCAATACTAAATTGGTGATCCCTTCATGCCTCAGAACATGTCCTACCAACCGTTCCCTTCTTCTAGTCAAGTTGTGCCACAAATTCCTCTTGTCTCCAGTTCTGTTTAGTACCTCCTCATTCGCTATTTGATCTAGCCATTTAATCTTCAGCATTCTTCTGTATGTTCTAAAATAATTTCCAGTTTTTCTAATGAACATAAACGTCTCACTATGGCATATAAACTCTTCCTGCTTGACTGCCAGTCACACACCTGCACTGAGACAGCCACTTTCAACACGTCCACGCTGAGTGGCAGATGTTGAATGACAACGTAAGCGAGAAATTATGCATTGTCCTCCTGGAATACCATGTCCCAATAATGTTGTAAAAACAAAGGGAAGGTTAGCCTTATAATGCAACACACTCCAAAGTGCCGTTAGTAACCACCAGAGATTACTTTAGGTTACTGTCCCCTCCTGCCTCATACCTACAGTTTGCCTTGCATGTCACAGCAAGGGAGCTGAGAAACACACGTGAGGGTTGAAGAACGGTAATTTATAACTAAAGAATGGGTTGTAATCCTGCTTTATTATATGCTGCTGATGCTGTAGTAAATCAAGAGGATTTCGCTACATCTATATTGTTCACTGTTCACTCAGATATTTCGAAACGCTGTTTTAGATTACTGTACACAGGAGTAATGGAGGTGAGGAACTCGATGATGATCGAGAATAGCTATGTGGTAACTTAGGAATGGGGTATCGTGCAGTTGGATCCTTGTGTGGTCACTGATGGTGTCAGAATGGAAGTAAAGTACACTTACCCTGCACACTTCATTGTTCCCTTACAGAACAGAAGACTTTGTGCCAGATTACTATTCGGTAACCGGAGCTGCTCCAGTGTGTCACAGCAAAGGAGGTGAGGAACAGGCGTGAGGGCTGATAGGAGTAACGAGGGAAGCGTGGTCCAGCTGGAAGATGACACGCCACTGACTGACGTATGGACGTCAGGTCTGCCACCACACCACGTTCTGTGTGCTGCAGAATGTTTCCTCCGGACAGCTGCTCGACGTCATCAGGAGATGGCGGCTGGCTGCAGCTGGCAAGTAGCAACTGACCACATCCACACAGCGATGGTCTGAACTGTATGAATTCTGTACGAAATGTGAATTCACAGACTGAGCTTTTTTCCAATTGATTACTACCTGCATCTCGATCCAAGGTATATCGTTCTGCATTCCGAGTCTAATGATGATTTTTGTGGTTGATGAGCTATTAATATCATCCTTATACACTACTGACCATTAAAATTGCTACACCACGAAGATCACGTGCTACAGACGCGAAATTTAACCGACAGGAAGAAGATGCTGTGATATGCAAATGGTTGGCTTTTCAGAGCATTCACACAAGGTTGGCACCGGCGGCGACACCTACAACGTGCTGACATGAGGAAAGTTTCCAACCGATTTCTCATACACAAACAGCAGCTGACCGGCGTTGCCTGGTGAAACGTTGTTGCGATGCTTCGTGTAAGGAGGAGAAATGCGTACCATCACGTTTCCGACTCTGATGAAGATTGGATTGTAGCCTATCGCGATTGCGGTTTATCATATCGCGACATTGCTGCTCACGTTGGTCGAGATCCATTGACTGTTAGCAGAATATGGAATCGGTGGGTTCAGGAGGGTAATACGGAACGCCGTGCTGGATCCCAACGGCCTCGTATCACTAGCAGTCGAGATGACAGGCATCTTACACACATGGCTGTAACGGATCGTGCAGCCACATCTCGATCCCTGAGTCAACAGATGGGGACGTTTGCAAAAACACGAACAGTTCGACGACGTTTCCAGCAGCATGGACTATCAGCTCGGAGACCACGGCTGCAGTTACCCTTGACGCTGCATCACAGACAGGAGCGTCTGTGATGGTGTAAACGACGAACGTGGGTACTCGAATGTCAAAACGTTATTTTTTCAGATGAATTGAGGTTCTCTTTTCAGCATCACGATGGTCGCATCCGTGTTTGGCGACATCGCGGTGAACGCACATTGGAAGCGTGTATTCGTCATCGCCATACTGACGTATCACCCGGCGTGATGGTATGGAGTGCCATTGGTTACACGTCTCGGTCACCTCTAGTTGGCATTGACGGCACTTTGAACAGTGGACGTTACATTTCAGATGTGTTACGACCCGTGGCTCTAATCTTCTTTCGATCCCTGCGACACCCTACATTTCAGCAGGATAATGCACGACCGAATGTTGCAGGTTCTGTACGGGCTTTTCTGGATACAGAAAATGTTCGACTGCTAACCTGGCCAGCACATTCTCCAGATCTCTCACCAATTGAAAACGTCTGGTCAATGGTGGCCGAGCAACTGACTCATCACAATACGCCAGTCACTACTTTCAATGAACTGTGGTATCGTGTTGAAGCTGCATGGGCAGCTGTACCTGTACACGCCATCCAAGCTCTGTTTGACTCAATGCCCAGGCGTATCAAGGCCGTTATTACGGCCAGAGGTGGTTGTTCTGCGTACTGATTTCTCAGGATCTATGCACCCAAGTTGCGTGAAAAGGCAATCACATGCGGGTTCTATTATATTTGTCCAATGAATACCCGTTTATCATCTGCATTTCTTCTTGGTGTAGCAATTTTAATGGCCAGTAGTGTAGTTCTAGGTCTGAGAGCTTTCTATGATTTAAAGTTGAGATTGTTTCTAAGTAATCAGAGTTTTCTCTTCAAAGATGATGAAAAGGACTAATAATTGAAATTTAAGTTTAATGTTAACAAGAACCGTTTAAAAGAACGTAATCTGGCAAAATTCATTAATTTATTCTTTTATTTAAGAATATTAATGAATTTTTGGCCTTGTTTATGTATACCTCTTGGCTACTGCACTGCAGCATCGAAAAAGTGTTTCATTGTCTATTTATACGCCATATTATTACATTAAAACAATGTTCTTAATGATATTCAGGTATCTGAAAACTGTATTAGAGTATTTGGCAGTTACAGTGGAAACGAGGTTACACAGTTCATTATCATGTTGTATACGTCAGTTACTCATTCGATTATCGATCTACCAATCTCTACATAAAACGAGACGAAGTAAATGCAGCCGGCCGGAGTTGCCGCGCGGTTCTAGGCGCTACAGCCCGCATCTCGTGGTCGTGCGGTAGCGTTCTCGCTTCCCACGCCCGGGTTCCCGGGTTCGATTCCCGGCGGGGTCAGGGATTTTCTCTGCCTCGTGATGGCTGGGTGTTGTGTGCTGTCTTTAGGTTAGTTAGGTTTAAGTAGTTCTAAGTTCTAGGGGACTGATGACCATAGATGTTAAGTCCCATAGTGCTCAGAGCCATTTGAACCATTTTTCTAGGCGCTACAGTCTGGAACCACGAGATCGCTGCGGTCGCAGGTTCGAATCCTGCCTCGGGCATGGATGTGTGTGTTGTCCTTAGGTTAGTTAGGTTTAAGTAGTTCTAGGGGACTGATGGCCTCAGAAGTTGAGTCCCATAGTGCTCAGAGCCATTTTTGAAGTAAATGCTTCAAAGTTTTCACCTAACTGAATTTTACTATTTCACAAGGACAAAGATTTTCTCTATATGTGTAGGGACTGACACCTTCAGAATGAGTAGGGCAGACTGTTTTGTGTACATAATTGTAATTATAGTTGATTAATTCGGAAACAGATTATGTGCACTAGGTTTGGCGACTGTTTTGATTTATTATTTGATTTTCCATTGGAATAAGAATAATAGTGAACCTTCCTTTCAGCTAATGAATAGTTATGAACCATTATCACAGGTAACCAATCAAAGCTGAACTCAGTAGTTACAGTTATTTTACCTAAGTCTCGACAAAGACAGTACAATAAATTACCATTTTGGCCATTAGTTGCGTACTTTCTGATATCGTTTTGTTCCAAATAACTTGCAACTGCTGCCATACCGAATTATTATGTGTACATAATCACAGCAAAACTTAAGTAAGCCTAAGTGGGCGGGCTACAGCCAGGCTGCTGTCAGGTCTGTTCACGTGCTGGGGACTCAGCTTCCAGTTCGGCGTGCAGCAGAGCCACAGCTGGAACGCCCACGCGGCCAGAGCTCTGCTGGAGAGGGAGGCGACGCTGCTGGGCCCCTCCCCCCTCTCCCTGCCCGTATTGTCTTCTGCCGTACGAGGCTTGAAAAACGGGGGCGCAGAAACTGCTTACAAGCAGCACCTGTTAACTTGTGCAGCGACGTGTCTGGCCCGGGGCGTCTTTGTAATAGAGTGCACTTGCTGCTCTGCTCCCACTGGCACTCGAGGATTTACACCTGCCCAAACTCGGCTATTGTGGTTATTTATTGTCTCACCTGTACGTAAACCTCTCCTCATGCAGAAATAAAATGCAAGTTGTGAACTTTCGATCTTCAGTGCACGGTCTTAGCATCGAGTGGGAGAACTCCAATCTAGCACACCGGTCTCATGAGTCGAGAGCTCGCACATGCTGTAAGTGATACGGATCAAGTAACTCTCTACACAGAACTGACCATCCAAGTGCGTGCATAGCTCCCTCAACAACTCCAGTTATTCACACACTTTTTGCAGGACCATCTTCTGGTCGTCGCAACCTTCACCACCCCCACGACCCCCTCCCCCACTATATGTGACACGTGACCTGTGCGAGGTCTACCACGATCTGTTGTCCTTGCTGCGAGTGATCTAATGTTCCAAAGTAGCCAGAACAACCTGCTCAAAGCTGATGCAATGCGGTGTTAAAAGATGTCGCTCTGCATACGTGACGACTGCCTGTCGGCTACTGCCACAGCACAGCGTCACGTCTGACATTTGCCGGGTGGGATAACAGAATCTAATTTCACTGTTTACACCGATCACACAGCACAGAATCAGCAGTCCTGTCCTGAGGCCAGCACCACCTCAAAACGGTACGTGGGGAACGACTCGTGGACGAGACACTTGTAAGTGTTGTGTCTGAGACGATGGCAGCACAGTGAGAGGGAATAAGCGCACAGGCAAGCAGCAGCAACAGGAGGCGGGCCCGGACTACTGAATACTGCGTCTAAACTATGAGAAGAGGTGGGTAGTATACAGTATGTGTGAGGACCAAGAGGGAGAGAATGAGACCATACACCAAGTGCTCCAATTATAAAGGTGATAAGAAAAATGGCTCTGAGCACTATGGGACTCAACACCTTAGGTCATAAGTCCCCTAGAACATACAACTACTTAAACCTAACTACCCTAAGGACATCACACACACCCATGCCCGAGGCAGGATTCGAACCTGCGATCGTAGCAGCCCCGCGGTTCCGGACTGCAGCGCCAGAACCGCACGGCCACCGCGGCCGGCAAAGGTGATAGGACAGGGATGTATTGTGTAGTCTTATTGTTCAGGGTACACATCACTTAATGACAGCAATGAACGAGATTCAGGACTGTGATTAAAATTCAGGATGAAATGATGTCTATAACAAGATTCGCAAGTGACATTGCTATCCTCAGCGATAGAAAGAATCGCAAGACATCTCATTCTGGAAACATCCCCCAGGTTGTGGCTAAGGCATGTCTCCGCAGTATCCTTTCTTTCAGGAGTGCTAGTTCTGCAAGGTTCGCAGGAGAGCTTCTGTAAAGTTTGGAAGGTAGGAGATGAGATACTGGCAGAAGTAAAGCTGTGAGGACCGGGCGTGAGTCGTGCTTCGGTAGCTCAGATGGTAGAGTACTTGCTCGCGAAAGGCAAAGGTCCCGAGTTCGAGTCTCGGTCGGGCACACAGTTTTAATCTGCCAGGAAGTTTCAGTTGCAAGACATGTTAAATGGAATGAACGCTCTGCTAACCACACAGTGTGGGTTGAAAAGAAAACAGAAAAAATACGAAAGAAATATGGTGTATCATTTGTGAGATTGGCGACAAAGTTAATATGAAAACTGGGAGGAGTGAGATGGGACAGGCAACAAAGTAGACAAAGTAAATCAGTTTCGCTACATTAGAAGCAAACTGACAGACAACGGAAGCAGACTCACACGAAAAAAGAAGTCTACTGCTATCCAACACTGACCTTCATTTGAAGAGGAGATTTCTGAGGAAGTGAATCATGCAGTGTGGAATAAATCGGAAAAAAGAGAATGTACGCGTTTCTGGTGGGGTGCCGTAAACAAGTTCTGAAAATCGAGTGGACTTGTAAGATAAATGAAGGTTTAAAGTAGGAATGCTGAGAAATGCAACAGGTCGCAAATATTGGCAAAATGAGTGGACAGGATGAGGGGACATTTCTTAAGACATCGACGAATAAAGGCCGTGACACTTGAAGGAGCTGTAGAGGGTAAAAACTGTAGAGGAAGACCAAGATTGGAATATATCCAACGAATAACTGAGGATGTTGATCGCAAGTGCTACTCCGAGATAAAGAAGTTCCCACAGGAGAGCATTTCGTGGAGACGTACATCGAACCAGCCGCAAGTCTCACGGCCAAAAAAACGTACAGCTACACGAAAGTAAAGAATTATATTATGCATGTGCCGGCCGGGGTGGCCGAGCGGTTCTAGGCGCAACAGTCCGGAACCGCGCGACCGCTACGGTTCCTGCCTCGGGCGTGGATGTGTGTGATGTCTTTATGTTAGGTGTATGGGACTGATGACCTGAGAAGTTAAGTCTCATAGTGGTCAGAGCCATTTGAACCAACCATATTATGCATGTACTAATTTGCAAGCGTCGGTATTTGGTGCGTCACAGATTCATTTGGGCTTGTTTCAGCTGATGTGCTTTTTTTTTTTTGTCATCAGTCTACTGACTGGTTTGATGCGGCCCGCCACGAATTCCTCTCTTGTGCTAACCTCTTCATCTCAGAGTAGCACTTGCAACCTACGTCCTCAATTATTTGCTTGATGTATTCCAATATCTGTCTTCCTCTACAGTTTTTGCCCTCTACAGCTCCCTCTAGTACCATGGAAGTCATTCCCTCATGTCTTAGCAGATGTCCTATCATCCTGTCCCTTCTCGTTATCAGTGTTTTCCACATATTCCTTTCCTCTCCGATTCTGCGTAGAACCTCCTCATTCCTTACCTTATCAGTCCACCTAATTTTCAACATTCGTCTATAGCACCACATCTCAAATGTTTCGATTCTCTTCTGTTCCGGTTTTCCCACAGTCCATGTTTCACTACCATACAATGCTGTACTCCAGACGTACATCCTCAGAAATTTCTTCCTCAAACTAAGGCCGGTATTTGATATTAGTAGACTTCTCTTGGCCAGAAATGCCTTTTTTGCCATAGCGAGTCTGCTTTTGATGTCCTCCTTGCTCCGTTCGTCACTAGTTATGTTACTGCCTAGGTAGCAGAATTCCTTAACTTCATTGACTTCGTGACCATCAATCCTGATGTTAAGTTTCTCGTTGTTCTCATTTCTACTACTTCTCATTACCTTCGTCTTTCTCCGATTTACTCTCGAACCATACTGTGTACTCATTAGACTGTTCATTACTTTCAGCAGATCGTTTAATTCTTCTTCACTTTCACTCAGGATAGCAATGTCATCAGCGAATCGTATCATTGATATCCTTTCCCCTTGTATTTTAATTCCACTCCCGAACCTTTCTTTTATTTCCATCATTGCTACCTCGATGTACAGATTGAAGAGTAGGGGCGAAAGGCTACAGCCTTGTCTTACACCCTTCTTAATACGAGCACTTCGTTCTTGATCGTCCACTCTTATTATTCCCTCTTGGTTGTTGTACATATTGTATATGACCCGTCTCTCCCTATAGCTTACCCCTACATTTTTCAGAATCTCGAACAGCTTGCACCATTTTATATTGTCGAACGCTTTTTCCAGGTCGACAAATCCTATGAAAGTGTCTTGATTTTTCTTTAGCCTTGCTTTCATTATTAGCCGTAACGTCAGAATTGCCTCTCTCGTCCCTTTACTTTTCCTAAAGCCAAACTGATCGTCACCTAGCGCTATCCCGCCGTTAATTTCGTGACTGCTGTGACTTGTTACTATTATTGTTCGCCACGTTGCAGCACGGTTTATTTCGGTGTGCAGCACGTCCAACACATTCCAGTGCGACGTGGTCCAGAGACGTGTCGTCACCTCGGCGTTCACTGCGTGTGGCAGCGGCCGCCCCTCCCCCCCTCCTCAGGAGCACAGGCAGGCGTGCGCGCCGCACCCCTGTCAGGACAGGTGTTGTCGCGCGTCGCCTCAGAAGGCGTGGTCCCCTAGACTCGAGCGAATGTCAGCCGGGTTCTCAGCCGCGATACTTGTCACTGCTCCAGTCTCGTACACCACGGCATTTGCTGTGAAAAAAATGTAAATTATTCAGGGAAAGGGGTGACCCATTTTCTCTGATTGATATCAGTCTGTACTGTCGCGTTAAAACGCGTTTATCTAGAAATGTGAGTGAGCTGACAACAAGCGATAAGCTAAAATGCGAGGCCACCTTATCGGAATTCCCGACACCTGTGAACGCCAGTCCGGCGACGTGTCGTCGTGCACGTTCTGAGGCGCGTGAAGGTCGCTTCGCACGGCGTGGGGAACTGCCGTCTACGGTAGGGTCGTCAGAGACGGAACACGGGCTACGGTCAGAGGAGTGTGGGGAAGGAAATAGCACGTACTCTTTTAAAAGGAGCTGTAGTGGCATTCCCGATAATTGGTGCCATATTTCCGGATGGGCGTGTCAGAATCCGTGGCAGTATACCAGCAGGAGTCGTCAACTTCACGCGATCTGCGAGAAACCGAGGGAAGCCTGAACATGGGAACCCGACAGGGAGTCGAACCACTGTCCTCCCGAATGTGAGTCCAGAGTGCCTTCCCGCTGCGCCCTTCATATGCGGTCCAATACTTGCACGTCACACACGTTTCTCACTCGGTTATACGGCGCAGGTGCGTAGGAAGATTGCCTCTCCCAAATGCGCTAAAGGTATTCGAGACCATAGCTCGCTGTCGACGATCGCGCTCAGTGTCTTGGGAGATTTGCCACTAGCTCGGGAAACGTTTGAGTGATCTAGTACGTTACACCGCGAAAGCTCAATGTAAACAACAGGCACATTCCGAGCCTGATCTATGAAAGGCAGTACATAAAAGATTTGTAAGATACAAAAAGCGGTTTCCTAGACGAGGAATGTGTCGTTGCTAGAAGACTATATCGAAGTGTGAACAGCAATGGAGCTTTTTTCACTTCGTTTACTGACATGCAGTACCACTTAGATGTAGGCAAATACGGTAACAATACCTGTAAACAACAGCAAAAAGTCGTTTGTTATGCGATTAGAACGCCAGTCTCCAAAGTTTAAAGCCAACAGCATTGAGTGAATTCTTGGAATGTGGAGGCGAAAAAACCACAAAGCGATATAAAATGGAAGCAAGTGTACAATTAACTAACGAGGGATGGGGAAGGAAGACTTGGGTTGGTCGGGTGGCTTCCAGAAGCCTGCAGTGTACATGTTGGCCTGCGACCCTGCGCTGACCTCCGGCGCTACGCTCTGTTCAGCACTGCCTCGGCGTCTCCATCCACGTCGAGCTGCCGCGACAGAAGCCTTGGGACGAATTCTTAGGCGCTCTGCTGGCAGTGTAACGGTCCGGCAGACGTCTTACGCTGGCGGAATGGAGATGCTAAGTCGGCAGGTTTCGAAAAAAGTGGAGGCCGTGCTCGCGAAACCCACTTGTCTGAATCTAGGAAACCAGTTTACACTGTAGGGTGTGGAACTGTTTCACTGACTCCGTCGTTTGCCCCTCATACGACCAGGAGAGTCAAGAGTGATGTCGGAGGTATGGCAGATCTTGCTTTGGTTCAGCCATGACGTACATGTCATCTAATAAGTATCGAACGTTCTATGGAGCAAAGATACAATATAAACACGCCCACGCCGAAAGGTGATATGTACGAAAAGAAATATGACCGCGCATCCGTATTCTAATATTTCCCCTAAACCCGATATAAATTTTTCACTCTTTTTCAACACATTCTCTGTTTCCATCTGTGATTCTTGGCTGATGTATGTGCAGAAGTTCCACAATACATTTTCTGGAAAGGGACGCACTGTCGTTGATTTCTAAACTGCTCAGGCTGGAAATGATACCTGGGTACACCACAACCTTCAACTTTCGGATAAGACAGTGACATTATTCATTATTGTATTATACAGCATTCTTTACCACGGAGATGGACGCTGCATCTTTTTCTTAAGAAAGAAGACGCAAATATCAGTCTGTTCAAAGGAGAGATTCTCATCTCCTTACGGCGCCAGTACTGAAATACCTTTATAGAGGTCAGGCCGAGGGGTGCAGACAGACATCTGTCCCTCGATAGCCGCACCACAGGAATAAGACAGGAAGTGGATAAGATTGGTGGAGAGCTCACACTTTCCTCCGCCAGTCTCTGTTCTTGAGGATTATATAGGCTGTTTGAAACAGTGTTCCATCATCTTAAAAGGTAACTGCGTGAACTCTTACCCTTAGAAACCCATGGAAACGAACTTATAATATAAACTGCTCATTCCAAAATTAATGGTATTGAGCATTCGCATGCAAAACAACACTTCTTAGCGCGAGAGACATTTGAATGATGACCCGCTCGAGTTCTAAATCAAGACTGACAACACGAAGGAACAAATTATCGACATAACAGCATCAAGGACACACACACTTGAATGTCGTGACGTATTGCTGTACTCCCCCCTGCTTAAAATAACTACAGCAACTTTTTCAGCTGACCAGAAAGAGTTGCAGAGCCGTTGACAGTTGGAAGTACGGGAGTTGGGATTTCAGTGCTGAACCGTAGTGGAGTAGAACAATTTTGAGATTACGATTTTGTAGTCAGAAATACGATTTTAGTTTCCCTTCACTCATAAAATAACAAGTCCTGTCAACACGCGGTATATATCTTTGACCTAAGGGTGTCCAACGTTCTTTAAATACTTCCCTTTAAGACAACCATCTGTTACTCTGACAAAAGTCAGTGGCATATGACCAGTCAATTTACGCAGAATATACGTTGTATATTTATTGTTAAAAAGTACCTTGTTAGAAAGTATTCAGTTTTAACTGAGCTCATAATTTTAACTAAGTTCATACTCAGTGGCTCAAACAAAGGAAGAAAAAGTAAGTATTGCGAAATTATTTCAAACGCAATCAATCATAAACAGTTTGAGATGGATTAAGGAAAACATTTCCACAGTACAATATTGTGTTCATTATACACTTCATCACTTCGTGCCTTTGACTGTGTAGCAAGTGCAGAGTGATATCCCTTCGCCAGCCAAGACTTTACGTGACGCCCACGTTCGTATCTAGCTGCAGGTGGTCCCAGAAGTCTGATGCGTGATGAACTACAAACAGTGCTGATGTAGAGTGAAGATCTCAGTGGTGTCATAATTAAGTTCACTGCAGAAAAGCCACGCTAACACTCCGCACTCGACACTGCAATGCTGTTCATTACTGATAAGAACGTTTTGAACATTGGTGGCTGTACAAGAGTAGTTGGCGTTTCTCCGCTTAGTACTGGTTTCATGCGCTGTTTGTACTCCCTGAAGTCCTTCATTATTTCACGAGGGCTATTGATCTTAAATATTTCACACATTCGCTAAAACTCATTTTCTCCGTAAGTGATCGATATGTTATGAGGCCATAATTTGGAATGAATGACCTTCATGTCATTCATAACAACATCGTAGCTTTCAGATGCATTCACTGTTGATAACAGCCTGTATGACAAATTATTTGCCAAGCTGCGACAAAACTGTTTATCAGAAATCTTAGAAATATTTGTTCTTTCGCGAAGTTCGACACATTGAAAGTTCATATTTTCCATTACAATGTTAGCTACATTTGTATGTTATCCCATTGCATCAACCCGACTTTCAAACACTTTTATAAAAAGTGTAATGTCGTAGTGAGCTTGAACAAGGTTTGCACTTGATCTTTGCAGCTGTAGGGATAGATCGGCGAACTCTTCAAAGACATTATACATTACAGCTGGGTTGGAGACTAAAGATGTCGATGACAATGTGTTACAAAGCCCTTTGTAAGTAGGCCGTTGTTTTGAGTCCCGTCGCGTGTCCTCTGATGCTTCTAAAAAATGATTGTACAGAGCCATGGCAATAAACGGGAGGCCACCCAACGAGTCTCAAGCACACGATCGATTTTCAAAATTTCTTGCTCAAAACCTTTAGCAACAACTGCCAGCTCCCTGCTGTTTTTCGGAGAGCAGCTGAACATATTTCTTACTTTATCGATGAATATTTTAAAGTGATTAATTCCCGCCACTTCTTCTATCGTGTCGTCCACGGCGAGTTCTATACGACGATTCAAACAATGCCAGGTGAATAAGTTTGGAAACATTTCCAACACCTGCTTTGCGAAGCCAGACTTTTTTCCTAACATGATACAAGCTCCATTGCAAGTCAAATCGATTATATGGTCTTTCAAAAAGTCATAGCCTAGACCTAGGGATTCCAACTACTTTAAAAGTTCTTTCAAGATACCAGATGCTGTTTTGTCATGTAGCTCAAAAATTGTCGTGGGGTTTCCCATTCCTTTTAACAAGGTTCTAAGGTATACAATCAAAGTGTTCTTGTTTGAAAGAGTACTGACTTCATCCAAAAGAAGTGAAAATTCGGAGTCACTCTTTATTAATTTATTTATTAGATCTGATGTCATCTGGTCAGAAATATGAAGCACTATATTAGAGCAAACAACATTTTAATGTGGTATTCGTCCCATATCCAAACCATTTTTAATTTGGAGATCAATTTCTGTCTCAAACTCATAAAACGGTCTGTTTAACTCTGCTTGCGTATAAGCTGTGCGAAATACACGCTTCGTAACTACTTGTTGTTCCTGTACCATTGAAGCAACTGGGTTCTGAATGTGACGTTTTTCTGCGTTAGTCTGCATTTTGTTCGCTAAACCGTGAGCCTGAGATGTGCGGTTATCAAATAGTGTTTTCCTAAGAGACGTTAGTCGATCTTTTTTGTTTGTTCCATATGAGCTTACAGTTCCTAAAATCCATTGCTCACCCAGTTTTAACCCTTTCGTTTTGTCAGCACCTGGTGCGTATACACTTCTACAAACTAGCTTTTTTAATAATTAACCACGGGTTTTTAGCTTTATAATCTGTAAATTGTTCGATAGACCAACAATCTGGCTTTTCATCATCATTACAATTTTCATTACTGTCTGTAGATGTTTTGCCCATATCCATATCCACCAACTTAGAGAAATTATCATTTAGCGACGACGACGTAGGAGAAGAACCGTCTGCTTTGCTGTTTGCATCTTCTTCTCCAGCCGCAGTTGAAGACGTGGCTGCCGTTTTCGTTGCTCTCACTAACTTTTTGTCTTTTAGGTTTGAAGAAGCCACTTATTTTTTGTAGAGGTACACGTAACTATTGAACTCTCGTGTCCACTCACATTCATTCACAATGTGTGAATAAACACTACGAACAGACCGAAACAATGCTGTCGCTTCTGAGCAGATCAGCAACTGAGCTGCAAGCGACTGACGTACATAGAGTGAGTGAGTAATATTGTTGAATGTGAATTCCGAAGGCAGCTGTTGGACTGTTTGTTGGCTTCTCTGTGAGGCAGCGATGGCTTACAAGGCAAACTGATTCGAACAGAAAAAGCCGTGGTCACGACCCGTCTGAATCCTGGACTACAAAGACTGAATTCACAAACAGACACACAGATAGGCAATTATAACTCGAGAACCACTTATGCGATTCACATGTTTCTTTATTTAACTGACAGATATATTATTTTACTATGTATTAGTATATATTTGGCTACTTTAGCTAGCACAAGAAATAAGCTGTGGGTATAATTGCAAGTGAAGTCGCAAGAAAGTGGGCTGCCGTAGCGCTCTCTTGCAGTACGCTGCTTGAACTATTAGAGGAAAATCATTTGATTTAGTAATGAATTGTAGACCTCAAAAAGAACCACAAAATTCGACGAGAGCATATGTTTGTCTTTCACAGTTGAGTCACAATCACACTTTTTCTGCTTTGTAGGTGCAGAACCAGGCGACTTCAGAAGACAAAAATCATCATTATCGTTCAACCGTAATCTTTCTATTTAGATACATCTTTTTGAGCTCTACAATCTGGTACTACATAACGTGGTGTAGTTCTTATGGACTACGTAAGGTATTTCAAGAGAGCACGCTGGCGGAAAACATTTTTACTTCATGTAGCTGATGAAATTTAAACGGCTGAACAGACTTTCAGAACTATAGGTAAGAACCGTCCAGATTAAACCAGCTTTCAAATTAAAAAAGTGCTTTAAAATTGGAACTTTAATTTGAGAACTATGTAGGGGCAGACAGACAGACAGATAGACTTACGGGTCAAACATATACACCTCCGTTCTACATTGGGAGTTGAAATTTGCCCCCTGTGGGAGCTTAAAGGTCAAGAGTTCTGTGGACAAAGGGACGTATCGTCTCGAAAGGCTGCCAACTTTTAGTCATGCGTGCTCCATACGCACATTTTATTAGTAGTTATGACATAAATTACGTCACGGAATAAATTGATGTCGTGAAAGCACATTGTACAGACGTTGACATTCAAAAACGGCTTACATTATTTATTTGTCATTGACACACATAACATGAGACGTCGCCTTGCTACTACACCGCTGAGGTTGTAGGCAGTCGTAACAACAAGATACTCAACGTATCTTGGGTGTACTGTACGTGCGTACACGCACACACGCACACACACACACACACACACACACACACACACACACACACACACACACGCACCTCCTGCCCGTCACATCACGTTGGTGTCCCATTGACACGTTCACTTGTAACTTGTAACTTATCGTTACGTTGTGATTTAATACACGCGTACTATTTCAAATCTCCGGTGCTGAACTGTAAAAGGAAAAAAAAAAAGGTCTCTCGGAGGTGTCGGAACGCGTTCCGGCTGAAATTGAGCCCTGCACCAGTGTGAAGATCCGAAAACATTACGTGTATTATTGGTGGAGAATATGCCTGCTGTGTGGATTTCACTTCCGACTATTCATTCGAGTCAAAGAGAACTGACTTGCAACCATCAGAAGTACAACCGCAGCCGTCCTGCAGACAATGCGAAAATAAACTGTTTGAGTCTGTTCACATACAGACTGTGTGGAAAGTTATCTCTTAGGAAGTCCCAAGTTTCAATCGGACAAAGAACCCGTGTCCAAATTTTCGATTTCCCAGGGTCAGGGGCGTCACTTGGCAACAGGAGGCTGGCTGTACAATATAAGCCCGACGGCTCGGCGCACTTTAGATTAGGGATCGCCTGATACGGGCCATCACCAGCCGTCGGTGACGCGTGCAGCAGCAGGCAGGCAGTGACGTCACCCGCCGCCGGCCATATAAGCGGCGGGCAGGCTGTCCGCCCCACACTGCTGCACCAGCGTTCTGCCTGCTGAGCCCACTCCGTGACGTCACTTCTCCCCGAGTCCGAGGTGAGTAGAGGCTGTGTTACACGACTTTTCTCTTCGACAATGTCTTTCTCCTTTAAAAATTGCAAAAAACGGTTTTGCTGCCGCTGGAAGACGTCACAGTCACAAATTGTTGCAAGCATAGAGTTATCAACATGGACAGATGCTTGAAATAAAGCATAAATTGTACACCTTTCAATCGAAAGATGTCCTTCACTTAAGTAGCAGACCCATTTGCAGTGTCTGCCTCGAGCAGGATAAGCTCAGAGGACGTTGCTGTCACTGTTACTCAGAGATCAAATAATTGCTCTCGTGTTATTTACTGCGCTCCGTGTAGATTGCTCAAACTGCATCGCAGGACAGCTCACGTGACACAACTGTGAAAAAAGCTAACAGATATTCGGTAATTCAGTTTCTCAGCTTTGCCTATGCTAACCTACCAGCGCTTCAAAAGTAGGAGTAATATATGTTGGTGTTGTTACACTGAAGACCCAGAGAAACTGGTACAGCCGCCTAATATTGTGTGCCGCCTCCACAAGCACGCAGGAGTGCTGCAACACGGTGAGGCATGGACTCGACTAATGTCTGAAGTAGTGCTGGAGAGAACTGGCACCAAGAATCGTGCAGGGCTGTCCTTAAATCTGTAAGAGTACGAGGAAGTGGAGATCTCTTCCGAACAGCACGTTGCAAGGCATCCCGGATAAGCTCTATAATGTTAATGTCTGGGGAGTTTGGAGACCAGTGGAAGTGTCTAAACTCAGAATAGCGTTCCTGGACCCACTCTGTAGAAATTCTGGACGTGTGGGAGTCGCACTGCCTTATTGGAATTGCCAAAGTCAGTCGGAATGCGGAATGGACACGAATGGATGCAGGAGATCAGAGAGGATGGTTACGTACGTGTCATGCCTCGAGAGTCGCATCTAGACGTATAAGGGGTCCCATATCACTCCAACTGCACTCACCCCACAACATTACAGACCTTCCGCCAGCTTGAACAGTATACCGCTTGACGAGGTTGTCTTCATACACATACCCGACCAACTGCGCGATACAAATTCAAACGACGCTCGTCCGACCAGACAACGTGTTTCCAGTCATCAACAGTCCACTGTCGGTGCTGACGGGCTCAAGCGAGGCCTGAGGCTCTGTGTCGTGCAGTCACAAAAGTTTTCCGAAAGCCCGTATGGATGATGTTTCACTGAACGTTTCACACGCTGATACTTGTCAATGCCCCAGCAATGATATCTGCTGCAATTTGCCGAA
Organism: Schistocerca piceifrons; assembly: GCF_021461385.2. Taxonomy (NCBI): domain Eukaryota; kingdom Metazoa; phylum Arthropoda; class Insecta; order Orthoptera; family Acrididae; genus Schistocerca; species Schistocerca piceifrons. The sequence goes on along the minus strand of NC_060148.1, from coordinate 69,388,988 downwards.
GGGTTGCACTTCTGTCACCTTCAACGATTCTCTTCGGTCGTCGTTCGTCCCGTTCCTGCAGGATCTTTTTCCGGTGCAACGATGTCGGAGATCTGATGTTTTACTGGATTCCTAATATTCGACGTACACTCGTGAAATGGACGTACGGCAATATCCCTACTTCACGGCCACCCCGGACATGCTGTATTCCATTGCTCGTGCGCCGACTATAACACCACGCTCAAACACACTTAAATGTTCGTAACCTGCCGTTGTAGCATCAGTAACCGATCCAACAACTGCGCCACACACTTGTGTTACATACAAGTTGCCGACCGCAGCGCCGTTTTCTGACTGCGTATCTCTGTATTTCAATACGCAAGTCTATACCAGGTTCTTTGGCGCTTCAGTGTATGATCCTAGATGGAAACATAAACCGTGAAAGATAAACCTGTCCGTCTCGTCAGCGTTCCTAGTTTGCCCCTTTTAAGGGAATAGTACCTGATTACAGCAGCAGCTACTAACGGGCCATTCTATTGTGTGAAATGTTTTTGAGACGAATTTACATGGAAATCTGTACAGCAGTCAATAAAACATTAAAGTTCCGTGGAATAGGAGAGGCATCTGGGTTTCACGTTTAATCAAAAATGGTTCAAATGGCTCTGAGCACTATGGGACTTGACATCGGAGGTCATCAGTCCAATAGAACCTAGAACTACTTAAACCTAACTAACCTAAGGACATCACACACACCCATGCCGGAGGCAGGATTCGAACCTGCGACCGTAGCACGTGCGCAGTTCCGGATTGAAGCGCCTAGAACCACTCGGCCACGGTGGCCGGTCAAGTTTAATCGTGCCTAGCCTGAGACTTTCACCGAGGAAACTGATTTCTGCATTAGATGTACATTGCTTCTGATCAGGTGTCACGGATCTGAGGAACTTGGGATAAGGAGGAAGAAAATTTTTCCTAGTTAGAGGTGCCACCAACTTGGATTTAAATATAAGTCGTGTAACTTTATGGCTGAAACAAGTTTGTTGCTTTGCTAATTTTTTTGCTGAGACATAAATAAACCATCTTTTGACTGAGAACGATAACATTTTTAGAAGGTGAAAGCAGTCTATCACAGCACCGCAGTGGTAGTTACAAACCTTAGGTGATCGCAAAGCAGTACGGGCCCTTGTCATTTTAAGGAAACTGGTGACGTTGCAATTGATTTAGGGTGGACAACACTTTCACAGCTGCTGTTTCATACAGGTATGCATGCGCCTCGTACAAGTGTTGAGGGTGCAGTGTGAGGGCTGCTCAGTGGCACTGTGTTTCAGGACCACCCACCATGTCGGCAGTTCCGGAGGTTCAGAACACCACAACCGAGGCCCTGGCCGCCCTGCTAGACGGGGGTGACGGCGCCCTGGTGACGCTGGTGGCGGGCGAGACGAGGGTGGCGGCTCACAGGGCCGTGTTGGCGGCCGCGAGCCCCGTGTTCGCAGCGATGTTCGCGCACGACATGCTGGAGGCCAGCTGCGGCCAGGTGAGCATCGACGACGTGGAGGGCCCGGTGCTGAAGCTCCTGGTCGCCTACACGTATACCCTGCAGGCCCCCCAGCTGCCCGACACGGCCGCCCAGCTGCTCTCGGCGGCCGACAAATACGGCTTGTCGGCCCTGAAGGCTGCCTGCGAGCGGCAGCTGATCTCGCAGTTGGCCGTCGAGACCGCAGCGGCGACGGCCGTCACGGCAGTGAGGCACTCGTGCCCGGACGCCACCAGGGCTGCCGTCGCCTTCATAAAGGACCACCCGCAGGTGATGGCCACGAGGGGCTGGGCGGACGCTGTGCTCGAGTACCCACAAGAAGTCATTGAAGTCTGCAGTATGCTCGGTGAGCCACCGGCAGAAGCCAGGTAAGCACGATTCCCTTTTTGGCAGTGCTAGTGTGAATTTGACGTCGTCCTTGCTTTGTTCGTCCTTGCTTTGTTCGTCCTTGCTTTGTTCGTCCCTGCTTTGTTCGTCCCTGCTTTGTTCGTCCCTGCTTTGTTCGTCCCTGCTTTGTTCGTCCCTGCTTTGTTCGTCCCTGCTATGTTCGTCCCTGCTTTGTTCGCCGTGGGTTTCTTTGCTGCCTACATAGCATAAGACCTCAATGTCATCTACTTACTGATCGTCGGTCACGATGCTAAGTCTCTCGCTGTTTTCACTTCTTCTGCTTCTTATCAATTTCGCCTTTCTTTGATTTACTCTGATTCCATATTCTGTACTCATTAGACTGTTCATTCCATTCAGCAAACCCTGTAATTCTTCTTCACTGTCACTGAGGGAATCAGTCATCAGCAAATCTTATATCATTTCACCCTGAATTTTATTAATTCCACTCTACAATCTTTCCATTATTTCCATCATCGCTTCTTCGATGTATAGATTGAACAGTAGGGGCAAAGAATTACATCCCTGTCTGACACCCTTTTTAATCCGAATACTTCATTCTTGGTCTTCCACTCTTATTTTACCTTCTTGCCTCTTGTACATATTGCAAATTACTCGTCTTCTCCTATAGCTTACATGTATTTTTGTCAGAATTTCTAACATCTTGAACCACTTGATATTGCAGAACGCTTTCTCCAGGACCACAAATCCTATGAACGTCACGGAACTTCAATTTTCTTTTCATTCTCCTGTGTATTATCCTTGTCAGAAACGTGGATGCTTCAGCTGTTAAGCTGATTGTGCGATAATTCTCACGCTTCTCTGCTCTTGCAGTCTCCCAAATCGTGATGATTATATTTCTCTCAAAGTCAGATTGTATGTTGCCAGACTCATACATTCTACACACCAGTGAGAATAGACCTTTTGCCACCTCTCCCAATGATTTTAGAACTTCTGATTGAATGTTGTCTATACCTTATGCCTTCTTTGATCTTAAATTTTCCAAAGCGCTTTTAAATTCTGATTCTAATCACCAATATTTTCCATACCGACTCCTGCTTGTTCTTCTGTCACGCCATCCGACAAGTTGTTCCAATCAGAGAGGCCTTCAGTGTACTCCTTCCAACTTTCCGATCTCGCCTCTGTATTTAACACTGGAATTCCCATTGTGCTCTTAATGTTACCACGCTTGCTTTTAATTCCGTGGAAGATTGCTTTGACTTTTCTATATGCTGCGTCAGTCGTCCCAAGACTCACTTCTTCTTTGATTTCTTCACATTTTTCGTGCAGCCATTTCGCCTTAGCTTCTCTGCACTTCCTATTCATTTAATTCCTAAGTAACATATTTCTCTATTACTGAATTTTCCTGAATATTTTTGAACTTTTTTCTTTGATTGATCAACTGAAGGATCTCTTATACACTCCTGGAAATTGAAATAAGAACACCGTGAATCCATAGTCCCAGGAAGGGGAAACTTTATTGACACATTCCTGGGGTCAGATACATCACATGATCACACTGACAGAACCACAGGCACATAGACACAGGCAACAGAGCATGCACAATGTCGGCACTAGTACAGTGTATATCCACCTTTCGCAGCAATTCAGGCTGCTATTCTCCCATGGAGACGATCGTAGAGATGCTGGATGTAGTCCTGTGGAACGGCTTGCCATGCCATTTCCACCTGGCGCCTCAGTTGGACCAGCGTTCGTGCTGGACGTGCAGACCGCGTGAGACGACGCTTCATCCAGTCCCAAACATGCTCAATGGGGGACAGATCCGGAGATCTTGCTGGCCAGGGTAGTTGACTTACACCTTCTAGAGCACGTTGGGTGGCACGGGATACATGCGGACGTGCATTGTCCTGTTGGAACAGCAAGTTCCCTTGCCGGTCTAGGAATGGTAGAACGATGGGTTCGATGACGGTTTGGATTACCGTGCACTATTCAGTGTCCCCTCGACGATCGCCAGTGGTGTACGGCCAGTGTAGGAGATCGCTCCCCACACCATGATGCCGGGTGTTGGCCCTGTGTGCCTCGGTCGTATGCAGTCCTGATTGTGGCGCTCACTTGCACGGCGCCAAACACGCATACGACCATCATTGGCACCAAGGCAGAAGCGACTCTCATCGCTGAAGACGACACGTCTCCATTCGTCCCTCCATTCACGCCTGTCGCGACACCACTGAAGGCGGGCTGCACGATGTTGGGGCGTGAGCGGAAGACGGCCTAACGGTGTGCGGGACCGTAGCCCAGCTTCATGGAGACGGTTGCGAATGGTCCTCGCCGATACCCCAGGAGCAACAGTGTCCCTAATTTGCTGGGAAGTGGCGGTGCGGTCCCCTACGGCACTGCGTAGGATCCTACGGTCTTGGCGTGCATCCGTGCGTCGCTGCGGTCCGGTCCCAGGTCGACGGGCACGTGCACCTTCCGCCGACCACTGGCGACAACATCGATGTAATGTGGAGACCTCACGCCCCACGTGTTGAGCAATTCGGCGGTACGTCCACCCGGCCTCCCGCATGCCCACTATACGCCCTCGCTCAAAGTCCGTCAACTGCACATACGGTTCACGTCCACGCTGTCGCGGCATGCTACCAGTGTTAAAGACTGCGATGGAGCTCCGTATGCCACGGCAAACTGGCTGACACTGACGGCGGCGGTGCACAAATGCTGCGCAGCTAGCGCCATTCGACGGCCAACACCGCGGTTCCTGGTGTGTCCGCTGTGCCGTGCGTGTGATCATTGCTTGTACAGCCCTCTCGCAGTGTCCGGAGCAAGTGTGGTGGGTCTGACACACCGGTGTCAATGTGTTCTTTTTTCCATTTCCAGGAGTGTATTTTCCATGGTTTCTTCGCAGTTAGCTTCCTTGTACCTACGTTTTTCTTTCCAACTTCTGTTACTGTCGTTGTTAGAGATATCCATTCCTATTCTACTGAACTACCTATTGAGCTGCTTATTATTGCAGTATCTGTAGCCTCAGAGAACATAAATCTCATCTCTTCTTTCCTTAGTACTACTGTATTCCACCTCTTTGTACATCGATTGCTCCTGACGAGTCTCGTAAAATTCAGCCTACTCTTAATCACTGCTAAATTCTTATGTCTCTATATCTACTCCTGGGTATGCTTTACAGCCCAGTATCTGATTTCAAAATGTTTGCCTGACAATAATATGGTGTGAGTTTAAACCTCCCACATTTTGATTCTTTTCCAAGTATACCCCCTCGTCTAGTGATTTTTGAACAGACTATACCAGCTATTACGAGGATAAATTTACTGTAGAACTTAACTAGCCTTTCTTCTCTCCTATTCCTATTATCAAGTACATATTCTCGTGTAACCCTTTCTTCTACTCCTTCCCCTACGATGGCGTTTCAGTCCCTCCATGACTATTACATAGTACTGAATTACCTGTTCAATATCCTCACTTTTTCTCTCTCTTCACCTTCAACTTGCGACGCCATCATGTATACCTGAACTATGCATGTTGTTGGTTTGCTTTTGATTCTCACGATAACATAACTATACTCACTTTCCTCCCTGCCTTTCTATTGACACTGAATCCTACTGCTGTTGCTACTATCCTATTCTCATGTGACCAGAAATACGTTTCTTATTTTCTGGCTTCCAACCACATTCGAACTCCTCACTTTCCAGCTCCCGAATCATAGAATGTTATCCTTTCGTTGGTTACTCAACCTTTTTCTCGTGGTCACCTCCCTCTTGGGCCACCTCGCCTGGAGGTTTGAATGGGGGACTAGTCTTTTGCTAATGGAGAGACCGTTATGGCTCTTATTGAATCACATGCCACATGTCATGTTGATGCACGTTATGTATCTTTAAGCAGTTGTTTACATTGCCTTCTGTATCCTCACGGTGTTGATCATTGCCAATTTTTCCTCATTTAGGAGCAGTTTCAGACCTCAAGGGAAAGAGAGTGCCCTGAACCTCTGTCGGCCCCTCCGCCCTCTTTGGAAAAGCTGTTGGCTGAAAGAGGGTGACACCTGATGCTGGAAGTCTTCAGACACCAATGCTGATTATTCTTATTCAAAATTCAAGTGATGGTGATGTTCAAACCTGGGACTCTGGACTTTCCTGATTACTAAAAAAGACGCTACCCCTAGGTGACTGGCCCCAAAGAGTAGGGTATGACTCCCTGAGATATCCAGTAAAGCAGGAGCCATGAGCACTGGGGCTAGTCGTGCACACTGGGGTCAAACAAGAAGAGAATAATGCAGCCAGCACAGTAATATTGTCACACTCAAGGCTGTGCCTTACAATCACATTTCCTTCTCGTCTCTGTTCAACTATCGCCCTGAATATTTTCCGTGCATTCCCTTTCACTAAACAGACAGGCAATCTCTGCCCCCCCCCCTGTCTTTTTTGAAGTTCCTTGTGGCGTTACCAGAGATCGTCCACGGAATCCTATGAGGTTTTCCGCTACTGGGATACAGCAGATTATATTCGCTGTCCACCTACAGGTGTACGACATATCTCCCACAACGTCAGTATTGATGTGACGTTTTCATCCAGCTATCATTTGTTGCCTCTGTCTCTCGGATACATATGCTCCATACAAGTCTATTTTGTTTCCTTTTCAATTTAAAAAAAAATCCATATTCAATAGACTACAGGTTACTTCACAAGTTGTAAACGTTGTCCATCAGATAAAATTGCATACACTGCGTAACCCATTTTTTTCTTTTAATGTTGGCCTCTACTGCAAACTGCTCAATTCGAAAATTGTTGTTTAAGAAACACATCACCACTGCTGTCTTTTCAATGAATCGAAATGTGGAGACATTACATGCATATATACAGTTCTATTTGCTTTACTCAAATGCAGATTTTGAATATACTCTTGATAACTTTTATAGCATAGCTCTTGTAATTCTTGTCCATCTTCTTCATTCCCTTGGGCTTCACATCAAACAGCGCCTGCATATCCATGACCATATAGTTTCAACAGTAAGTTTATACCCCAACTTATCAGTTTGTTTCTCTATCGCTGGATCTCTCTCTCTCTCTCTCTCTCTCTCTCTCTCTTCCTCCAGTGATATAATTCAGCATCCATATATCAGTTTTCAAATTACTTCACAACCAAAAGTAGCAGCCAGTTGACTTTAACTGCTTCTAAATTCTGTCTGAAAGTTGTTCTGTCAGGGCAGCAAAATTGTTGGCCCTTATGTTTGGAATTTGGTTTGTGCTTCATTTTGAACAATTTGTTGTTTTGCATCTTAAGCTACGCCAGTGGGGAATATAGCAGAAGTAGTGCAGAAAAAGACCAGTTAATTGGTGGCACAGTCACGTTAAGTGACAGGCTGGTGTTGTTGGCACTGAGTGTTCTGTTGCCCCGGTGGACAGTCCCTCAGCTGTACCGCCTGCAATGAGCCCCTGTGTGAACACGCCCGCCCACACAGTGTTTCTCTGTGCAGCTCGCCGACCGCCACAGGGGGCGGGTCCACCCCCAACTCTGACAGTCAACCCCACAGCGGCCACAGCCGGTCTCCTGCTGCAGCTGCGCCTCCCACGTCTGCCCGACACACCCCTCCACCTGATGACGCAGCCCTCTCTCGCTTCCGGTGAGTTGTGTTGCCACACGTGCCCAAGTCTTACCCTCAGAGTACTGCTTATTTTGGCATTAATCAGCCGATATACTAAATAAAATAAAATACAGATTCCTTCAGTTGTTGGATAGAGGTTACAGTTGCCATTAAACATTACTCCTTTCTCACTTTTTTGGCTATGATATTTTGAAGATTGAGCACATATGCAGAAGATTTCTCGTTCTCTGTATTTGCCGTGAGAATTACGTTCAGTTCAGAGTCACTCAACTGTAGTTACGTAGGAAGTGTCCCATACAAATCATACCCACTCCCAAAGATTCTTTATATATTGATGCGTTGAATCTAGATTTTGTTTTGAGTGATGATTGTGTGTCTTACAAATTGATTCTGAATTAAATGGGCGTGGAAACGGGATTTTTCACACAATTCCACTCAACAAAACTTATGTGAATGGTTGTAGATATAAGTTATTGAAGACACTCAGGAAGAAATGGAGAAAGAAACGTAAACAGAAATACAAGTAATAATGACAAAAAGTTAATATTTAGTACAGTAATGAGGATACAGCTTGTTTTGGGTATGTCTTAAAATGTAATTCGAATATTCCTTAAATGGTTCCCTGGTCAGTTACATCTGTAGTGACTACTGAAAATCTGTGCCGCACTGGAACAGGAACCCAGATTTGCTGCTTATTGCAGGCAGTCTCCTTGAGCAGTAGGCTGCCTGAGTACACCTCCTCTTCCGACTCAGCTTCTCATCGAAACTTGCACTAGAGTTTATCCCGGAGGACTTCTGGGAAGAGTATCAAAAGGGAAATCTAATCGGTGAATGTTATCCTACTTCAGAGGATGTACATGAGAACCTCTGGTGGTGGTGTTTGCAAACCATGGGTAAAAAACATCATCCACAATGGCATTTCCAGTTACGCCAGCAAACGCACTCAGCTGGTCTAATGGTTGAGGTATCTGCTCTCGAGAAGTAAGAAATGCAGTGGGTGTGGCTGAGTGGAGATGCGTACAGCACTGTATGGCTCGTCACTCGTAAACAAACTCCTGTATTCGATGGATGATGGAGGTCACCAGGTGTGATGAGTAGTGGATTTGATTCACAGAGGAGAAGTTTTGTATAATTCCATGGAATAGTTAACTTTTATTTTTATATATAACCAACAGCAGAGTTTCCACAATGATGATGGTGCCACTACAGCTGAGTTACTAAATACAGTTTTCCTTAATTCCTTCACGAAAAAAGACAAAGTAACTATTCAAGAATTCGAAACCAGAACAGCTGTTGGCGTGAGTGACATAAAAGTATATACTTTAGGTGTTGCGATACAACTCGAATCACTTAAGAAAGGCAAGTCTTCTGGTCCAGATGGAATACGAATCAGGTTCCTTTCAGAGTATGCAGACACAATAGTGCCTTTCTTAGCAATCATATACAACCGTTCACTTGGCGAAAGGTCTGTTCCTAAAGCCTGGAAAGTAGCACAGGTCACACCAATACTCAAGAAAGGAAATAGGAGTAACCTATTGAATTACAGACACATATTACTGACCTCAATTTGCTGTAGGATTTTGGAGAATACACTGTACTCGAACATTATGACTCACCTCGAAGAAAATGATTTCCAGAAGGGTTTTGATACCATTCGTAACAAGAGACTATTACGTGGTGTATACGGCCCGGAAGATCCAGGAAAGCCCCAGGAATTTTTTCATCTGCAGGAAAACCAGGAAAAACAGGGGAATTTTCTAGAGTCCTGGGAGTTTTCCATTGATTTAGTTTTCATTTAATTTTTTGTCATTTTGACTGGTAATAACCGATACTCTAACAAAGGACATTACTGTATTCCGCTACTGCAGAATAATACTGCAGCAACAAAATATGAACGAGGGAATGAAATATAAATTCCAAAGGAAATGCTTCATATATAAACAAAAAACACACAGCGCTCATACAAGCGTCTGCCAACAGCAAAATGTGTGAAAGGCTGTAAGAAGACAATGCAGTGCTTAGTAACAACAAATTACCTCCGATGAGCGTTAAGTCTCAACTGTTCACATCAGATTCATTTAAGCAGTTACAAGCGGAACCACGCGCATGCGCAGTTGAGTCGCGTCAGAGTAGTACCTTCTCCCGCTTCTGGAAACAGGAATGTCGCTGTTGGTTCTGTACGCAGCAAACCGGAGTATCTGAACCGGGCGGCAATTTCGGTGGCGAGGGGGGCAAATTCGTATTGTTGAGGAAAAATAACCTTGTTTCACAAAGCGCCTAGCATCTAGAGCACATTGGTCTATCGATTATTCAAAAGAGTTTGAAGCTCATCCCTGTTGCTTTTTGAACATTTTTGATCACATTCTAAGTTGAATTCTGAATGAATCATAAGTTGATTTTTGAATGCGTGCATAGTGTACGTGATGTACCTGCCAGGGGAATCCTCGTCGCATCTGGAAATAAACTTTCCTGCAGACAAAAGGGGACGGGGCTACACGAGCTGAGCGGAGTAAAGCCGCACGGGTGAATGTAGTGTGTGTGTGTGTGTGTGTGTGTGTGTGTGTGTGTGTGTCTGACTGACTGGTATGCAGATGATGAGCGAATAGCTACGTCCATAGATTCAGACTACCAGAGTGGTAATGAACGACCAACAGCAATAACAGATACGACATATTAACGTATTATCTTGTCGCTGTATCAAAGAAAATGAAAGTTTGACAGAAAATTTTTGACCAGGTCGCTACACTAGAGAGGGCAAGTTGTACATTTCCTGGTTAGCAGCCGCTTAAATTCCATTCTGGGAGTAGCGCAGAAAACGCATTGTACGAACACGTAATAACGCCTAACCGGAGAATAATCGCTGAATAATTACTAAACCGGTGATTCTGGCAGAGTTAGTAGAGTTAACTGGAGAATTGAGCTTTGACAATGATAGGAATAGTTACAGATTTAGGGATAAGAAGATTTTGTTAGAACGAGGAAGGGGAAGAAACGGGGCGGTTCCAAATTTATACAAAAATTTCGTACTACTACTTTTCTACTTTTCGATCTCATGCTTAAGATACTGGAGCTTATGAATGAAACATGAAACTATTTCCTAACATAAAGCCTTTTGCTTGCAGTAGGCCATACAGGCATTTCATATTATTACTTGGCAGAGTTATATTCTGCCGTATTATAAAAATGACCATTATTAGCAAAACAATCTCGCTTGTTTCGTGTGTGTTACAGCTGCTGCAATATTAGAAAGGCCTATTTTCTTTCGTCCTGCAAACAGTGAAAATAGACGTAATGAGATCGAGAAACACCAGTCATTGGTACTATTTGTATTAAAAGCTTTTTGAGTATTAGACAACGACATCTCGATTTTTCACGTAGCAAAACATTTGACAAATTTTGATTAGGTAACAGATTCTTTCGCAGAAAGGAAAGCACGGCAAGTAAAGCTGGAGCAAGATTAGTGAGAAAAGAACGCAAGGATTGAAGAAATATGTACTGTCTTGCTTGTCTCTTGTCTTATCTGGTTTTGTCTATCCTATACTTGATTCTATGTCACACAGAACAGAAAGTTATCAGCTATTAGGCAGTAAAGAATCCAGATTTTCTGAAGAGTTCTTCTTCTTCCGGTTACAAATAATTCCATCCAGTATTAATTGCGAGGTTATTTTGTTTAAAATCAAAGGACATTTTAATTTTCGCTGTCCTGAATGTACTTCGATGGCATCCGTTACAAAATACACATTTGAGTCCCACAGTGCGAAGTGCAGTGATGTGCAGTGCAGTAAGAGAACGCTGTGTGAAGAGGCGTGGCACTGCACTTCAGCACACTTAAGACCAAATAACGCGTCTTAAATTTCTTCGTTCGAAGTTATATGTTTTATGCATAGGACTCTTCAGGAAGAAGTGCTCTACAAAATGAACATTTTTTGAAAAGTTTTTTTTGACGCCCTATCTCAAGCGCTCGAGGAACGGGGGGGGGGGGGTGATCTGTGTTCACATTTAGTGACTTTGCTGTTTCCTCTTTGTTCACTGCTGTCATGTCAAATGAAAGAGAGTGGTTTCTGTGGCTGGGATATATCAAGTGAATTAAAATACGTTCACACAATTATGGAAGATTAAAATATGTCATTAGTTCCAGATTTTAATACAATTTCCACCTCTCTGACAGTCAAGCATTAATTATCTTGCAGAACAATGAAGTAATTTTTGTCGCTTTGCTGAAGTAATTCGGCTTTTATTAACCTTTTCCGCAGAGGCATCCAATGTATTTGAAACGAAATTTTTAATTCCACAGTACTGGCTAGTTTCAACTAGTCGCTGTATTTCAAGTGCAAGTTTTCATCTTCTAGCACGTATGGCATTATGCCATAATAAAGAACCAAACATTAGATAATGCAGCACTGGTACTCCAAGAAAATTTACATGTGAATCTGGACATACGAATGTGCGCTTTAAGTAGCAGTTTAAATGTGCACATTTTAGTATGGTTCACGAAGTTCTGATCTCTTGGAGTACCCTGTGACGTCTTACTGCTTTTACAACGTAATGTAAGATCTTTCAATGTTTTACACGTACGTACATACGGGCTTCCTACGTCATGTTAGCTGCGCAAGCGCGGGGCGCCTCTTACCTGGCGCTCTCCGGCAGCTGCTGGAACCAACCTGTTTCCAGCAGGTCGTGGAAAAATATTGCAAATGCTGGTTTGACAAGCGTTACTTTCAAAGTAAATATCCTTTAACGTAAGTTGGACTATGCGCGAGGATGTACCATGAAATTCTTAAATCACAGTGTGTTTCACTCCATTTAAAAATCAACTCTTTGATGACAAGCCATTTACAAGAATTTCCAACCCTGGAGATCAGACATTTGTCATTATTAAAAATTTTAGTGCCACATTTGTGTGATGTATCTGAAAGTGTAACACGCGCAAAAAATCGACATCATTTCGAAAGATAAGCTTCTCTTGCAGCTTATTAACCTTAGTGACCAATATTATATGTGGAAGCTTTGCTTTTCTTGTAGCAACACTATGTATATTAATGTAAGCCATTAACTTGTGTGTTACCGCTGCTTAACAGGGATGTTGCTATTGGCTGACTACATCACGCATCCTATGCCCTGAGTACTCGCTGTCATGAGCTGGCGAGATCACGTGACATGAGCTGTGACTGGCTTACAAAAGCGCATCGCAATCTCGATTTCAGTGATTCGGAAAGTAACATGTGGTGTTTGGTGGAATTTCAATGTGTGCTGTCGTAATACGAAAATACGCAACGTACATGTTGCTGCACGTCAAAGATATTTCCAAAACGTGTCTTTTTCCCTGAGTTTCGTTTTCTAAAGTGCCAGGAAATTCTACGCCCATGTCCATAACCATTCAAAGAATTGATAAGTTTTGCACTTCCGAGGGATAATATACCGTCACTTAAGACGGAAAAAGTGTTTTCATGTGGGAGAGTGTATTTTTAAGCGGGAAATCTGGGAATTTTTCCTTGTCCACGTATACATCCAGTATTAATCAAATTTGATACGTATGAAGTATCGTCTCTGTTGTGTGACTGGATTCTTGATTTCCTCGCAGAGATGTCACAGTTCATACTGATAGACGGCAAATCATCGAGTAGAATAGAAGTCATACACGGCGTTCCGCAAGGTAGTGTCATAGGCCCTCTGCCGTTCCTGATTTACATAAAGGGTCTAGGTGATAATCTGAGCTGCCCCTTAGACTGTTTGCAGAAGATGCTGTAATTTCCAGTAAAATCATCAGACGATCAATTCCAATTACAAAATGTTCTAGAGAGAATTTCTTTATGATGCGAGAAGTGTCAGTTGGCACCAAACAAAGAAAAGTGCGAGGTCATCGACGTGGGTACTAAGAGGAATCTGCTTAATTTTGGATATACGATAAATTGCAGAAATTTAAGGGCTGTCAATTCGACTAAATACCTAGGAATTACAATTATGAGCAACTTAAATTGGAATGACCACATCGATAATATTGTGGGAAAGACGAAACAAAGACTGCGCTTTGTTGGCAGAAACTTGGAAGATGCGACAAACCTACCAAAGAGAGCCTACATTACACTTGTACGTCCTCTGCTGGAATATTGCTGGGCGGTGTGGGATCCTTACCAGGTACGATTGGCGGAGGACAGCGAAAAAGTGCAAAGAAGGGCAGTTCATTTCGTGTTATGGCGCAATATGGGTGAGTGTCACTGACATGATTCGCGAGTTGGTGTGGCAGTCACTGAAACAAAGGCGGTTTTCTTTGCGACGAGATCTGTTTACGAAATTTCAATTGCCAGGCAACAAACATAAATTTTTCAATTTTCGTACATACAAATCATGTGGGTAATAATGCGTAATTTGGCACAGGAAGTACATAGCTACAAGTAAAAAAAATTTAAAAACGCTAAATATAAGATGACACACACCTACATGTATTACATGCACACTGAAAACATCATTGATAGTGTCGAATTGTATACTTAGTGTCCAGGATGATAGTAATAATTATGCGGCACATGCTGATATCAAAATCAGTATGCTCCGTAGAGAATGTGAAACAAAGCAGAAAAAAATTGAACACCAGGATGAGATGCAAGACTTGGAAAGGTAAGAAGTGGGGAAATGTTTAGGATGCAAACACAACAGGTTATGTTACAACGAAAAAAGTGAGAAACTTAATGTTAGAGAAGGAAGCAATGGACTTACAGCACACACAATAACAAACTAGGACAATGAAAAACAAAGAATAAAGTTGTTGGGGATGAATTGGTAGCTTTCAGAGAAGGTAGAAAAAGATCAAATAGGTAAATAACAGGGCCAAATAGAAATCCTTGGTTAATGCAGGAGATACTGAGTTCAACTGTAAAAAGAAGAAACTATAAAAATTCAGCAAATAAAGTAGGCAAAAGGAAATATGAATGTTTAACAAATTATTGACGAGAAGTGGAAAATGGCTAAGGAGGACTGTGTAGAAATTGTGTGTGTGTGTGTGTGTGTGTGTGTGTGTGTGTGTGTGTGGTGTTCTCAGAGCTACTGACAGTTTTGGGAGAGTAAGGCATGGCAAAACTCTCCCATATGGTATGACACAAATCTCCCATCTAGTGTGCAAGATGTATGAGGGAGGCGAAATACCCTCACATTTCAAAAATAATATGAGATTTCAGTTCCAAAGAAAGCAGTTGGTGACAGGTGTGAGCACTAATGAGATACCAGTTAAGTCATTGGGTTGCAAAGTATGAACATCAGCTCCTTGCAGAATAATGGAAAAACTCGTAGAAGCTGATGTCGGGGAATGTCAGTTTGGGTTTTGTTGATGTCTAGGAATATGAGGCAATACTGACCCTACGATTTCCGTTGGAAGATACACTACTGACCATTAAAATTGCTACACCAAGAAGAAAAGCAGATAATAAATGGGTATTGATTGGACAAATATATTATACTAGAACTGACATGTGATTACATTTTCACTCAATTTGGGTGCATAGTTCCTGAGAAATCAGTACCCAGAACAACCACCTCTGGCCGTAATAACGGCCGTGATACGCTTGGGCATTGAGTCAGAGCTTGGATGGCGTGTACAGGTACAGCTGCTCGTGCAGCTTCAACACGATGCCACAGTTCATCAAGAGTAGTGACTGGTGTATTGTGAAGAGCCAGTTGCTCGGCCACCATTGACCAGACGTTTTCAATTGGTGAGAGATCTGGAGAATGTGCTGGCCAGGGCAGCAGTCGAACATTTTCTGTATCCAGAAAGGCCCGTACAAGACCTGCAACATGCGGTCGTGCATTATCCTGCTGAAATGTAGGGTGTCGCAGGGATCGAATAAAGGGTTGAGCCACGGGTCGCAACACATCTGAAATGTAACGTCCACTGTTCAAAGTGCCGTCAGTGCGAAAAAGAGGTGACCGAGGCGTGTAACCGATGGGACCCCATACCATCACGCCAGGTGATAGGCTAGTATGGCGATGACGAATACACGCTTCCAATGTGCGTTCACCGCGATGTCGCCAAACACGGATGCGACCATCATGATGCTGTAAACAGAACCTGGATTCATCTGAAAACATAACGTTTTGCCATTCGTGCACCCAGTTTCGTCGTAGAGTACACCATCGCAGGCGCTCCTCTCTGTGATTCAGCGTCAACGGTAACCGCACCCACGGTCTCCGAGCTGATAGTCCGTGCTGCTGGAAACGTCGTCGAACTGTTCGTGCAGATGGTTGTTGTCTTGCAAACGTCCCCATCTGCTGACGCAGGCATCGAGACGTGGCTGCACGATCCCTTACAGCCATGCGGATAAGATGGCTGTCACCTTGACTGCTAGTGATAAGAGGCCGTTGGGATCCAGCACGGCGTTCCGTATTACCCTCCTGAACCCACCGATTCCATATTCTGCTAACAGTCAATGGATCTCGACCAACGCGAGCAGCAATGTCGCGATACGATAAACCGCAATCGCGATAGGCTGCAATCCGACCTTTATCAAAGTCGGAAACGTGATGGTACGCATTTCTCCTCCTTAGACGAGGCATCACAACAACGTTTCACCAGGCAACGCCAGTCTACTGCTGTTTGTGTATGAGGAATCGGTTGGAAACTTTCCTCATGTCAGCACGTTGTAGGTGTCGCCACCGGCGTCAACCTTGTGTCAATGCTCTGAAAAGCTAATCATTTGCATGTCACAGCATCTTCTTCCTGTCGGTTAAATGTCGCGTCTGTAGCACTTCATCTTCGTGGTTTAGCAATTTTAATGGCCAGTGGTGTATTATTTAGACAACATTCTGCATCACTAGAAATACGTCTTCTCGCCACGGCAACTAAAGACAGTCTCTCTAATTTAGATTTTTTTCACAGTTTCCGGAAAATATTGAAGTTGCTTTTTTGAATTTGTACTGAGGCACAATTTTACTTTCACTGTGTAAAGGAGTGTTGTCGCTTTTTGAACTTTCATCAGGTCCAGTGTGTAATTTTGATTACGTGAGGCAAGTATATGTGACACCCATTGCCCCGGGGGGAGGGGCGGTTTGAATGGAATAAGACGATTTCAAATGTGAAGAAACAGGACAACTGTTGCGTTACACAATTTTTATCGGAACTAGTGTGCTCTTTCTTCACATAGACATTCTTCAAAAACAGACGTTGAAAATGAACAAAAATCTAAACGACAAAACTGGTCGCTGCAGTGGACTCGGGGAACTGCTGGCGTAATCGGCGCCCAGCGCTACCAACAGAAACGGCAATCGTTTAGATTCACGACCCAGTTCTGGCGCTACAGCTGCAGGGTCGCTGGCGTTTGCAGAAATGAAAAAGCAGGGAAGTCGACTTGAAGTGTTGCGGACAAATCCGATACGTGACGAAACCGAACGATGGACCCACGAGACACCTTTCAGTGTGCCACTTACATCCAGTTACCGCAGCTTGCACGGTGGTTGTCGGGAGGCGTGAACATCCGTCGTTTTCCTTTCAGTTCTTGCTCTGAGGGGGATAGCTTGTTGATGTACAGAGTATCCAATAATAAATCAATACTCCAACGTACAGCTCTAAAACCGGCAGTGTACTTACAACGTGCAGCCCATATTTTTATAGGCAGGCACGTTGATGATTTGGCGCTGATATATCCATACTTTCCTCGATACATGGGGAGCAGATAACGGTATTTTACTAAATATCGATACATCGGATACTGTACATTTTAAAAATATCAAGTCATAGGCAAGCTCTATCATTCCGCAATCGACGTCTGTTAAAACCTGTCGTGCGGCCATCAAGACGTCGGAAAGCCTTTCCCAGGAGCCACCTCAGTAGAGGTGACAGCGGCGCCAACGCGCTGCCCTTTTATACCTTGCGTACGCGATACTGCTGCCATCTGTATGTGTAGATATCGCTATCCCATGACCTTCTGTCAGCTCAGCCTGTCTCTGCCTGGAAGCACCCGGGTGGTTCTACAGCGCAAAAGACCTGCTGTCAATTAGAAATCAGAAACTACTCGAAATTGTACGTAGACGGAATAGATTTTAAATAAGCTAAACATTTATTCAAAACAACTGATGCCTTGTCATCCACAAACTAAATACTTTCCTTAGTGAAGTGTGGTTTCACATTTTAATGAACAATATGATGAAATAGCACACCATTGACTGCTAAACACATTTGGAATCGCTGTTTGAGCGAGAGAGATGTACTGGACAAGCTACATTGGATGATACGTTGTCGTGTGGTCTGGCGCGTATCATCTGACATACCTGGGGTTCATGACAGACTCTATCTTTCAGTGCTCGCCGTAGAAAGAAATCCATTTGAGTCATATCAGGGCACCTGGCTGGCCTTTGTACTGCAGCATTCCGTCCCATACAACGGCCAGGAAACTTTCCATTCATTGGTCGCTTTGGAGCAGGCGAAGAGTCTGGGCAGTGGTCGTGTTCGATCCACATACACTGTCGCTTGTCCACGGAACTACCTCCAGAAGAATAGGCTCGATGTTAGTAAGAATATGTGCATACGTATTTCCATTTAATCACCCCGTGGAAGAAGTAAGGTCCCACAGTATAATTTCGTATCGTGCCAAATCATACATTGGTAATTCAATACCGTTAGTATTCTACCTGATGAAGCGAGCGCACATTTTCAGAATCGTTTGCCATGCACTGCAGCGCAGAAAGACAAAATTTTGAGCCACGTTCAAAATCACGTCCTCAGGAGTTCCCAGTGGAGTGTCAGATGGTAAGGGTGGCATTAATGTAAATGCGGGGTGCGAGAGACACTCGTCTGCCTGACCCCTCATTCAATGAACACAGGATATCTTAAAGAATACCCGCTCTGCATTTAAATTCCTTTGTCCGTTTCTGAAGGGTTGCCCTGCAAGGCAAAGGAATTTCTCGCTTTCGCAAATAAGTGTATGCTTTAGGTGACAGAGCTCTTAAAGTTAATGGATGGGCAATGTCCTCCGAATTCCACTTTGCCCTTTTATTTTCATTTAATAGACATCTTATTTGTGCCGGTGTAAAACACTTTGACAATACACTATTTACACTTTTGTGCAATACGACTTTTGCTTTCACGCCAGATGACTTTTCTGCCCGCTTCGACGAAAGAACACGTCGGAGACAGTTCGTTTTACTTCGTAAGGCTGCATCACATTTTTTAGTGCCGCTTCTTTCTGTGCATTCAGTTTTTTAAAAGTTCAGTCTCGGCCCTCAGTTCCTTAATTTCCAAATTCTTATTCACTACTTCAGTGGGTTCATGAACGCAGTCTGTACATGCGGTTCGGTCGACTTTCTTTCTTTCGGCGGCACAGTTTCTAAAGCTGTCAGAGATAGCTTTTGCAAACTTCTTACTCCACAGCATTGTGCACGTCTTCCGGATCTCTAAAGCATAAATTTAATTTTAATTTTATTATTCGTAAAATTATTTACCGAGTAGGCCTACTACTCCTAAAAATTACTATGCAACTGCATTAATTTCTCACTAAAAATCAGATCAATTGACGAAAGCGATTAAATATGAGTGGCATAAGCGGCTGCAATAGCCCAGTTTGATAAAATGTAAATATACAATGTAAGAGGAAATACAGGTATACGAACCCATAACCTCCAACATGGGAGTCAGAAACCACACCACTACGCTGCGAAGTCAACTGGTCAGCATCAGCTATTGTTACAGAAGTAAATGTAAACAAATTACGCGAAATATGATGATTTTGTCATTTTAACTATATACTAGCTTTAAAATACTCAACATATCGAGAATACTTAAAAAAACGGCTATTTCTAAGACAAATGTAGCTATTATATCCAGGAGGAAAAGCAAATACACTTGAGCAACATTATTTATTGCCTGTACAATATAGCGTGTCATTCACTCCCGTAAAGCAATATAGTAATGCGTCAAAAAGCATCACATTTATGTGAATTCGTTTGTATTACGGTAATTTTTCAGTTTCAATTATTGAAGGTGTTATTTATGTGCAGACGTCTGGAGGCAGAAACGGTGCCAGCTTCACAGAACCAGCAGACGGATTCGATACGCCCGGGCATGCGCAGAAGTACGCCTTCTGCTTCTCGCTCGGGTGGCCACCGGCCAAGTGGAGAGTTTCGTAAGGCAGATTTTGCGCCTTTTGCGGTGAGTAACTCTTCACGAACACAGTAACTAAAGGATGTAGAAAAAGAGCCGGGAGGACGCATTGTCAAAGGCGTTGCGAATGTGGTCACCTCTCTAAACCTCTGCACTCCCTCCGCATCAAACAAGAGAGCTCCAAGGGTGAAATTTTTCAGCGATCGAGTCCCGTATTTTCTGAGACAGGCAAAAGGCGACTTCATCAGCGCAGGACATTTTAATTGTATTTTAAGGGAGACTGACTCAGAAGGCCCGACTCCCTTCTGTGGCGCCCTGCAAAATCTGACTGCAGGTCTGGACACGGAAGCCGTCTGCACGCACGCCTCGTCAGTGTCGGCTTCGAGGCCTGACAGACTCCACACCACAGCGGGGTGTGAGTAACTGTGCAGCCCCTGTCAGCTTTTCCGACCGTGACACTGTAAGTGAGAAAGTAAAAGGTCTACCTCGTCCCAAAATAATTGGCAGAGGATACTGGACATTAAATTGTAACCTCCTCCACATAACATCGGTGAATATACATTTCATTGCTCGGTACAAATTGTGGGTTAACTGGAAACGTTTTTCCGTAAAGCAATCTCGTAAAACCCGGTGTTCGGAAATTAGCTACAAATTTCGCCTACAGGATTGAAGTAAAGCGTGAATTTCATTTTGAATTATTTGAAAGTTGTAAGAATAATTAGTAATTGCCACTACATCACTCAAAAAAATAATTCGTTAACGTGACATATCAGACTGTAAATAATACAAAACATGTAGGCAAGTCCTAGATACGACTTACTTAATTACAGAATTTTCGTTCGGGGGGCAGTAAGCAGTTATATTATGTATAAAATGCTGCACAGGCAACCATGTCCACCAGATAAACTCATGTGTGTTAACTGGAGAAACACTGGCCACGGTGGCTGGAAAGGAACAAGTAGGGGCGAAGCCTTCGACTGCAGGCAACAGACTAACTGGGCGACATTTTGGAAGAAAATTTCCTCCAACTGACAGCAAAGCGAGGCCGTGGAGATGGTGTAAAGTGTCTGGTAGCAAAGCTAAACAAGAAAATGGAGTGTGGGAAAGGAAAGAAACAACATACTGTTGTCCAGTGTGTGATGTTGCGCTGTGCATCCCAGAATGCTTTGAACCATTTCACACGAAAGCCAATTACGTATACAAATTATTTATAAAAAATTGTAATTTAATTTAGTTGTGTATTAAGATATTATTTAGTAAATGCCTTTCAGTTTGTTTGTTTGCGGACTTCAAAGTGGTGGTTTGTTGTTCCGGTGAGAGGCAACGGGGCCAGCGTGTGTGGCGGTGGTGTTGTGACGTCACCACAGTGTGTCAGCAAGAGGCGCATGCCGTGGTCTTCAGTTAACGATAGACTATCGCAAAGAAACAGCAGAGACACTCACCAAGGTCTTGGTAATACGACATTAGATAACAACCTTTTTCTTTTCCGTTATTATCACGAAATTTTAACACTTTTAATGTAGCAAAAATTGTGGTATCGATAGCTACGCTGCCACGGCGTAGGTGCAAGTTCCCAAGGTGGCGGCACGCCTGACAGCGGCCTCTAGCCGGCCGGCGCTGTGCGACTCTGCGCGTTCAGCCCACTTGATCAAAGGGCAGGCGGCCGCGACACTGCGCTCCATGTCGGCGCTCTGCTCTGCTCTGCTTACGACGCGTCTAAGGCTTCGCACCCACGTACAAAGTTAGGCATGCCTCTGTATGTATCCATGCACCAGTAAACCACTTTTACTTATTTGCAGTACCGACGAGTTTTACCTTTTTCTGCTCCTACTCACTTCCTTCATTCGTCCAACCTTTCGGTTTCAGGAGCAGACCCACGCGCCTCCCTCCAGGCGGGATAAAAAAAAAATATTGACCAGATGTAATTTCTTACCAAAAGAAAGAGGGAGGTACTGGTTTGTGTACGTTTAAAAGCGTGCTTCCGGGCAGGGCGTCTCCACTTTACAAATAAAACGCAGTCGACATCAGAGTAAACGGTGGCAGCGAGAAGATCCTCGTTAACCCCATGATAAAGAACTGCACAACGATTCTGTTACTATAGTTTACATACGAACGTCTAGACAGAATGTGAAGTGGCAGAATGTAAAGTTGACAATGTTAACCAGATGCAATTACTTATCAAACGAAACAGATTCTCATTTTCCGTCATCTCAGGTCCAGCTTTCGACTGCTGCACCTTCCCGTTGCAGATAAAACGCACTCGATGGCAGAGTAAATGGTGGCAGCCACACTATGGTCGTTAACCTGCTGATAAAGAACAGCTCTATTACTGAATTTCATATAGGAATCAGGACATAGCATTTGAGGTAGTAGAATGTAAAATTAAAAATGTGAACCAGGTATAATGACTCACCAGCAACCGGCATTACAGTTTCAGCCGAGCTTTTCAATGGACGAACGAGAAATTAACAGACTAGAGCTTTTTTCGCGCACAACAACACACAATGGTGTACACAATTTTCCACTGACACGTCTTTTGCTACCGACAATGCAGGTGGGTAATCGAAGACAAGGTTGACAGCTTTGAAGCACCAACAGACGGTCCCAACAACACACTGAATGGGACAGATTTCCCAGCACACCGTTAATACACTTCCTACTGATTCAACTTTGCTCTCGCCACATTTAGTTTTGAAGAATAAAAATTCGCCGGTCAAAATAAAAGAACTTGTTTCTTTCCCCAAGCCACGGCGTCTACGTCATCGTGAACTCATTGACATTGCAATGGCTAATACAAAAGAGGCAGGTGAGAAGAGGAAATGCTACAAAAGAAGGTAAATCACACTGGAATATCTCAAGTTCGACAAACAGTTTTAGTTCGAGCACATCCATTATCTGGTAAAGCAAGGAACAGGTGTCAGAAATTTGTATTACTTTATAACTGACAATTTCGGACTCGACGAATCCCACTTCCGAACGCAGGACATCTTGAAACACTCACAACGAAAGCTTCGAGAGGTCTTCATCACATCACCAATATAAAACCGTTCACTAAATAATTGGTTGACTTCCTACTCCTTAATGATGACACCACCATACCGACATGTAACAATTACGTTCTGACGACACGTACTTCATTTTCGTATGACATCAACCGTTTGTACACAGTAGTCAAGCTGTTTGTATGGGTTTTCTTTCATTCGCACGTAAATGACGAAAATATTTTTCCTGATACAGTACTACAAGTACAAGCCATTTCGTACGTCTATTTTCACTGCCTTACGACTTTTATGTAACCGATACAATGATTGTTACAGAGCATATACCACGTCATGTTCTAACATAACTCACCCAGATCTTTAGAATACATCATTTTACAAGCAAAGATTACGCAAAAGAAGACAGCAATGAGTTTTTCGAAGAAGAAAAGGCATTACAGAAGATAAAAGCAACATGAGAAACAATAACATCGAATTTTGCTCGTCGCAATGCATTTTCTCTTACAGGATAACGTACAGAAGTATGCAGTAACGGATTCCAGATAGTACTGAGAAAACAGGTAGAGTACATTTATTTGCACAGGCATAACACGTACCCTCAACAATCGGAGGAGATATTTAATTTCAGCATCTTCCACTGAGATACTGTAACACGGAGGTACAATCAGGGTTTCTTCACTGACTGTAAGAGATTTACTATAGATGTCGTATGTGAAGTGAAGACAAGGATTAATTGTAGATGAAGTATGTGTAGCAATGAATTATGGAATTGTATATTGAAGATATGATGAAATAATAGGAAGTGAGGATAGCGAACTTTTTATGACTATTATGCAGGCGTTTTTGATTTATATGAAGTGTGGCATATTGATGCTAGAGGTTGTTACGGATTACGTGATGTTTTTAGCCTTGGTGCGTGATTTGTTGATTGTGTTTTGCTGCGTATCTATGACGAGTGCTATTTCTGACGGCCTGTGACAAGGTGTTGCAAAACGATAATACGAGGCTATGAAGTTACGGGAAGATAAACACTTTCATTCAGCAGAATGCATCTTTTTGTGAACGGCAAAGTGAAGGATTGAAGACCCTTATTGCCATGCCATGTACTCGCTTTGATCGATTTGTGACTTTGCTTGAGCTAATCAGTTTTCTTCTCATTCACAGGATAATATCATTTGTCATTGTTTTCCGCCTATAGTTAGTCGACTTCATCGGAAAGAGATAATTTCCTATTTATTGTCATTCTGCACGTTGACTTTGCTTGTTCACAGACATTAAGTACTCGTCTTGATACTACTTAAATTTTGCATTTGGGGTAATTATAAGTAATTGGCGTGTGCACAAGTTAAAATTTTCGGAATACATTTTCATTTGCTTTATGTTTTATGACTGACAGACGACAGACAAATGTGATAATTTCTTTTTTTCCTCTACAGCAGTAAAATATTGTTCACATTTGTTTCCTGTCCTTCCCTTTAGGCTGTATCCTTCCACGAGTGTACTCAAGTATATAAGAACATACACTGTGCAGAAATCACTATTGTGCTCTTGCATAACATGCACTCATGGACGTGTAAAATGTAAGAAGACTCATAACAATGTTTGCCTATCGATATTTTCACAATGCATTGTACATGTAATGATTACAATATTTTAATGTTCCTTTTCTCTCACACAGTATAAACGTCTTAGCTTTATTTTCTCTCACTGTATTGTAACAGAATATACGTACTTTGTGAAAGCGAGACATTCGTGGACTCGAGTATAGTTATTTTCTGGACTGTGAGAAAGTTGGAGGTATTATTAACGTTTTCTTTACCACGACATGCCGCATCGATTATCGTGATTTTTGGCGACTTCACAGACATTTTGTTAAAAGTAACATGGAGGTACCTTCTGTGAGCGGTCTGGCTCTGAGTTGTCACTGGGTTTGTTACTGACACGTACGGAGTGCACCAAGTCTGCTCTCAGCCGCCTCCCACACAGTCACGATACGACGCTTTCACTTGGAGAGGTGTTACAACGTCATGAGTGCTGGAAGACACTCCAACATGTGCTACATAGCGTGCTGCGTACTCTCAGGCAAACAGCTGCGTGTGTCAAAACCACGAAAAGACGTTGCTTCGATACACATTTGCTACGACTAAAAGACAATATAATCACAATTAGTCTCACCAGATTTTGTGCAGAATAACGACAAAAAATAATGCCATGAATGTAATTTTTTGCCTCAATTGACGACTTTATAGCTAGTGCACAATACTAGTGTGGACCATTTTCTTAACTTGTGCACACTTCTTTCAAACGAAATGTAACATATTCTTAGTACAACTGAGCACATATGTAAACAACATTTGTAACTCGACTTGGCGTTCACCTGAGCACGAAATGGACGAAGCTTTCTGCAAAAAAATTTATGAGCGACTAGGCGCCACTACTTAAAAAACAATTACATTACGAGGTGAGATATTTTCATTCCAGGATCTGTTTGCTACGAAAATCGTCAATGGACAGGGATCATTTCACCAACAGGAGCATTAACACACGAGGACCACTTTCTTTTTATTTAGTAAATCAATAGTTAGGTTGACGATTTAATCAGTTTGCACATTTTTACAATATGAACACAGTAACAGAACGTATTATCACACTGGAAGATATAATATACGCGTTATTGCAGGGAAAAGAACAGCCAGAAGAGAATGTGTATCGTGCGATTATCAACATATCAATTGACTCACGTAATTCCACCGCGGTAACTGACTATGGATCTCCAGTTACATTGATTAGTGACGCAGCATGTAATAAACGCAATCCGAATAATTCTTGCCCTACACTCCCATTAGAAAAGAATAACGATAGAGGAGCAGTTTCAGGAAAAGGAGTAGATCTAAACCTAAAGACACACTTAAAATTTCCTGTTCAAGTCCACATATTTTATGCAGAAGCGCCGCAACACGGCGTGGTATGGACTCGCCTAATATCTGAAGTAGTGCTGGAGGGAACTGACACCATGAATCCTGCAGGACTGTCCATAAATCCGTAAGAGAACGAGGGGGTGGAGATCTCCTCTGAACAGTATGCTGCAAGTCTGACAGCCGGCGGAAGTGTTTAAAATCAGAAGAGTGTTCCTGGAGCCACTCTGTAGCATCTCTGGACGAGCGGGATGTCGCACTGTCCTGCTGGAATTCCCAAAGTCCGTCGTTGTGCACAACGGACGTGAATGGACGCAGGTGATCAGACAGGATGGTTACGTACTTGTCACCTCTCAGGGTCGTATCTAGACGTGTCACGGGTCCCATATCACTCCAGGTACACCATTACAGCGCCTCCACCAGCTGGAACAGTCCCCTGCTGAAATGCATGGTCCACAGATTCATGAGGTTGTATCCACACCCGTACGCGTCCATCCACTCGATACAATGTGGAAGGAGATTCGTCCGACCAGGCAACGTGTTTCCAATCATCAACAGTCCAGTGATGGTGTTGACGGTCGTAAAGCTTTGTGTCGTGCAGTCATCAAGGGTACACGAGTGGGCCTTCGGATCCGAAACACCTTTTCGATGATTTTTCGAGGAGTGGTTGGCACGCCGACACTTGTCGATGGCCCAGCACTGCAATCTGCAGAAATTTGCGGAAGGGTTGCACTTCTGTCACGTCGAACGATTCTCTTCAGTCGTTGATGCTCCTGTTCTTGCAGGATGTTTTTTAGACCGCAGCGACGTTGGAGATTTGATGTTTTCCTGTATCCTGATATTGTAGGTACACCACTGAAATGGTCGTCCAGTAAAATGCCCACTTCATCGCTACCTCGAAGTTGCTGTGTCCCATCGCTGGTGCGCCGACTATAACACCACGTTCAGACTCACTTAAATGTTGATAAGCTGCCATCGTAGCAGCAGTAACCCATCTGTGTAGATGCACTACATTTCGTATAGGAATTTGTAGATATAATTTTTATCAAATTAAAGAAAGAAAGACACATCCCTACATCTCAAAGGCAGCTTTCGAGCAGGGCATGTTCTGTTTTCAGATGAAAGGCAGTCGACTGTAGAGTTAATGGTGGCAGGCAGGCGGTACTTGTTATGCTGCTGATGAAGGACAGGAGAATAAGCGTATTACTACATGACGTGTATGAATCTGTAAAAAGTTAATCAGATATAATTACTTACCAAGTAACAGAAAGTGGTTTTCAGTTATCCACATGTTAAAGACAACGTAGGTGTAGTTTATCTTCTCTTCGCAGAATAGTAGTAGCGACGTCTCTAGAGTTGTGGTACCCGTTGTGGATGTCCTGCAATGTAAGTCGGTGGGTGAACACACGGCATGGGTTATCGACCATCTGAGTGCAGACCTAAGTGAACGAGACACGATGAGTGTGGAATTACTTGTAGAAGCACAGGCTGCTCCTGCAGGGGGACCGGAGGTGGAAATTAAATTTTGACTTTTGGCTCGTAAGTAAAAATTCGAAAGAAAAAATTTGACATAAATTGAGACGAAGTGCTGATGACGTTCGGTCGTATTACCGTATATCGAATCACTCCCGTCTGCGTTAAGTATTCAGTTTCCCCTGAAAGTGTTCCAGCGCTTGCTCTGAACAAGCTACATCCCCTGAATATGTGCAAAAGTAGCGCACTGAACTTCCATAAAAACACCGAGTTGTTTTAAAAGCTTCACGGTTTTAAGGCCATTGCCATTCAGCTGCACCCGCAGTACAACTGATCGAGGAGAAAGTGTGTCTCTGACTCTAAATTAAGTGGTTTATAGGTCGCAGCTCTGTTTCACTAGGGCAAGAATCTTTTCTCTAGCATTATAGAAGCACAAAATATTTTGAGTACTATTCCACGGAAACAGTGGCTATGGAACGATGCTTCAATACCCTACGACCAGCAAAGACTTGCCTTAGAACCGAATCGAGACAGACGAGGGAGACTGGCTGCGTTGTTCCTGCTGAGCGAACACCGAAACTACGTGAAAGAATACGGCGAGATTTAAAAAAAGAAAGTATCAGAAACATCTGCGTCCAATCCAAGAACTTAAATTATTGTGTTGTTACGCGAATGCATTCTTATGTTTAAAATGTTTATTGAAAGCAGTTTGTCGCCAGTTTTCTGTTTTCTCTATCAAGAAATGATGCCTGGTTTGCCTACTCCCAGTTCTTTGCGAATAGTATGACCTGCCCCCTTCCGCCACAATTGCTCTAGTTTATGTCGTGGGTACGCCCTTCGATTTCGCATTCGTGGGGAGAAATCGTGAGGATTAGGAGTCGTATACATAAAAAGACATCTTTCTCCGGAGAAGATTATCAGAGCAAAAGAATATTCTCTCAGAAAGTTTTCAGTTTCGCATGAATGAAAAATCGCAAGCGTATTCTGTGGCGAGAGTGTTTCCTTCCCACTGCCTCCCCACCTCCCTGAGAAGGTTCTCTTGTGTGTGTCGTCCGCCGTGTCACGCGTGACGTCAGACTTCATTCAGCTCGCTCAAACAGGCAAACCGTTCAGTGTACGAAGATGGAACTGGCGTCAGTGTGTTCTGTAAAGAGTTGCACTACGTTTAGATTTCACTTTTATGTGCGGCAGCAAATAGTTAAGACGATTAAAGACAACTGGAAAAACGCATTTTCTGCGATCGTATTGAGTATACGACTCGTACGAACCTTTTCTGTTACTGAAGTTAGGTGAACACATTATGTGATGAAATCTTAAAATTACATAATTTTTCATCGACTCCAAACCGGAACTATGGACGAGTTTTATAAGAAGAGATAATTTTGTTCAAATACGACGCAGAATGGTGTGCTCGCGTGTCAAGGACGCAAGCGATCGCCCGTGGCGTTCGTTACGAGAAACCGATCCCTAGGTTTGTAATCAGCCAGCTGTTAATTTTTCTGATTCGTCTATATTCCGAACTTAACGAAGTGTAAGATTTACGGTGTGAGAAGACATGAATATCCGGAAACGTCAGCGGCATAGGTGCTGTGTGTATACCAAAGTCTTCTCGTACATCAGTGTGAAAACTGGAGTCTACTAAATAGCAACAAAAACATTTTAATTTTCACTTCTTTTGAAAGGTCGCTCATCTCTTCTTTCATGATTTTTTGGAAGGAAATTCGCCATGCAAATAATGTTTTTATTGTAAGGCTCGTAGAAGTTTCTACTGTTGGTCTCTTCTGTATTTCTTCGGGTACCTATACCTTCTTGCCTTACAGGCAATATAAACTTTGCCTTTACTACCAAAAAGTCTGTAAAAGCTAATGTCAACAGAACTTACTCAGCTCGATGTTATGCTACAGAGCACACTTCAAGAAACGGAGAATGTTCTCGGTTCGTGATTCGGTCCTCCAGTTTTATTCATACGAAATCGGAGGATGATGTTTGCTTTTACCGACTCCACCCACTCATTTACTCAAGCTGAGAAATTTCTCGGGTGAAGCATATTCTCCGACTCGCTTTATTCGTGCGAACCTGGGAATGTTCTATACAATTTCGAGTAAAAAGTACATTCTCCGTTTTATTCATACGACCGAAGGTCGCGATTATGTAAGTTGCACGAAACCATGATGACGCACACTTAGAGAGGTAATTCGCCTCAGAAAGTTTTCACTCTGGACGGCGGTAAGTACTGGGTGTCCAGCAGGCTGTTTCAAAAACTGTTACATTATTCAATCTGAAGCTGCAAATCGAAATGTACAATTCTGTCCCAAACACAGCAATACTAGTTGTGACGAACGTTTACCCCACAGGAGGCAATGTACTGTTTTTCTCCGACGTTAATACCACATACCTGTCAATTTCTGCGGGCTTTCGGCAGAATCGGGTGGGGCCAAACTGGGTTGTCAATCGCCAGAAACGTTGTATTAGATAGTTCTGACTCCAGTCGCTGAGAGCCCAGTGCAGTGCTCCAGACAGCGAGCAAACTGTTTTATACACACCACTGAGTGCGGCACGATTTTATATAAAAATGCTCTTAGGTGAAATATGCCTTTAACAAACTGTTTTTACATTATCTGATATGTAATTAACTGTATGATATTCATGTTACAACACGCATTAACATTGACAAATGGCAATATTCTTAACAACACTCACTGTCAAAAATGTGGGACAAACAATTGACAGACATGAAGAAACCGTTACAGTGAAACTCATTCAATCTTTTTAAAAAAAACCTCAATTTCCTTGATATGGCCGTCTAATTCGACAATGAATCTAACTACGCTTGACTGCAGTGCCACCAAATAAAAAATGTTACCTTCATACTCTTTTCTAATATCCTTACATCTCATTTCTTTGTGAACCCTTATCTTTCTCTTCTGTTTCACACAAACCACTTTACTTAAACGCAGCTGCACTTAACTTTACGCCTGCACTGCCCAGAGTCCTCTGCTCGGCGTCTTAACTCACAACTACCCTCCTGACGCTGGAACTCCAGCGCCCCTCTCCCTCCCCGGCAGCGACGACAAATACGTGGACACCTTCCAGCGACGCAGCTGCTCTGACCAAAGACTGCACGCAAATAATAAGCGACTAACAGTTGTCGCTTAGTGTCTGAGCCATACGCTAAGCAAGTGCGTACAAAATCCAGAAATGCAAATAACAAACTCCCAGTAGACCTGTCCAGTAACAGGTTTGTTCTCCTGTTCTTTGTCAGCAGGTTGACGAGTGTATTCTAGCTGCCACCATTTACTTTGCCATCGACTGCCTTTTATTTTCAATGGGAAGATACCGTGTTTGAGAGGAGGCTTTTAAATGTAGAGAAATGAGCCTTCTATCTTTGGGTAAGTAATTACACTCCTGGAAATTGAAATAAGAACACCGTGATTTCATTGTCCCAGGAAGGGGAAACTTTATTGACACATTCCTGGGGTCAGATACATCACATGATCACACTGACAGAACCACAGGCACATAGACACAGGCAACAGAGCATGCACAATGTCGGCACTAGTACAGTGTATATCCACCTTTCGCAGCAATGCAGGCTGCTATTCTCCCATGGAGACGATCGTAGAGATGCTGGATGTAGTCCTGTGGAACGGCTTGCCATGCCATTTCCACCTGGCGCCTCAGTTGGACCAGCGTTCGTGCTGGACGTGCAGACTGCGTGAGACGATGCTTCATCCAGTCCCAAACATGCTCAATGGGGGACAGATCCGGAGATCTTGCTGGCCAGGGTAGTTGACTTACACCTTCTAGAGCAAGTTGGGTGGCACGGGATACATGCGGACGTGCATTGTCCTGTTGGAACAGCAAGTTCCCTTGCCGGTCTAGGAATGGTAGAACGATGGGTTCGATGACGGTTTGGATGTACCGTGCACTATTCAGTGTCCCCTCGACGATCACCAGTGGTGTACGGCCAGTGTAGGAGATCGCTCCCCACACCATGATGCCGGGTGTTGGCCCTGTGTGCCTCGGTCGTATGCAGTCCTGATTGTGGCCCTCACCTGCACGGCGCCAAACACGCATACGACCATCATTGGCACCAAGGCAGAAGCGACTCTCATCGCTGAAGACGACACGTCTCCATTCGTCCCTCCATTCACGCCTGTCGCGACACCACTGGAGGCGGGCTGCACGATGTTGGGGCGTGAGCGGAAGACGGCCTAACGGTGTGCGGGACCGTAGCCCAGCTTCATGGAGACGGTAGCGAATGGTCCTCGCCGATACCCCAGGAGCAACAGTGTCCCTAATTTGCTGGGAAGTGGCGGTGCGGTCCCCTACGGCACTGCGTAGGATCCTACGGTCTTGGCGTGCATCCGTGCGTCGCTGCGGTCCGGTCCCAGGTCGACGGGCACGTGCACCTTCCGCCTACCACTGGCGACAACATCGATGTACTGTGGAGACCTCACGCCCCACGTGTTGAGCAATTCGGTGGTACGTCCACCCGGCCTCCCGCATGCCCACTATACGCCCTCGCTCAAAGTCCGTCAACTGCACATACGGTTCACGTCCACGCTGTCGCGGCATGCTACCAGTGTTAAAGACTGCGATGGAGCTCCGTATGCCACGGCAAACTGGCTGACACTGACGGCGGCGGTGCACAAATGCTGCGCAGCTAGCGCCATTCGACGGCCAACACCGCGGTTCCTGGTGTGTCCGCTGTGCCGTGCGTGTGATCATTGCTTGTACAGCCCTCTCGCAGTGTCCGGAGCAAGTATGGTGGGTCTGACACACCGGTGTCAATGTGTTCTTTTTTCCATTTCCAGGAGTGTAGTTAAGGCTCACCGGCCACTGGACCATCTTCTCCTTCCGTGCGGAGGCACAAACAGTGCCCGAAATCTTACGGGAATCGGCAACGCGCCCCGAGTAATGAGTATAATGGGTGGCGTCACTACGAATGTAGAGCGGGACACTACGGTGAGAACGTGGGTTTCGCGGGAGGCGTGCCACAGATAAATCCCTGCAGTCGCGCTATCCTCTGTTTTCAAAAATGGTCTCTGCAATGCAGCTGTCCTTGACGAAGAGAACTCATCAGTCTTTGTGTAAGATAAGAGGAGACATTAACAAACAGTGGAGAGTACGGATTCCTGACAGACGCCAGTGAAAACATGATGTGGTGGAGGGGAGATTGGAAGTAGAAGAATGTTCAAAGTCTCGTGCACGGCCATTAAAGCGTTCATAGCAGATTTGTTAAGCGATCAGGATTACGATCGTTGTGGAAAGAAGTGAGAGATGGGCGCTGCTGCAAACACATCTCACCAAAAAATATCAGGCGTTTAGACATTGCGACAAAACTTGTCAGAGAGTGAACTCACAGTCACACCGCTGTGCACAGAGTCAGGGGGTGTCTTGTCTCCGGCCACTGTTTGCCGTAGCCCTCCCCACTAAGCGAGAGGCTGGCTGTGGCTACAAGCACATTTCCAGGATCGATATAGCAGAGTTTGCGCGATAAGACAGAACTTCTATTGGCAGATCGGCTTGCAGAGACTGCCCTATGTACTACGAGTAGCAGTCCTTCTGTTTGACGTTCACAGAAACGGACTGAGTACCAGATACGCTTCCCTACGTAAGTATGTTACTGGGAAATCGGAGGTTCGAATACTAGAGAACAATTTTATCATCGCAAATGCACCACAGATGTGTTTGTCCCATATTGGGCAATGTCGTCAGGAGAGTATGTAGATATACAAATCTCGCCAATGTGTGGTACAGCTTTGCGATGTCGACTGTTGAAACACGAAGCATAGCACGTCTAATAAGAGGAAATATAAATGACAGCTTTGGTTTTCGTGGTCATCAAAATAATTGCGGGGTTGTTTTGATATATAGCAAGAATGTGAAACCGACTACGGTAGAATTTCGAGATGTACGACGCTACAGGAATAATATCAGCATGTGGCCAACAGGGATCACGTGATCCGTTAGTCGAGGCGAACACAAAGCCATGAGGAGTATATGTTTTGCGTTTGTAGCCAGGTGAGTTAAACACGATCGGACAGGTATCTACCATTTACACGCTTTCAAAGTGTGTTAATATCTATACTAAAAGAAAGAGTCGTATTGAATGGGGAAAAAAATAATCTGTCCAGAAAAGCGTGATCTTTTTAGTGTACTTAATGTAATATTCTCGTGAGAAGCTAAAAGGCCCTTCTCACTTGATTCCAGGGCTAGCATATATGGCAGTGCAGAACTGTTCGTAATGAATGAGACGCGAGTCTGGATGTTAGGACGTCACCATAGGGTATCAGCAAGAGACGCCTGCCGTTGCCTTTAGTTAATGAAGTACTATCCAAAAATAAATAAATAAATAAAATAAAAATAAACTACACAGATACTCACTAAACTCTTGATAGTACGAGAGAAAATAATAAAAACTTTTTCTTTTCGCGTCGGAATGGAAAATGCCATAATAAGGACAACGTATCAAGCAGTCAGCTCCTAGAAAACGAGTAAGGCCCGAATAATTACATGTAGGCGACAGAGTTGGAAACGGTTACATAGAAACGGCTGAGATGTTTTTAGAGTGCAGACGAAAAGTAAGCCCTCGAAATTCCTTAACTTCCTGCAACGACGGAGCTAATCGGGTGCTGAATGTATTGTCTTAGTGTGGCCAATAATAGACCAAGCTCTGTCGGTTCCAGAATACTTGCAAACTATAATAACCAGTTTTCTAGGCTAGCAAATTCGTCTCAGATGCTGGTCTGACGGCGGTGAGTTTTCTGCACTGCTAATGGTGCATTTGCTTGCCGAGGGCCAAAAAAACACATGGGGAAACAGTGAAGATATTACGAAACTTGAATATGTTTAGGGCGACAATGCGAGAAAACAGTAATAAATGTAAATATTCGCTGCAGTGTTTTAGGCAAAATTAATTACATTATTTATATTCAGGTACAACCAAGCGACATCCGTTCCGTGAACAGACAGGCCGCAGAGATGACAATGTGCGGCAGCGACTTCTACCGGCACGCCGGCTGTTGTCTTAGCGTCGAGAAGCTACAAAGGATCTCCGAGACCTGATGACGTTTCAAGCATGGTGGAAGCAGCGTCGCAGACATCGTCACCTTGTTTACCGTTTTAGTTAGTTTGACGGGGGAGGGAACCAAACAGCCAGGTCATCGCATTAGGGAAGGACGGGGAAGGAAGTCGGCAGTGCCCTTTCAAAGAAACCATCTCGGCCTTGACCTGAAGCGATGCAGGGAAATACGGGTAACCTAAATGAGGATGGCCGCATGCGGGTTTTAACCGTGGTCCTCCAGAATGCGAGTCCAGTGTGCTAACCGGCGCATCACCTCGTTCTGTCTACCGTTTTAAGCACATTCATTTTATCGAGGAATGAGTGCGGAGCTCTTGAGATTGCGGGCAGCACGTCATGTGTAACGGTGCCGGATGACAAAACATCGCTCGAACAACACTGCTCACGTTTGCTTTTTTTCACATACGTCACTGAATGACTTCTAGAAGAGACGTCCGCCTATGTTACTCCACGCCACTCGAACGCCAGCACGGGTTCCACAAAATCGTAAAAGCAGCGTCGGATTCACAAGGGCACGGTACTGACTTTGAACGCATTTAATCGCGATCGCAGACCGTAGAAATGTAGAAGGTTGGGTTTATTTTTCCGTTAATTCTCCGTCTCCTGCGGCCCACAGAGCTTTGTCGCTGCTTCAGCGACTGATTGTTGCTGCTGGCGCTCCACAATATCGGCAGTTCATAACATTCTCGCGAATGATGGCGGTTTTATGGAGAAAATGAAAACGGGAAAAAATTATAACAAATGCACAATCACCAGTCAAACTTCACGTTTATCCAAGTTGTAAGCGAGTAAACTTTTAAACTGTAAATTACCTGGGTGGGGCATGGCTAACTGTATGTATTCTATATAAACCAGCATTTAGAGTTAGGTCTTCTACACACAAACCCGAAAAGGTATCGTTCCGTCCAATCGAAATTACGCGTCGTAGTCTTCAATGGAAAATGCTACAGACTTCTACTAATGACTTGTGGTGTCTTGCTTGTATAACACCTCCACCTTTCGACAGCATACGATTGTGTACTACTTTACACACCCTGTCCGCACATAAAAGCACTGCAATATTTCGCAGTAGTAATGGGCGAACTATAAAGATTTATCGCTTCTTAATTATCATGTCGGCATTCTCATACGTAATGTGAGCTTCGAGCACCGGTTTGTTAACATGCAGTGATAACGTTTTATTGCTGTGAAATAGCCGTTAAAACTCGATTGCAGACGTGGAAAGCGAATCGCAAAAGTCGTCATTCGTTCCAACAGAAACTACCTACCGTATTCATCACTTCTTTGCTTTCATTGCTTTAACAGAATCCCAGTTACTCCGGAGTGACTCTGGACGTAACTGCCTTCATTCTGTGGCGCCAACAGCAACAATCGACCGCTGATGCTGCGACAGAGCTCTGTGCTCTGCAGTAGACGGAGAATTAACGGAAAGATAAACTCGGCTTCTACATTACTATGATCTGCATTTGCGATTAATGTCTGAGTGTGCTTACAACCAGTACAGTGTCACTATGCGAATCTGGAACTGGTTTCGTGATTTTGTGGATCGCGTGCTGGCTTTCCAGAGACGTGGCGGAACATAAGGGGGACAACCTGGCTGGGTGTCATTCAGTGACATACGTGTAACGAACGTATGAAGTGAATAACTTATACAGTGCTGTTAGAGATAGTTTTGCCATCCAGCACCGATATACAGGGCGTGGAGAAACCATTTGACCAAGATTGCAGGGCGGAAGGGCAGCATGTAACATAGGAATTTGTGTATGGCAACTAAAAGTCGTAAATGTATATTTTCAGTGGTGCAGGAACGTAATTGAAATCTGACATACGGAGGTCCTTGTTCAAAATGATAGGTAATTTACAGAAAATGTATACGTAAACAGAACGTTCGGACTAAGCAGTCGTCACGATGGGAACAAGATAAATTTAAAACATCACTAACACGTCTAGTACTTCTTCAGGAATGAGGACAACCACATGTCCATGTTTCTTGTTTGGATATATCTCAAAAAGGTCAAAATTAGTGAAAAATGAGGCACCACTTAGTTAACATGAGTATGTATAGGAAATGTTCAAACTGACCACCGTTTTCATACTGGCATAGTGGTTGAAAGATTTAATTGCGACCTGTGTTTTCTATACTCAGATTCCTTCATTTGATACTGTCTTCGTCACATTGGTTTTCCGCGCCCTGTGTATGCCAGACGATGCATTACACTCTGTTGTTCGAATTCTCACGAGTCCAGTACACTTAATCTTTGGTAGAAAGTGCTAAGAACGGCAAAATAGCGGGAATACGTTGGTAGCGACTAGTAATTTTAAAATTCAGTAGACAGTAACTACGTAAAAGGAAATGTGGCACTTATAACAAAGCACTACTGAATTAGACGTGAAATACGTTTCTTGATTACAAAAAGTCCTCTAGTAGAGTGGTGGACGCAGAAATGTCGTGACAAGAGTGTCTGTCACGCTATTGTAGGGCAACGCATGAGGCCCCACAGAACAGGTATTAGTGAAAGCAAGCACCGTTGGTCGGTTGCCAAAGCGTTTAAAATTAAAGACGAAATAAATTTATACCGTCTGTGATGTTGAAGTAATGTTTCGGAGCAGCATGAATACGGTCAAATTGATTACTCTTTCTTAGTTCGATATATATCTACGACACAACGACGATACTCTATGGAACCAGGTAGCCCCTACTCCTTCTCCTGACCAGAGGCAAACACTATTCTACTTGTTAACTGTTTTGATTATACTGAAATGTGGTGAATATTGCTTCTAGCCCTGCATCAAGGTGGGCTAACAGAATCGGATACCTGCTGCGAGTTTCCATGTTTGTACTGAGCAGTCAAGAGGAACGGCGCGACACAGACGGCGGCCATGCGGGACACAACATTGGGATGGCCAAATTTCGGAAACCACTTCTCTGTAGTCCTGTTTACATGTTAAACCTTAATCGATTCTACTAGCCGGAACGAACGTCTGCGGTACGTTCCAAGATTCATACGTTTCAGACCCATGGTCTCCGCTGAGCAAACTATCGACGATGAAACGAACTTGGTGGTGTTTTCGTATTGTGAAACGAAGAGGTCAACAAGTAATGTAGAGTACGAATCCCTTACGGACGCCAGTGAAAATATAAGTTGGAAGAGTATGATGAGGTCAGACGTAAGGGGATGTTCAAAAGTCTTATCCAGGCCCACTACATCGTTAGCGGCTCCTCTGTTAACCGACCAGGGTTACGCTGGTTGTCGAAAGAAATGCGAGGCGGGCACTGGTGGAAGGGTTTTGCACCTGAAAAGATTAGGCGTTTAGGGATGGCCAGAAAACTTGTGATAGAGTAATCAATCAGTGTTGTGTGATGGAGCCTATGCCCCTAAGCGAGAGGTTGGCTGTGGTTATAAGGACATTTGCAGCATCGAAACTGCAGTGTTTCCGTGATAAGACAGAACTGCTATTGGCAGATCGATCTGCAATGACAGCCCTATGTGGAATGTATTAACAGTCCTACTATTTTACTGTCAAAGAGACGATTTGAAGACGTCATGCACATCCCTAAATATGTATATTACCAACAAATCAGAGATTCAAACAGTAGATAATAATTGTATGATAACAAATTTCTCGCAGATCTGCTTGTCCCACACTGGGGAATGATTGAGAAAGAGTACATAGATATACAAATCGCACTGACTTGTGGGACAACTATGCGATGCGACACGAGGAACAGCTCATTCAATAAGAGGAAATCAAAATGATAACTTTTGTTTCACGTGATAATAAAAAAAATTGTCAGAGTGTTTTAATAAATGGCAGGAATATGAAGGACACTACGACAGAATTTCGAGGTCGGCCTAGGGTACGGAAAATAGTGTGTGTCCAAAGTTTTACACTGGCCAACGAGCGGCAAATAACGCATTCAGGCACCGTGAATGAAGCTTTGGTGGCGTTCGATCACGCGACCGGCTCTGCCCAGCAACAGGACAAAAGAATATGGATGACACAAAGTTTTTATTCTCATTTTCTACCGCCGTTTGTCTCGAATGTGATCTTTGTTCTCATAGATGCAGTGTGTGAAGGTCCTTGACAGATCTTTTTTTTGCAGTTGCCAGTTACTAATGGAACATGTATAAGCAGAGAAGCAACTGCTGGACACATTGCCCCGAGGAAGGAAACAGTTTCTCACACGGCGTTTAAATTCCGCATCGGCACAAAACAGGTGATATTGTCGACTGTTTTTATTACATTTTCACAATCGATGCCTGTTGACAAAATACACGTTGATAATACATATATGATTAAGATTTCGCCTTGACTCAAGACGAATCTTTGTAGCCGTTGCAAGTCTTCATAATCTTGGAGCGTAAAAATACGTTACACCTCTTACCACGCATCGCGTGTCATCAAGGTCAGCACAATAAAGCAGAATCAAATGCGTTACCTGGCACGGATGAATATGTTTTGGCGGTATTTTTTGACGATTTCCATCCGTGTTTTCTTGAAGATTTTCTCACAAAACCTCCTGCCCCTCCTCCTCAGAAGTTTAGCATACCATCAGCTGGAGGCAGCTGTGACAGAAGGCCAACCATGAATGTGCGGACTGCGAAATAGCAGTGTCCGGATGCATTAAAACAGTGCAACTAGCCAGCGACTAGGAGTGTGATTATGACATGTGGGAATGGTTACGCATCTCGTAAATGGCAGGCGACACGACGTACTTCTGTGGGCATATTCGAAAAACTTTTCCCGCTTTCCTTTGGGCCAGGAAACCGCCGTCACTCGCGAGGGAGTGGACCTGGCGACATTTCGGAGCGCCAGCAGCGACAGTCAGCAGCTGAGCCATTGGCAAAGCTCTGTCGGCCGCAGGAGACGGAAGACTAGCAGAAAAAGAAATTCAGCTTCTCCATTCCTACTGTCTACTTTTTTAAATTTGATCACACTCTGTACAGTGTAGTTATGAGTATCTGATGCTGGTTTCACGGTTTGTGTGTCGCGTGCTAGCGTTCCAGTGACGTAGCAAAATATAGGTGGACGATCGGCGTGGGAGTCATTGAATGACATATGCGCAGCGTATGTAAAACATTAAAAATTTAAGCAGTGCTGATTCAGCGAAGTTTGCCAGCCCGTATCGTTGTACAGGGCACATAGAAAATATATGATGAAAAGCGTAGCCTGGAAAGGCTGCATGAAACACAGAAATTTGAGAATAGCATTTAGGCGTCGCAATTTGCACATTTTCGGCGGTACCGGAACGTAATTAAAATCTCCCACACGGGCATCTTGGCACCAGATGATGGTTAATTTACCGAAAATGTATACATATGAAATGATCGATAAAAATAAATGATTGATTGCAGCGGATACAAGAAGACTTGGTTGCCAAGTGACGTCACACGTCAGTGTGGTCTGCTGCCGTCTCTAAACGCCCCTCAGCCGCTGTCGTCACCATTAAGACGTCACGGAAGACTCAGCTGTCACGACAGCCCTGTGATGGCAGACATCTATAGCCAAGTCTTTCTATTTTTTTGCTCGTTTATCGTTGTTGCCGAGAAAACTGCCGCATTCATTCACGCAATGTAGTAGGCCTACGTAATTCAGTTTGGAAGGTCACATATGAATTACATGTAGAGGTAATGACAAAATCATTCATGTGTGGCAACAGGAAATGCTCTGGCTGGAGGTATTGTTTCCTGGGAGATAGCGTGCTAGACACAAGACTACTATCTCATGTGGGCGTTTTGCTCGTTCGTTACGTAAGGAAGATACAACAGTAGGAATAGTAACAGTCAACTTCGTCACGAATTACAGGCTTAATTATGTGTAGCTCATAAGAAATAGTCTGATTCAGCTGTGTGTAAAATGAAATGTGGCAAGAACGATAACTTTCAGTGAGTTTGTCTGTTGCGAGCGTAACTTTAAACTTTGATTTTTTTAATAGATAAAACACTTTATCTTTTAAAATTGTCGTCGCATTAAACTAAAAGAAAAGTGCTGTCTGACTGCTGGCTGCCGCGTTCGTTACTTCTTTCTGTTTTCATTTCTGTAATAGAATCCCAGTTGCTCTAGAGAAAGTCAGAATCTAACTGCCATCTTTTCGTGGCGCCTACAGCAACAATCGACCGCTGATGCACCAACAGAGCTCTGTGGTCTGCGAGAGATGGAGAATTAACGGAGAGATAAAGTCGGCTTCTATATTACTACGATCTGCATTTGCAGAACGTGTATACGTAAACAGAATATTTGAAGAACAGGATAAATTTAAAGTATCACACGTGTATCGGACTTGGCTGACGCACCATGTTTCATTTTTCAATATCTCATAAAAGAGCCAAAATGAATGACGGATAAGCAGCCACTTAATTAACATAATTATCTGTAGCAAATGGTTCAAACCGACCACCGTTGTCATGCTGACTTAGCGCCTTAAATATTCACGTGCGGCCTCTGGCTTCCATATTGAGATTCTTTCATTTGATGCCGTCCTTGTGCCCTACACTTTTGGTCAAATTGTGTTTCCGCACCCTGCATATGCCAGACGAGGCGTGACAGAGGGTTGGTCGAATTCTCAAGAGTCCAGTACACTTAATCTTTGATGGAAAGTGTGGAAAACGGCAAAATGACGGAATGCGTTGGTAGCAATTTGTAACTTTAAAATTCAGTGGATGATAACTATGATACGTTTAACAAAGGCGCTAAGGAAATAGATGTGAAATACGTTTCTTGATTACAAAATGTCCTCAGGTAAAGTAGTAATGTACAAGTGTCGTGACAAGCGTATCAGTCGCGCTGTTATGGGGCAACACGTGAGACCGCACAGAGTCAATATTAATGAAAGTAAACTGCCAAAGCATTGAAAACGAAGCAAAATTTTTAACTGCATTGGTCACATTGTTACCATCAACGTGAGTAATGGCGGTACTCTTTTTTATAGTCTGTGATTCGGTATTGATGACTCAGAGGCTGTTGAATACGGCGATATTAACTTCTCTTTGTATATCAATAAACATCTGAAACATGTGGACAACAATCTATGGAACCACGTAGACCTCGACCAGAATTTAATATTTTCTATGATTTAACACCTAGCCTGGTTACTGAGCAGGTAAGGTGAACGGTGCGACAGATATGACGTTCACACGGGACACAACATTGACAAGACGAAACTTTGGGCAACTGCTTTTCTCTAG
Organism: Schistocerca piceifrons; assembly: GCF_021461385.2. Classification (NCBI taxonomy): domain Eukaryota; kingdom Metazoa; phylum Arthropoda; class Insecta; order Orthoptera; family Acrididae; genus Schistocerca; species Schistocerca piceifrons. The sequence goes on along the minus strand of NC_060148.1, from coordinate 69,347,782 downwards.
GCATGTTTGCTTATGAAACGTTAGTCCGAAGAAGCCTCTATTTTGCGAGCTTCATAACATTTACGCTCATAGCCTCTGCATTGCAACTATCCTCGGTACAGCGAACTTTTCGGTGTTTCCGTAATATCGAGAGGAGACATTAACAAATGGTGGAGGGTACGGACTTGTTACGGACGCCAGTGAAAACATGGGGAGCAGGAGGAGGTTGCACATAAACGGATGTTCAAAAGTATGCACGTCCGTTCAAGCGTTGGAAGGTGCTGTATTGAGCTACAAAAGTTACGTTTACTGGTGCACGGTTGTGAACTAAGTGTACATACAGGTTGCGCACTTATTTCTGTTGCGGCTTTGTGGTACCAAGTATTCAAACACGATAGAGAATGGCCAGCATACTTGACAACAGGTTACAAAAAGGATAGCTTTACGTGTTTCCACATTGTCAAGAAGACGGGTACTGGCCTGTTTTTATACACGACCGGAATGTACAGGAGACCACAGCACCACTTCCGGGAAGAAGATGTCACAGCGATGTAAACATGTCGTCTACTCGGCTCGCGCGATCCTTTTGCACAATCACCAGACAGAGCGATTAATAATTATATTAGCTGGCAGCTGTAGCTAGCAGAGTTGAAACGAGTCGGAAAGATGTCCGCCGTTTACGTTTTCAAGGTGTATTAAGCGTATAGTAGAGCAAAAATGAGACACATTGAAATAGAAAAAAATTGTTTCTTCAGTACTTTAGTAATACGAATGTGAGGCCAGGGTCACTAGATTACAGGCGTGGCTTGTTTGCCAGTGCAGGATCGTCGGTAATGAATGACTCGCGAGTGTCGATGTTGCGACGTCTCCACAGTGTATCAGCAAGAGACGCCCTCCCCAGACCTGAATATGTGTAACACAACTGAAGCGAAAGGAACAGTCAAGTCTGGGAAGCACGCCATATTTCTAACATTTTCCCTCGTTTGCCACTTGCCTCATCTAAGTGTAATACTTTGCCTAGCGTTTTACGTAAAAATATTTAGAGTACTGTTACCAACAAAAAATATAGGAATACAGACTTTTGTATAAGAAAAGGGCTTCACATTTTTCTGTCGTCAGAGATGCCGCAAAAATCAGATTTCCCAAAAAAAAATTCAATTTGTGCAGCGGCTATTCTACGGGGCAGTTGGTCGAATCATTTGCGTCCGGACGTGGGGGAGCAGCGTCGCAGACGTCGACACCTCGTCTGACAGCACGACGACAGGAGACGAATCTTTCTAAAGTAATCCTGAACAGATACAAAAGTTTAACTCGGCAAGAGCACGGAAAGCGTCTGACGCAAGAATGGCGTCGCGAGCCACTGCGTTCCCCTTTGTAACGGAATTTTAGGCGCACAGCTGTTTTCGCAACAGTATATTGTAGACACTGCGTCATTTGAATTGTCCGTTTATCTGATTCTCACGAATTGCAGGGCAGTGAACTGGAAGCAACTGCGATTACGATGAGAAGTTGAAGGTTTTTCTTAGCTGTAGATTAATCGGAAGAACGTAACATTTCTTATCGTATCTTCTGTGGATTAGGGGAGACCACACTATGCTGATTCAGTCTATTCACCAATGCGATGAAATAAAAAAAATTAAACACATTTACCCCTAGTTCGCAAATGCCTTCATCGCCTCGCTAGTACGGACGACCTCCAGATTCAGCCGTTGACAAAAGTTTGCTACCGACGCTTCCTCCTTTCCCAAACAGAGCAGGGCACACAGCGAGAGGTGAATAACGTACACAGAAATGAATGACTTCGTTAAATATACTGATATCAGCTGTCTTTTTTTTCCTTTCTGCTCTCACTATAAAGCTACGGCACAAGAGTAACACACACTGTGTGACGTGGTGGTTGTACGTGCAGGAACGGTAAAGTATAATCTGCCGGAACTAAGAGGTGCTATCAGTTTCTTCTGACCAGAAGACAAAGTAGCTTCAGATGTCACCAATACTGACTAAACTGAAAGCAGCAAAATACTTCCTCCAGAACCACATCTTCACTGGCTCCAAAACTTTAATAGCAACTGGAAGTTCCGATGTTTACGTCGAGGCATCGGTCTGAAAGAAACAGAAGTGCCGTAGTATGCATTATTCGTGCAAATCTCCGGGGTACAACAAACGCTTTGTTACGCAAAAGTCAGTGTATCAATGACAAATTAAAACTTCTAGTAGTAGACAGTGGTTCTAATACAGCAACTGTGTTTCCCGTAATTGGGTCACAGTTTTCAAAGATTACGTACGTGTATGACTGGCGCCAGTTTCTACTACAGTCTTCTAGTAAGGACCATTTAAACACGACGGAGAGTGCACAACGCGTTTTGTAGAAGCAGATATTAATGAGTAATTTACTCTGACTCTTCATCAAGGCAACTCTGATATTGATTTGATACGTGGCCGGAATGTGTGAGATGTCGCGGAACTACTTTGCGGAGGAAGATGCAACTACAACATTAACACGGAGGAATCTTTTGGAACGCTGAACGTATCATGTTGGTGAACAGAGGATAAGGTAGGGGCTGCATATGTAGGTTGTGACAATCTCTCGTAATAAACAGGACGGGAGTGTAGAGGTTACAACGTCACGGTTGTGTACGCCATGCGTATGGAACATATGTAAATTTTCCACAGTATGACTACACATCTGCATATGCGTTTCTAGGGCTGGGCTGACCGGTGAGCTCCCGCGCTTGCCGACCATCAGAAAGACACGTGAAACAAAAGTCGTTACAGTTTTCCCACTGACGGATCACTCAGGAATGTTTGGACACTCTTTCAAAAGCGAGAATTTCAACCCAAATGACAACAGCACACGCTACGCGGCAAACATTTCCCAAAATCCTTGGGTTGGATGAAAGCAGGGATGTTGGCTGTGTCGGTCGTCATTTTTGAAACTCTACGAATGGCGAAAATTTTTGACACGACAGAGCGTTAAGCTCTAACCCACTATTATGAATTTACTCTACAAGCAACGTTTTCTTCTTATCTCGATATTGGTTCGTCATTTGTACTAGATAAAGCACAAGTCGTAGGTTTTTATTCCGTGTAAAAATAGGACGTTACGGATGTCACTTCTTAAAGCATAATGCCACACATGAGACGTAGTCGTGAGGAAATGGCCAGAAAACTATATGATTCCCGCCAACCGATTCTGTGGAAGAGGCCAGCTGAGTGAGCCACAGTCCAACAAGAAGAGAAATTCGTCGCATTCCTGTAATTCTGCCATTTGTGAAAATAAAGAGTTGGTAGGATAGTTTTTGAAACGTTTGCTGTCGTTCCACATGGCCAAACGTAACAAGGACAGTTATCGCATTAACGTCGCGAATCTTGCAGAAAGTAGAGTAATTGAATTACCAAATGAGTGATACTAATGCAACAAGATCAGTTGTTGAAGTCAGTACTTGATTGCAGTTGCAGATAGTGCAACCGTCTAATCCATTTGGTTTCGAACCACAACACGGGAAGGATAGATGCAGGCGCCGTGTATATGTGTATCTCTACGGTCGAACACATGAAGCCCGGTGTGTGTTCACAGATTCACGTACGCCAGCGGGGAGCACATAACGAAGTCAGGCATCGTAAACCAAAGTTTTGGCGGACTTCATTCTCGCGATAGGCGCCACCCAGCTACACGACAGAATAATAACGCTGAGGCAAGCTTTTTCCATTTCTTTGCCTTCTCAGTGAATTAATAGTTGACTTGAATGCAGTCTTCCTCCTATCATGAGCAGCGTGTAAAGGCATTCGAGGAATCCTTTCTTATCTGTTACCATTTAACACATCGATACAAAGCCGCCGGCCGAAGTGGCCGTGCGGTTAAAGGCGCTGCAGTCTGGAACCGTAAGACCGCTACGGTCGCAGGTTCGAATCCTGCCTCGGGCATGGATGTTTGTGATGTCCTTAGGTTAGTTAGGTTTAACTAGTTCTAAGTTCTAGGGGACTAATGACCTCAGCAGTTGAGTCCCATAGTGCTCAGAGCCATTTGAACCATTTTTGATACAAAGCCGACGATGCCGTCAACTTTTTAATTACGTCATCGTAAGCGATGCCTGATGACAACATATTCGCTAATTCTACGTACACGACTAAGATTTCTCCTTGGCTCTAGAGAAATTTTTCTGTCCATTATACGTCTTCAAAACAATGGAGTGTAAATACGTTCCACCTGTTACCGTTTGACATATTCCGCACGACGCGTGTGATCCACGCGAGCGTAATAAAACAGCATCAGTGAGTTATTTGGCTTCGATAAAAACGTTTTGACGGTACTTCTGTACGATTTCCTTACATGTTTACCGGGAGATTCTTTCACTCAATCGCCTCCTTCTCGGGGGTGTAGCGTAACATCAGCTGGAGGCAGCTGTGACAGAAGGCCATCCATGAATGTGCCGAGTACGAAACAGCACAGTCCGGATGCGTTACAGTGGTAGAACTGGCCAGCGACTGGGAGTGTGATTCACACGTGGGGAACGACACACACCTACGCGAGTTCTTGCTGTGGGTAGACATGCGTCAAGTAGGGATTCACTCTCATTTCGATGATGAACACTTGCATCTGAATTCTTCTCCCGTTTTCGCTTATTTCACAAAACCGCCATTACTCGCGGGAGAGTTAAAACCGCCAACATTCCGCGGTGCTGGCAGCAACAATCGGTCTCTGACGCAGCGACAAAGCTCTGTCGGTTGCAGGAGACGGAAAATTAACAGAAAAATAAATCAGCTTCTACATTACTACTGTATGTATTTGTGACTAACGTCTAAATGTGCTGACAATCAGTACAGAGTAATTATGCAGATCTGACACTGGTTTCGTGATTTTGTGTTTCGCGTGCTGGCTTTCCAGTGACGCGACGCAATATGGGCGGGCGATCGGGGTGGGAGTCACTCAGTGACGTATGTGTAGCGTACCTTAAAAGTGAACAATTTAAGCAGTGCTGGTTGAGCAGGGTTTCGCCATCCAGCATCGTTATACAGGGTCCGGAGAAACGTTTTGACCAAAGGTGTAGGGCGGAAAGACAGTGTGAAACTTAGTAGTTTGAGTACAACAACTCGGGGTCGAAAATTCGTATTTTGGGAGCTACAGGAACGTAATTAAAATCTGACATGTGGACGTCTTTACTCAAAATGAAAGATAATTCACACAAAATGTAAGTGTAACCACAGTCTATGGACTAACCAGTCTCAGGACGATAACAAGAAAAACTCAAAGCATCACATACACCTGTGTAATACTTAGCCGACGTTCTAGACAACATTTCTTTAGAAATAAAGACAATCACATGTCCACGTTTTATATTTCAACATGTCTTCAAGAGGACAAAGTAAAGGAAACGTGATCCAACACTTACTTAGCGTTAAGTATGTCGCAACAAATGTTCAAACTGCCAACCGTTTTCATGCTGGCATAGCGCTGTAAATATTCAACAGCCATTTCTAGTTCCTATACTCGGATTGATTTTTTTAATGCTGTCTTTCTGCCCTACACTTTGGGTCAGACTGTTTTCTCACACACTGTATATGTGAGACAAGATATGGCAGAATGATGGTCAACTTCTCAGGAGTCCATAGAAAGTGCTGGAAACGGCAAATTGACGGAATGCGCTGGTACCGATATATAACCTTAAAATTTAATAGAAAAAATGCGATACGCGTAACCATGTAGCTAGAATGTAAGATGTAAAATACGTTTCTTGATCACAAAAAGTCCTCAACTGAAGTGGCGAATGTATAAATGTCGTGACAATAGCGTCCGTGACGTTACTATGGAGCAACATATGAGCCCCTGCAGCATCGGTATTCATGAAACGAGAGACAGTGCACCGGTGGTCAGTTCCCAAAGCACTGAAAATAAAACACGGTTTTTAACTGTGTTGGTCCCATTGCTCCTATCATCGCAAGGAAAGTATTTTTACAGCTTCTGTGACGTGGAAGTGATGGCAGAGACCGACGAATACCGTCATATCAACTCCCCCCACACGTTAACCTATGGAACCAAGTAGCCCTCATTTCTTCTTCTGATCAGAGGCAAACCACATTCAATTTATTTACGTTTTTGACTGTACTCAAACGTGGTGAATTTTGCCTCTAGTCCTCCGTCAAGGTATCTGACACCTGCTGCGATTTTCCATGTTTGTATTCAGCAGTTAAGATGAACGGTACGACAAAGACGACGACTATACGGGAAACAACATTCAGGTGAGGAAAATTTCGGAAACCATTTTTCTCTAATGATGAGGTTGCATGTTAAACATTAATCGGCTTTGATAGGATGAACAAACGTCGATGTCCAGAACTTCATAATTTTTACACACATCTCTCTGCAATGGAGCTGCCCTTGACGAAGCGAACTTGTCATTTTGTGTAATATGAAGAGGAAACATTAACAAGTAGTGGAGAGTACGGAGTCCTGGCAGACGCCAGTGGAGTCGTGATATGGGGGAAGATGGGGAGCAGATTGCACATAAAGGGATGTCCAAAAGCCTCGTGCACGGCCACTGAAGCGTACGTAGCTGATTTATTGAACAATCAGGATTACGCTCGCTGCGGAAAGAAGCGCGAGATGGGCACTGCTGCAAACACATTTCACCAAAAAGCGTTTGGCGTTTACGCACGGCGGCAAAACTACTCAAAGACTGAAGACCCATTCAGACCGCTGTGCACAGAGTCAGGGGGTGTCTTGTCTCCGGCCACTGTTTGCCGTAGCCCTCGCCACTAAGCGAGAGGCTGGCTGTGGCTATTAGCACATTTCCAGGATCCATATCGCAGTGCTTGCGTGATAAGACAGAACTGCTATTGGCAGATCGGTTTGCAAATACTGCCCTACGTACTATGTAGTAGCAGTCCTACTATTTGACGGTATATCGATAGTTTTTACTTATGGACCGTCTGACAGCAACTGAATAAAACACAATTTTAGTGCCATACGCGTTTCGCCTTTATTTTCTGCAAGACATCATCAGTGGCAGGTTGCGTGGACAATTTCTTACATATTACGCTCCTGTTGCATTTTCGGTGTTCTTCTTCTTATGAATGCGAATTCGCGGTTTTTTTCCCACATTCCACAGCACTATGAACTGAACGCTTGTTTCAATGCAATGTTTTGGTTTTTCAATGCAATGTTTTGGTTTCTGTTCTCGACAGTCAGACGGTCCATAAGTAAAAATTATCAATATACCGTAATATTACACGCAACTGAGGAAAACAGGACTACAAAAGTTGAAGATGTTTACTATTTGACGTTCACAGAAACGGACTGGGTACCAGATACGCTTCCTAATGTAAGTATATTACGGAGAAATCGAAGATTCGAATACTAGAGAACGATTCTATCATCGCAAATGTCCGCAGACGTGTTTGTCCCATATTGGGCAATGACTTCGAGAGAGTATCTAGGAATACAAATCGCATCGATGTGTGGTACAGCTTTGCGACGCCGTCTGTTGAAACACGACGAATGGCACGTTTAACAAGAGGGTATAAATAATGAAAACTTTTATTTTCGTGGTTTATCAAAAAACATTGCGGAATTGTTTTAATGTATACCAAGAATGTGAAACAGACTACGTTAGAATTTTGAAACCATAAGGAGTATAAGGTTTGCGCTTGTAGCCCGGTGACTTAAAAACGATCGGCCAGATATCCGCCATTTGCACGCTTTAAAGGAGGGTTAACATCTATACTAGGAAAAAAAAAGTGCCGTACTAAACGGAAACGATCACCTCTTGAGAAAATCATGCATCAAGGAAAACATGTCAAGCAGTCAGCCCTTACAACACAAGTAAGGCCTGAATAAACACATGTAAGCGACAGAGCTGCAAACGGTTACGTACACACCACTGAGATGTTTCTAGAGTGTACTAAAGCCAGAGACAAACAAAAAGTATGCTCTTGAAATTCTTTAACTTCCTAAAACGACGGAACTTTTCGAGTGCTAAATGTATTTTCTTGGTGTGGCCAATATCAGACCAAGTTGTGTCGGTTCCAGAATACATAATTTCGTAGGCAGCTTTCCAGGGAAGCAAATTCGTCTCTGGTTTTACAGTGGTGAGATTCCTGCTCTGCTAATGGTGCAATTTGCTTGCCCACGGCCAACAACACGTGTGTAAACAGAGAGGGTATTACGAAACCTGAATATGCTTTGGGCGATAATGCGATAAAACAGTTAGCAATATATGTAAATATTCGCTGTAGTATTTTAGGTAAAATTAGTTGCGTTATTTATATTGAGGTAAAACCAAGGTACATCAGTTCCGTGGAAAGACAGGTCAGGCCGCAAGAGATGGGAACGTAGAGCAGAAGCTTGCACCGGCACCGCGACTACCGTCTTTCCTCGAGAGGCAGCAGAGGATTTCCCCGACTTGGTTGCGATTCAAGCATGGGGGGGGGGGGGGGGGGGAAGCAGCGTCGCAGACATCGACGCCTTCTTTGGCAGCACGGCTGCAGCCGGCTGGTGCAGAGAGAGGCGATGGAGAGATTCGTCCGAATCTTGATTTCTTATTCACATCTAACGCGCCAAACACGCCGAAATCATTTGTATCCAGAATGCCGCTGCGAGACACTCCGTTCCCAGTTGTAACGAAATCTGCGGCGCAGTACTGCTTTCGCGACATTTCAAAAATTCACCTCTTTGTAATTGTTCGTTTATGTACTGCTGAAGAAACGAAAACCTCTGAACTAACTACGATAATGAGTCTACGAAACATTTAGCTTTGGAAAGAGAACGATTATGGAAATTATTGTCGATTATATCAGTTAGTGTCATTTCCTGGTGACGAATACGATAGATTGTTACTTTCCACGTCTGCATACGAGTTTTAGCCGCTGTTTCAGAGCAATAAATCATTGTCTCTCCACGTGAACAAATCGGTGCTCGGCACTCACATTATGTATGTGAATGCCAACAAGATAAGTAAGAAGTAAGAAGACGTTGAATCTTTATAGCTCGTCCATTATTATTGCGAAAATATTGAAATGCTTTCAAATGCGAACAGAGTGTGTAATTTCGCACACAGTAGTTAGTTTGCTGTAGGGAGGTGGAAGTGTTATGCAAGCATGACGCCACAAGTGATTACTGGAAGTCAGTAGTATTTTTCATTGAAGAACACGATTCGTAATTTCGATTGGACAGAATGATAACTTTGGCGATTTTGTATCTGAAAGGCCTAACTCTAAACGTGGGTTTATATAGATTAAATACAGCCATGTGCACTGCACCGACGTTATTTATCGCTTAAAGGTTTACTCGCTTCTAACTCCGATGAATGTAAAGTTTGACTGATGGCTGTGTATTTACTATCATTTTTCCGTTTTCATTTTCTGCATCAAACCGCCATTATTCGCGAGAAAGTTAAAACTGCCGACATTGTGGAGCGCCAGCACCAGCAGTAGGTACCTGAGGCAGCGACAAAGGTCTGTGGGCTGCAGGAGACGCAGAATTAACCGAAAAATAAACTCAGTTCCTATATTTCTACGATCTGCAAGCGCGATTAAAAGTGCTCAACGTCAGTACCGTGTCATTATGCGAATCCGAAGCTGCTTTTACGATTTTGTGTAATCCCTTTTGGTAGTCAGTCAGTGACGCGTGTGAGAAAACGCAAACGTAAACAGCGGTGTTTGGGGGGGGGGGGGGGGGGGGGGTTCGCCATCCTGCACCGTTACACATTATCAGACATGACACGACAAGGGTGCTGACCGCAGTCTCAATTCTTCGATAAAATGAAAGTGCTTAAAAGCGTAAAATGATGGAATGCTGTGGTAGTGTTTTTTTCCTTCGAAATACACCAAGAAATCCGGCATCGCTGACCATGTTTCGGCAGACGATATGATAGCGTTTACATGACGAACCAGAAGCGGTAGCGGCAGATCGGTTTATGAAAAGCACATTCGTTAGCCGTTTGTAGAACTGTTACATAACGTTTTATATTTTGTTTGACACAATGAAAGCGATTATTAACATATCGTTACATTTTCGAAGCAGAAACACAGAGAATCAGATATTTTATTTTTACGCTAAACATTTCTCCTCCGTTCGGCATTTATAATTTTCTGCAAAAAGATATAATAATTTCCGTGTCCATTACTATATACAAGGTCCTTGGTCGTTGTGTGACAGAATGGCCCCCGTAGACATTTTTTTCGCGCTGTTTATTCCGTTCAACGTCTTATTCCTTATATCAAAGCTTACGACGGGATGTCGCATGCTGCCATCTGTCGGCCATCGACTACACTGCGTCCTCTGTAACTCCTTTCGCAGTTACCTTCTTCTGCAACACGGGGCGCCATCACAACGTCTTTCGATAGCGGTCTTTGGGGTGCGAATCATTCACTTCCAAGAAATAAAAACAGAACATTCGTACATAAAAATCTCGTGTGGTGGGCAACGAGGGAGGGTTGTAGCCTATTTGTATGAAATAAGGTAAATTGAGACAACTGTGAGCCGAGAAGACTGCCACATCAGAGAAACAGGCAGTTGCGATTTCAAATCCGCCTCCACACAGCACTAGAAATATCGTATAACGCAGTCAGGAGCCGTAGAATAAATTTCAGACTGTTTTTGTTCTCGAGCGAAGCGTTGCTCAGCGCTTTCAAATAAGTAGTAGCGTATTAAAACATGAAATAAGTTTATATTTTGTATTTCTTTTGAAAAGAATGGAAACAAATAAAGTTTTTTTTCGTCACGTTCCAACACTACCATGAACATCTTTTCTTTTTTCCTGAGAGGAAAAATATTGATTTCAATGTCAGGTGCAAGTATATTCCCTGCGAAGCTTACTTTTCAACTACTTAATATAATACGTGGCGTTAATTTCTCTTTAGTTCTTCAGTGACAGGGCACAATTCCTGGCATGGAGAACAAGAGACATAAGCAGTTAGGTGCGGCGCTGGAAGATACATCATCTGAACGGAGAAAGAGCTAAAGTAACAACCGGCGGCAGTGTTCAGAGAAAGCGGTCGCGAATCAGGTGTTGAGTGCGACGGACTACCTGGCGGATCTTGAACTGGAAAATCTGAACATGATCAGTAGCGGGAGGCAAAGGCCGGGCAAGTTCTGTTACGCAGGAAGAGTATCCATCATTCTGTGGGCGGCGATATACCACTGTGTGGACAGATTAAAGTTGCGTAACTGGTCAGTGAGTGGGACAGGATACTGGAATGCGTCTGACAACGGGCGGCAGACGCAGCATTATGCTGTGCTCACAGTTTTGGACATTAGTTCGCAGGCTTGAGTAGGGAGAGATTCCAATGTTTCTCTTAACCAGGTACACGGATTGACATGTGTCTTTTTCGTGGAAGATCAATACTTGCATATGAATTATAAAGATATGTTATGCGCCTAATACTACTAAAGATGTATCTGGCAATAGCGGGGCAACTTTGAAACGTACAAGCAAAAATGCTTGACGTTTACTGAGTGTAGAATGAGGAAAGTCGGCAACAAACGAATAACCAGACAAAAATTGAATGTAAAATTGTTAATAATCATGCCGCTCGTAAAAAAGTATTATACAGAGCGTTTAATTGATTATACTGATACCGAGAAAATACACAGGTGATCAAGGGTGAGAAACTATCGAAATGCTCGATAAAGATAAATAAATGATTGGATACAGCGAGACACATCGCGCGTGCTCTACGGAGACAGGGGTGCGATGTGTCGGCCTCAGCCGCTGTGGCCGCCATTAAGACTTGCGGAACGACTCAGCTGTCACTGCAGCCCTATGATGGCGGACATCTGTAGCCAAGTCTTAGTATTTTGTTCTTGTTTATCACGGTTGCTCAAAAAATTGAAACATTTATTCACACTATGCAGTGTGTAATTCGCCTCACCCTGTTACTGAATGTTCAGTTTATAAAGAAAAATATAAATTACCTGAAGGGCATTTCTGCTCTGGCTGGAGCAATTGTCTCCTCCACGATTGCATGATAGACGTAACACTTCTATCACGTGTGAGCATTTTGCTCACTCTTTACCTAGGAAAAATACGAGACTAGTAAAATTAATAGTCAACTTCGTCATGAATTACAGGCTCAGTTGTGCGTAGTTCGTAGGAACGTGGCAACGACGATATCTTTAGTGAGTTTGTCTGGGGTGGACGCAACATAAAACCTGGGTTTCTGTAATTGCTGGTAACTCAATCGCGTCACGAACATTATCGTTCAAAATTGTCATCGCATTAAATTAACAGAAACGTACTGTTTGACTGCCAGTTGCCGCTTTCGTTACTCCTTCCCGTTTTGATTTCTTTAATAGAATCCCAGTTACTCCGGAGAAAGCCTGAATCTTACTGCCATCATTCCGTGGCGCCAACACCAACAACCGACTGCTGATGAACCGACAGGGCTCTGTGGTCTGCAGGAGACGCAGAGTTAACGCAAAGACAAACTCGGCTTCTGCATACTACGATCTGCGTTTGCGATTAATGTCTGAGTGTGCTTGCGACCAGTACGGTGTCACCGTGCGAATCTGGTGCTGGTTTGGTGATTTTGTGGATCGCGTGCTGGCTTTCCAGTGACGTGGCGGAATGTAGGCGGTCAACCTGGCTGGGTGTCATTCAGTGAGATATGTGTAGCGTCTGTAAAAAGTGAATAATTTAAGCGGTGCTGGCTGAGCGACGTTTGCCATCCAGGAATGTTATACAGGGTGCGGAAAATCAATTTGATCAAAAGTGCAGGGCGGAAAGACAGTACGAATCATAGGAATTTGAGCGCCGCAAGTGAGAGCCGCAAATGCGTAATTTCGGCGCTACAGGAGTGTAATTAAAATCTGACATGGAGACCTCTTTACCCAAAATGAAAGGTAATTTATAGAAAATGTACGAGTGAACACAGTGTTTGCACTAACCAGTCTTCAGGATGAGAAGAAGAAAACTTTAAAACATCACATACACGTTCATCATACTTAGGCGACGCACCACACAATATTTCCTTAGAACTGAAGACAATCGCATGTCCATATTTAATACTTGAAGATGTCTTAAAAAGATCAAAGTAAATGAAAAATGAGTCACCACTTAATTAAGTAAGCGTGTCGTAGCAAGTGACATAATGATAGTCGAACTCTCACGACTCCATAGAAAGTGCTGGAAACGACAAAATGACGGAATGCGTTGGTAGCGATATAAAACTATAAAATTTAGTAGACGGCAAGTACGTGAAAGAAAGTGCGAAACGTTTAAGCAAGTAGTAAATGTATAAATGTGGTGAGAAAAGCGTCTGGCACATTATTATGGGGCAACATATTATGAGCCCCTACAGCGTCGGTATTAATGTAACGAGAGAGACAATGCACCATTGGTCAGTTCCCTATGGACTAAAAATGAAACGCAACTTTTAATGGCGTTGGTAGCATTGCTCCTATCATAGAGACGAATTAATTTTATAGTTTCTGTGATGTGGAAGTGATGACTCAGAGACCGATGAATAGTTTGATATCAGATGCTCTCCGTATCTCGATATATCACTGCGACACAGTAACCTACGAGACCGAGTTGCCCTGATTTGTTCTCCTGGCAGAGGCGAACTACATTCTATTTATTTACGGTTTTCACTGTACTGAAACGTCGTGAAATTTGCCTCAAGTCCTCCATGTAGGTATCTGATACCTGCAGCAAATTTCCATGTTTGTACTGAGCAGTCAGGAGGAACGATACGACAGAGACGACGACTACACGGGAAACAACATTCAGATAAGGAAAATTTCGCCAACCGTTTTAATCATGTGGTTACATGTTAAACAGTAATCGGCTTTGCTGGAGTGAGCAAACGTTGATATCCCGAGCTTCATAATTTTTACATCCGTGGTCTCTGCAATGCAGCTGTCCTCGACGAAGCAAACTTATCAGTCTTTGCGTAATACGAGGTGGAGACATTAACAGATGGTTTAGAGTACGGATTCCTGGCAGACGCCAGTGGAGTCGTGATGTGGTGGAGGGTGAAGACGAGATTGGAAGTAGAGCAACGTTCAAAAGTCTCGTGCTCGGCCATTGAAGCGTTCACAGCTGATTTCTTGAGTGATCAGGATTACGCTCGTTGTGGAAAGAAGTGCGAGATGGGCATTGCTGTAAACACATTTCGCCAAAAAGCTTTGGGCGTTTAGGCACGGCGACAAAACTTGTCAAAGAGTAAAAACAGACTCACACCACTGTGCACAGAATCACGGGGTATCTTGTCTCCGGCCACTGTTTGCCGTAGCCCTCGCCACTAAGCGAGAGGCTGGCTGTGGTTATAAGCACATTTCCAGGATCGATATCGCAGAGGTTGCGTGATGAGACGGAACTGCTATTAGCAGATCCGTTTGCAGAGACTGCTCTATGTAATTAATAGTAGCTGTCCCACTAATTGACGTTCACAGAAACGGACTGAGTACCAGATACACTTCCCTACGCAAGTATGTTACTGAGAAATCGGAGATTCGAATAGTAGAGAACAACTGTACCATCGCAAATGTCGTGTCAGTTGTGTTTGTCCCATATTGGGCAATCGCTTCGAGAGAGCGTGTAGATATACAAATCGCGCCGATCTGTGGTACAGCTTTGCGATGTCGACTGTTGAACCGCGACGAATGGTACGTTTAAGAAGAGGACATAAAAATGACAACATTTGTTTTCGTGGTCATTCAAATAAATCGCGGGATTGTTTTAATATATACCAAAAATGTGGAACCGACTACGGTAGAATTTGGAGATATAAGACGCTGCAGGAATAAAATCAGCATGTTGGCAACAGACGTCACGTAATCCGTTGGTCGAGGCGAACACAAAGCCGTGAGGAGTACAAGTTTTGCGCTTGTAGCCCAGTGAGTAAACACGATCGGACAGATATCCGCCGATTACACGCTTTCCAAGTGTGTTAAAACCTGTAGTAAAAGAAAAGTTGTATTAAATGAAAAAATCGTCTGTCCAGAAATTCATGGCTCTTTTGAGAGTAGTTACCGTGTTATTCTAGTGAGAAGCATAAAGGCCGGGCTCCCCCGATTTCAGGGCTAGCATATGTGGCAGTGCGCAGCCGTTCATAATGAATGAGACGCGAGTGTGGATGTTATGACGTCACTGTGGTGTACGAGCAAGTAACTCCGGCCGTGGTCTCTAGTTAATGAAGTACTGTCGCAAAGAGACTGCACAGCTACGCACTAAGCTCTCGATAATACGAGATACAGTAATAACAACAACTCATTCTCTATCCATTATCATCACGACAATTGTAACACTCTTTTAGTGAGTGGCCGATTATGTAAAGGGCCACAGCACCACGTCGCAATGGAAGGTGCCAAATTAAGCAAAACATCTCAAGCAATCAGCTCCTAAAACAAAAGTTTAGGCCAGATTAATTATACGTAAGCGACAGAGTTGCAGACGGTAACATAAACACCTCTGAGACGATTTTAGAGTGTATTGAAGCTAGAGCCAAACAAAAAGTATGCCCTTGAAATTCCTTAACTTCCTAAAACGACGGTCTTTTTCGAGTGCTACATGTCTTCTCTTAGTGTGGCCAACAACAGGCCAAGCTGTGTCGGCTCTATAATAGATGCAAACCTTCACAAGTTGCTTTCTCGGTAAGAAAATTTGTCTCCGATGCTGGTTTGACGACGGTGTTTCCTGCACTGCTAATGGCGCATTTGATTGCCGGCGGCCACAAACACATGTGAAAACAGTGAGGGTATTAGGAAACCTGAATATGCGTAGGACGATAATGCGAGAAAACAGTTAGTAATAAATGTAAATATTCGCCGTAGTGTTTTGGCAACATTATTTGCGTTATTTATATTCAGGTAAAACCAAGGAACATCTGTTCCGTGAGAAGACAGGCCGCAGAGACGAGAGTGTACAGCAATAACTTGTTCCGTCACGGCGGCTGCTGCCTTAGCGTTGGGAAGCTGCAGAGGCTCTCCTAGACTCGATAACTTTTAACCCGTGGTGGAAGCAGCGTCGCAGACATCGACACCTTGTTTGCCAGCACGGCTGTAGTCGACTGGTCCAGAAAGAGGCGACGGGGAGATTCGTCCGAACTTCGGTTTGTTATTCACGGCTAATCCGGCGAAGAACGCCGAAAGCGAGTGTATGAGCAATGTAGCTGCGGTACACTCCGTTCCCATTTGTAACGGAAGTTTCGGCACGGTTCTAAGTCTCTGTAATTGTTCGTTTACGTATTACTGAAGAAACGAAAGCCTCTGAACTAATTACGATGGTGAGTTTACAAAACATTCAGCTTTACGAAGACAACGGCTATGGAAATTACTCTCTCTTATATAAGTTAATATCATTTTCTAGCGACCAGTATCATGGGTAGTTTCTGTTGGAACGAACGACGACTTTTGCGATTCGGTTTCTACGTCTGCATACGAGTTTCAGCCGCTGTTTCAGAGCGATAAAACATTATCAATCCCTGTTAACAGGGAGCTCACACAACGTTTGTGAATGCCAACATGATAATTAAGCAGTAACAAGACGAAAAATCTTTTTAGCTCGTCAATTACTATTGCGAAAATATTGAAATGCTTTTATATGCGGAAAGTGTTTAATATAGCAGACAATCGTTTGCTACAGGAAGGTGGAAGTGTTACGCAAGCACGACGCCACAAGTGATTAGTGGAAGTGGGTAGTATTTTTCATTGAAGAATACGTTGCGTAATTTCGATTGGACAGAATGATTACTTTTGCGAGTTTGTGTGTGGAAGGCCTAACTCTAAATGAGGGTTTAAATGGACAACATACAGTTATGTGTGCCCCATCGACGTTGTTTATCGTTTAAAGGTTTATCGTTTACATGTAAAGTTTGATTGGTGGTTGTGCATTTACTATAATATCTCCGTTTTCATTTTCTCCATAAAACCGCCATTGTCAGCGAGCAAGTGATAAACTGCCGACATTGTGGAGCGCCAGCAGCAACAATAGGTCGCTGGGGCAGCGACAAAGCACTGTGGGCTGCAGCAGACGCAGAATTAACGAAAAAATAAACTCAGCTTTATCTTTCCACGATCTGCAACCGCGATTAAAAGTGCCCAACGTCAGTACCGTGTCAGTATGCGAATGCGACGCTGGTTTTACGATTTTGTGTAACCCGTGCTGGCGTTCGAGTGGCGTCACTTTTGGTAGTCAGTCACTGACGTGTGTGAAAAAACGCAAACTTAAGCAGTGGCGGTTGGGCGGGGTTTTGTCATCCTGCACTGTTACACATTATCAGACATGACCAGGGTGCTGACCGCAGTCTCAAATCTTCGATGAAATGAAAGTGCTTAAAACCGTAAAATGATGGAACGCTGTGGTAGTGTTTTTTTCCTTCAAAATACAATACGAAATCCGGCATCGGTGACCAGGTTTCGGGAGTCGATATGATAGTGTTTACCTGACGAACCAGAAGCGGTAGCGGCAGTTCGGTTTATGGAAAGCACATTCGTTAGCCGTTTGTAGAACTGTTTAATAACGTTTATATTTTGTTTGACAGAATGGAAGCGATTATTAACATACCGTTACTTGCTCGAAACGGGAACACAAGAGATTCAAATATTTTATTTTTACGCTAAACATTCTCCTCCGTTCGACATTTATAATTTACTATAAAAAGGTATCAGAATATCAGTGTCCATGTTATACACAATGGAGCCCGTAGACATCTTTTTCGCGCTGTTTATTCCGTTTCACCGTCATATTCCCTATATCAAAGCTTAATATGGCAAGTCGCATGCTGCCATCTGTCGGCCAGCGACTACACTGCGTCCTCTGTAACTCCTTTCGCAGTTACCTTCTTCTGCAACACGGGGCGCCATCACAGCGTATACCGCTGATTCGGGTGTGAATCAGGTACTTTCAAGAAATAAAAGCAGAATATCCGTACATCGAAATCTCTTGTTGTGGACGCCGAGGGAAGGCTGTACCCTATTTGTATGACAGAAGGTAAAATGAGACAACTGTGAGTGGACAAGACTGCCACACCAGAGAAACGGGCGGCTGCGATTTCAAATCCGCCTCCACACAGCACCAGAGAATATCGTATAACGCAGTCTGGAGCCGTAGAATAAATTTCAGACTGTTTTCGTTCTCGAGCGAAGCGTTGGTCAGCACTTTCAAATAAGTAGTAGCATATTAAAACATAAGATAAGTTTATATTTCGTATTTCTTTTGAAAAGAATGGAAATAAATAAAATTTTTCGTCACATTCCAACACTCCCCGGAACATCTTTTTTTTTTTCCTGAGAGGAAAAAAATTGATTTCAATGTCAGGTGCAAGTATACTGCCTACGAAGTGTACTTTTCAACTACTCAAAATAATACGTGGCATTAATTTCTCTTTAGTTCTTCAGTAAAAGGTCACAATTCGTAGCAAGGAGTAACAAGAGGCATAAGCAGTTAGGTGCGACGCTGGAAGATAGATCATCTGAATGGAGAAAGAGCCAAATTAACAACCGGCGGCAGTCTATAGAGAAAGCGGTCGCGGACAGCGTGTTACGAGCGATCGACTGTCTGGCGGATCTTGAAACGGAAAATCTGAACTACATCGACAGCAGCGGGAGGCAAAGAGCGGAAAAGTTGTGTTACGTAGGCAGAGTATCCAGGAATCTGTGGGCGGCGATATGGCCCCGGGTGGACAGATTAAAATCGGCGTAACTGGTCAGTGAGTGGGACACGTTACTGGAATGCATCTTACAACTGGCAGCAGACGCGAAATGACGTCTGCCTTTTTCGTGGAAGATCAAGTTTTGCTTGCAAATCATACAGACGTGTTAAGCACCTAATACTACTAGAAATGTACCTTGTAAAGGCGGGCCAAGTTTCATAGGTGAACGTAATTTGCTTGACGCTGGGTTTAGAATGAGGAAATACAGTAACTAACGAACAAGTACCCGACAAAATTGAATGTAAAATTGTTAATAATCGTGCCGCTCGTAAAAAAGTATTATACAGAGCGTTTAAATTGATTGTATTGATACCGAGAAAATATACTGGAGTTCAAAGGTGAGTAAATATTGAAATGCTCGATAAAGGGAAATAAGTGATTAGATACAGCAAAACACGTCGTGCGTTGTCTTGGAGACAGGGGTGCCTTGTGAAGTCACCCCACACTGTGGGCTGCTGCTGCATCTGTGGACGAGCCTCGGCAGCCGTGGCCGCCATTAAGATTTCACGAATGGCTCAGCTGCCACTGCAAGTCGGTGATGGCAGATATCTGTAGCCGAGTCTCAGTATTTTGTGCCCGTTGTTCTTTGTTGGAAAATCGCAGCTTTCATTCACACTATGCAGTACTTAACTCGGTTCGCCCTTTTACTAAATATTCAGTTTATACAGTGAAGTATGAATTACATGCAAAGGTAATTGTAAAATCATTCCTGTGTCGGAAAAAGAAATGCTCTGGCTGGAGGAATTGTTTCCAGGATGATTGCATGATGGACGCAAGACTGCTTTATCGTGTGACCATTGTGCTAATTCTTTACCTTAAAAAAATGCGAGAGTAGTAGTAGAAATAGTCAACTTGGTCATGAATTACAGGCTCAGTTATGTGTAGTTCATTGGAAATAGTACAATTCCGTTGTGTTTAAAGTGAAACTTGGCACGGACGATAACTATAGTGAGTTTGTCTGTGGAGGGCCCAACTTAAAACCTGGGTTTCTGTAATTGCTGGTAACGCAGTCGCATCACCAAAGTTATCATTCAAAATTGTCATCGCATTAAACTACCAGAAACGTAGTGTTTGATTCCGAGTTGCCTCATTCGTTACTTCTTTCTGTTTTCATTCCTTTAACAGAGCCCCAGTTACTCCGGAGAAAGTCTAAATGTAACTGCCATCATCCCGTGGTGCCAACAGCAACAATCGACCGCTGATGCAGCGACAGAGCTCTGTGGTCTGCGGGAGACGGAGAATTAACGGAAAGATAAACTCAGCTTCTACATTACTATGATCTGCAATTGCGATTAATGTCCGAATGTGCTTACAACCAGTACAGTGTCACTATGCGAATCCGCTGCTGGTTTCGTGATTTTGTGGATGGCGCGCTGGCTTTCCAGCGACATGGCGGAATATATGCGGACAAGCTGGCTTGGTGTCATTCAGTGACATATGTGTAACGAACGTATAAAGCGAATAATTGAAACAGTGCTATTTGAGCGAGGTTTGCCATCTAGCACCGTTATACAGGGCATGGAGAAACAAAAGTGCAGGGCGGAAGGACAGCATGAAACATAGGAATGCGTGTATGGCAACTAAGAGTCGTAAATGCATATTTTCAGCGCTACGGGAACGTAATTGAAATCTGCCATACTGAGGCCCTTGTTCAAAATGATAGGTATTTTACAGAAAACGTATACATAAACAGAATGTTTGGACTAACCAGACGTCACGACGAGAACAAGATAAATTTCAAGCGTCACAAACACGTGTATCTCATTTAGCTGACGAACGAGACAGTACTTCTTCAGAAATGAGGACAATCACATGCCCATGTTTCTTGTTGGAGTATATTTAAAAAAAGTGAAAATGAGTGAAAAATGAGCCACCACTTAATTAACAGTAGTATGTATAGAGAATGTTCTAACTGACCACCGTTTCCATGCTGCCGTACCGCCTTAAATATTTAACTGCGACCTGTATTTTCTATACTCAGATTCCTTCGTTTGGCGCTCTCTTTGTGCCCTACGCTTTTGGTCAAATAGTTTTTCCGCCCTGTATATGCCAGACGATGCGTTACAGAATGTTGTTCGAATTCTCAGGAGTCCAGTACACTTAATCGTTCGTAGGATGTGCTAACAACGGCAAAATGTCAGAATGCGTCGGTAGCGATTTGTAACTATAGAGTTCAGTAGACAGTAACTATGTAAAAGGAAATGTGACACGTATAACTAGGCACTACGGAATTAGACGTGTAATATGTTTTCTGATTACAAAAAGTTCTCTAGTGGAGCGGTAACCGCATAAATGTAGTGACAAGCGTGTGTGTCACGCTATTATGGAGCAACGTATGAGACCCCACAGAATCGGTATTAGTGAAAGCATGCACCGTTGCTCAGTTGCCAAAGCGTTCGAAATTAAAACACTTAACTGGGTCTATGACATTGGAGCTATCGTCGTGAATGAAGACGAAATAAATTTATAGTGTCTATGATGTGGAAGTGATGATTCAGAGACTGATGAATACGGTGAAATTAATTTCTCTCTCTCTCTCTCTTTTTTTTTTTTTTTTTTTTTTTTTGATAAATACGAGCGACACTATGGAACCAAGTAGCCGCTATTCCTCCTCCTGACCAGAGGCAAACACTATTCTACTTATTAACTGTTTTGACAATACTGAAATGTGGTGAATATCGCTTCTAGGCCTCCATCAAGGTGGGCTAACAGAATCGGATACCTGCCGCGAGTTTCCATGTTTGTACTGAGCAGTCAAGATGAAAGGCGCGACAGAGACGGCGACCACGCGGGACACAACATTGGGATGCCCAAAATTTCGGAAACCACTTTTCTGTAGTCATGTTTACATGTTAAACCTTAACCGATTCTACTAGCCGGAACGAACGTCTGCGGTACGTCCCAACATTCTTATGTATCAGACCCATGGTCTCCGCTGAGCAAACTATCGACGATGAAACAAATACAAAATATAAACTTATTTTATCTTTTCATGTGCTACTACTTATTTGAAAGCTCTGAGCAACGCTTCGCTCGAGAACGAAAACAGTGTGAAATTTATTCTACGACTCCTGACTGCGTTATACGATATTCTCTGGTGCTGTGTGGAGGCGGATCGGAAATCGCAACTGCCTGTTTCTCTGATGTGGCAGTCTTGTCGGCTCACAGTTGTCTCAATTTACCTTCTTTCATACAAATAGGCTACAGCCCTCCCTCGTTGCCCACTACAAAAGATTTTTATGTACGAATGTTCTGTTTTTATTTCTTGGAAGTGCGTGATTCGCACCCCAAAGAGCGCTATCGAAAGACGTTCTGATGGCGCCCCGTGTTGCAGAAGAAGGTAACTGCGAAAGGAGTTACAGAGGACGCAGTGCAGTCGATGACCGACAGATGGCAGCATGCGACTTCCCGTCTTAACTTTTGATATAAGGAATGAGACGTTGAACGGAATAAATAGCGCGAAAAAAATGTCTACGAGGGCCATTCTGTCACACAACGACCAAGGACCTTGTATATAGTACTGGACACGGAAATTGTTATATCTTTTTGCAGAAAATTATAAATGTCGATCGGAGGAAAAATCTTTAGCGTAAAAATAAAATATTTGATTCTCTGTTTCCGCTTCGAAAAAGTAACGATATGTTAATAATCGCTTTCATTGTGTCAAACGAAATATAAAACGTTATTTAACAGTTCTACAAACGGCTAACGAGTGTGCTTTTCATAAACCGATCTGCCACTACCGCTTCTGGTTCGTCATGTAAACGCTATCATATCGACTGCTGAAACATGGTCACCGATGCCGGATTTCTTGCTGTATTTCGAAGGAAAAAAACACTACCACGGTATTCCATCATTTTACGGTTTTAAGCACTTTCATTTTATCGAAGAATTGAGACTGAGGTCAGCACCCTTGTCGTGTCATGTCTGATAATGTGTAACGTTGCAGGATGGCGAAACCCCCCCCAACCGCCACTGCTTACGTTTTGTGGCGAAATAAATAAAAAACATTTTACATTTTTAATTCCACGTCATTGTTGATTTAATCAGAGTTCTCACCTTAGACGTAGAATTAGTCCTTCTGCCACAATATTAATTCATTAGTCGCCATCGATGTTCTTCTCTTTGTTGACCGTGTGTACCATCATGAGTCGGCATCGGTTCACTTCACGAAGACGGTGGAAACCAAGGAATACTATGCTACGTCGCTATAAATAATTTTCGTAACACTTCGATACTTTTCACTATTTTTTATTCACAACAAAATAAGACTTGCTGTGCTCGTCGCACAAACCATAATTACCAACCATATGGCTGCCTTTCCGCACAGTCCAAAAATCACGTCCATCCTCCACAAGGCAACAATCGAAAGTTTCCCTTAGCTCCTTGGAGTATCAAACAAAAGAGAATCCAATGTGAACTTTACAAAGATTATAATATACATGCCTCTAATTTATCTTTGGCGCAGCTTTTAAGATATCGTATGTCTCTGCATAGGAATGTGTCATTACAACTGCCCCCCTACTGTATACTGTCACTAGAAAATTTTATTTGATTGACAGGATACAGTAGTCGACCTTGCAATTGATAGGTTTGGGGGTCTTTTATTTACACACTTCATTTTTATTGTCTCATTTTCATGGCACTGTGAATTCTTTGGTATTTCTGAGTGTGTGTCAGTTTTTTGGTATACTTATGCTAATATTTACAAACCTTAATCCTAATATACAAAGTTCTGGTTAATACTGAGAAAATGACATCATGTAGTAAAGTTTGTACAATAAAATATACACTGAATACAACGTTACATACAAATGTTTCCTTCCTCATCAGAGGTGAAAATTAAGTCCTTGTATTGCCTTCTGTATTTATTCTGGGGCGACGAGCTTGGTTCGCTAGCCCGTGTTGAATATGGGCGGGTGATACGCGCGCCTGATTGTTTGGTCGTCCGTTAGCTGGCGACGTTGGTTGAATGCGCGCGCCAGTGCACTGAATATACACCGACGTGCGGGTACCGTCAAGACTTCCGAACCTCAGTATGCGTGTGCTTTTTGTAGTTCCTTCCAGTACTTAGACTGGATACAACGAGGTACATTGGAATATGTGCCCCGAACAACACACCACACTATGTGCGAGGCGGAGGACGATCCCGTCGATGCAGCTCCTGGTAAGAAGCGTACCATGTCAAACTTGTTTGGCATTGTCCTTTCCTACTGTGACGCCATGGGTCGTTTGACGATACAAGCTTCAATTTTCGATGTCACTTGTTTAGGGTCGCTGACATTTGCAACGTAGCACTACTTTGCACAATTTTAATTTCTACACACACACCACTTTAACCGCGAGTATTGCGATCGAAACTTCCTTTTCACTACACTTTTTTTTTCTTCGCATTAACCCCTTTTACCTATTGTACTGAGATTTATTCCCCTCAATACTTCTGGTCAATGCACATAATTTGTAAGTCACGGGACTTGGCATGAAATACAAAATACATCACATACAATGGAATAACATATAATACATACAATACATTGTTTACATTAACTGCAGGAAAAAACTATAGACTAAAATTGAAAAAATTTTTGACCACTCATAGTGGCTTCTTCGTCTTGGATTTTACTGACACACAAACTCGCCTTTTCCCATTAATCTGTTAGAAGGAACAAGTCCTTTGTTTTCCTTCTTGAACTCGAGTATAAGTTAAGGTTTACCTCCATTACGTATTCTTCACACGCAACGACATGCATCAGCATGCAGAGAATACAGCTGTAGCCGCTCCACTGAAGCTTGGGAAGTGAATTTTCTACCTTCTACTTAGGGTAGTGGCAACGACTACGTGTATGCTACGGTTTTTTGGGTATAAAATCTGAAAATGCACGAAATAATCATTTGTATGCAGCATAACCCTAATAAAACTTCCTACCTTAACATAGACATATAAACATAAAATTTTGAAGTTCAGGGTGTAGCTACTATTAATATGTACAGTGTTTCACAATAGCGGCGCGCCCTTGTGTGCGTGTATCATTTTCAATTAAAGTGCGCTTATAGGCGTCTTGTGTTATCATGGGAGAAAAAATACAGACATTTTAATGCATCGGTTGTCATAAAAATCTATGTACACGAACAATCAGACTTTCATAGCTTCAGTGCAGCATGAAATTCTTTATGACGTTTTGTTCATAATTCATTTTATAGGCGATTCCTTTGCTTACAGGTCGTCGATCACACTACTTACCTGTTTCTCGTATAGCGGCATGTCATTTTCATTCTTTGTGACCGTAAATCGTTATATGTATGAAAGATATAATTTTAACATGATTTATCCTTTCATGTTTCAAGTGGGTAAAGTAATTCATACCTTCCTTTTGCATACATGAGTGAAGCATCGCTAATGTTACACTTTGTATCAGGTTTTTCGCATTTTCTCGTAAACTCGTAGAGTCTTACGGTTTTAATTAAGTTGTTTCTTGACGTTAGGTATACCTCTTTATACGAGGTTCTCTTAGAGTTTAATTTTCCTTATACACTTCTACGTTGTTTAAGTTCAGTACATGTACAGGGCTTCTTTCGCCTTTCACACATTCATACATACGTTTATATACAAAAAAATATCTACCACTATAATATACACTTTGCTGGTGGGGCCCTTTTTCGGTACCCTGCACCATTCCTTCAATATTCCAAAATAATTCAGGGTGTGCTGAGCATCGTCCCTTATACTAATAATACTTACAACTAAATATTTCTTCTTACATACATACCTGCCTTACAGTCCATTAATGCGCAACATTCCCTATTTTCCTCCTTTACACTTTAGCTTTCGTACATGTACCCTCGTGTATAGCTTATATATTCTACAAAGTTGTTTGCTGAGTGCTTCAGGTGTTTCCTAACGTTAATGTGTGTCTCTCTCTCTATAAACCCTAGGTATTTGTTTTGAGAGCGATTCAGTTCATTACTCACGCTGCATAGATCTGTTTATTATTATCCTATTTTAAAGCTTGTGTCACTCTTTTCCTTAGTCACAAAAATTCCCGCGTTTACCTTGTTGTTCATTCTGAAAATCGCCCGCTACTGTGTAATGTAAATGCATGCGTTACCTCTTTTCTTTCCTCTTTGCTGCTTTTTCCCTATATGCAATTGTGTGCTGTTCTCGTGTACATAGCCTTTCTTCCGGTTATATATCTGCATTATTTATTTATTTATTTATTTTTCTATTTTCTTTCTCCTTCCGTACAAGCTAAGATTTTACTCAGTATAATACAATATTACAATATTACAATACCGTCCATGACCAGTATGTACTTGTATGTTCACTTTTATTACGTAATACCAGCTTATAATTAAATTTTCTAAGTTACTATTTACAAGAATTGTGTACCCTTTCCTTTCTTGTTTTTGAATGACTTTCGTCTCTGTGTCTCATAGTAAGAGTGGTCTCAAAACTTTTAAACTTTCCGCGCATGCGCGCTTACGTACCACGACTGGACTGTAGGTGCGGGGAAAACTCTGCATTGTTGGTGAACATTATTCGTGATAGCCACCATCGTGTAATAGTCACGTGACACCTGGACTCGACCGCGCATGCGCCTTTGCGCTTTGTATACGCTCAGCTGATCGGACATGGAAGGGGGAAGATTTCTCCCCGGCTCGCTGCCTACAGCGCGGCCAATGACCTCGTCTTGACATGCAGCTATCG
The DNA here is from genome assembly GCF_021461385.2 of Schistocerca piceifrons. Classification (NCBI taxonomy): domain Eukaryota; kingdom Metazoa; phylum Arthropoda; class Insecta; order Orthoptera; family Acrididae; genus Schistocerca; species Schistocerca piceifrons. The sequence continues at coordinate 69,321,447 of NC_060148.1, read as the reverse complement.
CGTGCTCCTGAGCTGAGCGTTGGATTGCAACTTCGACGTGTGGTTTGCTGCTCGTCTCCAGCGAACAAACTCTGACCTTCGCGCTAATTTGTCTTTGTTCCCCTCTCTTAAATAACTGAGTTAGACTACAAAAGTACTGTATGGTTTATTTTATAGTGTTAAGACTCACAGTAACACATGTTTCATTAGGTTTGGTTAAATATGCGTTTTTAAGCTGGCATATGCCCCCAGTTGTTCGCAAGTTTCTTAGGTTAATGACAGCAATTTTACTATGTGATCCAAGGTTGTACAATTTCAATTTTGCTAAAATAACATATAACCTTTAATGAAAAAATTCCTTGATGTCCTTGTGGGGGTATAACCCTTTCACCTTGCCCGTTCGTGTGTTACCCAACAGATAACATCCTGGGTGAGGTCTGTCTATTTTAATGAAAGGGCCATCATACAACAACTGCCACTTAATACTTTGTGACTTGTTACCTACAGCTGTCAAGATTTTACAATTTTCCGTTGGCAACACTGGTACTTTTAATACTTTCGAAACTTCTTTAAATAAACTGTTAGAAATAATATTCGTAGATGCGCCTGTATCTAAAATTACGTTGGTAATTATAGTTCCTATCTTTGCTGTTATTACAGCCTGCACGAGGTCACTTACCTTGTCCGGTGCTTTCATCTCTTCTTCACATAGATCGTCTTCCACGGTCGCATCCTGATCATATCTTAAAAATAATTGTCTAAGATGTAATGTGTGCTTGTTTGTGCCCCCTGTTGTCAAATCGGTCGGCCGGTGGGGGCTCATTACGACCGATTGTTGTTTACCAGGGGAGACAACGGCGTTGCTTCAGTACTGTCCGTTACCTCTACAAAGTGTACTGAGTGGTTATTCTGTCGCCAATTAGTTTCCGGACCGCTGCGTGCAACATTTTCTTGCGACCGGCCGTCGCTATTCCTCCTTGGTCTATCATTCCTATTACTGTAACTATTGTAATTTTCATTTGTGTGCCGCCTTTCATCACGCGGGCCTGACCAATCATTCACGTGATTTCTATCATTTCCATACCGGCGTGGACCGTAATCTGTACTATACCTTCGGTCTTCACGTCTCTGTGGCGCCGAATTCCTCCGATTCCCGTAATTCCAGGTTCCATTATTTGGCCTTGTCGCATACGGATGCCAACTGTGTGGGTTTTGTCCACTGCCATTAAAATGATATCCGTTACCGTTGTTTTGATTGGTTCCGGAATATTCATTCCGATTACTTGTGCTCGGCTCTTCGTATATTAGATCAATAGAGTCAAGCACGGAAAGAAAGTAGTCAAGGTCGTTTTCCGGTATGGTTACCAATTTTTCGCGTAAATTCGCGGGTAGTCTGTTTTTCAGAATTTTGAGAACGTCTACGTGCGGTATTGGATTGTTCCAATAGCGCGTCTTATTCAAGTACTTTTCGAAATACTTTCTCAACCCGCCGTTTTTGAGGTTGAACGGTTGTGGGTTGAATACTTCACGGCGCAGTCTTTCTTGGACCCCAGCAGTCCAATATTTCTCCAAGAAAGCCCGTTCAAATTGTTCGTAGGTGACGCACTGTTCAGCCATGTCTGTGGCCCACAAAAGTGCGTCGCCTTGTGTGAAGCCTACTACATATCTAATCTTCTGTGCCTCAGTCCAGTTTCTTGGTAAGACATTTTTAAATGCTCTTACAAATACGACTGGATGAGTTTTTCTGGATTCTGTGGAGAAAACTGGAAACTGTCTATGTTTCAACAGGCTCTCATCGACTAGAATCGTCGAGATGCAAGGCGACACGCCTACTGCCTGTTGCAGCACCGCGTTTGGCGAATAGCCATTGTTTGCCTGTGCCGGTGCGTGCACATACGCCGGACAGGGCGCGTGATGTTCTGCGTTATTGACATCGTAATCTGGCACGGGCGAATAAGTGTCGCGCTGCTTGTTGCTTAACGTAGGCAAGTCATTTGAAACGTTTAGTCTACCAGCAATTTCCTTACGTATTCTGTCCTCGGCTACTTTGATTTCATTACCTAATTTTTCAAAAAGTTTTGTTTCCCGGTCAGTTATTGATTCATTTACATTACCGTTTTCTAAAGTTTCATTTATTTTGATAATGTCGGCGTTGATACGTCGAGTCTCCTGTTTCAGAAAACCGACTTCTTCGTTAACTTTATTAACTTGGTCAGGTATTTCTTCACATGCGGACTGTACTCTTGTTAAATTTAATTGAATAGCCTGTACGTTTTCATGTATTTCTTTTTGTACGGTTTGTGTTTGATTGTGTGTTTCTACTATTTCTGACAGTTCCTGTTCCTGTTTGGTTGTAAGATCTGACAATTTCTTTTCTAAGTCATTTGCCAATACATTGTATACACTATTGACGGTTTTGATGACTTTGTCTTCGATCTTTTGATCGATTTCATTGGTGAGTTTATTTAAGCGTTGATCGAAATGTCTGTGTATGTTTTCAAATTGCGTGTTTACACTTGAAAACTGCTGTTGGAACCCAATTTCCATGTTTGACAATTTTGTGTTTGTCATTATTTCTAGATTCGCCAGTTTCTCGCTCACATTTGACATCAGACTATATAATGCCTCAAGCGTAACTGACGAAGCTTGTGTGTTTGTATTTATGCCATTATTTGTTGCCATTGTTTCTCTGCCACGGTCTGATTGAATCGAAACCGGGCTAGGTTCACTGACTTCACGCGAAATATTTTCATCTGATCTGGTAATCGATGCTTCATCGACTGTGCACAAGGTTTCATTTGCAAGTGGTTCGTTATTGTTAATCCCTGTGGAGTGCAATTGAATTGTATTTACTTCTACATTATGTTGTGCTGAAAAACTAATTGCGTCATCATTTACGTCACTATTGTCAGAATCGGTGACGTGTCCATGAACATTTGTTAAATTAAAGTTCTCCGATTCCATTGTGAAGATATTATTTTTATCTGTACTTTACTGTTAATCTAAATCTTTAAATTCTCTCGCAGTTGAATTAATAAAAATATCTCGCGATTGTTATTTGTTGCGCATCGGAAATTTACAAGATGGCGCACTACGTCTTCTAATTCTGCGATTGTTGAACATAAAAAGTAATTATCAAAGTGTAATTGTGTGTTGCCACAAACACTACCAGGATTTTAATATGGACAGGAAAAGGTTCTGCTTTAAGTGGAGCTAAGCCAAGGTGCAGCCACTGCATGCGTTTGCGCTTTCCTACCTTAATTCCGACTGAACTGCATCACTCACGATTACGTTAGTTTTGTAAATCCTTGTCCTTGTTCCTTCTGGTTATTGTGCCATCCGTTTATACAGTTAATATTGTTTCGCTTTATTCGTCATTTTCCATGTGCGTCATGTAACAGAGAAACAGTAATTAGTACAAGTACATTTGTAGCACAACAATGAAGTACTTACTCTTTGTTCCACCAGCACTATCCTGTCACGGTCGCCAGTGTGGCGAAATAAATAAAAAACATTTTACATTTTTAATTCCACGTCATTGTTGATTTAATCAGAGTTCTCACCTTAGACGTAGAATTAGTCCTTCTGCCACAATATTAATTCATTAGTCGCCATCGATGTTCTTCTCTTTGTTGACCGTGTGTACCATCATGAGTCGGCATCGGTTCACTTCACGAAGACGGTGGAAACCAAGGAATACTATGCTACGTCGCTATAAATAATTTTCGTAACACTTCGATACTTTTCACTATTTTTTATTCACAACAAAATAAGACTTGCTGTGCTCGTCGCACAAACCATAATTACCAACCATATGGCTGCCTTTCCGCACAGTCCAAAAATCACGTCCATCCTCCACAAGGCAACAATCGAAAGTTTCCCTTAGCTCCTTGGAGTATCAAACAAAAGAGAATCCAATGTGAACTTTACAAAGATTATAATATACATGCCTCTAATTTATCTTTGGCGCAGCTTTTAAGATATCGTATGTCTCTGCATAGGAATGTGTCATTACAGTTTGCGTTTTTTCACACACGTCAGTGACTGACTACCAAAAGGGATTACACAAAATCGTAAGAGCAGCGTCGGATTCGCATAATGACACGGTACTGACGTTGAGCACTTTTAATCGCGCTAGCAGACCGTAGAAATATAGAAACTGAGTTTATTTTTCCGTTAATTCTGCGTCTCCTGCTGCCCACAGACCTTTGTCGCTGCCTCAGGTACCTATTGCTGGTGCTGGCGCTCCACAATGTCGGCAGTTTTAACTTTCTCGCGAATAATGGCGGTTTGATGCAGAAAATGAAAACGGAAAAATGATAGTAAATGCACAGCCATCAGTCAAACTTTACATTCATCGGACTTAGAAGCGAGTAAACCTTTAAGCGATAAATAACGTCGTTGGAGCGCACATGGTTGTATTTAATCTATATAAACCCACGTTTAGAGTTAGGCCTTTCAGACGCAAAATCGCCAAAGTTATCATTCTGTCCAATCGAAATTACGCATTGTATTCTTCAATGAAAAATACTACTGACTCCCAGTAATCACTTGTGGCGTCATGCTTGCATAACACTTCCACCTCCCTACAGCAAACTATTGTGTGCTATATTACACACTCTGTTCGCATTTGAAAGCATTTCAATATTTTCGCAATAGTAATGGACGAGCTATAAAGATTCAACGTCTTCTTCCTTCTTACTTATCTTGTTGGCATTCACATACATAATGTGAGTGCCGAGCACCGATTTGTTCACGTGGAGAGACAATGATTTATTGCTCTGAAACAGCGGCTAAAACTCGTATGCAGACGTGGAAAGTAACAATCTATCGTATTCGTCACCAGGAAATGATACTAACTGATATAATCGACAATAATTTCCATAATCGTTCTCTTTCCAAAGCTAAATGTTTCGTAGAGTCATCATCGTAATTTGTTCAGAGGTTTTCGTTTCTTCAGCAGTACATAAACGAACAATTACAAAGAGGTGAATTTCTAAAACGTCGCGAAAGCAGTACTGCGCCGAAAATTTCGTTACAACTGCGAACGGAGTGTCTCCCAGCGGCATTCTGGATACAAATGCTTTCGGCGTGTTTGCCGCGTAAGATTTGAATAAGAAATCAAGATTCGGACGAATCTCTCCATCGTCTCTTTCTGCACCAGCCGGTTGCAGCCGTGCTGCCAAAGAAGGCGTCGATGTCTGCGACGCTGCTTCCCCCCCATGCTCGAATCGCAACCAAGTCGGGGAAATCCTCTGCTGCCTCTCGAGGAAAGACGGTAGCCGCGGTGCCGGTGCAAGCTTCTGCTCTACGTTCCCATCTCTTGCGGCCTGCCTTTCCACGGAACTGATGTACCTTGGTTTTACCTCTATAAATAACGCAACTAATTTTACCTAAAATACTACAGTGAATATTTACATTTATTGCTAACTGTTTTATCGCATTATCGTCCAAAGCATATTCAGGTTTCGTAATACCCTCTATGTTTTCACACGTGTTCTTGGCCGCGGGCAAGCAAATTGCACCATTAGCAGAGCAGGAAACTCACCACCGTAAAAGCAGAGACGAATTTGCTTACCTGGAAAGCTGCCTATGGCATTATGTATTCTGGAACCGACACAGCTTGGTCTGTTATTCGCCACGCTAAGAAAATACATTTGGCTCTCGAAAAGTTCCGTCGTTTTAGGAAGTTAAGGAATTTCAAGAGCATACTTTTTGTTTGTCTCTAGCTTTAGTACACTCTAGAAACATCTCAGTGGTGTGTATGTAACCGTTTGCAACCCTGTTGCTTACATGTATTTATTCAGGCCTTACTTGTGTTGTAAGGGCTGACTGCTTGACATGTTTTCCTTGATGCATGATTTTCTGAAGAGGTGATTGTTTCCGTTTAGTACGACACTTTTTTTCCTAGTGTATGTGTTAACCCTCTTTGAAAGCGTGCAAATGGCGGATATCTGGCCGATCGTTTTTAAGTCACAAGCGCAAACCTTATACTCCTTATGGTTTCAAAATTCTAACGTAGTCTGTTTCACATTCTTGGTATACATTAAAACAATTCCGCAATGTTTTTTGAAAAACCAAGAAAATAAAAGTTGTCATTATTTATACCCTCTTGTTAAACGTGCCATTCGTCGTGTTTCAACAGACGGCGTCGCAATGCTGTACCACACATCGATGCGATTTGTATACCTAGATACTCTCTCGAAGTCATTGCCCAATATGGGACAAACACGTCTGCGGGACATTTGCGATGATAGAATCGTTCTCTACTATTCGAATCTTCGATTTCTCCGTAATATACTTACATTAGGAAGCGTATCTGGTACCCAGTCCGTTTCTGTGAACGTCAAAAAGTAGACATCTTCAACTTTTGTAGTCCTGTCTTCCTCAGTTGCGTGTAATATTACGGTATATTGATAATTTTTACTTATGGACCGTCTGACAGTCGGCAACAGAAAACAAAACATTGCATTGAAACAAGCGTTCAGTTCATAGTGCTGTGGAATGTGGGAAAAAAACCGCGAATTCGCATTCATAAGAAGAAGAACACCGAAAATGCAACAGGAGCGTAATATGTAAGAAATTGTCCACGCAACCTGCCACTGATGATGTCTTGCAGAAAATAAAGGCGAAACGCGTATGGCACTAAAATTGTGTTTTATTCAGTTGCTGTCAGACGGTCCATAAGTAAAAACTATCGATATACCGTCAAATAGTAGGACTGCTACTACATAGTACGTAGGGCAGTATTTGCAAACCGATCTGCCAATAGCAGTTCTGTCTTATCACGCAAACACTGCGATATGGATCCTGGAAATGTGCTAATAGCCACAACCAGCCTCTCGCTTAGTGGCGAGGGCTACGGCAAACAGTGGCCGGAGACAAAACACCCCCTGACTCTGTGCGCAGCGGTCTGAATGGGTCTTCAGTCTTTGAGCAGTTTTGCCGCCGTGCGTAAACGCCAAACGCTTTTTGGTGAAATGTGTTTGCAGCAGTGCCCATCTCGCGCTTCTTTCCGCAACGAGCGTAATCCTGATTGTTCAATAAATCAGCTACGTACGCTTCAGTGGCCGTGCACGAGGCTTTTGGACATCGTCTTCCAGGATTCCGTACTGTCCACTACTTGTTAATGTTTCCTCTTCATATTACACAAAATGACAAGTTCGCTTCGTCAAGGGCAGCTCCATTGCAGAGAGACGTGTGTAAAAATTATGAAGCTCTGGACATCGACGTTTGTTCATCCTATCAAAGCCGATTAATGTTTAACATGCAACCTCATCATTAGGGAAAAATGGTTTCCGAAATTTTCCACACCCGAATGTTGTTTCCCGTGTAGTCGTCGTCTCTGTCGTACCGTTCATCTTGACTGCCGAATACAAACATGGAAAATCGCAGCATGTGTCAGATACCTTGACGGAGGACTAGAGGCAAAATTCACCATGTAAGTGGTGGATCACGTTTCCTTTACTTTGTCCTCTTGAAGACATGTTGAAATATAAAACGTGGACATGTGATTGTCTTTATTTCAAAGAAATGTTGTCTAGAACGTCGGCTAAGTATTACACAGGTGTATGTGATGCTTTGAGTTTTTCTTGTTATCGTCCTGAGACTGGTTAGTCCATAGACTGTGATTACACTTACATTTTTTGTGAATTATCTTTCATTTTGAGTAAAGACGTCCACATGTCACATTTTAATTATGTTCCTGTAGCTCCTAAAATACGAATTTTCGACCCCGAGTTTCACACTGTCTTTCCGCCCTACACCTTTGGTCAAATCGTTTCTCCGGACCCTGTATAACGATGCTGGATGGCGAAACCCTGCTCAACCAGCACTGTTTAAATTGTTAACTTTTAACGTACGCTACACACACGTCACTGAGTGACTCCCACCCCGGTCGTCCGCCCATATTGCGTCGCGTCACTGGAAAGCCAGCACGCGACACACAAAATCACGAAACCAGCATCAGATCTGCATAATTACTCTGTACTTATTGTCAGCACATTTAGACGTTAGTCACAAATACATATAGTAGTAATGTAGAAGCTGGATTTATTTTTCTGTTAATTTTCCGTCTCCTGCAACCGACAGAGCTTTGTCGCTGCGTCAGAGACCGATTGTTGCTGCCAGCACCGCGGAATGTTGGCAGTTTTAACTCTCCCGCGAGTAATGGCGGTTTTGTGAAATAAGCGAAAACGGGAGAAGAATTCAGATGCAAGTGTTCATCATCGAAATGAGAGTGAATCCCTACTTGACGCATGTCTACCCACAGCAAGAACTCGCGTAGGTGTGTGTCGTTCCCCACATGTGAATCACAGCCCTAGTCGCTGGCCAGTTGTACCACTGTAACGCATCCGAACTGTGCTGTTTCGTACTCGGCACATTCATGGATGGCCTTCTGTCACAGCTGCCTCCAGCTGATGTTACGCTACACCCCCGAGAAGGAGGCGATTGAGTGAAAGAATCTCCCGGTAAACATGTAAGGAAATCGTAAAGAAGTACCGTCAAAACGTTTTTATCGAAGCCAAATAACTCACTGATGCTGTTTTATTACGCTCGCGTGGATCACACGGGTCGTGCGGAATATGTCAAACAGTAACAGGTGGAACGTATTTACACTCCATGGTTTTGAAGACGTATAATGGACAGAAAAATTGCTCTAGAGCCAAGGAGAAATCTTAGTCGTGCACGTAGAATTAGCGAATATGTTGTCATCAGGCATCGCTTATGATGACGTAATTAAAAAGTTTACAGCATCATTTCTTTGTATCGATGTGTTAAATGGTAACAGATAAGAAAGGATTCTTCGAATGCCTTTACACGCTGCTCATGATAGGAGGAAGACTGCATTCAAGTCAACTATTAATTCACTGAGAAGGCAAAGAAATGGAAAAAGCTTGCCTCAGCGTAATTATTCTGCCGTGTAGCTGGGTGGCGCCTATCGCGAGAATGAAGTCCGCCAAAACTTTGGTTTACGATGCCTGACTTCGTTATGTGCTCCCCGCTGGCGTACGTGAATCTGTGAACACACAGCGGGCTTCATGTGTTCGACCGTAGAGATACACATATACACGGCGCCTGCATCTATCCTTCCCGTGTTGTGGTTCGAAACCAAATGGATTACACGGTTGCACTATCTGCAACTGCAATCAAGTACTGACTTCAACAACTGATCTTGTTGCATTAGTATCACTCATTTGGTAATTCAATTACTCTACTTTCTGCAAGATTCGCGACGTTAATGCGATAACTGTCCTTGTTACGTTTGGCCATGTGGAACGACAGCAAACGTTTCAAAAACTGTCCTACCAACTCTTTATTTTCACAAATGGCAGAATTACAGGAATGCGACGAATTTCTCTTCTTGTTGGACTGTGGCTCATTCAGCTGGCCTCTTCCACAGAATCGGTTGGCGGGAATCATATAGTTTTCTGGTCATTTCCTCACGACTACGTCTCATGTGTGGCATTATGCTTTAAGAAGTGACATCCGTAACGTCCTATTTTTACACGGAATAAAAACCTACGACTTGTGCTTTATATAGTACAAATGACGAACCAATATCGAGATAAGAAGAAAACGTTGCTTGTAGAGTAAATTCATAATAGTGGGTTAGAGATTAACGCTCTGTCGTGTCAACAATTTTCGCCATTCGTAGAGTTTCAGAAATGACGACCGACACAGCCAACATTCCTGCTTTCATCCAACCCAAGGATTTTGGGAAATGTTTGCCGCGTAGCGTGTGCTGTTGTCATTTGGGTTGAAATTCTCGCTTTTGAAAGAGTGTCCAAACATTCCTGAGTGATGCGTCAGTGGGCAAACTGTAACGACTTTTGTTTCACGTGTCTTTGTGATGGTCGGCAAGCGCGGGAGCTCACCGGTCAGCCCAGCCCTAGAAACGCATATGCAGATGTGTAGTCATACTGTGGAAAATTTACATATGTTCCATGCGCATGGCGTTCCATGATACACAACCGTGACGTTGTAACCTCTACACTCCCGTCCTGTTTATTACGAGAGATTGTCACAACCTACATATGCAGCCCCTACCTTATCCTCTGTTCACCAACATGATACGTTCAGTGTTCCAAAAGATTCCTCCGTGTTAACGTTGTAGTTGCATCTTCCTCCGCAAAGTAGTTCCGCGACATCTCACACATTCCGGCCACGTATCAAATCAATATCAGAGTTGCCTTGATGACGGCACAGAGTAAATTACTCATTAATATCTGCTTCTACAAAATGGTTGTGCACTCTCCGTCGTGTTTAAATGGTCCTTACTAGAAGACTGTAGTAGAAACTGGCGCCAGTCATACACGTACGTAATCTTTGAAAACTGTGACCCAATTACGGGAAACACAGTTGCCGTACTAGAACCACTGTCTACTACTAGAAGTTTTAATTTGTCATTGATACACTGACTTTTGCGTAACAAAGCTTCTGTTGTACTCAGGAGATTTGCACGAATAATGCATACTACGGCACTTCTGTTTCTTTCAGACCGATGCCTCGACGTAAACATCGAAACTTCCAGTTGCTATTAAAGTTTTGGAGCCAGTGAAGATGTGGTTCTGGAGGAAGTGTTTTGCTGGTTTCAGTTTAGTCAGTATTGGTGACATCTGAAGCTACTTTGTCTTCTGGTCAGAAGAAACTGATAGCACCTCTTGGTTCCGGCAGATTACACTTTACCGTTCCTGCACGTACAACCACCACGTCACACAGTGTGTGTTACTCTTGTGCCGTAGCTTTATAGTGAGAGCAGAAAGGAGAAAAAAGACAGCTGATATCAGTATATTTAACGAAGTCATTCATTTCTGTGTACGTTATTCACCTCTCGCTGTGTGCCTTGCTCTGTTTGGGAAAGGAGGAAGCGTCGGTAGCAAACTTTTGTCAACGGCTGAATCTGGAGGTCGTCCGTACTAGCGAGGCGATGAAGGCATTTGCGGACTAGGGGTAAATGTGTTTAATTTTTTTTTATTTCATCGCATTGGTGAATAGACTGAATCAGCATAGTGTGGTCTCCCCTAATCCACAGAAGATACGATAAGAAATGTTACGTTCTTCCGATTAATCTACAGCTAAGAAAAACCTTCAACTTCTCATCGTAATCGCAGTTCCTTCCAGTTCACCGCCCTGCAATTCGTCAGAATCAGATGAACGGACAATTCAAATGACGCAGTGTTTACAATATACTGTTGCGAAAACAGCTGTGCGCCTAAAATTCCGTTACAACGGGGAACGGAGTGGCTCGCGACGGCATTCTTGCGTCAGACGCTGTCCGTGCTCTTGTCGAGTTAAACTTTTATATCTGTTCGGGATTACTTTAGAAAGATTCGTCTCCAGTCGTCGTGCTGCCAGACGAGGTGTCGACGTCTGCGACGCTGCTCCCCCACGTCCGGACGCAAATGATTCGACCAACTGCCCCGTTGAATAGCCGCTGCACAAATTGAATTTTTTTTTGGGAAATCTGATTTTTGCGGCATCTCTGACGACAGAAAAATGTGAAGCCCTTTTCTTATACAAAAGTCTGTATTCCTATATTTTTTGTTGGTAACAGTACTCTAAATATTTTTACGTAAAACGCTAGGCAAAGTATTACACTTAGATGAGGCAAGTGGCAAACGAGGGAAAATGTGAGAAATATGGCGTTCTTCCCAGACTTGACTGTTCCCTTCGCTTCAGTTGTGTTACACATATTCAGGTCTGGGGAGGGCGTCTCTTGCTGATACACTGTGGAGACGTCGCAACATCGACACTCGCGAGTCATTCATTACCGACGATCCTGCACTGGCAAACACGCCACGCCTGTAATCTAGTGACCCTGGCCTCACATTCTTATTACTAAAGTACTGAAGAAACAATTTTTTTCTATTTCAATGTGTCTCATTTTTGCTCTACTATACGCTTAATACACCTTGAAAACGTAAACGGCGGACATCTTTCCGACTGGTTTCAACTCTGCTAGCTACAGCTGCCAGCTAATATAATTATTAATCGCTCTGTCTGGTGATTGTGCAAAAGGATCGCGCGAGCCGAGTAGACGACATGTTTACATCGCTGTGACATCTTCTTCCCGGAAGTGGTGCTGTGGTCTCCTGTACATTCCGGTCGTGTATAAAAACAGGCCAGTACCCGTCTTCTTGACAATGTGGAAACACGTAAAGTTATCCTTTTTGTAACCTGTTGTCAAGTATGCTGGCCATTCTCTATCGTGTTTGAATACTTGGTACCACAAAGCCGCAACAGAAATAAGTGCGCAACCCTTTATCTACACTTAGTTCACAACCGTGCACCAGTAAACGTAACTTTTGTCGCTCAATACAACACCTTTCAACGCTTTAACGGACGTGGATACTTTTGAACACCCGTTTATGTGCAACCTCCTCTTGCTCCCTATGTTTTCACTGGCGTCCGTAACAAGTCCGTATCCTCCACCATTTGTTAATGTCTCCTCTCGATATTACGGAAACACCGAAAAGTTCGCTGTACCGAGGATAGTTGCAATGCAGAGGCTATGAGCGTAAATGTTATGAAGCTCGCAAAATAGAGGCTTCTTCGGACTAACGTTTCATATGCAAACATGACTAGAGAAAAGCAGTTGCCCAAAGTTTTGTCTTGTCAATGTTGTGTCCCGTGTAAACGTCATATCTGTCGTACCGTACACCTTACCTGCTCAGTAACCAGGCTAGGTGTTAAATCACAGAAAATATTAAATTCTGGTCGAGGTCTACGTGGTTTCATAGATTGTTGTCCACATATTTCAGATGTTTATTGAAATACAAAGAGAAGTTAATATCGCCGTATTCAACAGCCTCTGAGTCATCAATACCGAATCACAGACGATAAAAAAGAGTACCGCTATTACTCACGTTGATGGTAACAATGTGACCAACGCAGTTAAAAATTTTGCCTCGTTTTCAATGCTTTGGCAATTGACCGACGGTGCATAGTCTTTACTTTCATTAATATTGACTCTGTGCGGTCTCACGTGTTGCCCCATAATAGCGTGACTGATACGTTTGTCACGACACTTGTACATTTACTACTTTACCTGAGGACATTTTGTAATCAAGAAACGTATTTCACATCTATTTCCTTAGCGCCTTTGTTAAAAGTATCATAGTTATCATCCACTGAACTTTAAAGTTACAAATTGCTTCCAGCGCATTCCGTCATTTTGCCGTTTTCCACACTTTCCATCAAAGATTAAGTGTACTGGACTCTAGAGAATTCGACCAACCCTCTGTCACGCCTCGTCTGGCATATGCAGGGTGCGGAAACACAATTTGACCAAAAGTGTAAGGCACAAGGACGGCATCAAATGAAAGAATCTCAATATAGCAGCCAGAGGCCGCACGTGAATATTTAAGGCCCTATGTCAGCATGACAACGGTATTCGGTTTGAACCATTTGTTGCAGATAATTATGATAATTAAGTGGCTGCTTATCCGTCATTCATTTTGGCTCTTTTGTGAGATATTGAAAAATGAAACATGGTGCGTCAGCCAAGTCCGATACACGTGTGATACTTTAAATTTATCCTGTTCTTCAAATATTCTGTTTACGTATACACGTACTGCAAATGCAGATCGCAGTAATATAGAAGCCGAGTTTATCTCTCCGTTAATTCTCCGTCTCTCGCAGACCACAGAGCTCTGTCGGTGCATCAGCGGTCGATTGTTGCTGTAGGCGCCACGGAAAGATGACTTTCTCTGGAGTAACTGGTGGGATTATATTAAAGAAATGAAAACAGAACGAAATAACGAACGCGGCAGCTAGCAGTCAGACACCACTTTTCTTTTAGTTTAATGCGACGACAATTTTAAAAGATAAAGTGTTTTATCTATTTAAAAAATCAAAGTTTAAAGTTACGCTCGCAACAGACAAACTCACTAAAAGTTATCGTCCTTGCCACATTTCATTTTACACACAACTGAATCAGATTATTTCTTATGAGCTACACATAATTAAGCCTGTAATTCATGACGAAGTTGACTGTTACTATTCCTACTGTTGTATCTTCCTTACGTAACGAACGAGCAAAACGCTCACGTGAGATAGTAGTCTTGTGTCTAGCGCGCTATCACCCAGGAAGCAATACCTCCAGCCACAGCATTTCCTGTTGCCACACATGAATGATTTTGTCATTACCTCTACACGTAATTCATATGTGACCTTCCAAACTGCATTACGTAGGCCTACTACATTGCGTGAATGAATGCGGCAGTTTTCTCGGCAACAACGATAAAAAAGCAAAGAAATAGAAAGACTTGGCTATAGATGTCTGCCATCACAGGGCTGTCGTGACAGCTGAGTCTTCCGTGACGTCTTAATGGTGACGACAGCGGCTGAGGGGCGTTTAGAGACGGCAGCAGACCACACTGACGTGTGACGTCACTTGGCAACCAAGTCTTCTTGTATCCGCTGCAATTAATCATTTATTTTTATCGATCATTTCATACGTATACATTTTCGGTAAATTAACCATCATTTGGTGCCAAGATGCCCGTGTGGGAGATTTTAATTACGTTCCGGTACCGCCGAAAATGTGCAAATTGCGACGCCTAAATGCTATTCTCAAATTTCTGTGTTTCATGCAGCCTTTCCAGGCTACACTTTTCATCATATATTTTCTATGTACCCTGTACAACGATACGGGATGGCAAACTTCGCTGAATCAGCACTGCTTAAATTTTTAATTTTTTACGTACACTGCACATATGTCATTCAATGACTCCCACGCCGATCGTCCACCTATATTTTGCTACGTCACTGGAACGCTAGCACGCGACACACAAACTGTGAAACCAGCATCAGATACTCATAATTACACTGTACAGAGTGTGAGCAAATTTAAAAGTTAATCACAAATGTAGACAGTAGTAATGTAGAAGCTGAATTTCTGTCTCTGCTAGTCTTCCGTCTCCTGCAGCCGACAGAGCTTTGTCGCTGCCTCAGTGACTGATTGTTGCTGCTACCACGAGGATCGGTGTTAATTTTAGCTCTCCCGCGAGTAATGGCGGTTTTCTGAGATAAACGAAAACGGGAGGAAAATATATATGCAAGTGTTCGTCATCGAAACGATAGTTAATCCTTAATTGGTACAGCGACTGAATTTTTAATATTCAGGAACAGCAGAATCTGGCGTTGCCCGCCAATTGCGAGATGCGTGTCCATTCCCACACGTGAATCACACTCCCAGTCGCTGGCGGTTGTACCTTTGTAATGCATCCGGAGTGTGCTGTTTTGCACTCTGCACCTACACGGATAGCCTTCTGCCTCAGCTGATCTTACCCTACACTTCTGAGAAGGAGGAGATTCTGTGAGTAAATCTTCCGGAAAACACGTACACTACTCGTCAAAAAATACTGTCAAAACGTTTTTATCCAAGCCAATTACCGCATGTGATACTTTTATTATGCTCAGTTGCATGACGTGCGTTGTGCGGAGTAAGCGTAGCGATAAGGGATGGAGCTCCACGGTTTTGAAGACGTATGATGGCTAGAAAAATTCCTCTCGGGTCAAGGCGAAACCTTAAACACGTACATAGGATTAGCAGATATGTAGTCACCACCCATCGATTGTCAAGACATAATAAAGAAGTTGACAGCGTCGTGTGTTTCGTATCGACGCGGATTATAATCGCGGTGTCAGAACGTGTTTTACTTCGTACAATGTGTCCAACTGTTGTCCCGCTTCTACAGATTGCGTTCGTATCTAGTAACGGATAAGGAAAAAGAACTATCGTCGGCTTTTACACACTGCATATGTGAAGAGGAGAACCGCAGTGAAGGTCACAACTAATTTACTGGAAAGGCGATAAAAACAAAAAACAAAAAATCTCCTGTCCACGATATATCTCTGTCATGTCGCCGGAGAGCAATGATCACGAGAACGAAAGTCACCAAGGCTTTATTTTACGGTGCCTGACTGCGTTATACGCTGCTCTTTGGCGCATGCGGACACACACCACGTTTCATACCTTAGGCCATAGAGATACACATATATAAGGCACGTGCATCTATCCTTGCTGTGTTGTGGTTCGAAACCAAGGCAGTTGCAGTATTTATAAAAACTTCATTCTGCAGCATTTATAGGTAGAATCAAGGACTGATTTCAACAACTGATCTCCTTGTTGTATTAGTGTCACACACGTAGTAATGAAGTTGAGCTAATTTCCCCAAGATTCGCAGTGTTAATCCGATAACTGTCCTTATTGCAGTTGGCCACGTGAAACGACATCAAACGTTCCAAACACTGCCCTGACAATTCTTTATTTTCACAAACGACAGAATACAGTAATACGACGAATTCCTGTTCTTGTCGGAATGTGGCTCATTTAGCTGACCGCTTCCACAGAATCGGTTTGGCGGGAAGCATATAGTTTTGTGGCCGTTTCATCGGGAGTACGTGTGAGGTGTGTTGTTATGCTTTAAGAACTAACATCCGTGATGTCCAAATTTACACAGAATACGAGTCTATGATCCCTGCATAATCCAGTACAGATACCGACACAGTATCGAGATATGAAGCGTGATGTACCGAATACGTCACTGTTGGAAGACATTAATATACCGAGTTAGAGATCAACATCCTGTTGTCTCAAAATTTTCGCCATTCGGAGCGTTTTAGACCTGACGACCGACACGCATCCCTACTTTCTACCTATGCAACGATTTTGAAACAGGTTTGGTGCGTAGCTTGTGGAGTCAGTTGGGTTAAAATTCTCCCTTTTTAAAGAGTGTGTCCAAACATTCCTCAGTGCTCCGCCACCGGGCAAACTGTAACGACTTTTGTTTCACGTGCGCTTGTGACGGTCTGTGCAAGCACTTGCATAGTAAGCAGCGCTGGTAATTCACTGCCGTTCACCAAGCCCGGGAAACGCACAATATGCAGATGTAGACACCTACTTTGGAAAGTGTACGCACATTCTGTACCCATCGCGGCAGGCCTCGTTACGTGGTACACAACCGTGACGTCACACGGACACACTCGCCCTGTTTATGACGGCCGACTCTGCAGCGCCAAACGTGCAGCCCCTGCCTTCGACACAGCTCGGCCTTACAGTATTCTTACTAAGTCGATATGTTTAGTATTGCAAAAGATTTGTCCTATTATGAAGTTTTAGCATCTAAATGGTGTACTGCTACTGCTTTAATATACTATCAAAACATATAAATGGCGTACATCTAAGCGATCGCTAGGAAAACAGGGATTGCAAGTTCCAAACGCACAAATTTCCGTCGCTTTGTTTTCTGCATCGACAATCGAATCGCAAAGCCTTTGTTGCCAAAGAGTTTTCGTTGTAGTTTGCTTCTTCCTCTGCGAAGTAGTACTGTGACTTCTTACACACTCCAGCCACGTACCAGCTCAGTATGAAAGTCGCCTCGATGACAATAGAGAAGTAATTTTTCATTTCAAGGTTCTGGTACGAAGTTTGGTGTGCGCTCCTCGACGTGTCCGAAAAGTCCATACTAGCTACTAGGAATCTGTACTACAAATTGGCACACGCCGTATATGTAATGCAATTCTTTGGAAACCATGTCCCAATTAGGGCACACGCAATCACTGAGTCGAAACTACTGTGCACTATTAGAATCTTTCGTCTGCCTGACTCTACATAGGTAGCGTCACAGGTACTCTGAACATTTCAGGGAATGTCGCCTACTACTTTTGTTTCGTTCAGAACGATGCTTCGAAGTAAATATCAAAACTTGCAGAATAAAAGAGCATAGTGTTGTCCTCCTTAATGCACAGGAAACGCGATAAGGAATGTTGCGCTCCTCCGATTACGCCGCAGCTAAGAGAAGCCTGCAGCTCATCATCGTAATCGCATTTCTCTCCGCGTCACACCTCTGTAATTCGTCAGTACGAGATAAACGACCAACTAAAATGACGCGGTGTTTATAAATTGCCGCGAAACCTCCTTAGGCCGAGAATTCCGTTACAACTGGCAAGGGAGTTGCTCGCAACGGCATTCCTGCATCGGACGCTGTCCGTGTTCTCGCCGAGTTAAACGTTAGTAGCAGTTCATGATTATTTTAAAAAGGTGCATCGCCCCTTTTTTTTTGGGTACCGTATCACTGCCGTCGTGCTGCCAGGGAACTTGCCGATGTCTGCGACTCTGTTTCCCCGCGCCGGGACGTAAATGATTCGACGAGTTGCTCTGGACTACAGCTGCCGTCCAGGTCGTAATTACTGTCGCATAATCTGATCTGTGCGGCCCCTTTGATGGCACAATACGTAAAGCCTTTGTATGAAATAAAAAAGTTTGCATCCCTCAGTTTAGCGTTGATAACAGTACTTTAAATATTTTTGCCTAAAACACAAGTGCGAAATATTATACAAAGTTGTTGTTGTTGTGGTCTTCAGTCATGAGACTGGTCTGATGCAGCTCTCCATGCTACCCTATCCTGTGCAAGCTTCTTCATCTCCCAGTACCTACTGCAACCTACGTCCTTCAGAATCTGCTTAGTGTATTCATCTCTTGGTCTCCCTCTACGATTTTTACCCTCCACGCTGCCCTCCAATGCTAAATTTGTGATCCCGTGATGCCTCAGAATATGTCCTACCAACCGGTCCCTTCTTGTCAAGTAATGCCACAAATTCCTCTTCTCCCCAATACTATTCACTACCTTCTCATTAGTTATGTGATCTACCCATCTAATCTTCAGCATTCTTCTGTAGCACCACATTTTGAAAGCTTTATCCTCTATTTATCGTCCATGTTTTACTTCCATACATGACTACACTCCATACAAATACTTTCACAAACGACTTCCTGGCACTTAAATCTATACTCGATGTTAACAAATTTCTCTTCTTCAGAAACGCTTTCCTTGCCATTGCCAGTCTACATTTTATATCTTCTCTACTTCGACCTTCATCAGTTATTTTGCTCCCTAAATAGCAAAACTCCTTTACTACTTTAAGTGTCTCATTTCCTAATCTAATTCCCTCAGCATCACCCGACTTAATTCGACTACACTCCATTACCCTCGTTTTGCTTTTGTTGACATTCATCTTATATTCTCCTTTCAAGACCCTGTCCATTCCGCTCAAGTGGTCTTCCAAGTCCTTTGCCGTCTCTGACAGAATTACACTGTCATCGGCGAACCTCAACGTTTTTATTTCTTCTCCATGGATTTTAATACCTACTCCGAATTTTTCTTTTGTTTCCTTCACTGCTTGCTCAATATACAGATTGAATAACATCGGGGATAGGCTACAACCCTTTCCGACTCCCTTCCCAACCACTGCTTCCCTTTCATGCCCCTCGACTCTTATAAGTGCCATCTGGTTTCTGTACAAATTGTAAATGGCCTTTCGCTCCCTGTATTTTACCCCTGCCACTCTTCTATACACAGTTAAGCCGAATACATTTTTCCGACAGTTCTCCGTCCCTGCAGCCGACAGAGCTTTGCCACAGCCTCAGCTGCTGACTGTCGCTGCTGGCGCTCCGAAATGTCGGCAGGTCCACTCCCTCGCGAGTGACGGCGGTTTCCTGGCCTAAAGGAAAGCGGGAAAAGTTTTTCGAATATGCCCACAGAAGAACGTCGCGTCGCCTGCCATTTACGAGATGCGTAACCATTGCCACATGTCATAATCACACTCCTAGTCGCTGGCTATTTGCACTGTTTTAGTGCATCCGGACACTGCAGTTTCGCAGTCCGCACATTCATGGCTGTCCTTCTGTCACAGCTGCCTCCAGCTGATGGTATCCTAAACTTCTGAGGAGTAGGGGGAGGAGCTTTTGTGAGAAAATCTTCAAGAAAACACGGATGGAAATCGTCAAAAAATACCGTCAAAACATATTTATCCGTGCCAGGTAACGCATTTGATTCTGCTTTATTGTGCTGACCTGGATGACACGATATGCGTGGTAAGAGGTGTAACGTATTTTTACGCTCCAAGATTATGAAGACTTGCAACGGCTAGAATGATTCGTCTTGAGTCAAGGCGAAATCTTAATCATATATGTATTATCAACGTGTATTTTGTCAACAGGCATCGATTGTGAAAATGTAATAAAACCAGTCGACAATATCATCTGTTTTGTGCCGATGCGGAATTTAAACGCCGTGTGAGAAACTGTTTCCTTCTTTGGGGCAATGTGTCCAGCAGTTGCTTCTCTACTTATACATGTTCCACTAGTAACTGGCAACTGGAAAAAAAAGATCTATCCAGGACCTTCAGACACTGCATCTATGAGAACAAAGATCACGTTCAAGACAAACGGCGGTAGAAAATTAGAATAAAAACTTTGTGTCATCCATATTCTTTTGTCCTGTTGCTGGGCAGAGCCGGTCGCGTGATCGAACGCCACCAAAGCTTCATTCACGGTGCCTGAATGCGTTATTTGCCGCTCGTTGGCCAGTGTAAAACTTTGGACACACACTATTTTCCGTACCCTAGGCCGACCTCGAAATTCTGCCGTAGTGTCCTTCATATTCCCGCCATTTATTAAAACACTCTGACAATTTTTTTTTATTATCACGTGAAACAAAAGTTATCATTTTGATTTCCTCTTATTGAATGAGCTGTCCCTCGTGTCGCATCGCATAGTTGTCCCACAAGTCAATGCGATTTGTATATCTATGTACTCTTTCTCAATCATTCCCTAGTGTGGGACAAGCAGATCTGCGAGAAATTTGTTATCATACAATTATTATCTACTGTTTGAATCTCTGATTTGTTGGTAATATACATATTTAGGGATGTGCGTGAGGTCTTCAAATCGTCTCTTTGACAGTAAAATAGTAGGACTGTTAATACATTCGACATAGGGCCGTCATTGCAAATCGATCGGCCAGTAGCAGTTCTGTCTTATCACGGAAACACTGCAATATCGATGCTGCAAATGTCCTTATAACCACAGCCAACCTCTCGCAAGGGGCATAGGCTCCATCACACAACACTGATTGATTACTCTATCACAAGTTTTCTGGCCATCCCTAAGCGCCTAATCTTTTCACGTGCAAAACACTTCCACCAGTGCCCGCCTCGCATTTCTTTCGACAACGAGCGTAATCCTGGTCGGTTAACAGAGGAGCCGCTAACGATGTAGTGGGCCTGGATAAGACTTTTGAACATCCCCATACGTCTGACCTCATCATACTCTTCCAACTTATATTTTCACTGGCGTCCGTAAGGGATTCGTTCTCTACATTACTTGTTGACCTCTTCGTTTCGCAATACGAAAACACCACTAAGTTCGTTTCGTTGTCCATATTTTGCTCAGTGGAGACCATGGGTCTGAAACGTATGAATCTTGGAACGTACCGCAGGCGTTCGTTCCGGCTAGTAGAATCGATTAAGGTTTAACATGTAAACATGACTACAGAAGAGTGGTTTCCGAAATTTTGGTCATCCCAATGTTGTGTCCCGCATGGCCGCCGTCTGTGTCGCGCCGTTCGTCTTGACTGCTCAGTACAAACATGGAAACTCGCAGCAGGTATCCGATTCTGTTAGCCCACCTTGATGCAGGGCTAGAAGCAATATTCACAACATTTCAGTATAATCAAAACAGTTAATAAGTAGAATAGTGTTTGCCTCTCGTCAGGAGAAGGAGTAGGGGCTACTTGGTTCCATAGAGTATCGTCGTTGTGTCGTAGATATATATCGAACTAAGAATGAGTAATCAATTTCACCGTATTCATGCTGCTCCGAAACATTACTTCAACATCATAGACGGTATAAATTTATTTCGTCTTTAATTTTAAACGCTTTGGCAACCGACCAACGGTGCTTGCTTTCACTAATACCTGTTCTGTGGGGCCTCATGCGTTGCCCTACAATAGCGTGACAGACACTCTTGTCCGACATTTCTGCCTGCACCACTCTACTAGAGGACTTTTTGTAATCAAGAAACGTATTTCACGTCTAATTCACTAGTGCTTTGTTATAAGTGTCACATTTCCTTTTACGTAGTTACTGTCTACTGAATTTTAAAATTACTTGTCGCTACCAACGTATTCCCGCCATTTTGCCGTTCTTAGCACTTTCTACCAAAGATTAAGTGTACTGGACTCGTGAGAACGCGAACAACAGAGTGTAATGCAACGTCTGGCGTACACAGGGTGCGGAAAACCAATCTGACGAAGACAGTATCAAATGAAGGAATCTGATTAGAGAAAAACCACTATGCCAGCATGAAAACGGTGGTCAGTTTGAACATTTTCTATACATACTCATGTTAACTAAGTGGTGGCTCATTTTACACTAATTTTGACCTTTTTAAGATATATCCAAACAAGAAACATGGACATATGATTGTCCTCATTCCTGAACAAGTACTGTCTCCTTCGTCAACTAAATACGATACATGTGTTAGTGATGTTTTAAATTTATCTTGTTCCCATCGTGATGACTGGTTAGTCCAAACATTCTGGTTACGTATACATTTTCTGTAAATTACCTATCATTTTGAACAAGGACCTCCGTATGTCAGATTTCAATTACGTTCGTGCAGCGCTGAAAATATACATTTACAACTTTTAGTTGCCATACACACATTCCTATTTCATGCTCTCCTTCCGCCTTGCAATTTTGGTCACATTGTTTCTCCACGCCTTGTATAACGGTGCTGGATGGCAAAACTAGCTCCTACAGCTATGTATAAGTTATTCACTTCATACGTTCGTTACACGTATGTCACTGAATGACACCCAGCCAGGTTGTCCCCCAATGTTCCGCCACATCTCTGGAAAGCCAGCACGCGATCCACAAAATCACGAAACGAGTACCAGATTCGCATACTGACACTGTACTGACTGTAAGCACATTCAGACATTAATCGAAAATGCAGATCATAGTAATGTAGAAGCTGAGTTTATCTTTCCGTTAATTCTCCGTCTACTGCAGTCCACAGAGCTCTGTCGCTGCATCAGCGGTCGATTGTTGCTGTTGGCGCCACAGAATGAAGGCAGTTACGTCCAGAGTTACTCCGGAGTAACTGGGATTCTGTAAAGCAATGAAAACAAAGAAGTAACGGACGGGGCCACTAGGAATCAAACAGTACGTTTCTGTTAGTTTAATGCGGTGACAATTTTGAACGATGAGCTTTGTGAAGCGATTGAGTTAACAGCAATTACACAAACCCAGGTTTTAAGTTGGGCCCTCCACAGACAAACTCACTAAAGTTATCGTCCTTACCAAGCTTCATGTCACACGCAACTAAATTACACTATTTCTTATGAACTACACATAACCGAGCCAGTAATTCATGACGAAGTTGACTATTTCTACTACCACTCCAGTATTTTTCTTAGGTAAGGAATGAGCAAAATGCTCACACGAGACAGCAGTCTTGCGCCTATCATGCAATCATCCAGGAAATAATTCCTCCAGCCGCAGCAATTCCTTTTGCTACACAGGAATGATTTTACAATTACCTCTGCATTTAATTCATATTTAACTTTATAAACTGAACATTTAGTAAAAGGGCGAACCGAATTACGTACTGCATAGTGTGAATGAATGCTGCAATTTTGGCGGCAACAAAGAACAACGAGCACAAAATACTAGGACTCGGCTGCAGATGTCTGCCACCATAGAGCCGCAGTGGCAGCTGAGACGTCCGTCAAGTCTTAATGGCGGCCACAGCGGCTGATGTCCGCTACAGACGTAGCGGCAGCCCAGACGGACGTGTGACGTCACATGGCACCCCTGTCTCCCTGGAGCACGCGCCACGTGTTTCGCTGTATCTAATCATTTATTTCGCCTTATCGAGCATATCATCACATTCGAACACCAGTATATTTTGTAGGTATCAATTTAATCCATCTCTATAATACCTTGTTACGACCAGAATGATTATTAACAATTTTACATTCAATTTTTGTCAGGTACTTATTAGTTAGTTCCTGTCTTTCCTCATTCTACGATGATGAGCCTACAAACCAATTAGCTTTGGAAAGAGAACGATTATGTAGATTATTGTGGCTTATATCAGTTAATATCATTTTCTAGTGATGAATACGGTAGTTAGTTTCTGTTGGAACGAACGACGACTTTTGCGATTCGCTTTCCACGTCTGCAATCGAGTTTTAACCGCTATTTCACAGTAATAAAACGTCATCACTGCATGTTAACAAACCGGTGCTCGGAGCTCACATTGCGTATGAGAATGCCGACTTGATAATTAAGAAGCGATAAATCTTTATAGTTCGCCCATTACTACTGCGAAATATTGAAGTGCTTTTATGTGTGACAGAGTGTGTAAAGTAGTACACAATCGTTTGCTGTCGAAAGGTGGAAGTGTTATGCAAGCAAGACACCGCAAGTCATTGGTAGAAGTCAGTAGCATTTTTCATTGAAGAATACGACGCGTAATTTCGATTGGACGGAACGATACCTTTTCGAGTTTGTGTGTAGAAGACCTAACTCTAAATGCTGGTTTATATAGACTACATACAGTTAGCCATGCCCCACCGAAGTAATTTACAGTTTAAAAGTTTACTCGCTTACAACTTGGATAAACGTAAAGTTTCACTGGTGATAGTGCAGTTGTTATAATTTTTTCCCCTTTTCATTTTCTCCATAAAACCGCCATCATTCGCGAGAATGTTATGAACTGCCGATATTGTGGAGCGCCAGCAGCAACAATCAGTCGCTGAAGCAGCGACAAAGCTCTGTGGACCGCAGGAGACGGAGAATTAACGGAAAAATAAACTCAACCTTCTATATTTCTACGGTCTGCGATAGGGATTATATGCGTTCAAAGTCAGTACCGTGTCCTTGTGAATCCGACGCTGCTTTTATGATTTTGTGGAACCCGTGCTGGCGTTCGAGTGGCGTGGATTAACATAGGCGGACATCTCTTCTACAAGTCATTCAGTGACGTATGTGAGAAAAAGCAAACGTGTGCAGTGTTGTTGGAGCGATGTTTTGTCATCCGGCACCGTTACACATGACGTGCCGAGGGTGCTGCCCGCAATCTCGAGAGCTCCGCACTCATTCCTCGATAAAATGAATGTGCTTAAAACGGTAGACCGAACGAGGTGATGCACCGGTTAGCACACTGGACTCGCACTCGGGAGGACCACGGTTAAAACCCGCATGAGGCCATCCTCATTTAGGTTTTCCGTATTTTCCTGAATCGCTTCAGGTCAATGCCGAGATGGTTTCTTTGAAAGGGCACTGCCGACTTCCTTCCCCGACCTTCCCTAATCCGACGGCCCGGCTGTTTGGTTCCCTCCCCCGTCAAACTAACTAAAACGGTAAACAAAGTGACGATGTCTGCGACGCTGCTTCCACCATGCTTTAAACGTCATCAGGTCTCGGAGATCCTTTGTAGCTCCTCGACGCTAAGACAACAGCCGGCGTGGCGGTAGAAGTCGCTGCCGCACATTGTCATCTCTGCGGCCTGTCTTTTCACGGAACTGATGTCCCTTGGTTGTAACTGAATATAAATAACGTAATTAATATTGCCTAAAACAATGCAGCGAGAATTTTTACATTTATTACTAACTGTTTTCTCACAATGTCATCCTAAACATATTCAGGTTTCGTAATATCTTCACTGTTTTCCCTTTTTTTTTTTTTTTTTTTTTTTTTTTTTTTTTTTTTTTTTTTTTTGGCCCTCTGCAAGCAAATGCACCATTAGCAGAGCAGAAAACTCACCGCCGTCAAACCAGCATCTGAGACGAATTTGCTAGCCTAAAAAACTGGTTATTATAGTTCGCAAGTATTCTGGAAGCGACAGACCTTGGTCTATTATTGGCCACACAAGGACAATACATTTACCATCCGAGCAGCTCCGTCGTTGTCGGAAGTTAAGGAATTTCGAGGTCTTACTTTTCGTCTGGCTCTGGCTTCGATACACTCTAAAAACATCTCAGCCGATTGTATGTAACCGTTTCCTACTCTGTCGCCTACATGTAATTATTCTGGCCTTACTCGTTTTCTAGGAGCTGACTGCTTGATATGTTGTCCTTGTTATGGCATTTTCCATTCCGACGCGAAAAGAAAAAGTTTTTATTATTTTATCTCGTACTATCAAGAGTTTAGTGAGTATCTGTGCAGTTTATTTTTATTTTTTATTTTTATTTTCTTTGATAGTACTTCATTAACTAAAGGCAACTGCTGATACCCTATGGTGACGTCCTAACATCCAGACTGGCGTCTCATTCCTTACGAACAGTTCTGCACTGCCACATATGCTAGCCCTGGAATCGAGTGAGCAGGGCCTTTTAGCTTCTCACTAGAATAATACATTAAGTGCACTAAAAAGATCACGCTTTTCTGGACAGATTATTTTTTTCCCCATTTATTACGACTCTTTTTGTTAGTACAGATATTAACACACTTTGAAAGCGTGTAAATGGTAGACATCTGTCCGATCGTGTTTTAACTCACCGGCCTACAAGCGCAAAACTTTACGCTCCTCGTGGCTTTGTGTTCGCCTCGACAAACGGATCACGTGCTCTCTGTTGGGAACATGCTAGTATTATTCCTGCAGCGTCTCACATCTCGAAATTCTACCGTAGACTGTTTCACATTCTTACTATATGTAAAAACAAACCCGCAATTTTTTTGATGACCAAGAAAACAAAGTTGTCATTTTTACTTCCTCTTATTAAACGTGCTATCCGTCGTGTTTCGACAGTCGACATCGCAAAGCTGTACCACAAATCGGCGCGATTTGTATATCTACGAGACTATCTGGAAGTCATTGCCCAATATGAGAGAAACCCATCTGCTGCAGAGTGAAAATCTCATTCTATCAAATAGTAGGACTGCTACTACGTAGTACATAGGGCCGTCTTAGCAAACCGATCTGCCAATAGCTGTTCTGTCTTATCACGCAAACTCTGTGGCATCGATCCTGGAAATGTGCTTACGACCACAGCCAGCCTCTCGCTTAGGGCCAAGGGCTACGGCAAACAGTGGCCGGTGACAAGACACCCCCTGACTCTGTGCACAGCGGTCTGAATGGGTCTTTAGTCTTTGAGAAGTTTTGTCGCCGTGCCTAAACGCCTGACGCCTTTTGGTGAAATGTGTTTGCAGCAGTGCCCATCGCGCACTTCTCTCCACAACGAGCGTAATCTTAATCGCTTATTAAGTCAGCTATGAACGCTTCAATGGCCGAGCACGAGGCTTTTGAACATCCATCTGCCCGCAGTCCCTTCCCCGCCTTCCACCACATCATGACTCCACTGGCGTCTGCCAGTAATCCGTTCTCTGCACTATTTGTTGATGTCTCCTGTTCATATTACACAGAGACTGATAAGTTCGCTTCGTCAAGGACAGCTGGATTGCAGAAACCATGCGTGTAAAAATTGTGAAGCTCGGGACGTCGACGTTTGTTGAACCTAGCAAAGACGATTGATGTTTAACATGCAAGTACATGATTAGTGAGAAACGGTTTCCAAAATTTCATCTGAATGTTGAGATCCGCGTTTGCCGTACCGTTCATTTTGACTGCTCAGTACAAACATGGAAACTTGCAGCTGGTGTTAGATACCTACATAGAGGACTTCAGCCAAATTTCAGTACAGTCAAAACCGTACAGAAATAGAACAAATGAGGGTAACTGGGCACCATAGGTTACTGTGTCGCAGGTATACATCGAGGTACAGAGAGTAGTTGATGTCACAGTATTCACCGCTCTCTGAGTCTTCACTTTCACATCACAGAAACTATAAAATTAATTCGTCTCAATGATAGGAGCAATGCGACCAACGCCATTAAAAGTTGTGTTTCATTGTCAGTGCATTGGGAAGTGCCCAGTCATGCATTGTCTCTCGTTTCATTAATACCGATGCTGTAGGGACTCGTAATATGTTACCCCATAATAATGTGACAGACGCTTTTGTCACGACATTTATACATTTACTACTTCGGTCGAGGACTTTTTGTAATCAAGAAATGTATTTTACATCTTACATAGTAGCACCTTGATTAAACGTATCGCATTTTCTTTCACGTACTTACCGTCTACTAAATTTTGAAGTTGTATATCGCTACCAACGCATTCCGTCATTTTGCCGTTTCCAGCGCGTTCTATGGACTCGTGAGAAGGCGACTATCGTTATCTGTTACGACATACTTACGTTAATTAAGTAGTGGCTCATTTTTCATTTGCTTTGACCTTTCTTAGACATCTTGAAACATTAAACATGGACATATTACTGTCTTCATTTCCAAAGAAGTACTGTCTGGTAGGTCGGCTAAGTATGATAAACGTATATGTGGTGTTTTAACTTTATCTTGTTCTCATCCTGAAGACTGGTTAGTCGAAAGTCTGTGTTCCAGGTAGATTTTCTGTCAATTACCATTCATTTTGAGTGAAGACGTCCCTATGTCAGATTTTAATTACGTTCCTGTAGCGCCGAAAATACGCATTTGCGACCCTTAGTTGCGTTACTCAAATTTCTATGTTTCCCACTGTCACTCCACCCTGCACGTTTGGTCAAATTGTTTTCTTTCACCCCGTATAACGTCGCTCAGCCAGCACCGCTTACAGTATTCACTTTTTCACATACGCTACACATACGTCATTGCTCGACTCCAACGCCCATCGTCCTCCTATATTCCGCCACGTCACTGGAACGCAATCACGCGACACGTAAAATCACGAAACCAGCATCAGATCCGCATAACTTAACTGTACTGATTACGAGCACATTTCGACGGCCGGCCGGTGTGGCCGTGCGGTTCTAGGCGCTTCAGTCTGGAACCGCGCGACCGCTACGGTCGCAGTTTCGAATCCTGCCTCGGGCATGGATGTGTGTCATGTCCTTAGGTTAGTTAGGTTTAAGTAGTTCAAAGTTCTAGGGGACTGGTGACCACAGATGTTAAGTCCCATAGTGCTCAGAGCCATTTGAACCATTTTTGAACGACATTTCGACGTTAATCATAAATGCAGATAGTGGTAATGTTCAAGCTGCATTTATTTTTTCGTTAATCTTCCGCCTCCTGCAACTGAGAGAGCTTTGGCGCCGCCCGAGCGACTGCTGCTGTTACTGTCAGCATCACGGAACGTTGGCGGTTTTAGCTCTCCCGCGAGATTTGACAGTTTCTGAAGTAAATAAAAACGGGAAAAAAATGTTCATCGTCGAAATCAGAGTGAATCCGTAGTTGATGCACCGATTTAATTTTCAATTTCTACCCACAGCAGAACCTCGAGTATCCCTCCAGTTGCGAGAGACACGTGTCCTATCCCACGTGTGAATCGCTCTCCTAGTCGCTGGCCAGTTGTGCCAATGTAAGCATCCGGACTGTGTTGTTTCGGACTCCGCACATTCATGGATGGCCTGGCCTTCTTGCCACAGCTGCCTCCAGCTGATGTTACCCTACACTACTGAGAAGGAGGCGATTGTGTGAGAAATACTTCCGGAAAACACGCATAGAAATCGTCTAAAAATACCGTCGAAACGTTTTTATCCAAGTCAGTTAACTCGTGTGATGCAGTTTTATTATGCTCATCTGGATATGCGTTTTGCGGAATAGGCATAGCGGAAAGGGGTGGGACGTGTCTACACTCCATGATTTTGAAGACGTGTAATGCCTAGAAGAATTCCTCTAGAGTCAAGGCGAACTCTTAATCATGTACGTAGAATTATCGGATATGTTACCAGCCACTGGCTTGTAAACATGTAATAAAACCGTTGACAGCATCGTTTGTTTTTTATCAGTGTGAAATTTAAACCCAGTGTGAGAATCTGTGTTACTTCGTCGCACTGTGTTCAGCTGTTCACCTTCTGTTCCCACAAACTGCATTCGTTAAATGGTAACAGATGGAAAACGATCCGCTGAGGGCCTTCACACACTGCACTTGAGAGGAGACACAGCGCATTCAAGTCAACAGTCAATCCACCGAAGAGGCGGTAAACAGGAAAAAGCTTGCGTCAGCGATATTGTTGTGTCTTGCCGCTGATCAGCGCCGATCGCGAGACCGCAGACAGTGAAAGCTTCATTTTACGGTGCTCGACTCCGTCATCCGCTCTTCGCTGGCTAGTGTGAAGCTGTGGACACACACCACGTTTCACACGTTCGACCATACAGATACACATATGCTCGGCGCCTGCCTCTACCCCTGCTGTGCTGATGTTCGAAACCCAGTGGACTAGACAATTACATTATCAATGCCTGCAATCAAACACTGACTTCAACATCTCCTCGTGTTGTATTTCAATTAAACTAATTTTCCCAAGATTCGCAGTGTTAATGCGACAACTATCCTTGTTACGTTTGGCCAGGTGGAACGACAGCAAACTTTTCATACACTCTCCTGACAACTCTTTATTTTAACAAACGACAAAACTGCAACAATTCGAGGAATTCCTGTTCTTGCTGCACTGCGCCTCATTTAGCTGGCCGCTTCCGCGGAAGACTGAATATCGGTTTGGCGGGAAGCACATAGCCACCTCACGTGTGGCATTATGCTTCAAGAAGTATCATCCGTAATCTCCGATTTTTACACGGAATAAAGAGCTATGACTTGTTTTTCATCCAGTACAGATATCGACACAATATCGAGATAATAAGCGAGATGTACCAGAAAACGTTACTTGTAAATTCATAAAAGTGGGTCAGAGGTAAACTTTCTGTCGTGTCAAATATCTTCGCCACTCGTAGGGTTTTAGATCTGACGACCGACATAGCCTTCATCCCTACTTTCATCCAATCCAAGGATTTTGGAACACGTTGGCCGCGTAGCGTGTGCGGTCGTTTGGCTTGAAATTCTCGCTTCGGAAAGAGACTGTCCAGACATTCCTCAGCGCTCCGTCAGTGGGCAAACCGCAACGACTTTTGTTTCACGTGTGTCTGTCGTGGTCGGCAAGCACTTGCACCTTAAGCAGTACCGACAACTCACCACTGTCAACCCAGCCGTGAAAACGCGTATGCAGCTGTAGACACCTACTTTAGGGAATTTAGTTGTGTTCCATGCGCATCGCGTTCCATGATAGACAACAGGGCTGTTACAACATTGGCACTCGCGTCCTGTTTATTACGACCAACTCTCAAACCCCACGTGTTCAGCCCATACTGTCGCCAGATCTTGCCCTTATACTCTCCTCACTAAGATGATACGCTTAGTGTTTTGAAAGAGTCCTCCTGTTATCAAGTTTACGTGTTTAAAAAGCGTACTTTTTGTTCTGCTACAGTTTTAATAAACTTTTATAACAAATAAACTAGCCGGTCGTTTGGAACACGGCGGGTTACAAGTGCCAAACCCACAAATTTCCATCGCCTCGTTTTCTACCACAACAATCGTATCGCGCAACTTCTGCTGCCAAAGTGTTAACTTTGTAGTTGCACCTTCATCCGCGATGTAGTGCTGCAATATCTTACACATTCCGGCCACGTATCAGTATTAAAGTTGCCTTGATGACGACCCAGAAGAAATATAAAATTAATATCTGCTTTTACCAAAAGTGTTCTCCACTCTCAGCTGCGGTTAAATAGTCCATACTAGAAAACTGTACTAGCATT
Organism: Schistocerca piceifrons; assembly: GCF_021461385.2. Taxonomy (NCBI): domain Eukaryota; kingdom Metazoa; phylum Arthropoda; class Insecta; order Orthoptera; family Acrididae; genus Schistocerca; species Schistocerca piceifrons. The sequence goes on along the minus strand of NC_060148.1, from coordinate 69,290,028 downwards.
GGCGGGAATCGTACATGTACGTAATCTTTGAAAACTGTGACCCGACTACGGGAAACAAGAGTTATTCTGTTCTATTAGAATTATTAATTCGTTAGTGATACAATGAATTTTTGTAGTAAAGCGTTTCCCGTACTCAGAACATTTCCATACTACGACTCTTGTTTCGTTCAGATCGATGCTTCAATGTAAACATCGAAACATCCAGCTGCTATTAAAGATTTGGAGCCAGTGCAGCTATGGTTATGGAGGCAGTATTTCGGTTCTTCCAGTTTACTCAGTATTGGCAACATTTGAAGCCACCTTCTCTTCTGGTCAGGAGAAACTATAGCACCTCTTTGTTCCGACAGATTATACTTCACCGTTCCTGCAAGTAGAACCACCACGAAAGAAAAAGAGTCGCTTCGTATCAGTATATTTAACGACATCATTCGTTTCTGTGTATGTCATTCACCTCTCGCAATGTGTACTTTGTCTCAGAATTAAGGAAGCGTCTCTAGTTAGTAATGGTAGCAAACTTTCCTCAACGGCTAAATCTCCGTTTTCAACCCGGAGGTCTCCCTACTAGCGAGACGATGAAGTGATTTGCCAACTCGGGTTACATCTTCTGTTTTTTTTAATATACTTCCACTGCTTAGGGGAAAAGACTGAAACAACATTCAGGCAAACACGACAAGAAATGTTACTTTTTTACGATGAAACTACACCTACGAAAAGCCTTCACCTCATCATCGTAATAGAAATTCTTTCCAGTTTACCGCTCTATAATACGTCAGTATTATATAAATGGACAATTGCAATGACGCTGTGCTTATAAATTGCCGCGGAAACAGCTTTGGACCGAAAATTCCGTTACAACTGGGAACGGAGTTGCTCGCGACGGCATTCTTGCGTCAGACGCTGCCCGTGTTCTTGCGAGTTAAGCTTTACTTAACAGGTCTAGATTATTTTGAAAATGTCCATCGCCTTTTTTTCGGCACCGTATCACTATCCTCATGCTGCCAGAGAAGGTGTCGACATGTGCGACGCTGTTTCCCCACGTCGGGACGCAAATGATTCGACAAATTGCCCTGTACAACAGCACCTGTACAGCTTGAAATTATTTTTGCGAAATCTGATCTTTGCGGCCTCTCTGATAACAGAGAAATGTGAAGCCCCTTTTTTATGTAAAAGAGTGTCTGTATTCCTCGATTTTTCGTTGATAACAGTACTCTAAAGATTTTTGCGTAAAACGCTTGGCGAAGTATTACACTTGGATGAGGCAAGTAGAATACTACGGAAAAAGTTATAAATATGGCGCGCTTGGCAGAATTAACTGTTCCCCCTTCACTTCAGGTGTGTTACACATATTCAGGTCTGGGGAGGGCGTCTCTTGCTGATACACTACGGAGACGTCGCAACATCGATACTCGCGACTCATTCACTACGAACGAACCTGCACTGCCAAATACGCCACCCCTCCCTGTAATCGAGTGACCCTGGCCTCACATTCTTATGATTTTTTAAGTCTCCTGCGAGTAATGGCGGTTTTCCGAAATAAACGAAAACGGCAGAGAAATTTATATGCAAGTGTTCGTCATGGAAACCATAGTGAAGTCCTAATTGACGCAGCGACTTAGTTTTTAATATTTACGCAGAGCACAACCTCGCGTAGCCCTCCAGTTGCGAGATGAGTGTCCATTCGCACACGTGAATCACACTCCTAGTCACTGGCAGTTGTACCTTTGTAACGCATTCGAATTGTTCTGTTTCGCACTCCGCACGTTCGTCGGTGGCTTTCGGTCACAGCTGTCTCCAGCTGATGTTACTCTACATTCCTGAGGAGTCGATTCTGTGAGAAAATCTACCGGAAAACACGTATTGATATCGTCAAAAAATACCATCAAAACGTTCTTATCCAAGCCACTTATGCTCCTTGGATGACACGCGTCGTGCGGAATATGCGTAGCGGTAAGGGGTAGAACGTATTTACTCTCCATGGTTTTGAAGACGTATGATGGCTAGAAAAATTCCTTCGAGTCAAGGCGAAACCTTAAGCAAGTACATAGGATTAGCAGATTTGTTGTCACCACCCATCGATTGTGAAGCTATAATAAAGAAGTTGACAGCGTCGTCTATGTCGCATCGAGGCGGAATATAATCACAGTGTGAGAACCTGTCTTACTTCGTGGCAATGTGTCCAGCTGCTGTCTTTGTGTTTCCACAGACTGCATTCGTATCTGGTAACGGATAAGGAAAAAGATCTATCGTCGGCCTTTACACACTGCACATGTGGAATACCTCATTGAGAGTAACAACTAATTTACTGGAAAGGCAATAAAAATAAAAAATCAACTTTGTTGTTGTTGTTGTGGTCTTCAGTCCTGAGACTGGTTTGATGCAGCTCTCCATGCTACTCTATCCTCTGCAAGCTTCTTCATCTCCCAGTACCTACTGCAACCTACATCCTTCTGAATCTGCTTAGTGTATTCATCTCTTGATCTCCCTCTACGATTTTTACCCTCCACGCTGCCCTCCAATACTAAATTTGTGATCCCTTGATGCCTCAAAACATGTCCTACCAACCGATCCCTTCTTCTAGTCAAGTTGTGCCACAAACTTCTCTTCTCCCCAATCCTATTCAATACCTCCTCATTAGTTACATGATCTACCCACCTTATCTTCAGCATTCTTCTGTAGCACCACATTTCGAAAGCTTCTAGTCTCTTCTTGTCCAAACTGGTTATAGTCCATGTTTCACTTTCATAAATGGCTACACTCCATACAAATACTTTCAGAAACGACTTCCTGACACTTAAATCTATACTCGATGTTAACAAATTTCTCTTCTTCAGAAACGATTTCCTTGCCATTGCCAGTCTACATTTTATATCCTCTCTACTTCGACCATCATCAGTTATTTTGCGCCCCAAATAGCAAAACTCCTTTACTACTTCAAGTGTCTCATTTCCTAATCTAATCCCCTCAGCATCACCCTATTTAATTTGACTACATTCCATTATCCTCGTTTTGCTTTTGTTGATGTTCATCTTATATCCTCCTTTCAAGACACTGTCCATTCCGTTCAACTGCTCTTCCAAGTCCTTTGCTGTCTCTGACAGAATTACAATGTCATCGGCGAACCTCAAAGTTTTTACTTCTTCTCCATGAATTTTAATACCTACTCCGAATTTTTCTTTTGTTTCCTTTACTGCTTGCTCAATATACAGATTGAATAACATCGGGGAGATGCTACAACCCTGTCTCACTCCTTTCCTAACCACTGCTTCCCTTTCATGCCCCTCGACTCTTATAACTGCCATCTGGTTTCTGTACAAATTGTAAATAGCCTTTCGCTCCCTGTATTCCACCCCTGCCACCTTCAGAATTTGAAAGAGAGTATTCCAGTTAACGTTGTCAAAAGCTTTCTCTAAGTCTACAAATACTAGAAACGTAGGTTTGCCTTTTCTTAATCTTTCTTCTAAGATAAGTCGTAAGGTTAGTATTGCCTCACGTGTTCCAACATTTCTACGGAATCCAAACTGATCTTCCCCGAGGTCCGCTTCTACCAGTTTTTCCATTCGTCTGTAAAGAATTCGCGTTAGTATTTTACAGCTGTGACTTATTAAACTGATAGTTCGGTAATTTTCACATCTGTCAACACCTGCTTTCTTTGGGATTGGAATTATTATATTCTTCTTGAAGTCTGTCGGTATTTCGCCTGTCTCATACATCTTGCTCACCAGATGGAAGAGTTTTGTCATGACTGGCTCTCCAAAGGCCATCAGTAGTTCTAATGGAATGTTGTCTACTCCCGGGGCCTTGTTTCGACTCAGGTCTTTCAGTGCTCTGTCAAACTCTTCACGCAGTATCTTATCTCCCATTTCATCTTCATCTACATCCTCTTCCATTTCCATAGTATTGTCCTCAAGTACATCGCCCTTGTATAAACCCTCTATATACTCCTTCCACCTTTCTGCCTTCCCTTCTTTGCTTAGAACTGGGTTGCCATCTGAGCTCTTGATATTCATACAAGTGGTACTCTTCTCTCCAAAGGTCTCTTTAATTTTCCTGTAGGCAGTATCTAACTTACCCCTAGTGAGACAAGCCTCTACATCCTTACATTTGTCCTCTAGCCATCCCTGCTTAGCCATTTTGCACTTCCTGTCGATATCATTTTTGAGACGTTTGTATTCCTTTTTGCCTGCTTCATTTACTGCATTTTTATATTTTCTCCTTTCATCAATTAAATTCAGTATTTCTTCTGTTACCCAAGGATTTCTATTAGCCCTCGTCTTTTTACCTACTTGATCCTCTGCTGCCTTCACTACTTCATCCCTCAGAGCTACCCATTCTTCTTCTACTGTATTTCTTTCCCCCATTCCTGTCAATTGTTCCCTTATGCTCTCCCTGAAACTCTTACAACCTCTGGTTCTTTCAGTTTATCCAGGTCCCATCTCCTTAAATTACCACCTTTTTGCATTTTCTTCAGTTTCAGTCTGCAGTTCATAACCAATAGATTGTGGTCAGAATCCACATCTGCCCCTGGAAATGTCTTACAATTTAAAACCTGGTTCGTAAATCTCTGTCTGACAATTATATAATCTATCTGATACCTTTTAGTATCTCCAGGATTCTTCCAGGTATACAACCTTCTTTCATGATTCTTGAACCAAGTGTTAGCTATGATTAAGTTATGCTCTGTGCAAAATTCTACAAGGCGGCTTCCTCGTTCATTTCTTCCCCCAATCCATATTCACCTACTATGTTTCCTTCTCTCCCTTTTCCTACTGACGAATTCCAGTCACCCATGACTATTAAATTTTCGCCTCCCTTCACCACCTGAATAATTTCTTTTATCTCGTCACACATTTCATCAATTTCTTCATCATCTGCAGAGCTAGTTGGCATATAAACTTGTACTACTGTAGTAGGCATGGGCTTTGTGTCTATCTTGGCCACAATAATGCGTTCACTGTGCTGTTTGTAGTAGCTAACCCGCACTCCTATTTTTTTATTCATTATTAAACCTACTCCTGCATTACCCCTATTTGATTTTGTATTTATAACCCTGTAATCACCTGACCAAAAGTCTTGTTCCTCCTGCCACCGAACTTCACTAATTCCCACTATATCTAACTTTAACCTATCCATTTCCCTTTTTAAATTTTCTAACCTACCTGCCCGATTAAGGGATCTGACATTCCACGCTCCGATCCGTAGAATGCCAGTTTTCTTTCTCCTGATAACGACGTCCTCTTGAGTAGTCCCCGCCCGGAGATCCGAATGGGGGACTATTTTACCTCCGGAATATTTTACCCAAGAGGATGCCATCATCATTTAATCATACAGTAAAGCTGCATGTCCTCGGGAAAAATTACGGCTGTAGTTTCCCCTTGCTTTCAGCCGTTCGCAGTACCAGCACAGCAAGGCCGTTTTGGTTAATGTTACAAGGCCAGATCAGTCAATCATCCAGACTGTTGCCCCTGCAACTACTGAAAAGGCTGCTGCCCCTCTTCAGGAACCACATGTTTGTCTGGCCTCTCAACAAATGGTTCAAATGGCTCTGAGCACTATGGGACTCAACTGCTGAGGTCATTAGTCCCCTAGAACTTAGAACTAGTTAAACCGAACTAACCTAAGGACATCACAAACATCCATGCCCGAGGCAGGATTCGAACCTGCGACCGTAGCGGTCTTGCGGTTCCAGACTGCAGCGCCTTTAACCGCACGGCCACTTCGGCCGGCGCCTCTCAACAGGTACCCCTCCGTTGTGGTTGCACCTACGGCCATCTGTATCGCTGAGGCACGCAAGCCTCCCCACCAACGGCAAGGTCCATGGTTCATGGGGGGAATCAACTTACGTCACCGATATTGTTGTGTCATGTCGCTGGGCAGCGCCGAACGCGAGAACGAACGCCACCAAAGCTTTATTTTATTTTACGGCGCCTGATTGCGTTGTACGCTACTCGTTGGCGCGTGTGAAACTTTGGACACACACAGCGTTTCATACCTTATACCATAGTCACACACATGTAGACGGCAAATGCATCTATCCTTGCCGTGTCGAGGTTCGAAACCAGGTGGATAAGACAGTTGCAGTATTAAGCACTCATTTCAACGACGGATCTCCGTGTCGTATTAGCGTCACACGTGTAGCAATTCAGACAAGCTAATTTCCCCAAGACTCGCAGTGCTAATCCGGTATCTATCCTTGTTGCGTTTAGCCAGGTGGAACGACAGCAGACGTTTCACACACTGTCCCGACAATTCTTTATTTTCACAAACGATAGAATTCCTGGTCTTGTTGGACTGTGGCTCATTTAGATGGCCGCTTCTACAGAAGAACAAATATCGGCCTGGAGGGAAGCATATAGTTTTCTGGCCGTTTTCTCTGGAGTACGTGTGACGTGTGTTGTTATGCTCTAAGAAGTAACGTCCGTGATGTGCGTATTATGACCTCTGCTGAATCCAGTACAGACGTCGACACAGTATAGACTTATGAAGCGTGATGTGCCGAATACGTTACTCATGGAGGACACTAGCATACTGAGTTAGAGATTAACAACCTGTCGTCTCAAAATCATTTCCTATCTGACGACCGACGCGAATTCCTACTATAAACCAATACAAGGATTTTGAAACAGGTTTGCTGCGTAGCTTGTGGAGTCGTTCGGGTTACAATTCTCCCTTTCCAAAGAGAGGTTCCAAACGTTCCGCAGTGCTCCGTCACTGGGCCAGCTCTAACGACTTTTGTTCCACGTGCGTTGTGACGGTCTGCAATCACTTGCATACCAAGCGGTGCCGATACTTCACTGCCGTCAGCGCAGCCCTGGAAACATAATATGTGGATGTAGACACCTGCTTTAGAAAATTTCCACATATTCTATACCCGTCGCGGCAGGCCTCGTTGCGCGATACACAACCGTGACGTCATAACATGGACACTCTCGCCCTGTTTATGAAGGCCGACTCTGCAGCGCCAAACGTGCAGCCCCTGCCATCGACAGAGCTCGGCCTTACAGTCTTCATACTGAAGATGATGTGATTAGTATTGCAAAATATTTGTCCCATTATTATGTTTTAGTATTTAAATGATGTACTACTTTTTCTGTTAAGCTTTAATATACTCTCAAAAACATATATATGGAGTACATGTAATCGATCGTTAGGAAAACGGGGGTTACAAGTGCCAAACGCACAAATTTCCTTCGCTTTATTATATACATCGACAGTCGAATCGCACATCCTTTGTTGCCAAGACTTTTCGTTGTGGTTTGCTTCCTCCTCTGCGATGTAGTGCTGTGATTTCTTACGCATCCCAGCCACGTGTCATATCAGCATGAAAGTTGCCTTGATGACAATACAGAAGAGATTTATCAGTACTAGGTGCTTGTACGAACTTTGGTGATCGCTCTCCGACGTGTCCGAAAAGTCCATTCTAGGAAACTGTACTACAAATTGGCACGCATTGTCTAGTAGCTAATCTTTGAAAAACGTGTCCCAATTGCGGCAAATAGAGTTACTAAGCTAAAGCTACTGTGTAGTAATAAAATGTTTAATTTATCTTTAATACACTGTCCCTACATAGGAAAGCGTCCCATCTACTCAGAATATTTCTGTGAATGACGTATCCTACTTTTGTTTCGTTCTGAATGATACTTAGAAGCAAATATGAAACTTATAGTTACTGTTTTGGAGTTTATCCACATACGATTCCCGAGGCAATATGTAGCAGCTTTCAGTCTAATCAAGGTGGGTAACAAATGAAGATGCGTTGTCTTCTGGTCTTAAGAATAGCACCCCTTTGTTCCGACAGATTATCCTTAACCGTTCCTCCACGTGGATCACAACGTCACACACGGCTTGCTAGTCTTGTGCCGCAGTTATTCATTGAGACCAGAAAGGAAAAAAAAATGGGATTAAATCATTATATATATGAGGTCCTCTCATTCATTTCTGTGCACGTTATTCACTTATCGGCTTACGCAATGCTTCATTTCGGAAGCAAGGACCGTCTCTAGTTAGTTTCGGTAGCAAACTTTTGCCCACAGCTGAAACCCCGTTTCCAAACCACAGCTGCCATGAAATGAGGTCGCCTTTACTAGTGAGGCGATGAAGCGATTTCCGAGGTGTGGGTAAATCTTCTGTTTCTCTACTTTCATTGCTCAGGGGAATTCACTGAAAGAACATAGAGTTGTCTCACTTACACCACAGGAAAGACGGTAAGAAATATTACTGTCTTCCGAGTAAACTACAGTTAAGAAAAGCCTTCAATTGATCATCGTAATCGCAATTCTTTCTCGTTCTTCGGTCTGTAGCTCTTCAGCATGAGATAAACGGACAATTAAAATGACGTGGTGTTTATAAATTGCCGTGAAACCATGCTGTGGGCTGAAAATTACGTTACAACTGCTAACGGAGTTGCTCGCGACGGCATTCTTGCGTCAGACGCTGTCCGTGTTCTTGCCGAGTTAAACTTGTCTAGCGATTCAGGATTATATTATAAAGGTCCATCGCCCTTTTTTTTTGGGGGGGGGGGGGGGCGGGACCGTATCACTGTCATCGTGCTGCCAGGGAAGATGTCGATGTCTGCGACGCAGTTTCCCCACGTCGGGGCGTCAATGATGCGACGAATTACTCTGGAGTGCAGCCGCTGTCCAGGTTGAAACTACAGTTGCGAAACCTGATCTGTGCGCCGTCTCTGATGACAGGATACGGGAAGCCTTTGTCTGAAATAAAGAAGTCTGGATCCCTCGGGTTTGCGTTCATAACAAAGCCATTGCATGAAGTAAAGAAGACTGGAACCCTCGGTTTTGCGTCGATAACAGTACTGTCAATACTTTTGCTTAAAACACAAGTGCGAAATATTATACATAGCTAAGCCGAATATATTCTTCCGTCAGTTCGCCATCTCATGCGGCCGACAGAGCTTTGCCACTGCCTCAGCGACTGACTGTCGCTGCTGGCGCTGCGAAAGGTCGGCGGTTCGACTCTCTCGCGAGTGATGGCTGTTTTACGACGTCAGTGAAAACGTGAAATTTTTTTAAATCTACCCTCAGTAGGACGTCGCGTCGCCCGCCATTTGCGAGATGCGTATCCATTCCAACTCGTGAATCACACGCCTGGTCGCTGGCCAGCTACACCATTTTAAAGCATCCGGACACTGCTGTCTCGCACTCCGCACATTCATGGGCGGCCTTCTGTTGCAGCTGCCTCCAGCTGATGGTATCCCAAACTTCTGAGGAGGAGAAGGAGGAGGTTGTGTGAGAAAGCCTTCCAGGAAACACGTATAGAAATTGTCAAAAAACACCGTCAAAACATTTTTATCCGGGTCAGTTAATGCACGAGATTCTGTTTTATTATGCTCACCCGGATCACACGCGTTGCGTTGTAAGAGATATTACGTATTTACCCTCCAAGGTTATGGAGACTTGTAACGGATAGAAAGATTCGTCTTGAGTCACGGCCAATCATATACGCATTATCAGCGTGTATGTTGTCAACAGACATCGATTGTGAAGATGTATTAAAAGTAGTCGACAATGTCACCTGTTTTGTGCCGATGAGGAATTTAAACACAGTGTGTCCATCAGTTGCTTCTCTGTTTCGACAGATTCCATTCGTAACTGGCAACAGATAAAAAAAATATCTATCCAGGACCTTCACACACTGCACCTGTGAGGACAAAGAGACACGTTCTAGTCAAACAGTAATTCACTGACAAGACGATAGAAAATTGAAACAAAAAATATGTCTCATCCATATTCTTTTGTCGTGTTTGCTGGGCAGAGCCGGTCGCGAGATCGAACGCCACAAAAGCTTTATTGACGGTGCGTGAATGCGTTATATGCCGGTCGTCGGCCTGTGTAAAACTTTCGACACTAACCATGTTTCGTAGCTTCGACCAGTCTCGAAATTCTGCCGTAGTGTCCCTCATATGCTTGCGATATATTAAAACATTCTCACAAATTTCTTGACTATCACGTAAAACAAAAATTATTTTGATTTCCTCTTATCAAACGTGCTATTAGTCGTGTTTCGACAGTCAACACGGCAAAGTTGTCCCACAAGTCAGTGCGATTTGTATGTCTACGTACTCTTTCTAAATCATTGCCCACTATGGGACAAGCACATCTACGGGACATCTGTTATGATACAATTATCATCTAGTATTAGAATCTCTGTTTTGTCAGTAATATACATATTTAGGGAGGTGCACGCGATCTGCAAATCGTTTCTGTGACAGTAAAATAGCAGGTCTGTTAACACAATCCATTCAGGGCCGTCTTTGCAAATCGATCTGCCAATAGCAGTTCAGTCTCACAGGGAAAAACTGCGATGTCGATGCTGGAAATGTCCTTACAACCACAGCCAACCTCTCGCTTAGTGGCAAAGGCTCCGGCACACAACAGTGACTTGTGACAAAAACATCCCCTTACTCCGTGTACGGCGGTGTGAATGTGTCTTTACTCGACCAGAAGTTTTCCTGCCCTCCCTAAACGCTCAATCTTTTCAGGTGCAAAACGCTTCCACCAGTGCCCGCCCCGCATTTCTTTCGACAACGAGCGTAATCCTGGCCGGTTAATAAAGTAGCCACGAACGCTTTAATGGGCCTGGATAAGACTTCTGAACATCCTTTCACGTGTGATCTGCTCCTCACACTCCTCCATTTTATATTTTCACTGGCTTCCGTAAGGAATTCGTACTCTACATTACATGTTGACGTCTTCCTTTCACAATACGAAAACACCGCCAAGTTTGTTTCATCCTCGACAGTTGCTCAGCAGAGACCCTGGGTGTAAAACGTATGAAGCTTGCAACGTACCGCAGACGTTCGTTCCGGCTAGTGGAATCGATTAAGCTTTAACATGTAAACATGACTACAGAAAATTGGTTTCCGAAATTTTGGTCATCTTAATGTTGTGTCCCGCGTAGTCGCAGTCTCTTTCGCGCCCTTCATTTTTACCGCTCAATACAAATACGGAAACTCGCAGCAAGTACCAGATTCTCTTCAGCCCGGAACCGCGTTGCTGCTACGGTCGCTGGTTCGAATCCTGCCTCGAGCATGGATTTGTGTGATGTCCTTAGGTTAGTTAGGTTGAACTAGTTCTAAGTCTAGGGGACCGATGACCTCAGATGTTAAGTCCCATATGCTTAGAGCCATGTGAACCATTTTGAGCTACTTGGTTCCCTGGAGTATCGTCCTTGTGTCGTAGATATATTTCGAATTAACACTGTATTCATCAGCCTCTGAAACCACACTTCCACATCAATTTGCAGTAGGATTTTGGATCATATACTGTACTCGAACATTATGAATCTCCTTGAAGAAAATGACTTATTGATACATAACCATCACGGATTCAGAAAATATCGTTCTTGTGCTACACAGTACGCTCTTTATTCCCATGAAGTAATGAGTGCTGTCGACAAGGAATCTCAGATCGATTCCATATTCCTAGATTTCCTGAAGGCTTTTGATACCGTTTCTCACAAGCGACTATTAATCAAATTGCGTGCGTATGCACTATCGTCTCAGTTATGTTACTGGATTCGTGATTTACTGTCAGACAGGTCAAAGTTCGTAGTGATGGACGGTAAATCATAGAGTAGAACAGAAGTGATATCTGGCGTTCCGCAAGGTAGGTCATAGGCCCTGTGCCGTTCCTGATTTAGATAAATGATGTAGGTGATAATGTGAGCAGCCCCTTAGATTGTTTGCAGATGACGCTGTAATTTACCGTCTAGTAAAATAATCAGATGATCAATTCCAATTACAAAATGATCTAGAGAGAATTTCCGTATGGTGCGAAAAGTGGCAATTGGCACTAAACAAAGAAAAGTGAGAGGTCATCCACATGGGTGCTAAAAGAAATCCTATAAATTTTGGGTATACGATAAATCGCACAAATCTAAGGGCTGTCAAGTCGACTAAATACCTAGGAATTACAATTACGAGTAACTTAAATTGGAAAGATCACATAAATAATATTGTGCGGAAGGCGAAACAAAGACTGCGCTATGTTGGCAGAAGGTGCGACAAACCCACTAAGGAGACAGCCTACATTACCGTTGTCCGTCCTCTGCTGGAATATTGCTGCGCGGTATGGGATCCTTACCAGGTAGGATTGACGGAGGGCATCCAAAAAGTGCAAAGGAGGGCAGCTCGTTTCGTGTTATCGCGCAATAGGGGTGAGAGTGTCACTGATATGATACGCGAGTTGGACTGGCAGCCACTGAAACGAAGGCGGTTTTCTTTGTGGCGAGATCTATTTACGAAATTCCAGTCACCAACTTTCTCTTCCGAATGCGTAAATATTTTGTTGACACCCACCTACATAGGGAGAAAGGTTCATCATAATTAAATAAGAGAAATCAGAGATCGAACGGAAAGATTTAGGTGTTCCTTTATCCCAAGCGCCATTCGAGAGTGGAATGGTAGAGAAGTAGTATGAAAATGGTTCGATGAACCCTCTGCCAGGCACTTAAGTGTGAATTGCAGAATAATCATGTCGATGCAGATGTAGATAGACGCTATAAATTTATTTGGTCTTCATTCACGATGATAAATGCAATGTGATCGACCCATTTAAATGTTTTGTTTAATTTTGATTGCTTCGGCAACTGACCAACGGTGCACGCTTTCGGTAATGCCGATTCTGTGGGGTCTCGTACGTTGCCTCATAACAGCGTGGCAGACACTCTTTACTGGAGGACTCACTCTCTGTAATCAAGAAACGTATGTCACGTCTACTTCCCTAGCGTTTCGATAAACATGTCACATTTCCTTTTAAGTAGTTATTGTCTACTGAATTGTAAAGTTACAAATCTCTACCAACGAATTCCGCCATTTTGTCGTTGTTGGCACTTTCTACCAAAGATAAAGTGTACTGGACTCCTGAGAATTCGAACAACATTTGTAACGCACCCTCTGGCATATACAGGGCGGGGAAAAACAATTTGGACAAAAGTGTAGGTCACAAAGACAGTATCAAATGAAGGAATCTGAGTACAGAAAATGCGGGTCGCTGTTAAATATTTAAGGCACTATGCCAGCATGAAAACGGTGATCAGTTAGAACATTTTCTGTACATACTCATGTTAATTAAGTGGTGGCTCATTTTTCACTCATTTTGGCCTTTTAAGATATATCCAAACAAGGGCGTACCCAGGATCTGAACTAGGGGGAGGCTGCAGGTCATACCAGTCTCAGGAAACAAGGATTCGAGACAACATACAGCACTTCTCATTAAATAAAACAGTAAACCAGTGAAAAACTGCGAATATCTTCTAGGGGGCCCCTCGCTGGGTACGCCCATGTATCCAAACAAGAAGCATGGACATCTGATTGTCCTCATTTGCGAAGAAGTACTATCTGGTTCGTCAGCCAAATACGATACAGGTGTTAGTGAGGGTTTAAATTTATCTTGTTCTTATCATGACGCTTGGTTAGTCCAAACATTGTGTTCACCTATAGATTTTCTGTAAATTACCTATCATTTCGAACAATTTCAGATTTCAGTTGGGTTCCTGTAGCGCTGAAAATACGCATTTACGACTCTTAGTTGCCATACACACATTCCTCTGTTTCGTGCTGTCCTTACGCCCTGCATTTTTGGTCAAATTATTTCTCCACACCCTGTACAACGGTGCTGGATGGTAAACCTCCCTCGAACAGGACTGTTTAAATTATTTACTTCATTTCTTCGTTACACATATGTCACTGAATGACACCCAGCCACGTTGTCCACCTATATTCCGCCACGTCTCCGGAAAGCCAGCACACCATCCACAAAATCACGAAACCAGCACCAGATTCGCGTAGTGACACTGTACTGATCGTAAGCACATTCAGACATTAATCGCAAATGCAGATCATAGTAATGTAGAAGCCGAGTTTATCTTTCCGTTTGTTCTCCGTCTCCTGCAGGCCACAGTGCTCTGTCGCTGCATCAGCGGTCGATTGTTGCTGCTGGCGCCACGGAATGATGGCAGTTGTATTCAGACTTTCTCCGGAGTAATTGGGCTTCTTTTAAAGGAATGAAAACAGAAAGAAGTAACGAACGGGGCAAATAGGAATCAAACAGTTCGTTTCTGGTAGTTTAATGAGATGACAATTTTGAACAAAAACTTTCGTGATGCGATTGAGTTAATAAAAATGGGTCTGAGCGTTATGGGACTTAACATCTGAGCTCATCAGTCCGCCAGAACTTAGAAGTACTTAAACCTAACTAACCTAAGGACACCAGACCCATCCATGCCCGAGGCACGATTCAAACCTGCGACCGTAGCGGCCGCGCGGTTCCAGACTGAAGCGCATAGAACCGCTCGGCCACACCGGCCGGCTGATTGAGTTAACAGCAATTACACAAACCCAGGTTTTAATTTGCGCCCTCCACAGACAAACCCACTACAGTTATCGTCCTTCGCAAGATTCACTTTACATACAGCTGAATTACACTATTTCTTAGGAACTACACATAACTGTCCCTGTAATTCATGACGAAGTAGACTATTACTACTACTACTTGTATTTTTCTTAACGAATGAGCAAAATGCTCACACGAGATGGCAGTCTTGCGTCTGTCATGCAATCATCCGGGACACATTTCGTCCAGCCTGAACATTTCCTTTTCCGACACAGGCATGATCCGACAATTACCTCTACATGTAATTCATATTTAACTTTATGAACTGAATATTTAGTATAAGGGCGAACCGAATTACGTACTGCATAGTGTGAATGAATGCTGCAATTTTGGCGGCAACAGCGAGAAATAGGCACAAAATACTAAGACTTGGCTTCAGAAGTCCGCCATCATAGGGCTGTAGTGACAGCTGAGTCGTACGTGAAATCTTAACGGCGGCCACAGCGGCTGAGGCGCGTCTACAGACGTAGCAGCAGCCCACACTGACGTGTGACGTCACATGGCACCCCTGTCTCCGTAGTCAAAGCGGGACGTGTTTCGCTGTATCTAATCATTTAATCGTCTTTATCGACCACTTTTATACTTACTCACCTTTCATCTCCAGTATATTTTCTCGGCATCAATACACTCAATTTAAACGCGCTGTATAATACTTTTTTACGAGCAGTATGATCATAAACAATTTTACATTCAATTTTTGTCGGATACTTATTCGCTAGCTGCCGCCTTTCCTCTTTCTACACACAGTAAGCATCAAGTAAATTACGTGTACCTTTCAAACTTGGCCCGCTTTTACCGGGTTCATCTTTAGCAGTATTAGATGCGAAACATATCTTTACAATTTATATGCAAAATGCGATCTTCCACGTATGAGACAGATGTCAATCCGTATATCTGATTAAGAGAAACGTTGGAGTCCCTTCCTACTCAAGCTAGCGGATTAATGTCCGAAACTCCAAGCAGAGCATCATTTCGCGTCTCCTGCCAGTTGTAAGATGCATTCCAGTACCGTGTCCCAATCACTGACCAGCTACGCCGATTTTAATCTGTCCACACGGTGCCATATCGCCGCCCACAGATTTCTGGATAGTCCTCCTACGTAACAGAACTTGCCCGGCCTTTGCCTCGCGCTGCTGTCGATGGAGTTCAGACTTTCAGTTCCAAGATCCGCCAGTCAGTCGGTCGCTCCCAACCCGTGACTCGCGACCGCTTTCTCTGAAGTCTGCCGCCGGTTGTTAGTTTAGCTCATTCTCCATTCAGGTAACGTTTCTTCCAGCGTCGCATCTGACGGCTGCTGACTCCTGTCACTCCATGCCACGAGTGGTGCCTCTTTACTGAAGAACTGAATAAAAAATAATGCATCGTATTAATTTATGTACTTGAAAAGTATACTTCATAGGGACTAGACTTGCACCTATCAGTGAAATCAAATGTTTCCTATAAAAAATAAATAAATATATATATATTTCTGTATATATATATATATATATATATATATATATATATAAATACAGAAATATGACACCAAGAAGATTAAAGAATCTAAAGTAAAAGAAGAATGGGAGAAGGAAAAGGCAAACACATGGGAAGAATTTCATTCTAAAATCACGCGAATAGCTAAGGAAACTATTCCCTTGAAAAAGATATTCAAACACCCTTGGTGGGATTCAGACTGTGAAAATGCATTGGAAAGGAGAAAAAAGGCATATAACAGTAAAAAATCACAAGAAAGTCTACATTTATTTAACGAGGTTAGAAAACAGGTTTCAAAATCTATTAGGCAAGCAAAAAGGAAGTATACAAAGGCACAACTGGATGCCATAGAAGAAAATTTCCAAAACTATAATACAAGAGACTTCTACAGAACTTTCGCAGATAAAATACGAGGATATATCCCTCAAAATTTATGTTTCAGAAAACCAGATGGTAAATTAGCCCTAACAAACCAGGAAAACTGTCAAGTGTTGGCTCAATATTTTTCTAACCTACTAAATTGCCCAGAACCTAGTTTAAGGTTTCCCAAAGAAAGCTGTGCCAACGCTCAACCGGATTCATTACCACCAACACAGGAAGAAATCAAATGTCACATTAAAAACTTAAAAAATAATAGAACATCTGGCGAAGATGGCATTGTTGCAGAGCTATTAAAAAACCTAGGACCAAAGACGCTGCAAGAGCTCACAAAAATAATAACAAAAATATGGGAAACAGAAAAATTACCAGAGGATTGGAAATGTGCCCTTATTCACCCGTTACATAAAAAAGGAGACAGAACAAATGTCAATAACTACAGGGGAATCTCACTTTTACAAAATTCTCTCAACATGCCTGCTGAAAAGAACACAAGAGCAGCTGGAACGCCAAATTGGTGATTATCAAGCAGGCTTCCGCCCCGGTCGCTCATGCATAGAACAAATATTTAATTTAAAGACAATATTAAAACATAAAGCAATTAGAAATGCCCCCATAATTTGTACATTTGTAGATTTTAAGAAAGCCTATGACTCAATTGACCGGCAATCTTTGTTTAGCATTTTAGAGGAACTTGGACTTGACTCCAAAACACTAAGGCTTATCAAAGAATCACTGACAGACACTGTATCTAAAGTTAAATTCAGGGGAGAAATCTCTGAACCTTTTCTCATAAAAACTGGAGTACGTCAAGGTGACGGGCTATCTCCACTTCTGTTTAATATAGTCCTGGATAAAGTCTTTGAGTAATGGGAAAAAGAATTAAAAAATCAATCCTACTGGAAACCAATCCATCTTGGTAGAACCAAAGACAACGTGGAGATATCTTGTTTAGCATTCGCGGACGACTTGCAGATGATGAAGAAATCGCCACCAAACAAATAGAGATCCTTAAGGAATGCGCGGATAAAGTAGGTTTACAAATTTCGTTTCAAAAGACAGAATTTTTCTGTACGAAATTCTATATACACAGTTTGAACACAAAATATGGAAAAATAAATAGAGTAAAACATTTTAAATACCTAGGTGAAATTTTGGAGCCAACCGGAGGAGAGAAAGTTGCACAGAAGATCAGACAACAGAAAATGAAGAGAGCATATGGTATGACACATGAAATATACAATAAAAAATGCATCTCCTCGAACACAAAAATCAGACACTACTGCGCAGTAATTAAGCCAGCAGCACTATACGCTAGTGAAACGCTCACACTCCACACAAAATGTGATTTAGAAAAAATACTAAAAGAAGAACGCAAAATTATGAGAAAGATTTTAGGTCCAAAACTAACAGAAGAAGGATACCGGATACAATCAAGAAGAACCACAGAAACTATATCAAACCTGGCAGCAGACATAAGAAGGCGAAGATTAAAATTTTATGGACATGTCACTAGACTTCCCCCCACACGACTCACCAACAGAATTCTCACTTACATAGAAAAAGTCAAATCAACAACACCATGGATTAGCCAAGTAAAATTAGATTTACAAAAAGCAAATATTCAACTTAAAGATGTCAAAGATAGAAAAACTTTTAGAAATAAGGTGGAAAAGTGGAATGTATTGTCGGAGAAGGAAGCACTAAAGAGACCAGGAACAAAATGGACAGAAGAAAGAAAAAGAAAACATGGAGAACGAATGAAAGAAGTATGGAAGAAACGACGTCAGAAAGCTTTGCGTGATCCTTCTGGGTCCATTCGCGATAAGTAAAGCAACCATCTCGGCATATATATATATATTTCCTGGTAGTGTTCGAATATGACGGAACATAGAATGTATTTATTTCGATTCTATTACAAAAAAAGTACAAAACATGAACTTATTTCATGTCTTAATATGCTACTACTTATTTGAAAGCGCTGACCAACGCTTTCCTGAGAACGAAGACAGTCTGAAATTTATTCCGCGCCTCCTGACTGCGTTATACGACATTCTCTGTCGCCGCAGTCTTGTCCGCTCACAGTATCTCATTCATCTTCTTTCATACAGATAGGCTACAGCTTTACCTCGTGGCCCACAACAAGAGATTTCGATGTACAGATATTCTGTTTCTATTTCTTGAAAGGGCGCGGTTCCGATCGGAACCGGCGGTAACGAAAGACGACTTCTTATGGCGCCCCGTGTTGCAGAAGTTAACTGCCAAAGAAATTACAGAAGACGCAGTGCTGTCGATGGCCGATAGATGGCAGTATTCGATTTGCGGTGTTACACTTTGATATAGGGAATAAGACGTTGAAACGGAATAAACAGCGCCAAAAAGAGTATGTCTGCGGACGCAGTTCTGCCACACAACGATCAAGGACCGTGTACATAACATGGACACGGAAATTCTGATATCTTTTTATAGAAAATTATACATGTCGAACTGAGGAGAAATGTTAAACGTAAAAATGCAGCATTTGTTTCTCTGTGTTTCCACTTTGAAAAAGAAACGGTATGTTAATAATCGCTTTCATTGTGTCAAACAAAACATAAAACGTTCTTTAACAGTTCTACATACGGCTAACGAATCTGCTTCCCATAAACCGGTCTGCCACTACCGCTTCTGGTTCGTCATGTAAACGCTATCATATCGATTCCCGAAACGTGCTGGTTTTCGTACTATATTTTGAAGGGAAAAAACACTACCACAGCATTCCATTATTTTACCGTTTTAGTTAGTTGGATGGGGGGAGGGGACCAAACAGCGACGCAGTCGGTCCCACCGGGTTAGGGAAGGGGGGGGGGGGGGGGGGGGAAGGAAGTCGGCCGTGTCCTTTCACAGCAACCATCTCGGCATTTGCCTGTAGCGATTCAGGAAAATACGGAAAACCTAAATCAGGATGGCCGGACAAGGGTTTGAACAGCCGTCCTCGCTCGGTCTCCCGTTTTAAGGACTTTCATTTTATCCATGATTAAGTATGGAGATCCTGAGATTGCGGGCAGCACCCTTGTCACGTGACGTCTGACACGTGTAACGGTGCTGGGTGACAAAACATCGCTCAGACACCACTGCTTGCGTTTGCCTTTCTTCACATGCGTCACTGAATGAATTCCAGAAGAGATGTCCGCCTATGTTCCGCCACGCCACTCGAACGCCGCCACGGGTTACACAAAATCGGAAAACCAGTGTCGGATTCCCATTATGACACGGTACTGTCTCTGAATGCATTTAATCGCGCTTGCAAATCGTAGAAATATAGAAGCTGAGTTTATCTTTTCCGTCTGTTCTCCGTCTCCTGCGGCCCACAGGGCTTTGTCGCTGTCTCAGGGAGTGATTGTTACCGCTGGCGCTCCACAATATCGCCAGTTTAGAACTTTCTCGCGAATAATGGCGGTTTTATGGAGAAAATGAAAACGGAAAAAATGAGAGTAAATGCACAACCACCAGTCAAACTTTACATTTTTCGGCGTTAGAAACGGGTAAACCTTTAAACGATAAATAACGTCTGTGGGGTACCCGTAACTGCATTTCGTCTATATAAGCGCACATTTAAAGTTAGGCCTTCCACACACAAACTCGCAAAAGTTATCGTTCTCTCGAATCGAAATTACGCGTCGTATTCTTCAATGAAAAATGCTACTGACTTCCACTAATCACTTCTGGCGTCGTGCTTGCATAACAGTTCCACCTCCCTACAGCAAACGATAGTGTGCTGTATTAAACACTGTCCGCATATTAAAGCATTTCAGTAAATCCCCAATAGTAGTGGACGAGATATAAAAGATTATCGTCTTCTTGCTTGTTAATTGTCATGTCGGCAGTCACATACGTTATGTGAGCTTCGAGCACCGGTTTGTTAACATGGAGTGATAATGTTTTATTGCAGTGAAACAGCGGTTAAAACTCGAATGCAGACGTGGAAAGCGAATCGCAAAAGTCGTCGTTCGTTCCAGCAGAAACTACCCACCGTATTCTTCGCTTGAAAATGATACTAACTTATTTAAGCTACAGTAATTTCCATAATCGTTCTCTTTCAAATGCTAAATGTTTCGTAGACTCTTCATCGTGATTACTTCAGAGGTTTTCGTTTCTTCATCAATACATGAACGAACAATTACAAAGACGTGAAAACAGACCTGTGCCGAAAATTCCGTTACAAATGGGACCGGAGTGCATAGCAGCGACATTGTTGTGACAGACGCCGCATTAAACGTGAATAACAAACCGAGGTTCGGACGAATCTCTCCATCGCCTCTTTCTGGACCAGCCGACTGCAGCCGTGCTGGCAAAGAAGGTGTCGACGTCTGCGGCGCTGCTTCCATCATGCTTGAAACGTTGTCAGGTCTTGGAGATCCTCTGCAGCTTCTCAACGCTAAGTTACTGCTGTACATTCTCATCTCTGCGGCCTGTCTTTTCACGGAACAGATGTACCTCGGTTTTACCTCAATACATGTAAAGTAAAATAATATTCCGAAAACACTACGGTGAATATTTAAATCTATTGCTAACTGTTTTTTCTCATTAAACATATTCACGTTTCGTAGTACCCTCTCTGTTTTCACATGTGTTTGTGGCCTTCGGCAAGCAAATGCACCAATAATAGTGCAGGAAACTCGCCGCCGTCAAACCAGCATTGGAGACGATTTTGCTTGCCTAGAAAGCTGCCTATGAAGGCTTACGTGTATTCTAGAACCGACACAGCTTAGTCTGTTAGTGGCCACACTAAGAAAATACATTTAGCACTCGGAAAGTTCCGTCGTTTTAGGTAGTTAAGGAGTTTCAAGGGCATACTTTTTGTTTGGCTGTAGCTTTAGTACACTCTAAAATTATCTCAGAGGTGTTCATGTAACAGTATGCAACTCTGTCGCTTACATATAATTAATCTGGCCTAAACTTGTGTTTCATTAGCTGACTGCTTGAGATATTTTCCTTAATTTGGCATCTTCCATTGCGACGCGGTGCTGTGGCGCTTTACATATTCCAGCCACATATTAAAAGAGTGTTACAATTGTCGTGATGCTAATAGAAAGAGAATTAGTTGTCATTATTGTATCTCGTGTTGTCAAGAACTTTGTGCGTAACTCTGCAGTTTCTTTGCGACAGCACTTCATTAACTAAAGACCACGACAAGCATCTCTTGCTGATACACTATGGTGACGTCATAACATCCACACTCGCGTCTCATTCATTACAAACGGCTCTGCACTGCCACATATGCTAGCCCTGAGGAGGGCCTTTTTGCTTCTCACTAGAACAATACATTAAGTACTGTAAAAACATCCACCCTCTTTTCTTTTCTAGTACTGGTATTAACACAGCTTGAAAGCGTGTAAACGGCGGATATCTGTCCCATCGTGTTTACCTCATCGTCCTACAAGCGCAAAACTTGTGCTCCTCGTGGCTTTGTGTTCGCCTCGACAAACGGATCACGTGATCTATGTTGGCCACATGCCAATAACATTCCTGCTGCATCTTGCGTCTGGAAATTCTATCGTATTCGGTTGCAGATTCTTGCTATATATTAAAAGAATTCCGCAATGTTTTTGATGACCACGAAAACTAAATCTGTCATTTTTATTTTCTCTTATTAGACGTGCTATCCTTCGTGTTTCAACAGTCGACATCGCACAGCTGTACCACAAGTTGGCGGGATTTGTATATCTACACACTCCCTCGAAGTCACTGCCCAATACGGAAAAAACACATCTGCGGTACATTTGCGATGATAGAATTGTTATCTAGTATTCGAATCTCCGATTTCCCAGTAATATACTTATGTAGGGAAGCGTATCTGGTGCTCAGTCCGTTCCTGTGAACGTCAAATAGTAGGACTGCTACTACGTAGTACATAGGGTCATCTTTCCAAGCCGATCTGCCAATAGCTGTTCTGTCTTATCACGCAAACTCTGTGATACCTATCCTGGAAATGTGCTTATAGCCACAGCCAGCCTCTCGCTTAGTGGCGAGGGCCACGGCAAACAGTGGCCGGAGACAAGACACCCCCTAAATCTGTGCACAGCGATGTGGCTGTGTCTTCACTCTCTGACAAGTTTTGTCGCCGTGCCTAAACGCCTGATGCTCTTTGGTGAAATATCTTTGCAGCAGTGCCCATCTCTCACTTCTTTCCACAACAATCGTAATCCTGATCGCGTAACAAATCAGCTATGAACGCTTCAATGGCCGTGCACGAGGCTTTTGAACATCCATCTACCCGCAGTTCCTTCCTCGCCTTCCACTGATTTCACTGACGTCTGTCAGGAATCCGTGCTCTCCACTATCTGTTAATGTCTCCCGTTCATATTACACAAAGACTGATAGGTTCTCTTCGTCAAGGACAGCTGTATTGCAGAGACCACGCGTGTAAAAATTATGATTCACGGGACATCGACGTTTGTTGACCCTAGCAAAGCCGATTAATGCCTAACATATAACCACATGCTTAGAGAAAAACGGATTCCGAAATTTTCCTCACCTGGATGTTGTGTTCCGTGTTGTCCTCGTCTGTGTCGTACCGTTCATCTTGACTGCTGAGTAAAAAAAATGGAAACTTGCAGCAGGTATTAGATACCTACATGGAGGACTTCAGGCAAAATTCACCACATTTCAGTCAAAACTGTAAATAAATACAACAAATGAGGGCAACTGGGCTCAGTTGTGTTTCATTGTCGGTGCATTGGGAACTGACCAATGGTGCATTGTCTCTCGTTTCATTAATACCGATGCTGTAGCGGCTCATGTTGCCCCATAATAATGTGACAGACGCTTTTGTCACGACATTTATACATTTACAACTTCGGTCGAGGACTTTTTGTAATCAAGAAAGATATTTTACATCTTACAAAGTAACACCATGGTTACACGTATCGCATTTTCTTTCACGTACTTACCGTCTACGTAATTTTAAATTTGTACGTTGCTACCAACGCATTCTGTCATTTTGCCGTTTCCAGCAGTTTCTATGGGCTCCTGAGAATTCGACTATCATTATGTCATTTGCTACGACATACTTACGTTAATTAAGTGGTGACTAATTTTTTTACTCGTTTTTCATTTACTTTGATCTTTTAAGACATCTTCAAACATTAAACATGGACTTGTGATTTTCTTCATTTCTAAAGAAGTACGTCGGCTAAGTATGATAAAAGTGTATGTAATGTTTTAATTTTTTCTTGTTCTCATCCTGAAGACTGGCTAGTCCAGAGACTGTGGTCATGCGTACATTTTCTGTGAATTTCCTTTCATTTTGAGTAAAGACGTCCCTATGTCTTAAATTACGTTCCCGCATCGCGAAAGCAGCATCAGATCCGCATACCTAACGTGTACCGATTATGAGCACATTTAGATGTAAATCGCAAGTGCAGATAGTAGTAATGTAAAAGTTGAACTTATTTTTTCGTTAACTTTCCGTCTCCTGCAACCGACACAGCTTTGTCGCTGCCTCAGCGACTGATTGTTGCTGTTTGCTCCGCGGAATGTTGGGAGTTTTAACTCTCCCGCGAGCATTGGCGGTTATAGGAAGTAAATGAGAACGATAAAGAAATTCACGTGCAGTCGTTCATTACCGAAATGAGAGTGAATCCATATTTGACGCGGCGACTACATTTATAAAATCAACCCACAGCACAACGTCGCGTATCGCTCCAGTTGCCAGATGCGTGTCCACTCCCACGTGTGGGTCACACTGACAGTCGCTGGCCAGTTTCACCATTGTAACGCATCCGCACACTTCCTGTTTCGCACTCCGCACATTCGTGGATGGCCTTCTGTCTCAGCTGCCTCCAGCTCTACGCTTCTAAGAAGGAGGCGATTCTGTGAGAAAATCTCCCGAAAAATATGTGTAGAAATCGTCACAATGTTTTTATCGTCGCCAATTAACACGTGTGATACTTTTATTATACTCACTTGGATGACACGCGTTGTACGGAATAGGAACAGCTGTTAATATGTGGAACGTATTTACACTCCATGGTTTTGGAGACATATATAATGGATAGAAAAATTGCTCTGGAGTCAAGGCGAAGTCTTAATCATCTAAGTAGGGTTAGCGGATATGTTGTCTCTAGCCACTGCTTGTGAAGATATAATAATCAAGTTGATAGCATCATCTGTTTTTTGTTGTTGTTGTTGTGGTCTCCAGTCCTGAGACTGGTTTGATGCAGCTCTCCACGCTACTCTATCCTGTGCAAGCTTCTTCATCTCCCAGTATTACTGCAACCTACATCCTTCTGAATCTGCTTAGTGTATTCTTCTCTTGGCCTCCCTCTACGATTTTTTACCCTCCACGCTGCCCTCCAATACTAAATGGGTGATCCCTTGATGCCTCAGAACATGTCCTATCAACCGTCCCTTCTTCTAATCAAGTTGTGCCACAAACTTCTCTTCTCCCCAATCCTATTCAGTACTTCCTCATTAGTTATGTGATCTACCCATCTAACCTTCAGCATTCTTCTGTAGCACCACATTTCGAAAACTTCTATTCTCTTCCTGTCCAAACTATTTATCGTCCATGTTTCACTTCCATACATGGCTACACTCCATACAAATACTTTCAGAAACTTAAACCTATACTCGATGTTAACAAATTTATGTTTTTCAGAAATGCTTTCCTTGCCATTGCCAGTCTACATTTTGTATCGTCTCCACTATGACCATCATCAGTTATTTTGCTCCCCAAATAGTAAAACTTCTTTACTACTTTGTGTCATTCCCTAATCTAATTCCCTCAGCATCACCCAACTTATTCGACTACATTCCATTATCCTTGTTTTGCTTTTGTTGATGTTCATCTTATATCCAACTTTTAAGACACTGTCCATTCCGTTCAACTGCTCTTCCAAGTCCTTTGCTGTCTCTGAGAGAATTACAATGTCATCGGCGAACCTCAAAGTTTTTATTTCTTCTCCATGAATTTTAATTCCTACTCCGGATTTTTCTTTTGTTTCCTTTACTGCTTGCTCAATATACAGATTGAATAATATCGGGGAGATGCTACAACCCTGTCTCACTCCTTTCCTAACCACTGCTTCCCTTTCATGCCCCTCGACTCTTATAACTGCCATCTGGTTTCTGTACAAATTGTAAATAGCCTTTCGCTCCCTGTATTCCACCCCTGCCACCTTCAGAATTTGAAAGAGAGTATTCCAGTTAACGTTGTCAAAAGCTTTCTCTAAGTCTACAAATGCTAGAAACGTAGGTTTGCCTTTTCTTAATCTTTCTTCTAAGATAAGTCTTAAGGTTAGCATTGCCTCACGTGTTCCAATATTTCTACGGAATCCAAACTGATCTTCCCCGAGGTCCGCTTCTACCAGTTTTTCCATTCGTCTGTAAAGAATTCGCGTTATTATTTTGCAGCTGTGACTTATTAAACTGATAGTTCGGTAATTTTCACATCTGTCAACACCTGCTTTCTTTGGGATTGGAATTATTATATTCTTCTTGAAGTCTGTGGGTATTTCGCCTGTCTCATACATATTCCTCACCAGATGGTAGAGTTTTGTCATGACTGTCTCTCCCAAGGCCATCAGTAGTTCTAATGGAATGTTATCTACTCAGGTCTTTCAGTGCTCTGTCAAACTCTTCACGTAGTATCTTATCTCCCATTTCATCTTCATCTACATCCTCTTCCATTTCCATAACATTGTCCTCGAGTACATCACCCTTGTATAAACCCTCTATATACTCCTTCCACCTTTCTGCCTTCCCTTCTTTGCTTAGAACTGGGTTTCCATCTGAGCTCTTGATATTCATACAAGTGGTTCTCTTCTCTCCAAAGGTCTCTTTAATTTTCCTGTAGGCAGTATCTATCTTACCCCTAGTGAGACAAGCCTCTACATCCTTAAATGTTTCCTCTAGTCATCCCTGCTTAGCCATTTTGCACTTCCTGTCGATCTCATTTTTGAGACGTTTGTATTCCTTTTTGCCTGCTTCATTTGCTGCATTTTTATATTTTCTCCTTTCATCAATTAAATTCAATATTTCTTCTGTTACCCAAGGATTTCTATTAGCCCTCGTCTTTTTACCTACTTGACCTTCTGCTGCCTTCACTACTTCATCCCTCAGAGCTACCCATTCTTCTTCTACTGTATTTCTTACCCCCATTTCTGTCAATTGTCCCCTTATGCTCTCCTTGAAACTCTCTACAACCTCTGGTTCTTTCAGTTTATCCAGGTCCCATCTCCTTAAATTCCCACCTTTTTGCAGTTTCTTCAGTTTCAATCTGCAGTTCATAACCAATAGATTGTGGTCAGAATCCACATCTGCCCCTGGAAATGTCTTACAATTTAAAACCTGGTTCCTAAATCTCTGTCTTACCATTATATAATCTATCTGATACCTTTTAGTATCTCCAGGATTCTTCCAGGTATACAACCGTCTTTTATGATTCTTGAACCAAGTGTTACCTATGATTAAGTTATGCTCTGTGCAAAATTCTACAAGGCGGCTTCCTCTTTCATTTCTTTCCCCCAATCCATATTCACCTACTATGTTTCCTTCTCTCCCTTTTCCTACCGACGAATTCCAGTCACCCATGACTATTAAATTTTCGTCTCCCTTCACTACCTGAATAATTTCTTTTATCTCGTCATACATTTCATCAATTTCTTCATCATCTGCTGAGCTAGTTGGCATATAAACTTGTACTACTGTAGTAGGCATGGGCTTTGTGTCTATCTTAGCCACAATAATGCGTTCACTATGCTGCTTGTAGTAGCTAACCCGCACTCCTATTTTTTTATTCATTATTAAACCTACTCCTGCATTACCCCTATTTGATTTTGTATTTATAACCCTGTAATCACCTGACCAAAAGTCTTGTTCCTCCTGCCACCGAACTTCACTAATTCCCACTATATCTAACTTTAACCTATCCATTTCCCTTTTTAAATTTTCTAACCTACCTGCCCGATTAAGGGATCTGACATTCCACGTTACGATCCGTAGAACGCCACTTTTCTTTCTCCTGATAACGACGTCCTCTTGTGTAGTCCCCGCCCGGAGATCCGAATGGGGGACTATTTTACCTCTGGAATATTTTACCCAAGAGGACGCCATCATCATTTAATCATACAGTAAAGCTGCATGTCCTCGGGAAAAATTACGGCTGTAGTTTCCCCTTGCTTTCAGCCGTTCGCAGTACCAGCACAGCAAGGCCGTTTTGGTTTTTGTTACAAGGCCAGATCAGTCAATCATCCAGACTGTTGCCCCTGCAACTACTGATAAGGCTGCTGCCCCTCTTCAGGAACCACATGTTTGTCTGGCCTCTCAACAGATACCCCTCCGTTGTGGTTGCACCTACGGTACGGCCATCTGTATCGCTGAGGCACGCAAGCCTCCCCACCAACGGCAAGGTCCATGGTTCATGGGGGAAGATTGTGAACATATAATAATCAAGTTGACAGCATCATCTGTTTTTTGTTGTTGTTGTTGTGCTCTACAAATGCTAGGTGAGTAGGTTTGCCTTTCCTCAATCTAACTTCTAAGATAAGTCGTAGGGTCAGTATTGCCTCACGTGTTCCGATATTTCTACGGAATCTTCCCCGAGGTCGGCTTCTACCAGTTTTTCCATTCGTCTGTAAAGAATTCGCGTTAGTATTTTGCAACCGTGACTTATTATTAAACTGATAGTTCGGTAATTTTCACATCTGTCAACACCTGCTTTCTTTGGGATTGGAATTATTATATTCTTCTTGAAGTCTGAGGGAATTTCGCCTGTCTCATACATCTTGCTCACTAGATGGTAGAGTTTTGTCAGAACTGGCTCTCCCAAGGCTGTCAGTAGTTCTAATGGAATGTTGTCTACTCCCGGAGCTTTGTTTCGACTCAGGTCTTTCAGTGCTCTGTCAAACTCTTCACGCAGTATCATATATCCCATTTCATCTTCATCTACATCCTCTTCCATTTCCATAATATTGTTATCAAGTACATCGCCCTTTTATAGACCCTCTATATATTCCTTCCACCTTTCTGCTTTCCCTTCTTTGCTTAGAACTGGGTTTCCATCTGAGCTCTTGACATTCATACAAGTGGTTCTCTTTTCTCCAAAGGTCTCTCTAATTTTCCTGAAGGCAGTATCTATCTTACCCCTAGTGAGATAAGCCTTTACATTCTTAGTCATCCCTGCTTAGCCATTTTGCACTTCCTATCGATCTCATTTTTGAGACGTTTGTATTCATTTTTGCCAGCTTCATTTATTGCATTTTTATATTTTCTCCTTTCATCAATTAAATTCAATATTTCCTCTGTTACCCAAGGATTTCTACTAGCCCTCGCCTTTTACCTACTTGATCCTCTGCTGCCTTCACTACTTCATCCCTCAAAGCTACCCATTCTTCTTCTACTGTATTTCTTTCCCCCATTCCTACCATATGTTCCCTTACGCTCTCCCTGAAACCCTGTACAACCTCTGGTTTAGTCAGTTTATCCAGGTCCCATCTCCTTAAATTCCTACCTTTTTGCAGTTTCTTCAGTTTTAATCTACAGTTCATAACCAATAGATTGTGGTCGGAGTCCACATCTGCCCCTGGAAATGTCTTACAATTTAAAACCTGGTTCCTAAATCTCTGTCTTACCATTATATAATCTATCTGAAACCTGTCAGTATCTCCAGGCTTCTTCCATGTATACAATCTTCTTTTATGATTCTTGAACCAAGTGTTAGCTATGATTAAGTTGTGCTCTGTGCAAAATTGTACCAGGCGGATTCCTCTTTCGTTTCTTACCCCCAATCCATTTTAACCTACTACGTTTCCTTCTCTCCCTTTTCCTACTGACGAATTCCAGTCACCCATGACTATTAAATTTTCGTCTCCCTTCACTATCTGAATAATTTCTTTTATTTCATCATAAATTTCTTCAATTTCTTCGACATCTGCAGAGCTAGTAGGCATATAAACTTGTACTACTGTGGTAGGTATGGGCTTCGTATCTATCTTGGACACAATAATGCGTTCACTATGCTGTTTGTAGTAGCTTACCCGCATTCGTATTTTCCTATTCATTATTAAAGCTACTCCTGCATTACCCCTATTTGATTTTGATCTGTTTTTTATGGAAGCGAAATTCAAACTCAGTGCGAGAACCTGTTTTACTTCGGTGCAATGGATCTAGCTGTTCACGTTCTGTTTCTACAAATTGCATTCGTTAAACAGGAACAGATAAAAACGATCTGTTAATTCACTGAAAAGGCAATGACGAGGAAAAAGGTCGTGTCTTAGATACTATTGTGTCGTGTCGTTGGGCAGCGCCGATCGGCAGAACGCAGACCACCAACGCTTTAATTTACGGTGCCTGACTGGTTATACGCCGCTCGTTGGCGCATGTGAAACTGTGGACATACACCACCTATCATGTGTTCGACCGTAGAGATACACGGAGCATGCATCCATTCTTGCCGTGTTTAGGTTCGAAACCAAATGGATTAGACAGTTACATTGTCTATACATGGAATCAAGTACTGATTTCAACAACTAACCTTGTTGTATTAGTGTCACCATGTAGTAATTGAATTAACCTACGTTCCCCAAGAGTCGCAATGTTAATTCGATAACTATCCTTGTTACGTTTGGCCAGGTGGAACGCCAGCAAACTTTTCAAACAGTGCCCTGACAATTCTTGTTTTTCATAAACGACAGAATTGCAGCAATTCGATGGATATCTGTCGCTGTTGGACTGTGGCTCATTTAGCTGGCCGCTTCCGCAGAATAGGTTTGGCGGGAAGGACGTAGCCTTTTGGCCATTTCCTCAGGAGTGCGTGTCACGTGTGGCATTATGCTTTAAGAAGTGACATCCGCCATGTCCGATTTTTACACGGAATAAAGATCTATGACTTGTGCTTAAGCCAGCACAGATAGCGACACAATATCGAGATAAGAAGCGTGATGTACCAGAAAACGCTACTTGGCTTTTCTCTCAAGTGCATTTGTGGCGGTCGGCAAGCACTTCCGTCATAAGACACAGCGGCAGCTCATCGCTGTCAGCCCAGCCCTGGAAACGCAGATGCAGATGTGTAGATCTCCTTTGGAAAATCTGCGTATGTTCTATACACATCGCGTTCCCTGATACACAACGGTGATGTTATAACATCTGCACTCGAGTCCTCTTTACTACGACGACTCTCAAACGTCACATATGCAGCCCCTACCTTACGCTCTTTTCACAATATGATACGTTTAGTGTTCCAAAATATTCCTGTATTATCAAGTTTAAGCGTTTATAAGGGGTACTCCTTGTTGAGCGAAGATTTCATGTACGTTTTTGAGATATTAATGAGGTATAAGTAAGACGTCGTTTTCAACATTGCGGGCTATAAGTGCCAAACGTACAAATTTGCGTCGCTTTGATTTCTGTCTCGGCAATCGAATCCCGCAACATCTCTTGCCAAAGTGTTGCATCTTCCCCCGCAAAGTACTTCTGCATCATCTTACACATTGCGGCCACGTATCAAATCAGTATCAAAGTTGCCTTGATAACAACAAAGAATGAATTTGTCATTAATATGTATCTGCTTGTACCAAATGTGTTGTGCACTCTCCGTCGTGTTTAAAGAGTACTGACTAGAAAACTGTAGTAGAAATTGGCGCCAAAGGTACATGTGCGTAATCTTTGAAAACCGTGACGCAGTTTCGGGAAACATCGTAGCTGTACTACTGTGCTACTAGAATTTTTAATTTGTCATTGATACACCGACTATTACGTAACATAGCGTCTGTTGTACTCAGAAGATTTCCATGAACGACTCTTTTGTTTCGTTTAAACAGATGCTTCGAAGTACACATCAAAACTTTCAGCCACTATTAAAGTTTTGGAGCCAGTACAGATATGGTTCTGGAGGAAGCATTTAGCCGCTTTCAGTTTAGTCAGAATTGGTAACATATTGGTAGTATACGAAGGTATGTTGTCTTCTGGTCAGAAGAAACTGATAGCACCTCTTTGTTCTGACTGATTTACTTCACCGTTCCTGCACCTACAACCACCACGTCACTCTAAGTTACTCTTCTGCCGTTGGTTTATAGTGAGACCAGAAAGAAATAAAATACACCTGATATCAGTATACTTAGCGAAGTCATTCGTTTCCGTGTGTGTTACTCACCTCTCGCTGTGTGCACTGCTCTGTTTGGGAACAGAGGAAGCGTCGGTAGGAAACTTTTGTCAACGGCTGAATCTCCGTTCTCATACTGGAGGTCTTCCGTACTAGCGAGACGATGAAGCTATTTGCCAATTCGGGGTAAATCGGTCTTTTAGTTTCATTGCTTAGGGGAACAGACTGAAACAGCATAGTGTTCTCTCCCTTAATCCACAGAAAACGCGATAAGAAATGTTAAGTTCTTCCGATTAAAGCACTTCTTCCTAAAGAAGAATTTAAGCCTTTTGACTCAAAAGTTAAATTAAAAAATTTATTAAGAGACAGTTGATTTCTCGTCAAGCCAAGCCTTGAGCTTATCACCGTAATCGCAGTTCTTCCCATTTCACCGCCCTGTAATTCATCACAGTCAGGTAACGGACAGTTAAAATGACGCGGAGTTCACAATGAATTGCTGCGAAAACAGCTGTGGGCCCAAAATTCCATTGCAACAGGGAACGGAATTGCTCGCGACGGCATTCTTGCGCCAGGCGCTGTCCGTGCTCTTGTCGAGGTGAGCTGTAGTAGCAGTTCAGGATCACTGTAGAAATGTCCATCGCCATTTTTTCGGCACCGTATCACTACCATAGTGCTGCCAGAGAAGATGTCGACGTCTGCGACGCTGTTTCCCCACGTCGGGACGCAATTGATTCGAGGAACTGCTCTGCAGAACACCCGCTGTACAGGGTGATATTATTTTTGCGAATCTGAACTGCGCGGCCTCTCTGATGACAGGAAAAAAAGCCTCGGTTTTTCGTTAATAACAGTTCCAACTTTGCGTAAAAACGCTAGGCGAAGCATGATACTTAGAAGAGGAAGGTAGCAAACGACGGTAAATGTTAGAAATAAGGCGCGTTTCCCAGAATTAGCTGTTCCTTTCGCTTCAGTTGGGTTACATATATTCAAGTCTCTGGAGGGCGTCTGTCGTTGAGACGTATGGTGACGTCGTAACATCGACACTCGCGACTCATTCATTACGAACGAACCTGCACTGCCTAACACGCCACCCCTGTAATCGAGTGACCCTGGCCTCACATTCTTATTACTAAAGTACGGAAGAAACATTTTTCCGCATTTGAATGAGTCTCGCTTTTGCTCTAGTATAGGCCTAATACAGCTTGAAAACTCGAACGGCGGACATCTTTCCGACTGATTTCAATTCTCCCGGTTACAGCTGCCAACTATATAATTACTGAAACTTCCTGGCAGATTAAAACTGTGTGCCCGACCGAGACTCGAACTCGGGATCTTTGCCTTTCGCGGGCAAGTGCTCTACCATCTGAGCTACCGAAGCACGACTCACGCCCTGTACTCACAGCTTTACTTCTGCCAGTATCTCGTCTCCTACCTTCCAAACTTTACAGAAGCTCTCCTGCGAACCTTGCAGAACTAGCACTCCTGAAAGAAAGGATATAGCGGAGACATGGCTTAGCCACAGCCTGGGGGATGTTTCCAGAATGAGATTTTCACTCTGCAGCGGAGTGTGCGCTGATATGATTATAATTATTAATCGCTGTGTCTGCTGATACAGCGGAAGGATCGCGTGAGACGTGTAGATGACGTGTTTACATCGCTGTGACGTCCTCTTTCCCGATATGGTGGTGTGATCTCCTGCACATTCAGGTCGTATATAAAAACAGGCCCGTACTCGTCTTGTGGACAATGTGGAAACAGATAAAGTTATCATTTTTGTAACCTCTTTATCAAGTATGCCGTCCATTCTCCATCGTGGTTGAATAGTCGATACCACAAAGCCGCCAATCAGAATAGGTTCGCAATCTATATCTACATTTAATTGAAAACCGTGCACCAGTAAGCGTAACATTTACGGCTCAGTAAAATATCTTCGAACGCTTTAACGGACGTGGATAAACCTTTTTGTGCAATGTCCTTTTCCTGCGTATATTTTCACTGCCGCCCGTAACAAATCCGTACCCTCCACCATTTGCTAATGTCTCCTCTCGATATTTGGAAAGCAACGACAAGTTCGATGTATCAAGGACAGTTGCACTGCAGAGACCATACGCCTAAAAATTATGAAGCTCGCAACACGGAGGCTCCTTCAGACTAGCAGAACCTATTAAGGTTCAGTATGTGACCACGACTAGAGAAAAGCGATTTCCGAAATTTTCGCCTTCTGAATGTTGTGTCCCGTGTAAACGTCGTATCTGTCGTGCCGCTCACCTTGCCTGCTCAGTAAACAGGCTACATGGAAATACGCAGCAAGTACTAAATTATGGTAGACGGCTGCGTGGTTCCATAGATCATTCATTGCCCATATGTTGTAGGTATATACTGAGATACAAAGAGAAGTTAATGTCACCGTATTTAACAGTTACCGAATCACAGACGATATAAAAGAGTACCGTCATTACTCACGGTGATACGAAGAATGTGACCAACGCAGCTAAAAATTTTGCTTCGTTTTCAATGCTATGGCAATTGACCAACGGTGCATAATCTTTGCTTTCGGTAATACCGATTCTGTGGGGTCTCATGAGTTGCCCTATAATAACATGACTGACACTCTTGTCACGACACTTATACATTTACTACTTTACTAGAGGACTTTTTGTAATCAGATAACGTATTTTACATCTATTTCCTTAGCGCCTTTCTTAAACGTATCACAGTTATCGTCTAATGAATTTTAAAGTTACAGGTCACTACCAACGCGTTCCGCCATTTTGCCGTTTTCATCACTTTCTCCCAGAGATTAAGTGCACTGGACTCCTGAGAATTCGACCGACATTTCGTCACGCCTCGTCTGGCAAGTGCAGGGTGCGGAAACACAATTTGACCAAAAGTGTACGGCACAAAGACAGCATCAAATGAAGGAATCTCAGTATAGAACCTAGAGGTCGCAATTGAATACCTAACGCGCTACGCCAGCATGAAAACGGTGGTCAGTTTCAACATTGGTTACACATAAGTTTGTGAATTAAGTGGAGAGTCTTATTCCATTTACTTTGGTCCTTTTAAGGAATATTCAAAAATGAAACATGAACATGTTATTGTGTTGGCTTCTGAGAAAGTACTTTCTGGTGCGTCAGCTCAGTCAGATATGCGTGAAAGTGATACTTGAAATTTATCTTGTTCTCATCGTGACGATTGGTCCCGTTTATGTATACACATTCTGTATATTACCCATCATGTTGAGTAAAGCCATCTGTATGTCAGATTTGAGTTACGTTCCTGTAGCGCTGCAAGTATGCAGTTGTTTGAAACCAAATGGATCAGACAGTCACAGTACCTGTAGCTGGAATCGAGCACTTATTTTTACAATTGAAGTCCTCGTTGTGCCAGTATCACACATGTTGTAATTCAGTTAACCTAACTTCCTCAAGACTCACATTGTTAATGCCATGACTACCCCCGTTCATTTCGGAAGGTGGAATGACAGCAAACGTTTCAAACACTGTCCAGAAAATTCCATATTTTGAAGAACGACAGAATTACAGTCATTCCCCTATATTCTATACACGTCACGGCAGGCCTCGTTTCGTGACACACAAACACTGTCGTCGTGACATGGACTCTCGCGTCTTACTATTCAACGCCACATGATGCAGCTCCTACAATCTACAGAGCTTGGCCTTACACTCTTGCAGCTAAGTTGATACGTTCAGTATTCCAAAAGACTGGTTCTATTATCTAGTTTATCTTTTTAAGGGAGTGCCTTTTTGCTCTGCTACAGCTTTAAACACTCTTAAAACATCACTGGCGCAAAACTAACCAATCGTTTGGCACACAGCGGGTTCAAGTGCTAAACGCACAAATTTCCATCGCTTCATTTTCTGACCCCAGATTCAAATTGTGCAACCTCTGTTGCCAACCTCTGTTGTGGTTCCATCCTCCTGCAGGAAGTAATGCTGTGATTTCTTACACATTACGGCCAAGTATCAAGTCGGCATCATAGTTGCATGGATAATGAAAGAGAAGAAATTTATCATTAGTAGGTGCTAGTGCGACATTTGGTGTCCGCCCTCCGACGTGTCTGAATACTCCATAATAGAAATCTGTATTTGAAATATGCGGAAATCGTTTATGTAGCTAATCTTTGAAAACCAGGTCCCAATTAGGGCAAAAAAAGTTGCTAAGCAAAAGGTACTGTGTACTAGTGGCGTCTTTAATTTCTCTCTGGTAGACTGACTTTACGTAGGAAAGCCTCTCCGGTACTCAGAACATTTCTGTGAACGACGCATTCTACTTTTGTTTCGTTCAGACCGATGTTTCGA
The DNA here is from genome assembly GCF_021461385.2 of Schistocerca piceifrons. NCBI lineage: Eukaryota > Metazoa > Arthropoda > Insecta > Orthoptera > Acrididae > Schistocerca > Schistocerca piceifrons. The sequence continues at coordinate 69,254,368 of NC_060148.1, read as the reverse complement.
TGTGAATATCGAATCTTGTAGCTGCTGTTTTAGAGATTATCCACATACGGTTCTGGAGGCAATATTTAGCAACTTTCAGTTTACTCAATATTGGTAACAAATGAACCTACGTTGTTGTCATGCCGTAAGGAACTGATAGCACCCATTTTTTCCGACACATTATGTTTAACCCTTTCTCCACGTACACCACAACGTCATCGAGATTACGTTAGTCTTCTGCACTAGATATACACTGAGACCAGAACAAAAATGATAGAATCACTGCAGTAACTTCGTCACATTTATTTTTGTGTTTATTGTTCATCTCTCGATGTGTGCACTGCTGTGTCTGGGAAGTAGGGGCGTGCCTCTAGTTAGCAACGGCCGCAAACTTTTGCCCACGGCTGAATCTCCGTTTCCAAACCAGAGACGCTATCAAACCGGGTCGCCCTTACTAACGAGGCGATGAAGTGATTGGACCAACTCGTCAAATGTTCTGCCTTTTACTTTCATTTCCTATGGGAACAGACTGAAAGTGCATAGTGATGTCTCACTTAATCCACAGAAAACACAATAAGAAAAGTTACGTTCTTCCGAATAAAATGGTTCAAATGGCACTGAGCACTGTGGTACTCAACTTCTGAGGTCATCAGTCCCCTAAACTTAGAATTACCTAAACCTAACTCGTCGTCGTCGGCTGATACTCGTATCCGAGTTTTCATTTCTCTCCTGAGATTTCCTTTGTCACGGTTCACGCGTGGAAGTGTCGTTGATGGCTTAGCAATCCAATCCTAGCGTGGAACAGGCGGCCACAGACATTACAGCTGATGGAAGGTGGAGGACGTGGCTGAGCCTGGAGGAGTTTACGTCTCCGGCGTTTGTCATTCTCCATTCTTCGACGTTCCAGCTCAAAGTTTTGAAGACCATGTCCGACCCATCTGAGTTGATGCCCAATGATAAGAGCTTCCATGCTATACATATTTGCTTTCCCAAGAACAGCCATGTTGGATATGATGTCATCCCATTTCAGGTTCATGATATATCTTAGCTTCTGTTGGTTGAAACATTCTAGTTTCTTCAGATCACAGCAATATAACGCCCAGGTTTCGCAACCATATAGCAGGGTGGAAATGACTACAGCTTTGTACACCATCAGTTTGGTGTAAGACTTAGGTCTTTATTCAGGAAGACACGCTTCGTAAGACGTCCAAATGCTACATGGGCAGCACGTGATCCATTCTCCACATCTTTCCAGATGAGCAGTTAGATGACAATATGCTTCCTAGGTAGAGGAAATGGTCCACTTGTTCCAAGGGTGTATCATAAATGGATATGCTGGAATCAGGAACGGAGGAGCCAGGAGTTGACTGCACCATCACCTTTGTCTTTGGAATATTGATGGAGAGAGCAAATCGTTCTTATGCCCTACTGAAGGAATCAACTAACCTAAGGACATCACACACATCCATATTCGAACCTGCGAGCCGATGCGGTCGCGCGGTTCCAGACTGAAGGGCCTAGAACCGCTCGGTCAGAGCGGCTGGCTCTTCCGAATAAACTACAGCTGAGAAATGGCCTCCATCTCATCATCGTGCTCGCGTTTCTTTCCACTTCACCGCTCTGTAATTCGTCAGCATCAGATAGAGAGACAATTATAATGACACGGTGTTGATAAAGTGCCGCGAAAACAACTGTAGGCCAAAAATTCCTGTACAACCGGAACGGAATTGTTCACGACGGCATTCTTGCGTCAGACGTTATCCGTATTCTTGCCCCCAAACTTGAGTAACAAATCAACATAATTTCGAAAATGATCATCGCCTTTTTTTCCGGGACCCTATCAGTGGTGCCGTGCTACCACATAAGGTGTCGATGTCTGCGACGCTGTTTCCCCACATGGATACCTAATAAATTCTGCCAATTGCTCTGTGGTCACTCGACGTTAAGACAATAGCCGCTGTTCAGGTTGAATTTATTGTTGCGAAATATGATCCGTGAGGACTCTCAGATGACAGAAAATGTGAAGCCTTTTTACGATATAAAAAAATACCTGTATCCCTCGGTTTTGCGTTGATAACAGTACTGTAAATATTTTCGCCTAAAACACTAGTTTGAAATATTATACTTAGATAAGCCAAGTAGAAAACGACGGAAAATGTTGGAAATATGGCGCGCCTCGCAGGATTAACTGTTCCGTTCGCTTCAGTTCCGTTACGTATATTCTGGTCTCGGGGGACGCCTCTTGCTGATACACTATGGTGACGTCATAACATCGACACTCGCGACTCATTCATTATTAACGATCCTGCACTGCCGCATATGCTACCCATGTAATCGAGTGTGTCTGCCCTGACATTCTGCTCCTTAAAGTAATACAATAATTACTCTGAAAGTTCCGTGCGTTTATGGAAAAACTTTTTTTTTTAATTTTACTTTCCAGTGTGTCTCATTTTTGTTCTAATGTGGGCTCCGATACATCTTGAAAAAGCAAACGGCGGAAATGTTTCCGATCGGTTTTGTTAAAAAATGTTCAAATGTGTGTGAAAATTACCGGACTTAACTGCTAAGGCCATCAGTCCCTAAGCTTACACACTACTTAACCTAAATTATCCTAAGGACAAACACACACATCCATGCCCGAGGGAGGACTCGAACCTCCGCCGGGGCCAGCCGCCCAGTCCATGACTACAGCTCCTGAGACCGCTCGGCTAATCCCGCGCGGCCCGATCGGTTTTAACTCTCCTGGTTACGGCTGCCAACTATACAGTTATCAATCGCTCTGTCTTCTGATTCAGCAAAAGGATCACGCGAGCCCTGTAGGCGACGTGTTTACACTGCTGTGACATTTATATTTCCTGTACGGAAATTGTGCCGCGATCTCATCAACAGTCCTGTCGTATGTAGCAACGGACCCAGACACGTCTTGTTGACATTCGGAAACAAGTAAAGTTATCATTTTTATAACCTCTTGTCAAGTATAATGTCGATACTCCATCGTGTTTGACAGTCGGTAGCACAAAACCGTAACAGAGAGAGGTCCGCAGCCTGTATCTGCAATTATTTCAAAACCATGTCCCAGTAAGAGCCAAACAAGTGTCTCATGCTAGAATTATTTGTTATCATTTGAATCCTTAACTTCTCAGGAAGACACTCACGTACCTAAGTCTATGTAATGCAGAAATCGTTTCTGTGAATGACGCACAGTACGGTTTGTTTAGTGCGTCCTACGAAGGGTCATCAAAGGCGGATCTATCTCACAAAAAAGCTTCTCGTTGGTCATGTTGACACTGTTATATCGATTCTGGAAATGCGGTTACCGATAAAAGAGTTCCAGCTCCACAGTCGATATTTGCTCCCACGGAGACGCTCAACCGTTTTAAGAAATGCTCACATTGTCACATTCCCTCTTGCTTCCAAAAATGTTGGTTAATGTGGACAAAGTTATTTGATGCGGTGTGAAGATGTATGACTACGGCAACGGGCGAGAAGTTACGAGGGTTGGAAGTTAAATAGTGGCAACTGGTTATTCACAACCGATACAAAAGAGTTACATGTTTGCACCTGTTATTGTCCTTCAAAGTAGTCAGCACCGTTGTGTAGAACCCGTTGCCAGCGATGTGGAAGGCGTAGTATACCGTTAGCAGAGCCTGCTCTGTTGATGGTGCGAATGGAGCGGTCTACTGCCTGTCGAATCTCTGGAACAGTTCTGAAGCGAATGCCACGAAGTGGTTCCTTCACCTTCGGAATCAAATCAAAGTCACAAGGAGTACGGTGGATGGTACAGTACTTCCCAGTCTCATGGACGGAACAGAGCAGCCGCAGCTTGCGCTGTATGCGCCCGCGCATTGTCGTGCAAAGTGGTGGGTGGGTTGCGCAGAAAGTGTCGCCGCTTTTTTCGCAAAGCTGGTCGCAGGTGATGCTCCAAAAGCGAACAGTAATACCGTGCGTTGACGGTCTGCCGTGGAGGAACGTAATGCGTTAGGATAACACCGTCACAGTCGAACACGAGAATCACCATATCTTCAGTCCGCTCCATTTATACCATCAACAGAACAGGCTCTGCTACGCCTTGCACATTGCTGGCAACGGGTTCTACACAAGGCTGGTGACTATTTTGAAGGACAGTAACAGGTGAAAACATGTAACTCTTTTGTATCGGTTGTGAATAAATACACTCCTGGAAATTGAAATAAGAACACCGTGAATTCGTTGTCCCAGGAAGGGGAAACTTTATTGACACATTCCTGGGGTCAGATACATCACATGATCACACTGACAGAACCACAGGCACATAGACGCAGGCAACAGAGCATGCACAATGTCGGCACTAGTACAGTGTATATCCACCTTTCGCAGCAATGCAGGCTGCTATTCTCCCATGGAGACAATCGTAGAGATGCTGGATGTAGTCCTGTGGAACGGCTTGCCATGCCATTTCCACCTGGCGCCTCAGTTGGACCAGCGTTCGTGCTGGACGTGCAGACCGCGTGAGACGACGCTTCATCCAGTCCCAAACATGCTCAATGGGGGACAGATCCGGAGATCTTGCTGGCCAGGGTAGTTGACTTACACCTTCTAGAGCACGTTGGGTGGCACGGGATACATGCGGACGTGCATTGTCCTGTTGGAACAGCAAGTTCCCTTGCCGGGCTAGGAATGGTAGAACGATGGGTTCGATGACGGTTTGGATGTACCGTGCACTATTCAGTGTACCCTCGACGATCACCAGTGGTGTACGGCCAGTGTAGGAGATCGCTCCCCACACCATGATGCCGGGTGTTGGCCCTGTGTGCCTCGGTCGTATGCAGTCCTGATTGTGGCGCTCACCTGCACGGCGCCAAACACGCATATGACCATCATTGGCACCAAGGCAGAAGCGACTCTCATCGCTGAAGACGACACGTCTCCATTCGTCCCTCCATTCACGCCTGTCGCGACACCACTGGAGGCGGGCTGCACGATGTTGGGGCGTGAGCGGAAGACGGCCTAACGGTGTGCGGGACCGTAGCCCAGCTTCATGGAGACGGTTGCGAATGGTCCTCGCCGATACCCCAGGAGCAACAGTGTCCCTAATTTGCTGGGAAGTGGCGGTGCGGTCCCCTACGGCACTGCGTGGGATCCTACGGTCTTGGCGAGCATCCGTGCGTCGCTGCGGTCCGGTCCCAGGTCGACGGGCACGTGCACCTTCCGCCGACCACTGGCGACAACATCGATGTACTGTGGAGACCTCACGCCCCACGTGTTGAGCAATTCGGCGGTACGTCCACCCGGCCTCCCGCATGCCCACTACACGCCCTTGCTCAAAGTCCGTCAACTGCACATACGGTTCACGTCCACGCTGTCGCGGCATGCTACCAGTGTTAAAGACTGCGATGGAGCTCCGTATGCCACGGCAAACTGGCTGACACTGACGGCGGCGGTGCACAAATGCTGCGCAGCTAGCGCCATTCGACGGCCAACACCGCGGTTCCTGGTGTGTCCGCTGTGCCGTGCGTGTGATCATTGCTTGTACAGCCCTCTCGCAGTGTCCGGAGCAAGTATGGTGGGTCTGACACACCGGTGTCAATGTGTTCTTTTTTCCATTTCCAGGAATGTAGTTGCCTCAATTTGAGTTCAAACTCTCGTATTTATTGCATTTAACTGAAAATATTGCACTTAATTTTTATTTATTTGGAAGATACTGAAATTATATTTTTGCTGCACCACAGAAATCGTTCTGACACGTAGCAGTCCTGAGTCGTCCACCGCTGGCTAATTTCTAACCTGCCGCGACCACAGCCAACGCCTCACTCAGTGGCAGAGGCTCTCGTACGGATCTGGTGGCTGGCGACATCGCAGATGCCAGCTGAACGTACAGGAGTGTTTATGTGCCTCTCCTCAGTCGGAGGTTTTGCAGCGATTCGTGGACTCGGAAACCTTGCGTCGAATAATCTTCCACCAGCGACCAGTTCATTTATTTACAGAACGGTCGTAATCAGGGTGTGGTGGTGCTGTGGGGGTTAATAAGACGGCTTCGAACGCATAGACTGATGTATTTTTGAGTTTTGGACACCCCTCTTGTGCCGTATGCTCCACCTCCGTAAGATTCCACTGTTGTTCTACTCTCAAAAAAATTATTATGACATTACTGCAAAGTTCGATTCAACCAGGGTAAATGTCATTCAGAGACCAAGGGTGTAAAAGTAACACCAATATAAAAAAAATCCATGCGTGTCTAACAAGTTTATAAAAATTTTCATCTTGCTAGTTTTGTGGATCATTTAAACGTTGTGTTTGTTTTATTGTTCACACTGGTGCCTAGTATGAACATGGAAATTTTCAGCAGGTACCTTATTAAATTCTTGTAGTTGACCTACGTTGAGACGTGAGGCAGTGTAGTTAAAACTGTAAATATATGTCATAAAGTTAGACTCTGGCCAGGAGAAATAGATGACGTGTGTTTGTTTCCGTATAGTATTATTCTTGTGCCGTAGGTATGTAAGAGGATAGCAAGAGGACTTCATGTCTCCGTAATTTTGTCTCTCTGACTCAAGATTCATCTACAGGGGCGTGCTGTAAAGTAATGCCTGCGATTTTTTTTATGGAAGTTGTTAAAAGCCTGTAAATGAAACAAACGTTATTGATATTGCACGTCTGTATTCTTCGAGTCCACGCGGTGTGTGAGAAACTGTTCAGGAAACCGGAAGCTACGACCACAGCCACCCACCCACTCGGCGGCAGAGGCTGCCGCAAGCCAGCAGTGGCCGGCGACACGGCGTCCCACGACTCTGGGCACAGCGGTTCGGATGGGGCCTTACTCGATCAGATGTATTCTGGCCATCCCTAAACGCCTAAAGTCTTGTTCTTACACCAGCGATCGCCACACTCTTCTTACCACAAAGAGCGTAATTTCGGTCGCTCAATAAAGCAGCTACCAACGCTTTAACGCACGTGGACAATACTTTTGTACATCCCCTTATTTGGAACCTCATCATCATCATCATCATTAGTACCAGGGCAAGGTTCGTTGCAGCCCACTCTCCATTGTTGCCACATTTATTCAAGATGGCGGCGCAGACGTCATCCAAGATGGCGGCATGTAGACTTGGCAACAGCCCATGACGTCATCCAAGATGGCGGATTTTGGTGGGAAAATAGGCCAATTGTGCTATGTCTACTAACCTAACCTCCAGAAAAAATGGCGGGAATTTTGAATTTTGGCGGGAAAATAGACCAATTGTGCTATGTCCACTAACCTAAGCCTCCAGAAGAAAAAAAAACTGGTGGCAAGTTTGAATTCCAACAGGATAATGCATGCAAAACCGTACTTGTCTTTATTATTATTATTGATTATTATTTATTAACATTCATTATCATTTATTGTCATTTAAATAGACCAATTGTGCTACATCCACTAACCTAAGCCCCCCGAAAAAATAGGCCCCAAATTCAAATTCCAATAGGAAAATGCACGCAAAACTGTATTTGTCTTTATTATTATTCATTATTATTGATTGTAGTTCATTATCATTTATTATAACTCATTATCATTTATTATCATTCATTGTCATTTATTATCATTTATTGTCATTTATTATTATTTATTATTATTGACCTGCCTCCACTAGAAAATTCCCTCCAAATTCAAATTCCAACACGATAATGGCTGCAAAACCTTACTTTTGTTTATTACTATTCATTATTATTCATTATCATTTATTAACATTCATTATCATTCATTGTCATTGTTGTGGGTTGGCAGTAGAGCCAACACCGTGTTACTAGAGGAAGCCGAAAGGCACGCGTTTTAGCTCACGCAGGCTGGCGTGAGGTCTCGAACAGGACCAGGAAATTAGAATTTAGAAAAAACGGACATAGGTGGTGGAATACTTAACTTTAATCCATTCATGGTGAACGCCGCTCTTGACGGTACATGATTCACAGTATCAATAATAACTGGTAATGGCGCCTTGCTAGGTCGTAGCAAATGACGTAGCTGAAGGCTATGCTAACTATCGTCTCGGCAAATGAGGGCGTATTTTGTCAGTGAACCATCGCTAGCAAAGTCGGTTGTACAACTGGGGCGAGTGCTAGGAAGTCTCTCTAGACCTGCCGTGTGGCGGCGCTCGGTCTGCAATCACTGATAGTGGCGACACGCGGGTCCGACGTATATTAACGGACCGCGGCCGATTTAAAGGCTACCACCCAGCAAGTGTGGTGTCTGGCGGTGACACCACAGTCATTTATTACCATTCATTATCATTTATCATCATTTATTATTATTATTATTATTTATTATTACAGGACTACCTCCACTAGAAAATTGCGCCAAATTCAAATTCCAACACGATAATGTAGAAACGGAACTTTTGTACCGTTCCAATGTTTTATTAAATTGCTAGCATGCAGAAATTATTAGCAAGAGTTTCTTCTCTTGCAGGTAATACCTCAGCTGGTGTTCAAAAGGAGAGAATGGACTAAACAGGGTTATTTATTTAAATTTTTCTGTTGTGTACCACGTTTCCAATTTTCCTTTCCCTTGTGCGATCTGGATGGTATAAATGAGTGAGTGGGTGAACTAGCAGAATGCTTTAGCCACAGATTGTAACACTGCATGAATGGTCGTCCTGCGGTAGGGTAGTACCAACCATCCAAAGCGTGAACAAGTTTAGCAGAGACCAAGTTTGCAGGTCAGGGCAAAGATGACACGCAGGCGCGCATATTGGTTGTCAGGTTGGTGCGCCACCCCCACCACGTTTGTAAGCGGAACGGTTAGGCGAATTCGGTTGGAAGAGAACTTGTTCCTGGGTCGTGGTGCGGGACAGACATAGAGACGCAGCTCCCGTTTTGGTAATGTTAACATAGGTATTAGATTGTCTCAAATCTGCTGTGTAATGAAGTCCAGATGTTGAAATCGGGTGCGAGATTACCACCGAACACCATAAGGGAATTGATTTTCTTAATTTACTCGAATTTCAGTAGGCCTTGCGTTAGTGCCTTGTTCAGGCAACGCAGCATGTGCGTTAATCTCACGGTCACGTTACTGCTCTATGCTTAACGGAAATTCACTCATTCAATGTATTTTAATCTGCTCTTCCATTTACAGTAATATTTTTGGGGATTTTTATTTATTTTCCATATGTTTTCTTTGTGAACTTGCTTTCGCGCCACGTGGTCGGTTGGAGCAACAGCCGCATTGATAAATTGTAGTTTCGGTCTGAGAATATATTGTACACAATGAATAATCATACGGTAGTGAGCGAGTGTAAAATAGGGAAGGAGTAATCGTGTGGGTCCATATTTTTCTGGGTTTCTGTTGGTTACTGAAACTTGGTCATGTGGGTTGAACAGTATTGAAGTAATGTTTCTTGTGCACCCCCATAACGAGTTGATTTGTTGGCGATGTTGTGCGTCAAGTAAAATACACGTGCCACTAGGAAAAGTATCGGATTTTAATGCCCACTGATTTGATAAAGATTTGCAAAAATACTCTTCCACCCTGACCTAGTTCTGCTTGTATTGTCTTTGAGGAACTTGTTCTGAGTAATCTATAGTAACTGAATGTAATAACCGAGGGTATAGGTATGATTGTGCGGTTGTATAGAATTACATTGGAGGCAGGTCTGCGCTCCTCTGTCCCATTCCATAATTACGTGGCGAAACTGAACCATGTTAGCTAGAGACCGGTTATGACGATGTACATTGCAAGAGAAACACGACTAGTTGTTGAAATACCATCGGTACTTAATAAATATCAATTAATCTCTACCCTCGACTGATTATTTACTCCGTCCATCATAAAGAATAGGTGGCAGTCAGTACCACAGTCGAATTCTGTGTCATGAAAGCAAATAAAAGCTATATAATGACTATTACGCCCTGTATAGGTGCCTTCTGTAGTGGTTCAAAAAATGCGTTATCCGTTGCGTTCAAATTTCTACCGGTTTGTTAAAACCTTCCGCTAGAAATTATTAATACCCAGCAATAATTCGCAGGGGCCAGTAATTTCGTGGACCACACGAATTTAAGAAACCATTTACTACAGACGGTAGCTTGCAGGAGTGGTAGGACATGTCAAAGCGACGGTAATCTACCTACTTAGGTGGACTTATACAACCACCAGTGCTGGAAGGTTACGTTGCAATTTGTACATACTTGTGTATTACTCGTACATAAACTCATACTGGCCATTACTATGTACTTGGTTTTCATTTTAGCAATCCACTATCACCAATAAAGCGATGCATAAAAATGAATAAAAATACACACGAATGAAGAAACATGAAAAGATGTACATAGAAACACATATGTGCTCATTAGAGAGCCGTCTTCCCACTGGAAATTCATTTTATTGAATAACTTTGCTTGTAAAAAGAAAAATAAATACCTTTGGTTTCAATAGTGTGAACAATTTATAGTGCCTAAAACTGAAAAACTGTATGCTTTCGTAACATGAAATTTCATGTTCTACGACTTTGATTACGTTTTCAATTTGGAGTAGGTATTTTTGAGTTAAAGGAGTTGAAGACGATTTTTTAGACAAGTTGCTAAAAATGAACGAACTTTGACAACTTATTGCACCCAGATGGCTACACCGATATTGGCATTTACGTAATAATTCGATGCAAAATTTAATGCTCCTTCATTTTGCTAGTAGTGAAATTCAGAGTAGGATGCATTGTGACAGAGTAATAGGTGAAAACCCGAGAAAAGTACCCAAATTTTGTGGTTTTCTGTCCACAATAATTGTCCTGAGGGTTTTGGATTCTACATGCTCTCAACTATATGCAAAAGATGAAAAAAAATTAAATATTCTATCTCAGCTTTTGCAAGCAAACAAACCCCATTACAGACTAATACAGTTAAAATTGCAGCAGAATAATGAACAATTGGATTATTCAACTAACAACTAAGTGCAAGTCAGGTCAATAGTTTGTGAAACAGCCGAGTCTCAGTATAGAAATAAACTTGTAAATACTTTACATGTACTGTTACAAAACCTGCAGCAGTTCTCATTTCACAAGACATCTATGGTTCTCAATAATTACATTATTTCATTCAAAAAGCCTAGAGTCGCTTGAATATGGAGGAAGACATTGAATTTTATATATTAATCATATGCCAAAACACTCTCGTGCTATCATTTGCCAAAATCTTGTTTCGATATCTCAGACCATTAATGACGTACGAGGAAATTTTGAATATGTCGTTCTAGTTTTTCACTGACACACGAGTTCGTGATGGAGCGCTTTACATACATTCTATTATCTCGAGATTGGAAACAGACACCGATATACTTCCAAGTTTAAAGAATGACTCAATATATTATCTACATTTAATACACAGCAACATGTAATCTGACATGAACCAAACACAGATTCATAGCGGTACCTATTTTTCACTGTAAACTAGGAATTTCTTGAATAGTTTACCTACTAGCGAAATATCACAATAAATATAACCATTAACGAAATGCTAGATGGTCCATCATGAAGCTGGCGAATTAAGCTATAAGATGCGCGAGAATGAGCATTTACTACCGAATAGTTTCTTTAAAATCGTTTCAGAAAGATCGCAGATTGGCCGGCTTGAGCGGCAGTTAAGCGAGCCTGACTGGTTCTGCGCTGAGTAGGTCTGTACTGGCATTACACTGTGGTCACCTGCTCACCCGCCCAGCACACACTGGTAGACTGCACTTCCCTCCACTCGCTCTGTAGTGAAGTGTCGAGAGTCGACACTTATTTTAAACGCACTTAAACTTCAGGTTTCCATAGTGTAAATTTACCATAGTTTTCAGTGATTAAATTTTCATAAATGTAATAATTAAACAAAAGCGATATTTTGCCAACAAACTTTCTTTTAGACAAATTGTTACAGGAACTCAACTTTGTACTGATTGTTTCGTATCCTACAAATAGAAAGAAATAAACAAGCATTTAGCGGTATAAATCATGTGTTTGATGAAGAATCGTGTCTGTATGGTCATCACAACCCACTGTATCATATTAAAGTCGTCGGCAAACGTTTAGTTATGAGTAATTAAGTGTATAACATTATATCTGTACTTTAGATGTCTATATGTAGTGCCATAATTGCTGAAAGGTCACGTTTGATTTGATTTCATCTTTTGGTATATTTCAACATGCCAGGAAGGAGAAACTGCCAAGAGTAGGTGAGAGTGCTCGATTACAAAATGGGTAAAAAATTATTTACTGGTTTAAGTCTTACTTATGTCTAGATGAAAGAGTCTCTAACATTACTGTATCAGTTGAGTGAATTACTTCCTTCATCGACAGCCGCTTGTTGAAATAAGCCACCCCATTCTCACGAAATTCCAGAATTCCTGCAGATGTGCGTCAGTTCCTTCATCAATATGGAATACATGCCATCACCTTCCTCCCTTCTACCCAGCCTGGTTTGAACCCAAAAATATCTGGTTTGTGCTCTTCATTATACTCCCCTAATCCTAAGAGTGACAAACACTGCCTGTCCAGTAGCTCGAAAAACAACTGCATCCTCCATGTGCATAATGCTGTAACAGTGCAGTTCATACAAACATATTCTTGTGATTCCATATGTCATAACTTGAAACAAACAGTTAAGCCGATAATTCAGAACAGAAATAATATAGTTCGATGATAGTTACACAAGAGAACAACAATTACTTAATAAATAATAATAACAAGAAATGCAAACAATTACTTAATAAATAGAAACTTCGAGTTCTCAGACATTTTTAATTTGAATGAACACCTTTACAAGAAATCAGACAGCCCACCTCAAGATTTGCACATAATTACCATCTAGTGGGAGTGCCTGGACTTACACTAGGACTATTCTGTCTGCATCATGTAATTAAGTGACGTTAACCAATGTGCAGTTCCAAACATGTACGCTTGGGGCTCTGCTGCATAGGGTTAGTACTACATATTAGGTACATCATGTAATACAGGCTTAAAACCATACCACCTACAAGCGACGACTTCAAGTGACTACAAGTGGAAGACAGTTTCTGACAATGTTTATTTTCAGTGATGAAGCCAAGTTTTGTGTGTCTCAAAAGGTGAATCATCCAAATGACATTATAGAAGAATTTCGTGGTTCACCTAACATTAACGTCTTTTGAGCCATGTCCTCTTCAAAAGTTTACAGACTACTTTTCTTCCTGGAGAAAACTGTGGTTTCGTGTACCTACACACACTGCAGCTGTGGCTTATGCCAGAAGTACAGCAAGCAAGTGAAGAGTTCATTTTGCAACTAGACAACGCTCCACCTTACTTTCTTTCAGACATTTATGATTATCTCAATGCCGAACTGCCTCAGTGTCGAAATGCACATGGTTCCCATTGTGACCCTCTTCTCCAGTGGCCACCCCACAGTCACGTGTCTTAGCTTCATATGATTTCTTCTTATGGGGTTAAGTCAAAGATCACCACGTTCCTGCTTCCATTGCCACTTAATTTGGAGGAGTTGAAAGGAAGGACTAATATGGTCGCTGACAATGTAATTGGTAATATAGATAGAAACTGCCTTGGACAGATTTAAAAGCACAGAGAACATAACATTGTGGCATAAAACAGAAAATTCAGTTTCCAGTTCTTCAGAAGGATGAGAAATGCACTGAACTCTTCCTGGGACTGACATGTAACAACACAAAAAACCGATTTAAAAAAATGGTTTGGGCTTGTATGCCACACAGTGATAAAATTTCTCTGTATTCCTATCTGATAGTAAATACATAGCAGATAATATGTATATCTGATGCTGAAAAATTTCACACGAGTAATAGTCATGAGCAGCATGACACCAGTAAATGATGTACTTTAGAACTAGACAACCTTAGGGTACTGCTAATTATTTTGAGTAGCTTGAGCTAATATGAAGAGACTAACACATTTTTATTCTTTCATTTTTCTACAGTGCGTTTGTGGAGAAAGACGTGTTGCCCTGAATGGCATGTGACAGAGACCAAGTGAACTAATTATGACATGTTTACCACAAGAAGCCAGAGATGCTATAACAGCACTATGAATTTTGAGTCAAAAGGTTCCAACATGTCCTTCACTCCTTATGTAAATGTAAACAGTGATATAAATGTGCACTCTTGCTATACATTGTGAATTTTAACAACTGAAAAGCATCAAAAGAGTGCTGTGTAGACAATTTTCACAAGGTGCATTTTAGCTGTGTATGTTTTTACTTGCGACAATTCTGTTTGTAATGAACTTTTTGTCAAACCTGTGTGGAATGTGCAATCCGATCTCCACTCAAATGTGAACATCACATGAGTGATGAATGCACAATGGAACATGATGTAGACCCGAACAAGTTTTTAAAGATCTGAAGGTGACAATCTTAGCTGTTGAAACCAGTCAATAAGAAACTGTTTGGATCGAAATCATCTAGCCTATAGACTATTTCTTTAAAGTACATAGACATCGCTGATTCTCATTTCTCATTATAAAAAAAATCAGAGAAGTTATATGCCAGTTTGAGCTTAGGGAACAGATGGATAATGAGCAGGCTGGTGGAAATATGGGGTGAAATATCACAAAGGTGCCAGTAGAAAACAAATTTTGTGAACAAACAAAACAAAAATTTTGTACAGCTGCTGGATGTGTATTTATGTAGTAATCTATAACTGGCTGTAGTACCTTTCCAATATAAGGAAACTTTTGAAAGTGGAGTCTTTTTAATTGACATTAGCAAATTAGAATAAAAAGTGATTGATGAACTTTTGTTATTGACTTTCTTCTACCAGTATGAAGCTTACAGTAGACGCTCAAGTTAACTAAACACACAGACTTGGAGAGGAACGAAGCACAAACTGAGCGTGACTTAACCTTCTGGATTCTTTTCTCGACTTTATTTCTAACATAATTTTTAGTAAAAATAGTTAAATATTCGTCTAATGCACTTCGCACATTTCTTTAACACAATTATTTTCTTACAACATTATAATGTTTTCTCTCATTGTTAGCACTTTTTAAAGAGGACATTTAAGCTTCATTTGTCTTCTTATTTTTTTCCTGAGGATCGGAGTTCCATGTGACTTTTCAATATAAATACTACATTACTTGTAACAATTATTAACAAAAGGTTTACATGAAGTAATTGTATTTTGAATGCTATTAATCGCTTCCTGAAGCAAAATAAAATCAATCCAAGAATAACAATAATTACCAACTGATGAAACTGTTTCTGTTATGCCACTTGCTGTGGCGTCACTTTGGTTGCAAGTCACTCCTGCACCCAACATCAGTTAAATAAGAGCAAATATTGAAGTTACTCTATAACGAATTAGGAATTATGCTTCGTGCAAGTGCACTTAAAGACACTCTAATACAATTCATTTGCATTATTAAAAACTACACTTAATCTCTGTAATCTTGTTCATTTCCTATATTAAAGAGTATACTTAATCTGAAGATATACTGTCACCAGAAACCTCCTTACTTCCTTCCTCAAATCCACTAGGTCAGTGTCTAACGCTTTGTACTCTGTAATGGTGACATAGGGCATCTGTGTACACTCATACTTAAATGGCCACCACCTGGTGGCTAGCGTACCACAGGGAATTACACAAGCCTCTTTGTGGAAACAATAAGATCACTGACCAACAATTAGGTTATACATTAAAACAAGAACTGCACTTCCATGCAAGCATATTTATATAACCATTACAAACCAAAACTTTTCATTGTTTGATATTTTTTGAATCTCTTCAGGGTGGTCTGTTCCCGCTGTCATTTTACTCGAATTGTTTACAAATGAATCACTGTCATTATAAAGACTATTGTCATGGAAATCGTTGTTGTTCTAGTTTTCACTTTAAGATTTCTGTACAACCTCTACACTGTCTACCTCAGAAAGGAATGTATATGAAGAATTAGCCATTTCACACCAATTTACTTGAACTTTTCTCTCAACATTATGGCTATAGTTCGACACTGAGTTAACACAGACTTCCCTAAATGGGAAGCAGTCAGGTTCAAGAATGGGGCATGTAAGAGCTGCAAAAAGCAATATTTGGAATATCGATCGCCACTGGCCATTGGAGTGGGAAGGATTGAGAGCATTGAAGCTGCCAACCCTAAAATCCGAATATACTGCCAATACTGTATTTAGTTTCACTATTTGTAGAAATGAGTGAGCTAATGTGAAACTAGAAATCACCTTCCATTAACTATCCAATAATACTTGCTTACTCAGACAGAAATCTGAACTGTGCATCATATAATGGGACAGCATAAACAATATAAATTAACAATGATGTGCCCAAAACTGCAGTGGCCAAACGTTTCATTGCTTGCAACCCTAAATGTAGAAATTTAATATTATATTCCTGTTAATATACACATCATATAGTCACAGTCAGGGCACATGCTGTTGGAATAAAAACACACATGATGTTGTCAAAGTTACTTGGTGCTTACCAATAATGAAATCATGCTCCTCATCTTTTTCTTTTTTTTTTGGCTTAAGTACGGTAACATTATTATTGTGATCAGACTTTCACAACTGTCTCTCTGCATTTCAAAGAATATATAGGATATTTTTCAACATGCACACAAAATTAACTAATAATTTCTTTTAGTAGGCTATAATATAACTTATTTACAACCATACAGTTGCAACATAATTTTTAGAAATAAGTCTGTATGGGTGCCAGTTGGACTGGCGACACACCACTTCCTGTGGCTGTAGCACAACAAACAGTACCAAAACCGACACTTTTTGTAGAGATCTTTGATATAGTCTAAAACTGAATCTGCATATTATCCTAATATACAGGTATAAATATCAAAGCTACCAATACTGTATACTAGCTTCAGAAGCACTGAAACCACAATGGCAATTGCTCGATTTACTTCTGACACTAATTAGTGAGGGTGAATGAACGTGGTACCAAATAGTTAAAACGACTTTATCTTTTATGACATAACTAAAAGTGACTTCACTTGAGTGATGCCACAGTAATCGGGGTGCTGCAATTTCTGCATAGTTACACAGTTTTCTATATGGTGTCTGTGTCAACTGAAATTATTGAGGCAGGTATTATGTAGTAGTATAGAGCGTGGCATTCGAATAATTAATTACACATGAAAGAAAATGCAAAGGATGCCAAAACGGATTTCAGGCAGGAATAAAATGGAAATCACACATTCATCTTTAAAAGAATTACCATTCAAACCTGAAAATTGTTTTATAAAACATTTCTGAATTACAAAAACAAATTTAGAGTACTTCTTGAATCATGTATCAAGCTCCATTTAAAGATGAGGAACACAAATTTTGCATGCAAACCCAGTTTGCCTGAAACTGCAGGTGATAGATACTGGCATGTCAGCGTTTTGGGGTACTTATAGTCTGTCTGTAAACTCAAGAGCGAGCAGCGCTTTTGGTGGGGGAAGTGGTCTTTCCCGGAAGAACCCTGCCACCGGCCTATAGGGCAACCCAAAATCAGTTGCCCATTACCTATCTTGCGGTGTAGTTCCGCGTGCAGTGATATACGTCGTTTCTGTTCGTGGGATCTTAGTTGCCAATCTCAGTCAGTTGACTTTGTGTACTCACTGATATACTTCAGTATCCGGAAGTGATGGGTAATCGCCCTGCATTACAAGAAACTGTGCAGAATACGAAGAAGATATATGCGCAGAACGAGCCTTCGATCGTCTCTAACGTTATTACATCTTGTGTTAAAGAGGCTACACAAAAAGAACTGTTGGCTAATATTACCAGTCCCAATCAAAGGGCTGCAGTTTATGTAAACGTCAGCCTCGCCAAAATAGGACGCATAAGGAAGGAACGCGAAAACAAGGCACATGGTTTACTGGAATCGCCGCGAAGGAAAACTAATAATTTAGGGAGGAAACCCATCGTTATTGACAGTTTCACAAAATCGGTCATTCGACAAATGATGGAGGACTTTTACATAAACCAAAAAAATAATGCCCACATTACGGAAATTACTCAATGGCGTGAAACAAAAAATACATTTTCGTTGCAGAAAGATATTTTACACAAGACATTGAGTGAAATGGGATTTACCTGGAAATATTTTCAGACATGTTTACGAAGACAATGACAAAAAAAGCAGTGCGAATCGAACTAATACAACACACGTAATTATAATTATCTGGTTACTTTTTGAACACTCTTCGTGTTGCAAGAATTGTTAAGTTTTAATGCAGCCTTTCAAAGAAAACTTCTACCTTTTAGTAGAAATACAAAGTAAGAGCAAGCCTTACATTCTTCAGACTGATTGCACTAAATCTGGTTCGTCTTACGAATAGAGGAACATACATTCATATGAATAGGCATTCGGTTCTATGTTTGTAATAGAATCCTGATTTCCGTTCTTATATTAATATTATTTACTCTATAATGTTTTGTTTCGAAGAAGCTATCCTCTTTTGTTTTCCTTATACTCTTAACGCATTTGTTTAAAAATAAACGCGGACGGGACGTATCTGAACACAGCGTCGCCGCAGATTTAAAGCGCGCGCCGCGGCAGGGCCGGTACTACGTTGTGGAACAGCCTGTAGAAGCGCCCTGTGACGTAGCAGGGTAGGCAGAGTGGGGACTCGCGCGCTCGCTCTTCAGTTTACCGACAGACTATACATGAGATGCTGGATGATGTTTACAGACGTAGCAATCATAATAAAATTTCTATCTGTGGACCACTTTCGAATAACAAGAACAAATGTTGCATAGTTGTAGAGCTGCATATTGGACACCATTTAAAAATCCGATACTCATATTAAAGATGCATTAGAAGTTCGAGTGAAACTGCAAATGACACTTCGATATCTGACATGTGGCATTTACCTGTCATCTCTCCAATATTTATATCATGTCTCCAAATACAAATTTTTAAATTCTGGCATGTTCTGTTCCATGTTGTGTACTATGACCAGAAGATACAATTGAGAGCTAATATTTTTTCATCCTTGCACCCAATGTCAGTTAAAAATGACAAAACAATAATGTTACTCTATAATACATTTTGTAGTTATGCTTTGTTCAAGTACAATATAATATAATTGAACATTGAATATCCATGTTCCTGTATTAAAAGCAAGAGTCAAGTCGAAAGTATATTGCCAACAGTAACCTTCTTTACTTCCTTTCTGAAATTCACTGGATAGATGCTCAAATGTATGTCACCAGTACTATGATCTGAATACATTAGCCAATATTGTGTTGACGTTCCACATTTGTAGAATTCAGTGAGCTGCAGTAAAACTACAAATCCCCTTCCACTAATTACACAATGACACATGCTTACACACAACCAGAACCTACCCATGTGCCTGATAGCACAGATATGATACATTTCCACCACACAGATTAACCATTTTTACTCATATCTGCAATCTCAAAAAACTTAAGCTATGAACAACTTCGAAGGTAGGAAGTTGATATATGCTCCTACTGAAATAATTTAACTAAAAACATACATATCATGTTGTAAGAATTGCTTGATACTCACCTTGTACACAACCTACTGAATGATACCACACTTTATATCTTCTTGTTGTCTCACTGGCTAAGCAGTGTAATAACAGTATTTCCACCCAACTTTCTGAGATTATCACAACATATTTTAAAGAAAATACAGATTGTTTTTCTAACAAAAAAAAAACAAAACAAGCAAACACCATCCAAACAGGCCTTGAAGGTTCAATAGTACTGACTGGCCGCCATGTCATCCTCAATCTTTAGGCATCATCAGAAGGGGATATGGAGGGGCACATGGTGAGTACACCGCTCTCCCAGCCATTGTCAATTTCCGTGAGCAGCTTTTGTAGACACATAAAATAAAATAACAGGTTTCTAGAGTACAATTTTTTCATGTAGTGCCAAACATTTTCAGCAAACAATCTTTTTAGGTGCCAGATAAATCTGTACACACGCCACTCTTCGAAGATTTTAACAATTTGTTATGTTCATTGATTAGACATAGTGATTAATTCTTATTTTGGCTTTTGGCACAAATAGATGACAACTGTAGACAATTTCCCGTGTACCTACATCAACATCTATGCTCTGTAGGTCAGCCTGAAGTCAATGGCACAGGGTATGTCCAAATACCAGTTATTAGTGTTTCTTCCCATTTCATTCCCTTGGAACATGGGAAGCATGACTGTTTGAACGCCTCTGCATGTGCTGAAATTATTCTAATCTTTCCCTCACTATACCTATGTTATTGCTACATAAGGGGCTATAATATATTCGCATAGTCATCATTCAAAGTCGGTTCTCGATACTTTGTTAGTAATCTTTCTTAGGATAGTTTATGTCTGTCTTCAAATTCTGCAGTTCAGCTTCTTCAGCATCTTTGTGACACTTTCACAAAGCTCAAACAAACCTGTGTCCATTTGTGCTGCCCTTCTCTGTATGCTTTCAATATCCCCTGTTAGCCCTTTCTGGGACAGGTCGCACACACTTGAACAATATGCTAGAACCAATCACATTACTGATTTGTAAGCAATTTCCTTTGTAGACTGGTTGCACTTCCCCAGTATTCTACCAATACTGGAGTCTACCCTCTGCTTTTGCACCGACTGAGCCACCTCATATCCCTACAAAGGGTTATACCCAGGTATTTGTATAGCTCGCCTCATTGGTATTATAGTCATAGGATACTACACTTTTTCGTGTTGAAGTGCACAGTGTTATGTTTCTGATCATTTAAAGCAAGTTGTCAGTAATTACATGCCTTTGAAATCTTATCACGATCTGGATGAAAATTTACACAGCTTCTTTCAGACAGTACTTCATTATGGATGACTGCATCATCTGCAAAAAGTCTGAAGTTACTGTTAATATTGTATGCAAGGCCATTAATATACGCTATGAACAGCAAAAGCCTAACACACTTCCCTGGGGCACATCTGAAGTTATTACTACATGTAACGACGACTCTCCATCCAAAATAACATGCTGCATCCTCCCTACCAAAATTCCTCAATCCAGTCGCAAGGTTCAATTAATACTCCATATGAATGTACTTTTGATAACAAGCACAGGTGTGGAACTGAGTCAGATGCTTTTCGAAAATCAATAAATACTGCATCTACCTGACTGCCTTGATCCAAAGATTTTAGTATGTCATGTGAGAAAAGAATGAGTTGGGTTTCACATGACTGATATTTTTGGAATCCTTGCTGGCTGGCATTGAGGAGGTAATTCTGTTCGAGATACCTCATCATGTTTGGGCTCAGAGTATGTTCTAAGATCCTAAAACAAATGGATGTCAATGATGCTGGACTGTAACTTTGTGGATTACTTCTACTACCATCTTATAGATGGACGCGACCTGTGCTTTCTTCAAACTGCTGGCCACCTTGTTTTGTTTGAGGCATCTGTGACAGATTTTCGTTAGAAGGGGGGCTAACTTACCGTAAATTCGGTGTAGAATCTGACAGGGATTTCATTGGGCCCTCGAGCTTTACTCAAGTATAACGATTTCAGTGGTTTATCAGCACCACTGACACTAGTACTTAGTTCCCTCATCTTTTCAGTGTTATGAGGACTAAATTGGGACATTTCTCCTGGGTTTTTCTTTGAAATGGAAAATCTGAAAACAGAGTTAAGCATTTTAGATTTTGCTTCGCTACCCTCAGTTTCAGTTCCTGTTTCCTTCGCTAGGGACTGGACAGTAACTTTTGTGCCACTAACAGCCTTTACATACAACCAGAATTGCTTTGGGGTTCGTGAAATATCATTTGACAACAATGCCCGGCAATTCCTGCCCATCAGTACGTGAGGTCTGCCTGGTCTCGGTTTTCTATGTTTATTCCTTCATAGCTCCACGTCAGAGTCACAGCATCGATATCGGACGTGGGCAGCTGACAGAACATTTGACAATATTCTGCTGCGGCAGTCATTGAAAGCCTCACACATTGATCTCTTGACAGACAAATGCGTTTTATTCAGCAATTCTCTAGCTACAGCTCTATGCTTTGTTTTACATCTATGACACAGTACTCTATTTCTTTAGCTGTTTCTTTACAGTAACTGTATACTGTAGAGATTGCCTCCCATTATGAACTGTTCTACAGGGTACATATCTGCCCAGTGCATGCTCAACTATTCTTTTAAACTTGAGCCAGCATTCCTCTACATACTGCTGCCCTGTGCTTAAACTTTCAGTTCCTCATTGAGATACGACACTACTAATTTTTTTATCTGCTTTACTGAATACACACACACACACACACACACACACACACACACACACACATATATATATATATATATATATATATATATATATATATATATATATATATATGCTTGTTTCAGTTACTCTTTGTACTTTGTTAGTCATTTGCTGCCACAACCATATCAAGTTTACTGATGTGGACATCCTCAAAGAGGTCAGGTCTCTTTGTTGCCGTTAGAAATAATATATTTTCATCATGAGTGAGGTTCCTAACTGTCTGTTCTAGTTAGTTTTCAGAGAAGGCAACGGGACCGATGACCTCACTGTTTGGTCTCCTCCCCCAAATTAACCAACAAACGACTTTATTTTTTTTCCTAGCAGATATGCAGCTCTGATTCCAAGAATGTTAGAACGACCTCTGTGGTAGGTTCTCTCTTCCGCATTTATTGACTTTGACCACAGCAGTGGATGGCTGTAGAGTTTAGTAGTTCATTGTCATGCGGTTGTATGGTAGTATATTGCGTTTTCTGTGTAATATGTAAGTGATTTGATGGTGGAGACAGGAAATCACGGAAAGACGCATATTGAATGTGGTACTAAGTCAATACTCAATTATCATTACAGCTAACTGCCTCGAATGAAGTAGTTTGCCAATGCCTTGTAATGATGCTATAGTAACAGTTCGTACAGTTATTACATCGGTTTAATTTCATTTATTGGGCACATTTGAACGATAAGTTTGTTCCACATTTAATTCTTGTATCATCTTTGGCGCCTCTGGTTATGGTTTGAGATAGCCGTAGAATTTCGTAAGTGATTATTTCAGGTTATGTGTATCAGAACCAAACACTTGTTATTTTCAGTGAACTTGTGTTTCCGCATTGCGAGCAGGAGGTGACTAGTGTTTAGACAAACATATTAGTGCACATTACGTACCTGTTCTGTTCGGCAATTACGAAAAATACCAGATCGACGTGTGGGTATGTAATATGCTTGCAGTTTTCGTTCTGTCCGATGAAATTGCTAAATGTTTCCCGTGATTTAGCTAAAGAACCACCAGAAATTTTGATATGTTGTCTGTAATTACCGGCAAAGTGTCTATGTGGTGGTTGGAGAAAGTGCAGGTCAATGTGAAATACTCGGTGATTGACGAAAAAAGGGCCTCACGAAGTTCCCAAGTCCGCTGCATTCATATTGTTATATTTACTTGTGCATGCGAAGTTCGGTAACAATATTTGTGAAGGAAGGAATAGGGACGGTAAGAGTTCACTGTAATCTGATCTGTATTCGCCCGGGTTGTAGCGCAAACAGTTGTACTGCCGATACGTCAGATTCGCTAGAACACGTTAATACAGAGTATCAGGGATTGGTTATGTTGGTATGAAAGAGAATGCTGTAGAGGGAATTAATTGTGTTGCGTTTTCCATGGATTATCAATGTGCCTATGTGCTCCATAGTTTAGTAAATAGTGTTAACTGCTGTTTGTAGTAATGTGCACGTTTGTCTATGGAAGGATATGGGAAATGTAATTGACTCTGTAAGGCGTAATGGGTATGTGTAATTGCCATCGACAAAAGCATCACAAAACCACAGAACATTGTCATGGGTACGCTTATGAGAAAGTAATTTCACTAAGTCTTGTTAGAGGAATGTAATCGGTGTTAAATCTTGACAGTCAAGAATCATTTATTTTTCCATGCAACGTGCAGGCAGCAGTGTGTGTTTTTTAGTGACTGGGTAAAGATTGCAGCATTGCTCTATACTGAGTTGATAACGTTGAATATAGATGACTGTATAAGGAAACAGTTGTTAAAAATACATACGAAACTGACTGAAAAAAAGAAAGTTCTGTCTGTATGGGTGGATTTTCATGTTCTGCTTTTCTGAATACTATGAACAAATATGGGTTTATAGATTGATTGAAAGTGCAGCCAGTATGATTGAGAAATAATTCTTTTCTGCCCTTGCATACGTTGCTAAGAACATAATTATAAACCTCTTACATTATTCTATATATTAAGGAATTTGCATGATACATTGACAGGCTTAGATATACCTCGAGACACATTTTAATCTTTTATTCTTCATACGTAAAATTGTCTACAGTATATAGATTTGTCTGGTAAATTCACTTTATCTTAGTTGCTCCACATGACACTTAGAAATTTACGTGGAAAAAGCAAGATATGTCAGCTACCATATTCAGAATGGGATTGTATACCACAAGCAAATGCTACCAAGTAACAGAAGTAACTGTAAGCCATTTTTTTCCATTGTGTGTGGTTTTTGTTTTCTGTCAAATTGAGTTATGTTTTCCATTAATGACAGTGAGGCTTCAGAGTCCTTATAATCAGCAAGTTGTAAATCAGTTCTTTTTATCAGGTTCTTTGTTCCTCAGCCAGTTTTAAATTTTTAATATGCATTGACTCGTTTGCTGCAGCCAGAAAATGCTGCATGTGCACTATGTTGAATAGTAACAATTTAAACAATATCACTTTTGCTTTCTTGTTTTTCCGTGGATTAGGAGAGCACTCATGGACTCCAAGGGAACTAGTTGGCTGAAAAAAGAGAAGAATGAAGTATATGCTGAACCAGGCTCCTTGGTAAATAGCTTCTTGTATTTTTTACCATTGTTTCATTAATTTCTCTGTGCAATGTGGTGTGTAAACAAGTAGATTACCTTCCCTGTTGTTTGTCAGATGAAATATTTGGTACTGGCTGTTGGTTTTGATTCTTGACCAAATGAAGTTGTGACTCTTGGCTGTGCAACATATTTGCAATGGATTGATATCTTGTAGTATATAATGCTGCTCTCCAATATTTAATTTGTTTTAAAATTTCTGTAGCTTATTGTTAGTGTGATGTTGGCATGCCAGTAGTTAATGATTACAGGTTTGTTGTCTACTAGGAAATTGTCACATGTTCTTGAACTACTGTGGTGTTTGCAATCACTTGTTACTAATTAATTTTCTACTTTGAGATTTAGTTTGGTGTGTTGTTAATGTCTAGATTTGTTCCTTTCTTAGAAAGTGGTATTATTAATGGATATGATAAAGTAATATATGAGTAGGACTTTACGTGCTAGAGTGCAGGTGATTCAGCTGCTACTGTAGATCAGTTGTACGGCTTGCTGGATGAATTGATCAGATGCTCTATTTGTGGTCAGTTTTTAGGTTGACCATAGTTGCTTTCACAGACAAGAGGGGTGTGTGTGTCTATATATATATATATATATATATATATATATATATATATATTATTTTTGCTATTGCTCATCTAATTGGTTTTATGCACTCAATGTTCTTGTTAGCAATATTACTGTTCTTGATCAGTTTTTGATTTGGGGGTAGGTATTTAGAATCTATTAAGTATAGGGAAGTGGTAGGTGACAAATAGCTGTTGTTGAAATCCTTTGAGGAGCTTAAATACTATTAAATGAATGAGCAGTTGGTAGTGTAATTTACAACCCTAAAAAGGAAATGGTGGTAATGCTGATACTAAGAGTAAAGGAGTGGGAAATACGGAAGCGTCCGATCCCGCCCGTCTGCTTTGACCCATTATGTCACAAATATGGCGGAAACAAAAACACACACACTTTCCACAAGAAGCCTAATGACACTAACGGGACAAGTGCGGGAAATGGGGTGTTTTGGGTGGGGGCAAACTAAATACAAACAAATTTAGACGCCTTGCGTAGCTACAACGTGTAAGTGAAGACAGTCATGCATGAATACCCCCCCACGTCCCCAGGGGTCGTAATCCCTGCAACCCATAGAAGATAAAGATGCTTCAGTAGCTGATTAGTGCTTTTTGTCTTTTTTTTAAAAAAATCTCACGAAATAGAACGAACAGATCAGAAAGATAAATATAATAAACTAAAACTGAAATTGGAGGAAACAGATAATTAAAATAAGTATTAAGTGTTTTTAAATTTTAAAAAATCTCAAGAGATAGAACGAACAGATCAGAAAAGTAAATAAAATAAAACAGAACTGGAAACAGCCACACTTAAACCAAACTCCACGGTGTCATGACGTCACACACAACACCCTTATGTCACGGGTCAAAGCCGACGCGTGGGATCGGACGCTTCTGTCGACCCAAGGAGTGTTACAGTTTTAACTATGGAATGTTTGCAATGCTCTTTAACCAGTAGATTTTCACGTTACCACTCTAAATATTTGGTAACTCATAAATTACTTAAATGTTAGTATAATCACAGAGTTAAACTGTGTGGGCTCAAATATGACACTTCTGTAACACACAACATATGCCTACGGATTTGGTGCTCTTAAAATAAGTAATTATAGCAGAATGTCACTGTCAGCTTCTGGCAAATTTAAACATGCTAAAGCTACTGTTAGAGCCCACTTCTTGATTCAGTATTTCTGAGAACAGCAGGATTTGAAGTTGCCAGTGTGTGGCCATCAACATTCTACGGATAATTCTCTCCTCATTGAACTTGTTTTGAAAATATATTGTTCATTTCTTTCTTCATCAAAGTGCTGTAATTAATTTGTGTTTTTGTAGCTAGATCAAAACACTTGTGACCCTGTAAAGATGTCTTTGCTCTGAATCATTCATCTTGAAAGTTTATCTAGAAGCAGTGAAAACACAAATGTATACCCATGCTAGACAATGTCACGTTATGAAAGTAGCCTTTACAGGTTTTTGTTAGTGTCAACTGCCAAAGTCTGGGTCAAGTAGGACCTTCCCCGAAGGAAGAAAACCTTTTTACTTTCAATGTCTCACTTACCTTTCTTTCTATGGTGTGTGTAGTGTCTTGCTCATATTCAGGATGTTAATTCTTCTAGTGGTACTGTAGGTCTAGCATTGATCTCAAAATGTAAGCAGTTGCTAAAGGTAGGTCATCGTAGATTTAGCACACATGCCTTTGGTGTTCGTCGTCTTATCACTTCTTTTTGGAACAACTACAGAAGTGACGACTACAATGTACTTTCATATCATGTGTTACATCTGTATTGTAAATGTATCTGTTTTCCCATTAGCTCAAAGCTGTGTGATTGAGCAGTTGCTGTTCCAGCTTTTCATGTGAGGTTGTATCTGAACTGGTCCAACGGTGAAAAGCAAAACTCAGTTGCCGACAACTCAGGTGCCTCAGTTACATTTTCCAAACAATAGAGAAAGTAAAATCAAACACAGAAAATGTCAGGATAGAATAATGGTATACAAAGGGTACATTTGTACTCAACACATTGAGGGGGCCTTTGGTTGCAGGTAGGTAGAATCAATTGACTGCTAAATATTTAAGCTTTTGGACAAAGTCATTCATATAAAGTACAGAACACTAGAGCATGAATACATCTAATGCAAGCAGAAATCTGTTGGCGTGACTGGTGGTGTAAAGAGGTGCTGTGGGGTGGGAAGTGAGGGATAGCAGGGTAGGGGTGGAGGTGATGCTGTGCTGCCTGTGGGATTGGTCAAGGACATAGGGTGACAGAATAGGGCTTCCAGGTGCAGTGTTGGCAGGCTGTATGGGGGGTGGGGGGAGTTGTGGGGTAGGTGTGTGCACTGCTCAGTGCTAGAATGAGAGCAGGGTAGGGAATAGGTGGGGCGGAGCATACAGACTAGTGAACATTGATGCTATGGGGGGTTATGGGGATGAGTGATATGTTGTAGGAAGAGTTTCCATTTTGCACAATTTAGGAAAGTGCTATCACCCTCTACGATCACATCCCCCAACACACATGACTTTGTCACTGAACAGTACCTTCCCCAGTGTCTGACTGTCTCCTAACCTACAGCCCATTCCTGGTCGTCATGTTCAACTACATTCTCACAGACAATTACTTCTCTATTGAAGGGATGGCCTACAAACAAATCTACAGTACATCAAAGGCCAACTGTATGTCACCATGTTCTGCAAATTTATTCATAGCCCACCCTGAGGATTCCTTACTAACCACCCAGAATCACAAACCGTTCACCAGATCAAGATTCGTTGACATTTTGTGATCTTATTGGTTTGTTTATTGAACCTGATATGATTAAGTCCATCAGACCCTCTATTAAATTGGGCCATGGTTTCCCTTTTTATAGCATATTTTTCTGAAACTAAGTTTTAATATGGAAAATAGTATTACAATGATTTGAGTGTCTGAAGTAACAGTGTCAGTGAATAATACTATGAACTAAAAGTTAATACTGGCAGTATTTTTCCTACTGGAGTTGCTGCCACTAGTGGTTCTGGTAGTGGTGGTGATGAAAGAATTTGTAGGTGTGCAAGGTAGACTTTTTTCTGATGCAGTGTGTTACGGGGAAGGGAAATTTAAGGAGACTCCACCAGCTAAGAATATTGGGAAACAATGTGGTTTGAAGGAAATACTAAGGGTCACACTGAGGCGTGCACAGCCTAAAATTTCCTTTACAGCCTTCTCCCAGAAACGGAATCCCATGCCTTGCCTTGTCAGTCACAAATACAGAAGCGTCTGATTCCACCCATCTGCTTTGACCCATGCCGTCACAAATATGGCGGAAACGACCATACACTAAGACTCCAATATGGCGCCTATGATGTCATTACATAAACATGACCACTAACACGAAAATACAATTAAAAACCAACACACACGTTCCACAAAAACTAACGGGACAAGTGTGGGAAATTGGGGGTTTTTGGGTGGGGACAAAGTAAATACAAACGAATTTAGACACACACCACCATACTAAACCACACAAAACGACAAAAAAAAAAGACGGCACAAAACTACTCAAATTCCACTAAACACAATATACAGTGGAAACGGACACTTCACTTGATCTACATAGCTCAACAGCAGCTCCCGATCCCACGAATTGGAATCGAACATTTCCCTTCACCTCTTATCCTTAAGACGCCTCCACATACAGCCGTCCCTGATCAGAGATGCCAGAAGTTTAGTAAGCCGCGTTTCTTCACAACACACTGAACACTTACACTTCATCCAAAAATCTGAATAGTTGAAGAAATTTTATTAGAGACAACGCTCTGTCCCCCATCATCGCCGACAACCGAAAACTGTTGACCCTGCCAGTCATATCCATCCCTACCAAAGGCATAAAAAAAGAAGTTTACCAAAATTCACACACACCAATAAAAAAAAGTAATATTGACATGACAAAACCAAAATTGTTAACTCCCTGATAAATATTCCGCTGAAAGCACAGTCACTACCAATACCACACACGTGCAATGCTACCATGCAAATGAACATCATACGCCACGTAACACGCTACCCATAAACACACCACCAGAGAGCACCACCGATCGCATCAAAACACCTACAAATGCGCCGCTCTCATAAACTAAATTCCACACTGCCATGATATCACACACCACAATAGCCTTAAGTCACGGGTCAAAGCCGACAGGTGGAGTCGGAAGCTTTGGTCGACCCCCATCTCCCACATACTCCTAGAGTAGCACTCCCCTTGCAAGTCAGTACTACCCATGACTGAAGTACTGAATCAAATTTTCTGCCGAGATTTACTCTACCTCTCATGCCTTGAAATGAGGAATAATCTCTCCACCCTTCCCACAGTTGTGTTTTGTCTCCAATTGGACTGATGAAATATTCTTGCCCATCGCTACTCCAGTCCTGCTTCCAACCTCTTGCCTCATGTCTCATATCCCTGAAACAGAGCTACATGCAGGACATGCATGTTTCCTTCAGCCCTGTCAGACATCTCCAACACAAAGGCAGCGCTACTTGTCAAAGGAACCTTATGATTGGCAACTACCCGCCTGCAGCCACTGTGCTGTATCCTACATAGGCATAACTAAATCGCTCTGTCTGCAGGAGTGACCACTGCCAAAGTATGGCCAAGAAAGCTGGACCACCCACTTGCTGAAAGTACCCCCAGCATGATGTGGTTCACTTCAGTGACTGCTTCACAGCTGGCTCCAACTGGATTCTATCTTCTAACAAAACATATTATTTCCTGTAACCCCTCTAGACTCAGCGTATGCTAGTCCATGTCCTCTACACATATCCCTTAGCAACTCATACTCTCTCTGCCACATCCTTGCATGCTACACAGAGAACACATTATCTTTCCCCCACCCCTCCTCCCACTTTTACACTGCTATCCCTCTCATACCAAAAGCAGATGGTCATTCCCAGTTGCTGGAGACAGTGGCCATGTATGTGTTTGTTGTGGTCCTGTGAATGTGTTCTCTATTTCAGAAGGGCTTTGTCCAGAACCTCAATTTTTTAATACTGTTTCATTGTATTTGTCTGCAAGTCAGTATAGAAAGTATACATGCCAAATTTCATGTTAATGGGAAAGTGAACTGGAAAAAACACACCAACCAAATCTGCAAGAAAAGTCCTCAAGATTGTTCTACCTTGTGTGTAAACTGAGAGGAGTGTTTGGTTCAGATATGTGTTAATTCCCCTGATATCAGTAACATAAAAAAAGGTCCGTGTGATATGCTAGGTGGAACATATGGTGCTGTCTGTATTTTGTTTACCAGGCTTAGAATACTAATAGTTTTTGATATCTCTGACTCTGCTGTTGGCATCAGGGAGAGTGTTAAAGAATGTGTTCCCAGAAAGCAGTTTACAAACAAGATACTGTAAGTAATGCAAAAATCCACATCCCAAGTCATAGGCTAGCAAGAACAGGAAACTCTCAGTAAGTGAATGGCCTCAAAAATCTTACTTATTATTCCCTCCCTGCTTCATCCACATCATTTTAATATTTCAAAATAAAACTGTGAGATTGGCTGATAGGAAATTCATGTTGCAATTAGTTGTACTATATGGGTATTGTTGATTTTAATATTAAAGATTCTAGTTGTACCCACGGATTTCATTACACTACTGTTTTTTTATATGATGCGCATTTCGTATAAAATAGTTAATGATAAGTAAATAAAGATTATGGAAGTAGAAAATATGATTGAAAATAGCAGCATAGGAAAATGAAGTGCAAGATGCTAATAAATTTTCAAATATGTTGTCATTGATCATTCATATAACTTTTCAATCATTACCATTGAAATGCACCTTACTGTCACTGAGAAGGCCACTCTCTGAAAAGAATGAGTCATTTATTCTTTAGAAGTGTCATAGATGTATAATATTTGATACTTTTTTGTAATATATCTAAAATTGTCTTGTTAAAAGAACTCCTTGCAGATATTTTTTTACTATTCACCACAGGTTCAGTTACACACATCCACCATGAAAGTAAAAGAAGAATTGGATGAGCAAGTGAACCAACAGGTAAGTCTAGAATTTGTGTGACTGTATGAAATTAAGCAGTGTTATGTTATGCCTCAGTTTTGGTGAATATAATATAGATTGACTTGATGCACTTGTCCACGTTAGTCTACCCTCTACAAACCTCATCATCTCTGATGACTGTCACCTACTACATCCATTCGAACTTTCTTCTTGTCTTCATGCCAGTCTCGCTTTACACTTTTTACCCTCACATATCCCTCCATTACCAAATTGACTATCCCTAGATGCCTCAGAATTTGTGCTATTAACAGGTCCCTTGTGTTAGTGAAATTGGTCCCTATGTTCCTCCCTCATTTGTTTCGTCCACCCATCAAATCTTCAGCATTCTTCTGTAGCACATTTCAGATGCTTCCATTCTCATCTTGTCTGAATTGCCTATCATTTATGTTTGACTTCCATACAGGGCTGCACTGCAAATATCTTCTGAAAATATTTACATTAGATGTGAACAGTCCTCTTTATTAGGCACATGTTCCTTGATATTCCTAGTCTTCACTTTATTTCTTTCTTACTTCAGCCATTGTCAGTTACTTTGGTGCCCAAATAGCAAAAGTTGTCTGCTACTTTTAGTGTGTCATTTTCTAATTGAAACTCAACATTGACTGATCTATTTCAGCTAGATTCTATTGCTTTTATTGATGTTTGTCGTACAATCTCTTCTAGCAATACTATACAATTTTACTCTTCCAACTTACCTCCCACATATCCCTTCATAGACAATTTCAAGATGCTGGTTTTGTTGATGGAATTACATTGTCATTGGTAAACACACAGTTTCCTTTACTTTCCAGATTTCCTTCATGTCTTCCTTGTACAGAGTGCATATCAGATGTAGGCTACAAGCCTGTCTCATTTCCTACGCAATGCTTCCCTTTCATGTCTTTCAGCTCTTACAACTGGAGTCTGGTTTCTGTGGAAGTTGCAAACAAACTTGGGCTCCCTGTCTATTTATTCTGCTGCTGTCCAAATTCCAGAGTGCAGTCAACTCCACATTCTCAAAAGCATTTCAGTAAATCTGCAAAATCTGTAAACACAATTTTCTTTCTTTAACTCGTCTAAGGTAAGCCATAGTATCAGTATTGCCTTGTGTTACGTGTTCCTGGTACCCAAAGTGATCTTATTTAGGGTTAACCCTCTAAAAGCTTTTCCATTCTTGCAAGCATGATATATTAATCTGATGGTCTGGTCCGATAGTATTCACACCTGTTAGCACCTGCCTTTCTTCGAATTTGAATGATTACATTCTGGTTGATGTATAACTTTGTCAGCTATCTCGTATCTTGCACAAAAGTGGAATAATTTTGTCATGGATGGCTTTCCCAAGTATCCCAATAATTCTGAGGGAATGTCATCAACTGCAATTGCCTTGTTAAGACTTTGCTCTTTCAGTGTTGTATCAAATTCTGGCCATATCATAATATCTCCAGTCTTGTCTACAACTACTTCCTTTCCCCACTCTGGAGCAAGTTTGTTCCCCTTTGCCTTACAACCATTCTTGTTTAGCCATATTGCATGTTCTGTTAACATCATTCCAGTAATGTCTGTATTCCCTTTTGTCTGCTTAAATAGCCACATGTTTGTATTTTCTCTTCTCATCAGTTAAATTCAGCATCTCATGAGTTGTTAAGGTATTCATACTAGGCCTTACTTTTTACCTACGTTTCCTCCTGCCTTCACTGTTTCATCTCAAAGCTGCCTATTC
The DNA here is from genome assembly GCF_021461385.2 of Schistocerca piceifrons. Classification (NCBI taxonomy): domain Eukaryota; kingdom Metazoa; phylum Arthropoda; class Insecta; order Orthoptera; family Acrididae; genus Schistocerca; species Schistocerca piceifrons. Next base: position 69,221,283 of record NC_060148.1, on the reverse strand, counting down.
ATCACCCAGTGTATAATTACCCTCTATTTATCACTTGTTGCCTAATGCTCATTTTCAAACTATCAATGATTTTTGGTTCATTCAACTTACCCAAATCCCATGTACTTAAATTCTACTTTTACCATTTCAACAACATTACTCTGCAGTTAATAAAAACAACTCTAGCCAGAGTCCACATCTATCACTGGAAATGTTTTGTAGTTTACAATCCTGTTTTGAAACCTTCGTTTTTGACATTACATAATTTGCTTGAAACCTTTTGATTTCTCCATGTTATTCCACATACACAAGCTTCTTTCATGATACTTGAAACAAGTGTTTGCAGTGACTAATTCATGCAGTGTGCAAAATTCTACCAGGCAGCATCCGTCTTTCAGTCATTTATGCCATTGGATGTTCTCTTAACTATTGTGCATCTTGTTCCTACTATTGAATTTCATTACCTTCTAGAATTGGCTTTCTTCTTCCTTAGCTGTTGAATAATTACTCATCAAACTTTTTCCCATTCCATTCTTCTGCTGGTCTGGTTGCCATACAAATTTCTACCACTGTTGTATTTCCTTCATGCCTATTTCAGCTATGATAATTCATTTACATTGCTGTTGATAATAGCTTACTCGTGTTTCTATTTTCTTGCTAATTACTAAGGCTCTCCCTGCATGACTCCTGTTTGATTTTTTGTAGATAATCCTGTACTGACCTGACCGGAAGTCTTGTCCTTTCTGCCACTGCACTTCAGCTCTTACTACAATTGAATACAACCTATCAATTTTTCCTTTTTAAAGTCTCCAACCTTCCTAGGCTGTTGTTGTTGTCTTCGTCATCATCAGTTCAGAGACTGGTTTCGTGCAGCTCTCCATACTACCCTATCCTCTGCAAGCTTCTTCATCTCAAAGTACGTACTGCACTCTACATCTTTCTGAATCTGCATAGTGTATTCATCTGTTGGTCTCTCTCTTTTTTACCCTCCACACAGCCCTCCTATACTAAATGGGGGATCCATTGATGCCGCAGAACATGTCCTACCAACAGATACTTTCTTCTAGTCAAGTTGCGCCACAAATTCCTCATCTCCCTGATTCCATTCAGTACCTCCTCATTAGTTACATGATCTACCTATCTAATCTTCACCATTCTTCCGTAGCACCACATTTCAAAAGCTTCTGTTCTCTTACACACACACACACACACACACACACACACACACACACACACACACACAAATGCGCGCGCGCGCAGGGAGCTGGGACCACACTGCCAAGCTGTGCTCTCAGCTCTCTGAGACTGTGTACGAGTGAGTGTCTACTGCTGACAAAGGCCTTAATGGTCGAAAGCCTTAATTGTGTGAATCTTTTTATTGTGCCTATCGTGACTCAGCATCACTGCTGTATCATGAGTAGCAACTTTCCTTCTCTGGTATTGTTACATTCCATCCTGGATTTTCCATTGTTTGATGTTTGCTTCTATTCTCTTTTTGTTTAAACTGTTTGTCATCCATTTTGTCCACTTCCATACAAGACTACACTCCAAACAAATACTTACAGAAAAGACTTCCCAACACTTAAATCTATACTCGATGTTAACAAATTTGTCTTCTCGAGAAAAGCTTTACTTGCCATTGCCACCCTACATTTTATATCCTGTGTACATTGACCATCATCAGTTATTTTGCTCCCCAAATAGGAAAACTCATATACTACTTTGTCTCTCATTTCCTAATATAAATCCCTCGGAATCACTGATTTAATTCGACTACATTCTATTATCCTCATTTTGGTTTCGTTGATGTTCATCTTATATTCTCCTTTCAAGACACAGTTCCTTCTGTTCAACTGTTCTTCCAGGCACTTTACTGTCTCTGACATAATTAAAATGTTGTCGGCAAACCTCAAAGTTCTTATTTCTTCTCCATGGATTTTAATTTCTGCTCTGAATTTTTCTTTTGTTTTCCTCACTGCTTGCTCAGTATACAGATTCAATACCATCAGGGATAGGCTACAACCCTGTATCACACCCTTCCCACCTGCTCTTTCCCTTTCATGCCCCTCGACTCTTTATAACTGCCATCTGGTTACTGTACAAATTGTTAATAGCCTTTCATTCCCTGTGTTTGATCCCTACAACATTCAGTATTTGAGAGAGAGTAATCAAGTTAAAATTGTCAAAAGGTTTCTTCAAGTCTGCAAATGCTAGAAATATAGGTTTGCCTTTCCTTAATCTGTGTTGTAAGACAAGTTGTAGGGTCAGTATTGCCTCACGTTTTCAAACATTTCTATGGAATCCAAACTGATTTTTCCCAAGGTCAGCTTATACCAGTTTTTCCATTCATCTGTAATGTATTCATGTTAGTATTTTGCACCCATGACTTACCTAACTAATAGTTTGGTTATTTTCATGTCTGTCAACACCTTCTTTATTTGTGATTGTAGTTATTATATCGTTCTTGAAGTCTGAGGGTATTTCACCTATCTCCCACATCCTACTCACCACATGGTAGAGGTCTGTCAGGGCTGGCCTTTCGAAGGCTATCAGTAGTTGTAATGGAATGTTGTATACTTTCAGGGCCTTGTTTCGACTCGGGTCTCTCACTGCTTTGTCAAATTTATCATGCAGTGTCATTTCTCCCATTTCATCTTCATCTACATCCTGTTCTATTTCCATGATATTGCCCTCCAGTATATCACCCTTCTATAGACACTCTATATAATTCTTCCACCTTTCTGCTTTCTCTTTTTCGCTTAGAACTGGTTTTCCATCTGAGCTCTTGATATTCATCCAAGTGCTCCTCTTTTCTCTAAAGATCTCTTTAATTTTCCTGTAGGCAATATCTATCTTACCCCTAGTGATATATGCTTATCCTACTAAGATAAGTAATACTCCACACTCAGACATATAGACTGCCTGGCCTGCTTTTCCTGATAATATCCTCCTGAGTGGACTCTGTCTGGAGATCTGAATGGGGGACTATTTTACCTCCTGAATATTTTGCCTAAGATAATTTCTTGCAGTAGAGCTGTATGCTCTTGAGAAGAAAAACAGAGAGCTACAGTTCGCTTTGCTTTCAGCCATTTGCATTATTGGCACAGGAAGTTGGTTAATGCTACAAGACCAGGTCAGTTGATAATCGAGACCATTGCTCCTGCAACTACTGAAAAGTATTTTGCCCCTCTTGAGGATCCATGTCTAAGTTTGATATCTCCTCAGATAATACTTATTTGTGTTTGCACCTAACACTGTTTTCAGTGTTGTTAACATGCAAGCAACCCTGCCTTAGCAGTGTCCATGGTTCATTTGGGGTGGGGACTGTGAACTATTGTTTAAAGTGCTGTCTTTGAGCAGGAGCAATAGTTCTAGCATGTATATGTGTAGAATTACTTCATTATCTATATGAAGATAAATAACAATTCTGTGAGACTGCATTGATAGACATACAAACCAACAGATGAAAACTGTTGCTAGGTCTCAGATTTGAGGCTGTAACTCCTAGTTTCAGGATCAGTTACTTACACAATTAGCCTAACCAAGCATGCCTCCACCAAGGGGATTTCACTTGTGTGTCCTCATAGATTTTTGTCTTAGGTTCAGGATTTGAAGGTCAGTGGCCAGTCAATTATTTGGTAAAGCAGTAAGATACCATTCTCCATAAAAGTAGAAACAAGAAATGCATTTGGCACTTCGGTGATTTGTGAGTGCTGGCAAGTGTAAAAAATGTATTGTATAGTTGTCTGTAGCTGAGTGCATAGGATAATATTATAATAATCATAAAATTGGTGGTTCAGATCTCACTAAGTGCTACCATTTCTTTCAGTTTTACTTAAATTCCATATGTAAAACATATGGTAATTTTAATTCATGCTGAGTCATACTTTTCTAATAGTTATTTTTAGTTAAGTTACATAAAAATGCGAGTATTGTTAAAAAATTACATTTTGGTATAAAAATGGAGAGCATAAAATTGAAAATAAATAAATCTCACATGAATGTATCAAAATTTTTGTTTTAATATGTCAAATGATGAAAAAATATGTAATTTTTACCAAACCATTACAATTCAGTACATGTTAAATTTGCAGTTTGTTAGTAGACATGGAGGTTTTTAAAAAGTAGTAGTTCCTACTAGGAGATTTGAACCAGCAACTTTTTCATTAAGGCACTTTTATGCTATTCTTCCAATTACCAGCAATTGTGTTAATAAATAGGAAATGTTTTGTAGTAGGCAGCACTCAGAAGTCTTCTGATCTTCAAAGACAATTTTTTTTAGTTTGGTTGCTGCCTAGTGCTGGTTTAGGAAATTGATGTTCCAGCACTAAACTCCAAATACTACAAATCTGAAGGAAATTGAAGGGGATGATCTGCAAGATACCCTTTTCAGTCAAGTTCTTATTGTCGCAGGGATGTGTCCATAATGGTTAAGGGGGCAGCCCATAAAATGCAAGAAATCCAGGTTTAACTTATCAGTGCAGTCAAAATAAATTTTTACATCTGTTGTTAGACAAATCTCTAATATTAGACAGTCACTAGATCACTATGTGAATGTTTCTGATTAGCTTAAATCACCCGGTATTCAAAATTGTATTGGCTGATTGCTTTCAGCAGAACAGTTAGTGAATAGAGCAGTCAATTTTACTTGATCAATGACTGTAGGATTCATTTTCATTCATGCAGAGGAACTGTTTTCTTTCCAAAATCATATAGGAGAACAAAATTATCTGCTGTTTAGGTCTTTAGCTCCAAACATGTTTGCTGTGCCTCTTCTTACAACCTGAAATTACCTGTGCATTTTTCTATTCCCATGAAACACCACTGTTCCATAAAATAACAGTTCCATTGCCAGAGGTGATCCTGCAACATCCACTTGTTTAATTTCATCTGATGGCTGCCCCTTCAGGTCTAGTGGTCAATTGTGTAGAAAAAGTTTGGTTTTTCCTTCTCCCTCCTGTCCCCACTTTAGTCAATTATGTATGTCATTTTAGTATCTGTGCTGTAGTAAGAAATGTGAAATGCATTTTTATGTTCTTTAGTGGAGAAACTTTCTAAGGCAAAGCATTGTAATTATGTCTTTTCTGTTACTGTCTTCTGTTTTACTACCATCTGCATCATTGTCAACTATCAACTGTAGAGATGTCTTTGATCCCTTTTCTAACATTTTTGTTCAGAAGTTCTGGGGTTTTCGTTTTTTGTTTCATGTTTTGCAAGGTATGATGTTGCTTATAAATTAATGGAAGGCTTCTTATATAAGCTGTCTTGGTGGTTCTCGTATGTTCAACTTTTGGTTGGCCATGGGGATTCAGGGGATTTAGCTTCATTTGAATTTGCTGTTCAGATATCTGCTGTCATGTAACTATGTAATGTTGTTAACATTTGCAGGTCCTCACTGTATTCCACAACATTCCCCATGCTGGGTGTATTGGCTGTTATGTCATGTCTGATCACTTTATCAGGTTTGTTAGGCAAAAGTATGTTCCTGTCTTCCAGAGTTTGTTTTTAACAGTAGCAATCTGTGATGCTTCAGTAGTCCAGTGCTCATGTTCCAATCTCCGTATTTAGAGAATTTATTATTTTGGGCATGTCTATTACTAACAGAATAAATATTTTCCTGTTGTGTGGTTTTTCTAAACAGTTACACAGGCTAATTTTGGGAAAACATGTTTCATAGATTTTCACAGGAATTTTTGTTTTCACAGCTGTGCTAATGTCACAGGACATGGTTTTGAGATGAGAGTTCAGATTGTCCTCTCAAAATTTAGATCTACATTTTCCATGGATTCTCTAAATCTCTTCAATGAAATGGATGGACAGCATGGCTCATGTTATCTATATTTGGTCAACCTCATGTCATGTTGTACTTTTCTGATGTAATTTTCCTCCAAATCTTTTTCACTGTTTGAATTCATGCATCTTCAATTACGTAGCTAACAAGTATATATATCCTGTCACTGCAGTATGATAGAGGATTTTGATTTGAATACAATATTTACCAGACTATTTCTTAAGCATTAATGTACTATGGTGGGTGGATGTTGGAACTCAAATAGTTACTTTTTCCACATCACATTTGACACTTCAAAATTATTTTTTCCTCACATTTGATACTTACCTGCAGGCAGATTCCAAATTCCAGTAACATGCAATGAGATAAATGCAGATTTATCTCATTGTCCAATACTGATTTTTCATGATAATGTATTACTGCCTGTGTTCTGTGGTGCATCTTTCTAGTGGGTCCTCGGCATGGAATATCTGATTTTGTAGCTAATTATTTCAATTTTTCCTTCCAGTGTTGTGTACAATTCCACTGTTAGTTAATGAAACTCTGGATCTTGTCTTGAATGCATATACACTTTTCTAAGAGTAAGAGGATTGATTATTGAATGGGTGTGAGACTACAAATTCAAGTGTTCTGGGTTCCATCCCAGGCATCATCTGTCATTTTTTCACATGGAAATTGTCTATGTGGAAAATGACAGTTTCCATTCCAGTGTGAAGCTCTAGGTCCTCATGTAACTTTTTACTGTGTCAGTGAGTTCAAAAGTTGGAGGAAGCCAGTGGTGTACCACATCCAGTAAGACAATGTCTAACAGAGCACTAAGGTGTCAATAACTAACTCCAGGTAGTTGAAAGCTTTACTTTTACTTCAGGTTTGCATTAGTTTTTGTGACATTAGACATGTATTTTCCTCAGTACCAAAATTTGGTGACCCACACTTAGAGCTGCATTTACCTGCTTATTGTGTTTACAGGTGGTTTTCTGACCTAAAAAAATGCATTCTGCATATAACCTGCTAGTTGCTTAGTTTCTTCTTGACCATAGTGCCCTCATTGGCTTTGCAGAGGTACCCTATCATCTTCCACTGAATAACATAGGTCAGAAAATAGGGAGCTGAGATCATCATAAAATCAAAAAATGTTCTTATTGGAGGCTTCACCTTGGCACATTCATACAGGGGGTGGGGGTGGGGAGAGAGAGAGAGAGAGAGAGAGAGAGAGAGAGAGAGAGAGAGAGAGAGAGAGAGAGAGAGTAGTACTAATAGTAGCTGCTTGGCAAGGATGAAATAATTTCTGTTTGGTTGATATCTGATGTGTCTACCTCCAAAGTAAACAGAACTTTGATTTCAAATGTTCGTCATGTTTTTCTGACATTTCCTACATCCTGTAGGACCTCCTCAGTATGAATCAATTGGAATGAAAGTAAATCTAATTTAATGTGACACATTTTCTTGTTGCCTAATGCCAGTAAGTGAATACATGTGACAAATAGCTTTTTAGCCCCACTTGATGTGTAACACAAGCACAAGAACAGAAGCTTTGAATGTGCCATTCTTTCTTTCTTCAGTTTCTTCAAGATCCACCAAGGATTGTAATGCCTAGTCCTCGTATAAAGCAAGACGTAGAACTGAAACTGGATTTAGATGGCATTGAGCATGATGTAAGTTTTCACTTCGGTCATGCATTGTGCATGAAGTACTGTATGAATATCATGAAATGCATTGGGTGCAGTAAATTCCAGTGATCATAAATGATGAAACATTAAAACCGAGGATATTAGCACTTCTCCAGAATTTTTATAGTATTTCAATTGACTGTAGGTATATTGTTCTGTTGTGTGTAATGGTATTTGAATGAAACTTGTAGGAAACATAAGTTTATTAACTGTAACACATGGTAATTTTATTGTACATGTAAATAATAAATGTCTCAAATTTGTTCATGGAACAAACGTACCTAATAAGACATCTTTGCAGCAGCTGTCAATTTATTTGTCTCTGTCAGAGTTCTATAATAGAAAAGATGTAAGAGGTAAAGCAATCAACTGTAAGCAGTATGTTATCAGATAAGTATGGTATTTGTCACACTACACTGAAGTATTTGATGAAAAACATACTGCATTACTGGAATTATGTTTGCTCTGTGTAAAGACAATGGGTTTATCCAGTATGCATGACATAAATTTACAGTGTAATGGAACATTGCTTATCCCAAACTGCTTGCAAAGAGAAAACATTGTGATAGCAAGAATTCTTGTAAACAGCATTAAATTTAGCACGTTACAGTGGTAGTGTGTGAAATTCCGTATTCATTTAATTAACTATCACCATAGTGTACTAATTTTAATGCTGATGAAGGTTCTCAGGTCTTAAGCTTTATGGTAGTGTTGATATCTCGCAACGTTTCAGGAATTGTCATACTACCCATCTCCTGGCGAAGTGTCGAGATTGGTGGAGAGCGGGTTATTTATATGTGCGGTCACCCCCCTCCACTAGACCTTGGGTAGCCGCGGTGGACCAGTGGCGTGCACATGGTGATGGTGATGAGTCGCCCTTGGCAGCTTTGTTTGGTTCTCGGTGTAAGCATCCTGTCTACGTCCCTGGCGGAGGACGTTGATGGGTAAGCTCCCGATGGACTGCCGCTATTGCAGAGTTCCATGCTGCTCCAAGTTGAGATCCCTCATCTCTGTTGACCAGATTGTTGTAAATCCTTATTTCTATGGATTCTTTGATAATGATTTCCCAGAAGCCAGATGCTCGGCACTGTACCTTTGTGTTTTCGAAGTTGAAGGTGAGTTTTTCATTTATGCTGTATTTTGCTTTGGCTGATTTTTCTGTGTGGCCTAGTCGCACACATCTGATACGTTCTTCAGTGTTTAGATGTACAGTGCTATGTTTGCCCAATGTATTGTTTTACGCATTTGCATGGTATGCTCTATACTCGTGGTGTGTTAAGGATCAGCGGGTCTTTGGCAGTACCTAGGAGCTCCCTGTCTTTGGTGGTGGTTGGAGAACAGTTTTGATATTATATTTGCCCAGAAATAGTGCAATTTTGGCTGAGAGCGGAACCGTGTATAGAAGGAAAGTGAGTCGTTTGTCTCCTTCTACTCCATCATAATCTGGGGTTCTCACTGCTTCCTTTTAAGTGCCCTGTTGATCTGCGTTTCACTGTAGTAATTTTCGAGGAAGACTTACCTCAGGTGTTGCAGCTCGGATGGATGGCTGTCTTAGTTGCAGATGGCATGCACCCTGTGTACCAGCGTGGTAAGTACTGTTTGGCTGGCTGGAGTAGCCGAGTGTTCTAGGCGCTGCAGTATGGAACCACATGACCGCTACAGTCGCAGGTTTGAATCCTGCCTCGGGCATGGATGTGTGTGATGTCCTTAGGTTAGTTAGGTTTAAGTAGTTCTAAGTTCTAGGGGACTGATGACCACAGCAGTTAAGTCCCATAGTGCTCAGAGCCATTTAAGTACTGTTCGTCTTTGTGCTGGATGGTGGCAGCTTGTTGCATGAAGTGTGTGTCTTCTTCTTATGTACTGCATGGCCGAGTGACCATCTGCCTTCCTCTTAATTAAAATATTAAGGAAGGGGAGGCATCCATTTTCCTCCATTTCCATTATAAATTTGGTGTTCGAATGGATGCTGTTGAGGTGTTCCTGAAACTCATGTAGCACCTGTTTGCCATGTCCGCATATAACAAAAGTGTCATCGACATAGCAGAAGTAGTGCTTTTGTTTCTGTCTGGCACTTTGAAGGGCCACCTCCTCGAAATGTTCGATATAGAGGTTTGAATTCACAGGAGCCAGTGGGAAGCCCATGGCTACATTGTCAATCTGTTCAGTGAATTCCCTGTGGTGCTGAAAGTAGGTTGTTAGTGCTTGTTCGAAGAGGCTGACTTTGTGGTTCAAAGTGCTGGGCTAAAAGTGTCAAGGAGTCTTGAAGGACACTTTCGTGAAAAGCGGCGTCATGTTGAAGCTCATGAGTCGGTCCTCGATTTGTAGTAGCATGTCCTTGAGTATTTTTACGAATTTGGCTGAGTTTCTGACATGGTGGCTGCAGTGTCCCATAAGGGGTTGGAGCAGTGTTGCTAGGCATTTCACAAGTCCTTAACTGTGAGAGTTGGAGTCTGCAATCGGTTGAGAGGTACCCCTTCCTTATGGATCGTAGGGAGTCCATAGAGGTGTGGTATTGCTGGCACTCTAGGGTACAGCCACTTCTTCATTGGCTCAGGTAAGCCAGATTTCTTCAGCAGAGCTATCATCTTTCTACTCATCGTCGGGGTTGGATACTTCTTCAGCCTCTTATAGGCCTCGTGCTGTGGCAGCAGGTTTATTTTCTACTGGTACTCAGCAGTCCTTAATAGCACTGTAGCGTTCCCTTTATCTGCTGGTAGGATCGTTATATCACGGTCATCTCTAAGGGATCAGAGAGCTGCTCGTTCTTCTGCAGATACATTATTTGTAGGCAACTGAGATCTGTCGATTGTTCTGGAAGTTCCCACCTGACGTCCTCTGCTTCCTCCTTTGGAAGTTCTTACTGCTTCTTCCACGCCACTATAATGTCTTGTTTCGGGTTTGTTCTGGGGATAGGGGCAAAATTCAGTTCTTTCTTGAGGACTGCGATGGTGGCAGCATCCAGTTCTTTACCAGCCAGATTGATCATGGCTCTGATGTCATTCATCTCCTTCTTTGTCAAAAACGTCGCAAGATATCAATGCTACCACCCGGCTGGAGACCCAAGAAACCTTCAACAGTCTTTGCCGGGAAAGCAAACAGTCAAATTTAATGCTGTGTACAAAAATTTGTAACACTTAGTAGAAATCTATTCTTTGTAACGGTATCCAGCTCTGTGGACTAAGATCAGTTGTGTTGAATATTGGAATTTTTACTGGGTAGGTGTGATTGGAAAATGAAAAGAAGAGAACTGAAACATATCAGATGTGGGATTAGAGAATGCCACTGAAAATTAAGTGAACTTACAAGGAATATGGAGTTCCCAGTAGAACTGTTAAGGAAAGACATGTACAGAAAATGCTGACTAAAAGAAGGGACAAGATGATAGGATAAGTATTAAGACATCAGGTAGTGAACTAGTCAGATGTGTTTCCATCTCACTTGGGGAAAAATGCTACTATTACACATATCAAATATGAACTTTTATAGAGTGTAGTTAAATTTTATGTTAGTTACATAGTCAATAGTGGAACCTCATCTCGCACTTGCAACTCTAAACTAGCAGATCAAGAAGTGCTTTTTTGAGGAGGATATAGTGTAATTCAGTACACAGCAAGATTTGGACAATGTACTATTTATTCCAATATATATCTTGCAAAATGAGTGTGGCAACAAAATAGGAGGCATTAGAGCTAATATAGATGCTTCCTGGCAATTGTTCTCCCCAAACACCACCTTGATATGGATTAGGAAAGAGTGAAGTAATGGATGTAGTGGTACCAGTTGTACCCTCTTCCATGCACAATTGGGTGACTAGTCTGGTGTAGATGTAGGTGTACAAAGAATTGGATATTAATAGGCAGGGTTATGGATTGTAATCTCACATTTATTATGAGAGAAAAGATCACAGTACTCAGACAATGATTGCACAGCACTGTGAGGGTGTTGAAAAACATCTTCATCATTGTTCAAGTGTGTTCAACATAATACTTGATAAATTAACAGTGATACATTGAATGGGAAAATCTGTGCTTGGCACTGTCATAGTAAATTCCAGAGCTAAAATGGTTGTCCATAGCATGCATGGAAGTTGGTCTGTAGAGCATTACCTGAGGAAACAGGTTGAGGACTGTTGACACATGAGTACAAGCTACAGCTGAATTCAAAGCACTAGAACATTAGTAGATCAATAACATTGAAATTATGAAGATGGTTGTGTGTAAAATCACAATCTACAGCAAAATTAAAACTGAGGCTTGTAACCTATACTGTCCTCAAAAGTACTTTGGTATTGACACTAGAGCAGGAACACATGGAGATGCAAAATGCAGTTGCCTCACTCTTCCTTGACTGTTCGTATGATCTGACATTTCATTGATCACACTCTAATTTGCATACTAATTAGTGTACAAAGGTGGAAGTGGGTTCTGGAGGAGTTGCACTACATTCTCAATTTAGATTTGTTTGTGGCAATAAATTTTTAGTTTTATATGCAGAATGTTTTCGAAAATCCATTATCTAATGTTCCTGAAAATTTGACTCATAGGGAAACTTTGTTACTGAATTTAAATGACCAAATTGTGTTAACAAAATACTTAGAATATGTCTTACTTTCAACAGCTCCAAACTGTCAGATGTCTAACATAAGATTAATTTAAATTAAACATTATGTGTGATGCTCTGGTCATGTCATAAGGTATCAGTCATCTGTTTTGTTGAGAGAAACACAGCACAGGATTTACGATTAACATGACATTACATTTTCTGATCAAACACTACAAATCCATGTAACAAGAAAGTTACCCATTTTGGTAGAGGTAAGGAAATTTAACAGTTCGAAAGTAAGAAGAGTAGTGATAACATCATTCACTACCTTCTAATTACAACAATGATGAGTCAAAAAATTAAGATTTTGTTAGTGTCAAAGTGCTGAATTCCTGAGTTGCACTTCATTTGATTGTAGTTGCCAATAAAAGCCTTCTTAGTAATGAAAATACAATCTGCTCTGCAGGTAAATACACCACACATTCTGTGGTAATTTTCTTAACAGCTTCATTACAGTGTTCCCCAACTGGACAGTGTACCTTTTTTACTTGTTTCATCAATGTTTTGCAACATAATCTTCAATTTAGGCCCATATCAATTCTGTTGTGTTGAAGTGCCAGTGAGAAGCTATCAGCCTAATTATTTTATGCCTGTATGTTTTTGTCAACCTGTAAGTTTTTGTATGTGGCCAACTGGTTTATTGAGAGGTATTCGATTTGTGCGCTCTATCTTTACAAATTTTTCACTTACTTCCACTTCCGGATGCTGAAGCCAATAACTTCCTCTTTTTATTTTAGCATAAGTTTCTCATCAACAATTGCACATTTGGGAGCACTATCAACAAAAGGTGTTGATGATGTAGGCAGATTATGCACAAACCATTTCTCTCAACTGATTTTATATCGCAATGCCTTGAACAAGAGTGATATTGATATGTTGTTGTTGTGGTCTTCAGTCGTGAGACTGGTTTGATGCAGCTTTCCATGCTACTCTATCCTGTGCAAGCTTCATCTCCCAGTACCTACTGCAGCCTACATCCTTCTGAATCTGCTTAGTGTATTCATCTCTTGGTCTCCCTTTACGATTTTTACCCTCCACGCTGCCCTCCAGTACTAAATTGGTGATCCCTTAATGCCTCAGAACATGCTCTACCAACCTTATCCCTTCTTCTGGTCAAGTTGTGCCACAGACTCCTTTTCTCCCCAATCGTATTCAACACCTCCTCATTAGTTACGTGAGCTACCCATCTAATCTTCAGCATTCTTCTGTAGCACCACATTTCGAAAGCTTCTATTCTCTTCTTGTCTAAACTATTTATTGTCCATGTTGCACTTCCATACATGGCTACACTCCATACAAATACTTTCAGAAACGACTTCCTGACACTTAAATCTATACTCGATTTTAACAAATTTCTCTTATTCAGAAACGCTTTCCTTGCTATTGCCAGTTTCATTTTATATCCTCTCTACTTCGACCATCATCAGTTATTTTGCTCCCCAAATAGCAAAACTCCTTTACTACTTTAACTGTCTCATTTCCTAATCTAATTCCCTCAGCATCACCTGACTTGATTCGACTACATTCCATTATCCTTGCTTTGCTTTTGTTGATGTTCATCTTATACCCTGCTTTCAAGACACTGTCCGTTTCATTCAACTGCTCTTACAGGTCATTTGCTTACAATGTCATCAGCGAACCACAAAGTTTTTATTTCTTCTCCATGGATTTTAATACCTACTCTGAACTTTTCTTTTGTTTCCTTTACTGCTTGCTCAATATACAGACTGAATAGCATTGGGAAGAGGCTACAACTTTGTCTCACTCCCTTCCCAACCACTGCTTCCCTTTCATGTCCCTCGACTCTTATAACTGCCATCTGCTTTCTGTAAAAATTGTAAATAGCCTTTCGCTCCCTGTACCACCTTCAGAATTTGAAAGAGAGTATTCCAGTCAACATTGTCAAAAGCTTTCTCTACGTCTACAAATGCTAGAAATGTATTGATATATCCACTGAATAACTTTTGCTGAAGTGGTCCACAACTGCTAAGAGTAATTACAGGTAACATTGCAACTAGAAGTATACGAAGTGAATGCAAACAAAATACCATAGTGCAGCGAATGCTTCCATAGGACAGCGAGCTGCCTGAAACTGAACTGTACTGCACTTGGGAAATGTATTGGCAGTGTGGTGAAGGTATATCCCTTGAGATAGACTGAATGTATGCTCTGAAGTCATTGCATGTACCACCACACTATTTCATTTCTAGTTGCCAGTCCTAAAGTAATTCTGAATAGTGTTCAATTAAATTACCCTGTTGCTTTCTAGAACCAGGTCCTTGGTTGTCACACAGGCAGTCAATGCAAAATAATTTTGGCAGGCTGAAAATCTTGGATGTTATCTTGGGTCCAGTTCAAGACACTACTGTTGATTGGAGAGGAGGAGAAGTCAAAGATTACCGGAACAATAATACATTGCCCAGAAATGGGTGTCAAATGCCTGAACTCATTTGCACTAAAGCTATGAGTGTGAGAACAAGTTAAGTTGATAAATGCGGGCAACAATAGGCAGGTGAAGGCTGAAGACGAGTGATAAAAGTTGTGTGGATAGGAAAAGCACAACACTGCAACGTGAGGCAAACTTTTGGGTCACCAGACGATGGTCAGTGTCAGTATGTGCTGTGCTGTGCTGTGCTGGCTGTGCTGTGCTGTGAAGTAACAGTGTAGCAGAGAGCTGTTAGTGTCTCTGCAAAGAGCACAGTGAAATGTACCACAAGGTGGAATCATGGGCATGTGGGTTAGAAAAACTGATCAGCAAATTGTATCTTTGTATTACAGATTTGCACAAGCTGTATTAATTCGAACATATTTGTCATTTTTTTGAAGTTCTGTTGGGAGTATATTGTCACAGTGATTGTATCAGTGAGGATCCCAGACTACATTTGGTGTGGGATGATCTCGAGAATATTGCAAGCATTTACATCACTAATATTGCATGTAGATTGAGAAAAGTTATCGGCTAGTTGAAAGCTAATTGAAATAATCATAGATTGTGAGTTTTCTAGAGATCAGCAGTATATTAGTAACCAGCTGAGTTCGTGGCATTGCCGGGGTAGGTATTTATTCCAATCTGTTAGTCCATCTTCTCCTCCCATGTTCATTCCATCTCCCCCTTTGCCACTCTTTTTGTCTCCCCCTCACCCACTATTTTTCCATCTTGTCACCTACTCTCTCTGCCTGTCTCATCCTTGCCCTTTCTCTCTGCCCCTCAACTTCTCCTCAAGGTGTCCAGTACACCTATGAGCTCCTTTGCAGGCAGAATGGCATACCTGTCTAATTACAGTGTCATGTAGCAATTGTATTCCAGCTACCACCTTGAAAAATAATGTATTAGTCAGCAATATGAAGCACATACCAAGCAGTAGTAGGAATAAACTATTTCTTATGAGTAGACACAGCCATGTTCCAGTTAAAGTTGTGCTCAGTGCTATGGGATGTTGTTGTTAACAAAATTAAATTTTTTTGTTGATGAGAAAGCAATGACATTGCAGAGGCAAAGGGTGAGAGAATACACAAAAATATTAAATGTCCAATTTTCTGTTTGCAAGTTGCGGCAAGAAGTATGTAATACTGAGATGAGTGGAATCGGAATATCTATGCCAAAGGAAAAGCAGTAACATGTACACAGTATAAATGCCTGGGAAATGTGATAAATGTGTTGTATGGCAGAAATTCTGTGAGCTTATGAACAATGCAAAAAAGTACCAACTTCGCTAGAGGTTAACAGCTTATGTTGAAGAGAAATGGATAGCAGAGCTAGCAAACAGTCCAATGGGATAGGAAAACAGACTGCGGCTGCTGTTATTTAAAGTGCTCGGTATCCCATCCAGAAACCATTTGTCATGGTGGCATTTGTTGCACATGTATCGACAAATTTAAATCTGTTTAAAAGATTAAACCTCATTTAGTATAACAGATGAGGTTTGTGGTTCAGATCCTACTACACAATGAATTTTCCTTCTCTTTTCCTCTAAGGAAAATCAGTAAGATACGTTTCATTGCACCATGAACGTTAGATGGACAGCTTGCCACAGGTGCATTTAATTTACAATAAATTTAAGAAACAACTTACTAAGGACATTATGCGTCATTTGTTTTTTTTTTATATTAATTTTACAGCCATTAACCAGTATAAGATTCAAATTCAGCTTCCTTAACCATTATTTTCAGTCATATATGCCAACACATGCTGTTATCAACAAAAATATAAAAGTAAGTATGAAAGTAGCATCAAACCAACTAGCTGTGGAGCCCCATTGTGATATTACAGCACTCTTACCAATGTTAATGCATTTACTGTTCTAATAGGTGGTAGGTAATTTCATCTCATGTGGTTGCCATGCATGAAGTTGGTGTACAACAGCTCAACAGTGTGAACAGCTTCACTGTAAGATATCTGACAGCTTAAGACAGGTTACCACTATTCTTCAGCCCCAATATGATGTACATCCTCCACTTCTGACGAAATTTGTTCCCTGAATGAAATTCCTTTTTTCACTACACTTGTGTGAACAAATTATCACGCGTAAACAATGCAACACAATTTCCAAATCGACTTATCAAACAGATTTTTATGAAAATGAGGCATATCACTGAAGTGGCAAGTGGATTATTTTCACAAAGCATGGATTTACGTATATTGTCGTATGATTTGGTACTGCCAGAGCAATCTTGTCTAAAGAACATTGCCACAGTGCCTGTCTTCATTTGTGTTCTACAGTGATTGACATGCAGATGTCTAGGGTGTTGCATGCTTTGCTTTTTACGGATACCACAGTTTTCATCATTATGTCCACACAATTCAGTTTCTAAAGCATAAACGTGGCAGTACTGTGGAATAGCCTATGACATAACTAGATCTCTCTTTTCTCAAAGGTACTAGTGCTGTAGACACAGTGCCTGAACAGTTGCTTGCATATTAATGAGTACAGAATATGGCACTGCGTTTCCAGGCGACCGACATTGAACTGAGGATGACAGTATTTCCAAAATGCAGTGCAACTGTGGCTGTGATCTGCTATGTGCTTCAGACAAATAAGAATTGAATATGGCAGTACACAGTAAGTGGACCAAACATTGAATGTAAGATTACAGTTATTGGAAGAACTGTCATCATCTGTTGGAGATTACACAAGATTTGGGGTTTTTGACATGAATCGCATTTAGGGCAGATACTATTACAGAGAAATAAATGTAAAGGTGACCTCAAGTGTTCAATGAAGAAATGGGACCTAGAAAAGGGCTATGTGGGGTGATAAACATACTACTGTGAGTCAGATGATCACCAGTTTGAATTTGAAGGCAGCAGGATCTGTTGCTATGAGAACTTTATTGAGACAATTGCAATGCATAAGACTTGGCACTTAACCACATCCAATGCCTACTCATGCCTCTTAAGCTACTAAGCATATATGAAGATACCCATTTGGTAAAATCTGTAACAAGGTGTTCTTGTTAGTGTTCAATGTAAAATAATTGCCTTTCCTATGTTGTTTGTGTTGCAGCCATCTGGTGCATGTACATACCCATGATTAATCTTCATTCTGTTTATACATCTGTATCTGTACTCTACTACATATAAGTGGCAGCCTTTAAAAAAGTTGGTTACATAATTAAATTTTGCTTTGTTTGGAGGTACATATCAGCCTTGCTGGTACCCTTTTTAATTTCTGAATCACAGTAGGCTGCTTTATGACGAAAAAAGAAAAATTATGGAAAAGCTCAGTGTAGAGTAATTCATTTCCAGCAGCAACAGGAACGGTTGAGCTATGTCCAGCTTATCTTGATGACTGACTTAGCTGTGTGGATTGGCTCCCTTAGTGAGGAGACCCCCCCCCACCCGGGTCTTGCCACTTGACCCCACTTGCCACTTGTGCTTGACTATGATTGGACCCCAGTCTATACAGCATCTTTTCCCTTTGGTGCTGCATGTCTATCCTCTTGGTATTCTTTTTCTGCTCCTGTGGGGAACAAGTCTGCTGTGTTTCTGGTAATGTTCTGCACTATCCACAGCTGACACAATCCCACACTGTTTTTCGTTCCCTTTTCCGTTCATCATTCACCTTCGCCTATCCTTCTCCACTTTGGCATTTGAGGCTCCTATTGTTATTTTTCTTCCCAGTGTGCTCCTGATGCCGGCCCATCTGTGTGACACGTAACAGGTGACTTGATAACGTGTAATTCCCAGCCCCGGTTCAACATGTAGGGTTCAGAAGTACAAGCCAGGCTCAGGGAGGGGAGATTGCCTGAGCTGCTAACTTTCCAAATTGCCAGTTGGTCCTGTGTTTGGGAGGCGTGACCTGTTGGGAGGTGTGACCTGAGTGAGGTATGAACAATCACCTAAGGCGAGTGTGCCCACTTGTGAAGGGGACCTCTAGTTGAAAAGAGTGTTCCCTTGGAGGCACTTGCAGTCATGGGGGTGGCGATTTCCTCACAATGAGCCAATGATCTTCACAATAAATGTCTGTTGTTTGTTGTCGTCTTCACTCCAGAGACTGGTTTTGTGCAGCTCTCCATGCTAATCTATCCTGTGCAATCTTTTTCATCTCCCAGTACCTATTGCAACCTACATCCTTACAAGTCTGCTTAGTATATTCATCTCTTGGTCTTCCTCTGCGATTTTTACCCTCCACGCTACCCTCCAATATTAAATTGGTAAGCCCTTGATGCCTCAGAACATGTCCTGCCCACTGATGCCTTCTTCTAGTCAAGTTGTGCCACAAATTTCTCTTCTCCCCATTTCTATTCAGTACCTCCTCATTAGTTAGGTTCTCTACACCTCTAACCTTCAGCATTCTTTGTAGCACCACACTTCAAAAGTTTCTATTCTCTTCTTGTCTACATTGTTTATTGTCCATGTTTCACTTCCATACATGGCTACGCTCCATACAAATTCATCAGAAAGGACTTCCTGCCACTTAAATCTATACTTGATGTTAGCAAATTTCTCTTTTGCAGAAACGCTTTCCTTGCCATTGCCACCTTACATCTTATATTCTCCCTGCTTCGACCATCATCAGTTATTTTCCTCCCCAAATAGCAAAACTCACCTACTGCTTTGAGTGTCTCATTTACTAACCTAATTCCCTCAGCATCACCTGATTTAATTCGACTAAGTTCCAGTATCCTCATTTTGCTTTTGTAGATGTTCATCTTATATCCTCCTTTCAAGACACTGTCCATTCCGTTCAGTTGCTCTTCCAGGTCCTTTGCTGTCTCTGACAGAATTACAATGTTATCGGCAGACATCGAAGTTTTTGTTTCTTATCCATG
This sequence comes from Schistocerca piceifrons, assembly GCF_021461385.2. Classification (NCBI taxonomy): domain Eukaryota; kingdom Metazoa; phylum Arthropoda; class Insecta; order Orthoptera; family Acrididae; genus Schistocerca; species Schistocerca piceifrons. Next base: position 69,201,969 of record NC_060148.1, on the reverse strand, counting down.
GATTTTAATTCCTACTCCAAATTTTTTTGTTTCCTTTCCTGCTTGCTTAATATGCTGATCGAATAGCATCAGGGATAGGCTACAACTCTGTCCCACTCCCTTCCCAACCATTGCTTCCCTTTCATGCCACTTGACTCATCACTGCCATCTGGTTTCTGTACAGATTGTAAATATCTTTTTGTTCCCTGTATTTGACCCCTGCCACCTTCAAAATTTGACAGACAGTGTTAGTCAACATTGTCAAAAGTTTTCTTTAAGTCTACAAATGCTGGTTTGCCTTTCGTAAATCTATCTTCTAAGTTCAATGAACTCTCTGCCAGGCACTTACACGTGATTTGCGGAGTATCCATGTAGATGCAGGTGATGCAGATTTGGATAATAGGTTCAGTATTGCCTCACGTGTTCCAACATTTGTATGGAATCCAAACTGATCTTCCCTGAGGTCAGTTTCTACCAGCTTTTCCATTCATGTGTAAGGAATTCGTGTTAATATTTTGCAGCTGTGACTTATTAAACTGATAGCTTGGCAATTTTCAAACACCTGCTTTCTTTGTGATTGGAATTGCTGTATTCTTCTTGAAATCTGAGGGTATTTCGCCTGTTTATCAGGCTATCAGTAGTTCTAATGGAATGTTGTCTACTCTTCATGGTTTCACTTGCTGAAGACGGTCAGTCCTTCACAACAGTAAATCTGTTTCTAATTCAGAAAGGTGTTGATGCAATTGCAAGCCCTGTGATGTCCTGCTCTCATTTTACGGTATAGCACTTTGCTTTTGGAAACTGCTTCTGATTCTCAAGCATGACGACTGCTTGCTGCTTTGCTTCTCGATGACATCCTGTTTGTTTTGAGGTCCATAGAACTCTGAACTCTTTCTGTGTTGGAGTTTACAGTAGGCTGCGGGATGGTCTGATCAAGGCCGAAATCCAAACATACCACTCTGACCATTGCCGTCAATCTGGTGATGAAAAAGGTAGGTGCCTCCTTAGTGCGCACGCACGCGCGCACCGACATGCTCTCATGCTCTCTCTCTCTCTCTCTCTCTCTCTCTCTCTCTCTCTCTCTCTCTCTCTCTCTCTCTCTCTCTCACGAGTGATAGATTGGTGCTTCCATCAAAGATCAAAGGAGGCTATGAAGTTATCACAGTCCAACTATATATTCTGAATCTGATGTGCTGCTACCAGTGTCATTGTTTCAATCACTCGAATGTCTTGTTGACACCTGGCCAAATGTTCAACCTGTGGTGGGGATGCACACAAGGGCAATTGTTCTCTTCCTCCCCGCTGTATAAACAGAAATGGCCACCATGCTGCTCCTCTTGGATAGCCCCATGTATCTTGATGAGTGGGGTGTCCAGGAGATCTAGCTAAAAAAAAAAAGTACCTTAGCTGGTCGCTCGAAAGTTACTGACTAGTCTCAAACCCTGCCTTCTGCTGTCTGGTACTTAGAGTACCGTTCTTGCTAAATCTCGCTCCATGCAAACCTGAGACCTTAAATTCTACTCTGAGGTTGTGAAATTGGTCAGTGTTACGGTAGCATGGCTATTCCTTCTTCCAGTTGGGCAACAAGCCATCCAACTCTGGCCACACGGTGTCAAGTCACCAGTTATACAACCGGATGGCCAGGAAGGGCAGCAGGAATACTCCCGTGAAGAACTCGTATGTCTCTCCTGCCAACCACAGCCTGAGTCTTCATCTGCTAGCCAGAAAGGTCCGAAGAAGTCAAAGAAAGGCAAATGGTCTTCTCCTTCGCCAATTCAAAGAGCCTCTTTGGTGGTGTCACCACATTATACCTTGGCCTGGCTGGCCTTTGTGTCTCCGGTGTGCACCACTAACCATTTCTCTGTATTGAACTCTGCAAGCTGTCTGCACAACAAAGCCGACACGTCTGAAGACTAAATGGAACACGATTGTCATGGCTCTGTGCTCTGTAGCAGTGAGTCTTGACAGGATGGCAGTTGGCATCCTCTGAGGTGACATCCATTCATTGTTTCCTTATCATAACTCTCTGAATGGATGTTCATGGCCTTCAATCCAACAAAGAGGATTTAGGTCTGCTTTTAGAATTGCAGCATCCACTTGTATTCTGCTCTCAGGAAACAAAATTGTGTCCTCATAACTGCATTGAGATTTTGCCTTTCTTCCTGGTCTGATTTGACTTCCCCCAAGCTCATCTATTGGGGAGTCAAGCTGCTCATACCAGATGATGTTCATAGTAAAGCCATCTCCCTGACTCCCCACCTTCAAGCTGTTCCAGTTCGCCTTTTCCTTCCTCATTTGACCTCTCTTTGCACCACTTAAATCCCTCCATCATTCAATGTCACCAGGGAAGACTCTCGCAGCTTGTTCGGCAACTTCCTCACCCACTTCTGCTGCTCAGTGACTAAAGCACACCATCCCTTCTAATGCCGCCCACCCCCTCCCCCCCAACTCTCAAAGTCCGGTGGTTAGAATATGCCAGAGGTATTTCGGCCTGTCGTAAGAGGCGACTAAAAGGATTCTCATATGTCTTGGCCTTTGTGATGGTCCCCTGTCTGGTTTGACCATCTTTCTAAATTTTCCTGAAGAGCGAGCCAAGTGGGGAAGGGTGCCTTACATGGTGCATCGTGTCCATCGTGCATTGAGATCTTTAACACACTTTTTCGTCATCACATTGCAGTCCTGCCCATTCTGCATATCTTGGGTGACACACCCTCCTGGGTGCATTTCCACCATGCACTATGCAGCGTCACTTTCTGTGCCTATGGTGACCATGGACTTCTTTGCACCTCATATCCAGCATGGTATCTAGTCCAGTGTGTGTGTACCCTGTTGGTTGCAGTGTCCCCCGACAACACAGGGATCACTCTGCTGATGTCTGCGCCTTTAACTCTCCACATATGTCATGGAGTAGATGGCCATCTTCGTAGGGCATCAGGACTCCCAGCAATGGCCATCCTGCCAGGTGATCCTTGCTGAGGCTGGGTTTCACCTGTGGGGAGGCCCCCTGTCCGGAGTGGGTGGCATTGAGTTGGTGGCATCAGGGCAGATGACACACCATGATGTGTAGTATGTCATCTCATGCTGGTGGTCCGCTGCCAGCAGTCTTTCAGTGGGATGAGTCTAACTTCAATGCTAAGAAATATGAGCCCAAATCGTCCCCCTACCTGGCCACATCATGGCAGGAATGCCAGGCTAAAGATGGCAGTGAAGCTTATTCGCCCCAGTACCTCGTGTGTACAAGAGTTCATGGGGAATCTGTGATGTCCATGAAACCTCAATTTTTCGTGGAGCATTTGGGTGACAAGTTCAGGAAGGTGGAGGGTTTGTCCAAAATGCGCTCTGGGTCAGTCCTTATAAAAACATCATCCTCTGCCCAATCACAGGTATAACTCGCTTGTGACAAATTGGGGGATGTTTCTGTTTCCATCACACTCCATAAGATCTTAAATCTGGTCCAGGGTATTACATTCCACAGGGACTGGAACAGAAAAGGGAGGTAATGACAGTGGCACGCAAAGTGCCCTCCGCCACACACCGTTGGGTGGCTTGTGGAGTATAAATGTAGATGTAGACCTAGTTTTGCAGTCTGACAACGAGCTGCATGCCAGTTTAGAGTGGCGATGTGTTCATTTCATCTGCCGCATCCATCGGGGTCAGTGGAATAATCAGTTTGCCACTGGTGCTTTCATCTTGGCCTTCGAGGGTGATACATTGCCGGTGAAGGTGATGGTCTACCGCTTTGACGTCAAGCCATATATACATCCCCCGATGAGGTGCTTTAAGTGCTGGAAGTGGCCATATGTCTGCCTGCTGTACTTCCAGTGTCACATGTCGATATTGTGAATGTCCATCACATCCCAATACTCCATGTGCCCTGCCTCCCATCTGTGTCAACTGTGGAGAGCATTAATCACGTTGATCGCAAGGATTTTACAGGAAGAGAGGAAATTCGTGGAATATAAGACCCTGGACCGACTGAGGCTAAGATGAAATTTGAGCACCTACATCCTTCAGCTATGACCTCTTACACAGCCACTATGAGAACAGTTGTCGCCTCTCGGAACCAGAAGGCTACACCTGCCCCCTTGATGGTGCAGGGCACTTCCCTCCTGGTTGGTCCCGCACCACATACTATGGGAGCAAACACCCCCCCCCCCCCCCACACACACACACACACACACACACACACACACACACACACACACACAACCATTCTGGATATCGGTACCCACTTCTGAGCTGGAGAAACATAAGTCTTCTTTGGATCCTCTTGCTAGGAAGGGGTCACTTGGGTCACTGCCTTCCCAGGTTTCTGCTAGTGGGAAAGATGACACTCACCATTGGCTGAAGAGCCCAAAAGCAGTTGGTCATAGGGCTTCACGCTCATCCTCAGTCCCGGAGACTGAATTAGTGAAGTTCTCCCTGCCATGGAAGCCAGTGAGAGAAATCCAAAGGCACCATGCTTACTGGCTGAGCCAGAGACGTTGAATCTTTACTGTCTCAGTTCGACCTCTGCCTCTTAAATACTGGGGCCGCCACACTTTTCAGTGTGGCTCATGGTAGTTACTTGGCCATTGATTTATCAATTGGCAGCCCAGGACTTCTCCCATCTATCTACTGGAGAGCACATGACGACCTGTGCAGTAGTGGCCACTGCCCTGGCGTCAGGCCCATGGACGCCTGCCCAGATGGGCTTTAAACAAGGTGGACTGGGAAACTTTCACCTCTGTCACCATTGAATCTTCCCCATACAGCAACATCGATGTGATGGTTGAGCAGGTAATTACAACAATCGTTTCTGTGGCAGAAAACACGATCCCTCGCTCTTCAGGGTGTCCCAGCGAAGGGCAGTCCCTTGGTGGTCGCCGGAAGTCACTGAAGCAATTGAGAAGCGTTGGCTAGCTCTGCAGCGGCATAAGTGGCACCCTTCTCTGGTGCACCTCATAGCCTTTAAAGGGCTCCATGCCTATGTTCACCTACTTATCAAACACCGGAAGCAGGAGTGTTTCGAGAGGTATGTTTTGACAATTGGGTGCAGTACATCATCTTCCCAAGTCTGGGTCAAAATCAGACTTGTTTTCAGGTACCTGACTCCAAAAGGTGTTGCCAGTGTTAACATAAATGGCATGTTATCTACCGACACAAAAGTGATTGCCAAGCGCTTTGCTGAACACTATGCTCAAGCCTTTCCATCGGAGAACTACCCAACAGGCTTTCGCACTTTCAAATGGCCTGTTGAAGGAAAAGTCGTCTCATTCACTACACCTCACAATGAATCCTATAACGCCCCATTTACAGAGTGCGAACTCCTCATTGCCTTGCGCATCACCCTGATACAGCTACTGGGCCAGATCGGATCCACAGTCAGATGATTGAACATATCTAATCTGACTACAAGCGTCATCTCCTCATCGTCTGCAACAGGATCTGGTGTGATGGCATCTTTCCATTGCAATGGTGGGAGAGCACAATCAATCCAGTGCTCAAACCCAGTAAAAACACACTTGATGTGGATAGCTGTCCCCCCATCAGCCTCGCCAATGTTACTTGTAAGCTGCTGGAACGTATGGTGTGTCAGCAGTTGGGTTGGGTCTTGGAGTCAAGTGGCCTACTGATGCCATGTCGGCAGCTTCCACCAGGGTCCCTCTACCACTGATAATCTTGTCACTTGAGCCTACCATCTGAACAGTCTTTTCCAGCTGCCAACACCTGGTTGCCGACTTTTTTGATTTACGAAAAGTGTACACCACCACCTGGCGACATCATATCCTTACCACATTATACGAGGGGGTCTCCAAGGGACGCTCTCGATTTTTATCCAGAATTTCCTGTCACTTGGCACTTTCGGTGTCAGAGTTAGTGCCTCTCATAGTTCGCTCCATATCCATGAGAATTGGGCTCCCACAGGGCTATGTATTAAGTGTTTCTCTGCTTTTGGTGGCCATTAATTGTCTAGCAGCAGGTGTTGGGTCGTCCATCTCACCTTCTCTGAATGCAGACGACTTCTGCATTTCGTACTGCTCCGCCAGTACGGGTGTTGCTGAGTGGCGCCTACAGGGAGCAATTCAGAAGATGCAGTCATGGTCTCTAGCCCACAGTTTCCAGTTTTCGGCCGCTAAGTCGCGTGACATGCACTTCTGTCGGCATACCGCTCATCCGCAACCAGAACTTTACCTTCAAGACGATCCAGTAACTGTAGTGGTGCCATATCGACTCTTAGAAGTGGTTTTCGACACCCGATCAACCTTTCATCCTCAATTTCATTAGCTTAAGTTAAAGTGCTGGCAGCACTTCAATGCTCTCCGCTGCCTGAGTAACACCAACTGGGGTGCTGATAGCTCTATGCTGCTGCAGCTCTACAGAGCCCTTATTCAATCCCACCCTGACTATTGGAGTCTAGTTTATGGTTTGGAGGCGCCCTCAGCATTGCGTTTACTCGACCTGGTGCTTCACTGTGGCCTACACTTAGCGATAGGAGCTTTTATGATGGGTCCAGTGACCAATGTCCTTGTGGAGGCCAGAGTACCTCTATTTGAGATTAAGTATGCACAACTGGTGGCCTGTTACTTGCACACACTCATAGTTCTCCTGCACATCCAAATCACTGTCTCCTTTCCCCACCCATGGTGGTTCATCTCCTGCATCGGCAACCCAGGTCAGGGCTAATGATTGTGGTTCGTGTGTGGTCCCTTCTCTCCGAACTGGAATCCTTTCCTTTACCACCTCTACTTGCAGTCCATTCACGTACGCCTCCATGGTGTACACATCGGCTGCAGCTTTGTCTGGACCTTTCAGGTGGCCATAAGGGCCCTGTTAACCCTGCAGCTTTCTGCTTTCACTTCCTCTCGATTGACATGTTCTGGGGCTTTGAAGTGGTTTACACCAATGGCTCGATGGTTGATGGTCGTGTTGGCTTTGTCTATGTTCAAGGCAGCCATATTGTGAACAGAATTCCTTACCTGATGGCAGCAATCTATTAACTGCAGAGCTGGTGGCCATTTATCGTGGACCTCAGTGTGTCTGTTCATGCCCTGGGGAGTCATTTCTTTTATGTACAGGCTCTTTGAGCAGCCTGAAAACTGTCGACCAGTGATACCCTCGTCATCCATTGGTAGCATCCATCCGGGATTCCATCTATGCCCTGTAACGGTGCATTCGTTCAGTGGTGTTTATCTGGACCCCTGGTCATGCCAGAATACCAGGAAATGAACTTACTGACAGGCTGGCCAAACAGGCTACACGGAAACCACTTCTGGAGATCAGCATCCCCGCAACTAACCTGCTTTCTTTACTACGTCACAAGGTTTTTCAGCTTTGGGAGACGGAATGGCAAAATCTCAGTATGCACAACAAACTGTGAGCCATTAAGGGGACCACGAATGGGTGAAAGTCCTTGATGAGAGCCTCTCACAGGGAATTGGTGGTTCTCCGCCGGCTCTGCATCGGCCATGCCTGGGCAGCCCATTGCTACCTCCTGTGCTGTGAAGACCCACCTCAGTGTCGGTGCAGCACCTGGTTGACAGTGACCTAAATTCTTCTGCTTTGTCCTTCTTTGGCTGCCCTGTGATTTCATCTTCGGTTGCCAGGCTTATCATTGATTTTAGCAGATGACGCCTCATCAGCTAATTCTGTTTCACATTTCATCCATGAGGGTGGGTATTATCATTCGATCTGAGTTTTAGTGCATGCCTGTGTCCTCCACCCTAGTGCTTTTAGGGTGGATGTTTTAATGTGTCGCAGAATGGCTGCTTTTTCCTATTTATTCTCGTGGTCTGGCAGCCAGTTGTTCTTGATTGGAATTCAGGAATATTTACTACTTCTTCTTTGCTGAAGGAGTTTCGAAAAACCGTGTTTAATAACTCTGCTTTAGTGGCACTGTCATCAGTGACTTCACTGTTACCACGCAGTGAAGGTATTGTCTTGCCACTGGTGTGCTTTATGTATGACCAGAATCTATTTGGGTTTTCTACCAGATTTCGAGACTGAATTTCATTGTGGAAATTATTAAAATCATCTTGCATTGAAGAAAGCGCCATATTTCAAACTTCTGTAAAACTTTGCCGATCTTGGGGATTTTGCGTTCTTTTAAATTTGACATGCTTTTTTCGTTGCTTCTACAACAATGATCTGACCTGTTTTGTGTACCATGGGGGATCAGTACCCTCACTTACTAATTTGTGTGGTATATATCTCTCAATTGCTGTCGATTCTATCTCTTTGAAATCATTCCACAACTTTTCTACACTTACATGATCAGATCAGGAGGAGTGAAGACTGTCTCTGAAAAAGGGTTTAAGAGCATTATCAGCTTTTTTAAATAGATATACTTTGCGTTTCTTTTTGATGATTGTAGGTGTTACGGTATTCAGCATAGCAGCAGCTGCTTTGTGGTCGCTAATTCCTGTATTCGTCACAATACTCACTATATGTCGACGATTGTTACTAAAAGGTTAAGTATGCTTTGGCAACCATTTACGGTTCGAGTGGGCTCATGAACTAATTACTCAAAATAATTTTCTGAGAAAGTATTCATTACAATTTCTGATGACGTTTTATGGCTGCCACCGGCTTTAAATGTATAATTTTTCCAGCATATTGAGGGTAGATTAAAGTAGCCACCGACTTTAATTGCATGAGTGGGATTCTTATTTGAAATGACTCAATTTTTTTTCAACTGTTCAGCTACTATATCGTTTGAGTCAGGGCGGGGGTCGGTAAAAAGATCCTATTAATATTCTAGTCCGATTGTCAGGTATAAGGTCTTTCCATACTATTTCACACGAACCATCTACTTCAACCTCGCTACAAGGCAAACTACCTCTGACAGCTATAAATACACCACAAACTGTATTTAATCTACCCTTTCTGAACACTGTTACATCGTTCGAAAAAATGTCGGCTGAACTTATTTCCGGCTTTAGCCACCTCTCTGTACCTACAAGTATTTGAGCTTCAGTGCTTTCTATTAGGTCTTGGATCTCTGGTTCTATCCGAACACAGCTACGACAATTTACAACTACAATACCAATCTTTTCTACAACTACCTTACAGTGTTTTACCTGGCTACTTTTAGACGGATGTCCCTTCTGTGGTTCCCTGAGACTCTCTAACCTAAAAATCCGCCCAGTCCATTCCACACAACTGCCAGTACCCGTCTAGCCACTTCCTGTGTGTAGTGGGCTCCTGACCTATTAAACAGAACCCGGAAAACCACCACCTGATGGCACAAGTCAAGGGATCTGCAGCCTACATGGTCACAGAATCGCCTGAGCCTCTGATTCAGACCCTCCACTCGGCTCAGCACCAAAGTACCACAGTTGGTTCTATCGATGAGCTCCACCTTAATCTCAGAAGCAAGACTGTCAGTCTTTACCATTTCCGCTAGCCGCCTGAAACCAGACAGTCTCCTCCAATCCAGAGAGACAAACATCATTGGTACCGACATGAGCCACCACCTGCAGCTGGCTGCACCCTGTACTCTCCATGGCCTCCAGAAGCACCGTTTCCATATCTGGAATGACTCCCCCGGATTACTCACTGGCTTTCTTCCCCCCCTTGGCCGCCATGTTCCTAAGGGGCCCCACTACACACCTAACGTTGGAGCTCCCAACTACAAGCAAACCCACCCTCTGTGAATGCCCAGTCCATGTGAGCCAAGAAGCTTCCTTTGGAACAGGGTGGATGACTGCATCCAGGTCAGACACATCATCAGCCACAGATAACACCTGAAACCTGTTCATCAAACAAACTGGGGAGGCACTACGATCGGGCCCCTTGGAAAGCTTTACACTGCATGCAAGACTTTAGAATGATCTCCCACTCGACCACAGGTAAGGGGTCAATCTCAGTGCAGGCAGTACATGGGGCAGCCACAGCAGTGGACCAATTGGAGGACATGTGGGATGTGCTCGACGACCCTTGCATCCCTGTGTTTGATCCCCTATAGTGACGCCCCTGGGCAGCAGCCTGAAGCTGTGTGATGGAAGCCAAAGCAGCCTGGAGCTGTGAGTGAAGGGTCGCCAACTCGGCTCACATCTGTACACAGCAATCACAGTTTCTATCCATAACTGCAGCCACTGCTGTTTGAAGTGGGTAAAATAAGTAAGACGCAAGTGGTTTACTTGCATTATTAGTAGCAGGAACTAGTGGTGCTGCTGCTCTCACTGACTAACTGAACTTATGACCTGCCACTTGACCATGAAATGGAAGTATTCTCACCTCCCACCTAACTGGCGTGGTACATGAAGCGGATCCTGATGTAATTTGGAATTCCTGTGTGATTGTCTAGATAGGTGTTTGCCTATTACACATTATGACCCTCCTTAACTGTCGGCAGTCTGTGTCAGTCAACAGTTGAGGTCGGCCTGTATGCTTTTGTGCTGTACACGTCCATTTACCTTTCCACTTCATTATAACATCAGGAACAGTGGACCTAGGGATGTTTAGGAGTGTGGAAATCTCGTGTAAAGATGTATGACAAGTGACACCCTATCATCTGACGAAGTTCAAAGTCCATGAGTTCCATAGAGCACACCATTCAGATCTCTCACGATGTCTGATGACTACTGAGGTCGCTGTTATGGAGTACCTGGCAGCACAATGCACCTAATATGTAAAACGTATGTTTTGGGGGTGTAGGGATACTTTTGATCACATAGTGTACGTGTGGGATAGTCCAATATTTAACCAGTACCTCAAAATATAGAGTTGGAAAATAAAATTTTGGTTGTTCACAGGCACATTTGTTGGTATTTTGTGTCAGGGTGTAAAAACAACTAGGATCATACGCACCCATGTAAAAACTGTGAAACATGGAGAAAAAGAGAATTACCACACATTAATCCCAATCGACTGAAGAGAAGACAGCTGAACATGGGGACATGGAGAAATGTCTACAAAATTCATTAAAGAGAAACAGAGGTCCATAACTAAAAATGAACCGGGGTTTGACATATCGCTATGATGGCTAAAAAGTATAATGCAGTTGACAGCCCGCACATCATTCACTAAGGAAAAACGGCCAAAAACTGACAGCAAATCCAAACAGGTACATGTACAGTTAAAAAAGGGCATTCCTTGGGAAATTGCAGACAGTTAACAGTTGGGCGCAATGTGCACAAATTGGTGGGGGAGTGTCACTTACCAAATGCTGATGGCTAAAAAGGCAGCGCCCAATACAGAACGAAATTAAAATGACCTGTCTGCAGCAGGGGGAAGGTCGAGAGGAGATTGTCCAACCTCCAGCCAGAAAGCAACACACAGATCACCAGAGGGAATGTAAGAACTACTGGGCTGATGTACAAGGAATGCAGCCTTGGCAGCAGCATCAGCAGCCACATTTCCTGTCAGACCAACACGACTAGGAACCCAGAAACATCACAGTGACTCCATCAAGAGTGAGCAAATGGGTTTTCCTGGACCCACTGCATTAAGGCATGGGCGGTGTACAGTGCACAGAGACTTTGAAGGTCACTGATAGAGTGAGCAGATGACAATTGAAAAGGCTGTGTCACCAGATGTACTCCAGCATTGATACAGGGTGCGGAGCTCTGCTGTAGCTACTGAGCAGTGTGCTGGAAGCCGATACTGAAAAACATCGCCAATGATGAAGGCATACAGACACCATTGTCAGTCTGAGAAACATCAGTGTACACAAAGGTACTATCATGACGTTCCATATGCATGTCGTGCAACAATGGAATAGAGCAAGGCTGGAGTAGTGTCCCAAGGAAGCAAATGAAGGCCAAGATGAACGTGGGCCACCACATGAATCCGAGATTGTGAAGGGTTCACACCTACAGGGAAAGTGGCAGGTAGTGTGAAGTCAAGCTGCTGGAGCAAGAGCCATAAGTGTAGATGCATGAACAAAGCACTGGTAGTCTAATTTCGAACTGACAAGGGATCAGTCCAAACTGAGGATGGTGGCGTACCATTGAGGACGTGTAGAACATTGAGGGATCACATACAGTGGGCTGCAGGTGAGACATGGGAGGGCCAAGAAACTTTCCTACCGAGCAAGAGACCTAGGTATTTCAGTTTCCATGAAGAGAAGAGCAACAGGGCCAAGATGTAAAGACAGTGGAAGGAATCGACTGCATGCTAGAAATTCATACCAACTGTTCTGTCAGTGGAAAAGCGAAAGCCATTGTCGATGCTCCATGAGAAAAGACGATCGAGACATCGCTGAAGATGTTACTCAATGAGAAAGGTCTGTGGATAACTGCAATGGATGGAAAACACAACAAAAAAAGAGCTGGAGGGAGACAGGGCATTATAGGATTAATGACAATAGCAAAGAGGATGATGCTCAGGACAGAACCCTGAGGCACACCATTTTCCTGGATAAAGGTGTCAGACATGGCAGAACCCACACATACCTTGAGAAGTCTCCTTTAAAAATTCCTCACGGAAATTGGGCATGTAACCACAGAAGCCCCACATGTAGAGACTGCAGACGATAACAGTCCTCCAGCACATGATGTAGGCTTTCTCCAAATCGAGAGAGACAGCCACACCCTGGGGTTTGTGCAGAAAAGCATTCATGACATTGGTGGTCAAAATGACGAGATGGTTAACTGTAGAATGGCACACTCGAAATCCGTAGTGTGCAGTCATAAGCAAACTGCGAGAGACTAGCCACCATACCAGCTGGCCATGAATCGTATGTTCCATTAACTTGCAAGCACAGCTCGTGAGAGAGATGGGGTGGTAGCTAGAAGGAAGGTGATTGTCCTTCCCAGGCTTAGGTATGGGTATGACTGTCTTCACAGCAGTGCCTGGGAAACGTGCCCTCTGCCCAGGTGAGGTTGTACATATTAAGCAGAAAGTGCTTGCCTGCAAGACAAAGAAGCTAAAACATCTGAATGTGAACAGATCTGGCCCTGAGGTGGTTTGGGATGAAGTGAGAGCATGAACTAGCTCCTTCATAGTATAAGCGACATTGTAGCACACTCGATTTTGAGAAGGGTATTGCCCGAGCCTCCTCTTCTCGTTTCCGGTGGAGGAAAGGAGAGTGATATTGGGAAAAGTTCGAAATTTCCGCAAAATGGCGGCCCAAGGCGTTACGAGATCACAGTGGAGTCCACAACAGCATCATCTATTACTGTCAGACTGGAAACTGGAGAATGGATCTTGGCCCCAGAGAGCCATCAGAGGTTGGACCACATGACAGTGGGAGTGGAACTGTTAAGAGAACTTGTAAACGAAATCCAGCAAGCTTTTTTTCTGTCCTGAAAAACACGACACCGTTCATTCATTGCTGTATAATGAATGCAATTTACCTTCGTAGGATGATGGTTGAAAATGCAGATAGTACATCTACATTCCCCAGGACATGGCGTGGTAAAGAGGAAGCATGAGGAATGGAATGTTCTGCAGCAGTAAGGATAACGTTTGTGAGATATTCCGCCCGGTCATCACAACTGGTGAAATCTTCTTTGTCAAAGGCCACCAGGGAGGAGTAAAGCCTCCAGTCAGCCTTCGTAACCTACTAGGTGGGTGTGCATGCAGGTGTGGTAGGGGTCAGTATATGGATAGCACACAGGAAATGGTCGCTCAAGTAGGTGTCAGAAGTAATGGACCGCTTGAGACCATGGGCAACCTGGGTGATGCAGAAGTATATGTCCAAATAGGACTAGGTGTGTAAGGAGTGGGAAAGGAATGTCGGTGCTCCTGTATTAAGATAGAAGTGGTTAAGTTGGTCAAGGTCAGCTAAGTGGGCACCTGTCTGACAGTTTGTGGGAGAACCCCAAAATGGATGGTTTGTTGGTTTAAAAGAGGGGGAGGGGGAAGGGACCAATCTGCGAGGTCATCAGTAAAAGAAGGAAAAGGAGGCATACAGCAAAATGACAGGAGAAAGGCAGAACCAAAATAACAAGCCGGACAACCAACACTACTATGGAGGAAACAGGAGAAGAAAACCACAGAGAAGCAAGAAACAGGTACAAGGGGTAAAAACAGGAGAGAAACATAGTAGATACCCTCAGAGTAACAAAGCAGTTTAAATCACTTAATAAAGGCAAGGACTCTGGTCCAGATTGTAAACCAGTCAGATTCCTCTCAGATAATCCTTATAAAATAGCTCCATATTTAGCAATTGTATACAACCACTCTCACAAAGATCCGTACCTAAAGACTGGAAAATTGCTGAAGTCACACAAACACTCGAAAAGGGAAGTAGGAGTAATCCGCTGAATTACACGCCTATATAACTAACATCGATATGCAGTAGGGTGTTGGAACATATTCCATGTTTGGACATTATGAAGTACCTCGCAGAAAACTTTATTGACACATAGTCAGCACGGTTTCAGAAAATATCGTTCTTCTGAAACACAACTAGCTCCGTATACTCATAAAATAAGTGCTACTGACGGGGGATGTCAAATAGATGCCATATTTTTAGATTTACAGAAGGCTTTCGACACCGTTTCTCACAAGCATTTTCTAACCAAACTGTGTGCCTACGGAGTATCGACTCAGTTGTGCGACTGGATTCATGATTTCCTGTCAGAATGGTCACAGTTCGTAGTAATAGATGGAAAGTCATTGAGTAAAACAGAACTAATAACCGGCGTTCCCCAAGGAAGTGTTAAAGGCCCTCTATTGTTCCTGATCCATGTTAATGACAGGAGACAATCTGAGTAGTTGGCTTAGATTATTGGCAGATGATGCTGTCATTTACTGTCTTGTAAAGTCATCAGGTGATCAAAACGACTTGCAAAATGATTTAGATATCTGTATGGTGCGAAAATTGGCAATAGACACTGTATAAGGAAAAGTGTGGAGTTATTCACATGAGTACTAAAAGAAACTAGCTAAATTTCGGTTACGTGATAAGTCAGACAGATATGAAGGCTGTAAATTCAACTAAATACTTAGCGATTACAATTACAAATAACCTACATTGGAACGATCACATAGATAATATTGTGGATAGAACAAACCAAAGACTGCGATTCATTGGCAAAACACTTAGAAGGTGCAACAGGTCTACTAAAGAGACGGCTTACACCACACTTGTCCACCCCATTCTGGAGTACTGCTGTGCGGTGTGGGATCCGCATCAGGTGGGTGTGACGAATGACATCGAAAAAGTACAAAGAAGGGCAGCTCGTTTTGTATTATCGCGAAATAGGGGAGATAGTGCCACAGACATGGTATGTGAATTGGGAGTGGCAATCATTAAAACAAAAGCGTTTTTCGTTGCGATGGGATCTTCTCATGAAATTTCAATCACCAGTTTTCTCCTCAGATTTCGAAAACATTCTGTTGGCATTCACCCACATAGGGGGAAATGATCATGACGATAAAATAAAGCAAATCATTGCCCGCACAGAAAAATTTAAGTTGTTCGTTTTTCCCGCATGCCGTTCTGGAGTGGAACGGTAGAGAGACAGCTTGAAGGTGGTTCATTGAACCCTCTCCCAGGCACGTAATTTTGAATAGCAGAGTAATCACGTAGACGTAGATAAGCTACACATCAAGCCAGTGAACGCCAAACGACGCCTTGCTTGGTGTAAGGAGCTTAAACATTGGACGATTGAACAGTGGAAAAACGTGTGGAGTGATGAATCTTGGTACCGGGTACACTATGTGGCGATCTGATGGCGGGGTGTGGGTACAGCAGATGCCCAGTGAAAGTCATCTGCCAGCATGTATAGTGCCAACAGTAAGATTCAGTGGTGGTGGCGTTACATTGTGGTCATGTTTTTCATGGAGGGGGCTTGCGCCCATTGTTTTGCGTGGCACTATTACAGCACAGGTCTACATTTATATTCTAAGCACTATCTTGCTTCCCACTGTTGAAGGGCAATTCAGGAATGGCGATTTCATCTGTCTACACAATCGAGCACCTGTTCATGACGCATGGCCTGTGGTGGAGTGGTTACGCGACAATGACATCCCTGTAATGGTCTGGCCTGCACAGAGTCCTCACCAGAATTCTACAGAAAACATTCGGGTTGAAATTGCCTGGCAGATCAAAACTGTGTGCTGGACCGAGACTCGAACTCAGGACCTTTGCCTTTCGCAGGCAAGTGCTCTATCAGCTGAGCTACCCAAGCAGGACTCACGCCCTGTCCCCACAGCTTTATTTCTGCCAGTACCTCGTCTCCTACCTTCCAAACTTTACAGAAGCTCTCCTGCGAACCTTGCACAACTAGCACTCCTGAAAGAAAGGGTATTGCGGAGACATGCCTTAGTCACAACCTGGGGGATGTTTCCAGAATGGGATTTCCACTCTGCAGCAGTGTGTGCGCTGATATGAAACTTCCTGGCAGATTAAAACTGTGTGCTGGACCGGTAGGTAGGAGACGAGGTACTGGCAGAAGTAAAGCTGTGAGGACAGGGGGTGAGTCGTGCTTGGGTGGCTCAGCTGGTAGAGCACTTGCCCGCGAAAGGCAAAGGTCCGAGTCTAGGCCCGGCACACAGTTTTAATCTGCCAGGAAGTTTTATATCAGTGCACAATCCGCTGCAGAGTGGAAATCTCATTCTGGAAACATTCGAGTTGTTTTGGAACACAGACTTCAAACCAGGCGTCACCAACCGACATGGATACCTCTCCTCAGTCCAGCACTCCATGAAGAATGAGCTGCCATTCCCCAAGAAATCTCCCAGCACCTGACAACATATGCCTGCGAGAGTGGAAGCGGTTATCATGGCTAAGGGTAGGTGAACACCATATTGAATTCCAGCATTACTGATGGAGGGCGCCATGAACTGGTAAGACATTTTCAGTCAGGTCTCTGGATACTTCTGATCACATAGTGTATCTTTACTTCTGTTTTGATGTCATGTAGCTGGAGTCACTGTAAAAGTCTTCATGGCTTAGGTAGTTACTCACAAGCATGAGGTCATGTTCATATTGCAGCCCACATTTTGTCACTACATGCGAAATGTGGGGCCCAGCTACTGGAACAAATGGTGAGTTCCTACATTATGGAATACTTTAAAGAAAATGATCTATTGACACATAATCAGCAGAGATTCAGAATATGTCTTTGTGAAACATGACTGGTATCATATTCACATGTGGTGATAAATGCTAGTGATAGGGTATCTCAAGTTGATACCATAATTATAGATTTTTGAAGGCTGTTAATATCATTTGTCATAAGTGGCTTCCAGTCAAATTATGTGCCTTCAGATTGTCATACTCATGGCACTAGATTCCTGATTTTCTGTCAGTAACGTCGCAGTTCATAGGAACTGACAGGAAGTCTTCTAATGGGATTGAAGTAATTAGTTGGTTCCCCAAGGAAATGTTTAAGGCATCTTTCGTTCCTAATTTATGTAAATGATACAGGAGACAATCTCAGCAGCTTTGTTTACAGATCTTTATTTTTCTAGTAAACTCATCAGATGAAGACAAATCCAAAATGATTTAGAGAAGATAACTATATGGTGGAAAAATAGCAACTTCTGTAAACTATAAAGTTTGGTCCCCAACATGAGAGTAAGGAGCTTGCACAGAAAGATAGTGTTCATATTTCCCTCACGTCGTTCTTGAGAGTAGAAGAGGAGAGAAATATTCTGGAAGTGGCTCTGTGAACTTTTGTCATACACTTGTGCGAATTGCAGAGCTTTGTAGATGTAGATTTAGATGTAGAAGCACTTACACTACTTGTTGCTGCACCATTGGTCAAGGAGTAGTTGCTAGCATGTCCAAAATGCTGTCTCACGGTTCAAATTAACCAGTGTCCATTTGAGCTGCTCTTCATGGTGTATGTTCAGTATCTCCTGTTAGTCCTGTTTCATACAAGTGCTGAATGCTTCAGGTATGTACTAGAATGGGTCGTAAGAGTTAGTACGCCATCTCCTTTGAGGCGCATAGTGTTTTTCCTGTAGTCTACCACTGAACTGATGTTTGCCATTGGCTTTACCTGTAGCTAAGCGTGTGTGATTGTTGACTTTCAAATTCCTAAAAATTGCTACATTCAAGATATTTGTATGAGTGGACCATTTCCAGCTGTGACTCATTGATACTGTAGTAGTGGGATCCTACATTTTTTGTGAAGTGTAAAATTTTACATTCTGAACACTTACTGCAAGTTACCCATCTTAGCACTACGAAATCCGATCAAGATGTGACTACTTGTGCAGAACATTTCTTGTATAGATTGGCAAAATATAGACAATGTTCTACTTGTAGTAGATGAGAACCCTTAAGCAACAAAGTAATTAGAAATTCCTACACTCGAGGTATGAATTAAAAAACGCCTTTAGTCATAATTTGTCGTGTTTTATTCAGTACACGCTGCGTTTCGGATCCTGTGGTCGATCTTCAGGTATAATTCGTATTAATCCATGTTTTATTTGTTCTCTTGAAGGTGAAGAAGTGCATATCCCTGTGAAGGAAAGGTTTGATGTTAGGTTACGAATTTCATAAGTCAGATGCGGAAAATATGTGCGAAATAGTGGTAAAGATGGTGTACACTTGCAAATAATCCAAGAAAATCGTTTATAACTATTTAGTAACGGCATAAGTTGTCTCCTACATCGTTTTCAAGCACATCATTTCATTCCATAGACACCTTCACAAACAGATGTTTGTAAACACTGCAGACTTTTTTACAAGGTGTGGTTAAAGATTCATTTTTCATAGTGCTAAAGATTTAATAATTAAAGAATCAACACATGCAGGAATAACTTTACAACAGATCTTTAAAATTATAGAAAAAGCTGTGGCTTGCGAAATCTCTTTGTTCATTTAATATTGATTATGGTTTTTTGATTTTGTGGAGGTGTATCTCCAGTTGTTCTAACAGATCCAGGGTCATACCATTGGCTTCATTATGTGATACTACCAAATTATTTTCTAGATTGTTGATGACATACTTCGTCTCCAACGTATGTTGTGCAATGACTGATTTTTCAAAGTGGTTGAGCCTGAAAGCATTTACATGCTCTAGGAAACAGGTTTTGAAGTTTCTGCTTGTTTTCCATACATAGTAGGCAGGACAATTAGGGCATGATCCTTCATGCACTCCACTGTTGTATGTTTCATTATTTGATTTTGTTTTATGGATAAGTTTCCTAATTTATTATTAATGAGAATGAAACTGTTACATTTCTTTCTTTTTAAAGGTCAGCTATTTTTGTGAGATGGGGTCAGGTACAGGTGACTGGCGAATATATTCTCTTCTTTAATAGTGTTGTCATTTGTTGTTGCGGTTTTGTGTATTTGTCTAAGTTGTCAATTGATATTGTTGTGTAGCCATTCCTTATGGCAATGCTCCTTATTGTATCCATCTAATTCTTGAGGGTGTTTCCTTCTAGAGCAAGGTAGTGTACTCTGTGTAGCATGGACCTAAATGCAGCTTGTTTCTGTGTGGTGGATGACATGAGGAGTTGTTCAGTGTAATGTGTGTGTGTGTGTGTGCTAAAGTTATGTTTTTGTTGATGGTTGGTAATTTTAAGGTCCAGGAAATATATGCTTTTGTTGTCCTCATGTTCTACTGTGAATTTTGTGTGTTTGTGGAAATAATTGAATACTGCTAGTAGTTCTTTGAACTCATTTTTTGTTCCATCAAATAGAAGCAAGGTATCAACAACATATCTCCAGTAATATCTTATTTTACTTTTGAATCTATTGTTTTCATTAAAGAACTTACTTTCCAGGTGATTGAGAAATATATCTGCAAGAACACTTGATGGGGTGCTCCCATGGCAAGACCTTCATTCTGTTGATGAACTTTGCCATTGAATGTAAAGTAATTGTGAGACAATATTAGCTGCAACTTGTCCTTAATTTCTGATATTTCTGCAGTTAACATTTTTTATATGATGCTAAGTTTTCAAAAATTATGTCTATTGTTTCTTCAGTTGGTACATTTGTAAATAGGTTAGTTACATCAAAACAAGCAAACTTGACACCTGCAGGAATATTTATGTCTTTAAGGAATTACAAAGTAAAATTAATGTTCTTAACTGAGTGTGATTTATCAAATGTATAGTACTGCTTCAGAATTTTGTTTAGTAATTGGGAGACTTTGAAAGCAGGTGCATTCCCAGAATTAACAGTAGACCTCAATGGAACTTGAGATTTAGGTTGAGGAGGAGGAAAGCAGTGTTTAATGTCGTGTCAACAATGAGGTCATTAGAGAAGGAACTTAAGCTCGGATTAGGGAAGGATTTGGAAGGAAATCGACCATGCCGTTTCTAAGGAACCATCCCAGCATTATCCTGAAATGATTTAGGGAAATCACAGAAATCTAAATCAGGATGGCTGGAGATGTGTTAGAACTGTTTTCCTGAATGCGAGTCGAGTGTGCTAACCACTGCGCCACCCTGCTCGGTCCCTCAGGTTGAGCTCTGTCTTTGGGCTGTGGGATTCATTAAAATGCACGTTTTTGCTTCTTTTTCTCTGTAGAAGAAATTTGATTTTGTTTTGGAAATTTATAATCGGATCTTGCTTGAGCTCTGTTACGTTATTTTCAGAAAAGAAAGTGCTTCAGAGATGTATTCATCGTTTTTCATAATTACTACAGAATTGCTTTCGTCAACTTTCAGAACCATGCCATTGTTATTGAGTTTCATGATAATGCTGTTTAATAGCTTTCTCCCTTGATGCACTGCTTCGGGGGTTTCATAAAGGTTACTTAAGCTTTCCTGAATAATTGTATTTATGTTGTATGCTAGGACGGTCTGTTCACTGTTATTAAGATCAGCTAAATCAGCAGCTTTTTTAATGTCTGTGATGGGGTTATAAGGCTGTTAGTACTTAATCTGGGTCCTATGTTGTACTTTAGCACTTTCCTGAGTAAATGTTGTCCTTTTTCACTAAATGTGATATGAATTTGGTTAGTGACTGTTTTGTAAAACTGTTTTGTTGCATGGTTGGTTGTCCTGCTGCTGATGCAGCACCAGATCACCATTCGAGTGTGGATTTGATCCAAAAAGATCAGCATGAATGCAGTTCTCCCTTCTATTTTTCCTAATCACAGTAATTTTTCTAATCTTTGATGTAGAAATGTCATTATTTGTCCAATTGTAATTACTTTCAAAACCTCAGACATTATAATTTGAACAGTATCAACAGTATTTTTTTATTATATTCCTATTACGTGAACTATACCACAAATGAAATAAAGGAGCCTTACAATGAGCAA
The DNA here is from genome assembly GCF_021461385.2 of Schistocerca piceifrons. Taxonomy (NCBI): domain Eukaryota; kingdom Metazoa; phylum Arthropoda; class Insecta; order Orthoptera; family Acrididae; genus Schistocerca; species Schistocerca piceifrons. The sequence goes on along the minus strand of NC_060148.1, from coordinate 69,180,880 downwards.
TATAAAGGGTTGTAGTTAACTATAACATTTGGGTTGCATTCAAAAACTATTGATATCATCAATGAACCTTAAATAGAATAAGAAGCGAAATATTGCAGTCACTTTCGACCTGAAACATTGGTAAATAAAATACCCTTATTCTTATTAATTGAAGCCAAAAACAGGTGTATTACTGTTAATAATATAATTTTAACTATAAAGTTCCAATTAAGGAGATGTTAAGACAGTATTTAAGCTGCTAACTTTTTATATTAGCAGTTTAACTCTGCTAACATTCCTAAAATTTATATAGTTTAAATAAAACACATTTTCACTGTAAAAATAATATTTATATTTGTAAATACCTAAAAGTAAAAATACTTCCTTAACATCTTCAGTGTCACACTCTAATTATAAGCTATTTAAGTATAAGAAAAATAACATTCTTAAAATTAACATTCAAAAAATAAAAGTTAAAAGATAAATCTTAAAGTTACAATCATATCAACCTTGCTTATAACCAATTAACTAAATAAATAATCTATATAAACCTTGACCAACAAATAACTCACCCCAGCCATATCAAATGATTTTCATGAATAATAACCCGACTTTAAAGGAACATATCTAACAAACTTAGTTCAAAGAAAAGGTTTAAATCATATAGAACCAGCAAATCTAACAAAATAAAGCATACTTACAGAAAATAAATTATGAGTACAATCAAACTTAGAAATAACCCAAATTAGCATCTAAAACAACTATAATCGTCAAAACTTTAAATAATATGGCAAAGCAATCACATGAGGAGTAGGGAAAATCAATCAAGATAAGACTACAATGAAAAACAGCAACAAATAATAAAGGAATCATACCAAATGAAATATAGTAACCCTCATCATCAAAAGAAAATCTAGAATAAAAATTATCCCCAGATATTGAATAATAAACGAAAGAATAAGCAGCTGTTAAACCAGTAGAAAAATAAAAAATTAAACAATTAATTCAACTTAAACAAACCATTTCAAGAATCAAGTCCTTTGAATAAAATCCTGCCAAAATAGGTATACCACACAGATACAAACTAGAAACATTAAAACAAACAGAAGTTGAAGGCATAAAATTAACAATTGAGCCCATAAAACGAATATTTTGAAAATCCTTAAAATTAAGAATTGTTGAACCTGCACACACAAATAATAATGCCTTAAACAAAGCATGACCCAATAAATGAAAGAAATCTAACTTTGGATAACCTATAGCCAAAATTCTTATTATTAAACGAAGTTCTCTTTAAGTAGAAAGCGCAATAATCTTCCTTAAATCAAATTCAAAATTAGCACCCAATCCAGCTGTAAATATAGTTATACAACAAATCAAAAGTAAAAACCGACAACAATTATAAGTATCTAATATTGGTCTAAAACGAATCGATAAATAAACTCCAGTAGTAACAAGAGTAGAAAAATGAACTAAAGCAGAAACAGGAGTAGGAGCAAACATAGCAGCAGGAAGTCAAGAAGAAAAAGGAATCTGAGCTCATTTAGTTATAACTGCCAAAACAATTAATATAGTAATAACTTTTATTTCAAAACAATTAGAAATAAAATCATAATTTCAACCATCAACATTTAATATTCAAGCAATAGAATTAAAATGGCAACATCACCAATACTATTAGAGAGAGCAGTTAATATACCAGCACTATAAGATTTTACATTTTGATAATAATTAACTAAACAATAAAAAACTAAACCTAAACCATCCCATCCTAAAAAATTCTAATCAAAGTAGGACTCTTAATTAAAAACGGTATAGAAGGAATAAATATTAAAGCAATAATAATAAAACGATTTATATTTGCTTCTCCTGATATATAATCCTCCCTATAATAAATCACGAAAGAGGAAATACACATAATAAGACATTAAAATAATAAATATTCAATCCAAAATTAGTTATAACAACTGTAGAACCATTCAAATTAAAAAGTGCTCATTCAACAAAAACCCTATAATCAATTATTAAATAATAAATACCTAAAATAAAAATTACAGTTCCAGAAAAGAACAAAGAAAAAACTCAAAGAACAAATAGATCATAAATTCACGGCCTAAGATGAAAAACTTTGTATCATTGATTCCATAAAACAATATTTTAAATAGAAATACTTGAGCAATGTATACAAAGATATACTCACCTTTTAAAGAAAGAATATTCAAAGTCAATCAATACAGAAGTAAAAGATGATATTCACGAAAATAACCAAGAGAACAAGTATAAACCCCAGAATAATAATTTCCATACCGAGCATAAGAATATATATACAAAGTATAAACAGCTCCAAAAAAGATAAAAAGATGAAAGCAAAAAATCTAAAAGAAGATAAAGACACAATTCTATTTAATAATCTAAGTTCACCTACCAAATTCAGCGATGGAGGATCAGCCATATTTGATGATCTTAAAAGGAATCACCATTAAGACATTCTAGGTATTAAATTAATTAAACCCTTGTTAATTAATAATCTTTGTGTACCTAAATGTTCATAAATAATATTAAACAAAATAATCTAGTAGAATATAAACCATGACCAACCATTAAAGAAAGTGAGCCCATACAACCACATCAATTTATAGTTACCAATCCACCAATAACCATTCTTACGAGCAACAGAAGAATATTCAGTTAAAGACCCCAAATCAACCTGATGAAAACAAATAAATCTAAAAACTCCACCAGATAAACCTAAAGATAATCAAAAATAATTAAACCTTAAACCCAAATAAGAAATAACTTTAATGAACCAAAAATGTAGGCATCTTAACTAAAAAAGTCAAAATTAGAAATACATAAAAAAATGATAAGAACCAAAATCAACCAATAAAGGGAAATACAAAGTGTTAGAAAAATCATAAATCTTAAATAAAACCAACAACAAAGGTAATCTAGCAACCAAAGTATAAAAAATTAAACTCCAGGCTGCAAACACTCAGGCTGATAACCTCAACCTAAAATCAAAAGCAAAGTAGGAACTAATATAGCCTAAAAAAATATATAAAAACAAAGAAGATGCAACCTAGCAAATGAACAATAAAGCATAATTATTCAAATTAAAACCATGAAAGCAAAAAATTAGAATGATAATAACTCAAATAAACTGAATCTCTAGCAGTAATTATTAAAGAAAAAATTCAAAAATTCAACAAAACTAAACTAAAAGAAAAATAATCAATACAAAAATAATATCTAATTATATTTAAATCAGCATATGAATACACACAAATTATAAAAACAAAACTTGACAGAAACATTAAAGAATTACTTAATAAACAAAGTGGGATCAAAAATAGTTAAAAATAAACACTTTAACATGAAGATAACCCAAAAGAACTCAAAAAATCGTTACCATGAGACCGAATCATTTAAACCAAAATAGAAAGACCCAAAGCACCTTCACAAACAGAAAAAACTAAAACAATAACAGGAAAGAAATAATCGTAAATTAATATAAAGAAAGAAAGAACAATATACTCCAATCTCAAAAGAACCATTAATAAATGCTTACATTTAGAAGAAAAAACATAAACACCAGCAAAATGTACCAACAAAGAAGTAAAAACAGAGAATATAAACTTTAGTTTAAATAGTTTGAAAAAAAAAAAAAAACACACCGGTATTGTAAACCGGATATAATTCTAGCGCCCACTTTTAAAACTTCAGAGGTGGAAAGCTTCCATCGTTGGTCCCCAAAACCGATATTTTAAATAAACCAACCCCTGAAATGATAAAAATAATAATTTTAACACTATCAAACATAATAAATATTAATTTTATTAAATTAAGACACCCGATATCAATAATACTTTTCATTATCATTCAAACTTAGTTGGATTAGTAACAGGAACAATAATGGAAAGCTATTGACTATCATATATTTTATTCTTAACATTTCTTGGTTGTATATTAGTTCTATTTATTTATATTACAAAAATTGCATCAAACGAAATACTTCAATCTAAATCAGTTACTGTAATTATCACCCTAACAATATGAGTATTTATTATGCCAAAATTAATTATCCTAGACATAACAATATTTATAGACTTCTTCAAAAATACTGAAACTATAAATACTGATAATTAAAGCAATTATCAAGAAATAACAATATCCTTAGAAAAATTATATAACAGACCAACATTCATTTTTGGTGCCTGTGTGTGATATGTCTGCATTTTATTTACAATTCTTTCTACATACTACTTAGCAGCGTTTAGTTCTAATGGTGTAGAGTATTAAGTAATTGTAAATCCGTGTTACAAAAGCACTTAACAATATCTTCTTTCTTCTTATACTACGATTTTATTTCTGACTACTTCCATGTTATCTCACATTGCATGCTGGGCTGTAACATACTTGTCTTTGATCTTCAGTTTGACATAATTAGGACGAAATCCACATGGTAGACATTCTTTCGTGAACTTTATTTTGTAATTAGTGTATGAGTATACTGCTTTCAGTGCCTGGCTGGTCAAATTCACTTTAATCTTATTCATATTTTGCAGCTTCAAACGTGACTGTAGTCAACACACTTGAGGTATGAATTAAAAAACGCCTTCTGTCACAATGTTTGTGGTTTTTCAGTACATTATGCATATCTGACCGTGTGGAGCCATCTTCAGGTGTAATTAGTCTTAAGACCTGCTTTATTTGTCCTCTTGCATGAGATCAAATGCACATTCCCGTCATGGAAATGTTTGATGTTAAGATCCAAATTTTCGTAAGCAAAACGCAGAAAAATGTGCGAAATAGTGGAAAAGTTGAATAGTGTAAATTTATCCAAGTAATCCAAGAAAAGCGTTTTTAACACTCTAGTAATAGCGTAAGTTTTCTGCTCCATCGTTTCGAAGCATACCATTCCATTTGAGGCACCTCTCCGAACACATGTTTGGGAACACTACACAGATGTTTTGTACATGGAGTGGTCAAAGGTGCGTTTTTCATAGTGCTGAAGATATAATTATTAAACAATTGATACACGTAGGATATAACTTCATAACATATCTTCAAAATTATAAAAGTAACTGTGGCTTGCGAAATCAGTTTGTTCATTTAACATCAGCTCTGGTATTTGATTTTCTGGAGGTGTATCCTCAGTTGTTCAGATTTCGGGTCTTACCGTTGGCTACATGATGCAGTACTACTGGATTGTTGATGACATGCTTCGTTTCCAACATATGTTGTGAAATGACTGATTTTTTAGAGTGATTGAGCATGAAAGCATTTACATGTTCCTGAGAACTGGTTTTGAAGTTTCTGCTTGTTTCCTAATTTATTATTAGTTGAGAATTAACCTGTTACATTTTTCTTTTTCACTTTTCGCACGTATTTTCTGAGTCTGACTTTGCAAATTCATACACTAATATCAAACCTTTTCATGACAAGAATAAGCACTTCATCCCTTTCAAGAGAACAAATAAAGCATGTATTAAGACGAACTACACCTGAAGATGGACGAACACAGTCAGATATGCATAATGTACTGAATGAAACACGAAAAATTGTGACAGAAGACGTTTTTTAATTCGTACCTTGTGCATGTGTAGTACAGTCACGTTTGAAGCTCCAAAATATGGATAAAATTAAATTGAATTTGCCCAGCCGGGCACTGAAAGCAGCATACTCGTACAGGAATTACAAGCTAGTGTTAAATTCACCAATGAATGTCTAGTGTGTGTTTTTCGTCCCAATTACGTGAAGCTGAAGATCAAAAACAAGTCTGCTGGAACCCAGATTGCCAAAAGGATATGTGAGATAATATGGATGTAGTGAGAAGTAAAATCTCAGTCTATGAAGAAAGAATATATTGTTAAGTGCTGTTATATCATGTATTTACAATTAGCTAATACACTATACCATTAGAACTAAAAGCCGCTGAGGAGCATGTAGAAAGTGTTGTAAACAAAATGCAAACTGAAATCACACACAGGCACCAAAAGAAATTAGAAGCCGTGCAACTTAAACTGCATCAGCAGCAGGGCAACCTACCTTCCAACAAAACACAGGTTTATGAAAGTCGTTAACCAAACTGATATCACATTGGGTGAACAAGAACATCTACTAAAGAAAGCTCTAAGGCACAATGTATAACCCAGATTAAGTACGAATACCCTAAAAAACCTCAGCATACACACCAAAAAAAGGAGCTGATTTAGCTGACCTAAACAACAATGGAAAAACTGTCCTAGCACACAACAAAAATAAAGTTTCCAGAATGAGATTTTCACTCCGCAGCGGAGTGTGAGCTGATATGAAACTTCCTGGCAGATTAAAACTGTGTGCCCGACGGAGACTCGAATGTGGGACCTTTGCCTTTCACAGGCAAGTGCTCTACCATCTGAGCTACCGAAGCACGACTCACGCCTGGTACTCACAGCTTTACTTCTGCCAGTATCTCGTCTCCTACCTTCCAAACTTTACAGAAGCTCTCCTGCGAACCTTGCAGAACTAGCAATCCTGAAAGAAAGTATACTGCGGAGACATGGCTTAGCCACAGCCTGGGGGATGTTTCCAGAATGAGATATTCACTCTGCAGCGGAGTGTGTGCTGATATGAAACTTCCTGGCAGATTAAAACTGTGTGCCCGATGGAGACTCGAACTCAGGACCTTTGCCTTTCGCGGGCAAGTGCTCTACCATCTGAGCTATCGAAGCACGACTTACGCCCCGTATTCACAGCTTTACTTCTGCCAGTATCTCGTCTCCTCGTGCTTCGGTAGCTCAGATGGTAGAGCACTTATCCACAAAAGGCAAAGGTCCCGAGTTCGAGTCTCCGTCGGGCACACAGTTTTAATCTGCCAGGAAGTTTCAAAAATAAAGTTACTCTGAAAAGCATAAGTAACCATAATGCAATCCCAAAGCAGTTTATCAAGAGAGAAAGCTATTAAACGGCATAAACATCAAACTCAAAAACGAGGCCACGTTTCTGAAAGCTGGCAGAAGCAATTCTGTAGTAATTATGAACAAAGATGAATACATCACTAAAACATAAAGTTTCTTTTTTGAAAATAAAATAAGAGCTCAAGCAAGATACAACTATAAAATTCCTAAAAAAGCAGAAAAATGGTTAAATAAATGCAATTTCTCCTTCACAGAAAAAGAAGCAAAAACTTGGACTTGAATGAGTCCCACAGACCAAAGACTGAGCTCAACCCAAGACCCATTAATACCAAGTTACATTGAGGTCTACTGTTAATTCTGGGAATACACCTGTCAAAGTCTCCCAATTACTAAACAAAATTCTGAAGCAGTACTATACATTTGATAAATCACATTCAGTTAAGAACATTAATTTTAGTTCCCAATTCCTTAAAGATATAAATATTCGTGCAGGTGTCAGGTTTGCCTCTTTTGATGTAACTAACACATTTACAAATGTACCAACTGTAGAAACAATAGACATAATTTTTGAAAACTCAATCACATAAAAGAATTGTCCACTGCAGAAATATCAGAAGTCAAGGACATGTTGCAGCTAATATTGTCTCACAATTACTTTACGTTCAATGGCAAAGTTCACCAACAGAATGAAGGTCTTGCCATGGGCCTATGAATTGTTCTTGCAGACATATTTCTCAATCATCTGGAAAGTAAGTTCTTTAATGAAAACAATAGATTCAAAAGTAAAATAAGATATTACTGGAGATATGTTGTTGATACCTTGCTTCTATTTGATGGAACAAAAAATGAGTTCAAAGAACTACTAGCAGTATTCAATTCTTTTCACAAACACATAAAATTCACAGCAGAACATGAGGACAACAAAAGCATAAATTTCCTGGATCTTAAAATCACCAACCATCAACAAAAACATAACTTAAGCATACACAGAAAACACACATACGCAGATATTACACTGGACAACTCATCATGTCATCCACCACACATAAACAAGCCGCATTTAGGTCCATGCTACACAGAGTACACTACCTTGCTCTAGAGGGAAACACCCTCAAGAATTAGATGGATACAATAAAGAGCATTGCCATAAGCAATGGCTACACAACCAAATCAATTGACAATTGAGACAGACAAATACACAAAAGCAAGACAACAAATGACAACACTATTAAAGAAGAGAATATATTCGCCAGTCTCCCGTACCTGGTCCTCCACCTCACAAAAATAGCTAACCTTTTTAAAAAAACGACAATGTAACAGTTTAATTCTCAACTAATAATAAATTAGTAAACTTACTCATCCATAACATAAAATGAAATATGCATACAAACAACAAAAACAGTTGGGTGTACAAAGTATCACGCCCCAGTAGCCCTGCCCACTACGTAAGGAAAACAAGCAGGAACTTAAAAACCCATTTTCAAGAACATGCATTTACATGCTTTAAAGTACAACCACTTTGAACAAATCACTCATTGCACAACATACGTTGGAGACGAACTATGTCATAAACAATCTAGAAAAGAATCTAGATGACAATTTGGTATTATTACATAATGAAGCCAATGGTAAGACCCTAAATCTGTTAGAACAATTGGAGATACTCCTCCACTGAATCAAAAAGCCAGAGTCGGTGTTAAATGAACAAACAAATTTCGCAAGGTACAGTTACCTTTGTAATTTTAAATACCTGTTCTCAAGTTATTTCCTGCGTATGTCAGTTTTTTCCTGCATATGTCAATTGCTTAATATTTGTACCTTTAGCACTATGAAAAATGTACCTTGGACCACACCATGTACAAAAACATCTGCAAAGTGTTCACAGACGTTGTTTGCAGAGGTGCCTCTTGAATAAAATATGCATGAAAACGAAGGAGCAGAAAACTTGAGGTGTTACTAAAGCGTTAAAAACGCTTTCTTACATTATTTGGTAAGTTTAACTATCCATCTTTTCTACTATTTCGCACATTTTTCTGCGTGTGGCTTTCGAAATTCTTAACCGAACATCACACCTTTCTATGATAGGAATATGCATTTAATCCCATTCAAGAAGACGAATAAAGTATGTATTAAGACGTAATACTCCTGGAGATGGACCCACAGGGACCGAAATGCATCGTGTACGGAATAAAACACGACAAATTGTGACTAAAGGCGTTTTTTAATTCATAACTCGAGTGTATTGAGTACGCATTTGAAGCTGCAAAATATCGATAAAATCAAATTCCTAGCTTTTTGGTTGAACAATTAAATTGTGCCACACTGAGTTTTCTCTGGTGTGGTTCTTTCTTTCTTAACACAGCATAATATAAACATGAGAACTAAATGAGAACAGCTTTGTGTTGCTCTAAGATAAGAAAATGTTTGATACCCACAGCAAGTGTAGATTCAATATTAGAACAAAATTAAATTGTAAGTACTACCATTTTTCCTTCCATGTGGGCTAGAGTATGAGCTTGCTCCTAGAGTGACAGGCAGAAAAATGAGTAAATTAAATCTTAAACAGCTTGAATGCTTATGCTTAGTTAAAGATTTAAAGCAATCAACCACACAATAATGAAGGCACACTATTCTGGATCAATAATTAGAGGAAGGTTTCATATTCAGCAGTTGAGTAGTGGCTGAAAACGTCCTGTCTATGCAAGATTAATGTAAAATATTTATTATGTAACAAAAGAAACCTTTAATATGCTTATAAATCAGACCATTCATAAAAAAGTGGCTAAATCTATGCTAAAAGAACTTTTATCCACATGTTAAGCAGAGGAAGAACCGTAAATGGATGTGCATTTAAAATGTAACCATATAAATTCAGTATTGAAAATTTGTTCATTTGTCTTTACAAAAAACCCACATGATTCCTGGAAGTGCTGCAGTCACTGGCAACTGGCATGGCAAGTCATGTGGAAATGCATGCAGGTGGACTGGTTACACTTCATAATTGCCACCATGTGTCCGGAAAGAACTACCTCCATTGGTATAATGTATGGTAATCACCACGTGGATCCCCCCCAGGGGGTCCACAACTCTTTTGTGGATATGTGCGTGCTGAGCACGGGACCCCGAGCTAATGTGGCCCTCTTTCCTTTCTGGACTGCATACCTTCCTTTTCCACATCCCTCCCCATCCCGCATGTCCCTCACCTCGCTTCTGCCTCTGACTCTTCCCTTCCCCTTCTCCCCCTCTGGGAGTATGGATTGTGCCTATGTCCGGAGACGGACGCTCGTAACTGTAAGACAGTCTCTCTTCTTCACTTTCTATGCTGGAAAGTCTGTACTTCCTTTGTCCTTCTCTTCCCCTTGCCTCTTCTCTTTGCCCTCATATCCGCTGTGGCGTTTGAGACCTCCCTTTCCTTTCCTTTCCTTTCCTTTCCTTTCCTTCCCTTTCCGTTGTTCCTCCCTTCTCTTTTTTCCTCCCCGTGCATGTTTGAAGGCCGACCCATGCATTCCCACGTGTAGCCGGTGACGGGGTAACGCGTAACTCCCCGCCCCAGGTAGACAGGTAGGACACGTACGTACCACCTGGTAACGGCCAGGCCCTGGGATGGGTGATTACCCGAGCTGGTACCTTCCGAACGTGCCGATTGGTCCTTCCGTCCGTTTCTCGGGAGTTGTGACCTGAGGTGTGGACCATCACCTAAGGCGGGAAAGCCCTCAGAGAGGACCCCCACAAGGAAGGAGCGCGTCATCGGAGACGCTGGTAATCATGGGGGATACTTCCGCAATGGTTTCTTCTACGACTACAGTTTCTGCTCACAAGCGAAAGTTAAATGAATCTCGGTCACAGACAATTCTTCCATCAGTGCCACAGTTCCTTATTGTTTCTCGGTTGGACGGAGGTCACGACTTCTCCACAGTAAACCTTTTCATCATTCAGAAAGGTGTCGACGCAGTTGCAAGTCCTGAAAGTCTTTTTCCTGAAAACGAAATAGCACCTTGTAGTTAGAAGCAGTCAGTGCCCTCCTGGCACAAAAATTGCTGTGAACTTCCCTGTCCAGGTAGAAGTGCACTGCAGACTAAATTCAGCTCCCTCCACGTATTGTCTGACGAGGAAATTCAAAACTACCTGTGTGACGAGGGTGTAACGGCTGTTCGAGTCTTGAAAAGGGTTGACGAGGACTTGGTTCCAACCCTTAATATCTTCTTGACATTTGACAGAGTTCAACTCCCATCGAACATAAAAGCGGTCTATGAGACAATTTCAGTTTGCCCTTACATCCCCCAACCCTATGTGTTGCTATCGGTGTCAGCGGTTCAATCATACCAGCCAGTCGTGTTCCAATCTGGTCAAATGCATTACATGTGGCAAGCATGCCCATAAGGGTGCTTGTCCACCTCCATCCCCTCGTTGCATTAACTGTTTGGGTGACCACGCTGCTGCCTCTAGATTGCCCCATTTTCAAAGGTGAACGGTTTATTCAGGAAATCAGAGTGAAGGAAAAGGTGTCGACATTTGCTGCTCGTAAGTTATTCGCCAGTAAAAAGCCCACTGTGCCTCTCACAGGTAAATATAGCACTGTCCTTGCATCTCCTCGGCCCACTAAGGTTGCCTGAGCTCCCAGTTGGTGCACATATACAGCGCAGAAAGACATGTATATAGCTTCTTTTCTGTGTTTACGTCGTAGATTCTTACTTACATTTCGTGTGAGTTTCGTATAGGAGGTGCAATTTCGAGTTTTAGTTACTGTAATCGTAAATTCAGGCAGATTGTAGCGCAGTCGTTAGGCATTTGTTTTGTAATAGAGCCCCTTAGGGATATGGCGGCTAAGGAGGGGAAGAAATCCAGCGTGCACTCGGCGTGCATTCCGGGTGGAGTCATTCCTGGTGTGGAAAGGGTCCTTCCGGATGCCATGAAGAGCACAGGGTGCAGGCAACTGCAGATGTCGGCACTAATGATGTGTGTCGCTATGGATCTGAGGAAACACTCTCTGGATTCCAGCGGCTATCTGATTTGATGAAGGCTGCCAGTCTTGCTTAAGAGATGAAGGCAGAGCTCACCACTGCAGCATCGTTGACAGAACCGACTGCAGACCTTTGGTGCAGAGCCGGGTGGTCTGAATCAGAGGCTCAGACGGTTTTGCGACCGTGTTGGCTGCAGATTCCTTGACTTGCGCCAAATGGTGGTGGGGTTTCGGGCTCCGCTGAATAGGTCAGGAGTTCACTACACTCAGCTGGCGGCTGCACGTGTAGCGGAGGCTGTGTGGCGTGGACTGGGCGGTTTTTTATGTTAGAAGGCCTCGGGAAAATACGGGGTGGGTTGCAATCTCAAAGGGTGCATGGCAAATACAGGACGTGCTTTGATCAAGGAACAGTCGGAATTGTAGTTGTAAATTGTTGTAGTTGTGCTGGGAAAGTCCCTGAGCTTCAAGTGCTAATAGAATGCACAGAAGCTGAAATCGTTATAGGTACAGAAAGCTGGGTAAAGCCTGAAATAAGTTCTGCAGAAATTTTTACGGTCTCACACGGTGTTCAGGAAAGATAGATTAGGCAGAATTGGTGGTGGAGTGTTTGTGTCTGTCAGTAGTGGTTTATCTTGTAGTGAAGTCGAAGTAAATACTCCGTGCGAATTGGTAGGGCTGGAGGTTATACTTAACAGTCGAACTAAGTTAATAATTGGCTCCTTCTAACGCCCCCCAGACTCCGATGATATAGTTGCTGAACAGTTCAGAGAAAATTTGAGTCTCGTAACAAATAAATACCCCACTCACACGGTTATAGTTGCTGGGGACTTCAACCTTCCCTCGATATGTTGGCAGAAATACTTGTTCAAAAGCGGTGGTAGGCAGAAAACATCTTCCGAGATTGTCCTAAATGCTTTCTCCGAAAATTATTTCGAGCAGTTAGTCCACAAACCCACGCGAATTGTAAATGGTTGCGAAAACACACTTGACCTCTTAGCCACAAACAATCCAGAGCTAATACAGAGCATAATCACTGATACAGGGATTAGTGATCACAAGGTCGTTGTAGCTAGGCTCAATACCGTTTCTTCCAAATCCACCAGAAAAAACGCAAAATAATTTTATTTAAAAAAGCGGATAAAGTGTCACTAGAAGCCTTCCTAAGAGACAATCCCCATTCCTTCCGAACTGACTATGCAGATGTAGACGAGATGTGGCTCAAATTCAAAGATATAGTAGCAACCGCAATTGAGAGATTGATACCTAATAAATTGGTATGAGATGGAACTGATCCCCCATGGTACACAAAACAGGTCAGAACGCTGTTACAGAGGCAACGGAAAAAGCAATGGAAGTTCAGAAGAACGCGAAATCCCGAAGATTGGCTAAAATTTTCAGACGAGCGAAATTTGTCCCGGACTTCAATGTGAGATGCCTTTAATAGGTTCCACAGCGAAACATTGTCTCGAAATTTGGTAGAAAATCCGAGGAAATTCTGGTCGTATGTAAAGTACACAAGCGACAAGACGCAGTCAATACCTTCGCTGCGTAGTGCCGATGGTACTGTTACCGACGACTGTGCCGCTAAAGCGGAGTTACTAAACGCAGTTTTCCGAAATTCCTTCACCAGGGAAGACGAATGGAATATTCCAGAATTTGAAACATGAACAGCTGCTAGCATGAGTTTCTTAGAAGAGATACCGTAGTGGTTGTGAAGCAACTCAAATCGCTTGATACGGGCAATTCTTCAGGTCCAGATTGTATACCGATTAGGTGGTTCCTTTCAGATTACGCTGATACAATAGCTCCCTACTTAGCAATCATATACATCCGATCACTCACCGATAGATCTGTACCTACAGATTGGAAAATTGCACAGGTCGCACCAGTGTTTAAGAAGGATATTAGGAGTAATCCATCGAACTACAGACCTATATCATTGACGTCGGTTTGCAGTAAGGTTTTGGAGCATATACTGTATTCAAACATTATGAATCACTTCGAAGGGAACGATCTATTGATACATAATCAGCATGGTTTCAGAAAACATCGTTCTTGTGCAACGCAGCTAGCTCTTTATTCGCACGAAGTAATGGAAGCTATCGATAGGGGATCTCAAGTTGGTTCCGTATTTCTTGATTTCCGGAAAGCTTTTGACACCGTTCCTCACAAGTGACTGCTAATCGAGCTGCGGGCCTATGGGGTATCGTCTCAGTTGTGCGACTGGATACGTGATTTCCTGTCAGGAAGGTCGCAGTTCGTAGTAACAGACAGCAAATCATCGAGTAAAACTGAAGTGATATCAGGTGTTCCCCAGGGAAGCGTCCTGGGACCTCTGCTGTTCCTGGTCTATATAAATGACCTGGGTGACAATCTGTGCAGTTCTCTTAGGTTGTTCGCAGATGATGCTGTAATTTACCGTCTAGTAAGGTCATCCGAAGACCAGTATCAGTTGCAAAGTGATTTAGAAAAGATTGCTGTATGGTGTGGCAGGTGGCAGTTGACGCTAAATAACGAAAAGTGTGAGGTGATCCACATGAGTTCCAAAAGAAATCCGTTAGAATTCGATTACTCAATAAATAGTACAATTTTCAAGGCTGTCAATTCAACTAAGTGCCTGGGTGTAAACTCTGTTAGAATATTGCTGTGCAGTGTGGGATCCTTACCAGGTGGGACTGACGGAGGACATCGAAAGGGTGCAAAAAAGGGCAGCTCGTTTTGTATTTTCACGTAATAGGGGAGAGAGTGTGGCAGATATGATACGCGAGTTGGGATGGAAGTCATTAAAGCAAAGACGTTTTTCGTCACGGCGAGATCTATTTACGAAATTTCAGTCTCCAACTTTCACTTCCGAATGCGAAAATATTTTGTTGAGCCCAACCTACATAGGTAGGAATGATCATCAAAATAAAATAAGAGAAATCAGACCTCGAACAGAAAGGTTTAGGTGCTCGTTTTTCCCGCGCGCTGTTCGGGAGTGGAATGGTAGAGAGATAGTATGATTGTGGTTCGATGAACCCTCTGCCAAGCACTTAAATGTGAATTGCAGAGTAGTCATGTAGATGTACATGGTGGAAAAATGGAAAATTACCTAAACAATAAAAAAGTGTGGTCCCCTACATGAGTACTAAAAACACTCAAATTATGACTGCACGAAATTCGCCCAAATTTAAGGACTTACAACTTGACAAAATATGTGTGCACTGTATGCATTATATGCATTATAACCATAATTTGCAAAGTGTTTGGAAGAAGGCAAACCAAAGATCACATTTCATTGGCAGAGATTTAGGAGGAGTAACATTTGTGGAGGACTACTTACACTGTCCTCATTATGGGAACGCTCAAGGAATGGCAGCAAGCTTTGTTTTATCACAAAGTATGGGAGCTGGAAATCAAAACAAAACTGTTTTTATTTGTAGCATGATCTCTTCCTATTATTTCAATCACCAACTTCCTCTTCCAAATTCCAAAATATGATAAGAGAATTAAGAACTTGCACAGAAAGGTAGTGTTTGTATTTCCCCCACATCATTGTTGAGAGTAGAAGAGTAGAGAAACATTCTGGAAGTGGTTATATGAACTTTTGTCAAACACTTACGTGAATTGCAGACGTATCATGTAGATGCAGATTTAGATGTAGAAGCACTTAAGCTACTTGCTTGCTGCACCATTGGTCAAGGACTAGTTGTTAGCATGTCCATAATGCTGTCGCATGGCTCAATTTAACCAGTGTCCATTTGAGCTTCTCTTCATAGTGTATGTTCAAAATCTTCTGTCAGTCCTGTTTCATACAAGTGCTGCATGGTTCAGATTTGTACTAGGATGGGTTGTAAGAGTTAGTAAGCAATTTCCTTTGAGGCTCAGTATTTTTCCTGTAGTCCGCCACTGAACTGATATCTGCCATTGGCTTTACCTATAGCTAAGCCTGTGTAATTGTTGAATTTCAAATTCCTAAAAGTTGCTACATCCAAATAATAGTTTGAGTGGACCATTTCCAGCTGTGACTCATTGATACTGTAGTAGTGGGGTCCTACATATTTTGTGAAGTGTAAAATTTTACATTCTGAACACTCACTGCAAGTTACCCATCTTAGCACTACGAAATCCGGTCAAGATGTGAATACTTGCACAGCACTTTTCTTGAATAGATTCACAAAATGTAAACTATGTTCTATTTGTAGTAGATAAGAACCCTCGAGCAACGAAGAAATTAGAGAGTCCTACACTCGTGTTATATTCAGTACACGCTTCATTTCGGATCCTGTGGTCCATCTTCAGGTGTAATTCGTCTTAATACATGCTTTATTTGTGCTATTGAATGAGGGGAAATGCATAATCCTGTCACAAAAAGGTTTGATGTTAGGTTACAAATTCGTAAGTCAGATGTGGAAAATATGTGCGAAATAGTGGTAAAGATGAACAGTGTACACTTATCAAATAATCCAAGAAAAGCGTTTTTAACGTTTCAGTAACGTCATAAGTTTTTTCCTCCATCGTTTTCAAGCAAATAATTTCATTCAAGAGACACATTCACAAACACATGTTTGTCAACACTAGACAGACGTTTTTGTACATGGTTTGGTTCAAGATGCATTTTTCATAGTGCTAAATATTTAATTATTAAACAATTGACACATACAGGAAATAACTTCAGAACAGATATTTAAAATTATAGAAATAGCTGTGGCTTGTGAAATCTTTTCATTTAACATTGATTCTGTTGTTTTTTTTTTTTATTTTATTTTGTGAAGGTGTATCTCCAGTTGTTCTGGCAGATCTAGAGTCATACTATTGGCTTTATTATGTAATACTATCAAATTGTTTTCTAGATTGTTGATGACACGGTTCGTTTCCAACATATTTGTGCAATGACTGATTCTTCAAATTGGTTAAGCCTGAAAGCATTTACATGTTCTTGAATACAGGTTTTGAAGTTTGTGCTTGTTTTCCGTACATAGTTGGCAGGACAACTAGGGCATGATACTTCATGCACTCTACTGTTCTATGTTTGTATATCTGAATTTATGTTACGGATGTGTAAGTTAAGTAATTTATTATTAGTTGAGAATGAAACTTTCATTTGTTGTTTTTAAAGGTTAGCTATTTTTTGTGAGATTGGGCCCAAGTATGGGATACTGGTGAATATTTTCTCTTCTTTCATAGTGTTGACATTCATGGTCTTGCTTTTGTATGTTTGTCTGAATTGTTAATTGTTTTGGCTGTGTAGTCATTGCTTATGGCAATGCTCTTTATTGTAACTATCTCATTCTTGAGAATGTTGCCTTTTAGATCAAGAGTGTGTACTCAGTGTAGCATGGATCTAAATGGAGCATGTTTCTGTGTGATGGGATGACATGAGTTGTCTAGTGTTACATCTGTGTTTGTGTGTTTTCTGTGTATGCTGAACTTATGTTTTTGTTTATGGTTGGTGATTTTAAGATACAGGAAATTTATGCATTTGTTGTCCTCATGTTCTATTGTGAATTTCACGTTTATGTGGAAAGAATTGAATACTTCTAGTAGTTCCTCAACCTCATTTTTTGTTCCATGAAATAGAAGCAAGGTATCATCAACTTATCTCCAGTAATATCTTACTTTACTTTTGAATCTATTGTTTCCATTAAAGAACTTTCCAGATGATTGAGAATTATGTCTGCAAGAGCACTTGATAGGCTACTGCCCATGGCAAGACCCTAATTCTGTTGGTGAACTTTCCCATCGAGTGTCAGTAATTGTAAGACAATATTAACTGCAATGTGTCCTTGACTTCTGATATTTCTACAATTGACAATTTTTATGTGTTATTAAGTTTTCAAAAATTGTCTATTGTTTCTTCAGTTGGTACTTTTGTAAATAGGTTAGTTACATCAAAAGAGGCAAAATTTTAGTTGCTAATCCCTTTGTGTTCTTAAGTAACTATGTTTTATCAAAGGTATAGTACTGCTTCAGAATTTTGTTCAGTAATTGGGAGACACTGAAAGCAGGTGTATTCCCAGAATTAACAATAGGCCTCAATGTAACTTAGAGGTTTATGGGTCTTAGGTTGAGCGATAAGTCTTGGAGCTGAGAGATTCATTAAAAGGCATGTTTTTGATTCTTTTTCTGTGAAGAGGAAATTGTATTTATCAATCATTTTTCTGATTTTGTTTTGGAATTTTAGAGTCAGATCTTGCTTGAGATCTGTTATGTTATTTTCAAAAATAAAACTTAGTGTTTTAGTGAGTTACTCATCTTTGTTCATAATTACTACAGAATTGCTTTTGTCAGCTTTCAGAAACGTGGCATTGGTGTTACTGAGCTTCATGTTTATGCTGTTTAATAACTTTCTCTCCTGGTAAACTGTTTTGGGGGTTTCATTATGGTTAGTTATGCTTTCCTGAATAACTTTATGTTGTGTGCTACGACAGTCTGTTCAGTGTTATCAAGATCAGCTAAATCAGTTGGTTTTTTAGTGTGTATGATGAGATGTTTTAGGCTATTAGTACTTAATCAGGGTTCTACATTGTGATTTAGCCCTTCCTTAAGTAGACGTTGTTCTTCTTCATGAAGGTGATACCAGTTTGGTTAATGACTCTTTATGAAACTGTTTTGTTGGATGGTTGGTTGTCCTGCTGCTGATTTAGTTTTAGCTACATGGCTTCTAATTTATTTTGGTGCCTGTGTGTGATTTTAGTTCGCATTTTATTTACAGTTCTTTCTACATACTCCTCAGCGGCTCTTAGTTCTAATGGTGTAGTGTATTAGCTAATTGTAAATACGTGTTGCAACAGCATATAACAATATCTTCTTTCGTTTTGTACTGAGATTTTACTTGAGACTTCATCTACATTATCTCACATTTCCTCTTGGCAATCTGGGCTGCAGCAGACTTGTTTCATCTTAGCTTTGACATAATTAGGACGAAAGTCACACGCTAGACGTTCTTTGATGAACTTAATACTGGCACTGGCTTTCACGAACCTTATTTTGTAATTACTCTGTGGGTATGAGTATACTGCTTTCAGTGACTGGCTGGTCAAGTTAAAGCTTCAAACGTGGTATGCTTTATTTCTCCTCTTGAATGAGATTAACTGCATATTCCTGTAATGAAAAGGGTTGATGTTAGGTTCCGAATTTCGTAAGCCACACGTGGAAAAATGTGTGACATAGTGGAAAAGATGAATATTGTAGACTTATCCAAATAATCCAAGAAAAGCGTTTTTAACCCTTTAGTAACAGCATTTGTATTCTGCTCTATCGTTTTCAAGCATACCATTTCATTGAAGAGGCACCTCCATAAACACATGTTTGTGAACACTTCACGGATGTTTTGTACATGGTGAGATCAAAGGTGCATTTTCATAGTGCTAAAGATATAATTATTAAATAATTGACAGGTGCAGGAAATAACTTTAGAATAGATCTTCAAAATTACAAAAGTAACTGTGGCTTGCGAAATCTTTTTGTTCATGTAACATCAACTCTGGTTTCTTGATTTTGTGGAGGTGTATCTCCAGTTGTTCAACAGATTTAGGGTCTTGCCATTGGCTACATTTTGCAGTACTACGAAATTGTTTTCTATGTTGTTGTTGACATGTTTCTTTTCCAACATGTGTTGTGCAATGACTGATTTTTCAAAGTCGCTGAGCCTGAAAGAATGTACATCTTCTTGAAAACGGGTTTTGAAGTTTCTGCTTGTTTTCCATACTTAGTAGGCAGGACAACTGGGTCATGATACTTTGTACACTCAACTGTTTTTGTATGTTTCCGTATTTGATTTTATGTAGTGGATGAGTAAGTTTCCTACTTTAATAATAGTTAAGAATGAAACTGTTACATTTGTTTTTTCCACTATTTCGCACATATTTTCCGCGTCTGGCTTACAAAATTTGTATCCTAACATCAAACCTTTTTGTGACAGGAATATGCATTTCATCTCATTCAAGAGAACAAGTAAGTCATGTATTAAGACGATTTACACCAGAAGATGGACCCACAGGGTTGATATGCATAATGTACTGTATAAAACATGACAAATTGTGACTGAAGGCGTTTTTTAATTCATATCTCGAGTGTGTTGAGTACAGTCACGTTTGAAGCTGCTGAATATGGATAAAATTAAATTGAATTTACCCAGCCAGGCACTAAAGGCTGTATACTCATACAGGAATCACAAACCAGTGCTAGGGTTAAGTTCACTGACGAATGTCTACCATGTGATTGTCGTGCCAATTATGTCAAACTGAAGACCAAAAACAAGCCTGATGCAGTCTATTGCCAGAAAGAAATGTGAGATAATGTGGATGAAGTCACCAGTACAATCTCAGTGTATGAAGAAAGAAGGTATTGTTGAGTGCTGGTATAACATGTATTTACAGTTAGCTAATACACAACACCCATTAGAACTAAAAGCTGCTGATGAGTATGTAGAAAGTATTGTAAACAAAATGCAAACGGAAATGACACACAGGTGCCAAAAGAAATTAGAAGCCATGCATCTAAAACTGCATCAGCAGCAGGACAACCAACCAACCAACACAACACTTTTATGAAAGAGTCATTAACCAAACTGGTATCACCTTCATGAAGAAGAACAACGTCTACTTAAGGAAGGGCTAAATCACAATGTAGAACCCTGATTAAGTGCCAATAACCTAAAACATCTCATTGTACACACTAAATACCAACTGATTTAGCTGATCTTAATAACATTGAACAGACTGTCGTAGCACACAACATAAAGTTATTCAGGAAAGTATAACTAACCATAATGAAACCCCCAAAACAGTTTACCAGGAGAGAAAGTTATTAAACAGCATAAAAATGAAACTCAATAACACCAATGCCACGTTTCTGAAAGCTGACAAAAGCAATTCTGTAGTAATCATGAACAAAGATGAATAACTCACTAAAACACGAAGTTTCTTTTCTGAAAATAACATAACAGAGCTCAAGCAAGATCTGACTCTAAAATTCCAAAACAAAATCAGAAAAATGATTGATAAATGCAATTTCCTCTTCACAGAAAAAGACTCAAAAACATGCCTTTTAATGAATCTCTCAGCTCCAAGACTTACAGCTCAACCTAAGACCCATAAACCTCTAAGTTACATTGAGGCCTATTGTTAATTCTGGGAATACACCTGCTTTCAGTGTCTCCCAATTACTGAACAAAATTCTGAAGCAGTACTATACCTTTGATAAAACATAGTTACTTAAGAACACAAAGGGATTAGCAACTAAAATTTTGCCTCTTTTGATGTAACTAACCTATTTACAAAAGTACCAACTGAAGAAACAATAGACAATTTTTGAAAACTTAATAACACATAAAAATTGTCAATTGTAGAAATATCAGAAGTCAAGGACACATTGCAGTTAATATTGTCTTACAATTACTGACACTCGATGGGAAAGTTCACCAACAGAATTAGGGTCTTGCCATGGGCAGTAGCCTATCAAGTGCTCTTGCAGACATAATTCTCAATCATCTGGAAAGTTCTTTAATGGAAACAATAGATTCAAAAGTAAAGTAAGATATTACTGGAGATAAGTTGATGATACCTTGCTTCTATTTCATGGAACAAAAAATGAGGTTGAGGAACTACTAGAAGTATTCAATTCTTTCCACATAAACGTGAAATTCACAATAGAACATGAGGACAACAAATGCATAAATTTCCTGTATCTTAAAATCACCAACCATAAACAAAAACATAAGTTCAGCATACACACACACACACACACACACACACACACACACACACACACACACACACACACACACACACACAGAGATGTAACACTGGACAACTCATCATTTCATCCCACCACACAGAAACACACCACATTTAGATCCATTCTATACAGAGTACACTACCTTGCCCTAGAAGGAAACACCATTAAGAATGAGATAGTTACAATAAAGAGCATTGCCATCAGCAATGGCTACACAACCAAAACTATCGACAATTTAGACAGATTAATACACAAAACCAAGTCAATGAATGTCAACACTATGAAAGAAGAGAAAATATTCGCTGGTATCCCATACCTGTTTTCCATCTCACAGTAAATAGCTAACCTTATCAAAGAAACAAATGTAAGTTTCATTTTCAACTAATAATAAATTAGGAAACTTACTCATCCATAACATAAAATGAAATATGCAAACAAACAGTACAATGTACAAGGTATCACGCCCCAGTTCTGTCTACTATGTAAGGAAAACAAGCACGAACTTTAAAACCCGATTTCAAGAAGATCTAAACGCTTTCAGGCTCAACCAATTTGAAGAATCAGTCATTGCACAAATATGTTGGAAACGAACAATGTCATCAACAATCTAGAAAACAATTTGGTAGTATTACATAATAAAGCCAATAGTAAGACCCTAGATCTGTCAGAACAACTGGAGATACACCTCCACAAAATCAAAAAACCAGATTTGGTGTTAAATGAACAGCCAGATATGGCAAGCAACAGTTTCTTTTGTAATTTTAAATATCTGTTCTGAAGTTACTTCCTGCATATGTCGATTTTTCCTGCATATGTCAATTGTTTAATAATTGTATCTATAGCACTATGATAAATGCATCTTGGTCCACATCATGTACAAAAACATCTGCGAAGTGTTTACAAACATTGTTTGCCGATCTGCCTCTTGAATGAAATGATATGCTTGAAAACGATGGAGAAGAAATGCTGTTACTAAAGCGTTAAAAACGTTTTTCGTAGATTATTTGGTAAGTTTGCACTATTCATCTTTTCCACTATTTTGCACATTTTTCCGTATGTGGCCTACAAAATTCGGAACGTAACATCAAAACTTTTCATTACAGGAATATGCATTCAATCTCTTTCAAGAGGACAAATAAACCATGGATTAAGACGACATACACCTGAAGATAGACCCACAGGGTCCGAAATGCTTAGTGTATTGAATAAAAGGCGATAAATTGTGACTAAATGCGTATTAGGTACATACTTTGAGTGTATTGAGTACAATCACGTTTGAAGCTGCAAAAATCGATTTAATTAAAAAGAAGTTCCTAGCTTTATAATTGGATGATTAAACTGTGCTACACTGATTTTTCTCTGGTGGTGGTTTTTTTCTGCCTTAACACAGCATAATATAAACACGAGAACTAAGTGGGAACAGCCTTATGTTTCTCTGGGATAAGAAAATTTTTTATCCTACAACAAGTGCAGATTTAATGTTCTGAACAAACTGAGTTTGTAAGTACTACCAGTTTTCCTTGCATATGGGCTAAATTATGTGCTTACTCCTAGAGTTGCAGACAGAAAAACGAGTGAATTACATCTTAAACAGTTTGTAGGCTTAGGTTTATTTCAAGATTTAAACCAATCAACCACACCATAATGAAGGCACAGTATTCTGGATCAATAATTAGAGGTAAATTCCATATTCAGCAGCTGAGCACTTGATGAAAACGTCATATCCCATCAAGATTAATGTAAAATATTTGTTATTTTGTAACAAATGGAACCTTTAATATGCTTATAAATTAGACCATTCATAAAAAATATAGGCAAAAATCTATGCAAAAAGAATTTTTATCAACATGTTAAGCACAGGAAGAACAGTAAATGGATGTGCATTTAAAATGTAATCATAAATGTTCAGTATTGAAAATTTGTTAGTTTGTTGTTACAAAAACCCACATGATCTCCTGGAAGTCGGGAACTGCAGTCACTGACAACTGGCATGGCAAGTCATGTGGAAATGCCTGTACGTGGACTGGTGACACTTTGTAATTGCCACCATGTGTCAGGAAAGAATTACCGCCATTGGTATAATGAATGGGAAACACCACCTGGATCACCATTTTCAAAATTATTGAGATGTTTTGATCTGACCAGCAGATCATTTTCAGATCTAACTTGGGAAAAGGAAAAATGAGGCCTAACAACACAAGTTAAGAGTGTGACACTACAAATAATACAAACAGCAGTACTGCAAATTTCGTAAATATTTCATATACTCATTCATATTCTCTGGTGTAGTTTGTTATTAGTGGCAAGAATGAACATAAACTATGAAAACAGGACAGAGGATGGATGGGGAAAAGTTACTTAGTCATGTGATGTATATACCTGTCAGAGCCCAGAACATTAATAGTGTCAAGAAGATTTTTATAAAGAGAAAGTATGTTGATTGTGTACAATGGATTACATGATTCTTCCTTTCGTTCTTCTCCCATCATGTGTTAGGTGATTTCACCTCTGCTGGTCAACATGTTCTAGCAGTCCCTTCTGTCGTCTCTACCTCTTTCTTGTCCCTTGTGGTTTGTAATGAAGTATTAATTTTGGAAGTTGTTTTCAGGCATTCTACCTACATGTTCCCACAATCTGTTTCTGTTTCTTGTGCATTGAATCAACTTGCAATTCATTCATAACGTCTTCATTTCTGGACATATGTTCCCTGGTTATATCCATATGATTCAATAATAATTCAAGAAAATGAAGAGAATCTTCAGAAAGATGTCTACCATCTTGAGTTGTTGGCTTCTGAATGTCACATGAAAATCTCCATTAATAAAATAAGTGTTAAGGTAGTCAAGGGAAAATCATCTATCAGATCAAAAATTGTTATAAATAATGTAATACTGGAGCACATAACTCGCTTCCAATGTCATAGTTGTGGAATAAGACGAGATTTTTGCAGTGATACTGATAACAAGATTATGAAATTTGAAACAATGTGTCTCCCATGATAAAGATTAAACCACACATGTGAGAAACACACTTCCTGTAAACGGTATGTTTTTGTGTATGTTTATATATGTAGTGAGATATATAAATCTGATATGCATGTGAATAGTACAATATCTTTTTTGGATGCTTCATTTCTTAAAACACAACTGGAAGAACTTACAATTTGCAGAATAAAGGAGTCTTACTTGAAAATCTGATTTAAGTAGGAAACAGAATCTGGTTATAAAAACAGCCATGTTTTAGAAAATTATATTACTATGTACTCTTATAGTTGGAAGATAATAGTGAGGGGAAACACAATGGCCACAGGGGTGTACCACATGCCACAGCAGGTTGTGTGCCAAGCGATACACCTGTGTGTTTACACAGACCAGTCTGCACCAACCACCATCTTTCCATGGCTGGCACACATGAAAAAACATTCACATTGATGGGAGTAGTGAGCCGCTGGAGATTGTATGTTTACTGGAGAACATTGTCATAAATATAAATTGTAATAGTTCTGACACTAAATGTAACTGGGTTTTCTCTTTCGATGAGCATTACTGCAAAGGGCCTTTGATTCTAAAGCATTATGCCAGGGTAAAAATACTAAATAAATTAATTTTTCTCTCTTAACAACATGTGGGCAGGGTGGGTTCTTTCTTGTCTCGGGTATTTGATAGAATGAAACAGCATTTTTACATAAGACAACTTTCAATAAAAGTTTTGTACAACTGTTTGCTTACTGGATGTTCTGGCTCGGAGAGTGGCAGCTGTGTTGTTTGTGAAGCCTTCTGGCGGTGTGTATCTCGTGTCGCCGTCTCGCCCAATTGACTGGAGACGCGCACCGCAAGGTGGCCTGTTTAATTATTAAGAGTGAAGTCATGCATCAGACGGTGATACCTTGGATGTGGTGTCCCAGTGTTTCTCTTCTCTAAGCTGTTGCGTATGTTGTGCATCGGCCAGTGGAGTGGCACGGCGGGGAAGGCCAGTGTCCCGGACTCGAAAAACGGACTCCCGCTTGCCAGTCTTCGGCTGTCAGATCTTCATCCCAGCTCACAGGTGACTGCTGATGTGAGGCCGTCTCCTTCCCGTCCTCACGAGTCACCCGGGTACATAAAAATCGGACTTCAAATACCTTCTAACTCCTGTCTTCTGGTGCCGAGGCTGCTGCTTGCTATTCTATTGCAGCGTTGGACTTGGTGCGTCTGTGTACGATGTAGTCTCTTCTTGCATGGCGGTCTTCAGCACCGAAACTGACTAAAAGCTACTGCTACTCTCTTTGTCAGGCCCACTGCGTCTCGCGTATTTATTCACTTCACTTCACTTCATTTCACTGGAGGTGAACGACTTCACGGTCATTGCCTCTTCAGTCACGTTGGAAAGCTTCTCAAAGAATCTTCTTAACGTCGGGCATTGGCTCTTGGAATGTAGGCAAGGGCCTTTGCTCACATATGACAACTGAGAAACACATGAGCCAGTCGGGCGATGCCCTGACGGCTGAATCGACAGCATCCGCTTATGTGGGGAGGGCGATGGCTTATGAATTTGCTGACTTCACGGTCATCGTCTCTTCTGCTCTGCCCGCTGTTTGCCAGTATGTAACTCTCTAAACTAAACCAAGTTTTACATTTATTTTCTTATTTCTACTTCACTTTGATTTCACTAATTTATTTACTTAAGTACCACTCAACAAAATAAGTGGTGTAGGAAAATTATTTTGTTCATTAATATTCTTTTCTTTTGGAAGTATAAAGTTGCTGCTCTTCAAGCAATGAAGATATCCCCTCCTGCCAACTACGTAAAATCATCTTGTTAGGCAAGTTATTAACAGAAACCTAACTGGTTGCACCATGTGTGGTGACTTCTGAGCAAGTCGATGCCAACTCGTGTCAAAAGTGATTTCCTTTTGAGTAATCTGAGGAGCAGACCCATTGAGTTTGTTTTGAGAGGGTTACAAGCCATCCTAGCTTCAATCCTGCTAGCCAATATATGATGCCTTTAGTCACTATTTGGTACAGCCCCCAAGTCTTCACATTTATCTAGAACTGGATATATATTTCTTCAGCCAACATATAGTGCATGATGGAGGATACCTTATGTCACCAGTGATCATTGTGTCCCACTTGCAACTGGAATGATGGAGAATTGACTGGCTATATGGTTCCATAGGAGACCTGATCTTTTTATCCTGTCTCCTTAAACCTTCTGAGATATATGTTGGTGGCAATATATCGTTCTACAGTCTGTTCCATATGCTGGTTATGTGAACTTTCTCACTAGCAGTTTGCAAGAACATGTTCCTTCCACAGGAACCTAAAAATACTGCCCAGTTCCCTTCACACAGGTCCCACTACCTGTGTAGCCACTTCCTGTGTATAGTGGACCTCTGACCTATTAAGCAGAACCCAGAAACCCACCACCCTATGGTGCAAGTCAAGGAATCTTCAGCCTACATGATGCAGAACCACGTGGACCTCTGATTGAAGCCATCCACTGGTCTCTGTATCCAAGGACCACAGTCAGTTATGTATACGATGCTACAGTTGGCGATCTCTGCCTTCATCTTGCAACCAAGACTTGGTCTTTACTACTTCAGCTACCCACTCAAAACCATAGAGAATCTCTTCCAATCCAATGCAACACGTTTTTAGTTCCAACATGAGCCACTACCTGCACTTGGCAGCACCCTTTGTTCTTAATGGTATCTGGACGCACCCATTCCCCATCTAGGATAATGCCTTCCAAAATTCCTCCCTGTATGTGCACAGTGCACAATGGATTCCTTCCCATCCTCGGCAGCCATATCCCCTAATGTTGGAACTCCCAACTACCGGTAAACCCACTCTCTGTGAATGCCCAGACCTTGTGGGCTGAGTGGCTTGCTCTGGAAAAGAGTGCCTTCATCTGGCTCAGGGATTTTGTCAGCCACAAACAGCACCCAGAACTTGTTTGTCGTGCTATCTAGGGTGGAACTCTGATCAGCCCCTGAGCAATTCTTTTGCTGGAGCTACCTACCACTCGACTGTAGGTGATGGGTCACCTCCAGTGCAGGCAGTTCAGAGGAGGGCCACAGTAGTGGACCAATTGGGTGGATGTGTGGGACATAGTAGACATCTAGTCTTCCATAGTGATGCCCATTGGCAACAGCCTCAAGCTGTTTGACCAAAGCCAACACCACCTGGAGCTGTTTGCTAGGAGTCACCAACTAGGCTCAAATCTGGACAGAGCAGTCAGTCCCTATTCATATCAAAGATGGAAAAACTGTACACTACCCAGTTATTAGGATACTAGACTATGCCTGGTAAGTATTCAGACATGCAATAAATTAGGAAGTAAATTAGGAAGTAAACTGAAAATAAGTCGCTCATGTTTGAGGCTTATAAATATAATTTGCAAACAAATGATGTACTCACCTTATCTGCAGCAGCACATCAAATGAGTGCTCTGGTAGTCCAGCCAAACTGACCCAATCAAAGCAAAGCAAAAACAAAACAAAAAATGCCTGTATGATACAGTGATTGAGAAAAATGTCAGTACAGTTACCTCACACCACACTGTGGAATGAACAGTTCTCATAACACAACACTAATGCTAGCCCTGTCTGGGACATGTGCCACATGGTCAGTTATAGCAATCAACTACTCCATCCAGATAGGATGCCTCCCTCTTCCAGATGCTGCACCAAGCTCACTCACATTTTATAATTTCATTATCATATCCTTTAAACCATTTAATGAAATTGGTCCTCTCCTCAGACCTTACTGTGTCAGTGCGGCACTGTAATTCCTGCTCATCACAGAAAACTGTTTCACTAACAGCCCACAGTCTCACTTGATTTCACTAACAGCCCACAGTCTCACTTGATTTCACTAACAGCCCACAGTCTCACTTGATTTCACTAACAGCCCACAGTCTCACTTGATTTCACTAACAGCCCACAGTCTCACTTGATTTCACTAACAGCCCACAGTCTCACTTGATTTCACTAACAGCCCACAGTCTCACTTGATTTCACTAACAGCCCACAGTCTCACTTGATTTCACTAACAGCCCACAGTCTCACTTGATTTCACTAACAGCCCACAGTCTCACTTGATTTCACTAACAGCCCACAGTCTCACTTGATTTCACTAACAGCCCACAGTCTCACTTGATTTCACTAACAGCCCACAGTCTCACTTGATTTCACTAACAGCCCACAGTCTCACTTGATAGCCACACTGTTCACTCATGTTATGGCTTGTCAAATGACAGCATGTATGTCATAGTGACAGACAAACAGTGTACAGTGTCAAATTTTGCACTGGGGTGTCCAAAGTTGGAACTGATTTTTTCCAGTGTAAACCAATTCCCCATTAATGCAGCTACCAAGTTTTGCTTTGATATGATGATCAAATTCCACATTGAACGTGTGCGAGTAGCTGCTCATTAATTACAACCACTTGGTGCTGAAGTCCCTTATGTATAGCTCCAATATGTGTCTTGTCAAAATTAGATTTATTACAGCTTTCATGAACACATTTAAACAGTCGTTCGTTCTGCGCTCCATATGCGAATAGAATGGGGAAAAGCCAGTGGGATGTTACCTCTGCCATGCACATCACATTGGTTTGCAGAATTAAGATGTTCATGTAGACAGACCTCTCTGATTTATATAATACTGTAACTACAAGTTCATTATTTTTACCATGAAGTGCCCCCAATACCTGTCAATTCAAATGTACATAATAAACATGCTTCATACTTAGTATTAAATGCCATCATAGATTTCTTTAACAATCCTTGTGGATCACAAAATGATTTGCTTATATCTTGTGTTATTTCCTCACTGCTTAAACCAACATTATTGATTGGCATTATCACTAATTACATTACATTGCTACACATTTTCCAAAAAAAGATGCTTAACTTTGATTGGTTTCTGTTCCCCCAGTATGTATGGTTGTATAGCTGTCTTGGCACATTCTTCATTCCCATATCAAAATATTGCTTTATTTTCTCCCTTTTATGTACATTGACATTTCCAATCCGTTAAAGCTCATATATTGACAAAAGTCTCATTTTTAGGTAAATACACATTTATTTTTTTTACCATTATATTTCCACTGAAAACCTATTTCTTCCTACCTATGTAATGTCAATTCTTCATACTTGTTAAAAAATAAAATTATTGATTTCTGTATGAATCCTTGATCATAAAATGCTTTGTTTCTATCCTATGTTGTTTCCTTAATATATAATTTAATGGTAGTGATGTATACCATCATATTTGGAATAAAAAAGACCTGACAAGGAGTCTGTAATCACTTAATTTCAATTGTCAGTTAACAGCTCTGTGCCGATTGTTGCCATGAAGTCTGTGGAAAGCGGTAGTTGACACTGAACAGCAGAAAGTGAGAGGTTCCCCCACAGCAGAACTGTAGAATTCCACTAAATTTTGGTTTACATGATAAATCATACATATTTAATGATTGTAGATTCAACAAAACACCCAGAGGCTAAAATTACAAAAACCCTAACTTCACATAAAAAATGTTGTGGGGAACTTGAACTGAAGTGTTCTGTTGGCATTCCACTTAGAAGGTGCAACAAATCTAGTAGAGTACCTACACCATGCTTGCCTGCTGTCTCCTGGAGTATTGCTGTACAGTATGGGATCCTTCGTAGATAGGACTATGGAAGGGACTGAGAAAGTTCAAAGGAGGAAAGCTTGTTTTGTATTACTGCAAAATGGGAGGAAAGTGTAATGTGTACGTTATGAGATGACGTGGCAAACAGAAGAAAGGCGTTTGTCTTTGTATTGAATTCTTTCCTCAAAATTTCAGTCACCAACTTTTTTCCTCTGAATGCTAAAGTATGTTTTGACACCAAACTACGTCAGGAGAAATAATGATAAAATAAGAGGAAGCAGGGTATACACAAACGGAATTGTTAACTGATGTGCCTAGATAATCTCAGCACTGTGTGTGTGTGTGTGTGTGTGTGTGTGTGTGTGTGTGTGTGTGTGTGTGTGTGTGTGTGTTGCAGGGGTGGTGGGCGAGCAGTGCAGTCTACTGATTGCAAGTAAAACAAACATCCTTTCAGTATACTCGATGTGTAGATTCTAACACTGCTGGTGATGTTGTATTATTATAGTTCAATGGAAGAGAAAATGGAAAAAGAGTGAAGGGCATCTACATCCATGTCCTCATAAAAATCCATTCTCCAGAATCTGCTGAGAGTTATATGGCAGACAATACATCCTACTACACCAGTAAGTTGGACTTCTTCAATTACATTCACGTATTGAGTGCAGGATAATTGCTGTCAAAATTACTCTGTGCATGCTGTAATTAGTAAAGTCTTGTCCTTACACTCCCTGGGGAAGTGATAGGTAATAGGATGTAGTATATTTCTAGATTCATCACTTACAGCTGGTTCTTAAATCTCTGTAAATAGGCTTTTATAGGATAGTTGGCATCTATCTTCAAGCATCTGTGTGTCTCATTTCTTAGCAGTTGCATGACACTGTCACATGGTCAAACAAACTTGTGAACATTGTGCTGCTCATCTTTGTATATGTTAAGTTTTCTGTGATAATCATATGTGGTGCAGGTGCCACACACCTCAGCAAGCTTGTAGTATGGATTGTATAAATGTTTTATAAGCAGTCTCCTTTGTGTACTGGTTGCAAAAAAATGGCTCTGAGCACTATGGGACTCAACTGCTGTGGTCATATGTCCCCCAGAACTTAGAACTACTTAAACCTAACTAACCTAAGGACATCACACACATCCATGCCCGAGGCAGGATTCGAACCTGCGACCGTAGCGGTCGTGCGGTTCCAGACTGTAGCGCCTTTAACCGCTCGGCCACTCCGGCCGGCCGTACTGGTTGCATTTACCCAGTATTTTACCAGCGATTCAAAGTGTGGTATATAAGTGCAGTTTTAAATTTCTGAACAGACCAATGACCTCAGCAGTTTGGTCACTTAGGAACTAAACCCCCCCCCCACACACACACACAAACACAAATATTTTTCTGAACATTTACAGCAAGTTGACAATCTCTGCACAACTTAGAATTCTTATCCAGATGTGACTGACCATTCATGCAGCTTTTTCTGGTGTAGGGTGACAAAATATAAACAGCATTACAAATGACTTGCAAGCAACAATTTCGAATTCCGGGCTTTTATACAATAATTAATTAAATCTGTATTTGATACCTTATTAGATAGGAAAATTCCGATTTGTTTTATATGCACAGGAATGTTGTGTGGCTTTCATTTTCTGAACAAAATGATTTCTTAATTGATTTAATTTTTCTTTGCATTTGGATGAAAACACCATCAAGAAAAGTTATTTTATAACAAATGGCGCATTATTTTTAACACAGTGAGACCTTTAATTAATGTGAGAGAGGGAGAAACACTTGGTTATTTGAAATCAATTTTTAACAACACATTAATGAGAGGAAGAACAATGGGATGTGTTAGGAATGTCATAAGACATATTTAATATTGGAATATTTTTTCAGTTCTGACAAAAATCTCAACTGATCTCCTGGAAGTGAGAAACTTAAGGCACTGGGCAGTGGTTGCAGATCAATCAAATACTTTCTTCATAATTATTTGCACCTCATGAATGCATTATCATCATTGGTATAATGAATGGAAACCACCATCTGCATCACTATTTTCTGTGATAAAGATGGTCAGTTCTCATGGGAATTGCAGATCAGCCCCATATAAAAGTTGGAAAAGAAAAAATGAAAGAAGGCAATATAAATATTATGTGAGTGTAACGCTATAAAACTAGTGATAATGTTACAACAAATACCTTCAAATCATGGACTCACTCATATCCAGGGCTGTAAGCTTTAGATTGTCGGTAATGACAATATTTTACAGAAAACTCTAAAAAGTACAGAGGATGCAATACTTGGACTGAACAGGTGTCTTGACAGAGCGAGAAACTGTGAAAACAGTGCGGAATTCTGTAAATTATAGTGACACACTAAGGAATGCTGTGTTCATTTGTCTAATGACTACTGAACTCTCTTTTCATAGCCCTGTCTGTGAAGCCCAAAGAAGTTCCATTAGGGGAAAAAATCGTGTAGCCACTAATTTTTGCACAGTGCCAAGATGGAGTGCCCTGATCAATATGCTAAAAATCCTGAGTGGTAGGGTGTGTGTCTTGGGATGGGGCAGTGGTGTTTAAAGGTCACATTTTACGATATATTTTGAGTAACTGAAAAATTGAGTTTCGACTGCCCCATACAGAATCAAACTACATGAAATTTGCTAAAAATGTTCTTTATGCATCTATGACTAATAGCTTCCGCATTTCAGGGAATATAAAAACAAGATTATTAACAATATTGCTTTAACTATACGAAATTAATTATCATTAAATGGAGGGTTTAAAAACAAATTTGTGTACCGCATGTAAGTGTAGTACAGCAATATTACAGGATAAATCGTGTTCTGGGAGAACAACAGGATGATGGCGAGGTATTGGGAGTAGAAGCAAAGGACAGATAGATAGCCAGATTATGTTCATGCTCTTCCTTCATTCACAGATCTGCAAACTGAAGATAAAGGTGGTGATTCCCCATTCCATCTACCCCAGTACGTCACAATCAGCCAGCAAAGGTTGTCTCACAAAGTTATTATAGCTGTCCACAATGTGCCTATGAAGAGCGCAGTACCACAATCTGCAGACATGCCTGGGGGCCATTTATTTCCCACACAATGCGTCAAGACTTACTGAAAAGCTGATATCAGTTACTAATGACAGTAACACAAGAAACACACACAGAGTCTCTGAAAATCTTTCCAGACTGTTCTATGCTGTCAGAGGAGAACTTCATTCTGTCATCCTGTATGGAAGTTGTAGCCTTCTTGAGGGAAGTGGAAATTCCATCAGCATGAGTGCTGCTTGCTTTTCAATTTACACAAACTATACCTCACCAGCATTTATTGTCTAGTTCTCTTATGTGAGTAGACACAATAACCTCCCCCCCTCACAACTCCCCCCCTCACAACTCCCCCCCTCACAACTCCCCCCCTCACAACTCCCCCCCTCACAACTCCCCCCATCACAACTCCCCCCCTCACAACTCCCCCCCCTCACAACTCCCCCCCCTCACAACTCCCCCCCCTCACAACTCCCCCCTCACAACTCCCCCCTCACAACTCCCCCCCTCACAACTCCCCCCCTCACAACTCCCCCCCCTCACAACTCCCCCCCCTCACAACTCCCCCCCCCTCACAACTCCCCCCCTCACAACTCCCCCCCCCTCACAACTCCCCCCCCCTCACAACTCCCCCCCCCTCACAACTCCCCCCCCCCTCACAACTCCCCCCCCCTCACAACTCCCCCCCTCACAACTCCCCCCCTCACAACTCCCCCCCCTCACAACTCCCCCCCCTCACAACTCCCCCCCCTCACAACTCCCCCCCCTCACAACTCCCCCCCTCACAACTCCCCCCCTCACAACTCCCCCCCTCACAACTCCCCCCCTCACAACTCCCCCCCTCACAACTCCCCCCCTCACAACTCCCCCCCTCACAACTCCCCCCCTCACAACTCCCCCCCTCACAACTCCCCCCCTCACAACTCCCCCCCTCACAACTCCCCCCCTCACAACTCCCCCCCTCACAACTCCCCCCCTCACAACTCCCCCCCTCACAACTCCCCCCCTCACAACTCCCCCCCTCACAACTCCCCCCCTCACAACTCCCCCCCTCACAACTCCCCCCCTCACAACTCCCCCCCTCACAACTCCCCCCCTCACAACTCCCCCCCTCACAACTCCCCCCCTCACAACGCCCCCCCTCACAACTCCCCCCCTCACAACTCCCCCCCTCACAACTCCCCCCTCACAACTCCCCCCCTCACAACTCCCCCCTCACAACTCCCCCCTCACAACTCCCCCCTCACAACTCCCCCCCTCACAACTCCCCCCCTCACAACTCCCCCCCTCACAACTCCCCCCCTCACAACTCCCCCCCTCACAACTCCCCCCCTCACAACTCCCCCCCTCACAACTCCCCCCCTCACAACTCCCCCCCTCACAACTCCCCCCCTCACAACTCCCCCCCTCACAACTCCCCCCCTCACAACTCCCCCCCTCACAACTCCCCCCTGACGACGCCCTCAGCCCTCACGACTCGCCTTCCCCCCTCACGACTCGCCTCCCCCCTCACGACTCGCCTCCCCCCTCACGACTCGCCTCCCCCCTCAACACTCGCCTCCCCCCCGACGACTCCACTGCCACCCCCCCCCAGACGACTCCGCCGCCGCCCCCCCCGACGACACCGCACCCCCCCTCCCCCCGACGACACCGCCGCCCCCCCGACGACACCGCCGCCCCCCCCCGACGACACCGCCGCCCCCCCGACGACACCGCCCCCCCGACGACACCGCCGCCGCCCCCGACGACACTGCCACCCCCCGACGACACTGCCACCCCCCCGACGACACTGCCCCCCCCCCCCCCCCGACGACACTGCCGCCCCCCCCGACGACACCGCCCCCCCCGACGACACCGCCCCTCCCTACGACACCGCCCCTCCCTACGACACCGCCCCCCCCTACGACACCGCCCCCCCCTACGACACCGCCCCCCCCACCGACGACACCGCCCCCCCCGACGACACCGCCCCCCCCCGACGACACCGCCCCCCCGACGACACCGCCCCCTCCCCCGACGACACCGCCCCCCCCCCCCCCGACGACACCGCCCCCTGACGACACCGCCCCCCCCGACGACACCGCCCCCCCCGACGACACCGCCCCCCCGGCGACACCGCCCCCCCGGCGACACCGCCCCCCCGGCGACACCGCCCCCCGGCGACTCCGCCCCCCCGGCGACACCGCCCCCCCCGGCGACACCGCCCCCCCCGGCGACACCGCCCCCCCGGCGACACCGCCCCCCCGGCGACACCGCCCCCCCGGCGACACCGCCCCCCCCCGGCGACACCGCCCCCCCCGGCGACACCGCCCCCCCGGCGACACCGCCCCCCCGGCGACACCGCCCCCCCCTACGACACCGCCCCCCCCCCCCTACGTCACCGCCCCCCCCCCCCCCCCCCCCTACGACACCGCCCCCCCCCCCCCTACGACACCGCCTCCCCCTACGACACCGCCCCCCCCTACGACACCGCCCCCCCCCTACGACACCGCCCCCCCCTACGACACCGCCCCCCCCCTACGACACCGCCCCCCCCCCCCCCCCCCTACGACACCGCCCCCCCCCCCCCTACGACACCGCCCCCCCCCCCCCCCCCCCTACGACACCGCCCCCCCCCCCCCCTACGACACCGCCCCCCCCCCCTACGACACCGCCCCCCCTACGACACCGCCCCCCCCCCTACGACACCGCCCCCCCCTACGACACCGCCCCCCCCCCCCCCTACGACACCGCCCCCCCCCTACGACACCGCCCCCCCCCCCTACGACACCGCCCCCCCCCCCCCTACGACACCGCCCCCCCCCCCTACGACACCGCCCCCCCCCCCCCCCCTACGACACCGCCCCCCCCGACGACACCGCCACCCCGACGACACCGCCCCCCCCCGACGGCTCGCCCGCCCCCCCCCCCCCCCACGGCTCGCCCGCCGCCCCCCCCGTCGTCTCGCCCCCCGGTCGACTCGCCCCCCCGCCGACTCGCCCCCCCCCCCGTCGTCTCGCCCCCCGGTCGACTCGCCCCCCCCCTTCGACTCGGCCCCCCCCCCCGTCGACTCGCCCCCCCCCCGTCCCCACGGCGACCTCTCCAACCCCCTGACAGCTCCCCGCCCCCCTGATGCCTCACCCCCCACACCCTCACCTATCTTTCAGTGTTGACCTACGCAGCCGTCCACTTTGAGCTGAGATTTGCAGCTCCGTCTGTTTCATTATGAGTGTGAACAACTGAATGCTTGGACTTTACTGCCATTGATATAGTGAAAACAATTCACTGCATTCGTTCTTTTGTGGATTCAATTGAAGGCCCATTTTGACATTTACAAACTTGATTAGAGCGCACTATTTCTCATGCATTGACATTTCGATTACACACTGCAATGTTTCACACTACAATTCAAAGCTGCATAATAGTAGTGTTGCAACTTGTCAGTGATATACCTCAATTGATATTGAGAACCGAATAAAAATATTCGGCAGCATTACTTTTCAATGAGCCTCCATATTATGAGACAATGGGAGAAGTGCAAGGAATTTAACTAACACATTTCTTCAGTGTTTATAGAATTTTCCATCACAGCACAATGGTCACAGACAGAGGTTACACAACAATGTGAGGGAGTGTAGAAATCCAGAAAAGTTAGGTGTACTGAGGAGACAGACAGCGACAAGAGCAAAGGTACAGATATGAGAGAGATAATGACCTGTACATTTAAAATGCGTACTGATTTGGGACAAGATTCTACTCATCACCATGAATGCTCAACATAATATTTGACAGATTAATGGAAATAGCAAGGATGCCAACTTGATAGGGCACATGAAATAACAGTGAGGTTTGTAGTTGGAAACGCTAAGAAGCCAGATGTGTTGACTCTTCCCTCAGGAGTGGTGCAAAGTGACCCAGTGCATACTGGGAATTTGATTTACAACTCTAGAGAAGTTTTGATGTGTGGGCACAAACTTACAACTGGATATTAAATAAGACAGCATTAGTACATTCAAAAATCTGAAACTATGAAAATGATTGTTACTTAATATAGTGTGTCCAGCAATACTAAAATTTAGGCTTATATTACAGTTACAGCCCCAGGGTTGGTTCATAAACAGAGTTCTTAAGTATTGTAAACACAACTGAGAGAGAATCTCATCTCTATCATCTTTGATCCATTCCGAGACTCTGATGTCTGGACCGAAAGAAAAAACAGTGTGTTGGAAATGACGTTGATGGAACAGTGTCATATGCCAGAAAATATTCAAACCAGAGCTGTGAGCATGAGAATGTGTTAACATTAGAAATACAAACAGGATGAAATAGACAGGGAATTTAATTAAAAATTAGGGAAAAGTCGTTCAGTGGATGCAGGAAACAACACTGTAACTGCAGGCAAACGATAGTGAGTAGAAGAGGAAACGTGCTGACTGCCCTGGTTCAGTAGTTCTGCCTTAAGATGTCAGTTGGTCTGCTTGTGACCCACAGAAGTATGTGTTACAATGGAAAAATCAGCAGACTTACTTACATTGTGGATCTTAGATACTATGTGGAATACAGAGGGTTTTTTGAAATACGTTTTCTGCTCCAAAACCCTGTATTAGTGCTTTTGTTGCAAATATCCAGCTTACATCTGTGTTTGTCTTACGTACAACGTCAACGAAAATTCATTTATGTTCAGTTTTTGCAAGAGACAATGAAATTACTACAGAAATGTACTGGCAAGCAAATTGAAACTTGTCCGAGCAGAAGTAGTCCTACTGATGGGTGACGATTTTGTACTTGGAGACGTAGAGATAATGAAATGATGCTGCTGTTGGGAGAGAAATGCAACCACTTTT
Organism: Schistocerca piceifrons; assembly: GCF_021461385.2. Taxonomy (NCBI): domain Eukaryota; kingdom Metazoa; phylum Arthropoda; class Insecta; order Orthoptera; family Acrididae; genus Schistocerca; species Schistocerca piceifrons. The sequence continues at coordinate 69,142,835 of NC_060148.1, read as the reverse complement.
CCATAAGTATTTAGGTATTTCGAAGGTACTATTAGTGGTTACTCTTAGCGCCAGTGTGTTCTTTCAGCACAAAAGCTTTTACTGTATTGGCTACAATGCCTCCCCATTTCATTAACTTTTTGTGAGCCGGAGCGTTTTGTGCAAAGCATCACCAAGAGAATAAAAGTGTGTCCACTAAGTTATTTATCTATCTAATGAATGATCCTGTTGATTCTGGAGAACTATCTAGTCGATAATTGTAGTTGATGATGCCATCGTTAAAAAGTACATCACTTTTATTACGTCAACCATTTCTTATTCAATTTATGACACGAATACTGTACGAAAATGCTCACATTCTTCCAGTCTTGTCAACTGCGTTTGATATTGAGCAAGGAAGTTTAGTTTTTATGCCAGTAATTCCTAGACACCGCTGGACCTCTTTATTCAGTTGTGTACTGCGCCATAAGAAGTGAATGCAACAAGTGTCATTCTGGCTTGCTCTAGCTGGATAATTACTTGAATCGATGTATGCTAGACACCACTGGGAGTTGCATTGTGACTCGAGTACACTTAAATAGGGTGAATACGATTATGCATCAGAGCAACAGATAGGAACACCAGGGCATTGATAGGCAAAGTTATTACTACAATTGTCTGAAGTATATACCGATAAATTGACGAAACAAACTTTCAGCAAAGTGTTATTGAAATGTAGCTATTCTTGTGCTTTATGTCATCAAAAATCAGCATGTCTTTGTTTTCATTTTGTCGTTTCCGAAAATAATTCTTAATTGTTCTACAGCCTCTTGGTTAATTTCACATGAGCATTTTAGATTATTTACTTTTGGAGATGTTTCAGAAGGTTGTTGCAACAATGCGTGCCTCAAACCATGTCTATATCCTTTGAGCTTCTAATTTTCAAGGGCATGCTATCCAGAGTAAAATCATTGTCACATCACATAGTGCATTTCCTGCTGTTTTTAAATTGGCGTTTCTTTAACTTAGTGGCAAATATGATTTTCTGTTTCTACTGAGTGTACAATGATGTAGAACATTCGACTGAGCCATCTTATGGTTTTCATCTGAGACTTGGTTCTGGAAGAGATCGATTTTGGCATTTGTTGTCCATAATTTATCTCGTAATCGGACAATTTCCAGTTCCTGGCACATCAACATTGTTTTCATGTGATTACTACTCCGTTCAGTACTGACCTGCACCCTACATTTTCCTTTAGCAGAAGCAGCTCTGCCAGACATTGAAACTGCAGCTTGTTTACTGTCTTCTTTCCACAGCTTCCCTTTAGCGACTGCTTGACGGACGATTTTCTTTTGTGTAATATTTTCAACAGATATTTCAGTAAACTGGGAAATACACGAGGAACCACTGAGCTGCTCTGGTTTTAAAAGACTGCCCTTGTCTTACAATTTCAACTTATTTAAGGACGATAAACATTTGTTGTTCCTCACTGAAATGTGAATCGCACACAAAACAACTCGGAGTCAGATTGTCTTTCCGAGGAATTGCTGTCAACCATTTTGAAAATTTTTGGAGAACTACAAAATATATACCTTTAGTTTCTCTTCAGCCACATCGGTTCACTGGATCGTAAAACGTGGACATGTTTTGTTAGTTTTCTTCTATAAATACCAGTAACTATAACTCTCAACACCTCTTTATAATCACAGCCTTCAACTCTTAACCATTCACTCACAAGTCCGTAAACAAACAGAAGCAACAAATGCCACCCGGTTACATGTCATCTTGAATCTCAGGTGACAGTGCTACTCGTAGTTCTTGGGTATATGAAGATGGTACCTGTTCTTTCAGACATGTCTTCTATGTGGATGCACAAACAGTGCCCGAACTCTTACGGGAATTGGCAAAAAGCCGAGTAGTGAGTATAGTGGGTAGGGGCACTATGAATATAGTGTGGGACAATAGGTTGGGAGCGTGAGTCTCGTGGTAGGCATGCCAGAGATAAGTCCCTGCAGTCACACTATCATCTGTGTCCTTGGTGGCACAGATGGATAGAGCATCTGCCATGTATGCAGGAGATTCTAGGTTCAAGTCCTGATCGGGGCACGTATTTTCAGCTCTCCCTGTTGACATATCAATGCCTGTATGGAGCTAGGGGTATTCATTTCGTTGTAGTTCTCAGGCTCGCCGCCTTTCCAATCCTACTATGTTAATGCACAGGGAGTAAGCACACTCTCTCTTCTTCTTGCTACGGGCAAACTGTCAGGTTACCAAAGGAAGGATAGGGCTCAGTAAGCATCGTGAAGTACGCTATGTAATGACCGATTATGTGTAAAATTAGTGCAGTAAGGCACAGTGTGAAATTACGGAGATGCATGTTGGCAGAATAGCTGCTCATTAAAATATATATTTTTAAAATTTTTGTGTATACATGATACAAATCTCTGAAAACTTGTACCATATTTATAAAAAAAAAGTATTGAGAGCCATGTCATAAGTACAGAAGGGTATAAGCATTTTTAACTGAGAGTTTTTTCTTTCTTTCAGTGTCTTGAAGATAACTTGGGAATCTCTCATCCAAATGATTTTATCAAGGAGGATCATGAACTAAATTTGGAGGTGTGTAAAACTGAGAATACTGTAAGCATTTGCATCTCTGATTTATTGCATGTGGGGTGGTAAAAATGTATTTGTGTAATTGCTTAATGTAAAGAATGCAATACTGTGAGACAGGCACAGGTTAAGAGATTTCTTGAGATAAATGCAATTACAAATTTTACACTACTCTTGTGCTGTTCCACTTGATGTGGATTAGCAACTGTTATTTGATTATTGTTCTGAATAGAATCTGAACAGAATTTGTAACAATGTTTTTAACCATATTTTCAGTGACCCTTCTGGATGTTAAACATTTTGTATAAGTTTAAACCACGAGAGGGCAGATAATTTGAAAAATATTCTTCCTTTCAGTAACTTATGATGCATGGATTGCAGAAGAATACATTGCACATCATTCATCTTTTCAGTGAATCATTGACATTTGTCAGTTTGAACCAAAAATTTTCAAAGGTGCCAAAGGTATGAAGTGTGATACTATTTGTATGTGATACTATTTGTATGTGATACTATTTGTATGTGATACTATTTGTATGTGATACTATTTGTATGTGATACTATTTGTATGTGATAGATCACCCTTGCTACATTGATCTTAGAATAGTTACAGTATGGCTACCTCAGTGGTACATGCTGAATTACTTATAGATTTGTCAGTCACGGAAAAACTCTAGAACCTACGCAGATAAATCCGTGTATTACCTCACCGTAGAAGTCATAGCAGATCCAAATAAATTATCTTCTTGGCGCAACCTACAGCTTTGATAAGGTCTGCTTGTATGAAGCATAAAATTTAATCCAGTAAAATAGAATGTTGTGGTATTAATTTTGTCCACTTTACGTAAGAGAAAGTGGATGGTTAGATTCTTAAACTTCTCACAGGAATAAGACATAACTAATATTGGGGAATATAAGGTAGAGTACTGAAAAACCTAAATCCAAAGACTTACTATGCAAGACACTGTACGGTGCATGACAGTTGGTATGTTCCACCACTGTTAGTCATTGCCTTCCCTTTCCTGCTTACGAGCAGAGTGAGGGAAAGGCAACTGTCTGTTGCCTCCATACAAGCCCAAATTTCTCTTGTCTTTGTGGTGTCAGTGAAGGACCCTCAGGCTCATTGATGTCTGGTGATAGTGCAAGGATACCAGTAAAGGAAAAAAATTTTCATTCCAGGGACAGTGCGTATATAAAAAAAGAGTGAATCTGGCATAACTGGTTCCTGCATCACATGTTCTCTTCCCAAATTAAGCATTTGTTTGTTAGGCTTCATTCTGTTGTATATGCATGGTGTACTAATAATTTTCTATGGGGCACAGCATACTATTTTGTGCATATGGTATTCACTTTGGAGGATGTGTTCAATATTGAAATAAATTCATTTAGCAAATGTGTTCCTTTACTGTCACTGCTCTGATATTTTCCCACATTACGTCAGTTCACAATAAGAGGTAGATCGACACCTTGGACTAGTAACTCAGTTGTTGACATTGTGCTTCATAAAATCTTCCATTAGTAAACGTGCCTCTGCATCAATTCCATGTTGCTGCCTTCATGCTATTGTGGGGAAAATTAATCTGGAATGCATAAATTTTAATTCCATTTCGTCCTATATCTTTACAATCCACAGTGCACCAGGAAAAAGAATTTGTCTATGTTTACAAGTTCACCATCCATGACTGTATACTACCCAACAGCAACCTTACATAATTGATCTCCTCCCATTGTTATGTCAAAACTCACAATTTATTGGTACACATCTAAACTCAGACTTCTAGAATATTATAATCACTAAATCCTATTAATAGTTTTCTGTTTCAGTATACACAAACAGATGATTTCAGAAGTAACAAAAGATACTAGATGAAAAAACAGTAAACAGAAAAATAAAGCTGTGTCTATCTCTGACAGTTACGGAGGATACACAAAGTTTGATGCATTATATTATAGGCAAATATTAGTGTATGAATCAGACACACAAACTTTCATTATGTTTCCTTTACAATACACACTAATGTCATCTGCCCTGCAAGGATTCCTGTTTGAGTATCTGAACCATATCCATAACATATGTATGCTAATCAAAGCTAATAGTAGCAAATCTAGAAGCATGCCACTGAATTTCTTCAATGTCTGACTGGTGGGATATCACATTGTCAAGCATGCGTATATTCCAACAAAAAAGTTTTGGAAAACCAGAGTTCAAAAGAGAATATATGAAAATGGTGAGATAAAGCTGGGAAAATTAGATCAAAATCACTACTACACAATTTAAACTTGTGAAGAAGCTACAGAAATCTAATTTTCTGAACTTCGCTTTACATGAGTTTCAGATAGACCCTGTTGTTATAACCAGTAAGGATACAAAAATTCTCAGTGTAAGAACAAGAGAGGAATTTTTTAGTCATTTCAATGTCTCTTGCATATAAACACTAGATTTCAACCTGTCAGGAAAGAAACACACATGAATAAATCACTCATCATTAATCCATTTTTCAACAAATTGTTCATTCATGTACCATGAGTTGTAAGAAACTTGCAGACCTACTGAAAACCAGATTATGCTAACCACAAAGGAAGAGAGAACACAGGTAGTGGAACATTGCCTATGGTCAGGGCCTAGTAGATGCGAGGGAAAAAGCGTTGGAAACTTCAAATGGTAAAAAACCCCAGAAAATGGCAGGAATTCTTAAAAGTATACAAAAGAATGTTCAAGGCTATAAAAGTGTAAACTGGGTCACTTGAAACCAACATAAAAATAACAATTTTTGTCTATTACTTTCGCTCAGTTCTCGACTGTGTGCCTCTGAAAGAACAATGAGTTTTGGAAGCAAAACAATTCTGATTAAAAATCATCTGTGTAGGAACTGAAGGAAATCCGTACTTTGCAAAATAACAAGTCATGTGCAGAAGACAGAAACTCATAGTAGAAGTATGGAGATATGGATACTGAGCAACAGTAATCTCATACAAACAACTGGCAGAATTGTGTTAAACATTTGTAAAAGTGAAAAAATTACTGAAGAGTGGAAATGTGCATTAATTGATCCTCTTCATAAAAATGAGATAAAACCAGTCTGAATAATTACAGGGAATTTCACTGCACCCAGTTATATCCAAAATCCCTTAAAAAGCCCTGTGAAGGCAACTGCATGAACAAGTAGGCCCATTAATAGGAGAGTATAAGGCACGATTTTGCAAACGCAATCTTGTAGAGAACAGATATGGGAACCAAAGTCAATTTTGCAAAGATGACGATGTGTAAATACTGTGGCAACTTATGCCAAGTGTCAGAAGGGCTTATGATTTGACAGAAAAAGACTTGATTCAGTATGTCAGAGGAATTCAAAATTGACAGGAAAACAGTGGCAGTTATCCAATAGACATACATGGGTACAACACTAGACATTAAACTGATTGGAGAAATTTCAGAAGCATTTGAAATGCACAACAGTGTGCAGCCAGAGATTCACGATCCACTCCAATTGAAAATAATTCTGAAAAAGTTATGAAGACATAGGGGAAGGAGATAAGGGAATTCAAATCGAAATTAAAAAAGAGCAGAGAATTAACATGAGGTGTATGGCTTTTGTAGACACTCACTATTCTAAGATACTGTATAGAAGCCAAACTTGTCCTGGAGAAGCTTCACAAAATGTCAATGATAACTAGTCTACAAATCATCTGTGAGAAAACTCAGTAATGGACATGAAGCCTGCAGATAATCTCTCCATTATAACTTGGTATGAGGAAGTGTCACAAGATACATACATTAAATATCCAGGAGAGATCATCCAATCACAAAGACATATTTATTTATTTATCCTATTCTGACAAGGGCCATCAGGTTCTCTTTTGCATTGGACCATGGTATCCCACATACATCATAGTTACCTAAGAAACAATTATTAAAATTATGACAAATAGTATTGAAATGATACGAGTGTCTGAAGTGGCAATGTAAGTAATGACAGTACTAGTAGTATTACAGCTGTTGCCACTAATGTGGTGGTGGTAACAGTAGGAATGACAACAATAATAGTGGCAGGTATAAAAAGGATTTATAAATGTACAAGATAGCTTTCTGCTGTAGTGAGTTCCATGGAAAGCCTTCACCTTGTAAGAATTCTGAGAAAAGAGGAAGATCTGGGTGGGGCGTAATTACACTCCTGGAAATTGAAATAAGAACACCGTGAATTCATTGTCCCAGGAAGGGGAAACTTTATTGACACATTCCTGGGGTCAGATACATCACATGATCACACTGACAGAACCACAGGCACATAGACACAGGCAACAGAGCATGCACAATGTCGGCACTAGTACAGTGTATATCCACCTTTCGCAGCAATGCAGGCTGCTATTCTCCCATGGAGACGATCGTAGAGATGCTGGATGTAGTCCTGTGGAACGGCTTGCCATGCCATTTCCACCTGGCGCCTCAGTTGGACCAGCGTTCGTGCTGGACGTGCAGACCGCGTGAGACGACGCTTCATCCAGTCCCAAACATGCTCAATGGGGGACAGATCCGGAGATCTTGCTGGCCAGGGTAGTTTACTTACACCTTCTAGAGCATGTTGGGTGGCACTGGATACATGCGGACGTGCATTGTCCTGTTGGAACAGCAAGTTCCCTTGCCGGTCTAGGAATGGTAGAACGATGGGTTCGATGACGGTTTGGATGTACCGTGCACTATTCAGTGTCCCCTCGACGATCACCAGTGGTGTACGGCCAGTGTAGGAGATCGCTCCCCACACCATGATGCCGGGTGTTGGCCCTGTGTGCCTCGGTCGTATGCAGTCCTGATTGTGGCGCTCACCTGCACGGCGCCAAACACGCATACGACCATCATTGGCACCAAGGCTGAAGTGACTCTCATCGCTGAAGACGACACGTCTCCATTCGTCCCTCCATTCACGCCTGTCGCGACACCACTGGAGGCGGGCTGCACGATGTTGGGGCGTGAGCGGAAGACAGCCTAACGATGTGCGGGACCGTAGCCCAGCTTCATGGAGACGGTTGCGAATGGTCCTCGCCGATACCCCAGGAGCAACAGTGTCCCTAATTTGCTGGGAAGTGGCGGTGCGGTCCCCTGCGGCACTGCGTAGGATCCTACGGTCTTGGCGTGCATCCGTGCGTCGCTGCGGTCTGGTCCCAGGTCGACGGGCACGTGCACCTTCTGCCGACCACTGGCGACAACATCGATGTACTGTGGAGACCTCACGCCCCACGTGTTGAGCAATTCGGCGGTACGTCCACCCGGCCTCCCACGTGCCCACTATACGCCCTCGCTCAAAGTCCGTCAACTGCACATACGGTTCACGTCCACGCTGTCGCGGCATGCTACCAGTGTTAAAGACTGCAATGGAGCTCTGTATGCCACGGCAAACTGGCTGACACTGACGGCGGCAGTGCACAAATGCTGTGCAGCTAGCGCCATTCAACGGCCAACACCGCGGTTCCTGGTGTGTCCGCTGTGCCGTGCGTGTGATCATCGCTTGTACAGCCCTCTCGCAGTGTACGGAGCAAGTATGGTGGGTCTGACACACTGGTGTCAATGTGTTCTTTTTTCCATTTCTAGGAGTGTATATGCTCCCATGTCAGTTCAAAGAGTAAGTTAAAAGCAGCCAAACCTGGGTACTTGAGGACGTTTGTAGAGGACACACATTGGTGACTTCCTGTTAATGGATGTGATCTCTATGAACACATTCCTCTTGTTTATCTTCATGATTGTTGGATGTGTGTAAGTATATTATATGATAAATCAGAATATGTGTATGCCCCTACTCCACCCAGTTGTCAGTTACATCTGTTGTGTCTTAAAAATATGTAGTCTTCTCAATTTGCAGAACTTATGGACATACTGGGTTGGAGCCACATCTCTGACGGAAGTATCAGATGTAGGTCCGTGTCTTGAAATATGTGACAGACTTTATGATGAGGTGGCAGAGATCGAACATTTGCGTGTGCAGTATGAAGTTTAGTGCATTTAGCTACAAGGCTCATGAATATACTAGATAGTAGTGACTTTAGGCCAGTGAGGTTATGAGAACAAAGCATACCAGAGTGCATTATAGTAGGGGATCAAGGTTCCTTGAAGTGAAAGTGGGAGATATCTCCAGGGGGAGGGAGGTTTTGTGGCCAAGGCCACCGTGCTTTGCACTGGTCAGTGAATGGTCAACTGAAGACGGGAAGCGAAAGTTCCTGAACAGTGCTGGAATAATCTATGCACAACAATACTGAAAGCAAGATAAATGGAATGACAGATTGCTGTCTTATTGTTGGTCCTAATGATGAGTAACCACAGTAATATGATGATAAATTATTAAAGTAGAAATAAGACTGTAAATTATCATCTGAAGCAGAGCCTTGTGAGCATATTGAAGTAATAGTGAATTAATGAATAGTATTGGTATTGGAGTTATGCAGTTTTGCAGCTGAAGTCTTGGATCACACTGTTCAAAATCTTCAGTCTTTCTAAAGTGAGAACCTCGCTTATTGTCAAACCTAACTTCAGGAGTTTCTGGCTCAAAAGCTGGTCACCTGATATGGAGTCATTATAACAAAAAATCTATTTGAGAACTATTAATGGAATAACTCTTTGCTGCAGAAAGTACTGTGATTCATGGTCAAACAAAAGTGACTGATTGGGAAGCAGGAAAGAAAAACTCTCGGGAAAATATTTGGACCAGTTTTCTGTGAACGAATTTGGATATGGAGTCCGTTTAGAGAGATTTATAGACAGACAGAAACAATAAGAGACAGCTTTAGATAAAAAGCGATAAAATTTTGGGGATGCATCACAGGATGACTGTCGACAGGCTCACAAGGCAGATCTCTGAGGTAGCAAGCACTAGCAAAAGCAATTCAAAATTGGTCATAGGTACAGAAGAAGTAGGACTCTCACAAGATAACATAATAAATCGAAAAGAGTCAAGAAATACCATGAAACATACTTAAACAGCAACACATGGAAAACAGAAATGGATATAAATATTTGGAAGACCACAAGAGAGACCACAGAGGACATACACTATGTGATCAAAAGTATCCAGACAGCTGCCTGAAAAATGGCTTAAAAATTCGTGGTGCCCTCCATCAGTAATGCTGGAATTGAATACGGTGTTGGCCCATCCTTATCCATGGTGACAGATTTCATTCTCACAAGTATATGTTGAATCAGGTGCTGGAATGTTTCTTGGGGAATGGCAGCCGATTCTTAACAGGTGTTGCACGGAGGAGAGGTATCGATGTCAATCGGTGATGCCTGGCACGAAGTCAGCATTCCAAAACATCCCACAGGTATTCTAAAGGATTCAGGTCAGGTCTCTGTGCAGGCCAGTCCATTACAGGGATGTTATTGTCATGTAACCACTCCGTCATTAGCCGTGCATTATGAACAGGTGCTCAATTGTGTTGACAGCTGCAATTGCAATCCCCAAATTGGTCTTCAACAGTGGGAAGCAAGAAGGTGCTTAAAACATCCATGTAGGCCTGTGCTGTAATAGCGCCACACAAAACAACAAGGGGTGCAAACCCCCTCCATGAAAAACATTGACACCATAACACCAGAATCACCTCCAAATTTTACTGTTGGCACTACACACACTGGCAGATGATGTTCACCAGGTATTTGCCATACCCACATCCTGCCATTAGGTCGCCACATCGTGTACTGTGATTCTTCATTCCACAGAACAATTTTCCACTGTTAAATTGTGCAATGATTTCGCTCCTTCCACCAGGCAAAGCATCATTTGGAATTTACCTGCGTCATGTGTGACTTATGAGCAGGTGCTCGACGGTGAAATATAGGTTTTTATCACCTCCCACCTAACAATCATAATACCTGCAGTGAATAATGATGAAGTCTGGAATTCCTGTGTGATGGTCTGTATAGATGTCTGCCTGTTACACATTACGGCCCCCTCCAACTGTCAGCAGTTTCTGTAAGTCAACAAACGAGATCAGCCTGTACTCTTGTGTGCTGTATGTGTCCCTCCACGTTTCAACTTTACTATCACGTCGGAAACAGTGGACCTAAGTACGTTTAGGAGTGTGGAAATCTGGCATACAGACATATGAAATAAGTGATACCCAATCACCTGACCAAGTTTGAAGTCTGTGGGTTCTGCAGAGTGCCCCATTCTGCTCTCTCATGATGTCTGATGACTACAGAGTTCACTGATATGGAGTACCTGGCAGTAGGTAACAGCACAATGCACCTCATATGAAAAACCAATGTTTTTGGGGGTGTTTGATCAAAAGTATCCACATTTTGTATGTAAAGAAATTGGGAAGGATGTAGGAATAGGAAGAAAATATTAAATTTAGACACTATCTCTTAAAAGTTCATGTATGAAATAGTAATAATGATGATGATGTAATCTGGAAACATCTCCCATAATTATCAGTGTGAGGAGATTAGCAATAGTCATAGGTATCTGATTGTCAGTAGACTTCACAGAAGTAATCTTCGGTAACAGCTTCTGCTTTTTAATATGCTGTGTGTCACATTCTGCAACCCTCTAGAGAATATGATTTGTGGAATACAATGTGTAGATCCAAGAGTGAGTGAGTGAGTGAGTGAGTGAGTGAATGAATGAATGAATGAATGAATGAATAACCTTCCCACCCTCTCTCTGACCAGGATATAGGCTACAGTATGATTTCACACTAAAAGAGAAATTTATGAATGAAATAAAAAATGAAGAAATAAATTCAGCTCAAGAAAACAGAGTAAGATTACCCTATTTTACTGAAAGGGAAATGATAGCTGTGTAACCTGATCCTGTGTAGGTTCCAAAAAGGATATATCCTGGACACAAATAAAGATACAAATGTAGGATAACTTTATGTTCAGTAGTATAGCTATAAAGCTTTTATTTGCAGAAGAGCCATTCAATTTATCATGAGTACATCTTCTATATGCATGCATGTGTAATGGGGTACTTTTCACAATTTGGTTTAAGTTCAGTGTTTTCATTCACCTATGACAAAAGTTCACTATTCCCTCAACTGGACACGCAACAAACATTGAGGCAATAGACTTGTCCCATACTTATTGGAACACATTTGGAGTTCTTTTGCTCAAAGTTGTTTTTTTTTATTTAGTGAACCTTAAGTTACTGCATAGCAAGGCAAATAGATGGAGCCTTCCACAAACCCTGACAAAAAAATGACATACTGTGAGATCAGACAAAATTCAAGGTCGGCAGGTGAATGTGAGATGTGTATGCCCCTTGTGGCTGATAAATGAATAAGGCAGCTTATTGTTAAGAAGTGCTCTTTCATTCAGGTGCCAGGGTGGTGATGCTCCATCCTGGTGAAAAATGATTTTTTTTTCTCTGGATAGTTTCCTTTGCATCTATCTCAAAACCTTTTTGTTATTTCTATTTATGTCAAAATTTCATGTGTTGTGAAGTTCCTTGCTGTACTGATTATATTCCTCATTAATAACATGAATGTGTCACTTCATTGAACTACATAATTTGAATAACAAATCATGACCACCACCAAGAAATGGTTTCTTTTTCCAATTCACAATACATTATCCTTGTCTTCGTTATTACTCATTTTCAATGCAGTTGTTATTTTTTAAAAATCAATTAATTGATTTAGTTACCTTAATTCAACTTACTGTCAGAGATGACTCAGTCTTTCTTGTTATTGTGAAATTGTTTGTTTAATCTGACACGTTTCTCATTAGGTGATCATCTTCGGGTTTGCTGTCTGAATTTCTGGATTATCCTTGATGTTAAAGGTTTTCTACTAGTCTCCAGTAACAAACTTGTTTTAGTGCTATTGTAGCTGTCCACATTCTGATTGCTTCTTCATATTTATTCATTGTACACTGGCTCTTTATAATTGGCCACCTGAATTTATCTGCAGTTGTGTTAATCCCTCCCCTGCTGTGAAATGTATGAAAGCACATTCATTAATTTGGAGGGAACACTGTCCTCATGTTGACCATTTGTTTATTTCCTATTTATGATACTACACAAATCTTTGTCATTTATATGCCTATAAAATAAAACCACTTCATGTAATAATTCCTATAGCTATCGTGTCAAGCTGTACTCCTGAATTTCCTCTGTGGATGAAACTGATGCGACATTTAATGACTTTGATGTTCCATGCAGTGAGCTATCTCAAGAGAATGGCATAATATTGAATGCTGCAGTTGTGAAAAAAATACGTTTAATAGCTGTTCAGATAGATATTTCTTCAGTTCTTTCCTTTGCCAGTTTCATCAATAAAGATCGGACGATTTTTTTACATTTTTCTCTGGTACTTTGCCTAACTGTATGTCCCCGAGAGGTGAAAGGTATTTCAGGCATTTAATTTTGAAGTATCAAGTAGAAAATTTGTTTTCAAATTAATTAATGTTTCTATAGTTACTTATACAGCTAAAAACAAAGTGCTGAAATGAAGTGTTAATTTTTACCAATAATTTTCTTCAATAACTGCTACATTTATGTAGTGTCTCTTTTTGATAATACTATTTCGAAGTATTGTTTGGAACATTCAGATGTTAGTGGGTGTTAATACAATTTTATTTATTTACTGTTTCATCAGTTTTAAATAACCAGTAATTCTTGGTACTATTTCAGGTGGCAGCCTCAGTAAGAAAAGCATCTGATAGTTTAAGGTACGTTTTTATTATGCACCACAGAATTTTTTGAGCAGTATAAATTTTTAGTTACTCCATGTGAAAGGAAAACAAACAATAACTGCTAGGGACCAAAAAGTCATAAGTTATTTTTAAAAAGTTCTGTTTTTGGAGTTCTATTTTTTCTGTATATTAACTATTTGCAGTATATACATACAGTATATACTGACTACAGCAACACTATACATGTTATCAGAGAAAACACTACTATATCTACTATTCTGTTATTGCAGAAGATTAAAAAGATGCTGTAAAATATTAAAAGGTATATCAGTCCAATTTATAACAGTGGTTTGCAATAACTGCACAAACAGAACAAAAAATCCATTTATGATTAACTGTCAATCCAAGCTTTCCAATAATGAGAGTAGAAGCAAGGTGAAGCATTAATTTTATGTTCTTAAGACATATCAGTTTCTCAGATTTACAGATCACCCAAGAATGTTGTTTACTACTGGCCCCACGATGCCACATGTCACCTTTTGTTTTGTGGGTTTGACTTGGCAGCAGTTGTAAATAAATACTAGTTTTGTCCACATTGCTGGCATAAGATACAGCAAACTTTTCTCTCACTTGGTCAAATTCATGCAACCAATGCTTGCCCCTTCTTCGTCAACTTTATTCATTTCATTGCCTGTCACTGAGCATGAAATTAGGACTCTGTTTTGGAACTTACACAGCCAACAAACAAAACAATTGAAGTCTGTTTTGAATGTCTAAATTTTCTGCAGTCTCATTTGTTGTTCACTGAATTATATTTCCACTTATAGGTACATTGGAGGTGCACATATAGCTGAAGCACTGTAAAAGTAAACACTGTGAAGTCACTTCAGCATGCACCTGGAACACAGAGCAGCAGAATTAAGAACATTTCATTTAAGTAGTGTGGATAATGTAGATTTGCTGAGTCTAAACCTTCTTCCAATTGTGCTGTTTTTCAATACACCATATTCTGCTTCCTGTAGAATTTTTAGTTTCACTTGCTTATCTATGCTTTGTGCTTCCTACAGCATGACAACCCTTTCACTTCTTGGAACTCAATGTTACTACTACTGGCTCTGTTTAAAGAATATAAAAGCACATCTCACCATGGAATTGCACTTGTTGATGGAATCTAGTTTTTCACACTGTTTGTGTCACAATTGTTTTCCTTGTTGATGGTGATTGTTGAGCAATGTTGTGCACAAAGGTCAGCTAGAGAAACATTAGGAAAAAAGAAAAACATTGACAATTCAGGTTTAATGAAAAATGTAATGATGCTACAGACTAAAATACAGTTTGTAATTCATGCTTACTGAAATTTATTAACCAGTAAAACATTGTACAATATCATGTACATCACTGCGAGTACTGATATTCTGCTGGTGTTAACCAAGTGTTCACCTTAAGTGAGTTCATGTTAAGCCTGATGTTTGAAATATACATGATGGTTCATTATTATTGATAAGTAAAAATATTACAAAGCAGTTATGTTAGTAACACATTCTATAAAACGGCTGGTTTGTGTGCCTGTTCTTTAATAAAAGAGTGTACTTCCTTTATACAAAATTGCAGGTGAGGTGTCAGCAGCTGTATAGTGATAAATATTCTAATTGAAAATGACATGGAAGTCATACAAATTCAATGTGATGGGTACAGGCTAATGTCCTACCATGTAGAACAAGTAAGAGGAAAGGGTGAATGGTTATATATCCAAAACCTGGAGTCAAGTTTCAGTCCCTTCAGATTAATGAATGTTGGGGTGAACAACTCTTTGATTACTGTGTCAGCAATGTGGATTGGGAAACAAGCTTCTTGTATTCACAGTTTACAGGCCACCATCATGTTCTTAAATTTCATAAAGCAGCTGTAGTCAGCTTTAGTAAGGCCATGAAGACTTAACTGGTGAGTCATCTTTTGTGACTTGTGAGAAGCTACTAACCAAGGACACCTAGAATCCCCTATGTCTGAATATGGGAAATCTAACATAGTACAATGCCCCAAAAGGACTTAGTGCACACATTGCAAATTTGGCTGATTTGGGAGCAAAACTGATAGTGATTTATCTGGCCATGACAGTAAAATGAATATTGATCAGTTGTGCTCAGATCATTGAAGGAAACTATTGTCATCACAGAATTAGAGGGAAATTACAGGACAAATGTTATCAGTAGGTATATAAGGGGCACAGTCTGGATGGACAGTCAAACTTTGTGTTAATAATTTCCCTAGTATTCTTATTCTGTAAACCACCACAATACTGACTGGAAGTAAGAGCACGGGATGAATAACTCCTTGGACTTAATTATCTTGTGCAAGGTAGAGAGAGCTCTACCTACTTCCGAAGACAACAGACTGTGATAGTGACATATTCTGCTAAACTGTCTGTAGTGCAAAATCAGATCTTCTTTTGTGCTCTGTAAAGCTCTTTTTTCCTGTCACAAGATATTCTCATCCCAAATTGTAGCTATGCCTTTTTGGTGTTTGAACTGTAGTAGCCACTTGACCTGTTGTGTAGGAAGGCTGGACTGATGAGGTTGCAAAATCATTTTTAGGAAAAAATTCAATTCTGCATTTACTGTGTATATCCATGGTAAACATTTACCATTTTTCACCTAGTAAATGCTCACAGATGAGTGTGACTGCTGTGTCTAGATCTAAACCTGTTGCTTGCAAAGCACTGTGAAATAAGAGATTAATATCTCTGGTTAGGGCTATATGATAAGCATCACACATCCTTCAGCAATGTTCTGAGGTGAGTCACACAGTTGTTTTGAAAGCTTTGGATTTCTGCGGTATCCTAGCAATGGATTCTCTGGTATCGTAGCAATGGACCGACTGCTGTACCTACAATTGAACCAATGTGATGATTCCATTTGGTATCTCCACATATTGCTACACTCAAGAATATGTGAGGGTAGTGATAGGATACTATGTTTCTCCTTTTTGTGAAATACACTATTTTTAGTCGTAATGTTTGAAGCTAGCGGGCAATCCTTGCACCAATTCAAAATTTTATCTAGGTAAAGGCTGATACATTCTTTTAAGTTCTTTATAATTGACAGAGCTAGTAATTATATGTGCCTGTACAGTTGTGGATAGTTTTGCCTTTTATCTGTCTTGGCTATGAAACTGAGTCAACAATATTGTTCATTATAGTTTACCTACATTTCTATATTCTTATATATAATAACTTCTACTGGTGCATTACCCTTCTTTTCTCCATATTCACCTGACCAGAAATGTTGTTCTTCCTCCCATGCACCACACGAATTCCCACCATATCAAACTTCAACTTATCTATTTCTCATTTCATGTTCTCTGACTCACCTAATCAATCAAGGGACTTCACATTCCACACTCTGACTTGTAGCGGTATTGTTTCTTTCACCTGATGATATCTACGAGTGTAGCCCCCTCCCAGAGTTCTTATTGGGAGGCTATATTGCTAATGGAATATTTTACCTAATTGGATGTCTTGATCATTAAACTATACAGCAGAGCAGCATGTGGTTACAACAGGTGTAGTCCCCCTTGCTTTTAGCTGTTCACAGTACTAACATAGCCAGGTCATGTTGGCTAATGGTACAAGACCAAATTGTATAATCATCCAAACCATTCTGGATTTACATCTACATAGATACTCTGCAAGCTAGCATATGGTATGGAAGTGGCTGGTACCTTTACTACTAGAAAGACCTGCCATCCATCTTCATTTACCACATGTTAGTGTGTGGCCCCTCCATAGATATCCTTCCATTGAAGTTTTATGTACTTCGTGTGTGTGTCTGTTTTGTTAAGGCATGCATGTCACTTCACTTTGCCAAGATAAATGTTTCATGTGGTAACTGGGTGCCACACAACTGAAACATGTGAAATAATTTAGCTATTACCAAAAAGTCACAAAATTAGGAAATCATGACATTGTGCCGTGGAGATGCTGATAGACTTCTTAATTGTACACTTAATATCATATATTCTCACTACATACTTTAGTAAGTTATTGTTTATCATAAGTTATTGTTTATCATAAGTTATTGTTTATCATAAGTTATTGTTTATCATAAGTTATTGTTTATCATAAGTTATTGTTTATCATAAGTTATTGTTTATCATAAGTTATTGTTTATCATAAGTTATTGTTTATCATAAGTTATTGTTTGGAAGTTACACAGGAATTAGGATTGGCTGGTAGAAATGAGGCAACACATACTTGAGGAAAATTATAAATAACTAAAATGGTAAACTGCAGTTAAAAGATCTAATATTAAACTCAAGTTCATAAGGGTTAACAGTATGTGTAACTGCTCATGTAATCAGCTTTGAGATGATGCTGTAAGTCCCAAATATCACAAGCTTTGTTGTACTGTGTCATTTAAGGGACAAGAACTCCATGAGAAATACCAGAAAGCTGCATATGAATCAGGAACATAAGTGTTGCAACAGTTGTACCAACTTGAACCATGATTGTCCAGCAATAGACTAGGATAGCTGCGTGTCACTCACTTTTGTTATGGGAAGGTTGTTCCAATGAGACATCTTGGTATATTCAGTGTTGGAACTTTCACTAGCAAAGTCTTCAAGAACACATTTGATGGTAACTTGGGGGTTGTGGCAGCTGATGGGGGTGTTACTTGATGTTCTACTCTATGCCAACAGAACAAGATAGAAAATACTTGAAACCTAAAGCCACCACCATACTCATTTGAGAAAAAACATAAATGAAATAACAACTGTCAAAATAATGAGACTTGATGTTTCCAGAGCATCAGGTACAAATACCCTATCCCATGAATCACAAGTGGACTCAGCCCCTAGATGCAAACATTGATGGTTTTGTGTTGGAACCACCAAGTTCCATAGTGAAAACCCTAAAATTGTCGTCTCCCTAATCAATTGTAGTAACGACACAAAAGCTTATCATTGATTTAATTACTCCTATACTGCAATGGAACATTCATAGTTTGATAGCACATGTGAAGTAAATGAAACTTTTTATTTGTAGATGGTCACAGTATTCCACATGAGTCACTCTGTAAATGTTCCAATACTCCCATGCTGTCAGGGCACAGTATCTGACTGGTTGCCACCGTGGGTAAGGATTGCTGAGTGGACAACCTGTGTTTTTGCTGTGTGTGAGGCATAAATGAGGACTGAGATCAGACACTAGCTGTATGAATTCTTAGGGGGGTTGCTCAGTGATAACAATAGATTTTGTTTTGATTTGCCAAGATCCTCTTTGCAAGAAGCATTGCTAATATTATCCTAAAATTTTGCCAGCCGTTTCATTTGTAGGAGATATTAATGTCAGTAATATGCAGGTGTAATGCCAGCATCTCCTGGTGGGTTGTGAGATGAGCTATGTCTTCTAAATACGAGTGCTAGAATTTACTTCAGCACAGTTAATTGTTTTCTCACAACTAACCTCTAATCCTGCTTAATTATAATTGTAACCTACACACATACGCATGTCAAAAGGAGGTCACTGAGGTGGGTACCACATAGAGCAAACAGAGGGTTGTTTTACCATCTGCTGATATTAAAAAATGCTTACATCTTGCCAGACTATGATTATTGCAAGGTAGATTCACCACACTGGTGGTGCACTTGCCCTGTTGTGGAAGTAAGTGTCAACCCACAGTATTCACCATCTGCAAAGCTTGGTGATAGTTCCAATGTTGTTCTTCTACAGTGAATATTTAGCACAGAACAGCTGTCTACATCGTTTCTTTTGTGATCTGGGTCAACAAAAATATGAGTTGCAATGAGGAGGATTTATTATTGTTGTAATAGCCCATAAAACTCCTGTATCAGGCAGGAACAAACCTAAACACTAGAGGGGAGAAAAGGAGGTTGCTCAGACAGTGTTGCCGTAATGCCACAAGAAACGTAGATATGACTTATTATTTTCAAGTAGTGCTACATAACAGCTGAACTAGTAGGAAAATTTCAGCTTTATGTGAGAAAGCAATCGTGCCTCTTCTGCTGAACCCAGGGGAAAACGATACATTGCACAATAATTACTGTAAGGGGGCTCTCACCAACAGTAAGCCAAATGACAAGAAAAATTCTATCAGCATGTGCCATACCTGGTCTGTAGAATCCAAGAAACTGAGCACTCACATCCAGTGTACATTTGAAGGATATTGCTCCATCCTGAGAATGTGAATGGCTGGAATATGCTGCTTTTCCCTAATCAAATAATATGTTGGAACAGTGTGTAATGGTGGCTGTGTCCTCCTTGTATATGTATTGATAGGAGTGTTTGGGCAAAGGCAGTGCCCGCCATCTATGTCATCTGCAAGCTCTGAAAGTGGGAAGTGTTTCCAGCCACTTTGATAATGAGCACACCAGGCATCTACTCTTCTAATATGGCCTATGTGGAACCAACTGTGTAAGTAATATACCTACATAGGACATACCAAAAAGGTGTTTTTTTTTAAAATGCAGCATACAGTATTGTAGTCAGTGGGATATAATATTCTACATTAACTTAGTGTCTGGAGATTTGAGACAGAAGCCCATTTTACTGAGAGCTTCTCTTAAAGAAAGTTTTTTGGTGTATGCCATTATTGACACAGTGTATAACTGTTCTACGCAATGTGGTGATTAACTGCAAAGGTTTTTATTAATCACATAGATAATAGCTTTTACTGTAGTGTGGTTAAAATTACTTGATAGCTGATGTGTGTCACTTGCCACTGCAATATTGCTACATCCACTAGCAGCTACATTGCTTGGTTATAGGCAACACACAAACACAGCTGATTTTAAGTGACCTATGACTAAAATGTGGCAGATGACAGGTTTTGTAGCATTGAAACAAACTCGTGTCCTAACCTTACCACAACTATGTGATCTGCAGTATATCTGAGAAAACAGCAATCAACAATCAGCAGCACAATTGAGATCATGATCATTTTGTTCAGAGCTTTTAAGGCTAACCTGTATGACCGAACTGATGACTGAAATATTTCTTAGTATGTTTCTTTGCACAGCCATCTTCTGCAGCAAAGTTTCAGTTTTTGATGAAAGCAAACTGTAATTTGTCACTGTCATTGGTTACTTGAAACCATATATCCATCAAAAAGCAAAACAGTCAAAAGCAGCAATCAGGATAGAATAATAGCACAGAAGTATGTGCATGCTCCTACCCACCCACAGCCATATCCACACTCAAATGACCTCATTGGGAAGCTCAAAGATGTCCATTTTCATTGTGATGGAATGGGGTAGCTGCAGGTGGAATGATTGGACCCAGATATCACACGGATGGACGATGCACCTACTGCAGTTACTTGCTCTCAAAACACTATGGTAGGATTCGCTGTACGTGATTCGTGCTGATGTCACCATTGATACGTTTGTTTGATTCAGTCAAGGATGTTTTGGAACTCCAGGGGACCAGATATTGAGTAGTTGTAAAGATAATTTTGAATGGGAGGCTGTAACTGCATTGGCATCCTCCCTGCCAGACATTACGTCAATTAGAAAGGGCTACACGTAAGCTGTGCTCCTAACAATACATATGTAATGTTGGAATAATTTGTGTGTGTCATTCACATTTGTTCATCAGTCTGGAAATTTATGTATGTGTTCATTCATTTATTGACCTGACATTATTTCTTATATATGTACAGGTGTTGTCCACATGGTTGATGGCCATACCGCCTAGCCAATAAGAAATGTGATGTTGGTGGTAGTTGGTGATTAATTTGGAGTCAAATAAAGTGCCATGCTTTATTGCTTTCAGAAATAAATTGATCATTGGTGGTTTTAAGAATTTCTACCCAAAGCCTAAAGTGTCCTCCAAAACAAAGAAAAATCCACATGGAAAGAGTGATTGGTTTTTATTTTAAAATCATAGATTACTCTTATTTTTTTCCCTTTATCTTTTGGTGGATATTTTTATGTCAAAAGCTAGAGGATATTATTTCTAATAAATGTAATAATTTGGTGTAAAAGATTGTATTTTAAAAATACTGCAGGACTTTTAATAATAGAATCTACTAGAGAATAAGGGAACCTAGTCATCACTGAATGAGACTGGGCATTATTCAATTTCCTGTGATGATTTGCTTTATAAAAACATTTCATATTAGGAAAATTCTATAATTCTGGTAGAATGCCATGACAATTTTAAATCACTTACATTTACTGAATAAGTTATCTGTGATGGCCATACATTTTTATCTTTTGGTTTACAAGCCCCAATTTTGTGGGTGGTGAACTATTGTTTTGTATTGTGTAAATCAACATTTCACACGTCTTTCCTCCTTCCTCAGTTTCATTCAAAGTGCTGATGAGAGCTGTGACATTTCATATCAAGAAACATTACATCACGGAGTAGTCAATGACAAGCTGGAGATATATGCAGAGAAGTCAACAGATTTCAGTGTGTCTCACAACTATACCAAAATTCAGACTTCACAAGAAGACGGCTTATGTGGCACAAGATTAAGTTGTAGCATCAGGGAAAAGGAATTCCATAAGTTTAACTGTAGTTTCTGCCTACAGAGCTTCCCTTCAAAATACAGACTCATAATGCATATCTTCATCCACATTGACGGTGTGCAGGCACCTGCATTTGTGTGTAAGTCATGTGGTGAGGTATTGCCCACTGATGACTGCTTGAAAGAACATTTGAGAATGAGGGAGTGTGACCAAGCATTATCTGCTACCAACAGTGAGAAACTTCAATGCAGTGATGATCATGAAAACAATATCTCCTTCGAGTGTGTACAAGAAGGAATCGTGGAACAGACTGAGGAGCCCCCTTCGTACAAGGTACCCAGGAAAACTGTTAAAAAATCCTTTAATGACGTATGTAATACACTTACTGTGAAAGAAGCTGAAGAGGAACTCGAAAGATGTAATGACTGTGGAATTTTATGTTCAAGTTACCATGTACATGTCCACCCTGTGCTAAGTGCAAAGAGACATCACAAATGTGATGTTTGTGGTAAAATGTTCACGCAGTTATGCAATCTTAAGAAACACAGATTAATACACACTGGAGAGAGACCCCACGAATGCGATGTTTGTGGAAAATCGTTTACTGAAAGGGGCAATCTCAAGAAACATGAATTAATACACACTGGACAGAGACCACACAAATGCGATGTCTGTGGAAAATCGTTTGCTCACTCGGGCCATCTGAAGACCCACAAGTTAATACACACTGGACAGAGACCACATAATTGTGATGTCTGTGGAAAATCATTTACTCAGTCGGGCCATCTCAAGACCCACAAGTTAATACACACTGGACAGAGACCACATAATTGCGATGTCTGTGGAAAATCATTTACTCATTCGGGCAATCTCAAGACCCATTCATTAATACACACAGGAGAGAAACCCCACAAATGTGATACTTGTGGTAAATTATTTAATGTATTGAGTTATCTCAAGGCCCACAAATTAATTCACAGTGGAAAGAGACCCTACAAATGTAGTATTTGTGGAAAATCTTTTACTCAGTGGGGCAGTCTCAGGAGACACAAATTAATACACACTACATAGAGACCATTCAAAGTATTGTTGAAGTCTGTAGACCTACACATGTTCATAGAAGACCACACGTGTTTTATGAAAATTGTTCGCATATGCTACAGAGAGGTCACAAAAAATATAACAAACCCATTTCCGCAGCTTCACATTCGAAGAAGTTAGATGCTAAATACAACATATGAAGTGCACAATTGTGATTTTTTGTTGCAAATGCTCCATGCTTTAATGATCGGGCTACCCGAAATTTGTGCATTGAGAGATATCTTTTACTCGTTTGAGAAGAAGTTCTGTGCAGTTATCAGGACCCCATATCCTTCAAGAGAATGTACCAGTATGCTGCTAATTATTTGAAAGAAACTACCATTTCAGTCTTCATGAAGCTGTATCCACTACCCAGGCGACAGCAGAAAAGTGTTTATTACACATTCATAATGTAGGATATTTATCTCAAGAATGGACAAAAATACAAAAATCTCTTGATTATGCAAACATATTATTGAGGTATGCCTCTTTAATA
Organism: Schistocerca piceifrons; assembly: GCF_021461385.2. NCBI lineage: Eukaryota > Metazoa > Arthropoda > Insecta > Orthoptera > Acrididae > Schistocerca > Schistocerca piceifrons. The sequence goes on along the minus strand of NC_060148.1, from coordinate 69,119,579 downwards.
GTAATGCTATTTGTGTGATCAATAATCTGCATCCATTAGGAAATAACTGATGGTTGCAAGTATGCAGAGATAAGGGAAAAAGTATAATCATCTGCCTAGTAGCGTTTTGATTCACCTACAGACCGCAATGCAACAGTGCATCTCTATGGTATGGACTCATTAGTTCTTCGTTAGTTTTTCATTTGTAAATTGGACTATAAGTCTACACATATCTCACACCTTTCCCATTTACTGTAGGCTATCGGTTTGTTGCTGTCTAGTTGGTGTGCAATAGCATCCCAGATTCATTTCCTCATGATCTAATGAGGTGAGCTGGGTGGGAAAGACAACAGTGTGAGCCATCATGCTGCTCAAACCATTGCAGTGTGATTCTTACCTTGTAATTTGGACAGTTATCCTGCTGTTAGTTGTTGTCACTCTCTGTAAATACATCAAGCATTAAGTGATAAGTTTGCAATAATGTTCATGTTCTCCACATCTGTCATGGTGCTTTCAGTTATGACCAGCTGTTTTCGTGCCACCTTATATGAATATCCCCCATAGCATGACACTGCCTCCATCTTCCTGTACCTGTTGTGTGGTGCATATATGAAACAACTATTAATCTGGATAATGACATATCTGAGCACAACCATTGACCTCGTCTGAAAGAAATGTCGTTTACCCCAACATGTGACACTTCCTTATAGGTATGCAGTCCAATCTCGATTATCCTGTTTGTACAGGGCTATTACAAATGATTGAAACGATTGCATAAATTCATTGTAGCTCCATTCATTGACATATGGTCACAACACACTACAGATACGTAGAAAAACTCATAAAGTTTTGTTCGGCAGAAGCCGCACTTCAGGTTTCTGCCGCCAGAGCGCTCGAGAGCGCAGAGAGACAAAATAGCGACAGAAGCCGAGAAAGCGTATGTCGTGCTTGAAATGCACTCACATCAGTCAGTCATAACAGTGCAACGACACTTCAGGATGAAGTTCAACAAAGATCAACCAACTGCTAACTCCATTCGGCGATGGTATGCCCAGTTTAAAGCTTCTGGATGCCTCTGTAAGGGGAATCAACGGGTCGGCCTGCAGTGAGCGAAGAAACGGTTGAACGCATGCGGGCAAGTTTCACGCGTAGCCCATGGAAGTCGACGAATAAAGCAAGCAGGGAGCTAAACGTACCACAGCCGACGGTTTGGAAAATCTTGCAGAAAAGGCTAAAGCTGAAGCCTTGCCGTTTACAATTGCTACAAGCCCTGACACCCGATGACAAAGTAAAATGTTTTGAATTTTCGGCGCGGTTGCAACAGCTCATGGAAGAGGACGCGTTCAGTGCAAAACATGTTTTCAGTGATGAAGCAACATTTTTACTTAATGGTGAAGTGAACAGACACAATGTGCGAATCTGGGCGGTAGAGAATCCTCACCCATTCATGCAGCAAATTCGCAGTTCACCAAAAGTTAACGTGTTTTGTGCAATCTCACGGTTTAAAGTTTACAGCCCCTTTTTCTTCTGCGAAAAAAACGTTACAGGACACGTGTATCTGGACATGCTGGAAAATTGGCTCATGCCACAACTGGAGACCGACAGCGCCGACTTCATCTTTCAGCAGGATGGTGCTCCACCGCACTTCCATCATGATGTTCGGCATTTCTTGGAAAACCGATGGATCGGTCGTGGTGGAGATCATGATCAGCAATTCATCTCATGGCCTCCACGCTCCCCCGACTTAACCACATGCGATTTCTTTCTGTGGGGTTATGTGAAAGATTCAGTGTTTAAACCTCCTCTACCAAGAAACGTGCCAGAACTGCGAGCTCGCATCAACGATGCTTTCGAACTAATTGATGGGGACATGCTGCGCCGAGTGTGGGAGGAACTTGATTATCGGCTTGATGTATGCCAAATCACTAAAGGGGCACATATCTAATATTTGTGAATGCCTAAAAAAACTTTTTGAATTTTTGTTTGTGTGTGCAAAGCATTGTCAAAATATCTCAAATAATAAAGTTATTGTAGAGCTGTGAAATCGCTTCAATCATTTGTAATAACCCTGTATTACTATTGTAACTGACAACATTGTTAGATCAACATGGGAATACAAAGCTGTTATATAACTTGAGGCCTCATGTTCAACAGTGTCTGCTTGATAGCTTGAAACTCTCGAGCCTGCTAAAGCATTTTCTCCTGTCTCCACAGATTGCCATCTGTCCCACTTTACAGAGCAGCTAGGTTCTGATCTGCTTGTTCTAGATAATGCATGGGCATCCTACAGCCTTTGTCAACTTGTGGTTTCACCATCTTTCAACAATGTTCCATAGAGGCTCACGATAGAAGCATCTGCACAGCCAACCACATTCGCTGCTTCTGAGATGCACTTACCCAGCACCAGGCAAAACCATCTGCTCTTTGACAAAGTTATTTATGACATTTTTTCACATACTGTCACTAGAATGATAACCACTCATTTCTGATTGTATAGTTTCATTACTACATGACGTAACCACAGTGCCGCTGGGTAGCAAACCCTCCTCCTACGGAAGTGGGTATAATGATTTGGATCAACAGTGTATCTTCACAAAAAGGGTCTTTTGGTAAATTGTATAGTAATTAAATTTTTCTGCTTTGTTAAAGTTTATGTCGATACGCTATTGCCAGTTCAAGTGCCGTATTTCTTATGAAAAATTATTGTATTACGAAGCTCTGTACAGAATTCTGAGTTAATGAAGATTCATTTTATGCATCAAATCTTTTAATTATTTGTCTGTTTTTAAATATCATGTAACTACTGTACAAACATCACATTATAATTCCAATTGTTTGTAGAAACACAAGGACAGTTGAATGAGCTTAGTGTGATTTCTAGGTTATGAATTTAATCCAAATGCATAATTTTTATTGTTATAAGTTAATTTATCAAATGTACTTTCTTTCTAATTGCTTTGTTTTAATTTGATTTTTTAATTGTCTTTTATCTGCTTTAAACATGATTTCATAGTGTGTATTTTCCATAATTTCTCTGAGTAAATGTGAGGTTTTCAGAAATCTTCACTAAAGCTTTGTCTTACACTTCATAATGTTTGTTTTTGGTCCGTTTTTTTCCGTTTACTACCAATTTCTTATTGGTGTAAGGTAGTTCGTTTATTAAGTTTTGTCATACTTTTAATAACTTGAGACAGTTGTTTTTAAGTGATAGGCATTTTTGAGTTTTGCAACACTTTAAGCTGTGTGGCTTTTTACCGAAATGTGTATGTATCTGTCATGATGGTTCTTGCAACATAGTAGTGTGCTGCTATCTGGGCTGTAATACTGCAGTGGCTTTTAAATATTTAGGGAATGCTGATCTAGTTGCAGTTTGTGGGCTCCCATTCTTCACACACTTGATGAGATATTTTGGTTGTGACTTGGAATGAAATTGCATGGATTTTAAATTGTGTCATTCTCCTTACAGTAATGTTGTTACACTATTCTGTCCAGCTACTTAGTTACATATTTCTACTACAGTTCCTGTTGGTACTGCGCTCTTTGTGGATGGTTTACTTTAATCATAACAGAAAATATTTTGTTCTCTCAGTAACGCTTGCTGAGACAAAAATCATTACTATTATTATTCAAGTAAGAACAGAGCTCTGAATTCACAAAATACAATACTGCTACTCTCATGAAGCTTAAATCCTGACTCGACTATCCTATTTTAATAGTCTCATCACTGAAAATAAGCTTGTGTTGATTCTGAAGATTCTGTACAGAAATTAAGTAAAAGAACCCACAGTGATATGTTAAAATCGGATTTCAAATGTCAAAGGGAGTGAGAGATATTGGTATTAGTACTTTATTTTGACAAAGTGCCATTAATTGTTATAATGTGGTATTTATATGAGAACACCAAAACAAATATTATTAGTAACTGGTTATTACTGCCATCATCATATGATGTTCCCGACCACTTTTAGACGTTTTGTGCTGAAATATATCTGGTAAATGCCATAAAGGCTCTATGGACTATCTTCACATTATCACCATTGCTCTGCCCCCGGTAAATGAGTGGTCAGTGCAACAGACTGTCAATCCTGAGGGCCCGTGTTCGATTCCCGGCTGGGTCAGAGACTTTCTCCGCTCAGGGACTGGGTGTTGTGTTGTCCTAATCATCATCATTTCATCTCCATCGACGCGCAAGTCGCTGAAGTGGCGTCAAATCGATAGACTTGCACCAGGTGAGCGGTCTACCCGATGGGAGGCCCTCGTCACACGCCATTATATTACCATTCACTTAAAGCTAATATGGGTGGCATTGGCCAACCAAAAAGTTGTACGGAAAATCATTTTATACGATAATTGTTACCTTCCACTCCTGTCCAAAATGGTTCTTTTCAAAACCTGTACCGTTAGACATCTGTCAAGACTAACATTAGTGTTCACTTGAGGCCAAACTGAATCATAAATCAAGAAAGTATTATTCTAAATATTGTTATAAGAAGAATTAGAGTACTTTTTGTTTGAAATTACTTGAGTGAATGGAGGTTGTTGGAAGATGATACAGCTTTCATATAACGTTAAAAAAAGCTACTTTTCACTAAAATATAAAATTGTGGAAATAGTTTGCAGATTCATGCTACTTATTTGGATTTGTGTAAGTATTTGTGCTATTAAAATTTTTTATTTAAGTTTAATGTGGCTACGTTTACTAAGGGGAAATTAACTAGTGTGCCACATGCGACTGCAGGTGTAACTCTCTCATACATTTATACCCATAAATTTGTACAAGTTGTAGCTATACAGTTGCACATCGACATAGTTTCATATCTTAGGTTACAGTGCATGGCACGTGAGATAGATATATGTAATTCATACATTGTCTCATAAAGAACAGATTGAGATACACCAGTATCCTCCTGTGGTGGGTGCATTAGTTAACTCTATTCAGTTATACTCAGGTTAGTTGATTTTCAACAAATATTGCCATAAAGCATGTTATGGGACATTTCTTAAGTATTTGCATTACTACGAATAATTATGAGTAGACTGATCCTTTCACATCAGAAGTATTAGACATTAAATCAGTGATCGTTTTTGGGCCAGTGTTGACTATAATATCCATGAATATTGACGGAATACCTCCCTGCAAGCAACAACTCTTGCAAGACGTGCCGCACTAAGCACTGTGATATTTTGTGTGTTCAAGAAATACACACATACACCCAGCAGAGACGTCCTTCAGTTCCTGGAATAAAACTGGTTGCTGAAACACAACATGCACAGTATGGAAGCGCCATCCTTATAAGACCTGACCTTTAAGTCTGTAGTGTTCATCAGTCAGATGATAACAATATTGAAATTATTATTGTTGAGTAACAGTTGAGTCACATCAGCATATAAACCTCCAGCAACAGATTTTTTCTTCACCCCACCTGAACATTTTATTACAGGGAAAGCTTCTATTGTGGTATGTGATTTCAACATTCACAGCCATGTTTGGGGGATACACTCAAGAGGATCAAAATGGTGAGGTTGTCCTCCTGTGGGCTGAAACTTTCCATTTCTCACTCCTTCATGACAGCAAACTACCTCATTCTTTCTTCAGTGAATGCTAGCTATAATCCATATCTGCTTTTTGTTAGTGAAAGTATTTTTCATACCTGCACTAAATCCGTCTGTAAGCCCATACCGAATACACATCGACCTATTATGTGTCAAGTTCTCCCACAAGTAAGCCCTCAAGAAATCACTTTCACATGAAGGTACAACTTCAAAACGGCTGATTGGCAGAAATTATCAAAGTTATTACATGAGAAAATTGTAACTATAGCTCCTGTGATAGATCAATATAAAAATTTTGTTAATGTCGTTAATGACTCCTTCTGAGCATCAATTCTAAGGGGATGCAGAATGAACTATATCATGGGTATAACACCTGAAACGACCACTCTTCTTTAAGAGTATTACAGAAAGTTTGAAGAAGATCCTTTTAGTGCAGCCACATCAATTCATGCACAGAATGCCCTCTCTTCAATATCTGAGGCAAACAGAGAAGAATGGATACAATTAATGGCACTGGGACATGAGTAAAAGTAGTCAAAAGGCCTGGAGGCTATTACATCGCCTGAGTAATGATAACACTCAGGTCAACACATATTTTAATATTAAACCAGACCAAATTGCTCAACAACTCCCCATTAATGGCAGATCAAGTAAATCCAGAAATATAGAGAGGAAACAATTATTCAGGCAAACAGACCAAGAGAATAGTATCTTAGCTCCTTATTTCTCTGTTGAAGAATTGAATTCAGCCCTGAATAAATGTAAATAGGGAAAAGCAGCAGGACTGGATGACATTAGAGCTGAACAAATCAAGAAGTTTGGTTCCGCTAAAATGCTTTGGTTACTGCAATTTATGGGCAACTGTATTCGTGAGTGAAAGATCGCTAAAGTATGGCGAAAAATCAAGATTAATTGCCATACCGAAACATGGAAAGGATAGGAAAGATTATAGACCAATCTCTTTACTCTGTCACCTCCACAAAATACTGGAGAGGCTCATTCTTCAGAGAATGATTAAAAAGGCGAAGCCTCTTCTAATGCCACAGCAAACCGCTTTCGGAGAAGGGAAGAGCTGCACATCTCAGATATTAAACTTAACATATCGAAGATGGATATGAGAAATGGCACATTACAGGTGCTGTATTTATCCGTCTATCCACAGCTTGTGATGCGATCATCCATCGGCTCCTTCTGAATAAAGTTTGACATAGCTAAAGACTTCACATGCATGTGCAATATTAGAAACCTTCCCCAGAATTCCAAATTTTTTTGTGGAATTTTAGGGTAAGAAAAGTAGGTGGAGAACTCAGAAAAATGGGCTGCCACAAGGCAATGTGCTTGCACTGCTATTATACCAACGATCAACCTATCCCTGAAGGAGCTCGAAGCTTTATTTATGCTGTTGACTGCACTATCACTACTCAGGCTGACTGTTTTGAGACTAGAAGATGCGCCATCAAAATCTTTGGAAGAATTCACTATTTACTATTATGGGAATTACTTGATACCTAATCCTGCCATACTCATATCTGTGCTTTCCACCTCAAGAATAAACAGGGAAATAGATCCTTAAATATATCCTGGGGAGGTATCGTACTCGAACATAATCCTACTCCCAAATATCTTGTAGTAACACTGGATCACGCGTTAACATATAAAAAGCATTGCCTAAACACCAAAGAGAAAGTGGCAGCCAGAAATAAAACAGTGCGACAATTGACACATACGTCATGTGTGCGCTAATCCATGCACTGTGAGCTCAAGTGCGCCTGCTCTATGTTGTTCCACTGCATGTTCAGTATGGTACAAGTCCAGTCATGCCAGGAACGCAGATGAGGCTCTAAATGAGTCCTGTGGACAAACTCCATTGCCTCGCTGGCAAAGATCCTCCTGAAATGAGACGTCAGGTAGCTGCGATATACGAGAAAAGTAAGGCTACAACGAAGAACGCCCATCCACTATATGATGCAGAAATCAAGAAAGAGCTTCTTGACAACTACTGAGGCTCTCATCGAGAATCAATATGTGCCAAGGATCTCGCGACTGCGGGAGAAATGTCGGTATTTGGGAGAATGGATCGCTCCAAAGGATTTGATTACGGTCAAACACAATGAGATGCAAGACCAATCTGCTGTGTTCCTCATCACCAACCACCTGCACCATGCAAGACCTTATGAGAGATACACCAAATGCACTTGAAGTGTCCAATTTTTTGTCCCCTTTTGTGTAAAATTATGTCAACACTTATATATAATTTTGACATTTCGGTACTTTTGAAATGACAAATAAATAAATAAATAATGTAATAAAGGTAACAGTAAGAAAAAACTGTATTATTTGTTTTTAATGTCCACAGAAAAGAAGATTATTCATATGTTAGTAGAGGAAACATGACAAGGCAGCTTTTGGTACAGTGATACTAGCAACGAAATAAACCCAGCACTGCATCCTTTTTATGGTTAACTAGATGGAATGCCACAATCATAGGATTAACTCTCATCATCTTGCAGGTACGAAGATGCACAACCTACTTAATAGAAACAGTTTGATATTCCTTCTGACAAGAACAGGGAAAGTAAGGATTTGGTGGAAAATATTAGTACTCAGTGTATGAAAATTTAGCTAACACTAAAAGGATGATTGATAGTAGCAGCTAAGAGTTGTGCTTAAACAAAAAGAGAAACTAATGAAATCCTAGCATGAAACTGTATCAGCATCATTTTTGAGAATATAGGAGCTGCTGCAGTGCAGAACACCAGGTGGATTGTGGGCAAGATAGAGTTGATGGTTGCGTGATTGTTTGAGGGCCAATTTAGAGTCATGAATATAGTCAGGGAAGTCTGCAGTTATTGCAGTGCTAGTTTATATTGGGTCCTCCAGGAAAGATGAATTTGCCAGTCTCGATAGCAACAGGGATGGGTTGCCGCTTTGTGACAAGAGATAAAACACAAGTGAGGCTGTTGTAGATGGCACAAACCATGTCTGCTTTAGCACAAGTAAATAAAAAAAGACTCACAAGCATATCGGACTAAATCAACTCTACTGTACTAGGATATGCACCGAGCTATGATTGAGCACAGAAGGTAGAACTGTAAAGAAAAAAGAAAAGACAAAAGTTATTAATATCTAGGGATCCTTGTTTGATCTAGCACACCGAGTTGTACATTCTTAACCTTTCACCCTTTTGAATATGCCAGGGTATAGGTGAAGGGATATTGTTAGGGACATAAAATTACAGGGCAGCATAATTTGTTCAGATCTGAGGTTGGTTTATATTACAGTAACGGAATAAAAAAAAATCTCTATCCATAAGAAAAGGTTTGCTGGCCATTAGGTGACCCAGGGTAGTTGTCATATTCCATATCTGGCAGAACTGTTGAAGTAACATGCTCAGAAAAAGAAAATATTGGAAACACTTGGACAATCGTAATGGAAGGAGTCTTCAGAAATACTGTAGTAATAATAACACAAAAAGGCTGTGTTGATACTGAGGATAAATGTGGTAAGCAATAATTATTTTAACTGTGTGAATCAAAATTTATTAGAAGTACAAAGTGCCAATACATTTACCATGAGTATACTGATGCTGTGCAAAAATTAGAATATGTTTAAAAATGGTAGAAATTTGAAAATTTATTAGCCAGTTGTTAGTCCACAAGAGAAGAAATGAAAGAAGAAAATACAGTAAAGGGGACAAATTCAGAAACAAATGTGTACAGTGTTTTAGAAACTAGTATTCCATATTTTGAGAGGCAGTAGTACATATCATAACAAGAAAAACTGCATAGGTGACATGGGCTCTAAAATACTTGCTGTACCTTACGGTGAGATATAATGGAAAATGTAAACATTTACTTAAAAAATCATTACAGCCATATTTATTAATGTACAAATCTAAAATCTTGCATGTGTAAAAAAGGGAGCTGTGTTTAAACGGAAAAATGTTATAAAATATGCAGGAATATTATTTTGCCAGAAATTTGAATGGTTATAATAATGTGAGAAACCTAAAACAGAGAAAATGAGGTTCAAAAATTTTCTGCTCATACTTCTACATGTAATAAGCTTACCTCAGTTTTAAAATCGTCCATACTGATACATCCTCCAGATTTCTCTTCACATTTCTCTGGCCCATATTTGCAGGTCAGACATTGATCCATTAGCTTTCTTGACCCAGCTCTCGTCGCTGGTGTAAAAAGCTTTTGTTTTAAACACACCAGGATCTATACCAGCTCTATTCATCACTTCAGTTCTGCCATTATTTCCGTTGCTGTAACATCAAACTGCAACATAGACACCTACTTTGAGTACTTCAAGTCCACAGAATGTCTGAAGTTTCTGGTTACATCAGGAGATGAGTTTGGAAGGCAATAGAGGATCCAATTACCAGCAGCTGACAGTCCTTTGACAGTAGTGAAGGCGATTTCCAGCTGCCTACAAAAGTCAACCAGCTCATCCCATTTTTGAGAACTGCATTCACTCCAGGGCTCAATTTTGGCTGGCGCAATGTATTGCAGGAAAGTGAACAAATAACTTCAAATTAAGCCTGCTGGTTGTGTTTTATGTCCATTGAGCTAAAAAGCTACTAATTCCCGTAAGAACTGAAGCAAATATAGAAAGCGATATTTCTATTAAGACAAGAGTAAACTTTTTAAGGTTAGTTATAGCTACTTGGAAATTTGAAAATGGAGTTAATTTATAAAAAATGTAGGTAATATGTACGTTCTTTAATGGAAAATTATATGTCTGCTACAGTACCTAAATCACAAACTTTGATTTACAACAAGTTAGATTATGCACAGGACAAGTAGCTTCTGAAAATTCTCAAAAATGCGGATTTATATGCGTCGATATACGGTGAAATTTGGGGTGATCCACTCTTTGGCAGTAACTGTGAATAACAAACATTGATTTTCTGCGAAATAAGTTATCCAAAAACGCTCGCACAGGTAACTTACGAAAATACAGTTTTGTAAGCGACTGAAATTTCTCACAAGTAAAGTATTTCGCAAGTAATTATACAATGCAATTAGAGAAAGATTGTTTTCAAAAGGATAGGCCTACTCTTCTCAAAATTCTTATAAGAGCAAAACTGAGTTTAAGCTTAGAATTAACAATAACAGTAGGCGTTCATTGTGACACTCGCAATGTTCGAAATTCACAATAGACCAAAATACAAACGGATATTTATACAATCAATAATAGATTACGGTTAACTGACGTGATCAGTAAAATATGTGAATCTAGGATTTCAACTCGGCACTTCAGTCTCACACAAAGGAAAATTCCGAAGTCTACTTTTACATATAAACAAACATGCTAACTGCACAGGTTTTTAAGTTAGCTGTTTCTGTGCCAACTTCTACCCTAGCGTGCTACAGAAGAACATTTTAGCATGTGCTAATCAGTCTAAATATAGAAAAATGTGCAGCACCAACAGCACATATTCTGCTTTTTCCAGCTAGCTAGATATCTGGAAGTGCAATATGAGTTAGGAGTTTCAAGACCAGCACAGAGGAGAAAACCTCTGGTGTGTGTGTGTGTGTGTGTGTGTGTGTGTGTGTGTGTGTGTGTATCTGTAACACAATTCGTTAACTTTTTAACTATTAAAAACAGTCTTGATCACGATTTATTTGTCAAGGTGACCGGTTTCGACCACTACTGTGTTGATCTTCAGACCTACAAGTTGTATACAAAGCTTTAATTAGAGGGCTACATACATTAAAGAAAATACAGAAAGTTATAAAGCTATAAAACGATGAATTACCATTGAGTAGGAACCTCTTTCTGTTGGAGAATCACTACTGGAGAAACCAATGCACGTATTACTATATATAATGGAGGAATCGTTTTATAGCTTTATAACTTTATGTAGTTTCTTTAATGTATGTAGCTCTCTAATTAAAGCTTTGTATACAACTTGTAGGTCTGAAGATGACCACAATAGTGGTCTAAACTGGTCACCTTGATAAATAAATCGTGATCAAGACTGATTTTAATAGTAAATATTTGTAAGACATTGATCGCTGCCTCTCCCATAATGTATTCAAAAGTAATTAATTTATTGCCAAGTCATCTATTGGGAGATTGCAAGAAGTTTAGAGGTTTATGCACTAAAATTATGAAACTTAATTCCAAAATTTCTTTTAACAAACAATGCCTAATGAATCATGTGATTACTAATTATGTAACAATTAGTTTTAACACCAGATCAAACATAGAAAAATTTTTATGACAGAAGAGTAGCATTTTATGGATTAGATCTGAAATTAAACATGCATATAAAGAAAAAGATGCATTAAATCTTGAAATGTACAATTTACATTTAAAAATTAGCAGTCAGTTGTCACCATTAATATTTTCACAGTTACTTAACTTTACAGATGACAAAATTAATACAGTACGAGAAATTATTCTTAATAAGAACAATACAAAAATTGCAGCCCTTGTTGGTCACCAAAATGTGTGTTCATAAGATGTTTCACCAAATGTACATAACTTTTATCCAAGAGTAAGCAAACTAACCAAACTTACTTTTACTCCTGCAGAGACAACACTTTTAAACAAAGGCCTAAAATATAATTTAGCTCCAGAATTGAGCAATGCAAATATTAAACTTGTGATTGCTGACGTAAAGGTTGCTGCAAAACATGCACAATTAAGTAGGTCTGAAATATGTGACATTGCACGTAAAACTAAAAATGTCATTACTAATGAAAAAGATAAAAATAAACATCATAATGAATTAAAACTTGTAAAACAAATCAACCAGAAGTTAATAACTAATAAATCTATTGCAATCAGGGCAGATAAAGGGAATACTCTTGTCATTGTTAGTGAAGATGATTATGTTTTTGAGACTTTACAGTTTTTTGACGCTAATGTAATAACTGAGGTTAATAAAGATCCGACTTCAAGATTTCAAACAAATATTGAAAAGCTGATTAATGATAGTGACTCTTTACTTTCACCTAAAGGTAAAATAACACTTAAAATTATGAACCCCACCTTACCTAAGTTGAAATCACAAATCAAATTACACAAACCAAATTTACCAATTCATCCAATTGTTAATAGTACCAACAGTCCCTCTTATAACCTGAACAGAAAGCTTAATCAAATCTTAAAATTCTTTTACATTTATGAAGAAAATTATAGTATTAAAAACAGTTTTGAATTAACAAAATTAATTTATGATATGGATATTCCAAAAAACGCAAGGTTTGCATCGTTGGACATCACAAATTTTTACACGAATATACCTATTCAAGATACTATATTAACTTAACGTATCACAAAATCATGAGCCCCAAAGAAATGGTAGAATTCATTGAACTGTTAAGAATTACTCTAGATTTTAATTATTTTTCATATAATAATAAAATATACATACAGGAAGATGGACTTGCAATGGGGAATTCACTGGCTAGCACTATAGCACAAATAAAATTATATACTACAAAAGATGCATTGACGATACATTGCTATTATATAACCGTTCTAAGGAAGAAATTGATGCTTTCGCTAACAACTTAAATAATTTACACCCAAAACTTGTATTTACAGTAGAACACGAAAGTAACAATAGTATTAATTTACTGGTCTTCACAATTACAAACAAGAATGGAAAACATAATATTTCTATTTATAGAAAACCCACATCAACTGACATAACAATAAATGCTACATCATGCCATCCATTAAGATACAAAATGATATTTTTTAAAACTATGATACATACGATACTGAAATTACCTCCTCAACCTGATGCAATCCAGGAGGAAATTGATACATTAAAACAGATAGCAGTTGCTAACAATTATAATTCACATCAGGTTGATCTATTATATCAAAAATTACAAGAAACAAATGATGCTGTTATAAATTCCAGGAAGAGATTTACAAAAATGACATACATGGGACCTATTTCAGATAAAATAAATAAATTAATTAAGAACACAAGCGTGACAATAGCATTTAAAACTAATAACTCCCTGCAGATGAAACTGAAACACACAATTGGGGACTCAAATATATACCAAAAGTCAGGCGTTTACAAAATAATATGTAATGACTTTGAGAAACAGTATATTGGCCAAACTGGCCATAACTTTCTAACATGTTTCAAAGAACATACTACTGGTACTGCACGTACCAAATCAATATTTGGTCAACATCTTGATGGACACAATCATTCTGAGGGTTGCATTTCTAACAATTTGAAAATATTACATACTGTGCCAAAAGGACCACTGCTAAATATTTTAGAAGGAATTGAAATCTTATCACTTCACAAAAGTAATCCATTATCTGTTTTAAATGAACAACTTCAGTTCAAAGACAAACATTTCTTTGAGCGTTTCGATGATCTGCCTTTAGTCTGTTTACTCTTCTGTCCTTCGTTTTTTAAGATTATTAAGACTTTTAGGAAATATTTTATCTTTACATTGTAATTTTATTTCACCAAACTTTATTTTATGACTGACGATCTGTTTTAGAATTTTTGCTTATATGCTTTTAGACTGTATATTGCTAATTCACATCCTTTTATTTTTGACACTGTGGCTCATAATATTATAATTTTAAATTCCTTCCATTTTCATTATTTTTATTTGTTTATAAGACTGGCATATAACTTCATGAATAACAATGCCTTTTAAAAATTGTCACATGTAATTTACATACCAACTTCATTGACAATATTTCATATATATGGACAACTACTTCTATCGTATTTGTGCAGCATGTAGTATACATGTCAGCTAAAGATTATTGCAGCCTACTCATTGAAAATCGTTTCAATAAAGACATGTTGCTGCTCAATAATACATCGTTTGACGTGACACTCTTCGCCATTCCACTTTCGCAACAACTTTGTTGGAAAGAAGCCTGCTGCCACATCTTTGCACTGCCATTTGTCCTCACCATGGCAACCACTAGCTGGCCTATCGACTTTACAACAACTTCAGTGGAAAGAAGCCTGCTACCTCATCCTTGGAACAGTGTCCAACTTCACCATGGCAACCAGTGGTTCCAAGTGGTTCACTAACAGGGCATTCCATGTACTGCCAAACCGAAGTTCATTTATCCTACACGTTTAAATATTTTTAACGCTTCTTAATTGACAATAGCTGTTTAATAAGCTAAGTTTAGTGTGTATTTACTTTTAATTCTTGACAATATTCTTTTCATTAAGAAATTTAAAATTGTATTTCGACTTATAACTCATTGGTTAGTAATGACATCATGCCATCAGAAGGGGGCAGAGCCTCCATTATATATAGTAACACGTGCACTGGTTTCTCCAGTAGTGATTCTCCAACAGAAAGAGTTTCCTACTTAATGGTAATTCATGATTTTATAGCTTTATAACTTTATGTATTTTTTTAAATGTATGTAGCCCTCTAATTGAAGATTTCTATACAACTTGTAGGTCTGAAGATGACCACAGTAGTGGTCGAAACCGGTCACCTTGATAAATAAATCGTGATCAAGACTGTTTTTAATAGTGAATATTTGTAAGACATTGATGACTGCCTCTCCCATAATGTATTCAAAAGTAAATAATTCGTTAAGATTTTAAAAACTTCCATTATTGTCATCAGTGTCATCATCGTCATAAATCTCTTATGGCAACATAAATTTGTATGAAAGCTTAAAAATATCGTCAAAGTATGTATCAACAAAAAACTTTCAGTGCACGTCCCATTCCTCCCAGTCCACAATACTCGCTGTAAGAGTGACAAGAAACAGTGCGTAAATTATATATTTTCAACTCTGTCATGCTGCTGATTATAAGGTGTGCAATACTACTTTAGAATTTGCCCACTTACTGTCAAATGCATTTAGCCTCAATGTACACTACTGGCCATTAAAATTTCTACACCACGAAGATGACGTGCTACAGTCGCGAAATTTAGCCGACAGGAAGAAGATGCAGTGACATGCAAATGATTAGCTTTTCAGAGCGTTCACACAAGGTTGGCGCTGGTAGCGAAACCTGCAACGTGCTGACATGAGGAAAGTGTCCAACCGATTTCTCATACACAAACAGCAGTTGACCGGCGCAATCTGCTGAAACGTTGTTGTGATGCCTCGTGTAAGGAGGATAAATGCGTACCATCATGTTTCCGACCGTGATAAAGGTCGGATTGTAGCCTACCGCGATTGCAGTTTATCGTATCGCGACATTGCTGCTCGCGTTGGTCGAGATCCAATGACTGTTAGCAGAATATGGAATCGATGGGTTCAGGAGGGTAATACCGAAAGCCGTGCTGGATCCCAATGGCCTCATATCACTAGCAGTCAAGATGACAGGCACCCTTATCCACTTGACTGTAACGGATCGTGCAGCCACGTCTAGATCCCTGAGTCAAAAGATGGGGACGTTTGCAAGACAACAACCATCTGCACGAACAGTTCGACGACGTTTGCAGCAGCATGGACTATCAGCTCAGAGACCATGGCTGCGGTTACCCTTGACGCTGCATGACACACAGGAGTGCCTGCGATGGTGTACTCAATGATGAACCTGGGTACGCGTTTGGCAAAACGTCATTTTTTCGGATGAATCCAGGTTCTGTTTACAGCATCATGATGGTCGCATCTGTGTTTGGCGACATCGTGATCATTGGAAGTGTGTATTCGTCATCGCCATACTCACGTATCACCCGGCGTGATGATATGGGGTGCCATTGGTTACACATCTCGGTCACCTCTTGTTCGCATTGACGGCACTTTGAACAGTGGACGTTACATTTCAGATGTGTTACGACCCGTGGCTCTACCCTTCATTTGATCGCTGCGAAACCTTACATTTCAGCAGGCTAATGCACGACCAAATGTTTTAGGTCCTTTACGGGCCTTTCTGGATACAGAAAATGTTCGACTACTGCCCCGGCCAGCACATTCTCCAGATCTCTCACCAATTGAAAACGTCTGTTCAAATGATGGCCGAGCAGCTGGCTCGTCACAATACGCCAGTCACTACTGTTGATGAACTGTCGTATCGTGTTGAAGCTTAATGGGCAGCCGGATCAAGCTGTGTTTGACTCAATGCCCAGGCGTATCAAGACCGTTATTACGGCCAGAGGTGGTTGTTCTGGGTACTGATTTCTCAGGATCTATGCACCCAAACTTTGTGAAAATGTAATCACATGTCAGCTCTAGTATAATATATTTGTTCAATGAATACCTGTTTATCATCTACATTTCTTCCTGGTGTAGCAATTTTAATGGCCAGTAGTGTAATTGGGCCGTGGCTGGTTCGTCTTTTGCCTTGCATTAAACCTTGGTTGCTATTCTGTGCTCAGTGTCCTGCAGTTATCACGATCATGCTGCTATCCTCTCTCTCTGCAAGTGGCAGCAGCAGCGTGTATCGATATTTACATCCTTGTAGTATCTTTGGCCTCACACTTATAGTTTCAGGCTGTGCCATGCGGGCCATTGGTTGGTTTGCGTGGAGCAGCGAGGAAGTCTCTGTGGCGCGTGTCTGGCCGGGCCTGCTGGTGCGGTCCACATGCAGTCGGAATGTGATGGCCAGTTCCCATTGATACAGGATCCGTGGTTCACCGATCCCAGGCACGAAAGTTGAGTCTTTACTTAATCTACCAGCCAGCCTCACTTGTTCACATTGTGTCTTTGATGTCGTAGTGGACTGTTGGGACATTCCCGCAAGCAACAACGTGTGTTTTCAAGTTGGTGAAATTCTAGCTGCCCTCCTGTGTAGTTTAACTTAAATCGATTATTCTAGAATTGAAGTGCACCAGCGGAATCTTCTACCTTGTGGCCGATAACACCCCTGTTACCTGCCCTGGCCGTTGATGTAAACTCAGGCAGTGTATTTTCCTCGTCATGTTGTGGCTGTCCAGCATGGCATGTAGTTTAACGGTTGAAGATGTAATTCGTTGTGGGCGCCGATACCTTCTGCGTGTTCCATTGAACTCCCCATTGTGTGCTGGTCGGGTGGAGCGGAAGTTATCCTTTCTCTTGGTCCATTGACTGCCTGTCAGTTGGGTTGCCGTCGTATTGAGAATTGTTGTACCGACTGCATGTCTCACGTAAGTTAGCATTAGTAGTTGAGTTCCAGGCCGACCCCTGGAAACTTCTGAGCGCCGTTTGATGTGCTATTTTTTCTTATTTGTTCTTGTTGTTTGTTTATGCATGGCTTCTAGCCGACTTTAAATTAAAGTTGTTTTGCCCCTAAGGCGTGAGATTGTTTGGGCCTTTAACCTAATTTTGAGAAAAGTTTTGAGATAAGGCCCTCTGCCTTTTAAATTCAAATTTCTGTTTTTGAGTCTTCAGTTATTGGCCTTCAGCCGATTTTTTGCTGTTAAGGCATGAGATTGTTTTGACCTTCAGCTTAATTTAGAGAAATGTTTTAAGATGAGGCCTTCTGCCTTTTAAAATTCAAATTCTTCTTTTTGAGTCTTAAGTGGTTGGTCTTCAGCCAGTTTTAAATTAAAGTTGTTTTGCCATTGAGGAGTGAGATTGAATGGCGCATTTAGCCAGGAATTAAGTTCTAAAATTAATGTTTGGCTTCCTCTGTTTTTAATGTTTCCTTTACTCTTGTAATGTTTGTAAAATGAATAAAGTAGTATGTTCGAGTGCAACTGACAGCGACTCGTTTTGGCCCCTCTCCACAAATTAAACTATCGGTCCTGTAGTGCGGGTATAGCAGGGGATCTCCCTGGTAGCAGAGCATGATTTCGCTTGTGTTTGCTATTCCAGTTGCTGTCAGTCTCACTCTTGTTCTGTTTTTGTGTTCTGTGGAACCATATTGTTTAGGCTGTTACTTGTTTCAGGTGTTTATCGTAATGGCAGTCAGACAGTGTCTGCTAAGAAAGGACCACCTTGTTTACAAGTAGGCAATAAGGCGCCAAACGATTGAGGGCAGTGTTCCGGAGTTAGTAGCCCGTTTGCGCGCTGCCGTTCTTCATCCAGTTGACGTCACGTCGGCGGTGGTGGGTGAGACAGGAGCAGCAACTGAATTTTTGTTTGAGGCTGTTAGAGGCTTTGAGCAAACTATTTGTGTTTTGGAGGGAAGCCGACCTAGTGACAGTTACCTGGATAACAATGAAGTAACTTCCAGATGTTGTTTACACTTTTGAATCAATATACACAAAAATGGTTCAAATGGCTCTGAGCACTATGCGACTTAACTTCTGAGGTCATCAGTCCCCTAGAACTTAAAACTACTTAAACCTAACTAACCTAAGGACATCACACACATCCATGCCCGAGGCAGGATTCTACCCTGCGACCATAGCGGTCACGTGGTTCCAGACTGAAGCGCCTAGAAGAGCACGGCCACACCGTGCACTGATGACACTACACTACAAATTACACACACACACACACACACACACACACACACACACACACACACAAACACACACACACACACACACACACTGTCTCTGTACTCTTCCCATCTATTGCCATTTCCTATTTCCTACCTGTCACTATCTCATACTACCCAATCTTGTTTAACCTAAGATTTCACCATTAATGAACTCCGATGAACGGTCGTATTACTAAACGTTTGTTGCATTTCTGTAAAAGGCATTTGTGTATTGTATTTGTGCACTATTTATTAGTATTTTTCCTGGAAGAAAGCCACACATTATCATTAAAGTATTCACTTAGCTTTTGTAATCTGTGATTCTAATGTTTATTTTTAACATCAAACATCGGAAGAACAGAAGATCATATTACATTTTTTCTATAGAATATGTAAGTGAAACATTTGTTTAAATATTGAGATGCGTTGTCTAACACGTAAGCTATGTATTATCTTTGTAATGGTGAGATACCTAAACAAGATGTGATGTTATTTCCAACTTGTAATGTCATCTTTGAAAATGATGTATTTAGTATAACAGAGTAAACAACATGTAGGATTGCTTCATCGTGATATCCTATACAATAAAAAAAATAAAAATAAAAAAAACCAACTGAAATCCTGATGATGAAGCTATGACAACAAAAAAAGCACGCTAATGAAGGGACAGTAAACTGATTTTAGCATTACATTTTTCCACTTACGTTACTGGACTGGTTTTGCCAGAAATGTCCCCTAAGGCAACCATAATACAGAAGACACGTTTCTGGTGGGAACATGGGGTTCTCGAAAGTCAAATTGTGAAGCCATGAGTCTGAAACACGCCTTATAGCACAGCTGTTCAGAAGCTCAACAGACTGCTTTGGTTGAGTCTATTATTTTTTTCATTCCTCCTAGCCGTTTATGATTTTTCTTTTCATCTAAGTGATTCGTTTCACCTACATTTCAGGACCCGTCCTCAATAGGCGACACTGATTATTTTTCGCAATATTCACACGTATATTACAATGATTTTGTTCACAGCTATTATATTTGCAGCAAGTGCGGTATATTATTTTTCCCAAAAATATTCCGTCATCAGCTGCACAAGTGGATTGCTGTATTGCTTTAACAGGTTTCGACAGATTAATATGTCATCTACTGAAGTTCAGTAATGGCTTATAACACAGGTACGCAGACGCCTATACCTTTGTCAGTGAAGTAATAAGGCTCCAGTTTCAAAAGGCTGTAGGAAGAGAACCACTGCTCACAATGGCGTCATATTTTAACAGGAATATTATTGACGGAGGGGGAAACGTCAAGGATATAAAAACGTTAAAGAAAATTTTACTAATAGATGGCGAAATAAGCGTCTTAACGTAAGTGGGGTCGGTTAAAAATGGCAGATGACTCACAATACGAAGGCCATTTTTTAAACTGCAGATTATACTATCCACACTGTTCAATGTGAATGAATGCGCAAGTTCTATAGTCAACAGTTGAGGCATTGTTGGTTAGTTGAGCCCATCCACCACCACAAGGTCGTACAAAAGTGGCTAGGAAAAATAGGCTTTTAATTGTCCTGAGGTTGAAAACCGCATAAAAAGAGTAAGGACATCGGTTTTCTAATTCCCTTAAGGCAGGCGCAAGGCATTTTCAGTGTGCTGTCCACCGCTTTCTGCTGCAAGTTGAAACTGAGAAACAGCATATTCCACAACAGGTCGAAGTGTCTCGGGGGCAATGTTCAGAATGCGTTGCGCAATGCGTGCTTTCTTCAAGTCAGCTACGTTCGTCATAGGAACACTGAACACATCATTCACATAACCCCACAGCCAGAAGTCCCACAGATTAAGACCAGCTGATCTGGACGGCAAGACTGTAGAGAAATGTCGGCTGATACTTCTAGCATTTCCGGAAAACTTCTGCAGCAGTGTGCAGTGTGTGGAGGAGCGCCATCTTGCATGGATACGATTCTACCCACACACCCACACTGTTGAAGGGTTGGAAAGACGTTGGTGCAAACCAGTGCCTGTACAGGTAACAGTGTTTGTAGGACTCGTCTCCTCGAAAAAACACGGTCCTTTTTAAACAATATTCCGTAACTGCAATCGATTTCCTATCAAATGGCCAATCAACTCAGTTTTTCCCGCCAATTTTCAGGTGAGATAAAAGACAGGGGTAGCTGGGGGTTTCCCAGAAGTTAATAGTTTCCATAGTTAATTAACTAGTCAATCAAGCTGATATTAAGTGCTTGTATCGGTGAGGGAAGTTCCCAGAAAGGTAAAAGGGAGGGGAGGGGTAGGGGTTTCTCTCAAATACTGGTTAGGCCAGTATTACAGTGTGTCAAACAAGTTTGTCAAACAAGGTCGTCAAACAAATTAGTCACACAAGTTTGTCAAACGAGTTTGTCAAACAAGTTTGTCAAACAAGTTTGTCAAACAAGTACGTCAAAAAGTTTGTCAAAACAGTTTGTCAAACAACTAAGATTCCTTGCTACAGGAGAGGGTTAGGTTAGGTTAGCTTAGGTTACGTCTCCAATGTTCTTAATCTATTTTTGTATTCAGGGTGCCTCACATTGTAAAGCGCCTCATCAGCGTCATACATCTCTATCAATTTTGTAGTTGTGGACACACACCAATTGTATTTACTGGCAATGTCGTACAACTACAGACGACAGAACGCTGCAGTGATGATGTTAGCGCTCCATGTGGCAATATGTCACATTGCAGTGAGCAGAAAACAAGCGACTTCTTTGATCAATTCTACAGAGAGGCCCTAGATTTGATCAAATATTGGACGACATTTGACAAAGTTCCGTATTATACCATCAAATACCCTTGACAAAGGGTTTTGACAAAGGGTTTAGATGAACTGTTTTGACAAACTGTTTTGACAAACTGTTTTGACAAACTGTTTTGACAAACTGTTTTGACAAACTTTTTTGACAAACTGTTTTGACAAACTTTTTCGACAAACTGTTTCGACAAACTGTTTTGACAAACTGTTTTGACGAACTGTTTTGACAAACAGTTTTTGTGAAAACAGTTTTTGTCAAAACAATTTTTGTCAAAATAGTTCGTCAAAACAGTTCGTCAAAACAGTTCGTCAAAACCCTTTGTCAAAACCCTTTGTCAAAGGTATTTGATGGTATAATAGGGAACTTTGTCAAATGTCGTCCAATATTTGATCAAATCTAGGGCCTCACTGTAGATTTGGTCCAAGAAGTCGCTTGTCTTCTGCTCACTGCAATGTGATATGTTACCACATGGAGCGCTAACATCATCACCACAGTGTTCTGTCGTCCGTAGTTGTACGACATTGCCACTAAATACAATTGGTGTGTGTTGATAACTACAAAATTGATAGAGATGTATGACGCTGATGAGGCGCTTTACAACGTGAGGCACCCTGAATACAAAAATAGATTAAGAAGATTGGAGACCGAACCTAAGCTAACCTAACCTAACCCTCTCCTGTAGCAAGGAAACTTAGTGTTACTGTGAGCCTGTCTTCTGCAGATGTAGCAGTTCTTAAGTGAGTATTGTGATTTGTGATGTGAGGACACACTTCACTGAGCACATACAGAGACGTATGCTCATCCATTCTTTAGTAATTGATGTACGACGTGACGTCCTCCACTATAAGCTCATGCAACAAGTTTTGTTGAACACTTTTATCGTATCATCATAAAACTCAAAGCTTCACCCAGGTATGTTTCCTTTTTTCCCCTGCTTCTCTTCCGCATGTGCACACAGTGCAATTGTGGTACATGCAACTGCTGCGGTTAATAACAAGTTGTTGTTGTCAGCCATCTTGAACTTTGACGAAAAATATGATGACAGTGTAATACCCGTTCTACCACTACATCAAAGATCTTGGTCAAATATATTTGATGGAATATTTGATCACATCTTTGATCAAATCTTTGACAAAGAAATTTGATAGTGTAATACTGGCCTTAACCCCAGGGAGTCATGACCCACTTAGCAGAACGATAGGTTAAGAATCTGTCAATCGAAATGACAAATGAATCCAGGGGGTCATAATCTTAGCAGAACAATGGGTTAAGAACCTCTCAATCAAAAAAGAACAATAGTTTGCCCACTGAATGTACACTTGCTCCTGATGTAGGCAACCTGCACTAGCAAATTGCGCTGATTCTCTCTGTGCCCCCCTACGATTTCGTCAACCCGCACCACACAGTCAACTTTGCAGAAAGAGGTGGTTTTGGTTGATGTAAATGCGGTTTTTTCGTTACCTACATTCTGAAAGTCTGCGTATTGACATGTACTTGGGGAGACAAATGGGACTCGACTGCCCACAGAATGTTCCATGGCCACTTGCTGTCAATTTCCATGCGAACAAGACATTTCAGAGTGAACGTTTGTCTTGCTGGCACGTCAGCAGCAAGCAGCTCATGAACATGGGCAATTTTGAACGGACAGCAATGCAGCATGTTTCGTTGGATGTTACAAACCATACTCACAGGTGTGTCCAGCGTTCGCACAACTTCCCATTCACTGCGTGTTCGCACACCACCTCTCGATCCCTGCTGCAGTGCTGTGGCCAAATCTTCGTCAGACGTCAGATCAACCAACTGCTTTCCTCCCTCTAGAACCCTATCAAACATGCCTGGAATAGACTGAAAAGGGCTGTTTATGGACGACGTGACCCATCAACCACTCTGTGGCATCTACGCCGTATCGCCGTTGAGGAGTGGGGCAATCTGGACCAATAGTGCCTTGATGAACTTGTTGATAGTCTGCCACGACGAATACAGGCATGCATCCTTGCAAGAGGACCTGCTACAGGGTATTAGAGGTACCGGTGCGTACAGCAATCTGCACCACCACCTCTTAAGGTCTCGCTTTACGGCGGTACAACATGCAAAGTGTGATTTTCATAAGCAATAAATGATGTTTATGTTGATCTCTTTTCCAATTTTCTGTACAGGTTCAGGTACTCTCAGAACCGAGGTATGCAAAACTTTCTTTGATGTGTGTATGAAGCTGGTGACAAAGGATTAGAAATTGGAGGAAGAAGAGTAGGATGCTTAAGATTCGCTGATGACATGGTCCTTCTAGCCACAGGGGAAAAAGAATTACAGGATTTGGTGGACACCATTGCAACTAACGGAAAAAAATATGGAATGAAAGTTAACACAAAATAAACAAAAGTATTGGCAATAGGAGGAAATAAGGAAATAAAAATTGTGCTGAATGGAGAAACACTAGAACAGGTGCAAAATTTTAAGTATCTTGGAAGCAGGATAGACACCGACTCGACGTGCACCACAGAAATTGAAACAAGGATAGCAATGGCAAAAAAGGCGTTTTATAAGAAAAGGAGAATCTTCTGCAGCGGTCTGGACAGAGAACTCAGAAAGAGACTCATAAAATGTCTTGTATGGAGTGTTCTTCCATATGGCGCTGAAACATGGACTATGAGGAAAAAAGACAGAGAAATGCTGGAGGCTTTTGAGATCTGGACATGGCGGAAGATGGAAAGAATAAGTTGGATGGACAGAGTAAAAAATGAAGAGGTACTGAGAAGAGTGGGAGACAAAAGACAGTTACTAGATGTAATAAAGAGAAGAAAAAGAAATTGGATTGGGCATATATTAAGAAAGAATGACGGACTGATAAAAACAGTTATAGAAGGTTATGTAGAAGGGAAAAGGAAGCGAGGAAGGAAGAGATTCCAGATACTGGGTGACATGAAGGACGGTACGACATACAGCAGCCTTAAGAAGGAAGCAATGGTTCACAGAAAATGGAGAGGCAAAGGACCTGCTAATATAGCAGATAACTGATGATGATGAAGCTGGTGCTCGTAATGTTTAGGCTAATCAGTGTATGTTCTTTGCATGTTTGTCCGTCTGCAGCATTTTCGCTTTAGCAAATCTCTCATACGCACACCATGCTTCTGGAGGGAAGGAGATCGAAAATAAATAAGCAGACGAATATTAGAGTTTGTTCAGGGGCAGCTCCGTCAATATGGCACGTGCTGGCCTGCATGTTATTGTGATACCGCGTTAGGCGGAGAGGCAATTTCGCAGCCAATCTGCGCGGCGCTCTCCATTTCCGACGGCTGAACGGCGACGGCCGACCGCCGGCTCGGCTCGGCTCGGCTCGGCTCGTGTTTCAGCTAGCGGCGCCGAGGCCCCCCCCCCCCAACCAGCAGCGGCGGAAGGAAATCACTCGGCCCCGGGCGGTCCACCCCTCCCCCCTTCTGTCGATAACAGCCCGGCCCATGGGGGCGAAAAGAGCAATTACCGACGCAGCGCACGTAGCCTCCACTGCGTGGACCGTTATTTATATTGCCAGAATCAGCAGCGCCCGAAGCCGCTCAACTGGAAAGGCTGCCAGGCGAGCGAGGGTCCAGCTTCAACGAAGCGAAGGTAGCTGCAGGCGACAGAATGTCCGGGGTGAGAGGGGGCAGTTCATTACCTACCCGTTCGTAGCTCAGTTGTAGAATTCCTATTGGGGTAGAGGCCAATAGTTAACATGAATAAAATATACTAATGTGACAGTGACGTCTAACTACCACCAGCTACTGAATCAACTTGTATTTACTGTAAATTATCTCACGATGGAAATTAGATCATATTGAACAAATCATGGATGAAAACAAATTAAACAAACTGTACACTGTTCTTAGATATACTACACTGGTAAGATTGGCTCTCAGCTCTTAATGTTAAGATGATGTGAAGTTAGATTTAATTATGCCCCTGGATAAGCAAATGGTAAATGCGATCTGACTGCATTCCTATAATCTCTTTTGTGTCTGAAATAATACGTACTTCGGACACCACCACCGAGAAACTACCCAAACAACATGCAAAAAGACAAATAACCAATAAAGAATCGTAAGCAGAACTGCACGGATGCTCAGTGGATGGCAAGAACACGATCCAACAACTATTTCTCAACTCTACTGTCGCTGCTGCAAGTTTTACAATACCGTCTACCAGCGTGCTGGCTCCGTCGATACTGTTGGGGCGACGACTGCAGCTGCATAGTCGCTGAATTACGATGAGTCTCTCAAATATCTTGAGCAGAATAAACTACTCAGAAACTTCTAATACCACAAGGCCTATATTTCCTCTAAATGGTATACAACGCTTTCAAGACTGCCTCAACAACCCTTAAAGCCATCGGCACACGGACCATGCTGTCGAACGTTAGCGTTGAGCATGCCAAGTTCAACGTGCTGCTGAACGCTCAGCAACGATGCGACTCGTGCATACGGTACGTGGGCCCCAACGTGGTATACACGATCGCAGCGCACTCCAGCGGCAGTTGAGGGATGCTTCTAGTTCGTAAATCACACTGTTTAGTCAACGGGCGCGCTTAAAATTCCCACGTTAGCTCTATTAAAACGCACATTTCCTCCATCGTCCACGAAAAGGAAAGTACCATGTCCAGTCAATAAGGGCACAGGATTATAAAAGTTCCATTACAAACTGTGCATTACAAATTTGGAATACTTCTCCGCATGAGATAAACATTACTTCATCATTCCGACATTTTAGTAAAACCCCAAGGTCAGTCTTACTTGATCACTGTTCCTACCCAGTAGCAGAATCTTTGCAACGCGTGAATTACAAAGCGTAAAAGAAAAAGGAGCAAAATATCTTTATACAAGTAGCGCAAGCTGTCCTGTAGATCAAGCCAATCGAACAAAGTCACCCCTCAAAAAAAGGTGAAATTGTATTTACATAACATGAAATATTATAGGTTATTCATATATTAAACTAATAATAAAGTATCAAAACCTAATAAAAACGCAAATGTTACGAAAAAAAATTGGTTGTATCAGGACGCGAACCACCGCCCCCAACAAGAAAAAACTCCGTATAGGACAGAGACGCTATTCATTACGCTAAACCAACATCACACCTTTCGTTGCAAATCGTAGTATTTTACCACTTGCTAAAAACCTTAATTATAGTTATGTTACTAACTGAAATTTAATTACAACAAATTTTACCATGAACAATGCGTTTTGGGTGGATCTTCAGTGTGTTGCTACCTTCAAATAGCCTACTGTCATTATACGCAAGTTACAATAAATCATTTGCCACGACTATGATGTTTCTCGTTATTTTATTGGAACGAATCACACAGTTAACAACGGGTTATGCAGGATTCTCAAATTTCTGGTGCTCGGCATGGTATGTATACATATAGGCTTGAAATGAATGCCAATATGGCGCCTCACTGTACTGAAGGGAGACAGCGTGCATGTGACGTAGGTGGCGTTGCGCCATCTCATTGGTCAACGCTCAGTCGCACGCTCAGAATATCTGACAAGCCAGATGTTGCTCTGCACGTTCGGAAAGACTACCGAACGTGCTATTCCACGCTATGACGTCAGAAACTCGGCACGCTCAACGCTCAACATTCGGAAGCACTGTCCGTGTGCCGACGGCTTTAAGGTGCAGCCCAGTGTGTCTTGTACTAACGTGCAGTACCAGTATGATAGCTCTGTGCACTGGTTGACTACTTCCAATGGTGACTGCCGGCCTATAAGGCGGAATCAACTGCAATTATACAGGGTTATTACAAATGATTGAAGCGATTTCACAGCTCTACAATAACTTTTTTATTTGAGATATTTTCAAAATGCTTTGCACATACATACAAAAACTCACAAAGTTTTCTTAGGCTTTCACAAATGTTCGATATTTGCCCCTTTAGTGATTCGGCAGACATCAAGCCGATAATCAAGTTCCGCCCACACTCGGCGCAGCATCTCCCCATCAATGAGTTCGAAAGCATCGTTGATGCGAGCTCGCAGTTCTGACACGTTTCTTGGTAGAGGAGGTTTAAACACTGAATCTTTCACATAACCCCAGAGAAAGATATCGCATGGGGTTAAGTCGGGAGAGCGTGGAAACCATGACATGAATTGCTGATCATGATCTCCACCACGACCGATGCATCGGTTTTCCCATCTCCTGTTTAAGAAATGCCGAACATCATGATGGAAGTGCGGTGGAGCACCATCCTGTTGAAAGATGAAGTCGGCGCTGTCGGTCTCCAGTTGTGGCATGAGCCAATTTTCCGCGGGCTACGCGTGAAACTTGCCCGCACGCGTTCAACCGTTTCTTCGCTCACTGCAGGCCGACCCGTTGATTTCCCCTTACAGAGGCATCCAGAAGCTTTTAACCTCGCATACCATCGCCGAATGGAGATAGCAGTTGGTGGATCTTTGTTGAACTTCATCCTGGAGTGTCGTTGCACTGTTATGACTGACTGATGTGAGTGCATTTCAAGCACGACATACGCTTTCTCGGCTCCTGTCGCCATTTTGTCTCACTGCGCTCTAGAGCGCTCTGACGGCAGAAACCTGAAGTGCGGCTTCAGCCGAACAAAACTTGATGAGCTTTCTACGTATCTGTAGTGCGCACGCTGGACGCTCTCTGTCTGCTCGACGAACCCCTCTCTCTCTCACCTGGCACCCGGCGGTGTTCCATTGTTTTCGAAATAACGTAACTGCAAATCGTCACAATGGACGCATTTCTCTCGGAAACGTTTACATTTATCTTCTGGCAGTTAAAGTGGCATGATGAGCCTTACGGGCGCACCACTCTGTACGTAATACAAGCATCTAAGTTGTTGCAGTCGATAAGTAAGTAGTACAGCAAGTCAAGTTTTAGTTTTTGAAAACTCAATTTTTGGCCGCTTTTGCTGCCTTGTAGTTGACCTAGGACCTTAAGATTTGGCACGAACCGAGCTCTGGCAGCCACATTACACAAGAAAAAGCGAGAAGTGGTAACGTGTAGAAAAAATGGTCAGTATAGCAGAATTCGGGCGGACGTTGTCGTGGATTAGTATGACTTAGTCTGCCTGTTCGTTGATCTCGGAGTGCATCTGCAAGGCGTCTCAGTTGTTAACAGTAAACGTCAGCAGTGATGCTTTACACCTGGTGGAAGAGGTAAGCAGTACATCACACCGCCGCTGTTCCACCTGATACATAACTTTATCTTTTATGGATGCGCACAGGTCTTCGTACGGGGACATGCTGCTTTGTTTGAGGTCAACCATTCGTTTCTTTTCCTTATGTTAGCGTAAAGACACATCTTCTTGTCACCAGTTACGAGACACGATAGGAATGGTCTGTGTTATTCACGAGCCAATTGATGACAAGCAAGCAGAGATTCACATATGGCCGCCGGCTCATTTTTGTCGGCTTACAGTATGCGGTACCCATACATCCGATTTTTCGAACCTTCCTGATTGCGAACAAATGTCGCACGATGGTGGAACGATCACTGTGCATCAGAGTGACGTGAATCACTGTGGATTAATGTGTTTAAACGACCTTCATCAATCCTTAACGGTCTTCCTGAACGTGTAAAGTCACTAATGTCAGAACGATGCTCCTTAAAACGACAAAACCATTTTCTTGACGTACTCTGTCCAGTGGCATTATCCCCATAAATGACGCAAACATTGGTGGCTGCCTCCGCTGCTGTTACCCCTTTACTGAACTGTAACAGAAGAATATCTCGGAAACGTTCCGATTTCTGCACTTGGTTCTCCATTTTCTAGCGTCCACATCTGCAATCGCTATATCCGAATACCAATAGGTAAGCTGAAGTAGCAATAGTGTAGAGTAAATAGTAAATGGCAATCGATAAATAAACCCATAGGAACCGGAATAGCAACATGCGAAACAAAAACTGTACGAACTTATGCACCAACCTAGTAACTTATATTATTTAATGGCTAACACGTGCACTGTCCCATGTGCAGAGACAATAACTGGATTTTCAGTATTATATATAATTATTGACCGACTTTAGAAATTTAAAACGCTGACAATCTATTCATTAAGCGCTATAATGTTATGTTAAAGGTTCAACGCAGTAAGTCAAATATAACGGTCATACACAAAGTACGTGCTTGGGACAGCCTAACTCACGCCGCGGATATTAACCGGACTATATTCTTTTGATATCTCAGAATGAGTGCACTTACCCACTTCCAACAAAGTTTACCCGTAACTTCAAACCTTCCCAAAGTTTTTAATGCTGATACACCCCGCCTACCCCCGAAATAATGAAACGAAGGAAGGTTAATGCTTAATAAATTTTCGCTGTTCATCCAGTAAAACCTCATGCATGACGTTTAAATTTATTACTTCTTTACGGTTAGGTCTATCTAATCACAACAGATTTTGCATAGAATACCCGCACATACCACTGAGTGTACCTGCAAACTTATATAACCGTACGATACGTAGTTCAGAAGATATATTGAGATGTATGTTCAGCCAGCTTCTCCTTAAAACGGGGTACAAATGAGCCACAGAGTATACTCATCCCAAGTTTGACGACGAGAACACTCAGATTTCAACAAACTTTATACATAATTTCAAATCTTTTGTAACAGTTTTCACTTGTCTGTGGTGAGTAATCCGAAACTATTGAAACCAACATGACTAGGGTTTTGCGTCTTCAATCATAAACGCCTTATATGGTCAACGTCAAATATTTAACACATTAAATCATTTGTAAAGGAATCACATATTTGAATTAGTTTTATACATGAGAATTCGATTCTTTAAAGAATCTGGACGGAGGGGGATACTTGTGAGAGAGGAATTTGCGTAGATAATCGTTAAAATATAGTACAGCATCAAAATTTGGTGCTTTCATTTGAACAAACATGGTATGGTAACAATGAAGTAACTTCGAGATGTTGTTTACACTTTTGAATCAATATACACAAAAATGGTTCAAATGGCTCTGAGCACTATGCGACTTAACTTCTGAGGTCATCAGTCCCCTAGAACTTAGAACTACTTAAACCTAACTAACCTAAGGACATCACACACATCCATGCCCGAGGCAGGATTCTAACCTGCGACCATAGCGGTCACGTGGTTCCAGACTGAAGCGCCTAGAAGAGCACGGCCACACCGTGCACTGATGACACTACACTACAAATTACACACACACACACACACACACACACACACACACACACACACTGTCTCTGTACTCTTCCCATCTATTGCCATTTCCTATTTCCTACCTGTCACTATCTCATAATACCCAATCTTGTTTAACCTATGAGTTCACCATTAATGAACTCCGATGAACGGTCGTATTACTAAACGTTTGTTGCATTTCTGTAAAAGGCACTTGTGTATTGTATTTGTGCACCATTTATTAGTATTATTCCTGGATGAAAGCCACACATTATCGTTAAAGTATTCACTAAGCTTTTGTAATCTGTGATTCTAATGTTTATTTTTAACATCAAACATCGGAAGAACAGAAGATCATATTACATTTTTTCTATAGAATATGTAAGTGAAACATTTGTTTAAATATTGAGATGCGTTGTCTAACACGTAAGCTATGTATTATCTTTGTAATGGTGAGATACCTAAACAAGATGTGATGTTTTTTCCAACTTGTAATGTCATCTTTGAAAATGATGTATTTTAGTATAACAGAGTAAACAACATGTAGGATTGCTTCATCGTGATATCCTATACAATAAAAAAAATAAAAATAAAAAAAACCAACTGAAATCCTGATGATGAAGCTATGACAAAAAAAAAGCACGCTAATGAAGGGACAGTAAACTGATTTTAGCATTACATTTTTCCACTTACGTTACTGGACTGGTTTTGCCAAAATTGTCCCCTAAGGCAACCATTATACAGAAGACACGTTTCTGGTGGGAACATGGGGTTCTTGAAAGTCAAATTGTGAAGCCATGAGTCTGAAACACGCCTTATAGCACAGCTGTTCAGAAGCTCAACAGACTGCTTTGGTTGAGTCTATTATTTTTTTCATTCCTCCTAGCCATGTATGAATTTTCTTTTCATCTAAGTGATTCGTTTCACCTACATTTCAGGACCCATCCTCAATAGCCAACGCTGATTATTTTTCGCAATATTCACACGTACATTAGAATGATTTTGTTCACAGGTATTATATTTGCAGCAAGTGCGGTATATTATTTTTCCCAAAAATATTCCGTCGTCAGCTGCACAAGTGGATTACTTTAATGCTTTAACAGGTTTCGACAGATTAATATGTCATCTACCGAAGTTCAGTAATGGCTTATAACACAGGTACGCAGACGCCTATACCTTCGTCAGTGAAGTAATAAGGCTCCAGTTTCAAAAGGCTGTAGGAAGAGAACCACTGCTCAGAATGGCGTCATATTTTAACAGGAATATTATTGAAGCAGGGGGAAACGTCAAGGATATAAAAACATTATAGAACATTTTACTAATAGATGGCGAAATAAGCGTCTTACCGTAAGGGGGGTCGGCTAAAAATGGCAGATGACTCACAATACGAAGGCCACTTTTTAAACTGCAGATTATACTATCCACACTGTTCAATGTGAATGAATGCGCAAGTTCTATAGTCGACAGTTGAGGCATTGTTGGTTAGTTGAGCCCATCCACCACCACAAGGTCGTACAAAAGTGGCTAGGAAAAATAGGCTTTTAATTGTCCTGAGGTCGAAAACCGCATAAAAAGAGTAAGGACATCGGTTTTCTAATTCCCTTAAGGCAGGCGCAAGGCATTTTCAGTGTGCTGTCCACCGTTTTCTGCTGCAAGTTGAAACTGAGAAACAGCATATTCCACAACAGGTCGGAGTGTCTCGGGGGCTATGTTCAGAATGTGTTGCGCAATGCGTGCTTTCTTCAAGTCAGCTACGTTCGTTATTGGAGCACTGAACACATCATTCACATAATCCCACAGCCAGAAGTCTCACAGATTAAGACCAGCTGATCTGGACGGCCAGACTGTAGAGAAATGTCGGCTGATACTTCTAGCATTTCCGGAAAACTTCTGCAGCAGTGTGCAGTGTGTGGAGGAGCGCCATCTTGCATGGATACGATTCTACCCACACACCCACACTGTTGAAGGGTTGGAAAGACGTTGGTGCAAACCAGTGCCTGTACAGGTAACAGTGTTTGTAGGACTCGTCTCCTCGAAAAAACGCGGCCCTTTTTAAACAATATTCCGTAACTGCAATCGATTTCCTATCAAATGGCCATTCAACTCAGTTTTTCCCACCAATTTTCAGGTGGGATAAAAGACAGAGGTAGCTGGGAGTTTCCCAGAAGTTAATAGTTTCCATAGTTAATTAACTAGTCAATCAAGCTGATATAAGTGCTTGTAATGGTGAGGGAAGTTTCCAGAAAGGTAAAAGGGAGGGGAGGGGTAGAGATTTCTCTCAAATACTGGTTACGCCAGTATTACAGTTTGTCAAACAAGTATGTCAAAGAAGTTTGACAAAGAAGTTTGTCAAACAAGTTTATCAAACAAGTTTGTCAAACATGTTCGTCAAACAAGTTTGACTAAAAAATTTGTCAAACAGGTTTGTCAAACAAGTATGTCAAACAAGTTTGTCAAAACAGTTTGTCAAACAACTAAGATTCCTTGCTACAGGAGAGGGTTAGGTTAGGTCTCCAATCTTGTTAATCTATTTTTGTATTCAGGGTGCCTCACGTTGTAAAGCGCCTCATGAGCGTCATACATCTCTATCAATTTTGTAGTTGTCGACACGCACCAATTGTATTTACTGGCAATGTCATACAACTACATACAACAGAACGCTGCAGTGATGATGTTAGCGCTCCATGTGGTAACATGTCACATTGCAGTGAGCAGAAGACAAGCGACTTCTTTGATCAAATCTACAGCGAGGCCCTAGATTTGATCAAATATTGGACGACATTTGACAAAGTTCCGTATTATACCATCAAATACCTTTGACAAAGGGTTTTGACAAACGGTTTTGATGAACTGTTTTGACGAACTGTTTTGACAAACTGTTTTGACAAACTGTTTTGACAAACTTTTTGACGAACTGTTTTGACAAACTGTTTTCACAAACTGTTTTGACAAACTGTTTTGACAAACTGTTTTGAATAACTGTTTTGACAAACTGTTTTGACAAACTGTTTTGACAAACTTGTTTTGACAAACTTGTTTTGACAAACTTGTTTTGACAATTTGGTTTTGACAAACTTTTTTTGACAAACTTGTCTTGACAAACTTGTTTTGACAAACTGTTTTGACAAACTGTTTTCACAAACTGTTTTGACAAACAGTTTTTAACAAAACAGTTTTTGACAAAACAGTTTTTGACAAAACAGGGAACTTTGTCAAATGTCGTCCAATATTTGATCAAATCTAGGGCCTCACTGTAGATTTGATCCAAGAAGTCGCTTGTCTTCTGCTCACTTCAATGTGACATGTTAGCACATGGAGCGCTTACATCATCACTGCAGCATTCTGTCGTCTGCAGTTGTACGACATTGCCAGTAAATACAATTGGTGTGTGTCGACAACTACAAAATTGATAGAGATGTATGACGCTGATGAGGCGCTTTACAACGTGAGGCACCCTGAATACAAAAATAGATTAAGAAGATTGGAGACCTAACCTAAGCTAACCTAACCTAACCCTCTCCTGTAGCAAGGAATCTTAGTGTTACAGTGAGTCTGTCTTCTGCAGATGTAGCAGTTCTTAAGTGAGTATTGTGATTTGTGATGTGGGGACACACTTCACTGAGCACATACAGAGATGTATGCTCATCCATTCTTTAGTAATTGATGTACGACGTGACGTCCTCCACTATAAGCTCACGCAACAAGTTTTGTTGAATGCTTTTATCGTTTCATCACAAAACCCACAGCTTCACCCAGGTATGTTTCCTTTTTTCCCCTGCTTCTCTTCCGCATGTGCACACAGTGCAATTGTGGTACATGCAACTGCTGCGGTTAATAACAAGTTGTTGTTGTCAGCCATCTTGAACTTTGACGAAAAATATGATGACAGTGTAATACCCGTTCTACCACTACATCAAAGATCTTGGTCAAATGTATTTGATGGAATATTTGATCACATCTTTGATCAAATCTTTGACAAAGAAATTTGATAGTGTAATACTGGCCTTAACCCCAGGGAGTCATGACCCACTTAGCAGAACGATAGGTTAAGAATCTGTCAATCGAAATGACAGATGAATCCAGGGGGTCATAATCTTAGCAGAACAATGGGTTAAGAACCTCTCAATCAAAAAGGAACAATAGTTTGCCCCCTGAATGTACACTTGCTCCTGATGTAGGCAACCTGCACTAGCAAATTAGGCTGATTCTCTCTGTGCCCCCCTACGATTTCGTCAACCCACACCACACAGTCAACTTTGCAGAAAGAGGTGGTTTTGGTTGATGTAAATGCGGTTTTTTCGTTACCTACATTCTAAAAGCCTGCGTATTGGCATGTACTTGGGGATACAAATGGGACTCGACTGCCCACAGAATGTTCCATGGCCATTTGCTGTCAATTTCCATGCGAACAAGACATTTCAGAGTGAGCGTTTGTCTTGCTGGCATGTCAGCAGCAAGCAGCTCCTGAACATGGGCAATTTTGTACGGACAGCAATGCAGCATGTTTCGTAGGATCTTACAAACCGTACTCACAGGTGTGTCCAGCGTTCGCACAACTTCCCATTCACTGCGTGTTCGCACACCACCTCTCGATCCCTGCTGCAGTGCTGCGGCAAAATCTTCGTCAGACGTCAGATCAACCAACTGCTTTCCTCCCTCTAGCACATTTCACTTCATAAGGTCTTTTCGACTTTTGTAATAATTTTCTCTAGACCCTTAGCAGTCATCAAACCAATGCCTTTTTTCATAACCCATAACTTTCCCCCCTTCTTGCAGCAGTGTACCGTAGGTCTCTAGAAGAGCGTAGCGTTTCAAAGGATTGGAAAAGGGCACAGGTCATCCCGTTTTCAAGAAGGAACGTCTATCAGATGTGCAGAACTATAGACCTATATCTCTAACGTCGATCAGTTGTCGAATTTTGAGTATAATGACTTTTCTGGAGACTAGAAATCTACTCTGTAGACGATCGTGTGAAACCCAGCTCGCGCTATTCGTCCACGGGACTCAGAGGGCCATAGACACGGGTTCCCAGGTAGATGCCGTGTTTCTTAACTTCCGCAAGGCGTTCGATACAGCTCCCCACAGTCGTTTAATGAACAAAGTAAGAGCATATGGACTATCAGACCAATTGTGTGATTGGATTGAAGAGTTCCTAGATAACAGAACGCAGCATGTCATTCTCAATGAAGAGAACTCTTCCGAAGTAAGAGTGATTTCAGGTGTGCCGCAGGGGACTGACGTAGGACCGTTGCTATTCACAATATACATAAATGACCTTGTGGATGACATCGGAAGTTCACTGAGGCTTTTTGCGGATGATGCTGTGGTATATCTAGAGGGTGTAACAGTGGAAAATTGTAATGAAATGCAGGAGGATCTGCAGCGAATTGACGCATGGTGATTGAATCTCAATGTAGACAAGTGTAATGTGCTGCGAATAGATAGAAAGATAGATCCCTTATCATTTAGCTACAAAATAGCAGGTCAGCAACTGGAAGCAGTTAATTCCATAAATTATCTGGGTGTAGGCATTAGGAGTGATTTAAAATGGAATGATCATATAAAGTTGATCGTCGGTAAAGCAGATGCCAGACTGAGATTCATAGGAAGAATCGTAAGGAAAAGCAATCCGAAAACAAAGGAAGTAGGTTACAGTACGCTTGTTCGCCCACTGCTTGAATACTGCTCAGCAGTGTGGGATCCGTACCAGATAGGGTTGATAGAAGAGAGAGAGAAGATCCAACGGAGAGCAGCGCGCTTCGTTACAGGATCATTTAGTAATCGCGAAAGCGTTACGGAGATGATCGATAAACTCCAGTGGAAGACTCTGCAGGAGAGACGCTCAGTAGTTCGTTACGGGCTTTTGTTGAAGTTTCAAGAACATACCTTCACCGAGGAGTCAAGCTGTGTATTGCTCCCTCCTACGTATATCTCGCGAAGAGACCACGAGGATAAAATCAGAGAGAGTAGAGACCACACAGAAGCATACCGACAATCCTTCTTTCCACGAACAATACGAGACTGGAATAGAAGTGAGAACCGATAGAGGTACTCAGGGTACCCTCCGCCGCACAGCGTCAGGTGGCTTGCGGAGTATGTATATAGATGTAGATGTAGAATGTTAAGTGTCCAGAACTTCTGTAGCGATAATGGAGCACAGTAACCGTTCCTGTGAAAGATTTTTAGCAGTAGCACGCGATCTTTCATTGAGACAGTCTTGTTGGACGCCTCGTGCGCAAACCGAGAAATAGCCATGTGCTGGGCGTCTACCAGTGTGCATATTCTGACGCTCATGGCGCCATTCATTGGTGAAACTTTCGTTACTTATTTTTTTGTTCCATGACTTTTCGATCTGTGTAAATAATACACTGTTCAAACTTGACATTATTCTCAGCTGTGGTTCTCTTTCTACAATGTATCGAAACTGGAACTTCAATTATCGGCGCAGCCGAATAAAAATAAGAGATGGAAGATAAGTAAGTAAACTGTTCATTATTTTAAAACTGATCGCCATAACTATTAACATACACACATCACAAAAACTTTTGCATCAGCCCAGTTCCTAGAACTCCTGAAGATAGACGGTGCCTGTGGCTATTGTATCACAGACACAGTCCCTTTGACTGTTCAGAGATGTCACTAGACCGACCTAAAGATGTAGACAACCATGCATGAGCAGTGCCTATTAGACGGAGGGGGTCCGACAGCCGATCAGTTCCAGTCATTCCATTAGGAAGGAGGTACACGGCTCGTGTTGTATGTAGTTGAAACATGCCTAGACGGTCAATAATAAGGTTCGTTCGCATCCGCATTGTGCCGGGAAGGGCTCTCAACAAGGGAAGAGTCCAGGCATCTCAAAGTGAGCCAAAACGATGTTGTTCGGACATAGAGGAGATACAGAGAGACAGGAACTGTCGATCACATGCCTCGCTCAGGCCGCCAAAGGGCTACTACTGCAGTGGATGACCGCTACCTACGGATTATAGATCGGAGGAATCCTGACAGCAACGACACCATGTTGAATAGTGTTTTTCGTGCAGTGACAGGACGTCGTGTTACGACTCAAACTGTGCGCAATAGGCTGCATGGTGCGCAACTTCACTCCCGATGTCCATGACCAGGTCCATCTTTGCAAAGAGGACACCGTGCAGCGCAGTACAGTTGGGCCCAACAACGAGGCAAATGGACCATTCAGGATTGGCGTCACGTTCTCTTCACCGATGAGTGTCGCATATGCCTTCAACCAGACAATCGTCGTATTTGGAGGCAACCTTGTCAGGCTGAACGCCTTAGACACTGTCCAGCGAGTGCAGCAAGGTGGAAGTTCCCTGCTGCTTTGGGGTGGCATTATGTGGGTCCGACATACGCCGCTGGTGGTCACGGAACGCACCGAAATGGCTGTACAATACGTGAATGCCATCCTACGATCGATAGTGCAACCGTATGGGCAGCATATTGGACTTCATGGACGGCATTTCTCGCCCCCATCGTGCTCATCTTGTGAATGACTTCCTTCAGGATAACGACATCGCTCGACTAGAGTGGCCAGCATGTTCTCCAAACATGAACCCTATCGAGCATGCCTGGCATTGATTGAAAAGGGCTGTTTATGGACGACGTGACCCACCAACTGCTCTGTGGCATCTACGCCGTATCGCCGTTGAGGAGTGGGGCAATCTGGACCAATAGTGCCTTGATGAACTTGTTGATAGTCTGCCACGACGAATACAGGCATGCATCCTTGCAAGAGGACCTGCTACAGGGTATTAGAGGTACCGGTGCGTACAGCAATCTGCACCACCACCTCTTAAGGTCTCGCTTTACGGCGGTACAACATGCAAAGTGTGATTTTCATGAGCAATAAATGATGTTTATGTTGATCTCTATTCCAATTTTCTGTACAGGTTCAGGTACTCTCGGAACTGAGGTATGCAAAACTTTCTTTGATGTGTGTATGAAGCTGGTGACAGAGGATTAGAAATTGGAGGAAGAAGAGTAGGATGCTTAAGATTTGCTGATGACATGGTCCTTCTAGCCACAGGGGAAAAAGAATTACAGGATTTGGTGGACACCATTGCAACTAACGGAAAAAAATATGGAATGAAAATTAACACAAAATAAACAAAAGTATTGGCAATAGGAGGAAATAAGGAAATAAAAATTGTGCTGAATGGAGAAACGCTAGAACAGGTGCAAAATTTTAAGTATCTTGGAAGCAGGATAGACACCGACTCGACGTGCACCACAGAAATTGAAACAAGGATAGCAATGGCAAAAGAGGCGTTTTATAAGAAAAGGAGAATCTTCTGCAGCGGTCTGGACAGAGAACTCAGAAAGAGACTCATAAAATGTCTTGTATGGAGTGTTCTTCTATATGGCGCTGAAACATGGACTATGAGGAAAAAAGACAGAGAAAGGCTGGCGGCTTTTGAGATCTGGACATGGCGGAAGATGGAAAGAATAAGTTGGATGGACAGAGTACAAAATGAAGAGGTACTAAGAAGAGTGGGAGAGAAAAGACAGTTACTAGATGTAATAAAGAGAATAAAAAGAAATAGGATTGGGCATATATTAAGAAAGAATGACGGACTGATAAAAACAGTTTTAGAAGGTTATGTAGAAGGGAAAAGGAAGCGAGGAACGAAGAGATTCCAGATACTGGATGACATGATGGACGGTACAACATACAGCAGCCTTAAGAAGGAAGCAATGGATCGCAGAAAATGGAGAGGCAAAGGACCTGCTAATATAGCAGATAACTGATGATGATGAAGCTGCTGCTCGTAATGTTTAGGCTAATCAGTGTATGTTCTTTGCATGTTTGTCCGTCTGCAGCATTTTCGCTTTACCAAATCTCTCATACGCACACCATGCTTCTGGAGGGAAGGAGATCGAAAATAAATAAGCAGACGAATGTTAGATCTTGTTCAGGGGCAGCTCTGTCAATACGGCACGAGCTGGCCTGCATGTTATTGTGATACCGCGTTAGGCGGAGAGGCAATTTCGCAGCCAATCTGCGCAGCGTTCTCCATTTCCGATGGCTGAACGGCGACAGCCGACCGCCGGCTCGGAACGGCTCGGCTCGGCTCGTGTTTCAGCTAGCGGCGCCGAGGCCCCCCTCCCACCCAGCAGCGGTGGAAGAAAATCACTCGGCCCCGGCCGATCCACCGCTCCCCCTTTCTGTCGATAAGCAGCCCGGCCCCTGGGGGCGAAAAAAGGAATTACCGATGCAGCGCACATAGCCCCCACTGCGTGGACCGTTATTTATATTGCCAGAATCAGCAGCGCCCGAAGTTGCTCAACTGGAAAGGCTGCCAGGCGAGCGAGGGTCCAGCTTCGATGAAGCGAAGGTAGCTGCGGGCGACAGAATGTCCGGGGTGAGAGGGGGCAGTTCCTTACCTACCCGTTCGTAGCTCAGTTGTAGAATTCCTATTGGGGTAGAGGCCAATAGTAAACATGAATAAAATATACTAATGTGACAGTGACGTCTAACTACCACCAACTACTGAATCAACTTGTATTTACTGTAAATTATCTCACGATGGAAATTAGATCATATTGAACAAATCATGGATGAAAACAAATTAAACAAACTGTACACTGTTCTTAGATATACTACACTGGTAAGATTGGCTCTCAGCTCTTAATGTTAAGTTGATGTGAAGTTAGATTTAATTATGCCCCTGGATAAGCAAATGGTAAATGCGATCTGACTGCATTCCTATAATCTCTTTTGTGTCTGAAATAATACATACTTCGGACACCACCACCGAGAAACTAACCAAACAACATGCAAAAGGACAAATAACCAATAAAGAATCGTAAGCAGAACTGCACGGATGCTCAGTGGATGGCAAGAACACGATCCAACAACTATTTCTCAACTCTACTGCCGCTGCTGCAAGTTTTACAATACCGTCTACCAGCGTGCTGGCTCCGTCGATAC
This sequence comes from Schistocerca piceifrons, assembly GCF_021461385.2. NCBI lineage: Eukaryota > Metazoa > Arthropoda > Insecta > Orthoptera > Acrididae > Schistocerca > Schistocerca piceifrons. Next base: position 69,078,834 of record NC_060148.1, on the reverse strand, counting down.
TGTTGGGGCGACGACTGCAGCTGCATAGTCGCTGAATTACGACGAGTCTCTCAAATATCTTGAGCAGAATAAACTACTCAGAAACTACTAATACCACAAGGCCTATATTTCCTCCAAATGGTATACAACGCTTTCAAGACTGGCTCAACAACCCTTAAAGCCGTCGGCACACGGACTGTGCTGTCGAACGTTAACGTTGAGCGTGCCAAGTTCAACGTACTGCTGAACGCTCAGGAACGATGCGACTCGTGCATACGGTACGTGGGCCCCAACGTGGTATACACGATCGCAGCGCACTCCAGCGGCAGTTGAGGGATGCTTCTAGTTCGTAAATCACACTGTTTAGTCAACGGGCGCGCTTAAAATTCCCACGTTAGCTCTATTAAAACGCACATTTCCTCCATCGTCCACGAAAAGGAAAGTACCATGTCCAGTCAATAAGGGCACAGGATTATAAAAGTTCCATTACAAACTGTGCATTACAAATTTGGAATACCTCTCCGCGTGAGATAAACATTACTTCATCATTCCCACATTTTAGTAAAACCCCAAGGTCAGTCTTACTTGATCACTGTTCCTACCCAGTAGCAGAATCTTTGCAACGCGTGAATTACGAAGCGTAAAAGAAAAAGGAGCAAAATATCTTTATACAAGTAGCGCAAGCTGTCCTGTAGATCAAGCCAATCGAACAAAGTCACCCCTCAAAAAAAGGTGAACTTGTATGTACATAACATGAAATATTATAGTTTATACTTATATTAAACTAATAATAAAGTAATAAAACCTAATAAAAACGCGAATGTTACGAAAAAAATTGGTTGTGTCAGGACGCGAACCACCGCCCCCAACAAGAAAAAACTCCGTATAGGACAGAGACGCTATTCATTACGCTAAACTAACATCACACCTTTCGTTGCAAATCGTAGTATTTTACCACTTGCTAAAAACCTTAATCGTAGTTATGTTACTAACTGAAATTTAATCACAACAAATTTTACCATCAACAATGCGTTTTGGGTGGATCTTCAGTGTGTTGCTACCTTCAAATAGCTAACTGTCATTATACGCAAGTTACAATAAATCATTTGCCACGACTATGATGTTTCTCGTTATTTTATTGGAACGAATCACACAGTTAACAACGGGTTTTGCAGGATTCTCAATTCTCTGGTGCTCGGAACGGTATATATACATATAGGCTTGAAATGAATGCCAATATGGCGCCTCACTGTACTGAAGGGAGACGGCGTGCATGTGACGTAGGTGGCGTTGCGCCATGTCATTGGTCAACGCTCAGTCGCACGCTCAGAATATCTGACAAGCCAGATGTTGCTCTGCACGTTCGGAAAGACTACCGAACGTGCTATTCCACGCTATGACGTCAGAAACTCGGCACGCTCAACGCTCTACATTCGGATGCACGGTCCGTGTGCCGACGGCTTTAAGATGCAGCCCAGTGTGTCTTGTACTAACGTGCAGTACCAGTATGATAGCTCTTTGCACTGGTTGACTACGTTCAATGGTGACTGCCGGCCTATAAGGCGGAATCAACTGCAATTATACAGGGTTATTACAAATGATTGAAGCGATTTCACAGCTCTACAATAACTTTTTTATTTGAGATATTTTCAAAATGCTTTGCACACACATACAAAAACTCACAAAGTGTTTTTAGGCTTTCACAAATGTTAGATATTTGCCCCTTTAGTGATTCGGCAGACATCAAGCTGATAATCAAGTTCCTCCCACACTCGGCGCAGCATCTCCCCATCAATGAGTTCGAAAGCATCGTTGATGCGAGCTCGCAGTTCTGACACGTTTCTTGGTAGAGGAGGTTTAAACACTGAATCTTTCACATAACCCCAGAGAAAGAAATCGCATGGGGTTAAGTCGGGAGAGCGTGGAGACCATTACATGAATTGCTGATCATAATCTCCACCACGACCGATCCATCGGTTTTCCCATCTCCTGTTTAAGAAATGCCGAACAACATGATGGAAGTGCAGTGGAGCACCATCCTGTTGAAAGATGAAGTCGGCGCTGTCGGTCTCCAGTTGTGGCATGAGCCAATTTTCCGCGGGCTACGCGTGAAACTTGCCCGCACGCGTTCAACCGTTTCTTCGCTCACTGCAGGCCGACCCGTTGATTTCCCCTTACAGAGGCATCCAGAAGCTTTAAACTGCGCATACCATCGCCGAATGGAGATAGCAGTTGGTGGATCTTTGTTGAACTTCATCCTGGAGTGTCGTTGCACTGTTATGACTGACTGATGTGAGTGCATTTCAAGCACGACATACGCTTTCTCGGCTCCTGTCGCCATTTTGTCTCACTGCGCTCTCGAGCGCTCTGACGGCAGAACCCTGAAGTGCGGCTTCAGCCGAACAAAACTTGATGAGTTTTTCTACGTATCTGTAGTGTGTCGTGACCATATGTCAATGAATGGAGCTACAGTGAATTTATGAAATCGCTTCAATCATTTGTAATAGCCCTGTACTAGTAGTCAATGCAATGCCTATCGTGGACGCTGATGTCCTACTGCAGCTGCAGACTCCAGATCGTACACAGCACAGTATTCAGAATCTAAGTCCCTCTCTCAGAGCTGCCGAACTTTGCGACTGTCCGCTTTCACGGAGCAAGACGCTCTCCTCACCTGCCTCGCTCTACCCGATGCTCTTGCGACAATCTTGCTGCCAAACTCTAATCAGGCTATCCCGATGCTGCAGAGGCCTCCCACCTCTCCCTCGCGGAGTGATACAATTTCTCCACCTATCCAAAAATTTCTCTGTTCAAACAGCAGGCGTTGACCCTCCGCGTTTCCTGCACTTTCTTATGAACTGCTAAAACATCGCTCGACCTGGCGGCGCCAGTGCGTACGCTGGACGCTCTCTGTCTGCTCGACGTTTCCCCTCTCTCTCTCACCTGGCACCCGGTGGTGTTCCATTGTTTTCAAAATGACGTAACTGCAAATCGTCACAATGGACGCATTTCTCTCGGAAACGTTTACATTTATCTTCTGGCAGTTAAAGTCGCGTGATGAGCCTTGCGGGCGCACCACTCTGTACGTAATATAAGCATCTAAGTTGTTGCAGTCGACAAGTAAGGAGCACAGCAAGTCACGTTTTAGTTTTTGAAAACTCAATTTTTGGCCGCTTTTGCTGATTTGTATTTGACCTAGGACCTTAAGATTTGGCACGAACCGAGCTCTGGCAGCAAAATTACACAAGAAAAAGCGAGAAGTGGTAATGTGTAGAAAAAACCGCAGAAAATCTTTCGTTAAATACATTTGTTTTCGAAATGCCGTAACTGCAAATGGTCACAATGGACGCATTTCTCTCGGAAACGTTTACATTTATCTTTTGGCAGTTAAAGTGGCGTGGTGAGCCTTGCGGGTGCACCACTCTGTACGTAATATATGCATCTAAGTTGGTGCAGTCGACAAGTAAGGAGCACAGCTGGTCAAGTTTTAGTTTTTGAAAACTCAATTTTTGGCCGCTTTTGCTGCCTTGTAGTTGACCTAGGACCTCAAGATTTGGCACGAATCAAGCTCTGGCAGCCACATTACACAAGAAAAAGCGAGAAGTGGTAATGTGTTGAAAAAACCGCAGAAAACCTTACGTTACATAGATTTGTCTTCGAAATGACGTAACTGCAAATTGTCACAATGGACACATTTCTCTCGGAAACGTTTACATTTATCTTCTGGCAGTTAAAGTGGCGAGATGAACCTTGCGGGTGCACCACTCTGTACATAATATAAGCATCTAAGTTGTTGCAGTCGACAAGTAAGGAGCACTGCTGGTCAAGTTTTAGTTTTTGAAAACTCAATTTTTGGACGCTTTTGCTGCCTTGTAGTTGACCTAGGACCTTACGATTTGGCACGAACCGAGTTCTGGTAGCCACATTACACAAGAAAAAGCGAGAAGTGGTAACGTGTAGAAAAAACCGCAGAAAATCTTACGTTTAATACATTTGTTTTCGAAATGACGTAACTGCAAATCGTCACAATGGACGCATTTCTCTCGGAATCGTTTACATTTATCTTCTGGCAGTTAAAGTGGGGAGATGAACCTTGCGGGTGCACCATTTTGTACGTAATATAAGCATCTAAGTTGTTTCAGTCGACAAGTAAGAGGTACAGCAAGTCAAGTTTTAGTTTTTGAAAACCCAATTTTTGGCCGCTTTTGCTGCCTTGTAGTTGACCTAGGACCTTAAGATTTGGCACGAACTGAGCTCTGGCAGCCACATTACACAAGAAAAAGCGAGAAGTGGTAATGTGTAGAAAAAATGGTCAGTATAGCAGAATTCGGGCGGGCGTTGTCGTGGAGTAGTATGACTTAGTCTGCCTGTTCGTTAATCTCGGAGTGCATCTGCAAGGCGTCTCAGTTGTTAACAGTAAACGTCAGCAGTGATGCTTTACACCTGGTGGAAGAGATAAGCAGTACATCACACCGCCGCTGTTCCACCAGATACATAACTTTATCTTTTATGGATGCGCACAGGTCTTCGTACGGGGACATGCTGCTTTGTTTGAGGTCAACCATTCGTTTCTTTTCCTTATGTTAGCGTAAAGACACATCTTCTTGTCACCAGTTACGAGACACGATAGGAACGATCTGTGTTATTCAGGAGCCAATTGATGACAAGCAAGCAGAGATTCACATATGGCCGCCGGCTCATTTTTGTCGGCTTACAGTATGCGGTACCCATACATCCGATTTTTCGAACCTTCCCGATTGCGAACAAATGTCGCACGATGGTGGAACGATCACTGTTCATCAGAGTGACGTGAATCACTGTGGATTAATGTGTTTAAACGACCTTCATCAATCCTTGACGGTCTTCCTGAACGTGTAAAGTCACTAATGTCAGAACGATGCTCCTTAAAACGACAAAACCATTTTCTTAGCGTACTCTCTCCAGTGGAATTATCCCCATAAATGACGCAAACATTGGTGGCTGCCTCCGCTGCTATTACCCCTTTACTGAACTGTAACAGAAGAATATCTCGGAAACGTTCCGATTTCTGCACTTGGTTCTCCATTTTCTAGCGTCCACATCTGCAATCGCTATATCCGAATACCAATAGGTAAACTGAAGTAGCAATAGTGTAGAGTAAATAGTAAATGGCAATCGATAAATAAACCCATAGGAACCGGAATAGCAACATGCGAAACAAAAACTGTACGAACTTATGCACCAACCTAGTAATTTATATCATTTAATGGCTAACACGTGCACTGTCCCATGTGCAGAGACAATAACTGGATTTTCAGTATTATATATAATTATTGACCGACTTTAGAAATTTAATACGCTGACAATCTATTCATTAAGCGCTATAATGTTATGTTAAAGGTTCAACGCAGTAAGTCAAATATAACGGTCATACACAAAGTACATGCTTGGGACAGCCTAATTCACGCCGCGGATATTAACCGGACTATATTCTTTTGATATCTCAGAATGAGAGCACTTACCCACTTCCAACAAAGTTTACCCATAACTTCAAACCTTCCCAAAGTTTTTAAAGCTGATACACCCCGCCTACCCCCGAAACAATGAAACGAAGGAAGGTTAATGCTTAATAAATTTTCGCTGTTCATCCAGTAAAACCTCATGCATGACGTTTAAATTTATTACTTCTTTACGGTTAGGTCTATCTAATCACAAAGGATTTTGCATAGAATACCCGCACATAATACTGAGTGTACCTGCAAACTTATATAACCGTACGATACGTAGTTCAGAAGATATATTGAGATGTATGTTCACCCAGCTTCTCCTTAAAACGGGGTGCAAATGAGCCACAGAGTATACTCATCCCAAGTTTGACGACGAGAACACTCAGATTTCAACAAACGTTATACATAATTTCAAACCTTTTGTAACGTTTTTCATTTGTCTGTGGTGAGTAATCCGAAACTATTGAAACCAACATGACTAGGGTTTTGCGTCTTCAATCATAAACGCCTTATATGGTCAACGTCAAATATTTAACACATTAAATCATTTGTAAAGGAATCACACATTTGAATTAGTTTTATATATGAGAATTCGATTCTTTAAAGAATCTGGACGGAGGGGGATACTTGTGAGAGAGGAATTTGCGTAGATAATCGTTAAAATATAGTACAGCATCAAAATTTGGTGCTTTCATTTGAACAAACATGGTATGGTAACAATGAAGTAACTTCCAGATGTTGTTTACACTTTTGAATCAATATACACAAAAATGGTTCAAATGGCTCTGAGCACTATGCAACTTAACTTCTGAGGTCATCAGCCCCTAGAACTTAGAACTACTTAAACCTAACTATCCTAAGGACATCACACACATCCATGCCCGACGCAGGATTCTAACCTGGAACCATAGCGGTCACGTGGTTCCAGACTGAAGCGCCTATAAGAGCACGGCCACACCGTGCACTGATGACACTACACTACAAATTACACACACACACACACACACACACACACACACACACACACACACAAACACACACACACACACACACACTGTCTCTGTACTCTTCCCATCTATTGCCATTTCCTATTTCCTAGCTATCACTATCTCATACTACCCAATCTTGTTTAACCTATGAGTTCACCATTAATGAACTCCGATGAACGGTCGTATTACTAAACGTTTGTTGCATTTCTGTAAAAGGCATTTGTGTATTGTATTTGTGCACTATTTATTAGTATTATTCCTGGATGAAAGCCACACATTATCGTTAAAGTATTCACTTAGCTTTTGTAATCTGTGATTCTAATGTTTATTTTTAACATCAAACATCGGAAGAACAGAAGATCATATTACATTTTTTCTATAGAATATGTAAGTGAGACATTTGTTTAAATATTGAGATGCGTTGTCTAACACGTAAGCTATGTATTATCTTTGTAATGGTGAGATACCTAAACAAGATGTGATGTTATTTCCAACTTGTAATGTCATCTTTGAAAATGATGTATTTAGTATAACAGAGTAAACAACATGTAGGATTGCTTCATCGTGATATCCTATACAATAAAAAAAATAAAAATAAAAAAAACCAACTGAAATCCTGATGATGAAGCTATGACAACAAAAAAAGCACGCTAATGAAGGGACAGTAAACTGATTTTAGCATTACATTTTTCCACTTACGTTACTGGACTGGTTTTGCCAGAAATGTCCCCTAAGGCAACCATAATACAGAAGACACGTTTCTGGTGGGAACATGGGGTTCTCGAAAGTCAAATTGTGAAGCCATGAGTCTGAAACACGCCTTATAGCACAGCTGTTCAGAAGCTCAACAGACTGCTTTGGTTGAGTCTATTATTTTTTTCATTCCTCCTAGCCGTGTATGAATTTTCTTTTCATCTAAGTGATTCGTTTCACCTACATTTCAGTACCCGTCCTCAATAGCCGACGCTGATTATTTTTCGCAATATTCACACGTACATTAGAATGATTTTGTTCACAGCTATTATATTTGCAGCAAGTGCGGTATATTATTTTTCCCAAAAATATTCCGTCATCAGCTGCACAAGTGGATTACTTTATTGCTTTAACAGGTTTCGACAGATTAATATGTCATCTACTGAAGTTCAGTAATGGCTTATAACAAAGGTACGCTGATGCCTATACCTTCGTCAGTGAAGTAATAAGGCTCCAGTTTCAAAAGGCTGTAGGAAGAGAACCACTGCTCAGAATGGCGTCATATTTTAACAGGAATATTATTGACGCAGGGGGAAACGTCAAGGATTTAAAAACGTTAAAGGAAATTTTACTAATAGATGGCGAAATAAGCGTCTTAACGTAAGTGGGGTCAGTTAAAAATGGCAGATGACTCACAATACGAAGGCCATTTTTTAAACTGCAGATTATACTATCCACACTGTTCAAAGTGAATGAATGCGCAAGTTCTATAGTCAACAGTTGAGGCATTGTTGGTTAGTTGAGCCCATCCACCACCACAAGGTCGTACAAAAGTGGCTAGGAAAAATAGGCTTTTAATTGTCCTGACGTCGAAAACCGCATAAGAAGAGTAAGGACATCGGTTTTCTAATTCCCTTAAGGCAGGCGCAAGGCATTTTCAGTGTGCTGTCCACCGTTTTCTGCTGCAAGATGAAACTGAGAAACAGCATATTCCACAACAAGTCGAAGTGTCTCGGGGGCTATGTTCAGAATGCGTTGCGCAATGCGTGCTTTCTTCAAGTCAGCTACGTTCGTCATTGGAGCACTGAACACATCATTCACATAACCCCACAGCCAGAAGTTACACAGATTAAGACCAGCTGATCTGGACGGCCAGACTGTAGAGAAATGTCGGCTGATACTTCTAGCATTTCCGGAAAACTTCTGCAGCAGTGTGCAGTGTGTGGAGGAACGCCATCTTGCATGGATACGATTCTACCCACACACATACACTGTTGAAGGGTTGGAAAGACGTTGGTGCAAACCAGTGCCTGTACAGGTAACAGTGTTTGTAGGACTCGTCTCCTCGAAAAAACACAGCCCTTTTTAAACAATATTCCGTAACTGCAATCGATTTCCTATCAAATGGCCAATCAACTCAGTTTTTCCCGCAAATTTTCAGGTGGGATAAAAGACAGGGGTAGCTGGGGGTTTCCCAGAAGTTAATAGTTTCCATAGTTAATTAACTAGTCAATCAAGCTGATTTTAAGTGCTTGTATCGGTGAGGGAATTTCCCAGAAAGGTAAAAGTGAGGGGAGGAGTTTCTCTCAAATACTGGTTAGGCCAGTATTACAGTTTGTCAAACAAGTATGTCAAACAAGTTTGCCAAACAATTTTGTCATACAAGTTTGTCAAACACGTTTGTCAAACAAGTTTGTCAAACAAGACTGTCAACCATGTTTGTCAAACAAGTTTGTCAAAACAGTTTGTCAAACAACTAAGATTCCTTGCTACAGGAGAGGGTTAGGTTAGGTTAGCTTAGGTTAGGTCTCCAATCTTCTTAATCTATTTTTGTATTCAGGGTGCCTCACGTTGTAAAGCGCCTCATCAGCGTCATACATCTCTATCAATTTTGTAGTTGTCGACACACACCAAGTGTATTTACTGGCAATGTCGTACAATTACAGACGACAGAACGCTGCAGTGATGATGTAAGCGCTCCATGTGGTAACATGTCACATTGCAGTGAGCAGAAGACTAGCAACTTCTTTGATCAAATCTACAGAGAGGCCCTAGATTTGATCAAATATTGGACGACATTTGACAAAGTTCACTATTATACCATCAAATACCCTTGACAAAGGGTTTTGACAAAGGGTTTAGATGAACTGTTTTGACAAACCGTTTTGACAAACTGTTTTGCAAACTGTTATGACAAACTGTTTTGACAAACTGTTTTGACAAACTGTTTTCACAAACTGTTTTGACAAATTGTTTTGACAAACTGTTTTGACAAGCTTTTTTGACAAACTGTTTTGACAAATTGTTTTGACAAACTGTTTTGACAAATTGTTTTGACAAACTTGTTTTGACAAATTTGTTTTGGCAAACTTGTTTTGGCAAACTTGTTTTGACAAACTTGTTTTGACAAACTGTTTTGACAAACTGTTTTGACAAACAGTTTTTGTCAAAACAGTTTTTGTCAAAACAGTTTTTGTAAAAAAGTTCGTCAAAACAGTTCGTCAAAACAGTTTGTCAAAACAGTTCGTCAAAATAGTTCATCAAAACCCTTTGTCAAAACCCTTTGTCAAAGGTACTTGATGGTATAATAGTGAACTTTGTCAAATGTCGTCCAATATTTGATCAAATCTTGGGCCTCACTGTAGATTTGATCCAAGAATTCGCTTGTCTTCTGCTCACTGCAATGTGACATGTTACCACATGGAGCGCTAGCATCATCACTGCAGCGTTCTGGCGTCTGTAGTTGTACGACATTGCCAATAAATACAATTGGTGTGTGTCGACAACTACAAAATTGATAGAGATGTATGACGCTGATGAGGCGCTTTACAACGTGAGGCACCCTGAATACAAAAATAGATTAAGAAGATTGGAGACCTAACCTAAGCTAACCTAACCTAACCCTCTCCTGTAGCAAGGAATCTTAGTGTTACAGTGGGTCTGTCTTCTGCAGACGTAGCAGTTCTTAAGTGAGTATTGTGATTTGTGATGTGAGGACACACTTCACTGAGCACATACAGAGATGTATGCTCATCCATTCCTTAGTAATTGATGTACGACGTGACGTCCTCCACTATAAGCTCACGCAACAAGTTTCGTTGAATGCTTTTATCGTATCATCATAAAACCCACAGCTTCACCCAGGTATGTTTCCTTTTTTCCCCTGCTTCTCTTCCGCATGTGCACACAGTGCAATTGTGGTACATGCAACTGCTGCGGTTAATAACAAGTTGTTGTTGTCAGCCATCTTGAACTTTGACGAAAAATATGATGACAGTGTAATACCCCTTCTACCACTACATCAAAGATCTTGGTGAAATATATTTGATGGAATATTTGATCACATCTTTGATCAAATCTTTGACAAAGAAATTTGATAGTGTAATACTGGCCTTAACCCGAGGGAGTCATGACCCACTTAGCAGAACGATAGGTTAAGAATCTGTCAATCGAAATGACAGATGAATCCAGGGGGTCATAATCTTAGCAGAACAATGGGTTAAGAACCTCTCAATCAAAAAAGAACAATAATTTGCCCCCTGAATGTACACTTGCTCCTGATGTAGGCAACCTGCACTAGCAAATTGCGCTGATTCTCTCTGTGCCCCCCTACGATTTCGTCAACCCGCACCACACAGTCAACTTTGCAGAAAGAGGTGGTTTTGGTTGATGTAAATGCGGTTTTTTCGTTACCTACATTCTGAAAGTCTGCATATTGACATGTACTTGGGGATACAAATGGGACTCGACTGCCCACAGAATGTTCCATGGCCATTTGCTGTCAATTTCCATGCGAACAAGACATTTCAGAGTGAACGTTTGTCTTGCTGGCATGTCAGCAGCAAGCAGCTCCTGAACATGGGCGATTTTGTACGGACAGCAATGCAGCATGTTTCGTAGGATGTTACAAACCATACTCACAGGTGTGTCCAGCGTTCGCACAACTTCCCATTCACTGCGTGTTCGCACACCACCTCTCGATCCCTGCTGCAGTGCTGCGGCAAAATCTTCGTCAGACGTCAGATCAACCAACTGCTTTCCTCCCTCTAGCACATTTCACTTCATAAGGTCTTTTCGACTTTTGTAATAATTTTCTCTAGACCCTTAGCAGTCATCAAACCAATGCCTTTTTTCATAACCCATAACTTTCCCCCCTTCTTGCAGCGGTGTACCGTAGGTCTCTAGAAGAGCGTAGCATTCCAAAGGATTGGAAAAGGGCACAGGTCATCCCGTTTTCAAGAAGGGACATCTATCAGATGTGCAGAACTATAGACCTATATCTCTAACGTCGATCAGTTGTCGAATTTTGAGTATAATGACTTTTCTGGAGACTAGAAATCTACTCTGTAGACGATCGTGTGAAACCCAGCTCGCGCTATTCGTCCACGGGACTCAGAGGGCCATAGACACGGGTTCCCAGGTAGATGCCGTGTTTCTTGACTTCCACAAGGCGTTCGATACAGCTCCCCACAGTCGTTTAATGAACAAAGTAAGAGCATATGGACTATCAGACCAATTGTGTGATTGGATTGAAGAGTTCCTAGATACAGAACGCAGCATGTCATTCTCAATGGAGAGAACTCTTCCAAAGTAAGAGTGATTTCAGGTGTGCCGCAAGGGACTGTCGTAGGACCGTTGCTATTCACAATATACATAAATGACCTTGTGGATGACATCGGAAGTTCACTGAGGCTTTTTGCGGATGATGCTGTGGTATATCTAGAGGGTGTAACAGTGGAAATTTGTACTGAAATGCAGGAGGATCTGAAGCGAATTGACGCATGGTGATTGAATCTCAATGTAGACAAGTGTAATGTGCTGTGAATAGATAGAAAGATAGATCCCTTATCATTTAGCTACAAAATAGCAGGTCAGCAACTGGAAGCAGTTAATTCCATAAATTATCTGGGTGTAGGCATTGGGAGTGATTTAAAATGGAATGATCATATAAAGTCGATCGTCGGTAAAGCAGATGCCAGACTGAGATTCATAGGAAGAATCGTAAGGAAAAGCAATCCGAAAACAAAGGAAGTAGGTTACAGTACGCTTGTTCGCCCACAGCTTGAATACTGCTCAGCAGTGTGGGATCTGTACCAGATAGGATGATAGAAGAGAGAGGGAAGATCCAATGGAGAGCAGCGCGCTTCGTTACAGGATCATTTAGTAATTGCGAAAGCGTTAAGGAGATGATCGATAAACTCCAGTGGAAGACTCTGCAGGAGAGACGCTCAGTAGCTCGTTACGGGCTTTTGGTGAAGTTTCGAGAACATACCTTCACCGAGGAGTCAAGCAGTGTATTGCTCCCTCCTACGTATATCTCGCGAAGTGACCACGAGGATAAAGTCAGAGAGAGTAGAGACCACATAGAAGCATACCGACAATCCTTCTTTCCACGAACAATAAGAGACTGGAATGGAAGGGAGAACCGATAGAGGTACTCAGGGTACCCACCGCCACACACCGTCAGGTGGCTTGCGGAGTCTGTATATAGATGTAGATGTAGAACGTTAAGTGTCCAGAACTTCTGTAGCGATACTGGAGCACAGTAACCGTTCCTGTGAAAGATTTTTAGCAGTAGCACGCGATCCTTCATTGAGACAGTCTTGTTGGACGCCTCGTGCGCAAACCGAGAAATAGCCGTGTGCTGGGCGTCTACCAGTGTGCACATTCTGACGCTCATGGCGCCATTCATTGGTGAAACTTTCGTTACTTATTTTTTTGTTCCATGACTTTTCGATCTGTGTAAATAATACACTGTTCAAACTTGACATTATTCTCAGCTGTGGTTCTCTTTCTACAATGTCTCGAAACTGGAACTTTAATTATCGGCGCAGCCGAATAAAAATAAGAGATGGAAGATAAGTAAGTAAACTGTTCATTATTTTAAAACTCATCGCCATAACTATTAACATACACACATCACAGAAACTTTTGCATCTTGCCAGTTCCTAGAACTCCTGAAGATAGACGGTGCCTGTGGCTATTGTATCACAGACACAGTCCCTTTGACTGTTCAGAGATGTCACTAGACCGACCTAAAGATGTAGACAACCATGCATGAGCAGTGCCTATTAGACGGAGGGGGTCCGACAGCCGATCAGTTCCAGTCATTCCATTAGGAAGGAGGTACACGGCTCGTGTTGTATGTAGTTGAAACATTCCTAGACGGTCAATAATGCGGTTCGTTCGCATCCGCATTGTGCCACGAAGGGCTCTCAACAAGGGAAGAGTCCAGGCATCTCAGAGTGAGCCAAAACGATGTTGTTCGGACATATACAGTGAGACAGGAACTGTCGATCACATGCCTCGCTCAGGCCGGCCAAGGGCTACTACTGCAGTGGATGACCGCTACCTACGGATTATAGATCGGAGGAATCCTGACAGCAACGACACCATGTTGAATACTGTTTTTCGTGCAGTGACAGGACGTCGTGTTACGACTCAAACTGTGCACAATAGGCTGCATGGTGCGCAAATTCACTCCCGATGTCCATGACCAGGTCCATCTTTGCAACGAGGACACCGTGCAGCGCAGTACAGTTGGGCCCAACAACGAGGCAAATGGGCCATTCAGGATTGGCATCACGTTCTCTTCACCGATGAGTGTCGCATATGCCTTCAACCAGACAATCGTCGTATTTGGAGGCAACCTTGTCAGGCTGAACGCCTTAGACACTGTCCAGCGAGTGCATCAAGGTGGAAGTTCCCTGCTGCTTTGGGGTGGCATTATGTGGGTCCGACATACGCCGCTGGTGGTCACGGAACGCACCGAAATGGCTGTACAATACGTGAATGCCATCCTACGATCGATAGTCCAACCGTATGGGCAGCATATTGGACTTCATGGACGGCATTTCTCGCCCCGATCGTGCTCATCTTGTGAATGACTTCCTTCAGGATAACGACATCGCTCGACTAGAGTGGCCAACATGTTCTCCAAACATGAACCCTATCGAACATGCCTGGCATAGATTGAAAAGGGCTGTTTATGGACGACGTGACCCACCAACCACTCTGTGGCATCTACACCGTATCGCCATTGAGGAGTGGGGCAATTTGGACCAATAGTGCCTTGATGAACTTGTTGATAGTCTGCCACGACGAATACAGGCATGCATCCTTGCAAGAGGACCTGCTACAGGGTATTAGAGGTACCGGTGCGTACAGCAATCTGCACCACCACCTCTTAAGGTCTCGCTTTACGGCGGTACAACATGCAAAGTGTGATTTTCATGAGCAATAAATGATGTTTATGTTGATCTCTATTCCAATTTTCTGTACAGGTTCAGGTACTCTCGGAACCGAGGTATGCAAAACTTTCTGTGATGTGTGTATGAAGCTGGTGACAAAGGATTAGAAATTGGAGCAAGAAGAGAAGGATGCTTAAGATTTGTTGATGACATGGTCCTTCTAGCCACAGGGGAAAAAGAATTACAGGATTTGGTGGACACCATTGCCACTAACGGAAAAAATATGGAATGAAAATTAACACAAAATAAACAAAAGTATTGGCAATAGGAGGAAATAAGGAAATAAAAATTGTGCTGAATGGAGAAAAACTAGAACAGGTGCAAAATTTTAAGTATCTTGGAAGCAGGATAGACACCGACTCGACGTGCACCACAGAAATTGAAACAAGGATAGCAATGGCAAAAGAGGCGTTTTATAAGAAAAGGAGAATCTTCTGCAACGGTCTGGACAGAGATCTCAGATAGAGACTCATAAAATGTCTTGTATGGAGTGTTCTTCTATATGGCGCTGAAACATGGACTATGTGGAAAAAAAGACAGAGAAAGGCTGGAGGCTTTTTAGATCTGGACATGGCGGAAGATGGAAAGAATAAGTTGGATGGACAGAGTAAAAAATGAAGACGTACTGAGAAGAGTGGGAGAGAAAAGATAGTTACTAGATGTAATAAAGAGAAGAAAAAGAAATTGGATTGGGCATATATTAAGAAAGAATGACAGACTGATAAAAACAGTTTTAGAAGGTCATGTAGAAGGGAAAAGCAAGCGAGGAAGGAAGAGATTCCAGATACTGGATGACATGATGGACGGTACAACATACAGCAGCCTTAAGAAGGAAGCAATGGATCGCAGAAAATGGAGAGGCAAAGGACCTGCTAATATAGCAGATAACTGATGATGATGAAGCTGCTGCTCGTAATGTTTAGGCTAATCAGTGTATGTTCTTTGCGTGTTTGTCCGTCCGCAGCATTTTTGCTTTAGCAAATCTCTCATACGCACACCGTGCTTCTGGAGGGAAGGAGATCGAAAATAAATAAGCAGACGAATGTTAGAGTTTGTTCAGGGGCAGCTCCGTCAATACGGCACGCACTGGCCTGCATGTTATTGTGATACCGCATTAGGTGGAGAGGCAATTTCGCAGCCAATCTGCGCGGCGTTCTCCATTTCCGATGGCTGAACGGCGACGGCCGAACGCCGGCTCGGCTCGGCTGGGCTCGGCTCCTGTTTCAGCTAGCGGCGCCGAGGCCCCCCCCCCCACCCAGCAGCGGTGGAAGGAAATCACTCGGCGCCGGCCGGTCCACCCCTCCCCCCTTCTGTCGATAAGCAGCCCGGCCCCCGGGGGCGAAAAAAGTAATTACCGACACAGCGCACGTAGCCCCCACTGCGTGGACCGTTATTTATATTGCCAGAATCAGCAGCGCCCGAAGCCGCTCAACTGGAAAGGCTGCCAGGCGAGCGAGGGTCCAGCTTCGATGAAGCGAAGGTAGCTGCGGGCGACAGAATGTCCAGGGTGAGAGGGGGCAGTTCCACACCTACCCGTTCGTAGCTCAGTTGTAGAATTCCTATTGGGGTAGAGGCCAATAGTAAACATGAATAAATTATACTAATGTGACAGTGACGTCTAACTACCACCAACTACTGAATCAACTTGTATTTACTGTAAATTATCTCACAATGGAAATTAGATCATATTGAACAAATCATGAATGAAAACAAATTAAACAAATTGTACACTGTTCTTAGATATACTACACTGGTAAGATTGGCTCTCAGCTCTTAATGTTAAGTTGATGTGAAGTTAGATTTGATTATGCCCCTGGATAAGCAAATGGTAAATGCGATCTGACTGCATTCCTATAATCTCTTTTGTGTCTGAAATAATACATACTTCGGACACCACCACCGAGAAACTAACCAAACAACATGCAGAAAGACAAATAACCAATAAAGAATCGTAAGCAGAACTGCACGGATCCTCAGTGGATGGCAAGAACACGATCCAACAACTATTTCTGAACTTTACTGCCGCTGCTGCAAGTTTTACAATACCGTCTACCAGCGTGCTGGCTCCGTCGATACTGTTGGGGCGACGACTGCAGCTGCATAGTCGCTGAATTACGACGAGTCTCTCAAATATCTTGAGCAGAATAAACTACTCAGAAACTACTAATACCACAAGGCCTATATTTCCTCCAAATGGTATACAACGCTTTCAAGACTGGCTCAACAACCCTTAAAGCCGTCGGCACACGGACCGTGCTGTCGAACGTTAACGTTGAGCGTGCCAAGTTCAACGTGCTGCTGAACGCTCAGGAACGATGCGACTTGTGCACACGGTACGTGGGCCCCAACGTGGTATACACGATCGCAGCGCACTCCAGCGGCAGTTGAGGGATGCTTCTAGTTCGTAAATCACACTGTTTAGTCAACGGGCGCGCTTAAAATTCCCACGTTAGCTCTATTAAAACGCACATTTCCTCCATCGCCCACGAAAAGGAAAGTACCATGTCCAGTCAATAAGGGCACAGGATTATAAAAGTTCCATTACAAACTGTGCATTACAAATTTGGAATACTTCTCCGCATGAGATAAACATTACTTCATCATTCCCACATTTTAGTAAAACCCCAAGGTCAGTCTTACTTGATCACTGTTCCTACCCAGTAGCAGAATCTTTGCAACGCGTGAATTACGAAGCGTAAAAGAAAAAGGAACAAAATATCTTTATACAAGTAGCGCAAGCTGTCCTGTAGATCAATCCAATCGAACAAAGTCACCCCTCAAAAAAAGGTGAACTTGTATTTATGTAACATGAAATATTATAGTTTATACTTACATTAAACTAATTATAAAGTATCAAAACCTAATAAAAACGCGAATGTTACGAAAAAAAATTGGTTGTGTCAGGACGCGAACCACCGCCCCGAACCAGAAAAAACTCCATATAGGACAAAGACGCTATTCATTACGCTAAACCAACATCACACCTTTTGTTGCAAATCGTAGTATTTTACCACTTGCTAAAAACCTTAATCGTAGTTATGTTACAAACTGAAATTTAATTATAACAAATTTTACCACGAACAATGCGTTTTGGGTGGATCTTCAGTGTGTTGCTACCTTCAAATAGCCTACTGTCATTATACACAAGTTACAATAAATCATTTGCCACGACTATGATGTTTCTCGTTATTTTATTGGAACGAATCACACAGTTAACAACGGGTTTTGCAGGATTCTCAATTTTCTGGTGCTCGGAACGGTATATATACATATAGGCTTGAAATGAATGCCAATATGGCGCCTCACTGTACTGAAAGGAGACGGCGTGCATGTCACGTAGGTGGCGTTGCGCCATGTCATTGGTCAACGCTCAGTCGCACGCTCAGAATATCTGACAAGCCAGATGTTGCTCTGCACGTTCGGAAAGACTACCGAACGTGCTATTCCACGCTATGACGTCAGATACTCGGCACGCTCAACGCTCAACATTCGGATGCACGGCCCATGTGCCGACGGCTTTAAGGTGCAGCCCAGTGTGTCTTGTACTAACGTGCAGTACCAGTATGATAGCTCTGTGCAGTGGTTGACTTCGTCCAATGGTGACTGCCGGCCTATAAGGCGGAATCAACTGCAATTATACAGGGTTATTACAAATGATTGAAGCTATTTCACAGCTCTACAATAACATTTTTATTTGAGATATTTTCAAAATGCTTTGCACACACATACAAAAACTCACAAAGTTTTTTTAGGCTTTCACAAATGTTCGATATTTGCCCCTTTAGTGATTCGGCAGACATCAAGCCGATAATCAAGTTCCTCCCACACTCGGTGCAGCATCTCCCCATCAATGAGTTCGAAAGCATCGTTGATGCGAGCTCGCAGTTCTGACACATTTCTTGGTAGAGGAGGTTTAAACACTGAATCTTTCACATAACCCCAGAGAAAGAAATTGCATGGGGTTAAGTCGGGAGAGCGTGGAGACCATGACATGAATTGCTGATCATGATCTCTACCACGACCGATCCATCGGTTTTCCCATCTCCTGTTTAAGAAATGCCGAACATCATGATGGAAGTGCGGTGGAGCACCATCCTGTTGAAAGATGAAGTCGGCGCTGTTGGTCTCCAGTTGTGGCATGAGCCAATTTTCCGCGGGCTACGCGTGAAACTTGCCCGCACGCGTTCAACTGTTTCTTCGCTCACTGCAGGCCGACCCGTTGATTTCCCCTTACAGAGGCATCCAGAAGCTTTAAACTGCGCATACCATCGCCGAATGGAGATAGCAGTTGGTGGATCTCTGTTGAACTTCATCCTGGAGTGTCGTTGCACTGTTATGACTGACTGATTTGAGTGCATTTCAAGCACGACATACTCTTTCTCGGCTCCTGTCGCCATTTTGTCTCACTGCGCTCTCGAGCGCTCTGACGGCAGAAACCTGAAGAGCGGCTTCAGCCGAACAAAACTTGATGAGTTTTTCTACGTATCTGTAGTGTGTCGTGACCAAATGTCAATGAATGGAGCTACAGTGAATTTATGAAATTGCTTCAATCATTTGTAATAGCCCTGTACTAGTAGTCAATGCAATGCCTATCGTGGACGCTGATGTCCTACTGTAGCTGCAGACTCCAGATCGTACACACCACAGTATTCAGAATCTAAGTCCCTCTCTCAGAGCTGCCGAACTTTGGGACTGTCCGCTTTCACGGAGCAAGACGCTCTCCTCACCTGCCTCGCTCTACCCGATGCTCTTGCGACAATCTTGCTGCCAAACTCTAATCAGGCTATCCCGATGCTGCAGAGGCCTCCCACCTCTCCCTCGCGGAGTGATACAATTTCTCCACCTGTCTAAAAATTTCTCTGTTCAAACAGCAGGCGTTGACCCTCCGCGTTTCCTGCGCTTTCTTATAAACTGCTAAAACATCGCTCGACCTGGCGGCGCCAGTGCGTACGCTGGACGCTCTCTGTCTGCTCGACGTTTCCCCTCTCTCTCGCACCTGGCACCCGGCGGTGTTCCATTGTTTTCAAAATGACGTAACTGCAAATCGTCACAATGGACGCATTTCTCTCGGAAACGTTTACATTTATCTTCTGACAGTTAAAGTCGCGTGATGAGCCTTGCGGGTGCACCACTCTGTACGTAATATAAGCATCTAAGTTGTTGCAGTCGACAAGTAAGGAGCACAGCAAGTCACGTTTTAGTTTTTGAAAACTCAATTTTTGGCGGTTTTTGCTGATTTGTAGTTGACCTAGGACCTTAAGATTTGGCACGAACCAAGCTCGGGCAGCCACATTACACAAGAAAAAGCGAGAAGTGGTAATGTGTAGCAAAAACCGCAGAAAATCTTACGTTAAATACATTTGTCTTCGAAATGACGTAAATGCAAATCGTCACAATGGACGCATTTCTCTCGGAAACGTTCACAATTATCATCTGGCAGTTAAAGTCGCGTGATGAGCCTTGCGGGCGCACCACTCTGTACGTAATATAAGCATCTAAGTTGTTGCAGTCGAGAAGTAAGGAGCACAGCAAGTCACGTTTTAGTTTTTGAAAACTCTATTTTGGGCCGCTTTTGCTGCCTTGTAGTTGATCTAGGACCTTACGATTTGGCACGAACCGAGTTCTGGCAGCCACATTACTCAAGAAAAAGCGAGAAGTGGTAATGTGTAGAAAAAACCGCAGAAAATCTTTCGTTAAATACATTTGTTTTCGAAATGCCGTAACTGCAAATGGTCACAATGGACGCATTTCTATCAGAAACGTTTACATTTATCTTTTGGCAGTTAAAGTGGCGTGATGAGCCTTGCGGGCGCACCACTCTGTACGTAATATAAGCATCTAAGTTGTTGCAGTCGAGAAGTAAGGAGCACAGCAAGTCAAGTTTTAGTTTATGAAAACTCAATTTTTGGCGGCTTTTGTTGCCTTGTAGTTGACCTAGGTCCTTAAGATTTGGCACGAACTAAGCTCTGGCAGCCACATTACACAAGAAAAAGCGAGAAGTGGTAATGTATAGAAAAAACCGCAGAAAATCTTACGTTAAATGAATTTGTCTTAGAAATGACGTAACAGCAAATCGTCACAATGGACGCATTTCTCTCGGAAACGTTTACATTTATCTTCTGGCAGTTAAAGCGGCGTGATGAGCCTTGCGGGTGCACCACTCTGTACGTAATATAAGCATCTAAGTTGTTGCAGTCGACAAGTAAGGAGCACAGGAAGTCAAGTTTTAGTTTTTGAAAAATCTATTTTTGGCGGCTTTTGCTGATTTGTAGTTGACCTAGGACCTTAAGATTTGGCACGAACCAAGATCGGGCAGCCACATTACACAAGAAAAAGCGAGAAGTGGTAATGTGTAGCAAAAACCGCAGAAAATCTTACGTTAAATACATTTGTCTTCGAAATGACGTAAATGCAAATCGTCACAATGGACGCATTTCTCTCGGAAACGTTTACATTTATCTTCTGGCAGTTAAAGCGGCGTGATGAGCCTTGCGGGCGCACCACTCTGTACGTAATATAAGCATCTAAGTTGTTGCAGTCGACAAGTAAGGAGCACTGCTGGTCAAGTTTTAGATTTTGAAAACTCAATTTTTGGCCGCTTTTGCTGCCTTGTAGTTGACCTAGGTCCTTAAGATTTGGCACGAACTAAGCTCTGGCAGCCACATTACACAAGAAAAAGCGAGAAGTGGTAATGTATAGAAAAAACCGCAGAAAATCTTACGTTAAATGAATTTGTCTTAGAAATGACGTAACAGCAAATCGTCAC
Source organism: Schistocerca piceifrons (assembly GCF_021461385.2). Taxonomy (NCBI): domain Eukaryota; kingdom Metazoa; phylum Arthropoda; class Insecta; order Orthoptera; family Acrididae; genus Schistocerca; species Schistocerca piceifrons. The sequence goes on along the minus strand of NC_060148.1, from coordinate 69,057,674 downwards.
AATGGACGCATTTCTCTCGGAAACGTTTACATTTATCTTCTGGCAGTTAAAGCGGCGTGATGAGCCTTGCGGGTGCACCACTCTGTACGTAATATAAGCATCTAAGTTGTTGCAGTCGACAAGTAAGGAGCACAGGAAGTCAAGTTTTAGTTTTTGAAAAATCTATTTTTGGCGGCTTTTGCTGATTTGTAGTTGACCTAGGACCTTAAGATTTGGCACGAACCAAGATCGGGCAGCCACATTACACAAGAAAAAGCGAGAAGTGGTAATGTGTAGCAAAAACCGCAGAAAATCTTACGTTAAATACATTTGTCTTCGAAATGACGTAAATGCAAATCGTCACAATGGACGCATTTCTCTCGGAAACGTTTACATTTATCTTCTGGCAGTTAAAGCGGCGTGATGAGCCTTGCGGGCGCACCACTCTGTACGTAATATAAGCATCTAAGTTGTTGCAGTCGACAAGTAAGGAGCACAGCTGGTCAAGTTTTTGTTTTTGAAAACTCAATTTTTGGCCGCTTTTGCTGCCTTGTAGTTGACCTAGGACCTTAAGATTTGGCACGAACCGAGTTCTGGCAGCCACATTACACAAGAAAAAGAGAGAAGTGGTAAGGTGTAGAAAAAACCGCAGAAAATCTTACGTTAAATACATTTGTCTTCGAAATGACGTAAATGCAAATCGTCACAATGGACGCATTTCTCTCGGAAACGTTTACATTTATCTTCTGGCAGTTAAAGCGGCGTGATGAGCCTTGCGGGTGCACCACTCTGTACGTAATATAAGCATCTAAGTTGTTGCAGTCGACAAGTAAGGAGCACAGCTGGTCAAGTTTTTGTTTTTGAAAACTCAATTTTTGGCCGCTTTTGCTGCCTTGTAGTTGACCTAGGACCTTAAGATTTGGCACGAACCGAGTTCTGGCAGCCACATTACACAAGAAAAAGAGAGAAGTGGTAATGTATAGAAAAAACCGCAGAAAATCTTACGTTAAATGCATTTGTCTTAGAAATGACGTAACAGCAAATCGTCACAATGGACGCATTTCTCTCGGAAACGTTTACATTTATCTTCTGGCAGTTAAAGTCGCGTGATGAGCCTTGCGGGCGCACCACTCTGTACGTAATATAAGCATCTAAGTTGTTGCAGTCGACAAGTAAGGAGCACAGCTGGTCAAGTTTTTGTTTTTGAAAACTCAATTTTTGGCCGCTTTTGCTGCCTTGTAGTTGACCTAGGACCTTAAGATTTGGCACGAACCGAGTTCTGGCAGCCACATTACACAAGAAAAAGAGAGAAGTGGTAATGTATAGAAAAAACCGCAGAAAATCTTACGTTAAATGCATTTGTCTTAGAAATGACGTAACAGCAAATCGTCACAATGGACGCATTTCTCTCGGAAACGTTTACATTTATCTTCTGGCAGTTAAAGTCGCGTGATGAGCCTTGCGGGCGCACCACTCTGTACGTAATATAAGCATCTAAGTTGTTGCAGTCGACAAGTAAGGAGCACAGCTGGTCAAGTTTTTGTTTTTGAAAACTCAATTTTTGGCCGCTTTTGCTGCCTTGTAGTTGACCTAGGACCTTAAGATTTGGCACGAACCGAGTTCTGGCAGCCACATTACACAAGAAAAAGAGAGAAGTGGTAATGTATAGAAAAAACCGCAGAAAATCTTACGTTAAATGCATTTGTCTTAGAAATGACGTAACAGCAAATCGTCACAATGGACGCATTTCTCTCGGAAACGTTTACATTTATCTTCTGGCAGTTAAAGTCGCGTGATGAGCCTTGCGGGCGCACCACTCTGTACGTAATATAAGCATCTAAGTTGTTGCAGTCGACAAGTAAGGAGCACAGCTGGTCAAGTTTTTGTTTTTGAAAACTCAATTTTTGGCCGCTTTTGCTGCCTTGTAGTTGACCTAGGACCTTAAGATTTGGCACGAACCGAGTTCTGGCAGCCACATTACACAAGAAAAAGAGAGAAGTGGTAAGGTGTAGAAAAAACCGCAGAAAATCTTACGTTAAATACATTTGTCTTCGAAATGACGTAAATGCAAATCGTCACAATGGACGCATTTCTCTCGGAAACGTTTACATTTATCTTCTGGCAGTTAAAGCGGCGTGATGAGCCTTGCGGGCGCACCACTCTGTACGTAATATAAGCATCTAAGTTGTTGCAGTCGACAAGTAAGGAGCACAGCTGGTCAAGTTTTTGTTTTTGAAAACTCAATTTTTGGCCGCTTTTGCTGCCTTGTAGTTGACCTAGGACCTTAAGATTTGGCACGAACCGAGTTCTGGCAGCCACATTACACAAGAAAAAGAGAGAAGTGGTAATGTGTAGCAAAAACCGCAGAAAATCTTACATTAAATACATTTGTCTTCGAAATGACGTAAATGCAAATCGTCACAATGGACGCATTTCTCTCGGAAACGTTTACATTTATCATCTGGCAGTTAAAGTCGCGTGATGAGCCTTGCGGGCGCACCACTCTGTACGTAATATAAGCATCTAAGTTGTTGCAGTCGACAAGTAAGGAGCACAGCAAGTCACGTTTTAGTTTTTGAAAACTCTATTTTTGGCCGCTTTTGCTGCCTTGTAGTTGATCTAGGACCTTACGATTTGGCACGAACCGAGTTCTGGCAGCCACATTACTCAAGAAAAAGCGAGAAGTGGTAATGTGTAGAAAAAACCGCAGAAAACTTTCGTTAAATACATTTGTTTTCGAAATGCCGTAACTGCAAATGGTCACAATGGACGCATTTCTCTCGGAAACGTTTACATATATCTTTTGGCAGTTAAAGTCGCGTGATGAGCCTTGCGGGCGCACCACTCTGTACGTAATATAAGTATCTAAGTTGTTGCAGTCGACAAGTAAGGAGCACAGCTGGTCAAGTTTTTGTTTTTGAAAACTCAATTTTTGGCCGCTTTTGCTGCCTTGTAGTTGACCTAGGACCTTAAGATTTGGCACGAACCGAGTTCTGGCAGCCACATTACACAAGAAAAAGAGAGAAGTGGTAATGTGTAGCAAAAACCGCAGAAAATCTTACGTTAAATACATTTGTCTTCGAAATGACGTAAATGCAAATCGTCACAATGGACGCATTTCTCTCGGAAACGTTTACATTTATCTTCTGGCAGTTAAAGCGGCGTGATGAGCCTTGCGGGCGCACCACTCTGTACGTAATATAAGTATCTAAGTTGTTGCAGTCGACAAGTAAGGAGCACAGCTGGTCAAGTTTTTGTTTTTGAAAACTCAATTTTTGGCCGCTTTTGCTGCCTTGTAGTTGACCTAGGACCTTAAGATTTGGCACGAACCGAGTTCTGGCAGCCACATTACACAAGAAAAAGCGAGAAGTGGCAATGTGTAGAAAAAACCGCAGAAAACTTTCGTTAAATACATTTGTTTTCGAAATGCCGTAACTGCAAATGGTCACAATGGACGCATTTCTCTCGGAAACGTTTACATATATCTTTTGGCAGTTAAAGTCGCGTGATGAGCCTTGCGGGCGCACCACTCTGTACGTAATATAAGCATCTAAGTTGTTGCAGTCGACAAGTAAGGAGCACAGCTGGTCAAGTTTTTGTTTTTGAAAACTCAATTTTTGGCCGCTTTTGCTGCCTTGTAGTTGACCTAGGTCCTTAAGATTTGGCACGAACTAAGCTCTGGCAGCCACATTACACAAGAAAAAGCGACAAGTGGTAATGTATAGAAAAAACCGCAGAAAATCTTACGTTAAATGCATTTGTCTTAGAAATGACGTAACAGCAAATCGTCACAATGGACGCATTTCTCTCGGAAACGTTTACATTTATCTTCTGGCAGTTAAAGCGGCGTGATGAGCCTTGCGGGTGCACCACTCTGTACGTAATATAAGCATCTAAGTTGTTGCAGTCGACAAGTAAGGAGCACAGCAAGTCAAGTTTTAGTTTCTGAAAACTCTATTTTTTGCGGCTTTTGCTGATTTGTAGCTGACCTAGGACCTTAAGATTTGGCACGAACCAAGCTCGGGCAGCCACATTACACAAGAAAAAGCGAGAAGTGGTAATGTGTAGCAAAAACCGCAGAAAATCTTACGTTAAATACATTTGTCTTCGAAATGACGTAAATGCAAATCGTCACAATGGACGCATTTCTCTCGGAAACGTTTACATTTATCTTTTGGCAGTTAAAGTCGCGTGATGAGCCTTGCGGGCGCACCACTCTGTACGTAATATAAGCATCTAAGTTGTTGCAGTCGACAAGTAAGGAGCACAGCAAGTCACGTTTTAGTTTTTGAAAACTCAATTTTTTGGCCGCTTTTGCTGCCTTGTAGTTGACCTAGGTCCTTAAGATTTGGCACGAACTAAGCTCTGGCAGCCACATTACACAAGAAAAAGCGACAAGTGGTAATGTATAGAAAAAACCGCAGAAAATCTTACGTTAAATGCATTTGTCTTAGAAATGACGTAACAGCAAATCGTCACAATGGACGCATTTCTCTCGGAAACGTTTACATTTATCTTCTGGCAGTTAAAGCGGCGTGATGAGCCTTGCGGGTGCACCACTCTGTACGTAATATAAGCATCTAAGTTGTTGCAGTCGACAAGTAAGGAGCACAGCTGGTCAAGTTTTTGTTTTTGAAAACTCAATTTTTGGCCGCTTTTGCTGCCTTGTAGTTGACCTAGGACCTTAAGATTTGGCACGAACCGAGTTCTGGCAGCCACATTACACAAGAAAAAGAGAGAAGTGGTAAGGTGTAGAAAAAACCGCAGAAAATCTTACGTTAAATACATTTGTCTTCGAAATGACGTAAATGCAAATCGTCACAATGGACGCATTTCTCTCGGAAACGTTTACATTTATCTTCTGGCAGTTAAAGCGGCGTGATGAGCCTTGCGGGTGCACCACTCTGTACGTAATATAAGCATCTAAGTTGTTGCAGTCGACAAGTAAGGAGCACAGCTGGTCAAGTTTTTGTTTTTGAAAACTCAATTTTTGGCCGCTTTTGCTGCCTTGTAGTTGACCTAGGTCCTTAAGATTTGGCACGAACTAAGCTCTGGCAGCCACATTACACAAGAAAAAGCGACAAGTGGTAATGTATAGAAAAAACCGCAGAAAATCTTACGTTAAATGCATTTGTCTTAGAAATGACGTAACAGCAAATCGTCACAATGGACGCATTTCTCTCGGAAACGTTTACATTTATCTTCTGGCAGTTAAAGCGGCGTGATGAGCCTTGCGGGTGCACCACTCTGTACGTAATATAAGCATCTAAGTTGTTGCAGTCGACAAGTAAGGAGCACAGCTGGTCAAGTTTTTGTTTTTGAAAACTCAATTTTTGGCCGCTTTTGCTGCCTTGTAGTTGACCTAGGTCCTTAAGATTTGGCACGAACTAAGCTCTGGCAGCCACATTACACAAGAAAAAGCGACAAGTGGTAATGTATAGAAAAAACCGCAGAAAATCTTACGTTAAATGCATTTGTCTTAGAAATGACGTAACAGCAAATCGTCACAATGGACGCATTTCTCTCGGAAACGTTTACATTTATCTTCTGGCAGTTAAAGCGGCGTGATGAGCCTTGCGGGTGCACCACTCTGTACGTAATATAAGCATCTAAGTTGTTGCAGTCGACAAGTAAGGAGCACAGCTGGTCAAGTTTTTGTTTTTGAAAACTCAATTTTTGGCCGCTTTTGCTGCCTTGTAGTTGACCTAGGACCTTAAGATTTGGCACGAACCGAGTTCTGGCAGCCACATTACACAAGAAAAAGAGAGAAGTGGTAAGGTGTAGAAAAAACCGCAGAAAATCTTACGTTAAATACATTTGTCTTCGAAATGACGTAAATGCAAATCGTCACAATGGACGCATTTCTCTCGGAAACGTTTACATTTATCTTCTGGCAGTTAAAGCGGCGTGATGAGCCTTGCGGGCGCACCACTCTGTACGTAATATAAGCATCTAAGTTGTTGCAGTCGACAAGTAAGGAGCACAGCTGGTCAAGTTTTTGTTTTTGAAAACTCAATTTTTGGCCGCTTTTGCTGCCTTGTAGTTGACCTAGGACCTTAAGATTTGGCACGAACCGAGTTCTGGCAGCCACATTACACAAGAAAAAGAGAGAAGTGGTAAGGTGTAGAAAAAACCGCAGAAAATCTTACGTTAAATACATTTGTCTTCGAAATGACGTAAATGCAAATCGTCACAATGGACGCATTTCTCTCGGAAACGTTTACATTTATCTTCTGGCAGTTAAAGCGGCGTGATGAGCCTTGCGGGCGCACCACTCTGTACGTAATATAAGCATCTAAGTTGTTGCAGTCGACAAGTAAGGAGCACAGCTGGTCAAGTTTTTGTTTTTGAAAACTCAATTTTTGGCCGCTTTTGCTGCCTTGTAGTTGACCTAGGACCTTAAGATTTGGCACGAACCGAGTTCTGGCAGCCACATTACACAAGAAAAAGAGAGAAGTGGTAATGTGTAGCAAAAACCGCAGAAAATCTTACATTAAATACATTTGTCTTCGAAATGACGTAAATGCAAATCGTCACAATGGACGCATTTCTCTCGGAAACGTTTACATTTATCATCTGGCAGTTAAAGTCGCGTGATGAGCCTTGCGGGCGCACCACTCTGTACGTAATATAAGCATCTAAGTTGTTGCAGTCGACAAGTAAGGAGCACAGCAAGTCACGTTTTAGTTTTTGAAAACTCTATTTTTGGCCGCTTTTGCTGCCTTGTAGTTGATCTAGGACCTTACGATTTGGCACGAACCGAGTTCTGGCAGCCACATTACTCAAGAAAAAGCGAGAAGTGGTAATGTGTAGAAAAAACCGCAGAAAACTTTCGTTAAATACATTTGTTTTCGAAATGCCGTAACTGCAAATGGTCACAATGGACGCATTTCTCTCGGAAACGTTTACATATATCTTTTGGCAGTTAAAGTCGCGTGATGAGCCTTGCGGGCGCACCACTCTGTACGTAATATAAGCATCTAAGTTGTTGCAGTCGACAAGTAAGGAGCACAGCTGGTCAAGTTTTTGTTTTTGAAAACTCAATTTTTGGCCGCTTTTGCTGCCTTGTAGTTGACCTAGGTCCTTAAGATTTGGCACGAACTAAGCTCTGGCAGCCACATTACACAAGAAAAAGCGACAAGTGGTAATGTATAGAAAAAACCGCAGAAAATCTTACGTTAAATGCATTTGTCTTAGAAATGACGTAACAGCAAATCGTCACAATGGACGCATTTCTCTCGGAAACGTTTACATTTATCTTCTGGCAGTTAAAGCGGCGTGATGAGCCTTGCGGGTGCACCACTCTGTACGTAATATAAGCATCTAAGTTGTTGCAGTCGACAAGTAAGGAGCACAGCAAGTCAAGTTTTAGTTTCTGAAAACTCTATTTTTGGCGGCTTTTGCTGATTTGTAGTTGACCTAGGACCTTAAGATTTGGCACGAACCAAGCTCGGGCAGCCACATTACACAAGCAAAAGCGAGAAGTGGTAATGTGTAGCAAAAACCGCAGAAAATCTTACGTTAAATACATTTGTCTTCGAAATGACGTAAATGCAAATCGTCACAATGGACGCATTTCTCTCGGAAACGTTTACATTTATCTTTTGGCAGTTAAAGTCGCGTGATGAGCCTTGCGGGCGCACCACTCTGTACGTAATATAAGCATCTAAGTTGTTGCAGTCGACAAGTAAGGAGCACAGCTGGTCAAGTTTTTGTTTTTGAAAACTCAATTTTTGGCCGCTTTTGCTGCCTTGTAGTTGACCTAGGTCCTTAAGATTTGGCACGAACTAAGCTCTGGCAGCCACATTACACAAGAAAAAGCGACAAGTGGTAATGTATAGAAAAAACCGCAGAAAATCTTACGTTAAATGCATTTGTCTTAGAAATGACGTAACAGCAAATCGTCACAATGGACGCATTTCTCTCGGAAACGTTTACATTTATCTTCTGGCAGTTAAAGCGGCGTGATGAGCCTTGCGGGTGCACCACTCTGTACGTAATATAAGCATCTAAGTTGTTGCAGTCGACAAGTAAGGAGCACAGCAAGTCAAGTTTTAGTTTCTGAAAACTCTATTTTTGGCGGCTTTTGCTGATTTGTAGTTGACCTAGGACCTTAAGATTTGGCACGAACCAAGCTCGGGCAGCCACATTACACAAGCAAAAGCGAGAAGTGGTAATGTGTAGCAAAAACCGCAGAAAATCTTACGTTAAATACATTTGTCTTCGAAATGACGTAAATGCAAATCGTCACAATGGACGCATTTCTCTCGGAAACGTTTACATTTATCTTTTGGCAGTTAAAGTCGCGTGATGAGCCTTGCGGGCGCACCACTCTGTACGTAATATAAGCATCTAAGTTGTTGCAGTCGACAAGTAAGGAGCACAGCAAGTCACGTTTTAGTTTTTGAAAACTCAATTTTTTGGCCGCTTTTGCTGCCTTGTAGTTGACCTAGGTCCTTAAGATTTGGCACGAACTAAGCTCTGGCAGCCACATTACACAAGAAAAAGCGACAAGTGGTAATGTATAGAAAAAACCGCAGAAAATCTTACGTTAAATGCATTTGTCTTAGAAATGACGTAACAGCAAATCGTCACAATGGACGCATTTCTCTCGGAAACGTTTACATTTATCTTCTGGCAGTTAAAGCGGCGTGATGAGCCTTGCGGGTGCACCACTCTGTACGTAATATAAGCATCTAAGTTGTTGCAGTCGACAAGTAAGGAGCACAGCAAGTCAAGTTTTAGTTTCTGAAAACTCTATTTTTGGCGGCTTTTGCTGATTTGTAGTTGACCTAGGACCTTAAGATTTGGCACGAACCAAGCTCGGGCAGCCACATTACACAAGCAAAAGCGAGAAGTGGTAATGTGTAGCAAAAACCGCAGAAAATCTTACGTTAAATACATTTGTCTTCGAAATGACGTAAATGCAAATCGTCACAATGGACGCATTTCTCTCGGAAACGTTTACATTTATCTTTTGGCAGTTAAAGTCGCGTGATGAGCCTTGCGGGCGCACCACTCTGTACGTAATATAAGCATCTAAGTTGTTGCAGTCGACAAGTAAGGAGCACAGCTGGTCAAGTTTTTGTTTTTGAAAACTCAATTTTTGGCCGCTTTTGCTGCCTTGTAGTTGACCTAGGTCCTTAAGATTTGGCACGAACTAAGCTCTGGCAGCCACATTACACAAGAAAAAGCGACAAGTGGTAATGTATAGAAAAAACCGCAGAAAATCTTACGTTAAATGCATTTGTCTTAGAAATGACGTAACAGCAAATCGTCACAATGGACGCATTTCTCTCGGAAACGTTTACATTTGTCTTCTGGCAGTTAAAGTGGCGTGATGAGCCTTGCGGGCGCACCACTCTGTACGTAATATAAGCATCTAAGTTGTTGCAGTCGACAAGTAAGGAGCACAGCTGGTCAAGTTTTTGTTTTTGAAAACTCAATTTTTGGCCGCTTTCGCTGCCTTGTAGTTGACCTAGGAGCTTAAGATTTGGCACGAACCGAGTTCTGGCAGCCACATTACACAAGAAAAAGCGAGAAGTGGTAATGTGTAGCAAAAACCGCAGAAAATCTTACGTTAAATACATTTGTCTTCGAAATGACGTAAATGCAATACGTCACAATGGACGCATTTCTCTCGGAAACGTTTACATTTATCATCTGGCAGTTAAAGTCACGTGATGAGCCTTGCGGGCGCACCACTCTGTACGTAATATAAGCATCTAAGTTGTTGCAGTCGACAAGTAAGGAGCACAGCAAGTCACGTTTTAGTTTTTGAAAACTCTATTTTGGGCCGATTTTGCTGCCTTGTAGTTGATCTAGGACCTTAAGATTTGGCACGAACCGAGTTCTGGCAGCCACATTACTCAAGAAAAAGCGAGAAGTGGTAATGTGTAAAAAAACCGCAGAAAATCTTTCGTTAAATACATTTGTTTTCGAAATGCCGTAACTGCAAATGGTCACAATGGACGCATTTCTCTCGGAAACGTTTACATTTATCTTTTGGCAGTTAAAGTCGCGTGATGAGCCTTGCGGGCGCACCACTCTGTACGTAATATAAGCATCTAAGTTGTTGCAGTCGACAAGTAAGGAGCACAGCTGGTCAAGTTTTTGTTTTTGAAAACTCAATTTTTGGCCGCTTTTGCTGCCTTGTAGTTGACCTAGGACCTTAAGATTTGGCACGAACCGAGTTCTGGCAGCCACATTACACAAGAAAAAGCGAGAAGTGGTAATGTGTAGCAAAAACCGCAGAAAATCTTACGTTAAATACATTTGTTTTCGAAATGCCGTAACTGCAAATGGTCACAATGGACGCATTTCTCTCGGAAACGTTTACATTTATCTTTTGGCAGTTAAAGTCGCGTGATGAGCCTTGCGGGCGCACCACTCTGTACGTAATATAAGCATCTAAGTTGTTGCAGTCGACAAGTAAGGAGCACAGCTGGTCAAGTTTTTGTTTTTGAAAACTCAATTTTTGGCCGCTTTTGCTGCCTTGTAGTTGACCTAGGACCTTAAGATTTGGCACGAACCGAGTTCTGGCAGCCACATTACACAAGAAAAAGCGAGAAGTGGTAATGTGTAGCAAAAACCGCAGAAAATCTTACGTTAAATACATTTGTTTTCGAAATGCCGTAACTGCAAATGGTCACAATGGACGCATTTCTCTCGGAAACGTTTACATTTATCTTTTGGCAGTTAAAGTGGCGTGATGAGCCTTGCGGGCGCACCACTCTGTACGTAATATAAGCATCTAAGTTGTTGCAGTCGACAAGTAAGGAGCACAGCTGGTCAAGTTTTTGTTTTTGAAAACTCAATTTTTGGCCGCTTTTGCTGCCTTGTAGTTGACCTAGGACCTTAAGATTTGGCACGAACCGAGTTCTGGCAGCCACATTACACAAGAAAAAGCGAGAAGTGGTAATGTGTAGCAAAAACCGCAGAAAATCTTACGTTAAATACATTTGTTTTCGAAATGCCGTAACTGCAAATGGTCACAATGGACGCATTTCTCTCGGAAACGTTTACATTTGTCTTCTGGCAGTTAAAGTGGCGTGATGAGCCTTGCGGGCGCACCACTCTGTACGTAATATAAGCATCTAAGTTGTTGCAGTCGACAAGTAAGGAGCACAGCTGGTCAAGTTTTTGTTTTTGAAAACTCAATTTTTGGCCGCTTTTGCTGCCTTGTAGTTGACCTAGGACCTTAAGATTTGGCACGAACCGAGTTCTGGCAGCCACATTACACAAGAAAAAGCGAGAAGTGGTAATGTGTAGCAAAAACCGCAGAAAATCTTACGTTAAATACATTTGTTTTCGAAATGCCGTAACTGCAAATGGTCACAATGGACGCATTTCTCTCGGAAACGTTTACATATATCTTTTGGCAGTTAAAGTGGCGTGATGAGCCTTGCGGGCGCACCACTCTGTACGTAATATAAGCATCTAAGTTGTTGCAGTCGACAAGTAAGGAGCACAGCTGGTCAAGTTTTTGTTTTTGAAAACTCAATTTTTGGCCGCTTTTGCTGCCTTGTAGTTGACCTAGGACCTTAAGATTTGGCACGAACCGAGTTCTGGCAGCCACATTACACAAGAAAAAGCGAGAAGTGGTAATGTGTAGCAAAAACCGCAGAAAATCTTACGTTAAATACATTTGTTTTCGAAATGCCGTAACTGCAAATGGTCACAATGGACGCATTTCTCTCGGAAACGTTTACATTTATCTTTTGGCAGTTAAAGTCGCGTGATGAGCCTTGCGGGCGCACCACTCTGTACGTAATATAAGCATCTAAGTTGTTGCAGTCGACAAGTAAGGAGCACAGCTGGTCAAGTTTTAGTTTTTGAAAACTCAATTTTTGGCCGCTTTTGCTGCCTTGTAGTTGACCTAGGACCTTAAGATTTGGCACGAACAGAGTTCTGGCAGCCACATTACACAAGAAAAAGCGAGAAGTGGTAATGTGTAGAAAAAACCGCAGAAAATCTTTCGTTAAATACATTTGTTTTCGAAATGCCGTAACTGCAAATGGTCACAATGGACGCATTTCTCTCGGAAACGTTTACATTTATCTTTTGGCAGTTAAAGTCGCGTGATGAGCCTTGCGGGCGCACCACTCTGTACGTAATATAAGCATCTAAGTTGTTGCAGTCGACAAGTAAGGAGCACAGCAAGTCAAGTTTTAGTTTATGAAAACTCAATTTTTGGCGGCTTTTGTTGCCTTGTAGTTGACCTAGGTCCTTAAGATTTGGCACGAACTAAGCTCTGGCAGTCACATTACACAAGAAATAGCGACAAGTGGTAATGTATAGAAAAAACCGCAGAAAATCTTACGTTAAATGCATTTGTCTTAGAAATGACGTAACAGCAAATCGTCACAATGGACGCATTTCTCTCGGAAACGTTTACATTTATCTTTTGGCAGTTAAAGTCGCGTGATGAGCCTTGCGGGCGCACCACTCTGTACGTAATATAAGCATCTAAGTTGTTGCAGTCGACAAGTAAGGAGCACAGCTGGTCAAGTTTTAGTTTTTGAAAACTCAATTTTTGGCCGCTTTTGCTGCCTTGTAGTTGACCTAGGACCTTACGATTTGGCACGAACCGAGTTCTGGCAGCCACATTACACAAGAAAAAGCGAGAAGTGGTAATGTGTAGAAAAAACCGCAGAAAATCTTTCGTTAAATACATTTGTTTTCGAAATGCCGTAACTGCAAATGGTCACAATGGACGCATTTCTCTCGGAAACGTTTACATTTATCTTTTGGCAGTTAAAGTCGCGTGATGAGCCTTGCGGGCGCACCACTCTGTACGTAATATAAGCATCTAAGTTGTTGCAGTCGACAAGTAAGGAGCACAGCAAGTCAAGTTTTAGTTTATGAAAACTCAATTTTTGGCGGCTTTTGTTGCCTTGTAGTTGACCTAGGTCCTTAAGATTTGGCACGAACTAAGCTCTGGCAGCCACATTACACAAGAAAAAGCGACAAGTGGTAATGTATAGAAAAAACCGCAGAAAATCTTACGTTAAATGCATTTGTCTTAGAAATGACGTAACAGCAAATCGTCACAATGGACGCATTTCTCTCGGAAACGTTTACATTTATCTTTTGGCAGTTAAAGTCGCGTGATGAGCCTTGCGGGCGCACCACTCTGTACGTAATATAAGCATCTAAGTTGTTGCAGTCGACAAGTAAGGAGCACAGCTGGTCAAGTTTTAGTTTTTGAAAACTCAATTTTGGCCGCTTTTGCTGCCTTGTAGTTGACCTAGGACCTTAAGATTTGGCACGAACTAAGCTCTGGCAGCCACATTACACAAGAAAAAGCGACAAGTGGTAATGTATAGAAAAAACCGCAGAAAATCTTACGTTAAATGCATTTGTCTTAGAAATGACGTAACAGCAAATCGTCACAATGGACGCATTTCTCTCGGAAACGTTTACATTTATCTTTTGGCAGTTAAAGTGGCGTGATGAGCCTTGCGGGCGCACCACTCTGTACGTAATATAAGCATCTAAGTTGTTGCAGTCGACAAGTAAGGAGCACAGCTGGTCAAGTTTTAGTTTTTGAAAACTCAATTTTTGGCCGCTTTTGCTGCCTTGTAGTTGACCTAGGACCTTAAGATTTGGCACGAACCGAGTTCTGGCAGCCACATTACACAAGAAAAAGCGAGAAGTGGTAATGTGTAGAAAAAACCGCAGAAAATCTTACGGTTAATACATTTGTTTTTGAAATGACGTAACTGCAAATCGTCACAATGGACGCATTTCTCTCGGAAACGTTTACATTTATCTTTTGGCAGTTAAAGTCGCGTGATGAGCCTTGCGGGCGCACCACTCTGTACGTAATATAAGCATCTAAGTTGTTGCAGTCGACAAGTAAGGAGCACAGCAAGTCAAGTTTTAGTTTATGAAAACTCAATTTTTGGCGGCTTTTGTTGCCTTGTAGTTGACCTAGGTCCTTAAGATTTGGCACGAACTAAGCTCTGGCAGCCACATTACACAAGAAAAAGCGACAAGTGGTAATGTATAGAAAAAACCGCGGAAAATCTTACGTTAAATGCATTTGTCTTAGAAATGACGTAACAGCAAATCGTCACAATGGACGCATTTCTCTCGGAAACGTTTACATATATCTTCTGGCAGTTAAAGTGGCGTGATGAGCCTTGCGGGCGCACCACTCTGTACGTAATATAAGCATCTAAGTTATTGCAGTCGACAAGTAAGGAGCACAGCTGGTCAAGTTTTAGTTTTTGAAAACTCAATTTTTGGCCGCTTTTGCTGCCTTGTAGTTGACCTAGGACCTTAAGATTTGGCACGAACCGAGTTCTGGCAGCCACATTACACAAGAAAAAGCGAGAAGTGGTAATGTGTAGAAAAAACCGCAGAAAATCTTACGGTTAATACATTTGTTTTTGAAATGACGTAACTGCAAATCGTCACAATGGACGCATTTCTCTCGGAAACGTTTACATTTATCTCCTGGCAGTTAAAATCGAGTGATGAGCCCTGCGGGCGCACCACTCTGTACGTAATATAAGCATCTAAGTTGTTGCAGTCGACAAGTAAGGAGCACAGCTGGTCAAGTTTTAGTTTTTGAAAACTCAATTTTTGGCCGCTTTTGCTGCCTTGTAGTTGACCTAGGACCTTAAGATTTGGCACGAACCGAGTTCTGGCAGCCACATTACACAAGAAAAAGCGAGAAGTGGTAATGTGTAGAAAAAACCGCAGAATATCTTTCGTTAAATACATTTGTTTTCGAAATGCCGTAACTGCAAATGGTCACAATGGACGCATTTCTCTCGGAAACGTTTACATTTATCTTTTGGCAGTTAAAGTCGCGTGATGAGCCTTGCGGGCGCACCACTCTGTACGTAATATAAGCATCTAAGTTGTTGCAGTCGACAAGTAAGGAGCACAGCTGGTCAAGTTTTTGTTTTTGAAAACTCAATTTTTGGCCGCTTTTGCTGCCTTGTAGTTGACCTAGGACCTTACGATTTGGCACGAACCGAGTTCTGGCAGCCACATTACACAAGAAAAAGCGAGAAGTGGTAATGTGTAGAAAAAGCCGCAGAAAATCTTACGTTTAATACATTTGTTTTTGAAATGTCGTAACTGCAAATCGTCACAATGGACGCATTTCTCTCGGAAACGTTTAGATTTATCTTCTGGCAGTTAAAGTGGCGTGATGAGCCTTGCGGGCGCACCACTCTGTACGTAATATAAGCATCTAAGTTGTTGCAGTCGACAAGTAAGGAGCACAGCTGGTCAAGTTTTAGTTTTTGAAAACTCAATTTTTGGCCGCTTTTGCTGCCTTGTAGTTGACCTAGGACCTTAAGATTTGGCACGAACCGAGTTCTGGCAGCCACATTACACAAGAAAAAGCGAGAAGTGGTAATGTGTAGAAAAAACCGCAGAAAATCTTTCGTTAAATACATTTGTTTTTGAAATGTCGTAACTGCAAATGGTCACAATGGACGCATTTCTCTCGGAAACGTTTACATATATCTTTTGGCAGTTAAAGTCGCGTGATGAGCCTTGCGGGCGCACCACTCTGTACGTAATATAAGCATCTAAGTTGTTGCAGTCGACAAGTAAGGAGCACAGCTGGTCAAGTTTTAGTTTTTGAAAACTCAATTTTTGGCCGCTTTTGCTGCCTTGTAGTTGACCTAGGACCTTACGATTTGGCACGAACCGAGTTCTGGCAGCCACATTACACAAGAAAAAGCGAGAAGTGGTAATGTGTAGAAAAAGCCGCAGAAAATCTTACGTTTAATACATTTGTTTTTGAAATGTCGTAACTGCAAATCGTCACAATGGACGCATTTCTCTCGGAAACGTTTAGATTTATCTTCTGGCAGTTAAAGTGGCGTGATGAGCCTTGCGGGCGCACCACTCTGTACGTGATATAAGCATCTAAGTTGTTGCAGTCGACATGTAAGGAGCACAGCTGGTCAAGTTTTAGTTTTTGAAAACTCAATTTTTGGCCGCTTTTGCTGCCTTGTAGTTGACCTAGGACCTTAAGATTTGGCACGAACCGAGTTCTGGCAGCCACATTACACAAGAAAAAGCGAGAAGTGGTAATGTGTAGAAAAAACCGCAGAAAATCTTTCGTTAAATACATTTGTTTTTGAAATGTCGTAACTGCAAATGGTCACAATGGACGCATTTCTCTCGGAAACGTTTACATATATCTTTTGGCAGTTAAAGTCGCGTGATGAGCCTTGCGGGCGCACCACTCTGTACGTAATATAAGCATCTAAGTTGTTGCAGTCGACAAGTAAGGAGCACAGCTGGTCAAGTTTTAGTTTTTGAAAACTCAATTTTTGGCCGCTTTTGCTGCCTTGTAGTTGACCTAGGACCTTACGATTTGGCACGAACCGAGTTCTGGCAGCCACATTACACAAGAAAAAGCGAGAAGTGGTAATGTGTAGAAAAAACCGCAGAAAATCTTTCGTTAAATACATTTGTTTTCGAAATGCCGTAACTGCAAATGGTCACAATGGACGCATTTCTCTCGGAAACGTTTACATTTATCTTTTGGCAGTTAAAGTCGCGTGATGAGCCTTGCGGGCGCACCACTCTGTACGTAATATAAGCATCTAAGTTGTTGCAGTCGACAAGTAAGGAGCACAGCAAGTCAAGTTTTAGTTTATGAAAACTCAATTTTTGGCCGCTTTTGCTGCCTTGTAGTTGACCTAGGACCTTAAGATTTGGCACGAACCGAGTTCTGGCAGCCACATTACACAAGAAAAAGCGAGAAGTGGTAATGTGTAGAAAAAACCGCAGAAAATCTTTCGTTAAATACATTTGTTTTTGAAATGTCGTAACTGCAAATGGTCACAATGGACGCATTTCTCTCGGAAACGTTTACATATATCTTTTGGCAGTTAAAGTCGCGTGATGAGCCTTGCGGGCGCACCACTCTGTACGTAATATAAGCATCTAAGTTGTTGCAGTCGACAAGTAAGGAGCACAGCTGGTCAAGTTTTAGTTTTTGAAAACTCAATTTTTGGCCGCTTTTGCTGCCTTGTAGTTGACCTAGGACCTTACGATTTGGCACGAACCGAGTTCTGGCAGCCACATTACACAAGAAAAAGCGAGAAGTGGTAATGTGTAGAAAAAGCCGCAGAAAATCTTACGTTTAATACATTTGTTTTTGAAATGTCGTAACTGCAAATCGTCACAATGGACGCATTTCTCTCGGAAACGTTTAGATTTATCTTCTGGCAGTTAAAGTGGCGTGATGAGCCTTGCGGGCGCACCACTCTGTACGTGATATAAGCATCTAAGTTGTTGCAGTCGACATGTAAGGAGCACAGCTGGTCAAGTTTTAGTTTTTGAAAACTCAATTTTTGGCCGCTTTTGCTGCCTTGTAGTTGACCTAGGACCTTAAGATTTGGCACGAACCGAGTTCTGGCAGCCACATTACACAAGAAAAAGCGAGAAGTGGTAATGTGTAGAAAAAACCGCAGAAAATCTTTCGTTAAATACATTTGTTTTTGAAATGTCGTAACTGCAAATGGTCACAATGGACGCATTTCTCTCGGAAACGTTTACATATATCTTTTGGCAGTTAAAGTCGCGTGATGAGCCTTGCGGGCGCACCACTCTGTACGTAATATAAGCATCTAAGTTGTTGCAGTCGACAAGTAAGGAGCACAGCTGGTCAAGTTTTAGTTTTTGAAAACTCAATTTTTGGCCGCTTTTGCTGCCTTGTAGTTGACCTAGGACCTTACGATTTGGCACGAACCGAGTTCTGGCAGCCACATTACACAAGAAAAAGCGAGAAGTGGTAATGTGTAGAAAAAACCGCAGAAAATCTTTCGTTAAATACATTTGTTTTCGAAATGCCGTAACTGCAAATGGTCACAATGGACGCATTTCTCTCGGAAACGTTTACATTTATCTTTTGGCAGTTAAAGTCGCGTGATGAGCCTTGCGGGCGCACCACTCTGTACGTAATATAAGCATCTAAGTTGTTGCAGTCGACAAGTAAGGAGCACAGCAAGTCAAGTTTTAGTTTATGAAAACTCAATTTTTGGCGGCTTTTGTTGCCTTGTAGTTGACCTAGGTCCTTAAGATTTGGCACGAACTAAGCTCTGGCAGCCACATTACACAAGAAAAAGCGACAAGTGGTAATGTATAGAAAAAACCGCAGAAAATCTTACGTTAAATGCATTTGTCTTAGAAATGACGTAACAGCAAATCGTCACAATGGACGCATTTCTCTCGGAAACGTTTACATTTATCTTTTGGCAGTTAAAGTCGCGTGATGAGCCTTGCGGGCGCACCACTCTGTACGTAATATAAGCATCTAAGTTGTTGCAGTCGACAAGTAAGGAGCACAGCTGGTCAAGTTTTAGTTTTTGAAAACTCAATTTTTGGCCGCTTTTGCTGCCTTGTAGTTGACCTAGGACCTTACGATTTGGCACGAACCGAGTTCTGGCAGCCACATTACACAAGAAAAAGCGAGAAGTGGTAATGTGTAGAAAAAACCGCAGAAAATCTTTCGTTAAATACATTTGTTTTCGAAATGCCGTAACTGCAAATGGTCACAATGGACGCATTTCTCTCGGAAACGTTTACATTTATCTTTTGGCAGTTAAAGTCGCGTGATGAGCCTTGCGGGCGCACCACTCTGTACGTAATATAAGCATCTAAGTTGTTGCAGTCGACAAGTAAGGAGCACAGCAAGTCAAGTTTTAGTTTATGAAAACTCAATTTTTGGCGGCTTTTGTTGCCTTGTAGTTGACCTAGGTCCTTAAGATTTGGCACGAACTAAGCTCTGGCAGCCACATTACACAAGAAAAAGCGACAAGTGGTAATGTATAGAAAAAACCGCAGAAAATCTTACGTTAAATGCATTTGTCTTAGAAATGACGTAACAGCAAATCGTCACAATGGACGCATTTCTCTCGGAAACGTTTACATTTATCTTTTGGCAGTTAAAGTCGCGTGATGAGCCTTGCGGGCGCACCACTCTGTACGTAATATAAGCATCTAAGTTGTTGCAGTCGACAAGTAAGGAGCACAGCAAGTCAAGTTTTAGTTTATGAAAACTCAATTTTTGGCGGCTTTTGTTGCCTTGTAGTTGACCTAGGTCCTTAAGATTTGGCACGAACTAAGCTCTGGCAGCCACATTACACAAGAAAAAGCGACAAGTGGTAATGTATAGAAAAAACCGCAGAAAATCTTACGTTAAATGCATTTGTCTTAGAAATGACGTAACAGCAAATCGTCACAATGGACGCATTTCTCTCGGAAACGTTTACATATATCTTTTGGCAGTTAAAGTGGCGTGATGAGCCTTGCGGGCGCACCACTCTGTACGTAATATAAGCATCTAAGTTGTTGCAGTCGACAAGTAAGGAGCACAGCAAGTCAAGTTTTAGTTTATGAAAACTCAATTTTTGGCGGCTTTTGTTGCCTTGTAGTTGACCTAGGTCCTTAAGATTTGGCACGAACTAAGCTCTGGCAGCCACATTACACAAGAAAAAGCGACAAGTGGTAATGTATAGAAAAAACCGCAGAAAATCTTACGTTAAATGCATTTGTCTTAGAAATGACGTAACAGCAAATCGTCACAATGGACGCATTTCTCTCGGAAACGTTTACATATATCTTTTGGCAGTTAAAGTGGCGTGATGAGCCTTGCGGGCGCACCACTCTGTACGTAATATAAGCATCTAAGTTGTTGCAGTCGACAAGTAAGGAGCACAGCAAGTCAAGTTTTAGTTTTTGAAAACTCAATTTTTGGCGGCTTTTGTTGCCTTGTAGTTGACCTAGGTCCTTAAGATTTGGCACGAACTAAGCTCTGGCAGCCACATTACACAAGAAAAAGCGACAAGTGGTAATGTATAGAAAAAACCGCAGAAAATCTTACGTTAAATGCATTTGTCTTAGAAATGACGTAACAGCAAATCGTCACAATGGACGCATTTCTCTCGGAAACGTTTACATATATCTTTTGGCAGTTAAAGTGGCGTGATGAGCCTTGCGGGCGCACCACTCTGTACGTAATATAAGCATCTAAGTTGTTGCAGTCGACAAGTAAGGAGCACAGCAAGTCAAGTTTTAGTTTTTGAAAACTCAATTTTTGGCGGCTTTTGTTGCCTTGTAGTTGACCTAGGTCCTTAAGATTTGGCACGAACTAAGCTCTGGCAGCCACATTACACAAGAAAAAGCGACAAGTGGTAATGTATAGAAAAAACCGCAGAAAATCTTACGTTAAATGCATTTGTCTTAGAAATGACGTAACAGCAAATCGTCACAATGGACGCATTTCTCTCGGAAACGTTTACATTTATCTTTTGGCAGTTAAAGTCGCGTGATGAGCCTTGCGGGCGCACCACTCTGTACGTAATATAAGCATCTAAGTTGTTGCAGTCGACAAGTAAGGAGCACAGCAAGTCAAGTTTTAGTTTTTGAAAACTCAATTTTTGGCGGCTTTTGTTGCCTTGTAGTTGACCTAGGTCCTTAAGATTTGGCACGAACTAAGCTCTGGCAGCCACATTACACAAGAAAAAGCGACAAGTGGTAATGTATAGAAAAAACCGCAGAAAATCTTACGTTAAATGCATTTGTCTTAGAAATGACGTAACAGCAAATCGTCACAATGGACGCATTTCTCTCGGAAACGTTTACATTTATCTTTTGGCAGTTAAAGTCGCGTGATGAGCCTTGCGGGCGCACCACTCTGTACGTAATATAAGCATCTAAGTTGTTGCAGTCGACAAGTAAGGAGCACAGCAAGTCAAGTTTTAGTTTATGAAAACTCAATTTTTGGCGGCTTTTGTTGCCTTGTAGTTGACCTAGGTCCTTAAGATTTGGCACGAACTAAGCTCTGGCAGCCACATTACACAAGAAAAAGCGACAAGTGGTAATGTATAGAAAAAACCGCAGAAAATCTTACGTTAAATGCATTTGTCTTAGAAATGACGTAACAGCAAATCGTCACAATGGACGCATTTCTCTCGGAAACGTTTACATATATCTTTTGGCAGTTAAAGTGGCGTGATGAGCCTTGCGGGCGCACCACTCTGTACGTAATATAAGCATCTAAGTTGTTGCAGTCGACAAGTAAGGAGCACAGCAAGTCAAGTTTTAGTTTATGAAAACTCAATTTTTGGCGGCTTTTGTTGCCTTGTAGTTGACCTAGGTCCTTAAGATTTGGCACGAACTAAGCTCTGGCAGCCACATTACACAAGAAAAAGCGACAAGTGGTAATGTATAGAAAAAACCGCAGAAAATCTTACGTTAAATGCATTTGTCTTAGAAATGACGTAACAGCAAATCGTCACAATGGACGCATTTCTCTCGGAAACGTTTACATATATCTTTTGGCAGTTAAAGTGGCGTGATGAGCCTTGCGGGCGCACCACTCTGTACGTAATATAAGCATCTAAGTTGTTGCAGTCGACAAGTAAGGAGCACAGCAAGTCAAGTTTTAGTTTATGAAAACTCAATTTTTGGCGGCTTTTGTTGCCTTGTAGTTGACCTAGGTCCTTAAGATTTGGCACGAACTAAGCTCTGGCAGCCACATTACACAAGAAAAAGCGACAAGTGGTAATGTATAGAAAAAACCGCAGAAAATCTTACGTTAAATGCATTTGTCTTAGAAATGACGTAACAGCAAATCGTCACAATGGACGCATTTCTCTCGGAAACGTTTACATATATCTTTTGGCAGTTAAAGTGGCGTGATGAGCCTTGCGGGCGCACCACTCTGTACGTAATATAAGCATCTAAGTTGTTGCAGTCGACAAGTAAGGAGCACAGCAAGTCAAGTTTTAGTTTTTGAAAACTCAATTTTTGGCCGCTTTTGCTGCCTTGTAGTTGACCTAGGACCTTAAGATTTGGCACGAACCGAGTTCTGGCAGCCACATTACACAAGAAAAAGCGAGAAGTGGTAATGTGTAGAAAAAACCGCAGAAAATCTTTCGTTAAATACATTTGTTTTCGAAATGCCGTAACTGCAAATGGTCACAATGGACGCATTTCTCTCGGAAACGTTTACATTTATCTCCTGGCAGTTAAAATCGAGTGATGAGCCCTGCGGGCGCACCACTCTGTACGTAATATAAGCATCTAAGTTGTTGCAGTCGACAAGTAAGGAGCACAGCTGGTCAAGTTTTAGTTTTTGAAAACTCAATTTTTGGCCGCTTTTGCTGCCTTGTAGTTGACCTAGGACCTTAAGATTTGGCACGAACCGAGTTCTGGCAGCCACATTACACAAGAAAAAGCGAGAAGTGGTAATGTGTAGAAAAAACCGCAGAAAATCTTTCGTTAAATACATTTGTTTTCGAAATGCCGTAACTGCAAATGGTCACAATGGACGCATTTCTCTCGGAAACGTTTACATTTATCTTTTGGCAGTTAAAGTCGCGTGATGAGCCTTGCGGGCGCACCACTCTGTACGTAATATAAGCATCTAAGTTGTTGCAGTCGACAAGTAAGGAGCACAGCTGGTCAAGTTTTTGTTTTTGAAAACTCAATTTTTGGCCGCTTTTGCTGCCTTGTAGTTGACCTAGGACCTTACGATTTGGCACGAACCGAGTTCTGGCAGCCACATTACACAAGAAAAAGCGAGAAGTGGTAATGTGTAGAAAAAGCCGCAGAAAATCTTACGTTTAATACATTTGTTTTTGAAATGTCGTAACTGCAAATCGTCACAATGGACGCATTTCTCTCGGAAACGTTTAGATTTATCTTCTGGCAGTTAAAGTGGCGTGATGAGCCTTGCGGGCGCACCACTCTGTACGTAATATAAGCATCTAAGTTGTTGCAGTCGACAAGTAAGGAGCACAGCAAGTCACGTTTTAGTTTTTGAAAACTCAATTTTTGGCCGCTTTTGCTGCCTTGTAGTTGACCTAGGACCTTACGATTTGGCACGAACCGAGTTCTGGCAGCCACATTACACAAGAAAAAGCGAGAAGTGGTAATGTGTAGAAAAAGCCGCAGAAAATCTTACGTTTAATACATTTGTTTTTGAAATGTCGTAACTGCAAATCGTCACAATGGACGCATTTCTCTCGGAAACGTTTAGATTTATCTTCTGGCAGTTAAAGTGGCGTGATGAGCCTTGCGGGCGCACCACTCTGTACGTGATATAAGCATCTAAGTTGTTGCAGTCGACATGTAAGGAGCACAGCTGGTCAAGTTTTAGTTTTTGAAAACTCAATTTTTGGCCGCTTTTGCTGCCTTGTAGTTGACCTAGGACCTTAAGATTTGGCACGAACCGAGTTCTGGCAGCCACATTACACAAGAAAAAGCGAGAAGTGGTAATGTGTAGAAAAAACCGCAGAAAATCTTTCGTTAAATACATTTGTTTTCGAAATGCCGTAACTGCAAATGGTCACAATGGACGCATTTCTCTCGGAAACGTTTACATTTATCTTTTGGCAGTTAAAGTCGCGTGATGAGCCTTGCGGGCGCACCACTCTGTACGTAATATAAGCATCTAAGTTGTTGCAGTCGACAAGTAAGGAGCACAGCTGGTCAAGTTTTTGTTTTTGAAAACTCAATTTTTGGCCGCTTTTGCTGCCTTGTTGTTGACCTAGGACCTTACGATTTGGCACGAACCGAGTTCTGGCAGCCACATTACACAAGAAAAAGCGAGAAGTGGTAATGTGTAGAAAAAACCGCAGAAAATCTTTCGTTAAATACATTTGTTTTTGAAATGTCGTAACTGCAAATGGTCACAATGGACGCATTTCTCTCGGAAACGTTTACATATATCTTTTGGCAGTTAAAGTCGCGTGATGAGCCTTGCGGGCGCACCACTCTGTACGTAATATAAGCATCTAAGTTGTTGCAGTCGACAAGTAAGGAGCACAGCTGGTCAAGTTTTAGTTTTTGAAAACTCAATTTTTGGCCGCTTTTGCTGCCTTGTAGTTGACCTAGGACCTTACGATTTGGCACGAACCGAGTTCTGGCAGCCACATTACACAAGAAAAAGCGAGAAGTGGTAATGTGTAGAAAAAACCGCAGAAAATCTTTCGTTAAATACATTTGTTTTTGAAATGTCGTAACTGCAAATCGTCACAATGGACGCATTTCTCTCGGAAACGTTTACATTTATCTTTTGGCAGTTAAAGTCGCGTGATGAGCCTTGCGGGCGCACCACTCTGTACGTAATATAAGCATCTAAGTTGTTGCAGTCGACAAGTAAGGAGCACAGCTGGTCAAGTTTTTGTTTTTGAGAACTCAATTTTTGGCCGCTTTTGCTGCCTTGTAGTTGACCTAGGACCTTACGATTTGGCACGAACGAGTTCTGGCAGCCACATTACTCAAGAAAAAGCGAGAAGTGGTAATGTGTAGAAAAAGCCGCAGAAAATCTTACGTTTAATACATTTGTTTTTGAAATGTCGTAACTGCAAATCGTCACAATGGACGCATTTCTCTCGGAAACGTTTACATTTATCTCCTGGCAGTTAAAGTGGCGTGATGAGCCTTGCGGGCGCACCACTCTGTAAGTAATATAAGCATCTAAGTTGTTGCAGTCGACATGTAAGGAGCACAGCTGGTCAAGTTTTTGTTTTTGAATACTCAATTTTTGGCCGCTTTTGCTGCCTTGTAGTTGACCTAGGACCTTAAGATTTGGCACGAACCGAGTTCTGGCAGCCACATTACTCAAGAAAAAGCGAGAAGTGGTAATGAGTAGAAAAAGCCGCAGAAAATCTTACGTTTAATACATTTGTTTTTGAAATGTCGTAACTGCAAATCGTCACAATGGACGCATTTCTCTCGGAAACGTTTACATTTATCTCCTGGCAGTTAAAGTGGCGTGATGAGCCTTGCGGGCGCACCACTCTGTACGTAATATAAGCATCTAAGTTGTTGCAGTCGACAAGTAAGGAGCACAGCAAGTCAAGTTTTAGTTTATGAAAACTCAATTTTTGGCGGCTTTTGTTGCCTTGTAGTTGACCTAGGTCCTTAAGATTTGGCACGAACTAAGCTCTGGCAGCCACATTACACAAGAAAAAGCGACAAGTGGTAATGTATAGAAAAAACCGCGGAAAATCTTACGTTAAATGCATTTGTCTTAGAAATGACGTAACAGCAAATCGTCACAATGGACGCATTTCTCTCGGAAACGTTTACATATATCTTCTGGCAGTTAAAGTGGCGTGATGAGCCTTGCGGGCGCACCACTCTGTACGTAATATAAGCATCTAAGTTGTTGCAGTCGACAAGTAAGGAGCACAGCTGGTCAAGTTTTAGTTTTTGAAAACTCAATTTTTGGCCGCTTTTGCTGCCTTGTAGTTGACCTAGGACCTTACGATTTGGCACGAACCGAGTTCTGGCAGCCACATTACACAAGAAAAAGCGAGAAGTGGTAATGTGTAGAAAAAACCGCAGAAAATCTTTCGTTAAATACATTTGTTTTTGAAATGTCGTAACTGCAAATCGTCACAATGGACGCATTTCTCTCGGAAACGTTTACATTTATCTCCTGGCAGTTAAAGTCGCGTGATGAGCCTTGCGGGCGCACCACTCTGTAAGTAATATAAGCATCTAAGTTGTTGCAGTCGACATGTAAGGAGCACAGCTGGTCAAGTTTTTGTTTTTGAAAACTCAATTTTTGGCCGCTTTTGCTGCCTTGTAGTTGACCTAGGACCTTACGATTTGGCACGAACGAGTTCTGGCAGCCACATTACTCAAGAAAAAGCGAGAAGTGGTAATGTGTAGAAAAAGCCGCAGAAAATCTTACGTTTAATACATTTGTTTTTGAAATGTCGTAACTGCAAATCGTCACAATGGACGCATTTCTCTCGGAAACGTTTACATTTATCTCCTGGCAGTTAAAGTGGCGTGATGAGCCTTGCGGGCGCACCACTCTGTAAGTAATATAAGCATCTAAGTTGTTGCAGTCGACATGTAAGGAGCACAGCTGGTCAAGTTTTTGTTTTTGAAAACTCAATTTTTGGCCGCTTTTGCTGCCTTGTAGTTGACCTAGGACCTTACGATTTGGCACGAACGAGTTCTGGCAGCCACATTACTCAAGAAAAAGCGAGAAGTGGTAATGTGTAGAAAAAGCCGCAGAAAATCTTACGTTTAATACATTTGTTTTTGAAATGTCGTAACTGCAAATCGTCACAATGGACGCATTTCTCTAGGAAACGTTTACATTTATCTCCTGGCAGTTAAAGTGGCGTGATGAGCCTTGCGGGCGCACCACTCTGTACGTAATATAAGCATCTAAGTTGTTGCAGTCGACAAGTAAGGAGCACAGCAAGTCAAGTTTTAGTTTATGAAAACTCAATTTTTGGCGGCTTTTGTTGCCTTGTAGTTGACCTAGGTCCTTAAGATTTGGCACGAACTAAGCTCTGGCAGCCACATTACACAAGAAAAAGCGACAAGTGGTAATGTATAGAAAAAACCGCGGAAAATCTTACGTTAAATGCATTTGTCTTAGAAATGACGTAACAGCAAATCGTCACAATGGACGCATTTCTCTCGGAAACGTTTACATATATCTTCTGGCAGTTAAAGTGGCGTGATGAGCCTTGCGGGCGCACCACTCTGTACGTAATATAAGCATCTAAGTTGTTGCAGTCGACAAGTAAGGAGCACAGCTGGTCAAGTTTTTGTTTTTGAGAACTCAATTTTTGGCCGCTTTTGCTGCCTTGTAGTTGACCTAGGACCTTACGATTTGGCACGAACGAGTTCTGGCAGCCACATTACTCAAGAAAAAGCGAGAAGTGGTAATGTGTAGAAAAAGCCGCAGAAAATCTTACGTTTAATACATTTGTTTTTGAAATGTCGTAACTGCAAATCGTCACAATGGACGCATTTCTCTCGGAAACGTTTACATTTATCTCCTGGCAGTTAAAGTGGCGTGATGAGCCTTGCGGGCGCACCACTCTGTAAGTAATATAAGCATCTAAGTTGTTGCAGTCGACATGTAAGGAGCACAGCTGGTCAAGTTTTTGTTTTTGAATACTCAATTTTTGGCCGCTTTTGCTGCCTTGTAGTTGACCTAGGACCTTAAGATTTGGCACGAACCGAGTTCTGGCAGCCACATTACTCAAGAAAAAGCGAGAAGTGGTAATGTGTAGAAAAAGCCGCAGAAAATCTTACGTTTAATACATTTGTTTTTGAAATGTCGTAACTGCAAATCGTCACAATGGACGCATTTCTCTCGGAAACGTTTACATTTATCTCCTGGCAGTTAAAGTGGCGTGATGAGCCTTGCGGGCAAACCACTCTGTAAGTAATATAAGCATCTAAGTTGTTGCAGTCGACATGTAAGGAGCACAGCTGGTCAAGTTTTTGTTTTTGAAAACTCAATTTTTGGCCGCTTTTGCTGCCTTGTAGTTGACCTAGGACCTTACGATTTGGCACGAACGAGTTCTGGCAGCCACATTACTCAAGAAAAAGCGAGAAGTGGTAATGTGTAGAAAAAGCCGCAGAAAATCTTACGTTTAATACATTTGTTTTTGAAATGTCGTAACTGCAAATCGTCACAATGGACGCATTTCTCTAGGAAACGTTTACATTTATCTCCTGGCAGTTAAAGTGGCGTGATGAGCCTTGCGGGCGCACCACTCTGTACGTAATATAAGCATCTAAGTTGTTGCAGTCGACAAGTAAGGAGCACAGCAAGTCAAGTTTTAGTTTATGAAAACTCAATTTTTGGCGGCTTTTGTTGCCTTGTAGTTGACCTAGGTCCTTAAGATTTGGCACGAACTAAGCTCTGGCAGCCACATTACACAAGAAAAAGCGACAAGTGGTAATGTATAGAAAAAACCGCGGAAAATCTTACGTTAAATGCATTTGTCTTAGAAATGACGTAACAGCAAATCGTCACAATGGACGCATTTCTCTCGGAAACGTTTACATTTATCTTTTGGCAGTTAAAGTCGCGTGATGAGCCCTGCGGGCGCACCACTCTGTAAGTAATATAAGCATCTAAGTTGTTGCAGTCGACATGTAAGGAGCACAGCTGGTCAAGTTTTTGTTTTTGAAAACTCAATTTTTGGCCGCTTTTGCTGCCTTGTTGTTGACCTAGGACCTTACGATTTGGCACGAACCGAGTTCTGGCAGCCACATTACACAAGAAAAAGCGAGAAGTGGTAATGTGTAGAAAAAACCGCAGAAAATCTTTCGTTAAATACATTCGTTTTTGAAATGTCGTAACTGCAAATCGTCACAATGGACGCATTTCTCTCGGAAACGTTTACATTTATCTTTTGGCAGTTAAAGTCGCGTGATGAGCCCTGCGGGCGCACCACTCTGTAAGTAATATAAGCATCTAAGTTGTTGCAGTCGACATGTAAGGAGCACAGCTGGTCAAGTTTTTGTTTTTGAAAACTCAATTTTTGGCCGCTTTTGCTGCCTTGTAGTTGACCTAGGACCTTACGATTTGGCACGAACGAGTTCTGGCAGCCACATTACTCAAGAAAAAGCGAGAAGTGGTAATGTGTAGAAAAAGCCGCAGAAAATCTTACGTTTAATACATTTGTTTTTGAAATGTCGTAACTGCAAATCGTCACAATGGACGCATTTCTCTCGGAAACGTTTACATTTATCTCCTGGCAGTTAAAGTGGCGTGATGAGCCTTGCGGGCGCACCACTCTGTACGTAATATAAGCATCTAAGTTGTTGCAGTCGACATGTAAGGAGCACAGCTGGTCAAGTTTTTGTTTTTGAAAACTCAATTTTTGGCCGCTTTTGCTGCCTTGTAGTTGACCTAGGACCTTACGATTTGGCACGAACGAGTTCTGGCAGCCACATTACTCAAGAAAAAGCGAGAAGTGGTAATGTGTAGAAAAAGCCGCAGAAAATCTTACGTTTAATACATTTGTTTTTGAAATGTCGTAACTGCAAATCGTCACAATGGACGCATTTCTCTAGGAAACGTTTACATTTATCTCCTGGCAGTTAAAGTGGCGTGATGAGCCTTGCGGGCGCACCACTCTGTACGTAATATAAGCATCTAAGTTGTTGCAGTCGACATGTAAGGAGCACAGCTGGTCAAGTTTTTGTTTTTGAAAACTCAATTTTTGGCCGCTTTTGCTGCCTTGTAGTTGACCTAGGACCTTACGATTTGGCACGAACGAGTTCTGGCAGCCACATTACTCAAGAAAAAGCGAGAAGTGGTAATGTGTAGAAAAAGCCGCAGAAAATCTTACGTTTAATACATTTGTTTTTGAAATGTCGTAACTGCAAATCGTCACAATGGACGCATTTCTCTAGGAAACGTTTACATTTATCTCCTGGCAGTTAAAGTGGCGTGATGAGCCTTGCGGGCGCACCACTCTGTACGTAATATAAGCATCTAAGTTGTTGCAGTCGACATGTAAGGAGCACAGCTGGTCAAGTTTTTGTTTTTGAAAACTCAATTTTTGGCCGCTTTTGCTGCCTTGTAGTTGACCTAGGACCTTACGATTTGGCACGAACGAGTTCTGGCAGCCACATTACTCAAGAAAAAGCGAGAAGTGGTAATGTGTAGAAAAAGCCGCAGAAAATCTTACGTTTAATACATTTGTTTTTGAAATGTCGTAACTGCAAATCGTCACAATGGACGCATTTCTCTCGGAAACGTTTACATTTATCTCCTGGCAGTTAAAGTGGCGTGATGAGCCTTGCGGGCGCACCACTCTGTACGTAATATAAGCATCTAAGTTGTTGCAGTCGACATGTAAGGAGCACAGCTGGTCAAGTTTTTGTTTTTGAAAACTCAATTTTTGGCCGCTTTTGCTGCCTTGTAGTTGACCTAGGACCTTACGATTTGGCACGAACGAGTTCTGGCAGCCACATTACTCAAGAAAAAGCGAGAAGTGGTAATGTGTAGAAAAAGCCGCAGAAAATCTTACGTTTAATACATTTGTTTTTGAAATGTCGTAACTGCAAATCGTCACAATGGACGCATTTCTCTAGGAAACGTTTACATTTATCTCCTGGCAGTTAAAGTGGCGTGATGAGCCTTGCGGGCGCACCACTCTGTACGTAATATAAGCATCTAAGTTGTTGCAGTCGACATGTAAGGAGCACAGCTGGTCAAGTTTTTGTTTTTGAAAACTCAATTTTTGGCCGCTTTTGCTGCCTTGTAGTTGACCTAGGACCTTACGATTTGGCACGAACGAGTTCTGGCAGCCACATTACTCAAGAAAAAGCGAGAAGTGGTAATGTGTAGAAAAAGCCGCAGAAAATCTTACGTTTAATACATTTGTTTTTGAAATGTCGTAACTGCAAATCGTCACAATGGACGCATTTCTCTAGGAAACGTTTACATTTATCTCCTGGCAGTTAAAGTGGCGTGATGAGCCTTGCGGGCGCACCACTCTGTACGTAATATAAGCATCTAAGTTGTTGCAGTCGACATGTAAGGAGCACAGCTGGTCAAGTTTTTGTTTTTGAAAACTCAATTTTTGGCCGCTTTTGCTGCCTTGTAGTTGACCTAGGACCTTACGATTTGGCACGAACGAGTTCTGGCAGCCACATTACTCAAGAAAAAGCGAGAAGTGGTAATGTGTAGAAAAAGCCGCAGAAAATCTTACGTTTAATACATTTGTTTTTGAAATGTCGTAACTGCAAATCGTCACAATGGACGCATTTCTCTCGGAAACGTTTACATTTATCTCCTGGCAGTTAAAGTGGCGTGATGAGCCTTGCGGGCGCACCACTCTGTACGTAATATAAGCATCTAAGTTGTTGCAGTCGACATGTAAGGAGCACAGCTGGTCAAGTTTTTGTTTTTGAAAACTCAATTTTTGGCCGCTTTTGCTGCCTTGTAGTTGACCTAGGACCTTACGATTTGGCACGAACGAGTTCTGGCAGCCACATTACTCAAGAAAAAGCGAGAAGTGGTAATGTGTAGAAAAAACCGCAGAAAATCTTACGTTTAATACATTTGTTTTTGAAATGTCGTAACTGCAAATCGTCACAATGGACGCATTTCTCTAGGAAACGTTTACATTTATCTCCTGGCAGTTAAAGTGGCGTGATGAGCCTTGCGGGCGCACCACTCTGTACGTAATATAAGCATCTAAGTTGTTGCAGTCGACATGTAAGGAGCACAGCTGGTCAAGTTTTTGTTTTTGAAAACTCAATTTTTGGCCGCTTTTGCTGCCTTGTAGTTGACCTAGGACCTTACGATTTGGCACGAACGAGTTCTGGCAGCCACATTACTCAAGAAAAAGCGAGAAGTGGTAATGTGTAGAAAAAGCCGCAGAAAATCTTACGTTTAATACATTTGTTTTTGAAATGTCGTAACTGCAAATCGTCACAATGGACGCATTTCTCTCGGAAACGTTTACATTTATCTCCTGGCAGTTAAAGTGGCGTGATGAGCCTTGCGGGCGCACCACTCTGTACGTAATATAAGCATCTAAGTTGTTGCAGTCGACATGTAAGGAGCACAGCTGGTCAAGTTTTTGTTTTTG
This sequence comes from Schistocerca piceifrons, assembly GCF_021461385.2. Taxonomy (NCBI): domain Eukaryota; kingdom Metazoa; phylum Arthropoda; class Insecta; order Orthoptera; family Acrididae; genus Schistocerca; species Schistocerca piceifrons. Next base: position 69,026,322 of record NC_060148.1, on the reverse strand, counting down.
AAAACTCAATTTTTGGCCGCTTTTGCTGCCTTGTAGTTGACCTAGGACCTTACGATTTGGCACGAACGAGTTCTGGCAGCCACATTACTCAAGAAAAAGCGAGAAGTGGTAATGTGTAGAAAAAACCGCAGAAAATCTTACGTTTAATACATTTGTTTTTGAAATGTCGTAACTGCAAATCGTCACAATGGACGCATTTCTCTAGGAAACGTTTACATTTATCTCCTGGCAGTTAAAGTGGCGTGATGAGCCTTGCGGGCGCACCACTCTGTACGTAATATAAGCATCTAAGTTGTTGCAGTCGACATGTAAGGAGCACAGCTGGTCAAGTTTTTGTTTTTGAAAACTCAATTTTTGGCCGCTTTTGCTGCCTTGTAGTTGACCTAGGACCTTACGATTTGGCACGAACGAGTTCTGGCAGCCACATTACTCAAGAAAAAGCGAGAAGTGGTAATGTGTAGAAAAAGCCGCAGAAAATCTTACGTTTAATACATTTGTTTTTGAAATGTCGTAACTGCAAATCGTCACAATGGACGCATTTCTCTCGGAAACGTTTACATTTATCTTTTGGCAGTTAAAGTCGCGTGATGAGCCTTGCGGGCGCACCACTCTGTACGTAATATAAGCATCTAAGTTGTTGCAGTCGACAAGTAAGGAGCACAGCTGGTCAAGTTTTTGTTTTTGAAAACTCAATTTTTGGCCGCTTTTGCTGCCTTGTTGTTGACCTAGGACCTTACGATTTGGCACGAACCGAGTTCTGGCAGCCACATTACACAAGAAAAAGCGAGAAGTGGTAATGTGTAGAAAAAACCGCAGAAAATCTTTCGTTAAATACATTCGTTTTTGAAATGTCGTAACTGCAAATCGTCACAATGGACGCATTTCTCTCGGAAACGTTTACATTTATCTTTTGGCAGTTAAAGTCGCGTGATGAGCCTTGCGGGCGCACCACTCTGTACGTAATATAAGCATCTAAGTTGTTGCAGTCGACATGTAAGGAGCACAGCTGGTCAAGTTTTTGTTTTTGAAAACTCAATTTTTGGCCGCTTTTGCTGCCTTGTAGTTGACCTAGGACCTTACGATTTGGCACGAACGAGTTCTGGCAGCCACATTACTCAAGAAAAAGCGAGAAGTGGTAATGTGTAGAAAAAGCCGCAGAAAATCTTACGTTTAATACATTTGTTTTTGAAATGTCGTAACTGCAAATCGTCACAATGGACGCATTTCTCTAGGAAACGTTTACATTTATCTCCTGGCAGTTAAAGTGGCGTGATGAGCCTTGCGGGCGCACCACTCTGTACGTAATATAAGCATCTAAGTTGTTGCAGTCGACATGTAAGGAGCACAGCTGGTCAAGTTTTTGTTTTTGAAAACTCAATTTTTGGCCGCTTTTGCTGCCTTGTAGTTGACCTAGGACCTTACGATTTGGCACGAACGAGTTCTGGCAGCCACATTACTCAAGAAAAAGCGAGAAGTGGTAATGTGTAGAAAAAGCCGCAGAAAATCTTACGTTTAATACATTTGTTTTTGAAATGTCGTAACTGCAAATCGTCACAATGGACGCATTTCTCTAGGAAACGTTTACATTTATCTCCTGGCAGTTAAAGTGGCGTGATGAGCCTTGCGGGCGCACCACTCTGTACGTAATATAAGCATCTAAGTTGTTGCAGTCGACATGTAAGGAGCACAGCTGGTCAAGTTTTTGTTTTTGAAAACTCAATTTTTGGCCGCTTTTGCTGCCTTGTAGTTGACCTAGGACCTTACGATTTGGCACGAACGAGTTCTGGCAGCCACATTACTCAAGAAAAAGCGAGAAGTGGTAATGTGTAGAAAAAGCCGCAGAAAATCTTACGTTTAATACATTTGTTTTTGAAATGTCGTAACTGCAAATCGTCACAATGGACGCATTTCTCTAGGAAACGTTTACATTTATCTCCTGGCAGTTAAAGTGGCGTGATGAGCCTTGCGGGCGCACCACTCTGTACGTAATATAAGCATCTAAGTTGTTGCAGTCGACATGTAAGGAGCACAGCTGGTCAAGTTTTTGTTTTTGAAAACTCAATTTTTGGCCGCTTTTGCTGCCTTGTAGTTGACCTAGGACCTTACGATTTGGCACGAACGAGTTCTGGCAGCCACATTACTCAAGAAAAAGCGAGAAGTGGTAATGTGTAGAAAAAGCCGCAGAAAATCTTACGTTTAATACATTTGTTTTTGAAATGTCGTAACTGCAAATCGTCACAATGGACGCATTTCTCTCGGAAACGTTTACATTTATCTTTTGGCAGTTAAAGACGCGAGATGAGCCTTGCGGGCGCACCACTCTGTACGTAATATAAGGATCTAAGTTGTTGCAGTCGACAAGTAAGGAGCACAGCTGGTCAAGTTTTTGTTTTTGAAAACTCAATTTTTGGCCGCTTTTGCTGCCTTGTAGTTTACCTAGGACCTTACGATTTGGCACGAACCGAGTTCTGGCAGCCACATTACACAAGAAAAAGCGAGAAGTGGTAATGTGTAGAAAAAACCGCAGAAAATCTTACGTTAAATACATTTGTTTTCGAAATGCCGTAACTGCAAATGGTCACAATGGACGCATTTCTCTCGGAAACGTTTACATTTATCTTTTGGCAGTTAAAGACGCGTGATGAGCCTTGCGGGCGCACCACTCTGTACGTAATATAAGCATCTAAGTTGTTGCAGTCGACAAGTAAGGAGCACAGCAAGTCAAGTTTTAGTTTATGAAAACTCAATTTTTGGCGGCTTTTGTTGCCTTGTAGTTGACCTAGGTCCTTAAGATGTGGCACGAGCTAAACTCTGGCAGCCACATTACACAAGAAAAAGCGAAAAGTGGTAATGTATAGAAAAAACCGCAGAAAATCTTACGTTAAATGCATTTGTCTTAGAAATGACGTAACAGCAAATCGTCACAATGGACGCATTTCTCTCGGAAACGTTTACATTTATCTTCTGGCAGTTAAAGTGGCGAGATGAGCCTTGCGGGCGCACCACTCTGTACGTAATATAAGCATCTAAGTAGTTGCAGTCGACAAGTAAGGAGCACAGCTGGTCAAGTTTTTGTTTTTGAAAACTCAATTTTTGGCCGCTTTTGCTGCCTTGTAGTTGACCTAGGACCTTACGATTTGGCACGAACGAGTTCTGGCAGCCACATTACTCAAGAAAAAGCGAGAAGTGGTAATGTGTAGAAAAAGCCGCAGAAAATCTCACGTTTAATACATTTGTTTTTGAAATGTCGTAACTGCAAATCGTCACAATGGACGCATTTCTCTCGGAAACGTTTACATTTAACTCCTGGCAGTTAAAGTGGCGAGATGAGCCTTGCGGGCGCACCACTCTGTACGTAATATAAGCATCTAAGTTGTTGCAGTCGACATGTAAGGAGCACAGCTGGTCAAGTTTTAGTTTTTGAAAACTCAATTTTTGGCCGCTTTTGCTGCCTTGTAGTTGACCTAGGACCTTACGATTTGGCACGAACGAGTTCTGGCAGCCACATTACTCAAGAAAAAGCGAGAAGTGGTAATGTGTAGAAAAAGCCGCAGAAAATCTTACGTTTAATACATTTGTTTTTGAAATGTCGTAACTGCAAATCGTCACAATGGACGCATTTCTCTCGGAAACGTTTACATTTATCTCCTGGCAGTTAAAGTGGCGTGATGAGCCTTGCGGGCGCACCACTCTGTACGTAATATAAGCATCTAAGTTGTTGCAGTCGACATGTAAGGAGCACAGCTGGTCAAGTTTTAGTTTTTGAAAACTCAATTTTTGGCCGCTTTTGCTGCCTTGTAGTTGACCTAGGACCTTACGATTTGGCACGAACGAGTTCTGGCAGCCACATTACTCAAGAAAAAGCGAGAAGTGGTAATGTGTAGAAAAAGCCGCAGAAAATCTTACGTTTAATACATTTGTTTTTGAAATGTCGTAACTGCAAATCGTCACAATGGACGCATTTCTCTCGGAAACGTTTACATTTATCTCCTGGCAGTTAAAGTGGCGTGATGAGCCTTGCGGGCGCACCACTCTGTACGTAATATAAGCATCTAAGTTGTTGCAGTCGACATGTAAGGAGCACAGCTGGTCAAGTTTTAGTTTTTGAAAACTCAATTTTTGGCCGCTTTTGCTGCCTTGTAGTTGACCTAGGACCTTACGATTTGGCACGAACGAGTTCTGGCAGCCACATTACTCAAGAAAAAGCGAGAAGTGGTAATGTGTAGAAAAAGCCGCAGAAAATCTTACGTTTAATACATTTGTTTTTGAAATGTCGTAACTGCAAATCGTCACAATGGACGCATTTCTCTCGGAAACGTTTACATTTATCTCCTGGCAGTTAAAGTGGCGTGATGAGCCTTGCGGGCGCACCACTCTGTACGTAATATAAGCATCTAAGTTGTTGCAGTCGACATGTAAGGAGCACAGCTGGTCAAGTTTTAGTTTTTGAAAACTCAATTTTTGGCCGCTTTTGCTGCCTTGTAGTTGACCTAGGACCTTACGATTTGGCACGAACGAGTTCTGGCAGCCACATTACTCAAGAAAAAGCGAGAAGTGGTAATGTGTAGAAAAAGCCGCAGAAAATCTTACGTTTAATACATTTGTTTTTGAAATGTCGTAACTGCAAATCGTCACAATGGACGCATTTCTCTCGGAAACGTTTACATTTAACTCCTGGCAGTTAAAGTGGCGTGATGAGCCTTGCGGGCGCACCACTCTGTACGTAATATAAGCATCTAAGTTGTTGCAGTCGACATGTAAGGAGCACAGCTGGTCAAGTTTTTGTTTTTGAAAACTCAATTTTTGGCCGCTTTTGCTGCCTTGTAGTTGACCTAGGACCTTACGATTTGGCACGAACGAGTTCTGGCAGCCACATTACTCAAGAAAAAGCGAGAAGTGGTAATGTGTAGAAAAAGCCGCAGAAAATCTTACGTTTAATACATTTGTTTTTGAAATGTCGTAACTGCAAATCGTCACAATGGACGCATTTCTCTCGGAAACGTTTACATTTATCTCCTGGCAGTTAAAGTGGCGTGATGAGCCTTGCGGGCGCACCACTCTGTACGTAATATAAGCATCTAAGTTGTTGCAGTCGACATATAAGGAGCACAGCTGGTCAAGTTTTTGTTTTTGAAAACTCAATTTTTGGCCGCTTTTGCTGCCTTGTAGTTGACCTAGGACCTTACGATTTGGCACGAACGAGTTCTGGCAGCCACATTACTCAAGAAAAAGCGAGAAGTGGTAATGTGTAGAAAAAGCCGCAGAAAATCTTACGTTTAATACATTTGTTTTTGAAATGTCGTAACTGCAAATCGTCACAATGGACGCATTTCTCTCGGAAACGTTTACATTTATCTCCTGGCAGTTAAAGTCGCGTGATGAGCCTTGCGGGCGCACCACTCTGTACGTAATATAAGCATCTAAGTTGTTGCAGTCGACATATAAGGAGCACAGCTGGTCAAGTTTTTGTTTTTGAAAACTCAATTTTTGGCCGCTTTTGCTGCCTTGTAGTTGACCTAGGACCTTACGATTTGGCACGAACGAGTTCTGGCAGCCACATTACTCAAGAAAAAGCGAGAAGTGGTAATGTGTAGAAAAAACCGCAGAAAATCTTACGTTTAATACATTTGTTTTTGAAATGTCGTAACTGCAAATCGTCACAATGGACGCATTTCTCTCGGAAACGTTTACATTTATCTTCTGGCAGTTAAAGTGGCGTGATGAGCCTTGCGGGCGCACCACTCTGTACGTAATATAAGCATCTAAGTTGTTGCAGTCGACATGTAAGGAGCACAGCTGGTCAAGTTTTTGTTTTTGGAAACTCAATTTTTGGCCGCTTTTGCTGCGTTGTAGTTGACCTAGGACCTTACGATTTGGCACGAACGAGTTCTGGCAGCCACATTACTCAAGAAAAAGCGAGAAGTGGTAATGTGTAGAAAAAGCCGCAGAAAATCTTACGTTTAATACATTTGTTTTTGAAATGTCGTAACTGCAAATCGTCACAATGGACGCATTTCTCTCGGAAACGTTTACATTTATCTCCTGGCAGTTAAAGTGGCGTGATGAGCCTTGCGGGCGCACCACTCTGTACGTAATATAAGCATCTAAGTTGTTGCAGTCGACATATAAGGAGCACAGCTGGTCAAGTTTTTGTTTTTGAAAACTCAATTTTTGGCCGCTTTTGCTGCCTTGTAGTTGACCTAGGACCTTACGATTTGGCACGAACGAGTTCTGGCAGCCACATTACTCAAGAAAAAGCGAGCAGTGGTAATGTGTAGAAAAAACCGCAGAAAATCTTACGTTAAATACATTTGTTTTCGAAATGCCGTAACTGCAAATGGTCACAATGGACGCATTTCTCTCGGAAACGATTACATTTATCTCCTGGCTGTTAAAGTCGCGTGATGAGCCTTGCGGGCGCACCACTCTGTACGTAATATAAGCATCTAAGTTGTTGCAGTCGACAAGTAAGGAGCACAGCTGGTCAAGTTTTTGTTTTTGAAAACTCAATTTTTGGCCGCTTTTGCTGCCTTGTAGTTGACCTAGGAACTTACGATTTGGCACGAACCGAGTTCTGGCAGCCTGATTACACAAGAAAAAGCGAGAAGTGGTAATGTGTAGAAAAAACCGCAGAAAATCTTACGGTTAATACATTTGTTTTTGAAATGACGTAACTGCAAATCGTCACAATGGACGCATTTCTCTCGGAAACGTTTACATTTATCTCCTGGCAGTTAAAATCGAGTGATGAGCCCTGCGGGCGCACCACTCTGTACGTAATATAAGCATCTAAGTTGTTGCAGTCGACAAGTAAGGAGCACAGCTGGTCAAGTTTTTGTTTTTGAAAACTCAATTTTTGGCCGCTTTTGCTGCCTTGTAGTTGACCTAGGACCTTACGATTTGGCACGAACGAGTTCTGGCAGCCACATTACTCAAGAAAAAGCGAGAAGTGGTAATGTGTAGAAAAAACCGCAGAAAATCTTACGTTAAATACATTTGTTTTCGAAATGCCGTAACTGCAAATGGTCACAATGGACGCATTTCTCTCGGAAACGTTTACATTTATCTTCTGGCAGTTAAAGTGGCGTGATGAGCCTTGCGGGCGCACCACTCTGTACGTAATATAAGCATCTAAGTTGTTGCAGTCGACAAGTAAGGAGCACAGCTGGTCAAGTTTTTGTTTTTGAAAACTCAATTTTTGGCCGCTTTTGCTGCCTTGTAGTTGACCTAGGACCTTACGATTTGGCACGAACCGAGTTCTGGCAGCCTGATTACACAAAAAAAAGCGAGAAGTGGTAATGTGTAGAAAAAACCGCAGAAAATCTTACGTTAAATACATTTGTTTTCGAAATGCCGTAACTGCAAATGGTCACAATGGACGCATTTCTCTCGGAAACGTTTACATTTATCTCCTGGCAGTTAAAGTCGCGTGATGAGCCTTGCGGGCGCACCACTCTGTACGTAATATAAGCATCTAAGTTGTTGCAGTCGACAAGTAAGGAGCACAGCTGGTCAAGTTTTTGTTTTTGAAAACTCAATTTTTGGCCGCTTTTGCTGCCTTGTAGTTGACCTAGGACCTTAAGATTTGGCACGAACCGAGTTCTGGCAGCCACATAACACAAGAAAAAGCGAGAAGTGGTAATGTGTAGAAAAAACCGCAGAAAATCTTTCGTTAAAGACATTTGTTTTCGAAATGCCGTAACTGCAAATGGTCACAATGGACGCATTTCTCTCGGAAACGTTTACATTTATCTCCTGGCAGTTAAAATCGAGTGATGAGCCCTCCGGGCGCACCACTCTGTACGTGATATAAGCATCTAAGTTGTTGCAGTCGACAAGTAAGGAGCACAGCTGGTCAAGTTTTAGTTTTTGAAAACTCAATTTTTGGCCGCTTTTGCTGCCTTGTAGTTGACCTCGGACCTTACGATTTGGCACGAACCGAGTTCTGGCAGCCACATTACTCAAGAAAAAGCGAGAAGTGGTAATGTGTAGAAAAAGCCGCAGAAAATCTTACGTTTAATACATTTGTTTTTGAAATGTCGTAACTGCAAATCGTCACAATGGACGCATTTCTCTCGGAAACGTTTAGATTTATCTTCTGGCAGTTAAAGTGGCGTGATGAGCCTTGCGGGCGCACCACTCTGTACGTAATATAAGCATCTAAGTTGTTGCAGTCGACAAGTAAGGAGCACAGCTGGTCAAGTTTTTGTTTTTGAAAACTCAATTTTTGGCCGCTTTTGCTGCCTTGTAGTTGACCTAGGACCTTACGATTTGGCACGAACCGAGTTCTGGCAGCCTGATTACACAAGAAAAAGCGAGAAGTGGTAATGTGTAGAAAAAACCGCAGAAAATCTTACGGTTAATACATTTGTTTTTGAAATGACGTAACAGCAAATCGTCACAATGGACGCATTTCTCTCGGAAACGTTTACATTTATCTCCTGGCAGTTAAAATCGAGTGATGAGCCCTGCGGGCGCACCACTCTGTACGTAATATAAGCATCTAAGTTGTTGCAGTCGACAAGTAAGGAGCACAGCTGGTCAAGTTTTTGTTTTTGAAAACTCAATTTTTGGCCGCTTTTGCTGCCTTGTAGTTGACCTAGGACCTTAAGATTTGGCACGAACCGAGTTCTGGCAGCCACATTACACAAGAAAAAGCGAGAAGTGGTAATGTGTAGAAAAAACCGCAGAAAATCTTTCGTTAAATACATTTGTTTTCGAAATGCCGTAACTGCAAATGGTCACAATGGACGCATTTCTCTCGGAAACGATTACATTTATCTCCTGGCAGTTAAAGTCGCGTGATGAGCCTTGCGGGCGCACCACTCTGTACGTAATATAAGCATCTAAGTTGTTGCAGTCGACAAGTAAGGAGCACAGCTGGTCAAGTTTTTGTTTTTGAAAACTCAATTTTTGGCCGCTTTTGCTGCCTTGTAGTTGACCTAGGACCTTACGATTTGGCACGAACCGAGTTCTGGCAGCCTGATTACACAAGAAAAAGCGAGAAGTGGTAATGTGTAGAAAAAACCGCAGAAAATCTTACGGTTAATACATTTGTTTTTGAAATGACGTAACAGCAAATCGTCACAATGGACGCATTTCTCTCGGAAACGTTTACATTTATCTCCTGGCAGTTAAAATCGAGTGATGAGCCCTGCGGGCGCACCACTCTGTACGTAATATAAGCATCTAAGTTGTTGCAGTCGACAAGTAAGGAGCACAGCTGGTCAAGTTTTTGTTTTTGAAAACTCAATTTTTGGCCGCTTTTGCTGCCTTGTAGTTGACCTAGGACCTTAAGATTTGGCACGAACCGAGTTCTGGCAGCCACATTACACAAGAAAAAGCGAGAAGTTGTAATGTGTAGAAAAAACCGCAGAAAATCTTACGTTAAATACATTTGTTTTCGAAATGCCGTAACTGCAAATGGTCACAATGGACGCATTTCTCTCGGAAACGTTTACATTTATCTCCTGGCAGTTAAAGTCGCGTGATGAGCCTTGCGGGCGCACCACTCTGTACGTAATATAAGCATCTAAGTTGTTGCAGTCGACAAGTAAGGAGCACAGCTGGTCAAGTTTTTGTTTTTGAAAACTCAATTTTTGGCCGCTTTTGCTGCCTTGTAGTTGACCTAGGACCTTAAGATTTGGCACGAACCGAGTTCTGGCAGCCACATTACACAAGAAAAAGCGAGAAGTGGTAATGTGTAGAAAAAACCGCAGAAAATCTTTCGTTAAATACATTTGTTTTCGAAATGCCGTAACTGCAAATGGTCACAATGGACGCATTTCTCTCGGAAACGTTTACATTTATCTCCTGGCAGTTAAAGTGGCGTGATGAGCCTTGCGGGCGCACCACTCTGTACGTAATATAAGCATCTAAGTTGTTGCAGTCGACAAGTAAGGAGCACAGCTGGTCAAGTTTTTGTTTTTGAAAACTCAATTTTTGGCCGCTTTTGCTGCCTTGTAGTTGACCTAGGACCTTAAGATTTGGCACGAACCGAGTTCTGGCAGCCACATTACACAAGAAAAAGCGAGAAGTTGTAATGTGTAGAAAAAACCGCAGAAAATCTTACGTTAAATACATTTGTTTTCGAAATGCCGTAACTGCAAATGGTCACAATGGACGCATTTCTCTCGGAAACGTTTACATTTATCTCCTGGCAGTTAAAGTCGCGTGATGAGCCTTGCGGGCGCACCACTCTGTACGTAATATAAGCATCTAAGTTGTTGCAGTCGACAAGTAAGGAGCACAGCTGGTCAAGTTTTTGTTTTTGAAAACTCAATTTTTGGCCGCTTTTGCTGCCTTGTAGTTGACCTAGGACCTTAAGATTTGGCACGAACCGAGTTCTGGCAGCCACATTACACAAGAAAAAGCGAGAAGTGGTAATGTGTAGAAAAAACCGCAGAAAATCTTTCGTTAAATACATTTGTTTTCGAAATGCCGTAACTGCAAATGGTCACAATGGACGCATTTCTCTCGGAAACGTTTACATTTATCTCCTGGCAGTTAAAATCGAGTGATGAGCCCTGCGGGCGCACCACTCTGTACGTGATATAAGCATCTAAGTTGTTGCAGTCGACAAGTAAGGAGCACAGCTGGTCAAGTTTTAGTTTTTGAAAACTCAATTTTTGGCCGCTTTTGCTGCCTTGTAGTTGACCTAGGACCTTACGATTTGGCACGAACCGAGTTCTGGCAGCCACATTACTCAAGAAAAAGCGAGAAGTGGTAATGTGTAGAAAAAGCCGCAGAAAATCTTACGTTTAATACATTTGTTTTTGAAATGTCGTAACTGCAAATCGTCACAATGGACGCATTTCTCTCGGAAACGTTTAGATTTATCTTCTGGCAGTTAAAGTGGCGTGATGAGCCTTGCGGGCGCACCACTCTGTACGTAATATAAGCATCTAAGTTGTTGCAGTCGACATGAAAGGAGCACAGCTGGTCAAGTTTTAGTTTTTGAAAACTCAATTTTTGGCCGCTTTTGCTGCCTTGTAGTTGACCTAGGACCTTAAGATTTGGCACGAACCGAGTTCTGGCAGCCACATTACACAAGAAAAAGCGAGAAGTGGTAATGTGTAGAAAAAACCGCAGAAAATCTTTCGTTAAATACATTTGTTTTCGAAATGCCGTAACTGCAAATGGTCACAATGGACGCATTTCTCTCGGAAACGTTTACATTTATCTTTTGGCAGTTAAAGTGGCGTGATGAGCCTTGCGGGCGCACCACTCTGTACGTAATATAAGCATCTAAGTTGTTGCAGTCGACAAGTAAGGAGCACAGCTGGTCAAGTTTTAGTTTTTGAAAACTCAATTTTTGGCCGCTTTTGCTGCCTTGTAGTTGACCTAGGACCTTACGATTTGGCACGAACCGAGTTCTGGCAGCCACATTACACAAGAAAAAGCGAGAAGTGGTAATGTGTAGAAAAAACCGCAGAAAATCTTACGTTAAATATATTTGTTTTCGAAATGCCGTAACTGCAAATGGTCACAATGGACGCATTTCTCTCGGAAACGTTTAGATTTATCTTCTGGCAGTTAAAATCGAGTGATGAGCCTTGCGGGCGCACCACTCTGTACGTAATATAAGCATCTAAGTTGTTGCAGTCGACAAGTAAGGAGCACAGCTGGTCAAGTTTTAGTTTTTGAAAACTCAATTTTTGGCCGCTTTTGCTGCCTTGTAGTTGACCTAGGACCTTAAGATTTGGCACGAACCGAGTTCTGGCAGCCACATTACACAAGAAAAAGCGATAAGTGGTAATGTGTAGAAAAAACCGCAGAAAATCTTACGTTAAATACATTTGTTTTCGAAATGCCGTAACTGCAAATGGTCACAATGGACGCATTTCTCTCGGAAACGATTACATTTATCTCCTGGCAGTTAAAGTCGCGTGATGAGCCTTGCGGGCGCACCACTCTGTACGTAATATAAGCATCTAAGTTGTTGCAGTCGACAAGTAAGGAGCACAGCTGGTCAAGTTTTTGTTTTTGAAAACTCAATTTTTGGCCGCTTTTGCTGCCTTGTAGTTGACCTAGGACCTTACGATTTGGCACGAACCGAGTTCTGGCAGCCTGATTACACAAGAAAAAGCGAGAAGTGGTAATGTGTAGAAAAAACCGCAGAAAATCTTACGGTTAATACATTTGTTTTTGAAATGACGTAACTGCAAATCGTCACAATGGACGCATTTCTCTCGGAAACGTTTACATTTATCTCCTGGCAGTTAAAATCGAGTGATGAGCCCTGCGGGCGCACCACTCTGTACGTAATATAAGCATCTAAGTTGTTGCAGTCGACAAGTAAGGAGCACAGCTGGTCAAGTTTTTGTTTTTGAAAACTCAATTTTTGGCCGCTTTTGCTGCCTTGTATTTGACCTAGGACCTTAAGATTTGGCACGAACCGAGTTCTGGCAGCCACATTACACAAGAAAAAGCGAGAAGTTGTAATGTGTAGAAAAAACCGCAGAAAATCTTACGTTAAATACATTTGTTTTCGAAATGCCGTAACTGCAAATGGTCACAATGGACGCATTTCTCTCGGAAACGATTACATTTATCTCCTGGCAGTTAAAGTCGCGTGATGAGCCTTGCGGGCGCACCACTCTGTACGTAATATAAGCATCTAAGTTGTTGCAGTCGACAAGTAAGGAGCACAGCTGGTCAAGTTTTTGTTTTTGAAAACTCAATTTTTGGCCGCTTTTGCTGCCTTGTAGTTGACCTAGGACCTTACGATTTGGCACGAACCGAGTTCTGGCAGCCTGATTACACAAAAAAAAGCGAGAAGTGGTAATGTGTAGAAAAAACCGCAGAAAATCTTACGTTAAATACATTTGTTTTCGAAATGCCGTAACTGCAAATGGTCACAATGGACGCATTTCTCTCGGAAACGTTTACATTTATCTCCTGGCAGTTAAAGTCGCGTGATGAGCCTTGCGGGCGCACCACTCTGTACGTAATATAAGCATCTAAGTTGTTGCAGTCGACAAGTAAGGAGCACAGCTGGTCAAGTTTTTGTTTTTGAAAACTCAATTTTTGGCCGCTTTTGCTGCCTTGTAGTTGACCTAGGACCTTAAGATTTGGCACGAACCGAGTTCTGGCAGCCACATTACACAAGAAAAAGCGAGAAGTGGTAATGTGTAGAAAAAACCGCAGAAAATCTTTCGTTAAATACATTTGTTTTCGAAATGCCGTAACTGCAAATGGTCACAATGGACGCATTTCTCTCGGAAACGTTTACATTTATCTCCTGGCAGTTAAAATCGAGTGATGAGCCCTGCGGGCGCACCACTCTGTACGTGATATAAGCATCTAAGTTGTTGCAGTCGACAAGTAAGGAGCACAGCTGGTCAAGTTTTAGTTTTTGAAAACTCAATTTTTGGCCGCTTTTGCTGCCTTGTAGTTGACCTAGGACCTTACGATTTGGCACGAACCGAGTTCTGGCAGCCACATTACTCAAGAAAAAGCGAGAAGTGGTAATGTGTAGAAAAAGCCGCAGAAAATCTTACGTTTAATACGTTTGTTTTTGAAATGTCGTAACTGCAAATCGTCACAATGGACGCATTTCTCTCGGAAACGTTTAGATTTATCTTCTGGCAGTTAAAGTGGCGTGATGAGCCTTGCGGGCGCACCACTCTGTACGTAATATAAGCATCTAAGTTGTTGCAGTCGACATGTAAGGAGCACAGCTGGTCAAGTTTTAGTTTTTGAAAACTCAATTTTTGGCCGCTTTTGCTGCCTTGTAGTTGACCTAGGACCTTAAGATTTGGCACGAACCGAGTTCTGGCAGCCACATTACACAAGAAAAAGCGAGAAGTGGTAATGTGTAGAAAAAACCGCAGAAAATCTTTCGTTAAATACATTTGTTTTCGAAATGCCGTAACTGCAAATGGTCACAATGGACGCATTTCTCTCGGAAACGTTTACATTTATCTTTTGGCAGTTAAAGTGGCGTGATGAGCCTTGCGGGCGCACCACTCTGTACGTAATATAAGCATCTAAGTTGTTGCAGTCGACAAGTAAGGAGCACAGCTGGTCAAGTTTTAGTTTTTGAAAACTCAATTTTTGGCCGCTTTTGCTGCCTTGTAGTTGACCTAGGACCTTACGATTTGGCACGAACCGAGTTCTGGCAGCCACATTACACAAGAAAAAGCGAGAAGTGGTAATGTGTAGAAAAAACCGCAGAAAATCTTACGTTAAATACATTTGTTTTCGAAATGCCGTAACTGCAAATGGTCACAATGGACGCATTTCTCTCGGAAACGTTTAGATTTATCTTCTGGCAGTTAAAATCGAGTGATGAGCCTTGCGGGCGCACCACTCTGTACGTAATATAAGCATCTAAGTTGTTGCAGTCGACAAGTAAGGAGCACAGCTGGTCAAGTTTTAGTTTTTGAAAACTCAATTTTTGGCCGCTTTTGCTGCCTTGTAGTTGACCTAGGACCTTACGATTTGGCACGAACCGAGTTCTGGCAGCCACATTACACAAGAAAAAGCGAGAAGTGGTAATGTGTAGAAAAAACCGCAGAAAATCTTACGTTAAATACATTTGTTTTCGAAATGCCGTAACTGCAAATGGTCACAATGGACGCATTTCTCTCGGAAACGTTTACATTTATCTCCTGGCAGTTAAAGTCGCGTGATGAGCCTTGCGGGCGCACCACTCTGTACGTAATATAAGCATCTAAGTTGTTGCAGTCGACAAGTAAGGAGCACAGCTGGTCAAGTTTTTGTTTTTGAAAACTCATTTTTTGGCCGCTTTTGCTGCCTTGTAGTTGACCTAGGACCTTACGATTTGGCACGAACCGAGTTCTGGCAGCCACATTACACAAGAAAAAGCGAGAAGTGGTAATGTGTAGAAAAAACCGCAGAAAATCTTACGTTAAATACATTTGTTTTCGAAATGCCGTAACTGCAAATGGTCACAATGGACGCATTTCTCTCGGAAACGTTTACATTTATCTCCTGGCAGTTAAAGTCGCGTGATGAGCCTTGCGGGCGCACCACTCTGTACGTAATATAAGCATCTAAGTTGTTGCAGTCGACAAGTAAGGAGCACAGCTGGTCAAGTTTTTGTTTTTGAAAACTCAATTTTTGGCCGCTTTTGCTGCCTTGTAGTTGACCTAGGACCTTACGATTTGGCACGAACCGAGTTCTGGCAGCCACATTACACAAGAAAAAGCGAGAAGTGGTAATGTGTAGAAAAAACCGCAGAAAATCTTTCGTTAAATACATTTGTTTTCGAAATGCCGTAACTGCAAATGGTCACAATGGACGCATTTCTCTCGGAAACGTTTACATTTATCTCCTGGCAGTTAAAGTCGCGTGATGAGCCTTGCGGGCGCACCACTCTGTACGTAATATAAGCATCTAAGTTGTTGCAGTCGACAAGTAAGGAGCACAGCTGGTCAAGTTTTTGTTTTTGAAAACTCAATTTTTGGCCGCTTTTGCTGCCTTGTAGTTGACCTAGGACCTTACGATTTGGCACGAACCGAGTTCTGGCAGCCACATTACACAAGAAAAAGCGAGAAGTGGTAATGTGTAGAAAAAACCGCAGAAAATCTTACGTTAAATACATTTGTTTTCGAAATGCCGTAACTGCAAATGGTCACAATGGACGCATTTCTCTCGGAAACGTTTACATTTATCTCCTGGCAGTTAAAGTCGCGTGATGAGTCTTGCGGGCGCACCACTCTGTACGTAATATAAGCATCTAAGTTGTTGCAGTCGACAAGTAAGGAGCACAGCTGGTCAAGTTTTTGTTTTTGAAAACTCAATTTTTGGCCGCTTTTGCTGCCTTGTAGTTGACCTAGGACCTTACGATTTGGCACGAACCGAGTTCTGGCAGCCACATTACACAAGAAAAAGCGAGAAGTGGTAATGTGTAGAAAAAACCGCAGAAAATCTTACGTTAAATACATTTGTTTTCGAAATGCCGTAACTGCAAATGGTCACAATGGACGCATTTCTCTCGGAAACGTTTACATTTATCTCCTGGCAGTTAAAGTCGCGTGATGAGCCTTGCGGGCGCACCACTCTGTACGTAATATAAGCATCTAAGTTGTTGCAGTCGACAAGTAAGGAGCACAGCTGGTCAAGTTTTTGTTTTTGAAAACTCAATTTTTGGCCGCTTTTGCTGCCTTGTAGTTGACCTAGGACCTTACGATTTGGCACGAACCGAGTTCTGGCAGCCACATTACACAAGAAAAAGCGAGAAGTGGTAATGTGTAGAAAAAACCGCAGAAAATCTTTCGTTAAATACATTTGTTTTCGAAATGCCGTAACTGCAAATGGTCACAATGGACGCATTTCTCTCGGAAACGTTTACATTTATCTCCTGGCAGTTAAAGTCGCGTGATGAGCCTTGCGGGCGCACCACTCTGTACGTAATATAAGCATCTAAGTTGTTGCAGTCGACAAGTAAGGAGCACAGCTGGTCAAGTTTTTGTTTTTGAAAACTCAATTTTTGGCCGCTTTTGCTGCCTTGTAGTTGACCTAGGACCTTACGATTTGGCACGAACCGAGTTCTGGCAGCCACATTACACAAGAAAAAGCGACAAGTGGTAATGTGTAGAAAAAACCGCAGAAAATCTTTCGTTAAATACATTTGTTTTCGAAATGCCGTAACTGCAAATGGTCACAATGGACGCATTTCTCTCGGAAACGTTTACATTTATCTTCTGGCAGTTAAAATCGAGTGATGAGCCTTGCGGGCGCACCACTCTGTACGTAATATAAGCATCTAAGTTGTTGCAGTCGACAAGTAAGGAGCACAGCTGGTCAAGTTTTAGTTTTTGAAAACTCAATTTTTGGCCGCTTTTGCTGCCTTGTAGTTGACCTAGGACCTTACGATTTGGCACGAACCGAGTTCTGGCAGCCACATTACACAAGAAAAAGCGAGAAGTGGTAATGTGTAGAAAAAACCGCAGAAAATCTTACGTTAAATACATTTGTTTTCGAAATGCCGTAACTGCAAATGGTCACAATGGACGCATTTCTCTCGGAAACGTTTACATTTATCTCCTGGCAGTTAAAGTCGCGTGATGAGCCTTGCGGGCGCACCACTCTGTACGTAATATAAGCATCTAAGTTGTTGCAGTCGACAAGTAAGGAGCACAGCTGGTCAAGTTTTAGTTTTTGAAAACTCAATTTTTGGCCGCTTTTGCTGCCTTGTAGTTGACCTAGGACCTTACGATTTGGCACGAACCGAGTTCTGGCAGCCACATTACACAAGAAAAAGCGAGAAGTGGTAATGTGTAGAAAAAACCGCAGAAAATCTTACGTTAAGTACATTTGTTTTCGAAATGCCGTAACTGCAAATGGTCACAATGGACGCATTTCTCTCGGAAACGTTTACATTTATCTTCTGGCAGTTAAAGTCGCGTGATGAGCCTTGCGGGCGCACCACTCTGTACGTAATATAAGCATCTAAGTTGTTGCAGTCGACAAGTAAGGAGCACAGCTGGTCAAGTTTTTGTTTTTGAAAACTCAATTTTTGGCCGCTTTTGCTGCCTTGTAGTTGACCTAGGACCTTAAGATTTGGCACGAACCGAGTTCTGGCAGCCACATTACACAAGAAAAAGCGAGAAGTGGTAATGTGTAGAAAAAACCGCAGAAAATCTTTCGTTAAATACATTTGTTTTCGAAATGCCGTAACTGCAAATGGTCACAATGGACGCATTTCTCTCGGAAACGTTTACATTTATCTCCTGGCAGTTAAAGTCGCGTGATGAGCCTTGCGGGCGCACCACTCTGTACGTAATATAAGCATCTAAGTTGTTGCAGTCGACAAGTAAGGAGCACAGCTGGTCAAGTTTTTGTTTTTGAAAACTCAATTTTTGGCCGCTTTTGCTGCCTTGTAGTTGACCTAGGACCTTACGATTTGGCACGAACCGAGTTCTGGCAGCCACATTACACAAGAAAAAGCGAGAAGTGGTAATGTGTAGAAAAAACCGCAGAAAATCTTTCGTTAAATACATTTGTTTTCGAAATGCCGTAACTGCAAATGGTCACAATGGACGCATTTCTCTCGGAAACGTTTACATTTATCTCCTGGCAGTTAAAGTCGCGTGATGAGCCTTGCGGGCGCACCACTCTGTACGTAATATAAGCATCTAAGTTGTTGCAGTCGACAAGTAAGGAGCACAGCTGGTCAAGTTTTTGTTTTTGAAAACTCAATTTTTGGCCGCTTTTGCTGCCTTGTAGTTGACCTAGGACCTTACGATTTGGCACGAACCGAGTTCTGGCAGCCAAATTACACAAGAAAAAGCGAGAAGTGGTAATGTGTAGAAAAAACCGCAGAAAATCTTACGTTAAGTACATTTGTTTTCGAAATGCCGTAACTGCAAATGGTCACAATGGACGCATTTCTCTCGGAAACGTTTACATTTATCTCCTGGCAGTTAAAGTCGCGTGATGAGCCTTGCGGGCGCACCACTCTGTACGTAATATAAGCATCTAAGTTGTTGCAGTCGACAAGTAAGGAGCACAGCTGGTCAAGTTTTAGTTTTTGAAAACTCAATTTTTGGCCGCTTTTGCTGCCTTGTAGTTGACCTAGGACCTTACGATTTGGCACGAACCGAGTTCTGGCAGCCACATTACACAAGAAAAAGCGAGAAGTGGTAATGTGTAGAAAAAACCGCAGAAAATCTTACGTTAAGTACATTTGTTTTCGAAATGCCGTAACTGCAAATGGTCACAATGGACGCATTTCTCTCGGAAACGTTTACATTTATCTTCTGGCAGTTAAAGTCGCGTGATGAGCCTTGCGGGCGCACCACTCTGTACGTAATATAAGCATCTAAGTTGTTGCAGTCGACAAGTAAGGAGCACAGCTGGTCAAGTTTTTGTTTTTGAAAACTCAATTTTTGGCCGCTTTTGCTGCCTTGTAGTTGACCTAGGACCTTAAGATTTGGCACGAACCGAGTTCTGGCAGCCACATTACACAAGAAAAAGCGAGAAGTGGTAATGTGTAGAAAAAACCGCAGAAAATCTTTCGTTAAATACATTTGTTTTCGAAATGCCGTAACTGCAAATGGTCACAATGGACGCATTTCTCTCGGAAACGTTTACATTTATCTCCTGGCAGTTAAAGTCGCGTGATGAGCCTTGCGGGCGCACCACTCTGTACGTAATATAAGCATCTAAGTTGTTGCAGTCGACAAGTAAGGAGCACAGCTGGTCAAGTTTTAGTTTTTGAAAACTCAATTTTTGGCCGCTTTTGCTGCCTTGTAGTTGACCTAGGACCTTACGATTTGGCACGAACCGAGTTCTGGCAGCCACATTACACAAGAAAAAGCGAGAAGTGGTAATGTGTAGAAAAAACCGCAGAAAATCTTTCGTTAAATACATTTGTTTTCGAAATGCCGTAACTGCAAATGGTCACAATGGACGCATTTCTCTCGGAAACGTTTACATTTATCTCCTGGCAGTTAAAGTCGCGTGATGAGCCTTGCGGGCGCACCACTCTGTACGTAATATAAGCATCTAAGTTGTTGCAGTCGACAAGTAAGGAGCACAGCTGGTCAAGTTTTTGTTTTTGAAAACTCAATTTTTGGCCGCTTTTGCTGCCTTGTAGTTGACCTAGGACCTTACGATTTGGCACGAACCGAGTTCTGGCAGCCACATTACACAAGAAAAAGCGAGAAGTGGTAATGTGTAGAAAAAACCGCAGAAAATCTTTCGTTAAATACATTTGTTTTCGAAATGCCGTAACTGCAAATGGTCACAATGGACGCATTTCTCTCGGAAACGTTTACATTTATCTCCTGGCAGTTAAAGTCGCGTGATGAGCCTTGCGGGCGCACCACTCTGTACGTAATATAAGCATCTAAGTTGTTGCAGTCGACAAGTAAGGAGCACAGCTGGTCAAGTTTTAGTTTTTGAAAACTCAATTTTTGGCCGCTTTTGCTGCCTTGTAGTTGACCTAGGACCTTACGATTTGGCACGAACCGAGTTCTGGCAGCCACATTACACAAGAAAAAGCGAGAAGTGGTAATGTGTAGAAAAAACCGCAGAAAATCTTACGTTAAGTACATTTGTTTTCGAAATGCCGTAACTGCAAATGGTCACAATGGACGCATTTCTCTCGGAAACGTTTACATTTATCTTCTGGCAGTTAAAGTCGCGTGATGAGCCTTGCGGGCGCACCACTCTGTACGTAATATAAGCATCTAAGTTGTTGCAGTCGACAAGTAAGGTGCACAGCTGGTCAAGTTTTTGTTTTTGAAAACTCAATTTTTGGCCGCTTTTGCTGCCTTGTAGTTGACCTAGGACCTTAAGATTTGGCACGAACCGAGTTCTGGCAGCCACATTACACAAGAAAAAGCGAGAAGTGGTAATGTGTAGAAAAAACCGCAGAAAATCTTTCGTTAAATACATTTGTTTTCGAAATGCCGTAACTGCAAATGGTCACAATGGACGCATTTCTCTCGGAAACGTTTACATTTATCTCCTGGCAGTTAAAGTCGCGTGATGAGCCTTGCGGGCGCACCACTCTGTACGTAATATAAGCATCTAAGTTGTTGCAGTCGACAAGTAAGGAGCACAGCTGGTCAAGTTTTTGTTTTTGAAAACTCAATTTTTGGCCGCTTTTGCTGCCTTGTAGTTGACCTAGGACCTTACGATTTGGCACGAACCGAGTTCTGGCAGCCACATTACACAAGAAAAAGCGAGAAGTGGTAATGTGTAGAAAAAACCGCAGAAAATCTTTCGTTAAATACATTTGTTTTCGAAATGCCGTAACTGCAAATGGTCACAATGGACGCATTTCTCTCGGAAACGTTTACATTTATCTCCTGGCAGTTAAAGTCGCGTGATGAGCCTTGCGGGCGCACCACTCTGTACGTAATATAAGCATCTAAGTTGTTGCAGTCGACAAGTAAGGAGCACAGCTGGTCAAGTTTTTGTTTTTGAAAACTCAATTTTTGGCCGCTTTTGCTGCCTTGTAGTTGACCTAGGACCTTACGATTTGGCACGAACCGAGTTCTGGCAGCCACATTACACAAGAAAAAGCGAGAAGTGGTAATGTGTAGAAAAAACCGCAGAAAATCTTTCGTTAAATACATTTGTTTTCGAAATGCCGTAACTGCAAATGGTCACAATGGACGCATTTCTCTCGGAAAAGTTTACATTTATCTCCTGGCAGTTAAAGTCGCGTGATGAGCCTTGCGGGCGCACCACTCTGTACGTAATATAAGCATCTAAGTTGTTGCAGTCGACAAGTAAGGAGCACAGCTGGTCAAGTTTTTGTTTTTGAAAACTCAATTTTTGGCCGCTTTTGCTGCCTTGTAGTTGACCTAGGACCTTACGATTTGGCACGAACCGAGTTCTGGCAGCCACATTACACAAGAAAAAGCGAGAAGTGGTAATGTGTAGAAAAAACCGCAGAAAATCTTACGTTAAATACATTTGTTTTCGAAATGCCGTAACTGCAAATGGTCACAATGGACGCATTTCTCTCGGAAACGTTTACATTTATCTCCTGGCAGTTAAAGTCGCGTGATGAGCCTTGCGGGCGCACCACTCTGTACGTAATATAAGCATCTAAGTTGTTGCAGTCGACAAGTAAGGAGCACAGCTGGTCAAGTTTTTGTTTTTGAAAACTCAATTTTTGGCCGCTTTTGCTGCCTTGTAGTTGACCTAGGACCTTACGATTTGGCACGAACCGAGTTCTGGCAGCCACATTACACAAGAAAAAGCGAGAAGTGGTAATGTGTAGAAAAAACCGCAGAAAATCTTACGTTAAATACATTTGTTTTCGAAATGCCGTAACTGCAAATGGTCACAATGGACGCATTTCTCTCGGAAACGTTTACATTTATCTCCTGGCAGTTAAAGTCGCGTGATGAGCCTTGCGGGCGCACCACTCTGTACGTAATATAAGCATCTAAGTTGTTGCAGTCGACAAGTAAGGAGCACAGCTGGTCAAGTTTTTGTTTTTGAAAACTCAATTTTTGGCCGCTTTTGCTGCCTTGTAGTTGACCTAGGACCTTACGATTTGGCACGAACCGAGTTCTGGCAGCCACATTACACAAGAAAAAGCGAGAAGTGGTAATGTGTAGAAAAAACCGCAGAAAATCTTACGTTAAATACATTTGTTTTCGAAATGCCGTAACTGCAAATGGTCACAATGGACGCATTTCTCTCGGAAACGTTTACATTTATCTCCTGGCAGTTAAAGTCGCGTGATGAGCCTTGCGGGCGCACCACTCTGTACGTAATATAAGCATCTAAGTTGTTGCAGTCGACAAGTAAGGAGCACAGCTGGTCAAGTTTTTGTTTTTGAAAACTCAATTTTTGGCCGCTTTTGCTGCCTTGTAGTTGACCTAGGACCTTACGATTTGGCACGAACCGAGTTCTGGCAGCCACATTACACAAGAAAAAGCGAGAAGTGGTAATGTGTAGAAAAAACCGCAGAAAATCTTACGTTAAATACATTTGTTTTCGAAATGCCGTAACTGCAAATGGTCACAATGGACGCATTTCTCTCGGAAACGTTTACATTTATCTCCTGGCAGTTAAAGTCGCGTGATGAGCCTTGCGGGCGCACCACTCTGTACGTAATATAAGCATCTAAGTTGTTGCAGTCGACAAGTAAGGAGCACAGCTGGTCAAGTTTTTGTTTTTGAAAACTCAATTTTTGGCCGCTTTTGCTGCCTTGTAGTTGACCTAGGACCTTACGATTTGGCACGAACCGAGTTCTGGCAGCCACATTACACAAGAAAAAGCGAGAAGTGGTAATGTGTAGAAAAAACCGCAGAAAATCTTTCGTTAAATACATTTGTTTTCGAAATGCCGTAACTGCAAATGGTCACAATGGACGCATTTCTCTCGGAAACGTTTACATTTATCTCCTGGCAGTTAAAGTCGCGTGATGAGCCTTGCGGGCGCACCACTCTGTACGTAATATAAGCATCTAAGTTGTTGCAGTCGACAAGTAAGGAGCACAGCTGGTCAAGTTTTAGTTTTTGAAAACTCAATTTTTGGCCGCTTTTGCTGCCTTGTAGTTGACCTAGGACCTTACGATTTGGCACGAACCGAGTTCTGGCAGCCACATTACACAAGAAAAAGCGAGAAGTGGTAATGTGTAGAAAAAACCGCAGAAAATCTTACGTTAAATACATTTGTTTTCGAAATGCCGTAACTGCAAATGGTCACAATGGACGCATTTCTCTCGGAAACGTTTACATTTATCTCCTGGCAGTTAAAGTCGCGTGATGAGCCTTGCGGGCGCACCACTCTGTACGTAATATAAGCATCTAAGTTGTTGCAGTCGACAAGTAAGGAGCACAGCTGGTCAAGTTTTTGTTTTTGAAAACTCAATTTTTGGCCGCTTTTGCTGCCTTGTAGTTGACCTAGGACCTTACGATTTGGCACGAACCGAGTTCTGGCAGCCACATTACACAAGAAAAAGCGAGAAGTGGTAATGTGTAGAAAAAACCGCAGAAAATCTTACGTTAAATACATTTGTTTTCGAAATGCCGTAACTGCAAATGGTCACAATGGACGCATTTCTCTCGGAAACGTTTACATTTATCTCCTGGCAGTTAAAGTCGCGTGATGAGCCTTGCGGGCGCACCACTCTGTACGTAATATAAGCATCTAAGTTGTTGCAGTCGACAAGTAAGGAGCACAGCTGGTCAAGTTTTTGTTTTTGAAAACTCAATTTTTGGCCGCTTTTGCTGCCTTGTAGTTGACCTAGGACCTTACGATTTGGCACGAACCGAGTTCTGGCAGCCACATTACACAAGAAAAAGCGAGAAGTGGTAATGTGTAGAAAAAACCGCAGAAAATCTTACGTTAAATACATTTGTTTTCGAAATGCCGTAACTGCAAATGGTCACAATGGACGCATTTCTCTCGGAAACGTTTACATTTATCTCCTGGCAGTTAAAGTCGCGTGATGAGCCTTGCGGGCGCACCACTCTGTACGTAATATAAGCATCTAAGTTGTTGCAGTCGACAAGTAAGGAGCACAGCTGGTCAAGTTTTTGTTTTTTAAAACTCAATTTTTGGCCGCTTTTGCTGCCTTGTAGTTGACCTAGGACCTTACGATTTGGCACGAACCGAGTTCTGGCAGCCACATTACACAAGAAAAAGCGAGAAGTGGTAATGTGTAGAAAAAACCGCAGAAAATCTTACGTTAAATACATTTGTTTTCGAAATGCCGTAACTGCAAATGGTCACAATGGACGCATTTCTCTCGGAAACGTTTACATTTATCTTCTGGCAGTTAAAGTCGCGTGATGAGCCTTGCGGGCGCACCACTCTGTACGTAATATAAGCATCTAAGTTGTTGCAGTCGACAAGTAAGGAGCACAGCTGGTCAAGTTTTTGTTTTTGAAAACTCAATTTTTGGCCGCTTTTGCTGCCTTGTAGTTGACCTAGGACCTTACGATTTGGCACGAACCGAGTTCTGGCAGCCACATTACACAAGAAAAAGCGAGAAGTGGTAATGTGTAGAAAAAACCGCAGAAAATCTTACGTTAAATACATTTGTTTTCGAAATGCCGTAACTGCAAATGGTCACAATGGACGCATTTCTCTCGGAAACGTTTACATTTATCTCCTGGCAGTTAAAGTCGCGTGATGAGCCTTGCGGGCGCACCACTCTGTACGTAATATAAGCATCTAAGTTGTTGCAGTCGACAAGTAAGGAGCACAGCTGGTCAAGTTTTTGTTTTTGAAAACTCAATTTTTGGCCGCTTTTGCTGCCTTGTAGTTGACCTAGGACCTTACGATTTGGCACGAACCGAGTTCTGGCAGCCACATTACACAAGAAAAAGCGAGAAGTGGTAATGTGTAGAAAAAACCGCAGAAAATCTTACGTTAAATACATTTGTTTTCGAAATGCCGTAACTGCAAATGGTCACAATGGACGCATTTCTCTCGGAAACGTTTACATTTATCTCCTGGCAGTTAAAGTCGCGTGATGAGCCTTGCGGGCGCACCACTCTGTACGTAATATAAGCATCTAAGTTGTTGCAGTCGACAAGTAAGGAGCACAGCTGGTCAAGTTTTTGTTTTTGAAAACTCAATTTTTGGCCGCTTTTGCTGCCTTGTAGTTGACCTAGGACCTTACGATTTGGCACGAACCGAGTTCTGGCAGCCACATTACACAAGAAAAAGCGAGAAGTGGTAATGTGTAGAAAAAACCGCAGAAAATCTTACGTTAAATACATTTGTTTTCGAAATGCCGTAACTGCAAATGGTCACAATGGACGCATTTCTCTCGGAAACGTTTACATTTATCTCCTGGCAGTTAAAGTCGCGTGATGAGCCTTGCGGGCGCACCACTCTGTACGTAATATAAGCATCTAAGTTGTTGCAGTCGACAAGTAAGGAGCACAGCTGGTCAAGTTTTTGTTTTTGAAAACTCAATTTTTGGCCGCTTTTGCTGCCTTGTAGTTGACCTAGGACCTTACGATTTGGCACGAACCGAGTTCTGGCAGCCACATTACACAAGAAAAAGCGAGAAGTGGTAATGTGTAGAAAAAACCGCAGAAAATCTTACGTTAAATACATTTGTTTTCGAAATGCCGTAACTGCAAATGGTCACAATGGACGCATTTCTCTCGGAAACGTTTACATTTATCTCCTGGCAGTTAAAGTCGCGTGATGAGCCTTGCGGGCGCACCACTCTGTACGTAATATAAGCATCTAAGTTGTTGCAGTCGACAAGTAAGGAGCACAGCTGGTCAAGTTTTTGTTTTTGAAAACTCAATTTTTGGCCGCTTTTGCTGCCTTGTAGTTGACCTAGGACCTTACGATTTGGCACGAACCGAGTTCTGGCAGCCACATTACACAAGAAAAAGCGAGAAAAGGTAATGTGTAGAAAAAACCGCAGAAAATCTTACGTTAAATACATTTGTTTTCGAAATGCCGTAACTGCAAATGGTCACAATGGACGCATTTCTCTCGGAAACGTTTACATTTATCTCCTGGCAGTTAAAGTCGCGTGATGAGCCTTGCGGGCGCACCACTCTGTACGTAATATAAGCATCTAAGTTGTTGCAGTCGACAAGTAAGGAGCACAGCTGGTCAAGTTTTTGTTTTTGAAAACTCAATTTTTGGCCGCTTTTGCTGCCTTGTAGTTGACCTAGGACCTTACGATTTGGCACGAACCGAGTTCTGGCAGCCACATTACACAAGAAAAAGCGAGAAGTGGTAATGTGTAGAAAAAACCGCAGAAAATCTTACGTTAAATACATTTGTTTTCGAAATGCCGTAACTGCAAATGGTCACAATGGACGCATTTCTCTCGGAAACGTTTACATTTATCTCCTGGCAGTTAAAGTCGCGTGATGAGCCTTGCGGGCGCACCACTCTGTACGTAATATAAGCATCTAAGTTGTTGCAGTCGACAAGTAAGGAGCACAGCTGGTCAAGTTTTTGTTTTTGAAAACTCAATTTTTGGCCGCTTTTGCTGCCTTGTAGTTGACCTAGGACCTTACGATTTGGCACGAACCGAGTTCTGGCAGCCACATTACACAAGAAAAAGCGAGAAGTGGTAATGTGTAGAAAAAACCGCAGAAAATCTTACGTTAAATACATTTGTTTTCGAAATGCCGTAACTGCAAATGGTCACAATGGACGCATTTCTCTCGGAAACGTTTACATTTATCTCCTGGCAGTTAAAGTCGCGTGATGAGCCTTGCGGGCGCACCACTCTGTACGTAATATAAGCATCTAAGTTGTTGCAGTCGACAAGTAAGGAGCACAGCTGGTCAAGTTTTTGTTTTTTAAAACTCAATTTTTGGCCGCTTTTGCTGCCTTGTAGTTGACCTAGGACCTTACGATTTGGCACGAACCGAGTTCTGGCAGCCACATTACACAAGAAAAAGCGAGAAGTGGTAATGTGTAGAAAAAACCGCAGAAAATCTTACGTTAAATACATTTGTTTTCGAAATGCCGTAACTGCAAATGGTCACAATGGACGCATTTCTCTCGGAAACGTTTACATTTATCTCCTGGCAGTTAAAGTCGCGTGATGAGCCTTGCGGGCGCACCACTCTGTACGTAATATAAGCATCTAAGTTGTTGCAGTCGACAAGTAAGGAGCACAGCTGGTCAAGTTTTTGTTTTTGAAAACTCAATTTTTGGCCGCTTTTGCTGCCTTGTAGTTGACCTAGGACCTTACGATTTGGCACGAACCGAGTTCTGGCAGCCACATTACACAAGAAAAAGCGAGAAGTGGTAATGTGTAGAAAAAACCGCAGAAAATCTTACGTTAAATACATTTGTTTTCGAAATGCCGTAACTGCAAATGGTCACAATGGACGCATTTCTCTCGGAAACGTTTACATTTATCTCCTGGCAGTTAAAGTCGCGTGATGAGCCTTGCGGGCGCACCACTCTGTACGTAATATAAGCATCTAAGTTGTTGCAGTCGACAAGTAAGGAGCACAGCTGGTCAAGTTTTTGTTTTTGAAAACTCAATTTTTGGCCGCTTTTGCTGCCTTGTAGTTGACCTAGGACCTTACGATTTGGCACGAACCGAGTTCTGGCAGCCACATTACACAAGAAAAAGCGAGAAGTGGTAATGTGTAGAAAAAACCGCAGAAAATCTTACGTTAAATACATTTGTTTTCGAAATGCCGTAACTGCAAATGGTCACAATGGACGCATTTCTCTCGGAAACGTTTACATTTATCTCCTGGCAGTTAAAGTCGCGTGATGAGCCTTGCGGGCGCACCACTCTGTACGTAATATAAGCATCTAAGTTGTTGCAGTCGACAAGTAAGGAGCACAGCTGGTCAAGTTTTTGTTTTTGAAAACTCAATTTTTGGCCGCTTTTGCTGCCTTGTAGTTGACCTAGGACCTTACGATTTGGCACGAACCGAGTTCTGGCAGCCACATTACACAAGAAAAAGCGAGAAGTGGTAATGTGTAGAAAAAACCGCAGAAAATCTTACGTTAAATACATTTGTTTTCGAAATGCCGTAACTGCAAATGGTCACAATGGACGCATTTCTCTCGGAAACGTTTACATTTATCTCCTGGCAGTTAAAGTCGCGTGATGAGCCTTGCGGGCGCACCACTCTGTACGTAATATAAGCATCTAAGTTGTTGCAGTCGACAAGTAAGGAGCACAGCTGGTCAAGTTTTTGTTTTTGAAAACTCAATTTTTGGCCGCTTTTGCTGCCTTGTAGTTGACCTAGGACCTTACGATTTGGCACGAACCGAGTTCTGGCAGCCACATTACACAAGAAAAAGCGAGAAGTGGTAATGTGTAGAAAAAACCGCAGAAAATCTTACGTTAAATACATTTGTTTTCGAAATGCCGTAACTGCAAATGGTCACAATGGACGCATTTCTCTCGGAAACGTTTACATTTATCTCCTGGCAGTTAAAGTCGCGTGATGAGCCTTGCGGGCGCACCACTCTGTACG
This sequence comes from Schistocerca piceifrons, assembly GCF_021461385.2. NCBI lineage: Eukaryota > Metazoa > Arthropoda > Insecta > Orthoptera > Acrididae > Schistocerca > Schistocerca piceifrons. Next base: position 68,997,937 of record NC_060148.1, on the reverse strand, counting down.
TAATATAAGCATCTAAGTTGTTGCAGTCGACAAGTAAGGAGCACAGCTGGTCAAGTTTTTGTTTTTGAAAACTCAATTTTTGGCCGCTTTTGCTGCCTTGTAGTTGACCTAGGACCTTACGATTTGGCACGAACCGAGTTCTGGCAGCCACATTACACAAGAAAAAGCGAGAAGTGGTAATGTGTAGAAAAAACCGCAGAAAATCTTACGTTAAATACATTTGTTTTCGAAATGCCGTAACTGCAAATGGTCACAATGGACGCATTTCTCTCGGAAACGTTTACATTTATCTTCTGGCAGTTAAAGTGGCGTGATGAGCCTTGCGGGCGCACCACTCTGTACGTAATATAAGCATCTGAGTTGTTGCAGTCGACAAGTAAGGAGCACAGCTGGTCAAGTTTTTGTTTTTGAAAACTCAATTTTTGGCCGCTTTTGCTGCCTTGTAGTTGACCTAGGACCTTACGATTTGGCACGAACCGAGTTCTGGCAGCCACATTACACAAGAAAAAGCGAGAAGTGGTAATGTGTAGAAAAAACCGCAGAAAATCTTACGTTAAATACATTTGTTTTCGAAATGCCGTAACTGCAAATGGTCACAATGGACGCATTTCTCTCGGAAACGTTTACATTTATCTCCTGGCAGTTAAAGTCGCGTGATGAGCCTTGCGGGCGCACCACTCTGTACGTAATATAAGCATCTAAGTTGTTGCAGTCGACAAGTAAGGAGCACAGCTGGTCAAGTTTTTGTTTTTGAAAACTCAATTTTTGGCCGCTTTTGCTGCCTTGTAGTTGACCTAGGACCTTACGATTTGGCACGAACCGAGTTCTGGCAGCCACATTACACAAGAAAAAGCGAGAAGTGGTAATGTGTAGAAAAAACCGCAGAAAATCTTACGTTAAATACATTTGTTTTCGAAATGCCGTAACTGCAAATGGTCACAATGGACGCATTTCTCTCGGAAACGTTTACATTTATCTCCTGGCAGTTAAAGTCGCGTGATGAGCCTTGCGGGCGCACCACTCTGTACGTAATATAAGCATCTAAGTTGTTGCAGTCGACAAGTAAGGAGCACAGCTGGTCAAGTTTTTGTTTTTGAAAACTCAATTTTTGGCCGCTTTTGCTGCCTTGTAGTTGACCTAGGACCTTACGATTTGGCACGAACCGAGTTCTGGCAGCCACATTACACAAGAAAAAGCGAGAAGTGGTAATGTGTAGAAAAAACCGCAGAAAATCTTACGTTAAATACATTTGTTTTCGAAATGCCGTAACTGCAAATGGTCACAATGGACGCATTTCTCTCGGAAACGTTTACATTTATCTTCTGGCAGTTAAAGTGGCGTGATGAGCCTTGCGGGCGCACCACTCTGTACGTAATATAAGCATCTGAGTTGTTGCAGTCGACAAGTAAGGAGCACAGCTGGTCAAGTTTTTGTTTTTGAAAACTCAATTTTTGGCCGCTTTTGCTGCCTTGTAGTTGACCTAGGACCTTACGATTTGGCACGAACCGAGTTCTGGCAGCCACATTACACAAGAAAAAGCGAGAAGTGGTAATGTGTAGAAAAAACCGCAGAAAATCTTACGGTTAATACATTTGTTTTTGAAATGACGTAACTGCAAATCGTCACAATGGACGCATTTCTCTCGGAAACGTTTACATTTATCTCCTGGCAGTTAAAGTGGCGTGATGAGCCTTGCGGGCGCACCACTCTGTACGTAATATAAGCATCTAAGTTGTTGCAGTCGACAAGTAAGGAGCACAGCTGGTCAAGTTTTTGTTTTTGAAAACTCAATTTTTGGCCGCTTTTGCTGCCTTGTAGTTGACCTAGGACCTTACGATTTGGCACGAACCGAGTTCTGGCAGCCACATTACACAAGAAAAAGCGAGAAGTGGTAATGTGTAGAAAAAACCGCAGAAAATCTTACGTTAAATACATTTGTTTTCGAAATGCCGTAACTGCAAATGGTCACAATGGACGTATTTCTCTCGGAAACGTTTACATTTATCTTCTGGCAGTTAAAGTGGCGTGATGAGCCTTGCGGGCGCACCACTCTGTACGTAATATAAGCATCTAAGTTGTTGCAGTCGACAAGTAAGGAGCACAGCTGGTCAAGTTTTTGTTTTTGAAAACTCAATTTTTGGCCGCTTTTGCTGCCTTGTAGTTGACCTAGGACCTTACGATTTGGCACGAACCGAGTTCTGGCAGCCACATTACACAAGAAAAAGCGAGAAGTGGTAATGTGTAGAAAAAACCGCAGAAAATCTTACGGTTAATACATTTGTTTTTGAAATGACGTAACTGCAAATCGTCACAATGGACGCATTTCTCTCGGAAACGTTTACATTTATCTCCTGGCAGTTAAAGTGGCGTGATGAGCCTTGCGGGCGCACCACTCTGTACGTAATATAAGCATCTAAGTTGTTGCAGTCGACAAGTAAGGAGCACAGCTGGTCAAGTTTTTGTTTTTGAAAACTCAATTTTTGGCCGCTTTTGCTGCCTTGTAGTTGACCTAGGACCTTACGATTTGGCACGAACCGAGTTCTGGCAGCCACATTACACAAGAAAAAGCGAGAAGTGGTAATGTGTAGAAAAAACCGCAGAAAATCTTACGTTAAATACATTTGTTTTCGAAATGCCGTAACTGCAAATGGTCACAATGGACGCATTTCTCTCGGAAACGTTTACATTTATCTCCTGGCAGTTAAAGTCGCGTGATGAGCCTTGCGGGCGCACCACTCTGTACGTAATATAAGCATCTAAGTTGTTGCAGTCGACAAGTAAGGAGCACAGCTGGTCAAGTTTTTGTTTTTGAAAACTCAATTTTTGGCCGCTTTTGCTGCCTTGTAGTTGACCTAGGACCTTACGATTTGGCACGAACCGAGTTCTGGCAGCCACATTACACAAGAAAAAGCGAGAAGTGGTAATGTGTAGAAAAATCCGCAGAAAATCTTACGTTAAATACATTTGTTTTCGAAATGCCGTAACTGCAAATGGTCACAATGGACGCATTTCTCTCGGAAACGTTTACATTTATCTTCTGGCAGTTAAAGTGGCGTGATGAGCCTTGCGGGCGCACCACTCTGTACGTAATATAAGCATCTAAGTTGTTGCAGTCGACAAGTAAGGAGCACAGCTGGTCAAGTTTTTGTTTTTGAAAACTCAATTTTTGGCCGCTTTTGCTGCCTTGTAGTTGACCTAGGACCTTACGATTTGGCACGAACCGAGTTCTGGCAGCCACATTACACAAGAAAAAGCGAGAAGTGGTAATGTGTAGAAAAAACCGCAGAAAATCTTACGTTAAATACATTTGTTTTCGAAATGCCGTAACTGCAAATGGTCACAATGGACGCATTTCTCTCGGAAACGTTTACATTTATCTCCTGGCAGTTAAAGTCGCGTGATGAGCCTTGCGGGCGCACCACTCTGTACGTAATATAAGCATCTAAGTTGTTGCAGTCGACAAGTAAGGAGCACAGCTGGTCAAGTTTTTGTTTTTGAAAACTCAATTTTTGGCCGCTTTTGCTGCCTTGTAGTTGACCTAGGACCTTACGATTTGGCACGAACCGAGTTCTGGCAGCCACATTACACAAGAAAAAGCGAGAAGTGGTAATGTGTAGAAAAAACCGCAGAAAATCTTACGGTTAATACATTTGTTTTTGAAATGACGTAACTGCAAATCGTCACAATGGACGCATTTCTCTCGGAAACGTATACATTTATCTCCTGGCAGTTAAAGTCGCGTGATGAGCCTTGCGGGCGCACCACTCTGTACGTAATATAAGCATCTAAGTTGTTGCAGTCGACATGTAAGGAGCACAGCTGGTCAACTTTTAGTTTTTGAAAACTCAATTTTTGGCCGCTTTTGCTGCCTTGTAGTTGACCTAGGACCTTAAGATTTGGCACGAACCGAGTTCTGGCAGCCACATTACACAAGAAAAAGCGAGAAGTGGTAATGTGTAGAAAAAACCGCAGAAAATCTTTCGTTAAATACATTTGTTTTCGAAATGCCGTAACTGCAAATGGTCACAATGGACGCATTTCTCTCGGAAACGTTTACATTTATCTTTTGGCAGTTAAAGTCGCGTGATGAGCCTTGCGGGCGCACCACTCTGTACGTAAAATAAGCATCTAAGTTGTTGCAGTCGACAAGTAAGGAGCACAGCTGGTCAAGTTTTAGTTTTTGAAAACTCAATTTTTGGCCGCTTTTGCTGCCTTGTATTTGACCTAGGACCTTAAGATTTGGCACGAACCGAGTTCTGGCAGCCAAATTACACAAGAAAAAGCGAGAAGTGGTAATGTGTAGAAAAAACCGCAGAAAATCTTTCGTTAAATACATTTGTTTTCGAAATGCCGTAACTGCAAATGGTCACAATGGACGCATTTCTCTCGGAAACGTTTACATTTATCTTTTGGCAGTTAAAGTCGCGTGATGAGCCCTGCGGGCGCACCACTCTGTACGTAATATAAGCATCTAAGTTGTTGCAGTCGACAAGTAAGGAGCACAGCAAGTCAAGTTTTAGTTTATGAAAACTCAATTTTTGGCGGCTTTTGTTGCCTTGTAGTTGACCTAGGTCCTTAAGATTTGGCACGAACTAAGCTCTGGCAGCCACATTACACAAGAAAAAGCGACAAGTGGTAATGTATAGAAAAAACCGCAGAAAATCTTACGTTAAATGCATTTGTCTTAGAAATGACGTAACAGCAAATCGTCACAATGGACGCATTTCTCTCGGAAACGTTTACATTTGTCTTCTGGCAGTTAAAGTCGCGTGATAAGCCTTGCGGGCGCACCACTCTGTACGTAATATAAGCATCTAAGTTGTTGCAGTCGACAAGTAAGGAGCACAGCTGGTCAAGTTTTTGTTTTTGAAAACTCAATTTTTGGCCGCTTTTGCTGCCTTGTAGTTGACCTAGGACCTTACGATTTGGCACGAACCGAGTTCTGGCAGCCACATTACACAAGAAAAAGCGAGAAGTGGTAATGTGTAGAAAAATCCGCAGAAAATCTTACGTTTAATACATTTGTTTTCGAAATGCCGTAACTGCAAATGGTCACAATGGACGCATTTCTCTCGGAAACGTTTACATTTATCTTTTGGCAGTTAAAGTCGCGTGATGAGCCTTGCGGGCGCACCACTCTGTACGTAATATAAGCATCTAAGTTGTTGCAGTCGACAAGTAAGGAGCACAGCTGGTCAAGTTTTAGTTTTTGAAAACTCAATTTTTGGCCGCTTTTGCTGCCTTGTAGTTGACCTAGGACCTTACGATTTGGCACGAACCGAGTTCTGGCAGCCACATTACACAAGAAAAAGCGAGAAGTGGTAATGTGTAGAAAAATCCGCAGAAAATCTTACGTTTAATACATTTGTTTTCGAAATGCCGTAACTGCAAATGGTCACAATGGACGCATTTCTCTCGGAAACGTTTACATTTATCTTTTGGCAGTTAAAGTCGCGTGATGAGCCTTGCGGGCGCACCACTCTGTACGTAATATAAGCATCTAAGTTGTTGCAGTCGACAAGTAAGGAGCACAGCTGGTCAAGTTTTAGTTTTTGAAAACTCAATTTTTGGCCGCTTTTGCTGCCTTGTAGTTGACCTAGGACCTTACGATTTGGCACGAACCGAGTTCTGGCAGCCACATTACACAAGAAAAAGCGAGAAGTGGTAATGTGTAGAAAAATCCGCAGAAAATCTTACGTTAAATACATTTGTTTTCGAAATGCCGTAACTGCAAATGGTCACAATGGACGCATTTCTCTCGGAAACGTTTACATTTATCTTTTGGCAGTTAAAGTCGCGTGATGAGCCTTGCGGGCGCACCACTCTGTACGTAATATAAGCATCTAAGTTGTTGCAGTCGACAAGTAAGGAGCACAGCTGGTCAAGTTTTAGTTTTTGAAAACTCAATTTTTGGCCGCTTTTGCTGCCTTGTAGTTGACCTAGGACCTTACGATTTGGCACGAACCGAGTTCTGGCAGCCACATTACACAAGAAAAAGCGAGAAGTGGTAATGTGTAGAAAAAACCGCAGAAAATCTTTCGTTAAATACATTTGTTTTCGAAATGCCGTAACTGCAAATGGTCACAATGGACGCATTTCTCTCGGAAACGTTTACATTTATCTTTTGGCAGTTAAAGTGGCGTGATGAGCCTTGCGGGCGCACCACTCTGTACGTAATATAAGCATCTAAGTTGTTGCAGTCGACAAGTAAGGAGCACAGCTGGTCAAGTTTTAGTTTTTGAAAACTCAATTTTTGGCCGCTTTTGCTGCCTTGTAGTTGACCTAGGACCTTACGATTTGGCACGAACCGAGTTCTGGCAGCCACATTACACAAGAAAAAGCGAGAAGTGGTAATGTGTAGAAAAATCCGCAGAAAATCTTACGTTTAATACATTTGTATTCGAAATGCCGTAACTGCAAATGGTCACAATGGACGCATTTCTCTCGGAAACGTTTACATTTATCTTTTGGCAGTTAAAGTCGCGTGATGAGCCTTGCGGGCGCACCACTCTGTACGTAATATAAGCATCTAAGTTGTTGCAGTCGACAAGTAAGGAGCACAGCTGGTCAAGTTTTAGTTTTTGAAAACTCAATTTTTGGCCGCTTTTGCTGCCTTGTAGTTGACCTAGGACCTTACGATTTGGCACGAACCGAGTTCTGGCAGCCACATTACACAAGAAAAAGCGAGAAGTGGTAATGTGTAGAAAAATCCGCAGAAAATCTTACGTTTAATACATTTGTTTTCGAAATGCCGTAACTGCAAATGGTCACAATGGACGCATTTCTCTCGGAAACGTTTACATTTATCTTTTGGCAGTTAAAGTCGCGTGATGAGCCTTGCGGGCGCACCACTCTGTACGTAATATAAGCATCTAAGTTGTTGCAGTCGACAAGTAAGGAGCACAGCTGGTCAAGTTTTAGTTTTTGAAAACTCAATTTTTGGCCGCTTTTGCTGCCTTGTAGTTGACCTAGGACCTTACGATTTGGCACGAACCGAGTTCTGGCAGCCACATTACACAAGAAAAAGCGAGAAGTGGTAATGTGTAGAAAAAACCGCAGAAAATCTTTCGTTAAATACATTTGTTTTCGAAATGCCGTAACTGCAAATGGTCACAATGGACGCATTTCTCTCGGAAACGTTTACATTTATCTCCTGGCAGTTAAAGTCGCGTGATGAGCCTTGCGGGCGCACCACTCTGTACGTAATATAAGCATCTAAGTTGTTGCAGTCGACAAGTAAGGAGCACAGCTGGTCAAGTTTTAGTTTTTGAAAACTCAATTTTTGGCCGCTTTTGCTGCCTTGTAGTTGACCTAGGACCTTACGATTTGGCACGAACCGAGTTCTGGCAGCCACATTACACAAGAAAAAGCGAGAAGTGGTAATGTGTAGAAAAAACCGCAGAAAATCTTACGTTAAATACATTTGTTTTCGAAATGCCGTAACTGCAAATGGTCACAATGGACGCATTTCTCTCGGAAACGTTTACATTTATCTCCTGGCAGTTAAAGTCGCGTGATGAGCCTTGCGGGCGCACCACTCTGTACGTAATATAAGCATCTAAGTTGTTGCAGTCGACAAGTAAGGAGCACAGCTGGTCAAGTTTTTGTTTTTGAAAACTCAATTTTTGGCCGCTTTTGCTGCCTTGTAGTTGACCTAGGACCTTACGATTTGGCACGAACCGAGTTCTGGCAGCCACATTACACAAGAAAAAGCGAGAAGTGGTAATGTGTAGAAAAATCCGCAGAAAATCTTACGTTTAATACATTTGTATTCGAAATGCCGTAACTGCAAATGGTCACAATGGACGCATTTCTCTCGGAAACGTTTACATTTATCTTTTGGCAGTTAAAGTCGCGTGATGAGCCTTGCGGGCGCACCACTCTGTACGTAACATAAGCATCTAAGTTGTTGCAGTCGACAAGTAAGGAGCACAGCTGGTCAAGTTTTAGTTTTTGAAAACTCAATTTTTGGCCGCTTTTGCTGCCTTGTAGTTGACCTAGGACCTTAAGATTTGGCACGAACCGAGTTCTGGCAGCCACATTACACAAGAAAAAGCGAGAAGTGGTAATGTGTAGAAAAAACCGCAGAAAATCTTTCGTTAAATACATTTGTTTTCGAAATGCCGTAACTGCAAATGGTCACAATGGACGCATTTCTCTCATAAACGTTTACATTTATCTTTTGGCAGTTAAAGTGGCGTGATGAGCCTTGCGGGCGCACCACTCTGTACGTAATATAAGCATCTAAGTTGTTGCAGTCGACAAGTAAGGAGCACAGCAAGTCAAGTTTTAGTTTATGAAAACTCAATTTTTGGCGGCTTTTGTTGCCTTGTAGTTGACCTAGGTCCTTAAGATTTGGCACGAACTAAGCTCTGGCAGCCACATTACACAAGAAAAAGCGACAAGTGGTAATGTATAGAAAAAACCGCAGAAAATCTTACGTTAAATGCATTTGTCTTAGAAATGACGTAACAGCAAATAGTCACAATGGACTCATTTCTCTCGGAAACGTTTACATTTGTCTTCTGGCAGTTAAAGTGGCGTGATGAGCCTTGCGGGCGCACCACTCTGTACGTAATATAAGCATCTAAGTTGTTGCAGTCGACATGTAAGGAGCACAGCTGGTCAAGTTTTAGTTTTTGAAAACTCAATTTTTGGCCGCTTTTGCTGCCTTGTAGTTGACCTAGGACCTTAAGATTTGGCACGAACCGAGTTCTGGCAGCCACATTACACAAGAAAAAGCGAGAAGTGGTAATGTGTAGAAAAAACCGCAGAAAATCTTACGTTTAATACATTTGTTTTCGAAATGACGTAACTGCAAATCGTCACAATGGACGCATTTCTCTCGGAAACGTTTACATTTATCTTTTGGCAGTTAAAGTCGCGTGATGAGCCTTGCGGGCGCACCACTCTGTACGTAATATAAGCATCTAAGTTGTTGCAGTCGACAAGTAAGGAGCACAGCTGGTCAAGTTTTAGTTTTTGAAAACTCAATTTTTGGCCGCTTTTGCTGCCTTGTAGTTGACCTAGGACCTTACGATTTGGCACGAACGAGTTCTGGCAGCCATATTACTCAAGAAAAAGCGAGAAGTGGTAATGTGTAGAAAAAGCCGCAGAAAATCTTACGTTTAATACATTTGTTTTTGAAATGTCGTAACTGCAAATCGTCACAATGGACGCATTTCTCTCGGAAACGTTTAGATTTATCTTCTGGCAGTTAAAATCGAGTGATGAGCCTTGCGGGCGCACCACTCTGTACGTAATATAAGCATCTAAGTTGTTGCAGTCGACATGTAAGGAGCACAGCAAGTCAAGTTTTAGTTTATGAAAACTCAATTTTTGGCGGCTTTTGTTGCCTTGTAGTTGACGTAGGTCCTTAAGATTTGGCACGAACTAAGCTCTGGCAGCCACATTACACAAGAAAAAGCGACAAGTGGTAATGTATAGAAAAAACCGCAGAAAATCTTACGTTAAATGCATTTGTCTTAGAAATGACGTAACAGCAAATCGTCACAATGGACGCATTTCTCTCGGAAACGTTTACATTTGTCTTCTGGCAGTTAAAGTGGCGTGATGAGCCTTGCGGGCGCACCACTCTGTACGTAATATAAGCATCTAAGTTGTTGCAGTCGACAAGTAAGGAGCACAGCTGGTCAAGTTTTTGTTTTTGAAAACTCAATTTTTGGCCGCTTTTGCTGCCTTGTAGTTGACCTAGGACCTTACGATTTGGCACGAACGAGTTCTGGCAGCCATATTACTCAAGAAAAAGCGAGAAGTGGTAATGTGTAGAAAAAGCCGCAGAAAACCTTACGTTTAATACATTTGTTTTTGAAATGTCGTAACTGCAAATCGTCACAGTGGACGCATTTCTCTCGGAAACGTTTAGATTTATCTTCTGGCAGTTAAAATCGAGTGATGAGCCCTGCGGGCGCACCACTCTGTACGTAATATAAGCATCTAAGTTGTTGCAGTCGACAAGTAAGGAGCACAGCTGGTCAAGTTTTAGTTTTTGAAAACTCAATTTTTGGCCGCTTTTGCTGCCTTGTAGTTGACCTAGGACCTTACGATTTGGCACGAACGAGTTCTGGCAGCCATATTACTCAAGAAAAAGCGAGAAGTGGTAATGTGTAGAAAAAGCCGCAGAAAACCTTACGTTTAATACATTTGTTTTTGAAATGTCGTAACTGCAAATCGTCACAGTGGACGCATTTCTCTCGGAAACGTTTAGATTTATCTTCTGGCAGTTAAAATCGAGTGATGAGCCCTGCGGGCGCACCACTCTGTACGTAATATAAGCATCTAAGTTGTTGCAGTCGACAAGTAAGGAGCACAGCTGGTCAAGTTTTAGTTTTTGAAAACTCAATTTTTGGCGGCTTTTGTTGCATTGTAGTTGACCTAGGTCCTTACGATTTGGCACGAACGAGTTCTGGCAGCCATATTACTCAAGAAAAAGCGAGAAGTGGTAATGTGTAGAAAAAGCCGCAGAAAACCTTACGTTTAATACATTTGTTTTTGAAATGTCGTAACTGCAAATCGTCACAGTGGACGCATTTCTCTCGGAAACGTTTAGATTTATCTTCTGGCAGTTAAAATCGAGTGATGAGCCCTGCGGGCGCACCACTCTGTACGTAATATAAGCATCTAAGTTGTTGCAGTCGACAAGTAAGGAGCACAGCTGGTCAAGTTTTAGTTTTTGAAAACTCAATTTTTGGCGGCTTTTGTTGCATTGTAGTTGACCTAGGACCTTACGATTTGGCACGAACGAGTTCTGGCAGCCATATTACTCAAGAAAAAGCGAGAAGTGGTAATGTGTAGAAAAAGCCGCAGAAAATCTTACGTTTAATACATTTGTTTTTGAAATGTCGTAACTGCAAATCGTCACAATGGACGCATTTCTCTCGGAAACGTTTAGATTTATCTTCTGGCAGTTAAAATCGAGTGATGAGCCCTGCGGGCGCACCACTCTGTACGTAATATAAGCATCTAAGTTGTTGCAGTCGACAAGTAAGGAGCACAGCTGGTCAAGTTTTAGTTTTTGAAAACTCAATTTTTGGCGGCTTTTGTTGCATTGTAGTTGACCTAGGTCCTTACGATTTGGCACGAACGAGTTCTGGCAGCCATATTACTCAAGAAAAAGCGAGAAGTGGTAATGTGTAGAAAAAGCCGCAGAAAATCTTACGTTTAATACATTTGTTTTTGAAATGTCGTAACTGCAAATCGTCACAATGGACGCATTTCTCTCGGAAACGTTTAGATTTATCTTCTGGCAGTTAAAATCGAGTGATGAGCCCTGCGGGCGCACCACTCTGTACGTAATATAAGCATCTAAGTTGTTGCAGTCGACAAGTAAGGAGCACAGCTGGTCAAGTTTTAGTTTTTGAAAACTCAATTTTTGGCCGCTTTTGCTGCCTTGTAGTTGACCTAGGACCTTACGATTTGGCACGAACCGAGTTCTGGCAGCCACATTACACAAGAAAAAGCGAGAAGTGGTAATGTGTAGAAAAAACCGCAGAAAATCTTACGTTTAATACATTTGTTTTCGAAATGACGTAACTGCAAATCGTCACAATGGACGCATTTCTCTCGGAAACGTTTACATTTATCTTCTGGCAGTTAAAGTGGCGTGATGAGCCTTGCGGGCGCACCACTCTGTACGTAATATAAGCATCTAAGTTGTTGCAGTCGACAAGTAAGGAGCACAGCAAGTCAAGTTTTAGTTTTTGAAAACTCGATTTTTGGTCGCTTTTGCTGCCTTGTAGTTGACCTAGGACCTTACGATTTGGCACGAACGAGTTCTGGCAGCCATATTACTCAAGAAAAAGCGAGAAGTGGTAATGTGTAGAAAAAGCCGCAGAAAACCTTACGTTTAATACATTTGTTTTTGAAATGTCGTAACTGCAAATCGTCACAATGGACGCATTTCTCTCGGAAACGTTTACATTTATCTTCTGGCAGTTAAAGTGGCGTGATGAGCCTTGCGGGCGCACCACTCTGTACGTAATATAAGCATCTAAGTTGTTGCAGTCGACAAGTAAGGAGCACAGCAAGTCAAGTTTTAGTTTTTGAAAACTCGATTTTTGGTCGCTTTTGCTGCCTTGTAGTTGACCTAGGACCTTACGATTTGGCACGAACGAGTTCTGGCAGCCATATTACTCAAGAAAAAGCGAGAAGTGGTAATGTGTAGAAAAAGCCGCAGAAAACCTTACGTTTAATACATTTGTTTTTGAAATGTCGTAACTGCAAATCGTCACAATGGACGCATTTCTCTCGGAAACGTTTACATTTATCTTCTGGCAGTTAAAGTGGCGTGATGAGCCTTGCGGGCGCACCACTCTGTACGTAATATAAGCATCTAAGTTGTTGCAGTCGACAAGTAAGGAGCACAGCAAGTCAAGTTTTAGTTTTTGAAAACTCGATTTTTGGTCGCTTTTGCTGCCTTGTAGTTGACCTAGGACCTTACGATTTGGCACGAACGAGTTCTGGCAGCCATATTACTCAAGAAAAAGCGAGAAGTGGTAATGTGTAGAAAAAGCCGCAGAAAATCTTACGTTTAATACATTTGTTTTTGAAATGTCGTAACTGCAAATCGTCACAATGGACGCATTTCTCTCGGAAACGTTTAGATTTATCTTCTGGCAGTTAAAATCGAGTGATGAGCCCTGCGGGCGCACCACTCTGTACGTAATATAAGCATCTAAGTTGTTGCAGTCGACAAGTAAGGAGCACAGCTGGTCAAGTTTTAGTTTTTGAAAACTCAATTTTTGGCCGCTTTTGCTGCCTTGTAGTTGACCTAGGACCTTACGATTTGGCACGAACCGAGTTCTGGCAGCCACATTACACAAGAAAAAGCGAGAAGTGGTAATGTGTAGAAAAAACCGCAGAAAATCTTACGTTTAATACATTTGTTTTCGAAATGACGTAACTGCAAATCGTCACAATGGACGCATTTCTCTCGGAAACGTTTACATTTATCTTCTGGCAGTTAAAGTGGCGTGATGAGCCTTGCGGGCGCACCACTCTGTACGTAATATAAGCATCTAAGTTGTTGCAGTCGACAAGTAAGGAGCACAGCAAGTCAAGTTTTAGTTTTTGAAAACTCGATTTTTGGTCGCTTTTGCTGCCTTGTAGTTGACCTAGGACCTTACGATTTGGCACGAACGAGTTCTGGCAGCCATATTACTCAAGAAAAAGCGAGAAGTGGTAATGTGTAGAAAAAGCCGCAGAAAACCTTACGTTTAATACATTTGTTTTTGAAATGTCGTAACTGCAAATCGTCACAATGGACGCATTTCTCTCGGAAACGTTTAGATTTATCTTCTGGCAGTTAAAATCGAGTGATGAGCCCTGCGGGCGCACCACTCTGTACGTAATATAAGCATCTAAGTTGTTGCAGTCGACAAGTAAGGAGCACAGCTGGTCAAGTTTTAGTTTTTGAAAACTCGATTTTTGGTCGCTTTTGCTGCCTTGTAGTTGACCTAGGACCTTACGATTTGGCACGAACGAGTTCTGGCAGCCATATTACTCAAGAAAAAGCGAGAAGTGGTAATGTGTAGAAAAAGCCGCAGAAAACCTTACGTTTAATACATTTGTTTTTGAAATGTCGTAACTGCAAATCGTCACAATGGACGCATTTCTCTCGGAAACGTTTACATTTATCTTCTGGCAGTTAAAGTGGCGTGATGAGCCTTGCGGGCGCACCACTCTGTACGTAATATAAGCATCTAAGTTGTTGCAGTCGACAAGTAAGGAGCACAGCAAGTCAAGTTTTAGTTTTTGAAAACTCGATTTTTGGTCGCTTTTGCTGCCTTGTAGTTGACCTAGGACCTTACGATTTGGCACGAACGAGTTCTGGCAGCCATATTACTCAAGAAAAAGCGAGAAGTGGTAATGTGTAGAAAAAGCCGCAGAAAATCTTACGTTTAATACATTTGTTTTTGAAATGTCGTAACTGCAAATCGTCACAATGGACGCATTTCTCTCGGAAACGTTTAGATTTATCTTCTGGCAGTTAAAATCGAGTGATGAGCCCTGCGGGCGCACCACTCTGTACGTAATATAAGCATCTAAGTTGTTGCAGTCGACAAGTAAGGAGCACAGCTGGTCAAGTTTTAGTTTTTGAAAACTCAATTTTTGGCCGCTTTTGCTGCCTTGTAGTTGACCTAGGACCTTACGATTTGGCACGAACCGAGTTCTGGCAGCCACATTACACAAGAAAAAGCGAGAAGTGGTAATGTGTAGAAAAAACCGCAGAAAATCTTACGTTTAATACATTTGTTTTCGAAATGACGTAACTGCAAATCGTCACAATGGACGCATTTCTCTCGGAAACGTTTACATTTATCTTCTGGCAGTTAAAGTGGCGTGATGAGCCTTGCGGGCGCACCACTCTGTACGTAATATAAGCATCTAAGTTGTTGCAGTCGACAAGTAAGGAGCACAGCAAGTCAAGTTTTAGTTTTTGAAAACTCGATTTTTGGTCGCTTTTGCTGCCTTGTAGTTGACCTAGGACCTTACGATTTGGCACGAACGAGTTCTGGCAGCCATATTACTCAAGAAAAAGCGAGAAGTGGTAATGTGTAGAAAAAGCCGCAGAAAACCTTACGTTTAATACATTTGTTTTTGAAATGTCGTAACTGCAAATCGTCACAATGGACGCATTTCTCTCGGAAACGTTTACATTTATCTTCTGGCAGTTAAAGTGGCGTGATGAGCCTTGCGGGCGCACCACTCTGTACGTAATATAAGCATCTAAGTTGTTGCAGTCGACATGTAAGGAGCACAGCTGGTCAAGTTTTAGTTTTTGAAAACTCAATTTTTGGCCGCTTTTGCTGCCTTGTAGTTGACCTAGGACCTTACGATTTGGCACGAACGAGTTCTGGCAGCCATATTACTCAAGAAAAAGCGAGAAGTGGTAATGTGTAGAAAAAGCCGCAGAAAACCTTACGTTTAATACATTTGTTTTTGAAATGTCGTAACTGCAAATCGTCACAGTGGACGCATTTCTCTCGGAAACGTTTAGATTTATCTTCTGGCAGTTAAAATCGAGTGATGAGCCCTGCGGGCGCACCACTCTGTACGTAATATAAGCATCTAAGTTGTTGCAGTCGACAAGTAAGGAGCACAGCTGGTCAAGTTTTAGTTTTTGAAAACTCAATTTTTGGCGGCTTTTGTTGCATTGTAGTTGACCTAGGTCCTTACGATTTGGCACGAACGAGTTCTGGCAGCCATATTACTCAAGAAAAAGCGAGAAGTGGTAATGTGTAGAAAAAGCCGCAGAAAATCTTACGTTTAATACATTTGTTTTTGAAATGTCGTAACTGCAAATCGTCACAATGGACGCATTTCTCTCGGAAACGTTTAGATTTATCTTCTGGCAGTTAAAATCGAGTGATGAGCCCTGCGGGCGCACCACTCTGTACGTAATATAAGCATCTAAGTTGTTGCAGTCGACAAGTAAGGAGCACAGCTGGTCAAGTTTTAGTTTTTGAAAACTCAATTTTTGGCCGCTTTTGCTGCCTTGTAGTTGACCTAGGACCTTACGATTTGGCACGAACCGAGTTCTGGCAGCCACATTACACAAGAAAAAGCGAGAAGTGGTAATGTGTAGAAAAAACCGCAGAAAATCTTACGTTTAATACATTTGTTTTCGAAATGACGTAACTGCAAATCGTCACAATGGACGCATTTCTCTCGGAAACGTTTACATTTATCTTCTGGCAGTTAAAGTGGCGTGATGAGCCTTGCGGGCGCACCACTCTGTACGTAATATAAGCATCTAAGTTGTTGCAGTCGACATGTAAGGAGCACAGCTGGTCAAGTTTTAGTTTTTGAAAACTCAATTTTTGGCCGCTTTTGCTGCCTTGTAGTTGACCTAGGACCTTAAGATTTGGCACGAACCGAGTTCTGGCAGCCACATTACACAAGAAAAAGCGAGAAGTGGTAATGTGTAGAAAAAACCGCAGAAAATCTTACGTTTAATACATTTGTTTTCGAAATGACGTAACTGCAAATCGTCACAATGGACGCATTTCTCTCGGAAACGTTTACATTTATCTTCTGGCAGTTAAAGTGGCGTGATGAGCCTTGCGGGCGCACCACTCTGTACGTAATATAAGCATCTAAGTTGTTGCAGTCGACATGTAAGGAGCACAGCTGGTCAAGTTTTAGTTTTTGAAAACTCAATTTTTGGCCGCTTTTGCTGCCTTGTAGTTGACCTAGGACCTTAAGATTTGGCACGAACCGAGTTCTGGCAGCCACATTACACAAGAAAAAGCGAGAAGTGGTAATGTGTAGAAAAAACCGCAGAAAATCTTACGTTTAATACATTTGTTTTCGAAATGACGTAACTGCAAATCGTCACAATGGACGCATTTCTCTCGGAAACGTTTACATTTATCTTTTGGCAGTTAAAGTCGCGTGATGAGCCTTGCGGGCGCACCACTCTGTACGTAATATAAGCATCTAAGTTGTTGCAGTCGACATGTAAGGAGCACAGCTGGTCAAGTTTTAGTTTTTGAAAACTCAATTTTTGGCCGCTTTTGCTGCCTTGTAGTTGACCTAGGACCTTAAGATTTGGCACGAACCGAGTTCTGGCAGCCACATTACACAAGAAAAAGCGAGAAGTGGTAATGTGTAGAAAAAACCGCAGAAAATCTTACGTTTAATACATTTGTTTTCGAAATGACGTAACTGCAAATCGTCACAATGGACGCATTTCTCTCGGAAACGTTTACATTTATCTTCTGGCAGTTAAAGTGGCGTGATGAGCCTTGCGGGCGCACCACTCTGTACGTAATATAAGCATCTAAGTTGTTGCAGTCGACAAGTAAGGAGCACAGCTGGTCAAGTTTTTGTTTTTGAAAACTCAATTTTTGGCCGCTTTTGCTGCCTTGTAGTTGACCTAGGACCTTACGATTTGGCACGAACGAGTTCTGGCAGCCATATTACTCAAGAAAAAGCGAGAAGTGGTAATGTGTAGAAAAAGCCGCAGAAAACCTTACGTTTAATACATTTGTTTTTGAAATGTCGTAACTGCAAATCGTCACAGTGGACGCATTTCTCTCGGAAACGTTTAGATTTATCTTCTGGCAGTTAAAATCGAGTGATGAGCCCTGCGGGCGCACCACTCTGTACGTAATATAAGCATCTAAGTTGTTGCAGTCGACAAGTAAGGAGCACAGCTGGTCAAGTTTTAGTTTTTGAAAACTCAATTTTTGGCGGCTTTTGTTGCATTGTAGTTGACCTAGGTCCTTACGATTTGGCACGAACGAGTTCTGGCAGCCATATTACTCAAGAAAAAGCGAGAAGTGGTAATGTGTAGAAAAAGCCGCAGAAAATCTTACGTTTAATACATTTGTTTTTGAAATGTCGTAACTGCAAATCGTCACAATGGACGCATTTCTCTCGGAAACGTTTAGATTTATCTTCTGGCAGTTAAAATCGAGTGATGAGCCCTGCGGGCGCACCACTCTGTACGTAATATAAGCATCTAAGTTGTTGCAGTCGACAAGTAAGGAGCACAGCTGGTCAAGTTTTAGTTTTTGAAAACTCAATTTTTGGCCGCTTTTGCTGCCTTGTAGTTGACCTAGGACCTTACGATTTGGCACGAACCGAGTTCTGGCAGCCACATTACACAAGAAAAAGCGAGAAGTGGTAATGTGTAGAAAAAACCGCAGAAAATCTTACGTTTAATACATTTGTTTTCGAAATGACGTAACTGCAAATCGTCACAATGGACGCATTTCTCTCGGAAACGTTTACATTTATCTTCTGGCAGTTAAAGTGGCGTGATGAGCCTTGCGGGCGCACCACTCTGTACGTAATATAAGCATCTAAGTTGTTGCAGTCGACATGTAAGGAGCACAGCTGGTCAAGTTTTAGTTTTTGAAAACTCAATTTTTGGCCGCTTTTGCTGCCTTGTAGTTGACCTAGGACCTTAAGATTTGGCACGAACCGAGTTCTGGCAGCCACATTACACAAGAAAAAGCGAGAAGTGGTAATGTGTAGAAAAAACCGCAGAAAATCTTACGTTTAATACATTTGTTTTCGAAATGACGTAACTGCAAATCGTCACAATGGACGCATTTCTCTC
This sequence comes from Schistocerca piceifrons, assembly GCF_021461385.2. Lineage (NCBI taxonomy): Eukaryota > Metazoa > Arthropoda > Insecta > Orthoptera > Acrididae > Schistocerca > Schistocerca piceifrons. Next base: position 68,979,846 of record NC_060148.1, on the reverse strand, counting down.
GGAAACGTTTACATTTATCTTCTGGCAGTTAAAGTGGCGTGATGAGCCTTGCGGGCGCACCACTCTGTACGTAATATAAGCATCTAAGTTGTTGCAGTCGACATGTAAGGAGCACAGCTGGTCAAGTTTTAGTTTTTGAAAACTCAATTTTTGGCCGCTTTTGCTGCCTTGTAGTTGACCTAGGACCTTAAGATTTGGCACGAACCGAGTTCTGGCAGCCACATTACACAAGAAAAAGCGAGAAGTGGTAATGTGTAGAAAAAACCGCAGAAAATCTTACGTTTAATACATTTGTTTTCGAAATGACGTAACTGCAAATCGTCACAATGGACGCATTTCTCTCGGAAACGTTTACATTTATCTTTTGGCAGTTAAAGTCGCGTGATGAGCCTTGCGGGCGCACCACTCTGTACGTAATATAAGCATCTAAGTTGTTGCAGTCGACATGTAAGGAGCACAGCTGGTCAAGTTTTAGTTTTTGAAAACTCAATTTTTGGCCGCTTTTGCTGCCTTGTAGTTGACCTAGGACCTTAAGATTTGGCACGAACCGAGTTCTGGCAGCCACATTACACAAGAAAAAGCGAGAAGTGGTAATGTGTAGAAAAAACCGCAGAAAATCTTACGTTTAATACATTTGTTTTCGAAATGACGTAACTGCAAATCGTCACAATGGACGCATTTCTCTCGGAAACGTTTACATTTATCTTCTGGCAGTTAAAGTGGCGTGATGAGCCTTGCGGGCGCACCACTCTGTACGTAATATAAGCATCTAAGTTGTTGCAGTCGACATGTAAGGAGCACAGCTGGTCAAGTTTTAGTTTTTGAAAACTCAATTTTTGGCCGCTTTTGCTGCCTTGTAGTTGACCTAGGACCTTAAGATTTGGCACGAACCGAGTTCTGGCAGCCACATTACACAAGAAAAAGCGAGAAGTGGTAATGTGTAGAAAAAACCGCAGAAAATCTTACGTTTAATACATTTGTTTTCGAAATGACGTAACTGCAAATCGTCACAATGGACGCATTTCTCTCGGAAACGTTTACATTTATCTTTTGGCAGTTAAAGTCGCGTGATGAGCCTTGCGGGCGCACCACTCTGTACGTAATATAAGCATCTAAGTTGTTGCAGTCGACAAGTAAGGAGCACAGCTGGTCAAGTTTTAGTTTTTGAAAACTCAATTTTTGGCCGCTTTTGCTGCCTTGTAGTTGACCTAGGACCTTACGATTTGGCACGAACGAGTTCTGGCAGCCATATTACTCAAGAAAAAGCGAGAAGTGGTAATGTGTAGAAAAAGCCGCAGAAAATCTTACGTTTAATACATTTGTTTTTGAAATGTCGTAACTGCAAATCGTCACAATGGACGCATTTCTCTCGGAAACGTTTAGATTTATCTTCTGGCAGTTAAAATCGAGTGATGAGCCTTGCGGGCGCACCACTCTGTACGTAATATAAGCATCTAAGTTGTTGCAGTCGACATGTAAGGAGCACAGCAAGTCAAGTTTTAGTTTATGAAAACTCAATTTTTGGCGGCTTTTGTTGCCTTGTAGTTGACGTAGGTCCTTAAGATTTGGCACGAACTAAGCTCTGGCAGCCACATTACACAAGAAAAAGCGACAAGTGGTAATGTATAGAAAAAACCGCAGAAAATCTTACGTTAAATGCATTTGTCTTAGAAATGACGTAACAGCAAATCGTCACAATGGACGCATTTCTCTCGGAAACGTTTACATTTGTCTTCTGGCAGTTAAAGTGGCGTGATGAGCCTTGCGGGCGCACCACTCTGTACGTAATATAAGCATCTAAGTTGTTGCAGTCGACAAGTAAGGAGCACAGCTGGTCAAGTTTTAGTTTTTGAAAACTCAATTTTTGGCCGCTTTTGCTGCCTTGTAGTTGACCTAGGACCTTACGATTTGGCACGAACGAGTTCTGGCAGCCATATTACTCAAGAAAAAGCGAGAAGTGGTAATGTGTAGAAAAAGCCGCAGAAAACCTTACGTTTAATACATTTGTTTTTGAAATGTCGTAACTGCAAATCGTCACAGTGGACGCATTTCTCTCGGAAACGTTTAGATTTATCTTCTGGCAGTTAAAATCGAGTGATGAGCCCTGCGGGCGCACCACTCTGTACGTAATATAAGCATCTAAGTTGTTGCAGTCGACAAGTAAGGAGCACAGCTGGTCAAGTTTTAGTTTTTGAAAACTCAATTTTTGGCGGCTTTTGTTGCATTGTAGTTGACCTAGGTCCTTACGATTTGGCACGAACGAGTTCTGGCAGCCATATTACTCAAGAAAAAGCGAGAAGTGGTAATGTGTAGAAAAAGCCGCAGAAAATCTTACGTTTAATACATTTGTTTTTGAAATGTCGTAACTGCAAATCGTCACAATGGACGCATTTCTCTCGGAAACGTTTAGATTTATCTTCTGGCAGTTAAAATCGAGTGATGAGCCCTGCGGGCGCACCACTCTGTACGTAATATAAGCATCTAAGTTGTTGCAGTCGACAAGTAAGGAGCACAGCTGGTCAAGTTTTAGTTTTTGAAAACTCAATTTTTGGCCGCTTTTGCTGCCTTGTAGTTGACCTAGGACCTTACGATTTGGCACGAACGAGTTCTGGCAGCCACATTACTCAAGAAAAAGCGAGAAGTGGTAATGTGTAGAAAAAGCCGCAGAAAATCTTACGTTTAATACATTTGTTTTTGAAATGTCGTAACTGCAAATCGTCACAATGGACGCATTTCTCTCGGAAACGTTTAGATTTATCTTCTGGCAGTTAATGTGGCGTCATGAGCCTTGCGGGCGCACCACTCTGTACGTAATATAAGCATCTAAGTTGTTGCAGTCGACATGTAAGGAGCACAGCTGGTCAAGTTTTAGTTTTTGAAAACTCAATTTTTGGCCGCTTTTGCTGCCTTGTAGTTGACCTAGGACCTTAAGATTTGGCACGAACCGAGTTCTGGCAGCCACATTACTCAAGAAAAAGCGAGAAGTGGTAATGTGTAGAAAAAGCCGCAGAAAATCTTACGTTTAATACATTTGTTTTTGAAATGTCGTAACTGCAAATCGTCACAATGGACGCATTTCTCTCGGAAACGTTTAGATTTATCTTCTGGCAGTTAAAATCGAGTGATGAGCCCTGCGGGCGCACCACTCTGTACGTAATATAAGCATCTAAGTTGTTGCAGTCGACAAGTAAGGAGCACAGCAAGTCAAGTTTTAGCTTTTGAAAACTCAATTTTTGGCCGCTTTTGCTGCCTTGTAGTTGACCTAGGACCTTACGATTTGGCACGAACCGAGTTCTGGCAGCCACATTACACAAGAAAAAGCGAGAAGTGGTAATGTGTAGAAAAAACCGCAGAAAATCTTACGTTTAATACATTTGTTTTCGAAATGCCGTAACTGCAAATGGTCACAATGGACGCATTTCTCTCGGAAACGTTTACATTTATCTTTTGGCAGTTAAAGTCGCGTGATGAGCCTTGCGGGCGCACCACCCTGTACGTAATATAAGCATCTAAGTTGTTGCAGTCGACAAGTAAGGTGCACAGCTGGTCAAGTTTTTGTTTTTGAAAACTCAATTTTTGGCCGCTTTTGCTGCCTTGTAGTTGACCTAGGACCTTACGATTTGGCACGAACCGAGTTCTGGCAGCCACATTACACAAGAAAAAGCGAGAAGTGGTAATGTGTAGAAAAAACCGCAGAAAATCTTACGTTTAATACATTTGTTTTCGAAATGCCGTAACTGCAAATGGTCACAATGGACGCATTTCTCTCGGAAACGTTTACATTTATCTTTTGGCAGTTAAAGTCGCGTGATGAGCCTTGCGGGTGCACCACTCTGTACGTAATATAAGCATCTAAGTTGTTGCAGTCGACAAGTAAGGAGCACAGCAAGTCAAGTTTTAGCTTTTGAAAACTCAATTTTTGGCCGCTTTTGCTGCCTTGTAGTTGACCTAGGACCTTACGATTTGGCACGAACCGAGTTCTGGCAGCCACATTACACAAGAAAAAGCGAGAAGTGGTAATGTGTAGAAAAAACCGCAGAAAATCTTACGTTTAATACATTTGTTTTCGAAATGCCGTAACTGCAAATGGTCACAATGGACGCATTTCTCTCGGAAACGTTTACATTTATCTTTTGGCAGTTAAAGTCGCGTGATGAGCCTTGCGGGTGCACCACTCTGTACGTAATATAAGCATCTAAGTTGTTGCAGTCGACAAGTAAGGAGCACAGCAAGTCAAGTTTTAGCTTTTGAAAACTCAATTTTTGGCCGCTTTTGCTGCCTTGTAGTTGACCTAGGACCTTACGATTTGGCACGAACCGAGTTCTGGCAGCCACATTACACAAGAAAAAGCGAGAAGTGGTAATGTGTAGAAAAAACCGCAGAAAATCTTACGTTTAATACATTTGTTTTCGAAATGCCGTAACTGCAAATGGTCACAATGGACGCATTTCTCTCGGAAACGTTTACATTTATCTTTTGGCAGTTAAAGTCGCGTGATGAGCCTTGCGGGTGCACCACTCTGTACGTAATATAAGCATCTAAGTTGTTGCAGTCGACAAGTAAGGAGCACAGCTGGTCAAGTTTTAGTTTTTGAAAACTCAATTTTTGGCCGCTTTTGCTGCCTTGTAGTTGACCTAGGACCTTAAGATTTGGCACGAACTAAGCTCTGGCAGCCACATTACACAAGAAAAAGCGACAAGTGGTAATGTATAGAAAAACCGCAGAAAATCTTACGTTAAATGCATTTGTCTTAGAAATGACGTAACAGCAAATCGTCACAATGGACGCATTTCTCTCGGAAACGTTTACATTTGTCTTCTGGCAGTTAAAGTGGCGTGATGAGCCTTGCGGGCGCACCACTCTGTACGTAATATAAGCATCTAAGTTGTTGCAGTCGACAAGTAAGGAGCACAGCTGGTCAAGTTTTAGTTTTTGAAAACTCAATTTTTGGCCGCTTTTGCTGCCTTGTAGTTGACCTAGGACCTTACGATTTGGCACGAACGAGTTCTGGCAGCCATATTACTCAAGAAAAAGCGAGAAGTGGTAATGTGTAGAAAAAGCCGCAGAAAATCTTACGTTTAATACATTTGTTTTTGAAATGTCGTAACTGCAAATGGTCACAATGGACGCATTTCTCTCGGAAACGTTTAGATTTATCTTCTGGCAGTTAAAATCGAGTGATGAGCCTTGCGGGCGCACCACTCTGTACGTAATATAAGCATCTAAGTTGTTGCAGTCGACAAGTAAGGAGCACAGCTGGTCAAGTTTTAGTTTTTGAAAACTCAATTTTTGGCCGCTTTTGCTGCCTTGTAGTTGACCTAGGACCTTAAGATTTGGCACGAACCGAGTTCTGGCAGCCACATTACACAAGAAAAAGCGAGAAGTGGTAATGTGTAGAAAAAGCCGCAGAAAATCTTACGTTTAATACATTTGTTTTTGAAATGTCGTAACTGCAAATGGTCACAATGGACGCATTTCTCTCGGAAACGTTTACATTTATCTTTTGGCAGTTAAAGTCGCGTGATGAGCCTTGCGGGTGCACCACTCTGTACGTAATATAAGCATCTAAGTTGTTGCAGTCGACAAGTAAGGAGCACAGCTGGTCAAGTTTTAGTTTTTGAAAACTCAATTTTTGGCCGCTTTTGCTGCCTTGTAGTTGACCTAGGACCTTACGATTTGGCACGAACGAGTTCTGGCAGCCATATTACTCAAGAAAAAGCGAGAAGTGGTAATGTGTAGAAAAAGCCGCAGAAAATCTTACGTTTAATACATTTGTTTTTGAAATGTCGTAACTGCAAATCGTCACAATGGACGCATTTCTCTCGGAAACGTTTAGATTTATCTTCTGGCAGTTAAAATCGAGTGATGAGCCTTGCGGGCGCACCACTCTGTACGTAATATAAGCATCTAAGTTGTTGCAGTCGACAAGTAAGGAGCACAGCTGGTCAAGTTTTAGTTTTTGAAAACTCAATTTTTGGCCGCTTTTGCTGCCTTGTAGTTGACCTAGGACCTTAAGATTTGGCACGAACCGAGTTCTGGCAGCCACATTACACAAGAAAAAGCGAGAAGTGGTAATGTGTAGAAAAAACCGCAGAAAATCTTACGTTAAATGCATTTGTCTTAGAAATGACGTAACAGCAAATCGTCACAATGGACGCATTTCTCTCGGAAACGTTTACATTTGTCTTCTGGCAGTTAAAGTGGCGTGATGAGCCTTGCGGGCGCACCACTCTGTACGTAATATAAGCATCTAAGTTGTTGCAGTCGACAAGTAAGGAGCACAGCAAGTCAAGTTTTAGCTTTTGAAAACTCAATTTTTGGCCGCTTTTGCTGCCTTGTAGTTGACCTAGGACCTTACGATTTGGCACGAACCGAGTTCTGGCAGCCACATTACACAAGAAAAAGCGAGAAGTGGTAATGTGTAGAAAAAACCGCAGAAAATCTTACGTTTAATACATTTGTTTTCGAAATGCCGTAACTGCAAATGGTCACAATGGACGCATTTCTCTCGGAAACGTTTACATTTATCTTTTGGCAGTTAAAGTCGCGTGATGAGCCTTGCGGGTGCACCACTCTGTACGTAATATAAGCATCTAAGTTGTTGCAGTCGACAAGTAAGGAGCACAGCTGGTCAAGTTTTAGTTTTTGAAAACTCAATTTTTGGCCGCTTTTGCTGCCTTGTAGTTGACCTAGGACCTTACGATTTGGCACGAACGAGTTCTGGCAGCCATATTACTCAAGAAAAAGCGAGAAGTGGTAATGTGTAGAAAAAGCCGCAGAAAATCTTACGTTTAATACATTTGTTTTTGAAATGTCGTAACTGCAAATCGTCACAATGGACGCATTTCTCTCGGAAACGTTTAGATTTATCTTCTGGCAGTTAAAATCGAGTGATGAGCCTTGCGGGCGCACCACTCTGTACGTAATATAAGCATCTAAGTTGTTGCAGTCGACAAGTAAGGAGCACAGCTGGTCAAGTTTTAGTTTTTGAAAACTCAATTTTTGGCCGCTTTTGCTGCCTTGTAGTTGACCTAGGACCTTAAGATTTGGCACGAACCGAGTTCTGGCAGCCACATTACACAAGAAAAAGCGAGAAGTGGTAATGGGTAGAAAAAACCGCAGAAAATCTTACGTTTAATACATTTGTTTTCGAAATGACGTAACTGCAAATCGTCACAATGGACGCATTTCTCTCGGAAACGTTTACATTTATCTTTTGGCAGTTAAAGTGGCGTGATGAGCCTTGCGGGCGCACCACTCTGTACGTAATATAAGCATCTAAGTTGTTGCAGTCGACAAGTAAGGAGCACAGCTGGTCAAGTTTTAGTTTTTGAAAACTCAATTTTTGGCCGCTTTTGCTGCCTTGTAGTTGACCTAGGACCTTAAGATTTGGCACGAACCGAGTTCTGGCAGCCACATTACACAAGAAAAAGCGAGAAGTGGTAATGGGTAGAAAAAACCGCAGAAAATCTTACGTTTAATACATTTGTTTTCGAAATGACGTAACTGCAAATCGTCACAATGGACGCATTTCTCTCGGAAACGTTTACATTTATCTTTTGGCAGTTAAAGTGGCGTGATGAGCCTTGCGGGCGCACCACTCTGTACGTAATATAAGCATCTAAGTTGTTGCAGTCGACAAGTAAGGAGCACAGCTGGTCAAGTTTTAGTTTTTGAAAACTCAATTTTTGGCCGCTTTTGCTGCCTTGTAGTTGACCTAGGACCTTAAGATTTGGCACGAACCGAGTTCTGGCAGCCACATTACACAAGAAAAAGCGAGAAGTGGTAATGGGTAGAAAAAACCGCAGAAAATCTTACGTTTAATACATTTGTTTTCGAAATGACGTAACTGCAAATCGTCACAATGGACGCATTTCTCTCGGAAACGTTTACATTTATCTTCTGGCAGTTAAAATCGAGTGATGAGCCCTGCGGGCGCACCACTCTGTACGTAATATAAGCATCTAAGTTGTTGCAGTCGACAAGTAAGGAGCACAGCAAGTCAAGTTTTAGTTTATGAAAACTCAATTTTTGGCCGCTTTTGCTGCCTTGTAGTTGACCTAGGACCTTAAGATTTGGCACGAACTAAGCTCTGGCAGCCACATTACACAAGAAAAAGCGACAAATGGTAATGTATAGAAAAAACCGCAGAAAATCTTACGTTAAATGCATTTGTCTTAGAAATGACGTAACAGCAAATCGTCACAATGGACGCATTTCTCTCGGAAACGTTTACATTTGTCTTCTGGCAGTTAAAGTGGCGTGATGAGCCTTGCGGGCGCACCACTCTGTACGTAATATAAGCATCTAAGTTGTTGCAGTCGACAAGTAAGGAGCACAGCTGGTCAAGTTTTAGTTTTTGAAAACTCAATTTTTGGCCGCTTTTGCTGCCTTGTAGTTGACCTAGGACCTTACGATTTGGCACGAACCGAGTTCTGGCAGCCACATTACACAAGAAAAAGCGAGAAGTGGTAATGTGTAGCAAAAACCGCAGAAAATCTTATGTTAAATACATTTGTTTTCGAAATGCCGTAACTGCAAATGGGCACAATGGACGCATTTCTCTCGGAAACGTTTACATTTATCTTTTGGCAGTTAAAGTCGCGTGATGAGCCTTGCGGGCGCACCACTCTGTACGTAATATAAGCATCTAAGTTGTTGCAGTCGACAAGTAAGGAGCACAGCTGGTCAAGTTTTAGTTTTTGAAAACTCAATTTTTGGCCGCTTTTGCTGCCTTGTAGTTGACCTAGGACCTTAAGATTTGGCACGAACCGAGTTCTGGCAGCCACATTACACAAGAAAAAGCGAGAAGTGGTAATGGGTAGAAAAAACCGCAGAAAATCTTACGTTTAATACATTTGTTTTCGAAATGACGTAACTGCAAATCGTCACAATGGACGCATTTCTCTCGGAAACGTTTACATTTATCTTCTGGCAGTTAAAATCGAGTGATGAGCCCTGCGGGCGCACCACTCTGTACGTAATATAAGCATCTAAGTTGTTGCAGTCGACAAGTAAGGAGCACAGCAAGTCAAGTTTTAGTTTATGAAAACTCAATTTTTGGCCGCTTTTGCTGCCTTGTAGTTGACCTAGGACCTTAAGATTTGGCACGAACTAAGCTCTGGCAGCCACATTACACAAGAAAAAGCGACAAATGGTAATGTATAGAAAAAACCGCAGAAAATCTTACGTTAAATGCATTTGTCTTAGAAATGACGTAACAGCAAATCGTCACAATGGACGCATTTCTCTCGGAAACGTTTACATTTGTCTTCTGGCAGTTAAAGTGGCGTGATGAGCCTTGCGGGCGCACCACTCTGTACGTAATATAAGCATCTAAGTTGTTGCAGTCGACAAGTAAGGAGCACAGCTGGTCAAGTTTTAGTTTTTGAAAACTCAATTTTTGGCCGCTTTTGCTGCCTTGTAGTTGACCTAGGACCTTACGATTTGGCACGAACCGAGTTCTGGCAGCCACATTACACAAGAAAAAGCGAGAAGTGGTAATGTGTAGCAAAAACCGCAGAAAATCTTATGTTAAATACATTTGTTTTCGAAATGCCGTAACTGCAAATGGGCACAATGGACGCATTTCTCTCGGAAACGTTTACATTTATCTTTTGGCAGTTAAAGTCGCGTGATGAGCCTTGCGGGCGCACCACTCTGTACGTAATATAAGCATCTAAGTTGTTGCAGTCGACAAGTAAGGAGCACAGCTGGTCAAGTTTTAGTTTTTGAAAACTCAATTTTTGGCCGCTTTTGCTGCCTTGTAGTTGACCTAGGACCTTAAGATTTGGCACGAACCGAGTTCTGGCAGCCACATTACACAAGAAAAAGCGAGAAGTGGTAATGGGTAGAAAAAACCGCAGAAAATCTTACGTTTAATACATTTGTTTTCGAAATGACGTAACTGCAAATCGTCACAATGGACGCATTTCTCTCGGAAACGTTTAGATTTATCTTCTGGCAGTTAAAATCGAGTGATGAGCCTTGCGGGCGCACCACTCTGTACGTAATATAAGCATCTAAGTTGTTGCAGTCGACAAGTAAGGAGCACAGCTGGTCAAGTTTTAGTTTTTGAAAACTCAATTTTTGGCCGCTTTTGCTGCCTTGTAGTTGACCTAGGACCTTAAGATTTGGCACGAACCGAGTTCTGGCAGCCACATTACACAAGAAAAAGCGAGAAGTGGTAATGGGTAGAAAAAACCGCAGAAAATCTTACGTTTAATACATTTGTTTTCGAAATGACGTAACTGCAAATCGTCACAATGGACGCATTTCTCTCGGAAACGTTTACATTTATCTTTTGGCAGTTAAAGTGGCGTGATGAGCCTTGCGGGCGCACCACTCTGTACGTAATATAAGCATCTAAGTTGTTGCAGTCGACAAGTAAGGAGCACAGCTGGTCAAGTTTTAGTTTTTGAAAACTCAATTTTTGGCCGCTTTTGCTGCCTTGTAGTTGACCTAGGACCTTAAGATTTGGCACGAACCGAGTTCTGGCAGCCACATTACACAAGAAAAAGCGAGAAGTGGTAATGGGTAGAAAAAACCGCAGAAAATCTTACGTTTAATACATTTGTTTTCGAAATGACGTAACTGCAAATCGTCACAATGGACGCATTTCTCTCGGAAACGTTTACATTTATCTTCTGGCAGTTAAAATCGAGTGATGAGCCCTGCGGGCGCACCACTCTGTACGTAATATAAGCATCTAAGTTGTTGCAGTCGACAAGTAAGGAGCACAGCAAGTCAAGTTTTAGTTTATGAAAACTCAATTTTTGGCGGCTTTTGTTGCCTTGTAGTTGACCTAGGTCCTTAAGATTTGGCACGAACTAAGCTCTGGCAGCCACATTACACAAGAAAAAGCGACAAATGGTAATGTATAGAAAAAACCGCAGAAAATCTTACGTTAAATGCATTTGTCTTAGAAATGACGTAACAGCAAATCGTCACAATGGACGCATTTCTCTCGGAAACGTTTACATTTGTCTTCTGGCAGTTAAAGTGGCGTGATGAGCCTTGCGGGCGCACCACTCTGTACGTAATATAAGCATCTAAGTTGTTGCAGTCGACAAGTAAGGAGCACAGCTGGTCAAGTTTTAGTTTTTGAAAACTCAATTTTTGGCCGCTTTTGCTGCCTTGTAGTTGACCTAGGACCTTACGATTTGGCACGAACCGAGTTCTGGCAGCCACATTACACAAGAAAAAGCGAGAAGTGGTAATGTGTAGCAAAAACCGCAGAAAATCTTATGTTAAATACATTTGTTTTCGAAATGCCGTAACTGCAAATGGGCACAATGGACGCATTTCTCTCGGAAACGTTTACATTTATCTTTTGGCAGTTAAAGTCGCGTGATGAGCCTTGCGGGCGCACCACTCTGTACGTAATATAAGCATCTAAGTTGTTGCAGTCGACAAGTAAGGAGCACAGCTGGTCAAGTTTTAGTTTTTGAAAACTCAATTTTTGGCCGCTTTTGCTGCCTTGTAGTTGACCTAGGACCTTAAGATTTGGCACGAACCGAGTTCTGGCAGCCACATTACACAAGAAAAAGCGAGAAGTGGTAATGTGTAGAAAAAACCGCAGAAAATCTTTCGTTAAATACATTTGTTTTCGAAATGCCGTAACTGCAAATGGTCACAATGGACGCATTTCTCTCGGAAACGTTTACATTTATCTTTTGGCAGTTAAAGTCGCGTGATGAGCCTTGCGGGCGCACCACTCTGTACGTAATATAAGCATCTAAGTTGTTGCAGTCGACAAGTAAGGAGCACAGCTGGTCAAGTTTTTGTTTTTGAAAACTCAATTTTTGGCCGCTTTTGCTGCCTTGTAGTTGACCTAGGACCTTAAGATTTGGCACGAACCGAGTTCTGGCAGCCACATTACACAAGAAAAAGCGAGAAGTGGTAATGTGTAGCAAAAACCGCAGAAAATCTTATGTTAAATACATTTGTTTTCGAAATGCCGTAACTGCAAATGGGCACAATGGACGCATTTCTCTCGGAAACGTTTACATTTATCTTTTGGCAGTTAAAGTCGCGTGATGAGCCTTGCGGGCGCACCACTCTGTACGTAATATAAGCATCTAAGATGTTGCAGTCGACAAGTAAGGAGCACAGCTGGTCAAGTTTTAGTTTTTGAAAACTCAATTTTTGGCCGCTTTTGCTGCCTTGTAGTTGACCTAGGACCTTAAGATTTGGCACGAACCGAGTTCTGGCAGCCACATTACACAAGAAAAAGCGAGAAGTGGTAATGTGTAGAAAAAACCGCAGAAAATCTTTCGTTAAATACATTTGTTTTCGAAATGCCGTAACTGCAAATGGTCACAATGGACGCATTTCTCTCGGAAACGTTTACATTTATCTTTTGGCAGTTAAAGTCGCGTGATGAGCCTTGCGGGCGCACCACTCTGTACGTAATATAAGCATCTAAGTTGTTGCAGTCGACAAGTAAGGAGCACAGCAAGTCAAGTTTTAGTTTATGAAAACTCAATTTTTGGCGGCGTTTGTTGCCTTGTAGTTGACCTAGGTCCTTAAGATTTGGCACGAACTAAGCTCTGGCAGCCACATTACACAAGAAAAAGCGACAAGTGGTAATGTATAGAAAAAACCGCAGAAAATCTTACGTTAAATGCATTTGTCTTAGAAATGACGTAACAGCAAATCGTCACAATGGACGCATTTCTCTCGGAAACGTTTACATTTACCTTCTGGCAGTTTTTGTCCGGTGATGAGCCTTGCGGTCGCACCAGTCTTTACGTAATATAAGCATCTAAGTTGTTGCTGTCGACAAGTAAGGAGCACAGCTGGTCAAGTTTTAGTTTTTGAAAACTCAATTTTTGGCCGCTGTAAAGGATGAGCCAGACAATAGGAGATTTTACTTTATTATATGAGCCTCCAACTAGTAACTTCATTACTCCATTACGGCCAAGCCACGGCCGGCAGTGTTAGCTGCCTGTAAATTCTTTCGTCCCACGGTCTAGTAACAGGAAGTCAGCACAGACAAAGGGCACTTTGTTCACGCGCCTCTCTCGTGTGCTGACGAGGTAACGCCGTCCCAGGCGTCGCTTAGCAGGCAACGCTCTGGAAAGTCCCATGCCGCCCGCACGGTTTGCTCGGTCCCGACCAATCAGGGTGGAGGAAGCCGCGTGGTGCGTCGAACATACCCGGCCGCCCGTCGCCGGGCCCGCTCTCTTGTATTCTTGCTCACCCGCGAGTCGGATGCGCGCCCTGTAGCACTGAACATCTCCCGCTTCTCCCGGTGCTACGGCACTGTGGACTTAGTTTTGGCAGACGACCACTTTCGGTAGCTTCGCGAACAATGTTCGCCAAATTGTAAGCTCTGGCTCACCCTCACCTCCCTAGGCCTATGCATCCCCTTTCATCATGCTTTAGCCAATAAATGGCCTTTCTCTAAAATTTACACTATTATTCCATAACGCCCACCGCCAGCCCATACCCGCCATCCTGTACAATTGGTGTCAGAAGTTTGGATCCGTTCCCGTAGGGAGACGCCGTGAACTTCGCCAATGGAATGCGCCAACCGGCCGCCACGTTTGCTCCACGTGGGCCGTGGCTGCTCCACTAAACACGCACAGGGCGCGCGCTGCAGCGAGGCAGCTCACGCTAGTCTGCCACGTGAGCCGGACGTCGCCGCGCTGCCCGCTGCCTGAGTTCGAGGGGCCTGTGCTGCGTTGCGCGACCGGCCGGGCCGCCGTCATCCGCCGCCGTCATCCGCCACGCCGCCGCCGCCCGCCGCTGTCACCGACGCGCTAGGGGCTGCCGCCATCGCCGACCGGCCGAGCCAGCGCCGTCCGCCGCCAACACATCTGCCGCCGCCCGAGGGTCCGGACACCGCCGCCGCCGCCCGCTGCCGCCCGCCGACCACCGACCACCGCCGCCGCAGTCACTGCACCACGCCGTCGCCGCGACCAATGCGTCGCACCGCCGCCATCACCATGTAAGTCGCCGCGATGCTTACAACTATAGCTTCGACGATCTTCCGCCGCTGGATTGAGAATCTTTGTGGCCGTCCTTTTTTTGTAACAATCATTACTTTTTTCTGGTCACTAGCGTCCCATAAAATTGTAAACATGCCGATGGGAACACGAGCGACGGAACGGGATACCCCCGTAGAGGCATCTGTCTCGCAAGACCCGCTCGAGGCCATAAATGCACAAATGCGCCAGTTATTCGCACAAAATCAGGAGCTACTTGAGCAAAACCGCGTCTTGAAACAGACGCTGGAAGCTAGTGCGCGAACTTCCATACCTGTGGCTAGCTCCACCCCTGTAACAAATGCTCAAACAGAGGCAACTAACACTAATTCTGTCTCTAATACAAACGCCACAATTTCTGCTAACATGGCGACTGTAAGCAATTTTCCTGCGGCTGATTTCATTCCCACCTTTTCTGGGAAGTCCCACGAAAATGTAGCTATGTTCTTACAAAATATTCGTGATGTGGGTCGCACGTGTGCCTGGCCGGACGATCTATTGGTCAATGTAGCCAGACTGAAGTTGACGGGGGAAGCCCGAATGTTCATAGAAACAGTGGACGAATTGCGTGACACGCACGAATTTGAAGTATTGGCCCGCGGATTGACTATGCGTTATACCGATACCAGAGGTACCACATATTACAGAGATCAATTATCAACCCTTAGGCAGAAGCCTAATGAGGATTTTGATGCCTTTGCAGATCGCATACGAGCTGTATCTTGTCGTACCTACAAGCTAGGTGAAAATGCCAGTGAAAACAGAATTTTGCGTTCAGAAGCCGAAGCGCGTGCAATTGATGCATTTGTCCGCGGTATTGACCCCCGCATCGGAGGAGAAGTCAAAGCAGCCTCCCCCACTTCTCTGTTTGAAGCTGTTCGTTTGGCAATGCTTCGCGAAGAGGTGTTGCGTTTTTGCGCTGCCGCCCCGCGCCCATCGGACCCAGTACCGGTCCCAGCAAAAGAAGTATTTTGTCAGCGTTGTGGGAAGCCCAACCATACGGCAATGCGCTGTCGCGCGCCGTATTGCACTATTTGCCAGACAGTAGGTCATGCTAATAATGTTTGCCCCACAAAGTCACCATTTTCAAATCAGATGCGCGGCCACCGCCGCAACGCGGGGTCGAATCAGGGAAACGCTTGGGGGGCAGGTTCCGCCACCCACCCGCGCCCCCGACAAAAATAATACACCCGGTTAGGACCGAAAAATGTAAAGAGGTGGAACACGTTAGTCTATTTGGCGTACTCGGGAACAAATCAGTTAGAATTTTAGTTGATACTGGTGCTCAAGTTAGTGTATTGTTTGTGGAGAAAAATGATCGAAGGGTGTTACAGCCACCCCGGTACCATATCAGTGGCCTTGGAGAGGAAGTAATTGTCCCTGCAGGTTCGTGTGTAGTGAACCTGCAAATTGACGAGGGTAAATACAGTCAGATGATGGAGGTAGTAAGGCTAAAGAAGGGTGAATTTGACATCATACTAGGGAATGACTTCCTGCACCGTTATCAGGGGATAGTGGATTATCGAACGCGAACTGTGCAGTTCGGCGAAGCAATTCACCGATTTGGCAGTGCGCACCCCCGTCAGACGCGAGGGAGCTGCGAAAGGCGCCGTTCACAGTCTCCCATAAAACCGCAGATGTGGGCGATAAAAACCACTGACCCTGTGAGGATAAAAGGCGGAAGTGGAAAGATTCTCTGGATAGATGTCAAAAATCAAGAACAGCCTAATACAGACATTCTGGTTGACCCGCTCACCCAGAATGATGTTTTAGATCGTCAGTCAGTACATATAAAGAGAAGTATCTGCCGACCGGAAAGGAGACAGAAGGGTTTTGCGATACCAGTAAGTATAGATAATTTTGGTGTAGAAGATGTTGTGATACCGAAGGGTACTATTGTTGCCAGTGGTCAGGTAATTTTTGAGGAAATAAGAGGAGCTGAGAAGCAGCGAGATAAAGATGAGAAAGGAAGGAGAAGAAAGAAATGTTCAGTTAGAGAAGTGCGATATGTCGCGTCGACGATAAGGAGTCAGTTAGCAGAGAAGTTAGGTCATTTAAACAGTGAGGAGAAAAGGACGTTGCAGCTAGTATTAGAGGAATTTTCGTGGTTGTTTGAAGAGAGGCAGTTTCTACCGGCTACGGATTTGGTTCAGCACGAAATTCCGACCGGAGAAGCTCGGCCAATTGCACAAAAACCTTACCGTATACCATATCATTTGCAGTCTGTAGTTGAAGATACGATTCAGCAGCAATTAGCTGCAGGAATCATACAACCCTCCTCGAGTGCGTGGGCGTCTCCCGTGGTCGTTGTGCCAAAGAAATCAGTAAATGGGGAGAAAGCCTATCGCCTATGTGTCGATATGCGGGCAGTAAATCGGGTAACGACACCAGACACATATCCGTTACCGCGCATTGATGAAACATTGGACCGATTGGGCAACTGTAAATATTTTACCATCCTTGATTTGCGTTCTGAGTACCATCAGATCCCTGTTGCACCCCAGGACCGCCATAAAACTGCTTTTGTTGTACCTACAGGATTGTATGAATTTGTAAGGATGCCTTTTGGATTGAGAAACGCCCCTGCCATTTTTCAAAGATTTGCAGACTTGCTGCTGCGTGGGTTGAAACCTACAACCTGCTTGGTGTATTTAGATGACATTATTATTTTTTCTAAAACGATAAAAGAACATGCAGAAAGACTGAGGGATGTTTTGCAAAGGTTAAAAGGAGCTCATTTGAGTGTAAAATTAGAAAAGTGTGCTTTCGCCCAGTCACAAGTACAATATTTAGGTCATATAATAAGTGGAGAAGGTGTCAAACCGGACCCCCGTTTGACCACCGCAGTAAAGGAATTCCCAACACCGACAAATGTCAAAGAACTACAGTCATTTTTAGGCCTTGCAAACTACTACAGACGTTTCGTGAATAATTATGCCACCCTTGCTAAGCCCCTGACTAATCTATTGAAAAAAGGAGTTAGTTTTATTTGGACCAAAGAATGTGATAAAGCTATGCAACAAATTCAACATGTTTTAACTAGAGCCCCTGTACTAGCGTACCCGGATTTTGAAAAACCATTCATACTGTCAGTGGACGCCTCAGATTATGCCGTAGGAGCCATCCTGTCACAAGAGATAGATGGCGAAGAACGACCAATTGGTTATGCGTCTCGACAGCTTAATAAAGCAGAGTCAAATTACAGCACAACTGAGAAGGAACTACTAGCACTCATGTTTGGTGTAACTTATTTCCGATGTTATTTGTATGGGAGAAAATTCACTGTCATCACTGATCACGCCGAGTTACAGTGGATGTTGAGCTTAAAAGACCCTAGTAGTAGGCTAACTCGTTGGGCTTTGAAATTGAGCGAATTTGAGTATGAGGTGAAACACAAACCGGGCAAGTTACATCAGAACGCCGACGCATTAAGCCGAAAGGTCAGAGTGATCGTAGCTAATGACGTTTCTATTGAAGAATTAAGGGAGGCACAGCAAAGAGACGTCGAATGTCAGAAATATGTGGCTTTGCCTGAATTTTCCGTTGAAGATGGAATTTTATATCGAAAGACCCACTTGGGTAAACAGACAGTAATCCCGAAAGAATTACGTTCCAAGATTATCGCACAGTGTCACGATAGCCTGCAGGCATGTCATAACGGCCTTCGAGCCACAAACTGCCGTATAGCCGCCCGTTATTTCTGGGCAGGAAGACGGAGAGACGTGCAAAAGTATATACAAAATTGTCTACCTTGTGTTAAGAGGTCATTACCACCTCGAACGAAAGTGCCTTTACAGCAGGTACCAGAAGCCACTTATCCCTGGGCAGTAGTAGCAGCAGATATTGTCGGTCCTTTCCCTGTGAGCCCCCAAAATAATCGGTATATTCTGTCCCTTATAGATCATTTCTCTAGGTTCTTGATTCTCATTCCTATACCAGATATGTCCGCTGAAACAGTAGCGCGTGCTTTTGTCACCCATTTGGTGTTACCATACGGAAGCCCTGAAGCTGTACTCACAGACCAGGGTACGAATTTCATGTCTGCGGTATTTACCGAAGTTTGTCGGTTATTGCGAATTAAAAAGTGGCGGACGACACCGTTCCACCCAAAAGCAAACGGTCGCCTGGAACGAGTCCACCGCACCGTTATGCGCATGCTGTCTTACTATGTTAATAAACATCACTCTGACTGGGATAAGTATGTTCAATACGTTACGTCAGCATATAACAGCCGTGTCCATGAAGCTACAGGGTACTCACCTTATGAAGCAGTATATGGCCGCCCTATGAATTCGCCTTTTGAAATTGACAAACTGCCCCCTGGAATTAAATCCAAAGATGTGAAAGGTCTAGCTCGACGTCTAAAATCCATTTGGAAAAAAGTAAGAGGGAACAATGCCCGAGCCACCACCCAACAGTTAAAGAGAAGTAATCAAAAAGCAAAAATGCCTGAGTACAAGGTAGGAGACCTAGTAATGTTGAGCAATCCAGCAGTTAAAAAGGGAAGAACCAAAAAGTTTACACCTAGTTACGAAGGACCGTACCGTATCCTCCGGCTTACTTCACCAGTAAATGCGGAAATTCAGTTAGCGGGACGGACGGTGATCGTTCATTTTGACAGATTGAAACTATATAAAGGACCCGAGCCACCCTCACCTAACAGTGAAACCGGACGCAGCCGTACTGTCAGCTGTGCTGTCAGCAACTTACAATCTCACGAGCGCGACGCGTGTCGCACCTTAGCACCTCAAGCTGCACTGAATCTCAACACAGAAATTCTTAACCATGATATAACGAACCCTATGAATAACTTTATGCACATTTTCAATAGTCAGGAACTTACTTTGCTCCCTACACACTTTTTATATGACAAATGAACTCCAATTTTATTATAAACCAAAGCACCGACAGGTAAGTCATATCGACGTCTTCGAGATGCAACCAGCTTCGTCGAGCCGCCAATATTGATTATATGGAAGCAGGTAAGTAAGAGAATTAACAAAAGGAACAACAATCATATCCCTGAACGATTGACTGGGTGACTGATAATCACAAATATTTGCAAAAACAAACCAACACAGCAAACAGCATATCACATGTTTAATAATTATTGGTCTGTTCATTGAAGGCGACACAAAACCACTTTTCATCAGAATCTTGTTAAAGGAAGTATTAACGTGACATCACACTATTCCATAGCATTACACACAACATTGCCATTACTTAATGAAGTACCAAAGATCAGTTGGTATGAAGACACAAACGAGAGCATAAAGGAATACCAAGGGAGGCTTACATTCATTTTGCTACGAAATGTAACTGGAGGATAAGGAAGTTTTGTTTGAAAGAAATAATATTTTAAACTATTGCTTTTGTTGCAGTTTTGCCATGTCTTGTATCACTATGACGAGTTGCCAATTACTTATGTCTAATTACTTGTGTCCAATTACTTAAGTCCATGTATTATTGTTGTTCATTTTGACTGTTTTATTACTACCTATTTAGAGAATTTTGCTAAAGTTTTGCCAGCACCAGTAATTTAATATTTGTATCAGCCTAGTGTTTCCATGTGTCGCTGTGTTACTATATTGATGAGGATAGTCATTTTGTAGGATTTCAAGTATGCTAGAGTAAGTTCCCGAGTACTGCCAATTATTTGTTTAATAATAATGATGTCTTAGGTAATAAATTCTTTTGGAAGGGTAATTTAGGATGTAACCATGCTTTATTTTCATTTGTATCTGAAAGTTTATCTGGAGGGATATATCACATGCCTGCCGCCGTGATAGGTAACATAAACAGAGTGAATCACGCCCACAGAACGAGCAAGCTTTGGCCATATACCTAGTCTGTTGGATGAACAAGAGAACCACACCCGCCAGGGCACGTACCTTACGTGACGCGGCTGGCACCCGCGCGGTCCCTTAGCTGTCTGTGTCGTTTCTTCTCTTTTCCGTTTCGCGACATAGTCCAACCTCCCCACTTTCATCTTTCCTCTCTCAACACAACACATGAAGAGTTATGCACACCCGCAAGGGCACGTACCTTACGTGACGCGGCTGGCACCCGCGCGGTCCCTTAGCTGTCTGTGTAGTTCCTTCACTTTTCCGTTTCGCGGCATAGTCCGTTCTACCCACTTTGATCTGTCAACTTTCAACAGACACAAAACTATTCAGCCCAGACTTTGATCTTCCATCTCGAAGAAGAGTTCACGAGAACAGTGTTCCGTGCTCTCTGACGACAGCTGATCAGGCAACGTCAGACGCGAACCGCGTCTAGCCCGCAGCTAAACGCCAGTAAGCGGAAATCTCTGTTCAAAACCTTGAGCCTTCTTTGTTTTCCCGTTGTATTTTCCGAAGGAATACCGACTATTGAAGTAGTAGCATTTAACTGTATGACGTGTCCCAGGACACTGCGATACAAGCAAGGATAGACGGAGTTTTAAGCAACCAGCTGGGCCCGAGGAGGCCAGCACTACGGAGTTACGAAGACGACGAATTTGGTCGCACAGTAAAGTTTTTTTTTATGTGATGGAAGTCGAGTTTGAAGAAGTATGAAGTAGCTATCTTGGAGTCGCAGCATTGTCATGTACACAGTTAAGTAGGCGATAACGTCGTGTCAACGATGCGCCGTGCACTATACCTTCATAAGGGGAAAGTCCTCCAGAAATTACGCTCAGTTCAGTCTTCTCTAATTCAACTCCTTACACTTCGTGTTCCCACTATGGAAATCTCTAGGTTATTGTCGAGTTTTGCTTTTCCCTACCAACGGCGTTGAATTCCTCCAGGACCGTGTACCTTACACGTTGCGGTTAGCGCCCGCAGAGAGCCCAGCTGATCGATTTATTCTTTCAATTTTCGGTTTCGTAAATCGATCGCCTACCTATCACTTTCGTCTACGCGACAGTGGCTCTTGTCTCCATATGACTACTATAGTCTAGCAGCGTTCATCCAGCGCCCAGCCTACTCTCAGGCTGATTTACTACTAAAGATTAAACAGTGTCACGCCCTTAGGGGATCCACCCGTTCTTGGGTCCTTGCCATTCATCTCGTTTTTCCCTGTGTTATTTCCTGTTCCTGTGAGCACTTTTGACAAGTGCCACAGCAGACAGTCCGCCCATTTGTCAAGTGTCTGCTTTCTGATATTCTGTCCTCCAAGATGGCTGAGCCTCCACAAATTACAGCAAGGCAACTGCTCCGCCGAGTACCACACCTCGTCCGGAACCTAAGCCGTCTACCGATGATTCCATTACTTTGTGTTGCGGACTGCTAATTGTTACCCTTCGTTGGTCAGTTAACAGGGAGTGTTGGGGTTACCTTCCGGGGACTGGGACGGTGAAGCTGTGGCAAGTCCGTTCTGCAGAGAATGCCGAACACACTTCTCCCTCCGGCGCCACAGTGAAGAACTGGAACAGTAAGGGGGTTTCCCTGCCTTTGGGGTCTGTCTTCCTTTTTTCCTTTTTTTTTTTTTTTCTCCGTTCCGAGCACTCCGAATCTTCTATTTCCTATCCTACTTCTCGTCAGAGTACTCAGCTATCCGTCCCTCTGTCCACTATGGACATCGTCGTGTTTTGTTTCTCTCCTCTTGTTAACAACAGCGTTGACATCCAACGACACAATCTACGCCCCACCTGCACCAAACTGGTGTCACCTTTCTTTGTCAGTCTCACTTTATGGTGTTCAGCAAATATATTGAGTTACGAGGAACTTCTTATCAAAATGTGAACCTTATTACACGTAGAGGGTCAGCCCTAAGAGGCACTTAACTTTCTTTGTTTACCTATATGGAATATGCAGTAAATTTAATATGATATTTGTGTACTTCACTTTTATATTTTCATGTTTTTATAACAATTATGTTTGGGCTCAAATGGGTTTCATAGGAACTTGGTTACAAACCAACTTACTAATGCATAATGTAATTTTAAACAGAACCTACTGTAACAACGCGTCTAGCGTGATGACACGCGTAATCCCACTTCTATTTTGTTGCATTTGACAGTCATAGACCCCTCAGCTGCCGCGTGCAGCCCTGACGACGCGCTGGCTTTTAAAGTTATCTGCCGCGCGCCTTTCTGACGTAGCCTCCGCGCAGGTCTTTAGCAAACGGTTCCTGTTGGAACACCATTAATAACCTTTCATGCCACTACGGCTTACTTAGTATTCACACCCCTTTAATTATGTTTTTTATACCTGAAAGCCTATTCATGGTTCCTCAGTCAGCTAACTTGCCAGCTTTAGCTAATAAATCAAATGATCACCTATCGTCAATTGATGACTTGCTAAAACATGAAAAGGACAAATTTCTTACGTTCGCCTGTTGGCACTTAAATGAATGGTAAACAGCCACAAACTAAACTCAACAATAAAGAGAAAACAAGAACCTATCAGGCATGTGCCCTCCCTTAGTTTTAAGAGTGAAACTGAGATATGAGTTAATGTGGAAAAACTAGCGTAGTGTAGTGATGTGTTCCCTTAGTGATAACTCCCGTTTCAACTGTGTTTTGAAACGTGTGAATCTCCCCTCATACTCCCCCTGCGCTGAGTTCCAGTGCACGGACCTGGCCACGGCCACGCCCCCTTCCCGCCGACAGCCTGTGCGCTGCCCGCTGAGGACAACACACCACGCCGCCTCGCGTCTGTCGCCCTCGCCGTGACTCATCAGTGGTGATGTGTTTAAATTTTCAACTTATTTTAACAAAAGCAAAAAAAGACATTTTTACTTCAACTTAGCAACAAGAACACTTGGCATGTTTACCTAATTCACACTGTTATGTTTTGTTCTAATTTTGTGATGATTTTATGATGTTTTATGATGTTATGATGTTCTGATGTTTTATGATGTTCTGATGTTTTATGATGATTCTTGTATACACACAATATTGTTGACATGTGTAAGTCCCCTTGCGACCCTTAGGAGGTCTTTAGAGTCTCTATACCCTCCCATAGATTAAGACCCCTGCCGTCTTCCGTGAGGGCCATTCTTAACCAAGTAATGTTTACTTTGTTTTGCAAGCTAAATTTGCTTACATTTAAATGCTAATTACATTGAGCGAATTCACGTACGTTCTCCGCTCCCACGGAAAGGGGAGGAATGTAAAGGATGAGCCAGACAATAGGAGATTTTACTTTATTATATGAGCCTCCAACTAGTAACTTCATTACTCCATTACGGCCAAGCCACGGCCGGCAGTGTTAGCTGCCTGTAAATTCTTTCGTCCCACGGTCTAGTAACAGGAAGTCAGCACCGAGAAAGGGCACCTTGTTCACGCGCCTCTCTCGTGTGCTGACAAGGTAACGCCGTCCCAGGCGTCGCTTAGCAGGCAACGATCTGGAAAGTCCCATGCCGCCCGCACGGTTTGCTCGGTCCTGACCAATCAGGGTGGAGGAAGCCGCGTGGTGCGTCGAACATACCCGGCCGCCCGTCGCCGGGCCCGCTCTCTTGTATTCTTGCTCACCTGCGAGTCGGATGCGCGTCCTGTAGCACTGAACATCTCCCGCTTCTCCCGGTGCTACGGCACTGTGGACTTAGTTTTGGCAGACGACCACTTTCGGTAGCTTCGCGAACAATGTTCGCCAAATTGTAAGCTCTGGCTCACCCTCACCTCCCTAGGCCTATGCATCCCCTTTCATCATGCTTTAGCCAATAAATGGCCTTTCTCTAAAATTTACACTATTATTCCATAACGCCCACCGCCAGCCCATACCCGCCATCCTGTACACCGCTTTTGCTGCCTTGTAGTTGACCTAGGACCTTAAGATTTGGCACGAACCGAGTTCTGGCAGCCACATTACACAAGAAAAAGCGAGAAGTGGTAACGTGTAGAAAAAACTGCAGAAAATCTTACGTTTAATACATTTGTTTTCGAAATGACGTAACTGCAAATCGTCACAATGGACGCATTTCTCTCGGAAACGTTTCCATTTATCTTCTGGCAGTTAAAGTGGCGTGATGAACCTTGCGGGTGCACCACTCTGTACGTAATACAAGCATCTAAGTTGTTGCAGTCGACAAGTAAGGAATACAGCAAGTCAAGTTTTAGTTTTTGAAGACTCAATTTTTGGCCGCTTTTGCTGCCTTGTAGTTAACCTAGGACCTTAAGATTTGGCACGAACCGAGCTCTGGCAGCCACATTACACAAGAAAAAGCCAGAAGTGGTAATGTGTAGAAAAAATGGTCAGTATAGCAGAATTCGGGCGGGCGTTGTC
Organism: Schistocerca piceifrons; assembly: GCF_021461385.2. Lineage (NCBI taxonomy): Eukaryota > Metazoa > Arthropoda > Insecta > Orthoptera > Acrididae > Schistocerca > Schistocerca piceifrons. The sequence continues at coordinate 68,955,647 of NC_060148.1, read as the reverse complement.
GTGGAGTAGTATGACTTAGCCTGCCTGTTCTTTGATATCGGAATGCATCTGCAAGGCGTCTCAGTTGTTAACAGTAAACGTCAGCAGTGATGCTTTACACCTGGTGGAAGAGATAAGCAGTACATCACACCGCCGCTGTTCCACCAGATACATAACTTTATCTTTTATGGATGCGCACAGGTCTTCGTACGGGGACATGCTGCTTTGTTTGAGGTCAACCATTCGTTTCTTTTCCTTATGTTAGCGTAAAGACACATCTTCTTGTCACCAGTTACGAGACACGATAGGAATGAACTGTGTTATTCACGAGCCAATTGATGACAAGCAAGCAGAGATTCACATATGGCCGCCGGCTCATTTTTGTCGGCTTACAGTATGCGGTACCCATACATCCGATTTTTCGAACGTTCCCGATTGCGAACAAATGTCGCACGATGGTGGAACGATCACTGTTCATCAGAGTGATGTGAATCACTGTGGATTAATGTGTTTAAACGATCTTCATCAACCCTTGACGGTCTTCCTGAACGGGTAAAGTCACTAATGTCAGAACGATGCTCCTTAAAACGACAAAACCATTTTGTTGGCGTACTCTGTCCAGTGGCATTATCCCCATAAATGACGCAAACATTGGTGGCTGCCTCCGCTGCTATTACCCCTTTACTGAACTGTAACAGAAGAATATCTCGGAAACGTTCCGATTTCTGAACTTGGTTCTCCATTTTCTAGCGTCCACATCTGCAATCGCTATATCCGAATACCAATAGGTAAACTGAAGTAGCAATAGTGTAGAGTAAATAGAAAATGGCAATCGATAAATAAACCCATAGGAACCGGAATAGCTACATGCGAAACAAAAACTGTACGAACTTATGCACCAACCTAGTAATTTATATTATTTAATGGCTAACACGTGCACTGTCCCATGTGCAGAGACAATAACTGGATTTTCAGTATTATATATAATTATTGACCGACTTTAGAAATTTAAAACGCTGACAATCTATTCATTAAGCGCTATAATGTTATGCTAAGGGTTCAACGCAGTAAGTCAAATATAACGGTCATACACAAAGTACATGCTTGGGACAGCCTAACTCACGCCGCGGATATTAACCGGACTATATTCTTTTGATATCTCAGAATGAGAGCACTTACCCACTTCCAACAAAGTTTACCCGTAACTTCAAACCTTCCCAAAGTTTTTAAAGCTGATACACCCCGCCTACCCCCGAAATAATGAAACGAAGGAAGGTTAATGCTTAATAAATTTTCGCTGTTCATCCAGTAAAACCTCATGCATGACGTTTAAATTTATTACTTCTTTACGGTTAGGTCTATCTAATCACAAGAGATTTTGCATAGAATACCCGCACATACCACTGAGTGTACCTGCAAACTTATATAACCGTACGATACGTAGTTCAGAAGATATATTGAGATGTATGTTCACCCAGCTTCTCCTTAAAACGGGGTGCAAATGAGCCACAGAGTATACTCATCCCAAGTTTGACGACGAGAACACTCAGATTTCAATAAACTTTATACATAATTTCAATTCTTTTGTAACGTTTTTCATTTGTCTGTGGTAAGTAATCCGAAACTATTGAAACCAACATGACTAGGGTTTTGCGTCTTCAATCATAAACGCCTTATATTGTCAACGTCAAATATTTAACACATTAAATCATTTGTAAAGGAATCACACATTTGAATTAGTTTTATACATGAGAATTCGATTCTTTAAAGAATCTGGACGGAGGGGGATACTTGTAAGAGAGGAATTTGCGTAGATAATCGTTAAAATATAGTACAGCATCAAAATTTGGTGTTTTCATTTGAACAAACATGGTATGGTAACAATGAAGTAACTTCCAGATGTTGTTTACACTTTTGAATCAATATACACAAAAATGGTTCAAATGGCTCTGAGCACTATGCGACTTAACTTCTGAGGTCATCAGTCCCCTAGAACTTAGAACTACTTAAACCTAACTAACCTAAGGACATCACACACATCCATGCCCGAGGCAGGATTCTAACCTGCGACCATAGCGGTCACATGGTTCCAGACTGAAGCGCCTAGAAGAGCACGGCCACACCGTGCACTGATGACACTACACTACAAGTTACACACACACACACACACACACACACACACACACACACACTGTCTGTGTACTCTTCCCATCTATTGCCATTTCCTATTTCCTAGCTATCACTATCTCATACTACCCTATCTTGTTTAACCTATGAGTTCACCATTAATGAACTCCGATGAACGGTCGTATTACTAAACGTTTGTTGCATTTCTGTAAAAGGCATTTGTGTATTGTATTTGTGCACTATTTATTAGTATTATTCCTGGATGAAAGCCACACATTATCGTTAAAGTATTCACTTAGCTTTTGTAATCTGTGATTCTAATGTTTATTTTTAACATCAAACATCGGAAGAACAGAAGATCATATTACATTTTTTCTATAGAATATGTAAGTGAAACATTTGTTTAAATATTGAGATGCCTTGTCTAACACGTAAGCTATGTATTATCTTTGTAATGGTGAGATACTTAAACAAGATGTGATGTTATTTCCAACTTGTAATGTCATCTTTGAAAATGATGTATTTTAGTATAACAGAGTAAACAACATGTAGGATTGCTTCATCGTGATACCTATACAATAAAAAAAATAAAAATAAAAAAAACCAACTGAAATACTGATGATGAAGCTAAGACAACAAAAAAAGCACGCTAATGAAGGGACAGTAAACTGATTTTAGCATTACATTTTTCCACTTACGTTACTGGACTGGTTTTGCCAAAAATGTCCCCTAAGGCAACGTTTCTGGTGGGAACATGGGGTTCTCGAAAGTCAAATTGTGAAGCCATGAGTCTGAAACACGCCTTATAGCACAGCTGTTCAGAAGCTCAACAGACTGCTTTGGTTGAGTCTATTATTTTTTTCATTCCTCCTAGCCGTGTATGAATTTTGTTTTCATCTAAGTGATTCGTTTCACCTACATTTCAGGACCCGTCCTCAATAGCCAACGCTGATTATTTTTCGTAATATTCACACGTACATTAGAATGATTTTGTTCACAGCTATTATATTTGCAGCAAGTGCGGTATATTATTTTTCCCAAAAATATTCCGTCGTCAGCTGCACAAGTGGATTACTTTATTGCTTTAACAGGTTTCGACAGATTAATATGTCATCTACCGAAGTTCAGTAATAGCTTATAACACAAGTATGCAGACGCCTATACCTTCGTCAGTGAAGTAATAAGGCTCCAGTTTCAAAAGGCTGTAGGAAGAGAACCACTGCTCAGAATGGCGTCATATTTTAACAGGAATATTATTGACGCAGGGGGAAACGTCAAGGATTTAAAAGCGTTAAAGAAAATTTTACTAATAGATGGCGAAATAAGCGTCCACCACCACAAGGTCATACAAAAGTGGCTAGGAAAAATAGGCTTTTAATTGTCCTGAGGTCGAAAACCGCATAAAAAGAGTAAGGACATCGGTTTTCTAATTCCCTTAAGGCAGGCGCAAGGCATTTTCAGTGTGCTGTCCACCGTTTTCTGCTCCAAGTTGAAACTGAGAAACAGCATATTCCACAACAGGTCGGAGTGTCTCGGTGGCTATGTTCAGAATGCGTTGCGCAATGCGTGCTTTCTTCAAGTCAGCTACGTTCGTCATTGGAGCACTGAACACATCATTCACATAACCCCACAGCCAGAAGTCACACAGATTAAGACCAGCTGATCTGGACGGCCAGACTGTAGAGGAATGACGGCTGATACTTCTAGCATTTCCGGAAAACTTCTGCAGCAGTGTGCAGTGTGTGGAGGAGCGCCATCTTGCATGGATACGATTCTACCCACACACATACACTGTTGAAGGGTTGGAAAGACGTTGGTGCAAACCAGTGCCTGTACAGGTAACAGTGTTTGCAGGACTCGTCTCCTCGAAAAAACACAGCCCTTTTTAAACAATATTCCGTAACTGCAATCGATTTCCTATAAAATGGCCAATCAACTCAGTTTTTCCCGCCAATTTTTAGGTGGGATAAAAGACAGGGGTAGCTTGGGGTTCGCCAGAAGTTAATAGTTTCCATAGTTAATTAACTAGTCAATCATGCTGATATTAAGTGCTTGTATCAGTGAGGGAAGTTCCCAGAAAGGTAAAAGGGAGGGGGGGTAGGGGTTTTTGTCAAAACAGTTTTTGTCAAAACAGTTTTTGTCAAAACAGTTTTTGTCAAAACAGTTTGTCAAAACAGTTTGTCAAAACAGTTCGTCAAAACAGTTCATCAAAACCCTTTGTCAAAACCCTTTGTCAAAGGTATTTGAAGTTGTAATAGGGAACTTTGTCAAATGTCGTCCAATATTTGATCAAATCTAGGGCCTCGCTTTAGATTTGATCCAAGAAGTCGCTTGTCTTCTGCTCACTGCAATGTGACATGTTACCACATGGAGCGCTAGCATCATCACTGCAGCGTTCTGTCGTCTGTAGTTGTACGACATTGCCAGTAAATACAATTGGTGTGTGTCGACAACTACAAAATTTATAGAGATGTATGACGCTGAAGAGGCACTTTACAACGTGAGGCACCCTGAATACAAAAATAGATTAAGAAGATTGGAGACCTAACCTAAGCTAACCTAACCTAACCCTCTCCTGTAGCAAGGAATGTTAGTGTTACAGTGAGCCGGTCTTCTGCAGATGTAGCAGTTCTTAAGTGAGTATTGTGATTTGTGATGTGAGGACACACTTCACTGAGCACATACAGAGATGTATGCTCATCCATTCTTTAGTAATTGATGTACGACGTGACGTCCTCGACTATAAGCTCACACAACAAGTTTTGTTGAACGCTTTTATCGTATCATCATAGAACCCACAGCTTCACCCAGGTATGTTTCCTTTTTTCCCCTGCTTCTCTTCCGCATGTGCACACAGTGCAATTGTGGTACATGCAACTGCTGCGGTTAATAACAAGTTGTTGTTGTCAGCCATCTTGAACTTTGACGAAAAATATGATGACAGTGTAATACCCCTTCTACCACTACATCAAAGATCTTGGTCAAATATATTTGATAGAATATTTGATCACATTTTTGATCAAATCTTTGACAAAGAAATTTGATAGTTTATTACTTTCCTTAACCCCAGGGAGTCATGACCCACTTAGCAGAACGATAGGTTAAGAATCTGTCAATCGAAATGACAGATGAATCCAGGGGGTCATAATCTTAGCAGAAGAATGGGTTAAGAACCTCTTAATCAAAAAAGAACAATAGTTTGCCCCCTGAATGTACACTTGCTCCTGATGTAGGCAACCTGCACTAGCAAATTGCGCTGATTCTCTCTGTGCCCCCCACGATTTCGTCAACCCGCACCACACAGTCAACTTTGCAGAAAGAGGTGGTTTTGGTTGATGTAAATGCGGTTTTTTCGTTACCTACATTCTGAAAGTCTGCGTATTGACATGTACTTGGGGATACAAATGGGACTCGACTGCCCACAGAATGTTCCATGGCCATTTGCCGTCAATTTCCATGGGAACAAGAGATTTCAGAGTGAACGTTTGTCTTGCTGGCATGTCAGCAGCAAGCAGCTCCTGAACATGGGCAATTTTGTACGGACAGCAATGCAGCATGTTTCGTAGGATGTTACAAACCATACTCACAGATGTGTCCAGCGTTCGCACAACTTCCCATTCACTGCGTGTTCGCACACCACCTCTCGATCCCTGCTGCAGTGCTGCGGCCAAATCTTCGTCAGACGTCAGATCAACCAACTGCTTTCCTCCCTCTAGCACATTTCACTTCAGAAGGTCTTTTCGACTTTTGTAATAATTTTCTCTAGACCCTTAGCAGTCATCAAACCAATGCCTTTTTTCATAACCCATAACTTTCCCCCCTTCTTGCAGCGGTATACCGTAGGTTTCTAGAAGAGCGTAGCGTTCCAAAGGATTGGAAAAGGGCACAGGTCATCCCGTTTTCAAGAAGGGACGTCTATCAGATGTGCAGAACTATAGACCTATATCTCTAACGTCGATCAGTTGTCGAATTTTGAGTATAATGACTTTTCTGGAGACTAGAAATCTACTCTGTAGACGATCGTGTGAAACCCAGCTCGCGCTATTCGTCCACGGGACTCAGAGGGCCATAGACACGGGTTCCCAGGTGGATGCCGTGTTTCTTGACTTCTGCAAGGCGTTCGATACAGCTCCCCACAGTCGTTTAGTGAACAAAGTAAGAGCATATGGACTATCAGACCAATTGTGTGATTGTATTGAAGAGTTCCTAGATAACAGAACGCAGCATGTCATTCTCAATCGAGAGAACTCTTCCGAAGTAAGAGTGATTTCAGGTGTGCCGCAGGGGACTGTCGTAGGACCGTTGCTATTCACAATATACATAAATGACCTTGTGGATGACATCGGAAGTTCACTGAGGCTTTTTGCGAATGATGCTGTGGTATATCTAGAGGGTGTAACAGTGGAAAATTGTACTGAAATGCAGGAGGATCTGCAGCGAATTGACGCATGGTGATTGAATCTCAATGTAGACAAGTGTAATGTGCTGCGAATAGATAGAAAGATAGATCCCTTATCATTTAGCTACAAAATAGCAGGTCAGCAACTGGAAGCAGTTAATTCCATAAATTATCTGGGTGTAGGCATTAGGAGTGATTTAAAATGGAATGATCATATAAAGATGATCGTCGGTAAAGGAGATGCAGACTGAGATTCATAGGAAAAATCCTAAGGAAAAGCAATCCGAAAACAAAGGAAGTAGGTTACAGTACTCTTGTTCGCCCACTGCTTGAATACTGCTCAGCAATGTGGGATCCGTACCAGATAGGGTTGATAGAAGAGAGAGAGAAGATCCAACAGAGAGCAGCGCGCTTCGTTACAGGATCATTTAGTAATCGCGAAAGCGTTACGGAGATGATCGATAAACTCCAGTGGAAAACTCTGCAGGAGAGACGCTCAGTAGCTCGTTACGGGCTTTTGTTGAAGTTTCGAGAACATACCTTCACCGAGGAGTCAAGCAGTGTATTGCTCCCTCCTACGTATATCTCGCGAAGAGACCACGAGGATAAAATCAGAGAGAGTAGAGACCACACAGAAGCATACCGACAATCCTTCTTTCCACGAACAATACGAGACTGGAATAGAAGGGAGAACCGATAGAGGTACTCAGGGTACCCTCCGCCACACAGCGTCAGGTGGCTTGCGGAGTATGTATATAGATGTAGATGTAGAACGTTAAGTGTCCAGAACTTCTGTAGCGATACTGGAGCACAGTAACCGTTCCTGTGAAAGATTTTAGCAGTAGCACGCGATCCTTCATTGAGACAGTCTTGTTGGACGCCTCGTGCGCAAACCGAGAAATAGCCATGTGCCGGGCGTCTACCAGTGTGCATATTCTGACGCTCATGGCGCCATTCATTGGTGAAACTTTCGTTACTTATTTTTTTGTTCCATGACTTTTCGATCTGTGTAAATAATACACTGTTCAAACTTGACATTATTCTCAGCTGTGGTTGTCTTTCTACAATGTCTCGAATCTGGAACTTTAATTATCGGCGCAGCCGAATAAAAATAAGAGATGGAAGATAAGTAAGTAAACTGTTTATTATTTTAAAACTGATCGCCATAACTATTAACATACACACATCACAAAAACTTTTGCATCAGCCCAGTTCCTAGAACTCCTGAAGATAGACGGTGCCTGTGGCTATTTTATCACAGACACAGTCCCTTTGACTGTTCAGAGGTGTCACTAGACCGACCTAAAGATGTAGACAACCATGCATGAGCAGTGCCTATTAGACGGAGAGGGTCCAACAGCCGATCAGTTCCAGTCATTCCACTAGGAAGGAGGTACACAGCTCGTGTTGTATGTAGTTGAAACATGCCTAGACGGTCAATAATGCGTTTCGTTCGCATCCGCATTGTACCAGGAAGGGCTCTCAACAAGGGAAGAGTCCAGGCATCTCAGAGTGAGCCAAAACGATGTTGTTCGGACATATACAGTGAGACAGGAACTGTCGATCACATGCCTCGCTCAGGCCGGCCAAGGGCTACTACTGCAGTGGATGACCGCTACCTACGGATTATAGATCGGAGGAATCCTGACAGCAACGACACCATGTTGAATAGTGTTTTTCGTGCAGTGACAGGACGTCGTGTTACGACTCAAACTGTGCGCAATAGGCTGCATGGTGCGCAACTTCACTCCCGATGTCCATGACCAGGTCCAACTTTGCAACGAGGACACCGTGCAGCGCAGTACAGTTGGGCCCAACAACGAGGCAAATGGACCATTCAGGATAGGTATCACGTTCTCTTCACCGATGAGTGTCGCATATGCCTTCAACCAGACAATCTTCGTATTTGGAGGCAACCTTGTCAGGCTGAACGCCTTAAACACTGTCCAGCGAGTGCAGCAAGGTGGAAGTTCCCTGCTGCTTTGGGGTGGCATTATGTGGGTCCGACATACGCCGCTGGTGGTCACGGAACGCACCGAAATGGCTGTACAATACGTGAATGCCATCCTACGATCGATAGTGCAACCATATGGGCAGCATATTGGACTTCATGGACGGCATTTCTCGCCCCCATCGTGCTCATCTTGTGAATGACTTCCTTCAGGATAACGACATCGCTCGACTAGAGTGGCCAGCATGTTCTCCAAACATGAACCCTATCGAACATGCCTGGCATAGATTGAAAAGGGCTGTTTATGGACGACGTGACCCACCAACCACTCTGTGGCATCTACGCCGTATCGCCGTTGAGGAGTGGGGCAATCTGGACCAATAGTGCCTTGATGAACTTGTTGATAGTCTGCCACGACGAATACAGGCATGCATCCTTGCAAGAGAACCTGCTACAGGGTACTAGAGGTACTGGTGCGTACAGCAATCTGCACCACCACCTCTTAAGGTCTCGCTTTACGGCGGTACAACATGCAAAGTGTGATTTTCATGAGCAATAAATGATGTTTATGTTGATCTCTATTCCAATTTTCTGTACAGGTTCAGGTACTCTCGGAACCGAGGTATGCAAAACTTTCTTTGATGTGTGTATGAAGCTGGTGACAAAGGATTAGAAATTCGAGGAAGAAGAGTAGGATGCTTAAGATTCGCTGATGACATGGTCCTTCTAGCCACAGGGGAAAAAGAATTACAGGATTTGGTGGACACCATTGCAACTAACGGAAAAAAATATGGAATGAAAATTAACACAAAATAAACAAAAGTATTGGCAATAGGAGGAAATAAGGAAATAAAAATTGTGCTGAATGGAGAAACACTAGAACAGGTGCAAAATTTTAAGTACCTTGGAAGCAGGATAGACACCGACTCGACGTGCACCACAGAAATTGAAACAAGTATAGCAATGGCAAAAGAGGCGTTTTATAAGAAAAGGAGAATCTTCTGCATCGGTCTGGACAGAGAACTCAGAAAGAGACTCATAAAATGTCTTGTATGGAGTGTTCTTCTATATGGCGCTGAAACATGGACTATGAGAAAAAAGACAGAGAAAGGCTGGAGGCTTTTGAGATCTGGACATGGCGGAAGATGGAAAGAATAAGTCGGATGGACAGAGTAAAAAATGAAGAGGTACTGAGAAGAGTGGGAGAGAAAAGACAGTTACTAGATGTAATAAAGAGAAGAAAAAGAAATTGGATTGGGCATATATTAAGAAAGAATGACGGACTGATAAAAACAGTTATAGAAGGTTATGTAGAAGGGAAAAGGAAGCGAGGAAGGAAGAGATTCCAGATACTGGATGACATGATGGACTGTACGACATACAGCAGCCTTAAGAAGGAAGCAATGGATCGCAGAAAATGGAGAGGCAAAGGACCTACTAATATAGCAGATAACTGATGATGATGAAGCTGGTGCTCGTAATGTTTAGGCTAATCAGTGTATGTTCTTTGCGTGTTTGTCCATCCGCAGCATTTTCGCTTTAGCAAATATCTCATACGCACACCGTGCTTGTGGAGGGAAGGAGATCGAAAATAAATAAGCAGACGAATGTTAGAGTTTGTTCAGGGGCAGCTCCGTCAATACGGCACGCGCTGGCCTGCATGTTATTGTGATACCGCGTTAGGCGGAGAGGCAATTTCGCAGCCAATCTGCGCGGCATTCTCCATTTCCGACGGCTGAACGGCGACGGCCGACCGCCAGCTCGGGTCGGCTCGGCTCGGCTCCTGTTTCAGCTAGCGGCGCCGAGGCCCCCCCCCCACCCAGCAGCGGTGGAAGGAAACCACTCGGACCTGGCCGATCCACCCCTCCCCCCTTCTGTCGATAAGCAGCCCGGCCCATGGGGGCGAAAAAAGTAATTACCGACACAGCGCACGTAGCCCCCACTGCGTGGACCGTTATTTATATTGCCAGAATCAGCAGCGCCCGAAGCTGCTCAACTGGAAAGGCTGCCAGGCGAGCGAGGGTCCAGCTTCGATGAAGCGAAGGTAGCTGCGGGCGACAGAATGTCCCGGGTGAGAGGGGGCAGTTCCTTACCTACCCATTCGTAGCTCAGTTGTAGAATTCCTATTGGGGTAGAGGCCAATAGTAAACATGAATAAAATATACTAATGTGACAGTGACGTCTAACTACCACCAACTACTGAATCAACTTGTATTTACTGTAAATTATCTCACGACGGAAATTAGATCATATTGAACAAATCATGAATGAAAACAAATTAAACAAATTGTACACTGTTCTTAGATATATTACACTGGTAAGATTGGCTCTCAGCTCTTAATGTTAAGTTAATGTGAAGTTAGGTTTAATTATGCCCCTGGATAAGCAAATGGTAAATGCGATCTGACTGCATTCCTATAATCTCTTTTGTGTCTGAAATAATACGTACTTCGGACACCACCACCGAGAAACTAACCAAACAACATGCAAAAAGACAAATAACCAATAAAGAATCGTAAGCAGAACTGCACGGATGCTCAGTGGATGGCAAGAACACGATCCAACAACTATTTCTGAACTTTACTGCCGCTGCTGCAAGTTTTACAATACCGTCTACCACCGTGCTGGCTCCGTCGATACTGTTGGGACGACGACTGCAGCTGCATAGTCGCTGAATTACGACGAGTCTCTCAAATATCTTGAGCAGAATAAACTACTCAGAAACTGCTAATACCACAAGGCCTATATTTCCTCTAAATGGTATACAACGCTTTCAAGACTGGCTCAACAACCCTTAAAGCCGTCGGCACACGGACCGTGCTGTCGAACGTTAACGTTGAGCGTGCCAAGTTCAACGTGCTGCTGAACGCGCAGGAACAATGCAACTCGTGCATACGGTACGTGAGCCCCAACGTGGTATACACGATCGCAGCGCACTCCAGCGGCAGTTGAGGGATGCTTCTAGTTCGTAAATCACACTGTTTAGTCAACGGATACGCTTAAAATTCCCACGTTAGCTCTATTAAAACGCACATTTCCTCCATCGTCCACGAAAAGGAAAGTACCATGTCCAGTCAATAAGGGCACAGGATTATAAAAGTTCCATTACAAACTGTGCATTACAAATTTGGAATACTTCTCCGCATGAGATAAACATTACTTCATCATTCCCACATTTTAGTAAAACCCCAAGGTCAGTCTTACTTGATCACTGTTCCTACCCAGTAGCAGAACCTTTGCAACGCGTGAATTATGAAGCGTAAAAGAAAAAGGAGCAAAATATCTTTATACAAGTAGCGCAAGCTGTCCTGTAGATCAAGCCAATCGAACAAAGTCACCCCTCAAAAAAAGGTGAACTTGTATTTACATAACATGAAATATTATAGTTTATACTTATATTAAACTAATAATAAAGTAACAAAACCTAATAAAAACGCGAATGTTACGAAAAAAAATTGGTTGTGTCAGGCCGCGAACCACCGCCCCCAACAAAAAAAAAACTCCATATAGGACAGAGACGCTATTCATTACGCTAAACCAACAACACACCTTTCGTTGCAAATCGTAGTATTTTACACTTGCTAAAAACCTTAATCGTAGTTATGTTACAAACTGAAATTTAATTATAACAAATTTTACCACGAACAATGCGTTTTGGGTGGATCTTCAGTGTGTTGCTACCTTCAAATAGCCTACTGTCATTATACGCAAGTTACAATAAATCTTTTGCCACGACTATGATGTTTCTCGTTATTTTATTGGAACGAATCACACAGTTAACAACGGGTTTTGCAGGATTCTCAATTTTCTGGTGCTCGGAACGGTATATATACATATAGGCTTGAAATGAATGCCAATATGGCGCCTCACTGTACTGAAGGGAGACGGCGTGCATGTGACGTAGGTGGCGTTGCGCCATCTCATTGGTCAACGCTCAGTCGCACGCTCAGAATATCTGACAAGCCAGATGTTGCTCTGCACGTTCGGAAAGACTACCGAACGTGCTATTCCACCCTATGACGTCAGAAACTCGGCACGCTCAACGCTCAACATTCGGATGCACGGTCCGTGTGCCAACGGCTTTAAGGTGCAGCTCAGTGTGTCTTGTACTAACGTGCAGTACCAGTATGATAGCTCTGTGCACTGGATGACTACGTTCAATGGTGAGTGCCGGCCTATAAGGGGGAATCAACTGCAATTATACAGGGTTATTACAAATGATTGAAGCGCTTTCACAGCTCTACAATAACTTTTTTATTTGAGATATTTTCAAAATGCTTTGCACACACATACAAAAACTCACAAAGTGTTTTTAGGCTTTCACAAATGTTCGATATTTGCCCCTTTAGTGATTTGGCAGACATCAAACCGATAATCAAGTTCCTCCCACACTTGGCGCAGCATCTCCCCATCAATGAGTTCGAAAGCATCGTTGATGCGAGCTCGCAGTTCTGACACGTTTCTTGGTAGAGGAGGTTTAAACACTGAATCTTTCACATAACCCCAGAGAAAGAAATTGCATGGGGTTAAGTCGGGAGGGCGTGGAGACCATGACATGAATTGCTGATCATGATCTCCACCACGAACGATCCATCGGTTTTCCCATCTCCTGTTTAAGAAATGCCGAACATCATGATGGAAGTGTGGTGGAGCACCATCCTGTTGAAAGATGAAGTCGGCGCTGTCGGTCTCCAGTTGTGGCATGAGCCAATTTTCCACGGGCTACGTGTGAAACTTGCCCGCACGCGTTCAACCGTTTCTTCGCTCACTGCAGGCCGACCCGTTGATTTCCCCTTACAGAGGCATCCAGAAGCTTTAAACTGCGCATACCATCGCCAAATGGAGATAGCAGTTGGTGGATCTTTGTTGAACTTCATCCTGGAGTGTCGTTGCACTGTTATGACTGACTGATGTGAGTGCATTTCCAGCATGACATACGCTTTCTCGGCTCCTGTCGCCATTTTGTCTCACTGCGCTCTCGAGCGCTCTGACGGCAGAAACCTGAAGTGCGGCTTCAGCCGAACAAAACTTGATGAGTTTTTCTATGTATCTGTAGTGTGTCGTGACCATATGTCAATGAATGGAGCTACAGTGAATTTTTGAAATCGTTTCAATCATTTGTAATAGCCCTGTACTAGTAGTCAATGCAATGCCTATCGTGGACGCTGATGTCCTACTGTAGCTGCAGACTCCAGATCGTACACAGCACAGTATTCAGAATCTAAGTCCCTCTCTCAGAGCTGCCGAACTTTGCGACTGTCCGCTTTCACGGAGCAAGACGCTCTCCTCACCTGCCTCGCTCTACCCGATGCTCTTGCGACAATCTTGCTGCCAAACTCTAATCAGGCTACCCCGATGCTGCAGAGGCCTCCAACCTCTCCCTCGCGGACTGATACAATTTCTCCACCTATCCAAAAATTTCTCTGTTCAAACAGCAGGCGTTGACCCTCCGCGTTTCCTGCACTTTCTTATGAACTGCTAAAACATCGCTCGACCTGGCGGCGCCAGTGCGTACGCTGGACGCTCTCTGTCTGCTCGACGAACCCCTCTCTCTCTCACCTGGCACCCGGCGGTGTTCCATTGTTTTCAAAATGACGTAACTGCAAATCGTCACAATGGACGCATTTCTCACGGAAACGTTTACATCTATCTTTTGGCAGTTAATGTGGCGTGATGAGCCATGCGGACACACCACTCTGTACGTAATATAAGCATCTAAGTTGTTGCAGTCGACAAGTAAGGAGCACAGCAAGTCACGTTTTAGTTTTTGAAAACTCAATTTTTGGCCGCTAGTGCTGCCTTGTAGTTGACCTAGGACCTTAAGATTTGGCACGAACCGAGCTCTGGCAGCAAGATTACACAAGAAAAAGCGAGAAGTGGTAATGTGTAGAAAAAACCGCAGAAAATCTTATGTTAAATACATTTGTTTTCGAAATGACGTAACTGCAAATCATCATAATGGACGCATTTCTCTCGGAAACGTTTACATTTATCTTCTGGCAGTTAAAGTGACGTGATGAGCCTTGCGGGCGCACCACTCTGTACGTAATATAAGCATCTAAGTTGTTGCAGTCGACAAGTAAGGAGCACAGCAAGTCACGTTTTAGTTTTTGAAAACTCAATTTTTGGCCGCTAGTGCTGCCTTGTAGTTGACCTAGGACCTTAAGATTTGGCACGAACCGAGCTCTGGCAGCAACATTACACAAGAAAAAGCGAGAAGTGGTAATGTGTAGAAAAAACCGCAGAAAATCTTATGTTAAATACATTTGTTTTCGAAATGACGTAACTGCAAATCGTCACAACGGACGCATTTCTCTCGGAAACGTTTACATTTATCTTTTGGCAGTTAAAGTGGCGTGATGAGCCATGCGGGCGCACCACTCTGTACGTAATATAAGCATCTAAGTTGTTGCAGTCGACAAGTAAGGAGCACAGCTGGTCAAGTTTTAATTTTTGAAAACTCAATTTTTGGCCGCTTTTGCTGCCTTGTAGTTCACCTAGGACCCTAAGATTTTGCACGAACCAAGCTCTGGCAGCCACATTACTCAAGAAAAAGCGAGAAGTGGTAATGTGTAGAAAAAGCCGCAGAAAAACTTCCGTTTAATACATTTGGTTTCGAAATGACGTAACTGCAAATCGTCACAATGGACGCATTTCTCTCGGAAACGTTTACATTTATCTTCTGGCAGTTAAAGTCGCGTGATGAGCCTTGCGGGCGCACCACTCTGTACGTAATATAAGCATCTAAGTTGTTGCAGTCGACAAGTAAGGAGTACAGCAAGTCAAGTTTTAGTTTTTGAAAACTCAATTTTTGGCCGCTTTTGCTGCCTTGTAGTTGACCTAGGACCTTAAGATTTGGCACGAACCGAGCTCTGGCAGCCACATTACGCGAGAAAAAGCGAGAAGTGGTAATGTGTAGAAAAAATGGTCAGTATAGCAGAATTCGGGCGGGCGTTGTCGTGGAGTAGTATGACTTAGTCTGCCTGTTCGTTGATGTCGGAGTGCATCTGCAAGGCGTTTCAGTTGTTAACAGTAAACGTCAGCAGTGATGCTTTACACCTGGTGGAAGAGATAAGCAGTACATCACACCGCCGCTGTTCCACCAGATACATAACTTTATCTTTTATGGATGCACACAGGTCTTCGTACGGGGACATGCTGCTTTGTTTGAGGTCAACCATTCGTTTCTTTTCCTTATGTTAGCGTAAAGACACATCTTCTTGTCACCAGTTACGAGGCACGATAGGAATGGTCTGTGTTATTCACGAGCCAATTGATGACAAGCAAGCAGAGATTCACATATGGCCGCCGGCTCATTTTTGTCGGCTTACAGAATGCGGTACCCATACATCCGATTTTTCGAACGTTCCCGATTGCGAACAAATATCGCACGATGGTGGAACGATCACTGTTCATCAGAGTGACGTGAATCACTGTGGATTAATGTGTTTAAACGACCTTCATCAATCCTTGACGGTCTTCCTGAACGTGTAAAGTCACTAATGTCAGAACGATGCTCCTTAAAACGACAAAACCATTTTGTTGGCGTACTCTGTCCAGTGGCATTATCCCCATAAATGACGCAAACATTGGTGGCTGCCTCCGCTGCTGTTACCCCTTTACTGAACTGTAACAGAAGAATATCTCGGAAACGTTCCGATTTCTGCACTTGGTTATCAATTTTCTAGCGTCCACATCTGCAATCGCTATATCCGAATACCATTAGGTAAACTGAGGTAGCAATAGTGTAGAGTAAATAGAAAATGGCAATCGATAAATAAACCCATAGGAACCGGAATAGCTACATGCGAAACAAAAACTGTACGAACTTATGCACCAACCTAGCAATTTATATTATTTAATGGCTAACACGTGCACTCTCCCATGTGCAGAGACAATAACTGGATTTTCAGTATTATATATAATTATTGACCGACTTTAGAAATTTAAAACGCTGACAATCTATTCATTAAGCGCTATAATGTTATGTTAAAGGTTCAATGCAGTAAGTCAAATATAACGGTCATACACAAAGTACATGCTTGGGACAGCCTAACTCACGCCGCGGATATTAACCGGACTATATTCTTTTGATATCTCAGAATGAGAGCACTTACCCACTTCCAACAAAGTTTACCCGTAACTTCAAACCTTCCCAAAGTTTTTAAAGCTGATACACCCCGCCTACCCCCGAAATAATGAAACGAAGGAAGGTTAATGCTTAATAAATTTTCGCTGTTCATCCAGTAAAACCTCATGCATGACGTTTAAATTTATTACTTCTTTACGGTTAGGTCTATCTAATCACAAGAGATTTTGCATAGAATACCCGCACATACCACTGAGTGTACCTGCAAACTTATATAACAGTACGATACGTAGTTCAGAAGATATATTGAGATGTATGTTCACCCAGCTTCTCCTTAAAACAGGGTGCAAATGAGCCACAGAGTATACCCATCCCAAGTTTGACGACGAGAACACTCAGATTTCAACAAACTTTATACATAATTTCAAATTTTTGTAACATTTTTCATTTGTCTGTGGTGAGTAATCCGAAACTATTGAAACCAACATGACTAGGGTTTTGCGTCTTCTATCATAAACGCCTTATATGGTCAACGTCAAATATTTAACACATTAAATCATTTGTAAAGGAATCACACATTTGAATTAGTTTTATACATGAGAATTCGATTCTTTAAAGAATCTGGACGGAGGGGGATACTTGTGAGAGAGGAATTTGCGTAGATAATCGTTAAAATATAGTACAGCATCAAAATTTGGTGTTTTCATTTGAACAAACATGGTATGGTAACAATGAAGTAACTTCCAGATGTTGTTTACACTTTTGAATCAATATACACGAAAATGGTTCAAATGGCTCTGAGCACTATGCGACTTAACTTCTGAGGTCATCAGTCCCCTAGAACTTAGAACTACTTAAACCTAACTAACCTAAGGACATCACACACATCCATGCCCGAGGCAGGATTCTAACCTGCAACCATAGCGGTCACGTGGTTCCAGACTGAAGCGCCTAGAACAGCACGGCCACACCGTGCACTGATGACACTACACTACAAATTACACACACACACACACACACACACTGTCTCTGTACTCTTCCCATCTATTGCCATTTCCTATTTCCTACCTGTCACTATCTCATACTACCCAATCTTGTTTAACCTATGAGTTCACCATTAACGAACTCCGATGAACGGTCGTATTACTAAACGTTTGTTGCATTTCTGTAAAAGGCATTTGTGTATTGTATTTGTGCACTATTTATTAGTATTATTGCTGGATGAAAGCCACACATTATCGTTAAAGTATTCACTTAGCTTTTGTAATCTGTGATTCTAATGTTTATTTTTAACATCAAACATCGGAAGAACAGAAGATCAAATTACATTTTTTCTATAGAATATGTAAGTGAAACATTTGTTTAAATATTGAGATGCGTTGTCTAACACGTAAGCTATGTATTATCTTTGTAATGGTGAGATACCTAAACAAGATGTGATGTTATTTCCAACTTGTAATGTCATCTTTGAAAATGATGTATTTTAGTATAAAAGAGTAAACAACATGTAGGATTGCTTCATCGTGATATCCTATACACTAAAAAAAAATAAAAATAAAAACAACCAACTGAAATACTGATGATGAAGCTATGACAACAAAAAAAGCACGCTAATGAAGGGACAGTAAACTGATTTTAGCATTACATTTTTCCACTTACGTTACTGGACTGGTTTTGCCAAAAATGTCCCCTAAGGCAACCATAATACAGAAAACACGTTTCTGGTGGGAACATGGGGTTCTCGAAAGTCAAATTGTGAAGCCATGAGTCTGAAACACGCCTTATAGCACAGCTGTTCAGAAGCTCAACAGACTGCTTTGGTTGAGTCTATTATTTTTTTCATTCCTCCTAGCCGTGTATGGATTTTGTTTTCATCTAAGTGATTCGTTTCACCTACATTTCAGGACCCGTCCTCAGTAGCCAATGCTGATTATTTTTCGCAATATTCACATGTACATTAGAATGATTTTGTTCACAGCTATTATATTTGCAGCAAGTGCGGTATATTATTTTTCCCAAAAATTTTCTGTCGTCAAATGCACAAGTGGATTACTTTAACGCTTTAACAGGTTTCGACAGATTAATATGTCATCTACCGAAGTTAAGTAATGGCTTATAACACAGGTACGCAGACGCCTATACCTTCGTCAGTGAAGTAATAAGTCTCCAGTCTCAAAAGACTGTAGGAAGAGAACCACTGCTCAGAATGGCGTCATATTTTAACAGGAATATTATTGACGCAGGGGGAAACGTCAAGGATTTAAAAACGTTAAAGAAGATTTTACTAATAGATGGCGAAATAAGAGTCTTAACGTTAGTGGGGTCGGTTAAAAATGGCAGATGACTCACAATACGAAGGCCATTTTTTAAACTGCAGATTATACTATCCACACTGTTCAATGTGAATGAATGCGCAAGTTCTATAGTCAACAGTTGAGGCATTGTTGGTTAGTTGAGCCCATCCACCACCACAAGGTCGTACAAAAGTGGCTAGGAAAAATAGGCTTTTAATTGTCCTGAGGTCGAAAACCACATAAAAAGAGTAAGGACATCGGTTTTCTAATTCCCTTAAGGCAGGCGCAAGGCATTTTCAGTGTGCTGTCCACCGTTTTCTGCTGCAAGTTGAAACTGAGAAACAGCATATTCCACAACGGGTCAGAGTGTCTCGTCGGCTATGTTCAGAATGCGTTGCGCAATGCGTGCTTTCTTCAAGTCAGCTACGTTCGTCATTGGAGCACTGAACACATCATTCACATAACGCCACAGCCAGAAGTCACACAGATTAAGACCAGCTGATCTGGATGGCCAGACTGTAGAGAAATGTCGGCTGATACTTCTAGCATTTCCGGAAAACTTCTGCAGCAGTGTGCAGTTGTGGAGGAGCGCCATCTTGCATGGATACGATTCTACCCACACACTCACACTGTTGAAGGGTTGGAAAGACGTTGGTGCAAACCAGTGCCTGTACAGGTACCATTTCTTGAAGGACTCGTCTCCTCGAAAAAACACGGCCCTTTTTAAACAATATTCCATAACTGCAATCGATTTCCTATCAAATGGCCAATCAACTCAGTTTTTCCCGCCAATATTCAGGTGGGATAAAAGACAGAGGTAGCTTTGGGTTCCCCAGAAGTTAATAGTTTCCATAGTTAATTAACTAGTCAATCAAGCTGTTATTAAGTGCTTGTATCGGTGAGGAAAGTTCCCAGAAAGGTAAAAGGGAGGGGAGGGGTAGGGGTTTCTCTCAAATACTGGTTAGGCCAGTATTACAGTTTGTCAAACAAGTATCTCAAACAAGTTTTTCAAACAAGTTTGTCAAACAAGTTTGCCAAGCAGGATTGTCAAACAAATTTGTCGAACAAATTTGTGAAACAAGTTCGACAAAAAAGTTTGTCAAACAAGTTTGTCAAACAAGTACGTCAAACAAGTTTGTCAAAACAGTTTGTCAAACAACTAACATTCCTTGCTACAGGAGAGGGTTAGGTTAGGTTAGCTTAGGTTAGGTCGCCAATCTTCTTAATCTATTTTTGTATTCCAGGTGCCTCACGTTGTAAAGCGCCTCATCAGCGTCATACATCTCTATCAATTTTGTAGTTGTCGACACACACCAATTGTATTTACTGGCAATGTCGTACAACTACAGACGACAGAACGCTGCAGTGATGATGTTAGCGCTCCATGTGGCAACATGTCACATTGCAGTGAGCAGAAGACAAGCGACTTCTTAGATCAAATCTACGGCGAGGCCCTAGATTTGATCAATTATTGGACGACATTTGACAAAGTTCCCTATTATACCATCAAATACCCTTGACAAAGGGTTTTGACAAAGGGTTTAGACGAACTGTTTTGACAAACTGTTCCGACAAACTGTTTTGACAAACTGTTTTGACAAACTGTTTTGACAAAATGTTTAGACAAACTGTTTTGACAAACTGTTTTGACAAACTGTTTTGACAAACTGTTTTGACAAACTTGTTTTGACAAACTTGTTTTGACAAACTTGTTTTGACAAACTTGTTTTGAATGACTTGTTTTGACAAACTTGTTTTGACGAACATGTTTTGATGAACTTGTTTTGTTGAACTTGTTTTGAAGAACTTGTTTTGACGAACTTGTTTTGACGAACTTGTTTTGACGACCTTGTTTTGACGAACTTGTTTTGACAAACTTGTTTTGACAAACATGTTTTGAGAAACTTATTTTGACAAACATGTTTTGTCAAACTTGTTTTGACAAACTTGTTTTGACAAACTGTTTTGACAAACTGTTTTGACAAACAGTTTTTGTCAAAACAGTTTTTGTCAAAACAATTTTAGTCAAAACAGTTCGTCAATATAGTTCGTCAAAACAGTTTGTCAAAACAGTTCGTCAAAACAGTTCGTCAAAACCCTTTGTCAAAACCCTTTGTCAAAGGTATTTGATGGTGTAATAGGGAACATTGTCAAATGTCGTCCAATATTTGATCAAATCTAGGGCCTGACTGTAGATTTGATCCAAGAAGTCGCTTGTCTTTTGCTCACTGCAATGTGACATGTTACCACATGGAGCGCTAACATCATAACTGCAGCGTTCTGTCGACATTGCCGGTAAATACAATTGGTGTGTGTCGACAACTACAAAATTGATAGAGATGTATGACGCTGATGATGCGCTTTACAACGTGAGGCACCCTGAATACAAAAATAGATTAAGAAGATTGGAGACCTAACCTAAGCTAACCTAACCTAACCCTCTCCTGTAGCAAGGAATCTTAGTGTTACAGTGAGAATGTCTTCTGCAAATGTAGCAGTTCTTAAGTGAGTATTGTGATTTGTGATGTGAGGACACCCTTCACTGAGCACATACAGGGGTGTATGCTCATCCATTCTTTAGTAATTGATGTACGATGTGATGTCCTCCACTATAAGCACACGCAACAAGTTTTGTTGAACGCTTTTATCGTATCATCGTAAAACCCACAGCTTCACCCAGGTATGTTTCCTTTTTTCCCCTGCTTCTCTTCCGCATGTGCACACAGAGCAATTGTGGTACATGCAACTGCTGCGGTTAACAACCAGTTGTTGTCATCAGCCTTCTTGAACTTTGACGAAAAATATGATGACAGTGTAATACCCCTTCTACCACTACATCAAAGATCTTGGTCAAATATATTTGATGGAATTATTGATCACATCTTTGATCAAATCTTTGACAAAGAAATTTGATAGTGTAATACTGGCCTTAACCCCAGGGATTCATGACCCACTTAGCAGAACGATAGGTTAAGAATCTGTCAATCGAAATGACAGATGAATCCAGGGGGTCATAATCTTAGCAGAACAATGGGTTAAGAACCTCTCAATCAAAAAAGAACAATAGTTTTCCCCCTGAATGTAGGCAACCTGCACTAGCAAATTGCGCTGATTCTCTCTGTGCCCCCCTATGATTTCGTCAACCCGCACCACACAGTCAACTTTGCAGAAAGAGGTGGTTTTGGTTGATGTAAATGCGGTTTTTTCGTTACCTACATTCTGAAAGTCTGCGTATTGACATGTACTTGGATATACAAATGGGACTCGACTGCCCACAGAATGTTCCATGGCCATTTGCTGTCAATTTCCATGCGAACAAGACATTTCAGAGTGAACGTTTGTCTTGCTGGCATGTCAGCAGCAAGCAGCTCCTGAACATGGGCAATTTTGTACGGACAGCAATGCAGCAATGCAGGTGTGTCCAGTGTTCGCACAACTTCCCATTCACTGCGTGTTCGCACACCACCTCTCGATCCTTGCTGCAGTGCTGCGGCCAAATCTTCGTCAGACGTCAGATCACCAACTGCTTTCCTCCCTCTAGCACATTTCACTTCAGAAGGTCTTTTCGACTTTTGTAATAATTTTCTCTAGACCCTTAGCAGTCATCAAACCAATGCCTTTTTTCATAACCCATAACTTTCCCCCCTTCTTGCAGCGGTGTACCGTAGGTCTCTAGAAGAGCGTAGCGTTCCAAAGGATTGGAAAAGGGCACAGGTCATCCCGTTTTCAAGAAGGGACGTCTATCAGATGTGCAGAACTATAGACCTATATCTCTAACGTTGATCAGTTGTCGAATTTTGAGTATAATGACTTTTCTGGAAACTAGAAATATACTCTGTAGACGATCGTGTGAAACCCAGCTCGCGCTATTCGTCCACGGGACTCAGAGGGCCATAGACACGGGTTCCGAGGTAGATGCCGTGTTTCTTAACTTCCGCAAGGCGTTCGATACAGCTCCCCACAGTCGTTTAATGAACAAAGTAAGAGCATATGGACTATCAAACCAATTGTGTGATTGGATTGAAGAGTTCCTAGATAACAGAACGCAGCATGTCATTCTCAATCGAGAGAACTCTTCCAAAGTAATAGTGATTTCAGGTGTGCCGCAGGGGACTGTCGTAGGACCGTTGCTATTCACAATATACATAAATGACCTTGTGGATGACATCGGAAGTTCACTGAGGCTTTTTGCGGATGATGCTGTGGTATATCTAGAGGCTCTAACAGTGGAAATTTGTACTGAAATGCAGGAGGATCTGCAGCGAATTGACGCATGGTGATTGAATCTCAATGTAGACAAGTGTAATGTGCTACGAATAGATAGAAAGATAGATCCCTTATCATTTAGCTACAAAATAGCAGGTCAGCAACTGGAAGCAGTTAATTCCATAAATTATCTGGGTGTAGGCATTAGGAGTGATATAAAATGGAATGATCATATAAAGTTGATCGTCGGTAAAGCAGATGCCAGACTGAGATTCATAGGAAGAATCCTAAGGAAAAGCAATCCGAAAACAAAGGAAGTAGGTTACAGTACGCTTGTTCGCCCACTGCTTGAATACTGCTCAGCAGAGTGGGATCCGTACCAGATAGGGTTGATAGAAGAGAGAGAGAAGATCCAACGGAGAGCAGCGCACTTCGTTACAGGATCATTTAGTAATCGCGAAAGCGTTACGCAGATGATCGATAAACTCCAGTGGAAGACTTTGCAGGAGAGACGCTCAGTAGCTCGTTACGGGCTTTTGTTGAAGTTTCGAGAACGTACCTTCACCGAGGAGTCAAGCAGTGTATTGCTCCCTCCTACGTATATTTCGCGAAGATACCATGAGGATAAAATCAGAGAGAGTAGAGACCACACAGAAGCATACCGACAATCCTTCTTTCCACGAACAATACGAGACTGGAATAGAAGGGAGAACCGATAGAGGTACTCAGGGTACCCTCCGCCACACAGCGTCAGGTGGCTTGCGGAGTATGTATATAGATGTAGATGTAGAACGTTAAGTGTCCAGAACTTCTGTAGCGATACTGGAGCACAGTAACCGTTCCTGTGAAAGATTTTTAGCAGTAGCACGCGATCCTTCATTGAGACAGTCTTGTTGGACGCCTCGTGCGCAAATAGCCATGTGCCGGGCGTCTACCAGTGTGCATATTCTGACGCTCATGGCGCCATTCATTGGTGAAACTTTCGTTACTTATTTTTTTGTTCCATGACTTTTCGATCTGTGTAAAGAATACACTGTTCAAACTTGACATTATTCTCAGCTGTGGTTCTCTTTCTACAATGTCTCGAAACTGGAACTTTAATTACCGGCGCATCCGAATAAAAATAAGAGATGGAAGATAAGTATGTAATCTGTTCATTATTTTAAAACTGATCGCCATAACTATTAACATACACACATCACAAAAACTTTTGCATCAGCCCAGTTCCTAGAACTCCTGTAGATAGACGGTGCCTGTGGCTATTGTATCACAGACACAGTCCCTTTGACTGTTCAGAGATGTCACTAGACCGACCTAAAGATGTAGACAACCATGCATGAGCAGTGCCTATTAGACGGAGGGGGTCCGACAGCCGATCAGTTCCAGTCATTCCATTAGGAGGGAGGTACACGGCTCGTGTTGTATGTAGTTGAAACATGCTTAGACGGTCAATAAGGCGGTTCGTTCGAATCCGCATTGTGCGAGGAAGGGCTCTCAACAAGGGAAGAGTCCAGGCATCTCAGAGTGAGCCAAAACGATGTTGTTCGGACATAGAGGAGATACAGAGAGACAGGAACTGTCGATCACATGCCTCGCTCAGGCCGCCCAAGGGCTACTACTGCAGCGGATTACCGCTACCTACGGATTATAGATCGGAGGAATCCTGACAGCAACGACACCATGTTGAATAGTGTTTTTCGTGCAGTGACAGGACGTCGTGTTACGACTCAAACTGTGCGCAATAGGCTGCATGGTGCGCAACTTCACTCCCGATGTCCATGACCAGGTCCATCTTTGCAACGAGGACACCGTGCAGCGCAGTACAGTTGGGCCCAACAACGAGGCAAATAGACCATTGAGGATTGGCATCACGTTCTCTTCACCGATGAGTGTCGCATATGCGTTCAACCAGACAATCGTCGTATTTGGAGGCAACCTTGTCAGGCTGAACGCCTTAGACACTGTCCAGCGAGTGCAGCAAGGTGGAAGTTCCCTGCTGCTTTGGGGTGGCATTATGTGGGTCCGACATACGCCGCTGGTGGTCACGGAACGCACCGAAATGGCTGTACAATACGTGAATGCCATCCTACGATCGATAGTGCAACCGTATGGGCAGCATATTGGACTTCATGGACGGCATTTCTCGCCCCCATCGTGCTCATCTTGTAAATGACTTCCTTCAGGATAACGACATCGCTCGACTAGAGTGGCCAGCATGTTCTCCAAACATGAACCCTATCGAACATGCCTGGCATAGATTGAAAAGGGCTGTTTATGGACGACGTGACCCATCAACCACTCTGTGGCATCTACGCCGTATCGCCATTGAGGAGTGGGGCAATCTGGACCAATAGTGCCTTGATGAACTTGTTGATAGTCTGCCACGACGAATACAGGCACGCATCCTTGCAAGAGGACCTGCTACAGGGTATTAGAGGTACCGGTGCGTACAGCAATCTGCACCACCACCTCTTAAGGTCTCGCTTTACGGCGGTACAACATGCAAAGTGTGATTTTCATGAGCAATAAATGATGTTTATGTTGATCTCTATTCCAATTTTCTGTACAGGTTCAGGTACTCTCGGAACCGAGGTATGCAAAACTTTCTTTGATGTGTGTATGAAGCTGGTGACAAAGGATTAGAAATTGGAGGAAGAAGAGTAGGATGCTTAAGATTTGCTGATGACATGGTCCTTATAGCCACAGGGGAAAAAGAATTACAGGATTTGGTGGACACCATTGCAATTAACGGAAAAAAATATGGAATGAAAATTGACACAAAATAAACAAAAGTATTGGCAATAGGAGGAAATAAGGAAATAAAAATTGTGCTGAATGGAGAAACACTAGAACAGGTGCAAAATTTTAAGTATCTTGGAAGCAGGATAGACACCGACTCGACGTGCACCACAGAAATTGAAACAAGGATAGCAATGGCAAAAGAGGCGTTTTATAAGAAAAGGAGAATCTTCTGCAGCGGTCTGGACAGAGAACTCAGAAAGAGACTCATAAAATGTCTTGTATGGAGTGTTCTTCTATATGGCGCTGAAACATGGACTATGAGGAAAAAAGACAGAGAAAGGCAGGAGGCTTTTGAGATCTGGACATGGCGGAAGATGGAAAGAATAACTTGGATGGACAGAGTAAAAAATGAAGAGGTACTGAGAAGAGTGGGAGAGAAAAGACAGTTACTAGATGTAATAAAGAGAAGAAAAAGAAATTGGATTGGGCATATATTAAGAAAGAATGATGGACTGATGAAAACAGTTTTAGAAGGTTATGTAGAGGGGAAAGGGAAGCGAGGAAGGAAGAGATTCCAGATACTGGATGACATGATGGACGGTACAACATACAGCAACCTTAAGAAGGAAGCAATGGATCGCAGAAAATGGAGAGGCAAAGGACCTGCTAATATTGCAGATGACTGATGATGATGAAGCTGGTGCTCGTAATGTTTAGGCTAATCAGTGTATGTTCTTTGCGTGTTTGTCCGTCCGCAGCATTTTCGCTTTACCAAATCTCTCATATGCACACCGTGCTTCTGGAGGGAAGGAGATCGAAAATAAATAAGCAGACGAATGTTAGAGTTTGTTCAGGGGCAGCTCCGTCAATACGGCACGCGCTGGCCTGCATGTTATTGTGATACCCCGTTAGGTGGAGAGGCAATTTCGCAGCCAATCTGCGCGGCGTTCTCCATTTCCGACGGCTCAACGGCGACGGCCGCCCGCCTGCTCGGCTCGGCTCGGCTCGGCTCGTGTTTCAGCTAGCGGCGCCGAGGCCCCCCCCCCCCCACCCAGCAGCGGTGGAAGGAAATCACTCGGCCCCAGCCGATCCACCCCTCCCCCCTTCTGTCGATAAGCAGCCCGGCCCCTGGGGGCGAAAACAGTAATTACCGACACAGCGCACGTAGCCCCCACTGCGTGGACCGTTATTTATATTGCCAGAATGAGCAACGCCCGAAACTGCTCAACTGGAAACGCTGCCAGGCGAGCGAGGGTCCAGCTTCGATGAAGCAAAGGTAGCTGCGGGCGACAGAATGTCCGGGGTGAGATGGGGCAGTTCCTTACCTACCCGTTCGTAGCTCAGTTGTAGAATTCCTATTGGGGTAGAGGCCAATAGTAAACATGAATAAAATATACTAATGTGACAGTGACGTCTAACTACCACCAACTACTGAATCAACTTGTATTTACTGTAAATTATCTCACAATGGAAATTAGATCATATTGAACAAATCATGAATGAAAACAAATTAAACAAATTGTACACTGTTCTTAGATATACTACACTGGTAAGATTGGCTCTCAGCTCTTAATGTTAAGTTGATGTGAAGTTAGATTTAATTATGCCCCTGGATAAGCAAATGGTAAATGCGATCTGACTGCATTCCTATAATCTCTTTTGTGTCTGAAATAATACGTACTTCGGACACCACCGCCGAGAAACTAACCAAACAACATGCAAAAAGACAAATAACCAATAAAGAATCGTAAGCAGAACTGCACCGATGCTCAGTGGATGGCAAGAACACGATCCAACAACTATTTCTGAACTTTACTGCCGCTGCTGCAAGTTTTACAATACCGTCTACCAGCGTGCTGGCTCCGTCGATACTGTTGGGGCAACGACTGCAGCTGCATAGTCGCTGAATTACGACGAGTCTCTCAAATATCTTGAGCAGAATAAACTACTCTGAAACTACTAATACCACAAGGCCTATATTTCCTCTAAATGGTATACAACTCTTTCAAGACTGGCTCAACAACCCTTAAAGCCGTCGGCACACGGACCGTGCTGTCGAACGTTAACGTTGAGCGTGCCAAGTTCAACGTGCTGCTGAACGCTCAGGAACGATGCGACTCGTGCATACGGTACGTGGGCCCCAACGTGGTATACACGATCGCAGCGCACTCCAGCGGCAGTTGAGGGATGCTTCTAGTTCGTAAATCACACTGTTTAGTCAACGGGCGCGCTTAAAATTCCCACGTTAGCTCTATTAAAACGCACATTTCCTCCATCGTCCACGAAAAGGAAAGTACCATGTCCAGTCAATAAGGGCACAGGATTATAAAAGTTCCATTACAAACTGTGCATTACAAATTTGGAATACTTCTCCGCATGAGATAAACATTACTTCATCATTCCCACATTTTAGTAAAACCCCAAGGTCAGTCTTACTTGATCACTGTTCCTACCCAGTAGCAGAATCTTTGCAACGCGTGAATTACGAAGCGTAAAAGAAAAAGGAGCAAAATATCTTTATACAAGTAGCGCAAGCTGTCCTGTAGATCAAGCCAATCGAACAAAGTCACCCCTCAAAAAAAGGTGAACTTGTATTTACATGACATGAAATATTATAGTTTATACTCATATTAAACTAATAATAAAGTATCAAAACCTAATAAAAACGCGAATGTTACGAAAAAAAATTGGTTGTGTCAGGACGCGAACCACCGCCCCCAACAAAAAAAAGCTCCGTATAGGACAGAGACGCTATTCATTACGCTAAACCAACATCACAAATCGTAGTATTTTACCACTTGCTAAAAACCTTAATCGTAGCTATATTACTAACTGAAATTTAATTATAACAAATTTTACCATGAACAATGCGTTTTGGGTGGATCTTCAGTGTGTTGCTACCTTCAAATAGCCTACTGTCATTATACGCAAGTTACAATAAATCTTTTGCCACGACTATGATGTTTCTCGTTATTTTATTGGAACGAACCATACAGTTAACAACGGGTTTTGCAGGATTCTCAATTTTCTGGTGCTCGGAACGGTATATATACATATAGGCTTGAAATGAATGCCAATATGGCGCCTCACTGTACTGAAGGGAGACGGCGTGCATGTGACGTAGGTGGCGTTGCGCCATCTCGTAGGTCAACGCTCAGTCAAACGCTCAGAATATCTGACAAGCCAGATGGTGCTCTGCACGTTCGGAAAGACTACCGAACGTGCTATTCCACGCTATGACGTCAGAAACTCGGCACGCTCAACGCTCAACATTCGGATGCACGGTCCGTGTGCCAACGGCTTTAAGGTGCAGCCCAGTGTGTCTTCTACTAACGTGCAGTACCAGTATGATAGCTCTGTGCACTGGTTGACTACGTTCAATGGTGACTGCCGGCCTACAAGGCGGAATCAACTGCAATTATACAGGGTTATTACAAATGTTTGAAGCGATTTTACATCTCTACAATAACTTTTTTATTTGAGATATTTTCAAAATGCTTTGCACACACATACAAAAACTCACAAAGTTTTCTTAGGCTTTCACAAATGTTCGATATTTGCCCCTTTAGTGATTCGGCAGACATCAAGCCGATAATCAAGTTCCTCCCACACTCGGCGCAGCATCTCCCCATCAATGAGTTCGAAAGCATCGTTGATGCGAGCTCGCAGTTCTGACACGTTTCTTGGTAGAGGAGGTTTAAACACTGAATCTTTCACATAACCCCAGAGAAAGAAATCGCATGGGGTTAAGTCGGGAGAGCGTGGAGACCATGACATGAATTGCTGATCATGATCTCCACCACGACCGATCCATCGGTTTTCCCATCTCCTGTTTAAGAAATGCCGAACATCATGATGGAAGTGCGGTGGAGCACCATCCTGTTGAAAGATGAAGTCGGCGCTGTCGGTCTCCAGTTGTGGCATGAGCCAATTTTCCGCGGGCTACGCGTGAGACTTGCCCGCACGCGTTCAACCGTTTCTTCGCTCACTGCAGGCCGACCCGTTGATTTCCCCTTACAGAGGCATCCAGAAGCTTTAAACTGCGCATACCATCGCCGAATGGAGATAGCAGTTGGTGGATCTGTACTAGCAGTCAAAGCAATGCCTATCGTGGACGCTGATGTCCTACTGTAGATGCAGACTCCAGATCGTACACAGCACAGTATTCAGAACCTAAGTTCCTCTCTCAGAGCTGCCGAACTTTGCGACTGTCCGCTTTCACGGAGCAAGACGCTCTCCTCACCTGCCTCGCTCTACCCGATGCTCTTGCGACAATCTTGCTGCCAAACTCTAATCAGGCTATCCCGATGCTGGAGAGGCCTCCCACCTCTGCCTCGCGGAGTGATACAATTTCTCCACCTATCCAAAAATTTCTCTGTTCAAACAGCAGGCGTTGACCCTCCGCGTTTCCTGCACTCTCTTATGAACTGCTAAAACATCGCTCGACCTGGCGGCGCCAGTGCGTACGCTGGACGCTCTCTGTCTGCTCGACGTTTCCCCTCTCTCTCTCTCACCTGGCACCCGGCGGTGTTCCATTGTTTTCGAAATGACGTAACTGCAAATCGTCACAATGGACGCATTTCTCTCGGAAACGTTTACATTTATCTTCTGGCAGTTAAAGTCGCGTGATGAGCCTTGCGGGCGCACCACTCTGTACGTAATATAAGCATCTAAGTTGTTGCAGCCGACAAGTAAGTAGTACAGCAAGTCAAGTTTTAGTTTTTGAAAACTCAATTTTTGGCAGCTTTTGCTGCCTTGTAGTTGACCTAGGACCTTAAGATTTGGCACGAAAAGAGCTCTGGCAGCCACATTACACAAGAAAAAGCTAGAAGTGGTAATGTGTAGAAAAAATGGTCAGTATAGCAGAATTCGAGCGGGCGTTGTCGTGGAGTAGTATGACTTTGTTTTCCTGTTCGTTGATGTCGGAGTGCATCTGCAAGGCGTCTCAGTTGTTATCAGTAAACGTCAGCAGTGATGCTTTACACCTGGTGGAAGAGGTAAGCAGTACATCACACCGCCGCTGTTCCACCAGATACATAACTTTATCTTTTATGGATGCGCACAGGTCTTCGTACGGGGACATGCTGCTTTGTTTGAGGTCAACCATTCGTTTCTTTTCCTTATGTTAGCGTAAAGACACATCTTCTTGTCACCAGTTACGAGACACGATAGGAATGGTCTGTGTTATTCACGATCCAATTGATGACAAGCAAGCAGAGATTCACATATGGCCGCCTTCTCATTTTTGTCGGCTTACAGTATGCGGTACCCATACATCCGATTTTTCGAACCTTCCCGATTGCGAGCAAATGTCGCACGATGGTGGAACGATCACTGTTCATCAGAGTGACGTGTATCACTGTGGATTAATGCGTTTAAACGACCTTCATTAATCCTTGACTGTCTTCCTGAACGTGTAAAGTCACTAACGTCAGAACGATGCTCCTTAAAACGACAAAACCATTTTGTTGGCGTACTCTGTCCAGTGGCATTATCCCCATAAATGACGCAAACATTGGTGGCTGCCTCCGCTGCTGTTACCCCTTTACTGAACTGTAACAGAAGAATATCTCGGAAACGTTCCGATTTCTGCACTTGGTTCTCCATTTTCTAGCGTCCACATCTGCAATCGCTATATCCGAATACCAATAGGTAAACTGAAGTAGCAATAGTGTAGAGTAAATAGAAAATGGCAATCGATAAATAAACCCATTGGAACCGGAATAGCAACATGCGAAACAAAAACTGTACGGACTTATGCACCAACCTAGTAATTTATATTATTTAATGGCTAACACGTGCACTGTCCCATGTGCAGAGACAATAACTGGATTTTCAGTATTATATATAATTATTGACCGACTTTAGAAATTTAAAACGCTGACAATCTATTCATTAAGCGCTATAATGTTATGTTAAGGGTTCAACGCAGTAAGTCAAATATCACGGTCATACACAAAGTACATGCTTGGGACAGCCTAACTCACGCCGCGGATATTAACCGGACTATATTCTTTTGATATCTCAGAATGAGAGCACTTACCCACTTCCAACAAAGTTTACCCGTAACTTCAAACCTTCCCAAAGTTTTTAAAGCTGATACACCCCTCCTACCCCCGAAATAATGTAACGAAGGAAGGTTAATGCTTAATAAATTTTCGCTGTTCATCCAGTAAAACCTCATGCATGACGTTTAAATTTATTACTTCTTTACGGTTAGGTCTATCTAATCACAACAGATTTTGCATAGAATACGCGCACATACCACTGAGTGTACCTGCAAACTTTTATAACCGTACGATACGTAGTTCAGAAGATATATTGAGATGTATGTTCACCCAGCTTCTCCTTAAAACGGGGTGCAAATGAGCCACAGAGTATACTCATTCCAAGTTTGACGACGAGAACACTCAGATTTCAATAAACTTTATACATAATTTCAAACCTTTTGTAACGTTTTTCATTTGTCTGTGGTGAGTAATCCGAACTATTGAAACCAACATGACTAGGGTTTTGCGTCTTCAATCATAAACGCCTTATATGGTCAACGTCAAATATTTAACACATTAAATCATTTGTAAAGGAATCACACTTTTGAATTAGTTTTATACATGAGAATTCGATTCTTTAAAGAATCTGGACGGAGGGGGATACTTGTGAGAGAGGAATTTGCGTAGATAATCGTTAAAATATAGTACAGCATCAAAATTTGGTGCTTTCATTCGAACAAACATGGTATGGTAACAATGAAGTAACTTCCAGATGTTGTTTACACTTTTGAATCAATATACACGAAAATGGTTCAAATGGCTCTGAGCACTATGCGACTTAACTTCTGAGGTCATCAGTCCCCTAGAACTTAGAACTACTTAAACCTAACTAACCTAAGGACATCACACACATCCACGCCCGAAGCAGAATTCTAACCTGCGACCATAGCGGTCACGTGGTTCCAGACTGAAGCGCCTAGAAGAGCACGACCACACTGTGCACTGATGACACTACACTACAAATTACACACACACACACACACACACACACACACACACACACACACACACTGGCTCTGTACTCTTCCCATCTATTGCCATTTCCTATTTCCTACCTGTCACTATCTCATACTACCCAATCTTGTTTAACCTATGAGTTCACCATTAATGAACTCCGATGAACGGTCGTATTACTAAACGTTTGTTGCATTTCTGTAAAAGGCATTTGTGTATTGTATTTGTGCACTATTTATTAGTATTATTGCTGGATGAAAGCCACACATTATCGTTAAAGTATTCACTAAGCTTTTGTAATCTGTGATTCTAATGTTTATTTTTAACATCAAACATCGGAAGAACAGAAGATCATATTACATGTTTTCTATAGAATATGTAGGTGAAACATTTGTTTAAATATTGAGATGCGTTGTCTAACACGTAAGCTATGTATTATCTTTGTAATGGTGAGATACCTAAGCAAGACGTGATGTTATTTCCAACTTGTAATGTCATCTTTGAAAATGATGTATTTGAGTATAACAGAGTAAACAACATGTAGGATTGCTTCATCGTGATATCCTATACAATAAAAAAGACAAAAATAAAAACAACCAACTGAAATACTGATGATGATGCTATGACAACAAAAGAAGCAGGCTAATGATGGGACAGTAAACTGATTTTAGCATTACATTTTTCCACTTACGTTACAGGACTGGTTTTGCCAAAAATGTCCCCTAAGGCAACCATAATACAGAAAACACGTTTCTGGTGGGAACATGGGGTTCTCGAAAGTCAAATTGTGAAGCCATGAGTCTGAAACACGCCTTACAGCACAGCTGTTCAGAAGCTCAACAGACTGCTTTGGTTGAGTCTATTATTTTTTTCATTCCTCCTAGCCGTGTATGAATTTTGTTTTCATCTAAGTGATTCGTTTCACCTACATTTCAGGACCCGTCCTCAATAGCCAACGCTGATTATTTTTCGCAATATTCACACGTACATTAGAATGATTTTGTTCACAGCTATTATATTTGCAGCAAGTGCGGTATATTATTTTTCCCAAAAATATTCCGTCGTCAGCTGCACAAGTGGATTACTTTATTGCTTTAACAGGTTTCGACAGATTAATATGTCATCTACCGAAGTTCAGTAATGGCTTATAACACAGGTACGCAGACGCATATACCTTCGTCAGTGAAGTAATAAGGCTCCAGTTTCAAAAGGCTGTAGGAAGAGAACCACTGCTCACAATGGCGTCATATTTTAACAGGAATATTATTGACGCAGGGGGAAACGTCAAGAATTTAAAAACGTTAAAGAAAATTTTACTAATAGATGGCGAAATAAGCGTCTTAACGTAAGTGGGGTTGGTTAAAAATGGCAGATGACTCACAATACGAAGGCCATTTTTTAAACTGCAGATTATACTATCCACACTGCTCAATGTGAATGAATGCGCAAGTTCTATAGTCAACAGTTGAGGCATTGTTCGTTAGTTGAGCCCATCCACCACCACAAGGTCGTACAAAAGTGGCTAGGAAAAATAGGCTTTTAAATGTCCTGAGGTCGAAAACCGCATAAAACGAGTAAGGACATCGGTTTTCTAATTCCCTTAAGGCACGCGCAAGGCATTTTCAGTGTGCTGTCCACCGTTTTCTGCTGCAAGTTGAAACTGAGAAACAGCATATTCCACAACAGGTCGGAGGGTCTCGGTGGCTATGTTCAGAATGCGTTGCGCAATGCGTGCTTTCTTCAAGTCAGCTACGTTCGTCATTGGAGCACTGAACACATCATAGTGCCAGTGCCAGTAGAATCAGTGTCGTCGTAACTGCCGTCTGCTTCACGTCTGCTGTGCAGCGAGCTACCTTAATTTAAGTATTAACTGTATTTTTCTCACTTGTCACTTCTTCCGTGAGTATTTGCTTTTAGGAAGCTTTAATTGTCTGGTGCTATTAATAGTGTTCCATAGATTTCGTGTTTGTTTTGAATACAGTCAGATAGTCCCTTTAGTCAGCCATAGTGCCAGTAGAATCAGTGTCGTCGTAACTGCCGTCTGCTTCACGTCTGCTGTGCAGCGAGCTACCTTAATTTAAGTATTAAATGTATTTTTCTTACTTGTCACTTCTTCTTCCGTGTGTATTTGCTTTTAGGAAGCTAATTTAAGTATTAACTGTATTTTTCTTACTTGTCACTTCTTCTTCCGTGTGTATTTGCTTTTAGGAAGCTTTAATTGTCTGGTGCTATTAATAGTGTTCCATAGATTTCGTGTTTGTTTTGAATACAGTCAGAGAGAGTCCCTTTAGTCAACCATAGTGCCAGTAGTGCTAGTGTTTGTTTTCAATACAGTCCAGAGACAGGTAGTGCAATTTTCATTGTTTTCTACAAGAAGTGGCTAGCAACCCCAGTTTACTGAATAAACAGCCGCCTTTAGTGAATTAGCAGTCTAGTTAAAGGTTGAACAACTCTCTTCAGTAAATTGATTCCTTAGGATGGATAGGATGTGTGACTGCTGTGTACGGACGCAGGAGGAGCTGGCCACTGTTCGCGAACAGCTGAGCGTGTTGATGGCCGCGGTCAGCCGTCTTCAGGCTGCTGCCTCGGAGTGTAGCGGCAGTGGGGAGTCTGGTGCGTCGCAGGGTACACCCCAGGTGTTACATGCTTCACACACTGTCCCTGCTGTCGAGACATCTTCACGGGTACCAGGTGCGGTTGGGCCACCCTCTCCCCAAGGGGAGTAGCGGGTTCAGCGGCGTTCGCGGCGCACGAGGGGGAGGGTCAATGTGGAGGCTGGCCGTGTGGCATCGCCCGCTCTGCCTGTGAGTGGACATGTGGCTGCTCCTTCATTAAGGTCCGAGCAGGCACAGGGGGGGAGGGGTTTATTAGTTATTGGGAGCTCCAACGTTAGGCGGGTGATGGAGCCCCTTAGGGAAATAGCGGGAAGGTCGGGGAAGAAGGCCAGTGTTCACTCTGTCTGCTTGCCGGGGGGCCTCATCCGAGATGTGGAGGAGGCCCTACCGGCGGCGATAGAGAGCACTGGGTGCACCCGACTGCAAATTGTTGCTCATGTCGGCACCAATGACTCCTGCCGTCTGGGTTCAGAGGTCATCCTCAGTTCGTACAGGCGGTTGGCGGAATTGGTGAAGGCGGAGAGCCTCGCTCGCGGGGTGGAATCAGAGCTAACAATTTGTAGTATCGTTCCCAGAACCGATCGCGGTCCTCTGGTTTGGAGCCGAGTGGAAGGCTTAAACCAGAGACTCAGACGATTCTGCGGAGATCTGGGGTGCAAATTTCTCGACCTCCGCTATCGGGTGGAGAAATGTAGGGTCCCCTTGAATAGGTCAGGCGTGCACTACACGCCGGAAGCGGCTACAAGGGTAGCGGAGTACGTGGAGTGCACATGGGGGTTTTTTAGGTTAGAGAATCCCCTCCCTAGGCCCGACAAGACGCCTCCTGAGACGCGGCAAGGTAGGAGTAGGCAAAATGCAACAGGGAATAACAATATTAATGTGCTAATAGTAAACTGCAGGAGCGTCTATAGAAAGGTCCCAGAACTGCTCTCATTAATAAACGGTCACAATGCCCATATAGTACTAGGGACAGAAAGTTGGCTGAAACCAGACGTAAACAGTAATGAAATCCTAAACTCAGATTGGAATGTATACCGTAGAGACAGGCTGAACAGTGAAGGGGGAGGCGTGTTTATAGCGATAAGAAGTGCAATAGTATCGAAGGAAATTGACGGAGATCCGAAATGTGAAATGATTTGGGTGAAGGTCACGGTTAAAGCAGGCTCAGACATGGTAATTGGATGTCTCTATAGGCCCCCTGGCTCAACAGCTGTTGTGGCTGAGCACCTGAAGGATAATTTGGAAAATATTTCGAGTAGATTTCCCCACCATGTTATAGTTCTGGGTGGAGATTTTAATTTGCCAGATATAGACTGGGAGACTCAAACGTTCATAACGGGTGGCAGGGACAAAGAATCCTGTGAAATTTTTTTAAGTGCTTTATCTGAAAACTACCTTGAGCAGTTAAACAGAGAACCGACTCGTGGGGATAACATATTAGACCTTCTGGTGACAAACAGACCCGAACTATTTGAAAAAGTTAACGCAGAACAGGGAATCAGCGATCATAAAGCGGTTACGGCATCGATGATTTCAGCCGTAAATAGGAATATTAAAAAGGGTAGGAAGATTTTTCTGTTTAGAAAAAGTGACAAAAAGCAGATTTCAGAGTACCTGTTGGCTCAACACAAAAGTTTTGTCTCAAGTACAGATAGTGTTGAGGATCAGTGGACGAAGTTCAAAACCGTCGTACATTATGCGTTAGATGAGTATGTGCCAAGCAAGATCGTGAGAGATGGGAAAGAGCCACCGTGGTACAACAACCGAGTTAGAAAACTGCTGCGGAAGCAAAGGGAACTTCACAGCAAACATAAACATAGCCAAAGCCTTGCAGACAAACAAAAATTACGCGAAGCGAAATGTAGTGTGAGGAGGGCTATGCGAGAGGCGTTCAATGAATTCGAAAGTAAAGTTCTATGTACTGACTTGGCAGAAGATCCTAAGAAATTTTGGTCTTATGTCAAAGCGATAGGTGGATCAAAACAAAATGTCCAGACACTCTGTGACCAAAATGGTACTGAAACAGAGGATGACAGACTAAAGGCCGAAATACTAAATGTCTTTTTCCAAAGTTGTTTCACAGAGGAAGATTGCACTGTAGTTCCTTCTCTAGATTGTCGCACAGATGACAAAATGGTAGATATCGAAATAGACGACAGAGGGATAGAGAAACAATTAAAATCGCTCAAAAGAGGAAAGGCCTCTGGACCTGATGGGATACCAGTTCAATTTTACATAGAGTACGCGAAGGAACTTGCCCCCCTTCTTGCAGCGGTGTACCGTAGGTCTCTAGAAGAGCGTAGCGTTCCAAAGGATTGGAAAAGGGCACAGGTCATCCCCGTTTTCAAGAAGGGACGTCGAACAGATGTGCAGAACTATAGACCTATATCTCTAACGTCGATCAGTTGCAGAATTTTGGAACACGTATTGTGTTCGAGTATAATGACTTTTCTGGAGACTAGAAATCTACTCTGTAGGAATCAGCATGGGTTTCGAAAAAGACGGTCATGTGAAACCCAGCTCGCGCTATTCGTCCACGAGACTCAGAGGGCCATAGACACGGGTTCACAGGTAGATGCCGTGTTTCTTGACTTCCGCAAGGCGTTCGATACAGTTCCCCACAGTCGTTTAATGAACAAAGTAAGAGCATATGGACTATCAGACCAATTGTGTGATTGGATTGAGGAGTTCCTAGATAACAGGACGCAGCATGTTATTCTCAATGGAGAGAAGTCTTCCGAAGTAAGAGTGATTTCAGGTGTGCCGCAGGGGAGTGTCATAGGACCGTTGCTATTCACAATATACGTAAATGACCTGGTGGATGACATCGGAAGTTCACTGAGGCTTTTTGCAGATGATGCTGTGGTGTACCGAGAGGTTGTAACAATGGAAAATTGTATTGAAATGCAGGAGGATCTGCAGCGAATTGACGCATGGTGCAGGGAATGGCAATTGAATCTCAATGTAGACAAGTGTAATGTGCTGCGAATATACAGAAAGATAGATCCTTTATCATTTGGCTACAAAATAGCAGGTCAGCAACTGGAAGCAGTTAATACCATAAATTATCTGGGAGTACGCATTAGGAGTGATTTAAAATGGAATGATCATATAATGTTGATCGTCGGTAAAGCAGATGCCAGACTGAGATTCATTGGAAGAATCCTAAGGAAATGCAATCCGAAAACAAAGGAAGTAGGTTACAGTACGCGTGTTCGCCCACTGCTTGAATACTGCTCAGCAGTGTGGGATCCGTACCAGATAGGGTTGATAGAAGAGATAGAGAAGATCCAACGGAGAGCAGCGCGCTTCGTTACAGGATCATTTAGTAATCGCGAAAGCGTTACGGAGATGATAGATAAACTCCAGTGGAAGACTCTGCAGGAGAGACGCTCAGTAGCTCGGTACGGGCTTTTATTGAAGTTTCGAGAACATACCTTCACCGAAGAGTCAAGCAGTATATTGCTCCCTCCTACGTATATCTCGCGAAGAGACCATGAGGATAAAACCAGAGAGATTAGAGCCCACACAGAGGCATACCGACAGTCCTTCTTTCCACGAACAATACGAGACTGGAATAGAAGGGAGAACCGATAGAGGTACTGAAGGTGCCCTCCACCACACACCGTCAGGTGGCTTGCGGAGTATGGATGTAGATGTAGATGTAGATTCACATAACCCCACAGCCAGAAGTTACACAGATTAAGACCAGCTGATATGGACGGCCAGACTGTAGAGGAATGACGGCTGATACTTCTAGCATTTCCGGAAAACTTCTGCAGCAGTGTGCAGTGTGTGGAGGAGCGCCATCTTGCATGGATACGATTCTACCCACACACATACACTGTTGAAGGGTTGGAAAGACGTTGGTGCAAACCAGTACCTGTACAGGTAACAGTGTTTGCAGGACTCGTCTCCTCGAAAAAACACAGCCCTTTTTAAACAATGTTCCGTAACTGCAATCGATTTCCTATCAAATGGCCAATCAACTCAGTTTTTCCCGCCAATTTTCAGGTGGGATAAAAGACAGGGGTTCGCCAGAAGTTAATAGTTTCCATAGTTAATTAACTAGTCAATCAAGCTGATATTAAGTGCTTGTATCAGTGAGGGAAGTTCCCAGAAAGGTAAAAGGGAGGGGAGGGGTAGGGGTTTCACTCAAATACTGCTTAGGCCAGTATTACAGTTTGTCAAACAAGTTTGTCAAAGAAGTTTGTCATACAAGTTTATCAAACAGGTTTGTCAAACTTGTTTGTCAAACATATCTGTCAAACAAGTTTGTCAAACAAGTTCGTCAACCAAATTTGTCACACAAGTTTGTCAAACGAGTATGTCAAACAAGTTTGTCAAAACAGTTTGTCAAGCAACTAAGATTCCTAGCTACAGGAGAGGGTTAGGTTAGGTTAGCTTAGGTTAGGTCTCCAATGTTCTTAATCTATTTTTGTATTCTGGGTGCCTTCATTGTAAAGCGCCTCATCAGCGTCATACATCTCTATCAATTTTGTAGTTGTCGACACACATCAATTGTATTTACTGGCAATGTCGTACAACTACAGACGACAGAACACTGCAGTGATGATGTTAGCGCTCCATGTGGTAACATGTCACATTGCAGTGAGCAGAAGACAAGCAAGTTCTTTGATCAAATCTACGGCGAGGCCCTAGATTTGATCAAATATTAGACGACATTTGTCAAAGTTCCCTATTATACCATCAAATACCTTTGACAAAGGGTTTTGAAGAACTGTTTTGACGAACTGTTTTGACGAACTGTGTTGACAAACTGTTTTGACAAACTGTTTTGACAAACTGTTTTGACCAACAGTTTTGGCAAACTGTTTTGACAAACTGTTTTGACAAACTGTTTTGAAAACTATTTTGACAAACTGTTTTGACATACTGTTTTGAGAAACTGTTTTGACAGACTGTTTTGACAAACTGTTTTGACAAACTGTTTTGACAAACTGTTTTGACAAACTTGTTTTGACAAACTTGTTTTGACACACTTGTTTTCAAAAACTTGTTTTGACAAACTTGTTTTGACAAACTTGTTTTGACAAACTTGTTTTGAGAAACTTGTTTTGACAAACTTGATTTGACAAACTGTTTTGACAAACGGTTTTTGACAAACAGTTTTTGACAAAACAGTTTTTGACAAAACAGTTTTTGTCAAAACAGTTTCTGTCAAAACAGTTTTTGTCAAAACAGTTTTTGTCAAAACATTTTTTGTCAAAACAGTTTGTCAAAACAGTTCGTCAAAACAGTTCGTCAAAGCAGTTCGTCAAAACAGTTCGTCAAAACCCTTTGTCAAAACCCTTTGTCAAAGATGTTTGATGGTATAATGGGGAACTTTGTCAAATGTCGTCCAATATTTGATCAAATCTAGGGCCTTGCTGTAGATTTGATCCAAGAAGTCGCTTGTCTTCTGCTCACTGCAATGTGACATGTTACCACATGGAGCGCTTACATCATCACTGCAGCGTTCTTTCGTCTGTAGTTGTACGACATTGCCAGTAAATACAATTGGTGTGTGTCGAAAACTACAAAATTGATAGAGATGTATGACGCTGATGAGGCGCTTTACAATGTGAGGCACCCTGAATACAAAAATAGATTAAGAAGATTGGAGACCTAACCTAAGCTAACCTAACCTAACCCTCTCCTGTAGCAAGGAATCTTAGTGTTACAGTGAGCCTGTCTTCTGCAGATGTAGCAGTTCTTAAGTGAGTATTGTGACTTGTGACATGAGGACACACTTCACTGAGCACATACAGGGATGTATGCTCATCCATTCTTTAGTAATTGATGTACGATGTGACGTCCTCGACTATAAGCACACGCAACAAGTTTTGTTGAACGCTTTTATTGTATCATCATAAAACACACAGCTTCACCCAGGTATGTTTCCTTTTTTCCCCTGCTTCTCTTCCACATGAGCACACAGTGCAATTGTGGTACATGCAACTGCTGCGGTTAATAACAAGTTGTTGTTGTCAGCCATCTTGAACTTTGACGAAAAATATGATGACAGTGGTATACTCCTTCTACCACTACATCAAAGATCTTGGTCAAATATATTTGATGGAATATTTGATCACATCTTTGATCAAATCTTTGACAAAGAAATTTGATAGTGTAGTACTGGCCTTAACCCCAGGGAGTCATGACCCACTTAGCAAAACGATAGGTTAAGAATCTGTCAATCGAAATGACAGATGAATCCAGGGGGTCATAATCTTAGCAGAAGAATGGGTTAAGAACCTCTCAATCAAAAAAGAACAATAGTTTGCCCCTTAATGTACACTTGCTCCTGATGTAGGCAACCTGCACTAGCAAATTATGCTGATTCTCTCTGTGCCGCCCTACGATTTCGTCAACCCGCACCACACAGTCAACTTTGCAGAAAGAGGTGGTTTTGGTTGATGTAAATGCGGTTTTTTCGTTACCTACATTCTGAAAGTCTGCGTATTGACACGTACTTGGGGATACAAATGGGACTCGACTGCCCACAGAATGTTCCATGGCCATTTGCTGTCAATTTCCATGCGAACAAGACATTTCAGAGTGAACGTTTGACTTGCTGGCATGTCAGCAGCAAGCAGCTCCTGAACATGGGCAATTTTGTATGGACAGCAATGCAGCATGTTTCGTAGGATGTTACAAACCATACTCACAGGTGTGTCCAGCGTTCGCACAACTTCCCATTCACTGCGTGTTCGCACACCACCTCTCGATCCCTGCTGCAGTGCTGCGGCCAAATCTTTGTCAGACGTCAGATCAAGCACCTGCTTTCCTCCCTCTAGCACATTTCACTTCAGAAGGTCTTTTCGACTTTTGTAATAATTTTCTCTAGACCCTTAGCAGTCATCAAACCAATGCCTTTTTTCATAACCCATAATTTCCCCCCCTTCTTGCAGCGGTGTACCGTAGGTCTCTAGAAGAGCATAGCGTTCCAAAGGATTGGAAAAGGGCACAGGTCATCCCGTTTTCAAGAAGGGACGTCTATCAGATGTGCAGAACTATAGACCTATATCTCTAACGTCGATCAGTTGTCGAATTTTGAGTATAATGACTTTTCTGGAGACTAGAAATCTACTCTGTAGACGATCGTGTGAAACCCAGCTAGCGCTATTCGTCCACGGGACTCAGAGGGCCATAGACACGGGTTCCCAGGTAGATGCCGTGTTTCTTGACTTCCGCAAGACGTTCGATACAGCTCCCCACAGTCGTTTAATGAACAAAGTAAGAGCATATGGACCATCAGACCAATTGTGTGATTGTATTGAAGAGTTCCTAGATAACAGAACGCAGCATGTCATTCTCAATCGAGAGAACTCTTCCGAAGTAAGAGTGATTTCAGGTGTGCCGCAGGGGACTGTCGTAGGACCGTTGCTATTCACAATATACATAAATGACCTTGTTGATGACATCGGAAGTTCACTGAGGCTTTTTGCGGATGATGCTGTGGTATATCTAGAGGGTGTTACAGTGGAAAATTGGACTGAAATGCAGGAGGATCTGCAGCGAATTGACGCATGGTGATTGAATCTCAATGTAGACAAGTGTAATGTGCTGCGAATAGATAGAAAGATAGATCCCTTATCATTTAGCTACAAAATAGCAGGTCAGCAACTTGAAGCAGTTAATTCCATAAATTATCTGGGTGTAGGCATTAGGAGTGATTTAAAATGGAATGATCATATAAAGTTGATCGTCGGTAAAGCAGATGCCAGACTGAGATTCATAGGAAGAATCGTAAGGAAAAGCAATCCGAAAACAAAGGAAGTAGGTTACAGTACGCTTGTTCGTCCACTGCTTGAATATGCTCAGCAGTGTGG
Organism: Schistocerca piceifrons; assembly: GCF_021461385.2. Taxonomy (NCBI): domain Eukaryota; kingdom Metazoa; phylum Arthropoda; class Insecta; order Orthoptera; family Acrididae; genus Schistocerca; species Schistocerca piceifrons. The sequence continues at coordinate 68,912,406 of NC_060148.1, read as the reverse complement.
GATCTGTACCAGATAGGGTTGATAGAAGAGAGAGAGAAGATCCAACGGAGAGCAGCGCGCTTCGTTACAGGATCATTTAGTAATCGCGAAAGCCTTATGGAGATGATCGATAAACTCAAGTGGAAGACTCTGCAGGAGAGACGCTCAGTACCTCGTTACGGGCTTTTGTTGAAGTTTCGAGAACATACCTTCACCGAGGAGTCAAGCAGTGTATTGCTCCCTCCTACGTATATCTCGCGAAGAGACCACGAGGATAAACTCAGAGAGAGGAGAGACCAAACAGAAGCATACCGACAATCCTTCTTTCCATGAACAATACGAGACTGGAATAGAAGGGAGAACCGACAGAGGTACTCAGGGTACGCTCCGCCACACACCGTCAGGTGGCTTGCGGAGTCTGTATATAGATGTAGATGTAGAACGTTAAGTGTCCAGAACTTCTGTAGCGATACTGGAGCACAGTAACCGTTCCTGTGAAAGATTTTTAGCAGTAGCACGCGATCCTTCATTGAGACAGTCTTGTTGGACGCCTCGTGCGCAAACCGAGAAATAGCCATGTGACGGGCGTCTACCAGTGTGCATATTCTGACGCTCATGGCGCCATTCATTGGTGAAACTTTCGTTACTTATTTTTTTGTTCCATGACTTTTCGATCTGTGTAAATAATACACTGTTCAAACTTGACATTATTCTCAGCTGTGGTTCTCTTTCTACAATGTCTCGAAACTGGAACTTTAATTATCGGCGCAGCCGAATAAAAATAAGAGATGGAAAATAAGTAAGTAAACTGTTCATTATTTTAAAACTGATCGCCATAACTATTAACATACACACATCACAAAAACTTTTGCATCAGCCCAGTTCCTAGAACTCCTGAAGATAGACGGTGCCTGTGGCTATTGTATCACAGACACAGTCCCTTTGACTGTTCAGAGATGTCACTAGACCGACCTAAAGATGTAGACAACCATGCATGAGAAGTGCCCATTAGACGGAGGGGGTCCGACAGCCGATCAGTTCCAGTCATTCCATTAGGAAGGAGGTACACGGCTCGTGTTGTATGTAGTTGAAACATGCCTAGACCGTCAATAATGCGGTTCGTTCGCATCCGCATTGTGCCAGGAAGGGCTCTCAACAAGCGAAGAGTCCAGGCATCTCAGAGTGAGCCAAAACGATGTTGTTCGGACATAGAGGAGATACAGAGAGACAGGAACTGTCGATCACATGCCTCGCTCAGACCGCCCAAGGGCTACTACTGCAGTGGATGACCGCTACCTACGGATTATAGATCGGAGGAATCCTGACAGCAACGACACCATGTTGAATAGTGTTTTTCGTGCAGTGACAGGACGTCGTGTTATGACTCAAACTGTGCGCAATAGGCTGCATGGTGCGCAACTTCACTCCCAATGTCCATGACCGGGTCCATCTTTGCAACGAGGACACCGTGCAGCGCAGTACAGTTGGGCCCAACAACGAGGGAAATGGACCATTCAGGATTGGCATCACGTTCTCTTCACCGATGAGTGTCGCATATGCCTTCAGCCAGACAATCGTCGTATTTGGAGGCAACCTTGTCAGGCTGAACGCCTTAGACACTGTCCAGCGAGTGCAGCAAGGTGAAAGTTCCCTGCTGCTTTGGGGTGGCATTATGTGGGTCCGACATACGCCGCTGGTGGTCACGGAACGCACCGAAATGGCTGTACAATACGTGAATGCCATCCTACGATCGATAGTGCAACCGTATGGGCAGCATATTGGACTTCATGGACGGCATTTCTCGCCCCCATCGTGCTCATCTTGTAAATGACTTCCTTCAGGATAACGACATCGCTCGACTAGAGTGGCCAGCATGATCTCCAAACATGAACCCTATCGAACATGCCTGGCATAGATTGAAAAGGGCTGTTTATGGATGACGTGACCCACCAACCACTCTGTGGCATCTACGCCGTATCGCCGTTGAGGAGTGGGGCAATCTGGACCAATAGTGCCTTGATGAACTTGTTGATAGTCTGGCACGACGAATACAGGCATGCATCCTTGCAAGATGACCTGCTACAGGGTATTAGAGGTACTGGTGCGTACAGCAATCTGCACCACCACCTCTTAAGGTCTCGCTTTACGGCGGTACAACAGGCAAAGTGTGATTTTCATGAGCAATAAATGATGTTTATGTTGATCTCTATTCCAATTTTCTGTACAGGTTCAGGTACTCTCGGACCGAGGTATGCAAAACTTTCTTTGATGTGTGTATGAAGCTGGTGACAAAGGATTAGAAATTGGAGCAAGAAGAGTGGGATGCTTAAGATTTGCTGATGACACGGTCTTGTATGGAGTGTTCTTCCATATGGCGCTGAAACATGGACTATGAGGAAAAAAAACAGAGAAAGGCTGGAGGCTTTTGAGATCTGGACATGGCCGAAGATGGAAAGAATAAGTTGGATGGACAGAGTAAAAAATGAAGAGGTACTGAGAAGAGTGGGAGACAAGACAGTTACTAGATGTAATAAAGAGAAGAAAAAGAAATTGGATTGGGCATATATTAAGAAAGAATGACGGACTGATAAAAACAGTTATAGAAGGTTATGTAGAAGGGAAAAGGAAGCGAGGAAGGAAGAGATTCCAGATACTGGATGACATGATGGACGGTACAACATACAGCAGCCTTAAGAAGGAAGCAATGGATCGAAGAAAATGGAGAGGCAAAGGACCTGCTAATATAGCAGATAACTGATGATGATGAAGCTGGTGCTCGTAATGTTTAGGCTAATCAGTGTATGTTCTTTGCGTGTTTGTCCGTCCGCAGCATTTTCGCTTTGGCAAATCTCTCATACGCACACCGTGCTTCTGGAGGGAAGGAGATCGAAAATAAATAAGCAGACGAATGTTAGAGTTTGTTCAGGGGCAGCTCTGTCAATACGGCACGCGCTGGACTGCATGTTAATGTGATACCGCGTTAGGCGGAGAGGCAATTTCGCAGCCAATCTGCGCGGCGTTCTCCATTTCCGATGGCTGAACGGCGACGGCCGACCGCCGGCTCGGAACGGCTCGGCTCGGCTCGTGTTTCAGCTAGCGGCGCCGAGGCCCCCCCCCACCCAGCAGCAGTGGAAGGAAATCACTCGGCCCCGGCCGATCCACCCCTCCCCCCTTCTGTCGATAAGCAGCATGGCCCCTGGGGGCGGAAAAAGTAATTACCGACGCAGCGCACGTAGCCCCCACTGCGTGGACCGTTATTTATATTGCCAGAGTCAGCAGCGCCCAAAGCCGCTCAACTGGAAACGCTGCCAGGCGAGCGAGGCTCCAGCTTCGACGAAGCGAAGGTAGCTGCGGGCGACAGAATGTCCGGGGTGAGAGGGGGCAGTCCCTTACCTACCCATTTGTAGCTCAGTTGTAGAATTCCTATTGGGGTAGAGGCCAATAGTAAACATGAATAAAATATACTAATGTGACAGTGACGTCTAACTACCACCAACTACTGAATCAACTTGTATTTACTGTAAATTATCTCACGATGGAAATTAGATCATATTGAACAAATCATGAATGAAAACAAATTAAACAAATTGTACACTGTTCTTAGACATACTACACTGGTAAGATTGGCTCTCAGCTCTTAATGTTAAGTTGATGTGAAGTTAGATTTAATTATGCCCCTGGATAAGCAAATGGTAAATGCGATCTGACTGCATTCCTATAATCTCTTTTGTGTCTGAAATAATACGTACTTCGGACACCACCGCCGGAAAACTAACCAAACAACATGCAAAAAGACAAATAACCAATAAAGAATCGTAAGCAGAACTGCACGGATGCTCAGTGGATGGCAAGAACACGATCCAACAACTATTTCTGAACTTTACTGCCGCTGCTGCAAGTTTTACAATACCGTCTACCAGCGTGCTGGCTCCGTCGATACTGTTGGGGCAACGACTGCAGCTGCATAGTCGCTGAATTACGACGAGTCTCTCAAATATCTTGAGCAGAATAAACTACTCAGAAACTACTAATACCACAAGGCCTATATTTCCTCTAAATGGTATACAACGCTTTCAAGACTGTCTCAACAGCCCTTAAAGCCATCGGCACACGGACCGTGCTGTCGAACGTTAACGTTGAGCGTGCCAAGTTCAACGTGCTGCTGAACGCTCAGGAACGATGCGACTCGTGCATACGGTACGTGGGCCCCAACGTGGTATACACGATCGCAGCGCACTCCAGCGGCAGTTGAGGCATGCTTCTAGTTCGTAAATCACACTGTTTAGTCAACGGGCGCGCTTAAAATTCCCACGTTAGCTCTATTAAAACGCACATTTCCTCCATCGTCCACGAAAAGGAAAGTACCATGTCCAGTCAATAAGGGCACAGGATTATAAAAGTCCCATTACAAACTGTGCATTACAAATTTGGAATACTTCTCCACATGAGATAAACATTACTTCATCATTCCCACATTTTAGTAACACCCCAAGGTCAGTCTTACTTGATCACTGTTCCTACCCAGTAGAGGAATCTTTGCAACGCGTGAATTACGAAGCGTAAAAGAAAAAGGAGCAAAATAACTTTATACAAGTAGCGCAAGCTGTCCTGTAGATCAAGCCAATCGAACAAAGTCACCCCTCAAAAAAAGGTGATCTTGTATTTACATGACATGAAATATTATAGTTTATACTTATATTAAACTAATTATAAAGTATCAAAACCTAATAAAAACGCGAATGTTACGAAAAAAATTGGTTGTGTCAGGACGCGAACCACCGCCCCCAACAAAAAAAAACTCCGTATAGGACAGAGACGCTATTCATTACGCTAAACCAACATCACAAATCGTAGTATTTTACCACTTGCTAAAAACCTTAATCGTAGCTATGTTACTAACTGAAATTTAATTATAACAAATTTTACCATGAACAATGCGTTTTGGGTGGATCTTCAGTGTGTTGCTACCTTCAAATAGCCTACTGTCATTATACGCAAGTTACAATAAATCTTTTGCCACGACTATGATGTTTCTCGTTATTTTATTGGAACGAATCACACAGTTAACAACGGGTTTTGCAGGATTCTCAATTTTCTGGTGCTCGGAACGGTATATATACATATAGGCTTGAAATGAATGCCAATATGGCGCCTCACTGTACTGAAGGGAGACGGCGAGCATGTGACGTAGGTGGCGTTGCGCCATCTCATTGGTCGACTCTCAGTCGCACGCTCAGAATATCTGACATGCCAGATGTTGCTCTGCACGTTCGGAAAGACTACCGAACGTGCTATTCCACGCTATGACGTCAGAAACTCGGCACGCTCAACGCTCAACATTCGGATGCATGGTCCGTGTGCCGACGGCTTTAAGGTGCAGCCCAGTGTGTCTTGTACTAACGTGCAATACCAGTATGATAGCTCTGTGCACTGGTTGACTACGTCCAATGGTGACTGCCGGCCTATGAGGCGGAATCAACTGCAATTATACAGGGTTATTACATATGATTGAAGCGATTTCACAGCTCTACAATAACTTTTTTATTTGAGATATTTTCAAAATGCTTTGCACACACATACAAAAACTGACAAAGTGTTTTTAGGCTTTCACAAATGTTTGATGTTTGCCCCTTTAGTGATTCGGCAGACATCAAGCCGATAATCAAGTTCCTCCCACACTCGGCGCAGCACCTCCCCATCAACGAGTTCGAAAGCATCGTTGATGCGAGCTCGCAGTTCTGACACATTTCTTGGTAGAGGAGGTTTCAACACTGAATCTTTCACATAACCCCAGAGAAAGAAATCGCATGGGGTTAAGTCGGGAGAGCGTGGAGACCATGACATGAATTGCTGATCATGATCTCCACCACCACCGATCCATCGGTTTTCCCATCTCCTGTTTAAGAAATGCCGAACATCATGATGGAAGTGCGGTGGAGCACCATCCTGTTGAAAGATGAAGTCGGCGCTGTCGGTCTCCAGTTGTGGCATGAGCCAATTTTCCGCGGGCTACGCGTGAAACTTGCCCGCACGCGTTCAACCGTTTCTTCGCTCACTGCAGGCCGACCCGTTGATTTCCCCTTACAGAGGCATCCAGAAGCTTTAAACTGCGCATACCATCGCCGAATGGAGATAGCAGTTGGTGGATATTTGTTGAACTTCATCCTGGAGTGTCGTTGCACTGTTATGACTGACTGATGTGAGTGCATTTCAAGCACGACATACGCTTTCAAGGCTCCTGTCGCCATTTTGTCTCACTGCGCTCTCGAGCGCTCTGACGGCAGAAACCGGAAGTGCGGCTTCAGCCGAACAAAACTTGATGAGTTTTTCTACGTATCTGTAGTGTGTCGTGACCATATGTCAATGAATGGAGCTACAGTGAATTTATGAAATCGTTTCAATCATTTGTAATAGCCCTGTACTAGTAGTCAATGCAACGCCTATCGTGGACGCTGATGTCCTACTGCAGCTGCAGACTCCAGATCGTACACAGCACAGTATTCAGAATCTAAGTCCCTCTCTCAGAGCTGCCGAACATTGCGACTGTCCGCTTTCACGGAGCAAGACGCTCACCTGCCTCTCTCTACCCGATGCTCTTGCGACAATCTTGCTGCCAAACTCTAATCAGGCTATCCCGATGCTGCAGAGGCCTCCCACCTCTCCCTCGCGGAGTGATACAATTTCTCCACCTATCCAAAAATTTCTCTGTTAAAACAGCAGGCGTTGACCCTCCGCGTTTCTTGCACTTTCTTATGAACTACTAAAACATCGCTCGACCTGGCGGCGCCAGTGCGTACGCTGGACGCTCTCTGTCTGCTCGACGAACCCTCTCTCTCTCATCTGGCTTCCGGCGGTGTTCCATTGTTTTCGAAATGACGTAACTGCAAATCGTCACAATGGACGCATTTCTCTCGGAAACGTTTACATTTATCTTCTGGCAGTTAAAGTGACGTGATGAGCCTTGCGGGCGCACCACTCTGTACGTAATATAAGCATCTAAGTTGTTGCAATCGACAAGTAAGAAGCACAGCTGGTCAAGTTTTAGTTTTTGAAAACTCAATTTTTGGCCGCTTTTGTTGCCTTGTAGTTTACCTAGGACCTTAGGATTTGGCACGAACCGAGCTCTGGCAGCCACATTACACAAGAAAAAGCGAGAAGTGGTAATGTGTAGAAAAAACCGCAGATAATCTTTCATTAAATACATTTGTTTTCGAAATGACGTAACAGCAAATCGTCACAATGGACGCATTTCTCTCGGAAACGTTTACATTTATCTTCTGGCAGTTAAAGTGACGTGATGAGCCTTGCGGGCGCACCACTCTGTACGTAATATAAGCATCTAAGTTGTTGCAGTCGACAAGTAAGGAGCACAGCTGGTCAAGTTTTAGTTTTTGAAAACTCAATTTTTGGCCGCTTTTGCTGCCTTGTAGTTGACCTAGGACCTTAAGATTTGGCACGAACCGAGCTCTGGCAGCCACATTACACAATAAAAAGCGAGAAGTGGTAATGTATAGAAAAAACCGCAGAAAATCTTACGTTAAATACATTTGTCTTTGAAATGACGTAACTGCAAATCGTCACAATGGACGCATTTCTCTCGGAAACGTTTACATTTATCTTCTGGCAGTTAAAGTCGCGTGATGAGCCTTGCGGGCGCACCACTCTGTACGTAATATAAGCATCTAAGTTGTTGCAGTCGACAAGTAAAGAGCACAGCTGGTCAAGTTTTAGTTTTTGGAAACTCAATTTTTGGCCGCTTTTGCTGCCTTGTAGTTGACCTAGGACCTTACGATTTGGCACGAACCGAGCTCTGGCAGCCACATTACACAAGAAAAAGCGAGAAGTGGTAATGTGTAGAAAAAATGGTCAGTATAGCAGAATTCGGGCGGGCGTTGTCGTGGAGTAGTATGACTTAGTCTGCCTGTTCGTTGATGTCGGAGTGCATCTGCAAGGCGTCTCAGTTGTTAACAGTAAACGTCAGCAGTGATGCTTTACACCTGGTGGAAGAGATAAGCAGTACATCACACCGCCGCTGTTCCACCAGATACATAACTTTATCTTTCATGGGTGCGCACAGGTCTTCGTACGGGGACATGCTGCTTTGTTTGAGGTCAACCATTCGTTTCTTTTCCTTATGTTAGCGTAAAGACACATCTTCTAGTCACCAGTTACGAGACACGATAGGAACGGTCTGTGTTATTCACGAGCCAATTGATGACAAGCAAGCAGAGATTCACATATGGCCGCCGGCTCATTTTTGTCGGCTTACAGTATGCGGTACCCATACATCCGATTTTTCGAACCTTCCCGATTGCGAACAAATGTCGCACGATGGTGGAACGATCACTGTTCATCAGAGTGACGTGAATCACTGTGGATTAATGTGTTTAAACGACCTTCATCAATCCTTGACTGTCTTCCTGAACGTGTAAAGTCACTAATGTCAGAACGATGCTCCTTAAAACGACAAAACCATTTTGTTGGCGTACTCTGTCCAGTGGCATTATCCTCATAAATAACGCAAACATTGGTGGCTGCCTCCGCTGCTGTTACCCCTTTACTGAACTGTAACAGAAGAATATCTCGGAAACGTTCCGATTTCTGCACTTGGTTCTCCATTTTCTAGCGTCCACATCTGCAATCGCTATATCCGAATACCAATAGGTAAACTGAAGTAGCAATAGTGTAGAGTAAATAGAAAATGGCAATCGATAAATAAACCCATAGGAACCGGAATAGCAACATGCGAAACAAAAACTGTACGAACTTATGCACCAACCTAGTAATTAATATTATTTAATGGCTAACACGTGCACTGTCCCATGTGCAGAGACAATAACTGGATTTTCAGTATTATATATAATTATTGACCGACTTTAGAAATTTAATACGCTGACAATCTATTCATTAAGCGCTATAATGTTATGTTAAAGGTTCAACGCAGTAAGTCAAATATAACGGTCATACACAAAGTACATGCTTGGGACAGCCTAACTCACGCCGCGGATATTAACCGGACTATATTCTTTTGATATCTCAGAATGAGAGCACTTACCCACTTCCGACAAAGTTTACCCGTAACTTCAAACCTTCCCAAAGTTTTTAAAGCTGATACACCCCGCCTACCCCCGAAATAATGAAACGAAGGAAGGTTAATGCTTAATAAATTTTCGCTGTTCATCCAGTAAAACCTCATGCATGACGTTTAAATTTATTACTTCTTTACGGTTAGGTCTATCTAATCACAACAGATTTAGCATAGAATACGCGCACATACCACTGAGTGTACCTGCAAACTTATATAACCGTACGATACGTAGTTCAGAAGATGTATTGAGATGTATGTTCACCCAGCTTCTCCTTAAAACGGGGTGCAAATGAGCCACAGAGTATACTCATCCCAAGTTTGACGACGAGAACACTCAGATTTCAACAAACTTTATACATAATTTCAAATTTTTGTAACGTTTTTCATTTGTCTGTGGTGAGTAATCCGAAACTATTGAAACCAACATGACTAGGGTTTTGCGTCTTCAATCATAAACGCCTTATATGGTCAACGTCAAATATTTAACACATTAAATCATTTGTAAAGGAATCACACATCTGAATTAGTTTTATACATGAGAATTCGATTCTTTAAAGAATCTGGACGGAAGGGGATACTTGTGAGAGAGGAATTTGCGTAGATAATCGTTAAAATATAGTACAGCATCAAAATTTGGTGCTTTCATTTGAACAAACATGGTATGGTAACAATGAAGTAACTTCCAGATGGTGTTTACACTTTTGAATCAATATACACAAAAATGGTTCAAATGGCTCTGAGCACTATGCAACTTAACTTCTAAGGTCATCAGTCCCCTAGAACTTAGAACTACTTAAACCTAACTAACCTAAGGACATCACACACATCCATGCCCGAGGCAGAATTCTAACCTGCGACCATAGCGGTCACGTGGTTCCAGACTGAAGCGCCTAGAAGAGCACGGCCACACCGTGCACTAATGACACTACACTACAAATTACACACACACACACACACACACACACACACACACACACACACACACTCTGTCTCTGTACTCTTCCCATCTATTGCCATTTCCTATTTCCTACCTGTCACTATCTCATACTACCCAATCTTGTTTAACCTATGAGTTCACCATTAATGAACTCCGATGAACGGTCGTATTACTAAACGTTTGTTGCATTTCTGTAAAAGGCATTTGTGTATTGTATTTGTGCACTATTTATTAGTATTATTCTTGGATGAAAGCCACACATTATCGTTAAAGTATTCACTTAGCTTTTGTAATCTGTGATTCTAATGTTTATTTTTAACATCAAACATCGGAAGAACAGAAGATCAAATTACATTTTTTCTATAGAATATGTAAGTGAAACATTTGTTTAAATATTGAGATGCGTTGTCTAACACGTAAGCTATGTATTATCTTTGTAATGGTGCTATACCTAAACAAGATGTGATGTTATTTCCAACTTGTAATGTCATCTTTGAAAATGATGTATTTTAGTATAACAGAGTAAACAACATGTAGGATTGCTTCATCGTGATACCCTATACAATAAAAAAAATAAAAATAAAAAAAACCAACTGAAATACTGATGATGAAGCTATGACAACAAAAAAAGCACGCTAATGAAGGGACAGTAAACTGATTTTAGCATTACATTTTTCCACTTACGTTACTGGACTGGTTTTGCCAAAAATGTTCCCTAAGGAAACCATAATACAGAAAACACATTTCTGGTGGGAACATGGGGTTCTCGAAAGTCAAATTGTGAAGCCATGAGTCTGAAACACGCCTTGTTGCACAGCTGTTCAGAAGCTCAACAGACTGCTTTGGTTGAGTCTATTATTTTTTTTTTTATTCCTCCTAGCCGTGTATGAATTTTCTTTTCATCTAAGTGATTCGTTTCACCTACATTTCAGGACCCGTCCTCAATAGCCAACGCTGATTATTTTTCGCAATATTCACACGTACATTAGAATGATTTTGTTCACAGCTATTATATTTGCAGCAAGTGCGGTATATTATTTTTCCCAAAAATATTCCGTCGTCAGCTGCACAAGTGGATTACTTTAATGCTTTAACAGATTTCGACAGATTAATATGTCATCTACCAAAGTTCAGTAATGGCTTATAACACAGGTACCTAGACGCCTATACCTTCGTCAGTGAAGTAATAAGGCTCCAGTTTCAAAAGGCTGTAGGAAGAGAACCACTGCTCAGAATGGCGTCATATTTTAACAGGAATATTATTGACGCAGGGGGAAACGTCAAGGATTAGAAACGTTAAAGAAAATTTTACTAATAGATGGCGAAATAAGCGTCTTAACGAAAGTGGTGTCGGTTAAAAATGGCAGATGACTCCCAATACGAAGGCCACTTTTTAAACTGCAGATTATACTATCCACACTGTTCAATGTGAATGAATGCGCAAGTTCTATAGTCAACAGTTGAGGCATTGTTGGTTAGTTGAGCCCATCCACCACCACAAGCTCGTACAAAAGTGGCTAGGAAAAATAGGCTTTTAATTGTCCTGAGGTCGAAAACCGCATAAAAAGAGTAAGTACATCGGTTTTCTAATTCCCTTAAGGCAGGCGTAAGGCATTTTCAGTGTGCTGTCCACCGTTTTCTGCTGCAAGTTGAAACTGAGAAACAGCATATTCCACAACAGGTCGGAGTGACTCGGGGGCTATGTTCAGAATGCGTTGCGCAATGCGTGCTTTCTTCAAGTCAGCTACGTTCGTCATTGGAGCACTGAACACATCATTCACATAACCCCACAGCCAGAAGTCACACAGATTAAGACCAGCTGATCTAGACGGCCAGACTGTAGAGAAATGTCGGCTGATGCTTCTAGCATTTCCGGAAAACTTCTGCAGCAGTGCGCAGTTTGTGGAGAAGCGCCATCTTGCATGGATACGATTCTACCCACACACCCACACTGTTAAAGGGTTGGAAAGACGTTGGTGCAAACCAGTGCCTATACAGGTGACAGTGTTTGTAGGACTCGTCTCCTAGAAGAAAAACGGCCCATTTTAAACAATATTCCGTAACTGCAATCGATTTCCTATCAAATGGCCATTCAACTCTTTTTTTCCCTCCAATTTTCAAGTGGGATAAAAGACAGGGGTAGCTGGGAGTTTCCCAGAAGTTAATAGTTTGCATAGTTAATTAACTAGTCAATCAAGCTGATATTAAGTACTTGTATCGGTGAGGGAAGTTCCCAGAAAGGTAAAAGGGAGGGGAGGGGTAGGGGTTTCTCTCAAATACTGGTTAGGCCAGTATTACAGTTTGTCAAACAAGTTTGTCAAAGAAGTTAGTCAAACAAGTTTATCAAACAAGTTTGTCAAACATGTTTGTCGAACAAATCTGTCAAATAAGTTTGTCCAACAAATTTGTCAACCCACTTTGACAAACAAGTATGTCAGACAAGTTTGTCAAAACAGTTTGTCAAACAACTAAGATTCCTTGCTACAGGAGAGGGTTAGGTTAGGTTAGCTTAGGTTAGGTCTCCAATCTTCTTAATCTATTTTCGTATTCAGGGTGCCTCATGTTGTAAAGCGCCTCATCAGCGTCATACATCTCTATCAATTTTGTAGTTGTCGACACACACAAAATGTATTTACTGGCATTGTCGTACAACTACAGACGACAGAACGCTGCAGTGATAATGTTAGCGCTCCATGTGGTAACATGTCACATTGCAGTGAGCAGAAGACAAGCGAGTTCTTTGATCAAATCTACAGCGAGGCCCTAGATTTGATCAAATATTAGACGACATTTGACAAAGTTCCCTATTATACCATCAAATACCTTTGACAAAGGGTTTTGACAAAGGGTTTTGACGAACTGTTTTGACGAACTGTTTTGACAAACTGCTTTGACGAACTGTTTTGACGAACTGTTTTGATGAACTGTTTTGACAAACTGTTTTGACAAACTGTTTTGACAAACTGTTTTGACAAACTGTTCTGACAAACTTGTTTTGCCAAACTTGTTCTGACAAACTTATTTGACAAAATTGTTTTGCAAACTGGTTTTGACAAACTTGTTTTGACAAACTTGTTTTGACAAACTTGTTTTGACAGACTTGTTTTGACAAACTTGTTTTGACAAACTTGTTTTGACAAACTTGTTTTGACAAACTTGTTTTGACAAACTGTTTTGACAAACTGTTTTGACAAACGGTTTTTGACAAAACAGTAAATGAGAAAACAGTTTTTGACACAACATTTTTTGTCAAAACAGTTTTTGTCAAAACATTTTTTGTCAAAACAGTTTTTGTCAAAACAGTTTTTGTCAAAACAGTTTTTGCCAAAACAGTTTTGTCAAATCAGTTTTTGTCAAAACAGTTGGTCAAAACAGTTGGTGAAAACAGTTCATCAAAACAGATCGTCAAAACAGTTCGTCAAAACAGTTCGTCAAAACAGTTCGTCAAAACCCTTTGTCAAAACCCTTTGTCAAGGGTATTTGATGGTATAATAGGGAACTTTGTCAAATGTCATCCAATATTTGATCAAATCTAGGGCCTTGCTGTAGATTTGATCCAAGAAGTCGCTTGTTTTCTGCTCACTGCAATGTGACATGTTACCACATGTAGCGCTTACATCATCACTGCAGCGTTCTGTCGTCTGTAGTTGTACGACATTGCCAGTAAATACAATTGGTGTGTGTCGACAACTACAAAATTGATAGAGATGTATGACGCTGATGAGGCGCTTTACAACGTGAGGCACCATGAATACAAAAATAGATTAGGAAGATTGGAGACCTAACCTAAGCTAATCTAACCTAACCCTCTCCTGTAGCAAGGAATCTCAGTGTTACAGTGAGAATGTCTTCTGCAAATTTAGCAGTTCTCAAGTGAGTATTGTGATTTGTGATGTGAGGACACACTTCACTGAGCACATACAGAGATGTATGCTCATCCATTCTTTAGTAATTGATGTACGACGTGACGTCCTCCACTATAAGCTCACGCAACAAGTTTTGTTGAACGCTTTTATCGTATCATCATAAAACCCACAGCTTCACCCAGGTATGTTTCCTTTTTTCCCCTGCTTCTCTTCCGCATGTGCACACAGTGCAATTGTGGTACATGCAACTGCTGCAGTTAATAACAAGTTGTTGTTGTCAGCCATCTTGAACTTTGACGAAAAATATGATGACAGTGTAATACCCCTTCTACCACTACATCAAAGATCTTGGTCAAATATATTTGATGGAGTATTTGATCACATCTTTGATCAAATCTTTGACAAAGAAATTTGATAGTGCAGTACTGGCCCTAACCCCAGGGAGTCATGACCCACTTAGCAGAACGATAGGTTAAGAATCTGTCAATCGAAATGACAGATGAATCCAGGGGGTCATAATCTTAGCAGAAGAATGGGTTAAGAACCTCTCAATCAAAAAAGGACAATAGTTTGCCCCCTGAATGTACACTTCCTCCTGATGTAGACAACCTGCACTAGCAAATTGCGCTGATTCTCTGTGTGCCCCCCTACGATTTCGTCAACCCGCACCACACAGTCAACTTTGCAGAAAGAGGGGGTTTTGGTTGATGTAAATGCGGTTTTTTCGTTACATACATTCTGAAAGTCTGCGTATTGACATGTACTTGGGGATACAAATGGGACTCGACTGCCCACAGAATGTTCCATGGCCATTTGCTATCAATTTCCATGCGAACAAGACATTTCAGAGTGAACGTTTGTCTGGCTGGCATGTCAGCAGCAAGCAGCTCCTGAACATGGGCAATTTTGTACGGACAGCAATGCAGCATGTTTCGTAGGATGTTACAAACCATACTCACAGGTGTGTCCAGCGTTCGCACAACTTCCCATTCACTGCGTGTTCGCACACCACCTCTCGATCCCTGCTGCAGTGCTGCGCCAAATCTTCGTCAGACGTCAGATCAACCACCTGCTTTCCTCCCTCTAGCACATTTCACTTCAGAAGGTCTTTTCGACTTTTGTAATAATTTTCTCTAGACCCTTAGCAGTCATCAAACAATGCCTTTTTTCATAACCCATAATTTTCCCCCCTTCTTGCAGCGGTGTACCGTAGGTCTCTAGAAGAGCGTAGCGTTCCAAAGGATTGGAAAAGAGCACAGGTCATCCCGTTTTCAAGAAGGGACGTCTATCAGATGTGCAGAACTATAGACCTATATCTCTAACGTCGATCAGTTGTCGAATTTTGAGTATAATGACTTTTCTGGAGACTAGAAATCTACTCTGTAGACGATCGTGTGAAACCCAGCTCGCGCTATTCGTCCACGGGACTCAGAGGACCATAGACACGGGTTCCCAGGTAGATGCCGTATTTCTTGACTTCCGCAAGGCGTTCGATACAGCTCCCCACAGTCGTTTAATGAACAAAGTAAGAGCATATGGACTATCAGACCAATTGTGTGATTGGATTGAAGAGTTCCTAGATAACAGAACGCAGCATGTCATTCTCAATCGAGAGAACTCTTCCGAAGTAAGAGTGATTTCAGGTGTGCCGCAGGGGACTGTCGTAGGACCCTTGCTATTCACAATATACATAAATGACCTTGTGGATGACATCGGAAGTTCACTGAGGCTTTTTGCGGATGATGCTGTGGTATATCTAGAGGGTGTAACAGTGGAAATTTGTACTGAAATGCAGGAGGATCTGCAGCGAATTGACTCATGGTGATTGAATCTCAATGTAGACAAGTGTAATGTGCTGCGAATAGATAGAAAGATAGATCCCTTATCATTTAGCTACAAAATAGCAGGTCAGCAACTGGAAGCAGTTAATTCCATAAATTATCTGGGTGTAGGCATTAGGAGTGATTTAAAATGGAATGATCATATAAAGTTGATCGTCAGTAAAGCAGATGCCAGACTGAGATTCATAGGAAGAATCGTAAGGAAAAGCAATCCGAAAACAAAGGAAGTAGGTTACAGTACGCTTGTTCGCCCACCTCTTGAATACTGCTCAGCAGTGTGGGATCCGTACCAGATAGGGTTGATAGAAGAGAGAGAGAAGATCCAACGGAGAGCAGCGTGCTTCATTACAGGATCATTTAGTAACCGCGAAAGCGTTACGGAGATGATCGATAAACTCCACTGGACGACTCTGCAGGAGAAACGCTCAGTAGCTCGTTACGGGCTTTTGTTGAAGTTTCGAGAACATACCTTCACCGAGGAGTCAAGCAGTGTATTGCTCCCTCCTACGTATATCTCGCGAAGAGACCACGAGGATAAAATCAGAGAGAGTAGAGACCACACAGAAGCATACCGACAATCCTTCTTTCCACGAACAATACGAGACTGGAATAGAAGGGAGAACCGATAGGGTACCCTCCGCCACACACCGTCAGGTGGCTTGCGGAGTATGTATATAGATGTAGATGTGGAACGTTAAGTGTCCAGAACTTCTGTAGCGATACTGGAGCGCAGTAACCGTTCCTGTGAAAGATTTTTAGCAGTAGCACGCGATCCTTCATTGAGACAGTCTTGTTGGACGCCTCGTGCGCAAACCGAGAAATAGCCATGTGCCGGGTGTCTACCAGTGTGCATATTCTGACGCTCATGGTGCCATTCATTGGTGAAACTTTCGTTACTTATTTTTTAGTTCCATGACTTTTCGATCTGTGTAAATAATACACTGTTCAAACTTGACATTATTCTCAGCTGTGGTTCTCTTTCTACAATGTCTCGAGTGAGCCAAAACGATGTTGTTCGGACATAGAGGAGATACAGAGAGACAGGAACTGTCGATCACATGCCTCGCTCAGGCCGCCCAAGGGCTACTACAGCAGTGGATGACCGCTACCTACGGATTATAGATCGGAGGAATCCTGACAGCAACGACACCATGTTGAATAGTGTTTTTCGTGCAGTAACAGGACGTCGTGTTACGACTCAAACTGTGCGCAATAGGCTGCATGGAGCGCAACTTCACTCCCGATGTCCATGACCAGGTCCATCTTTGCAACGAGGACACCGTGCAGCGCAGTACAGTTGGGCCCAACAACGAGGCAAATGGACCATTCAGGATTGGCATCACGTTCTCTTCACCGATGAGTGTCGCATATGCCTTCAACCAGACAATCGTCGTATTTGGAGGCAACCTTGTCAGGCTGAACGCCTTAGACACTGTCCAGCGAGTGCAGCAAGGTGGAAGTTCCCTGCTGCTTTGGGGTGGCATTATGTGGGTCCGACATACGCCGCTGGTGGTCACGGAACGCACCGAAATGGCTGTACAATACGTGAATGCCATCCTACGAACGATAGTGCAACCGTATGGGCAGCATATTGGACTTCATGGACGGCATTTCTCGCCCCCATCGTGCTCATCTTGTGAATGACTTCCTTCAGGATAACGACATCGCTCGACTAGAGTGGCCAGCATGTTCTCCAAACATGAACCCTATCGAACATGCCTGGCATAGATTGAAAAGGGCTGTTTATGGACGACGTGACCCACCAACCACTCTGTGGCATCTACGCCGTATCGCCGTTGAGGAGTGGGGCAATCTGGACCAATAGTGCCTTGATGAACTTGTTGATAGTCTGCCACGACGAATACAGGCATACATCCTTGCAAGAGGACCTGCTACAGAGTATTAGAGGTACCGGTGCGTACAGCAATCTGCACCACCACCTCTTAAGGTCTCGCTTTACGGCGGTACAACATGCAAAGTGTGATTTTCATGAGCAATAAATGATGTTTATGTTGATCTCTATTCCAATTTTCTGTACAGGTTCAGGTACTCTCAGAACCGAGGTATGCAAAACTTTCTTTGATGTGTGTATGAAGCTGGTGACAAAGGATTAGAAATTGGAGGAAGAAGAGTAGGATGCTTAAGATTTGCTGATGACATGGTCCTTCTAGCCACAGGGGAAAAAGAATTACAGGATTTGATGGACACCATTGCAACTAACGGAAAAAATATGGAATGAAAATTAATACAAAATAAACAAAATTATTGGCAATAGGAGGAAATAGGGAAATAAAAATTGTGCTGAATGGAGAAACACTAGAACAGGTGCAAAATTTTAAGTATCTTGGAAGTAGGATAGACACCGACTCGACGTGCACCACAGAAATTGAAACAAGGATAGCAATGGCAAAAGAGGCGTTTTATAAGAAAAGGAGAATCTTCTGCAGCGGTCTGGACAGAGAACTCAGACAGAGACTCACAAAATGTCTTGTATGCAGTGTTCTTCTATATGGCGCTGAAACATGGACTATGAGGAAAAAAGACAGAGAAAGGCTGGAGGCTTTTGAGATCTGGACATGGCGGAAGATGGAAAGAATAAGTTGGATGGACAGAGTAAAAAATGAAGAGGTACTGAGAAGAGTGGGAGAGAAACGACAGTTACTAGATGTAATAAAGAGAAGAAAAAGAAATTGGATTGGGTATATTTTAAGAAAGAATGACGGACTGATAAAAACAGTTTTAGAAGGTTATGTAGAAGGGAAAAGGAAGCGAGGAAGGAAGAGATTCCAGATACCGGATGACATGATGGATGGTACAACATACAGCAGCCTTAAGAAGGAAGCAATGGATCGCAGAAAATGGAGAGGCAAAGGACCTGCTAATATAGCAGATAACTGATGATGATGAAGCTGGTGCTCGTAATGTTTAGGCTAATCAGTGTATGTTCTTTGCATGTTTGTCCGTCCGCAGCATTTTCGCTTTAGCAAATCTCTCATATGCACACCGTGCTTCTGGAGGGAAGGAGCTCGAAAATAAATAAGCAGACGAATGTTAGAGATTGTTCAGGGGCAGCTCCATCAATATGGCACGCGCTGGCCTGCATGTTATTGTGATACCGCGTTAGGCGGAGAGGCAATTTCGCAGCTAATCTGCACGGCGTTCTCCATTTCCGATGGCTGAACGGCGACGGCCGACCGCCGGCTAGGCTCGGCTTGGCTCGGCTCGGCTCCTGTTTCAGCTAGCGGCGCCGAGGCCCCCCCCCACCTAGTAGCGGTGGAAGGAAATCACTCGGCTCCGGCCGATCCACCCCTCCCCACTTCTGGCGATAAGCAGCCCGGCCCCTGGGGGCGAAAAAATTAATTACCAATGCAGCGCACGTAGCCCCCACTGCGTGGACTGTTATTTATATTGCCAGAATCAGCAGCGCCCGAAGCTGCTCAACTGGAAAGGCTGCCAGGCGAGCGAGGGTCCAGCTTCGACAAAGCGAAGGTAGCTGCGGGCGACAGAATGTCCGGGGTGAGAGGGGGCAGTTCCTTACCTAAACGTTCGTAACTCAGTTGTAGAATTCCTATTGGGGTAGAGGCCAATAGTAAACATGAATAAAATATACTAATGTGACAGTGACGTCTAACTACCACCAACTACTGAATCAACTTGTATTTACTGTAAATTATCTCAAGATGGAAATTAGATCATATTGAACAAATCATGAATGAAAACAAACTAAACAATTTGTACACTGTTCTTAGACATACTATACTGGTAAGATTGGCTCTCAGCTCTTAATGTTAATTGATTGGCGACTCCATGTTGATGTGAAGTTAGATTTAATTATGCCCCTGGATAAGCAAATGGTAAATGCGATCTGAATGCATTCCTATAATCTCTTTTGTGTCTGAAATAATACGTACTTCAGACACCACCACCGAGAAACTAACCAAACAACATGCAAAAAGACAAATAACCAATAAAGAATCGTAAGCAGAACTGCACCGATGCTCAGTGGATGGCAAGAACACGATCCAACAACTATTTCTGAACTTTACTGCCGCTGCTGCAAGTTTTACAATACCGTCTACCAGCGTGCTGGCTCCGTCGATACTGTTGGGGCGACGACTGCAGCTGCATAGTCGCTGAATTACGACGAGTCTATCAAATATCTTGAGCAGAATAAACTACGCAGAAACTACTAATACCACAAGGCCTATATTTCCTCTAAATGGTATACAATGCATTCAAGACTGGCTCAACAACCCTTAAAGCCGTCGGCACACGGACCGTGCTGTCGAACGTTAACGTTGAGCGTGCCAAGTTCAACGTGCTGCTGAACGCTCACGGACGATGCGACTCGTGCGTACGGTACGTGGGCCCCAACGTGGTATACACGATCCCAGCGCACTCCAGCGGCAGTTGAGAGATGCTTCTGGTTCGTAAATCACACTGTTTAGTCAACGGGCGCGCTTAAAATTCCCACGTTAGCTATATTAAAACGCACATTTCCTCCATCGTCCACGAAAAGGAAAGTACCATGTCCAGTCAATAAGGGCACAGGATTATAAAAGTTCCATTACAAACTGTGCATTACAAATTTGGAATACTTCTCCGCATGAGATAAACATTACTTCAGCATTCCCACATTTTAGTAAAACCCCAAGGTCAGTCTTACTTGATCACTGTTCCTACCTAGTAGCAGAATCTTTGCAACGCGTGAATTACGAAGCGTAAAAGAAAAAGGAGCAAAATATCTTTATACAAGTAGCGCAAGCTGTCCTGTAGATCAAGCCAATCGAACAAAGTCACCCCTCAAAAAAAGATGAACTTGTATTTACATAATATGAAATATTATAGTTTATACTTATATTAAAGTATCAAAACCTAATAAAAACGCGAATGTTACGAAAAAAAATTGGTTGTGTCAGGACGCGAACCACCGCCCCCAACAAAAAAAAACTCCGTGTAGGACAGAGACGCTATTCATTACGCTAAACCAACATCACACCTTTCGTTTTAAATCGTAGTATTTTACCACTTGCTAAAAACCTTAATCGTAGTTATGTTACTAACTGAAATTTAATTATAACAAATTTTACCATGAACAATGGGTTTTGGGTGGACCTTCAGTGTGTTGCTACCTTCAAATAGCCTACTGTCATTATACGCAAGTTACAATAGATCTTTTGCCACGACTATGATGTTTCTCGTTATTTTATTGGAACGAATCACACAGTTAACAACTGGTTTTGCAGGATTCTCGATTTTCTGGTGCTCGGATCGGTATATATACATATAGGCTTGAAATGAATGCCAATATGGCGCCTCACTGTACTGAAGGGAGACGGCGTGCATGTGACGTAGGTGGCGTTGCGCCATCTCATTGGTCAACGCTCAGTCGCACGCTCAGAATATCTGACAAGCCAGATGTTGCTCTGCACGTTCGGAAAGACTACCGAACGTGCTATTCCACGCTATGACGTCAGAAACTCGGCACGCTCAACGCTCAACATTCGGATGCACGGTCCGTGTGCCGACGGCTTTAAGGTGCAGCCCAGTGTGTCTTGTACTAACGTGCAGTACCAGTATGATAGCTCTGTGCACTGGTTGACTACGTTCAATGGTGACTGCCGGCCTATAAGGCGGAATCAACTGCAATTATACAGGGTTATTACAAATGATTGAAGCGATTTCACAGCTCTACAATAACTTTTTTATTTGAGATATTTTCAAAATGCTTTGCACACACATACAAAAACTCACAAAGTTTTTTTAGGCTTTCACAAATGTTCGATATTTGCCCCTTTAGTGATTCGGCAGACATCAAGCCGATAATGAAGTTCCTCCCACACTCGGCGCAGCATCTCCCCATCAATCAGTTCGAAAGCAACGTTGATGCGACCTCGCAGTTCTGACACGTTTCTTGGTAGAGGAGGTTTAAACACTGAATCTTTCACATAACCCCAGAGAAAGAAATCGCATGGGGTTAAGTCGGGAGAGCGTGGAGAGCATGACATGAATTGCTGATCATGATCCCCACCACGACCGATCCATCGGTTTTCCCATCTCCTGTTTAATAAATGCCGAACATCATGATGGAAGTGAGGTGGAGCACCATCCTGTTGAAAGATGAAGTCGGCGCTGTCGGTCTCCAGTTGCGGCATGAGCCAATTTTCCGCGGGCTACGCGTGAAAATTGCCCGCACGCGTTCAACCGTTTCTTCGCTCACTGCAGGCCGACCCATTGATTTCCCCTTACAGAGGCATCCAGAAGCTTTAAACTGCGCATACCATCGCCGAATGGAGATAGCAGTTGGTGGATCTTTGTTGAACTTCATCCTGGAGTGTCGTTGCACTGTTATGACTGACTGATGTGAGTGCATTTCAAGCACGACATACGCTTTCTCGGCTCCTGTCGCCATTTTGTCTCACTGCGCTCTCGAGCGCTCTGACGGCAGAAACCTGAAGTGCGGCTTCAGCCGAACTAAACTTGATGAGTTTTTCTACGTATCTGTAGTGTGTCGTGACCATATGTCAATGAATGGAGCTACAGTGAATTTATGAAATCGCTTCAATCATTTGTAATAGCCCTGTACTAGTAGTCAATGCAAAGCATATCGTGGACGCTGATGTCCTACTGTAGCTGCAGACTCCAGATCGTACACAGCACAGTATTCTGAATATAAGTCCCTCTCTCAGAGCTGCCGAACTTTGCGACTGTCCTGTTTCACGGAGCAAAACGCTCTCCTCACCTGCCTTGCTGTACCCGATGCTCTTGCGACAATCTTGCTGCCAAACTCTAATCAGGCTATCCCGATGCTGCAGAGGCCTCCCACCTCTCCCTCGCGGAGTGATACAATTTCTCCACCTGTCTAAAAATTTCTCTGTTCAAACAGCAGGCGTTGACCCTCCGCGTTTCCTGCACTTTCTTATAAACTGCTAAAACATCGCTCGACCTGGCGGCGCCAGTGCGTACGCTGGACGCTCTCTGTCTGCTCGACGTTTCCCCTCTCTCTCTCACCTGGCACCCGGCGGTGTTCCATTGTTTTCGAAATGACGTAACTGCAAATCGTCACAATGGACGCATTTCTCTGGGGAACGTTTACATTTACCTTCTGGCAGTTAAAGTGGCGTGATGAGCCTTGCGGGCGCACCACTCTGTACGTGATATAAGCATCTAAGTTGTTGCAGTCGACAAGTAAGGAGCACAGCAAGTCAAGTTTTAGTTTTTGAAAACTCGATTTTTGGTCGCTTTTGCTGCCTTGTAGTTGACCTAGGACCTTAAGATTTGGCACGAACCGAGCTCTGGCAGCCACATTACACAAGAAAAAGCGAGAAGTGGTAATGTGTAGAAAAAACCGCAGAAAATCTTACGTTTAATACATTTGTTTTCGAAATGACGTAACTGCAAATCGTCACAATGGACGCATTTCTCTCGGAAACGTTTACATTTATCTTCTGGCAGTTAAAGTGACGTGATGAGCCTTGCGGGCGCACCACTCTGTAAGTAATATAAGCATCTAAGTTGTTGCAGTCGACAAGTAAGGAGCACAGCTGGTCAAGTTTTAGTTTTTGAAAACTCAATTTTTGGCCGCTTTTGCTGCCTTGTAGTTGACCTAGGACCTTAAGATTCGGCACGAACCGAGTTGCGGCAGCCACATTACACAAGAAAAAGCGAGAAGTGGTAATGTGTAGAAAAAACCGCAGAAAATCTTACGTTTAATACATTTGTTTTCGAAATGACGTAACTGCAAATCGTCACAATGGACGCATTTCTCTCGGAAACGTTTACATTTATCTTCTGGCAGTTAAAGTGACGTGATGAGCCTTGCGGGCGCACCACTCTGTAAGTAATATAAGCATCTAAGTTGTTGCAGTCGACAAGTAAAGCCGGCCGAAGTGGCCGTGCGGTTAAAGGCGCTGCAGTCTGGAACCGCAAGACCGCTACGGTCGCAGGTTCGAATCCTGCCTCGGGCATGGATGTTTGTGATGTCCTTAGGTTAGTTAGGTTTAACTAGTTCTAAGTTCTAGGGGACTAATGACCTCAGCAGTTGAGTCCCATAGTGCTCAGAGCCATTTGAGCCATTTTCGACAAGTAAGGAGCACAGCTGGTCAAGTTTTAGTTTTTGAAAACTCAATTTTTGGCCGCTTTTGCTGCCTTGTAGTTGACCTAGGACCTTAAGATTTGGCACGAACCGAGCTCTGGCAGCCACATTACACAAGAAAAAGCGAGAAGTGGTAATGTGTAGAAAAAATGGTCAGTATAGCAGAATGCGGGCGGGCGTTGTCATGGAGTAGTATGACTTAGTCTGCCTGTTCGTTGATCTCCGAGTGCATCTGCAAGGCGTCTCAGTTGTTAACAGTAAACGTCAGCGGTGATGCTTTACACCTGGTGGAAGAGATAAGCAGTACATCACACCGCCGCTGTTCCACCAGATACATAACTTTATCTTTTATGGATGCGCACAGGTCTTCGTATGGGGACATGCTGCTTTGTTTGAGGTCAACCATTCGTTTCTTTTCCTTATGTTAGCGTAAAGACACATCTTCTTGTCACCAGTTACGAGACACGATAGGAACGGTCTGTGTTATTCAGGAGCCAATTGATGACAAGCAAGCAGAGATTCACATATGGCCGCCGGCTCATTTTTGTCGGCTTACAGTATGCGGTACCCATACATCCGATTTTTCGAACCTTCCCGATTGCGAACAAATGTCGCACGATGGTGGAACGATCACTGTTCATCAGAGTGACGTGAATCACTGTGGATTAATGTGTTTAAACGACCTTCATCAATCCTTGACTGTCTTCCTGAACGTGTGAAGTCACTAACGTCAGAACGATGCTCCTTAAAACGACAAAACCATTTTGTTGGCGTACTCTGTCCAGTGGCATTATCCCCATAAATGACGCAAACATTGGTATCTGCCTCCGCTGCTGTTACCCCTTTACTGAACTGTAACAGAAGAATATCTCGGAAACGTTCCGATTTCTGCACTTGGTTCTACATTTTCTAGCGTCCACATCTGCAATCGCTATATCCGAATACCAATAGGTAAACTGAAGTAGCAATAGTGTAGAGTAAATAGAAAATGGCAATCGATAAATAAACCCATAGGAACCGGAATAGCAACATGCGAAACAAAAACTGTACGAACTTATGCACCAAAATAGTAATTTATATTATTTAATGGCTAACACGAGCACTGTCCCATGTGCAGAGACAATAACTGGATTTTCCGTATTATATACAATTATTGACCGACTTTAGAAATTTAAAACGCTGACAATCTATTCATTAACCGCTATAATGTTATGTTAAATGTTCAACGCAGTAAGTCAAATATAACGGTCATACACAAAGTACATGCTTGGGACAGTCTAACTCACGCCGCGGATATTAACCGGACTATATTCTTTTGATATCTCAGAATGAGAGCACTTACCCACTTCCAACAAAGTTTACCCGTAACTTCAAACCTTCCCAAAGTTTTTAAAGCTGATACACCCCACCTACCCCCGAAATAATGAAACGAAGGAAGGTTAATGCTTAATAAATTTTCGCTGTTCATCCAGTAAAACCTCATGCATGACGTTTAAATTTATTACTTCTTTACGGTTAGGTCTATCTAATCACAACAGATTTTGCATAGAATACGCGCACATACCACTGAGTGTACCTGCAAACTTATATAACCGTACGATACGTAGTTCAGAAGATATATTGAGATGTATGTTCAGCCAGCTTCTCCTTAAAACGGGGTGCAAATGAGCCACAGAGTATACTCATCCCAAGTTTGACGACGAGAACACTGATTTCAACAAACTTTACACATAATTTCAAATGTTTTGTAACGTTTTTCATTTGTCTGTGGTGAGTAATCCGAAACTATTGAAACCAACATGACTAGGGTTTTGCGTCTTCAATCATAAACGCCTTATATGGTCAACGTCAAATATTTAACACATTAAATCATTTGTAAAGGAATCACACATTTGAATTAGTTTTATACATGAGAGTTCGATTCTTTAAAGAATCTGGACGGAGGGGGATACTTGTGAGAAAGGAATTTGCGTAGATAATCGTTAAAATATAGTACAGCATCAAAATTTGGTGCTTTCATTTGAACAAACATGGTATGGTAACAATAAAGTAACTTCCAGATGTTGTTTACACTTTTGAATCAATATACATAAAAATGGTTCAAATGGCTCTGAGCACTATGCGACTTAACTTCTGAGGTCATCAGTCCCCTAGAACTTAGAACTACTTAAACCTAACTAACCTAAGGACATCACACACATCCATGCCCGAGGCAGGATTCTAACCTGCGACCATAGCGGTCACGTGGTTCCAGACTGAAGCGCCTAGAAGAGCACGGCCACACCGTGCACTGATGACACTACACTACAAATTACACACACACACACACACACACACACACACACACACACACACACACGCACACACACACACACACACACACTGTCTCTGTACTCTTCCCATCTATTGCCATTTCCTATTTCCTACCTTTCACTATCTCATACTACCTAATCTTGTTTAACCTATGAGTTCACCATTAATGAACTCCGATGAACGGTCGTATTACTAAACGTTTCTTGCATTTCTGTAAAAGGCATTTGTGTATTGTATTTGTGCACTATTTATTAGTATTATTCCTGGATGAAAGCCACACATTATCGTTAAAGTATTCACTAAGCTTTTGTAATCTGTGATTCTAATGTTTATTACATTTTTCCACTTACGTTACTGGACTGGTTTTGCCAAAAATGTCCCCTAAGGTAACCATAATACAGAAGACACGTTTCTGGTGGGAACATGGGGTTCTCAAAAGTCAAATTGTGAAGCCATGAGTCTGAAACACGCCTTATAGCACAGCTGTTCAGAAGCTCAACAGACTGCTTTGGTTGAGTCTATTATTTTTTTCATTCCTCCTAGCCGTGTATGAATTTTCTTTTCATCTAAGTGATTCGTTTCACCTACATTTCAGGACCCGTCCTCAATAGCCAACGCTGATTATTTTTCGCAATATTCACATGTACATTAGAACGATTTTGTTCACAGCTATTATATTTGCAGCAAGTGCGGTATATTATTTTTCCCAAAAATATTCCGTCGTCAGCTGCACAAGTGGATTAGTTTATTGCTTTAACAGGTTTCGACAGATTAATATGTCATCTGCCGAAGTTCAGGAATGGCTTATAACACAGGTACGCAGACGCCTATAACTTCGTCAGTGAATTAATAAGGCTCCAGTTTCAAAAGGCTGTAGGAAGAGAACCACTGCTCAGAATGGCGTCATATTTTAACAGGAATATTATTGACGCAGGGGAAAACGTCAAGGATTTAAAAACGTTAAAGAAAATTTTACTTATAGATGGTGAAATAAGCGTCTTAACGTAAGTGGGGTCGGTTAAAAATGGCAGATGACTCACAATACGAAGGCCATTTTTTAAACTGCAGATTATACTATCCACACTGTTCATTGTGAAAGAATGCGCAAGTTCTATGGTCAACAGTTAAGGCATGGTTGGTTAGTTGAGCCCATCCACCACCACAAGGTCGTACAAAAGTGGCTAGGAAAAATAGGCTTTTAATTGTCCTGAGGTCGAAAACCGCATAAAACGAGTAAGGACATCGGTTTTCTAATTCCCTTAAGGCAGGCGCAAGACATTTTCAGTGTGCTGTCCACCGTTTTCTGCTGCAAGTTGAAACTGAGAAACAGCATATTCCACAACAGGTCGGATTGTCTCGGGGGCTATGTTCAGAATGCGTTGCGGAATGCGTGCTATCTTCAAGTCAGCTACGTTCGTCATTGGAGCACTGAACACATCATTCACATAACCCCACAGCCAGAAGTCACACAGATTAAGACCAGCTGATCTGGACGGCCAGACTGTAGAGAAATGGCGGCTGATACTTCTAGCATTTCCGGAAAACTTCTGCAGCAGTGTGCAGTTTGTGGAGAAGCGCCATCTTGCATGGATACCATTCTACCCACACACACACTCTGTTGAAGGGTTGGAGAGACGTTGGTGCAAACCAGTGCCTGTACAGGTAACAGTGTTTGTAGGACTCGTCTCCTCGAAAAAACACGGCCCTTTTTAAACAATATTCCGTAACTGCAATCGATTTCCTATCAAATGGCCAACCAACTCAGTTCTTCCCGCCAATTTTCAGGTGGGATAAAAGACAGGGGTAGTTGGGGGTTTCCCAGAAGTTAATAATTTCCATAGTTAATTAACTAGTCAATCAAGCTGATATTAAGTGCTTGTATTGGTGAGGGAAATTCCCAGAAAGGTAAAAGGTTGGGGAGGGGTAGGGGTTTCTCTCAATTACTGGTTAGGCCAGTATTACAGTGTCAGACAAGTTTGTCAAAGAAGTTTGTCAAATAAGTTTGTCAAAAAAGTTTGTCAAACGAGATCGTCAATCAAATTTGTCTAACAAGTTTGTCAAACAAGCTTGTCAAACAAATTTGTCAAACAAGATTATCAAACAAGTTTATCAAAAATGTTTGTCAAAACAGTTTGTCAAAACAGTTTGTCAAACAACTAAGATTCCTTGCTACAGGAGAGGGTTAGGTTATGTTAGCTTAGGTTAGGTCTACAATCTTCTTAATCTATTTTTGTATTCAGGGTGCCTCACGTTGTAAAGCGCCTCATCAGCGTCATACATCTCTATCAATTTTGTAGTTGTCGACACACACCAATTGTTTTTACTGGCAATGTCGTACAACTACAGACGACAGAACGCTGCAGTGATGATGTTAGCGCGCCATGTGGTAACATGTCAAATTGCAGTGAGCAGAAGACAAGCGAGTTCTTTGATCAAATCTACAGTGAGGCCCTAGATTTGATCAAATATTGGACGACATTTGACAAAGTTCCCTATTATACCATCAAATACCTTTGACAAAGGGGTTTGACAAAGGGTTTTGATGAACTGTTTTGACGAACTGTTTTGACAAACTGTTTTGATGAACTGTTTTGACAAATTGTTTTGACAAACTGATTTGACGAACTGTTTTGACAAACTGTTTTGACAAACTGTTTTGACAAACTGTTTTCACAAACTGTTTTGACAAACTGTTTTGACAAACTATTTTGACAAACTATTTTGACAAACTGTTTTGACAAACTGTTTTGACAAACTGTTTTGACAAACTGTTTTGACAAACTGTTTTCACAAACTGTTTTCACAAACTGTTTTCACAAACTACTTTCACAAACCGTTTTGACAAACTCTTTGACAAACATGTTTTGACAAACTTGTTTTGACAAACATGTTTTGACAAACTTGTTTTGACAAACTTAATTTGACGAACTTGTTTTGACAAACTTGTTTTGACAAACCTGTTTTGACAGACTTGTTTTGACAAACTTGTTTTGACGAACTTGTTTTGACGAACTTGTTTTGACGAACTTGTTTTGGCACAATTGTTTTCACGAACTTGTTTTGACGAACTTGTTTAGACGAACTTGTTTTGACAAACTGTTTTGACAAACTGTTTTGACAAACTGTTTTGACAAACTGTTTTGACAAACTGTTTTTGACAAACTTGTTTTGACGAACTTGTTTTGGCGAACTTGTTTTGTCGAACTTGTTTTGTCGAACTTGTTTTGGCGAACTTGTTTTCACGAACTTGTTTTGACGAACTTGTTTAGACGAACTTGTTTTAGACGAACTTGTTTTGACGAACTTGTTTTAGACGAACTTGTTTTGACGAACTTGTTTTGACAAACTGTTTTGACAAACTTGTTTAGACAAACTTGTTTTGACAAACTTGTTTTGACAAAATGTTTTGACAAACTTTTTTGACAAACTATTTTGACAAACTGTTTTGACAAACTGTTTTCACAAACTATTTTCACAAACTGTTTTCACAAACTATTTTCACAAACTGTTTTCAAAACTGTTTTGACAAACTGTTTTGACAAACTGTTTTGACAAACTGTTTTGACAAACTGTTTTGACAATTTGTTTTGACAAACTTGTTTTGACAAACTTGTTTTGATTTGATCAAATCTAGGGCCTCGCTGTAAATTTGATCCAAGATGTCGCTGGTCTTCTGCACACTGCAATGTGACACGTTACCACATGGAGCGCTAACATCATCACTGCAGCGTTCTGTCGCCTGTAGTTGTACAACATTGCCAGTAAATACAATTGGTGTGTGTCGACAACTACAAAATTGATAGAGATGTATGACGCTGATGAGGTGCTTTACAACGTGAGGCACCCTGAATACAAAAATAGATTAGGAAGATTGGAGACCTAACCTAAGCTAACCTAACCTAACCCTCTCCTGTAGCAAGGAATCTTAGTGTTACAGTGAGCCTGTCTTCTGCAGATGTAGCAGTTCTTAAGTGAGTATTGTGATTTGTGACGTGAGGACACACTTCACTGAGCACATACAGAGATGTATGCTCATCCATTCTTTAGTAATTGATGTACGACGTGACGTCCTCCACTATAAGCTCACGCAACAAGTTTTGTTGAAAGCTTTTATCGTTTCATCACAAAACCCACAGCTTCACCCAGGTATGTTTCCCTTTTTCCCCTGCTTCTCTTCCGCATGTGCACACAGTGCAATTGTGGTACATGCAACTGCTGCAGTAATAACAAGTTGTTGTTGTCAGCCCTCTTGAACTTTGACGAAAAATATGATGACAGTGTAATACCCCTTCTACCACTACATCAAAGATCTTGGTCAAATATATTTGATGGAATATTTGATCACATCTTTGATCAAATCTTTGACAAAGAAATTTGATAGTGTAGTACTGGCCTTAACCCCAGGGGGTCATGACCCACTTAGCAGAACGATAGGTTAAGAATCGGTCAATCGAATTGACAGATGATTCCAGGGGGTCATAATCTTAGCAGAACAATGGGTTAAGAATCTCTCAATCAAAAAAGAACAATAGTTTGCCCCCTGAATGTACACTTGCTCCTGATGTAGTCAACGTGCACTAGCAAATTGCGCTGAATCTCTCTGTGCCCCCCTACGATTTCGTCAATCCACACCACACAGTCAACTTTGCAGAAAGAGGTGGTTTTGGTTGATGTAAATGCGGTTTTTTCGTTACCTACATTCTGAAAGTCTGCGTATTGACATGTACTTGGGGATACAAGTGGGACTCGACTGCCCACAGAATGTTCCATGGCCATTTGCTGTCAATTTCCATGCGAAGAAGACATTTCAGAGTGAACGTTTGTCTTGCTGGCATGTCAGCAGCAAGCAGCTACTGAACATGGGTAATTTTGTACGGACAGCAATGCAGCATGTTTCGTAGGATGTTACAAACCATACTCACAGGTGTGTCCAGCGTTCGCACAACTTCCCATTCACTGCGTGTTCGCACACCACCTCTCGATCCCTGCTGCAGTGCTGCGGCCAAATCTTCGTCAGACGTCAGATCAACCAACTGCTTTCCTCCCTCTAGCACATTTCACTTCAGAAGGTCTTTTCGACTTTTGTAATAATTTTCTCTAGACCCTTAGCAGTCATCAAACCAATGCCTTTTTTCATAACCCATAACTTTCCCCCCTTCTTGCAGCGGTGTACCGTAGGTCTCTAGAAGAGCGTAGCGTTCCAAAGGATTGGAAAAGGGCACAGGTCACCCCGTTTTCAAGAAGGGACGTCTATCAGATGTGCAGAACTATAGACCTATATCTCTAACGTCGATCAGTTGTCGAATTTTGAGTATAATGACTTTTCTGGAGACTAGAAATCTACTCTGTAGACGATCGTGTGAAACCCAGCTCGCGCTATTCGTCCACGGGACTCAGAGGGCCATAGACACGGGTTCCCAGGTAGATGCCGTGTTTCTTGACTTACGCAAGGCGTTCGATACAGCTCCCCACAGTCGTTTAATGAACAAAGTAAGAGCATATGGACTATCAGACAAATTGTGTGATTGGATTGAAGAGTTCCTAGATAACAGAACGCAGCATGTCATTCTCAATCGAGAGAACTCTTCCGAAGTAAGAGTGATTTCAGGTGTGCCGCAGGGGACTGTCGTAGGACCGTTGCTATTCACAATATACATAAATGACCTTGTGGATGACATCGGAAGTTCACTGAGGCTTTATGCGGATGATGCTGTGGTATATCTAGAGGGTGTAACAGTCGAAATTTGGACTGAAATGCAGGAGGATCTGCAGCGAATTGACGCATGGTGATTGAACTCAATGTAGACAAGTGTGATATGCTGCGAATAGATAGAAAGATAGACCCCTTATCATTTAGCTACAAAATAGCAGGTCAGCAACTGGAAGCAGTTAATTCCATAAATTATCTGGGTGTAGGCATTAGGAGTGATTTAAAATGGGATGATCATATAAAGTTGATCGTCGGTAAAGCAGATGCCAGACTGAGATTCATAGGAAGAATCCTAAGGAAAAGCAATCCGAAAACAAAGGAAGTAGGTTACAGTACTCTTGTTCGCCCACTGCTTGAATACTGCTCAGCAATGTGGGATCCGTACCAGATAGGGTTGATAGAAGAGAGAGAGAAGATCCAACGGAGAGCAGCGCGCTTCGTTACAGGATCATTTAGTAATCGCGAAAGCATTACGGAGATGATCGATAAACTCCAGTGGAAGACTCTGCAGGAGAGACGCTCAGTAGCTCGTTACGGGCTTTTGTTGAAGTTTCGAGAACATACCTTCACCGAGGAGTCAAGCAGTGTATTGCTCCCTCCTACGTACATCTCGCGAAGAGACCACGAGGATAAAATCAGAGAGAGTAGAGACCACACAGAAGCATACCGACAATCCTTCTTTCCACGAACAATACGAGACTGGAATAGAAGGGAGAACCGATAGAGGTACTCAGGTTACCCTCCGCCACATACCGTCAGGTGGCTTGCGGAGTATGTATATAGATGTAGATGTAGAACGTTAAGTGTCCAGAACTTCTGTAGCGATACTGGAGCACAGTAACCGTTCCTGTGAAAGATTTTTAGCAGTAGCACGCGATCCTTCATTGAGACAGTCTTGTTGGACGCCTCGTGCGCAAACCGAGAAATAGCCATGTGCCGGGCGTCTACCAGTGTGCATATTCTGACGCTCATGGCGCCATTCATTGGTGAAACTTTCGTTACTTATTTTTTTGTTCCATGACTTTTCGATCTGTGTAAATAATACACTGTTCAAACTTGACATTATTCTCAGCTGTGCTTCCCTTTCTACAATGCCGAATAAAAATAAGAGATGGAAGATAAGTAAGTAAACTGTTCATTATTTTAAAACTGATCGCCATAACTATTAACATACACACATCACAAAAACTTTTGCATCAGCCGAGTTCCTAGAACTCCTGAATATAGACGGTGCCTGTGGCTATTGTATCACAGACACAGTCCCTTTGACTGTTCAGAGATGTCACTAGACCGACCTAAAGATGTAGACTACCATGCATGAGCAGTGCCTATTAGACGGAGGGGGTCCGACAGCCGATCAGTTCCAGTCATTCCAGGAGGAAGGAGGTACACGGCCCGTGTTGTATGTAGTTGAAACATGCCTAGACGGTCAATAATGCGGTTCGTTCGCATCTGCATTGTACCAGGAAGGGCTCTCAACAAGGGAAGAGTCCAGGCATCTCAGAGTGAGCCAAAACGGTGTTGTTTGGACATATACAGAGAGACAGGAACTGTTGATCACATGCCTCGCTCAGGCCGCCCAAGGGCTACTACTGCAGTGGATGACGGCTACCTACGGATTATAGATTGGAGGAATCCTGACAGCAACGACACCATGTTGAATAGTGTTTTTCGTGCAGAGACAGGACGTCGTGTTACGACTCAAACTGTGCGCAATAGGCTGCATGGTGCGCAACTTCACTCCCGATGTCCATGACCATGTCCATCTTTGCAACGAGGACACAGTGCAGCGCAGTACAGTTGGGCCCAACAACGAGCAAATGGACCATTCAGGATTGGCATCACGTTCTCTTCACCGATGAGTGTCGCATATGCCTTCAACCAGACAATCGTCGTATTTGGAGGCAACCTTGTCAGGCTGAACGCCTTAGACACTGTCCAGCGAGTGCAGCAAGGTGGAAGTTCCCTGCTGCTTTGGGGTGGCATTATGTGGGTCCGACATACGCCGCTGGTGGTCACGGAACGCACCGAAATGGCTGTACAATACGTGAATGCCATCCTACGATCGATAGTGCAACCGTATGGGGAGCATATTGGACTTCATGGACGGCATTTCTCGCCCCCATCGTGCTCATCTTATGAATGACTTCCTTCAGGATAACGACATCGCTCGACTAGAGTGGCCAGCATGTTCTCCAAACATGAACCCTATCGAACATGCCTGGCATGGATTGAAAAGGGCTGTTTATGGACGACGTGACCCACCAACCACTCTGTGGCATCTACGCCGTATCGCCGTTGAGGAGTGGGGCAATCTGGACCAATAGTGCCTTGATGAACTTGTTGATAGTCTGCCACGACGAATACAGGCATGCATCCTTGCAAGAGGACCTGCTACAGGGTATTAGAGGTACCGGAGCGTACAGCAATCTGCACCACCACCTCGTAAGGTCTCGCTTTACGGCGGTACAACATGCAAAGTGTGATTTTCATGAGCAATAAATGATGTTTATGTTGATCTCTATTCCAATTTTCTGTACAGGTTCATGTATTCTGGGAACCGAGGTATGCAAAACTTTCTTTGACGTGTGTATGAAGCTGGTGACAAAGGATTAGAAATTGGAGGAAGAAGAGTAGGATGCTTAAGATTTGCTGATGACATGGTCCTTCTAGCCACAGGGGAAAAAGAATTACAGGATTTGGTGGACACCATTGCAACTAACGGAAAAAATATGGAATGAAAATTAACACAAAATAAACAAAAGTATTGGCAATAGGAGGAAATAAGGAAATAAAAATTGTGCTGAATGGAGAAACACTAGAACAGGTGCAAAATTTTAAGTAACTTGGAAGCAGGATAGACACCAACTCGACGTGCACCACAGAAATTGAAACAAGGATAGCAATGGCAAAAGAGGCGTTTTATAAGAAAAGGAGAATCTTCTGCAGCGGTCTGGACAGAGAACTCAGAAAGAGACTCATAAAATGTCTTGTATGGAGTGTTCTTCTATATGGCGCTGAAACATGGACTATGAGAAAAAAGACAGAGAAAGGCTGGAGGCTTTTGAGATCTGGACATGGCGGAAGATGGAAAGAATAAGTTGGATGGACAGAGTAAAAAATGAAGAGGTACTGAGTGGAGTGGGAGAGAAAAGACAGTTACTAGATGTAATAAAGAGAAGAAAAAGAAATTGGATTGGGCATATATTAAGAAAGAATGACGGACTGATAGAAACAGTTTTAGAAGGTTATGTAGAAGGGAAAAGGAAGCGAGGAAGGAAGAGATTCCAGATACTGGATGACATGATGGACGGTACAACATACAGCAGCCTTAATAAGGAAGCAATGGATCGCAGAAAATGGAGTGGCAAAGGACCTGCTAATATAGCAGATAACTGATGATGATGAAGTTGGTGCTCGTAATGTTTAGGCTAATCAGTGTATGTTCTTTGCGTGTTTGTCCGTCCGCAGCATTTTCGCTTTAGCAAATCTCTCATACGCACACCGTGCTTCTGGAGGGAAGGAGATCGAAAATAAATAGGCAGACGAATGTTAGAGTTTGTTCAGGGGCAGCTCCGTCAATACGGCACACGGTGGCCTGCATGTTATTGTGATACCGCGTTAGGCGGAGAGGCAATTTCGCAGCCAATCTGCGCGGCGTTCTCCATTTCTGACGGCTCAACGGCGACGGCCGACCTCCGGCTCGGCTCGGCTCGGCTCGGCTCCTGTTTCAGCTAGCGGCGCCGAGGCCCCCCCCCACCCAGCAGTGGTGGAAGAAAATCACTCGGCCCTGGCCGATCCACCCCTCCCCACTTCTGGCGATAAGCAGCCCGGCCCCTGGGGGCGAAAAAAGTAATTACCGACGCAGCGCACATAGCCCCCACTGCGTGGACCGTTATTTATATTGCCAGAATCAGCAGCGCCCGAAGCTGCTCAACTGGAAAGGCAGCCAGGCGAGCGAGGGTCCAGCTTCGACGAAGCGAAGGTAGCTGCGGGCGACAGAATGTCCGGGGTGAGAGGGGGTAGTTCCTTACCTACCCGTTCGTAGCTCAGTTGTAGAATTCCTATTGGGGTAGAGGCCAATAGTAAACATGAATAAAATATACTAATGTGACAGTGACGTCTAACTACCACCAACTACTGAATCAACTTGTATTTACTGTAAATTATCTCACGATGGAAATTAGATCATATTGAACAAATCATGAATGAAAACAAATTAAACAAATTGTACACTGTTCTTAGATATACTACACTGGTAAGATTGGCTCTCAGCTCTTAATGTTAAGTTGATGTGAAGTTAGATTTGATTATGCCCCTGGATAAGCAAATGGTAAATGCGATCTGACTGCATTCCTATAATCTCTTTTGTGTCTGAAATAATACGTACTTCGGACACCACCACCGAGAAACTAACCAAACAACATACAAAAATACAAATAACCAATAAAGAATCGTAAGCATAACTGCACGGATGCTCAGTGGATGGCAAGAACACGATCCAACAACTATTTCTGAACTTTACTGCCGCTGCTGCAAGTTTTACAATACCGTCTACCAGCGTGCTGGCTCTGTCGATACTGTTGGGGCGACGACTGCAGCTGCATAGTCGCTGAATTACGACGAGTCTCTCAAATATCTTGAGCAGAATAAACTACTCAGAAACTACTAATACCACAAGGCCTATATTTCCTCTAAATGGTATACGACGCTTTCAAGACTGGCTGAACAACCCTTAAAGCCGTCGGCACACGGACCGTGCTGTCGAACGTTAACGTTGAGCGTGCCAAGTTCAACGTGCTGCTGAACGCTCAGGAACGATGCGACTCGTGCATACGGTACGTGGGCCCCAACGTGGTATACACGATCGCAGCGCACTCCAGCGGCAGTTGAGGGATGCTTCTAGTTCGTAAATCACACTGTTTAGTCAACGGGCGCGCTTAAAATTCCCACGTTAGCTCTATTAAAACGCACATTTCCTCCATCGTCCACGAAAAGGAAAGTACCATGTCCAGTCAATAAGGGCACAGGATTATAAAAGTTCCATTACAAACTGTTCATTACAAATTTGGAATACTTCTCCGCATGAGATAAACATTACTTCATCATTCCCACATTTTAGTAAAACCCCAAGGTCAGTCTTACTTGATCACTGTTCCCACCCAGTAGCAGAATCTTTGCAACGCGTGAATTACGAAGCGTAAAAGAAAAAGGAGCAAAATATCTTTATACAAGTAGCGCAAGCTGTCCTGTAGATCAAGCCACTCAAACAAAGTCACCCCTCAAAAAAAGGTGAACTTGTATTTACATAACATGAAATATTATAGTTTATACCTATATTAAACTAATAATAAAGTATCAAAACCTAATAAAAACGCGAATGTTACGAAAAAAAATTGGTTGTGTCAGGACGCGAACCACCGCCCCCAACAAAAAAAAAAACTCCGTATAGGACAGAGACGCTATTCATTACGCTAAACCAACATCACACCTTTCGATGCAAATCGTAGTATTTTACCACTTGCTAAAAACCTTAATCGTAGTTATGTCATTAACTGAAAATTAATTATAACAAATTTTACCATGAACAATGCGTTTTGGGTGGATCTTCAGTGTGTTGCTACCTTCAAATAGCCTACTGTCATTATACGCAAGTTACAATAAATCTTTTGCCACGACTATGATGTTTCTCGTTATTTTATTGGAACGAACCATACAGTTAACAACGGGTTTTGCAGGATTCTCAATTTTCTGGTGCTCGGAACGGTATATATACATATAGGCTTGAAATGAATGCCAGTATGGCGCCTCACTGTTCTGAAGGGAGACGGCGTGCATGTGACGTAGGTGGCGTTGCGCCATCTCATTGGTCAACGCTCAGTCGCACGCTCAGAATATCTGACAAGCCAGATGTTGCTCTGCACGTTCGGAAAGACCACCGAACGTGCTATTCCACGCTATGACGTCAGAAACTCGGCAAGCTCAACGCTCAACATTCGGATGCACGGTCCGTGTGCCGACGGCTTTAAGGTGCAGCCCAGTGTGTCTTGTACTAACGTGCAGTACCAGTATGATAGCTCTGTGCACTGGTTGACAACGTTCAATGGTGACTGCCGGCCTATAAGGCGGAATCAACTGCAATTATACAGGGTTATTACAAATGATTGAAGCGATTTCACAGCTCTACAATAACTTTTTTATTTGAGATATTTTCAAAATGCTTTGCACACTCATACAAAAACTCACAATGCGTTTTTAGGCTTTCACAAATGTTCGATATTTGCCCCTTTAGTGATTCGGCAGACATCAAGCCGATAATCAAGTTCCTCCCACACTCGGCGCAGCATCTCCCCATCAATGAGTTCGAAAGCATCGTTGATGCGAGCTCGCAGTTCTGACACGTTTCTTGGTACAGGAGGTTTAAACACTGAATCTTTCACATAACCCCAGAGAAAGAAATTGCATTGGGGTTAAGTCGGGAGAGCGTGGAGACCATGACATGAATTGCTGATCATGATCTCCACCACCACCGATCCATCGGTTTTCCCATCTCCTGTTTAAGAAATGCCGAACATCATGATGGAAGTGCGGTGGAGCACCATCCTGTTGAAAGATGAAGTCGGCGCTGTTGGTCTCCAGTTGTGGCATGAGCCAATTTTCCGCGGGCTACGCGTGAAACTTGCCCGCACGCGTTCAACCGTTTCTTCGCTCACTGCAGGCCGACCCGTTGATTTCCCCTTACAGAGGCATCCAGAAGCTTTAAACTGCGCATACCATCGCCGAATGGAGATAGCAGTTGGTGGATCTTTGTTGAACTTCATCCTGGAGTGTCTGTCGTTGCACTGTTATGACTGACTGATGTGAGTGCATTTCAAGCACGACATACGCTTTCTCGGCTCCTGTCGCCATTTTGCCTCACTACGCTCTCGAGCACTCTGACGGCAGAAACCTGAAGTGCGGCTTCAGCCGAACAAAACTTGATGAGTTTTCCTACGTATCTGTAGTGTGTCGTGACCATATGTCAATGAATGGAGCTACAGTGAATTTATGAAATCGCTTCAATCATTTGTAATAGCCCTGTACTAGTAGTCAATGCAATGACTATCGTGGACGCTGATGTCCTACTGTAGCTGCAGACTCCAGATCGTACACAGCACAGTATTCTGAATCTAAGTCCCTCTCTCAGAGCTGCCGAACTTTGCGACTGCCCGCTTTCACGGAGCAAGACGATCTCCTCACCTGCCTCGCTCTACCCGATGCTCTTGCGCCAATCTTGCTGCCAAACTCTAATCAGGCTATCCTGATGCTGCAGAGGCCTCCTACCTCTCCCTCGCGAGGTGATACAATTTCTCCACCTATCCAATAATTTCTCTGTTCAAACAGCAGGCGAAGGCCCTCCGCGTTTCCTGCACTTTCTTATGAACTGCTAAAACATCGCTCGACCTGGCGGCGCCAGTGCGTACGCTGGACGCTCTCTGTCTGCTCGACGTTTCCTCTCTCTCTCTCTCACCTGGCACCCGGCGGTGTTCCATTGTTTTCAAAATGACGTAACTGCAAATCGTCACAATGGACGCATTTCTCTCGGAAACGTTTACATTTATCTTCTGGCAGTTAAAGTCGCGTGATGAGCCTTGCGGGCGCACCACTCTGTACGTAATATAAGCATCTAAGTTGTTGCAGTCGACAAGTAAGGAGCACAGCTGGTCTAGTTTTAGTTTTTGAAAACTCATTTTTGGCCGCTTTTGCTGCGTTGTAGTTGTCCTCGGACCTTAATATTTGGCACGAACCGAGTTCCGGCAGCCACATTACACAAGAAAAAGCGAGAAGTGGTAACGTGTAGAAAAAACCGCAGAAAATCTTACGTTTAATACATTTGTTTTAGAAATGACGTAACTGCAAATCGTCACAATGGACCCATTTCTCTCGGTAATGTTTACATTTATCCTCTGGCAGTTCAAGTGGCGAGATGAACCTTGCGGGTGCACCACTCTGTACGTAATATAAGCATCTAAGTTGTTGCAGTCGACAAGTAAGGAGCACAGCAGGTCAAGTTTTAGTTTTTGAAAACTCAATTTTTGGCCGCTTTTGCTGCCTTGTAGTTGACCTAGGACCTTAAGATTTGGCACGACCCGAGTTCTGGCAGCCACATTACACAAGAAAAAGCGAGAAGTGGTAATGTGTAGAAAAAACCGCAGAAAATCTTACGCTTAATACATTTGTTTTCGAAATGACGTAACTGCAAATCGTCACAATGGACGCATTTCTCTCGGAAACGTTACATTTATCTTCTGGCAGTTAAAGTGGCGTGATGAACCCTGCGGGTGCACCACTCTGTACGTAATATAAGCATCTAAGTTGTTGCAGTCGACAAGTAAGGAGCACTGCTTGTCAAGTTTTAGGTTTTGAAAACTCAATTTTTGACCGCTTTTGCTGCCTTGTAGTTGACCTAGGACCTTAATATTTGGCACGAACCTAGCTCTGGCTGCCACATTACTCAAGAAAAAGCGAGAAGTGGTAATGTGTAGAAAAAATGGTCAGTATAGCAGAATTCGGCGGGCGTTGTCGTGGAGTAGTATGACTTAGTCTGCCTGTTCGTTGATCTCGGAGTGCATCTGCAAGGCGACTCAGTTGTTAACAGGAAACGTCAGCAGTGATGCTTTACACCTGGTGGAAGAGATAAGCAGTACATCACACCGCCGCTGTTCCACCAGATACATAACTTTATCTTTTATGGATGCGCACAGGTCTTCGTACGGGGACATGCTGCTTTGTTTGAGGTCAACCATTCGTTTCTTTTCCTTATGTTAGCGTAAAGACACATCTTCTTGTCACCAGTTACGAGACACGATAGGAATGGTCTGTGTTATTCACGAGCCAATTGATGACAAGCAAGCAGAGATTCACATATGGCCGCCTTCTCATTTTTGTCGGCTTAGGGTATGCGGTACCCATACATCCGATTTTTCGAACCTTCCCGATTGCGAACAAATGTCGCACGATGGTGGAACGATCACTGTTCATCAGAGTGACGTGAATCACTGTGGATTAATGTGTTTAAACGACCTTAATCAATCCTCGACGGTCTTCCTGAACGTGTAAAGTCACTAATGTCAGAACGATGCTCCTTAAAACGACAAAACCATTTTCTTGGTGTACTCTGTCCAGTGGCATTATCCCCATAAATGACGCAAACATTGGTGGCTGCCTCCGCTGCTGTTACCCCTTTACTGAACTGTAACAGAAGAATATCTCGGAAACGTTCCGATTTCTG
Organism: Schistocerca piceifrons; assembly: GCF_021461385.2. NCBI lineage: Eukaryota > Metazoa > Arthropoda > Insecta > Orthoptera > Acrididae > Schistocerca > Schistocerca piceifrons. Next base: position 68,871,306 of record NC_060148.1, on the reverse strand, counting down.
CACTTGGTTCTCCATTTTCTAGCGTCCACATCTGCAATCGCTATATCCGAATACCAATAGGTAAACTGAAGTAGCAATAGTGTAGAGTAAATAGAAAATGGCAATCGATAAATAAACCCATAGGAACCGGAATAGCAACATGCGAATCAAAAACTGTACGAACTTACGCACCAACCTAGTAATTTATATTATTTAATGGCTAACACGTGCACTGTCCCATGTGCAGAGACAATAACTGGATTTTCAGTATTATATATAATTATTGACCGACTTTAGAAATTTAAAACGCTGACAATCTATTCATTAAGCGCTATAATGTTATGTTAAAGGTTCAACGCAGTAAGTCAAATATAACGGTCATACACAAAGTACATGCTTGGGACAGCCTGACTCACGCCGCAGATATTAACCGGACTATACTCTTTTGATATCTCAGAATGAGAGCACTTACCCACTTCCAACAAAGTTTACCCGTAACTTCAAACCTTCCCAAAGTTTTTAAAGCTGATACACCCCGCCTCCCCCGAAATAATGAAACGAAGGAAGGTTAATGCTTAATAAATTTTCGCTGTTCATCCAGTAAAACCTCATGCATGACGTTTAAATTTATTACCTCTTTACGGTTAGGACTATCTAATCACAACAGATTTTGCATAGAATACGCGCACATACCACTGAGTGTACCTGCAAACTTATATAACCGTACGATACGTAGTTCAGAAGATATATTGAGATGTATGTTCATCCAGCTTCTCCTTAAAACGGGGTGCAAATGAGCCACAGAGTATACTCATCCCAAGTTTGACGCAGAGAACACTCAGATTTCAACAAACTTTATACATAATTACAAATCTTTTGTAACGTTTTTCATTTGTCTGTGGTGAGTAATCCGAAACTATTGAAACCAACATGACTAGGGTTTTGCGTCTTCAATCATAAACGCCTTATATGGTCAACGTCAAATATTTAACACATTAAATCATTTGTAAAGGAATCACACATTTGAATTAGTTTTATACATGAGAATTCGATTCTTTAAAGAATCTGGACGGAGGGGGATACTTGTGAGAGAGGAATTTGCGTAGATAATCGTTAAAATATAGTACAGCATCAAAATTTGGTGCTTTCATTTGAACAAACATGGTATAGTAACAATGAAGTAACTTCCAGATGTTGTTTACACTTTTGAATCAATATACACAAAAATGGTTCAAATGGCTCTGAGCACTATGCGACTTAACTTCTGAGGTCATCAGTATCCTAGAACTTAGAACTACTTAAACCTAACTAACCTAAGGACATCACACACATCCATGCCCGAGGCAGAATTCTAACCTGCGACCATAGCGGTCACGTGGTTCCAGACTGAAGCGCCTAGAAGAGCACGGCCACACCATGCACTGATGACACTACACTACAAATTACACACACACACACACACACACACACACACACACACACACACACTGTCTCTGTACTCTTCCCATCTATTGCCATTTCCTATTCCCTACCATTCACTATCTCATACTACCCAATCTTGTTTAACCTATGAGTTCACCATTAATGAACTCCGATGAACGGTCGTATTACTAAACGTTTGTTGCATTTCTGTAAAAGGCATTTGTGTATTGTATTTGTGCACTATTTATTAGTATTATTCCTGGATGAAAGCCACACATTATCGTTAAAGTATTCACTAAGCTTTTGTAATCTCTGATTCTAATGTTTATTTTTAACATCAAACATCGGAAGAACAGAAGATCATATTACATGTTTTCTATAGAATATGTAGGTGAAACATTTGTTTAAATATTGAGATGCCTTGTCTAACACGTAAGCTATGTATTATCTTTGTAATGGTGAGATACCTAAACAAGACGTGATGTTATTTCCAACTTGTAATGTCATCTTTGAAAATGATGTATTTGAGTATAACAGAGTAAACAACATGTAGGATTGCTTCATCGTGATACCCTATACAATAAAAAAGACAAAAATAAAAAAAAAAACCAACTGAAATACTGATGATGATGCTATGACAACAAAAAAAGCAGGCTAATGAAGGGACAGTAAACTGATTTTAGCATTACATTTTTCCACTTACGTTACTGGACTGGTTTTGCCAGAAATGTCCCCTAAGGCAACCATAATACAGAAAACACGTTTCTGGTGGGAACATGGGGTTCTCGAAAGTCAAATTGTGAAGCCATGAGTCTGAAACACGCCTTACAGCACAGCTGTTCAGAAGCTCAACAGACTGCTTTGGTTGAGTCTATTATTTTTTTCATTCCTCCTAGCCGTGTATGAATTTTCTTTTCATCTAAGTGATTCGTTTCACCTACATTTTAGGATCCGTCCTCAATAGCCAACGCTGATTATTTTTCGCAATATTCACACGTACATTAGAATGATTTTGTTCACAGCTATTATATTTGCAGCAAGTGCGGTATATTCTTTTTCCCAAAAATATTCGGTCGTCAGCTGCACAAGTGGATTACTTTAATGCTTTAACAGGTTTCGACAGATTAATATGTCATCTACCGAAGTTCAGTAATGGCTTATACCTAGACGCCTATACCTTCGTCAGTGAAGTAATAAGGCTCCAGTTTCAAAAGGCTGTAGGAAGAGAACCACTGCTCACAATGGCGTCATATTTTAACAGGAATATTATTGACACAGGGGGAAACGTCAAGGATTTAAAAACGTTAAAGAAAATTTTACTAATAGATGGCGAAATAAGCGTCTTAACGTAAGTGGGGTCGGTTAAAAATGGCAGATGACTCACAATATGAAGGCCATTTTTTAAACTGCAGATTATACTATCCACACTGTTCAATGTGAATGAATGCGCAAGTTCTATAGTCAACAGTTGAGGCATTGTTGGTTAGTTGAGAACATCCACCACCACAAGGTCGTACAAAAGTGGCTAGGAAAAATAGGCTTTTAATTGTCCTGAGGTCGAAAACCGCATAAAACGAGTAAGGACATCGGTTTTCTAATTCCCTTAAGGCAGGCGCAAGGCATTTTCAGTGTGCTGTCCAGCGTTTTCTGCTGCAAGTTGAAACTGAGGACCAGCATATTCCACAACAGGCCGGAGGGCCTCGGTGGCTATGTTCAGAATGCGTTGCGCAATGCGTGCTTTCTTCAAGTCAGCTACGTTCGTCACTGGAGCACTGAACACATCATTCACATAACCCCACAGCCAGAAGTCACACAGATTAAGACCAGCTGATCTGGACGGCCAGACTGTAGAGAAATGTCGGCTGATACTTCTAGCATTTCCGGAAAACTACTGCAGCAGTGTGCAGTGTGTGGAGGAGCGCCATGTTGCGTGGATACGATTCTACCCACACACCCACACTGTTGAAGGGTTGGAAAGACGTTGGTGCAAACCAGTGCCTGTACAGGTAACAGTGTTTGTAGGACTCGTCTCCTCGAAAAAACACGGCCCTTTTTAAACAATATTCCGTAACTGCGATCGATTTACTATCAAATAGCCAAGCAACTCAGTTTTTCCCGCCAATTTTCAGGTGGGATAAAAGACAGGGGTAGCTGGGGGTTTCCCAGAAGTTAATAGTTTCCATAGTTAATTAACTAGTCAATCAAGCTGATATTAAGTGCTTGTATCGGTGAGGGAAGTTCCCAGAAAGGTAAAAGGGAGGGGAGAGGTAGGGGTTTCACTCAAATACTGGTTAGGCCAGTATTACAGTTTGTCAAACAAGTTTTTCAAAGAAGTTTGTCAAAGAAGTTTGTGAAACAAGTTTATCAAACATGTTTGTCTTACATGTTTGTCAAACATACCTGTCAAACAAGTTTGTCAAACAAGTTTATCAAACAAATTTTTCAAACAAATTTGTCAAACGAGTATGTCAAACAAGTTTGTCAAAACAGTTTGTCAAACAACTAAGATTCCTTGCTACAGGAGAGGGTTAGGTTAGGTTTGCTTAGGTTAGGTCTCCAATCTTCTTAATCCATTTTTGTATTCAGGGTGCCTCACGTTGTAAAGCGCCTCATCAGCGTCATACATCTCTATCAATTTTGTAGTTGTCGACACACACCAATTGTACTTACTGGCAATGTCATACAACTAAAGACGACAGAACGCTGCAGTGATGATGTTGGCGCTCCATGTGGTAACATGTTACATTGCAGTGAGCAGAAGACAAGCAAGTTCTTTGATCAAATCTACAGCGAGGCCCTAGATTTGATCAAATACTAGACAACATTTGACAAAGTTCCCTATTATACCATCAAATACCTTTGACAAAGGGTTTTGACAAAGGGTTTTGACGAACTGTTTTAACGAACTGTTTTGACAAACTGTTTTGACAAACTGTTTTGACAAACTGTTTTGACGAACTGTTTTGACAAACTGTTTTGACAAACTGTTTCGACAAACTGTTTTGACAAACTGTTTTGACGAACTGTTTTGACAAACTGTTTTGACAAACTGTTATGACAAACCGTTTTGACCAACAGTTTTGGCAAACTGTTTTGACAAACTGTTTTGACAAACTGTTTTGACAAACTGTTTTGACAAACTTGTTTTGACAAACTTGTTTTGACAAACTGGTTTTGAAAAACTTGTTTTGACAAACTTGTTTTGACAAACTTGTTTTGACAAACTTGTTTTGAGAAACTTGTTTTGAGAAACTTGTTTTGACAAACTTGTTTTGACAAACTTGATTTGACAAACTGTTTTGACAAACTGTTTTGACTAACAGTTTTTGACAAATAGTTTTTGACAAAATAGTTTTTGACAAAACAGTTTTTGACAAAACAGTTTTTGACAAAACAGTTTTTGTCAAAACAGTTTTTGTCAAAACAGTTTTTGTCAAAACAGATTTTGTCAAAACATTTTTTGTCAAAACAGTTTGTCAAAACAATTCGTCAAAACAGTTTGTCAAAACAGTTCGTCAAAACCCTTTGTCAAAGGTATTTGATGGTATAATGGGGAACTTTGTCAAATGTCGTCCAATATTTGATCAAATCTAGGGCCTCGCTGTAGATTTGATCCAAGAATTCGCTTGTCTTCTGCTCACTGCAATGTGACATGTTACCACATGGAGCGCTTACATCATCACTGCAGCGTTCTGTCGTCTGTAGTTGTACGACATTGCCAGTAAATACAATTGGTGTGTGTCGAAAACTACAAAATTGATACAGTTGTATGACGCTGATGAGGCGCTTTACAATGTGAGGCACCCTGAATACAAAAATAGATTAAGAAGATTGGAGACCTAACCTAAGCTAACCTAACCTAACCCTCTCCTGTAGCAAGGAATCTTAGTGTTACAGTGAGCCTGTCTTCTGCAGATGTAGCAGTTCTTAAGTGAGTATTGTGATTTGTGATGTGAGGACACACTTCACTGAGCACATACAGAGATGTATGCTCATCCATTCTTTAGTAATTGATGTACGACGTGAAGTCCTCCACTATAAGCACACGCAAAAAGTTTTGTTGAACACTTTTATCGTATCATCATAAAACCCACAGCTTCACCCAGGTATGTTTCCTTTTTTCCCCTGCTTCTCTTCCGCATGTGCACACAGTGCAATTGTGGTACATGCAAGTGCTGCGGTTAATAAGAAGTTGTTGTTGTCAGCCATCTTGAACTTTGACGAAAAATATGATGACAGTGTAATACTCCTTCTACCACTACATCAAAGATCTTGGTCAAATATATTTGATGGAATATTTGTACACATCTTTGATCAAATCTTTGACAAAGAAATTTGATAGTGTAGTACTGGCCTTAACCCCAGGGAGTCATGCCCCACTTAGCAGAACGATAGGTTAAGAATCTGTCAATCTAAATGACAGATGAATCCAGGGGGTCATAATCTTAGCAGAAGAATGGGTTAAAAACCTCTCAATCAAAAAAGAACAATAGTTTGCCCCCTGAATGTACACTTGCTCCTGATGTAGGCAACCTGCACTAGCAAATTATGCTGATTCTCTCTGTGCCGCCCTACGATTTCTTCAACCCGCACCACACAGTCAACTTTGCAGAAAGAGGTGGTTTTGGTTGATGTAAATGCGGTTTTTTCGTTACCTACATTCTGAAAGTCTGCGTATTGACATGTACTTGGGGATACAAATGGGACTCGACTGCCCACAGAATGTTCCATGGCCATTTGCTGTCAATGTCCATGCGAACAAGACATTTCAGAGTGAGCGTTTGACTTGCTGGCATGTCAGCAGCAAGCAGCTCCTGAACATGGGCAATTTTGTACGGACAGCAATGCAGCATGTTTCGTAGGATGTTACAAACCATACTCACAGGTGTGTCCAGCGTTCGCACAACTTCCCATTCACTGCATTTCGCACACCACCTCTCGATCCCTGCTGCAGTGCTGCGGCCAAATCTTCGTCAGACGTCAGATCAACCACCTGCTTTCCTCCCTCTAGCACATTTCACTTCAGAAGGTCTTTTCGACTTTTGTAATAATTTTCTCTAGACCCTTAGCAGTCATCAAACCAATGCCTTTTTTCATAACCCATAATTTTCCCCCCTTCTTGCAGCGGTGTACCGTAGGTCTCTAGAAGAGCGTAGCGTTCCAAAGGATTGGAAAAGGGCACAGGTCATCCCGTTTTCAAGAAGGGACGTCTATCAGATGTGCAGAACTATAGACCTATATCTCTAACGTCGATCAGTTGTCGAATTTTGAGTATAATGACTTTTCTGGAGACTAGAAATCTACTCTGTAGACGATCGTGTGCAACCCAGCTAGCGCTATTCGTCCACGGGACTCAGAGGGCCATAGATACGGGTTCCCAGGTAGATGCCGTGTTTCTTGACTTCCGCAAGGCGTTCGATACAGCTCCCCACAGTCGTTTAATGAACAAAGTAAGAGCATATGGACCATCAGACCAATTGTGTGATTGGATTGAAGAGTTCCTAGATAACAGAACGCAGCATGTCATTCTCAATCGAGAGAACTCTTCCGAAGTAAGAGTGATTTCAGGTGTGCCGCAGGGGACTGTTGTAGGACCGTTGCTATTGACAATATACATAAATGACCTTGTGGATGACATCGGAAGTTCACTGAGGCTTTTTGCGGCTGATGCTGTGGTAAATCTAGAGGGTGTAACAGTGGAAAATTGTACTGAAATGCAGGAGGATCTACAGCGAATTGACACATGGTGATTGAATCTCAATGTAGACAAGTGTAATGTGCTGCGAATAGATAGAAAGATAGATCCCTTATCATTTAGCTACAAAATAGCAGGTCAGCAACTTGAAGCAGTTAATTCCATAAATTATCTGGGTGTAGGCATTAGGAGTGATTTAAAATGGAATGATCATATAAAGTTGATCGTCGGTAAAGCAGATGCCAGACTGAGATTCATAGGAAGAATCCTAAGGAAAAGCAATCCGAAAACAAAGGAAGTAGGTTGCAGTACGCTTGTTCGCCCACTGCTTGAATACTGCTCAGCAGTGTGGGTTCCGTACCAGATAGGGTTGATAGAAGAGAGAGAGAAGATCCAACGGAGAGCAGCGCGCTTCGTTACAGGATCATTTAGTAATCGCGAAAGCGTTACGGAGATGATCGATAAACTCAAGTGGAAGACTCTGCAGGAGAGACGCTCAGTAGCTCGTTACGGGCTTTTGTTGAAGTTTCGAGAACGTACCTTCACCGAGGAGTCAAGCAGTGTATTGCTCCCTCCTACGTATATCTCGCGAAGAGACCACGAGGATAAACTCAGAGAGAGTAGAGACCACACAGAAGCATACCGACAATCCTTCTTTCCACGAACAATACGAGACTGGAATAGAAGGGAGAACCGACAGAGGTACTTAGGGTACGCTCCGCCACACACCGTCAGGTGGCTTGCGGAGTCTGTATATAGATGTAGATGTAGAATGTTAAGTGTCCAGAACTTCTGTAGCGATACTGGAGCACAGTAACCGTTCCTGTGAAAGATTTTTAGCAGTAGCACGCGATCCTTCATTGGGACAGTCTTGTTGGACGCCTCGTGCGCAAACCGAGAAATAGCCATGTGCCAGGCGTCTACCAGTGTGCATATTCTGACGCTCATGGCGCCATTCATTGGTGGAACTTTCGTTACTTATTTTTTTGTTCCATGACTTTTCGATCTGTGTAAATAATACACTGTTCAAACTTGACATTATTCTCAGCTGTGGTTCTCTTTCTACAATGTCTCGAAACTGGAACTTTAATTATCGGCGCAGCCGAATAAAAATAAGAGATGGAAAATAAGTAAGTAAACTGTTCATTATTTTAAAACTGATCGCCATAACTATTAACATACACACATCACAAAAACTTTTGCATCAGCCCAGTTCCTAGAACTCCTGAAGATAGACGGTCCCTGTGGCTATTGTATCACAGACACAGTCCCTTTGACTGTTCAGAGATGTCACTAGACCGACCTAAAAATGTAGACAACCATGTATGAGCAGTGCCTATTAGACGGAGGGGGTCCGACAGCCGATCAGTTCCAGTCATTCCATTAGGAAGGAGGTACACGGCTCGTGTTGTATGTAGTTGAAACATGCCTAGACGGTCAATAATGCGGTTCGTTCACATCCGCATTGTGCCAGGAAGGGCTCTCAACAAGGGAAGAGTCCAGGCATCTCAGAGTGAGCCAAAACGATGTTGTTCGGACATAGAGGAGATACAGAGAGACAGGAACTGTCGATCACATGCCTCGCTCAGGCCGCCCAAGGGCTACTACTGCAGTGGATGACCGCTACCTACGGATTATAGATCGGAGGAATCCTGACAGCAACGACACCATGTTGAATAGTGTTTTTCGTGCAGTGACAGGACGTCGAGTTACGACTCAAACTGTGCGCAATAGGCTGCATGGTGCGCCACTTCACTCCCAATGTCCATGACCAGGTCCATCTTTGCAACGAGGACACCGTGCAGTGCAGTACAGTTGGGCCCAACAACGAGGCAAATGGACCATTCAGGATTGGCATCACGTTCTCTTCACCGATGAGTGTCGCATATGCCTTCAGCCAGACAATCGTCGTATTTGGAGGCAACCTTGTCAGGCTGAACGCCTTAGACACTGTCCAGCGAGTGCAGCAAGGTGGAAGTTCCCTGCTGCTTTGGGGTGGCATTATGTGGGTCCGACATACGCCGCTGGTGGTCACGGAACGCACCGAAATGGCTGTACAATACGTGAATGCCATCCTACGATCGATAGTGCAACCGTATGGGCAGCATATTGGACTTCATGGACGGCATTTCTCGCCCCCATCGTGCTCATCTTGTGAATGACTTCCTTCAGGATAACGACATCGCTCGACTAGAGTGGCCAGCATGTTCTCCAAACATGAACCCTATCGAACATGCCTGGCATAGATTGAAAAGGGCTGTTTATGGACGACGTGACCCACCAACCACTCTGTGGCATCTACGCCGTATCGCCGTTGAGGAGTGGGGCAATCTGGACCAATAGTGCCTTGATGAACTTGTTGATAGTCTGCCACGACGAATACAGGCATGCATCCTTGCAAGAGGACCTGCTACAGGGTATTAGAGGTACTGGTGCGTACAGCAATCTGCACCACCACCTCTTAAGGTCTCGCTTTACGGCGGTACAACTGGCAAAGTGTGATTTTCATGAGCAATAAATGATGTTTATGTTGATCTCTATTCCAATTTTCTGCACAGGTTCAGGTGCTCTCAGAACCGAGGTATGCAAAACTTTCTTTGATGTGTGTATGAAGCTGGTGACTAAAAATTAGAAGTTGGAGGAAGAAGAGTAGGATGCTTAAGATTTGCTGATGACATGGTCCTTCTAGCCACAGGGGAAAAAGAATTACAGGATTTGGTGGACACCATTGCAACTAACGGAAAAAAATATGGAATGAAAATTAACACAAAATAAACAAAAGTATTGGCAATAGGAGGAAATAAGAAAATAAAAATTGTGCTGAATGGAGAAACACTAGAACAGGTGCAAAATTTTAAGTAACTTGAAAGCAGGATAGACACCGACTCGACGTGCACCACAGAAATTGAAACAAGGATAGCAATGGCAAAAGAGGCGTTTTATAAGAAAAGGAGAATCTTCTGCAGCGGTCTGGACAGAGAACTCAGAAAGAGACTCATAAAATGTCTTGTATGGAGTGTTCTTCTATATGGCGCTGAAACATGGACTATGAGGAAAAAAGACAGAGAAAGGCTGGCGGCTTTTGAGATCTGGACATGGCGGAAGATGGAAAGAATAAGTTGGATGGACAGAGTAAAAAATGAAGAGGTACTGAGAAGAGTTGGAGAGAAAAGACAGTTACTAGATGTAATAAAGGGAAGAAAAAGAAATTGGATTGGGCATATATTAAGAAAGAATGACGGACTGATAAAAACAGTTTCAGAAGGTTATGTAGAAGGGAAAAGGAAGCGAGGAAGGAAGAGATTCCAGATACTGGATGACATGATGGACGGTACAACATACAGCAGCCTTAAGAAGCAAGCAATGGATCGCAGAAAATGGAGAGGCAAAGGACCTGCTAATATAGCAGATAACTGATGATGATGAAGCTGGTGCTCGTAATGTTTAGGCTAATCAGTGTATGTTCTTTGCGTGTTTGTCCGTCCGCAGCATTTTCGCTTTAGCAAATCTCTCATACGCACACCGTGCTTCTGGAGGGAAGGAGATCGAAAATAAATAAGCAGACGAATGTTAGAGTTTGTTCAGGGGCAGCTCCGTCAATACGGCACGCCCTGGCCTGCATGTTATTGTGATACCGCGTTAAGCGGAGAGGCAATTTCGCAGCCAATCTGCGCGGCGTTCTGCATTTCCGATGGCTGAACGGCGACGGCCGACCGCCGGCTCGGAACGGCTCGGCTTGGCTCGTGTTTCAGCTAGCGGCGCCGAGGCCCCCCCCCACCCAGCAGCAGTGGAAGGAAATCACTCGGCCCCAGGCGATCCACCCCTCCCCCCTTCTGTCGATAAGCAGCCCGGCCCCTGGGGGCGGAAAAGGTAATTACCGACACAGCAGACGTAGCCCCCACTGCGTGGACCGTTATTTATATTGCCAGAGTCAGCAGCGCCCGAAGCCGCTCAACTGGAAACGCTGCGAGGCGAGCGAGGGTCCAGCTTCGACGAAGCGAAGGTAGCTGCAGGCGACAGAATGTCCGGGGTGAGAGGGGGCAGTTCCTTACCTACCCGTTCGTAGCTCAGTTGTAGAATTCCTATTGGGGTAGAGGCCAATAGTAAACATGAATAAAATATACTAATGTGACAGTGACGTCTAACTACCACCAACTACTGAATCAACTTGTATTTACTGTAAATTATCTCACGATGGAAATTAGATCATATTGAACAAATCATGAATGAAAACAAACTAAACAAATTGTACACTGTTCTTAGACATACTACACTGGTAAGATTGGCTCTCAGCTCTTAATGTTAAGTTGATGTGAAGTTAGATTTAATTATACCCCTGGATAAGCAAATGGTAAATGCGGTCTGACTGCATTCCTATAATCTCTTTTGTGTCTGAAATAATACGCACTTCGGACACCACCACCTAGAAACTAACCAAACAACATGCAAAAAGACAAATAACCAATAAAGAATCGTAAGCAGAACTGCACGGATGCTCAGTGGATGGCAAGAACACGATCCAACAACTATTTCTGAACTTTACTGCCGCTGCTGCAAGTTTTACAATACCGTCTACCAGCGTGCTGGCTCCGTCGATACTGTTGGGGCGACGACTGCAGCTGCATAGTCGCTGAATTACGACGAGTCTCTCAAATATCTTGAGCAGAATAAACTACTCAGAAACTACTAATACCACAAGGCCTATATTTCCTCTAAATGGTATACAACGCTTTCAAGACTGGCTCAACAACCCTTAAAGCCATCGGCACACGGACCGTGCTGTCGAACGTTAACGTTGAGCGTGCCAAGTTCAACGTGCTGCTGAACGCTCAGGAACGATGCGACTCGTGCATACGGTACGTGGGCCCCAACGTGGTATACACGATCGCAGCGCACTCCAGCGGCAGTTGAGGGATGCTTCTAGTTCGTAAATCACACTGTTTAGTCAACGGGCGCGCTTAAAATTCCCACGTTAGCTCTATTAAAACGCACATTTCCTCCATCGTCCTCAGAAAGGAAAGTACCATGTCCAGTCAATAAGGGCACAGGATTATAAAAGTTCCATTACAAACTGTGCATTACAAATTTGGAATACTTCTCCACATGAGATAAACATTACTTCATCATTCCCACATTTTAGTAAAACCCCAAGGTCAGTCTTACTTGATCACTGTTCCTACCCAGTAGCAGAATCTTTGCAACGCGTGAATTACGAAGCGTAAAAGAAAAAGGAGCAAAATAACTTTATTAAGTAGCGCAAGCTGACCTGTAGATCAAGCCAATCGAACAAAGTCACCCCTCAAAAAAAGGTAACTTGTATTTACATGACATGAAATATTATAGTTTATACTTATATTAAACTAATTATAAAGTATCAAAACCTAATAAAAACGCGAATGTTATGAAAAAAATTGGTTGTGTCAGGACGCGAACCACCGCCCCCAAGAAAAAAAAACTCCGTATAGGACAGAGACGCTATTCATTACGCTAAACCAACATCACACCTTTCGTTGCAAATCGTAGTATTTTACCACTCGCTAAAAACCTTAATCGTAGTTATGTTACAAACTGAAATTTAATTATAACAAATTTTACCATGAACAATGCGTTTTGGGTGGATCTTCAGTGTGTTGCTACCTTCAAATAGCCTACTGTCATTATACGCAAGTTACAATAAATCTTTTGCCACGACTATGATGTTTCTCGCTATTTTATTGGAACGAATCACACAGTTAACAACGGGTTTTGCAGGATTCTCAATTTTCTGGTGCTCGGAACAGTATATATACATATAGGCTTGAAATGAATGCCAATATGGCGCCTCACTGTACTGAAGGGAGACGGCGTGCATGTGACGTAGGTGGCGTTGCGCCATCTCATTGGTCAACGCTCAGTCGCACGCTCAGAATATCTGACAAGCCATATGTTGCTCTGCACGTTCGGAAAGACTACCGAACGTGCTATTCCACGCTATGACGTCAGAAACTCGGCACGCTCAACGCTCAACATTCGGATGCACGGTCCGTGTGCCGACGGCTTTAAGGTGCAGCCCCGTGTGTCTTGTACTAACGTGCAGTACCAGTATGATAGCTCTGTGCACTGGTTGACTACGTCCAATGGTGACTGCCGGCCTATAAGGCGGAATCAACTTCAATTATATAGGGTTATTACATATGATTGAAGCGATTTCACAGCTCTACAATAACTTTTTTATTTGAGATATTTTCAAAATGCTTTGCACACACATACAAAAACTCACAAAGTGTTTTTAGGCTTTCACAAATGTTTGATATTTGCCCCTTTAGTGATTCGGCAGACATCAAGCCGATAATCAAGTTCCTCCCACACTCGGCGCAGCATCTCCCCATCAATGAGTTCGAAAGCATCGTTGATGAGAGCTCGCAGTTCTGACACGTTTCTTGGTAGAGGAGGTTTAAACACTGAATCTTTCACATAACCCCAGAGAAAGAAATCGCGTGGGGTTAAGTCGGGAGAGCGTGGAGACCATGACATGAATTGCTGATCATGAGCTCCACCACGACCGATCCATCGGTTTTCCCATCTCCTGTTTAAGAAATGCCGAACATCATAATGGAAGTGCGGTGGAGCACCACCCTGTTGAAAGATGAAGTCGGCGCTGTCGGTATCCAGTTGTGCCATGAGCCAATTTTCCGCGGGCTACGCGTGAAAGTTGCCCGCACGCGTTCAACCGTTTCTTCGCTCACTGCAGGCCGACCCGTTGATTTCCCCTTACAGAGGCATCCAGAAGCTTTAAACTGCGCATCCCATCGCCGAATGGAGATAGCAGTTGGTGGATCTTTGTTGAACTTCATCCTGGAGTGTCGTTGCACTGTTATGACTGAGTGATGTGAGTGCATTTCAAGCACGACATACGCTTTCTCGGCTCCTGTCGCCATTTTGTCTCACTGCGCTCTCGAGCGCTCTGACGGCAGAAACCTGAAGTGCGGCTTCAGCCGAACAAAACTTGATGAGTTTTTCTACGTATCTGTAGTGTGTCGTGACCATATGTCAATGAATGGAGCTACAGTGAATTTATGAAATCGCTTCAATCATTTGTAATAGCCCTGTACTAGTAGTCAATGCAATGCCTATCGTGGATGCTGATGTCCTACTGCAGCTGCAGACTCCAGATCGTACACAGCACAGTATTCAGAATCTAAGTCCCTCTCTCAGAGCTGCCGAACTTTGCGACTGTCCGCTTTCACGGAGCAAGACGCTCACCTGCCTCTCTCTACCCGATGCTCTTGCGACAATCTTGCCAAACTCTAATCAGGCTATCCCGATGCTGCAGAGGCCTCCCACCTCTCCCTCGCGGAGTGATACAATTTCTCCACCTATCCAAAAGTTTCTCTGTTCAAACAGCAGGCGTTGACCCTCCTCGTTTCTTGCACTTTCTTATGAACTAATAAAACATCGCTCGACCTGGCGGCGCCAGTGCGTACGCTGGACGCTCTCTGTCTGCTCGACGAACCCCTCTCTCTCTCATCTGGCTTCCGGCGGTGTTCCGTGGTTTTCGAAATGACGTAACTGCAAATCGTCACAATGGACGCATTTCTCTCGGAAACGTTTACATTTATCTTCTGGCAGTAAAAGTGACGTGATGAGCCTTGCGGGCGCACCACTCTGTACGTAATATAAGCATCTAAGTTGTTGCAGTCGACAAGTAAGGAGCACAGCTGGTCAAGTTTTAGTTTTGGAAACTCAATTTTTGGCCGCTTTTGCTGCCTTGTAGTTCACCTAGGACCTTACGATTTGGCACGAACCGAGCTCTGGCAGCCACATTACACAAGAAAAAGTGAGAAGTGGTAATGTGTAGAAAAAATGGTCAGTATAGCAGAATTTGGGCGGGCGTTGTCGTGGAGTAGTATGACTTAGCCTGCCTGTTCGTTGAACTCGGAGTGCATCTGCAAGGCGTCTCAGTTGTTAACAGTAAACGTCAGCAGTGATGCTTTACACCTGGTGGAAGAGATAAGCAGTACATCACGCCGCCGCTGTTCCACCAGATACATAACTTTATGTTTTATGGATGCGCACAGGTCTTCGTACGGGGACATGCTGCTTTGTTTGAGGTCAACCATTCGTTTCTTTTCCTTATGTTAGCGTAAAGACACTTCTTCTTGTCACCAGTTACGAGACACGATAGGAATAGTCTGTGTTATTCACGAACCAATTGATGACAAGCAAGCAGAGATTCACATAAGGCGCCGGCTCATTTTTGTCGGCTTACAGTATGCGGTACCCATACATCCGATTTTTCGAACCTTCCCGATTGCGAACAAATGTCGCACGATGGTGGAACGATCACTGTTCATCAGAGTGACGTGAATCACTGTGGATTAATGTGTTTAAACGACCTTCATCAATCCTTGACGGTCTTCCTGAACGTGTAAAGTCACTAATGTCAGAACGATGCTCCTTAAAACGACCAAACCATTTTCTTGGCGTACTCTGTCCAGTGGCATTATCCCCATAAATGACCCAAACATTGGTGGCTGCCTCCGCTGCTGTTGCCCCTTTACTGAACTGTAACAGAAGAATATCTCGGAAACGTTCCGATTTCTGCACTTGGTTCTCCATTTTCTAGCGGTCACATCTGCAATCGCTTTATCCGAATACCAATAGGTAAACTGAAGTAGCAATAGTGTAGAGTAAATAGAAAATGGCAATCGATAAATAAACCCATAGAAACCGGAATAGCTACATGCGAAACAAAAACTGTACGAACTTATGCACCAACCTAGTAATTAATATTATTTAATGGCTAACACGTGCACTGTCCCATGTGCAGAGACAATAACTGGATTTTCAGTATTATATATAATTATTGACCGACTTTAGAAATTTAATACGCTGACAATCTATTCATTAAGCGCTATAATGTTATGTTAAAGGTTCAACGCAGTAAGTCAAATATAACGGTCATACACAAAGTACATGCTTGGGACAGCCTGACTCACGCCGCAGATATTAACCGGACTATACTCTTTTGATATCTCAGAATGAGAGCACTTACCCACTTCCAACAAAGTTTACCCGTAACTTCAAACCTTCCCAAAGTTTTTAAAGCTGATACAACCCGCCTCCCCCGAAATAATGAAACGAAGGAAGGTCAATGCTTAATAAATTTTCGCTGTTCATCCAGTAAAACCTCATGCATGACGTTTAAATCTATTACTTCTTTACGGTTAGGACTATCTAATCACAACAGATTTTGCATAGAATACCCGCACATACCACTGAGTGTACCTGCAAACTTATATAACCGTACGATACGTAGTTCAGAAGATATATAGAGATGTATGTTCATCCAGCTTCTCCTTAAAACGGGGTGCAAATGAGCCACAGAGTGTACTCATCCCAAGTTTGACGACGAGAACACTCAGATTTCAACAAACTTTACACATAATTTCAAATCTTTTGTAGCATTTTTCATTTGTCTGTGGTGAGTAATCCGAAACTATTGAAACCAACATGACTAGAGTTTTGCGTCTTCAATCATAAACGCCTTATATGGTCAACGTCAAATATTTAACACATTAAATCATTTGTAAAGGAATCACACATTTGAATTAGTTTTATACATGAGAATTCGATTCTTTAAAGAATCTGGACGGAGGGGGATACTTGTGAGAGAGGAATTTGCGTAGATAATCGTTAAAATATAGTACAGCATCAAAATTTGGTGCTTTCATTTGAACAAACATGGTATGGTAACAATGAAGTAACTTCCAGATGTTGTTTACACTTTTGAATCAATATACACAAAAATGGTTCAAATGGCTCTGAGCACTATGCGACTTAACTTCTGAGGTCATCAGTCCCCTAGAACTTAGAACTACTTAAACCTAACTAACCTAAGGACATCACACACATCCATGGACGAGGCAGGATTCTAACCTGCGACCATAGCGGTCACGTGGTTCCAGACTGAAGCGCCTAGAAGAGCACGGCCACACCGTGCACTGATGACACTACACTACAAATTACACACACACACACACACACACACACACACACACACACACACACACACACTGTCTCTGTACTCTTCCCATCTATTGCCATTTCCTATTTCCTACCTGTCACTATCTCATACTACCCAATCTTGTTTAACCTATGAGTTCACCATTAATGAACTCCGATGAACGGTCGTATTACTAAACGTTTGTTGCATTTCTGTAAAAGGCATTTGTGTATTGTATTTGTGCACTATTTATTAGTATTATTCCTGGATGAAAGCCACACATTATCGTTAAAGTATTCACTAAGCTTTTGTAATCTGTGATTCTAATGTTTATTTTTATTATCAAACATCGGAAGAACAGAAGATCATATTACATTTTTTCTATAGAATATGTAAGTGAAACATTTGTTTAAATATTGAGATGCGTTGTCTAACACGTAAGCTATGTATTATCTTTGTAATGGTGAGATACCTAAACAAGATGTGATGTTATTTCCAACTTGTAATGTCATCTTTGAAAATGATGTATTTGAGTATAACAGAGTAAACAACATGTAGGATTGCTTCATCGTGATATCCTATACAATAAAAAAAAATAAAAATAAAAACAACCAACTGAAATACTGATGATGAAGCTATGACAACAAAAAAAGCACGCTAATGAAGGGACAGTAAACTGATTTTAGCATTACATTTTTCCACTTACTTTACTGGACTGGTTTTGCCAGAAATGTCCCCTAAGGCAACCATAATACAGAAGACACGTTTCTGGTGGGAACATGGGGTTCTCGAAAGTAAAATTGTGAAGCCATGAGTCTGAAACACGCCTTATAGCACAGCTGTTCAGAAGCTCAACAGACTGCTTTGGTTGAGTCTATTATTTTTTTCATTCCTCCTAGCCGTGTATGAATTTTCTTTTCATCTAAGTGATTCGTTTCACCTACATTTCAGGACCCGTCTTCAATAGCCAACGCTGATTATTTTTCGCAATATTCACACGTACATTAGAATGATTTTGTTCACAGATATTATATTTGCAGCAAGTGCGGTATATTATTTTTCCCAAAAATATTCCGCCGTCAGCTGCACAAGTGGATTACTTTATTGCTTTAACAGGTTTCGACAGATTAATATGTCATCTACCGAAGTTCAGTAATGGCTTATAACACAGGTACGCAGACGCCTATACCTTCTTCAGTGAAGTAATAAGGCTCCAGTTTCAAAAGGCTGTAGGAAGAGAACCACTGCTCAGAATGGCGTCATATTTTAACAGCAATATTATTGACGCAGAGGGAAACGTCAAGGATTTAAAAACGTTAAAGAAAATTTTACTAATAGATGGCGAAATAAGCGTCTTAACGTAAGTGGGGTCGGTTAAAAATGGCAGATGACTCACAATACGAAGGCCATTTTTTAAACTGCAGATTATACTATCCACACTGTTCAATGTGAATGAATGCGCAAGCTCTGTAGTCAACAGTTGAGGCATTGTTGGATAGTTGAGCCCATCCACCACCACAAGGTCGTACAAAAGTGGCTAGGAAAAATAGGCTTTTAATTGTCCTGAGGTCGAAAACCGCATAAAACGAGTAAGGACATCGGTTTTCTAATTCCCTTAAGGCAGGCGCAAGGCATTTTCAGTGTGCTGTCCACCGTTTTCTGCTGCAAGTTGAAACTGAGAAACAGCATATTCCACAACAGGTCGGAGTGTCTCGGGGGCTATGTTCAGAATGCGTTGCGCAATGCGTGCTTTCTTCAAGTCAGCTACGTTCGTCATTGGAGCACTGAACACATCATTCACATAACCCCACAGCCAGAAGTCACACAGATTAAGACCAGCTGATCTGGACGGCCAGACTGTAGAGAAATGATGGCTGATACTTCTAGCATTTCCGGAAAACTTCTGCAGCAGTGTGCAGTTTGTGGAGAAGCGCCATCTTGCATGGATACGATTCTACCCACACACCCACTCTGTTGAAGGGTTGGAAAGACGTTGGTGCAAACCAGTGCCTGTACAGGTAACAGTGTTTGTAGGACTCGTCTCCTCGAAAAAACACGGCCGTTTTTAATCAATATTCCGTAACTGCAATTGATTTCCTATCAAATGGCCAATCAACTCAGTTTTTCCTGCCAATTTTCAAGTGGGATAAAAGACAGGGGTAGCTGGGGGTTTCCCAGAAGTTAATAATTTCCGTAGTTAATTAACTAGTCAATCAAGCTGATATTAAGTGCTTGTATCGGTGAGGGAAGTTCCCAGAAAGGTACAAGGGAGGGGAGGGGTAGGGGTTTCTCTCAAATACTGGTTGGGCCAGTATTAAGTGTGCCAAACAAGTTTGTCAAAGAACTTTGTCAAACAAGTTTGTCAAACAAGTTTCTCAAACAAGATCGTCAAACAAATTTGTCGAACAAGATCGTCAAACAAATTTGTCGAACAGGTTTTTCAAACAAGTTTGCCAAACAAAATTGTCAAACAAGTATGTCAAACAAGTTTGTCAAACAGTTTGTCAAACAACTAAGATTACTTGCTACAGGAGAGGGTTGGGTTATGTTAGCTTAGGTTCGGTCTACAATCTTCTTAATCTATTTTTGTATTCAGGGTGCCTCACATTGTAAAGCGCCTCATCAGCGTCATTCATCTCTATCAATTTTGTAGTCGTCGTCACACACCAATTGTTTTTACTGGCAATGTCGTACAACTACAGACGACAGAACGCTGCAGTGATGATGTTAGCGCTCCATGTGGTAACATGTCACATTGCAGTGAGCAGAAGACAAGCGATTTCTTTGCTTAAATCTATAGCGAGGCCCTAGATTTGATCAAATATTGGACGACTTTAAACAAAGTTCCATATTATACCATAAAATACCTTTGACAAAGGGTTCTGACAAAGGGTTTTGACGAACTGTTTTGACGAACTGTTTTGACAAACTGTTTTGACGTACTGTTTTGACAAACTGTTTTGACAAACTGTTTTGACGAACTGTTTTGACAAACTGTTTTGACAAACTGTTTTGACAAACTTGTTTTGACAAACTTGTTTTCACGAACCTGTTCTGACGAACTTGTTTAGACGAAATTGTTTTGACGAACTTGTTTTGACGAACTGTTTTGGCAAACTTGTTTTGACAAACTTGTTTTGACAAACTTGTTTTGAAAAACTTGTTTTGACAAACTGTTTTGACAAATTGTTTTGACAAACTGTTATGACAAACTGTTTTGACAAACTGTTTTGACAAACAGTTTTTGACAAACAGTATTTGTCAAAACAGTTTGTCAAAACAGTTTGTCAAAACAGTTCGTCAAAACAGTTCGTCAAAACAGTTCGTCAAAACCCTTTGTCAAAGGTATTTGATGGTATAATAGGGAACTTTGTCAAATGTCGTCCAATATTTGATCAAATCTAGGGCCTCGCTGTAGATTTGATCCAAGAAGTCGCTTGTCTTCTGCTCACTGCAATGTGACATGTTACCACATGGAGCGCTTACATCATCACTGCAGCGTTCTGTCGTCTGTAGTTGTACAACATTGCCAGTAAATACAATTGGTGTGTGTCGACAACTACAAAATTCATAGAGATGTATGACGCTGATGAGGCGCTTTACAATGTGAGGCACCCTGAATACAAAAATAGATTGAGAAGATTGGAGACCTAACCTAAGCTAACCTAACCTAACCCTCTCCTGTAGCAAGGAATCTTAGTGTTACAGTGAGCCTGTCTTCTGCAGATGTAGCAGTTCTTAAGTGAGTATTGTGATTTGTGATGTGAGGACACCGTTCACTGAGCACATACAGTGATGTATGCTCATCCATTCTTTAGTAATTGATGTACGACGTGACGTCCTCCACTATAAGCTCACGCAACGAGTTTTGTTGAATGCTTTTATCGTTTCATCACAAAACCCACAGCTTCACCCAGGTATGTTTCCTTTTTTCCCCTGCTTCTCTTCCGCATGTGCACACAGTGCAATTGTGGTACATGCAACTGCTGCAGTTAATAACAAGTTGTTGTTGTCAGCCATCTTGAACTTTGACGAAAAATATGATGACGGTGTAATACCCCTTCTACCACTACATCAAAGATCTTGGTCAAATATATTTGATGAAATATTTGATCACATCTTTGATCAAATCTTTGACAAATAAATTTGATAGTGTAGTACTGGACTTAACCCCAGGTAGTCATGACCCACTTAGCAGAACGATAGGTTAAGAATCTGTCAATCGAAATGACAGATGAATCCAGGGGGTCATAATCTTAGCAGAAGAATGGGGTAAGAACCTCTCAATCAAAAAAAGGACAATAGTTTGCCCCCTGAATGTACAGTTGCTCCTGATGTAGGCAACCTGCACTAGCAAATTATGCTGATTCTTTCTGTGCCCCCCTACGATTTCTTCAACCCACACCACACAGTCTATTTTGCAGAAAGAGGTGGTTTTGGTTGATGTAAATGCGGTTTTTTCGTTACCTACATTCTGAAAGTCTGCGTATTGACATGTACTTGGGGAGACAAATGGGACTCGACTGCCCACAGAATGTTCCATGGCAATTTGCTGTCAATTTCCATGCAAACAAGACATTTCAGAGTGAACGTTTGACTTGCTGGCATGTCAGCAGCAAGCAGCTCCTGAACATGGGCAATTTTGTACGGACAGCAATGCAGCATGTTTCGTAGGATGTTACAAACCATACTCACAGGTGTGTCCAGCGTTCGCACAACTTCCCATTCACTGCGTGTTCGCACACCACCTCTCGATCCCTGCTGCAGTGCTGCGGCCAAATCTTCGTCAGACGTCAGATCAACCACCTGCTTTCCTCCCTCTAGCACATTTCACTTCAGAAGGTCTTTTCGACTTTTGTAATAATTTTCTCTAGACCCTTAGCAGTCATCAAACTAATGCCTTTTTTCATAACCCATAACTTTCCCCCCTTCTTGCAGCGGTGTACCGTAGGTCTCTAGAAGAGCGTAGCGTTCCAAAGGATTGGAAAAGGGCACAGGTCATCCCGTTTTCAAGAAGGGACGTCTATCAGATGTGCAGATCTATAGACCTATATCTCTAACGTCGATCAGTTGTCGAATTTTGAGTATAATGACTTTTCTGGAGACTAGAAATCTACTCTGTAGACGATCGTGTGAAACCCAGCTCGCGCTATTCGTCCACGGGACTCAGAGGGCCATAGACACGGGTTCCCAGGTAGATGCCGTGTTTCTTGACTTCCGCAAGGCGTTTGATACAGCTCCCCACAGTCGTTTAATGAACAAAGTAAGAGCATATGGACTATCAGACCAATTGTGTGATTGGATTGAAGAGTTCCTAGATAACAGAACGCAGCATGTCATTCTCAATCGAGAGAACTCTTCCGAAGTAAGAGTGATTTCAGGTGTGCCGTAGGGGACTGTCGTAGGACCGTTGCTATTCACAATATACATAAATGACCTTGTGGATGACATCGGAAGTTCACTGAGTCATTTTGCGGATGATGCTGTGGTATATCTAGAGGGTGTAACAGTGGAAATTTGTACTGAAATGCAGGAGGATCTGCAGCGAATTGACGCATGGTGATTGAATCTCAATGTAGACAAGTGTAATGTGCTGCGAATAGATAGAAAGATAGATCCCTTATCATTTAGCTACAAAATAGCAGGTCAGCAACTGGAAGCAGTTAATTCCATAAATTATCTGGGTGTAGGCATTAGGAGTGATTTAAAATGGAATGATCATATAAAGTTGATCGTCGGTAAAGCAGATGCCAGACTGAGATTCATAGGAAGAATCCTAAGGAAAAGCAATCCGAAAACAAAGGAAGTAGGTTATAGTACGCTTGTTCGCCCACTGCTTGAATACTGCTCAGCAGTGTGGGATCCGTACCAGATAGGGTTGATAGAAGAGAGAGAGAAGATCCAACGGAGAGCAGCGCGCTTCGTTACAGGATCATTTAGTAATCGCGAAAGCGTTACGGAGATGATCGATAAACTCCAGTGGAAGACTCTGCAGGACAGACGCTCAGCAGCTCGTTACGGGCTTTTGTTGAAGTTTCAAGAACATACCTTCACCGAGGAGACAAGCAGTGTATTGCTCCCTCCTACGTATATCTCGCGAAGAGACCACGAGGATAAAATCAGAGAGAGTAGAGACCACACAGAAGCATACCGACAATCCTTCTTTCCACGAACAATACGAGACTGGAATAGAAGGGAGAACCGATAGAGGTACTCAGGGTACCCTCCGCCACACACCGTCAGGTGGCTTGCGGAGTATGTATATAGATGTGGATGTAGAACGTTAAGTGTCCAGAACTTCTGTAGCGATACTGGAGCACAGTAACCGTTCTTGTGAAAGATTTTTAGCAGTAGCACGCGATCCTTCATTGAGACAGTCTTGTTGGACGCCTCGTGCACAAACCGAGAAATAGCCATGTGCCGGGCGTCTACCAGTGTGCATATTCTGACGTTCATGGCGCCATTCATTGGTGAAACTTTCGTTACTTATTTTTTTGTTCCATGACTTTTCGATCTGTGTAAATAATACACTGTTCAAACTAGACGTTATTCTCAGCTGTGGTTCTCTTTCTACAATGTCTCGAAACTGGAACTTTAATTATCGGCGCAGCCGAATAAAAATAAGAGATGGAAGATAAGTAAGTAAACTGTTCATTATTTCAAAACTGATCGCCATAACTATTAACATGCACACATCACAAAAACTTTTGCATCAGCCCAGTTCCTAGAACTCCTGAAGATAGACGGTGCCTGTGGCTATTGTATCACAGACACAGTCCCTTTGACTGTTCAGAGATGTCACTAGACCGACATAAAGATGTAGACAACCATGCATGAGCAGTGCCTATTAGACGGAGGGGGGCCCACAGCCGATCAGTTCCAGTCATTCCACTAGGAGGGAGGTACACGGCTCGTGTTGTATGTAGTTGAAACATGCCTAGACGGTCAATAATGCGGTTCGTTCGCATCCGCATTGTGCCAGGAAGGGCTCTGAACAAGGGAAGAGTCCAGGCATCTCAGACTGAGCCAAAACGATGTTGTTCGGACATAGAGGAGATACAGACTGACAGGAACTGTCGATCACATGCCTCGCTCAGGCTGCCCAAGGGCTACTACTGCAGTGGATGACCGCTACCTACGGATTATAGATCGGAGGAATCCTGACAGCAACGACACCATGTTGAATAGTGTTTTTCGTGCAGTGACAGGACGTCGTGGTACGACTCAAACTGTGCGCAATAGGCTGCATGGTGCGCAACTTCACTCCCGATGTCCATGACCAGGTCCATCTTTGCAACAAGGACACCGTGCAGCGCAGTACAGCTGGGCCCAACAACGAGGCAAATGGACCATTCAGGATTGGCCTCACGTTCTCTTCACCGATGAGTGTCGCATATGTCTTCAACCAGACAATCCATATTTGCGTATGTCCCGTATTTGCGTATGTCCCGTATTTGCGTATGACCCATATTTGCGTTTTTCCCGTATGTGCGTTTTCCCCGTATTTGCGTTTTTCCCGTATTTTCGTTTTCCCGCACTTGCGTTTTTACCGTAATTGCGTTTTTACCGTACTTGCGTTTTTCCCGTGTTTGCGTTTTTCCCGTGTTTGCGTTTTTCCCGTATTTGCGTTATTTGCGTATTTGCGTTTTTGCCGTATTTGCGCTTTTGCCGTATTTGCGTTTTTGCCATATTTGAGTTTTTGCCGTATTTGCGTTTTTCCCGTATTTGCGTTTTTATCATTACTAATGAACCCATCCTACCAACCATTACCTCCTCCTAGTCATGTTGTGTCCGTCAATTTCTCTTCTTTATATTTGCGTTTGTCCCATATTTGCGTTTGTCCCATATTTGCGTTTGTCCCATATTTGTGTTTGTCCCATATTTGCGTTTTTCCCAAATTTGCGTTTTTCCCATATTTGCGTTCTTCCCATATTTGCGTTTTTCCCATATTTGCGTTTTTCCCATATTTGCGTTTTTCCCATATTTGCCTTTTTCCCGTATTTGCGTTCTTCCCATATTTGCGTTTTTTTCATATTTGCCTTTTTCCCATATTTGCGTTTTTCCCATATTTGCGTTTTTCCCATATTTGCGTTTTTCCCATATTTGCGCTTTTCCCATATTTCCGTTTTTCCCATATTTGCGCTTTTCCCATATTTGCGTTTTTCCCATATTTGCGTTTTTATCATTACTAATGAACCCATCCTACCAACCATTACCTTCTTCTAGTCATGCTGTGTCCCTGAATTTCTCTTCTCCATACTTGCGTTTGTCCCATATTTGCGTTTGTCCCATATTTGCGTTCGTCCCGTAATTGCATATGTCCCGTATTTGCGTATGTCCCGTATTTGCGTATGTCCCGTATTTGCGTATGTCCCATCATTGCGTATGTCCCGTATTTGCGAATGTCCCGTAATTGCGATTGTCCCGTATTTGCGCATGTCCCGTATTTGCGTATGTCCTGTAATTGCGTATGTCAAGTATTTGCGTATATCCCGTATTTGCGTATGTCCCGTATTTGCGTATGTCGCGTATTAGCGTTTTTCCCGTATTTGCGTTTTTCCCGTATTTGCGTTTTTCATTTTATGCGTTTTTCCCTTTATGCGTTTTTCCCGTTATGCGTTTTTCCCGTTAAGCGTTTTTCCCGTTACGCGTTTTTCCCGTTATGTGTTTTTCCCGTTATGCGTTTTTGCCGTATTTGCGTTTTTGCCGTATTTGCGTTTCTGCCGTATTTGCGTTTTTGCTGTATTTGCGTTTTTCCCATATTTGCGTTTTTCCCATATTTGCGTTTTTCCGATATTTGCGTTTCTCCCATATTTGCGTTTTTCCCGTATTTCCGTTTTTCCCGTATTTGCGTTTTTCCCATATTTGCGTTTTTCCTGTATTTGCGCTTGGCCAGTATTTGCACTTTGCCCGTATTTGCGCTGTGCCCGTATTTGCGTTTTGCCGGTATTTGCGTTTTGCCCGTATTTGCGTTTTGCCTGTATTTGCGTTTTGCCCATATTTGCGTTATGCCGTATTTGCGTTTTGCCTGTATTTGCGTTTTGCCCGTATTTGCGATTTGCCTGTATTTGCGTTTTGCCCCTATTTGCGTTTTGCCCGTATTTGCGTTTTGCCTGTATTAGCGTTTTGCCCGTATTTGAGTTTTCCCCGTATTTGCGTTTTGCCCATTTTGCGTTTTGCCTGTATTTGCATTTTTCCCGTATTTGCGTTATTCCCGAATTTGCGTTTCTCCCGTATTTGCGTTTCTCCCATATTTGCGTTTTTCCCATATATGCGTTTTTCCCATATTTGCGTTTTTCCCGTATTTGCGTTTTTCCCATTTTTGCGTTTTACCCATATTTGCGTTTTTCCCATATTTGCGTTTTTCCCATATTTAAATTTTTCCTATATTTGCGTTTTTCCCATATTTGCGTTTTCCCCAAATTTGCGTTTTCCCATAATTATGTTTTTCCCATATTTGCGTTTGTCCCATATTTGCGTTTGTCCCATATTTGCGTAAGTCCCGTATTTGTGTTTGACCCATATTTGCGATTGTCCCGTATCTGCGTATGTCCCGTATTTGCGTATGTCCCGTATTTGCGTATGTCCCGTATTTGCGTGTGTCCTGTATTTGCGTATGTCCCGTATTTGCGTATGCCCCGTATTTGCGTATGTCCCGTATTTGCGTATGTCCCGTTTTTGCGTATGTCCCGTACTTGCGTATGTCCCATATTTGCGTTTGTCCCGTATCTGCGTATATCCCGTATTTGCGTATGTCCCGTTTTTGCGTATGTCCCGTACTTGCGTATGTCCCGTATTTGCGTATGTCCCGTATTTGCGTTTTTCCCGTATTTGCGTTTTTCCTGTATTTGCGTTATTAACGTATTTGCGTTTTTCCCGTCTTTGCGTTATTCCGATATTTGCGTTTTCCCTATATATCCGTTTTTCCCATATTTGCGTTTTTCCCATAATTGCGTTTTTCCCATATTTGGGTTTTTCCCATATTTGCGTTTTTCGCATATTTGCGTTTTTCCCATATTTGCGTTTTTCCCATATTTGCGTTTTTCCCATATTTGAGTTTTTCCCATATTTGAGTTTTTCCCATTTTTACGTTTTTCCCATATTTACGTTATTCCCATATTTGCGTTTTTCCCGTACTTGCGTTTTTACCGTACTTGCGTTTTTCCCGTACTTGCGTTTTTCCAGTGTTTGCGTTTTTCCCATGATTGCGTTTTCCCGTATTTGCGTTTTTCCCGTATTTGCGTTTTTCCCGTATTTGCGTTTTTGCCGTATTTGCGTTTTTGCCGTATTTGCGTTTTTGCCGTGTTTGCGTTTTTCCCGTATTTGCGTTTTTCCCGTATTTGCGTTTTTATCATTACTAATGAACCCATCCTACCAACCATTTCCTCCTCCTAGTCATGTTGTGTCCGTCAATTTCTCTTCTCCATATTTGCGTTTGTCCCATATTTGCGTTTGTCCGATATTTGCGTTTGTCTCACATTTGTGTTTTTCCCGTTTTTGCGTTTTTCCTGTATTTGCGTTTTTCCCGTGTTTGCGTTTTTCCCGTCTTTGCGTTCTTCCCATATTTGCGTTTTGCCCATATTTGCGTTTTTCCCATATTTCCGTTTTTCCCATTTTTGCGTTTTTCCCATATTTGCGTTTTTCCCATATTTGCGTTTATTCCATATTTGCGTTTTTCCCATATTTGCGTTTTCCACATATTTG
This sequence comes from Schistocerca piceifrons, assembly GCF_021461385.2. NCBI lineage: Eukaryota > Metazoa > Arthropoda > Insecta > Orthoptera > Acrididae > Schistocerca > Schistocerca piceifrons. Next base: position 68,843,521 of record NC_060148.1, on the reverse strand, counting down.
TGTTTTTCCCATAATTTCGTTTTTCCCATAATTGCGTTTTTCCCATAATTCGTTTTTCCCATAATTGGGTTTTCCCATAATTGCGTTTTTCCCATAATTGCGTTTTTCCCATATTTGCATTTATCTCATATTTGCGTTTGTCCCATATTTGCGTTTTTAACATTATTAATGAACCATTCCTACCAACCATTACCTGCTTCTAATCATGTTGTGTCCCTGAATTTCTTTTCTCCATATTTGCGTTTGTCCCATATTTGCGTTTGCCCCATATTTGCGTTTGTCCCATATTTGCGTTTGTTTCATATTTGCGCTAGTCCCATATTTGCGTTTGTCCCATATTTGCGTTTTTCCCGCATTTGCGTTTGTCCCATATTTGCGTTTGTCCCATATTTGTGTTTGTCCCATATTTGCGTTTGTTTCATATTTGCGTTTGTCCCGTATTTGCGTTTGTCCCATATTTGCGTTTGTCCCGTATTTGAGTATTTGCGTTTGTCCCGTATTTGCGTTTGTCCCGTATTTGCGTATGTCCCGTATTAGCGTATGTCCCGTACTTGCGTATGTCCCGTATTTGTGAATGTACCGTATTTGCGTATGTCCCGTAATTGCGTATGTCCCGTATTTGCGTATGTCCCGTATTTGCGTATGTCCCGTATGTGCGTATGTCCCGTATGACACGTATTTGCGTATGTCCTGTATTTGCGTATGTCCCTTCCCGTATTTGCGTATTTCCCGTATTTGCGTTTCTCCTGTATTTTCGTTTTTTTCATATTTGCGTTTTTCCCGTATTTGCGTCTTTCCCGTATTTGCGTTTTTCCCGTATTTGCGTTTTTCCCGTATTTGCGTTTTTCCCATATTTGCGTTTTTCCCATATTTGCGTTTTTCCCATATTTGCGTTTTTCCCATAATTGCGTTTTTCCCATATTTGCGTTTTTCCCATATTTGCGTTTTTCCCGTATTTGCTTTTTTCCCATATTTGCGTTTTTCCCATAATTGCGTTTTCCCCATAATTGCGTTTTCCCCATCATTGCCTTTTTCCCATAATTGCGTATTTCCCATAATTGCGTTTTTCCCATAATTGCGTTTTTCCCATAATATCGTTTTTCCCATATTTGCGTTTTTTCGCATATTTGCATTTTCCCCATTTTTGCGTTTTTATCACTACTAATGAATCCATCCGACCAACCATTACCATCTGCTAGTCATGTTGTCTCCCAGAATTTCTCCTCTCCATATTTGAGTTTGTTCCATATTTGCGTTTGTCCCATATTTGCGTTTTCCCATAATTATGTTTTTCCCATATTTGCGTTTGTCCCATATTTGCGTTTGTCCCATATTTGCGTAAGTCCCGTATTTGTGTTTGACCCATATTTGCGATTGTCCCGTATCTGCGTATGTCCCGTATTTGCGTATGTCCCGTTTTTGCGTATGTCCCGTATTTGCGTGTGTCCTGTATTTGCGTATGTCCCGTATTTGCGTATGCCCCGTATTTGCGTATGGCCCGTATTTGCGTATGTCCCGTTTTTGCGTATGTCCCGTACTTGCGTATGTCCCATATTTGCGTTTGTCCCGTATTTGCGTATGTCCCGAATTTGCGTATGTCCCGTTTTTGCGTATGTCCCGTACTTGCGTATGTCCCGTATTTGCGTATGTCCCGTATTTGCGTTTTTCCCGTATTTGCGTTTTTCCTGTATTTGCGTTATTCCCGTATTTGCGTTTTTCCCGTCTTTGCGTTATTCCGATATTTGCGTTTTTCCTATATATCCGTTTTTCCCATATTTGCGTTTTTCCCATATTTGCGTTTTTCCCATATTTGGGTTTTTCCCATATTTGCGTTTTTCGCATATTTGCGTTTTTCCCATATTTGCGTTTTTCCCATATTTGCGTTTTTCCCATGTTTGAGTTTTTCCCATATTTGCGTTTTTCCCATTTTTACGTTTTTCCCATATTTACGTTATTTCCATATTTGCGTTTTTCCCGTACTTGCGTTTTTACCGTACTTGCGTTTTTCCCGTACTTGCGTTTTTCCAGTGTTTGCGTTTTTCCCATGATTGCGTTTTCCCATATTTGCGTTTTTCCCGTATTTGCGTTTTTCCCGTATTTGCGTTTTTGCCGTATTTGCGTTTTTGCCGTATTTGCGTTTTTGCCGTGTTTGCGTTTTTCCCGTATTTGCGTTTTTCCCGTATTTGCGTTTTTATCATTACTAATGAACCCATCCTACCAACCATTTCCTCCTGCTAGTCATGTTGTGTCCGTCAATTTCTCTTCTCCATATTTGCGTTTGTCCAATATTTGCGTTTGTCCGATATTTGCGTTTGTCTCACATTTGTGTTTTTCCCGTTTTTGCGTTTTTCCTGTATTTGCGTTTTTCCCGTGTTTGCGTTTTTCCCGTCTTTGCGTTCTTCCCATATTTGCGTTTTGACCATATTTGCGTTTTTCCCATATTTGCGTTTTTCCCATATTTGCGTTTTTCCCATATTTGCGTTTTTCCCATATTTGCGTTTATTCCATATTTGCGTTTTTCCCATATTTGCGTTTTCCCCATATTTGTGTTTTTCCCATAATTTCGTTTTTCCCATAATTGCGTTTTTCCCATAATTCGTTTTTCCCATAATTGGGTTTTCCCATAATTGCGTTTTTCCCATAATTGCGTTTTTCCCATATTTGCATTTATCTCATATTTGCGTTTGTCCCATATTTGCGTTTTTAACATTATTAATGAACCATTCCTACCAACCATTACCTGCTTCTAATCATGTTGTGTCCCTGAATTTCTTTTCTCCATATTTGCGTTTGTCCCATATTTGCGTTTGCCCCATATTTGCGTTTGTCCCATATTTGCGTTTGTTTCATATTTGCGCTTGTCCCATATTTGCGTTTGTCCCATATTTGCGTTTTTCCCGCATTTGCGTTTGTCCCGTATTTGCGTTTGTCCCATATTTGTGTTTGTCCCATATTTGCGTTTGTTTCATATTTGCGTTTGTCCCGTATTTGCGTTTGTCCCGTATTTGCGTTTGTCCCGTATTTGAGTATTTGCGTTTGTCCCGTATTTGCGTTTGTCCCGTATTTGCGTATGTCCCGTATTAGCGTATGTCCCGTACTTGCGTATGTCCCGTATTTGTGAATGTACCGTATTTGCGTATGTCCCGTAATTGCGTATGTCCCGTATTTGCGTATGTCCCGTATTTGCGTATGTCCCGTATGTGCGTATGTCCCGTATGACACGTATTTGCGTATGTCCTGTATTTGCGTATGTCCCTTCCCGTATTTGCGTATTTCCCGTATTTGCGTTTCTCCTGTATTTTCGTTTTTTTCATATTTGCGTTTTTCCCGTATTTGCGTCTTTCCCGTATTTGCGTTTTTCCCGTATTTGCGTTTTTCCCGTATTTGCGTTTTTCCCGTATTTGCGTTTTTCCCATATTTGCGTTTTTCCCATATTTGCGTTTTTCCCATATTTGCGTTTTTCCCGTATTTGCTTTTTTCCCATATTTGCGTTTTTCCCATAATTGCGTTTTCCCATAATTGCGTTTTCCCCATCATTGCCTTTTTCCCATAATTGCGTATTTCCCATATTTGCGTTTTTCCCATATTTGCGTTTTTCCCATATTTGCGTTTTTCCCATATTTAAATTTTTCCTATATTTGCGTTTTTCCCATATTTGCGTTTTTCCCATATTTGCGTTTTCCCATAATTATGTTTTTCCCATATTTGCGTTTGTCCCATATTTGCGTTTGTCCCATATTTGCGTAAGTCCCGTATTTGTGTTTGACCCATATTTGCGATTGTCCCGTATCTGCGTATGTCCCGTATTTGCGAATGTTCCATATTTGCGTATGTCCCGTATTTGCGTGTGTCCTGTATTTGCGTATGTCCCGTATTTGCGTATGCCCCGTATTTGCGTATGTCCCGTATTTGCGTATGTCCCGTTTTTGCGTATGTCCCGTACTTGCGTATGTCCCATATTTGCGTTTGTCCCGTATTTGCGTATGTCCCGAATTTGCGTATGTCCTGTTTTTGCGTATGTCCCGTACTTGCGTATGTCCCGTATTTGCGTTTGTCCCGTATTTGCGTTTTTCCCGTATTTGCGTTTTTGCCGTATTTGCGTTTTTGCCGTATTTGCGTTTTTGCCGTGTTTGCGTTTTTCCCGTATTTGCGTTTTTCCCGTATTTGCGTTTTTATCATTACTAATGAACCCATCCTACCAACAATTTCCTCCTCCTAGTCATGTTGTGTCCGTCAATTTCTCTTCTCCATATTTGCGTTTGTCCCATATTTGCGTTTGTCCGATATTTGCGTTTGTCTCACATTTGTGTTTTTCCCGTTTTTGCGTTTTTCCTGTATTTGCGTTTTTCCCGTGTTTGCGTTTTTCCCGTCTTTGCGTTCTTCCCATATTTGCGTTTTGACCATATTTGCGTTTTTCCCATATTTGCGTTTTTCCCATATTTGCGTTTTTCCCATATTTGCGTTTTTCCCATATTTGCGTTTATTCCATATTTGCGTTTTTCCCATATTTGCGTTTTCCCCATATTTGTGTTTTTCCCATAATTTCGTTTTTCCCATAATTGCGTTTTTCCCATAATTCGTTTTTCCCATAATTGGGTTTTCCCATAATTGCGTTTTTCCCATAATTGCGTTTTTCCCATATTTGCATTTATCTCATATTTGCGTTTGTCCCATATTTGCGTTTTTAACATTATTAATGAACCATTCCTACCAACCATTACCTGCTTCTAATCATGTTGTGTCCCTGAATTTCTTTTCTCCATATTTGCGTTTGTCCCATATTTGCATTTGCCCCATATTTGCGTTTGTCCCATATTTGCGTTTGTTTCATATTTGCGCTTGTCCCATTTTTGCGTTTGTCCCATATTTGCGTTTTTCCCGCATTTGCGTTTGTCCCGTATTTGCGTTTGTCCCATATTTGTGTTTGTCCCATATTTGCGTTTGTTTCATATTTGCGTTTGTCCCGTATTTCCGTTTGTCCCGTATTTGCGTTTGTCCCGTATTTGAGTATTTGCGTTTGTCCCGTATTTGCGTTTGTCCCGTATATGCGTATGTCCCGTATTAGCGTATGTCCCGTACTTGCGTATGTCCCGTATTTGTGAATGTACCGTATTTGCGTATGTCCCGTAATTGCGTATGTCCCGTATATGCGTTTTTCCCGTATTTGCGTTTTTCCCGTATTTGCGTTTTTGCCGTATTTGCGTTTTTGCCGTATTTGCGTTTTTGCCGTGTTTGCGTTATTCCCGTATTTGTGTTTTTCCCGTTATTGCGTTTTTATCATTACTAATGAACCCATCCTACCAACCATTTCCTCCACCTAGTCATGTTGTGTCCGTCAATTTCTCTTCTCCATATTTGCGTTTGTCCCATATTTGCGTTTGTCCGATATTTGCGTTTGTCTCACATTTGTGTATTTCCCGTTTTTGCGTTCTTCCTGTATTTGCGTTTTTCCCGTGTTTGCGTTTTTCCCGTCTTTGCGTTCTTCCCATATTTGCGTTTTGCCCATATTTGCGTTTTTCCCATGTTTGCGTTTTTCCCATATTTGCGTTTTTCCCATATTTGCGTTTTTCCCATATTTGCGTTTATTCCATATATGCGTTTTTCCCATATTTGCGATTTCCCCATATTCGTGTTTTTCCCATAATATCGTTTTTCCCATAATTGCGTTTTTCCCATAATTCGTTTTTCCCATAATTGGGTTTTCCCATAATTGCGTTTTTCCCATAATTGCGTTTTTCCCATATTTGCATTTATCTCATATTTGCGTTTGTCCCATATTTGCGTTTATAACATTATTAATGAACCATTCCTACCAACCATTACCTGCTTCTAATCATGTTGTGTCCCTGAATTTCATTTCTCCATATTTGCGTTTGTCCCATATTTGCGTTTGCCCCATATTTGCGTTTGTCCCATATTTGCGTTTGTTTCATATTTGCGCTTGTCCCATATTTGCGTTTGTCCCATATTTGCGTTTTTCCCGCATTTGCGTTTGTCCCATATTTGCGTTTGTCCCATATTTGTGTTTGTCCCATATTTGCGTTTGTCCCATATTTGCGTTTGTCCCATATTTGCGTTTGTCCCGTATTTGAGTATTTGCGTTTGTCCCGTATATGCGTTTGTCCCGTATTTGCGTATGTCCCGTATTAGCGTATGCCCCGTACTTGCGTATGTCCCGTATTTGTGAATGTACCGTATTTGCGTATGTCCCGTAATTGCGTATGTCCCGTATTTGCGTATGTCCCGTATTTGCGTATGTCCCGTATGACACGTATTTGCGCATGTCCTGTATTTGCGTATGTCCCTTCCCGTATTTGCGTATTTCCCGTATTTGCGTTTCTCCTGTATTTTCGTTTTTTTCATATTTGCGTTTTTCCCGTAGTTGCGTTTTTCCCATAGTTGCGTTTTTCCCGAGTAGGCGTTTTTCCCGTATTTGCGTTTTTCCCGTATTTGCGTTTTTCCCGTATTTGCGTTTTTCACGTATTTGCGTTTTTCCTGTATTTGCGTTTTTCCCATATTTGCGTTTTTCCCATATTTGCGTTTTTCCCATAATTGCGTTTTTCCCATAATTGCGTTTTCCCCATAATTGCGTTTTCCCCATCATTGCCTTTTTCCCATAATTGCGTATTTCCCATAATTGCGTTCTTCCCATAATTGCGTTTTTCCCATAATATCGTTTTTCCCATATTTGCGTTTTTTCGCATATTTGCGTTTTCCCAATTTTTGCGTTTTTATCACTACTAATGAATCCATCCTACCAACCATTACCATCTGCTAGTCATGTTGTCTCCCAGAATTTCTCCTCTCCATATTTGAGTTTGTCCCATATTTGCGTTTGCCCCATATTTGCGTTTGTCTCATATTTGTGTTTTTCCCGTATTTGCGTTTATCCCGTATTTGCGTTATTCCCGTATTTGCGTTTTCCCCATATTTGCGTTTTTCCCGTCTTTGCGTTTTTCCCGAATTTGCGTTTCTCCCGTATTTGCGTTTCTCCCGTATTTGCGTTTTTCCCATATTTGCGTTTTTCCCATATTTGCGTTTTTCCCATTTTTGCGTTTTACCCATATTTGCGTTTTTCCCATTTTTAAATTTTTCCTATATTTGCGTTTTTCCCATATTTGCGTTTTTCCCATATTTGCGTTTTCCCATAATTATGTTTTTCCCATATTTGCGTTTGTCCCATATTTGCGTTTGTCCCATATTTGCGTAAGTCCCGTATTTGTGTTTGACCCATATTTGCGATTGTCCCGTATCTGCGTATGTCTCGTATTTGCGTATGTCCCGTATTTGCGTATGTCCCGTATTTGCGTGTGTCCTGTATTTGCGTATGTCCCGTATTTGCGTATGCCCCGTATTTGCGTATGTCCCGTATTTGCGTATGCCCCGTACTTGCGTATGTCCCGTATTTGTGAATGTACCGTATTTGCGTATGTCCCGTAATTGCGTATGTCCCGTATTTGCGTATGTCCCGTATTTGCGTATGTCCCGTATGACACGTATTTGCGCATGTCCTGTATTTGCGTATGTCCCTTCCCGTATTTGCGTATTTCCCGTATTTGCGTTTCTCCTGTATTTTCGTTTTTTTCATATTTGCGTTTTTCCCGTAGTTGCGTTTTTCCCATAGTTGCGTTTTTCCCGAGTAGGCGTTTTTCCCGTATTTGCGTTTTTCCCGTATTTGCGTTTTTCCCGTATTTGCGTTTTTCACGTATTTGCGTTTTTCCTGTATTTGCGTTTTTCCCATATTTGCGTTTTTCCCATATTTGCGTTTTTCCCATAATTGCGTTTTTCCCATAATTGCGTTTTCCCCATAATTGCGTTTTCCCCATCATTGCCTTTTTCCCATAATTGCGTATTTCCCATAATTGCGTTCTTCCCATAATTGCGTTTTTCCCATAATATCGTTTTTCCCATATTTGCGTTTTTTCGCATATTTGCGTTTTCCCAATTTTTGCGTTTTTATCACTACTAATGAATCCATCCTACCAACCATTACCATCTGCTAGTCATGTTGTCTCCCAGAATTTCTCCTCTCCATATTTGAGTTTGTCCCATATTTGCGTTTGCCCCATATTTGCGTTTGTCTCATATTTGTGTTTTTCCCGTATTTGCGTTTATCCCGTATTTGCGTTATTCCCGTATTTGCGTTTTCCCCATATTTGCGTTTTTCCCGTCTTTGCGTTTTTCCCGAATTTGCGTTTCTCCCGTATTTGCGTTTCTCCCGTATTTGCGTTTTTCCCATATTTGCGTTTTTCCCATATTTGCGTTTTTCCCATTTTTGCGTTTTACCCATATTTGCGTTTTTCCCATTTTTAAATTTTTCCTATATTTGCGTTTTTCCCATATTTGCGTTTTTCCCATATTTGCGTTTTCCCATAATTATGTTTTTCCCATATTTGCGTTTGTCCCATATTTGCGTTTGTCCCATATTTGCGTAAGTCCCGTATTTGTGTTTGACCCATATTTGCGATTGTCCCGTATCTGCGTATGTCTCGTATTTGCGTATGTCCCGTATTTGCGTATGTCCCGTATTTGCGTGTGTCCTGTATTTGCGTATGTCCCGTATTTGCGTATGCCCCGTATTTGCGTATGTCCCGTATTTGCGTATGTCCCGTTTTTGCGTATGTCCCGTACTTGCGTATGTCCCATATTTGCGTTTGTCCCGTATTTGCGTTTGTCCCGTATTTGCGTATGTCCCATTTTTGCGTATGTCCCATACTTGCGTATGTCCCGTATTTGCGTATGTCCCGTATTTGCGTTTTTCCCGTATTTGCGTTTTTCCTGTATTTGCGTTATTCCCGTATTTGCGTTTTTCCCGTCTTTGCGTTATTCCGATATTTACGTTTTTCCTATATATCCGTTTTTCCCATATTTGCGTTTTTCCCATATTTGCGTTTTTCCCATATTTGGGTTTTTCCCATACTTGCGTTTTTCCCATATTTGCGTTTTTCCCATATTTGCGTTTTTCCCATATTTGAGTTTTTCCCATGTTTGCGTTTTTCCCATTTTTACGTTTTTCCCATATTTACGTTATTCCCATATTTGCGTTTTTCCCGTACTTGCATTTTTCCCGTACTTGCGTTTTTCCAGTGTTTGCGTTTTTCCCATGATTGCGTTTTCCCGTATTTGCGTCTTTCCCGTATTTGCGTTTTTCCCGTATTTGCGTTTTTGCCGTATTTGCGTTTTTGCCGTATTTGCGTTTTTGCCGTGTTTGCGTCTTTCCCGTATTTGCGTTTTTCCCGTATTTGCGTTTTTATCATTACTAATGAACCCATCCTACCAACCATTTCCTCCTCCTAGTCATGTTGTGTCCGTCAATTTCTCTTCTCCATATTTGCGTTTGTCCCATATTTGCGTTTGTCCGATATTTGCGTTTGTCTCGCATTTGTGTTTTTCCCGTTTTTGCGTTTTTCCTGTATTTGCGTTTTTCCCGTGTTTGCGTTTTTCCCGTCTTTGCGTTCTTCTCATATTTGCGTTTTGCCCATATTTGCGTTTTTCCCATATTTGCGTTTTTCCCATATTTGCGTTTTTCCCATATTTGCGTTTTTCCCATATTTGCGTTTATTCCGTATTTGCGTTTTTCCCATATTTGCGTTTTCCCCATATTTGTGTTTTTCCCATAATTTCGTTTTTCCCATAATTGCGTTTTTCCCATAATTTGTTTTTCCCATAATTGGGTTTTCCCATAATTGCGTTTTTCCCATAATTGCGTTTTTCCCATATTTGCATTTATCTCATATTTGCGTTTGTCCCATATTTGCGTTTTTAACATTATTAATGAACCATTCCTACCAACCATTACCTGCTTCTAATCATGTTGTGTCCCTGAATTTCTTTTCTCCATATTTGCGTTTGTCCCATATTTGCGTTTGCCCCATATTTGCGTTTGTCCCATATTTGCGTTTGTTTCATATTTGCGCTTGTCCCATATTTGCGTTTGTCCCATATTTGCGTTTTTCCCGCATTTGCGTTTGTCCCATATTTTCGTTTGTCCCATATTTGTGTTTGTCCCATATTTGCGTTTGTTTCATATTTGCGTTTGTCCCGTATTTGCGTTTGTCCCGTATTTGCGTTTGTCCCGTATTTGAGTATTTGCGTTTGTCCCGTATTTGCGTTTGTCCCGTATTTGCGTATGTCCCGTATTAGCGTATGTCCCGTACTTGCGTATGTCCCGTATTTGTGAATGTACCGTATTTGCGTATGTCCCGTAATTGCGTATGTCCTGTATTTGCGTATGTCCCGTATTTGCGTATGTCCCGTATGTGCGTATGTCCCGTATGACACGTATTTGCGTATGTCCTTTATTTGCGTATGTCCCTTCCCGTATTTGCGTATTTCCCGTATTTGCGTTTCTCCTGTATTTTCGTTTTTCCCATATTTGCGTTTCTCCCGTAGTTGCGTTTTTCCCATAGTTGCGTTTTTCCGAGTAGGCGTTTTTCCCGTATTTGCGTTTTTCCCGTATTTGCGTTTTTCCCGTATTTGCGTTTTTCCCGTATTTGCGTTTTTCCCGTATTTGCGTTTTTCCCATATTTGCGTTTTTCCCATATTTGCGTTTTTCCCATATTTGCTTTTTTCCCATATTTGCGTTTTTGCCATAATTGCGTTTTCCCCATCATTGCCCTTTTCCCATAATTGCGTTTTTCCCATAATTCCGTTTTTCCCGTAATTGCGTTTTTCCCATAATATCGTTTTTCCCATATTTGCGTTTTTTCGCATATTTGCGTTTTCCCCATTTTTGCGTTTTTATCACTACTAATGAATCCATCCTACCAACCATTACCATCTGCTAGTCATGTTGTCTCCCAGAATTTCTCCTCTCCATATTTGAGTTTGTCCCATATTTGCGTTTGTCCCATATTTTCGCTTGTCTCATATTTGTGTTTTTCCCGTATTTGCGTTTATCCCGTATTTGCGTTTTTCCCGTATTTGCCTTTTCCCCATATTTGCGTTTTTCCCGTCTTTGCGTTTTTCCCATATTTGCGTTTTTCCCATATTTGCGTTTTTCCCATATTTGCGTTTTTCCCATATTTGAGTTTTTCCCATATTTGCGTTTTTCCTATATTTGCGTTTTTCCCATTTTTGCCTTTTTCCCATATTTGCGTTATTCCAATATCTGCGTTTTTCCCATATTTGCGTTTTTCCCATATTTGCGTTTTACCCGTATTTGCGTCTTTCCCGTATTTGCGTCTTTCCGGTATTTGCGTCTTTCTTGTATTTGCGTCTGTCACGTAGTTGCGTTTTTCTCGTATTTTCGTTTGTCTCGTATTTTCGTTTTTCTCGTATTTTCGTTTTTCCCGTATTTGCGTTTTTCCCGTATTTGCGTTTTTCCCGTATTTGCGTTTTTCCTTATTTGCGTTTTTCCGATATTAGCGTTTTTCCCGTATTTGCGTTTTTCCCGTAGTTGCGTTTTTCCCGTAGTTGAGTTTATCCCGTATTTGCGTTTTTCCCGTATTTGCGTTTTTCCCGTATTTGCTTTTTTCCCGTCTTTGCGTTTTTCCCGTCTTTGCGTTTTTCCCGTCGTTGCGTTATTCCGATATTTGCGTTTTTCCCATATTTCCGTTTTTCCCATATTTGCGTTTTTCCCATATTTGCGTTTTTCCCATATTTGCGTTTTTCCCATATTTGCGTTTTTCGGATATTTGCGTTTTTCCCATATTTGCGTTTTTCCCATATTTGCGTTTTTCCCATATTTGAGTTTTTCCCATATTTGCGTTTTTCCCATATTTGCGTTTTTCCCATATTTGCGTTATTCCCATATTTGCGTTTTTCCTATATTTACGTTTCTGCCATATTTGCGTTTTACCCGTATTTGCGTCTTTCCCGTATTTGCGTCTTTCCGGTATTTGCGTATTTCCCATATTTGCGTATTTCCCGTATTTGCGTATGTCCCATATTTGCGTAGTTCCCGTATTTGCGTATGTCCCGTATTTGCGTATGTCCCGTATTTGCGTATGTCCCGTATTTGCATTTTTCCCGTATTTGCGTTTTTCCCGTATTTGCGTTTTTCCCGTAGTTGCGTTTTTCCCGCAGTTGCGTTTTTCCGTATTTGCGTTTTTCCCGTATTTGCAATTTTCCCGCATTTGCGTTTTTCCCGCTGAAACGTCCCCTTAATACGATTATACAGGACTGTCCTTAAACTGACACACAATATTTTTAGCGCAACGCAATCTGACTATCAAAGATCCCTGCAAAAGAATGGCCCTGACTAACATTAAACTATACCTTTCACAAATCACTAAATCACTTACCTCACAATAATGTTCGTTTCTCCCACTACCGCAATACAGCAAGCGCCACTACTGCCAGCTAAATAAAAGATTCAAACTATGGAAGGCACTAACTACTGATAGGGATAGTTAGCAAATGAAAGATATTAATAGAGAACAAACAATGTATTTACCTTGATATCATCATATATAAATATAGCAGTTCATGACAAATTTCAAAACTCCGCCATCTCTCTCCCCACATCCACCACTGCTGGCGGCTCACCTCCAACTGCGCAACGCTACGCGCTGTTCACAGCCAGCTGCCTAACACTACAATAGCGAGTATTACAACAATGCAAAGCAGACACAGACTGCCCACAGCACAGCCAGTGATTTTCATACAGAGGTGGCGTTACCAATAAAAAAAAACCTAAACAGCCTACTTACATAGCCCCCATGCTCCCCACAAAAAATTTTTACAAATTGGATTGGGCAGTGTCCAATACAGATTTGAAAAAAATTTTTCATTATTACAATAACAAAGAAATCAAATGCACACACTTATTGATACAATGTTGGTCAAAAGCTAAAAATTTCTCACAGTCCATAAAGACAGTCCACATTGTTCATCACCGTAAAATAGTGTTTTTCTCAAAGTCTGAGCAGTAGAAGAAAATGCACACGGAAGTAGTGGATTTCCATGCAGTCTTGAAGAAGTAGTGTTGTCCTTCCAACGGAAAGTCAGTGCTGACTCTCGACATGCTGACAGGTAATGGGCCACAACAGAGCAAACCCACTGCAGAGTCAGTCGAAGTTTTGATGAATATTGGTAGGTAGGTCATCACAGAGCAGACCCACTGTAGTCCTGGTAGAGATTACGGTATTGGTGGGCCACCAGAGGTGCAGACCCCACTGCAGTCCTTGTAGAAATAATGGTATTGATGAATCATCAAAGATGTAGACCTACTATAGTCCTTGTAGACACGGCCAGCAGCCATCTGTTGCGACTGTGCAGGTGCACAATCACCATCGAAGAGTCTTGTGGAGAATATAGCAAGTCCATAATCCACCCCTTGTCCAGTCACAAAAAATTTGTTTGACATGTCCTTAGAACCAGCAATGCTGTTATCCAGTCCCTTGCGGAATTATTAACACATGTGCAAACACTAACAGTCCCAACTTCTCACATATTGTCCATATACCATGACCAACAGAAACGTGTGCAGTGAAATGTAACTTACAAGTTAATAATATCATGAACTGGTGACAATTACAATTTTATAACAGAAGAATACAATAACAAAGGTACAAAATACATCATTGAAGAACATAACAATACAGATAACATTTGTAGTACAGGCTTTACAAAAGAATCGAACAAACATAGACATCAGTGTTACAGGAATTATGACATGAGTACGTACATAAAAGATCAGAATAACTTTCGAAACATCAACTTCACACATAAGCATTTAAACAGAATGAATAATGTCTAATATCTTTACAAAGTAAATAACATATTATTAATGCCAATTATATTTGATGATAACAGTATTCCTCATCATAGTGAATGTAGCTTAATATTAAAAGAGGGAAAAATTCTATGAAACTACACAGAGACAGGAAGAAAACAACTACACAAGGGTACACAAACACATAGTGGGATAACACCAATAGGAAAGGACAGGGTTCGTTTTCAGTGTAACATTTGGTACTGTAGTCCAACCCAAAACTTCATTCTATAGATCTTTCGTCTTATTTCAACCTTTGCTTCCCCCAAAAAAATCTTATCCAAGCATGCTTTCTGTATTCTGTTCATATTTCTTTCAAAATAATTATTTCTGATTGTACAATACTCATTTGGGCCCAAATCCTTTTTATATAACTTCGCAATGCATTCTTTACCTATTCTCCATAGTCAGTTTCTCATATAGTCTACCCCCTCTTAAGCTAACTTAAATCTACTGAGCTCAGATGCTAAACTAAGGGACGAGGCAATGCAGCAGCACGTAAAACAATTATTATAAACAGCAATGCAAAAAAATGCAAATTGGCAAAGCTAGCAGCATAAATGAGCAAAAGTCAAATTCAATAACACTATGCCTGGCAAACAGCAGCAACTTATACCTAAACATGACATAGCGCAAGCAGAAAAAATATTACACTAAAATGGCCATGTCTAATACCTATGTCATATCTTAACATTAGAGTGATGCATCACAATTTATTCTACAAAAGAAATTACCAAGTACTTGAAAAGAAAATTATGTGTTACTGTTATTAGTTCCTTCTTATTGTTCTTTCCTTTCCAAGTGCTCCTTTTTTTTAAAGAATGTGGATCATAAAATAATTATTTAATAGATCTGTTGACAGAAAGTGTTCACATTAGCAAATGCATTTCATTTTATAAAAGCAATGCTGCAACACAGCTGGAAACCAGATATCAAATGAAATAAGCAATTACGCAAACCAAAGCATAAAAACATCATTCAATAGCTATGTGGCATTTCGTAAGTCAGTAGCTCTCAATTCTCGTAGAAAGACACTTGTCATTATCAGGTTTGCAGATGTAAGAATATTTCCAAGGATAATGGCCTCCCCTTTTTTTTTGTGCTACCTGTGCCGCTGAAAAGGGCTCGCAATAATGGCTTTTTCTCCAGGCGTCTGACACAGCTGGGTGCCCGCGACGCATTACGTGCAGGTGGTCACTTAACTTTCGTACGGAAATATTTACGACAGGAGATTCTGCTACCGTGGTAGTCTCATATAAAAATATTTCACAGGTCAAGAATTAGCGTTGCAAATCTGTAGAAACAAAACCCTATAAATATAACAGTGTCCAAAAAAATTTTCAGTGGCATTGTGATACATTCATGCATATACACTCACATTTCATAACTCTTAAAGTACGATTCTTGGTTTCCAACAACCTTTTCATAAATCAGAGTCCCTAACCCCTACTCCTTATTCCTTACCTTATTACACATATACATATTCATATTCATCAACACGTCTTCAATATTTCATCATAATAGCTACATAGCATAATCAGATTCCTCATATAGCATCAGCTTATTTATCATAAACATACCTCAACAGCATAGTACACATCGTCGTCGTAATAATAACATCATAACACTTCAGTCAAATCTTAAAATCGTCGTAACTTCCTCCAATAATTTCAAAACGTAAAAAAAATTCTCTGCTCATTTCAATAGTGTCATCTACCTCAAACGTACTTTAAAATCATGATCCCATACCAAATATCTCAAAGCTCTCATAGTATCACAATGAATCCGAAAAAATATGAACATTTCACAAAGTACAGACAAAATACAGTTTCATAAGTGTGAAGTTATCCAACTGTAATTGCGTAAACATCTGTCACTGACGTAGTAAAAAGAATGTTTGTTTACATTTCACAAAGTACAGACAAAATACAGTTTCATAAGTGTGAAGTTATCCAACTGTAATTGCGTAAACATCTGTCACTGACGTAGTAAAAAGAATGTTTGTTTCTCTGTCAAATAATCAGATAGCTGTGTAATTCTGTGTTAGAGAAATATGGTACCGACGTGTAAAGTTGTATAAGCAAATACCATATTAGCTAGGGTTCCTTGTGGTTGCCACACACATGGTACACAAAGTAAGCGTGTACCCCCCTGAGGATTAATGTAATTATACCCTCAGGTGTTACAGATTACACCAATGGAATGAAATACACTCCTGGAAATGGAAAAAAGAACACATTGACACCGGTGTGTCAGACCCACCATACTTGCTCCGGACACTGCGAGAGGGCTGTACAAGCAATGATCACACGCACGGCACAGTGGACACACCAGGAACCGCGGTGTTGGCCGTCAAATGGCGCTAGCTGCGCAGCATTTGTGCACCGCCGCCGTCAGTGTCAGCCAGTTTGCCGTGGCATACTGAGCTCCATCGCAGTCTTTAACACTGGTAGCATGCCGCGACAGCGTGGACGTGAACCGTATGTGCAGTTGACGGACTTTGAGCGAGGGCGTATAGTGGGCATGCGGGAGGCCGGGTGGACGTACCGCCGAATTGCTCAACACGTGGGGCGTGAGGTCTCCACATTACATCGATGTTGTCGCCAGTGGTCGGCTGAAGGTGCACGTGCCCGTCGACCTGGGACCGGACCGCAGCGACGCACGGATGCACGCCAAGACCGTAGGATCCTACGCAGTGCCGTAGGGGACCGCACCGCCACTTCCTAGCAAATTAGGGACACTGTTGCTCCTGGGGTATCGGCGAGGACCATTCGCAACCGTCTCCATGAAGCTGGGCTACAGTCCCGCACACCGTTAGGCTGTCTTCCGCTCACGCCCCAACATCGTGCAGCCCGCCTCCAGTGGTGTCGCGACAGGCGTGAATGGAGGGACGAATGGAGACGTGTCGTCTTCAGCGATGAGAGTCGATTCTGCCTTGGTGCCAATGATGGTCGTATGCGTATTTGGCGCCGTGCAGGTGAGCCCTACAATCAGGACTGCATATGACCGAGGCACACAGGGCCAACACCCGGCATCATGGTGTGGGGAGCGATCTCCTACGCTGGCCGTACACCACTGGTGATCGTCGAGGGGACACTGAATAGTGCACGGTACATCCAAACCGTCATCGAACCCATCGTTCTACCATTCCTAGACCGGCAAGGGAACTTGCTGTTCCAACAGGACAATGCACGTCCGCATGTATCCCGTGCCACCCAACGTGCTCTAGAAGGTGTAAGTCAACTACCCTGGCCAGCAAGATCTCCGGATCTGTCCCTCATTGAGCATGTTTGGGAGTGGATGAAGCGTCGTCTCACGCGGTCTGCACGTCCAGCACGAACGCTGGGCCAACTGAGGCGCCAGGTGGAAATGGCATGGCAAGCCGTTCCACAGGACTACATCCAGCATCTCTACGATCGTCTCCATGGGAGAATAGCAGCCTGCATTGCTGCGAAAGGTGGATATACACTGTACTAGTGCCGACATTGTGCATGCTCTGTTGCCTGTGTCTATGTGCCTGTGGTTCTGTCAGTGTGATCATGTGATGTATCTGACCCCAGGAATGTGTCAATAAAGTTTCCCCTTCCTGGGACAATGAATTCACGGTGTTCTTATTTCAATTTCCAGGAGTGTATATCACGGAAAACTTTCTTTGTAATTCAAAAATCTTTAAAAATAAATGTTTTAAGTACAAAATTAATCACTGAAATGCGTGTCCTGTAGCGCTAAATGTGCGTCTTGTTGTAAGATAATCTGTGTGGAAGTGTAGTAGTTATCGTCCTCCGAAAGCTAAGTTCTGCAGAAGCCAATGTACTTACCTCATGATAAACAAAAGTGAAATGCTTTGCGTATAGATATCGTAGTTATAATGCTTATTGGCGTGATGAAGTAAGTACTGTACAGTAACGTAATGTTGTGCCACGAAAAAGGCTGTCTCATTGTTGCTATACCACAAAAGTTACTACTAAAACATGTTTTTCTTTCCAGAAGAATTTAGAAAACTGTGCAGATATAAAACAGATACACCGCAAAAGCAACATTGTAAATTGTCACTCATTAGTAGCGTCGTGATAAAATCGTGTAGCTGTCACATAAACTAACTATTGTCTCATCTGGTATCTCACAGAAAGTACTTTAAATCCGGAATGTATTTTCAAGTAAACCAAAATGTTGCATTAAAATCTCATTAGCAGTACTGGTAAATGTTCTAATCGTGCAACTAACAAGCAAGAATGTACACACACAATTACACTGTGTCATCTGTTCGCAATAACAATGCATTCGTAATTTCTGTTTCAATAAGTTCTCTTGGTTCTTGACTGGATATTTAACTTCAAACATTGTTGCATGTTAACAGATTCTAAGTCTGACAAAGCATACTAGCAATGTAAAGTGAAAAGTTATATGGCAAAGACAAAGTTAAAAAGCAGATTATCTTTCAATAAACGGTTTTACATGTGAAATGTGGTGTAAACCTTTACTCTTCATAGTACTCAGAGTTTGAACTCGAATGCGATTGTCATGCGGTATACGTCGGTAAAGAATGCTAAAATTTTTCTCAAGGCTAGCGTCTTATGTTATTTTTCTCGGAGCCAGCGGGCGCACGCGGCTGCCTGCTGTGCGAGTCATTGTCTGTCTCTTTGTTGGCGAGCGCCGTTATTGGGATTTGGAGACCTAACTTCTACAAATTCACTCTGACGGGAAGGCCCTGCTCTGTTTGAATCCCGCCAGTTCTGATGCAATTCAGGTCTGTCGTTACGATCATATCGTCTGTCGTCATGTCGGTAGTTCCTGTAGTTTCTTTCTTGTCGGTTAAGTGGTGGAGAATTTCTCCCTGAATCGTAACTGCGCGCTGGACCGTTGCGTCTCAAGTTATTCTGTCTCCCGTAATAATAATTGTTTTGGTTCCCATATTGTCTGTTTCTCTGATTGTCTCTGTGATAGTCATTACCGCGGAGAGGTGATCTTTCCCTGTAATTATTACTACTCTGCCAACGGTTGTCATACGGGTGGTGTCTGTTTTGGTCACGATTTGTGTTGTGAGAATAGCCTTGTCGCGTCCAGTTATTATCGAGGAATTGTGACGGATGTGACCTGTAATTGTTGTGTTCCTGTTTCCGCATTCCGCGATTGTCAGTGTCAATTTCTAATTCTTGTAAGAGTCCCTGAAATGCTTCAATGTCGTCTTTGCAACGTCCTGCCAAAATAATATGTCGTAAATGTTCAGGCAGTTTGATTAAGCAAATGCGGATGAGTTCTGAGGGGCTGTATGGGTTTGAAAGATACTGATTCTTATGCAACATGTCTTCAAAATATTTCATAAGACTGGAAAATTCAGATTGTTCGAAACGTTTCATCATTATGATGCCATGTTTTACCCGGTCTTGTGTGGCTTGAGACCAATATGCTGAGAGGAAGGCATGGTAAAATTCTCCCTCACTGTGGCAATCGTGAATGACCGATCGCATTCTTACAGCTGGTTCATTCTCCAAGTAGCCACACATAAATTCTAATCTGTGTTCTAACGACCAGTTGGGAGGAAAACAATGCGAGAATTGATGGAGCCATGCTTGTGGATGAATGTCGTTGCCAGAATTCTTAAATGTTTTGAATTTACGTGTAGTAATGAATAGATTATAGTCAAAATCATCATGTCGGCGAGTCGCATATCGGTCATTGTTAGGTCGTGTCGGCCGTTCCATCTCAAAATTCGGTGCACATTGCCAATTTCTTTCATAACTTCCGAAATGCCCTGTGTTATTATATTGCGGCTGTTCCGTATTTCTGTGTCCCTCTTCCCGTATTGGGGCGCGAGTATCCTCTGAAATACGTAATTCTTGTATTACCTGTGTCAGCTGATCTTGTACTTCCCGGATTTCTCTTTTGTACTGTGTATTGATTTGATTTTGATTCTGTTTGAATTTTCTAATTTATTCATACTCTTCTGTGTCAGTGACGGCTACAGGTCTTGTGTCATTCAGATCATCATCTACCTTTGTAGATAAGTTAGTGACCTGATCCGAAAGTTCGGCTACTTTCTCCGATAGTGAACACATTTCCTCAGTGTGTTTTTCTGAACCAAGTTTCAGAGTGTCCATTTGTGTTGAAATCGAATCTACTGTGTCCTTTAAGTTTTCCTGAGTTTTTGCAAGTTGCGTAACCGAATCGGTAGATGCAACTGAGTCAATTTTAGCCCACAAGGTCTCATGATTTTCATGAACAGTGGTTTGCAGTTCTTTTATGGCTGCTTCGTGATTCTGTAATGCATTTTCATGCCGCGAAAAAATAGGTTGAAAATGCTCACAAATTTGTGTTTTTACGTCATTACAGACTTTTTGACATTTCGATTCAATGTTATGTAACTCAGTAGTTAAGTCTTCACGTGTTTGTTCAAGAGTTTGTTCCAATGAGTCTAACTTTTTAAGATTTTGTTCCACTGTGTCTAACTTTTTGAGATTTTGTTCCACTGTGTCTAACTTTTTGAGATTTTGTTGCACTGTGTGTAACTGTTACTGTGTTTGTCTCTGGTGTTGTTCCATTGTGTCTAACTTTTCAAGCTTTTGTCCCATTTGTTGCATTAATTGTAATAACAATGCACTGGTGTCTGAAACATGTTCCTCAGTGCTTTTCGGCAGTGAATTTGCACCGGCAACATTCACATTTTGACAAGCGGAAAATGTGTCTTGACTCATTTGAAAAAACGGTGAGGACGCAAACCCTGAATGCACAGTATTTGCAAAATTGAGTCCTGTCATTTCGGATTCCTGAGGCGAGCTGTTGCCGAGCGATCGATCGATAATGCTTCCCTGTTCACTACCTGTTTCACTGTCTATACTATTATTTGACGCCCGCTCCATTTCCCCATGCACAGTTACCAAATTACCACTTTGAATGGCTGTTAATTCATTACACAGTGGTGCTGGCAAGCTACGCTCGTCGTCACTATTATTTCTCATTTTACTTTGGAGCCTAGTGTTACGTTTTTCACACGCCATTATTGTCACAATATTTCACGCGATAACACAGAAAAACACAATTTGAAGATCAAAAATAAGAGAACACATTAACATAGCACTGAAAATAATATCTAGTTAATTGCAGCTGCGAAGTACTTGGTGCAAATCTACATGCATGCCACAACTGTTTTACTATACAACAATGAAAGACTGCAACTACAAAGAAAATTCTCTCTACAATTACGCGCTAGCAATAAACAAAAGCTACACTAAATACACAAACTACAAGAAAAAATCAGAAGATTCCAGTGAGGTAACCTAGGCTAAGGGTCGACATATGAAACGTCCCCTTAATACGATTATACAGGACTGTCCTTAAACTGACACACAATATTTTTAGCGCAACGCAATCTGACTATCAAAGATCCCTGCAAAAGGATGGCCCTGACTAACATTAAACTATACCTTTCACAAATCACTAAATCACTTACCTCACAATAATCTTCGTTTCTCCCACTACTGCAATACAGCAAGCGCCACTACTGCCAGCTATATAAAAGATTCAAACTATGGAAAGCACTAACTACTGATAGGGATAGTTAGCAAATGAAAGATATTAATAGAGAACAAACAATGTATTTACCTTGATATCATCATATATAAATATAGCAGTTCATGACAAATCTCAAAACTCCGCCATCTCTCTCCCCACATCCACCACTGCTGGCGGCTCACCTCCAACTGCGCAACGCTACGCGCTGTTCACAGCCAGCTGCCTAACACTACAATGGCGAGTATTACAACAATGCAAAGCAGACACAGACTGCCCACAGCACAGCCAGTGATTTTCATACAGAGGTGGCGTTACCAATAAAAAAAACCTAAACAGCCTACTTACACCGCATTTGCGTGTTTCCCATATTTGCGTTTTTCCCATATTTGCGTTTTCCCATATTTGCGTTTTTATCATTACTAATGAACCCATCCGACCTACCATTACCTCCTCCTAGTCATGTTGTGTCCCTCAATTTCTCTTCTCCATATTTGCGTTTGTCCCATATTTGCGTTTGTCCCATATTTGCGTTTGTCCATCATTTGTGTTTGTCCCATATTTGCGTTTGTATTATATTTAAGTTTGTCCCATATTTGTGTTTTTCCCGTATTTGCGTTTTTCCGGTATATGCGTTTCTCCCGTATTTGCGTTTTGCCGTATATGCGTTTTTCCCGTCTTTGCGTTTTTCCCGTCTTTGCGTTTTTCCCATCCTTGCGTTTTTCCCGTCTTTGTGTTTTTTCCGTCTTTGCGTTTTTCCCGTCTTTGCGTTTTTCTCGTATTTGCGTTTTTCAAATATTCGCGTTTTTCCCGTACTTGTGTTTTTCCCATATTTGCGTTTTTCCAAAATTTGCGTTTTTCCCAAATTTGCGATTTTCCCAAATTTGCGTTTTTCCCAAATTTGCGTTTTTCCCATATTCGCGTTTTTCCCATATTTGCGTTTTCCCATATTTGCGTTTCTCAAATATTTGCGTTTTTCCCATATTTGCGTTTTTCCCATATTTGCGTTTTTCCGATATTTGCGATTTTCCCATATTTGCGTTTTTCACATATTTGCGTATTTCGCATATTTGCGTTTTTCCCATATTTGCGTTTTTCCCGTATTTGCGATTTTCCCATAATTGGGTTTTTCCCATAATTGCGTTATTCCCATAATTGCGTTTTTCCCGTAATTGAGTTTTTCCCATAATTGCGTTTTTCCCATAATTGCGTTTTTCCCATAATTGCCGTTTTCACATAATTGCGTTTTTCCCATAATTGTGTTCTTCCCATAATTGCGTTCTTACCATAATTGCGTTCTTCCCATAACTGCGTTTTTCCCATATTTGCATTTTTCACATATTTGCGTTTTTATCATTACTAATGAACCCATCCTACCAACCATTACCTTCTTCTAGTCATTTTGTGTCCCTGAATTTCTTTTCTCCATATTTGCGTTTGTCCCATATTTGCGTTTGTCCCATATTTGCGTTTGTCCCGTATTTGCGTATGTCCCGTATTTGCGTATGTCCCGTATTTGCGTATGTCCCGTATTTGTGTATGTCCCGTATTTGCGTATGTTCCGTATTTGCGTACGTCCCGTATGTCACGTATTTGCGTATGTCCGGTATTTGCGTATGTCCCGTATTTGCGGATGTCCCTTCCCGTATTTGCGTTTTTCCCGTATTTGCGTTTTTCCTGTATTTGCGTTTTTCCCGTATTTGCGTTTTTCCCATATTTGCGTTTTCCCATATTTGCTTTTTTCCGATATTTTCGTTTTTCTCAATTTTGCGTTTTTCCCATATTTGCGTTTTTACCCATATTTGCGTTTTTCCCATATTTGCGTTTTTCCCATATTTGCATTTTTCCCATATTTGCGTTTTTCCCATATTTCGGTTTTTCCCAAAGTAGCGTTTTTCCCGTATTTGAGTTTTTCCCGTATTTGCGTCTTTCCTGTCTTTGCGTTTTTCCCATATTTGCGTTTTTCCCATATTTGCGTTTGTCCCATATTTGCGTTTTTCCCGGATCTGCGTTTTTCCCATATTTGCGTTTTTCACATACTTGCGTTTTTCCAATATTTGCGTTTTTCCCATATTTGCGTTTTTCCCATATTTGTGTTATTCCCATATTTGCGTTTTTCTCATATTTGCGTTTTTCCCATATTTGCGTTTTTCCCATATTTGCGTTTTTCCAATATTTGCGTTTTTCCCATATTTTCGTTTCTCCCATATTTGCGTTTTTCCCATACTTGCGTTTTTCCCATATTTGCGTTTTTCCCATATTTGCTTTTTTATCATTACTAATGAACCCATCCTACCAACCATTACCTTCTTCTAGTCATGTTGTGTCCCTGAATTTCTCCTCTCCATATTTGCGTTTGTCCCATATTTGCGTTTGTCCAATATTTGCGTTTGTCCCATACTTGCGTTTGTCCCATATTTGCGTTTGTTCCATATTTGCGTTTGTCCCATATTTGCGTTTGTCCCATATTTGCGTATTTCCCATATTTGCGTTTGTCCCATATTTGCGTTTGACAATTGTTTTCGTTTGTCCCATATTTGCGTTTGTCAAATATTTGCGTTTATCCCATATTTGCGTTTTTCCCATATTTGAGTATGTCCCGTATTTGCGTATGTCCCGTAATTGTGTATGTCCCGTGTTTGCGTATGTTCCGTATTTGCGTATGGCCCGTATTTGCGTATGTCCTGTATTTGCATATGTGCCGTATTTGCGTATGTCCCGTATTTGCGTATGTCCCGTATTTGCGTATGTCCCGTATTTGCGTATGTCCCGTATTTGCGTATGTCCCATATTTGCGTGTTTCCCGTATTTGCGTTTTTCCCGTATTTGCGTTTGTCCCGTATTTCCGTTTGTCCCGTATATGCGTTTTTCCCATATTTGCGTTTTTTTCATTACAAATGAACCCATCCTACCAACCATTACCCTCTCCGAGTCATGTTGTGTCCCTCAATTTCTCTTCTCCACATTCGCGTTTGTCCCATATTTGCGTTTGTCCCATATTTGCGTTTTTCTCATATTTGCGTTTTTCCCATATTTGCTTTTTTCCTATATTTGCGTTTTTCCCATATTTGCGATTGTTCCATATTTGCGTTTGTCCCATATTTGCGTTTGTCCCATATTAGCGTTTGTCCCATATTAGCGTTTGTCCCATATTAGCGTTTGTCCCATATTAGCGTTTGTCCCATATTTGCGTATGTCCAGTATTTCCGTATGTCCCGTAATTGTGTTTGTCCCGTATTTGTGTTTTTCCTTATTTGCGTTTTTCCCGTATTTGCGTTTTTCCCGTCTTTTCGTTTTTCCCGTCTTTGCGTTTTTCCCGTCTTTGCGTTTTTCCGATATTTGCGTTTTTCCCATATTTCCGTTTTTCCCATATTTGCGTTTTTCCCATTTTTGCGTTGTCCCATATTTGCGTTTTTCCCATATTTGCGTTTTTCGCATATTTGCGTTTTTCCCATATTTGCGTTTTTCCCATATTCGCGTTTTTCCCATATTAGCGTTTTTCCCATATATGCGTTTTTCCCCTTTTTGTGTTTTTCCCATATTTGCGTTATTCCCATACTTGCGTTTTTCCCATATTAGCGTTTTTCCCATATTTGCGTTTTTCCCACATTTGTGTTTTTCCCATATTTGCGTTTTTCCCGTATTTGCGTTTTTCACATACTTGCGTTTTTCCAATATTTGCGTTTTTCCCATATTTGCGTTTTTCCCATATTTTCGTTTTTACCATATTTGCGTTTTTCTCATATTTGCGTTTTTCCCATATTTGCGTTTTTCCCATATTTGCGTTTTTTCACTTATTTGCATTTTTTCCCGTATTTGCGTTTTTTCCCATATTTGCGTTTTGTCCCCTATTTGCGTTTTTCCCATATTTGCGTTTTTCCCATATTTGCGTTTCTCCCATATTTTCGTTTTTCCCATATTTGCGTTTTTCCCATATTTGCGTTTGTCCCATATTTGCGTTTGTCCAATATTTGCGTTTATCCCATGTTTGCGTTTGTCCCATATTTGCGTATGTCCCGTATTTGCGTATGTCCGTAATTGCGTATGTCCCGTGTTTGCGTATGTTCCGTTTTTGCGTATGTCCCGTATTTGCGTATGTCCCGTATTTGTGTATGTCCCATATTTGCGTTTTTCCCGTATTTGCGTTTTTCCCGTATTCGCGTTTGTCCCGTATTTCCGTTTGTCCCGTATTTGCGTTTTTCCCATATTTGAGTTTTTTTCATTACTAATGAACCCATCCTACCAACCATTACCCTCTCCTAGTCATGTTGTGTCCCTCAATTTCTCTTCTCCATATTCGCGTTTGTCCCATATTTGCGTTTGTGCCATATTTGCGTTTTTCTCATATTTGCGTTTTTCCCATATTTGCTTTTTCCCTATATTTGCGTTTTTCCCATATTTGCGTTTGTTCCATATTTGCGTTTGTCCCATATTTGCGTTTGTCCTATATCAGCGTTTGTCCCATATTAGCGTTTGTCTCATATTAGCGTTTGTCCCATATTAGCGTTTGTCCCATATTAGTGTTTGTCCCATATTTGCATTTGTCCCGTATTTGCGTTTGTCCCGTATTTGCGTTTATCCCGTATTTGCGTGTGCCCCAATTTGCGTGTGTCCCGTACTTGCGTATGTCCCGTTTTTGCGTATGTCCCGTATTTGCGTAATTCCCGTATTTCCGTATGTCCCGTATTTGCATATGTCCCGTATTTGCGTAATTCCCGTATTTGCGTATGTCCCGTATTTGCGTATGTCCAGTATTTCCGTATGTCCCGTATTTGTGTTTGTCCCGTATTTGTGTTTTTCCGTATTTGCGTTTTTCCCGTATTTGCGTTTTTCCCGTCTTTGCGTTTTTCCCATATTTGCGTTTTTCCCATATTTGCGTTTTTCCCATATTTGCGTTTTTCACGTATCTGCGTTTTTCCCATATTTGCGTTTTTCACATATTTGCGTTTTTCCCATATTTGCGTTTTTCCCATATTTGCGTTTGTCCCATATTTGCGTTTTTCTCATATTTGCGTTTTTCCCATATTTGCGTTTTTCTCATATTTGCGTTTTTCCCATATTTGCGTTTTTCCCATTTTTGCGTTCTTTCACATATTTGCGTTTTTTCCCATATTTGCGTTTTTTCCCATATTTGCGTTTAGTCCCATATTTGCGTTTTTCCCATATTTGCGTTTTTCCGACATTTTCGTTTTTCCCATATTTACGTTTTTCCCATATTTCCGTTTTTCCCATATTTGCATTTTTATCATTACTATTGAACCCATCCTACCAACCATTACGTTCTTCTAGTCATGTTGTGTCCCTGAATTTCTCCTCTCCATATTTGCGTTTGTCCCATATTTGCGTTTGTCCCAAATTTGCGTTTGTCCCATATTTGCGTTTGTTCCATATTTGCGTTTGGCAAATATTTGCGTTTATCCCATATTTGCGTTTGTCCCGTATGTGCGTATGTCCCGTATTTGCGTATGATCCGTATTTGCGTATGTCCCGTATTTGCGTATTACCAGTATTTGCGTATGTCACGTATTTGCGTATGTCCCGTATTTGCATTTTTCCTGTATTTGCGTTTCTCCCGTATTTGCGTTTTTCCCGTAGTTGCATTTTTCCCGTAGTTCAGTTTATCCCGTGTTTGTGTCTTTCCCGTATTTGCATCTTTCCGGTATTTGCGTCTTTCCCGTATTAGCGTATGTCCCGTAGTTTTTCTCGTATTTTCGTTTTTCTGGTATTTTCGTTTTTCTCGTATTTTCGTTTTTCCCGTAATTGCGTTTGTCCCGTATTTGCGTTTTTCCGGTATTTGCGATTTTCCCGTATTTGCGTTTTTCCAATATTAGCGTTTTTCCCGTATTTGCGTTTTTCCCGTATTTGCGTTTTCCCGTATTTGCGTTTTTCCCAGATTTGCGTTTTTCCCAGATTTGCGTTTTTCCCATATTTGCGTTTTTCCCATATTTGGGTTTTTCCCATATTTGCGTATTTCCCATATTTGCGTATTTCCCATGTTTGCATGTTTCCCATGTTTGCGTTTTTCCCATGTTTTCGTTTTTCCCATGTTTGCATTTTTCCCATGTTTGCGTTTTTCCCATGTTTGCGTATTTCCCATGTTTGCGTTTTTCCATATTTGCGTTTTTCCCATATTTGCGTTTTTCCCATATTTGCGTTTTTCCCATATTTGCGTTTTTATCATTACCTATGATCCCATCCTACCAACCATTACCTTCTTCTTGTCATGTTGTGTCTCTGAATTTCTTCTCTCCATATTTGCGTTTGTCCCATATTTGCGTTTGTCCCATATTTGCGTTTGTCCCATATTTGCGTTTGTTCCATATTTGCGATGGACAAATATTTGCGTTTTCCCATATTTGCGTTTGTCCCGTATTTGCGTATGTCCCATATTTTCGGATGTCCCGTATTTGCGTATGCCCCGTATTTGCGAATGTCCCTTATTTGCGTATGTCCCGTATTTGCGTATGTCCCGTATTTGCGTATGTCCCGTATTTGCATTTTTCCCGTATTCGCGTTTTTCCCGTATTTGCGTTTTTCCCGTAGTTGCGTTTTTCCCGCAGTTCCGTTTTTCCCGTATTTGCGTTTTTCCCGCGTTTGCGGTTTTCCCGCATTTGCGTTTTTCCCGCATTTGCGTTTTTCCCATATTTGCGTTTTTCCCATATTTTCGTTTTTCCCATATTTGCGTTTTTCCCACATTTGCGTTTTCCCATATTTGCGTTTTTATTATTACTAATGAACCCATCCGACCTACCATTACCTCCTCCTAGTCATGTTGTGTCCCTCAATTTCTCTTCTCCATATTTGCGTTTGTCCCATATTTGCGTTTGTCCGATATTTGCGTTTGTCCCATAATTTGTTTGTCCCATATATGCGTTTGTCCCATATTTGCGTTTGTCCCATATTTGTGTTTTTCCCGTATTTGCGTTTTTCCCGTATGTGCGTTTCTCCCGTATTTGCGTTTTCCCGTATATGCGTTTTTCCCGTCTTTGCGTTTTTCCTGTCTTTGCGTTTTTCCCGTCTTTGCGTTTTTCCCATCCTTGCGTTTTTCCCGTCTTTGCGTTTGTCCCGTCTTTGGGTTTTTCCCGTCTTTGCGTTTTTCCCGTATTTGCGTTTTTCCCGTAATCGCGTTTTTCCCGTATTTGCGTTTTTCCCATTTTTGCGTTTTTCCCATAATTGCGTTTTTCCCATAATTGCCGTTTTCCCATAATTGCGTTTTTCCCATAATTGCGTTCTTCCCATAATTGCGTTCTTCCCATAATTGCGTTCTTCCCATAATTACGTTTTTCCCATATTTGCATTTTTCCCATATTTGCGTTTTTATCATTACTAATGAACCTATTCTACCAACCATTACCTTCTTCTAGTCATTTTGTGTCCCTGATTTTCTTTTCTCCATATTTGCGTTTGTCCCATATTTGCGTTTGTCCCATATCTGCATTTGTTTCATATTTGCATTTGTCCCATATTTGCGTTTGTCCCGCATTTGCGTTTGTCCCGTATTTGCGTTTGTCCCGTATTTGCGTATGTCCCGTATTTGCGTATGTCCCGTATTTGCGTATGTCCCGTATTTGCGTATGTCCCGTATTTGCGTATGTCCCGTATGTCCCGTATTTGCGTATGTCCCGTATTTGCGTATGTCCCGTATTTGCGGATGTCCCTTCCCGTATTTGCGTTTTTCCCGTATTTGCGTTTTTCCCGAGTTTGCGTTTTTCTCGTATCTGCGTTTTCCCCATATTTGCGTCTTTCACATATTTGCGTTTTTCCCATATTTGCGTTTTTCCCATATTTGCGTTTGTCCCATATTTGCGTTATTCTCATATTTGCGTTTTTCGCATATTTGCGTTTTTCCCATATTTGCATTTTTCTCATATTTGCGTTTTTCCCATATTTGCGTTTTTCCCATATTTACGTTTTTCCCATATTTGCGTTTTTCCTATATTTGCGTTTTTCCCTTATTTGCGTTTTTCCCCTATTTGCGTTTTTATCATTCCTAATGAACCCATCCTACCAACCATTACCTTCTTCTAGTCATGTTGTGTCCCTGAATTTCTCCTCTCCATATTTGCGTTTGTCCCATATTTGCGTTTGTCCAATATTTGCGTTTGTCTAATATTTGCGTTTGTCCAATGTTTGCGTTTGTTCCATATTTACGTTTGTCCCATATTTGCGTTTGTCCCATATTTGCGTTTGTCCCATATTTGCGTTTGTCCCAAATTTTGCGTTTGACAGTTATTTGCGCTTGTCCCATATTTGCTTTTGACAAATATTTCCGTTTATCTCATATTTGCGTTTGTCCCATATTTGCGTATGTCCCGTATTTGCGTATGGCACGTACTTGCGTATGTCCAGTATTTGCGTATGTTCCGTATTTGCGTATGTCCAGTATTTGCGTATATCCCGTTTTTGCGTATGTCCCGTATTTGCGTATGTCCCGTATTTGCGTATGTCCTGTATTTGCGTATGTCCCGTATTTGCGTATGTCCCATATTTGCGTATGTCCCGTATTTGCGTTTTTCACGTATTTGCGTTTGTCCCGTATTTGCGTTTATCCCATATTTGCGTTTTTTTCATTACTGATGAACCCATCCTATCAACCATTACCTTCTCCTAGTCATGTTGTGTCCCTCAATTTCTCTTCTCCATATTCGCGTTTGTCCCATATTTGCGTTTGTCCGATATTTGCGTTTTTCTCATATTTGCGTTTTTCCCATATTTGCTTTTTTCCTATATTTGCGTTTTTCCCATATATGTGTTTTTCCCATATTTGCGTTTTTCCCATATTTGCATTTTTTCCCATATTTGCGTTTTTCCCATATTTGCGTTTTTCCCATATTTGCGTTTTTCAAATATTTGCGTTTTTCCCATATTTGCGTTTTTCAAATATTTGCGTTTTTCCCATATTTCTGTTTTTATCATTACTAATGGACCCATCCTACCAACCATTACTTTCTTCTAGTCATGTTGTGTCCCTGTATTTCTATTCTCCATATCTGCGTTTGTCCCATATTAGCGTTTGTGTCATATTAGCGTTTGTCCCATATTAGCGTTTGTCCCATATTAGCGTTTGTCCCATATTTGTGTTTGTCCCATATTTGCGTTTGTCCCGTATTTGCGTATGTCCCGTATTTGCGTGTGTCCCGTATTTGCGTATGTCCCGCATTTGCGTATGTCCCGTATTTGCGTAATTCCCGTATTTGCGTATGTCTCGTATTTGCGTATGACCCGTATTTGCGTATGTCTCGTAACTGCGTATGTCCCGCATTTGCGTATGTCCCGTATTTGTGTATGTCCCGTATTTGCGTATTTCCCGTATTTGCGTATGTCCCGTATTTGCGTATGTCCCGTATTTGCGTATGTCCCGTATTTGCGTTTGTCCCGTATTTGTGTATGTCCCGTATTTGCGTTTTTCCCGTATTTGCGTTTTTCCCGTACTTGCGTTTTTCCCGTACTTGCGTTTTTCCCGTATTTGCGTTTTTCCCATATTTTTGCGATTATCCCATACTTTTGCGTTTTTACCATATTTTGCGTTTTTTCCATATTTGCGTTTTTGCCATATTTGCGTTTTTGAAATACTTGCGTTTTTCCCATTTTTGCTTTTTTCCCATATTTGCGTTTTTCCCATATTTGCGTTTTTCCCATATTTGCGTTTTTCAAATATTTGCGTTTTTCCCATATTTGCGTTTTTCCCATATTTGCGATTTTCCCATATTTGCGTTTTTCCCATATTTCCTTTTTTCCCATATTTGTGTTTTTATCATTACTAATGAACCCATCCTACCAACCTTTACCTTCTTCTAGTCATGTTGTGTCCCTGTACTTCTATTCTCCATATTTGTGTTTGTCCCATATTAGCGTTTGTCTCATATTTTAGTTTTTCCCATATTTGCGTTTTTCCCATATTTGCGTTTTTCCCATATTTAAGTTTTTTCCATATTTGTGTTTTTATCATTACTAATGAACCCATCCTACCAACCATTACCTTCTTCTAGTCATGTTGCGTCCCTGAATTTCTTTTCTCCATATTTGCGTTTGTCCCATATTTGCGTTTGTCCCATATTTGCGTTTGTCCCATATTTGCGTTGGTCCCATATTTGCGTTTAATCCATATTTGCATTTGTCCCATATTAGCGTTTGTCCCGTATTTTCGTATGTCCCGTATTTGCGTAACTCCCGTATTTGCTTATGTCCCGTATTTGCATGTGTCCCGTATTTGCGTATGTCCCGTATTTGCGTATGTCCCGTATTTGCATATGTCCCGTATTTGTGTATGTCCCGTATTTGCGTATGTCCCCTATTTGCGTATGTCCCGTATTTGCGTATGTCCCGTATTTTCGTATGTCCCGTATTTGCGTATGTCCTGTATTTTCGTATGTCCCGTATTTGCGTATGTCCCGTATTTGCGTATGTCCCGTATTTGCGTTTGTCCTGTATTTGCGTATAACCCGTATTTGCGTTTTTCCCGTATTTGCGTTTTTTCCGTACTTGGTTATCCCGTACTTGCGTTTTTCCCGTATTTGCGTTTTTCCCATATTTTTCCGTTTTTCCAATATTTTTGCGTTTTTACCATATTTTTGCGTTTTTTCCATATTTGCGTTTTTGCCATATTTGCACTTTTGCTATATTTGCGTTTTTCCCCATATTTGCGTTTTTCCCCATATTTGCGTTTTCCCCGTATTTGCGTTTTCCCCATATTTGCGTTTTCCCCATATTTACGTTTTCCCCATAATTGCGTTTGTCCCATATTTGCGTTTGTCCCGTATTTGCGTGTGTCCCGTATTTGCGTGTGTCCCGTATTTGCGTATGTCCCGTATTTGCGTATGTCCCGTATTTGCGTAAATCCCGTATTTGCGTATTCCCGTATTTACGTATGTCCCGTAATAGCGTATATCCCGCATTTGCGTATGTCACGTATTTGCGTATATCTCGTATTTGCGTATTACCCATATTTGCTTATATCCCGTATTTGCGTAGGTCCCGTATTTGCGTATTTCCCGTATTTGCGTATGTCCCGTATTTGCATATGTCCCGTATTTGCGTATGTCCCGTATTTCCATTTGTCCCGTATTTGCGTATGTCCCGTATTTGCATTTTTCCCGTATTTGCGTTTTTCCCGTTCTTGCGTTTTTCCCGTACTTGCGTTTTTCCCGTATTTGCGTTTATCCCATGCTTTTGCGATTTTCCCATACTTTTGGGTTTTTATCATATTTTGCGTTTTTTCCAAATTTGCGTTTTTGCCATATTAGCGTTTTTGAAATATTTGCGTTTTTGCCATATTTGCGTTTTTGCCATATTTACGTTTTTCCCCTTATTTGCGTTTTTCCCATATTTACGTTTTTCCCATATTTGCGTTTTTCCTATATTTGCGTTTTTCCCTTATTTGCGTTTTTCCCCTATTTGCGTTTTTTTCATTACTAATGAACCCATCCTACCAACCATTACCTTCTTCTAGTCATGTTGTGTCCCTGAATCTCTCCTCTCCATATTTGCGTTTGTCCCATATTTGCGTTTGTCCAATATTTGCGTTTGTCCCATATTTGCGTTTGTCCCATATTTGCGTTTGTTCCATATTTACATTTGTCCCATATTTGCGTTTGTCCCATATTTGCGTTTTTCCCATATTTGCGTTTGTCCCAAATTTTGCGTTTGACAATTATTTGCGCTTGTCCCATATTTGCGTTTGACAAATATTTCCGTTTAACCCATATTTGCGTTTGTCCCATATTTGCGTATGTCCCGTTTTTGCGTATGTCCCGTACTTGCGTATGTCCAGTATTTGCGTATGTTCCGTATTTGCGTATGTCCCGTATTTGCGTATATCCCGTTTTTGCGTATGTCCCGTATTTGCGTATGTCCCGTATTTGCGTATGTCCTGTATTTGCGTATGTCCTGTATTTGCGTATGTCCCGTATTTGCGTTTTTCCCGTATTTGCGTTTGTCTCGTATTTGCGTTTATCCCAAATATGCGTTTTTTTCATTACTGATGAACCCATCCTACCAACCATTACCTTCTCCTAGTCATGTTGTGTCCCTCAATATCTCTTCTCCATATTCGCGTTTGTCTCATATTTGCGTTTGTCCGATATTTGCGTTTTTCTCATATTTGCGTTTTTCCCATATTTGCTTTTTTCCTATATTTGCGTTTTTCCCATATTTGTGTTTTTCCCATATTTGCGTTTTTCCCATATTTGCATTTTTTCCCATATTTGCGTTTTTCCCATATTTGCGTTTTTCCCATATTTGCGTTTTTCAAATATTTGCGTTTTTCCCATATTTGCGTTTTTCAAATATTTGCGTTTTTCCCATATTTCTGTTTTTATCATTACTAATGAACCCATCCTACCAACCATTACCTTCTTCTAGTCATGTTGTGTCCCTGTATTTCTATTCTCCATATTTGCGTTTGTCCCATATTAGCGTTTGTCCCATATTAGCGTTTGTCTCATATTAGCGTTTGTCCCATATTAGCGTTTGTCCCATATTAGCGTTTGTCCCATATTTGTGTTTGTCCCATATTTGCGTTTGTCCCGTATTTGCGTATGTCCCGTATTTGCGTGTGTCCCGTATTTGCGTATGTCCCGTATTTGCGTATGTCCTGTATTCGCGTAATTCCCGTATTTGCGTATGTCTCGTATTTGCGTATGTCCCGTATTTGCGTATGTCTCGTAACTGCGTATGTCCCGCATATGCGTATGTCCCATATTTGCTTATGTCCTGTATTTGTGTATGTCCCGTATTTGCGTATTTCCCGTATTTGCGTATGTCCCGTATTTGCGTATGTCCCGTATTTACGTATGTCCCGTATTTGCGTTTGTCCCGTATTTGTGTATGTCCCGTATTTGCGTTTTTCCCGTATTTGCGTTTTTCCCGTATTTGCGTTTTTCCCATATTTTTGCGATTATCCCATACTTTTGTGTTTTTACCATATTTTGCGTTTTTTCCATATTTGCATTTTTGCCATATTTGCGTTTTTGAAATATTTGCGTTTTTCCCATATTTGCGTTTTCCCCATATTTGCGTTTTTCCCATATTTGCGTTTTTCCCATATTTGCGTTTTTCCCATATTTGCGTTTTTCAAATATTTGCGTTTCTCCCATATTTGAGTATTTCCCATATTTGGGATTTTCCCATATTTGCGTTTTTCCCATATTTGCTTTTTTCCCATATTTGTGTTTTTATCATTACTAATGAACCCATCCTACCAACCTTTACCTTCTTCTAGTCATGTTGTGTCCCTGTATTTCTATTCTCCATATTTGTGTTTGTCCCATATTAGCGTTTGTCCCATATTAGCGTTTGTCTCATATTAGCGTTTGTCCCATATTAGTGTTTGTCCCATATTTGCGTTTTTCCCATATTTGCGTTTTTCCCATATTTGCGTTTTTCCCATATTTAAATTTTTCCCATATTTAAGTTTTTCCCATATTTAAGTTTTTCCCATATTTGTGTTTTTATCATTACTAATGAACCCATCCTACCAACCTTTACCTTCTTCTAGTCATGTTGCATCCCTGAATTTCTTTTCTCCATATTTGCGTTTGTCCCATATTTGCGTTTGTCCCATATTTGCGTTTGTCCCATATTTGCGTTTGTCCCATATTTGCGTTTAATCCATATTTGCATTTGTCCCATATTAGCGTTTGTCCCGTATTTTCGTATGTCCCGTATTTGCGTAATTCCCGTATTTGCTTATGTCCCGTATTTGCGTGTGTCCCGCATTTGCGTATGTCCCGTATTTGCGTATGTCCCGTATTTGCATATGTCCCGTATTTTCGTATGTCCCGTATTTACGTAATTCCCGTATTTGCTTATGTCCCGTGTTTGCGTGTGTCCCGTATTTGCGTATGTCCCGTATTTGCATAGGTCCCGCATTTGTTTATGTCCCGTATTTGCGTATGTCCCGTATTTGCGTATGTCCCGTATTTGCGTATGTCCAGTATTTGCGTATGTCCCCTATTTGCGTATGACCCGTACTTGCGTATGTCCCGTATTTTCGTATGTCCCGTATTTGCGTATCTCCCGTATTTGCGTATGTCCCGTATTTGCGTTTGTCCCGTATTTGCGTATAAACCGTATTTGCGTTTTTCCCGTATTTGCGTTTTTCCCGTACTTGGTTTTTCCCGTACTTGCGTTTTTCCCATATTTGCGTTTTTCCCATATTTTTGCGTTTTTTTCATATTTTTGCGTTTTTACCATATTTTTGCGTTTTTTCCATATTTGCGTTTTTGCCATATTTGCGTTTTTGCCATATTTGCGTTTTTCCCCATATTTGCGTTTTTCCCCATATTTGCGTTTTCCCCATAATTGCGTTTGTCCCGTATTTGCGTTTGTCCCGTATTTGCGTGTGTCCCGTATTTGCGTATGTCCCGTATTTGCGTATGTCCCGTATTTGCGTAATTCCCATATTTGCGTATGTCCCGTATTTGCGTATGTCCTGTAATTGCGTATGTCCCACATTTGCGTATGTCCCGTATTTGCGTATGTCCCGTATTTGCGTATTACCCGTATTTGCTTATATCTCGTATTTGCGTATGTCCCGTATTTGCGTATTTCCCGTATTTGCGTATGTCCCGTATTTGCGTTTCTCCCGTATTTGCGAATGTCCCGTATTTGCGTTTTTCCCGTACTTGCGTTTTTCCCGTACTTGCGTTTTTCACGTATTTGCGTTTTTCCCATATTTTTGCGATTTTCCCATACTTTTGCGTTTTTACCATGTTTTGCGTTTTTTCCATATTTGCGTTTTTGCCGTATTTGCGTTTTTGAAATATTTGCGTTTTTGCCATATTTGCGTTTTTGCCGTATTTGCGTTTTTCCCCCTATTTGCGTTTTTCCCCATATTAGCGTTTTTCCCATATTTGCGTTTTCCCCATATTTGCGTTTTCCCCATATTTGCGTTTTTCCCGTGTTTGCGTTTTTCCCGTATTTGCGTTTTTCCCGCCTTGCGTTTTTCCCGTATTTGCGTTTTTTCCGTCTTTCCGTTTTTCCGATATTTCCGTTTTCCCGATATTTGCATTTTTCCCATATTTGCGTTTATCCCATATATGCGTTTTTCCCATATTTGCGTTTTTCCCATATTTGCGTTTTTCCCATATTTTCGTTTTTCCCATATTTGCGTTTTTCCCATATTTGCGTTTTTCCCATATTTGCGTTTTTCCCATATTTGTATTTTTATCATTACTAATGAACCCATCCCACCGACCATTACCTTCTTCTAGTCATGTTGTGTCCCTGAATTTCTTTTCTCCATATTTGCGTTTGTACCATATTTGCGTTTGTCCCATATTTGCGTTTGTCCCATATTTGCGTTTGTCCCATATTTGCGTTTGACCCATATTTGCATTTGTCCCATATTAGCGTTTGTCCCGTATTTTCGTATGTCCCGTATTTGCGTAATTCCCGTATTTGCGTATGTCACGTATCTGCGTGTGTCCTGTATTTGCCTATGTCCCGTATTTGCGTATGTCCGGTATTTGCGTATGTCCCATATTTGCGTATGTCCAGTATTTGCGTATGTCCCCTATTTGCGTATTTTCCGTGTTTGTGTATGTCCCGTATTTGCGTATGTCCCGTATTTGCGTATGTCCCGTATTTGCGTATGTCCCGTATTTGCGTATGTCCCAGTATTTGCGTATGTCCCGTATTTGCGTATGTCCCGTATTTGCGTTTGTCCCTTATTTGCGTATGTCCCGTATTTGTGTTTTTCCCGTCTTTGCGTTTTTCCCGTCTTTGCGTTTTTCCCGTCTTTGCGTTCTTCCCACATTTCCGTTTTTCCCACATTTGCGTTTTTCCCACATTTGCGTTTTTCCCGTATTTGCGTTTTTCCCGTATTTGCTTTTTTTCCGTATTTGCGTTTTTCCCGTATTTGCGTTTATCCTGTATTTGCGTTTTTCCCGTATTTGCGTTTTTCATGTGTTTGCGTTTTTCCCGTATTTGCGTTTTTCCTGTATTTGCGTTTTTCCCATATACGCGTTATTCCCATATTTGCATTTTTCCCCGTATTTGCGTTTTTCGCATATTTGCGTTTTTATCAATACCAATGAACCCATCCTACCAACCATTACCTTCTCCTAGTCATGTTGTGTCCCTGAATTTCTCTTCTCCATATTTGCGTTTGTCCCATGTTTGCGTTTGTCCCTTATTTGCGTTTGTCCCATATTTGCGTTTGTCCCATATTTCCGTTTGTCCCATATTTCCGTTTGTCCCATATTTGTTTTTTCCCGTCTTTGCGTTTATCCCGTCTTTGCGTTTCTCCCGTCTTTGCGTTTTTCGCGACTTTGCGTTTTTCGCGGCTTTGCGTTTTTCTCGTCTTTGCGTTTTTCCCGTCTTTGCGTTTTTCCCACATTTGCGTTTTTCCTACATTTGCGTTTTTCCCACATTTGCGTTTTTCCCACTTTTGCGTTTTTCCCACATTTGCGTTTTTCCCACATTTGCGTTTTTCCCACATTTGCGTTTTTCCCACACTTGCGTTTTTCCCACATTTGCGTTTTTCCCATTTTCGCGTTTTTCCCACATTTACATTTTTCCCATTTTTGCGTTTTTCCCACATTTGCATTTTTCCCACATTTGCGTTTTTCCCACATTTGCGTTTTTCCCACATTTGCGTTTTTCCCACATTTGCGTTTGTCCCACATTTGCGTTTTTCCCACATTTGCGTTTTTCCCATATTTGCGTTTTCCCATATTTGCGTTTTTCCCATATTTGCGTTTTTGCCATATTTGCGTTTTTGCCATATTTGCGTTTTTGCCATATTTGCATTTTTGCCGTAAATGCGTTTTTGCCGTATTTGCGTTTTTGCCGTATTTGCGTTTTTGCCGTATTTGCGTTTTTCCCTGTATTTGTGTTTTTCCCGTATTTGCGTTTTTCCCGTATTTGCGTTTTTCCTGTATTTGCGTTTTTCCCGTATTCGTGTTTTTCCCGAATTTGCTTTTGTCTCACATTTGCGTTTTTCCCATATTTGCGTTTTTCCCATATTTGTGTTTTTATCATTAGTAATGAACCCATCCTACCAACCAGTACCTTCTTCTAGTCGTGTGTGTCCCTGAATTTCTCTTCTCCATATTTGCGTTTGTCCCATATTTGCGTTTGTCCCATATTTGCGTTTGTCCCGTATTTGGGTTTGTCCCGTATTTGCGTTTGTCCCGTATTTGCGTTTGTCCCGTATTTGCGTTTGTCCCGTATTTGCGTATGTCCCGTATTTGCGTATGTCCCGTATTTGCGTAAGTCCCGTATTTGCGTATGCCCCGTATTTGAGTTTTTCCCGTATTTGCGTTTTTCCCGTATTTGCGTTTTTCTC
The DNA here is from genome assembly GCF_021461385.2 of Schistocerca piceifrons. NCBI lineage: Eukaryota > Metazoa > Arthropoda > Insecta > Orthoptera > Acrididae > Schistocerca > Schistocerca piceifrons. Next base: position 68,805,008 of record NC_060148.1, on the reverse strand, counting down.
ACATTTGCGTTTTTCCCACATTTGCGTTTTTCCCAGATTTGCGTTTTTCCCACATTTGCGTTTTTCCCACATTTGCGTTTTTCCCACATTTGCGTTTTTCCCATATTTGCGTTTTTCCCATATTTGCGTTTTTGCCATATTTGCGTTTTTGCCGTATTTGTGTTTTGGTCGTATTTGCGTTTTTGCCATATTAGCGTTTTTGCCATATTTGTGTTTTTGCCACATTTGCGTTTTTGCCACATTTGCGTTTTTCCCACATTTGCGTTTTTCCCACATGTGCGTTTGTCCCACATTTTCGTTTTTCCCACATTTGCGTTTTTCCCATATTTGCGTTTTTCCCATATTTGCGTTTTTCCCATATTTGCGTTTTTCCCATATTTGCGTTTTTGCCACATTTGCGTTTTTCCCACATTTGCGTTTTTCCCACATTTGCGTTTTTCCCACACTTGCGTTTTTCCCACATTTGCGTTTTTCCCATTTTCGCGTTTTTCCCACATTTACATTTTTCCCATTTTTGCGTTTTTCCCACATTTGCATTTTTCCCACATTTGCGTTTTTCCCACATTTGCGTTTTTCCCACATTTGCGTTTTTCCCACATTTGCGTTTGTCCCACATTTGCGTTTTTCCCACATTTGCGTTTTTCCCATATTTGCGTTTTCCCATATTTGCGTTTTTCCCATATTTGCGTTTTTCCCGTATTTGCGTTTTTGCCATATTTGCGTTTTTGCCATATTTGCGTTTTTGCCATATTTGCATTTTTGCCGTAAATGCGTTTTTGCCGTATTTGCGTTTTTGCCGTATTTGCGTTTTTGCCGTATTTGCGTTTTTCCCTGTATTTGTGTTTTTCCCGTATTTGCGTTTTTCCCGTATTTGCGTTTTTCCTGTATTTGCGTTTTTCCCGTATTCGTGTTTTTCCCGAATTTGCTTTTGTCTCACATTTGCGTTTTTCCCATATTTGCGTTTTTCCCATATTTGTGTTTTTATCATTAGTAATGAACCCATCCTACCAGCCAGTACCTTCTTCTAGTCGTGTGTGTCCCTGAATTTCTCTTCTCCATATTTGCGTTTGTCCCATATTTGCGTTTGTCCCATATTTGCGTTTGTCCCGTATTTGGGTTTGTCCCGTATTTGCGTTTGTCCCGTATTTGCGTTTGTCCCGTATTTGCGTTTGTCCCGTATTAGCGTATGTCCCGTATTTGCGTATGTCCCGTATTTGCGTAAGTCCCGTATTTGCGTATGCCCCGTATTTGAGTTTTTCCCGTATTTGCGTTTTTCCCGTATTTGCGTTTTTCCCACATTTGCGTTTTTCCCACATTTGCGTTTTTCCCACATTTGCGGTTTTTCCCAGATTTGCGTTTTTCCCACATTTGCGTTTTTCCCACATTTGCGTTTTTCCCACATTTGCGTTTTTCCCATATTTGCGTTTTTCCCATATTTGCGTTTTTGCCATATTTGCGTTTTTGCCGTATTTGTTTTTTTGCCATATTTGCGATTTTCCATATTTGCATTTTTGCCATATTTGCGTTTTTGCCATATTTGCGTTTTTGCCATATTTGCATTTTTGCCGTAAATGCGTTTTTGCCGTATTTGCGTTTTTGCCGTATTTGCGTTTTTGCCGTATTTGCGTTTTTGCCATATTTGCGTTTTCCCCGTATTTGTGTTTTTCCCGTATTTGCGTTTTTCCCGTATTTGCGTTTTTCCCGTATTTGCGTTTTTCCCATATTCGTGTTTTTCCCGAATTTGCGTTTTTTCATATTTGCGTTTTTCCCATATTTGCGTTTTTCCCATATTTGCGTTTTTATCATTAGTAATGAACCCATCCTACCAACCATTACCTTCTTCTAGTCGTGTTGTGTCCCTGAATTTCTCTTCTCCATATTTGCGTTTGTCCCATATTTGCGTTTGTCCTGTATTTGCGTTTGTCCCGTATTTGCGTTAGTCCCGTATATGCGTTTGTCCCGTATTTGCATTTGTCCCGTATTTGCGTTTGTCCCGTATTTGCGTATGTCCCGTATTTGCGTATGTCCCGTATTTGTGTATGTCCCGTATTTGTGTATGTCCCGTATTTGCGTATGTCCCGTACTTGCGTATATCCCGTATTTGCGTTTTTCCCGTATTTGCGTTTTTCCCGTATTTGCGTTTTTCCACATTTGCGTTTTTCCCACATTTGCGTTTTTCCCACATTTGCGTTTTTCTCACATTTGTGTTTTTCCCACATTTGCGTTTTTCACATATTTGCGTTTTTCCCACATTTGCGTTTTTCCCACATTTATGTTTTTCCCACATTTGCGTTTTTCCCATATTTGCGTTTTTCCCATATTTGCGTTTTTGCCATATTTGCGTTTTTGCCGTATTTGCGTTTTTGCCATATTTGCGTTTTTGCCATATTAGCGTTTTTGCCACTTTTGCGTTTTTGCCACATTTGCGTTTTTGCCACATTTGCGTTTTCCCCACATTTGCGTTTTTCCCCACATTTGCGTTTTTCCCCACTTTTGCGTTTTTCCCCACATTTGCGTTTTTCCCCACATTTGCGTTTTTCCCCAAATTTGCGTTTTTCCCCACATTTTCACTTGAAACGTCCCCTTTTGAACATTTATACAAGACTATGCTTAAACTAACACACTATTTTTTAGCGCAACGCAGTCTGACTTTCAGAAATCCCCATAAAGTAATGGCTCTGACTAACATTGACGTGTGCCTTTCACAAATCACTTACCTCACAAAAATCTTTGTTACTCAAGCTACAGCAATACAGCAAGCGCCACTACTGCCAGCTAAATAAAATATTCAAACTACGGAAGTCACTAACTACTGATAGGGATAGTTAGCAAATGAAAGATTTTAATAGAGAACAAGCAATGTGTTTACCTTAATAGTCATAATATATATAGCAGTTCATAATATCCAGCATAACATATTTTAAAACTCCGCCATCTCTCCCACCACATCCACCACTGCTGGCGGCTCACCTCAAACTGCGCAACGCTATGCACTGTTCACATCCAGCTGCTGCAGCCCAACACTACAATGGCAGACAACAATGCAAACTAGCCACAGGCTGTACACAGCACAGCCAGTGATTTTCATACGGAGCGCTACGTAATGTTGCCAATAAGAAATTATAAACAGCCTACTTACATAGCCCCCATGCTCCCCACAAAAAATTTTGCAAATTGTTTTGTGCAGTGGCCAATAATGATTTGATAAAATTTTTCATAGTTACAATAACAAAGATATCAAATGCACACACTTATTTATACAATGTTGGTCAAAAGCTAAAATTTTCTCACAGTCCATAACGACCGTCCAGATTGTTTATCACAGTAAAATTCCAGTGTTTTTTTTTTCAAAGTCTGAGCAGTAAAAGACATTGCACATGGAAGTAGTGGATTTCCATGCAGTCTTGAAGAAGTAGTGTTGTCCTTCCAACTGAAAGACAGTGCTGACTCTTGACATGCTGACAGGTAACGGGGCAATACAGAGCAAACCTACAGCAGAGTCAATCGACGTTTTGAAGAAGATTGGTAGGTAGGTCATCACAGAGCAGACCCACTGTAGTCCTGGTAGAGATTATGATATTGGTGGGCCATCAAACGTGCAGACCCACTATAGTCCTTGTAGAGATAATTGTATTGGTGGGCCATCAAACGTGCAGACCCACTGTAGTCCTTGTAGAGATGGCCAGCAGCCATCTGTTGCGACCGTGCAGGTGCACAATCACCATCGAAGAGTCTTGCGGAGAATATAGCAAGTCCATAAACCACCGCTTGTGCTCTCACAATGCTTTTGGATTTGTCCTTAGGACCAGCAATGCTGTTATTCAGTCCCTTGCTAAATTATCAACACACGTGCAAACACTAACAGTACCTACTTCTCACATATTGTCCATATACTATGACCAACAGAAACGTGTGCAGTGAAATGTAACTTAATTTGAAGAACTGGTAACAATTACAATTTGGTAACATAAAAATACAATTACAAAGGTACAAAATACATCATTAAAAACATAACAATACAGATAACATTTGTAGTAATTCCAGCTTTACAAAAGAATAGAAATAGACATATAAAAGATCAGAATAACTTGCGAAACATCAACTTCACACATGAGCATTAAAACAAAACAGAATAAATAATGTCTAAGCATATTTACAAGGTAAATAACATATTATTAATGCCAATTATATTTGAGGATAACAGTATTCCTCATCATAGTGAATGTAGCTTAGTATTAGAAGAAGAAAAAATTCTATGAAACTACACAGAGACAGGAAGAAAACAAATACACAAGGGTACACAAACACATAGTGGGAAACACAAAAGGAAAGGACAGGGTTCGTTTTCAGTGTAACATTTGGTACTGCAGTCCAACCCAAAACTTCATTCCATAGATCTTTCGTCTTATTTCGATATTTGCTCCAGCCAAAAAAAACCTATCCAAGCATGCTTTCTGTATTTTTCTCGTATAACCTCTCAGTGGATTTCTTCAAATTCATCGCAACTCATTCTCTTATAGGCTACCCCCTCTTAAGCTAACTTAAATCTACTGAGCTCAGATGCTAAACTAAGGGACGAGGCAATGCCCCCCCAGGGGGTCCACAACTCTTTTGTGGATACGTGCGTGGCGAGCACGGGGCCCTGAGCCATTGCAGCCTTCTTTCTCTCCAGGGCTGCATTTCCTTTCCCTTCCCCTCCTTTCCCCTCCCCTCCTTTCCCCTCCTTGCTCCTTTCCCCTCGCCCTCTCCTCTCCCTCTCTTGGTGTCCTTGCTTATGTTGGCCCCGCTATCCTCCTGGTTCTGTTGGTTTTCTAATTTGGCTTTGTTCTATAATCATCTCCTCCTTTTGGCATTCCTTGGCCCCCCTCTGGGGTTTGACCTCCATTACAAAATTTCTTCTCCGTAGTGTGAGCCATTTGGGGAAGAGCACCTTACCTAGTGTCTCTGACGTGCACCCTCCTAGTACATTCCATCTTTTCTTTCATGTCGTTGTCTGATGCTAGGGTGCATAGCCAGCACAGTAGCCAGCCCGTGTGGTGGGGTCGCTATGTACCCTTTTGGTTGAGCCCCCTGAACACACAGGGATCACACTTCTGATACCTGAGCTGTGACCTCCTCATGCATGCATTGGAGTGGTTGCTCGTCCTACTGGAGCATCGGAACTCCCGGCAATGGCCGCCGTGCCAGACGGCCCTTGCTGTGGCTGGGTGGCGCCCGTGAGGAGAGCCCCTGATCGGAGTGGGTGGTATCAGGGCGGACGCTATGCAAATGAAACGCATACGGGTCCAGAACTCTGGCCGTTCTTCTGCGGCCGTCTCTCTGTGTGGAACTGATTCCTCAAGTGCTGCTTCTCTCACCCCTTCGGCTTTCCCTTCCATGGCTACCCCCTGGGAAGAGGGTCAGGCCCGTCGGCTAGGGACAAAACCTTTTCCCCGTTACCTAGTTTGCACCAGGACTGATGGAGATACTTTCACCAATACCGAACCTTTATTCTTTGTGGAACACATTGAAGACAAGTTTGGCGAAGTGGACTCCCTGAGCAAGATGCGGTCGGGTTCGTTGCTGATAAAAACTGCTTCAGCTGCCCAATCTGTGGCCCTTCGTGCCTGTACCCATCTTGGCACAATACCTGTGTTCATTACCCCCCCCACCAGTCTCTAAATATGGTACTGGGTGTGATTTTTCACAGTGACCTCATCCTTCAAACTGATGAGGAACTTCTGGACAATCTCGGACGGCGGGGTGTTCACTTTGTTCGGCGCGTTCAGAAGGGTCCTAAAGACAATTGTATTGATACTGGTGCCTTTATCCTGGCCTTTGAAGGGGATACCCTCCCTGAGAAAGATAAGATTATGGTCTATCGCTGTGATGTGAAGCCGTACATCCCACCTCCTATGAGGTGTTTTAAGTGCTTGTGTTTTGGACACATGTCTTCCCGCTGTTCACAGGCCCCTCTCTGTGGTGACTGTGGACGTCCACTCCGTGAGGGGAGTCCCTGTGTTCCCCCTCCTGTCTGTGTAAATTGTCATGGTAGTCATTCTCCACGTTCACGAGATTGCCCAGTATATAAGACGGAAAAAAGATACAGGAGTATAAGTCCCTCGATCGTTTAACCTACACAGAGGCCCGCAAGAAATATGCAAGACTCCACCCTGTGTCCATGACATCTAGTTACGCCTTGGTTACATCTTCACCCCTTCCTCCCCCTTCCTTACCCCCATCCCGGACCCCTCTCCTTCCCCACACCCCTGCAGCTCCCACACCTTCTCCTATGGGCGCTGCTCCCCCTCCCCAGCCGGAGAAGTGTCCCACTCCTTCGGCGTCTGCCGGTCAAGGGCGCCTCTCCCGGGATGCCCCTTCCCGGCACCTTCCAGGCCAAAGGTCTGCTGCCGCGCGACGACCGCGAGAGCCGCGGTCTGTCGGCCCCCAGGTCGCCCGGTCTCTTTCTGTTCCTGATCTTGCTGCAGCTGGCTCCTTCATGCCACACAGCCCTCCTCGATCGCAGCCTGAACGGAAGAAGAAACATAACTCCCGGGACAAAGAGCCTCTGGTGTCACCGGAGGTCCCTTCCCCGACTTCACAACCGGATTCTGACCTGTCGTTCATGGACGTCGCCCCCTCCTTGTCGGTGACGGGTGGGGACCCGGCGGTATGACTGGCTTTACAGTGTTCAGCCCCCATTTAAACCCTCGTTCTGTGGTTCTCCAATGGAATTGTAATGGATACTATCGCCACCTTCCGGAATTGAAATCCCTTCTTTCATACTACTCTGCAGCTTGTGTGGTTCTCCAGGAATCTCATTTCACTGATGCTCACTCACCGACCCTCCGTGGTTTCCGTGTTTTCTGTCGAAATCGGGTCGGACCCCTGCGGGCTTCTGGTGGTGTTTGTACATTGGTCCGTACAGACATTGCTAGCACGTGGATTCCTCTTCAAACTACATTGGAAGCGGTTGCTGTTCGGGTCCACTTCGACTCTGCAATCACAGTTTGCAATCTTTATCTCCCTCCTGACAGGACTCTTACGCCTGCTACCTTAACCACCCTTCTTCAGCAACCCCCACCTCCCTTCCTCCTCCTCGGGGATTTTAATGCTCATCATCCTTTGTGGGGCAGTGCCTTTCCATCTAGACGAGGTCTTCTTATAGACCAATTTATTGCAGACCACGACCTGTGCCTTCTTAATGATGGCTCCCCTACTCATTTCAGTGCCGGTCATGGTACCTTTTCTGCCATTGATCTTTCTCTTACTTCTCCCTCTCTCCTCCCTTCATTACACTGGTCGCCACACGACGACCTTTGTGATAGTGACCATTTCCCATTGTTTATCACGCTCCCTTCCCGCTCCCCGATGGACAGGTTGCCTCGTTGGACTTTCCAACGCGACGATTGGCCTCTATACACTGCACAGGTCGCGTTTTCTCCCTCTTTGTCGGGTTGTATTGATGACGTCCTACGTGACGTGTCTGACGCGATTGTTCGCGCTGCTAGCCTTGCTGTCCCGCGCTCATCTGGATCATTTCGTCGCCGACAAGTCCCGTGGTGGAGTATGGCTATTGCCATTGCCATCCGTGATCGCCGTCGAGCTTTGCAATACTTTAAGAGGCACCCATCCATAGCCAGCCTTACTACCTTTAAACGCCTTCGTGCTAAAGCCCGTAATTTAATCAAACCGAGCAAGCGGATATGTTGGGAACGATTCGTTTCTTCCCTTGGTTCTACTGTCCCTCTGTCACGGGTATGGGCTACACTTCGCTCTCTCCAAGGTTGCCATCGGCAGTCCACCCTCCCAGGCCTTCACCTCCCGGATGGCATTTGTACGGACCCATTAGTTCTTGCAGAACATCTAGCGACCCATTTTGCAGTGGCATCAGCGTCAGCCTACTATCCAGCTGCTTTCCTTCATCAAAAACAGTGGGCTGAAGCTTCCACCTTATGTTTCACCCCTTGTGAGTCAGAATCTTACAACGAACCTTTTACTGAATGGGAATTTTTTTCTGCTCTATCTTCTTCTCATGATACGGCCCCTGGCCCAGATTCCATTCATAACCAACTGCTTCAACATCTCAGTGCTCCACAACGGCAACATCTTCTTCGGGTGTTTAACCGTATCTGGCTCCAGGGTGACTTCCCTTCTCAGTGGAGGGATAGTATTGTGGTTCCTGTTCTTAAGCCTGGTAAGAATCCCATATCTGTTGACAGCTATCGGCCAATTAGTTTGACCAATGTTGTTTGTAAGTTACTTGAACGGATGGTAGCCCGTCGGCTCAATTGGGTCCTCGAATCTTGGGATCTATTGTCCCCTTACCAGTGTGGCTTTCGAGAGGGACGGTCTCCAATCGATCATTTACTGCGCTTGGAATCTGCAGTCCGGCAGGCTTTTTCCCAGCGCCGCCATTTGCTTGCAGTTTTTTTTACCTTCGCAAGGCCTATGATACGGCCTGGCGCCATCACATCTTACTTACCCTTCATCAGTGGGGTCTTCGGGGCCCACTCCCGATTTTTATCCGCCAGTTCCTACTCCATCGGTCATTCAGAGTCCGAGTTGGTACTGCTTTTAGTTCTCCACGGACCCAGGAGACCGGCATCCCACAGGGTTCTGTCTTGAGTGTTCTTCTTTTCCTCATTGCTATCGATGGACTTGTGGCCTCTGTCGGTCCCTTGGTCGCCCCTGCCCTGTATGTGGATGATTTCTGCATTTGGGTTAGTTCCTCTTCGATGGCATCTGCAGAACGGCAGCTCCAGGTAGCTATACGGCGTGCCTCTACATGGACCCTCTCACACGGGTTTCAATTCTCTCCTTTCAAATCGCGAGTGGTCCACTTCTGTCGCCGTACTACGATCTACCCTGATCCAGAGCTCTATCTCGCTGCACAACGATTGCCTGTGGTCCCACAGTTTCGTTTCTTGGGTCTTCTTTTCGACAACAAGCTCACTTGTCTGCCCCATATCAGACTCCTGAAGGTAGGATGTTTCCGTAAACTCAATGTCCTTCGCTTCCTTGCCCACTCCTCTTGGGGTGCGGACCGTTCCCTCCTCCTCCGTCTTTATCGTGCTCTAGTTTTGTCTCGCTTGGACTATGGTTGTCAAGTTTATGGTTCGGCTGCTCCTTCCACACTGCACTTGCTGGATCCAGTCCACCATCGTGGTATCTGTTTGGCCACCGGTGCCTTCCCTACTAGCCCTGTTGATAGTCTCCTGGTTGAAACTGGGATCCCCCCCTTTCTGTTCGGCGGTCCCAGCTTCTGGTGTCTTATGCACTCAGTATCCGTTCCTCTCCCACTCATCCTTCCTATTGTATCCTGTTCCCAGACCATGGACGTCGCCCACGCGACTCCCGCCCTCGGGCGGGTTTACCGGATGGGCTGCGCCTTGCGACTCTTTGCCGTGCTTTTCAGCTTCCTTCTTTGTCCTGTCTTCCTCGCTCCCTCCCCTCTACCCCTCCTTGATTAGTTCCTCGGCCTCGAATTCGGATGGATCTCCGGCGAGGTCCGAAAGATTCCATCCCCCTGGTGGTGTTCCGTTCCTTTTTCCGCCAAATTTTATGGGAGTTTCGGGATGCTGTTGTTTTCTACACTGATGGCTGTAACTCTGCTGATCATGTGGGGTATGCCTTCACGTCCTCTGTCGGAACGGAAAATCATCTGCTGCCACCTACATGTGGGGTGTTTACTGCGGAATTGATGGCAATTTCCCAGGCCCTTACCTTTATTAAACAGTCCCAACACAACTGTGTTTTGTTATGTACGGACTCGATGAGTGGCCTTCTTGCTATTGACCGGTGTTTTTCGCGCCATCCCTTGGTCTCTGCCATCCATGACCATCTCACTGATATTCACCGTGCTGCTTGTTCCACTGACTTCCTTTGGGTCCCTGTCCATGTGGGTATCCCGGGTAATGAGCTGACTGATCGTTTCGCTGGGGGAGCAGTCACTTACCCCCCGTTTTATGTAACCCCTCCTGCAGCGGATTTACGGCTTCACATCAAATCCCACTTCGCACAGTCATGGGCCACTTCTTGGGAGGCTACTCCCCTGTCTAATAAACTTCGTGCAATTAAGGTGACACCAGGCCCATGGCGTTCTTCCTTTCGCCTCTCCCGAAAGGACTCGACCACACTGTGTCGTCTCCGCATTGGCCATACCAGGCTGACCCATGGTTTTCTTTTGCGTGATGAACCACCCCCACTATGTGGTTGTGGAGCCTTCCAGTCGGTAGCCCACATTTTGTTTGAATGCCCCCTTCTTTTGGCTCTGCGTGCGAAGTATAGGCTCCCAAACACTTTACCTTTGATGTTGGCTGACGATTCCCGGATGGTCTCTCTGGTTCTCGGTTTCCTCCGGGAAAGTGGTTTTTATTCTCAGTTTTAAGGTTTTTAATCTCTTTCTGGTGTTGGAGCAGGGCGGTGAGTGTTTGGGTGTCTCCCACTGTAAGCAGTGTTCGGAGATTCCCGATTCTCCTCCCTGACCGAAATCCTCTTTTCTTCCCCTTTTACTCTGTTTTTACCCTTTTTTTAAGGCTTGGTTAGTCTTTCTATTCCCATACGTACTTTCTACATTCTAGCAGTTGTACCTTTTACGTCACAGGTGGTCTTGCCTATGCTGCTTCAGCATAGTGTTGGGTTCGTTCTCTTACTGACTTCCCTCATTTTGTTTTTTACCACTGACAACATGACTGCTCTTTTACGTTTTTACCTTTTTCCGTTTTATTTTTCTGACTTTACTGTGAAGTCCTATTAGCGGAATGGAGCCTATTTGAAACAAGGAACTGATGACCTTGCTGTTTGGTCCCTTAAACCTCAACCAACCAACCAACCAACCAACGAGGCAATGCAGCAGCACAAAATAGTTAACACAAACAGCAATGAGAAAAAAATTTAAATAGGCAAAGCAATTGCAATATTACAACTAATATAAGGCACTGTGCAGCAAAAAAGGAAAATAAATCCGTAGTTAAACTGGCTTAACAGCGTAATACAAAGTCAAATTCAGTAACACTATGCCTGGCAAACAGCAGCAGCAACTTATATCTAAACATGACATAGCTCAAGCAATAAAATATTACACTAAAGACAACAGTGCAGACAAGGGAAATGTATATTCACATCTTAATGTCTATGTAATTAAAGTGGTGCACCACAACTTATTCTACAAAAGAAATTACCAAGTACTTGAAAAGAAAATTATATATGCAAGTCCTGTGAAGGGAAATGTCTTTTTGTGCTCCTTCGTTTTTTTTAAAGCTATTGTTTACTGGATCTGTAGGCATAAAATATCTATATTAGTACATTCATAAAATTTTATTTTAAACAATGCTGCAGTGCAGCTAGAAACTAGATATTAAAGAAAATGATAGACATAAAAATATTTCTCGTCATTTCATTAGGCATTGCAGTAAATATCACAAATTAGGAGCTCCACAGTGTTATCATGTTTTCAAGTTTGAGGGTGTCGTATTAACGATGCTTTCTACAAAGGAATGTCAACAGCGAGGATAATGGCCTCCCTTTTTTTTTTACCTGTGCCTCTGGAAAGGCACACCCTAATGGCTTTTTCTCCAGGTGTCTGACACAGCTGGGTGCCCACGACGCATTACGTGCAGGTGGTCACTTAAGTTTCTTATGGAAATATTTACGACAGCAGTTTCCGCTACAGTGACAGTCGCATATAAAAATATTTCACAGGTCAAGAATTTGCGTTACAAAGCTGTAGAAACAAAATCCTATTGATATAACAGTGTCCAAAAATTTTCGTCGGCGTTGTAATACATTCACACATTTACATACATTTCATAACTCTTAAAGTACGATTCTTGGTTTCCAACATCCTTTCTCACAAGTCAGAGTCCCTAACCACTATTCATTACTCCTTACCTTATTACACATATATATATTCGTCGACACGTCAATCTTGCGACGACACTTCAATATTTCATCATAATAAATACATAGCATAATCAAATTACTCATATAGCATCAGCTTATTGATCATAAACATGCGGCAACAGCATAATACACATAGTCATCGTAATAATATCATAACACCTCAGTCAACTCTCAAAATCGTCGTAGCTTCCTCCAATAATTTCAAAACCTAAAAAAATCCTCTGCTCATGTCAAAAGTGTCATCTGCCACAAACGTACTTTAAAACTCGTGATCCCATACCAAATATATCATGCAAAGCTCTCATAATATCACAATGGGTCTGAAAAAATATGAACAGTTCACAAAGTACAGACAAAATACAATTTCGTAAGTGTGAAGTTACCCAACTGTGTAATTGCGTAAACATGTGTCACTGATGTAGTAAAAAAAAATGTTTGTTTGTTTGTCTGTTAAATAATCAGATAGCTATGTAATTTATGTGTTAGAGGAATATGGTACCGATGTGTAAAGTTGTATAAGCAAATACCATATTAGCTAGGGCTCCTTGTGCTTGCCAAACACATGATACACAAAGTAAGCGTGTACCCCCCTGAGGATTATTGTAATTATACCCTCAGGTGTTACAGATTACAGCAATGGAATGAAATGTATCACGGAAAACTTTCTTTGTAATTCAAAAATCTTTAAAAATAAATGTTTTAAGTACAAAATTAATCACTCAAATACGTGTCCTGTAGCGCTAAATGTGCGTCTTGCTGTAAGATAATCTCTGTGGAAGTGTCGTAGTAATTGTCCTCCGAAAGCTAAGTTCTGCAGAAGTCAATGTACTTACCTGTGTCAGCTGATCTTGTACTTCCCGGATTTCTCTTTGGTGTTGCGTATTAATTTGATTCTGATTTTGTTTGAATTTCCTAATTTGTTCGCACTCTTCTGTGTCAGTGATGGCTACGGGTCTTGTGTCATTCAGATCATCATCTACCTTTGCAGATAAGTTAGTGAACTGATACGAAAGTTCGGCTAATTTCTCCGATAGTGTACTTATTTCCTCAGTGTGTTTTTCTGAAGCAAGTTTCAGAGTGTCCATTTGTGTTGAAATCGTATCTACTGTGTCCTTTAAGTTTTCTTGAGTTTTTGCAAGTTGCGTAACCGAATCGGTAGATGCAACTCAGTCAATTTTAGCTTGCAAGGTGTCGTGATTTTCATGAACAATAGTTTGCAGTTCTTTTATGGCTGCTTCATGATTCTGTAATGCATTTTCATGACGCGAAAAAATAGATTGGAAATGCTCACAAATTTGTGTTTTTACGTCATTACAGACTTTTTGACATTTCGATTCAATGTTATGTAACTCAGCAGTTAAATATTCACGTGTTTGTTTGAGAGTTTGTTCCAATGAGTGACTTTTGAAGCTTTTGCTGTGTTTGTCTCTGATTTTGTTCCATTGTGTGTAACTGTTGCTGTGTTTGTCTCTGGTGTTGTTCCATTGTGTCTAACTTTTGAAGCTTTTGTCCCACTTGTTGCACTAATTGTAATAACAATGCACTGGTGTCTGAAACAAGTTCCTCAGTGCTTTTCGGCAGTGAATTTGCACCGGCAACATTCACATTTTGACAAGCGGAAAATGTGTCTTGACTCATTTGAGAAAACGGTGAGAACCAAAAACCTGAGTCTACGGTATTTGCAATATTGTGTTCTGTCATTCCCGATTCCTGAGGCGAGCTGTTGCCGACCGACTGATCGATCGATAATGCTTCCCTGTTCACTAAATGTTTCACTGTGTACACCATTATTTGACGCCCACTCCATTCCCTGTTCACAGTTACCAAATTACTACTTTGAATATTAGTTAATTCATTACATGGTGGTGTTAACACACTGCTTTCGTCTTCACTGTCATTTCTCAGTTTACTTTGGAGCCTAGTCTTACGTTTTTCACACGCCATTATTGTCACAATATTTCACACGATAACACAGAAAAACACAATTTCAAGAGCAAAAATAGGGGAACACATTAACATAGCACTGAAAATAATATTTGGTAATGGCAAGCGTAGCTGTGAAGTACTAGGTGCAAATCTACATGCATGCCACAACTGTTTTACTGTACAACAATGAAAGGCTGCAACTACAAAGGAGATTCTCTCTACAATTACGCCCTAGCAATAAACAAAATCTACACTAATTACTCAAACTACAAGAAAAAAATCAGAAGATTCCAGTGAAGTATCCTGGCAGGATCGCCATATGAAACGTCCCCTATAGAACATTTATACAAGACTATGCATAAACTGACACACAATATTTTTTAGCGCAACACAATCTGACTTTAAGAAATCCCTACAAAGGAATGGCCCTGACTAACATTAACGTGTACCTTTCACAAATCACTTACCTCACAAAAATCTTCGTTACTCAAGCTACTGCTATACAGTGAGCGCCACTACAACCAGCTAAATAAAAGATTCAAACTATGGAAGTCACTAACTACTGATAGGGATAGTAGGCAAATGAAAGATTTTAAAAGAGAGTAAGCAATGTATTTACATTGATAGTCATAATATATATAGCAGTTCATAATATCCAGTATAACAAATTTCAAAACTCCGCCATCTCTCTCCCCACATCCACCACTGCTGGCGGCTCACCTCCAACTGTGCAACGCTACGGGCTGTTCACATCCAGCTGCCACAGCCCAACACTACAATGGCAGACAACAATGCAAACTTGCCACAGACTGCACACAGCACAGCCAGTGATTTTCATACAGAGTGCTACATAACGTTGCCAATAAGGAAATATAAACAGCCTACTTACACACTTTTCCAATATTACCTTTTTCCCAATATTGCGTTATTCCCAACATTGCGTTTTTCCCGCATATGCGTTTTTCCCGCATATGCGTTTTTCCCGCATATGCGTTTTTCCCGCATATGCGTTTTTCCCGTATTTGCGTTTTTCCCGTATTTGTGCAAATATGGTAAAAATGCAAATACGGGAAAAACGCAAATACCTTACAAACGCAATTATGTGAAAATCGAAAATATCGGTAAAAACGCTAGTTTGGGAAAGACGCAATATTGGAAAAAATTCAAATTTGGAAAAAACGAAAATATGGGAAAATCGAAAATATCGGTAATAACGCATATATGGGATATTCGAAAATATGGGAAAATCGAAAATATGGGAAAAACGCAATTATGGACAAACGCAAATTTTGAAAATTGCAAATATGGGAATAACGTAAATAATGGAAACAAGCAAAGATGGGAAAAACACGAATATGGGAAAAACGCAAATATTTGAAACACACAAAATTGGGATAAATGTGAAAATGGGAAAACGGAAATATGGGAAAAACGCAAATATGGGAAAAACGCAAATATTTGAAATACGCAAGTATGGGAAAAACGAAAATATGAGGAAAACCCAAATATGAGTAAAACGCAAATATGGGAATAACGAAAATATGGGAATAACGAAAATATGGGAATAACGCAAATATGGGAATAACGCAAATATGGGAATAACGCAAATGTTGGAAAACGCCAACTTGGGAGAAACGCCAATTTGGGAGAAATGCAAATATGGGAAAATCGAAAATGTCGGTAAAAACGAAAGTAAGTAAATAACGAATTGTTGGAAAAAACGCAAATATGGGAAAAACGAAAATATGGGACAAACACAATACGGGAATAACGATATTATTGGAATAACGCAAATATGGGAAAATCGAAAATATCGGTGAAAACGCAAGTATTGGAAAATGCAAATATGGGAAAACGCAAATATGGGAAACACACAAATATAAGAAAAACAAAATATGGGAAAAACACAAATATGGGTACCACGTAAATATGGGAATATCGAAAATTTGGGAAAAATGCAAATATTGGAAAAACGCAAATATTTGAAAAACGCAAACATGGGAAAAACGCAAATATGGGATAAAAGCAAATATGAAAAACGCAAATATGTTAAAAACGCAAATATGGGAAACACGCAAATATGGGAATATCGAAAATTAGGGAAAAATGCAAATATGGGAAAAACGCAACTATGGGAAAAATGCAAATATGGGAAAAATGCAAATATGGGAAAAACACAATATTGGAAAAAACGGAAATATGTGAAAAATGCAAATATGGGAAAAATGCATATATGGGAAAAACGCAGGTATTTAAAAACGCAATTATGGAAAAATGCAATTATGGGAAAAACGCAATATTGGGAAAAACGGAAATATGAGAATAACGCAAACTTTGGAAAACGCAAATATGGGAAAAGCACAAATATGTGACGACGCAAATATGGGAAAATCCAAAATATGGGAAAAGCGGAAATGTGGCAGAAAGACAAATATGGGAAAAACGCAAATATGGGAAAAACGAAAATATGGGAAAAAAGAAAAAATGGGAAAATCGCAATTCGGGAAAAAACGGAAATATTCGAAAAAAGCAAATACGGGAAAACCGGAATATGGGAAAACGAAAATATGGGAAAAACGCAAGTATGGGAAAAACGCCAATATGGCAATAACCAAATATGGGAAAAAAGATAATATGAGAAAACCCAAACATGAGAAAGACGCAAATATGGGAAATACGAAAATATGGGAAATACTTAAATATGGGAGAGACACAAAAAATAGAAAAACGCAAATATGGGAAAAACGCGAATATGGGAAAAACGCAAATATGTGACAAGCGCAAATATGGAAAAAACGCAAATATGGGAAAAACGCAAATATGGGAAATAAGTGTGGGAAAAACGCAAATATGGGAAAAACTAGAGTATTGGAAAGATGCAAATATGGGAAACACGCAAATATGGGAAATACGCAAAATTGGGGAAAACGCAAATATGGAAAAAACACAAATATATGAAAAACGTAAATGTGGGAGACATGCAAATATGGGAAAAACAGAAATATGGGAAAAACACAAATATTGGAAAAACGCAGATATGTGAAAAACGCAAATATGTGAAAAACCCAAATATGGCAAAAACACAAACATGGGAAAAACGCAATTATGGAAAAACGCAAATATGGAAAAATGCAAATATGAGAAAAACACAAATATGGAAAAAACCCGTATAGGTGAAAAACGCATATAGGTGAGAAACGGATATGTGGAGAGAACGCTTATATGGTAAAATTGAAAATATGGCAAAAACCAAATATGGGAAAAAGCAAATATTGGATAAAACCAAATATGGGAAATACGCAAATATGGGAATAACGTAAATATGGGAAAAAAGCAAATTAGGGATAACGCAAATATGGAAAACACGAAAATATGGAAAAACGCAAATTTGGGATAAACGCAGTAATGGGAAAAACGTAACTATGGGAAAAACTCAAATTTGGAAAAAACTCAAATATAAGGAGAAACGCAAATATGGGACAAATGCAAGTATGGGAAAAACGCAAATGTGGAAAAACGCAAAAATGAAAAAAACCAAATATGGGAAAAACGCAAATATGGGAAGACGGAAATATGGGAAAAACGCAAATATGGAAAAAATGCAAATACGGTGAAAGGTGGCTACACTGAGCCACTGCGCCAGAGATTGCGCCAAAGAGTATTATTAAGCCGCCTACACAGTGCTTGGAGAGAGCTCGTAGCAGGCAGTGCGTGGGCAGAGCTCGTAGCAGACAGTTCGTGTTGAGATGTGCTAGTGGTCAAGGCTTGTCGAGATGTTGTAGTAAGGAGTGCTTGTTCCATGTTTTATGCAGTTGTTTGATGGGATAGACAGCAGATGGTTCGAATGGAAATACTGTAACGATCAGAGTGCTTTTCGTCAATATACACTCCTGGAAATGGAAAAAAGAACACATTGACACCGGTGTGTCAGACCCACCATACTTGCTCCGGACACTGCGAGAGGGCTGTACAAGCAATGATCACACGCACGGCACAGCCGACACACCAGGAACCGCGGTGTTGGCCGTCGAATGGCGCTAGCTGCGCGGCATTTGTGCACCGCCGCCGTCAGTGTCAGCCAGTTTGCCGTGGCATACGGAGCTCCATCGCAGTCTTTAACACTGGTAGCATGCCGCGACAGCGTGGACGTGAGCCGTATGTGCAGTTGACGGACTTTGAGCGAGGGCGTATAGTGGGCATGCGGGAGGCCGGGTGGACGTACCGCCGAGTTGCTCAACACGTGGGGCGTGAGGTCTCCACAGTACATCGATGTTGTCGCCAGTGGTCGGCGGAAGGTGCACGTGCCCGTCGACCTGGGACCGGACCGCAGCGACGCACGGATGCACGCCAAGACCGTAGGATCCTACGCAGTGCCGTAGGGGACCGCACCGCCACTTCCCAGCAAATTAGGGACACTGTTGCTCCTGGGGTATCGGCGAGGACCATTCGCAACCGTCTCCATGAAGCTGGGCTACGGTCCCGCACACCGTTAGGCCGTCTTCCGCTCACGCCCCAACATCGTGCAGCCCGCCTCCAGTGGTGTCGCGACAGGCGTGAATGGAGGGACGAATGGAGACGTGTCGTCTTCAGCGATGAGAGTCGCTTCTGCCTTGGTGCCAATGATGGTCGTATGCGTGTTTGGCGCCGTGCAGGTGAGCGCCACAATCAGGACTGCATACGACCGAGACACACAGGGCCAACACCCGGCATCATGGTGTGGGGAGCGATTTCCTACACTGGCCGTACATCACTGGTGATCGTCGAGGGGACACTGAATAGTGCACGGTACATCCAAACCGTCATCGAACCCATCGTTCTATCATTCCTAGACCGGCAAGGGAACTTGCTGTTCCAACAGGACAATGCACGTTCGCATGTATCCCGTGCCACCCAACGTGCTCTAGAAGGTGTACGTCAACTACCCTGGCCAGCAAGATCTCCGGATCTGTCCCCCATTGAGCATGTTTGGGACTGGATGAAGCGTCGTCTCACGCGGTCTGCACGTCCAGCACGAACGCTGGTCCAAGTGAGGCGGAGAGTACAAGGATACCGCGCTGTGTTTTGGCGGCGGCACATACTCAAAGCAACAGTCAAGTCTGCGCGCCGCACAAGGCAGTCGTTGACCGCGAACAATTGCTTCCTACGTCACGCGCCTACAGCTGATCGGGCGCTCAGTGCGAATGCACTGACAGCCGTAAACAAATACACAGTTTAATTTCGCCGATTAAATTCAGTATAAAGCTATAGTGACTTGATGAATTCTGTTATTAACATTCAGTATTTTTCAGGATACGGTTCTATAAAATATTTAAGAACTTCAGGTAAATTCTGTGGGTGTCCGACGTTAAGAGGACTTGCTATCGAGAGATTTTCTGGAAGAATGTAATTTCGAAGAAGAAACTAATAAACTAAAAAGGGTAACTATTAATTGAGTTCATTTTTCAGGTAACATATTTTCACTTAGGTACGTACTTGAGACGTAATTTGCTGCTCGCGATTACGTGATTCATACTTTGTGCTAATTTCATGTTCTATGAATTTACGTGTGAAGCGACGTGCTTGCGTACATTTTCTGATTTTTGTCAATGTTTTATTAATGAACAGGATTGTTATTTGTATATATTCTGCATCGCTTGGCTGCGCTGCTTTTTCACTGATGTCATGTTTTTCTGTTATGTGTATGCTGTGCTTATTTATTTAAATTATAATTGTAACCTGATTTATTGTGCTGATGTGTTTAGGTATGTAAGTTATACTTTGTGATTTATCTGCTTGCGCCTTCATGTTTACTTATTAAGATTACATATGAACATTTATTTGCTTATGCTGATATGATGCTAATGACATGTTTACTGCTTTGCGTATGGATTGCATATTTATACATATCTGGTGTTGTCATAACTACTCTTTAATTTGGTATATAGCAATGCTGATGTACAGTGTACGAACATAGAGTTTAGGTCACACTATTGGATTAATTATAGATTGTTCGCTTGGCAGAGCCTCGTTATAGGAATTGTGCTGCATCCACTTTTTGACATTCTGTTCTCTACTGGTATATTTACTCGCTATTGCATGTTTTGCTTACGCTCAGTGCCTTATATTTTTAAGATAAGAAAATGAACTGCTATAATTCGACGAACAACATTAGTACAAGAAACTTCATAGAAGTCACATGAGCTGGAGGTTTTATGGAAGCTGTATAACTTTATGCTAATAGGAAGGAAGCTAACGACATGACATACCATTACTAGGTTTAGACCATTGACAGTTATTACACTGCATTTTTCGTGAGCAATTGAAATAGGAAGTGACACTTGATACAAGAAATACTCCACATGTTTGCTTCTGCCATAATTCTTGAAGTGGTGTACACACTGTGAAATATTGTGATCATTCACATTCCGTAATCGTACTTAATTACTGAGAGTTATTCGAACTAAGTCTGTTAGAGGTCATGTATGCATTTCTTTGTTTATAATTCATAATGAGCAGAAGATTTGGGTCAGATGGATTACACAGAGGTTGTGTGTTGGCAATGTGTCTTCAGATTGTATGGGATGATGAACTGAAGTTTGCATTAGGATTTTATCTGTACTTGTTCGAGGAGACTGACTAGAGGAAAGAGTTGTTATGGAAGTGAAATGATATTGGTAATAAGGTTTATATGTATCGACGTATTGAAGAGGTATTATTGAGGTATTATTGAGATTGTGAGAAGTTGATGATTATTGGAGTTTTGGTGGATAAGAGGTAAAGTAAGTGAGGAGCATATATTGGCAATAAGGGTTATATGTATCGACGTATTGAAGTATTATTGAGGTATTATTGAGATTATGTGATGCTGATGATTATTGGAGTTTTGGTGTATAAGAAGTAAAGTAAGTGAGGAGCATATTTTTTTTGTTGGTCTTATGGAACAAGGAGGATGAAGATAGCTGACTAGAACACTAAAGCAGAAGGAAGATAGTCTATACACACACTTTGTTAAATCACTAAGCAGTATATACTTTTTTTTGAAGAGAGGAAGTATTTGCATATCTTGGCTCACTGACAGTTGTTCAACAACAGTACATTTGATCTGGCTTGGCAAACATTGGTCTTGACATGATGACTATGACGTTGACCTAACTATTATTGACTGTTATACATTGCTGCCACTACTACTTGATACACATGATGAGCATCAGATTTTGACAGAATTACATTTACACAGTTAACACCATTCAATTACACAGTAGTACTTAATGTGGATGAAAGATGAATGAGTGTGTTTTGTGTGTTCTCCTTTCCTAATCCTACCCACCTATCTCGTAAATATTATTTTATTTGTTTGTAGTGGCTTGCACTGACACCCATAAATATTACAGGTTTACTGATATTTGAGTATTTGTAATAGTTAATATGAAAATTATCTGACATCATTTGTGTGTTTATTATGATTTGTATGTTTAGTGTAAAAGCATTTGTACGTGCATTCAAACTATTGTTCATGCCTGAACTGTCTGATTAGTGATGGTAAATATTATGAACTGTTACCTGCACTTTTTCAACATAATGTGTGACACTTAGGACATGTTTAATTTCTGCTGATGAACAGTGTGATCAGGGATAGTGAATATTATGAACTGTTACTTGTACTTTTTCTACATGATTGGTGCCACTGGGACATGTTTAATTTCTGCTGATGAACAGTGTGATCAGTGATAGTGAATATCATGGACTGCTCTCTGGACCTGCTCATGATTGCTAGGTGTAACTGATGGACTACTTGTATGGAAATGATGTCACTTGTTGGTGTCTGCACCTGCTCAACATTGCTGGGTGCAACTGATGGACTGCTTCTACTGAAATGATGTCACTTGTTGGTGTCTGCACCTGCTCAACATTACTGGGTGCCACAGATGGAACTGCTTCTACTGAAATGATGTCACTTGTTGGTGTCTGCACCTGCTCAACATTGCTGGGTGCAACTGATGGACTGTTTCAACTGAAATGATGTCACTTGTTGGTGTCTGCACCTGCTCAACATTGCTGGGTGCAACTGATGGACTGCTTCTACTGAAATGATGTCACTTGTTGCTGTCTGCACCTACTCAACATTGCTGGGTGCCACTGTTAGAACTGTTTCTACTGAAATGATGTCACTTGTTGGTGTCTGCACCTGCTCAACATTGCTGGGTGCAACTGATGGACTGCTTCTACTGAAATGATGTCACTTGTTGGTGTCTGCACCTGCTCAACATTACTGGGTGCCACTAATGGAGCTGCTTCTACTGAAATGAAGTCACTTGTTGCTGTCTGCACCTGCTCAACATTGCTGGGTGCAACTGATGGACTGCTTCTACTGAACTAATGTGACTTGTTGCTGTGTGTACCTCTTCAACTTTACTGGGTGCCACAGATGGAACTGCTTCTACTGAAATGATGTGACTTGTTGGTGTCTGCACCTGCTCAACATTGCTGGGTGCAACTGATGGACTGTTTCTACTGAAAAGATGTCACTTGCCGGTGTCTGCACCTACTCAACATTGCTGGGTGCCACTGATGGACTGCTTCTACTGAACTAATGTGACTTGTTGCTGTGTGTACCTCTTCAACTTTACTGGGTGCCACAGATGGAACTGCTTCTACTGAAATGATGTCACTTGTTGGTGTCTGCACCTGCTCAACATTACTGGGTGCCACAGATGGAACTGCTTCTACTGAAATGAAGTCATTTGTTGGTGTCTGCACCTGCTCAACATTGCTGGGTGCAACTGATGGACTGCTTCTACTGAAATGATGTCACTTGTTGGTGTCTGCACCTGCTCAACATTGCTGGGTGCAACTGATGGACTGCTTCTGCTGAAATGATGTCACTTGTTGGTGTCTGCACCTGCTCAACA
The DNA here is from genome assembly GCF_021461385.2 of Schistocerca piceifrons. Taxonomy (NCBI): domain Eukaryota; kingdom Metazoa; phylum Arthropoda; class Insecta; order Orthoptera; family Acrididae; genus Schistocerca; species Schistocerca piceifrons. Next base: position 68,782,311 of record NC_060148.1, on the reverse strand, counting down.
TTGCTGGGTGCAACTGATGGACTGCTTCTGCTGAAACGATGTCACTTGTTGGTGTCTGCACCTGTTGACCATTGCTGGGCTAGAATTATCAACTATTTGTTTTTTATGTGAACATTTGTATAAACTGATTTTTTATGTGTTGTGTAAACTATTATGTAAAGCCACATGTATGAAAAGAATTTGTATTGCCTACTGTATTTTGTATATTAGGTTATTGAAAGGTCAGTGCAAAGCCAAAATTTTAACTAATTATGTGATATTTAGGTATTAATATTATCTTTTATTTTTGTCTGTATTTTTCTGGACGAATTTGGTGGTATTTTCACCACCAATGCTGGCAAAAATACCATCAATTTCTGGCCTGTGGAGGAGGAGCATATGAAAGGTGGCTACACTGAGCCACTGCGCCAGAGATTGCGCCAAAGAGTATTATTAAGCCGCCTACACAGTGCCTGTTAAGAACTCGTAGCAGGCAGTGCGTGGGCAGAGCTCGTAGCAGACAGTTCGTGTTGAGATGTGCTAGTGGGCAAGGCTTGTCGAGATGTTGTAGTAAGGAGTGCTTGTTCCATGTTTTATGCAATTGTTTGATGGGATAGACAGCAGATGGTTCGAATGGAAATACTGTAACGATCAGAGTGCTTTTCGTCAATATATATGAAGGTAAAATATTACGTGGTTTTTCATTAATTCCGTGTGTCTCAAATAATGCATCATTACAGGTTCAGTCAACAAAGCATCTGGCTTGTGTTCTTGTATTAGAGTGGAATTCTGGTTTTCTTGAGTAATTATGGTATTTTTATTTCCTTTAGTTACTTCAGTATAAATGGTATTTAAAATTTCTTGTCTTGTTGAAGAAGAACCGTGCCAGATGTGTGCGTTGAGTCACACTCCCACACACAGAACAGTTACACTTGTGCTTGTTGGCTTTGTAGATTTTATAGTTGCTGAGGACTTAATTAATTAATTGTGTTAACCAAAATTTTCATTCATTATTTATTGTTGTTCTTTGCAGTCAGATAGCGTAATAATACTAGTCAGGGCCAACCGATTACGAGACACAGCGTAATCGGACATACAGCTACTAAAAACAAAAAATATTTTCAATCATATTTAATTAAGCCCCCATGCAACGGGAAAAACGCAAATAAGGGAAAAACGCAAATATATGAAAAACGCAAATATGGGAAAAACGCAAGTATGGGAAAAACCATATATGGGAAAAACGCAAATATGGGATAAATGCAAATATGGGAAAAACGCAAATATGGGAAAAACGCAAATATGGGAGAAATGCAAATATGGGGAAAACGTAAATATGGGAAAAGCGCAAACATGGGAAAAACGCAAATACGTGAAAAACGCAAATATGGGTAAACCCAAATATGGGTAAACCCAAATATGAGAAAAACGAAATTATGGGAACAACGCAAATATGGCAAAAACGCAATTATGGCAAAGACACAGATATGGGAAACACAAATACGGAAAAATGGACATATGGAAAAAACGCAAATTTGGGAAACAGGCATACATGGGAAAAACGCATATATGGGAAATACGCAAATACGGGAAAAACGCGAATATATGAAAAAGGCAAATATGGGAAAATCGAAAATATATGATAATCGCAAATATGGGAAAACCGAATATATCGGTAAAAACGCAAATATGGGAAAAACGCAATATTGGAAAAAACGCAAATACTAGAAAAACGAAAATAAGGATAAAACGCAATAAGGGAAGAACGCAAATATGGGAAAAACCCAAACACGGGAAAAACTAACATTTGGGACAAACGCAAACATGCGAAAATCGAAAATATGGGAAAAACCCAAATATAGGAAACATCAAAGTATGGGAAAAACCCAAATATGGGAAAAACACAAATATTGGAATATCGCAAATATGGGAAAAACGCAATATTGGGAAAAACGAAAATATGGGAAAAACGAAAATATGAGAAAAACGCAATATGAAAAGAACGAAAATATGGGAAAAAAGTAAAAAGGGGAAAATCTAAAATATCAGTAAAAACGCAAGTGTGGGAAAGACGCAATACTGGAAAAAACGCAAATGCAGTAAAAACGAAAATTTCGGAAAAACGCAAATTTGGGAAAAACGAAAATATGGGAAAAAAATCAAATATGGGAAAAACGCTAATAAGGGAAAAACGATAATATAGGAAAAACGCCAATATGGGAAACGCGCAAATATGGGCAAGACACAAATATGGGAAAAACTCAAATTTGGGACAAACGCAAATATGGGAAAATCGAAAATATGAGAAACACGCAAATACGGGAAAAACGCAAATATCAGAAAACACAAACATGGGAAAAGCGCAATTATGGAAAAACGCAAATATGGAAAAATGTAAATATGAGAAAAACGCAAATACTGGATACACGCAAATATGGTAAAAACGCAAATATGGGAAACACGAAAATATGGGAAACGCAAATATGGGAAACACACAAATATGGGAAAATCGAAAATATCGGTACAAACACAGGTATGGGCAAAACGCAATATTGGAAAAAACGCAAATATGAGAAAAACGAAAATGTGGGAAAAACGCAAATCTGGGAAAAACGCAAATATGGGAAAAAAGCAAATGTGGGAAAAACACAAATGTGTGAAAAACACAAATATGGTAAAAACGGAAATATGGGACAAATGCGAATATTGGAAAAATACAAATCTGGGTTAATCAAACATGGGAAAAACGCAAATATGGGAAAAACGCATAAAGGTGAAAAAGGCACATAGGTAAAAAAGGCAAATATGGGAAAAACGCATATATGGGAAAAACGCATATATCGCTAAAACGCATATATGGGAAAAATTCACATATGTGAAAATTGTAAATATCGGAAAATTCCAAATTCGAAATACTGGAAACATCGGAAAGCCATAAATATCATAAAATCGCAACTTTGGCAAATGAGAATTTTCTGACATGACTAGAGTACAAGGAGGACTCCTTTGGTAGGCTGGGTTCTTGAGTAATGCAAAAAAATCGAAAATATGGGAAAAATTCAAATTTTGGGAAAAGGCCAATATGGGAAAAATCGCAAAAATGGAAAAAATGAAAATATGGAAAAACGCAAATATGGGAAAAACGCAATAATGGGAAAAACGCAAATATGGGAAAAACGCAATAATGGGAACACGCAAATATGGGAAATTCGAAGATATCGGTAAAAACGCAATTATGGGAAAAACGGAATATTGGAAAAAACGCAAATATGGGTATATCGAAACTATGGGAAAATCGCAAATATGGCAGAAACGCAAATATGCGGAAAACGCAAATATGGGAAAACCGAAATATGGCAAAAACCAAAAGATGGGAAGAACCTAATCACGGGAAAAACGCAAATATGGGAAAAACGCGTATAGGTGAAAAACGCATATAGGTGAGAAACGGATATGTGGAGAAAACGCTTATATGGTAAAATTGAAAATATGGCAAAAACCAAATATGGGAAAAAGCAAATATGGGGAAAAAAACCAAATATGGGAAATACACAAATATGGGAAAAACGCAAATATAGGAAAAAGCAAATTAGGGATAACGCAAGTATGGAAAACACGATAAAATGGAAAAACGCCAATGTGGGATAAACGCAATAATGGGAAAAACGCAACTATGGGAAAAACTCAAATTTGGAAAAAACTCAAATATGGCTGAAACGCAAATATGGGTCAAATGCAAGTATGGGAAAAACGCAAATATGGAAAAACGCAAATATGGGAAAACCAAATATGGGAAAAACGCAAATATGGGAAGACGGAAATATGGGAAAAACGCAAATATGGAAAAAACGCAAATACGGGAAAAACGCAAATATGGGAAAAACGCAAATACGGGAGAACACAAATATGGGGGAACGCATATGGAAAAGATGCAACCATGGGAAAAACGCAAATATGGGAAAAACCATACATGGGTAAAACGCAAATATGGGATAAATGCAAATATGCGAAAAACACAAATATGGGGAAAATGCAAATATGGGATAAACGCAAATACCAGAGAAACGCAAATATGGAAAAAATGCGAATATGGGGAAACACATATGAGAAAAACGCAAAAATTGGAAAAACGCAAATACGGGGAAAACGGAAATATGGAGAAAACCTAGATATGGGTAAAACGCAAATATGGGAAAAACGCAGAAATGGCAAAAAGCAAATATGGGAAAAAAGGAAATATGGGAAAAACACAAATATTTCAAATGCGAAAAAATGGGAAACAAGGAAATATGGAAAAAACGCAAATATGTGAAAAATGCAAATATGGGAAAAAAGCAAATATGGGAAAAAAGCAAATAAGGGAAAAACGAAAATATGGGAAAAATGCAAATATGGGAGAAACACATATATGGGGAAAACGCAAATATGGGAAAACGCAAATATGGGAAAAACGCAAATATGGAAAAATCGAAAATATCGGTAAAGACACAATTATGGGAAAATCGCAATATTGGAAAAAATGCAAATATGGGTATATCGAAAGTGTGGGAAAATCGCAAATATGGGAGAAACGCAAATATGGGAAAAACGCAGAAATGGCAAAAAGCAAATATGGGAAAAACGCAAATATTGGAAAAACGCAAATATGGGAATAATGCAAATCTGAGAACAATGCAAATATTTGAAAAACGCAAATATGGGAAAACGGAAACATGGGAAACACACAAATATGGGAAAAACACAAATATGGGACAAACGCAAACATTGGAAAAACGCAAATATGGGAAAAACACAAATATGGACAAAACCTAAGTATGGGGAAAACGCAAATATGGGAAAAACGTAAATATGGCAATGACCAAATATGGTTAAAACGCAATTATGATAAATACACAAATATGGGAAACACGCAAATGTGGGAAACACACAAATATGGGAAAAACGCAAATTTGGGAACAACGCTAATATGAGAAAAACCAAATAGTGGAAAAACACATATAGGTGAAAAACGCATATAGGTGAAAAACGCATATATGGAAAAAAAGCATATATGGGAAAAACGCATATATGGGGAAAACGCAAATGTGGGAAAAACTCAAATGTGGGAAAAACTCAAATATGGAAAAAACTCAAATCTGGTAAAAACGCAAGTATTGGACAAACGCAAACATCAGAAAAACGCAAATATGGGAACAACACAAATATGGGGAAAACCAAAGATGGGAAAAACAAAAATATGGGAAAAACCCAAATATGGGAAGAATGCAAATATGGGAAAAACGCCAATATGGCAAAAACCAAATATGGGAAACACGCAAATATGGGAAACACACAAATATGGGAAAAACGCAAATATGGGATAGTGCAAATATGGGAGAAACGCAAATATGGGAAAAACGCAAATATAAGAAAAACGAACATACGGGAAAAACGCAAATATGGGGAAAACGCATATAGGTGAAAAACGCATATAGGTGAAAAACGCATATATGGAAAAAAAGCATATATGGGAAAAACGCATATATGGGGAAGACGCAAATGTGGGAAAAACGCAAATGTGGGAAAAACTCAAATGTGGGAAAAACTCAAATATGGAAAAAACTCAACTCTGTTAAAAACGCAAGTATTGGAAAAACGCAAACATCGGAAAAACGCAAATATGGGAACAACGCAAACATGGGAACAACGCAAATATAGGGAAAACCAAATACGGGAAAAACAAAAATATGGGAAAAACCCAAATATGGGAAGAACGCAAATATGGGAAAATCGCCAATATGGCAAAAACCAAATGTGGGAAAACCGTGAATATGGGAAAAACAGAAATATGGAAAAAACGCAAACATGGGAAAAACACAAATATGGAAAAACGCATAGTTGTGAAAATCGCATTTAGGTGAAAAACGCATATATGAAAAAAACGCGAAAGGGGGAAAATCACAAATATGGTAAAAACGCAAGTATGGGACAAACGCAAACATCGGAAAAACGCAAATATGGGAACAACGCTAATATGAGAAAAACCAAATAGGGGAAAAACACATATAGGTGAAAAACGCATATATGGCAAAAACGCATATATGAAGAAAAGGCATATATGGGATCAACGAATATAGGTGAAAAACACATATTGGTGAAAAGTGCATATAGGTGAAACACGCATGTAGGTGAAAAACGCTTATATGGAAAAAACGCATATATGGTAAAAACGCAAATATGGGAAAAACGCAAACAAGGGAAAACGCGTGTAGGAAAAACGCAAATATGGGAAAAACTCAAATGTGGGAAAAAATCAAATATGGAAAAAACTCAAATCTGGTAAAAACGCAAGTATTGGACAAACGCAAACATCAGAAAAACGCAAATATCGGAACAACGCAAATATGGGGAAAACCAAATACAGGAAAAACAAAAATATGGGAAAAACCCAAATATGGGAAGAACGCAAATATGGGAAAAACGCCAATATGGCAAAAACCAAATATGGGAAACACACAAATATGGGAAACACACAAATATGGGAAAAACGCAAATATGGGATAGTGCAAATATGGGAGAAACGCAAATATGGGAAAAACGCAAATATAAGAAAAACGAACATACGGGAAAAACGGAAATATGGGAAAAACGCATATAGGTGAAAAACGCATATAGGTGAAAAACGCATATAGGTGAAAAACGCATATATGGGAAAAACGCATATATGGGGAAAACGCAAATGTGGGAAAAACTATAAAAATGTGGGAAAAACTCAAATATGGAAAAAACTCAACTCTGGTAAAAACACAAGTATTGGAAAAACGCAAACATCGGAACAACGCAAATATGGGAACAACGCAAACATGGGAACTACGCAAATATAGGGAAAACCAAATACGGGAAAAACAAAAATATGGGAAAAACCCAAATATGGGAAGAACGCAAATATGGGAAAATCGCCAATATGGCAAAAACCAAATGTGGGAAAACCGTGAATATGGGAAAAACAGAAATATGGAAAAAACGCAAACATGGGAAAAACACAAATATGGAAAAACACATAGTTGTGAAAATCGCATTTAGGTGAAAAACGCATATATGAAAAAAACGCGAAAGGGGGAAAATCTCAAATCTGGTAAAAACGCAAGTATGGGACAAACGCAAACATCGGAAAAACGCAAATATGGGAACAACGCTAATATGAGAAAAACCAAATAGGGGAAAAACACATATAGGTGAAAAACGCATATATGGCAAAAACGCATATATGAAGAAAAGGCATATATGCGATCAACGAATATAGGTGAAAAACACATATTGGTGAAAAATGCATATAGGTGAAAATTACATGTAGGTGAAAAACGCTTATATGGAAAAAACGCATATATGGTAAAAACGCAAATATGGGAAAAACGCAAACATGGGAAAATGCGTGTAGGAAAAACGCAAATATGGGAAAAACGCAAATATGGGAAAATCGTAAATATGGGAAAAACGCATATAGGCGAAAAAAGCATATATGGAAAAAACGCATGTATTGGAAAAATGCAAATCTGGGAAAAACGAAATTATTGGGTAAACGCAAATATGGAAAAAACACAAATATGGACAAAACCTAAATATGGGAAAAACGAAAATATGGGAAACACCAAAAAATGGCCTTAACCAAATATGGGAAAAACGCAAATATGAGAAATACACAAATATGAGAAATACACAAATATGGGAAAAACGGAAATATGGGATAATGCAAATGTGGGGAAAGCGCAAATATGGGATAAACGAAAATATTGGAAAAACGAAAATTTGGGAAAAACGCAAAAATGGGAAAAATGCAAAATTCTAAATAACGCAAGTATGGGAAAGACACAAATATCGGAAACACAAATACGGACAAATGGACATATGGGAAAAACGCAAATTTGGGAAACAGGCATACATGGAAAAACGCAAATTTGGGAAACACACAAAGATGGGAAAGACACAAATATGGGAAAGACACAAATATTGGAAATACGCAAATATGGGAAAAACGCAAATATGTGACAAGTGCAAATAAGTGACAAGCGCAAATATGGAGAAAAACACAAATATGGGAAAACACAAATAAGGGAAAAACGCAAATATGGGAAATAAGTGTGGGAAAAACGCAAATATGGGAGAAACTCAAGTATTGGAAAGACTCAAATATGTGAAAAACGCAAATACGGCAAAAACGCAAACATGGCAAAAAAGCAAATATGAAAAAAAACAAAAATGGGGAAAACGATAATACAAGAGTAACGCAAATATGGGAAAAACGCAAATATGGGAGAAACACAAATATGGGAAAAACACAAATATTGGAAAAACGAAAATATGGGAAAATCGCAAATATGGGAAAAAAGCAAATATGGGAAAACACCAAATTTTGGAAAAACGCAAATATGGGAAAAACGCAAATATGGGAGTAATGCAAATATGGGGAAAACGTAAATATGGGAAAAACGCAAACATGGGAAAAACGCAAATATGGGGAAAACGCAAATATGGGTAAACACAAATATGGGTGAATCCAAATATGGGAAAAACGGAACTATGGGAACAACACAAATGTGGCAAAAACGCAAATATGGGAAAAAATCAAATTTGGGAAAAACGCATATATGGGAAAGACGCAAATACGGGAAAAACGCAAATATATGAAAAACGCAAAAATGGGGAAAATCGAAAATATATGATAATCGCAAATATGGGAAAATCGAAAATATAGGAAAAACAATAATATGGGAGAAACATAAATATGGAGAAAAGGCAAATATCAGATAAACACAAACATGGGAAAAACTGAAATATGGGAAAAACGCATATGTGGGAAATACGCAAATACGGGAAAAACGCGAATATATGAAAAACGCAAATATAGGAAAATCGAAAATATATGATAATCGCAAATATGGGAAAACCGAAAATATCGGTAAAATCGCAAATATGGGAAAAACGCAATATTGGAAAAAACGCAAATACTAGAAACACGAAAATATGGAAAAAACGCAATAAGTGAAGAACGCAAATATGGGAAAAACGCAAACATGGGAAAAACTAAAATTTGGGACAAACGCAAATATGGGACAAACGCAAGTATGCGAAAATCGAAAATATGGGAAAAACCCAAATACAGGAAAGACTAAAGTATGGGAACAACCCAAATATGGGAAAAACACAAATATTGGAAAATCGCAAATATGGGAAAAACGGGAATATGGGAGAAACGCGAATATGGGAAAAACGCAAAGAGGGAAAATCGAAAATATCGGTAAAAATGCAAGTATGGGTAAAAGGCAATATTGGAAAAAACGCAAATATGGGAAAAACGAAAATATGAGAAAAACGCAATATGAAAAGAACGAAAATATGGGAAAAACGTAAAAAGGGGAAAATCTAAAATATCGGTAAAAGCGCAAGTGTGGGCAACACGCAATATTAGGAAAAACGCAAATGCGGTAAAAACGAAAATTTCGGAAAAACGCAAATTTGGAAAAAACAAAACTATGGGAAAAAATCAAATATGGGAAAAACGCTAATAAGGGAAAAACGCTAATATAGGAAAAACGCCAATATGGGAACCTCTCAAATATGGGCAAGACACAAATATGGGAAAAACACAAATTTGGGAAAAACGCAAATATGGGATAAACGAAAATATGAGAAACACGCAAATATGAGAAACACGCAAATATGGGAAAAACACAAATATGGGAAAAACAAAAATATTGGAGAAACTCAAATATGGGAAAAACACAAATATGGGAAAATCAAAAATATTGGGAAAATCGGAAGTATGGGCTAAACGCAAATTTGGGAAAAACACAAATATGGGAAAAACGCAAATATCAGAAAACACAAACATGGGAAAAACGCAATTATGGAAAAACGCAAATATGGAAAAATGCAAATATGAGAAAAACGCAAATAATGGATACACGCAAATATGGTAAAAACGCAAATATGGGAAACACGAAAATATGGGAAACGCAAATATGGGAAACATGCAAATATGGCAACAACGCAAATATGAATGAAACGCAAATATGGGAAAAGCGCATATATGGGGAAAACGCAAATGTGGGAAAAACTCAAATGTGGGAAAAACTCATATATGGAAAAAACTCAAATCTGGTAAAAACGCAAGTATTGGACAAACGCAAACATCAGAAAAACGCAAATATGGGAACAACGCAAATATGGGGAAAACCAAATATGGGAAAAACAAAAATATGGGAAAAACCCAAATATGGGAAGAACGCAAATATGGGAAAAACGCCAATGTGGCAAAAACCAAATATGGGAAACACGCAAATATGGGAAACACACAAATATGGGAAAAACGCAAATATGGGATAGTGCAAATATGGGAGAAACGCAAATATGGGAAAAACGCAAATATAAGAAAAACGAACATACGAGAAAAACGCAAATATGGGAAAAACGCATATAGGGAAAAAACGCATATAGGTGAAAAACGCATATAGGTGAAAAACGCATATATGGAAAAAAGCACATATGGGAAAAACGCATATGTGGGGAAAACGCAAATGTGGGAAAAACTCAAATGTGGGAAAAACTCAAATATGGAAAAAACTCAACTCTGTTAAAAACGCAAGTATTGGAAAAACGCAAACATCGGAAATCCGCAAATATGGGAACAACGCAAACATGGGAACAACGCAAATATAGGGAAAACCAAATACGGGAAAAACAAAAATATGGGAAAAACCCAAATATGGGAAGAACGCAAATATGGGGAAATCGCCAAAATGGCAAAAACCAAATGTGGGAAAACCGTGAATATGGGAAAAACAGAAATATGGAAAAAACGCAAACATGGGAAAAACACAAATATGGAAAAACGCATAGTTGTGAAAATCGCATTTAGGTGAAAAACGCATATATGAAAAAAACGCGAAAGGGGGAAAATCACAAATATGGTAAAAACGCAAGTATGGGACAAACGCAAACATCGGAAAAACGCAAATATGGGAACAACGCTAATATGAGAAAAACCAAATAGGGGAAAAACACATATAGGTGAAAAACGCATATATGGCAAAAACGCATATATGAAGAAAAGGCATATATGGGATCAACGAATATAGGTGAAAAACACATATTGGTGAAAAGTGCATATAGGTGAAAAACGCATGTAGGTGAAAAACGCTTATATGGAAAAAACGCATATATGGTAAAAACGCAAATATGGGAAAAACGCAAACATGGGAAAATGCGTGTAGGAAAAACGCAAATATGGGAAAAACGCAAATATGGGAAAAACTCAAATATGGAAAAAACTCAAATCTGGTAAAAACGCAAGTATTGGACAAACGCAAACATCAGAAAAACGCAAATATGGGAACAACGCAAATATGGAGAAAACCAAATACGGGAAAAACAAAAATATGGGAAAAACCCAAATATGGGAAGAACGCAAATATGGGAAAAACGCCAATATGGCAAAAACCAAATATGGGAAACACGCAAATATGGGAAACACACAAATATGGGAAAAACGCAAATATGGGATAGTGCAAATATGGAAGAAATGCAAATATGGGAAAAACGCAAATATAAGAAAAACGAACATACGGGAAAAACGCAAATATGGGAAAAACGCATATAGGTGAAAAACGCATATAGGTGAAAAACGCATATAGGTGAAAAACGCATATATGGAAAAAAGCACATATGGGAAAAACGCATATATGGGGAAAACGCAAATGTGGGAAAAACTCAAATGTGGGAAAAACTCAAATATGGAAAAAACTCAACTATGGTAAAAACGCAAGTATTGGAAAAAGGCAAACATCGGAAAAACGCAAATATGGGAACAACGCAAACATGGGAACAATGCAAATATAGGGAAAACCAAATACGGGAAAAACAAAAATATGGGAAAAACCCAAATATGGGAAAAACGCAAATATGGGAAAATCGCCAATATGGCAAAAACCAAATGTGGGAAAACCGTGAATATGGGAAAAACCGAAATATGGAAAAAATGCAAACATGGGAAAAACACAAATATGGAAAAACGCATAGTTGTGAAAATCGCATTTAGGTGAAAAACGCATATATGAAAAAAACGCGAAAGGGGGAAAATCTCAAATCTGGTAAAAACGCAAGTATGGGACAAACGCAAACATCGGAAAAAAGCAAATATGGGAACAACGCTAATATGAGAAAAACCAATTAGGGGAAAAACACATATAGGTGAAAAACGCATATATGGCAAAAACGCATATATGAAGAAAAGGCATATATGGGATCAACGAATATAGGTGAAAAACACATATTGGTGAAAAATGCATATAGGTGAAAAACGCATGTAGGTGAAAAACGCTTATATGGAAAAAACGCATATATGGTAAAAACGCAAATATGGGAAAAACGCAAACATGGGAAAATGCGTGTAGGAAAAACGCAAATATGATAAAACGCAAATATGGGAAAATCGCAAATATGGGAAAAACGCATATAGGCGAAAAAAGCATATATGGAAAAAACGCATGTATTGGAAAAATGCAAATCTGGGAAAAACGAAATTATGGGGTAAACGCAAATATGGAAAAAACACAAATATGGACAAAACCTAAATATGGGGAAAACGCAAATATGGGAAACACCAAAAAATGGCCTTAACCAAATATGGGAAAAACGCAAATATGAGAAATACACAAATATGAGAAATACACAAATATGGGAAACAGGCAAATATGGGAAACACACAAATATGGGAAAAACGGATTTATGGGATAATGCAAATGTGGGGAAAGCGCAAATATGGGATAAACGAAAATATTGGAAAAACGAAAATTTGGGAAAAAAGCAAAAATGGGAAAAATGCAAAATTCTAAAAAACGCAAGTATGGGAAAGACACAAATATCGGAAACACAAATACGGATAAATGGACATATGGGAAAAACGCAAATTTGGGAAACAGGCATACATGGAAAAACGCAAATATGGGAAACACACAAAGATGGGAAAGACACAAATATGGGAAAGACACAAATATTGGAAATACGCAAATATGGGAAAAACGCAAATATGTGACAAGTGCAAATAAGTGACAAGCGCAAATATGGAGAAAAACACAAATATGGGAAAACACAAATATGGGAAAAACGCAAATATGGGAAATAAGTGTGGGAAAAACGCAAATATGGGAAAAACTCAAGTATTGGAAAGACTCAAATATGTGAAAAACGCAAATACGGCAAAAACGCAAACATGGGAAAAAAGCAAATATGAAAAAAAACAAAAATGGGGAAAACGATAATACAAGAGTAACGCAAATATGGGAAAAACGCAAATATGGGAGAAACACAAATATGGGAAAAACACAAATATTGGAAAAACGAAAATATGGGAAAAACGCAAATATGGGAAAAAAGCAAATATGGGAAAACACCAAATTTTGGAAAAACGCAAATATGGGAAAAACGCAAATATGGGAGTAATGCAAATATGGGGAAAACGTAAATATGGGAAAAACGCAAACATGGGAAAAACGCAAATATGGGGAAAACGCAAATATGGGTAAACACAAATATGGGTGAACCCAAATATGGGAAAAACGAAACTATGGGAACAACACAAATGTGGCAAAAACGCAAATATGGAAAAAACTCAAATTTAGGAAAAACGCATATATGGGAAAGACGCAAATACGGGAAAAACGCAAATATATGAAAAACGCAAATACGGGGAAAATCGAAAATATATGATAATCGCAAATATGGGAAAATCGAAAATATAGGAAAAACAATAATATGGGAGAAACATAAATATGGAGAAAAGGCAAATATCAGATAAACACAAACATGGGAAAAACTGAAATATGGGAAAAACGCATATGTGGGAAATACGCAAATACGGGAAAAACGCGAATATATGAAAAACGCAAATATGGGAAAATCGAAAATATATGATAATCGCAAATATGGGAAAACCGAAAATATCGGTAAAAACGCAAATATGGGAAAAACGCAATATTGGAAAAAACACAAATACTAGAAACACGAAAATATGGAAAAAACGCAATAAGGGAAGAACGCAAATATGGGAAAAACGCAAACATGGGAAAAACTAAAATTTGGGACAAACTCAGATATGGGACAAACGCAAACATACGAAATTCGAAAATATGGGAAAAACCCAAATACAGGAAACACTAAAGTATGGGAACAACCCAAATATGGGAAAAACACAAATATTGGAAAATCGCAAATATGGGAAAAACGGGAATATGGGAGAAACGCGAATATGGGAAAAACGCAAAGAGGGAAAATCGAAAATATCGGTAAAAATGCAAGTATAGGTAAAAGGCAATATTGGAAAAAACGCAAATATGGGAAAAACGAAAATATGAGAAAAACGCAATATGAAAAGAACGAAAATATGGGAAAAACGTAAAAAGGGGAAAATCTAAAATATCGGTAAAAGCGCAAGTGTGGGAAACACGCAATATTAGAAAAAACGCAAATGCGGTAAAAACGAAAATTTCGGAAAAACGCAAATTTGGAAAAAACAAAACTATGGGAAAAAATCAAATATGGGAAAAACGCTAATAAGGGAAAAACGCTGATATAGGAAAAACGCCAATATGGGAACCTCTCAAATATGGGCAAGACACAAATATGGGAAAAACACAAATTTAGAAAAAACGCAAATATGGGAAAAACGAAAATATGAGAAACACGCAAATATGAGAAACACGCAAATATGGGAAAAACACAAATATGGGAAAAACAAAAATATTGTAGAAACTCAAATACGGGAAAAACGCAAATATGGGAAAATCAAAAATATTGGGAAAATCGGAAGTATGGGCTAAACGCAAATATGGGAAAAACACAAATATGGGAAAAACGCAAATATCAGAAAACACAAACATGGGAAAAACGCAATTATGGAAAAACGCAAATATGGAAAAACGCAAATATGAGAAAAACGCAAATAATGGATACACGCAAATATGGTAAAAACGCAAATATGGGAAACACGAAAATATGGGAAACGCAAATATGGGAAACACGCAAATATGGCAACAACACAAATATGAATGAAACGCAAATATGGGAAAAACGCAAATATGGGAAAATCGAAAATATGGGAAAAACGCAAATGTGGGAAAAACACAAATGTGGGAAAAACACAAATGTGGGAAAAACGGAGAAATGGTATAAACGGAAATATGAGACAAATGCGAATATGGGAAAAACACTAATCTGGGTTAATCAAACAAGGGAAAAACGCAAATATGGGATAAACGCAAATATGGGAAAAACGCATAAAGGTGAAAAAGGCATATAGGTAAAAGACGTAAATATGGTTCAAATGGTTCAAATGGCTCTGAGCACTATGGGACTCAACTGCTAAGGTCATTAGTCATCTAGAACTTAGAACTAGTTAAACCTAACTAACCTAAGGACATCACAAACTTCCGTGCCCGAGGCAGGATTCGAACCTGCAACCATAGCGGTCTTGCGGTTCCAGACTGCAGCGCCGTGAACCGCACGGCCACTTCAGCCGGCACGCAAATATGGGAAAAACGCATATATGGGAAAAACGCACATATGTGAAAATTGTAGATATCGGAAAATTGCAAAATTCGAAATACTGGAAACATCGGAAAGCCGTAAATATCGTAAAATCGCAACTTTGGGAAATGAAAATATTCTGACTTGACTTGAGTACAAGAAGGACTCCTTTGGTAGGCTGGGTTTTTGAGTAATGCAAAAAAATCGAAAATATGAAAAAATTCAAATTTTGGGAAAAGGCCAATATGCGAAAAATCTCAAAAATGGAAAAAATGAAAGTATGGAAAAACGCAAATATGGGGAAAACGCAATAATGGGAAAAACGCAAATATGGGAAAAACGCAATAATGGGAAAACGCAAATATGGGAAAATCGAAGATATCGGTAAAAACGCAATTATGGGAAAAACGCAATATTGGAAAAAACGCAAATACGGGTATATCGAAACTATGGGAAAATCGCAAATATGGCAGAAACGCAATTATGGGGAAAACGCAAATATGGGAAAACCCAAATATGGCAAAAACCAAAAGATGGGAAAAACCCAAACACGGGAAAAACGCAAATATGGGAAAAATGCAAATATAGGAAAAACGCGTATAGGTGAAAAACGCATATAGGTGAGAAACGGATATGTGGAGAAAACGCTTATATGGTAAAATTGAAAATATGGCTAAAGCCAAATATGGGAAAAAGCAAATATGGGGAAAAAACCAAATATGGGAAATACGCAAATATGGGAATAACGCAAATATTGGAAAAAGCAAATTAGGGATAACGCAAATATGGAAAACAAGAAAATATGGAAAAACGCAAATGTGGGATAAACGCAATAATGGGAAAAACGTAACTATGGGAAAAACTCAAGTTTGGAAAAAACTCAAATATGGCTGAAACGCAAATATGGGACAAATGCAAGTATTGGAAATACGCAAATATGGAAAAACGCAAATATGGGAAAAACCAAATATGGGAAAAACGCAAATATGGGAAGAGGGAAATATGGGGAAAACGCAAATATGGAAAAAACGCAAATACGGGAAAAACGCAAATATGGGAAAAACGCAAATACGGGAGAACACAAATATGGGGAACGCATATGGAAAAAACGCAAACATGGGAAAAACGCAAATATGGGAAAAACCATACATGGGTAAAACGCAAATATGGGATAAATGCAAATATGGGAAAAATGCAAATAAGGGGGAAAATGCAAATATGCGATAAACGCAAATACCAGAGAAACGCAAATATGGAAAAAATGCGAATATGGGGAAACACATATGAGAAAAACGCAAAAATTGGAAAAACGCAAATACGGGGAAAATGCAAATATGGAGAAAACCTAGACATGGGAAAAACGCAAATATGGGAAAAACGCAAATACGGGAAAAACGCAAATATGGGAAAAACGCAAATACGGGAGAACACAAATATGGGGAATGCATATGGAAAAAACGCAAACATGGGAAAAACGCAAATATGGGAAAAACCATACATGGGTAAAACGCAAATATGGGATAAATGCAAATATGGGAAAAACGCAAATATGGGGAAAATGCAAATATGCGATAAACGCAAATAACAGAGAAACGCAAATATGGAAAAAATGCGAATTTGGGGAAACACATATGAGAAAAACGCAAAAATTGGAAAAACGCAAATACGGGGAAAACGCAAATATGGAGAAAACCTAGACATGGGAAAAACGCAAATATGGGAAAAACGCAGAAATGGCAAAAAGCAAATATGGGAAAAACGCAAATATGGGAAAAACACAAATATTTCAAATGCGAAAAAATGGGAAACAAGGAAATATGGAAAAAACGCAAATATGTGAAAAATGCAAATATGGGAAAAAAGCAAATATGGGAAAAAGCAAATAAGGGAAAAACGAAAATATGGGAAAAATGCAAATATGGGAGAAACGCAAATATGGGAAAAACGCAAATATGGGAAATACGCAAATATGGGAAATATGCATATAGGTGAAAAACGCATATAGGTGGAAAATTCATTTATGGAAAAAGCATGTAAGGGAAAGACACATATATGTAAAAAACGCATATATGGGAAAAACGCAATAATGGGAAAACGCAAATATGGGAAAAACGTAAATGTGGGGAAAACGCAAATATGGGAAAATCGAAAATATCGGTAAAGACACAATTATGGGAAAAACGCAATATTGGAAAAAACGCAAATATGGGTATATCGAAAGTATGGGAAAATCGCAAATATGGGAGAAACGCAAATATGGGAAAAACGCAAATGTGGGAAAAACGCAAATGTGGGAAAACGAAAATATAGGAAAAACGCAAATATGGGAATAGTACAAATATGGGAACAACGCAAATATGGGAAAAATGCAAATATGGGAAAACGGAAACATGGGAAACACACAAATATGGGAAAAACACAAATATGGGACAAACGCAAACTTTGGAAAAACGGAAATATTAGAAAAACGCAAATATGGGAAAAACACAAATATGGACAAAACCTAAGTATGGGAAAAACGCAAATATGGGAAAAACGTAAATATGGCAATAACCAAAATGGGAAAAACGCAAATATGAGAAATACACAAATATGGGAAACACGCAAATATGGGAAACACACAAATTTGGGAAAAACGCAAATAAGAAATAATGCAAATATGGGAGAAACGCAAATATGGAAAAAACGCAAATACGGGAAAAACGCAAATATGAGGATAACGCAAATATGGGAAAAACGCAAATATATGAAAAACGCAAAGATATGAGAGACGCATATATGGGAAAAACGCAAGTATGGAAAATATGCAAACATGGGAAAAATGCAAATATGGGAAAATCGAAAATATGGATAAAACCCAAATATGGGAAAAACGCAAATATGGGAAAAACGCAAATATGGCAACATCCAAATATGAGAAAATCGCAAAAATCGGACAAATATGGCAAACACGCAAAACGGGCAACATGCACATATGGGAAAGATGCAATTATGAGATAATGCAAATATGGGAAAAACGCAAATATGGGAAAAACACAAATATGGGAAAAACACAAATATGAGAAAAACGCAAATATGGGAAAAACGCAAATATGGGGAAAACGTATACAGGTTATAAACGCATACAGGTGAAAAACGCATATATGGAAAAAAAGCATATATGGGAAAAACGCATATATGGGTAAAACGCATATATGGGAAGAACGCATATATGGCAAAAACGCATATATGCGAAAAATGCATTTATGCGATAATTGCAAATATCGAAGAACGCAAATAATGGAAAAACGCAAATATGGGAAGAATGCAAGTATGGGAAAAACGCGAAAATGAAAAAAACGTAAATATGGGAACAACGCAAACATGGGAAATCACAAATATTGGATAAAGGCAAATATGGGAAAAACGCAAATATGGGAAAAACCCATATATGGGAAAAACGCATATCTCGGAAAAACGCATATATAGCAAGAACGCCTATATGGGAAAACGCATATATGTGAAAATTCCTAATATCAGGGAATTGCAAAATTCCGAAAACTGGAAATTTCAGAATGTCGCAAATATCGGAAAATCGCAAATATGGGAGAAGAGTTTTTTTTGGCACTAGTTGAGTAGAAGAAGGACTCGTTTGCTAGCCTCGGTTCATGAGTAACGCTAAAAGAACGAAAATATGTGAATTCCGCAAATACGGGAAAAGAGCAAATATGGGACAAACACAAATATGGGAAAATCGCAAATATGGGAAAAACGCAAATATGGGGAAAACACATATATGGGGAAAATGCAAATATGGTGAAAACTCAAATATGGGCAAATCCAAATATGTGGAAAACGCAAATATGAGGAAAACTCAAATGTGGGGAAAACGTAAAAATAGGGAAAACGCTAATATGGGGAAAATGTAGACATGGGGAAAACGCGGATATGGGAAAAGCACTGATGTGGGAAAACTGCAGATGTTGGATAAACACAGATATGGGAAAAATGCATATATGGGACAGACGCAGATATGGGACAAACACAGATATAGGACAAACGCAGATATGGGAGAAAGAACAATATGGCACAATTGCAAATATGGGACAAATGCAATAATGGGACCAACGTAAATTTGGGACAAACGAAAATATGGAAGAAGAGAAATGTGTGCACAACTTGACTAAAGTAAGGATTCGGTTGGTAGTTTGGGTTCATGAGTAATGTGAAAAACGTAAATATGGGAAAAATGCTAAAATGTGAGAAACGCAAATATGAGGGAAGAGAATTTTTTGACACAAGTTGAGTAGAAGAAGGACTCGTTTGGTGGGTTTGGTTCATGAGTAACTTTAAAAAAACGAAAATATGGGAAATATGCAAATACAGGAAAAGAGCAAATATGGGACAAACACAAATATGGGAAAAACCCCAAAAATGGAAAAAACGCAAATATAGGGAAAACACAAATATTGGGAAAATCCAAATATGGGGAAAACGCAAATATGAAGAAAACTCAAATGTGGGGAAAACGCAAATATGGGGAAAACACAAATATGGGGAAAACTCAGAGATGGGAAAACCGCATATATGGGACAGACGCAGTTATGGGACAAACACAGATATGGGACAAATGCAGATATGGGACAAACGCAGTTGTGGGACAAATGCAGATATGGGACAAATCAGATATATGACAAACGCAAATATCAGGCTTATTTACGTTTTTTCCATATTTGCGTTTTTCCCATATTTTCGTTTTCCTCAAATTTGCGTTTTTCCCATATTTTCGTCTATTTTTGGCATTACTCAAAAACCCAGCCTACCAAAGAAGTCTTTCTTCTACTCAAGTTGTGCAAAAAATTCTCATCTCCATATTTGTGATTTTCCAATATTTGCGTCATTCCGATATTTCCAGTTCTTCGAATTTCGCAATTTTCTGATAATTGCAATTGTCGCATACATGTGTTTTTCCCATAAATGCGTTTATGCCATATACGAGTTTTTCCCATATATACGTTTTACCCATATATGCGTTTGTCCCATATTTGCTTTTTTTCCATTTATGCGTTTTCCACCTATATGCGTTCTTCACCTATATACGTTTTTCCCATATTTGCGTTTTTCCCATGTTTGCGTTTTTCCCATATTTGCGTTTTCCCCATATTTGTGTTATTCCCATATTTGCGTTTTCCCCATATTTGCGTTACTGCCTTATTTTCGTTTTTCCAATATATGCGTTTTTCCATATATGCGTTTTTGCCATGTTTGCGTTTTTCCCATAATTGCGTTTTTCCCATACGCGTTTTCCCATATTTCGTTTTTCCCATATTTGCGTATTTCCCATATTTGCGTTTTTCCCATAATTGCGTTTTCCCCATATTTGGTTTTTCCAATAGATGGGTTTTTCCCTTGTTTGCGGTTTTTTCATGTTTGTATTTTTCCCATATTTGCGTTTTCCCCATAATTGCGTTTTTCCCATATTTGCATTTTTCCAATACATGCGTTTTTTCCATATATGCTTTTTTAGCCTTTATTGGTTTTTCCCATATTTGCGTTTTTCCCATATTTGCGTTTTTCCCATATATGCGTTTTTCCTACACAGTTTTTCTATATTTGCGTTTTTCGCATATTTGGTTTTCGCCATACTGGCGTTTTTCCATATTTGCGTTTTGCCCATATTTAGGTTTTTTTCATATTTTTGGTTTTCCTACATTTGCTTTTTTCCCATGTTTGGGTTTTTGCAATATTTCCGTTTCTCCCATGTTTGCGGTGATCCCATGTTTGAATTTTTCCTATATTTGCGTTTTTTTCATATTTGCATTTTTGCGATATTTGCGTTTGTCCCTCATTTGCCTTTGTCCCATACTTGCGTTGTTACCAGATTTGAGTTATTCCTATATTTGAGTTTTGACCATATTTGCGATTTTCCCATATTTGCCTTTTTGCCATATTTGTGTTTTTCCCATATTTTCGTTTTTCCAATATTTGGGCTTTTCCCATGTTTGCGATTTTCCCATTTTTGCATTTTTACCATATTTGTGTTTTTCCCATATTTGTGTTTTTCCCTTATTTGAGTTTGTCCCATATTTGTGTTTGTCCATATTTGCTTTTTTACCAGATTTGAGTTTTTCCCATATTTGAGTTTTTCACACATTTGCGTTTTTCCCATATATGCGCTTTTTCCATATATGCATTATTTCATATTTGCGTTTTTCCCATATTTGTGTGTTTCCCATATTTGCGTGTTTCCCATATTTGTGTATTTCCCATATTTGCGTTTTTCCCATATTTGAGTTTTTCCAATACTTAGGTTTTGTCAATATCTGTGTTTCTCTCATATTTCCGTTTCCCCATAATTGCGTTTTTCCCATATTTGCATTTTTCCCATATTAGCGTTTGTCTGATATTTGCGTTTGTCCCATATCTGCGTTTGTCACATATCTGCATTTATCCCATATCTGCGTTTGTCCCATATCTGCGTTTGTCCCATATTTGCGTTTTCCACATAATTGCGTTTTTGCCATATATGCGTTTTTTCCAGATAAGCGTTTTTCATATATATGGGAAAAACGCAAATACAGGTAAAATCAAATATGGGTAAAACGCAATTATGGGAGAAACACAAATATGGGAAACACACAAATATGGGAGACATGCAAATATTGGAAAAACCAAACACGGGAAAAATGCGTATAGGTGAAAAACGCATAAATGGCAATAAAGCATATATGGAGACAAGGCATGTATGGGAAAATCGCATATAGGTGAAAAATGCATATAGGTGAAAAATGCATATAGCTGAAAAACGCATGTAGGTGAAAAACGCTTATATGGAAAAAACGCAAATATGGTAAAAATGCTAATACGAGAAAAACACATATATGGGATAAACGCAAATATGGGAAAAACGCAAATATGGGAAAAAACCCAAATATGGATAAATCCCAAAATTGAGAAAAACGCAAATATGGGAAAAACGGAAATATGGGTTAAACGAAAATATGGAAAAAACGCAAATATGGGAAAACCACAAATATGGGGAAATCACAAATAAGGGCAAAACGCAAATATGGGAAAAACACAAATATGGGAAAAACGCATATATGGGAAAAATCAAATATGGGGAAAAAAGCATATAGGTAAAAAACGCATATAGGCGAAAAACGCATATAGGTGAAAAATGCATATAGGTGAAAAACGCATGTAGGTGAAAAACGCTTATATGGAAAAAGGCATATAAGGGAAAAACGCAAATATGGGAATAACGCAAATATGGGAAAAACGCAAATATGGGAAAACGCATGTAGGAAAAACGCAAATATGGGAAAAACGCATATAGGCGAAAAAAGCATATATGGAGAATACGCATGTATTGGAAAAATACAAATCTTGGAAAAACGCAATTATGGGGAAAACGCAAATATGGAAAAAACACAAATATGCACAAAATCTAAATATGGGAAAAACGCAAATATGGGAAAAACGCAAATATGGCCTTAACCAAATATGTGAAAAACGCAAATATGAGAAATACACAAATATGGGAATCACGTAGATATGGGAAACACACAAATATGGAAAAAACGCAAATATGAGATATGAAAATGTGGGAAAAACGCAAATATGGAAAAACGCGTATGGGACAAACGCAAATATGCTAAAAACGCAAATATGGCAAAAACGCATATAGGGGAAAAACGCATACATGGAAAAAACGCATATATGGGGAAAATGCATATATGGGTAAACCGCATATATGGGAAAAACGCATATATGGCAAAAGCGCATGTATGCGAAATACGCACTTATGCGATAATTGCAAATATTGGAAAATTCCAACATTCGAAGAACTGGAAATATCAGAATGTCGCAAATATCGGAAAATCACAAATATGGAGATGAGGATTTTTTGGCACAACTTGAGTAGAAGAAAGACTCCTTTGGTAGGCTGGGTTTTTGAGTAAAGCAAAAAAAAAAGGAAACTATGGGAAAAACGCAAATATGAAGAAAACTAAAATATGGGAAAAACGCAAGTACGGCAAAAACGCAAATATGGGAATAACGCCAAAATGAGAAAAACTCAAATATGGGAAAAACTCCGATCTGGTGAAATCGCAAATATGGTACAAACGCAAGTATAGGACAAACGCAAATATGGGAGAATTGCAAATATGGGAAAAACGCAAATATGGGAAAAATGCAAGCATGGGAAAACCGCAAACATGGGAAAAACGCAAATATTGGAAAAACGCAAATATGGCAAAAACGCAAATATGGGGAAAACGAAAATATGGGAAAACCCAAATATGGGAAAAACACAAATATGGGAAACACGCAAATATGGGAAACACGCAAATATGGGAAAAACGTAAATTTGTGAAGATAGGAAATTTGTGATAACGTAAGTATGGGAGAAACGCAAATACGGGTAAAACGCAAATCTGGGAAGAATGGATAAATCGCAAGTACAGGGAAAACCCAAGTACGGGGAAAACGAAGTACAGGGAAAATGCAAGTACGGGGAAAACGCAAGTATGGGATAAGCGAAAATGGGAAGAAAGCATATACGAAAATCGCAGATATAGGAAAAACGCATATGGCACAAACGCATTTGGAACAATGCATTTATGGGACATACGCAACTATTGTACAAATGCAAATATGGGACAAATGCAAATGTGGAACAGATGCAAATATGGGACAAATGTAAATATGGGACAATTGCAAAAATGGGAAAAACGCAATAATGGGAAAATCCCAAATATGGGACAAACGCAAATATGGGACAAACTCAAGTATCGGACAAACACATGTATGGGACAGTCGCAAATTTGATACAATCGCAAATATGGGACATTGACAAATATGAAAGAAGGTAAATTTTGCGACAGAACTTGACTAAAAGATGGAATCAGTTGGTAGCATGGGTTCATGAGTAATGGGAGATACGCAAATATGGGAGAAGAGACGTTTGTGGCAAACCTTCACTAGAAGAAGGTAACGGTTGGTAGGATGGGTTCATGAGTATTGGGAAAAACCCTAATATGGGAAAAACGCAGCTCTGTAAAACGCAAGTATGGGTAAAACGCAAGTATGGGTAATACGCAAGTTTGGGGATAACGCAAGTACGGGGAAAACGCAAGTATGGCTAAAATGCAAATATGGGAAAAACGCAAATATGGGAAAAATGCATATGAGACAAACGCAACAATGGGACAAACGCAACTATGGGACAAACGCAAATATGGGACACATGAAAATATGGGACCAACGCAAATATGGGGCAATCGCAAATATGGGACAAAATCAAATATGTGAGAAGATAAATATGGGGCCGAACTTGAATAAATGAAGGAATTGGTTGGTACCATGGGTTCATGAGTAATGGTAAAAACGTAAATATGGGTGAAACGCAGATATGGGAAAAACTCAAATATAGGAAATACGCGAATATAGGAAAAACTCAAATACAGAACGAACGTAAATATGGGAAAAACGCAAATATGGGAAAAATGCAAATATATGAAAAATGTGATAATGCGAAAATGCAAATATGGGAAAATTGCAAATATGGGAAATACGCAAATATGGGAAAACGCAAATATGGGAAAAACGCCAATATGGGAAGAACGCAAGTATGGGAAAAACGCAAATATGGGAAAAACGCAAATATGGGAAAAACGCGAATATGGGAAATCACAAATACTGGATAAAGGCAAATATGGGAAAAACGCAAATATGGGGAAAACACATATATGGGAAAAACGCATATATGGGAAAAACGCATATCTCGGAAAAACGCATATATATCAAAAACGCTAAAAAAAACGAAAATATGGGAAATACGCAAATATGGGAAAAGAGGAAATATGGCACACACACAAATATGGGAAAATCGCAAATATGAGAAAAACGCAAATATGGGAAAAACACAAATATGGGGAAAATGCAAATATGGGGAAATCACAAATATTGGGAAAATCCAAATATAGGGAAAACGCAAATATGAGGAAAACTCTAATGTGGGGAAAACACAAATATAGGGAAAACGCAAATATGGGGAAAATGCAGACATGGGGAATACGCCGAAATGGGAAAACCACAGATGTGGGAAAAAACGCATATATGGGGAAAACGCAAACATTGAAAAAACGCAAATATTGGATAAACGCAAATATGGAAAAACGCCAATATGGCATAAACCAAATATGGGAAAAACGCAAATATGGGACAAACGCAAATATGGGGAAAACGCAAATATGTGAACAACGCAAATATGGGAAAAACCAAATATGGGAAAAACGCAAATATGGGAAAAACGCAAATATGGAATAAACGCAAATATGGGAAAAACGCAAATATGGGACAACGCGTGTAGGAAAACGCAAACATGGGAAAAACGCAAATTTGGGGAAAACGCATATAGGCGAAAAAAGCATATATGGAAAAAACGCATGTATTGGAAAAACGCAAATATAGCAAAAACGCAAATATGGGAAAAATGCAAATATGGGAAAAACGCAATTATGGGGAAAACGCAAATATGGGAAAACGCATGTAGCAAAAACGCAAATACAGGAAAAACACATATAGGCCAAAAAAGCATATATGGAAAAAACGCATGTATTGGAAAAATGCAAATATGGGAAAAACGCAATTATGGGGAAAACGCAAATATGGGAAAACACAAATATGGACAAAACTTAATATGGGATAAACGCAAATATGGGGAAAACGCAAATATGGCCTTAACCAAATATGGGAAAAACGGAAATATGAGAAATACACAAATATGAGAAAGACGCAAATATGAGAAACACACAAATATGGGAAAAACGCAAATATGGAAAAACGCAAATATAAGAAAAAGCAAATACGGGAAAAACGCAAATATGGGAAATACGTATGTAGGTGAAATACGCATACAGGTGAAAAACGAATATATGGAAAAAAAGCATATATGGGAAAAACGCATATATGGGAAAAACGCAACAGTACGAAAAACTCAAATATGGGAAAAACTCAAATCTGGTAAAAACGCAAATATGGGAAAAATGCAAACATGGGAAAACCGCAAACATGGGAAAAACCCAAATATTGGAAAAACGGAAATATAGGAAAAACGCAAATATGGGAAAAACGAAAATATGGGAAAAACCCATGTATTGGAAAAACGCAAAAATGGAAAAACGCCAATATGACAAAAACCACTTATGGGAAATACACAAATATGGGAAAAACACAAATATGGGAAACACGCAGATGTGGGAAACAAGCAAATATGGGGAAAACGCAATTATGGGAAAAACGCAAATATGGGAAATACGCCAATATGGGAAAAACACAAATATGGGAAAACGCGTATGGGAAAAACGCAAAAAAGGGAAAAAGGCAAATATGGGAAAACGCATATAGGCGAAAAAAGCATATATCGAAAAAACGCATGTATTGGAAAAACGCAAATATGGCAAAAACTCAAATATGGGAAATATGCAAATATGGGAAAAACGCAATTATGGGGAAAACGCAAATATGGGAAAAACACACACATGGACAAAACCTAAGTATGGGAAAGACTCAAATATGGGAAAAACGCGAATATAGGAAAAACGCAAATATAGAACCACCGCAAATATGGGAAAAACGTAGCTGTGTAAAACGCAAGTATGGGTAAAACGCAGTTATGGGTAAAATGCAACTATGGGTAATACGCAAGTTTGCAGGTAACGCAAGTACAGGAAAAACGCAAGTATGGCTAAAATAAAAATATGGGAAAAGCGGATATGAGACCAACGCAACAATGGGAGAAACGCAACTATGGGACAAACGCCAATATGGGACAAATGAAAATATGGGACCAACGCAAATATGGGGCAATCGCAAATATGGGATAAAAGCAAATATGAGAGAAGGTAAATATGGGGCACACCTTTACTAAAATAAGGAACCATTTGGTAGCATGGGTACATGAGTAATTGGAAAAACGCAAACGTGGGTAAAACGCATATATGGGAAAAACACTAATATAGGAAAAACGCGAATATAGGAAATAACGCAAATATAGAACGAACGCAAATATGGGAAAAACGGAAATATGTGAAAAATCCAAATATGTGAAAAATGTGATAATGGGAAAATGCAAATACAGAAAAAATGCAAATATGGGAAAAACGCAAATATGGGAAAAACGCAAATATGGGAAAAACGCAAATATGGGAAAAACGCAAATATGGGAAGAACGCAAGTATGAGAAAAACGCAAATATGGGATAAACGCAAATATGGGAAAAACACAAATATGGGAAATCACAAATATTGGATAAAGGGAAATATGGGAGAAACGCAAATATGGGAAAAACTCAAATATGGGAAAACGCTTATGGGAAAAACGCAAATATCGGAAAAACGCATATATAGCAAAAAAGCATATATGGGAAAACGCATATATGTGAAAATTCCTAATATCAGGAAATTGCAAAATTCCGAAAACTCGAAATTTCAGGAAGTCGCAAATATCGGAAAATCGCAAATATGGGAGAAGAGAATTTTTTGGCACAAGTTGAGTAGAAGGACTCGTTTGGTGGGTTCGGTTCATGAGTAACGCTAAAAAAACGAAAATATGGCAAATACACAAATACGGGAAAAGAGCAAATATGGGACAAACACAAATATGGGGAAAATGCAAATATGGGGAAAACGCAAATATGGGGAAATCACAAATATTGGGAAAATCAAAATACGGGGAAAACGCAAATATGAGGAAAACTCAAATGTGGGGAAAACGCAAATATGGGGAAAACGCAAATATGGGGAAAATGCAGACATGGGGAAAACGCTGATGTGGGAAAAACGCAGATGTGGGAAAACTATCAGATGTTGGAAAAACACAGGTATGGGAAAAACGCATATATGGGACAGACGCAGATATGGGACAAACACAGATATGGGACAAACGCAGATATGGGACAAACGCAGATATGGGACAAACGCACATATGGGACAAACGCAGATGTGGGACAAATGCAAATATCAGACAAACACAAATATGGGAAAAACGCAAATATGGGAAAAACGCAAATATGGGAAAAAATGCAAATATGGGAAATAACGCATATATGGGAAAAACGCCAACTTGGGAAAAACGCAAATATTGGATAAACACAAATATGGAAAAACGCCAATATGGCAAAAACCAAATATGGGAAAAACGCAAATATGGGTCAAATGCAAATATGGGAAAAACGCAAATATACGAAAAACGTAAATATGTTAAAAACCAAATACGGGAAAAACACATATAGGTGAAAAACGGATATATGGCGAAAACGCATATATGGAAAAAAGGCATGTATGGAAAAAACGCATATAGGTGAAAAATGCATATAGGTGAAAAATGCATGTAGGTGAAAAACGCATCTAGGTGAAAAACGCTTATGTGGAAACAACGCATATATGGTAAAAACGGAAATATGGGGAAAACGCAAATATGGGATAAACGCAAATATGGGAAAAACGCAAATATGGGAAAACGCATGTAGGAAAAACGCAAACATGGGGAAAACGCAAATATGGGAACAACGCTTATAGGCGAAAAAAGCATATATGGAAAAAACGCATGGATTGCAAAAACGCAAATATGGCATTAACGCAAATATGGGAAAAACGCAAATATGGGAAAAAATGCAAATATGGGAAATAACGCATATATGGGAAAAACGCCAACTTGGGAAAAACGCAAATATTGGATAAACACAAATATGGAAAAACGCCAATATGGCAAAAACCAAATATGGGAAAAACGCAAATATGGGTCAAATGCAAATATGGGAAAAACGCAAATATACGAAAAACGTAATATTGTTAAAAACCAAATACGGGAAAAACACATATAGGTGAAAAACGGATATATGGCAAAAACGCATATATGGAAAAAAGGCATGTATGGAAAAAACGCATATAGGTGAAAAATGCATATAGGTGAAAAATGCATGTAGGTGAAAAACGCATCTAGGTGAAAAACGCTTATATGGAAAAAACGCGTATATGGTAAAAACGGAAATATGGGGAAAACGCAAATATGGGATAAACGCAAATATGGGAAAAACGCAAATATGGGAAAACGCATGTAGGAAAAACGCAAACATGGGGAAAACGCAAATATGGGAACAACGCTTACAGGCGAAAAAAGCATATATGGAAAAAACGCATGGATTGCAAAAACGCAAATATGGCATTAACGCAAATATGGGAAAAATGCAAATATGGGAAAAACGCAATTACGGGGTAAACGCAAATATGGGAAAACACAAACATGGACAAAACCTAAGTAAGGGGAAAACGCAGATATGGGAAAAACACAAATATGAGAAATACACAAATATGGGAAAAACGCAAATATGGGAAAAACGCATATAGGTGAAAAACGCATATAGGTGAAAAATGCATATAGGTGAAAAACGCATGTAGGAAGAAAACGCTTATATGGCAAAAACTCAAATCTGGTAAAAACGCAAGTATGGGACAAACACAAATATGGGACAAACGTAAATAAGGGAAAAACACAAATATGGGGAAAACACAAATATGGGAAAAATGCAAACATGGGAAAACCGCAAACATGGGAAAAACCCAAATATTAGAAAAACGCAAATATGGCAAAAACGCAAATATGGGAAAAACGCCAATATGGTCAAAACTCAAATATAGGAAAAACTCAAATCTGGTAAAAACGCAAGTATGGGACAAACGCAAATGAGGGACAAACGCAAATATCACAAAAATGCAAATATGGGAAAAATTCAAACATGGGAAAACCGCAAACATGGGAAAAACGGAAATATTGGAAAAACGCAAATATGGGAAAAAAGCAAATGTGGGAAAAACGAAAACATGAGAAAAACCTAAATATGGGAAAAACGCAAATATGGATAAACGCCAATATGGCGAAAACCAGATATGGGAAAAACGCAAATATGGGACAAACGCAAATATGGGAAAAATGCAAATATGGGAACAACGCAAATATGGGTAAAACCAGATACGGGAAAAACACATATAGGTGAAAAACGCATATATGGCAAAAACGCATATATGGGAAAAACGAATATAGGTGAAAAACGCATATAGGTAAAAAATGCATCTGGGTGAAAAACGCATGTAGGTGAAAAACGCTTATATGGAAAAAACGCATATATGGTAAAAATGCAAATATGGGAAAAAGCTCATGAAATGGTACAGTACCGCCCGACATTGAAAATAGGTACAATATACTTCATTATTTTTGTCAGAACAACACATTTTTTTTGTAAAATAACTCAATTTCAATTAATACAGCTAAGCTGCATACCAGTGTGGGAAAGAATGACAATTTATTTATTTCATTAATCACATGTGCACTCCCACAAAGTAAATCCCTAAGTCCAGTTTGGTGAGATCTTTTGAAATGAATGAATGTATAGTCGTCTGCTAACCACAGATAGTGAATGTGAATATATGATCATCTTTGAGTCGATCCTTTGGCCACTTTTGGTGGGACCAAAGAGATGAAATTTTGCTGAGCATTGAGCGCCTGAAATGTGGCTGACCAATACGGTAACAAGGTGCTTCCCCCACCCCGACAGAGATGGGAGATGACCTGGAGAATTGTATGTTGTGATGATGTCCCGAATATATAATGTGTGCGGCATTCATATTCAGTGCGATGGCCACGTGTTAAATAAAAAAAAAAAAAAAAAGAAAATGTGGTATTGCCAGTGCGTAGTGAACAGTCAGAGTTCTGTAATTTACTGATAGTCAGATGTGCGTTTCTGTTGCGTATTATTCATACAGGAGGTTAATTTGTGACCTAATTGTGAGTACGAGAGTTCATGTTACTCGACAAATAAGAATGAATCCACTCGCTTGGCAGACCACTCATCTTGCAGGCCTGACTGCTTGATGCCACAGCATGAGCAAGGCACATGGGTGCCTCTCAACGTAAACTAATTATTAATAAACAGTAGTTAGTGGAAAATTTGGAAAAAAGGTTTTGAAAGTATGTCTTTAATGAAAATAAGCAACGGTTGCCAGTTTTTCACCAGAACACGAATAATTAAATAGAAACTGAACTTTATACACGTGAGCAGTCTTGCGTAAGAATCAGTTACAGCACGATTGTCTATTGGCTGTGGACAGAAACTTTTGTTACGTTACTCACCGTAATACTGACTGTCGTAATTGTAGCAAGCAGGAAGATTCTGTGAATTTACTCATTGGTAAGGACTGTTGTAAATTGTGCCGCAAGGTATAAATTAGAAACTACGCTTTGACAGTGAAATCCAGTGTCCAAATTAAGTAAAGTTTTACTAGAAATTTTTGATTGTGAAAGTTACTCTATTTTCAGCAAATGAATTAATAATGGCTTTTGCATCATTCTGTTTCTGACATTAGTCATACTACAACCAAAGATTTCATTATTACGTAATTGTCCAAAAGCTTTGATAATCTAATAAATTATATTAACTTCGTTTTCAGTTCATTTTCTGACTATCTCGGTTCGTACAAAGGGATACGATGGGTACTGTGATACTTGGATAACGACGTATGAAAATTATTTATCTGACAATATGCACGAAAACAGTGTTATTTAAGCACTGAAATTCCAAGTACGCTGGTCAGCCTGTTACACTTCTAGTTATAAAAAGTCTAGGTCTGCTTCACTTTATGATGCCGTTGGTTTGTCGAGCGGCTTCATTCAGCGGTAAAATAGGCCACAGGTTGATCTTCTTGCCATACCATAGCCAATAACAAGGGCCCACAGTACTCTTGATGTTAGGCGAATTACTCTTGCTGCATTTGTGCTGTGCCCAATAAATGCCATACACGTAGCTTGCCCATATTAAACATCCGCCAAAACAACCGTTTCAGTTTTCACTGCTCCGGACTTGGGAAACAGATTTTTCGCCTCCGCGCTTTTGCACAGCCACACCGGCGAATACGCACAACCGACGACACCAATCGTCTCCTCGCAACTCCCGACTTCTGCTTCTTCTTGGCGCGCTCGCACGCCCAGCGATAATGCATTTACAATTTATTACGCTTTTTGACAGTAGCTTTTCCCTGACTAGGCCAGCGTGTCTATTCACAAAATGTTAACATTCCATGCGTATTATGTTTCTTAAATAACAAATAGCATTTGCAACTGACAACATATTTACAAGAATAATATGCAGCACAGCTAATGATACAAACATAGGAAAACACGTAGAAAACGTATGACCACACAGAGGGTTGTGGTGTTGTACCCCGGACATGCACAAAATGTGGCTTGTGGTTGTACCCAATAGCACGCCACACCATAAGGCCTCGAACTGGGGCAGTATGCCTCGTGCGAATGCAGTCACTGAGACGCCGCTCCCCCTGTGTAAGGTGAACCAAAATGAGGGCATCGTTTTCAAACAAACAGAACCTGGATTCGGCGGAAAACACTATATGATGCCATTCCTGTCCGCAGTGGCGTCTTTCCATACACCATTGCTGTCTAGCATGTTTATACACGTTCGTCAATGGCAGGTGGAGAAGTGGACGACGCGCAAGTGTAACCCGTGCCGTAACAAACGGCGACGGACTGTCACCCCTGACAGTGTACGGTGTGTTACACTGTTCCACTGTTGCGGCACAGTCGAAGAGCACACAGATCTGTCCTGGAATGCCATTTAGATGACGCATCTATCTTCTCAGGGAGTTGGCTGGATTGTGTGACCTGGCCCATCTCGTCGAGTTCTGCGGCCTCCGTGAACCATTCTGCACACACCCGTTGCACTGCCGAAGCACTTGGTCCCACAAGAGCAGCAATTTCCCCGATGGACGCATCACATTCTCTCATGCCAATAATACACCCTCTTTCAAACTCACTCATTTGACGGTACACTACGCGCATGAGCCTCTCACCCATCCTGCACGTATGCTCGAGTCACACTGACTCATTATCTTCGGTTTGCAGCGACAACGAGAGCCACAGGCGCATGTTACCGGTAGGTGGTGTTGCGGCGTGATGTCGATGTTGACCTCGAACCCCCGGGCCGACATTGTTCAAATGCTTACCACTTCTGCAAAAAAATGGTTCAAATGGCTCTGAGCACTATGGGACTTACATCTTAGGTCATCAGTCCCCTAGAACTTAGAACTACTTAGACCTAACTAACCCAAGGACATCACACACATCCATACCGGAGGCAGGATTCGAACCTGCAACCGTAGCGGTCGCGCGGTTCCAGACTGTAGCGCCTAGAACAGCTCAGACATACCGACACCTACAACGTGCTGACATGAGGAAAGTTTCCAACCGATTTCTCATACGCAAACAGCAGCTGACCGGGGTTGCCTGGTGAAACGTTGTTGTGATGCCTCGTGTAAGGAGGAGAAATGCGTACCATCACGTTTCCGACTTTTATAAAGGTCGGCTTGTAGCCTATCGCGATTACGATTTATCGTATCGCGACATTGCTGCTCGTGTTGGTCGAGATCCAATGACTGTTAGCAGAATAAGAAATCGGTGGGTTCAGGAGGGTAATAGGGAACGCCGTGCTGGATCCCAGCGGCCTCGTATCACTAGCAGTCGAGATGACAGTGAAACTTCCCCTTAGAACAAATTATACAAGACTGTGCTTAACCTGACGCACAATATTTTGTTAGCGCAACGCAATCTGACTTTCAAAATTCCCTACAAAAGACTGGCCCTGACTAACATTAAACTATACCTTTCTCAAATCACTTACCTCACAAAAATCTTCGCTGCTCAAGCTACTGCAATACAGCGAGCGCCACTACTGCCAGCTAAATAAAAGATTCAAACTACTGAAGGCACTAACTACTGATAGGGATACTTAGCAAATGAAAGAAATTAATAGAGAACAAACAATGTATATACCTTGATATCATCATATATAAATATAGCAGTTCATGACAAATTTCAAAACTCCGCCATCTCTCTCCCCACATCCACCACTGCTGGCGGCTCACCTCCAACTGCGCAACGCTACGCGCTGTTCACAGCCAGATGCCTAACACTACAATGGCGAGTATTACAACAATGCAAAGCAGCCACAGACTGCACACAGCACAGCCAGTGATTTTCATATTGAGCGCTACGTAACGTTGCCAATAAGAAAACATAAACAGCCTACTTACATAGAGAAAACATAAACAGCCTACTTACATAGCCCCCATGCTCCCCACAAAAAATTTTACAAATTTTTTTTTGGGCAGTGGCCAATAATGATTTGATAAAATTTTTCATAATTACAATAACAAAGAAATCAAATGCACACACTTATTGATACAATGTTGGTCAAAAGCTAAAATTTTCTCACAGTCCATAAAGATAGTCCTAATCATTCATCATAATAGTAATTACAGTTTTTTTTCACAAAGTCTCATTAGTAAAAGAAATTGCACACAGAAGTAGTGGATTTCCATGCAGTCTTGAAGAAGTAGCGTTGTCCTTCCAACGGAAAGACAGTGCTGACTCTTGACATGCTGACAGATAATGGGCCACAACAGAGCAAACCCACAGCAGAGTCAGTCGAAATTTTGAAGAGTATTGGTAGGTAGGTCATCACAGAGCAGACCCACTGTAGTCCTGGTAGAGATTGTGGTATTGGTGGGTCACCAGAGGTGCAGACCCACTGCAGTCCTTGTAGAAATAATGGTATTGATGGATCATCAAAGATGTAGACCCACTGTAGTCCTTGTAGAGATAGCCAGCAGCCATCTGTTGTGACTGTGCAGGTGCACAATCACCATTGAAGAGTCTTGCGGATAATATAGCAAGTCCATAAATCACCACTTGTGCACTCACAAAGTTTTTGGAATTGTCCTTAGAACCAGCAATGCTGTTATCCAGTCCCTTGCTGAATTATTAACACACGTGCAAACACTAACAGTCCCTTCTTCTCACATATTGTCCATATACTATGACCAACAGAAACGTGTGTAGTGAAATGTAACTTACAAGTTAATAATATGATGAACTGGTGACAATTACAATTTTATAACATGAGAATACAATTACAAAGGTACAAAATACATCATTAATGAACATGACAATACAGATAACATTTGTAGTAAAACAGGCATTACAAAAGAATAGAAATAGACATATACGTCAGTGTTACAGGAATTATGACATGAGTACAAAAATAAAAGATCAGAATCACTTTCAAAACATCAACTTCACACATGAGCATTAAAACAAAACAGAATAAATAATGTGTAAGCATATTTATAAGATAAATAACATATTATTAATGCCAATTATATTTGAGGATAACAGTATTCCTCATCATAGTGAATGTAGCTTAATATTAAAAGAAGAAAAAATTCTATGAAACTACACAGAGACAGGAAGAAAACAAATACACAAGGGTACACAAACACATAGTGGTATAACACCAATAGGAAAGGACAGGGTTCGTTTTCAGTGTAACATGTGGTACTGCAGTCCTACCCAAAACTTCATATATCTTTCCTCTTATTTCATCCTTTGTTTCCACCAAAAAAATTCTATCTAAGCATGCTTTCTGTATTTATATGTTCACACATTTCTTACATCAACATTTATTTCCAAAAAAATCCTACCTAAACCTGTTTTCTGTACTTTTTTTCGTATAACTTCTGAATGCATTTCTTCCAATTCATCGCAACTCATTCTCTTAGAGGCTACCCCCTCTTAAGCTAACTTAAATCTACTGAGCTCAGATGCTAAACTAAGGGACGAGGCAATGCAGCAGCACATAAAACAATTAATATAAACAGCAATGAAAAAAAATGGAAAATCGCAAAGCAAGCTACAATAAATCTAAATTACCAAGCAATTCAACATTACAGCTAATATGAGGCAATGCGCAGCAAACAAAAAAATAAATCTGGCTTAGCAGAGTAACACAAATTAAATTTCAGTAGCACTATACCTGGCAAACAGCAGCTTATATCTAAATATGACATAGCTCAAGCAGAAAAAATATTACAGTAAAAACAACAATGCAGATAAGGGAAATGTATATTCACATCTTAATGTCTATGTAATTAAAGTGGTGCACCACAAATTATTCTACAAAAGAAATTACCAAGTACTTGAAAAGAAAATTATAGATGCAGTTACTGTTATTAGTCCCTTTTTATTGTTCTCTCCATTCCAAGAGCTCCTTTTTCGAAGAATGTGGATCAGAAAATACTTATTTAATAAATCTGTTGACAGAAAGTGTTCACATTAGCAGATGCATTTAAGTTTAGTTTATAAAACCAATGCTGCAACACAGCTGGAAACCAGATATTAAACAAAATGAGCAATCTCTTAACTACAAAGACAATAGATGTAAAATGTTTCTAATCATTTCATTAGGCATTTTAGTAAATATCATAAATTACGAGCTCCACAGTATGCTTTCAACAAGGAAATGTCAATAGCGAGGACAATGGCCTCCCCTTTCCTTTTTTTTTACCTGTGCCGCTGAAAGGCTAATGGCTTTTTTTCGGGCGGCTGTCGCCCAGGTGGGTGCCCTCGACGCATTACGTGCAGGTGGTCACTTAACTTTCTTACGGAAATATTTACGACAGCAGTTTCCGCTACAGTGACAGTCTCACATAAAAATATTTCACAGGTCAAGAATTAGCGTTGCAAATCTGTAGAAACAAAATCCTATAAATATAAGTGTCCAAAAAAATTTT
Source organism: Schistocerca piceifrons (assembly GCF_021461385.2). Lineage (NCBI taxonomy): Eukaryota > Metazoa > Arthropoda > Insecta > Orthoptera > Acrididae > Schistocerca > Schistocerca piceifrons. Next base: position 68,745,091 of record NC_060148.1, on the reverse strand, counting down.
CGCCGGCATTGTGATACATTCACGCATTTACACACATTTCATAACTCTTAAAGTACGATTCTTGGTTTCCAACATCCTGTTTCACAAGTCAAGAGTCCCTACCCACTATTCATTACTCCTTACCTTATTACACATATACGTATCCATCGACACTCGTCAATATTTCGTCATTATAAATATGAAGCATAATCAAATAACTCATATAGCCTCAGCCTATTAATCATAAACATACCTCAGCAGCATAATACACATCGTCGTCGTAAAAATAACATCATAACACCTCAGTCAAATCTCAAAATCGTCGTAGCTTCCTCCAATAATTAAAAAAATTCTCTGCTCATGTCAAAAGTGTCATCTGCCTCAAACGTACTTTAAAAATCATGATCTCATACCAAATACATCATTCAAAGCTCTCGTAGTATCACAATGGTTCCAAAACAATGTGAACAGTTCACAAAGTACAAACAACATACAATTTTGTAAGTGTGAAGTTATCCAACGGTGTAATTACGTAAACGTCTGTCACTGATGTAGTAAAATAAATGTTTGTCTCTCTCAGGTAAATAATCAGATAGCTGTGTAATTCTGTGTTAGAGAAATATGGTACCGATGTGTAAGGTTGTATAAGCAAATACCATATTAGCTAGGGGTCCTTGTGCTTGCCAAACACATGGTACACAAAGTAGGCGTGTACCCCCTGAGGATTAATGTAATTATACCCTCAGGTTTTACAGATTACAACAGTGGAATGAAATGTATTACGGAAAACTTTTGTATCATTGTCCTTCAAATATCTTTAAAAATAAATGAGTTAAGTACAAAATTAATCACTCAAACACATGTCCTGTAGCGCTAAATGTGCGTCTTGTTGCAACATAATCTCTGTGGAAGTGTCGTAGTTATCGTCCTCCGAAAGCTAAGTTCTGCAGAAGTCAATGTACTTACCTCATGATAAACAAAAGTGAAATGCTTTGTGTATAGATATCGTAGTTATTACGCTTATTGTTGTGATGAAGAAAGTACTGTACTGTAACGTATTGTTGTGCTACGGAAAACCCTGTCTCATTGTAGCTATACTACAAAAGTTACTACTAAAACGTGTTTTACTTTCCAGAAGAATTCAGAAAAACTGTGCAGATATAAAACAGATACACCGCAAAAGCAACATTGTAAAATTTCACTCATTAGTAGCGTCGTGATAAAACCGTGTAGTTGTCACATAAACTAATCACTGTGTCGTCTGGTATCTCACAGAAAGTACTTTAAACCCAGAATGTATTTTCAAGCAAACCAAAATGTTGCATTAAAATCTCATTAGCAGTACTGGTAAATGTTCTAAGTATGTGAGCCTTATAGTCGTTCCATAATCGTGCAACTAACAAGCAAGAATGTACACACACAATAACGCTGTGACGTCTGTTCACTATAACAATGCATTTGTCATTTCTGTTTAAATAAGTTCTCTTGGTTCTTGATTGGATATTTAACGTCAAACATTGTTGCATGGTAACAGTTTCTGAAGCATACTAGAAATGTGAAGTTAAGAGTTTTATGGCAAAGACAAAGTTAAAAAGCAGATTATCTCTCAATAAGCGGTTTTACATGTGAAGTGTGGTGCAATCCTTTACTCTTCATAGTACTCAGAGTTTGAACTTGAATGCAATTGTCAGGCGGTATACGTCGGTAAAGAATACTGAAATTTTTCTCAAGGTTAGCGTCTATGTTATTTTTCTCTGAGCCACCTGGCGCACGCGGCTGCCTGCTGTGCGAGTCATTGTCTGTCTCTTTGTTGGCGCGCGTCGTTATTGGGATTTGGAGACCTAACTTCTACAAATTCACCGTGACGAGAAGGCCCTGCTCTGTTTGAATCCCGCCAGTTCTGATGCAATTCAGGTCTGTCGTTACGATCACATCGTCTGCCGTCATGTCGGTAGTTCCTGTAGTTTCTTTCTTGTCGGTTAAGTGGTGGAGAATTTCTCCCTGAATCGTAACTGCACGCTGGACCGTTGCGTCTAAAGTTATTCTGTCTCCCGTAATAATAATTATTTTGGTTCCCATATTGTCTGTTTCTCTGATTGTCTCTGTGATAGTCACTACCACGGAGAGGTGATCTTTCCCTGTAATTATTACTACTCTGCCAACGGTTGTCGTACGTGTGGTGTCTATTTTGGTCACGATTTGCGTTGTAAGAATAGACCTGTCGTTTCCAGTTATTGTTTCTGTCGTCACGGAATTGTGACGGAAGTGACCTGTAGTGATTGTTTTCCTGTTTTCGCATCCCGCGACTGTCTGTGTCAATTTCCAGTTCTTGTAACAGTCCCTGAAAAGCCTCAATGTCTTCTTTGCAACGTCCTGCTAAAATAATATGTGGTAAATGTTCAGGCAATTTGAGTAAGCAAATGCGGATGAGTTCTGAGGGGCTGTATGGGTTTGAAAGATACTGATTCTTATGCAACATGTCTTCAAAATATTTCACAAGACTGGAAAATTCAGATTGTTCGAAACGTTTCATCATTATGATGCCATGTTTTACTCGGTCTTGTGTGGCTTGAGACCAATATGCTGAGAGGAAGGCATGGTAAAATTCTCCTTCACTGTGGAAATCGTGAATGACCGATCGCATTCTTACAGCTGGTTCATTCTCTAAGTAGCCACACATAAATTCTAATCTGTGTTCTAACGACCAGTTGGGAGGAAAACAATGAGAGAATTGATGGAGCCATGCTTGTGGATGAATGTCGTTGCCAGAATTCTTAAATGTTTTGAATTTACGTGTAGTAATGAACAGCTTATAGTCAAAATCGTCATGTCGGCGAGTCGCATGTCGGTCATTGTTACTTCGTTTCGGCAGTTCCATCTCAAAATCCAATGCGCCTTGCCAATTTCTTTCATAATTTCCGAAGTGTCCTGTGTTATTATTTTGTGGTTGTTCCATATTTCCGTATTTCTAAGTCCCTCTTCCCGTATTGGAGCGCGAGTCTCGTCTGAAATACGTAATTCTTGTATTACCTGCGTCAACTGATCTTGTACTTCCCGGATTTCTCTTTTGTACTGTTTATTGATTTGATTTTGATTTTGTTTGAATTTTCTTATTTGTTCATACTCTTCTGTGTCAGTGAAGGCTACGGGTCTTGTGTCATTCAGATCATCATCTACCTTTGTAGATAAGTTAGTGACCTGATCCGAATGTTCGGCTACTTTCTCCGATAGTGTACTTATTTCCTCCATGTGTCTTTCTGAACCAATTTTCAGGGTATCTACTGTGTCCTTTAAGTTTTCCTGAGTTCTTGCAAGTTGCGTAACCGAATCGGTAGATGCAACTGAGTCAATTTTAGCTTGCAAGGTCTCATGATTTTCATGAACAATAGTTTGCAGTTCTTTTATGGCTGCTTCGTGATTCTGTAATACATTTTCATGACGCGAAAAAATAGGTTGGAAATGCTCACAAATTTGTGTTTTTACGTCATTACAGACCTTTTGACATTTCGATTCGATGTTATGTAACTCAGTGGTTAAATCTTCACGTGTTTGTTCAAGTGTAGTGTCTAACTTTTGAAGATTTTGTTCCATTGTGTCTAACTTTTTGAGATTTTGTTCCACTGTGTCTAACTTTTTGAGATTTTGTTCCACTGTGTCTAACTGTTGCTGTGTTTGTCTCTGGTGTTGTTCCATTGTGTCTAACTTTTCAAGCTTTTGTCCCATTTGTTGCATTAATTGTAATAGCAATGCACTGGTGTCTGAAACATGTTCCTCAGTGCTTTTCGGCAGTGAAGTTGCACCGGCAACATTCACATTTTGACAAGCGGAAAATGTGTCTTGACTCATTTGAGAAAATGGTGAGGACGCAAAACCTGAATCTACAGTATTTGCAAAATTGTGTCCTGTCATTTCGGTTTCCTGAGGCGAGCTGTTGCCGACCGATCGATCGATAATGCTTCCCTCTTCACTAATTGTTTCACTGTCCACGCCATTGTTTGCCGCCCGCTCCATTTCCCTTTGCGCAATTACCAAATTACTACTTTGAACATCAGTTAGTTCATTACTCGGTGGCGCTAACACACTGCTTTCTTTTTCACTGTCATTTCTCAGTTTACTTTGGAGCCTAGTATTACGTTTTTCACACGCCGTTTTTATTGTCACAGTATTTCACACGACAACACAGAAAAACACAATTTGAAGAGCAAAAATAAGAGAACACATGAACATAGCACTGAAAATAATATTTAGTTAACTGCAAGCGCAGCTGCGAAAAACTTGCTGCAAATCTACATGCATGCCACAACTGTTTTACTGTACAACAATGAAAAACTACAACTACAAAGGAAATTCTCTCTATAATTACGCGCTAGCAATAGACAAAATCTACACTAATTACACAAACTACAAGAAAAAATCAGAAGATTCCAGTGAGGTATCCTCGGCTAAGGGTCGACATATGAAACTTCCCCTTAGAACAAATTATACAAGACTGTGCTTAACCTGACACACAATATTTTGTAAGCGCAACGCAATCTGACTTTCAAAATTCCCTACAAAAGAATGGCCCTGACTAACATTAAACTATACCTTTCACAAATCACTTACCTCACAAAAATCTTCGCTGCTCAAGCTACTGCAATACAGCGAGCGCCACTACTGCCAGCTAAATAAAAGATTCAAACTACTGAAGGCACTAACTACTGATAGGGATACTTAGCAAATGAAAGATATTAATAGAGAACAAACAATGTATTTACCTTGATATCATCATATATAAATATAGCAGTTCATGCCAAATTTCAAAACTCCGCCATCTCTCGCCCCACATTCACCACTGCTGGCGGCTCACCTCCGACTGCACAACGCTACGTGCTGTTCACAGCCAGCTGCCTAACACTACAATGGCGAGTATTACAACAATGCAAAGCAGCCACAGACTGCACACAGCACAGCCAGTGATTTTCATATTGAGCGCTACGTAACGTTGCCAATAAGAAAACATAAACAGCCTACTTACATAGAGAAAACATGAACAGGCTACTTACAACAGGCATCTTATCCGCACGGCTGTAACGGATCGTGCAGCCTCGTCTCCATCCCCGAGTCTACTGATGGGGACATTTGCAAGACAACAACCATCTGCACGAACAGTTCGACGACGTTTGCAGCAGCACGGACTATCAGGATGCAGACCGTGGCTGCGGTTACCCTTGGTGCTGCATCACAGACAGGAGCGCCTGCGATGGTGTACTCGACAACGAAACTGGGTGCACGAGTGACAAAACGTCATTTTTTCGGATGAATCCAGGTTCTGTTTACAGCATCATGATGGTCGCATCTGTGTTTGTCGACATCGCGGTGAACGCACATTGGAAGCGTGTATTCGTTATCGCCATACTGGAATATCACCCGGCGTGATGGTATGGGGTCCGATTGGTTACACGTCTCGATCACCTCTTGTTCGCATTGACGGCACTTTGAACAGTGGACGTTACATTTCAGATGTGTTACGACCCGTGGCTCTACCCTTCATTCAATCCCAGCGATACCCTACATTTCAGCAGGATAATGCACGACCGCACGTTGCAGTTCATGTGCGGGCCTTTCTGGATACAGAAAATGTTCTTCTGCTGCCCTGGCCAGCACATTCTCCAGATCTCTGACCAATTGAAAACGTCTGGCCAATGGTGCGAGCAACTGGCTCGTCACAATACGCCAGTCACTACTCTTGATGAACTGTGGTATCGTGTTGAAGCTGCATGGGCAGCTGTACCGGTACACGCCATCCAAGCTCTGTTTGACTCAATGCCCAGGCGTATCAAGGCCGTTATTACGGCCAGAAGTGGTTGTTCTGGGTACTGATTTCTCATGATCTATGCACCCAAATTGCGTGAAAACGTAATAACATGTAAGTTCTAGTATAATCTATTTGTCCAATGAATACCCGTTTGTCATCTGCATTTCTTCTTGGTGCAGCAATTTTAATGACCGGTAGTGTAGTAACCACTCGGCGATGTGAGTGCAGTAACCTCTGTGCATGTGCATTATGCGATTGTTTGTTGCTGAGTAACTAATGTTGTCAGAATGTCTGTGTTTGATTTGGTATGATGGTGCACTTCGATCCCACCCATCTATTTGTCACCAGTGCGCATGCCATGTAACGGGTGTGGGAGGAGATCTACAAGCCTGCCACCTGATGCCAGCCAGCGCAACCACTAACACATCTTGGTCAAAGACGTCGAGCGAGCAGCAACCGACATGATGCATTCACCCCTTTGATGGAGGACACGTGTAATCCACCGCATCATCCACTGTTTGGCTTCAAATGGCTCTGAGCACTATGCGACTTAACTTCTGAGGTCATGAGTCGCCTAGAACTTAGAACTAATTAAACCTAACTAACCTAAGGACATCACACACATCCATGCCTGAGGCAGGATTCGAACCTGCGACCGTAGCCGTCATGCGGTTCCAGACTGAAGCGCCTTTAACCGCACGGCCATCATCCACTGTTTCCTTGACCCCTTAATAAGCTTGTATCCCATGCCAGTATATTCTGAAGATACCAGCGTAGTGAAATATTGAATTATAGAGCATAAACATGTATTGATATAAAAAGGGAATTCACAATTTTTGAAATTTGTGGTGAGGTCTTATGGGACCAAACTGCTGAGGTCATCGGTCCCTAAGCCTACACACTACTTAATCTAGCTTAAACTAACTTACGCTATGGACGACACACACACCCATGCCCGAGGGAGGACTCGAATCTCCGACGCGAGAGCCGTACAGACCGTGACAACACGACTTAAACCGCGTTGCTACCCCGCGCGGCCGGAATTTATAATTGCTGAAGGTACTGTCGAGCCATATTCTAGATTCATCGCAACTTTTTGCTGGATTATTCCAATCTCTGTCTTCTCTAAAGCTTCTACCCTCTCCATATCACCAGGGAGTTAATCCCTGATGCCTTAACAAATTACCTAACTCTCTAAAGATCGCTCTAGTACCATGGAGTTTATCCATGAAGCCTTAACAAATTACTTATCATCCTGTCCTTTTTTTAATCAGTGTTTTCCAGATGTCTCTCTCTTCTTCCATTCTGCAGAGAACCTCCACAAACCTTATCTTATGCCCACCTAATTTTTAAGATTCTTCTTTAGCACCACATCGCAAATGTTTCAGTTATCTTCTGTTCGAGTCCTCTCTCGGGACTGTGTGTGTGTGTGTGTGTGTGTGTGTGTGTGTGTGTGTGTTGTCTTTAGCGTAAGTTAGTTTAGGTAGTGTGTAAGTCTAGGGACTGATGAAATGGCTCTGAGCACTATGGGACTTAACTGTTAAGGTCATCAGTCCCCTAGAACTTAGATCTACTTAAACCTAACTAACCTAAGGACATCACACACATCCATGCCCGAGGCAGGATTCGAACCTGCGACAATAGCGGTCCCTCGGTTCCAGACTGTAGCGCCTAGAACCGCTCGGCCACCCCGGCCGGTCAGGGACTGATGACCTCAGCAGTTTGGTCCCATAGGATTTTCCACACATTTGAACGTTTATCTTCTGTTCCAGTTTTCCCACTGTCAATGGTTCACTGTCATACAATTTTATGCTCCAAAATTAAGTTTTAGGGCATTTTTTCCAGAAATTAAGGCCTGTGTTTGACACCAGTATACTTCTCCTGGCCAGGAATACCCTCTTCACCTGTGCCAGTCTGCTTTTAATATTCTTCTTGCTCCATTTGTCATGGGTCTATTTTGCTTGTATTCCTTAATTTAGTATACACTTTAAGTTTCTCACTATTCTTATTTCTGCTATTCATCATTACATTTGTCTTTTTCCTGTTTTGTCTCAGTACATATTCTGTACTCATTAGTCTGCAGCTCGTGGTCTTGTGGCAAGCATTGCTGCCTCTGGATCAAGGAGTCTCAGGTTCGATTCCTGGCTGGGTTGTGAGGTTTTCTTTGCCTGGGGACTGGATGTTTGTGTTGTCCTCAGCATTTCATCATTATCTGTCAAAGTGGCGAGATTGGACTGTGGAAAGATTGGGACTTTGGTTGTGGGGTGCTCAATGGTGCGGTTATCAGAGCCTGTACGAACAGCATCATTATCATCTTAGATTGTTCATTTTATTCAACACATCCTGTAGTTTTTCTCACTTTCATTCAAATAGCAATACCATCAGCGAATCTTATCATTGGTATAATTTCACCATGAACTTTAATCTTACTCTTTAACCTTCCTTTTGTTTCCTTCATTGCTTCTTCGATGTATAGATTGAACAATAGGGCTGAAAGACTGCACCCCTATCTTAATTCCTTTCTTATCCTATTGTACCCTCGTGGTTTATGTACATATTGTATGTCACTCGTCTTTCCCTGTAGCTTCCTGTTACTTTTCTCTAAACATCGAACATCTTGTATCATTTCACATAATCGGTTTTCTAGATTGACAAATCCTATGAGCGTTATCTTGATTATACTTCAGTCTTGCTTCCACTATCAAGTCCAAAACCAGAACTGCCTCTCTGGTGATCTACGTTTCCCAAACCAAAACTGATCGTCATCTAACAGATCGTCTATTTTCTTTTCCATTCTTTTGTATGTTGTTCATGACAGCAGGTTGTATGCACAAAATGGATTTCCCTATTTAGATTTCCTAGCTACCCTACCATGTTCAAACTTCACTTTTTTCAATTACAGGCCACATATCTTGTAGATACACATTATACGTTTTTAATGCCGTAATTTCCATTGCCCTCCGCAGGCTCAAGCCGTTGATCATCGCTGATTCCTCTGCCACTTTGGGGCAGCATCCCACCCCTTCCTGATAAAGGCGCTGGCATGGCGAGTATAGCTTCGTATACCGGATGTCTTCGCCGACCAATGCTGATGATTTTTATTTAGAATTTAAACTGTGGTTGTGTTCGAACCTAGGACCTGTGACGTGAGGATTACTAATCAAAGACACTATGCAAGGATCACAGGCCTAACTTAATAATACATTTTGTGCACTTTTCTTTCTGAAGGGAGAATTTTACTTAACTACAGTATAACGTAATGGTGTAATAATATTCTTTGATTAGCTCTACATTCATCTAGGTCTTCTGTGATTTTTATAACACTACAAGATGTTTTCTACGTGTTTAATCTCTGTTTGTCGCATAGCTTGTATGAAAAAATATCTTCCTTGGTAATTATTCGCAGCTCTACTGTTATGTCAGGTCACTGCGCCGACTGATCTGTCGTGCGCCATCCAACCTAACAGGACTTTTAAGGCCTTTAGGGATTCGACATTGCTTTCATCCTGATTAACTGCACATCAGACAGAGTGCTTACACAGTAATTGCCTGTGTCTACGTGGAAGTGTCTTTTGTTCATTAACTTCTGTCTTTAGAAGTATATTATCTCCACAGCTTCGAAGTCAGACAAAATTCCTCCCTTTTTGCTTTATGGCAATGTTCCACTGACAAGTTTTCTATGTATTTGTATGTTGTGTACTTGGCTGGTACCTTCGCTATTTTATGATTTTGTTGACATTATCAATTTCCACTGGTTACATTTATGTTAGGTACACAATATAAACATTAGTTTTTGGAACGCCAACACGTTAATAGTCGACTGATATTTCTTGCTATTTGTAATCTGGCTAGGACGACTTGAATATTTCGTTCGGTATTATGGTTCAAAAGGCTCTGAGCGACTTAACTTCTGAGGTCGTCAGTAGCCTAGAGCTTAGAACTACTTAAACCTAACTAACCTACGGACATCACACACATCCATGCCCGAGGCAGGATTCGAACCTGCGGCCGTAGCGGTCGCTCGGTTCCAGACTGCAGCGCCTAGAACCGCACGGACACTCCGGCTGGCCGTTCGGGATTAGATTTGAATTTTTTTTTCCTTGAAATTCGCATTGCACATGAGGAATTCCACGTCGAAAACTTAAGAATTCCTTGGATATGAGGATACAATTGCAGCGCCTTTTTTCGTTAGAACGAATATGGTATCTGTGAGCTGTGGCAACGTGTGGTTAAACCTCTCTACATAGCGAGTAGAAGAGGAAGTGCACGTTACCACGGGTAGCACAGGACAGGTGGCGTGCCAGCAAACTACGAGCAGTACTGTCGCTTGAGGAATGAGAACCGTCGTGGTGCGTTTCTGTATAGGACCGTGTACTTTGTGTGCTTACTTTGTGGTTTTGTGTCGGAAACGTTGAAGAGATACAGTCTCCTGTTATGACTTCTCTCTATCCATATTGAAATAAGGAGAAGAAGGAAACAATCTACATGTTAGTTGCAGCGCACACACCCAGTTACAGAGAAAATAAAGGAAATATGTTTCAGATATATGAAGAACGGAGCTGAACTTTTAAAATCAGTGACAACAGTTCCTCCAAAAGACAGAGATATGAGTCGAAACTGATTAGTGTGCGGCTCGTGATTCGCAGGGGAACTTCTTACAAACACGAAAATGTTTATCGTCGGCGGGAAACAAGTTGAAATTACGTGACAAAAAATATAGTCTCTAAAAGCCAGAGTTGTTCCCCAGTTATTTCCTTGTTTACCGTAATATCTTTTTAAGATATAACTGAAAAGAAAATTGCCAGTAAAACACTCACAAAAGGGCCAGAATATTGTAAAGGAGAGAAAGTTGTGATGTGCGCCAGTGTTTCTTCAGTCGAGGAAAATATACAGAACAAATCAGTGCCGGACGCAGCAATAATTTCAGTAAAAAGAACACACACGTGTAAGAAACTGGAAATTGTGTGATTACGTGAGGATATGGGAACAGAGAACTCCAAAATAACTCTACTGCAAAAGCTGCTCACTTCTTAAAAACGTAAGACGAGTGAATGAGACCTTGTACAATTTATATCATTCTAAACTCAGTAAGAAGCATAGCTGACACATGGTAAATGATGAATAATAGATCACTGCAGTATGATAATGTATTTGTTATTGACATCCTACTTTTGAAAACTAAGTCGTCCAAAGGATACATATATTGCTTTTATCACGGATTGTTGCCACTTCCTTATGAAATAACTCAGAAATTTACTAAACAGTCTCAAATAGGCAAACGTAATTAATACATACTCATTGGAAGCAACTGGGAATTATTACAAGATAAAAATAAACGCATAGGTATGCTGCTTTTTCACGAAAATAAGTTCCAAGAAAAACTGTCGTTCAGTTGAACTTGGCTGAAACTGAACTATTCCGTTAATTTAGGGAAATATAATCCAGACGATTCTAAGGGTACACTTTCAAATCACGCCTTTCTGCTCCGTAGCTCGAACCAACTTTTCGCAGTGTATGTAAGCCGTAACACAACTTCACGAGCAACATGGAACAATAATTATTGTATTCCCTTCTGATGACAGTCATCCGAATAAAAAGGTCTGGTGGTGTCTTGGAACTGATGGCATAAAAAATAACGTGTTTTATACCAAATCCAATTGACGAAATCAGTACGTGGTAATTTTCACACACCATTTATGTAATAAAATGGGTAAGAAATAAATTTTGTGATAAAAGAAATATACTCCTTAATGACGAGTGCGTCACTCATAACTTTGTCAAGGAACTGATCACAAGGATAATTGCCCAGAATTCATGAAACTGAGAATTTGCCACAAATTGACTTGAACTCAGTTGCATCTGACGCCATTTCAACGAAGCAACTTTAAGAATAGCTTTGCATTGCTCAGTAACTCAGTAGCCAATGGCAAAATATTGTCGAGGGGAAAATAAGCCACAGGATTAGATGGCATCGAGTCAACAAATCTAAACTGCTTAATCGTTACATAAAGGCCTCAAAAAATGTCGAAGTCTTCCTGGAAACTAACCAAAACCACCTGGCAACTGAAGTCCACTGAGGTACGTTAATTAAACCCACATATTTTACATTCAATTATATAAGATCCGGTTCGTTAACCATGTTTGTGCATTGAAATTGCCGTGGGTTACAAGTGGAGGAGCTGACATCTCACGGCAGAACCGGTCAACTAGAGGAGTCAACACACTTTCTCTTCTTCTCCCTATGCTCTCTCGCGGCGGAACGGGTCAACTAGAGGAGTCAACACACTTTCTCTTCTTCTCCCTATGCCTTCTCGCGACGGAACCGGTTAACTAGAGGAGTCAACACACTTTCTCTTCTTCTCCCTATGCCCTCTCGCGGCGGAACCGGTCAACTAGAGGAGTCAACACACTTTCTCTTCTTCTCCCTATGCTCTCTCACGACGGAACCGGTCAACTAGAGGAGTCAACACACTTTCTCTTCTACTCGCCACGCTCTCTGGTATCCACAACCAGATACGACGCTGCTTGTTCGGAGAGTGCAACGCGGGGCAGTCGTGGGCTGTCGTTTGGAGATGGCCGGAGCCGTTAAAGACACCGTGCGTCATTACAGAGGCGCCGCAGTAAGTGCTCAGGCTGCGCACGTGAATAATGCTTAATGTCGACGCTAGTGTCGGAAACGTCATCCCAGACTGAACCATTTCAGAACCCTAAGAGTTATTAGAATCTTTCAGCATGAGTTTATTATTCTGAAAGGCCATGAATAAAAAAAATGTTGCGTGCTAGTGTGTTGTGCTTTCAGAACTTCACCGAATGATTGTTAAACAATCTGCTTGCAACCTGAAGAAAGAAGAGGTACAAGCTATCAAGAGGCTTAAGGCCGACAGTAGTATATTTTTACTGCCTGCCGATAAGGGAAATGCAACCGTCGTAATGAACACCAAAGATTATGAGCTGAAGATCTGGGACCTCTTACGTCCCAAGACGTACCGAAAACTAAGCGCATATCCGACGCAGCGTATCACATGGAACACGGATCGGTTAATCAAGGCATCTTCTCTGCCGGCACACATACAGAGGAAACTGCGAAACACAGAAGCTCTACTGTCTCGGCTGTATGGATAACTTTCCACTGCCGGCCAGAGTGGTCGAGCGGTTATAGGCGCTACAGTCTGGAACCGCGCGACCGCTACGCTCGCAGGTTCGAATCCTGCCTCGGGAATGGATGTGTGTGATGTCCTTAGGTTAGTTGGGTTTAAGTAGTTCTAAGTTCTAGGGGACTGATGACCTTAGAAGAAGCTAAGTCCCATAGTGCTCAGAGCCATTTGAACCATTTAGCTTTCAACTGAGACCTGTTGTTAGCGCTCCTGGGTGACCGTCGTATAAACTGGCGAAAAACTTGGCCTCTCTGCTCCAGCCGCAAGTGGTGAAGACTGACACATACATAAAGGACTCAGGACAAAAAAATGGCTCTGAACACTATGGGACTTAACATCTGAGGTCATCAGCCTTCTAGAACTTAGAACTAGTTAAACCTAACTTACCTAAGAACATCGCACACATCCATGCCCAAGGCAGGATTCGAACCTGCGACCGTAGCGCCTGGAACCGCTCGGCCACACCGGCCGGCGACTCACGACATTTCATTAAGAAGCTGAATAAACTAAAACACGCACCGAACGACATTCTGGTCAGATACGATGTTGTTTCTTTGTTTACTCTCTGGAGCACATCAGTCCCATTTTCACGCAAGACATCGCCAAGCTCTCTCATGCATGTCTCACCGCGAGCTATTTCACGTGGAATGGCAACTTCTATGAACAGCAGCAACGCGTCGCCGTGGGTAGTCATCTTAGTTGAGTGGTGGCCAGCTTCTTCATGGAACATTTCGAAGCACAGGCACTAAACTTGGCGCCTTGTAAACCTAAAGTGCGGTACAGACACGTAGATCATACCTTTGGTGCGCACAACCATGGTTACAAACAGCTTCCTAAGACACTTGAACTGCCTACACGCCAACATAAAATTTACCAGGGAAGCAGAAAAGGACAAAAACCTACCATATCTAGACGCGCTGGGCACAAGCGACGGTGGAAACGTGGGAGACGAGGTGTATCGAAAACTGACGCTCACGGACCGCTACCTGCACAAGTTGTCAAACCATCACCCGAGCCAGAAAAGAAGGCGTGATTAATACACATTCCCAGAGTGAGGTACAATATCGGCAGTATATTGCGCAAACACGGCGTAAAGACTATTTACGTACCGACAAAGAGTGTCTCAAATCGGCAAAGGAGAAAGGACCCACTTGCAATGTCGGGAATATACCGCATACGGTGCTCATGCGGAAAAGTTTATGTCGGAATGACTGGACGATCAATCAACACCAGGATCGCACAACATAAGCGACATTGGAGGCTCGGAAAGAAATCGGCCGTGGCAGATCTCGCGCTGTGTGAGACCGACCATGGAAGTTCTGGCTGTAGAGAAGAACTATCACACCCGCTTGTTCTTAGAAGCTGTGGAAATACACAAACACGAGAATAGCTTCAGCAAGAAAGAAGAAAGCATCAAGGTAAACGGATTCTGGACTCTCGTGCTGCAGCGATGTCGGGAAAAATGATCAGACTAACGTCGGCCAAAGACCCGAGACAGAAGACCACAGACAGTTTGTAAATTTTATTAACTAGCCTACATGTCGTCGTCCATAAGGAGAGGTGCTGTTCTCAGAGAAATGGGGCAAAAAAAAGGAGGAATCGCAAGAAGTTGTAAAATTGCTTAAAAGGAAGGACAAGTCTCACAACTTAATGCCTTTTCACGACCGTGGACTGTCAAATTAAGTTTTATGGATTTCGTCACTTAAAACTTCTGGGCTAATACGCCGTGCTAGATATATAAAACTTTCTCCTAACATTTCCTCTCCGACTCCCTTGACAGGGTGGCTCTTAGTCCGGCTGTGGCCGATTTGTTTACAGGGAATTTTGACCAACGGGCGTTGCACACTGCCAGTAAAGGACCAGCACGGTGGTACCGTTACGTCGACGATACTTTCGTAGTGTGAACGCACGGTGCAGAGGAATTGTATGCCTTCCTGAGACATCTCAAGAGTATCAACCAGAAACTACAATTTAGTACAGAGACGGAGAATAATGGCCAACTGGCTTGCTCGCGTGTGTCTCTTATCAAGTGAGGATACGGGACGTTGCGCTATAGGGTGCACGAAAAAGCCACGCACACTGAGCATTACCTGCACAAAGAGTCTGACCACCACCCCAACCAAAAAGAGGTATGATTAAAACCTTGGTGGACAGGGTGGACAAAACCTGTGAACCGACTTATTTAAAAGATGAGCTTGAAATCTACGGTCGACATTCAAGAAAGATGGTTATTGGAACAAGGAGATAGATCGAGCACTTCGCAATAGGGAGAGAATCAGGATGGACGAGGACCAAGTTTTCCTTCCGTTCATCAGTATGATTACAGAGCGCATTGGGAAAGTGTTGAGCAAGTATAGTGTGGAAACTGGATCTGTTGATAAAATATCGATATAACGATATTTCTTCCAAAAATATCGATAAATATAGGCGATATGTATTCCACGATATATAGACATCAAAATGGCTATATCGAGTGCCGATGTGTGAAGGACTCTTACTGCTTTTGAGGTATCCTGACATCCAGTCTCTCTCTTTGACTGTGTGAAGCAAGCATATGTGGTACACGAGAAGAAGTATGTCCGATAGCCCGATAGCACCAGGGGGGGGGGGGGGGGATGTTTGCGGTGTGAATTGAATGACAAGATTTTCAATGTGAAGAAACAGCACACCAGTTGCCTTAAAAAAACAATTTTTAGCGCAACTAGTGTGTTATTTCTTCGATTCGGCATACTAAAACAGTTGCTGAAAAGGATGAACAAAAATATAAATTCCGCGCGGGATTAGCCGAGCGGTCTAGGGGCTGCAGTCACGGACTGTACGGCTGGTCCCGGTGGAGGTTCGAGTCCTCCCTCGGGCATGGGTGTTTCTCCTTTGAATAATTTAGGTTAAGTAGTGGGTAAGCTTAGGGACTGATGACCTTAGCAGTTAAGTCCCATAAGATTTCACACACGTCTGGACATTTGAAAAGTATAAATGACTAGATTGGTCTCTGCGGTGGGCAGATACGTGTGAGGGGAAATGTTGACGGAACCGGCGCTTGGCGCTACCAACAGAAACTGTAGCTTTTAGCTCCACCACGTGGTTTTGACACAAGTGCTACGTCGCTGGCGTTGGCAGAAACGAAAAAAAAAAGCATGGAAGTCGACATGAAGTGTTCCGGACAAATCCGATGCGTGACGAAACGGAACGAAGGATCCATCTGACGCCTCATATTGTTCCACTTACTTGCAGTTACCATTGTTAGCAAAGGGGCTATCACCAGGCGTGAACGTGCATCGTTCTCCTTCCAATTCTTGCTCGAAGGGGGATAGGAAGGCTGATAGTGTATATCTAGTAATAAATCAATACATAAATATACAGCTCTAAGACCGGCAGCATATATACAATGTGAAGCCCGTACGTCGATATTTTTTGTTGTCCATATAAATCAGTACTTTTTCTCGGTGTACCGAGAGTCGGTATTGTTACTTTGTTAAATATTGATATATCAGACTCCCGATATTTTTAAAAATACCAACAAGCCTGATATAAACTACCTTTAGACCCGCCAGTAAAATAAAAGGATGTTTAAGATCGACAAAAGACATACGACATCCTTTGACTACACCCTGTGTATATCAAATTCCTTGTAATTGGGGTCGGGTTAATATAGGTAACACAGAAGGAAGTTTCACAAGCTGCTACATAGTCACGAATATAAGCAGTGATCCAGGTACTGTCAAATGTTTTTTATTCCAGTCTTTGACCACGATATAAAGTCTTTCGACGGTGACCGATTTCAATCAGTAATGACTAGCGGGCAGTCTATCTTTCAAAACAATACAGTGCTTCCTATCACGATATACTCTGATACAAACTGGGAATGTACAGATATAATAAGGTGAAACGTACCTGTTCTACACCGTGTCCTAATGTGTTAAACCCGGAATGGCATCATCGAAACATATAAATACACTCAGCAAAGCATCGTCACGTAGAATTAAAATATGGTGTAAAATAGGCCACATCGTCCACACAGTCTGATCTCACACCGCTTGCCTTTTACCTGTGGGGTCATTTAAAGCAGCTCGTATATGTAGAGAAAATAAAAAACTGGTTATCATCTCGAAGAACGCACTGAAGAAACGTGTGCCAACATTTCTGCAGAAATCCTTCAGCGAGTGCATGACGATAGGATTCAGCGCCTTGAAATGAGCGTTGACCGAAAGGGACATTCAATGACTGTTGTTTTATGGAGAACAGTCCCCCTCGTAATTCCAAGAAAAATGTGTTATAACTTTAAAGCCACAAGTGCTACTTCGAATTTGTTTGTAGGAATGTGCCTGTCGGAAAATGCTGATGTTATTTGATATATCACGTAAGCGTCTTCCCACTTGAGAATACCGACTTCGATTCAGAATAACCGATTGCAAGATGGCGCCCGTGTTGTGTATGTACAGCAAAGGATAGATCACCTCACCATACACTAGCGCAATGTTCAGGTCTCCCCATTCCTGCAGGGTTTTCGACATAGAGGGGTGTACTGCGACTTTTGACTAGCCCTGCACTTCCAGAGTCCTGCTCCTTCTGCTCTTAATCAGAAAAGCAATAAAATGATCAGAGCCACAGTCTACTCCTGTTTTTAACCTTACATCTTGCACCTTAATTACCCGGTGCCTCAGCACTCTTACACATTCTGTAATGGATTTTAGATCCCTTGACCGATTGACCCAAGTGTATTTATGTATATCTTTGTGCTGGGATGGGGCATTCATACGAGTACTCTTCTGAACCTTACACAAGTTAATCAGCCTCATTCCGTTACCGTTCTCTACAACTTAATCATTTAATCTTTTCCCACTTCACCCATTTAAGTCCGTCATTATTAATAATTTGCTTCCATCTGGAAATTCGTCAACCACTTCTTGCAAGCCGTCGAATAAACTCGTCTTCATCTCGTCAGTTGCTGCTTTGTTAGGGTCATACACAAATTAATTCCAGTTTTTGTTCCTTGAGTTTTTATTCTTACACTGACTATCCTTCATTCTCTTCCTTCCAATTAATTATTGCATGTTTCCATTCTCGTTTATAAGAACTGCTTCTTATGATTTGGTCTTTCCACTTCACCCCAAAACCAAAGTCAGTTTGCAGTTACTTCTTGGCCAGATCGTTTCATTGTCGTTCCTCTTATTACCGGGATATCCATTTAATTACCACTAAATGACGTTAAGTCAACTTTCATGTCTACACTCCTGGAAATGGAAAAAAGAACACATTGACACCGGTGTGTCAGACCCACCATACTTGCTCCGGACACTGCGAGAGGGCTGTACAAGCAATGATCACACGCACGGCACAGCGGACACACCAGGAACCGCGGTGTTGGCCGTCGAATGGCGCTAGCTGCGCAGCATTTGTGCACCGCCGCCGTCAGTGTCAGCCAGTTTGCCGTGGCATACGGAGCTCCATCGCACACTTTAACACTGGTAGCATGCCGCGACAGCGTGGACGTGAACCGTATGTGCAGTTGACGGACTTTGAGCGAGGGCGTATAGTGGGCATGCGGGAGGCCGGGTGGACCTACCGCCGAATTGCTCAACACGTGGGGCGTGAGGTCTCCACAGTACATCGATGATGTCGCCAGTGGTCAGCGGAAGGTGCACGTGCCCGTCGACCTGGGACCGGACCGCAGCGACGCACGGATGCACGCCAAGACCGTAGGATCCTACGCAGTGCCGTAGGGGACCGCACCGCCACTTCCCAGCAAATTAGGGACACTGTTGCTCCTGGGGTATCGGCGAGGACCATTCGCAACCGTCTCCATGAAGCTGGGCTACGGTCCCGCACACCGTTAGGCCGTCTTCCTCTCACGCCCCAACATCGTGCAGCCCGCCTCCAGTGGTGTCGCGACAGGCGTGAATGGAGGTACGAATGGAGACGTGTCGTCTTCAGCGATGAGAGTCGCTTCTGCCTTGGTGCCAATGATGGTCGTATGCGTGTTTGGCGCCGTGCAGGTGAGCACCACAATCAGGACTGCATACGACCGAGGCACACAGGGCCAACACCCGGCATCATGGTGTGGGGAGCGATCTCCTACACTGGCCGTACACCACTGGTGATCGTCGAGGGGACACTGAATAGTGCACGGTACATCCAAACCGTCATCGAACCCATCGTTCTACCATTCCTAGACCGGCAAGGGAACTTGCTGTTCCAACAGGACAATGCACGTCCGCATGTATCCCGTGCCACCCAACGTGCTCTAGAAGGTGTAAGTCAACTACCCTGGCCAGCAAGATCTCCGGATCTGTCCCCCATTGAACATGTTTGGGACTGGATGAAGCGTCGTCTCACGCGGTCTGCACGTCCAGCACGAACACTGGTCCAACTGAGGCGCCAGGTGGAAATGGCATGGCAAGCCGTTCCACAGGACTACATCCAGCATCTCTACGATCGTCTCCATGGGAGAATAGCAGCCTGCATTGCTGCGAAAGGTGGATATACACTGTACTAGTGCCGACATTGTGCATGCTCTGTTGCCTGTGTCTATGTGCCTGTGGTTCTGTCAGTGTGATCATGTGATGTATCTGACCCCAGGAATATGTCAATAAAGTTTCCCCTTCCTGGGACAATGAATTCACGGTGTTCTTATTTCAATTTCCAGGAGTGTATATTACACTTACACTATGTTATCAAAAGTATCCGGACACCTGGCAGAAAATGACTTACAAGTCCGTGGCGCCCTCCATCGGCAATGCTGGAATTCAGTATGGTGTTGGTCCACCCTTATCCTTGATGACAGCTTCCACTCTCGCAGGCATACGTTCAGATGCTGGAATATTTGTTGGGGAATGGCTGCCCATTCTTCACGGAGTGCAAAACTGAGGAGAGGTTGTAATTAACCTATTTCTACGGGCTATAACGTTAAGATTAGGGTCGCCACCGAGTCCAACCATACAACTAATCAAAGGTTTGACTGAGCCGGAAAATAAATTAATTCGATCACAGAGCAAAAACTCATAAAAATGCATACGTCGTGATATCGCTCATAGGGGATGCGATGTAATTATTAGTATTGCCCGTGCACTGTTCACGAGAATCAACCATTTAAAATAAAATAGCACATGTAAGAACACTGTGCAGTAGATCAGCTCCCAGCACCACACCTGAAAATAAGACGTAATCTAAGGCATTCGTTTTAAAATAAAGGGATAAAGTAACCACTGGACCCGTGCTTAGGTGCAAAAACGTAACCTCGGAGCACAAGAGAAAATTGTAGATAAAATCATTTATTCCTAATAATGGATGTGAGGCATGTACACAATTCGTGATAACATTAATTCCTAAAACATTAAAGAAAAGCATCGATACATTCACCGTTATAATCTACATCTAAACTCATTGGTGTGAATCATTCATACAACTGCTGTTGCCTGATAACTGATCGCAATAATTCGTGAAACGGTGCACGTTTCGCAGTACACCCGCGTGCCCACGTGGTTTGTGGAGACGCAATCTCCAGGTATCGTGGCCAAGTTGTAACAATATCACATCACACAATTATGAAGAGTTAACATTCTTTAAAACAAACATGAGATCGGACAGTTAGTGATGACGGTAGCCCAACAAACTCAACCACGTGGTTGGCCCCCCACAGACGAAAGATACATAAAGCAAGGAAATTTTAAGAGAAGGCGAAGCTATTAATATTTAGGAAAATAAAAGCTCATACAGGCACAGCTGAAGGCAAACAGACATTCGTACAGAAGCGAGTGCTCACTTCTCATCGACACCTTTGCGTGGCGCTCTTCCGGCGAATCCATTTACTAAAAGAAAAATCCGCCCTAGTTTTGCATTCCTTGCTGCGACAAGGCAAAGCAATCTTTCAGAGTTGAAAAGCGAGACCAAAAGCTAACAGCTCTCCTCTCGCCAAGTAACAACGCGCCACGTGGTCAGTCTAACTCACCCTTCTTCGACTGGAGCACAGCTGTGGACGCTTCCCGTACCGGCGGCAGACTGCCTCCCTTTTTCTCCTCCAGCCTCTTCCACGCTCCGCCATTTCCGCCACCAACCTAACGCAGGTGGATTTCTCACAAGTAGCGCAAACCTCTTTACCTACTTGACCACTACGAGAGTTGGCTATTCTGTACAACTGCCGCTGAATCTGTATGACTATCGCAGACTTTCTGTAGCAGACTACGCCACCCTCTAGCAACGTGACACTCAACCACAGTCATTCAATCACACCACTATGAGAGTTATAAACAAGGAAAAGAAAGAGAAATGCTAGAGAAAATGGGCTACCGGACTAATGAAAGGTGGCTACAGGACCCTTTCAAGGTATCGATGTCGGTCGATGAGGCCTGGCGCGAAGACGGCGTTCCAAAACATCCCAAAGGTGTTCCGTAGGATTGTGGTTAGGACTCAATGTAGGCCAGTCTATTACAAGAAATTTACTGTCATGTAACCACTCCGCCATAGGCCGTGCTTTATAAATAGGTGCTCGATCGTGTTGAAAGACGCAGTCGCCATTCCCGAATTGCTCTTCAACAGTGGGAAGCAAGAAGGTGCTTAAAACATCAACGCAGGGCTGTGCTGTGATACTGCCACGGAAAACAAGGGGTGCCAGCCCCCTCCATTATAAACACGACTACACCATAACACCACCACCTCCGAATATTAATGTTGGCACTACACACGGCCGGCCTCTGTGGCCGAGCGGTTCTAGGCGCTTCAGTCTGGAACCGCGCGACCGCTTCGGTAGCAGGTTCGAACCCTACCTCGGGCATAGATGTGTGTGATGTCCTTAGGATAGTTAGGTTTAAGTATTTCTAAGTTCTAGGGGACTGATGTCCTCAGAATTTAAGTCCCATAGCGCTCAGAGCCATTTGAACCACACGCTGGCAGAAGACACTGGAGGAAACTGACAGCATGAATCCTTAAGGGCTGTGCATAAATCCGTAAAATTGCTAGGGGGTGGAAATCTCTTCTGAACAGCACGTTGCAAGGCAGTCCAGATATTTAGGGAGTTTGGTGGCCAACGCAAGTGTTTAAACTCAGAAGATTGTTCCTGGGACCACTCTGCAGCAATTCTGGACGTGTGGGGTGTCGCATTGTCCTGCTGGAATTGCCCATGTTCGTAGGAATACACAACTGACATGAATGGATGCAGGTGGTCAGACAGGATGCTTACGTGCGCTTCAGCTGTCAGAGTCGTATCTAGTCGTATGAGGAGTCCCACATGACTTCAACTGCACACGGCCCAGACCATTACACAGCCTCCACCAGCTTCAACAATCCCCTGCTGACATACAGGGTCCATGGATTCACGAGGTGGTCTCCATAGCCATACACGTCCATCCGCTCGATACAATTCCAAACGGTACTCGTCCGTACAGGCCTCATGTTTCCAGTCATCAACGATCCACTGTCGGTGTTGACGGGCCAGGCGAGGCGTAAAGGTTTGTGTCGTGTGGTGATCAAGGGTACACGAGTGGGTCTTCGCCTCCGCAAGCACATATCGATGATGTTCCGTTGAATGGTTCGCATGCTGACACTTGTTGATGGGCCAGCATTAAAATCTGCAGCAAGATACGGAAGGGTTGCACTTCTGTCACGTTGAACGATTCTCTTCAGTCGGCGTTGGTACTGTTCTTGCGGGATCTTTTTCCGGCGGCAGCGATGTCGGAGATTTGATGTTTTACCGGATTCCTGATATACACGGTACACTCGTGAAATGGTCATCCGGGAAAATCCCCACTTCATCGCTACCTCGGAGATGCTGTGTATCATCGCTCATGCCCCAACTATAACGCGACCTTGAAACTCACTTAAATCTTGATATCCTGCCAAAGCAACAGTAACCGACCTGGTAACTGCGCCAGACACTTGTTGTCTTATACAGGCGTTGCCGACCGCAGCGCCTATTCTGCCTTTTTACATATCTCTGCATTTGAATATGCAAGCCTATATCAGTTTCTTTGGCGCTTCAGTGTATGTTATGGGAAATATTTCAGATCCTGTCATATTAAATGACAAATGTGTCATTGCTATGTAAGAGCATAATGTAAGTAGACTTATATTACTGCTATATATGTACAGTTGTCAGTTTGTAGAAATAGATGTACATAAAATCGTTTGTTCCTGTGTATCAAATGCCACTGGTGATGTGCTATTAACCCGAAAAGCCGATTTCGGCAAATAAAATAGTTCTAATGCAGCTCATGGTGTATTGAAGACGTCTTTCTATAAACTTTGTTTCCTCCTTATCAGACGTGACATATTTCTTATTTGGGTAAGAAATTACGAGTTCCGCGTTACGACGGCAAACCACTTCAAGATCAAACCAGACAAGTGTTGTATCTACCCCGAAAATAGTGCAACGTCGTCGTACAACTGCGATTCTACCTGGAGAAATTGCTACAGTTGCATTAAAAAGAAAAGGAAAAAAACGTCGATATCTATTTCTCTGTAATTAAACTAAACTCTGCCCGAACTGGTCATAAAGCCCCAACGGTACCGACCGGTCGCCGTGTCATCCTCGGCCAACAGGCCTCACTGCATGCGGATATGTAGGATTATGCGGTCAGCACGCAGCTCTCCAGGCCATATGTCAGATTACGAGACCGGAACCGCTACTTCTCAGTCAAGTACCTCCTCAATTGGCCTCGAAAGGGCTGAGTGGACCCCGCTTGCCAACAGCGTTCGGTAGGCCGGATGGTCACCCATGCAAGTGCTAGCCCAGCCCGACAGCGCTTAACTTTGGTGACGTGACGGGAAGCGGTGCTACCACTGCGGCAAGGTCGTTGCCTTCTCTGTAAGTAATTAGCAATGAAAATACGCTCAGTGCCGCTTAGTGAGTGCTTCCTCACAATTCACCCACTGGAAATGATATTACGACATTGTAAACGGCTTCGGAAGCAGGTGAGGTGCAGAGCTTAGCCTAATCGCCCCTTACATCGGACAACACGTGTGTGCTCCAGAGCTGAGTGACGCTGCCGCCGAGCGCTCACCTCGCAGTCGTCCGCCAGGTAGTCGTAGCTGGTGGTGAACTCCCCCGTGTAGGCCGTGTCGTTGGCAGCCTCGTCCAAGATCAGCGACACGTTCACCAGCATCCCCGGGTATTCCTCGTCGTCGCAGGCGCCAAAGTCCACGGCCTTCATAGCGTACGGGCCCTGCCGGGCACAAACAATACATTGTGTAAGTAGGCTGTTTAGGTTTTTTTTATTGGTAACGCCACGTAGCGCTCTGTATGAAAATCACTGGCTGTGCTGTGTGCAGTCTGTGGCTGCTTTGCATTGTTGTAATACTCGCCATTGTAGTGTTAGGCAGCTGGCTGTGAACAGCGCGTAACGTTGCGCAGTTGGAGGTGAGCCGCTAGCAGTAGTGGATGTGGGGAGAGAGATGGCGGAGTTTTGAAATTTGTCATGAACTGCTATATATATTATGACTATTAAGGTAAATACATTGTTTGTTCTCTATTAAAATCTTTCATTTGCTAACTATGCCTATCAGTAGTTAGTGCCTTCCATAGTTTGAATCTTTTATTTAGCTGGCAGTAGTGGCGCTCGCTGTACTGCAGTAGTTCGAGTAACGAAGATTTTTGTGAGGTAAGTGATTTGTGAAAGGTATAGGTTAATGTTAGTCAGGGCCATTCTTTTGTAGGGATTTTTTGAAAGTCAGATTGCGTTGCGCTAAAAAATATTGTGTGTCAGGTTAAGCACAGTCTTATATAATTGTTCAAAAGGGGACGTTTCATATGTCGACCCTTAGCCGAGGATACCTCACTGGAATCTTCTGATTTTTTTTCTTGTAGTTTGTGTAATTAGTGTAGCTTTCGTTTATTGCTAGCGCGTAATTGTAGAGAAAATCTCCTTTGTAGTTGCAGTCTTTCATTGTTGTACAGTAAAACAGTTGTGGCATGCATGTAGATTTGCACCAAGTATTTCGCAGCTGCAATTAACTAGATATTATCTTCAGTGTTATGTTAATGTGTTTCTTATTTTTGCTCTTCAAATTGTGTTTTTCTGTGTTGTCGTGTGAAATACTGTGACAATAAAAATGGCGTGTGAAAAACGTAATACTAGGCTCCAAAGTAAACTGAGAAATGACAGTGAAAACGAAAGCAGTGTGTTAGCGCCACCGAGTAATGAACTAACTGATGTTCAAAGTAGTAATTTGGTAATTGTGCATAGGGAAATGGAGCGGGCGGCAAACAATGGCGTGGACAGTGAAACAATTAGTGAAGAGGGAAGCATTATCGATCGATCGGTCGGCAACAGCTCGCCTCAGGAATCGGGAATGACAGGACACAATTTTGCAAATATTGTAGACTCAGGTTTTGGGTTCTCAACGTTTTCTCAAATGAGTCAAGACACATTTTCCACTTGTCAAAATGTGAATGTTGGCGGTGCAAATTCACTGCCGAAAAGCACTGAGGAACATGTTTCAGACACAAGTGCATTGTTATTACAATTAATGCAACAAATGGGACAAAAGCTTGAAAAATTAGTCACAATGGAACAAAATCAGAGACAAACACAACAAAAGCTTGAAAAGTTAGGCACAATGGAACAACACCAGAGACAAACAAAGCAACAGTTAGACACAGTAGAACAAAATCTCAAAAAGTTAGACACAGTGGAACAAAATCTCAAAAAGTTAGACACAGTGAAACAAAATCTTAAAAAGTTAGACACCACACTTGAACAAACACGTGAAGATTTAACTACTGAGTTACATAACATTGAATCGAAATGTCAAAAAGTCTGTAATGACGTAAAAACGCAAATTTGTGAGCATTTTCAACCTATTTTTTCGCGGCATGAAAATGCATTACAGAATCACGAAGCAGCCATAAAAGAACTGCAAACTATTGTTCATCAAAATCATGAGACCGTGCAAGCTAAAATTGACTCAGTTGCATCTTCCGATTCGGTTATGCAACTTGCAAAAACTCAAGAAAACTTAAAGGACACAGTAGATACTCTGAAAATTGGTTCAGAAAGACACATGGAGGAAATTAGTTCATTATCAGAGAAAGTAGTTGAACTTTCGGATCAGCTAAATAATTTATCTACGAAGGTAGATGATAATCTGAATGACAGAAAACCGGTAGTCTTTAATGACACAGAAGAGAGCGAACAAATTAGAAAACTGAAATAAAATCTGAATCAAATTAATACGCAACACCAAAGAGAAATCCTGGAAGTACAAGACCAGCTGACACAGGTAATACAAGAATTACGTATTTCAGAGGACACTCGCGCTCCAACACGGGAAGAGGGACTTAGAAATACGGAAAAGCCGCAATATAATAACACAGGACAATTCGGAAGTTATGAAAGAAATTGGCAATGTGCACCGAATTTTGAGATGGAACGGCCGACACGACCTAACAATGACCGATATGCGACTCGCCGACATAATGATTTTGACTATAAGCTGTTCATTACTACACGTAAATTCAAAACATTTAAGAATTCTGGCAACGACATTCATCCCCAAGCATGGCTCCATCAATTCTCTAATTGTATTCTTCCTAACTGGTCGTTAGAACACAGATTAGAATTTATGTGTGGCTACTTAGAGAATGAACCAGCTGTAAGAATGCGATCGGTCATTCACGATTGCCACAGTGAAGGAGAATTTTACCATGCCTTCCTCTCAGCATATTGGGCTCAAGCCACACAAGACCGAGTAAAACATGGCATCAGAATGATGAAACGTTTCGAACAATCAGAATTTTCCAGTCTTGTCAAATATTTTGAAGACATGTTGCATAAGAATCAATATCTTTCAAACCCATACAGCCCTTCAGAACTCATCCCCATTTGTTTAATGAAATTGCCTGAACATTTAAGAAATATTATTTTGGCAGGACGTTGCAAAGATGACATTGAAGCTTTTCAGGGACTCCTACAAGAATTAGAAATTGACACAGACAGTCGCCGGATGCGAAAACAGGAAAACAATCACTACAGGTCACATACGTCACAGTTTCGTGACGACAGAAACAATAACTGGACACGACAAGGCTATTCTTACAACACAAATCGTGACCAAAACAGACACCACCCATATGACAACCACTGGCAGAGTAATAATAATTACAGGGAAAGATCGCATTTCCGTAGTAATGAATATGACAGAGACAATCATAGAAACAGACAATATGGTAACCAGAACTATTATTATCAAGGGAGACAGAATACTTTCAGACGCAACAGTTTAGCGCGCAGTTACGATTCCAGGAGAAATTCTCCACCACATGACAGAGAGAAAAGAAACTATGTAAACTACCGACAAAACGACAGACCTGAATTCCATCAGAACTGGCGGGATTCAAACAGAGCAGGGCACTCTCGACAAGGTGAATTTGTAGAAGTTAGGTCTCCTAATCCCAATAACGACGCACGCCAACAAAGAGACAGACAATGACTCGCACCGCAGGCAGCCGCGTGCGCCAGCTGGCTCAGAGAAAAATAACACAGACGCTAATCTTGAGAAAAATTTTACCATTCCTTACCGACGTATAAAACATGACAATTGCTTTTCAGTTGAAAGTCTGCGTACTAGTAAGAGTAAAGGTTTACACCACATTTCACATGTAAAACCATTTATTGAGAGATAATCTGCTTTTTAACTTAGTCTTTGCTATAAAATTTTTCACTTTACATTACTAATATGCTTTGTCAGACTTAGAAACTGTTAACATGCAACATTTTGGTTTACTTGAAAATACATTCTGGATTTAAAGTACTTTCTGTGAGATACCAGATGACATAGTGGTTAGTTTATGTGACAGTTTCACGATTTTATCACGACGCTACTAATGAGTGACAATTTACAATGTTGCTTTTGCTGTGTTTCTGTTTTATATCTGCACAGTTTTTCTGAATTATTCTAGAAAGTAAAACATGTTTTAGTAGTAACTTTTGTGGTATAGCTACAATGAGACAGCCTTTTTCGTAGCACAACAATACGTTACATTATAGAACTTTCTTGATCACGGCAAGGTACGTAATAACTACTTTATCTATACATAAAGCATTTCATTTTCGTTTATGATGATGTAAGTACATTGACTTCAGCAGAATTTTGCTTACAGAGGACGATAAGTACGACACTTCCACGGAATTATCTGACAGCAAGACGCACATTTAACGCCACAGGACACGCATTTGAGTGATTAATTTTCTACTTAAAACATTTATTTTTCAAGATTTTTGAATTACAAAGAAAGTTTTCCGTGATACATTTCATTCCATTGCTGTAATCTGTAACACCTGAGGGTATAATTACATTAATCCTCAGGGGGGTACATGCTTATTTTGTGTATCATGTGTTTGGCAAGCACAAGGAGCCCTAGCTAATATGGTATTTGCTTATACAACTTTACACATCAGTACCATATTTCTCTAACACATAATTACACAGCTATCTGATCATTTAACTGAGAGAGACAGATATTTTTTTTACTACATCAGTGACACATGTTAACACAATTACACAGTTGGATAACTTCACACTTATGAAATTGTATTTTGTCTGTACTTTGTGAACTGTTCATATTTTTTGGAACAATTGTGATACTATGAGAGCTTTGAATGAGGTATTTGGTATGGGATCATGATTTTTAAAGTACGTTTGAGGTTGATGACACTATTGAAATGAGCAGAGAATTTTTTTTAGGTTTTGAAATTATTGGAGGAAGCTACGACGATTTTGAGATTTGACTGAGGTGTTATGATGGTATTTTTACGCCGACGATGTGTATTATGCTGTTGAGGTATGTTTATGATCAATAAGCTGATGCTATATGATGAATTTGATTATGCTATGTATTTCTTATGATGAAATATTGAAGAAGTGTCGACGAATATGTATATGTGTAATAAGATAAGGAATAATGAGTAGTGGTTAGGGACTCTGCCTTGTGAAAAAGGATGTTGGAAACCAAGAATCGTACTTTAAGAGTTATGAAATGTGTGTAAATGCGTGAATGTATCACAATGCCCGCGAAAATTTTTTGGTCACTTTTATATTTACAGGATTTTGTTTCTACATTTGTAACACAAATTCTTGACCTGTGAAATTTTTTATATGAGACTGTCACTGTAGCGGAAACTGCTGTCATAAATATTTCGTTAAGAAAGGTAAGTGACCTTGACGTAATGCGTTTTCGGCGACCAGCTGAGAGGTAGTCATCTGACAAAAGAAAGCCATTAGGTGGAAAAAAAGAAGCCATTAACCTCGCTTCTGACATACCTTTGTAGAAAACATCGCAAAAACGACACGGTCGAACTTGAAAACATATGATTACACTGTGAAGCTCTTAATTTATGATATTTACAGACATGCCTAATGAAATGACGAGAAATATTTTTACATCTGCACACCTGATTATGACAAGCGTCTTTCTACGACAGTTGAGAGAATTTGTACTAACTTATGAAATGTCACATGACTATTGAATGATATTTTTATGCTTTGGTTTGCATAATTGCTTATTTCATTTGATATCTGGTTTCCAGCTGTCTTGCAGCATTGGTTTCATAAAATAAAATTCTGTCAACAGATCTATTAAATAATTACTTTATGATCCACATTCTTCGAAAAAGGAGCTCTTGGAACGGAAAGAACAATAAGAAGAGACTAATAACAGTAACTGCATATATGATTTTCTTTTCAAGTACTTGGTAATTTTTATGTTAGAGTAAGTTTTGGTGCACCACTTTAGTTACATAGACATTGAGATGTGAATAGACATTTCCCTTGTCTGCATTGTTGTCTTTAGTGTAATATTTTTTCTGCTTGATCTTTGCAATGCATAGTGCTACTGAATTTCACTTTGTATTACTCTGTTAAGCTAGTTTTACTACTGATTTATTTTTCTTGTTTGCTGCACAGTGCCATATGTCAGTTGTAATATTGCAATTGCTTTGCCTAGTTAAATTTTTTGTCATTGCTGTTTGTGTTAATTGTTTTGTGCTGCTGCATTGCCTCGTCCCTTAGTTTAGCATCTGAGCTTAGTAGATTTAAGTTAGCTTAAGAGGGGGTAGCCTATAAGAGAATGAGTTGCGATGAATTTGAAGAAATGCACTGAGAGGCTATACGAGAAAAGTACAGAAAGCAGGTATAGATAGGACTTTTGGAAATAATGAAGAACGAAGGGAGATCTCTGAGACGTAAAGAAAGTTTTGTTTGCAAAATACTGCAGTAAAACAAACCCTGTCCTTTCCTTATATTATTCCGCTATATGT
Source organism: Schistocerca piceifrons (assembly GCF_021461385.2). Lineage (NCBI taxonomy): Eukaryota > Metazoa > Arthropoda > Insecta > Orthoptera > Acrididae > Schistocerca > Schistocerca piceifrons. The sequence continues at coordinate 68,714,918 of NC_060148.1, read as the reverse complement.
TTGTGTACCCTTGGGTATTTATGTTTTCCCTGTATTTATATGTTTATCTGATAAGACTTATGCCATAGAATTTTTCTAGTACTAAGCTACATTCACTATGATGAGGAGTACTGTTATCCTCAAATATAATTTGCATTAATAATATGTTAGTTTCTTTGTAAAAATGTTTATAGACATTATTAATTCTGTTTTGTTTCAATGCTCATGTGTGAAATTAATGTTTCGAAAACTATTCTCATTATTTTATTTATTTACTTATGTCATAATTCCTGTAACACTGATGTATATGTCTATTTCTATTCTTTTGTAAAGCCTGTTTTACTACAATTGTTATCTGTATTGTTATGTTTTTAATGATGTTTTCTGTATCTTTGTAATTGTATTCTCATGTTATAAAATTGTAATTGACACCAGTTCATCAAATTAAGTATCTTCTAAGTTACATTTCACTGCGCACGTTTCTGTTGGTCAAGGTATATGGACAATATGTGAGAAGTAGGGACTGTTAGTGTTTGCATGTGTGTTAATAATTCAGCAAGGGACTGGATAACAGCATTGCTGGTTCTAAGGACAATTAAAAAACTTTGTGAGTGCACAAGTGGTGGTTTATGGATTTGCTATATTGTCCGCAAGACTCTTCGATGGTGATTGTGCACCTGCACATTTGCAACAGATCGCTGCTGGCCGTCTCTACAAGGACTACAGTGGGTGTGCGTCTTTGCTGACTCACCAGTACCATTATTTCTGCAAGGACTGCAGTGGGTCTGCGCCTCTCTTCGATGGTGATTGTGCACCTGCACATTTGCAACAGATGGCTGCTGGCCGTCTCTACAAGGACTACAGTGGGTCTGCGTCTTTGCTGACTCACCAGTACCATTATTTCTGCAAGGACTGCAGTGGGTCTGCGCCTCTGGTGGCCCACCAATACCGTAATCTCTACCAGGACTACAGTGGTCTACTCTGTGATGACCTACGTACCAATATTCTTCAAAACATTGACTGACTCCGGTGTGGGTTTGCTCTGTTGTGGCCCATTACCTGTCAGCATGTCAAGAGTCAGCACTGTCTTTCCGTTGGAAGGACAACACTACTTCTTCAAGACTGCATGGAAATCCACTACTTCTGTGTGCAATTTCTTTTACTAATGAGACTTTGTGAAAAAAAACTGTAATTACTATTATGATGAATGATCAGGACTATATTTATGGAGTGTGAGAAAATTTTAGCTTTTGAACAACATTGTATCAATAAGTGTGTGCATTTGATTTCTTTGTTATTTTAATTACGATTATGAAAAATTTTAACAAATATGTATTGCCCAGTGCCCAAAACAATTTGTAAAATTTTTTGTGGGGAGCATGGGGGCTATGTAAGTAGGCTGTTTAGGTTTTTTTATTGGTAACGCCACCTCTGTATGAAAATCACTGGCTGTGCTGTGTGCAGTCTGTGGCTGCTTTGCATTGTTGTAATACTCACCATTGTAGTGTTAGGCAGCTGGCTGTGAACAGCGCGTAACGTTGCGCAGTTGGAGGTGAGCTGCCAGCAGTAGTGGATGTGGGGAGAGAGATGGCGGAGTTTTGAAATTTGTCATGAACTGCTATATATATTATGACTATTAAGGTAAATACATTGTTTGTTCTCTATTAAAATCTTTCATTTGCTAACTATGCCTATCAGTAGTTAGTGCCTTCCATAGTTTGAATCTTTTACACTCCTGGAAATTGAAATAAGAACACCGTGAATTCATTGTCCCAGGAAGGGGAAACTTTATTGACACACTCCTGGGGTCAGATACATCACATGATCACACTAACAGAACCACAGGTACATAGACACAGGCAACAGAGCATGCTCAATGTCGGCACTAGTACAGTGTATATCCACCTTTCGCTGCAATGCAGGCTGCTATTCTCCCATGGAGACGATCGTAGAGATGCTGGATGTAGTCCTGTGGAACGGCTTGCCATGCCATTTCCACCTGGCGCCTCAGTTGGACCTGCGTTCATGCTGGACGTGCAGACCGCGTGAGACGACGCTTCATCCAGTCCCAAACATGCTCAATGGGGGACAGATCCGGAGATCTTGCTGGCCAGGGTAGTTGACTTACACCTTCTAGAGCACGTTGGGTGGCACGGGATACATGCGGACGTGCATTGTCCTGTTGGAACAGCAAGTTCCCTTGCCGGTCTAGGAATGGTAGAACGATGGGTTCGATGACGGTTTGGATGTACCGTGCACTATTCAGTGTCCCCTCGACGATCACCAGTGGTGTACGGCCAGTGTAGGAGATCGCTCCCCACACCATGATGCCAGGTGTTGGCCCTGTGTGCCTCAGTCGTATGCAGTCCTGATTGTGGCGCTCACCTGCACGGCGCCAAACACGCATACGACCATCATTGGCACCAAGGCAGAAACGACTCTCATCGCTGAAGACGACACGTCTCCATTCGTCCCTCCATTCACGCCTGTCGCGACACCACTGGACGCGGGCTGCACGATGTTGGGGCGTGAGCGGAAGACGGCCTAACGGTGTGCGGGACCGTAGCCCAGCTTCATGGAGACGGTTGCGAATGGTCCTCGCCGATACCCCAGGAGCAACAGTGTCCCTAATTTGCTGGGAAGTGGCGGTGCGGTCCCCTACGGCACTGCGTAGGATCCTACGGTCTTGGCGTGCATCCGTGCGTCGCTGCGGTCCGGTCCCAGGTCGACGGGCACATGCACCTTCCGCCGACCACTGGCGACAACATCGATGTACTGTGGAGACCTCACGCCCCACGTGTTGAGCAATTCCGCAGTATGTCCACCCGGCCTCCCGCATGCCCACTATATGCCCTCGCTCAAAGTCCGTCAACTGCACATACGGTTCACGTCCACGCTGTCGCGGCATGCTACCAGTGTTAAAGACTGCGATGGAGCTCCGTATGCCACGGCAAACTGGCTGATACTGACGGCGGCGGTGCACAAATGCTGCGCAGCTAGCGCCATTCGACGGCCAACACCGCGGTTCCTGGTGTGTCCGCTGTGCCGTGCGTGTGATCATTGCTTGTACAGCCCTCTCGCAGTGTCCGGAGCAAGTATGGTGGGTCTGACACACCGGTGTCAATGTGTTCTTTTTTCCCTTTCCAGGAGTGTATTTAGCTGGCAGTAGTGGCGCTCGCTGTACTGCAGTAGTTCGAGTAACGAAGATTTTTGTGAGGTAAGTGATTTGTGAAAGGTATAGGTTAATGTTAGTCAGGGCCATTCTTTTGTAGGGATTTTTTGAAAGTCAGATTGCGTTGCGCTAAAAAATATTGTGCGTCAGGTTAAGCACAGTCTTATATAATTGTTCAAAAGGGGACGTTTCAATTGTAAGGGGTCTTCCAGCAATCGTGTCTACACAACGAATGTTGTCCTGAAACCAAGTGCTGACAAAACAATACGTTGGTCCTTCATCTTCACTAATATATAGGATGATTTCTACACCATGTACAAGCTCTAGGGATTGACTGAAGAGAGGATACAGATCAGAAAAGGTCTAATTAACTTATGCCCGGAAGTGTATGGTTTCTCAACTGTACGAGGGTCGTTCAATAAGTAATGCCCTACATTTCTTTTCTCACAACATATTTACTGTTAAGAGTCAGAATTAGGTGACACTAACAGAGTAATCATAATTACACTTTCAAAACGCTGTAGAATTAACACCTCTGGTCACAATTACGTCAATTTGCAACGGAATATTATCGGAGAAGGAGGAAAACGTACGGCAGAAGAAAAAAAAATTGTGTGAAGATTGATCAGTAGATGGCGCTGTATGTGTCAGAATACGTAAATGAAAACACCTGCCATGCGCATCACCCAGTGAAGTTGATATAAACATGCCGGGTACACGGCTTTTCCTCCTTCCGCATCTGCAACGTTCGCCGTGACTGTCTCAATGCAGGATCGCCCTCTGCTCGTAAAGCTGCATTACAAGAACGATGGCTGTGCACACGTCGCTCTGCAGAAGCCACAGCAGTGCAGGAGGAGGCGAGTGGCGGAGTGCCAACGTGTGGTGCACGGAGAACTGCCAGAACGTTGGGCACACCCGTGAGTACGGTACGTAAAATCCTACGAAACATTCTTCTTTGCTATCCATTCAGAATTTCCCACGTGCACTAGTTGCTTCCTGTTGATCTGCCAGCAAGGGAGACCTTTGCTTTAGAATTTCTTGCTCGCACGGAAGTGGTCAATGATTGACCGTGGAAGATTTTGTGGACAGACGAAGCCCACTTTCATCAGACAGGATATGTCAGTACACAGATTGTCGAATATGGGCAACGGAAAATCCACACGCAAACCAACCAGTACCACTTCATCCTGAAAAGGTCTCTGTGTGGTGCGGGTTTATGGCATCGTTTTCCATAGGGCCATAATTTTTGTAAGAGACAGGTGCTTCCGCTCCTGTTACCTGTACCGTCACTGCTAAGCGCTATCAGTGTCTTTAAATTCCAGCTCTCCAACAGTGTGGATGTGTGGATGAAATCATTTTTATGCAAGATGGCGCACCTCCGCACACTGAAAATCCAATTAAGCAGCTGCCGAAGTACCATTTCAGAAATGCTAGAATTATCAGCCGCCATTTCCTTACAGCCTGGCCCTCTCTATCACCTGATCTTGATCCGTGTGACTTCTGGCTGTGCGGCTGTCTGAAAGATGTTGCGTTCAGTGTTCCGACTGCAAACTTAGCTACATTTAAGACACGCATTGCGCAACACATTCTGAGCGTGACCCCGGAAAAACTTTGAAGAGTTGTGGAACATGCTGTTTCTCGATTTCAACTGAAATGGTGGACAGCATATTGAACACGTTTTGCACCAGTCACAAGGAAATTAATAATCCGATTTCATTATGATTGGTGCTGTTTATGCGGTTATTGTCCTCAGGAAAATTAAAAACTGATTTTTCTCAATGCATGTGATATGACCTTGCCTTGGTGCATGGGCTTACGTAATTAACAGTATGACACCTATACACCAATGCACATTGAGCAGTACAGTTTGTTTGACGTCAAACGTACACCATAGGCTTTGTTGTATGGTTCATTTGTAGTCAACCTCTATTAAACAATGACGCTTACAGCGCCATCTATTGCTACATTCTGTAACTATTTATTTTTCTTCTGCGATAGGTTTTCCCCCTTCTCCGTTAATATTCCGTTGCAATTTGGCCTTATTCGGACCAGTGGTGTTATTTCTAAAGTGTTTTGAAAGTTTAACTTTAATTATAGTCACCCTGTACATGAACTTGTCTTGTCCAAGTCCTACTTTTCTACATAGTCTCCATCACGTTCTATGGCTGCACGCCATCGTTGTACAAGAGCATGTATTCTCTGCTATTAAAAGCTCTTGTCCTGTAGGCGTAGCCATGGTTTCACTGCATGACTGACACTCTCGTCATCTTCAAAGTGTGTTCCCCATACAGAGTCTTTAGGCGGCCCAAAGAGATGCAAGTCCGAGGGTGCAAGGTCTGGACTGCAGGGTGGATGACGCAATGATTTCCAACCCAATGGGGCGATGTGTTCCCGGCTTCTCAGACTTGTGTGTGGGCGTGCATTATCGTGTTGGAGCAAGGTTTATACTGGATTCTTGTCCGATCGAACACATCCGAAACGGTTCTGGAATTTATTCGAAGTCTTCACGTACGCCTCTGAATTGAAGGTCTACCCTCTTGGAATCACATCCACGAGAATGACATCATCAAAATCTCAGAAGACTGTCACCATGACTCTTCCAGCAAAGAAGGTTGTCTTGATTTTTCTCTTTTGTGGTGAATGAGGATGATGTCACTCCATGGACTGCCTTTTTGTTTCCGGCGCAAAGTGGTGCATCCAGATTTCGTACCCCGTAACGATCCATGACAGAAGTGTGTCTCCGTCGGTTTCTGAACGCTCCTACAATTCAGATGAAATGGTCTTTCTTTGAATCTTGTGGCCCGCTGTGAGCATTCGTGGAACCCATCGTGGCCACCTATTTGACTATCTGAGAGTCTCCATCATTGCAGACGCACTTCAAATGCTGACCGACAACTGTAGAGCCAGTTGTCGAGTTGTGATGCGTCGGTGGGCACGAATAATGGCATCCACACGATTCTGCATGTCTTCATCAGTGGCTGCGACAGGACGTCCTGAGCGGGGCTGACCGTGGAGTTCTGTTTCTGTATTTCCCGAGGCTCTAACTTTCTTTACCCATCACCCAACTGAACTCCTATGCACTCCTATCCACTGCAAAAAAATTTTTATGGATGTTCACCACGGTTTCTGTTCCTGCACACAAGGATTCAATAATAGCACGCTGCTTGTAACGTGGGTTGTATGTAGAAGCCATTTTGACGCTGTACTACGGCTCTGCCACTTGCCAGAACGGTTCGAAACCTCCCGGCGCAGGGAACAAACATCAAATGTGAAGCACCCACAAGGACGTTTCTGTGTGTATATTAATGGCTTTTTTAAAAAAAATGTGGGACGTTAGTTACTGAACTACACTCGTTCATTGTTGCACAGTTACAATATGTGTTGGAAACGTTTCCCGTGTGCCTCATCTCATCCGTGCATGCGCTGTAGCGTGCTCTGTCTGACACGTCCGCATTGGCCAGGCTGCACCCGGACAGTGTCACAGGCAGCACGGATACACTGCTCCAGCGTCTCCACATGCGGAGTGGGCTCTGCCTGCGTGATGCTACTGAGATGACACCCTAACCAGAAACCGCACGGGTTGAGGTCCGGTGAACGAGCAGGTCATGCGACTGGAACGACGCCGCCTCCCTCCCCCACCCCGTCCCCATGTGACCCACCGACAAGGGAGGACACGACTGAGATGTGTCCGGGCGCTGACGGCACTGTGAGCTGGAGCATCTGCATGTAGTAGCCGTACAATCCTTCGAATCATCAACGGCACTTCTTCCAGCAGGGGGGATAAAGTCAGCCACAGGAAGTTCCGGCCTGTTATGTGTCTTGGAAGGAAGATCGATCCCAAAATACGGTCGCCAGTTATTCCAGCCCACACATTCCGGCTGCACCGACGCTGGACATTCGCTGTCACCATACCCTGCGGGTTCTGCATAATATGGCACAGGTGACTGTCCCGAAAGTTGATGATGCCACTCCGCGTAACGGTGGCCTCATCTGTGGATAGGATGGATGACACAAATCCCGGAATCGTGGTTGCCAGTCGGAGAAACCAGTGACAAAGCTGATCGCGATGTGGAAAGGCTGCCGCTAGTAAGCCCTGCACACGCTGTGATAGGGTAGCAACAGTTGTCATCAAGAATGTCCCACACGGTCGTCTGACGCACCCTGTACTGGGGGTGGGGGGGGGTGGGGGTGGGGGCAACTTTATGGTACTGACACGGCAGTCGCCTTCCACAGTGTTTTAGTCACGTTTTCCTCCAAGTCTGGTGTCCAAACATTTGGGGTACGTCCTTCATGATTTCTAGCTTCCTGAAACGACCCCGTCTCAGACAAACGGCGAAACACTGTTGCAAACATTGAGAGGTGTGCCAGAATGAGATTTTCACTCTGCAGCGGAGTGTGCGCTGATATGAAACTTCCTGACAGATTAAAGCTGTGTGCCGGACCGAGACTCGAACTCGGGACCCTTGCCTTTTGCGGGAAAGTGCTCTACCAACGGAACTACCCAAGCACGACTCACGCCCCATCCTCACAGCTTTACTTCTGCCAGTTTCATTGAGAGCTGTGGTTGTTGGTGGGAACAGATCTGATACAACGTTACTTCCAGCAGCGCGTTGCTATTTGCCTTTCCGTAAGTAGACACCATGTGGGAAAGCTCTCGATTCAAATATAGGAGCATTGTGAATGACGCTCCATCACGTCCACTACACGGTGAATCAGCAAGAGAAGTGAATCGGACACAACGTTACCAATTACTGTGGCTTGAGAGGGCGCTAGGGCATGACATACGAGGAACAGTACCACCCTCTAGGAGGAAACCACGTGTACGGTGCCTGCATGCTACAGTGCGCATTAGACCGCATTCTCTGTAACATAATAAGTGACCTCTAGCATGAAAACCATGCCTTTCCGTACATAAGTCCGTTAGACTATTTTTGTACCGTATCCTCTCATCGATCGATCCCTAGAGTTTGCACATGGTGGTAAAAATCACCCTATATAAAGGAGAAACGTTGTTTAACATTGTTCCCATAAATCTCTAATAGTTTACCTCAAAGTTTTACACAAGGCTCTTATAAGCGATTGGAAGAACATAGGCTACACATTTTCTTAAACAACAATGCACATATTTTTCTGTTAAAACCGAGTCCGAGAAAAAAAGTGCTGTTCTGTGTTACGAAAAGTGTGGCTTCGACTCCATTCTCCCAGATGGCTTTTGTTACGATAGCAGAACGTTTAAACAATTACGCAAAATTTTTGTCCCTCATATATTGTTTCTCAGGGAATATAATTTTAAGCAATAAATGTCTACCGAACAAAGTGTCGTTTTGTTTTCTTCCTCGAAGTCGGATTTCACATAAACTTGTGTAATCAGAAATTTGTATTTCTACCTTATAGGCTAGTGATTAGAATACGGTTATGCAGTGTGAATCATCCTAAACTTTGTAATGCTATTCGTCCGTGGATTAAGACTGCGATGTAATGTCACTGAAGATGCTTCCCTCACATATCAAACAGCTGCAGAGGTCTCTCTTGTACCCCAGATACCAATCATCGTAACCGATCTATCCATTCATTTTAAGTCATCAACATTTATTTTGCAATAACAGAGAATGCTCACGGACTGGCATACAAGTACGTTGGAACGGATTTACGATCAGAGTGTTTGTACCGTCGTGAACTGTATGTACCGTTTCACTGACACTTGGCACACAGTAGCACAGAAACTAAAATTTTACTCTGCAGTATCAGGGCATAGGCTACAACAACTATTGTACAAACGACAGTACACAAGTGTACAGGGTGAAGCACCACATGTGCAGTAACTACCTCTGTCAACTCACACATCCAGCGCTGTACGGTTGGTGCTTCTGGAGGCGAACCACGGCCGAGTTCTACCGGCGGTGCCTGAAAGGCGCACTCGACGCACCAGCAGACGACCAGCAGTACCTGCCGCGACTAAGGAGAACCGAGGCGAAACTCCTTCAAATAAAGAAACAACAAATTAGAGGCGTCCTCAGCAGAAGCAAAACGTCTGGCGAAGTGGATGAAGAGCCGCTCGCCGTGCACCACCTACAGGGTGTCCAGAAGAGGACTCCCTGATTTCATAATTAAATATCTCGAAAACAAAGATCGATAGAGGAATACAATAAACGGTATGTTTATTGTGAAAGCTGTAAGAAGTTTATACAGCAGTTTGAAATAATAGTTACAAAAGCTGCTAACAGATGGCGCTGTACGCTGTACAGCTCGTACCAACATACATAAGTCAAATAATCGTATGAAAACAATCTTTGCAAACAATCACATCACAATGTTTTCAAAATGTTCACCATTGGCACTACAGAGGTGACGCAAACGAAGAATGAAATTCGCCATCACATTTCGTAGTGTCTCAACCGAAATGGATTCACATGCCACAGAGATCGCCGATTCGAGCTCGTCCAGCGTGGCGGGATGCTTCGGGTAGACCGTGTCTTTCACTGTGCCCCACAAAAAAAGTCACAGGGAGTCAAATCCGGCGAATATGGAGGCCAATCCATGCCTGCAGCAGTAAATTTGGAATATTCCAAAGCAATGACTCGATTCCCGAAGTATTCCTCAAGAAAGCGAAACACTTGTTCGGTCCGATGTGGTCGGGCTCCATCTTGCATAAACCATTCAGTACCTGGTCGATCCTCTAACGCTTGCTGTGTGGCGACAAATTGTTCCAAAATTGCAACGTAACGTGCACCAGTGACCGTTTCTCGAATGAAAAAAGGGCCAGTAATGCCTCTCCTGCATACTGCAGCCCACACAGTAACTTTAGGAGAATACAGGGGTTTCGCTTTTGGCTTTTTGGAATCCCAAAATCGCCAGTTCTGCTTATTCACGTATCCATTCATCTGTATACCAAATGCAGCCCAACATCAAATCCTTCACTATCAATCATTATGATCATCTGATTAGCAAAGGCAACCCTTTGTTGCACAGCTCGTATGGGTATGGCCTGGTGCGTTTGAATTTTGGATGGAAACATGTGTAGGTTCTTTCTCAGTATTTTCTGTGTGCTGGAACGCTTCAAACCAGTCTCAGATGCAATTCTACGGACAGATGACATTGGATTGCGCTGAATAATTCCAGAAACTGTGGCGATATTTTCAGGCGTAACTGCGGTTTGCTTGCGGCCAACATGCCCCACTAGATCATCAGTCACGCTGCCTGTTCGTTGAAATTTTGCGAAGAGTGTACGAATGGTTTTCGCATCGGATCCTTTTGGAACATTAAATCGTGCTTGAGAACTTCGCCTTGTTGCCGTAGGACTCTCTTCTAACCTATGGTACTCTAGCACCACAAAAACGCGTTGTTCAATGGAGTACATGGTTTTAATCTCTTCCTTCGGTACGCTAACCTCCTTTCACATTTCAATAGCGGAACATTGCTCTGGGCTTCAGATCACTATTTATACTAGGCATTACGTATGGCGAATTACAGCGCCATCTGTTAGCAGCTTTTGTAACTATTATATCAAACTGCTGTATAAACTTCTTACAGCTTTCACAATAAACATACCGTTTACTGCATTCCTCTATCGATCTTTGTTTTCGAGATATTTAATTTTGAAATCAGGGAGTCCTTTTCTGGACACCCTGTAAATAGGGAAAGGGAGAGAGCCGCAGGAAAGTGCGCAAGTGAGCTGCAGGACAAGCAGGGGCAGACGCTCACGACGGAAACGGAATTAACAAAACACATCGAAGGCTATTTCCGAGATGTTCCGTCGAAAAGCGACAGACGACGCGGCGACAGCTGGAATTCTGCAGCAGACGAGCAGCGTGCTGACAGGCGCGGACAGGGCGCTGCTGACAGAGAATGTCGACGAGGACGACGTCACAGAGACGAAGGAGACCAGCGCCAGAGCAACAGCACCGGCCGCCGACGGCGTCCCGCTCCAGTTCTGCCCCTCGTACTGGGATGTACCGGGAGTGCAGTTCATGGAGATGGTGAACGAGATGCTCGATGGGGCGCAAATTCCACCTGGGCTGGCCGAAGGGACCGTAACCCCCATCCCTAAGAGGTGAGCCGCCCGCCGCATTGAAGAGTTTCGCCCGATTGCGCTCCTCAACGCCCACTATAAAATAATAGCGAAATGCATCGCAAACAACCTGAAATCGGCGATGAGGAAAGTCATGAGTCCGTGGCAAACATGTGCGGTACCAGGGAAAATATATATTTGGCGCCACATGCACCTACAGGGACATAATAGCACAGGCAGCCACCACCAGAAGCGCAGGTGGCATAATTCCGGTGGACTTCAACTGTAAGATGGCAAGAACTATGCCCCTTACATGAAGTCATTAAAGATCACCTAACTCACATTGAGCAAACAGTAGGGCTGAACAAAAAATGACTGACAAGGCACAATGCATCTTGTAGAGTGTATAGTATGGATGTATTGAAATAATTAATGTCAGGTGATGGTTTTAAAGTAATTCACACGACATGAAAACTTTGTGGAAACGCGTCAATTTACTGGAGGATAGTTTATCCCAGGGAAGTACTCAGAATTGACTGTGGTCGCCACGGGAGCGACTAAGGGAAGCGACAATGGGCAGCTTAGGGTGGCTCAAGCTCTGAGAAAGTGGTAATGGTGCACAGCCTCCAGCCGCCTAAACATGAGTGACAGTGAGTGGGTGGTTGACCCCAACCCTATGCTGGTGTACCGGGAAGCAGACGGAGAACTTGTACGGCTGTTGATAAGTGTCCGTCATCCCGTTTTCAGCGAAACGTGCGAGAAAGTCATGCAAAGCTACGGTGGAGTGGTCAACAGAGGTCAAAATAAGCATGTCCATGACTGTAGCAACTTCACGCTGAATTCACGGTCCGCAGAGTCTGAAGTAAATCAGGTGAAGAGCGACAGAATGAAATACGCCGGCCTCCGATGGGAATGTAGGACCGAGGAATTTGAAGTACTCTCCTGGGAGTCAGAATTACAGAAAAATTGGTGTTTGTGCAGATGCTAACCTTGATGGGTGGCCAGGGAGGAGCTAAATAACAGAAGTTGAGAGGAAGGGATATTTTGTGGGAATTTGTTCACTTCTCAGGGTAGGCATTGGTCGGCACTGGGAACTGACGCATAATTAACGTGACTTGCACTGCAATGGGTGTAAGTGATTTTGCTGGAGGGGAAACCGAGGCAAGGAGCGGACCGTGAGAAGTCTCCGTAGAAGTCTTCCATTCTCAGCTTGCCTAGAGTGCAGACGTGGCGTTCTTGACTCAGCTTGCCTGAGAAAGAGTGAGCACCTCTGCAGTTTAGGACTTAGCAAAGGGAACGATTGAGCTTGGAGATAGGAAGTTTTGGTTCAGCTATGTACTGAGCAAGATAGCTAGGCGTGAATAGACGAGCAGAGTCTTGCAGCACCACGAGGTTGGCCGACGTCCACACAACGACACCTCTCCGCCACACTGTATTCGGTGATATTGCACCCGCTCCGGCCACTGATTAATTTGTTGGATCATGTCGGCAAAGTTTCCACGAGGGTTTCATGGGCCGTGTATTGTAGAATTCTTCTCGCACTTCGCATTATGCCTGGGTCAGTCGATTGGAATTACTTTTGATTTATCGCGCTTTACTCTGCGCAAACGCAATTTATTACCACTGCCTGTTAGGAGAGTCATGTAATGTGATGATTGAAGGTCGTGAGTTAAAATAAATCTCTGCTAATCGACTGCATCTGTTTTCAATCAAGTAGTTGAAATCCCAAGTCACTTTCTTAATTAATTTTATGTTCAACATTTGCATCTGGTGTTCAATAGCTGAATATAACATCAATGTCCACACTTTTTTAATTAAAAGGGATCAATTCTGAATCAATTAATGTCAACACTTCTACCGCAGTTCAATCAGGAGTCACAGGGCCTTATTACTTTCTTTGCGTTATCTGACATTGAGACAGTTTAGCACTCTCTGTTGATCTGTTAGTCAATTACCTGGGGTGAACACACACCAAAAGCAGATAAGTGACGGGTGGGGTGTTACACAACAAGGCCTTCGACAGGATCGATCACAAATACCTCGTAGAGACACTAAACAGACTTGGGTTTGGGCAAAAATTCATCACAATAATCCAGAAGACACCAAGTACTGGGCGATCGACAGTAATAACCAATTGTTGGAAAACAAAACAGATAAAACTGGACAGATCCGTGAGGCAAGACTGTCCATTGTCAATGGCTCTATTCGCTACAGCACTGGATCCGCTGCTGCGGAAACTCACAAATGACATCAGAGGATTCTCCGTAGGAGACAAAGCAAAAGCATGTATAGCCTACGCTGACGATCTAGGCATCTTTATTGAAGATCAGGAAGATATTGGCGGAGTATAAACCCTCATGAACACTTTCCAAAAAGCGTCAGGCGCCCAAACCAACAAACAGTGCTACTGCCGACAGAGAATCGTTGACTCAAACCAGACAGGCAGTGGTACAAAATAGCAAGGTATCTGGAGCAAATCTTGAGCATCCCGGCCGAAACTGCGCGAGCACTTAGGGGCGCAGTGTACTACCTGTTGTGGCGTCGAAATATATTCAAAGTGGCGCAAGCAACGTGCTCGCTGCCAACGAAAGAACGGGGCTAGGTCTACTTGATATAAAGACCAAATGTGCATCCATGCTACTAAAACGAACGCTCGCCATCCAGGACAATAACCCTGACAGCGTCACAGCCAACATCATTGCAGGATACAAGCCCGCATCAGGAGAAGCGCCGGTCGACACAAGGCAGAATGCGACACGTCAGACTGCACTACGCCAACAAAAGTTACGTTCTGGACACCGTGGCGAACCCCAGCCACAGAACAGCCAAGAGAATACGCTGGGCCCTCAGGGGGAAGCCGGCAAAAAACAAAATTGAACACAAACTGCCGCAGTACAATTGGAAACAAATATGGGGAAACGTCCGGGAAAACGTGTTGCCTAAACATGCGAAGGAGACATGGTACAAAATAGTCAACAGAGCGGTTCCAACCAGCCAAAGACTGGCGGAGATAAAACACGTCGCAAGTGACAAGTGCGACGTATGTGCCACGACCGATAGCCTCGAGCACCGATTCACCTGCGGGAATGCCGCCAACAAATGGGAAGCGTGCCAGCAGATGGTGGCCCACATCGACAGAACGTGTAAGTGAGCTGTTTAGGTTTTTATGTTGGTAACGCCACGTAGCGCTCTGTATGAAAATCGCTGGCTGTACTGTGTGCAGTCTGTGGCTGGGTAGCATTGTTGGAATTTGCTATGGTAGTATTGGGCAGTTGGCTGTTAACAGCGCATAGCGTTGCACAGTTGGACGTGAGCCGCCAGCAGTGTTGGATGTGGGGAGAGAAATGGCGAAGTTTTGAGAGCGGATGATCTGGACGTGTGTCCATCAGAGACAGTAAATTTGTAAGACTGGATGTCACGAACTGATATATATATATATATATATATATATATATATATATATATATATATATATATATATATATAGTAATATATAAAGTCATTATATATATATATTTATATATATATATAATGACTTTTGAACACTATTAAGGTAAATACATTGTTTGTTCTTTATCAAAATCTTTCATTTGCTAACTATGCCCATCAGTAGTTAGTGCCTTCAGTAGTTAGAATCTTTTATTTACCTGGCAGAATTGGCGCTCGCTGTATTACAATAGTTCGAGTAATGAAGATTTTTGTGAGGTAAGTGATTCATGAAAGGTATAGGTTATTGTTACTCAGGGCCATTCTTGTGTAGGGATTACTGAAAGTCAGATTGCGTTGCGCTAAAAATATTGTGTGTCAGTTTAGTGATGATCAGAATAAGTAAAGAGCGAAATGTCTGAGTATGTTCAGTTTTGCTCAGCTGTTTGAAAATCAACTAATGTAAGAGGTTTATCAGGACGATCATTCATTAATTTTTCTAAGGGGGCTTTTCAAACGGCGCCGGGAAGCACCACAGTGGAGGCAATCACCGCCCCAGACTGCAGCCCACTTCCACGACCCAAACGACTGGCGACTCTCTGGATCCTCGCCATGGCAGCACACGCCGTCGTAGCTGGCCTTCCTGGTGGACCCCTGGGAGGAGAACGAGATGGCCCAGCAGCACCGGCGCTACCGCGAGAACTTCACAAACTTGCTGCAGATTCGACTGCTGACAGCGACCGCCAGAGTCTTCCCCAGCCTGTAGCCCTCAGCACCGCCACCAGCCACCTCACCCCACCACACTCACCACGAGAAGAACGCGTGCAGTGACAGTGATTGAGTGCTACAGAAAGGATAAAGTGCTTTCTCCTCTCGCCTCAAATAGTGACGTATAGTAGTATAAAGTGTTTCTTCTTAGTGAAATCAGCCCCTCCCCCCCCTCCCCCCCATCTGCCTTTGGCTTGGGAGTGTCATCTTTCTGCCGCCCTTTTCGTGCAGTGTTTTACAGTGAGTGTTTTACAGTGAGTGTTCCGTGTTGTGTTTTTTGGGAAGTGTTGCGAACGGCCCTCACACTGTCGCTGGGTGTGCTTTTTATCTCTTGCGAACGGAAACCAGACTGTCGCCGTGTTTTTTAATTGTGTGTGTACTATGTTACTTGTCTGATTCCTGTGTCTTTTATTAACATTGCCAACCCCTTTTGCTTTCTGTTTTAACTTTCCGCATTTTTCAGCCATTTTACACTTTACGTCACCGTTTTATCGCCTGTTTTTCTTGTTTCTTTTCTTCTTCCGTTTTTAAAATAAACGTCTGTAGGCTGTAGAGCGGCGTACTAAGCTGCTGCCAGCCCGCCCCCTTCGGGAGGAATTGAAACTCAATAAAGGAAAAAAAAAATGAAATCAGTGATACAAAGTGCTTCTCACCAAACGTCTGTCACGCTCGCAGCCAAATCAGTGTCGAAAGTATGACCAGTAGTACTAACAGTGATTTTTTTCCTCATTATTTGCACTATATAGTCTAGGATACAAGCATTACTTAGTGGAAAGTGCCAACTACTCATAATTTCTTTTTTTGTATGATTTCCTTTACTACGTGCACTATAAAATTTATATTGCTTACTCACACTTTCCTCTCTGCTTCTCGTATATAATATGACATTTTTTTTCTTTCTTCTTCAATTTATGTATAATCTGTAGCACATGTAAAAAAATTTCCTTCCACTTCTGCTCCATCATTCATGCTGATGTTTTCCCTCATACTGTCCCACATAACAGTGCAAACTAGAGGAAGAGATCAAACCAGAATACACAATGTGAATGTGGCATCACAAGTGCATGACATACAGAAATTTGAACTCAAAATCAATATGTCGATGCTACGTATAAATTATTATACCTGTCCTGTAATGTTTTACCCAAACAAAAAAAGACGACAAATGGCCATGTAAAATGGTTCAAGGAACAACAATAAGAGAAACACGAAAAACGAAACAAATATAGAAACGAAAACCTATAAAATGACAGTAATGTTAACCAACTCTAGAAATAGGTTAATAGAATGAAATGTTTTATTTTATTTTAAATGTATCATTGTTAATATATTTAAATAAATAGATATGGTTACAAAAATTAAAAAAAAGGTGCAGTGGATAGTGTTTTGGGTTAGCATGCAAAAGGTCGAGGGTTCGATCCTGGGTTCAAACATATGTTTTTTATTTGGTATATGTAGTGCAGGTGGTACGGTATCTGGCAACTTAATCAGGTCCTCTGGAAAACATTTGCACTTACATACTACTGTACAATCGTAGAAATGGAAGATTGGTCAGCTTTGAAAGAAGCCTTTTCTACGTCGTGGGCTCGAATTTATTTGCACTACTTCATTTACTAGATGCGAAATCTGTTTTCTTTGTACCTTCCTCTAGTGGTCACATTGATTAGCACCAACTATTATTCTTGCCTCGTTCAGGCCCATTACATTTCGTTAGGGCCTTACGTTACCGGTAGGACTAGCAACATGCTTTGCAGATAATGTCCAAACTCGGTTACTGTTTCTATGTGTTATCACCATGGTCTCATTAATTGTTCAACTGTTTATTTCTTATTTGTCTAACTACGTATATGTTGAGTTCAGCAGTAGAAAATGTTGTAAATTTAAGATACATGCGACATAAGAAATGGTATATATTACTGTATGAAATGTCAGAATGAAATTATCAAATAAAAAAATGCGCCCCAACCCATGGTTGAATCCCCAACCTCCTGCACGCTAACCCAACACTCTATGCACTGCACCTTTTTCATTTTTTTCATTTTGTTCGTTGCTGATCGTTGTGTTTGGTCGTTTCGGAAATCACATAACATCGGTTCAAATTCGTTGTTGGGCCCTTCATTCAGTTTTTTTTTTTTTTTTTTTTTTTTTCATTACAAAGGCAAACCAGCTCTCTCACCGAACACGCTGAACTACTGTGCCGGCACATGAAGTGCTCAGCACAAGTAACATGTACTGTTAGAGGTAGTTACTAGACATGTGGCTATAGTGTTGCCAGATTGCCACTCTTTAACGTCCTTTTTCTGCCGGATGTACTCCCCGGACGAAATTTTGTGAGAGACTCTTTTTATCCCTGATATGTGAGGAGTCGCGCTGCAAACGTGCTGTATAAATGGGCTCTTTTGTTCTCCTCATTGTGGTCTGTTTAGGTAAGACAGCAAGGCATTTTTAAATCATCAGACAAGTTTTTAAAATGATCAGTTTATTTTGACCTTTCATGAATCAGTAGTTAAGAGAACTACTTCATACTGTTACTTACCACGCAGTGTCCAAACACACGAGAAATTTGGTGTATTCTGCAGTTTTGTAATTGTTTTCTGTAGAAGAATCTCCTCCATCAACCCGACCTGGTACGGATCCCACACTGATGAGCAATACTCAAGTATAGGTCGAACGAGTGTTTTGTAAGCCACCTCCTTTGTTGATGGACTACATTTTGTAAGGACTCTCCCAATGAATCTCAACCTGGTACCCACCTTACCAACAATTAATTTTATATGATCATTCCACTTCAAATAGTTCCACACACATACTCCCAGATATTTCACAGAAGTAACTGCTACCAGTGTTTGTTCCGCTATCATATAATCATACAATAAAGGATCCTTCTTTCAATGTATTCGCAATACATTACATCTGTCTATGTTAAGGGTCAGTTGCCCCTCCCTGCACCAAGTGCCTATCCGCTGTAAATCTTCCTCCATTTCGCTGCAATTTTCTAATGCTGCAACTTCTCTGTATACTACAGCATCATCCGCAAAAAGCCGCATGCAACTTCCGACACTATCTACTAGGTCATTTATATATATTGTGAAAAGCAATGGTCCCATAACACTCCCCTGTGGCACGCCAGAGGTTACTTTAACGTCTGTAGACGTCTCTCCATTGAGAACAACATGCTGTGTTCTATTTGCTAAAAACTCTTCAATCCAGCCACAGAGCTGGTCTGATATTCCGTAGGCTCTTACTTTGTTTATCAGGCGACAGTGCGGAACTGTATCGAACGCCTTCCTGAAGTCAAGGAAAATAGCATCTACCTGGGAGCCTGTATCTAATATTTTCTGGGTCTCATGAACAAATAAAGCTAGTTGGGTCCCACACGATCGCTGTTTCCGGAATTCATGTTGATTCCTACAGAGTAGACTCTGGGTTTCCAGAAACGACATGATACGCGAGCAAAAAACATGTTCTAAAATTCTACAATAGATCGACGTCAGAGATATAGGTCTATAGTTTTGCGCATCTGCTCGACGACCCTTCTTTAAAACTGGAACTACCTGTGCTCTTTTCCAATCATTTGGAACCTTCCGTTCCTCTAGAGACTTGCGGTACACGGCCGTTAGAAGGGGGGCAAATTATTTCGCGTACTCTGTGTAGAGTCGAACTGGTATCCCGTTAGGTCCAGTGGACTTTCCTCTGTTGAGTGATTCCAGTTGCTTTTCTATTCCTTGGACACTTATTTCGATGTCAGCCATTTTTTCGTTCGTGCGAGGATTTAGAGAAGGAACTGCAGTGCTGTCTTCCTCTGTGAAACAGCTTTGGAAAAAGTGTTTAGTATTTCAACTTTACGCTTGTCATCCTCTGTTTCAATGCCATCATCATCGCAGAGTGTCTGGATATGCTGTTTGGATCCACTTACTGATTTAACGTAAGACCACAACTTCCTAGGATTTTCAGCCAAGTCGGTACATAGAATTTTACTTTCGTATTCACTGAACGCTTCACGCATTGCCCTCCTTACGCTAACTTTGACATCGTTTAGCTTCTGTTTGTCTGAGGTTTTGGCTGCGTTTAAACTTGCAGTAAAGCTCTCTTTGGTTCCGCAGTAGTTTCCTAACTTTTTTGTTGAACCACGCTGGTTCTTTCCCGTCCCTCACAGTTTTACTAGGCACATACCTGTCTAAAACGCATTTTACGATTACCTTGAACTTTTTCCATAAACACTGAACATTGTCAGGGTCGGAACAGAAATTTTCGTTTTGATCTGTTAGGTAGTCTGAAATCTGCTTCCTATTACTCTCGCTAAACAGATAAATCTTCCTCCCTTTCTTTTATATTCCTATTTACTTCCATATTCAGGGATGCTGCAACGGCCTTATGATCACTGATTCCCTGTTCTGCGCTTACAGAGTCGAAGAGTTCGGGTCTGTTTGTTATCAGTAGGTCCAAGATGTTATCGCCACGAGTCGGTTCTCTGTTTAATTGCTCGAGGTAATTTTCGGATAGTGCACTCAGTATAATGTCACTGGACGTGTATCTGTGCCACTGACAGCGTGTGCAGGCGCTGTCAGCAGCTCATTTTACCCGCGTAGGTACTCTCCTGCGATTGGTTTATTCAATAAATTGTAAACCCTAGTTTTAGTGCAACGGTGCTGTTCACAGATGAGGCGTCTTTTCATCGAGATCAGACTGTAAATTTCCACAATCGGCACGTATGGACAGACGTCTGTCTTCACGAAACTGTTGAAGCAAGTCGTCAACACAGATTTTCTGTCAGTGTTTGGGCCGACGTTGTTCGTGACTGTTTGGTACGGTCTAAATTTTTTCCACCCAGGCTCAACGGACAAAGTTACCATAATTTCGCAGAGAATGTTGTACCTGATCTGTTAGCAGATGTGACTTTAGCTGTGCAACGAAACATTATGGAGCATCTCCTCATTTTAGTGTTGGTCGGCCTCTACATAACGTCTTTCGTTGGATAGGTAGAGATGGACAGTTGCCTGGACTCCACGCTCTCCAGACCTAAGCCCCATCGAATTTTATTTGTAGTGACATTTGAAACCTCTGGTATATGGAACCACAGTAGAAGACGTTCAAGAGCCTCTGTGCCCATATTATGGAAGGCTGAAGGACCGTATGCAATATTCCAGCGGTACATCAACGGGTCCGAGATTCACTATGACAATGCATCAGGGGCATATTGAACATCTCCTGTGAATTGCATGTAGTATGGTCGTTCGTTCTGTCCATTTGTGTTTCCCGTCTTAATGAGTAGTAATACGGAAACAAAGTGTTTCCAGACTTATGTTCAAACAAAAACAATTTCATCACGTACATGTGAGGAATGAGTTCCGGCGTAACCACAAGCGCCGGCATCAGGATGAAGAACGCAGGAGCAGAGAAAGCTGTGAGAGGACGTCGAGCTCGCTGACTAGGACCGCACCACGACGGGAGCGGCCTCTACAAGAGGAGAATACAAGCGCCGCTGCTGCCAGCCTCGGCCGCGCAGTAGCAGCACAGCAGCAGAGTCGCCGCACCAACTGTTGTACTGAGACAAGTGCCACGTATCAATAGCTTACACGCACATTCTATAAAGCATGTAGCCCATCGCCTGCGACACGTACTTGTAATATAGAGTTAAGTAGTGTCAATCTTCTTTATTGTAATAAAAACTATTAATGTGATTTTCTTGAATTGTTGTACAAACCACAGCAGCACCCCATCTCCAGGCCACAAGTGGCCCACCAGGACCATCCGACCGCCGTGTCATCCTCAGCTGAGGATGCAGACAGGAGGGGCGTGTGGTCAGCACACCGCTCTCCCGCTCGTTATGATGGTTTTCTCTGAGCGGAGCCGCTGCTATTCGGTCGAGTAGCTCCACAGTTGGCATCACGAGGCTGAGTGCACCCCGAAAAATGGCAACAGCGCACGGCGGCCCGGCCGAGAGCGCTTAACTTCGGTGATCTGACGAGAACCGGCGTATCCACTGCGGCAAAACCGTTGCCGAATTGTTGTGTAGCAATCCGAGAAAGCAGCATCCTTTGGGCATCCCATAAGAGACGAGTTGGCAGGACAACACATAATGTGTCCTGTGATTTGTGCTACGCATTTTTGTTACACCCTGTACGATCCAATGCATAAAAACTTTGTCTCAATAGTGGTCGAAGATGAGTCTTTCTGCGAAGTCATTTGGACGCAATTAATTGGCTGAAATGCACTCTAGTTAGTCATTGGATGTTTTTTACCAGCCATCCGATTCCGCCGTAATAGCAGTAGAATGATCAAAGAAAGTGTATGCACAGTAGCGCAAATATTATTCGGAACCGTATTTACTCTACAATGTACACATTCATTGTAGGTGGTATGGGCAGAGAGTCTTAGGAACTACACTGCGCAACACGATTAGAAGTTTACTTTTTCGGAACTCCGTAAATGTTTCTGACGGCAATGTATATGCTTGAAATGTTGCTCAAAGGTGCCTACAATCTTCCTCTGTAGTGGTGCAGAAGTGAGGCGCCCTCCGAAGTCTCCTTCTGGCTCGGCGACGCTTCCAACAGCGAGGTATCGACACGGGCGAAAGAACGGCCAGATCTCAGCAGAAGTTCACGTAACTTGCAAAGTGGGTTAATTATGTCACACCGGCGCCAAACTCCACCACAACGCTTTCCAACGCAGCCATGGGCGTGTCACAAGATGAGAAAGACGTCACAGCCCGTAAACACTTACGGCTCTCGGACTGACGTTGGGGCCGGGTGTGCCTTCGTCATCGACACCCGTGTCTTTCGATATCGGCTTCCGGCACACTGCTCGGCATTTACAGCAGAGCTCTTCGGCCTGTATCGGGCAACGGAGTACATCCGGCGACACAGACTTTTCAGTTGTGTGCTCTGCTCACACACTCTCAGCGCCCTTCAAAGTCTACGTGCGCTGTACACCAGCCATGCCTTAGCGCAGCAGGTCCAGGAATAATGTCACTTGCTCACTTGGCCACATCGGTCTGCCAGCAAACGAGGCTGCTGACGCTGCTGCCAAAGCTGCAGTCCTCGTACTGTACCTTAGCCTGCTAGTTACTGTATTCCCTCCGATGATATCTGTGTTGCCGTCTGTCAGGAGGTGGTGTCCCTTTGACAGCTCCAATCGTCCTCCCTTCACGGGAAAAAGCTCCGGCTTATTAAGCCTCTCCCAGCGGCTTCGACGGCCTTCTCTCGGCCCTCCCACCGGGAGGAGGTCATTTTAACTAGGCTGAGTATTGGGCACTGACTTTTTAGCCATCGTCATTGGATAAGTGGCGCTACCCGACCACTTTGTACAGATTGTGCCCAAGTTTTGAACGCCATTTCCTGACGGAATCCTCATTTTTTAAGCGTTTACGTTCCCGCTTGGGTTTGCCTTCTGAGTGATCGGCCGTTTTAGCCAATGACGCGCTGGCTGGTGACCGCGTTTTACTTTTTGTCTGCCAAAGCAATATGGTGAACGCCACTTAATTTTCAGTTTTTCGACGTCCGTTTCTGTGTGGAGTCTTTTTTAGCCATTTCTCCACGTCCACGTTTTAGCTGTCTTCTCTTATGTCGTTTTTTAACTCCTCTTTGTCTTCGTGTTCTAAAGTTCTGACCTGGGCGCGTATGACCCCAGTTGTTTTTTACTCCCTAAAACAAAACAAAACCACAAACCAAAACATATCGCCCCCTCTTTTTGGGCCCCTGCGATGGAGGTCTGAACCGCGACAGCCAGCGTTGAAATCACGCGATTTTCTTATGACCGATCCAGGGAAACATTTCAGACACGCTGCTGCTTAGAATGGAAAGCAGAAGACCTCAGGAGGGTAGCACAAAGGGCGTCAATGAATCCACCCCTTTCCCTGGGCTGTTGTTTTCTACACATTTCGCAGTCGAAAACGACAGCTAGATATTCTTTACTACCTGTGACAGTGCTGACGCACTCGGACGTTTCAATCCTTCTGCATGGACACTGTAACGCTGCAAGTGGTTCCATTAAACGCAATCGCACCCCTTTTTTAGGTCAGTTCTACCGCTATTTTCTCTCTTGTGTACAGGGTGGACCCACATTCGACGATATTCGAACGTGATCCGAAGCAGCCAAGAGCTTTTTATGCTGATGTTTGACATGCGCCTCTGGTGTACTCACACAGAGGTGTGACATTCATACAGCTGAAGATAAGACGGTAAAGCATCCCTCCAAGACCCCGCAGTTTTACAAAACCGTCGGTGGCACCTGCGCACATTTAGTGAAAATTTTAAAAATGCATCTTCATCGAGAACATTTGTGATGCAGTTTGAGGCGTCTATAGGTAGGCAACCGTTTGATACAGCTCTGAGTACAGTGGTAACACCGATGCCAGAAGTTAAGCGCTGTCGGGCTAGGCTAGCACTTGGATGGGTGACCATCCGGTCTGCCGAGCGCTTTTGGCAAGCGTGGTCCACTCAGCCCTTCTGAGCCAAACTGAGGAGATACTTGACTGAGAAGTAGAGGCTCCGGTCTCGTAAACTGACATGCGGCCGGGAGAGCGGTGTGCTGACCACATGCCCCTCCGCATCTGCATTCAGTGACGCCTGTGGGCTGAGAATGACACGGCGGCCGGTCGGTACCGTTGGGCCCTAAAGGTCTGTTCGGACAGAGTTTCTCTCCAAAGGCTCATTTCTGATTATTCAATATATGTAGGCGGGCAGCTTTGAGCGTTTTAACGAAATGGTGGCTTTTGGAGGGACCCTCCGTCATTTTATTCTCACATGTGTCGATTTCATACCCCTCTGTCATCTTACCACAGGAGGGCGCGAATGGGTAGAACTGAAACAGTATAACAACCGTTTGCTTCTTCGTATGACGTTCGAGTTTGATGAATCGTTTCCAACAGTCCCTATTGGCTCCATCCTGGACACAAGAGCGAAAATGACGGTGCTACTGCAGTCCGAAAGGGTGCGATCAGGCCTTAGGGGACGCAGCTCCACAATGTCCATACAGAAGGACTGAAACGTCCGAGTGTGTCAGTAGCGTAGAAGTTTGTCGAGAATATCTAGCTGTAGTTTTCGACCGCGAAATGTGTGGGAATTAACGTCCCGAGGAAAGGGGCGGGTTCATTGATGTCCTTTGTGCCACTCCTTGAGGTCTTTTCTTTTCGATTCTGAACGGCGGTGTGTCTGAACCGTTTTGCTCGGCCACTCTTTAGAAAATCGCGTGATTTCAACATTGGACGCCGCGGCTCTGACCTCCATCTCAGGCGCACCAAAAGAAGGGGTTAATTCGGGATAAGACCAGCCGTTACGACCTTCCTACTGCGTGACGCTTCGGCGGTGGCGTTGGACAGAATTGTGGCGAAATTTTGTCCCAGTGTGTCGTCATTAGCCCCCTTTACGCGTCACAGGTCACACGAATATTCAAGAAAGGTAGTAGGAGTAATGCAGTTAATTACAGGCCCGTATCATTAACATCGATATGCAGCAGGATTTTGGAATGTATATTGTGTTCGAACATTATGAATTACCGCGAAGTAAACAGTGTATTGACACATAGTCAACACGGATTTAGAAAACATCGTTCTTTTGAAACACAGCTAGCTCTTTCGTCGCACGAAGTGTTGAGTGCTTTTGTCAAGGGATTTCAAATTGATTCCGTACTTCTGGATTAAAAAAAAATGGTTCAAATGGCTCTGAGCACTATGGGACTTAACTGCTGAGGTCATCAGTCCCCTAGAACGTATAACTAATTAAACCTAACTAACCTAAGGACATCACAGACATCCATGCCCGAGGCAGGTTTCGAACCTGCGACCGTAGCGGTCGGTCGGTTCCGGACTGGAGCGCCAAGAATCGCTCGGCCACCCCGGCCGGCTTCTGGATTTCCTTTGCTGTTCCTTATCTATATAAACCATTTGGGAGTTAATGTCAGCAGCCGTCTTAGGTTGTTTGCAGATGACGCTGTCGTTTATCGACTACTAAACGCATCAGAAAATCAATACAAGTTGCGTAACGGTTTGGAAAATAAATATGTATGGTGCGAAAATTGGCAGTTGACACTAAATGAACCGGCCGGAGTGGCCGAGCGGTTCTGGGCGCTACAGTCTGGAACCGCGCGACCGCTACAGTCGCAGGTTCGAATCCTGCCTCGGGCATGGATGTGTGTGATGTCCTTAGGTTAGTTAGGTTTAAGTAGTTCTAAGTTCTAGGGGACTGATGACCTCAGACATTAAGTCCCGTAGTGCTCAGAGCCATTTGAACCATTTTTTTACACTAAATGACGAAAAGTGTGAGGTCATCACATGAGTGCTAAAAGGAATCCTTTAAACTTCGGTTACACAATAAATCAGTCTAATCTAAAGGCCGTAAATTCAAGTAAATACCTAGGTATTACAATTATGTACAACTTAAATTGAAACTAATACATAGAATATGTTGTGGGGAAGGCTAGCCAAAGACTACGTTTTATTGGCAGGACACTTACGAAATGTAACAGATCTACTAAGGAGACTGGCTACACTACGCTTCTCCGTCCTCTTTTAGAATACTGCTGCGCGGTGTGAGATCGTTACCAGATAGGGTTGACAGAGTACATTGAAAAAGTTCAGAGAAAGGCAGCAAATTTTGTAGTATCGCGAAATATGAGAGAGAGTGTCACTGAAATGATACAGGATTTAGACTGGCCGTAATTAAAGCACAGGCGTTTTACGTTGTGGAGTAATCTTCTCACGAAATTTAAATCACCAACTTTCTCCGCCGAATGCGAAAATATTTTGTTGACGCCGACCTACATAAAGAGGAACGATCCCCATGGTAAAATGAGCTCGTACGGAAGGATATAGGTGTTCACTGTTTCCGCACGCTATACGAGATTGGAATAATAGAGAATTGTGAAGGTGGTTCGATGAACCCTCTGCCATGCACTTAAATGTTATTTACAGAGTATCCGTGTAGTTGTAGATGAGGTCTGTCTTTTTCTTCGCCTGTGTTGACAGCCTGCTGTTGAAAGCGTCGTGCAGGTCGAGGGCAATATCGCAGGGATCGACGCTTCTCCACCATTACTGAGGAAGGCTGTAGGCACCTCTGGGCCACATTTGAAACTTATGCGCTGCAGTCGGAGACAGTTACGAGGTTCCGTAAAAGCGGTCCTTTAATTCTGTTGCGCAGTGTAGTGATTGAATACGTTTTGTGAGCCGGCTGGAGTGGTCGAGCAGTTCTAGGCGCTACAGTCCGGAAAGGCGCGACCGCTACGGTCGCAGGTTCGAATCCTGCCTCGGGCATGGATGTGTGTGTCGTCCTTAGGCTAGTTAGTTTAAGTAGTTCTAAGTTCTAGGGGACTGATGACCTCAGATGTTAAGTCCCATAGTGCTCAGAGCCATTGGAACCATTTTGAATTTTTTGTGAAGACTGTCTTCATCAGCTACAACCCAGCCGCGTGGAGTGGCCGCGCGGTTTGAGGCGCCATGTCACGGATTGCGCAGCCCCTGCTGCCGGAGGTTCGAGTCCTCTCCCTTGTTCTTAATTCGTAGAACAAGTTAGTTTAAGTAGTGTGTAAGTCTAGGGACCGATGACCTCAGCAGTTTGGTCCCTTAGGAAATCAGACATTTCTACAACCCACACGCAGTGAAATTATTTTAGGCCTTGCAATTACGGACAGGCCTGAGCTTAACGTCAGTGTAAGTTTAGAAATAGAGATTAGTGATAATGATGTCAACATAGCTTTGATTGTTATCGAAGTTCGTAAACTCAACAGAAAGACTGGGGTACAAATTATGCTGGAAAGACCAGGTAAGCGGCAATTAGCTCCCTACTTAAATAGTGGATAGACAACATTTAGTTCAAATATTATTGAACGATACGAGTTATTGCAAGTTTTAAACTCACTGTAGATAACACTCTGGAGTATTATTTGCCTAGTAAATATATCAAGGGCGGGAAACAAAGCTCAATCCTGGTTTTATGAGAAAATTCGGAAAATACTGAAGAAGCAGAGATTGTTGAACTCTCGGTTCAGTAAAGGAGGTGCAAATGTCGACCGGCAAAAGTTAGAAAGAAATTTATGGATCTTGAAAAAGATCGAAGCGTGAAGCGTACAAAATCTTCCGCTGTCACACGTTAGCGAAAGATCTCGCCGAGAATTCGAGAAAATTCTCGACCTATATACACCAAATGGGTCGCAGTCAGTCACTCGTCGACTAGTTTCGTGTGGCAGTCAAAGACAATGAAAGGAAAGGAGAAGCTGCAAGTGTCGAGTTCAAAAACAAAATCACATACCCGAGTATAAAAAGATCACATAGCCGGGTCATTGAGATGTACCGTCGTTAGGCCATTGCACCCACTCACGTCTGTTGGCAGCGGCGGAGTGTGGGGGGAAGGTGGGTGGGGGGTTGACTGGAAGCGATGCCACCCCCGGCCGTCTGTACCCGGGGTGGCCTGCTTTTGTCAAGGGCCTCGTGATCTGGAGACCCCCCCCCCCCCCCCAGGACAGAGCTGGTTCTAATAAAATCTCAAACAAGGCCAAAACGTGTTCGGTAATTAAGAGGCAGTCTGCAGTTTGGGGCTGCATTATCAGCCTATTGCGCTTCAGAATTTTTAGATTTGCATGAAATCTAAAAAATACCGAACGATAAGCATTAGCTGATAGAAAACGACTCTATGCCGCCATCGTTCATTCCGCGTAAGGCACGGAAAGGTAAGAGAAATTAGCACTCCTACAGAGGTGTAAACAGTCGTCTTTCCCTCACTTTATTGAAAAGAGGAACAGGAAAGGAAATTAGTTCTAGTGGTGCGAGGTAGCCTCTGCCATGCACCACACGGTGGCTCGCACTATACGTATATAGATGTAGGTGTACATCTACATCTGCATCTACATCTACATCAGTACTCTCCTAATCACACTTAAGTGCCTGACAGACAGTTCATCGAACTACCTTCACAATAACTCTCTGTTATCCCCGTCTCGAACAGCGCATGGGAAAAAACGAGCTCTGATTTTCCATATTTCAATATGATGATCGTTTCTCCCTGTATAGGTCGGCGTCAACAAGATGTTTTCACATTCGGAGGAGAAAGTTGATGATTGAAATCTCGTAAGAAGATTCCTCCACAACGAAAAACGGCTTTGTTTTAATGACGTCCATCCTAGATCCTGTATCATGTCCGCGACACTCTCTCCCGTATTTCTTGATAATACAAAACGTGCTGCTCTCCTCTGAACTTCCTCGGTGTACTCCGTTAATCCTATCTGGTAAGGATCCCGCACCGCGCAGTACTAGTCCAAAAGAGAACGGACAAGCATAATATAGGCAGTCTCTTTAGTAGATCTGTTGCATCTTCTAAGCGTTCTGCCAGTAAAACACAATCTTTGGTTTGCTTTCCCCACAACGTTGGCCGGACTCTCTGGTCCAGCGGTTCTAGGTGCTTCAGTCCAGAACCACACGGCTGCTACGGTCGCAGATTCGAATCCTGCCTTGGGCATGGATGTTTGTGATGTCCTTAGGTTAGTAAGGTTTAAGTAGTTCTACGTCTAGGGGACTGATGACCTCAGATGTTAAGTCCCACAGTGCTTAGAGCCATTTCGAACCCACCACGTTTTCTATGTGTTCTTTCCAGTTTAAGGGACCACACAGTGGTTCAGGTCGAGAAAACTCGATTTTCGGTTTTCATCATATTTCGATAGATTAAGGTTTTCTTTAAGTACTCTGAAAACTATTTTGCTGAAAAAAGTTTTTTTTTGAGCGTTTAAAGAGCATTTTCCTGCCACGTGTGTTTATATGCCACACCCACTTTTTTATCACCCACTTTTCTATCACCCACTTTTCTGCATATATTTTAGATCTTTACATCCTCTACATTGCAAGTTAGGGATTTTTTTTTTACTCCCAAGTGTGTTGGCTATCCTCGGAATGCAACGGTCGGTATTCTTTTGTATCTGCTTTCACACAGACGGTTACTTTTGTTCAAGTGTGATTGCGAGTAGTTGTTGTACTTACGTTTGCAGTACTTTTTCACGTGTGTTTTGTAGTGTTTATTGAAGATGACAAAACGTAAAGGCATTTTCAAGAAACGACAATTTAGAGGAAAGAATTTAGAAAGCTTTCTATACAAGAGGTTATGTCGCCTGACAACGATGTTTCTAATTGTATTTCTTCAACAAGTGCATCATGAAAGAATCTCTCACCATTTGAAGCATTTGAAGAGAGTTACAACGAATTTACTGTAAGTGACAAGGAGTGCAGTAACATTATCATTAATTTGAGAATATGATCAGATATAATTTCTAAATTTGTACAATGTAGACAGTGTGGTGAGTCACAGAGTGTGAAAATTTGGCCGGCCACGGTGGCCGAGCGGTTCTAGGCACTTCAGTGCGGAACCGCGCGACTGCTACAGTCGCAGGTTAGAATCCTTCCTGGGGCATGGATGTGTGTGATGTGGTTAGGTTAGCTAGGTTTAAGTAGTTCTGAGTTCTAGAGGAGTGGTGACCTCAGATGTTAAGTCCCGTAGTGCTCAGAGTCATTTGAAGCCAATTAATCCTGGTGCAAGTTTGATCACTGGGCTGCAACATTGCGCTAAAATGAGGATAGCCGATGCAGACAGGTCTGCATGTAATATGGCCAAGAAAACTGGACAAACATCCAGGAAGGTGAAAAAGAAGCTGGAAGACCTGCTAGAGGCCAAAGAAAAAAAAGAGGCATTCACCAAAAGCGTAGGGCACAAAGAGAGCGTCAAACGAAGGAATCTGAGTATAGAAAATACAGGTCGCAGTTAAATATTTAAGGCGGTACGGCAGCATGGAAACGGTGGTCAGTTAGAACATTCTCTATACATACTACTGTTAATTAAGTGGTGGCTCATTTTTCACTCATTTTCACTTTTTTTTAAATATACTCAAACAAGAAACATGGGCATGTGATTGTCCTCATTTCTGAACAAGTACTGTCTCGTTCGTCAGCTAAATGCGATACACGTGTTTGTGACGCTTCAAATTTATCTTGTTCTCGTCGTGACGACTGGTTAGTGCAAACATTCTGTTTACGTATACATTTTCTGTAAAATACCTATCATTTTGAACAAGGGCCTCAGTGTGGCAGATTTCAATTACGTTCCCGTAGCGCTGAAAATATGCATTTACGACTCTTAGTTGCCATACACGCATTCCTATGTTTCATGCTGTCCTTCCGCCCTGCATTTTTGTTTCTCCACGCCCTGTATAACGGTGCTGGATGGCAAACCTCGCTCAAACAGCACTGTTTAAATTAGTCGCTTCATACGTTCGTTACACATACGTCACTGAATGACACCCAGCCAGGTCGTCCGCCTATATTCCGCCACGTCACTGGAAAGCCAGCACGCGGTTCACAAAACCACGAAACCAGCACCAGATTCGCATAGTGACACTGTACTGGTGGTAACCACATTCGGACATTAATCGCAATTGCAGATCGTTGTAATATAGAAGCCGACTTTATCTTTCCGTTAATTCTCCGTCTACCGCAGACCACAGAGCTCTGTCGCTGCATCAGCGGTCGATTGTTGCTGCTGGCGCCACGGGATGATGTCAGTTACATTCAGAGTTTCTCCCGAGTAACTGGGAATGAAAACAGAAAGAAGTAACGAATGAGGCAACTCGGAATCAAACAGTACGTTTCTGGGAGTTTGATGCGATGACAATTTTGAATGATAACTTTGGTGATGCGACTGCGTTACCAGCAATTACAGAAACCCAGGTTTTAAGTTGGGCCCTCCACAGACAAACTCACTATAGTTATCGTCCGTGCCAAGTTTCATTTTAAACACAACGGAATTGTACTATTTCCAATGAACTACACATAACTGAGCCTGTAATTCATGACCAAGTTGACTATTACTACTACTACTACTCTCGTATTTTATTATTTTTTTTAGGTAAAGAATTAGCACAATGCTCACACGACAAAGCAGTCTTGCGTCCATCATGCAATCACCCTGGAAACAATTCCTCCAGAAAGAGCATTTCTTTTTCCGACACAGGAATGATTTTACAGTTACCTTTGCATGTAATTCATACTTTACTGTATAAACTGAATATTTAGTAAAAGGGCGAACCGAGTTAAGTACTGCATAGTGTGAATGAATGCTGCGATTTTCCAACAAAGAACAACGGGCACAAAATACTGAGACTCGGCTACAGATATCTGCCGTCACCGAGCTGCAGTAGCAGCTGAGTCATTCGTGAAATCTTAATGGCGGCCACGGCTGCCGAGGCTCGTCCACGGATGCAGCAGCAGCCCACAGTGTGGAGTGACGTCACAAGGCACCGCATCTCCAACACAACGCACGACGTGTGTTACTATATCTTATCACTTATTTCTCTTTATCGGGCATTTCCATATTTACTCACCTCTGAACTCCAGTATATTTTCTCGGTATGAATACAATCAATTTAAACGCTCTGTATAATACTTTTTTACGAGCGGCACGATTATTAACAATTTTTGTCGGGAACTTGTTCGTTATTTACTGTATTTCCTCATTCTAAACCCAGCGTCAAACAAGTTGCGTGCACCTCTGACACTTGGCCCGCCTTTACAAGGTACATCTCTAGTAGTATTAGGTGCTTAACACGTCTGTATGATTTGCGTGCAAAACTTGATCTTCCACGAAAAAGGCAGACGTCATTTCGCGTCTGCTGCCAGTTGTAAGATGCATTCCAGTAACGTGTCCCACTCACTGACCAGTTACGCCGATTTTAATCTGTCCACCCGGTGCCATATCGCCGCCCACAGATTTCTGGATAGTCCTGCTACGTAACAGAACTTATCCGCTCTTTGCCTCCCGCTGCTGTCGATGTAGTTCAGATTTTCCGTTTCAAGATCCGCCATACAGTAGATCGCTCGTAACACGCGGTCCGCGACCGCTTTCTGTATAGACTGCCGCCGGTTGTTAATTTGGCTCTTTCTCCATTCAGATGATCCATCTTCCAGCGTCGCACCTAACTGCTTATGCCTCTTGTTACTCCATGCTACGAATTGTGACGTTTTACTGAACAACTAAAGAAAAATTAATGCCACGTATTATTTTGAGTAGTTGAAAAGTACACTTCGTAGGCATTATACTTGCACCTCACATTGAAATCAATTTTTTTTCCTCTCAGGAAAAAGAAAAGATGTTCCGGGGAGTGTTGGAATGTGACGAAAAAAACAGTATTTATTTCCATTCTTTGCAAAAGAAATACGAAATATAAACTTATTTTATATTTTAATATGCTACTACTTATTTGACAGCGCTGAGCAACGCTTCGCTCGAGAACGAAAACAGTCTGAAATTTATTCTACGACTCCTGACTGCGTTATACGATATTCTCTGGTGCTGTGTGGAGGCGAATTTGGAACCGCAGGCACCTGTTTCTCTGGTGTGGCGGTCTTGTCCGCTCACAGTTATCTCATTTTATCTTCTGTCATACATATAGGCTACAGCCCTCCCTCGTTGCCCACTACAAGAGATTTCGATGTACGGATGTTCTGTTTTTATTTCTTGGAAGTGCGTGATTCGCAGCCGAATCAGCGGTATACGCTGCGATGGCGCCCCGTGTTGCAGAGGAAGGTAACTGCGAAAGGAGTTACAGAGGACGCAGTGTAGTCGATGGCCGACAGATGGCAGCATGCGACTTGCCGTGTTAAGCTTTGATATAGGGAATATGACGGTGAAACGGAATACACAGCGCGAAAAAGATGTCTACGGGCTCCATTGTGTCTAATATGGACACTGAAATTCTGATACGTTTTTATAGTAAATTATAAATGTCGAACGGAGGAGAATGTTTAGCGTAAAAATAAAATATTTGAATCTCTTGTGTTTCCGTTTCGAGAAAGTAACGGTATGTTAATAATCGCTTCCATTCTGTCAAACAAAATATAAACGTTATTTAACAGTTCTACACACGGCTAACGAATGTGCTTTCCATAAACCGAACTGCCCTACCGCTTCTGGTTCGTCATGTAAACGCTATCATATCGACTCCCGAAACATGGTCACCGATGCCGGATTTCTTGCTGTATTTTGAAGGAAAAAAACACTACCACAGCATTCCATCATTTTACGGTTTTAAGCACTTTCATTTTATCGAAGAATTGAGACTGCGGTCAGCACCCTGGTCATGTCTGATAATGTGTGACAGTGCAGGATGACAAAACCCCGCCCAACCGCCACTGCTTACATTTGCGTTTTCTCACACACGTCAGTGACTGACTACCAAAAGGGACGCCACTCGAACGCCAGCACGGGTTCCACAAAATCGTAAAACCAGCGTCGCATTCGCATAATGACACGGTACTGGCGTTGGGCACTTTTAATCGCGGTTGCAGATCGTAGAAAGACAGAAGCTGAGTTTATTTTTCCGTTAATTCTGCGTCTGCTGCAGCCCACAGAGCTTTGTCGCTGCCCCAGCGACCTATTGTTGGTGCTGGCGCTCCAAAATGTCGGCAGTTTATAACTTGCTCGCGAACAATGCCGGTTTTAAGGAGGAAATGAAAACGGAAAAAAATTATAGTATATGCACAACCACCACTCAAAGTTTACATTTTTCGGCGTTAAAAATAAACCTTTAAACGATAAACAGCGCCGGTGGGGCACACATAACTGTACGTAGTCCATATAAACCCTCATTTACAGTCAGGCCTTTCACACACAAACTCGCAAAAGTTATCGTTCTGTCCAATCGAAATTACGCATCGTATTCTTCAATGAAAAATGCTACTCACTTCCACTAATCACCTGTGGCGTCATTCTTGCGTGACACTTCCACCTCCCTATAGCAAACGATTGTCTGCTATATTAAACACTGTCCGCATATAAAAGCATTTCAATATTTTCGCAATAGTAATTGACGAGCTACAAAGATTTATCGTCTTGTTACTGCTTAATTATCATGTCGGCATTCACAAACGTTATGTGAGCTTCGAGCACCGGTTTGTTAACAAGGATTGACAATGTTTTCTCGCTCTGCAACAGCGGCTGAAACTCGTATGCAGACGTAGAAGCCGAATCGCAAAAGTCGTCGTTCGTTCCAACAGAAACTATCTATATGATACTGGTCGCTAGAAAATGAAATTAACTTATATAAGCGAGACTAATTTCCATAGCCGTTGTCTTCGCAAAGCTGAATGTTTCGTAAACTCATCATCATAATTAGTTCAGAAGCTTTCGTTTCTTCAGCAATACGTAGATGAACAATTACAGACTTGGAACCGTGCCGAAACTTTCGTTACAAATGGGAACGGAGTGTATCGCAGCGACATTGCTCAGACACTCGCTTTCGGCGTTGTTCGCCGGATTAGCCGCGAATAACAAACCGAGGTTCGGGCGAATCTCTCCGTCGCCTCTTTGTGGCTGGCTCTGAGCACTATGGGACTTAACATCTGTGGTCATCAGTCCCCTAGAACTTAGAACTACTTAAACCTAACTAACCTAACGACATCACACACATCCATGCCCGAGGCAGGATTCGAACCTGCGTCCGTAGCAGTCGCGCGGTTCCGGACTGAGCGCCTAGAACCGCGAGACCACCGCGGCCGGCACCTCTTTGTGGATCAGCCGACTACAGCCGTGCTGGAAAACAAGGTGTCGATGTCTGCGACGCTGCTTCCACCACGGGTTAAAAGTTATCAAGTCTAGGAGAGTCTCTGCAGCTTCCCAACGCTAAGGCAGCAGCCGCCGTGGCGGTACAAGTTACTGCTGTACACTCTCGTCTCTGCGGCCTGTCTTCTCACGGAGCAGATGTTCCTTGGTTTTACCTGAATATAAATAACGTAAATAATGTTTCCACAACACTACGGCGAATATTTACATTTATTACTAACTGTTTTCTCGCAATGTCGTGCAAAGCATATTCAGGTTTCCTAATACCCTTACTGTTTTCACACGTGTTTGTGGCCGCCGGCAATGAAACGCGCCATTAGTAGTGCAGGAAACTCACCGTCGTCAAACCAGCATCGGAGACAAATTTGCTTACCGAGAAAGCAACTTGTGAAGGTTTACATCTATTCTATAGCCGACACAGCTTGGCCTGTTGTTCGCCACACTAACAGAAGACACGTAGCACTCGAAAAAGACCATCGTTTTAGGAAGTTAAGGAATTTCAAGGGCATACTTTTTGTTTGGCTCTAGCTTCAGTACACTCTAAAATCGTCTCAGAGGTGTTTATGCTACCGTCTGCAACTCCGTAGCTTACATATAATTAATCTGGCCTAATGCTGTGTTTTAGGAACTGACTGCTTGAGATGTTTTGCTCAATTTGGCACCTTCCATTTCCACGTGGTGTTGTGACCGTTTACATATTCGGCCACACACTATAAGAGTGTTACAATTGTCGTGATGATAATGGATAGAGAATGAGTTGTTGTTATTATCGTGTGTAGCTCTGCAGTCTCTTTGCGACAGTACTTAATTAAGGCCACGGCAGGCGTTACTTGCTCGTACACCACAGTGACGTCATAACATCCACACTCGCGTCTCATTCATTACGGCTGCCCACTGCCACATATGCTAGCCCTGAAATCGGGTGAGCCCGGCCTTTTTGCTTCTCACTAGAATAACACGGCAACTACTCTAAAAAGAGCCATGCATTTCTGGACAGACGATTTTTTCCATTTAATACAACTTTACTTTTACTACACACTTGGAAAGCGTGTAATCGGCGGATATCTGTCCGATCGTGTTTACTCACTGGGCTACAAGCGCAAAACTTGTACTGCTCACGGCTTTGTGTTCGCCTCGACAAACGGATTACGTGACGTTTGTTGCCAACATGCTGATTTTATTCCTGCAGCGTCTTCATATCTCGAAATTCTACCGTAGTCGGTTCCACATTCTTGGTATATATTAAAACAATCTGGCGATTTATTCGAATGACCACGAATACAAATGTTGTCATTTTTATTTCCTCTTCTTAAACGTACCAGTCGTCGTGGTTCAACAGTGACATCGCAAAGCTGTACCACAGATCGGCGCGATTTGTATATCTACACACTCTCTCGAAGTGATTGCCCAATATGGGACAAACACAACTGCCACGACATTTGCGATGATACAATTGTTCTCCACTATTCGAATCTCCGATCTCTCAGTAATATACTTGCGTAGGGGAGCGTATCTGGTACTCAGTCCGTTTCTGTGAACGTCAAATAGTGGGACAGCTACTATTTATTACATAGAGCAGTCTCTGCAAACGGATCTGCCAATAGCAGTTCCGTCTTATCACGCAACCTCTGCGATATGGATCCTGGAAATGTGCTTATAGCCACAGCCAGCCTCTCGCTTAGTGGCGAGG
This sequence comes from Schistocerca piceifrons, assembly GCF_021461385.2. Lineage (NCBI taxonomy): Eukaryota > Metazoa > Arthropoda > Insecta > Orthoptera > Acrididae > Schistocerca > Schistocerca piceifrons. Next base: position 68,678,289 of record NC_060148.1, on the reverse strand, counting down.
GCTACGGCAAACAGTGGCCGGAGACAAGACACCCCCTTACTCTGTGCACAGCCGTGTGGATGGGTTTGTAGTCTTTGACAAGTTTTGTCGTCGTGCCTAAACGCCTAAAGCTTTTTGGTGAAATGTGTTTGCAACAGAGTCCATCTCGCACTTCTTTCCACAACGAGCGTAATCCTGGTCGCTCAAGAAACCACCTACGAACGCTTCAATGGCCGAGCACGTGACTTTTGAACGTTGCTCTACTTCCAGTCTCCTCTTCACCCTCCACAACATCACGACTGCACTGGCGTCTGCCAGGAAGCCGTACTCTCCACTACTTGTTAATGTCTCCACCGCGTATTACGCAAAGACTGATAAGTCTGCTTCGTGAAGAACATCTGCATTGCAGAGACCACGCGTGTAATAATTATGAAGCCCGGGACATCGACGTTTGCTCACTCTACCAAAGTCGATTACTGTTTAACGTGTAACCACATGATTAAAACTGTTTCCGAAATTTTCCTCCCCTGAATGTTGTTTCCCGTGTAGTTGTCGTCTCTGTCGTACCGTTCATCCTGACTGCTCAGTACAAACATGGAAACTTGCTGCAGGTGCCAGATACCTACATGGAGGACTTGAGGCAAATTTCACGACATTTCAGTACAGTGAAAACCGTAAATAGAATATAGTTCGCCTCTGCCAGGAGAACAAATCGGGGCAACTCGGTCTCGTGGGTTACTGTGTCACAGGTATATATCGAGATACGGAGGGCAGCTGATATCACGCTAGTCATCGGTCTCTGAGTCATCACTTGCACGTCACAGAAACTATAAAATTAATTCGTCTCTATGATAGGAGCAATGCGACCAACGCCAGTAAAAGTTGTGTTTCATTTTCAGTCCATAGGGAACTGGGGAACTGACCAATGGTGCATTGTCTCTCTCGTTCCATTAATACCGACGCTGTAGGGGCTCATAATATGTTGCCCCATATTAATGTGCCAGACGCTTTTCTCACCACATTTATACATTTACTACTTGCTTAAACGTTTCGCATCTTCTTTCACGTACTTGCCGTCTACTAAATTTTATAGTTGTACATCGCTACCAACGCATTCCGTCATTTTGTCGTTTCCAGCACTTTCTATGGAGTCGTGAGAGTTCGACTTTTATTATGTCACTTGCTACGACACGCTTACTTACTTAAGTGGTGACTCATTTTTCATTTACTTTGACCTTTTTAAGACGTCTTCAAGTATTAAACATGGACATGCGATTGTCTTCATTTCTAAGGAAATATTGTGAGGTACGTCGCCTAAGTATGATGAACGTTTATGTGATGTTTTAAAGTTTTCTTGTTCTCATCCTGAAGACTGGTTAGTCCAAAGACTGTGTTCACCCGTACATTTTCTATAAATTACCTTTCATTTTGGGTAAAGAGGTCCGCATGTCAGATTTTAATTACACTCCTGTAGCGCCGAAATTACGCATTTGCGGCTCTTACTTGCGGCACTCAAATTCCTATGATTCGTACTGTCTTCCCGCCCAGCACTTTTCGTCAAATTGTTTTTCCGCACCCTGTATAACATTCCTGGATGGCAAACGTCGCTCAGCCAGCACCGCTTAAATTATTCACTTTTTACAGACGCTACACATATCTCACTGAATGACACCCACGCCGGTCTTCTGCCCACATTGCGTCACGTCGTTGGAAAGCCAGCACGCGACACACAAAATCACGAAACCAGCATCAGATCTGCATAATTACTCTGTACTGATTGTCAGAACATTTAGACGTTAGTCACAAATGCATATAGTAGAAGCTGGATTTATTTTTCTGTTAATTTTCCGTCTCCTGCAACCGACAGAGCTTTGTCGCTGCGTCAGAGACCGATTGTTGCTGCCAACACCGCGGAACGTTGCGAGTTGTGACTCTCCAGCGAGTAATGGCGGTGTTGTGAAATACGCGAAAACGGGAGAAAAATTCAGATGCAAGTGTTCATCATCGAAATGAGAGTGAATCCCTACACGACGCATGTCTACCCACAGCAAGAACTCGCGTAGGTGTGTGTCCTTCCCCACATGTGAATCACACTCCTAGTCGCTGGCCATTTGTACCACTGTAATGAATCCGGACTGTGCTGTTTCGTACTCGGCATTCATGGATGGCCTTCTGTCACAGCTGCCTCCAGCTGATGTTACGCTACACCCCCGAGAAGGAGGCGATTGAGTGAAAAAAATGTCCCGGAAAACATGTAAAGAAATGGTCAAGAAGTACCGTCAAAACGTTTTTATCGAAGCCAAATAACTCACTGATGCTGTTTTATTACGCTCGCGTGGATCACACGGGTCGTGCGGAATATGTCAAGCGGTAACAGGTGGTAGGTATGTAGACTCCACGGTTTTGATGACGTATGATGGATAGGAAAATTGCTCTACATTCAATGCGAAATTTTAATCGTGTACGTAGAATTAACGAATGTGTTGTCAACAGGCATCGCTTATGATGACGTAATTAAAAAGTTGACGGCATCATCTGCTTTGTATCGATGTGAAATTGAAACTCAGTGTGAGAGCCTGTATTACTTCCTGCCTACGTGTCCAGCTGTTCGCCTTATCTTTCTACGAATTGCATTCGTTAAATGGTAACAGATGAAAAAGGATTCGTCGAGGGCCTTTACACACTGCACACGAGAGGAAGACGACCACATTCAAATCAACAATTAATTCACTGAAAAGGCAAAGAAAAGGAAAAATCTTGCGTCAGCGGTATTATTTTGTCGTGTAGCTGGGTAGCGGCTGTCGCGAGAACGAAGGCCACTACAACTTTGGTTTACGGTGGCCGACTGCGTTATATGCTCCTCGCGGGCGTATGTGAAACTGTGCACACACACCACGTTTCGTGTGTTCGGCCGTAGAGATACACATATACACGGAGCATTCATCTATCCTTGCCGTGTTGAGGTTCGAAACCAAATACATTAGACGGTTACATTATCTGCAACTGGAATCCAGTACTGACTTCAACAACTGATCTTTCTGTATTAGTGTCACACATCTACTAACGCAGTTAACCTACTTTTCCAAACCTTCGCGACGTTAATGCGGTAACTATCCTTGTTACGTTTGGCCATGTGGAACGACAGCAAACTTTTGAAACACTGTCCTGTCATCTCTTTATTTTCACAAATGGCGGAATTACAGGAATGCGACGAATTTCTCTTCTTGTTGGACTGTGCCTCATTTAGCTGGCCGCTTCCACAGATTCCGTTGGCGGGAAGCATACAGTTTTCTGGCCACTTCCTTGCGACTGCGTCTCATGTGTGGCATTATTGTTTATGAAGTCACACCCGTGATGTCCTATTTTAATACGGAGTAGAAACCTACGACTTGTGCTTGACCTAGTACAGATGACGTAGCAATTTCGAGATAAGAAGCTTGATGTACCAGAAAACATTGCTTGTATAGTAAATTCGTAATAGTGGGTTAGAGATTAACGTTCTGACGTGTCAAAAATTTTCGCCATTCGTAGAGTTTCAGAAATGACGACCGACACAGCCAACATTCCTGCTTTCATCCAACCCAAGGATTTTGGGAAATGTTTGCCGCGTAGCGTGTGCTGTTGTCATTTGGGTTGAAATTCTCGCTTTTGAAAGAGTGTCCAAACATTCCTGAGTGATCCGTCAGTGGGCAAACTGTAACGACTTTTGTTTCACGTGTCTTTTTGATGGTCGGCAAGCGCGGGAGCTCACCGGTCAGCCCAGCCCTAGAAACGCATATGCAGATGTGTAGTCATACTGTGGAAAATTTACATATGTTCCATACGCATGGCGTTCCATGATACACAACCGTGACGTTGTAACCTCTACACTCCCGTCCTGTTTATTACGAGAGATTGTCACAACCCACATATGCAGCACCTACCTTATCCTCTGTTCACCAACATGATACGTTCAGTGTTCCAAAAGATTCCTCCGTGTTAACGTTGTAGTTGCATCTTCCTCATCAAAGTAGTTCTGCGACATCTTACACATTACGGCCACGTATCAAATCAATATCAGAGTTGCCTTGATGACGGCACAGAGTAAATTACTCATTAATATCTGCTTCTACAAAATGCGTTGTGCACTCTCCGTCGTGTTTAAATGGTCCTTACTAGAAGACTGTAGTAGAAACTGGCGCCAGTCATACATGTACGTAAACTTTGAAAACTGTGACCCAATTACGGGAAACACAGTTGCTGTACTAGAACCACTGTCTACTACTAGAAGTTCTAATTTGTCATTGATACACTGACTTTTGCGTAACAAAGCGTTTGTTGTACCCCGGAGATTTGCACGAATAATGCATACTACGGCACTTCTGTTTCTTTCAGACCGATGCCTCGACGTAAACATCGAAACTTCCAGTTGCTATTAAAGTTTTGGAGCCAGTGAAGATGTGGTTCTGGAGGAAGTATTTTGCTGGTTTCAGTTTAGTCAGTATTGGTAACATTTGAAGCTACTTTGTCTTCTGGTCAGAAGAAACTGATAGCACCTCTTGGTTCCGGCAGATTATACTTTACCGTTCCTGCACGTACAACCACCACGTCACATAGTGTGTGTTACTCTTGTGCCGTAGCTTTATAGTGAGAGCAGAAAGGAAAAAAAAGACAGCTGATATCAGTATATTTAATGAAGTCATTCATTTCTGTGTACGTTATTCACCTCTCGCTGTGTGCCCTGCTCTGTTTGGGAAAGGAGGAAGCGTCGGTAGCAAACTTTTGTCAACGGCTGAGTCTGGAGGTCGTCCGTACTAGCGAGGCGATGAAGGTATTTGCGAACTAGTGGTAAATCTGTTTATTTTTTTTTTAATTTCATCGCATAGGTTAATAGACTGAATCAGCATAGTGTGGTCTCCCCTAATCCACAGAAGATACGATAAGAAATGTTACGTTCTTCCGATTAATCTACAGCTAAGAAAAACCTTCAACTTCTCGTCGTAATCGCAGTCCCTTCCAGTTCACCGCCCTGTAATTCGTCAGAATCAGATAAACGGACAATTCAAATGACGCAGTGTTTACAATAAACTGTTGCGAAAACAACTGTGCGCCTAAAATTCCGTTACAACGGGGAACGGAGTGGCTCGCGACGGCATTCTTGCGTCGGACGCTGTCCGTGCTCTTGTCGAGTTAAACTTTTGTATCTGTTCAGGACTACTTTAGAAAGTTTCATCTCCTTTACTTCGGCTCCGCATCACTGCCGTCGTGCAGGCAGACGAGGTGTCGACGTCTGCGACGCTGCTCCCCCACGTCCGGACGCAAATGATTCGACCAACTGCTCCGTAGAATAGCCGCTGCACAAATTGAATTTTTTTGGGGAAATCTGGTTTTTGCTGCATCTCTGACGACAGAAAAATGTGAAACCCTTTTCTTATACAAAAGATTGTCTGTATTCCTATATTTTTTGTTGGTAACAGTACTCTAAATATTTTTACGTAAAACGCTAAGCAAGGTATTACACTTAGATGAGGCAAGTGGCAAACGAGGGAAAATGTTAGAAATATGGCGCGCTTCCCAGAATTGACTGTTCCCTTCGCTTCAGTTGTGTTACACATATTCAGGTGTGGGGAGGGCGTCTCTTGCTGATACACTGTGGAGACGTCGCAACATCGACACTCGCGAGTCATTCATTACCGACGATCCTGCACTGGCAAACAAGCCACGCCTGTAATCTAGTGACCCTGGCCTCACATTCTTATTATTAAAGTACTGAAGAAACAATTTTTTTCTATTTCAATGTGTCTAATTTTTGCTCTACTATACGCTTAATACACCTTGAAAACGTAAACGGCGGACATCTTTCCGACTGGTTTCAACTCTGCTAGCTACAGCTGCCAACTAATATAATTATTAATCGCTCTGTCTGGTGATTGTGCAAAAGGATCGCGCGAGCCGAGTAGACGACATGTTTACATCGCTGTGACATCTTCTTTCCGGAAGTGGTGCTGTGGTCTCCTGTACATTCCGGTCGTGTATAAAAACAGGCAAGTACTCGTCTTCTTGACAATGTGGAAACACGTAAAGTTATCCTTTTTGTAACCTGTTGTCAAGTATGCTGGCCATTCTCTATCGTGTTTGAATACTTGGTACCACAAAGCCGCAAAAGAAATAAGTGCGCAACCTGTATCCACACTTGGTTCACAACCGTGCACCAGTAAACGTAACTTTTGTCGCTCAATACAGCACCTTCCAACGCTTTAACGGACATGGATACTTTTGAACACCCGTTTATGTGCAACCTCCTCCTGCTCCCCATGTTTTCACTGGCGTCCGTAACAAGTCCGTACCCTCCACCATTTGTTAATGTCTCCTCTCGATATTAAGGAAACGCAGAAAAGTTCGCTGTACCGAGGATAGTTGCATTGCAGAGGCTATGAGCGTAATTGTTATGAAGCTCGCAAAATAGAGAGTTCTTCGGACTAACGTTTCATATGCAAACATGACTAGAGAAAAGCAGTTGCCCAAAGTTTCGTCTTGTGAATGTTGTGTCCCGTGTAAACGTCATATCTGTCGTACCGTACACCTTACCTGCTCAGTAACCAGGCTAGGTGTTAAATCACAGAAAATATTAAATTCTGGTCGAGGTCTACGTGGTTCCATAGATTGTTGTCCACATGTTTCAGATGTCTATTGAAGTACAAAGAGAAGTTAATATCGCAGTATTCAACAGCCTCTGAGTCATCAATACCGAACCACAGACGATAAAAAGAGTACCGCCATTACTCACGTTGATGGTAACAATGTGACCAACGCAATTAAAAATTTTGCCTCGTTTTCAATGCTTTGGCAATTGACCGACGGTGCATAGTCTTTACTTTCATTAATATTGACTCTGTGTGGTCTCACGTGTTGCTCCATAATAGCGTGACTGATACGCTTGTCGCGACACTTGTACACTTACTACTTTACCTGAGGACATTTTGTAGTCAAGAAACGTACTTCACATCTATTTCCACTGAATTTTAAAGTTACAAATTGCTACCAACGCATTCCGTCATTTTGCCGTTTTCCACACTTTCCATCAAAGATTAAGTGTACTGGACTCTAGAGAATTCGACCAACCCTCTGTCACGCCTCGTCTGGCATACGCAGGGTGCGGAAACACAATTTGACCAAAAGTGTAGGGCACAAGGACGGCATCAAATGAAAGAATCTCAATATAGAAGCCATAGGTCGCACGTGAATATTTAAGGCGCTATGTCAGCATGACAACGGTGGTCGGTTTGAACCATTTGCTACAGATAATTATGTTAATTAAGTGGCTGCTTATCCGTCATTCATTTTGGCTCTTTTGTGAGATATTGAAAAATGAAACATGGTGCGTCAGCCAAGTCCGATACACGTGTGATACTTTAAATTTATCCTGTTCTTCAAATATTCTGTTTACGTATACACGTACTGCAAATGCAGATCGCAGTAATATAGAAGCCGAGTTTATCTCTCCGTTAATTCTCCGTCTCTCGCAGACCACAGAGCTCTGTCGGTGCATCAGCGGTCGATTTTTGCTGTAGGCGCCACGGAAAGATGGCAGTTAGATTCTGACTTTCTCTGGAGTAACTGGTGGGATTATATTAAAGAAATGAAAACAGAACGAAATAACGAACGCGGCAGCTAGCAGTCAGACAGCACTTTTCTTTTAGTTTAATGCGACGACAATTTTAAAAGATAAAGTGTTTTATCTATTTAAAAAATCAAAGTTTAAAGTTACGCTCGCAACAGACAAACTCACTAAAAGTTATCGTCCTTGCCACATTTCATTTTACACACAACTGAATCAGATTATTTCTTATGAGCTACACATAATTAAGCCTGTAATTCATGACGAAGTTGACTGTTACTATTCCTACTGTTGTATCTTCCTTACGTAACGAACGAGCAAAACGCTCACATGAGATAGTAGTCTTGTGTCTAGCACGCTATCACCCGGGAAACAATACCTCCAGCCAGAGCATTTCCTGTTGCCACACATGAATGATTTTGTCATTACCTCTACATGTAATTCATATGTGACCTTCCAAACTGAATTACGTAGGCCTACTACATTGCGTGAATGAATGCGGCAGTTTTCTCGGCAACAACGATAAACGAGCAAAAAAATAGAAAGACTTGGCTATAGATGTCTGCCTTCACAGGGCTGTCGTGACAGCTGAGTCTTCCGTGACGTCTTAATGGTGACGACAGCGGCTGAGGGGCGTTTAGAGACGGCAGCAGACCACACTGACGTGTGACGTCACTTGGCAACCAAGTCTTCTTGTACCCGCTGCAATTAATCATTTATTTTTATCGATCATTTCATAGGTATACATTTTCGGTAAATTAACCATCATCTGGTGCCAAGATGCCCGTGTGGGAGATTTTAATTACGTTCCGGTACCGCCGAAAATGTGCAATTGCGACGCCTAAATGCTATTCTCAAATTTCTGTGTTTCATGCAGCCTTTCCAGGCTACACTTTTCATCATATATTTTCTATGTACCCTGTACAACGATACGGGATGGCAAACTTCGCTGAATCAGCACTGCTTAAATTTTTAATTTTTTACGTACACTGCACATATGTCATTCAATGACTCCCACGCCGGTCGTCCACCTATATTTTGCTACGTCACTGGAACGCTAGCACGCGACACACAAACCCTGAAACCAGCATCAGATACTCATAATTACATTGTACAGAGTGTGAGCAAATTTAAAAGTTAATCACAAATGTAGACAGCAGTAATGTAGAAGCGGAATTTCTTTTTCTGCTAGTCTTCCGTCTCCTGCAACCGACAGAGCTTTGTCGCTGCCTCAGTGACTGATTGTTGCTGCTACCACGAGGATCGGTGTAAATTTTAGCTCTCCCGCGAGTAGTGGCGGTTTTCTGAGATACACGAAAACGGGTGGAAAATATATACGCAAGTGTTCGTCATCGAAACGATAGTGAATCCCTAATTGGCACAGCGACTTAATTTTTAATATTTAGGAACAGCAGAATCTTGCGTTGCCCGCGAATTGCGAGATGCGTGTCCATTCCCACACGTGAATCACACTCCTAGTCGCTGGTAGTTGTACCATTGTAATGCATTCAGAGTGTGCTGTTTCGCACTCCGCACCTACATGGGTAGCCTTCTGCCTCAGCTGATCTTACCCTACACTCCTGAGAAGGAGGAGATTCTGTGAGTAAATCTTCCCGAAAACACGTATACTAATCGTCAAAAAGTACCGTCGAAACGTTTTTATCCAAGCCAATTACCGCATGTGAAACTTTTATTATGCTCACTTGCATGACGTGCGTTGTGCGGAGTATGCGTAGCGATAAGGGATGGAGCTCCACGGTTTTGAAGACGTATGATGGCTAGAAAAATTCCTCTCGAGTCAAGGCGAAACCTTAAACACGTGCATAGGATTAGCAGATATGTAGTCACCACCCATCGATTGTCAAGACATAATAAAGAAGTTGACAGCGACGTGTGTTTCGTATCGACGCGGATTATAAACGCGGTGTCAGAATGTGTTTTACTTCGTACAATGTGTCCAGCTGTTGTCCTTCCGTTTCTACAGATTGCGTTCGTATCTGGTAACGGATAAGAAAAAAGATCTATCGTCGGCTTTTACACGCTGCATATGTGAAGACGAGAACCGCAGTGAAGGTCACAACTAATTCACTGGAAAGGCGATAAAAACAAAAAAACAAAAAATCTTCTGTCCGCGATATTACTCTGTCATGTCGCCGGAGAGCAATGATCGCGAGAACGAAAGCCACCAAAGCTTCATTTTACGGTGCCTGACTGCGTTATACGTTGCTCTTTGGCGCATGCGGACACACACCACGTTTCATACCTTAGGCCATAGAGATACACATATATAAGGCACGTGCATCTATCCTTGCTGTGTTGTGGTTCGAAACCAAGGCAGTTGCAGTATTTATAAAAATTTCATTCTGCAGCATTTATAGGTAGATTCAAGGACTGATTTCAACAACTGATCTCCTTGTTGTATTAGTATCACACACGTAGTAATGAAGTTGAGCTAATTTCCCCAAGATTCGCAGTGTTAATCCGATAACTGTCCTTATTGCAGTTGGCCACGTGAAACGACATCAAACGTTCCAAACACTGCCCTGACAATTCTTTATTTTCACAAACGACAGAATACAGTAATACGACGAATTCCTGTTCTTGTTGGAATGTGGCTCATTTAGCTGACCGCTTCCACAGAATCGGTTTGGCGGGAAGCATATAGTTTTCTGGCCGTTTCATCGGGAGTACGTGTGAGGTGTGTTGTTATGCTTTAAGAACTAACATCCGTGATGTCCAAATTTACACAGAATGCGAGGCTATGATCCCTGCAGAATCCAGTACAGGTAGCGACACAGTATCGAGATATGAAGCGTGATGTACCGAATACGTCACTGATGGAAGACATTAATATACCGAGTTAGAGATTAACATCCTGTCGTCCCAAAATTTTCGCCATTCGTAGCGCTTTAGACCTGACGACCGACACGCATCCCTGCGTTCAACCCATGCAAGGATTCTGAAGCAGGTTTGGTGCGTAGCTTGTGGAGTCAGTTGGGTTAAAATTCTCCCTTTTTAAAGAGTGTGTCCAAACATTCCTCAGTGCTCCGTCACTGGGCAGACTGTAACGACTTTTGTTTCACGTGCGTTTGTGCCGGACTGCAAGCACTTGCATAGTAAGCAGTGCTGGTAATTCACTGCCGTCCACCCAGCCTGGGAAACGCACAATACGCAGATGTAGACACCTAATTTGGAAAGTGTACGCACATTCTGTACCCATCGCGGCAGGCCTCGTTGCGCGATACACAACCGTGACGTCACAACACGGACACACTCGCCCTGTTTATCTCGGCCGACTCTGCAGCGCCGCACGCGCAGCCCCTGCCTTCCACAGAGCTCGGCCTTACAGTCTTCTCACTAAGACGATGCGTTTAGTATTGCAAAAGATTTGCCTATTATGAAGTTTTAGCATCTAAATGGTGTACTGCTACTGCTTTAATATACTATCAAAACATATAAATGGCGTACATCTAATCGATCGCTATGAAAAAGGATTCTGAAGCAGGTTTGGTGCGTAGCTTGTGGAGTCAGTTGGGTTAAAATTCTCCCTTTTTAAAGAGTGTGTCCAAACATGGGTTGAACGCAGGGACGCGTGTCGGTCGTCAGGTCTAAAACGCTACGAATGGCGAAAAAATTTCCGACGCTTTGTTTTCTGCATCGACAATCTAATCGCACAGCCTTTGTTGCCAAAGAGTTTTCGTTGCAGTTTGCTTCTTCCTCTGCGAAGTAGTACTGTGATTTCTTACACATTCCAGCCACGTATCAGCTCAGTATGAAAGTAGCCTTGATGACAATAGAGAAGAAATTTATCATTTCAAGGTTCTGGTACGATGTTTGGTTTCCGCTCTTCGACGTGTCCGAAAAGTTCATACTACTAGGAATCTGTATTTTTCTTTTGTTTCCTTCACTGCTTGCTCAATATACAGATTGAATAACATCGGGGACAGGCTACAACCCTGTCTCACTCCCTTCCCAACCACTACTCCCTTTCATGTCCCTCGACTCTTATAACTGCCATCTGGTTTCTGTACAAATTCTAAATAGCCTTTCGCTCCCTGTATTTTACCCCTGCCACCTTTAGAATTTGAAAGAGAGTATTCCAGCCAACAATGTCAAAAGCTTTCTCTAAGTCTACAAATGCTAGAAATGTAGGTTTGCCTTTCCTTAATCTATTTTCTAAGGTAAGTCGTAGGGTCAGTATTGCGTCACGTGCTCCAACATTTCTGCAGAATCCAAACTGATCTTCGCCGAGGTCGGCTTCTACCTGTTTTTCCATTCGTCTGTAAAGAATTCGCGTTAGTATTCTGCAGCTGTGACTTCTTAAACTGATAGTTCGGTAATTTTCACATCTGTCAACACCTGCTTTCTTTGGGCTTGGAATTATCATATTCTTCTTGAAGTCTGAGGGTATTTCGCCTGTCTCATACATCTTCCTCACCAGATGGTAGAGTTTTGTCATGGCTTGCTCTCCCAATACACTCTTCTATACACAGTTAAGCCGAATACGCTTTTCCGCCAGTTCTCCGTCCCTGCGGCCGACAGAGCTTTGCCACTGCCTCAGCTGCTGACTGTCGCTGCTGGCGCTTCGAAATATGGGCAGGTCCACTCCCTCGCGAGTGACGGCGGTTTCCTGGCCCAAAGGAAAGCGGGAAAAGTTTTTCGAATATGCCCACAGAAGTACGTCGTGTCGCCTGCCATTTACGAGATGCGTAACCATTCCCACATGTCATAATCACACTCCTAGTCGCTGGCTAGTTGCACTGTTTTGATGCATCCGGACACTGCTATTTCGCAGTCCGCACATTCATGGTTGGCCTTCTGTCACAGCTGCCTCCAGCTGATGGTATCCTAAATTTCTGAGGAGGAGGAGGAGGTTGTGTGAGAAAATATTCAAGAAAACACGTATGGAAATCGTCAAAATATACCGTCAAAACATATTTATCCGTGCCAGGTAAGGCATTTGATTCTGCTTTATTGTGCTGACCTGGATGACACGCGATGCGTGGTAAGAGGTGTAACGTATTTTTACGCTCCAAGATTATGGAGACTTGCAACGGCTAGAAAATTCGTATTGAGTCAAGGCGAAATCTTAATCATATATGTATTATCAACGTGTATTTTGTCAACAGGCATCGATTGTGAAAAAGTAATAAAAACAGTCGACAATATCATCTGTTTTGTACCGATGCGGAATTTAAACGCCGTGTGAGAAACTGTTTCCTTCCTTGGGGCAATGTGTCCAGCAGTTGCTTCTCTGCTTATACACGTTCCATTAGTAAAAGACAACTGAAAAAAAAAAAGAAAAGATCTATCCAGGACCTTCACACACTGCATCTATGAGAACAAAGATCACGTTCAAGACAAACGGCGGTAGAAAATTAGAATAAAAACTTTGTGTCATCCATATTCTTTTGTCCTGTTGCTGGGCAGAGCCGGTCGCGTGATCGAACGCCGCCAAAGCTTCATTCACGGTGCCTGAATGCGTTATTTGCCGCTCGTTGGCCAGTGTAAAACTTTGGACACACACTATTTTCCGTACCCTAGGCCGACCTCGAAATTCTGCCGTAGTGTCCTTCATATTCCTGCCATTTATTAAAACACTCAGACAATTTTTTTTATTATCACGTGAAACAAAAGTTATCATTTTCATTTCCTCTTATTGAATGAGCTGTCCGTCGTGTCGCATCGCAGAGTTGTCCCACAAGTCAGTGCGATTTGTATATCTATGTACTCTTTCTAAATCATTCCCCAGTGTGGGACAAGCACATCTGCGAGAAATTTGCTATCATAGAATTATTGTCTACTGTTTGAATCTCTGATTTGTTGGTAATATACATATTTAGGGATGTGCGTGACGTCTTCAAATCGTCTCTTTGACAGTAAAATAGTAGGACTGTTAATACATTCCACATAGGGCTGTCATTGCAGATCGATCTGCCAATAGCAGTTCTGTCTTATCACGGAAACACTGCAGTTTCGATGCTGCAAATGTCCTTATAACCACAGCCAACCTCTCGCTTAGGGGCATAGGCTCCATCACACAACACTGATTGATTACTCTATCACAAGTTTTCTGGCCATCCCTAAACGCCTAATCCTTTCAGGTGGAAAACCCTTCCACAAGTGCCCGCCTCGCATTTCTTTCGACAACCAGCGTAACCCTGGTCGGTTAACAGAGGAGCCGCTAACGATGTAGTGGGCCTGGATAAGACTTTTGAACATCCCCTTACGTCTGACCTCATCATACTCTTCCAACTTATATTTTCACTGGCGTCCGTAAGGGATTCGTACTCTACATTACTTGCTGACCTCTTCGTTTCACAATACGAAAACACCACCAAGTTTGTTTCATCGTCGATAGTTTGCTCAGCGGAGACCATGGGTCTGAAACGTATGAATCTTGGAACGTACCGCAGACGTTCGTTACGGCTAGTAGAATCGATTAAGGTTTAACATGTAAACAGGACTACAGAGAAGTGGTTTCCGAAATTTGGTCATCCCAATGTTGTGTCCCGCGTGGACGCCGTCTGTGTCGCGCCGTTCCTCTTGACTGCTCAGTACAAACATGGAAACTCGCAGCAGGTATCCGATTCTGTTAGCCCACCTTGATGCAGGGCTAGAAGCAATATTCACCACATTTCAGTATAATCAAAACAGTTAATAAGTAGAATAGTGTTTCCCTCTGGTCAGGAGAAGGAGTAGGGGCTACTTGGTTCCATAGAGTATCGTCCTAATGTCGTAGATATATATCGAACTAAGAAAGAGTAATCAATTTCACCGTATTCATGCTGCTCCGAAACATTACTTCGACATCACAGACGGTATAAATTTATTTCGTCTTTAATTTTAAACGCTTTGGCAACCGACCAACGGTGCTTGATTTCACTAATACCTGTTCTGTGGGGCCTCACGTTGCCCTACAATAGCGTGACAGACACTCTTGTCCGACATTTCTGCGTGCACCACTCTGCTAGAGGACTTTTTGTAATCAAGAAACGTATTTCACGTCTAATTCAGTAGTGCTTCGTTATAAGTGTCACATTTCCTTTTACGTAGTTACTGTCTACTGAATTTTAAAATTACTAGTCGCTACCAACGTATTCCCGCCATTTTGCCGTTCTTAGCACTTTCTACCAAAGATTAAGTGTACTGGACTCGTGAGAATTCGAACAACAGAGTGTAATGCATCGTCTGGCATACACAGGGCGCGGAAAACCAATGTGACGAAGACAGTATCAAATGAAGGAATCTGAGTATAGAAAACACAGGTCGCAATTAAATCTTTCAACCACTATGCCAGTATGAAAACGGTGGTCAGTTTGAACATTTCCTATACATACTCATGTTAACTAAGTGGTGCCTCATTTTTCACTAATTTTGACCTTTTTGAGATATATCCAAACAAGAAACATGGACATGTGGTTGTCCTCATTCCTGAAGAAGTACTAGACGTGTTAGTGATGTTTTAAATTTATCTTGTTCCCATCGTGACGACTGCTTAGTCCGAACGTTCTGTTTACGTATACATTTTCTGTAAATTACCTATCATTTTGAACAAGGACCTCCGTATGTCAGATTTCAATTACGTTCCTGCACCACTGAAAATATACATTTACGACTTTTAGTTGCCATACACAAATTCCTATGCTACATGCTGTCCTTCCGCCCTGCAATCTTGGTCAAATGGTTTCTGCACGCCCTGTATATCGGTGCTGGATGGCAAAACTCGCTCAAACAGCACTGTTTAAGTTATTCAGTTCATACGTTCGTTGGACGTATGTCACTGAATGACACCCAGCCAGGTTGTCCCCCTTATGTTCCGCCACGTCTCTGGAAAGCCAGCACGCGATCCACAAAATCACGAAACCAGTTCCAGATTCGCATAGTGACACTGTACTGGTTGTAAGCACACTCAGACATTAATCGCAAATGCAGATCATAGTAATGTAGAAGCCGAGTTTATCTTTCCGTTAATTCTCCGTCTACTGCAGAGCACAGAGCTCTGTCGCTGCATCAGCGGTCGATTGTTGCTGTTGGCGCCACAGAATGAAGACAGTTACGTCCAGAGTCACTCCGGAGTAACTGGGATTCTGTTAAAGCAATGAAAACAAAGAAGTGATGAATGCGGTAGGTAGTTTCTGTTGGAACGAACGACGACTTTTGCGATTCGCTTTCCACGTCTGCAATCGAGTTTTAACGGCCATTTCACAGCAATAAAACGTTATCACTGGATGTTAACAAACCGGTGCTCGAAGCTCACATTACGTATGAGAATGCCGACATGATAATTAAGAAGCGATAAATCTTTATAGTTCGCCCATTACTACTGCGAAATATTGCAGTGCTTTTATGTGCGGACAGGGTGTGTAAAGTAGTACACAATCGTATGCTGTCGAAAGGTGGAGGTGTTATACAAGCAAGACACCACAAGTCATTAGTAGAAGTCAGTAGCAATTTCCATTGAAGACTACGACGCGTAATTTCGATTGGACAGAACTATACCTTATCGGGTTTGTGTGTAGAAGACCTAACTCTAAATGCTGGTTTATATTGACTACATACAGTTAGCCATGCCCCACCCAGGTAATTTACAGTTTAAAAGTTTACTCGCTTACAACTTGGATAAACGTAAAGCTTCACTGGTGATTGTGCATATGTTATAATTTTTTCCCGTTTTCATTTTCTCCACAAAACCGCCATCATTCGCGAGAACGTTATGAACTGCCGATATTGTGGAGCGCCAGCAGCAACAATCAGTCGCTGAAGCAGCGACAAAGCTCTGTGGGCCGCAGGAGACGGAGAATTAACGGAAAAATAAACCCAACCTTCTACATTTCTACGGTCTGCGATCGCGATTAAATGCGTTCAAAGTCAGTACCGAGTCCTTGTGAATCCGACGCTGCTTTTACGATATTGTGGAACCCGTGCTGGCGTTCGAGTGGCGTGGAGTAACATAGGCGGACATCTCTTCTACAAGTCATTCAGTGACGTATGTGAGAAAAAGCAAACGCGAGCAGTGTTGTTGGAGCGATGTTTTGTCATCCGGCACCGTTACACATGACGTGCTGCCCGCAATCTCAAGAGCTCCGCACTCATTCCTCGATAAAATGAATGTGCTTAAAACGGTAGACCGAACGAGGTGGTGCACCGGTTAGCACACTGGACTCGCATTCTGGAGGACCACGGTTAAAACCCGCATGCGGCCATCCTCATTTAGGTTACCCGTATTTCCCTGCATCGCTTCAGGTCAATGGCGAGATGGTTTCTTTGAAAGGGCACTGCCGACTTCCTTCCCCGTCCTTCCCTAATGCGATGACCTGGCTGTTTGGTTCCCTCCCCCGTCAAACTAACTAAAACGGTAAACAAGGTGACGATGTCTGCGACGCTGCTTCCACCATGCTTGAAACGTCATCAGGTCTCGGAGATCCTTTGTAGCTTCTCGACGCTAAGACAACAGCCGGCGTGCCGGTAGAAGTCGCTGCCGCACCTTGTCATCTCTGGGGCCTGTCTGTTCACGGAACGGATGTCGCTTGGTTGTACCTGAATATAAATAACGTAATTAATTTTGCCTAAAACACTGCAGCGAATATTTACATTTATTACTGTTTTCTCGCATTGTCGCCCTAAACATATTCAAGTTTCGTAATATCTTCACTGTTTCCCCATGTGTTTTTTTGGCCCTCGGCAAGCAAATGCACCATTAGCAGTGCAGAAAACTCACCGCCGTCAGACCAGCATCTGAGACGAATTTGCTAGCCTAGAAAACTGGTTATTATAGTTTGCAAGTATTCTGGAACCGACAGAGCTTGGTCTATTATTGGCCACACTAAGACAATACATTCAGCACCCGATTAGCTCCGTCGTTGCAGGAAGTTAAGGAATTTCGAGGGCTTACTTTTCGTCTGGCGCTAGCTTCGATGCACTCTAAAAACATCTCAGCCGTTTGTATGTAATCGTTTCCAACTCTGTCGCCTACATAGAATTATTCTGGCCTTACTCGTTTTCTAGGAGCTGACTGCTTGATACGTTGTCCTTATTATGGCATTTTCCATTCCGACGCGAAAAGAAAAAGTTTTTATTATTTTCTCTCGTACTATCAAGAGTTTAGTGAATATCTGTGCAGTTTATTTTTATTTTATTTATTTATTTATTTTTGGATAGTACTTCATTAACTAAAGGCAACGGCAGGCGTCTCTTGCTGATACCCTATGGTGACGTCCTAACATCCAGACTCGCGTCTCATTCATTACGAACAGTTCTGCACTGCCATATATGCTAGCCCTGGAATCAAGTGAGAAGGGCCTTTTAGCTTCTCACGAGAATATTACATTAAGTACACTAAAAAGATCACGCTTTTCTGGACAGATTATTTTTTTCCCCATTCAATACGACTCTTTCTTTTAGTATAGATATTAACACACTTTGAAAGCGTGTAAATGGTAGATACCTGTCCGATCGTGTTTAACTCACCTGGCTACAAACGCAAAACATATACTCCTCATGGCTTTGTGTTCGCCTCGACTAACGGATCACGTGATCTCTATTGGCCACACGCTGATATTATTCCTGTAGCGTCGTACATCTCGAAATTCTACCGTAGTCGGTTTCACATTCTTGCTATATATCAAAACAACCCCGCAATTATTTTGATGACCACGAAAACCAAAGCTGTCATTTATATTTCCTCTTATTAGACGTGCTATGCTTCGTGTTTCAACAGTCGACATCGCAAAGCTGTACCACACATTGGCGAGATTTGTATATCTACATACTCTCCTGACGACATTGCCCAATATGGGACAAACACATCTGTGGTGCATTTGCGATGATAAAATTGTTCTCTAGTATTCGAACCTCCGATTTCCCAGTAACATACTTACGTAGGGAAGCGTATCTGGTACTCAGTCCGTTTCTGTGAACGTCAAACAGAAGGACTGCTACTACGTAGTACATAGGGCAGTCTCTGCAAGCCGATCTGCCAATAGAAGTTCTGTCTTATCGCGCAAACTCTGCTATATCGATCCTGGAAATGTGCTTATAGCCACAGCCAGCCTCTCGCTTAGTGGGGAGGGCTACGGCAAACAGTGGCCGGAGACAAGACACCCCCTTACTCTGTGCACAGCGGTGTGATTGTATGTTCACTCTCTGACAAGTTTTGTCGCAATGTCTAAACGCCTGATACTTTTTGGTGAAATGTGTTTGCAGCAGCGCCCATCTCTCACTTCTTTCCACAACGATCGTAATCCTGATCGCTTAACAAATCTGCTGTGAACGCTTCAATGGCCGTGCACGAGACTTTGATCATTCTTCTACTTCCAATCTCCCCTCCACCACATCATGATTTCACTGGCGTCTGTCAGAAATCCGTACTCTCCACTGTTTGTTAATGTCTCCTCTTATCTTACACAAAGACTGATGAGTTCTCTTCGTCAAGGACAGCTGCATTGCAGAGACCATTTTTGAACACAGAGGATAGCGCGACTGCAGGGATTTATCTGTGGCACGCCTCCCGCGAAACCCACGTTCTCACCGTAGTGTCCCGCTCTACATTCGTAGTGCCCCCACCCATTATACTCATTACTCGTGGCGCGTTGCCGATTCCCGTAAGAGTTCGGGCACTGTTTGTGCCTCCGCACGGAAGCAGAAGATGGTCCAGTGGCCGGTGAGCCTTAACTATATATATATACTAAGATGGTATCTGTTCTTTCGGACATCTTAGTATATATCGTATATATAAGATTCCCTTTCATACTCAAGCTTCTGTCATTTTCAGTGACTGTAATGCTTGTTTTATACAACCGTAGTTATGTCTTTCCAACAAATACGTACTTTCCCTTACAAATGTTTGCAGTGACAAAGTGTTTCATCGCCTACTTAGTGCCAACACAAGCGGCTCCCACTGCCTCCTGCATCCTCATGCCCTTGACCACTCCCGGTTCTTCGGCCTTTTTGCAGCAGTTTCTCAACCCGAGGGCGAGAGGGCGCCCTGGACCTCTGCCCCCTCCTCCGCCCTCTTTGACGAGGCCGACAGTCGGAGCTGCCACCACCACCAAAACTAAACCAAAACGAATGCATCCCACAGTAACAAAAGAAACTAAGCGAAATGGCGACACGGAAACGGTTCTTCCCAATGCAGTCTTTAGCGTTGGACAAAGCGTTGTGTGCAAAATTCAGCCACATACGTGTAGAAGTGAGGTAAGAAACAGAGAAAAACCATGAATATCGATAATAATTAATGCCTTTTATAGTACTGAGTTCAAGCATGAGAACTGTTCATGATTCACACAAACACTACTGGAGATTTGTTTTTCGAGATGGTCCTCTCGCTTGTTCCAGCGAATGCCTGAGCTGAGGAAAACTCTTGCTTTGTGTGTTACTACATTGTACGCTGCGTCAGGGATTTGTAACGTTGTTTTAAAATCTGTGTGATACTTAACTGAGCGCCTGTGCACGTAGCAAAGAAATAAAATTGCCTTACTTCTAAAACAGCAGCGATGGAATGCGATACGTTGTTGTCTCTTATGCAAAAAATAAAAATGTGCTAGCTACAGGCTCAGCGGTTTGCTACGCCAGCCGTATACTTTGAAATGTACATGAAATTCTTTCGGCTGATGAAACATTCACGAAAAATCCAACGTCTTTGAAAAACATATGACTTGGACGCCGCTGGCACTGACTGTCGTGGATTACTAACACAAATTTTTTTGTGAAATTATATTGCAAGTTAACTTTCGCTTTTCAAAACATCTGACGCGTGAAATTACACTCCCTTACTCCCACACTACAACCTCAGACCAGAAGCAGTAACTTTGGCTCTGCGGTCGCGCAGTCAGCGATCCGCATTATAAGGCAGTCAGAGACATACATCGTTTACAATATACTAGTTTCACTTTAGTTTACGTTAATGTTATTATCATATACGGGTGCCACACACAAATGTGTAGAAAAATGGCTCTGAGCACTATGGGACTTAACATCTGAGGTCATCAGTTCCAAAGAACTTAAAACTACTTAAACCTAAGGACATGACACACATCCATGGCCGAGGTAGGATTCGAACCTGCGACCGTAGCGGTCGCGCGGTTTCAGACTGTAGCGCCTATAACCGCTCTGCCACAACGGCCGGCTAATCCAGTGGAAACCGGTTATAACGGTGTAGAAGGGAACGAGGGTTTACGGTAATTATAGCCGATTGTCGCACAAATCGATTTTTTCTTTGGTTTTGATAAAAATTTCACGTCTGTAAATTTTAGCTCTCATAGAGCTGACTCTTGAAAGAGCGGCAGAAATACGGTACACCTACAGTACTTACAATGCAGTATTTGTGAAGAGAGACTGCAGATGAATTTTCTTACGCTTTTGCAGTATGTAAAGCAAGAAAATGCCACCAAAATGTAAAAACTTTTAATAAGTGAAGAAAGAAGTAGAAACAATGTAAACTGTTTACTCACGTCGAAGTTGGACAGTGAACGAGATACAGTGTTGAGCACTTTTAAAACTTGCAGTGAGTGCTGTGTGGTACAGCAGTCAGGAAGGACACACTTCCGCTTCAGTTACTGTATTATAAAATTTAATCGACAGTACCAAAATGGAAAGACAGTATTCTGTACATAAAGTATTGAAAATACTTAACAAACATAATCACAAAATACCAATAACTAATACACTATGACTCCATTTCTGTTTCTTGAAAAAATCACAAACGTTGGGATCTAGTTTTCTATGACCACAGCAAAGTCAGTGTTGTTAACTTTTTCAACCAGTCGCTTTAACTTTAAACGCAGTACAGTAACGCATACTACAATACGCTGGCCTATTTATGGTAATCAAAACTGTAGCAGAGACAGGCATTTGTTGATATTATTTTGAATGTCTTATCCGAACATTATTTCGAGCAGCTAATTAGGCAACCAAATCGTGAAGCTAACGTCTTAAACCTCCTAGTCACAAAATTCTTCGATGTGATAACGGAGCGGAAGGTGTCAGTGATCATAATGCTATGACAGCAACTATGACTACGGATATCTCAAGGAAAGTCAAGAAAGGTCTTAGCAAGAACGAGAAGATACACACTGTAGAATGTGTGTGTAATCAAACATTAGTTCTGAGAACGAAGATGTGGAGCACAAATGGAAAAAAAATCAAAACCGTCCTTCAATATGGCTTAGACAAGTATGTTCTGAGCAAGGTGTTAAGGGATGGGAAAGACCCACCGTCGTTTAATAGACGCATTAGGAAATTGCTACGTAAGCAAAGAGACTTTCATCAAGTACTCAAGAGAAGTCAAAATCTTGCTGACAAACAGAAACTGAACGAAACGAAAATGAGCATCAGCAGGGCAATTAGACAGGCGTTTAATGATCTTGACAGTAAAATTTTATCAACCGACTTGACTAAAAGCGCTTATAAGTTTTGGTCCTCCGTACAATCACTAATCGGTTCGAAATCAGTTATTCAGTCACTCAGAGACCAGAGAAAACAGAGAGAAGGCCAAAATACTGAATTCAGTCTTCCGAAATGATTTCACTGCGGACGATCAGAACACGAGCCCACCTTTCAATCATCGCGCGAACATCGAAGTGGTAGGTACAGAGGTAACTGATCGCTGAACAGAAAACAACGACAGTCAGATACAAGGGAAGAACGTCAGGCACAGCCAACCGGTTCATTTTTGACAGGTCCCTTGTGTACGTACAGAAAGTAAGGACTGTAAGATATTTTGGCTCATTGCCTCCAATATTTTGAGAAAATCGCTATTAAAGTACATGACACTAACCGACTCAAAGTGAACTGGATCGGCAGATAATTGTAAACTGAGCATTTTTGATCATTATATATGCTGTCCTAAAACGTGTATTTTTCGAAAAATCAAGAAAAGAAACTTTTACGACTGCCGTTTTTACACGCATGAAGGTAAACATGCTCCAGCGAAAGCGGCGCTAAGCGAGTGACCAAGACACCTGGTTCATGAGCGATGACTCCGTGTTCGATTCCTACACGGATATTGCGGTTTTTGTTTTTGCGTATGTGGCTTTCTTCGTTTCGGAATTGATTGCAATTGGGGGGAGGGGGGGGGGGGGTTCATAAGGTGCGTGCATCATTAGGGAATAATAGCGGTAAGTGGATTAATTATCTAACACAGTGACAATAGTGGACAAGTGACCTTCTAAGCCATCCGTAAGAAAACAGGTCCGAAAAGGACTTGTATGTATTCGTCAAGAGCAACGACAGTAGCGGCAAAGAGTGAACGCAGATAAGGAACCTACTCATGTTCGACCGACTCTGGCACCTTGGACCCTTACCAGGTAGGACCGACAGAAGATCCAACGAAGAGCGGCGCGTTTCGCCACGGGACAGCCAAGTCGGCGCGAGAGCGTTACAGAGATGCGCAACAGGCTCCAGTGGCGGTGGGCACAAGGGAGGCGTTATGCATCACGGGTGGTTTACGGCCGAAATTTGGAAAGAGGATTTACCAGGAAGAGTCGGTCAACATATTACGTATTTCCACATACATATCGCGAAATGAGCACGACGGGAAAATTCTGGAAACTAGAGCCAACACAGAGGCTTAATGACAATCACTCTTTCCAGGCGCCATTCACGAGTGGAACGGCGAAGGGGACATCAGTTAGTGGTACCAGAAATCCCCTCCGCCACACACCATCAGGTGGCTTGCGGAGTATTAATGTAGGTCTGGATATTACAACAAATTCTAAGATACCCCTGCTTTCTGAGTGACTCTTTGGTGGTGAAGGATACTGAGTGCAACATAAGCACTGAACCAAATAGGGCAGTTGATGGCGTAAGTTCATTGGCTGTAGAGAAGAAACTGATGCTAAATCAAAATAAGACTCAAATTTTACGGTTTCTCGAGAACAACTGAACTAACACTGACATATTGATCAGATGTAATATGCATATCATTACTCAGTCCGACCGAGCGAACTGGCGCAGTGGTTAGACACTGGACTCGCATTCGGGAGGACGACGGTTCAATCCCGCGTCTGGCCATCCTGATTTAGGTTTTCCGTGATTTCCCTAAATCATTCCAGGCAAATGCCGGGATGGTTCCTCTGAAAGGGCACAGCCGACTTCCTTCCCTAATCCGATGAGACCGATGACCACGCTGTCTGGTCTCCTTCCCCAAACCAACCAACCAACCAACTCAGTCCGAACAATCCAGATTCATAGGTGGTAAACTGACATAGACAGCGCACGTTCAGTATCTTGTTCAAAAACTTAACACTGGTGTATTTATCACTGGAAGAGTATCTGAAATAAGTGATAGCCCAACACGAGAATTAATCTATATTGCTTACTCTGATAAGCTTATGACTAACAACGTTATATTCTGGTGTAGTTTTTTTCCATTCTCAAAGGCTCTTCTTGGCTCAGAAAACGGCAGTTCGCGCAAAATGTGGCGTAAGTTCACGAAACTGTGGTCGACCCCTCTTCACCGGCCGGGTGGCCGAGCGGTTCTAGGCGCTACAGTCTGGAACCGCGCGACCGCTTCGGTCGCAGGTTCGAATCCTGCCTCGGGCATGGATGTGTGTGATGTCCTTAGGTTAGTTAGGTTTAAGTAGTTCTAAGTTCTAGGGGACTGATGACCTCAGCAGTTAAGTCCCATAGTGCTCAGAGCCATTTGAACCATTTGACCCCTGTTCGAGAGTCTGGGAGCTCCGACGCGGCCCTCTAAATGTATATTTCCACTTCGTCTGTTGTTAACAGCGCGTGGTTTTTCCCCGAGGATGAGCAGCTTTGACTCAGCTGATACAAGACAGAAATCCACCCTGCATTTCGACCGCATCTCCTTGACTCGGGCGTGCAGTATTCTCCATTTTCAGTAAACTACCGCAAGAATAAACAAATCTCAGCAGGAATTCACGCACTTTCAAGTCTAATCTGAAGAATTTTCATGACTCACTCCTTGTACACTGACGTGACTCCTTGTATAAAAATTAAGCAAGTTCATGTGTTGTACTGTTAACCAATTAGCGGTTTGACATCTGGGTACTATTCGTGGGAATTTTATCTGTTCTTAAGGTTTAAGACGTTAGTTTGATGTAGAGACTCGTTCCATCACCGTACAGACTTGCTCCTCAGCCTAGACGTGTGCAACAAACCAGAAATGCATAACCGACTTCCATAACTTGAACGTAGTGAAGGATTCGCCTTGACTGAGCGATTTCAGTGTTTTTATCCATGAAAAGGCATTACTACAAAATCGTAAGTTTTCAGGAGCGAACGAAAACATTCTGCCAGTGAGTATGTTGAATGTAACAGGACGGGCTCTCCGCTGTTTAAAGAACAGGACGAAATGGATAGTCTGCCATTATTGCAGTTATTAAGATTTGCAATCCATAATGAGTCCAAAATCTTGGAGTAACGTCCTTTTCTTGAATAAGTAACTCAAATCCATAGTCAAGTTACGTTTTAGTAGTGGGAATAAAGCTTCGAATGTATCATTGTGCAATCCTTCTACGTGCTTGGAAGCCACAACACGTGACCGCAAGCTACTATGTTCAAAATTTACAAAGAAACATGGTTCAAATGGATAGTACATTCAAGACAGTTCAATATTGCTATTTTTATAACATTATGTTGATAATTTCCAACATTAGGTCTCTCTTTTCTTCTGTTCTTTGTATTTTCACTATGTTCCAACTCAATACTTGAATTCATTTTACATTTCACAACACATGTTCAGAAATAACAACTATTAAGCTACGAAAAGCGAACCGTAAGATATAGTACATTAAGTACTCGGTAGATGGCATGCGAGTATGCTCACCATTGAATGGGCGCTACTCCAGGAGTAAGCCCTTTTGTAAATGACGTCACTCTGACTGAGTCGCAAAGCCCATTTCACGTAAAAATATGTACCTATGTCTATATGATATGTTGCCTTTCGTAACTCATTTTATCAAAATTTGGAGTAAAGCCCCTTCGAAAATGACCTTTACTCTTTTATAGTAAACAAGACAAATCGTGACGTGTCGCAGTTGTCAACAATACATGCCTCTCCTCTTGGCCCATGCCGTAGCCTAGCAACGGTTTGAGTCGAGTCGAAAGGCGAGCAAGACGACTGTTCCTGTCCCCATTCCCAGATAATCCTTAAAAAACAGAGAAACGCGGCAACAGCACGGAGCAGCGGCAGCAGTAAGACATCTGGTGAGACACCAACCAGCGTCTGGTTTCTGCCAAAGCACGCGCACCGATGCTGATGCATAACATTAATTGTCGATTCTTGTATGTTTAATAAACGTGGAGATCTGCGACACAGAACTTATATTTAGAGTAATATACTTTTGCAAACTAGTCGAGATGATTGTTGATTCTAAACTGTGTAAGGCAGTTTGTGTAGCAGAAACAGTAATTGTATGTATCTTTCAATTACATGAAGATCGGGAGTCTGCAAATTATAAACGCTCCTACAAAGCTGCCACGCCAAGTGGTTTCTTCATTCGCTCATTTGGATAACGCTCGACAAGGTATGTACATATGTACATCGTCGCTGTTTCTTGAAACACACGTCCTCCATGGATCAATCGTAAGAGATAATTTATTTTTACAAACATTTCTGCGGCATTATAGATGAATTTCAGGCAGTAAGTACTGTTTTGGTTCAATTCTAGTGTCCTGTTCCACGCGTCAGCTTTCAGAAGTGACGTGTGTGACGTCATGGGTTTACAATGCGAAAGATGGAACTGTCCTGTCATTAAGTGTTATCTGTTGTCGTCTTTGTAACGACGCAAACCATGCTGTTTATGGTAAATATGTCACGATTTTCGAGAATGTGGTCAGCCAGTAACCTAATGGCAGAGCTTAATTGTCTGCTAGTGAATCGAGCGAGCAGCAATCGCATTTGTAACATTGGTTCTCGTGAAGTATTTGGCTATGTTTTTCTGAATAAGGCATGATTTCGGGACGCGAGGTTCCGCAGCAATCTAGGAGGACAACTTAAAATTGTGCGAATGGAACTATTAGCAATCAACCATATGTATAATCTTTATTATCACGAATATTTTGCTGTATTTTTCTGAAAATGGAACGAGTTATGAGGCGAGGTTATGGAGGAACGTAAGACTACAGCTATATAGTTCAATTATAGTCCTCCAATCAACGGTTCGTAAATTTTGCTGACATTTCATTAAGTGTGTATTGTTGCTACTTTTAATATTGTTTTTTGTTTTCGTCTCTGTACTTGAGCTATTTAGGTCAAGTTTATTTTTCGATTCCAAGATTTCTTATTTGCCGCAGTAGTACAGAAGGCAACACCAACAATAGTAATCCTGTAATAAGGAACTGCACGAGCCTACTGCAGAAAATAATGAACCTAGGACTCGATATCCAGAATTGAAATGTGTAGCTCAATTCTAGTCACCAATTCCAACATTTGTAACTTTTCCGTTGATTTTTCGTTGCCTTTGTATTACTTTTTCTTTTAGGAATTGTGTGTGGATTTTTCTTTATTTCCTGCTTATCTCGTCCTTAAGTTTCCTATTTTTTATTACCGAATTTGGCAATTTATAGACTGCTTAGAACCTAAGACAATGGGGCATAATTTTTCTGCTTCGCAGAACTTCTTTATGCATTGGTTATCTGTTCATTTGACATCACACCTCGTAGGCTGTGAGTTTTGTTGACGGATGAGAAATATTCCAGTATTGATCAGTAGCCTGAAATTTTCCCTGTCCTATCTGGTGTCTTCTGTGACATTTCGTTTCCTCAAATCATTTCTTGTCTCTTCCCGCCATCTCGTGGTGTTTTCTAGTTTGGAAATGAAATTAAAAATGGTATTCTTTAGCCTGTTGTCACTCATTCTGTAAATATGAGTGTAAAACTTTAATTTCTCTTCCTTATTGTGTCTGTGATTTTTTTCTGTGGTTCTGCACAGCTCTTCATTTCTCCTCTTCGTGAGGTTGTTAGTTTTGTTCTTTTGAGGCCCTGAAGCTTTTCTGCTTTTGCAGCTCTTCTTGCCCACCTCTTGTTCTCAGTGTTAGGCACTCAAATCCCCACAGTGCATTCGGTTTAAGTACTGCAAAGTAGTGTTTAATTTTTGCCTGGAATGATACTGATGTTTTATTATATCGGTTTTGGGTGCGTTTGTTTCCTAATTCCATTTTCCTCGATCTATCTTTATTTGTGGTTTTATCTAACCCATTTCATTGTATCCTTCTCCCAGGTACTTAAACTTATCAACTTTTCTGATGTGTGTTCGTAAATATTTTTCTCTATTGTGTATACGTTCAATATATTTCATTTCAGCCTTTGATACATGTAGTCCGGTTTTAGCTACAATTTTGTACAGTGTTTCTATCATTACCTTTGCATCTATTTTCTCATTAGAAATCATTGCAATTTCGTCAGCAGAAACAACATATGCCACGTCAGATCTTGGTCTTTCTTGTTCTACATGGATTTCTTCGATGTTTTTCTCTTGTAGTTCTTGACCTCTCTCTCATGACCTTGTCTGAGATCACACTGTAGGCAATCG
This sequence comes from Schistocerca piceifrons, assembly GCF_021461385.2. Classification (NCBI taxonomy): domain Eukaryota; kingdom Metazoa; phylum Arthropoda; class Insecta; order Orthoptera; family Acrididae; genus Schistocerca; species Schistocerca piceifrons. The sequence goes on along the minus strand of NC_060148.1, from coordinate 68,650,216 downwards.
GCGAGAGCCCATAGCCCTGCCGGACTCCTGTTGTAATTGTGAAGCATTCAGAAACTTCACCTAGGAATTTAACTTTGGAAGTTGTGTCTGTAAGTGCCTGTTTGAATGGTTCTGTCAACACCTGCTTGTTCCAGTGTCTGTCTACAGAATCGTTGGCTTTTTTTAAATCAGCGGATGTAACGACTGTGTTCAGGTTCTGCATTTTTGTGATCGTGGGGACTGTTTTCAAGTTAAGAATTTGGCCCGTGCAAAAACTACTTTCCCTCAATCCCGCTTGGTACTCGCCAGTTGTGTCCTCTGCTGGGTCTTCTGTCTTACTCAGCAGAGGCCTCAGTATGGAGCTGGGTAAGTGTGTGTGCCCGTCCTGTCTCCCTTCTTACGTGGTGGATGGATTGTGGCTTGCTTCCAGCCGTCCGGTATTCCTCCTCCCTCCCAGCAGTATCTCGTGACCTCGTAAAAGGTTTCAGCTGCCCACTCCCTCCTAGTTTTCACATCTCAGTCAATATCCCGTCTTCTTCTGGCACCCTGTTGTATTTTGGCTGCCCAGCGTATTGTTCAAATGGTTCAAATGGCTCTGAGCATTATGGGACTTAACTTCTAAGGTCATCAGGCCCTAGAACTTAGAACTACTTAAGCCTAACTAACCTAAGGGCATCACACACATCCACGCCCGAGGCAGGATTCGAACCTGCGACCGTAGCGGTGGCGCGGTTGCAGACTGAAGCACCAAGAACCGCTCGGCCACCTCGGCCGGCCGTATTGTTCAGTCTACTGCGGTATAGTGGCTCTGAAGGTGGGTTTTCCTTTCGAGGCTGTCTGGAAATTAGTGGTTGTGTTGGTTCCTCGCAGTTTACAAGATTTTGAAGTATTTTGCTTATAATACAGAGTTGTGTTTGTTGTTGATAATCAGTTTGGCTGTTGAATATCTGAAGTGAAGGCCCACCTGCTTGTTCGCTGTTATTACTTCTTTGAAAGCATTTTAAAATTCCCTTGTATTTTTCTGACTGAAGTCTGTATCGGTACGTCTCCTGCACGCTACTATTTATCTCATTTCGCGGTTGTTGCGTTAGATTTTAGTTTGTACCCGGCAAGAACTCCCACTTTTTCGCGATATCCCCTTAGATTCAGTCCCTATTATTAAGTATTACCGCTATTCCACAATATTACGAGTTTACTGCCAGTGATATTCTAGTGGATTTTATTAAGGCGGCATATGGTTCTTTCACTTGCTCGCGTAAACTGTGATAATTTATGTGATGCATGTATGCTTTTTTCTGTTGTTACCTGCTTTCTTGTTATCTCAATTCCTTTTCGATGTAACTGGTGGCTATGTAATTAATTGCATGAGCTACAATGCAATTTTATAGTATTTGTGTGCATTATCTTTTTTTCTGTGGTACATTCGTTTTTTAGGAATAGGCCTCGTTGCCTTCAGATGTCACCTCTAAGTAGCGTCTGTGACTCAGACATGACGTCGGTCAAAGCCAGAGAGAAGAAAAAGCTGTGGAGTGAGCAGTGCGTGCTGCGCCTGTTGTCAACATTGAGCTGAAACCGTGACACGATCTCGGGACGACGCTGTTAGCTTAAGGTGAGTTCACGTTGGCCGTCAAGTACATCACGTCACGTCAAAACATTCCACAATGCACTACAAACGGCGGAATTAACACAAGTTGTCAACAGACTGTCATGTCACGTCATGGCTAGTCTAGGTTTCTCGGGAAGAAAGTTTTGATGGCATCATCGTCTGCTAACATTGTAAATTAACCTATTTTTACCGCACTCATCCGTTTTATAACAGCGGATACTGTGATTTTGTATCTTCGTAATCTTTATTGTTATTATTATGCTTTGTTTATGTGGCAAATTCCAAATGATGCATGTCGACTTCATTGTTTTTTCTTTCGGATGTTCTTACACGAGCAATGTCAGACATCTGAAAACGAAAAATTATTTAGTTTTTACCATAACAGAACAGACGCCCACTTTCTCGTAGCACAGACAGGTCGACGATCTGAAACGTTTCACTGCTCAGCACTTCATCAAACAAAACTGATGTAGAACACAGGTTATGAAATTTGTTTTGGCCATTAATAACCCTTGTCGTTGTTAGTTCCTCAATTGCGATACTGTGCTCTGAGATGGAACTGACGTGACATGACGTGACGCGCAGTGTGAATACGGACTGACGTCACCGTGTCGTGACGTGATGCCCGCCCATTCTGCTTATCATAGCTGAGACAACAATTTATTACAGGTACCAAATGCAAACGCTTTGGTGTCTAGAAAACTCCTATCTCAAATACACAGCAAATACGAAGGGAATCTATCTGTACTAACTACATAGGATGCTTTATGGGCAACCAACCCCACGTCGTCCTGACTGCTCACTCTGAGGTCAAAGCAGAGCGTGAAACCGGACACTAGACTTTATTCATTATTTTTTTCTCTTTATGTATCATTAAATAAGGTGTCTTTGACGTCTTTGTGCCAATGCAGTTTGCATCCTCAATATCAGTACACTACTGTCACATTATCTTGGCTTGTCATCTCCCTACAACTGAATTAGTAGAGACTGAACGAGTTCGACCTGCTGATAAGTGCATTCATTTCGTTGTCAGCTCTGACACTCAAGCCATTACTTGACTGCCTATATGACTGATTTCAAACAAGGTTTTCACAGAGTAACATTTTGGATCTCCGAACCCCCTCTCTCTGTGTGAGTGTGAGTGTGTGTGTGTGCGAGTGAGTGTGTGTGTGTGTGTTTTACATACGTTGTGGAGGTCATGTTCATGTCACTGCTGCTATACTAAAACTGATGTAAATCATAATGTGATTTACAGGATCCTGACTGAGGAGCAGAAGCAGATGCTGGCTGGGAGGCTGATCATTGCTGCGTCTCAGGGTCAGACCGGCCAAGTGCGGGCACTCCTGGATGCGGGGTCGCCAGTCAACGCGACAGACGCCAGTGGCGACACTGCCCTGCATGAAGCAGTGGTGAATGGCCACGAAGAAACTGTCAAGTGCCTGATTGATGCCGGAGCAGATGTCAACGTCAGGGACTCGGATGGGATGACGCCTCTGCACTGGGCTGCATGTAGAGGTGGCGAGCAGCACATTGTACGGATGCTACTGGCGGCATCAGCGTGTGTAGATGTCCAGGACGACGCGGGGGAGACTCCACTCCATGTGGCTGCCAGATGGGGGAGTGCATATGCAGCAAAGGCACTGCTGCTGGCCGGTGCGAGGAGGGACATAAGGGGTAACAGTGGGCAGAAGCAGACACAGTACAACTATTTAGCACTGAACAAATCTTGTGATTAAAGACTTTTATCTAAATTCTTCTTGTATTGCATAAAAATTTGCTGTTAATTTTTTTAAAGTTTCAAACACAATACTTCTTAAGGGCCACACATCAAAGAAATTTTAAGAGGGGGTTGGCGCAAGTTTTAATCTGTATTACTATACAAGGACAAGTCATTGTTTATCGCATGATACTCTAATGAATGGTCAGACAGATACAGGACATACATAACATGTAAAGAGGAAAAGTTTTTATTAAAAGTCTCTAAAAGCTCTTGTCTGATATACTTCACATTTGCACCTGATACTCTCATCAGCATTTAGTTGGATATATACTATGTACTTCATTCACAATTATAACATATAAATGTTTCTCTAACATTTACAGGGGAAAGGAGGTTACCAAGCATCTCGAAATGTTCTCAACTGATATAGTTCAAAGTTTTACACAATGCTTCCATGAACTATTGAATGGACATAGGCTATATACTTTTAATGTATATAACAAACAAATATACTTTTAATCTATAAAGGGGAAATGTTGTTGCCAAAAATCTTCAATGTATTACATCAAATATTTACATGATACTCTAACAAACAACCAATTTTAATATATATGATACATAAATATATTTACCAAATACCTGGAAAAGTTCTTGAGTGAATTACTTGAAATTTATGCACAATGCTCTAATGAACATTAAAAGGGGATACTGTGTTACCAAAACCCTCGAAAAGTGCTTGAGCGATTTATTTCGAATTTCTATACTAAACCCTAACAAACATTTTGTCAGGTTTAGGTTACATATTTTTCTAAATGGCAACATGTAGGTTTTCTGTTAAAACCGACTGTGTGAAAGAAAATCGTGTGCTGTACTGTGAAAATGTGTTGTTTCGGTATCTTTCCCACAGTTTGAACTACAATAGGGGGGCGTGTAACCCATTAGACAAATTGTTTCTCCCTTATATATTCTTTCTCTTTATGTATAATTTCAAAGACAAATTGTGTACACAGTATTGTACTGTTTTGTTTTCTTCTTCGCCATCGTTTTTACAGAAACAAGAAACTGGTATTTATGGCTTATCGGCTTATTATTAGGAAAACACTACAGAATCCTTAACTTTGTAATTCTAACCACTCACAAATTAAAACCATGACAAAGACTGTCATTAAAGCTACTGTCTTCACAGATCCAGCATGGGGACAGGTGTCTCTAACACACTGTATACCAATGGTCTCAACTAGCGTACATGTTCATTTTAAGTGGCTTCAGTTCCCAATCGAGGTTTTGTTCTCAATAACAATAAACGAGGCTTGAGCTCAGAGAGAGGGGTAAGAGGACAGAGAAGTGGGAATAGACAGGGGGTGGAGGAGGACTTGGAGAGGAGGTCATGCACAGAGGGGAGGGGGGGGGGGAGTGGCAGATGGACAAAGAGAGAGGGAGTAGGAGATGGACAGAGAGAAGAGGGGAAGGAATTTACGTTATACATCAAATTCCTACTCATATTTAGCAATTAAGAAGTACTGCCATGTCTTCTGGTCAGCTATGGGGAAAAATAACTTACTTCAAAAATGGTTCAAATGGCTCTGAGCACTATGGGACGTAACTTCTGAGGTCATCAGTCCCCTAGAACGTAGAACTACTTAAACCTAACTAACACATCCATGCCCGAGGCAGGATTCGAACCTGCGACCGTAGCGGTCGCGCGGTTCCAGACTGTAGCGCCTAGAACCGCTCGGCCACTCCGGCTGACTAACTCGCTTCACTCACCTGATATGGATTCATCAACCAATAAACAAACTGCATTCAGATGCGCAGTCCACAGTGTATTTCTTTTTTTTTTTTAAAGAATACCCACTCGATTCGTAGTGTAATCTGAAAACTGTGCTCTGACTTTGCTTCACCTCAATACTCTCTTCAGATCCTACTTGTAAATCGTTTAATTACGCAAGCTGAATATCGGCATTGAGTAAACAAGTGGAGGGTTTATTCATCAGTTCCGTAGACTCCCGACGAATTCACGGAGAAACTACTAATGTATTTCGCAGGAAACGGTCACTGTACACATCTGACCAGTCGGTTCTGCAGCAGCGATGTGTTTGAGAATCAGCAGCTGGGAATGCGTCTGCACTAAGGCTCCCCGACTGCGTTCGTTTATGTTTGCAATCCTGAGTTCGAATTCTTTATTTATATTTGGGAGTTGGTATGGAGAAAGGCATATATGTATTCTCTTTCCTCGTGGTTTCTCGGCATTAGCGTCTGTATCAGCCAGGTTGCATTGTTATGTGTTTTCGTACAACATACGCGAAGTTTGTATGGTGGCAGTACTCACACATCTGCAGTTAGGAGACAGGTGATGTGCGTTGGCTACTGGAGGGAGACAGGGTGCTGTGTAAAGGTATAATCGCAGAACAGCAATGCCTAAGAAGCCAGCATTCAGATACGCAGTACAGGAATCACACGGACAGTGACACTGAGGTGCTGTGTGTCGTTTACTAGTAAGGCCTCTGCAGATTCTTAATGTCATCACGTCGCTAGAAGAGTCGAATCCCGTTCTGAAGTTTGACATATTTTGTACAGGCTTGTCAATTGGAGGTTAACAATCTGCACTTGATACACAGAAAGAATCTGGATTAATTCTGTGTAGAGATAATGGAAGGCCACTTCGCTTG